>NC_137086.1:28134854-33267354 GCF_951640355.1 Cnephaeus nilssonii | reverse complement strand
TTGATGCATTAATTATCCCAAGATGGTGAATGATGCAACATAAACAGGAAAAGACCGACTTGGAAATCCACATTTAAAGTGCTATATGTGTTGTGCAGAAAAAGAAAAAAAAAAGTAGCCATATCAAAGACAAAATGTCACAAGGCATTAAGAATAGAAAACAGAGATGTGTGAGAGGGAATTTTACGTTTTAATTTAATTTACACGACTTTTGTATTGGAGCCTATTGAACTGACAGGAAATGAAGATAGTGCCTATCTGGCCTGAGATATGTGAGACTTGTAATTGAAATTAATTATATGTTCTTTACATTTTCCATTTCCCTTTTAACGTTGGACAGGTGGGAATGCTTTAGCTCTTAAGTTACAGAGTCGGGTTCAAGCTCCGTAAATCCTTTACAGTCAACCCTCCGGCTTCCAGAGAGCCCCTCGACTCCACCAGCCCGCTCTGGCCTGAAACATTCCTTCCCCACCTCATCCTGCTTAAAATCAACGGGCCCTACCCCCCAGGTCACCCTGGCTGGCTGCCCATCCGCACATTTATGTCTGCCTTTTGAGTGTTTTCAGAAGCCCATTAAATTGTGCCTTGGCAGGCCAGGCACCTTCACCTTGCCCTGAGACCCAAAGAGAGTGGGTTATTGAGTTCCCTCCTCAGACAGTCAAAGCCTGCATTCTTGAGCCCTGCAAGGAAGCTATGCAATTGCACAAAGTAAGATGTTGGGACTTGTAAACATGTCATACAATATTATAATATGCCTGTGGGGCACGGGGAAGTACAAAGGTTGGGCGGGCCTGGGGAGACAAAGGCTGGCCTTTCCAGGGAGCTGTCTTAAGACACGTTATTTTTTGGAGACAGCACAATATTGTCTTAACTTCCATAAAGGGGCTGCCTCCCATTCTTAAACCAGCTGGCCTCACAATGTTCTTTGAGTTGGCCGAGGCTGCAATGGCTAGAAAGTCAGAAAGAATGCCAAACCTTCATCTTCTCTGGATAAAGACAGGACGCTTTGCTCCCTCCCCGCCCCCAACACACACACACACACACACACACACACACACACACACACACACAGAGTAAAGCTCCTGTGTTCTCACTCCCCACCCTCATACTAAGACCCTGACAGACATGCTGAGTGCATTCAGAGTCAAAATAATTTGAGTAAAGGAGCAAAAGTTTTGTCTTGATCGAGCTTCCTAATCTTCAGGCAGATTGCAATAGACCTGGCTGGGCCCTTTTTCTACCAGAAATTATCCCTTAACTTTGCTTTTGCAACAATTAGATAGTCCTGTGATTTTGGACAATTATTTCTAACCCTGGCCTATTGTTTAAGGCAGAAATAGAGTAATGGGTTGAGTAATAAGCTCCACTTACAGCAACCATATTTCTTTGTCTTAGAGATGAGACAGAAATTGCTGAATTGAATGAAGTAAAAGCAAAACTGGCCAAGATTTTACTGCACAAAACTAAATCCCTCCCTCCCTTCCTTCCTTCCTTCCTTCCTTCCTTCCTTCCTTCCTTCCTTCCTTCCTTCCTTCCTTCCTCCCTCCTTCCTTCCCTCCCACCATCTCTCCCTCCCTCCCTCCTGTTTAATAATCACAGTAGCATTTACCTGCTACAAGAAATCTGATGGAATTTACTTTACCACATGGTTCTGGACCGGAAGTACAGCTGCACAGCCGAAAGAGGGCAGTGGGGGAAGGGGAGGCTGATATTTCATAACACACAAAATGGTCAGGACTGCTCTGGACAGAGGATAATGCAAACTAGCTTTGCTGGAAATGAGCTGCAAAATACCTTCATTTTCTACTACAGTGAAACCCTGATAAAATCACAACTGTTAAGGTCATACAGTATATCAGGTGGAATCACAGTCTTTAGAACTCCATTATTAATGCAGACAACCTCACAATCAAAGAGGATGAGAGCACCGTTTCCAGATGCCAATGATTTGATCCTATCTTATTTGGCTGTTTACATTTCAATAATGTGACTGTATAAATTTAAATAATACGAACCACCCACAGATGGATCCCAGTGAAAAGCTGCGCCTTCTCGGAGACCCTAAATGGACACTATATGGTGCTTTACAATTTATTTGAGCAGAGCTCATATTTAAAAAAAAAAATGGGGTGGGGAATAAAAAGAGAGGGACTCATTTCTTCTGCCATTATGGAAATAAAAGGACCACCGCTTTCGTTGGTGGCTGTCTGTGCCAAGGAAACATGCAGTCCTCTAACCTCCGATACAATGTACCCATAAGGTACCAAGCATCAAAGCATATTAAAAGATATTAACTGCATATTTGCTTATGAACAAGATAAAAAGCTGTAGGGCCTCCAGGTTCTCAAGCTGTGAGTGGAACAGCTTTGCAATTTGCCTGCAAAACTGCATTTTGATCTTAATGAATATAAAATGGCTGCCATTAAAAGTAAAACAGATTATTTCGGGTCTTCCAGGGCCCATAGCTCTTTGCCGGCCTTGGAGGGCCACTATGATCTTTCATTAAAATCTCACAGCAGGGCTCCCTCACCAGCAAATCAAGCCTTGCAGTCTAGGAGATTGGCTACATTTAAAAGTAATTTTCAGAAATCTACACAGATTTTCAATTTGGTAATGAAAGCCATAAGAGAAGGCAGGCGGCGTTTTGTTGAATATTGTTACTGATCCAGCGCTCACATTCGTTAGAAATTAAACTGCCCCGTAACTATCGCACTGATGGCAGCTTGCCATTTCGGCTGCGTTCTAATCTCTGCTTGTTAATGAGTAGCATGTGCTAATTGTTGTCATCCTTACTGCGGAGCAGCCCTTCCCGAACAAACAGATTTTACCTGCTCTGAGGTGGAACCCTTCACTTTGTCACCAAACAAGTTGGAACGGAGTTGCTGCTGCTTTGTAAAGAGGGACAGCGAGCATCATCAGCAAAAGCAAGAGGGACCCAAATCAGAAATCCGGTGCTTTTCTTTAATCTGGACCTGTCCGTGTGTCTGTTAGTCAAGCCTAAGTTTTCGGAAGTCCTCCTGCAGGCAGACTGTTAATACTTTCATGTTATTCCCCCCAAACAGTCTAAATAAACTGTGGACAATTATGGTAGAGTCAGTGGTAGTATAAAATGGGGCTTAAGGTGCTTAAAAGGATCTTACTTGCTATCCAAAGGTGGTGGGGGTGGGGGGGAGGGCACACCTAAAATCTGAAATGCCACTGGCTTTCAAAAGAAAGTGTGCCCTAGCCTGTTTGGTTCAGTGGATAGAGTGTCAGCCTGTGGAATGAAGGTCCAGGATTCAGTGCTGGTCAAGGGCACATTCCTCAGCTGTAGGCTCCTCCCCGGTCCAGACCCTGGTTGGGGTAGCGGGAGGGGCGTGGAGGCAACCAATAGATGTGTTTCTCTCACATCGATATTTCTCTCTGTCTTTCCCTCTCTCTAAAAATCAATGAAAAAATATCCTCGCGTGAGGCCTAAAAAAATAAATAAAGTAAGTTTGACCCTTTAACTCCATTCCTAGATTCTCCAGTCTAGGAGGCTAAGGCCCTGTTACCCCAAGGTAAATAGCTCTATGGGAAAAATCACCTAGACCCACAATAATGTGGTTGCTGGTGAGGAAGAGCACCAGAGAGAGGGAAACATCAACAAACACAGCATCTGGAGGAGTGGTGCAGGCAGACACCTGAATGCAGAAAATGATAGCAAACAATTATGAATGAAAAATCATTAGATAGAAAAAAAAATCACATCAGTGTGCATCCTGAGGCAGTGTTTTTGCCTTTGCATTTCCTTATGCGTAATGTATATAAGTGAGGAAAGTTACTTTTCTGAGGTTCTAGAAACAAAAATGTCAGATTATGCTTCCCTTTTGGAAATGCTTTCAATAAATTTTCTTTATTTGGTAATTCTCTTTACCTGGCATCTTTAGGGCAAAGCACTTCCCTGCACTAAAAATGTGACGGACAACAAGAGCAGCTCTCCACTTCCTCGCTGACTGAATATAAATTCTTCCTGCTGATCTAGGGAGTCTCCATTGGAAATAACAATTCTTGTTGGCGCAGCACTGGTAGCCACAGAGCATTCATGCAATAGGCAAAAGATGTGTTTATTTTTCAGGGAACGAAGCAGGCATGTTGTGGTTCAGTGTAAGCATGTCTTAGCTCCTTCTAGCATATCAGAGTTTTTTTGGTGTGTTTGTGTGTGTGTGTTTTAAGTACAATTTTAATTGGTTGGCATGTCTATGGTTTTAAGGGAATGACATGGGGGCACCTAATAAGCTGCCACTGCTAACGTGCATTAGTTTTTGAAAACTCAGGTCAATTCCTTGTCTCCGTGGCCTCCGGAGACCAATAGATACAAACAACTTAGTAAGCAGTTTTTTTCTCTGTTCCACCTGTAGTTGCTATTCTAATTGCAGGAAGCATTCATGTAAAATGTTAGGGCTTTAAACGCCCAAAGTGACACTGAAGGAAATTTTGCTGAATCCTCCTGAACTCAGAAGTCTGAGACTTCTTTTATTTCACCTGTCGTCAGTTGTTCTAATATTGCTCTGAGAGCTTCCAGGTAAATTCTGACAATTGTATACCGTAAGGTTTCTTTTAACATTATTGTGGCCTCTGCTAAATTGTGGGCAGGGTGATGGCACATTACCAATTCTGACTCTCAAGTATTAAAATATAACAGATATTAATATCCCTCTAATTACTGGAGTAGGGAAAAAGCTGCACTTTAGGTCAGAGAAGTTAATATAATTAGTCTTCAGGAAATCAAGTTAAGTTTTACTAGTTATAATAAAATGTAATTATTTATTTGCTTTGTTCCAGAAACATAGTTCTATGGAAAGAAGCATTGTCCTTGCTTTGTCACTTTGACTTTATTAATTCTGTTGGAAAACACACATACATAATATCCATACATATATATTAGGTGGAGGATTTTATTTAAAAATAAAGTGAAATACAAAACATTTACAGCCTTTTAAAAGGGCATAGCATTATTTCAAGAAATATTTTTATTGCATTTTGGACTTGTTTTTTGCGGTATGCTTTCATTGGAAATTGCAGATATGACATTTAAATTTCCTATTACAATTTGTTTTTATTTTATTTTATTGAATCTATTGGGGTGACGTTGGTTAATAAAAATATATGTTTGTGATCTGTCTATTGTATTGTGTGTTTATCACTCCAAGTCAAGTCTCCTTCCATCACCATTTATCTCCTCTTTACCTTCTTCTACCTCTCCCCACACCCCCCTTCCCTCTGGCAAGCACCATACTATTGTCTGTGTCCATGAGTTTTTCTTTTTCTTTTTTTTCTTTGATTAATTCCTTCACTCTCTCATTCAGCCCCAAACCTCCTCCCCTCTGACAGCTGTCAGTCTGTTCTCTGTATCCATTCATCTGTCACCACTTTGTTTGTTATTTTACTTTGATCATTAGATTCCACATTTAAGAAAAATCATATGGTACTTGTATTGCTCTGTCTGGCTTATTTCACTTAGCATAATACTCTCCAGGTCCATCCAAGCTGTTGCAAAAGGTAAGATTTCCTTTTTTATGGCTGAGTAGTATTCCATTGTGTAAATGTAGCACAGCTTTTAGGAAACCATCAACAAAATGAAAAGACAACCCACTGAATGAGAGAACATATTTGCTGATATATATGATAAGAGCTTAATATCCAAAATTAGTAAGGAACTTATAAAATTCAACACCTAAAAACAATCCAATTAAGAAATGGGCAAAGGACTTGAATAGACATTTCTCCAAAGAGGACATACAGATGACCAATCCTACCTAATAATAGACAAATATGCAAATTGACCATACCTCCGACACGCCCACAAGCCACACCCACCATCTAATCAGAGCGAGTATGCAAATTAACCCCAATCCAAGATGGCTACAGCCACAGAGAGCAAGGTTTCCTAGGTAACATAGGAAGCCAAGCTTCCCATAGCCGTTGCAGGCCTAAGCCTCCACTCAAGCTACAAAGTTTCAGTTATAGAAGGTAAACAAATTGAAACAAATGGCGGCAGAATGGAGCTTGAGAGAGCAGGCCAGGGTTGCTGGCAGCAACAGGGGAAGCAAAGCTTTCCGCACACCCTGGCCGGGCCCACCCGCTTAAGGCTACAAAGTTTCAATTGTAGAAGGTGAATTAACTGCCACAGAAATGGCTGCCGCCCCAGGGAGCAGCAGGCTTGGCTCCGCTCCAGGCTACAAAGTTTCAATTGTAGAAGGAAAATAAATTCCAGATACCAGGGCCTCCGCTTGGGTCGCCAGGGGGCGTGGCCAGCCTGCAAACCACCACAGGCCCTTCGCTCAGGCTGCCCCATGCCCCAAGGGAACCCCCACCCTGATCAGGGACACCCTTCAGGGCAAACCTGCTGGCCCCCACCCCTGTACCAGGCCTCTATCCTATCTAATAAAAGAGTAATATGCAGATTGATTATCACTGCAACACACAATATAGCTGCCCCCATGTGGTCAAAGATCCTGCCCCCATGTGGACACAAGATGGCCAGCAGGGGAGGGCAGTTGGGAGGCTCCCAGCCTGCAAGGGAGGGCAGTTGGAGGTGATCAACCCTGCAGGAGAGGGCAGTTAGGGGTGACCAGGCCAGCAGAGGAGGGAAGTTGGGGGCAAACAGGCTGGCAGCGGAGTGGTTAGGGGGTGATCAGGCTGGCAGGCAGAAGCAGTTAGGGGCAATCAGGAAGGCAGGCAGGCAAGCAGTTGGGAGCCAGCAGTCCTGGATTGTGAGAGGGATGTCCGACTGCCTGTTTAGGCCCGGGCCTAAACGGGCAGTCGGACATCCCTCCAGGGGACCCAGATTGGAGAGGGTACAGGCTGGGCTGAGGGACAATCCCCCTCCGTGCACGAATTTCGTGCACTGGGCTTCTAGTAGATATATGAAAAGATGCTCAATGTCACTAATTATCAGAAAAATGCAAATTAAAACCACAATGAGATATCACCTTATTCTATCATCATTAAATCAATAAGCAACAATTATTGGCAACAATGTGGAGAAAAGGGAACCCTCATGCACTGTTGGTAGGAATGCAAATTGGTACAGCCACTGTGGAAAGCAGTAGGGAGTTACCGCAAAATATTAAAAATGGAACTGCCTGCCTTATGACCCATCAATTCCACTTCTAGGAATATATCCAAAGAAACTGAAAACACTAATTTAAAAGAATGTAGTATGCACCCCTATGTTCACTGCAGCATTATTTACAATTGCCAAGATTTGGAAGCAACCTAAGTGCCCATCAGTAGATGGGTATATAAAAAAGCTGTAGTACATTTACAATTACTATTTTAAACTAAATGGGAAGATACAGAATTTGCGGGGGGGCGGGGGGGGGCCAGGGCCGGGGCTTATGTTGTGGCTATTTAAAAGTTTGCATCTACTAAAATTTATACTTCTCTTAAATAAATGTCATTCTTAAATATAGAGCTCTATGTTAAAATTTAATCCTACCTAATAAAATAGTAATATGCAAATTGACCGCACCTTCGCTACGCCCAAGCCATGCCCACCATCCAAAGCCACGCCCATCAGCCAATCAGGGCGAGTATGCAAATTACCCAACAAGGATGTCAGTTAATTTGCATACGCTGAGGGAGGGAGGAGTGAAGACTGAAGACAACTTAGAAGGAAGAGGGAGGAAAAGCAGAAAGCAAGATGGCTGCCAGAGGGAAAGCCCGGGCGGGGCGGGGCAGGGCGGAGCAGGGCGGGTGGCAGAGGCACGCGGGTGCAGGCGCAGCGGCTGCAACAGCGGCGGCAGCGGCCGCACATGCGGCCGCAGCGGCCGCTTGCAGGATTTTTCCTGCAAATGGGCTACTAGTGTCTATATAAAATGGAGCTTTTAAAAAAGTTTTAACTATTATACTGTTTTGATCAAGTAATTTTTTTTTAACATTTTGTTGTTTTGACAATGTAATATACTATATTATATTTTAGACCTACTGACTGGCTTGAAATGCAACATTCTACTACATCCTCATACATTTGTATTGATTTAAATGCACCTCATAGTGTCAGCCTCCAAGTGATAAATGTGTTTAATTCCAAAAGCTAATTGGTAAATTGTGTTAGAATTTGGGATTAATTTTTTCATGAAAATAACACTTAAAGAACAGTTTGCTTCCAAGCCCAGCACATAAGAAACAAACTTGTTATCATGCAGCTGAACTAAAATTCAAAATGCCTTGGCCTGTCCTTTGGTTCCAGAAAACAGGAAAGCATGAAAATATGAGATGCGTTAATAAGGGACCGGCAGAAGAAGATATGGAAGGAGTGTGGTTTCCTTTCTTCCTATTCAGAGCTTGAGTTCTTCCTCTTCCATACGCACAGAATCCTGGACCCAGGCCTAGACTGGTTATCTGTGACCCCACACTGCCCCAAACATTCTGTTGTTCCTGAACCAAGGCTGTCCAAATCCACCAAGCTTTTATAATTCCCAAATCAACTACTTCTCCTCCATCCTCCTGGCCCTATAATCACATTCTAAATGCTTTTAACTAAATGTTGAGAACAACAAGGAGTAAAAGACAAGGAAACTGCAATGAATTTACAGGTAGGCACTTCTGCTTTGGGTTTGAACAAGGAAGCTCAGTAACTGAGTGTTCTGTGCAACATGTGTATCTAACCCATGCAGTACATGAATTAATGGCAGCATTATCAGGCACACCACTCTACCTTCCCCCACCTCCCTACCAAAACACGGAATCCTGTAGTAGAAGCCTAGGCTGTGGACCTGCCCTCTGAGTGGCTGCTCTGTGGGAGTGCACTGACCACCAGGGGCAGCTCCTGCATTGAGTGTCTGCCCCCTGGTGGTCAGTGCGTGTCATAGTGACTGGTTGACCGGTCATTCTGGTCATTCTGTTGTTCAGTCGCTGGACTTTTATTATATAGGATATGGAGCTCCTTCCATGGATGATCTATGTGGACTTCCCATATGGGCAGTGACAATCTCCCTCCCACTGCACACAATATGGAGAATTTTCACCACGGTCATATTACAAGAGTTCTATCAGCTTCTCCAAGAGTCGGAGGTGGAGGGAGGGAGCGGTTGGCTCTCTACCAAAGAGTTCATGGGTTCACATTTAGACCTTATGTGACTAAAAGGGATGAACTATTTTCCTGGGATATAAATACAAAATGTCTGGACAGATTCCATTCTCCTCTGTGATTACATATGGTAATCAATGCTGCCTCTGGGAGATATAGTCACTGCTCTCATATGGCCCTGAAGAGATGAGGAAGAAGCTGAAGGGCATGGACATGTATGCAGTAGTTGAGACCCCATGGGGACTTGGGGCAAGCAAGAGGTGATGCATAAGAGGACTTTTCCCCTATACTTCCTGATGGTAGAACAGTGTCGAGGGTCTTTCGCACACAGAGAAGTGGTCCTTTGAATATTGGGCCAATATATATGGACAAAAATGCCATAGCTAAGCAAACTGTGCTTAAACTTGAATTCAAAAAGGCAAAAGCTAAATGAAACTTCAAAAACCTGGTACTGGGCTGGATTAAGGGATGCGGTTTAGAAAGTATGAAATTGTAAATGTGTTGTCTGGGATTTTTCAGAAGAAAACAATAGCAAAGGTGGGCAGAAACTGTATACTTGTCCTATATGCTCACATATAACATTTACCAGACTAAAAACAAATACATTGGATATGGAACTTTAATATAAAAGTTAAATATGACCCAGACCTTTATCATATCTTTGTGAGAAGTGGGGTTCTTGTCCAGTAGGGGTCCCCAAATCATCTGTGGTCCTTTACCAGTGTTTTGTTTCTTTCTAATTTGGTTGAAACCAATAGTTTTGCACAATGCAATAAAAATAAATTACTAGAAAAGGAAATATTTTTTAAAGGCATGTAAAATTCAAGCCTTGATTTTTTATTATTAGATTCAACATACATACAATTATTTTTGTCAAACTGCTTTAAAAGTTTTGACATGCTTACTTTCCATTTCTGTACTTATCCTTTAGCAAGCCAATAATAAACAGCTCACAGGCTGGCACTGCTCTGAGCCACATTTTGAATGGGTATAATTGGCCCAAAAAGAGTTTATAACATGGATGTGGTTTTAGTACTTTATATCAAGAAGACAGGGGCATGAATGGTGCTGATGGAGACTGATGATAGAATACATTTTGGTAAGGTTAAAAGGAGAGGGAACTCTTAATGGTATCATTTCAGAAGAGGAATGACTACCTGTTCCATGCCTTCCTAATGTAGATCCCAAAAGTAACACAGAGTGATGCGGAAACTTTCTCCCAAACAGTTGCCAGAAGTCTCTTCCAAATGACAATTTTCTGGTAAGTTCCTGGCTTGCCTTCTGTCATTTACATCTTTAAGAAGGATGAGAGATAAATTTGAAGATTTTTTATTTTGAATTTATTTTCACCAAGGAGGAAGATTTGGTTGGTGAACTAAAGTGATGAGAAACTTGGAAGAACGTAACCTGTCATCTTCAAGCCTGCTATATCCACACAAAATATAATTCTGGACATGGGTGTTTATCCGAGAATATAGAAAAGTGGGCATCAAAATAGAGAAAATGTAGATATGATCCTATGTCGAAATAATTAATGACAAAATAAGCCTATTTTAAAAATTCTGACAAAATAATCACAGATTATTCCAAAGGTGTGTGTGTGTGTGTGTGTATATATATATATATATATACACACACACACACACACAGATATATATATATATACACACACAGATATATATATATATATATATATATATATATATATATATATATATTAAAAGAACATTCTTTCTTCCTTTTAAAAACTATTGAATGCAGAACACAAAGAGACACATACCCAAAATGGAAGGCTGAATAGGCGATGAGGAACCAGTATAAAAAAGTGCTATAAGAATGTTGTTAGGACAGCTAAAGCTTGGCTATAGATTGAAAAACTGTCAAGGACAACAGAAAGCTATGTTAAGTTCTGTTTGTAAAGAAGAACAAAGGGATAGGTACATTGATTGGGGTATGCAGGAAAATGTTAACAGATGTCACAGGGAAAACAGACTATTAAACTCCTGTTTTGACTCTATGGTCTCTATCAGGAAGAATGATCTTCAAACTGAAGAGGGCAGAGCAAGCAGAGAGTGAACTGGGGCCCGAGGTAAGTCAAGACAGACTAAAATATAACCTAGTTGCTTCAAATGAGTTCAAGGCTCCAGACCAGACAAATGGTCTCTCGGGTTATTGAAAGAATCTAAAAAAAAACAAACAAAAAAAAAAACACACACACAACAAAATGGGGGTCCACAGATATGATTTTGGAAGCCTAATCAATGATTTTTTTTGGAATTATGATCTATTCCCCCCATTACTCCCCCAACCCCCCCCCCCCCCACTCATGGGGGAATAAGGACACATATGTAACACCTTAATCGATAAAGAAATTAAAAAAAATAATTACGGTCTAATTGCAGATGCCCAGGGATTAGTATGGTCTACACGAGGAAATACTTTTTTAAAAAATATGTTTTTATTGATTTTAGAGAGAAAGGGAAAGAAAGAGAGAGCTAAACATCCATTCACTGCTTCCTGGCATGCCGGGGATCGAGCCCACAACTCAGGCATGTGCCCTGAATGGGAATCAAACTGGTAACCTCTTGGTTCATGGGTTGCTACTCAACCACCTAGCAACACTGGCCAGGCCATAAGGGAAAACTTAATTTACAAAAACAGGAAAATATCTAGGACATACCTTTAGCAAAACTCTAGAACTAATTATTTCACTCATGGGTTGTTTGTGCTTAATGAAAGAAGTAGTGATCTTCAATTAACAGAAGTTAATCTCTCCCTCCCTCCCATCCTCCCTTCCCTACCAACATTACTCCCCTTCTTCCATTCCCTCATTTCTTTCCACCACCACCCCCCTCCCCCGTTTTATAGAATGATTAGCCAAATAGTTCTGGGAAATGGCTCTCAGCATCATCAACACACTTAACACATTACTGCATAACACAACAGACAGAAGGAGGAGGAGGAGGAGGAAGAGGAGGAGGAGGAAGAGGAGGAAGAGGAGGAAGAGAAAGGGAGGAGGAGGAGGGGGAAGAGGAGGACAAGAGGAAGAGGAAGAAGAAGAAAGAAGAAGAAGGAAGAAGGAAGAAGGAAGAAGGAAGAAGGAAGAAGGAAGAAGAAAGAAGAAAGAAGAAAGAAGAAAGAAGAAAGAAGAAGAAAGAAGAAGAAAGAAGAAGAAAGAAGAAGAAAGAAGAAGAAAGAAGAAGAAAGAAGAAGAAGAAGAAGAAGAAGAAGAAGAAGAAGAAGAAGAAGAAGAAGAAGAAGAAGAAGAAGAAGAAGAAGAAGAAGGAGGAAAAAAGCCAGTGTAATTAGGGTGACTCAAAACTGGTTGAACAAATGTTTTCCAAAGAATGCTTGCTAATTAATTGGGGCAACCTGGAGAGTCTAGTGATATGTGTCTTTTGGACTTCATTTTACCCCCTTGTTCTTTCTCTTCTTATACATAGCTTTACTCCAAGGCTTGCCATATTCCATGAAATATATGCTCTTGTGTTTGTCTCAATCAGATTCAACAAATACATAGGCACTTGGTGCCCACTCTGTATGGATCAGATGGGCTCTGGCAATATGAGTTGGGTAAGATCCAGTGCTTTCCTTTAAGTAGCTCATAGCTTCATGGGAAACAGAGGAGGGAGTCAGCAGTAACAATGAAAGCGTACACAGAAAGGATATGGACATTTGTTGTGTCCCAACCTTTTTCTAGCCACAATGCTAAGGACTTCACATATTCCATCAAGTCCCTTCAGAAACCATACGAGGTAGGTTTGATTATCCCAGGGTACTGACGAACAAGACGAAGCCCAGAGATCAGTCCACATGACCCAGAGAAAACCTCAAGTCAGATATAGAGCCAGAATTCAAAGTCAGGTACTGGATTCCGAAGCATATACTCTGGTATTCCTCACAGCAAAAGCACCCCGGTCAGGAACATGGTAGGCCAATGTGCAGCCAAGGGCAGCTTCCCTGAGTGTCCTGGTGTATCCAGGAGAACTCCCCAGAAGAGGGAAGCCTAGCCTGAGAGAGACACAGATGTAAGCCACAGAGTTTGGCTGAGTTTTGAGGAAGAAATTTTAGGTCAAGGAAATGATTGAAAGGACAAGAGTGCATGTGGCTGCATTTTACGTGCATGTGCCAATATATGAAGGACTTGGGAGGAGTCAGGTCACAGCCAAATGGAAAGACAAATAGAGAAGTGATAACAGACTCATATTTTCTCTCTCATCCTCTCTCTCTCTCTCTCTCTCTCTCTCTCTCTCTCTCTCACACACACACACACACACACACACACACACAGGATAATTTTTAAAATCTGTATTATTTATAATTGTTAATTATAAAATATGAATTTTCAGTGCATCATGTTCCCTTGCTACTTTATTTTTCGTGTTATCTTATTCCTTTCTATGTTCTCCTTCTTTCTACTTCAATTTTCCTCTATACATTCAACAGATGTACTTCAATTTATGCATGAAATGAGTTCTTGCAAAGTTATGTGATTTTTTTTTCAGCAAATGAAATATTACATTAAAGATACGAGGGAAGTTCCCTCCGAAAGGAACCTTATGCCAAATAGCTTTCTAAAGCAAATAATGACCCTATAACCAATCTTGCTCTAAATCTAGATTTTCATATATCAGCTTTGACTAAGAAAAGATACATCTATACTTTATTTTTACATCTCTCTGCTAGCAGTACTGCAACATAATGGTATGCCAATTTGAAATACCATAATTTTTATACTTTTTTACTTCTCACAATGCAATCTTAGAAAATGTATTATTTTCTATGTCATACTCATGCATGCTTTCTGTTCCTGGGTGGGTTAGCATTTCCTTCCCCCTAAGGCTGGGCAGGTTGGCAGGAAGTGGCAAACTAAGATAATCATCCTGCATAAGGTAATTAGAATGTGCTGTGTCCGGTGCAAAGTCCTGTGTATGCATTTTTACAACAGACCTCTGAGGTATGAACAATTTTCTTGACCACTTTACAAGTTAACTGAGGCTCGGAGAAGTTGAGGAGCTTTGACAGGTGTCCAAGCTGTGCTCTGATCCCAGTCAGCCTGACCTTGGAGCCATCAAATACCTACTATGGCATGTATCTTCTTCTTATTAGAATAATGGAAGTTAAGAAAAATTTTATTCTTACAGGAGGTGACAAAGCCTTTGTTGGATGTCGGTGGTAAAAAGAGCATTCTTATGGGAACTGGAATAGGTTCTAGCAATTTCTCTCCTGTCAGTTGTCTGAACAAGACATATACTTGCTCAGGCCTCAGTTTTTCCATCTGTGAAATAGAATGCCTACGGTCTTCTCTGCCAGGCACATTAGCTTTCACTGTCCTGCTAGAACACTGTGCATACTGATTGTCCCCTCTTTTTTCCATTTGTTTTACCAGAAAGTGAATTCAGATCAACAATTGTTTCACAAGGAAACGCTTTCACTGGCTAATTAAAAATTCAGCTCTGTTAAAGAAGAAAATTGGAAGAAAAAAATTCTGCTTTTTTGGCTGCTATGGGTCAGGATGCCAGCCCCAGGCAGCATTGTTCGTAAGCCAAATATCTTTTAACAGTGAAAACAACAACAGAATATACAGCTATCAGCTTAGATCTAAGAGGAAAGATTCAGATCTTTCTTATGCAGCCAGACCACTGGTTTTGAAGAAGCATGAAGAGTTTCAGAGATGAAAGTCGCGTGCTCACTCCTGGCTGTTAACTAAGTCAGTGCCCTGGACAGCCCCCTTCCCCAGATGCACACACTCTGTCCCCAGCACCTCCGAGCTTAGGCCTTCCCAACTCTACTATTCACCAAGAGAAAGAATGAGCTTCTGATTACCTCTCTTTTGCTTCTTTTCTTTTAGGATCAAGGTGACTTATAAACAGCTGCAATAAAAATGATTTTTTTCCCTAAGCGTCTTCTCAATAATGTCTGTGAGAAAGCAGAGGGGCTAAAAGATACGTGACATTCACCAATGTTGCCCCTAAAGCCACAGAATCCACACGAGCAATTTCTTCATTTGACCAAAATGAATGGTCATCACAAAAACAAATGTAACTTTGGTATCCCTGATTTGGCTGAGACAGCTTAAGGGCTCAAACTTAATAGACTTCTTCTGACCGATTAGGATCTCAGTGCCGGCTGCATCATCCTGTCAGAGCCGATAGCCGAGTCCAAACCACAGGCACGGAGCTGCCCTTGATCCATGACCTTAGCATACAAAATAACGGGCTGCAGGATGGCATAGGACTCCCAGGGAAGGAACTTTGAAGACAGTATTCATTTTGCTTTGTGGTATTTTACAAAAGACAATTAGCATTAAGAATAGATTGATGCTTAAATAAAATGCCTAACAGGAAAAGCACATTTCTACATTCCAAAGGCCCGAGAAAAGCTGTGCCTAAGAAGGGATTAGCCACTATCAGATGATTTTACGACTGGATTAATGATGTTTCACATTCACTATATTTATTTAAAAAAGTGGGGGAAAAAGAATAGGAATCTTTTAAGGAGCAGATAAGTGATTTCTGTCAACCTTAGAAGCTAAAAGAAAATATTTTGAAAGGACAGTAGTTATAATAGGGTATTTACTGATAAATCCTTAATTAGAATTTTTTCTTTAAAAAACATCCCAATATTTCAGGTAAATTACTGTTAACTCAGTCTATAGACTATGAGAAATGTGTGTGTGTGTGTGTGTGTGTGTGTGTATGAGACAGAGAGAGAGAGAGAGAGAGAGAGAGAGACTCCTGCATAAATGCTTTATATTCCACCAGGTATTTTAAACCATTCTTATTTTAGGCAATTGTTTCTGTAATAGATACACTAAAGGTGATCATTTTATTTTATTGCTAGTCATTGCTGACTGAAATATTTTTCCAGATGAAAGTAATTACTATGACTATATTACTTTTCTAACCTGTTCTTGTGTATTGGATCTCAGGCACTCATAGTGTGACACTCTGTTACCCTGTTTTACACACACACACACACACACACACACACACACACACACACACACACACAGTCATATGATGCTGTGTTCTGGCCTTAAATAAAAACATACACCTGTTATTCTCTTTCTCTCTCTCTCTCTCTCTCTCTCTCTCTCTCTCTCTCTCTCTCTCTTTACTTATTTATTTATTTTTTACTGACTGTATCTTTAATCTCCAGGGGTTGCAGGAAAACGCTTACCTTGTGTAGAAATGTAAAGATAAGAAAAATTGAACAATGCAATAGCTAATGTCAGTATTACAGGCAAGAAAACAAAACAAATCACTTAGGTCAATGATAATAAATAAAAGCAACCCATATCATATCAAGACAGGGTGGAAGGAGAAGGATAGAAGGAAGAAAGGAAACTAGAAAAGAAGGAAGGAGGAAGAGATGGAGGAAGGTGGAAGAGATGGAGGAAGGAATCCACAGAGCAGAGCTGATACCCACAAATGCAATCCCACCAAGAATCTGCCAGCCAGTATTACATGTGGCTGATATTTACATATTGATATCATGTGCTGCCTGTCTCTTGTGCTCTAGAAATCAGCCCTGCAGACAGAACGGCACTGCATTCAAGAGCTTTTATTCAGCAACATGGTCAAAGGAAGATACTACTGAAAATAATAATGTCTGTTAGCTTTCTGTTCTGACCCACTGGTTAATCATCCTGCAAGTTTCAAGGGAAGCTTCACGTCCTCACATTGCAGGCAGATAGAACGGCGGCACTGGCCCCAGAAGCTCCCAGTACAGCAGGGGGGCATGTGAAGTGGTAGGAGCTGAGTTCCAAAAATGATAAGAAAAGAGAGATCTTCTTGCTCCCTTGATTTTTCCTTCACAAACTACAATTCTCTCATCCTCCCACCAACACCTGCCACCCCCCATGATCCTAGCCTGAGTCCACGAGTTTTCCTCAAAAGCCATTCAGCTCTCCGTAGGGATTTGGTATTGATCCCAGAAGAAGGTGGGAGTCAACTCCTTCCAGCTGCCAAGTTCAGGGAAAAGCCATGTTTTCAATGACACGTATTAGACATCTGTGGTCGGGACGTGAACTTTTTTGCAGCGATGAGAGACAGCACTAGACACGGTTCGCATCTCTCAGGAGACAGATGGGACCTTGCCACCAAGTACGGTGGGTGTGATCCCACCTGAGATTCCCAGTACGTTGTGATATTTTTCTTCATTATTTTTAAACTTTTCAGTTTCTTCTTAATTGGAAGTATAGATCGTGTTGGCCCCGGTCAAAGTCCTCAAAAGAGGCTGGCTCACTGGAGTCTTGCCAATGCTACTGCCAAGAGTTCTAAGAGCTTTATCTTCATCCACAAAACGACTAATAGACATGCCAGCTCAGCCATTCTAAAAGTCCTCTGCACTCTCCGGGCGTTCCCCACTGTGCCATACCCCCCAACCCCAAACCACGCTGGCAAGCTGTGGTTGGGGGTGGGAGACTCTTTCTGAACCCCCACTGTTATGAGAAACAATATTTCGTAGGTGATTCTATCACAAGGCCCCACCCACGTCTGCTCGGTTCTCCACCAAAATCACATGGAGCGGACAACTTCACAAGTGCGCCAATCTGCAGGAATTAAGACCCCAATCCACCTGAGTCTAAAATGAAGCTGCCTCCCATCCGGTCCCTCGGCAGCTCCTGCAGCTCCGGCGAGTTGCAGAGCTCCGGGCAGCTGCAGCCAGCGTGTGTTTGTTCATGTTCTTGTGAGGGATTGGAGCTGGAGGTCTGGAAGGGCGGCGATCTGGGCACAGGAAGCAGCAGCGAGCCTGTCCCTGAAGCTGCGGATGGACAGTGTGAAGGATGGAGTGCGGAGAGGGCTCTGACTGAGTCCGTGGAGCACCCCCTCCAGGCCGAAGAAGGAAGCAGGGGGATGGGAGGCGGGAGTGGGCTGCTGTAAGGCCAAGTGGGGCAGACAGGTCCCAGGCGTGGCTTGGAGAAGTGACTGCTGGCCACTGGAGACGAACGCAAGGCCAGTTTCGGTGGCAGGGCAGGCGCAGGACGAGTACAAGAAGGCGAAGGATGGAGTGGATGGGGACGCGCAGGAGCGGCACGGCACTGTCTGACGTGCAGAGCAGTGGAAGGAGGAAGGTGTGAGTTTCCCAGAAGAGGCAGCAGGGCCAAGGGAGGCAATCATCTAGAGTGCAAAGTATTTGCACAGGAACATAATTTTAGCCAGCACAGGCTTAATTTAAAGAGAAAAATAGTTGCGTAATTAAACATTCAATATTTTTAAAATACTTATACATGAAAAAGATGTTGTGATATGAATAGGAGGGGAACCTTTGGTGAAACAAAGAATTATAATAAATGACATTTGAGAGGATTATAATAAATAAGGTTTTTTGAGTGCACACAGTTCTTCGTATACCCTCTAAAAGTCCTATGAGATAGACCTTGTTGTTATTCCTGGTTTATAGACACAAAACTACCTGCCCTGGGGGGTACAATTAGTGAGGGAGAGAACCTGTCTGGTGTGTACCCTCCTCCCCGCCTTACCAAATTACTTCCATACCAAATTAATTCTTCAACAGAAGAAAAATGGCTTACACTTACTTTGTACAGGACTTTTAATAGAAAGAGAACTTTTCTTGTCCATAAACAGGTTTTCGTGCAGCTATATCCCACAACCATTCACCTAGGCTTTATCTCAAGAGTGTGTAACCACCAGCAGCTAGCTTAGAATTACCCCTTTCTTAACCAACAATTCCAACTGCGAACGTCACGGTCATGCCATTTCCCTATCTATCTATCACAAAGGACAGCAGGAATGAAGGGGTTGCTAATATATAAATACCTCGCACCTATTCAGACTTGCTCTTCTATGAGACACATGTAAAGGCAATTAATTTTCAAAGATATTAGTCGTCTCAACACATCTACACATCAAGACTGACATACACATTGCTGGTCTGTTAGAATAATCATATCAACCTTTTTTTTAATTCCCCAAAAAACCCACACAAAACCGTAAAGCAAGGTTTTTATAAAGGATAATTAAGCAAGCTAATATAGTACTAAGTGGAATACACAATAAGAATATGCACTAAAATATCTGCCTTGTGCCACGCAGAACTGGTGTTTTAGGAGATTAACAATTATGATCGCCAGTCCTCTTCTGATTCTATAATATCTCACACAATCTTTTTTAAATTACTTTATTAACCTTTCCTCTTAGCACAGAAGTGCCCGATTATAGATAATATTTCAAAATCATCTGAGGTGTAAGTGTGTTTGATTTGCTCGGTAATTATTTGTCTACTTTATTACACTGGCCGAGCACACAAGCTCCTTGACCAGCTTTATTTCAAGTCCAGTTAAGAAAAGGGTCATACCATTTTGTGGATCACTCCCGTTGGGCCCCGACGAACATGAAATTTTCATATTGGAGTTGGAGACGGTGCATGGAAACAGTGCATTTTTAACATGGAGAAATCATTCCCTCCCCTGTCAGGAAGCGTTTCAGGCCCTGGGCTTAATGGGAAGAATGTTGTTCATTACCGAAAGGACGGGGTTTCTTCCCCGCACGACTAGGATGCAGGGCGCTGGAGCCTGAGCATGCAAATATCTGCTGATGAGGTCTAGAAGCCTAAGACTCACATCCCGCAGGTGGCCTTTCCCAGGTCTCTATAACCTGTCTCTTGTTATTCAGACCACCCAGGACATCACTTCTGTTTTGATGGGCATCATGAATGCATTTCCAGCAGAGAGGAATGAGGAGGGGCCAACCACAAGGGCAGATCCCAAATCTTGTTCTTCCCCCTCGGAGTCTGGAGGGAAGAGGACCACCTGCATATCACACTGGGTTCTGCGGAGGGAAAGTTGGCTTGTTCCAACTTTACTTCTCAGGGACAGATGAACCTGATGCGTACGTGTTCTTAAAGATGAGAGTGTGCTGAGAGGAAAGGCCGCCGCCAGGGTAAGAGCACCAAGCCGGAGGACACTGTTGATTGTCCACCATCAACAAATTCTGAAATTTCCATATGTAGCGGGATTCCAGGGGCTCTGTTAGTAATAGGAGGTACGCTGGTCAGCTCAGTCACCCATGGAATTACAGTGGAGGGTGTGGATGCCAGTATTGTAGACCCAAACCGAGCATAAAAAACACAAAGTAAAATCCAGTGTCAGCACAAAGTTGACAGCGAATGATTATAACAGCTTCGGAGCTTGAAAAAGAGTGTAAATAACTAGGATCCCCTGCGGGCTCACTCAGCCTGCATACATAACAAACGTGATGGACAGCCTCTGTGGTAAAGCCGGGGAAACGAGGCACCGGGAAGATGCAAAAATTCCGCCAGCAAAGGGCCTTAACTGTCACCTTTCTGACTAAATCAGCTGCTTTCATCGAGAGAGAAACAGAGCGGTAGGCTATGCCTTTGGAGGACCGGTTGCCCCTTCGCCTGGGAAGCAGGCATGTTAATTACCGGCCTCTCTGTGGTTATCCCGGCGCTGCTACCGCACCAGCTCTGGCACTTCAGGAACTCTCTTCCCCCTGATCTTTCATCTTTGGCGCTTTTAGTTCACAAAGGACTGTTATTCAGAATAGCTATGCTTATTTATAGAACGCAAAAAGAAAGGCAAAAAGGAACAAGCCGCCATCCCCAGCTGAATGGTTATACCTCATTAAATAGCGTTGATTCTAAACTTAATTTTCTTTGCTTTTTCGTGCGCTTATGCACACCAACGGTGGCACACGCCTACCTCGCACCCGACACGGAATGGTTTCAAGTACTGGAAAATGAGAAGTGCGTCCTGGCACGGCCTCCAGCCTGGAACAGACTCTGCTTTGAGAGTACTGGGCCTCAGGATCGCCGGACTTCAGAACTCAAAAGGAGGAAGAAAACCAAGAGGTCTTCTGCACACACCTAGCTAGCACTCCACAGGTTTGTAATTCATTTACAAGATAATTAATCAATTAGCAAACGAGCCCTCTCCCCTTTGTTATTCACGCCGCAGAAGAATTGCATCTCCAAATGCAATGGCAGGCCACTTGTATTGAAACTTTGCCCTTCAAACACATTGGTCTTATTTATCTGAATTGAACAGATGCTTTGCAATGCCAGCCCATTGTAACTGGCCTGTTTGCTATTAGAACCTGAGTAAGATTTAAGCTAAACAGAAGAGCATAAATATGACATCCTATAGACATTCATGATGATCAACTGTGCCATATCATCGCCAGCCATTGCTACTTATTCACATAGGAAAAGTGGGTGGAAATACACTTGACATTGCTAAAAGGGGAACTCTAGTCACCAGGAGGAAAGGTGAAGATGGAACTTACACAGTTACTGGCTCTAGAGTATAACTCTAGGGTCTTAAAATACAATGAAATCGTTGCAATATATACATTATGTTTACGGGCTCAATAATTCCCATTTCTTTCAGAGCTCCATATTATAGCAGGCACATTTTTGGAAAGCCAAGATAGCAGGCAGCATTTGCTTGGAGACCAGGGTGTCCATAGGGTGTCCCCAGATAACCATCGCTAGGGAGGAGGTCTGAGCAACAATAAAACTCCCATCAGGCCCCACTCCGATCTGAGACTGGTCCAGAGAAGTTATGGTGGTGAAATCCCTTTACCTTTCAGGGCCTCAGATGCCTCCACTGTAAAACACACGTGTTGAACTCTGTGGTTTATTTTTGGTTCCTTGCACAGCTATTGTATTATGAATCTCTGCATCCTTCCATATTAACACTGCTGCCAGGTGGGATAATAGAAAACATCTTCCCTCGAGCCAGGGCACGGGTCTCATAATATTTTTAAAGCCAAGAGGAAGGTCCCCTGATTCATACAAACGTTTCAGCGGCCAAATGAGCAGGAAGTCTGTTTCTGTCACTGTGTTTTTAAGTCAACAATTATGTATTAAATTACTCCTGTGCACAGGAACAACACAAGCCTTGTGTGTCCATTTGCACAGGTGGGAAAATGGGTCAGCTATGTAACACTGAACCCCAGGTGAGCATGTGGTAGAAAAAGTCTGTCATCTCTTACTTCCATGGAGAAGGCCTGGGACAGGGGCGGAGACCCCCGTAGTCAGTTCCTAAGGCTTTAATAATAAAACAGCTCCCAGGAAAACGTCCCTAGCCCTTTGCTCTGTTGAGAAAGGACTTAAGAATAAAACGCATTTGAATGTTTTAAAAGGAACCGTGCAACATAGTAAATGAGAAAATTAGAGAAAGGTCATTATAATATAAATGAATACCCTGAAAAACAAACAAACTTGCCCCAAACCTTTACTGTTCTTTTTATCTTTTTTTTTTTTTTTCAAAAAAAAAAAATGGTCAAATGTGTGCAGAAAAGCAAACTCTACTTAGCCATGCTGAGCAAAGCTGGATTTGTTCTCTCACAGGAATGAAAAGCACAACAGTGAATCTTGGCGGCATTATTTCTTAGCAGAATTAGCATAACCCAGCACATCAGAGTATTAAAATTTAAAAAGGATTTCAAACTGTCCTCATATCATCAGCAGAGTCATGTCACAGATTTTTTTTTATTGGTTCGGCAGGCTAGGTGTAATTGTATCAATATTTTAATGCTTGATGCATATTGCCTGTGATACATTGCTTGCATAAATAAAAAGCACCAATATTCAATTGCCAATGAAATAATCACACGCTCTAGATCTTTATTATATCATGCATTATTTAATTACAATAATCAGAGTCCTTCTGAAGGTAAAACAAGATTAAAAAGGTTTTGTTTTATTGGATCTATATATTTGATTTAAACTTTACATGTTAGCTTTACATTAAGAATTTATAAGGCATCAGTTCAAATGGTACTATTATAAGAGTTTATTTCTTTTATAATTAGTACAGTACTCTTAAAGTCCTTTGACTAACAAAGATAATATTTCAGTATTTTAATGAGCTTTTTAAGTGTAATTGATGTAACAATCATTGAATTACACATTTCTACCTGAAGAATAATGAAGGAAACATTTTAATGAGAAATTTAATCATTATTAGCAAATGATCTACTAAACTGCCATTTGCTGACATTTAAAAGCTTAATAGCAGAAAACTGTATTTTCCTACATCGGCATCAACATCGATGGCGATTACTTTCCTGTTACTCTGATTTCCCAGGTTAACTTTCTACCATCACTAATTTATTTATAAATTTGAGAAAACTTTCTGTAACCCACAGTTGTCAGACCCTTCCAGAAAGTGTGGGGCTTGACACTTAGAGGGATAATTTAAATAAATTAGCCCCTTTTCCAGCCTTCAGCAGTTTTCAGCATAAAAGGGCTCTTTCTTGTGAGTACTCATGCTTGCATCAGCTTGATTTTGATGAATGCCCTGCGAATTCCCTGATAGTACCTCAGACAGAGAGATCTTAGACTGATGTCAACAAGGGTTTTTTTTAAGCTCCCTCATTTCAAGAACACATCAGCATTCTGGGGACGATAGACATGAGCAAGAGACGCCTACTGCTGTGCATCTTTGCCAGCTCTGGGCTTGGGTTTCACTCCCGGGCGTAGAGAAATGTCCATGCCATAGGTGAGAGGTTAGAATGGAGACATCTAGTGAAGTCCAGAACAATGTGTCGGGGGCATGAAAAGAACCACAAGATGATATCAGGTAGGCACGATTTGTGTGACCCTTGCAAGGTCAGGAGAATCAGAAGCTCAGCCTTCGAACTCAAGTATGGGAGCGTGCTAAGTTGGAGTCAGTGTGAAGGTTGGCACAGGCATGGCACCTGGGCAAAGCCTAACACATAGGAGTTAACTGCATTCCCCATGATCTTCCGATCTTTACCAGGCGTCCGGGTGCCCTGCTAGCTCCGTAAGGGGCAGTCACTTCCAGAACTCCTGAAGGAGTGCTGCTTGTCTTGCTGTGTGATTTGCATGATGTGAAAAGTCAATCTGGAGGACAGAAGGGGATTTAGATACAAACAGAAACACACTCTTATGTATCGAGTGCTCAGTGAGATCTTATTTGTTTATTTTTAAGTTTGGGTTCTGGTTTAGAGTCCTGGGAGTGAGTGGGCAGAGGGAGGAAAGAGAAAATGCAACCATTAAACTCACACCAAGTTTCCTGAGGATCACCAAGGTGCAGACATACTACGTTTAGCCCAGCTGCCAAGGTTTTCTATCACAGAATTCTCACAGCTCTTTATTTTTTCTGTCTCTTAAAGAACTTGCCCTTTTTCACCTTGCATGCTGGCATGGACTACATATTGGTGTCCCCCCATTCTTCAAATGTATATGTTGAAATCCTATCCCCCCCCCCCCAATGTGATGGTATCAGGAGGTAGGGATTTTGGGAGGTGATGAGGTCATAGGGTGCAGCCCTCATGAATGGGATTTAGTGTCCTTATAAAAGAGACCCCAAAGAGTATCTTCCCCTCTTTCCCCTGCTGTGAGGATACAATGAAAAGACAGAAGTGTGGAACCTTGAAGAGGATGCTCACCAGAACCCGATCATGCTGGCATCCTGATCTAGGATTCTAGCCTTCAAAACTGTGACAAATAAATTTCTGCTGTGTATAAGTTACCCAATCAATACATGCTTTCAAAAAGAGCTTTCGAATTAAAAAAAAATCATTTTTATTTTCCTGATAATTGAAGGAGAGCTTCTGTACTTGACTTTCACCAGCATGTCTTCAGCAGCTGGGTGGAAGATGTAGCCCTGACAGGCTGTGCTGGGAGCCCAAATGCCAGGTTTGCCTGCTGCTCACGAATGAGCAGACAATGAAAATGTTAGTAAATGACCTACAAGGGGTTGGAGCACTCAAGGAACTATTGCTAGAACATGTTTCAAGGAAAGGGCAGAGGTCAGAAGCAATGAATACCTCGGCTTCTTTTTTGGTTTGGGTGGTCATGATGCAGCGAGTGATCATTGATATTGTTTATGAAGGAAGGCTCATTGCTAAACTCCAAAAAACAAGGCTGACATACTGTATCAGACTATATTTTAAAGGTTGTTTGCCAATCGCTTCTGATCTTGCAATAAAAAACAAAGTTGCAATGGACCACTAATAAAGTAGATCTCTTTGGCTAAATCCAGTATGACAGTTGCCTACAAAGGTGGCCTGTGTGTCGTGTCTAAGGGGTGACACTGACATTTCTTTATTAAAAATTTTTGACATTTAATCTGTAAGATTTGGATGTCATTTGTTCATAACTACAATATGTGTTTATAGAGATACAAGACATTTTTGGACAACTTTCAAGTGATAATTTAGATTTAAGTAAGCGTAATTTTTCCAGATCTCCTATATCAGAGGGAAATAAAGATGCAAAATCAAGGGAAATATCAGTGACTATCTGGCTGGAAATACGAAGGGTATTTTTAGAGAAACTGGGTCAGGAATAGTGTTTAGAAGTTTTTTACGCAAATATTATTAGGATGGTGTTATTCAGTTGTTGTGATACTACGTACTGAGGTACCATAAAGCATTCCCATGTGGGCCACTAGATTTCTATCAGTATGCAACATTCTTTGTTACAATTGAATTATAATATTATCTGTCCAGTAGAACAATTTCACTAAGCTACGCTCAGGATAAGAAGAGAAGTTAAACTTGCTCTAAGGTAGGAATGGAGGGAAGGAAGGAAATAAAGTAGAAAAAAAGGAGGAAGGAAAAAGAGCAAGAGAGAGAGAAGCAAACTATAATGTACAGCCCTAAGCCAATGCAGAGAAAAATGGAGTATTTTCTAGGATGTGGGAGAACTTTGCTTCCTTAGAGTAAAATGGCCAAGACAACTTAGAGCAAGAAGCAGCTAGAGTCAAACAGCAGCACAGTGATAGAGGGCAACCACATGAATTGTATCCTAGTTGTGGAAGCAATTTCGCTCCTTCAAGAGTGCCCCCAAAGAGTCTAGTATTCAAAAGTGTGCCATTCATACACAAGGGCAGAGAGATGGAAATAGCAGAAAACTAGAACAAGAATGAATTCAAGTGAAAAGTACTTTTTAAACAAAAGCATCAGTATTCGTGTAAATACTTAATGATCCTCTTTTCCCTAATTACCTAGGTTTTATCCATCGTATTGGAATCCCAAATACTCTCACTCTTGCAGTTAGCAAAGGAGATATAAACAAATGCTACTTAAAAAATGCATTTCTAAAAGGATACATCTAAAAGTTGGGGAGCATGAGATGAAAACCACAGAGAAGGTTAACAATGTCCGCTCAGGGCAGCGTCATGTTGCTGCCAACAAAGGTGGTCAGTGACAGGTTTGCCCCACAGCTGCGAGGGCCTGATCCCAATTCAGGAGATCCTACCAATCACATAAAAGCTTATAAAGAAGATCAGAAAGCAGGTTCAATGAGGTGAACCTCCCCTTCTTTTGCTATCATTCAAGGACAATTTTTTTTCACAAAAAATATGAAAGCCCTCTATGCATGCAATCCAGGTAAATAGGAGTCCAATTCAGGCTTCAGATCTACTTCCAAGTGCATCATTCTCAGTTTTGATTATTTGAAACATGTACGTATGCACCTATACTTCCCACACATGCACCCTAAATGCATGGAAATTTGCCTGACGTACACATAACAAATTCTTTTTTGGGGAGTAAACTATCCATTTATAAGTAAAAGAATCATGATTAGGACTTTTCTCACCCTTTAGCTTAAATTTTTCTTGTTCTCCTTATCAAAATTATTATTTCCTCCCCACTTCATTTTTGCCTTCTCATGTCCTATTTTTTTCCTTCAAGGCAAGGCCAAAGCCTACTTCCTCTGTGAAAGATTTTGATCATCCACACTGGAAAAGAACTTCCCTCCTTTGGAAATACCATGGCGTGTGTGTTATGGACAATTTATGCATATTACACATGATACACTATTTACTGCCTAGTGTCAATCATTTTTTAAAATATAAATACTTTTTGTACAACTAGATTGTAAGATCCTAGTTGGGGGAGTCATGCTATACAGGCATACCTCAGAGATATTGCAGGCTCAGTTCCAGGTGACCGCAATAAAGTGAGTATCACAATAAAGTGAGTCAATATTTTGGGGATGGAGTTTGAAAAAATGCGACATCTTCAAAGCGCAATAAAATGAGGTAGGCATGCCTACATAGTGCCCCTGTTAAAAGGAAGGAATCCACTGATTCCACTACTGTGTGCCCTGAGTAAATGCCTCACCCTCAGTAGAGAATGTGCTTCGTCAAGTTGATCTGAGAATTAAATCAGAAAATGCAGGTGGCATAGTGCCTTGCACACAGAGAGGGTTCGATAAAAGTTAGCTATCGCCATCATCCCTGTTACTCACAGCATGTTCTGTTCCTTGCACACCACACGTGCTCAGTGCTGATATTTTTGATCACCTGGTGAGGAGATACCTAGGGCTTTTGCTATGTAGTATCTATTTCTCACTCTCTTAACGGTTCCCTAATCTCTCTTTTGGGAAACTTGCTGCCCCACACTCATTAGCTCTTCCTCATCCAGACGTCATGTGGCCTAGTGTGAGCCCCTCATTCCATTGGCCAGAGGAAGGCACCAGAACCTATGTGATGCTAAGGGATTGCCTAACGAACAACTTTCATTTCAACGTTATTCTTATCTAGAAGTCATTCTAGGAAACCATGTAAGACAATCACAATGCTTTTCTAGATTTGGCAAATGCCACAGTAGCAAGGGAGCATCACAGTTCTGCCCAGCCCACAGCTCCTGAAAAGCAGACAGCTGTCAGCACTTGGCCAGCTGATCCCCCACCCCCCATTTGTAGGCTGTACCATTCCACTGTCACTGAAATTCATCAATATTTTCCAAGAGGATGCCTATTTGAACCCAAAGTGGATTCATCTGAGAATTATAGAACATTTAGGCATGTTTAATACTGGTGGTGCATATGTCTTTGCAGTATATTTACCTAAAGAATCACGGCCTCCTGGGAAAGCAGAGATGTTTGTGCTGGAGCAGTGAACTATATCAAAAGAGGGGCTCCGCTGCCAAGGAGAACAGCTGAACCCCAGGACTGTGTGGCTACTTCTCCCACAGTCCAGTCATAAGGACTTTTTTTTTAATAGTTCTGTGAATAAGTCTTGCTTTCCCCAATTTGTTTTCCATGTACTATGAGCTCAAATGTTACTTCCTTTGAATCTTGGGGTGGAATGACTGCAACTAGAGAGAGGACAAAAACAAAACAAGGGGTAGCTTCATAAAATCTCTCCCTGAGCTATTCAGGCTTCAAGAAGTCAGCAGCAGTGGTAACAAAAGTGTTTAACCTGGATAGTGCACCCCTTGGCAAAGGGCACGGGGAATGTTGATATAGGTGTTGCTTGGCAGCAACTATTGCTTGGCATCAGCTATCCAGGGGAGATGCCTTCAAGAGGTGAGGCCATCCCATGTTGGTGCTCCTGGGGTACACAATAGTAACCTGAACATCAGACAAGGGGAGGATCAAATCCTTCATCCGTAGACACAAGAACCATCACGGTTGCCGGCACCAGTGAAGAGCCACCCTTTTAGCAGTGGCAGAAGACAACCACAGAAACATAAGGGGAAGGAGGAGAAGAAAAAGACATCTTATGCTAAGAGGACTAGTTTGAGAGGTGTAAATTGAGATGCTCCCTGGAGATCCCCAGCACCAGACACGTGAAGAAGACTGGACTGATCATAAAGCATATAGGGAAGGGATCGGGAACATAGTCTTTGGTGATAGTTCCTGTGGTTCTGATCTTTCCCGGGACAGGCAAGCCTCATGAGCCCTGAGTTACATATGCGTGGAAGAGCAGCAAGCTTGAAAATGTGTGGAGACACGGCTCTGCTGGTCCTGAAGTGAAAACATTAATTTGGAGCTAAAAAAAAAAAAAAAGTACTTTTTTTTTCCTTTCTCAAACCTGACATCCATTTCAATGTTAACAACCTAAAGCCTTTCAAAACATGGTGTGAGAACTTAATGCTGTCTTTTGTAATCGCTGAAACTTTTATTGAAAATGTTTGGTCCTAGGATCTGTAGATCAGTCATACAAAAGTGAGCAACACATTTAAAAGGCAAATGATCCTGAGAAATGTCAGGCCCTAGAACAATTTTGGAGCTGCAGTTGGCAAAAACTGACAAAAATAGGTACTGCATGTAATCAGTAAAACTTCTCACTAAGTCTTCAAAACTTTATACATGATTTTTGGAGCCCTGGATTTAGATGTTTATCTTTCAAATAAAGTCCATAGGTCTGTTAAGAAAAACGTATACCTATTTTTATGGCCTGACTTTTTATTAAAGGAGCATAATATACAGGTGTTTTATATACAGCTTTAGCCCTAAGTGCTGCAAATTGTAGCTGGGATTGCCGGGGGCGGGGGTGTTGTATTATCAGGACAGATTCTCTAGAAGCTTTTCTTGCACCCCCTGTTTCTGCCAGGGACCACCAACTGCTTGCTCCTAACAAACACATGTAGGTCACTGAGGTGGAGAAAGCTTCTGGTCCATCAGTATTCATAGTTCATAACTGAAAATTCAGACGTTGGGTCCTGGATCTTATTTCCCAACAAGAAGCCCTTAAGTGAGCAACAAGAGTGTTAACCAGTCACTGCTTCTAACCACGATGAAGTAAAAGGGGCCACATTTAACTTCTGCCTGAAAAAACTGAAATGCCAGCTAGTAATAATGGTGTTGAAAACACTAGATATCGGGCAATGAACAGTGATCCTTAAGCAGTGACAACAAATGAGATGAGGCCTACAATTTCCACTAACACAGGCTTTGAGAGAGTTTTCAGGCGGTGGGATAGGGAAGGAGACCCAGGCAGAATCCAGTTGATTCCTCAGTTGAAGAGACAGAGCTGAGTATGGGGTCCATGTAGGCAGCGACAGAGTACCAGAGAAAAGAGGACTGTACCGAGTAAGAACCTTGGACATCTTCAGAGGCCTATAGCAGAGCACTATTCAACACAAGCCTGTGGTGAAACTACCTGAGGCTGGAAAAAGAAGCAGCAGAAAGGGTTAGAGAAAACACTGCCTGTTGCCCTCACAGGGCTGGGAGAGGGCTTAGGCCCACCAGCAAGACTGAAAACCTCGTAATTCCCAGAGCATTGTGAAGCTGTACAGAAGTTTCTGGCCTCACTGGTGGAAAATAACTAGCCCTGGGTTAAACACTGCTCTGTACTCACTTAAATTTTTTTTTAAAGTCAGACCCTCCAAAATTCAACTTTCAAGGTAACTTAGTTGTGTCCCAGAACAAAAGAAAAACATATTTATGGAAGTACAAAAATAACTAGCACCAAACAGAGTAAAAGATTACCAAATATGCAAAGAATCAGGAAAATGAAATGTTAATGATCAGTGAAATCAATAAATTAAAATGAACCCAAAATAGACACAGATGTTAGTATTAGAAGGCAAGAATATTAAAACAGTTATTATAATTGTATTCTATTGGTTCAAAGAACTCAGAAGAAACATGGAGGATGATAAAACCAAACACTCCTAAGAGATGGAAACTAACCTGGATGGGGTTAACAGCACATCAGTCAATGTAGGAGAAAAGATGAGTAAATTTGAATATATGGCAATAGAATCAACTATCTATATATATAAAAGCGAAGTGACCGGAACACCAGAATGACTGGAATGACTAAAATAACCAGTCGCTATGACACGCACTGTGGCGGCCAACCAGCCCCCCCCCCCCAACTTCCAGCAGCCCGTCCCTCGGCCAGCCCGGCCAGCCCAGCCCCTGATCACCCGACCCCACCCTGATCGGGGGCAGGGCCGGCCGACCAATTGCTATGGCCCCCCGCATCCCCTCCTCCCCCCCTCGCCCCCCACTGACCTGGCCTGATCAGCTCCCATGGGGTAGGCCTGCCAGACCCCACCAGTGCATGAATTTGTGCACCGGCCTCTAGTCTAAAATAAAACAATTTTTAAAAAGTATAAGTAAGCTAAGGGACAACTTTAACTTGCCTAAATACATGTAATTGGCATCCCATAGGGAGAGAAGGGGTCTGGGGCAAAAAATTGAAAAAATAATAGCTGAAAATGTTCCACATTTAATGAAAACTATAAAACACAAATCCAAGAATCTCAATGAACCCAAGTACAAGAACATAAAGAAAGGCTACTCCAAAGTACATTACAACCAAATTGCTGAGAACCAATGATAAAAAGAAACTATTAAAAGCATCTGGAACCTAAGATACATTCCATACAGTGGAATAAATATAAGAATTACAGCAGATTTCTCTTCAAAAGCAATGTAAAAAAGAAGCCAGTGGAGCAACATCTTTGAACTACTGAAAGAAAACCAACCAACCAACCAACCAACCTGTAAACCCAGAATTCTATACCCAGGAAGAATACTTTTCAAAAATAAAGAAGTTAATTTTTTTTCAGGTGTAATATTGCTGAAAAATTCAAGACCAACAATTTTACATTTCAATGAATTCTACACTTAACACACAATCTCTTAATTCTAGAGTCTAATTATAGTTTCTAGAAAATACCAATAAGCTCCATGGCTGCTAAGTGCTTGTTTATACTGATGAATTTATGTGGTATGCTCGTCCCTTGCTTTCCTCCTGATGATCCACCAAGCATAAAACTCTTCAGTTCAAATACCCCTTTCACGGCTATTCATGTGATATAGACGCTTTAATTTCTATGACTGCTTCTTGCTAGGCTTGATGAGCACTTACTAAGTCTCCACACAGCACTGCACTGTTCTATACATTTTTCAAAATTTAACTCCTTTATTCCTCACAAAGTCCCTATGAGAAAGAGGTGGTACCATCTTCATTTTATGGCAGATGAAATTGTTGCATAGAAACAGTAAGTAATATTTCCATGTTATAAAAGTAGTAAGAGGTGGAAGTCAAGTTCAATCTCAGGCAGTCTGATTCCAGAATCTGTGCTCTAAACACTGTTTTATACCTTCTCTATATCCCAATCATGGTCACTTTAGTGAAGAAAGAGAATAATTGCTTATTTGACTTTGTGGAAATGAGAAGCTTAGTTATATAAAACTATATTTTACTGGAGTAGTTGACAACATGGTATAATCATAGACCCTACTTTAGAGAGAGAGGAAGGGAGAAGAGATATATAATTAAAGAATACATGGATTCATTTGGGTGGGTTTGGAGGGTGCAGGGAAGATGAAGGAGAGTAGGAAACTTAGGGGGTCTCCTAGTTGACTCAGTGTTTAAAAAGTTGGTAAAATATTATGTCATTAACTATTATGAGTTCAGTTTCCAATAGTGAATATAAAGTTCTCAGAGAATATGAAGGGTGAGATGTCCAAAAAATTCCTAGAAATTGGGTCTGAAGTTCGGGAAAGAGGTGAAACTGATGACCAAGAACTGAGCTCTGTCCTGTACTATATGAAATCTCCAAGTAGCTTGATGTAAGGTACCAAGCACACTAAAGACGTTCACACAGACTAACACTCAACATTCAGCAGTTTCATGGGAACTAGTTGATATTGCACATGAGAAAATAAGATGTATCTTAAAATAAATTGTAAATGATTTACTGCATTTGCACCTGAATCTTGGCAGGTAGCTCATAAGAGGAGCAAAGATTTACCAATCTAAAGGTGAACTCCTACAGCGGTGGCATGCCAGGCCCAAAGGAAGTGGACATGGGGGTTAGGATCTGCTCTATCCTAAGCAGCACAGAATTGTGACACTGGATGCAACGGTGACTTCCTAGCCCAGGTTCTCATTTTTTTCTTTCACAAGAACACCTATTAGAACATATATTTATCCCACTGAAAACCAGGTTTCTATTTAAGATTTGGGGCATCTCCCCAATGTGTGAGAGGCTTCAACTATATATATCTTTCAAAGGCAATGGTGTACATGGGAACTCTGCACTTTCCCTTCAATTTTACTGTGTATCTAAAATGCCTCTAAAAAAAAAAAGCCTTTAAAAAAGTTAATAACTGAAAGCATGATAGCATCCTGCTTCGGATATTGCTCCCAAAGCCCAATGCTTTTAAAAATAAACAATTCATATTATTAATTAAGAAAATATAGGTGGTATGATAGTGTTAATATACCAACAAATAAGGGTGATTTTTAACATCTCTTACAGAAAAGACCTGAGCTATTACAGAGGTCTGCTAATTCACAGCAATGCAAGCGGTGCACCATACAAACCAGGAGTAATAAAACATCCTATAACAAAAACTTAGAATCCCATATAAATGGCTGAGTAGGGGGGTGACAGGATGGAAATGTCCATTTAAATAGAGAACTCTGATTAATTTTCTTCTATAGTGGAACCATAGTCACCAAAATAAGCTCACTGATGTAGCTGTGGTGACATATGAGTTGGAAAGCATGGCGTGTACAAAGGTGAGTAATAAAAGTGAAGCAAACGAGCAAATATATATCAAAAGTGACTAAAATTATGTGTTTTCATTGTTAGGAGATGTAGTGAAATCCTCTCCTGGTGAATTCCAATTCAGCATTTCCTTGATATATCTTTTATAATTTTCACTCTAATTATAATGAAAATCATTTTTCAATGTAATTTTGCAATAAAAATGTGTGTTTTTTTTTTTCCTCATTACATAAGAACACGATCTTCTGCAGTTACTGAGCTGGCTTACAATTTGCACACTGTAGCTTTCCTTTCTTACCATTTAATCTCTTCATAGTCTACAGATGTCAAGAGGTTCAGATTAAGCTTGTTAAAGATCCGCTTCACTCGAACTCGCTGATGATTATTTATTTAGCAGTTTTATGTAACCCTGTCATTGATAAGCACTCTATTAATTTGCCCAGGGACAAATCAACACTAGTTATTTTTCTACCGGCTATTAGACTCGGTACTGCTGTTTGTTACAAACCACTTGCCAGTTAATTATAAATTATGGGTCCTCTTTGCCTATATTAATTGATATCTCCTCAGCCTTTGTAATACCAGACAAATAAATTGAAGGCGAGATTTATTAAGCAGTGTATGTCTTGTGTCTCTTGATTAGTATTCTTTACTTTTTAAACATTTATACTTGTTTATACAGATTTGACAGACCAATGCATTAGAGAAATAATCTTTGGGGTGTACTGTAATAAAGAAAGAAAAAGATTTAATAGGCTTCCTACAAATTTATTCCAAATGACCCACAATTCATTGTAAGCAGTGCCTAATATGCCTTTTGACTTTGTGCTCCAGACTGGTGAAGGCAGCTTCCCAATTATGCAAAAGCTAATATTCAAATAGTTTTAAAGTCTATGCATGCAGTTACTATAAGATAAACAAATATGATGTGCATAAACTTAAAAATCATACCACTTTACACATGCACTATCCAATGTCTCTTCCCTTCACCTATTGCATATATGCATTCTATTATACATGCTTTTGCATAAATGCAGAACCTTTCCCCCCCTTTTATTTTTGTTATTTAAACAATCTGTAGGAGTAATAAGCAGTGACAAAACAATAAGCTATAGCCATTTTTAATTTTTAGCAGCATGAATTATAGATGGCAATCGCCACAGGACATGCACCTTTCCATTTGCAGCCCACAGAGGAGCTGGAGTCAGAATTTAGGCCAGGTAGGAAGAAAAACAAGTTTACAAAAAAAAAAAAATCTTCATTTGTTAGCTCCCTGGACAGTATTGAGAATTGCAAATTTAATGGGAAGGATTACCCCAGAGGGTTATGGGATTATATTCTGATTTCAAAGCTAGCTATCTGCCAAAAGATCCAGATCTCTGAAATCCTAATTTTGTATATAATTTCTCCACTTAATTGGCAGTTTGGAACCAAGTTGTGTTTGTAGTATCTTGGATTTCTACTCATTCCCCATCTGACATAAATCTAGCAAATGGACAATTAGCTCATTGGGGTGGGTGGATTGCTTTTCCATTAGTTCTCACAGGAAAGGAGATATATATTGGTCAAGAAGATCTATTACTATTTTCAACACACACATAATTGAATCCCTTCTCCAGTATATTCGTGTTTGACGATTTAAAGACTCCCCAATTAGAATTTAGAGGAAGCCTTTGGAGTAAAATTAGCCAGCTCATTCAGAAAACATGCACTCTACTAATGTGATGGAAACTGACCTTGAGCCACTTTTTAATAATGAGATTTCAAGAATCATCTTCTCCTATCTACCATGCTACCTTTCGCTAGCTGTTTCTGGGCACACCTCCCAGTGGATGTCATGAGTGATAGAATTTTCCTGATAGCCTTGATTCATTGGATTATGCAGAAAATATGCTATTAATCATCCCTCACCAATTTATTATTTTGTCTGTATATCCTCCATGTTATCCTTCCTACCATTTACTATCTCATTGCTGGAAATCTCTCTCCCCTGTGGTCAAATAAGATCCAAGAGAAGTAAGATTTAAGTTATTAGTTACAACGTAAAATTACTTTGATTAGCTGTGGATTGGAGTTGACACTAACCTCTCAAATAAATCATTTCTGATTATTCTCATTTCACATATTCACATTACTTTTGAACCCAATTACATGGTTAATCCATTATTTCCTGAACTGCAGTGTACATTTTTAATACCTCATGTTATTTTACCATAACCCAGTTGTTCTCAACTGGGGGCAATTTTACTCTGCAGGGAACATTTGGCAATATCTAGAGACACTTATGGTTGTCGCAATGGGGGAATGGAAGGGACTGCTACTGGTATCTAATGAGTAGAGGACAGAGATAATACCAAACATCTTACAATGCAAAGGACAGCTCCCACTACAGAGTTTACTGGTCCCAAATGTCAATCATTAAAAGGGTGAGAAATCCTACTTTAACGCCTTGACATAAACCTTTTCTTTATCAAAGGGGCATTAATAAATAGAACAACCATTTTTTGTGGGGAAGGTTATAAACCTAATTATGACTACATTTATCTTATTCCAGGTGGTCCATAGAAGTTGCCTCATGTGCCCACTGATACGGAAGCCAGAAGGAGGTGTTCAGGCAACATTGGGCCTGAAATGAATGTGCACACTTGGGAACTGAAGTGAATCTTCTGTGAGGCCTGCCGTGCATTACCTCATGAAATACATTCGAGGCAAATATTACATTCAGTTCTATTCAACTCAAATAGTTGAATTGGGAGCTCTGAGTGGCCAGTGGGAGAAGTTCTGAATTATGCTATTATAGTCCGTTGAGGCAATCTGGTCATGGAGTAACATGCAGAAGAGGAAGCACAGATGGATAAAGGACATGAAGTGGATCTTAGCACACCTGGGAAAACACAAAGATTTACTAGCCTGAGATACAAATCTTTTCATTCAACAAAGGTTTACTGACATCCAGTGGGTATAAAGTACCAAGTCCTATAACAGTTATCTTCAAACCTTTATCTCTCCACCCCAAAAACACACCCACAAGCCACGCCCACCATCCAATCAGAGCGAGTATGCAAATTAACCCAAACCAAGATGGCTACAGCCACAGAGAGCAAGGTTTCCTAGGTAACAGAGGAAGCCAAGCTTTCCACCTGCCCTTGCCAGGCCTAAGCCTCCACTCAAGCTACAAAGTTTCAATTATAGAAGGTAAACAAATTCAAACAAATGGCGGCAGAATGGAGCTTGAGAGAGCAGGCCAGGGTTGCCGCCGGCAACAGGGGAAGCAAAGCTTTCCGCACACCCTGGCCGTGCCCACCCGCTTAAGGCAACAAAGTTTCAATAATAACCCCAACACACATGGCTGCCTGCCTCGGAGGGAGCCCTAGGCTTGGCTCCGCTCCAGGCTACAAAGTTTCAATTGTAGAAGGAAAATAAATCCCAGATAATAGGGCCTCGCTTGGGTTGCCAGGGGGCGTGGCCGGCCTGCAAATCACCACAGGCCCCTCGCTCAGGCCGCCCCACACCCCAAGGGAACCCCCACTTGAACTGGGACGCCCTTCAGGGCAAACCAGCTGGCCCCCACCCCTGTACCAGGCCTCTATCCTATCTAATAAAAGAGTAATATGCAGATTGATCATCACTGCAACACACAATATAGCTGCCCCCATGTGGTCAAAGATCCTGCCCCCATGTGGACACAAGATGGCCACCACAAGATGGCCAGCGGGAGAGGGCAGTTGAGAGGCACCCGGCCTGCAAGGGTGGGCAGTTGAGAGGGACCAAGCCTGTAAGGGAGGGCAGTTGGAGGTGATCAATCCTGCAAGTGAGGGCAGTTAGGGGTGACCAGGCCGGCAGAGGAGGGAAGTTGGGGGCAAACAGGCTGGCAGCAGAGTGGTTAGGGGGGTGATAGGCTGGCAGGCAGAAGCGGTTAGGGGCAATCAGGAAGGCAGGTAGGCAAGCAGTTGGGAGCCAGCAGTCCTGGATTGTGAGAGGGATGTCCGACTGCCCGTTTAGGCCCGATCCAGGACATCCCTCAAGGGGTCCCATATTGGAGAGGGTACAGGCTGGGCTGAGGGACAACCCCCCTCCGTGCACGAATTTCATGCACCGGGCCTCTAGTATATATATATATATCCACATATTTTTATTAGCAAAATATAATTTCTCATTAAAAATATGCATTGATGTTCCATATTGTCTAACAGCATCTAATGTTCTAATATTATTGAATGTGATCTTTCCACACCTTCAATGTACACACCGCACTTTGGAGACAGCTGCACTGGGAGATACACATTTAGTTCTATGCATGAACCCCACTAGATGATGGTCTTCTTGAGGCTGGCGATTATATCATTTTTCTTTTTCTTTGAGTTACTAGTGCTCAGAACAAAACAGGGATTCAATGACTGTTTTATTTAATGAATAAATGGAGTTGGCCTAGGACAGTGGTGGCAAACTCATTAGTCAACAGAGCCAAATATCAACAGTACGACGACTGAAATTTCTTTTGAGAGCCAAATTTTTTAAACTTAAACTTCTTCTAATGCCACTTCTTCAAAATAGACTCGCCCAGGCCGTGGTATTTTGTGGACGAGCCACATTCAAGGGACCAAAGAGCCGCATGTGGCTCGCGAGCCGCAGTTTGCCGACCACGGGCCTAGGACAAGCTGATCTGGTAGGATGGAATACAATGGGTATACACATAACTACATGGCTAGGCAGAATTACAATGTAGTGGGGACTAAGAAAAGCAGATTTGCTTCTGTCATAGACTTTTTCAAGGTCCGCTCTGAAGCTTGGCCAAGGAGCCCACAAAATTTCCTTTTATAAACATTTCTCATTCCTAGGCGGTCCTTGGGTTATGACTATATTTCCTCTGGTAAGAGTGCTCAATTAAGCTTTATGAGGTCCACTTAAGCTGATTCCATACTACTTATAAATCTGATGTTGAACCCCGCTGGATTTCTAGATTTTTCCGGAATCAGAAGCAAATCATCCAATTAGGAACCACATAAACCCTTCTTGCTCCCAAGTGGGTTTTATTGGTTATTTAAGATAGGCTGGATTGTTTTTCTTCTTCTTTCTTAAACTAATAACTTTTTCCAATCAATCTGCAACCATGGTTGACATATCTCAGGATACATTTTGGCCACCATCTTAGCACTTTTAAGTTCTTTGGAACAAGTCCATGTCCTTTGGTACTTTGGCTGTTGGAGTTTATAAACAAGCAGACGAGGCTGGAAGGTGAGTATGATCTCATTTTGGATGAGCAGAAGATTTTCTGCATGGTGATAAATAGTCATCAGCACCCTATGTCTGCAACAAAATGGTTTTACTGATTTATTAATTGGTTTAACTCTCAAGTATTTTTGTAATACGGAAACTCCATATTCAATATTAATACTGAAGGAGTATAGGTAAACTATTGAATAATTAGTCTTCTATTAACTGAAAATAAGTTGCAGGAATAACCTTTTACTAACAAACCTTTTAAATGTCTCCCTTACCTTCAATGACCAAAGCCATTATATACCATATTTCCTCTTTCCCTTATGTTCTTTATACTTTTGAGATTTTCATTGAGCACCTACTATGTTCAAGTCAAGATTCCATAGATTCAGCCATTCCTGGGAAATTGCTTCCTAAAGGTGTCTGAGTCCACAGATATTATCCAGCCAAAAACCTTTGTATGGTTTGCTGAATATGACTATTGATGACAGAATCATAAAATTGTATCACCCCAAATTAGCTGAATTATTTACTTAACAAATGCTAATATAAATTGAATGTCTATCACATTCCATATAATAACCCTCTAACAGAAATACTAGTACTATTATTATCTGTTATCTCCATCTTAAAGGTTAGGACAATGTGGAGAGATTAAATATCTTGCTGTAGTAGGTTTCAAGGTATATGAAGGAACAGGTAAACTAAGGAGCAGAATCAGCACTTATTTAGACGTAGGTATAATAGCAAATTCATTATTACTTGAAAAGCTGGTCCACTTTAAAAACCAATGAATGTCTGATGGGGTTTTAGAGTTTGACTGCAGAATTCTCTGAAAGGGGCTTGTTTGGTATGTAATTAACATGACAAAAGAGAGAAAGACACAAGTTTAGCAAAAAGCTCACTTTGAGTGGATACATTTCTCTTTTTCCTTTTTTAAATGAGAAAGGCTGGATAAAAGGCACATAAAGTAACTGCTGACTGAGTGCAGCTCTTGAGGTAAGGACTTGTGCTGGGAAAATTCTACTTTGTCTCGCAAACACTATCAAAAAGGAACCTTGAAAGGAGAACGTTTAGTTTTCTCATTTTCGAAAAACAATAACAAAAACCCCAGCTCTGACTCCGTGACTCCCCTGTCAATGATGACAGTCACATGTGATCGGGGAGAAAAAGCCCACTCTGTGAATGGGCTTTCTCATCCCAGGAGCTGAGTTTAACCGGGGCGCCGAATGGATGCATGGACAACACTAACTAAGGCACCTGTGGATGGTAGGTGCAGATGAGTAATCCTCTGCATGTCAATCAATTCCAAACTCCTCCCACAGTGAGCGCAGGAATTTAATGTCAAAGCCTCTTGACACAAAGCCAAATAGAATGCTTGACTATATACTCATCCCTTCACTGTAAAAAAAAGTTTAATTGAGTTTTTAAGGAGTGGAAGGGAGGGTGAGAGATGGAGAGAGAGAGAGAGAGAGAGAGAGAGAGAGAGAGAGAGAGAGAGAGAGAGAGAGAGAAACGTGGATGTTACAGAGAAACACTGATTGGTTGCCATAGTTGCCCCAACCAGGGATTGAACCCACAACCTGGGTTTGTGCCCCAATCGAACTAGCCACCTTTTAGTGCATGGGACGATGCTCCAACCAAGTGAGCCACACTGGCCAGGGCCATCCCATCACTTTTCAGTCGTAGTTACATTCAAGAAGAAATCCAGCACTGAGTAGTGCAAATATGATTAGGAGGAGATTGCAGTTGCTTCGAAGGGGCTATAGTTCAGAGACAGAGACCATGGGCTCTGGATTAGAACAGAACCGTCTGCAAATGAGAACGGAAATCTACTGGCTGTGCAATATTGGGTAATTTTACCTCTCTGAGCAACTGCGCTTCCTCTTACAAAGTAAATGTGTTCTTATATTGTGGAATTTGAGCACATTAAATTAGAAAACACAGGTAGCATGTTACTTGGCCTATAGTAGAGGATGAAAAAAAAAAGTGAATTTTATTATTGCATTAGTCCAGATCTTCCAAGAAACAGATACCAAGATGGGATTCAATATGCAAGAAGTTTATTAGAGGAAACACCTGTGAAATAAAGTGGAAGAGGGAGGCAGGAGAGGCTGGGAGAGCCTTCAGGCTCTGAGTGAAGGAGAGAGGGAAGGATTGAGCCAAAGAATCTTAAATGCCATGCCTTTGTTTCTAAGGAAAGTCTGGCAAGGCCAGTGTGCAGTCCTCCAGCCAAATCTGCCCATCAGAGAACCCTGACTCCTAGAAATGAGGCTGCCTCGGTAATGGTGCCGGGCTCACTGGTAGGCTGGAAACACCACCGGGGAAGCACAGACACACCCTGCCGCATCTCCAATGTCCCCGCTGAGGCCCTGGGTCAGTTAGGTCCCTTGTAGTCAGAGAGGACTGTTCTCATGGTGGCAAGTAGTAATCAATGCAAATACTTGGCAAACTACATGTTATTGCACAGGAAAGGCAAAGGGGGACCAAAAAATAGAATAACCGTACACATAGAATAGTAATACAAAGTCAGGGCATCTTAGGTTATAGATTTTTTTTAAATATGCAAATGAGGTCATAGGGAAGCAAAGGCATCCCATTTCAAATTCTAAGATGATTCTTGCTCTGATTAAAAGCAAGTTAGGGAAGCAAACAACTTAAAAACTGCTTTTAATCAATCCTTTCCTACTTAGACGTGACTTTCATGAACGACTAGATCCTAGGTTTCCTTCCATGTAAGGGTGGCCTTGGCTGGAAAGAACTCTTAAGAGGGGTCCGTCTCTCCCACCACGGCTGGGTACCTGGAACTCTCTTGGGCTCTACCATTCACCTCGTTCACCTGCCCACCCCTCCATCGCCATTCTTTCCTTTTTCTTTAGATTACACGGTTAAGTGTTTTTTTAGCTTCTTACTGGCTTTGCATCCCTTTAAGGATCCGAGGAAAGCCAGTGATCTTCTCCAGCACCCTCAAAATACACACCCAGCCATGCAAAATAAGGTGCACGATTCCAGAGGGCTGGTGGACCCTCCAACACCCATCTATGCAAGGCTTAACATCACTTAGAGTTACTACATTTATAAAGCTGCTACATGATTTTAAACTACCTTACAATTCTTGGACTATATTCTTATGTCGATTAAGACCACCAACCATGATGATGTCTTGCTTTTTGAGTTCAAAAATCTCAGCATGCCTCAAGGCATCATTCCACCAAGCTATATTGGATGGAGACAGCCTATGTGGATATACTTTCAAATACATAAACGAAGTGCTTCTTTGCGTGACGAGCTCTTTCTTATTCCTTTGTTTCCCCATACAAGGTGTCCAGTTTGGGATGGGGATGGGACACATGCTTATTTAAATCCAATTATATTTGAAGGTCCTTCGTTTTAGTATATTTTAGTTTAATATTACACTACAATTCTAGCACTATGGATGGCTGTTACCTCCCATTTGGCTCTTGCCCTTGGTGAAGTGTCTGTTTTAGACCACCCATCTCCTCTTGGTAGAGGAACATGTTTTGTCTTACTTTTCTGTGTCTCATCAATACATCAGCCTTTCCAGAAGTAATTATAAATTAAATGGACAAAATTGAGGGGAAAAAGGACAGACCCTAATGAAAACTCGGTCACCACTCTGAATTCACTGGAGCCTAGATTCTCAAGCAGAAGCTGTGTGAAACTCGCCATTCATCACAGACCCGGTACTGGACCCACACAATGCCTGTGCACGAGGGGGTGACTTCATGATTTTGCAGGGAGCCAACTATTTTTCCAGCAGTGGCTGCCTCCAATTACTCAGTCTCCCAAGTGCCTGCCCGGCCTTGCCGCCTTAACTCCTCATTTTCCTTTCTTTCGGGGGTTACAGCCAACACATCAACCTGGCGGGTTTTGCACTAAAGAACATGGTAAATGACAGAGGTCTGGAAGAATATATTTCCTCCAAAGCCGGTGACCAATTAGTTGCTTGCCACTGACTGTCATTTCACTGCTATGAGTGCTGTGTTCTTGTGGTGTGGTGATAGACACACTGTTTATTTCCCACTTTACTGTCTTGGCCGAGGCTCCGAGTCCTGCACAGCTGCCTTTAATGCGGCTCCCAGATAGCTTGTGACAGGGGACGAGATAAAAGGTGTGCGTGACTGGCAAAATGGCAACCCTGAGCAAACTTATCTAGGGTGCAAAGTAAAGAGAAGGGTTCTTTTACTCCCTCGCCTTTTATTCGAATGTTTCTAAATGAAATCGTGGACAACACCAAGTCCGTGAGGTGAACGCTCCAAGACGTGAGTAGTGTAGCTGAAGACTCTGCGAGGGTTATTAAGCTGTTGACAATATGAGCATCCGACGCGTAATTGTCTTTCATCGAGGAGCCACTGCCCCTCTCCCCCCACCCAACTTTTATGATTCATCATATTTATTTTTTGTTTCCTCAAGCAACATCTTTTATTAGTTGCACACCCACTGCAGGAATTTAATTTCTGCTAGAGAACAACAAAGCAGTTGATTATTATTATTGAGAATCTGGTACAACATCGAGTGAAATAAAATCGATAAGGCATTAAAATGACAGATTAGGAAAGAAGCCGTATTCATTTACAAGTGTTAGAACATCATGCTAATGCCTCGCAAGCACAACATAAAATGAAAATCAACGCTTTCGTGCTGCTTTACGGACGAACCAACGCTGCGAAGCTCCCAGGAACAGGAGCCAGAGTCTGTTAAGGAGGCACCGTCCTTCTGCAGTGGGCTCGCAAGCTCATCCTCGGCAAAGCCCACAGAAAAACACACCTCTCCTGTGCACAGCAAGAAGCACTCCAAGCTCATCCTTTGGCCATCCCGATCTAAACACGGCTAATCCTGTAAGACCTGAAGCATTGACAGGCACCTCATTGTTTTGAAGGGAGGGGAATACTTTACTTATTAGGCAACCTCTACCTTTTCTATCCCACCTGGAAACCAGAGAGAGAGCAGAGAATAAGGGCCCCTGGAACCAGCAATGCAAGGTTATCATCTCACATAATAAAGCCCCGATAATTTATGTGTGCTTTAATCACTCAATGCCTATAAACTCTTATTTTAGACATAATATTTATGCTTTTCTATCATGTGTTATACTCCAAGGCAGATAAGAAGACACAAACTTTAAGAACGCCAGAGAATATCAGGGTGAAACTTCTAAAACATAGAGTTTGTTATCCTGATAAGAGACATAAACATATAATAAAATGTCTCAATCTCCAAGGCCGCCACACCTTAGGGTATCTTTATAAGGGAACAGAACAAATAAGTTCTGTTGAAAATATTGACACAAGCTTCCAAAAAGGACTAAATTCGTTTCATCTTTCTCTTTCCTTCCTGAAAGGGAAATACGCAAGACAGTTTATAGGAAATTCTATCAAAACAGTTAAAATGTTTAAAAAGTGTCTTGACAAGGAAGTCACAAAATCTCACATATGTAGAATATATTTTCTGATGATTCTGAATTTAAAAATGTGTTGCTCATATATTTTATACATATGAATGTGTCTATTTGAGAAAATAAATATATACCATACAATGTATATCTAAAAATATAGACATATAATGCACTTTATTATAAATTACTATCTGTGTAATAATCCCTATGCCAGATGAACAGATAACAATTTTTATTAGTGAACATGAAGATTTCAGATTGATTCAGTATTTGATTCTCAAGAAGAAATATCGGAAGTTAGAGCTTTCTTTCCTTGAACCACTGATGGAGAATATTGAAAAGTCTGATTTCTTGGGCTCTCTCATCGGTGGCATTTAAATAATGAGAATCCTTAAAGGTGCTCTCTGTGAATAGCTCCTCTTAATAAAGTAGCAAAGAATGGCCAAGATCTCAGACACCATTTGAGTGCTACTCCCATTCCCCTGGTCACACCGTGTGATACTCTAAGGCTCACATGGTCACACACAACTAGTACCTGTTTGATATTTCCATCTTTTCTCTTCTGTTCGAAAAAGCATTGGGACAGCTCTAACCAGTTTGGCTCAGTGGATAGAGTGTTGGCCTGTGGACTGAAGGGTCCCAGGTTCGATTATGGTCAAGGGCATGTACCTTGGTTGTGGGCACATCCCCAGTGGGGTTGTGCAGGAGGCACCTGATCGATGTTTCTCTCGCATCGATGTTTCTAACTTTTTATCCCTCTCCCTTCCTCTCTGTGAAAAATCTATAAAATATATTTTTAAAAATACTTTTAAAAAAAGCATTGGAATAAAAAGTGAATGAGAATGGAAACCCAACTTGCTATATAATTTATAAAAATTTAGAAAGATAAGTCACCAGCCAATTTTTTAATTTTTGTTATTAAAAGTGAATTTCTCATGACGCAGCTTGGTCACTGAGTTGTGGATGGGGGGAAGGAGAAGGTGGCTGGTGGCAGGACACAGGTCTTCCCAGTCCTGGTTGTGTGATCTTGGGCAACCCACGTTCACCTCTGGGGACTGCAGGATCCTGTAAGGAGGGGACTGTGACCAATGTCCAGCCTTGGACACCTCACAAGGTGTTATGAGATTAAGATCTTAGGATGTCGGGAGAGCTCCTATAAAGTAAGGTGGTATTCATGTCAAATACCTGGCCGTGATTTTCCACTGTCCTCATATCAAATATCTTCTGTGGTGGCCTGTGACTTCTAGAACTTCTATGAACTCCCCTCTTTTCGAAGAAGAGAATGAAATTGTGAAAGCTTTGAACCTGTATGTAAGTGTCCGTGGAGCTAATGATGCAATATATCCTACATGATGGGGCAAAGAATGAGCTGGCCAACAAGCCACGGGTGTTAGAATGCTAGTCTGACAAACACAGGCTGAATGAAAGGGCTGTAAATGTGAAAGGACATCAAGTGGGAAGTACATACAGATTCAGGCATATGGTTGCACCTAAAGATTTAGTAAAGAATCAGCCATCCCCTGAGGTGCATAGAAGGAAAAAAAAAAAAAAAGTGAAAACACATAAATTCGAGCTCTGGCCTTCTCCCCACTGACTGGCTGCTAATTTTTTGAACTTCACCCAGGCTGTGTATCCAACAGACCGCATGGTGATTGCTAAATTGCTCAATGACCACAAGCTACAACCATGAGGAAAATATTCATGAAAATTAACATCCCATTTAATACTTACCACATTTCCAGCCAACGCTTTGTGTACCAGAAAGTCCTCGAACTGGCTCCAAAACTTTTCAATTCCTGACAAATGCACTGGCCCCTCTCCAAGGAGCTGGGCAGCAATCTGTGCTCTATGCTGGTGCGTGGTACAGCAGTATCGCTGGTCGGACAGCCAGGGGATGGAGGCGTTCTTCTCGAGGAAGAACAAACTGAAGACCAGTGGTCTCGGGGACTCACTGAAGCACCAAAACTCCCTACTCTCAGCTTCGCAGGGGGCAAGGTCTTAACTGCTTCCGATTATTTTTCCCCAAAATGACTGACATATAATAAAAGCTGGAACTTTGAAATAGTAACAAATACCTAATTAATTTTGTTTTCACTGGAAAAGAAAATTCATGTTTATTTTTAGAGTATAAGGGCATCGTTGGGAGCAAAGATTCTAAAATATGACCTTTCAGGACTTTCCTAAAAGCAGAAATGAGCATATTAAAAGAAATAAACACAATAAAAATTATTTTTAGGAGCTTGTTCATACCCTCTTATTTGTTTGTCTTTCCTACATTCTGTATAGCTCATATACTTTAATCATAACTCTGCCAATAGCTTCAAAAACTCTCCTTATGCTATTGATGTTACATTGGCATGAATCATACTTACAGGTGTAACCACTACATACCCCTCGGCCCCTCCCATTCACACATGCTTACTTCCCTTAGAGATGCTAAGGGAACGTAGTTATTTGCATTCTCAAATACTTTTAAATTTTCATTACACACATGTTCTCATGAAAAATTTGGTTGTATAGAAGGCTGAATGCATTCAAGATCTATTTAACTCAAAGCCTAATTTTCTTTAGGCTGCATTATGTTCACTGAACTATTAGGTTTGCATAAATGATTATTTTCAATAGCACCACCACAACTTAAAGTGTGGGCGGGTGTTGCAAACCTCTCCACCTCCTCTCTTGAGCCTAGACAGTGGTTTTGCACACACAGTGTATTTGCTCCATATATTTGATGATGATGATGATGATGATGATGATGATGGTGATGATGATGATGATGATGATGATGCAACAACCTGTGCTGGGAACCCCACCTATGCAGGCTTAATAATGTCTACATTTGAAAATCAGAAAAGTCTAAGCAGTGTTAAAGCTGGATAGTCCAGCCACCCTCCCTCCCTTCCCAAGCGTGGCATAACTATAAGAAGATTCAACCAGAAGAAGAACTGTGTTTCACTGCCGTCCTTGGAATGTCTGTGACTAAGACTGGCCAAGTCATACCCTTATGGGCACTCCCTCAATAGAACAGATAATTCCCAAGGTCCCTTTCACCACCAAACTCCAAGCTTAAGATTATATTTTCATCATCTGAAAGAAAAAAATCTCAGTAATGTCCAGGTCGCTTCACTCCATTTGGGCCATTGGCCAAAAGATGGTATGGCTTTGTTCACATGACACCAATATTGAAAACATCTAGATGTTGGATGTTAAAACTTTGGATGATGGGAGTTTTTCCTCTTTTTCCTTTTTTGGGTTGTGGATGTTTAGATCAGCTTGCTGCCATAAGTTGATTTGTCTTTTTCAGATCCTTATACACTCTTTCTTAGGGCCTTTAGAAAATGTTTAGAAAGAGTGACTCTCTGAGTGGCCTCTGTGCAATCTCACAGTGACTGCAAACCTGGAGGCAGGAGACCCTTCAGAGCCTAGCAGCAGCTGGCCCTCCTTCTAATGCGATTCTCCAACACCACCACTGTGACTCACCAGGCTTCCCACCAGCAGAGCACCATTTTTAAAGGAAGTACCGTAGAGCACCATGTTGTTCAGGTAAGCACACCTCAAATATTCTGAGTATGTGAGGGAAGTAACAAGGAGGGTTCTGAGTCATAGCCCGAATATCATCCGTTAGAAGCACCATAAAATTGACTCTGATTCCCACTGCAAGTTATGTCAGACATTATCCAAATGCTTGGTTTCACATGCTTTAAAGCAGGCGTCCTCAAACTATGGCCCGCGGGCCATATGCGGGTGTTTTTGCCATTTTGTTTTTTTTACTTCAAAATAAGATATGTGCAGTGTGCATAGGAATTTGTTCATAGTCTTTTTTAAACTATAGTCCGGCCCTCCAACGGTCTGAGGGACAGTGAACTGGCCCCCTGTTTAAAAAGTTTGAGGACCCCTGCTTTAGAGAAATGGACTCATTTGCTGATCTTCAGGCTCAGACATACTATAAGACAGTGATGGCGAACCTCTGACACGCGTGTCAGTGCCATTTTTGATGACACGCGGCCGCTGAGGCGGCCGCATGCTGAGGATGAAACATTTATGTTATTTAAACTATAAATATCGCAAAATAATGTTTTTTCCTCAAAGGGACACACTACCCAAGTTATGCTCAGTTTTTTGGCGAAGTTTGAAACACCAAGCTCAAAAGGTTGCCCATCACTGCTATAAGAACTTCCAGAGAGATACAAAGTGGAGAGGAATAAGAAAAAGCTTATTGTAAGATGTTCTGATGGAACTAGATTATGAAATATATATATGAAGCTGTCCCCGAATTGGCAATGTAATAATTAAATCAAAGATAAATTTAGCTCTGCTCAAAGAAAATGTTTGAACCGGTGGTGCCTTCCTTTTCCTTTAATTGGCTTTAATGAATTCTAGACTTTGTCTGTTACAGACCTACAGCCATGGGCCCATTGCTCCTACATGTGGAGCTAGCCCATTATCACCTGTGTAGAGAGGTGATACGATAGAATGGTTGGGAATTTGTATTCTGGAGACAAAATGACTCAAATTCTAATCCTGCCTTTTGCTTCTGTAATTTTGTGCAAGTCATGAACCTAACGGTGCTTCAATTTTTTTACCTGTAAAATTGGTTAACAATTTCCACCACACAACACTTGATAAAGCTTAAATGATAGAAGCTTTGTCAGACGTGCTACTTTGCAGGTAGGAAATGCTTAAAATGTGGTAGCCATTTAAGTTATTATTATACAATAGAGGCCCCATGCACGAAAATTCATGCAAGAGTAGGCCTTCCTTCCCCCGGCTGTGTGCACCAGCTACCCTCTTGCACCCGGGACCCAGGCAGCTTCGCTCCAGCCTGGCTTCGTCCAGAATGACTTCCAGAAGGAGGTCCGGTCTAATTAGCATATTACCCTTTTATTATTATAGATAGGCTTCATCATATAGTTGTCTTTCAGATTAGTTAAAGCACTGTGGATGGTGTATTTACAGGTGAATTATAACCATACCAAGTTTATTTCTGGATGAAAATAAATGACTTAGACTCATGTTCATGTGACATTTGTATCGCATAATAATTAAGAACATATAAAAGCAAAACTTTGATTCAAAGATTAGCTCAGTCTCCAGGTGAAGTAATACTTTCAAGGATTGTCAAACATGGTTCCTTGAATCCACGTATGTGGAGAGGAGCAGAGGAAAGTGAGAACATGCTACTAGCTAAACTCTACATTATGGTCAAACCCAGGCCAGTGGGCAAAAAAGTCAATAGAAGGGGGTGAAATGTGATTTACAAAAATAGAATGACTAGAATACCTTTTCCTTTCTAGGTAAGCTCCTGAGAGCATCTCAGTGGTAGGTGGCTCTTTGCTTAAGATAGCCAGTTAGTGGGTCTTCTTAGTTATCCAAAGGTAGATACCGGTGTAATGTGTGAAATGGGGGAAAATAGTGTTCAATTGCTCTATAGAACAACTTTATAGGAATTTTCAGTTTTTCTCTGGTGGGCTTGGAAGACAAGAGTAAGACTGAAAATCTAGAGGAGACGAGCAGCGGTAAAAGGGTTATATAGTAGGAAGAACAAGCCCTAGTTGAATAGCCCAAGGCTGAGTCCTAGGGAAGACCTGGCATGTATGTAGACATACCTACAATGAGGATATTCAGAGACCCATGAGAGCAGAGACGCCAGGTAGTCCACTCCAAGTTATTTTCTGTCCATACTATAATCCCTCTCTACTATTGGAAACCATCAATAAATCGAATTATGTTTAATACCTCATTTTTTGTGGTGCTTGAAGGAATGAAGACAATGCTCCTAAGGGTGGCTGAGCATTGTGGAAAGAGCTCAGAGACAGCAAGCATTCAGAGTTAGAGGAGGATGGGAGAATACAGCATTTCCTGTTCCATCTCAAAGCTCCAGAAACCTTGGGGAAATCTATTTTGTTTGGATCTTAATGAAAAGAGTGATACAGGAATACCAGAAGATATCTGTGGATCTCCAAGTTACCTATTTCCTGTGACACCTTCACCCACCTAGGATGCAGGTGGGCGCAGGTGTCACAGGAAAACATTTGTCACTCTTTGCACAATTTACTGTGTAAGTGTCCTATGTCAATGTCTGTAAGATCAAGGGTAAGAAGTCTCAGAAAGGCTCAAGTCCTTAGGGGAAAAGGCCAAAAAAAGAAAACAAGAAGGAAAAAAAAGAAAAAAAGATCCCAAGAATTTCCTAAAGGAACCTGGCACAGATGTACAATAGACACCAATTTAAATATATATATGTATATATATATTTATTGATTTTAGAGATGAAGGGAGAGGGATAGAGAGATAGAAACTTCAATGATGAGAGAGAATCATTGATCAGCTGCTTCCTGCACGCCCCCTACTGGGGATTGAGTCCGCAACCCAGGCATGTGCCTTTGGCTGGAATCGAACCTGGGACCCTTCAGTCCGCCCGCCGACGCTCTATCCACTGAGCCAAACTGACTAGGGCTAGACACCAATTTTAATATAAAGATCAACCTTGATCACCAGCCAGGCCTAGGGACCCTACCTGTGCACAAATTTCATGCACTGGGCCTCTAGTTTTAATATACAGACCTCAACTATTTCCTAATGGCAAATGCATTCCTTTGCTGAACAATTTGGATCCACCTACCATATCCTGAGCCATGTCCAGAGCTGGGTGAGAGTGGAGAGGGCATGGGCATTCAGAGAGACAGACCTTGAGCCTGGCTCTGCTACTTGCCGGCTGTGTACACTTGGACACACAGTGAACCCTCTTAGCCTCAGTTTAGCTGTATTTATATGGGAAGAATAGTCTCCATAATGTTATAACGCAGGGCCTAGTGAGATATGGCACAAAGCTATGCTTAATGCATGGTAGCTGGTACAGCTCTGAGATGTTGTAGAGATGGCCCAAATAAGACATATGCCCTTGGCCTTCAGTCAGCTTGAGTGAGCTAGCAATCCAAAACCATCCGCCAACCCCAGGGTCTGAAAGGGACAGAAATTCACCCTACCCCCCAACGCAGCAGCTTTTCTTTGCTTTCCTTAGCTTTGTAATTCCATCAAAAGCTACCAAACAGCATTGTTTGCTATATAATTTTTAAAAATATACAAAAATATTTATCGGATAAAAGAGCTATGAACTTTAAACTCGAAAAAAAAAACTAAACTGAAAAAAAAATAAGCTAAGTGCAAAGAAAAAAAACAGTTAAGGGCACTCAACATTTAAAATAAAACTTTGAAATGGCAGCATAGGAGGGTTTTTTTTAAAACATCATTTTATTTAGTAATTCCTTGAGAAAATTAATGGTCCCAACTAGTAGAAATGTTAGCACTTTTTTTTTTTTTTTGACACTTTCCCATACACGCTCAGAGAATGTGCGCTGTCAAAAGCTGGATATTACAATGAGAACATGCTGTGAGAAATAACGCGCCAAATGTGCCTGCTGGAGGGAAGATGTCCCCTCAGGGTCCCAGACGCGGGAACCATGTGATGACCACCTGTGGACACAGATCCGGGACTCCAAGATGGTCTCTGAGCAGCGTGAGGGTCAGGGGGGAAAGGGGTGCACTGGCCACTCACAATACCATTACAGACGCCGGCACTCCTCACTCGGGCGAGGAGGTGGACACATCCCTGGCCTCATCTTCCTTGGCTTACTGGACCCCAAAGCACTCTTCCCAGCCTGGTGGCAGTGACTGATGGGAACCAGGGCGGAGGGCTACAGGCTTTGAGGGAAAAGGGTCACTGTGCCATCATGAGAATCCTGTCGGCCACGGCCACGGCCACCCAACCACCCAGCCTGGGCCAGAAGAACTTGGCCAATGCTGGATCTCCGGGGCTCTGAGGACAGATATGCTGAGACGCCGGTTACAGAAGCAGGGCCTAGAACTGCCCAGCAAACGCTGCAGAGTAACACGTATGCAAAGGGACGCGAGTACTGCCATCTCTGTAATCATTAAGGGCAACTGTTATATTCCATCTGACTAATGGTGCCCGATTTTTGTCTGATGATTTTTGGAGAGTTTTTATGTTAAAATATAATAAGCTCAAGCAAGAGCCTTTTACACTGGAATATGACTCAGAGGATGTTGTCAAACACCATTACTGCACCGATGCGCTCATTATCTCCACATGGCATGCGATGTACGAGGCTGGACCATATGAAATTGCCATTTCTGTCGCTCTCAGATGGTCAGACTTCATCTGGCTCATCTACTATTTGTTGGTTTGCCAACGTCTACCTCCCACTCCACAACAGACACTTTGTGAAAGCAGCAACTTTGCTGTGTTTGCTGCTGTGAACCTGGAGCTTAGAACAGCCCTCACACACAGTGGGCATTCAGAAATATTTATTGAATAAATACCGTATTTTCCGGCGTATAAGACGACTTTTTAACCCAGGAAAATCTTCTATGCGCCCAGTGGTCTTATACGCCGGAAAATACGGTAAGTGAATTCCACTGATACTTAGTGAAAATCTATCATGTGCCTGGCACTGTGCTGAGAATGAGAGATGTCAGTATGAAAAAGACGATGTTAAAGACCTTTGAGTTCTCTTGGGAGGGAAGAGCATTAAATCAGTAGTTACAAACTAGCAGGCGAATATGCGTCCCGGGGAAACAGAGGCTGCAAGCAGAGCATGTAGGCGGGTGACCAGCCTGAGTTTGGTTGGTGGGAGAGAAGGCACAGGAGGGCTGAGGTGTGGGTTCCCAGTCAAAAATATATTGACAACTGAAGGGTACACAAGAATTAGGCAGGTGAAAAGAGAAGCAGTAGTGGTTTTAAAAACAGAGCCAGATTTCTGATGTCAGATATGCTCACATATGGCTTCACCAGTCAGAGAAACGGGCATTAGCCATCAGCGTATGAAGTCCACTGAATGTGCCAAAGCCAGCCTGTTAGTTATCGCTCTTTGGGGGGATCGTCTGGACCCTCAATCTCTGCAAAGCCAGAATCAACCAATGGCATGGGGCACAGGCAAGACCAACCGGGCAAAGAGGTGACAGGATTGTAACTGAGGTCATTGTGGCCTGGAGTGCCATCCTAGGAGAGAGGGTGCCTTTCATTGGCTTCTTGTTTATCTCGGGTCTGTGGGTGACAGTGTTTGTCCTGCTGTGCGTCTGTCTGCTGTCTTTACCTGTAAGGACTCTTCTCTGCCTATTTCTGAGTCAAATATGGAAATCATCCTCACTACTGCCCACATTCGTTCTATCAAATGCGTCCATGGGTAGAATCCCATCTCGGGGTAGGGGGCAGTTTACCAGGGGCTGTGGATCACATAGCTGGCACTGTGGAGAGTATAAGACAGGGGTTGCAGGCTCCATCATTGTAAAGAGAGCACCATCTTGCAGATCTTGAGATTACACACAGAGGATGTGAAACAGAGGAGAAAGTCACGGAGGAATGAGACGCTTTGCTGTGTACTCCCCAAACGAAGACTGTTTCTCCCCAGACGTCAAGGTCTGCTCTTCTCCGCATCCCTCCCCTCTTCCGGGCAGTCAGGGGGAAAGCCCACACCATCTTTGGTTTCCAGTCCCCAAGCTGTGTCCTCCTTGTGGCTATGCCAGCCTGGCAAGGAAAAGAGCTGCTGTCCTCCCAACCTTAACACTGCCTCCACGCCCGTCCTTCGCCGGAACGGGTTCCAACAGTAGAAAAAGCAGCTTCTTCGCAGCACAGCCTCGGCCGGGCTGAGCCTTTGGGAATGGAACACCACGAGGTGCTTCTATTGTATGAGCGATTCAATGGGCATTTCATTTCCAGTCAAAATCCAAACTAGTTAAAGTCAGCCTGCACCCGCTGCCTTGCCGAGCAGCAGCAGCTTGCATTACAATTACAATTATGTTGTTTTGCCACGTCAGAAGCAAAGGTTAAAATCCTATCTGGGCTGGACATTGTTTCTGTAATATTGGCCCTCTGCAAAGCTGTCGCGCGGATGAGCCCAGAAATGATGTGCAATATTTCTAATACAAATTTTATTTTTATGTGAAACTATTCAAATGCTGCTGTACAACATGAACTACCTGAACCAAATCAAATCCTCAGGTCAATTCCTTCTTCCGAGTGCTCCTTAGATAACAAAGTCTTGTTCTGCGAATCTGTTCAATATATTAAAGTTGATTCACTCGGACAGTGTGTAAGATATAATACATTAATCTGGGCCATTTCAATTTCTGAGGCTGGGACTATAAAACGGGTGTGCTGCATATCTAATTTTTTTTGAATACCTGATTTATGCATTCCTCTGATGCCGAGTGTCGATGGTATGGTGGATGCGGCTGCTACATTAACAACGGGCTGCATCAGCACTCAAATCTTATCTTGTTAAATCAGACAAATGTAGCTCAATGAAAAGGAAGGAATAAATGTCTGGGATGGTTGAAAGGAGTGAATTTTAATCCTGTTTGTTAGGGGAATTTCATGGTTTGCACTAGATGACTAAGGTTGAGGGGGGAGGGTCCCCTGAGACTTTGGGTAGCGTGATTTATATTTATATGTGATACATATAATGTACATGGAGGACACATATGAAAATATACGCCTTATGCAAATTGGCACACACCCTTACAGCAGACACAGTTCTGCCTGGTGCAGTGTCTATATTTTACAGATGCTGTAAAATCTCTATTAGATAGACAATTTGTAAAAATGGGTCCCTTTTTAATATTTCCATTACAAGTATAAAAACTGCTCCTTTGTGCATAATCCTCTATATTTTTTCATCAAAAAGAAGTTACCATGAAGGCTAAATACCAGGAGGATGGAATAGCTTATCACAATCATTATAAACATAATGTTTTCAGGTACTTGTGTGGCTCTCAGAACACTGCTACCATTCTTTAGACAGACAGTATTAATTTTCATTGAAGGGAGATGGCCCTGTGTTTGTACAATCAACAACACCTTTAGAAATTATATTTGCGCCACACAAGAAAAAAAGTTCCCTCCATGCATTTAGCACAAATGGCCAAGGCGTTTATAATAAATGAAATACATCTTAGACATAAATTCTTAGGGAAGACCCTGTATGGCTAAATTCTCATTTAAATCTTCTTTTGTTAAAATATCCATGTATTTCAGCTTTAGAAAACAGAAGACAATTGAATCCAACCCAAGAAAATATGGGAGTACACAGTGCAGTTGTGAAAACGCATCACCCGTTAAAATACATGCATCGCAAAATAGAACAATTACAGAAGAGGCCTCGTTGGAGCTGGGATTATTTAATTGGCTCAAAGATGAACTTTACTGCTTAGTGACACTTTGGAAACATATTATTTAAACATAAACCGTTTGTGCTTTCATTGGCTTTCTCCCCTTCCTTGGTGTTTAATTGTAAAAGATGTATGCATCAGAAGTGGTGGTGGGGCAGGGGGCGGGAGGAAGAGAATCTTGTAAACAATAGGCACTCTCGCATGCCTATCTTCCTTGTGTGTGTGAGAGTTCTAAAGTCTCTGTCTCTATACCAGCAACATTACCCTCAGTTACAATGATCGGAGCCGTGACGTGCAACATTAACGACTGCAGTTGATGAGAAGATACAATGAAATGGACTGGGCAAAACTTTCACACAGGCTTCAGAAACACAGGATGGTATTGCTAGGAGGGATCAGAGACAGCCTCCTGGCAAATCTAGTCATTTTGAAATATTGACAACATCTAGGCCAAGAATTGAAAAAGCCTTGCCATGCCACGCTCAAAGCCAAGACCAGACCCAAGTTATCTGATACTCAGTGCATTGCACCTTGATTTCACCCTACAGCCAAAACTTCCCACCCCCTATGCAACCCCATACCCCAACAGCAGCCTCCAGCCAGAGCCCCCTTCTCTTAGACAAATCAATACTCCTTAGACCTCTCATTAGTACTAACATTTAGACTAGATGTTTCTGAAAATGTCAGGAAATCTCAACTCACATGAGCCTTATCTTAAGAGTAGTAAATTGTGAGTCATGTTTGGGCAAGCTTCAGAGAGTCAACATTTTGAAATGATTTAGCTCTTAATAGAATGAAATATTTTCATATCCTCATCAAGGACTCAGAACTTGGCTTTAATCTGATAAGATGTAAACAATTTCTTTAAAAATGATCAATAGAAGTGTCGGGAGCAGGTCATGTCAGGAGAATGAGGTCCAGGGGCGTGGGTGGTGGTGACGCCGGGTTCAGAGACAGCACAACCGAATGATGGAAGCCACGGGGGCGGGGAGTAACATATGCTCCTGCTCTGTGCTGAGTGCCAAATGGCCTCTCGTGTGCAGTGAACACGCGAAAAAGTGTGTAGAACAAAGTGACTTGCAGGCTGGAAAACAAAACAGCCTTCAAGCTAGTCATTCAAGTTGCTTTGCTAGAGGGCTCGGCCCGGATGCCCACGTTGTTGACAATGGAAGGAGGATGCCAACTTTGCAAGCGGGCAGGTCACCCAGCAAGAGCAGCCCTGGACCCTGCACCAGCCACACTCAGGGGGCTGCTGATGGCACCGTGGGCTGGAACTGCGGCTGTGCGAACAGTCTGCCGCTATGAGGGACTTGAGCGATTTCCAAAATGTTGGTTCTGTCTGGGAGGAGTGTGGGGTGCCAGAGGTAGACAACAACGAAGGGAAACGCAGAGGGGGTGAAGGCAGAGGAAACACCTCCACGAGCCATTTCAATGACCGGAAGGAAGCAGAGGCCTGCAGCTTGAAGGAAGACTTCCTTGGCGCACGTGGGGTGCTGCAGATGTATTAAGAGCAAATAATGTGAGATCCGGGCCTCACTAGATGCTTGAATTTATGTCAAAGTAGCTCCATTACATATGTGTCCCCCCGGGTCAGACTACATTAGCGGGCCTCCTCATTCCTCATTCCATACGTGATGAACTAAAGAGTCAATGGAGTGTACTTCAAAAATGTCTCCATAAAACATGGTTTTAGTGTCCGAAGAACTTAGATTCGGTTTAGGAGGGTACGCGTGTGTGCACACTGCTGCGTGGGTGTGCACGTGTGTGACGAAGAGGGGGGGGGGAATGAAACATGAAATGTCTCTAAGGTCACAGAACAGTGACCTCATTGGCGGGGCTAATTTGATTGTGCGGGAACAATAGCACTGCACTCCTCTGCCAGCCAAGTGCATGCTAATTATGCGATTTGCCCTTGATAAGACCTTGGTGGGTCATTCAGCAGTTGTGATCTGTCACTGACTTCTAATCATGTATTATCGTCTGGGTGAGTCAGAATGGGACCCTAAGCTTTCTGTCTTTACAGCAATGTGGCACTCTAATTACCTTATGCCAAGTGGATATGCAGCAACTGAATTAAGTGATCAGTGCGATTGCCTTCAAAATCTTCCCTTTCTCCTTTGTGTGGCTCCACGGCAATTTACATTTTAAGATGCCTCGAAGCTTTTGGTGTGACTGAAAATGCCACTCTAAAAAATAATTATTTTATTTTTAATTTAAGGAGGGTAATATTAAATTCAAGCCTTCCTAGCACCGTACCTTCTTTTGGAGGCATAAAAAGCAGACGCTACAATAAGAATCCCGTGAGCAAACTTGTTGAAAGGCATCATATTGGGAGCTTGGCTTTTGCATTCAAAAAATAAACTGAATAAAGCAGGATCGGAGTGGCTGGGAGTGTGGAGAGATCCTGCAGAGCGAGACGACTTTCTAAGACCCTTAAGTTTTTACTGTATTAATAACTTGCACTTAGTAAGCAGACCTGGACATTTACCATCATTTTCTGCTTTGAAGCAGTGTCTGGGATCCACCAGAGGGATGTATAGATGCTACAGAAAAAAAAAAAAAATTAAAACCCAGGGAATAAAATCTCACTACAAAAAATTCATTAACTAGGGTACAGATAAACTGAGCCGATATGTATTTTAAGGGCCGTCACAAACACCTGATGTATTGATGAACTTGTTCCACCACAGTGTGAGGGGTCAGTGTGATCCTACATATAATGATACAGCATGCATTATTTTTTGATACTTTAATAAGATGTTGTTAGAGCTAAGATATAATTCTCTATTGTTGCATAGCAACTCACAAAAACTACAAAGCAATCTGTTATGCTAAACCAGTTTTATCAACATCTGTATTTGCCTAGACAATGATCGAATGCCTTTTGCAAAGAAAATGCACTTCGACGTTTATAAAATTTGATAAGATACACTGATGTGGATGATCCTTGAAAATACGAACTCTGAAGTGCTCTTTGAAAGTTGTCATAAAACAGACCGAGGGGGGAAGAAAAAGAACCCGAGCCCAACCATCACCACAACAACATCATGGAGCAAAAGTTACTGTGCTACTAACAGGAAATAGAAAAGGGTTTTCAAAGCATTTCTGCCTTGTGTGTCAACATTGCCGCAGAATTCTTTTATAGTAACTGAAAAATCAAAACCAAAGAGGACAATTGAGAGAAAAATTGCAAGCCTTATTTTCCTGGAATCACATGATGTGCAAGGAACATTATTTGTTGAATCCTGAGTTTGTTTGGGTGGGAGAGAGGAGAGGAAAGGGGAGTGGGGGTGGGTGAGATGGTGAAAAAAAATGGGGTGGAGGGAGAAGGAGGAGGGGGGGACTGAGAGAGCCCCGAGAGAAAGGAGGGAGGGCAGGAGAAAAGAAAGAAGAAGAGGTGAGAAAGAGAGAAACCTAGACTCAGAATATTCTTCCTTCCCTGGATAGCAAAACAAAAGAGCCAAGGAGTGGGGCGGTGGGGGGTGGGGGGGTGGGGTGAAACTGTGGAAAGTTGACACAGTCAAGAATAATGGCTAAATCTATCAAGTTTGATCAGGTCTACTGTAATGAAGTGAGGCTTCATATTCCAAGCAGGGACAATGAAGACAGGAGTCAGGCTCTGGAAACGCGATGCTCACTTTGTGCCTGGAATATGCAGCAGCCAGCAGGGAGCCTCCAGATAATTACACAGTATTTGTGCGGTTCCAGGAAGCTTCCTGTGCAGGTTGAATGCCCGTGCTATATTAAAAGGCAGCACAGTGAAATGTTTTTAATGAATATTTTTGTCAGAGAAAGAAAAGGCATTTGAATGATTGTGTGTGTGTGTGTGAGAGAGAGAGAGAGGGTGCATGTTTACGCTTGCGCAGGGGAAAACCAGGGGTGGAATATCACTGTCAAAATACAGGTACCTTTATTTATTTTTATTCCATTATTTACCGTTTCAAGAGCCTGGCGTTCCTTCAATAACACGAATCACAACATTCGGTTACTGTTATTTAGGGCTAATTGTACATATAATCCCTTAACTAATATCTGCTAATGATATCTTTCAGTGAAACAGTATGTCAGACAGAGGCTTAAAACAACTTTAAAAAATTCCCGTAGTAAATGAAATGTTTAGACACATTGAATCAGGAAATCTAAAGAAGTAACACAGATGTTGATACTTACTAGTCAGTAGCCTTTGGCAGTGGTAGCTCTAATACATAAGAATACATTATTTCAGAGACTCTTTAATTCTCACCTAACAGATATGAATGATTCCCTGAATTTTAAACCCACGCATTCCCTGCACAATGCCCCTTTAAGTTCATTTTTTTCAGGGCAAGGTAAGCCACGTACATGAAGAGAATTCACTGTAAAAGGTTGTGATTTCTCTCAATCCAGTCCCACTAATCTCATGCCACCTACATTTCAGATGTTTTAAAATTTATTTTATGAGGAAATGTAATACTGCCTTAAACACATTGTCTAGTGTTGGTACTACATATGTGAGGGCAGCTTTGTAAAGGCTAAATGACACTCAACAGTTTGCAATGGACCTCACACAATAACTTCCTCTCCCAAATTAAATAAATTCTGCATTTCGAACTCTTCGGATCACAGAAGCATCTCACAGATCAAACAATTTCCCCTCGTATCAAACAATTTTCAACGACTCATGAGCCAAGGTATTAATTTAGGCCCCAAACCTCCACATTTTTAAAGAGAGGATATTGTGTTTCACATGGCTAAGGACTGATTGTGAACCATTATCACTTTTAACAAGTGCATTCTGATGAGGTGACACAGATCTCTATGTGAAGGGAGAGTTCCTGCCACAGAGTTGTATGACACCGATGGCAGGGGTCAACTATTAAGAACAGTGAGAATCACAGGATTTGTTGGTTGAAAGATGGGTTTGATGAGGCAATTTTCTACCTTTTTTTTTCCTCCTAAAGAGTCATTTCAAGGCGATTTCTCAGCCAAGAGGCTTGCCACTCCCTCTAGAAACTAAAATTTAAGAGCTCTGACCCTCAAAAAAAAAAAAAAATCACTGAATTTAACAAAAGTAGAGACTGACCGCAGATTATTGTAAGAGAAAGCAACATCCATTCCAAATTCTCAAGGATTCATTTCAAGGTTCCTGTCATTGAAATGTTTCCTTTTGTAAACTGCATTATTTAATAATTGCAAATACCTAAATGGAATCATTTAAATGAAAACAGGTTTCTTTTATCACAATGGGGGAAAATTAACCCATTTAATAAATAGATTCAAAATAAGTATACATAAAATACTGAAAAGGAAATTTCAGTAGCATATATGGCCATGTATCTTTAAGGGGAGAGAGAGGCGATTACCTTGGGACTTTTAAGTCTGATTATCAATCTGTCCTCGAAGACTTTCAATACCAAAAGATAAACAATGGTCAGATATGTTTCCTTCATTTGAATGATAGCTGCATACACATAACCCTCTATTGTCATGCTGTGGATTAAAAACATAAATAATGCAAGATGCTTTTTAATCATCTCTTCTTTTATTAACTTTTAATAAAGATATTCTACCACTATATCAAGCAGTTTATACTCATCACAAAATGCATAAAGCACATAGGTCAATATGGTATGGCTATCTCCTGTAAAAGTTTCTATACACAAAAACTTCATTTCAATGTCATTTGGCCAGAGAGAGAGAAAGCTTGGGAGAGTGCAGAACTGGCTTCCGTGCCTTTGTTGGAGTTGCTGGGAATACACACGTATACGAGTGCAGTGCTCAACAACAGGCAGGAACAAAGGACTCAAGAGAGGTCACCCTTCCTTTTCGGCCCTGTCATAATTAGTAAATATTCTCAAATCTTGGGCCAAAATACAGAACAAACGTATTTAAGTTTTGTCCTGTACATTCCTCCCCTCCAGTTACAAGGAACATGTAAATTTACATACAATAGAATTTTTAAAAGACTCTTTCTTTTACAGATTCTCCCATTTCAGTTTTCATCTTTGTTGTCAGTGGTCCATATAAATCTTTCTAAATGGGGCACTGGGGACTAGACTCGGAGAGAAAGGATACAGGCAGAGTGCTGCTGCTGGCTTGGGGGGAGCCATGGTGAGGGCGTGGAGGGAGGCAGTCTTTGCGTAGGGTACCTGCACTGGTGTTTCTGAAACGCGTGGCGGGCACCACTCTCCCATGACCTGCTCAGCTAGAACTAAATGAGAAGATTGACTAGTTTTGCATCATTTGCATTGGACTTCCTCATTCTGACTTCCAAGGTCTCTTTTGCGAAACGAAGAGTAAGGTGTTCATTAATTCCCTTAGTCTGGTTACCGTTGTGAAACATTCATCTGCAAGAATGGATGGAAAGCCAGGAATCTTTCCCATGTAGCAAATAAAATTACTATTTCTCCAGTATTTCTCTGTGTGGAAGGTTGGTTCACTTCCACACAGAGAAATGCTGGTGCATTCATAAGCAGCATCCTCATATTTAAAGGAATGTTACCCCCAAGACTAAGTGGTCCTTGGAAATGCCAACTGCTGCTCTCCGGCCCCTTTGCATGTAAAGAGCTTCGTGCCATAGGAAAAGGTTCCTCTCTACCTTCTCAGCTTCCTTTTACTCAACCGGCTCTTTGTCACTTCGTTACAGCTAGTGAATATAGCAAAAATTGGATTCAGAAGAGAACCTTAAGCGTTATCATAATGCTTAGAAGAAATGGCTTCGCACTGTATAATCTATCAAAGGTGTCAGATTTACAAAATGCAGATTTTCTGTCACATTTGGGCACACTAAGCACTGTATCTTTTCGCGAAGGTGCTGACTGCTGTTTTAATGAGGCCCTTTGGTGGCTGTAAAAAAAACTGAGAGGAGAGGATTAGAGGGGTTACCCTAGATATTGTCTATTTGTCTTACAAATTTCACACTAACTACCAATTACATTGCCATAAACCTTTTGGCTACTTCAAACTGTATGCCATATAATACATAAAAAATATGCTATGTTAACTTAACCTCACCTATTTTATCCGCATAACTACAGCCACTGATGCAAGTAACATATCTAATGAAGCCAATAATGAGGTTCTTTAAAAGTAGTCTTGTTATAGGAATGATATTGAGCAGTTCAGTTAGAGGCTAAGGTCCATTATGGAACACTTCCGATATACTCTGGTCCCAGGTCTGGAAATATGCTGACACACTAATTCAAGCTCAAGAAGGGCATTAATCTTGCAACCTTCTACTTGTCATGCTTAATGGGACATCCTGCCTAGGTGAAATGAACCCGGTGTATTCAGGTAAACATAATTTAATAAGGAAAGATAAAAAGAAATAGACTTCTGGCATGACCCTAGTGAGACGAAGATATCAGTCATTTTATTTGAGAACCTAACTCACAAGAAGCATCTCCATGGGGCTTGATACAGGGTTGTACCCAGTAGGCACTCAAAAATATGTCTTGTAGTAAAGAGTAAGTGGAAAGATAATGGTTAAAGTTTTGAGATGTTGTCGTTGTTCCCCCACCCCAAATCCCCTGCAATCCATTTTGTTGGCGGGAATGATAATGCCAGACAGGGAAGGTAGCTGTGTTCATCTTGGGGAAGAAGACATATATTAATGTGGGGTTAAGCATCTGAGTGTGAAATCAAGATCCGCGACAATATAGCATGAGATTTAAAAAGCAGGCATGAATGTCAGTGAGTAACCATGCATCCTCTTTCATTTGCAATCACTCTTAAGTCTAATGAGCTTCCAAAAAGTGTGTCAAGGTTTCAGATAAGCTTCTAACAGGCAGCTGTTTGGAGCAAGTGGTAGTCTATCCTGCCAAACTGAGCATTGCTTCAGACACACACACACACACACACACACACACACACACACACACACACGAGGTATAGTGGGGCTCTAGCTCCCTCATTCCACACCTAGACACTGGTCTCCTACTGCTTTGAGAAAGACAAATCTAACATGGCCCTGAAGAACACTGACTGGTGTCAATATTTCAAACAGTTAAGTAACATCAAGAATCAAGATAGTTCATATTCTGGAGGGTGAATCAATGCTTCAGGTCACTGAATGGAGATTGTCATTAGAAAATTTGCCAAGTTCTCTAGGATTCAAAGATAAAAATGAACATTGCATGTTTGGTCAAGGTTTAAAAATTAGACAAGTGGAAAATATGACTCAAAAATATTATCTAACATCACCTGAGAACTGTTTCTTCCAATTATTTTCAGATAGGTTAAAATATGGTTTAATGGATTATTCAGGTGATGATGTGGTTAAATCTATTGTTGTGAATTTGAATTTATCACATTCTATATTTAGATAGCCAGGCACTTGTAAATCTACAGAGCTCATTTTTATGGAAAAATCAATGCATTTATCCCTCGCCCTTCCCCCCGAATAATATATGTTACTTGTGAAAATGAGTCTTTTACTTACAATTTATTTCTGACAGGAACAAAGAGAAATATATATGAACACTCAACAAATGAGTTAAAATAAAAGGATGAAGGGGACCCTTACCAATAAAAAATCTAGTTGGATAGCTCTGAGAGGATAGGGTTTTCTTCGCCTTCCCCCTCAGTGGTTGGAATACCTGCAGTGTGTCTTAGCTAGTCAAGCAACTTCTGCATGTCATCAGCATATATTTCCTAAATGCGAGGGTGTTATCAGTTCCACAAGGCATGATTATCCAAGATGGCAAAAATGCTGCCCATGCTAGAGGAACCAATTTGGCATGTACTTATTATCAGAATGGTTGTCGGAGAATCATATCAACAGAAGACAGTCGCTGTCCTGGGACAGTTGAATAGACTGGGGTATATGCAGAAAAACCAGACATTCGGAGGACCACAGCTAACTGTTTATTCATATTGGTATTTTTGTCCAAATCTCTTAAGTGTTGCATCTGCAAAATGCTGAGAAGAGTTACTTATTCATTAAGCACTTTGAATCATCGCTATAAGGAGCACCATGGAAACCAAAAGTAATGTACTACTTTGTTCTTCTTCCTGGTTGAACTCAAGGAAAGGACTCCCATCCCATAGTGATTAAAGGAGGAAGAAATGAACACATGGAAGGTGGCTCTTATAAACATTTTTATTTTTTAATGATGACAGCTGTGGATGAGTATCTATCCATCTCTGATCCTTAAATAAGGATTGGAGATTGATAAGCTGGCAGTCTTGGCAGTAACCATAAGGCTCTCCTCAAATCTCCAAGGCAAACCCAATAACTCTCCCTGCTCAGAGGCTGCCTCTAGAGGTCAATCCAGAGGTAGAGCTAATTCCTGGGGGGTTGCTTTGCTTGGCCATGATCTTGAACTCCAGGCCCCTATTCTTGCCCTTACCTGACACATAATTCTATCTAAGTAGGTATAATGAGATGAAAAAGAAAGAAAATTTACCAGTATAGTAGCGACATTTAGAATCTACGAGCTTGATTTCCAGAAAGCTGCATTAAAGTGAGATTTGGAATGAAAAAAAAATTGTTGATGTTTCTAATCATTCTAATAAAGTTATCTAGCTTCTGCCAGATCATTTTTTATACCAGGAGCTGTGCTCTATTCTATATGGAATAGACTATGCTAAGCTGGATAAAAAATGTCACCTTAGGCACCTGAATTAATAGTTCAGTTATGTACTCGGTTAAGTCTTTGCTATAGATCAGCATAAGTGTGCTAGACAGACAATTCTTTAGAGCTAACATTTTAAACAGGTGCCAAGGCCCCTTTGAGATCTGTGTGAATTATCCAGATTCGGGGGAGGGGGGGAGTTAAATATACAGTGCTCCCCCCCCCCTTTTCTTAGTTGCACTGAATAAGTAAAATTGCAGCAAAGTTGGCAAGAATAAATACTTCCTCGGTTTTTCTAAAGCTGCAATTAATGATAATGAAGCTATACCTTATATGGCAAGAAATACAGTACAAATTGGATAAGTAAGAAAAATGATCAGCCATTGTGCGCCTCCGATATAGTACATCAAGGTATTGCCACGGTGAGGCTATCTTTATTTTAAACCATTAAACAAAACAATATAAATCTGCAGGCAGGTGTTTCTTGTTGCAGAAGTATTGAAAGTTGTAATGCAAACAATCTAATTTTAGCATCTATGTAGAGTGTGAAGTAAATTTACTGATCATTGATGCATTGAGCATGGGAAGAAATAATCAGCAGGAGCTTTCAGCGAGATTATCCTATTAGAGCAGGAAGACTTCATGTGGTTGTTAAGGAAGTAGTCAAAAGCAGGTGATGGAAGTGGGGGTTTGACGACTCGTCAGTGGGCCCAGTGTACATGTTAAGTTGCTGTTTTCTGCTCAGCTAAGCAGCAGAGAATTGATATGTTAGCAATGAAGAGCAATGACAATTAAATTGTAACTGACCTACATGTTACCGTCATTACGCGTTCTCTTTTTTACTGCTTTCCCTCTTATTTAATCACACAGTATGGGGTTTTTATTAGGCTGTAATGTTAAAATCTTCATCCATTTAGCCATAAATGTGTGACTGGATATCTATCAGACTTCCTCGCACTATACAAACAAAGCCATTTTGCTGAATCACTGTTGACTTGTTTGTGGCCTAATTTAATGAGTGTAATAACTTACATTACTATCCAGTTAACATTTAGGAGCCCAGAAAAGACCTGCTAGCACGCAGTAAGCTACTGTATACATTCTCTATGCATATCATTCCCCTTTGCAGTAAATTTTATACAATAATATGCACTGCGTACAAGTTCAGCTTCCACCAGCTGAAGGTAGCATTATAAGAAGTCCACTGTGCTTAGGCTGAAATGCTTCTTACACACAAGAAACCCTGATTTGACTCCCTTTTGCTGGATACCATAGCAGTTGTATCTTAACCAGTTGGAAAAAACACACACAATAAACCCAGGTTATAACCTGCAGGCACAGATAGCTTAGTTCTTATATATATATATTTTACTGATGTTTTAATCATCCCTTTTTCCAAACTCAGGAATGAAAACTAGTTACTCAAGGACAGAGAGTGAAAAACCACTGTGAGTTAAACAAAATCAAGTTCCAGCAAATCAAATGGGTTGTCTCTATTTATATGCATGTGATTAAGATGTCTGTGATCTTGAATTATGTACCATTTTATTATTTCCCTATGAGAAAGCCACCCACCCTCCCCTTCAACCCACACACATCTATATGTTGTCTTGGTAAAGGTTTCTTTAACACAAACATGCTGCAATTTATTTGTGCTTCCATTGCATTACTTAAAAAAAAAGATTTTAAAAATTCTTTGTCACCTCATCTGCCTTAGCCATTTAACGAGCATCTGAAAATTCAGCAGATCAATTAAGTCACCAAAAAAAGTCTCATTATTTTCATACTAATGTTATGCATAGATGACAAAAGTAAAGCTCTTCACTTGCTCAAAATAACCATTATTTAAAAAGCAACACACACACACACACACACACACACACACACACATGCACACACCACATATATGGAGTTGACAATTTAGAAACAAGTATGTCACATTGAGAGATTTGGAGCAGTTGGACTTTGTTTTTTCTTTCCACTATCAGAGCAATATCACTGTATTGTTTGTGTAGAGATTTAAGTCTTTAATTACTATCTATTAGGCAATACCTCAGACTGACATTACAATCTTAGAAGCCTCTAATGATACTGTGGGAAGGAAATCATAGATGGGAGAGATACTTTCAATTTTATATCTTTCCATGAAATAGACAAAGGCAATCTTCAGGCCTCTCATCCCAGGGGAAACTGTGTCATTTTGGACAATTGAAAAATTACTTTTGTTTTCATAAATGATGGGTCAAGTACAATTTTTGAGTATACTAATTAGAGCTCCTACATCTGAAATTGCATCTTGACTGTTTAAGAAAAGCATTTTATGGACAAGTTTATGTAAAATAAGCTGCCAGATCCTGGAAATTAGGGGAGAAAAGGAACAATAATATAATTTCCTTTTTCACTAATGACCTCCTACTAATCCCAGGCACTGGAAAAGAAGGCTATTAAGATAAAAGATCAAAATCCTTGCTCTCAATGGCATATATTCTGGAGGGGGGGAACAAAACATGAACAAAATAATAACTAAGAAGCATATTAGAAGGTAAAAACTAAGAAGGAAAATGAGAGGAGGAGGAGTGCTGTGGGGAAGGTTGGAATTTAGGATGGGTGGTCATGGTAGACCACACTGAGAAGGTACATTTGAGCAAAGTCTGGAAGGAGCCAATTTAGAAACTTACATGAATGTGTAATCTAACTATATATCATATGTAAATTAAGGTGTAGCTTTATGCGTTGCACATTATATTAATTTTATAAGTGCTCTGAAGGTAGTGTGGAGTTTAGCCACCTAGAATACTGGCCCTTATGTCTCCCACACAACTTCCCATTTTGGATCCATATCCATTATTTGTTCTTGGAGAAAACCTGTCACTCGGGGGATCTGGAGTGATGCAGATCCAAGCCAGGTTGGGTGAAGGTGCATCTGTGTTATCTTGACTCTGCTGCTATGTAACATATAACATAAACACATGCTACTATGACCACTTGTTAGCACTTACTCCCAGCCAGGCACTGCCCATGAAACATCCTGTAATGTAGGCGTTATTATGTCCGATTCAAAGCTGAGTAGAGTGGAGCTTTGAGCAACATGGCAAAGTTCAGTCACTACTGAGTAAAGAAGTAAATTCTCTAACTCCCATAACCACAACCTTTTCCATACTAGCTAGGACAAAATAAAAAACAAAACAATACAATCTATAGTGTCAATCAAGATTATTCAGTGCATAGGAAGTTTAACAACAATTTGGCATAGCACCATTAAACATGAAGTTAAATGCTACCATTTATGCAAATTATGCAAATAATGAATGGTTAAGGTGGTACTCCTTGATATGAAGTGTAGAGACTAGATCGAACTTTTATGCCAATTTACTGATGCATCCTTCTATCCTGAGGATGGCTTCTGCAAACCCACATGGCACTTTTGTAGGGGTAGAAAATGGGTCTCTTTCTCCAGGTGGAGACAGCTCAGTGCTGGGACTAGGTGAGTGGACTGCCGGTAAGCTTTTTGTCCTCATTCAGTGCCATTGTGCACATAGGACCTGCACCAGCAATTCCAGGCAGTCCTACTTTCTAAACGTAAAACAGTGCCCACCTAGCTAGCAGGAGAAGTTAGAGAGGCTCACCTGTATTTGAAGTGGTTATTTTCCTCATGCTCTTGCGTGACTTCATCTTACAACACTAGGTATCTTAATAGACATTTTTAAAAATTCATAATGGCAACAGTAATATTAGGAACTTTAACTTAAAAAACTCTAAGAAGAAAGCAATTTATTTTGGCAACAGGACAATCTTGAATGAGCAGGTCTGAAGCTGTTGGGCACTTTCTCTCCACCTGCTTTCCATTCCTTTCCTTTCCAATCTCTGGAATGGAGCTACTTCAAAACGTCTTGGGATTGTTAAACAAATGTGGGCTTTTGAGCCAGAAAGAAGTGGGTTCAAAGTCCAGCTCTGCCATTTACAAACTGCATGGCTTTGGATAAATTCCTTCATCTTTCTATCTGAACTTGTTTCCTTATTGGTTTAAAAGAAATAGGATAATAGCTCTACTTTTCAAGATTTTTTTAGGGACATTAAATTTCCACCTGGAATTGTTTCTCCCTTCACTCTACCACCCAGCTGAGGTCTTCAGGAAAAGAGCCACATTCCTAGATCCAAGGCCTCCGGGATGTCACTGCCGCTCCGTCTTTAGGACCTCATCTCCAATCACTGCCATCTTCCATCCCTACAAACGTGCCCTCTAATCCTGCACTTCCTTTAGGCTCCCATAATACCAAGAGGATTTTAATTCCCCCAAATACACTATAATATGCCATGCCTCGATATCTTGTTCCATACTATTCCCTCTGCTTGGAATAGCCACATCTCCTTACTGTCTCTTTGAAACATTTCTATTTGTCCATAAATCGTGACTCAGTTTTTATGAAGATAAAATAAAAGAATACATGCTAAGTGCCCAGGACAGCGGACTGGCACATAGGAAAAACTCAGTAAGTGTTAGCTCCCTCTTCCCCTCTTCCCCTCTTCCCTATGCAAACTCCTTTCACAGAATTAAATATGCTACCTCCGCTCAGTAACGGCACCCATGTACAGCCCTTTCCTCCATCCCACTTTACTGGAGAGAGGCAATGTGGATGGCGTGGCAAAGAAAGCATCGAATTGAGGGTTATTCTGTCTCTGGTCTGATCCCAGATCTACTACGTTATTAACTCTAAACTTTGAGTGGATCATTTAAGCTTCATGGCCTTCATCAGTGATATTATTTACTTTTCTTGGATGGTTGTAAGAAACGTTAATGACTTCATGGTACATGGTCAATGAAAGTCACTATTAGTACACTAAGCAGATCAGCTACTATTCCTATACAGTGAGAACCCTCTGTATTACTCTGAATGCAGTCCAGAAAATTTAATCTTAAAAATACAAGTTGAATTATGTAGTTAATTTTTGAGTATAGGTGATTTTAAAGCTAGGAAAGAAATCCAATATCCAATCATGTTATATCTGAATCTGCTTTGTTGCACAGTGCATCATAGTGGAATTACTTTCAGCATTACTATGTATATTCTTTCATGTCTACCTCATTTAGTACATGATTAGTTCCTAAGTACAGACCATAAACTTTTCAGCATAATCTGGAATATAGACTATGGTTTGCTTGGGTTCAAATCCCAATGATGTCACCTAATTCTGTGACCTGGGGCATATTAACTTAAATTCCCTATATCTTGGTTTCCTCCCTCTAAAATGAGAATGATAATAACAATAGTGCATACCTTACAGAAGATTGTAAAGCCTAAATGGGTTGCTACATGTAACAGAATCTGGTACATTAAAAGTTATCAATCTTCATCATATTGTTATTAGCACAATTATAGTTATTGTTGTTACTGGTCCTAGTACCTATCAAAGAGCCTGCTTATGTATTAGGCACTCAATAAATCTTAGTTTAACATTTTATCAAATCCTCTTAAAATTTGGATGTTGTCATTTAGGATGGCTTCCCAATTAGAGGCTGAGCCCCTTACAGGCATCTCCAGATGGTGGAGTGTGAAAGGATCACTCTCTAATTGGCCCGAATTCCCCCAAGTAAGCCATTTCTCAGCACCATACTGAGGGCCTGAGGCCCTCTCACCCGGATACCTCTCCTTCCTTCACTCCTTCCATCAGGACTGGCTAGCCTTGAGGCAGTTGGCTTCTGTCTGCCTCTCCCACCAGCCACTGCCAAGGATGCTAGCCAGTCCTTTATTAGAGCCAGGTGGAGCTGGCAAACCAGATGTTGTCTGCCTTGTATTGCCTGGACTTGTGGATGCCAATCTTCCTCCTCCCTGGCTCCAGATTAATCTTTGGCATCTTTGCTTTTTTTCTGCAAACCCTGGACATTGGGGTCCCAGTAGCTCAGGACTTTCCTTGGGGGATTGGCACCGTTATGAAAGTGATAATCCTACCCTTCATTTACCTAGACTCACTAGCTAGTTTTCCTGGAAGTGGACTATGTATAAATGAATCGTGGCATGCTTTGCCTCCAGAATTCAAAGAAAATGAATACTACACAGATTCAGTACAAGGAGGAGGGGAACATACAAAACAACTAAGCAAGCAACTTCTGAATCTAGGTATCGTACCCCAAATCCTCTAATTCCGGGCACCTCTTCTAGGAAGTCTTCTATTGGTAATTATGCTGAGCCCCAAGCCGATTGATCTCTCTTTAGAGGGGAAGTGGAAAAAGAGAACTTAAGTGTTTTCAGCACTCAGCTCTCTTAACTGCTACAGCCACGGCAGGCTTATCTGGTGGGAGCTAGCAGGAAGCCTATAACGGCTTCATCCTACCTCTCCAAATGCTGGCAACAATTAAATAAATTCTTAAGAAGAGAATCAAAAAAGCAGGAGGCAAAATGAATGGCTTGTCCAAGTGCTGAGGAAGAAGAGGCTGTGTATTCAAGATGGAAAGAATATAAATACACACACACACACACACACACACACACACACACACACACACATATTATGTTGCAGATCTATAAAAATGTGAAATGTTATTTATTTTGAGAATACCCAGTCATTTCCATCTGTAGTAAGAATCCATAATAACATTCTCTGTTTATATAACTCCTTTCACCTCAAGAGATCCCAAATGCATTTCAGACAGCTCTATATACAAACAGAGGCCCTGAGCTTCGCCATCTCTGGAGCGGGTGGGAGCCGGGCAGAAAATGCATGTGTGCGGCAGGCACCACGGAGAGCGCTGATGGAAGAGGGCGAGTTGGTCAAGGACAGCAAGGCAACCCCCACATCCTTAAAACAGTGTCAGAGGGCCTTCAAAGTCTGGGTGACACCTCAAATTTTGATAGCTAATTAAGAAAGAAAGCTGAAGAGAAGTCCATTTATTTACTTTGGAGAGATGAAGGATGATGCGGGGCAGAGCAAGGTTAGAGAAGCAGTGACTCCAGGGAGTGGAAATAAATCTGAGGCATAGATCACAAAGTCTTCCCCTCCAGCCCATATATTCTTATTACACCGAATAAACTTAGGATGGGAGGACACATGAAAAGGTAATATCTGTTGATTCATTTATACCCTGTGTTCACCCACGATCTGCTCTCCCAGAAAGGACTGACTGGACCACCTGGAATTCTTTCTTTTTTCCTCCACCTTTTCAGTCCACAGCGTAGCTGGTCTGACTTCAAAATAATTCACATTTAACAAATGAGAACTAAGATGGCAGCCATGATTTCCAGGCATTCCCACCTCAGAAAGCAAAGCTGGACAGAAAAGTGTATTTCAACTGGACATAGAGTAGGTTCCAGGAGCTGCTAAAAACAACACACAGGAAACGTCCAAGGATCCAGGAAATAAACTGGAACACAGCTAGTCCCTGCTCAGAGAAAATATTACTGACCAACTACCCAGTTACCAGGATTATACTCAGGATTCTTAAATCATGCTTGTTCAAAGAAAAACAAAGCGGAAGTGGAAGATGGAATGAAGAGGCGTGTCCTACTGCGGAGAAAGAAGAAAGGAGATTCTGGGGCAGAAGTGGTCTGCCAACAGCTCTTGGAAACCTCCATTCTCCACACTGTCCTGTCAGCAACCCCTCCGGTGCCATGGTCCTTCCACTGAGGCACCCACACCAGAAACGTCCAGTGTCTGAGCCAGGCCAAAAGCTCGAGTTCCTGCTGGCTCAGACTTTATCTTCTTTAGGTCCTTCCTGGGACCTCAGGGACTTCCCACAGAAACTCAGCAAGAAGCCCAGGAAGGGATATAAGGACACTGAATTCCTTAGGCGTTTCCATTTTAAGCAAGGAGAAAGGTAAAGATTACCTGATATGGTAGACAAACCTCATTATTTAAGGTTGTGCCCTGTAAAGGGCTATGGAAAGAGGGATGATAGGGCAGGGGCCAACTGAGGTCACCCAAAAAGATTTTAGGAAAATCATCCCTTCCTAAAAATATGCCTTTACTCTGAACTTAGCCCATTAATGGTGGTCCACTTTAAAGGAATGCTTCCATGTTGAATAGGACTCTTAGATCACCTTAGGGAGGTAGGTAGAGTAAACATCTTACAACCAGAAAAGTGGGACTGAGACAAGCCAATGGTCTAGCCACCTCCAGGGCTGGAAATAGAGCCTTCTTACGGCAGAATTTCAAGTTCTACTTTACGTTGTCCAAAGTTATACTCAATACCTAGATCAAAATAGTTTTCCCACTGAAATACCTCTTGATGAGTCCAGTGTTTCACTTTGATCTTCAGAACCTTTAGCTTTCATTTCTCCATTAGCCTAAACATGGGCCAGAGGAGGGGAGGGTTTGTAGGGAGAAGAAACAGAATGTGTTTCCTCTTTGTAGTTCCAATTTGGTTCCTCCTTGCCACTCCACAACATCCGATCACAGTTTGAGATAGAATCAGAAAAGAAGACACTAACATAGATAAGTAGATGATGGATGGATGTAGATTTATTTTTAAAATATATTATATACTATATGAATTCTGATGAATTATCAAGAATATTTAAAAATCCGTATGAATAACCCTTAAATAGAAAAGATGGTCTTTTTTTGGTAAGATAGGGAAGGTTCAGAAAATCAAAGATTAAATAGCTTAAGCCTATGAAATTATCAGAACACTAGAAGCAAAGGATGTTTCCTGAATTCCAGAAGACCATGTTCAGAACCAACAAAGGGAGTGCTCCTTTGCACACTAGTCAGTAGACCTTAGAGCTCCCCCAAGTAGGCCTAGGCTTACAGATAAAAGCTCAATACTCCAGAAAGTTCAAGGAGAGCTGGGAGCATGGCAGAAACTCAATGAGACATCTGAAAAGTAACCTTTCTTCTTCCCAGCCATGAACGGCAGCTGCTCTCCGTGACATATTTCTCGGTGGCCCTATCAGAAACAACTCAGGGAGGATAAAAGGGCAAACGGGCACAATATGAACAGATTCTTAAATAAGGAATGGGTCACACTGTCCTTTTTCTGGCCTCAAGGCAAATTTCATCCTGTTCTAGAGTGTTCTACAGCTAATGGCAGAGCTGATCATAGGAATAATCATCTTCGGAGAAATTTTCTTACAATTGAGTGGGATGGGGACTTGCTGCATATTTAGAAAACATATAAGTATGTGTTAAGTGGAATTTTATCCCAGAAAAAGAATAAAAATAAAATAAGGACCAAGTAATAACCATCCACGTCTGTAAGGGCTACCAAGGGATCTATCAGAGTCCAGGGCTGTGTCATGGTCAGCTTTCAGGGTTTGGAGGAGGTGAAATTCTACCACATCCAAAAGGAGACCCCTCAAGGAACATAAGTGAACAATTCTACCAGCAGCATTATCTGTCATTGGACACCAGATGGCTGAGCCAATATAATTATGTGCGAGGTGCAGGGGGCATGTACCAGGTTAAGATAAGGAAGAGTTTCCATGTGGGAGAATGATTTGGCTATGGAAGCAGCAAATTCCTTCTCATTGATTATATTTTGAAAGGAACAAAGACTTTCTCTAAAAAGTGCTAAATAAATCCCAACTGACTATAGGAGCCAGCTAGGTAGCATAATGTGTGAATCAGCCAGGAAAAAATATATATATATATATATACGTTCAACATATGGAAATAATTTATGATTCCAGAAAGACATTTGCTATCTCCCATGTGTCTTCATAAAAGAACTCTTCCCAATCGACTTTTTGAAAGGGATAAATAAAAGACATTCATTTACTTCAAAACAAAAGCTGGGTGAAATGATAGCTGGTGACTGACACCCGCCTCAGCCCAAGAGCTAACAGAGAATGGAGGGGACAGCGGTAAGCTGAAGGGTGCATGCTCGGTGGAAACGGGAGAGCAAATCACGCTGATTGTTGCCATGTGGAGAGGCAGGCCCAATGTGGCCAGATTTTCCAATTTTATTTTTTAAGAAGGGCCAGAAATCTTGATGTGTACATGCAATCTCCCATTTTTAAATGTTGGTACAGTTATTTTCCAAAGACACTCTGTGGGCCAAACCAAACATGATGTAGGCTGGGTCTGGCCAACGGCCCACCAGTCCATGGCTTTTGCTGGAAAGAACAATTCTGTTATAAGTATGTGTGTGTGTGTGTGTGTGGGAGGGGGGAGGAGGTGAGGAGAGGATGGGGAATTATATGGTCTCTGAGGTTCTGGTGGGAGCCCAGTAAATAGCATCCCTTTTTCTGAATTCTGTACCAACTAAAAAATTGAGACAAAAGAGTGAACTGATGGGGGGCAAATTATAACCTTTCTTACTGAATTTTAAAGCAGGGTTGGGAAGGTTGGAAAGTGAGCCGCCTAGGATTAGAGATGCTGGCACTAGTCAGGCCTCTGCCTGCTCTCCACGCCCCCTGCCCCCCACCCACCCACCTGCAGGAGATGTGCTCCCTGCTGGCAGCTGGTTCCCTCCAGAAAGAGAGTAGAGCTCTCCAGGCTTGGCTTCTCCCTCCAGGCCCCCCATCAGATAGTTCACTCCTCCCACACCAACGGAGATGGAGGGGTGGGCAGGTGAACGGAGGGATTGATAGAGCCCAAGAGAGTTCCAGTTTCACAACAGTGGCGGGAGAGACCCGATCCCTCTTCAGAGTTATTTCCAGCCAAGGCCACCTCGTGCACACAGGGCATCTTTGTGTGAGTTACGAAAAGGCACTCCACCCTGGCAGATGAACTGCAGAAAGGCCATTCCCTACCGGCTGATGCGGCCCCAGGATGAGGCACACAGCTTGACAAGCACGGCCAGGGCTAGATTCCAGCCCACACTTGCCTACTCGGCCTGGTGCCTAAGTACGAAAACCCACAACTGCCCATAGCAGCCTGGCTTCAGACTCTAATAATCCTATCAATTTGGTTCCAGATTCTTCCGTCTCCAAAGTAACCGCACCGTGAATAGCACCCACTCTCTGCCCACCTCCAACAGTTGGAATTAATGTTGGTCCAAGCTGTGTCAAATTTGTGAATGGGGTGGAGCAGAAGAAAGGTTGACTGCTTGGCATAGCCTGTACCTTTATTGTTATTATTATTATTATTATTATTATTATTATTGTGCTCTCAACTTCCAAATCCCTAGGTTGGTAAAAATTTTCAAAAAATGAACAGACATTATTTTTTCAGCGTGTCAGAATTTAGGGAGGCTATAATCATTTCTTCACAATGTTTTTTTAGTCAAGAATGTATTAAGGGAGATGTTGTTTTATAAGTTTCCATGTACCACTGTGGCTTGTCCCAAATTATTTGTATTCAGATGTCAAACTATAATTGTTGGTTAGCAGCAAGGTTACCAGATGGGTTATAAAATGCATTTCAAATGACTACCAAAAGGACTTAAGAAAAATACAATGAACAGCTGGTGTGGTTGAGGCAGGCTGCAGTTTCCTTGTGAAACAAACAAAAAAAATTAACAGGATCTTCATTCGAGTTGAGCACATTTCTGTACCCATGAGCTCCTCAGTTCTAGAGTTCAACCCAAGAAGGAAGGAAGACAGCAGGCCCCAATGAAACAAAAAAAACAAACAAACAAAAAGGAGTGGAAATTTCTACTTATCGGAGGTGAGAGACATGCCCATGAAGGGGAAAGCAGGCAGAAAAACAAAGAATGCTTAGTTCAAGCTGATCTCTCTCTAAGGTTTCCTAAGGAGGGAAATGCAATCAGTGCTGTCTCCAGAGAGACCCGCCCAGATGTTAGACTTCTCCATTCTTTCACATTTCTACTCAGGCCAGGGGCTTTAGAAAAAAAATCAAATGTTTGACACTATTTAGCTGGGAGGGAGTTCCTTTCCTCTACCGCTTTGCCAACACACAGAATTCCCCACTTTTGCCAACCTATTTCCAGGTCACTGATGTGTTTTCAGAAAAGAAAGCAGACAAGGCCGATTAGATAATTTGCAAAGAACACTCTCTCAAAACTCTGCTTAATTGAGACCCACCCATTCATTCATTCGTTTACTTGACTAACAGGGATCAAGTATCCCTAACCAGTCAGCGTGATAACTGCTTCTGTTGCACCCTTTCCTTTCCTCTGATAGCACACAGTTCACAACCAAAGCTGTTTTCACGTACAGTTTAAAATCCTCATTTTTTTTTCTGCAATGAGATGAGCAAGGGACACATTTACCCCATAAAGATAAGGTGTGAGGAGGAAACAAGCAAATAAACCCCCTCCATTCCACCTGTAATTCTATGTGTTTAAAAAAAAATAAGAGAGAACATGTTTTTATTACGGAGGACATATATTTATCACTGTCATTTCCATCTCAGTGTACAGAGCGATATCCTACATAGAGGGAGTTCCTTGGAGGGAGCAAAAGCAAGTACCTCCTCCCCGTGGGCAACTGTGGTTATGCTAATCTCAGGGCAGAAGGCTGTGGCCAAGCCCTCTGGGTGCTGCACATGGTTTTCAGCATTTATCTTTCCAACTTCTGTGACTTGGAGACTTGTAAGGTGCAAAGCAGGCTGGCAGATAAATATCCCTCACGTCAGATGCCCATGACGATGAGCTTGCTTTCTCCTCTCGCTCCCTCACAAAGATAACAAACAGGAGGAAAGCGCAGCACATGGGAAGTGGAGTTAAAATGTACTGCACGTTACTAATCCTAACATAACATTGGCAGCTTGCACCATCCCCCTGCCAAACCCAAATTAACACGCTGCCTTACTGAAGGCAAAGGCTGCAGCTATATTTATAGCTCAATTAACAAGTTTCATAACTAAACCTCCAGAAGTTCTAGGCAAACCTGACAAATGCTGTGCATCTTAACACCACCGTGACCCTGCCAGAACGCCACCATCTCCTAACAGGGAGCAGCTCCTGCTATCACCTTGCAAGAACAATGATGATTGGCACTGGCCCATCTGATCAAGGGAAGCTGGCTGGGCACCCCGGCTCTTGTCAGGGGTACGTCTCGTAACAACTCCCAACCAACACACATACGGTTGATTCAGGCAGGCGGCAAATTCTTCTTCGTTTTGCAGAAGGATGGAAATGCCTGCTCCTCGGGAGCCAATGGCTGCAGAGAATGGCTGCCACCTGATCACAAAGAAGCTTTGGTCCTTCCGGGAACAGTGTAACACAAGCACAGGGTACGTCACTTGGTATTATAACTTTGAAAGAAGCAGAAGACCTCTTCATAATATCTGCTAAGCAGGTTATCTTTGCTTGAGGGAGAAGTTCTTCAGAGGATTCCTCATGAGCAGGAGGCACTGTCAGCATGGCTAGGAAGGGTGTGGCAGTCTTTTTAATACAGCACTTTGCAAACTGCCTTCAGCGTCCAGGCTTCCCCTTCATTTGCAAATAACATTCATACACATCTGGCTCTCTGAGGGACTGGGAGCTCTCTGAGTGTAAGGAGGAGGGAGCATTCTGTGACATTATGTCCTCCACAGCCCTTAGCTCAGAAGTAAATAATAGGAAGGGTTCAGCATTTGTGAATGAAGGAATGGATGGGTGACTTAAATTGGATGAATAAACAATTTAATAGATAAACAGTACTATTTTCCATAATACAATCAAAACTTATAATTCCGCAAACTCTTGATTTATTTTTTAGGCTGGAGTTACGTGTATTTCACACATCATCCGTACATATTCTTATGAACTATAATCCATCTCCAGCTACCTCTGTCATATGTCTCTTTCCCATTAAAAGCTGGGTACTGAGGTCACAGAAATTGGAAAAAGCACCTACAATCTGCTGGCCAGAGACCTTATTCCATTTCTATTGTTTCACACTCCTTGGTTACTATCATGGAAAGGAAGTAAATGGTCAACTATTAATGCTATTTTAATAAATTCAGGTGCATGACTTCTGTAAGTTACGAGTTCCTGAGCTTGACTTTTCCTCCCTGTAAAATGAAAGAGTTAATCTAGAATTATCTTTAAGTGTCTCTTCAACTTTAAAGTATTATGATTTTATTTTTCTGCCATCTAGTCACTCCTACACATATTAATGGCATGCTTTTTCTTTCTCCTATTCCCTTAAAAGGATGATTGCAGGAGATATATTTAACACACCAAACTTCTGAACCTAGTCTGACAGCACCTGCATATTTTTTTACCCTTTGCACACTCATTGCTGAGCCTTTGATTCCCAAGCACAGGGTATTTTTTCCAAAGAATAGGAATGGACCATTTTCTCAGGACAACTTTTGGCTGCTGATAAATCATAAAGCTACGAGCACAGGATAAAGAGGATAAGGCAAAATGAGGCACTGTGATCAAGGCAGACTGGAGAATTCTGCCAGGGTTCAGGGATCTATTGCCTCTCCCTGCTTTTTCAAGGAACAGAATCTGGGATAGACATGTCTCTGCACCAAGGACCATAAAGAGGTAGTCAAGTGGCCAAATATGACCCCCAAATATGTTCAGTGGGTCAGGTCACATGTAGTTTCTCTTACTGTTATTTTAATGTGAGTTTTAAATAAGTGCCTTTGTGTAGGTCACAGACTGTCCTGTAGCCCTAACCACTCCCTATGTCCTTTATCTCTCTTATCTTTTCATTCATTCCTGGTCCTTCTTCTCTGTCAAACTCACTGTACCTGTCTTCGCCCACTAGGATAGACTATTATGTCCCATGAGGGAAAGAGATTCTTCTATTTGTTCATTGTTATGTTCATTGCCTAGAAGAGTGCATGGCCCAGTAGGTATTTTGAAAATATTTGTTGAATAAATGAATCAATAAAACTACCCTTCCAATTGCTCCCTCTCAGAGCTCCCATCACACTCTGTTCACACCATCACAATTGCCTTAATTCAACACACATTTCTTAAGTACTAGACATTGTACCAAGCCCTAGAAATGCTAATGAATAAGACAGAATGAAGCAGAGTTCCTCGTCTCAAAAACTCACATTTAAGAGAAAGGATCAGGCACATAGACAAACTCACAACATAGCAAAATAGTTTTCATGTGAGACATATGTTAAAAGTTCTGTGTAAAGATCGACAGGAAAGCAGAAAACATTTGCAATATGCCTCATTACCTGTACAAGGAAGAGAGGGCATTCCATACAGAGAGAAGAGACTAGGCAAAGACCCAGAGCCATGAACATGCACCTGCTCAGGCCACAAACTGCTTCCATGTAGGCAGAAGAGGGCACGGAGGAGGAGTGGCTAGAGATGACCCTGGGAAGGTAGCACCTTTACAGGATTGCGAAGACCTTTAAGGCCAAGTTGAGGAGTTTAGATGCTATTCTGCAGGAAAGAGGCACAACTAAAACATTTCAACCATTTCCAGGAAGAGAATGGTGTTTTAGAAAGTGACCCTGACAGGGTGTAGGTTGGCATGAGAATAAGCTGGGAGGTTTTTACAGTGGTGCCAAGTAGTGGTGAGGGAAGCCTAAGGTAAGGCAAGAAAAGCTGTATTTCTTTCAGGAGAAGGTTATGCAATAAAAATTTTGGAGACAGAATTAACAAGTGAGAGAAAGAGAGGCGAGAGCCAAGTGTGGGCTTGAGCTTTCTGGCTTAGGTAAACTGGATAGTTAGATGATGGTGCTGCTGAGGGGCGGAAAAAAGAAGTTAGTAGCAGGGGTATAGGCACTGAATTGTCAATATGGTCAACGATGACCTTTTTCAGGGCAGTTTCAGAAAAGTGAGGGGAATGAACATAAATGCAGGTGATCAAAGGGTGAATATGATGTGAAAATTCAAAGGCTCCTAGAAGGTGTCATTCATTTATTTTTTAAAAAAAACTTGGTGAGGGAGGAAGGAGGGATGAATAGGCAGAGCACAGGAGATTTTTAGGGCAGTGACACTGTTCTGTATGACACTACAATGGCAGATATTTGTCATTCTCCATTTGTAAGAACCCAGAAAATGTACACCACCAAGAGGGGGCTCTGATGTAAATGATGGACTTTGGGGAATAATGATGTGCCAATATCGTTTTGTTGCTTATAATAAATGTGCCACTGTGGTGGGGGCTGTCATTAGTAGGGGAGGTTATGTGTGTGTGTGGAGACAGGGGATAGATGGGAAATCTCAATACTTTCTGCTCAGTCTTGTTGTGAACTTAAAACTGTTCTAAGAAATAAAGTTCATTAATTTAAAAAACTTGTTGACGTTTATAAGTCTATAAAGGGAAATAAGATTTTATCTTGAGAGGAAAGCAATGTCAGGAAAGATAGTGGTTTCCTTTCTCGCTTTTCGAATAAGAGAGACTTATTTTAGATGGTGACGTGTTCTGTGAGGAAAATATTTGAGAGAGAAATATAGCTGATGTAAATAAAAGTCTTTAGGACAGTGCCTGATGTGTAGTAATTGTTCAATAAATGTGAGATCCTTATCACTGCTATAATATCAATTACTTTCTTTTTTATCATATAGTCATTTAGGTCATTGCCCCAGCTCACTAATGAGACCATTAGCTCATATAGAGAAAGGCTGCAACTGCTTAGAGTTTGTGTTTCTTACAAGCACTTAGTACAATTTCTCCAACAAAATCTTCGTTCATTGATTGATTCATTAACACAGGTATTGAACAAATGGTAGAACTTGAATCTTCTCAAGCGGTCATTTTGGCTTCTGTCTCTATTCCAAGCATAGTTTAAGCATTTTTATCCTTCCCTTTGACATACCATATGGTATGTATTAAAAAAGGGGGTCTTATCCTTCTCAGATTACAATGAGAAACTTGTCTGTGTCAGTTATGAGACTTTAGCCACATGTAATATAATTACAGGTCTAGAAGAAGGAAGTTGGGGACTCTAGCTGGGACAGAATCAGAGACTCCATAATGACATCAAGAATTAGGTTCTGCATGGAGGCATGGAACAGACTCACATACCTCGATGTGGAAATGAGGGAACGAGAAGAAAACTTAAATATCTATATCATAGTCCATAGACATGGGCAATAGGGTGAAGACCTGAAGGGTGGGTAGGGACTGGGAGAAAGGGGTAAGGGGCGGGGGGAAGGGGAGATATCTCTAATACTATCAACTATCCAATCTAATAAAATGGTAATATGCAAATTAACCATCACTCCGCTACATAAGCCACGCCCACCAGCCAAGCCACGTCCACCAGCCAAGCCACGTCCACCAGCCAAGCCACGCCCACCAGCCAATCAGGGTGAGTATGCAAATTAACCCCAATCCAAGATGGCTACAGCCACAGAGAGCAAGGTTTCCTAGGTAACATAGGAAGCCAAGCTTTCCATAGCCGTTGCAGGCCTAAGCCTCCACTCAAGCTACAAAGTTTCAGTTATAGAAGGTAAACAAATTGAAACAAATGGCGGCAGAATGGAGCTTGAGAGAGCAGGCCAGGGTTGCTGGAGGCAACAGGGGAAACAAAGCTTTCCGCACACCCTGGCCGGGCCCACCCGCTTAAGGCTACAAAGTTTCAATTGTAGAAGGTGAATTAACTGCCACAGAAATGGCTGCCGCCCCAGGGAGCAGCAGGCTTGGCTCCGCTCCAGGCTACAAAGTTTCAATTGTAGAAGGAAAATAAATTCCAGATACCAGGGCCTCCGCTTGGGTCGCCAGGGGGCATGGCCGGCCTGCAAACCACCACAGGCCCCTCGCTCAGGCCACCCCACGCCCCAAGGGAACCCCACCCTTATCCGGGACACCCTTCAGGGCAAACCAGCTGGCCCCCACCCGTGCACCAGGCCTCTATCCTATCTAATAAAAGAGTAATATACAGATTGATCATCACTGCAACACACAATATAGCTGCCCCCATGTGGTCAAAGATCCTGCCCTCATGTGGACACAAGATGGCCAGCAGGAGAGGGCAGTTAGGAGGCACCCGGCCTGCAAGGGAGGGCAGTTGGAGGTGATCAACCCTGCAGGGGAGGGCAGTTAGAGGTGACCAGGCCAGCAGAGGAGAGAAGCTGGGGGCAAACAGGCTGGCAGGGGAGCAGTTAAGCATCAACCAGGCTGGCAGCAGAGTGGTTAGGGGGTGATCAGGCTGGCAGGCAGAAGCGGTTAGGGGCAATCAGGAAGGCAGGCAGGCAAGCAGTTGGGAGCCAGCAGTCCTGGATTGTGAGAGGGATGTCCAACTGCCCGTTTAGGCCCGATCCCATTCGACTGCCCGTTTAGGCCCTATCCCAACAGGATCAGGCCTAAACGGGCAGTCGGACATCCCTCCAGGAGTCCCAGATTGGAGAGGGTACAGGCTGGGCTGAGGGACAACCCCCCGCCGTGCACGAATTTCGTGCACCGGGCTTCTAGTATATATATATTTAAAAAAAAAAGAATTAGGTTCCTTCTATTTTCTGCCATGCTGGTCTCAGAGTTGGGCTTCATCAAAAGGTTGACCTCCCTCAATGTCACAACATAACTACAGTAGTTTTAGGTTTCACATATATGTAGGATGACATCTAGATAATGAGACTATTTCTTCCTCAGTATCTTTGTTATAAGAGGGAACATTTCCCAAAAACCCCCAACAGACTTGTCTTACATTTCATTGGCCAGAATTGTGGTCACAAGCCTGTACTTCTAGCCCTCCTTATGGAGTGTTAGGGAATGGGGCCACTGTAATTGCTTTAGGCTAACCAGAAGCCACCCCTGTGGGAACAGAAGCAACCTTTTCAGAAGTATGCGATCCCACAGAGGAGATGGGACCGTGAATTAAACAGGTTTCTTTTGGAAGAATAACGGCCTGGGGTGGGGCAGAGAGATGAGTGTTAGCTAGGCAGTCAACAGTTGTCTAGATCTGAATCAAAACTAATATAGCATAAGAAAATAACGATCTAAAGTGGACATAAAATCTATGTTTAGAAGTTCCTCTATGAGCAAATAGATGATACAATAGTAACATGATGAACAAGTAAATAACTACAAGTTCCAACCAGATGCTATGAGAAAGGCATTGTCAAAGTGCTTGGAGACTCACCATACACACTGCTCTGCTGTCTTTGTGCTGGTGATGCACGGAGAGAGATTCTGCTTCCATTCCACCAACATTCCAGTGTCTGCTCTGTGTCAGACTGGACACTGAAACCTAGAAATAAATATTAATAAATCAGGTTCCCTTCACTAAAAGAGTACATAATCTAGAACAGACAATTAACAACGAAATAAACAACTGTAACATGATGAGCATACAAAGCACAGTCTAGCACAGAATCAGCGGTGGTCAATTTTATTTGGGGGCAGAAAGGATTTCATAAAGGAATGGGCTGCTTGGACTGGGTCTTGAAAAATAGTTAGTTGCTGGCCAGCTCAAAGGGGGCTGGGAAAGGCATATGACAGCCAAAGGTGTACAAATGTGAATTAGTATTCTGCCTCCATGAAACTCCAAGTGGGTCTAATTGGCTAGAGAATAGAGTTGAGGAAGGAGTATGGATGGAGGTGAGCCTGGAGATCTTGATTGAAACCAGCTGTTGGAAGGCCTTCCGCTCTTCCCGTGTACATAAATTTGGCTTTTATGTAATAAGTAACACTGAAGGCTTAACAAAGTGAATAGGCATTTTAAATACCACTGGGCCCTAACTGGTTTGGCTCAGTGGATAGAGCGTCGGCCTGTGGACTCAAGGGTCCCAGGTTCGATTCTGGTCAAGGGAATGTACCTTGGTTGCGGGCACATCCCCAGTAGGGGGTGTGCAGGAGGCAGCTGATTGATGTTTCTCTCTCATCAATGTTTCTAACTCTCTTCCCCCTCTCCCTTCCTCTCTGTAAAAAATCAATAAAATATGTTTAAATATCACTGGAAGCTGAATCATAGGGATATTGGGGTGAGAGCAAGTCCAGTGGTAGCTGCAATAGTTGGGGCAAAACCAGAATAATGCTTGAGCCAAGACAATAACAGAGAATCTGGAGAAGAGGCAGGAATAAAATACTTGATGGCACTCAGTGGAAGTTGGATGTGGAAAAATAAGTAGAAAAGTCCAGAATGATTGAATAGGTGACAGTATGATTCATCAAGATAAAGAAAATAAGAGAAGTTAAAATGTAAGATGCACAACTCATTCAGGTTCACCTGGGACTTCCCCAGTTTTAGCACTAACAATTCTGCATCCCAGAAAGCCTTTCAGTCCCAAGCAAACCAGGATAATTAGTTATCATATGAAGAAAAGTACTTTTTTTTTCTTTCTTGTTTTTATTTTATTATTGTTTTTTACTCTTTATTGTTGAAAGTATTATATATGTCCCATTTTTCACCCCATTGACCCCTTCTAGCCCGCCTCCACCCCTCCCCCTCAAAGCCTTCACCACCCTATTGTCTGTGTCCATGGGTTATGCATATATGCATACAAGGTCTTTGGTTGATCTCTTCCCACCCACCCACCTTCTCCTGCCTTCCCTCTGAGAGAAAAGTACATTTTGAGGAAAGTATGATATGTTCATTTAGGAAGATAATGAATTTTAAACCTATTGAGCAGAACACTCAGTTTGCATCGACCTAACCCCCAAACAGCTGGCCAGTTCAAACAACTTCTGCATTTCCACTTCTTCCTGTGGAGACCACCATCCAGCATTCGCACTGTTAAGGTGGGAGGCCCTTGCACAAAGGGTTAGCTAGTTGGTCTTTCTTCACCAGGGTCGCTGGGCTGCAGATACAATTTAAAGGATGATTGGTGGACACTTTTTGAGTCATTTGTGCAAGTCATTAAAAAAAATTATCCCTAAAAGGAATACATCCTATTTGTAACCCATGGTCATTTCTTTCAAGGGGGTCACCTGTCTGCTTTTGATGCCTATAAAATTATTCATCAGAAAACAGAATGTTGTAATGCTTTATTAATCTTTGTATCACAGAGACATACCTATACTATACATATACAAGCCCTTAAGAATAGGTTGCAAAAATGAATTCTTTTAAGCCCATATGTACATATTACACTTATTGCACATTAAATCAAAACAGATATGATCTCTAAATTCCCTTACTTATTTTTTTAAATAAATAAAAGTGTGAAAATCATGTATAAGAAAGTTTTAGGTTTATACAAAAACTCTGAGAGATTCTCAACATCCAGTTAAGCTTAGTAAAAGCCTAAAATCATCACGGTAAGAAGAAAGTGCTATTGAATACATGCATTTGTGCTTGAGACCAATATTGCTCCACCAATAGCTTGCTCTATAAACTGACCCAGTGCTCCGAGAGTCCCCAAATGCCTTATTTAAAACAAGGGGGCCGACATGAGGATGGTGTTCTACTCTTAACTTAGCAATTCCCAGTACTGATTTAAACCAGACCTTTAGTGTTATTTTAACATAGGTTTTGGATTTAATTATCTTAAATGTCTAAAAGAATGCATGCAATTCCCAAACTGTTTATCTCTTTTATGGTAAAATCTCTTCCCCTATCCCTAGAAATCTGTTTTAATTATTTAATCAGTTTGGCTGAAACTCACAAAGCATTAAATTGTTAGTTGTTACTTAACATTCCTTATAAATTGCATTTATTAATTTCTGGATAGAGACTTGTCCATTGCTACAGTAATTTAAATTAGTACCACATGGTTACAGACCGCTGCTGAATGATGATTAAATCTTTGGGGCAAATTCAGTCTTTTAAGTCAAGATATTTAAATGGCACTAGAGATAAGCTAACCAAATTTGGGTCCAAGAAGTTACAATTTATCAAAAATGTAATAAACCATGGCCAGAATATTCATTGTAAGCAGCACATAATGTGGTCCATGAAATGACATTTTAGCATCTCTCTCACTGTGGTCACAGCGAAGTGCTGACGCGGCAGACACAGCAATGCTCCATTGATATTTAACAGTTCCCATCTACAAGGTACTTTGCAATATTGTGGCTTTTTATACACTCAAGTCCCCCTGATACTCTATCAGTCATTTTGGTATTCAACACACTGACAAATTCCTTTCTTGGCGCTTTAATTTCACGGGTGCCAACAATCAACATAGCACACAACTCTCTGGAATTTCAGCAACAGAAGGAGGAACTGTAGGACCTTGGTGGCATTTCAGAATGACACATCGCTGGGGGAAAGAGCCGCGGAGGGACTGTTGACTCTAAACTAATTAGGAACAGATGATGAGGGGGAGGCACTGGAAAAGTTAGGGGATCTCTCCCAGGTCACAGAGGTGGAGAGAGGTTTTAGAACGCAGTTTCTTTACCTGTGATGTAAACCTGTTTCTGTGACACCTATTACCACCCCCGAGGCCATTCAACTGATCCAGGACCTTTTCTCACATCACAGAAAGGATCTGATCATTTCTTCCCAGGGAACCGACTGGGGAAATCAAGTGAGTTAAACATGAATCTTCCCAAGGCTTCTGAATCATTCAATAATAATAATAACTTCAAAAGAGCATGATAGGCAGGTCATAGGAGAGACCATAAGTGTCTCCTACTGGAAAGACTGACCAAAACATTCAGGTAAAATAATAAAATCAACTCATAAAGTAATAGATTCTTCCTGCAGCTAAAGATAAATATTAAATAATCCTAGGTGCTGCTGGCTGAAAATTAATTTCTGTAAGGCAAATAGTGTAGTATGTATATGTGTTTCAATTTCTGTTTGGCAAGGTGCCTATTTTGAGCATCCTGCACAGACCTTTGAAGTACTTGGGCTTCTCTCATAATGCAGATGCTTAAACAAGAATTGCTTCCTGGGGGCTCCCAAGCACTGTAAAAAAAAGTCTGTTTTGGATCATCAGGCTCCCAACTAATTCCAGGTATTCAGTCTAAAAACACAACATTTTTTTAATGCATTAATGATACAGTGCAGCCTTTCTGAATTGAATTGTGCCAGGAGATGGGAGTGACATTAACTTATTAGAGGAGTCACAAAGTGCCGAACCACTACAATTTGTGTTCCCCAAATTATAGTCAGGTGCAGTTGCCGGCAAGGGGGAAGGTTGAACCAGGATACACAGTGAGGGGTGGGGGGAGTGTTTCAGAGAGAACCCTCTAATGATTAATTTGTAATAGAAAGAAGTACAAAGGGCAAATAGTACACTGTATTCTAAATCATGAACCTATTATAGTCTACTCTTAGACCATCTGACAGCTAAGGCATTTTATCCCCCAACCCTATTTGTTTTAACTGTGCTTATTGAACACTTTGACAAAACACAGAACATGTCCCCAGAAGCCAAACACACTTAGGGCCACTTCCACAGAAACGTTCAGAAATTTTACAATAAAAACAACCACCAAAACAATAACAAAAATCCACAATCTAAACTTTTTCAGAAGTTTCCTAAGAGCAAAGACCTTTCCTTAAAATCATGAACACTTGTCCCTGGAAGAATCTTCTGCTAGGAGCATGTGGTATTCTGGAACAAACCAAAGCCAGGAGGCAAGGTGAGTTCCTCATGGTCATGGAGAGAAGAGGGAAGTCTCCCGGGAGTCAACGGATGTAGTAACCCTTGCCTCCAAGTCCACTCCAGGTCTTTCTAGAGGAGGGTTTAGCAGATCACTGGGTCTCTAATTGGAGCCAGAGCGTGGGATCCCTCACTTTGATATTCTCCCAACACTCCATGCTTCCTTCCAGAAGGGACGTGCAGCCCAGCATACTGACCAGGTTCTAACTTGCGTCACTGCATTCTGTCTCCTCTGAACACCTCCTGGAACTTCATCTGCTCTTCATTCCATGGTGTAAACCAATATGAGCTGTTGGAGAATTGCCCTTGAGGTGGCTGTACTTCAGTACTGGGCAACGTGACTCATGAATATTTTTAACAGTCAAGGCCATATGCTCCTCTCCTTTGCAGAGCATGGAGCCAAACGGAGCTTCTTAAATAACACACAGTGTGGCAGCCACTGCCAGGCACACCGGGAAGGGGCTCAGAGTTGGATGTGTCCTCACAGTCGGAGAAGAGAAAGGTCCCTGACTTTGAAAGAGACTACCAGCTGAGATGGAGCTAAGAAAATATTGGGAGGATAAAGGGCTTGTTTTGGTTGTCTGTTTTCATCTTTGTTTCTATGCTGGACTTGTTTTGTGAATCAGTTAAGGAAAATGCTTTATCCTAGCTCAGCCTTCAAGTTAACTCAAGCCCTCTTTCTCCACCCCACTCTCAGGATCGGAGGGTACCAAGGAAATGCTGCCCACAAACCTACCGATATTCAGAACCGCTAGAAAAGAAAGCATCCTTTTTTTTTTTTTTAAATGATATGACAAAGTTTCAACATAAAAAGACATCCATGGGCTGGGGTAAAGTGGGAGAAACTTTTGGAGGAGATGGAGCTTTGTGACATGGGAGAATATGATAAGAATAATAGAAGCATAGTTGCTTGAAAGAGGGTGGAGACTGAGAGGGCAAGCATGGAAGAGGGGGAGGCACAGAATGGAGAGCCTGAGGAATGCTGGGGATTCATTTTAATCTTGACAGGCCCAACTTTCTACTGTTTGATGATAATTTTGCAGATTTCCAACACTGTTGTGTTTTTTAATAGTAATCTATATAGAATTATCTAGCTTTAGTTGACCAACAGAACTTATTTTTGCAACCTTTCTGGGTAAGTGTAATAACCTGATATATTCTATATTTTTAAAAAATTTATCTTTATTGCTGGATTACAGATATCCCCCTTTTTCTCCCATGGACCCCCTCCTCAAAACCCTGCATTGTAAGGTACCGTGCTAGGGAAGAGACATCCAGGCATGAACAGAACCAACATAATTCCTACCCTCCCAGATCTTATGTGGCTATACTAACATTCGATAAGCATTATGAGAACAGTTGTGTGGGATTAGGGAAGGGTCCCCAGAGGAAGTGAGAGCTAAGATGAGACTTTCAAGACACAGAGAAACAATTCAGATCAATTGCCTCCCTGCCACTGGCTCATTGCATCAGAAGGAAGCAACTAGAAAACAAAAAAGGTTACACATGCAAAGATAAAGAGAGTTTGCTGGAGAACAAATAAACTACCGTGTTACCAATCTGAGGGGCCAAGAGGATGCCAGTTGGGGAATCCAACGTGGATCTTGAGTTTCTAAATGACACAAGAAGAGTATGTAGCTGTACCTTCTGGCCCCAAATTGCTCCTGCCCTTGCCACCCCTCCCTCGGATGACTCCTGATGAATAAATAAATTACTGCATTGGATTTTCTCTTGCCCCTGGTGTAACTCTGCTCACCCTGCACCTTGCTCTGTTTGGTGGTATGATTCCCGTGGCCCTGGTGCTCTGTCTGGTGGTAGGATTCCTATGGCCACATCACCAAAATGACACTTGAGTATAAACAAGGTCTGTTGGGAATGAAAGAATTTAAAAGACAAATGCCACCAAACTCTTTATTTGATATTTGTAGCTTAGGACAAATAAACTGCCCAACTCTACATGGGTGGGTTAGCTTCTGACAAAACATGCCTGGAATAGCAGGGGATTAATCTGACCTTCCACCTTCTGTAAGAGTTACTATATTTTACTATCTTTGACCATGTTCCCATGATGCGGAACATTTGAAGCATAAAAAATGCAATCATCCGAGTGCTTAGACTATCCCGTACCTAACATCTGTATGGTTAAGGGGAAAAAATGAATATTTGCCCCCTCCTGTAGAAACTACCTCGGGTTGGACTGTGCACTTTTTGTTCAGATAGGTTGCTGTCTGCTATGCATGGCTTTCATTATTTTTCCCATTTGCTTTTATATGCACTCTCACTCCTGTTGTGGCAGGGTTTTATTATTATTATTACTTTTAATCCCAGAAAAAAAGGAAGAGATTCAATACGGGAAAAGAACAAATGCCATAAAATCTACTGTAATAACGTGTTCAGTAGGAACCGTGGTCATTGCAGGGTAGAGTTGCACACCTATTCATTCTTTTGTGATGATCGTGTTTTTACTATTTCAAATTTAATACTTTTTCTAATATATTATATGTTACCTCCCATGTATTTAAGCTGTACTTAAAAGCATGCTAAGAACTGGTAATTCTTTAATGGTTGTTCACTTACAAGCGATTGTGGGTCATTACACAATCATTTAAAGGGCATTAATGAGAACCATTTAATGGTTTTAGTAGAATATCATTGTAAGGGACAGGGGAAAAGTTACTGGCTGTAAATTTTTATGACCATTTCTTACAAAACGTATTACTTTAAAGATTTATGTATGTAACAATGAGTACAATAAAAGCCATGCTAAAAATAATTTGAAATCAAAGTAATGCATATAGATAAGTCTTTGCTCTGCTGCAATTGTGTGGGCCCCCTTTTAAAAAAAAATCTTCCTTTTCTCCTTCCTTCCCCTCTTTCTCTGCCTTTCATCCTCCCTCCCTTTCTTCTCCCTCTCCTTTCCCACCTCCCATCCTTCTTCACCACTTCCATTTTCTTTCTTAAAAGACATTTTTAGTACCATTACAGATTTTATTTTTAATGAAAACTATTGCAGATTGAAATCTTAACCGATGTGTTTAGTTGGTGGGGGTTGATCACAGAGGGGTAAAAAAATAGGAGGCCAGCATTGCATAGAAATGCCCCAACTGGCGTGAATCTCTGTTTACAGACCTTTCCCCCATATATCATTATTTTAAACTATTTCCTCTTAATATACTATAGGACTAAAATAGAAATTCTAAGGCTTTCTAGGACATCACTCCCTAAGGTAGGACAGGGGACTAAAAAGGCAGAGGCACTAGTCCTGGGAGGACACCCATAGAAATCCGTAAAATACATCCAGAAAGGGGGCCTTGCATATGCCCAGAGGAGCACCCAGCATCCTGCTCCATGTAGCTCACCTCTTGAAAAAGAAATGGGTATTTGAAAAGCTCACTCTACTGAGGGAGCAACCTTATTAAAGTGCTTTAATAACACAACAGTCATCATATTATGCCTGGTTTTGTCCGCTTGCAATTCTCGTGGAATACATAATGAATAAGACAATACCCCTTTCCCAGGATTCCTGCATAAGCAGGAGGATATTTCTAATTAAAAAGGCAGAGTTAGCACAGCCCATGAAATGAACAGAACCGTATCTCTACAAATGCTGAGATTTTACTGTTTGCATTAAGTAACACTTGTATTTCTCTCCTGAATCTGCCCAATACCCATTACCAATAAGATGAAGATTTAAGATAACTTGGTCAAAAGATGGTGAATTACAACTTTTAATTAAAATGTAGAAAAGAGTTGCTTTAAAGTAAACATGATAATACTTTCATGATGATTTTTTTTTATGGTGAGAACAACAAAAGCACCCTGAATATTTTAGAATGTGAAAGAGGATTTTCAGGAAGTTATGCGTGTCCCAGAAAGAAGACTGTGCAGTCACCACTCTCCATTTCCAGTCCTAGTAGAATGCGGCCCCTATATCTGGATCCTCAGGGATTCCTTTACTTGACCTATTCAGGTAAATCAAATGATGACCGGAATGGTAAGACGATAAGGCCAGCATTGGGATTGACACAGCTCATTTTCACCAAAGAGCAATTCAATAAATGATAACAGAAAGGAAAAGAGATGATTTCCTATGTAACCTATATATCTTGTTATGAAAACAAATTTTAATAAATCTAATGTAGAATATTATTGGTGCTACTTTCCAGATTGAATGTAGCAATATGATTGAAAGATTAGTGACTGTGTGTGTATGGTGATTTCCTTGACCATAATAAGTTAATATTGATGCAAACCTAGCTTCACGCCTCCTTCTAACATTATCTCCAACTCTTCCCCTAAATCAATGTTCTAGTACTATTAAGTCTTCTCTGGCTCAATGTATGTTCCGAGTCTTTTTAACACATTACTTATGCTGATTCCTGCCAGGAATCACCTTAACTTCTTCCGGCCCATATGCTCTCAATCTTGATCAGCTCAAGTACCCTTGCTCCATGAAGCCTTCCTTGACCACTCTAACCTGAGATCTGACTTCAAAAATCTAAACCTACCACCAAATATTTAGGTGAGCCATGGTGAGAGTCACCGGGAAGACAAACCTGTTCACCCTCTGGCAGGGCAGCTATCCTTTTGGATGAGTTAACGTCTTTGTCTGTAAAATAAAGAAATAATCACATATGCCCTTTCAAGGCTATTGCAATAATGACATCAAAAACACTGAAGATTGGGTTGTTTATCTTCCTTAAAGAAAAACTAAAAATGGAACTCCCATTTGACCCAGTGATCCCACTTCTAGGAATATGTCCCAAGAAACTAGAAACACCAATCAGAAAGGATATATGCACCCCTATGTTCATAGCAGCACAATTTACAATAGCTAAGATTTGGACACAGCCTAAGTGCCCATCAGCAGTTGAGTGGATTAAAAAACTTTGGTATATCTACACAATGGAATACTACGCTGCTGTAAAAAGGAAGGAACTCCTACTATTTGCAACAGCATGGATGGAGCTGGAGAGCATTATGCTAAGTGAAATAAGTCAGTTAGAGAAAGATAAATATCACATGATCTCACTCATTTGTAGATTATAATGAACAACATAAATCAATGAACAAAAACAGATCCAGAGACAGAGAAGCATTGATCAGATGCTCAAACCTCAGAGGGTGGGTGGGGGTAAGGGGGAGAGATCAACCAAGACACTTGTATGCATGCATAACCAATGGACGCAGACAACAGAGGGTGAGGGCAGGATTGGGAGGGTGGGGGGCAATGGGGGGATAACCACACATTTGTAATACCTTAATCAATAAAAAAAGAAAAAAAACTAAAAAAAAAACCACCAAAAAACACTTAGGAACGCATCTGAAATAGTGTAGCTTCATAATAAATGTTAGTTCCTCCTTCTCTCTTTCCCTTCCTTTCAAATTCAGAGAAATTTGTGTTTAAATCATTCAGGTGTAATAACTTATTGTATTTACTTTCTTATAACGTTCAATTTTCTTTATTTTTGTAGGCTTTCATTTTCCATCCTCTGTCTCTATTAGTCTATGATCCCCCGAAGCAGGGACCCTTATTTATGTATCATCACGTTCCCTGCCTTGTTTAGCATAGTTCTAGATGCACAGGTAGGATCAATACATATGTATTAGAAGAGTGAATATTAGTCACTTTCTCTTTTTAGAAAAAAATAATTCCCCCAAAATAAAAGCCCCATATTAGTGACATTGTATTCTATCTTTATGTTCCCTGGTACACTGCATATGACTGAATTGACACACAATGAGGGGGATTTCAGGTTATTTCCAGCCACCTGAGATGGATGGCGCCAGAGAGTCATAGGAGTACTAATGAAGTAAGATCACATGTTTATTTCCAGTGTTTGCTCACAGACAGAACTTTTCTAGGACTGGGGACGTTGCATCTTTGTACTGCTAGGCAAGTGTTAAAAAATAAAAATATTGGCCCCCAAGCTGGTCTTGGGAAGTGACCAGCGGGGATCACGGCAAACAAGGAAAAATAAAAATTAAGTGTGGCCAGCACTGGGGTTGACACAGCTTATTTTCACCAAAGAGCAATTCAATAAATGATAACAGGAAGAAAGATGATTTTCTATGGAATTCTTCTAATACATACCTTGTTATGAAAACAAACTTTAATAAATCTAATGTAAAATATTATTGGTGCTAACATTCCAGATTGATTGTAGCAATATGATTGAAAGATTAGTGACTAATTTAAGTTGCATGCATTACAATGGAAAGATGGCCGGTGGGCGTGGTAGTCAAAGCACAGGTACACTTAACATTTAACACTGAACTTCCAAGCTTCTTCCATGGATAAAACGGGATCAGCAGAGCAGAGCAGTGAGGAGTTTGGCCTCTGGTGCCAGATGGCCTCACTGCTCTGTGACCTATCAAGTTCCCACAGCCACTCTCTGCCTCAGTTTCCTAAAATAGAACAGTTCCTGCCTACTGCCATTGTTGTGAGGTGTAAGGAGGTAACAGGGCCCAGTAGAGAGTGAGGGCCATGCAAGGACTAGGTATTAACCTGGAAGGGTCTGAACACCCTCAGAGTGATTCTGTAGGAGTGTCCATTTCTTCTCTGCAGCCCCCGGTCCTTCATAAGGACCAGCCAAGCAGCCTGTGGAGGGTGTCTGGGACCCTCGTCTCAGTCTCTGAGGAAGAGCAGAGTGGCAGAAGAAACCCCTGGGCAGCATCTATCTCCCCAAGCCCATTCTGCAGCTGCTCTTTCACTTTTTAAAAAATATATATTTTATTGATTTTTTTACAGAGAGGAAGTGAGAGGGATAGAAAGTTAGAAACATCGATGAGAGAGAAACATCGATCAGCCGCCTCCTGCACACCCCCCACTGGGGATGTGCCCGCAACCAAGGTACATGCCCTTGACCAGAATCGAACCCGGGACCCTTGAGTCGGCAGGCCGACGCTCTATCCACTGAGCCAAACCGGCCTCTGCTGCTCTTTCACTTTTAAATGCACTGTGTTCTGAGGCTTTTGGTGCTGATGCCCTTACAAGGCACTTCTGAATTAAGAAAGTAAAAAACAAAAGCAAAGCAAGAGATTCAGAGAGAGAGAGAGAGAGAGAGAGAGAGAGAGAGAGAGAGAGAGAGAGAGAGAGAGAGAGAAAGCTGCCCAAACGGTGGGGAAACGTGATGAGATAAAGGAGAAAAGGGGGCCACGCCACTCAAATATCTTCATCCCAGAGACGCCAATAAAAGCAAGAGCCGTGAAATGCATTATGGCGTCTCATTGACAATTTCTAACAGAGTTCTTAGAATCAGAATGAAAGTTGGTGGTGCCTTCAGACCTTATATATCGGACTAGCAGTTGGGAAAGTAATGATTTGGTGGATTATGCTGGGAGGTTGCTACATCCTTAAAAGATATGTAGTATTATGTGTCATCTGATTTTGATGCGATTTCTAGAAAGAGAAAGGTAAGTTAAAAATAGAGATTCCGTTTTAATGCTGTTTACTCTTGCCTTTGTCTGGAGTCCAAAAATGACAACATGTTCTTCCCACTTACTGCAGCAGTTATTATTTTTACATGAAGTTTGAAACCATGCACTTTGCCAAGGCACCCCTCCAAGAAGGTAAGCCCAGGACTCCTATCTATCACAACCCTTCAGACTTTTTTTTTTACTTAAGGGCTTGCCATTTTGATGAGGATGAAGTCTACCGCATACCAGCCACGTGGAGTTTTATTCCTTCATGCTGTTTGTGATAAACTTCAGGGGACACATTTAATATTCAACAACAAAAAAATGAAATTTCTGGGAGGATAATATCACCGCTCTTACAGCAGCACGGGGCTTTAAGACACTGTAAACAGTCCAGGCACACAATGAGACAAAACACATAATTCCCGGGGAGGTGGGGGGAGGGGGTAATTCTGCAAGCTCCTAAGCGTCTATGTATTAATCTACAGCTCACCCCCCATGCTATTATTGTTATTTTGTTGTGGATATTGTTATTGTTGCTCTTTGTCTGCTTAGGAATAGTCTCCTCTGGGAAGACAGAACATTTCGCCTTCTGGCAGGGTAGTCATTCTTTTGGATCACGGGGTGTCATTTTCTCAGCTTCTTGGAGTTGCTAAATTGCTGAGGAAACCATGGGCATTGGGGCTGCGTGCTTGGAGGAGGCACAGTGGGGATCAGCTCTGGGTACGTGCCTCTGCCATCCCTCTCTGTCCCTGAGGCCCCATTCTTTACAACCTAGGAGAAGGAGCAAAGTTGCCAGAATCCATCATGAATTCACTTCCCCCATAATTTCTGAGGACCTAATAGGACCCTGGTCTGTGCTTGGGACTGTTGGAGATAAGAGATTCCAGGTTTTGGAAGAAAGTTAAGGTTGAGACGCATTAAATTCACACACACATACACCATCGGGCCTGCGAGAGCCTAGGGTACACATGTCCTCGAGCTCTTCTGTCCTTGGAAATGGGATAGAACATCCTCGGGAAAGTACTAAGGAATGTGCACTTGCTGGAACATTAACTGGCATACTTGGGGATCTCTTTCCTGCTGGAGGTAGGAGAGCAGAGACAATGCTAATTGCAGGACAATGAGCAGAGAAGCGGGCTTTAACTTTCATGCTCTAACGGGGCCATAGAGGGAGATTATAAGGAAAGCACAAAGGCAAATGCATGAGGCGGTCTTCTGCCTCCCAAGGGAGGGAGATGAGCATCGCAGGATTTGCTGAAGAGGCCCACGGCCAGCACCATCTATTAAATAGCTCAAGTTAGTCAATGTGGAAGAAATTTTTAGACACACATGCCCAACCATATGTGCATGGCCAAGATTTAAAATAGAAAAGTGAGAGACTGTTGGATGACTGAGGATTTTTCCCTTGCCAGGAAGTCCTCCTTAAGGATTTCATAGCTTGCAAAAGAGAATTGCTTGCCAGACGAGCCAAGAAAAAGACACAGAAGATTGGGACCTGCTTCCTTAATGATGAAATGTCACACTGCTATGTAAATCAACCCCAAGAAAAGAGGCAGGCATGATTAAGATGGCTTTGCAGAAAGAAGAGAGGTTTCTCGACATCTTCCCCCCCTAAACTGCTTTAACTCCTCAGACCTCAGGGCTGGAGGCACACACAATGGAACCTTCCTGGTGGCTGCATTGGGCAATAAGGGAAACCCTCTGCCAATTCCATGTAGAAATAAAAAATTACAGTGTGGCTCCAATTCATGAATTCATAAGGGGCAAATTCTCTGTCAAGTTCATAGCAGATCAAAGAGCTACCCCACTGGGTTTCTGTGTGTGTGTATGTGTGTGTGTGTGTGTGTGTGTGTGTGTGTGTGTGTGTAATGAGATAATGAAAAAGATAGGATGGATCCCACTAGTCACATGAAAATCAGCTTTATGAATTTTCAAGTAGATTTTTTTATTGTTGACACTATTACACATATCCCTCAACCCCCCCCCCCACCTTTGCCCACCTCCACCCAGCCCAAGTAGATGTTTTTTTAAGTGGTATTTTACCACCAAACACCCATGTCAGCACGTCTGTGCCTCAGTTCCACTCTCTGATGGCCCACCATTCCATCGCATGGTGTGAGAAACAATGATATAGTTTATGATGGCCAATGTTTTGCTATGCCATTACTCAATACCTATGGTTGAAAATAGTCTTGTCATTTTTGGGAAAAGGGCGGTTTGATGACAGCATGACAATAAAGCTATTATCTCACACTTTGGAAGTTTGATACTTCAGGATTCTGATTCTTGGGTCATTTGCTATAATTTATGTGTTTCAGAAGTACTACAATCAAATCATCTAGGAGTTCCATATCCTGGGAAGCTTCCTCCTAAATTGTACCATCAATTTTTAATTCACTTTAGGTCCCTATAATTTTATGCCTAGAAGGGGTTTTTAGAATTGATTTAAATAAATCCTGTCATTTCACAGAATAGAAAGGGGAGGCCCTGAAATGTTAAGTGAGTGGTTATAGTCCAAAGCTCCTTGGTGGGTAAGTCAGTATGAGTTTTGTGGGCCTTTGCCTTCCAGTCTAGTATGCTCAATACTATACTGAACCTCAGGGCTATACTATATAATTAACTCTTTCATGTCCCTAGGAGTAATATGGATCTCTCTACCAAAAATCAGTCTTTCTGTGTGAACCTTAGCCTGCTAAAGCAGGGGCAATCTCTGATGACCCACTCAAAAAAAAAAAAAAAATTCCTTACCAGAAAAAATGGGAGGATGCACTGCTGCTAATGAAAATCAAACTGGGATTGTCTGAGTCACACTAACCATCATCAGCACATTACTAGTTCCTGCCAGGAACAGTCCTGCATTGTGAAGAAAATATTAATATAATGAAAGACTGGCCCATGGACCACCTGGAGAATACCTGTCAACCATAAGTGTTTCCACACAGTAATAGGAATCACTGCTCCATAGGCAGTGATGTGGCTGCCACACTCCTCCACTGGAATCCACCCAAATCACCACCTCCCCCATCGTCAACAGCTCACTTTGGAGTGTCTTCTACAGAAAACACCAACTAAGTGTTAGGAATTGACAGTCTTCATTTACTCTCCGGCCGGAAAGGTGGAGGGAAATGGAGCCCACCTACTTTCTTCTCAGAGACAGGAGACGGACTTCAAGGAGTACAACTTCATGCTAGAAGATGATGGCGTGGCTCACTAGCGAAACCCATCCCATATTCGTCTAATCACGCCTTGATATCTCTAACCCATGGGCTACTTTTTGATCTCCACCTTTCTTGTCAACCTCAATTACTCTTTTAGAGTGCATTTGGGAAAGGCTGCTAAACTCCCAACAGATTGGGGACCTCTCACTCTTGAGGAATCTCACAAGCAGGCCAAACAACCTGCCTTTCCACCCAATTCTTTGCTTTTCCACCTTTCCCAGGCAGTGCAGAGTAATGGAAAGAGGACCAGACATGAAATTCAAAGACGTGGTTCCAGTTCTGACATTTTCACTAAGTACGTGGCGCAGGGAAAAGTCACTTGATCTTTCTGAGCCTTGGTTTCTTCATTTGCAAAACGGAAGCTTTAAAGGAGATAAGCTCAAATGTTTCTGGCAACTTTAGTATTCTGGGACCTTCTTAGAGCACAGGACTATTGCCAGAGAGAGGATGTCGGGGATTATGAAGCCCGCATTAGATATGGCTTAAAATTCTCTTAATTACAGTGTCTCACAAATCTTGAGCCCCAACAAACAATCAAGTGTTAAGGGCAACAATCCCAGTGCCATTTATTGCCCTGCAAGTTGCTATGAAATATTAATGTCAAGTACTAATGATGGTACTTGAATTACTGTATGTACTCAGATAATTACTGTATATAATTTGCAAATAGGCAGCGGCATGTACACTGTAACAATAAGGATAACAATACAGTTGATAACAATTTAGGCTTCCATAAGATGATTTTACTTCGAGTTTTGAAATGTTTCCTAAACATTGGCTCATCTATTTTTCTGGATACCCAATAATGCAAGGTACAGCTGGGGACCGAGAAAGGGAGGGAGGGAGTGTGGATCCACACTTTGGAGATGGGCAATCCAGGCCCTGACAAAAGTACTGATTTCCCTTGGGTGACACAAAACCAGAAACAGACCTGGGAACAGGGACCCCGTTTCCGGGTATGCAGCCTGCTGCTCAGAACACAAGCCTCCTCCTGCTCGCCAAATGAGAGCACGGAGTTTATGACATGGCATTACCCAGCCACTTTCGGGTGTCAATTTCCTTTACAATTTTATGAAATATCATTTGGGAGGAGGAAGACATTTATGCTTGTGCACTAAGAGCTCTCCTGCCTGCCCACCCTCTTGAGATAAGAGTTGGTCACTTTCACCTGAACAGAGTTGCAGATACGAGGCCCACACTTAGTGTGGCAAAAGCCATGGGGTTTGTTTCCAATTTTAAGAATGACTCTGATTTGGCTACACATTTTAAACAGGCGCTGGATAATACACATCCATGGAATTTACTCCGACAGGAACAAGTTATGCCATCCTAATACTGTCTAGAAGCCAGATGTATAGTCACTGTTTTCTTTTTCTCCTTCCCCCCCACCCCCTTATTGCTGCACAAAATTAGTTCCTGGGATACCGAGATTCCAGAGGCTCATTGTCTTGCAAAATATTCAGGTGCCTCACGATGATCTACAGTAATAAACCTCCAGTGCTATCGCAAAACACATATAACAATGTGGAAATATATGTATGCATGTATACATAAAATGAAATATAGATGCGGTATGAGAAAATGAATCAGAAACACAAAGAGGAGCCAGGTAGGGAAGCAGGGAGAGGCTTCCCTTCCAATCATGTGGACTGAGAAATAGAACGGATGCTCATTAAAGTAGTGTACCAGGACTCTGGTTTGCTCCGTGATTAAGAAGTATCGGTTGGAGGAGATTGGTGAGGGAGATCAATATACTTGTCTTCATTCTTAATTCTTCCTTAATGTCTCTGTCTCCACAGGACAGCTGAATCAGATATGTAGAGTCAATCTTTATCCACCAGGGGGCTGCACTTCAGAACAAACAAAAACCCCTAAAACAAAAAACTACAAACAAAGATGGCTTGGGCTACAACAGATAAATCAGGTTGACACCAGCTCCCTCTGTCCTCCCAAGTCCCAACTTTTGTTCCAGTGTTGTCATGCTTCTGGCCAGTAGACGTGACAGGGATGAGACATGGAGGATGGAGTCATGGAGAAATGTGGGGCGCGGCTACAGTGTTTTGGACAGGTTCAAGCCTTGGACTGATGAGAGGGTACAGTCCTCTGGTGGCCAAGTGCACGTCCCAGCTTGGAGGGCAGAGCCATCCCAGCACAATTATAGCCAACAGCTATAGTTGTTAGCTTGAACCTATGGTCTGAACAGGTGGCCCCACGTGCCTAAGTGATATAGGCTGCAAAGAAACAAAGCTTGATCAGGTGCATGTAATTGAGTAGGATCAAAACCCACGAGAATGTTGTAAACATCTTGACCACGCCCTTACTTTGCCTTGTGGCATCTGGCTATAAAATAAAGACACAGCTTGTGGTCTGTGGCGCTGCTGGGTCCCCATCAGGAAAGCAGCGTCCCACCCAGACCCAGCTTTCATTCTCTTGTCTGTCTTTTCTAATCCTTCACTGCCCCCTCTCAGGGTCACTGAACCTGGCTGAGCTGGCATGGCAAATAAGGCGCCCTAGGGCTGAGTATGCCATGGCCGTGCTGGCTCCCCACAAGGCTGAGCTGGCGTGGTACATATGGTGCCCTAGGGCTGAGTATGCCATGGCCGTGCTGGCTCCCCACAAGGCTGAGCTGGCGTGGTACATATGGTGCCCTAGGGCTGAGTATGCCATGGTCGTGCTGGCTCCCCACAGAGAAAGTGACTCCTTAACCTGAAAATGCGATGATGGTGTAAAGCACCAAGTGTGGTCTTCCACGCCAAGCACTCCATCAATGTTATTCCTCCACAATCTCATCTTTCTCTACAATTTAACCCTGAAGTTCAGTGGTGTCATCATCTGAGGCTCAGAGTAACAAGATCCACCTTCCTCTCTCCAGGTCTCTCAGGTTCAACTTCTCTGGAAGGGATTCTTGGGGCATATATGCAATGTCAGAAGAAAGACATTTCTGATTGTCACAACTAGCGGGAGGAGTGCTACTGGCATCTAGTGGATAGAGACCAGGGATGCTGCTGAACAGAGCACAGGACAGCCCCCCATGGCAAAGTCTTACCCAGTTAAATATGTGAATAGTACCAAAGCTGAGAAGTCCTGCTCTGTAGTGATAGGGATCCCTGGATACTACCACCCAGGTGGCTGGGGACATAGCTCACTGAACTCTGCATCCCTGACCCAGAGTTAGTTTAAAATCTCAAATGTAGACTTTCTCCTGCTCCACAGTGTATGTTGCATAGAGCTAAGTATAGGGTCATGCTCACTGCCATATCTTTTCAAAGAGCTGGAGGTGGATAATTCAGAAGACTGGAAAGGAGCTAGCAGGGTGAAATGGAGTTGATTTTGTTATTGTTGTTTTAAGCCTTCCAGGCCTATAACTTTTTAAGTTATTTGTACGCCACACACAAGCTGTTATATGTGCTTTAAAACCTGTTCCCTCTACTTCCTGGACACATGGACTACATTTCCCAGCCTCCTTTGCTATTGGATGGCCATGTGACTGAGTCCTAGCCAGGGGAGTGTGACAGGAAGTAATAGAAGCATTTCTAGGCCTGGCTCAGAAACATTTATCACATGATCATTTATTCCCTCTCTTTCCCTAGCTTCTGGCCCTATACCAAGGTTCCAGCAAAGGAACCCAAGGTTGAAAAGGATGGTGGCTCAAGTGAAGGAGCCTTGGTACCTGACGGACCTTACAGGTACTGAGGACAACTTTCTAACAGCAACATTTGCATTGGACTTTCTGTGAATAGGAGATAAAATAAGCACTCAGAGTTAGGGATTACTATAGCATCTATCATTACTTAGCCAAAATTAATACAACATGCATGTATTATTTTAACAACTATAATTTGAATATTAATGATTCCACATTTGTAAATGTTTGTGAAAAGCATGTTGCTGTTACGTTTCTGTTTTAGATTTTCCATAATGCCACTGAAATTTCTCCTTTTAATGTAAACTGACTCATATCACTATCTACCTTAAAGCACTTTAGTGACATTCTGTTGCACTTAGTGTAATACTTTTAAATAATCATCATGATTCACATGGTCTTTCACAATTGCAAAAGAACATAGTGCTTGAGGTAAATAACAGGGGAGTGCTGTTGAAAGGATGAGCTTTGCCTCCCACTATAGGTGTGAAAGGCTCAGACACTCCTTTCCACACTGCTAGCAACTAGAGTGCAGACACAAGCAACGTAACATTCCTATTCAAGATGTTAAATCTTGAGAAAGTAAAACAAAGACACGGGAATAGTTGAGGAATTACTCAGGAAGGCAGCCTTGAGAATGGGGCTATGACAACACCAATGCCCAGGACGGGAGTGGCGGTGGCCGGCATTACCCAGACTGTCCTTGCAGCAGGACCTTGTTTGTGCTGCCCTACTGCCTAGCATTCTTTAGATCGTGTTCATTTCTGAACTTAAAACTTGATTATTTAGCTTCCCATTGATTCTGTGAGCAATTATAAAATAACTTTTTGCTTAAGTGAACCAATTTTAGAATGTATTGCTTGCAAGCGAAACCCTGCTAGTCTATCACTTCTGAGTGATAAAATATCTTCCCTCACCCCCAGGAATGTAAGCTCCATGAGGGCAGAAACTGCATTTGTTTTGTTCCACATTATATCTTCACCCTGCTACATAGCATCTAATATATTATAGAAGCTGATTAAATATTTTAGAATGAATAAATGATGATAGCAGAAGATCATGCAAATATTACAAATCAGCGTCACTCACCAATGTGTGTACCATTCTTTCACTTCAAGATCAAGATTTAATAAAGTAGGAGATCGGGAGTACCAGGTAGGTAGAGTTGCAAGTGGATAGAAACTGACTCTTGTGTGATAAGAGAAAGGTACTGGGGTGAGGCAGTGCTGTTTAAAAGTTGTGGGAAAATGGAAAGTAGACTTTAATTCTTTCGCCTCCTGCTGGACAGTGCAAGTAGTGCAATAGCCACAACTTTTCACTTAACTGCTGGCAAGCATTTTCCCAAGTTCTCCAGCTTGTGACTACTTCTCAAAATGTGGAAGTATGGTGTTGGAGAGTCAGAAAACAAAGGCTCCCATCCTGAAAATTGATTCCACCTTTCTAACCCTCAGTATCCTAGCTCCAACTTCTTCAACTATCTGGCAGATTGGTTTTGAGAATCCAACAAAATAATGTATTTTATAATGCTTCATAAATGGACAGAGCATTCTGTAAATGTATAGAAAGATCACTATGTGCACACCAAAAATTTCAAAGTGTTAAGGGTGGAGTTAGACCTCAGTTTTTTAGTTTGGCTAAGAAAGAATTCAGAGCCAATGACTCTAACACAAGTTTACTCCAAAAGTCACAGAAGTAGAAGTAAGCGAGCTAGGCTGTGTGGACTCAGGAAACAAGTTACAGAGGCAAAAGAAGGGCCCTGGGAGCTAGGAAGAAAAAAAGCAATGGTATACTGCACCTGAGTAAGAAGGCTCAGGTGAGGGAGAGGGGGAAGGAGAGGGAGAGGGGAAGAGAGAGGGAGGGGGAGAGGGAGGGGGAGAGGGAGGGGGAGAGGGAGAGGGAGAGGGAGAGGGAGAGGGAGAGGGAGAGGGAGAGGGAGAGGGAGAGGGAGAGGGAGAGGGAGAGGGAGAGGGAGAGGGAGAGGGAGAGGGAGAGGGAGAGGGAGAGGGAGAGGGAGAGGGAGAGGGAGAGGGAGAGAACGAACACTGGGTCCTTTGTCTTAAGGGTTTTTATCTGTTTTCCAAAGTTGGGGATTTTAGAAGAGGTCTCAGGGGAGGATCTCAATAGAATATTCAGCAGCTTTCCAGGTGTATCCTTTCAGTGTTGAAGTTGGCACTGGGCAAGGGGGTCATTATTCATTACAACTGGTTCTGGTGTCAGCCATGGCATCACTTAGACAGGGTTTGCTGCTTTTCTGGGCCTGGAGCTGAAACACAACTGAGGCCTAGGTGTTATCTCTAGTTTGACCAAAACTCTGTCTCTGTGGTCAACAGATGGGAGGCTTTGTTCCTAAGATCATTTGATGCTGATCAGAACCTCCTTGTCCTGAGGGCTCAATGCTTCAGGGAGTGGTCATGCAAGGGCTTGTGTGGGAGTCATATGAGGCTATTCTCTGTCCCCCTTGTTCGTCCTCTAATGGGGTCTAAACCTCATGACTAGTGATATGAAAGGCCAGGGGGTCCACATGCCTCATGACATTCTAGGGGAGGAAAGTTCACCCTAGGAGTGAGGTCCTAGTCTATAATAGTTGTTTTCTCTAGTTTTGCCTGTTGCTAGGCACCCGGGACTTTCTGCTCTGGTGACATTCCATACCTGGCTTATTGTTCTGCCCATGCCTGTCTAACTGCCTCCTCTATAATAAGGAACACCTCCATCTCTCAGGAAAGCAGAAAGTATTTCTACAAGGTAGGCTGCAAATCTAGTTTACATGGTACTGGTACTTTCTCTTCCACAGGTAGGAATCAGCCATCCTTGTTAGAACTGCTCCCCCAGAGTGGAAATACATTGTTTTGTGGAGGTTTCACTAAGGGAATGTGAGTTGGTGCAGAATCCATGAGAAAAGAAATCCAAATGAGATTGAGATGGTGGAAATTTTTGTGGACATCTCAGAGCAGCTTTGCGTATGCTCGGTACAATCTGATGTGATGCAAACTTCAGTTTTCTGGAGAACTTCACACCCTCTCATATTCATTCAGGAGCATGCCCCTGAGTATTCTCATAAGGCATAATAATCACTGCAGACAGAAGCTACTTCTGATTCACACTTTTCATGGAAGACGACGGGGACTGTAACATAGCAAAACCTTGTGACTCCACTGCAGAAGGTGGAGGCCGCACCAGGATAGCTGGTGCTCAGGGACGGAGCAAGAAGCCAGCCTCTACGTGGCCATTTTAACCTCCAGGAGAAGTGAGATTAAAAGCACATGCACTCTCCACCTAATGGCTCATGACTAAAGCTCTCGTATAGGTTTTGATCAATTCTATCACTGAATCTGAGCTTACCTTTTTACTCCCTTCAAAATGTGAAAGCCCCAAGGGTAGAAAATATTTTGTGCAGGGTGCTATTTTTAAAACGGACAGGAAGATGACTGTGGGAAGTCTGGATTCTAATTCTGGCCCTGCCACCAAACTAATGGGTCAAGACTCATAACCCACCCAGAAGTCATTTTACTCATCTGCAAACCCAGTGCTGGCATAGAATGGGTGCATTTCAAAGACATTCTTGCAATTGACTTCTTCCCTTAAGTCAACCTTTAATTCTTCATAAACATTCATGAGATTAAAAAAAAATGTGTAAGAATGGAAGAACTGCTCTGCTTGGAGCACAGATGAGGGATTGGAGCTAGGAAAAGGCTCTCTGTAGAAGGCAGTGGACAAGCTCAGCTCAGCACTGAGCTCCACAAAGATCTAATATTGAGAACTTGTTTTGTTTGCCTGGAGGTAAATGGGTAACAAGTAAAGAGAAGAGCGAAAAAGGACCAACAGTAACTTTGAATCATTCAAAACTGGACCTAATATGAGTTCTGGTTGCCACTTGAGCAAATAATGAAATCCTGGATGTTGAAGATGGACAAATGGTGGTCCCTTAGCAGGGATATAGCAGGTAAGCACCCAGTTAACCACCTGTGGCTGGCCGGGCAATCTGATAAGAGAGATCTATGATGTTTGCAGATACGTTTAAGTCTCATTGTGTCTCATGCAATGCCCACTGCAGTCAGCCTTCTGAAGTTGCAGGTGGTGCCCACTGGTTGCAGATCTGCTGGTTCAAAGCTAATTCCTCACACTCTGCTCTGCAGACAGAATGGGGAGAGGGCAAGCCAGGGAGAACCAAGCTGGATGCACAGAGCCGGAACCTGCTTCTTGCCACAGTCCCCACGTAAGTCACCTTTAAGGCAACAACGCTCCCCAAGAGATGGTCATACGTATTAAACCATCAATAAAGAGAAAAGCAAACAAACAAAACAACAGAAAACCTCCCTTCTGGAAACGTGAGGTAAGTTTGGGAACCCACATCTAAAACTGCATCCCTGGACTAAGTGCAAATCTAGCCAAACATGAGGTTTCCATTCCAAAGTTTCAACCTGCTGGAGAGCGAAGTTTTACCTTCAGAAACTCAGATGCACTGATTAAAAGTGACTGCCACAAACACACACTCCAATATCATCAAGAGCAAGTCAGGACCCACACAGGAGCTCACAGGAAACTCGCGGAGGAGAGTCAGAGTCGCCACTGAAACAAAAGCCCTGGCTCTGAATGCCAGCTCAGCAGGCAGCTCTCGCCTGTTCAGTGAGACTCGTTCTTTGATGTGTGTTTTTTAACCGCCACTTTCATGTGGTGATGGAAGAAGCTAAGAGCAAGGTGGTAGCATTATGTGAAGACCAATGCTTTCAAATGCCCTTTGCCCCTCCACAGCACCAGGCAGACAAAGAAGAACCACATAGCCAGAGAAGCCTACCTGGTTTTGAAAGAATATCTGTGCTAGCAGAATCGAAAAGGGTGAGAAGGAGCAGGCTCCTCAATGACAGGGAAAATTTTGGTGGGGCCACTTAGAGAGAGATATTGGGCTTAAAATAAGAGTTCACTTACAGCTTCACTTGGATTATAATCCAAATCAAAATTACTTGTGGCCAATTAGTTTAAAATAAAAATATCCTCGCATGAGGCAGGTCTTTCACACGTTTATTTTCAGTAGCAGAGGAAGGGAGCAGCAGTAGACCTAACCGGACCCTGAGCCTTGGGGAAACTAAACAGGTGTGTCTTGCTTTACATAATACATACATTTCTGGGAAAGCTGAGTGGAAGTGCAACAATATTTTTGTATATAAGGTGAATGCTATTCTAAAAGCATGACACTGAAAACTCTGGTTTTTGACAGGTAAACAGAGCTTTCTTTTCATTCTTCTGAGTTTGCCTAATGAGGTTGATTTAACTTGAAGGATGTGAGCCCGCTGTTTAGGGCTCTCAAAGCAGCAAGTTCCCACAGGGGATCTTTAAAAGTTATTTGGGGTCAACTTATCCAAAAAGGCCACATGAGGAAGAAGCCAGAAATGCACCTAATATCATTAGGTAGGGCCAGGCAAGTAGAAACTCTTGGCTGCTTCATGGAACCACAGACTGTAGGGCATTTTGTCAAACTGGGATGGGGGCCGACTGTCCTCAGGAGCAGTGAGAGAGGGAGGGGGCTGTGTCCATGCGGAGGATGGGATGCTCTCTGGGACCCTGTTGCTACACTAAAGCCCAGGGTTCAGAAGGTGGTGGTCAAATGGGGTCACCTCACCGGGCATAAGGGAAGCAGAGACAGAGCAAGGAGCCTCTCACACCCTCAGGGGGGCACCAAAGCTGGAAACCATCTGTTCAGAGATTGACTGGGAGGAGGGTCAACTAAGGCAGAAGAAGGTAAGATGTGGAAGAAGAAATGGATGAGCAGGAGAGCAGGGAGACAAAGAAGTGGGACTCGACAATACATCCTGGTGGAGCCTACAGGGACACATGACTAAATTGGTGAGTTTTTAAAGGATTGGTTGATTATGAAATCATGAACAGATTCCAAGGTGCTATTAACTGTCTGGCCACATACCTTGCACTATACCCCACCCCTTGAAGCTTAATGAATATATTTTCAGAACAAATACAAGGAAATACTACGTTTTACAGGAAACAACAAACTGAGTCACCAAGAGGTAGGTAACCGAAAGTTGAAAAACATATTTTTAATATTTCTACCTTTTTAAATGCTTTCCATTAAGCTCTTCTGATATTGGGGTTTTAAGAGACTTTACTGATGTTTGGAGCACACCTCCATTGCTCTGATGGTAACAGCTTTTGCTCTATAAGCCTTGATCATGGCATCAGTCTCACTATATTATAGCAGTTTTTATAGTTCTCACTCATGCAGCACCAAAAGCTGGCTTTTTCCCACCTTCCAGGTCCCCACCTGGCCCTACAGGTGGGATGACTAGACAGTTCCCATTCTGTCGTGCTCTCAAACCCAGAAACCAGCTGCTTTTATACCTGGAGTGCATTTTCTCTCCCTATGGCCTCTGAGCAACTCTGACTTCACTTCTGAAACAGAGCCTTCACCTCTTTCCAGGATGTTCTCTCTGACTCCCTCCTCAGCACCCAGAATTTACACTCACCTAACACCCATCAAGAGAAATTGCAACTACCCATTTAATTCTCCATCCCTGACCAGCCTCTGAGCATCAGGAGGGAAGGGAGTGGACCTTCGTCTACGTAGTCCAGGCACCTGTCACAGTGCCAGGCACTTGCCATTGCTCAAAGCATGTTGCCACAGAGGGGCCAGCAGGTGCGCCTCCCCTCATCCTGTTGTTGCCAGTTGGAGGCACTGTCTGACCCAAGCAGACATGCTTTATGGTCCAAAAGCATATGTCCAGCAATATGACAGCTGTTTCCATCCTTGGGGCACATGTTTTATAGGCTGTACTCTGAAGAATGGAGCACTAAGCATTATAGAAAACTAGCCACTGCCCACCTAAACTAAATGTCTACACAAGCTTTATTTTAAGTAAAGTTACACAAAACTGGCAAGAGGTTTTCTGTGGTGGAGTAAGGACAACTGGGGAGAACTTCATTTTTTATTGAGTACATGCATGTGAAATACTGGTTTAGTGTGCTAGTTTGGGTTCTCTGAGAAGCAGGTGCCAAAATGGGGTTCTATGTGGAACAGATTTATTAGGGGAAATGCCTACACAGAGGATGAAGGTCAGGGGGTATTCAAGTCTGACTTTGTGAAGAATAGGGATAAAGAACAATGGTGGTAGGAAGAATTTCCACTACAGCACAGTTCCAAGAAAGCTTCAGGCAGGGAAATGGGGAATCTGTCTGTCTCTCTCTCTCTCTCCTCCCCTCTTCCCCATCTTACTCTCTCTTTCTCTTACCTTGAACCTGCATGTAGAACCACAGAGTGTTTATGACCTCAGGAATTGGGTGGTGGTATGTCATGAAGTACAGAGCGCCTTCTTTTAAAGGTCACCACAAAGGGAATAAATACCCCATTCTATCATAAGCCTTGATCTTGAGTCTCAACAAGAACTTAAAGTGGGTTGACTGAGAGATAAGAACCCCTAACATTTGAGTGATAATAAATGCCGTGTTCTGTCCTATTATGGTTTTCACAATAATCCTATCAGGTAGCTAATGAGTTGTCTCCATCTAAATATGAGGAAATTGAAGCCCGAATCATTTAAGTTGCTGTTCACCATCATGAAACTAGTAAGTGGTGGAAGGCAACTCGGATGTGTGCCACTTCTGGGTCAGGGCCTTTAAGAAGAGGGTGCGTGTTCCCCAGGTGCCCTTCTCCTATTGACTGGAATCCTCGATGCCCTGTGACTTTGGAAAGCACATTGTACCAGAGGCAGAGCTTCTGTCCGCTGAGGTCTTCAAATGCCTCTGTGGAACAGCACCTCCTACTGACTGGAAACCAACTTGGACTCTTGACCTTGCTGTGTTTAATTCATTATAGTTGGGGAATCTCTGTGTTACAGCAGTTATATGTCTCTGCTGAAGAAGACAAGGAAATGTCTCCTTGGAGAGGTATGAGCAATTGGCTTAAAGTCACAGAGACAGTGATAGCAGAGGCAGGGATTAAATGGAGATTGGCCTTCAGTGAGAGAAGAGAAGGGAGACTCAGAAGCCTGGCTGAGGCTGCTCAGTCTGATTATGGTCTCGGGGGTGCCACTCTAGAAGGTGCGACCCAGAAGCCGTACTGTCAATAGACTGAGATCAAGTGAAGACTGGTTCAACCAAACTGAGGCAGGGTCCAGGTACTCCTGCAACATGCAAGGCCTGGGAAGCTGGCATAAAATGGGGAGCCATCATGAACCATTCTTTGGGCATGACAGATTCTCAAGGTCCCATCTCAGTGGGAGATTCTTTCCACAGAGAGAAGGGGAAGAAAAAGGAATCAAAGGAAAAGCCTGTGCAGACTGGGACCTTGTGGTTGGCAGGGGGTTAGGGGGAAGGCCATTGTTCAATGGGTAGATGGACATCCAGGGACTCACCACTGCACTGTAGGGTCTCCAAACTCATTTCATACCACACAGCGAAACTACCAGAAAAAAAGTAGATATTCTCTCTCTGTTCAATGACCATCCTCTAGCTAAAGGGCACGAACATGCTGAAAGCCCTTGCATTAGCTGAAGGCCGTTAATGCCGTTAATGCCTGGTGGACAACAGATCTTAAAATTACTGGGCACTTCTGAACATAAGTCTCCCTCAGGCTTCTTTGTTTTTCGTCCCCATTCTCCATCCATGACCTTAAGAAAACTCTCCTTGAAATATGCAGAATGATCATTGAGCTCTTAGAAATGACTAGGCCTTTCTGTGCTAAGGGCTCAGGGGTTTAAACCTGTCCCTATCATTCTCACGTAACACCTCCACGTGACCCGAGGAGAGAGTAAGTACAATAGAATATTTTTTTTCAGGGACACAGGGTGCTAACTACCCAAAAGTACACTGCCTCCTCAAGGTACATTGTGCATTCTAAAAACATACAAGTGCTCTTCTGCCTTCATGGAGAAGATAAAAGCAAGAAAGTGGATTAAATGGACAAACAACAGCCTACTTCAGATTTGGATATTACATTGTCTTCAGCGAAGTGTTTCTAATGTTCTTGAAGCTTGCAAATAATGAAAAGGGTATCCTCCCCATTGAAATCCAAGTAAATACGCTGTAATTGGTTTAGAGTGCCTTTAATACTAGTGTTCTCAGGCTTTAAAACTCTTTTTTTCCCCCCAAGTTTCAATAACATGTTCTTGAAAGATATACTCTCTAAGTAAATTCTTTGTCCTCAAGAAGACACTCAAATCACTTTTCTAAACTGATGGTCTGGCATCCTTCCAGAGCTGATTTAGAAGTTATGGCTCACACCCCATGTCTGAGTCTTCTAACCTTGGCACAGTCCTGAATCCCATGAATAGGGCTGGCAGTTGGGAAGGATGGCTATAAAAAGAGAGAAAGCTGCATGTATCTAGTTCTGTTTAGCAAATTTTGCTTTCATGAAAATCCTAGAGAGTCAAGAAGACATTGCCAAGATACCTACAAGATCTCAGTAACCTGTTGGACCACTCCATATGCCATAGCACCCTCACTCAAAATAATTTAAGTGTGTATAGTGTTTTGTAGTTTGCAAACACTTTCATATTTATTATCCCATTAGATGAACGTAATAACCACGGGGAATGTGCAGAGCAAATATTACTCTCCGCATTTGAGAGATCAAGATACGGAGGCACAAGGGAGTCCTGTCCAAGGTTACCCACCCAATTAATGTCTGAGCTGAGACAGAAACTCCGGCTCTTGGCAGCGGGGATGGATCCCTTTCCACTGCACCATGCTGCCTCGTCAGAAGCCTTTGGCTCCAGTCCATCAGTTTCCAATCTGTTTCTGATGATGGCTAGACTGTTCACAGCGCTGGTCATACCAGGCCAAAGAGACGAGATCCTGGTCACTGTGAGGAACACCACCTCCAGGTGGAACTCAAGTAGGCCTCGGCAGAGATAACAGTAGAGGGAAAAGCCCCTCTATCCACAGCACCTTAAAACTCCAGCCCAAGCACTAGTCATTCCCATTAATGTGCAATTGCTCTCAAAGCTCTTTGGAGTTAGGGGTTTGCTTTGCCTACTGTGAGAAAGGCATCCACCAAGCTAAATGGGGCCCTCAGGCATGCACCCAGCTTTCTCAGAAGCCAATACTGTTTAGATGGAGTCCTCCCATGCACATCTCCCAGGATGGTGTTAGACGGCCTATGAGTGTACTTTGTTTCCTTTAAAACAAGTAACCTAGAAAATGAAATAACACATATTAGATTAAGCTCTGTCCCATTTGGCTAATTCAGGAGTTAATGAAAGGTCTCTTTCGGTCATTGGTATTGGCAGAGACGCATTTAGTGAAACTCTCGTGGGAACCTAACACAGGTACAGTAGCAGCTCTTGCCCATAAACCAAGAATGACACTTGAAGGCAGCTTTTTCCTCTCTCTGAGGATGCCATTCAGGTTTCTCTTGACAAAAGCCCTGTTTACCAAACTCCCCCACAAAACAAAAAGAATGAGATATTTGGGAGAGAGAAAAGTAGAAAGAAAGAGAACACAAGAAAAGTGAGAAGAGAGGGAGATGTCTGAAATGTGTATGACACAGGGTGGAAGGAGAAGAACTGGCCAGATCACTAAACAAATACTATGGAGGCACCCACTGTGCCTAGGTTCAGAGTCACTAACAATTCCACCTCTCTGAATCTCATGCAGTGCCTAACATGTGGATTGTCTATATTAGAAATTTAATACAGAACACTGATTTATAATTGTTTCTTGAAGTGACTTCTAACTTTAAAAATAGTCTAATAAAAAAATACAGCTTGATTATTTCATGACTATAACTCCAGCCCTTATATTATATTCAACCAAATATATCCAGAATCAAATAATTTCCTGAAAACAGATTCTGTGGTAATTATTTCTGTGATCTTATATTCTGTCACAGAAGTGATGAAGCTGTTCCACCTGCCTGCCACTTTTCCAGGAGTGAGTCACCCTCTGATAAAGAATAAAAATGCCATGACCTCCTTACCCACTTCTCAAATGCACACTGAGCTGGCCCACCACAATGAGAAGACTATTCATGGGATGAACTGCTGAATCTCTTCGTTTCATACTTTTGTAGCTATATTTTAAGTGGGAGAGGTCTGTAGATTTTTTTATTGTTTTACTAGAGGCCCGGTGCACGAAATTTGTGCACAGAGGGGGGTTGTCCCTCAGCCCAGTCTGTACCCTCTTCAATATGGGACCCCTCAAGGGATGTCCGACTGCCCGTTTAGGCCCGATCCCACCCACCGGGATCGGGCCTAAACGGGCAGTCGGACATCCCTCTCACAATCCAGGACTGCTGGCTCCCAACTGCTTGCCTGCCTGACTTCCTGATTGCCCCTAACCACTTCTGCCTGCCAGCCTGATCACCCCCTAACCACTCTGCTGCCACTCTGTTTGCCCCCAACTTCCCTCCTCTGCCGGCCAGGTCACCCCTAACTGCCCTCCCTTGCAGGCCGGGTGCCTCCCAACTGCCCTCTTCTGCTGGCCATCTGGTGGTGGCCATCTTGTGTCCACATGGGAGCAGGATCTTTACCACATGGGGGCAGTTATATTGTGTGTTGCAGTGATGATCAATCTGCATATTACTCTTTTATTAGATAGGATAGAGGCCTGGTACAGGGGTGGGGGCCAGTTGGTTTGCCCTGAAGGGTGTCCTGGATCAAGTGGGGGTTCCCTTGGGGCGTGGGGGCGGCCTGAGCGAGGGGCCTGTGGTGGTTTGCAGGCCGGCCACGCCCCCTGGAAACCCAAGCGGAGGCCCTGGTATCTGGAATTTATTTTCCTTCTACAATTGAAACTTTGTAGCCTGGAGCGGAGCCAAGCCTGGGGCTCCCTCCGAGGCCGGCAGCCATTTCTGTTGGGGTTATAATTGAATCTTTGTTGCCTTAAGCGGGTGGGCCCGGCCAGGGTGTGCGGAAAGCTTTGCTTCCCCTGTTGCCGGCGGCAACCCTGGCCTGCTCTCCCAAGCTCCATCCTGCCGCCATTTGTTTGAATTTACTTTCTATAATTGAAACTTTGTAGCTTGAGTGGAGGTTTAGGCCTGGCAAGGGCTGGAGGAAAGCTTGGCTTCCTCTGTTACCTAGGAAACCTTGCTCTCTGTGGCTGTAGCCATCTTGGTTTGGGTTAATTTGCATACTCGCTCTGATTGGATGGTGGGCGTGGCTTGTGGGCGTGGCTTGTGGGTGTGTCGGAGGTATGGCCAATTTGCATATTTGTCTATTATTAGGTAGGATAGTTCTCTCTCTGTTTCTTTGTATCAGAGTGATGCTAGCATCACAAAATTAGGTTGTTTTCAATATTTTTCTATACTTAGGATCAATTTGAAATTAATTTGCCCTTGAAAGCCCCAGGATTTATTTTAGAACCAATACTTTAACCACTTCTAAAACCTTATTTATTAGTTATTTATTTAGTTTCATCTTTGGTAATCACTTTATTGCTTTCTAATTATTCTCAAACTATTTTGGTAATTTCTATTTTTCCAATGTGTGTGTATGTATATATTTATATACATATATATAAATTTTGATATATTATGTAAATATATAATTTTTATATTTTCATTTCATTGAGGTTTTCAAACTTATTGGAACACAACTTTACACAGCAATCATAATTTTAATTGTTCTAGAACTTATTTTAAAATTCACATTCCCATATCTAATTTTGTTTGTAACTTCCTGCTTTATTAAAACTGACAAGGGTTTATCAATTAATAAAATCATTTTAAAGTAAATTAATAAATAACATTATTATATACATCTAATCATATAAATATAATTTATATGATAAATATAAATATTATATCACTATATAAATAACAGTTTTTCCTAATACCCACAAACTGATTAATCACTTATTTTAAGGTATCTGATTATTTTATCTTTTTAATAAAGATAAAATTGTTCTTATCTTTATTACTTAATTCTTTATGGTTTTATGCTTGTTTAAAAGTTTAATTTCCACAATTTTACTTTTAATTCATTTGTAGTTATCCTTTATTTCCCCTGGGGGGTAGGGGGAGTACTTAGGCTATTACCTCACCTTTGAGTATAGCTTTGGCTGACTTTCATGAGTTGTGAAATGTAGCATTCTCATATTTATTGCTTACTGAATCTTACAAAATTTTATTATTTATGTCCTTTGGGCCATAAATTAGGGTAAATCATCTGAAAATACAAAAATAACATTTTAAACACGGTGCAATATTCAGAAGAAAAAATAAATATTTAATGTTAATAACATTGATTCCAACTAAAAGAAGGACCATTTTTACCATTATCTGTTACTTGTCAGTGTCTCATGTTTTAATTAGGTAATTTTCCATTCTTTCTGTATGCACATTGACATATTATCCAACTTTGAGTTCCTAGGAATTTGGGACTGAGTTCTAGAGTATAGAAACTAAACCTTCAAAGAGAATTTTCAATGTCTAATGGTTTTATTAAAACATCTTAAAAAAAAAATATGGAACAACAATTTTCCCATCCATATTCTTGCAATAAGGAAGAGCAACATTTGTTTAAAGGAATATAGAGAAGAACAGCAGGGGAAAAAAGGAAAAGTGAAATAAAGGTTTGTTTTCCTGTGGGTAATTATGCCCAACACAGCTTCAAAAATGGGTTCTTAAAAACTATGTGAGCCCGGCCAGTGTGGCTCAATGGTTGAATGTCAATCTATGAACCAGGAGGTCGTGGTTCGATTCCTGATCAGGGCACAGGCCTTTGTTGTAGACTCAATCCCCAGTGTGGGTGTGCAGGAGGCAGCTGATCACGATTCTCTCTCATCATTGATATCTCCCTCTCCCTTTCTCTCTGAAATCAATATCAAAATATTTTTTAAAAATAAAAAAATATATAGAGTTTCCTCAAAAAACAAAAAATGGAACTCCCATTTGATCCAGTGATCCCACTTCTAGGAATATATCCCAAGAAACTAGAAACACCAATCAGAAAGGATATATGCCTCCCTATGTTCATAGCAGCACAATTCACCATAGATAAGATTTGGAAACAGCCTAAGTGCCCATCAGCAGATGAGTGGATTAAAAAACTGTGGTACATCTACACAATGGAATACTACACTACTATAAAAAAGAAGGAATTCTTACCATTTTTAATAGCATGGATGGAACTGGAGAGCATTATGCTAAGTGAAATAAGTCAGTCAGAGAAAGATAAATATCACATGATCTCTCTCATTTGTGGATTATAATGAACAACATAAACCGATGAACAAAAACAGATCCAGAGACAGGGAAGCATTGATCAGATGCTCAAACATCAGAGGGGATGTAGGGGAGGGTGGGAGTAAGGGGGAGAGATCAACCAAAGCTGGACTTGTATACATGCATATAAGCATAACCAATGGATGCAGACAACAGGGAGCAAGGGTGAGGGCAGAATTGAAGTGGGCGGGTGGGCAATGGGGGGATAAGGACACACTTGTAATACCTTAATCAATAAAGGGAAAAATTAAAAATAAATAAATAAGAAAATAAATAAATAAAAAATAGCCCTAACCAGTTTGGCTCAATGGATAGTGTCGGCCTAGAGACTGAAAGGTCCCAGGTTTGATTCTGGTCAAGGGCATGTACCTTGGTTGGGGGCACATCCCCAGTAGGAGGTATGCAGGAGGCAGCTGATCAATGTCTCTCTTATCGATGTTTCTAACTCTCTATCCCTTTCCCTTCCTCTCTGTAAAACATCAATAAAATATATGTAAAAAAATAAAAATAAAAACTATGTGAGTTTCTATATGGTTTTTCTATTGTTATTTTTGCTTTCCGCCTCCCTTTCTTTCATTTCCTTTCTTTCTTCCTTTTTCTTCCTCCCTCCCTTCATCACTCCCTTCACAAACCATTCTTCAGTGAAGAGGGGGAACATCCTTGACTGGATTTGGGGTCTGATTTATGTAAAAGAATCAGCTGTGTCCACTCACCTCCTACTCACAATCTGCCACTATTCTAGTCCTCCAAAATAGAGTCTCCATCATTCCTTACATGGAGTGGAGTCTCTTATAATCTCTCATTTTCTCAGCACAAATGCCATCTTAACAGCACAGTCACTATCAAACCAGGAAGCAGGTTATTCCCCTCCCACATCAATATCAAAAGTTAGTACCAAACTTTCTTTCAAACGTAATGGAGCATAACTTTGCACAACTCTCCTATAATTTTTACTGCCCCGGATTCTATTCTAAAATTCATGCTCCCATTTCTATGGGAATGGTGGTGTTCTTTTAAAATATTCCTTCCCTTAGAAGGTTTTTAAAGCTTGGAAGGAATATTAAACAGTAAGTGAAAGGAAATGGCTTAACTGCAACATGTCAGAGTCAAATGCCTTTAAGTAACTGTTGAAGAGTAGAACTCCAGTGAAAGCCAAGCAGAGGGCCTGGTGGAAAGCAGGGAGCTGGTCATACAGCCACTTCGGCCACAGGACTCTAGTACTGGCTGGCACCTTGCAGGGCAGCTTTGCAAGAGAGTAATGAACCCCATTTTATAAGCAGAGACTCTGAGCATGACAGAGATAAAAATGGATTTCCCGTATATCAGAGCTGTCTGTGATTTGTGTCCAGATCTGCAGATCACAAACCGTCCTATCATATCACAACTTCACCTGCTGCCTTTTAAGATACTGCTCCGATCCCTCTTGAAGATGCACTTCTCTATCTCTAGACCTTTGGTTTAACTGCTGCAGAGTCTGGGATGTTTTCTCTCCACACTGTGCCCTGTGTCTAAATTCCATGCATGCTTCACGGAGGAGACCCCGTTTTATCTCTGTCACGTCTTTCCATAGGACTTCAGACTCTTCTTCACTGCGACATGGCCTTGGAAATGAACCACACCTTTGACTTATGATTGAAAGGGGCTTGAGGACAGGCACTGTAGGGGTGCACGAATGGAGTGGCATGCAATAGTCCTGGAAGAGTTTAGTTACTGAAGAGTAACATGTGAGGAGAAAAGGACATTGAAAGTAAGAGAGACCAAGAAGCCGCCACTCCACAATCTGTCAACTGAGACAGCCTATCAAGGTCAGAATGCCAAGGAAACAGTTCAGGGGCAAATACTCCAAGACACTGTCCTCCCTTGAGAATTCACCTCCAATAAACCACTGTCTATATGTGAAATTCCAACAGGTACAGTTGTATCTTCATCCCTCAATGTATTGCCTGTTGTCAACAAAAACTTCCCTACATAAGTATTTCCAAGTATCTAGTAGCTTCCCATTAATTAGTTGGATTTTGAGAATTTAACTTGAAAATTTCACTAGAATCTAAAACTTCCTTTCAGATTAATTTTTTCATTGTACTCTGTTTTCCAATATTATGTATATATTTTAATCTTTTCATACAAACATGATGTTTTAGGTACTGTGTCTTTTTTTGAATTTTCTCCCATGGGAAAATGAGTCTCTCTTGTACTTTTACACTATCCACAACACACATTAGTTATATGGGATGTGGTGTTTATTTCCTTTGTCTCTGAATAAAAGATGAAAGTTCTCCCCAATTTTCTAAAAATTGTAATTGCCACATAGGCATAACCAAATATGTCTAAAATTTACACACAACATCCCCAAACCTGTCCCTACTATTATTTTATTGTTATATACAACACATTTGTTTTGAGGAATTTATGACTTTTTTTTAGTTTGTATTGTTCTTCTTCCATATCTGTGCCTAGTTAGTAGACAGGAAATCCAATTCCTTAGGAAGCATATTATCTAAAATTTACAATCTGTATATGCCACAATGGTTAATTTTTTTTTTCTAAATTTCCCCTTGTCCTCTTTGTCGATACCTATTTTTAAAAGTCATTATTATCTTACAGCTGTCTAAATTTTCTCCTCATTTTTCTCCTAAAAACTGACTTAAAGCAGGAGGTCAATATCTCAGCCATCATTAATTTCACACCCTCCTCTTCTCATTTATTCACTGGTCTTTTTTCTCTTGAGGATCACTTTTTTTCCTTGATACGTTTATAAAAGACCTCCTTACTTCATCTAACCTCCTTTACTATATCTCATTTCCCACTTTCGGGCTCCTTATCTTGTCCTCACTAACTTGAGTTGTTTTGTCTATTTTTATCCAGTTCCTGCCTTCTCCACTCCCAGGGCAATTGTTCTGTTATACACGGATCCTGAGCAGCCATTGGGGATGACAGACTGCATTTTCACTAGAATTCAAGAACCAGAGGGGCCCTGCAATTTCTCTCACTGTACCAGTGCAACAGAGCTCGCTTTTGCACTTTAATTATATTGTCTTGGCTACTTCACACCTATCTACACTTATGAATGTTAATACTTACTCCCATGGCATCATAGGTATTACATTTCCTCCCAATGTGTTTTTCAACTAGGAATAGTACCTGGTAGTGTTGTTATCAATGATCACATTCCTAAATAGGCAGTGGAGAGAATGGAAATGATTGACTCTACCAGGGTGAGGTCATTTGCATACTGTTTGGTGATTTGCATACTGGCAGCTCCTAGGACTGTGTTTCAGAGGTGTCCCCACATTTCTCCCTTTATAAAAAGGTGTGGCTTGTTCGGCTCCCTATAAAACTGTCCTTTATCTTCCTCTCTCATTTCATTCTCTCCCACTCCAGAATAATACACACTAGCATAAGCATGACATTGCACGGCAGTCTCTATCTTCTGAGTTAATGTTCTCTTTGGCATAATTCATCATCCTTTCTGATTTTCCAGGGCTGATGACAATGGTGACTCCCCTAATATCTGAATGAAGTCCTTCATAAATATTTTGCTGAGTGATTGATATCTCCTCTAGTTATGTTTCTCACACCTCTTCCCCTTGGCATAGTACAGATGGGATTCCATCATCAGAAGCAGATGTTGTGGAAAAGATACCAGGAACCCAGAAGCCCTCTTTCTAGCCCCAGCTCTCTTGTTAACTACCTCAGCCTTCTCCACGAGTCACTTCACCTCTCGGAGCTCCATTTCCATGTCTGAAAATTTAAGATGCAAATGTCTTCTTCAGAGGTGTAGTGAGGTGATCAGAAAAGACATACGAGAGAGTGTCCTAATATGAAGAAGTTTGGTAGCTGGATTTTTGACACCGCTTAGCTAAATTATGTTAACTTTTTAAAATCAGGTGAAATATACATTTTCTGTTTCACCTATCCCCCTTATGAGTTTTTATAATAATAAACAAACACACACACCTCTAGGAAGGTCAGTTACATTTTGAGCAATTCCTAATGGTGAACTGTCAGACACTGAAAAAAAAAAGGATAACTTTAACTCCTCCCATCTCTATCCCTCATCCACATCTCATTCTCCACCTTTATTTACATGAGGTAGGAGGCACCTGGCAGGGAGAAGCAGGGCTCTTGTTTGATGTTAACTTAGCCTCATTCCTTGAAGATGGGTGTCAGGGCTGCCAGTGTCTGGAAAGCATTTTGGCAGTAAGAAGCAGACAAATGTAAATCTTTTAAACCCTTATGATAAGTAAACTCTCCTCAGTTCAACATCTATATATATAAAAGCCTAAGCGACCATTCAACCGTTCAACCATTCGACTGGTAGCTATGATGTACACTGACCACCAGGGGGCAGATGCTCAATGCACAGGCATGGAAACATGGAACAAACTGATGAATCTCAGAGGGAAGGGGAGGGGGAGGGCGGGAAGAGATTAACCAAAGATCTGATATGCATACTGCAGACTTTGTGAACTTATTCATGCACCAGTGGGGTCCCTTGGCCTGGCCTGTGGGGATTGGGCCTAAACTGGCTTTCCAACATCCCCTGAGGGGTCCCAGATTGCAAGAGGGTGCAGGCCAGGCCAAGGGACCCCACCGGTGCATGAATTTGTGTATCGGGCCTCTAGTATAAATATAAACACTAAATCAAATCAGATACTGATACATTGTTTAATCCCATCATAAAACATTTTGTTTTGACAGCTTGGTAATGTAAAGTAAAAATACCGGCAGCCAAAAAGAATCAGAGTCTTTGCCTGCCTACTACCTGAAAGTCTTCCCTACATATAAATAGAAGAAAAAAAGGTATGTTTATGTAAAGGGAAACACTGATTTACTAGAACTGATTGCTCCATAGTCTAATTACTTTTCAACTGGCTGTTCCAAATTAAGATGTCATTGATGGCTTTTGGTGATATATTTCATTTTAAGCAAATTTATTCTATAATAGAGTACATCATAATGGAAAGCAGAGTTCCTACTCTTCCCTCCTCTTTGTAGCCTGATATCTTGACAAGTAAATTAAATTTAGCAGTTAAAATGCTTCCATTAGTAATTTTATTAAGTTAATTAAAGAATCTCTCTTTCTGAATTTTAACTACCTTCCTTTCAGAACAATGTTGATTTCTTTTCTTTCTTTCTTTTTTTAATTTCATGTATTTAGGGACTGTGATATATTCTCGAACCAATCAACAATTCTGTTGGTATTACATTTCTGTGGGCAAGAGGCTATCAAGGGGGTGGGGGCGGGGAAGGAAAAAGAGCTCAAGAATCTTTGGAAGGGATGGTCTGTTTCATATCCCAGAAGAATTAGGTTGTGATGCCCTTAAAAGAAGAAGGAAGACCAGGAGTGGAGGAGAAAGGAAAATATGCTTTGCAGCTATCCATGTTCTTAGGAAAAGGCAGAACTGCTAACTGGTGTTTCCATACACAGAAGGTAAAGCACAGATAGTTCAAGTAGAGTTTACAGGTGGAAGGAGAACTCCAACTCTTTTTTTCTTACTCTGTAGGTGTACAAGTCGTGCTGAGGAAGATGCTAAAGTTGGTGAAGCACAGGTTAAAGGAAATCTCGGGCCCTCTCCAGGGGGTAGCATTTTAAAAGAACCCAAATATTTCCAAGAGATGTAGGGCAAAAGGAGTCCTCTCATGGCCTACTGCCTGTTTCCTGCGGTTGGTGTTCCTAAGCTCGGGAAGTATAGGAATTATTTTTAGATCTTGAACGGAACATAGAGAACATTTTATTATATCCTCTCAAGTTAAAGATGAAGGAACTGAGGGCCAGGAATGAATGATGCCACCATCATCAATAATAATAATAGCAACTATAATAGTAGTGACTAATATTTATTGAACTCATCACTGGGAAGCTTCACATACATTGTCTTATTAAAAATCCCATGAGGGAGATTCTCCTGATGCCTCAACATTACAGAAGCAGGAAATAATGCCTAATGAAGATTATAGAACTTGTACAAACTCTGCATGACTCCACAACTAGCACCCATCATTACCTCAGATGAGTGTTCTGGGGTCCTGAAGCTAGTGAGTGGTTCCCCAGGGCTAAAGCTCAGGACACCCCTTCTCAGATCTGCTCTTTTCAAACTAGATCCTATGAAGAGAACTGAATATCTAGTGCTTGAGTGGAGGCATGGGATTGAGAAGACACTGTGATTTATTTTAAAGGAATACCATGGCCTAGATACCCAGTGGAGTATTTGCTTTATGTGTGAAACTTTATCAAAGGCTGAGTTCAGACCCAAACTTACATTCAACCCTTCACTCATTCATTGAAGCAATAAAAGAGATTCAAGAATACGGCCCACGGTAATAACTATTAACACCTCCCATCTCTTATTTTCTAATCCCAGCCCTTCTCGAATAGTTCACTCCAGGAGCTCAGATGCTCCAAGTTCAAGCTCCATTGCCCCTCTCAAAATCACTCCCAACAACTCCACAAATCCTCCTGCTGCACTCTCACTCAAACACAGTCTCTCACATTCACAGCTCAGGTACCACACCCACCTCACTCTGGCCCTTTTCCTGGGAGACTGAATGCCTTTCATTACTATGTTCCAAGCTCACCATTTTCCTCATGGGAATAGGTCACCAGGGATTTTTGGCCTTCTATCCTTTCCCTACTCATCAGATTCTATGTCACAAAAGCCCAAAACACAAATCTGGCAACTCACAGAAGCTTCCTGTCAGGACAGAATGGATGAATCCACTAAACTATTTTATAGGCCAGAAAAGAAAAAAAGACAAAGAACACTCCATTCATATATTTACCCCCCCACCCCCCCACCAACAACAACCTTTTTCATACCAGGAAAGCTAAAATGGCAGATGCCTACCCTAGATGATCTTTGTATATTCTAGGGGGCCCACCCCACTTTCCTTTTCCCCCAGCATCAAGATAAACAGAGTATCTTTGCACCTGATTTGATCTCTTGTCATCCGGGATATAGGTTTTCAAGATGGGGTTGCACAATTTCTGAAGAACAATAATTTGCCAAATGTTCCCCACGAGTGTTCACCGGGAAAGTTGTTTCCTTTACTAAGCACATCCCTCCCCTCAAATGATGTCTTTATAAAGTATCCAGCATTTCTCAATGTTTCTATAATGAATAGCCAGACAGACAGATGCAGGGAAAGAAGAGCCTGGGTCATCCAGTATGTGCTGCTAATCAAAAACAATCTTCCCTCTCCCGACCCTCCACTGAGAAAGATGCTACCTTTAGCCTACAAGCATATTTCCTATATACCTGCCCACACAGCAGCCATGTTTTCACTAGTAATTTACCTCTTACTTCCTTGATTCCCTGCCATTCACACTGCATCTTCTCTTTGGTGAAGATCTTTTTCAATTATTTTGAGAATCTTGTTGTTTTTTTATGTGGAGTTCAAGTCCAGTAGTGAAATCTGTTTCATATTTGTAACCAGTTTTCAGCTCTGGAAGAAGCCCAAATTGGTGAGTCCCTGTAAGTGGAAAAGAAAAAACAACAACACAGAATTTAGTTATGCAGGCTGATCTTATAGAAGAGAAGATAATTCAAAGGGAAAGAATCTGCAAAAAATAAACATTATGTCCTCTTTTCCAACCCCAGAAATTCTGCCCCAGTTTTCAACCTGGAGGGTGATCTAGTAACTGTGTAGCACCACAAAAGAGCCATAAGGATCATGGATTTATGTGGCAAAATCCCTATTATTTGTCACATGAAAGGGAAAAATGTGTGGTTTTTAAATAAAATACCAGAGAAGGATGGAACAAGTTTGATGCAGGAAAAGCAGCCACCGTTGTGAAAGATTTGATAAGCTTCTTCTTACTTGTCCTTCACCCCGAGGCTTCTGAAGAGGCCTGAATATCTGGCTTAAAGTGAGTGATGCTACTTGAAATGAAAAGCAAGGAGATTGCAAATCACTCTTCTGCACAGGCTTGGAACACGCGATGGCTTGGCTGATGGACAGATTCAGGTATTTAAGTGAGTGTGATTTCCAAGCAACAATTTCTAAACCCTACATTGTCGTTGACCTCCATCATGCAATTGGACATGTTTATGAAGGCGCGCAGTAGAATGAAATGCGTTGGAAGAATGCTGAAGTCATTTTCTAACACCACGGCAGTATTACTGCAAATTGAAGCCACGCTATCCCAATCAGCGATAGAGTCCAGCTTTGCATCCTTCTTCTGCTTAAATGGTCTGAGTTCATTCCAGCAAAGGGTCTGCCTATTTGAGGAATCCAGCTAGGAGAATGGTTGGAGTCAACCAAATGAAGTGGGTAATCCAGTGTGTGTGTTCAGGTATACTTTCGCTTTTTCCATTTCTTCCTCTCTTGCTTTGATTTTAAAGGCAATGATATAAGGAAGGTGAAAACTAGCCCCAAACAATTTTTTTTTTCTGTTCTTTGGCCAGAAAGCAAAGCAGCAGCCTTTTAAATCAAACACAATTAACTGTACATTGAAATATATGGTCTACACTTGTATGTTCAATTAAATAGCTAAAGGTAATTTGTAAAGGTTGGAGACCTCCACTCCTCACTGAAGCTTCAAAAGTCTGCTTAGATTTCCTGCTTCTTCACTAAGGTCCAGAGTGTTACTTCCCCAAAAGTTAAAAGCAGAACTTTCTGGGTCTAGTAGCACTCCTAAAAGGCTTTAGTGTCAACTAAATCAAATATTTGCATTTAACCTTTCCATGAAACTTGCCAGAAAGAAAAACAAAATGCAAATATAAAAGCAAAGACTATTTATCACCATCACTAGAGCAATGACTGGCTTTCTGATCCAGCCCCACTTTCCCTCTCTTATCCGTAAGAGTCATTTCTGGGCTGTAACTGGTTTGGCTCAGTGGAGAGAGCGTCGGCCTGTGGATTGAAGGGTCCCCGGTTTGATTCCGGTCAAGGCGATGTGCCGGCAACCGGGCGTGCAGGAGGCAGCTGATCGATGTTTCTCTCTCATAGATGTTTCTAACTCTCTATCCCTCTCCCTTTCTCTGTAAAAATCAATAAAATATACTTTTTAAAAATTTTTAAAAAAGAGTCATTTCTGGGGCCTCTGTTTCATCTACTCCTAAGTTATAGTCTATGATCTATTTCATACATAAAAGCAGTTTTATTTAGGCTGATTGACACTATTTCCATTTGAGTCATTGGTGAGAAAACAGTGTTAATAACAACCATTAGTTAGAGCACAGCTATGTACACTGATAGCCATTCCAATTGCTGGCATCCTAGTGGGGAAAAATTTTCACATTCCTCTCAATTGTATAGTGATTTATATACACACCTACTAAACTATGAGATACTCCAAGGCAGAGACCATCCTATTCACCATTAAATCATTCCAGCATCTGCCATAATATTAGGTATACTGGTATTAAATGGTGAAGTAACAAAATGAATGGATGAATGAGTGAATGCACCAGAAAATTAGTATTTAAATACAGACAATGATTATTTGTGTTACAGTCCCACTATACTGAGAACTCTTTGGAAGAGTTTTTAAGAGAGCCACAGAGAACGCTTGGCTGACTATTCTTGGAGAAAACATTCACTGTTTGTTGGATGGAGACAGTTCACCAAGAAAGCAGATTTTGACCCTTTGAGAACTTGAATGTGATGATGAGTTTATGACAGTTCTAAAAGCCAACATACGGTCGGTGGCCAGATTGTGGTTCTGGACTGAGAGGCTTCCATTTGGAAGGCAGACAAGCATTTGAATTATGGGCCTAATGAAAGTGTCAATAGCAATCCTGTTACTGGAGGAGCTGTAAAACCCTGCTTAATGAACTAGGCAGGGACACAAAAACACAATGGTCTAAAATGTACTGTAAGAGAAAATGATAATTAGCCCAGATTTCATGTACAAGATAAAATGCATAGGGATGATATTACCACTGAGCAATATTATAGCCCTTCAGGGGACTGTTTTGTTAACAGGGTTTGGCTCAGCCTTTTCAATCCTCCTTGTATGAGTGGAGATGTACTATACAATCGTGAGCTGGGAGATAGGGAAAGATTGTCAGATGGTAAAATTCCTATCGTAGATGCTGACAACGGAAAGGGTAATAAAAGGATTCTGGCCTTATTAAGTGTTCATTATTATTTCAGAGGCTTTATGCAATATTGGATGTTTAGCCAAATGGCTCACCACACCAGAGAAATGGGTGTTAAAGAGAAAGTCATTCTCTAAACTTGAAGTCTACTTGTCTAGGCCACCAAACCTCAGCTAGGAAAGTAAGGCAAGACAAGGACAGACCTGTAGTGAGCAATTGGGCAATAGCCACTTACTTCCAGCTTAAGAATTAGGCAGCTGCGGAGGCAGCCCTGAGCACAGAAGAGAGCAGTGAACTTAGAGACTGGGGGCTAAGATTCAAGTCTTAGCTTCGCGTAAGTCTGAGTTTGAACTTTTTCATCTCTTAAAGGGAGGGCAGAGGTGTAGGTAAATTAGAGTGGCACTTCAAAAACCTTAAGGGGCTTACAGATCACCTGAGGATTCTGTTAAAATACAGATTCTGATTCGGTTGGCCCGGAGTGGGCCCGAGAGTTTGCATTCCTATCAAGTTCCCATGTTATGCAGCTGCTGCGGGCCCATGGACCTCAGTTTGTGGAACAAGTGACTACACAGTATTTCTCAACTTGTAAGTTCTGTGAAACTACTAAAATCGATAAGAAACTGATGGCTATTTGTTACTATACCAGGTAAGTGGGAAGAGACAATTATTGAGCTTTTGGTATCATCAATGCAAAGTTGTTTAGCCTTTTGTTTTTTCTTATCTTTTAAGTCTAAATAAGTGTCTCTATCTTGATTAGAAAACTACATGAATACTGTGTCCTTTGAAAAGATAAAATTAGTCAGGAGTCTTTGGCAGTAGACTGTTAATATTGTTAGGCTAGCAAAATATTGCCTTTGAATCAATTGTTTCATAACTAAATGGATTGCATGTGGAAAAATAAAATAGGGGAAACTAGAAGTTATGAGTTAAAATGGTGGATCCATATCTAATAAAATGAAAGCAAAGGGGCTCGAATGATGTAAAGTTAGGCATGGTGACTTGGGTACAAAAATAAGTTAATGTTGCAGGATGAAATGTGGGACCTGACTTACACCTTGCACAAACAGTATCATTTAGCCTAGGTGCTTAGCCTGCTGAAAGTGATCTAGAAAGCTGAAATCTATTGAGTTCTCTCTTTATAGACTTTCTTCCCCTGCCCACGCTAAATTTTTTAAGTGATATATGTATAGGGGGAAGGAAGGGAGGAGTATTATTTCAACGCAGGCTTAAAAAAGTATTTCACAAATGTGCAGACAGAGGTTTTGGATGTTAATAGACCTTTTCCTGATTGTGTCTAGGAAAATATGTGTCACATAATAAGAGCTCAATTAATGTTTGTTAAGAAATATTAAAATGAAAGCAATGACATTTGATAAAGCTGCAAGACTGAAACCAATTGAAAGTTCACAGGATCTTCAGTGACACTTAAACTAAGGGTCATGAATTTGGGGGTGGGGTGGAGAAATGTGTCATTAGTTAGGGGGGGAAAAAAAGGTTTTTCTCTTTCTCCTCACCTACACGAGAAAGCTCAGTCTAGAGAAGAATCAATGAATTAATCTTTGTACAAGAATTTAATGAGCTCTTATTATGTGCTTTATGCGTCATATAAACTGTCTGTTTTACCTCTTTCAATATCCATATGATTTGATTAAAATGATCATTCCCCAGGTGGCTCAGGTGCGACAAGTTGAAAATGGCAGAACTAGGGGTTTCCTCTAAGTTCATCTAACTTAGAAGTCTGCACTCTTCACATAACTTGTAACACAGTTGGGGTCTAAGGAGGTGGAACAAGACACTTTTAAAGCAAAGAGAAAAGAACCTATTTCCTAGGGTGCTATATTATGGAGACAATGACTGTAAAGGCATCAAGAGAAGAGGGTACTTTCTCTGGACTTGGGTGAAGGTTGTTTCATGGACAAGGGCTGGAAGTGGGCTGACACTTCACTCATTCACAACATATTTGTGTGGCCCACAAAAAAAAATAAAGCTGGGTAGACAGTAGTAGACAGATGAAGTGAGAAGACGAAGGGTGTTGAAGAATGATAAAAGTAATTAGTGTTTTCTAGAATAAAAACGTCAGAAAGATTTTGTAATACATACCAGAAAAAAAGCAACATATGGAGACCTGTTTTCCAAGTTCAGCATATATTGACCCCCTCAAAATACACACTGTCAATGGGGTAGGGGAAAGGGAGCATGTGTTGCTCAGATAAAGATAACCTAAAGGCACATCGTGAATAAGCTAAAACCTCCAGCCAGACAAAAGCCTATTTGTATAGTACTCCATTTAATTTTCCAGGTCGTGATTGCCTCTCCAAAGCGGTTTATATTCTCAATTAAGAATTTCTTTAAAAATGAATGGATGAAGTATTTCAAACTTGTTATGGAATATTAAAGATGAGTCACTTTTAAAAAGTGATTTTGTTTTTTTCCTTTTCCTGAGCTGTGCCTTCTGGAAGGGGCTAGCACCTCTCAGGAAAAAGGGGTGATTTAATAGCTCTTAAGACAGTTAACTTCTCTAAAATCTTCAGAGGAGTCCTGCCTTTTAAAAGATTTCACAGCTACATCTGTACCAGTCAAAGTGTGCCGGGCCAACCTCACCTTTGCAAAACATCCCTTGCCAATGGTGTTCAGGAGGATATAAACACCAACATGGCATTCCTCATTGGCAGAGATGGCTGCAAAGTCATCAGACATCGTGACTTAAAGAAAAAGAAAATAAGTTAACGCGTCCAAGTCCAACAGGCCACTACAAATCAGCTTCCTGGGCTCTAACGGACAAAAACCTCAGCCCAACCAGGGCCTTATATAGGAGTGGTTTGTAATTCCATCACAGTGGTGCCTTATGAGGTCAGAGTAAGAAATGGACCAATCATGGCTGGGGATAAACCACAGTGGTTTTCTCACTTTTTGGACTCATGACACTTTTACTCTGGAAAAAACTAAAAGGACCCACAAAGAGTATTTTTGTTTATTTATGTGGATTAAGGGTTCATATTTACTTTATTAAACATGAAAATCTGTGAGATGCCAAAAAAATAAAACTAAAATTTAAAAAAAAGTGGTTTTGTTTCCTGGATAATGCATTTGAGAATGCAGTTTCTACCTCACCCATCACCCCATTGTGAAATCAAATTGAAGGACTCTGCTCTTAGAATGATCATTCAAATGTATTCAGTAAATAAAGGCCAAACACAATGAGGCACTTTCCATAGAGCATCCCAGAGAACTAAGGCCTGGCCTCTCTCACCAGATGACACTGAGATTGAACTACATACAGCCTTCACCCATACTGACTGCATGATACACAGTGACTTATTGTTTGCTAAGCTCTTGCATGTATATTATATCATTTGATCTTCACAACAACCATACAATGGAGATACTGTTAGTCTATTACCTCCATTTAATGGATGATGAATCTAGAGCTCAGAGTTGTCAGTAATTGGTCCAAAGTCACACAGCAATCCAAGAAGTACTTTAAGTCTTCTCACCTTCATTTCTCTCTCTCCTAAGCAAGGGACACATCGTAAGTATAAAACAATATAATAAACAGAACCATTACCAAGACTGGGCAGAATATTTAATTCATTTAGACGTGCGTCTGGTTATTTTGTAAATACTGAGGAATCCATTTTCTACCTCCTGCAATTCTGTGAATTTAACCCTGGACAAAAGGTCATCCAAATATGATTCTCGCTCAGAGTTATGGAAATGTATGCAGTCTAAGAGAATATGGGCCAAATGCAAAGTAAAAATATCTGTGTAACTCCCAGTGCCATTTACTCTTGCTGCCTCAAATCCTTTTTGAAATTAGACAGGTTATAAATCATAAAAAAATATATAAAAATTTAAACTCTTGTCCCAAATTTAATTATCATATGTCACAGGGGGTCACGAGTGCAGTAGGTTGGAGATCTAGTAAAACAGGACTGAAATAGGTATGGTGGGCAAACCAGAGAGATAAATAGACAGATTTGAAAATCAATAGAAAATACAGTTTCCCCAAAATCAATATCCTTTCAGCCTCTCATCCTAATCAGCTAGAATTTGGTTTCAAGAGTAATTGGGAGACAGGTGGTTACTTCCCCTTAAAGGCAGTCTTCAGTCAGAGCTGTGCAGAGGAGCATCTAGAAGCTTTGTCCTGGTGGAGGAAAGGGGTTAACCGAGTTGGGAATAGTTTCCTTTTCTACCAGTGCCTTGCAAATACCATTTCTAAAGCAATCAGGGAAGTTCCCTCTGTCTTATTCAGGCTCTTGTTTGTTTCCATCTTCCTTTTGGCCTTGGGACCACCTATGTAGGTGGCTACAGACTTGCTGGTGGGGTTCCCACAGCCATATCTGCTGTTGAGAGAATATGGTTCTCATGACCCAATTCCTCAACATTTCTAATTCCTTTATCTCCTAAGTTATGGTGTATCTGCTCGCCTGTGTATAACTGTGAATACCTACAGAGTTTCTGAAAAATCAATGTTTCTTTACTGTAGATTCCTCAATTTTGTGAGTCATGTCATTGAGAGATTCATAATTCTACCGGTTAATATTTAAGGCACTGGATTCTTTCATGTGCTTCAAATAACTAATCAATACTATCAAATCATCCAAAGACACCAAATGGTCTTTATTCTTCTCCATTAGAAATGAGAGACAGAAGTCCTGATTCCCAGGTTTATACTTCAAGTGGGGAGGTGACTCAGAACCAAGGTTAAATTACCTGATGTTTTTCTGTATCGGGAAATATATAGTTCTACCCATATTTCTCCACACTTTCAGACTTGATTTAAAAACCAAAACCAATATTGCTCATGACCCAGGCCTTACAATTACGTTGCATTTGAAACCATGTTGAGGTCTTTAAGCCATTTTAAGTGTTATGACCAGTGGCTTAGGAATGAGGTTTTGTTTCGATAACACAAGACTTTTGCTGTTGATTGAAACCTGGCTGGATGCCTCTATATATCTAAATAATTAGAAAAAAATACATTTAAATGAGAAGCAGATGCTGTTTCCAGATTTTTATGTTCACTGTACAGAATAAATAGAAGCTTTCATCTCTGCATTTACTCATTGGATATCACATGAATCATTATTTAAAGCACAGGGCATTCCTTTCACAAAGGTAAAGAAAATAGGGGTCTTCTAGAGTACTCATTCCTTAAAAACACTTTCTTCTCCAAGAAAACTACACAGAGCTATTCATTCTCCATTACCCCTTCCTATGCTTCCATGCCTGGTGCTAAGCCAGTAGATCCAAACAGAATTGGGGGAAGGCTGGCACTGAATGGAAGGATGGCAGGCCCTGCTGGTGTTCCATAGCTTGTAATTGGCAACAGACAATAAACATACTGTGAATGTTCAACGTTCATCTTATCAGATGCAAAACCAATTACGAAGAAACTATACCAGGCTAGGAAAAATAAAGGGCAGGGCATCACAGGGTACCTTTGAAAATGGAGAGTCCTTTCCTCAAGCTTCTTTACCTGTTGCTATGTCAACACTCTAGCAGGTAGAGTACATTTTAAGTTTCTCTTCTCAGCTAGGAAGTTACACAGGAGGTTCCTGAGCCAATTTTTAGTGCTTGAGTTGTTTGGATGGAAGAGCTATGTAAACATAGGGCAAAGGCCTGCCCAACTTCAAAGCAAAGTATGTGTACATGGAATCCACAGATGACAAACCTTCGTCTTCTGAGCTGATAGCTCCAGAGAGATAAGCCAAATAGGCTACCAAGCCCAATGAGAATTAATGGGCAATGAAATGACAATGCAATGTGCTGAAATTGCTGACTTATTTGTTTCTCTCTCATGACCCCCCTAACCATTCTTTTTATTAAACAGAAACTTGGCAATGTTTTTTTAAATATGTTTTTATTGATTTTTTAGAGAGATAGGAAGAGAGAGGGATAGAGAGATAGAGACATTGATGAGAGAGAAACATCATTGATCAGTTGCCCCCTGCATGCACCCAACTGGGATCGAGGCCACAATCCTGGAATCGAACCAGTGACTTCTTGGTTCATGCGTTGATGCTCAATCACTGAGCAATACCTGCCAGGCCCTACCATTCATTTTTTTTAAATTATCTTTATTGTTGAAAGTAATACAGATGTTCCCTTTTCTTCCCCATTGACCCCTTCTAACCTGCCCCCGCCTCATTTTTAAGGCTATCTCTCTTACTATTTCCTCCACCTCCCAGAATGGCAAAGAGTCTGGCACATATAAGTTATCAATCAGTCAGTAAATATTTGTGGACTGACACCATGAGTGGATATAACTTAAATGTTTATTCACTGTCCTAAAATAAATACCATCATTTGCGAGTTGTATTAAGGTACAAAATAAAAATAGTAGGTGCCACCTAACAATCACTTAGCACTCATTAAGTATTTTGCTTAGTTTTGCTTGCATTATGTTGGTTTTGAATGATAGCTTTAAATGATATTAGAAAGTAAGTGTTATTGTCTCTATTTTATATGTAAGAAACAAGAGGCTAAGATAGGTGAACTGATTTGCCTATGTTGCTGCCAGAGAGGAACAAACCTTTCTCATCCATTTGGCTCCATAACCCTTATACATTCTGTAACCACTACATTATGCAGCCTGCTGGGTTTCAAAGGTTTTGAAAGCTTGTGCTAAAAACTTAGATTGAACACAGAAAGGAAGAGTAAAAAATTCTACCAATTAATTAACCCTGGGAACATCAAAATCAGGTTGTCCTTGCACAGTGAATAAACTGTTCTTAGAATCAAACCAACACTCCAAATGAGCAATGTCGTCTTTCAACACAGAGAAAGGTTTGAAGGGTGCAGCCATATGAATGATGTTGCCATGAAATAATCCAACGTGAAAAATTCATCCAGAACTATTGATCTGAACAGACATTGAAGCAATTCTATCCCATATGGGTACATATAGATCCAAAGGAAAATAACATATGTTAGAAATAGAGAATATGCATATTATCTCTGTGGCTGCTGCTGTTGCTGCTACCATTATGAATAATAATAATTAGTATGTGTTATCATTGTCATAGTTAAGATTTATTGATAGCTTCCTGTACACCACCGGGTCTTTATTTTGCTGATGGAGAGAGCGGCTAGGATTAGAATTCAAAGATATGCTGGTGGGTGGGAAGATATCAATCAAAGCACTTGTATGCGTATATGCACAATCCATGGACACAGATAATAGTGTGGTGAAGGCCTAGGGCAGGGGGCGGGGGCGGGCTAGAAGGGGTCAATGAGGAAAAAAAGGGACACATGTAAGACTTTCAAAAATAAAGATTAAACAAAAACAAACAAAAAAAGAATTCAAAGATATGCTACCACCCGAATTCCCTGGGTCTCCTTTCCTCAAATTAAAAATATTGAGGTTTTTCTGCTTTTGTGTTAGCATGTTATAAGGATGAGGAGCTGGGTGTGAAAATATATGATAGTGCTTGCTAATGATGAACTTATCCTAAATCAATTCAGCATATAGTCTGTGTTCTTCATTCAATCGCTGGGGGGTGGGGGGGGGACCTGTCTTTGGAGAAATTCTGGTATATTTTCTAAAGTTCTTCTTCTAAACAGACTATGAATACAATGGAATATTTTTCTGGCAGCATTTTGAACCCTCAGGTACTGGGTCTGTATGAAACCTGAAAATACAAAGGACTTCCATTCATGGAAAATGAGATGAAGGACAAAGCTAAGTGCCCTTTTCAGAACACTTTAAAATTATATTCTGTTTATTGAGTTCATGGCTTGGTCCAAGGTTCAGAATGATATTCATTTTGTTTGAATAGGTTTTCTTCTCAAATCATTGTGAAGAAAATTATTAGTGTATGAAAATGCTGCATAAAAGGAAAAGATTCATTTGGACATTTAGGGACCAAACCTAAATGTAGGAACTAGGAGCTACCATTCTCTCTGGGGGGTAGCTGCAAGAATTGGGGGAGTTGTTTCCATTCTCCCAGCCTCAGTTTCCTCATTTAAAAATGGAGGGCTTTATCTTGCTTGCCTCAAAATTACTATGGAATTAGAACCCTATGTCTCTTTCAGTCTACCTTAGATCGAGTACTTATATGTGCATTTACATTGCAAATGAGCACATAAGAAATGCAAAGAGCCTCTCAATAAATTCCTGGGAAATAATTTGACAATGTGCCTACATTATAAATAGCTCTAGTTGTCTAACACATAGAAGAAGGTAACAAGATTTTTCAACTTGGTGCAGCAATGATGATTATCTCAGCCTCTTTAGGTTTTTCTCATTGTCCTGAAACGTAGGTATCAAGGAAACAAGAAGGAGAAATTCTGTGTATTTCCTCCTGGTGCTGATAACATCTATATTTGACATTCTAGAATAACAACATCTCCAGCAGCAACTAAGATATGCATGTTTCAGAACTGAGAAACTTTTAAAATTCGCTTTTAAGCAATGCGGCCACAGAAGACTCTTAATAATTGATTATAATTGATTTTAACCTTGTCCTAACCTGGGCAAAATGGCAAAGCCAATCATCTTTGTCCAGATGGGGTATGAGAAAAGAGCCCCTAGTCCACATCTTTAAAAGCTCCAGACATGAACAGAAGATAAAATATTTAGTCTGCCAAAGTCTTGACCTCCCAATTCCAGCCAGTTTTGAACTTGAATTGATTTCCGACAAGGCATCTGGGAGATGATTACAACAAAATGCACTAAAGCTGGGCAGCCTTTATTTTAACATCCCAGCAGCTTAACCTGTTAATAACAGCAATTGTTTTAGATACAGTACCAATTTCTGTAACCGTCGCAAGAAATGGATAACAGCAGCACAGTCTCCCAGGCAGTGCAATAACAAAAATAAAAAAAATTAAAAGCACAGCCAGTCACAGAGGAGGTGCTGACAGTTTTTCAAAGAAACCTCAATTTTCAGGGACCCACATGCCATCAGGGACCCAATTCTACAGTCTAAAAAAAATATTTCTTAGCTAAAGGAGGTTGCATGTTGAGAGAGAAGTCAATGTAAACTAGGCAACATGGAACCACATCTGTGGTCGCCCAGGAAAGCTGAACTATCTTAGGGAAGTCACCTCATATCTCTATGACTGATTTGCTTTGTTTTTAAACAGTACTGCCCCAAAACATGATGTGACCCATAAATATGAACCTATATGTAACTTTAAATTTTCTAGTAGCCACATTAAAAAGAAATTTTTAAGCCCGGCTGGCATAGCTCAGTGGTGGAGCATTGACCTATGAACCAGGAGGTCACTGTTCTATTCCTAGTCAGGGCACATGCGTGGGTTGCAGGCTCAATCCCCAGTAGGGGGTGTGCTGGAGGCAGCCGATCAATGATTCTCTCTCATCATTAATGTTTCTCTCTCTCTCTTCCTCTCTGAAATTAATAAAAATGTATTTTTAAAAGCCTTAAAAAGACAAATTAATTTTAATGTCTAACATATCTAAACTATAATCATTTCAATGTGTAATCAATACATACGTATTAATGTGATATTTTACATTGTTTTTTGTACTAAGTCTTCAACATCTAGTGTATATTTTATACTTATCGCACATTTTAGTTCAAATTGGCCGCCTTCCAAGGGCTCACTAGTCACCTGTGGTTAGTGTCTACCGTATTGGACAGCACGAGTTTGAAAAATGAGCAGGTTAGACTAACCCTCTGTAGGGTTTTCTCTGTGCCATGTCATGTTATGTTGCTTCTGCTGCCCTTCATTTTAACTCAGCTTCAGGATGAAAGTGTATCTGGGACCTGTTGGTTGGTGAGATCAGGATGTGAGAGTGAGAGCAAGTATGGCCACAAGTTTGCGCTCAGCAATCAGCAAGGACTGTGCTGATGTGCGGACATGGCCTTTAATGTTACACTAGTTGGTCATAAATGGTATAGGGTGTGTGCACAGAGTGGGTGGTTGCATACATTTTCATGACATAGTTCTAGTAAATGAAATGATAAACAACATCCTTGTCATTTACTGAGCACTATTTATGTACCATTTATGTCGCATACACAAAATCATTTAATCATCTCAACCACCCTTTGAGCTGGGATTACTAACCATAGTTAGTAGGTGGGGGACTGAGCTTCAAAAGGACTAAGGAGTCAAGAGACCAGTCTACTGACCATTATGATATACTAACTGCTTTACAAACAAATAACAGCATTTGATCATCTAATTCCTACTAAGGTTTCCAGCATCTTAGAGATAATAAAGAAGAAGTATAGAAAAGTTAACTATGTTGGTTTCACTTTTTAATGACTGAAAAAGTCAGATACCGTATAGCAGATGATAACATTCTAATAAACACATACTCCCCTTCTCCCCCAGTCAAGCATACCTGCAAAACAGGAAGAAGGAAGGAAGGATGAGAGGAAGGGAGGGAGGAAGGAAGGACAGATTCACCAAGCACTGTGATATTTCACTAGAGCCTCAAGGCTCTGAACAGAGAATTGTGGCAACATTTCCCTCTCTTACACATTGGTGACACATCCTTGATTCAAACTGAGACCACAACACACACATTATGCCTTTGGAAACTAAGTACACCGTTCCTGGTGGAGTGTGGAGGAGCCTCTTCGCACACTAAATATATGCCTATGCTCAGAGACTCTGCTCAAGTATAGACTCCTGCCATCTCCTTGTCAGCACACTGTCAACGTTAACAGGAAAAATAAATCGAAATACCTAGATTTTATATGTTTTGAAAACTTTTACATAATAACATATTAATCACTTGATAATTCTTTCTGCATTGGGGAAAGTGGTCGAGCATGGGAAATAGGACTGTATATGTTATTTGTTATGTGTTATATATTATTTCCTTTTCTGATGTCTGAAGGTATAGAGCTAGGCAAATTAGTAATTTTGGAATGACCTGTTTCCTTTGAAAACCTCATGCAAGCTACATTGTTAACTTGATGGAGACATTTGAGAAGGGCCAGTGGCCAACCTGCAGACAGCTCTCTGCAGCTGGGCCATAACATGCCCATCACTTATTAAGTAATCTAGAGTCACAATGTCTAATCAGCCCTGTTTATTGCCTTGACCTGTGGGTCACTAATATCATAGGTACAAGGACACTTCACCAGTCACATGTTAATATTTTATGCACACAGGATGATAACAGTGTATACTTATTGCATGCTTACTCTGTACCAAGCCCTGTTCTGAGTGTCTTATGTGGATTATTTAAACATCATCAGATAGGTACCTTCACTATACCCATTTTACAGATAAGGAAACTGAGGCACACCATGCTTATAAAAAGTAATAAAAAATATGGTTCCCATCTTTCCTTATCCAGATCGTCCAGTACATTTATTATAGTCTCCTTAGCAACCTCCGTCCAGCCATAACTTCAACTTAACCTAGGCTTTATTCTATCTATCATTCTTGATCCTAATCACAGAGTTCTGAGTTTATTAGCAGAAGAGGGCTTTTGTATTCTATCATTTATTTTTTAAATATATTTTATTGATTTCAGAGAGGAAGGGAGAGGGAGAGAGAGATAGAAACATCAATGCACACCCCACACTTGGGATCGAGCCCACAACCCAGGCATGTGCCCTGACCGGAATTGAACTGTGACCTACTGGTTCATAGATCAGTGCTCAACCACTGAGTCATACTGGCTGGGCTCTATCGTTTTTTGGTTACTGCATAACAAACCATCTCAGAAAGTAGTGGATTAAAACTAAAAACTGCGTTTTATGTATTTTACCAAAATTTTAAACATTTCTAAAAATTTAAAAAGTAAAAACATTTTTATTTTCTTATTATTCTGAAGATCAACAATTTAGACTGAACCCAGCTAGACAATTCTTCTGCTAGTCTTACAAAGCATCACTCATGCAGCTACAGTTATCTGGTCGCTTAACGAGGGCTGGATAATCTATGATGACCTCATTCACATGTCTACAGGTTGGTGCTGTCAGCTCAGCCAATTGTCTGCAGCAGGCTAGCCACTGCTTTTTATCTTGACAACTGCATTCCAATTCCCAATCTGCAAACACTTTTAAAGCCTCTGCTTAGATCACATTCACTGTTGTCTCTTTAGCCAAAGCAAGTCTCATGGTTAAGTCCAGGATCAAAGCTGGAGGAGACTCCATAAGGGTATAGGCCTATAACAATCTAACACATAATAAACACCTTACATGGTCTTTCTTCTCTTTCAAAATAGCCAAAACAAACAAACAAACAAACAAAAAGCCACCTCAATCCTAAGCAGAAAAGTGAATAATAATCCTACTAAGCCAAGATTATAAAATTCTAAAGTTGGCCTTACATTTGAGCATCAGATGTAAATGAATACCAAGTCCCATATTTCTTCTGAAATATATTTCTTTTCATAACATGTTTTGGAAAGATGGCCACCAGTTTTGTATTTAAATGAAAAGCAATATTTCATCTGAGGGGAAAACAACATTGAATATTTTTTACAAGACTCCACCAGATGATGACAATGGCTAATGCTATATTTTTGCCATGGGAACTTTTATTTTACTGAACCACTAAAATTACAATCAGATGTGCTCATCTTCTGTTGAAGTAATGAACAATGGGATGTCTGAGAGAGAAATCCAAAGTGCATCATTTATCTTATCCTATTTTCAATTAGGCCGAATAAAGTATAAAGTTGGTTCCAAACTACATCACAGAAGCAGGGTGAGTAAATTTATTATACCACTAGAGTGCTAACCTTAGCAGATGGAGAAAAAATAATTTTAGCATGAAATATGCTAAAGCAATAAATCTGAACAAGGTAGATCTTATCAACTAATATCTCCCCAGTGTGAGGTAAAACTCCTGCATGACAACTCAGCATTCTCATGAAGTCTGGTGGATGTGGTTAGGTATAGCGTTCAGTGAGAGAGGAGAAAACAACAAAAAATGAGGATCAAATAAAAAATCAAGCCATGCACCCAGGGCAGTGCATTGAGTTAAAAAAAAATGAAGTGAATGTGCTTGCTATGTTTTAAATGCTCATTAATTTTTTTTCCTGAAATTATGCCTACTTCAGAGTCTTGTCAATTCTTCATTTGGGATTTTTTTAAATAGGAAATTTACAAAAAGTTTCCATGGCTACAGACCACTATTAGCCAATACAAGTATCCACTGAGAGAGCCCAGGGAGGGTGCTCGTACACACTGGGCTGTGGCTTAGAACAGCTGAATGAGAGCTCCAGTCCCCTTGATGCATTTGGTTCATGGTTTACTAGTATCAGTATCCAGCTGCTAAGCCCAAGCAAGTGGAGTAGGTGGCTCCTTCAGATTAAACAGCATATGATGTTCAAGAGTTCTTTCAGAGGAATACGTACAAAATGGAAGAGTAAGAAATAATAGAGCTAAATCTATGATGTGTTTGAGAAGTCTGTCTGAGAGATAATTGACTAGTTATTTTTTCAGGTTGACCACAAATTAGGTGTTTTATAGCCACCTTCTAGTCAGTTAATATTCATGTTCCAAAGAAGTGATGTGTTAAAACAGATAAGAGTGGTGGTGGGTCTGGAGATCAGAAAACAAGGAATTCATTCCCAGATCTGCCACTAATCTGCCATGTGACCTTGAACACACTGCATGATTTTTCTGGGCTTTAATTATGTACAAAATAAAGGACTTGAACTCCGGTGTCACTACATAAAACATGAAGAAGAAGTGAGTCAGAATCATTAGGATACGTTGCACTTTACATGAACAACAACAAGCAGGACCCAGTGACTCAAAAGTCTAGGCATTCTTCTTAATTAATCCTGGCAATATGTCAAATAACTTGAATTATGCCTACTTCATCCACTTGAGTTGAGAAAACAAAGCTAAAACCATTACAATGTTGAAGAAATTTAGACTGGACAAATTAAAATATACCATCTTGAGTTTATTATACTTTCCAGTAGAGGCCCGGTGCATGAATTTGTGCACAGGTGGGATCCGGCCGGCCCACCCCAATACGGGCAGATCAGGCCAGGCTGGCCAGGGGGAAGGGATGTGGGAGGTTGGCCGGCTGGCTCTGCGCCCTGGTCGAACTCCCGGTCGAGGGGACAATTTGCATATTAGCCTTTTATTATATAGGATAGTCTATACTTTTCATGGCAATAGAGGTAGACATTAGAAATTAATTAAGGATTGAGAGAGTTCAGCAGAGAAACTACCACGGTTGGTGAAATGTGTATGCTGGGGAGAAGGAGAGGGTAGGGAGCTATGTAGGCCACCCCTGACTTTTTCCCCAGTGTTCTCCCCTTGCAGACTGTTTAGTTGACTCTCTGTTGCCTCAGGGTTAGCAAAACATTTATAGACAAACAGGGCTCTGGTAGGAATGTGGGTTTAGGGATGAGGTACATGTGTTGCTGTCCATGGTTCTGATCATCCTACTGCTGCTTAGCTGTTTCTCCCCTTGACCACAGAACACCCCTGAAGAACTTTCCCCAGTTTTTTTTGTTTTGTTTTGTTTTTTTAATTACATGTGGAAGAGACTGGATAAAAAGGTGTAGATACATACTGAGGAAGAGACTTAGGCACTAAGAGATTACAAGGGAGAAACAAACTAACAAAATATGTTGGTATTATTTTCAAATAACCAAAGGTACCATATATAAAACTATAAATTATCATGGCCAAAATTTGTAACTAGTAAAAGAAAATACAACGTTTGAGCCCAAATCTACATAATTCTGGAAAAGAAATGGTATAAATAAATAAATAAATAATACATACATTTAGTGGAGGTGTACAGAAGATAAATATGGTGCAAAAAAAATCATTGATTTAATTACACCAAAGAGTTTACAGCTCTATTTGGCTTAGTGTTTTCCTTACTGATAATATTTAGTAATTTTACACTGTTACAGAACAAACAGAATGGTTACACATTTTCCATTTCTAATGGAAACGTAGTTAATTCCTTGTACGTTTGGCAGCTCTACTATGTTTTCCAAAGTATACCTTAAAGAAATAAGAGGTACAGCTTCCCTAAACACCTCTCAACTGTGTTTGTGTGTCTCAATAAGGGAAATGCTTGTGAAAAAGAATACTACTTGTATCCCTATATCTGCTCTTCCATTTTCTATTGTAGTAGAATATTCAGCCAGGACACCACAGAAGTAAGATTATATTCCACAGTCTCTCGGCAGTAATGGGTGGTAAAATAATAATGGAATAGAAATGGGAATGTCCTCCTGCCATCTTAAAGAATCCTGTATTTAGTGAGTGAGCGTGTGTGTGTGTGTGTGTGTGTGTGTGTGTGTGTGTGAGAGAGAGAGAGAGAGAGAGAGAGAGAGAGAGAGAGAGAGAGAGGGGTGTCTCTCCTTTGTTCTCCTCTTTACTGATCCTCTATCTTGCAGCCTGCATTGCCAATGCCATAGGTGAGCATGAGGTTGAGTACTCTAGTCTAGAGGTGATAGAGTGGAGAGATGGGCTTACCTGGGGGGTGGGGGGCACAGAGCTACCATACAGCCTTAGATATTATTGCTCTAGAAGGTTATGTCAAAGAGAAATAAGCATGCATTTCCTCCCCTAAGCCACTGACCTTTTTTTTCTGTTACTAGCAGCTGAACTTAATTCTAATTAATACCCAATTCTCAACATTTGATAAATGCACAACAAATACTGGCTCATATATACTCAATCAAAAAGGAACTGAAAGAAAAATAATAACAAATGAACAAGCAAAACTTTCAATTAATTCCTTTTATTTGCACATGAAGTAAGAATTCCCAAATATCTCCAAGCATTAAAACTAGAGTTGCTTTTCATAAAAATAAATAAATAGCTTTTCCAAAATTATTTATTTACAACATGGTATTTCCGAAGAAACAATTTTCTTCCTCCAAAAATTCTCACCCTTGCTCCTTACCCAGGAGAAATGCTCTGAGCTTCACAATAAACCTTTTTAAGTGAACGGCAGTGAAAAGCTTTATGTTACCATCCACTAAAAATGAGTTAGCCATCCTCTATTTCTAGGGTCTCCAAAGAGTTTGGAGCTTTCTTTTCCTGATTAAATAAATGTGCAATGTAAACTGATTTTTGCACAAAACTCAGTATTTCCATACACCATTAGGAGTGGCCAGAATCCCATGAACTCTGCCCCTAATGGAAATTGCTCGGACCATTATTTCCTTCTTTTGGCTCAACTGTCAATTATCTTTGAATGCAAAAGGTGGTGGTATTCTCTGTGTATGCAGACAGCCTGTGTTTCAAAATGGACAACCAGTTGAGAACACTCTGCAGAAAGGACCAGAATCCCCTCTCCAAAGGTCCCTCCCTTTCCTCTTCTTAATGTCTGGAAAACGCCAGGAAAGTTTAAAATTAATGGCAACCGATTGAAAAAGAAAAGGAAATCAAAGAAACATATATTCCCTGAGAAGTAGCTCTCTTTCTTTCACCTTTACACGGAGCAAGAACAGTTTCTGACTGCTCTGGTTTTTGTGGAGAAGATGGAGGTAAAGCCCAAACACAAGATGGAAAACAACCTTTTAAGCACTAGCAAAAAAAAAAAATGTATGGTTTTAAATTTCAAATAAATTCTATAGAAAGCAGGGCTATACACTTTTCTCAAGTTCTGTTGATGTTATTGACCTTAAAATCTATGACCTTTAGGATTAAAATATACTACAAAAGACATATATGGCAGTATTTTATGCACCAGCAACTAAGGATTCATAATTCTCCCCTATGAGGCTATAAATACATTAGTTCCCATCTACTTGGACACACAAATGATATTAAGTAGCCAAAGGGGCTACAGTCACTGGAATAGGCATCCATAAGGGGATCAAGGTGCTGGGTGAGTCCACTTCTGAACACCAGCCTGATGAGGCAGAGTGAGTGATGCTTAGGTCCACACAAGGACCCCTTCATTGACCTACAGCTTAATTTCAGCCGAAATGTGAAATTGGCTACAACCCGGGACTGAGTCAGAACGTGTGGGTGAATGTGTGCAAAGACATCCTCATTGTTAGAAATATAAGACACAGCATATGCACTGCTAGTTGGAGTCACTAATACCATCTTCATTTGCATAGGAAACATTGACAACTGTTATTAGCCAGGTTGGTCCTGAGTCAACTCCGAAAGAAAAGATGAGGACTCTTCTTCCATTGGTAACATTCTCTGTTCCCAAAGGATATATGGATATATTTTTTTCTCTTGATGGGTTAGAAACATAGAAAAGTGATAGGAGTAGAAAGCAGGCGGAAAATGACTCGACTGATGTGCTGTATGGGGGAGATGCGTGCAACAGAACTCAAAGCTAATAACTGCTTTTCCAGGCTGTGTCACCACCTCTGGTGAATCTCACTCTCCTCCCTTTTCAATCTCACTTAGAATCTCCAAAGAGGAACCCAGTGAAACAGGTTTAACGAGAAATTTGAGAAATAGCTGTGTGACTTCCCTGTCCCCCTTCTTTTCCCTGCTCCCCAAAGGGATTTGTGGGATGGAAAGAATTCTGTCACCCCCATTACCAGGGTCCCCAAGTACTTGGCAAATCCCTGTCCCTACCCAATCTGCATACAGGAAAATGTCAACGGTCCCATAATTAAAACTCCACTTGCAATCCCAGGTCATGTTACACTATATCATCCATTTAACTTTATTGTGATTGATCTGTGTCAACTTTAACTATACTCACAAGGAAGTCAATAAATAAAGATCAATAGTTTTTTATTTCCTCAGCTTTTTTATTTGGGAAGAATAGACGGGTTAAATAAAACCAGAAACAGCAGTGGCACAGAGCCTCCCCCAGTGATTTCCTTGGTAAAAACTATATTAAAACAAATCAGATTTAAATTTGCAAACAGAATTGCATTGTCATCTGATCTGTCATTAACTTGCCGTCAACACTTTTAAATGCAAACATGGAAACAAACAGGGCTTGCATATATCTGTCCTCTCTTCACAGTATGCCCAACGAACCTCTTACTCTCCAAAACCCACTCCCTGGCTTTTGCAGCTCTTGTTTAATGTAGCAATGACCTGTGGAGACTGAGTGGTCCTCTATGGAAGAAGAGGTTTCCTGTTCAGATGGACAAATGAGTAATCCCTTGTTCGCACAATGGAGAAGGAGCCTCGAGCGTGTTTTGTGTGGATTTAAAGATGTTATGAAGCATCTGCAGAGAACCCCGCTATGCATAGACCCCATCAGCCCCAGTGCTACACACGGGTCCTGGAGGGCCCTACCTTCTGAGGGGTTAACACTTTAGTTGCCAGGTCTTGAGAGAAGATAAGGGACCAATAAGAGGGAAAGTGGTTCTAAGAGGAGAGTTGGGGCTGCCAGGGTGATGGCAAGAGGGCACTAGGGGATATTGGGCAGAAAGGATCCAACATCCCACAGAAAATGTTTTAATATTTTAATAACTGGAATACAGGTATGTGGTAGTTGATGAATGTCAGCTAGCCCTGGAGAAGCTGAGAATAATATTCACACACACACACACACACACACACACACACACATCAGAATTGTGACCATCACCAGCTTGCCTCATATAAGGAAATAAGGCTTTCAAAATCTGGGGTCCCTTTAACAAATAATGAGGATGAAACCTCTGGCCAGTTTCTTACCAGTCAATTCCACTTTGGATAGTGTCCCTACATAGAAAATGATCATTTCTCCTATTTATTACCCATGTATTACCTCATTCCAGCTTCAAAATAAAAGTATATGAAATAAATTGAGGGAAGTCTATACCTCTCTTCCAACTTCCTCCAAAGTCAAAACTGCATGCAGCCAGCTCCCTGTTCCTGTGGCGCACTGCCACCCAGATGTCCCAAGGATGCCTGAAACGGATCCTGCCCAGGCACATTATGCTATTTCCAAATGGTGTCCTCCTTTCGTTCCTGATTTTTAGAGAAAGGAACTCCCGTGCTCCCAGTAACTCAGGCATGAAATATATGCATTCATTTTGAACACCAGTCCTCTACCTCATTCCCAGGATTCACCAAGTACATTGTGATATCTCTCATCAATCCCTTAAATTCAACTAAGTGAAAATGTTAAGTATCAATATAAAAACATCCTCTGTCTTCAAAAGGTTACTGTTCAGAATAGACAACAAGCAAGCACCTAAAGAACTGTGTATGACACACTGTATTATTCAGAAGCATTCAGACAGACATGAAGAACATGCAGAGCTTGAAGAACAAGAAAGAATTTATCAGAAAGAGAGAGGTGGCTGAATGGAAGAAAAACCCAAGTAGAGATAGAAGAAGAGCCTTGAGCCAGGGGTAAGGCATAAGACAAGACAAATTTGGTTTCAGGAACAATGCAACCACCTTGGCGTAAGTGAAGGGTTTCTGTAAGACAGAACAGTAAGGAGGAATGATACCCGCATGTTCACTTGACTTCATATTATGGAGAGTTTTGAATGCCAGACTGAGGCATCTGAACATAACTGAGAGGGCAGGAGAGTGCCTGGAAGTTCATGCTAGGTCAGTGCAGGGTGCTGTCACAGGTTTCGGGGGGAGTGCCTCCTTACACCTTGCTGGTGAGATATAAATTGCTAGGTGTTTGGGGAATACTTTCTGTCAATATTTATTAAAAATAGACAGACACTTTATCTCAGCAATTGTTCTTCTGGGAATCTGTCCTATAGAAACATCAGTCCACAAGGATACATATAGTACAGGCACATTTTTTGGATAATTATTTTAAACTGTTAAAAAAAATAAAGTAGATATCATCTGAATGACCATCAGTAGGGGAGTGACTAAATAAATTTGTATATCCACACCATGACATAGTATGAAATTAATAATATCCAGGTCCTATTGACCTGAAGGGTGCCCATGATATAAAGTTTAAAAAGCACACAAAATAAACAAAAGAAAACATCTATATGATTAAGTAAAATGTGCATACATAGATGTGTGAAAAGTGACCCATGAAACTGTTAAACTTTTATAGAATATAGAAAAAGAGAGAGATGTTATTCACAGATCCTGCAATTCTCCAATCTTACCATTGAAATAATGTTCAATATGTATATTATTAGGAGAAAAAATATTGCAAAATAGTATGCAATAGTATAAGCCCATCTATATAGATGCATCCATGTACATAGAAAAGAGCCTAAATGGATATGAATCACTTTAAAGAGGTATATATGTGTGCATTTATTTCTTACTTTTACTTGCATGTTCTTGTTTTCCTTTATTCATTAGACATACAGGATGCCAGACACTGTTCAAAGCAATGCTTTCCTGTTTAAAATTCATGTTTGAGTTTAAATCTGAAAATTGTAAGCTACTTAAAGGGCAAGTGATTTTGTTTTCTCATACTCATATTGACCACTGTGCCAAATACAGTGTTTTAAATGTGATAGCAAGTCAAGAAGTATCTAATGATTAATTGAATAAATGAATAAACATAAGAACCTTGCTCAAAGGCTACTCAGCTAGCATGTTGCAAAGCTTGCATTGGATGCCTCTACTTCCCACTTCACGTCCCTCTTGATGGGTATAATTTGAGTCATTCTGGTGTACCTAGAGTAGACATTTAACAGAAACTTGTCCAATATTTTATAGAGAAGGCCTTCCATAAGAATACATAACCCAAAATATTCTGAGAAAATTATTGGCATGACTTGTCCCCTCAAAAGTGAGCAAAGGTGCTGAAATATTAAAATCAAATGTCTATAACTAAAATGCCAGGACAATCGTTTCATTATGTGTGCTGAGTAATGTAAATCTTTTTTTGTCGTTGACCCTCTCTCTTACCCTGAGTTTTTAGTTCCCACATATAAACGAAACATCTTCTTGAAAGAGTTAGGATCTATTTGCCAATGGGTTTATGACTCATGTTTATATAGGTTGCAAATCCTTCGCAGGAATTACAAGGACACCTTGCTTTGCTTTTCTTAAGCTATTTCTTTTTACTATTACTTTACATATTGTTTTGTGTGTCCAAGATACCAGAGACCTGTACATTCAGCTCAGCAAATGTCCCCTCTACATTTTCCATATTAATATAGAATACCAGGTTCATAAATTATAACAAAACCAACATATCATTCCATGTGGGTTTTCTAACCAACTATGAGTCAAATATTTAACCCTTAACAAATACCCAAGCCATCACCACACAGTGAAGTACTAGTATATATAATCTCTTGAAAGATGGAATTTCTGGGTACCTAAATTTGGAGAAAAATAGAATTTCCATATCATGCTACATATTTCACAGAGTGATTAGGGGAGTAAAATGAATAATAGAAGTGAAATTGTTTCATGGGTTTCAAGCACTGTGTATATATACTGGAGTATTAATCTGACTTATGTTCTTTGCTTTAGTCTGTGTCTCCATTATTGACAATGACAAAAGTCACATATTGCTCCATCTTTGGGATCTTCAACTCATGTTGATTTAAATGGAGTTTGACTGATAACAGCCATATAATCTGACTGTCCCAAGCCCTTCCATCTCCTAGGCCCACATTTTCCTATACATTTCTTGATAAAGGGACTCAAGCCCAGTCTCACACATGGGAAATATAATGCAGTCCCTGATACATTTCAGAGTTTCCGGGAAGGGAAGGATGTCCTACTTTCCTGATCACTCTCACATTCTGCCTACTTATGGTTCTTCTTCATCATGTTGGTCCTCTCTTTCTGGTCACTTTATCCATGTGCATAATCTCTGTTGTTTTGCTTCCCCCAAAGCACCACCAGTTTGAAGATATTGCATGTGACTAACTTTAACTTACAGTTTGGAACAACCTAAAATTGAAAACCAAATATCATTCATCTTAAAATCCCTTGGCCATCCTTGTCCCAGGAAATTTCTCACCAGTCATTTCTTTCCTTAGACATCCAGACAGAAGTCCCCTGCTCTCTCTTTTATTGACTTCCATAGTAAAAGTCAAATTTTCATGTTTTGTTAATTATTCACTACTCTGTCATTTTCTCTTAATTCTTTTCAATAATAAATCCAAAGGAGTTTGTCTTTCTCAAGAAATAGGGCTCCTCAAAGTATTTCCCTACACATTAAGTGTCATATACCCCTAAATATCACCATGCTTAGCAACACAAAGTGTTGGGGGGTTTTTTGTTTTGTTTTGGTAAACCTCTCAAAGTTCAGATTCTTAGGGAGGGTGGTAGAGGTTGGGATGGTATCCAGGGATTCTCGTTAAATGCACCTTTTCTTTCCTCGAAGAGGAGTTTGGAAAGCTTCCAGAGCTGTAGGAAGTCTTGCCCTCTATTTAAAAAAATCAGCAAGAAAATAACAGCTGGAAGAGCTATGAGGCTGGGCATGGGCACTTAAAACGTCCCATAGGCCCTAAAATTGTATCAAGGAATCACAATACCTGAGGCTGCTCTTAGAATCAACCTCTTCAAAGCAATATCTGCTCACCAAGATTCCATGGGTAACAGTCTTCTAAAATTATGCAGTTCTTTAAATGGAACACCCACTGACGTAATGAAACCACCTGCCCAGTGCGAGTGACTGAGCATGAGAAGTGGAAAACAGTGGCATTTTTATTTCCACTGATTTACTTATAATAATGATAGTTACCATTTTGAGTGTATAGCATGTACGTGAATTGGGGCACATTTTACATATAGTCTCTCTAATCCTCAAAACTGCACAAGGTACATATTACACATTATCCTGTGGGGTTTTTTGCTGTTGCTGTTGTTTCAGACACTTGACTTTTCCCAAGGCCACAGAGCTGGAAAGAGGTGTGGTTCCAAAGGCCATTCTCCCCCCCGTACACCATTCCACTACCTGTGTGTTTCTGAGCAGGGATTAGGCTTCACCACGCCTGTGTTCCCTTCAGTTCTGTGTCCTATGGCCCAAAGAAGCTCTACGGGGCAAGGTCCAAGAAGGCATGCCTATCCTCTCTGACATCCACCTGAAAGGTTGACTTCATCCCACTTGTCTTTAGCACCATTTATGAATCTGTCATTCATAAATTTGTCCAAACCCTTTTAAAATCCATTTATATTTCCTGCCAGTATCACCTTTTAGGATAATGAGGTCCCTCGTTTTATTACCCACCGTGTGAATTAGTGTTATCTTTCATTTGTCCTTAACTGATCTCCATCAAGTTTCAGAGGGCACCACCTCCTCATTTGCCCCAGGCTAATGGACCCTTAACTATCCTTACACCGTCCATCTAAAATGACAGAGCATTTAGAACAAGAACATGATTGCACCCTCAAATGACAGCATTCCTTGGCAACCAGATGGTAAATGTGGGGTGGTGCTGGGATTGCCCAAGATGCCTCCTTCCACCTGAAATAAGGTACCAGTGTCTTGGGAGGCTGATGGCCAAGCAGCAATGCCCTCAGTGGTCCTGCACCAGCACATCTCCTAAACCAGTTAGCTTGAGGGGCTTTCCACATGAGTCTCCACAAATCCTTAAATTGTTGGCATCGGATTAAATAGAACTCAGGGAAGGGATGGGGATTCGGACAGCTAGGCAGAGTGAATTGGGTGATGGTTGTAAAGGCATCCAGCTATAGAAAAACATATAGAAAAGACTGGATTCAGACACAGGAAAGGTGATAGCCCCTCCCTGGAAATGGGGCACAGAGCAGGCGGAGGACTAGGAGGAACCTCGTTACTGGAAGTGGAGCACCAAGTCGAGCAAAGCTGATTTCCAGGCAAGTAACTTTTCTTAGACTCACGAGAAAATCAATATGTATGTTGGCCTGAAGAAAATATTCTCAGACTGCAGGGAAGGAGAGCATGATCTTTTCATTTTATATGTATGGAGTTTATTGAAAAGTTGCAACTCATTGTAGCATAAACATAAAACAATTTTTTTTTCAGAGCTACCCCCAACTCTTCTATGTTAAGTGCCCCCTTCCCCTAATAAATGGTTCTCTTAACATCTTGGTCTTTCATAAGTCTCCAATCTCTTTTGGCAGTTAGAGTGGTCTCATTTAAGACTCCCTCCTGCCCAGCCAGTGTGGCTCAGTGGTTGAGCATCGACCTATGAACAAGGAGGTCACGGTTCGATTCCCAGTCAGGGCACATAACTGAGTTGTGGTCTTGATGCCCAGTTTGGGGTGTACAGGAGGCAGCCTATCAATGATTCTCTCTCATCATTGATGTTTCTATCTCTCTCTCCCTCTCCCTTCCTCTCTGAAATCAGTAAAAAGCTATTTAAGAAATTATATATTTTTTTCTTTTTAAAAATAATTCTTTATTGTTTAAAGTATTACATATGTCTTTTTCCCACATTGGCCTCTCCCCAGCCATTTCCACCCCCCAACACATGCCCTCACCGCCCCCTCCCCCCAGTGTCTTTGTCCATGGGTTATGCTTATATGCATACATACAAGTCCTTTGGTTGATCCCTAAGCCCCCTCCCCTGCCTTCCCTCTGAGGTTGGATGTCTGTTCGATGCTTCTATGTCTCTGGATCTATTTTTGTTCATCAGTTTATGTTGTTCATTATACTCCACAAATGAGTGAGATCATGTGATATTTATCTTTCTCTGACTGACTTATTTCATTTAGCATAATGCCCTCCAGGTCTACCCAGGCTGTTGCAAATGGTAAGAGTTCCTTCTTTTTTACAGCAGCGTAGTAGTCCATTGGGTAGATGTACCACGGTTTTTTAATCTATTCATTTGCTGATGGGCATTTAGGGTGTTTCCAAATCTTCGCTATTGTAAAGTGTGCTGCTATGAACATAGGGGTGCATACATCCTTTCTGATTGGTGTTTCTGATTTCTTGGGATATATTCCTAGAAGTGGGATTACTGGGTCAAATAGCTCCTGCTTATTTTAAAACTGTAATCTCAAACATAATTCAAAGTCCTCCTTTTCTTAGCCCAGGCTAGAACCATCTGTGGCCTCTACAGCTTGAAGGGAGGATGAGGATGCTGAGGTGGAAACACCTTCTCATTACATAGCTTCTTTTTCCCCAGGACCACAGCCCACTGCTAGACTAGCTGAGACTACAAGGCAGACAGAACCCTTTCCATCAAGCAAAGGTATTTCAACAAAGAGCCCTGTTACTTTAGGGATATTCATGAAAATTAGGACCTGTTCATGATCCACTTGCCAACCCCTTGTGTGGGGTAAGAAACAGAAGCTAATGGGTCAGCATGAGTCAGTGTCTTCTTCATGACCTGGCAGAGGTTGCAGTTGGTTGCCTTGCTTTTCCGGGTGACCTGCTCTGTCTTCTGCATGAGGAGGGACCATGCATGCTGCTCACTTTCTAACAGGACACTCATGTGGCCCCTTGGGGACTAGAGTCCGGGATACATACTGCATAGTTCCCTGCCACAGATTTAGCTCTTGTTCCACTGTTTTAACCCACCCACCCTCCTCTTCAGCTTCCTTCAAAAAAAGAGTCGGGTCCATATAACAATATTCCTGTAACTAAAATCTCTACAGCAACCCCTCACCAGCACTACTGAACTGAAAAAAAAAGTTTTTGAGTATAGATATTCATGTTCTCAAAAGATTAAAAAACATAGCTTTCAATTTTCCTTGGAAACCATCAAAGATCCATCTTCTTACTTTTATTCAGCATTAGACATTGTGCAGTTTATCAATGTACGGTAGAAAAAAAGCAAAGATTAAGTTGTATGCGTTTATGGAGGTGGGTGGAAATGCATATTTTGCAAGCATCTGATCAAGATGCTTGGTTTCCTTCACCCGCTGTCTGTAATGACATACATAGAGCTATGCTCAAGGTTATAAATCTTTTTCACACAGACTTACTAGCAGTGACTAAAAACTAACTTAACCTGTATTAGATATAGTTACGGATCCGCAGACACATTTAAGCTCTCTTTAAGCAACAAATTGAAGCCATCACTCTAGCGAGAAGTTGAATCTGTTCATTGTCCTTAGTGATTAAAATTTAGAAAAATCTGCCTAAAATAAATCATTCATGTAAATGAACTCTCAGGAGGCACGCTCTGGAGTCGGTCGGGGAGCTAGTTGCACAGAGAACAGTTCGCAACGGCCACGGGTGACATCCAGAGGCATTTGGGATGGACAAGTGCTGAGTCACTTTAAAACTAACCAAGTACTACAGGCAGTTATCACCCAAATACATTATTTATCGTCAGGGCCTCCTGATGCCTGTGCTTACGGAGGAACCCTCCTGTGATATTGAAGGCCAAGGCATCTCCTCTCCCTAACAACAGTGTTGTATCTTTGGCAACTAGAGCAGGAACTCAGAAAATCAATACTACTTCATGAGCCAGGGCTCGGTCCTCTCCTTTTACGAGGATTCTGTCAATGCAAGGGGCCATTACTGTACTTTAAAGGCATGATATAAAATTGCTTCGACAAGATATAAGACACACCGTTTGCAAGAACCTGGTGAGAGTATTTTAGTCAAAGTTAAACAGTTTCATCACGTAATTACTTCAATTGGCAAAGCTCCAGCTGAATGGGCTCTCAGTGGGGCTGTGCCTGCCACTGTGGGTGGGGGATTGTGAGAGAGGCCTGTCGATGGGATTCGGGTTGTTCTAAACAAGGTCAAACTGTTAAAATGGAGGCAGAGCCCAGCACCGATGCCATTGACGATGACACGGCAGCAACAGGGTTGACAAGTTGCTCTCCCTTTTCTTTTCTTTTTTCCCCTCCAACTAAGTGGTCTGAAAGTAGCTTAGTTTTATGGCTATAAAATATTTCATCCTGATTTGCAGTCTGGTAATTCATTTTCCAAGGACTGTTTAGAATTTATTCAGGGAGAAAAGGAAACTCTGTTGGTTCCTCTAACCCGTTCCCATTATATGACAAAATTTAACTTTTGTATTTTATGAGGTTTTATGCGTTCCACTAAAACCATTAGCTGGTTGTCTCCTCATGATAAAATTTAATCACTTATGTAATACCTTAAAAGCCAATGACAGTTTTGCCTGTATCTATATTTTCTTTTATTTAAAATATGTGAATGTCATAAAGATAGCTCTGATTGGGGGGGGGGGGTGGTAGAATGGCTGGCACTAAAAACAGAAAATCTGTAAGTACTGAGCATTTATGCATCACACAATGAGAATGAAGCACTGTAGGCTACAAAATGCCTGAAATTTGAGAAAAAGTGGGTGCTAATCCATGACCCCATTCATATTTCAATGATTACCGGACTGCACCCAACCTCCCCATTTAGCTATTTTCTTTCTATGAGCTTTTGGCAATTTAACACACATTTTAATAATACTAATGAGAAGGAAGCTCAAAGGACATACACATACACCTTGTATAAATGTCTCCTAGAAACTAATCACATTAACCTGCCCTTTATAATAAGAGATGCTCTCACAAGCCCACTTCTAAGAAACACTTACGAAACTAGGGTAGTTTAAGGAATAGAAGAAAAGTGATGTGCTCTCCCCCATCCCACTTCCACCTACAGAGTTCTAATTATGGCATCTCTTAATCACCACACATGTTTATTTTAGAGCTATTCAAATGCATTATGAATTTATATGTCTATTATTAAATTTATTGGTGCTAATGATTTTGTTTTAAATAGCACTTTTCTTCCTGAGGGCACAATAATTGTTTTGTGAATGACCTAATTCATTTTCTCTGCATACCTCAAATGGGAAGTAGGGTAGGAGCAAAGGTCATTCAACCCATTTGGCTCAGGACAATCTTATCCCACAGATCAGAAAGAATGAACTAAGGCTCCATATATTCTAATAATAATGGATTAAGAATTTGACTAGATTTTTGCAGGCACCACATAAATGTTCATTGTAATATCTCCAGCATTAGAAGTATCAGACACAAGAAATATCTATAATAATAAAAGTGTAATATGCAAATCGACCGAACAGCCAAACAGCGGAACGACCTTCCAGACGAAGACAGGGCTGCGAGGGCTGAGGCTGCCTGGGCTGCGAAGGCCTGCTCTTGCACGAATCTCATGCATCAGGCCTCTAGTTTGTTAGATAAATGAATAGAAATAAAAAACATCAAAAACATTTATACCAGTTCAAAGTATTTTAATCAGAAATTATACTTAATAACTTATTTTTATAACCCATTGGCCAGAACTAGTATGTGGATAAAACAGTGACAAGGGAAGCTTCCTGAGTCCAGGAAGGAGAGAATGACTTAGTGTGGTGAGGACTATTAATCTCTGCCTCAAAATATAATCCTCTGGTTTTGATTCACAAGAAGGTGTACTTAAAGTGAATAGGTAAGGTGCAAAAGCGTTAAGGTAGGCATTCCGTTCCTAAAGAGTGAACGGCAGACCTCATCTTAAGAATGCCAACATCAGAAAAAAGCCACATTTCAAGCATCAGAACTCATCTGGAGAGATTCAGTCATAAGAGGAAAAGATTGAGAGTCCCAGTCCTGGTGTTACCAGGACTGGTCCACTGCTCAGAAGATTTCCAAGTTGTTTGGATGCACTAATCCCACACAAAATACCCATATTTCTTATGATGAAATAGCTCAAAATTCCTCAATGATTTTCTCTTGTATAAAAAACAACAGCCAAACTCATTAGCATTCAAAGTCCCTCCAAAACCCAATTCTGTTTAGTTTTCCTGCCTCTTGTGCCTCCCACTCCACTTCCAAAAACCCCAACCACAATGAACAATTCATCGTTCTCTAAGTAGATACACTACTCTATCTGCCTCTGCCTGCACATTCTACCCTCTACATTAAATGCTCTCTCTTCTTTCTTATCCATCTAATAAGTTCATTATTTAAGTGGAAGTTCAAATATCATCCCCCAAGGAAAGACAGCCTTTTTTATTGGTCTTAGTTAAAATAGCAGTTATATCACTTGTTATATTTCACATCATTTTTATTTCTATTATATCATTTATTTTCTTGTTTATAGACACAATCTCTTTCCTGTGTGACTATCACCCTCATCCATGAGGAAGCCTAGAGCTTGATCCCCAGCATTTAGTTCAGCCTCTGGCAGATGGTCAGAATTTAATAAATTATTGTTGCATGAATAAGTGAATGAATGACTTAGAGAGAAAGCATGGTGACTAAGGGAATATTAGGATTTTCAAATGAGGCTAAGATACAGATGATACCAAAGTCAGTAAGGAGGACCCTTTTATGCTGGAGGAGATACTGTTCATTCTGAGACATGTGTCCACATGTCTATGCAGGAACCAAGTGCTGCAATTTTCAAAGTGCTATTTAGTGCAGGTGTTTCCATAATTGGGATGAAGTGAGATAATTCACTGCTCACTGGCCTTAAAAGTCACCCTTCCACCTGGGTAATGCAATGGTCCAAGCTCTAAAAGATGCATGAATTGCCTTTCTCCAGAGGGACCAAGCAGAGAGGGGATGTACTTTCTAACACTGCAGAGTTATTGACCTTTCATCGTAGCAAATCTGCAAATGTCAAAGCAATGAGTGTTTATAAGGAGAAAGCTACTGTGTACAAACAGTTGTTTAAAATATAGGGCCTTGAGAGCTGCCCTCTCTCCAGACACAATTACAAACAATTCTGAGAAGCACAGGAAAAAAGTCGTTCCCCCCCTCTCCTCTCCAAGACTAAAGAAATGTGTTGGATGAGTGTTTGGCTTTGTTTATCCAACTTAAGACTGAAGAGTGAATTACTAAAGTCAAGATCAATCCCAGGATAACAGAAGGTTAAATGGCACCATGACACTGTGTGTGTGTAACAATGCCATAGATCTGTGCTGTGCCTCTGATTCTGCAAAGCTCCTCCTTCTCATCATTCTCATTGTATACTTAACTAATCTTGGGAGGTTCCAGGAACAGGTTGGATTAGAACCACTTCGTGGGGAACGCCACCACCAGGTTAGCTGTGACATTCCTAAATATTGATAAAAATGGAGAAGCTCTCCCAAAGTAGAGGAGAAGAAGAAATCAATAGATTGTTGATTCTATTTTGAGGGCATCATATCAGTGTAACTATTACCATGTTACTTTTTACTCTGGATGCATGGAAAATGGAAGGGGGCCTTTCCCCACCTGGGAGTGTGTCTCTGGATTATTTATACATTCCACAAACAATTTTGAATACCACCCACATTTTAGGATTATCCTAGGGATAAGACACACAGAAATAAGCAATGACCCAGGTGTAAATGAACTTACAGAAATAGATGAGTGACTATAAAATGATGGGAAAGTTTATGATGCTGAAGTGACAATGAATCATGGGAATACAAAGAAGGATCATCTGTGCATTCCTGAGGGAAACAGGGAAGGCTTCCTGGAAGAGGTAGTACTTGAATGAAGGATGTAGAGATATTAACCATGTGAATAGGAGAATGGCATACTTCCTAAGTAAAAGAGGCCCATGAACAAAAGCATAGCCCAAGGAATAAAATACCTGCGCAACAGAAATCATTTGGGTGGATAGACAGTAAAGGCATGAAATGTAGAGAATGTTGGACCTCAAGAAACCCTGTAGTCCAGTAGTCCACCAAAGGAAAGGAAAGTTTCCTCAGGGGCCTATGGGAAGACTGTTGACGGGTTTGGTTGAGAACAAATATTTAGACATCTGTAAAACTGGCCTTTCTCTTTCAACCCTGTAGCCATGTCGAAAACAGATTTTATGCATTGAGGCAAGCAAAGGCCTCAGGCCCAGCATAGAAGGCCACAGTGAGAAACTGCTGCTACAAATTAAGAAAAGTTTATTTTTCCTGTGTGAGTGGACTTTGGCAGAGGGAGGGGAGATATCCATGTGAGGGGCCTATTCCCACTGGAAAAGAGAAGTGCCCAGACCTCCTGTCCTTATGGCAAAATGAACTCTACTTTTGCTTGTGGTATGGCAAATGTATTTCATGAGGAGAAGGATGTTTTCCTTAATCCTATAATGAGGTCAGAATGATAAAGATGCAAATGCCCTCTGAGGAAGAAACAAGTGACTAAGGGGTTTGTGGCTAACAGCAGAGGCATTTCTGAGAGTCACCCTGCAAAAGAACCAGGAGCAGGAGGGCAGTGACAGGGATGGATGGGGGCTGTTCTACCACCCAGAGCTGACCACACCCACACCTCACCGCTCAGTCAACCTTGATAACAGAATGAGGAGGAACACCTTCCACCTTCGTGAGGAATCAGCCAACTTTTTCTGTAAAGGACTAGGGAATAAATCTTTTAGGCTTACAGATCTTCATGCCTCTGTTGGAACTACTTAATGCTGTTATCACAGCAGCCAAAGACGTAAATAACGAGCACAGCTGAGTTCAAATAAAACTTTTTTTACAAAAAATAGGTGAGCAGTCAGGTGCCCATAAGCCAGCTTGCTGACCTCTGCCTTAAAGAGGTAGTTCTCAAAGTGTGGTCCTGGGACCAGCACCAGGTACATGACCAAGGAAACTACTAGAAATACAAATTGTCAGCCCTACCCCAGACCTTCTAAATCAGAAACTCAGAGTTTAGGGTCCTATAGTCTGTGTTGTATTGACAGTGAAATAATCAAACCCACTTCAAGTGGTGACTCTTGAAGTTAATACTTTATTAAAGACAAGGTTTCAAACCATACTATGTGTATTTATGATCAAAAGAAAATCTTTACTGTTAAAGAGTGTTCTTTTCACTAGATACTAGGCTGTGAGAGCATGTGTTATAAAACCCAAAAGACTCTGCACGTTTCCTCATGTATCTGATAGGCAATTTTTGACTCATCAGCTAAAACCAATATGGCAGCAATATATCCTGTCTGGATTTGAACTGACCATAGAAAGAATTCCAGAAACCCTCAGAGCAGCTCTGGTTAGGGAGAAATTTGTAGATGACAGGTTTGGTTTCCATCATGGAAAACCAATATGGCTTTCTTCAGCAAATGGTGAACTGAGTATTATAAAGGCCTTAAGCTGACTCCTTTGTGATGTCAAGTATGCATTAAAACTCAAGACAGCATTTAAAATAGTAAAACATCTAGCAATTTTATTACTAGATCATTTAAAATGGTGACCATGAAAAATGTAGTTTAAGCTTCCCAATAATGGTTCATGAAGCCCAAAAATACACACAGAGAGATAACTGAATTTGTAAAGTAAGTTCCTTATTAACTCCTTTCCCCTCATCTATTACCATTGCTATTTTCCAGCTGTATAAACAGTCTGGAGAGTATGCCCTGAATGAATTCACCGTTCAGAAAACAACATAATTACTGCCATTCCAACAAACGGAGTGCCAAAAAAGTTACAAATTAATTGAAGGTTAGCATTGAAAATTAAATCCTAGTCAGCTTGAAGTCATCTTTTAGGCTATTTTCTATAGAATTAAATAGAGAACTCACTCACATGATTTGGTTGACAGGGCTTTAAAGTTCAGGTGGACAAATGGCCTTCTCCCCAACTACCACTTTCCTGTGATCTGATATTGCGAATCCCAAGTGACGCCTGCCAATCGTTCCTTAGACCACGCTTATGATTTATGCATGGTGCAGGGTCACTTCCTCTTCTCCCATAAATACCCAGACCTTGGAAAAATACCAACTTATCTTGCCCTATTTTATTTTGTTGGAAACCACTGAAAGAACTCATAAAAAAAACATTTTTCTCTTTTATTTGTATTTTTTGAGCATACAAACCATTTGTAAAAAAGTAGTACAAAGAATCCCTTATTGTCTTCATTCATATATCCCAACTGCTAACATATTTACACTATTAATTAATGTTAGTAGCCACAGTTCAATGATCAAAATCAGAAAATTAACATTAAAATTCAAAATCATTATCTACTTGAGAGACCTTTAAATTTCACCAGTTGTCCCTCTAATACCCTTTCATTGACTCAGTAACCAGTTTAGGATCACTTGTGGTATTGATTAGTCATGTTTCCTTAATTTCCTTTAGTTTGATCGTCAAAAAATGTTTAAATTCAACTAGCATTCACTGAGCACCTAAACTGTGCCAAAACTGTGGTAAGCTCTGAGGATTCAAACATGGTTTTGGCCCTTGAAACATGTATACTTCATTGTGAAAATCAAAATTAAATCAAAGGCTAGACATGGAAGAATGTACTGAAGTATTGCTTCTTTTTTTAAAAAAAGAAAACAATTTTTAGATTTTGGGGGGAAATGGATGCCATAAAGATGACCCAAATCCAAAGGTTCTTTATCATTGCTTCCAAAAAATAAAATAAAATAAAATAAAATAAAATAAAATAAAATAAATACATTGTTTTCACAGCTGAAAACAATAAAGTAATATTGAGAGAAATTGTATGCAACTGTAAACTACTAGATTGTCTTTGTGGTCAATATTTGTATTCCTCTCACCCAAACAAGCCTTGGCAAACAGAAAGGAATCAGTAAAAGTCAAATACAGTGGGAATTGGGGGCCACCTCTGAAGCCTACCAGAGGGTTTGGAACATGCTGGCTATCTCCAGGTCAATCTAAAAGCCCTCTTGACAAGAAAGAAGCTCATTCAAACTCCAAATTGAATTAAAGTTCAGAGGTGTATTACCATCTGAGGACCTTTCTCTTTTCTGTACTGCTTTGAAACAGGGTTTGTGGAAATGTACCATAACGCACTTGGCAGAAAACCAGAGATTTCAGCTCAAGGATTTTTTTTTATTTTTTTATTTTTTGCATGCCAACTGGTCTCTCCATTCTCCATTTATTTAATTTCTTTAATATAAAATTTTATCTTCATGATTCATTCAAAGCTGTACTTTGTGAGATTTCTGGAATTTTGGTATTGAAAGAATATCAGAAATTGGTAGCCTAGCACCTTAACTGACTTGTAAATTCTTTTTTTGTTTGTTTTTAAATATGTTTTTATTTATTTTAGAGAGAGAGGAAGGGAGATGGAGAGAGAGAGATACAGAAACATCAATCAGTTGCCTCCCATATGCATCCTGACCTGGGATCAAACCCACAACCTGGATATGTGCCCTGATCAGGAATTGAACTGGCAACTTTTAGGTGCACAGGATGACATTCAACTAACTGAGCCACACCAGCCAGGGCTACTCATTCATTCTTTCTAATATCTCTAACAAGAGGTCAGTAACTCTCTACTTGTCTAGCCCAGCTAACTTCATTCTCTAACCCTCACCTCCTACCCTATATTTTACTATTCTCTTAAATAGTGTCTTAAATATTTTTCCTACTATCTATCTATATAAAAGCCTACTTGACAAGCGCTGCAGAGCAACAGCAACTTTGCAGAGTGCCCTCTCACATTCAGGGACCCCTTGGGGGATGTTGAACTGCCGGTTTCGGCCCAATCCCTGCAGGCCAGGCCGAGAGACCCCACCCGCCAGAGGGACCCCGCTCACTCCACAGACACCCTTTGAGCCCCGGCACCAACCCAGGTGCAGCCAGCCAGGGTGGTACCGCGGGAAGTTGGCTCCAGGGCATGTCCAGCCCATCTCACCCAGTCCCGCCCCTCTGGCCACCTTCTAATTAATTTCCTTGTAATGTGCATGAATCAGTGCACTGGGCCTCTAGTAGTTATATAATTATTGATGTATGTCAGTTCATCAATGCATTTTTAAAATGTAGTTCTAAAATTAACTAAAGTGGTCCAAGTCTGGCCTGACCAGCACAGTGAGTCTGTCATCTTATTGGTACTGACACTACATAAATGTCCAGGAGCCACACAGATTTTCTAATAGTTCTATAACAGTGTTGAAACATGGTGGGTTTTCAGAATCAATTGAGCATTGAGTTTTTATAAAACACTAGAAGCCCAATGCACGAAGATTGGTGCTAGAATGGGCTTTCCTTTCCCTGGCTGCTGGCACTGCCTTTCCACTCTGGCCCAGCCCCTTTCCACTCAGGCCCCGGAGCCGCCTCTTTCCACTCCAGAAGCCACATCTTTCCCCTCCAGGAGCCGCCTCTTTCCACTCCAGCCCCTCCTTCCCACACTGCCAGAGGCCCTGAGAGACCGGGGGTGGGGCGGGATGCTTGCGTCATCGCCATGGCAAGCATCCCGCCCCTGTCACTTGGTGGCTGAGTATGCAAATTAACCGCCATCTTTGTTGGGTTGATTTGCATATCACTCCTGATTGGCTGGTGGTGTAGCGGAGGTACGGTCAATTTACATGTTTGTCTATTATTAGGTAAGATGCTACTACTGTTCAGGTTGTGTGTGTGTGTGGGTTGGGGGAGGGTGTTTGTACTATGTACTAAAGCAGACTTGGAGGTCCTACATGAATAATGTTATATTTATCTATTTTGAATTGCATTTCATTATATTTGACCCATGGTTGCAGTCTTTTAGAATTGTTTATTATGTAACAAATAAATGAGTTAACCTGCTTTTGCCCTGTCATCCACCCATCAGAAATAAGTGAGCCATCTATGTAATTACCAGTTTTACTATGGAACAAAATAAGACTATGGACAGAAGCACCAGCCTGGTTAAATCCCTAAAGATCAACTTTACCTCATTAAGTAGTACTCTTGAGCATGTGATTAAATGGTTACAAATATAGTCATTATTACTCTACCCACATTTTACCACTTTGTTCACAAAGATAACCACATATTTTACCGAATGTGCTAAAATCCAGGTTCACTAGACCTTTCCCTAGTTAATCACAAAATGAAAATTCCTTAGCTTGACAAGACTTGGCAGCAAGGCATGAAATGAAATGTAGGGTAAGTAAAAAACATTTCACATGCTCTGCTCAGAGATGAATAAGAGCTGCATGATAGTCAGGTAGTTGACGTCCACCATCACCAAAGACAGCTGTTTCTTATCCAGGTGTGTTACCTATACCTGAAATTCAGCATCCATGTTCTCACACTGATCCTATTTTTATTTCTCTGTCTATACTTTTCTTCTTTTTTCAGTTTAACAAAACACTCTACACCATCAGTTTCACTGAATACCTAAAACATTCTCTTGGCCTCCCTTTTCTAATGCAATGTGTCTCTTCAAACATTGGAATAGCTTTCTCTTACTAGGGAGCTGTACCATGAGTGTCACTCCACTAAGTCTGAGGAGTTACGTATACCTCCTTGGATTAAAATCTCAAATTTGCTTTAAAATATATTTTACACTCAACATACTCAATAACATGCTGACATCTATATAATACCACATGCAGTATTTCTCATTTCTTGCCCAGGTATTTTCTTCAACATACTGAATACCTATGTCATATTTCTTTTTCTTTCTACCTTGTGGCTTTTGTCTACTTTAGTGTGATTTTTATATTTCCTGGAAAAACCAATGTTAGAATACAGAGCGGTTGTGGTGCAAATGCATAGACACTTTGGAAAGAAAGTATAACCATTTTTATAAGCCACCCAAATGACAAGAATAAGAAATGCTTTTGCTAATTAGCATCATGAGGCTGAATTGAACCAAGGATCTTAGGTTAATTCTAATGAGCTATGAGCTAATATTGGTAAGATGCTTTTAGGTTTTTAATTTAAAAGCACTTTGCCAATGAAAGAATGAGGATTACAAATTTCCTGAGCCATCTGGTTCCCTACATAAAGTAATGGCTTCAAAAGTTTAGATGGATGAATGGATAGATAGATAGATAGATAGATAGATACAGAATTTATTCCTCTTCTACTATTTTTTAAAGAAAAGTCTCTCTCTTCACATATGTCCATTTAAATAGATATTATTCCACTCATAGTTCAGATTGTGGCAAGTGAAAAATACAAACAAACTCTATATGAAAATATATAAAATAGACTGTTAAAAATATTCACAATGATAAGTTCTAGGAATCTAATGTACAGCATAGTAATTATCCTATATAATAAAGAGGTAACATGCAAATTGACTGTCACGCCCTCACAAGATGGCTGCCTACAACCAGGCGGGCAGGGGGGTTAGTGGGGGACGCCCAAACGACTGAACAAGTAGGCTGTGTGGGGTGACCAGGTCGGCAGGGGGATTAGTGAGGGACATCCAAACGACTGAACAATCAGGCTGCATGGGGCAACCAGGCCAGCAGGGATTTTAGTGAGGGACGACCAAACGACTGAACAGCAGGCTGCGTGGGGCGACCAGGCCAGCAGGGGGGTTAGTGAGGGACGACCAAACAACTGAACAGCAGGCTGTGTGGGGCGACCAGGCCGGCGGGGGGTGGGGCAGTTGGGGGCGATTAGGCTGGCAGGGGGGGCAGTTAGGAGTGATCAGGCTGGCAGGGGGGGCAGTTGTGGGCGACCAGGCCAGTAGGGGGGACAATTAGGGATTATCAAGCCAGCACCCAGAGGCAGTGAGGGGTGATCATGCCGGCGGGGGCGGGGGGCAGTTAGGGGCGACCAGGCAGGCAGGCAGGCAGGTGAGCGATTAGGAACCAGCAGTCCAGGATTGTAAGAGGAATGTCCGACTGCCGGTTTAGGCCCGATCCTCTGGATCGGGCCTAAACCGGCAGTCAGACATCTCCCAAGGGGTCCTGGATTAGAGAGGGTACAGGCTGGGCTGAGGGTACCCCCCCATGCACGAATTTCATGCACCGGGCCTCTAGTAGTTAATAATACTGTATTACATACTTGAAAGTTGCTAAGAGAGTTGATCTTAAATGTTCTCACCACAAAAAAAGAAATGGTAATTATGTGACATGATGGAGGTATTAGTTATGGTGGTAGTCATTTTGCAATATATAAATGTATGAAATTAACACATGGTATATCTTAAATTTACACAATGTTACAGGTCAATTATATCTCAATAAAGCTAGAACAACATAAATTCACAATGAGAGCTGAACTGGTCCTTTCAACATTAACAGGCTGCCACTTCCTAAAAGACTCCAAGATCAGGATTAGTCATAATGATGCCTTCTGCTTTGTTTGTTTGTTTACTTATTACAGTGAACTCCTTTACACTTATCAATGTATTTCATTTTCAGAGTTGTCAGATGAGATAGGTACTAATATCAACTCTATTTTACAAAAGTGAAAACTGAGGCTTACAGAGGTTAAGTTTCCTTGATGTCTCAAATACCATGACCATGCTACAGGGTTGGTAACCAGCAGCCCTATTCTGTCTGTTCCGCTCTCCACCCCACATAGAAGTTGGTGGAAAATGGGACAAAAAATGGACAATGCCTCAAACACAGGACGTGTGCAAAATATATTCATTGTTTTTGTTGTATCATCCTATTTAAATCTCTGAACCTTCCTGTGTGGGAACTATATTATCACCCTCACTTTGCAGATAATCAGCAAATGATAGGTACCTATGTTCTGAGATTGAGAAAACTACTTATTGTCAGGGTATTTGTCATTATTACATCATATATTTTTGCTTGCTTACTGCATTGAAGTGAAAAAAAAAATTCTAGTCTTGGTTCTCTCAGAAAGAAATGATTAAACATTAATAACATAATATCTAATCCCTCTTCTCTCTATACTCCTCTTTGTACAAGACAGAACCTTGGAGTCTGTGGTTCTTCAGCTACCTCAAGAGAATCATTTAAAAAGTAGTAAGAATAAATTAGTCTACTCCTGTATAGTAGCCAAAAGCCCATGGATATCAATGAAAGGAAATTCATCCCTATTTGGGGTGGGGGCAGAAGACCAATGATTCTCTATCTTTAAGCAACATCTCTGCTTTGACATGACTAATTGACAGTTTTCTCTAAAAGAGTATTTTCTGACCTCCTATGTCATCTTTTCAGACCCTACTAGCTAAGAAATTCTCTGAAAAACCTGAGAGAGATCACTCTCCCTAACCAGCATCCCTTCCCTTGTTTAGGAAAAAAAAATGCCATAGAAGTAACAGTAATTCAGCTCCCCAAATGACTTTGCTCCCTGCTGACTGACCTCATGGGGGGCGGGGGGAGAGGCATAATATCTCACCTCAGATGTTTCCTTTCATATAACATTGGCTCTGTCCTTGGCCTTTGATAGTTTGAGGGTAGAGCCTCAGACACTGGAGTATGGGGGCTCCAGGTGGTAAAAACCTATTCCACAAAAGGCTGGCCTACTCTGCATTATCACGCATCCTTCCCCAGCATGGTCCTTGTTTTTTTCTAAAACATGAAGGATGTGTAAAGGACACATAAAACTTTAGTCAATAGGTCCATTATTATGATTGGCTGAAAACCATAAAATGCATCCATCAAGCTATTGTGTTGCATCTTGTGTTAAATTATGGTGATAAATAGTCCTTTATCCATGACGTCACCTACTAATCTCTTCCAAAAACTATTCACCACTGCCATTATGCATCACTCATGCTCCTGCCAGCTTGCTGGGAAAAAAAATCCTCTACATGATAAAGCTAAACACAACATTGCTCTCGACTCTGCAGATGCAATGTTGTCTGTTATTTTCATGTCATACTGTGAAGCAATTGCTTCTTCAGTTCCCAAAGTTATCTCAAGTGTGTCAGCTCTCAGCTCTGGGCATTGTAACTCATGTACTTTTAATTGTTTAGAATTTACATCAGAACTCGATGGAGTCCATTCACACTCATGCTGGTTTATAACTACCGGATGACATATTTTTGCCACCTTGCTCTGGGTCGAATGTAATCCTATTGACAAGCCTTTAACATAAAAATTTGGTGTGGAATGCCTTAATATTCTCAGGAGCTATGTAAAAGGATGTGTGGCAGTTGGTATCAGTTATGTCTGGGATTTGGATCTAATTTTATACAAAAAATGTTCTCATAAAATTAGACATTTTTTTTCTTGGTTCTCAGAAAATGGTGTTTATTAAAATGAAACCAAAAAAGGGAAGTGTGCATATATTTTAAATTCCAATCTCACATGTAATCATCTATTTAAACACACACACACACACACACAATAGGGTTGTGTAGTTTCGTCTGCCTCACCTTGAAGACATATTAGGGGGTCTTCCTCTTAAAAGAAAAATAAAAGCCTCCCTAATTTTCTCCATCTACTCAAACCAGAGGAGATGAAATACTGAGTGAAACAGACCACACATTGGAATTTCATTCAAAAAACTGAAGCTTAATATGTTTAATTTACGTTTAGCTATATTTCAAAGAATCTGGGGAGTTGTTTCTTGGTGAGCAACACAATGGTGGTGACATAGATCCTCCTTATTTTTTAAATCTCAAATGAGGTGATTGTCTCACAATGAAAAAAAATAAACAAATATAAACTGCTCACGCTTAAATGGGTTACATCCCATTTCCATCTGCTATACTTATTTATGTACTTTATTTTTTAATTGCTTTTTTGACGGGTGCCCAGAAAAGAATTTGCTACTATGTTTATTGGAGAGAGAAATAAAACCAGATCTCCTTCCCTTCACTATTCTTAAACATCCAATAGAACTGGTAGCAATATATTATTTAACTAAAAGCTGCTATTTAATATATTACATCCAATCAGTCGTGGAAATTTTTAAAAGTCAAATTACTTCAGAGACAGGGGTTTCCCCCCTGCACTGACCCCCTCTTAATTATCATCGCTATGGACTCCAAAGGAGTCACATATTGCCGAAAAGAAAGAAGTTCTGAAAACTGGACCACTTTCAGCCAGTCTTGACGGAAGTTTGGCTTCAACTCAATACTCAAAGTGAAATGCGTTCCATCTTCTCCCACTCTGATGCTCACATTTGTGTTGTTCTGTAGAAAGAGGCGTGGCTCTTGCCTTCCAAGGGCAGTAGAAGGGGCCTCATTCAAAGGCCATCATTCCAGTAGTCTTTATAAATTTCATACCTTCCAGCTCTTTCTCACATTGCTAAAACTACATTTATTGTTGATTAGAATAATGTTTTAAGTATATTTAAAATTAAAGTTAGCCTATCCTTGCTGTGCGCGCGCACACACACACACACACACACACACACACCATTCTTTCTCGCTCTCGCCTCACACCCGTGTTCTGACAAATCCCTGAACCTTTGCCATTGTATAGTAACTGCTGTTCTTGCCACCTTTTTGCTTCCTGGTGGGTCTGTAATTGTCATCTCATCCCTGGAGCAACATCAGGATCACTCAATAAATTGATTGTCAGGGGATATTTGAAGAACAGAACAGCTTGAGCTCTAGAAGCCAAGCGCCTTATGGCCTCCAGCCCAGAAAAAAGGAAGCAATGAGGATGAACAAACCTCATCCCATTCGACTCCTCTAACACATTAATGAGAATTAAGCAAGTGAATTTCATTCCCCATTTCTACTCAGAGAGAGCAAACAATAGCATAAAGAAGATTAAAGAATTAAATAAAACCATTCCTGGCACTTTTTTCATTTAGAATGAACTGGGAAAAGATATCCGACTCCTGGATTTGAAAAAGTTCTTCAGCCCTTCTTCATGTACATTCATATTCCTTCTTTTGCCATTATAGCACGACTTGCCCATCCAGAAATGATGCTATGACAGGGATTCTTTATTACTGCTTTTTATTTGAATGAGTATTTAAGTGTCGTATTCTCAAGCTTCTTACTCTAAGATTCCAATATGCACTATTGTTTTAGACTTCTGCTATGAAGGTGACTTCTACGGTAGAAGCCTCTATTGGTATGTTATGTCATTTGCAAGGAAAAAGCCTAAGTGGAGACAAAAATCTACATTTCAATGTAGCCTCTGAGCAGCCACCTCTGGTTATACTTGTGGGGAAAGATCAAGATCATGAGGAACTTCTTACAAACTTTATTTCTGTTATGAGAGTAAAACTGAGAACAAAAAAAATGAACATGTTAATCTATATAGTATGTTCTATTGGTGAAAATATACATTTGCACCTTACTTCAATAATAAATCAACAAACATTTATTAAAGATGCTTCCATGCCAGGCACTGGACCTGTGCTGGAGTCACAAAATCTATAAGACACTACCTTGATCCTGGGTCCTTGATCTTGAACCTATAACCTAGAGGAAAATACCTAAAAGGTTCATTTCTAGGTTAGAAGTGCAGTGACTGAAGTTTGCAGTGTAAGTTTCCTTAAAAAAAAAAAAAAGGTGACACCAAACTGAGTCTTAAAGGATAATTAGGTCAAAAGAGGAGGAACAGCCCTGGCTGGTATGTCTAAGTGGTTAGAGCGTTGGCACCTGATGCCTGCATACCAAAGGATTGCAGGTTCCATTACAAGTCAAGGGCATGTACCTGGGTTGCAGGTTTGATCCCTGGCCCTGGTCAGGGCATGTCCACAGAAGGCAACCAATCAATGTGTCTCACATCTATGTTTCTCTCTCTCTCTCTCTCTCTCTCTCTCTCTCTCTCTCTCTCTTACATAGATATATAGATATATAGATTTATAGATATATAGATATCTCCCTCTCTCTCCCTCCCACCCTCCCTCCCACTCCCTCTAAAAATCAATGGAAAAAATATCTTCAGGTGAGGGTTAATAAACAAACAAACAAAAAAAGAGGAAGAGCAGGCACAAAGTCACTGAAAAGAATTTACCATTAATGTAAAATTATAAGGCCATGCAGCTACACACTGGCTATTATCTCCACTATTAAAATGTAGTAAAAAAAATAAAAATGTGACTAGACAAAATCCAAAAGGCCTAACTGTACTCAAGTACAAATTACACATTTCTGTGGCCTAAAAGCAAACAAGTGATAGAAATCTTTCAGGCGCGGCCATGAAGCTGGGGATCTGCTGCTCGCAGGTGTGGGTGCCAGCAGAGGAGCCAGGAATTCCTGCCTCTGTGAGCAACAGAGGTGACGGATGCCTCACACAAGACTGGTGACCAGAGCCAAGCTTGAAACCAAGAGCCTGCCAATGAAAGAGGCGGCTTGCTTGGATTGCAAGAAAGTCCAGTAGCTAGCATCCCTTTTCCTCTTCAAGTTCAGAACCCACACAGAGAGTCAGAGGCAGAGACACAGACACAGAGAGTAGTCAGGAAGATAGAGATCAAAATATATGCTTTATTACAGGTAAAAGCTAGATTGGGGAGTATAGCTTCAATGCCTAGCTAGTTGGACTAGTAACAGTCCCCTGAATTAGACATTTTTACCCACCCAATAACAGGTAGTAATGCAAAACTGCTGGCTCATCTGCAAAAGAAGAGTGAAAAGTATATCTTGGCCAAGAGGGCAGACCAGAATTCTCTCATTCCTGCTGGCAGGCCTGTCCCACCAAAAAAGTCCAGAGGGCCTACGCTACATATACTTATTCTCTCTTTTCCATCATAGAAACTCTCTAAGCAGATCAAGTCCCCTCTCCTCCCCTTGGAGGAATGAGTGATAGGGTGGGGAAGCAGCCAGAAGTATTACTTTAGTGCAGTTCGCAGTCACAGTTCTTTTTTCCAAGAGTATCTTCTATCTAGGGCTACTATTTACATAAAATTTGGTACCTAAGAGGCCAGAAATGGTAGGCACAACCTCACAGTTCTGATAGACTGGATGACAGCATCTGTTTTCATCTTTATTTTCATCATGAAACGAAAGTATGACACTGCCTTCAAATATCTCATTATTGAACTAGAAGCCTGGGTGACTGGATAGAGACAACTTCAGAGATCTAAGGAAGAAAGGGTGAGCCCTGGCTGATATGGCTCAGTGGGTTGAGTATCGTCTCATGCACTGAGAGGTCACCGGTTTGATTCCCAGTCAGGGCACATGCTCAGATTGCCAGCTCAATCCCCAGAAGGGAGCGTGCAGGAGGCAGCCAATCGATGTTTCTTTCATTAGTGTTTCTCTCTGTCTCTCACTCTCCCTTCCTTTCTCATAAAAACTGTCAAGTAGTATTCAAAATAATTAAAAAACACAATAAATTAGATAAGCTCTAGACAAATACTAGCTTAAGAAATAATTGGTAAATTGGAAAATGTAACTGAGGAATCTCATAGTAAGCAGCAGTTAAGATAAAAATGGAAAGGGCAGCTCTGAGACATAGAGGACAAGGACCTTCAATACACACTCATGGGCACCCAAGCAGAAGAGGACTGAGGGAGTGGCAGCAAGCCATGGTGAAAAAGATGGTAACGGAGAATTTCCCCAAATGGAATAAAGACCATAGCTTCTCAAATTGCAAGTGCATCTAAAGTGCCAAGTAAGAAACAGAAAACTAGATCCACACCAAGAAATATCACAAAGTCACCAAGGAAAGAGCCAGCACACTGATACGGTTAAGTTGGCGAATTACAGTGCTCATGAAGCACAGAGTGAGGTGCTGATTGGCAAGATATGAAGTCACAGTAAGGGGTATGTGCTTTATCCCGTATATAAGGGGAATCTAAGAAAACCACACTGAGGAAGAGAAGTCTGGAAGAAATTATACCAATTAAGCTGAAAAATGGAGGCTAGGGCTCAAACCAGCACAAGAGAAGGGAAAACCGAGAGGACAGCATGATTTGGATTTTATGACAGCATTTCATGAGTTATTGGATCATTTCATGAGTTATTGGATGTAGGAAGAGAATGATGGAAATGGTCCAGAGGCACGGAGGCATGGAACAGACTGACAGGTCTCAGAGGGGAGGGGAGGGGGAGATGGGAAGAGATGAACCAAAGAATTTATATACATAGATGCATAACCAATGGACACAGACAATAGTGTGGTGAAGGCCCGGGGAGGGGCAGGACCTGGGAGGAGGAGAATAAAGGGGGGTTGGGGGGCATCTGTCATACTGTCAACAGTAATAACCAAACGAAAGTTTTTAATAAGCAATAGCAGTACAAATCATTATTCATTGCTTGTAATTGTGGACAGTTAGAGGATAGGTCAATCCTCAGAGAGAGAAGAAAGAATTACTCTTAAGCTTCTAACCAAGGTGATGCCATTGGGGAGAATAAAATACAGAAGATAGAATGGGTATATGGAGATGACTAACTCAATATTATACATATTCAGTGTGGGAAATCTGAGGAGAAATCACTGACAAAAATTACCCTTTAAAAAAAAAACTAGGAAAGAGTTCTAGGCTAGAATGAAGACTTGGCCAACATCAACATGAAGATTTCTCTATCAGCTTTTACAAATCATCAATACCCTAAATTTACTAAGAGGATTTTCTTACTAGTGGTGGCTCACTAGCTAGATGAGGAGCTATTTCCAGGAGAGGCTGGGGTAAGACACTGACTTAGTAGGCTGTGTAAGTGATAGGAAACTCAAAATTTTTGAGTAAAGAGGTCCCGGTGATAGTGGATATCAGCAATAGAACAGCCAGATAGACAGCAGGGCAATGCTAGTATCAAAACTCAGGCAGGCGAAAGGCTGAGGAACCGAGGTACCATGCTACAATAAGACATCAGGGCTGGGGGTTTGGGGAGGCAGTTGAATAACAGAGGGTGTGAAAGATAAAGCTATAAATATTAGAAAAACAATTGCTTGCACATGGGGCAGGTAACTGGAAACATCTGGTCAAGATGAACTTTGCTTTGGCAGGAGAACAGCAATAGCTGTTGATAAAAAATTATTAAAGATGGGTTCCCAGGTTAATTTTGACCGTCACTTAAACCTCTGACTGAGTGAGCACCAGATTCTCTCTGCAGTCTTGCAAATAAGAACAACACTTGCCCACAGAATGGAAGTGAATTGCTATTGATTTTGCTCCACTCTAGCAATATGTGAATGAATAATGAAATGAAAGTTAGAATTTTTGAAAGGTAACCAGAATAAATCTTTACTTCCCCAAGATGAATGGCTAAGTGGCTCTTTTCAAGAGTTGGATAATGGTTTCTAAATGAAGGAATGAATATCAAGAGTTTAGAGTGGTAACTCAAGCTAAGACTTTGAGGAGACCTTTGGAAATATTTAAGAAGATAGATTAGTGAAATGGTGAGGCAGAGATTAAGTGAACATGCTTTCAATCTGTCATGCGACATTGCATCTGCTAGGTTATTTATTTTTCAATGCCTACCCTATAATGTATCAAAATCACCTTTCGGAGAATCCTTATTGAATAACATTGAAAAAAGTCAGAGATACTGGTCACCAATATAATTTAATTTTCTGGGCAAAAATATATATCTTAAAAATGTCTTCATAATTATAATTTCATAATAACTATTTGATACATTTTTGTGGCGATTCTTTATTAATAATATTTTATTAAATGATATCCTTCATGTATAGAACAAGTTCTTTTCCCATCTGTGTTTACTTCAGAATTTAAAACTAAGATAGAGATATAGAGCTCTCTTAAAATAGATCTGTTCCCTAAAATAATCCCTGGAGTGGAGAGGAGAAATGTGTACTCTCCCTAAGCATGGAACCCTGAGGTTGGAGAATGAAGAACTGCTTCAGTTAAGCACAGCTATCAGGGCTGCCATGCGTATTTGTGCAGATTGTGCAAGGCACACCTCTAGGAGGCGCCATTCACATGGAGGTCACATGCATCACATCCTGTACAAATGCATCCAAGGCCCCTAGGGTTTTCTCTTTTCTGCTACACCATCTATTAGATGGTGAACACTGCACAGGAGGAGAGTTTGGTGCAAACACTGAGTCTGGGAGCAAACACAGAAGGATAAAAGTATCCATTTTAATGGCATGGAGGGTAGACCTGGGATTCAGTTTTGGCTCTGCTACTTACTAGCTCTATGAATGTAGGCATACTATTTAACTCTTTGAGGCCATCTCCCCATGTGTAGTATAGAAATAGTAATAATCCCTTCTTACTATAATTGTCGGGAAGGTCAAATGTGATTATATAGCAGTTTTCATAGTTCTTTCCTCAGAGTAAGCATGGATAAAATATTGTTATTATCCATCATTTATAGAAGAACCTCTATGTGAGCAACTTTTAGAGGTTCCCATTTCCATTTCATTCATTCATTCATTCATTCATTCTTTCACTCACTCGCTCATTCATTCAATAGATTTGTAGGAGATCCCACTAGAGGTAAGCCACTTGCAATAGAGAGTATGAAGATGAATCAGGGAGAAATGTACATGCATAAATAGGGCTTTTAACAGAAGTGATAAGACAACATGACTACCATTTCTTCGGTCTGTAGAATAATATTCTATCATATATGCAGACACTAACATTTTTAATCCAAAGGTTTTAAAATATGTCCTGTTTCCATGTGTACTGTCATTAGTGGGCCCATTGTAACAAATACACTTTGCATGGGACTATGGTTTGGAAGGCTTCATTGCACAGTGGTTGAGGGGTTTAGTGAGGACCATGACCCCACAGAGCCCGATACTTCCCAGCTCTGGTATATGATAACAGCGCAATCCTGGCAGAGCCACTTATCATATCTGAAACTTAGCGTTTTCATCTATAAAATGAAGGTAATGACATTATCTGTCTATACAAAAATGATAAATCTAGAGAGCTTTAGCACAATGCTGGCTTTCACTACGCTAAGTGTTCAATAAAAAATAGCTATTGTTATCTTTTATTTATTCAAAAGTTGAATTATAGAAACCACATATGAATATATAAAATTCCTAAATATGAAATGCTATAATCTTGAAATTGTAGACATTTTCAATCCTTTTTTTTTTTTTTTTAAACACCAGCCCTAGCTGGTTTGGCTCAGTAGATAGAGCATCAGACCGCAAACTGAAGGGTCTTGGGTTCGATTCTGTTCGAAGGGCATGTACCTCATTTGCAGGCATGCAGGAGGCAACCAAATGATGTCTCTCTCTCTCACATCAATGTTTCTCTCTCTGTGTCTCTCCCTAAAAATCAATGAGAAAATATCCTCTGGTGAGGATTAACAAAAAACAAAAACAAAATACCAAACCTGTCTTTTCCTTTTTTGAGTCTCCCTCTAGACAAAACTGAAAAGTACTGTTTTCAATGTTATCACATCACATGGCTTTTGCTGAATGAAATATTCAATGCATTATCTTTTCAAGAACTGCATTTCCTCTCCTGCTTGTGTGACCTGCTCGAAAACTGGGATAGTTTATGAACGAAGATGGTTTGGGCATCACTCTCTCCCTTGATCTCACCTGGTCACTCCCTCACTCTGCCCATCTTCTCTGTATAGACTTGAATGCACAAGCATGTTAATAGGCAAGAGAAGATGAAGTGTAAATGTCAAAAATCATTTTTATTCTAATAAATACAATGCCCAATAATATTCAATTTTGAGTACAAACACAGAAAAATATCTGAAAGTAATGGATATTTTATTTTTCATTCCCTCTTTTGACTAAGCATGAAATTCTGTCTTCGGGGGGAAAAAGAAAACCTCTCAGAGAAAGAACATGAGCAGCTGAGTTCTGCACAAGGTAACATGGAAACAAAGGGGGCTGACGTCAATGATTGGCATTTGAGTAGCGAGATACAAAACCAAGCCCCCCAAAGCTGATGTATGATACAGTCGGACAGGCTAAAGCAGAGCTTGGCGAGGGGTGAAAAGTTGAATGGAATTGCATAAAATGAAGCAGAACATCGCAGAGAAGTTAATTTCCCTTCAAATCTGATGTTCCAGGTTTGATACCCTAAAGCATTTCCACTGTACTCCACATCACACCACATAGCAATATCTACTCTTCATTTGGCAGTTCTAAAATTCATATTTTAAATGACTCTATCAAATGAAAAAAATTTCTTTAACTGAAAAAGAGAATTCTCTATTTTAATATTTTGAATTGCAGCACTTGAAAGCAAAGAGAGCGAGCGTGCGCACGCGAGAGAGAGAGAGAGAGAGAGAGAGAGAGAGAGAAGTTAAATCTATTTTTAATTAATTTAGTCCAACAGAAAGAAAAGTTTTGGAACCAAAAATAATTTAATTTTCTTATCTGTATCCATATTAACCAATTACTATTTTCTTCACATTGTTATGATAAAACATAGCACTAGTGTTTCTTTCCAATAGTTGTGCTCCAAAAAGCACAGAACTCAAAGTCAAGAATCCCAGGGCTGAGTCTTACTTTAGTCACTGTATGTGCTACTGGGTATAAATGATGTAATCTCACTGGTCAGCTTTCTGTCAACATGAGGTAGCTGAGCTGGGCAACTGCTCTATGCCCTAGAAATCTAACCTCTAATGATGATCTCTTCTGTGTGGACTTATTTCATCTGCCCCTACCTCCTTGTTTTTCTATTAGAACTAATAGTGCATGACAGTTAAACAAACAGGAATAAGAAACTATTTTTACCAATAATTCTCAAAGTAGGGGGTCATAGATGACAGGGCTCGAAGAGGGGTTCTTTAAATATGTTTTAATTCTAATTGTTATATATTATAATTTTATAAGTGTATATTTTATTAATATATAATTGGCATATAACATTTTATTAGTTTTATGTATATAATATAATGATTTGATATATGCATATATTGTGAAATGATCACCAATATCAGTCTAATTAGCATCATAACACATACTTACATTTTTCTTGATAAAAATAAAAAATATTTTTATTATTATATTAATTTATATAATTATACAAATATGTAATATAATCCAGACAAAAAGATTTAAGTATTTTTTATTTTAGTGATGTCTAATTAAATATATGATAATACATGGTAATGTTTTAAAACAGAGATATTTTTTAAATCCTCTTATTGATCTAACTACCATCTTTGGCTCCTACATATATATATATATAATACACAGTATAGACTAATTTTATAGATAAATACTTTTTTATTATTTTGATAACCATATGTACAGCTATTTGTAACTGTGTCTTTGTTACACCATTGGGAACAAGTTACTACCTAAAGATTCAGCAAATTCTTTCAATTTTCTTGATAAATATGAATGTCTGCCCCATAATTTAAAATGTCCAAAATGTAAAAAAATGACAACAATTGCCCTATATGCCTTCATGTGGATTCTTTTAAGCAGTTACATAATTTTTACTTGTAAAAATTCAGATTTGAAAACTGTTGTCATACCACATAGTGAACTTAGTGCTTCTAATCTTGGAGATCATATTGCTGTGTTTGAGAAACACTACTCTCCAATATCTTACATACCATCTGAACTAGAAAACTATAATATAAATGCAATAGTTCTTTCTAAGTAGTTTTTCCTAAAATATTTCTATTTAAATAATTGAGAAAATAGTTTGTCCTAAATAACTTTACAAGATTTTATAAAACACACCTTCTAACAATCAGAATATATTTTTTAAAACAAACAAACACTAAAAAGTACATAGAAAATTAGAAAGGAAAGTAATATACTGTTTCTGAAAAGAGGGGGAAATGGCATATTTTTATTTGGTTATAAAGGTCATGGTACTTTTCCATAAATCAACACTAATTCCATCTTCTTTGTTTTGAGTAACTCCATATTGGTTTTCTGGGTCATATTAACAATGTGCCTTCCTGGTCTCCAGAATAACAATTGTTCTCATATGGAAAAATCACATTCATTTCTGCACTGTGCATACATACAACAGTCAAATATTCCTTCTTGTAGTTCCCTGACTACTCTGTTCCTTTCAGGTGTTCCAAAATCTGAATTGCACTGCACGAGTTATCTAATAAACCTGATTATCTTCCAAATATTCCAGCAGGCTGCCCTTTTCCCATAATGCCATCCAGATGGCCTTCAACCCACATGAATCTATTAGAAACACAATAATATCCCTAAAGTCCTTGTCCCATCAACACCCTCTTCTTATGTTCAGTTTATTTTCTCTGATCTCACTTGCTGAATTCAGATGAGATACAGGAAAAACTTCGTAAAAATCACAGGCTTAAAGAGGACCTTCACTATTCTTTGTGTTTGTGTGTTTCTGTGGGGTCCTCTCTCAGAAATAATGAGGGAGGAAAAAAGCAATGAGTTGGGTTAAAGTCATTGCTGACCAATGAGGAAAAGCTAAGGCAATTGGTATGACTTAAACCAAACAAATGGCTTTTAAGTCTACCGATCAAATGCCCAGTAACTTCATATTTGAGGTCACCTAAAGACATTTCCCCCAAATAAAAAAGTTACTCTTCCAAGGTCTATAGCGGTTCTTCAACTTGAAAAGGCAGATAAGAAAAACTAAACCATAGCATAGCGAAGATTCAGCAATGAGAGTTGTCAGCCACTGGAATGAGAAAAAAAGGTGTTTAGACATCTTTAGTCTTCAGGTTAGTCCTGACCAAAATGAGTACAGGTGAATTTTATGATGGTTCAAAATTCCTTCCAGACCTATATTTCTCTAAGTAGAAAAATGTGTCTGACTTATTAAAGTCAGTACTTAGTGAGTTGTATTTACTAGTAGCTAGAATTCTCTAGGGCTTTTATTTATTTGCCCCCGTAGTGCTCAAGAAGGAAAAAGTTCACCTTGAGTTTCCTAGACGTGACCTTTGTCCTTCTTCCTCTTATCCTGCATTCACTCCCATTAACGACAAGTGCAGGTAAATTCTAAATACACACAAGTATGTCATACTGCAAGGAAAGTCAAGGGAGGCAGGTGCAAAAGCAGGTCAAAAACTTCCTCACAATCCTGGTAACTAAAAATGAAACTGGACCCGAAATCATCATCATGCAGATGGGCTGGCTTTTGTCACTTGTTTTTTCAAATGTTCCTGAGTATAAAAACCAGCAATCAACAATTTCTTACTTTGGCCTAAGTACTGTGGGTGTTCCTCCAGTCCATTTGTTGACATAGTTTCCGTGTTAATAATAGCTAATTATTTGGCAAAAACAACCAACAACCTATTTTCCTTCGATTTCACATAATTCTTTTTCTCTTATTTTATTTTATTGATTTCAGAGAGAGGAAGGGACAGATAGAAACATCAATGATGAGAGAGAACCATTGGTCGGCTGCCTGCTGCACACCCCTGCTACATGGGCCCTAACCAGGAATCGAACCATGACCTCCTGGTTCATGGGCCGATACTCAACCACAGAGCCACACCAGCCAGGCCAATCTCACATAATTCAAGTGGCTTAGCAAAGATGATTCTCACGGGGCAGTGGTTACTTTTTTCTCTAATGAGTTACATAGATTCAGAGCAAGACCATTTGATCAAAATCTGAAGACATTCTTTTATAGCATTTTAGTCTTCAAATGTTTTAAGGAAGATATATAGCCTGCTTTCCATTTTTCCTTAAAAAGAATCATAGCAGACACGAAATTATAAATTGATACTTTGAAAGGATACTCTATTTTATCTTTAGCGTGTCAAAAATACACCATTTAGGATTTGCTTGCAATTTGCCCTGGTAAGCAACTTCAGCTTCATTTTCTTGCAGCACCTCTGCTTTTTTTTTTCCTTGGTTAGGGGGTGAAAGGGCTAAGGCAAAAGTTATCTATAAAATGTTTGACTATATGAATTATTCTCATCTACCCTTTTTTCGTAGGCCATGGGGATTTCATGCCAAATCAGTGATGAAATAGTTTTAAATATAAGGCAAGGTCGGAAGCTATTTGATGGAGACTATAAAGAGGCAGATGCTGCCCCGGGGCCCATGAGCCCCTTATGACTGGGCACCAGTCTTTTGATTCTGTTCTACCAAATGTCCTCCATGTCCACTCCACCTTTTTCTCACCAAGGTGAATGACTTTTGGGCATTCCAGGATGAGCAGCTTTCCCAGAAAACTATGAGTGTGGGCAAAGTTCATAGGTGCACTTTTGAGTACATATATGTATATTGTTTTATTTATAACTAGAGGCCCGGTGCATGAAAATTCATGCACTGGAGTGGGGGGGTCCCTCAGCCCGGCCTGCCCCCTCTCACAGTCCGGGAGCCCTCAGGGGCAGGAGGCGACCCGGCAATCAGGGGAAGGCGATGCCCCCATCACACCTCGGCTGCTGCTACAGCCAGCAGTGGAAGCCTTGGCTGGCCCTGGTTACCTGTGCCTCTGGCCAACCCTGGGCGGCTGGGCAGCCGCCATCCAAGGCTTGCCTGTGCCTCAGGCCATCCCTGGGCAGCTGGGGGGCTGAGGGGACTTGGGGACTCCAGAGGCAGGAGCACGGAGCGGCCAGACCCACCTGGAGGCAGGCCCGGCCATGCTGCACGCCTACCACCCTGGTGGGGCTGAGGGTACTGGGCGCCACCATCTTGTGGCTGTGGGCGCTGCCATCTTTGAGGATTTGGCAGTCAATTAGCATATTCCCTCCTTATTGGCTCTGGGCGCCACCATCTTTGTGAGGGTGTGATGGTCAATTAGCATATTCCCTCTTTATTAGATAGGATAATGTACATGTATTAATATACAAATACATAATTCACATGATTAACAAAAGAAAATGTGTAAAGGATCAGTTAAAAAAAGAATAGAAGTTCAAAAATTACTTTGTATCAAAATAGATGATCTTTTTTAAAAATATATATTTTATTGATTTTTTACAGAGAGGAAGGGAGAGGGTTAGAGAGTTAGAAACATCGGTGAGAGAGAAACATCGATCAGCTGCCTCCTGCACACCCCCTACTGGGAATGGGATGTGCCCGCAACCAAGGAACATTCCCTTGACCAGAATCGAACCTAGGACCCCCCCTCCAGGCCAAACTGGTTAGGGCCAAAATAGATGATCTTAAATAATTCCCAGGTTATGCATGGCAAACTTTGGTGACCATTTTTCTAATATATATTAAAGTGAAAAAGTAATTTTAAAAAATTTACATCTACATATTCAAATCTTCTAGAGTACCACCAGTAGTGAATATCACACTTTTCTTTGGCAGAGGAAAGCATCAGCATAACAAAGAGAGTTTCCTTGTTCTCTAAGAATACATTCCTCCTTTCCCTTCCAAGCCCTTAACTTATTGGATGATTCTTTTCAACTTTTGAATCAGGAGAAGGGTGGTCATCACAAAGTTAGAGTGTTCATCCTATTCCTGCATCTTCCAAATAGCTCATGCTGACAGCCACAGACACAGATGTGATCACCATCATGCCAGACAGACACAGGTCTATTTTTAATAATTTCATAAAGAAGGACTCCATTCTCCCAATGGATAATCATTTCCAGTGCCTCAACAATGCCACCCTATCCCCCCCCCCCAAAAAAAAAAAAAAAAAAGATATGGATGCTGAGATCCAGAGAAAAGCCTACCAAGTGCAGGCTTTTTCAACTTATAAAAATGATAAATTTGGCTTAGGCTTTTTTTTTTTTTTTGGTTTGTTTTTATTTGCTTTTTTCCATTTTGAAAATCATGGAAACAATTGGGAAATATTGAGTACTAATACAAGCAGCTAGTTTTTTTTTTTTCAGATGAGAAAACTAAGGTTCAAGTTGGCAGTGTGATCCGAAATCGCCTTCTGGCGTCAGGTTTCAGAAACTAAGGTTATGTGTATTATACATGATGGTGCCTCTTCGCTTATCCTATATAATAAAATGGTCATATGCAAATGACCCTAATAGTGGAACAGCCAAAATGACCGCTTGACCAGTCACTATGAGGCACACTGACCACCTCTTGGTCCCTTCCCTGGGCTAGCAGGCTCCAATGGTGAATGGGGAACCGGGGGTGGGTGGCTGGGGACACAGGTGGTGCCAGGCCAAGGCCCCCACCCCACTGGTTGCCCCACACACAGATTGCGACCTGCAGTGGGGGTGGGGCCAGCGAGCAGGCTGGAATGGCTGGCCTCTTGGTCCCTTCCCAAGGCCGTCAGGCTCCAAGCACCAATGGCAAACGGGGAACCAGGAATGGGTGGCGGTGGGGGGAGGGGCCAACTGCGGGTAGCTGGGAAAGATGGCCCTGATCACAGGCCAGGCCTAGGGACCGTACCCACACATGAATTTCGTGCGCTGGGCTTCTAGTTCTAAAATAATTCTACAGAGCATTTACAAAGCTTCCTGGTATCTCACCTAACTAAATGGTTTGCTTCTGAATTTCACATATGCATAAAGAACGTTGTAACCAAATTCCTCTATTTGATAAAGTCACAATATCAAAATAACACAGTAACTGCTTTCCTTTTCCTATATTCTCTCTCAGTTCTATATCATACACATAAAATTAAAAACATAATAATTAAAGACAAAGTTTGTACTCAGATTTCTTGACTTAATATTACCTTACATGTCATCTATATTCCTGTAACATCTTCAAAATAGTTGTTTTAATTCTTGGATAATCTACAGATTTCATGAATTAAGATGTTGTTCTATCACTAGGCATTTATATCATTTTGGTACATGAAGCTGTCTTTTTCTTTTATTTCCTTATGGTAAAATTTCAGAAAGAGACTCTTTAACTCTTAAAGTATCATTTTCTAAGTGCAGTACCCACTGCACTGCTTCCAGAGCCTGCCAATCTCACCACAACCTTGCCAATATTAGGAACTCACTTCCTTCCCCTTTTTTCCTTATTTCCTTCCTTCTTTCCTTCCTTTCATCCTCACCCCCCCCACCTCTTTCCCTCTCCTACCCTTTCCCCTTCTCTCATCTCTTTCTCTTCCTTTTTCTAATTTAAAATAAGTAAAATAAAAGCATTACTTCTCTTTGTAAGGCATTTCTTCCTTACTAATAAGGATAACAATGCTCTCTCTCTCTCTCTCTCTCTCTCTCTCTCTCTCTCTATATATATATATATATATATATATATATATATATATATATATATATATATATTTACTAATGTGTTTCTTCTTTGTGAATGGTGGCTTTATGTCATTTTCCCATCCATCATTTGATGGGATCAGGCCTTCCTTACTGAGCTCATCAGTAATGTGTTTGTTAAGCTTTATCACTCATAGACCTATGACCTTGGGCAAGTTATTTCAGCTTTCCTGTTACTGGATTTACTAATCTATAAAATGATAATAATCATCTCATAAAGTTGTCGGGAGCATTAAATTGAATCGATACATACCAAATTCATAGAACATTTTCTGTCACAAAGTAAATCCTCAATAAATACAGGATATTTTGTCTAAAATATTCAATATATTGCTTGCTTGTAAAGGCCTATCTTTAGTCTGCTTGTGGCTCCACTGATTTCTTTATCTTTCTATACATTTATCAACTTATTAGCTTACCAGACTACATAATTTTGCTCACACTTAACCTTTGGTAGAAATATTCTGATTTAATAGACAATTTTAGAGATGGATGTGCCACTTCAAGACTGCAGACTTTTGGGTCCAAGAATGTCAGCCTTATACAGAGAGGCCTCAGAGCTCTACAGGCTGGTTATCCACTCATAGTGTCACCAAGGGCACTGACAGTTACAGACCAAGTTCAAGATGTGGACTTCTATGCAGGGATCATCCAGGCCATGGAAGGGATGATTACATGCTATTTTGCAAAACATTTCTCAGACACTCCCTATGCATACCTTAATGAGCTACAAAGAAAAAAAAAAGATGAATTCTCTATTTTCATTGCTTCTTGAATTCACCCAATACATATTTCCTGAATGTTGTGTTTCATATACATCTACCCTCACAATGAGGAATATACAAGTTGTGCAGGTTTAGAATATGTGGATAGGAAAATGCTGAATTCAACTTTGGAAATCGTAGATTGAGGGCCAGAAAGACAGTAAGCAGTTGAGAAGATTGCCCTGGAGATCAGGAGTGGGGTATAGACCAGAACCACAGGCAGCAGCAAAGTCAGAAGAAAGAATGGGGTCAAGCAGGGGGTCTGTGTAGAGACAGAAAAGAAGTGGGCTTAGACTGGAGACCAAAGAAGACAGATGCATCGCAGGGCTGTCTGCAAAGAGGCCGAGAAGGAGTCCAGGTAAATGGGAAAGCAGCAACTAAACTGTCACAGATTTCAAGGGGGGAAAAAGAGCATTTAAAGAAAGAAGAAATGGCTAACAGCACCAAGTCATTGTGAGAGGTCAAAAAACATTAGAATTGCAAATGGCCTTTCAATTTATAAGAATGAAGAGAATTTGTTGCTATGACCAGGACAATTTCAGCAGAGTGGTGAAGAAATGGAGTAGGATGAGGAACAAGTAGCAGATAGAGACAACTGGCTTTAAAGTTTTTGTTCTGGAGGTTGGTAGATACATGGAAAAAGCTGAAGGAGGCATGGGATAGAAGGAGGATTTTTTGTCTGATTTTTCTCTCTGTGTGTGTATGTGTGTATGTGCATTTATAAAATCTCTCAATATGTAATAAACATCTATATCTCTATTTATAAAGACATTAACATCTTCTGTTTTTAGAAGGCTCAAAAATCTAAAAAGCAATTTAAAAAAAAGTTAAATAGCCCAGCCAGCATGGCTCAGTGGTTGAGCACGGACCTATAAACAAGGAGGTCATGGTTCAATTCCTGGTCAGGGCACATGCCCAGATTGCGGGCTCAATTCCCAGTGTGGGGCATGCATGAGGCAGCCGATCAATGATTTTCTTTCATCATTGATCTCTCTCTCTCTCTCTCTTCCTCTCTAAAATCAATAAAAAATATTTAAGAAAACATATAGTACTCTTATGAGTCATGCATTAAAGTTTCTCAGCACCAATATGTAAAATGAAGGGATTTGTTGTTAATTATGCCTGCAGTCCAATCTCAGATATAGATATATAGATATAGGTGATATAGATGATAGGTATAGGTATAGGTATAGGCATAGGTATAAAGTATAGGTATAGGTATAATATAGCTATAGATATAGATATTTACATATATGTTATGAGTTTGATTATCTCATGTATTGATGAGGCCAGTGAAGTGTAGGCTGGTTAATTTGATTAGTGAATTTCCCTGAGTTACCCAGTTAATCATTGATTGAACACTGTTAAGCATTTCCTATGTGCTTTATGATTTTTCTGCCTCTGATGTGTAATCATTCATTTGAAGTCTGCAATAGTCCCTCTCCCAGTTAAACAATCCTAAATATTACCATCTTAACTATTGCTCTTATTACCTTGGGTGGGCTTCTTTAAATGCACATGTCATGAGTTCAGAAAACCGGCACTGAACCTGCCCTTGATGGCATCCTTAGTCATTCTCCTGAAATCCTCCAGCCTCTGTACATCCTGAGTATGTTGCACATAGCGGATGATTCCAAAGGTATTTGTTAATTGATTGATGGCTCTAGTGCTGCCATTTAAATAATAAATTTGGTCACATGCAAATAATTTTGTTATAATGTCTCTGAATTATAATTTGATAACACATAATGAACCAATAAAAAGCTATGAAACCCTTTTAAACCACACAAATGAAGGGCCTTGGTAGAAAAGCTCAGATGTATTCAGGCAAATAATATAGAACAATTGAAGGACCAGGTGGTTAAGAACACTAAATCTCTTTTTAAGTATTTACAATTTCTCAACTGAAAATTGAAAGAAAAATGATGACTTTAGGTCATTTGGAAATAAAAAGGAACAAAAAACTCAAAATCTCTTCAAATCATATCTGTGCCTATTTTACAGGGTTATGTTTGAGGATTAAGTTAAACAATGCATATAAAGTAGCTAACATTGTAAGCATCAGTAAAGTATCCTGTTGTTGTTGCTTAATTTGTATCCCCTTCATTAGTGGTATTCAAAATTTCTCTGTTCCAAGTTGTTGTCCTTTGCCTCTTTTTCCAAAAACAGTTTCATATTTTGCTTATTTACTGTATTTGTTTATTTTGGAATACTTAAATACAACTACATGATTCAAACACCAAAATTATAAAAACATATTCAATGAGGAATCTCCAATCCCACATTATAGGGGTGCCCATAATCCCAATAGGTTATCACTCTTCTTTGTTTCTTATTTATATTGCCAAAGGAAAATAATGTGTATATGCCAGGCAAACACACACATACACACACATGTGCATGTATATATGTGTGTGTGTGTGTGTGTGTGTGTGTGTGTATATATATATATATATATATATATATATATATATGTGTGTGTGTGTGTTATATAAATTCTTTTTTCCTATAAAAAACATTGCATACCATATACATTTTCCTATGTCTATATAATCTGGCCTCATTGGTTTTCTTTTTCAAAAATTTCCTGGATATTCTTGTTGATTTTCATATGAATTATACAATCAACTTGTCTAGTTTTGGGGAAAAAACAGACTTGGTATTTTTATCGAGATCATGTTAAATTTATAAGTAAACTCAGGAAGGATTAGCATCTTAATGATGTTCAGACTTTCTATCCAAGAACATGCTATGTATTTCCATTTGCTCATGCAATCTTTTGTGGCCTTCAAAAGTATTTTAAAAAATTTTTCATGTCTTACATTTATTGTTTAAGGACATAGCTATTAATTTTACTGTTTATTATACTTATTAAAAAGGTATTTTCTCCCATTATACCTTCTAGTTTCTTATTTATGAATGTAAAATTTATGTCTGTACATCAGTTTATTGTGCTTAAACCTGAATGGTTTCATTGTTGCAGTGGTTATAGTTGATTTTCTTTACTTTCAAAGTGTTTATATCATTTGCAAAGTAATACCTTTACTTTCTCATTTCTAATTTTGTTTTCTTCATTTCTTCCTTATATATTTGCATTGACTAGTTTACCTTTACAATGGGCTCTTTTCCTTATTTCTAACAAAAGTAGACATGCTTCTAATTTGTTCCCAGAAAGCATGATGATTTCAAAATATATTCTTTTATTGATATTTTTAATTTAGAATGACCATTATATTTTGCAATATGTCATTTTAGTGTCTGTAAGAATGGTTATATAATTTTTCTTCTCTCAATATTATAGTATTAGATATCCTAATATTGAACCAACCTGTTCCTATGTTATTATTCTTTTAATATGCTGCTGGGTTCCAAATGCTAATATTTATTTAGAAGTTTTATAGTGATATTCTAGAGAAACATTGATTTAGAACAGTGATTATTCTGGCTACATATCACGATTAAACAAGTAATAACATAAAAACAACCAATAACAACAAACCAATACTGATCCACTCCCACCATGCACCAACCCATTAATTATATCAGAATCTATAGAAGTGCAGCCTGGGTATCTGGGGAAGTTACTAGGAAACCAGGTCTAGAAACATTGACCTATCATTTCCTCTTTGTATAAATTGAAACTTTGTAGTTGCTGCTTTAAGGTTAGTGTTGTGTTCATTTCTTTAAAATATTTTGAAATTTTTCCTATATTATTTTCTGTTCCTTATCTATTTTTCTAACTTATTAACTTCTGATGTTCCTGCTTATTTATTACATTTGTTTTATTGTCCCATCTTGCATTAGATAATTAATTTTTTGTAGTCTTTATTAATTTACCTAAGAATTTAAGGCTATGAATTTTCTTTGAACACTGCTTTGGCTATGTCCTATCAGCTATAATAGGTACTGTAGTGTAGTCATCACTTTTTCTACATATTCTGAAATTACCTTTCAGTTTTATAGTTCTTCTTTGACCCCAGATTTGAAATATTTTCCTCCAAGAGGTAGGAAATTTTATTTCCTTATCTTATTCACAATGTTAGTTTTGTTGCTTTGTGATAGGAAAAATGTTTGCTTTGCTATTTATACATTTGAAGACAATTGAGTTTCCTTGGTTGCTTAGGATTGATCAGGGTAAAGGTTCATGTTATTGCAAAATAATGTTTACTCTCTATTTTTATAAAATAAAACTTAATATACAACACATACATCTACATTATTATTTTTGTCTTCTGTCTATCTGGTTTTTATTGAAAGAGAGGAAGGGAGAAGGAGAGAGAGAAAAAAACAGATGTGAGAGAAATATCGATCATTAGCCTCCTGTATGCAATCTGAGCAGGACTGAACTGCAACCCAGCTATGTGCCCTGATCAGGAATCTAACCAGTGACCCTGCAATTCACGGGCCAACACTCAACCAACTGAGCCACACCAGCCAGGGCTATGTCTATTTTTTTTTTATTCCATCTAATTATGAACTAGAAGAGGGGAACTATTATTGTATTTCTATTTTTTAGCATGTCCTATGTTTTTTATATGTTGATGCTATGGTACTGGTGCATAGAAAAATATAACAATTATATATTCATTATAGATTTAATCATTTAGCATTACAAAAGACCTTCCTTCATGTTATTTAGCCTGAATTCCTTTTTGTTATCATCTACCTTTTTTGTTTACATTTGCATGGCAGGTCTTTGCCTATCCTTTTAATTTTTCTAAATTATTTTGATATATGCATCCTTTCCTTGTTTCTACCATAAGTAGGAATGCTTCTAATATTTTATCAGAAACCATGATGATAGTCTTTATACAATAGTGGCTCTCAATCAGGGGATATCTGGCTATGTCTGAGGACAATTTTGGCTGTCATAACCGGGGTTGGAGGGGCAGGTTGCTACTGGCATCTAGTGGGAATAATCCTGGGATGTTGTTAAATGCACAGGATAGCCCCCAACCCACACACCCACCCAAAGAATTTCCAGCCCAAAATGTCAATAGTGATGAGATTGAGAAACCCTGACATACAGAATGGGTTTGCTCTGTGATCCAAATTGAAATCATTGTTATTTTAATAGTTGATTTTAGATAACTTACATTATTTCTCTAATAAAGATACTTGGTGTTAGTTCTGTCTTATTATATTATGTTTTCTTGTACTTAGTGTTTTTTTAAGTCTTTCACTATATGGTCTGTTTTCTTTTGCATGTTTATAGTCTATTATTAAAGAACAATTTATATTGTGTTTTAATGATTACCTTTATAGCTATATATTTACAAAATATCTTTGATCCTTTAATTTGGGGGGCAATATCCAATAGTTTATTACTATAAACAATAAAAAAGTATTGTTTTCTCCTCCTTGGCATCCTCTCCTGTTCTGCCCCTAGTTGATTTTAGTCAATAGTATTATATATCTTAATGTTTACCTTTATACTACTAAGTAGTTATATTCCTACAAGTTGATTAATCAGTGGTAGAAAATATTCATTAATTCACAGATATTATAGGTGAACAAATAATCATACATGTTATTTTCCATCTGCTTTTCACTCCTAATTTTACTGTTTGTATTAATTTTATAATGACAGTCTTGCAACTCAAAGCATGGTCCAACATCAGCTGGGAGATGGTTAGAGAGAGAGAATTTCAGGCCTCACCAAGACCTAATTTGACTATGGGTGGTGGGTACACAATGTGATATATAGATCATAGTAATATACATTTGAAACCTATATGATTCCATTAAACAATGTCATCCCAATAAATATAATTAATTTTTTAAAAATATATTTTATTGATTTATTACAGTGAGGAAGAGAGAGGGATAGAGAGTTAGAAACATCGATGAGAGAGAAACATCGACCAGCTGCCTCTTGCACACCCCCTACTGGGGATGTGCCCGCAGCCAAGATACATTCCCTTGACCGGAATCGAACCTGGGACCTTTCAGTCCGCAGGCCGATGCTCTATCCACTGAGCCAAACCGGTTTCGGCTATAATTAATTTTTAAAAGAGAATATAAATAGAAACAATTGATTTTGATGGACTATAATATAAACAAACCTTTGTAAATTGTAAAAAACAAAACCAAAAGGCATCCAAATTGGAAAGGATGGAATAAAACTGTCATTATTCGCAGATGACGTGATATTGTATATAGAAAACCCTAAAGACTCCACCAAAAAAACTGCTAGATTTAATAAATGAATTCGGCAACGTAGCAGGATACAAAATCAATATCCAGAAATTGATGGCATTTCTATCCACCAATAATGAACTATCAGAAAGAGAAACTAAGAAAACAATTCCATTTACTATTGCAACAACAATAAAAATGAGGTGCATAGGAATATATTCAACCACAGAAGTTAAATACTGTACTCAGAAATCTATAGGACATTGAAGAAAGAAATTGAGGAAGATACAAATAAGTGGAAGCATAGATCGTGTTCATGGATTCGAAGAATAAACATCATTAACATGTCCATACTATACAAAGCAATCTACAGATTCAACAAAATTTCTATTAAATACCAATTACATATTTCAGAAATCTAGAAAAAAATATTCCAAAAATTTACATGGAACCAAGAAACACTCCGAAAAGCCTCAGCAATCTTGAGAAAGAAGAACAAAAATGATAAATGTCACTAATCATCAGAGAAATACAAATTAAAACCACAATGAGACATCACTTCACACCTGCCAGAATGGCTATCATCAATAAGTCAACAAACAACAAGTGCTAGAGAGAATGTAAAGAAAAGGGACTATTGGGAATACAGACTGGTACACATAGCTTTTTAATTGATCATCAATGTATGGTCATATATTTTGTGAGGTAGAGTTCTAAATTATCCCCCCCCAAATAATTAAATTTCCAATGCAATTTTTGAGTTATTTATCCTTTCCCCATTAAATTGAAATGTTACTTTTAACTATATGAAGTATTTATACTAAGTTTAATTTCTATACTTATATTTTGTTGCATTAAAATATCTACTTTATCTTGTAATAGCATCATAGTCACCTTAATTGTTGCAGTTTTATAATGTGTTTAGTGTAACTTTACCATATAACTTTTCCTTTTAAAAATTAATTACCTTTATATGTTTAGGTTTCTTTCTGAAAAATTATTTTCAGTTTGGAGAGCTACATTCTCTCTATATATAAATACAGATATAAATATAGATAATCTCTTCTAATTTTAATTCATTATTCGACAAATAATAAGTACTTCCAAGAAAATACAGGTAGCAAGAGAAACATCAGGTTATATTAAAAAAAAATAAGTTAGTGATTCAGGTGTGTGGAAATAAAAAGTAAAATCAAGATAGTGGATAGTTTAGAACTACTTTTTCCTTTTCTTTCCTCTCTCCATGCCCTTCTCCCAAATCCCATTACTCCTTTTCCATTCATAATCATGACTTAGAGAAAAAATAATGCTTTCTTAATTCTAAAGTAAGTATAAGTTTGAATCTCAGTATATTCTCTTCAACTAGCTAAAGTTTCTTTTTCCCCCCTAGTAAATCCTTCTAATAATGTAAATCCCTGAAAAACCATAGGAAAAAATAACTTGAAGGAGAAGTGAGTAGATAATAGAGAACTGTGTGAATATGTTAGATAGTATTTAATGCAGCAAAAAAAAAAACCTGTGTGAATATGTTAGATAGTATTTAATGCAGCAAAAAGATTGCTGCCAAAATAAACAATAACAATAATCATCATAAAATAATAAGAATTAGTAGTGGTATGATTTCATCGGCTACTGAGTGCTAGCTCACCCAGCATTGCATATCATTCCTCACAAACACCCAGGAGTCAGGTACCTTTATTAGCTCAGTTCCATAAATAAGAGAAGTGGAATAGAAAAAAAAAAGGGAGACATATGTACTACTATTTGTAATACTTTAAACTATTAAAAAGAAGAAAAAGAAGAAGTGGAGGTTAGGGAGGCTAAGGATGTGCATTGGGTTAGCCTGGCATGAAGGGGCCCAGAGGATCAAACCCAGATCTGCCTATACAAAGAGATTAAGCCTATTCACTTAACCACTACACTTATTTGAGGGAATTGGTCAGGGAAGTAAGTGTCAGGGAATCGGTCGGGGAAGTGAGTGTCTCAGGGAAAGCCTGTCTGAAGAAAATGGCTTCAGTGTGCAAACTGATCCTTTGGCCATAACAGGATTTCCTAGTTGTTCCCAGAGCCTACTGCATGTGTACAATTTTCATCCGTCCGTCACACATCAGACACTGGAAATCTTCCTGTCTTCTCCTTCCCTAGCACAGTGGATGCGCTATAGAGAGCCTGGCTACAGTGGCCACTGAGTGTGCTATCAGGAGGGTATACAAGATCGGAGGAGTGAAGTCGTGAGATTAGAAAACAGATGGAGGCAGCCACATTAGACAAGCCACCAGTCACAGTCATTCACTTGACAATCGAGAAACACGCTTAATTTTTATTGATTTCAGGGACAAAGGGAGAGGGAGAGATAGAAACATCAATGATGAGAGAGAATCATTGGTCGGCTGGCTCCTGCATGACTCACGCTGGGGATTGAGCCCGCAACCTGGGCGTGCTCTGACCTGGAATCAAACCGTGACCTCCTTGTTCATAGGTCGACGTTCAACCACTGAGCCACCCCTGCCGGGCCAGAAATATTTATTAGGAGCCCACCCTGTGCCAGACACTCTTAGAGAGCTTGGGATTCATCAACAAAACAAACATCCCTACCCTCTTGGAGCTTCCATAAAAGTGGGAGGGGATTAAAAAAAAAAAGTAACCAATAAATTCTGTAACTAAAACATAACAAAAGCAATGGAGGAAGAACAAGAGTAGGGGAGGTGAGAGAGGGGGACGGGGGTAGGGAATGGTCAGCAAGGATTAGGGGAGGTCCCACCAAAGCAGCACCCACTGTGGAAAACGCATTCGAAGGCCCAGGGTGTGGGGAGTGGTCGAACACTTGCTCCATTCTCATCTTTCCCTGTGACAATTACTCAAGTCCTTGTTGGCATCGATGTTATCACGATCATCATCATCAAAATATTATTATTATTGACTGTCATTTATTAAGCAATTATGACATGCCAGAAACCATGATACAAACCATTTTACAAATATGAGTTGATTCAGTTAGCACTTATTTTATGGTTGTCTTTTCTATTTGCCTTTAATTGGCACTTTTGTGTAATCCTCGTTGGCCCATGACAGTGGGTCCTGGCAGGTCCCGGGATCCTTCCCTTCACATTCCTCATGGGACTTTGCACAAGTCAAGGCCCTCAAGCACAGCGTACAACAGAGCACAGACACTTCAAACATATTTGCTGACGACTGAAACACAAATACAGATTCATAGAGAAACAGCGAGAGGAGCAAAAATGTGGATGGAGAAATGGAAGGCGGGGCCTGTGAGCACAGTTCCAGGAAGGCTGTGGGAAGCAGGGCCGCTGGAGCTCAGCAGAGACACAAGCAGCGGCAGGCAGCACTGACCACCATTCTTCGCACTCCCACTTTCCTCCTGTTGCCATTTTCCTCTCTTCCCCTTCTTTTTCCCCGCTCCCACCCCCTTAGACATTGCACTTGCCAGGGACGCTTGCTTGCACTGCTCCTGAGCAGTCTGTGCTCGCTCATAATTGATAAATGGTGGTGTTTTCCAATAACCTTATAAATCACAGCATGCAAATGGTTACAGTCGGGATGGGGAAGAGTGAATCTGCTGGGTTACAGAAGCCATAAGTACCTTGAAAATAAAGAATAACCCTTGCAAAATGACAGAGATAATTTCTTTTAGCATAATTGCCTGGATAGGTATTAGCCATGAAATTACAGAAGGAAAAAAAAAATAACCAAACACCAACAACAGATACTCCTATTTTATGAGAACAAAAAGGCATGATGTATTCCAAAACAGTTTGTGATCATTAAATTACATAACCTGTTATGTTTTACCCCTAAATGGCTTATTTTTCACTGTGTTTTATCCTGTTTGCTGCTTCAAATTTTCTCAGAAATAGGTGGGATAGGAATCTTAATCTTTTTATTACATAAGAGGAAAAATATCATGTACCAAAGCCATAGGTCAAAATATAAAATTGTTTAGCTATTTCCCACACTGCGATGGAAAGAGTTAATGTTAACTTTTTCAAATGTATGAGTTCTAATTGTTGAATCAGTGTTTTTCATTCAGCACTTCACATTCATAAGAGGGGCTTCTTTAATTTTGTGGGACGCTTTGCTGAGTATTAAATATTCTCAAGATTCTTTACAGCCAGGGATTTTTTTTTTTTTTTTGTACACAGCACGCTATTGTTATGATTTAACCTAAAGAAAGCCAAATTAAAACTGATTTACTAAATAGGTTAAGGATAGCATACTTATTCACGATTTCAACCCTATTTCATGCTTAGACAGGCAGATCTTAATTATACACAAAAGAATACAAATGTTATTAGCATGATAATAATTATTTAGAAGATGTCCTCTTTTAAAAAAAAAAAAAGAATTAAACCAGTATTGTCATCCGTGCAGCTACATTTTTCAACAGAATGACAGCTTTGCTAGTCATAGATATGTTCAAAGTACATATACAATATTCAAAGCTGTACAGCAGACATGTTATCTGCATGAGCTCGGGTATGCAGTGCCAGCGACGCGCTGCACACTAATCATCATGTCCTACCCACAGTACTACATGCAAATACAATCCTTTGTGACATTTTGTCAAATATTTTGAGGATTCTATACTCCTTATCACACCTCCATCCCCGTGTCCTCGTCAACGATCACGCGCCCAGAAATCATTTCCACAGATGGCACGCACGGACTCTAGCTCACCAGCATCACTCCATGCCAAATTAGCAAAAAGAAAATTAAAGATTTACATATAAGTGGCTCACAGGCAGGGCACGGGCGAGGCAAACTCAAGTTTACATTGACTGCCTTGCAGGCTGTGTGTGGCAGAGGCAGCCCAGGGAAGAGCAACTTCTTCCTGTGCTTGTGGAGCCAAGGATGTAAACATTCCGTATAGTATCCAGCCCAGGACAGACCAGATACATCAATTTAAAGGCCCTGCATTTGGAAAACGTATATATATATATATACCATGGGTCAATACCTATTGTCAATGAGCCCGTATACGATGGGTTGAGAAAATGTGGAAATGTTTCAGGACTAGAGAGTTGGCTATAGTACAAGCAATGCATTTTTGAACATTGATTTGCCAGAAGTGTATCTGCTGTCTGTTGCTCCAGGCTGGCATTTTTAATTATTTCTGGGACAAATGGATCAGTGATACACAGAAAATCTGTAGGGCTTCTTGTCAAATTAATAAAATAATAATGAAAGTAGTCATCTCAGACTGCAAACTGTCAAACATCCTTGAGAGATCTATAGTAATCTACATGGTTAAGCAAACGAAAAGGCTCCTGCATGCTATTTAAATCCTAAATGTGGTGACATAAAATAGATTGTGCTGTGTCCATTGTATACAATGACACCTACTGTGACAAAACCCGACTATGTTTAATGACCTTTTTAAATCTTATACCTAGAGTCCATAAAAGCATTGTAATTCGGTTGTAAAACACACTTTAATAATCAAAATGCAGCTGTTAAAATAGCATTGCTCATAATTCTAACTTGAGGCAATTTTTTTTTTGTTGTTTTTAATGCAGAAGAGCAGACCACAGTTTAAAATTCCTATGAGGTCACTATTGGCCATTACAGTGTTTTTTTGCAACTTAATAATAGATGTTTTAAAGTTTAAGTGCAGCCTCAGGCACTCATAAGCATTTATTACAAATCGCTGGTTGCCTCCCTTATGCAGAGAGGAATAACATTTACATACAGTAGCACGGATTAATAAGATAAAAAATTTGAAAAAGCCGTCAGTCAGGGAGTGAAACTGGTGCTAATAAAGCCCACTATATTCTTCGGAAATATCAAGCCGTCTGTTCCAATATTTTGCCATTCCCCATGAGGTATACAAATCCAAATCAGATAAGTCTCAAGCAATGCCAAAGACATGCGGCTCGGCTCTCCAGTGGCACCCGGCTGAATCTTTTATTTATCTTCAGAGCAATTGCACATTCTCGTATACTAAAGACTGAAATAAACTGAACATCACTCATCAGAAAGTTTCATAAAACGGGGCCCTCTCCTTGCTTGTTTGCTAAACCATGATTAGTGAGGAAAATGCACTGCAAAGTCTGGATCACGGCGAGGGGATATAATAGTAGGCATGGGACTTCTGTGAGCAAGGGCTAGTTAAATAGAACCACATCTTCCTGGAGTTTTAAATGATGCTCACGTGAAATCAGCCCTGGAGGAGAGAAAACTGCTTGAGGAAAGGGAGCTCGCAAGCCTTGCCTGCCCTCCGTTTTTGGGGGTGGCTCAAACCCAAAGGTGCAGGGGAAAGCGAAAGCAAAATAGCACACATAATTTCACACGATGATTAAACTGCAAAGATCCTTGTTATAACAAATCACGGTGTCACTCTCCCCAACTGCAGCCTAACAAAACTGCACGTGCAATCGTGCCTGCCCCTTGGAACACTGCTAATTAAAAAGTGCAACCGCCAGTGTTCTGATTGGGGATGCGGCTGCCCGTTGATTCCAGCCCAAGTGAACATTGATAAAAGAAATTTATTTATTTATACATAATTATTATTGTTACCCTACTGAACAGTGCTGGGGATTTGGAGAAATGAGACACCCCGGTTCTAATTTTTCTTCAAGAAGTCTGCCATATTAACTCCATTGAATAATTACTGAAAAGTAATACACTCGTGTAATATTACCTTATGCAAAATTGCATTAATCAAAAAAAGTGAGCCTGCTGCAATCAAGTAATTTGGGGGTGGGGAAGGCATACATGCATAGCATATTTTCCTCAGAGCAGCGTATTAACTCATAGTTTTGTAGCAATGATCCCTTGAAAAAAAGGGAAGTAAATCAGAGGAGGGGGTGGGCGGGAGGGGGGCATACAGCCCTGCTCTTACATTGATTGGGCCCCATAAATGGCAAAGGAATGGCCCGTTGCTGTCTTGACAGCCTGTTCCATTGCTCCAACTCTGTGCACAATGAAATAAATCCAGCTTGACCTCTCCAAGGAGCCAGACCATTGTTCCCCACAAGAAGAAGTAAACGTAGACGCTTAATTACACCCAGGCAGCTTTGTAGAACATGGGCTTAGGATACAAAATGAACAGTTTCCTGTTGTGGTAGGCTTTCTTCGGAAATGAGGGAAAAAGGGGGGAAAGAAAAACGTCTACGTGGGGCAGCTCATTCCAGGTGTGCCTGAAACGTGGCGAATTAGTGGAGGTTCCTGTGCATACACAATGTCTCACAAATACCGGAGTCCTCGCAGCACTACTGCAAGTGCAATCATTTTTACAGCCTTTTGTCTTGTAAGTTTTGCAGAGAAGGGTGGAAGGTGCCTCTCAGATTAGAGTCCAGCCCTGTGTGATCACAGAGGATGAAACAGCCTTCATTAGAAATGTGCATTTCATTTCTTTATTTTGAAGAGGCCTGGTGGCCGGGTGGCCGGCTGGGGCTGCTGCTTATTTGGGAGTTGTCTGGGTGGCTGTTTTTGTTGCATTCTTCTTTGTGGCCAAGGCTGTGAAGTGCGGTTTCCTCCACCAGCCTCTCCCAGGCTAGCTGTGAATAGTGCCCATTTTGAGATTAGGAGATTAGGTTATTCATCACTTGAGATGCTCCCCGCTGTGCCGCTACTATCAGAGCGCAGCCAAATCAAAACATCTCTGGAAGGCATTTCAGAATAATTGAATGCATCATAATTTCCCTATTAATACATATCTCATATTACAGATTATGCATGAAATGTTCACATTATCTGTTACTTTTTGTTAACGTCTTGCTCCTTGCCAGTAAATTTAATACACAGAGTGAATCAGCATGCTATGATGAAGGGATAGGTTACTGATAGCCATTTTTTTTCAGGATTCAGTAGAAAATTAAAGTAAATCGATCATTTTATAGCCCCACTGGAATGGTTACAAGGGCATGTTGCTAAGCAAATGGTAATTTAAATGTACTGTGTAATTTTTCTACGCAATTTACTGAAGGCAGATTTTATTTTTTCAGTTAATATCACATGCTGTTTATCTGTTAGTGCATGATGAATCTGTGGATAGACAAATTTTTAATCTGTGCTTTACTCAAATGCTGCAGCTTGACAACGGGTCATACAGGCACTATAAGAGTTAAATTCTGTACCCTGGATGAATATTACTATTATTAATACCTGAAAAAGATGATGAACTCACTTGTCTAAAAAGCATGCACTAAATTCTAACAAAAAGTAATCAAAGTAAATCCTAATGAAATCAAATAAAAACGTCCACATCTCATAACAAAAAGTTATATTCAGTATTTTCAAATTGACTGTATATTTGCCTTTCATGAAAGTTATCTGGCCACAAAAGATGCTCTTCTTTAATATTTTATGATTTCGACAGTATTTTAAATGTAAAGTGGAAGGCTATCACTGGAAATGAACATTTTTAGGAAAATTATCCTTGGTGAAAACTGGTCTTCTTGGTAATATTCAAACAGCAAATAATTATTTTTCTTTTTCTTGAAAAGAGAAGCATTTACCCTGTATATCAGGGTCATTTCAATTTTGTAATAAATTCCAAATTCTATAGTTTAAGACGAATAAGAATATGTAAAAGCATCTCTGTTTGATGACACCCATCATGTTTATGAAATTAAACAGGAAAAGCAGGAAGGCCCCATTTAGCCTTCAGGTTGCTAAAGTAAAGGCGAGATCCTCCTGCTGCTGGGGTACAAAATGCATTATTGTCATTAATGAAAAAGTTAATGGGCCATTTTCTTATATATCAATTTACATTTTACAATTTGAGTATACAAATGATATGTACAGCAGAGAGCTGATTATTTTTGCTCAAGGAAATAGTTTTAATGTGTTTTTATGGACATCAAATGTTGTGAATAATGATGCATCCACAGAATGCAAATAGGATGACAGCTTTTGGGCTGTGATCAACAGTCCTTGGATAAAAGGTCTGCTGGGACAATAATGTTCTGTGGAGGGCCTGAACAGTAAAAAATGGAAACAAGGAGGGCACCAGGATATTTGAAAGGTACACCAGCAGATGGGATTTGAAGTATGTCACTCACACACAGACATCAGATAATATTCCCTGTCTTAAGAGAAAAATGTATTTAAAGAGAAAGTATCTGTGCAGCCGTAAACTGCAGACAGAAAGTTATTGCCGATTCTGGCTGATAAAATCAATTTCTGAAATTAGATATGGCTCACCATATAAGAAATGAATTTTAATAACACATTTATACTACCGCCTCAAATCACCTTTGGTTTCCTAACCTCCACGGGTGGGGGTCACTTTTTCTCACCGCCTAAAGGCAGGCGTTGCTACAGACAGAAAGGAATGTCTCCGGGAATACTACCCAACAGAGTGTTCAAGGAGATAGGAAGAAACATTTCTTGAATTGACATAAACCAGTCCATTCTCCAAGTGGCATGGAAGAATGTCAGATTTGCTGTGAGATCACAAATGGAGTCCCTGAAAAGCAGCCATGCCTTTTTTTTTTTTTTTTGTCTTTAGAATTTGTGGGCAGGTGCCATGTGCACCTTAGAGCCCTACATTTCATACCAAGACACCAAAGAGAACTGCATATCTTGGTGACTGGACGAAGCCACACATGTCTACCCATCCACTATCCCATAATTGACCTCACCAAATTCTACCTGGGACTGGGGGGTTGCAACATAGGCCTGTAGACATAGACATACACACACACACACACACACACACACACACACACACACACACGGAGTCAGGCTATGCTGGCAGAATGCCAAGACATCTGGATGGAAGTGGAAAGTTCAGTCAATCATTCATTTCCCCTTTTCATCTGCATATTTAGGAAAGAGGACTCGGTATTCTCCCATCAATGAGGATTCTCATTAAAACAAAACAAAAACTTTTAAACAAGAAAAAATAGAAGTGAGGCTGAGTTAACCTACTTTATTAAAAAAAAAAAAAGCTCTGGGTGATAACTTCTTAGGTAGCTGAATATGAGTTCATTTGAAAGAAATGCTTACAAATCCATGTAAATAAAAAACAAAATGTCTCCCAAATATTTATTAACCTATTTCTTATGATTTTGAAAGAGAAAGGGGTCACAAACAGAAGCTAGCATGAACTTGATATAGTACCCATGATAAGTTTAATCAGGAAAATGTAAACTAAGTGGTGGTGGGGGGGAAGTCCATATCAGTTATATTAAAACATGGGGATTTCCCAAATCATCCACAATGTAGCAAGACTAGAAAGTATATTATGCCTTCAGCATATAATAAGAGACAGCTGAATGTAAAGAAATACCTACCCATACGTGAATATAAATAAGAAACATAATGGAGATGGACAAATTGCTCTTCTGGGTGAAATACAGTGATGGAAGTAGAAATGTATTGCTCTGGGATTCCAGGATTATCAAATCTCTACTTTTCATTTTTTTTAACAACGTAAGAATTGGCGAAGCTTTTGTTCCAAGATTACTTTCTTATATATTTCTTTCATCACCCCCTGCTCTGCCACCAAAAATCTCACCTTGGAGTGTTGCTTTTTAGCCACAGATAAGCCAAGTTTCCCGAGCTGCTTTCAGCAGCACTGCCTGGAAAAGTGCACAATAAAAACATCCACATCCACAACCACAACCACAACCACCACAAAACGAACCCCATCTTTGAAACGTCCTTCCCCCCTGCCAGCAAGGACAGTTATAAGTCGCAGGAAATGGGGACCCATATGCCTGTATTGAAACCTAGGTAACTGGAATTATTTCAAGTTAGAAACACTGAGCACGAAATAATTAAATTTGGAAAGGCTCCTAGAAAATGATTTAAGCTCCCAACATTACTTCGAAGAGAGCTTCCTTCCCACCCACCTCTATCCAAAACAAAGTTACTTCTGTAACTTCTTCCTATGGTCTGGAAGTCAACATGCCTACATCCTCTTATATTCGAATTTATTTTCTCTGCCAAAATCCAGCATCGGTGCCTTAAGGCGCACATAGGAATGAAGTGGGCTGGATCTGCTATCTTTAGCCACCCTTCTATGTATGACTAAAAGCTGGACAGAGTTAGCTGACCTCATATGTATATGAACTAATGGTACAATAAAATTGTTTTCTCCTAAAAGAAACTGTGTATATCTCTTATCTTTAGATAATATACGTGTGTGTGTGCATGTGTATTTTAATCCTGATGTGTAAGCATAAGAGTTTTCTTAAAAATTATACTTCATGGCCTACAGGCCACTCAGTTAATGGACTTTTATAATATAGCTTAAACTGTATTATTTTAGCATAGTTGAGTATACTATTTTTAGTATAATTTAGAATTTATCAAGTTTATTTCCTTCACTAGATTAAAATCAAAAGTACCAGTGGACCCTGAGTATTTTGTCAAAATTGGAAGGATAGTATACATAACTTATATTTCAGCAAAAGTTGTGTTTCACTTTCCCAGTCTAGATCTAAAAATCTCATTCTTTCTCTATGAAGAAAGAGGACGTAGTCATCTACAATGGAATCAGGTATCACTTGAAAAAAATCCAACATGCAAAAGATGTTTTACTCAGAAAGCCACAAAATGGTGAGATAACTGGTTCCAATCACGAAAGGAGTTACCATTTTACGAAAGAATCCAATGTCCTTTTTGCCCATAAACAATGTTATAAAATTAACAGAATAAAAAAAATTAATCTACCTATTATTCCAAATGTACATTAGAACCTATATTATTTGTTCCACAACATCTTCCAGTTCTTAAACATACATACATTTTACATATTGAAGATAGCATTACATTTTCCACTTAACACTATGGATGAGGCATTCTTCTTGCTTATCATAACTGAATGGTCTTTAAAGAGACTATCTTTTTAATAAATGAATACTATTTCTACCGGAAGTGGTACAAACACTTTGTTTTTAGAGAGGAAGCTTTTTACACTCTGATAGAAAACACAGAAGCCATTTGAAAGCTTAATATCCTTTGCCTTGATGTCAGCACCATGATCGACCGCCCTCTTACTTGACAATGAACTGAGGGTCTTAGCTTGGAAGCCAACACCTTTAGTTCATTCATACTCTCAACCTGTCAGAGAACTTAACCAAGCACGATCCCTGAAAAGTACCCAGCGGCAGTGACACCTGTCTATATCTAAAGGACAACTTCCCTCCACAAAGTCTTCTCCAACAAAAGCATCATTTCCAAGTTCCAAACTCTCCTCTTGAAGCTATTCTCCAGGACCCCAGAGCAGTTCAGCAGCTAGGACAGCTTGTGAGTACATTTTGTAGCCAAATGAAAAACACATAGAAAACATCTCACAATAATGGACCAAATCAATAAAGCAAATAAACACTTCTCTTCAGCACTCAGCAGGTACAGCCTTATTTTCCCACCATTCTACAGTAAATCAGCAATCTATCTTGAAAAATAAAAAAGAATATTTTACCACAAATTGACTGCATTTAATAAAATGCAAGCTCTCCTGCCCAGACAGAGAAAATTTGAAATCAATAGTCAAATTCCCCCTCTTCTATTAAATGAGAGAAACTCACATATAACTTTATTGTTGCCCTCTGAATTGTCCCATGGTTCTTCACATTGTGGCAAGAACCCTGCCAATTCATTACTTTTCAGGTAAAGAAGAAAGACAAAGCACAGGTAATAAATCAACAAATGACAGTCATCGCTTTTGGCAAACAGATGAATTACGAAGAAAAATAATTTCCTTGTTAAGAATATATTCTTGAAATGTATTGTTAAAATACTTGAAAAGTATTGTTAAAAAAGCAACTATCTTTTTTTTAAAAATCAAGAGCGTTTCCCCTCAAATGGATTTTTATAGCACTTTCTCTAAAATGAAAACAACCCCCCCAAAAAAAACAAAACAAAACAACCACCACCAAAAACCATACAAATGTTTAAGGGGGAAAAAGGAAGAAGTGTAATACAGTGCTTCAACCACCATGGTGGAGTACTTTCAAACTGGCACCAAGACGGACACTTGGGCAAACACCAACTCTGGGCACCGTTTTATGATTCCAACGTTTTATGATCGAAACCATGGTAGTGCCGCTGCCAAGTAAGCTTGGGAAGAAGGCTCCTGAAGGCCAGAGTTTCCTGGCCTTCTCCTGTGATGGGAATTTGCAAGTGAAGAAAGGTCCCAGGGCAAAATCTGTGGCACTTCGGTGCCCCCTTGTGTCCAATTTGGCACCAGCATGAACTATAATGGGCCTGTGTAGAAAGTGGAGCGGGGAATTCCTTAACTCCCACAAGGGTGCAGGGTGGGGTGGGGAAGAATTGATATGTTCTACCTCTGTGTCTGTGAAAAAGCCAGTTGCTGGTGCGATGAGAGATTTCTACACCGCTGCTTTTTCACAACGCTACTGATGCCCTCCACCTGACCCCTGGGCTGAATTTCATCTGGAGATAAACCAGAAAGAACAGTTTTGCATCCCTGGCTCTCAGACCCCCATAAACAAGGAAAACCATGTTAGATTGGAAAAATGTTGCATTCTTATTACCAAGATATAGAAAAACTGGAGCTAGTATTTAAAGTCTCTTTGATAGAATCTTACTTGGCCTCAAATATCTCCCAAAGTTTGAGTCATGCCAGATTATTTTATACGTTTGCATGACAGAAACTATTTTATTCCCCATCATTTTTCTTTTTTTTTTCTACATGCAAAATGACTGTGTAGAAAATTGGGTCACCACTGGATGCAAGAATGTAACTACATTTATCAGCTCCATTCTCACCTACACACACGTGAAAGCATTAAAAACCAATTCTACATGTAATAAAGCTTAGGAATTTTTTGAATTCAATGTTGGGTTGAGGGCGAAGGACAATTTCCCCCATAAATACAAATTTGCTTGTGATGCTTATCTCTGTGGATGGTTTGACTGCAGGTCCAGAATTGGATTGCAGTTCTGTCTGCAAGAATTACCTGGGAACCATCTACTCCTTCTCTATACATTTATTCACACAGCTCCAAAGACATTCCAACGTGGAGGTTACATGCTTTCTTTGAAAGCACTGTTGGAGGCTTCAGACCTCATAATGTATCAAAGGATGGGAGGAGAATGGAGCCAGTGATAAATCAGAGAAACAATAGGCAGGGAATGTAAGGCAGTGAGAAAGGAAGCACATGAGTGGAAAAGGGAAAGAGAAGAAAGTGAATATCCAAGGCCACAGATCTTGGTGAGAAAGCTTGTTCTGTCTGAAGTGGAAATAGAGTACAATTGTCACTCCCTCTTTGCTCTTTTTGTGGAAATCGTTAGAATTTCATGTGGGAATTGCAAGCCTGCACTTACGGTTGTCGAATTTAAGCTTTCGGTACCACAGTAGGTCTCATGGATGACGGACAGCCCTCTGTTCACCTTCAAAGGCAGGTAAACCCCGGGTGTCCCACCACCACTGCTGCTCAGTGAATCCCTCTGGTGAATTCCCCTGTGTTTTCTCCAATAGGATGAAAAGGAACACTCTTTGGTGATTCTTCAGGATAGTAAGTTACTCTTGAACAGTGCTTCTCTTGAACATTTTCATTTTTAAAAATGGGCCATTGATTGAGGGAAGAGCAATGAATTTTCTTCCCTGACCTCAATCACAGACTCCTTCACATCTTGCAACAAACGCATTATATGATTTCCATCTTCACTTGTCAACAGTCCACGTACATGGCATGGTTTTCCTTTGATCAGAATGGTTTGCACATATGTGCCCCATGTCCCCTCTTTTTACTTACAAAGACTCACTCTAGGGAGGACTGTGAATCTCTAGAGGAATAGCAATTGCCACAATAGGAGTGGTATCTACCACCTTGACCCCATCATGGTACTTTTCAACCCAGGATTTCCCACCTTTTCTTGACCAGTGCTGTGCCTAGAACACTTGCAAAGTAAGGTCAACGTAATACGTTCTACTATTAGTAATGCACACATTTTCTTGATTACACATACCAATGAGGGTAGCTTCAAGGTTATGCATGAAGTAGAAAAACTGTAAATTGCCTTCGAAGTTTTTGTTTGGGGAGATGGGAGAGAAAGATGTGGCATTATACTTGGTGCTAGGACTCAATGCCTAACCCCTTGACCGGGAGACACACTCAGAGATATCCACCAGGTAAATATTTATCAGAAGAGTTAAACCATCTTTTCCTATAAAAGGGACCTTCAGCATGAAGTTGGCCTAGGAAAGAGAGAGTGATCCTCAGTGACATACAGCCCAGAAGGAGAAGACAAGAACTATTTCAAGTGCCTGGGTCTAACTATTCTAAGTTGGAGAACCTGATCATGGTATCACCCACATTCTGCCTGGAAACATCTTCCCCCAGACTGTCTCAGCCTATCTTCTTACTTCACAAAGGCTCTAAACCTGCCTCTAGAGAGGCCTTTCCTGATCACCCTATCTAAAAGAACAATCCCAGTGAGGCGCTCTCAATCCCTATTCTCGGCTTTATTTTTCTTCATTGCACTTATTAGCACTTCACAGTATACTGTATTTGCTTATCGACCATCTCATCCAATGGAACTTAACCTCCATGATGGTTTTGTCCACTGTTGCATTTCTATGCACAGAAGAGTATCTGCACAGGAAAGTGCTCAGGGAATATTTGTGGAATGGCCAGCTGAATGAACTTTGGGTACACCCATGTAAGTATTCCCACATGTAAACATGCCTTAAAAGAAAAGCTGGGGAATCTCTGCCATAATCAACTATCATATGCTGTTCCAATTTGGGAAGGATATACCTGAGCGCACCCTCAAGAGGAATACTCAAAACCCCAGGCTTAACAGAGCATAGTATTTTGATTTAAGACTCTCAAACTTTATTGTGCATGTGAATCACCAAGAGAGCTTGTTCAAAACTCAGCTAGCTATCCTCCCCTCCCCGCACTATTCTAATTCAGTAAGTGGGTGCCTGAGAACCTGAATTTCTAACAAGTTCCAGATGATGCTGATAGTGCTGGTTTGGGGACCACAGTTAAACATCACTTATTCTCTAAAATTCAGCAGTCGTGGCAGCAGGGATGATTAAGTGTTTTAAGAAATTGAAGCACAGACATACTGAGGAGCACAATGTCAATTTTCCCTGCCTTTTTTTTTTTTAATAAAAGAGGGACTGTTTAGAAATGGCTTGCTTGCTATGGGTTGACTCAACATGGACTATGAGTTTATCTCTCCTAAGTCATTATGGGTATCTGAGTACAAATTGTTGGGAAGAACTGATTGAAATAAGCCATGGATAAGTCAGGATAGAAGTTGCATGAGTGCGACCAGTTCTTGAATGTAGTGAATCTCTCAAGAGTTGATTCATAAGGAAGTATCAGAGCCTGGTCTGTGGGTGGATAGGGTGGGGAGGTGTCCATGAGGCTGACCATTTTGGTGTGGTCACAGGAAGCCAGTGTAGCCTGGCAGTTAGCGGCAGGCAGCCAGAGAGCTCAGGGTTGCTAGAGCTCACCACACAGAGTGTGGCTGTAATAGCTTGCTATCAGTTATCTGGGTCAGCCATCAGTGGGGTCTGTTGCTTTTAGATGGTCCTCTAGAGCCTTTGGTTTTCATTTTTCTCTTACACCAAGGAAAGAAAAGAATTGAATGTAATTGAATATCTCATAAAAAGGCAGATCCTATGTTGTTCCTATGCCCATTGCTCACATTTCATGGCAAAACTATTGTGATGGATGCTTATCAAGACTGATACAGAGTAAACTCCCACTAACATCCGAGGCTGTGTGTCCTCTTCCGGTTTGACTGTCAAAGAAATGAAATGCAGCCTCACTGTATTAGTTGGTTCTGAATACATTTCCCAAATGTACAGTGTTTATGATGGGTAAAAGCAACAGGTGAGCAAGGGAAGGAAATTTTCAATGCTCTTGGTAGGTGTTGGGTGTGTGTTTTCTTATCAAGTGGTAGGGCTAATTCACTGTGTGCACATAAAATAAAATTTTGGCTCTATGTATTACTATAAATCTTTCAAAGGCCAAAGACCCTTTTCTTTACCATTGATGTTTGCTTCAGAGCCAATCCAGAAAACAGTGTGTGGGATCAGTCTTATATTTAGAACAATAAGACCTCACCTCTACTTAGGCTGGTTTTTCATAGCTGGGGTAACCTACTCTCCACATCCATTTCCCTAACATACTTTCCATATTCTTCCCCAAAATAGAAGCAAGGTGTTGCTTTCATGGAGACAGATACTCACCTGGCCCTCTCTTCCACCTGAAAAATGCTACTTAGATTTGGTTGAGGTTTGGTTACATTTGAAGCTGTCCCCATGAACATGCTATTTTCTGCCCCAAATCCTTCTAGCAGCAAACCTTCCTCCCATTCTGAAACTTTATTTATTTCTGTTATTCCAGATGTATGTGCCAATCAGTTTAGCTCCTGCCAATTCCTGTTTATTAATAATGCTAACGAAAGAATTGAAATTCTACCAGATTTCAATCTCTTTTTTCATGCCTCAATAATGAGTCGTAAAAGAGATGAATTCTGATATTGTCTCAGTAACTCAAAGGACTCGGTACAATCAGAAATTTGACTGGCTTTTGCCTACCTTGCACGAACTCAGGAGGGCTATTCGTACTGCTAACCGCCACTGTATATGTGCAGATAATTTGCATTTTCATTGTTCTTTATTTTATGTTATTAGTTATTCATGAGATGAATATCGCATTCAACAACTAATCTATAAAGCTTTTGCTTTAAATAACAATGTGCCGTTTTGTTGTAGGAGGTGGGATGGAGGATGGACAGCCCATTTAGAAATCTTGTACAAAGAGTTGAATAATGAATGACATGAGGGCTCTTCCCTGCCAAACGTAAAATTGGTATCTCAAAGTGGCAGTAGAGTTGGAAGAAACAGACTGTACTACATAGGTTTGTACATACAAGGGCCACATTAGCCAGCTGGACCTACTGAGAAAGGTCCCTCGCCAGCCAGCCAAAGGGAAGAGAAGGTCAGATTTAACTGTAATACGTAATGAACCTGTAAATGACTAATTACTCCTCTCAACAAACAGCACAATCTGCACGTGAGGCAGAAACCAACATAGAAAGCATCTAACTTGGGGTGTTTTTTTTTTCCAGTTGGATATTATCCAAGTTTCATACACATTGCTTTCCACGTTTCCCAATAAAGCCTCATGTCTATCTTAACAGAAATTGAAAAGAAGAAAAATGCAAAGATCCCATGCTCTTTCCTGGTTTCAGGAAAGAGGACGTTAATTCTTTGAGAACCATTCAAATTGGAACATGAGGTCCCAGCTGTGTGGGGGAGCTGCAAATGTGTGCAGGCTCCATGGATTTAGCTGGGCATCCTTGCCTATATTGATGCAAAAGCTGATATAGATAAACCCTAGATAAGTTAGTTTTAAAAGCAGATCAATGATTTCATTTACCAAGAGGGGAGCATCGGGCCTTTACTATACTCAAAGGATTTCCCTGGAATCCCACTGTGGTTATCTAGGTAGGGACTGCTTCACCTTGGAGGCAGTGAATTGCTAGGTCTTGACTTGCTTAGGAAGGAGGTAACTATCTCTCCTAGGGAATAAAAAAATCCATAAGGAGACTCCATATTTTCTTCAATAATACAACTCTGAAACTCAGAAATTCTGATAGAAAGATACTGGTGACAGCAGTAGTATGACCTAATAACAATGGATAAAGTAGAGAAAAATAGCAATCTAAGATCTAAGATTTTTGAAGAAGGGGAATACATCTTTTTCTTTTTTCCATCTCTGCCAGTATTTTATATTTGGTAAATGCTGAAGAATGATAACAACAATGACAAGTAACATTTATGGGACTTCTTAGGTGCCAGACACAGTTCTAAGTACAATACGCATTTCAATTCATGTTACCCTAAAATAATCCTGTCACGGAGCTACTGTCATCATCCCCATTTTATAGATGAGGCACAGAAAGTTTATGAAACTTAACCAAGACCACACAGCTAATAAATGGCAGAATGGGATTAAGATTCAGGGGGTCTGGCTCCAGAGCTTTTATGCTAAACTAGAGGCCCGATGCACGAAAATTCGTACAAGAGTAGGCCTTCCTTCCCCCAGCTGCTGGCACCGGCTTCCCTCCGGCACCTGGGACCTGGGCTGCTTCCTTCCGGCCACCCGCAGGCACCCGGGGTCTGGGCTGGCTTCCCTTGGGCCGCCCACAGGCACCCAGGACCTGGGCTGGCTTCCCTCAGGCTGCCTGCAGGCACCCTGGCCTTGGCTTTGTCAGGAAGGATGGCCGGAATGACGTCCGGAAGACATCTGGTCTAATTAACTTATTACCCTCTAATTATTATAGATTGCTTCTTGTTTATACAGTGTTACAATAGCTCAATAGAATTGTAGAATTTTATTGGGGATTTGAATTCTACTGTCTCAGACTGGAAATGTGAGCTCAAGCAAAATTGAAAAGTCACACCTAAAATCTAGAAATACCAAGCACGCACACATGCACGCACGCACACACACACTGGAATTCATGGTGATGATATATGTATAATTTTATGCTTATTATATTATAACAACAGTTAGTTTAAAATGACTGATAGTCCCTGAGAAAATTTAATTCTTCAAAACTTTAGAACCTATCTGGCCAACAAATTACTTGACATTTCTTAAATGCAAATGTTGTATCAGTTGAGGATAAAGATTGTGAAAATGTGGTATTTCTTTTGTCCCCTCCCTTGCCCTTCCTTCCAGTATCCAGCTCTTCCGCTGTTCCCACACCCAGCTGTCTCTTTCTGGCTAGTACTCTATGGGAGGCACCCTTTTCTACCTTACAAGGAACTTACGTAGTATATGCCCCACGCCCCAAAAACTTTGGTAGATGATGTTTTATCTCTGAAACCCCCTTTTATTTTTCAAATAAAATTTAACTGAACGTCTCAAATCTGAATCTATGAGAAGTAGTACAGAGGGACTGGTGCCTCTTTGCTGCGTCCTTTCCCCGCAACTAGCTTATAAAGTGTCTGAGAGCCAGGACAGATCCTAAGCCACTGTTTACACCCAAACAAATACCTTATTTGTGCTAGAGATTTGACTGAGGCACCTGCAAGGGTATCTGAGGCATGTCTCAAAAAAGAGCCTATACATGGTTGTTTCCAACCCCGAAGTTCAGTCCTCCCTTAGTCCTGTTCTCCTGGCCTCTCAGCTGGGCCTTTTGTATTGACAAACAGTTTAACCACTAAAGGGGCCAAATAATGACAATGAGTGACTTCCCACCCCTTAGGCGGGGGGTGCCTTTGTTCTCCCTCCCATTTCTCTAAGCTTAGCCCCTTAGCTTCCTTTATCTTATTCTCGCTGCCCCTCAAGCTGCTTGAGCTCTGCCCAATGTGGCTGTCAAGTTTCCTTGCAAAAGGCCATACTCCCATTTATAAAAAGTGTGTGTGTGTGTGTGTGTGTGTGTGTGTGTGTGTGTGTGTGTGACTCCCATACAGATTCCACTGCAAGAGCACCAGTAACATTCCAATGAGATTCCTTCTTCATGATGCCCTGTTCAGCTCAAAGACCCATCCCAGGGCCAGTGGGGAGGATACTAGAAGGGTCCTGCCCAGGAGTAAGGAGAAGAAAATACCTCTTTAGAAGGAACACTCATTCTTTGTTTGGGGGATGGAGGGGGAAACTACTGGAATATTTGTTGATTCTATTTGAATGCTTCAAAAGTTTTAAACTACTCCCCCAATTATGTACTTCAGCTTAAAAAAATTACACAATTAGGTATGTTCATTGTAAGAAAAAAATAGAAAATACAGATGAAGAACAAGAAGAAACAATGAGCTATAATCCCTCAAGATGTTTTTCCAGGGACATATGCTTACAAAGTGGGATAACAGTATTTTATATATCTCAATTTCATTGTAATCATCTTTTGATATCTATTATATACATCTACTGCATCATTTGCAGAGTTTGAAAAAAAATTTCTGAACAAATTCCCTACTGCCAAGCTTTTAGTTTGCTTCCAAGCTTCCTCTGCGTCAAGCATCATTGCAGTGATGGAGCGATGAGCAGATCAGGGGAGAGAAAGAGCTCTGGGTTCAGACGTGGGTCCAAATCCTAAACAGCCGTGTAACTTGGACACTTGGACATATTTTATAAAATCCTCCCATGCCTCGTTTCGCCATCTGTTTCAGGGGAGAGTAATTGTAAGAGCATAGCTCGTCAGACTGTTCTGAGCCTTAAGCAAGAAAATATATGTAAAGTACTGAGCACTGTGCCCGGCTCAATTTGAGCAGCCAATAAAAGTTGGCTGTAATTAAATAACTCATCGTAAGATTACTTCTTGAGTACATATTCCTAGAAAGGAAATCGAAGGGTCATTGGGCCCAAACATTCTTGAGAATTTTTATTCATCATTCTACTTATCATCTAACTTCCTGCCCCGCCAGTGAGTAAGAGGAGAAGTAAGAGACTGGCTTTCCACATTCTCCCTCACGTTGGGCCATCATCCTTCTTACAGAAGGCAGCGTGGGAACATGGAAAGGGCCCTGAGCCTGTAAACAGAAGTTGTGAGCTCTAGTCCCAGCTTTACTACTTATTCCGGAACCATGTGCTTTGCACTCTGTTCTCTTTGTTAAGAAAAGGGGATTGGGAAAGCAGGTGGCAGTATTCACCCTAAAACACCATATGGTGTTTTAGGGTGAATAAACTAAGTTATGAAACTACTTTATCAACTATAGCTGGTCACCCACATGGGAAGTATTTTAGCCCACCTGGGATTTGGCTCTAACTACCCTAGAATCTTTACAAAGTAGATTTCCAATTCAATTAAACTCAATTCAATGTAATGTTCATTGAGCATCTATTACGTGTCAAATACTGAGCAAGACACTGAAGTTAGAGACAGAAACAACAATGGAAATAGGTACCATGTAAAAATAAAGCTGAGAGGGAATCCTCAGGAAGGTAGGGGAGGGTATTTGATACAATCTAAATAAAATTAAGACAAATTTGAGCACTTAGCTTTATACTTTTTTCTTACTTATTGCTTTTTTTTTAGAAAGAGAGAGGAAGGGAAAGAGAGGGAGAGAGAAAAAGAGAATCATCGATTTGTTGTTCCACTCATTTATGCATTCATTGGATGCTTCTGGTGCCCTGACCTGAGATTGAACCGCAACCTTGGTGTATCAGGATGGTGTTCTAACCAACTGAGCTACCCAGCTAGGGCTTTATATTTTAAATCCCATTAAGAATTTATCCAAGTTGCCTAACTATCACCCCAAACTTATCTAAAGCCCAGAAATTGAGGGGTAGAGAGGTCCTGAACAATCACAACATCCAACACACACACACACACACACACACACACACACACACACACACACACACACACAAGAAAAACAGAAGAAAAGAAATAGAACAAGAAAAAGAAACATCAGAATCTCTGCCTCCTTCTGTATGTTAGAAAGTATGCCCCTGAGTTCTTCACATCTATATACTTGATGTGGCCCCTGCCCAAGAGTGTCTGGCATTCCGTGGCCGGAGAGAAGGGACAGAGGAAAGGAAAGATGCATCGTGGGCCTGGCACACACATTCCTTTCTCCACCAGCCAGGAGAGCCCAGCCTCACCCCACCAACTCCCGCCTCATTCTTATTCTCAGCCCTCACAAGCTCCTTTTCTGTCCTAATCAGGTCTGATCTGCCTTTAGCTGACAATGATAGGAATAAAGAGCAGCACAGATTTTGGCATGTGTATGCTTTTTTCTCCCCTTAATCTTCTATAATAAAAAAAGTATTCTCTCTTTTACAGGCTTCTATTGTTTTTAAAAAAATTAAGGCAGGAAGAACTGTGACCATAACAGAGGACATCTCCTTACAGCAAAGCTACGTATTTCATTATCAGCAGGGCTGATCTTAATTTACAGTAGACATTGCTGGTCCTGAATTTTAGTTGAAATAATGGAAATGCTTCTTTCTGAAACTTGTAATGAAAAACATAAACAGTGTATATTTTAATGATTAACACTGGCTAATTCCACTGGTGCTGAGTAGCATGTGCTGAAGAGATGGATTATCTCTGAAACATAATTTTACTAAGCACTGCTATGTAATTTGTTAAGCATTTAGTAATAATATGTCTAATAAAATACAAAAAAATATTTAGAAAATGAACCATAATTTTAATATAATTTTAATTAATGGGAGTGCAATTGCAGTGGTTTAAATTACATTCCCAGTGGTAAGAAGCCTTTCAAACCTAATTTGTAAGCCAAGATGGTGGCTCGAATGACTGGCAGCAAAGTTTCTTCAACAGATTTCATGGGGCATGATCCAAAGATAATAGGTTCTCAGCCCAATGACAATCCAATTACAATGCCAATCAAAGCCAACTTCATGCACTCTAATTATCAGATTTAGCTGTCAGCTCAAATACAAACATAACACTTTTATTTAAATAAAAATTTAATTTAGGAAAAAAAAAAGACGACTTCATGTGTGATTTATTGAGACTGCCAGAGCAATCTAACTTATTTCCCTGGTAATATAATAAAATCAGTCTTGTATTTTAAAAAAAGTGAAAACTTTTTCTCCCCTCCCCACCCCAATTTCCTGCATCTGCTGTGCTATATTATTTAGGAGTTAATTTAAGTGAAAAAAAAAAAAAAAAAACAACAGAAAAATAACTAAAAACAAACAAACAAAAAAAATAACCTAACATGGTAGCAGATATTTGCCAACTAGAAGTAGGTTAAATAGAGTAGCGAGGCTTTGAGGAGACAAAATTCCAAGTGAATAAATGGCAAAACCTAATTCGTTTTTACTAGTCATCAGGAAAAAAATCATGTTTCAACTAAAATCCATTTACATAGGCCTGAAGCTGAGGCGACTTGCTTTCCCTTATCTCTGCATTAAATCATAAAAGAGACACAGGCAAGGCTGAAAGAAAGGTAAGCCCAACATTACCTTTAAAATTATTTTCAAAGACCCACATTAAGTGATTTTAAGACATTTGATATTCAGATTATAAATAGCAATAAACCTACAGCTACAGTAATGGGAAGAGATGCTCCCAAACAAAGCCTGAACATGCTTAGCTTTTGCTGTAGGTTTACTTTTAGGATTAAGAATGAGAAGTACCTCTTGAGGCAGCAGTGCCAAATGCAAATGTTGTGTGAGCCATAAATATGAGTCATATATGTAATTTTAAATTTTACAGTAGCCACATTTAAAACAGTAAAAAGAAACAAAATTCATTTTAATAACATATTTTACTTAACCTAGTATATCTAAAATATTGTCATTTCAATATCTAATCAATTTTTAATTATTAATGAGAAATTTCACATTCTTTTTTTCATAGGAAGCCTTCAAACTTGGTGTGTATTTTGCATTGACAGCATACCTTAATTCAGGCACATTTCACTTGCCCAGTGACCACATGGTTAGTGGCTACAGTACTGGGTGATTAAGTCTTTTTGAGTCTGGCCCCCAAACACCAAAGCTGCCTTTAAGGTTTAGTTGTATGGCTCCAAAGACCACCTACTCCCAGGGAAAAACATATGTACTGGTTTTCCAAAGAAGCTAAAATCTCCTCTAGTATTTTATTTTCTTAAAGCTGGATAAATATCCTACCTCTGCCCCCCACCCCCTAAAAAAAAAAAAAGAAAAAAAACACATAGAAAAGTTTTGGGGAGATTTTTTCTTTTCCAAAATATATCTTGTGAACATGTAATAATATGAAGATACGCAATCATTTTACAATATAGATTTGCATAAAATTAAGACTTGCCTTAGGATCCCTGCATGGGAGGCAGAGGTGTAACATGAGGAGAACAATCATGGCAAGGTGCAGGGAACCAATGGTAAGCTTTGCCTCTGCTAGCTCCAAGACCCTGGTTACAGATGGAATTCTCTGGATCTCCCTTGTTATTTTAGAGGGTGCTTTGTAAGCCTACAGTTGGGGACATATTACCCACACTGACACTCTCCCAGAGTGTCTTCCCATCCTTATCCCACGGGCCAAGATGGTGTACCCTGAATGCCCATCTCCACACTTCTAAATTCTTTTCCAGTTTAAAGGTGCTTAAAATGTCCAAACCTACCACATAATGTTAGACAAGATTCACAGCAGGTTAAAACAAACAGTTAATTTGTTTCATCTTGCATACTTGGAGTTGGAAGCCACTTGAATTGCACATGCAAACAGATGCAAATCAGGGTTTCTCCAAATGAATTAAATGGGGAAAAAAGCCTTTTAGTATTAGTAATATTCAGAGATTTTGTGGTGTTTATAAGGAAACTAGAGGCCAGGTGCATGAAATTTGTGCACTGGGGGGGGGTCCCTCACCCCAGCCTGAGCCCTCTTGCAGTCCAGGACCCCTCGGGGGATGTCCGCCTGCCGGCTTAGGCCCGCTGCCTGTGGGGAGGGGAACTAAGCCAATAGTCGGACATCCCTCTCACAGTCTGGAACTCCTTGCTTCTTACTGCCTGCCTGCTTGCTGCTCCTTACCACTCAGCTCCTGCTCCTTAGCACTGCCATGGAGGCGGGAGAGGTTCCCACCATGGCTGCTGCACTTGCCAGCCATGAGCCTGGCTTCTGGCTGAGCAGCACTCCCCCTGTGGGAGTGCACTGACCACCAGGGGGCAGCTCCTGCATTGAGCATCTGCCCCTGGTGGTCAGTGCACATCACAGCGACTGGTTGTTCTGTTCATTCCACCTTAATCATCGTTTAGGCTTTTATTATATAGATGATTTCCTTTCTCCCATGCCAAATGTGAATAGTTTTCTCAGTTCTATTTGAATAAAACCAAAACTTACCAGACTTTAAGGAACAATAATTTTTATAAAGATTGAACCAGACATTAGTCAGATTGACATCATACTAGGTTTAAGCCTTAATCATTACATCTTAAATGCAACTCTCCCAGAAAAAAAAAACAAAAAACAACTAAAACTTCCTTACTAAAAGACAAAGAAGTTTTCCAAATAAATCTTTGCTTTAGGTTTGACAACAATATAATTAAAATTGCTTCTAAGAATAGAAAGAGTAATAATACATTTCAGGAATGTGAAGGTGACAGATAGGAGAATACACAGATTCAGTGGTTATTATTTTCAATAATAGCAACATATTTCATGGTACTTAACATGCATTTTTCCACTCTACTTCCAGAATCAATCCATAGCCTTGTAGCGATTGATTGTGTTCTTATGACAACGCTGTGAGGTAACATAACTGGTATTATCATCCCTTACTTGGATATGACTTCTTGCATTCTAGCTCCTCACTCTGTCTTTCTTCAGATTAAAATCAGATCTCATTGCCTCCTACATAACTGTACCTTGACAGACCAAAGACACCTCCCCTTCACAGGTCCAAAGTCAAGCACAATCATTCCCCACGAAACCTGTCCTTCAGGAGTCCCTTATCTTGGTCCATGGCACTGCCATCCAACTTGGCAAACAGGAACATCAAATCATACTCAGATCTTTCTTCTCTGGTTTTATCCTCAGACCTAAACAAGTACCAAGTTAGATGCAAATGCCTTTAACAAAATCACACCACAAATCTTAAGAGTAACAGAGAGAATCGCCACTAGGTAGGAATTGACAGTCTCCCACTCAGACCCTGAAATTCACCTTCCCCTGGGGCACTCATGCTAATTACTGTGACTAAGGCTGTGCATAGGGGCCCCCATTACATGTTTTAGACCAACAAGAAAATACAACTTTTTATTTAATTCCCCAAAGCCTAGCTCAGACAAAGTGAAAACAAGACTCCACTAAGCAAGGATAATACAAAGAAAATAAATACAGAGAATAACAAGCAACTAGATACTCTAATGCATGAACTACAGCTCAGTCATTTTAATGTGTAGGCCTCTAGGGATGAATGGTCCTTGCTTAGCTCCCAATTGCTGTCAGCGGCAGGTGGTCTTTCCCTGTGCCTTAAGAGTGAACAAAAAGCTCCAGTAACTATGCTTCCCATGAAGGGTTGACCTGAAAGAATGAGATCAGAGAGAGACTAGTCTTCTAGCCTGGTTGAGGTCATTATTATAAAATTTATTTTCCTAAACGAGGACCAAAATTTCCCAAATGTCTATTAGGGACACCAACCTAGCCCACTATATTCACTGAGGCCTGGGATTATCTTATGGCCTCAAAGAACTCAGCATTCAAAATCCAACTCAATGAACCTAAGGCATGTGAAATGTACACACACACAGTGCCAGGAGGTCCTGTATTCTTCCAAGTCCGGTATTTTTTTTAAACTTTCTTTATTTTTTAAAATATACTTTATTGATTTTTTACAGAGAGGAAGGGAGAGGGATAGAAAGCTAGAAACATTGATGAGAGAGAAACATCGATCAGCTGCCTCCTGCACACCTCCTACTGGGGATGTGCCTGCAACCAATGAACGTGTCCTTGACCGGAATCAAACCTGGGACCTTTCAGTCCGCAGGCTGACACTCTATCCACTGAGCCAAACCGGTTTCGGCTAAGTCCGGTATTTTTTAAGTATCTATCAACTCTACCAGCATCCCAAAGTCCTATTAAGTCAGTCATTTCTATTTCCTTTCATAATAATTTATATGAGTTTTTTAATAATAAATTAATTCACATTCATTTTAAGATCTTTGCAAAAATAATCAGAAATTTGAAGACAAACAAAAAAAAAAATAAGTCACCAGGACCTTATGATCTCCACCATCTGTTATCTGAATGCATGCAGTAGCCCATCGGTTCCTCTAAATTCCAGTGTCTCCCCACTACAGTGCAGCCACGATATTACTCCTGCATTACATCCATTTCACATGGATTAAACATAAGTTCATTCAGCAAGAACTTTCACTGATTAGCTCCAAAGTGCTAGAGATTGTGGGACATTACTGAAAAAAAAAAAAATTGACCCTGTTTTCACAGAGATCACCCTCACTTTAATGCTGGTCCCCACAGTGCCTTTGGAATGTACTCCAAATACCTCAAACAATGTTTTTGCTCCTTTTCATCAGACATTGCTGGATCAATTGTCCATACTTCCATAGCCTCAACTTGTGCTCCAACCGGAGTGCATCCTCTGCAATTCTTCTAGGCATGCCTCTGCTTTTATAAATATTACTAGTAGCCCATTTGCAGGAAGAATCCTGCAAGCGGCTGCTGCGGCCGCGTGTGCTACCGCTGCTGCCGCCGTTGTGGCTGCTGCGCCTGCACCCGCGGGCCGCTGCTGCCCGCCCTGCTCCGCCCTGCTCCGCCCCGCCCAGGCTTTCCCTCTGGCAGCCACCTTGCTTTCCACTTTTCCTTCATCTTCCTTCTAAGTTGTCTTCAGTCTTCACTCCTCCCTCCCTCAGCGTATGCAAATTAACCGCCATCTTTGTTGGGTAATTTGCATACTTACCCTGATTGGCTGGTGGGCATGGCTTTGGCTGGTGGGCATGGCTTGGGCATAGCAAAGGTGCGGTCAATTTGCATATTACTATTTTATTAGGTAGGATTTCCTCTACCTGGATTTCCATCCCCTACACACACACACACACACACACACACACACACACAACCCACCACTGCTACCACTCTGACCCTGGGAAGATAGTGGGCACTCCAAAAATATATGTTAACCCTGGCCCGTGTGGCTCAGTTGGTTGGGTATTGTCTCATGCAACAGGAGGTTGCCAGTTTCATTCTTGGTCAAGGGCACATGCCTGGGTTGCAGGCTCAATCCCCTGTCAGGGGGCATGCAAGAAGGCAGTCATTCTCACATGGATGTTTCCCTCTCTCTCTTCCACTTTCTCTAAAAATAAACTATTCATTATATATATATATATATATATATATATATATATATATATATATATATATATTAAATAAAATGAATAAAATATGACATTGCACTGGGTTCACCTGAAATCAAGAGATTTAAATGTGTTCTAAGTACTTAGAATTTAAAATTATACTTTGATGAGGATAAGATAAAATTAGAACATATTTTGTAAAAGTTATATTCACAAAGACTCTTTAGCATCCTGTACAATGAAAGGGGAAGTGCTTGCTGGAGGATGCCGTGGTCTCTTGTTTAAATTGGAGAAGGAAGTTGGAGGAAGTTCTCAAATTTCAGCCTTGTGTTTGCCTGGAAGAGGTAGGATTTCAGAATCTCATGATCTAAAGGGAGTCTTTGGAAGATGGTACCAGGATGCTATTTCAAGCAAAATGGAAGCTGTGTGAAAAAAACGTTGAGGTAAAGGGTATTTTTGGTTGAATAGGCAAAGATGCCATAAAGAAAAGGATGAGAGATTGGAGCATGAAAGGCCTTAGTGGTTCTCAACCTTCCTAATGCCGGGACCCTTTGAGTTCCTCATGTTGTGGTGACCCCCAACCATAAAATTATTTCCATTGCTACTTCATAACTGTAATTTTGCTACTGTTATGAATCGTAATGTAAATATCTGTTTTCCAATGGTTTTAGGCGATCCTGCTAGCTGTTCTCAACCTGTGGGTTGCGACTAATGAGAGCTGGGTCAAAGTGGAGTCAACTTCCCATTCCTTTCCCTTCATACTTCCAATTTGTTTTCAAGTTCACAGACTTTACCACCACATTCATCCACTCTCCTCCCTCTATTCTCACTTTCCCTAGTAGGACTGAGGTCCTCGTTCCTTTCTAGGCTACTGCTAGAGACCTTTCCTGGACACCCACCCACACCAATTCCAACTTTTCCCTGTTCCACTATCAATCTTTCTAAAGTGTGTCTCCCATCACATCTCTCCTATATTCAATAACTTTTTGTGATTTAATTTAGAGTCTAATTAATTTGCCTGACATTCAAAGCCCTTCCCAAGTAGAAGTTACCTTAGAGTTCCACGTCTCACCACTCCATAGGTATTTCATACTCTTGATATAGTGCCACTAACCATTTCCCCAACATGCTTCACTTTCCCATCTTGTGTCATTTTTTGCACTGTTATCTCTGCCTCGAGATAACCTTCATAAATAAAAATACTGCCTACCCTTCAAGGTCCTTTTCATAAAACCTCTGTAGATTTTCCTAAACAAAAGTGGTTTCTGTCTCTTTTAAACCCCTGTAACATCTGGTTTATCCTTCTCCTGTGGCTCTTACAGTTCTTCCTGCATCTTATCTCTTTATATCCTCATTTTATCCATCTTAAATGACTTTAATCTCCCTAATGGCAGGTGAGGTAAGCAAAATTACAAAATGGACCCCCAAGATTCCTAGCCCCTGATGTACACGCCTTCTCTGAGTTACTCAATCATTAATCAAGTTAAGGCTGTGAAAAAGATTTTGCAAATGGAATTAAGGCCCCAAATCAGTTGACATTAAAATAAAAAGATTATCTGGGTGGGCCGAACCTAATTACAAGAGTCCTTTAAAGGCAGAAAGTTTTCTCCACCAGAAAGAGGAGTGTGGGGAGGAGGGGGTCAAAAGGGGAAAATAAATAAATAAACAAACAAACAACATGTTTACTGAAAGTGGAGAAAAAAAGAGAGTTGGAGAATCAAAGTACAAGGGGGAAGGTCCTGGCCAAGTAGCTCAGTTGGTTAGAGCATTGTCCCAACACACCAAGGTTTCGGGTTCCATCTCCAATCAGGATACATAGGGGAATCAACCAATGAATGCATAAATAAGGGGAACAGCAAATCAATGTTTCTCTCTCTCTAAATTAATACATTTTAAAAAAAATACAAGGGAGATTTGAGGAATGAGAAGTTCTCTTTTCTGGTTTGAAGATAGAGGGGACCATGTGGCAAGAAATGCAGTCCACTTCTATCTGTGAGCAGCCTACAGCAAGGAAGCCCTTAAGAAAACAGAGGCTTCAGTTCTATAACAACAAAGAACTGAATTCTTCCAAGAATGACCTTGGAAGTGGAATATTTCCCAGAGCCTCTAGACAAAAACATAGCCCAAATGACACCTTGATTTTACCCTACTGAAAGCCTGAGCAGAGGACCCACCCATGTGTTGAACTTCAGACCTGTAGAGCTTAATAAATGGGTATGGATTTAAGCTGACAAATTTGTGGAAATTCATGAAATAGTACTTTAAAAAAAATTAATACACCAGAATACTATCTCACTCCTGTTATTATACTGAGCAATACCAACCTGAGTGGCTTGTATATAGGAGTATATCAATAAATAATTAACTTCTGATTGCATAAAAATATTTGAGACACAATCTCATTAGTAAGAACAAATACATAAGCAAAATTAAGGCCCACAAGATGAAGTATTTATGTCTTTAATTAGAGAGAATTTGGGAAATTCTTAATTTATTAACTCTAATAATGTCATATTCTAGCACATCTTGAAAATCCTGAATGTAAGACCGTACAACAAACTCAGTTTTGAAAAAATGGTTTTGGTTTTTAAAAAATACACAATCGTGGCCATTTACTGAATAACACTCCTAGTGACATTACTGAACTGGCACCTCGTTCTATACCTGTGGTGGCAATGAAAAACCCTGACATCCAATTTCCAAACGCAGAATGTCAACTTTTAAATAAAATCTCCCTTTTAGCACTACCACTCTCTTCCTATTAATTTCTGAAAATCATTTTTCTCTCTTCTGGTCTCAAAATGTGACCAAACTTAAAGATTGCTGACATTTCTTTTTCTTGAAGTTAAATACTAGACCTAAACCTCCTTGCTCTACACCTGCCATAAAGGTCTGCCCAACAGAGAAAGGGAGATCCACCTTCAAGGCCAAGTTTTACATCCAAATAGTTCCAAGGCCCCAGGGTCACTTAACACACTACAGTTCATCTTTCTCATTAGCTAAAGGAATTCCCAAGACTGACCTCTTAGACCTATTGTCATATCCTAATGAAAAATTAAAAACAAATGGCCAGGAAAAGTATAGTGGGCACAGCATCATAATGATCCAAAGGGAACCGCTGACCTTCCCATTGGCCTCTATGCTCTGGTCACTGTTTTCAATGAAACTGTGGAAAGATTTGTAAGCAACTAACATGTACTTTGGGCCATCCATAACTTTTGCGTTGGTACAGACTATTATTTATCAAATAAAACATAACTGCAGTAGAGGCCCAATAATTCAGCATCTGAGAGGGATGTGCTTCAGAAGAAGTTATTACGGTCCATCAGATCAAAAATTTGCTTTTTAAAGAAGTGTCCAAATACAGATGTACACAATAAGCTCAAATTATTACAGTCAATTTTGCCAAATAATACACATTTTTAAAATTACTGTAACACCTATCATATACCTTACTGTGTACTTTTCCCACATATATAAGGGACTTTAGTGTTTAAAGAAAATGAAAGAGAGAAAATAAAGGAGAAAAAAAGGACATATGAGCCACCATTTCAAAATATAAAGGCTATTACAAATGTAGAGAAGCTTCCAAATATAAAAGATAGAGACAGGTATTTTCTAACTCATATTGTGCAGGTTATTTTTATTTATATATATATATATATATATATATATTTTATTTCAAGTCCCATCAGCTGAAAAGACACTGTCAGCTTTTACTCTAAACGTTCTGCATGTTGTCTGTGTGTGTTATTTTAAAAGGTCTGAACAAAGAGCTTGCCTATTGCAGGCAATTTGGAGAACCACCAAAGTTACAATAGCTAGTGAATATCATTGCTTCTTTTGGTTTTGTTCCGTGAAAAGAAATCAAGGCATCTCTCTTTGATGTCTATTTTGTTTTCTGTTTTTGTAATCACTTGTGCACATGGTGTGTACATACAGAATGATAGAGGCTCAAGTTCATGAGAATGATGATAAAATTAAAAATAAAAAACTCTTAATGTTAAAAGGCTTGATTAGGATAAATACCTCAAATTTCATACACAAATGTAAATAGCTGAGATTTATCAAAAGTTTACTTGCATTAATTAATGCTTTCCATTTTAGGAGTATACATTCAAAATAAAATCACCATTCTACAAGTACCAAGAGAGTTCTGGAAATGCTCATACGATGATTTTGTTTGTGTTGTTTTCTCTCTACACCACCCCCATCAAATTGTGTGTGTGTGTGTGTGTGTGTGTGTGTGTGTGCGCGCTCGCGTGTGTGCATGTTCTCTCTTTCTTCCTCTCTATCCCTCCTCTGCTCTTTCTCTCTTATTCTCTCTCTCTTTCTCTCGTTCCCTCTCTTCCTCTCAGATATACAGAGAAAACATCAGATTAATTATAGTGCCCCTAACTTTAGTTTGTTTTGACTCAAGAGACTAAGGGTCATGTCATAACCTATCTTCTACTATTCATCCATTTTACTATTTTAAAATAAATTTCTTAAAATATTTGATGGATCTGTGTCATTACTACTTTATGAAAACTTAAAATCAGAACCTGCTTTTTCACTCTTTCTTCCCCCTTTTATCAAGATCAGTTTTGTTGTGTGTGTGTGTGTTTTTCCTTCTGCTTAGAAATGATCCCTTCAAAAAGTCAGCAAAATATTTTGGCTGTCTTCAGCAGCACTTTGGGCTCCTCTGTTACAAATTGTATAAACATTTTCTAGACAGGGGAATTTGAAGGGTTTAAATTATTTTTTAAATGATGTCTGTATTCTGGTACATTCACAGTTGCAAGAGGAAGATGGAGGCAAGGAAAGCTACCACAGAACATAATGTGTCTGGAATCAGGGGACTATTGAGCTCTATGCAAATCTGGGAAGGATAAATATCTTCCTCATGCATTATCTACAGCAAGGACTCTGAATTTCCCAGGCTGATGAAACAAATGCTCTCGCTGGATGTAGTCTGTCATTCATATTGAGCTCACATATTTTACTTCCTGAAACCAAACAAATACTGATAAACTACTTCAGTGAGCCTTTCATCAAAATTTCGGCAGTATGCAGTTGGCGACAGAAAGATCAGTCTGTGGAGCCTGAAACCCTTTCATCATCAAATATACAGAAATAATAATTATATTTATCTGTTTGGTTCAGGCTGCATACCAAGATTTACCCTTGCCCTAAGGACACAGAAATCATCAGGCATTGTCATCTTTAAAGGGGAAAATAATCCTTAATAACTTAGAGGTTAAATGGCTCTCAATAGTTGTGGGGGCTGAGGAAAAGGAAATAAAAATAATACATTACTTTTAGTATTTCCCCCCTGTGATGCTGTAATAATATGTGTTGTGTACTAACCAATTAGCACTTCTGATAACTCTGAAAGCACTAGTAAGCATGTAGTCTGACCAACAAAAAAAAATGTTAAGGGTGTGAAAGATTGTCCCATAATTCTATTTTCCATTCTTTTAGGAGCTATGTGTATGTGTGTAAACATATTTCAGCCTAACTTACTCCAAAAGCGGTTGAAAAATTGGATCAAATGAACAGAAGAGTTGAGTTTGAAAAACATTTTATGGTGGAAGTAGTGTATCTCCATTTGGATTCCTGCAAAAGCAAAAACTGAGACAGGGGCATGGTCAACTGAGGTTACTGTATGTGAGTCCAGGAAGTTGGATTGAAGGAGCAGGAAGAGTGAGTCAGGGAAGGAGGGGAAGCCAGTAAGGGTTAGTTCTGAGCTGGTTTTCACTGTGAACACTGGAGGCTTATTCCCTCTGGGGTCCCTCAGGAACTAAGAAAAAAAATGAACCTCAGAAACACATCACTGCAGAATTAGAAAGCTGGGACATTTATCCTCTGATCCAGGACACTGGTGAGAGGTTCCCACCCCTGAGAGCTTTAAGTCCCCTTTCTTGATGTCTATACCTAAGTAAGGCTAAACCAGCTAAATCTTAAGAGAAAGCCCTGAAGTAAAGAAGCTGAGAGAAGCTTGAGGTGGGAGGCAATCAGAAAGCACAGGGATTGCTCACAATGGCTGAGAGGATCAAGGGAATGGGGTGGGGGCACTGATATCATCCACTACATATTTCTTTTTTTTTTAAATAAATTTTATTGATTTTTTACAGAGAGGAAGGGAGAGGGACAGAGAGCTAGAAACATCCATGAGAGAGAAACATCGACCAGCTGCCTCCTGCACACCCCCCACCAGGGATGTGCCGGCAACCAAGGTACATGCCCTTGACCGGAATCGAACCTGGGACCTTTCAGTTCACAGACCGACGCTCTATCCATTGAGCCAAACCGGTTTCGGCCACTACATATTTCTTGCTCTGGAATAACTTGACATTGCCTCATGTTCCTCTAAAAAAGTATTAGCTATCAAGCCATGCAAAGACATGGAGGGACCTTAAATGCATGTTACTAAGAGAAAGAAGCCAATCTGAAAAAGCTGCGTGGTTTGGTTTAATATTAGCTATTAAAAACCTGTATGGTTCCAACTATATAACTTTCTGGTTGCCAGTGTTTGGGGGAGGAAGGGGGGTGGGTCAGGAACAGGCAAAGCACAGAGGATTTTTAGGGGCAGTGAAAATACTTTGTCTGATATTGTAGGGACGGATCAGTGCCAGTATATATTTGTCCAAACCCATAGGATGTATAACACCAAAAGTGAACTATAATGCAAACCACAGACTTGGGGTAATTTTAATCTGTCTATGTAAGTTTCTCAATTGTAACAAATGTACCACTCTGATGGGGAATGTTGATAATGAGGGAGGCTATTGCATATGTGAGCGCAGCGGGTATATAGGGAATCTCTGTGTCTTCCTCTTAATTTTGCTATGAACCTAGAACTGCTCTAAAAACCAATCTTAATTTTTTAAAGGAAGTAAATATAAGAGCATTGAGCATAACAATTAACAATGCATATTATTTATGAGGAATTACCTTTGCAAAACGCATATGTATTCAGAGGAAGGTCTTTGTTATCATCCACCCCCTTTTGCCTCAAGACAAATTCCCCACCCTCCTCCTGGTTCTCCTTTTCAGGGACTCTCTGTCACATTTTCCTTCTTACCTTCTTATCTCACTTGCTTTTTCTTCCTCCTCAGTTATCTTTACTTTTCCACAATGTTCAAGAGTTGTGGAATATACTCTTTCCCCAATTAGGACATAATAAGTAGCCCCAAAACTGCCATTAAAATAATTTTGAACCACTTCACTATTAGAATATTAGCTATTAAAATAGTAAGAAGATCTGCCTGTCTTGTGACATTAAATATTGGACAAATATCTAAATTAAAATTCTGCTTTGGTCTAGAGCAGTGGTCAGCAAACTCATTAGTCAACAGAGCCAAATATCAACAGTACAACGATTGAAATTTCTTTTGAGAGCCAAATTTTTTAAACCTAGACTTCTTCTAACGCCACTTCTTCAAAATAGACTCACCCAGGCCATGGTATTTTGTGGAAGAGCCACACTCAAGGGGCCAAAGAGCCGCAGTTTGCCGACCACTGGTCTAGAGGGAAAGAGAGAGATACTGAGAGAGAGGTTGAGAGAGAGAGAAAGGAGAAGGCAGAGGAGGAAAATGAAGAGGACGAGATGAAAGAAAAAACAGAGAGAGGGAGAGAGAGTGTGTGCCTTTGTGATCTTGTTTAAGGTATTTCCTGGTTCAGTTAGGATGTATCCTCTAAGCCCAGGACTTTGGGATATATTTGCCCATTTGTCCTTGGCCAAACATTCCCACTGGCTTCATTATAATTACTGAATCTAGGGGGTCATTAGGGTCTCCTGTTAGAACTTACTACAATGTCTGCAGTTGCCACATCGCTAATGTAAGAGGACACACACCTGCTTAAATTACAGGGCCCCTGAGAGATAACAAGATAGAAATAACATGACCAGATGAGAGTAAATGGCTGAAACTGTTTCCTGATAAAATGTGTTTAGCTCCAGAGGCTAAAGCTCACTGACTCTTTTCTACAGGACATCAAGGTGTCCACAGGAACAGGGCTGCTGGGAATACTGAAGTGCTTCTCTTCATTGAGAAACTGCCCATACACTACACAAAGCCCACATGGCAACGCAATAGATGTTAGAGTCATTTGTGGCTGGTTCTGTCATCAGAAGAGAACCTGGACATGAGAAAACTGGAGTGGAATATCCCAGTGCAGGCATTATCCAACATTTACGTCACCCCTCAGTGAACATAACCTTACCCACCTTCCTGGGGGTTTAGTCCTCAGTTTGTTTGCTATGTTTTTATTTATTTGTTTGTTTATTCATTGCATATAGTCTTGAAAAAAAATCAAACAAATGCATTTCACTGGTTTTCAACCTGTAGCCTTCTATTAATGGATGAGAGGTTGAACAAAATGAATTACATGACTGGAAACTATAAGGAGAGCATTCAAGCATATCCCTACTCTAAACCTATGCCATCCCATGATTAGAATAATATTCCTGCCACTTAGCAGATCTTATTGTCACCGGCTCATCGTGCTGTAAGAGTCAGGACAGAACTCAGTGGCTTAAAGCCAAGAGTTTATTTCTTGCTCAGACAGAGTCTGCAGCATCTCCAAGTACCTCTCCACAGCAGCTCCCAACATGAAATAACTCAGACATCTGAGCTGTTTTATCTTGGACTCTGCCACCTCAACCAGAGACTTCCGGGGTTGCCACATCAGGAAAAAGAGAGCCGAGGAGTCCTGCTCTGACTCCTACATGCGTTGCCTACAAGTGAAACATGTCTGTTCTCAGTCCAGGGGCCAGAACCAGTATAGTGGTATTGCTGGTTGGGAAAGGCCTATGATCTATGGAGGGACACTCAGATATTCAGAAGGAGTATGCTTTTCATATCCACAACAAACTAATGTTCCTCGAATACTATTTTAATCCTGTTGCAGCCTCAGAAAAAACTTGGGAATATTTTCCCAGCACCTAGCATTTTTATTTGACAACATTTAGTGTTTCTCCTCACTGCCCCCCCACCCCAGTAAGATTAAATCTTTAAGAGGCCATAATTAAGACAATACAGGAATATAGGAGTGGGCAAAAGTAGATTTGCAAATAATACAAAATTAATAAATAATAATACAAGAATAAACTCAGAATTTCATGTACTCATAACTATAAACCTACTTTTACCCAACCCTGTAGTTTGAAAGTGGTAATACTGGGGTCATGATGACAATTCTGTAGGTTTGGCACAAGGACAGCATTCTGGAGGGAAAAAAATCATAAGATCATTACATCTTCCCAGGAAGGGTAGAACCTATGTATGTCTTCTTCACCATTGATTCTCCATCACTATCTCCTGTTACAATATTGGGAAATATTTTAAAAATGTAATTAAACTGCATAATTCTTCCTGGGGTTAGTTCTATTTCCCAAAGCAGTCTAACTCCTTTGCACTAGGCCCTCTTAGGTCTCTTCTTCTGCCTCTCTCCAACACTGCCCCCTCCATACACAGTCACAAGCGTAAAAATCATGAACACAATAAAACTGGGATTTAGAATTTAAAAGGTTTCACAAGTACTATTTCTTTGAGCCATCAACTCCTCTGTAAGATATGCAAAGTAGGTACATTTATTCCATTTTATAGATGAAGAAGCAGAATTTCAGAAACACTAAATATTTCCCACTTCTGACTTTCAGCCTAGGGTTGTTTTTACCATTCCCATATCCATGGTGATCATGGCTATGTGCTTCTTGCAGCTTGCAGCTCTGCTCCACCCATCAGCTCCCCTCTCTCTGCCTTCCCGTGTTTCCTCCAAACTCTTCCTCCATACACCTGGTTTACATTCTCTTCCAAATACGTTTGGACTACTTCACACCAAAATGTTCTTCCCCCTCCTAATTTTGTTTAGACATGTGATCTATAGTGTGAGCATCATCCATGTGTGTTATGAGTCTTCTCTCTAAAGAGATTGGACACTCTTATGGAGAGAAATTGAGTCTTCAATTCATTTTCTACACCCCTACACATCTAGCAGTGTGATTGGTATATAGTTGCTGACCATCTTCATTATACTTGGAAGAAGAAAAAAATGAGTGCCATTCATGCTCATTGAAGAACCCAAATTCTAGATGGCAATTGGCTGACTTTGTTCATAGACTCCCATATTGATAGCTTGTAGCTATTGGAGAGTTTAAAGCCACCCTAATTTTAGATAGATCTTAAAAATATTTTGTTTATGAATTCAAAGATTCTTATTCAGAATTAAACACCTATTTTTACTCTAAGGAATGTTTCATAAAGATTGAATAAATGGGGCAAGAATTATTAGCAAATCTTCTAATAACTAACTGAAAATAGGAAAAAAATAAACTGAAAGGCTTAACCACTGTCAATTTAGTTCAATACCCTCTTTCTCACAATAAAACTAGGGGAAAGAGGGCAGGGAGATATTTTTATAGATTGAAGTAATTGTTCTCAATGGCATCAGCTTCAAATTGGTGAATATTATTGAATCTATTTTGAAGCTATTTTTCCCCTACTTTGGGTACTGTATTCTATATAATATCTACCTGTTACATAAAGTTGCATTTATATTTATTTCTGCAGAAGCTGCCTATAGTCCAAGAATCCTAAATATCCTTAAAGAAGTTATCTCACGTGTGTGTTTTATAAAGCAATCTCTTAACAATCCTTGTTATCCAGACTGGGAATCAATCCTCTTTTGTTTTAGATAGTGGGATTACAGAAATTTTATAGTATTTCTCAAGTGAGTTGATTTTCCCCCCCTAAGTACATGAGCTAAATATTTTTAAAAATTAAATTGCCTTATATACTGAACATATTAGCTCTATTACAACATATTGCAGCAGTAAGATACAAACCCAAACAAAATACTATCTTCTAAATTGCCAGTGGGCTTTTGTGGGTGGTAAGGAAAGCACATGACATTCCAGTTAAAGAGGGTAGTTGTAATTCTCCATGCTTATCGTCAACATCTTCAAATCACAAGCTTCCGCAGCCCAGCATTCTCTTGGCTAACACTCATAATTCTTTTTAACTTTACAGTGTGGGGAAGCTAGTGAATGGGCAAGGAGATAACGATGTGGGTAAGGTTTCTATAAGGGGTTGAGTCAGATATGTATTTAGATATGCAGAAATAGAAATTCACATTAGGCTCCAAAAAAGGGTAGCATACTGCCCTATTTTTTTGCCCTAAAAAGAAAGCTGGAAATGGTAAGGCAAAGTAGACCACAGCGAAATTTAAAGTGTAGATGTTTTCAAATTATTCAGGGTATTCATGCTAATTGTACTGACAAAGAGTCTATGATTATTTTGGTTCCTTCACTAAGAATATTAAAAGATCTGGGCTGACATAAAGGTGTATGTGAAAACGAAGTTTTATTACAGATGTCAAATTTGTGAAAGAGTGATTCATGATAGATGACTTTATTGAAGCAGTGATAACTTTAATTGCAAATCTTTTCAAATCCTTTACCCCCTCCCCACTTAACTCAATAAAGAAGAGGAAGAAAGTTACGGTTTAGCTTCAAAAGAGAGGCAAATATTATTTGTGGGAACAATATAGCAAAAAGTAATTTAACCCCTAGAAGTTTAAAAATTTTTAAAAAGGGGGAGGAAGAGAAGGAAGGATCAGCAAAATATGGCTGGAACTGGCAGCGTTTGATTACACCAAGCACTTTTCTGTTGAGACAGGAAAAAGATTTATGTTCCAAGGCACAAGAATGTGTGTAGTGTGAATGATACTGAAAGGTAACTGAACAGAGGCTGATGCGGGAGATAAGAGAGCAAATGCTCACGGAGCCATGTGTTGGGTCAGAGACATGTGGAGGGAAGAATGTTAAATGCCTCTGTTCAGGCAAAAGAATGATCGCAGATGATTTTTTTTAATAAATGTACTCTTTAACTTTTCCACTCTACACATCTGTTAGCTTTTTAAAAATTAAAACACATGTACTTCCAAATTTATATACAAGTATCCTTGCATTATGAAATTTACTCTCAAAGAAAGATGCTGGGTGAGGGGAAGCCCATGTCATTAGGAGTCATTAGAATTAAGTACCTGAATTCCAAGTGGAGCAGCAGGAATGCCCTGCTAAGGCACGCAAGCCTGGGGCCCTTCCCTCCATTGCCAGATGAAATTGGTACAGTTTTCCAGTTGCATTTGAGGATGAAGCAGTTCGACTAGAGATGGATAAAATATAATAATAGGCAGTGTCCATTTTAATGGAAACCATGTCATTCATCCTTTCTAATTTTCCAAACCAGATGTATTTTCTTTCTATCGTCTCAATGTCTGTGTGTGTGTTTCTCAAGTTGCATTATAGTAGTCATTTTGCACTATTTTTTTTTTCTGTGTCACAACCTTTTCCTTATTTGGGAATCTCCCTATGTCTCCATACACAGTGCCTTTCAATTACTTAGTGAATTAAGCAATTCTAAAATTGAGTTGTCCCTCCCCTTTTCTCAGGCAGGTTTATAGCAAGGATAAAGGAGTCGACAATTACAAGTGGTATGTGTGTTCCCGGCTCTATGGGAAATACAGGGGGAAAAAACCTTCCTACCCTCAACCTGCATACCAGTTGGACAATCAAGACAAAGAAGACTGACTAAATGAGATTGGATTATGGATGTCAGCCAAGTATAATGAAGGGTTATTTGTGGAGCACAGGAAAGTATGTACTAAAGCAATTTGAGAAGAAATAATAGAATGTGGGTTGAATTCATCAGAGAAGGCTTCAAGGAGGAGATGGAGTTAATGCTAGGCTTTGAAATATGATACATGTGCAGATGGACAGAAACTAAAGGTGAAGGAACTTAGCATTCATTGAGAACCTATTACAGGCCAAGTTGTACTAAGTCAATGTGATTATACTAATTTAATTGTTGAGAGACTGGGAGAGATTTAGAGAGATTTAGTAGTAAGTTTCTCAGGGAGAAACCTCTATTAAATGGTATATCTTGGATTCAAATCCAGGTCTAACTTCAATGTTTGAACTCTCTTCCCTAAATGGGAAAAGGAATAGTAGGAGAAATAAGAAAATGGGTGGTGGAGACAGATGATCTGCCTGACTGGCAAAGCAAATTCCTGGACATCATTTATACCAAGCCCTTTGTTTTATAGAGCCTGTCATCCAAAGAGAGTAGACGATAAGGTTGGATCAGCAGAATCTTGCAAACAGGACAAAGGAACACACTCAAGCTTTGGAGATGGGTGCGGGATACATGTAGATAATTTATATGTCACAGGCTGAGCATTTTTCTGTGATACAAAGCTTTTCAAATCCAGTCCACACATAATCTTCCCCACACAAAAGAACTCAGAATGGTGTCTCTGGGTGTAAGGGGCCACCAGAATTTCTGAGGATCGAAGGAGAGGCCAAATGAAGGTGAGCTGCAAGCAGAGGTACTTTAATAGCCCCAAAGCTAAGAAATGTAGAGGACACATGAATAGTTGGTAACTGGCATTCCCTCATGTGCTACATCCCAGCTTAATGGCTAGGTTTGGCTTATAGTTAATAATCCCTGAACTAGAACAGGTGAGGAGATTCATACCCACTGAGACCTATGTTTGGCCCTCCTTATATCAAATGGATATTCTTCCAACAAAATGTACAGAATCACAATATTTTCATGACTAGATTCTGGGATACAGAAAAAGTATTCAATGCAAACTTTTAGGAAAGGATCGCAGTCACTTTCTAACAGATATTATGATTTTTTTAAAGGATAATTTTATGAAGAATGTGACAAAGTTGGAAGCATTTTATTTTGTAAATAAAAATATTGCTATAAGAGAGAAAAGATCAGGATACAATTTTGTAAGACCTGGATTCCTGCCTATCCCACTTAGAGAAAGACCTTCCCTATAACATTAACTGCATTAACAGTGTCTCCCTAACTAGACATTTGAATGCCAGAGCAAAGTTTATCTTCACCCAGATGTCTAAATCATAACCATTTCCACTTAACTTAAAAATGTGCTTCCTTAACCTAGGGCTCTGGAATCAAGGAATTAATTAAAAAGTAGCCCAGCCGGTGTGGCTCAGTGGTTGAGCATTGACCTATGAATCCAAAGGTTCAATTCCCAGTTAGGGCACATGCCCAGGTTGCAGGCTCAATCCCCAGTAGGGAGCATGCACAAGGCAGCCCATTAATGATTATTTCTCATCATTGATGTCTCTCTCTCTCTCTCTCTCTCTCTCTCCCCCCCTCCCTTCCTCTCTGAAATTAATAAAAGTATATGTAAAATATAATAATAATTATAACTTATTTATTTACTTTTTTGCCAAAGAAGACCTTATTGACTCCTGGGTTTTTCTTCAAAGATTCTATCAACTAAATAAATTGTATTAAATCATGACCAATTTTAAATATTTTGTAAATCAGATATATGTTTGTATGTGTGTGTGTTCATGTGTAAAAGCCCCTTTAATGGCACACAAACCAATGAGACATAAGGACAAAGTAAAGAATTATTGTGTCTCTGAAGGTATATTGAATGCTTTGGAAAAATAAAATTGAGCTACCCCCACACCACCACCACATACACAAAGACAGTAGTATTAATTTTTGGAAAAGCCACCATGATTTTCAAACTTGTTTTTAATAAAACTGAATGATTCTGCTTTTAGATTTATTCAGAGGCATCCATAATTTTTCATTCTACTTTAAAGAATATGAGATTGAAAATCATAAATGCTGTATCATTGGCATACTTTATTCAAGAAAGATTATATAGAATCTCAATCATTGGACCCAGATTCAAAGTTTTAAGTTAAAATAAAATTATTTCTATACTAGAGGCCTGGTTCATGAGAATCTGTGCATTTGAGGGGGCCCCTCAGCTGGGCCTGCACCCTCTCACAGTCTGGGACCCCTCGGGGGATGTCCACCTGCCAGCTTAGGCCCACTCCCTGGGGAATGGGCCCAAGCTGGCAGTTAGACATCCCTCTGGCAGCCCAGGAGCCCTTGGGGGATGTCCACCAGCCAGCTTAGGCCTGCTCCCCAGGGGGAGCGAGCCTAAGTTGCAGTTGAACATCCTTAGCACTGCCTAGGAGGCGGGAGAGGCTCCCGCCACTGCAGCTGCACTTGCAGCCATCAACCTGGCTTGTGGCTGAGCAGAGCTCCCCTTTGGGAGCTCACTGACCAGGAAGGGGCAGCTCCCGCATTGAGCATCTGCCCCCTGGTGGTCAGTGCACATCATAGCTACCAGTTGTTCCTGGTCAATTTGCATATTAGCCTTTTATTATATAGGAAGGATATAGATATTATTTTTATGACTCTTGATCTTATCACTTTTTCCAATAATTTGAACTAATACCAGTCCCCACTGAGTCAGGTAAGAAGACATTTACTAAACATATATGTATAGATATTCTGTCTTCAGTGTAGAACATCATGAGCAAATCAGGAGTATCACATTAAGCTTATTTAATTTAAATCAAAAGCAATAAACTTGTCAGTCAAGTCAGTATAGACAACCTTAACCCAGGTAAACCTAGAATTTCAATTAAGTTCCTGGAAGCTCAAGCACCTCCATTAGTATCTTGGAGGCCCTGTAGAATTTTATAGTAAGAAATTTCCCAACCTGGTTCTATGGATTTAGCATAACAAAACATTATGGGAAAATATTGTATAGTTTTATTAAGCAATATACAAAGATATGTTTGCATGTAAGCATTATATAGTATACTAGAAGCCCAGTGCACAAAATTAGTGCACTGCGGGGGGTTGTCCCTCAGCCCAGCCTGTACCTTCTCCAATCTGGGACTCCTGGAGGGATGTCCGACTGCCCGTTTAGGCCCGATCCCACACCACCACCACATACACATGTTCCTCTCTCTCTCTCTCTCTTTCCCCCCCCCCCCTCTCTCTCCCCCTCTCCCTTCCTCTCTGAAATTAATAAAAGTATATGAAAATATAATAATAATTATAGCTTATTTATTTACTTTAGGCCTGATCCACCAGGATCGGGCCTAAACGGACAGTCGGACATCCCTCTCACAATCCAGGACTGCTGGCTCCCAACTGCTTGCCTGCCTGCCTTCCTGATTGCCCCTAACCGCTTCTGCCTGCCAGCCTGATCACCCCCTAACCACTCTGCTGCCAGCCTGGTTGATGCTTAACTGCTCCCCTGCCAGCCTGTTTGCCCCCAACTTCCCTCCTCTGCCAGCCTGGTCACCCCTAACTGCCCTCTCCTGCAGGGTTGATCACCTCCAACTGCCCTCCCTTGCAAGCCTGGTCCCTCTCAACTGCCCTCCCTTGCAGGCCGGGTGCCTCCCAACTGCCCTCTCCTGCTGGCCATCTTGTAGTGGCCATCTTGTGTCCACATGGGGGCAGGATCTTTGACCACATGGGGGCAGCTATATTGTGTGTTGCAGTGATGATCAATCTGTATATTACTCTTTTATTAGATAGGATAGAGGCCTGGTGCACGGGTGGGGGCCAGCTGGTTTGCCCTGAAGGGTGTCACAGATAAGGGTGGGGGTTCCCTTGGGGTGTGGGGTGGCCTGAGCGAGGGGCCTGTGGTGGTTTGCAGACCGGCCACGCCCCCTGGCAACCTAAGCGGAGGCCCTGGTATCTGGAATTTATTTTCCTTCTACAATTGAAACTTTGTAGCCTGGAGCGGAGCCAAGCCTGGGGCTCCGGCAGCCATTTCTGTGACAGTTAATTCACCTTCTACAATTGAAACTTTGTTGCCTTAAGCGGGTGAGCCCAGCCAGGGTGTGCGGAAAGCTTTGCTTCCCTTGTTGCCGCCGGCGACCCTGGCCTGCTCTCTCAAGCTCCATTCTGCCGCCATTTGTTTCAATTTGTTTACCTTCTATAATTGAAACTTTGTAGCTTGAGTGGAGGCTTAGGCCTGCAACGGCTATGGGAAGCTTGGCTTGCTCTGTTACCTGGGAAACCTTGCTCTCTGTGGCTGTAGCCATCTTGGATTGGGGTTAATTTGCATACTCGCCCTGATTGGCTGGTGGGCGTGGCTTATGTAGCGGGGTGATGGTTAATTTGCATATTACCATTTTATTAGAGAGGATTACATGTTTATATAATGCACACACACCCACACATACATACACACTACATAAACAAATACAGTTGACCTTTGACAATGTGGAGAGTTGCAGACTCAAATATCCATGTATAATTTTTGACTCCCTCAAAACTTAAGTGGTTCCCTCAGTATTCAAGAGGGATTGCTTCCAAGACTCTTCACAAATACCAAACTCAGTAGATCCTCAAATCCCTTACATAAAATGGTGTAGAACAATGCATAGAGTCAGTGCTTCTCACCAGTGGGTTCCCATCTGCCAATCGAAAATGCTGTTTTTGATCTGCAGTTGGTTGAATCCACAAATACAAAACTTGGGGACTGACTATATATTGAAAAAAATCCACATATAAGTGGACCTGTGCAATTCAAATCCATGTTGTTCAAGGGTCAACTGTATATGAACGTATATATTTCCCTGGTGTATTGTTCAATTGATCATCTCTTTTTAAAGAAATCAGTAAGATCTTCCATCTACAGCCTAATATAGGCAGAATCTCAATTCTGGGTGAGCCACAGTTTCCCTAAGGTTTCCACGTAGTACAAAAACTTAATGAATTAGAAAAAAGCAAGACTTGCTATTATGGAGGCGGTACCTAAATTAAATAGTCTGAAATAGTGAAGAAACCAGATATTTTACACTCAAACTTAAGCCGGAAAATCAATGCATTGTTTCTCTTTACATTAATATGCTCTCAGCGGTGTTCTGTGCAAGTGTGGTCTGTCAAGCAGCCAACCACTGTTGCTTGAGAGGTCAGGACCCGTTTTCCATAAGTTAAGGGTGAGTGGTCTCTGTCTAGCCATAAAGATTGATCTCTAAGAACCTAAGAGACATCTTTGGATTATGTTTCCTGAGAAAAAAATCATGGTTTCACATTTGGTCTCAAAACAGACCCTTAGCAAAAATATTAACATCATTAGAACAAAGCACCAACTGCTCACTTTGCTGGGAGACTTGAATTGAGCTATAGACATGAAGCTCATACTAACAGCTTGAGAAATGAGACCTGCAGCTCCCAGTCATCGCTGGTCAAAGGGAATTTAATGTGCACTTGAAGAGCACTTCTAGGCAGAAAAAAGGCACTTTGTTTTGTAGCCTTCATCAGCATCTGCTCCTGAATCACCCCAGTTTGTTCCTCCCTTAATAATCAAATAAGTCTCCAAACTTTCATGATGTTGCTGTTTATATCTTTTTGAATATCTAATTAACACTGTGATTTTTTTTTGTTTTACATATGTTGTGTAACAATTGATTCTGTTCCAGCTTTACAAACCTACTAAGCTTAATAAATACATTTATGAGAATTACTTTGTATAGTCCTTATGCAATCAGCCATGCTGAGTATGATGGCCCAAGACGATGAAAACCCATTGACTTTTTGTAGCAAATTAGTCTACCACCTAATCGGTGAACCCTGCTAAGCTTTTGAATTATGACGAGAACCAGCAGCTCAGTTAGAACACTCAAATGAATTATATCAATTCATAAACTTGTTCATGTCCAGATTTCATTAGCCACACATTAACAGCATTTTATGTTTATTACTGCTCTGACATAATCTATAAATAACTGAAATGCTAATCATAGTGTTCTGCCAGGCATCATCATTTAATCATAAAGAGATACATTATTATAAACTATAATAGATAATAACAAGTCTGGGTCAATAGCCACATATTAAAAGATCACAATTATATCCTATAAGGGTATGTACCTCATACATTTGGTGACACATAGGTCCATATCTAATCACTTGCAAATGTTTCCCCTCTGACATACTTATAGTACAAGGTGACACAATTAAGAAAATATGCTTGTAAAACAATACAATCCTTGAACATCAAAGTAAACAGTGAACAAGTAATAGTGGGAGAAAACACCTTCTAGCCAATGCCAATTCAATTAACTCTTCATCAGTAGGTTTGCTTTTCAGCAGAAAGGGAGTCCATGCTCCTAATATATAAGAGGACCAAAAGAAGGAGAGAGAAAAAAAAAGATGTGCAGCTTATCAAAATGTAATTAGAAAGGCTATTAAATAAAAGCTAAATTCAGTTACAACTGAGTTAAAATTGTAAAACAAAGCCTAACTACTGATTAGATCTTCTCCAAGTCCTATTAATGGTTTTTTGCAAACTGTTGCACAGTAATCTTATATTACATTATAAAATAATTTCATGTAAGAATATTCACACTTCCTTTCAAGAGGTAAATAACTTTCAAAGTCAGCAACGCTACCGATTTCAAGTGGCCCTGCTATTATTGTTCATGCCATGGTGCTGTCATCACTATTGTGTTTTGACTAGTTGATGACAGAGCACTGATCAAGTTTGGATATTGATTTAACAAGATGATGGGGTCATTACCTTTGCAGCTTATGAGATTCCCGTGTTTCTGCTTCAAGAAAAGATCCTGATGAAATACCAGCTGCTACACAAATAATTTCTAAAATAGATTATCAGCATAAAGAGTTCTGAATGGGAATCGAGGCTGACCTAGATTTTGGGAGTACAAAAATTTATGACAGATTATTAAACTAAAGTATTTTATGCTGAGAATTAGCCACTAACTTGTGCAACTAACTAAGCCTTAGTTGAACAGCAGCTGAGATAAAGTCTGCCATTGCAAGCACTTGCACCTCAGAGCTCAGGGTGAACCGAGGGAGATAAAGAAAGGAATGTAAAACACTATGGAAACCAACCTCTGGAGACTTAATATTCTGATCAGCTCACCTCCGAACATCTGGCTCTTAAATGTTCAAGCACAAAAACAAGAGAGCTAATGAAAGCAGCACATATTATCTCTCCCATCAATGTACCTCACAAACACCTGCTAAAATTAAAACAAATTGAATCTTGATTGCTGATTAAGTACCCCTTCTTTAGCTAGATATTCTGTCATTATTTGCCCTGGCGCACAATGCATAAACTGATGAATGGTGAGTGGGGGCTTTAGCAGCAAAGGTGGATAAAAGGAGATTCAAAGTAGATGAATATAAATGGTAGCAGATTAACTTTGTGTACTCTAACCCAGAAAAAAAAAAAAAGTCTTCACTCCCAACCCCCACCCTAGAATTAAAGTGATAAAACTGCATTTAGAACAGAAAGGTGAGTCTATGCATTATAATCCACCGCCTCCCTTCCAGCAAAGTTCATTGTTAGGCAGGCCTTGCTGCATTTAATTTACTCACCACAGCGTGGTGACTGAGTTTAAGAAGTACTCTTGACCTGTATTACTGGCTGCTTTTATTCAGTTTCTTAGCTGCTGCAAATGCTTTTTTTTTTTTTGCTTTACATATATATATTTTGGATTTGCAAACCTTTCCAGACACAGGGTGGTAATACCAAAAACAGAACCTTCCAAGGCACATTTGGTTTGTCCATATCTGAAACAAATACTTGGACTGTGGTTTAAAAAAACAAACTTACACAATTTACTGCCAATAAACCAAGAGACTATTCAGCGTGCACACTTCAGTTAGAATAAAAATACCCATTCGAGTTTTCATCACACATATATAAATACCTTCCTATGCGAACACTGATGACAGATGTGTGGCTAATCTACCATGTTAACTTCATTTGAGAAATTGTGGTTTTGTTCAAACTTTATTAGCCAAACTTGAATTGATCCTGATACGTTTTAACTCAATATTTTGCCTGGTTCAAGTATATTTCCAGAATTCACACAACTCAACAGCTCCCCTGTATTTGCAATACATTCACATAAATTTCCTGTTAAAATAATCAACTTGCATTTGTTTCAATGTCTTTTGATTAAAACAAACAAAAAAACCTGAGTGGGGTGAGAGAGAAATTACAGTGTGTAAATCCTTCTTAACACCTTAACCTTCACAACCTGGTTTTATTCATTCATTCATTCATTCATTCATTCATTCATTCATTTGACTAACACAATAAGGTCACAACAGCACATGTGTTTGGCATATGCATTTCATCATTAATAATTACACTTTCTCCAAAAAGTAGCTTTAAAATGATAGGTTACTCCAAGATCTCCTATAGGGCATTAAAACAAAGGGAAAGAAATGTCCATGAACTACTTATTGTTCCTTGGCTTTTTTTCTTATTGCATTCTAAATTATTTAAATATACTATTAGGCATCATATTGGAAAAAACAGATGTTTTCTAATTATGAACTGATTTTACAGTGTGATGGTGTCACATATTTAAATTACAAATACACATTTTTAGCATTCCAGCTGTGCTTTACAAGAGTTTAATTTGCTTCTTCTGATCTGTCACATTGCACCTGCCTTTTAAAAACTCCTATAAATGTAAAACATTACTCAAACACAATTATTAAGACATGTTGAAGAATTCTAAAGGTTCTGAACAGCTTACAGAAGATGAATTTTATATAAAGATTCAATAATGAATCTACCAAATGTGTATTTGGAGTAACATTTACAAATATTTTTAGAGGAATATGCATTTGGACGGGTGATTTGTGTGTCTATATGTGGATGTGCAGTCATATATAGAATTCAGTTTTATTTTTATAGCACCTTTCGTATTAACTACATCTTCATGCACAATCATACAACCTTGAGTTTAAAATACCTGCTGTGTATCAACAACATAAACATAAAAATTTCTCATCTATTAAGAAGTTAAAGGACTTTTCTTGGATGGGAAGTAATAAGGTACTGTGTCCAGAGACTGAACATTAGTTAAATTATTATTCCTTCTCTTTTTTAAGGACAACTCTGTATCATAGTCAGATTGATCAAACATTTCAGAAAAAAAAATCTAAAAGTTGAAAATTTAAGTTAATTTTAGTTGTCCTTCAAAGTAAGTGACCAAAGAGTCAATAATGATGAAAGTATATTTGCTTTTGTCTCATTATGAGGTAGGATTTCATACAAGCAATTGATTTCTACAGGAAATATAAAGTTAAATGACATCTCAGCGTTTAAATTGTTGTGCAATGTGTGTTAAAACAAGTAAATTCATATATATATATGAATTAAGATACATCCATAGGCAAATCACCAACAACTATATAGGTTTTAATATGAGGTCTTACTTATAAAAAGTGAAATGAACTATATGCTTTATTTCTGGAATTCAAAGAAATACTTTAAAGTGTAAAATAATTAAATTCAGAGAAATCAATATATAAAATCTCTCATATATATCAATTCTATATAAAAGGAATATTTGTTTTATACTTATTAAACATATTCAAGAGGTATTTAGTTCTTGGTATATTCCCTACAAATAATAATTATTGTTTCAGAAATGTATAGTTATATTTAAAGTGACTATGAGGGAATAGCTCAAGAGTAAATATATCAGATATAAGTTACTCATCCAATATTGGTGTTTCAAAATAATAATGAGAAGCTTTTCCTCAATACTATTTCAAGGAATTGACATATATAAATGATAGCACAGCGGGTTTTCCCTCCTTTTTCTATTTTCACAATAATAGCTAAAAACAAAGCCTTTATAACCTTTTGAAATCTTAATATGACTAAATGGCTTATTTCTGTAAAAACTGATTTCACTGTCATCAGAATAAAACATTCAAGATAAAGCCAATACGACTGTATTATATACACTGTGAAACTCGACCCCCCTGAACTGGACCCCCCCCTTGCCGCCCAACCTCTGTGTGAGTAGCTAACATTATGGTAAATTGACTTTTTTTAAAGAGAAGTCTGAAGATTAAATGAGGATGGTAAAAGTATTTCGGTAATAAATTTTACTAGCAAACAAATAAAATCACATTGTAAAACCTTTCCAAAAAAGAGGCTTTAACTGCAGTGCATAATCATATATAAAAACCTAAAATGGAAATTTCTATCCATTAAAGTGTGAACAAGCTAATTCAGAATAAATGGGAGGGCATTTGGAACAATAAAGTGTTCAGCCAGCTCTCTTCCTGAACAAAGACCTTATTTTAATCATAAGGTTATTGACTGCAAAGCAAAGCATTCCTGCCAAATGCAGAACTTTCAAAATGACTCATCCATAAGTCTTATTTTCCATAGGCCTGAACTGTCTGTCACAGCCCGAGATGGCCTATCCTGACCAGGTTTCTTTTTGTGAGTTTCTTGGGCCATCTCTCCTGCTCTTGGTTCAGCTCTCTAGGTGAGTCCTGAGCAGTCCTTCTGGCCTCTAGTATCCTTCAACCTTAACTCAACTCCTGAGGCCCAGGGAGCCACCTGTATGAGCAGGACAGATACACTGAGAGCGACGTAACCCTTGGCTCTTTGGTTCTGATCACCAACCCTTATCTTACAGACCACTCCCCCAGTCTTTCTCCTGGGTCTGGATTTGGCTTCATGTTTCCCAGCATTTAAGTATGGCTACTCGACTGTCAAATATCAGAGGGAAGGAGGAGGTGGGTGGGAGGGTGGGAAGAGATCAAACCAAAGAACTTGCATGCGTATAGGCATAACCCATGGACACAGACAACAGGGTGGTAGAGGCGTGGGGTGGGGGGCAGGGGTGGGTTAGAAGGGCTCAATGGGAATAAAAAGGGGACATATGTAATACTTTCAACAATAAAGATTTTTAAAAATTAAGCAACAACAACAAAAGTATGGCTTCTGAAGGTTGGAAGACACTAACATGCCATTAGATATCTACCAAGCAGAGAGTCCAAGGGGTAAGAACAGGGAGACTAGGAGTAGGGGTCCAACTTGTGCTTTGAAAAGGAGCCCTCAACTAAAGATGTCCAACAGCAGGCAATATTCAACTCTTTGTGAAATTGACAATTGACACAACGTTTGGGGTACCATAAAATGACAGTGACGGACTTGAGTCTTAGGCAGGTCTCCTGCGCTGCAGAAGCAGCTGCCCTAATCTGAGCAGGGACCCGAATGTGAATGCAAAGCCTGCATGCATAAATGAGAGGAATCCTTAGAAATGGCTCCCTGGGGATGCTTAAAACTTGAGAGTCTAAAGACAGTTTTCCTGGAGCTTTATTCTCAAGACATAGTTAAAACCTCAATAAACAAATTATTTAATTTAGGGAATAAATAGAATTGCAAAAATACTCTAAACATCATCAGTTGACCCAAACTTGCAGGGCCTCAGCTTCTTAATTCTTCCTGCAAATACCCCTTTATGCATTCATTCCTTTTGTTATGTATAATAAGACCTCCATATTCTCTAATATAAACACAGTAATTGTATCCAATATTCTCACATAAATGATGCTGAGGCTACCATCCTTGGATCCTCAGAGAAGCCTTGGTTCTGGTCCTCTATTAACACCTTCCTTATAAAGCCTGACTTTATACGGAAGGTGTACCTGCTTTACCTTCAGCCTGTGGGACGCTTCTCTTTATGGATCATACTATCCATGCTTCTGTGTTAAGATAGGGATTATTCAGGGGCATCTCAGTCACCCTTCTCTTCACACCCTTAAATCACAGGGGGGAAATGATAAGTGGCAATAGCAATATTATAATATTATAATACTATATGTATAAATACTCTGACACTGTACAGGAGGATTTCCATGTAATGAGAGAATATATGGAGCTCTGAGAGAAGGCAGAACGGTGAGAGGGGAAAGAAGTTGGAGGTTTCCAGGCACCTCCACGGTGCACCTCTTTCCAGCAATATACTGGCGCTCCTAACAACAGAATCAGGAACTGAGTAGAAGCTGCTTATGAGAGAACCAAAGCTAATCTGTCTTTGCTGTCCCACCCCATTCTCTGCCCCTGCCTGTCCCTCCTCTCCTATGTTCTTTCATAGGCTACAAGTGTATTAAGGCATCAGATGAATCTGAGATAAAAGTGTCTAAATCATGCAGAGCCTGGAAGAGATGCTATTTGGACATTACAGATTTCATGTATTACTTTTGGGATGAGATAATAAGAATGATCTTTAAAATTATTCAAATTGAGATGACCAACACAGAACAGAAAAGTATTTCCCACTTCAAAAGAATGTCATAAGCTATATTGCTTGACACTGGATATTCGGGCATCCGCTTAAGATTTGAGAGGATTCTAATAACAAGGAAAACAGAGAGGTGTTCCAAAAAGAATCCACCAGCTCAGTATGGTACATTCATAGAACCTGGCCTGGATAGATTACACCTCACTCTTGGATAAGTCAACTAACCAAAAACAGTTTAGCAAAAGATTCTCCAACATCCACTCAGAGGACAACAGCACATGCACACACACACACACACACACACACACAATGGAGGAAAAGCACAAAATAAAGGATTTTTTTTCATTAACTAAAGAGGGAAAAAAAGTATCTTGTTAGTATTCTCAATAAAATTTAAGAAAATTTGCCAACAAAAGCAATAAAATTATCAGGAAACAGACTTGTTTGAAAAGAAAATTAGTTGAGATGCATGGATAGGTGATCAAGAAGCTGAATGAATGAAGAAAAAATAGAAAAGGATCCAGAATCCTGTTAGCATACATGAATCTGTATTAATGAAGAAATGCACAGATTATTTGGAAAATATTTGGTCACTGACATAGAAGCCAGTACAAGGTCCATTTCTAGAGGGTAGAGAAAAAGGACAACAATAGAAGATCAGACAAATGCTAGACAAGAAAGAGAATGAAAAACCCATGTATGGACAACTGTAAAAAAGGAATGGGATATAAAAATATAACAATATCCTATTTGTGTCTGAAAAGAAATGTAGATTACTTACCAAGTAAAAAAAAAAATTAAGCTGGTCCTACACTTCTGTTGGGCTTCATTAAATACTAGATGAAAATGAAATAATGTCTGTACACTTTTGTGGGGAAAAGTGTGTAACCCAAGAATTCTATATACAAAAACAATTGGGATAGGTGCATAAAAGCAATTGAAAGATATCCCTGGATATAAAAGGGCTCAGAAAGTATATAATCCATATGCCTTTAAAAAATTACTCAAAGGTATATTTGAGTTGAAAGAATACTCAAAATTTTAGAAAATGAAAATAGCATAGTATTGATATAAAATAAATGGTGATAAATAAATATAATATTTAATCAAAAATTTCAAGATGTAATTAAGATGAATTAAAATGGTTCTTGTGAAAGAAGTATAGTGTTTTAAAATATCATTATTTAACATTTATTATAGAGATCTATCATTTTTAACTATATTAACACAAACTTGAAGTAATTTAAGAAAAAGAAAGTAGTAAAAGGAGGCAATTTCCTCATCTTACATAGTAGTTAATCAAAGGCAGCTTTCTGTCCATGCTGGTAATGAAAGAAAATAGGCTGAAGAAGTTTTATTTTAATGTAAAGGTAGTTACTAGTGTTAAGATCAAATGTATACCTTATAAATAACTATAAGGTAAAAAGCAAACAGAAGGAAGGGAAGAAGGAAGGAACTGAAAAGAGAGTTGCAGAAAACTAGAGGCCCAGTGTACAAAATTCATGCACTTGGGGGATCCCTCAGCCCAGCCTGCGCCCTCTCGCAGTCCCGGAGCCCTCGGGGGATGTCCGACTGCCAGCTTAAGCTAAGCCGTTGGTCTGATATCCTTAGCTCTGCTGTGGAGGCGGAAGAGACTCCCCCCACCACCTCTGTGATCGCCAGCCGTGAGCCTGGCTTGTGGCTGAGCGGTGCTCCCCCTGTGGGATTGGGCCTAAATGGGCAGTCAGACCTCCCTCGGGGGGTCCCAGATTGGAGAGGGTGCCGGCTGGGCTGAGAGACACACACCCTCCCTCTAGTGTAAAAATAAATCATTTTCTTCTATATCTACAGAAACAGAATAGGAAAAGAAATGTTTCTCAAAGTACAATAAAACATGAAGTTCTGCTCAAGGAAGACTGTAATAAAATAAAAAATACTTAGAAACAGATAAATAATGCTACATATCTTCAACAAAAATCACAAGAGAACACATAAATAGATCTTTTTTGTCTCAGATATAGAAGACTGAATTTTGTAAGAATGTCAATTATCTATTACAGGAGTTTAGCGTTATTACAATGAAAATCACTGCATTTTTTTTAGCTTGCCAATGTGTTTTTAGAGTTTAATTTAAGAAGAAATATAAGTCCTTCTCTAGATGTATGCTGTGGGTCTAGGGAGGCTAGAGAATATATTTACCTTGCCCAGCTAAGGCCCAGGGGAGGAACTCTATAAATATTTATGAATGAAAAATAGCTAAGACAATTTTGAAAACTATTCTAATTAATGTTTCCAACTAAACGAAATTAATATTTCTAGCATTCTAACTAATAAGGAAAAAGTTGCCTCAGTAAAGTTTGATATCTTTCATATAGAAAAAATAACCCAAATTATTAGGGGGAATACAAAAAAAGCCTTTGATGGTTCCAAATAAATAATTATAAATAAACATAATTTGCTTATGGGAAATTAATCATTCAAGGATTATTAATAATAGCAAAATGTTGTCCCTACTTCATGATAAGTAAAATTATGACATGTCCATATAATGAATAATATACAGCCTTTTAAATGTATTATTGAATATTTAATGACTTTTATTCAGTTTATTCTTTCTATAAATGTTCATAATGTAATGATAAAAGCAAAAGCAAAATGCAAGAGTATAAACAAATCAAGGCCTGATTTAAAAATTTATATATAGCATTAAAATATAAGAAAGAAACATATTAAAACATCAACAGCTATATCTGGGTTGTAGAATTACTGTATTTTATTTTCTTATTTACATCTTTAAATTTTTTTCATATTTTCTATGAGTTTCTTTAATTCTTAGGATGAGAAAAAAATAGTCCTCTAAAGATTAGTTTATTCAAGGTAATAAAGCCAGATTACTAAAGGAGAAAATAAATCTGGCCTTACTTCCTATTTTAGTGTCTCCAAATTTCAGAGGATGTCAATTTCCATATGGCATAAAATCCTAGGAAAAATCTGATGTTCAGTCTGTGGAACCAAAATAGGAACTTTCTCTAAAAGTAATGTTTTCTACAGTCTCTCTTACACTCTTCACCTGAGACTCAAAACACCAAATTGAGCTCTTCTTAAAATGAGCAATATAAGATAATTTGAAAAAACAACACTTTTTCTCTCAATACTTGTGCAGTACATATAAGATTTCATTGATATAAAAAGGAAGAAAAATGTCCCTGAAGCACAAAGACATTAGAAAAATTGTAATCAAACAACTTAAGAACACGATTATTAAAAACAATGAAAACACTAATTAGCAGTACAATACTTGGAAAAGATAGTATATTTTTAATACCATTTGATTCTCCATAATATTAAATAAAACAAAAACAAAGATATCTAGGAATTACAGCAAAGGCTTCTCTTGAAGTTTATTAACCAAGACAGCATACCTTGCCACTGAGAATTGAACTACAGATCATTTCACTGTTTAAATTGAATCACCTTTGGAAAATACCAATGTTTAAGAAGAGAAACTGACAAATTCCACATGTTTTTTTGGAGTTTTTAGCAAGAGAATAAATGATTTGGATTATATATTCTAAATCCTTAGGGGAAAGGGGCCACCTGAATAAAAGATTGGTAACATTTTTAAAAGATTTTGGTCATCTATGTATAACTATATCCTCATTTCAACACTTGTAGACAAGTCTTAATGCCGATGAGTTCATTTTTAGGAACATATAACTTAATGAGTTGTCAGATGTAAAATAGGAACTGAATCTTCCTTTTTAAAGATTTTTTAAAAATATATTTTTATTGATTTTAGAAAAAGAGGAAGGGACAGGGAAAGAGAGAAACATGGATGTGAGAGACATCAATTGGTTGCCTCACGCATACACCCTGACCTGGGTTCAAACCTGCAACCTGGGCAGGTGCCCTGACTGGGAATCAAACCAGTGACCTTTCAATGCATGGCAAGATGGTAAACCAAGTAAGTCACACAAGCTAGGGTCTGCGTCTTTTTTTTTTTTTAATGTTTTTATTGATCTTAAAGAGGAAGGGAGAGGAAGAGAGAGATAGAAACATCAATGATGAGAGAGAATCCTTGATCAGCTGCCTCCTGCAGGCTCCCCACTGGGGATTGAGTCTGAAACCTGGGTATGTTCTCTGACCCAGAATTAAACTGTGACCTCCTGGAATTAAACTCAACCACTGAGAAACACAGGCCAGTCATGAGTCTTTCATTGTTAATGGATAAGAAATGCAGTGGCTTTTGAAAATTCTGGACCAATGAGTTTAAGGACTGACTCTCGGTATGTACTCTCACATGCACCAGAATTACCCTGGCAACCACCTCAATGAATAGTCTATGATGGGACTTCTAATTTCCACTTAGCAGAGTTCTGCAGATATGGAATCCATAAAAATAACTTAAAGCCAATGTTAACAACAATATTTTTTAAAATAACATGCTATGTACTATGATGTACTTACCATGTGCTATTCCATGATCTGATGTGGTTCACACAAGCAGGAAAAGCATTACATTCTGCTTTTTTGCATTTGAGGTCACCAGAACTTAGAGCAATCGGCAGTTGAAAAGATGGTGCAGCTCAAGATCATGGGTAGGACTAGAACCTGAGTCTTGGGAGTCTTTTTCTGACATTCTTTCCACTAAATCATTTGGGTTTTCAACGAAACAAGTTTCCAAATAAGACCCCTCCTACTCTCCCTTGGGTAACTTTAATAAACTCAGTGTAAGACAAACAACAAATTGGCTGTTCCCAAGCAGATGGTGCTGCTCAGCTGCGGTTAAGCAAGGAGGCCTCCAACATGCCCAACTTTCACCGACATTACTTCCTTCCTATTTTATCATGCTGGTGAAGGCAGACAACTCACATTCGGTGTCTTTATTGTCATAACATGGCCACGGTACTGCGAACTGCCCTGATGGATAGGCCCAGCTCACGTGTTGAGGAGGAGGGTGTGGAACATGCCTAGGGACAGGGCCCTGCCAGCAAGTCCTCCCCAGGGAAACACCCAAATTCATACAGAATGGAAAATGTCAATGGGGGGCCAACACTCATTGGTATGTGGCAAATAGGTTACAGCTGTGCAATAAGGTCATAATAGCTACAAATGTTTGTAAAAAAATACACACAAATATGCAACTTTATGAAAATTTAATATTTAATATTTTCCTCAATACTTGGTTTTCTTTTTCATACTAGAATTTAACAAAAAAAGAGAAAATGCAGTTACTTTCTTTTTTCACCAAGCACCACATAAACTTTTCCAATTCCCTTCCAATATACCCTGATACCATGCAAATATTACTATATTTTCTATGTCCTGAGGCAGTGGTCAGCAAACCGCGGCTCGTGAGCCACATGCGGCTCTTTGGCCCCTTGAGTGTTCTAACGCCACTTCTTCAAAATAGACTCGCCCAGGCCGAAAACCGACTTCTGTGCATGGGCCACGAAGTTTTGCACAGTACCTGCGCACCCACACGTGGTATTTTGTGGAAGAGCCACACTCAAGAGGCCAAAGAGCCGCATGTGGCTCGCGAGCCGCGGTTTGCCGACCACTGTCCGTCCTGAGGTGATCAACTTTGGGAAACATTGGCCTGGAGGCTGCCCATCAGTCCTTATGATAGGGGAACACTTCAGAGAAAGGACCAAGGGGATTTGTGGCACACATTCACTGATATGATTAAATACATATTTGTGGAGCATCTACTACATGCTAGTATACAACAAAGAGCAAAAGTGCTAATCTCATAGAGCTTAGCTTCTGAGGAAGGGCAATAGGGCAGTGAAAACATACATAGGTACTGCAGGGTGGCAGTAAGTACCAAGAATGAAAATACAACAGAGTCAAAGTGGGAGAGTGGCTGCCAGGGTGCTATTTGAGACAGGGTCAATGGGGAAAGGTTTGGAGGCAGATTCACAGGGAGTGAGCACCTTCAGACAGCAGGAGCAGAAAGCACCTAGTCCATGGGGGGGAGGGGGTATTTTCTTAGTGGTTCAAAGAACAGCAAGGAAGCGAGGGTAGCTGGAGCAGAGAACAAGGGAGGATGTACAGAGGATAAATCAGACTATAGGAGATCCAAGCAGACAGTCAGCTTCAGAAAACATTGTAATAAGGCCTTTAGGAGCAGCTTCTGATACAGATCCTTCTGATACAGCCCCAAGAGTCCTAGCAACATATCAGCATCCTTGCACCCCACTTTAGCCAGGCCTTTGTCTCTCCCTCCAACTGTGCCAGTGTCTCCCAATTAGCCCTTCTGAGTTCATTCATCACCCATGCAACCACATCCCAGGTGACTAACACATCTCCTGTGGTTCCCAGAAGACTGCATGGGAAAATGCAACCCCACACCTACAGGCCCACCGCAATAGGCAGCCATTCCATGCTCTGAACCTGCTCTGCTCCATTCCTGAGCATGCTAAGCTCCAAAGACGCTAGTATTTGCAATTCCCAACCAGGCTATGCCCTCTCAAGCCTTTGGACACACAGTTGTCTGAGATGTGATGCCCTCTCTCCATCCACCCTGAGCCCTGCTCATAGCCGTCTGCCAAATTCCCACTAATTCTTCAAGCCCCACTGACATACAACTCCTCTGGGAAGCGTTCATCAATCACTCCTGAAAAATTAGTCCCTCTTACCACAGCACTTACCCGCTCACCTGCCTCTATTCTATTCTCTTCATCTAACCTTTATAGGTGGCCAAGTATGTGCCCAAGTCCTGAGACTGAGGTATGAAGATGGATAAAATGCGATCGTGTTCTGGAAGGATTTATAGTCAGAGACAGATCAAACTAATTGCATATTACATTGTTACCGTATAAAACGCTGAAGCGCGCAATGCTTCTGGGAAGATTAACTCTGTGTTTTTCTTTTCTGCTAGGAAAGAGTAGGCTGTCAGGAAAGCAGCAGAGGAGGGACACCATGTGAGCTGGATCCTGAAGGCTGAACGAGACTCACAAGTGAATGAGAAAGGGCAGAGCATGCCCCAGGAGGAAGCAGCCGGAGTTCAGGCATGGAGTGTGAAAGCGGTTGGCATCTGCGGTGGAGAGTGCACGGGGCAGGATGGCTGAGCTCTGGGGGGAGGTAGGGGCAGTGCCAGAGGGAACAGGAAAGGGAGGTGCCAACAGGTGCTGAATAGGCAATGGCAGTTATTAGAGGTTTGAATCCAGGAAGAGACACCATCAGACGAGGACTTGAGAAAAAATAACTCTGCAGGCACTGTGTGGGAGGAGGTGAAGGAACAGGAGTGGGAGGGAAGCATTTACCCAAATTACACTGAAATTAAGCCTTGAAAGCTTTTCGTATTTATTTGTTGTTGTTGTTGTTTTCTTGATCTGGTAGAATTCTGAGAGCCATGATAGTGTTTCTGTGTACATAACAGTCACTCAATGTTTGTTTCATGAAGTGAGTGAATGAATGAACGAACGAATGGATACATATATCTCATGGGGAAGTGTGTGTGTGTGTGTGTGTGTGTGTGTGTGTGTGTGTGTGTGTGTGTGTGTGTTTTAATTTGATCCAGGAGTGAAGTTTCCTGAAACTGTGATGTCAAGGTTATGTCAAAATCCTTTATCTCGGCAGTGCCCGCAGTGGTCCTGGATCTGGCTCTTGCTTCGAAAGTGTTTGGACAAAACAGACCCAGGGATGCCCCTTCTTCCAGCCTCCGACGAGGAACCTGAACCAGGTCCTTTTGGATCTGCAGGCCCTGGGCTGTTCTGCCCACACAGACCCTCATCTCTGTGACTTCCTGGAGAACCGCTTCCTCCGTGCGGAAGTGAAATTCAAGTGACACCTGACTCACCTCCGCAGGTTGGCCCCCCGGCTGGGCGAGTGTATATCTTTGAAAAGTTCACTCTCACAACTAGGAGCTTTTGGAGCCCAGAGGCCTTTGAGGGGCCCCGCTGCATTCCCCTGGTGTGTGGCTTTTGCCTGAGTTGCTACCCGAAATCACTAGCCATTCTTTTAACCACCCTGGAGCCCTCTTCCGTGCATTGGACCAAATGAAAACAGTGAAGCTTTCTGCAGCCAAACAAAACAACAAAACAAAACAACCTTATCTGCCCTCATTGTGGAATTAGGTGTTCCACATAACTAGTTGTTCAAGTAGCTTAAATACTCATTTCCTAACACACAGACACACACAAAAAAACACGCACACATTTTTAAAATTTCAATGGAATTCTCTCAAAACACATTCTCTCAAAACACATTACTTTTTTTGCTTCCTTCAATAAAAGCCGCAGAACTTAATTTAATTTTTCTTGAAAAACTCAAGCTCCTGGACATCCATTGCAGCACACAGAGGTATCATGGTAAAACTAAATGACACGACTTTGGGAGTCTGATAGATCAGGGGGAATTTCTGGTTTTGCCACCTTCTAGCTGTAGTGGTCTGATGGCTCATAATCTCAGCTTGAACTTGTTCATCTGTAAAATGGGAACACTGGTACCTAAATTATGGAATTAATTTAGACAATGTATGGAAAAGCACCTGACACATACTAGGTGCCCCAGAGATTATATTCATCGATATATTTTTAAAAAACATGTTTTTATTTATTTTAGAGAGTGAGGAAGGGAGAGGGAGAAATAGAAACATTGATGAGAGAGAAACATCAACAGTGATTGGCTGCCTCTTGCATGCCCCCTTCTGAGGATGGAGCCTGCAATCCGGGCATGTGCCCTGACCTGGAATCGAACCAGTGATCTCTTGGTGCATGGGTCAAGCTCAACCACTAAGCCACACTAGCCAGGCAATATTCACCAATATTAGTGCAGTTACAAATTTTTTAATTTTATATTTTCCCAAAATATCAGCCTATCAGCTCTTATTTCTAATGTCACTTAACTGCATCAAACAGATCCTTCTTTCCTCAATCCTCCTTCAAATAAGCTATTTCTAATTTTTTTGTCATTACCAGATAATAAATGCCCCATTAATAAGCAAGAATAAAGCAACAAGTGTCTGAATAAAGGAAGGCCCAGGATAATCTGATTTTAAAAAAAATGGAATGCTCAGAAGTCTAGCACGTTTACCTCCCAATTCCAAATTGTGTCCTGAATGTTAATAGCATCAGAAGCCCGTCTTCCTCGAAATACTTGAAATGTTATTGTGCAAAAAGTAGAAAGACCCATAATTAGATTGCTTGAAGCAAGTTATCTGTTGATCATAAAACAAAGAATTTGAGGCAAAAAATCCATTAACAATTTAAAATGAAAACTAAAATTTGAGGTGAGGAAAATGACATGAGAAACCAGAGGGAAGAACAAAGCCCTGAGACTATGATAAAAGACTTGAGTCACTGGGTAGGTAGAGGGAAAATAGAGTTTATTGGAAGTAATTTAGTGACTACTTAAGAAATTACAATAAAGGTGACAAAAATCCCAGAATTTGTAAGGCGAATGTAAATATAAATATAAATCAATTACTGGCTTATTATTTCATTAAATTGAAGATGGAAAGGACCAATTCTTGAGTCACAATGTTTGCCTCCTGGGGTCTTAGATAGCTTTCTCTGTCAAATTAAAATAAAAAAGATAAATAAACATGAGAAATTAAGAATGTCAAAGTGTATGAAGGGAAAAGGAAAGAAGGGGGAAAATGATGTTTCACAATTATTATCCAGGCTAAGAGAAACAAAATCACTTGATCATAAATCCAAGATAATCTGGTTTTCTTTATGAGTTCCCATTTTATTAATGAAAGGAAGGTAACACCTTATTGTACCCAGGTGAATTAAAATGCCTATTTGAAGAAGCAATCCTCCATAGGGGTTTTTAATAGAATCTTTGAATGGTTCTAGACCCAGATAATTTAGCTGTAAAAAGGCAATATTAATATTAACCTCTCCATGTGCACAGATCTATCGTGAGGGGCAAAGGGACAGGAAAATGTTAACAGAACGAAGCAGGCACATCATTTTTTTTTTAAATCTGAACTATTTCAGGGGCAAAAAAAAAAAAGTATAAACCTTTTCTACAAAATTGCTTGCAATGTGCACTGTTATCCCTTTATGCCTCCTTCCTTACAACACTGACCGGCAATTCAGGACCTTCAGTGCTGATCATTTTTCTGACTTTGTATTCAGGGCATATGGCTTGTGAGAAGTCTAATAGCAAAGCATTTAATTTAAATAAATAGAATAGAAAAGGAACTTCCAAATGTAGAAAGTCTCAACAGGAGCCATGACTACACATTTCCAAATCAGAGGCAGGTGCTCAGTAGGGCTCCTGTAGACTATGATTTACTAAAATAAGAACAGATAATTTGAGGGAAGAGGCAAATGTACTTTAATTGAGCAACTGATCAGTTTGTGAGAACTGTAGATATAATAACAAATGGCTCTTCTCTTTGCTTCAGCTTGCAGTTAGTTTTCATGGAAATTCCACAACACTGCTCTTTCTTTCTTTCTTTCTTTCTTTCTTTCTTTCTTTCTTTCTTTCTTTCTTTCTTTCTTTCTTTCTTTTTCCCTCTTTCCCTCTCTCTCTCTCTCTCTCTCTCTCTCTCTCTCTCTCTCTCTCTCTCTCTCTCCCTCCCTCTAACTTCTATCAGCAATCTCCTGGATTATTGCAAGCCTCCTAACATCACTGTCTCTCAACCCTTTCAATCCATCCAGGAAGCCCAGCAGAGTTCTTCTGGCTGATGTCCCACTGTCTCATGCCACTCCCTTGCTCAAACACCATCAACTGCTCACCATTACTTACTGAACTCCCTATTTGAGCTGCAGTTAGTTGCTAAATATGGTCGTTCAAGATAAGGATGCAATTGACATACCCAGCATTCTAATGCATTAATCCTCAAACATGGATTCCTCTATATTGTATGATTTTCATTCCTCAGATTTCTCCATGCTATTCCTCCTAATTATGTTTCCCAACATATAGATTTTCTTCTTTATCCCTATCTTCATATATTAAAAATCTACTAGTCCTTCAAGTCCTGATTTAAATAATGTCACTTCTGTGATGCTTTCCCCTAGTCTATGTATATCTACACTAATAAAAGAGAAAGATGTAAATTGACCATACCTCCATGATGCCCACAAGCCAATCAGGAGTGAGTATGCAAATTAACCCAACAAAGATGGAGGGTTAATTTGCATACTCAGGCACAGAGGGAAGACTGAAGACTGAAGGCTCCACTGCAGCCAGAGCCAAGCCTGAAGGCTGAAGGCTTGGCTCTGCTGTGGCTGGGTCCTGGGTGCTGGAGGAAAACCTGTGCCAGCAGCCAGGGGAAGGAAGGCCTATTGCACAAATCTTCATGCAACGGGCCTCTAGTATATATATACAAAGCCAGTGACCGGAATGCTGGAATGACCTGAACAACCGATCTCTATGACGCCCACTGTGGCCTGGCCAACCAGCCTGATCAGAGACAAGGCTGGCTGGACAACCGCCTGCAGCCCCTCCCCCTGGGCAGCGCTGGCCCTGATGGCTCTCCCCATCAGGGGCAGGGCTGGCCAACCTCCCACGCCCCTCACCCCCTGTGGGCCCCGATCGCCCCCCATTGCGGGGGAGCAGGCCAGCCAACCTTCTGCATCCCCTCCCTCCCGCTGCCTGGCCAGATCTGCTTCTATTGGGGAGGGCTGCCCGGACCCCATCTGTGCACAAATTCATGTACCGGGACTCTAGTTATGCCATAAAGAAGCAGGCTCTCCTAACTCCTATAGCCTTTTCGATACTTATAAAATTCCACTTTATACTACAATTATTTATAAAAGTATCTTATTTCCTTTCCTCCACCCCACTAAGATAAGAGCTCTTGGAAGAAACAGTTTAGCCTAGTGGTCGGGGTGGGGAGGAAAGGAGGCTTTTCAGTCCAACAAAGTATAATGTTTTACTAACTAGCTGAACAAACTTAAGCAAGGATCAGATTTCCTAAATTGTTTGCTCAACTGTAAAATAGGTGTTAATTATGCCTGCCTTAACCCATGCTATAAAGATGAATAACATTGTATGTAGTATTAGCATGATGCCAGGCATATACTAAGTGCTCAAAAATGAGAGCTATTATTACTATTGAAAGTGGACAATGCTTATTATAAATCTGTGTGTTTGACAGAGCAAATAATGGTTAGCATGCCTTGAGTATACAAGGTATTCAACAAACATGTGTTGAATGAAAGAATTAATGAATGAATAGATGACTCAAAGATTGTTTTTGATACTACTAAACATTCTCAAGAGTTAGCAGATGGTTAGAAGCCTGACTATAGGTGGGATGAAGTCACCAATTTCTTCTCTTTAAAAACACATTATAAACCCAGGAGAACCAGAGGAAGAGAAATCAGCAGCTAGAATTTCCGATCTAATGGGAAGTGATGAGGTCCTCAATAATCCAGAAGAACAATCTATCCAAAAGCATTTAAATTTGATATTGTAATGTGGTCTTGATATTTGTACTTAATTTGGGAAATTTTCGTTATTTCAGAATTCACATGCCATCTAATTAAGTTGTTATAGATGACTCTCTGCTTACAATAATTTTCTCTTTCTTTTCCCCCAAAAGAAATAGCACCTCCTCCCCCGCTTCCAACCCCCCCCCCCTCACCCCGAGTAAGTAGAAGCAAGGCACCTGCTTAAAAGGAGTTATTTTTTGATTTGGATATTTACTAGGCTATATCTACTTTACAACCTCTCAACATTGTGGGGAAGGTAATTGTGGCATTTTCTAAAAGTGACCACAGCAGTATTTGAAGTCCTACATGCTCTTTCAGAATCTTCTCATTCCCCATGAAGAGGTGGAGTCTATATGCATTTCCCTTGAACTTGTTAGGCTTATGACTCCTCAGACCAAGATGTTATATGACTGCCCAACTCAGAAGGACACAGCTACTGCCTAGGTCTCTCTCAGCATGCTATGAGGCAGCACAGACTTCATGGAGAGGTCACATGTAGATGTTCTGGTCAATAGACCCAGATAAGTTTCAGCCTACAGTCAGCATCAACCCCCAGAAATGTGAGTGAGCACACTTCCAATGATTCCAGGTACCAGCATTTGGGTCTTCTAACTGCAGACCCAGACATTGTCTAATGACACTACCTCTCAATAGGAGGATGAATGACAGTTATACGATGTAAACAAGAATGTGAAATTTCTTCTTTTTCGAATAAAACAAATCACATAAAATGGGTCAGTGTGAACCACTTCCTCTTCTCAAGATATACGGGACTACATATTTGCAAGCAGGAAGGCAAGGGGAAGCCACTGTTGCTTTACAAAAAGTCTGGGAGAAGTTTTCCATTCCCACATGAAAACCAGTGGAGGAGTTGCATTCTCTATACAGTTTGAAGAACAGGGTTAAATGAGAAGTTTTTTTGTTTGCTTGTTTTTGTTTGTTTGGTTGTTTTTGTTTTTTTTTGTGTGTGTTTTTTTGTTTTGTTTTGTTTTGTTTTTGTCAACTGTCTACCTTTGTCAGTCTTGTCTGTCTGCCTTGTTGCCTTGAGTAGTTAAACCAAAATCTTCTATTTAGGCTCTGATATATCTAATTTTTATCTGGCTTCTTTTTTAAAAATATATTTTTATTCATTTCAGAGAGGAAGGGTGAGGGAGAGAGAAATAGAAACATCAATGATGAGAGAGAATAATCAATTGGCTGCCTTTTGCATGTCCCCTGCTGGAGCTCAAGCCCATACCCCAGACAGGTACCCTGACTGGGAATTGAACTGTGACCTCCTGGTTCATAGGTTGATGCTCAACCACTGAGCCACACAGGTTGGGCTATCTGGTTTCTTGACTTCAAAAAGAAGAGAAAAGTCATCTGTAGTCTCTTGTTTTCCCAAGCCTTCATGAAATTCATTAGGCCCCACTGACGTTTTCATTTACTCTTCGACAATATTTCTTCTTGCCTGGGAAGTGGAATACTTGCTAGCTTACTATAGGTTGAATACATACATAAAACCTGTAAATCACAAAGAGTCTAAATACTTGCTACAGTTTTTCAATGCTCTTGACTTGAATAGAAAGAAAGCTTTAATGGAAAGAGGAAAAAGAAACCATAATTTCAAGTAAATTAAAAGCAACCTCCAGGCAAAGGAGTATACCTGGAAAATAACTTTCTTTCTAGTATGAAATTTAGAATAGAGGAACAGAAGGAGCCATTTCTAAAAGCAGCGACTTCCAATCGTTCATTTACCACTCACTAAAATTCCGAAGTCAGTTCATTGTCATGTCCCATCATTAAGCCATAATATCAGGCTTTAACAAATTGAGATTCTTTTATGTATTTGTTCCTCTATGTTGGATAAAAATAGCACTGGGTGAGAAAGGCACTCAGAAACTTAGGGGTAGAAAGAACTGCCAGGGAGCATAAGCATAGTTTCTGATGATGCAAATGTACTTCAAGAAACTTCGTTCCTGCACAAAATCTATTTAACAATTCCTTAACAATTGAGCAATTATCGAAGTCCCAATACTCTTTTGGTGTGCACTATGTAAATGAAAGTTGATTAAGCTGAACTTTGTGGCAGGTCTCCTGGTATGAAGAGAGGAGAGGGCCTGATGCCCTTGTTAATGAGACACCCCGCTGTGGAAGGGAACAATATGGTGCTAAAGCTGTGTGCTAAGTTCATGACTACCATTAATTCGATACACACTGCTCAGGCCCAAATAATACACAGGGAGGCTCCGTGCTCCTGAATCCCCCCTCACCTTGCCATCCAACCTGAAGGTCCATTTTAAAACCTCAAATATCCACCAAGTTCTTTTGAGGACATGGGTGGGGTATTGGACTGCGTGCAATGGAGCCAACCAGTAACTATAGAGCTGTGGTCTCTATACAGCTCACCCTGCAATAGCCTCTTGTAGATTTTGACAGAAACATTTTCAAAATTCCCCAGTGTGTGCAAAAGGCACACGGAAGCAGTAAAAAACAATCTTCCTGCTTCTTTAAACAAGGTTGAAACAGCCTGAAAATGTTCAGATGGTGGCTTGGAATGTGATGTGAAAAATCTTTTCTTACTAGTCAGATAACCTGTCAGCAATAATAACAACACAAGCATTGTTTGCCAGCTGCTTAACTCACTTCCTGGAAGGCCTTGACCAGATTTTCTTAACCAAATAAATGAGTTAAATGGTGCAAACACATTTGACCAGCAAATAATAAGAGTATGTAATACTTTTTGTCCAAGGCTATATGTGAAGACAAAGATTTTCGGAATGCATTTTCTGTGAAGTCTTGGGCTAAAAGTATCTTCCTGTGGGAGACCGGGTCATTTGGAGGTACTCCCCTGCTTGAAGGTTCCCACCATGAAGACAGGGCCTTGATAGGCATAAAGCTCTCCAGTTAGACCTCGATTTCCTACTCAGCCTACTGAGTGGAGAGGAGGATACAAAGTATGTGGCCATTTGCTGTTTCTAAGTGGAGGAACGCAGATCCAATGTGTTTGGGTGGCAAGACAGTTTCCTTGTGAAAATGACCTTCTCCTTAAAGCTACTGTAGTAAATTAATATCAGCTCAGTTAAAAACGGCATAGGAACTACTCAATACTTCTAGTGAAAATAGCTCTCGTACCATTCTCAGCATGGGAATGGGGAAGTAAACGATCATTGTCTTACAATAGTTGCACAACCAAATGGCTGGGATAGAAACCTATTATCCCTTGATTCCTGACTCAGTCCTCTATAATAAATAATTTAGCATAGTTTCTATTTCCAGACTCTTCTCTTTCTTTCTTTGTTAATAACCCCTCCAACAATCAGAAAAAGATACTCATTTTAATGTTAGCAAGTTATCGGAACTCGATAGGAGAAAGGGTTGAAGTAAATAGTAAAGCAGTGGTTAGTGGGTTCTGTCTGAATTCCATTTATCAGTGTCCTTCATCAGCACATACGATAGAGAACTGTAGAAGGTTGGCTGTATTAGTTCCTCATTGATCTAATCTAATCTGACTAACAAAAGTTGTGTGTTCCAAGAGCCTTATAGCTCAATAAAATAGGTATAAATCACCCACTATATCCCACCATAAAATAGCTATTTTTGATGATCAATTCAGGTATTAAAAATAAAGAAGCAGCAAGTTCCTGGCTGGAAATTATAAGTGAACATTATTTATGTGGAAGCCAAAATAAATACAAAACAAAACAAAAACACAAAGATTTCATCGGTATGTTCTGCGCATGCACCCTAAGTACCGTAAGCACCAGTAAACATTTTTGGTGGACCTCCGTGACAGAGGCCAGTCACTCAGCTTCTCCTTATGCTCCATCTTGACCTAACATATCTGCACTTCTCAGGGCGCTACTCCAGTGCCGCCTCCCCCTCAGAATTATCCTTGCCTACCCTGGTTAGAAGAGGCCTGTTCCTTACCTTTCACTTCTGAAGCAGGAATTATTAACTCATGTAAGTTCATTTCAATGCATCTTGTATGGTATTTGTGTGTGTATGTGCATCTGTTTTATCACCCAAAGCAAGGACAGGGGGTTGAGGGGGAGGGGAGGGGACATGGATCTTGGAGTTAGGCACTGTGAACCTTAGGGGTAGTCTGACTTTGCATTTCCTAAGCCAGTTGTCTGACCTCTCCTTGACTCAGTTTCCTCACTTGAATATTAAGGGTATTTATTACTCATTTTCACTGTGTATAAAGATCCCACAAGGTATAAACGCATCAATGCTGAGCAGGGATACTGACACAGAGGAGACTGTCAGTGAGTGTTGGTTTCTCTCCCTTCCTCCTAACAAGATTACAAACTCCCAGCCTGGGATCACATCTCACATATCAGCGCAGCCTTGAAAGAGGCAGTCACTTCAAATATTTGTGGAATTCGTATTTTGAATAATAATGAGAGAAGTAAGGCCAAAATAACAAGTGCAACTAAAAGAAGCTGATATTTGGATATATGAAAGTCTTGTTTATTTCAGAAAATATGAGTACATGATTCCCCGGCGGCTGCCAGAGGAGAAGAGGGAAATGATAGTTCCATGTGAATGGAGATTCTTGTGCAAGCATTTGACCTCGATGCTGGGTGAAGGATGAGAGAGAGAGAATGGCAGGAGAATCATGCATGGAGAAAGAATGGGTGAAGTGGCAATAAATACTAGCATTTGAAAGAGCTACAAAGGTAAAATAACCCATCTCTATTGTGTTTCCTTTGAAGAAGAGGCTATAATTTGGTATAAAAAATTTTTAAACAGCATGAGGTGCCAAAAAAATAAATAAATAAAGTCTTTGATGACTTAGTACCTTCGTGACAAGATGATATTTTCCAAAGAAAAAAAATGCAAAGAGTTGTATTCAGCCCCAAAATTTAACGAGGAAGGTCTCAAGTCACTGAAAATTAAAATATCCTAATCATCCTATAGTTTATCTAGCCGATCAGTAGTACTGGATTAAGAACTGTTCCCAGCTCACAGGAAAAACAAATAGAAAACCTGAACGATGCACCTTCTTGTGCTCCTTTTAAATTTGGAAAAGGGAAGAATAGCCGGAGCGTAGAGACTTTAAGCTCATAAAATGTGTCAGTGACAATACCAAATAAAAACTATCCCTTCATGTCCGGACTCCACCTTAGAAATGCACTAGCAGACATTTCAGTATTTTACTGGACTCTTCCATAATGGCCCTCTTCATAGATCATGTTTTGCCTCAACACCTCCCTTGTTTAAAAAAAAAAAAAAATTACACTGATAAGCATCCACTCAACTCACTCCTAAGCATCCTGCATGTTAATTTCTCAACAACACAAATTTAATTCCTCTCTGCATTATTCTCCTGTGGTGCCTACCCCTCCATCTAAACAAAATGGGGATTCGTTACCATGGCAACAGAGTGTGACTTTGATCAGCTTCAATGATCATTGGCAGTCACATGCCTTTGACAGATACCAAATTGTGAGTAAGGTTTGATTATCTAATTTTTCAATCTTTAATTCTATAAGAGGCTCCTCCCACTTGCCTGAAGAAGATGAGGAAAAAAACAACAAAGAAAAAAAAAAAACCTATCATATAGCTACACTTTTGAGACAACAGAGTAAAGTTCTTGGTAAATGTAAAATCGATGAGGTAGGAACTACCTTGAGGTTGACTTTTGTTCACCTTCTGTATAATTTGCATGTGCCCTGCCCAGCCACCAGGAACGAGACGCTGCTTCCCTTTTCCTTCCATGGCAGATGTAGGTGATATTTAAGGTTGTGTGTGCAGGTGTTTTGGGGGTTGATTTGTGTGGGAAGAGGAGAGGTGGTAGCCTGTAGCTTGACAGAAGAGGGGGAAAAAAAATCTGAACAATGTGTTGAAAAAGACTACAGTCTGAGCTACACAGGACCAGCTGTTTTTGCTAATTAGAATAACAAAAATAGCACATGCTAAAATGTTTTTCTTTTTTTCTCAAAAGCAATGAATGCTCTAGGAACTATAAGGAATGAGCTTTAAAATCCACTTAAATGGAGGAACATTTTAGGAACCATATGGGGAAAGAACTGAAACGGAGAAGAGTAGGGAAATAACATTTGATTTTCGGATGAATTTTTTTTTAAAAGGATGATAAATTGGGGCTATTTTTCCTTTTTCTTAACATTTAACAGGAAATGTTTTCATCCTATCTAGACTTCACAGAAATGCCACCACTTCTGTATTTTACAGGAATGCGGTATGCAAGGCATGCCCACGACAAACCAAGGGAGGGCAGGCACTGGGGAGAGCTGCATATGCTCTATCATACATACTGCATGCCTCCTCTCCATCCTCCTGTTTTCTCTGAAGCAGCAGAGAGTAATTCAAAACTTTGAATATAGGGATAGCATTTGTGACAACGACACCATTCTGGACATCTGCACTGTTAGAGCACTTAGAATAAAGTCACATGGCCATGGGGAAATTTCACAGAATTACAATCACAGTCATTTGCCAAGGTGTATAACTAGTTTGTTTTCAGCTGTTCTTCTCATGAATAATTATCAAGCAGGAATATCCTAAAGCTAGCACAAGCTGTCACTTAACCAAAATATTCAATATTTAACATTGAATTTAGAATTTCGTAAGTGAAAATAATTACTGTAAAAGCAAAATAATATACAGTGTGTATATTTGCATGCCGAAGCGCGCAGGGCTACATGTTAAAATTCAGATTCCAAAGCATCCTTATCAAATGAAAGCACGTCTCGAAAGTTGAGGAGGAAGAGAAGAGATCTAAGCACAAGTAAATCTCAGCCATTTTCAAGTACAGCTTGGTCTTCAGTGCTTTAAGGGCTGCCTCTCACTGCAAAGTGGAAAATGAAAACCAGCCTCTGCATATTGACGGGAGCTGATTACAATTGTGTTAGACTCTTTATTAGAATTTTGTAATGTTTGTAAACAAATACTGTATAATGGCTGATGATTTGTGTTTTTAAAATTAATACAAGTGTATCACTAAACATTTTAGCATTAATTTCTGGAGTGAATATCAGTTCAATCTTAAGTATGTTCTAAAAGTCTTTACCCCTCTAGTGAGAATGTAAGAAGAATGTCATTTATTGTAATTCACATCACCACATTATTAAACCTAGTTATGTGTGTGTGTATATATATATGTGTGTGTGTGTGTGTGTGTGTGTGTGTGTGTGTGTGTATATATATATATATATATATATATATATATATATATATATATATATATACATATACACATACATACATATATTTCATTTCTAGTACCTCTCTAAAAATTATTTGACTAAAGCTAATGGAGATTTCTTTCTCCATTTCAGAAACCTGTAAATGTATTATGAGTTTATAAAATGGGTATTTAAGTCATTCAAGCAATTCTAGAGTATAATAAGAATTTTTGTTTTACTGTTTACTTTCCAATTAGTAGAAAACTTCTCAGTACTACAGTTTAAGAATCGTTTTTCACTTGAATGAAAGAAATTATATTGAGGTAGAAACTCAAACATGAGAAGCAAATCTGTTTAACTGAATTGTAGGTAATAGATAAAAGTTCCTTTGGGAATAAATAATATTTTCACTTGGATAACACAATTTGGTTCTCTGAAAAGAATATCAGTTTCCTAAAACTTTAGGAAAATAATTCTGTTTTTTCTTTCTTATGATTTATTTTAATGATACCTTCAGGAAATAGATAAAAGAAACACTGGAACCAGGACTCACTGCAAGTAGAACAAAGGTACAAATGGCTTCCATTTTTAACTTACAAATTATCTTAAGTTTTCAGATAGTTACATGACTTATCTTGAGCATCAAATAAATAATTCTAGTGAATGAGTATCTGCTTGGAAATCAAAAATAGGATGAGGCTTATCATGGTTTCCTCAAGATTTATGCCCAATCCAGTTTATGCTTTAGCTTTCACATCTCTAGAAATGTCACAATAAGAACGATATTAGTACCGTAAAAAGACTGTTGTTCAAATAAGTAGATTTAGTTGATCACAACGCTAACGCATGAGAGATAATCTAAAGTTTCAAAAAGTTAATTGGCAAATGCTAAAAACAGAAATGGCTTATTTTTACATATCAATTACTTTGACCATTATAATCACACATGTACCTGTACATAATTGGCTGATCAGAAGAACCAGTCTTCAAACTCTGCACTCCTCCTTTGTCCTCTTCTATCTCTGCTACTGTTGTTTGACTTCCTTTTCCCATCTTTACTTGCCTAGCTAAATGTAATGCTTCTAATATTGATCCCCCTGCCATCCATCTTTCCCCATTCCAATCCACCATCCACACACACGGGGGCCTCATAAACCTCGAAGTTTATCATTGGCCTCCTATCATTACTTCCTTGATCTCACACGATACTCTCTTATGTCACTGTGCTTTTCCCTCTGCCTAGGATGTCCTGGCTTCTTTACCCAGACTCTGCATATCTATTTATACCCCCAAGATTCATTTTTCTGTACCCATTTTCTCTGTATAGTCTTTCCTATTTCCCAAGAGGAAAAAGTGGTTTTGACTCTGGTGTACCATAGACTTTCCATCTTAACTTTGTTATAGTCCTAATCATAATACTCTGGAGCAAAAGTCATTTTTCATTCTACTAAGTATTGAGCATATTTTTTAATGCACATAGTAGGTGTTGACTTTAATGGAACCCTAAGAAACTCCCAGGGTTTGTTGGTGAGTCAGTAAAAGTACTCCCCACAAATGTACTCCTTATTGATAACCATTAAATGTAGATAAAAGGAGACTTCTGGTATAAAATGGCATCTGGCCACCATTCCTTCGAACTGCCTCCCCCAATTGTCAATAACATACCTATGAAAATGGAAAATTGTAACACAGAAAACCAAGACTGACAGGAAACCCAGTGCCAGAAATCTGGAAAAAATTTAGAATGATTACAAGGCTGATGCATCAAGAATGAAGAAACAGTCAGTAGCCTATCCAAGCATCACCTCATAAAACAGGAAAGTCTACCTCCTTCAAATGCAGTAGGTTTTCTTTTTCTTCTCCCATTGTCTGTTGTACAGCTCACCTTAGAGATTTGGATCCTCTATTAAACAGGAAACAGAGAAACCATTCTATTCAACATGGGTACTGATTTTGAGACAGACAGAATATTATAGTTCCTTCCTGTTCATTCACATTTGCATGCTATTCAGATAGAAAAACTCTCAGCAAATAAGTTGGAAAAAAAGAGAGGTGGGAGAATAATTATAGCACATTGCATCCTCAGAGATACTGTACCCACAAATGAAGTGTGGAAGAATGAAGAGTATTGCTCTCAATGAATCCCAAAGGTTATATTTTCAATTAATTCCATTATTTTTAATGGGTGGTAGGAGTAGAAGCAGTTTCTACCTCAGTAGAGTAAGTCCAGGCTACATGAATGTCTACTGGTCACTGGAAACTAGGAAGAAAAATGAATATACTGATCTATCCAAAAGTATGTGGAGAAAGATACAAGGAGTGAAAATGGAAAACAATGAACCTGGGGACAAAGTCCTCATCTGAGTGAATGTAAGGGAAATAAAACAAGGGACCGTGGTTCAATAACGTAAAACAAGCAAAAAAATATCTATCAAAAAAATTAGATATTTCTTGCTCTTATAGAAACCAAGAAAAAAATTAGAAAACTGGTCCACATGATCAATGTATCATAAAAAGATAGAACAATCTTAGGTAAAAAGAAAATAGATTGGGATGAAATAACTACTAAGATTTGAATTAAAATTTGCAACTTTATGAATAGGAAAGTTGAGGTATAAAACATAGCCTGCAATCAAAATATGCGACCTTGACCGGTTTGGCTCATTGGATAGAGCATCAGCCTGTGGACGAAAGGGTCCCTGGTTTGATTCTGGTCAAGGTCACATACTTTGGTTGCAGGCTCATCCCTGGACCTGGCCCTGGTCAGGACATGTGCAGGAGGCAGCCAATTGATGTGTTTCTCTCACATTGATGTTTTTGTCTTTCCCTCTCTCTTACACTCTCTTTAAAAGATCAATGGGAAAAATATCCTCGAGTAAGGATTAACATAAATAAATAAATAAATAAATAAATAAATAAATAAATAAAATAAAACAAAACCAAGTGATGAGCACTAAAATAATTAAATATATATGTTAGTTCTAAATAGCAGTTGCAAATATATTTTCAACTCTGAATGCAAATATCAAATAATAATTCTTGTAAAAGAATAGATATGAAAAAAAAATCTATATATATAAAAGCCTAAGTTACCGGCCAATTGGCCAACTGTTTGACCATCTGACCAGTAGCTATGATGCACACTGACCATCAGGGGGCAGATGCTCAATGCAGGAGTGGAAACCATAGGCATGGAAACATGGAACAGAATGATGAATTTCAGATGGAAGGGGGGAGGGCAGGAAGAGATTAACCAAAGATCTTATACGCATACTAGAGGACTGGTGCACAGATTCATGCACTGGTGGGTTCCCTCAGCCTGGCCTGAGCCCTCTCACTATCTGGGACCCCTTGGGGGATGTCAGACTTCCAGTTTCAGCCTGATCCCCACAGGCCAGGCGGAGGGACCCTACCGGTGCACAAATCCATGCACTGGGCCTCTAGTATATTTAATAATATCAATCTAAGTCCTTTTTATATGAAGAGTCAAAAGGAGCTGAGGGTGGGGAAGGAAATACAAAAGTATTCCTTGTAAATAAACAAAATATACTTTTTCTTTCTTGACTTTAATATTTAGAGAAATAGAAGTTGAATATTTTGGAAAATGAGTAAAATAAGTACCAAGATGTCTACTTTCCTAACCATTAGAGCAGATGAAAGTATAGTCCATTAAAACAACAGCAACCAAAACAAAGGTAACACAAATTATAGAAATCCAAAACTCGAAGAAAATATAAAAAGGGACATAACCATAAAAATAGAGATAAGACCAAATATATCACTTTGAAAAAGTTGGAAATAGTTGGAAAACTACCAGGTTGAGTCAAAGACACATTTTATATGCTGCTACTATGACATCTCCAATTTAGAAGTGCATGTAAATGTTAAAAATAGTGTGAGTAGAGAATTCTCAAGCAAGTACAAAGTAAATGAAAGTAGAGGTGCAATGTTATCTTCAGACAATTTAGGCTTTAAGGTGGAAAGCATATAATGAGATTTAAAAAAAGCTGTTTATATTTGTAAGAGTTATGATAATGAAAATGTAGCAGCTATGAACCTTCATGTGTCAAATAATACAACATTCAAATATATTAAGATAAAACTGGCAGACAAATATAAAGTGAAAAATGAGTAGAAACAAAGTGAAAGATTGAAACCATGAAAGATTTAATACATCTTGGATAGATCATGAATTTGAGAAAGTAGAGAATTGGACTATTAGAATTAAAATAATGGTAACATGGAGAATTTGATTAGTATAGCTAATATTAAGTTGTGTATTGAACTGCCCACTCTAAAAACAGTTTATTTACCTTTAAGAATCTATGCTATATTTAAAAAACTGATAAGGTACCAACCCATGGGCAGAAGGCAAATAAATTATCAGAAATAGAAAAAATACAGACCAAATAATCTGACTACATGTTCTGCAACAGAAAACATTCTGATCAAACCTAAGATTCACCAATCACTTGAAAACATGTGTGAGAGAAAGTGTATGAGTGTATATATATATACATATTCACACACATGCACACGTATGTACACACACATAAATACCTACACACATAAATATCCTAAAACATAAGTTAATGTTACTGCTTTAATATAATGTCTAAGATTTGTTTTAACATAGTTCAGAAAAAAAATAATTGGGGGCACATAAGTGAAACAAGAATAATAAAATGTTGATAATTGTTGAAGCTTGGTAACAGGTACATGGGGGTTGATATAACTGTTCTCTTTATATTGTATATATATGAAATTTTACATAGTATTAATACTTTCAAAAAGTACCACATATATAACTTAAATGTTACTTAAAAAGCTGAAAACTGGAGGCAAATCCATATCCTAAATGCTATCAATAACAAAAAATTAAGAAAATCAGAAAAATATAAGAGATAAAAGTGGAAACAAGTAAAAATGTTTAAAAAGCCAAAAATATACTAATATTAATACATAACTATAAGAGCTAGTTTTTGTAAAAATTATTAGAATATACATTCAAGAAATGCAATCAAGTAAAAAGATGCAAGTATCCAAGACTTACATAAGTAGTGATAATAATGGAAAAGAGGATTTAACAGTAAAATAAAAAGTAAACATAAAAGCATTAATAATTAATGAATAAAGAAAAAGAATAATGATCTAGAGAAAAATCTATATAAATATTTAACTTATTTCATGATAGATTAGTACTGTCCAAGCATTAAAGCCATGGAAGGAATTAAAAAAAAAAGTGATGGATATATTTAGTGTTACATTTCCTGTACTTTCAAATGGTCAAGAGCCTGGCCAGCATGGCTCAGTGGTTGAGTTTTGACCCATGAACCAGGAGGTCACGTTTTGATTCCTGGCCAGGGCACACACGCCTGGATTGAGGACTTAATCCCTAGAGAGGACGTGCAGGAGGCAGCTGATCAATGATTCTCTCTCATCATTGATGTTTCTCTCTCTCTCCCTCTCCCTTCCTCTCTGAAATCAATAAAAATATATTTTAAAAAATGTTACCCATTTTTCTTACATACAAAAAAAAGCTAAATATTCTTAGTTCATTTAATGTCCTCAACAGTCCTACCCTTATGTAAGGTCCCCATCTCTAAGCAAATTTCTAATCATGTGTCCCAGAGAAATACCCTTGGACATACCATTGCCATCTAGAATGCCCCCCGCCTCCCGCACCACCACCTCCACCTAATTATCTGAGTTCTTCTTATTCCTCAAAAGTCCATGTAAGTATAATTCTGTGATGCTTTTGCTGGTAAATCCACCCACATAGTGCTCCTTGCTCCTCTAAAATATCAATAACAAGAATTGCTGGTATCTTTCTTTGCAATTTGTCATGGACAAATGTCTATGGAGAAAATATCTTGATTGAATGTTCACATGTGCTCACATTTAAAATCTTTAAATGATTGGCTGATTTATCTGTTGGAATTTAGAATTTCCTACAATATTGTTTCTGCAAAATTTCCTAAAGCAATTCTGATGTTTGAGTTTTTCCCAGTACATACTCTGAAAGTGTATTTCTAAAAAGTATTGTGCAATTTCATAGACCCAAATGAACATTTAAAATGGGATAAATTACAATAAAATAGTGCGGTACTTTCTTGCCACCAGATCGCAGGAATACTATTATACTAATAAATAAAAATGGATATGATAAACTGTTTTCAATTATGCACTATTTGGAACTATATTAAGTATTCTAATAAGAGGAGAAAACAGCAATATAAAAATGCTTATGGAGAAATGCAACAGAATAAACATTTAATGAAAGGTTCAGAGGGGAGAAATGTATTCTTTCCTATCCTTTTTTATGAGAAACAAAGCATCCAATACAAGAGACCAATTCAAATGCAAAATGAGGAGGTAGAAGGAGCAAAAGACAAAGAAAGTCAACCCCTGAGGAGGTGGGGAATCCTGGACAAGTCAGACAACATCTCTGTGCCTCAGTTTACACATCTAATAAAACAGGGAATATCAGACTACATGGTTTCCAAGATTGACTCTTCCTCAGAAAGTCTAAAATAACTTGATAAAATGATCCATCATCCAGGTAAATGCCATAGTTCATAATTAATTTAGAAATATTGGTCTTTTTAACAAAACATCATTTCAATACATGTTATTCAGTTAAAACTTTACATGTAAGCTCATCAAAACTGAATCAGAGTAAAAGTTTACATTTTACCTAAATGAACAAAATATAGCAATTGTTCTTAAAAATTCAGCAAAAACTTAATTTTTTAAAGAAAATACATTTTATTGATTTTTACAGAGAGGAAGGGAGAGGGATAGGGAGTTAGAAACATGGATGAGAGAGAAACATCCATCAGCTGCCTTCTGCATGCCCCCTACTGGGGATAGAGCCTGCAACCAACATATATGCCCTTGACCAGAACTGAACCTAGGACCCTGCAGTCCGCAGGCTGATGCTCTATCCACTGAGCCAAACCGGCAAGGGCAGCAAAAACTTAATTTTAAAATATATGTTCCAAGTTTATCATATTAAATGTCATTGAAATGCTCCATCTGAATTTTTCTGTTGCTATCATATACTGCTGGATAGACCCCCGCTTTCATAAAATAATACACTTTCATGTAATTTTCCCAACATGATCTTTCCGTTTGTGACATAGTTATTGAGTTAAAACACTTGGTTATGAGCACGAGCATTTTAGCTGCTTTTTCTGTTTGTTCAAATAGGTTTGGCAACCATATATTATTTGAAGGATTCATGAACTGTATATTAAACACATGCTAAAGAAGCTTTTTTTTTTTTTTTTTTTTTTGTACCACAAGGTGGCATCTTCTTTTTCTGGTATAAACCTCTGAATATTAACATAATTTGAATAATTTCATACACCTGAACTGTTTTTTAAAAATTTAATACAATCATTTAACAGCTGTGCAAATACATGGCAACTCCATTAGCTAATGCAGGTAGCACTGTGGATACTGATGTTCCTGGAATATTCAGAATGTTGAATCTTTAACAGAATGATGAGCTGTTCACACTAGAAAGTCAATAAACATTGTCTTCTAAATGTTAAGCTCATAGAGATTAGCAGTATAAAACATATACTGTAAAATATATGTATTTACAGGAAAACTTCCTTGGGGGTAGCCTTAAATGTGAATGTACCAAATACATATCAATTTACTAATAATTTTAATACCCAGATTAAATAAGTAATTCATATTTATGAAATGTGTAATTTTAGTTGTCATTGTGCTAGGCACGTTTATATATCTTTCATGACAAACTTCCCCAGATAAACTAATGTTTCCCCAGAAACATTAGTCTAGTGCAGTGGTCGGCAAACTCATTAGTGAACAGAGCCAAATATCAACAGTACAACGATTGAAATTTTTTTTGAGAGCCAAATTTTTTAAACTTGAACTTCTTCTATCGCCACTTCTTCAAAATAGACTCGTCCAGGCCATGGTATTTTGTGGAAGAGCCACACTCAAGGGGCCAAAGAGCCGCATGTGGCTCGCGAGCCGCAGTTTACCGACCCCGGGTCTAGTGCTTAAACTTTTAATGGCTATATAAACCATCTGGAAAGTTTGACAAAATGTAAAGTCCTAAGCCCCATCTCCTAGAAACTTCAAGTCTAAAACAGTGAAATACACCTAATAAAAACCTACTAATATTGACTGGATAAAAGAAGGTGAAGGGATTAGCCAAAATCATATATGCAAAACCCATGGATACAGACAACAGTGTGGTGATGGCCAGAGGGAAGGTGGGTGTGGGTAGACGGAGGGGGGCAAAAGGGAGGAGAATGGGGACAACTGTAATAGTGTTAACAATAAAAACAAAAAGGAAAAAACAAGTAGAATAAGAGTATGATGATTCTAAAATAAACTTTTCTAAAACCTACGAATATAAATAAGAAATTATGCCACATTAGAAATAAATTCTAAGATCACCCTGGAAAAAAATCTCAAAAAGGTTACTAATCTAAAATTAGTTGTTGAATATATGAGACATATTGAAATAATACTAACTTTGCTTCTGGTAATAATAATTCCTAATATGGACACTTGAAATTTCCTATCACTGTTTCCTCCTGTTCCACATCTAGTGATGAACATTGTAAGATGAGAGTGATGAGAGCTTTTAAGATGGAAAACAAGGAGAATCTCTAGAGTAAGATTTATATTGGGCACTACTGTGTCTTGTAGCCAGGTTACCCAACAACTTGGAATTTTGTAAAGAATGAATGGGAGACATTTCCTATGGAAACACACAAAAAATACAGTGACAATTACACTAAGACCACATAAAGCACTATGCGAGGGAGTGGTGTCATAAACTTTCTGCCTCAAATTATTCACTGGTTACAAGATTTGGTCATTGGCAGCTGCTTATACATGGACATATTCTGCCCTGGCACAGAAAGACCTTTGCAGTTAAAGCACTGTAAACCAGTACTTTTTGAGTGATCATTGACTAAAGATGCAAGCATTGTCCATGAAGAAAAATCTCTGTCTATAAAAAGGTGGATAATAAGATCATAGCGCCTCACTGGAAATGGTTCCCAGAAACAGGATTGTCATCCCACAGGCATGCTTCCTTGCAGGCCATTGTACATATACATTCACACATATGAAAGCCTCAGGCACTGCTGTTACATTTAATTCTGCTTTTTGAGAGAAAACCAAATAATGCTGTAGAACCACTCTGATCTATATTGAGTCTACCAGATATGAAATTCATGAATATCCCTTTCTAATCTTTGAGGCTTTTGCATGCCATCTCCCCCATGTTTAGAAGGGTATAGAAAAGTCATATTTAAACAAAATTGTACACTGAAAAATAATCCCTGTCTCATGCCACACAACAAATTTAATTGCAAACCTGTAAAAAAAAAAAAAAAAGGAAAGAAAGAAAAGAAAGGAATGAAACATATAAACTATAAAAATATAACGGAAGACATATAACCCAAAGGCAGAAAAACTGTAATGTGGGCAACCAAAAGCATTGCATAATCCTATATAATAAAAGCCTAATATGTTAAGTGTCCAGTTCACCGGTTGGCCGTTCAACCAATCAAAGCGTAACATGCTAATGATATGCTAAGGCCGCTCAACCGCTCGCTATGACATGCACTGACCACCAAGGGGCAGACTCTCCGACTGGTAAGTTACCTTGTTGCTGGGGTCCAGCTGATCGGGACTGAGCGAGATGGGCTGGACATGCCCTGGAGCCCTCCCATGGTCCCTGCCTGGCTGGCCAACCTTCCACATCCCTCCCTGGCCCCGATCGTGAACCAGTGGGTCCCTTGGCCTAGCCTGCACCCTCTCGCGATCTGGGACCCCTTGGGGGATGTCGGAGAGCTAGTTTCAGCCTGATGGCAGAACGACCAGTTGCTCTGATGTGCACTGACCACCAGGGGGCAGATGCTCAATGCAGGAGCTGCCCCCTGGTGGTCAGTGCACTCCCACAGGGGGAGTGACACTCAGCCAGAAGCCAGGCTCGTGGCTGGTGAGCTCAGCGGCAGTGGCAGGAGCCTCTCCCGCCTCCGCGGGAGCACTAAGGATGTCCAACTGCCAGCTTAGGCCCGCTCCCTGTGGGCTATCGGTTGGACAACCCCCAAGGGGTCCTGGACTGTGAGTGGGTGCAGGCCATGCTGAGGGACCCTCCCGAGTGCACGAATTTCATGCACCAGACCTCTAGTCTATAATAATAAAAACATAATATGCTAATTAGACCAGACGTCCTTCCTGACAAAGCCGTGGTGGCAGGTGGCCAAGGCAGAGGTGGCCGCCACAATGGCAGGGGGCTGAGCCCTTTGCACAGATTTTGTGCATCGGGCCTCTAGTATAAAATATTGTTGGATTTGTTTACTCAAAAATAAAAACTTCAGTTTATTAAAAATGTTATAAGCAAAATGGAAAGGCAAATAAATTAGAGAAAACATTTGCAAAATATATGATAACCAAAGTGGTTATATATGTTGCATGCAATTTTTATAGTAAAAAAAAATATGAACATCTTAATGGAAATTGGACAAAGTAGACAATTGACAAAGAACTACAAATACCAATAAACTTAAACTCATTCATAACTACAAAGCAAGGAAATTGAAAATGCAACAACAAGTAAGTCTTTTTTTATATATTTTGGATAGGAATATTTTCTACTCTAACACCTAATACTGAAATGGGGAAAGGAAGAGATCTCTGGAATATTGCCATCATGAATGTAAACTGGTATAAAATTTCTGGGAGACAAGTTAGCAATGCATGCAAAAGTTTTAAAATGTACTATTTTTAACTAGTGAATGCATGCATATTAATATATTCAAAGAATAAGTGTGAAAAGAAATAATGTCCTTCAAAAACTGAAAACCTAAGGGTCCAACATTTCTTTCAATTGATTATATTGCAGCTATTAAATATGAGCTACAGAAGAAATCATTTTATGAAGTGAGAAGGTGTTTATACTGTACAGAGAATAATGAGTTATGAGATAAAATAAACACTGTATTCGCAACTTTGGAAGAAGAAAAGACATACAAAAAGAAGAGGAAAACTCTGGGGACACACATCGAAATGATAGCAGAGATAATTTGCGGATGCTTGATTACAAGTGCTTTTTACATATCCATTTTCAGTTTATTTTTGTTTTCTAAAATTTTCTTAATGAGTGTGATGGTTAAGTTTATGTCAAATTAGCTAGGCTACAGTGCCTAGTTGTTTGGTCAAACACCAGTCTAGATGTACTAAGAAGGAAGTTTTTAGATGTGATTAACATTTGTAATCAGTAGACTTTATGCAAAGCACATGACCCTCCATAACGTGGTGGGCCTCATCCAATCAACTGAAGATGTTAAGAGCAGAGCTGAGGTTTCCCACCAAAGAAAGAATTCTGCCTCAAGATTGTAACACAGAAACCCCTGCCTGAGTTTCCAGCCTGCCAGCCCATCCTACGTGTTCCAGGATCACCAGCCACATGTGAGACAATTCTTAAAACAAATTTCTATTTCTTGTAGTATAGGTATAAGTATATATAAAGGTATAAGTTCCACACACACGGATTCAAATAACCACATATCAAAAATATTCCCCCAAACAAGAAATGTTACATTGTTGCTCTTGTGTACTACAGATTTAGGCTTATGATGGCTGCCTCTGTCCTGAACATTACAGTACACGGGCCTTTTTTTTTTTTTCCTTGTCATTATTCCCTAAACAACACAGTATAATAACTATTTACATTGTATTAGATATTGTAAGCAAACCAGAGATTACTTAAAGTATATGGGGAGATATGTGAAGGTTATATGAAAATTTTATATAAGGAACTTGAGCATCTTGAATTTTGGTAATGGGGTGTGGTGGGGAGGGATGGTGGAGTGTGGCTGTTTGGGAACCAATCCCTTGTTACTCTGGAGAACATTGGCTAATACAATGAGCATGTACTAGTTCTTTGGCATAAGAATAAAATAAAATTAGTAAGCATATCTTTGAAAATTAAATAACAAATTGGAAACGAGGGGGGAAAGTACCAAATTCTTTTTAAGATAAAGCAACATAGCTGAGAAAAAAAGGTCCTGTTTCTCTACTTATTATTTAAGGGTCACTGTTTATCATGCAGGGGGTACACAAAAATGTGAAGGGAAATGTTATATTAGCCCTGCATAATCACATATCTACCATCACTATGATGTGGGATGACAAAAATTTGTCACTTATCTGCTATTTACAGGTGAGATTTTAATAATGTATACCATATAACCATTTGCTGATAAGATAAACTGTAGTCCTGAAGGTATTTCACTTGAAAAATAAGGAACATTTTCCATTTTGTTGCCTTTTCACATTAATATCTGCTAGTCTATCATGCTAATTAATAAATGTAGCAGGCATTGTAAGACTTGGGTTTTTCCCCCCCTAATTTTGTTTAATTTATCAAATGGAAAATAATCTAGCAAAGAGTCATTAATTTAATTTCTCCTGAGAGGGAATCATTACTAGATATGTTAAATTTTCAACAATGTAGTTTCAAAACAGCTGTAGCCATGGAAAATTTTTATAGTTTTAATTGAACATCTGTGCATTTTAATTGATTGATTTGAAGAAAATACAGGGAAAAAGAAAGAACAGTAGGTAATATGAATTTAACAAACCACTTTTTTTTTGTTTTCTCTGCTTCTTAGTTAATGATTTTTTTCAGTATAAACAAAGCAAGATATTATCCAACAACATTCAATAATTCCCATGGCTATAAATACATTCATGATGATTTAGAAGAGTAGACAAGTATTTTGTGATAGGATTGTTTTAAATCAAAAACATGAACAAGAATACATATGTGAACACACACAGTGTTTATAAAGGTCCCTATCTCTGTGGAAAATATTGGGGCAAGTCACTAAGGAAAACATCCAAATAGTGTGAAAATTCTCTAGCACCCCATCTACCACTGCTTCCACGACCAGACACACATGAATAAATAGAACAGAAGAGAAATCAGTCGTTTTTGTAGCACCCAAAAGATCACCCTTTCCAGAATTTCTTTTCTCTTTTTAACGTACAGCTTCCTTATCAATTCACATTTTCTTAATATCTCACCCATTTCACTATCAAAACTTAATTATCACAGGCATGGCAGTAACCCTGGATTTCTCTCTCTCTCTCTCTCTCTCTCTCTCTCTCTCTCTCTCTCTCTCTCTCTCTCTCTCTTTATTTTTCTTTCCAGCATTGGGAGAAAACGTGGCTCCAGAACGATATATTTGAGATAAAAAGAACTATGAAAAACCTGTGGAGCACAGCAGTAAAATAGCCACACATTTCTCACAGACACTGAGTCACATGTAAAACCAGGTAGAGTTTGCTCCGAGTTATCATTGCTTTCAACTGGTACATTCTGTGTGTTTTTTAAGTAAGATCTAAAGATATTTTTATCAACAGCATTCAAAAACCGAGGGGAAGGATGGATGAAGAAAAAGGAGGCAGATCGTGAGAGAAAAGCATTGTCAAGCCATGAAACAAAAGTAAAGGTCTTCTTTGTTTTAAAGAAAAAATATGAATAATTCTTTCCAATCCTCAACAAAAATACTCAATGTACTAGTACGATTTAATAATGTATTTATAGTAATTCAGAAATTAGTTCAATTTAAACTTTAGGTATGATATTAGTCTTTGTTCTTTCTGTGTTAAAATACTTTTTAGAGGAAAATATGCACGTGGAAACTGATCTGTTCCCTAAGAACTTTTTAAAATAAATATATATATATATATATATATATATATATATATATATATATATATATATGTATGTTTTTTATTGATTTTTAGAAAGAGAGGAAGGGAGAGGGATAGAGAGAAACATCAATGAGAAACATCATCAATCGGCTGCCTCCTGCACACCCCACTGGGGATCAAGCCTACAACCTGGGCATGTGCCTAACTGGGAATCAAACCAACAACCTCTTGGTTCCTGGGTCGATGCTCAACCACTGAGCCATACCAGCCAGACTCCCTAAGAACATTTTAAATCACATGAAACATTCATGTTGGGCAGCACATGTTTGACATATAGTAGTTCCTCATTTAATGTTAGAAAGTGTTTTGAAGGTTTTCCATTTAGAGGGTAAATGGGCTAATTACAGCTTAGTCTAATATAGCCATTAAGGAAGATAATAAAAGACAGATATCTGGTAATATGTTTTTAACTGCTGATTCTCTACTTCTGTGAATATAATAGAAGAGTTTTTACTTCACAATAGTTTATCAGTATCTAGCCTGCAAGGAAGTTATTTTCTTTTATCAAGCTGGTATCCTTGCTACGACTATACCTGTGCAAAATGTCCCTATCCTGGATAACAATTCGCATTCAGCATATTTATAATTTCAATGCATCACTAATTCTTATCACAAATTCATAAGACATTCAAATTAGCAGGCCATTTATTTCAACTGGGTATTGTTGTTCAGTATATATAGGTAGACATTAAATATATTTTAAAAATAATTATTATCTGTTATGACAGAAAAAAAATCACCAGAATTTCTTTCAAAATGAGCACAATCTTTGTTAAAAGTAATTCTCATTGATAAATTTAGAACAGAACTAGAGACAGGGATGACATTGAATGTGAAAGGAAGTTTTCTTAATGGAAGCTGCCTCTACCTCAAGTGAATGGACTGGGTATTAGTGAGTAGAAAAGAAATTGTCAAAAGACCCTAAGTTTGCATGATGTGACACCTTCCCCCGTCACTCCTGTTCTCCTCACAACACATATACAAACACATGCAACTCATAAAAAGCTTACAGCTGATTTTTTTTGTGTGTAAACCAATGAAGCTCTGTGTGTTGGGTACCAATTGTCCTGAGCTGCATGGGACAGCGACTTAGATTCAGGATCCTGAAGACTCAGAGAAAGCAAGACAAAGGAACCCATCAAAGGTGGGGAGAAGGTTGTTTATTACCCCAGGAGGTGCAATTGGTCTCCAAGAGACCGGAGACCTTACCTCACTGGGTTACATAGCAATAGAACAAGAGCTGAATTCCAGACTTGAAGAGTACTTGGCAGGAATACTGTAGAAGGGATTTAATTTTCAAAAAAGGAGTTAGCCTTTAAGACCTTTCCAAAGTGGAAAGCTTATGTTTCTATGATTATATCAACAGTTGAGAGACATGATTAGAAAATTAGCCTTCTAATTATACTTCAGTACCATAAACTAATCACTAAGTAAATCCAGATGCTTAGATCAAGGCTGACTTTACATAAAGGTACTCCATTATTTTGCCTTCTGGCTCTAGAACAAATCTTATAAAATGCAGACACTTTTTATCTGTGCTTCATAGATGTTACTATTAGAATTTCAGCTATAACACGTGGCAGTTACAAAATATACTTTTATTAAGCTCTAGAATGAAAGTAGAGAGTTCATAATCCCAATGAATTTCAGTAATAAGGACCTCTAGCTCACATATTTTGGGTATAGAAAGCATAATGCACTAAATCCAAACATTTACATAATCAAAGACTACTGTTACTTCAGTTTTCCCTGTAGTTCCATATTTATTTTTTATAAAATGTGGACTTTTAGCAGATTACCAGGAGGTCATGACATGACAAATTATCTGTATACCTAACAACAGAGCATCAAAATACCTAAAACAAACACTGACAGAAATAAAGAGAGAAATATGCAAGGTCTTGGTTGTAGATTTTGACACTCTTATCTCAATAACGGATACAACACATAGACAAAATTCAATAAGAATATGGAATACTTCCACAGTTGACCTAGTGGGCATTAACCCTTTGCACTTGCTTGCTTTTTTCTTGATTTCTTTATTCTAATGCTAACCGTGTCGAGTCACACTCGACATCCGAGTGCAAAAGGTTTAAAGACTAGTACACCCAACAACTGCAGAATAACACTCTTTTTATGTATCCAGTGGACCATAAATAAATCAAAATAAATTTAAAAGTATTGAAATCTTACAGAGCATATTATTTTTTATGACAATGGAATTAAAACCATTGTCATGAAAATAAGGTGGCTAAAAAAATCCCTATTATTTGAAAATTAAATAATACACTAACTTGGCCTGTGGATGAAAGAAAAAAATCATACAGAGAAATTAGAGAATATTTAAACTAAACTAATGATAACCCAATAAAACAATAGTTGTGGGATACAGCTTAGGGTTAAAAAGAAATATGTAGTATTACATTTATACTAGAAATGGACAAACAAGTATAAAATCAGTGATCTGAATTTCTGCTTTAAGACAAAAAATAAAAGAAAATTAAATTAAACCCAAGTAGAAAAAATAATAAAAGAGAAAGTCAGCGATCAATGAAATAGAAAACAAGCAATAGAAAATAGTGACAGACCCAAAATTGATTTTTTAAACATTAATAAACTGATAAATTTGGATTAAAACTGATTTTTTAAAAGAGAACACAAAATAACAATATTACAAATGAAAGCGAAGTCAGCACTACAGAAAATAAAATGTTATTAAGAAAATATTTTGTACAAATTGATGCTGAAATTCAAGAATTTAGAATAAATGGATACATTTCTTATAAAACACAATTTTCTAAAAGTGACACAAAAGAAATAGAAAATCTGCTTAGCCCCATACCAATTAAATAATTTTCATGAAACCTTCCCCATGAAGAAAACTCCAAACCCAGCTGATTTCACCAGTGAATTTTATCAAATGTTTAAAAAAGAAATTATAACTATTTTACACAAACTCGTTCTCAATACAGGGGAGGAAAACTCATCTCCCACTCACTTTATGAGCCAACATAGCTCTGATATCAAAACATGGTAAGGCTATTATCAGGAAAATAAAAACAAAAGGAAATGAGTACAGATTGAGCTTCTCATGAATAAACACAAAAATCCTTTACAAAATATTAGCAAACTGAATCCAACAATATATACAAAAGATGATACATCATAATCAAGAAGTTATGATAATGCATCGTAATTAATGTATGGAAGGCCGGTTTCACATTTGAAAATAATCTATGAAATTAATCATATTAACAGACTAAAAGAGAAAACCCATATGATCTTCCCAATAGATATGTGTGAGTGTGTGTGTGTGTGTGTGTGTGTGTGTGTGTGTGTGTGTGTAGGGAGGTGGGAAGGAATGACAAAATGTAATATCCATTCACGATTTTAAAAAGAAGAAGAAGAAGAATGCTCAGAAAACTAGAAAGTGAAGGGAACTATCTCAATCTGATATAGAGTAACAGCTAAAAACTATAACAAACATCATGTACTAGTATGTATTGAACATTTTCCCTCCAAGATTGGAACAAAGGCAAGGGTTTCTGCTCTCACAACTTCATTTTACTGGAGGTCCTACATAGTGCAATAAGACAAGAGAAAGAAATAAAAGACATAAAATTGAAAAGGAATAGGTAAAATGGTCTTTTTTCAGACAACATAATTGTATACATAGAAAATTCTACAAAAAAGCTACTAAGTTTAACAAGGTCTTAGGATACAATTTTAAAAATCAATTGTAGTTCTATATACATGCAGCAAACCCTGAAAAAAAAATCAATTTCAAAAAAGCAATGCAGTTAACAATAGCAATACAAGTGATCTCCCTGGGATTACTTCCCAAATAAACCATCTTCCAGAAGCCTTTGTTTCAGGCTAACACAGACAGCTAATATCAAGCAAAATACAAATGGCAGTATACAGGGAAGTCTGGAAGTACAAATATATAGAAAAAAATCAGAAATTACATATTATTTTGATTCTTTTCATTTTGCTCAACCATACTATATATTTTCCCCCAAATAACAAGTCATGCTTACATGAAGAGAAAATAGTGATCAATCTTCAAAATTTTATTAAGAAAAATTGCCAAGGGATTTTCTCATTTATGATGAGTGAGATAATGTGCCAAATATTATTGACTTATGTGTCAAGATTTAATATATCCAATTTAAAAATTTAAATAATTGTTAGCAATAGGTCATTGGGGATAAATATACATATTTTAGGTACTCTAATGAGGTAAGAAGTTTGTTTTAAGATCTTTTCATAAGTTAATATTAAAATGGATAATATAAAAATACTTATCCACAAAACATAAAGATATCATTACATAGCTTTCCATATGTTATTCAACACATTTATTTGAATAATAAATATCAACTACATGGAACTATTATTCTAAGTAAAAAGGAAAATAGATAAAAAATCGTTGAGAGCCAGACCTGTCATCAATATTTCACATGTATGCTATCCTCTATTCCCCACAAAGACAGTCTGAGCAGACGCTAACACAGTCTCCATTTTCACATGGGAAAACTGAGCCACACAGAATGAAGCAACTGGTGTGAAATCACAGAGCAGTGATGACTGGCAGCAGCCAAACCTGGTGAATCTGATCCCAGAGTCTACCTCTCAACCAACATGCTGAGCACAATGCTCAGTGGTAAACAAGGTGAAAACGTTTATGTTCCCATGAAGCTCCCATGTTAACAGTGGAATACAGGAAAATAGGCAAATACAAAGAGAAGAACGTAATAAATAAAGGAGAAAGATAATGATAAGCTTTGAAGAAAATAAAATACAAGCAACAGCAGGAGATGGATGCCAGGAAAGCCGCTGTGAGATGGCATTTGAGCTGAGACGTGAGTGACATGAAGCAGCCAGTCCTGTAAGATTCTGAGGCAGGAGTGTTCCAAATAGATAAAACATCTCTGCAAAGGCCCCGAGAAAGAGCAGCACTGATGTGTCCAAAGAACAGGAATGAGGGTGCAGAAGAGATGACTTTGGAAAAGTAGGGCCTCAAGGACAAAATTTGGCCTTTATCCTAAGTATGATGGGAAGCCATCGGAGGGATTTAGGGAGAAGTTAGCACCATACTTTTATTTGTGCTTTTAAAATCCTCACAATCCTTTGCAGAGCATGGGTTGTAAGGGAAGCAAAGGGGAAGAAGAGAGACCAGGAGGTTATCACAGTGGGAGAAGTGGGAGTAGCACGTGCAGTGGCCTAGGCGGGGAAAGAAAAAAAAAAAATGGATAGAAGCAGACCAAATCAAATATGTGTCAGAGAGAGACCCAGAAGGACTCCAATGGGTGGCTTTGGTAGGTGGAGAATGAGAGGAGGAACCAAGATAATGATTAAGTTTTTGGCTTGAACCATTTTAGATGGTGGTAACATCAAAATAGAAATGACATGGTCCAAAGGGGAAATCAAGCTAGGTTGTAGATGCTTATTATGTACCTAAGGTGAGATGTCAAATAGGCCGTGGACTGAAATGCCATGAGAGATGGGAACTTGGCAGCCATCAGAGTATAGATGGCGTGGGCACTCTAACACACAGGGATTGAGTGGAGAAACCTAGAAAAGGGGCAGCCCTGGAGGACAGAGGAAACCAGGAGTAGCCAGGTCAAAATCAGCGATAGTACTGGAGACTCAGGAGGGAGGGCTCAGTAGTGAAAGGGGCCGTATCTATCGTTAGACAAATAACACGCTCTTGCAAATCTTTTATGCATTTAAATGACTTGCTCTTATAGAAAAGTCTAACTCAAAGAACATGAAAGTAAAGTCTTATAAAGTTAAACATCTTTTAGAAAATGGAGTGTATCTCTGAAATAATCCAATGAGCAAACCAAGATTCTTATACTAGTATATTAACTTGCTTAAAACAGGATTTAATGGACACACCAAATCTTGAATGAGATTAGTTTAAGATCTGAACTCAATTTCAGATGCCATCAGAAGTACACTCTAACATTTGGTTCATACTGTGCCGTCTTTACTATCTAGAGTTCACAGGCAAATTATCATCAGCATAGCTACTAATTAAATGCTTACTATTGTAAATGACAAAGGGGCACGGTAATAAATCTTTCAGAAAAAAAAGGCTCCTCACGGGGTGACCTGGTCATAAATTCCTAACTGGGCAGGTCTTGGTGAGTAGTCATGCCCCAGGAATATAATTTCTTTAGTTAAAGGTCTATCTTTGCCTTAAGCAAGACCTGTCCATTGTTCTTGTGCATCTAGGTTAACATACCTTTGAAACCCAAGGTAATCCTTTTTTCCAGACCCCTCAGAAGCATTACCACCCTCTTAAGGGAGCACATAATCTTGTTAACTATCCTGTAATGCAATCTCCACTTCGCTTTCTCATATCTTCATGAAATCTTCCTTAACTTCCCTCCTTAATTCCAAACGCATGAAAGAAACTGCAAAACTGTAATTCTTTAGAGCATCTGAGACCATGCTTTATGGCTTTGTCACCCATTTTGGTTCAAACACACTCATAAAAGTTCTCCATAAATTTGGATATTCTTACATAGACACTTTATATTAATTAATGCAATGCTCACCAGAATCTTATAAATTAAATGCTTTTATAATGTCACTCCTTTTTTAAGATGAGGAATGTTAGGGTTACCAAAGGAGGAAGGCCGGCACGAGGCCAAAAGGGGTAAAGAATTATAAATTTACTATTACATCTGCTAGCAGAAGGGCTGAGACCAAAACGGCATCCATGGGGCAAAGTAGGGGGAGTGGGATATTTATGTCTCTTGTAAGGGTCAGTCAGAGTAACAGGTCGGACCAGGTGCAGGTGGGAGCCAGGTGTAGGCAGACCCCTGGAAACTGGGTGAAGTGGTTTACTGGAAGCTGAAGTCCGTTAATCATGAGAACTATAATGTGAATAACAGGATAATCCCTGGGAGGGGTGAGAGCCCCATGCACAGCATAATGGAGTGCCTAACAAGGAATTGACCTTAAGAGAGGTTTAAGTGACTTCCCCAATGTCAGCTATAATCCCACAGTGGTCATATCTAGAGACTTTTTGGTCCTTATTCTGGTGATACAGTGATATACCTCAGGACTCCACTCTTAAAACCTCATGGTAAAGTTTGTGCCCCCACCCTTAATTTTCTTCTGCTACCCACTTTATATAGATGATATAGATATAGATATAGATATAGATATAGATATAGATATAGATATAGATATAGATATAGATATACCAGCAAGAGAAAGAGAGAGAGAGAGAGAGAGAGAGAGAGAGAGAGAGAGAGAGAGAAGAAAAACTAAAGTAACAAGAAAAGAATGAAAGGGAAATACAAAATAATAATCATAGCTGATAAGCATCTAAGAAAATTAATTAGGATTGGATTTTTTAGTTTTCTAGCAGTACAAGCAAAAAGGAACACACAGTGGATTACAAAATTCTATACTAATAAAAGGGTAATATGCAAATTGGTCAGGATGCCTTCACAGTAACTACCAAACAGCAGGCTGCGTGGGGCAACCAGGCCAGCAAGGGGGTTAGTGAGGGATGACCAGTCTGGCAGGGGGGGCAGTTGGGGGCAACCAGGCCAGCAGGGGGGGCAGTTGGGGGTGACCAGGCCAGTAGGGGGGGCAGTTGGGGGGACCAGGCTGGCAGGGGGGGGGAGTTAAGGCGACCAGGCCAGCAGGCAGAGGCAGTTAGGGGTGATCAGGCTGGCAGGGGGGGCAGTTAGGGGCGATCAGGCAGGCAGGCAGGTGAGTAGTTAGGAGCCAGCTGTCCTGGATTATGAGAGGGATGTCCGACTGCCGGTTTAGGCCGGATCCCCAGGATGAGGCTAAAACTGGCAGTTGGATATCCCCCAAGGAGTCCCGTATTGGAGAGGGTACAGGCTGGGCTGAGGGGACCCACCCTTTGCACGAATTTCGTGCACCAGGTCTCTAGTTTTATCTAATGAAAAGGAACATATCAGTTAGGCAAGAGACTTTTTTGTCCCAATCCTTAAGTCCAACAGTTCTTCTTATATGTGGTTATTTTAGGGAAACTAAACCCTATAATGATCAGAGACTTCAAGAGCAATTCCTCTAAATATATATATATTCATCTGGTTGCACTTAGAATTTTTCCATTTAAAATGTGGTCAACAGCTCAGCATTCTCTAGTATGAGACTTACTCAGTTCATGGTCATCTCAGCCTTTTCAACAACTTTAATAGTCTCCAGTGACTTAAGAACCACAGCCTGAACTTTTACAACAGTCACAGGAGCTCAACAGAAGTAAGACTGTTGCACACTCCATATGAATGGCCTACATCACATCTTTCTCCCAAGAGGCAGAATCTACGTGAAACGAAATCTCGGCAAAAATTTCAACACATCGCTTGCCCCCCAGCTTCAGTTTATGTCCCTTCACAAGCAAACTGCCATGAGCTTTAACTATGAAAAACCAGTTTGTTTTTAGAAAACATCCTCAGTATCGGCTAATAGAACAGAAATGATCAAGAAGAGCGCTATTTAATATGGATTAAACGTGAATACAACTCAGAAGCTTTCTTCTTGTTGAATTAGATAATCAAAACTATTAAACAGTGTTTCAAAATGCTTTTCATAATCCCAGGACCATTAATGTCATGTTCAAATCACTGTGGATTTTTGTTGTTGTTGTTGCTTTTACTATTCATAGGGATACAATGAGTCACTGGCACATTTCCAGTGCAAGATGCATTTGAATAATACATGACATGCCCTTTAGCTAGCATCATGATGCCAGATTTAAAACAAGGTAAGAAGTTTCCTCCATGTACACTTGCAGTGTTCAGCTGTTCATAATCTATAGCGTTAACAATTTATCATCAAACCCAGCGACTTGCTGCCAACTTATCAAAGTAGCCACTGGATGCATATGATCAAGTCTGAGCATCTGGCTCTCCTCTGTTCCTGACATTAGCACAGACAACAGAATCAGTGGACTATTGAATGCAATTACAGTAAGCGAGACAGACAATAAAGATTGATAGCGCCTTCTCTTTTTATCACACACAAAACTAGTGGGGGTTAAAGCTCTGCCTTGAGCTGCCTTCATTTAACAATGATTGAAAATATGCAATTGTGTTGGTAAAACACTGTAGCCTGTACCACTTCATTTACTGGACACATTATCAAATTAAATGAAAAGTGAACTGCCAAAAGCAATAGTTATTATATATTAATGATGAATATTTACTTAGCATTGTTCACAAATCATACAGAGAACAGAATCCTTCTTGTTATCTTTTTTGCAGGTTACAGTTGAGTAGGCTTAACATTTCTATGTTTACGTTAAATCTTCTGTCTACAAATCTCTAAATACTGACTTGCACGATTGGTTTTGTGACTATCCATGTGATTACAATGTGTAATTAATAAAATGCTCTAGTTGTAGATGAATCCTAATTATTGAAGTGCTTTTCTCCCCTTTATAACAATTCTCATTCTTTTAGCTCATTTTGTAGAAAGACAAACTTAGCCAGGGGTATGTGTTGCAACCAAAAGGTTAGGAACTCTAGCATACTTGAGCTTTCAAAATATGAAATGTGAAAAAAAAGAAGCCCAAGATACAGACAAATCACAACTTTATATTTTATGCTTTTCTCCAAAGAGTATTGCTTTAGTAGCCATAGGGGGATATAACGGTTCACCCATAATTTGACCTCTAAAATAAGAAATACACACAGGGCAAAAAACAAAATGGGTCAGTATAAAATTATTGAGCAGACAAGGGGGAAATGGGTCCTATTCCACCATTCTTACAGAGGAAACTGCATTGTAAGCAAATATCAATAGATGTGGGAATGCAAAAATAAGTGTCTCATTGTTAAGTGGACAAACATTTGGTGTGCATACCGGCATGTCAGAAAGACATGATGGCAGGCAGGCATGATTGTTCAAAGTTATGTAGATTAATTCAAGGTTCTTTTAAAAACACGCACATCTGGCCCTCCTTTCCAATGATAGGTACATGGAAAAGAAGGCGCTCAGATATGAAATGTAATCCTGTCTCTTTTTTAAGAGCTCAATAACCTGAAAAGGTGATGTATCCCAAACAAAAAGAAAATAAGAAGAGGCAAAAGAAAGGAGAGGCAAAGAACCAGCCATGGGCTAAAACCATCCCACTGATTGTTCTATAAACAATTAAATACATACTCAGAAGTGTTGAGTTTAGAATTAGAGCACTCACCATATGCAGTTAACATAAACAGCAGTGTGAAGTATAGGTTAGTCAGTAACTATGGAAAACTCACCAAAGTGATAGCATCACCACAGTAGATTGAGACTCCGGGAGCCAAAGAGGGAGTACTGACTCAGTACTCATGAAATGTAAAGGGTACAAGTATGTTCTCTAGTTTTACCTTCAAGAAGATGTAAGTAAAGTCACTTTTCCAGGTACATTCAAATTCTAAGGTCCATGTTGCCTTTCAATCTTTTGGAGATGTGTAGCCTTTGCCAGTTGTTCTCAAACCCAGAAAACCATCAGATTTATCTCAGGAGCTTCGTAAAATGCAATCTCTGGGATTCTTATTCAATACAATTTTGGTGAAGCAATGGTACTCACTATGGGATATTCGGCAAATAAAATGTGAAAAATCAGAGAGAAAACCTATCATCAATAAAGCCATGGCCCATGATCCATCTTTTTACCCATGTACCAGTATATCTTTTTATCTATGAATTAGTGTCCTGGGGTGCAGATTTGTGCACATTGAAAGGAAATTAATTAGAAGGAATATTTTAATATCGCTATTCGCATCTTGCTAATGAAAATAGGATTCTATCAAGTCTCCTATCTACCTACTCCAGGACTTCTGTGAGGATTAAATGAGATCAGGTATGGGAAAACACTTCACAAACATTTGATTAAACTGTAAAATGTTTGCACCTGGCTATAAAGCAAGTCAGGATCCTGGGCTGAAGAAACTCCAAGAAGGCTAGTCACCGTTAGGGAGAGGAAGCCAGGCATTGCTATGTGATGTCATTACCCAGTGCCCACAGCCACCGTTTTGGGGCTGGGTTGGGCTGTAGGCAGCATTTTGCACCATGGGGTCTTGACAGCATTGGTTGTGATTTCGTGGGGTGTCACTCTGGGGTGGTGGCGGGGCCTGTTTCCCACTTGGGGGAAGCAGAGCATTGGCTTGTCGGCACCAGGTCCTTGGTGCCATTTATTTTTAAACTAGTGGCCTGGTGCATGAAATTCGTGCATGAGGGGGAGGTGTCCCTCAGCCCAGCCTGCACCCTCTCCATCTGGAACCCCTTGGGGGATGTCCGACTGCAGGGATTGGGCTTAAACCTGCAGTCGGACATCCCTCTTGCAATCCGGGGCAGCTGGCTCATAACCGCTCACCTGCCTGCCAGACTGCTCGCCCCCAACTGCTCCCCCCCCCCCCCCCCCGCTGGCCTGATCACTCCCAACTTCCCATCACTGCCGGCCTGCTTGCCCCCAACTGACCCGCCACCAGCCTGCTGGCCCCCAACTGCCCCCCCTGATGGCCTGCTCACCCCCAACTGCCCCCTCTGCCAACCTAATTGCCCCCAACTGCCCCCCCCCCCGCCAGCCTGCTTGCCCCCAACTGCCCCCCCAGGCCTGATCACCCCCAACTGCCCTCCCCTCCTGGCCTGATCACCCCTAACTGCTTCTGCCTCAGCCCCGCCATCATGGCTTTGTCCAGAAGGACGTCTGGAAGGTCTCCCAGTCTAATTAGCATATTACCCTTTTATTAGTATAGATGGCAGTTCCTGCAGTGAGCGTCTGCCCCCTGGTGGTCAGTGCGCATCATAGCTACCAGTCAGACGAACAGACACTTAGCATATGCATATATATATATATATATATATATATATATATATATATATATGTAAAATTTCTCAAGTCAATAATATTTTCAATAACTTTGGGGAGAGGGGAGTCAGTTTAGAAAAATTTAAATGAAAAACAAGTACATGCTTATGGCTGAAAAATCAACACACTACATAACAATGCAAGTAAGAACATGAAAGAATGCTTTCGCTAGCCCCTCAATAGCTGTCCCTCACAGAGTTAATCACTGTTAAATATAGATGTCTTTCTAGTCTTTACAGTTTTACCATGTCAGGGGTTGGGATCTATGGCAAGATTGTGTCCCAGCCATTTATACCCACTTCAGTGAGGTTTTCTCCTTCTTGGCTGACTGTGTGGTCATCACTCAGCCAGTCCTTAAATTTTTTAAAGAGGAATTATCCCATATGTAGCTGTAGACTCAGTGTGTCCATGGGGGGAGGTGAGCTCATGATCATCCTACATACACCACCATGTTGAGTCTCCCACCCTTTATGTATTCACTCTTAATTTATTTCTGTATGTATTTTACATAACCCAAATTGGACTATACATACTATTCTGTGAGTTGACTTTTTTTCACTTTATGCTATTCTGATTTATATCTAGATCTATCTAAAACTATTTTCTTATTATTTCTAATGGCTATTACTCATTACTCTACTTTTGGAACAAGGATCTTTGGGTCTTTGGAGGGTAAGAAGTGACATTAAAGCTTGCTTGTGTTTGGTACATATTTTGTGTGTCCAATTCTCTATCAAAGTCACTTTAATTTTTTTTTTTTTAAAGAACCCGCTCCTTTTAGAGGTTTTAAATCTAAAAGGAAGAAATAAGTCTATAACCAGAGAAAATTCAGGAAGGTATTACATTTTGTCCAGCACCAGTGCAAAGTGTAGCATTCTATAAATACCTGTGGTTATTATGATTACTAGATATAAATAATATTTATTGAGCACTGTCTTAATCAGCTAAGGATGCTATAACAAAATATCATAGACTGGGAGGCTTAATCAACAGAGTTTTTTTCTACTGTTCTGGAGGCTGGAGGTCTAAGATCAAGATGTAGACAGATTCAACCTCTGGTGAGGATCTACTTCCTAGCTTCTTAAAAACAAAACACAACCACCTACCTTAACTGTAATAAATTAGTTTCAATCAGGTATAATGAAAATGCAGATGAGAATGAAGATTGGGGGAATACATTTCTAAATAAAGGTAGCAGAAATGAATGAACTAATTATTATTCCAGCAAATATTTTGGAAAACCAGTTGCTATGGGCTGAAAGGCATACTCCAAATTCCTATGTTAAAGTCCGAACCCTCTCAGAATATAATAATATTTGGAGATGAGATCTTTGAAGTGATGAAGTTAAAATAAAGACTTTAGGGTGGGCCCTAATCCAATATGACTGGTATCCTTATAAGAAGAGGAAATCTAGACACAAAGAGACAGCAAGACACATTAGCATTAGCAGGACAACCGTGTGAAGACACAAGGAGAGGCCTCTCTCCTGCAAGCCATGGACTGAGGCCTCAGAAGAAACTAACCCTGCAAACACCTTGATCTCAGACGTCCAGCCTCAGGAACTGTGAGAAAGTAAGCCTCTGTTAGTTAAGCTATCCAGCCTATGGTATTTTGTTATGGTACCCCCAGAAAACTAATGTACCAGTATTTTTTGTCAAAGAAACAGAGGGAACCAAAATGTGGGATTCACTGGGAATTTCACTCTCACGCATGGCTTCTACCCAGGCTACTATTAATTCAGAGAGAGAGAGAGAGCAAGAGAGTGAGAGAGCGAGAGAGGTTGTTAGTTTAATAAAGGAATAATGTGAGAGTCTTAAGGATACAAAGAAAACCTTAGGCTTGGGGAAAATAACTAAATATCCCAATTTTCATAACCAAGATAGGCAGATATTCTCTCTCTTTCTCTGCTTCTATTAACATGTCCATCACTATCCTTATTGTGATTGGCCTGCCCTTTCCAGAGTGGATAGGTATGCTGATTATCTAAGAATACATCTGACTATCGAGACATGAGTCAACTAGGTGCACAGCATGAGGTTCTAACCGGAAAACATCTCCTTATGTTTCGATTATTTATTGGCCGAGCAGGACATGTAGCAAGAAATCAGCTACTCTCTCCTACTTGTGGTTTACCCGCTCACATTACCTCATCACAGCAGTGTCTCCGCTTCTGCCATCAGTCAATGGGCTGGGAGCAGAATCCAACCCTGACCTGAGCGGGACCGTTCTCCCCATCACAGCCCTGCTCCCCCAGGAGGTGTGGGCGCACTGCTCACGCCAGGAGGTCCACCAGACCTCATTGCTGCTCACTAGTAACCTTTCCTCACTTTTGTTGGGATCTTAATGACCTCAACCCTTCACAAAAGAGCTGCCGCTTTTATTCTTCTCTCGATATGAACACAAAATGGCAGGTAACCCAAAGACATAAAAATAATTTAGGTGTCAAGTAAAATCTATCTACTAGGTGGTGTATACATCTATGTGTGTCCCATCCCCGTGTGCACCGGATTGCACGAAATGACAGGAATTTCCCCAGGGAAGATAACCTCCAGACACTACTACAAAAGCCTTATTCCCCACACTCTGGGATTTATTTAATGTAAACACTGCTTGAGATGACTCTCTGAGGAGGAGGGTGCCTTCCCAGACCCATGTTTATTTGTTGGTGTGTATGTGCATGTGTTCCCAAAGACCCAGCCTCGCGAAGGCATTCGCTGCTGCAGGCAGTCTAAGCACAAGCTTCTGATTGCAGAACCAGGGGCTGATTGCTGTCAAAAACCAGGAAGATGACTAAATGCACGTGGAATTGCTCCTCTTTTTTTTGGTGAGGAAAAATAGGCAGAGGTTCAGTTGTTCGTCTCCTAGGGTCCCCATCCCTGAGCACTTTCCATTTCCTTTATAAACTAAATAGTTTAAAAAATCATGTGTGTATGTGTGTATGTGTTAGAGTGTGTGTGTGTGTGTGTGTGTGTGTGAGAGAGAGCATACATGCACCACGGTTCATTTCTCACAAATGATTACATCCATGGATATGTTTTACTAAAGCCAGAGAAGCAATGCAAAGAATAAAAATCAGTTTTGGTCAGCAGTGGGTAGTGCTGTGTAGTGAGCCAGGGAGATCATTTATAGCCTTCTTCTAATCCTTCTGCTTCTTCCACTAGCTTACCTTCTACACCATCCTAATCAGGGAAAGATACCCGGTGAGACAAACCTTGAGTGCCCTATTGTGCATTTTGCCAAATTTCATTTTGAAAAATCATGCCTTTTTAAATAGTTTATAGGTCCCAATAAATGAATGAATTTCTCCCCTAGACAGAATTTCTTTACATAAAATTCCACAAAAGGGCTCACCCTGCCACAAAAGCAAACCTGCACACACAGGGCCCACCCTAGAGATAGTCTTGTTATCTTGGAGAAATCAGTTTAAAAGCAAATAAGCATTAGACAATAATTTCAATATTAACTTACTCTTCTTGCTTCTTCATCAGAGCAAGCTAAAAGGAGGCGACCTCGCTGTCACCCTTCACCTAGGCTTCCTCTAGTTCTCTCCCCATGCGGTGCCCTCCGCACGGGTAAAGCGACCTCCTTTCCCCTACCAGCCTAGTTATTTATTGAATATGCTTGCATTCTGGAGCACTATCAGCTTAATGCATAATTCAAAATCTCTTGCATGTGGCCTGCACTTTTGCCTTATCCCCTGCATTCCGAAAGAAAGATAACAGGAAGTATTTCCAATGTGGGCAAACATAAGGATTCCTGAACATTAACATCGCCCTCCCCCCATGCCAGCCCTCCCTCACCCCTCAGAAAACTGTGCACCTTGCAGTTACCACACAGCCCACAAAGCTGCTGTACTGAGAGAAAACAATCCCAGAGATGATCCAAAAGTTTACACTGAGAGGGACCCAAGAACCTTTGGGAAAAAGAGGTCTCTAAAAGTGGAAAAAATCACAATGATTACCTTTAGAGTCACATTCTAGACGGGTAGCCCGATGTTTTCAGCCAAGCAATAGTTTCAAGTCTCTGCAATTCAGAAAAAGAAAAACTAGATTTAGAATGTTTTATTGTGTGAGGGTTTTTTCCCCCTGAGGGGCAGGGAGAGCTGTGTGTCTGGTAAAAGGCTGGAATGAAAGGGAAGAGAGGGGCAGATAGAAAAGGCTTCTGAACGTGTTGGAGGGATGAAGGAAAGAGAAAGTCCCCCCAAAAAAGGGGTGGGAAGGACTAAAGGGAGAGAGATGGTGAAGGATTAGGGTACAAATTGATTGGAGGACAGGATGGGGAGAGGAAGACAGACTTGGAGAAGAGAGGGCTTCAAGATCAACTGTATTAGAAGGTTAATTCAGTCAAAATCAATTCAGCACAAGTGGCTCAAGTGATTTTTTTCCCCCATACTGAATTGACTGGCTTCTGATTGAATTGATTAAATTAACTAGTTATTTTTAATGATGTGTGAAAAGAGAAAATGAGTGGATAAGCCCACCTGCAAATGCACAGATCCAGGTAACCTGTATGCTCTGATTTGAACATACTAACAATCTGACAAGCATAAAAAATATAAACACATACACACACATGTTTGTAGGCACATGCATGTGTATGTGGCAATGCTGAATTCTGTCAAAAAATTCCATCAATGTCCCCAGAACAATCACAAGCATACTATATACATAAATACATACATGTAATATATATTCTGAGTTTTGTTCTTTCAAGATTTCAAATAGTAGCTGTCTTCTTAGAAAGCAGTTTATCCTTGATGGCGTTACTATGCTGTATAAAGGCACCAGCATCATTTGTAAGCGCCATTTTTTAAAGTAGGGTTCACCTCCCCCTAATGCACTTCTGTCAAAGTCAGGACATGATCCTAAAAATCATAAGGTAACCAATAGCACTTGGACTTATTACTAAATATGGAATTCTAGTAGATGCTTTTTACATGCATTTTGAGTCTGCCAAGCAATAATTCCTCCTTTTTTTGTAAACATAAAGACATGAATTATTAAAAAATTAAAGACATTTAGAATAATGGTCCTCCATACGCAAAGTATTTATTTCAACTTTCATCATTCATAGTTTATTGCATTGATTTTTTTCATCAGTTTACTTAGTATTAAGCTTCCACCAAACTCATCAATAAGAAATGAATTTTGTAACTTTCAAATCCACTATATTATTTTAGCTTTTATTTGCAGTGAATTTTTCTTCTCTCCATGGTATTACTGCAATAAGTCAGTCATTATTTCTTTATGTTTTCCCTTCTTTCTTTAGTATTTCATTTCCCTTTACAGCACATCTTGTGATCACAAAGAAAACAGAGACACTTATTTCTTTTAACAGTTGAAATTGCTGCCAGTGATTTAGCTGTCATTTAATTTGATTCCTCTCTTCTGTCTGTAGAGAAATATGTTTAATGTACTGGAAATTATGTTAATAAGAAAAAGCATTATCTCATTTAATGAAATAAATATACAAATATTTCAAAATAAAATAAAGAGGCAATCTTCACTGAGAAAAAATGTCTCTTATGGTTTGCATAAAATAAACAAATGAGAAAACAAAATCATGACTACATTGAAACACTGACAAAAATGACGCCTACATTCAAAAGGGGAGGGGAAGCTTGGTAACTGAATTACCCACCATTTAATCAAATAACTTTTTGAAATGTATGGGGCACATAGTAAAGATTGCATTGTTCATCTTACATTTCCAATTACCTCAAGAAAAATCATTTACATTTATTTAGAATGGACAATGGCATGTTGAAAAGTTTTCTTTGTGATTTTTCTGTTCTATTTCAATTGGTCTTTCAATGATTGCTATGGCTTGAATGAATAATTATCAGCAAGCTCATTGAAAATATGAACCAACCCATGTAACTACAAGAAAGGTTAGAATTCCTTTGATTTTGCTAATCAAAACAGTCAATGAACTCGTTCCAAAGCTTCTATATATTAAAATTTATTTAATGTACAAAAAGGTTAAATAAATATTGTTAGTGATTTCAGCAAAACTTGAAGCAATTATATAATAAAAGCATGACCACAGTAACAGAAACACATAATTAGCAATTTAATTACTGGCATGAAGACAAGCTAAAGATGTCAATAAAAAAAAAATCTTTAGTGACAAGCCGATTTTATTCTCTTTAGTGCAATTTGTGAGAAATATTCACCACCTGATGAGTAAAACCACTTTCACACAAAATAGCTACCCTTCCAGAAACTGAAAAACCCAATTTGAAATATTTCTGACTTCATGTCTTACATAGTGAATCATTGTAGTTTCTCTGTTAGATTAGCACTTCCTGTTCTCTGAAAATACTGTACTTTGAGTCAGCAAGTAAAGACGATTATGTTTTTTAAAATGCGTTAAAGTAGCCGTGTTCTTTGTTTCAATTTCATTCTTTTCCAGCTTCAATAATGTTTGACAGAAATGCTTCCCTATATATGACATTCCAAATTTCCTATCTTTTCTCATCTCCTAAATTTCAGCTCAGAAACACACCTAACCCATGGATTATTTTAAAAAGGAGATAAATGCCAACTCTAGCAGAAAGTCGGCTGTTTGGATATTCCTCCGGGTCTTTCACAATTACTTTTTCTCCCCATCTCTGCATGTAGAAGTATAGGTGGGAGGTAAAAGAGAGAAATGAGTAAGTTCAGTTTATTGTGATATGGTCCACTTGTATTTTTTCATCAGAATCCCAAGTTTCAGATTTTTAAACGGTCCTGGAGCACTTATCTTAAAGTGTTCGACGAATGTGTACTACCTTCTGTGTCACTGATATTTAACCAGCAGCAGAAAACAGATATCTCAAGATAGAACCATATTGAAAGAAGTTTTCCATCTTGTGATAAAAAGTGAATCATCCTGGCTGGTGTTCAATAGCCACTTGTACAAGCCCAGTGCATGGAGTGAAATCATGAAAGCCAGACTTCATGCTAGGAAGTTAAGTCTATAAATAAAACTTGAAGCATGATGAAATACACTTAAAAATAAACTCCAGCCACTAGGGACATAATAAATAACTCCTAAGAACATTGCCTTTTATAATTAATCTACTGATTCTAATCATTTTGACATACAGTTCCAACCGGATATCCTAACTAAATAGTCAAGTCTTCAGAGAAGAGTATATAATACAAACTCAGAGTTTCTAAGGAAATTGAAAATGTTCGTCAAAGCATAGTTTATGTGACTATCACTTGATAAATGTGAAGAAGGCAAGTAATTGGGAGATGACTTTTGAAACCTCGTGGCTAATATACTAAAATCATTCATTTCTTACATATATTTGGATTAGAGGTTGTTCACTTTCATATGAAGTCCCCTTTCCCAGAAACTTTTGATCACTGTTTATTATATATCACCATCGGTGTCTAAGTTTCTGTCTCAGCCACAAACACAAATTTACTTGGATTTTTCAACTCTAATCATCTAGGCTTGAAATTATCTTTCCTTCTATACTTTCATGGTCCAGACACAAGTTGCCAAAAATAAGCATGTTAATTTATAAATCTACATAAAAAATATCCCATATTACCATTGTGGAGGACGGTTAAGCAATGGTACTTGCCTTTAAGAAGCTCAAAATCTAGTTAAGAGGATGGTGTGACCAAAGGTAATGACTGCCATATAATTCAAGTGTAGTTATGATAAATACCAAACAGATGACACAATAAGCACAAGAAGGTTCACAGAATAAAGGCAGCACAGTGTCCTTGTGGGGAGACCCCTTCATAAGTGGATACTATGGGAGAAATTTTTAAAGCCTTCAAATGCAACATCTCATTTGAACTTATGAGCCAAACATAAGGGAAGAAACAGAGATTAAAAGAGCTTAAATAATTTACCAAAGTGTATTACAATGGGGACACAATCATAGTTCTGTGAACTCTTACATTCTAGGCATGAAGAAGAAAGCATTTGAGATGAAGAAATGATCAAGGAAGTATGTCAAGAAGAGAGGAAGGGAAGACTTATTCATAAAACGAGCAGGATGACTGAGATGTGATTTTGCTTTTCTGGGCTTTAATTGTTCAAAGCATGACATTTGTATAACTTATTGGGAAAATTTAATAATTTGACCACTGTAGCTTACACAAGAGATACAATGAAAAAGAAAAAAGAAATACTCTCTTACAATAGTAACCCACCAATAACTCTAACTTTTCCCAACCAAACCCCATCTGAACTTTGTAAATCATTAACTTTCATTATGCTCTCATTCAATGGAAAATATTCCTGCTCTCTGGAAAAGATGAAAACACTTAAATTTACATCTATGTAAGGTGTGAAATGAAAAAGGGAAAAATAATATTTTATAATTCTGGGAAACCAAAAAACTTTAAATAAGTTTTCTTCTTTAACTATAACAATCAGATTTTTCTTGCACCCCAATATAAATACCACAGCACCTTCTATCCTTGTATTCTTACAAATGCATTGATATTATTCACTATAGGGCCAATGCATGAAATTCATGCAAGAGCACGCCTTCGCAGCCACCGTGGATGCCTGGATCCCTCCCTCGCAGCCGCAGTGGCTGCCTCCATCCCATGGCTGCAGCCCTTGCTTCGTCTGGAAGGTCGTCCGTAAGGATGTCCAGTCTAATTAGCATATTAGGCTTTTATTATTATAGATTATGCCATTTAGGGACATAAATATTGGTTTTGTAGAGATTTCCTAATTCTTCTCTCAAAAAAAAAAAAATCTGGTCCTACTTATTAGAATTGTTATTTGCCACCAAAAAAATTGTTTAATGAGCTTTCAGCACATAAATTCTAAGACACCTCATCAGGGAGTTGAGGCAAAGAGGGGAGGGGGAAGAAGAGAGGGAGGGAAAGGCATGATCTATCAGAAAATATGAAGATGTAGTATCTAAACCACAAACCTTCATGAGCTAATATGGCTTAACTTTTCTTTCCTTAATATGAATCCTTTTGTTTTCATAGGAGATTTCTTTAAAATCATCACTTCTAAAGGAATCGCTAAATCCCTTGCTCTAGAACAATGATGACTCTCTTGAAATGTACTCCCATATGGAGGGAGAACATCACCAGTCATCAGAAAAAAGACATCCCCTGAGTGTGATGTTACAGTCCTTGAAATCCAGCCTCCAACGTGCCCTAAATAGGATCATACCATTTGGGAGATCATACTTGGGTCTCAGATCGGTATTGATTTTTCAATGATGCATTGAAAAATTGATTAACCTTTACACAATTAGCTAGGTGTATTTGTTGCTGACTTATTTTCCCTATAAATAATAAAGGAACGCTCAGAAAAAGATATTTCACTTTCATTTGGGATCAGATAATTCCTCTTCAGTATCACATAGGATACATATGTGTGCATCCACTGGGATGAGCCAAATCTCACTTTCTCTTCTTTCCAGTAGTTTCTGCACATAAACATTTGAGGCCACTAAAACCCAAGTAGCCATGATGAAAATGAAAGAGGCAGAGCTTAACACGTTTAAACGTAAAGACAAATTAATATTAGATGCTTCTTCAAAACACTATCTCTGGAACAAGTAAAATTCAGCTGAAACACAAAGGACTTAAATACTTGTAGGCTGCATAAAAAGAGGTGCCGTGGAGAAAGGTGCCTTTTTTTTTTTTAATTGAATGGAATCCAACAAAGCTTGGCAGACTACAGATTTAAAAGGTTGGGAATGCTTGCAGAGATGGATTCATTCACACTGTTGTGAATCATTTAGCACACACTTCAGAGAGAGTTTAGCATCTTCGTCTCGGCCTCCCACTTCCTAAGAAAGGCTGTTCATCAAAATGAAGACTCAGAGATGCAGCCTTGGGGATGGGACAGAGAGATGAGAACAAGCACATCACGAGGAACGGTTTTCCTCTTTTAAGGGCAGTTTGGGGTTTTCTTTTTTCTTCCAGGGTGGAATGTTTAATTCCACTTCCAGTAGTGTCCCATAAATTAACGTGTAGATTCTCAGACTGGGGTCGTTATTACAGTTATATAAAAACAAAACAAGTCCCATATTGAGGACATGCTAATGAATGAGCCTGAGTCAAAAACTCCCCATTTCACTTACACGCAGTTCTCCAAACTGTAAGATTATAAAGGAGCACATTGTAAATTATCTGAATGAAATGATTAAAAGCATCGCTATGTGTAAAAATCTTGTGATTATAAAAGAAAATTGAATGTCTTTTTTTAAAAAAAATTTGTTTAAACATCTTTTTAATTGGTTTTTTAAAATAATAAATATAGTCATTCAGTGGTGGACTTTAGACCAGGGCATTAGAAGCAGATCATGTAAAAGCTGAAGTTCACACACGTACACACACACACACACACACACACACACACACACCTAATAACTTATTAAGGCCAATAAAACTTGCCAGGTTTATTTTGTGCCAGTAAATTCACTAGTATGTACTTTCAAAATAAAAGATGACAAATTGTCAGTTAAGTAAAATATGCATGCGCTATATTGTTAATGGTTAGCGTTTATAAATGATGCTTTCAAAAAATTAAAATAACAAAAAGATCATAGTTAAAAGAACACACACAGAGTAAATCTGTATTTACTTCCATAAAACAGACAATAACCAATGTAGAGGTTTATAAAACCAAAGCAAGATGTGTCCTAACCGTGGCTGGGATCGTGGTGAAGTGCACTGACCACACAGCACATCAGACTCCTCATTCCCTACGCCATGACACTATTCACAATGTTCACTCTCAGATATATGCCCTATCCCCAAAAAGGTCTTCTCCCACAATGACTGCAATTTAATTATGTAAGTATTTAGATCATAGTCATTTAGGAACAATACTAAGAGGAAGGGGAAAGTGAGCAGGGGGAATTAATTTTTCAAGTGTCTGTGGTAACAGAGAACACACAACCCAAATAACAGCCCATTTAAAGGTCCCTTACATTTGTTATTAAGATGCAAACTATAAGTACTGATATCCATTTTAAGCTCTCTCTTTGGTAGGTATAAACTAAAGTAGTAAAAGACAAATTTACTGCTTTGTCATTTGGCCTAAAGGAGAAAATGTGATTCTTAATTCTTTATCTTAAAACACTTACTTCATGCTTTCAAGATGTTGGTATATTTTTAATTTGACTCTTATAGCCAACATATTCCCATCACCATTTGACAGATGATGGTGAGGGAAGAGAGTGGGTAAGTTGTCTGGCTGTCCACACCTGTCTCACCAGTTGCTGTGCTAAGTCAAAGGCAGGGGAGACATCCCAGGCAGTCCTGCTTTCATATGCATAACCCTGGGTCAGAGCTGTTTCAAGCCTCAGTCAAGTGCCCTATTCTCTGTGTAAGCAGACGACAGAAAGAAATTTGATGACATGGAATCTCTTTCCCTCCACCTGTATAATTAATTTTCATTCATGTAAGAGGGCAATTGCTGAAAAAGTGATTCCTATAGATTCAGGAGAAACCTGTATGTTGTTTGATTTTTAACAGTGGTTCTCAACCCCGTCTGCACAATTAGAATGACCTTGGGAGCTTTTAAAAAAAATTCTTGCCCAGGCCCTATCCCCAGAGATGCTGACTCTAAGGTGCGGGCAGGGCTGAGACCCACTGATTTTACAAGCCTGGGTACTGCATGCAGCCACAGTGTAACCACACAGCAAGGAGCTGCTTTCTGACCCATGGTATCTAATGGATTTACACTCATAGGCAGTGGATCTTAATTTGTAAGCAAAAAATGGGAATAATAGTGTATTACATATCAAAGCTGAAGAATTAAATTAGGAGCTTTTTTTCCTTCTCCCTTCCAGATAGGGATTGACCTGAAGCTCAAGGCAACTGTTTTGGTATCTCGAAGGAAGGAAAGTGGGAGATAAGTACATAAATGAAAAGATATTGTTAGCACCAATTCTTAAAACAAAATCAAAGTTCTCCACTTAGAGAAGGAACAAATGTATTTGATAAACACATGTTAAAAATCTAGCTTAGAATAATTTTTGAACTGCATTTTCTCAACATCTCATTTCCAATTCGCATTTACTTTTATACAGTTTAAGATCCTTGGAGGCAATGAGGTATTCTTATAAGATGGATGGATTCATCTTCCAACATATCAGGATAATGACACTGCCCATATTCAGGCTGCAACCTTTACCTAAAAAATTTCTGTAAGGAAAAAAAACCTTACCCTGAGAGACGTGTGTCAAAACTTAATCATTCAACTTCTCAAGTAAAAAGTTATTTAAAAAAATGATAGCGGGCCACCATTTTCTATTAATTTTTAAAGGGAAGCATTCCAAAATTGTAATGACATTCAAAAGCATTTTAACTCCACTGATGCTTTTCAGGTTCCCAGTCATAGCACCGTGTTAATAGCAGCATTGTGAATGCCTTAAAGGAAAACCAGTAGGGCAGATATTTCATTAAATTCTCAGATTCCCTTTTAACTTCCGTAGGAAGACTGGGTGACAGGATAATTATGTTATATAGAGATTTATTACATTTTGATACCAGGCAACATCCCTCGGCCTATATTTGTACCTGTGATATACCTGAGGTTTCCACAGAATGCAAGACTGGTACAAGAACGATGAGGAGCTCAAACACAATACTTGACCTAAATACATTATGTAGCACTGGGTATCTGTTAAATAGGTCAGCCTGTATCTGTTAAATAGGGCTCTTAAAAGTTATGCAAAACTTATTTCTGCCACACAGGAGCTATGTAACTAGTCAAGCTGTATAAAAATCAGCTTTTTAGGCAGGAAGAAAATGCTTCTCACCACTGGGAAGAAAAAAAAAAAACTCTTTGCCATACATAAAATGTCTTAAATACTATACCACGCTTGTCATATGTCTTTAGGCCACAGAAAGTAATAAAAGCAACGAGGCTGATGAAATGCTTAACAATTCCAGGATTCATTTAAGTGGATGGGAGTTCTTTGAACACTGCTATAGAAATTCTGTTCTTCCAGAAAAAGCAAATGGGATTTCGAAGGTGCAGAGGTCTCAGCTACCAAACCAACAGGATGCACCCTGTCACAGGATGCAGACCTGGACGACTGCTTTACCGATGACAAAACATGGAAAGTTACAGCGCATCAGTGCTAGGGTGCTTCCACCTGCACCTCCACTCCTTCTTCGGACAAAGTTGCCTTGATCTTGCTCAGTGTGGCTTCATCAGCTGCCTTATGGGTGCAGGGTGTTATTTTCAAAACATCAAGTATATGGAAAGCTCACAAAACTCTTTCCATGCCCAAATCAATAATATTTGATGGTGCTAAAGTATCTGCCTGGTCACTAGGCACTAAAAACGGCTAGTGGTTCTCAAAGTGTGGTCTCAGGAATCAGCATCATCATCAACTGGGAAATTGTTTAAAAATGCAAATCATAACCAACCACAGGGAGAGCTAATGAATCAGAAACTCTGATTCATTGCTGGGGCATAGTGATCTGTGCTTTAACTGGCCCTACAATTTGAGAACTCCTGAACTAAGCTATTAATTACTTACCTTGTGAGTGGACATGATAGTTTCAACTTAACAAAACAATTCTTAATGACCCTTAACAATTAGGGATAAGAATCAAGGTAAATTAAAGAACATCCCCTAACCTCCTACTAGCCAACGTCAACCTCTTCCCTCAAACACACTTTTTATAAACAATGGGCAATGTTTATAAGCGGTCCAAAATCCTTTCCAACTTGAACTTAGTAATTCTCATGGGATGTCTCCGCTCCTAGAAAAATGAATTAAAGCCAGAGGCACCAAGAAGAAGAAAAAATGTGAGGCAAATAAAAGCAAACAGCTCAGACTACTCACTAATCATATGGTTTAACCCCTAGGAATTGAAAAAATAGAGAGAGTTTAATAAGGAAGTTAATTCATAGTAAGGTGACATTTGTGGAATCTTTTAAAAAAAAAATTCTTGAGGAGTGAACCATTATAGGTAGGCACTAGGGAATTGAAATTCCCCAAGTCCCCATAGATTTGTGAGCTTAATAATATACTCTGAGTTTGGATGTTCGGTCCTGATCAGTAGCTCTGACATTCTAAAATAAAATTAGATGCTTCAGACTTTTCACTGAAGGGCTGAATTTTTACCTCTCACCTCATTACCCTCCACACTCTCTTAGTAGGCTTAGTTTAATGTATGTGAGTTCCATTTCTGAGAGCACAAACTCTTATGATTTTGCATGATTGAAAGACATTCATTAAAGAGACAGGAAATGAAGTGTATGCAAATCTGAAGCAAGCTAATAAATTTCTGTTCCCAGTTACACACTAAAAAACAAAACTCAGAGCAAAACAGATCCCAGCTGCTCAACTAAACTGTAATACGCTCTGGGAAACGGCATTCACCTTATCCCATACACCTGTTTGCCAACCGTCAGGCAGAAGCAAAATCGGCATGAGGAAATTCAGTGGCAAAAGGTAAACAAGTTTCTTCATTTTGCATTATCACCCTAGACTTTTTACTACTGGCTCCTTGCTGATATACTGAACTTCACAGAGTTTAGTCACATACTGCAGGTAGCTTTTGAGTCAAATTCAGTTCCTCTGGGACAAGTGATTATTTTCTTCTTTCTGACCTAGTGAATGCAGCAATGCTCCACACATACAGTATTTCTGCCCCGAAGGCATTTATGTCCCACCACCTTACCCTGCAACGCTCATAATAATGCTAGGCAAAGTGACAAAAATAAGTCTGCCTTTTTTTTTTTTTTTTGCATATCCAAAACAAAATACATACAATGCTGCTGCTGCTTTTATTGCTTTGTTATTTCATCATTATTCACCACAGTTCTTTGCCTTCGTTTGCAGAGTTTGGGTTTTAATGTAATGGCCATTCAATAAAAATGTTGCTTTTAAGGGTTTGCATATCATCCCATTTTCTCTTCAACCCTTCAGCAACCATATGGCAAGCAATCAGGTCTGCAATCACTAGGTCCATATTATGTAGAGCATGATTTCGGCATTATGCTATTACCCATCTGTTTCTGTGGAAAAAGACATGAACCCATGTATAAGAGGTCAGTGGTTTCATTGCACACTGTATTCCAGAAATCTATCTCTGTTCACTTGAGATCACTTTTGTGATTTACTCCAGTTTCCAGGCCAGACTTTCTCTCCCTCTCCTTTTTTATTTTTTTTTAAGAAATGCAGACAATCAGCACAATCTGTCTGTCTGCCTATTGCATAAAATTATTTGTAACTGTCAGAGTAGACACTTAAACTTTCTTACTTCAAGATACTTATCCAGAAACTCTGCACTTTAAGAAAAAAATGTGGGTGGTGGAGAGAGGAGAAATCAATCTCACCGATTTTACATTTTTAACTATCTACACAATAAAGATGACAGAATTTTCAGGCGGAAGCAGACACAGGAAAAAAGAAAACCCAGCCTCCTGCCTCCAATTTGAGACTCCTGGCATCAACCTACACTAACTAATTTTTCGGGCTCAAGGAAAGATTGCCATATATGTATATATAGGTATTTTTTTCCATTTCTGTATGCAAGCCTGCCCTGTGGGTTCACATACATGCTCTTTCAATAGCAGACTCAATTTGGGTGTTGAATGTTAATTCAGTGGAATGCTTACTTAGATACTTCATAAACAGAGCACTTATAATGAACTTCAGATGCAATCGGTTATGACTATGAAAAGACTCAACGTTTGGAATTCCATCTATCCTAATAAGTCAATGACTCTGTTGGGTAAAACTTGTTACAAAATACCTCCAATGTCCTCTATACTGTTTCCGACTGTTATCATCCCAAAATTGATTTAGGAAGCAGGACAAACACACCAAATGATGAAGCCTGAGGCACCGAGCCTTTTGCAATATCTTTTGGGGCCACTGGGAATGGCTCAGAGCAGATGTGCTTCTCTGCTCCATCCACTGGTTCTCAAACTTGGCTACATGTTGGAATCAGCTGGGGAGGGTTAAAAAATCCTGATACCTGGGTCCAAACCCCAGAGACTCTAACTTAATTAATCTGGGTGCAGCATGCACAATTGGATTTTTTAAAGCTCCCCAAGTGTTTCTACCGTGCAACTCAGATTGAGAACCTCTGGTCCAATAAGACATGATTAAATAAAGATCATCTTCATTTCATCATTTAAAAATGCAATGACAGGATGGGTTGTAAATACTATAAAATTAATGTAAACTGCAAAATGTTCAAGGCATAAAAGGCCAAAAAAAATTACAGGCTGACAACCATCAGTTACAAAACACATGCTTTATAACAGTAGCAATAGTGGTGAGATTTCTATATAGAGTTGGCCTACAGTTTTATTTACAACTTTCAGGAAACTTGAATGTCATAGAACATGTATAAACAATGTTAATGCTGGAACTTTAGTAAAATACTGACAAATTTAATTAAATTTTTACAATTAATAAAGATCATTACAATGTAATAATTAGAAAAATGTAAAGCCAAATTACTTAGTATTTATTATGTCCATGATAATAATTATTCATACAAAAATTATACAGGAAATATAGCCATATGTTTCTTTCACAAATCACTCATGTGCCATAAACTCTTGTATTTAAAAATCAATATTTCTTAAAACTATTAAACCTCACTAATATGTTTTTGTTTATTTATTTACTTATTTCACCCATACCCCCCCACACACACATAATTTTTGGCAACCATCAACTTGTTCTCCATATTTATGGGTCTTTTTCTGTTTTGTTTAAAATCAATATTTTTAGGGCAAATACTTTGGAAAGAAAAACTGAATTATTCACAGGTTTTAAAAAGATAAAGTTTCAATTGCATTAATTTTTAAGATAACTGGCTACAAGCAAGAAAATCTAAAATTAAGCCTGACTCCCAGAACTTATGATGCTTCTCAGTCAATGTGTATTTAATCAAGGCCCAAACGCTAAATGGATGGAACTTTAATGGCAATGTTCAAATATTAAAATGGGTGGGACTGCACAACGAAAACATACCGCTTGGTAGCTTAACTCCATCTTCCCATGGCCATGGCCATGACCACAGCCACCCACAAGAATGCATCTTTATGCAGGAAAAAAAAAAAACATTTGTAGGACTATAATCTTGCTGGTGGATGTGTCCCTATCTAATTAGTTGTCTCACCACTGTGGGCTGGACATCAACACATTATGCGAGTTGGTCCATAAAGATTGATCCCAATGGGGCATTGTACACAATTATGTAAGTTCCTCTGAATTTGTTCAATTTCACAGTCACCCCTATCTTTCCTTTAGGTGTAGCTTTCAATATTATTATTCCATAATTATGCTCTATTAGTCCTCACCCTCTACCATGCATACCCCAAATGCTCAAACCAGCTTAATCGGAGTTTGGGTAAGAGGATGTGAACAACCCATTTTTCTTAGTGGGTGCAGAAAAGCCATTGTTCATCCTTCTCAACATCACTCAGAATAGAAACAAAATGTGTTGTTTGATTATATGTTGATATATCATTATTCATTACCAAAAAAAATCCTTTCTAAAGGTGATTTGAACTGAATTACAATATAGAATATGTGTACAGTAAGATGAAATGGTTTTAACTATTCAAGGAAAAGGGAAATATTCCAGTTATGAAGGTTAAAATAGTTTCCATGGTTGTCATAATATCTGGCCCTGTGCTTCCTGACAATCAGAGAAAGAGAGAAACATGGTAATTTTTGTAAGTTTTATTATCATAAAGAAGAGAGCACTACAGTTCTTCAAATTAGACAAAGATTTTCCTGGTACTACATTTGGGAAGGCTGTCTCATGGGATATTATACAGGTGGCATTGACTAGCATAATGCCCAGTGTCTTCAGTAACCTTTATATTGCAAAAGATGACATGGGCCCTAGATCACTGTTCATGGATCTGGTCTACCTCCCTCCCCCATGGTTTCTTTTTCTTATCCATCTTTTCTCTTCACCTTTATTTCCAACCGTTTCATTATTATTTTTGTCATTGTTGCTATTATTATTCTCTTTAAACTATCATGTTATATTCTGTAAGTCATCTTAAATATTTTTGGAACAACAAAGTGTTTAGAAAGTAAATAAATATTGTTTAAAGAGTTAGTGAAGAAGTGTTGATCAATCAGGTTTGGAATCCAATACCTAGTTGAGACTCTTACAACTCAAGGAGAGATTCCTGGTAATTTGTAGACTCTCATGATCTAAGTCTCATCCTAGCAACATAATAGACTCCAAGTTATTCCTTTTCACACTTTAATGTGCCTGTGAGTCATATGGTAAATACAAGAATTCTGACTGAGCAGCTGTGGAGTTAGGTCTGAGATTCTGCATTCCTAACAACTTCCAAGGCAATGCTAATGCTGCTAGTCTGCAGATAAAACTTTGAATGGCAAGGAAGAAATAGCCAGTGACTGAGGTCACACTCTCTAATGAGGGCACAGGTATTCTACATTGATAACTAGAAGTCCACAAGCCTGGGAAACCAAGTGAGCAGGTAGAAAGTGTTCATGTTATTGAGAAAATTGTAAAACCTAACCATATACTCTCTGCATGCAAGTGGATCCCTTATCTGTGAGTGCTCTAAGCGATATGTGAAAATGGTTCTTTGTCTCAAATTTCACATGTCTAGTCTGCCTAACTGCTAAATGGTATTAGTTGCTTGCAAATTTAGTCTCTGATCAACTAGATAGTAAACATCTTGGGGGCAAGAACTATGTTCATACATCTTAGTTATCCCCCTACTCCCTCCCCCGACCGCCTTCTCCCAGCCAGTTGTAGTTACAGGTGTTTCAGAAATGTGTTAGTTGTAAATGAGTGGTCAATGAACAACCAAACTACAATGATATGGCCCTACCTCTGAGAGCCACAGCAGTATATTCGGATTTGCAAATCATTAAATCCTTAAATGTGAAAACATTTTAAGGATAGAGATTGAGTAAAACTAGCAGTGTATGGTTGGCAAATACCACGCCATATTTGAACTTCACTATGACTCTTGCTCAAAAAAGCCATCTATCCATTCATTAATTCATCAAACATTTATTGAGCACCTTATTGCTTAGTCCGTTGAAGTTAATAAGGCTGACAAATAATTATGATCCACAAAGAATAAGAGTAAACTAAAGAATAAAATAAACTGTGTTAATATGGGTCCTCTGAGAAGCAGATGCCAAGATGAGATTAGAGGAGAGGCTGGGAGAGCCCTTAGACCATGATATAGTCTGAACAGGAGGAAGAATGGGGAGCTTCTACATTGGTCCCAGGAGCAGGCCTGACTTAGCTTGTCACCAAGCTCAGCGACTGGCTGAGCTATGTAGGAGGCATGGCCTTGGAGCAAACTCAGAAGTAGGTTTCAGAGCACAGAAGCTGGGGACCTTGGTCAATTCTGTTACCTGGGCTCAGGTGGGAACTGGATGGAACTCAACGAAAATGGTACTCTGGTGAGAGGTTAATTAAAAAGCTCGTGTGCGTGAAGGAAACAGCATCCAAAGGGAGAAAGGAGATGCTGCTCTCCAGTATAGGCAGAGGAACAGTTATATAGAAGTTGAGACCAGAAAGATGATGTATAACTGTGACATCTAAGTATGTAGAGGTGGGGACTCTGGTGCTCGTGCAGTGGGACTACATCCTTCCTCAAGCATTGCATATCTCTGGAAAGTCTCCTTGCCTGATAAGGGAGTACCTTGTGGTTACTGGCGCCACTCTGTCTGATTGGATGCAGGGTTTGGGCGGCAACCAATGGAAATTCCAATCGTGTCAGGACAGGCTTAGCCTGTCTCAATTCCACATCCTATGGTTGGAGGTGTGCGGACCTATCCTACTGGCTACCACGGGCACTATATAGATGTTGATACACATGTGAAGCTACTAACGGACTTCTGACACATTTAGATGTGTTAGTAGATGTAAAGACACCTCCACATAAAACACAGTGAAAGTGAGAAGATCATATCAAAGGTGTCTATAACAGTAAATATACTCAATAAAACCATATGTGCCTCAAGGTAAGGGAAATATATTAATATGCTATGCATTAAAAGATTCTTCTAAGTCAAATTATATTATTTGAGATTCACAAGCCTCTTTTTAGATACTATAGGGATCAAGCAACATAAAAATACACACACATACCTTAAACCAAGTTAAATACTTAACTCCAAATCTTTGTTTTACCTGATTTATTCTTTAAACTATAAATTCAGTTACAATCCTTGTGCTTATCTTATAGAAGTGGCATTTTATTTTTATTTGCATATGTTTAAAATTGTCCAATGTAACTTCGTATTAATTTCAAATAGACTCAAAGCTGAAAGAATTTAAGATGCATTTTACTTTATTCATTATTGTTAGAATAAGTAACATAGTTGCTAATAATAATTTTATTTATATATATCTGCCAGTTTCCTCAATGGTGTCAGGGTGAATTTGAGAATATTATATACTTAATATCCTTAAATAAACCTGCAATGCATTAATTACAAAGTCTATATGTTAGTTGATATCTGGTAAGAATTGGTAGTTTTATTTTTCTATTTCTTCTAAAAGTCTTTTTTATATGAGTTAATAATCTTTTCCTTTTTTTTGGCAAAAAAAAATAATGTATAATTCCACACTATCTGATCACAATTTCCCAGTTCAGTGTTAAATGCACTAGGGGACCTTTTAACTTCGATTTGTTATACCAATCAAATTTTATAATCCATTTCATTTGGTTGCCTGCATTGCCATTTTGTGGCCAGCCTTGGAGGAGCTTCCCCTGAGTACAGATATGACTGCCCAGTTTGATGTTCAAAGAGTCTGGATGCGCACATTTTTGGTCCTTTGGATTGTCCATACTCATGCCCAAGGAGGTACATGGCAGGTTAGGAGGGCACTGTCATAGCTAAACTGTTTGATCCCTGCTGCTGTGTCCCAAAGATATAAAAATAAAAGATTCCTGCGGCTCCTTTATTATTCCATTTTGTCTTGTTTTAAATGTGATGGCCTGACCTTTCACACAAGCAGCAGGGAACCTTGAACTTTTCAGAATTCATTTAAAAATATTCAGCTCAGTATTTGTTAATGATATCAAATTAAGTCACCACAGAATTTACCATGGACTTACGAAGTATGAAATAATCTACAGGACTACAAGACTCTTTTTCTTTCCAAACCTGAGAATAAAATTTCAAGAGAAGAATCTCTCAAGTAGGATTTTAAGACATTACAGTCAGAACTGGAGAAAGCTTATGTCAAAACCCAATTCTTATGGGAAGAGGTCAAATTCCAGAATTAGGATAAATCTGACACGTTTTTCTGTGATTAAGTCATATGAGAATGCTTAAGGTAAGGGAGACAGAGCAAAGTTGCATGAACTGTTACGTCCTTGCTATTAGTGAATGTTTTCCACATTTATACATAAGATACACACATAAATACGTACATATATACATTATGCATACATGTACATGTATATATGTTTATTTCATAACAGTCACATTGGAATGAGTCCTTTTCCAACTTCCTACACTCATCATAATTAAACATTTCAGAAGGTGAACGAAGGAGTCAAACAATCTTAGCAACAAGATCATAAAGACTTCCTATTCCAATGCACAAGTACAAACAGGACTGCTGAAATAATGGGGGCGGGCGGTGCAGGGTTGGGGGGGAAGAAGGTAATACTTAGGGTAATGACCCATAATGACCCCAAATAAATCATTGTTTCTTGGAAGAGTTTCACATTTAATTAACATTACTACATTTTTATAACATATTAAAATAAAACAAAATGAAAAAAAAAACAACAGAAAAGTTAAGCTGAAGAGATTCTCACCTACTAATCAATATGATTATAATCTAATTTGTTACATCAAATTTTATTGTTCTATACTCATACAAAATAACCATATCAGAATGCTGCACACACACACAAAAAATGTCATATTTATTTAAGGGTTCTTCAAATTACAACCATGTAATTCAATGAACATGTTCTTAAATTTTTTAAAATAACTAACTTGTGTGGGATTTTTAAAAATTGACATGGACTGATGAAATAACAACAACAATTGTATAACAACAGCAGCAACAAAACATTCCTCTTAAGAAAATCTTCCCTGGGACTTTGACTATCTAGACATGGAGGGATGGCAAATATATGGCATGTCTGTTGTCATTCCACTCTCCTACCACCATGGCATTGATAATCAATAAAGAGACTCTTGCAGCTAATCTCAGACTTATTTCAGAAGCCTCAATATAGCACCAGAAGCAGCCACTGCCAATCAATAGGATTTGGTAGGTGATTTGAAACCTATTTGCCACTGCAGACTTAAAGCATGTATTCTTTGGAACACTTAATTTAGCACTTGTTTTGATATACCTCTTGATGTTAGTGTGTGTGTGTGTGTGTGTGTGTGTGTGTGTGTGTGTGTGTGTGAGACAGAAAGTCTCATGTGCCTAAATTCATGATAAATTCTATGAACCAAACCATGCTTTCACTCCTCTAGCATATCCCTGGGCACTATAGCACAGTGCTTGGCTCATATTTGTTAATAAATATTTATAGAGTTTTTATTAAAAGCAAAACAAAATAAAATATCAGGTCTGCCATTTACATTCTTGCCATATTTGTCTATATTGACTTGTTTGATTACAGCAGTATATTATGACCCAACTGAAATAAAAATTAAAACTAAGACACCCAGACGTAACTGCAATGTTTGAGTGAGTGAAGAAATACTGGTCTGCAATCTCCCATCTGCAACTCTGAAAACAAAAAGCTCTGTAAGGTTTTTCATAACTCATGTGGCAGCAAAACCAGACCTGAACTAATTTCAAAGAGAGATTTCCAGCCTTTATTTATCCCAGGCAGTGTGAATATTCATAGATTGCAATGCAGAAATGTGAATGTGTTTGATTGTAGGGTGCTGCCCCGGACCCAGCTGGAGATACTGCATAATCTGTGGTATATGTACCATATTACCTTTCTAAAATAGAAAATTTCTGAATGCCGAAATATATCTGCCCCAGGGGCTTTGGATAAGGGATTGCAGACCTGCAAAGTATAGACTTCCTGCAACTCAGACCCTGACCTATTTCACAAATGAGCTACATCACTTAGTCTAATTAAGCAATTTTTAAAGAAGAGATATTTGGAAGAGACAATGCTAAGCAAATCAATTTTTATGTCATATCAGATTTTTTTCTTATTATAAAGTGTTGAGGAGATGATGAATCTGGACTGTTGATCCCTTTACCTTGGGATCAGACTTCCCATCGTTTTTGCTTAAAGGTATCTTCAATCTATGGATAGCCACTGGGAATTTCACACTCCCTCTACTGGATTTTCAGAATGAATCCAGTGTTAAAGGCTGATCAAATCATATTAGGATTTCATTTGACCCATAGTATTTCTAAACATATATAACAATACACTTTATCCCAATAAGTGTCCCTGGTTAATGTTCCCTTGATGGCTAAATTGAAAATATTACTATATACATATGAAATAAATGCATTTTCATAAACTATGTTGAATGTCATAAGTATTAAAACTTAGTAGAGCCCTAGGAAATGCAAAACAAGAAAAAAAAAGAATAAAAAAATGTGATTTTCAGTTTTTAAGATTAGAAGTTGTATACAAATAACATACAAAGGCATTTAACAGAATCCCTTTAAGCTTGTGGAGGTATTTACTCAGCCTTGACAACTGCTTTCCTTTTTGCGTGAGTTTGCCACCTCCCAGCAAAGTAGTTTATTGTCGCGTGTGATGGGTAACAGACCTGTTTGTGCTGTCACAATGGCCAATAAAACTGAGCTGGAGACTCTTCATTTTAAACCTAAAATAAATAACTAGATTTCATTGAAGCCTCCCTGTGTGAAGTGCTGCAGTCTTCCCATAGTCTTCACTTTAGCTGCTTTTAATGCCCAGCTACTTAGGAATCACAAGAGTGTTGGAGTGTTTAGTGACTCTGATCCTCCCATCAGTAAACTGATCTGGTGATAAAATGGAAAGGACCTGGTACTATTTGCATTTTTACTCAGTTTAGTCACAGATCACAAAATAAATTAGTAAATTGAGCAACAAGGCTTCCCATTTGCAAAACCCCAATGTTTAATGTAATCATCTGTGCTTAAATTCACAATTCCCTAAAACTGTAATAATTTCCCTGTCAACTATGGAAAATAACAGCGCCACAGCATCCATTTAGAACCCTCTCCAAGCCAAAGGCCCTGGGCTGTGTTTGAATTTGAAAGTTAGGAGGAAAAAAAACAAAACACACAAGATATGAATGAGATATATGGGCATCCTCCCCTCCTTAAAATATTTTGGAGATTTGGTGGAAATAGGGAAGAAATTGAGAGGAAGAATCTGATAACACAGCAGGTTAACTGGTGGCCACTGAGACAGTGTCACAGATAAGATCTCTCAAGCCCTGAGAGCATCAGGTTTAGATGCTTTGGCCAATGTGACAGGCCAAGCAGGTTAGTTACTCAAAACAAAACGAAAACTCCTTTGCTTAGAAACAGCAAGCTCACGCCAAATGCTACAAAAATTTCAAACTCAAAATATTATTGCTCTCCAATAGAGGCTGAGAGTGACTTACAAGGACCCCAGCCCACATTCCCAGTTCACAGTGCAACTTGGCCAAGGACTCTGGAGCAAAGCCTATATTATACTGAGAAATATGCAAGAGCCTTCCTGTCTACACAGTGCTTCAGGCAAGGTCTCACTTCACAGTGACCTTCCCCCAGGAAATATCTAGCTTCTCTGTCTTAAGGGGAGATAAAGATATCACTACCACTGAGAGTTTACCTAGCATCCTGGGAAATTTAGGTTTGCAAATCCTGAAACCCGAGCCCCAGAACTTCAGTTCTTTCTAAAAGAGAGGGCTCCTGAGTGGAATCAAATCCAGACATCTGTGGTCAGAAAGCCCATGCCAAGCCCTTGGACCACCTAAACTGAGTTCATTATGATATACAGCAGCAACAAGTACAAACGCCTTGGATTTGCCCCCAGGCTATGCAATATCTTTATCAACATCCCTGCAGAATGAAATGCACAGCTTTGAGTCTTTTTAATAATCATATCAGGTAATCAATTAAAGGTAATGGAAAAAAAGGAAGGCAAACAAAAGGGAGGAGAAAAGGCCAGTCAATACCCAAACTATTTGACTTTGGAATGTCCAAGTTATTCTGTTTCAACCAAATCACTGAACACCAGAAGCAAGTCAACAATGAACTTCATCAACTGAAATCCAAATATCAGGCAGAAATATTTTATTTTTATTGTGCTTAATTTCTACCAATGGTTGTGAGTTATCCAACACACCACAGGGAACAAGGTTACATGGTCTAATAAATACAATACAAAGGCTGTCATGAGCACTAATGAGTAAATAGCTCCTGGTTTTATCGGTAACTACTTTGCTTTTAATAACCACAGGTTTAAAATATTATATACTGTTGATTTTTTGAAAAAGAGCTCTCAGAGTTATAAATAAATAAATAAATCATAGCAGCAATGTAACCCTAGGAATATATTCCTGTCTGGTGAGATTTTTTTTTTTCATGTGCCATAAAAATAAAGATGAAAAACTACCATCCCCTGAGTTTGAAACACATTCTTTCGGAAAATGTAATATGACTACACATTATCGCTACTGAAGGGTGCAAAAAAAGAAAAAGAAAAAGAAAAAAACAAAACAAAACAAAACAAAATAAAAACCCTATCTGATTCATCATAACATACTCTTTCTTGATGCTAATCTCATTTCTTCACTGTGATACTCTACAATAATAGTGGTCATCTAAGTACCGTTAATCCTTTTAGCAAGCACTAATAATTATGCATTAGTACAAATAACATTAAAGCCTTTTTGCAAATAATTACATATATAATGGATGTGTCTTTTAAAAGTTGTTTACAGCTAATTAACCAATGAATAATTGTTTTCTCTTCCTGAAAGAGGCAAAGCTTATCTTGGAGTCACAGTTAAAAATGCTTTTTTCCAGTTTTACAGATGTTGTTAGCAATTAAAACGGTTAAAACACTATTAAAAAGAAATTCTTGTATTAAAGGGCTTACTCATTCCAGTTGCTGCAGTTTCTCTGCTACTGCATCTTTTAAAAATCACTTCCAGTTGGAAAGGGCACCGGTGGCCTGAACAGAGCAGACCCCTTTCCAAAGAGTTCAGACCCTTTGGTATCGCCACACCGTGTGCTTGTTGCTATATGACTAGTTTAATTGTGGGCTGTAATAAAGGTCATAATTAATATCCCAACACAGACACTAACAAACAATTTTAAATTGCCAGCATAATCAAATGATGCAAACATCTATGAGCTACAAAAGTTCATTGCCGCAACTGACAATTTCTTAATTGTATTCAGTCATTCATGGAAATTTTATTAACATCGAACTGATGTATCCTGCCCTTACTCTGTCACAACACCAGGGATCTAATTTCATTATTTTCCACAAGATTTGCTTGACTACTGCCATGATTCTAATATTGCTTTAGTCCAGATGTTTATGCTATTTAAATTAGGAAGAAAAGGCTTTTGGGTAAACACAATTAAAGAAGTTTTTTTTTTTTTTCAAATTTAGTTTAACAAACTTCTTTTAATTAATGCATATAGCTGCAATGTGGAGGCTTTTTCACTGGTTTTATGCTCATTTCCTACTGTGTGCAACATATACTGAGTGTACAGCTATAGCTAAATATAACACCTTTTAATTTTTCACTTACATCTGAGTGCTCATTAAAATGAAAAATATAAGTACATGACTGCACTTTTAACTTTAATCAATCTTGTGTGTGTGTGTGTGTGTGTGTGTGTAGACAACTTGCATGTATATACACATCACAAATACACAGAAGCACCTATATATTGTAAAAGACTCTGGACAAGTTTCTCTGATATTTGGTCACCTTCGGAATGCCTTTTTTTTTTACATAGCAACTGCGCAGTATAATAAGTGCATTTAATACCACCTTCCTACCCCCAACTCCCAATTTTCTCTAAACCAAATGGTATTTTCAATAAATTAAGAAGCATTTTTAAAACAACAACATAAAAAAAAGATCTCTGTTAATAGATTACTGGTGTAATTTACTTTCATGAAGGGAGCTTCTAGAACTCATATGACCATCTCATAGGAGCTGAGTTCTAATAAATAAGAGTTTTGTTCTCTTAGGCAATCATTTTCATTCTTTGATTTCTTCATTTAAATTATTATAGCAACTCAAAAATGCTGGAATGTTATTTAATGCTAGAAAGCTAGTACATTTATATCACTTTTTTTTTGGGGGGGGGTGTTATTGGTCAAAATTGCAATGTATATCCAATGGATATTGTTGTACATCAACTCTTAAAATAATGTTATTTATAAACATCAGGTAAATTATTAAACTGACTGCCAGGGAGTGTCATTTCCTATGTAATAGTGTATGCACATGGTATAGAATGCAGCATGAACGTCTCAGCCCTTCCATATTTTTTTTAACCAAAGAATTACCCTTAGAATCAGGCAACTTGAAGAAACCACAGTGTTTTCATGCAAACAGAGCCTCAGCTCTACCTTAAAATCATTTGTGAGAATGCTAGTGACAAGAATTTCAAGCTTACCTTGTTGTAATATCTTATTTCAATTCTGATATCAGCACAATCAATTATACAACTCCAACTGACTGATGAAACTCCCCCAAGTATATCTGAGTAAAAACAATGAAATTTCCTCTAAGATCTAGGCTTGAAATGTCTCAATATTTCACAAGCATGGGGATATTTACAAACAACTGCAACATCTGCTATCACTCTGAAATCATGCCTGCTTCCATTTATCTGGAAGAGGTTAGAATTCTCTCCATCCATAAAATCTTTCCCCACAGGAGTTTGGGAGAAGCATAATATCAGTTTATTGATGGGTTTCTCTCACTCCTATTATTTCCTTGTGACTGCATTGATTAGGACTGGCTATTTCTTGGATAGCTCATATTACTTGGAAAATCTTCCTCCTAAGAAATACACATTGCATCAAACATCGCCCTTCATTTTTAATAACTTTGTAATGAAATGAATCCTGGTCCACTCCCTGCCCCATATAAAATTCCGGTGACAATGTAAGTTTACACATTTAGGGGCTGTTTGGGGGGTTATTTATTTATTTATTTATTTATTTATTTATTTATTATACTATCACTATTGTCCAGAAGGGAAGCATCTGGTTATTCTCATTCCTACAAAATAACTACAAGAAAAGAAAAACTTGGTTTCTCTAATTTTAAAAGACTTCTGTAAAACAAACAAAACAAAACAAAAACAACATAAAATGAGGTATGTGTGTGTGTTATGTGTGTGTGAAAGAAAGAGAGAGAGAGAGAGAAATCAAGAGAGAGAAATAGTTCATGACAGGCATAATTTATCTGGATTACTGAAAAAATTTGCCCAGGGTGGGTTCTATACCTTTAAATGTTAGTTTATTTCCCTCATGAGCTCTCAATTTTAGAAAGCTACGTTTGGCAAAGTTTCCAAGTATACCGTGTCAATTTTATAAAAACTAAAAATATTGTTGAAAAAATATTATCCTAAGAACATACGTAAAATTATAAATATTCAGCACATCAAGCTTTTGATATACTTTGGTGCACATGAACTGAGTAGCTGTCAAAATTACAACAGGCAACTCAAGTAATTATGCAGATTTATGCAAAACATTAACAAGAAGAATTAAATGCACAAATGAGGTGGCTACACTTGAATTGTTAAGATTATGAATAATTACCATGAATCTTTTTGCTCTTAATATAACTTGTTTTTGATAAACAAAGCCTTAATTATCAGAATACTTTTGAGAATTTTGGTGACCTTCATTAATCTTACAAAACAAGTCTCTTGTGTTCTGCATTGTAAAAGGCACATGCTCAGAATAAGTACCCGAAACCTTGGGAAAAGCATATGTTAATGGCTACTACAAACTGGTGAAGGATACCTCTGGTTTCAGGTACACGGCATTCTGCACACGTAGGCAAAATAACACTGAGCACTAGCAGCTACTGTCAGCTGGAAAAAAAAGCAACAACAAACACACACACACACACACACACACACACACACACACAACCCTGTGACACAACTGTGGAGGGAGGCAGAGGGGGTAGGACAAACTCTGAAAAAGTATTCCAATTTTGTAAAATATTGGGTTAATTTTGAAACAGAAGAAAAATAGTAACCTATTAATTCTTCCTTTCTAAGATGCAATGAGTTCAATAAATCATTTCTAAAATAACAAAGTACTGAAAACATTCAGTCATAACTCTTTTACATGTATCTTTCAGCCACCAATTTTCCTTAGGCAAATGCCTCTCCCAAAGACGACGGAAATTGTACCCGCCACCTTGATTACCAGGCACAATTTTCTGAACGTGCCCCTCACTCAGCTCCACTGGTAATTTTTACCCTGTCCTCCTTTTCTCAGATAAGCAGTGGGACCTCTTCATGTCCCCTCAGTTAATTTCAGAATTAATTTGCAACGCTGTCATCAACACTGTAACAATTCACTGATCAACAGTTGCAATTCTTCATAACACTGTCAAACTCCCAGCTGCCACCGTGGCAAGCTGCAGTGCCCCGGCTCCAGACTCGCTGCTTTGGGACTGGTGGTAGAAAAGGACTTTGGACGCATTAAGGCTTTAAAGCTACCCACAATATCTCTTCCCAGGAGAGCAAGCTGTCAGATCAATGGTGTTTTTGTCATTAAAAAAAAAACAAAAAAAAAAAACCACTCTCTAAGAGACTCGAATTTGTTTGGGTAAATGTCAAATAGCTTTGATGCATAAAAATTAACTTAAAGAGGTCACACTCCGACAGGGTACAAGCTTGCACTTTAAGAATGGCTGTATCTTTATATATCATTACATGACAAAATAGACCAGGCCAGGAAGGTCTAAATATCCCAGGGACAGTACAGATTGTGCAATGACTCAGAGGAACAGACAGTAAATACTGCTAAATTATGCCCAGACGAGTTAATAATTCTCAAGCATATTTCTGAGGACCATCCTGGCTAAAACACATCACTAGCACATTGCCAAGTCCCTGCCTGCTGTCCCAGAAACTTTTAAGATTTAAAGAGAGGAACTTATTTTAAATGATTTTCTCCCCTAGGACTGTGGCCAAGTCAACAGAAAAGTAGCCGCCTGGGACAATCTGGTCCCCTGTCTGTCCCCATCTCCTCCCATGTGTGACTATGCTATTAGAGTCACAAACTGGTGGCTCCACACTGCAGAGACACAGAGGGGCTGACCAACAAAAGCAAGGAAATAAAAAGCTTTTCCAAACTGAGAACAAAGAGGCTTTAGCTTAATAAAAAAAAATACACACAACGGTAAAAATGTATTGAAGAACTTGGCCTAGATCAATCAAGTAATAACAAGATCACTCCTTCATTCACTAAAACAAAAAAAGGAAAAACTGGACTTGCCATTTATGGCAAGAAAGAATTTTCTTTGTCCTCACCCATAATTCATTAGCACTCTTCCTCATCAGCTCTCACTACTTGGGGCAGACAGTCTCAGTGATGTGCTTTCCTCTTCCTACACACACACACACACACACACACACACACTCTCTCTCTCTCTCTCTCTCTCTCTCTCTCTCTCTCTCTCTCTCTCTCTCTCACACACACACACACACACACACACACACACACACACTCACACACACACCACTTCCTGATTTTGGTTAGTTGCTCACCAGCCTTAATGAGGTGAAAATACAGGTAGAACTCCATAGTGTTATGGCTACTATTTCTATTCATTACCGATGATAGGTAATGAATGCAACTTCGCCAAATGGTACTCAAGGACACAGAATCAATAGAGGAAGTATATCTAGACGTCTAGTCGGGAAATCAACACACTGGCTCAACTGGCTATTCCTTTCGAAGCTCTAGACCAAAATTTCATCTTAGTTTTGTTTTACAGTTGTGATGTAAAACTCTATACATTTCTATCCAGTTAAATGCCACTTCTTTGTTGTTTTTGAAATTATACCTTAATATCCAAAGATAGAGAAATCTCCTGAACTTTAAAAATCTAACAGTATGGAGGAAAGTGGTTAAATGTAGCACCTCAAAATTTCAATTTTTTTAAAAAAAGAAAAACATAGAGACATAGAAAGACCTGCTGTTGATGGACTATAATTACTGAGGAAGTGGATTAGGATATCGCTAGATATCCTGCTTGTCCATGGCAGCTCACCAACTGCTCTATTCCTCTTCCTGGGGTTGGTTTTTCCTTCCTCTTTAGCTGGCGACCCTAACTGGAAGTATCCTAAATAAGATTCAGACCAGAGATCTCAGAGTAGTTTTTCAGTTTCCTATTTTCATACAAAATTTCAATTGGACTCGGTTAATAAATGAATACTGTGCAGATGTTCAAGTCACTAGAAATGATATCCAATTACACTGACTGAACTTGAAGGATGTTTCCAAGAACAATCCACTTATCCATCCAACAGTCACCAATATTACATTTTGAGTACCTGTTTCCCAACTGACACGTCAGCCTCAGAAGCTCACATTCACTAGGCATATGGATTGTTGGAGTTTGATGACGTTTCTCAACCTTCCCCTCTCCACCATGGAGAGATTGCCCAAGAACACAGGGTCATTTTGTCTAGACCTCAGCTTCACAAAGGGTCTCAAATTTAGATTGACATTATCCATACAGTCAGAGAGAAACACTGGCCGGATTGAAAGATGATGTCCATCGCACAGTGTTAAACCACTGTCCCACTATTGGACTAAGGTAGTGTTCCTCATAGTCTTTTCTCCTCCCAGGAACTTCTCAGCTCCCTTGCAGTTACCAGGCCATATACTAGATCTGAAGGATGAGACATGCGCCAAGTGATGTGTGTCTGCTCCGGATGCTCCAGTGTCCCTCTCTCTGGCAGTACAGTGGAGCATCCGTCAGCCCAGACTGCTGAATCACTGGGTCTCCTAGGACCCTGGTCGGCAAACGGCGGCTCGCGAACCACATGCGGTTCTTTGGCCCCTTGAGTGTGGCTCTTCCACAAAATGAGGAGTACCCTAATTAAGTTAATAACAATGTACCTACCTATACAGTTTAAGTTTAAGAAATTTGGCTCTCAAAAGAAATTTCAATCGTTGTACTGTTGATATTTGGCTCTGTTGACTAATGAGTTTGCCGCCCACTGACCTAGGAGAGTCATCCACTCTGCAGTGAACTGTGCATGAGAAAAGAAAAAAGAAAAAAAAAAACACGTTGATTGTATTACACCACTGAAATTTGAGACTTTGTTGCTGCGGTATCCGCCATATGCCGAATGCCTTGGCCATTGGTAATACATTGACCTTAGTATTTAGTGTTTAAAATAAATGCCGTGATTGTGATCTGCTCAATAATAGACTATTGTGGGGTTGTTGAGGGTGTTTGGTGTGTGCATGGTGGGGGAGCCATAAAAGGCTAATGTTTACTTGTATGTACTTAAAATGTACATTTTCAACTGTAACATTTGAAAGTTATAATTTAGAGTCCCTGATTTGGTGTACTTTCTTCTTCTTCTTTTTTTTTTTTTTTAATATAATTTATTTTCAACCTAAGTATGGATCCCGGGCTCACCTCCATCCCTGAGGAGCTGTGCTTTTAACTGAATGACCTGCAGATATAAGAAGAAAAAAAAGTGCACTAGAAAAACAAAGAGCAAGTCACTGGATTGGCTGTCACAGATCACAGTGCCTGGTCTTAACTTTGAATAATCTCTTTGTTAATCTCTTTGGCTTCAGAATCTTTATTAGTATGCTGGAGATAAGAGTTGCTGTCTGTCCCATTAGCACCACAGTGGTCAACGATTCAGAGAATATTTTTAAAATAATATGCTTAAGCAGTTTCCAACTCAGAGTTTAAGAAAGTGGCTGTCAATTCCATGAACAAGACTCTAACTATATGTTGTGATTTACTAGGTCCATTTTCAGCACAGAAGCCAGAGTAGAGATCCAGCACAGGTGCCATAGGGCAGCTTTCGATCCCAGAAAAAAAAAAAAAAGCTGCATAAACTTCCTGGTAGGAAGATGTGCCAGAGAAGATGAGTGCCTATTCAATATCCATTCTCCCCTCTTCCACTGCAATAATCTTGTATTTGTTTACAGAGGCGATGTGCTCTGCTAACAGATTCCATCTCCCAGGCGCCTTTGCACTTACATGTGATTATGGGACTATATTTGGGCCAATGAGAAGTTAACAGAGAAGGCTCTGTAATGAGCTGACAAGCTGCTGCAGACCCCTTTTTTCCTGCCCGCCTGGCTATGACAGCTGGAGGTTCAGTGGCCATCATTCTTCTGACTGGTGCTAAAGACGGTGGAATAAAGGCATAGAAGAACCCAGGCTCCTCGTGCCCGCAGGACGTCCACCTGCCTGCCCTGAATTGCCCTCTTACAGGCTTTCTTCTCATGAGAGGAAAGACTTTCCCATCTTCGTTGCTATCAGCAGAGCACAATTCCTAACGGATGGAGCAGCGTCACGGGGCAGTCCCCGGGGACAGGGCTGTGAGAGTCTGGAGCTGAGCTGGCTGCATGACACTGTCAAGTTCCCATAAGCCCCTCCCAGAGGAGTCTCTGGCCAAGGCTCTGCCCTGAGCAGGGGCTTGAAGCCTCAGGAAACAATATGGCATTAGTGGCTAAGACTATGCTCTTGGAGTGTGAACATCCCTGGGTTGAAAGCCAACCCTGCCACCGACTATCGGTGGTCTGGGCAAGTTATAAGACAACTCTGAGCTGCGGTTTCCTCGTGTGTAAAGGGAGAATGGTAATAGTTTTCCTGCAATAACATGAGAAGAGGAATTGGCACATTGCCTGGCACACAGTGAGCCACAAAAGGGACTCTCCATGATCCCCATTCTCTAGATAGAATTCTAGTTATTCCATTGCTCTTGCACGTTTATTTTCAGTTCCTTCAAGATTGTCACGGATGTAGGGTATCTTATAACCCAATGCTAAGCTCAACAGAGTGGACTCCACGTGTCCCAGGAGCACTTGGCTCTCTGTCCACCTGGATCAGGTAGCAGGGCGCAGGCTCAGGGAGTCCTTCACATTAACCACAGGGCCCAGTGAGGGAACGAGGTATGTTTATCTTGGTTAAACAGAGAGTAATGTTATTCTTAAGAATCCAGGTTCTGGAAGTTCACAGCATGGATTACTTGTGAATCCAAAATAGTCATTATCTTTATCTCCAATATTATAAAAATATAATAGAAATACAGTTTATAAATGTTTCCGTGCTTCTACATAGCTTTCTATAGGATTTAGTTATTTTTAAAGTAAAATGCTACTTTTCTATACACCTGAAATGACATCAAAATCAAAAGTTCCAAGGAGGAAAAAAGCAAGGAAAAGGCTCAGCCCTCCTCATGTCCTATGCATCCCTCAAGAACCCCTTCAAGTCCTGCTTCTGTGATAAAGTCATCAGACACAAAGCTCTCTCTGTACTGCCGTACTCTCCTGGTTCTGGCTCTTACTACGCTAACCTCACACATGGTCAGTGTGCAACACGTACTTTTTGAAGGAATTGAACATGTAAATGCAATGTCCACCTAACTAGCCTTCCTGCTTCCTATCTATCTTCTACCCCACCTCTGGGGTGATCATGTTGCCCATCTGTTTAAACTCTATCAGGATTTCCCCTTTGGACTTCATTAAAAAAAGCTTCAGGACAATTCTTTCAAGACAAGCTGACTCCAAAGCCTAACAGATAAAAGAAATAAAGACAGAGCTGTCCAGACGAGAGGCTCAGAGCACTACAGAGCAGCTTTCCTGTGCTCCACAGCCCTCATCCCACTGTCCCAAGGCATTCCAGGGAGCACAAGTGGGGAACCATTGCTTTAAACACTCCATTTAAATCCCTGCTTTCCTCACTCATCTCCACCCCTTGCCCCCAAATATGCAAAGCAAACATGCCCCCATGCAGAACTGCCCACAGTTCCCTCTGCTTGCACTCTTTATTTTGTTCCCTTTATGAAGCGTCCTGCTCTCCATCTTGCTGCCTGGTAAAAAAGCAGTCCCTGATTGAAATGCCTGCCCTTCGTCTGTGAAGTGTTCTCTGAGGGGCATAAACCACATTGGTCTCCTTTCCCTATGATCTCCACGGTGCCTGTGTGTGCATCTCTTAGCTTTCACTGTACCCAATTATAATCATATCAACTACCCATCCCCATCCCTGCCACTGGATGGTATCCCTCAAGGACAAGTCCTGTTTCTTGTTTATCTTTGTGCTCCAGGGGCCTATTAAGGAACCTGGAATATAGTAGGTGCTCCATAAGTCATTATTAAGTGAGTAGCTAAGCAAATTGAGACATCATCACACTGATCATTTCATATTGTTTGCTATTTGTTTTGTTATTATACCTTCATAAGTATTCTATATAATAAAAGGGTAATATGCAAATTGACCCTAACAGCGGAACCAACAGGAATGACCCGTAGCTATGACACACACTGACCATTAGGGGGCAGACGCTCAATGCAGGAGCTGCCCCCTGGTGGTCAGTGTGCTTCCACAGGGGGAGTGCTGCTCAGCCAGAAGCCGGCTTATGGCTGGCCACTGCAGTAGCAGTGGCAGGAGCCTTTCCCACCTTCGCGGCAGCACTAAGGATATCTGACTAATGGCTTAAAGGCTGCCAGAGGGCTCCCAGCAGCCAAAGGGATGTCTGACTGCCAGCCTAGGCCTGATCCCCTGGGGAGTGGGCCTAAGTTGGCAGGTAGACATCCCCCAAGGGCTCCCGGGCTGCCAGAGGGAGTCTGGCTGCCAGCTTAGTCACAATCCCCCAGGGCAGGGTGGGGAGTGGGCCTAAGCCATCAGTTGGACATCCCCCGAGGGGTCCCGGACTATGAGGGCATGCAGGCTGGGCTGAGGGACCCCTGCCCAGTGCATGAATTTTTATTCACCGGGCCTCTAGTATACTAAATAATTTGAAGACAGAGACCATTCTTATACTTTTCTTAATTTACCACAACACAGTACTAGGAACATGGGAACATTAATAAAATTCTTTCTAACTGAAATAAATTATATTTGAAAGAGTTGGCATTGAGTCAACAAATACACAAAGGGTGTTTAGCACATGGCAAATTGTACTAACATCCAACAAACATGCGATGGAAACAAAACATTTGCATTCTACTTGCAGAGGCAAGACAAATATATTTTTGGTAGCAATAAATCAATTTTGAAAATAAATGTGGCATTTAAATGTCATAAAAATTTAAGATCTTAGAGTTTTGGGACATTGGATGCTTTTAAAGTGACTGCGTTATTTCAGAGTTCAAGAAGCTAAAACAAGAAAGAGCTAAGCATAGTCATATTGGTACTGTAGACTTCAGAAAAGGTGATTTTCAAGTGTTACATGGAAAGGTAAGCAAGATCTCAGGCTGGAGACTCTTAAAAACAAGAGCATCTCAAGACAATTCGGAGACTTTCTGAAATGAAATTCTGACAACATAGAAGGGGCAGGTTTCTAAATAAGTCATGTAGCAGCACAGGGAGCCTCATGACAATGGCAAATTCTGTAAAGGTGCCTACCTAGATTAATGGAGGGTAAATCACCAATGGTGAAGCAAGTCCTCTCCAGGGAGGAACAATATCATGTTAATAGAAAGCCTACAGTGAGTGAAGACTTGTGAGAAACCTCATGACAATGCAATCTTTGAAAGCTATATCTAGAGCAAAAGGAAAATGAAAAGTGTTAGAAAGTTTACTTGGGGCAGAAGGAACAAAATAACGGAGCAGAGAGAGAAAGTAGAGCCAGTCAACACTTTTTTTTTTTTGCTTTTTCTGTCAAAGAGAGCTATTATTTTTTATATAAAAGAATAAACACATTATGGGGGGGGGCACATCAAGTCTAGGAGAGATTGGAATATGTACAGGAGAGATAGTAGTGCCCAGGGGTTGTCAATAACTTTATGGCTCAATGCTCAAGATCCAGAGAACTCACAATTGATACCTGGACCACCTCTTAGGAAAGTGCCGATGCTCTGAAGAGGAAAAACATGTTCAACATGAAGGTGATGGAACATGGAACTCTTGCTTAGCTTTGTCTAGCATCAATGATTTGATTCCACATGTAGATGCCATGTTTACTGAATACTTGAGTGCCTCAAAACTGAGAAACCTGCTATATCAGATGATGGCACAATGGCAGTCTGAAAATGTCCCAGCATGTTGGAATAGGTTGAATCAAGTCAAATTCAATTTAATAGGGAGTAAAACTTTCCACTGGATAAAAAGAGAAATTATTACAAAAAGAGAAAGATTTGGAAAACGTGGCCTAGAAATGATAGCTTGACTGAAAAGTATTTAAGACTCTTAGTAAGCTGTAAGCTCCATGTGCATAAAAAAAAATCATGATATTGCTGCCAAAAATGTTAATTCAATCTTAAGCAGCATGTAGAGCAACAAAGTTCCAATAATAAAGGTAATGGTCTCCCTCTACCATTAAAAGTGTGGCCTACAATATTTTTCTGATTTCTGAGAGCTGTATTTAAGATGGTAAGTCACTCACTGAGATACATTCAAAATAAGAGCTATTGAAAAATGTGGGAACTCAAAATCATACACTATGAATAATGACGGAAGGAAGTGATGTGCTCTGTCTGCAGAAGGTCACTTGGAGGGGGAGATTGATACACTGCCTTCAAGTATTTGGAAGGTTCTCAGGTCACACTTGTGAATATTTCCTATACAGATCCAGGTTCCCTGAGTAAGCAGCAGTTTTTGGCACCACTTGTCAGGAATTTCATGCTTTAAGGAAGGAATACATGAAACCATTCTACCTTCTACCAGGTAAATCCAGTGCCATCATTTTAAGGCCATATTAGAAATCGCCTTTTTACAGATACCTGTTTCTAAAGAAGTATCATTCAACCAACATCCATCTCTATCAAGTAAATATAGTCTTAGAGCTGCTGGGAAATAAAGAGATATGTGGCTTAACTTCTCACACACTGCAGAATTCCCTATGCGGCATTTCTAAGAGAGGTCATCTGACATCAGAGACTCGAACCCTTTGGTGATAAACATCTATTTCAGGAAACTCAACTACTTCTATTCTCTAAATGTTACACATTCTTTAGTTTCCCTGGAAATCTCCCTCTTCTACCATTCAGAAAGTCTGCCTCCACAAGAACAATCTAGAATACTACTCTCTCAGCTTCAGGACACGCCTTCAAGTATTTGAAGACAGTAATTGCATGTTTAGATGTCTTTTTAATACAGAGCTTAGACTTCTTTTGTGAGATCAACATGATTTCAACAGTGGGCCAAAAGCTATCCCCCCCCAAAAAAAATCATTTTAATGAAAAAAAAAACAAACACATTAATGAGGAAGTTATTAAGCATTTCTCTCCACAAAAGTATTTTTTAAATAAATCTTTTAAAATACTATGCTGTTTTTCAAAGAAACTCTATAAATCAGCCAGGCCCTCCTTTATGTGAACAATTAATTTACTAGTCTGAAGTTGACTTGTTGAAGGTATTTTTAAATCTATATCAAAATGAAGTTTTCAGCCTGTTTTTATAGTAGATTAATCAAGATAGAATACAAAGTGATTTTGTATTCAGTGAAGTTACATTATATAAAATCTGAATCAGGTTACTGAACTGATTATTAATGAAAGAAATATATATTATGTATCATAACCTGGAGTCAAAATCTATTTATGTTTCAACTGACCATCAGTCACGAATGAACTTCCCTACCAACTCCCCACCCTAATAATAGACCATAGTAATCAACAGCAGCCTAGGTGCTCAGAAAATATGCATTCTAGCAGAGTGACACTAATCAGCACCCATTTTCATGGAAGCTCAATTCACACACCATTAAAACCTAGGGCTCTATACCCACTCTCAAAAACCCCTGGGGGAGCCCTGGTCAGTTTTGTTTGCTGGATAGAGCATAGGCCTGCAGACCTCAGGGTCCCAGGTTTGATTTCTTTTTTTAAAAAAATTTCTTTATTGATTAAGGTATCACATATTTGTCCTCATCCCCCCATTCCCATCCCACACCCCTCCCCACACATGCCCCCACCCCCCTGTTGTCCTTAACCGCTGGTTAGGCTCATATGCTTGCACACAAGTCCTTTGGTTGATCTCTCCCCTTTACCCCCACCCTTCCCCACCCTCCCTCTGAGGCCCGACAGTCTGATCCATGCCTCCTTGTTTCTGGGTCTGTTCTTGTTCATCAGTCTATGTTGTTCATTATTTCCCCTAGATGAGGGAGATCATGTGCTATTAGAAATACACATATAAGAACCGAAAATGAGACGAGCAATAATGGTTATGGTGACAGGCAAATGAATCAGACTGTAGTGAGTTTCTTTTCTGGGCCAACAGTTCTTTTGAGACCCAATTTCAATGTCCAACAGTTCCTTATGTGTACATGTCAGCACTGACATTACAGTTCTGGATGGTGGACAAATGGTGGTAATGCAGGTCCGACTCTCTCTGGTTTGGTCCTGGGCAACCTGCAGTGATGCACAGCTGCTAACTGCTAGTATGGGAAGGTTTCGATCAAGAGCACATACCTCGGTTGCAGGCTCCTCCCTGGCCTGGGTCCTGGTCGGGGCTTATGCAGGAGGCAACCAATTGATGTGTTTCTTTGTCTTTCTCTCTCTCTTCCACTCTCACTAAAAATTAATGTAAAAATATCCTCAGGTGAGGATTAAAAAAACAAAAACAAAAACCATAAGAAATGGGTGAAAGGTTATTCCCTGTGGTTGCCTGGGTTTGGAACCACATCTCAATTATTAGCTGCTCTCTAGTTGCAAACCTCCATCCTCTTATTTTGTTTAACAAATTCCTCAAGTTTTTCTTGAGTCTTGAGTATAGAAATTGAATTTGAGGTACCACTTGGGGGCCTTTCTAATAACAATATGGTACAAGCCCCATCTTTCAAAACAGGAAATATCTACTATTTTCTAAACTTAAGGAGGTGCTTATGTTAGATGTTCTGTAATTATGAGGAATAATTTAATATGAGAAAGGAGACTTATTTCATTTTTGTTTGCTGGTTTGCTTTTCTTTCTTTTCTATTAGCATGAAGGGCAGAGTGAAATAACTATGGACTGCTGCTTTGTCTAAACTTAGAACACTTTCCACTTGAGAACTAAGTGAATTCCTCTCTCCCAATCATTGCTGTAAATAATATTTACTTTCCTGCCCATAAACCATTAACATCCTATGGTGAGTTTTTTTATCAGGTAGGTCCTTCATCCTCCTATTGTCAACTTTTCCACTTTCCATAAAAGCCTTTCCCCCACCCCACCATTTTTTATTGAAGTAAAATTCGCACATGGTTAAATGCACAGATCCTAAGAGTACAATTTGATTTATTTTGATAAATGCACACATTTAACCACCACCCCAATTAAGTTCCATCACCAAGGAATGCTCTGTCATGTCTCCTTCCAGTCAATCACCACCTATCCATAGTTCTGCCTTTTCTTCAGCTTCACGTCATAGACATATGTCATCATATCAGGTTTCTACCACTCGACACAATGTGTTTTGGTTTCCTCCATGTTACTGAATGTATTAATATGTCTTTATATTGTTGGTTAGCATTTCATTGAATAAGTATACCACAATTGTCTATTCTCCTATTCGTGGGCATTTGGATTGCTTTGGTTTGGGATATTATGAATAAAGCTGATATGAATTTTCCCATACAAGTCTTTTATTGTAGATGTAGTTTTTCATTTCTCTTGGGTAAATATCTAGGAGTGGTGGTGATGGGTCAGAGAGAAAGTCTAAGTTTAACTTCACAGGAAACTCCAGTCCTTGTATGAGACTTTCAATCGCTTCACATCTTCAACAAGATTTGGTGTTAGGAAGCTCCTGTATATCCTCTTTTTTTTTTTTATGGGTAGTTATAGTTCAATCAAGTTTTTTACTTGATTTAAGTTACTATTAAATTTTTAATCATCAGTGCTCATCAAAACAAATGTTTTGACATTCCTAGCAGTTTTCCAAAGTGGGTTTTACAGTTCCACCAGAGACATCTGAGAGTTTTGCCCATCTATTATGGTATCAACCCTTCCCACCCATCCACCCCAACTCACATGTTTCTTTTAAAGGCTAGTTTCCAGTTAGAGCAGGTTTCTTATGTTATGTCCCTTGAAATTTTCAATCAGCTTTTATTATCTAAAAAAGTGTCAAATAAAATATTCCCAAAAGGCAATAAAAAATGATTCATGCTACAGGTAGAATTTTAAAACTGGGTCTTCAATAAAATCTGCCCAAAGCCTAAATTTTCTAGAACAGAAACTTGAGAAATAAAGAGTTTAAAGAACTTTCCAAAGGAGACACACCTAATAGAGGACAGAGGCAAGATTAAAACCTTCTCCTCACCCTGTCTGATAACAACCTTAAGATAATTCCATGTGACTTTTTTTTTAAGGCTGGACTTCTGCTGTAAGTGACAAATTTAAATCCCAATTTTCTTGATATGACTTGCTTCTCTGAAAGCTAAATATTAAGAGGTTTACATTCATGCTATTAACAATATACTAAATTTATTTAATAGCATTTTCAGTAAATATTCACAATATTTTCTGAGATAGTAGTACATCTTTGATCAACCTTGTAAGTAGGGAAGGATAATTTCCCCATATTTTTTAAAAGGCAAATAAATTACAAAGAATTAGGCCTGGTTGGTGTGGTTCGGTGGTTAAGCAACCTACGAACCAGGAGTTCATAGTTCGATTCTTGATCAGGGCACATGCCTGGGTTGCAAGCCTGATCCCCAGTGTGGGATGTGCAGGAGGCAGCTAATCAATGATTCTCTCTCTTCATTGATGTTTCCATCTCTCTCTCTCTCTCTCTCTCTCTCTCTCTCTCTCTCTCTCTCTCTCTCTCTCTCTTTCTTCCCCTCTCTCTCTCTCTCTGAAATCAATAAACACATATTTTTAAAAAACAATTAAGAGATGCCCAAGTTCAATGAAGCACAGCAGACATTCCTTGCACCAAGTTCACTAAATGTTTACAATTTTTATGTGTGCTATTGCATTCAGTTTTTGAAAATGTAAAATTGACCCAACTTTTTAGCATAGCACAATTATTCCCAGACAGCTTTCACCTGGAATGGTTGATAGTCTGAAGAAGTTATGGCAGAAATTGCTTTCTAATCACACTTGTCCGGATGCCCAGGCGCAGCACACCTGCCCTGAGCACCCCCTTTCCAGATGCCTGTGGAGGATGACCTCACCGCGGGCTTCCTGAGTGTGCTTTTTGTATGTGTGGCTGTGCTACCAAGCAGGCAAAAAGATGGATTTTTTTTATAGATTTATATCAAAATCAATCATTTAAAAAAGTTGAAAAAATCCACTTTTAAAATATCCTGTAACATAAAGAACCCTGGATTAGCTACAGATCAAAGTGTTTAACACAATGTTTTGGATCTACGGAAAAGTGGAAGAAGTAAGAAAAGCTAACATTTTCTAATAGTAAATCCTGAAGAGCCTTTTGGAGTGAGTAGAAAGGGTTTGTTTTTATCTTAGGGAAAACTGGGTGGTTTGAACACTCAGTTTATTGCTTTATATAATTTTTCTAAAACTGTCTTTTCACATCAATTTTCCTCTAACATCAAACATTTTATATCACCTCTATTTGGGCCAGTTTTTATAAACAATTACTTTTACCTTGCAAAAATATGCATGACTTTTATCTCAGGTATTCAAGCCACTTTGTAAAATTTCTATCAACAGAAGCTAAAAATATATCATTTGGTTTAGTTAATATTTGAGTTTGCAGGAGTAAAATCATCACTCTCCAGCAGCTGTGTGCCGTGTGTTAAATCTAGAGCAGGCATTAGCCTATCAGATATGCAAATATTTATATCCTCATTGGCTAAGTAAACTGTTCGGCTCTGCAGAAATGATAGGTTTGTTTTGGAATACTATTAAGTGACTCCTTTTTTTCTAATCATGGCTTTTCCTGTGCTGAAAGTCACACTTCTGGTTTGAATTTGCCTAAAATTTCCAACATAAAAATGAATAGAAATCCTTATATACCTCCAGAAAAAGAAACTAGATCAGTGTATAGGGTGTCCTCCCAACACATATATACATTTTGAATAATTATTAATTCCAATGTGTTAAATCTGAAAAAAAAACCTATCAATTGAGCTATCAGCTGTTAAAGTGTGTATACATTTTGGGGGATACCCAGTATATCAAAACATAGAAAAATTAGAGCAGGAACAGGGGAAAAAAAAAGTATTACAATTTTGACCTTCAGTTTTCAGATATACAAATGAAGAAAGGGATCCTTAGAAAAAAACACAACTTTCATTTGAAAAATGTTTAAAAGCAAACATATTAGGTTAAGAGTGTTAATGAATAAGGATTCAAGTCTTATTGGTTTTGTTTTTTTTAATGTGCCATACCATATTTAAATAATCCCTTGTGTTTGAAAAATCAGGGTGTGTTTTTTTTCTAATATCCAAGCCCAGGGTAAGTATCCAAGTACATATATATCTGTGTGCTCTGTGTGCACCTCTGATTTTGTTTCCTCAGGATGGTGTCCCATAAGTGGAGTTGTTGAGTCAAACAAAATCAATAGTTTTTAAAATCTTGATGCTTATTGATAATAGTTTAATCTCAATGAACACCAGTTCCTTAAATTGTGAAATCAGATAAATAAGACATACCTGGCAAGATCATAAGGAGGGCTAGAGACAAAAGATCTCAAAAATAATTATTCATTATAATGATTTTCTAATTTTTCCTAAAGTGCAGATTTAACCCCAGAGAAAATAATCATCCATTCCCCAGATGAATTTTATTTTCCCCATCTCTAAATAAGATAATTATCATCCCAACAAAGACAAAAATCATCTGATTTGAACACTATAGTCAGGGTAGAAGTATTTACAACCACCAAGAGTGCCAGGCTCTTTGCACATATTTCCTCCTGTATCTCCATCTGTAATAGATTTTGTAACCTTGTGAGGCAGGTATTAAAATCACAATATATAGGGAAAGAAATTAAGGTACACATTGCTAGGGTAATCCATTCTACAAGGCAGCCCTGCCCCACTCAAAGCCCACGCTTCTCCACAGGCTACCACATCACTCGTGCATTACGTAATGGCAAAGAGAGATTGTTCAGGCAGGTCATAAAAGGCTTCGCAGCGAAAATGCCATTTGAATTAAGCCAAGAGGAAGAAAACTCGAAGTAAACAAACAGCAACAAGCACAATTTTATGGAGGAAAATATGTTGAGATACTGAATAGCTGCCTTGTGCCAGCCACTGTCCCAGGTGATAGGAAGATGTAGATGGAAAGTCGCTGTCAGGAAGAAGTTTAAAAGCAGGTAAGACAGACCAGCCTGCAAACTTACTGTATCAATGTGATAAGTATTGGGTTTGGGCTATGCCAGGATGCCATCGGCATGGAGGACAGATACTTAGCCCAGTGCCAGAGAAAGGGGCCACATAGGCTGAGGCTTGAAAAATGAGTAATGATAAGCTGAGCAGAGACGCATACAAGTGAAAAGCATTTGAGTACTGGAGGTTCGGAAATCCGGGAGCCCAGGTGGGTTTGTGAAGACAGCATGAAGTGATGCTGGAGTGCTGGCTGAGCCAGACCCCAGTGCTTCTTCTGTGCTCCCGGAGGGGCTTGAACTGCATCCCGAAAATGACCAGCTCTGTACAGGTATCACTTAACCCTTTGTTAGAACTACTACTGCAACAATGGCGACGACAATGGTAACTAATGCCTAATGTTTATGTTTTATACGAATACTCTAATCCTTAAAACAATGCTATGAGGTTAATACCATCATTATTATGTGCCACCCATTGTGTTAGTCTCCAGGGACAGAAAAGTGACAAGAATGTCATGGATTGAGAAGGGTATAATCAAATTTGCATTTTCAATGATCATTTTAGCAGGGATTTATAGGATGGCATTGAAAAGACTATTTGGCAGGATGAAAGTGGTTATGAAGTACCTACCACAACTAGGCAAGAGAGTACAAAGGCTGGATTTAAGGCAGAAGTGGTAGGACTTAAGAGGAAATAGATTTGAAAGCTACTTAAAAAGCAGGTCATGGTTACCTGCTAGCTATGGAGGATCAGGTGATAGAATCTTGGATGACAATGATGGTCTGGGTGGAGGTCCTCCTTTTCTCTGAAATAAACAACACAAGACGAAGAACAGATTTTCCAAAGGAAGGTAATCTCTTTATACTAGAAATGTGGATTCTGGAGTCTTAATCTAGAGGCAACATGTCCACAATCATGGGCACGTATGAAGTAGAAAGAGCAAAGAAAGAAGATGGACAATTGTTCAAGGAACCCTTGATCAATTATTGGGAGTGTTGCTGCTGTGTGTGGCTAGAGATCTAAAGCTGTGGAGCAAGCGTGAATACATGGAATGATACACATGTAACTGGAAGTTGAACCTGTGAGAGGATGTGAACAGCCCAAAAGAGAGAATATAAACTGAGAGGGGAGATAAAGATAGAATTAAGAAAAGTATCTACATATGCCGTATACATAAATAAAACAATTTTAATGAAGATATGAGAAATATAAGAAAAACATTTTTTCAAAGAGCAAACCATCACTTTGTGTTGATGCAATTATACTCTCAGCCTATCTTGTGCCCTTTCAGATCACGCCACCCAAAAGTAAAGAGCGTCAACTATAGCCAAGTGCCATCGCCCTGACCTTGGAAGAGAGTGAAAATAATTGATGGACATGAAGAATCAAACTCCTGATCTTCTATCCAAAAATTAGTAACCAACTATAGACCCCCATTGTGGACTCAGCTCAAATTTCTAGTCTTAATACTCATTTCTTTCTGTTCCTTTTCATATGCAAAGCAACTAGTTAAAGATTTTAATTGACATTTTCAAGAACAAGTCATTGAATCTCACTTGAAGTCTTTAAATTGAACTGATATGTTGAAAATTAATCCTGTAGCAATTAGAGAAGCTGTTTTACACGTGACATGGAGACAAGACACTCTCAGCTTTACTTAGGCTGAGGCGGGGGGGGGGGGGATTTATATCATAAGTTCCTCCTTTTTAAGAAGAGATAATGGTTAGAGACCACTTGCACAATTAATTCTAATGCTATTGCTGCCTGAGAAATAATACACCGAGGCACTCCTGGCTGAGCCTTAGCCACGCTTTCTTAATATGCTATTCTACCAAGGTGAGAATGTTTAGGGTTCTTCAATTCACAAAGGAATAAACTTCTAACTTGTTGAAGGCAAAACCAAATATATATACATATATAAACAATACTTACGATGCTATGTAAACAATCTTTTTTTTCAACTTTAGAGCAGAAGTACTGTATGGAGATAGTAATCAGCTGTAATTATTGCTTTTGAAAACTCAGGCTTTAAAATCCACAAAATACTTTATAAATAAATGCAGGAAGCTTCATAAAATACATTTTCTCAATTCAACAAAGAAAAAAAATCAAACCAGTTAGGACACTCAAGTGTTATTTGCAGCAATCACGATAAGTCAATTTTGGCTTAAACCATGATTGTTATAAACACTCACAAAACATATTATTTACCAGATGGCAATCTTACTCAAGCAAACACATAAAACTTATGTTTCATTATTATCAAATAAGGATGAACTTGCCACTGGGATAACCTCCAGTAGTTAAACAAACATCTCCACAAAATGAGTGCCATGGTTTCTATCATTGGATAAGTATATAGAGTAAAGGGACTATCTTAATATTTAGCAGCTCCAGCTTATATTCAAGAACCAAAGCTCACAAGAGAATACACACACGTGCAAAATGGTATAGTTTGGTCTGCTCTTGGACTTGGACCTTCACTTTCTTAGTAAAAAAGCTACTACAGCTTAATATTAAGAGAAGGAATAGTTTACAACTATGACCCAAGCTAAAAAAACATTATTATTATTATTATTATTATTATTATTATTATTATTTAATTAAATATATTGGGGTGACATTGGTTAATAGAATCATATGGTTTCAGGTGTACATTTCTATATATTGTGTTATTGTGTTATTTTTACCTGTATATTGCACTGTGTATCTACCACCCAAAGTCAAACCATCTGTATTAAATAATTACTAGTTAATATTATGAAATGTATAAAGCAATTCTAAGACTTTCTTGTGACTGCCTCCTTCGCCAAATACAGTATCAGGATCTATCATCCATGGAATGTACAATGTAAGAGTTGTACTTTATAAATTATAACATCAGAGACTAATGACAGGATACTAAAAGTCTATTTGTGATGAATACCAAATTATCATATCTGTGTGTGTGTGTGTGTGTGTGTGTGTGTGTGTTAGTCTCTTAGGCAAGTGATCCTTTTCATAAATGCAAATATTGTTTAAGATCACAAAAATTTAAAATAGTTTCAAAGCTATTTTTAAATTATATTATGACAATTAAAATGGAATGAGCACTGAGAACTTCTTTTGCTAATTTATTTGTTTCCTGGCCACAAGCAATACTCTCAAACAAGCTGTCACTCAGAAGCTCCCTTGTAAAATGAGACAGAAACTCCTTGCACGTGTACAAGCATGGTGAGGGCTCAAAGGTGTTACAGCACAGTGGGCCATGGAAATCATCAGAAACTGAGACCTTGGACAGAAACATCAGGACTCTAGGAGAGACAAAAATAACAAATCTTGTCTCCCTACCTTGTCAGATCCTCCAAGGCCAGAATTCAAGCACTATGGGATGAAATACTATAGAGCATTTATGTCCAACAGGACAATAAAAAGTCCAGATTGTCTCTCCCTAGGTTACCTCGCTTGTTGCAATGCCTTGTGCTGGAAATTCCGGGTTTCTCTTTACTGCGATTAGTGTCTGTGGCAGAAGTTGGTGCGAACTGTCAACTTTCTGAATGCAAACAGAGGTCTAACACATAGACAACTGAAAACGCACATTCTGGCCTTGAAAAGTTAAATAGATATCTTAAATTAGAAAAGTACTCTGAAGACTTTTACAAATTGTCTTCTAAAATGAATAGCTAAGGTCCAGGACTTCCCATTGCAAAGCACCGAAGGGAAAGACGACTGCTCTGTGCAGAGGGCCAGCAGTCCCTTCCCTGGCAATCACGTCACTGTCGAAGGACAGATTGCCTTTAGACTGCAACTTTCTTGAGGGCCAAGTCTCTCTCTATTACATTCTGAATTTCACCTAAAACACTGAGGACTTTCAAAAAGTATTAGTTTGTGACACACACAAAATGGGTCATTTTCACTGTACATCAGAACCAAAAATGTTAATGCACTCAAGCAAGGCAGTTTCATTATTACCAAGGATCTAGAGAAAAGGCAACTACAGGGAGAGAGAGAAAACCTTCTGACAGTTGTTTCCTTAGGAACTGTTACTTGGACCAAAATTGAACTATGATTCCAGAAACAAATAAAAAGAGTGTGTGGTGTGCTTAAAACTTCTAATTTTTCTTCATAAGGTCTATTATGTTCATTTCTTGCTGTTTAGAAAAAAAAAATGATCCAGGGAAGATACATGGCAATACAGCCAAGCCCCAATTTTTTAAGTGACTATTATATATAATTGAAATGTATATTGCTGTGAGTCTTTCTTGTTTTCACCCAAGTTAAATGCTGGTGGAAATATTCAGAAAACTGTTAACACAATTTTAGCATCTAATAAAGATTTTCATTATTCACTGGTATTATAAACATATTTCCTTTATATAATTAGTGTAGCTTCATTATAAAATCGTTTGGAAAACTATCCCCCATAATTCCTCTACCCTAATGCAGGCCCTCTTAGCTCTTTTACTCTTGCTGCAAGTGATGGACATGTTACAGGAAAAAGCAGCTGTTCGCCCTCACTTCCCAGCCGACCCCCAGTCACAGAGCTGCCCTCCTCCCTGCAACAGGGTGATAGAAAATTATCCTTGAGATAAACACCAGAAGATCTGTTTTTAAATGAGCCATCTTCATATAACTACCCAATGAGTGCAATCATTTCAATAATTCTAACTGAATGTTCTCAATTGCGAAGACTGATATTCCTTATCAAAATGGGGAAAAAAATCATTTGATAGCTACAGAGAAGTAGAAATTGAACTTCTCTCCCTACACACTCTCCACCCTCATGGACAGAAGGGATACAGTGAACAGCGCTTCTCTCTGTTAACGTGCCTTGAAATTCTGCAATACATTCGAATAGGTTCTCCAGAAGACCACCGGGAAATATCATCTGTCCACATTTGTGCCACTAGTTCCCATACACATCCCTCAGTGCCCCTGGTTAATATTGTGGTATTTCCCTAGGTAATGAAAGGCATAGAGCTATGACCCTTCTAAAAGCAGAAGAACAGCATGATAATGTAAGTTCTGATCTGCCATGAAGACAGGCTACAGTAACGTCTCCTATGCAGCAAATTCAAGTGTGTGGGTGGTTCGAGAGGCCTCTGTTAGTCAGAATCCGAGAACCGTCTCTGAGCTTTTTCAGGAGGATCTCTGTGGGTGTACAAACTGGCCGGTACTCTGAAGAGTCTGCGTGTGGGAGGTTCTCTGCTCTGTCCTCTCTCCCCAAGTGAATGGGGAACAACACATGGGAATTAGAGAAAAAGGATCCAGACTCTATAATCTCACCCCTGCCACTTCCTGGCAGCCTACTTTCTGTTTCCAAACCTCAATTTCCCCATCTGGGGAAATGGGAACAATATCAATGCTCACTTTGTGGGTTGTCGTAGGAATCGAAGAAGACAATGTAGCTTTAAGGTTGGATAAACTCTTGAGGATGTTGCACATTTTTATTACTGAGAACATAATTATGATTAACGTTAGCATACTAGGTTAGGGCTGTTGTTTTGCTGGCATGTTTAGAACTAGAAAAATCAAAAAATAATCCCTATTGATCGTATAACAAGCATAGAGGTATAAACTGAAAAACCAGCCACTTGTAATTAAGCAACTCTGTTCTAATTTTTAGAGCACAATACAATATTATAACTCTTTACTTTTATTAACTGCCAAAATCAATTTCAGAACCCATTTTCCCAGTATTCTGGAATATAAAGGACAGGATTTTCCCCCTTAGATACACAGATGCAGTTTCATCTACATGCATGCATTTCAAAGGCATTTTTAAAGGCGGAGTGCATATAATGAGTAAACTGTAATCATATCTTTGTCCCAACTCAATTACAAAATCAACTCATAACTTAGAGCCCTGCAATAAATATCTATTTCCAATTTTAGGCTGATCATTAAATGTGGGTCACACCAAGAATCTGTTAAATGAAATAATGTTAAAATTTACTTACATCACTTAGAGCATATTGATTCTGAGGAGGATTAATCCACATGAAACAAGTGGTACATCTACAAAGACAACAGCATTTCAAGAAAATTCCACTCAACTCCCATGAATTGCTGCCTGCATTCCATATTCATTCTCTTTCTCTCTCCATATTCATTCTCTTTCATACTCCTCTCTCTCTCTCTCTCTCTTTCTCTCTCTCTCTCTCTCTCTCTCTCTCTCTCTCTCTCTCTCTCTCTCCCCCCTTTCTCTCTCTTTCTCTGTCTCCATGTGTGCCCATACCCTTTCTTCAGTGGTACCCTTCTTTCCCTCTTGGACCTTGGTGTTCACTTCCTTTCCTTATCATCTTCCTACCTATCCAATCCTAATCTCAGAAAAGAAGTGGAATAAATTATTCACACACAGAAATACTTAGTCATAAGGCCTCAGAAATTATAAATCCCAGGGGGTAAACACATTTTAATAGTAAAGTTTGTCAATCTAATAAAATTATCCTTTACCTAGAAACCCTTAAAAAAAAAGTCTATCTGTTTTTTGAGATGTTAAGAGCTCTGTTGAACAAGTGAGTCATTATTTAGAACTCTGTTTTTCATCTGTGAAATAAGAAGACTGAATTACCTGGAGTTTCTAATACTCAAGCATCTTTTAGATATAAAACAAATGACAATTTCATATGATTTAACTCAATAGATTACAGGTTATAAACATAAATACATCAGTAGATTAGTTAGGTAGCATTTATGCTGTCAAGTAGATGTGAGAAACCAAGAAGTATGGAGTCTATAGCAATGCTTCATTTGAAGAGATTCAGACTAAAACCGAACAAAAAGACAAACAAGCAAAACTGTTATGCCAGTCAAGCTAAAGGACGCTGAGATGAGGGTTGGTAGGCCAGCAGCTTGTGAATGCCCAACTAGATGCTTGTAGAGATTCCCTCCAGCTGTAGCACTCTGTGATTTTGTGAAGTGCATCATGCTAAGGGAGAGGAGTTCTCCCCTAAATGTTAACTTTGCTCTTCTGAAACCATGGAGACGTCACCGGGGAGCTATGTTAAAGGTAGTAGCTGCAACAAGCAATATTCTGCCACTGCCCCATAAAGACCAGTCCTCAAACAAGAGTTACCTTGATTAGGAAACTAGAAAGTAAGAATAAGACGATACCATGAATGGAAAAGGAAAGTCACTAAACTACCAGATTTCCTCCATGACAAATATCGAGGTTGTGGAACTCTACTAAACCTTCTCCAATCCAAGAAACGACACACTTCTCATCGGGGGGTCATAAAAAAATTAGTGGGACAACTCTGAAATGCATTACCTACCATCATTTATACAGACAAGTTAGTCTGAATTTTAAAAATAGGAAGAACAAAATCACAGAGGTTTTCTTCCAATATTTAAAAAGTGTCCTTATGGATCTCAGATACATTGTCTAAGAGCTCCACTTCCCTATCCTTAGCATTTACTAGGCAACAGACAGAAAATCCAAGCCACACAAGAATGCAAATACCACCACGTGAATTTGGTTAGGTTAAATGCATACTGATAATGGGTTATAGGTTTAAAAAATCAATTTTACCCACTTGAGTCAATTGTGGAAATCTTAATATTGACCATGCTTACTCAACTGTCTGCCGCATGTATTACGGCTATTGCAAGGCTTATTCATAAATGATATGTGTATCACACCCTGTCTTAAAAAATATATGGTTTAAAAATATCTTACTTTTCTCTTTTTAATAGGGAAATGTCGCCATATCAAAATATCTGTATATATAGTATGTAAATATTTATGAGAACATTTACTGGCTACATATAGAGCAACCAGACGAGTCTTAATGGTATATTTCTTACAATAAAAAGGTCATATACTTCAAAGTTTTACAGAGGAAAAGAAAAACACATTTCTTCTTCTTTTATCTCCTGCTTGCCTAAGACTTTCCATTTCAAAACCTATATAAATCTGGTAATTTCACTTCTAAGGACATAAGCACTAGAGTTATACAATACTGGTAAAGTGTGGTAAATTTTGAACATGTTTTTTTCCAATGAAACAGACAAAGAAGGTACTTATAAAGCTGCATGGTAAAGTTAAAAAAGACTTGAAGTTTCTGATTCCTTGGTAACACTTCTAAGTATTATAGGATATCAAATTCCTAAACAAAATATACAGAGGTGGGCAAAAGTAGGTTTACAGTTGTTCATATGGAAAATAATACAATAATAAATAAATAATAATATAAGAATAAACTGTGTTTTGTATCCTCACAACTATAAACTTACTTTTGGCCACCTCTGCATTTGTTTGGTTCTTCTTGCTGTTAAGCCTAGGTGCTTATAAAATATGGATGTCCAAAACTATATACTGCAGAAATCTCTACAATCTGGCTTAATACATTCCTGGAAGACTTATAAGATTTATGATAGTCATTCATTGCTGTCTTATAGTTTCAAGTATCATGTCTTATAAAGAAAAGCATCCAGTTACTCATAAAGAAAAGATAGTACTTTATAAAATAGCCATTTTTATAAGCAATACAGTGGATTGATCCAATCAGATATGTGATTATTAATATGAAATATCTTTGATGCAACTACCATAAAATCAGTGTAGAACTTTAATGCTTCCAATGCAGTAGAGACACCTCTAGCTCCCTGGATCTTCTCACTACTATCCAAACATGGATTAGCTTTACATACCTCACTCAAAATGTACAATATGTAAAATGAAAAAGATGATGTTTAAGTTCTCATAGATTTGGAAACTCTCAGAATAGGAAAACATATAAGCCAGGTGAAAACACCAATGCTCACACAGAACAGGAAGTACTGAGATTGTGTGAAATGAACTGTGTTGGTCTATGACAAACAGGACATTCTATGTGCCATCTAAAAGCGATAACAGCAACTTCTTTCTGGCAGGCTTGTCATTTATAAAGGTTAGTACCCCATTGCCAGATCATCTCGTTTTTTTAAGAATGGCTGAAAATCTGGACCTTATGAATTTTCCCAACTTTTAAGTATGGGCAACTAGTTAAAAAAATTATAAAACCCAAAATGGATAGACAAAAACACTCTAGAAACCAGGGCCTGCCTCTGAGCCATAGATTAACAGGCAGTGCATAAGCTAAGCCAGTGGTTGGCAAACTCATTAGTCAACAGAGCCAAATATCAACAGTACAATGATTTAAATTTCTTTTGAGAGCCGAAAACCAACTTCTGCGCATGGGCCTCGAAGTTTCAATCGCACTGTACCTGCGCGCCCTCACGTGGTATTTTGTGGAAGAGCCACACTCCAGGGGCCAAAGAGCCGCATGTGGCTCGCGAGCCACAGTTTGCCGACCAATGAGCTAAGCAGTCCAGGATCTCTGATTTGCAGCTCTTACTACCACATTCCTGCCAAGCTGTTCTTGCCTGGGTTTGAACACTTCTCGCTATGAGGAATTCAGCATTCCTCAAGGCATAGTCTATATTCTAGACAGCTTTTCCTTCTTTTGAATAAAAATGTACTTGTCATCATTGTATCTAGAGCCACCTCTCAGCATCACAGAAAACTTTTTCAACATAAAAAGCTTTCAAACACTTGAAAACATAAGCGTACAATATGCATTTGAATAAACAAATTTAAACATTTCCAAACCTATACATGTGACTCTCACAATTTAGGGATATCTTTTTAGATGTCAGACTGATTTTTCTTCCTGTGACTAAATAATAAAAATTATTGTCAGGAACAGCCACAGACCAAGTGTTGGGAGATATAACCCGTAATGTTAAGGGAGACCTTGCCAATGACCCAGAAAAAGGGAGGAGAAGAAAAGGAGCTCATCAAAGGCTGATGCAATACCCCACGCCTTCTCCATCCTGCAAGGGGATGAGCTCATGCCTTTCCTCAGGTCCGTGCATCGATGCCTGTGGACAATGGCCCTGTCCATTTCCTCCCATTTATAATTCTGAAATACTACATCCCATTCCTCCATCCTCAATCAATTCCTCTCATATGTCTATCCAATTCAAAATTCCACTTCTGGTTTTCAATCCTCCATGGACCTGCAGCCGTCTACTCCACATCCTTTCACTCTCACTAATCTCTTCAAACCAACCTCCCCTCCTTTTTTTCACAGAAACTTGTTCCTTTCCTTTCTAACCTTTTAGCACTCTCCCAATCAGTCTCCGTCCTGATAACTCTCCCTTTATTACCATTTCTCAGTTGCCAATCCCCCAAATACCGTTTCACAGAAAAGCCTTTCAGTGATAATTATTGGAGATGTTTTATAAAATAGTTAGATAATACTATTCATTTGCCACCTGTATTTAGCTGTTGAAAAATCCATGTTGGAAATGAATAGCATTATACTTTCTTTCCCCCCCCCCCCCACCTCCCGACAGATATGTGAAAATGTGATTTTGTGAGTTTTGTTGGGGGTGAGAATTTTACCTTCCTTCCTCTTCTTGCAATGGTACCCAGTGTCAACACTGCCTACGAAGTGAGTAAAGACCCTTGAGTTACCACAGCCATATCACTTCTTTTTAACCAAGGAAAGACGAATAAGATGAAATCTCCCTCAAGTGCTAAAAGAAAATAGCAGTTTATTTTAAAAAGTGTTTATACTCCTCACTAATTACTTAGGTGTGCCCACAGACACCAGTGCAGAACTCTATCCCCTTCAACCATCTTCAGTATATCATTAAATTAAGTTCATAAAGAAATGTGGGCTTAAATCAGAAACATGCTTCAGCAATTGGAAATATCGTTCAACTTTCTCACTTTTTTTAACAGAAGGAAAGCAAAACTAATAGAGTCTTCCTTAGAAGCGAAGAATATTTATACAACTGGACATATATTCAGCATAAATATAGCATGACTGCCCTCATCTGATTGAAGTTTTGTAGCAGAAAAAGTTTCTCATCATCTCACCTATTTTACCAGATAGAAACAAAATGAAAGAAAAATATAGATTTACAAGTTTAGAGAAAGAACTTCAAACTATCCTTCCTAGATTTAATAATGGAATATTTTCTTGTTCAGATTCTTTTCTGAATTATCTATATCCCAAAAGGAATTCGCTTTCTATTTTCTCTCTCATTCTTTCAACCAATATTTACTGAGTGCCTTCTATGTGTAAAGAACTGTAATAGACATTGGGATGAAATCAGAGAACAATACATATAGGATCTTCACCTTCGCAGATCAAGACATTATATTTCTTCAGGTAACTATTTAGTTACATACTTTGTGATAATTGTTGGATAAAGGGGGATGGCACAATATAATAAGGGTATATAGCAGAAGGACCTAGAAGGTCAGCAAATACTTCCTTTAGGAAGTAAAAAAAGCAGCAATTAAGTATTAGCATGTGAAAGGTAGAACATGTGAAGGCCTTCAGCAGGAAATAATACAGGCACCATCAGGTCTTGAACTCAGAGAGTGAGCAAAAGAAATATTCAAGCTGGTAGGAGAGGGAAATTTCCCATCACTTTGGACTTGAGAAAAAAAACAGATAGAAATAAATGTATTAGATTTATAAAGGTATGTGAGAAAATCAGTTAGGAGGCCATGTGGTAAAGGGAAAGAGATCACAGTAGCTTCATCTAGAACAAAGACACTGTAATAGAGAAGAATACAGAGTCAAGAGAAATGTAGGAGGTAAGACCAATAGAACATGGTGAATGTTTTGAGATGGGAGGTGAGAGACAGAATGCAAAGTTACCACAGGGAAAAGTGGATGATTTTGTTTTGGGTGGGACGAATGATCAGTTCAATTTTTTAGAGACTGGGTTTGCCCATGAGACAGGCGACTGGTATGGGGAAGCATCTCACATGAGTTTGAAGGGACCTCTATGCTAGAAATATACAAGTATAAGTCATCACGGTAGTAATTCTATCATGCAGAACATACTTAAAGCCATCAGCATAAATAAAACTTCCTGGAGGAGAAACATAGCCTGCCAAGAGAAGAGGGACAAGAACAAAGCTTTGAAACTCGCAAACATTTAAAGATTAGGAAGAAAAGAGTAGGCTAATAAAGACAATTGAGTAAAAGTAGCCAGGCTCAGACAAGAAAAACTAGGTGTGATGTCATAAACCAAGGAAAGAAAATGTTTGTTCATTTAAGATAGAGCAATGCAATATCAAAATATGCTGAGGGGCCACAAAGAAAGGAAGACCAAGAGTAAATTTAGGCCCCTTCTGAGAGCTGAACTGGTTCAATCATAGAAAACCAAATAGAGTGCATTGCTGATAAGGAAATAAAGACAGTGAAGAAAAATATTTAGACATGTGACTAAACTTCACAATACTTTTACCATGTTATAGGAGTGTTCTAGGCTCTGAATCCTCTGGAAAAAAAAACCCAAAACTACCATTTCACATACTGACATAGCCTTACAGTCTCCCAACTCCTGTAATACCCTTCCCATCACCTCTCCCACTCAGCAGAAAATTCCCATTCCCTTCCAACTTTGTGCCCACTCACTTCTCTCTCCTACCCTTTGAGCATCCTCAGCAAGAACAGACTCGGTTGGCAACCTTGTAGGCAGGGAACCTTTATAATTTGATTGTTCAGACATTTAACTCATGAGCCTCACAGTTCAAAAGACTGATGGCTGATAATTTCCTAAGAAAAGGCAGGACTTGATTCTTTAATGTAATAGGGAGTTAAATAAAAAAAATGTCACTGTTCACTTGTGCTACCTCAACCATAACTGTACTGCATTGAAATTGTCCTTATCTATTCAATAACTAACTGTATCTTGTCATGTAAAAGCTCTGACATGACAATTAACATCTCTGTTATTCTGCAAGTAAAATTAAATCGCTCACTAGTAAAATAGAATAAAGACAACCAGAAAAGGCAGATCTGCCACCTATCTTCTTACTTCCATTCTATCCCTGTGTGCATTTTTCTCTATAACTTACAGAAAGGGGAGGGGGGAGACTTAGACATTTGTTCCATGATGTAATAGAAGATTCACCCACCAAATTATGTGTCAAAGCAGAATCAGACCTCTACAGTTACCCTGGGCATTGGAAGAAGACAAGTGTAGGCACAATGTTACACACTGAGCCCAGCACAATTCACCATTTCAAAAGCCCCTCCTGTGTCCTTCCCAGTATGTCTTCGAGGATCAAGGGAAATGATGACACCAAAGCCATGATGTATTCAAGACCTACCTGTGCCAGACACTGCAATTGATGTATCATGCATATTCTCTCTACAGGTGATCAGTTGGTATTACTGTTCCCATTTTTTCAGATATGGCTAAACTAGAGAAATTATACAATTTTCCCAAGGTCAGCCAACCATTAAGCAGGTAATGGCTAAATGTCTCCAAAAGTGACAGTCTTTCCACTAACTCATACTGCCTTCTTAAGTAAAAGTTACTTTTCGTATTGAAGAATTAAATCAATGTGAATTATTAAATTATATCTATTAGAACCCATGGGAGAGTTGTATAGCAGCAGGGTTAGGAGAATAGACTCTGGAACCATAACCCCTGGGTTCAAATCCCAGCTTTGTTTCTTACAAGCTGTGTGACTGTGTGACCTTAATATTAGGCGAGTTCAACCTCTTTTTGCCTCAATTTGTTCATCTGTAAAATAGTGATAGCAATGTGCCAAACTTACAGCTCCTGTGAAAATTAAATATATATACTAGTATATATATATATATATATATATATATATATATATATATATATATAATCTGTAAATAGAGTAAGTTAATAGTAAGTCGATTACTCATTTATTTATTTATTTTTTAAATATATTTTATTGATTTTTACAGGGAGGAAGGGAGAGGGATAGAGAGCTAGAAATATCGATGAGAAAGAAACATCGACCAGCTGCCTCCTGCACACCCCCCACTGGGGATGTGCCCGCAACCAAGGTACATGCCCTTGACCGGAATCGAACCTGGGACCTTCCAGTCCGACGCTCTATCCACTGAGCCAAACCGGTTTCGGCTATAAAAGTATTTTTAATATTATGAACCCAAATTAGTGGTCAGCACATTTGTCATACATTAAGATTCCCATAGGGTTGATCTTTGCAAAAAAGAAAAATAACACCTTTCTATTCTGCACAATTCAAATAACTATGTAGACCAGTAATTTACAACTCCAGCTGTGCATCCAAATCACTTGCAGAGCTGGGCGTGCTGGCTCCAGCTCTGAATTGGCCGGCTGAGTTGGTTTGGGGTAGGGCTTTGGAATATGGCTTTTAGCACTCTCCACCTGCTGCACCACCATGGCTGAGAACGGATGAAACATGGCAATATATCCACTTTCATTTTAATGAGAAAAACAACAACAACACAGAGATTAAAATAGCATGCTCCTTTTCTTCTTTAAAAAAAATTCAAGAGTGCTAGCTACTAAAATGTTAACAGCATTTATCTCTGGGTGGTAGAAGTACGGGTAATATTTACTTTCTATTTTATTTATTATAAAGTCATTAAATTTTTACAATTCACTGATAGATGCATTCCACATACCTGTTTTGGTACCATGTCCATGGCATTATTTTAGGCATTAAAGGTATGACCCAGAACAAAACACAGTCCCTGAACTTGGGGGTTTACAATGTTGTGGGGGAGGCAAGGAATAAATAAGTAAAAGTAGAAGGTTAGCAGCTGATATATGCAAGGAAGGAAATTAAGCAGAGAAAGGTGATTGAGAGCAGCCGCTGGGTTATTATTAATACTTAGGATAGTCAAGGAAGACTTCTCAGAGGGGCGATATTTGAACAAAGACCTGCATGAAACAAAGGACCCAGCCATGACCATCAGAGAGAGAAGAATATTCTAGGCAGAGAGAATAATAATACCAAGACCTTGAGTGTTGTAAACACACATTTTGTTTATAATCAGGTTAAAAATGACAAGGTTACTTCATTTGGGTGAAACAGAAAAATAATTCTGCAAGGCCACAGACGGTTCCTTAGCCCTGGACCTCCATCATTAAACTGGCCTCTGTAACACTCTGAATATCAACTATGAAAGGAGAGGTGGACCCGAGCTTCCACCCTTGGTTTTACAGCACTAGTTGCAAAAGCAAATTGTACAAGGGACTAGGGTTGTTTCCTTTACTCACCAATATCTGAGAGGACAACATGAGTCAGCATCATTCCCTGCCCATGTCAGCAAAAAGCCGCTGGATGTCTGCACTGTGCCCAATGACTGAGTGATGTGGGGCATGTCCAAGAAGCATGAAACATATTGTGGCCATTGTGTAAGCAATCTCAATAGAAATGCTGCATGTCTAGAGTTATTAGAGACTGCTCAAATACCGAATGCCATTAAGGCCCCAACGGCTGCCTGCTGCAGGTGACTGAGAAAGAGCGGGAACAAAGATAGAGTCAGTGGGTTCCAGAGGCCATAAACTACGAGGTTATTAAGAAGGTAAAAGCTGTCATTGTTTGGCCTCCTTTAGATCCCTTTCATCTAAATACATTGTTTTTTTATTTAGAAAAAGCAATATAAGTTCCCCAGTTATGTAAAGCCTGACAGGAACACATTTGAGGCATTTTCCATTTCTATGAATGGGGACCTCTCAAACTAGTGAAAGGAGAGTTACACGGATCCAATGATATCACAGACATCAGGGTACCCAAGATGGAAACACAGTAAAGTTAGACCTTGACTTGGGAATCCAGGATGTAGTCACCGAGGCCACTCCCTCCATCCTGTAAGGCCTGTAGGGTTTCATCTTTACTTCTCTTTGCACATCTGACCTATCCCACTTGCTGAGCTGCTTCCTCAGTTCTTGACTGCCCAGCCGTTCATGACTCCAGTGTGCATGTGATATTAGGAAAGCAATCCCAGCATAAATTCTATACGACCTTGACCTTTCATCTCAAGGGTCCATCAAAGACTGCAAATTCTTTCTGTTCCTGCTTCTAGTTCTCTAAGGGGAAAGTGTCTTATTGATGTAACCAGGCTTGTTGTAGATCACTAGGCCACCCCAGGTCAGGAGGCCACCTGCGTTTCAATCAGTAGCAGCGCTTGGGCCCCTAGTAGGGGCACATGGGTGTGGTAGTCAAAGAATCCTGCCTCACCCTGATTAGAACAGGAACCTGGCTTTCAGGAAAGTGTGAAAAGATCCACTGGGCCTACCAGGTATTGCTAGGAAAGGTAATAACTGCATAGTTTATGTCATCAGTTACCATCTGCTCTGGTCTAAAGGGGTGCAGATTTGCTGGTAAGGGGTTTTGAGGGACAGATTTCAGGGATTCGAGGGACTTCTATGGAGAAGTTAAACAAACAATCTCAGACGATTAAAAAGTGCCCTTACCAGAGTTTAAGCCAAATTTCCTCTATCCAGATGGCTTCCAAGGCCAAGAGGGAGGGGCGTCCTGCTGCCTTTTTATGTTGGTCTTGATTGTTGTTAATGATCCCCAGCTGTAAGGCTCCCACATGTCTTTAACCTCTCTCTGGTTGGCCTCACATCTCGGCATCTCTTGCAGGGAAAATGGAACACTGAACACAGCACCCATTCCCCAGCAGAGCGTGTGCGCACAAGTCAGGGAGGTCAGCCTCCCAATGGACCTCAGGATTTGCTCCGTTAGCATTGCCAGGACCCTTCATCCATCCTGGAAGAAGCCGGCCTCAGCATTCTCACTATTCTCACTCCTGGAGGCGATGTGGAGCCGTGCCAGCTGCCGGCAGGAGAGCCAGGGCAGGCGGTCACCTGTGGCCCATGCCAAGAGGCTTCTTCTTCTGCATGCCTAGGAATAACTGCCAGGCAAGGCACACTTTTCAGGGATGAGCTATGCTTTAGGGATTCTGATTCTGAAATGGGACTCCTTGCCACATGAATTTTCTTCCCCGGAGTGTGCAGCTAAAGGAGCAATGAGATGTTCATGGTACTCTCTTACTCACTCATTCAAAATACTTTTCTTGAGTTGGCTATGGATTGCCAACACTTGTAGGGGCAGGGGACACGGAGGAGCTGTACAGAGGAGCTGCTCAGAGTCTGGTCAGCAACACATGTGTCCTCATTGCTCTATACAGGCAGGGGCACAAGTAGGTTTACAGTTGTGAGTACACAAAACACAGAGTTTATTCTTGCATTATTATTTATTAATTATTGTATTATTTTCCATATGGACAACTATAAACCTACTTTTACACGACCCTATATATGTAAGGTATGCATAGTGCTAATGTAACATGGAGGAGGAGCGCTCTGCTCAGGCCAGGGGCGTTTGGCAGATAAAGAGGGCAACTCCCTGGGAAGACTTCCTGGAGGAGGTGACATATCACATGTGCTCCAACCAGGTTATATGTGAATGAACAGAGAAACAGATGGAGAGGAGACTCCCAAGCAGGAAGAGCACATAGGCAAAGATGCACAGACATGAGGGAATATGGTGCATGAGAGGAACTGCAATTCTTTCTTAGGACACATGTGAGGACCTGATAAGAAGGAATCAAGAAAAGCAGCAAGGCACTCCATTTTGTATGCCACAGTAGGGAGTGCCTTGTTTATCCTGGTATAAAATCCACTTTCAAGAACCTCGCTCTGACTGCCCTAATCAGCACTCATCATGGACCTTTCTGACTATCACTATACCACAGACTAGTTACTGAAACTTATAGGCTACTTAATTAGGGCCAATTGAGTACTATTTCTTTAACTGTTGTGTAATTTGGCTCTTCCTAACTGTAATACCGGACCCAAGACAGCGGGGAATGCTTTGGTCTTGTTGTCCTGCTTCAACAAATACTCGTTGAAATGAATTGAAAATGTCCCTGAGAGGACATTATTGCCCCACTAGCAATGATTAACAGGAGTCTAACCATCTTTATTGAAAATATTGCCTTATTCCTCCCCCTAAACACACACACACACACACACACACACACACACACACACACACACCCCACTTTATAGCACATCCACCAAGTTTGCTCAGTAGCATTCCAACTGTATCCTAGGGGGCCAAACCCAGTCCAAACAACATGCCCCAAGTCCAGGTGAGTCTCCTACTCTATTATTTTAAAAATGGACCCAATAAAGAAAGTTCAATTTGCAGCCAAATAATCAAGTTTCCTTTATTCTTTCATCTTGTTCTACTGCCAGAAGAACTAAGACACTCCTGGTGCCTTTATTATGGTCCTAGAGAGGAAGAGAAGGAGAGATTTTAATCTTAACCCTGAAAACCCAGCCAAGACACAACAGCCATGGTGGCATCCAAACCATGAGGGTAAAAAGGCAGGATGATGAGCAGGCAGTGGTGGTATTTAATTCCATCCAGGACATCAAAGGGTCGTACTACTTGACAAACCCTCACCCACCTGACCCTGCTCTTCTCTCTTCCATGCCCAAGATGTTGGTTCTTCTCCCCCTAGTTTCTCCTTCCTGAGATCACCCCAGGGTTCCATCTTGTGTTAGATCCTCAAATATTAGTTTAAGTGAAAACAAAAGAAAAACAGGAAATCACTGGCTATAGATACTGGTGTAATGTGTAATTAATTTATCCTACTTTGGATGCTGCTTGTATTTAAACTCTTGTTTTAGTTGAGCCCTTTATAAAGAGGAAAATAGGTTTTACGTCTATCTGATTCCAATGACCTATTCTTCCTTCTTTATCACACAGAAAATCCAAAGAAAGTCTGTAAGACTCATTGAAAAATTATATTAAGTTTGCTCTGTATTTCTGTCAAAACATCCAGCATTTATACCAAAAGGAAAAAGGAACCAAGACAAGAAAGGGAATTAAGCTATTTCAATAAATGATGCATGCCAGCATTTTACACATATGCTAATTTGCTTCCTTGTAACATCTCTAGGAGGAAGGTCTTATACCCATTATTAGGATGAGAACACTGAGACCTATCTGACCTCCACAGCCTGCTCCTTTTCCTGGACCACATGGCAAATAAAAGCAGTTCCCATCCCTATATAAATACAAAACTCCTTTCAGAAGGTATTTATTACAAGCCCATTGTGCCAGCCCCTCTGTCAGAGGCCACAGATACGAAGTGTGGTAACACAGAAGGTAGGGGGGGAGGGGGTCCCCATTTCCAGGCTTCAGGAAACAAGACCATTTGTATACAAAAGCCAGCACACATAAAATAAAATAGTAGGAGTGCTATTTTGAGTCACACATCAGATCAGCCTGCCGACACTTATAAAAATTCTGTCCAGAGTGTTGAGATTTTCCTCAAATGCCAAAAGTCAGTCTGTTTAAAAAAAAAAAAAAATCAGCCCCCTGGGACAGATCTACAATTCCTCCCTGACTCCATGTCATGTTTCCTCAGTTTACTTCCAGTCAAAATGCGCATTTTCCCCCTAAGCTCCTAGGGCTGGGGTCAGCCTAGCTAATGAAAATCAAGCTGTCTTTTTTTTTCCCCCTGCCATCAACAATGGTCAGATAACAAAATGCAGGTTCTGATCCTGGCATGTTTATTGTTGATGATGATGTCTAAACTGATGGCCGACAGCTTCATTTTCTCTAAGCTGGGAAAGCCCTGCTGGGAGAATTGGGGAGGAAAAAAACTTTTGATTTTGACTCATAGTAAAACAGTTGGATAAACATGACATGACATGGATGTCAGAGTGCATAATGCAACTGCATGAACCCAGATGGGACTGGAGAATACACAGACATGGATAGAATACATGTAGCAGAGATCGGGGCTTGGCTTTATCACCCTCTGTATTCTTACAATACTGGGAAATATCAGGATGGAGTTCTGACTAAAAGGCAAAGTTCTTGACAATAAAGCGCAATCTTGTACACTTCACTATGTGTTTGTAAAATAAAGCAAGAAAAAAAAAACCCTAAACATTCCTTGGTGGTTTTGGTTCTAAGGGTGCATGCTAAGGACAGGAAGCACTCATCATGGAAGATGAGGGCTTGAAAGAGAAATAGAGCACATTTTGGAGAGAGTGACAACTGAGCTAAAACATCACTGCACCGGAATACACCGGGTGAGTCACTGAAACTATTCTAGGCCCGGTTTTCTTTAGATACGGATGGTCCTCACTCACCATCACCTCTTGAACACTCCTTAGCTCAGATGGTTTATTGCAGGCAACCCAACCAGTGTCAGTCTTAGTTCTTGCTACTGGAGGAGTTGGGTTCCCTCTTCTCAATTTATTATGAAAAATTTTCGGAGCAAGTTTGGACTACAGAAGAATATACTAGATATCACAGGGTAGAGCCAAAATTTCCTTCTCTATAGAGCTTCTTAGAGCAGTGCTTTTATTTAGTATTTTATAGATTGCAAACACTTTGATAACCTGATTTTTTTTTTAAAAGGAACCAGGAACTGGTGGACATTGATATTAGGTCTCAAAAGAACTGTTGGTCCAGAAAGAAACTCACTACAGACTGATTCATTTGCCTGTCAGCATAACTATTATTGCTCATCTCACATTCAGTTCATATAAGTATATCTCTAGTGACACATGATCTCGCTCATCTAGGGGAAATGATGAACAACATAGACTGATGAAAAAGAACAGAACCAGAAACAAGGAGGCATCGATCGGACTATCGGGCCTCAGAGGGAGGATAGGGGAGGGTGGGGGGAGGGGGGAGAGATCAACCAAAGGACTTGTGTGCATGCATATGAGCCTAACCAATGGTTAAGTTCAACAGGGGTTTGGGGCATCCATGGGGAGGGGTGTGGGATGGGAATGGGGGGATGAGGACAAATATGTGACACCTTAATCAAAAAATAAATTAAAAAAAAAAAAAAGGAACCTACCCCAGAAAAAAATACTCATGCATGTGAAATGCCAGATATGATTTCAGGAGACTCAGGGATTCCTGGAAACTAAGCAAATTCATGAATTCCAGGTCTAGAAGCAGTAAAAACTCACTGGATTTCCTGGGAACCACCAGCTAACAGCTTCTTCCTAGCCATATATGCCAGTGCTGAATTCATTCCCATATTCTACATAACCACTCCTTAGAACAGGATTCCACGGCTTTACTTGTTTTGCAACCCCTAATAAACACAGAGAACGAGAAAGGCTCCTTTCCGCCTCCGTTTTGTGGAGTCTTGTGTCTCTGCCGGCTACAGCCTTCATCTTCCATGGGGGAACATACACAGTATGAGAGGTTTCAAATATTCTCAGCCCCAAAGGTGACTCTTTTCCTGTGTTTGTTCACTCTCTGCTCTCCATTCTCTTGGTTCTTTATTCTCTGACCAGACATCCTGGTCCCATCTGGCTTCATCTAACTCCATCCACCTTACTCCCCTTGCTTGTGCAGCAGTTCTAACCACTGACCAGCAGCTTCGGTAAAGATGGAGAAGGAAGAAAGGAAGAAGAGGGTCACAGCGCCCCTGCAGGAGGGGAGGCTCTCCCTCAGGAATCCGTGAAATTGTGGCCAGTGAGATTTCTGAGTCGACATAAATCAGTGTTGCCTTGGCTCCAAGACAGCGTTTATTGCTGGAAGGAAGCGTCGGCTTAATTTGTGGATGAGATCAGCTGGCTCAGGGCCAGAAATACTAGCTCCCCCAGTGGAGGGTCAATACGGAAGGGGATGGAATTAATCCCCTTTGTTGAATGGTTTTCCTGCAGTTATGGCTCAGGGTTCAGGATGTGCAGAAGCCTTTTATTCAGGGATGAAGTCTGACCCTTCAAGTCTAGTCACATCAAAATGAGGTTCAGCCCGGCCATGGTTGCTCAGAGGTTGAGTGTCGACCTATAAACCAGGAGGTCATGGTTCAATTCCGGGTCAGGGCGCATGCCCCGGTTGTTGATTCTCTCTCATCATTGATGTTTCTATCTCTCTCCCCCTCTCTCCCTTCCTCTCTGAAATCAATGAAATATATTTTTAAAAAATAATGAAGGCCCTAACCGGTTTGGCTCAGTGGATGGAGCGTCGGCCTGCAGACTGAAGGGTCCCAGGTTCGATTCCGGTCAAGGGCATATACCTTGGTTGCGGGCACATCCCCGGGGGGGCGGGGGGCGAGGAGGGGGGCGGTGGTGTGCAGGAGGCAGCTGATCAATGTCTCTCTCATGGATGTTTCTAACTCTCTATCCCTCTCCCTTCCTCTCTGTAAAAAAAATCAATAAAATATATTTTAAAAAATAAAATAATGAAGTTCAGTACTTGCTAATGGAAATAAGCAGGGCACATGCTACAGTAGAGAGTTTTCTAATTTGAATCTAAACAACCTCGGACTCCTCACTACGTTCAGCTCAGGGGCTGGGAGATGACCTTCAGGCATACATTTCAGTGAGTCTTTTTAGAAATCTGCTCTGTGAGGTATGGCTAGAGGACTGCAGCTTATTAGAAAAGTAGAAGTTGAGCCCCACCCTAGATCTGCTGAATCAGAATCTACATTTTGAAAAAGATACCAGATAACGCATATGTATGTTCAAAGTTAAAAAGTACTTTAAAGAACCTGAAGAGGTAATACGTGTTTCAGAGAACTCTCTAGCAACCCAGACTAAGTTATTTTCTCCTTTGATGGATGAAAACAAATTTAATTGGTTTGCTTCAGTGGCAAGAATATAGCTTTCAGAACATATTAGAACCAGAAGAAATGCGACAGCTTGATGTTTCTTCTAAACACTGGAGAAGACATTCTTAGATGCATGGGTGCAGGCAATGTGGAACCCAGTTTGTCCCAGCAGCACAGAGAAGACAAGAAGGCTCTAAACTGCATGGAGAAGAATAAAACCATAGCAGATCACTCCACAGCCCAGCAACTTTTGGACTGAAACTTGTTGAGAGCTTATGATTCAACTACTTGTGATTTTCAACCCACTTTAGGTTTCTTCTAATTAGTGTCTCTGCAGTTTCCAGGTGTGATTGACAGTGATGGAGCTCTGTGATAGAGCACCCTTCTCTCCATTCATCACAAGACCCATAGATTATAGCAGATCTAATAGAGAGTCAGACATGATATGTTGTCCATGGCACTGTCACTTGTGATAAATGAATTACACAAGTCTCGACGTTTTAGAGACTCCAGTGAAGTGTCAGATCTAACAAAGCCATTAAAAACTTAGAGAAAGGGGCAAAAAGAAATATATTAAGCACTTCTCTGATACAATGCTGATACATGAAGCAAAAAAATTCACAATTGTCAAGTTACCACATTTATATTTTAAAAAATACTGTAAAATGTGCATTCCAATTACAAAAAAACCTTCTGAAATGTCTTGGAAATCTTCACTTACCACATAATGTCAGCCATAAGAATCAATAAAATTTTCAGTCACCCTAGTAGTTCAGAATGCTTTTACAAGTCCTTTCACTGTTGATAGCATCACATTTATGTGAGTATCTCTAAATTAATTCATACTCAGACATCTTTATAATTGCAAGTTACCTTCTGGTCAGTTGGCAAAAATAAATAAGAGTCAAAGAAACTATTCATCAGACACTGGTTTTCAAAGCCAAAGCCACAGATAACCTTAGGGAGAACAATGTTAAGGTGCAGAATAGACATGCAACATAACAAGTGTGAACCTTAAATAAGAAAAAAAAACACACACACCTGGCTAAATGACAGCTCCAGACTCACAACTGGACACTATTGAAAAGGACAGCATTGGTCAAATGCCAACTACTCAGGCTACCCAGGGTTTCTGTACTCTGCACTTATTTGACGGGTCAGTGGTCTCTCACGCAGACTTGCTCAGGGCATTGTACACATGAACAGAAACACAAAGTAGAGTTGCTTTTCTAGTGCTGTTTCACTATGTATGTCCTGAAGGCCTGAACACTTCATAATTCATTTACTATTTTATATATTTGTGATATACCAGAATGCTGAGATTGATTTAAGTGCATTAGGGGCCAAGTGCCTAGGATAAGACCAAAACTAAAGTTCTCCCTAAGTTTTGTGTATATTAGAGGTTCCTTTTACTATTTTTAATTCTTAGTTTTTTATTCTCAAGTTCTTTTATACTAGTCAATGCATGAGGTTTGTTCTGAGGAGCATTTGCCTTAATAAAGATCTATTTTGGAAGGCCTGCTCATCTCTTATCTGCTTGCTGATACACATATGTTCAATCTTCTAGTGTCAAAGTTATGATACAGTTTAAGAAACAAAGTAGTAGCCAACATTTCAGTAAGCAATTAACACTGTCCTCACTCTAAGTCTTAATAAAATCTTTAAAATGGACCCATTGAGATGCAATAAAGTGTTTGTTGTCAATTTTCCAGGTCTTTTAGATTCAAATACTTAGCAGTATCCTTTTTCCTTGAAGCAAACTGAATGGAATGTGCTAAAAAATCAGCATAATATGCTCCCAATGCTTGATGCTGTAATAAAAAAATAATATTTCAATTGATGCTGCTTCACTCAATATTAAGATACTTGGTAAGTTTGAAGAATTATTAAAGAAGTACTACATACCTCTTATTCAATGGGGTACCCAAGAATAGCTACAGAAATCCAATGGGCTATACCATTGTTAATACTTAACCCCAAGAGACCATTGGTATACTGAGTGTAAAAAATATATGAAGCACCTCAATCCAATACTAGCATTTACCCACTCTCTTGCTGTTTTTGCTAGGGAAGGTCACAGCAAAATTTGTTCTTTTCAAAGCTTATCAAATGTTCCTCATTAATGATGGAAGCTAGCACAAATAGTCTCCATTCATTGAGAAATATATTGAATTAATCTCTTTGGTTAGGATTCCATTCTTCTGTTCTCCATCAATGAAAATTTCACCTTTCTGAGTTTTAGCAGTGGTAGCTTCTCAAGACATTAATTTAAATATGATTCTGTGTAAACTGAACTATCAGAAAAACCTTTAGGAAATGCTAGTGTCTCAATAAGTCAGAAAATTAAAAGAAAAAAATGTGAAATTTGGACTCTCTAGCTACATCAGAGTTGCTGCTAATGACCCAACCCAGGATAAGATAGCAAATCCAGAACAGGGAACTCCAAAATATTTCACTACATCTTTCTTCCACAAAACTATCAATCCTAAGCTACTTGTTGGCTTCTAGAACAATGTGTTCTATAGATCCGGAATCACTAACCACTTTCTGGTTTGCTAGTTATTTATTCAACAGTGTTAGACACTCTTCTAAGTGCTGGGGTAGATGCCAGGTATTTGTTTCAAAAATACATAATTTAGCAAGGCAATGTGGAAATTAGTAAGTGACCGGTAGTATAAAAAATGTAAAGTTAGTAAAGATGGAAATAGTTTTACCAGACGCAAAGAAGGTGGAAGAGCACCCTCAACAGAAGGAATAGAAGCGTACAAGAGCCAAAAATTATGAAATATTCAGAGAATGGCAAGCTGTTCCGCTGATCTGGAGCACCCGTGTGTTGGAGACAGGAGAGGGAGACATGAGTCTTCTTGAGTCTTTTCTATGAGGCTGGAGGTGAAGGTCGGGACCAGCCTGTATAAAGCTCAGAGAGGAGCCGACCAAGGTTTTTTGCACAGAGGAGCAACGTGATACCATTGGTGTTATATATACCAGAGGTGTGTTCAATTTGGTTTTCTTCCCTTTTGAATTTGTACTAGTGATTTGTTTCAGTTGTTGCATGCTGCATTGATTTAAAGTAGTGGAGCCCAAGTAGGTTTTGTTCAGTAAGATCTGTTAGTAATTATAATAAACAACAACAACAAAAAAAAAAAAACACACCACAGAACGATAGACTTTTAGAAACGGTGAACATTTCAGATAGTATCTCTATATTTTCCTAAATGAAAAAAAACTAAGAACCAAAGAGACTAAGTAACTTGCAGAAGGTAAATATGGAAATTGGTAGCAGGAAAGAGATTACAACCCAGCCCCTGCATCTGCAGTTCTATAACATTTCCTACTAGGTAAATACACTTCGTCTCTGTAACAGTTTCCCAACATTAATACTGGTCCTTTACAAAGCTGTACATCCTGACTGGCTTCTGTCTAAAATAGATACGTTTGAAAAATATATTTTTTTTAAAAAACCTGAAAATTATTTGGAGTGCTCATTTCTATGGGGGAAAAAAAACTCATAGATTGGAATATTTGTTAGTCCGTGGCTCCATGTATCAAAAAATAATTTGGACTTTTTTGATTTTATGCGCAAAGAAAAGGAACAGCCTCGCCAGCACACCGGAGGCCACGGAGCCTTTGCCGAAGCAAGGAGGCGTCCAGCAAGTCGATAATTGCAAAGAGGCAGCTTTAGATGAACAAAACATATCTACTTGGGGAAAAAGAAAGGTGAAGTGTCTTTTACACTGCACCACTCAGATTTTAGAAATCTTTTAATTCCCGCACCTTAATGAGGCAGGACTTCCTCCATTCCCAATCAACACTGTCACAAATGTGTTGCTTGTATTGCCTTTTGCCTCTAGAGATCCTGGGCTAGGTGAAAATCGTTTTGGTTATGTCCACTAGGACTGTGTGTACATACTACTAGTATGTTCCTGCTTGGATTGCTCGGGAAGAACTGCCTGTTTATAACCTAGTGGACAATCTGTTGAGAACATGAGAAATGTAATACTCGTACATACTGGGTCCGACAGTGTCTAGTCAGCCTGATGTTCTGTTTCTGGACTCATCCTGGCAAGGTATCGAAGTGTTGAAGAACCCCACGCCTCTCTTGGTTCTTGTCCCCAAAGACTGCAGCCACTACCCCACTGGGCCCCTACCCCCAATTTAAGATGACCCCTAATTTAATCCTGCTAAATGCCAATTGCTAACGACTAGTATATGGAAGCGAAAACCCACAAGAGGAGCTCAAAACGTCTTTAAATGAGTTTCAAAATATACTATCTTTTAGGGTAAAGTTACATAATCCCAATAGCTACTGTGCAAAATATAGCTCAAATCCTCTTTCCCTAGATTCCTTCTCTTAAGCTTTGAGGACTCCCTCCCGGTTAAATTCTGGAGTTTGTTAAGACGTCCGTTTTCTTGAATCTTGTTACAAAGGCCCTTTATCACTTTACTCACTCTGGCTGCCTCCACTACACCTTTTCAGTTGTAGAAGTTTAATGAGATCAGACTTGGGTAAAAACCAAAAATGCAGTAAAGGCTTTTTACCTTCCATTATTATATGCTTAATAGTTATGGCATCGTCCAGCCTCAGTTGTTTCTTACAAAAAACACACACATTAAAAAACAAACAAACAAACAAAAACTTCTGATAGACAGACTGCTAACAAAAAAGAAAACTGGCAATCTAGATCAGTGACTTTCAACTGGTGTGCTGCAAGAATTTTTAATACCTGACTATTCAGTCAGAGGAACTGACCTCTTTTCCCTTAGCTTATCCAATAAAAAAGTGACAACGGTCAACATAATAGCCACTGAGTGTGAAGGAATCAGAAGTATACCTGTATTTTCGTCAGATAGGCAAAAAATGTATTTTATGGTGTGCCACAGAATTTTAGTAATAAGTTTATGTGTGCCATGAGATGGAAAAGGTTGAAAATCACTGATCTAGATAATGCGAATTGGTAGGTTCTAAAATATATGCATGGTAACGATGATCCTAAAAGCTACCACTTCTTGAGTCTTTTCTATGTGCCAGTAATGTGCTAAGCACTTTCCAAATACTGTTTCACAAAACATTTGTAGTAGCCCTATGAGTCAGTTCTTACCATCCTCATTTTTTCAGAAAAGGAGCCAAAGCTCAGTGCTATTAAGTAACTGACTCAAGGCATACAGCAGGTAAGTGGCATTTTAGCGGGTTTCTCTGATTGCAAAGTCTGTGTATATAATCTTTACATCAAGACCAGGCCCTTTTAACCTTGGGCTCCAGGACACCCTAACATCTCAGCTCTCCTGTTACGCGGAAGCCGGGATTCCATATCCCATAAATTTTGTGGATGCTACTGTTTGTGACAAAGAGTGTCATCACCCAGTTTTATAGGTATACGATGGGACCGTAGAAAGGCCACTCAATAACCATTTGTTAGGACGCATGACAACAATGGCCTGGCAGATCAGTGGCTCAGGGAGAGAAAGTGCTCAGCATCACCCGTTCTCTCCTCTCATAGCGAAGAAAGCTTTGATAATAAGAAAGAGTACTCCAAGGAGAAAATATAAGAATTCTCTCCATTCAGGAAATTATTTTAGGACACCCAGATTTTTTTTTTTTTAATATGGATTAACTTCTGTTAAGTATTCTGCCTCCTTAATTGGATGGCACTGCCTCCTGGAGCCTCCTCGAGATCACCCAGATGAATCCCAGATCCTTAGAAGACAGATCCTGAACAGCAAGAATCAGGCCTATGCTTTGCAAACCTCACTGGAGAGGCCAAGGATTGTGTGTAGGGCAGAAGTGGTTGAATCTGTACCAAACTATCCCTTTGAAAGTTCATGGAACTCACATGATTTTTTTTTTTCTCAGCAACTGCGGCATTGCACTCTCAGTTAGTTCTTTCTGTGGGTTTGACAGAACAGGTATTAGTTATTACTCCTGCTGTGATGTTCCTCTCCCCTGCCCAGTACATCATTATCTGCCTCATTATCTGCTCTGTACAACATTATCTGTCTGCCTCAATCATCCCATCCATAAAATGGGGTTAATAATATTGGCCCTCATTTGCCTTGAACAAATACTGCTGGGGAAAATGAGAATATAAATTAAATTGCTTGCTGCTTTTTGGAAGAAAGTTGCCTTAGAAACACAAGCTTATTATTTCTCCGCAGAAAAAGCAAAATATATTAGGGTTTGCACAATGTTGCTCGCTGTGATTCTGCTCTTTCTTAACCCTCAGCAGAAGGACTACATTAATTCCAGTCCCTAGGTGAACCTTTTATTCCATTTTCCACTGGAGGGAAAAAAAGTTACTTTGCAAAGAAAGGAAAGAAAGAAAAAAAAATGTAGTATTCCCAAACCTCATTTACGGAACATTCTGTTCTCCAAATTACAGCACAGCAAGCAGGCAAGTGGGAACTTTTAGATTCCTGCATCCAAGCCGGTTCCACACAGCACCCACTAATACAAAATGGCTTTAATTACTTTAATATAAATCCTGGAAATGTGCAGATGGATTGTAATAATTATGCAAAACTGCGATGGTCCTTTATAGAAACACAGATCTTGCTAGCTTAAAAGAGAATGAAAGGAACACAAGTTCAACACAATATGTCAGGAAGCATATCTCCTAAGAAGTCCTGTATTTCAAATACCAAGCTGTACATTTCATCTGATGTGGCAGTTGTTATGGAAACGATGCTTTTTGATTGAATAGCAGAATAAATACCTACCTAAAACCAGCATGATGGGCTAGTGCATAAATTAAGAACTCCCCAAGACAACAATTACTTAGAGTTCTTCCTTGAGATAAATTTGAAAATTGTATATACATGATGCAATCTATTATGAGTTTAAATATTTCTGAACTGAATACTCTTCCTTATCTCAACAGTTAAACCTGCTGCACTATGTGATTGTCACTTGGTTTATCCACCAAACATACTCACTCACATCCTTGTACACTTAAGGTTTAGTGAATGAAAGGTCTAATGTTTCCCCCCCAAAAAAATTTTTTTTTCAAATAGCATTTCTTCACTTGCCTTCTAAATTAGTACAGGAGACGCCTTGGGAAACAAATGTTGAGTTATTATCATTGTCATTTTTAAATCAAGTGGGTCATACATAAATGTGCAAAAATCCCCAGGCATGAGAGAAAGGTCAGTCAAACAGGGCTTTCATATTTTCATGAGTCTGATATTAGACTGTTGCTGATTCCTATCGATATTAACAACCTTTCATAAATCATAGTGCAAATACGTCTATCTTTCCGTGTAGACATAATTCACCCATTTGCTGACTTAATTAAAGGCTCACAGTATAAAGTATGAAATAAAACATATTGAGGCTTGTTTTCCTCTTTCACATTTTACATGGAATGATATGCCATGGAAAAAGTGTGAGTGCAACAGGCACCCATATCACAAACTTCTCCATAATGGGCATGCATTCGCCCATTGGATCAACATCTTTCAATTTATTAGCATGACAAAGGACACAATTATTTTGGATATGCCTGAATGCAATTTTCATTAACTTTGCAATGATTTATTAACAAAAGTGTCAGGAATGTAATAAAAGCAGCAGGACTCCTCAAAATGCCAAAATAAAAAAAAATAAAAATGAAGAATACAGCCGAATTTCCCAACATGCCTTACGGCATCAGGTCAATAAGGTTGCCTGATTCCATCAAAAGCATCACCATGGTGAGTGAACTCTGCAATTAACAAAGAGTAAGCACAAAAAAATGCTAATATCTCATTTGAATGTAATTATGCACAGATTACTGTTCACTGGAACAAGAAAAGGGATTTTAATTGTCATCCAAAGTTACACGCAAACCCTGGATTCTAGTTAAGGGATTTTTGGGGTTGGTTTTTATGGTGTGTTTTTTTTGTGTGTTTTTTTTTGGGGGGGAGGAGGGGAGTTCATGTGAGAATAAAGCATGCAGTTCACAAATTCTTATGTTCAGGGACACTGTAAACAGCATTGCCTTTGTTTAAAAAATACAACTTGCAAAGTTTTAAAATAACATCATTCCATGTATGTTGGCAAGATTAGTTTGTAATAAGTTTCACCATCGCTTGCATTTTAATACTATTTGATCTCATTTACATGTTTAAATTTGTTCCTGTAATAAAATTCATTAGTATGTTTATCATAACCACATAATGAATATAGCCCTTATGTAAAATAAAAAATTGAAAGTACATTAGAGACATTACAAGCTGTTTGAAATTACTGTGCTTTGCATATTATACCTTATTAATTAAATTATAAATTATTTATTTATGTATTTCTTTAATCAGGGGCAAGCACTAGAACAATATTATATTAGGATAAGAAACACAATACAACTCAAAGCTAATTCACACACGGACCAATTTTACGTAGAAGCATGCAGATCCATTTTGCCATGGGGTGGCGAATGCCACTCCCCCTGCTGTGCATCAAGGGATGTGAAATCGCTGTTTAAAGGAGAGTGGAGGGTAGAGGGATTAGAAATGTTTCTTGTGCAAGTTAAAAACTTCACTTGTTAGTATAATATCTCCCTTTGTCTTCTCATTTTATTAGTATAATTAGACCAGCTACGCAAATGGAAGCAAAGAGGAATCTTTATAGGAGTTGATACTGTGTCTATTTTATGTGGAGCCCATGGACAAGGAAAAAGTAATATTTTCTATTAATTTTTCTTTTGGTTTACTTTATCAGTAATAATGGAGAATATGAATGGGAAAGAGAGTGAGGAGGAGGAAAAAAGGAAAGAAAAAATATATTGGAACAGCACTAAGTTCATTTTCCTTATTCATCTTTTTTTTTATATATATTTTATTGATTTCTTTACAGAGAGGAAGGGAGAGGGAGAGTTAAAAACATCGATGAGAGAGAAACATCAATCAGCTGCCTCCTGCACACCCCCTACTGGGGATGTGCCTGCAAGCATGGTACATGCCCTTGACTGGAATCGAACCTGGGACCCTTCAGTCCGCAGGCCGATGCTCTATCCACTGAGCCAAACGGGTCAGGGCCTTATTCATCTTTTTAAATAATTTTTTATAACCATATGCAGAATGCCTGTGCTATCTTTCTCATTATGTTTACGACTTACAGATCTCTTTTTTGAGTTAGTTTTCTAAATCCAGATTTGAGTACACTGCCTGGATTATGGGTTCAGCCTATGTCTATACACACGACAAGATTTGATTATTTTGATAAGCAATTACTCTGTCTACATGGTCAAACGTGATAAGCCTTGGATAAGGCCTTCAGCCATTACAGCTGGGAGTTGAAATGGGGGAGGGGAGGAACAGTCACTGGGCTGCATGGTATGGGAAGTACACAGGTTTGAGAGTAAAGAGGTCCGGATTTTTAATCAAAGCAGTCTTCCCTCCTTCCAAATAGGAAAAATCCTAAATCGTAGTTATCCTGATGATTAAATAAGATTAATACTCCAAAAGGGTTCAGCATAGCTACATAGTTGGTGTTCAATAAATGTTAATTCCAGGATTATTTTTGTGCAGAACCACAATAGAACAACATACCAGAATCTCCTTCTCAGAATTCCCATAAGCCTGCATGCCATGCTGGGACTCGTTTTTAATAGATGTCAGCCTCTGATACAGAGAAAAAGCAAGCTAAAATTGAGAACGGTAATGTTCAAAGCAACTGATAAAAGGGACCAATGCATGTTACTTATAAATATCTCCCTAAATAATAAAAATTACCTTACTCACTTTATCAGTTTTAAGTTCTGCAACTGTCTTCCATCTCACAGTTTCCACAATTTGGTAAACACCAGGAGAGAAGAGTAGGTAGAGAAAGCCAGTAGCATGAAGAGAAATTGCAGGAAACAGAGAGGTTCGTTATAGTGAGTGTTTTGGGTTGCAAATTTAACAGGGTCTTTTTCAGATTGCTAAGTGCAAGACATCTGTATTCACTTCTTGGAATCCCAGCTAAACCTCATTTCTGAGCTACCCCCACTGTTAGATGGAGCCACAAAACTGAGTTCTGGCTAGATAGACAGATAACTGGATAGACTGAAGTAATATATGCTATTTCTAGACCTGGCATCTGAAAACTCCTACCAATCTGTCATGCTGGGGTGTTTTTTTTGTCCTCTACCCTCTCTGTCTGGATAGAAATGAACCAACCAAGGGCACTGAGTTTCCAGAGACAAGGCCACGGGATGGGAGAAACCTAGGTCCCTAAATGACTGTGTGAAGTAAAGAACCCCCATCGTAATTAGACTGTCAAGAAGGACAAACAAAACTTTGTTGTGTTATGCCAAGAATTTAGACTTCTTGTTACAATCATCCTGACTAGAACTTGGTCATAATGAAAGGTGAGCAGTTTTTATTTTTATGAAAAAGGTCCTTTTATTAGAAATATAATTCTAGATATAATTAATTTTATTTGTGTCAGAAAAGATGACCTAAATTATAATGATTTTTAATTTTAAATAAAATTTGACAAAGATAATTATAGACCTGCAAGATTATTTCAACAAAAGAATTTTCTCTAGTACTACAGGTATTTTCTTTTTATATATACATGCTTTATTTTCTAATTTTTTATTGAGATGCAGTTAACATATAACACTAAGTATAGAACATATTGCTTTGATACATTCACACATGCAATATGACTACCACCTTAGCGCTAGCTAACACCTAGTATTATAGGGTTTTCTAATAAATGATCACTAAAACACATGACTACATATTGTGTTCTCAAGTAGTGCTCTTTCTATAACTACAGGACAGGAAAATTAACCCTTGAGAAAGAAATATACCAATACATATAGATGTTCATTATTGTTGAGCGAAATTAGATTCACTCAGCAAAAGGTTTCATCAAAAACACACATCTCTAGCCGAAACCGGTTTGGCTCAGTGGATAGAGCGTCGGCCTGCGGACTGAAAGGTCCCAGGTTCGATTCCGGTCAAGGGCATGTACATTGGTTGCGGGCACATCCCCAGTAGGGGGTGTGCAGGAGGCAGCTGGTCGATGTTTCTCTCTCATCGATGTTTCTAGCTCTCTATCCCTCTCCCTTCCTCTCTGTAAAAAATCAATAAAATATATATTTAAAAAAAAAACAACACACATCTCTAATCAGAGCATTCTGCTTTCCTGAGGGCAAATTTCCAGCCAAATGTTTCATTAGCAAATAACCAAGACGTCCAATCTTTGTTGTGCTACTTCTAAACTTGGAGCTGTTAGTGGGCAACTTGGGTGGATAAAGGCACTCACTGCACACAAGAGCTCTGAAATCAATAAGTGAAACAGAAACAGAAATATGTTATGGACCTGCTCTGCCATGGAACAATGTGGGATGCCACATGAAAAAACAATGTCACTAGGAAAGAGAAACAAAATTGAATTTCATTACATTTCAAATACATTTAATAGGTAAAGACTCTCCAAATGGTCTAATAGTCTATCAGTTGCTATTTTAATCAGCACATTTTTAAAAAACTTAAAAAATAAATCATTCTTGCCCTGGCTCAGTGGCTCCATTGGTTGGAGCGTCATCCTGTGCACCAAAGGGTTGTGGGTTGATCCCCAGTCAGGATGTAAATGGGAGGCAACCAATTGATGTTTCTCTCGCACATCTATCCCTCTCCCTTTCCCTCTCCCTCTCCCTCCCCTTTCCCCACCTTCCCCCTCCCTCTTCCTCCCCTTCCTCTTCTCCCTCTCCCTTCCCTTCCCCTTCTCCCTTCCCCTCTCTCTCCCTGTAAAAATAAAACATATCCTTCGGTGAGGATTAAAAATATATCTATATCAGTCACTACTGTCAATATTTGGCATAATATAAATCATCTTTTGTAATCTGTGTACATTTTCTCAGTGTTTATTTAAGCGCCTAAATAGCCTTTATTGGCTATGAGCCTATTAGCATGAGGCTGGATGTTCTTCAAAGGGAAGCTTGTTTACATGATAGCACCACACAATTTAGATGGTCTATTAATAAATACTTGTGAAAATAAGTATTATGATATACTCACTAGAAAGAAAGAAAGTACAAATACAGCTTATTTTCATTGAAGGTAAGCTCTAAAAGTATTTTAAACCAAGAAGCAGACACTATAGACAGTAGATATACAGGATGGAGCAAAAGTAGGTTTACAGCTGTGAGTAGGCAAACATAGAATTTATTCTGTGATCTGGTCTCATGATTACCTCCCTGACGATCTTCCTCCCTCTTCCACTCCCTCCTCTCCTGCCACACTAGCCTTCTTTGTGGTCTCTTCATATACTCCAGCAAAGCCCCTGCCTCAGGACTTTTGCACCTATTGTTTCTCCCGCTTTGAACACTCTTCTCAGTAAGACCTTTGTTCAAAAGTTATCTTTTCTGATGACCTTATTTTCACTTGCCATCTTTCCACTTCTTGCCCCAGCATTCTCCATCCTCTTCTTTTGCGGCCTATTTTTCTCCATAGCACGTATCACATTTGTCATTTTTTCTTTCTTGTCTGTCTTCCCCCATTAGAATGTAAGCTATATGAAGGATTTTTTTTCCTATTTTGTTCTCTGCTTTATTTCCAGAGCCAAGAAACACCAAATGTTGAGAGGAGTATATTATCTTATTCAATTCTAATGGGCTCTTTGGAGTTATCAGCATTCTCAATGAATAGTTAAACAAACACACACACCCACACACACACAAAACACACACACACACAAAAAAAACTGAAGCTCCCAAAGAATAAGGAATTTTCCATGTGGCAAAGGGAGGAAGAGGCAGATGGATGAAAGAAGTCTTGATCTGTATTTGGAGACATCTTGTTGCTTCCATCCTACCACCTGTTTTTACATAAGAAGAATTACACCTTATTTACTTAAAGTTTATTGGGCTCTAAAGCATGAGAGGAGTTAAGTATTCTATTGTTGTTTTGTTTAATTTCCCCCCTCCCATTTTATTGAGTTTCTTGAACTTAGCTGAGTTATAAAAACTATTATATCTAAAAATTAAATAGCATTATATCAAATTTGTTTTTGCTTCTATTTATATCAAATTTTTAAAGAAGTATTTCCTTCAAGGTTGACACATTATCTAACCAGGAATAAAATCACTGATGTGAACCAACTAGAGTATATCTGAGATGTATAAAACGCTTCCTTTGATTTCATGCCATAAGAAAAATAGAGCATGAAAAATAAGTTTTAGGGACTAATCATAATTTAGATTATATTCCTAATTTCCCTATACTGATCATTCATTTTCCACCTAACAGAAATATTGAGAGAGAGAGAGAAAGAGAGAGAGAGAGAGAGAGAGAGAGAGAGAGAGAGAGAGAGAGAAAGAGAGAGAAGGGAGGAAGGGATAGAGAGAGAGAAAGGAATGAAGGTCAAGAGGGTTCTACTTCACAAATGGGTAATAGTCATTCTTATTCAAACCTATCTCTAAAATTTAGAGAAATTTTAAACAGCTCTTCAAATAGATTTGGGGACCTTTGTAGACTGTAATTCAATTCAGAGAACCATTTTTAAACTGATAAGAACAGATACTACACTTGATCTTAGCCAAAAGGCCAAGAAGTGAGCAGAGAATAATTTTAGTTGAGACTACATGAAATTCAGACTCCATTACCACAGAAAAGAATAAACTGTTTTGTTGAACTAATTTAGTTTTCAGATAAAACGCACACCAAAGGCACACGTCCTCTGTGGGCATTTATCTTAAGCCACCTTGAATATTTAGGGATTTCCACAATTCTTTGTGATGCTGAAATTAGCATCCCTTCATTAACTTATTGGATATTATTCTACGGAAAGACTTCCCCTACCAAGTTGAGAAATAAAAATAAATTCCTCAAGCACAGATGTTTAAACAAATTTAAAGGTAATTTCAAATAAAAAAGATATAGAAGTAACATACCCTCTGCTAACTTATAGAAGTTTAATATATATGGAAAAGCATACTGCAATGAATATGTTTAAGTAGGGAGAAGGAATCTGAAGCCACACACTTTTCTCTTACAAAAGCCAGTTGCTTCTAAATGGATCAAATATAGATGTTTTTAAAAAGCTTTAAAAACAATAAATAAACAATGCCTTAGCCAAATTCCAAGTCAAAATAATGATTGGCATTATTATTCCTAAAATTTCCAAACAATTTTGCAATTCTGAAAAAAGCTACATACAAAGATAATTAATTCTGATTCATCACTGTTTACCTCCTGATCATTTTACACTCTTGCTATGCAAAGTGTAAAGCATGGAGCAGCCACTTCTGGGTCCCCACCCTACTGAGTCAGACTCTGCATTTTACAAGGGTCCCTGAGAGATTCAGATATCCAGTAAGGTTAAGGAGCATTTATGTATACTTTTTTTTATAAGAATTAAACTAACTTTGGACAACAACAAAAAATGGGCATAAGAATAAGCTATTATAGAACTGGTATATTTGGAGAAGGAGGAGAGACTGTATTTCAGGAATCCTATCTCTCTTGCTTCTTATTTTGTATAGGGGTAAATGCTAATAGAAACCTATATGCGACACCTATGGCTTCTTGAACATTCTTGAACATTTACTCAACTAGCTGAAAGCAGAGAGGTGTTTTTTATTTGTTTGTTTTTTACTTTATTTTATTTTCTTAGAGAGGAAGGGAGAGGGAGAGAAAGAGAGAAACATCTATGTGCGAGAGAAACATCTATCAGCTGCCTCCCATATGCACCCTGACCAGGGATGGACCCACAACCTGAGTATGTATCCTGACCAGGGATGGAATCCACAACCTGGGTATGTGCCCTGATCAAGAATCAAACCCACAACCCTTCGGTGCATGGGGCCTTGCTTCAACCAACTGAGCCACACTGTCCAGGGCTGAAAGCAGAGATTATCTCTACCAAGAGGACCCTCATTCTCACCTGAATAAAAATAATTTCATTCTGAAGTCTAACATTTAAATGATATAAGATTCCAATTTAATTAGGACACAATGTGAAGCCAGCTCAAATAAAAAGCAGGAACAATTTTCTAAAGGATTTAAATTACAAGCTTGTGACAGACTATGACAGATGACATATTTACTTTTCATAGGAGCTAAATGTGAGCTAAAAACACAGCAAATTTGAAATTAATGAATCTAATGACAATATATTTTTAAAGAACACTTTCTCTTTAAAGAACACTCTATCTTTAAAGGAAATAGATCTATGAAGCCCAACAATTAGTTAAAATGGCAAAATCCAATACACTATTGAAGCTTAGTAAGTTGGGAATCTGACCTTTCTTCAGGAATTGAAGATGCTCTAATCAGAATTAGCCAGGTGCACAGTGGGGTCAAGCGCCATCCTGAAGTTTTGCTAAATAGCTTCTCTCTAGTCTCTGATCACAAATGCTTCAGATCCCAGGCTTTGACATCTCAGTGACTTCAGTAAGTGTGGTTAGGCAGCTGCCACTTATTTCATTTTCAATGCATCAAGTTTTGCCTGCCTTAGCTAAGGGCCTTTTGGCAAAATGTTTAATCTAATAAATTCATGATCTAGCATTTTATCTTCTTTATCATAGTCTTCGTCTCCTTAAGAAAGAGAGAATTCAAATATGACTATAGAAACAGTGGAAAAATGAGAATATAAGTGTACACATGTTTGAAGACATCACAGTGAACTAATGACTAATTACTGTGCAATTGAATACTAATGGAGAGACTCATGAAATCAACATGAACAGGAAATGAACTCAATATGACCAATGGTTCCACAATTAAAATCAAATAAATTCCTAGTAATAGAAAGAGTTAGAATATATTACTACAACCAGTCAATTATTCTTCAGGTTACACTTCACAAAAAAAAAAAAAAAAAAGCAAAATGCTAGATAGAAGTATCTATCTAGATATCGTCTGAAAAGTTAATGTGCCTCTGAAATGTGAATTACAGTACTGTAATTATCTTCAAATTAAAGTATGTAAAACTAGTTCAATAGCAAGTCACTTATTAAAGCAAATCAGATAAACATGAATTTCAGGAAGGAAACGAGAGGTTAACTTTCTAGGACTCCCTTAATTAATTAATTGTCACTCCAAATGTTTAACTCTTTATGTCGTGGCAATCCTGTCAGAAAATTTTCAACAGAAAGCAAGCTTGGTCATTGAGAAAAAGACAACAAAGAAACAAAACCAACCAACCAACCAACAAATTGAAAAAGCCTTTACCTTTAAGTCTGAAAGGCTAATGGCAACTTTAAAATTGATTAATAAACTTTACCACCACTTATAAGAAAATGCATGCATATTTCCTTTAGTTCTATTTCATTTACTGCCTTTTCCACAACCTAATGGTTGAGTGAGGCAGATTGAAATAAACTGCAATATTTTCTCTTGAAAAGTCTATTCACTTATCAGCTGTGTATCTAATCAAGGACCTAATAAGTCCATAATGGTACATTTGCTTCCCAGGAGAAACCACTGTTTCTCATCATTGCAGAAAATACCCCCTTGCAAGGTGCAACCAAGAGCCACAGACTCGCTGCAACAGTCTAATAATTTGATTGGAGCCCTCAGGCAGGGATAACTTAAATTACAATTAGAGAGCCCTCACACTGGTGCTAACATCTGTGTACTGAACCACTGTATACTGATTAAAGGTTTTTAAAAGAGAACTAAGTACTTCCCACATTAGAGACGAGTCTAATTCGAATGGCTCTAGTTGTCGGTATGTAATACTTCAACATTCCCTGCCGAGCTTCCAGCTCGTGAGTCCAGAGAACGCACACCCTGGGTGCTCACTGCCTTAGATGTGTCCAAGGAGTGCTCAGGTGTAGATGGGCAGAAGAGCAGAGCCCTGGGAAGGGAAAGCACTGCTCATCTCATCACTCATCCTGTGTCTACTTTCCTGACTGTGGTAGCTACGTTGACCTGTTTTTGGTTTTGTTTTTCTGCTAAAAGAGTGATTCTGAGGAGAGGGACAGAACTCAGAAAAATTGCCACGGGGGCACCAACTAATGAAAGTTGAAACGAATGAGGACATGCACACAGCATCCTCGGTGTCCTCCTGCCTTGTTATGAAATGAATCATGCATGCAAGGAGCACAGAGCCAGAAGAAAACAGAGCCACAAGCTCTCCCCCCACAGCCTAGCCACTCCTCTCCTTTCCCCCCTCGTCATTAGGGCCTTTTTCAACATTAGGGCCTTTTTCAAGCACATGGCTGCAGCAGATGTCCCTGAGAGAACATTTTGTTTCCCCCCTGCATCCAGGCTCAAACACCTGGGCTCTGACATGATGTCCGGTGGAAGCTATTTTCTTTTTCCTTTTTTAAACTTTCCTTTTATTTGGTTTGCATACAAGGCTAATAATGAGGTTTAAAAAACTATACACAATCAGCATACAATTACACTCATCGGGAGCCTGACATGTAATTTCTGATAAACCCATATAACTATGAACAGCAAAAGGAACCACAGAGCGCACACAATGTGTGGGGTCATCAGAACACAATGCCAACACAATCTCTGCGTCATGTCTTGTTGCATAGTATTAATCAGTGCAAACATTGTTTGGGAAATGAGAGGGGAGAGAAAGAGCAGTTTCCCAGCTGCTAGTGCTTTGCCATCAAATCTGACAGTCAGTTCCATCTAATATAAGAGACTTCAGTAATAAAGCTTAGGACCAACTAATGACTCTTGAGGAGTCGACTTAAACTGTTCAAAATGAAATCAAACAACGGGTTCTTGTATATAATCCCAACTCTCCTGATAATTTCACATCAGACGTTTCTTTCGCAATGTGCATATTTTCATAAACTTAGGAAATGTATTAGCATCTTTAACAGCTACACTAGGTAGGTATTAAGTATCCACATTATCTAAGTGATCAGTGTTCTAGGCTAGTTCATTCACTATAATTTTGATTTATTTCAAATTTTGATGTGGAAACATCATAATTTTCTTGCTGATGGTTATAGGTAAAGGATACGATAAGGTTTCACTATGAAAGAATTATCCGGGACCATCAGAAGACAGCCCAGGTCACTGGGGAGCACAATGCAATACTATTGTCAATACTATTGATATGTCTCAGGAAAAGTGAGTCTGGGCAATACAAAAATGTCACAAGCTTTGTTTTACCTTCATTTTAATAGAGCATAGCATGACCTGTATGGAAGGGGTTGACTACTTCAATTAGGTTTATGCTATTTTCAATAGGACTTCCAATCAGTGCATTTAGCTGGAAAGCAATTCCTGACTTTATTAGTACTGTTGTCATCCTTAAAATGCATTCTATTTATTTTTTTTAATTCACCAGGAGGGGCAAAAGGGAAGAAGGGAGCAATAAAAAAAAAAAAAGAGCCAGTAACATGCCCTTAGGGACCAATAGTAAAGGGAGAAGAATCACAGGAGAAGAGGGGATGGGAGATGAAAATGAAGGACGTACCTTATTAAACCATCATAATTAAGAAGTAATAGGTATTCATAAACAGGCCCATGCCCAAAGGCCTGAAGATGTCTACAGCAGCAAGGGCAAATGCTTTCTAATAGGTAATAATCAACAAATAATCTACAGTGAAAAGCAAGCCGGACCCCATAAGAATGAGAAGGCAAAGATCTGTCTTCTCACAACGCTCTTGCTGCCAGTTCAGTGCGGCAGAGCAAAACTGAAACTAAAGAAAAGAAAAATCAGCAACCTCTTTTCAAGTGAACATACATTCTGGCAAACACAGAGGTAAAAAGCATTTGATAACAGAGCAGCTCAAACCCTGTCACCTATGGCTTATATTATGGGGTGATCTCCGGTTCTGACCCCTGAGATGACAATTACTGCCAGAGATCCAAGGGAATCGGAACCTGATGATGAAACTGACCCCACATTATTCATTTCAGTACAAAATGGGCATTAATTGGATAGATTTCCCCCTAGCTCCTGTGCTTTAAGTTAGCTAGACCTAGGAGTACTGAGGAGACAAGTCTGAAGGGAAGGAGAAATACATTTGGTCCTTGGACACCCCCTAGTGTCTATGTGAGCATGAAAACATCTTGCAGGTGATCTTCCTTTCCTGCTCGTCTAAGGAAGGGGACCAGAGAGGCTCCTAGAGAGGAAGTGAGAATCTCGGGTCAGCAATCAAGGTATCAGACTCGAAACAGCTTTTGGATACTTCCGAGAATTTCTGTTGCCATTCACTTTGTCTCAATGTGGCAGAGTTTGTCTCAAGAAAATGTGGAAAATTATGGTAAATTATGGGAGGGGTCTATAATTAGTTTCCAAAGGAAAAAAAAAGAGAGAGAGATGAATTTTATAGTTAATATTCAGGATGCAAAATGAAAAAGAGAAATGGAGAAAAATCTATTTCAGAGAATATATGGTAGTTTGTCTTTATATAGATAACTTGTGAGTGTTGGAATAAGCGCTGTGATGTATTTATGTTTACCAATGTGATTGGATGTGAATACTGAATAAAGTCTGGGAAGACTGCTTGCCACATCTCTCAGTCAGCGGTTCTTTGAGCAATATTTCATTTGTGTGATGAAGATATAATTTAAAAGTGGCTTGGAAAAAAGTTGTAGTGTAAGCGCCTTTGAAAGTGCCCATACAAATTGCATGTGATTCCCTATCCATCTAGGTAAATTAATTTTTTGGTGTCCCAGAGTTATCTATGCACTAGACTTTCTCTGTTAAAACATTGTTAAGCCATAGCCGATTTGGCCAAGTGGATAGAGTGTTGGCCCATGAACTGAAGGGTCCTGAGTTCTATTCCAGTAAAGGGCATGTACCTCAGTTGTAGGCTTGATCCTCAGTCCTGGTCAGGTGCATGGGAAGGCAACCAATCCATGTGTGTCTCTCTCATCGATGTTTCTCTCTCTCCCCCCTCCCTTCCACTCCCTCTAAAATTCAATGGAAAAATATCCTCCGATGAAGATTAACAAAACAAACAAACAAAAAACACTGTTAAAATTATGAAGTGTTACCACCAGTTTTATCCGGTTATCTCGAAAGTGTAAATGTGCAAGAATGTCATTACTCTATTTGGCTATTGTAAATATCCAAATCTGCCCAGTGTGCACAACTATAGGGGGAAAATAAATCCCTATCTGTGATGCACTGAAACTTCAAGAGACATTTTATATTTTTCTAGTTTTTTTTAGCATAACACTGTCCCGCCAGCTGTTCTGGGGAAGCACGCTGTTCTATTAAACATCGAAGCGTATATTATGGCAATATAGAGCACTTTTTCTTGCTGTATCTGGGAGCGTTGTGTCTGAAATCTATACAAGACCGGAATCTTTACAGATTCACAGAATTTTAACGTGTAAGGGTCCTGAGAGAGCACCTAATTCATACCCTTACTTAAGGAATGGGAAGCTCGGAGTGACTTCATGACTTGCTCAGAGCCAAAGGCTAGAGCAGGAACCCAAAAGTCTTGCACCCAGCCATTTTTGGTCCCTGACGTTTGCGTAAACTTGCACAGTGGGAGCTTTATAAACGTGAACCGGTCCTCAGTGGCAGGAGAAGAGAAGCCCGGTGGCAATGTCTCTACCCTTCATGTTAGGGACACACTCCCTGGAAGTCGAAGGTGTCCTGGAAGGCAGTTAACCAGATTCAACGGCTCCTGTGCCCTTGATTTTTAGTCGCAACTCTCACAGGAGAATTGCACTGCAGAGAGAGAGAGAGAGAAGGGAAACACAGAGCAAAATGTCAGAAACATCTCGCCCGACCACCCCAAGTGTGTGAATGAAACAGTTTTGTTCCTTCCCCAGCGGGAAAGGGTACTGTTTGAAACGCCAAACAAAGATAGCTGCTTGCTTCCACACAAAATAAACTTACTTTTAAAAAGGAGTCTTGGCATCCGCTAACCAAACCTATATAATTCTCTTGATCTTTAATCTCCATGCCAATGTCTATTTCACAGATTATGGCCTCAGCCCCTGACAAATCTGCTTAGTGAATTTTTGGCTGACAAATCTGGCAACACCAACGCTGTCTGAAATACATTCAAAAGGCTAAACATGTTCATAATAGCTACTTTACAGAGCCTAGTAGGTTTCCCTTTAGGAGACCAATTAGACTTTTTTTTTTTAAGTGACAGTGTTAATTTTTATGATTATACACAAAACGGAGATTTTTATTTAATACACGGGGCTTTCTTCTAAAGCTTTTCAAGAGGATCGGTCACTTTGCCAACAGACGGGTGTTGCAGCAGGGGTGATTATAGTAATTTTTCACGTAATTTGGAGTCACCATTTGGTTGCTATCTTTCACATGCTTGTTGACTCATCATATAATCCTTTATAATGGGGGTTTGTTGTGTGTCACGGGAACGTGCCAAGAGCAGCCAGGAAATAAGAAACAGAGGACCTGCCCCCCCCCCCCCGACCCCGGGCTGGTGGGGACCATGAGGGTTTTTAACATCTGCCCCAGTTCTTTAGATTGCAGTTAATTTTACTTAATAGCAGTGACCAAACACTGAAGAGAAGGGTTTGAAGGATTTGGAGGAATCTGTGTTTTCTCTCAAGCAAAGAAGTCTCAAAAACACACACAAAAAAACCAGACTATTCCACACACCACAAGGGCACAGTTTTAAAAAGATAAGAAGGTACTCATTAGAATTATCAAAGTCGCTTTCCAGAAATTCAAGAATTTAAGCCCAAAGCAAATGCAGCATGCTGTCCCTCAGGTTCACTTATCACAATTTCACTTTTGATCTCTCCTTTTGAATCCCAGCAGCAAAGTGCTTTAATGGAACGAATGCACCGAACAGAGGTTACATGTGAATATTTGATGTTACATGAAATAATGGGCATGGCTCGGGGCCGGAAGGTGTGACACCTGAGTCCTTGGCCCAGACCTGTCCTCTTTGGAAAGTCATATGAACCTAACCTAAGCCTCCAATAGCCTTAACATTGTGATTGAAGGGGAGTGCCACTATGATCACCAGGTCTCCCCCCAAAAAGGTCAAAATAAGTAAGACTGAGTCAGGAAATACTTTGTGAGTTAAAGCACGAAAATACCAGGCTGTACAGTCTGACTTGGGATGATGGTTTCTGTTCACAGGTGGCCTTCCACGAACCAGTCGAGTTGGCAGAGCCATCTATACTGGCTTTCCATGTGACGCCTTGTGCACATTTCCTTTGGAATTTTCTAAGAATATTACACTACGCTGCTCATTTCCATGAAAAGTATCTGATGAAAAGTCTCCTCACCATTTGCTTCAACCAGGTTGAGAGGAATCACTTATTTAAACCTAGCAGCGACTGCTTTTTCTTCCACACACCACCCACGATTATTGACAACCGTGCTGCCTGAATTGCATTTCAGCTGAATCCAATTCTCGAATATTGATTTGACAAGGAACCTGGATTTGCCTTTTAATTTAGTTATCGAAGTACTATTTTATAATTCAAGTACAATATTAAATATGTCCAATCTTATTTAGTTCCTAAGATCTGAGATAAAGGTCATTTGCCTACTAACCACATGTTACAAATTAGCCATAATATGAGTTAGCCCTAGGGTAGATATCTTCAACAAATCCTATACATTTACATATTATACTTTAAATAAATTAACACAAGATACAACTATTGATGAAAACCTAACAATGCAAATGAACAGTTTACTTGATCAAGTTTAACTCCATGACACCAAAAATAACTACAAAACAAGATTATCCTACTGGAAGCTAGAAATGAGTAGGTTTGTATTATGCACTTTTAGACTGTTACTTGACCATAATTATTTCCAGCATCTCATGTCACATATTAATGCCTTCAAAATAGAAGCAAGTTGAACACTAGACCATCAAAGAAGACAGTTGGTAAAATTCAAATATATTTTCAACTAATAATTACTTCAGATAACTAAAAGTAAAGGCAGAAATTTATTAGACAATATCCTCTATGGTAATAAAAAACTGTAAAAAATCAAACAGATAACTTGATGCTTTCTGGTAACCCTAATCAGTAGGATACTTAAATTACAGAGTGTTCATCATACCTATCCAGTCACACAAGAATTAATAAGTAAATTATTGATTAGTAAACAAACAAGCTTTCAGAATCAAGATGGTGAGTTCATTTCATAAACTACAATAAGCTTGTAATTTACACAAGAGGAAAAGAATTCCTTTCTGAAGTTTAGTTATGCTATTTAGATCAGGAGGACAATCCACTAATAATGGCTTTTATCCTAATACCAGTATTTATGACTGTAAAATCCACAACATGCAAAATCATAAAACTTACAGGTGATAGGTCATTTTTTTCCTCAACAGAGGAAAATATTTTCTCAACTAATTCATGCTAGAATATTAAATCTGGAAGACTCCTCTGCCTTTCATGGCTTCCCCTCATTGGATACACACATTTCTTTCTGATGAATTACTTGTATCCAGCCAAATGACGCTGATCAAATTATGGAGCAAAAATAAGTAAATTATGCACTCTTTGTCATATTCTTTTATGATAGAGCTAACAACTTATTTCATTCCATTAATAAATTTGGTCTGGCAATGTTTTTGTCTTTTTCTCTCTTTTTTTTTTTAAGTTAGAAAAAGAGGGAGGTACATTAAGACAAGAGCATATTAGGATTGATGTAGCTTCTTGTTTTCCTCTTGAGTTTAAAATCATAAACTATTCACTAATGTGAATTCTTAGGAGCAGGCTGTCAGATCCATTGTGATAATTAATATAATGGCATACTGTAAATGCCACTGTTGCTAAGGCCGTTATCTTGGTGATTGCTGTTGTTCCTGACAATGCTATTAATAACATTACTATGCTGATAATGATACTAATAAACAATGTTAAACACAAACAATATGATATACTTTGTACTATACATACATACTAGAATACTGAAAAAAGGCATATTTCCTGGCTAAAAGCTGATCATCTAAATTGCAAGTGACACCCACCGTACTTGTCTTCAGAGCATCTATATATTGGATGTGAGTGGGTGAGACTTTGCAAAAGAAGATCTGGGAAACTAGTTTTACATAATAGCTCCTCATAGTACAAATTGGAAGTTAGAAGATTGTGTAAAGATTTCAAGAGGAATCTTTGGTAAGATTAGACTGATGTGAATTGAAAAGTTAGTGAGAAGCTAATATTTAAAATGTTAGGATATCAAAAGAAATATATATTACAGCAGTGACAAAGCAACAACTGGACAACTTTATTTTCATAATCTTTTTTTTATTATAAGTGCAAATCACTCAATTTTAAGAAAAAAATGTGGACAGTACAGAATAGCATAAAGAAGAAATTAAGAAGCATGTGTAATACTATCACTGAGTAGGTATTAAATTCTGAGTCACTTATTTTATAATGAGAAAAATCCTAATTAGATAAACTGGTTAAGTGCTTTTCAAATATTACATCATAACCTATTAGAGGAAGGTGTAATCAATTTTTGGTTTATGATCAACATCCTTCTTTTAACAACAGAATGGGAATTTAACAGCAATAAAACTTTCATTCAGATATACGATGTATACAGGTACAGGGCATAATGTAAAATTAATTTCTAAGTGTCAGTCATAGACAAACAGTTTCACTTACTAACAGTCTTCAATTGTCAAGATTTTAGTTGATTTATTTGAAAAGGGGGAAGGGATTGGTATGAAGTTCTAAAAAAATGACACAATAAACTTAATCTTGGTAGCAAATATCTTTAAAATACTACTTTATTATGATACTGGTGGAGATATCAATTGCCTTCACCTGCTTGCATTCATATATGCTGAATGCCATTGAGCAAAAGCAGACACTGTTGTTAACCTTATGGAGCTCACAAACTAGGTATTAATCAAATAACCATGCAAATACTTGTACAATTTCAGCTGTGAGAAATACCATGGTGCTCAGAGAATCCATAATAAGGGAATGTAATCTAATTTAACGTAAAGGAGAATTCAGGGAAGGCTGCCCTGAAAAGGTAGCATCGCTGCATTTTACAGGGTAAGTGTAAGGTGAAAAGGAGACTTTCCAGACAGAGGGGACAGCACGTTCAAATGCCTGGTCACCAAAAGGGTCCTGGGAGCACAAAGGCCAAATGGTCACACACTTTAGACCTGCTCACTAGGACATTATCACAGGTGCTCTATGACCTGGATTTAGCATATATGTATGCCCAGTGGGGAGAGACATCATCTTTCATTGATGATGACCTTCTGCTTTTTATTTTGTTATAGTTGTTTTAAAATGGGTTGATAGTTCGTATGTAAATCATATAGCTTATAAAAAGGCTTAAAATGTAAGTGGACATCATGAGGGTTAATGCTTATCTTTATATACAAGTGACTAGGCATATACCTCTGGTAATGACATCTTCATGAAACACCAGCACATTTCTCATAATCATAATAGGCCATTCATGTCTCTGCTAAGACGAAAAGGAACTAAAAAACTTTTAAATACATCTTCTATATGTTTAAAAGGCACACTAATAGAAACTGATTAGCTGTAATTTTGAATTCTAAAAACTGTAGGATAGAGGAATATTTTAGTCTCTTCTAGTCTAAAACCTTCTACTCTAAAATCACTTGGCAACTTATTAGGTATTTAGCATTAGGAACCTTTAATTTAAAAGAAAGCCAGTTGTCCTGGCTGGTGAGGCTCAGTTGGTTAGGCATTGTCTCATGTACCAAGAGATCTCAGGTCCAATTCCCAGTCAGGGCACATGATCAGGTTTTGGGCTTGATCCCCAGTAGGGGGCATGCAGGAGGCAGTCAATCAATGTTTCTCTCCTTCTCCCTTCCTCTCTCGCTCTCTAAAAAATCAATAAAAACATATTTTTAAAATAAAATTAAATAAATAAAAGAAACCCAAGGTTTTCAAAAAACAAACACATTTTGAGACAAAGCTCAGTCTCTTCAAGTATCTCTATATATAAAAGCCTAAGCAACTTTTGACCCTTCGACCAGTAGCTATGACATGCACTGACCACCAGGGGGCAGACACTCCGACTGGTAGGTTAGCTTGCTGCTGGGGTCCAGCCGATTAGGACTGGGTGAGACTGGCTGGACACACCCTGGAGCCCTCTCACAATCCCTCCCTGGCCCTGATCATGCACGGGTGGGGTCCCTCGGCCTGGCCTGTGCCCTCTCACAATCTGGGACCCCTCAGGAGATGTTGGAGAGCCAGTTTTGGCCCGATCCCCAGAGGCCAGGCCGAGAGACCCCACCAGTGCATGAATCCATGCACCAGGCCTCTACTAAATATATAACAGAGTAGAAAAAAGCAAAATCAAATTAGGATAAGTAAATTTCATTTTGTCATGAAAACTATGTAGCAATATTTTCTCAGGTTATTTTAATAAACTATGTAGCAATATTTTCTCAATATATCAATATCAATATTTAATAAACTATGTAGCAATATTAACTCTCCAGTGTTAGCTATCAAAAGCACTGTTCCACATATGGTCTGCAAATTCATTCATTCATTCATTTAACTAACATGAATTAGAAACATGTAATTATAATTAAAATATTTATTGAATTATCTAGATATAAAAGAAATCCCTCCGATCCACTTCCTACATGGTGACAGAAATAATTTTGTAAATCTTATTATTACATTCTCTGCTTCAGTGGTATTCCTCTGAATACCATTAGATAAAAACCTAAGCCTACATCATGGCTTTTGACAAAGCTCTACAAAACTCAAGTCCTCGCATATCTTCCAGTCTCTTCTCACCAGCCACCGGCTCCCACTTGGGGCCTTAACATAGGCCAGATCCTCAGAGAGAATAGAATCGCCTCCGTTCTACATCCATTTGTGTAATATTCCTCATTCTTTACATCTTCACTTAGATGTTCCAATAGAAACACCAATGGAAATTAAGTCCTCCTGTGAGAACACCCTGCACTTTTTTTTTCATAGTATTTATTATAATTTATAACCATGTATGTTTCAATATTTTGAAAAATATATTGTTTTTCACTGTTAGACTGTATGTCCCCAAAAGGCTAAGGTCTATCTGATTTCTTCACTACTATATTTCTAGGGCTTAGCTAAATAAATACAGAATGCTTTTGTTTTCAATCTAGATCCACCACTCATTATTTAGCCTGGCACAAGTCACTTAACCTTTCTGAACTCGAGTTTATAATCTAAAATACTACTATCATATTATATTCATATTATATTATTATATTATATTAATTATATTATATTAATTATATTATATTATATTATATTATATTATATTATATTATATTATAATTTCACATTATATTTAAATTTTTTTTTAAATACCACTGCCTAGAACAGAATAGGGCTTAATAAATGAATCATCTTCTTTCCTGCTCCTCTATGCACATGTAAAAATTTTGCAACACTCTGTCCAAAATAAAGCAATGATTCACAAGTCTGGCATTTACCAGCTACTAGTTTACTTTTCCCTTCCTACTCCCCAATTAAGAGAAAGCTCATTTTGAGGTTTAATGGAGAGTATCGCAGGTTCATCAGAGTTCAATTCAGCAGTCTGGAGTGAATCTGTAATAATCCATGACCACAGACCAGTTTGTATTTTTCCACTAATAAAACTCAAGAATGGCTATGTTTAAATGGAATTTTGCAGGTCATTAATCCATTCTAAGGACTGACTCTTTGGGCTGTTTAATTGAGAAACAGTGGTGGTAGGAGCAGATTAGGAATCTGGATTTACCTAGGAGATAATAAGTAAATGATAGACTGTTTACGTTTAATTTTTACTTCAAAAGAACCTCTGAATGACTTAAACTAAAAAATGCTAAAGGCCACTGTCACTTTTCCAAATCAGACAGCATTCGGGTAAGATTTGCAATGACTCCATAAAATGCTGAACTCTGATGGACTAGAAATATTCTTTCTGATTTAAAACTGAAGAAAAAAGTTTCATAAGACTGTCCTTAGTTGTTATGAACTAGCCACAGTCCTCTATTTTGCTGCCTCCAAAAATAACAAAACAAAAACTCAACCCTCTTGTAAATGATTGGTTAAACCACAGGCAAGTGCCACAATTCTGACCAATGAAACATGAGGGGATGTCTACAGGGGGCAGATCCAGCAGTTTTTTTCCCTCTTTACTAGTAAACACGCACAAAAAGAGACATTCCCTCTTTCTGCCCCTGGAGGTTTTAAGTGTAAGATATCTGGTATATGGCAGCTGTTTGGGGTATGCAGGACAAGAAATATTATCATCTGCACTTAACAAGAAAAGCTGAAGTGTAAAAATTCGGATTGGAGCAGCAAATCAGTCTGCTTGTGACACTGATTGCCTCAGTTGCTGTAAATTATCTAGTAATACTCTACTCCTCTCCCCCTCTTTTCCCCTCACATTCCAACCAGTCCTGGACGTTTTAATCCTGCCAAATGCCTATACCAATGCCCCATCACTTCCCAAGCACCATATTTTTAAAAAATTCTAAAGTACCAACTAGAAGAAAGATGGCCATTTACTAGGTGTACCCTTCAAAGGGGAGGCGATGCATGGATAGATAAGTGAAGAGCTGAATATAGATCTCTCATATGTACACTTACTTAATGTATATTGAATATGTGTATATTTAATACGAGTAGCCCTGAGCACGAACCCATGCACCAGTAGCTCTCTGCGGTGCCCGCTGCCTGGAGGCTCTCCGCAGCCCAGAGGCCCATCCGCACCCCAGCCTGGCCAGAGGCCCATCTGCGGCTGGGCGCGAAACACTTGCCTCATCGCCAGGGCGACGACACAAGCATCCCCTCCCCACCTCCCCCCGGCCGCTCACACAAGCGTTTCTGCCGAGCCGCTCCATGCCTGCTACCCAGAGACCCTCCGCGACCAGGGTAGAATGCTTGCCTCATCGCCGCGGTGACAGGGGACTCCGGCGGGGCTGAGAGGACTGGGCGCTGCCATCGGGTGCCACCATCTTTGTGACGGAGTGACGGTTAATTTGCATATTACCCTTTTATTAGATAGGATATCTCATATACACATTTAACAAATATACTTAACATGTATTTTGCATATATATTTTACATGTCTGTGTGGCATATTTAATTATGTATATGACAATAGTTAATGGCTTATGGAAATCCAAAACAAGGCTGGATTGGAAACAATCCTCAATCCCTAACAATTCATAGGTTCAGTGTTTATGTGACTGGCATTGTTATTTTGATGAGGAAAGTTCATGAAAGCAATGTCAGTAAATAGTTTCCTTATCTCTGAAGAGGTTTTAATGACTAACTGCCATCCCTCTCCTTTATTTACCTAACGTCTTTGGAATGTAATGACTCTCCCTAAAATGATGAATAAATAGCTAAGGTGGTTTAATACTGTCACCTACAGTAAGGACACAACTAGAAACTGTCAATAATTAGGATAACCAGGAAACAACAGATTTCTACAATAAAACAAGATCACCACTAGAAATGTTCAGCTGGTATTTGAAGTAGGCGTACATTAAAAAGTAGTCACCATAGCCACTCTAGAATTATCACCATACTGTCTCCACTTTTTTCATGGAATAGAATGTTTGATTTTGTTTTTCTATTTTTGATGAAAAACTTGGCATCTTGACTCTCTCTGAATGCAGTATTTCTGTCCCTCATACCTACACTAAACCTGAGAAACAAGCTGAGAACAGAGCAGCCCCTCCTCCTGCCCTGGTACTTACAAAAGGGCAAGAAGTGAGATTTAGAAAACCAATAATTTGCCATAGAAGTAGGTTTTATTTTATTTTCTTAATATGAACTAGGTATTCCTATTAATTCATAAATTATGTACCGCCCATCCCTCAACCATTAAACCTCAACCAATGATTAAAGCATCTTGTCACTAAAAGTAAAATAACTCTTCTTCTTTCTCTGCTAGTGCATTCCTTCAGGAACCCTCATCCTCATTTTTTTCTACACTGATCTGTGAGCCAGGAAGAAATATATGATGTTTTATTGTTTATCAAATATCATGGCATACCACAGACCTCATAAGTGACAGCACTAGGTCTTCAGAATTAATAACACGTATACTGATAATTTGTTTTGTTTTACTGGCATCTTATTTTTTATTTCAGAACTAGAGGCCCGATGCATGAATTTCGTGCAAGAGTAGGCCTTCACAGTCCTGGCTGCCACAGCCCTTGCAGCCCCAACTGCCACGCGGCCCCGACTACCCCATGGCCCTGCCCACTGCCCACTGGTCATTCTGGAAGGTTGTTCCAGAAGGTAGTTCTGCCATCCATTCTAATTAGCATATTAGCTCTTTATTACACAGGATAACTGGTTTGAATAGGTAACCAAATAGGTAATTAGCATATTAGCTCTTTATTACACAGGATAACTGGTTTGAATAGGTAACTTATGGAAGTCAACAACTGAACAGCAAGACATCTATATTGCCTATTATAGGGAAGACATTAAAATGGAATGCTCTCACATGTAAGACTATAATATTGCCAAAATATGTCACCAAAATCAGCATTACATATGTACAACATACTGTTCCAAGAAGAATGTGGAGTTTAAAATTACAGCCTATGAAATTCATTTTTAAGATGACATAATAGAAGATATATTAGTCAATGTTCTTCCCAAATGAATCAACCCATTGCATAATTACAGCAACATTTAATCACAACAGCAAAATGCAGGAGCAACATAATCTCTTTTCCATTTGGACATCTCAGACAATAACTAGTCTTCAAGTAAAGTTACTGAGGGTTGCTTGTTAGGTTATACCTGACCATTAAATATAAATTAACTTTTAAAAAATTCTGGGTTTGAACAGAAACATGGCTTTTAAAATAAATGTAGTAGTTTTAATGCAATCACACAGTATTTGTTTAATGTTTGATTCACTCAGTAGCAATTCCTCCCTTAAGCATTGGTGAAGTAGTTTGTGGACCTGCTTGCAGTAGTATACTTGTGTGCAAAAATCAAACATAAAAACTGATCACATGCTCACAGCTGGAAACCGTGTCAGGCTTTATTCAGTAAGGTATCAGGCATTATCATTTAGCGCTCCCACAGCGGGAGGAAAAATGGTGGCACAGAGGAGAATGAGCACATCAGACACACTCCAGGGGTTTCCTTTCCCTACATTGTTCCTCTCCCAAATGTAACTCTTTAAATTTTAAATAGGAAAAGAACACACAGAATCATTGCTCAGAACAAAAAAAAAAGGGGGTGGGGAGGGGAAGTGGATAGAGAGGAGGAAGGAAGTGGCAAAACAAGAAAAACATGTCTCATTAAATAAAGTGAATACTAGAAAGTTCAACATACACTTTCATGCGTCCTTGAGACCTAAGGAAGCACACAAATCAAAGAGGTGTTATAGAACTACTTCCGTTCAGACAGAGCAGTGTTTTACTGTGCTCTGTTTTACAATTGTTGATTGTGCACAAGTTACTCCTTAGTAATCAAATGCAAATGAATTCAAGAATAGCTAATTGATGAGGTTTTTGTCTTACAAACCTATACTTAATGGATGCCATATATATACTAATACATATTAGGATAATTGAAAGAATTGAAGACAAGTGAACTGAAGCACACATTTTATTTTTCCTTTTTAGAGAAGAAATCATCTTCCAACCCTGTTATCTAATTCTATTTCTTCGTAGAAAATTATATAATTTAGGAATTAATTTTAACCTATGAAAATTCCAATTTTTATATTAGTCCTTGTTTAATACAATAAGACCATCATTATTTAGGGGGGCAAAATTTACAGTGCTAGATTTATTTTACCAGAAAAACAAAGCTCATGAGAGATTTCATTTCAGCAAGTGGAGGTATTTCTAAAGAAATAATGATTGCTGGTTCCTAACATTGGTAGTCCACACCAATGTCTGCAATCTATATATACAAAAGGCTATTATGCAAAGTGTCCCCTCAGGAGTTCCATCAGAGACCGGGAGTTTGATCGCTTGCTATGATGTGCGCTGACCACCAGGGGGCGGTGTGGAATGAAGGAAGGCCCTGGCTGGCAGCCAGAAGGCCCCAATCGGCCCTGATCGCTGGCCAGGCCTAATGACCCTACCCGTGCACAAATTTCGTGCACCAGGCCTCTAGTAGTGATATAACCAGTTCCAGAAGGTCCACAAGTGGATGGTCTATTTGATGTTTCTCCTTCACTTACTGCTCTTCTTGTTGACATGCAGGTATTCTTGGCATACTTTGCAGTGTAGGCTGAACAGTGGCCCCTTGAGCCCCAGACACTGGCTTTTACAATGGTTTGAGAAAGAAATCTCTATCAGTATATAATAAATAGCTAAGTAAAGGTAAAATAACTGTTCTCGGTCTATCCATCCATCCTTTTGTAAATGTCATAGGATTAGAGATGAATCCCCTCATCCCTAACTTTTGTTCTGAAATGTTATGGCAAACTTCTAATATGTCTTTCTTGTGACTCCATGGAAAATACAGACACATGTCAATAATCAGATTAATTACATGTTTAGTCTAAAATAAATCTTGAGTAAGACTGTTGACCACTAGTTTTTACTGCAAAGCTGTGCTTTCTATCAGCTCCTTTTATGAATTTTATGTGTATGAGTATATATTTATGAACATATATAGTACATATGTACATGACTACATAGTATATATGCATGTGAATATGCACTCACATACATACATATATACATCCTTTTAAACTTTTAGGTGTTTTTTTTTTCCTAAAAGTGGAAATATATAATAGATTCTTAGGCCAAAATAAAAAGGAACAAACCACATATGTGCATTTTCTTTTTAAATAGGGAATCAGATCAGCCTAACAAGATGTTTCCCTGAAATATTGGCCTCAAATGAGTCCATTCAGCCATGGCAAGGAGAGGTTTCCAGCCAAAACATTTAATTAGTGCCCAATTAAGACAGCCAGAATGATGTGAAGTCCGGGCTCTGGCCGCGTGCGCGCCTCAGGATGGGTAAGCAGCTTAAGTGAGTCAAGTCTGACTAAAAGCTGTCAACTGTCAAACTGTCAGTGGGCCATATGGGTCACACAGCATCTCTCTGAAGAATTCGGCTTGTCCACTCATCAGGGGAAAAACACCTTCAACACCACTGGGTTGACAAAGACACAGCAGTTCCTCTAGTTGGAAGGACTTGAAGTTGTGGTTGAGTAAAAGGAAGAGTCATGTCATGTCCCCTTTTTAAACTTTCCTGGCACCCCATCAGCTATAGGAAAGGGTCCAAACTCCTTCACATGGCAGACAACACCCCTGCCTAATTATCTGGCCTCATCTCTCATCCCTCCCCCTCTCGGCTTTATCTTTCAGCAACGTTATGCTTGACACTCCCTCCATATGCACACACACTTTCTGGACTCCAGAGATTTGTGAATATGTACCCTCTGCCAATAATACCATTCTCTCTTCTCCTTCCACCTCAACTCATTCATTCAGCTCTTTCACTCAAATTCATCCTATTATACTAAACTCAGGAGTCAGCTGCTACAAGAAGCCTTCCCTCTTATCCCCTCTACCATCAATCTCAGGTAGGGTTGCAGACCCCTCTCTCATGTTCTCATAGTCTAGCATCAACCTTAATGCACATGATCCTCATCATCTCTTGATCAGCCCATTTTCCTCTCTTGACTGTACACAACCTGAAGGCAGGATGTCATCTGAATCTTAGCACCTGGGGCACTGATTATTTTGACATGAAATAATCAAGTCAAAACCAAACTCCACCATGCTTATTTCTTGTTTCAAAATGTCCCTTTTAGGTAAAAAAAATATCACCCTGCAATTTGATTGATTTGCCTGTATAGACACAGTTTGGTACGTTAATAATACACAAGTGAGTCACTGCAACCCTATTGCTCATCCTGTGCTGAGGTCAATGGGTTTGTCCTCCAAGAAAGGGCATGCACAAGGCAGAGGAGCTAATACCATGGAGAAGTGCCCTGGCAATCAAAATCAAGTGATGTTTAAACTAGTTCAATGTTGGGATCTATAATAATAAAAGCGTAATATGCTAATTAGACCAGACGACCTTCTGGACAAAGCCGGGGCTGCGAGAGAAGCCCGGGTCCTGGGTGCCTGCCTGCCGGGGGCCGGTGGGAAGCCCGGGTCCTGGGTGCCAGAGGGAAGCTGGTGCCGGCAGCCTGGGGATGGAAGGCTTACCCTTGCACGAATTTCATGCATCGGGCCTCTAGTTTTATTATAAACAGGAATCAGGATGTAAAAGACTCCAGCGGTGGGGAAAATCTTGGTTTGTGGAAAAACGCTAGTCCTCTTCTAGCCTCCTGCTCAGCAGAAATGTTTTAATGTGAATATTAGAAGGAAGAAACTGTCACAGGCAAACTTGCAAAGGAAGATGGGGAGAGATGCTACCAGAGCTCAGCTCCAACTTGAAGTGTGTGTGTGTGTGTGTGTGTGTGTGTGTGTTAGAGGTAGAGGTACTAATTCCCCAGAACCTATGCAGTAAGTATTGGCAATTGTGACCTTTTCATTCATCTGTTTTTTACCTTCTTGAGTAAATGTGCTATATTAACTCTCTCCACTGCCAGCCCATCTCTGCCCCCTAACAACGCAGGGGGACCAAAGGGTGTTGCTCTCCTAACAGTTCAGTAATTAAATGTACATTTAAAAATATATATATAGGTAAAGAATTATCCGACTCTGTATCTTCATAGCAACTCTCTTAAAATTAGATCAAATTATAGAAATATTAACTCAATCCAAATGTCACAAGATAATTAAATATAACAAAATATTAAAAAATTGATAAAGAGCATGCATTAGGAAATAATAAAAATTCTAAAATTTAATACTTCCTAAGCTCCAAACAAAGGTAGAATCTATGGAAACAAAGGTGATCTAATCATTTGACAGATGATCTGAAAAACAGCATGTGAATATATCATTTTGAAAATATCAACTGTTGGTCACACCTCCCAGTGTAGCTAAATCAGGCTTTAGCTACTACTAAAAAAAAAAAAAAAAAAGTTAAAACAGAAATTATTTTAATACATTGATGAACCACTTTCAAAAACAATGCTCATGCGCGAACCTGGGAAACTGCTTTCTCTGGCTATAAAGAAAAAATCCTGCACTAAGACATGTGAAGAGTCGCATCCTTCCCCTAGGAGTGGGGGCTGCTGTGTGGACAAGAAATTGGTGGGAAGAGCTTTATCCTAAGGTGGGCATGTCCAGGAAATTAAAAAGAATAAAGAAATTAAAAGAGAATTAGAATGTAACTATGACTTTCTATCTAAAGAATCAAATGTGTTGCCCCCAAAATGTAATTTTTTTCTTCATTCCTAAAGGAGAAAAGTTTTTGTTTCCGCTGTCACAGGAAGAACAAAAGGAATACGTGTCTGTCAAGAGTACACAGAACCACCATGTCCACAAAGGACTCTCCAAGGTACACAAAAAGGTGCAGGGGCAGCCCCGCACCAGGCCTGTGGTGCTGAGCTACCAACGGCTTTCCTTCAGTGCTACAGCCAGACCACATCTGCTGACAGCACCCACGCCACTCCCCCTGCAGGAGCTGGAACAACCAGAGGTACTGACGTTCCTCGTGGCCTCTCCACCAGGTAAAAGAACGTTCTGAGCCTCTTCAACGAGATACTAAGAATGCTCATGTGGCCAGGATGGGCCTTCTTCCCCGCTTTTCACCTGCCTCTCCTCTCCTTCCTTCCCACATGTCCCCTTCTTAGGAGGGAGTTACTTGGTGTGACCCCAAAGAGGCAGAGAACCTCTTAGCACAATTAAGTATGTCAGGCGTATGCCCTGTCAAACCTAGGGGCCCAAGGGCCTGCTGCTGCCATCCAGCTAGAGGGCAAAATCAAGGGGCATACTGTCTAAGAAACAGAACCCTGGAGAGAAGCAGAAACCAACAAACAACACAAAGACACTAGGAAGGAAAAAGGAAGGGAAAGCGAAGGAGCCTCTGATGTCTATCTGGATTTGTCTATATTCTTGAACATCATTTTTCCCGATAATGAACTGTTTACCTCTCCCAGCTTGTACTTACAAATAAGTCCTTGAAATCTCTCCTGCTCCCTCCTGGAGAGAATGTGGGAGGAGATGAAGAAAGGTGCCTCCCTCTCCCTTTTCAGGAAGCATTCCTTTCTTAACTCAGAGATAAGTGAACTGTACTGCAAGGAATCCTTAATTTGAGTATGCTTTTATCTTGCAATGCACAGCATAGGTCAGAAAGGGATCAGAACAGGCTGTCTGTATAGACAAAATGAAAATCCAAGACTTGGCTATTGTAAGAGAAAGTTCCCAGATTCTTTTTTTTTTTTTAATATTTTTTATTGATTTCTTACAGAGAGGAAGGGAGAGGGATAGAGAGCTAGAAACATCGATGAGAGAGAAACATCGACCAGCTGCCTCCGGCACACCCCCCACCGGGGATGTGCCCGCAACCAATGTACATGCCCTTGACCAGAATCGAACCCAGGACCCTTCAGTCCGCAGGCCGACGCTCTATCCACTGAGCCAAACCGGTTTCGGCAGTTCCCAGATTCTTGGTACTGAATGTGTAAAGTGGGTTCATCAAAGTCAGGGAAGAAGCTAGCATCATAGGTATCAAATCAACCTCTTACTCAAAGGAACCATAGTGGTCAGAGCAGAATTTGGGAAAAACACAGCATAAGGGAAGTGATGTCAGAATCAGATATTTAGCCAAAATTTAAAAAAGAGTCAGACACAATGGTTAAAGAAGACCTGTGACTCAGATTCACAAGTTGTCAAGGGCAGGACCACAGAGCCAGGTCATCAACAGATCAATGATATCTCCATATGGGTGAGTGTTAAGAGCTGAAAGAACAAAACTAGCAAACTCACATAGGTACTATTCTAACATTTATTCATAAACACATACTACAGTATAAAGAAGGTACTAAACTACACGAACCTTGTGAGAGTAAAAACAAGCTCTGTACTGGTAATAAGTAAGAATTATAATTATTACTATTTTTTTAAATATATTTTATTGATTTTTTACAGAGAGGAAGGGAGAGGGATAGAGAGTTAGAAACATCGATGAGAGAGAAACATCTATCAGCTGCCTCCTGCACACCCCCTACTGGAGTATGTGCCCACAACCAAGGTACATGCCCTTGACCGGAATCGAACCTGGGACCCTTGAGTCTGCAGGCCAACGCTCTATCCACTGAACCAAACTGGTTAGGGCTATAATTATTACTATTAATAATATATAGTAAATAGGAAATCAAGTGCTGAGCTTACTACTGGCATATAAATATTGAATTCGCCCTAGCTGGTTTGGCTCAGTGGATAGAGCATCCGCCTGTGGCATGAAAGGTCCTGGGTTCAATTCCAGTCATGGGCACATGCCTGGTTGCAGGCTTGATCCCCAGTAGGGGGCATGCAGGAGGCAGCTAATCAATGATTCTCATCATTGATGTTTCTATCTCTCTCTCCCTCTCCCTTCCTCTCTGAAATCAATAAAAATATATATTTTTTAAAAAGTCAAACCTCTTAACTTGGATTAATCCAGGTGACATGACCAGGAAAGCAAACTGAATGAGAACCCTCTAAGTCTAAGTGATGATTGTAAGGTCTGTAGATGGTTTGAATGACAAAAACAAATCTGAAGAATGTCTGGTGGTGAAACCCTGAAATCAAATGGCAACTGTCAAAGTAGAGAAAGGATTGCAAACTGAAATTTAACTATATCAAAATTATTCCGGGTTGCTTAAAAATGACAGTATTCTTTACAATAATGCTAGAGAATATGCTCAATAAATATTTATATATAAGGCCAAAATATGCAAAGAAACATTAATATTAAAAAGAATGAAAGAATATTAACTCTTTCAAGGTATTAAAATTTGCATAAAAATATAAAAACAATGAAATTTTTTATTTCTAGTGTCTAAGTTTCAAAAAAGTAAGAAGGAACAAGCATTATAATAAGTGCTCAGACAACTAAGAGGAAACAGTGTTTCTAGGGCACTTGTTATGTTTACTCTCTTGATCTGGGTATGTTCAATTTGTAAAAACGCATTCAATTATGATTTGTGCATTTTTCTGAATTAATGCTATGCTTCAATAAAAAAGTTTTCTAAAGGAAGAAAGTCTTAGTCTATGTTCCTAAAACCTTGAAATGATCCTAAAACTTTGCTAAGGTATTGCAGAATGAGGCTCTAGATAAAAACCAATAATGATATCCTCCATTGTAGAATATAAGTCTCTAAAAGGCTTGAGAAGCCCTAGCCAGTTTGGCTCAGTGGATAGAGCATTGGCCTGCAGACCAAAGAGTCCCGGGTTCGATTCTGGTCAAGGGCACGTACCTTGGTTGCAGGCTCCTCCCCGGCCCGGGCCCTGGTTGGAGGTCGTGCAGGAGGCAACCAAATCGATATGTTTCTCTCACAATGATGTTTCTCTCTGTCTTTCCCTCTCTCTTCCACTCTCCAAAAAAATCAATGGAAAAATATCCTCAAGTAAGGATAAACAAACAAACAAAATAATAATCCTCTCTAATAAAATGGTAATATGCAAATTAACCATCACTCCGCTACATAAGCCACGCCCACCAGCCAATCAGGGCGAGCATGCAAATTAACCTCAATCCAAGATGGCTACAGCCACAGTGAGCAAGGTTTCCCAGGTAACAGAGGAAGCCAAGCTTTCCATAGCCGTTGCATGCCTAAGCCTCCACTCAAGCTACAAAGTTTCAATTATAGAAGGTAAACAAATTCAAACAAATGGCGGCAGAATGGAGCTTGAGAGAGCAGGCCATGGTTGCCGGCGGCAACAGGGGAAGCAAAGCTTTCCGCACACCCTGGCCGGGCTCACCCGCTTAAGGCTACAAAGTTTCAATTGTAGAAGGTGAATTAACTGCCACAGAAATGGCTGCCGAAGCCCCAGGCTTGGCTCCGCTCCAGGCTACAAAGTTTCAATTGTAGAAGGAAAATAAATTCCAAATACCAGGGCCTCCCCTTGGGTTGCCAGGGGGCGTGGCCGGCCTGCAAACCACCACAGGCCCCTCGCTCAGGCCGCCCCACACCCCAAGGGAATCCCCACCCTTATCTGTGACCCCCTTCAGGGCAAACCAGCTGGCCCCCACCTGTGCACCAGGCCTCTATCCTATCTCATAAAAGAGTAATATACAGATTGATCATCACTGCAACACACAATATAGCTGCCCCCATGGGACACAAGATGGCCACCACAAGATGGCCAGCAGGAGAGGGCAGTTGGGAGGCACCCGGCCTGCAAGGGAGGGCAGTTGAGAGGGACCAGGCCTGCAAGGGAGGGCAGTTGAGAGGGACCAGGCTTGCAATGGAGAGCAGTTGGAGGTGATCAACCCTGCAGGAGAGGGCAGTTAGGGGTGACCAGGCTGGCAGAGGAGGGAAGTTAGGGGCAAACAGGCTGGCAGGGGAGCAGTTAAGCATCAACCAGGCTGGCAGCAGAGTGGTTAGGGGGTGATCAGGCTGGCAGGCAGAAGCGGTTAGGGGCAATCAGGAAGGCAGGTAGGCAAGCAGTTGGGAGCCAGCAGTCCTGGATTGTGAGAGGGATGTCCGACTGCCCGTTTAGGCCCGATCCCACCAGGATCGGGCCTAAACGGGCAATCGGACATCCCTCCAGCAGTCCCAGATTGGAGAGGGTACAGGCTGGGCTGAGGGACAACCCCCTGCCGTGCACGAATTTCGTGCACTGGGCTTCTAGTAATAATAATAAAAGGCTTGAGAAGAACTTACAGCTGGTCAATATACCGAAAGTCTTGAAAGCACCCTAAGGGATACCTGCTTGAATCCTGAGAAAATGGGTGATAGAGGTGAGCAGGGAATTTGACTCTGGGATGCCTGAAGCTGGGTCTGCTCAACTTGAGTGAACACATTTCAGGAGTCAAATGTTCTGCTTGACCAAGTTCCTTGAGACCTAAGAAAGCAGCGTTTCTTCTTGTGGCTAGTGACTCAGCATGTGTCCTGTCACAAAATCCGAATTACCATATTCAAGTCCCAATTCCTAAATCTAAAGACCAGCTAGGCTTTCCCAAACAGGGTAACTGCTTACGCTGTTGCCAATCAAATAATTGCCTTGCTTTGCTTCCACCTCTTCCCTGAAAAAGCCTTTCTCCTGGGAACATTCCTAACCACTGCCCAATTCAAATTTTTGCTCAATAAACTCTTAAAATTTGTAATGTGCCTCATTTTTTCTTTTACCAAATGTAAAGCCATATGAGTCTGTTGGTTAGCAACCGCGGATGTTCCCCAGGTGAAATTCAAAACTGGCACCCATACACAGAGGGCAAGCCCACTTCTATGGGGAACCTCAAATGTTTGAAAATAAGGTCCCAGCCTTCCTAGCCTCTCTCATCACCTGCAATGCCCCATTTGGAGCCCAAATCTTACCATGTCCCTTCCAACCTCTACAAATCTGCTCTTGTCCTGTCCTTCCCTCAAGGTGTCCTTTTTACACTTGTTTTCAAATTCAAAATATCCTTTAAGGCCCTATTCACATCCTTCCTTGTCCATGAAGCCTTACCCATTAACTCCAGTATATTGACCTATTTATTATCCCTGCATTCTCTGGATATTATCTTCTACATCTAAATTTACAATTTGGCTATATTTCTCTAAACGCTGATATGCACTAAGACTCCTCTTATCACCAAACTGTAAAATCCTTTTAAAAGAGGGATCATTTTTATGTTTCTTTACCATTTTCCCAGTACTTGCACAGTGTTAAGCACTCAGTATCAAGGTGATAAAACTAAGTTTTGATAAATATTGGGGTGCTCAAAAACTATCCATGGAAGTGAATTAAGTTAATTTCTAAAGGGGTCATGGGACGGTTACACTGATGTGTGTGTGTGTGTGTGTGTGTGTGTGTGTGTGTGTGTGTGTATAAGTCATTATTTATCTTACTCATTTCAAATATACCTTCTGAGAAGTGCTTTGAGAAACTACAGACAAATGCAATCCTATATTGGAAGTAGCAAAGAAACCACCCATGTCATTGTCCCCAATATAGAGGACTCAGATAAAGACAAAAAAAAGAGAAAAGAATCCATCACAGCACTCAGATAAACACAAAATTAATCCAAAACACATAAATAAAATAGTTTAATGGTCCAAAACATGAATGTGCCTAATAAATGCTTAAGGGGTGGCTGAGTTTTGACAAAGGGAGTTCTGCCAACTTCTACCAAAATTAGATTCAAGAAACCAGGTCACTAAGGATGGAGGAGAAAAATGGGGTCCAAAAGTCAGCTGCATTTCAGACCTGGCCGTTAAGTGCATCCGATTAAGCTCCTGCAAAGAGGTCTGACTCGAGGTGGGTGGTGGCACTGAGATTAGCAGGGTGCATACAGTGGAAGGGAGAGAGAAGAAAAGGAGGTTAATGGTGAGGAAACGGAGGAAAAGGTATTCCGACACCACTAGTTGGCTAACTTTTGTGATTCCCATTTTTGGCTTTTTTATTTTTTTTACATTTTTCCCCTCCATTTTGTACTCCTGCCCAGATTCAAAGTGATGGCTTCATAATAATAAATAAATAATTAAGGAACCAAGAAAAGATCCAAAAGACATGCCAAGAAAGTTTACCAGCTTGGCTCCAGATCTGCCCATAGTGAGAGGCAGAAAGCAGGTCTGGCTTGCCTGCCTGCATGGCTGGAAGGCAGTGACAGGCATCCAATTACAAAGCTCAGGGGGGCATCTTCTCTGGCCACCAATGGCTGCCCGGCTGCTTGGCATTCATATTTTAAAACATTTCTTCAAGGGATAGTAATGCTTTTTTTTCCCTGTTGGGAGGTTTAAATGTATACATATCTTCCCATAGACCTTCCTTTAGGTCCAGGAATGAGCTGGGTTTGGGGAATACCTAGACTCCTACAGAATCAATGCCCTAGAACTAGGGTTCTCCCATCCCCAGCTGGGATCGCATGCCTTTCAGCACTTAACCTCTAGTCTTGAGATTGGCCCAGGGAACAAGAAGGTGGAGGGAAAAATACTTGCTATAGAGAGATGATGATTTAGACAGAGACTGCTAAGTTAACTTCATAATAGTTAACCATATGTTTATTTCAGAGAGGAAGGGAGAGGGAGAAAGAGATAGAAACATTAATGATGAGAGAGAATCATTGGTCGGCTGCCTTTTGCACACCCTCTACTGAGGATTGAGTCCACAACACGGGCATGTGCCCTGACCAGGAATCAAACTGTGACCTTCTGAGTCATGGGTGGACACTCAACACTGAGCTACACCGGCCAGGCAAAGTCATAATATTTTTGTAAGTTTTTAAAAATTTGTCACAACTATTATCTCATTTGATCTTCAACCCTGTGAAGTCAGCTGAGTAAATAAAGATGATCATCCTCATTGTGTAAACAAGACAGAATACAGAGGTCCCACCTGCCTTGCTCTTAGTCATAGAGCTGGTGCACTCCCCCAGCAGGACTGGAACCAGGCACTCCAACAGCATCCAGACACACACAAGCTCCAGAAACAGAGGAGTGAGCCGCTTGAACAGTGAAGGGGTCAGGGATTTTCTGGAAAATTTGAGACAGACATAAAATCTACAAGGCAGAAGGAGGCTTAGAAAATATCTAAGACCAACTCCCTCATCGGAGTTGGTTGAATGCCTGGCGTAGTTATTCATCAAATTCATATAAAAGTCAGCTCTCCTAGCTTCCAGCCCAGTGTTCTTTTCTACCCACTGAGATGACATTTCCTTCCATTTAGGCTGGCTTAAACCAAAAACTCAAGAAGTCAGTGAGACAGTTCAGGATCCATTTACCCTGGCAAAGCAAAATAAATACCAGATGCAAACAGATCAAGTCAAGTTAAAAAGCTTCCCCTGTAAAATAGGAAAAGCTGAGAAGAAGTATGGGAGGAAGGAGAAAGCACCAGAGCCAGAATTTCTAGGTCCTCATTTGCCTCCTGGCCCTGGCCCTGGCCCTCCCTACAGAAAGATTTGGAAGCCTGGCAGAAGGTCAATTTCGCCATTTGCCAATACCCCAAGTGAACAATGCCTACTTCCTTCATTGGATTGTTAAGAGAAAGCAATGAGATAATGGGTGTGAAAGTTCATTACAAATGATGTAAGGTATTTTCATCTTTACTGTTGTGCTTTGCTTTCCTGAATTACCTAGCTAATTATCCTTTCTCCACTTGATTTTTGTTTTTGATATGTGGCCCAGGCAAGCTGTCTAGTGTGAGGATGAAAAGCTGTGGTACAATCACTCTCAGATGAGACCTTAAAATTGTCCTTTCTAACCAGGTACCTCAAACAAGACAGTGAGTATATATGGGTACCCCAAAATGTGGAACTAAGATTACATCTGAGAGACTGAAGAACAATGCCTAATAAATAAGCTTAGCCATCCATGAATAAGTTACATAATAGACTGTTCAGCTATGTCTGATAAATAAAATGTAGGAATATCCAAGTTTCAAAGAAATGCAGATAGTTACCAATAGAGCTAACACTGAAGAACAAGACTTGCTGCAGGGAGAGAATATGCCTACCAGTTGCACAATACCCAATCGTTTTAAGTGAATAAACTAGCACTACTTATTACATTAGCTTCGTGTGAGTTAGGGTCACAGATGGTTAGTCCTCCTGACCTTACGTACCCTGGGAGCAGATGGGGAAGGAAACCAGAAGACTTCACCCGTTTACAGGCGGCTATGGCGAGGAATGACACAAATAGTTAAGTTGTAGACCTGAGAAAACCTGGGGGAAAGGTGTGTAATTTGCTCTTTGTAGCATCAGAACCACAGCCACCTGCAAACAGGACTGGGATGCATGTGACAGCAGCTAACCTGGGTTGGAAAACCATGTTACTCAAGGGGATCCCCTTTTTCTGTGCTTGTAATCCATGAGAACTCAACCAGAATATATGCTAACTCAATTTCCTTTCAAAAATACTTTTGGAAGAAGAAGAAAAGATATGTCAACAATACTAACCATTTTTTAAAATTAGGTTATACTCTATGTAAGTTACAAGTGTAGCCCAATTCTTCCATCTCCCTGAGGCAGTTTTGAAAATGCCCAAGATAAAGATAAGAAGCAACGAGGAAGTAAATACAAATCACTTTTTATAAACTCTATTGCTAAAGTTAAAAAGAATACAAATATATTCAGGAAAAACATTTCAATTAAGGTAGTTGGAAATACAGGAATTATAGCACCTTTCAATTACCTAGAAAACTCAATCAACCAAAGTCAACGTACTCACTATGCTTTTCAGTTAATGAAGATTTTGGAAATTTTAATAATAATTATACATCAGAATTTGTCATGAAGGTAATATCCAGTTGTTATAGTAGCTATTGTGCCAAGAATTTCTCTCAATTGTTGTTCTATTGAATGCTATTTATTTCAGAAATGGTCTAGGGTTAAAGAGGGGTGACATTCTAGTGATTAATCTTAAATCCTTTCAGGATGGGAACATGGCCCTAGGCCAGCAAAATGGGAAAGATGCACTGCAATGAAATCAGCAGTTCCTTCCTCAAACTTCCTAATCCAAGTGGCCAATTGTTGGTTGTCATTGCATTAATCTAATTATAACTCATTCCCACTGAATTTTAAAATACATGAAATGACTGGGGGGAAAATAGCAAGGTGTAAAAATCAAAGGGTTCCACAGTTGATGTTGCATTCACAGGTAATTACTTAACACAGGCAAAGCTGAGCTGCACAACCTACAATTCTGCGACTTTCTATAGGCTCTTTGCTTCTACTCTAAATAAAAGAAATCCCTTTCTTTTTGTCAAGAAAACTTTTCTCTACCTCAGTACTGCCTGACAAGGGAACAGATGGCAATTTAAGGGGAGAATTTATGAGAGCCACAATCTTAATGTTGCATAAAGGAAAGAAAAAGACTCGCATCAAAACCACTGACAAATGTACTTGCTAATATTAATGCACTCCCCATTCATCCAATATGCTTCCTAATTGCTTTTCTGTACATAATAATGTGGCACCTGCTGCTCAACATTGCAAACGCATCAGGATTGCTCCAAAGTCAAACAGCTCTGCAACTGGCCCTCTCCCAGTGATAAATGTAGAGCACTGTATCACGCACAGTTCCTGTCAGTGGCATAATTAAAATTTTATACTTACAGAAAAAGATAGTAAACAATCAGTTCTTAAATGGATTCACAAGAGGAACTCTTGTTACAGCCAACTTTATAATTAGTATGCATCATGTACTGCTAATATATCCATGACAAGAAAATAGGAAAAAAATTAGAAACTTGAGTTCTTCCCCCTAATGCAATGTTGAACTACTAAAAAAAAAAAAAAAAAAAAAAAGAAGAAGAAGAAGAAGAAGAAGAAGAAGAAGAAGAAGAAGAAGAAGAAAACAATCTACTGTTACTGTAGTTGTACCTCAAGAGACTTCTCTGATGTTAGCATAACTGTTTCTTCCAAATAACTTGTCTTTGCTTTCTCGAGTGGTGATGAGAATTAGATTAGAGGTTAGGATGGAGAAAACTTTCTTATGTGCCCACACCAATGAAAGCCTGACCCAAAATACCATATATTGTTTAGGGCAGGGATTAGAAAACTATAGCCTGCTGGCCAACTCCGGCCCATGTACTGTTTTTGTAAGATTTGTGAGTTGAGAATTATTTTTACATTTTTAAATATTGGCATAAAAAGTTAAAAGGAGAATACTATTTTGTGACACATGAAATTATAGGAATATCACTTTTCAGTGCCCATAAACAAAGTTTTATCAGAACATAGCCAAGCTCATTCTTTTATGTATCATCAGTGACTGCTTTCCTGCTGCAAGGGTAGAGCTGAGTAGTTGCCACTCAGACTGTATGGCCTGCAAAGCCTAAAATATTTACTATCTGGCCCTGTTCAGAAAGAGTTTGCTGACCCTGATCGAAGGCATTTGTAGTCTACAAACTTTTGCAGTTGGAATGAGTACTTACATATGTGTGCACGCATAAACAATTAGTGATCAGTGAGACAAAAGTAGGATTACAGCAAGCATATACCTGGATGCACATGTGTATGTATATGAAAAGAAAAATTATAAGTGTAATTAAAAGTTAATGTCTGAGTTCTGATAAGAATCTAATGGTACTAATTATTTATCTGTGTTTTTCTCTTGGTTGTACTTATATCTTGCTTTGCTTTTGAATCTAAATAATTTATGTTCCTATGTCTGTGAAGAGTCCATCTGTTAAACAAGAAAACAATTAAAGCAAAATGACAAGATTTACTTTTGGCTATCATTCATTGTTGAAATAATGGGAGATTTAGTATATCACTATTTAAGCCCTTGGCTATTTTTTGTTGTTTTAAACAAAGCTATGATTAAGCTGAAAAAAAAAGTTATTTGACAATGTATTATAATTCCATCATATGTTACAGTAGCAGGCAGGCAGACAGGCAAAGACTGTGGGCCAGGTATGGAAGGTCACCAGGGCGGTAAGCCTCAGTACCTAGCAACAAGGAACAATTGTAGAGTGCAATCTCACCTCCAGGTTGATCTTTCCTCCCCTGGCATATTACTGGTCATGCAGTGTAGACCCCCTGACCTTTCATATCCCTGATCATGGGGTGGGGACCCTCCTCTGACCTTTCCTCTCCCAGCATGTCACTAGTCATGTGACAGACACCCTTAGAGCAGGAACAAGGGGCCCAGAGAAAAGCTTCATATGACTCCCATACAAACCCTTGCACAATCACTCCCTTAAGCATTAAGCCCTCAAGACAATGAAGTTCTGACCTGCATCAAACAATCTTAGGAAGAAAGCCTTGGGTCTGTTGAGCACACAGTCAGAGTTTTGATTCAAATAGAATCATCGAGGCCTCAGTTGTATTTTAGGTCTAAGCCCAGAAAAGCAACAAGGCCAGGCAGGGTAATTCCAGGGATGACATCAGGACTAGCTGCGATGACTAATGACCTCCTGCCCTGGCGCCAACCAATCAGTAGAGACCATGATGGTCGCTCGCGCGCGCGCGCGCTCTCTCTCTCTCTCTCTCTCTCTCTCTCTCTCTCTCTCCCTCTCTCCCTCTCTCCCTCCTTCCCTCCTTCCCTCCCTCCCTCCCCCCCACTTCACACACACACCTTCTTCCTTTAGGTGTGTCTCTTTCTCTTAAACTACAAGGGCCTTTCTTTTGCCTCTGTAACTTGCTTTCTGAGCCCACACAGCCCAGCTGGCTCACTTCTTCTACCTCTGCAACTTTCTAAATAAACATTTGCTTGCATTTGAGCCTTGATTCTGAATTCTTTCTTAGCCAGAACTCAAATACCAAGATTGCTGAACAGAACATCTGGTGCTATTTTGCCACTAACAATACCAGTGGGGGTAATTGGGGGAAGGATACATGGGACCTCTCTAGGCTATTTTTGCAACTTCCTATGATCAATAGTTATTTCAAAGTTAATTTTTTTAAAAAAAGTTATTTGAGAGCAGAAAACTTCTCTGGAAAATGGGTTGGCTCCACTATCTGACATGCAATTATATTATACCTGGATTTTAAAAACTTGACAGGGTGATAAACAGATCTAAAGATTCATACACTCTCCATATATGAAATGAAGCTGAAACAAATCAACCAGTTGATTTTTTTCTAGTCAGTATAGTGGAGGGGGCAGGGAACCAGCCAATGGGATTATTTGGTTTGGTGGACAAAGCACCTGGTTGACCAGCTGACCATTTAGCTGCGTGGGGGTTGTCAAGCATTCCTCTTCAGTAAGTTTGGCATGCAGGGTCTGATAACAGTTTCTTTGCTCCTCTTTTCATGTCCCCCAGGCACATTTCTATTGGTCAGAATCTTTCCCTTATTGTACAATTACCATCTTTTACATCTAGATGAAAATCCTTTTCTTCACAGCTGAAAGCTGAAAGCGAAGGGAATTTGAATCTAGAGGATTTTAACTTGCTTTGCTTCACTAGGAAAGCATGCCCCATACGATGTAGTGCCTTTTTAAAATTGCTGCTCCTTTGAGCAAATAGTATTAATTCCAACACTTTTTTAAAAGAAAGGGAAAACTACCTGTGAATACAAATAAAGTGACAAATTCCACAACCAAAGCTCTCAGGGAGATTAAGGTCTAAATCAGAGGCACAGATGCAGATAAAATAATTTGTATCATGAATGAAAATGTTACACACTAAACTCCTAGGAAAAACAAAACCTTTTTGAAGATAAAACCGCATAAAAATTGCTGATGTGAGTGAGGAAATAAAGTATGTTTTTAGTTTCATGGCAGGGAGAAGATGAGATTCATTTTTATACCAGCTCCACAAAGGCTTGCTAGCAACCTGCTTAGAATACAATAGACGGGATTTAAATTTTCTTTTCCTTAACATGGTTTGCTCATTTGCATGCTAGGCCCCAGAATGGTCTTCTCTCTCTCCCTGCCATTTCACAGAAACACTGGGATCTGAGCGCTGGGAGCAAACGGAAAGGTTCAAGGGTGCTTGTGAGTTCAGCATAAAGCTCTTTTATCAGTGTATTTGCAAGGGAAAAATACAGGCCTTTCCTCACTTCATTGGGCAGCTTTTCCTTTGAGGGACAGCTTCAAAATCTCCTCCCCAGAAACCCCCTTCAGCCCAGAAAGTGCTCTGGACTCAAAAACACAGAGGCAAAAAAGCCACCAGGGCTGCTAATGAACAAAGACAAAATTAGTGTTGGTTTGGCAGGATTTTAGAAAAAGGATCGCTCTACCTTTCTCCATCCTGATGTCAGTGTTTCAAATATCTCCATCTGAAATGGGATCCGTGGCTATTATTCAGGCTTTCCAGAAAGTCCAAGGGGACCAAGACACTGAAGGAAAGGAACAGTCACACCTTTTTCTAATCCATTTTAGGACGATTAACGTGTACACAAATGTCACAACTATCCAACCCAGTGACTAATCATGTTAAAGAAGAGAAGAAAATAAACACAAGACATTTCGTTTACAAGGGGAATATCAACCCAACCCACTGACTGCAGTAGGTTTTTCAAGCCCGGAAAGCACGTTCTAATCATAAGAGGACATACTGTATATGAAGAGAAATGGTCCCTCCTTGCAATATAAAGAACTCAGATGTGATGCCCAATGAAATAATACAAGGACTATATTCCTCAACAGTCAGCACGGCACGTTATTCTCTGTTACTGACAGACAGTCACGGACAGGGGAAAGGTGGGGATGGCATTCTATGTAAATAAGAGGGAGTGGTGCTGGGGTGATGTTGTTGTGTGTTGTTGTTTTTTTCCAGCTTTACCAGAGCCCTCACAGCAGGAAGTGTGTTATTGTCATGCAAATGCGTTTGATTTCCTCCAAAATCCCCTTTCACTGTCTTTCCTGTCTGAATGTATCATCACACCGTATTTGCAATTCTATTAAGCACCATTTTTTATTAGCCTAATTTACGTAACCTGCCTAATAGGAATCGGAAATGTTAAGTTATTTTACTGGATCCAATTAGTATTTCATTGTTTTAGCCTGAGCACAATATTGTACAATAGTCTGCAATACTCAGCTAAATGGAATAGGATGTACTCCTCGTAATACGATAAATGGAAGCATATGTTTTAAGCTAATTAAAACGCAGTTAAAACCTGCCTGAACTGAAACCAATTGCATCCTTTAATATCTGGTGGGTGACTTTCTTTTTAAAATGTAATAATGAAATGTCATATCATGGTGAACTTAAGAAAAAAAAAAAAAACCACAAAAGTTAAGTACTGAAAATAGCTGGTCTAAATTACTAGTAAATTGTTTCCTGGAAATGCATTTTTTCTTTTTACCTGTCACACAGTGAAGAAGAATGAGTTTCCCCAAGTTAAATGTACAGATTCACAAAATGTGCAAACTTGTTGGTTCAAATACACCAGTTAAAAAAAGGGTGGAGGAATATTTGTAAGTATTTCTATAATTAAAAATACAGTTTGCTATCCTATTTCTCATTTTAACGTCTGTTCAATTTAAAGAAATATTTCAAGTGCTGCCTTTTGTGCATATGTGAAATATATATAGCAAATATTTACAAGACTTCAAATAAAGAAAATTTTGCAACAACAATCAATTTGTAAGTGTACCAAAGGTAATACAAATATAGCAATGGCTTAATATGGGGATGTTACTAGTATAAAGACTGATACGTTCTATAAAAATTGTGAAATAATTAGTAAACATTGTAGCTATTAACAGCATAAATATATTATATGTAATTCCTTATAATACAGAAAAATATTTTTCACTAATTTCATAACTTTGCTACTGAATTCATATTGAGCTGTTATGTTGTTTTTATCTTGGAATTATTGCCCTAAGAACCACAGGGTTCTTATGATATAGTACTCTATGTTAAAATAATATATTTTATATTAAAATATAAGTAGGAAATAACATATCCAGGAAAATAAAATACTGAGTGACACATAGCACAATTAAAAATATATTTGCTTCTTAGTTTATATACAGAAACCTCTCAAACCCCATTCCAATGAAGAGAAAATAGTTTTTTAGATAGCAGCTTTACCAAAAATAACTTTCAGAAAAAGAAAATAGGTACAGAGGTTTTTTTTCTTACAGTAAAAGAGAGCCCAAAAGTTTAATGTTTAGCAAAATATCAAATGCAATATTTTGTGAGAAAATTTCATTTTTCAATCATGACAATAGTAAGAAACACTAGTAAAGTGAACTCCTGGGCTGACTAGAGATTTTTAACGGTAATATTATGATGGCTGCACTAGACATGAGAGTGTACTTTATGTCATTTCTTTCGACTTTGCCATTAACTCCATAACAGCTGGCATCAAATATACTAAATTGTGATATAATGAGCTTATATATTGCTAGCAATTACAGAGTTAAGTTAAATAAATCCTTGGAGTACAAAGTAAGTGTGCTTTCCACCTGACAATAAATTAAAGGTGACACCTGCCTTAATTTAAAATTGCCTAAGATCATCTATAAAAATCAACAATAACAACAAAAAATACGTGATTGAAACCACATCTCAAAATTTGCTACGTTTGACTATATCCATTTCATATATGTTTATTTATGACATCTGTCATTTCGATCTATTATTTAAACACTTTTTATGCATTGCTGAGTTATGAAGTATGTTTGTGATAACTATACTTCTGAATGTGAAAGCCTGGATTGTGAATGCTATATATCTTAGTTTCCTTGGAGATATATAGATATAGATATACACACACACACTAGATAACCAGACCACAATATTCTTTTAAAGTATGATACCAGAGAGACTGTGGCTTTAGAGAAAAGTCTGAGGACCAGATTTTGTTTGGATGCTTCTGATTACCACATAACCATCACTTATTCAGTGAAATTCATAAATTAACTTTTTCTTTAATTAATTTTGGAAAAATATATTTAATAAAAATGTATTTTGGACCATAGATTAATGGACTAGGTCCAAGAGGAATTCAGATGGCAGCTGCAGTTAGAGACTCAAACAAGCTGGGGTTTGATATGTTCAGCAAAAAACACCCTATGCAAATTACAGGAGGATGGGATGGGTACCAATACAGGACCCATCCCAATCTACACACACACACACACACACACACACACACACACACACGGAAAATATTAAAACTTAAATAAGAGCCATGGAGTCTCATGGATTACAGAGAGTTGGAAGTGATTTTAAGAAGTGATTAGAGACAGACTTGATAGTTATAGTTCTCCCTTCTGAATGCTTTCAGGGATGGAAACAATTATCTAAGGATAATGTGCCATGTTCTCATCTTGAACACTTCATCATATCTCAAATGAATCTATTAGGCACCCTAAAATCTTTTGGTGATCTGGAAGGTGTAAGACCATCTTATAAAGACAATTCAAGCTTTAATTTTCCCATTCCAACAAAGCAGCCTGCCTGTATGGGGACAATGATGAACCTCATCATTGTATAATTTCCTACAGAATTAACTGGTATTATTGAGTACGAAAGTACAGATTGGCATAGATCTAAGGAACACAAACAGATCAGCCCTAAAAGAAACTAAGCTTGTTGGCAAGCCAGAATTTGAACTGAAGTGGAAATTACAAAGCGTAACAATTAACCATTACTGTTTTAATTGCCCAAAATTGTCAGGCCTTGAGTGGGTAGAAGCAAAGGTGAAAATCCGAGGTCTAAAAGAAATGTTTCTCCGTTATTTCTAGATCCAAGGATAAAAATCAAATGCAAGACTCTCAATTTAGAATTCTCTCTCTCTCTCTCTCTCTCTCTCTCTCTCTCTCTCTCTCTCTCTCTCTCTCTCTCTCTCTCTCTCTCTCGCATTAGCTGTGCATTGATTCCAAAGGATTAATTTATGTGGTGACCAAAAATGATGGCACAGGTGGCTGAAATGACCACAATGACAGACTTGGGGATATTTATCTGCGAAACTTTTAGTGATGTGCATGTTCACAGATGTACACATTTTCAACCACAGATTGACTGAGACAGGATCTACAGACTTAAAAAGGAGAGGGAGGTTAATGAAAATTTCTTCTTTATCAAATGGTCTTTACCTGTTCGACCTTGCAAAGGATTTTATAACAACCTGAACTCCTCTGCTTACCCAGGCCATCCCAGAAGTATTTCTGAGAATATCTCTCCTCTTGGTTACAATGCAACTTTGTAAGACTATCTTCAAGTAATAATAATAGTCAACAAAGACAATATTCTGGAGGAAAAGACTCTCTCTAATTGATTGGGAAAGAAGAGGTCAGTGTTGGAATTAGAATTTATAAAAAGTATACCACAATGGCTTACACATCAAATAATCTACTCACCAACAAGCCCATTCATCTCTTGAATCTAAATAGCACATGAATTTCTCTTTTACTCCTAACTCATACAACCAACCAGGAACCAACCTTGGCATTCCTTCTTTCAGTGGCCAAAGTTTCCGAAGGGCCAGGCCACTTTACTCTTGTTCTGGGTGGGATGTGAATTTGTGGGCAGATGACAAGGGGCTAATGAGAAGCTAATGTCCCTGCAGTTGGCAAACTGCCAACCTCAGGATGGGAGGATTCAAGCATTTGTCTGCATTAGCCCTAGACAAAGGAAGGAGGGGCTGGGGGAAAGTCACCTCCAGGTTGAATAACTTAACTCACATTGGATTCTGGGTCCCATTCCTAAGGTAAGGGGCTATTTGAGGAAAAGTATGCACTTTTCCCAGGTGGCATGGGGAGTTCTCATGTGGATACACTTGACTTGGTATTCGTTCTGGAATAAATTAGTTACAATAGGCAAGTTCAGAACCTGTCCCACCTCCTCACCAACTCAGGATAGAATCATATTAATGAGGAACCAGGTGAAACTTCTTGTCTACATTACATTCATTCATCATGAATGTAAAATTAGTTTATACAAGTGTCTAGCCAGATCATTTCTTGAATTCAAAACTTATTTTTAAAAGAGAAGGGCACTTTATTTTCTAATTTTGCCATAAAAAAAATTTCACATCATGAGTTTCTAAGCCAGGTGGCTGATTGGGAAAAAAAAAAACAGAGAGACTTGAAATTTCAACAGAATCCTAATGCCTGAGCAGAATACAGCTGAGGTGCTGCCACCTGGGCCATTGTCACCCAGGTCTTCCCAACATTCACTTCAGTCACAACTATCTCTGTTACATTTTAAAATCCCACCAATATGCTTATTAATGTGGATTTTCACGTACATAAGGAAAACAAGGAAGGTTGTTCATGGAAATACAGGTTTGGAGGGATAAAATACCTCCTTTTCCAGGGATAAAATACCTGGAAATGATTTTTTTTCAAAGCTTGAAGGTAAATATTCTTAACATTCGAAATAATTTTAAACTACATGTGATGCCTTTGTAATAACCTGGTTATTTTTTAACAGGAAAGGAACAAGGTAAGACTAAATAGTATAGGCATGCCTTTTACACAGGTTTGCCCAAAAGCTGCATTTGATATTCTTCAAGTCTATTCCCCCACTAATTAATAGGGGGAGGGACGAGACAAAGGCAGTTAAAAGCATGCCCAGGTAGGTCTGAGGGATGTGCAAAGTTGCCTACCTACTTGCTTGTCAATCACACCTGGAAACAGGTGATTGGCCAGGATGGGTGTGGCCACTGCCAGGGAGCAAAATCTAAATATATAAATTTCCAAACAAGGAAGTTCCTTCTTTCCTTCTGTCTATCTCCTCTCTCCTCTCTCTCTCTCTCTCACACACACACACACAAACACACACATGCATGTGCATGAGCTCTGGGCCCTCTTGGGGCTCCTGTTACAGAGGGCTGCTCTTCCCTGTGCCCACAATCCACACAGCCATGTTGGATGCCACATATGGACTAATAGACTTCAATTAGCTTGGATGCTGAACCCATACCTGGCTGCAACATGGAATGGAAGCTCTGGACACTGGCCTTGTTTCTGGCTTTGCTGAACTCCCAGCTGCCCCTCTTCCAGGACTGGCTTTGGGGAAATGGGACATTACAACCTGAGGAATGTAACTCCATGCCAATAAAATCTTCTCCCACCTCTCATCCTCCTGTGGGGGCTTCTGAAGATTCTTATTTTAGTGGTACCCCAAGAACCCCACTCTCACAAACCGGGGAATTCCACAGGTGTATTCCTCCAGCAACACATGTTTAAATTAAATGTTTAAATTATTTTACATAACTTTAACTTAAAGACATTTCTTCATCTTTTATAAAGACATACAAATGCATGTTTATAATATTTATTTTGGTTATTTTGTATATATTCTGTATAAGATTATACTAGTATATTCTATATAAGCTTACACTCTCAGTGGTGTTTTGAATTTCCTATATAATTTGCTAACTAAAGACCATGGCATATTTGTACTTAGCCACCCCCACCCCATCACCCTGACATGTCATCAGGCTCCTGCTGTGTAATATGAACCCTGTAGACTACTTTTTCAAACTGATAACTGTAATTTTGCATTCCACCCTTATCTGATATTTTCCACACAGAAGCCACTTAGGCCTTCCTTTGAAGGAAGCCAGAAATCAGACTGTATCCCTGCCTACAAGAACCGTCCCTGGCCCACTTCATTGTGTTTCCCAGTCTCCACCCTGCTCACCAAACTTCAACTCTCCTTTGGGTTCTTCAAACAGGGCACATGGTTTCCACCCAGGAACTTTTACAAGTGTGGTGCAGTAGCCCTGAAATGCTCTCCTTCCCAGAGTGAGACTACCTGGTTCCTTTTCATCCTTCAAAATCTAGTAAGCTGAACGTCCCTCACAGAGTTTCTTCTACTAGCTCTGATCACTGTCATAAGTGTATGTCTCCTTTCAGTCCTCTAATTTAATACTCTATTTTTCATTCACAGCACTTGAACACGATGTTTATTTCTTTCACTGCTGTTTTATTTGCTTGTGTTTGCCTGTTTTCATCCCCACTGGAACCACATGTGCTTTCCTCACTGACGTATCACCAGAGCCTGGCCCGGTACCTGTACTCAGTATGCACTCACTATTTGCTCAATTAATAAGTGAATGAAAGATGCAAATTGAATAGCATTTAATACTTTACTAACACATTTATTCATATATATATATATATATATATATATATATATATATATCAAATAAATATCTATACTAATAATAGAGGAATATGCAAATTGTCCGGGACACCGTCACAGTAACAACTGAACAGCAGGCTGCATGGGGCGACCAAGTCAGTGGGGGGGGGACAGTTGGGGGCAACCAGGCCGGCAGAGAGGGGCAGTTGGGGGATACCAGGCCAGCATAGGGGGGCAGTAAGGGCGACCAGGCCGGTGGGAGGGCAGTAAGGGGTAACCAGGCAGGCAGGGGAGCAGTTAGGGGCGACCAGGCCAGCGGGGGGAGAACAGTTAGGGGCGATCAGGCCAGCAGGCAGAGGCAGTTAGGGGTGATCAGGCTGGCAGAGGGGGTAATTAGGGGTGATCAAGCAGGCAGGCAGGTGAGCAGTTAGGAGCCAGCGGTCCCAGATTGTGAGAGGGATGTCCGACTGCCGATTTAGACCTGATCCCCGGGATCAGGCCTAAACCAGCAGTCCGACATTCCCCGAGGGGTCCTGGATTGGAGAGGGTGCAGGCTAAGCTGAGGGGAACCCCCGCCTTGTGGATGAATTTCATTCACCGGGCCTCTAGTAAAATAATATTTGTTAATTTTATTGAAGTCACACCATAAACTTTTTAATATATTTTTATTGATTTTAGAAAGAAAAAGAGAGAGAGAGAGAAACAGCAATGGTGAGAGAGAATCATTGATCGGCTGCCTCCTGCATACCCCACACTGAGGATTGAGCCTACAACCTGGGCATGTGCCCTGACCAAGAATCGAACTGTGACTTCCTGGTTTATAAGTTGACACTCAACCACTAAGCCATGCCATCCAGGCACAACAAAAACTTTTAAAATAGCAACATAAAAAATTTTGGCATTTTAACAATCTGATAACATGGCAGAAATTTAAAAACTACCTGCTGCATTTCAAAACCATGATATAAATACAACAGCAATGCTAGGTAAAATATGAGATCTGGAGCAGTTTTCTAACACTGTTTCATGCAGCCTCCTATGCAATGCCTTGTTTCTTTTTCCTCCCAACAAGTGACTATTTATAACAGGAAGGTATTTTATATTAATAGCATCTAAAAATGTTTGTTTTATGGAGAAAAAATTAAATGTGTTATTATTTAAGTATAAATAGCAATGCATAATTTATCATGAAATAACACATTCATATTTCTCAGTATGAAAATAGACTAATTCCAAAGATTTACATGGGATTGGGTAATCCTATACAGTGCTGTTCTGGTTTCTCTTGCTTTGTGACCTTGATCATGGCAAATTACTTTGAATCTCAGTTTCCTCATCTATAATGTGATATTGCAGTTTCTTTATCGCTCTAAAAATATAATTCTTCCAAGAACAAGAAAGTAATTAATGCTCAAGCAAAAGAATGTCTTATTTCCTAAAATGCCTGAATGCCTCATAGTTAAGGAAGAGTTAAAGTTTAAAAACAACCTTCCTACAATATAAAGAATTTGTCTAACAGTTCAGAGGCTACATGTTAAAACACATCAACATTAAGTAATGAATGTTTTAAATAGTAAGAATACATTCTCCTGAGCAGCAGCTACACTTTATCAGCTGCTGGCCAGAAAACTTTGTCAACTCTACATCATGCCGGCCCATCCCGATCAGTATAAATTCAATCCAATTTAAAGCCCGGGAACAATGTGGGCAGTCTCAGACGATTACTTTCAATGGGATTGAGTCCCTACTGATGGCAAGGACTGAGTCCCATTGAAAGTAATGGAGTAAGCAATCACATGCCATTACGTTCAAGGAGACACAGTCTCTACTACCCATAATCACATGGTAATATAAATCTGCACTGACTCATCAGCATGAAGAATGAAAATGTAAAAGAATTTCAGAGCCGCAAATGTGCACCCTGAGACAAAAGGAAAAAGTCGTCTTCTTTCGTGCACCCATAACTCATCAAAGTGGAAACGTTGTAGTGCAGCTGGAAAGGCCCGGAACCCAGGGTATGAAGATTGGGAACAGGTTCCTGACCTTCTCCCATTTCCCTTTGAGCAACTGTCGACACGCTATGAAGTTTTGTCTGTGATCACATGCCTGTGTTGTGCCCTTTCCATTCCCACTGTTGAAGTATTGGTAACTTAGAGAACAGTTTCTCCCCCTAAGAACCACAATTGGTTTTTTAAAAAAATCATTATAAATGAGCTTTTTCCTTCTGTCTTAATACATGTGTTGATTTCCCCAACAGATGAAAAAAAAAATCCAATTTTGATTTCTTTCCATATTGATGTGTGGGTAAAATTCCAAGCACACCTGTGTTTTAGACATAATAGAGTATGCCAAAATTCCCTCATTTTATTTTGTTTAACTAGAATCTGGTTTTGAGCAAGAAGAAGATATTTGCTTTTCCAAACCTCCCCTCAATCCTAATCTCTAAACCAGTAAAAACAATAGGAACAAGAAATTGGAGCTATTTAGATTAAGCATAGTTGAGCTTCCTTTTGTTAAAGGAATAATCAAGAAAATCATGATTAAACACTTGCAAAGCTATATCTGGAGGTATGCTAGGAAAGGTTTAAGAGCTAGCTCTCAAGGAGGGGGGAAAGGCTGTGATTATAGCATTTGCCAATTTTCCTAGGATAAATACTCCCACCAGGCCTGATTTCAAGTTATCAACATGATGATAAAGGGAGAGTATGAGAAAATATGTGCAGTGACAGATCATTATGTAGTATTTTCACCATAAAGTTTCAATAGTTACAAATAACCTTAATACCATAAATGCATCATAGTTAAGAATTAAAGTTTGAAAACAATAGTAAAGGGTCATAAAGTAATTAAAAAGGGATGACATTTTAGTACCTATTACCTTTATTTTAAATACAATTAATTTAACTGTAAGAGTAATGATATGGTGCCAGGCCATTGTGGCTCAGTGGTTGAGTGATGACCTATGAACCAGGATGTCATGGTTGGATTCCTGGTCAGAGCACATGCCCGGGTTGCAGGCTCAATCCCCAATAGGGGGCTTGCAGGAGGAAGCCTATCAATGATTGTCTCTCATCATTGATGTTTCTATCTCTCTTTCCCTGTCCCTTCCTCACTCTGAAAAAAAATTAAAATAAAAGAGTAATAATGTGGCTGTGTTTAATGAGCTTATGAAATTTCTGAGGATCTTAAAATTGGCTCACCTGAGCCACTACCAGCCAGCTCCAGCACAATCATTGGGTGTTTTTCTCTTTAATTTGTGACAGTCAAGTTGGCATTATGTCAAGAATTACAAGGGACTTAAGTGAAGACTTTTACAAATTGTCTTAAAACCAGTGGGATTTGTCCTAAGTAAAAGATCCAAAGAGACCAAAAATTTTGCAAAGTCAGATGCAACCTGATATGACTCAACTTTTGTGATGCAAATGGAATAAAGTTACACCTTCAAAGGTGTTTTTATCTAAACATTTTCATGTGGAAAAGGCATTTGAATAGATCAAACCCAAGTTTATTTCAGCTCCCCATTGCTACTGTGTGCCCTTGGATTATTTGTTTTAACTCTTTTTGTACTTTTTTACCTCATTTATAAAATGAGGCTAAAAGAGATTACACTATTGACAGTTATGAGGGCTATAAACAGATTCCTTCTAAAATCCTTATCTTTCCAAATATCAATCACTATAGTGTATGATTTCTCTCATGAAATGCAATAATGTAAGTGGAAAAAAATTAGGCAATTCCCTCAGACCAATGTTGGTCTTATAAATACATGTTTTAAGTCAGTTATGAAGCTATTAAAATAAATTTTACCATCTGTAATTTTCACGAAAGTTTCCTCTTTTATTTAAAGAACAACTTTTGAGTCTGGAACACCTCCCTGAGTCACTTTTTCTTCTGCCTTTTCAGTGCATATAATGGATCCTTCAGTTAAACATATTTTAACCAGTGACAAATGCAGGGTTGCATTCTTAAATGTATCCAACTTCCAATTTTCTAAGACCCATCATTGCCTTTGACTTCTTCACTTCTGTCACTAGCACTTGACTTCCGCTATAATTTTTTTCCAGAGTCAAAAAAGTAAACAAAAGTATTTAAATTACAAAAAGTCTCAGTGATGAGAAGAGAAAACAAAGTCATGTAAACGTATGAATGCTATGAGTCTAGCCAGGTGTATTCACTGTCTAGAACCTACACTACAATTCAGAAAACTTCTTCAGTAGAGCTAGAAATCCTATATACAGAACATATTTTGGTGATTCATGAGAAGTCATAATATGAATGACTTGTTTACAAATGCCAAGGCTCCACTTACTGGAGCTCCTGGCATGTTTTTGAGAGTATTAAAATAAGATGGTATGTGCGAAATACTGGGAATAATGCTTGGGACCTAATATATCAGGTGCCTCTCCTTAAATGGCCCCAGAAGAAGACAAAATATAGAGAGAAAGCTCTAGATTGCTTTCCATGCTGATTTTAGACTCTTCAAGTTGCAGGACATCAGCATGTCCATGCCTCCTTAACATTCAGTGACAGATCTAGAGAAAGAAGAGACAAAAGTTTCTTCCTCAGATATGCCTGTACTCACCTCAACTAATTTCTACCTACTTGGAACTGCAGAAAAGAATCTCAAAGTTAAAACATGTATATTTCATATAAAAAGAAAGCATTTTTTAAAATAGAAAAAAAAACACTAATATATTAATATTATAACAAAATCTTATTCTGAATAGAGATTATTTAGTTACTAGTCTAGAAAAAAAAATCCCCTCCCTTTCTTACTCATCTGTATCTCAATCTTCCCTCCAGCTACCCAAAATAGTTCTTTTAAGGCCACCTGTTAAATTCACAAGCAATATTTTGGATGTGCTCTTTGGCATTAATCTATCCTTCATATTTATGTGTTTCAAAGAAACCCAAATAATACCATTGAATAATGGGAAATAATTTCAATGGTGCATGCACATTGTCATGAAGAAATTAAGAGGAAATTGTATCAAAACAAAATGTTCACATTATAAAATAAAAAGAAGAGAATATTTTTCAATGACAACTGACGTCTAGAAAAAAATAGTTTAATCCCACTAGACTGAACTTAGAAGCTGTCACCATTGTTTGTAAAAATTCTTAAAGCAGAAATACTGTCTCATCCAACACTTGAAAATAGATAAATATACTCTTTTGAGGAATATCATGAACATTATTAAGGAAATATTTTGGCTATATCAGCTATAAGCAATGGTACTTGGAAGAGACACATTTGTATTCATTTCTATATTCACCATATAACCATAGAATTTTGCCCAGTTGTCATCTCTTGAAACAGTCTCAGGACTATATACAATTTTCAACAAGTAAGTACTAGCTAGGTGATAATATCATCGAATAAGTGTGGAGAGGTTTAAACAAAACTGATACGGCATTTACGTTTTTAGACAAGTCTTCCTCCTTTTCCCCAATATTTGCTTTCATCTATAACAGCTTCAATTTTTCCTATTCTGTATAAATACCTATGTTTTAAAGAATCTATCAATACAAAGAATTTAGCCATTTCCTAAAATGTTCTGAACAGCACAACAAAGAGGAAATGAAAATGATAGTTGAATTTTTTAAATCTCTAAATAAAAGCTGTTTTATCTTACTACTATTGCTTATAATATGAAAACCTAATCAGTAAAGTTTTCTTTTTTTAAACACACACGTGTGTGCGTGTTTGTATACATATATATTGATTTCAGAGAGGAAGGGAGAGGGAGAGAGAGATAGAAACATCAAAGATGAGAGAGAATCATTGACTGACTACCTCCTGATCAAGCCCAAAACCCAGGCATGTGCTCTGACCTGGAATAGAACTGTGACCTCCTGGTTCATAGGTTGATGCTCAATCCACTGAACCACACCTATTGGGCAATTGTTATTTTCAATAATTTTTTTCTTATAATTACACTCATTTAACTATGAATTTGAGAAATAAGAGCAAAGGAATAAAGATGGAACAAGAGAGTAAAGAAAGATTAAAAGATTGGTTATACTGGCATTTTAATTCAGTTCTTTCTAACTATAAGCAAAACAAAAAAGAGGACAAATTTACAACCTAATCTTATTTTAGTGTGATTAGTACCCAGTGTAGGTGATCTCCCGGTCAAATTCGGTGCATAGTACATCACAACCACATGAAACAGTTCAGTTTGCTTCTCAGATGAATGGCAATCCTATACCAAACACACTGGTATGTGGTAGAGAATTGCCAAATGGTTTTGATGAATGGTGAGAGGAAGCTGTTGTAAATATGGGAACCCAGCACACTACACTTAGCATGTAGAAACAATGTGATTTTTCAGAAATTTTTAAAGTTTAAAATAGCTATTGATCAATAGGTAGGATGTTCAAAGCAGGGCTAAGCAGGGAACAAATTATTGAAGTTCTGTCTTCTTTCCCAGATGGAGCTTCTGCTTTGTTTAGTTTGTTCCATTTTATGGCACATGTGGGTTGCAGTTCACCGTCTAGAGCCTCCATTGGCCACCATGTTTTCCTGCAGATGTTTGAGGTGAGTTCTCTATGTGTGGTTTTTCCCTACAGTTTGTAAATGCTTGTCCTATGTTAAGTCCCTCTTTCTCTCAGAGGGCTCAGGAATCAGAGGATCAGGAAGTCAGATGGCACAGTCTGAGCAGCCACCTGCCTACCCTGTTATGATGTATGAGTTTCCCTGAGCCTGTAGTAAGTTGAGGAGCGAACTCGACTCTAATAAAGTGGCATCTACATTCCTGTAAAATGACCATAGTTGTTCTCTTGTGAATCCATTGCACAAATTATACAGACACGTTTAGCATGGTCTCCAAATGGAAACAGGGTGTGGAAGCTCTACAACTGTTTCCACATGATTCACATCAAAAGCTAACTCTTCGAGGCACTTGAGCCCTGTTCTCAGTTTCTATAAACTCTCCTTTGAAAATCCCTTTGAAAATCCAGGATTCTTTCATTTGGTACCTCTGAAAACCGAAATAATCATAAGGTTTATTTTTTTTATGGTTTACATATCTTTAGGAAAAAAATAGAAAATGAATCATTCATACATTAAGAATGATTTCCAGCGTGTGAAGTGGAACGCAGGATCACCTTAGATATATTACACACAGAGCTTTTCAGGACGGCAGCTAATTTCCAGAAGAAAGGTCACGCAAAAAATAATGTGATTAGAAGGGGGTGAAGGAAAAAAAATAGCCACATATTTGGACATAGACCAAATTCCCTTTCTGCCACTGTAACTGAAAACCATTGCTTCAATATTTAATGAAACGCTTATGCTGCAGCACCTGGTCACATTGTCAGCACTGCCTAACCACGGCCTCCCCCGTGGGTCATTACTGCCGCCATCTGAAAGGGGGCAAACTGTTCATCTAGGACAATAATGCCAGTCTTTAAGAATCTACAGCTACAAAACAGCAGGAGACAGAGTTACTTTGGCTTTGATCTTGGGAAAAATGGCTGGGGGCAAAATGCTGTTTCCTACCCTCAGAGACTATACAGTTAGCAATAATTCTGTAAGTCAAAGCCATTCACAGGACTCAACTTGGCTGCCCTGCTTTGCTTTCCTCTCTCCCCTTGCAGAAAGCTAGCAGCTCCTGGTGAGAGATCCTTGTCAACAGGAAAACACTAGTTCACGCTACCCTGCTAATGATCCAATGCATCAATACCTCAAACAATCACAACAAGCAGATGTCCTAAGTTAATATAGACTTCCATGGGATTTTCCTGGTGAAACATGGCTTTAAAAGGCATTAGTCTTTTGTCCTCACTAGAGAACTGCTAAATCCTGGCACCAATTCCTTGGGTATGTGAACCTCAGCCTAATGGAATTTAATTACTTTAGTGGTATTAATCATCTGTACAGTAGAGCAAAGAGTATTTTATTACCACTTTTAAGGGTTATCGGCACATTTATTTCAAATGAACTGTCAAACTGCATTACGTGTAAGGCATGCCAGGTTTAAATTCTGCAGCTCAGGTGAAAATAAATTTACAGTTTGAAACTCTTCCCCTACCATCAGCATCCCACCCATTAATAGTAGCAGCACATATGTATGACTCTCAAAATTAAAAGAAATTAAGTGTTGAATTAGCTGTCCATTTTTTACTCTCTGGTTTTATTCCTTATTCCAACCATTTTGACTACTCATTTGCAAAGGTTGCTTTATACCGGGGACCCCAGGAACACCAATTGGCACCAAATAGGCTGTGACACCATTACAGGCTTAGTTACAGAAAAGTGACGCTAATCTTGTCCATTATCAGGCAACAAGCACCGGCTCAATAATGTAAGGTTCCTCCAATTCACACCGTGTAGCAAACGCTTTTGTTTTTGTTCAAATGCAGGGAAAATGAATGTGTACTTCTCTCGCCTCTTGGTTGTTTTTAGCCCTATTTAAATTGTTCTATAAAGAACCCTAAGAAACTCTTGCATCATTTATAAAGCTCTCCTCCTGTGCTAAATAGATCCAAGAGTGGATTGCAAGAAGCCAAACTCAGGTTAATTCTGTAGACGTCAGTAAACTTTCTGTTTTTCATAAAGCATTCTACAGAATTCAGCAAACTAGGAGACCAGGAGTGGGCGGGGAAAATGCAGATCAAGAGTCCAATACAAATGTAGCCAGACAGCTCTCTAGGGATCAATCCCCCAAGTGTTGGTATATAGCATATTTAGTATATAGTATAGATTATAAAGTATAGTATATACTATACTATGGTATAATAAGTAATATGCTTGGTCTTTGTCCCTGGTTCCTGGCACAAAGCTCCTCAAACTTTTGAAATTTTGAATGAATGATGGGAATGATTCTTGCCATTGGAAAGGAGCTCATTTTTATTTTATGCTAATGAGCTGACCTAGGGTGGGGTCCCTAGATAGCCCCAGGATGGGGCTGGTCAGCAAGCAGAAATTAAGTGATTAGATAGTTGGAAAGTTCTGCCCCACCAAGCAACCTTTAGGAAGGGGAGAAGGATTGGTCTTCAGATTAAGCTCTATAAAAGCTCTTGAACAATAAGATTTGATGAGTTTACAGGATGGTGAACACACACGTGGAGGTGCTGAGAGAGTGGTGTACTGGGAGAGGGCATGGCAGCTCCGAGCCCTTTCCCTATGCCTTGCCCTATACACGGCTTCAATCTGACTGTTCCTGAGTTACATCCCTTATAAGCCAGTGATCTAGTAAGTATTTCTGAGTTCTGTGAACCACACTAACAAATTAATTAAGCACAAGGAGGGCTCGGTTCTTGGTCAGAAGCACAGGTGACAATCTGGACTTGTGACTGGCATCTGAAGTAGAAAGAAGTCTTACAGGACTATCCTATAAGGTCTGATGCTATCGCCAGGTAGATCTCCAGGTAGATAGACTTGAGTTCACGGCTTGGTGTTAAGGAAAATACACATATTGGAATCAGCTTAGGTAAATTCCTAACTGCCTTGGTTTTCTCATCTGTAAAATGGGAATATAACTATAAGCTTACTTTTAAGTTAAAAACAATATGTACAAACTAGTGACCCAGTACACGAAATTCGTGCACATTAAAAGGGAATTAATTTGAGGAAATATTTTAATACTGCTATTTGCCCTTTCTCTATAATAGAAGTGTGATAGATGAAAGAAAAGTAGTAAAATGTATATGGGCGCGCCACGGGAACCAGAGTCAAGTCCCCGCCCACCCATGTGCACCTCAAAATCCTGAGAGACCCAGACCCGGCTGGCCCCACCCCCATTGGGCTAGATCCAGACCCAGCCAGCCTCACCCCCTTCAAGCCCCGCCAGGTGGGGGGACACGGCCTCAGGTCACCTGGCTTGGTGCCAGGGCAGGGTCGCAACCTGAGGTCCCCTGTCAAGCCCTGCATGGTGGAGGGCGCAGCCTGAGGTCCTCTTGCCCAGTGCTGGGGCGTGGGGCCCGGCCTGAAGTCCCATCAAGCCCTGCCCGTGGGGGGCACAGCCTGAGGTCCCCTGTCAAGCTTTGCCAGGCTGGGGGTGTGGCCTTAGGTCCCCCCGCCTGGCGCCGGGGGTGGGGGGGGCACAGCTTGAGGTCCCCTGTAAAGCCTCACCAGGCGGGGGCGCAGCCTCAGGTCCCTGCTGATTGCTCATTAAAGCTCATTACGGGAACAAGGCCTCCACTGTGGGTGCAGCCATCTTGTGTTATGGGATCCCCACCTCCGCTGTGGGCACAGCCATTTTGTTATGGAATGATGGTCAATTTGCATATCCCCTCTTTATTAGATTAGATAAAATAATCTTAGCACACTGTTAATGTTGTTGTTATGATTATAAAGAGTACACATATTATTTGAAAAGCCATATATTCCACCTTATCACATGGGTCAGTATCATGTTGAACAAATTCCCTATGAATTCCAGTGACTTCTAAGACACCTTCATTTTCCCCTACCTCAACCCACCCTCCTCCATCAAAATCCTATAGCCCCCGACCTGTTTCACATCCACCTGTTTAAGGCATTTTTCCACTCATCTCATTTCAGGGATATTCTGCAGTGAGAAGCAAATGAGAGCAATTTGTGACATGAGATACTGCATGTGCAAAAGATACATAATTAGTGTCAAAATGGATGCATTTGCTTTTTAAAGTCTATTTGTCCTGTGATTTCAAATGAATCAAGCTGCTATATCTCTCTCAACAGCTTCATACTACTCCATAATGAATTAAATGGCTCCTTTGAAAAAAAGTGTAAGGTTTATGAATAAAATGCTTTTTCAAATGTTGGAATAAGAAGGACTTAAAAAGGCTCTTATGTCTAGTACCGCTTTGTTTAAAGATCTTATCCAAACTCATGATCTTTGAAAGAAAAGCCTTCTCCAAGAAAAAAAAACAAAACTCTTTTTTCGTCTTTCCAAAGGTTATAATTACTAGTGGGGCGGGGAGCGGGGGGGGGGGGGGGGGGAGAAGAAAAAAGCTACAATATTCAGCAAAAGCAGAATAGGGTTCTGAATTTCCCTACCCCCGCTTAGGACTCTGACGTCCATGCAATCAAGGCCCCAAATCTTTTCAAAGACATTTCATAGGAGAGGAAAGAATGTTCCATTCAAAGCTATAAAATGTTTAGATTCTACTATTCATTTCCTCTATTTCCACTCTATTTCTATCCCTCTCTCTTTCTTCTCTGAATATCTCTGTTTGGTATTGAAATAATACACCTCCTGACTTCATTCTCATAACTCTACCTTTGAAATAAGCTTGGTGCCTTCAAGTTTCCCAAACTTTGGTCATTAGTAATCTCATTATAGATTTGAAAAAAGGAACAAAAGAATTTTTGAACCTAAAAGTTTATGGAAAAGGCAAAAACAAATCATTTCAAGTTTAAGACCAGAGCTACAGATGGTTAAAGAAAGAGTGTTCATGAATAACTGAATTGAAAGTAATTGAATATTTAATAAAACATACCGGTCCAATAGGTATATGGACATTTAGATTATATACAAGTCCAATTTCTGATAATGGAGCATGCTTCACATTTTGGAAGGAAGTTAACATTAGCAATAGATTTATGGGATTAATCTTGCTATTTAAACAAGCAGAAAATAAAGGATATCTTAGTATTCATCCAATGGACTATGGGGGTCAAGTTATTTCATTGTTTTCACTTTCAATATAAAAACTGCTATTGTAAAAACTATAAACTAGGTTCACAGTGAAGAGTTTAGGATTTAAGCCTACTCCTTTTACTCTTCCAACCATAAATTTTATTTCTTCATTGTGAAATGAAGATAATGCCCATCATCTCAACAAGCACATGAGGATAAGTGAGGTAAAATTTATATACCAAATTAAACTACATAAATCCAACATGTTAAAATGGCAAATATATTAAAGAAAAAAAAGCTTTTAAAGATTTTCTTAGATGAAACCCCAGACATCACAATAGTGAATTCTAGCTATTTTCAGTTCTGGGTAATAGGCACAAAGTATCCTTTGCAGTGAAAAAGTCTCTTGTATATTCTGCATTCTCCAAACCTAGGATCCCTTTGAGATAATTTCTCAGTTCTTCAGGTATTTGTTTCTAGAATTGGCCATGATCACTATTTGAATGATAATCCCTGTTAGCTGCTATTAGAAACTATTGACTAAGTTTCCAGTTACATATGGAAAAAACCCAATGGATGTTTATAATCTAGAGGACAAGTGATAACGTGATGTGAATACATGTAACTGAAAAAAATATATAGGTGAAAAAATAGCAAGTGGGAGTCATTCCTTCTTACAACTTTCATGTTCATTAAGTTTATCCTTTTATTAAATATTTCCTAATCATTAATCACTAGATAATTTTATCTCAGAGTACAAAATTGTCAATATCAGGATCAGCAGCTTTATAGAAATAATTGCATAAATTGTGAAACATCTAGTGATGTAAATATTTTATCAAAATTTTCATTGATAGCTTATAATAATATAGGAATATCTTTTTGTTGAAATGAAACAAAACAATTGTATGTATGGTATGATTACAACTATATAAAATAAAACAACCAAGCACTACATATGAAATGTTGGAAGAAAATACATCAAAATGCTAACTGTGATCAGTTTGGGTTAGGAACAGTAAGAATTGTTTTTCTTTCTAATTTCCCCAAATTTACTAATATTCTGTAGTAAGTATCTTTTTTTATGCTGATGAAACACACATGCAATTTGTTTTGTTAATGAGTAAAAAATGACAATGGACCTTATTTTATACTATTTTGTCACCATAGAAGGGAATAAATTTACAATTACTGTTATCTGTTGGCTGGGGACAGAGGTTAAGTACACAACTTGGGAAAGAACAAGGCCACTAGCATAGAAGTTCTGTATCCATCATTGATGCCTCTTTTCAGTTTTTTAAAAAATCAGTAACTCTTTTCTAATCCCAGACTCGTTTTAAGTATCATTCCAATCCTCAGATAATACTATCTATTTTTATTTTTTGTTGAGGTTTATCTATTGTTGCTACTTATTTTACCATAAGCATCAATCACCCAATTACCAAAATATCTTTTCCAGTGCTGTTTGAGAAACAAGTGACTAACCACTTAACAAAACTTATTTCTTTAAAAATAAATTATCTTTTTACAACTTCATCCCCAATTTACTCATTTTTCTCCATTCCTCTGGATATTTCCATTCTTTGCTTGACATGTTTTAAAGTGCGTTGATTGAAATTAGACTCGGTATTCTAGATGAAAGTGTATCATTATTTGATAGAACATCAATTTAATATTTCCACATTATTTTCTCCCTTTTTTAATGCACCCTGGAGCCCTATTTGCCTTCCTAACTGCCTCTGCGTGATGGGGCGCCTTCTTCCTGGAGCTGTCCGTGATGGCTCCTAATTCATTTAAACAGCACACACTGTTTTAATCATATCTGTTTTCACAGATATCACATCTTTTTATGATCTGAATTGTTCTTTTTCTAACTTAGCTTTTCTTTTATGTGAAATGTTCTAGGTCAGATAAGTAATACAGTATTCAAAGACATAATGATAAAAAGCAATGTTAGCTCAGTGGCAAAAAAAAAAAAATTATGTTTCAACATAGTGTTAATCATTTCTACAAATACACGAGAATTACATTAAAAGATTTTCCTGGGTGAATATTAAAATATTTAACATTTTTTGAAAGAGATTTATGTGCCTCTCTTGTTTTTCATAATGTCTTTGCCATTTTACTAATTAAGCAAGGATATTTTTATTTAGACAAATTTTGTCTGTATCCCAGCCTCTGCCCTCTCTCCATTCCTTTTTCCTGTAGCAAAATTAAAGCACTCAGTGCCACACACTCATCTTCCGGCAGGTACCAGATTGCAATATTTTGCACGCAAAAGTCTGAGGCAGAGAGATGGAGTTTTTGGGCTCTCATCCCAGATCTCCTGCCCAGTGTGTGCTGTGCTCCCGGGAAGGTACTGTTTTCTCCTTCGCCTGCTAACTTGTTCAAAGAATGGATGTAGCAATTCGAACTGCCTTACAAAATACCGCCATTTTTGTGGTTCTTACCTTTTGTGACAGCATGGGTGGACCTGGAGATTATTATGCCAAGTGAAATAAGCCAGTCAGAGAAAGACAAATACCATAAGGTCTCACCTATATGTGGAATCTAATGGACAAAATAGACTGAGGAACAAAATAGAAACAGAGGCATGGATGCATGGAACAGACTGGCAGCTCTCAGAGGGGAGAGGGGATGGAAGGACTAGGTGACAGAAGGTGAAGGGATGAGCCAAGGAACATATATGCACAGGCCCTGGACACAGACAACAGTGTGGTGATGGCCAGAGGGAAGCGGGGTGGTAGGAGCTGGGCCGAGGTGGACAAAGGGGTGGGAGGCAGAATGGGGACATGTATAATAGTGTCAACAATAAAAATAAAGTTTAAAAAAAAACACAAAAAACACTACTATGATTCTGACTATTTCCCCCCAGATTACATTTGGGCATTCTTAATCACATCTTTATATACTTTCCCAAAAGTATGAACAGAATGTGCCCTTGTGTATGTAGCCCCAGACTTAAATTTTGTAGCTGAACGTCATTGCTAAAGCATTTCAGATTCTTTCCAAACAGCCCTTTCAAAGCATAGTCTTACTATAAAATTTTTACAAGGCATTTACACCCCCCCGACTCCTATATTCATACTTTTCATGATTTCAAAGCCTTTCCTTTCAAATTTAGTCTATACATATTTATTTGGAGAAAAATATCCCTTTGTCATTTATTTGAGCCAATGGTTTAAGCCCATTCTAGTTTTGCCCTCTCGGCATGCCTCCCATCCACTTTCAGATGAAATGTGCTCAGGACATAAAAATCAGAATTTATATTAGTGGTCTTAGTAAAAATACAGCATAATTAGTGAAATAAACATTACATAAAATATACATATTTGCAAATATTTACACTAGATAAACAGATTAGATTACCAATTCAATTTTACTTTATATTACATACCTCTTTCAAATAGTTACACTGTTCCCCTTGACTCATCCCAACTGCATATTAATTTACTGGTTGAAAGAGATGGTGATTCAGTTTTACATATAGAGATAAAACAGAAAAAAGATTGCTTCATGGACTGAAACATGGATAGGAAAATGCAGGTACCTTAGAAGTATTGCTGATTCATTCACTTATTTTAGTCCATAGATATCTATTGAGCATTCATTATGTGCCAACCACTATTCTATGAGCTGGGGCTATGAGAGAGAAACAAAACAGAAAAAAGTTGCTTCTATCACAGAGCTTACAAATAAACAAGAAATATGAATTAGTCTGAATTACATGTACTGGCAGTTTTTGTAGGACAAAAAATGGTCATTATCTACAATTTCATGTGGTTCAGCCTAAATAATATGTCAGATGGTGATAAGTGGCATGGAGAACAATAAAGCTGGAGTAAAAGAGAAAGCGAGTGTATGTGGGATATTATTCTCTTAAATAGGGTAGTTGGGGAAGGAAGGAACCTTATATAAGCGAGGAAGCAAGACAAAGTGAGTATCTCAGGAAAGAGCATTCGAAGCACAGGAAACGACGGAACCAAAATTCTGAAGCAGGGCTGGGTTTACCCAGTGTGACTGGAGCAAGGTGGGCAAGGGGGGAAGTGGAAGACAGCGAGATCAGCAAGGCAGAGAAGGGGTTGTAAAGGTAGCAAGGTCACGTAAGGCCAAGTGGCCACAATCGGGAGCTTGATTTTACTCTGATAAAATTGAACGTTTTGGGAGGCCTTGAGTAGAGAAATGTTACGATGCAAGGTACTGTTTAATAGGACCACCCTGGTTGTTGGATTGAGAGCAGCATCTCAGGTGGCAGAGAGAAGCACAGAAGTGGGGTGGCATACTATTAGGATGCTCTTACAACAATCCAGGCAAGAAGTGAGGGTGGAATGGTGGGTAGAAGTAAGGTTGTTGAGAAAGAGTCATGTTCAGGATGTAAACTGAAGGTAGAGCTGACAGGTCTTGCTTATGGATTGGATACAGACTAAGAGAGAATGGGGCGGGATGGGAAAAGATGACTGCGGACTGCAAAGTGCGTGGCCTGAGCAAATGGAAGAATGGAGTTGTTTCTAACTAAAGTGTGGAAGATTGCAGGTTGGGTGGGCAAAATCTACTTTTCTGTTTGGAACATGATAAATTAATGAAACTTATTAGGTATTCAAGTGCAGACATCAAATAAATGAATATGCATGTCTGGAGTTCGGAGAAGCGGTCTGGGCTGACTTGGGTTTTAGAGTGGTATATGAACGCATGAATGACACCAGGTAATGGTCATGTAGGAAGTGAGTATAGCTGGAGAACTGACAAGGGCTAAAAGACTGAGCTTGGGGATAACCCAACATTGAGAACCACTACCGTATTTTCCGGTGTATAAGACGACTGGGCTGGGCATACAGAAGATTTTCCTGGGTTAAAAAGTCGTCTTATACGCTGGAAAACATGGTAGTCTGGAATGCGATTATGGGTGCGGTGGGGTGGAAAACAAGATGCTATGGGAGAGAAAGTCAAGGAACTTAGAGGCTAGGGTATTAGAAGAATCACCCATGTGACTAATAAATTAGCAGAGATAGTCAATCCATGCATAGGTTTTTGTTAGCCACCAATTATAAGTCCAGTGCTGTGTCTGATGTGAGGCCTCATACAGAACTAAGAAAGAAATAAAGAAATCAGGAAACATCTTCACTTTTGTGAGACTCAGATTTTGAAATTATGTCTCTCCCATGGAAAGATGCAGCACACTTATGGGCTTGTTTATTCCATTGCAACCTGTAGAATTCCTGGTGTACTTTGTCCAGAGCAAAGAACATGTGTTTCTGAAAAGTGACACCACAAATGAGGTAATTTTAAATGTCCAGGAGAGCTCATTAAACAAAATCTGAACTGATCATTTCATAAAGTGAATATCACCCAATTTATAAATTTGGATTTTTATGCATTGTATATATACAAATGTTGTATGGTGAAGTAAGGTAGGAGTGAAAGGTAATACTCAAAGTAACCCTCTTTGGTAGTACTATCAACATCCAGACAAAAAAGCCTTTGGTGCCAGCTTTGTTACAAATATTTTAGTCTACACAGCCTTACTAGTAAACCCAGCTGTGCTGGTGCCTTCTAATTCAATGACCCTCAACTATCTTTGAGTCACTTACAATCTTTGAGAATCTAATAAAAATTATGGACTCTTTCCCCATAAAGGGAAAAAAGTCCCCAAACACACCATATTACTCATATAACTACAGGGAGTTTAAGTATCCTATGAGGCCCATCCACTTTAAGTATTCTCGATCTAACTGAAAATCAAGTCCAAACAGGACTGCAGAATAAAAATGTTATGGTATCTTTCCTCTGCCCATACCACACACCACTCTTTTTATAACAAGTAAATCTCTTCCGTAAAACAAAAAAAAAAAGTAAATAAATAAATAAGATATATTTTCTAATTACAAGAAGTTTTATGAATATCTCTTTGGTGATCAAAATCAAATCAACGAAAATGGAACTGATCATATATTTTTATGATTTGGAGCACTGTGAAGCATCCAAAGAGGTATAAGGTTATGGTTTTGAACCTCAAGAGTTGTTGTTGTTGTTGTTGTTTTATTTTTATTATTTTTTTTACTATGAAAGGGAATAGAAATTACACACACATGAAATTTATCTGAAAATGCATGGGTCTGAGTCAGGATTCCAGGAGGCAAAAGGAAAGCTGTCACAACACTGATAATAAGTTTTTTGTCAAAATATGAGCTCAAATATTAAGAGCCACTGAGGCAATGGCCTTCCATGTCAGCACAGTGAAGAACAGCCCTTCTGAAACAAATCAGCCTGGAGTTGGGCCTTGTAGAAGGCGGCAAAACAAATGAAATCAACATGTAGAAAGAATGTCTCAGAGACAGCTGCGGCTGGCTACCTGTTGGCCTGAAATTTGACATGTTTGGCAGGTTCTCCATCAAAATGCACCAGGCCTGTCATTAGAGAGTGAAATAGGCCAAACAATGTGCAAGATCTCAGCAGAGCAGATGAGCAGATTCAAATTAATGCAGAAGCTAAAGTACTGAAAGTCTCCTCCAGGAAAGTTGCTTCCCTGGTTCCCAGTCAGTGCTTAGGGAATACTCAACCATCAGCCTTGTTCAAAACACCCACTGTTGTCATGTCCTCATTATTAATATATCTGTGAGCACTCTACAGTGTACAAAGGTGTTTCTCATACACGGCCTTGTTTCTCACTGTTAATAGTATTTGCATTGACCTTTCATTAAGCAACTTCAAGGAGATAAAAACAATGAAGAAAATGGATGTAATTATTTGATCTATGTAAAATCTCATTTGATTAAGAGAAAAGTCATTAAGAAGTCACACAGATTGATACTATTTGCACCAAAAGAGCAATGCAGCAAGTCCCTTTGCTATGAAGGTCTTGATTCATGAGTCAAAGAGAAGAGGAAACATAATTTGTCAATGGATAATTAAGAAGAAAAACATATCATATTTTTCTGAAGTTCATAAGTTGCTGAAACAAATGTGTTTGTTTCTTTTACCAAATTCTTTAAATTAAATAATGCTGTCCAAATTGGAAATATTCAAGGTGTATTACTAATAAGTTTTCTGGTTAACATGGATAGGGTAAATTGAACATAATTTAATAATTTTTTCATAATTTACGATCTTGAAAGGTCTCTTGATCATTGGTGATCTGGGGCAGCATAAAGAAGACAAGGTTGATTTGAACTTGAACAACCCTAGCACTAAGTTGGAAAAGGTCAGTGCTGAAAAACAAATACACTTAATTAATGATCTGGTAGGTTAGGATCCAGATCATTTGGCCTTTAAATTACATTAAATTAAATTAAGACCTTGCATTTTAATTATTTTTAACTATCCATTTCACCTCCTAGACCTGGCCTCGCTAGCCTTAATACTTTATTTTATGTCTTTAGAATATGCTATTATGAAAAGAGTTGAAAAGTTTGCTATATCTTGGAAATAAATAATGAACAAAGCTCTCTTTTCTGAATACTAAAAATGTTATGTAAACCCTGAGAAAAACTAAAGACGCCTACTAAGAAGGACTCCTGGTGGCTAACAAGTCTCAAAAAAAAATTAATTAATAAAAAAGCAGAGTCCTAGCAGCCATTTCTGCACAGGGACCTCTCACACAAAAAGCCTCTGCACTGCTAAGCTGCCTGCCTGCAATCTGAGACAGCCCTTATAAAGGAGCTCCTGGAGTCCTATTTCAACCAATAGACTGAGGCTTTCCCCAGCTGGAGCTGCATAGCTCTGGCCAATCAGAGTGACTCTATTCTGACCAATCAGGGACTAGGGGTGGGGACTTCTGTCTATATAAACCAGCTTTTCCTCTGGCTCCTAGTGCACCTTCCACTGAAAACTGAGGAATTGCCTGCTGAGAAAGACATACCTGCCTGGAGCAAAGCAGACAGGGCAGACAGGGAAGAGTAGAGTGGACCATAGTGGAGTGGAGCTGCCCAGCAGAAAAGGTGATTGGCTCCAGGGCCACCTGGCCCAGGGGCAGCCTCATGGCAGTGCTGAGCACTACTGAGCTGTTCCACAGCAGTACTGTTTCCACAGCCATTCTGTGTTACCACTGAATTGTTTGCACTAAATAAAGTTTCCTTCTTCACCACACCCTAAACTGGGGATTCCTGTTGGCATTTGAATGGGTGCCATCGACCATCGGTTGACGGTTATATTACTGAGAAATAGTGCAACTTCACAGAGAAAGCATAATGGAGCCTGGAATGATGAAGGGCATGCCCCAGTTAGGGCTTGGAAAATCCTGAGACTCCTGACTCCTCAAATTCCAAAAGTACATTTAAACTTGGTTTGGTTTTCATTTTAAGGGAAGTTAGTTTGGCACTGAGTGTTAAGCAAATTAACGTTCTATAAATTATATATGAAAATGTACATGAATATTTGGTTAAACAATGCATTTTATTTTGTGATCATTCCAGATAACAGAGTTCACTATAATTTGTATTCAGAATTTTAATCACTAACAATAAACCCTCCTCTCTGCAACTATCTACCACGTAGTTGAAAAAAAAATGACTAAATTTCCCTTTTGCCATGAAAAACTGCATCCACTAGACTAGTAGTAAAAGATTTAGGAAGAAAACCCAAATAAATCCAGAACCAAAAGAAAAAAAAAATATGGCAAGGTATTAAATTTCACCCAGGAGTGATTAAAATCTCCAAACTAACTACATGTAAAGTTTTGCTGACTGGATTGAGCCCGAAATGAAATAAAGCAAGCAAAAGATTTTTGTTGTTTTTTTTTGTTTGTTTAAATATATAGTAAAAAAAAATCATGGTTAATCATAAGCTCCACTCCACCAGGAAAAAATAACAAGACTTAAAATTGTTATAATAAGGCAGTGGTTAAGAATACAACTGCATTGTGCTAATTATCATAGTTCTACCATTAGCCAATGTAAATTACTACGCTTATTAAAGGGACAAAAATGACTCTGTGCTTAGAAGATACAGATAAGTTATAGTAAGGTTTATAGGCTGAGAGTAAAATTATGCCTCTTTTGCAATAAAAATAATGGTTTAAATAGAAAATAATAAATAATATGAGTGAACATCCAAGTGTATAATAATCAGTTTAACTTTTATAGAGGGCAGGACCTCCGTTTTATTATCAATGTGTATCATAGTCATGTCAGCTCTGTAAAACTGTAGCCTTCTTTAGTTAAAGCAAATGCTTGGTGTGTCACTATGGCTTTAATTCCTACAAGAACACATTCATTTTTTATTTTCCTTGTGCACCTGGGAAGAAAGAACCAACCTAATTTTTAAGACCCTTTCATCCAATTGTTACTCCAAGGTCACACAATCACCCCCTCATGCCCAAGTCAAAGATTGGGAAGTATTATTGACATCATCTCCACACCATGAATCAATTGCTAAGACCTATGAATTCGATTTCCTAAATGTTTTTCAATCTGTTCCCTTCTCTCCATCTCTACTACTATTTGCCCAGTCCAAGTCACCCTAATTGCTCACCTCAACTCTACCATCAGGCTTTTACCTGGTCTTCCTTCTCCTACCCTCTCAGAGAACTCAATATAACCATGTTTCTCTGAAGCTTCTCACTGCTCCGGGGTAACTTCCAATATCTTCCCTTTGGCCTACAAGCCCTGCAGAATCCTGCCCTGACTCACTCTCCAACTTTATTTCAATGCAACTTTGCTATTCATATTCCAGCCTCTGGCACCTTTTTTTCAGATCCTTCCATGTTCTAGTCTCCTTCCTGTGTTAAGGCTTTTCCTCTTCTCCAATGCCTTCCTCCGAACTATGGCACTCTCCGTTTAACAATCACTGCCTTAGAAAAGCTCACTTTGCTATCCTCCTAGGTCAGGTAAAATATATATGGGTATCATATACTAGTCTGCTGTATAATTATCAACGTTCTAATTATTTGTTTATATGTCTTTATCCTGCCTTCCCTGTCCTATACATCCCTCCCCTCAAAAACACACTCATTTCAAACTTTGTGACGGCAGGGGCCATAGAGGTCTCATTTTCTACTGGATCTCCATCCCCAAGAACAAGCCATACTACATAATATAAATTCCTACCAAATTACTGGACACCCCACGTACAGGGGGTAAAGGATGACCCATAGCTTTGGTGCTAGGAACCAAGAATGGCTCAACTGAAGAATAAACCTGAGTAAAAAGCAGCAGGAATTAAACCATCCTTTTTAAAGGACCTTGACCTTGCTTACCCTAAACAAAATGAACATCAGGAAATCGGAGTTACAAATAGCTACTGGACATTGTTCACAAGGTTGTACGTATGTTCTAATAAAACAAAGTTGTTGAAAATACTTTCTAAACTATAAAGACCTATGCTATCCAAATGTAAGTTATTACTGGGATATGTGTGTATAAAGATGTTGATTTGAAGATGTATTTAGATATAATTTTAAATATTTATATTTTCCCAAATGTGCTGTGATTTTCTCAAGGATAGAGAATGTGTCTTCTTTTAGTGAAGTAAAAATTATCTTTGTTTTTAAAAGCTGGAACAAGTAATATCTTCTTTTCTATGTCTTATCCAATAAATGGGACACAATGGTTTCCTACTAATGCTTCACAAATGAAGAGTTCAATGGTCTTTAGTAACCAAGGAGCAAAAAGGTATGCATAGTGACAGGCTCTGGAAGGAATCACTAGTAAGCAAACCATACGTAGCCTCTCCCAGGAAGACTTGTGTATCACTCTACACTTACATTCAATACAATCACAGATTAATGCAGTAGTACTAGACCAGGTATGAAATATTCATGATTTATATGAGCCTTTCTAGAAAGGGGCTTATCTCTGTATTTTCCCTAAGAAGGAACCAGTTAAGTACAATTCTTTTCTTACTAATCAAGATTCAAATGTGTACAGATTTAGCAAGAGAAAAATAAAGAAATTACCTAGTCACTTATTTCAGAATGAATTCTTAAATTTATTGCTTTTAAAATCCAAAATTGAAAATGAAAGTAATTTTTCTTGTCTACAATAAAAAAAATGTTTACTATGTTAATATAAAGTCAGGAAAAAACGTAACAGGGAAAGAAAACTATGAACAATATAAAACACTAATAAAATTGCATGGTACCGGCATAGGAATAGTCAGAGAGATTAGGAAACACACTAGAGAAACAACAAAAAAAGTCAATAACAGAAATTTAATATACAGAAAGATGCGATTTCAATCAAGTAAAGAAAATATAATTTATTTAAAAATAACAATGATGACAGTGGCTATCCCTCTGAGAGAAAACAAATCATATACTAGAATTCCAGTTTGCTTAATAATTTAAATATAAGCTTAAACCAATAAAAAATATTAGAACAAACTTTAGGACACTGAATTGCCAACCCAGAGATTAAAGAAAAGATAGATATATATGAATGTATAAAAATTACAATCTTTTGTATGACAATTCTATAAACAAAACCTATTGGCAGATACTATACTAAGGAAGATTTTACAATCCATTTGACATACAAATTTTAAAATCTAGAATCCACAAATAGCTTTTCAAATTGATAACAAAAAGATATACCACCCATGCCGATACACCTTGAAAATTTCATGCTAAATGAAAGAAGTCAGACACAAAAGGTCACATATTGTATGATTCCATTTATATGAAATATCCAGAATAGGTACATCCATAGTGACAGGAAGCAGATAAGTAGTTGCTAGAGGCTCGGGGGAGGGAGAAATGGGGAGTAACTGCTTAATAGGTATGGGCTTTCTTTTAGAGCGATGACAATGCTTTGAAACTAGAAAGACTTATGGTTGCACAACACTGGGAATGTACTAACTACCACTGAATTGTTCATTTTAAAATGGTTAGTTCTACATTATGGCAATTTCACTTCAATTAAAAAAAAAAAAGATATACTACCCAACAGATGTACAAAGCAAGCATCTTAATAGACATTTCACAAAGAGGACATCCCAATGCCCAATAAAGTTATTAAAAGACTAGAGGCCCGATGCACGAAGATTCTTGCAAGAATGGGCCTTCCTTCCCCTGGCTGCTGGCACTGCCTTCGCTCCGGCCAGAGTCACCTTTTTGCTCTGGCCCATAGCCGCCTTTTGGCCTTCCCACGCTGCCCAGAAGCCTGGAGCAGCTGGGGAGGTGTGGAATGCCTGCATCGTCCCGCCCCGCCCCTGGCTGCTCGGCGCCTGCCTATGCAAATTAACCCTCCATCTTTGTTGAGTTAATTTGCATACTCGGTCCTGATTGGCTGGTGGGTGTTGTGAAGGTATGTTAAATTTGCATCTTACTCTTTTATTAGTGTAGATGGTCAACCTCCCTAGCATACAGGAAAAGAAAAAGTAACTTCCATGATATGTTTTTTTTAAAGTATATTTTATTGATTTTTTACAGGGAGGAAGGGAGAGGGATAGAGAGCTAGAAATATCAATGAGAGAGAAACATTGACCAGCTGCCTCCTGCACACCCCCCACAGGGAATGTGCCCGCAACCAATGTACATGCCCTTGACCGGAATCGAACCTGGGACCTTTCAGTCCGCAGACCGACGCTCTATCCACTGAGCCAAACCGGTTTCGGCATCCATGATATGTTTAATGTCCATCAGATTAGGAAAAAAATAAAGAAGTAGCACCTACTTTTGGTGAGGATTCGGGAAAATGGTTAAATTTAACAACTGGAACTGCAGGATCAGCTTTAAATGGTCCTGTCCTGTTTAACACACTGAGTTGCTTCTCAGAAACAACAAACCAAAACCACAGGTCAACAGCAGAAGCATGTGCAGAGGAGAGAACTCTGACCTTCAGCTGTCCCTGGAACCAAAGTCTCACCCACCCAACCACCCCACAGAACCAAAGGACCCGGAAATAACTGGGACTAGAACACCAGAACCCTTTCAGAAGCGAAGGGTGCATTGTCCAGGAAGATCCAGTGCCCATGCCCCTTCCCATAAATGGCCAAGCTCCAACTAAAACTTGACCCGCTAGTACTTCTGAATATCTGTGCCCCCTATATGCTTAAAATCCCACGCAAATCCGGGGTGGGGGAGTTGGCACTTTTGAGCCATAGCTTTCCTGTTCTGCTTGCTTAGCACTCTGCAAATAAAGCGACTAATTTCTCCACTGCAATTCTTGGTGCTTAGTCTTTGGCTCTGATAGTTCCGTTCCGTAACCCAAGTAGCTGCTGTAAATGTGAATTGTTACAGAACTTCCTGAAAGGAATCCAGTTAGATCTATAAAAATTAAAATTGTATATACTCTAGTCCCAGCAATCCCATTCCTGGGAATCGATCTAAAACATAATCATCAGTAAGTAACAAGTGGCTTACTGAAACACAAAGAACTGAGAACAAAGGAAATTATTTCAACAGGGAAATGACTGAAGATCAATTGAATTGGAGGAATATTTTCCCTAATGTCACATAACAACTAGAGAAATGTATACAGTGTGATTTGATTTTCATAAAGCAAAGGAAGTATATGTGTTTACATGATTATATGAACATGGAGAAAGTCATGGCGCATACACACAGGTTATTACTCTTGTCATCATGATTAGCTAGTTTATTAATATTAATAGATAGAGAGCAGAGGGGAGGCCAGCCATTATAAGCATGGTCATCTGGGCAGCTTCACACTCCCTAGGAAATCACCATCTATTCCTTGCAGATCACTAGGGGAAGGGATCAAATAAAGGAGGAGATGGGCGTGGACAGTGAAAGTGAGGTAACAGAGAGAAGGTGCTTGCTTGTCAGTGTAACCTGGGGAAGAAAAAATCATTGGCTAGGGGAGGGTGTTGGACTGCAATGCAAGTCTATGAAAATTTGGGAAGCTGGTTATTTTGAATAAACTTCTGGCTCCTCCCAAAACTCCCATAATTCCAGGTGAACAAAGAAGCCTTCCTTTCTTGTGTTCCCTGTGCACTCGCCTCCACGGCCATGCACACCCCACAAGCAATGAACTTCAGGTGGGAACACAAGCTAAGACAGCAGGGTGCTGGACTGGGCTGCAGAAATTCTGGGCAGGGGCCTTAAACCTGACCCTGCTGGAGATAAGACTGAACTTCTTCCAAGGTGAACTGGGCAGAGATGGGACCATGGAGGGAAACCCCCTTACATTTACATCATCAATAAAGCTTTCCACAAAACCCCATCCTCCTGTGGAGGCCTCATGAAATTCTTTTCCCTGTGGCACACCGAGAACTCCATTTCCACCCATAACATTACTATGAGCGGTTCGGTAGGGGAGGGGAAGATGCAGATGGCCTGAGGAGGAGAAAGGGAAGAGGGAAATGGATAGAAGAAGAAAAAAAAAAGCTGTTTGATTACTGCTAGCCCCACATTAAACCTAAACATTCACTAATCGAGGCCCTGAAGCAAGGAGACAACTCCAGTGTGAGACACCTGGAAAGACTCCTACAGTTTATCAAAATTGTCCCTTGGCCACAGTGATTAAGGATTTAGGGCTTTAACCCTTTTTAGGAGGATGACTGAGATTGGTACTAAAATCCACATCTCTTATGCTTAAATAAGCAACTCCTCCCTTACCTAACTTTTGACAGTTATTTAAATTATTTAACCCAAAGTTTCTTCATCTATTCATCTATACAATGTTGTAAGAATTAAGTGAGACAATGCATATAAAAGTCTTATCACAATGCCTGACAGTGAGCTCCTAGCTGCTAGGTATACTGTCAGCACGGTCTTCAGTTGTTAGCCCTTCCAGGGATCGCCCTACTTCCAAGCAGTGGCCTTACTCAAGTTCACCCCTTTTTGCAGCAGTCCAAAAAGGGGAGTGGCTCACTTGGTTCCAGTGTCATCCCGGGCACCAAAAGGTTTTGGGTTCAATTCCTGGTCAGGGCACATACCCAGGTTGTGGGTTCGATCCCTGGTCAGGGTACCTATGGAAGGCAACTGGTGATGTTTCTCTCTCTCTTTCTCGCTTTCTTTCTCTCTCGCCCTCCCTTCCTTTCTCTCTAAAACTCAATAAAAACATATCCCCCGGTGAAGATTTTTAAAAAATTACTTTTTCTCCTAAAAATTGCTTATCTAGAAATGGTCATATGCTCATCATTAGAAGACCTGTTACAATTGCAAGTACCTTAAATTCCAAAATAAAGCTTTGGATAACAATCATATTTTATATTTACATGATTGGAGCCTATTTACTGTAATTGGACACAAATAGGAAAGACTCAATGACACTTAGTTTGGAGTAGGGGCCACTTATCTCTCGTCTTCATATAGGATACAGCAGCACTCATCTCTATTCATGTGGTTCTCAATGGAAAGCCCTAGGAATCATTTTGGAAAATGAGGGGACATTTTTTGGTAGTTGCAATGATGGAGAGGGTCCTTTGGCACTTAGTGGGTGGAGACCAGGGATGCTAAATATGTTGCAATAAGTGAGTCAATCCAATTTATAACAAAATACTAACCAACATCCTGAATAATTTTCTATTGCCTTGCAATCCATTCACATAGTTGAAAAAACAATTTGAGCTAAAGGAATAATTCCATTTTTCACATAAACACAAAGAATTTCTACCACATATTTAACAGACACTGAATTTTCTGGGAATGCAACTACTATGAAATCAAGGCAAGATTATACACTGCTTTGCTCATAACTTTACCAAAAATTATTCATTGTTTAGTGATGCACTTCACTAATGACAAAGCCACTCCTGGGTCTGAGTAGCCCACCAACAATGGTCAGTCATGGCGATCACAAACATGGGCAATTATACACACCTCAGCCAGCTTTGCTCCATCTTCTGGTTCAGTCCTACTAAGTCTTCACATCCTGAGATATGTATTATTTTATGTAAATCACTAGAGGCCCAGTGCACGAAATTCGTGCACGGAGGGGGGTTGTCCCTCAGCCCAGCCTGTACTCTCTCCAATCTGGGACCACTCGAGGGATGTCCGGCTGCCCGTTTAGGCCCGATCCCACTGGGATCGCCTGCCTGCCTTCCTGATTGCCCCTAACCACTTCTGCCTGCCAGCCTGATCACCCCCTAACCACTCTGCTGCCAGCCTGATGCCTAACTGCTCCCTTGCCAGCCTGTTTGCCCTCAACTTCCCTCCTCTGCTGACCTGGTCACCCCTAACTGCCCTCCCCTGCAGGGTTGATCGCCTCCAACTGCCCTCCCTTGCAGGCCTGGTCCCTCTCAACTGCCCTCCCTTGCAGGCCTGTGCCTCCCAACTGCCCTCCCCTGCTGGCCATCTTGTGGTGGCCATCTTGTGTCCACATGGGGGCAGGATCTTTGACCACAGGGGGGCAGCCATATTGTGTGTTGGAGTGATTATCAATCTGCATATTACTCTTTTATTAGATAGGATAGAGACCTGGTGCAGGGATGGGGGCCAGCTGGTTTGCCCTGAAGGGTGTCCCGGATCAGGATGGGGGTTCCCTTGGGGCATGGGGCAGCCTGAGCAAGGGGCCTGTGGTGGATTGCAGGCCAGCCACGCCCCCTGGTGACCCAAGCGGATGCCCTGATATCTGGAATTTATTTACCTTCTACAATTGAAACTTTGTAGCCTGGAGCGGAGCCCAGCCTTCTGCTCACTCCGTGGCTGGCAGCCATTTTTGTTTGCATTAATTCACCTTCTATAATTGAAACTTTGTAGCCTGGAGTAGAGGCCTAGGCCAGCCAGGGCAGGTGGAAAGCTTGGCTTCCTCCATTGCCGGGGCCAACCCTGGCCTGCTCTCTCCAGCTCCGTGGCTGCCGCCATTTCTGTTTGGATTTGTTTACCTTCTATAATTGAAACTTTGTAGCTTGAGTGGAGGCTTAGGCCTGCAACGGCAGGCGGAAAGCTTGGCTTCCTCCATTGCCTGGGAAACCTTGCTCTCTGTGGCTGTAGCCATCTTGGTTGGGTTTATTTGCATATCTGCTCCTGATTGGCTGGTGGGTGTGGCTTGTGGGTGTGGCTTGAGGGTGTAGCGGAGTTAGGGTCAATTTGCATATTACTCTTTTATTAGGTAGTATGCTCCTTTTCCTTCTAGGGGATTATGCTGATTATTTTTAAAAGTATGTGTGTAGTAAGTTATATTAAATGTAAATTTTATCTCAGGTTATTAAGGGGAGTACAAAAAGTTTATATTAAAAATATTTATTGGCTCTTATATGGTTGAGAAACATCCATGCAGAATATTTTGCCAGTTGTTAAAGAAGTCAATTTATATATTTTCTCTTTTTTCTTTTTTACTTATAAAAAGCTGTACATATTCAATGTGTACAGCTTGGATGAGTTTTGAGATAAGTATTCACCAGTGAAACCATCACCACACTCTATGCCATAAACATATCCATGACCTCCCAACATATCTTACAACCCTCTTTAGGTTTTCGTTTTTGTCTTTTAGTTATAAGAACACTTAACAAAAGATCTACCCTCTTAGTATCTACACTAATAAAAGAGAAAGATGCAAATTGACCATACCTTTGCTACACCCACCAGCCAATCAGGAGTGAGTGTGCAAATTAACCCAACAAAGATGGCGGGTTAATTTGCATACACAGGCACCAAGCAGCTTGGGACTGGACGCCTGCGTCATCACACGACACAGGCGTTCCGCATCGCCCCAGCTGCTCCAGGCCTCTGGACAGCATCAGAAGGCAGAAAGGCGGCTCCGGGCGGAGCGAAGGCGGTGCCGACAGCCAAGGGAAGGAAGGCCCATTCTTGCATGAATCTTCATGCATCAGGCCTCTAGTCAATTTAATAAAGCTTTTGAAGCAGAGAAAATATCAGGCTGTAATCACAAAATACTGGCCTTTAAATATTAAACCCGTGACCACTGTTCATATTTTAATTCACAGTAATTAAAACATTACAATAAACTGCTCAAGTGAAACTGAAATAAAAGCATCTACAAATTACAAAATAGGCTTTTTTGTCGTCTTTCTCTTCTACCCACTATATTCTAAAGGAGGCAAAAAGGTATCTCATTATAGAATCAATGTTTTATTTATTGAGTCTTTTTAATCAGAAATCTATAAAATATAATATGGCTTTAAAAAGACATTCATAACATCAACCTTCTGCTGTGCCACCAGACTAATGACTTTTATCTCAAGTTATTAGACAAGACAAAGTGACAAAGTAAACACAAACACTACTTGTAGTTACCAAGCCTGTGACTCTGTGAAAAGAGCTGCATCCCAAAGATCTCCCTACCATATTACCATACTTACGCTGCTAATAAAAAAGTCAATACAAATAATATATCATTAAAAGTTGTAAGCTTGCTTTTATTGTACCATACAAACGCCTTCGTTGTAAAATAAAACATTTCTTTCTACTTTATAAATTTCAGTTAATATACATATAAGCATCATTTAAATGTAATTTTAAGCAAAAGTTATAATGCCTCTTACTTAATATTTCTAAAAATTCAAAGTTTTTTTTTTTAAAGCTGAGGAAGGTTGAAGAATTTATAGCTATTTTTATAAATAAGGCTAAGAGGCTGTCCTGGCTATTAAATAAGTAAATGAATGAGTGAATGAATGAATAAAACAAAACAACAAACAAAACCACCAAGATAGACTGAGAGAGCATGCAGACCCTGTACCCTCAACTCAGCCAACTTGTTCTCGTTACAGCTTCTGAAAATTCAGAAACACTATGCCGGAAAAATATTAGCATTTTGGTTTGAATTCAAAAAGAAAGAAGTTAATGGGAGTGAAAGGGCAGAGCAGGAGAGCACAAAATGTACTGTACCCTCCATTCCGTGTAACTATGTATATGACTCCTTTTTCTTAGAAAACCTTGAGAATATAACAGTTGCATAAACCTGCCAATAGGAATGTAGAGAAGTAGACTCAGTCCAAATTAGGCAATCTCTGTAACCCACGTCACTTCCCTAAGCCCACCCAAATGACCAACCCTTTATAAACTACCGCTCCCCCGGGGATCGCTCTCTGGCCCCACTGCTGCGTCAGGAGGAGGCCGGGAGCCAAACCCGGGTTTGAATAAAGACTCTTTGCTTTTGCATCGGAGAAAAGGCTCCCTGGTGGTTGATTATTGGGGACCCTGAACTCTGGGCATAACAGGAGATGAACAAAGCTATTTAAAAAGCGATGATGGTAGAAAAAGAATAGTTCCCCTTACCTGGAAAGCTGCTTGTATTCTCTTTAAAAAAAAAAATGCTTTTAACCTCAGAACAGTCCACGGTGGCAATACTGTCCAAAAATGTGTATCTGTTCATTTCATATGCCGTTCACCCTGGGAGAACACGGGTTGAGCAGCGTGGGTGCACCCCTAGGATGGCCGTCTATAAACACGTTGCCTCATGTCAGCCCTTCCTGTCACAGCCGGGATTCAACCAACCAAGGATCCTAAACTAGTTTCGCATTCCGGACCGCGGATTCCAAACCTCGGATTCTCAGCTGCAGTTTCCAAACGCGGGGAGAAAACACTGTTTTCCATCCCCTTTGCTTGAATCCGTGGATGCGAAGGGCCGACTGTAGAGTGGGAAGCTACAGGCGGATTTTCGACTGTGCAGGGTGGACAGCCTCAACCTCTGCGTTGTATAAGGGTCAACTGTTTTTCCACCTGTTCTTCCCTTTCCAACTGTATTTCCACCTGTTCTTTCTTCCCAAGAAGGCACTCACGTGTGTAGAGAGAACTGTCTCTTGAAGACAACCTCTTACTCCTGATGGCCTATTATTCTTCCTTAAAAGCAGAATTATCACTGATGCTGCATAAAAGTATTTTACTCTCACCTTAACACTGATCATAGACTTTTTCTTAATAAATCACAGAAGAAAACACTGTATTTGCTCTTACAATACTATTGCACCTGTATTAGGAGTATTCAAACACAACCATTCTTGGTATCACCATCTCCAAACCCTCCTCCCTACACACACACACACACTCACACACACACACACACACACACACACATACACACACACTCACACACACACCCCTTCTCCATCTTCACTGAGAGAGGAAAAAACTTACATATTAATCAAGCATCAATATATGGTTTTCATTAAATCATGCGATTCCTATTCTCTTTAAGGAAGAATAGATTCACCATTTCGCAGCAATCAATGACAAAGACAGCTGGTTTATACATTTTATCAAGTGTATAAGCTCTCCCTGCTTTTGGTAGTTCTTAATGTTCCTTAAAAGGGGGCAAAGGGATGATTAAAGGGAAAAGACAGTGGAAGGTGGTACTGTAGTCAACACTCATTCATTATTAAACACTTATTTCTTGAACATCTACTAGGTGCCAGGAACTCTATTTATATTACTCTACCTTTTCCTGCAGAGGCGAGCAAAACTAGACTTAGTCCCTAGCCTCCTAGTCACTGGTCAAGTAATTAAACAAATAAAGACATTATACAAACCATAATACACAGCGTCATGTCAGACCATAAAAGAGCAAGATGTGCCTTGGAGGAATCAGAAAAGGCTTTTCAGAGGATGTGAAAAGTAAGGTTAAGTAAGAGGTGATCAGGTAAACGGGGGAAGGATGATGGAGAGATAAGGTTCTTTGCAGAAAACAAAACAAACACATTTTATTATTTTTTAAATCTTTTTTAAAAATATATTTTTTTATTGATTTCAGAGAGGAAAGGAGAGGAAGAGAGAGATAGAAACATCAAGGATGAGAGAGAATCACTGATAGGATGCCTCCTACATGTCCCAATCAGGCCCATAACCTGGGCATGTGACCTGACCAGGAATTGAACCATGACCTCCTGGTTCATAGGTCAATGCTCAACCACTGAGCCATGCTGGCTGGACAAAACAAAAAAACCCTTTAACCTTTTGCACTTGGATGTCGAGTGTGACTCGACACCGTTAGCATCGGTAGCAGCTCGATGAAAAAAGCAAGCGAGTGCAAAGGGTTAAATGGTCATATAGAAGAAAAGAGAAAGAACTAGCTAAAGAACTGAAAGACTTCCAGTGTGGTTGGAGGGCAGTTTGAATGGGGAGGCCGATTTACTGGTGGTCATATTACACAAAGCCTCGTGTGGCTAGGAAAGGTCTTTATTTTTAGAGCACCAGAAAGTCACTAAAGAGTTTGTTTACATGCAAATGATAGGAGACTTGTTTAAGAAGGGAGACAATTTATGAAATTAATTAGAAGGGCATTTAAAAATATTCTATAGGTAAATGCAAGTTAATCTTTGCTGGAAAACCTTTAACAATTATTTACATAATCATCACACTTTAATGTCAACAGCCATGATTCCCTGGGGCTAAAGATAGAAAAAAGAAAGGCAACTTAAAAAAATCTGAATATAAGTATGTAACAAATTAACTTAATGGAATTTAGGAGAATATACTAAATATACATATGTATTTTATATTAATACTACAACAAAGGAAATTATTTAGTTTAACAAAAAGTAATAATTCCACATTAAAAATACAATAGAAATGTACAAGATCAAACATGTCATACATTTATAAGCTAACTAGAGTTCTGGTGCATGAAAATTCATGCATTGGATGGGGGGGTCCTTCAGCCCAGCCTGCCCCCTCACAGTCCGGGAGACCTCAGGGGCAGGAGGCAACCCGGCGATCAGGGGAAGGCGACGCCCCCATCACACCTCTGCTGCTGCCACTGCCGGCAGTGCAGGCCTTGGCCAGCCCTGGTTACCTGAGCCTTGGGTGGCCCTGGGCAGGTGGGTAGCCACCATCCAAGGTGGCTTGGGCCAGCCCTGGGTGGCTGGGGGCCTCAGGGGACTGGGGGACTCTGGAGGTAGGCACACGGAGTGGCTGGACTCACCTGGGGGCAGGCCTGGCCGTGCCGTGCACCTACCACCCTGGCAGGGCTGAGGGGACTGGGCGCTGCCATCTTGTGGCTGTGGGCACCGCCATCTTTGAGGGTGTGACAGTCAATTAGCATATTCCCTCCTTATTGGCTATGGGTGTCGCCATCTTTGTGAGGGTGTGATGGTCAATTAACATATTCCCTCTTTATTAGACAGGATGCCCCCTACACAGAAGAGAACAGACTTGGAATCTCAAGGCTTAAATCCTTGAAGTTTCCATAAGTTTCAGTGTTACCACTTTTACCTTTATCTCCACCAGAATCGTTTATAGGCCCAGAAAGAAATAGCATTATTTGTTGGATGAATTAATGAAGTTTCTCAATTGTTTAATATAAAATAAATCAATCTAGGTAACTTAAAAATATTGTGCCCTGTTCATAAAAGCTGCCATTAATAAGTAGGAGGAGAAATGCAATGCACAAATGTTTGCCTTCTCTTTGCCTCTAAGCTTATTGGGAATCCACATTTAAGAAGGGAAAGAGAGAAGCACAGTTTCATTCCACTATTGATCTATCAGACAAGAACTTAATCAATCTTCTTTATAAGCTATTAAAGCTGAGCTCAAGAAATGAACTCACCTGATGCATTCAACATTGATTGCCTCTTTCTAAGAACGGAATATGTCAGTCTTATCTACTACTACAGCTGTGATTCAGTTTTTAAGGGACACGATTTTTTTCTTCACTAGTTTCCCCAAAATGCTCCAATTAAGAAAAAGCATTTTTGGTAGTGATCCACCGTATATGACTCAAACAAAATGAAGACCATAACCCTCCATTTCAGTCACAGCCTCCAGAGAAAAACGAGAGACTAAAAGCATATGTTCATCAAAGGAAATTCAGCACTAGTCCCAAGATCCTGCTCTAGCGTGAATTCTGAGGAATGTTCTGGCAGCATAAATGAAGATTGAGACCTTAAGCTCAGATAAATCTTGGAAATTCACAGGGAAACTCAAGGCAGCTGTAAATCTGTCTTTACTGCATATACATTTCAGCCAGGGGCTTCTATACGTAGTATTAGGTTATGTGACAACCCATTCAGCATCTAACCGCCTCATAAATATAGGCAGAGAGGTCATTTTATATTTACAGGGCAACTCCCCAAGTGCTAGATGCTATACGCCGGGGGAGGCAGAAGCGGGGAGGCCCTGCTTTCTCTGGTTATTAGGAAAGGTTAATAGCACAGATCCTCAACGACCAAAGAGACTTCCCTTTGGCTCAGCTTTCTGGTTTCCATTTCCTCTTTCTAGGCCCCTTAACAGGCAAAAATTAAATACGGGGAGAAGCAGCAATAAAACGTTGTCTCCACAGTGTTCCAACACACTGAGCATGTTCGCCCACTTCACATTGAAACATTGCCAACTCCCTCTTACAATATGAAGAACATTTCCTCTGGATTTCTTGTTAAGTTTGTTTCCCTGGGCTAGATAAGAGGAGAGAAAATATTTAACTGTCCTCTCCCACCCCTTGTACCCCCAATGTCTCCTTTATTTGCCATATTCCTTGCAAATATAAGCCAGCTCCATCATAGGCTGTTGGGTTCTGTGACCAGGGCTGATGCTTCACAGGCTCTCCAATCACACTCACCTGAATCCTTCCTCAGCATTCCTGAAGAATTCAGCCACAGGCAGGTTATGGCAAAGTACAGAGAGAAGCAAAGGGCCCAGGACAACATCCCCTATCACCATGGTCGGCAAATTGTGGCTCGCGAGCCACATGCGGCTCTTTGGCCCCTTGAGTGTGGCTCTTCCACAAAATGCCACGGCCTGGGCGAGTCCATTTTGAAGAAGTGGCGTTAGAAGAAGTTTAAGTTTAAAAAATTTGGCTCTCAAAAGAAATTTCAATCGTGTACTGCTGATATTTGGCTCTGTTGACTAATGAGTTTGCCGACCACGGCCTTATCAGAACATCACCTGCACCCAAGCTACAGCTCCACTCTCTTCCGGAAGCTTCTCTAGAGCAGATTCAGCCGCATATCCTAACAAAACAATCAACCTCTCTGCTATGAAAGATGCCATTATATGTGAGAATTTCCTTAGAAATCCTAGGAGTTAATGGCCTCAATATTTCACAATACCTAATACATTCAGAAAGACGGGATGCAGGATGGGGTCTAATGTTTATTTATTGCAAAAGTCAAGAATAGCTGGAAGTCCATTAAGAAGATGTGCAGCAGATTATATTAATTTGTAATTAATTTTCAGTGGTATTTATGAGAGAACCCTTTAATCAGCATAATTCATGCTTTGAAAATTATAATATTAACTAATATTAATTAAATAATAATTTATAAATTTCAATAGTTTTAATTATCTTTTGATTAAATTACCTGTTACTCAATTCCACCCTGCTTTGGATATTAATTAGCTAACTTAAACATGATCCACTGAAACTACTCCCCTGTGGATGAAGGCACATTGTCTAAACAGGTCAACACTGAGATACTTAAGTGTGGCAATTTAGATTGCATGATTAGCAAAATTAATTGTTTAAGGCACTGCCTTTTTCATTCTCCATTTGCCAGTGGGTAAGGTCTTTAAAATATGCCCTGGGTTTCCCTAGGCCCAAATTCTGAGACATCACACATTCTGTTATTTCCCCCTCTCTACCCCACAGCCCCCACCTTACTTTTCTATCCTGTTACAGAACAATCTAGTCTTCTGAGACCTAAATTAGTGTCAGCCTATTAATCAGCCAACAAAATATGTCAGAGGAAAATGAAGTTGCAAGCCCACTTCCCTCTACAGACAGATCCTTCGCCCCTCTCTCAGTGCGCTGTCTCTGCCGTGGAGCTGGGACCTCAGGACCACAGCCCAATTTAGGTCTCCACTGTGCGGTGACAATCAGCCCAGACCTCATTTTTTAAAACGTTAATATTTAATTTAAAGCCACCTACCCTAAAGTTCTCAAAGAAAAATGGATCGTCGACTCCACATGTCACCCCTTCTCATTGGCTGGAGCTGCACCCTCCCTGCCCCCAACCCCATCCCCAGCATCCCACTTCAGGAGGTAAGATCTTTTAAAATTGGTCTCTTGAAACCAGTTATCAAAATGACAGTATGTATCAATTATGAACACTTTCAAGAAAGGCAGAAGGATATACGCTAAACAAATAAAGTAAGAGAGGGGTTTTATTTTTGTCATGTGAAACATTAAAAAAAAAAAAGTATACCAGTTTCCAGAAGCTCCAATTGACCATCTTCTCTTAGAAAACACCACAGGATTACTGACGCTCCACACCAGCAAATAGGACATTACTTGTTCACAGATCATTCTATTGGATGTGGGACAAAATCCTCACCAAGAAGGTGCTAGCGATAGTTTTTACAAAGGAAGGTGTAACCGTTTAAGTTATTCATATTATAACATATATTCTACTCTAAATAATTTCACCTCAGAACTCCCTATTTACAGTGATTAATGAGGATCGATTATATTTCAGAGCCCTCTGCCTTCTCCCGGACATTATCTGATATGCCTTGCCCTGGAGCTGAAAATAGTGTATCACATGAATGTGAGAAGCAACAGCAGTACAGGAAGTAAAAGAAACATGTCCTGAAATTTCACAAATAAACATAAACACACGCAACAATACAGATATTTGTAATGTCCAAGGAAGAAAGAAGGGAAGGCTTTGTCTTATATGAGTTCACTAGAGGCCCAGTGCATGAAATTTGTGCACTTGAGGGGGGTCCCTCAGCCTGGCCTGTGCCCTCTTGCAGTCTAGGAGCCCTCGGGGAATGTCCAACTGACAGCAGGGCGTGGGCCTAAGCTGTCAGTCGGACATCCTTAGCGCTGCTGCGGAGGTGGGAGAGGCTCCCACCAGCTGTAAACCTGGCTTCTTCCTGAGTGGCGCTCCCCCTATGGGAGCACACTGACCACCAGGAGACAGCTCTTGCATTGAGCGTCTGCCCCCTGGTGGTCAGTGTGCATCATTGAGACTGGTCATTCTGCCATTCAGTTGATTTGCATATTAGCCTTTTATTATATAGGATATTCTGGGACAGTCAGACATATTGAGGCACCAGGCAGTTAATCAATCAACCAATAAACTAATAATTAACATTATTTTAGATAACAATGATGCTCAACTAACGTATAGCTAGAGTGCACAGTAACAGGAAGGGTTAGACCTACTTGAGATCCATGGTCAGATAGGGCTTTTCTAAAGAGCTGATATTTGAGAGGAGACCTAGAGAAGATGAAGGCACATACCATGTGTCTTTGGGGGCAGAGCCTTCCAGAGGGAGATAACTGCAAGAGCAAAGGCCTTGAGGAGAGAGCTTGCTTGTCTGTACGGCTGCAAGTGGTCCGGTGTGGCTGGAACACCCTAGAGCCAGATAACAGGGACTCATAGGTCATGATGAGAACTTAGCATTTTGTTCTAACTTTTTGATGAAGCAGGAGAGTGACACATAATTCAAATTTTTAAAGAATTACTATTTTGTGAAAAGTAGACTATCCGAGGCCAGAGTGAAAACTATCAGAGGCTAGTAGACTCTCAGAGGCCAGGTTGCTAAAGGAGGAACTCCTGCTGTGCGGTCCAGGGGAGAGGGGTGGCGACTTGGAGATAACGTGATAATAAATTGGATTCAGGACACACTTTGAAGGTAAAGCCAACAGAATTTGCTTATGTATTGGATGTGGGATATAAATTATCTGAATGATGCAAGAAAAAATAACCAAAACAATATCATGTTGATATTATAAATATTTTAGCCAAAATGAAAATCTCAGAGAGAATACAAAATAAAAGCTTTTTGATAACTAAAAAATATAGTTTTGTCACTGATGGAAGAATAGTGAATGGGTTCTAAAAATCATGTATTCAGAATCTGAGCACTACGTAGACATTATCTTTATAGTTCTGCAGGATATACCATTATTTATTTAACTTTAGTTTCCTCTTCTGAGGACTGTCCCTTATAATACTTAGATGCTACTTGGAATGGAGTTCATAATAGAAAAAAAGAACCTAAAACAATAGTTCTCAAACCTCATTTTACTTATTCTTTTCAACTTCAGCAACCATCAGCTGCTTGCCTGAGTTGCTGCAAGGTGACAACATTGATGATTTAAATTTGTACTCCTCTTATTTTCTCTGCTCATATTCTAGAGAAGGGGCTATATGTTGTAACCTGGCCCAAAATTAAGCATCCAAACAAAAAAGAAAGATGAGATGTTGGCACATATTCATGTAATAAAATTATTCTTAGAATTATATAAAATCAAACTTATGTAATACCTTAATCAATAAAAGAAATTTAAAAAATAAAATAAATTGTGACACATAACTAATAACAATATGTAAATTTGGCCCTTTAAGTTTACTGACATTTTTATTTGATTGAGGTAAAGATTATATGTAATATTATTACACATAGTTTGACTTACCAAATGTTATTAGAGAGATAAGAAAAAAAAATGATCCTAAAAACTGAGCTGGAAATATTGAATTTGAAAGTGCCCCTTATTCTCATGCATATGCCTATATCCATATCCTAACATATTTCTAATTTTCCCACACTATCTAATTATTTGATGTGAGATATACAGATTTCTCTCCTTTTTGGCTTTTATCTAAGGTTTTATAAAGCTGATAATAATATGTCAACAAAATTGGTGATCATACCTTGACTTGTAAAATAAAACTCATTTTAAGAGTATCATAAATCTAACAGAGCATATCTTGTGTTCTGATTGGTAGAAAATTGGATATTAAACATCAGGGAAAACTGATCTTCTAATCTAGTACTTGAATACGTACAAAAAGAAAAGGAGAGAAAAAAATCATTACTTGGAATAGATAGTTTAACTGATCATGATCAATTTGAAGTGCTTATTGCTTAAGTAAATGACCTTTGGGGTGATTTCATTAGCTCCACATACTGCAAAAGGTTATATCTAAATTCAATTTTATGATTGAGTCTAGGCATATAAAAATCTCAAAATAGTGTGGATGGATGTTAAACACACACACACACACACACACACACACACACACACACACACACACATTCTGACACAAAGAATGGACTATAAAAATCCTGCTTGGCGCTGCTGCTCTAATTGTTGGCTTTAAGTGTGAGTAAATATTTGAGAGAGGAATGGAGGAATGGCAATGCACTGATATCATCATCACCTCATGTTTGTGGTTGGGAATGACTTTAAATAAAACTAACCACCAGTCCCACTTTTTTAATTGTAAATTACTTTTTACTGTAAATAACATTTGGTCCCCCCTAGACCTATTTTATTTGTTTGATAAAGTCTCTTTACCTTTATAGAGTTGCAATACCCTGTAATGATTTGATGTGGGTTCTACCTTCCTTTTCCTTTTAAAAGTGCTACAAGCCAGGACGGTGTGGCTCAGTGGTTGAGTGTTGACCTGCAAACCAGGAGGTCAGGTTTTGATTCCCGGTCAGCGTGCCTGCCCGAGTGGCAGGCTCAATTGCCAGTGTGGGGCGTGCGGGAGGCAGCTGACCAATGATTCCCTCTCATCACTGATGTTTCTATCTCTCTCTCCCTCTCCATTCCTCCCTGAAATCAAAATATATTTTAAAAGTGCTACAAGACATGTGCTTATTATTTTATTAAATTAAGATATGTCTTAAATGCTTGTAGAAAGAATTTTACATGCTTCTTTGGGACACTAGATAGGAGAACTAAGAATGGGTGTTTGAAAAAGAGATTAGACATTGGTGCTTCTAGACTTCATATGTTATTGGTAGATGAAACAGGGCCAAAAGTCCTAAATATGCCCTAATTAGCAATAATAGTATTAGACAGTATTAGAGAAAAATGCAGAAATTTACTAAAAGACATGAAATGATGTTTCTATCCAACTAGCCTTGACACCAATATGATGCATTTGCTTGAAGTTTCCTTCTCTTCAGTCATTGCTTTTCAGAATATTTCAGAAGTGCTAAAGTAGTGCCTGTCTTTTAGGTTTCTTAAAAGTTCAGGACCACTTTTGTATTCCTTTCCATTCCTGTCATTTCTCTTGCATCTTCTTATTTCTTCCTCCTGCAGATCATTTCACAGCGGGGCCACTTCCCAGAAACTGGGGTTCCCTCTTCCTGAGTCCTATTGGCTGTCAAGGACAGGGTCGATGGCAGCATCGACCAGCGGAAGGAAGGAGAACATGACGTGACCCATGGGTGGTCCCCCTTTCCTTTCTTCTCCACCCTCATTCTGGAATCCACATAAAGGACTTCACACCAGACTTCACTATCTATGAGATATGCGACTTAATATACTCACTTTCCATCTTAAAGCTCAAGTGTTCTGTGTTTGGGTTTTTTTTGTGTTTGTTTTGTTTTGTTTTGTTTTTTCATTAAATGAAACTCAAAACTCCTGCTCTATCTCCCTTACAGGGCTGCTAAAAGGCCTGCTGAAGTATAAGTACTGTGCCTGGCAAACTATTTGTTACTTTGCAATGTGAAAAGGTGGCCAGTAAGCATTTTATTTTATTAGAAGCAGAGGATCACATAGAAAGGGTAGAACGCAGAGGCCTGGCTTTGAGTCACAGTGCTACTTCCGGGTTGTATGCTCCTGGCCACATCACCCAATCTCTTTACACCCCAATTTCTTCTTCTGTAAAAGGAGTCACAATAATATTAGCTCATCTATCACCTGTAAAAGGTGGTAATATACTAGTATATACCTCACTTTTATCACAAGGATTGAGAAAATTATTTCCAAAATTCTTCTGTGCAATACAAATAGGGTGGTTATCAAAACCCTATGGAAACCATGTTTAATCAGTATGTTCCTAGCTCTTGTTACATCAAGTATAGGCCACTCTTCCTTAGTGAAGAGCAGTGAGTCCTGAGGAACAAGCAGTTATACCTTTAATTTCTGAAACATTGCTAACTTTTCTCTGAACTTAACATTGCACAGTATAATCTTGTGACCATGACATTAGCAAGCCAATGGTTTGCTTGTATAGAGTAGGACAATTTTTAGCCTTCTGTGGTTTGATGGCTATTTGATGATTTTAAAACATTAGGACAGTGGCTACCTTTAGGAGCAAGTTGTGGGTAGTGGTTGTGAAGCTAGAGAATCATTAAGTCCGGGCTGCCCTGTCACTACTTGAGCCAATCCAGCAGAGACAAGGTCGAATCATATATGAGCATGTATTCCAATACTGCGGGCAGTATGGGAAAGCAGCAGGTGATCCACAAAACTCTGCTCTCCACCCCCCCCCCCCCATAAGCCAGCTGCTTATGTTGGGTAGAAGGACGAAGAGTGCATGGGGAAGTAGGCAAAAGGGATAAGAATGGGTATGCAAAATGGGCTGTTTATAGGCAATGCAGGCTGGGGCTGTGCAAAAGGCTGGAGTTCTGCAAAGGCCTGGGGGTTTGAAAAGGGCTGGTGCCCTAATCCAGTGGTCGGCAAACCGCGGCTCACGAGCCACATGCAGCTCGCGAGCCTCGGTTTGCCGCTCTGTTGACTAATGAGTTTGCCGAGCACTGCCCTAATCCATTCCTCAGAGATGGTATTTCCATCTGACTTATCATTTAGGATACTGGATAATTAAGCCATATACATTTCAAAGATTTAGGAAAATAATGATTTTGGCAATACCCTAGAACAGTGGTCGGCAAACTGCGGCTTGCGAGCCACAAGTGGTTCACGAGCCGCGGTTTGCCACTCTGTTGACTAATGAGTTTGCCGACCACTGCCCTAGAATTTTGGAAATTCCACTTTTCCCTTTTCTTCTTTTAAAACATGCTATCCTCTTCCTGGTTCTACCCCCTCTCCAGGAAAGGTGTCCCACTCAAATATTAAAATTATAATAACACTGCTGTGTACTGTGGTAGATTAAGATTCAGATTCTGGAACTAGACAGCCTGAATTCAAATCTCATATGCCCTTTTTATTAGCTGTGTGGCTTTGTCCAATTGTGCCTCAGTTTCTTCATCTGATAAACATGTATTACTGTAATGCCTGTGTCACAGCGTTGCTGGATTTAATACATGCAAAGTACCTGTGACAATGCCTTGCACATACAGAGTAAATGTTTAGTCAGTACTCTAGGAACGACATCATCCTTTCAGAGCTAGCCTTGCTCTTCCAAAACCCAAGAATTCCTTATTGAATCAAGTTCCTCATTTACTTCTAGGATCCTGCTTAGTAGCAGCTACTGCTTTAGTATTATTCTGTTGCATTTTCTCTGGTTACTGGCTATATCTAAAGCAGACCTTATAATGTGGTTTCTTTTCATGATATAAAACCTAAAATAAAAATTGGGTGAGAGATCAACCAAAGGACTTGTATGCATGCATATAAGCCTAACCAGTGGACACAGACAACAGGGGGGTGAGGGCATGAATGGGGGGGGGGGGATTGGGGGTAATGAGGGAATAAGGACACATATGAAACACCTTAATCAATAAAGAAATTTTAAAATATTGGGTGGATGGCTCATTAAAATATCCTTTATTTTCTGTCTTTGAAAGACCAGAGGCTTCTCATTCACCATCATCCCATTTCTACACCTCTTCCTTCTCTGGCAGCACAATCAGGCATTACGTTCTAACGTAATTTTCTACCAGGGAGCCCATGCCACACAAATAAGTGATTTGGAAACCATCTAGAAAACATTTCAAATTATTTGGAATCAACCACTTGTTGGTTAATTTGTTTGTTTCTTGCTAGAAATGGAGAAAAGGAGGAAAGATGAGAATTCAAGAATTTTACATAACTAAGAGTTTAATCATCACGACAGAATTCATTCAGATGATACAAATCTTAGACAATAATTACCAGGAGGAACCTAATAAATTATACTAGCCCTGTGTTACAGATAAAGACACTGAGGTTCAGATACACCACCTCCTTAACCAAAGCAGTTAAGAACAAATACAGACTAGAACCCGGTTTCCTGCCTCTGCCCAATATTCTTTCTTTCCTCTGTCTCTCAGCCAAAGTGGCTATGCTGTGACATCTCAGAGGAAAAGTAATCAAGAATAACTATTCACAGAGCTGAAAAACAAAGGAAAAAGGGCTTTTATACATCAAGGTAGAATCCGGTGGAAATGCCACTTCCATCCTCAGCTGTTCAGATAATTAATATTTTCAGAGTGCTTAAAGCATAATCACATGCATTTAATAATTCCAACAACCCTGTGAGAAAACTCACTTTCTCTTGCCCAAAGTCACAGAGCAAGTAAGTAGTTAACTCCCAGGCTCAAGCTCAAGTCTTCTTTAAACACTGACTTACATTCTTAAACAAACCTCTCAACAATTACTGTAGACAGGATTAAGTACTTGGTGCAGAAGAAAGAGATAGAAGAGCTCCAACCAGGTAAACAACTGCACAAAATTAAGGTGAGTGCAGTGACAGAGGTATGATTAGGGCGCAACGGAAGCCCAGGGGACAGGGTCAGAGAACTTTTTACAGGATACGCAATGCAAGCTAAGTTTTAAAAACAGAGAAGACATTGATTAGACCAGGCAGCAGGAGAATAGCAGTTGGGGGACTAAATAACGTGGAATAGCAAATAAGAGCTACTTGATATTGAGCACTTGCTATTCTCTGCGCTTCATCCATTTCAATGATCCTATATAGTAGATACTATAATATTCTCCTTTATAGTTGAGGAAAGTAAGAACCAGAGAGGTGAGGTGATTTGTCCAATGTCACACAGAGCCTAGATTTCAACTTCGTCAGGCTTCAGGAGTCCACATGCTTAATAACTGCCCTACATTCCACCACTCACAGTGAGAGAGAGAGAGAGAGAGAGAGAGAGAGAGAGAGAGAGAGAGAGAGAGATGCTTGATCAAGCGCAAGCCAGTCGTCTTAACTGCAGAAACAGGAAACGTGTGAAGTGTAGTATATAAAGGCTGGCAGAATGGGCCAGAACCAGGTCTTGACTTGCATTCCCTGTGAATGTGCTACAGCGCTCGGTGCTTGGTGCCTGTCTTTGCCCTGACATTGATGGGATGCTCGCCACTAAAGAATATTTGCCATGGAAGAGGCATAACCTGACTTAGGTTGCATGGAAATTAGGTCAGCTTTGGACATGGTGATTTTGTGGTATGGTGAGAGGGATAGAATCATTTGGCAGTCAGTTGGGTACCTAGGTTTTGTGCTCACAAGACATGCGGGGTTAAAGTTTGGGGGAAAACCTATGGGGTGTGGCAGGGAGGGTCATGGGTGTGAATGAGAGTAGCTGTGGCCATTTAAGGAGCTGGTATAGGAGTGTATCCAAGAGGATGCCCAGAGGCAGGAGAAACCCACAAAATCTGGTGTCACTGACGTTCAAGGGAGAAGAGGCTTCAAGGAGAGAGAATTGGTCTATAGCAGTGGTCAGCAAACTCATTAGTCAACAGAGCCAAATATCAACAGTACAACGATTGAAATTTCTTTTGAGAGCCAAATTTTTTAAACTTAAAATTCTTCTAACGCCACTTCTTCAAAATAGACTTGCCTAGGCCGTGGTATTTTGTGGAAGAGCCACACTCAAGGGGCCAAAGAGCCGCATGTGGCTCGCGAGCTGCGATTTACCGACCACTGGTCTATAGTATTAATTGCTACAATAAAAACAAATAAGACAAAAGCAACATGACTACACACTTTACTCACATCACGTTTATTTAAACTATTTGAGTGCCAAACACCAGCCAGTAAAAAGGCAAATGGCTCCTCTGATTATTCAATTTGTTTATATGTGGACTCGCTGCTGTGTACATAATTATTTACTATTCCTTTAAGGGCAAGAGAAATTCAGGAGGATTATGGAAAAAAATGCAACTTACAATTTATTTGGCCATGCTATACCCAATTAGAAAGCAATCTCAACAAACAAGTAGAATATAATAGAACTATGTGAAATGGAAAAAATGATGTAAGTTAAGGCGGCTTATAAGATAAACATTTTATGACAGGTACTAAGGAAGTATATTGTCAGAAGTTTAAGAAATGGTCAGCAGCATCACAGGCAGGGGTGCACTAATAAATCATGCATCTTTATTACACATCCTCTAGGCTCCATGTTGCGAGAAGCTCTGTAGACAGTGCCTCAAACTATAAGGGTGGGTCTTGGATAAGAAGACAAGCATTACTAATACACAGGAAAACAGAGGTCAGCAAACAGGTGGATAACAAGGGATTCTGTGTCAGACAGACCAGGGATGGAGTTCCCTGCTCCACCTTTAATAGCCTTTAGGCAATTTAGGGAACACGAAGCTTCCATTCTGTGTTTAATTATATAAAATATTCTATTGTTTCCTGATAATACCATAAGAAAATAACAGCTGACATTTGTTCTATATTTGTTATATGCAATGTAGCATGCACTGTGTTATCTCCTTTCATCATCGCAAATATCCTAATCATATGTTACTAGTACTATCATTATCCCCCCTTTACCAGATGAAGAAACTGGGGCACAGAGGGTTCAGAAATTTGTTCAGGAGCACACAGAGAGTAGGGGCAGAGTCGGGTGTTAACTTAGCCGGTTTTAGCCTGGAGGACATGCGTCTATAAACCTTGCTCTCATGCCTCTCAGTGAGCATCATGGTGGTTCCAGAAACACAAATGTCTGCTTCATGGAGGCAGACAGATGGGATTATGGCACAACAGGATTTGTATAGGCAGAGAGTGCTCCTAACAAAGCTGCTGTCCACCAAGCCCTTCCCAAACTCAGGCACCCAGGCCCATTAAAATTCCTATGGACACACACACACACATGCATATATGCAGATAAGTAATTATAAGTGTGTGTGTATGTGTGTGTGTGTGTGTGTGTGTGTCCATATAAAATAGAGCAGGATTTTAAGAGAGTGACTATGGTGATGCTTTTCCTTGCTCAAGAGAAAGCCACGTCGGTGGGAGCAAAGTTGAAACTCTCAGCCTTTTCCTCTGCTCCAAAGCGGACAACCTGTCAATCAGCAGAGAGGCGCCTTACCCAGGAATGCCAAGGCAGTCACCTAACTGCTCCCTACCAATTTAGTTAGGGATTCATTCTAACTCTCATTCGAAGTGCCTAGAAATTAATGTAATAGTTCCTGTGCTCATTTGCATTGCCTGCGGGCTGGAAGCGCCCCCTTGTGAGGGCCACCGAGTTAGGCAGGGAGCTGTATCCAGGACAACCCAGTACCAAGTGTGAGCAGGAGCCCTTGCAGAGTGGTGCTGACACTGGGATTAGGATCTGTTCTGTGAGACTGTGCCCGGCTGATAAATTGAAGCGGTAATTTGGGATTTAACTAATAGAGCAGTAAATGTATGAGAATGAGGGAAGTCCAAGGGGAGCAGAGACTAGGGGAACCATACGAGTTGGTGAGTGAGGTTTGGTTTGGTTTTGATTTTTAAATTCCTGTCTGTCCTTTGGCTTTGCATTTGAATCCTGAATTTGAGCATCTCTTCTGCCACTGCAAATATATTAGTGAAGTGGATTGCCTTTGTTAGTCTAAATTGCTGTGTGTTTACACATACATTTCAAGAGAACGCCACTCGAGAGGAAGCTTCTCTTGGACCCAATCGCGGTGTCTACAAGTAACTCTTGACCTTGATGCATCTGTGCCCTGTGTGTAATGAAAGTAGGTGCAGCAGCGGTTGAAATCTTCCCAAACTATTCATCTCTTATTGATTCACTTGTTCTATTGTGAGCGGAGAGACACCTACACACTAGTTTAAAATTAGGAGCTCCCAAGACTGTGATGAATAAGAGAGACATGATTTGCCCTCTGGGATTTAGAAGTACAGAATTTTCTCAGCCAGTAGTTGTTGAGAATCTTATTATTCTGGCACATCCTAAACACATTCATTAGCTTATTTCATCAGTCTACAGATCCCCAAGCATTGCTAGGATCACTATTTTTTTAAGCCCAATCACTTGGCAATTTTTCAAAGGGCAATCTAATTTTTAAATGAATAAAAAAATAATTTTTGAGAATTCAAATTAATTGGAGGGGGATATTATTAAGCATTGGGGCAAGGGAGCAAAGGTTTGAAATTCCTTTCGGTAAGTTAGAATCTAGTAACCCACAACTGTTGTTGCTGCATGCACACCAAGGAAAAAACAATCCACTCACACAAACAGCTGGTGTAAGAAGCACAGGCCACTTCACATGCATGCATGGTCCTCTGTTTATCCCGAAAATATTTTTCTTGCCTCTGATACTTTCATTTTATTATTTTATTATTTTTTTATTTTTAAAATATATTTTCTTGATTTTTTTACAGAGAGGGATAGAGAGTTAGAAACATCGATGAGAGAGAAACATCGATGAGCTGCCTCCTGCATACTCCCTACTGGGTATGTGCCCGCAACCAAGGTACATGTCCTTGACCAGAATCGAACCTGGGACCCTTCAGTCCGCAGGCCGACGCTCTATCCACTGAGCCAAACCGGTTAGGGCTGATACTTTTATTTTAAAGCTGGGGCAAAATAAACTTAGTCACCTCCATCCTCAAGAGAACCCTGTCACTTCACCATCAGAGCCAGGGTTTGTTTTTAAGCTGCTTCTCCTACCTGGAACTTAGTAACATTTGAAAAAAAGTCAGACCACTCATCAGTTCCTAAACCCTGGGAATGACCCACAAGGCAGGGGGACAGCTGCAGGGGTGGGCAAAGCATGAGGTGACGGGTTTATTTGCTGCAGTGCTGGTGATGAGACTGATTCTCCCTATATTCTACACCTTCTTCACCTCTAGGAAACCCCCCTGCCTTGCATAGTGACAATGGATTGAACAAGTTCTTCTGTGGTCTTCTGCATGGAGACCTCTATAGCCACTGATGTGTTTCGACCCCTGCTCCTTTGTTCATATTGATCCACACACTCAGAATGCCTTCCCAGAGACAGATATACCAGGACGCACATGCATAGGCCCCTAACATGACTTTGTACTCATTTTTGTAGTTATAATTTGCACTATTTCTTTTTAAAAGGGACCCGGCAGTGTTCACACTTCAGGCCCCACAAAACCGGATGCTTCCCAGACCTCTCCACTTATTCAAATCCTATCCGTCCCCTAAAGCACTGGTCAGACCCTGTTTCTCTCACCTCACTACTTGTACCCTGAAAATCTAGTTACAAAAGAGGGAAACGATCCGATTGGGACCACAAAAATGCCAGACTGCTCTTTCATTAGTTTAGCCTCTTCTGAATTTACATTTTGTGAAAATACTTCACAAACACTGGGCAAAATTAATGTTAACTTTTAAGTCCAATATCACTAGTCTACATTGCACTAAGGTAAATGTTTTGTCAATGGAGGTCATTTGCTTACATAAAAAATATCATTAATTTCATATTGCCTTCATTTATCTCTAAAATTTTAGAGACAAAATTTATGATTTTTGAGCTTTATATACTATAATCTCAAAAACACAGATTGAACCTGTAAGACTAAACCTTATACAAACTGATGATAAAATTGAAAACATCTGGCCCAGCTGGTGTTTCCCAGTGGTTAGGCATCGACCTATGAATCAGGAAGTCACAGTTCGATTCCAGTCAGGACACATGCCTGGGTTCCGGTCTCAGTACTCAGTAGGGGGTGTGCAGGAGGCAATAGATCAATGATTCTCTACCATCATTGATGTTTCTATCTCTCTATCTCACTCCCTTCCTCTCTGAAATAAATAAAAAATATTTTTAAAACATTTGATAACACCTGTATTTGAAACAAAGGATCCTTACCATCATGAAATATGTCTAGAATAAAATATACTAGTTAATTAATTTTTTCATAGAATGGCACTTTATATACTTCTGTAAGTGACATATAGAAGACAATTTTTAAAAAATACAACCTTTTATAATTCTGGGGGAGAGATTTCTTACAAAGGGTTCTAATGTATCAAAGAATAATTTGTAGAAGCTAGATAGCCACTTCCACTTTTTTTTGGAAAGCCAAATCTTGACAACTTGTAACTTAGACATTTTTGCATATGAAAAAAATAATTGATGGGATAAGAGCAAACAAAACATTTACTATTCTTACTCTGTTAATCTAGAGCAGAGATTCCCAACTGTACTGTGCACAGAAATCCTTGGGGATGGGCTGATTCTGACTGGTGTGCCTGGAGCTGGGGGGTCTCAGTGCCGCCTGATGATGGTGCTGCTGATGGTCCCTTGACTACACTTCGCAGAAGGGCCTAGAGACATTTTCTTTTTTTTTTTTCTTCCACCCCCTCTAACTTAATTTTTAAAAAATGCATACCAGAAATTCTATTCTATTCCTATCTCATTAATGGCTTAGTAGAGCTAGAAATTTCCTGGTAAGGAGCTCTAGTTTTTTCAATGATTTGGGAAATAATTATAGAATAGGAAGATATAACTGAGAGAAAGATCTGGAAGTAACCTCAATTTTTATTCGTGAATCTAAGACTGATACAGTGTAACCTGGACAAGTCATTGGGCCTTTCTAAGCCTTGATCTCTTCATGTTTAAAATCAGGATGCTAGCCAGACTTGAGTGGCTCAATGGTTGAGCTTTGACCTATGAACCAGGAGGTCACGGGTTCAATTCCCAATGTTTTAAGCTCAATCTCCAGTGAGGGGGTGGGGGTTGCAGGAGGCAGCTGATCAATGATTCTCTCTCATCATTGATGTTTCTATCTCTCTCTCCCTCTCACTTCCTCTTGGGCATCAATAAATATATATTTTTTAAAAAAATAAAAATAAAATCAGGATGCTAGATGCTGCAGAGGCCTCTCTCCAGTTTCTAGATTCTATAACACTGGCCATGTGTTTGCAAAACACACAATGAATCTGTTTATTTTGCCATTTTAAATAATCAGAGTGATTGCCAATCAACATATCAGCACAATCAATATAATGAGACTGGGGCTTAGTATCAATTAGGAAAGTTGCTGAAAAGAATAAATATTTACTCATTTATTTGTTCATTTATTGCCAGCTATAGACGCTGCTTTTGTGCTTTGTTAATGGTAGTAATTCCCAAAATGAGAAGTAGGAGATGTGGGTCAAGACTTGTCTATACCACAGTCAGCTTTGAGTGTGTCCCTTAAGCTCCCTGAATATGAGCTTTCTAGTCCCCATCCCAGGCGAGTAATAGTTGGCTTACTAACTCATAGGACCACTAAGAAGCCAGAATAGGACACAGTATGCCTGTGCTGCTTTAGAAAGTTTGAAAAAGTGCTTTGCAAATTCAGGTTATATTTTTATCATCCCCCACATCTTTTCTAAATAATTTATCAACTAGCAAACAAAAAAATACACTTTGCATTTTTGTTATGCAGGCATTTTCTTTTCATCTATTTATTGACTGAAATAAACACAAAGGCAGGAAAAACAGAAAGAGATGAGTAAATGAAAGAAAACATTCCCCTACAACACACAGAAATCTATGGAAATAGATTGTTTTTCCTAAAAAAAAATAGTCTACTAGAATATTCTTAATGATTGAATAAAAGAAAAAAAAGACTCAAAAAGTTTCATAAATCATTTTGCACTTATTTTATTATTAGGAGAAAAGGAAACTGTGTGGCAATATGCAAATTATGAGCACAAGAAATTATGAAGTGCATATCTGCAAATGGAATATATATATATTTCACTAGGAATGTAATTAATAATTATGCCCACACCATTTTACATTGTGATGGAGTAACTATTATGGAAATAAAAATTTTCCTTGACAAAGTTGCATTTTTAATAGACCCGTAATATGTAAGATTATTCTACTTTTCTTTCTATCAGATGATAATGGTAATCATACTAAACATAATCTGGTTTCATTTCTTCTTACTGCTCTTGTACTGCTCAAAGTTTATACAATACATTAAAATGTTTAAAAATATGTTAAGAGCACCAAAGAAACTAGAAAAATTGTTTTAAGCATTTGTCGGGATTTTTTTTTATTTTCAATACAAGCAGATACACAGACCACTACTGAAAATAGGAAATAAATTGAGTCACTTTGCATTCTTGCTAATCTAGTTTTAAGTTTAAGTCACATAACTAAATAAAGATAGACTTTCCATCATATCGCCTTCCCAGCTGAAAAATTAAAAATAAGCAAACAAATAAAAAACAGATGCAAATGTCATTGGAATCTTGAAGCCTGGTTAACAAAAGGCTTTATTACTTTAAAACCTTATTCTTTTAGCCGTAGTTAAAATATTCTTTAGACCCACCCTAGAAAATGCAGTCTAGTTAGCATAATGAGTTCTTACTTTATTATTAAGGATTTTGCCATACCTCAGGTTTATTATTTCAAATGTCTCTCATTGTCCAGGATGGTACACATAAATGTTTAAGATGTGACTGTTCCCAGGGCATCTCTAGAATTTTTTGTTTTAATATATAGCATTATTTTCCTATGGATCCTAAAATTAAGACTAGTTTTTAAAATATCCAATATGGTTTCATCTGTTTTTATCTGTAACTATCCTAGTTGAAACCTTCAATATCTTGTACCCAACCTAGTGTAAAACCCAGTCTCTCTGCCTCAGTTTCTCCCCCTTTTCCCCTCCAAGGACTGGCAGAGTCATCTTTGTACAGCACAGTTCTGTCAGGTCAGCCCTTGATCTTGATTCCAGCTCGAGAAAGCAAACCAAGTTTTCATGTCTACCTTCCCTTCCTTTCCAAGTCCACTAAAATGGCAGGAGATGGTTTTGTTTCCCAAAGAACAAAACCCCAAGAGTTCTGGAGAATAAGAAAGCAACCCAGAAGCCAACTATAAAGTTGGAGAAAAATTATTCCAAGAAAATGGGAGTAACTTAATGGAGAAAAGACTAGAAGGAAAATGGCAGCCCAAAACTTCAGAGGAAGTATCAGCCCAAATTGAGTCATTGGGTTCAAAGAGTTTGGGGGCTGTCAGCAGGGAGGGAGTTGAAGAATTATTTTCTGAACAGCTAAACCATGGAGGTCTTTTCCCCCCTCCTCCATCTCCAGTGTGAGACATGAACAATAGTCTCTTCCCAAGAAAAAAACAAGAATTTCTTCCTAAAGAAAGGGGGTGATATGACTGGTAAGTAAGCCCAGCGAGAGAGGTGGAACTGAGAGAGAAACAGAGCAGAGCTGGATGTCATTTTAGACCTTCTCATCAGCAACCGAGGGGCAAAGAGAAAATCAAGGGCTCCAAGGCCAAAATGAAGGCCCTGTATTTGTGGGTTGTGGAAATCACTGCAGTGGCTGCCTGCTCAGTGCCCACCCCTCCTTCAGAAAACCCGGCCAACACACAGTGCCTCCATGTGAAGGGGAGGTCTGCTGGAAACCTGGCCAGCTGCAGAGGGAACACACATACGCACACATGGAGGACCACCATATTTGACACCAATAGCATGAAAGGCCCAAGAAGAAATTGCAGCACAGATGTGTTATTGGAGAAAAGATATTGTTCAGCAAACAAAAGAAAACTAAAAAATTAATTATCTTCAAAGAGATTTGAAAGAATAACGCTGTTTATGCCGAAACCGGTTTGGCTCAGTGGATAGAGCGTCGGCCTGCGGACTGAAGGGTCCCAGGTTCGATTACGGTCAAGGGCATGTACCTTGGTTGCGGGCACATCCCCGGTGGGGAGTGTGCAGGAGGCAGCTGATCGATGTTTCTCTCTCATCGATGTTTCTAGCTCTCTATCCCTCTCCCTTCCTCTCTGTAAAAAATCAATAAAATATATTTAAAAAAAAAAAAAGAATAACGCTGTTTATAAAAACAAAACAAAACAAACAAACAAAACATGGGGAAAGTGCCTGGAAATTAAGAGACAAAAACCTGCTGAGATTTAAATATGTATTCCTTGGACATAGAAGCTTGAGAGCCGTTCCTTCCAGTGGTGGGAGTTGAGTGAAATATTACCACATTTACACTGCCTAAGCCCAACCAGAATTCATAGTACTGTGCTGAAGATTATTTACATACTCTCTTATTGGATTAAAATGTGTAGAATCATCTGATGGTTAAAATGAGAAAGTCAAAGAAGAAGGCTTAATGGTGACTACAGAATGGAACGTATGTGTTATGAAACTTGACAAAAATCTGAATGCTGGGAAGTAAGAGGACGTGGAAGGCAGTGATTGTGTAAAATGAATGTGCCTTTCATAGTAGACAATCATCTTAGAAGCCTAGGATTGATAACTCAGAAAATAAAAGAGTAATTTTGCCACCTGACAAGATAACTGAGTAGAAAAAAAGAAAAAGAGAGGGAGAAGAAAAAAGAGAGAGCTGGCGGGAAAGCCTAAGGGAGGGAAAGAGAGAAAGAAGAAAAAGAAAGCTAAAACTGGTTTCCAAGGGGAATGAAGTTCTTGGTTACGAGGAACTTTCACTTTTCATTTCTGTGCCTCTTGGACAGTTTAAATTTTTAAAAAACATTATAGGTCTTACTTTTATTTTTAACCCACATAAATAAAAAAGCCAACTGAGAGCCAGTTAGCTGAAATTTCAGTACATAAATAATTTTCTCTGGCAAATATCACAAAGACATAGACACTTTCTCTCACTAACCTTTACAGCATTTTTCTCACGCAGTTTACTGTTAAGACAGAAGCCTAAAAAATATAAAATATGAATTTCACAGTCATATTCTAATTTTATTCTTAAATTTTAAGAAGGCAGGTTTTATATGTCATAATTACCTAGATATTAGCAAAGTTAAATGGAGTTCATGTGAAGTAAATCATATATATTAAATATAAACATTGTATTTAAAGTAGGCATCACTCCAGAAACCATATCCTTTTTTGTGTTTTTGTTTTGTTTTGAATTCTTGTCATATACCCAATTTGATCACCCAGAAAACAGCATGGATCCTTCTGTCAGTTATGCAGTTAGACGCTCACATGCACGGAGCTGTACATTTCATTTTTGATGCTGCTCTGTTGGGTGTACATGGGTGTGTTTGAATTCACGTGCCTATAATGAAAACATAGGTTTACACTTTGGTTGCCTTGGATCAAGTTATGAACGGTTTATGCTTCTAGTATTTATATAAATTATAATCCCTTAAGGAACCCATCTTTAAGGGATATAATGCACAGAAACATACTTAATAATTGCTGCCATCCATGAACTCGTTACCAAGAACTGCCCGGAAGGATTTCCTATATTCTTGGGAGTGTCTGAGCCCCCGATAGGAGGTGCTGCCACTAGGTCATGGATAAGGCCCATGGCTTGGAAAACCTCACCTGTTCCAAGGCCCAGAAAATACAAGACAACTTTCTAAGGATTATCTCTCCCATCCACAGCCAGACAAACAACAGTGCACCCCACATCACAACGATGACCAGGTAGTATGGTAGGTATTCCACTTAGACTTGAAATCAAACAACCACTTCACTGCTGTTCAAACAGAGTGGAGGACGCCACTTGACTCAAACTAAAGACTCACCATTCCAGTCTTTTGAGTTCTAGTGTTCTTTTCCCTGTAACCTGGCACATGTCTCATACTGGTTGTCACTCTTCTAGGTTACTGGGGGGGGGGGGGGTGCTCAGGCTCCCTGATCAAGTATAACTTTCTTTAGCCGAAACCGGTTTGGCTCCGTGGATAGAGCGTCGGCCTGCGGACTGAGCGGTCCCAGGTTCGATTCCAGTCAAGGGCATGTACCTTGGTTGCGGGCACATCCCCGGTGGGTGTGGGGGGGGGTGCAGGAGACAGCTGATCGATGTTTCTCTCTCATCGATGTTTCTAGCTCTCTGTCCCTCTCCCTTCCTCTCTGTAAGAAATCAATAAAATATATATTTTTAAAAGTATAACTTTCTTTAAAAAAATATTTTAGGAGAAAAATCTAAGACCAATTTCAGAAATGTTAAGACCAGTTCCTTATGTTCCTGATGATAATGTCAAAGAACAATGTGTGGAAAGGTAATAGAGGAGAAAAATATTTTTCTGTTACCTTGATTTTGGGGGGAAAAAATCTAAAGACTTTATCAAATCATGTCTACCATGTGTGGATCCTTTTGTTCTGCATCATGACAGATACAAAGTGGTATCTGGAACCATCACCATGGAAAGGGGACTTGAAACCCAGTTCATAAGACAACAAATATATACACAGAGAAAAGGTATTGTAACTTGGCAATACATGATGTACAAATGTGGGGAGCTCAGGAGGGAGAAAGAAAAACTATTATTATTTCTTGGATGCCAACTGCATGCCAAACTTACACATAATGCACTTAATTCTTACAACTGTATGGAATTAATATTATAACCTCCACTTTAAAGGGAGCAAGTGAGATTACTAAATTGAAATTAAGTCAATTGCCCAAGGTCAAGCAGCTAGTGCGTGATAGAAAATTCATTCGACGTCCAAGTCTATGTTTCCATCAAGGCACAGTTTGTGCAACTGAGCAGATAACCTTTGGAAGCAACAGTGCCATGTGAACGTGAGGCTTGAAGGGTTGGTAGGAAGTGGACAGGTGGTAGGAGAAAGGAAGGAGGGAAAGGGCACTTGCACCAGGGGAAGCGTGTGAGGGAAAAAAAATATGCAAAGTGTATTTGGAAACTTGTAGTCCAAGGTTTGTTCTGGGGAAGTGCAAGCCAAGGGCAAAGAGCCAGGTTGAAGTCCAACTCGCCATTTTTAAATGCCAGGAATAGAGTCGTGATTCTGCTCTTTAGGGGAGTGAAGAGCCAAGGAAAACTTTTAAGCAGAGGAGAAGTTCTAAGGGGTGACCCTGAGATACGATTCTCCCGAGAAGTATGCAGAATGTATCTGGGGTGGAAACAGACAGGGGAAGGAGTGGTATAAAGAGGTTTGGGGGGTCCTGTTGTGACTTTAAATGTCTCAAAGACTGAAAACTTAAAAAAAAAGAAAGCACTGACATCACTTTAAATTTGTCAATGCATGCTCTGTATCTATTAAAATCTGGTTCCATTTTCACTCATCTTTCTATTTTTACTAACAAAATAACGGCAAAATTGAGCCCCAGTTCTAACCAGTGCACTTCAGATCCCCAGTGTTAATAGGTCAAGTCCCTGGAGGGCTCTGCATTTAGAACAGACTGTTTGCACATGTGAACAGGGCTCATGCATTTTGTTCATGCCCCTGAAACAATTGATGTACTCCAGTATATGGTGTATGTTTTTTATAATTACAGCAGAAGAAAGCATTCTTTATGGAAATAAATGTGCTTTTTAAAAACACATTTCTAAAAAGCAGCAGGCAAGGCATTAATAACAAAGTGAAATGATAAACCGAATGGAAGTCTGAGAAAAATTCTATATTTGTATTATACAGGCATTGTTTTCATTCCTGGCACCTTATTTTTCATGTACATAAAGAGAACGCAAGCTACAGCAGGGTGAGACAAAGATCAATGCTGAATGTATTACTTGGCACTGGACAGACGCAGTTTAATAAGAAAAAAATTGATCCATTAAGCTAAACCTAATTTTTGGCCTAAAATGGTTGAAATCTCTTCTTTATATTGCTAGCTTCATAAAGACCTGTAATATTTGGAAGAAACAACTCAAGGCTGAGTTTAATAAGATTAAATGTATTGCAAATATACTTAACAAGAACCTATCAAGTTGTTAATGATTGCTATTAATATCAAACAATTTTTGTATAGAATTTTTTATTAGAGCAGTTGTAAAATACAGCCATAAGAAATGCAATATAAAAAGGCTTTCAGGTAATTTGTAACAGCTACAATTGCAAAACTCAAATCTTAACCTACGAGATATAGTAATTTATTTTATCCATCAGTTTCTAACACGAGTGCAATTCAATTTGTAACGTATTTAAGTGCTGGTCTTAGGACTGTGTGGCTAAGTTCAGAAGGACCACTTATACAGCTGGCAGCAGTGCTGTTACATGTCAGACAACTAGAAAGTGAAGGATTTGATGTTATAATATTTGGAATTATTTCTGAAAACGCAAGGCTAATTTTCAAGAGATTATTTTAGTTTAGTTTCATATCAGATCATTAGAAAACAGAAAATTTGTCTCCTATTTCATAGAATCACAGAACTTTAAAGATAAGGAATTCAGTCACTGTCTGGTTCAATCTGCCCATCTATAGATATAGAAACTATAGTACAGCCTGACTCTGTAAAATAATCTGCCAAGGGTGCATACACGGGAGGAATATTGAATGTTTTTATTCACAAGATGAAAAATGCAGCTAACAAAACTGAGGTTACAGAAACGGGAAATAGAAAACTTGTAGCCCTAACCACCACGTGTCAACCTGAAAAACATATGGACAATAAATACCTTCTTACCTAAATAATAAAGGCTTGGGTTCAAATGCTCCAATTCTTTACTTCCCTTTATTTACACATCCACTAACTATTGCACTGCAGTCCATCCAGAAATACACATACAAGCCCCTACACCATTTCCCTCAGAACATAAACGATCAATATTTAAAATGGATGCATGATAATTAGAATATTTTAAAGATCGTGATTTATATAAGCACTTATACAAATGAAGTGTTTTCAAATGACTGTATTCCCCCAAAAAAATTGGAAAAGGAAAATCATGTTCTTGTACCTGTTTTAAAAAAATTAAAAACCCCCTACAGCCCGGGCACTGGGTGATGAACTGTGCCCTGTTACCTCCAGGATACCAATTTAAATCTCCTCTGCATCAGGAAGAGAAAATACTGTTTCCATTTTAATGGCTGTCCAGTGTTCTACGCAAAATGGATGGGAGGCTTCAGTTCAGTTCTTACCAGATAGATGCTTACATTAGAGCACTGTCACCCAGGAGAAAGGACCAGCCCTGAAAGGTTAGGGGGGAGAGGCACCCTCTCGCCCTGCGTACAGTGCACCATGAGTGGGAGGGACACCTAAGGGGCTTAAGAATGCCTTTCCGTTCATGGGAGCTAATGAAGTGTGTGCCACAATCACTGGGTTTATTATGATTTGTAAAATCAGAACGTTTGCCTGTACATCTTTTACACACAGGACATCCGCTTGCAAGAGGGATGCTGCCGGCCAAATGCTATGGTCATTAGGTCACGGGAATATGTTGTGTTTTTTTCTGAATTACGACTCCTGAGTATTGGAAATGCAAAGTATGATATAAAAAACTATTGATGATGAATTTGTATTTTGAGCATATCAATCACCTCTTGGCTGCCATGTTAATACTGATTTAGAAAAATACACACTTCAGTTTATATTGATCTGTTTTTCTAATTCTTCATCAGAAGGGTCTAATATGGTTGCTTTTGCAATTTACTTTCTAAGTTATCCTTTTAGGAGATGAAGTAACCAAAAGGTATTGAAAATCCAAAGTAAATTACATCGTACCAGTTAGACTTCCCTGAAGGGATGGATACACCCCTGTAATCTGCTCAGCTCACAACTAATAGGCTGGGGCTTCAGCTCTGTCTTCATCTTTGCTCAACTATGACTCTTTTTAGCACACAACATTTGTCTTCAGGACATCTGTCAAATATTTAGTATATCTTCTAACACAATTAAATTACAATCTACATTATGAATCAGAGCGCTAAAGTGTATATAAAATCCAACATTATGTTATGATAGTTATTAAAGCTCACCGAAAAGCGATGCTTTGGACAATATTATGGTCCATTTTTAAAGCTCTAAACATCTAATTAAACAATTTTTTAAAAATCTCCCGTTTTTTGAAACCAAGAAGTTGAGTTTATATGAACAACAAAACAAAGAAACTCATAGACACAGACAACACTATGGTAGCTACCAGAGGAGAAGGGGATGGGAGGAGGTAGAAGAGGGAAAAGGGGGTCAAATATATGGTGATAGAAGGAGACCAGAATTTGGGTGTTGATCACACAATGGAATATACAGATGATGGATTATAGAGTTGAAACTCATATGTTAATAACAAATGTTACCCCTATAAATTTAATTTAAAAATAAGTTGAGTTTATATATAACTTACTAACGGAGGGAGGGCCTAAACATATACCAAGGAGAAAAAATAAACCCCAATCCTCTAAATGAAGCTAGAATTTGAATATTGCCACATCGGAGAGCACACAACAGTTGTCATCCAAAACAAAGAAAGTGAAGCTGAATCATATCTATCTATACAGACAGAATATATATATACACACACACACACACACACACACAAACACACATAAAATACTTGCATAACGACAGATGGATTAGATATACATATACAGGAGTTGGCAAAAGTAGGTTTATAATTGTTTGTGAAACAGTTTATTCTTGTCTTCTTCCTTCCTTTCTTTCTTTCTTTCTTTCTTTCTTTCTTTCTTTCTTTCTTTCTTTCTTTTTCTTTTTTCCTTCCTATATTATTTACTTGTATTAGATAAACCTACTTTTGCCCACCCCTGTATTTAATGCCTTTAAAAACTATAAAATGAAAGCTAGAGAAGGAGCTACCAGGTGATAAAAACTATGAAAAATTTTCTAAATTTTACTAAATGTGTCTAAATGTAATCTCTAAAGTAAAAATAATGCCGGAATAGGAAAAGCTTACTGGGCCTCCTATCCTTCAATGTCATCTAGACAAAAAAAAAAAAAAAAAAAAGCACACAAAACTGTGAACAGTGGACTAAATATCTAGAAGTAATCGCTGTTTCAGAATTCATTGAACAATGAAAAGGAAATTAATATAAGAAAGCTCAACACTAATGCAAATGCAATCTTAAGAGAAGAGACCTAAAGAAATCAAGAATGGTGAAGGAGCTTTAAAAGGGAAGTTAATTTTAAAAACTTCTTTAAAGCTACAGGACAAACCAGGGGACTCTTGTGAGGGCTGAATAGCAGTTTAGTGCATGGTCCAACAAGAAAAGAAATGGAATAAAGGAAAACAAAAATGAAATTTATTAACCATCTCATATGATAATATTCTACCTTTCCATTAATATAAATGTTAGATAGCCACTAAAAATGCATCTCTGGTTTAAACTAGTAATGGTTAATCTGGTAGGAGTCTTGATTTTATTTCCCAGAAATGTTCTGTTAGAGTTGCTGTCAAACACCATGTTTCTGAATTTTTTTAAACATTTATAACAAACCTATGGAACAAATCTATAACCACATATCATCATCTGCCATAGGTTTACTACTGTTAGTGTAACTTTTTTTAATTCACATGACATCTAAGACCTGAAGCTAGAAATAGAATCCAGGTCTTTTGATTTTTAGTTTACTTTAAAACATTAATTTAAATGTTGCTTTCTATGAAGTTTCCTAATAATATGCAGTCAGTTTTCAGTTACTCAGGATAATGGGGAGATGGAGGTCATAGATCACCAAAATCGTGATTAAGACAAAGCTAATAAAAACACATTTTAAATGGAGTCAATGTAAATTTACTTAGTTGAAATTACATTCAGTTGGCTAATTTAATTATGATGCATTTAGACAATAGAATGCATGCAACTATTTTTTAAAAGATGAGGTTGATATAGTGATACTTATATAGGTATACGTGAATGTATATGTGAATAAATGTATAAATCTATACATATTTATAGAAATATAGAAACAGAAATACATTGTTATTCATGTGAAAATTGTGTGTGAGTGTATAAAATTCTAACTTTATAGATATATTTTAATATCTGAAATGATACACATCAAAACAGAGTGACTAATTAAAAAATATATGTCCAATAACAAAATAGTCTAATTTCACCTTGTTTTTGCTAACCAGTTCCTCCTGCAGATTGATTGTAGCTGTCATTTCCTCCTCTCAAAACACTCTCATTTCAATGTCACAAACCCTGGCCCCAACACATCAACTTGTTTTATTCAATTGTTAAACATGAATCCCATGTCATTGTTTAGATCAGGCTAATCTACCAGAAGGTTCATCAAAGTTAAAGTTACCTTCCACTCTGAAACTATCAAACATTTTACCTTATCAGCCCAGATTAACACCAATTCAGGCATTCCCTGTACCCCATCCTGACTGAAAAGAGCCCAGAACTGCTTTGTCAAGGTCACCACAAAGGAGTGCCTTTTCATGGCGTTAGGGCAGTAGCATTTTGTTTTATCAGGCTACTTGAGTAACTTAAACCAATATTCAGAAAAATTAATTTGCATTTTTCAAATTATTAAAACGTCTTCCCCTATTTCCACGAGAATGCGGATTGTGACAATATCTTAAGTGTACAGCTACTCATCTGGTGGGTAGGAGGCACAGACTTTTGCACATAGCAAAAAACACTGTCTGTTTATTAACTATAGTTAATACATATTCCTAAATAGTATATGTCTTCCAATATCTAGGGTGTTTGTTTTGAGTAGATTTATAGTGATTCTGTTTCATCAGTAAAATTGCAAATTGATTACATTTTAGTTGATTATATTTATTTTTGACTACTGCCTCTTAAGCACCACTAGCTAGTACAATGTTCTATAACTAAATTAAATAGATAGTACAAACACAAAAGGGGCGACATGTAATATGGGGCTGAAACTCAGTTAGTAGAGTCATCATCCTACCCTTGCAATCCTTCCTGCTTCTTCCCATTTGGAAAATGAGAACAAAAAATAAAATATATATTTTTTATTCTTTGGTTTGGGTGGATATTCGCTTCATCTACTACACTGTTAATAAAATATTTGCAAAATACATACTATTTTACTTCACATCAGTACTTCCCTTTGATCACCAAAAACAGTTTTAAGAAACTTCAATGGTAAAAATGGAAATAGGTTACTGAAATGCTAAGTGTAGACAAAGTCTTAGCAGTGATTCCTCCAGGTCAATAAGTGTATATAGGATACTTTGCCTTAAAAACAAAGGCTTACTTACCTACAGTGGACTTTAGAGATTCCTATAGTCTATATAATTAAGAGGCAAGATCATTTGGGAGATAGTAGAGACCAGTACAATAAGGATGTTGGTTTGAATCTCACCAGTGCCTTTTCCTAATTATATGACCCATGGACAAATCACATAAGTTTTCTCTAAAACACAATTCAGTAAAATGCAATTATTATTATAGGAAAAAGTATAGTCACTTCGAGTTTCTATCTCAGGTCTGTTCAGGAGAGAAAGTTAGTCCTTGGGATTCAAGTGATTTCTTAGCCCAATGCCATAAATATTCTTAAAGTAGAAATATATGCAGGGAATTTCAAAGAACAAATGTCAAGTAGTTTTGGTGCATAATATAAGACCATGTCTATGTGTGTATGAATATGTTAAATATACATAACAATTTTCCCAAAGTCTACAGAAGAAATGTTGTATTTCTGAGAAGGGAAACTGGGAGTTTTAAGTGGGAAAGACCTCAGGAGGGAGATTTTAACTTTTATTTTATTCCCTTCTATTATGTTCAAACCTTTAACAATGTATGTACATTATTATATGATTCAAAAAATAATTTAGAAGACAAATTATCTCAAACATCAGGATGATGCAATATATCCTTTTCAGTATATGAAAGTAATTAATCCATGTTCTATTCTCATAAAGACTAAATGATCTATGAAACTTAAAGTATAAAAATTTACCAAAAGCAATTCATTTCTGAAAGGAGATTAAAATGGCAATAAGTGATTTTTTTTTTCCAGAATGCCTTATTGGTACATGATGCCTTTGGGTCAATGGCTAACATTTTTCAGTCTCCAGAGGTAGAGAATATACCTAACACTCAAGAGAGAAGAGATGAGTCCCTACGTCCCCTCATGAAGCTCAACTACAATTAGTCCTGTTGGATTTTCTAAGCTACCATTATATTCTTCCAACAATTTCCCCTTTTTAAAAAAACTTCAAGTGAGTTTCTGTGTAGATTAGCATTGAGACTCCTTCCACCACAACTACCTGCAGAATATTCACTATATGCTCTGTCTTCTCCCACTGCTAATATAGATGAACTACACATATTTATGTCTAAAACAAAACCCTGTATTTGTGCACTGAATCAGATTCCTTCTCACCGCCTCTGGAAAATTTAATCCAGCAGTTCACCATTTCCTTGACTACATTATCAATTTTTAGCTATTGACTGGATTAGTCCCTTCAGGATATACAATGTCACTGTTACAACAAAGCCAAGCTTCTGTTGATGCAGTGGTGGTGCCCTAGAGCTGGTCCAGACAGCTTCCAAGAGCCAACTGTGTGCCTCTCTTCTCAACTCTGCATTCAGTGAAATCAGCCACCCTGGGGGTTTATGCTACTGAAGTTGGCAAAATCTACAAATCAAAATTGTCCACTTTTTTGACCTCATTATCTTCACAAAGTATCATCCCATTTCTTGGCTACCTTTTCATCAAAATATATAAAAAGAGTTGTATATACATTTTCTCCATTTTTTTTCACTTGAACTCGTTAGAGTCAAACTTTTGTCCCCACCACACCACTGAAACTGCTCTTACCAAGGTCTCTAATGACTTCCACATTGCTAAATCCACTGGTCAATGCTCAGTCTTCATATTACTTTACCTATGAGCAATATTTCACCCAGTTGATCATTTTTCTCCTCCCTCACTGTTCATTTCTTCTAGTTTCCTTTGCTAGTTCATACTCTTTCCTCTGACATCTGAATGTTGGAGTTCTCCAGGGCTCAGTCATTGACCATCTTCTCTTCTCCATCTTTATTCACTCTTTTGATGACTACATTCCGATGGCTCACGGTTCCCCAATTATATCTCTAGCCCAGACTTTCCTCTTGAAGTCCATACTCTTCGATACAACTGACATGTGTACTTGGCTATATAAAATATATCTCAAATTCACAAATCCAAAACTGAATTTCTAATCTGCCCTCCCAAACCTGTTTCACCAGAAAGTGTATACCTGAATTGATGGCAACACCATGTTTCCAGATGATCGAGTCAACACTCTAGGAGTCATCTTTGATTTCCTTCTTACACTCCCACTCCACACCCAACCCAACAGCAAGTCCTATTGGTTCTACCTTCAAACTAGCTCCAAAACATGATATCTATCACCAAACTCCACTGCTGTTAGGCTGGTTTAAACCTGTAGCCTGGGTTATTCTAAGAGTCTCCAATAAAACCCTAAATGGTTTGGCTCAGTGGATAGTGTTAGTCTGAAGACTAAAGGGTCCCAGGTTCAATTCCAGTCAAGGGCATGTACCTTGGTTGCAGGCACATCCCCAGTAGGCAGTGTGTAAGAGACAGCTGATCAATGTTTCTCTCTCATGGATGTTTCTAACTCTCTATCCCTCTCCCTTCCTCTCTGTAAAAAACTCAATAAAATATATATTTTTTTAAAAAGTCTCCAATAAAGCCCAGTACTCTACTGTTACTGTGGTCCCCATATTATTTATCTTAAACACAAAAGCCAGAATGACTGAACTTTTAAAACTAAAGTCAGATCACATCACTTCCCTGCTCAAAACCCTAGGATTGTACCCTAGTTTTTTTCAAAATAAAAGTCAAGACCTAGATAATGGCCTACAGGCCTTTCATGATCTAATCTTCTGGTAACTTTCTGATACTATCTCCTAGCACTCTCCCTCTCACTCATCCCTTTCCAGGCACATGGAAGATGCACCTTGAATATGCTAGACATGCTTTTGCCTTTGAGCTTTTGCTCCAGTTGTTTGCTTTGCCTAAAATCACCTTTCATCTACGAACTTGGCTCCCTCCCTTAAGCCTTCCAGTCTTTTCTCACATCTTCCCCTATTTAACATATCACAACTTATCCACCAACCTTCTCCCCTCACCATTTTTCTATTGTACTTTAGAATTTACTTACTTGCTATGTTTACTGTCTGCCTTTCCTCACATCAGTGAGTATTATTTTCACGTTTGCTGATGATCCAAAGTATTTAGGATAGTCTGGATCCCAGTAAATTCTCAACAGATATTTGTTGGAAAAAAATAATATATGTCCAACAAAGGCCATTAATGATAAACACTTTACTGAATCTATAGCAAGGAAAAATCTGTGGTTATAAAAATTAGAAGTTTTAGAATTGTTTCTCTAATGAAATTTTTGCTTCTACAGTTTTTTGGTTGAAATTTAAGATTTACAAAAGAAATACAGCAGTATTCCCACAACTGTACCTAAACCTCTCTCATATCTGGGACTCAAATCCTGGCTCATGTAAGAGCTCACAGCTCCTATAGGAGTTGTGCATTTATCAGTGGTGACACAAATGGGCCCGTGAAGTATTTTGTACATATGGTGTTAACTTTTATGCTTTAATATATATGTGCAATATGTCTGAGTTACACTTGCTCTAGGAATCATTACTTTTATTTTACTGACTTTTGTGTATTTAAAAGCATAATACAGTATTGAATTAAAGGTGTGTTTTCGGGGGTGTTTTTTTTTTGTTGTTGTTGTTCAATTTTCACAGAAGTAAGAAAAAGAATAATTACTTTAACATTCAAATTTCTTCACAGCTTGTACAATACAAAATTCTCGCAAGTTTAGGAAGTGCATGAGATTTAAATATTAGAAAATGAAGGTGAAGTCCCCAAACATCTCTGATCAACTTCAAGCGGGTTTCTAACACATGCTTATTGTACCTAATTCATTTAAAATATGTTAAATAAGAGAATAATGTATAGAGCTTATAAAATAATGATGAAATATACTCAATCAAACATGAATTAAAAACTTTCAGGAATAGATTGCAGTTGTTTCAAACTGCAACCGTATTTTGTACTCTTCAGTTTAATCTTACAGTTATTATAGTGCAAAAAAAAAAGAACATCTGAAAAAGAGTGCTTAATTAATTTTAAATGCCATATGCCACTTAAACAACAATGACACTGATATACAACGAGACTAAAAACTGAAGTTAAAAGAAAACACAAAAATCCCCAACATAAAAGCAAAAAAACTAAGAGCATTATGAATGCATCAGGATAGTGAATATTAACTAAATTAATAACTAGATGGAATAAATTTTTAAAACATATAACTAACTGTTATATAAACACTATATAAGCCCACAGATAGACTCAAGGGTTATATATCTAAGGGTGCCTAGATGCTTGGACAGCTCACCCGTCCTGCCATCTTGCTTTCATTTCTCACTCCATTTTTTATTTCTATGATTTCCTGTTAACTTTCTATTAACACCCATCAGAAAACCTAGTTCCAGTTCTGACCAGCCAAAGGGCAGTAGGTTGAATTGGGTCACGGAAAATATGACATAACTGATGTGGTTTCAACAAGGTCTTCATGCACTGAAATGAAATTATTCAGGAAGCACTAAAGGAAATAAATATTTATATTATTTCTTTCTGTCTATATTTTGCTCCTTCATGGTCTTTTTGTACTTGGTTTGATGGGAATCTGTATCTCTAAGGAAAGCATTTTTTTAACTCCAGCCAGTATCTGAATTATCTTAGGCTAATGAAAATATGCCAGACAGAGGAAATGAATGGGTCAAAATTTATAATTTCCAGTGAATATTTTCAGTTTCTCTGGATCACCTACACTGTTCTCTTATTGATTTTTAGAAAGTAACCTTTAATGGGAAATGTAGAATGGTTAAAATATGATATTTCTGATGAAGAAAGCAAAAATAGAGAAAACAAGGGTGGTAAAAAATATATAGAACCAGACTCAACAAGTACAGTAATTTATATTTATTCAACAACTATTCTTTTGCACAAAAAATTACTGAGTTTCTACTATGTGCCAGGGAACAGAGAAGTAAATAATTAAGTTCTTGCCTTCATATTATAATAGTGAGACAGACAATATATGCCCCCCCCCCCACCACCAAAAAAAAATCAATCAATTAGTAGCAATAACTGCTATGGAGAAAAACAAATCTGGGAAAGAGAGAGAATGGGGGTACTGGTTTCATTAGGGTGAATAAGGATGTTCTATCTGGGCCTGTGACTCGAGGGTAGTGCAGGGAATGAAGGTAGGAAGCAAGTCATGTACTGTCTACCTGTGGAGGATAAAGGCATTCCAGGAATAGGGAGCAGCAAGTATACATGCTGCACAGAGTCTGAAAGAGTTGCAAAGAAACCAGTGGAATGAAGCATTGGGGTTGATGAAAGAGAGCAATGAGGTTGGAGGGGGAAAAAATCAGGGGCCAAATCATATGGGGCCTCATGGGCCATCCATCATAGGTCTTTTGGATAGAAACGCACTGGAAAATGTGCCAAAACTTCACTGGTTTGCTGGGTTGAGAAGGCACTGGAAGGGGACAAGAATGAAAGCAGAAAACCCAGTTTAGGGACTAATGAAGGACAGACAAGAGACGATGGTGACTAGAATGGGAAGGCATCCTGGGCAGAAGAGTCAACTTTGAACTATTCTTGGGAGGTAGAGCCAGCAAAAATGGCCAGTAGGGTTGGATGGAATAGTCTGAAAGGTAGAGAGGAGTCGAGACGAATCAGGGATTTTTGGCTTGAGCAACTGAATGAATGGGGATGGTGGTGCTGGCATTTGCCGAGATGAAGAACACTGGGGGAAGAGGTGGCAGAGTTGAAGCTAAATGGAAACCAAGTGTTCTGTGTTCAGCATGTTAATTCCGAGATGCCTATCAGAGATGATGATAAGCAAATGGAGATTAGAAGAGAGGCAGGTGCTGGTGATAAACACTCGGGGCCATCAGCACATAAACATTGTCTAAGCCACGGGAATAAATGTTATTGCCTCCAGAGCAAGTGCCTATCCAGTAAATGAGACCCATGAGGCTTGGACCCTGCAACACAGCAATATTTTGAGGTGCCAGTGAGGAAAAGGGATACCCAGCCACGAACACTCAGGAGACGACACTGAGGTAGGAGGGGTGATGTCCAGGAATACTAGCCAATACACTGTTTTAAGTGTATCAAGTGCCACTGAGAGGTTAAACACGGGTACTGGAAATTTCAGTAGATTGACAAGTATAAGAGCCTCACTGGAGTGTGGTCAAGAAGAATAAGAGGCAAACATGCAGAGAACACCAGTACCTTAGCAACAGTCTCCTGCCAAATTAGCAAAGCATCGCCTGGAATTGTATTTCATGTTGTTCCTTAGTTCTTTGTTGCTTAATTTTCAGCATGGCCTCCAGTCATTTTAGTATTGAACTTCTGCATTCAGTGTTTGGTGTTGCAGTAAAAGCTTCACTTGAAGCAGTTTAAGTAAGAAATAAAGGAAGCAGAAACCATGCCGACACGTTCGCTTAGGATTCTTCTATAAGGTACACTCTGTTGTTGTCCTTAGCGTTATAGTATGCAGGTACTAGTTAATTATCTGATGTTAACATTTATGCAGTTATATTTTTCTCTAAATCTGTCAAAGAGGAGAGGTTAAAGAACTGCAAAAACATTCCAATGACAGAATTTTTAAAAAGCGTGTTTTGGATGTAATGAGTGTTTAGTTAGAAATAAGCTTTGAGGACATCAGGTCTCTGAGATCATTTGGAATGGGCAAGAGGAAAGTGATAGCCCTACTGTGACGGCTTCAATGGTTTATTTTTTATTTCCTCCTAATGCCACAAAACAAAATGAACCATTACACAGATGGGTGAAAAGTATACTCTCATACCCAAAGGAATTTTACAGCCATTCTCCTCTTTCTTCAATGTGCCTCTTATTGACTTTAATAAGAGTATTATGAATAAGAATTATAAGGCAGTATTAAAGGAAAAAATATTTAAACAATGAGCAAAACAGGTTTACCACAATGTATTTGCTTACATCTAAATGTCATTCATATTATCAAGATCCTGTTTGGATGAATCTCCATGAGAACTTCTGGACCCCTTCCACTTAGAATAAATTTCTTTCACCTGTAAATTTTGCTAATATTTCATCTGTAAATCTTGTTCATTTTTTCATTCATTCAATTAATATTCTCTGGGTGCTTATTATGGGCTGGCACTCCTCTAGGTGATTCAGAGGCATCAGCAAACAAAAGATCCCTGCCTTAAGGAGCTGAGATTCTAATGAGGGACAATGAACAATAGACATCATAAACAAGCAATCACCTGGTATTTAGAAGGTGAAAGAGTCTGTGGTAAAATGAAATGGAGGGCAGAAGAAGGGGATGCAACTATTTAAATATAGTTGTTAAGGTAGGGCTTACTTGAAGGAGGGGAGAGATAAGACATGGGTATGTGGGGAACAGCAGGAGGAGCCAATAGAAAAAAACCAGAAGGAACATACATTGTATTTTTAAAGAACAGCAAAGAGACCAGAGTGGCTTGAGGGAGGTGAAGGAAGGAAAGAGTAAGAGATGGGGTCACAGGCTCATGGTGTGGGGGTCTGAGGGACAGCTTATGGCAATACAATGGGGGCCACTAGAGAGTTTTGAGCTGAGGGGTGACATGATTTGACTTTCAGTTCAAAAGGACCTTCTGGCTACTGTGTTGAAAAAAATGGGGGTAGGTAAGAAACAAATTCAGACCCTAGCAGTTATCTAAGCAAGAGATGATGTTGACTCACATTCAGTGCAAGCAGTGGAGCTGATAAGCACTTTTTAACTTTTGTCATATTTATGTACACATCTCCTCACTGTTTCTAGACTACACACTCCTTGAAGCCAGGATTCGTTTTCATGATTACATTTTGAACAAGAGGTGCTCAGTAATATTTTTAATGACTGAATGGTCACTAGACCAAGGATCTAGCTTATCAGTATCTCTGGCACACACCCTGCAGTTCAAGGCATATTTACGAATGGACAACAGCACCACCGAGAGCATCAACTTTAAATAAGAGGATAAATAAATAAATAAAAAAGATCTACATGCCACATAACTGATGGCAGCATAACATAAGGGGAAAGCTGTCCTTCATAAACATGAATTTTATTTAATTGCTTACAAGTTTCTAGAAGTAATCTACAGCTACTTCACTTCTCTGCTTTCTCCTTAAGGTAAAATAGTAGCCAAGGGAGAGAGAAATGTCTAGAGTATAGGTTCACAGTAGATTTTGTCATGGAAATATTTATCATTATAAGAGCCAGTCGAATGATATGTCATAATACCAAGCCTTACTGTAGCTAATACTGCAGGAAAGAAATCTATCTCTGTCTTCAAATTCTATTATAATAATAAAAGAGAAAAACAACAAATGCATATAAAATAAATAACTTCTCTGATACATGCATATTTGGCATTATAATAGCCAAGTGATGCAATCATTTGCTATTAAATCACAAATTTCTGAAACTCCAATGTAGCAAGAGGGAAATTCCTTCAGAAAAAAGCACCCACAAAGATGTCCGTTCATAGTTATAGTATATAGCTAAAGAATTTTTCTTTATAAATAAAGTGGTCCAGGTTTTAGAAATGCAACATCCAATTTGGGTATAGGGTTCAAGCAAAGCTGCTTCATGCAATGTGGAAATAATTTATATGTACTTTTGAAAAAGCTAGGAATAGGGCAAATTTAAATATGTTGTCAGAGTCGGCAACTCCTAATTGAGTCTGTAGTCTGTAGGAAAAGTTTCATCTCTCTCTGAGATATGTTCCCTACTTCCTGTGTCCCCCATTTCCACTTTCTTCAGTAATTATTGAGAAGATTGAGTTCAACTTATAATAAATCTAGTTGAACACTATCAGCCTGTATTGCAGGTTAGTGTTTTGAGACAGTGGTTTTTCTGTCTAATTATTATACAAATATTTATTGAGCGCTTGATACTTCCTGGGGAAAAAAGATATAGTCACTCCCTTCTGAGAAGTTAAAAATGTATGAGGAAGAGAGACAAACTTGCAGTGAACAGCTCTGATAGGTGCTGTGGCCACCCAGGGTGGGGACCCCCTGACACACCCAGGGGAGCAAGAGAAGCTCTACTATTGCATTTTGAAGGATGAGCAAAGCTGGCCAGAGAAGGCAACAGGAAAGAGGATCTTCAGAAGAGGGCAGGCATGATCATCAGCTCATTTTTAGACTGAGTGCCCCAACAGCAGTGTCAAAGATGAAGTGATAGAAAATATTGAGGATCTAAATGTAAAAAATGACAGTGGGCATGAAAAAAGAAATATTTATGAAATAGACCATGAAAGATGTGGTCTTGACTGATCAGAGAGAAGGAAGAAGAGTGAGGGGCTAGGACAACTGCCAGGTCTCTAGGAGAGAGGCTGGCTGGCTGGAGCACTGTACTCCAAGGAAGGGTCACAGGAGAAAAAGCAAATAAGAGCAGAGAAAAATATTTTTTTAATCAAAATACAAAATCAGACATGCTACATATTTGAGATTATGACTGAATTCACAAATATAAATTTGTGGTCTGAAGATATTCATTGAGGAATACTAACACAAATTTCCTTCATTCTCATGTTTCCTCAAATGGAAAGTATCGACAAGATAGAGACTAGTAGACAATATCGACTTCATATTTATCCATTTTAGACCCTCCCTTATGCAATCAGAAGTATGGCTTCTTGATTACCTTTTTCTACTCTGCATCCCACAACAAAATCTTAGCCTACTGTATTTTAATGAACATTGATATACAAAATGAAAAGGAGAGTAAAACAATAACACTTTTCTAAATACTTGACTTTATTTGCAAATTAATGGTGGTGACTTTTTCATTTGGGATCCTAATTTCAAATTAATTCTTTCATTAAAATTCATATATATTCCAGCCCTGGCCAGTGTGGCTCAGTTGGTTGGAGCATCATCCTGTACACCGCAAGGTCTCAGGTTCAATTTCCGGTCAAGGAACTTGCCCGGGTTGTAGGTTCAATCCCCATTCAGGATGCATATGGGAAGCAACCAATTGATGTTTCTCTCTCACATCAATGTTTCTCTCTCTCTCTCTCTCCCTCTCCCTTCCTCTCTCTCTAAAATCAATAAACCTTATCCTTGGGTGAGGATTCATGATAATAACAATCCTCTCAGCACCTCTGTATTTAAAAAATAATTCAGATACATTTCAAAACCTCATGAAATTTCTTTATTCAAGGACTTCCTTTCCATAAAAATATTAAAATCTCTCTCTGATCACATAATTTTTGCAGTAGGATTTCCTTTTTTTTTTTTTTCCTTTTTGCTTCCAATTCTGCACTGGATACAACAATGCCCATAAAAATGAATCTCATCTCCAGCAGGACATTTTGAGTCAGAAATATGATTATCACTCTGTACAGCTCCCATTAAATAATTTCAATAATAACCAAAACTCTTATATAATGTACTCTAGGATTTTCTATTTCAAGCTCTTTAATGCTAGAACAGTGGTCGGCAAACTCAGCTCGCGAGCCACATGCAGTTCTTTGGCCCCTTGAGTGTGGCTCTTCCACAAAATACCACGTGCGGGCATGCACGTACAGTGCGATTGAAACTCCGTGGCCCATGCGCAGAAGTCGGTTTTCGGCCTGGGCGAGTCTATTTTGAAGAAGTGGCGTTAGAAGAAGTTTAAAAATTTGGCTCTCAAAAGAAATTTCAATCGTTGTACTATTGATATTTGGCTCTGTTGACTAATGAGTTTGCCAACCACTGAGCTAGATAGAACATAGATGAGAAAATGTATATCTTTACTATGTACTTCTATGTTCACAAATAATGAGTCAACCTTCATTTGACTATACAACTATGAGTCACCAATAGAATACTTCCATTCCAAATCTAACCAGATTTTACCTACCCATTATAAAGTAAGGAAGCCTTGTGTACCCCAGCAATAAAAAGCATTGTCTAAATCAATGTTTTTTTAAATTGCCAGTGGTGAACCATTTGTAGATCATGAAATCAATTTGGTGAGTCACAACCAACCCGTTTACAAAATAAAACAGAAAACAGTAGAGTATTTAATGTCACAGTGCATTACATTTTATAAGGGTATGTATGGATTTTGTGAAAGTTTTGTATATATGTATGTACTGGGTCCTAATGTAAGTTACTTCTTACCAAGAGTTGCAGTCAAAGAAATCTGAAAGCCCCTGGTTTAAATAACCTCATTCATGGATGTTGTTGAAAAATGTCAGGGGGTTATAGCTCAAATATGAAGTGAAAATAAATTTTATGAAATGTGAAGATTTATTTTTGTATAACAGCTCTCTGAAAATCAAGCACTCACTTATTTCAAGCTGTCAAGTATCTTACAGAATAATACCTAACAAATAGGATCAAAGGTTTCTCCCATACTGTGTTTTGTTACTAAGAATATATGGTCCAACATCACTAAATGACAGATTCTTACTTGCTTGATTTAGCCTTGCTATTTAGTAGTAATTATGGACAGAAGTCTCATTTAGTTGCATTGATCTTGTATTTAACTTTAGAATAAATTCAGAAGTTGAAACATAAAATGCACCATATGAGTCCTTAACCCATGAAGACCCATAAGAGATAAGAAAGCAATTGTAATCCTCATGAAAAACACACAAATGCATATATTATCTTTATGTACAACCTATGTACACACACCCAAAACCTTATTAGTATGTACAAAATATAGGATATTTTACTGCAGTTAAAGAATAAATGAACACAAATACAATTCTAATGATTGTGCATCCCTGTAATTTTATGAAAAGGCTAAGAACACTAAAAGTTACATATAATGCTTTATATATGCTACCAAGAATAAGTTTTATCTATGGAAATGGTGAAAAACTTGGCCTAATACCACACCACCAGTTATCCCTCACCCTGTGATTCTGTAACTGACATATTTTTACAAATAAATTTTAAGTTAATAGTTATCGATAAAGTATTAGCCATGAGTTTGATATTGAAATGGTCTAAACATTGAATAGTCCTCTTTTGAGAGAGTTATAGTAAGTATGAGTTTATATTTTATTTCATTTCCATCATTCCATTCCTTAGGTTCTTTATGGTGTTTTTAAAAATCCATAATATAATTCTATGGGAGTTAACATAATAGACTGTAACAGCTGTTATGGTCTATTGTGTAAATAAGTAATTACAGAATTTACAGACTATCATGTAAATATGTAATTATGGACTTTTTAAAATGTGCATTATTTACTCCATAGTCTATCGTTTACATATGTAATTATGGACTTTAAAACATGTATTATGTACTCAGTCTGTAACAGCTCCTTGGGACAGAGTCGTTCTGGCCTATCGGGTAAACATGTAATTACAGAAATGTTTTAAATATGTATTATTTATCTGATAGTGCTGCTACAGATTATCACATCCATACGTAATCACAGATTTTTAAAAAATGGCTATCATTACTTTGTATAATGCTTCTGCAAGTCAACCCAGAGACTTTCCATTCATGGATCCGTTAACCAAAACTATGCAGTGATTCTATCATATAGAATATTTGCAAAGAATAGTGGTTTTCTGCAAGCAACCTAAGTAAATTTTCTAGTTTCCTGAAGAAATTAAAAGAACTGACCCCAAAAACAACAAATTATTTCGAGAGGAAAGATGCTTTTATAATAATCACTAGCTTAAGGGTCTATATTTCATTTTTCCATAGTTATCTACATTACCATAATATTTATTTTTAAAAGCCAGAATCTCTTAACATTGGTTTCTTTGGGCAGTATATCTGGAATACATTTCACCTGTTTTCTTCTTTCATATTTAATTCTGAATATCTTAGGATGACGATTTAAACCATTTGCCAATTTCTGTGGTGTAAATACTTTCACCAAGACTGATTTCAAGCTAGCTCAAGTGTCACATAGCTGCAAAGCCATAATTCCTGGTAGGAGCCTGTTTCAGCACACCACTGCCTATTAGGCATTTTCAAATAGCAATAATTGACTTATGGTACCTGAATCTCATCCTATATAATAAAAGCCTAATATACAAATTGTCCCCTCCGGAGTTCGACCAACCAGAGTTTGACCGCTCACTATGACGTGTGCTGACCACCAGGGGGTGGCGTGGAACACAGGAAGGCTGCGGCCGGCAGCCAGGGGAAGGAAGGCCCCAATGGGCCCTGATCGCTGGCCAGGCCTAAGGACCCTACCCGTGCACAAATTTCATGCACCGGGCCTCTAGTTTACCATAGAAAGTCAGGAACAAATGCCCAAATGCTAAGGGCACATCAGGTGTTTAAACTTAAAATTTAGTGACACACCCTCAACTAAGAGTGACTAAGAGACTCTGTAATGACCTCTTCCCTGGTTCAGAAGATGCCTCAACTTTCTCTCAATCAAGTGTGCTGAGCAGCATTCAGAGGACACTGTTTGGGGTATCAGGTTGAAGCCCAGTCTTGACTCATTACATGGAGTACACCTATGAAAATGGTTTTGCAAAAATATCTTAGAGGTAATTTAAGTATTAGATGATGGTGAGGCTGAAGAATTTTAAGATCTAAGTCTATGATGCTATCTCTCTGTGATTTAATAAATAAATGAGATAAATATATCACTTTTCAAGAAGCCATCCATTGTCCCACAGCTGTGTATTAACAGATATAATTACCATTTTAAACTGAATAAGTTGTAATCTCAGCTAGACAACTCTGGAAGATCGACCTTTAAGAGAGTTGCCATAATAATGAATTTCAGATACTGCTAATACACCAAAACTAAAGGCGTTAAAATTGTGTCTTTTATTTTAATAATAGACTTAAACATTGTTCGGAATTGTAATACAGAAATTGAAATTTTAAAACTTTGCCTTGTTTATTCAAGTATTTGTTTAAAAAATATGATTGAATATTCATAGATAAATCATAAAGATGGATAGTATACTAGTATTCGGTGATGATTAATTATATCAGTTACTCCTAATTTCCTCTTTAGGGGGGGGGGGGATATGCTGATTCCCTTACAGAGGACAGACAAGGGATCAGCACATGTATAGGATGAATTCTCTATACAATAGGTCGTGTTAAACCCATCATGCTGTGTGGCCAATATAACAGATGACTAGAGAAGAAGAGCTTTCAGAAAATTTCCACCCAAAGGGAACAAGGTATTACATACATTTGTCTAAGATGCTTACACGATTTTGTTTCATTCACCACTCAAAACACCCTGTGGAAGACAGCACCTTCCATACACGCTTTTAATTGTATGGGGCCTTTTTCAAGACCTGACACCATAGGTTGCATACCTTCAGGGAGAGATTGTGTTTCCCTACGTTTAAATCCCCATGTAGAGCAAAACACAAAATATACATTACATTAGAGTGTCACATGGCCAACTACTGCCTAGAGCATGCCAGGAAGAGGGCAGGTGCTGCCTGCCAGAGGCTGCAATTTAATATCCTGCTATAAAAGCAATAGGAGGCTCCTGTTCATCTGAAACCTAGAACCTATAATAAAAACAGTGAACAATTCAGAATTGGCACCTTAGTCCTACTGGCTGATTTTGTGCCAGGATTTTTATTTTTTTTAAAGCATACCAGAGTTGCAAATTGTGTACAGTCCCCTGACACAGCTGAGCTCTTCCTATTTGTAAGGTGGAATTGTGGGTAGTGAGGGATTTAGTCTATAGGAAAAGGTGTTCTCTTTGTTTTAAGGAAATAAGTGTAATATATGTCCTGATGGTTCTTTGGGGGAACTCACTTATTCTGGGTTTATTAAAAGGCTGCACTACATAATTTTAGATAAAATAAGGCTTCAACCGTTAACAACCAGAGGCACAGAAATGGGAAAGGTAAGCCAGAATTTACAAATGTTCGTTTCATCCAGGTGCATCTCACTTCAAACAATAAGTGCATCCCAGGAGTGAAGTGAAAATAAAATACTTACACATTGAATCATACTTTGAATTAACTAGGGATATGGTGACTTAAAGAAAGCTTCAGCTGGTTCTTTGGTAATGTGGATGACCAATTTGTAAATTATCAGTTTATGAAACACGAATTTTCAGATGTAAGGTTTTAAAGCACAATAGACACAGACATATATTTATATATGTGCACATACTTACAACTATATGTCCTTGTAAATATTCTAAAAGTCATGCAGTTAGGATCAAAATACAGGGAAGACATGAATGTGTAGCTTGATCCATATGGATTTTCTGGGTTTAAATGAACCTATGAAATATTTGCTTGAATAAAGATGTGGTAGAAAAACAAAGGTTTCCACAATTGCAGTTATCTGTGAAGTGGGAGTGCCGAGTGGTAAAAGTCCGTGTCCACTTGGCTGCAACAATTAATATGAAGCTATTTGCAAGGTGGGATTATGGGCAACGGAACCTCCAGGGATGGACTGTTTTGCCCATGCGTTAAATCCTCATTTTGTGTGAACTTAATGAAAAGATTGCAATATGTTCTGTCAATGGTTCCCAGAGCATGGAGATGTCTCTTTCTTTTTCCCCTGAGTAAACGTAGTGAGATTTGTGCTGCATTTCATGGATGGAAATGTAAAGAGAATGTGTGCTTTTTACTTTGTTTAGAAGTCTTGAAGATAGAGAGGCTTAAACTCACACAGGGACACGCAGTTGGTCTAAGGATGTAGCACTGACTGGATACACAATCAGTACATTTGTAAAGTTTGCTGTGTTTGGGGAAAACCTCTAACTTTATAAAATATGAAGGAGAAAGAGTTGAGTTTTTCTATAGCATTTTAAATTAGGCAATAGCTATTTTTCAACAGAAGCGGGCTGGTCTGCTCTAAAAAAAAAAAAGTTTTTATTTATTATTCTAACTAATTTGAATTCACTAGGACTGTGTGCTCCAGCCAGAATAAAGACTTGCTTTGCACAGAAATGTTCAGAGGCTGTGATACAGTCAGGTGTGTGCATACCTCATTTTCATAAAAAGAGAGACTATGTCGGATAGCAAATAATGCACATACTGATAAGTAACAAAAAGCCCAGGGTAGAATAGATAGGGACAGAAACCAATTGGTCACTCTTGGTACTAGTATATGTGCCAGTAGGTGCCCAATCAGCTTCCAGGCACCCTTAGCACACACCCCATCTCCTATGTACATCAATGTCTATAGGGCCCCTTGGAGCTGAACTGACACTCAGCCATCTGCTTGAAGCCAAGGACCACCAGAGATGCCCCCAGAGTCCGGTCCTTCCTTCTCTCCACCCCTCCTCAATCCATGCCTTCCTTACATAGGACCAAACTTGTTTTTTCTCCTGATGTTTAAGAGTGCATCACTTTGGATTCCTGGGACCCAAAAACATTAAGGGTCCTAGCAAACAACTCGTAAAGGCTATTCATAATCAGCACTGGTGACCCAGTTATCTTAATCCCTGAATTCTGTCCTTACCCGGAACCCAGGCATCAAAAGTCTTGGAATCTAAGCAAGTCTTGATTCCTGATTGAGCAGGCCAGAGTTTGTTTTTGTTTTTGATACCATAGTATTCTTTTGGTAGAAGGAGATCTTAGAGATCATTTAGTCAAATCCCTTCACTGTATAGTTAGGAAAGGTTAAGGCCCAGGAAATTAACATGATTTGACAACAGTTGGTTAGTGGCTTAGTCGTAGGTAGACCTTCACTCCATGGAAAAGGAAATAGCACTTATTCCAGTAATTGTAAGGTAACATTTGCGTAACATGGCTGGAGCAAGAATAAAAACTAAGAAGAGTTAGGCCAAACTAAACTAAAACTATGGACTATCCCCAAAGCTGCTGTAGTCACCTTAAACAGCAGGATTTGCTATAAATATTAGGAAAGCTCAGTAGAAGAAAAGTTTTGATAAATCAGTGATTTGGCAACTTGGCCATTCCACAAATAGCTCAATAATGGAACTGGAGTTTGGTGCACTGACTTTCAGAGAAGTAATTTGTGGAGAAATAGCAATTCAAAGAATTATTCCTTCAGAAGTTGTTTTCTGGTAAACTGACCAGCTTCTGATCACCAGACAGTGAAGCATGGAATCCCGACTCCAAAACTCAAATTCTAGCCTCCACAGAGTCTTTCTAACCATTTAACTATTGGATATAAAGTAGAAAGATCTTTGAAGTTGTGCAGAGCCAAAGAAATTAAATATGGACTAATTTTAGACCACTGAAGAAAGTTCCTTTTAAATGTATTAAAATAAGTATATTGAATAAAATCTCTCAGTTGAGTTGAATGCAAATCTTATCCTACTATATGCCCCAGCAGAAGAGTGAAATACAGTGATTTTGACTTGCCTCGTGAGTCAGGGCTTTCCCTGATACCAAGAACCTTAATTTGAACAAGATTCAAACATTTATATTCATATCATGTGGATCTGTCTGGCCACAGTTAATTTAAGCACGTCACTTTATTCCATGGACAGAATATCTAAAGCTTTAAGGCCGATTCCCGGAGCCTTTTATTCCTGAAATACAAACACTTACACAACGCTCTCATTAACTGGAACTTTCACATCTGCACTGAAGTGAAAATGGAACCTAAAGCTCTGTCCTTCCTCATGTATGTCAAATAACCCAGATTAGAGAGGGTGCATTTGACAACGGCATTTCATTCAGACTTTAGAGGGAAAGGAGTTGGACAAGTCATAAACCTGCCTAACCATAAAAAAAAAAAAGATAAGTGCAGCCATGTTTTTTAAAATACACTAAAATAAAAACTTTGAAAATACTTAATAAAGGCAACATTTTGCCTGTTATTCAGTTGCCTTTACCCCAATTTGGCACAACTATTGGAAAGGTGTACCTCCACACCTTTAAAGCTAAAACCACGTCCAAGTCATCCGGAGGCACAGATGGAACTGGGAGTGTGTTTCCGTGGTGGAAAAGAAAAATAATTACTTGGTTGCCTCTTCAGGTTGAAATAGTCTAGGCCAGTTCTGCCCACAAAAATACAACGTGAGCCAAATATATAATTCTAATTCTTCCAGTAGCTTACATTTAAAAAGTGAAAAGAAACAGGTGAAATTAATTTTAATACATTTAATTTAACCCCAATGTATCCAAAATATTAGCGTTTAAGATGTAACCAATATAAAATATTGAGATATTTTTCTTTTTTGTAATAGGTCTTCAAAGGCTGGTGTGCATTTTACACGTACAGCATAACACAATTTGGACTAACCACATTTTAAGCACACAATAGCCACAAAAGGCTAAGCAGTTACTGTATTGAACAGCACAGGTCTACACCCACGGTCTCATTTGAGAAGGGAAGGTACTTTGAAGGTGCTGCAGTTGGGTGATTTTGAACTGAGAGTTTGTTTACTTTCAATTCTGAACATTTAGGCTGCTATGAGAATATACACCAAAAAGATCATCTAACTCACGGCTGAATGCATACCCCGGTTAACAGGCAATTAACATTTCCAAACTGAAAAATGTTTGGGCTGTCCCTGGTGTTCTAAATATTGCCCTTTGCCTCCAAAACCAGGCAGAGAAGAAATACAGGTACCTTCTTGTCCTCCCTGCACCCCACCTCCAGTCATCCTCAGTGTTCTACGCCGCTCCTTCCACTGGATCAGCAAGAGCAGCCATTTTCCGAAGGTGATTTTCCTTCCTGAGCTGCTCTCTCTCCTTATCCTGCCCTTCGGTGCTGCTTGCAATCCCACATCTCCATCACCTGGCTGACTCCCTGATTATAGTCAGGAGTCAACATTGCTTTCACTTGCCCTAAAACCTCAAGGCTACCCCAAAGACCATCCCAGACTACCCCAAATATCCAGACCCAGTGCTCTTTCTCCCTGTTCCCATAGCAAACATGGTGGGATCTTAAGTCACACTATTTCCATTGTGTCTCTCTCCCAACAATATTATCACATCTGTTAATTAGTATTCTCTTTCCCCCCCAACCAGACAGTGAGCTCCTAGAAAGGATCCCATGTACCTTTGTAGCTACAGTGCTTAGCATAAAACAGGTCCTCAATAAAGGCTCAGAAAGACAAAATGTTGAACAGTATATGGAAAGTATAATCAAGTTTATTTATTCAAAGAATAAATTGTTCAAAAGTATATGTCTAACATAATTTATAGCAAAAAAAATAAATTACGATAGTTATGCTCTCAAAAAAATAAAATAATAAAATAAATTAAAATTCAACCAATAGTTACCTTCCAAGTTCCAGGTATTGTGCAGAGATGGCAGTTAAGCAATGCTTAGGGCAAGAGCTTCGCAAAGGAATGTGAATACCCATCACCTGGGGGATGTGAATACCCATCACCTGGGGGATGTGAATACCCATCACCTGGGGGAAGCTGTCGAAAAGCAGATTCTGATTTAGGAGGTCAGGGGTACAGCCGAGACTCCGAGACTCCGCATTTCCAACAAGTTCCCAAGTGATGCTGCTGGTCCAAGGACCACACTTTAAGAAGGAAAGGACAATGGCCTGGGAGTCAGGACACCTGACATTTAGCACAGACTCCTGTTGTAGGGTTATGAGTCACTCCCCTTAACACTGCCAGATCTGCTTGCTCACTCTTCAATTGCCTGGGAGAAGAGAGGAGAAAATCTCTATATTATCTATAAACTCTACAATTCACAATATCCATGTTCTGTCAACCTGCAGAAGATGCTAGGGACCAGACCAGTGATTCTTAGTCGTCTGGGGCTAAACTCAGAATGCTGATGCCCAGAACAAAGCCCAAACCCTATTACCTCAGGATCTCTGCAGGCAGGGCCCAGGCATCAGTATTTTAAACTGCTAGGGTTGAGAACTACTAAACGGTGTTACTAGCACTCACTCTTATGCGTTCCTTTCTTCATTCTCTTGGTCATAAAGCTTCTTTTTCTGGGATACTGATCTGCATTATTATTATTAATCTGTGTTGGTTACTAAGTCAATTGATTGGTGTTAACAAGGTCAGAGATTAGCAAATAATGCTCCCCTGTCAAATAAATGTGTTCCATTGGCAGTACTGCAATGCCATAGTTGGGCCAAAGAGCCAGATTAAAGTCATTGTGAGGTATTATTTCCAATACTAAAAAGGCAACACAAAATCCACACCTTGGTGCGGGTCATTGTGCACAGAAGAAAAGCTATGCTGATGCCATAAGGATTACCCCCCAAGCTTCCTAGCTTTTTGCTGTCACCTCTTTGACTCACAAGATCAAAATGAAAATAGGGATTTTCTTTTCCCAATGAAAAATAGAAGAACTGGCATCCAAAGAGCCACTGGATATTTTTGCCTTGCAAGTGCAGTCAGATCCTAGATTCTTTTAAAATTAATTTTTAAATGAGAAAATGTTAAATGAAAAAGACCACAGTTTGCAACCATTAGTTTTCAAAAAGGAAAAGATCCTTTGTAATTCTCTCCACAGCTCTGGGCGCTAGTTTAAGAATAGAGGGAGACATCCAAACTTATGGTCTATACTTTTAAGATATCTTAGTTTCAAACCTGATGGTGTCTTTAACTTTTTTATTTGCTTGCTTGAAGTAAGAAAGAAGAAAAAAAGAATTAGATTCTTTCAACATCAACTCAAGTAATAAGTTGTTCTGTAGCACAGCAGTAGCACATGTTACTGAAATACTAATTGTTTCCCCCTTTATCAGTTTTCACTTTGGTCAAAATATGCTGCCCTATACTTTTCTAAAAGAGATGATTTGTGTTTCACAAATATATCAACAAATAGCTAAAAGAGTGCATACTGTCACCAAAACATTCTGGGATTTGAGAGGCAAAATATATATGATGTCCTATTATCTTCAAAGGCCTTAGAATCTGTCTGAGAATATTAAACTCACCTTCTATAAAAAGATAGCTAAAATTACGAACAAAAAATAATAAAAGCTAAAATAGTAGCTTTAAAGAGTTCAGAAGAGGGATCTCTCACTTCCAGCTGGGATGGGCTAATGGAAGGCTAAATAGAGAAGGGAAAGGTTTCACCTGAACCTTGAAGGATGAGCAGGGATTAGATCATTAGCCCAGAAAAAGAAAACTTATGAGCAAGAGCATAAAGAAAGTGTAAGATGGGCTTAAAAATAGCAATGAGAGAAGTCAAGTTATTAATGAGACAAGGGTGTTTGACCTGTGTCAGGAGAAATATTCCATGTCATCCAGGCTTAGATCCAAAGGATTAAGAACTATGGACAAAAAAATGAGGGGTTTTTAGATTAGTTCTCTTGCACTCCAGGGACAGGATAAAGTTGATAAACATAAGTTGGTATAAGAGTTAACAAAGATAAGGTAGGATGGGGCCAGAATGGATGTAGAAGGCCAGACTAAGGGTTTTTATTTTTAAATTTTCCCACAGGTAATGGGAAATGGATGAAGACTTTTGTTTGCTTGTTTGACTATTTGTTTTAGATATCACAATAAAAGTCATGTTTTCAGAAAGACAAACTTTGAAGTCAAAGATAGCACACATTGGAGTAAAACATAAGTTGAGGTGGAAAGAAAAGGTTAGTAGAGTGATATAGAGAAGCTGGCATGAATTGTAGCAATAGAAAGAGGGACATATCAGAGAAATTATGGAGGAAGAATGAAGGTGGGACTTGGTGATGAATTAAATCTAAGAAGTGCCCACTGGTGCCCCCACATATAAACTGCTGGCACCCACTTCTTCATGCTAAAGCCTGCTTGCTGGGAGCACCTGTGGTCTTTGCTTGAGGTCTTTGGCCTGGCTGAGGGAGCATGCGTGGCCATATGCCAGACGTGCCAGAGAGATAATACCCTTCGACTCAGCTTGAACCAATAAGAACAGGGACTTAGAGGATAAATGCTGCATTTTCCTCACCCCTCCATTAGAACAGCTTGTAGTTCTACACTCTCCTTCAGACTACCCCAATGGGATGAAACTTTAATATCCCAGTTACCATTTGCTTAATAATACACCATTTATTTTCTTTCTTTTACTTTGTATCTCCTTTCCCCACGCCCTAACCAGCATCCCCAGTGAACCTTGGCACTGGGATCCTTGCCTTGGCATCTGCTTCTAGAGGAACCTAAATGAACAGTTAGGAAGCAAGTAGAATTGAAAATTAGGTAGAACAATGTCCTCCACGCCCAAAGACGTCCACATCCTAATCCTAGGAACCTGTGAATGTGACACCTTCTAGGGCAAAGGGGAGTTTGCAAATGTCCTTAAGGTTAGTGAGAGACCATGAGCTGGAGAGACCATGCAGGTGTGCCCCATCAAATCGCACGGATCCTTTCGCTCAGAGACTGTTCCTAGCAGTGGTAAGAGAAAGATGTGACTGTGAGAGAATAGTCAGAAAGATGCAACACTGAGATGGAGGAACGGGGTGATAAGCAAAGGCAGGAAATGGATTTTCCCCCAGAGCCCTTAGAAGGAATGCAACCCTGCTCACACCTTGATTTTAGTCCAGTGAGATTTGTCAGAGTTCTGACCCTACAGAGCCGTAAGATAACAAATTGTGTTGTCTTAAGCCACAACATTTGTAGTGATTTTTAAAATGGCAATAGGAAACTTATACCTTATTCTTAAGTAAAGACTACTGAAAATTTGAAGTGGTCATAAAAAGTGAAATAAAACAGAACACATTGATGTTTCAGGACATATTGATGTGAATATGTTGAGTTCTGTGTGTTCTTGATTGTTGGATATTCTTAGAGTCACAGAGTGTGTGTGTGTGTGTATGTGTGTGTGTGTGCACGCGCGCATGCAGTCATTCTTCAACTAATTATGAGGAAAGATGTTTGGTATTTGTTGTGCTGTGTTTTGTTTTAGCCATGAAGTTATTGTCATTTAATCAGCTCTGTTAATTCATACATGATGCCTTCAAGAAGATATATACTTTTCAAAATGTGTTGGAATAGAGGAAACTATGGCAATGGATAATAAAATGCCATTGTCAAACTCACTGTCTCTTTCCAGTGCTCAGTTTCACCTGGGCTATATTTAGAAGCTTTCATTTGGAAAGGAAGGCTCTGTGACAAATGTGTTGTATAAGTACAGTCTTTGGATTTAAAAATTCCATTGAGCTGTGGCAACACACACAAGGACTTGATGTAAAAATTTTGACACATTAATTCAGAGCAAGTTAAAGTAACTTCCAGTGCATTGTTGGAAATATATAATCCTGGTCACATAGTTTTATTTGAGTGTATGGGTTTTGCTTTCAAACTCGACACCTTTAGAATATTATACTCTGAATGTTTTAGTACATTTTAATCCTGCAGTTTCATTGAGTTTCCCCATTTCTTTCAGCTCCTGCCTTTTCCTACTGTCCCTCCAATCTTTGTCCTTTGAGGGGGAAGACTGGGTGTCCAATCCCTCCCTCCCCTAGAATAACCCACAACAGGGAATACTAAAACTCACAGTAAAATATTAAAACTGGAACCCTCTGGTGAGTGGGAATTGGCAAAAGGGTTAGGTCTGCTGCTCCTATACAGAGTTCTGGGGCAATACTCACCCTTCCAATCTCCATCCATTACATGAAGCCTACCTTTCTTTCTGACTCGTCGCCTGCCTGCCTGGTTCTGGCATGTATACTATAGTAATGGAGCCCAATTGTGTCTGAGGCTGGGTCCTGGGCCTCTCAGCAAAATCTGGTCACCCTGTTACCCCAACAAGATTCTGTTTGCACGAGCTCCCCTACTAACTGGCATAGAACGCTCAGATATCTGTCTTTGGAAGCTCACTGATGATAAGAGTTGGTGCTTCTTTGAACCCTGCCTTCCCTTAAAACAAGGTCCACAGATTTGGGTTCGCCTTGCTCTGTGGCCTTGGTTATTCATATTGCTGCTTCCTCTGACAGGAGGAGCAGTGAAGATGGTGGGGAGGACCATCTCTGCTATCCTACTTTGTTTTCCACAGCCTCTCACAGCAGCACCCCACCCCCCCATTACCGCTCCAAACATACGGCATCCCTCAAAGCCACATTAATTAAATCAAATTCCTATGTAACAGAAACCCTTATCTGTCTGCAGATTGTCAAAGCCAAATGTTTTGCTTTTACTTCTCCCTTTCTCACAATATACCATTCATAATAAAATAAGCTCTAGCCAAACACATTTTAAATAATTCACTCTCTATGTGCGGTATACAAAGTGTAAAGCCTGCGATCTTTTCATATATTGCAGATTCAGTTCCATCACGTAAGTGGCAGGACAGGACAATAAATGGTGCTGCTCTCTCTAGTGGGCTTTGTAGCCTGGGTTTCAAAGAGGCCTCTGCTTACAGCACATCCTCTAACTCTGCAGATATGACACCAGATGCACACGCCCCTCCAAAAGAAAGAAAAGCACTTCCCCTAAATACCAAGATAATTTGTAGAAAGGCTATATGGTCAGAAAGCATTCCGTTAGGGCTTAAGAAAATGAAATAAGGGAGACAGAAAGTGTGGAAAAACATTGAATTTCAAGTAAGGATGAGCTCAAATATCGTAAAGCCCCAAATAATCTGTGTACCTAGAGCTTGGGGACCTTCTACCTCAGCGGATTGCAGTCCTGTAGCCATTTGTCCCCAAATGACTAAAGAAGATGATTCCAGAGGATTACCTGTTGGCACAGGCTTTTAATGCTGACAAATGTGGCTAGTTTTGAAGGCAGGTGCCTTCCACAGCTTTTATTTGCAATGGAGTTTTTAATGTACTTGATGCTGTTTTAATTCTCTTTCTACCAAGGTCCTATTATCTCTGAGACTTGGGCTTGTGAACTGAGGATTTGTCACCCATAGCCCCTTCCAAGAGCGTCATCTGGAGACATTCTTCATTAAAATTACCTACTAAAGCTTTTTCACCACCTCTTTCTCTTTGTCCTCTCACAATCTTGCCTTTGATCCTAACCCCTCAATCAACTCTACCCACCCTAAGTTCATTAATGATTTCTTCTTTGCCTCTCATAATTCTGGGGACCAATCCCTTGTTTTTGAATCTATCAGACTTGATGTTAGCCTTGATTTTTTTTGTTTGTTTGTTAATCCTTGCCCAAGGATATTTTTCCATTGATTTTTAGGGAGAGTGGAAGAGAGAGGGGAAGACAGAGAGAAGCATCAATGTGAGAGACGCATTGATTGGCTGCCTCCTACACGAGCCCTGACCAGGGCCTGGGTCCGTACCAGGGAGGAGCCTGCAACCAAGGTGCCCTTGACCAAAATCAAACCCAGGACCCTTTGGTCCACAGGCTGAAGCTCTATCCACTGAGCCAAACAGGGTAGAGTAAGCCTTGATTTTAGAGATATGAAAATATCCTAATTGTCCTATATTTTTCGATAGAATAATTCTTGGATTTGTTTTGTTTTTGCTTTCATTTTAATACATGTTTACCAATTAATCAATTAATAAATATCTACCACAAATTACGGCTCCTTTTGTGACCTGACAGAAGAACAGACTGAGTGTTGAATGAAATTCTATATGAAGCAAACAATCTACACAACTCCTAATCTATCATACGATTGGGAATATAAATTTTGCAAGCTTCTTAGGCAGTTTCCTAGCATTATTGACATATTGATTACCAATGATGAGGTTAAAGAGTAATCACTGATGATCTCCATTCCACCAAATTCCAACTCCCTTGGAATGATCCAGAAATTTCAGGAAGGCCAGGAAAAAAGAAACATGCCAAGGATTTCATAATACAGTATAGAGATTGATTTCTAACATAGGTTGATCACAAATATGTGCCTCATTGGGGCCTGAGATTCACACTTCCTGATAGGCAAAGTCTAGGGTTAGGCATTGATGACAAAGAACTGTTCCACTCCAGCAAATTACAAAGTTACACAAATAAGCATTTCAAGTCTAAATATCATACATTAGATTGACAGTCATTAAAATGTACTCAGAAAATAAAAGAGTCAGGGTGCTATCTCCTAAAGAGAAAGATGTCCATTTTAAATCCTTAATGTTTATTATATGTATTTTTCCATTTGGAGATGGTGTTTCTAATTGGATATGTCTGTATATATTGCAAATTCTTCCACCAGAAAATATTTTGCATCCCAAAGTCATATATAGTACTGAATCTTCTTTTTTCTACCAAAGAGTTTATCTAACTAACCTCTTTAGTTAAAAAAAAATTTTAAGGCCATGATAAATATTGATTAACCTTGGGAAGTAAAGAGTAAACATAAAAACAATTTCTTACTCTAAGTTCAGGTTTAACAATGTGCTAATAGCCCATAATGAAGATAACAGCCATCAGTTAATCAACCCATTAAGTTGGGATCAGAAGTGTCAACTCAAGTGTAGTCTACTAATTTACTGACCTCTAATGGGTCAGCAAGATCTATAACCCAAAGACTGATCTTTCTGCTTCTGCTAAAGTCACTTTGGAGACCAATTCACTTCCTTCCGTGATTATGATCTCTGACCTAGTATGGGCAGGGAGTCAACATAAAATCCATTTATGAGAATGTGCTTGGAGTTACTGAGTAATGGAATCTCAAATTAACTGATGAGTGAAGTGTCTGGGTAGAAGCTTTGTGGGAGCACCAACTTAGTTTTTCTAATGTCCACACAAAGGTGAAAATAGACATGGACAGTCTTCAGGGGGACAGTCTGACCCTGGTCAGTTCTGAGTTCTTGAGTTAGCTAAGGCTTGCCAGCCATTCCCATTCCTATACTGCTTTGTGAATAAATCTTAGTTTTTGAATGTCAGTGGGTCAAAAAGAATTGAATATCGAGATGGGAAGGTGTAGGAATTTGCCTGCCAAATTATAATTGTAAAGTAAGATTTGCTTTATTAAAGAGGTAGTGGGTTGGATAGAAAGTTGCTTTGGTGATTAACCAGCAAAAATCCTATCTAATAAAAGAGTAATATGCAAATTGACCATCACTCCAACACACAAGATGGCCGCCCCCATGTGCACACAAGATGGCTGCCAAAGATGGTCAGCAGGGAAGGGCAGTTGTGGACGATCAGGTCAGCAGAGGAGGGCAGTTGGGGGCGACCAGCCCTGCAAGGGAGGACAGTTAGGGGGGACCCAGGCCTGCAAGGGAGGGCAGTTGGGGGTGATCAGGCCTGCAGGGGAGGGCAGTTAGTGGTGAACGGGCCAGCAGAGGAGGGCAGTTAGGGGCGACCAGGCCTGCAAGGGAGGACAGGTGGGGGGGACCAGGCCTGGAGGGGAAGGCAGTTGGGGGGGAACAGGCCTGCAGGGGAGGGCAGTTGGGGGCGACCAGGTCAGCAGGGGAAGGCAGTTAGGGGTGACCAGGCCTTCAGGGGAGGGCAGTTGGGGGTGACCAGGTCAGCAAGGGAGGGCAGTTAGGGGTGACCAGGCCAGCAGGGGAGGGCAGTTAGGGGTGACCAGGCTGGCAGGGGAGCAGTTAGGCGTCGATCAGGCTGACAGGGGAGTGGTTAGGGAGTGATCAGGCTGGCAGGCAGAAGCAGTTAGGGGCAATCAGCCAGGCAGGCAAGCAGTTGGGAGCCAGCAGTCCTGGATTGTGAGAGGGATGTCCAACTGCCCGGTGGGATTGAGCCTAAACGGGCAGTCGGACATCTCTTGAGGGGTCCCAGATTGGAGAGGGTGCAGGCTGGGCTGAGGGACAACCCCCTCCCCGCCCCCCGTGCACGAATTTCATGCACTGGGCCTCTAGTAAATAAATAAATAAATAAATAAATAAATAAATAAATAAATAAATAAAATAGATATAATTTGGTTGAATGTAATAAATGAGATTCAATTACCTAAGGTTTGCTACTTTCAAGGGGAAGGAAAGAAAAAGTAGGGGGCATACCTTATTCCAGACGGGGCTTTGAGAGAATACACTAAAATTATGAATCAAAAATTCATTCACTTGAATCATATTTCTATAGAAAGTATATAATAATACAAGTTATTTTTTTTAAAGCAGCATTTTCTTTCTTGGGTGATAAAGCAATTCACTGAACTACAAAGTACAATGTCCATTAGTAACCTATCAGGTATGTGATGTGAGAGACTCAAAAGGATATGTGCAAACCAAGCAACTGGGCTTGGTTCTGTTGCCCTGGTCCCCACTCAAGCCTGTGCCAAGGCAAAGGCCACCAACTCCAGTCTTGGTCTTACACACAGCTCTTGGCCTTGATTTCCCCCCAAATAAGACACAGATAAGATACATTAACTGAGGTTCTGGAAAGGGGCAGCATGAGAAAGAAAAAAGCAAACTACTAAATGCACTAAACATGAAACAAAAGTTTTATTGGAAAAAATATAGAGATTAACTTGAAGGACCTAGGATTGGCTTTGCTCTCTACAAAGGAAATGTGTCATGCGTGCGGATGAAGTCTGAAGGGTTCCTTCCAAGAAGCCATCTTTCCTGGGAACAGAGAGCCCCCTCTGTTGTTGGTGAACTGCCCTCTGTCTCCCCCCTATTTGTTGCCTTTGTTTTCCTCCCCTGTCATTAGCCCATCTCCTAGCATCACGGTGCCAATCTCAGCACAAAGACACCGGTCTAAAAGCCTCCGTAGGAACAAGACTTCCGATGGGGGGGGGGGGTGGGGGGGGGGGGGGGAGTGAATCCCGGGGCCAAAACTGATGAAGACAGAAGTCAGCCTTTAGGAAAGCTCTCGCAGCCTTGGTGGCTGTGGCAAGGCCAGCCTTTGGAGGTGACCTCTGGCGCAGGTTCTCAACCCCAAGGCCTGCCCCCGAGAAGCACAGAGGGGAAGAGGAAGGGAGGGTGAGAAAGGTCATGGGGATGCAGGGCCAGAGAGCCACTGAGGATGGAAGGCCACATCTTTCAGGAGCCACCTCCGCCCTCCACACCTGCAGGGTCACCGCCGGGCCCCACCTCCTGGGCGGCAGCGCGCACGGCTCGGTCCAGGGGGCCGTGGTGCCAGGCGAGAGCGCACCCGGAGGCCACCAGCTGGGCTGGCCCAGCGGGGAGAGGGCCTGACCCCTAGAGGCGACTGACAGGTGGAGGGGGCCCTGCTCTCCAGGCTGCTCCGCTGCCCCCACCCCAGCACCCCCATCCCTGCCCCACGGCTGCTGCACACTGAGCCGCAGCAGCCCCAGTAGCCAAGGAACGGAGCCTGAGCGTCACCGAAAACGGGAGCCCAGCTGCGCCGGGGGCAGGAGGAGGGGGCCGGGGCGACAGACGAGGGGGAGTGGCGGGGCGAGGGCGGGGGCCGCCTGGGGCCGCGGGGCGGGGTGGCGGCGGGGGCGGTGCGCGCGGTGGCCGCGCCCCAGGCCCGCGCCGGCGTCACTTACCCGGCCAGGGCGCGGGGGCAGCTCGGCCGACTCCTCGGGGCGGCGGCGGCTCGGGGCCGGCGGTCGGGCAGCCCGGGCGCTGCCAAGTGTAAACAATCCGCCATGATTTCTTTGTTTAGCTAATTGAACCTGCCGCCGTCTGGCGTCCCCGGCGCTCCCGCTCTCCCTCCTCTCCCCTTCCCCCCCACTCGCGCGCTCCCTTATTTATTCGTCTTCCCCCCGCTCCCCAGTCTTTCCCTCTGTCTTTGGGCTTGGGCGCCGCTGTGCATGGGAAGTCGAGGCCGTTGGGTGGTTGGTGCAGGGAGTGCGGCGGTGGTTTTTATAAATACAGGTGAGATAAGACCCAAATATCAGGCTGAGGTGTGATGTCTGCCAGGGGAGGAGGGTGCTGCTCTCCCCCCTCCCTCCTCCCCCACCCACCCCCAGTTGAGTAGACGGTCCTCCCTGGAAAGTGCCCGACAAGCGGGTGCAACTCCCAGACTCCCAGGCCCCTTTCTCCTTTCCGCTGAACTCTGGTACCCAAGTTCACAGGCGGGTTGGGGACTCGGCAGAAGAGCCGGGTTCTTCGCTTACTTGGAAAACTTCAAATAGAAGTGATGTCCGGCTGCTTAAGGGCCTGCAGAATGGTCTCCACTCCCGGGAGGAATAATCATAATACAGTGTGCTCACCAGGGGAGGTGACCTGTTGGCGTCAATTCAACTCCTTCTTTAAGAAAACACCAGATATCTATCTCTCTCTCTCTCTCTCTCTCTCTCTCTCTCTCTCTCTCTCTCTCACACACACACACACACACACACACACACACACACACACACACATACACACACACACACACACTGTCCAAAATAGCACCAAGGCAGTGGGAAGCTCCCAGAAGAGCTAGGAACTGGACATTTAGCCTTCCATTTGTATAAATTATTGGTATTTACTTTTGCACAAATATTTGGGGGAGGGCGTAGACTGTGAGGACTTATTTTGAGTTTAAAATTTTGAGGAAATATTTAGGTCCTGGTAGGAAGGAAGGCTCAGCACCGCTTTTTCTGTGTTCCTGTGGGTACAACTGCATTTGATCAGTATTCACTGTCGTTAATGCCAGCATCATTTAAATCCTGTTCTAGGCAGATTTTATGATGAGATTCAGGGTAATCCGCGGCAGAAAAATTCTAGGGTGATGGACTCATTTATTTAAAAAAAACTACTCTCTCAGTCTCACTTCTATTTGGAAACACCAAAAAGTATTCAGTATTTTAATTTGTAAGGAGGATTGGAAGTCATCTATATCTTGCAGTAAAACGGTGCCTATGTTATCATCAGAATTAATCTCGTAAAAAGAAGTTATTGCCTTACCTGTGATTAATTCTGTGTGGGGGAAAGCACTATTGAATAGAATAATGCCATCCTTAGAAGTTTGGACCAACCGCTTACAGGTCAAAAACATATTGATGTTGTAGGTAAAAGGACTATCTGATCCAATCAAGAGAACTGAATAAGGAGTGTTCACAATATGGGCCAGTCACTGTGGTTGTATGAACCACTAGGTCAATTAATGCACAGGTGTTCAAGCATTCTGATTATGCATGCAGAAAAAGGAATTACATTGCCAAGCTATCGAAATGACCCCAAATCCCCTCTTTACACATGGCTTTAGTGTATTCCCTCGGGACAGTTCAACCGAGGTTATTATCGTGTTCTTTTCCACACTCGTGATGTTTTCCTCTATACCATGCTGAATTTTACACGTTTTCCAAAACTCCAACTTAACTCTTACCTTATAGAACCCACCTTGATATTTACTTGGTTGCCACTATTGTGCCTTATTTCTCTTGGCATCAGATATGAGACTTCTGAGCTTCAGAACTGTGTGATTGAGGTCTTTGAATAGGGGATTTATGTTCTAAGTACACGGAGGAATTTCTTTTATTGCAAAAAATTGGACTTAAGGAACCATAGTTTCACTTTTAAAAGTGAGATGAAAAACAAATATTTTCAGGTCTTTAAATAAATTAATTTTAAAAATGTATCTAAAGAACTGGCCTGCTTATGTAGAATTGCTGATCCACATTGACATTGTTTCTAACACAATTGAATTTTGCATGTCCACACCATTTCCCTGTGCATCCTCACATTCATTTCATTTGTCACTTTCCATGAGCCGAGATTTATTTTGAAAGTTGAAGGGAGAAGTGCAGGTAGAACTGAGTAGCCCATTCCACATTCTCACCTCTCTCTTTAACCAGGTGTGTCAGAGAAAAGCTCAGTCTTCTTCCTGTGTGTCTCCTTTACCTGCACACCACATTCACCACACTTCACCTCTGACACATCGGGTCAGCAAATGTGCAGTTCTTCCCCCACCAAGCGATTCTCATGACACCAGCTGGAGGTTCCTATAATTGAAGTCAATTCTGACACCATCTACCTGGAGATGCTGTTGAATCCCGCAAGTTAAAGTCTCAGTCCCACAAGACTGCCCCCCATTTCAGATGCCAATCATAAGTGATAGGTCCCCAGTTTACCCACAACTTCTGTCTGGCTTGGCTACAAATCAGGGGTTCCTGTAACCTCCCCCTCCCTCCCTACCTTTGACTAAATTAATTTGCTAGAAGAGTTCACAGAACTCAGGGAAACAGTGTTAGGTCCAGTTTATTATATAATAAAGGATATAATAAGAGATACAGATGATGAGCCAGATGAAAAGATATTTAGGGCCAGGTCTCAGAGGTCCCAATCATTGGGGGTGGGGATGAAAATTCTAAGCTTCTAATCATGGCTTGACCAGCCCCCATCCCGGAGCCCTCTGGGAGCTCTCCAGGAGTCTACCAGAGCAGCCTCTGTAGAAGAAAAGCTGCTCTTAATGCTTTTATTTCTCAGGAATGTATTTCTCTCACTGGCCATGGGCTCAGTGATGCAAACTGCTTTAGCCACTAAGAAGTGTGAAAAGCAGAAGCTTGACAGCACTTGCATGTTGAGGCTTGTCCTTCGGTTGGGGGAAGTTCATTTTGGAATCCAGCCCACCAAGCTTTAAAGAAGTCTATACTATCCTCCTAGAATGAGAGGCCCTGTGGAGAACTGGGGTACCCTAGCCTAGCTACCAGCTGAATTCAGCCAGGTGAGTGATCCCAGCCAACACTACATGGAACAGAATAAATGTTCAGTCAATTCATGGAGTCATGACACTGAATCATTGTTGTTTCAAGCCACTGAGTTTTGGAGTGGTCTGTTATGGAGCGATGGATAACTGATACAGCTCTCACCAGTTTTAAGGACTAGAGACATGGTCAGGTTCCTCCTGGAGATAAGGATTTATTAAAAGGATGTGGAAGGGAGAAAGGAAACTAAAAAAATTGCCTGGTAGAGCTTCACAGAACTAGAACTTCATTTGTCTTTTAGAGCTCAATGACACACTTACTGCAATGATGTAATAGCCATTTTAGTGACTGTCTTTTGTCATCACTTTAGAATTACTAAGCACTTTTGAGGCCGTGAAACAAGGAAGTTGTAAGACCCAGGCTCTGGATGGAGTTCAGTGATCCTGTATTCAAATCCCAGCTCTGCTCCCAAGTGCCAGAGCGGAGTGAATAAACTTGAATGCGGCCCAGTCCTTGCAACTTCTAGAAATTAGGTATATTCAAAAATGTATTTTTTTTTCGGGAAATTCTTCAAGTGAGACCAGAAATGAAAAGAAACTTAATGCTTAGAAATTTGGGGCCCAGAACCAAATCCAATACATAAAAGTGGTTGTCTGGCTATCTCTAAGTCAAGTCACCTCCATGTATACAGTGATCCACGGTTGTGAATTAGGCATCCGAGGACCTGGGTCCTGTGACCTTTGGTTTGGGTCTCTGTATTTGCTGCTGATACACACACACACACACACACACACACACACTCACATACACACGTGTGATCCAGATTACAAATGAGAGTAGGGGGTGGGCATGATAGAATGGATGTCTCAGGATGGCAAAGGACTGAATTTGCTAAGCTTGAAAACTTGAGCAACGTTTTGTCTTCAAAAGAATCTCTCAGATCCCTAAATGCTCAAAAGTTTTATACAACCATGAACTAACATTTACAAAGTAATCAAATCTATAAAGCCAATGAGACCTAAATAACCCCATTAATTTAATGTGATAATATTTTGCCTAAACTAAGTGAACACTAACCTTATAAATTTGGTGCTGGTGAATACTGGCTTTCCTTTTCTTTTTCCTGCAGAAAAACTTCATTGTTTCATTTGATCCAATGCATGGGAGAGGGCTTCATTGTGGTTAAAAGAATGGCTAGTAGTTTGGGAAAGAGGATTAGGTAAAAGCCAGACACCAGAGGATGCAGAGGGGCCCCTCAAAGGCCTCTGGGCTCCAAAGGCGCCTGGTGGTGCTTGAGGGTGAGCCTTTCCAAGAGATCCTCACCCAGCCCAGCCTGCAGATGTCAGTCAGGTGTCGCCCATCATCTTGAGGAGTTTCACCTCCTCATCCAGGAAGTGGTTCTCCAGGAAGTCACAGAGATGAGGATCTGTGTGGGTAGAACCCAGGGCATGCAGCTCCAAAGGGGCCTGGTTCAAGTTCCTCTCCAAGGCCACTCATCTTGGGAAGGCTTCAGCATGTCCTGGGAGAGAATGCAGCCACCACGCTGGCTTTGCAACTTTAAAAGATGCTCAGCGCCAACTCACAGAAGAAGTGGCCCACACCCTCGAGAGCTACATCGTCATGGTCGAAATAGAAGCCCAGAGCGAGGTAGGTGTAGGAGGCCCACAGATGCAGGTTGGCCAGGGGGTTGACCACAGCCTCAAACTTGGTGGAATGATTCTGACGAATTTGGTAGCTCATGGTTGCTCAGCAATAAAAGAGTTAAGGTAGAAAAAAAATGGTGTGTTGGCTGGTCCCGGAGGTGGTTCTGGAGGTGGTGACTGGATAAGACGCAGGAGAGTGGCCAGAGGCTGGAAGAAGGGGCGTCCCTGGGTCTGTTCCATCCAAACACTGTTGAAGCAAGCAACAGATCTGGGACCGCCGAGGGCACTGCAGCACTGGCATTCTTATACTACCATGTGCCAAGTAGTCGAGCCATGAGCCCATCATTGTTAGTATTCAAAGTTCTGGGAAATTTTCCTTTGCACAGTGCTCTCCCTCACCTCGTTTGGGCATCACATGGGATGCATTAAGTGCTTACCTGTTTCAGTCCAAGATAATTAAAGTTGAACCACTTAGCATCAGCTCTAGACAAATACGGCACTAAAATGGTCAAGAATGTACTTATTTTAAGGTTAGCATTGAATTCAAAATTCCACCTTGAGAAAGATACTTATCAGGTAAATAGCACTGGGGTAGCAGAAAGGAGACCTGAGTTCCAATTGTATATTTGACGCTAATAACAATGTAACTTGACGGGGACTCTAAGGTATTTCAATTTGGGAAGAGGAAAAATCTGAGACTGACAGAAGAGTTTTTAGTAAAAGTCATAAAGTAATGTGTTTGTGTGTGTGTGTGTGTGTGTGTGTGTGTGTGTGTGTGTGTGTGTTGTGGTGGAATTTCAGCAATGTGTCAGAGAAAGGGGGGACTTGTGGCAGGGTGGCCTTTTGGTATCTTTCCTATAATGTCTAGCTTTTAATACCACCCAGATTTAAAGCTTACCCTCATCTCTTACTCTTTGATTTAATTTTCTCTCCTTTGATTTTAATTCTGCCATTTCTCCTAAAAATTTAGGCAGGAGTATTTTTACAGTTGTCTTACATTATACTGTTTACTTCCAAAATATGTCCATTAGTGATGAATAAAACAGCTCTTCTATTATGGCTTCTAAATGTTCATTAGGTTTTTCAGGAAATACAATTCCTTTCTCTCAGTCTAGGAAAAAATTTGGCTTGAGAAGACTATTTTTCAAATCCAAGGAGAATAAAAATTGGGAAAGTCATGCATTTTGTAAGTGTTTGGAATGAGTATAAGGTTCTAATATACAGCAGAATTATGAAAAGATGAAGTTCTAACAGTTTCATGATACTTTAGTTTTGAACTATAGCCACAGCATCCATGGCAAACCCAAGGAGAAGAATTGCAAGTCTCAACAATGCCTCTCGCTGCATTTGGCACTGGTAGTTGGGGAACATGAATCTCCCTCTTCCAGCCAGGCACTTCTTGGAATGGGTGCAGGATCATCTATGGGCGCAGCTGCTGCTGTACTTGAGGGGTCCCAGAACCCAGACACAGCTTTCTGAGCAGCCAAATGAGTATCTTCCTACCTATTAGCTCCTCGCTTACTTTTTTTTAAAGCCTGAAATATTAAAATTAGCCCAAAGTGTTTTTAAATTTTAATTATGCCCTTTGGAATCCGTGCTTTGGAAAACTGTTATTTTTCCTTTAAATAAACCAATATCTGAAATACGTACTTACTGTGTATTAAAATAATGCTTACAGAACATACTTTATTATAGTATGCAGCTTAGTAGGAAAAGTAGAAAAATCCACAGTTCACTCTTTCATGTGTTTTTAAAAGGATTTTCAGGCTATACCTAGCAAGCTTTTGTCTTTCAGTGATGCATACACTCAATTGTGAAGCAAATTTTATCCTTGGTCCTAGTAGTAAACCTATGGGAGTGGGGAGAGATGTAAATAACTGCCACCTCTATATCCTTATATGGTACCCTCTTTAAAGGTGGGCCTGGCAAATGCTCTCCATATAGAAGTAATAAATGCTATCTTTAGGAGATGGTGATTATAATAATGATGCTCCCTTGCCAGAAGAAGCAACAAAGTATTTTAAATTGTATTTTTGTCATGACAGGGAGATTTCAAATAATTTAGCTAATTTTAACTAATAACTACTGAGAATTAACATTATTATTTAATGTAATCAGCACTTGAATAGAATGTAAATCCAAGAAGAAAGCACTGGGGAAGATATGTAACAGATAAAGCTTGGAGATTTGTAATTCTCAAGAATAGAAAAGGGAGAACCCATAGGAAATTAAGTGCTGGTTTTCTCAAATAAGGAGATTAGATTTTCTTAGTTCTTAAAATGACTCTGCAAAGCATATATTTTAGACATAGTGTATTCTTACAATCTTCCACTATCTACAATGTAGATTATAAGCATTTTCTACATCAAGACTTTTTTATTTTATTTCTAGTTTCTGTTTCCTTTCCCAAACATCAAAGTGAACTGTTACTTTATCTTGTTTTCGTAGGTTATTTGACAATATAAAATATATTTTAAAGGCTTATATATTATAAATGCTATGTCAACTTGTTCATGCAAATAAAGGCACTTAGATTTGTAGCTGCATTTGAGAAATACACAAGCACAATAAAACTTCACTTAATATGCTCCAGCATTTCTTCAATAAACAGTGTGAAGTCAGATTCCTGTGTAATTTAACAGTTGCTAGTAGCAGCACTCTATGAAACTAGTTGAAAATAGCTACTCTGCAACATGAAGCACAACACAGAGAAATTATTCTATAGGTCTGCTCATTTCCCAGGGTTCTGTCCAGATTGAACCAACTGGTGCAGAAGCATGAACTTGAGAAAGAGCAGTATGAGCAAGTTCAGGTGTTGAGCTATTTTAGCTGTTTCTCCTCACCCTCCCTCTGTTCCTCCCCTCAGGTCACCTGAAAACACAAATAAAAGTGACTAGCATCTTAAAATGCCAAATAATGTGGAAAATTATATAAAAACAGTAGTCTCCAAAGTAGAGTGCAAGAGCAGATTATTGGAATTTCCACCTATAGGCACTTACTATTATTTTATTAGTTTCATCTAAAAATAAACGTAAGTTATGCTTGATCTTGAACAAGTGGAGAGCACCAGGGCTCTCAATGTGTATGGCCAGTGGCTGGCCGCCCATCAGCTATGGTGCAAACGAATCCTGATGGGAGAAATGTGTACACAGAAAGTCATTTCAGTGGGCAATGAAGCTATTCTATCTGACACCTTGAATTCAACCCAATTCTTTCACTGATTTGAAGCAGGAAAATATGAGTCATATTCTCCAACCATTCAAAAGAAAGGATTTCTGGCCTGGCCCGCATGGCCCAGTAGTTGATTGTTGACTTATGAACCAGGAGGTCACGGTTCAATTCCAGGTCAGGGCACATGCCTAGACTGCAAGCTCAATCCCCAGTAAGGGACATGCAGGAGGCAGCCAATCAGTGACTCTCTCTCATCATTGGTGTTTCTATGTCTCTCTCCCTCTCCCTTCCTCTCTGAAATCAATTTAAAAAATATATTTTTTTAAAAAAAGAAAGGATTTTGGACTTCTAAGGACCTTTCACCATAGGACAGCGTTGAGAAAGCACTTTATCTAAACCTTCCCTGTGTCACAAATCATAAGATAAAATAATGAGTGCCAATGAAAGATATATTTTTAAGAGTTCCAAGACGAGAGAGCTTCTACTGGACTTGACATTATGGAGGAGGTAGCATCTAAGCTTTTAAAAATCGCTAGGATTAGACAGATACACTTAATCAGAGGAGTTGAGAAAAAATATGAGCAAAGGCCTAGAAGTGGGAAAGCGTGGGGGCATGTACAGGACCAACGAATGAGAGGAGCCTGAGTAGACATGGTTCACAAAGGTAGATCCAAATTGTGGAAGTCATGTAGGAAGAGCTACTTTTTTCTGTAGGCAAGGACTCTCCATCTCTATGTCAGTGTGATATTCTTTAATGGATAAAAATTACATGTGATTCAGTCACCTAAACTTACGATTAAGTGTAGCCCCTTTCTTACCATTTGAGAAAGCACATCTATCTACCTCCCTATTGCTTATAACCTGACCTGTTTTTAATATCAAATGTACAGATGCCCCAAATTAATCTGTGGTCAAGAACTGTTATGTCAGGCAGCGGGGGTCAGTTTGGAGAAATAAGTATGTTCAGATTAATCACCAGGAAAATATTGTGACAAAAATATGAAATACTTGTTAATAACAGTGTCTGCTTCAGTATCATGAATGCAAGTTCTCAAAAATAGATGGGTGACAAAGGAACATCAAGCTTGAGGATATAACGCAGGTCCAAAATTGTCAATTCAGTAATTCAGTACATGCGAAGGATTATTCTGTACTTCATTCCAGCTGAAGAATTCATTCTAAAACCTGAAAATTGAGACTTCTGTAAGCAGCTTTGTTTTTATTCTTTTGCATGCATGGTGCACTGCAAAGCTCCTGAGAGCTGTCATTTGGCTCTGACCTACTTTGGTGCACATTTCATTTTCGGCTGGGAGCTGTGACAATGTATACTTCCTCAGGACGGTAAGAAATGCCCATCTTTGGGATTAAATCACGTTTCCCACAGAGGCACTGGATGGGGAATTGGTCTCAAATGGTCTAAATCCTTTGCCTTGTGTGATGGGATTGCTCTTACTGTTTGGTTTGGTGGTGAGGAGCTTCAGGGATCTCTGGGTGAGTTACAGTCCACCTTTTGGTCCAAATTACCTTTCCGCCCTTTTACAAAATTCTTACATCTCTCTGTCCCTCTGCCTCCTTAATGGAACTTGTTTTCTCTATCCAGCAAGTGAAGCTTTTTGACCTCCTCTGACTGGGTTATCAGCATCTCTCTGTGAGTTGGTCAGCAGGATGGAGATATTTCTCAGAACAATTCAGCCAGCATATATGGTTCCTTCTGGGTACCAATTACCTCAAATCTCACACATAATATACTAGTAAGTCTGCTGATACGAGGGGAGAATGTTTTCCTGCATCTCATGCTTCCTTCGATGTTTGATTTTTGCTTCCTTGATCCTTAGTTGAGAAATTTTAATAGCTTCTTTACTTTATTGAAGTATAGAAAGACCATAGGATTTTTATTCACATGGAGAGCTGGTATGTAGAACCGCATGACGCTGCCATTCATTAGTTGGGTAGTGCAGACCATTTCCTTGTATTCTCATCTCGGTGTCTACTTGCTTTCCTGGAAGAGTTTGTGGTCCAGGGTCATCTGGTAGACAGCTCTAATATGGTCCAAATGAGTCCTATTTCCTGCTTTATACCTTTGTGTAGTCCCCTTCCACGTTGAAAAATGTCTACTATCTCAGGAATGATGGAGTGTGGCTCCTGGGATTAGGTCACAAAATATATTGTGTCTCCCACCTTGCCTCCTTGAAAATTATTCACTTTGGGGAATGCCAGTTGTGCCATAAAGACCCTTAATCAGCCCTATTGAGAGGAACACGTGGTGAGGAACAAAGGCCTCTACCAAGAGCAGGTGCCAGGCATGTGAGTCAGCCGTGTTGGAAGTGGATTCGCTAGCTCTAGTCAAACCTTCTGATGACTGCAGCCACATTGGCCACCTGGACTACTAACTCATGAGACCCGAAGCCAGAACCACACAGTTAAGCCACTCCTGACTTCCTGACCCATAATAATTGTGTGAGCAATAAGTGTTTCTAGACCAGAGAATCTCTGTAAGATCATTATTTACTGTGTGTGTGTGTGTGTGTGTGTGTGTGTGTGTGTGTGTGTGTGTTGCTGTGATTATTCCCTTTTAGCATGAGGAGAGCAGCTTATCCAAGATCTTGTAAGTTAAAAGGTGCAGAGCCAGGGCTCAAATATGTATCCCTCTGACTGTAAGTTCACCCTTCATTGCTCTGCTCTGCTGCCTGCCTATTGTTGCTTTAAGCCTTTAAGTTTCAGGGTAACTTGCTGTGCAATAGTAGATTCTATTAACAGAGGACTTCTATTCTTAGTTGCAGCTGTTTTACCCCTCAAGTATCTACATTAAAAAATGCACAACTCTCTATTATGAGAATGAATTTTCTCCCCAAACCCTTTCTGCTTTGCATGAGAAAATGATATTTCTTTTATTACCATTCTTTTGACCATTACAAATCATTTAACATTAACTGACAGTAATTGGTACCCATGCCCCATACTTTTCTTAGTTACTAAATTCTACTCTAACCTCTGTGAGGGGTGAGGAGGTAATCGATATGGAAGAAATTTAATCTCAGCCTGCTGCAAAGGACAAGCAACACACAATATGTTATTGCAAAGTTGATATTTTTTTCCTGAGAGGAAAACAAAATCTCCTATAGAGGCTATTGTTGGTTATATCCACTATGTCACTAACCAATAGATACCATATATTTTATATTATCTTCACAAATTTTACTATAATTGATTAAGAGCTAAGAATCCTGGGTTCGAGTTTTAACTGTGTTATTTTGTAGCCTGTAACCTTGAACAAAATACTTTTTCTTATTCTTTGCTTTTACATCTGTGAAATGAAACTATTAAAGTCTACTTGTTCATTCCACCATTACTACATATATTTAGTATCTTCTATATGCCAAAGGTGAACAAGACAGGCATGACACCTGCCTTCTTGGACTTTATAACTTAAGTGTAGCATCGCATGACTTCATTTTTGGACTAAAGTCAGGCTGAGAAAGGGTCTGTAAAAGGAGTCCATCCAACACATATTTTTGTAGCATCTGTGATATTAATTTGTTGAGCTAGTTGCTAATATTCCATAATCAGATGCCCCCAAATTAATAACACCAGATCAAATGTAGCTATTTATACTTTGCAAGGCACCTTCCAATTATCATAGTGAGCCTCTCAGAAACTATTTGTATTTGCCGGGTTTTATTACCTGGACTATCCATCCATCTACCTTTAACTCTGCCTTTGACTGTATTAGATTTCCCTGCTATATTTTCTCAAATGAATTTCTTCAGAGCATTTATCCCACCTGTAATTACATAGTAAACCAGGGATTTATTAAAGTCTGCCTACCCTCTAGATTAAATCATAATCTAGCTAATTGTTCTATCCTAGTATTTACTACAAAGGAGATACTCAATATATATTTATTATAAATGAATTTTATATGTTTATAGATGAAGAACCTGAGTCAGAGGAGTTAAATGACTTGCCTAAAGGCACATACTTAATTGTATAAGCACCATATTTAGGCCAACACCTACATGGGATATTTCGAACCTACTTGGGTTAGACAGGATGTGTGAGTCTGTACCATTGGTCTTATGCCTCTTACCTTGATTCATTTTTTTAAAGAGTTTATTTTTTAGAGCCATTTAAGATTCATAGCAAATTTGAGAGGAAGGTACAAAGATTTCCATATGCCCCCTGTTCTACACATAAATAGCCTTTCTCATTTCAACATTTCCCACCAGAGTAGTCCATTGTTACAACTGATGCATCTACATTGACACATCATCATCAGCCAAAGTCCATAGTTTACATTATGGTTCACTCCTACTTGATTTTTTTTCTATATTGGTTGTAGCCACAGCAGGGATAATGATAGCACCCCATAGGAGAGGTGTTAAGGGGAAGATAAGAGAAAATCAGATATGTAATCCTTATTGTTCAGGGGTCTTGCTCCTTGTAGCAGACTCTCCCAGTGAAATAAATTTTTACTAGTAATGAGGAAGAAAAATGGAACAAATTTTTTTTTCATTTCAGATATAAGTACTTTTTAAATCATTAAATAGAAATTAACTTGGCAAATAATTAATTCTTTTGAAATTAGGTGTATTAAACTAAAGTTTTATTAAAATCATTAGAAAGTATGGAAAATGAGGTAAGAAATTTGCCTTACTATCTTGTATCTCTGATTATTTTCCATTTCCTGATTATACAATCTTAATGAGAGGATTTTCTACATGGGAACTATAAAAAATTATATTTCTCTTTCCCTCTTCAGAAGCTGGCTTCTTTGTTTAGAAAACTGTATTTACTCACTTGCATTTTGTGGTTTTGCTTAAGTGTCAATTTCCCTGTAAAGTCTAACTCTATTAAAATATATTTGCCTGTGGCCATGCCATCTTTAAATTTTCCTTAATTTGCATGCATTTCATATCTCAATGGGAAGCCTAAAATGTCTGACACAAAGTCTATACATAACAATACTTTTGATTGACAGAAAGGTTTATTATGCATTGATATGACATCATATTTATGTATAACAATGACTTTTTGACTGACAACTAAGCAATGATAGAATTCCAGATACCTTCTATATACCATTTTTTATAAGAAACGAAAATATCCAGATAATTGGCTGAAATTTTCAGTTTTCATGCCAACTGCTTAGCATTGAATATGGAAAGACACAATGAGCTCGTTTCTCATTTCTTACCATTTCCAGTGGTGAAAAATGATATTTTGTCCCAGTAGACTATCGTATGGTTCCATGGTTCCATTCCTTTTTTTATTGTAGTGATTTTGGTGTTAAAAGTTGGAAACTGATATTAAATGAATTGATTTTGGTAAATAGGCATGCTTACAACTGGTCTGTGGAATATTTTCAAGAACCTGATCGTGAAAGTAGAAAATATTAGTGGGATTCTGCATTCTGATGTCATGAGAAGGTTCTTTCAGGGGGTATAATCCACATCAATGTGTACCAATGCCAATGCCAATCAATTAACTCACCTGTGTGGAGCTCCTACCATGCAGTCAGCATTCAACACAAGGTTCAGAAACAAGAATAACTTAGGAAGTGCTACCTGGCAGTACACAGTTGAGTGTTAAATATGTACTAGACCCATGGTCGGCAAACTGCGGCTCGCAAGCCACATGAGGCTCTTTGGCCCCTTGAGTGTGGCTCTTCCACAAAATACCACGGCCTGGGCGAGTCTATTTTGAAGAAGTGGCATTAGAAGAAGTTTAAGTTTTAAAAATTTGACTCTCAAAAGAAATTTCAATCGTTGTACTGTTGATATTTGGCTCTGTTGACTAATGAGTTTGCCGACCACTGTACTAGACTAAGCACCCAGAGAAAGGCAAAGCCAGAGTGGGAAAGGAAATCTAGTGGCCCACCCTGTAAGAGGCTCAAGCTCCATCTCAACGTTTACAGTAACCAGCTGGAAGACTTCGGGCAAGCTGCTTAACAACTTCGTCTCAGTTTCCTCATCTGCAATATGAGCTAGAATGATCTCCCTGCTCTACTGCTCTATGACTTTACATAAGACAGGCTCCACAGAGCAAGCCAGGCCTGCCCCGGGTCTGGAGGGCAGATGTTAAAGCCAACCCTAGGGTGAGCATGAATGGATGAAGAAGGATGTCCAATCAGGAAGAGAGCCTGCACAAATCTGAGATTTTGTAATAAAAAATGGCCCTGCTCTTCACAAAATCAACATCTAACTTAGCTAAGTGAGAAAGTAGAATAGTAGCATGACAATGGTAGAATGTTTGTTGCTTCTTGCAAATATATATATATATATATGCACTTTTTAAAAATAGAAAGCATCTAGCTTTTAAAAACTGATTTGAGCACTGGTGGTTGTCATGGTGAAATGATCAGTTTCTATGTAGCTCCACAGCACTGGATTATAACCACCAAATATACTCTGAATCCCTCAATCAATCCCTCTACTAGGAAATAGTTGCAAATCTTGTATTTATATTGCAGTACGGAGTTGTTTTCTCAATTCTACAGGCTCTCTGAGTTATGTACATTTTCCTGTGTCCTTTTCAGAAAAGAAGTAAGATGGCCAATTCTATAACAATTTTAGAAATAATAAAGTGGAACATTAGTTTAGGCTCTGGCCTTGAGAACATCTGGAAAGGATCAAAGATTCTGCACTAAATGGAGGAAAAAAAGGAGCCTTTTACTCAAATTAGGATGTAAGCAATAGAAGATTCTGGCACTTGCACAGTAGTGGCAGCTCTGCTTTCTAAATTTTTTTCATGTTGCCTCTTGTTACACCTTTGATACCTATAAACTTAGCCTCAGGTACATGGCTTTTACCAGCAGTTGTGCACTGAGCTAAAATGAGGCTCAAACAAGCAATCTGTGCTCAGTAGTTATTTATAATTCACAACTTGTGTTGCTTTTGCCAAATAAAAGCTACTTTAGAATAATTCTGCATTATTCTATTTGGGAACATTAGGCCCCATCTAGGTATGGCTATTGGCAGCAAAATTCATCTTCAATCGTCATTAACCAAGAGAGTGATTTTAGCTTTTTTTTTTTTTTCGTCAAGAGAAATTAAGCCCAGCATTATATTCTAAGAAAAGATGATGTAAGACAGAATCCATTTTAGATTTCAAGACAATACTACTAAATGGATGGATACATAGGTAAAATTCGTGTTATACAAGGTTATGTATATAGAGAGTAAAATATAAATAAATACCACACACATTTTATCAGGGTTTTTTTTTCATGAATTATAATTAACAGTAGTTTGGGTGATATTGGCTTTGTTGTTTTGTTTTGTTGTTTGTATCTACATCATAAAAAAACACACACAAAATTATGCTGAAGTTTAAAAAAATTTACATATAAATATTTATGACCCTCAATAGCATGGGTTGAAATTCCCCAAGATCTAGAAGTTCATATTTAGGATAGACAAAATGAACTTAGCACTTCAGGGATACTATATGCTGCTATTGTCTGCTAATGTAAATTTGAAAAACTGCAAGCAAAATAGTAACATTTTGCAAAACTAAGTTTCTACAACCAGCATCATGCGGAGCTCCTGGAAATGCAGTGGCAGAGCCCCTGAGTCTCTGCTGGCTGCAGGCTGGAGGCACAGAGGTGGTGATGGGGGTGCAGCAGCCCACAGGCTCAGACCTGCTCGTGCATCCAGGAGACAAGCTCAAGGACGCACAGAAATACTTCACAGAGGAACCTTGCCAGGTGCTGGGTCCTGCATAATCAGGTTTGTTGTTGTTGTTTCTTAGAGGGGACGGGATCAAATGTCCAAACAACACAACATATGAGTATACATTCGAACATAACCTAATTTATTTCCACAGGCTGGGACAGTAGACTCACACTACTGAAGCTCAGAATATCTTCCAAAGGTTAAGGGGTTCCAACCTGCCAAAAGGGTCACTTCAAGATGGAAGGTCCAAAAAAACTGGACGAAATTAGTTTGATTGCACATATTTTCAATGATAAGAGAGAGTGAGAAGGGTAGGCAGCAACTGAACTGTCCACACTGCCTGCCCGCAATCCTCCATACATGTTGGAACCACGAATGATGATGTTACTTTGCACTGAAACAAGATTCCATACTAACGTTGGACACAGGAGAGAAGCTGGCAGGAAGAAGGATGGGGCTCAACCAACTCATGGCTAAAAATAATCTTGAGTTTTCTTACGTGGAATTTATCTATAAACTTCACCAATAAGATGATGTTGGGAGAAGTGAAAATGAAGTTCACAGAAACACTGGCCTTGGGAAGTCCTGGAAGTATTCACACTCTGCATTTCCCTGCAAACATCCTTTGCTGATTGCCAACACAATGAACAAGTTTGGGCACTGCCTTCAAATCACGGAAGGAAATCTCTTGAGGAGTTATACGTAGTGCATCTTCACAATTAGGAGAGTGTCTTCAGACTGCAAAGAGACTTACTGTAGTACCTATTTGTAGAGCCAAACGATAAAGAGAAAATGGCATTATTTCACTTGCTTCCAAATTGTTTTACCTCTCAATTTTAAGTTTTCACTACAAAACAATCTCTGTAATATTTTATTCTTTATAATTTGCCAACTTTTTCTATCATATGCATACAAAGTAAGACTGTATGTTATTCTTTTCTCATTTTTCCTACCCCACCCCAATCCACCTTTTTTAGCTTTAAATTAAGAATGTCCCTATGGGAAAATGCCCTCATTTTGCAGTCTTTCATTGCTCTATTTCGATTTCTTCTCAACTTAATAATTCAGTTCTTTAGTGCCTACACATCCCAATGAAATAACTTGGTTATTTTGTACATACAGGAACACACTCATAACCACATGCCTGTACACATGCACACACATACACACTCACTTTAAAATTAGCTCTCTTTTTAACAAGGCAAATTAGAATCACATCAAATTTAAACTCACATATATTTCTGTAAAAATTTACAAATGAATATGTCATTCTGAGTTCAAAAAAATGGAGAAAATGGTTTAAATGATGGAAAAATATATATATAGCTCCCCAGAGGCTGAAATATTATGATAATGATTTTCATAATTCAAATGAATACATAATTACTAGACATCAACAGGGAAGATTTATTATTCACTAAACTAAACCAAAAACTCAGTAGCTATCACTATAGGAAAATGTATCCTCTTATAGCTGAGGTAAATTAATTTTGTTACTGAAATGTCATTATGTTGTCATATTTCCACTCTTATCACTTATTCAAACATATCCATTTTTCCTTCCTAATGTTTTATTGCTAAGATAATTGAACTTTGCAGTTTTTATCTCAAGCTTATATTACTTAAAAATCTCTGTGTGCATTATTACAACGAAAGGGCAAAGGTAGAGATAGGACTTATTTAGCTCTCATGGTTTATGATTGCATTGAAGCTCACAATTGATTATAGCTTTCTAACCTCTCTTTTCCTACTCATTACCCTCTTCATTTTATAGCACTATTTCTAGCTATTAGACTATCTTTATTTAGGAGGCACAAAAGGAAAAGACCAGGAAGAATTTGAAAAATAATATATTTTTGTTTTGATGTTTCAATTTAATGCAGGTTTGAAAATGCAGAACTGTCTAAGGTATACTAAATATTCATTAGGCAGTTTACCTTTTACTAAGTTCTAAATGAAAATGACCCAGCAAAATCAAATTGAAATTTCATAGAGCACTTTTCAAGTATGGTTCTAAAACATACATTAAACAAAATGCATTCATTTGAATGCAAGTCTCTCTCTTTCTCTACACACCCTAGGGTCTATTATGCTTTCAGTTCAATGCCTCTGAAATGTGTGTGGTGTGGATCAAATAAATAGTTCAACAGCTTTCATAAGCAAACAATCTTATGGCCTGGTATATCAACAAACCTCTTGTGCTATTTCTTTATGCTTTCCCACTTACAAAGGTTAATGCAAATTTCATTTGAATTCAAGCAAAATATTCTGCGTTATTTTCTACATAGACAAATCTGTTCAGAAAGAGCCCATCAGAATTTATCCATGTGAATCCAACAGCCCTTTATGGACTTGTAGAATTATAGTAAAATATGTTCACTTTTAGAAATCAAACCTAGAGTCAGAGTTCTTAGAGGAGGAAGGGTTCTAGAAATCATGTAGCCCAACTCTCCAATTAAAAAAAAGAAGAAGAATTTAGCATACATTCAAAATAGACTATTATGTCACTTAAATTCTATCTTTCTCTACCTTTGATAATATTCTTTGTCTTCTTGTGTGTTTTATTTGATACTAACCTACACACTTTAGATTTTTTATGCTTCCAGGTTTCATGGCATATATGTTTCTATCTTTTTACTTTCAATCTATTTGTGTCTTTATATTCAAAGTACATCCATTTTATAGAACCTACAAACGGGTCTTGTTTTTTATTCCAGTATAACAATCCCTGCCTTTTAATCAGGGTGTTAGGTCCTATGAACTTAATGTAATTATTTTATTTTTGTTGTTATTTTTTCATGTCTTTTTTTTTTATTCAAAGATTTTGTATTTCCTTTCATCTGCTTTTGGTTTAATAAAATATTTTTTAAATAAAAATTTTATCCCTAGCCAGTTTGGTTCAGTAATAGAGCATCAGCCTATGGACTGAAGGGTCCCTGGTTCAATTCTAGTCAAGGACATATACCTCGGTTGCAGGTTCCTGGACCTGGTCAGGGGCATGTGGGAGGCAACCAATTGATGTGTCTCTCTCACATTGGTGTTTCTCTCTGTCTCTTCCTCTCCCTTCCACCCTCTCTAAAAATCAATGGAAAAAAATATCCTCCAGTGAGGATTAAATAAATAAATAAATAAATAAATAAATAAATAAATAAATTTATTTATTTTAAAATAGTTTTAGATTTGGGAAAAAAATGAGATGATAATTTAAGAGTTTCCTTATACCAAACACCAGTTTTCCCTATTATTATTTAACATAAGCATGGTACACTTATTAATGAGCCAATATTGATACATTATTATTAAATAAGCCCTACTTTATTCAGATTATCCTTGTATTCATGTAATGTCCTTTTTCTGTCCCAGAATCCCCTCCAGGATACCATATTACATTTAATTATCATGTCTCCTTGCTGTGACAGTTTCTCAGATTTTCCTTATTTTGCATGACCTTGACAGTTTAGAGGAGTCACTGGTCAGGTATTCTGTAGAATGTTCCCCAATGGAGATTCAGCTGATGCTTTACTCATGGCAAAACTGGGCTTCCATATTTTGGAAGGCAGACCACAGATGAAAAGGGTCATTTCATCCCATATATCAAGGGCACATACATATTATCAACATGACTCATCACTGTTGATATTGATTTTGATCACCTGGTTGAGGCAGTGTTTTATCAGGTTTCTCTACTGTCAAGTTACTTTTTTTTCCACTTTACATACTGTTTGGAAGAGCCCACTCTTTTGAAAAGGCATGGTGTCATGGATTTACCATTATAATATTACACAGAATAATTTCACTACTTTAGACTATCATTGGCCTTTACTTCATCTATAGAAATTTTCCCTTTTCCAGGATCCATTTAGTCAGAATCATAAAGTATGTAGGCATTTCAGACTGGTTTCTTTCATATAGCAATGTGCATTTAACCATGTCCTTCCATGTTCCATGACTCGTTTCTTTTTAATCATGGAATAATAATCATAGTATGGGTATATCACAGTTTGTATATCATTTTATTTATTAAAGGACATCTTAGGGTAGGGATAAAGCATCTAGTTTATCACTAGCCTATATAATAAAAGCCTAATATGCTAAGTGTCCGACCATTTGTTTGCCTGTTCGACCAGTCGCTATGATGTGTACTGACCATCAAGGGGCAGATGCTTCGACCAGTAGGTTAGTTTGCTGCTGGGGTCTGGCCGATCAGGACTGGGTGAGATGGGCTGGGCATGCCCTGGAGCCCTCCCATGGTCCCTTCCCAGCCCCGGTGGGGTCCCTCAGCTTGGCCTATGCCCTCTCGCAATCCTGGGCCGCTCGGGGGATGTCAGAGAGCCAGTTTTGGCCCGATCCTCACAGGCTAGTCCAAGGGACCCCACCAGTGCATGAATCTGTGCACTGAGCCTCTAGTTAAATATAATGTTAGTTGTATGGATTTTTTATAGATGTTCTTGATCAAGTTGAGAAAGATCTCTATTCCTAGTTTACTGAGCGATATCATACATGGGTGCTGGATTATGTTAAATTATAATGCTTCTTCTGTATCAATTGATATAGCCATGTGATTTTTTTTTCTTTAGCCTGTTATGTGGTGAAGTGTACAGACTGATTTTCAAATTTTGAACTAGCATTTCACACCTAAAACAAATCCCACTAGATCATGGTATATGACTCTTTTTATACACTTCTCATACTCTTTTTATTAAATCAATTTGCTAATATTTTGTTGACGATTTTGCATCTGTGTTCATCAGAGATAGTGATCCATAATTTTCCTTTCTTGTAACATAAGTGACTTGTTTTGGGATTAGGTTAATTCTAGCCTCATACAATGAGTTTAGAAGTATTATCTCTGCTTTTATTTCTAGAAGAGATTATGAGAAATTGGTACAATTTTATCCTTAACTGTATGGTAGAATTCAACAATAAAACTATCTGAGCCTGGTGTTTGTTGTTGTTGTTTTTGGAGGGGGAAGGTTATGAATTACAGTAAAACCTCTATATAATGGGCTAATTTGGGCAAAGGGGTGTAAAAACCCCAAGTCTGCTATATAATAAAGTAGGCTTTCTGAATATGTATGTAAAAAAAATGACAAATTAGTTTACCTGTTTTTACTTATGTAGATACATTTGTGTAATTAAAAGTAGGTATGTATGAAAAGTTTAATTTCACAGAAAAGTTTTCTATATATATTACTGTAATTTTAAATTTATATTGACTAAGTCTAGTAAATGCATGCATTCACCAGTCAACAAGAGTGAGCAAATACACATAGCTGGGCGTGGCTTAGTGCAAGTCAGAACATTAGCCAACAGTCAGCACACATTAAAACTGCTGCAGAAAGTCACACCATGTGACAACAGAACCAATTACCCCTGGAGATGCAATATGATCACAAGCTAATTATTCCCCAAACCTTGTTTACAAGTGGTGATTCTTGGATTTAAATATGTAGACTATAGTTGTAGATATGTAATTTTTATTTATGTTGACAAAATTACTACAGTGTTTTTTCCAACATATGGCCTATTCACTAAAATTTGTTATAAACAACAGTGAAATAATAACAAAAATAACCTAATTCAATTTTAAGCAAATCTTGGTTTAAATCATTTAAAAATTAACAGGGTATTAATTTTCACATATGACATACGGATTAGAAATATTATAAATTTTTGTCCATGGTCCTTAAATCAAGGTCTGCAAAATTGAGGGTTTATTGTATTGATTCAAAATAGTTATAGGCCTATACACCTATTCAGATTATTTACTTCTTTTTCTGTGGTAGTTTATGTCTTTCAAATAATTGGTTCATTTCATCTAACTTACCAAGTTTGTGGGCACAGAGTTGTTTTTAGTATTTTAAATTATCATTTTAATGTTCATAGGCTCAGTAGTGATGACCCCCACTGCCTTGGACCCCCATTGATATTTGTCTTCTCTTTTTTATTAGTCTGGCTGAGAGGTTTATCAATTTAATAGATCTTTACAAGAACCAGATTTGAGTTTTGTTAATTGTCTTACTCCTTTTAATCTAATGGATTTTTATTCTAATTTTTACTATTGCTTTTCTTCTGCTTGCTTTAGACTTATATAGCTATGTTCTTTTCTAAAGTAGTAGATGAGTAACTTTTTCTAAAACCAGCATTAACCCATTAAAATTTTATTTGGAGCATTCAGTATACTTACATTAGCTTTAGCCTATCCTATATAATAAAGAGCTAATATGCTAATTAGACTGGACAGCAGAACAACCTTCCAGATGACCTTCCAGATGAAGTCGGGACTGCAAGGGCCGAGCCCTTTGCATGGATTTCATGCATTAGGCCTCAAGTGTGTGGTATTTATACCATCTTATTTTATACTTCTGTGTATCTCTTTATATGATTTTTTTTCCTCTTCTTTCTTTTTTCTTTTTTTAAAATATATATTTTATTGATTTCAGAGAGAGGAAGGGAGAGGGAGAAAGAGAATAGAAATATCAATGATGAAAGAGAATCATTCATCAGCAGTCTCCTGCAAAACCCACACTGAGGGTCAAGCCCAATACCAGGGCTTGTGCTCTGACCGGGAATTGAACTGTGACCTCTTGGTTCATAGGTCAATGCTCAAGCACTGAGCCACACCAGCTGAGTTTTCTTCTTTCTTTACTTTTTTCAGATAGTTAGATTTTTTTTTTCTCATTTCATTTACCCCTTACTAGTTAGGATTTCTATTTTCTATTTCTATTTTGTAGTTCTTACTTCAGGAAGTTAAATTTACATACATTTAATTTACAGACCTAACATATTATACTCCAAAGTTAATCAGCATTTCTATCCTTCTCCTGAAAAATTCAAACCTGGAACACTTTCTTCCAGCCACCTCTCTCACAGTAAATGCTATTTTGGGGAATTTTAACTCTACTTTTTTTTATTGTTTATATACTTGCTATATTGGAATTTTGTTATATATAGTTTGTGTTGATTTAGATTTACTCCCATATTTATTATTTTTATTGGTGTTTATTTTTTCTCTGAGATTCCTTATATTTTGCCTGAGATCATATATTTTAGAACATTACTCCGTGAAGATAAGTTGGTGGTAAAGTCCTTTAGGGTTTTTTTTTTCCTGAGAAATATCTTTATTTTACCTCATTCTTGAATGATATTTTGCTGGCTTCAGGGGTCTAGGTTGGTCACTGTTTTTTGTTTGTTTGTTTGTTTGTTTGTTGTTGTTGTTGTTTTTGTGTGTGTGTTTCACTCCATTAAAGATAATCTCTTGGCTTTTGTTTTTCATTGTTAGTGTTGAGGAATCAGATATCAGTCTAATTCAGGGGTCAGCAAATTATGGCCTGCCTACGAAATCTGAATCATCATCTGTTTTTGCTGTTGTTTTGTGTGTGCGTGTTTGTGTGTGTATGTGTGTGTATGTATGTTTAAATAAAATGCTTATTCATTTACAAAATTTCTATGACTGATTTTACAATGGCAGAATTGAGTACTTACAGTAGAGACCATGTAGTCCTGAAAATCTAAACTATTTACTCTCTGTCCCTTTATAGAAAGAGGTCACTGACTCCTAGTATTATTGCTTTTGTTTCCATAATCAGTCTTTTAAAATAATATCTCTGCAATTTCAATATGATTTGTCTAGGTATGGACTTTTTTATGCTTGTAATTGTGGAGACTTCTTAAAGGTCTGGATTATTGTTAGCTATGGGTTTTGAAAAATTTTCAAATCTTGCCTCTGCTATCTTTCTACTGTTTAAAAGAATAAATTGTTTCCTTCTATGCTTCATATCCCTAATGTCACTTCTGTATATTTTCCATACCTTTGGCTCTTCATTCTCAATTCCAAATGATTTGTCACATCCACCTTCCAGTTCATTTATTTTTCTAATTCAGTTTGCAATGCAGTTAATACGATCCACTGAAACTTTAATTTAATTACTGTAATTTTTATTTCTAGGAATTGTTTTTTTCAAAGATGCTTGTTTTTTATATTTTCTCTGCTCATATTTTCAAGCTACTCTATTAATTTTTAAATGTATTAATATGTTTTTTTTTCATAGTTAGTACTTGATAATTAATGTACCTGCATTCTTTTTTTTTTATATTTCATTGATTTTCTACAGAGAGGAAGGGAGAGGAACAGAGAGCTAGAAACATCGATGGGAGAGAAACATCGATCAGCCACCTCCTGCACACCCCCCACTGGGGATGTGCCCACAACCAAGGCACATGCCCCCGACCGGAATTGAACCTGGGACCCTTCAGTTCGCAGGCCGACACTCTATCCACTGAGCCAAACTGGTCAGGGCTGTACCTGCATTCTTTACGGGCTTTTTGTGTGTGTGTGTGTGTGTGTGTGTGTGTGTGTGTGTTTGATGTAAAGCATTATCTATCGGGATTCTATGAGACCTGTGAGTAAGGTAAATTCTTCCAAAGAACACCTGCATTTGCTTCTCTCAGGTGTGTTGGAGCATGACCTGTCCAGGACCATCTGAAACTATAGTATTACCCATTTGAGGATATTTGGAAAACCTAGCCAAAGTAAACTGATCCACAAGCTCTGAGAATAGGCATCTGTTTAACAGTTTTCAAGGGGGAATTTTTTCTCTCTTTTATTAAACACTATAGTTTAAGGCAGGCGATTTTTCCTGTATTCTGAATGGGATAGGGGTTGGGGGTTAGGGGAGGAGGAATCTGGTTTGTTTTTAACTTCCCCTAACCCTCTTATGTAGGAACACTTCTGGAATCCTGACTTCACTAAGTTTAGTATTTGCCTTGTAGTCATTTTATCAATGCACTTACGGAGGTGGAATAAATTATTTAACATTCTGAGTTGTTTTCGGCAGAAGGTTAAGTTAGGATACCTAGTCTGCAATGTCGAGTCTAATAGTAAAGTCAAAAGAAAGCAAGTGGATATATTTTGTTTGTCAGTTTACTTTATTCATTAAATTATGTGTATAAGTGAGATCATGTGGTATTTATCTTTCTCTGACTGGCCTATTTCTCAGGAGGGGACGGGAGCAGGGAGGAGGGGGAGTCGTGGGTGAGGGGAAGGAATATTTATTATACTTTCAACAACAAAGATAAATTAAAAAATAAATTAATTTTAAAAAGTAAAAATAAATTTAAAAAAAGAAGGCAAGTGTCTTGATTAAAGTCACACAGTTCTGATTGCCCAGAATAAAATAATTATTGTTGAACAGCAAATTCTTTTTAAAGATATTCTTTAAAAGAAAAAAAAAGTTTCTAAAAATTCTTTTTAATACATTTAGAATTCAGAAAATAATAATGACTGGTATAAAAGTAAATATCTATCAATGTTCCAAAAGGTAGGTAGGTTATTAAATAGTAGTCAAATACATGCATTTCAAGCCACAAAAGACTGTCATTTGATTAAAGATTTTAATCAGATTCTATGCCATTTCCACCTCAAATCCGTGTGCCTCAGACAAATGTCTTTGTTTCATTTAAACATTTCCCAACTACCCTACTTCCTAAACACCAAGAGCATCCCAGCTGCAATCCTAGTACGTAAGCCCAAATCTTTGGCATTATCTTTACTTTCAAATCTTTCTCCTTCCGCATGTACTCATTTATCAACTTCAGGAGCTTCCTTTGCTCTGTCAATCCCTTGTTGGGGCTTGGTTACTTCCTGCTTAGAATAGTATCAGTTTGGTCCTGGCTTTCTAGTCTTCAGCATCTACAAAGTTTTTAACCTTATATAAAAGACATATATAAACTACACACCACACGCACAATTCATTTGTACATTTTATTTGGGCATCTTTTTATATAAAACCTTAAAAAAGTCTGGATATTGATTCCTCTATTCTAGGAGAAGAGGGTTTTTAAATTGGGTTTAAATTGGGGCAGGGAAATAGTAAATTTAGCTTTATATGTAATGTATTGACTTTTTAGAAAGAAATGTACCTTAGGCAATACAAATTATTATGTAAAGAAAATGCTGGTACTTACTGTCATAGCAATGTCTCAACACTTTCCTCTTTGTAGTAACTCTCCTTCATCCCCACATGTTTTGGGTTTCTCCATAGTTCCCTCTTTAACCTGTAGTCCTTGCATTTTGTCACCTAGTTTACAGGTCAGAACTCCCCCGAGCCTGTTTTTTCGTGCCACTTTATGGCTCAAAGCAGAATAATTCATTCAAAAGGCATTCTCTCTGCTCACCTGTCAGAGTGGGAGACTGAACACAATATTTTAAAAAGGTTTGCCATTATTCCCCTTTCAAAAATAATTTTCTAAATTTTGTCTCGAAAGCTTTTACACATCTTACCTTCCTGTCCTCTATGCTAGGTTAATATTTTCTACACGGAATCTTCTCCTCTACATGGTCTAGAATCCTAGAATTTTCAATTCTTAGTCTTCACCTTATGGACTCCCAACCCAAATCCTGACTATACAGTAGAATATCTTTAAAGTGTTGTGAAAAAATAACTGTCAATCTTGAATTGTATATACCCAGTGAATCTTCTTCAGAAACAAAGACAAAATAAAGGCAAACAAAAAACTGAGTGTTCCATAAACAGGCCCTCATTAAACTACCTTCTGAAGTTTATTTCAGAGAGAAGGAAAGTAATCCTAGAAAATGGTTTGTGACTCAAGAAGAATTGTTAGCAATAAAAATTATTAATAAACAGGTAAATTTGAAAAGACTCTGAGTGTATAGAACAATGCTGTATTAGTTTTCTTCTGCTACCATAACAAATTATCATAATTATAATAGATTTTAAAAATACAAGAAACCCAACGAGAAACTCTCTTTCTTTGGGACTTGAAACTTGTAAGTTGTAAGCCTGAAAGTGCTAGAAACTATCATTGCTTCATTTGTTCATTAATTCAATATTTATTAAGCATTTATTCTGTTTAGTTAGGTACTTGTCTAGGTTCTGGAGATAAAGTAACGAACAGGATAAACTCTTTACATTTGTGATGCTTACACTTAAAGAGAAAGACAAATATAATATAGAAATATTCAAAGTGATGAATAGCAAGGACCTACAACCAAGATTACTCTACCCAGCAAAACTATCATTTAGAATTGAAGGTCAGATAAAGAGCTTCACAGACAAGAAAAAAACGAAAGGAGTTCATTACCACCAAATCAGTATTACGTGAAATGTTGAAGGGTATTCTTTAAGAAGAAAAAGAGGAAGAGGAAGAGGAAGAAGAAGAAGAAGAAGAAGAAGAAGAAGAAGAAGAAGAAGAAGAAGAAGAAGAAGAAGATAAAAAGATAAAAATGTGAACAATAAAATTGCAATAAAGACATATCTATCAATAATTGAATCTAAAAATCAAAATAAATAAGGAATCAATGATTAAAATAAACTGATGAGTAAAATAGAACCAGAGGCAGGAAAACATGGGGCAGACTGATAAATCTCATAGGGAAACAGAGAGAGGGGAGGCAGGAAGAGATTAACCAAAGAATTTATATGCATATATGCATTACCTATGCATACAGACAATAAGGTGATGAAAGCCTAGTGTGGGGATGGAACTGGGTGGAGGGGTGCAATGGTGGGGGGAATAGGGAACATCTGTAATACTCTCAACCAAAAAGATTTTTTTTAAATAAATAAGTTAATTTCTGATATTTAAACTTCATAAAGAAACTAGAACAGAATAGCAATATCGTGACTGGGAGCTTCCCAGATTAAGATTGGTAGGTCAGGGCTCTGGCAGGGTAGCTAAGTGGGTTAGAGCATTGTCCCAGTATGACAAGGTTGTGGGTCCAATCCCCAGTCAGGGCACATACAAGAATCAACTAATGAATGCATAAGTAAGTGGAAGAACAAATTGATCTCTCTCTCTCTCTCTCTCTCTCCCTTTCCCTCTCTCTTAAAATCAATAAAAATTAAAAAAAGATTGGGAGGTCAGGTTAAGTACTACTTTAGATAAGTTGTGTCACTTGTGGGAACAGAATTTTGAGTTGAAATTTGGATGATGAGGAGGATGAATATTTGTTCTGGGCAGAGATAGCAGCCTGGGCAAAGCCTTCCAAATTGGGTTCATTCTTGACCTATACAAAGTGCAGAAAGTAGATTAGTGGGACAGGAGCTGAGGGAATGATGGCAAAAATGATAGGAGAGGAGGAATTACCAATTCCTACTTTTGTATTGTTTCAAAATATTTTATAACAACATGCGATGGTTAATTTTGTGTGTGACCTAGACAGGGCCAAGGGGTACTCAGATATTTGGTGAAACATTATCCTGGGTGTGTCTGTGAAGGAGTTTCTAGATGAGATTAACATTTGGATCAGTAGACTGTCCTCCCCCATGTGGGTGGGCCTCATTCAATCCCTTTAAGGCCTGAATAGAACAGAAAGGCTGAATATAGAATTTGCTCTTCCTGCCTGACTGTCTTTAATCTGGGACATTGGTCTTCTGCCTTCAGACTCAGACTCAGACTTGACTTACATCACTGGCTATCCTATTTCTTAGACTTCCAGTCTTGGACTGGAACTATGCCATTTCCTGCGTCTCCAGTTCGTTGACTGCTGATCTTGAGATTTAGTCACATGAGCCAATTCCTTATAATAAATCTCTTTATGTGTATATCCTATTGGTTCTATTTCTCTAGAGAGCCCTGACTAACATAGACAATCATGAACTGCTTTTGTATTTTGAAAAATGTTATATTTTAAAAATAAGAAATAGGCTTTATGCTAAAAATGAGGAACACACAAACATTGAAAAAGCATGGAGCAAATTATGTGGGCAAGTAATTTGAGTTTAATATCCTTATTGTCAGATGAGAGTAATAATAGTCCCTACTTCATGAGATATTGTGAGGATTAGATAACAAAATATGTTTAGAACAGTGATTGATATAACAGTGCCAGTTATGTATTATCATTCCCAAAGAAGAGAATCAATAACTGAGTCTGGTTGTTTCTTGATAGGAAGGAGAGGAAGCATACAATTTAGGGGGAAAAATAGCATTACAAAATCTAGGGGGGGAAAATGCCAGAGAGACTGGCCAGAAATTATAAATGCTGCCAAGAACCCAGGATCCTATTTCAACTAAATTCCATATACTCTCCTCTATTGGCATTCAACAATTCTTACTCCAGTGGCAGTAATGAGCTCACTTTGCTGTGTTGGCTCACTCTTGTGTATATTTTAAATCATAATCATTTACATAACATCTGAGCATTATTTTCCTCTATGTATGTGGTCTCCTCAACCAGACTTTAATAAAGCTAGAACTGTATCTTTTTTCCCCAAACAATAAACTTTTTACTTTCTGCTCTCTTACCTCTTTTTTGAACACACACACACACACACACACATACACGCACACGTGTACGCGCACACACACACATTTGATATAGGCACAGAAGGCCATCTACTGTGATTTATCTGACAAATGTCAATAGAGGTGCAAACTTTAAAAAATTAATTTTAAATATAAACTGCCCTTTGCAAATTTTGTTATAAGTACTTTACCAAAGAGCATTCAAACTTGTATGCTTCTCTCAAGAACTTTGTTTTTGATAAGTTTTAGACTATATACTTACTACAGAAAATAATAAAATAAGCACTATTTCTTTTGGGTGTAATATGAATTGATCTATTAATCTACCAACAGAATATCTTACAGATACAACCTTAAAAGAAATTTTCCTTTAGATATTTTTCATGGTTTACTGCTATTAATTAATTTAGTAAGTGAGATCAGATGTTTCCTAGTCTTTCTTTTTTCTGCTTTACTCAGTTCCTTTAGTAATTTCTACCCAGTTGAATAAAAATGAGTAAGACTTTTATTTTGAAATAGATCATTTTTATGGTTGCAGGCATTATCAAAGTTTTATAAAAGTTTGGCATATAGCCCATCATATCTACAATGAGCATTTTTCTTTTTAAATCCCAAAAAGCTACAATTAAATTTTATATGATGAAGTAAATCATTTCCATTGCAATGCCTTTTTTGTTTTTAAAAGAAACTCAGAAATAAGCTTTCACAGTAAAAAATCCAAGTCTTTAAAAATATAATCTAGATGCATACATGATGGGTACAGAAAATAAGTGATTAGTGATGAAAATAAATCTTTATTGTGTTATTATAAAGTGAGTAATTGTGTATCTTAAAGTATTCATGTTGGCCTTAATTTGAAGGACTCACTTTGCTTTGATGATTCTGCTTCTTATTTCTCTGAGAAAATAGAAGAAATTTACATGCATCTACCACCAAAACAGCAAACTTACCCACATCTAAATCCACACTTATATTCTGGTTTCCCTGCTATTACTAGAGATGAACTGTAATAGGAGTCATATATCCTATCTTACTAAGGCCAGTGCCTCCCCAGGCCCTATCGCCTCATATTTACTCGATTGCATCTGTAATTGTCACCTCTGTCTCCTTTACCATCAATTTTTTCTTCTCTACTGGTCATCAAGAAAGCAATTCTTTGAACCCAACTCTCATTCAATCTACTTCCCTCTTTCTTTGTTTCCTTTCTTATCAAAATTTCAACAAATGAAACTCATCCATATCCACTGTGTCCAATTCTGTTTCTATTCCATTGTGAACCTACCATAGACTGTTTTTTGGTTTTTTGTGGGTTTTTTTTTGCCTACTACTCTTGTCATCAGATCTTGTCAAGGTCACAAATGACTTTCACAATGCCATATTCAATGGTTCATTCCCATCCTCATTTTAGTTGACCTATCAGCATCCATAGACATAGAGAATTGTTCTCAAAATGCTAAGTGACTTGAGCCTCAGAAGTACAGTCTCAAGTGCCCTGATGCCTTTCTACCTCACAGGCTCTTCAGTTGCTTATGCTAGCACCTCTTTATTTTTCCAATCTTAAAATTTTGGTGTTACTCAGAGCCAAGTCCCCAATCTCTGTGTGATTTCATCGAGTCTCATGACTTTTGCTGTAACTGATGACTTCTAAATTTGTATTTCCACTTCACACCTCTCCCTCTAGATTTGTATATCCAGTTACTTATTCACCATCTCCATTTGCGTATATAACAGTCAAAATGGATCAAAAAGCAAAGTCTTGATTAGTCTCTCAAAACTTCTGCCTCTCTCTTTTTGCCTCAGCAAGTTATATCTCTATTCATCCAGTTGCTCAGACCAAGAAACTTAAAATATTCTTAATAACACATCCTATCTATCCATTATTCCTGAAAAATGTACCTTAGGTAATATGTCCAAAATCTAATTATATCTCATTTTCCAATACTGCTACCATCATACAAGCCACCATCAATTCTATCTCCCTTGATCTGCTTTATTTTTCTTTAAAATATTTACCTAATGCTATGGTTCTTCCTCCCCCCCCCACACACACAATTATTTTTGAAGTCCTAACCCCCAGTACTGCAGAATGTGACTTTATTTGGAAATAGACTTATTGCAGATGTAATTAGTTAAGATGAGGTTACACCAGCGTAGCGTGAACTCTTTATCTATTATGATGGTTTCCTTATACAAAGATGGTCGTACAAATCTGGCACAGAGCAACACAGGGAGAATGCCATGAACTCAGGGATTAGAATTAATATTGCCCAAAGCCAAGGAACGCCTGGAACTACCAGAAGCTGGAAGAGGCAAGGAAAGAATCCTCCCCTAGAGACTTTAGAGAAAGCATAAACTGACTCACACTTTGATTTTGGACCTCTAGCCTCTAACATTGTGGCAGAATAAATGTCTGCTTTTTTAACTCACTAAATTTATAATACCTTGTTGTAGCAGCTCTAGGAAAACTGATACACCTAGCATATTGTATTTATTTTTATATGTTTATTTATATACTTGTTCATTGTCTATCCCAAGTAAAACGTGAGCTCCCTGATGACTAGGAGATTTTCAAAGCTCACTGATGACCTGATTTTATCAGATGTTTTTGGTGTGTTTTTTTTTTTCATTGCTGTATTGCCTTACCTAAAAAAGTGAGTGATTTATTGTAACTAGTAAAATCTCAGAGAATAGGTCTTAGATTATATTCCATTCAGTTAGGGACAGTGACTTTTAAATTTGCTGTATTTTTAAAGGTTGCTTGCCTCTGAAAGAAAACCAATACTCAAAATGACCAGGGTAATAAGAAAAATTTTAACACAAAACCAGGACAAATTTTATTAAAAATGCATAGAACACAAAGATAAAAGACCCAGAAGTATAATATCTACAGACAAAAATAAAAATATGTAGTGCTGAGATTGTTGTTGTTAAAATGACCTGCTACTCTAACAAAATAAAGCCAAGGAGGATAAATCAAATGTTAATTTTTAAAATATATATATTTGTATTGATTTAGAGAGAAAAGGAGAGGGAGTGAAAGAAATAGAAACATTAATGATGAAAGGGAATCATTGATTGGCTTCCTTCTGCATGCTTCACACTGGAGAATGACACCCCCACACACACACACATACAGACACACACACACACAGACACACACACACATACACACACAGAACAAGTTGAAGCTCAAACACTGAGTCATGCCGGCTCGGTTTTATTTATTTATTTATTTTTAGAGAGAGAGAGAGAGAGAGAGAGAGAGAGAGAGTGGAAGGGAGGGATAGAGACAGAGAGAGCTAGAAACATGGATGTGAGAGAGATACACTGATTGATTGCCTCCAGCATACACCCCAACCAGGGCCAGGGATGGAGCTTGCAACCAAGGTATGTGCCCTTGACCAGAATCAAGCCCAGGACCCTTCAGTCCACAGGCCAACACTCTATCCACTGAGCCAAACCAGCTAGGGCATTAAATGTTAAGTTTTTTTTAAAAAAGTTTATCTACAAGGGAGTGGGAAAATATGGTAGAGGAAACAGGAACGAAGATAAGACTAATCTGAATAATTTTATTATATAATTTTGATTTTGGAAACTAATGCTTTGCCTTCTCAAAGAATTAACTTTAAAAGAAATCCTGAAATAATAGAAAACAAAAGCATTTACCCTGAATACATACCAAATAATGACAAAAGCACACAAAGAAAATAATATGTCAAGTCACTTTATAAAAGCATATATCCCTAATAAAATGTATCCTAAGACAAGTTAATTTTTACTTAGTGGTCTATTAGTGGTAATATTGGTATTTTTATTTTTAAATTATTTTATGTATGTGATAGTATAATGCAAACATTATGTATGTGATAGTATAATTGCATTACTATCTCAGGAACCAAGATTTTCAGTGTAAAGAAAAGAGAAATAAGTATAAAATCAAAAAAGTTAAAATCATATAATTTTAATTTTTTATTTGTATTCATATTTGAATTAAAATAGTGACATAAATTCATTTCATCTAATTGCTTTTTAAAAAGTTATTTTTAGCTTTGTCCTAAATAGGTCTAAAAGCAATGACAATCTAAGAAAAATAAACATACTGAGAGCCAGTTTGTGGCATTTAAACACCAGTCCCCACTAAAAAGGATCAGGGCTTCATAAAAAACAAGCTAACTAATTTTAGAGATCAGGGGCAGGAATTTTGCAATGTGAGCCTGGGTTATCTTGGTGTATTGGAAATTAAGGTCTCCAGCAAACCTGTGATTTGTCAAATGGGCCCAATGTTCAGCATGAAAGACCTCCAACTGGCAAAAGATGGGACAATTTGAAAATCAAAAAGAATAATTAATGCAATTGGTTGAAACCATTAAATGCTATCTTATGAATTCAAAATTATCTTTTAAAAGAGAGAGTGGTTAGGAAAGAGAACTCCAAAAAGAGCTGGTGGGGGCAATACTTCATTGGACACCACTGAAAGTAACTAAGCACCAACACCTTACTCTGAAAACTGGCAATTAAAAGGGGAAAAGTAAGCATTTATCCTGCCTTTCCTGTTTAAACTACTTTGCAGACTAATCCCTGTTGATGAAGGAAGAAAAGTTCCACTTTATGAGTAAATTCCATAAATTTGCAATAGGTAATAGAATTGAAAAACAATCGCTATTTTCAAAACCTAATGAAATAAGTGATTCAGGCAAAAGCTATCAGTGGATGAACCATTAGGTGAAAAGTTGATGGAGGGATCAGGCTGTCAGCACTTGAACCCATTGATCAACCTTAGAGCACTAAAAGTGGGACTTAAGACATTATGTGCCTCCTGATATATAGCACACAGCACCACCTATAAATTATCCTTGCTATAAAGTGCTGAACTTTATTATAAACAAGTATCTAGGGGGAACATCTATGTACAGCAGATACAAGAGGGAAAGAAACATACTAAATTACACTATGAGAAAGCAATAGACAAATGCAGGCTGTGAGATGTTCTTCGTATCAACTCAGTTCATAAAGACTGGGTTTCTTTAACAGGCCAAAAAAGAAGAGAGAGAAAAGGAGAGAGAAAAAAAGAAAGAAAATGCTTTTGATTTTGAGAGGCTTCAGAGACATATCAAAAAAATGTCATGTGTGGACCTAATTTGGATCCTGATTCAAACAAAACAATTATAAAAAGACATTTGGGAGATAACTGGGGGAAATTTGATTATAGTACAGGGTATTAGATTATATTAAGGAATAATTGTTCGTTTTGTGAGGTATGTTAGTGAAATTATAATTATGGAAGAAAATGTCCATATTTATTTCGAAGAATGTACCTAAATGTGTAGCGGTAAAATGACATGATGCTTGGGACTTGTTTTTGAGTAATTCAGCAAATAAAAAAATAAAAAGGATAAATGAAGTAAATGTGGCAAAATCTTGATAATTATTGAATACTAGAGGCCCAGTGCATGGGATTCGTGCACCGGTGGGGGTGTGGCCTGCGGGGATAGGCCCGCTGTGGGAGCACTGCTCATACTGGTCTGCCGAGGGGTTGTGGACCCGCCCTCTGAGCGGCTGCTCCCTTGGTCTGGCATCATCTGTGGAGCCAGAGCACTCCCTTCTCCAGGGGACCAGGTAGGGGCTGGGCCCAGGGACAATAGCACTGAGAGGCGGCAGAGTAGGCCTCCATTCCACGGTAGCCAGGAACCTGCCTCCAAGCCTCCAGGGTCAGCTTTGCAAGCCTGGTGGCAGTGCTGCACAATCTGCAGGCGTCTGGAGGAGGCAACAGGGAGCAAGGAGGAAGAGCCTGGGGCGAGGAGGTGAGGACCGCAGGCCAGGTTCCTGCCTGTTGGCCCAGGGTTCACAGCGGGAGCAGCCATTCATCCCAGTCAGCCAAGCAGCACTTCCACTGTGGTAGCACACTGACCACCAGGGGGCAGCTCCTGCATTGAGCGTCTTCCCCCTGGTGGTCAGTGCGCATCATAGTGACTGGTCAGCCGGTCATTCTGGTCATTCCGCCATTCAGTCGCTGGGCTTTTCTTATATAGGATAAGTAAGGAAGATACAGAGATTGTCGTGTTGTGACTTGCCTGTATGCTTGAACATTTTTATAATAAAAATATTTAGGCATTTGAAATTGGGAGGTGATTCTTCAGAGAAATTCCAATAGGGTGGCAGGGCAGAAGCTAGACTACAATACGTTTAAAGAGCTAATTGACAATGAAGAAGGGGAGGCAATAGGTTTCTATTTTGCTACACAGGGAGAAGTTCAAGAAGGAGGAAGTAGAAGGGCAGAACAAGTTGAGATGAGATGAGAACAAGAGGAGCTGAGGTTGTGTGTGCCTATGTTGTGTGTGCATTTGTGTGTGTATGTTTGTATTTGTATGTTTTAGCTTAAGAAAGAATGGAGCACTAAATGTTTTGACAGTTTAAAAAATCTAGTAAAGAATAATAAATTCATTATTTTCTTACATATAAAGGTTTTCAGATTTTGTTTTATACAAATAGTCTAATAATTTTCTCCCCATGTTCACGTCTACATGATAGACTTTCAACTCCTGAAGTCAAGAGTAATTGATTCAACTTAAAGCTGGAAACATTTATTTTGGACCAAATTTAGAATTTTTTTTGTTTAAATGCATCTCTTCCAAATCCACTTCAGCCTGCACCTCCATTCCAGCACCTTCTTGGGTTGTAAGGTGAGGCTGACCCGCTGTGCCTTCAGCTCCCTCTCACTTCCATCAGCCTACCTGACCGACTTGTTCTTTCTTTCAGCCTGTCATTCACTCACAAAACACCTTCAGTGCCTCCTCCTGCCTTTGGAAGAGTAGCCAAATCCCTGAGTCTTACTCTGTAAAGTTCTCCACTCCCTCACTTCAGTTTTACATTTTAAATCTTAGTGTATTTCATTTCGTATAATCTAGTGAACACTTGCTCTAGCCAAGTTGTTCCACTCATTCTTGACCTAACACACCTTATTCGTCTCACTTTCCCATACTTTACACATGCTTGCTCCTGAAGAGCCAGCTTAAAGGCTAACTTCTAGAAGAAGGCTACTAGAACAATGCCTGGTGATGGCTAGATTTTCCCTTTCTCTGAATATCTATCAAATTCACTATGTAAAACATGTGCATTTCCTTATATTTTTATAATACAAAGAATTATTTGATGTAGCATATGTTTATATATACAAGAATATGAACAGAGAAAGATAAAATTTAAAAACAACAACAACAACAACATGGGGAAAGATATATTTGAATAGAGATCCAAGGATGGCAGCTACCCTTTGGTCATCTGTTGCTTTGTAGTCATTTTAAATAGTTCATGTGTCTGTATAACTGCACCTTTACCAGAATATGTGCTTCTCAAGGACCAAGTGATTAAATATTAAAATGGGATATAAAATTAAGCAGGTGGGTATATCCTTGGAGATCTGCATAAAGAGAAGAGCCATCTGTCCTACATGATAGATGTTTATCTCCTGAAGTCAGGACTATGGTAAATGACCCCCAAAGTAACTTTTACTTACATCCTTTAGTAATGGAACTTCCTTCTCGTAGCAAAGTTCAGTAAAGAGTTAGTACTCAAAGTGTGGTCCCTAGACCAACAGCATTGGCATGACCAGAAATGCAGAATTTTAGGACCTAGCCAAGGTCTACTGAATCAGAATCTGCATTTTATAGGATCCCCTAGTGATTTGTGTGCATATTAACATTTAAGACTGAAATGGTATAGCTACCTCATAAAAAGTATATACATGCTTTAGATATATACATATGAAAGCATTTCATATATTTTATGATATATTTCAAATGTTTCCATATATAAAATATTTTAAATATATTAAAACATTTCAATATTATTAAGGAAAAATGTCTTTTTAGTTAAGAAAATTAAGGGTTATATTTTACCAAAGCATAAACCATTTAATTGTTACTCTTACAAAAATTTATTGCATTCACTGGCAGTTGAAAAATGTAGCACTTGGGTATGTAACAGATATCTTTTAATGTGTTCATTGTTTTAATCATATTTTAAAACTATATGCTGGAATGGTTTTTTTATTAGCAAAACTCCAGCATTTTGTTCAGTCTTTTTCTTAACAGTCTTAATTTTACTCTTGGTAATAAAAAAATGAAAGCAAGCTTCGTTACTTATTTTCTTCCCTTATTTAATAGGTAAATCTATTGATAGATTTTAAATGCCAGCAGTTGTATTCATATTTCTTCACTTGAGTTATTTAAGCTATAAAACAATAGGCATTTGCATTTTTTTAGAATTTCCCTCTAGCATCAGGAAAAAAAAAATGATTCTTGGTAACACAGCTGAAGATTTCCATGAAATTTCAACCACTGTCTAAAATGTTCCAAATTACCATAAAAAACCTGAGAAATGACTCTTCATGTAGAAAACTGCTGATGGAGAAAGTTTTACTAAAACACTAAAAAATCAGGAAATACATTATGAAGTTTTAGTTCATCCATAGTCAAATCTGGTTCTAGAAAATCTACATGACATGTACAGTCTGCAAATGTATTCATTCTTTCTTCTGTGTACAAATATTTATTGTTTTACTAATATGTGTCAGGCAGAGGTCTAGGCAGAACATATCCAGTGTAGAACAAACCAGAACGCCTCCCTCCTAGAGTTCTGAGCCTAGTAAGAGAATACACAAACATAAACAATATAATATTGACTATTACAATGTGGTCTACAAAGAAAACACACACACACATACAACAACAAACAGGGAGCCACGAGGCAGGGTTTGATGGTAACAAAATGCCTCTCTGAGGAAGTTACTTCTAGGCTGAGGCCCAAAATATGAAGCGAGAACCAGGGAAAGGATGAAAGAGTCTGTGAAGGGTTACCTAGAAGGCAGGAGAAAAATCAGCCAAGACTGCAGTTTATTTTTAAAAAGCCAATAGTGCCTAATACTATTGAGAGGGCAAGTACATTACTGTTAGCCAGGCCATTAATTCATCAGATATTTACTGAACATGTACTAAACAGGAAGTTAGACCTAGTAGATGGGAAGCATGCACAAAATATAACTACAATATGTGGTGGTTTATAACCCAAACTGAAGAGTATGTTGGATCCTAGGAGGAGAATGTAGAGAGAAGGACATTCATCCATTCAATCATACAACAATCAGTTTTCGAGCACTATTCCAAGAAAAAGGAAGCAGATTGACACTGGTTAATAACCGCCGCATAGTCCAGGATTTTTCATTAGAATGAAGGACTGCATATTGTTTCCGGAGATTTTGACTTGCAAATACTGTAATTTCCTTTATCTTGTCTATACAGAACACAATCTATCTTCCTAAGAATAAGGAAAGAATCTGATTCATGGACATTCATTAATGCAGAACCTTTGCAGGAGAACTCGAAGAGGACTAAATTGAATCAAGTGTTTCTGGAGCACCTAATATGTATCTGGCATTAAAATTAACCTTATAGTGATACCAATGAAATCATGGGAACTGTTATTACAAGCTTACAATTAGAATAAAGTGCTACACAATGACATATAGACCAGAAATATATTGTAACGAGCATGGATTAGCTTAAACTCAAAATATATGTCCCTAAAAATAAATCCAGATATCGTCCACTAATATATCCTGCATCGTTAAAGCCTCCCTTACCTTACATAGCCTCTGTTAAGGATATAATGATTTGTGTTCCATTATGTGGGAAGGAAAAGATATGCAGCCAGATATCCATAATTTTACTGTATTTTTCACTAGGTTAATAATAATAATTTTTTAAAAAAACCTTACATCTTGGAAAGGACATAATAGAATATCTGAGGCTGGAAGAGGTTCACCATTTACATAGAAAATGACCCTATTTTCCTCCAAGGGCAAATTCTGGCTGCAAAAGGCCTTTTCCCTGAGCTTTGCCCACGCCACAGTCATGGGACTATCAGCTATAATGAGGGCTTTGTGGCTAAGTCCCCATGCATTGTACTGAATACTTATCTCAGTAAAGTGTCTGTAGACATAATGAATGTAACAGCCACATTAGAATTATGGGCTGTAAAAAATATTGCAGTATGAATTATTTGTCAAGAAATAGAAGATGCATTGTAATTTGCCAAGAAACAACTGTCTAATGTGTTTCCTTTTTTATTTTTTTAAATGTGCTTGCTTGCAAAATATTTGGAAAGTAAATTATCTATTACTATTGCTTGCTTGCTAATTGTCAGTAATAATCCCTTGCAATTACTCTGGTGAAGTAGGTCAGCCAATTTTTAGTGCTCATGAAACTCGCAATTTAGAGCAAGGCAGCGTATCAGCAAGTTAGGCTTTAATATGATTGAGCAAATAGGCTTCCTTTCAGTCCTCTTAACCCTAAACATGGATGCAGACAAGCTGTAATATCTAAAAGTAATTATGCTTAATTTTGCTTATATTATTTTTATCACTATTTGTAATAATGACATTCCATTCTCTATGCTTGTTATTTTGCTTTTGAATTAATAGATTTTATTTTATAGAGCAGGTTTAGAGAAAAATTTAGGCACATAGTATATAGAGCTCCCATATATCCTCTTCCTCCCCAATTCATTAGTCATTTTACTTACCCAAACTCTTCTTTGAGAATTTAATATTCTTAGACAGCTTAAAAATCTGACAATAGTTCTAGTAGTGCAACTTTCTTACTATACTTATTCCCATAATTCCCCTGATGTTTCCAGTATCTTATCCACCGATATCTATATATACTGTATAAAAGGCTAATATGCTAAGTGTCCCTCCTACCATCCAACCAGTCGCTATGACATGCACTGACCACCAGGGGCCAGACATTCACCGCAGGAGCTGCTAAGCTGTGGTGACTTGGCAATGGCAGTTCTCGAGAGACGCACCCCAAAACCAGAGAGGAGGGAACCCAATTCCTCACGAGGCCATGCAATTCCACCTTTGGCTGTGGGTTATGTTGTTGCTGGGTCACTGACAGCCCCAAATCTGGTTTACTGCACGCTTGTGTTTGCGTTCCACACCCTGTACAACAGCAATTTTGTAGAGTGCCCTCTTGCACTCGCACTCACACTCCGGGACCCCTCGGGGTATGTTGGAGAGCTGGTTTTGACCCATCCCCGCAGGCCAGGCCGAGGGACCCCCACCTGCCAGAGGAACCCCTGCTCACTCCACAGATGCCGGGGAGGTTGGCTCCAGAGCGTGTCTGGCCCATCTCATCCTGTCCCGCCCCACGGGCCACCTTCTAATTTCCTTTCAAATGTGCACAAATCTGTGCATCGGGTCACTAGTTTCTTATGTAAGTCAGGGCTCCCAGACAATGAAGAGTTTTAGATGAGCTGTGTTGTTGTTGAATGAATCCCACAGCAATGAGTGTGGAGGATGATTTGGAGCAGAAAGAATGTGGGAGAAGGAAAACCAGAGTCGGGGCAGAACTGATGAGGGACTGAACTCTAGCAGTGGTAAGGGGGATGGAAAGGAAGAGGCAGGTTTGGGAGAGTTGGGGATAAATGCAATGTGGCCTAGCAATGAGTTAGATGTGTGCATCAAGGAAGAGTGGAAAGAAGTCCAGGTGTCTGGCCTCAACTGCTGGAGTGGCCATTAACAGAGATGGGGAAATTTGAGAAGAGGCAGTAAATACTAACTCAGATTTGGGGAGGTAGTAAATACTAACTCGCCATACTTAAGGGACCCCCAAGTGAAGACGTCCACTTAGCTGTTGAAATAGGGGCACGCTCCTGAGGAAAGCTCTCAGGACTCATTAATAGCTGAGTGGATTATCAGTGTATGGTGTAAAACAGTGGCACGGCTGGATGTGGGACAGGCCGGGGAAGCAATGGCATGTGTAGAAAGAAAAGATCAGTTTAAAAGCCACTAAATCCATGAGTCTTGCTGGTATTTGGAAGCAGGAGAGGAGTAAAAGAATCTCGGGTATTTGAATTTGGGATCCTCATTCGAATCCCAGCTTTACCACCTCGCTGAGTGACTTTGGATAAGTCATTTCACATCTCTCTCTCTCTCTCTCATCACTCACTGAAAAGACATAATGAAGTTTGCCTATTTTACTTCATGGATCAGTGTAAGATGTGACAAATTAATGGATGTGGAAAATGTTCTCAGAAGTTAAATGTAAGGCATTAGCTGTCTCCTGAGGTTGAAAGTGCGTTGGAGATTATAACAGGGAAGATAGAAGATAAAAGAGAAAGAGAGGAAGGAAAGGGACAAAACAGGCCTAGGATACTCACTAATTGGAGTGTTAAACAGCCGGCAGTTCCTTTAGTCTTAACCTTTTCTCCTGACAAGCACTGTTCTGAGTTGAATTCTGTTTCCCCCCCAAAAGATATGTAAAGTTCTAACACTAACTGCCTCAGAATATGACCTCATTTAGAAAGTAGAGGCCCGGTGCACATTGAAAGTAAATTAATTAGAAGGTGGACGGGGCGGGACTGGGCGAGATGGGTCAGGCACACCCTGGAGCCAACCTCCCGAGGTCCCTCCCCGGCCAGCCGCACCTGGAATGGTGCTGGGGCTCAAAGGGCGTCTGCAGAGTGAATGGGGTCCCTCCAGCAGGTGGGGTCTCTCGGCCTGGCCTGCGGGGATCAGGCCGAAACCGGTAGTCTGACATCCCCTGAGGGGTCCCAGATTGTGATAGGGCATTTGCAAAGTTGCTGTCGCTTGGCAGCTCCTGCTTTGAGCGTCTGCCCCCTGGTGGTCAGTGCATGTCATAGCTACCGGCCAGTCAGTGGTCAGCCGGTCAGCCGGTCAGCCGGTGGGCCGGTCACTTAGGCATTTATATATATAGATAGTCCTTGCAGGTATACTTAGTTAGATGAGGTCATCCTGGAGAAAGGTGGGCCCTCATCTAACATGACTGTTGTCCATATAAGAAGACAGCCATGTGAAGATGCAGAGACACGGGGAGAATGCCCTGTGGAGACGGAAGCAGGGGGAAGGCAAGGAACTGTAGAGGCTGCGGGCACACATGCCAGAAGCTAGGGAGTGGCCAGGAAGGAGTCTCCCCGTGGGTTTCGCAGGGAGCAGAACCCTGCCCACACTTTGATTTCACACCTCTGGCTTCCAGAACTGTGAGACAAAAAAATGTTGTGTTGCTTTAAGCTTCCCAGTTCGTGGTACTTGGTTACAGCAGCCCTAGGAACCAGATGTGGGGACCAACCACTTTCTGTTTAGAAAAGTCTTTAATAGAGCCCATATTATCTGAAGCAGATAAATAAATGAAACATAGTAGTGGATTAAGTTATGTTCCGAAAGAAGATAATGTGATTTTTTTTCCCCTCAATTACCTAGAGGGATTGCATACACAAGTGAGTACGGTCACTCTTAGCAGCGTAAGAAGCCATTTATTTCAGGCATGAAGGCACAAAGTCAGCTGGCTGGGCAGTCTTATCAGCCTCAATGTGATGGATCATCAGCGATTAAACAAATGGCCCAATATCTTTCCAAAATCCAGAGATGTGAGATGAATATGTCCCAGGTATCATTTCCACTTATACAAGTCTTAGAATTGGCATTGATTAATCCTCAGGTAGTCCTGCTTCTCACTACAGTCTGAGCAGGACAGAAATGATCCCGCTAATTCATATACAGTCTCCAGAAGAGTACTGGCCTACCATTTAGGAAATATGTTTCAGTTCTGGCTCTGCCAGTTTTGCAGGCTTTCAGGTGAACACTTAAGTACACACCTGTAAGGTTTTGTCCATTTAGCATCGTTTCCCTTCAGGGATTGTCTCCCCCTTCCCCAAGCTGACATGAAATGGCCTCCCTTCTCTTACCTCAGGGCCAGGCAGATGGCCTTTCATGTTCCCGTGTCTTGCTCAGCCAGTCTAAATGGTCAGCAAATGTTACATGGACAAGGGGGTAGACTATTTTCCCTCCGTACTGTGAACTCTGAAGGCCAGTGCTGCCAGGTGTCTTGCTGCCCCCTGGAGCAAATGTGCTTGAGAATGAAACCAACAGGGAGGACAGCAGAGCCAAGTGATGGAGAGAAACAGATGCTAGAACATCACGTGAACCAATAAATTCAGCTGTGCCTTGAAGCCACACCATCCACTTGGATTTCCCATTTTTGTAAACCAATGAGTCATCCCCTCCTTTCTTTCCCCTTTATCTAGTTTGAGATGAGTTGTATTATTACTTAACCTCCCTGACTTTCACTTTTCTTATTTATAAATAAGGATATTACCCTTGAACTTCTACTATCACCATGAGAAGAACATGCACTGGCTACACTCTCCAGCATAAGAAGCACAAGAGACGTATGAACTAGGGTCACCCTAACTCTCCCACAGCCCAGTGACCTAAAGCAGAGCTATCAGCAGAGCCCAGCCTAGATCAGCCAAGTCCCAGTGAACCCAATAATGCAGGGTCAGTAATAAACAGATCATTTTTTAAGTAATGCCAATACATTAAGATAATTAGAGTATGTTTAAGACAAACTTAACTTTCTCATTAGCATCTCTGGTCTTAAGTCTAAAAGTGTGACTATTGTATTCCCAAATTTCTCTAGGAAAAACAAAAGGCTGTATCTACTGTACACCAATAGAAACAAAATAAGGTCTAAATAGCATGTTGAGCCCTGGAATTTTAGAGTTATCAGGGGTTATCTAGTTCAATTTCCTCCTTTTATGGATGAGAATTCTGAAGTCCAAAGAGTTTTTCTGACCTCTCAAAGGTCTCTCAGCTAGTTCATGTCAAATGGAACTGGGCCCCAAGCTCTTTAATTCTCACTTCATCACTTCTTCTAACAACAAATCTCTCCTGGTGTTTACCAGATTTGGTAGGTTTCAAAGCTAATACTTCCTCCTGAACTCACTGTTTATAATTTTTAAGTATATTTGGGGCTTTTAAAAGCTGTGAGGTTGAATACTGAAGTTTCTTCATGTCTTCTAAAAACGAAGAACAAATGGAAGCAGCCAGTTACCCTGATGCTTTGTTATTAGCCTATTTTATGTTGCCTCCATTTCCTGTTCCATAAGAGTATGATGATTCTGCTATTCAAATAAAAAAAAAAGAAAGAAAGAAAAGGAAAAAAACAGATTTAAGTCACCACTCCATCTCTGTCTTTTATGACAGCAATTTTTTAAAGGTTGAGCAGCGTTACCCCCACACCTGTTTCTTTTAAACTGAAAGGGACCCAGCTGCACTCTGCAGGGAAATCACAAAGACAACTGGAGATCTTGTCAATTTACAGCCAAGCTTGGCTGGAGAAAAGTGGATAGCTGATTTGAAAAGATAAGGGAATAAGTACATTTACCTGAAGATGAGCATGGCCCAGCGGAAGAGAGCGGAGATAATGAGGAAGGCTTCCTTTGGTTTGGCGGGAAATCCATGATTCTGTAACATCAATCAAGACAGTTTTATCTGATTGCTAAGTTTCAAGAAAAGCAGTGAAAATTTAAAATAACTATACAGAAAGAGAAAAAAAATGAGATAAGGGACAGCACAACCATTCTCTGTTATGTAAAGTTGGAAACGAAAGCCCTTACATGGCATGGAATTAATATTAAATTTCAATGTTAATACATTGAAGTAGTGAATTTGGGACAATTTTAAAAGAACAAAGGATCTCCTTGTAGATTTCCAGGCCTTGCCTTCGAGGGATTTTGAATCTACTTCAATGCACATATAAGGGAAACAGGCCATTGGCATGTGAGAGCTGGGATAGCAAAGTGAACTTTAAAACTGCAGGTTTAAAAAGTCTTAGTGAGAATAATCACACATAATATATTCTTTTAGATGGTCAATAAATATGGATTAATATCATTTACATTCCTTAGTTTGTATCATCTTATATCCTCATTTACCTCTAGACCAGTGGTCGGCAAACTCATTAGTCAACAGAGCCAAATATCCACAGTACAACGATTGAAATTTCTTTTGAGAGCCAAATTTTTTTAAACTTAAACTTCTTCTAACGCCACTTCTTCAAGATAGACTTGCCCAGGCCATGGTATTTTGTGGAAGAGCCACACTCAAGGGGCCAAAGAGCCGCATGTGGTTCGCGAGCCACAGTTTGCCGACCACAGCTCTAGACAATAGCTGTAAGCAACTCATCCTTATACAATACATAGCAACTGGATGACACAATCTGAGGATGTTGGAAGAACATCATAATTTCTTCACACACACACACACACATACACACACACACACACGCATGCGCGCGCACACACACGCACACACAAGCACTACGTAGAAAGTCCATATTAACTGGATAAGCTGACTCATTCATAGGCAGGAATTAATCCATCTGATTAACGCATGTTGCCATCTACTTAGGGAACAATGTGATTTTAGGGATTGTGGGAGATATTGGAAACACAGAGCCACTAGCATCATGATACAAGCAGCAAGATGCTTGGAACTGGGGGGAAGGTGAGATTGCCTGAAGGTGAGATTCTATAAGCAACAAAAAGGAATCACCTCCTTCTCAATAAATATCTTAAAAATATCAATTGTGGGTAAAGAATATGCCAAAGTAGTCATTATCTCTATATTTAAGATGGCTACTCTGTGATTAATAATATAAGGCATACACATTTAAAATATCCTATGTAACAAAAGGCCAGTGACCATAAGCGCAACGACTGGAACCACCTCTCGACCAGTTGCGATGAGGTGGAGGGCCAGCGAGGGGAACCGGGTGGCTGGCAGCAGTGCTGGGGCAGGACCCAGGGACTGGCAAGGGGAACTGGCTGGCTGGCAGGGGCGGCGGGGTGGGACCAGGGACTGGCGAGCGGGTGGAAGATGGGGCTGATGGCAGGCTAGGCCTAGGGACCCTACCCGCACAGGATTTCGTGCGCTGAGCCTCTAGTTAAAATTCACAAACAGTGAATGGCAATGACACAGGACTGGTCCTGGCACAAAAGACCACGATGTTCAGAGATTCATGACATTATCACGAGGTGTGTGAGGAGAGTGGAGTGCAAATAAGGATTCAGTACTAGGAAGTCTTGAGCCAAAGCTTCAGGGATGGTAGGATACCTGTGTTGGGGGAGAGATAGGAGCAAAGTGTGGAGATGAGGAAATGCTGGAAGTCTGTACAGCGAGGAAACCACCACTGACAGGAGGAGGAAGATTCTAGAAGGTTGTAAGTGAAAAAGCTGGAATGATTAAGTCCTGGGCTTTTCTCCAGGAAGAATATAGGGAGCCTATTTTGAAGGGGAAATACCTGAATCATTTTAGTCAGATTGATCGGCTTCTAATGACCTCGGCAAGGCCCCTTCTCCCCAGCGGGCCTCTGTAACACAGCTATCCTGAGTCCTTTAGTAGATGATGCGTTTGGAGAACCACTGACCAGATAACCAGTTCAACACTTAGTGGAGCCCAGAGTCAGATCTGGCATTTGGAAGACACCTGGGCCCCTGCCGACAGTACCATTTTATTTAATTTCTCAAACCTGATGTTTTGTTTTGTTTTAAATCTATCCTAGTAGCAACAGTTTATATTTCTAAATAACTTGCCTACACCTTTCTCAGGGTTGCCCATCGCTGAGGATACCTTCTGCCGTTTTGTGCCCGAGGGGATCTCCTTGTTAGAGGAGACAGTAGACCAATTCAAGGTTCTCTCTGAAACGAGGGCACTGCCCTCTTTAGAGGGCCTAATCCGGTAAGTGCTTCCTATGTGGGCATTTACCTGTCCTTTTACATGTTCATTTTCCTTGGGAACAATAAGGCACGGCCCCGCAGCCCTTAACTTCCAATCTCTCAAATCCCGTCATTCGCATTCACAAAAGGAACAAATGGTGCTTTTACATTCTTCCTAGTCACTTCTTGTCGGCTAAATTTCATGGAATTTATATAATTCTGAGGAATAGGAAAAGGTTCTAAATACTGAAGCTTCTTCTGAAAGTACTAAGCTGACCAGAAATTCTCACAGTGAATGCTTCATGAAGGGGTAGTGGCATCTTAAGCAAATAATCTGCTAAATTAATAAACCTCATAAATTACAAAATCCCTGAATACCAACTGCTGAAATACAATCACTCTCTGACCTGAACCTATTAAATGAAGAAGTCTGCTGTGCATAATTTACAACAGTGCTATGAATGAAAAATAGCTTCTTAAAAGGGAGATAAAATACAAAATTGGTCTTGCTGTAGAAACAGAATTAGTGGTTATTTCAGTTCTTATTTATTCTACTAATGGTTTGTGGGTCATCTAATAATTTTTTCCTTTGTCATTGTTTTACTCTCAATTGCTCAATCATCCAAGATTGAGACAATATTACATTTTGTTGCTGGGATAGCAAGAGCAGTGTGAAAAAGGCAATGTTCATCGTGTTTATATTGTATGTATGCACACCGTTTCCTTTAAGTTATAAAATATAATATTGCATACCGATGTCTAGTTATTGGTAATACCAATTTAATTATACATCTTGTCTAAAGAATAAAGGTATTTTGAAGGTAATAAATGAGTAGTTCTCAGCTGGGAATGGTTTTGCCCTGGAGTCACTTTTGAGTGTGGATATGTTTTTTATTGATTGTAGAGAAAGAGGAAGGGAGAGAGAGAAAAATAAAACATGCATGTGAGAGAGAAACATTGATCAGTTGCCTCCTATCTGATCAAACCCACAACCTAGGTATGTGCCCTGATGGGGAATCGAACCTGCAGCCGTTTGGTGTACAGGATGATGCTCCAACCAACTGAGCCAACTGGCCAGGGCAACTAAAAATATTCTGGAAAGATAAATCAGAGTTGTCTTTCTGTTCTTAAAGTGAGGTTACAGTATATTTCTTTCTTACTTGTTCTTAGGAAGGAAAGTCCTTGTTTTCAACCCTAACAAAGATGATTTGAATCTCTCTCAATACAAAACCCAACGTATGTATATGCTGCTCTTTGCATTGAGGGTCATCAGCTAGAATCGAAAAGTATCTGTTGACAATAATTATTCAAGTAGCATTACTTCTAATCTTCGAAAAGATAGTTTTGTGTTTAAAATTAATTTTCTTATCTGTCTACGGTTGCAACTTAACACACTTTCCCTTATATGCACTATAAAATGTTAATAGCTACATATAGAGTGACTTTACTACTGTAGTGTCATTTTTCTCAGCTTGATCAGCTCTTTTGAATGGCATCATTATGATCAAAGTTAGTTTCAGTAATAAAATATGAATAGTTCCGATAAAAAAAAGTAGGCACCATTACAATTAAACAGTATCTGGCATTTAAAAATGTGATAGCTACTCATAAGGCTGTTGTAGGATAAGCAAGTCTTCAATATAAACATAATCACAAGAATGATCTAGACAAGTCTGTGAAGCACAAAAAGGAATATGGATTGGGGGAGGTGTGGTGCCATAGGCTTGGGCAGGGATAGAGTGGAGGAAGCTGAATATTTAATACTCACCTGGATTCTTTCAAATAAATGGTGAGCTGTTTATTAACATTTTATTTATACTGGTACCCATCATCTTGTTCTATTTCTGCAAAGAACAAACACATTTTTAAATTAGGACAATATACCAAATATATCAAAAAACTTGAGTCTTAATATTTTGTTTGATAAGGTATACTGCAAAAATTAGCATCTTCAGATTTGTAAGGTATTTATTCAATTATATTATGGTGCTTTTGGAAAGTGCAAAAACTAGGATATATAAAACAACTCTAAAAGTCTTTATACCATGTACTAACACCTCTTCAAATGTAACACACACACACACACACAAACACACACACACACACACACACACACACACACACACACACACACCACCACCACCACCACCACCACCACCACCATCACCACCACCATTACAAGGATGGCAGGTAAGAGAAATTTAATATATTTCTAGTTAATCAATGTTGCTATTGGTTGAGAGTCTGAAACAAGGTTTGAAGGAGGTATTAGATGGTAGGATGTTTCTTTGAGTGATAAAAAGAACTGGTATTAACAATTTTAGGAAGGTGATCATCTTTGTAAACTTAAAAGTAAGTAGAGTTGTGAGGACTAACACAGAGTAGCAGAAGATGATGAATAATTTGGCTCCTTTATTGAAGAAGAGAAATAAGTCATTTTTTCCATGATTCTTAATACAGAGAGTAATTAGGAACCTGTGTACAAATAAAAAAAGGATTGTTAAAAATTCACTTAAACAAAACACATTGTATGTATAACATAACACTAAAATATAACTCAAGATATGTGATTCTTTACTAATTTATTATTTTGGGGAATAACAAAAGTGTTTTCTCATGTTAGAGTATTTTAATTTGCCAAATGAACAAAATCCAGACTTTTTAGACTTTTTAGACTTCAGGCCTTTCTATAATCTGACCTTGACATCCTCAAACGAATTTATGACTCTGCAGCCCTGTATGCGAACCTCCAACCTATCCCTAGCCCCTTGAAAAATTATTGCAGATTTGTATCTCCATTTCTCTCTCTCTCTCTCTCTCTCTCTCTCTCTCTCTCTCTCTCTCTCACACACACACACACACACACACACACACACACCTTCCACCACCCAATCCCAACTTCCTCTCTACCTATGTAAACTGTATCTTTATATCTTTTTTTAAGTGATAATCTTTCTTTTGGTAAACTTTAAAAATAACTTTATTGTTGAAAGTATTATATATGTCTCCTTTTTCTCCCCCATTGACCCCTTCTAGCTGGCACTGCCCCCTGCCCCAGGCCTTCACCACCCGATTGTCTTGCGTCCAGGGCTTATGCATATATGCATACAAGGTCTTTGGCTAATCTCGTCCCATCCACCCACCCACCCCCACCTTCTTATGAGGCTATTCAATTTCCTCCACCTCTTCTGTAACCAGCCTCTCAAAACTTTCTTTTGTCCAATCTTTTTGCATTGTCTGTATCAGCCATTCAGCACTCATCCAGAGCTACTTTAGATTTATAGTTAACTACTTCTGGCTGCCTACCACATAGTATGCTGGAAAATATTTAGTTGGAAATTTTAATATTCATGAGATATTCTGATTAGAGCACAGAGTTACCAAGTGCTACAGCAATAATATATTACCTTGGTCTATGAGCTAGAATTTCTTGTATAAGCAGCTTTTCCACTCTCCTTTAGAGTTCAAAGTGTTCTTTCTCTCTTTCCCATACTCTCTGCAAGGGATACCCTTTTTTCACCACAAGGCAGCCTATAGGATCCTGCATTCTTCAGCAGTACATTTGTTCCAGGTTGAGTTAATCAATTACTATCTTCTTTAGCTACATAAAGACTAGGATTAAAGTTTGAAAATGCCTCTTTCAAATACTTAAATTTTTAGACAATCTACAAATTTATCTAAAGGGGAACAGCTAAATAAATTATGGTAGATGTGTCTACTGGAGTTTCATATTGCTGTTAAGAATCAGGTAGTTCTCTATAAATATGCTATTATGAAATGATAGAGTTTAAGTTAAAAAAGGAAATTACATAAAATATAGAAGATATTGTGTCACTTTTGGTAAAAATACATATATTTGTATATTTGTAGAAAAATGTCTCTGTAGATATATATCTCTCTAGCAGAAGGAAAACAGTCACTATTTATTTGTATTATTTTAATTATCAAAAGTATTTTTAAAACTATTTTTATGGTACAAACATCACATAATCTCAGAAAAGTTCTACCAAACTTCAAGAAAGACAATTCCTTTATTATTGGTTTGTTTGCAAAAGGTAATGGAAAAACCCTTGGATTGTTAAGAGGTGTTTTTTTCTATCTGTATTTGCTATTTCATTTCATTTCCTCATTTGGAAACCATTTTTTTGGTCATCTATTAGAACATTAAAAATTGCTGATTCAGAAACCAGTACTGGCTTATATATCCTAACCTGAGCCAACAATCAGTGTATGGCATTGTGCGTGACCTCAGAACTGGCTTGGGGTGACTGAGCAATCTTAGCCTCCTGTTTGACAGTTGTTTGACACTCCCACTGGACAAAGTTGAGAAATCACACAGCCTTCCTGACTACTGGCAGCCGCTCTACAACCCCAGGGGAACCAGCCTTCAGATGAAGCTGACTCTGAGGATGCAGAGTAGAGAGACAGGCTGTTTGGTGACACTACTGGGCTGATGGATTGGCCAACCCTGAAGCCTTCCCTACTCTGTATTTCCAATTATAGGCAATCAATTCCCTTCATTAGTTAAACCACCTTGGCTTGGTTTTTCTGTTAGTTGCAATTGAAGGCATCCTCTTAATATGTTTGTTTTTCTTCTGTTTGCTCAGTTTCATGTGATTTTCTCAGACTAGAATGCCTCTGAATTCTTCCAACTTGTAGCTCCATTCTACTTCCCTTTAAAAATTCAGCCCAGGCACTCCTCCGCTGGGAGACCAGCCCATGACTGACCCTTTCTACCTTGCAACCCAGGTTCGTACTAGCTCCTCCTCCAGCTGTGGCTGTGTTCCTTTAACTGATGGTGTTTTAATTATCTGATTATGTGTCTTTCTTCACCATGGGATTGTGAGCTTTCAAAGACAGGGACTAAATGGTTTGCATTTGGCTGTGTATCCCTAATGCCTAGCATTAGGCCTAGCATTGCATAGATGCTCCATAAATATTTATAGACTGTGTGGTAGATGGTTAGGTGAATAAGTAAGTGAATCTTAACCATGGGTATATAAAAAATGTAGGATGGTTAGCTTCTAATTTTTATAATGGTTTTCTGTATTTTGCACAGAAACGAGAAAAATGTTTAAAAAGCAGGTGGCTATTTATGCAGAAATTAAGATTAGACCTTTATTTTTAAAAATCCATATTTTAAACTCCCTTTGTAAAAACGTATTAACCACAATTCATTAATAAATATTTATAATTGAAATAGCCGAAGACAAACCCCATACTGTTATTCTCTCATGAAAAATTAAATTGACTTACTCTTTTGATTAATTTTGAAAGCTTTGGTTTAAGGTTATAGGAGTCTGACAGAAAAATTGAAGCTGTGATTGATTTACATGACACACTTTTAATGGAAAATACTGTAAAACATTGCCAAAGCTCTCTGACATCTTCAAAGATGAACTCAGATGAGAAATGCCAGGTTTGTGGGGCAGGGAAAGATCTCTGTAAATAACCTTCACCTCAGACCCACCCTTTCTGAAAACCCTGGTTGCGAAGTGCTTCTACTTTCCTAACTGATACCTACAGGAATAGCAGAGAACAGACATCACTTCCCTGCCTTACAAACAATGTTAATGCTAAGCTTTGTAAAAAGACTTCAAAGAGCAGAGAGAATATAAATAAATTCTGGATCTGTCCGTAACATATTAAAGGTACAAGGCTGGCAGAAATCCCTTTTCTCTACCCTTCCTTGAGGACAGCTTGTATTAGTCATTTTTGTAAGCACACCGCCAGAAGAGATGTCAGACAGTAGGCATTCTAGGAATTGCTAAATAAAGGAACTGTTAATGGTGATTCTCGCTATGTAGTGGGATTACCTATGAGTGTTATTTTCTTCTTGGCATTCTTTAGCCTTGTCTACATTTTCTGCAATGGTGATGTACTTGTGGTGTTATTTTCATGAACTCAATAGAAGTCCATAGAGAGGGGGGGGAGGGGGAGGAAAGAAGATATTCTGATATTGGGAACCTCTTTGTTCTCTTCTGTAACTCAACATGCCTCTAATAACTTGTGCTTTTGTATATGTGGCCAACCAAGATAGGAACAGGTCTGCATTCCAGCACTAGCCTGCCAGATAGGCTGCTTACCTGATTTTCCCCTCCAGTTATCAGAATGTTTACTCTAATATCTACCTATGTAAGATCTGAACTCACAGGACGGTTACAGTGACAAGAACTAATATTTGCTGAGTGCCTAGTGAATTTGATGCTTAGGTTACCCATAAAATCTTCCCACAAACCCCAAGTCCCATGGTGATGCTAATGAGTGACTTGAGTATGGGAGTGAACTTTAACTTCCCTATGATCCCCATCCCTTCAAATAAATTTTTAAAAAATATATTTTATTGATTTTTTTACAGAGAGGAAGGGAGAAGGATAGAGAGTTAGAAACATTGATGAGAGAAACATCGATCAGCTGCCTCCTGCGTACCCCCCACTGGGGATGTCCCCGCAACCAAGGTACATGCCCTTGACTGGAATTGAACCTGGGACCCTTCAGTCCGCAGGCCAACGCTTTATCCACTGAGCCAAACCAGTCAGGGCCCCTTTAACTAAATTTAAGTAAAAATAGTAAATACATTCACCTCAAAGGCAGGAAGCCTTGATCAGATTATAACTATGCTCCTGCTTCCAAAAAGCCAGAGATTATACAAATTTTCTCACTTAGTCACAGGAAACATAAGGTCAGAAATTGCTCATGTGCTAGTTCTCCAAATTCAGCCTCAAGACAAATCCCTTCACCCCTCATCAATCCGACTTCCATCTGTAGGCCCCTTTTAGAAAAATGATCTACAGCTACCACCATGGATATTATTGTACTCATTTTACAGATTAGAAAAGATTAAGTAAACCACTCAAGGGCATGGTTAGTGAGAGGTAGAGCTCATAAGAGAATACTTGTCTTTCGAACCCCAAAGTTTGTCCTTTTCCTGCTGTACCATGCTGCCAAACTTTATAAAACTACAAAATGGTCGATCTAGAATGATAGGTTTAGAATTCACAGAATAAAGACTATTTATAGTTTATTATTTAGTCAAGTAAAGCAAAATGCTGAGTTATTCTGGTATTAACTACTAAACTCTCTTAACTAGGAAATAGAAAACAATCTCTCAGCCAACTGTGACTAAGGGAAATAGTTTTCTTCTCTAGTTTAGTATCTCTTCTAGATTGGTCATTCTGTTCTGTTTGTTTATTTTTTACATGAACTGATCTTCTGAGGCCCAGACTATTCACATTTTAATGATCTCTATGTTGTAATGGCTTTTTTTTATTATTTTGGACTTAAATATTAATTGCAGAAAGATTTGTTCATTTATTCTCCTTTAAATTAAATATTAATCAACCATATTTCTCTTTCCCCAACTAGCTCTGTTATTACTTACTAGCTAATGTAGAGATCCACGTAATTCTGGAATGTAGAAAGACAGGTGATATTTCAAATTGCTCACTTCAAGTAAAAATTGAAAATTATCTATTTTTTGAAAATTAATTATCTGTATTTGAGCAATTTCTAACCTTATGTTTCCTGTGACTAAATGAGAAAATTTGTATAATCTCTGGCTTTTTAGAAGCAGGAGTATAGTTGTAATCTGGTAAAGGCTACCTGCCTTTGAGGTGAATGTATTTACTGGTACCTCCAGTATGACAACTGAACATTCCTACCCTGACCACTGCAGGTGAGTGTGGACTATTTAGTCTCATGAAACAACCAGGATTCTTAAATAGGAAACTTGATTTTATCCCTGTGCCATTGTTCTTCACACATCTCATTACTACTATTAATTTCCTCCTCAGAGACATCTTATCTCTTTCCCATAGAATCCATGGATACGTTTTATAAGCCTTAATCAATCTTAGTCAGGAAAAAAAAAATGTCCAGGGGTTCTTCTTGAACACTTTCCCTTTGTCTGCACACATACCTGTATGTATACAAATGACCACGATGTGTTGTTACACACCCAGGCTCCAGATTCAAATCTCCTAGGTTTGAATCCTGGCTCTATAATCTTATTAGTATAGCTTTAAAGTTTAACCAAATCATATTTATATAGTTTTTGCAACCCCAGGAATAAAACAGAAAACTTAAAAATTGGCCCCGAAATCTGATTTAAGCTGTTAGGAAAGTTTTTTTGTGGTTTTGTTTTTAGATCCAGTTCCTACCCCATCCCCCAGTTGATTAAAGAAGAGATTTTCCTTTTACATGGAGAATTAGAAATTTAAGTAAAGAAAATGTGAGGCTACATTTTACTTTGATGAAAGCTTACTTTGAAGGTCAAGTTTTTGCTTTTCTTTGGTCCTAGCTGGAATCTTGTAAAAGGAAGCCTCTACCCAAGGCGATGTCAATGACTCTGAACTAGTGAACACTTAATATTTATGTTTATTTACATAGGGTTTTTTCCTTTCTGTTTAGTTTTAATTAGGTTCTTACTAAAGCAGGCTAATACACTTATGTAACCAAGTATGCTATAAGTAAAGCTTATTGACAAGTGTTTTAATTCATATGATCTTTTCAGAAGCAAGGTTTTGCTTTGTTTATTTTATTTATGTGTGTTTAATAGTTTTAATGAAATATAAATTTACATATCATAAAATACACTTATTTTAAGTGTATAACTCAATGTTTTTTGGTAGATTGACAGAATTGCACAATCATCACCACAATCCAGTTTTCAAACACTTGTATTGCTTAATAAGATCATTCATTTGCAGCCATTCTGTCTCCACTCAAAGCCCCAGTAGCAGATTTTAAGGAGAAAAAAAAATCTTCTCTTAAAAATGATCTAACTCTCCTCCATTATCTACTCTTTTGATTGGTGAGTAGGCCAGGGGACTGAAATTAACAAAACAAAATCAAGATTCACTTCAAACCAAGCTAGCTTATGAAGTTCAGTGTCTGCCCAGATATATCTATTTGTTTGTTTATTTTTCATCAAACCGTTTAGGTCAAAGTATGTTGGAAGAAAGATCTAAGAGGTGAAGCCAGTAAATTGCATAGACTGCTTCTGTTTATCCCTAACTAAAACTCAATAAAAATGTATTTTAAATATTTATTTAAGCATATAATTGAAATGTATAGAGTTTTTAAAGAACATAAATTCACTTTTGAACATTATTTTTCAAATTCATTAATTTTTATTTAAAATTTTTATTTTGAACTGTGTTTCCCATACCTTTCCAATTATCACAAAATATATATACAATTATTTCAGCTAAAATTTAAAACAAAGGCATCTCATTATAAAGTCATTGAATATAAGGGCCAATTTCCCTGCATGATTATATACAACCAGGACACTACAGGTAGTTAAAAGGTGACCTTTTGAAAGGTATGCTGGGGATCTTTTAGTAGAGACAACTGCCTCATCAACCTTGTTGACCTTGCAGAAGAGGTTATTCCTTAGTGGCCATACAGACTTCTGAGTTATTAATTAACTACCTAGAAAAAAGTAATGAAAACATAAGTAGTGGGTTATAGGGTTAATATCAGGAACTATCTCATATCTCTCCCACCTGCTCGTGGGTGCTCTAAACAATTCCACTCAACAGTAAAATCTTTCTGTCATGGAAATAAGAATTATTCTATCACTCTATACATACAATTGTTAACAAATACATAATCCATAATAGAGTTTATATTATAGAAAGACCATGCAAGATAAAATTAAAAGCATTTTATTGTTTGAAGATATTTGAATTGTGTTGTACACTAAATAGGATGAGCAAAAGCACTTTAATCTTTCTATAATAAATCAAGAAGATTTCAGGAAGAAAACAAATTTCAGAAGTTTGTTGTAGGTACATGATAGACTCAAAAACTATAAAACTGGGTCATGAAATGACAATAGGCAGAACTCTGGTGATATCTAAAGAATGGAATTTTATTACTAATGTAATGAATGGTAGGAGACCTATATAAATATGACCTATTTCAATTCAATTCCTTTCTTTCAAATCTACAAGTATTTGTCGATAGCTTATTATATCAAAACCACTGTTCCAGATCCATAGGCAACGTACTAGGCCATATAAACAAAAATAATAGGAGAATTTCTGCTCAGTTAGTGCTCAACAAAACACAGCTGTGACCTAAAACATGCCAGCCATCATACTGCCTATCTTTTGGCCCAAACTTAAAATTGTATAAGGGTCATCATCATACCTATTTTCTCACTGGGCTGAATAGTCAAGTCTTCAGATAGAGAGGCTCCTTTAGGTAATACTAAAAATAACCCAGGTAGCTCTAAATTTTCCTGCATAACCTTGAAGCTCTACAAGGTAAAATTTCCACAAGTTTTCAAACTGTGCCAAATTTGATCAGTAAGTCACCAAATCCACATACAATTTTGAAATGATATATATTTAGAGGAATTCTTAAGATCACTGATGACTCCTCCACCACATGAATGAAAGTCGCAGGATAATATTGGCATTGTACAGAAGCTCTGAATTCTGAGCAGGAGGAAGGCAAGAAGCCGTGGTGAGGAGGAACATGTCAGGAGAGCTGACTCTGAAGGTGGGTTCCAGAGGCAACTGGAGAACGTTTCACTGGGCCTCTTGATAGTTTGTTCCTCACTGCAAACATTTTCCAAGTCACTCTGTTTTTATCCAGGAAAATCTATTCATTAGTGAGTCAATGGGCTTACTAATTGTCTACCTTTTAAAATACAACTAACTTTTAAGAGAATAAGAAGGCTAATAGTCACAAGTTAATGAGAATTAGTTTGAAAATTTTAATACAATTGCTTTCCTTCCAATAACTCAAAGTAACTACATTGTCAGAATGCTAGTTTTTATTTATTTGAGTAGTTATAATACAAATATGCGATATATTAAAAGGCTAATATGCAAATTGTCCCCTCTACCTGGGAGTTTGACCAGGGGGCGGGGCTGGCTGGCCAACCGCCCGCGGCCCCTCCCCCTGGCCAGCCCGGCTTGATCGGCCCTGATTGGGGCAGGCTGGCTAGACCCCACTTGTGCATGAATTCATGCACCAGGCCTCTAGTGTATGTATATATGTATATTTTTTGTTTTGTTTTGTTGTTGTTCAGATCTTTAAAATTTAAAAAGAATTGTCACATACTCTGATGGTAATAATGTCATGTGACAAAAAAGACACTGTTGGTTGCCTACTATCAGTTGCTTGTATGTAAAACCCTGATTTGGGGTAATCCCCAAATCTCATTTTGACTCAGGGTCAAGTAAAAAAAAGTCTAAACCAATCATGGTGTATCATTTGCCTTACCAATGATTTATTTGGAGTGAGCTCAGACCTCATTTCTGGCCAATAGTTATGAGGGAGCTCTGTGGAAGAGCTTCCAAAAAGGCTACTTTGCTCTAAGGGGGTGGGGAAGATGAAGTATTCACAGGAAGAAATAAGTCCCCTTGCTTCCATCCGATGTCATTATATTTGCAGATAAGGCCACATTTCAGAAGGGAATGATCAGAGCTATAGAAGTCCTCTCACAACCAGGAGGCTGCTATGTCCCCATGCTGAAAATGGCTGACAGAAAAAATGGAAAGTTGTAGGGTCTTTAGTCCCGTTCGTTAGCCATTAATTTAAATATTCCAGTAGTTGCATACTCGTAGGATATTGTGTCATAAGAATGAATTCATCTGTCTTATTATTTAAGATAATTGAGTCAGAGTTAGTGGTTACTGGTAACTGAAATCATACTGATACCTGTGAATTGGTTAGATTCCTAATTTAGAGATATGATAACTGAGGTTCATAGATTAAGGAACTTGACCAAGACCACATGGCAAGTTGCATGTATGTGACATAGTTGCAATTTCACATTCCAAGGGTTATAGGGCTTCCATCTAATGCTGTATCAGTATCGATGAGTAAAAATAGTTAACTGTTGGGGGGTATTGGACACTTTGGAAAACTAAGTACACTTATTCTTCTGTCCTCCTCAAAATAGGAATGCTGTGGTAGAGGGCTTAGGGCATCAGAAAGAACACTGGGAGATTGGAGGAAAAGGAGTAGCGAGGTATCAAGCTCACATTTTGCCTGTTTTGAAATTTTGTCTAAAGCTAGCCTGAAACTTATGAAAAAAATGAAACTCTTCCTCCTCCTTTTTCTATTTCACGTGTATTTCTACCCCCAGGACATCCACCATTGATGAGTAGTATTGGTAATTCTGTTATATTCTCTTTAATAGCACTGTACTTGCCAAATGACTTATGTAGAACCTCTTGGTGATCAGGAAAATGACCCATTTAAACTAATGGGAAAAGATAAATTTATAAAAGAATGAATGGGCAAATGTCAGGGAACAGAAAGGTAGAGAGCACTCCTTGACTGAACAGGGTTTCAAGCCAGGAGTTAGGATCTATCAGGAACTTGTGTGTGCCATTACATAGGAGTGTGAGGAGACATGGGCTCTTTTCTAATTTATCTACTTCTCAGTGCAGATCTGCTTTTCTCTACTCCTCATGCACAGGGTCAAAAGATGCATTCTCCCAGCCTGCGCCCCCAACCACCACCACCCCACCAGCCAAGTTAGTATGACCTTACAGCAAATGCTCTGTTAGAATGGACCCATTCTCCCTGCAGCTCAATCCTTAATCCTGAATTCCTAAGAGGGAGAATAGGTCTGGCCAAGCTGAACTTCTGGATTGGTTTCACTCTAATGAGACACGCCTACTTTTGTCCAATCAACTGTTGCCATAGGTAACAGCCACCTTGAGCCATCATAGTCACTTCCATGGTAAGAAACAGGTCTCAGAGAAGTGGCTGTAGCTGGGAAGTACCCTCAAATGAAGTCTAACCAGTATATAAAAATTCATTTTATGTTGTTACTTAATGATTTCAAAGTTTCTAATAGCCAGTTTGTAAATAAAAATGTCAACACAATTCAGTGGTCATAAGTGGGAAACCCCCTTTTAGTGGTGAAGAATTAAAAAACCAGGCATCCCTGTTTATAATAACTTAGTGTGGATAATGGCATGATTGTGACAAAAACCTCAGAGGCCATAATTGCTAGTGAGTCTCACCATTTTTCAAAGGGCAATGATATGTGTAATTTATAATTACCCATTGCACTTAGTACATACATTATAAATACAAAATATTTATATATTTGTACATAGTTGAGAAGAATGCAAAAATAAATATATTTTATATGGAAAATATATTAAAAACTAAATTCTTACATAGATTGTTTGATTGCACTTAAGTAACTAACTCAGCAACATGCCTTCAGACTATACATGTAATGCTAAAATTTCAGATAAACAATTGAAATACAATACTGTAATAACATCAGAAAAAAATATTTTAAAATGGTGGGAATGAGTAATGTTAAAGCTGAGCCACACTATAAATGACACCAAGCATGCAAAATATATAATTTAAGTCACAAAACACCCTTATGTGAAATAAATTGAAATTAAATGTTAATGAAAGTTAAGAAAGTACAGGTATAAAAACTGTTAAGAATTATATAGGTTATAAATTTTTATCATTAGATTTTTGTAAGCTGAAATTCATGTTCTCTATGTGTCAAAACCAGTATGAATTTTGTTTATCAAAAATGTTTTTCAACTGTCACAAATTTTAGGAGCACAATGACTCAGATAATAAATCCTGACATGATATGTGAATCTATGAGAGTATATATTCTATGTGTGAAAATATATTAGGAAAAACCTAGATAATGTGAAATTCATTTTGTAAATTGAAATAGGCAATAATATAGCCTTATGAGATTTCCAGGGAATTTGAAAAGAAATTCTGTATTGAGTAGATCTTTTTAAGAAGTAATGACTTAAGATTTCAAAGTAAAATGACAGGAAATGTCAGAATTAAAACACATGTATTCATGTACTGTATGCAGAGGGGATACCTAGGATGGGAGTTGTTTCGGCATAAAAGTGAAAATAAAAATCATACCATCCATTTAGAAAAATCAGAACTGCACAGACGGCAAAGACAAATGCCCACTTTTTTTCAGAAGCTAGGGCAATTTTATTCTTTCGTTAGTTTCCATTTTCACTAATCCTTGCCCAACCTGGATTGAGTGAATATGCCAAAATACTATGCAAAAAACTGTTCTTTGTTTCAGCTTAATTGGGAACCAGAAATACAGAACAATACAGGGGTTCTTCACTGAGCATTGTAAGCACTGTAGGCATGAAACATCTGAAGTATTCTGGTCACATTTTAGATAAGAATGTGAATTATGTATATTGAAATGCCCTTAAATCTCCAAGTCTTTTGGCCAAGTTCACCATGACTCTAACTGAAGAGGGACATTTTATACCTTAAAGTAGGAACTCAGTGCACGAATTCATGCACCTTGAAAAGAACTGTGAGCCGCAAGGCTGCTGGCACAGGGTTGGGTCTTGGCCCTCCTGCCACGGCCCCCGGTCCCGTCTGCAGGCAGCCCTGCTCCTGCCGCTGCTCCCATGCGCTAACAGCACTGGCCCCATCTGCACCCACTGATGGCACAGAGTAATAGGGGCCGGTGCTAGCAGTGGGTGCAAGCAGGGCTGGCGCCATCAGCAGGTGCGAGTGGCGGCTGCTACCCCGATTGCCCCTCAGGGGTGATCGGGGCCACAGCTTGCACCCGCTGATGGCACTGAGCGATTGGGACCGGCACGAGGTGCTGGCAGCAGGTGTGAGCGGTGGCTGCCCGCCCTGGTCGCCCCTCAGAAGCAGGGGGAGGTGGAGAAGCCCTGAGGGGTGATTGGTGCTGGCAGCTGCAGCTTGCATCCGCTGACGGCGCCAAGCGATCAGGGGTGGCTCTGGCGCCAGCAGTGGGTGCAAGCAGGGCGGGTGCCAGCAGCAGGTGTGAGCGCCCGGTGGGACCGTGGCGTGTGGGAGCAAAGAATTTTCAGTAACCACCAAAGGCTTGCCCCAGTGACAGCAACCAGTGCCCTGCTTTGGTCTGGTGCCCCTGCTCACCTGCTCCACCATCCTGCCGCAGCCAATGCCCACCTGTTCCACGCTCTGCTGCCTACTGCCGATTCCTGCCATGTTCCACTCACACCCCCTGGTGGTCAGCACACGTCATAGCAACCAGTGTTTCAGTTGTTCAGTTGTTCTGCAGTTTGTCTATTTGCATATTAGAGTTTTATATATATAGATGAGTCTGAGTCTGCTGTGATCATACCAGAGAACTTCTTCTGGAAAGCCTAACCCTCCAAGCAGGAGCCAGAGCACACTGGTTTCTGGGATACCACCTCCAAGTCTGAATTTATTATACCTTCAAGCAGTTATTTTGTGCATAGTCTTCAGGAAAGTAAAGGCATATCTGCAGAGATCTCAAATGGGCACTGCCAGAAACCCTCAGCCACTTCTGGCACCCAAAGGCCAATTAAGTGCATTCTGTCTCTCATGCTTACAATTTTAGGATAAGGAACAATAAGTAAACTCCTCCAGTCACCCAATTCTTCAATATTTGGTTCATACTTACTTTTCCTTGTCCTGTTTTACTACTCTAATTTGCCTACTTTTCTCCTGTCAGTTTCTTTGTTTTGTTCTTTGAAACTTTGAATTCAGTTGCAAATCAACTCTTCTGTATTATCATCTTTCTCACAGTCACTCTATGTTGGTGGTGTCTCCAGCCTGGATCTGTTTGTGGGTTTACAATAATCTTCTTATCGAAGTAAAATCTATATTTTTATATAAGTCCCAGATTGTAAGTGTATAGTTCCATGAGCTATAAATACTTTGGTCACCTCTCCAATCAAGATATAGAACATTGCCATCATTCCAGAAAGTTCCTGCAAGGACCCTTCCAGTCAATTGCTCACCCTTTCTTCTAAGTAACCATTTAAAAATGTTTATCAATATAGATCAGTTTTACCTGATTTAGCATTTCATATAAATATAACCATGTAGCATGAATTACTTCATCTGATTTCTTTAACTCAGCATAAAACTTTTGAGATTTGTTTATGTCATTGTCTGTATCAGTAGTTAATTCTTTTTAATTGTCCAATAGTATTCCATTGTGGGGATGTACTACCTAACACTTAAGTTGTTTTAGTTTTTTGCTTTCAGGATTAAATCTGTTATGAACCCTCATGTACAAATCTTTTTGTGGACATATGCTTTCATTTCTCTTGAGTCTTAGAATTGGATTGCTGATTCTGAGGGAATCTGGTTCTTACAGTAAATTAACCATGACCCTCCGGTTTTATAAATCAGTCCAGTGAACTTAGTCAAGGTTCACCTGTGAGAGCTGGGACCCCTCTAAGCATGATGACAAATAGGGCTTATAAGACAGAAGAACATCATGACACTAGCTGGTCTTTGCAGTAGCTTTCTCTTCTGCCCACTATGGATTGTGTTTATTTCCACCTGAAGCTCTGTACATTTTACCATTCTGCCTGTCCTGTGTCACACTTCCACCTACATTCTACCATTCATTGTGTCACTGTTGGGAGAAAAACTTTTCCTCTTCCCACTTGGGTACAGTGTTTGGGGGCCTGTAAATTAACTGACAATAGACCGATTAACAGGAGAAAAGACAGGGTTTATTTATGTGTGTGGTGTATACAGGCAGGAGAGTTTAAAGATAAATAACTCACTCAATAGCCAGAGATAAAAGGTTTATATATAAAACTTAAGAAAGAAGGGTGGATGTTTATGGTTTCAATGGGAAGGTATGGAAGGCTCTATTGGGCTCTTGGATGCTAATAAAAATTGGGCAATCTGTTTCTGTGGTAGCTGAATTCACAGAAAAATCTCTGGAGTGAGCATTAGTGGCAGCTGTATTTTCTGGAGGCTCTGCTTTAGTCAGATAAGGGAAATTCAGGTTAGATTTACTTCTGCAAATGTTTTTACTTGCAATAATCTTTATACTAACTCTGGAAGGCTGAGTGGGACTGCATGTTTATCCTATCTAAAACATCCCTAGAAGTTTGACCCAAAAAAGAGGCTGGGTTAGTTGCTATGGAAAGAGATTCCAGTTAGAGGTTGTAGGGCAGGAATTCTGCAAAGGGAGAGAAATCAAAGATTAGTGGTTGGAGCAAACTATAAACCCAGCTTTTAAGTCCAGAGGGCAGCCTGTTGAGAAGATTTTTGGGTGTTGGGCTCAAAGCATCTTGAGTGAGAATTGTGGTAGAATTGTCATAGTCACGATCATTATCTGGAGTGGAGACTGGAAGATGGACAATTTCTGGGAAATTCCTGAGTAGCCTGCAATGTTGTGGTGATAAAGCCTTTGAAGTTATATCAAGTCATCCAGGGCTTCAAGAAAAGGCAGTTTTAGTTTTCAGTGGTGCCAGGTCGAGGGTGGGAACCATTAATTACTGACAAAAAGTGCAAGATGATAGGCTCTAGTTTTCAAAGAGGTGAAAATATATTTTGTTCAAAGACAATGAACAAGACTAGAACCCGATAACTCACAAGGATGGGTTGTGGTTGCCCATTTAAACATAAAACATCTCTCCACAATCACCCCCATTTTGATCAAAGATAATCAAAGTAAAATAACTTTTGTTTATAAAGTAAGTCCAGTCTCATTAAATTTAGCCTGGTTATTTATATAAATAAGTACAATAAGAATAATAACTGATCACATAGGCCTTTTAAATTTTTCCTTGCTGGAACTTTCATAAGGAATTTCAGATTGGACTTTTAAAATTCTCTCAAGGCTGGGGTGCCATGCTAAGAACTTACCAATCAGACTTTACCTTCATTACTATAGGTTTGGAAGAATTATTTTCTTCTCTGGGTTCCCCAAACAGCTTAATTTTCCTGGGCCTGTCAGGAAGTGACCTTCCTTACTCATCAGTAATATCTATAAGTCAGATACCAAGCTGGTTTTTCCAAGAGGGTTTTGTAAGCATTGGCTCCATAAAGTCAACCTTAGTTCCTTAAAACTATGTGCTCATATCTGATTCTATGCACATCATTCTCAAATATGAGAGTCCAGCCAAAGCCAGGAGATATCACCAATTCTTCTCAATTATGTCCTGTTTATATGGAAAACAGATTCTTACTGAACTTATGCAAATAACTATATGGCCAAAAAAGTTAAGATACTTACGCATTTCTGAATTCTGGAGGGATAGGTAGGGAGAAAAATATAAATGTTTCACTTTTGTTTATAAAGGTATAATCTACTAAATTGTTGTCCGTTATAGATAACACTAGAGGCCTGGTGCACAAAATTCGTGCAAGGTGGGGGTGTCCCTCAGCCCAGCCTGCACCCTCTCCAATCTGGGACCCCTCAAGGGATGTCCGACTGCCCGTTTAGGCCCGATCCCAGTAGGATCGGGCCTAAACGGGCAGTCGGACATCCCTCTCACAATCCAGGACTGCTGGCTCCCAACTGCTCGCCTGCCTGCCTTCCTGATTGCCCCTAACTGCTTCTGACTGCCAGCCTGATCACCCCCTAACCACTTCCCTTCCAGCCTGATTGATGCCTAACTGCTCCCCTGCCAGCCTGTTTGCCCCTAACTGCCCTCCTCTGCAGGCCTGGTCACCCCTAACTGCCCTCCCCTTCAGGCCTGATCACCCCTAACTGCCCTCCCCTGCAGGCCTGGGTTCCCCCAACTGCTCTCCCCTGCAGGCCTGGGTCCCACCAACTGCCCTTCCCTACAGGCCCGGTCGCCTCCAACTTCCCTCCTCTGCTGGCCTGGTCACCCCTAACTGCCCTTCCCTACAGGCTTGATCGCCCCCAACTGCCCTCCCTTGCAGGCCTGGTCCCTCCCAACTGTCCTCCCCTGCTGGCCTGAACACTCACAACTGCCCTCCCTTGCAGGCCTGGTCCCTCCCAAATGCCCTCCCTTGCTGGTCATCTTGTGGTGACCATCTTGTGTCCACATGGGGGCAGCCATCTTTGACCACATGGGGGCAGCCATCTTATGTGTTGGAGTGATGGCCAATTTGCATATTACTCTTTTATTCGATAGGATAAGATAAAAGAGAAAGGGATTCCTTAAATCCAAAAAATAAAACATTAAAGAACTAGCCATGTTCCAAACAAAAGGCCATAAAAATTATAATCATTCTTCATCAGTTCATTTAGTCCCATATTATCCATTCTTGTTCTGCTTGATTTTGGGCTAGCAGTTTAATGAACCCATTGGCTTCTCCACTAGAATTCTGAAAATCATTTCTCTGTCCAGGGGGTTGATCTCAAAGTTATTTAGGTAATGCCATTAAAATCCTGTACCCAGAGTACCTGTCATAACCCCTCCCATGGGTCTCTGAGAAGTCCCTTTTTGAGGAAGAAGCATTGTAGCTTGTTGCTGATTACAAGAGCTTTCAATAAAGCATTAAAATAAAAATAATTAAAAAACTATCTGTGAACAACAAAAGACTTAAAATGGCTGCCCTTAAAGATTTGATGGCAAATTATTATAAAAATAATGCAATTGACAATGAAGTTTTGTTGTTTCTGTGGCATACAGCACTTTAAGATAATAATTGGAATTATGACTGATAATGTCATGCGAGGAGATATCATGGACATCTACGACATGGACAAATTTCTATGAATTTTATGTAACTTTGAGACACATATTAAACACATGTACCCATACAAATATAATCTAGGGAAGGTTAAGTATCTCTTATTTGACAATGTTTTCTATGCAATTAAACATATAAAATAAGCCTTATTATGTAAAAATGTAAGATGAACAAACAAATCCTTTCACGTTTTCCAGAGACAGTCTTGAAAAATCTTTAAGTCAGTTTGAGATCAAAATTTTATTTGGGATTTGATTTTTGGAATAAATATCAAATAAAACAGCAATGTGTTTTTTTTAATAACTTCTTGCATTTTATGTTTCCATTTACTTTACTTTAAAAATATATATATTATTAAAGGGCAGGAGAGGGAGAGAGAGATAGAAACATCCATGATGAGAGAGAATCATTGATCAGCTGCCTCCTGCACACCCCTACTGGGGATCGAGCCAGCAACCTGGGCATGTGCCCTGACCAAGAATCGAACTGTGACCTCCTGGTCCATAGGTTGGCTCTCAATCACTGAGCCACTGTGACTTGGCAGCAATATGTTTTTATTAAGAGAGAGAGAAAAAAACAAACTCTAGTTTTATCTCAATTAAAACCCATTTAATTGATAATAAATCCATTCAATCTTAGCTAGCTTGACCATATGAAATAAGATTCTCTCTCATTCTCTCTCCTTTTTATTCTTTCTTTACCACAGACTACAATGTTCTAGAGACATTCAGGTGTTTTTTTTCCTTCATTGCCCTCCTTCTCATTCTAGAACAACCTTTAAACAACCTCTAAAAAACCAGTTTAGGACAATATTACTCTATTTTTTCCCTTAACAAAAACACATCCTACATTCCTGAAATACCTTTCATGCAGAGTTTTTACCCTTCTCCCTTTTTATTTTTAGTAGTTGTATCCCCAAAGTTAGTTTTCCAAAAATGCAGATGAAATCATATTACTACCTAACATTCAACAATGGCAACATACTGGATAATATTCATTCCTATTCAAGGAAGGTCCTCTTTGACTAAGATTTTGCCCAACTCCCTATAGTTGCCTATTATTATACTCTCTTCATACTTCTGCTTTCTAAGGGTTATTCCTTGAATAGACTGTTTTTTCCATACATCCAAATCTTAGCACATGGTAGTTCCACTCACTGAAATTTCCCCTCCACCTCTGATCATAAGCAAATTTCTACACCTCTTTTAAAAGTCAATTCACTTGTTTCCTCCTTTGTGAAGATTTTCCAAACGTTTTTAATTCACACTTGACACTTCTTTCCCATGGCATCCATTGCAGTTTATGCCCACCTTCCTTCCGACAATTGTCACATGGTATTATTTTGTCAATTCTCATATTTGTCTCATTGTAATACAAATTTCTTGAGGTCAGGAATATTATCTTTTATGCATCCCCATCAACTATTACAGTGCCTTGCAAAAACATGGTGGGCCAATAAACAGTTGTTTTTGAATGAGTGAATAATTGAATAAATGAAGTTTTTGAGCACTCTGCAGGTTAAGCAAATTCAGAAGGCTTATATGTGATAGTGCTTTAAAGTATAGCAATTTGATATAAGCCTCTTTATTTTATATTGAGCCTTATGAAAACCAGTGACAGGAGTGGAACAGATATTACTTCCATTTCATATTCAATAGGTGAGAAAATAGCCATAGAAAGGGTCATAGAGCTGGCTAGTAACAGAGATGGGGGTAGAACTGTGTTGCCTAAAATAACAACACATATTCCATAGTTCTCTGTTTTTTTGTTATGTTCTTCTTTTTTGACCTTGTACTTTCCTTAACACTACACACACACATACATACTGAACTATGTCATAACACTATAAGACATAGACTAGCAAGTACTTTAGAAATCATGTAATTTACCCCCTTATAATGACAGTAATTACTTATTTGCCTACCATGAAACAAACGCCATCTACATCATCTCATTTAATGTGAATGACTGGTCTCCTTGAACCAGTGTTATTCCTCCACAGTTGCAAATAGGAACCATTTTGTCTCACAGAAGGCTTAGGCGTGAGTAAAATACACTTCTTAAGGCTATACTAGTACATTCCTTAGAATGTTGAGTCCTCCTCCCTTGCATTTAGGTGTTAAGAAGGAACTAACACACACACACACTCTCTCACTCTCTCTGTCTCTGTCTCTGACTCTGTCTCTCTCTGCCCCTCAACCCCTCCCTCCTGTCGACCTCCACCCCCTAGGCTATAGGGGAGAAGAAGTCATGCTTGATAGATTTTTATAGCCCCACCTTTCCACAACCTGAGTGAGCTGTGAGAGGCAGCCCTCTGACATGAGGAGTGCAGACCAAATGACAGGCTAACCTGCCATAAGTGAGCCTGGGAGTCAAGTGTGAACCTACACACCAACCAGGCTGTGATATTCACCTCCTGTTTACCTGTCTCACAAAAGAGACCATGGGAACCACCTTCTCAGTCACATATCTTCTTGACTCAACTAGTCAGGCACCCCTCCAGAATAAAGGATGTTGTCCTGAATGCTAGTTTTCATTGTTATTGTTTTTCTGTTTTTGTTTTGTTTTAGGTTTGTTTTATGTTTTCTTACCCATTGTCACTACAACTCTAGTCCAGTCATACAAGGCAGTCAGAGTAAAAAGTTTAAAGCCAGCATAAATCAAGCGGAAGTTATCATAAGTGAATACTTCAAATTAAAGAAGAAAATACCTAACATTAAAACCTTAGCCCTGGCCGGTTTGGCTCAGTGGATAGAGTGTCGGCCTCCGGACTGAAGGGTCCCAAGTTCGATTCCGGTCAAGGGCATGTACCTTGGTTGCGGGCACATCCCCAGTAGGAAGTGTGCAAGAGGCAGCTGATCGATGTTTCTCTCTCATAGATGTTTAACTCTCTATCCTTCTCCTTTCCTCTCTTTAAAAAATTAAAAAATATATTAAAAAACACACAAAAAAAACCTTAAAGGGTAAATGTATGTTACTAAAAGAAAAGATAACTCAAAAGTAAAAAGGCAATATCATGCTCAAAACTCAGTCACAAAGTTCATTACCACTCGTCTATGTTATGATCATAAAGAATTATTAATTGTTAAACAATCAGCATAAACATGGATTTGCTTTGTGTGTTTTATTTCTGACCTGCAAGTTTCTGTAACTCTTTTATATACTTAACACACAGTCTCTGTTAATATCAAAGACATAGCTATTCCCTGGTGTTTGTGGGTACTTGGGTTTCTCAATACAGGAACATAGAGAATTTATAGCATAGTTTGAAAATGAAACAAGCATGCTGTAGTGATACTTTCAAAATCTAGTATACATGCTTATATTTTTCTGCAGGTGGGAACAAAGACTAAAACATAGGAAGTTCTTTTCTGATAAATTGTACTTTTCTATCATGGGGACTTCACAGTAAAATAATTTTTAAAATTTATTGCATGAAATTTAAATGCTTCCTTTTTATATTTGAAAATCTAGGTGTGCTTTTTTTTGTCATTTGCATGACAAAACAAAAGCTTTCTGTACTTCTTATATAAGTGAATTACTGTTCTAGGTTATCTAAGACAACTGCTAACAGTTTTGAAACAAAGACTAGAGATGGAAACTACTGTTTCTTTGGATCTACCCTGTGTCTCCCAACCCTATGGAAAAGAAAAGAAGCCAGGTGGTGACAATTTTATCATCTGATAGTAGCCCAATTGTTTATTATAGACTGCAAGCATATTAATTCCTTATTCAAGTTCACATTATTTTTTAATGTAAGTTTAATGGAAGGGGCAGCAGTTCTTGCTATGTAACTTATGAAAGATAATAAAAGCTGGCTTTGTTTTCTTAGGCTTCAAAAAACCTACCAAATTTACACAGAGAATGTGATATACAGCGATGACACAAGCTATACTCCTGTTATCAGAAAATAACACAATTGAATTGCACTGGGCCAGCTCAAGTTGTCATATCATGTTGCTATTGTTTCTTATAAAATAAATAGCTTTGTTTATCGTGGGGCAGTGTGACATGGCAGTGCAAAATCATATTCCATGCTGTGGCAGCAGAGAAGGGAGCAGGTGCCACCACTCAGCTAAACCTGCAAAGTCCTTCGGAATTCCCTTGGAATTTTTATTAAAGCCCACATTCTTTGCACTTTTCTCACTGGCCACTCTACATCTTCTGCAGCCAAATTCACAAATATCTTCACTCATAAACCCTCAAAGTGCCCATATCCAAAGAAACAAAGGTCTTTCTTAAGAAATGCTTGAATACAAATTGATTTCACCAGGGGCAACCCAACTGCATTGTGTCGTCTACACTTACATACTAGTATAACCAATTAAACTGCTCTTTCAGCACAGTTAAAATGTAGCTTTTAAAAGTTCCTTTATATATAAAATGCAGTGCAGAAATCTTGCAATGCACCATTCATAATAATAATTACGTTTACCTGTCTCTCTACCTCCTCTTGATTTTTCTCATTTTATCCCCAGCATCTTGTGGCTTTTCCTTTGTTAGTTGCATTATAGAACTTTACAGTGAGGGCACAATAATGAGAAAAAAAACTAATGGGAAAATTTATAATTAAGCAGTCTACAGAACATGTCTGCATGAAGCAATGGAGGCAATTTACAACATTGGTCATACCTATAGGAAAAGCTTTTGTTGTACTAAGGCACATTTTTATGCTGATAGACTATTGGACCTAGAGTATACTCATTATAGTTTTCCCATAATTTATCTATATTCTATGCCCTGAAGTGAGAATAGAAGTGAAAAATCAAAATCCAAGTACATTCATAATGGGAATATTTTTTTCCCACTGAGAAGTGGAAAAATTCATGTACTCCTTTTTGGACACTAAATAAATGGTCATTTTACTTCTTTATTGTGTGTGTGTGTGTGTGTAGTTCACATATATACATGTAATATATACATATACATATTTTACATATACACACTATTGAATAAATGGCATGTATATATTATATAAATATATAAATATACAGATAGTACCTTGGGAGAGACTATAAGATAAGATGTCATAACTATAGGGTTCATATCTTGGAATACGCTTCCCTACATGAATCTCAAGGGATCTTTAAAAGGGTTAATTTCTAAAACATGCCCACTGATCACATTTCACTTTCCCTATTTTAGAGAGTTGTGACCAATGATAGAGCAAAGAAAAATATAAGCATATAAATAAAAGGGTAAGGGTGGTACAAAGTCCATTTCCTCTTCTTGAAAAAAGCATCCCAGTTTTTTGCCACCTTCCATTGAACTCAGTCTTCATGGGACTAGGAAGCCAATGAGTGAGCCTGTGAACCAAGCTAGGTCATTCAACGCAGTCTCTTCTTGGAATTAGAATTTTGAGCAGAGTGTCACCAGAATAGAAAATAGCCAGATTTTATTCATCTGGAAAAGTTTTATTCAAGCCACTATTTGGGCATTTCTAATGCCACGAAATCCCTACCTCACAAAGGGCTCATTATATTTTCAACTAGCTTTTACTGTTGAAAGGTTCCTCATTAATGTTAAACCTAATCTTGTAACTTCCACCCTTTGGTTGGTCTAAAATCTGTCACGTATGGCTATACAACATTATCTAATTCATCTTCCATGACAGCATATTAATTATTTAAAGACACTATCATAATCTCCCTTGTCTTCTCCTTGCCAAGCATCCCACTTTATTCAAATGTTTCTTATAGATGTGGTTTCTGGACCCTTTATCATATGGATTCAGCTCCTTAGGATACCACCCGATTTTCAATATCCTTTTTAAGTTGTAATTCCCAGAAAAGGAGCCTAAAACATGTGGTCAGTGTCAAATATGCAGCTACCTTTTCCTTTCTTAAACTATAACCTGGGCTTCTGTTAATCATTCTAAAGCTGCTTGAGTTATTTTGAAATTCACATTACCTATACAGTCTCCCACTCCATTTGCCATAAACTGAAGTCTTTTCATATCATTTTTTTTCTGTATGAATCCTAAATCAGATCTCCTTAGTTCTTAAATTTGCAATTAATCTTTTCAACCTTCATTCAACATGCTACATTCATTTATGTAAGAAACAAAATGCTCTGCACACGCCAGGTGCCTAACAAATGTCTGTACCTCCCTTTCACGTGCATCTCTTATCACAGAAGTAATGTCATGTTTGCCATGTGATTCTGTGAGAGTGGGGCCTATGCGTTATATTCTCGTCACTTAGCAAAGTGACTAACATACAGTAGTTGCTCAAGAACACCTTTTCTTTCCATAATTCTTTGACTGCATTGCCATAATGCTGAAAACAAGCCGGTTTAGAGAAATAGTTTGGTGGCATCATCAGTCAATTAATTCAAAACAGTTAACCAAGTGACTTGATAGTGACAATGTTTGATTGAAATAATCTCCCTAATAAAGGTCAGTACCATTAAAAACCCAAAGTTCATGGCAGATATCCACCATATGTCCCATTTAACCTAAGAATGTAACCTTTGTGCCAAGCAACTAACAATGCCATAGCCTGACAAGCATTATTTTTATTGAGTAAAGTGGCTGTTCACATGCTTAGTCTCTACAATACTGCCTTGTAATTAGTAGGTTCACAATTCTGATGGCCACTGCTACAACATGTAAGCTACAAAGGAGAAATACTTTATTTTCTTAGTCTTATCACTTACGAAAATTTTGATTTGAGCATCTATAATTTGTAAGGCATATAATCCATTCCCATTTCTTTAAGTAGAGAAAAATTTAAAGGCATCTCCAGAAAAAATAACTTTAAGAGAATAAATGTAGCAAAAATAAACCATAGATACTATTGGTAGAAACAAGCTTCTCACCAACCTAAAACTTCTAATTAAAATTGGGCTGTCACAATTTTATATCATATACCAACTTGAACCACATTATTTCATAAATTAAACTTGAATTATCAAATGATTTTAGAATTTGGGAAGCTTTTGATCTTTTTTTTTAAAATTCTGATACTTCTGGAAGAATAAGCAGACAACCCTCCTATTTTTAATAACATAACATCAGGTGCTTCTTGAAAACGAGGCACAATAGAGAGAGGGACTGTTTATGAGTCAGAGAAACATGTGCTACTGTCAACCTGAATAAGAACCATCAGATATTTCTGGTGATGAAAACCTGTCAGTGAGGTGACCCAGGCCACATTCCATTCCTTTTATTTTCAGAGATGAGATGGATTTGAAAACCATAACCTGGCTTCTTGATGCAAGGACTCGCCACATGAGATAATCTCCAGCACATTACTATTGGCAAGCAGATCTTTCACCCTTTTGTCTCCATGCATTACAGAAAATGTTAAATCAGTTTGGTGTCCATATAAACTTTTGATCCTAGGAACAGCCTAGGGTACCATCATTATCTTCCCGAGGACCATGTATAGGCCTTCAGTAGGTAGTACTAATTTAATTTCTCTACTAAAGGAAAAAGTAGCTGATTTTCTAGATCAATATTTGATTGAATATGTTTGAAATGTTAGCAGATAAAGGCCCCTTTTCTGGTCCAAAGACTTTTTGAACCACAGAGGTATGGCGTTCTAGCTCCCCTGGGATTTGAGTGGAAGGAGGTCTCAAAGATCTGTAAGAATCCTTCCTGCCTTTCCTTGTGTTCTTCCAGCAAGACTCTCTAAAGGTTGAGATGAGAAAAAGATAAGATCAAGAACTGGAATGTCTTTATATCCATTTTTAAAAAATCTTTCCTGGGGCTTCTCTTAACTAAAAATAATCGTTTATAACACTAGTTTACAAAAACCTCTTATAATAGGAAGGTAGAAAGAAAGACCATCTGATCAGCTTTAAGGAGCTGATTTTGACAAATAAATTGAGACCTCAGATTCTATCACTCTTATCACTAATTAAACAAGAATACCCAGGTATCATCAAAAGGGAAATGAATAGAAATGAAAATGCCAAGGTGTTAGACACAGATTAGAACTTGAGTTGTCTAGTTGGACTGATAAATAAAAGAGTTTTTCACAAACTGTACTGGTTTTGTAAAAACATTCACAAAGGAAGAAAAGGATGATTGGGTGGAAATTCCATCCATACAATATTTATCTGTACAAATGAAAAATCTGGTTCAGAAGTATGTCACTATAATCCTGATTTTTCCAAGTTAAAGTTTTATATAAATTAGCAACTCTTCTCCAAATAAAGCAGCCTATTCATGACTGAAAAGTATTAGTCAGAGTAAACAATGCTAGCAATAACTGTTTTCTAAGTCTGCATATGAAATTCAAAGAAAGATTATTAAAAAGAATATTTTTCTTAAATTTGTCCTTTGCTGCAGACATGAACATACATTCCCTAACTACAAAGAGGAAGGGATACTCAAATTCCTCCAACTTTATTTTCTATCATTGAACTTTTGCTGGACTGATGGAGAAATTTACTTTCCCTTACCTACTGATTTAAACACACAAGTTCATTTTATAAAGGAGAGTAACCACTGTATGCAAAGTCAACTGCAACTCCTTGAAAATGCAGACTCCAGAAATGCAATGGACATATTTTCCACAGATCAAGCCCCATGAATTCTCTTATTTGAGATGAAAGAATTATAGTCATTTAGTATTTTTCTTTTTCCATGACAATACCTCATGGTTTCAATCTCTACTAGTAAAATCATCTAGTCAAGTAGTAATATTTGCAATATAAATTGAACAACTATTCAGAGCAAATCGACCATAAGAAATATCATATCATATTTCTTTACTTAAAGTGGGAAATAATTAGCCTGTGAAAAGGGACTTTGTTTTCTATGCTGTATTTTATAACACCTTGCTCATTGCTAGTATGGAATAGGTGTGCAATAAATACTGTCATTTATGTAGATACATTTAATTTCCAAGTTCTGCTTTTAAGAAAGAGTTCTAATTGGAATTAAATAAGCCAAATTTCTATGTGAATTACACAATGTTAATGTCATAAGCGATTGTAATGGAATATTTCTTCATAGTGCTTACATGTCAATGGAACATATCATATAGGCCACTGCCATAGGCACAGGGATCTTTAATGCAAACTCAGATTGCCCCTGAATCTTTGATTTAGAATCCTTGCTTCAGGGTCTTCTTGAAACCAAACCTCCCTCGTCAACTAGGCAGCTCTGATTGTTAGTCCTTGAGAGAGTTCCCATTTTTTTTCACGGCCTAAAAAGGAGAAAAGAAAAATGCAGTGAGACAGGTTGTTATATGTGAAAATGTAGAGTGACTCCAGCAGGAGATGTAAAGTATTTCATGTACTTTTCCTTAATGTTATTGTTAATAAAAAAAGTGACTCTACATTTCCCCAAAACTTTATGTTTTATAAGGTTTGATTAACATATATCTTATGACAGAAGTCCTTTCATATGCTAAGATTTAAAATTTTAAAGTTCCTGATAATTTTCTTAAATAAAATGATGGGCACTAGGATAATATATTTCATCAGTACATGCAAAACCTAATTTGAAACTTGTGTCAAATATGTGTATTGATATGAATCGAGGAAATGTTTTCCAAAGAACCTGAGTAGCTATTACATAGACTTTCACGTTTCTCAGCTTACTAATCATTTTTGTTTGTTCTACTTTTGCCAATGACTTTAAGACAGCTGAATTTTACAAATGAAATTAACGGATGTCTGGAGGCACTGTGATGCACTCAGTCTAGTTACCATTTGTTTGGATTGTGTGATTAGCATGTTCTTACTTACTCATACCATAAGGAATAGGATATGGTTAATTACATGGCTTTTCATGACAATAAAATAATGCGCTGAAATTGCCATTTTTCCCCCCTGTAGCTGCTACAGTTACCTATATAACACACTTTTTGATGATGAGGATTGGATGCTCTTAAAATAGCAGAAAGGTGAACCACAGTGGGTAGTATGAATTAACTCCTAATGTTTGTAGTAAAATAAATAAATACAATTCACCCTGAAAATTTTGAGCAAACTCTCTGCTACATAAAGTGTTCTGTATTTTTACATATGAAATATTCTGAAGAATTTCCAATAGTTTGAAACCATTTTTGATATTCATATTCTGAATGACTACACTAGTCTTTAAACTAGCTTAGATAATAATCCTGAACATGCACATGAGCACACACACACACACACACACACACACACACACACACACATGCTATGACTCAATATTCTGTGTACAAGTTAAGGTCTGTAACTGAGGGAAGGTAATTCCCCATTTACTAAAGCAAGAAATTCCCAGAATCACAGGCAATAAGTGTATGGTTTAGTGACTGCAGAAGAGAAAAACAGGGGCCCATGTAGCCAGACTGGCTCTGAGATTGTGCCAGGCGGGTTAAGCCCTGTGTACTGGGTTTCCTTCATTTGTCAAAAACAACAACACTGCAAACAGAGTCCCATCATGTAGACAAAACACAATCACCACTAATGCAGGACACAGCCATGTTTCTGGAATCAGACAAAGGGGGTTGGTCACCTGAGAACTGTCCCCCATCAACGTGGGGATGAGGCTTCTGGCTACAATGAAGGCAGGATGGCACCATCTCCATCACTGGATGGGGACTCAGGGCAGGCTTTCAGGCCAGATGTATCAAGGGAACTAAAGTTAGATGATAGAAGTAAAGACAGAGATGATGCCTATTGTCTTAGGAAATCTACCAGAAATGTGTAACATTTTACACTTTATGCCAGGACACTAATGCTGCTACCCATAGCATAATGCTGAATGAGTTCTCCAGAAGCTACATGCTGGGGGATGTGTTAGATGATCTTTATAAATAGAAGCTATGAAGCTGGCCATGGAGGCAGGGGATATGAATTATGTAGTCCTTGGTAGTTTTCTGAGTCCACATGTTATAGACTGATCATGGCATATTGAACAGAGCATGAGGTAGAGGCCCTGCCTTGCAGACTTTCTGTTGCCAATAACTGCATTGCTTTGGGAAAGCCAAAACCAGTGTAAGTCTCCATTTCCTCATTTATGAAATGAAAAGAGAAATTATTCAGGTGATCTTTAAGATCACAAAAAATTCCAAGGTTTATATATTTCTGGTAGATTTCATGAGACAACGAGTATTGCCTCTATTTTTTTCTTGCCCCACCTGATTACAGTAGCCCTGTTACTATTCATTAATGTATATAATCTGATTTTCCTAAACCACATGTCTTGTAAAGATTAGCGACTCTTCCACAATTTCCACAACATCCTTAAGGAAGTTGATCATATCAAACAGTAACTCTAAAAGAGTAGTAACTAAGCACCCAGCAGTGATGTTGGATATGCAATAGTCTCCAAAGGGATAAAAGTAAGCCTGGCAAAATCTTTGTTGTGTACCTGCCTCCAATACATTTGCGAAGGAGCCTTAATGGAAAATGAGAGTGATGTTCCCATCACACATTTTTGGATTACCGTGCAGCAACATCAATTGGAAACCTAATGAAACAGAGACCACCTACAGAGGAGGGATATTGTGTTCCTCTGTCTGCCTGCATCTAATTTCCCAACTAAGTGTAAGGAACAAGCTGCCTGTTTGTTTGAGCCCCTGGTACTGACTGACCATACATTTAACATTGATAATTGGCATTGCCAATTTCCACTCTTTCCCGTGTTGAATTATGCCCTAGCACTTCACAATTATGTGATGACGGTAACAGAAAATAGGCACAGTACCATCTCAAAATTCCAGCACTGTATCCTCTCTCAATGGTGAAATGTCGAAATGAGATTAGGTCCCAAATAAATTAACTGGTCATTCTCTGTTCAACATTTTTTTTCACTGACTAAGGGAACATGCTTATGTGTTCATCAAATAGAACTTTTCCCAAGCAGGGGAATAACAATAAGAAACCTAGTAGGTGAGTTCCCACAAAGCGTATCAGGGACGACATAAAGAGGAAAGCTGATGATGTTCCAAATGTAAGTGTTCTATTCTTTGTTTTTGCACCTGTTCAAACTGGCATCTGGTATTAGGCTTCGAACTAGGGAAATGTTACTACTTTCTGTTGAGCTGGCTGGGATAAACAAAAGAAAGAGAATATAGTGTAAAATATTAGTTCCTCCTTGTGTGTTATTTCAAAATGCAGTTAACTGCATTTTCCTTGTCAGGCTCCCTACCTGTGCTTATCATTGACTGCAGTTTATTCTTCTTCTTCTTTTTCTTCTTCTTCTTTTTTTTAAATTTGACTTCTAGAAGCCATCTGGCATTCAGTCTAATTCCCACATTACAGTTCTCCATAAGTCAGGCTGCCGACTGCCTGTCAAGTTATAGGATTAAGTTTAAGGTTTTCTTAATTCATCGTGAGGTTCTTCATGGATTTGATCTATTATGTCTTCCTGAGCTTGTCCAGTTGTAGATTTCTGCATGTGATTGATGTTTAACAGGTGTTAGTGTGCTAGAGTTTTCTAAATATCAACTTCACAATTCAAGGGAGGTTTGGGAAGACACTAGAGCTCAAAATTGTATTGTCCCACAACTGGCAAATGGCCTCCCCGCTGAAATTCAATGTTGCAGAGCTATTTATTAAGTTAAAAAGATGGATATTTCAATATATGGAAAAAATAAAGAGGCGCAAATTCCATCATCAACTCACCAGTTGTGCCTGTGTATTCTGTGGCTCTCAAGATACAATATATCATTTAACAGGTAGGACAACTAGGTGAGTTTAAAAACACAGATTTATCCTTTGTTGTGAATTACCATGAAATTGAATGTTATTTTGCAATGTCCTACTTTTAAGTTGATTCCTTTGTGTGATTTTTGTTTTCCTGGTGTAAAGCTTGAGTGCCTGATGAAAACCTAGGTATTGTTAAGGAGAGGTGGAAAAGGGTCTCCTTAAAAGAGTGTACCTAATAAAGCATTTAAAAATGCATTATTTTATATTCGGAAGATGCATAATATTGAAGAGAACATGAATGAAGGAATAATGTTTATTAAATATTGAATATCCACATAAGAGTCTGACAGCTGTTAGAAATTTTTTATTTTTTATGCTAAATGCACGATAATAAGATTTCTAGATTGGAATATGGTGAATTCCATACTTCTCAGACCATGGGCCATTTGTCTTATCTTTGTGTAAATGACACAAAACTTAATGTTTATGAAACCCACAAATCTTTAGTTTCACATTGGTCTTTAAGCCACTCTTTGTTTTATAGTTTTACCTCACCTCAATTTCAACTACAGGAAAGAAATCGTTACACACACATAATAGATGAATTATCCAAAATACAGGGAGATTAAAGTACTGTGCCGATGGTCATGCTGAGAGTTAATCAAAATTAAAATGCACAGCTCTGAGCTCCCAGGCCACCTCTCAGCCCCTGGAGCAATGCCACTTTGCACTATAAATTGTCCCTATAATTTTAAAAATTTATAATGTACTCATCCATTTGCATATCTGAGTATGAATTACAAACATTAAAATTGGCTACAACTCCTCATCACCCAATTACTAATAAGAAGCACCTAAAAGGTCAAAGTCATGAAAGACCAAAGTAAATAGATAGGTGTGCACCTTTTGCTAAACACCTTGCATACAATCCAACATGTATTCATTATTTTTTGACACTAGAAGGTAGTTCAAACCTTGGTTTATTCGTAGTAGTTGACTTTGAATTATTAGGAGATATTATAATAACATTCAAAAATTATTTTAATATGATTCAGTCATGATGATATCAACTTTAGATTCAAAGTGTTAGGGGAAGGTACTTATATACATACAAGGCAATAATAAAATAAAATGTAATTTTGAATTAGAAATTGGTACATTTTATTTATAATTTTTTTTGCAAATTGCACACTTATTTTTAAAGACAGTAATATATAGAAAGGGCCATATAGCATTATAATAAATATTAAGCAATGACTACATTCTAGTTTTGGAATTTCTTTATTTCTATGAACTTTTCTTTTATAATAATAAGTTTTCTAGATTTTTTTACTTTTAAACTGTTTTGTTCTCATATTTTGTCCTATTATGGTTCTATTGTTTGGTTTCTAGCAGTCAGTCTCAATGGAACAATTAACCATATAGAATGATAAGAATACTAACTCAAGAAAATTGTCAAAAGACCAAGGAAAATCCAGGATCTCTTTAAAAAGGCTGGTGGTCTCATGAAAACTGTAATTAAAGTATGTGTGATTTTGCTTCTGTGTCTGTTACACAAATCTACCAGTCTTGAATAAAAGAAAATTTGGGCCCCTACAGTGGATTGCAATGGAAAAGCACTTTTATTCTCTAGTCAGTGATAATAAAGCATAACTCCTCAGGGAGGGACTTTTCCCCTATATTATTTGTACCACCTTCCTTTTAAATGCTGCTAAGGTTGAAATTAGTGTTGTCCCTCAAAGTACATAAGATTAATAATCAGTATTTGAACACAGTTTGGGGGCTAATTACATAAAAATTGATATTAAAAGAATACCACCAAATTGATTGAGTTTTACAGTTTGCATTTAGTTTTAAAATTACATGAGTTGAAAGGCAGTGGTAAGAAACAATAAAAATCCATTCAAAGCTGCTAAAGCAAATTAAGGTTTACTAGTCCTTTGAAAGACAAATGAGTCAAGTGCTGCAATGTAGAGAAAGCAGTAAAAATGACTGAGATTAACTATAGAATCCAAATGTCAACTGTAACTGCAAACTTATTCTCCAGAGCATTTGAGATCTCACTTCCCAGCAATTGTCATTGGTTTTGGCTCAAATAAACTCTTATAACAATTCTCTACAGGTTTGGATGTTTCCTATCAACACTCTGAAAGGTGGAGAGAAGAAAGCAGGCTGGCTAGCGGACGTGGAGACCAAAGGAATGACACAGTGGTGAGTTCCCTGGGTTTTATTTTATGATTAGTATATTTCAGACTGGATGCTGGAGAAATACCAGAAAACACCAATAGGTGTAGACCATAAAGCTTAGCAAAAGCCCGTTCTGTCTTACCAACAGAACAGAAAAAATAGCCTCACTGGACAGAAATTTTTAGACAATGACTGCCCCGCTCCAGCAAACACCACAGAAAATGTAAGCTCCTAATTCCTTACCCCTCCAGGAAAGGCCAAGTGGGGAGCCTCAACTTCTACCTTTGCCTGGTTGTCAAAGGCACCCAATCCACCCTCCTGAAATTAACAGGGCAAGATGAGTAGACAGTATACTTATATGAAGAATACACTAAGCAAAATAAAATTAGCTTTACTGAACACACACACAAAAAAAGCTTAAGACTACAAAAAATTAAATCAATGACATAGAGGCTAAACTTGAGAAATGTTCCCAGACATATAAATGACTACATAAAGAGAGAAAATATGAATTAGAATCGAAAGAGTTTAAACATCATAGCAAACAGATCAGAAACAATAAGCAAAGATAGAACAGAAAAAAAAAAATTCAAGATCTAAGAGAACCAAAACTCGAGTTGACAAGGCTAAACATATAGCTGGTAAAAATTAGGAACAGAGATTAATTCCTACACGCAGCTTTGTAAAACCTTAAATTTCTTGATTGATTCAGGAACTTGTAAACAAACAGTACAAACATGCACACATGTGTATACATGGATGCCCATGTGTATTTGCTTTGGGAAATAATTAAAATTGGATTTCCTTTGCAGAAACAATTATCAAAGCACAGTTGGGGAAGTTTCTATAGAATTTCTAGAAGAAAAGGTAATCCTATCTAATAATAGAGTAACATGTAAATTACCATCACTCCGCTACGCCCACGATTGGGCGGCGGGAGGCTGGGGGGCGGGACTTGGGGTGGCGTATCCGGCCATTGAGAGGCACGGATCCGCTGCCACTGAGGGGGGCTACCCTGCTGTTGAGAGGCCAGATCCGCGGCCGCTGAGGGGGCCTGCCGTGGACACCCAGCTGCGCCTCTCAATGGCAGGGTAGCCAGGTGTCCGCGGCAGGCCCCCTCAGCGGCCATTGAGAGGCGCAGGGGACGGAAGTCCCACCCCCTGTGCCTCTCAACAGCAGGGTAGCCCCCCTCAGCGGCCGCGGACCATCAAAAGTGGGGGAGCTGGGTGCCTGTCTGCTCCGGCTCGGCGGAGGCTTCTGAAAGGCCTGGTGCCCCAGCGGACAGGCACCCAGCTCCACCGCGAAAAGCGAAAGCGTGTAGGGGACCCTACATGTGCATGATTCAATCATGCACTGGGCCTCTAGTATTCTAATAATTTTATAATCAGTTATGTCATTGTTCATGTGAAATGGCAACTAGAAGATATTCTCAGATACCAAAAGCCACAGAAAATATGTCAGCCAGGTATAAGTTCTGAAAGGTTACTAAAAGATTCTTTTCAACTGGAAAATGAACCAACAGTAGATTGTATCAGATAGAAATGAGATCCAAAATCAGAGAAAAGTATAACCATACATGGAGAAAAGTAATTGGGAAATGGTTTATATTATCACAATGGTTAAAAAGTAGAATTTTAAAATATCAGAAAAGTGAAACTTTTTTTTAATGATGGTACCCGTGACTCCAGATTACATTAGCAAAAACTAGTGAAAAGAGTTTTAGAGTAGAATGCCAAAACATGAAGTTTTTTTTGTTTTCTCTAAAAAAGTCAGCATTCATTATTTTAATTAAGCTAATAAAATAAATGTAATTTTAGCCCTAGCTAGTTTGGCTCAGTAGATAGAGCATCGGCCTGTGGACTGAAGGGTCCCAGGTTCGATTCCAGTCAAGGGCACATGCCTGGGTTGTGGGCTTGATCCCCCATTGGGGGTGTGCAGGAGGCAGCCGATCAATGACGCTTTCTCATCATTGATGTTTCTATCTCTCTATCCCTCTCCCTTCCTCTCTGAAATCAATAAAAATATATTTTTTTAAAAAAGTATAAATTTAGCTTTAAGGGAAATAGTATATTTTAAAACAACATGTTTCCTTTACAAATCATTAAAGTATACAATCCTATAGAATAAAACCCTAATATGCAAATCAACTAAACAGCAGAACAACCTGGTCACTATGATGCACAGGAGCTCAATGCAGGAGCTGCCCCCCGGTGGTCAGTGCACTCCCACAGGGGGAGCGCCACTCAGCCAGAAGCTGGGCTCACAGCTGGCGAGCACAGTGGAGGTGGCGGTAGCCTCTCCTGCCTCCTCGGCACATAGATTCAGCCCCTTGGGAGAGGAGCACACATCTTCAGTGAACAGCCAGCCATCTCCACCACAGCCATAGACGTAAATGGTTTCATTTAACTAAAAATCAAAGATTCCCAGGTTGGATTAAAAAAAAATTGTCAGATTATAAAAGATATGGTTTAAACAAAACAATACAAACGTAAAAGGGACTTACATAAAACAAACTCAAGCAAATAGAAATGAAGGTGGCAGTGTTAATTTCAAAGTAGAATTTACGACAATCACTTAAAAGAGAAAATATTATTTTATTCCATTTTTCCCTATAAAAGAGACATAAACGACCCCCATCAGATGAGGGTGTAGCTGGGCCTTCCTTTTCTGACAGGATTCTTTCTGCTGCTTGGCTGAGCAAGCACAGGCTGCTCCTCTCTGGTATCGTGTGAATACCTTGTTGGTGCCATCGCATACTCCTGAGGCTACTCAAACTGTCTGTCCTCATATTCTCTCTCACTCCGTGTACCCACGTCTCATCTCAGGCTGTTTAGTCTACTGTACCCACCTCTTGCCCACCCCCATTTCCCATCGTGCCTGGCTTCCTCTTTGACGCGCTGGCACTGAGTCCCATTTTCTTCTAGCAGCCTTGGCATCTACCAGAGCTTTTGGCAATGTCATTCTTTCCCCGTCAGGTGATCTTCCTGGTCTTCAGCTGCTGATTGCTTTCTTTCTGGGGGGCCTGTGTCCCCACAGCTGGATTTTGGCCTACCCAAGGCCGGTCCTCACATGGGAACTGACATTAAGTGCCGAACAACAGAGCCAGAATGACAAAAACATGAGGACAAAACTGTGACAGAACCAAAAAGAAATGAAGAGAAACACCATTATGCTTAGATATTTCAGCATAGTGGTATCACTCTACGGGACAGGGCAACTTGGCTAAAATAAATAAGATTTTAAAGAATAAAAATTAAAATTAATAGCTTAGAAATCTAATAGATTGAAAACTATACCACCCGAACGTAGGTAATATAATGTAGAATTCTTAGGATCCTCTGGAATAATACAGAGGTAAGAGTATTTTTTTAAAATTCTTAGGGAAAAAAGGTGTAATTTTAATTACTGCACATGAAAACAATTCTATACTAATTAAAACAGTAAAGTTCTAGTGTAAAAAGAGATAGCTAGGTCAATGGAACAGGAACAAAGACTCTAAATAGAGTATATTATGTATAACAAATTAACATATCATAAGGGCTTTACAATTCAGTGGGGAAAAAAGGCTTACCAATGGCTAGTTTGGGATAATTGGTTGGCAATTTAGGAATAGGATCGATTGATTTTTACTTTCTTTTATGCCATATACCAGTGTTTTTCTGTTTACTTCCCCAAAACTGAGTACATTCTCTCAAATATAAGACCAGGGATAAAGGAAAGCAGGAGAGAGAGAGATGGGACTTAAATTTCCATGTAAGATTTTTGTTTGAAGAAAGTTTGTTTTTGTGTTTTGGGCTTTTTTTTTTTTTTAAACCAAAAGAAAGTAAAATGTTTGAAATTTTTTCCATACATCAAACTACATTTAGAGGAATAAAATATTATTGAAAATAAAATACTTAACATCTAAGGGAACACACAATTCACTTGTAGCAAAAATGTGAAATGAGTAGAATTCTCCTAAAGTAGATGCTATAGAAAACATAGAGAAGACTGAGAAATGACAAGATAACAATTTAAAACTTTACATTAAAATAAAACAAAGTAAAAAGTGATAAGGATATATTTGTGTCATATTTGAATTTTAATTCCTTACTTTTACATAAATGAATTATAAATTCGATTTCAATTTTAGAAAAAAGCAAATTATGTGGGTACCTATGTCCAAAAGGGAAAAATCCTCATAAATATCAAAACAATAAAGGGAATGTGGATGAGGAATTCCAACCAATTTTGGCAAAATGGAAGGTGGGTTGAGGTGTGGAGGTAACTGGTGACAGAGGACAGAGGGGCGGGGCCTGCAATGTGTTGAGTGGGTTGATTGCTCTGCCCTGCTGAGCCCCACAGAGGAGCTCTAAAGTGAGACATGGGGCTACAAAGAAACAGGTTCAAAGGCGCACAGAATTTACTCACGGCTGTTTCCACCCCATCTCGCTCCCTCCTTCTTACACATGCACATGCACACACATTCAGAATCCCCAGAAGTTAAGCATTTATTGCCCAACTTAAAATCAAAACAAAATCACAGTTTCCTATTCCAAAGAAAACAAACCTCTTCTTTGGGGAGAATACAGGAGTGTGATACAGCTGCCCCATAGCAAAGCCTTCCTTCCTTGCTTTAGGACCTCTCAGCATGGTGCTGGCTTCCACCCCACTCACCCCAAACCAAGCATGCCAGTGGATCAAGTCTGCCATCTATATGAAGCCTATAGTCATTTATTTTTGTTGTTACATTCTTAAGCACAAATAAATAAAATAGATCATCACTTGGCGTTGTGCAAAGCCTGTAATATGAAAGAGAATAATAATGAAGTATAAACAGAAATGACCATCAAAGAAATACAGACTGCAGGCACAGAAAATAAATTAAGAAAAATAATCTGTGATGTCTCATGAATATTTTATAAAACACTGTATTCATAAAGTATAAACAGGATGCTATTAAAAGATGAGTGTCAATTGGAAAATAAGAAAAACTAGTGGGAATTAAAATATAATCGCTAAACACAGAAATAACACTCAAACAGGGGAAAATGAACAGCAGCGCAAATATGCAAATTAATGCAAAAATGCCCAGCTTTGTTTCACTATTAAATTAACAAAAGCAACAGAAAATTTAATAAAAATACTTAATGCTGATCTTGAGAAAGGAAAACAAAGTTGGAGCTATCACAATATCTGAGATCAAACTATACTACAAGGCCATTGTAACTGAAACAGCCTGGTATTGGCATAAGTACAGGCAAATAGATCAATGGAACAGAACAGAAAGCATAGAAATAAACCCATGCCTTTATGGTCAATTAATATTTGACAAAGGAGGCAAGAGTATACAATGGTTGTGGGACTCTCATAGTGGACCCATGCCAGAGGAAGTTGCAGCCTCAAACCATTGCCCAGCCTCCTCACCCTTGGGCTCTGAGCACTGAAGGGGGCTGTACAGTAAAAAAACAAACAAACAAAAAAGAGTATACAATGGAGTCAAGACACTTTTTTCAATAAATAGTGTTGGGAAAATTGGACAAGTATATGCAAAAAAAAAAAAGAAAAGAAAAGAAACTAGACCACCAGCTTATACCATACATAAGAATAAACTCAAAGTGAATAAAAGACTTAAATGTAAGTTGCAAAACATAAAAATCCTAGAAGAAAACATAGGCAGTAAAATCTCAGACATCTCATATAGCAATATTTTTGCTGATATATCTCCTAAGGTCTCAAACCTCATACTTTAATTTTTTTGTGAAGTAGGAAGCAAGCTCATTTAGGTAAGGAAATTGAAGAATATGGTAAGATGTTGAAATGTCACTGAATCCAAAAGGGAGGTGACAGGGTATAATTTTAGGATTGTGGGACTGCACTGAGGCCCCACAATAAATGTGTAATAGTGCCAGTCAGGATGGTCCTGAGATTTTTCTCTGGGTGTTCCCAGCCTCCCAAGGGTAGCAGAGAAAGTGGTCTGTCAGTTTGGCCAGGATGAGATGTTGCCAAGTGGATGTGCTGGAGGAATAGTGGTTGAAGAGCTTGGAGATAAAATAGTTGATGTAATGAACCATGTAGTTTAGGCTGGGGTGGAAGGGTGTTAATAAATTAGGGAAAAATTGATCAGTCAAGAGATTTTTATCAAATAGAGATCAGGTACAGTAAGAGTGGGCCTTTACCTACAATGGGTTTATATTACCATTATTATAAGAAAAAATATTTTGTAGAATTTTTGTTTTAAGCTCTCAAGAATCTGAAGGTATTTGTATTAAAAAAAAAACAACAAAAAAAAAAACCCAAACAACTTTTACCCTGGAAGAAAAGCTTTTTTTTTTTTTTTGGGGGGGGGGGAGGCGAGAATGCTTATCTATCATTTTGTTTATACTAGTGTTAGCATTTGCTAGCTCAAATCTAATAAAGCCCTCTCCATGAATGCATCATTAATAAAATCTTCAGAATGGCTTCTCTCGACATTTTCCTTTTGATTTCTCATGATTTAATTAGAAACATCTTTTAAAAGGCTGGTTTTACTATGGTAGTATCACATCTGCATTTTCAGCAGTATGCAGTTTAATCACAATGGGTTATAAAGTGAATCTCCCAGTACTTATTGTATTATCTAGTAGAACCCACACATTTCGAGTTTTTAGTGCCCCTGAGTCATCATCTTATATTTGTTCATCAACATTTTAACAGCCCCTCTTTTAAAAAATGTAATTTGATAGTTAATTTTCTAAACTTGTTATTCTTTTATATCTTTTCAAAGTAATGACATTTCAGGTCTTTGATAGTCTTCATCCTGCACCTGAACTCTGTTCTCTCACAAGTCATTTTGCTCTTTTTACCTCATTTTAAAAAAAATATTTTTATTGATTTCAGAGAGGAAGGTAGAGGGAGAGATAGAAACATCAATGATGAGAGAGAATCACTAATTGGCTGTTTCCTGCATGCCCCCCACTGGAGACCAAGCCTGCAACCTGGGCATGTGCCCTTGACCATAATCGAACCCGGGACTCTTTAATCCACAGGCCAACACTCTATCCACTGAGCCAACCCGGCTAGGGACTTTTTACCTTATTTTTTTCAATTTTTGTATAGAGACTTGATAAACTTCTAAGAATTAAATTTCATGATCATCAGTAAAAATGAATTAGCAATTTTATGCCACATCATTGGACAGTTTTAGAATACACATAAACATTCTGGTGACAATTTTGCAATCGGTAGTGTGACATTACAGTATATTCAGGGTATCCTCCAAAAATGTATACACACTTTAATAGCTGATAGCTCAATTTTGAAAATGAAATGCATTTTAATAAACACTGCCTTTATAATTATTCCAAGTATGGTATACATTTTGGGGAATACCCTATATATGTGACCTGTTGGTTATTTTGAAAGCAAAAAAAATGTTTCTTTCATTATTTTTGAAGGAATGATTTCTTCCCCAATAAAAAAGAATTCTCAGATTTTTTAATACTCAAAAGAATGGTAAACACAATTTGTAGGTTAAGTGCCGGCTTGAGAGTTTTTCATTCATTGTTGCTTGTCTGGAACAGAATCAAACATGTATAAAATGGGTCACAAACCTCTTGGTAAAGAACTAAGGTTGTTTCCTGCTCACGCACCCCACCCTGATTCCTTGATCCAGGCCCTCTCTCTCTCTCTCTCTCTCTCTCTCTCTCTCTCTCTCTCTCTCTCTTACATTTTAGAGAAAAAGAGGAAGCAAGTTGTTCAGATGAGCATGTTGTTAATTATTGTAAGGTTCCTTGAAAGCAGGAGCCTGTTCTTAGCATCCTCCACCCACACCTAGCAGAGTACCTTAATCATTGCCTGCATTATACAGAGGAATAGCTTAGAGCTTGGGTTCTGGAGTCCAGCAGCCTTGATTTTAGTCCTGGTCCTGTCTTACTAGATATGTAACATTGGGAAAATTACTGGGCCATCCTTTATTATGAAATACTAGAGGCCCAGTGCATGAAATTTGTGCACTTGAGGGGGGTCCCTCAGCCCAGATTGCGAGAGGGCACAGGCTAGGCCAAGGGACCACACCGGTGCATGACTGGGGCCAGGAAGGGACGCGGGAGGTTGGGCAGCCGGGGAGGGACTGCGGGAGGGCTCCAGGGCATGTCTGGCCTGACTCACTCAGTCCCAATATGCTGGACCCCACAGCAATCTAACCTACTGGTTCAGAGTGTCTACCCCCTGGTGGTCAGTGCACATCATAGCGACTGGTCGACTGCCCCCTGGTGGTCAGTGCATGTCATAGCGAGTGGTTGAGTGGCCTTAGCATATCATTAGCATATTATGCTTTGATTAGTTTAACAGATGACCAGACACTTAGCATCTTAGGTTTTTATTATCTAGGACTAGAGACCCAGTGCATGAAATTTGTGCACTGTGTGTGTGTGTGTGTGTGTGTGTGTGTGTGTCCCTCAGCTCAGCCTGCACCCTCTCCAATCTGAGACCCCTCGAGGGATGTCCAACTGCCTGTTTAGGACATCCCTCTCACAATCCAGGACTGCTGGCTCCCAACCGCTCACCTGCCTGCCTGATTTCCCCTAATCACTTCTGCCTGCCAGCCTGATCACCCCCTAACCACTCCCCTGCCAGCCTGATCAATGCCTAACTGCTCCGCTGCCGACCCAATTGCCACCAACTGCCCTCCCCTGCAGGCCTGGTCACCCCCAAATGCCCTCCCCTGCAGGCCTGGTTCCTCCCAATTGCCCTCACCTGCTGGACTGATCGCCCACAACTGCCCTCCCCTGCTGGCCATCTTGTGGCTGCCATCTTGTGTCCACATGGGGGCGGCCATCTTGTGTGTTGGAGTGATGGTCAGTTTGCATATTACCTCTTTATTATATAGGATAGTAATAGTAGTAGTAGTATTTCACTAGGTTGTATGAATTAAATACTACATTTAAGCACTTAGACCTCTTTTTTACCCATAGTAAGAATTTAATCATTGTTGGTCACTAATATTATTATTACTCTGTTTCATTTTGCTGGAAAGGTAAATTTCATTTCTTCTAAAAACTTTTACCCAAATAATTCTCCTGTTATTTAGTGTTATGATAGGCGTAGAGGGGGTGGTATGGAGCCAGAGGTGTACACCAACCCAGCTGGGAATACGCCTGGTGAGGAGCCCCAGCAGATAACAGCACTATCACCTTACTAGAGAATACCATGCCTTGCCGCTCTCTAACTCTTAAAACCTCCCATCCTCATCTTAGTAGGTGTCTGCAGAATCACAAATTGAGTGTATTTGACCCCACGGGATGTGGCCTCAGGGACTGAAACACTTAGCACTCCAGTTGATTTTGATGCAAGAGTCTGAAGATACCTTGCAATAAGATGGGCAAGATAAGAAATGCTGTAATAAAATCTCAGTGCTGCTGCAGCATATCCAAATTGTAAACAAATTGGTACATCATTCCAATAGTGCAGTAAGGAAGAAGACCTTTCAAAGAGAGATTTATCCTAGACAGGACAGCTAATCAGTCACCACTTTCTAGTCCATAGTACCCATAAACCTTGCCAGAGAGACCCAAGTATCCTATTTTAGAAGACTTCCAGATAATAAAATTCTATAGTATTCCTTGATAACACCTCCTAGTGATTATAATGTTAATTATTATTATATTCTTGGATAAAATAAAAAACTTGAGCTCTCTTGCTCCTATATTTCACTTTCTGCACATTTTTTCACCCTCAACAGCTCCTCTAATTTCTTCTTTCAACTTCTTAGTTCCCCTCTCTTATTCTACCCCTTTTCTAAACTATATCTGGAAAACATGTGAAACTTCTTTTCATTAAAATAATGCAACAATCATAAGGTTCAAAGAGTAATTCATTTTAAGAACTATTTTTATTTTAAGGTGAGGAAAACCTTAAAGAAATACAAATTAAATTTTGGAATTATGGAAACAACTAATGACGTACAATTGGTTTTGTTGTTGTTTGTTTGTTTGTTTGTTTTGCTGTTCCTTTAACTATACCACCCTGGATAGCTATGACTGGCAGCCAAAACTACTTTTGGGGTGTTTAAATACTAGGATCATTATATGTATACTCCTTATCACTGTATATGTGCTGTCCTAGTTTGAGTGCTGAGAACTCCATGCTCTGATAGTTTTTGAGATATAGGGGAGCAGAATAAAATTGTCCACAATGGTTTTAAAAGCCAATTGTTACTCTTTGTCCATGGCAGAATAATAATAATAGTACTTGTCACCACTTAAATAGTGCCTTTCATCCTCAGACATTTAGGCACTCCAACATTGTTACTTCCCATTATTTGAGTGAATTTCTTTTGGAAGACAGGGCATACTGAGAATCACATAATACATGGTTAGCTATGCTAATTTTGTTTTCTTTAACAAGTGTAAAATAAATAGTCTACTAGAAAGCCAGATATCTTGAAGATAAACCTCTCTAAGGTAGGTTATTCTAAACAGATGTTTTGTTCTATATCAATGTTATTTTAAAAAATTTTATTCATACAGACATAAATCTTAGAATTGATTAACTAATACCGATTTCTTTTATTTTGGCTTCTATTCTGTCAGAGAAACAGAAATAAGCAAATTGCTTGCATACAGAAAAATGGTTTTAATGAACAGTAAAAGTACAGAGTTTTAAAGCTTTGATGCCTTCTAAATTTTATGAGTAAATTTTGTGGAAAACTGTAAATAGAGCATAATTATTTGAAAAAATAGAAGCCTTTGTTATTAGTCATTTAACTGTCATGGTTATACCAAGCACCCTGCTGTATAGACAAAGGACTGGAAAAAAGTTACCTAAAGAGAGTTTTTGCTATTGAAAGAATAAAAACTAAAGCAATGGGGTGAATTTTTGGTTCACAGATGCAAATACTGAATGCTAAATCTGGCTGAGGAAAAATCAGTTTAGCCTGATAACCGGATTACTCAGAACAAAAATAGAGAAAATTAAGAACTAAAGAGCAGAAAATTAAGGTGGAATACAATTTAAAGAGCAAGTAAATGTTGTAAGCTTTCATTTTCTTCCCCCCCCAGTTTCCAGCTAATTAAAATTACAATCAAAATGAAAGAGTCTAAACTTGTAAATATCTTTAGCTAATGATGTCTTTTTAATCATCTTCACATTCAAAGTCTTCTTTCATTCATTTAGGTCTTTACAATAAAATGAAATTGTTTTTCCCCTGTAAAACTCTCCTTTTAATTTTCCTTATCTGCTTCTTTTTATATTATATATTCTGTAGTGTGTGTTTTTTTTCTTTGCCTCTCTCTATGCCAGTTTTTTCAGCTTTTCCTTTTACTTTGAACATACTCTACAGGAGGCAGAATTTGTATAGTTGTCATGTTGTATTATTTTATTTTACAATTTAAATAAAATAATACAACTTTTCTAGGCTCCCTCACACACAAAGGGCATAATTATTCATTATATAATATACACCTTATAAAATTACACTTTAAAAATTAAGTGGATTAAATTTTCTTACTAGAAATATTTCTCCATTTCCTTTCCCATCAGAAATTATTTTTAAGTTCCCAAGCGAAATCACTGCTAAAGATGCTGCTGATAGATGGACATTTTGCTATACATCTGAGTTTACAAATGCATTATGCTTCAAACTCTTCTGGAATTTGTATTTGGGAACCTAGGAAGTGAAAAGGTGCTAAGGAACATGAGGCCCAAAATGGTGGAGCCCTTTAAGTACTCAGGCTCAATACACATTAATTGGGCACCACCATTCTATACATCTTGTTGAGAACTTGTTCCTGAACTTAGAGGTCAGGTCTGGGCTTCACATAGCACCCCATCTCTCTCTTGGTTAGTTTCTGCTCTAGTTGCTGAGGTGGCTATCTTATTTTCTGGCTTGCTAGCCTACAAATGTAAGTTAAACGTTGGCACTAAAAGTGAGGGTAGCAGCATTCCCATAGCCTAGGAACCAGTCGAAAATACAGAACCTAGGGCAACAATCAGACATACTGATTCAGATGTATTTCATCTTAACAAGAACCCTAGGGAATGTATGTGCACATTAAAAGTTGAGAAGTACTATTTAAGGCAATCACCTCTAAGCATTCTAGATATATGACTACTTCTTTTGGCCCCTTTGCATTCCTTCAAGTCCCACCAATGAGTGGAGAATAGATTGGTATAATGTCTGTGGTAGGAAAGGAAGGGATTGGCTTTCATGCCTGGTCAGCATCAGACCTAGCCTAGGATGTCATTTCCCATGACCTGGGTCCATTCCTGATAAGCTGGCTACAATGCCTAAAGCATGTTGCTTGACTTAGGTGGTGATGATGGTGTACCTACTATGGCCAACTTGTCACTATCAATGCCTGCCTCCTAGATAAGAGACCAGCTTGGTCCAACCTCACTCAGGACCAAGCACAAGGTCAATGTGGGCATGTATTTAGAGGTAGGGGTGGTGTACTTCTACTTTCTACAGCCAAGAGTGGATGCTCCCAGCATTTAATCTACGATATCCAGCACTGCCAGAAACATTTTGGTTCTGCTGATAAGAGAGGAATCTAATACCATCTCCTAAGAACTCTCCTACATTCATTCATTCCATAAATATGGCTGCTGCTAACTGGCTTTCCTCCTACCTCTCTGATGACTTATTTTCATTATCTTTTGATGGCCTCCTTTTCTCTATCCAGCCTTGAAATGTTTGAGTTTCTCAAGGCAACCTCTTCTTTTCTTACTCAATTATCTAGACTCCATTCTATGTTAATAGCTTCAATTACCATCTAAATGCAAACTACTCCCATTTATATCTCCAACCCAGATCTTTCCTCCATGCTTTAAATCCATATAGCTAGTGCCCATCTTTCATATCATTTGGATGTCTCACAGGCATCGCAATCTCTCTCTATTCAATACTGAACTCATAATTTTCTAATCACTAACCAGTTCTTTCTCTGTTCATGAGCCTAGTAAGTAACTCAACTATGCTTTCAGTTATGCCCATCTTATCTCATAGCCAATTAATCATCAAGCCTTATTGATTCAAATTTCTATCTTTAGAATCCTTTGGTTCTTCCAGTCTGCATCACCATCAGCCCTGTCCAATTATCATCATAGCTTATCCAGGCTACTTTAATAGCCTCTCAATGGTCTTTTGCTATCTCCTGGAATGTATGAAAACATAACTTAAAAGATGGCCCTGGGAAAGCTCATTTCAGATAATCACTAGAAACATCCAATGACCTAGTTCAAAGTTAGTAAAAGCAGTTATCTTACTAGTCTCTTAATTAATCCCTATCTTCACCCTGACACTTTTATTATCAACACCACAGCCACTAAGATTTTATATATCAAGCATGTTATATACTACTAGAGGCCCGATGCACGAAATTCGTCAAGGGGCTCAGCCCTCACAGCTGCATGAGCTGCCTTGGCCCTCACAGCCCCGGCTTTGTACAGAAGTTGTTCAGCTGTCTGGCCTAATTAGAATATTACACTTTTATTATTATAAATACTCAGGGTGGTCCCTCCCTTCAACCAACTTCTAATCATGTCTAATAATGTTAGTCTCTGGCTTAAATTCTCACAAACTCTATACCTTTATGATAAAACTAGAGGCCCAGTGCATGATTTAATCATGCACGTGTAGGCTGTCTGTCGGCTGGTCGGGACCCGGTGCGGCCGGCAGCTCCAAAGTCCCTGGGCCCCTAGGGTGAGGCGGGGCAGGGGCATGGTCCTCCTGCGGCCGAAGCCCAGGCCGGGGTCTTGCCTTCACCTCCCACCCAGGAAGGCTGGGGCCGCCGCCGTCTCCTTTACCTTCATGGAAACCCGCGTCCTCTGTGGACACTGGGACACCGCTGCGCGCTCCTGCAGCCCAACTGCCGCCAGACTCCTCCCCCGGGAGCCGCGCCGCCCGCCCACCTGCGCCGCCTCCAAACCTCCAAAACACCGGCTCTCTGCCCCAGAGGCCCGTCTGTGCTGCAGCACAGCCATGGCGCAGACGCTGAGCTCGCGTCGTCGCCGCTGGCAACGCGAGCTCAGCGTCTTGCTGGCCCAATCACCACCCCAGCCACCCCGAGTCCCGCCCCCTGTGTCTCCCGCTGGCCCAATCGTGGGCATAGCGGAGTGATGGTAATTTGCATATTACCATTTTATTAGGTATGATTAAAATTCCTTACATTGACTTCAAGGCCTTATAAGAACTGTCTTCACAAACTAGCATCATTTTACTCCTCTCTACACTCCGATTCTTTATATTTCAGTTTCTTAAACATACCATGCATCTTCCTACCTCAGACTGGCATCACCCCTGTATACATTGTCTTCCTCCTTTTTTCCTAATTAACTCCTATCCACCCTTCAGATCTTGGATTAATCAGTTCCTATGAGAGTTTATATCTCATACCTCAAACTAGGTCAAATCTAGGTTATATGCTTTCTTATAAACTTCTGTGTCTCCTCTGTAATAGATATTATAATTATACTATGCTCTCTCTGCCCCTCCAGTTAGATGTAAGCTCCATCTTGGCAAAGACTGTACTGGTTCTTGTTCACTACTTTTCTCAGTAAGTATTTCTGAATGAGGAAATAAGGTATTGAAGGACTGAATAAGTAGAGTATGGCAGGTGCTGGGGATGCAGAAGAATCTGACAGGATAAGACTGCTTTGACCTCTAGCATCCCACTGATCACCAAACTTTATTTGGCTGATGTGGCCAAATGGCCTTCTCCCCAACTGCTCCATGTGAGCCCCACCTAAAGCTATGGGCTTCATTGGATTCTGGTATCTGGTGTATATAAAAGTACATGTGGCCAGGACCTGTTTATAAATCCATGCAATGGCAAACTCTGAAGTGTTAGATAACTTTATCAAGTAGTAGGGTTATTTAGTACTTTATTTGTTAGTACCGTAGACCCAGTTGGCAATGTTCTCCAAGAATACTTCATGACTAATTATATCTGACTGATTAATGCCTTTGACTCCAACTCATCACCCATGAGTTGGGATAGTCAAATTAAGGAATGTCCTGAGCCTGCATAAGTTCTTAGTAATGAAGTCATAAAATCCTCAGCAGTGGTCAACTTCATACAGCATTCTTCCCCATGAGTGATGGCCTTGGTTGAGTTAGTAAACACTAGCCTTACCTGATCTACCAAATTAACTCTCATTTTAAAAATTCACATTTGTCTGGATCCGGAAGCTATTTCATCTTATTAGAACTATTTCAAATTCAGCTACAGTTTGGGACAGAGTGGGATGAATGTGGATTTCTCCTATCACCACAAGGCTATAGGTTCTGCTGAGAATGGATGCTTGTGTGAGCCATTCTTTTGCATACATTTCTCAAATATTTTCAAGTTCTCAATATATTATAATTTACAGGAAAATATGATATTCATGCTTATCATTTAGATTTCATTTATAAATGTGTATAATTTGTAAAATTTGACATTTGTATCAGTTCATTTTCAGATTATGTGGCTTATTTATTCATCTTTTCATTAGTAACTTTATGACTAAACTGATAAAATTAAGGCAAAATTTGTATATGTGATAGTTTATTCAATAAATATTTGAATTTCTGTTATGTTCAAGGGGCTAGTTAGTCTATGTGCTGTAGATCAGGCAGAAAATAAAACAAAAAATATCCTGTTCCATGGAGTCTATATATATATATACTCTTGGGGTGGGCAGAGGTAGACAATAAGCAAAATAAGTTAAATTTATAATTGTTAGAAGATAATAAGCCTGAAGGAAAAAATAAATTTGGCTAAGGAATAAAAGATGTGGTTGCGGTAGCCTACAATTTTAAGTAGAGTTGCCTTAGAGCTTTTACTAAAAACAGTAATAATAACATTTGGGCAAAGACTTGAACCTGGGAAGAGAGGAAGAAGCTATCTTGGAAACAGGCAGAGGAATAACCAATACAAAGCCTTGAAACAGGAGCGTATGTTCAAGAAATAGCAAGACTAATGTGGCTGGAGCAGCGAGTAAGAATAGTAAGTAGGGAATGGGATCAGAGAAGAAAAGGAGGTGGCAGGAGAAATCCTGTAAGACCTTGTAAACCATTATGAGGATTTTGGCTTTTACTTGATTGAAATGGGGAACTATTGGAAGGATTTGAGCAGCATGGTGACATGATGTGATTTTCATTTAAAAAGGATCTTAGAGGCTTCTGTGTTGGTAATAGAGGGGCAAGGGTGGAAGCAGAGATCAGTTAGGAGACTAGTTAGAGAAATATATTTTGCTTGCTTTCTAACTAAGCTATTACCTGTCTCCAATAATAATCCTAAATGAGCTAGCTATGTGTGTTAAGGTTATAAATTTTGTCTTATATTTTTATATAGCGATGGGCCTTGTGGAGATGTAGTAAATAAAAATTAAGTCAATATAAATACTCTTTCCTTCATAAAAGTGGTAGAGTGTCCTTGTGGAACCTTGGAAATGTTAATAGCAGTTCCCTGTCCAATAGAGACAGGGCAGTGCTGGTAAGAGTCGTGTTTTGTAGAGTGCAGAAAGGCTCTCACTTTTTCATATCTTGCACTTCAGACAAGCTTGAAACCTGTAATATTCATTCATAAATTTATTAAACAGTAATTTATTTAATCCCTAATATTATACAATGTAGTTAATGTGTAGTTAATTTGGTGATATAGGGACTAGAAAGAAATATATGTCCCTAGCTTTAAGGAACTTATTTATAATATAGTTAATTTCATGAGACACAATTGTAACGGATTAAGAATAATTTTTATATAGGGAATCAGACTTACTACCCACCATATAATAGCATACCATCTGTTTATGATATGATATCATCTGGCTCCCTAAAACTTTATACTTAAAAGTTACCATAATCAGATTGTTTCAATAAATAATTTCACCAACCTAGCTGGTTTGGCTCAGTGGATAGAGCATCGGCCTGCAGATTAAAGGGTCCTGGGTTTGATTCTGGTCAAGGGCATCTACCTTGGCTGCAGGCTTGATCCCCAGCCCTGGTCAGGGCACGTGCAGGAGACAACCAATTGATGTGTCTCTCTCATATTGATGTTTCTCTCCTTCCCTTTTACTCTTTCTAAAAATCAATGGAAAAATATCCTCTAGTTAGGATTAACAAAAACAAACAAACAAACAGACACACTTTCACCAATTTTATGCTAAATTCTTACCCATAGTAACAGAAATTGACCTTTAGTATAGATATAGATTGCTCTTACAAAATAAAAGACATATCAGTTAAAGAGTGCCTATTGTAGAAGGTAAGATTAGAAATGTTTTTCAGAATATTTTCTTAAAAGTTTAATAAAAAATGAACAGGGTGTATACTAATAACATAAAGTACCAACCTGAAGCAAATAATCCTGCATTTCCAGACTGAAAACTTAAGACCTAAAATACCTAAAAATTTGATATAAAAGTCAATTTTAATAGAAGCCAAATAATAAAAAATATATATAGCTTTGATCAGTGGCCCGTGTTTATAGTGCTTTGTTAACCTCATTTTAGAAGTTATTATGATAAAAATTTATAATAAACACCAAACTGTGTCATAAAAATTAATGCCTGTGCCCATATATATTTCACATATAGGGTATCCCCAAAATATGTATATATACACTTTGAGTAATTATAAAGGCAGTGTTTATTAAAATACATTTCATTTCCAAAGTTGAGCTATCAGCTTTTAAAGTGTGTATACAGGAGTTAGCGAGAGGAACCAAGATGGCGGCATAGTTAAACAACTAATCTGCTGCCTCACACAACAATTTCAAAAATACAACTAAAAGACAAAACTTCTACCACCCAGAACCACGGGAAAGCTGGCTGAGTGGTAGATTTACAACTAAGGAGAGAAAGGAGCACAAACGCTGAAAAGCTGAGGTACGGAGGCGCGCGAAGCGGGCTGGCGGCGGGCGACTGGGTGCGCGGCTTTTCTTCAACCCAAAGGGAGACAAGCTCCCGATCACTCTGAAATCCAGTTTCTGGGGACACGCGGGGGACCCAGACTCCTACGGGGAGAAGCTGGACTCTCGGCCATCGGGTCGGAAAGTGAGAGTGACTTTTTTGCAGAGGTGCGCCCAGCAATCATTGTTTTACAGCGCTGGAGCGCGGGGCGCAGGGACTTGGAAACGTGGAAAGGCAGAGACGGCTGACGCCAGCCATCGCCGTTGGCCACGCCCCAGCCTAGTGACGCCCTGAGACCCCGCCCAGCCCTGAGACCCCGCCCCGCACATTCTACAAACCCGCCCAGGCTCCACACAGCGGCTTTTGCATATAAATGGCCTGTTCTGTGGCAGCTCAACCAAATTAACTGCAGCTCCAGTCAGACTGCTCCAAAACCGCCCAAGCAAAGGAGGAGAAAACTAGTTCTTGCTGTAGCTCCTGCTGGGGGACACACAGTACACAAGGGTACACCAAGAGTGTCCACCTCAAGTAACTGGGAGGCTGACCCATTGAACCAATAGGACATCTAGTACACAAAACTACCCTACCAATTCAGGGAAGCAGAGAAAATGAGGAGGCAAGGAAACAGATCACAAACCAAAGAAATGGAGGAGAACAAGCGACTGGACATAGAGTTCAAAACCATGGTTATAAGGTTTTTCAAGAATTTCATGGAAAAGGCCGATAAATTCAATGAGACCCTCGAGGATATGAAAAAGGACCAACTAGAAATTAAGCATACACTGACTGAGATAAAAAATATTATACAGAGACCCAACAGCAGACTAGAGGATCGCAAGAATCAACTCAAAGATTTGGAATACAAAGAGGCCAAGGACACTCCTCCAGAGAAGGATGAAGAGAAAAGAATTCATAAAGTTGAAGATAGTGTAAGAAGCCTCTGGGACAACTTCAAGCGAACCAACATCAGAATTATGGGGGTACCAGAAGAAGAGAGAGAGCAAGATGCTGAAAACCTATTTGAAGAAATAATGAACGAAAACTTCCCCCACCTGATGAAAGAAATAGACTTACAAGTCCAGGAAGCGCACAGAACCCCAAACAAAAGGAATCCAAAGAGGACCACACCAAGACACATCATAATTAAAATGCCAAGGGCAAAAGACAAAGAGAGAATCTTACAAGCAGCAAGAGAAAAACAGTTAGTTACCTACAAGGGAGCTCCCATACGATTATCAGCTAATTTCTCAACAGAAACCATGCAGGCCAGACGGGAGTGGCAAGAAATATTCAAAGTGATGAATAGCAACAACCTACAACCAAGACTACTCTACCCAGCAAAGCTATCATTCAGAATTGAAGGTCAGATAAAGAGCTTCACAGATAAGAAAAAGCTAAAGGAGTTCATCACCACCAAACCAGTATTATATGAAATGCTGAAAGGTATTCTTTAAAAAGAGGAAAAAGAAGAAGAAAGATAAAAATTATGAACAACAAATACATATCTATCAACAAGTGAATCTAAAAGTCAAGTGAATTAAAAATCTGAGGAACAGAATAAACTGGTGAACTTAATAGAATCAGAGGCATAGAATGGGAGTGGATTGATAATTCTGAGGGGGAAAGAGGTGTCTGTGTGGGGAGTATGGGAAGAGACTGGACAAAAATCATACACCTATGGATAAGGACAGTGGGGGAGAGGTAAGGGCAGAGGGGGGGTGGGAACTGGGTGATGGGGAGATATGGGGGGGAAAAGGAGAAACAATTGTAATCTGAACAATAAAGATTCATTAAAAAAAAAAAGTGTGTATACATTTTTGGGGATACCCTGTATTTGTGTGTGTGTGTGTGTATGTGTGTGTGTATGAAAGATCATGGCTTAACCTGAGTCTCATGATTGTTGTTCTGGTGCTTTCTCTCACTCGTTTATGGACTCAAAGAACAAAGGGATCAGAAGAATTGTCTCTTTTATCCAATCTTCTTAATGCAGAATTCCCTGTATACAACCCAGTACATTGTAATACATAATTAAAAAACCGTTATTTTAGATTAGATTTAAATGATCTTATTTGGACCTGGTTAAATGGCCCACTTTCTTGAGTGCCAGGTCACTTTCAGATCCATATGTGTTGCTGTTGCACAAGTCTTTTAAAATGTAAGACTCAGAATCTTTGACACATCCCATAAGATATATAAGCCTAAAGCAAATAATACGTTATTTTGAGGGTTGTTTAAAGAAATAGAGTTTATCAAATCCTGACAAAAATCTTTTATGAATAGAGTAAACAAAGTATTTTTTCCAGGGGAAATATTTTCTGAGACATTGCAAAGCAGCATTTGTCAAAATAAAATCTTTTTGAAACCCAAGGGTTCAGTTTATAAGAGGACCCCATGAAAAATGCTAGTACTAAATTAACTAACATTGTTGGTATTAAGAAAAATAAAACAATATATGGTGTAAGGACTATCTCATCAGTACCATAGATTTACATTCTTTTCTTTAGTAACAATTTTAGTATTTCTTCATGTAATTTTCAATGATGGAGGAAATCTCCTTTAAAAAAAGGATTACTCTTACTCTTTCTCTAGTTATAATCTTAATTGTATATTTTTCATGCTCCCCTACTGAATCCCAAGTTAAGTAAAGTATTCTAAAGGTGTATTTTATTGGTACCAATATTTCTGGGTTTTAAAGTTTACTATTTTTCCTCATGGCAAAATGCCTTTGCAGAATGATTCAGTTCATGTTTTCAAAAAACAGGAATACAAAATTAAAATGCATCTCCAATAAAAATACAAAATTTAGATTTAGCAGTATAATCTTGGATTTGACAATTTAGAACCTATCCATAGGATTAAAATCAAATTAAAACATCTTTCACATATCTTTTGTATTAATAGCCCACTGACTGGTAAATCCACCATATCAGGGTAGAAAAGAAAAGATAGTTTTTGCTAGCAATTTTTTTTTTTTTTTAGTTTGGGTAGGGAGACAGAACAAATGCATATGAAACAAGTAAAAATGCGTTCAGAGAAACATCAACAAGTACAAATCACTATAATGCTGAGTCTTCACATAACACAAAATCAAGGTGTTGATTAAAGGTAGATTAAAATTAAGGTGTAATTAGGATGATTAAAATCACTTTTGGAGCAAGGATTTGAAAAAGTAAAAATATATGAATTGGCAGGTGAGGGCAGAGCTTTCTAGTGTGAAGAGTAGGACAAAGACATGGAAAGGAGCAAATAATAGATGGGTCAAGAAAATTATAATGGCCAGAGCAGAGATTGGATGCAAGATATACCACTTTTGACCTTTTCACTCCTTTAATTTTACAATCCCATTTCTTTCAGTCTATCACCAATCACTTCTTTGCCCATTCTGCACAGTCCCATGGTATACCACCTCAATCACTCTGTGCCCAGAACACTCAGTGCCTTATATCCTGTCTTGCTTCACTACCCTCCTCCCGGCATGGTAAGTTTCAGAAATCAGGGGAACATGCACAGAGGTCTGCCTGTGCAGTGGTCGCTAGCAAACTGAACAACTATAGCCAAATCTGAATATCTCTCTAATGTGACTCACAATCCCGCTCTCAAGCACTGGTTCCTCTTATGTCTTTTCATCATAATCTTAACTTTCATGTTAAACTATTTCTCTGCAATTTTTTAAAAATTACCAATGTTGCAAAACAGAATTTCCTCAGGTAAGCAATAGTTCTTCTCCCTATCCAACTCCCCTGAAAGCTGCACTTCTGTTTATAACCACTGGTAAATCTCCAAATTTGCATCAATCTAATATTTCTGTTCTTAAGTCCAGTATGTTGAAGAAAAACTCATTCTAGTTCATGTTGTACCTATAAATTCGTCATCTCTGATTTCATCTGGGCTTTTAGAGCCATTTGACAAAAATTCTACATGCCTCTTGTCTTTTGCAATGTCCTCTCCATGTTCTATTCTCTCCCTTCCAATTATCCTCCTCATGCCTCTTGCCCCATCACCACTCTGTTGATGAGATCATTGATCAAATGCCATGCCAGAAGGCCATCCTGTCTACCTGATTATTAAGGGTTCTCTTCTCCATCTTGGGCCTTCTGCTGAGTATTTGCTCGAGGTACAAAAATTTCTAGGTTCTGGGATTATTGTAAGAGATCCAGTCCATACATACACCCATTCCATAAGCTTGCTTTTTACCAATCCTTTGATCTCATTCCTTCCAAATTCTAGATAATTCATACTATTAGCTCCTACCCAGGAATCAGTACATATATCCTGACCTCAGGCCTGATCATCTTCCATGAAAAGTATTTAACATGTACAGCACACTAAAGCAATTTCTACTCTCCATTACCCTAAGAGCCAGCAATCCTCTTCCATCTAGTAGAGGCATTTAGTGTGGAGCCATCCTTAAACCAGGATGCCTCACTTCCCCCACTACCTAAATCAGGATATAAAATTGCCTTTTACATCCTCAGTCAATTGTTCATAAGAAACTTTCCCGAGGATATGGATGTGAGTTGAAATGAGTATGGCAGTTTGCAGAAGGCATAGGGATGAAGGTCATGTCCAGTTATTAAGTTACTGGGCACCACAAACTTTATGGCTGGAATTAGATATAACATAGTTCATTACGAGTAGCATGAACCAAATGAAATCCCATGGTCAATCTCCTCGGAGCTCATATCAAGTCAGGAACGTTTTCACACAATGTTAACTGTTGAAGAGGACATGGCCTTTGTCCAAACTTGAGGGTCCTTCTCTGTGTGTCTCCTACCTGGAGTTAGCAAGTGTCTATTCAGTATCTGCCAACTATGGACCTGTTCACAGTTACTTGCACTACAACAGTGGACCAGGTGCTAAGTTTTCTTTTATTATGGACCCCAAGTATGAATGGGTATAATGTGAATAATCTTGCTAATGGTCAGAGCAAGACATACAAAGAAGCTGCATTTCATATTTTGATAGCCATTTTGAAAGGAGTAGCCTGGAATGCCATAGATCCTCAAACACCCAGCCCTTTTCTTCAGGCAAGAGGTCTGTAGTTTTACAGAAGTTCACAGGCATACATGTGACTTACAGAAGCATCCAGGATCATTTCTACTTTCTGATCTTCATGTCCTATCAGCATGATGTTTTTGTGGATATTGGATCAAAATGACGTACTACTTGGATCAAAGTGGTAACGTGCTCAAGGTTCCAGAAAACTAGCTGCTACATAGTTAGAGAGCTGACATATCCCTGAGGCGTGACAGTAAAAATTTGTAGGTGCTTCTATCAATGAAGGTAAACTTCTGGTGATGCCTACACCAAGTGGATAAAAATGTTTTGGCAGGATCAATAACGGCACCGTGTTGAAAGATACATTGATTTATTCTAGTAAGGAGGAAAAACACTAGACTAGTATCCACCACTGGACCCTCCGTGATCCACAGTCATTCTCCCAGACCTTTGAGAATGCAGAAGCCAAACCACCCTGTTAATTAATCACCAAATCTACAACTTTTAGGAAGCAACCTCCAGGATTGTAATGCTCTTCTTCATTCCTGATTTTGCCAGAAAAGGAGAGTGCCAAAGGCCTTCGCTTAGACCTTCCTAAACTACTAGCCTTTACTTACGATATAAGAAATTGTGTGGGATTCTGCCATTTTCCTATCATATCCATTCCAAGAATTGACTCAGGATCTGAGAAAATGAGACCAAGAAAGTGTTGGGAGTCCCACTCGGGCTACCATTTTAAAAACTCAGGTCAGAACTCCATTTAAAACCTGGGCTCCATAATGATCCCCAATTCTGCCAAACTGATTATGATTGGATTACAAGTCCCCAGGAATCAGTGACCACTTGGGGCTATAACCAATATTTCCAGAGTTGAAGTATTTCCCTTTCCTCAGTGCACATCTATTCAGGTTAACGACTGCCAGCCCCATTAGGAAGGACAAAGCAGAGATTCACAGCATGCCTGGGTACTGTTACAGCAGGATCTTTCCTCACAGGCACCAGCCTCCCCTGCACAGGGTCGGTGAACCCCAAGTTCTCTAGCACCTTGGCTCCAGTGAGGCCTCTGTTCATCAGACCTAGAATAGCTTTGGTTAAATAAATCAAGACACACCTTAATTGGCTGTCTGTCTATTTCATTCCTGGGGACCCCATGATTAATTAACCACAGTCAGAGATTTCTGCTACTGAAGCCATTCCCTGATCCCTGAGGGTAGCATCTGGCTATTAAAACAATACCCACTTTGCTTCAGACTGTCAACAGTCATCACCTGGCCAGGCCTCAGCTGGCTTCTCACATCCCCACTGAGATCAGGAATACCATTTTTATTATATCTCCTTCCAAAAGCATTCTAAGGCGAGAGCGGGGGAGGGGGCAAAAAAAAAAAAAAAAAAGAGCCAGCAAAGCACTTTTAAATATTTGGGTATTTCCCTTTTCACTCTATTTTTACTGGCAAAGGAGACTAGTTTTCAGGGCCCAGCCAGGATATAGAGGTGAGACACATGATCCATTTAATCTACTTTCTTTCTTTCTTTTTTTTTTTTTTATCTCCCAAAGTCTTTAAATTCTTCCCTCTACATTGTGCCAAGGACTTTCTGGCCTTTTACTTTACCCAGAGAGACCAACAGTGGGTTTGTTTGCTTTAGCAAACCCAGAAAAACTGTTGAAACTACAGTCAACTACTTGAGCTACCATACATAATGCAGTATGTCTTATTAATAAACTGAATATAATGAATGCAGTTCAGAAAAAAAAATCTTAGATTTCCAACACTAGCTGCACATTAAAATAATATGAAGAGGTGTGTTTTTTGTTTGTTTTTAATATGATGCTTACCACACTGTCCACACCCAGACGTTTTAATCAGAAGCTCTGTGGTTAAATCAAGCATCTGTATTTTCTTAAAACTGCCTAAGTGAATTTGATCCACAGTTAGGTTCATGACCAGTGCTGTAGAAGTTCTCATTCACTCCTAAGGTTTCTATTACCACCTGTATACTAATGATGTATATTTTTTAATCCTTCTAGGATCTGTCTTCTAAGTTTCAGCCCTCAAAACAGTGTATCTATCTTTGACCTTCCCCCTCTTTTTCAAGAATCTGGAGGCTTACACAAAAGGAATCATCAAATATATGCACTTACCGTGTACTAGGAACACTGCAAAAGTTTTAAAAAAAATGGTCTCTGTCTTCTTTGTGTAGACATTTGATTGCCTGTTGTGAGGTTTCTTAACCTTAGCACTACTGACATTTTGTGCTAGAATATCCTTTGTCGTGGGGTGGAGGAGCTGTCTTGTGGATTGCTTAGGAGCATTCTTAGTCTCTACCCACTGGATTCTAGTAGCATCCTCCTACTCTCTCCTCATTGTGACAACCAAAAATATCTTTAGCCGAAACCGGTTTGGCTCAGTGGATAGAGCGTCGGCCTGCGGACTGAAAGGTCCCAGGTTCGATTCCGGTCAAGGGCATGTACATTGGTTGCGGGCACATCCCCGGTAGGGGGTGTGCAGGAGGCAGCTGGTCGATATTTCTCTCTCATTGATGTTTCTAGCTCTCTATCCCTCTCTGTAAAAAATCAATAAAAATATATTTTAAAAAAATCTTTAGATATGGCCAAATATTCCCTGGGCATCAAAATTGCCATGGTTGAGAACCACTGTTCTGAGGTCATCCCTGCAAGAACAGTTCACTCTAACTTATATTTTAACGTGTTACATATTAAATATATTAATTTTCTCTTTCTTGTTCTTAGTCTTGGATGTTGATCAGTCTTGTACCATTATCAAAACTTCACCACCCAGAAATCTCTTTCCCAGGGCCACTGCATATGCTTGCGCAATTGGTTTGTTCGGTATTCAAGTTTCATATTGCTCTTGAGCGTTAATGTTTCTTAAGTCTCTTTTAAAATTGAACAGTCCTTTTCCCTCCTGTTGTCTTCCCCTTCCCCCCATTCGCTCCCTCCCCGCCCCCATCTATTTATCAACTAGATAAATAAATTGGTTCATTTGTCCTGTGGTGTACTTGACATTCTGGATTTGCCTGATTGTCCTCCTGATGTCATTTAGCTTGTTCCTGTGTTACCAGGAAACTGGAAGCTACATCCAAAAGCTTCATTAGATTTATGTCAAGTATTTTTGGTGTTGTACTTCTTATTGCCAAACATCTGTTGACAATGTGTGGCTATCTAGCTTTTAACTGAAGATGTGTCAGGTGGTGATAGCCTGATCCCACCATTATTAAGTTGATAATTTTTCATTAAGTCAATATTTATATCATGATAACCTTTCATATATGGTTTAAGAATCTATTGGTGCTTATTGCCTAAGTCAATTATTTCTTTAGAAATTATAAAGTGGCCATATTTTGGAGGTCCATTTTGACACAAACAATTTGGATATCAATTAGACATCTGAAGTGGAAATAACTTGTAGTAGTAGGTATGCAAGTCTGAAGAGTGGGGTGAGAAAGATACATTTAGAAGTCATCAGTATGTGGTAGATTTTAATATTCATAGACTATGTAGGATTACTGAGAGGAGAGGATATACTGAGAAGAGGGACCAGTAGTAAGCATTGAGGTACCCCAACTGTTACAACTGGATGAAGAGGAGATGTCAAAAAAGGGCTCAGAGCTTAGCTGAGGTGTCTCAGTGGTTGAGCATCGATCAACCTATGAATCAGGAGGTCATGGTTCGATTCCCAGTTAGGGCACATGCCCAGGTTATGGGCTCAATTCCCAGTGGGAGGTGGGTGTGGGTGCAGGAGGCAGCTGATCAATGATTCTCTTTCATCATTGATGTTTCTATCTCTCTCTCCCTCTCCCTTCCTCTCTGAAATGAATAAAAAATATATTTTAAAAACAAGGGCTGAGAGGCAAGATCTCCACCTCCTTAATATCATTTCTCATAACTATTTCTTTAGCATCTTCTCTGGATTATGGTAATCATCTCCTAATTGATCTTACTCTAGTCATGCTCTACAGAGCTCTCTGAGAAGTTTTTCTAAAAATTAAGTCTATTAAATCAGTTCCCAGATTCACAAAAGCAGCATTAATAACTCTACAAGAGCCCAAATATCTACTGTCACCATGTGATACCCTTTCTGATGTTTCTTTCCTATCTCCTCACCTTCACATATTGCCCTTCCCCATCCCTCACCTGAAATACTTACTTTTACTTCGTTTACAGTACTAATTGATATTTAATTTAGTAAATAGTTTATGAGCACGTACAATGTACCAGAAAATATACTAAGCGATTAGGGAGAGGGGTAATTTTCAGCAGGTAAAAAAGGTTCCCAAAAAAAGGTAGCATCCGAGGACTTTGAAAAAAGGCTAGAGGTTTCATGGGGGGAAAACTTTAGTGTGCATTATAATCACCTGGAGAGGCTTGTGAAAACACATGGTGGGGTCTCACTCCCAGAGTTTAGGATTTTCTAGGTCTGAGATAGAGGAGTGAAAATGTGAATTTCTGTAAGGTTCCCAGGTGATGCTGATGCTGTTTGTTGGAGAATCACATTTTGAGAAGCACTGCTTTAGTGCCATTAACATCTAACTGCTGAGGCATTCTTGTTTATCCCTAATCGCCCAGACCACTGTGACACATTTGTCAAACTTTAAGACTCTGAGAAGTCTGATTCCATTTGGAGGACAATAGAGATGGGAAGGGGGTATATATCTTATTCATCTTTGCACAGCTTTGGCATATTACAGTGATGTTTTGCAAACACCATTGATTGGATTAACAAATAACCATGCAGTAACTATCAACAAGTCCCTTACTTAATCAATCCTTAGTAAAAGGGAATAGATGACTACCATTCCCAAGTTAGAAAAATGTATAGAAAGTGTTAAAACAACAACAACAACCCCAACTTTGGTTCACCAAGTGCATCAGTAATCTTTCCTTACGTATTGGTGAGTGCAGTGTATCAGAACTCAGTCTGGTGTTGACTTCAATCTGGATCAGTACATAGATACTTATGTGTCTCTCAAATACAAGAACACTGACTCGATTTGTTAAGCCACAGAACTGCAATATGTTGTATATGATACATTAAATGGAATGTAATGCATTGCCTTACATAATATCATTACATAGAGAATAATATACCTATTATGCTGTATGCTGAGGACATGCAGGAGACCCAGTAGAGCAGGCTGACAGGAGATTGATGGTGGTGGAAAAGGGGAGGGGAGGCGGGTCCCGGGTAAACCATTGCATACTGGAAGAAATGCAACGCCCAAGTTGTAGCCGCATTTCCCTGACATCCAACGCCATCGCCAGAAGGGTTCCTGCAACCGTCAGGGCTAGAAGGATCTAGTTCACTGCGATCCGTGAAGCCGAGAACAGTCTTCCCTCCCGCCTCCCGCGGGGGCCGATGCTGGCTCCGAACGGGGAGCCCCCTCTATCTTGGCTGGGCTCAAGCCCAGGTGGCCCCACTCGCACGCGACTTTCACTTCCGCCCGTGGCATCCTCGAGCTTTTTCCCGCCAACGGCCGGGGTTCCGCCTCCCGCCGCCCTGACGCCGGCGGGACTGCGCATGTGCGGTGCCCGGCCGCCGACTAAGCCCCCTGCGGCGCCGCGGGCGGCGAGCCATGGAGGAGACGGAAGCGAGCCTGTGGCACCAGTTCCCGTTGCTTCTGCCCCAGAACCGGGCGAAAACCGTGTATGAAGGATTCATCACTGCCCAGGTACTGCCCGGTGTGGCTCTCTCGCTAGGGGGAGAGCCTCCCTCTCGGGGCGCAGTGCCGCCGCCCCTTGGAGTCTGACCCGAGGGGGTGAGGAGCCCTGACTTACGGGGATTGAGAGGGACGGCAGGTAACGACTCCCCGGACACGACTCCCCGGTTTGAGAACCGCCGCCGTCCCGGGACGCCGGGGCCAGGGTCCCCGCGCGGGAACGGGCGTCTGGAGACGCGCGCGCGGGACCTGAGCGGGACCGGAGCGGCGGTGGGGGCGGGGCCGGGCGGTGGGGGCGGGGCTGGCGGTGGCCACGCCCCTCGGCCCTCCCCTCTCGGAGTTGCCTCCTTCCTGATGCAGTGGCCGCCCCACTTTTAAACTCTTCTCTGTTTTTGGAACTTTTGTGCCTACCTCTATTCTCACACCACTCGCCCCCACGAAGGTTGGCGGCCGCCCACGGGAATCCCTGCTCATCATTATGTTGGTGTTTCCTGTAGAAAGCACATTTTTGGAGGAAAACCTTATTTTTGGCCCTCTTGTCAAGTCCCGTGTACCCGACCGACCGTCTATTTGTGATAAGTTTTGTAGGAGATTTTTGACAACAGAATTGTGTTTGCAGATTCCCCATCGCCTCTCTTGTGGAGTTAGTACATGGAGGAACACGCGTGTAGGGCTTTGAAGTTTACGAAGCGCTTTCCAAGTACACACTATCTCAATAGTAACCTCAGCCCCTTGAGGCAGGAATGTAGGAACAATAATTATTCTTGTTTCTTAGTTGAATAAGTCAAGGCATGGGAAAATGGAGAGGTTTAGTTCCTCTTTCCATGATCGCAACAGAACCCCTTAAACTCAGGCTGATTTCCACGCCTGGCTCTTTCCCCTCTGCATTTGCACCAAGATACCTTAGGTTAGAGCAGTGATGGCGAACCTATGACACGCGCGTCAGCGCTGACACGCGTAGCCATTTCTGATGACACGCGGCCGCATGCCGAGGATGAAACATTTGCTGCTCCTGAGGATGAAACATTTGCGAAATAATGTTTTTTCCTCAAAGTGACACACTACCCGAGTTATGCTCAGTGTTTTGGCGAAGTTTGACACACCAAGCTCAAAAGGTGTGTCCATCACTGGGTTAGAGTGTAGACTTTTGTTCCCTGACCATTATACTCAACATCATGCCCCTCCCCAGCACACATTTGTTGTTGTTTTTGAGGATTGGGGCTATATCCTAGGAATTACCATATGTTTTCAAGACTACTTATAAAATAACCTCTTAAAAATATTGAATGATCAAAATCACTTGCTAAATGAAACTTTTACCTATCCCTAGGTGCCGAACAGTTTGAGATTAAGTTGCAGACATAATGCCACTTTATTCTTAAATACTTCAGGTATATTTCACGAGACCAATGACACACGCATACGTAACCACAATACAATTCTCAAAATCAAGATATTTGACCATGATATAATACCACTATCTAATCTGGAGTCCGTTTTCAAATTTTTTTTTAAATGTTGCAGTTACATTATTTTAGCTCCCTGCCATCTGATGATGTGAGATCTCATATTTAGCTGTCTCTAACATGAAATAGTTTATTAGTCTGTCTTTGGTTTTCATGAGCTTGCCATTTCTTAAGAGGACAGGTTAGTTATTAGGTAGGATGCCCCTCAATTTGGGTTTCACTGATGGTTCTTCAAGTTCAGATTATGCAATTTGGCAGACATGCCCCAGAAAGAATGTTGTGGCCTTTTCAAGGTATTTATATCAGTGGGTCTGGTTATTGATAATGTTTCCTCTGATCACCTGTTTAAAGTGGCATCTTCCAGTTATTCCTTTGCAATTAATAAGTACTTTTAGGGAGCTGAAACATTAAACTTTCACCACACACACCCCAGGTGTAGCATTATTGACTCTTGTTTGAGTCAGTTTATACTGTGATGGTTGCCAAATGATATTTTTGCTCTATCATTTCTTTATTAATTGGCATTCTATGATAAGGAATAGCTTTCCCTTCTTTCCAATTTATATCATAATGGTCTCAGGGATTTTAAAAATAATCTATTTAATGGGTTATCATCATTGGGTCCCTTATTTTTATGTTTATATTGTCCCAGATTTGGCCAGTGAAAGCACATTGTTATTGATATACATTTTTAAAGTTTTGAATTTCCCTCTCATCACTGTTAAAATTATTTTATGGATGCTAATATGTAGTGATATTTCATCATTTTTCAGAACTTTTGTAATTTTAAATTTTAGCTCCCCTGCACCTAGGAACTATTTAATAGAAGATTTTTCAAAATTTATCATGGAAGGTCTTTTTTTTAGTTTTGTTAACTAATTTCTAGTTTTATTGCATTGTGATGAGATCATATTGTTTATAAAAAGTTTGTGGAACTTATTGATCCTGTGTATGTGAGTGAAATTCGTGAGTGATTAAAAGAAGGTGCTTTCTCTGTTATCAGATCATTCCTTTCCCCTTGAGTGAGCTTTGATAGTTTGTTTCCTTCAAGGACTTTGTTCATTCATCTAGGTTTCACAATTTATTGGCTTAAAAGTTACTTATAATATTCCGTTTTATCATTTTAATGTCTTTAGGCTCTATATTGATGCTCTTTTTATTGATTATCTTATGCTGCAAAACTAATTAGTCCAAACATTAGTGGCTTAAAATAACACATTATTTCAGGATTCTGTGGATCAGGAACTTGGAGGTGACTTAGCCGATGTTTCTGGATCAGTGTTTCTTATGAAGATGTTGGCCAGGATGTCAGTTATCTAAAGGCTTGACTAGAGTTGAAAGATTTGCTTCCAGGATTGCTCATTCACATAGCCATTGGCTGGAGGCCTCAGTTTTCTTACTGCTCTCCATGAGGAAGGCCTCAGTTCCTCACCACATGGACCTCTGCAGTGTTGCTTGACTATAATGACACCTGGCAGCTAGCTTCCCCTGGCTAAGTAGTGAGTGATGGGACAGAGATCAAGCAGGAAGCTGCACAGTGCCTTTTCTCCCCTAGCCGCTGATGTTAACACATATTTACTCAGCTTTATTTTGTTTGTTAGAAACAAGTCACAAGTGCAGCCCATAGTAAAGGAGAGAATTTAGACACCAACACTTAATGGTGGCAGTATCAAAGAAATTATGGGCATATTTTATAGCTACCTCCTATTCCAATACTGATAATGGTATTTTGTGTTTCTTCTGATGCATTGGGATAGAGGCTTATACATTTTATTGAAATCATTTCTTCAAGAATCTACTTTTGATATCATTGATTTTTCACTATTTCTGAAGTACCAATCAAGGTTACTGTAGGATACTCTACTGGGATTTCTCACGATTAGATTGGGGTTATGGGTTTTTGAGAGGAACATCACAGTGTAAGTACTATTTCATCACATCATATTAAGGGTACAGATTATCAGTGTGATATATTACCATTGATGTTGACCTTGATCATTTGGCTGAAGGGGCATTTGTCTGGTTTATCTACTGAAAAGTTACTATTCTGCCCTTCCATTCCCCCCTTCCCCCCTCCCCCCCCCCACACTTTCCATACTATACTCTTTTCCTTCCCCCATACTGTACTGTTTGGGAGGAAGTCACTATGAGCAGCTCCCATTAAGGAATGGGGAGTTATGCTCCCTTTTAAGGTGGAGGATATACATAATTTACTCAATTCTTCTGCATGGGAGATTAGCTTAATTCTCCCATTTACTAATTCACTTATTGATAACAGTATGGATTCATTAAACTTATTTTATACTTTGGGTTGTAATCCATTCTTACTTTCTTTGTTGCTCAAATTGACAGCTTTGGCACTGTCAATTATCCTTTAAAGAGATTTTTTGAAAAATAAGAAAAGTCTTTATTATTTACTTGTATATTAACTGTTTCTGGCACTCTGTTGTATACCAGATTTCCATATGATTTCACTTACTATCTTCATGAGTGCCTTTAATATTTCAGGTAGTGTATGTCTACTGATGATTAATTCTTTCAGCTGTTTCATGTCTAAAAAATTGTTTATTTGGATTTTTGAAAGATACTTTCATTGGGTATAAGATTCTAGGTTGACTTTTTTTTCTTTTAGTGCTTTAAAGATGTCACTTCACTGTCTTGCATTATTTTCTACGAGAACTCTTTTTTCTTATCTTTGTTAGTAGTTTGTTATTTTTCCTTTGGCTGCTTTTAAGGTTTTTCTTTTTATCTTGGTATAGTTTTATTTATGTTTTCCCTCCACAGAGTTTGTGCAGTTTGTTTTTTTTTTGTTTGTTTGTTTGTTTTAGATCTATGAGGTGGTTTTTTCATTTAATTTGGAAAACTTCAGCCATTAATTCTTCAAAATTTTTTTTGTTTCCCCCTATCTCTTACCTGTATTGGGAACTTCAAATACATGCATGATAGGCCAATTTAAGTTGTTGCATAATTCATTAATGGTCTGCTTTTTTGTTTTTTAAAACAATCTCTCTGTTTGTTTGTTTTTGGATGTTCTATTTCTGTGTTTCAGGTACACTAATATCTATTTTTGCAAGGTTTAATCTGTTAATACCATCTAGCATATTTATCACTTTAGACATTGTATATGCATTTTTTTATCTTTTAAATATGGGTCTTCCTTTATATCTCTCTCATGTGTATTTAGCATACTCATGCTTTCCTTAACCTTCTTGAATATCTGTAATATTGTAATAACTGTTTAAGAATTTTAAAGCAGTTCTATAATCTGTTTTTGTATTTCTCTTGATTTTTCTTTTTATTATGAATCTTACTTTCCTGCTTCTCTGCATAACTGGTATATTTTGATTGAATGCCAGACATTGTGCATTCTACTTGTGGTGTGCTAGATATTATTTATTCACTTAAATATTCTTGAGATTTTTTTCTAAGCAGCAGTTAAGTTACTTGGAAATTGTTTGATCTTTTCAATGTTGGCTTTTAAGCTTTGCTAGGCAGAAAAAGAACAGATTTTGCCTCTATCACTGAGGCAACACTTGTATTTGTTGGCTTTAATAGTACAAGGTTGTCCACTTCGATGGGAAGAAGCCCAACCTTGTGTGAGCTACAAGATTGTTTTGCATGCTCCATTCTCATGGTTCCCCAGCTTTGGGTGGTTTTCTCACATCCATGTAGCAATCACTATTTAGCTAAAGACTCCTTTGGAGGAATCCTCTGAAGTTCTCTAGTTTACTCTGTAGTTCTTTCTTCCCCATGTATTTCATCTTTGGTGCTGTACGTTATGAATCCTGCATACCTTTACCTCCCCTAATTCACTCCTTTCTTTTTAAATCAGGGAGAATGTTGGGCTCTATTTCGTTCTTCATCCTTGCCCTGCAGCCTGAAAATTCTCCAGGCCATACAGCTGACTATAGAGATTTTCTCATCTGTTTCCCTTTTTCAAGGATCACTGTCCTATAATGCCTATTGTTTGATGTCTGACAAATCATTGTTTCATACATATTTTGTCCAACTTTTTAGTTAGTGGGATAGTAAATCCTGTATTTTTTTTTAGTCATGGCTAGAAGCAAAAGTTTCCTTTTAGTTTCTTAAAAATTGTATTCAATTGTTGCTTTTTAAAAAAAATCTTGCTTTGAGAAGTCTGATGCCAAAATTGTTCTGTCTCCCATATAAGTTATTTGACTTCTTTCTTAGAAGCTATGTACTTTCTACCTTATTTTAAAAGTGTTCATTAAGATAAATCTCAGAGTGGGTCATTATGAGTCACTTTTCTCTTGTGTCCAGTTGTCCTTTTCAGTATGTGAATTTTCAGAAAGTATACTTGGATTATAATTTTAAATAGTCTTTTCTTCTATTTTGTTTTCCTTTTCATGTTTTCCAATTATTTGTATATTAGATTTCCTATACTTGTTTTCCACTTCACTTACTTTTTTCTGATTGTCTCTAATTTTTTACTAATTTGATAATTTTCTTGCTTTTTCTTAGCCTCTTCTGATTTTTTTTAATTTTACTCTATTGTTTGTTGAACACCTATTTATTACATTTTAATATCTTTTTATATTTTTCTTCATTTTTTAAAAAATTTACAATTTCTATTCTTGGTTTTTGAATTTCTGACTCTGGGTATAAACACTCAAAAATATATAATTCAGCATTGTGATTTGTTTATCTCTGCAATTTTTGCATGGCAGACGATCATCACCTGAAATGTTTTGAGTCTCTTATTCTGTTTTTGTCTCATAGTAGTGTGGCATTGATGAAGTCAATAGCTTTTAAGTTTGGAACTGTTTGGCTGTTTACAATAGTTTATAAAATTATTAGTTCAGGAATACACTGTTCTGTCAGTGAAGCAAAGTACAGTTTATTTAATGGATGATGTTTTTGTAGTGCTGAGGGGAGGAGTTGAGTGTTTCTATTTTGTTACATAACATCCTAAGTTTGCCACTCTTGTTTTTTCCTCCTAGCACCCAGTTTCCAAAGTATTTCCTTCCCTGCCTTTTTACCATCTTCTATTCCTACATTTCTTTCCCAAGCCGAACGCCTTGCCTTTTGTGTTCATGTTTAGTCTCTTCCCTGTAGTCAGTGTTCTACCATACTCTGATCTACCAGATTATTTATTATTATTTTTGTACTTGGTCCAGTCCGCTCTTCTCTCTCCCATGCATTTTTTCTGAACCCCCTAGCTGTCTAAAAGGAGTTGCTGTTGGAGTTCCAGATTGGAAACAACTGAAAAGCGATCTATATATTTTTTTTCTGCAGGTAATTTGAAATTTAGTGTTCTCTGTCTTCTGATTTTACTGCAGATGAGATTTGTGTGTGTGTGTGTGTGTGTGTGTGTGTGTGTGTGTGGTTGTTTTCTTAATATTGATCTATATAGTGTTTTGGGAGGATGTGTGGAGAGGTTCACATTTAGGCAATTATCAGTACTTTGGTTTCCTCTAAGCCTGGAAAATCTCCTTTTTGAGAGCAATTAAGAAAAAAAACTAATTTGGATATTTTCTTTAATCAGAAACGTATGATGGCATGTGACATGGCATTTGACCTTTTAAAATGGCTGGATTTTGCAAATAACGGAGTTTGGAATTTTATTCTTTCAGATAACAGAGCAGTAGAGAAGTTTTACTATTTTTCATGTAAATTTTGAATTCCAGATTGTTCTTACACCTATGTGTGGGATGTCTATAAAGTTAGGTTAAAGTTACTACATAATACCTCTTAGTGCTTTAATGAAATAGTGAATTATTGTTACTTGACCTTTTGAAAAGGTCAGTAGTACATTTTGTTTCATTTTTTTAAACGACATTTAAATGTAATGAAAGTCAGAACTGTAATATTACCATGAAAGTAAAGGTTATGGGGTACATTTAATTGTGTTCCTCTATTTTTGAAACTGCTTTGAGGGAGACTGTGCTAAAATTCTTGTGGTAATTGTTTTTCGAGAATTTTATTACTCTTTTTCATTTTATACTGTTGGAGTAAAAGATTATAATTCTGTTTGTCCTTTTCTGCCTACCTTTGCTCAGATTTCATGTGTATTATCCTATTTAAGTTACAAAGTTTAAGCTGCTTACTCATCCACTTTCTCAAGAAAGTAAAACTGAATATATTTCTGAGGACAGTCTTTCCTTCCTTAGAAAGACTCTTGAGTAAAATTTTATGTATTCAAATGTATAACTAGTGAATACGTAAGTTGAAAGAAGTAATGTAATATGTTAGCAATTTTATTAACTGTCTGCAAATGTGGGAGAATTAAATACATTCTGATTTATGAAAACATTTCTCTGATGTTTGTATATTTAGATTATTTAACCAAATATATTTTTATTTTATAAAATATAGAACATTGCAAATATGATGCCTATAATGTATTACATATTCTTATTTTACTTATCAACATTATGACTTCTATATTCAAAGCAATTTGAAGGAATTTTCTTTTTCATACATTTATTTCACAAGAAATAACATTTAAAAATACTTGTCTACATTAACAATTTCTTATAACTCTTATGTTTATGTGAGTGACTATCTCTTTGAAAACAATTTTAGTGTTTTGATTTCCCAATAATGGCAAAGCTTTGAACAATTATTTTTCCTCAAATGCAATATTATGTTGCTTATATTTTAATAGGTATAAACATTTGGATAAAGTTTATACCGTTTAGAAAATAAAGGAAACATTGCCTTTTCTATATGATTCTAAAATTAAGTGAAACTCGTAACATTAAATGAAAGGTGAAAATTTGAACCTTTTCAATATTTTCCACAGGGAAGAGACTTCCATCTTAAAATATTGTTGCCTGAAGATTTGCAGCTGAAGAATGCAAGGTGATGTGTTTTGTCCTATATTTGCATCTTTATGGAATGGGTAGTCAGTTAATCTGCTATAAACTGATTTCAGTCATTAGAATTTTGCCTAAAATGCTTATTAGTCATTTCTGATTTTCCCAAGTCACTGTGCATTTGTAAATGATTTTCCCTGGTGCTGAAGTACTTTTAAAAGGTGACACATTAATTCTCTAATTTTCTTTTTAATTTAAAGCAGTAAACAGCAACTGTGTAAATTTCACTAACAAATATTGAACTGAAGTATAAAGGGAGAATACAAAATAATTAGAATTAGTACAGACAGCCTGTCAAGGAATGTCAAGAGATGAGAGTAGAAATTTAGGTAGCGCCCCAAATCTCAGTTCTGCTCCTAAATATCTCTAGGGGTAGGGAGTAAGGAAGACTCCAGAGGCCTTTACATGTAGAATTGATGGATTTTGTGACTGATTCGAAGTGGGAAATAAGAGGGAAAGAGGAATGGAGGATGCTTTCCAAGTTCCTGGCTTAGATCACTAAGCTAGAGAAGAGGGCATTGATGGAGAAATTGTTTTAAGATGTATCAGGTGTGAAATATCAAGAGAGGCTATTCAGCAGGTAGTAGAGTATTGGTGTGTTAATTCCAGTGTGATTCTTGGAATGGAGATGCCTGTGGAATTCACAGTAGGCATGGGGTTTGGGGCTCTGAGTACGGATAGACTTTCAGCGCTGCATGTGTGAGGTGGAAAGAGAAAGCCAGTGAGGGTATACCCAGTGAGGGTAAATAAAGAGGACCTTGGAGGAAGACTAAGGATTGACCAGAAAAGTAAGGGGAAAAACTGAAGCCCAACACAGAGAGACTTAAGGAAGGAGAGTGGTTAATAGTGCTGAGTGTTGCAAAGGGATCATGTTAGAAATGATTAGGTTTTATGTAGACACAAGACAGGTGTATTGGGTTTTAGAGTGAATGAGTGGGTAGAAAGGAAATGTAAACAGTATAAACTACTTGGAAGAAAAGGAGTGGCCAATGCTGGGAAAACTCAGGCCTCCTACTTCTGGGTAAGTTAAATCTCTTCCTAGAAGAGTTACTTGCCTAACAATGTTGAGAGCACAGCTGAGATGATCCAGTAGATAGATGAACATTAACTATCAGTAACACAATTAAAAGTTATCCTTTTAGTATATATATATATATATATATATATATATATATATATCCTTTAGTATATATATATCCTTTCTGTATCCTTTTAGTTATATTACCCTGGAATTTGAAGAAGATTGTATTGCTACATAAACTCTCAAATATAAGTTCTGTATATTAAGATCTAAACTGTTGGTTCTATTTAACCTACCTCGGAGCAGAATCTGGTTCAGTAGATAACATTGCTATGTTTAAAAAAAGATGTACTGTTTGCCTATCATTTATTGATTGCAGTTATTTATATTTTGAAATAAAATTAGTACTGTCAGTTTGAAGACTTTGAACTTTATAAGTGGTAAAAATTTTATTAACATTTCAAAATTATGTTTGTCATTCTTTTCTATGCTCATGCCTGTTTGTCTTATCATACATGTAAGTTTTTTCCTATATTGAACAATTAACACATTATTTTATTCCATTAAATTTTAGATTACTATGTAGTTGGAAGCTGAGGACAATACTTTGTGGATACCATCAAATAATACAACAAGTAAGTCCTTTAAAAGGTTTGTGTTTTAAGCAAGGGTAAGAAATTACTAAGTTTACTTTTTTTTAAAGTCTTACTGTGCAAAAATGCTGTAACAAACTAGTTACTAAATTTTGTAGGTTTCATCTCTATGAAATATTTTAAGGATCTATACATTATGTAAAGTGTTTTTCAGTCTCAGAATCCTTAGCACATCTCTTGGCAGCATTTATGTTCAAGATTTCCATTCTTGAGACTTCAGTGTCTTCAAATGCATTCACCCTTATCCATATACATCACTTTTTGAGTGATTTTTTTCTGCTAAGACTGAATAATGGTGGTATAAAGAAATGCCAGGACCCATTTAGGAGTTGTAGGATATCTGTGACAAAAATGGGATTGTAATTCTAGATTAGTAACAGAAAAGGTGTGGAGATCACTTAGGATCATATACGTGGACATAATAGGAGTAGTTGTAAAGGCCACATTAGTGAGATATAGGCAGGATTAATTTAGTTATTATTTTTAAAATTATTGTATACTAGTAACTGGAAGTTTGTACCTTTCAATCACCTTTGCCTGTTTTGCCCACCCTCTGTACCCTGGTTTAGTTATTCTTAATGTTTAAGTTCCTCTACCTGAAAATTCCTTTAAAGAGTAAAGAAACTTTAAAACAAAATCACTGTTACTAAAGCAAAGGAAAAAAATGAAATGCCTCTTGTAGAAAAATAAATTAAGTAGAAATGCATTTCATTTGTATGCTTTTCCCTCTTATATTTTCTCTATCTAAAAGGCAGATTATTATCTATGATAACTGACAATGACAGAAACTCTCACATAAAGCATTACTGCACCAAAAAGAAATAATAGGAGAGAAACTATTTGATTTGTAGAATGTAGGCTGTAATTGCTGGCAGTATAATTACAGCAGTTTTTTAAGGGGATGCTTAAATTATTTCTTCTGTTTTTTTCCCCATTGCTCCCTCCCTATCCCCTGTGACTATTTATATTATACTAGAGGCCCGGTGCAGGAAATTCGTGCACAGTGGGGGGGGGGTGTCCCCTCAGCCCAGGCTGTACCCTCTCCAATCCAGGACCCCTCGGAGGATGTCTGACTGCCGGTTTAGGCCCGATCACCGGGATCTGGCCTAAACCAGCAGTTAGACATCCCTCTCACAATCCTGGACCGCTGGCTCCTAATCGCTCACCTGCCGCCTGCCTGGTCACCCCTAACTTCCCCTCCCCTCCCCCCCCCCCCCCCCCCCAGCCAGCCTGATCGTCCCTAACTGCCCGCCCCCCTTGCTGGCCTGGTTTCCCCAAACTGCCCCTGCTACTGGCCATGTCACCCCCAACTGCCCCCCCCCCCACGCCGGCCTGGTTGCCTCTTACTGCCCCCCCTGTCAGCCTGGTTTTCCCCCAACTGCCCCCCCCCACGCCGGCCTGGTTGCCTCTTACTGCCCCCCCTGTCAGCCTGGTTTTCCCCCAACTGCCCTCCTCTGCTGACCTGGTTGCCCCTAACTGTCCCGTCCCCCCCCCCCCCCCCCCCACTGGCCTGGTCACATCCAACTGCCCCTCCGCCACTGGCCTGGTTGTCCCCAACTGCCCCCCTCCCCCCGCCAGCCTGATTGCCCCAAGCAGCCTGTTGTTCAGTCATTTGGTCGTCCCTCACTAATCCCCCCTGCCAGCCTGGTTGTAGGCAGCCATCTTGTGAGAGTGTGATGGTCAATATGCACATTACCTCTTTATTATATAAGATATCAAAGTTTTAAGAAGTGAATCTATTGAGATATTTAAATAGCCTGAAAATCTTGTTAATAAAGACTAAGTATAAGAAGAAGATATCTGTTTTTCTTCACCAATTCACCAAGAAGGTTCCTAAAAAAAGTCTCAATTACTTAATCTCCTTTCTGCCCTCCAGTTGGTTATGTAGAACCCAATATTAGTTGAGTCTTTGTTTTATTCCAAGTCCAGATGAATATCACTATTCTTTCTTTGTTTCATTTTTTTTTTATTGAGTTCAGAGAGGAAGGAAGAGGGAGAGAGAGAGAGAAACATCAATGATGAGAGAGAATCATTGATCGGCTGCCTCCTACATGCCCCGTACTGGGGATTGAGCCTGCAACCCAGGCATGTGCCCTTGACCGGAATCGAAACTGGGACCCTTCAGTTCACAAGCCGACACTCTATCCACTGAGCCAAACTGGCTAGGGCTCTTTGTACATTTTTAACTAGTAAATATGGGTCAGGGGGTCAGCAGCCTTTTTCAGTGAAGGACCAGATAGTACATTTTTTAGGTTTTGTGGACCGTAAGTTCTCTGTTACAGCCACTCAACTATGGCGTTTAGTGCCAAAGCAGCCATGACAAGAGGTAAAGGTATGGCTTAGCTGCATTTCAGTACAGGTTTATTTACAAAAGCATGCATTGGCTGGATTTAGCCTCTGGACTGTAGTTTGTAGACCCTGGATATAACTTATTACTCATTTCTACCAAATTGAGGGGAGGGGAGAGATATTGTATAGAAGAAGGGAAAATAAAGATTTGTTCTAAAACATGAACACACTCAAAAGTTATTTTAAGATGTGAATCTTATGTCTCATACATTGCTAAAATATCTTAGATTATTATTTTTGTCTCTAAAGAGAGTGAACAAATTCATATATTTACTTTGTCTAGCACTGTGTGGCTGTAGTGAGGGCATCACAAAAAGTAACAAAAATACAATATTTTGAATTCAAGCAGAGAAATGATAAAGAACTTTATCTAAGAAAACATTTTAAATTATTTTTTCTTTCTTTTATTGTATAGTTATTTTAAGAATGATTTCTAAGAAATGGAACAGTGATTCTTAAATACTCATTCTACTTTAGAAGTTTACTTTTGCCATTTTGTTATATTAGTTTTACCTTATTGAAAGATAGACTCCTTTTGAATTAATATGGGTTAATCATGAAAGGACAAAAATAATAATTACAGGTCATCTTTAAGGTCAATAAAAATAAAAATAGACAGTATTATAATTATTAATTAATTGCTCTAACTAGATTTTTTTAGTTGTATAGATTTGCCTGATTTTTATATTTTATGTGCCAATTTCCACTTTCTTCACTCCCTTAAAAAATAATGATGTGGCTTGCTAGATTTGCTAAACTTGACAGTAATCAGTGCTGAAGGAAGAGAGGAGTGTGTGAGGTTTTAGGTGACATTCTACTCAGTTCAGTATATCTCACCAGAGTAGATTTTAAGTTCTAGTTTACTCTTTCAAAATGAAATTCGTAGGAATAGTAAGGATATTGACTAATACTTAAATTCTTATACTTTTATGATGTAAATATAATTAATATTTTTTCACATTCACATAAACATGTATTTTATTTTAGTTTCAGTGAATGGAATATTCATTGCACAAGTGAAATTAATTGAAAATGTCATTTTGATCTAGAGAATGAAGCACTCTCCTGATCTAATAAGCTTTATGATGGAGTTGAAGATGGTCTTGGTAGGTATTTGTTTTCTAACTCTGTTACCATAAGTCTTGATTGCTTTTGTAATTCCTGTATCTTTTTTATCTTACTGTGAAAATCTTGGTTTCTAGTATTAACATAATTATTTTTGGTCCATTGGTCATTTAATTTCAAAGAAATAATCATTAATTCAAAACTGAAAATACTGAGCTCATCTCTGAGTCACAATATTCTCTTTAGTACATTTATTACTGTAATTCTGAATAATATGAGATCCTATTTTTTAGCTTTCTAAAGAAATATGGACAGTATTGGTGATATTATTACACACTTATGATAGTGTATCTAAAAATGGAAGAATTATTAGTTTATTTGTTGGGATGTGTTATTAGTAATAGGGTTCCTATAATACAATCACTGATAAAAGTATTGATACCTCAATGAAATCAGTAGTTACTGAATTTGTTCTGGAAATTTTGTAAATCTTCCATGGAGTTTCCTAATAATAATTGGCATAAAGGAGCTGTTCTGCATGCATTTAATAAATGAACAATTACCCATATTTTAAAAAACTGTATGAGGTGTAGGTTATTTTATTCCTATTTTAGAGCCGAGTCATTAACTGCCTAAGACCTCAAAACTAGGAAATATTCAAGTTAGGATTTAAAACCTCTGAGTGTAAATCCTCTGTGTTCTTTCTACTACATAACTTTGTTTCCTTCTCCACAAAGAATGCTTTGCTTCTCTGCCTTTGCTTTTTTCCTATTATGGTTCTACAATAGGAGTAACATGTCTGACCTAACGTAGAAGGCAAAGTTTACAAATATCATAAATTTAGGATTAAAATACTGTTTTTATTATTATCCAAGTTTCTTTTATTTATTTACTAGAGGCCCAGTGCATGATTTAATCATGCACCTGGTGCACCAGCGGGCTGGCTGTCCGCCGGTGCACCAGGCCTTCCGAAAGCCTCCGGCGCAGCCATGGCTCAGTGTCCTGCTGGCCCAATCAGCTACCCCGGCCAACCTGAGTCCCGCCCCCTGCGCCTCCTGCTGGCCCAATCGTGGGCGTAGCAGAGTGATGGTAATTTACATATTACCATTTTATTATGTAGGATTTTTTTTTGCAGTGACCAAGTTTCTTTTTACTTTCAATATTTGAGGGTAGCAATAATTAAAATTTCTGAATAAAAATAGAAACTTCAAAGGAAATACTATATACGTGTTATATGTATAAGTACAGGAACTGTACTGACATTTTTTTTAAAGTGGATAATCTTAACAATCCTACCTAATAAAAGAGTAATATGCAAATTAACCACCACTCCGCTACACCCACCAGCCACGCCCACCAGCCAATCAGAGCGAGTATGCAAATAAACTCAACCAAGATGGCTACAGCCGCAGAGAGCAGGAGGGAGGTTTGGGTTTCCCAGGCAATGGAGGAAGCCAAGCTTTCCACCTGCCCTTGCCGGCCTAAGCCTCCACTCAAGGCTACAAAGTTTCAATTATAGAAGGTAAACAAATCCAAATAAAAATGGCAGCAGCCACAGAGCTGGAAAGAGCAGGAGGCTAGGGTTGCCCCTGGCAATAGAGGAAGCCAAGCTTCTGCAGCCCTGGCCTGACTTGGCCTACACTCAAGGCTACATAGTTTCAATTATAGAAGATACACAAACCCCAACAGAAATGGCTGCTGGCTACAGAGCGAGCAGGAGGCCTGGCTCCGCTCCAGGCTACAAAGTTTCAATTGTAGAAGGTAAATAAATTCCAGATACCAGGGCTTCCACTTGGGTCACCAGGGGCCGTGGCTTGCCTGCAAACCATCACAGGCCCCTCGCTCAGGCTGCCCCACACCCCAAGGGAAGCCCCACCCTGATCCGGGACACCCTTCAGGACAAACCAGCTGGCCCCCACCCGTGCACCAGGCCTCTATCCTATCTAATAAAAGAGTAATATGCAGATTGACCATCACTCCAACACACAATATGGCTGCCCCCATGTGGTCAAAGATCCTGCCCCCATGTGGACACAAGATGGCCACCACAAGATGGCCAGCAGGGGAGGGCAGTTGGGAGGCACCATGCCTGCAAGGGAGGGCAGTTGGAGGCGATCAACCCTGCAAAGGAGGGCAGTTAGGGGTGACCAGGCCAGCAGAGGAGGGAAGTTGGGGGCAAACAGGCTGGCAGGGGAGCAGTTAGACATCAATCAGGCTGGCATGGGAGTGGTTAGGGGGTGATCAGGCTGGCAGGCAGAAGCGGTTAGGGGCAATCAGGAAGGCAGGCAGGCGAGCAGTTGGGAGCCAGGTCTAAATGGGCAGTCGGACATCCCTCGAGGGGTCCCAGATTGGAGAGGGTGCAGGCTGGGCTGAGGGACACCCCCCCGCCCCCGTGCATGAATTTCGTGCACTGGGCCTCTATTACAAATATATTTTATGGACCATCAGGCTATCATCAGACATCATTAGTTAAAGTATAAGCACTAATAATTAAACATATACTTAAAGCATTAAAATTTATACCTTTTATTAGGGTTACATTTACATAATTTTTTATGCTTATTTCCATATGGTTTTGGTATTGTATCAGATTTCTTTTTAAATTTTACTTCTTTAGTTTTTAGATACCTTTTGATAATTCAGACCATATGAACATCTATGTAATTTGTAGATAACATTTATTTTTATCTTCCAAATAACATATTTGTCTAGGTTCGCACCTTTGCAGTAATTCTAATTTTTAACCTCAGCAATTCTAGTGATGTTTGTATTGCTTCTAAAACATAATTTTAGTTTTGTTTGGAGGAACATAAGCCATCTTCAACATACCTTAGGTGAGCCTAGTAGAAAAAGCAATTGTGATCTAACCAGATGGCAAAACACTTGAACTTGCCCAGTCTGGGAGTTATACAGAATGAAGAAAGAAATTAGCAGGTAAGTATTTATTGTGATAATGAAGGGTTTTTGTTTATAAGGTAATTCATAATGGTGTATTAATGTATCAGTCTAGGTAATATACTTAGAGTTCAGGCTCTTCTTTAAAGGTACATGTTACTTTCTATCAAACATGTCCCAGGAGTAGTAAGATAGTAATGAAGCCTTGGGAATGAGTATTCTTTAAAAAAGTTTTTTATCTTTGATAAGCGTAATAGAGGAGAATATTAAAGTTAAGGTTGACAGTATAATAATTGACTTTTTTTAAACCATTCTATTTTTTTAATTGATTTAAGAAAGGAGAGGGAGAGATAGAAACATCAATGATGAGAGAGAATCATTCATCGGCTTCCTCCTGTATGCCCCACACTGTGGATTGGGCCTGATGCCCAGGCATGTGCCCTGACCAGGAATTGAACCGTGACCTCCTGGTTCATGGGTTGACGATCAACCACTGAGCCACACTGACCAAATAATTGACATTTTTATATGATCTTCAGTGCAGTCCTTTAACTTTTTCATGTTGTTTTTTTTTCTTTATGAGAAGTGGAAAGATTGAGCTGGATCTCCTATAAAAATAATGGACACTTTAGTTAGGTACAGAGAAGATTATGAAATTGTTTTGTGTAATCAGGTACTAACAAATCATTGTCTGGCATTCCACAGCTGATCCAAGTTTTTTCTTTTAAATAGGAAGTTGCTTTAAAGAATAAACAAGAAATACATGCACTACCTCCTCCTCCCCAGTTCTACTCAAGCCTTATTGAAGAAATAGGAATTCTTGGTTGGGATAAGTATGTCTATTTTAAAATATGTTTTAGAAATGTTTTTATTTTACACATTCAACTTAATATTTTTTCAGTTTTAGCAATCTGTTTTATACCTGTTTTTAGTCAAAGTGTTTCATTGTAATTAGAGTGTCTAATCCTTATTGTGGTTATGAATTAAAGGGATGTTATCATGAAAAAATGACCTACAAGGTAAAATACTAAATTTGTGAAAAAATTACATATTTTCACTGAACATATTTTTTAAACTTATTTTTTTAACTTTTATTGGCGTATAATTAATAAATATAATCTTAATATATTTAAAATGTACATTGTGGTGATTTGATATACATTACGCATTGTGAAAATATACCCACAGTTGTGTTAATTAACGTATCCATCACCTCACATATTTGCTTTCTTAATTTTTATTTTGTTTACATTTTTGTGGTCAGTTTTCTTGTTGCTATTATAGAGGGGAGAATTTTTAGAACTTCTGAATACCATTTTGTTGATGTCTCCGAATCTGTTTAGGCTTGTATCTACCACCAATGTCTTCTATTGTCTCACCTTGCCCAAATCCTTATTCTCCTGCTCTGTTCCAGAATTGGTAAATAGGCAAAGGGAAAAATGACTGCAAAATTTTTATTTACCTCTCTTCTATTACCGCTTTTAAGAACTTGGTCCTTCAAGTCCTGGTTGCCTTAGCCGTTCTTTGATGCATTCATACTTCTTTTCCTTTTCTCTTTATCTGGTTACTCTAGTTGTTCTCAGTGGAAGCTTTGGTCTGTAGCAAGCTTCTCCATCTTAGCCAGACATAGATGTTACCTATAATTTTAAGTGTATTATTATGGTGATATTGAGGTTAATGTTAATTTATGAGATTAGGCTTTATTTGATAAGGTGTTATTCCTTAATAGGATTTAGGATGGATGGAACCTTTATAATAAAACTAGAGGCCCAGTACACGAAATTCATACATTTGGGGTGGGGGTCCCCTCAACCCGGCCTGTGCCCTCTTGTAGTCTGGGAGCCCTCGGGGGATGTGTGAGTGGCGGCAATTGTACATCCTTAGACACTGCCACTGCTGTGCTCGCCAGCCGTGAGCCCGGCTTGTGGCTGAGCGGTGCTCCCCCTGTGGGAGCGCACTGATCACCAGGGGGCAGCTCCTGCATTGAGCGTCTGCCCCTGGTGGTCAGTGCGTGTCATAGCAACTGGTTGTTCTGCTGTTTGGTCGATTTGCATATTAGCCTTTTATTATATAGGAAGATTGCATATTAGCCTTTTATTATATAGGATATAGCATACCAATGGAAGGAAGAAGACAAGAGAAGACGAGTAATGAATTAAGATGCACTAATAGCAATTCTGCTAAGGTTATGAAGGTGTGTTTCAAGGCATTGATGACATGGACCCTGCCATTTTTTGGATGTAAGGTGACAGAATAGAGAAAATTTATTTTGACTTATTTTCAGTTGCTTAATATTAAGACCTTAGTTTTTAACCTTTTTCACTCAGATGTCGAGTGTGACTTGACACGGTTAGCATCGGTAGCTAAATTATTGAATGTGTCAATAATTTGAAATATAAAAAAATCCAAATAAATAAGTTTGTATGAAAAGAAACTCCAGTTTTTTATTCTACTGCCACGCTTTGTAAAATCTGGGGTATTTAAAAAATTAAATCCTGAGTAGAATAAAGGAATCGAGAAAAAAGCAAGCGAGTGCAAAGGGTTAAAATAGTTAAGGATGTATGAAGGGAGTGGAAAGGGAAGAGGTAATGGTTCTAGTTTTGTTTTGTTAAATTGATAAAGTGAATTTGAAACAGTTTTCTATGTGAATGTGACATATTTCAGAGAACTCCAGTAAAAATTAATTGAAGCACTGATAATTTAAATATAAAATTTTTGAATAATTCATTTCTTTCCAACTAACTGTTATTTGTGAATGCCTATAATTGAGGGCAGTGCGGATACATAGGCAAGACTTAGATTGTTCATAGAACTTACATCTAGTAGAAGAGTCAGAATTTAAGTAGATAATCACAGTAGTACTTAATTCTAACTGATAAGAACTATACATATAATTATAGGATTTCTTGAGAGCCATTAGTAACAAAGTTATAAAGAGAAGTAGTGCAAGTATATAAAGTACTTTATGGAATATATGGTTTTAGAGATGAAAGGAAAGTATTGACTTTTGCTTTGTATTATACATATTGTGATGTGACAGAAAAAGGGATAGATCTCTAACTTAGATAATAGGTGAAAGGCAAAAATAAGGATACGAATGCCTCTACCATAACCTTCATCACAATATAAATGTTGGTCTCCACCTTAGACTAAGGTCATTGCACACAGGAACTTTCATTTATGAAGTTGCTGTTATATGCCACTGACTGTGCTAGCCACTTTATATAATTCTTATTTAATTCTCAGCATAAGTTTCAAGATATATATTTATATTCCCAACTTTGTATATATAAATTGAGTGTATACAGCCAAGGCTGGTTGCATGTCAGTGCTCAGGCTTTGTGTATGTGAATGATGCTCCCTGGAGTTGTGCTGTGGGTCAGCTCTGATATACAGCCTTCAATAAAGTTCCCTCAAGTACCTTCAGTGTGTAACTATGGATAAAATTGGCCATATGCAAAATTAATGCATCCTGAGAGACAGTTTCTTGGCTTAGATTTGAGAAAGGTGATAGTTTAATCATGGTGACTAGGATGCATGATTGAATTAGGTATATAGCTGTTACCTAATCATTTGTTTCATAGATTTACAAATAAAGACTGTTAACAGAAGAGAATATTTCTTTCTGGGTTGTGAGAGGCCAAAGAATAAGATTTGTCAATATTTATCCAACACTGGTAAAGTAAGAAAATCTCCCATCAGTTTTATTTTTGCATCTTAATTCTTAAATCAGGTATACTTGGCACACTGATAATACTGGGTTTCAGGACACTCAGAACTAAAACTGAGACCTGAATTGTACTGTCCCCAAACTAGAATTGCTACATTTTGAGACCCTGCCTCAGCAGCTAGCTAGCTTTTTCATTTAAAATACTAGAAGCCTATGAGGGCATGTGATAGGGGGTAGGGGAGGCTGGGGGAAGGTCTATGGGGGGGAAAAAGGAGATATATGTACTACTATATGTAATACTTTAAACAATAAAATTAAATTAAAAAATAAAAGCAGTGGTATAAATGGCAAAAAATAAAATAAAATACTAGAAGCCTGGTGTATGGATTCATGCACTGATGGGGTCCCTCAGCTTAGCCTGTGGGGATCAGGCTGAAACCGGCTCTCCGACATCCCCTGAGGGGTCCTGGATTGCGAGAGGGAGGTTCTCGGGTGATGCACCCCGGAATCGGGCTCCCTCCTCTCTGGTTCCAGGTACGTTGCCTGAGAACTGCAGCTGCCAAGTCACCACAGCTAGGCTGCTCCTGTGTTGAGTGACTGCCCCCCGGTGGTAAGTGTGTGTCATAGCTACTGGTTGGAGCGTCCGCCCCCCTGGTGGTCATTGCACATCATAACTACCAGTTGAATGGTAGGATGGTCACTTAGGCTTTTATATACAGTATATAGATCTTTTAAAAATGATACACATAATGATTTGTATGACAAACTAGTTTAAGTGGATTATGAGAATCTCAATGATTGCTAGACCATGTCAATATATCCATATTTCCTTTGCATTCTTAACAATAATCTTATAGATTTGTTAGTGTAATAATAAAATCTGATAATAAAAGAAACATCTTTTTAAGTTAATGAAGACCTTGCTGTGTTTTTTAATTACATACTTGACATATCTAATTAACTCTATAGGATCAGGCATTATAAAAAATTAAGTTAGAAATGATACAGAATTAGTAGCTGTCTTAATTTTAATTGCTGTTGTTATAATTTCTATACATGTTTAAACTTCTTAAAAAGCACACTAAAAACAGCAAGTTGTTCAAAGGGTAAAGATGAAGATGATATGACAGCTGGGTGTTATGCTGATTCACAAGGGTGAGGGATGCAAAAAGATGTCTTGATGGGCTTGTGTTAACTTCTGCTTGTGTTGTTTTGTAGAGTAGCTATATAAAACAATGGGAATTAAACAGAGTCCTTGGTGTTTATCAGGATTGTCTGTTTGGTACTATGAATGTCCTGGAGTTACAGGTGGGCTGATCTACATCTCACTTTACCTAGGATAGTTCTATTAATGAATGCCTTTTATCCTGACCCCTGTCAGTCTCAGAAGTGTCCCAGTTTGGAAGAAATCCATAGTCACCTTATTTATAGCCTATCTTATGGTTGTTTTAATAATCACATGGCCCCAGATAATTCAGAGATTAAATGGGGAAGTGATATGATGGTTTTATCATTTTTATAGCATATTATTTATCAGAGTGAGTAGAATTCAGGTATTTGGCCTTTCAGATTTGTCTTGGGAAAGAGCTGAGTTTTACCTAATTTGTTGTACCACTGAAGGATTGTTAACATATCTCAACATATATTAAGTTAGATTTTTAATTAAGCCTATTATTTTAGTAATGGATTTGATCCAGTGATGATGATATGTTCTATAATTCTCAATGAATTTCAAAGAACTATATAACATATTGGAGTAAATGGAATACTTGTTTACACTAAATTAATTTCAATAACTGGACAAGGACTTTAATTCTGACTTACCAGCTGTGTGACCTCGGTCATGTAACGTAACCTCCCTGAGAGCCACATTTCCTTCATTTTTCGATCGAAACTAATAATGAATGTTGAAAAGAAACATGTTATGTGACTCAGTTAATCCCTGTCTAAAGTTTCTATAAAGTTGTTGAGACACTAGTTCACTCAAAAATGTCAGACTGTATATGAGTTTTACAGAGATTTAATTAGTGTTACGATTTAATTATAACCAGTAATAACTTTTGTTATATAATGCAAAAGAACATAGACGTTAACAAATTACCTTTATAAGAATGTTTTTCCTCATTCATATCCAAATCATTGAATAACTACAAATTATCTAATGGTGAAAAATTTTGTTTTTCTAAATTGGTTATGTGTTGATAGTATCTAATTTAAACAGAATGTGCATTCAGTTGTTTACAACACACATGTGAAGCATAAACATGAACCGGTCTGAATAGCTTTTCCATGTTCATTTAATACATAGAGCATTGGCACATATATAGAAGTGTAAAACTTTTATATTCCTTATAAAAAGCAATAAACTTACATGAAAAGCAGCAGTGTGAGAGTTTTAAGAAAGGTGAAGTGCTTTTGAGTTACAAATAATTTAAAAAGGTTCGTAGAGGAGGTGGGTTTTGGGATAAGCTTGGAAGGAATATAGAAAGACTTAAAAGGGAGGGGTTGGTGGAGGCAAGGCTGTAATGATGGAAATGTACAATTCATTTTTGAACTTTTGAGTAAATCATTTGCTCACATAAGAGAATTAATATAAGGGCCAGACTGAAGGGTCTTAATGCTAAACTAAGGATTCTTTATATGCAGTTGATGGAGACGCATTGAGTGTTTTGAGTTACTTAGGTAGATTAATGTAGTCATGGAAGGCAGTATAGGTTGGTGTACAGAAGAGACAGGAAGTAAAGACACCAATTAGGGAGGTTGCTTTTTGAAATGTAGGTTTGAAGTATTAATGCTTAAACTTGAGAGTAGTGGTAAAAATAGAAACTTTGATGCTTTATTAAACCATGAAGGTCTCCAGTCTACCTTTTGATGTTATTACTATGTAAATATACCTAGATATTTAAATAAAAGAAAAACTATATAACTTAGGCTGTTGGTCAAAATAGGTACACTATTTCAAGAGATAAAAGCACATTCCTTCTGCTGCTCTCTACTGATAACATTCAGCTACTAACAAGAACAACAAAAATCTCCCTGAGCTGAAGTATCCTTTTTAAGTGTTATAAAACTTAACTGCCAAGTTTAGTGCCATTTTACTTATTGCAAGCATACTTACAAAGAAATGCAGCAAGTGATAAATACAAAGTAAAGTGCCAAAGGTATATTTTATTTCTTTAGATTTTATATATATGTTTTATATTTTTAGTCAATTTTGAATGTGCCTAGCAAAGTAATAATACCCAAACTCCTTATTTTAAATGTGATTTCACAACTTTAAAAAATATTGAGCATTCCAATGATGAAAGTTTTTAAAATTTATTATTTAAGTGAATTATTTACCTTATTTAAATGAGTAAATATTATTCTATGTTGTTTAAATTAAGATACCAAAACAATAAAGTAGATCATTTAAAATAGACTTTTTTAAGAATGATTTTTTAAATTACTTGTAAGAGCTTATCACTGTTCTCCCCTCTATAATATCTTTTTTTATAGACCAAACACTAAGATATTCTTTCCTATTGTGAATGGATAGAAGTATGTTCTTTTAGTTAGGGTACAAGTTAAACTGCTATTAACAAAGAGAACCCCAAATCCTCAATGTTTCAAACAAGATAGAATTTTATTAATCTCTCATTAACAGCTCAGAGGTAGGCAGATGGTCAAGAGTGAGTACAGGTGGCGCTGTCCCACAAGGTCATCCAAGAACCCAGGTTTCTTTCATTTGTTTCTTAACTATCTACTGTTGCTTAATTGTTCAGTATAGTAGCTACTAGCCACATGTGGCTATTGGCATTTATATTTAAACTACATTAAAATTTCAGTGTCGATAATAGCTATATTTTAAGTTCTCCATAGCCACATGTCACGAGTAGCTGTTGTTTTGGACAGTGCAGATGTAGAATACCTCCATTATTGCTGATTGTTTCCGTGGTCAGAGTGGCACTAAGAGAGTTGTTCTTGTCTGCATGGTCTTTGCTGGCTTATATTGCTCAGATCTAGTCTAAAGGAAGGGAGAGTGAGAGGGGCACTGGAGAGGGTTAGGCAACATTTTGTTAATAAAAATAATTCAAAAGATGCACATATCAATCACTTTTATTATCAGTCTAAAATTTAGTGATAGGCTGATACCCAAGGGCAGCTGGGAAGGATTGCTAGCTGAATGGAGTGTGCCCTGCTAAATCTTGGTGTAGTTAGGGGTGCAATAGAGGCAGGGATTCTATTACCAAAAGAAGAAAATGAGAAGAAATACTGGAGGTCATGTAGCAGTGTAGGTCACATGTACTCAAGGTGTTAATAATCATGAGATTTCTCCCTGTTCCTGAAACAAAGTAGAAAGAAATCGACATGGATAAAATGTTTAATTTCAAATGACTAGGCTGAGAGTAACCTAAAGTTATAAATGTTTTTACTGCTTTATTAGACTTCTTAAAGTTTAACAAAATTAATCTTACCATTTTGACTGCACAACCATATTTTGAGCATGACATTTTTATCTAATGTTTTATTTGTGTCTTCAACTTTATGGAAAAATGATAATCTTTTGTTTGTGTGACTGGAAACAAAAGACTAGAACTTTTATTTCTGTCTAAGAACATCTGGATGAGGAGCAGCAATGTGAAATACAAAAAGGACTAGTTGGTGATATAGTTGTTTCTTTTCTCTCCTCACCCTTCTTACTCTCTTTTTGGATATATTCATCATGGTTATAAACGCTATAAGGCTTATAAAGAAAAGCAGCAGCCTTTTCCCACACTTTTTTTTTTAACTCCAGTCTTATTCTCTGAGGCAAATACTCTGAAATATTCATGCTTGCAACTTCCATATTTTTCAGTGATATGCCTATATTCAAAATTGCTTGATTTATTAGTTTTAGGAATTACATAGTGATAACTATAATTAAAGAGGATTTAGTTCCTATACCACCATCTCTCTCCTTTCTTTACTATTCTTTTATTTTGCAATTAGATTTAATATTCCTTAAACTTCTTTCATATCCATTTAATTAATGATATGTATCTTTTACTCTCAAATTAGCAATTACAAGTTTTAGTGGTCCCAATCTCTCCTCATTTCTTTCCCCATTCTACTTGTCAATTTTTGTCACATCTTGCAGTGGTTAAATATATTTACATTCATTTCTGTAGCTATAATTCTTTTAGCTTTGTCTATTGCTGGATTTAAAAAATTGTAATTAGTAAGCAGTTTGATTTTTTTATGACTTGTAAATATTTTTCATTTTAAAGTTAATGGTAGAACAATTATAATTTTAACATAGCTTCATTGTTTATAATTTAGATTAAAATTTTCCCTTCCCTTTTTTTATTAAACATTCCCTTTATTTCTCCTCATATATATCATACCCTCTATTCTATAGACTTTCTTCCTTTCCTTTCTTTACCAGCTATCTTGCTCCCTGGATCTTCTTTTTCTGTTTTTTGTTTGTTTGTTTGTTTGTTTTGTTTTGTCTTTAATGTGTTTGTCACCCAGTGTTCCTCAAACCACTTTTTATTTTTATAAAATTTGTTGAAAATTTGCTTTAGTTGATGCTATTTCCTTCTTATTCTTTTTGTAACTATGGGTTTATCTACATTTAAAAAAATTATTTTTTAGTGAGTAAAGAGAGGATATAAATAAATGCATGTGCTATATCAGCATCTTGAATCTGAAGTGTTGATGTTTTCAAAGAGTTATGTGCCCATATATCTGAACTTAGAGTTATATTGATAAAATGTGTGATAAAGTCTCATATTCTATATTTTTTGGGGTAGGGGAATTTGAGATGCTTACAGATATAATTGAAAGAAATTAGTGATTAAACATTTATGTATAATATCATTGACATTTTTGTGTAAGTAAACATTTTTTCTGGAATAATTTTTTCTAAGACCCTAGACTTTTTATAGATTATGATAAACATTCTTCTGCTGATAAAGATATCTTATCTTTTAGTTTGTTGTTGAAGATATGTGCCTTTTTCAGATTTAAATCTATTTTTTATTACAAATAGTGTTCCACAACTTTATTGCCCAGCATTTTTGAAATTGACCCACTTTCACTATTATCCCAGGCCAGTGACTAAGCAGCATACAGTGATGTTAAAAAAATGTTTTCTGGGTTAGAAGGCTAATGTTAGTGCTGAACTCTAATGGGTCTTACCATCAGTCTGGGTGATAAGTTGTGCAATACTCTTAGGCTACTTTTTATCTTTACAAGAGAATAGTATTGTAAAAATGTCAAAAAATATCCACATGCCCAGTTCACTAGTAAATATACTACTAAATTTGAACATTTTTGGCAGTAGCTTATGCTACTCAAGGGACCATAGTTTTACAGAATGATATATTTCAAAGGGTATTGGTTTCCGTTGCAGAAAATTCATGCATTTAGAGCAACTTAAAGCCAAAACAACTATGCTTGTGCTATATGTTTAAAATATTAGTCATCTTGAATGCATGCCCAGGTTAAGTGTCAGAAGCTATATATCGCAGAAAAAGAAAATTTATTGTTAGGAGATCAGGCTATACCTGTGCTCATGCAGCATTTTCCTTAGAGGATCAATTTGAGTATAAACTAATATCGGCCAGATTTTTGTATAGTAACATTATTGATAATAAAGGAAAAGTTCATCATGGAGAAAACAAATAAAGGAAGCATAAGAGTCTCATACTGTATAAAACTACAGAAATGGATCAAAGACTTTGACAGGAAGTTTAATGTGTACATAAGTAGAAGCTGACAGGAACATGCTGTGTGTGCCAGAGGTTCCAGTGATGGAAAACCGAAACATAGTGCTCACTGACCACAGCATGAGCCTTGACACACATTGTAAATAATCCAGAGATCTATGACTACATTAAGCACTAGGCTGGTGTATTAATGGCAGTAAATCTATATAGCAGCATAAAGGGCTGGCATGCAGAAATCCCTCTGATTAATTTTGCAATGGATTAATAGGAATATAGCAAATATTTTCATTTCGAATCCTACCATTCTTCCCCCTTCCCCCCAGTCCTGTCCTCCCCAGTATGATCACTTTTTATTCTCTTCTTCTCACCAGACTTGTATATGTGGATTCTTGCTTCAGTACCATCAAGTTAAAAGCTGAAGATGCTTCTGGTAGAGAGCATCTAATCACTCTCAAGTTGAAGGCAAAGGTATGTGCTTCATTAAACTGTTATTGTGGTCAGGAAATGCTTCGTGAAATGACCTCTGTTAATGTTTTCAATCTAATGAAGTGCCAGCTGCTTCTAAAAAATGTACATATGGTACTTAAAAAAATTATTTTGGAAAGCCTCAAAGAAAATTCAGCAGGTTTCCAAAAGCCTAGATATAATTTCATGTCACTATTTTAGTTCAAATTTGATCAAAATATAGACTTCATAAAAAAGAAATATTGCAATAAGATTCAGCAGCTTTAAAGTACCAAAATGTTATTTTTGTAACATCCAATACAGAAAAGAGTTGGAAGTTTCCATTATCCCAAGTAAAGTTCTACTGAAGGTCTTTTGTCTTCAACTTGACTATGAATTACCTTTGTAGTTCTTATTTCTGACCCACTTCCAACCACCATACACAGACATACACATACGCGTATTTTTTATTGTATGTTTGTTTTGGCTGATTTTTTTTTTTTTTTACTTCTGTTATTTTAAGAATTTGCCAAGGTTATGCCTCTCTTTACAGGGCCTTTATAGGCTAGTGATCTATAACTATTCATTAATTTTTGGCACAAAATATACCTGTTTCATCTTTATTTTTTAGTTCTAGATTGTGAATTTTGAGAAATAAGTAGAATAAGCAAGTTCAGCATATTAATCATTTATTTAGTAATCACTAGGGAAACATAAGAATTTGAGAAAACCAGGACATCTTTTTTTTATTGTTCCCAGGAGTCATCAATCAACTCTATTTCAGAAGATTGCAGTGATGAAAAGATCAATTGTGTTTGTCCTTTTTAAAAATGTGCCTGGCATTTAAGCTTTCCATGAGAGAGAATTAATATATAAAGCTGTACTGGGTGACACAGAAAAGTTGATATCTTATAGTGCCTCTATATCAGACAAGTTGAGAAATTACTCATTACCTCTCTTTTCTCACATACAGAATGTTTAGGCATATATAATTTTAAGACTCGTGTGATAAGTGCTAAAAAATATGAGTTGGCTAGAAATCTTATTTGTAAAATAAGTTACATGCATATTTTAGTTAAAATAAACATAAATTATTTTCTCTTTTAATTTTTAAGCTTTGCTTTTTTAAAAACCAAGGAGAAAACTGTCTTTATCCTTCCAAAGGTCACACATACTACCAGTGGCAAGGGTTCTGTCATTTCCCTCAAAGCTTTATTTGTTTCTGTTTCTTTTTTTTTAAGAGCCTACTTTTTGCAAGCATTTCTACTTACTGAAGGGATAATGCTTTAAGTCTGCACTACCTATACCTATACCTACAAAGATGTTATTATTAATTCTAGTTAATGATGTTATTGGTAGTATTGAGAGCGAGGATGTAGCTATTAGTCTTTTCCTTTTTTCTTATGTCTTCACAAGGTAGATAAGGTGACACTTTTAATATTTCTCTGGAGAATCTTTTCAACTGTCAATTTTTGCAGTATCAATAGCTGTGAAACACTATCATGGATGCCCTGGAAAGAGAGAAGAGAAAGCTTTATTTGAGTTGGGAAAGAATTAGGAAGAAAAACAAATGTGTTTTTTTCTTTTTACTTTTTGAAAAGACAGTGGAACTGAATGGATCTTACGTTGGTATGATTTACTAGAGTCTTTAATTGTCCATTTAGTTCCATTTTCATAGAGACAGACCTAAGTTCTCTTTTAGATGTGGTCATTTCTTTTCTAGGAATATTTGGATCTGGGATTGTCAGTTAAAAATAGCGATTAGCTGAAACTGTATTAAAAGCACAAAGACACATCAATAAAAATAAATAAAATGGTACATTTATGTGTCAGAAAAAAAAGCACATAATGCAAAATCTTAATCAAGGCTAAATTTTAAAGGGTCAAGTTGATTTTTTTTTAAACAAACCTTAAAAAAGGCTTATTTTGTGAATATACAAAACTTTTTTTACATATATTGTAAAGAAATTCATTAGCTGAAGTATTTTTATTCTGGTATACATACTTCCAATTCTGCTCCTTCCCTTACTATCTCCAAAAACCCACAAAGAAAATAGTACCAATTTGACTAGATGCTTCCTATTAAAAATAAATATATAAACAAAAAAGAACTATGGTAAGGGAAATAGTTAATTTTTTTTTGTTTTCATAAAGTGTATTTTTACGCATTACTTAATACTTATAGTATATCCTGAACTGTGGGATGTAAGTACTATCTTTCCTTGAGGAAAATAAGTAGCCTAGTGCTTCTTCAGCTTTGGCCTAGATCAGAGTTATTTGAAAAAACAAATCACAGATGTGTATCAGAGGCTGGGCATTCTCTCTCCGATGGCCATTTTTATAAATCTGCAATTTGTATGTATTTACTTGGGGAGCCTCTTAGATGGTCCAATGACAGAACAGTTTGGGTTAAAATTTTTCTTAGAACTATATTAGAGTTTAAATATATTGGATGTGACAAAAATAAGCACTTTTATAATTTTAGAATTATTTAATATTTATTGATTTGACTGAATCGTTTGAATTGAGATTTTTATACTATATTTTAATTTAAAACAATTGCTAGACTTATTTTTCAATTAATATTCCTTTATGTGGAGTTTTTATTGTCAATTATACTTCTAAAATGAAACTTTTGGTAGTCTTTGGTGATTTTATATATACCTATCCTACTTACTGAAAACTCTGAATTTTGATAGTTATTTTATAATATTTTTAGTTATCTGTGTTGTAGTTAGTACTATAATACAAATGATTCTGAATATGAATATCTAGGATACTACTTCATAATTCATGTTAAATTATCCACAAGTACATAAATTTGTGCTTTTAGGTTCTGTGCAGTTTTGTAAAATTTATTATGTAAATAAAGTTGATCTTAAATGGGAATATAATTAACACACACGATATATGCATTTAATTTATAATAGATATACAGAAAGCCACCTACAAATAAATCAGTCTAATTTATGTTTAGATGTTTGAATAATTATACATAAAATGTATTTTAAAGATATTATCCCAGAAACTATCCCACACTTATGTATGTGAGATCATGTTATATTTAGCATAGCCTGCTTTTTCGTTCAATTGCTAGATTTCTATGTCAGTGTACATACATAACATTTATTCTACTGAGTCCTGCTTAAATATAAGATCATATTCTCTTTTAGCATAATGAGTTATAAGTATTTAATTACTTCCAAAGTCATAGGTGCTTTACTTGGTTTATCTACTCTAAATACAATAAATATTTCATTAAGTTCATACTCTTGCTCAGATTGATGATTTAAGTTAGAGAGTTGATATTGTTCATTGTCAGCATCAGTGGGAGATAAATAGCAGTAAGCCAAAGCAAACTAAATATTCCATTTTTGACCCATGGAGGTTTCAAATGTGCATTATTAGTTTTACAGATTGTTAACATTTTAGAGGAAAAAGAAATTTTATAACCCTTTTAGTTGACTTTCGTCATTTTTACTTAAAAACAGAAGTTTACTGACTTGTCCAAGATCACACAAATTAATTAGCAGAACTAATGAAAGCTGAAGTCTGCCTACATTTACTTTGATATAATCACATGCCTAATAAAAATGGCATACAAATTGTTTTTCCAGTGATTACAGCAGTTATACTCTTAAATACATCACCTGCTAATTGTCTGAAATAGAGCTCCCTCTTTAATTTCGGCCTGACCTTTCTTAAATTTCCCTCCAAATTAGAGTATAGTTATATTTTTATATAGTTTCCTGTATTTTTGTCTTCGTGTTATCAGTTCTGCATAACCAGATACCATTAGTCAGAGTTTACAATAAGTTTTCTTTCCAGTCAACAGATCATTATAACTAAATGTTGATTCATTTCAGAGCATTGACTTCAATGGTATTTTGTAAATACTGTAGTGATAATTTTGTCCCTTTTTGCTTTATTCAGCAAAGTAGTGAAAAATAAACTGCAAAAGTGAATCTAAAACTTTTTTTTAAAGTCTGTCAAATGAGAGAAAGTTTTCCTAAAACTAATTTTATTTTAGTAAATTTAGCTTTTTAATGGAAAGAAATGAGTATTTTTAAAATTACATGTGACTTTGAAAAATCCAGAATTGCATTTTAGAGAAATCATGTAGTACAATTCTCTAATAACAAAATTGATTTTAAGAATAACTACATTTTGTCTTTAACTTAGAAACCTGATTTTTCATAATGACTTCCACTTTTTGTAGAAAACTGTTAAAAGAATTGATTTTCTGTTTATCAACCATGAAAATGTTTTTTTGGCTTAAAACTATTACTTTTGTTTTTCCTTAATAAAGAAGCATTTTATTCTTTTTAAAAATCTTCTTACTAAAAGTAATTGCTTAATTGTGGAAAATACATTTTATTTTATAATTAAGAATTGTTTGTATTTTTGTGCATTTCTTGATTCTGATACTGCCTCTTCAAATAGTAGCAGGCTATTTGAGATTAAATTTTACACTAAAAGGAAACTAATATCAATTAGTTTGACCTCTTATTTTAAAGATAAGAAACCGAGATAGAGTGTGGTTTTCCCTGCAATCACATTAGCAGCTCACCTAACACTGACTTCATTCATTCTTCCTTGATCAAAATTGATTGTGTTGTTACCCCCAAATCATCAAACTTTGTACCTCTTGAACATAATTTAACTGCTAATCAGTTCTTGACATCTCTAACAGTAAGATCAAAATATTTATATATAATACATTTGCATTTATAATACTATTCCTAATCAGTTTTTCTAAAATAACTCATGTGAAATTGTCACACAGAAGTAAAATTAACCTATATTTTTGCTTTTTCATAGTACCCTGCGGAATCACCAGATTGTTTTGTGGATTTTCCTGTTTCATTTTCTGTTTCCTGGACTCCACAGGTACATTCTTAAAAATTTATTTTAACTAGTTAAAAAAGCATATTCTATTTATTTATATGTGGCCATTATAGGTTATAAAGTGATTTTCTTTTAGTTTTCTGTAAGCATTTGTTTATAAACAGGACTTCTAGAGTATATCTTTTATATTTTCTAGTAGTTTATGTTCATTTTCTCTCTCTCTGCACACACACACACACACACACACGTAAATACACCATTCAGCCTTTAGATCTTTATGCTTCAGTATAGATAAACATGAAGAAGCTCTGTTGACAGAAATTTTGCTTTAAATTTAAATTCTAAAGCACTGTTTATAAAACAGTGAGCAGTAAGTAGAAAATTGGGTGACATTTTTCAGACTGTTAAATCTTTTAACATTGCTGACAAAATATCAGAGAATCTTCAAAAGAGAATGAGTTATGATTAAAAATATAAGCCTTTCCCTTTCAACTCTTTTTTATTGTTTTTAAGTGTTTCTCCTGCATTCATCCTTGGACTTAGACAATTTTCTTTTTGTATGTGTTTCCAAAAATTCATACTTTGAATGAAGAATATTGGAGATTCTTTCTCCTGCTCCTGTCAATTGAATTTCTCAATACATTGATGATAGCTAATAAGATAATGTGTTTAGAAGTGCATTGTAAACTGTAACATTATATAGTTATAAGGTATGATTTTCAGTAGTACCATCATCAACATTATATGTGTGGTTTCTGAAGACCTGGCAGAATAGTAGCAGTTAAGTTCAAAGAACAATCTAATGATGATGGGCATGGTCCTTCTTTCATTGGTAAATTGTGTCACACATTTCTGTTCTTATGCAAACAAAACAAAATTCCTAGTGACATTTTACAAATATTTTTTGTTAGGAAATATTGTTACGTTCAAGTGAAAATTTATGCTAGAAATATATAAAGCCATTGTCCTGTATATGAAGTTTTTTTGGGGAAAAAAAGCCTAACAGCATTTAAATAGTCTTGTGAAGGTTCTACATTTGTATAAATATATTCAAAATTATTTTTCTCATTTTTTTTCTTTAAAAATAAAAAAAGGCTTTCTCCTTTCAATGGAAATAGAGAAAAAAGCAAAATAAAGGAGAGGAAAAGCCATGTGATTTGCTTTTGGTATTCTGTTATGTATCATAAATATACTAGAGGCCCAGTGCACGAATTCATGTACCAGTGGGGTCCCTCGGCCTGGCCCGTGGGATCGGGCCAAAACTGGCTCTCTGACATCCCCCGAGGGGTCCCGGATTGCAAGAGGGCACAGGCCAGGCCAAGGGACCCCACCAGTGCAAGATCGGGGCTGGGGAGGGATGCGGGAGGTTGGCCAGCCAGGGAGGGACCACAGGAGGGCTCCAGGGCATATCCAGCCCACCTCCCTCAGTACCGATCCATCAGCCGGACCCCAGCAACAACCTAACCTATTGGTCGGAGCATCTGCCTCCTGATGGTCAGTGCACATCATAGAGACTAGTTGACTGATTGACTGCCCCCTAGTGGTCAGTGCACATCATAGTGAGCAGTTGAGCATCCTTAGCATATCATTAGCATATTACGCTTTGATTGGTTGAATGGACAACCGGACACTTAGCATATTAGACTTTTATTATATAGGGTAGGAAATAGTGTGTTGACTTTTAAAAAAAAGAATTGGAATGATATATAAATTGTATAGCTTTTCTTTTTTTAATATACATTGTTTATTTGGCTCTGTAAGCTTTATCCTTGTTGATTTTTAAAAACATGTTTTTATTCATTTCAGAGAGGAAGGGAGAGGGGAAAAGAGAGATAGAAACATCAGTGATGAGAGAGATTCATCTATTGGCTGCCTCCTGCATGCTCTCTACTGGGGATCGAGCCTGTAACCTGGGCATATACCCTGACCAGGAATCCAACCATGACCTCCTGGTTCATGGGTTGATACTCAACCACAGCAACACCAGCCCGGCTTTATCTTTGTTTTATATGAGACTGCAATAATATTGTACCCAGATTGTATTACTCTTTCCAGATATGCTATCTCTAAATTTTACTTCAGTATTTATCAAAACCCAAGGTTGAAGAATATGTTTTTGATGTTTCTTAGTTTTTTTTAAAATGTAGATAACTATACAGGTTTTCCCCAGATTTTAATCTGTGAAAAAAGTTTGCATCTCCACAGAAAAATGCACTTACCTTATTTTGCCATTTAGCAACATTAATGTGTGACTATACTAGACTAGAAAATCTTTGAAGAAAATTTTTAAAATTTTGTATCTTAACACTAGTTCAAGTGCCTTAGATATATAAGTATGAAGTGTTTATAATACTAATTTAAATTCAAATTTTAGATTTAATTGGGTCATACAAATGTTCTGTTTTGTATTAGCTCCAAGAAAATAGAATTAATTAGTAGTAATTGGAATGTCACAAATTAATTTTTAAGTTACAGAATATACTAAAATTCGTAGCAAAGTACAGAAAGAAATTTGGATACCTTATTATCCACAACTCAAATTTGACAGATGTTAATATTTTGTTACATTTGCTTCAGATATCTTTCTCCCTATTTCTGTCCTCTTTTAGGAATAAAGTGTTTTTGGAACAACTAAGATTTACCCCTCCTTTACCTCTCTCCTTTCCTCTTCCTTTCCCTCTCTTCCTTTCGAGAGGTAACCACTTCCCTAAATGATGTGAATGCTATCTATGCATATTTTTGCTACATTTGTTTATGCCATTTTCTATCACATTTGCAGTCTGATTTTTTACAATGTTTTTACAATGGTTTTTACAATGGTTTACCAATGATCCATGCATGTGTGGCACATTTATTTTAAATGCTTTATATCATTCCATTATGTGAATCTACCAGTTAATTTATCTGTTGCCCTGCTGATAAGGTTGTTTGCAATTTCTTACTAAATTTTTTGCTGCAGTGACATCCTAACATGTTTCTTTGTACACCTTTGAGACTTTTAGTGCTGCTTATACCTAGTAGTGAAAATGCAGGATTATAGGGAAATGTGCCTCTTTGGGATTATTAGATGTTGCCAATTGCCTACCCAAATTGGTTATATAAGTTTATACTCCTACCCAGTAATGCATAATAATTCCTACATTTTCAAAAACCTTCCAAATCTTAGTCTGATTTTATTCTAACCTTAATTCTTATTAGGAATGATAAATCATTATTACCGTGTTTATAACCTGAGCCTATTTAAAATTTTTTTTTTTTATTATAAGCATTCCTTATATATTTTAGATACTGATTCTTGTTGGTTATTTTGAAATTTTAGTATCTTCTCCCTGAGGCATGTCTTTTAACTTTGTGTATGATATATTTTGTCAATCCGAAGTTTAGCAGTTTCTTCCTTATGATTTCTACTTTTTTGGTCTTGAATTGAAAAATCTTGTTCTGAAACTATATTCGATAGATTGTTCTAAAAGTTACACATTTTTCATATTTAGTTAAGTATTTTTCATATTTATTTACTGTTTAAGTATGAGATAGGAATCTATTTACACTTGCCTATTCCATATATGCTCATTTGGATGTGCCGTCTTCATTTGTGGAGATTGGGAAGTGATTTCAATTTTTCATTTATGCATGCCATTAAACTTTAGAAAATTTTCAAAATATAATATATATCTATTCTTTTAAAGTCTAGTTGTACATCATAAGTATTTTGGTGATGTTACCAGGGGTATGAACTCTTGAGTCTTTTAGGTATGAGAAGAGTGTTGGCGATGTGTTTTGAAAGTAAGAAGCAGTATCAGACTTGTTTGCTGTTTTTGACTTTTTTTCATTGACCTGTTGGAAACAATTCTGCTTGTGGGAATTATTTTTTTTTAAACAAGTTTTAAACATTTGTGGTTCTCAACCAAAATAAATGCTACTATTGTAGTCTAATAGCAAACATTTAAGAGACTGTTAGTAGGTTCCAGATAATTGATTTTAAAAAACAAACAAACATTCCTTTTCTGCTTTTGTACATTTTTTCTTTGGATTCAGTGTTTCTGGACTTTAAACTTGGAAGATCTTTATTTTCCTTTCTTTTTGTAAAATAATAGACATGGCTTTGTGGCATCCATATTAAAAATGGGTAATTTTCCTTATGGTCCCTGTCTTCCTGCTGGGTTGATAATGTTTTGATGTATTTTTCTCTTGCTCTGATGAGAGGTCTGCTGCTGCTGCTCTGACATATTCATTTGGATGAATAATTATAACTTGCACAATGTCAAGCTGAAGATGGTAGGGTTTTGTGCGTCATGACAAGCCTAGTAGCCAGTGCAGGTGTCTCACAGCATGATCAGCAACAGCCAGTGTATTCTGGCTCGGAGGAGACATTTAGAGGAGTAAGAAATCAGCACCAAGGGCAAGGCTGCTGCTACCACTGCTGCTGTGATGTGCCAAAGAAGCACAGAGTGCTTCCCAAAGACGAGTGACTGCACACCTCTTTTCAGATATCTACTTTGTTTACTCCATTATGTTTTTAAAATAGATTTTAGTATAGAATGTAAGAACATGTCATGATTTTAATCTTCTCCTGCTTCCCAACATGACAAATACTCCAAAATGTGTCTTTAACAATCTATCTTTTGGACTTTTACGTACAGATCATATATATGAATATTGTTGACTAATGAGACTATAGAATCCCCTAATGTAAGGTTTTAAGTGCACTGATGTTAATGATTCTATAAAAAAATTTATTTTCTCCAGGTCGCTGACCAATCCAAAATGGATGTTAAAATTGCAGTTCTACCTATAAATGTGCCATTCAGTGCAGGCTTGGTGAAGTATTCTTGCCAGGGTGGTTGGAGTTTTCAGATTTGGTATTATACAGTAAGCAGTGGTCTTTATATTTTTAACATGGAAATCTCATATTTTTGGAATAATGCCATGAATGCAAGAAGAGCAAAACTAATGATAAAGCCTCTGGCTGATAATCTGATGGAGAATGAAGAATTTGTAATTAAAGGAAACAGTCCTATTACATAGCAGGGAGCATGATCCATTAGTTAGAGCAGCAGACTAGCAGTTGGATATCCTGGGTTCTGTTTACAGTTCAGCCATTGACTTAATTGTATAATTTCAAACAAGTCACATGACTGCCCTTTATCTTAGGTCATATGTATATGGAATAATGAACTTTTCCTCTTTCACAGAGATGTTAAGAAAAATAAATTTGGTTTAAAACAAAAAGAATGTCAGAGGGGGGAAAAACCCCTCAATATCCACTGTAAGAATCCTGTGGAAGTTCTCCTTTTCTGACCTAATGGATTATCTTTCTTACCCTTTTTCTCTTTGCTGTGTTTGTTAGGTAACTCATAGTACTGGATTTTTGTTCACTCTTAAGTTGGTTTAATTAAATATGCTTTTGTCTTCCTGGTAATCTGATTGTTGTCACAATGATATGGATAAAAAGGCATCACAGTGATCAAAACAAATAAATTTAATTCATTATTGAGATTATATGATATGGTAGAAAAAGTAGCAAAGTGACCTAATAGATTCAATGACCTATTAATTGAATACCTTTTTTTTCAATAACGTATCATTAATTTAAAAGTACCCTTTAATCACAAGAAAGAGAGAATAGTTTTGAAATTGTACTCATCATTTACCAAAATATACGCTTTTCAAACATTAGTAATTCTGTGCATTTATTTTTCCAGATAATTCTTAGAATCATTTAAGCTTTTAGTTACAATTGGGTTTTCACTTATCCACCAAATTAAGAACCAATATGTTCACAGTCTAGGAACTGGTTATCTCTGCATTTATTTAGGTTCTTGATATCATAGTTAGTTATATTTTGCTATATATTTCTTGTACTTAAATCCTTTATTAATAATTTACAGATTTTATTTTTCTATTTCTAGTTTGCTAAGTGTTATAAATGAAAGTTGAATTTTATCAAACACATTCTCTATATTAAGATAATAAAATTAGTTTTCTTCTTTAATCTCCTAATGAGATAAATTGTATAGTTTGATTTCCTAATGTTAAACCAATCTTGCATTCTTAAAATAAGCCAAATTAGTTCATGATCTAATTTTATCTGTCAGTCAATTGATCAATCAATTGGAAAAGAAAAAAGCAACAACATAGTTCTAGTAATAGTGAGTGTTGGGAGAGAGTGAAATTAGATGTTTATATTTAATCCACTTATCTTCCTTACCTAGTAGCTTTAACCCTCTTTTTATATAGTCCTAAGTGTGTAGTTTTTACTTTGTTTATTTAAATTCTGATGAACACGTTAATTTTTTTCATAGCTTTCACCAATGGCCTCTAGTGAAAGAGAAGTGGGATCGAAATTTTAAATAAGTATGCTAAATATGAATGGAGTTTCACATTTTCAACTAGAGGCAAGGGACAAAAGAAATAAATCCTCTGGTTTATTTTCCTGCCCTCTTGTAATTTGGTAGGGGTTAGTGTGGGTATCAGGGTTCTTTGGACATCCGTAGAACTTAAGTAAGGGAGCTGACTCACAAAGGTCTGCTAGGGAAGTTGTCTCCTAACTTTAGTGCTTTATTGGATAAAATTGTGTAGCTGTCATGGTCAAGTCTTCTCTTAATAGTTAACTTTTAAAGTACATAAACAGAAAAGCAAGAAGCAATAGTTTGCAGTAGGAAACAATTTAAATGCAGCAGACATTTTTTATCTACTATATAGGGAGCACTGAGCAGGATCCTTAAGGATATTACGGTGAATTAGACAGGCTTCCAATACCCTAAGTTAGGTTTTCAGGAGTAACCCTCAATCTGATAAGGAGAGAGGAATTTAAAAGATAATTTCAGTTAAATATGTTGAGCAATATGAGTTGTTTTGATAAGGTGGAAAAGAGGCATATAATCTAGCCTGATGTGGTCAAGCAAGTTTTCTAATAAGATATTACTTAAGTTCAGTGAGTCTTAAGGAATGAGACATTAGGATTGGGAGGAGAGATGATACTTCAGGAGAGAACTGTGTTAGTCAAAGAACAAAGGCATGAAATTGTAGGAGATAATGCATGGATTACACCTCATTTGGTACTCTGTGGACTGGAGCTTTTGCTAGAGTTAAGCCAGGTCTGCTATACTAATTCTAATGAGCTTGGGCTTTATCCTCAAAGCCTCGGGTTATATGGAAGGGTGCCAGGGTCAGAATCTTGTTTTATAATAGTATTTCTCAAAGTGTTTTTTGTTTGATTTGATTTTGGCTACTAATAGGGTTAAGGTGCCCTGGGCAGTTTGGCTCAGTGGATAGAGAGTCAGCCTGTGGACTGGGGGGTCCCGGGTTCGATTCTGGTCAAGGGGACATGCCCGGGTTGCGGGCTCGAGCCCCAGTGGGGGGTGTGCAGGAGGCAGCCGATCGGTGATTCTCTCTCATCATTGATGTTTCTATCTTTCTCTCCTCTCCCTTCCTCTCTGAAATCAATAAAAGTATATTTTTTTAAAAATAGGGTTAAGGTGAAGAAAGGACTCTATGATTTAATAAATTCATGAAATTGTAGATTTAGGTTCTGTTATTTCTTGATTTAGGACTTCTGAGATTTCTTAAGATGCCAAGATGTATTATAACTTTTTAGCATGGCCTCCCCGCCCGCTACCCTTGCCCCTCTCAAAACACCTCTCTGGATTAGATTTCAACAAAACATGTTTTTTTATTAGGTCACTCTGTTAACATAGAGGAGGGTTCTAAGTGAGGATGGCAAGACTATAGTGAAGGAAGGTGATAGAGGCTATGTATCTCCATGTCGGAAGTAATTAGTGTCTGTTCTAGGTTAATGGTTGCCAGGTAAGAGAAAATGAGAGTGAGAAAATTTCACATGTTATATTGATACTAGAGGCCCAGTGCACGAAATTCGTGCACTGGGGAGGGTGTCCCTCAGCCCAGCTTGCACCCTCTCCAATATGGGACCCCTCGGGGGATGTCCAACTGCAGGTTTAGGTCCGATCCCTGTGGAATCAGGCCTAAACCTGCAGTTGGACATCCCTCTCACAATCCGGGACCGCTGGCTCCTAACCGCTCACCTGCCTGCCTGATTGCCCCCTAACTGCTCCCTTGCTGGCCTGATTGCCCCCTAACTGCTCCTCTGCAGGCCTGATTGCCCCCAAATACCCTCCCCTGCTGGCCTGATCACCCCCAAGGCTTTTATTAGTATAGATATGACCCTGCACAAAAAATTTTACTAACCCTGCTTTACAATAAGGGCTTGACGATTGAATCATTAGGACCAGACACCAAGATTTCCTTTCTTTGAATAGTGGAGGGAATAATTATCTTGTCTTTAAGTTGCCTGGAAATTAAAATGAGATAATGACTTAGAAAAGTATAAAAGCACCATATAAAGACAACTGTCTTTTTAATGAAGTGGTAAAATGAAAAACACTATTTTTATTCTCCCCTTCCTTCCTTTACAGCTTTTATTTAAACTTTGAAATTTATAAAAATTTCACTCCAATTTTCATTTCTTTACATTCAACATTATTTTGTATTGGTTTCAGGTTTTATATTAGTTACAGAATAGTGGTTAGACAATCATATACTTTACAAAGTGTTCCCCGGTATTTCTAGTACCCACCTGGCATCATACCATCATTACACTATTGACTATATTCCCTATTTAAGTGACAATGGGTTTACAGGTTCCTTTCAGTCTTTCTTTTGTGTTGCTCGTCCTTCCTTTTCTTTCTCACTTCTTCCCTCATTTTCTTTATATAGTATCTCAATTGGCCATCAAAGCTCAGTGAAGGCACTGGGACACGCTTCATCCATTTTACAGACCAGGAAACTGAGGCCAATTCCAGTTGGCTGTGGAACTTGACTCAGCACACAGGAAGCCCTCGGAGCCATGCTCTTTGCGCTTTCTAAGGGGCAGTCGCCCGGCAAACAGAACAAACCTTCCAGTCAGGCTTCCGAGCCTCTTTCTCGAGCACCTCTTCATTGCGGATGCTCCACATTCTTTCCTCTCCCCGTCCCCTGCCCCCCATTCTTTACTGCCCCCGCTTCTCCGGAGCAGGTGGAAGGCTTCGCACTCACTGCCTAGGCATGCTCTGCCATGGGGCAGGGCACCGCAGGCTTGCTTCAAGGCAGGAGCAGGAGTCACCGCCTCTGAAGTGTGAAGGCCACCTGAGCGAGGCCAGTTAGCACTGGGAGCTTCTCTGAATCACATCAGTCAGTCCAGTACCCTGCAGTGCAGCACCCTTCCACTGAGGTGGCACCACCCCTGAACCCCCGCCTCAGGGGTGAGGGTCCTTGCCCCTCTGCCAGGAGTCCTTCCATGCCCCTTGATCCCTGGCTGGGCCCACCCACGTCTTGGGGGCACTGCAGAACCTCTGTCTCTCTGCAGATGAGGCAGATCCCTGCCCTAGGTCTCCGTGAAGCTATGAATCTATGGCTAGAGGCCTGGTCTGGGTCTCAGCAACCCCATGCATGCAATGTTCCCAGGGACCCCCGGGAGGGGCTGGGTGGGCCTGGCCACGCCCCCTCCTCCCCCTCCCCCCCCCCCGTTTGCCGATCTTCCCAGGGACCCCGGGAGCGGCTGGTCGGTCTGGCCACGCCCCCCCCGGGTTGCCGATCTCCCCAGGGACCCCCGGGAGTGGCTGGGTGGCCGGCCTCGCCTCCCTGGGGCGGCGATCTTCCCAGGGACCCCCGGACTAAGAGGACTGGGCGCCGCCATCTTGATTTTCTCAACGGCCAGATAGGCCACCCCGAGTCCCGCCCTCCAGCTTCCCGCTGGCCCAATCGTGGGCGTAGCGGAGCAATGGTTATTTGCATATTACCCTTTTATTAGGTAGGATAGCTTGATGATTGATTGGGCACAAGGTCTCAAGGATTGCTCCCAGTGCTGCTGGTGTGGGTGACTGGGTTAGCTGCCAGTACTACCAAGTGAGCGAGAGAGTGCAGGAAGAAAAGGTGTAGAGACAAGTTCAGTTTGGAATTTGATGACTTTGATATGCCTACGGTATATGTAAGTAAATGTGTTTAGTGGGCAGTTGGTTATGACTATTATAATTTCAATTGATTTCTGGGATTATCAAAGTTAGTTGAAGTTTTTAGAAGATTTAGATGTGTGCATTGTGAACAGGTGAACTACTTTTATGGAATGGTAGCCAGCAGCATGCTGGTATTCTCTCGTAGTCTTGACCTTGACCTTAACTGAAGTAAAGATTTATGTGACCATTTATTTTCTTATTTTGTTTTTTAGTGTGAGTCATGAAAAATTAGGTATAATCAACTTTTTTTTTGTCAAGGGGAGTAGCATCTTTTTTTCAGTGTGACCTAAGTGGAACAAAAGCTAAGCTAGTTGTTTGTTTTTTTTATAAATTGGCTTGATTTTTTAAAAATTATGTGCACCTTTATATTTATTTTAATACAAAGTAAAGGAAGTTAAAAATTAACAGAGCATATTAGAAATGTTCTCAAATCAAACATTAAGGGTCTTCAACAGCAATGTACAGAGTGATTTTTCTCAGAATTGAGAATTAAAAGATAAAGAAATAATAGATAATCACAAAGATTTGTTTATCATTTGGGTCGGGATGTCACCATCTAAGCCCCATGTTAGCATTTTTAGATCTAATCTTATTTCTTTTTAAAATACAATATGGTAAAATACATATAACAACATTTACCATCTTAACCATTTTTTAAAGGTAATAGTTCGGTGGTATAAAATATATTCAGAATGTGTTACCATCACCACCATCCATCTCCAGAATGGTTTTCATTTTGTAAAACTGAAACTCTGTACCTTTTAAAATAGTAACTCCCCTTTCCCCTTCTACCAGCCCATAGCAATCACCATTGTATTTTCTGACTTTATGATTTTGACTATTCCAAGTACACCATATAAGTGAAATTATACAGTATTTTTCTTTTTTGTGTGGCTTAGTTCACTTAGCATAATACCCTTGAGGTTCATACGTGTTGTAGTATATGTAAGAATTTCTTCCTTTTTAAGGCTGAAAACATTCCATTGCATATACACACATCATACTTTGTTCATTCATCTATCCGTGGATTCTTGAGTTGCTTTAATGTTTTAGGTGTTGTGAGTAATGCTGCTACGAACATGGGTGTACAAATACCTTTTTGTGTTCTTACTTTCAATTCTTTTGGGTATATACCCAAAAGTTGAATTGTTGGGTCATATGATAATTCTTTTTGTAAATTTTTTGAAAAATTGACATACTTTTTTCCACATTGGCTATACCATTTTACATTCCCACAATAGTGCACACGAATTCTAGTTTCTCCACATCTTCACCAACACTTTTCTGTTTTGTTGTTTATACTAGCCATTCTAATGGGTATGAGGTGATCTTATTGTAGTTTTGATTTTCATTTCCCTAAGTGATGTTGAAAATCTTTTTGTATACTTACTGTGTACCTTTGCAAAAATATCTACTTAGTTCATTTGCTCATTAGGTTGGTTGTTTTTTGGTTTTTGAGTTTTAGGGGATCTCTATATATTCTGGATATTAATCCCTTATCAGATATATGACTCTGTTGATATGGTCTTTTTGATATAACAAAATTTTAAAATTTTTATGAAATTCAATTTACCTATTTTTTTCTGTTGTTGCCTCTGCTCTTATTGTCAGAGCCAGTTAACCCTTGCCAAATCCAATGTCATGAAGCTTTTATCCTTTATTTTCTCCTAAAATTTTTATACTTTTAGCTCTTACATTTATGTTTTTGATCCATTTTAAGTTACTTTTTTGTGTTGTATATGGTGTAAAGGAAGGTTCTTTTGCATGTGGGTGTTCAGTTTTGCTAGTAGCATTTGTTGAAAAGATTGTCCTTTCCCCAATGAATGGTCTTGGCACTCTTGTCAAAAATCATATTTTCTCTGTGGTGATAATGGGGATTACATTTAATATCCTAAACTTATAACTCAGACTTGAATTTATACTATCTTCATTTCAAAAATATATGCAAACTCTGGTCCTTTACAGCTCTATACCCACCCTTTTCAGTTGTTGGTATTACAACATTATGTGCCTCAAACAAACAAACAAAAAAATTATTTTAATTACATTTGTCTCTTAAATTATATAGAAAATAAAATGTGGAATTAAGTCTAAAAGTTATGATAATACTAGTTTTTTGACTGATTGTTTTAAAAATGTATTAGTCTCAAGTCATGTATAAAACAAAAAGTAGAGTTAAAAACCATTGTTACAATAATACTAGTTATTATAATTACCCATATGTTTGCCTTTACTGAGATCTTTATTTCTTCATAGGACTTGAAGTTAATGTCTAGTGTTTTTTTATTTCCACCTGAAAGGCTCCTTTTAGTATTTCTTGGAGGGCAGAGCTAATAGTAATGAGCTCTTCAGGTTTTTAAAATCTAGGAATATCTTAACTTCTCTCACTAATGAAGGGCAGTTTTGTCAGATATAGGATTCTTGGTAGACAGTATTTTTATTTTAGTACTTTGAATATATCCGCTATTGCCTGTGGCCTTCAAAGTTTCTGATGAAAAATCTGCTGATAGTTTTATTGAGGATCCCTTATATTTGGTGAGTCACTTCTTGCTGCTTTCAAGATTCTCTTTGTCTTTGTCATTTTATTTATAACTAGAGGCCCGGCGCACATGCACTAGTGGGGGTGTGTGGCCTGCGGGGATGGGCCCACTGTGGGAGCACTGCTTATCCTGGTGCTGAGCAGCTGCTCCTACTGTGGGAGCACACTCACCTCCAGTGCGCTCTTGCATTGAGCATCTGCCCCCTGGTGGTCAGTGCACGTCATAGCAACTGGTCAACCGGTCGTTCTGGTCGTTCTGCCTTTTGGTAGCTGGGTTTTTATATCTTCTATACTAATAAAAGAGTAATATGTTAATTAGACTGGGAGACCTTCCGGACATCCTTCCAGACAAAGCCGGGGGCTTGGCTGGCCTGTAAACTGCCCCAAAACAGCGCCTCGCCCAGCAGGGACCCTCACCCCAGTGGGGGCGTGGCCAGCCTGCAAATGGCCCTCAGCCCCTCACCCAGGCTGGCCATGCCCCCCAGCGGAGACCCCCACCCTGAAGAGGGTGTGGCCAGCCTGAAAACAGCCCTCAGCCCCTCACCCAGGCTGACGATGCCCGATGGTGGTGTGGCTGGCCTTCAAACTGCCCCAGGTCCCTCGCCCAGGCCAGCCCCACCCCCTAGGGGGACCCCCTTCAGGGCAGACCAGCTGGGCCCCATCCATGCACCAGGCCTCTATCTATACTAATAATAGGGTACTATGCTAATTAGACCTGGAGACCTTCCGAGAGACCTTCCGGACGTCCTTCTGGACAAAACCATGGTGACAGGGCCGAGACAGAGGCGGTTAGGGGTGATCAGGCCAGGAGGGGAGGGCAGTTGGAGGTGATCAGGCTGGTGGGGGGGCAGTTGGGGGCGAGCAGGTCAACTTGGTGGGCCAGTTCGGGGTGAGCAGGCTGGCGGGGGGGGCAGTAGGGGGACGAGCAGGCTGGCATGTGGGGGCAGTTGGGGGCGAGCAGGCTGGCATGTGGGGGCAGTTGGGGGCGAGAAGGCTGGCAGGGGGGGCAGTTGGGGGCGAGCAGGCCGGCAGGCAGAATGGTTAGGGGCGATCAGGCAGGCAGTCAGGTGAGCAGTTAGGAGCCAGCAGTCCCGGATTGTGAGAGGGATGTCCAACAGCCGGCAGTCAGACATTTCCCGAGGGGTCCCAGATTAGAGAGGGTGCAGGTGGGCTGAGGGACACCCCCCTCCCCTCGTACACAAATTTTGTGCACTGGGCCACTAGTATATAGATATGTCTCAATTTGGGTACCCTTGTGTTTATCTGACTTAGATTTAACTGCACATCTTGGATGTTTATATTCATGTATTTCATCAAATTTGTGCATTTTTTCCCCCATCATCTTTTTCTTCAAATATTCTCTCTGCCACTTTTGCTCTTCTTCTGGGACCCCACAATGCATATGTTAGTCCTCTTGACAGTGTTCCACTGGCTCCTTAGGCTTTGTTCAGATTTTTTCAATCTTTTTTCTTTCTGTTCCTCAGATTTGGTATTTCCCATTGCCCTATATCCAAGTTTGCAAATTCTTTCTTTTGCCTGCTCAGATCTGCCTTTGAATATTGTTAGTGAAGTTTTCAGTTCCATTGTTGTAACTTTTTGGCTTCCTTTAGGCTTGCTTTCTCTTTATTGGTATTTCCATTTTGTTCATACATCATTTTTCTGACATTTCCCACATCTTTACTTTTTTAAGCATACTTAAGACAGTTGTCCTAAATTCTCTGTTAGATTTACTATCAAGTCCTTTTATAGGGACAGTTTCTGTTAAATGTTTTTCCCCTGGGAATCAGGGCCATACTTTCCTGCTTCTTTTTATGCCTTGTGATTTTTTGTTGTTGTTGAAAGCTGGAAATTTTAATCTAATAATGTGGTAACTCTAGAAATCAGGTTCTCCTCTTTCCTCAGAGAAGAAAGAACAAAATCCCCTGTTTTTATTATTTATTTTGTTATTGTTGTAATGCTGTCTTTGTGCCAAAAATCAGCCTGAGGTTTAAACTTATGGGCTTCTCTGGCCCTTTCTGAGCCTGCACCTTTCTCTGGGCACACATAGTGACTTCCAGATTTTCCCTGTTTATACAGTTGCTTTTGAATATTCTACTCTGTTTGCCTCCCAAAACGAGAAAAAAGAGGACATTGAAAAGATAAGGGGGGAGAGGCTTGCAACAATGGGGAGAGGTGTATCAATGATGGCCAACAATCTGTCTACCCTTCTGAGATCAGAAGTAGCAATTAGTGATCAGAGCACAGATCCCTGATGTTTGAAATACAGGGTCCTCTTTGCCCATCTTGGTTCTAACAAGCTGTGTGAAAACTGCTTCTGGAGTGTGTGCAGGACTGTCTATCATGGATCTGGGACTTGGGTGATGGGTAGCCCCTGCCAGTCTAAGAACTGAAATTAACCAAAGATACAGTCCTCCAGTAGACTCCAGAGTTTTTAAATAGGTACATCAGATTGATTCTGTTAGTGCAATTGTTGTGTAGTTGGATAAAGATATTCCTGGTGCTTCCTGCTCAACATCTACTTAGAATATCCTCCTAATTGGCCTCATTTTATAATAATAATTATTTTTAATGATCTACAGTATAGGATAGCTATGGACCAAATAGAAAATGCTTACTTATCTTTTTTTGAACATTCTGTAATGGCTGCACACAAAGTGAATATGTTTCTTTTGACCTTGTGGGCAGATACCTATCTCACATGACTTAAAAATAGTGGCAACTCTTTTAAATCATAAGTGGTCAGCTATAATTTAAATAAACTTAACTATATAAAGAGATGAAATATTCTGTATGGATTGCTTGACAGAAAAATAGCATTTCATTAAATAGATTTAGTTATAGTAGTACCTACAAAAAGAGTTGAGAACATCAGTGAAGCTTGCAAATAAGATCAAATGAACCGAATAGTTAAGAGAGTTATCATCTCTTTAATGATATCTGATTGGAAATATTGCAATTAATATTAAAATTAAATTTTTGAAAAAGTTTAATCTCTTGATATTTCCTTATTCTATTGAAGCCTTTTAAATCCCTCAGAGATAAAGACAAAAATTATTCTTAGAGGATTTATCTTCAAGTATTATAGGAAAGTATAAAAAAATCAGAATGGAAAGCATCTGTTGCAAGTACCAGAAAATTATGCTATTAATTTAAGTGTCATCAGAGCACAAAAGATCACATTTCGGGACTGTGAGAAAATTATTAAAATACTGGAAATAATAGTACTTAAGATGAAGATATTATACTCTAAGATCTGGTTAAGTGACTGACATTATTATATCACTTCAGGTATTATAAAAGTAACAAAATGCTTTTAAAGATAATAAGCGTTACATTTTGAGAATGGCAGTGTTCACACTTTTCTGCTTAAGTGCTTTCCTAGTTTAGCATAATTTAATAACAGTTATGGGGGAATAGCTAACATCTTAGTTCCCATATATATCTTTTCTCCCTCCTTCAATATGTACACATTTGTATATATCTATATATACATATAAAAGTGATAAAATTTCATTCTCTAAGTGGTGGGTTTATGAACAGTTACTCTCCTGCCTTTGTTTTTGCTGTTAGAAATGTTTTCATTTTCTAAGGTTTTTAAAGCTAATTGTTGAGAAGTCTGCTGTAAAGAAGGTATTGCTATTTATATCCATTAGTGTCCAGAAATCAGAATGAGTTTTTTAAACAGCTCTGTTGAGGTGTAATTGATATACAATAAACTGAACATATTTAAAGTGTAAATAATTTGGTGAGTTTAGCAAATTTTTACCTCTGTGAAATCATCCCTACAATCAAGATAATAAACATTTCCATTACACCCAAGTTTCCTTCTTTCCCTTTTTAATTTCACCCTTCTCTCCCTCTTATCTGTTCCCTAGGCAATTACTCATCTGCTTTTTACAATGTTATATAATTCTGTTTCAGGGTTTTTTTTCCTCAGCACAATTAGAGATTTATCTATGTTGTAGTATGTAAGAATAGTTCATTATTTTTATACTGAGTAGTAGTACTCCATTGCATGGATATATCACATATTGTCCATTTACCTGCTGATAGACATACAGTTTGTTTTCAAGATTTGGCATTACAAATAAACTGCTATGAACATTATGTGTATATTATTATATGAATCATATACTTACATTTCTCTTCAGCAAATACCTAGGAGTAGAATGGCTGGATCATATAGGAAATTTATGTTTAACTTTCTAAGAAACTACTAAACAGTTTTCCAAAGTGGTTTTGACAGTTTACATTTCCAACCATAGTGTCTGAAGATTTCTGTTTCTCTAATCCTTGCTGATATTTGTTATGATCAGTCTTTTTTTATTTTAGCCATACTAATTAAAAGGTGGGTAGTGGTAGCTCATTGTGATTTTAATTTGTATTTCCTTAGTGACCATTGATGTTGAACAAATCTTCATGTCATCCATACATCTTTTTTGATAGAGTGTCTGCACTTTTTTCTTTTCTTTTCTTTTTTTTTGCCTAAAGTCAGAAATAAACAGGGATATGTTCCATATTTATGGGTTAAAAGATACTGTTAAGTTGTCAGTTCTGTCCAAATTGATGTATAGATATAATGCAATTCCAGTCAAAATCCCAACAGATTTTTTTTTTTAGAAACTGAAATAATGATTCTAGAATTCATATTTAAATATAAAGGAGCTAGAGTAGTCTAAAAAAATAAAAACTGAGAAAGAACAAAGTTAGAGGACTAATCCCACTTAGTTTGCACTTGTACATAGTGTTTTTATACCTAGCTTCTTTGTAGAATGTAAAAAAAAAAATGTTTCTCACTATTTCACTAATTGGTATGAGCATGTTTTGAAAAGAGTTTAGACTTAAGCATACAAAAATTCATCAGTGGGTACTTAGTGTGTAAACCAGACCACTGATTTCTTTCACTAAAGGTACAGTCACTAGCCATGGAGCTAATGAGAACTACTTCATCCACCTCCCTATTTACTTATTGGCTATGTGCTTCATAAGAAAATGTGACACCTTTTAAGGTTTTTGAATAATGATACACCCTAGTCTTCTGATGATTGATGTGTTAAACATGAATAAGAATAATCAACCCAATGTTTCCTTGCTTCAGTATTGAGGTTCTTGACTCATACATGCCTTCCAACATAAAGATTGGCAAGCATTGCCAAAATAGACCGTGCTTCAGCATTATAAAACTGGGCAGGAAAAACAATAAGCCTGTTAGTGTTTTTGTAAGGTCATGGCTTGGTGACTTTTGAACAGACTTTCTAATGGTTCATGATCTCAAGGTTTAAATGCCAGATCTATCATACTGAACAAGACTGTTCAGAAATCTTTCCAGTTTTGTTTGTTCAGAAATTTTCTGGGAATCAATGTAGGGGTCCCAGATACAGATATTTCACTGAGAAGCCCATATACAGAACAGCCCAGATATTCTGATTTCAGTGCAGAGAATTTCATTAAGTGCCTTAGGTGATTCTAATATTAGATTGATCTCTTAATATCTTTATGCCTGCTATTTTCAAATCATGGAAAGATGTCTATTTTTTCCCCTCAAGATTACACTTGATCTTAGCCAAAAGGCCGAGAAGTGATTTTCCTCAGGATTAATACATTCTTTTTTATTCTTCTGACCTTTGCTTTTAACACAGGAAATTGGACTCCATATCAGGCAATAGCTCCCCTGTTAAACTTAGATCCTCTGCTCCCTGTGAAGGTAATGTTATATAGGTAGTTTTCTAACTCCTGGTATTTAGTCTGTGCCATTTTTCGGTCACAGCCTATATAAATATACACCACAGCAGACAGACATGTAAACTAACCTGATGTGACTGGAATGCCTTCAGCATGGGCCCTTGCCACAAATCCTTGGAGCAGAGCAGAATGTAGAATGCACTCTTCTCACCTGGCTTCATAATTTCTAACTTTCTCAGGATCTCTCTCTTTTTTACATTTTAAGGACAAGATATTGTTGAGGTTGTTTTTCATCCTGTCCTCTCTTCTCTCCCACCACAGGAACGCTTGGGTGAGAGGCTTCTACATCATAGTCTTCGTTTCTGGAATACTTTTCTTCTCTGTGAGATAGTTTGTTGCTTTTGGGAAACAAAGCCTTTTGTGTTTTCTTTAGTTTTTTAGATACTAATTTCTGTTATCTTTTTTTCCTCCAGGCTTATTTCTGTTTCATATCTTGGTTCCTCTATTTCCTTTCCTTTAATCATGGCCCTATGCATATGTGCAAAGAAGGATGATACCTTCTTTTGATTAGTAAATTAACCAGTTGCAATATTTTGGGTGTTATTTTTGGATCTTCACTACATTTAAGCTATATACCTGCTTTGTTTTTCCTACTAGGAATTTATGGTTTCAAACCAATTCCAAAAACTCAAAAGTTTTGGAAGGCTGACATTTTTTCCTTTAAATAATAGTAGTTGTATAATGCATCTTTCACTTCTTCCTTATATATATTCTATATAATAAAAGACTAATATGCAAATTGTCCCCTCGGGAATTCAACAGACCAGGAGTTTGACTGCTCGCTATGACGTGCACTGACCACCAGGGAGGCACAGTACGAAGGAAGGCCCCAGCTGGCACTGATTGCCGGCCAGGCCTAGGGATCCCTACCTGTGCATGAATTTTGTGCACCGGGCCTCTAATAGGGTTATAAAATAGTAGAGGCCCGGTACATGAAAATTCATGCACTGGGGGGGTCCCTCAGCCCAGCCTGTGCCCTCTCACAGTCCGGGACCCCTCAGGGATGTCTGACTGACTGCTTAGGCCCGCTCCCCAGGGGACCGGGTCTAAGCTGGCAGTCAGACATCCCTCTGGCAGCCTGGGGGCCCTTTGGCAGCCCTTAAGCCATTAGTTGGACATCCTGGCCGGCTACTGGCTGAGCGGCGCTCCCCCTGTGGAAGCACACTGACCAACAGGGGGCAGCTCCTGCATTGAGTGTCTGCCCCCTGGTAGTGTGCGTCATAGCTACCAGTCGTTCCGCTATTAGGGTCAATTTGCATATTACCCTTTTATTATAAAGGATAAGACAAATATTTTGATTCTGATATGTAGTTCTTTTTTAAAAATATATTTTTTAAATTATTGCAGAGAGGAAGGGAGAGGGAGAGATAGAAACATCAATGATACACACCCCACACTGGGGATCGAGCCCACAACCCGGGCATGTACCCTGACAGAGAATCGAACCGTGACCTCTTGGTTCATAGGTTGATATTCAGCCACTGAGCCATGCCGGCCGGGCTGATATGTAGTTATTTTGATTAAAGAAATGATTGCTGTAAATTAAAGCATAGAAATTATTTACATTTAATGTATATATATATATTTATATATCATTTCAATTTAAAATCTGTTTATAAACAATAATTGTAAATAAATGGGAGTACATTATAGTAATCAGGATCTTGAAATACTTTTAAGTGGACAGAATGACCTACTTTATGGATTTTTGAAGTTATATTTAGAATTCTTAACTTACAGAGCTGGAAGTGACTTTAGAAGCTATCTAGTGTACAACTACCTTTATATTTGCAGTGTTACGGTTTCTAGTTGTTGAATATGTCTTGGTTAAGATCAGATACTTTGTTATCATCGAGATTACAGCTGTGTTCTCCTTATGGATTCTTTATCTTTGTATTAGATTTCAAAATAGTCCTATCAAGTGGTTGAAATATTAGTTAATTATTTATAATTAACTCTGGTGTGCATCTATATAGAGATGGCTGAGTAGTTCTAGAGTTTTCCAATTAGCTTAAATAGATTTGGGTAGGATTAGAGAAGATAGTTACTAAGCCTTGGAGTAGTAAATATACCCATGGAAAGTGTTACTTTACTCTGTGTAAACATATCTGTGTATACATACTAAAAAAGAATGATAATTGCAAGCCATGATAAAGAACTGTGGTTTTAATCTGTAATAATAAAACACAATTTGCAAGCAACTTGTAAAGGTAAACTTAAATAGCATAATCATCAATGATTGTTTCATATGTCATGTAGTTCAGTTTAAATATTTATTGAACAGCTTTTGCAACTTGTGTTACTATCATTAAGTGGTGGTATTACAAAGAAAAAAATATCATTTTGATAAGAACTGCACCTAAACTGTTTTATGGTAGAATAGAAAAATCAACTTAATTGCAGTATAAATAATGAGCTTTAGGGGAATATGACTAGAGGGGGAAATACAGTTAAAAAATTGATATGCATGGTTTTAAGTGGGAAAATGATATGTTCAATTTTATATTTTAGATCAGGTACTCTACAATAAGGTAAAGTCAAGGATGGCTAGTTTGGATATGGAAACAGGAACTAGGGAATTATTCTAATGGCATATAATTATGCTTGGGTAATAGAGTTGTCAAGATAAATATGTTAAAATAGAATCAGGTTCTATGTTAACTTATTAAATTTATTAGGTGTAAGGACATCTATAAGGATCACTAGTTTCTTTTTAGGTAATCTTAAAAATTGTGGTGAAACCAGTGGGGGAAAAGTAATAAAATATAGCTCATAGTAAAACAAACACACACACTTGTGAGTTTAGTTTTCTGATTTCTGGATTCTGACATTTAAACTTGTAGGTAAGTATGGTATACCCGAAGAGAACAGATATTCTACCTTCAGTATTGTGAAAGGTTCTTCTCAGACATTAAGCTCTAGTTCCTATATACTTTTCTATATATACTATAAGTCTGAAAAGTTACTCATCCATAATGTTTAAAAGTAATTTAAGTTGCTAATAGTACTGCAATAAACTTGACAATGACAGCAAAAATGGAAATATTTTCATTATAAAATTGTAACTGCCCAAAAATATATTATATACATTAATAGTTGTACATACATATCTTCTTGTATTAGTAGTTACTACGTCATATATATAATACAAAATTCATCATACAAACAAATGGTGATGGAAAAAATTTTAAAATGACATTTATCAAAAAAGCCAGTCTTCTTGAGAATTGTATAAAGGAATTCTGTTAATATTGATGGAGGTGAAGATGTGTGAAGTAGAGCGAGTTGACTCTTGTTTACAAGAGTCTATTTTTAGCTGAAATAAAGCAGTTAAAATTCTAAATTTGAGTTTTAAAATAAAAGTGAAAGATGATATGCAATTGATAGTGCCATACAACTTATTCAGCGTTCATCTATCTTTTTACAGAGCTCCATAATAAGCATTCATAGTCAGTTTTTGGCAGCATTGGAATCACTAAAGTCATTCTGGGATGTTATGGATGAAATCGATGAGAAGACTTGGGTACTTGAACCAGAAAAACCTACACGGAGTGCAACAGCACGCAGAATTGCAGTAGGTGGGGAAAAAGATGATTAATGAGGTTTTTTTTCTTTTTAACGTGTTTGATTATATTTTGTGTTACTTAGGAAAATGTATCTAAAGATGACATTGGACTCTTAGGTGAGACTTTGCTGCATGAAGTAAACTATTAAAACTTTCTGGGATGAGCTTTTTTTATTACTATGTATTTAAATGTAAATATTTCAGGGGAAAAGGGCAAGTACTGAGGTGTTTCATTATAAAAGGTGATGAACCAATGGAAGCAGCATTCAGAGATGGTGTTAAATTAGCTTTTAATTAGCACAGAAATAGTGGAGCAGGCTTTTCAAAACTTACATTACTTAGGAAAAAGAACTATGTTAGAAATAATGAAGTCTTCATCCATGAAACTAGAGAAGATGAGTGTGAACAAATCTGGGAATATTTTCTGAAAAAATATAGAAGAGAATAAAATAACTCACGGGCCTTTGAAGAGTAAACAAAAAACACAAAATAATAATTGAATATATCTGAAGTATTTTCATAAATATATGAAATAACTGTAAATATCCTTTAAATATCACCATATTCTCTATACTATAAAATGATTGTTTTATGTATTTTATTATGAGCAAGCAAAACCGTTTTCAAGGTCTGCCTTTCAAGATTTTAGATATTTTAAACTCCATTTGAGTTCACACTAAATACTATAGTTGACCTATTCAGATCTTTCCTCCCCCTTTTCCTAGCTCAAATAGATATATTGTTACAAATCATATATTCCGAATGATATCTTGAAATTCTGATGTGGATCATATCCCAATTAGTGAGCAATTTTTAGAGTTTTTACCCCGGCATACTATATTACGTGAAGGAAAAGTGGCATGTTATTAGAAGAGGAAAATATAATCGTACAGAGTATTGTTACCCAGTTTGTTAAAAAAGACCTAAAAGGTAGACATTGATTTGCCTTTTTAAGACCAAGTTTTCAGCAAATTAATTAAAAGGTTACTTAATATAGCCATTGTTAATAACCACTGTTAAAGGAAAGTATTTTCTGGATTCAAAGGCTAATACAGAATTTGTGTTCATGGTAAAGAATGCATTAGCAAATGAGAGTATGAATTAACTTTTTGTATTTTTGTTTTTCTCATTGAATGAGAAAACCAAATTTATTTTCTTTGGTTACCTTTTTGCCAGATATGTAATAATTGTACTTACGTTGTTAGCAGAAGAGGAAAGTATAATTGTACAACAGTTCTACAAAGGGTGTTGTTACCCAGTTAGCCAAAGGCTTATACACTATAGAGTATAGAATTTATCAAGACATTTTTATCATAAAAATGAAATTCAAATTGACCTTAAACAATTATACTGTGTACCTTCAACAATAGTAAAATATATGAAATTTGTAAAGTACTCTTGTATAATTGAGTAAAAAAAAAGTCTGGTACTAAGTAGAAATAGCTTTTTAGTAGATTCTGCAAGCAAGATTAGTTGCTGTTTTTACTAATTGAACTCTTTCAAATTTAATAGGCATTGAACCCTTTAACTTACAGGGGAAAACTTCACATGGAGCAAAAGAATTCTTATAAACCTTCATAAAACTCAAATCTTAAGCATGTTTGTTTTTTTACCATTTGTTGTACTTTCAGTCTGTAATTCTGACCATAGTTCTATTATTTCCAACAAAGTCATGAGAAGTAATTTAGGTATTTCTTACATATTTGATTTGTGAATTTTTAAAAAACCATCATTCCATAGAACCTTGTATTTAACCTTTAATAGAATGCTAACCAAGATTCTGATCTAAATTAATTATACTAACTTATGGTATGACTGTTTTTTGAAACTTAGGGTCCCCAAATCTTTAGCCACAATTATAATTTCAAAATTTACATCTTTTAATGAAATTATAATATAGTGATATATTTACCTTTATGAAAAATTTATTAAGCATTTGATTACTGTTTGCTTGTATATACAATGAAATAAACACCCAGCCAGATACTCCTTAATTTTTTTGTAAAAACTTTTAATATCTTTTATTCTAGGGAATAATGCTTCCATACATATAGAGGTGGACCCCAAGCACCCCACTATGCTTCCCGAGTGCTGCTTCCTTGGAGCTGACCATGGTGTGCAATCTCAGATTCAAGTGTTTTAACAGAATCATAAAACCCTTGTTTACTACTGTTAAAATATTACTCTAAAATACTAGGGGTAATTATTTCAAATGAAAACCTCATTTTGAACTGCATACTTTTGTTTTTAATATATTATTTTCTAATGAAGTAGTAAAACACAATCTGTAGTTAACAATACTATATTGTATATTTGAAAGTTACTATGAGATCTTTAAAAGTTTTCATCTTAAGAAAAAAATATCTGGTAATGGATATTAATTTGTAGTAACCATTTCACAATATATACATATGCCAAATCATTATGTTGTATACCTAAAACTAACAGTGTTGTATGTCAATTTAAGTTGGAAACAAATTCTGTACCAAATGTGGTTTTACAAAATAAGAACAGCAACTCCTAAATTATTAAACTTTTTTTTCTTTAAATATCTGAAGTGGTGAAACCCCTGGGAATTAAGCTGAGCAGAAACATACATTTGTGGTAGGTATCTTTGCAATAGAACTATTACTCTTCTATGACTTTACAAATTTAATTTAAAAAATTTTATGCTTTCAGGGATCCAGAAAATACTCTATTACAAAATTTGAAAGATGTTTTAGAAATTGATTTCCCAGCTCGTGCTATCCTAGAAAAATCTGTAAGTGTTTTCATTACTTTGATATTCCAAACAGCATTGAAGAATGAAAGTTAAAAGTTCTTTTAGGCACCAGAGAAAAATGAGGTTGAAAGTGAGGGAATTGGAAGAATATTATAACAGACTTCTGAACTGCAAGCAAGTTGCATGAAAGAACTTGTTAACCTTCGACTGGTGGTTATGTGTACTTTTTATGGTCTTCGTAACAGTAAATTGATTGACAGACATCTTTATTACTAAAAATAGAGGCAAAGGTCCAAAGTAGCTAATGAAATGTTTGGATTTTCTATACTGTCTGCTTCTGGATGACTGAAATGAAGTTCTGATTAGCTTAATATAAGTGTTTAAGGATAGCAGTACAATTTTTCAAAACTGAACAGACAAGACTGCATTGCAAATAAATTTAGAATTGATTTTTGACAAAGCTACTAAATTGTAGAACACTAAAGTGGTGATGTTTTTGTCTTTTTCCTTTAGTTACACAATTTTGATTTTAGTTAGTAATCACTAGCTAATATCAGTTCCTGTTTTTACATACTTGAGTGTATATTGATGTACAATATGGGAAAATTACTTAAGCCCAAACATCTTGTGAGAGAATAAACAGAATCTGTTTTTTTATATATATCCATGTGTACAATTTATTGGATGAAAAAGGGAGCACTCTCATACAAATAGCTTTTCTTAAGTGTTAAATAGTGATGTGACTATTTTCTATAACATAGTGATATAGTTACCTTTATAAAAACTATAATTATAAAAATTTAATATCTATACCATATTCATTGTCTCATCTCATTTTGTATGTTTTAAACACTTAAAATATTTCTTTTCTTTTGAAGGATTTTTCTATGGATTGTGGAATTTGTTATGCCTATCAACTTGATGGTGCCATTCCTGATCAAGTGTGTGATTATTCCCAGTGTGGACAGCCTTTCCATCAAATATGCTTATATGAGGTAAAATAAAAATAACATCAGTAAGGCTTTTTTTCAGCGAACACAACAAAGAATATAAGTTTGAAATATTTAGACTCTAAAATCTATTTCAATATGAACTCCTGTTTTGTCATTAGCTCCTGCATTACTATACTAGTTCATTCCAGATGTCCATGTGCTTTATTTTTTCATCATGTCCAGAATACATTCATGGACTACTATTGACACATAAATTAAATTGATGGTACACTAGAATCTTTCAGGAAACACCTCATGTAACCACATGCAAACTGTAGACTCACCTAGTTGGGAGTGGTAGTGGCAATAAGGTGAAGGGGAACTAGAACTAAGGAGCACCTATTATTTTTCAGGCTCGATTTAAATATAGAATAAATGAAATAATTTTACGTTTGATAATTGAGAACACATTTGGTGATCTGAGTATCTCACAGCACTCTTAAGTGACATTTTATTTGCTATATGTGAAGTCTGCTTTTATTCCTCTCATCATTTGCTCTGTATAGCATTCATCTTAGTGCACAGTTGACATATGTTAAACTATATGTGCATCAACATACAAAACACCTTGCAGTTGTATGGTGCTTTCAATTTTCTAAGTCTTCCATAGTATTACTACCTGGCTTTAACAGGGGAGAACTGAGTTAGAGATGTCAGTTTACCTTATATAAAAAGCATATCAGTTCTAATTATAGGGAACATGTGTTTTCTTTTATAATAATGAATTCATTTAGTTTTTAAAAATGAACTGTCTGATGCTTGTAACTAATGGTTGAGAACTAACCCACTATTGGTGATTAACACCAGAATTAAGACTTAACTTTTCAAGAGCCTATGGTATCTTTCATCGCATTAGGTCTTCAGTTGCAATTAATGTATTTAGGTAGATCTGTGAGCCCCATGGACCCATATGCATTATTTGTGTGTTTTAGGGATAGAAAAGATGAATAATTTTCATCAAAATCTTACCGGGGCCCATAATTTGGTTATACAGCACTGAGTATAAACCTTGAAATCCATGTTGGTTTCCCTTGTTATTCCACATATTAGTAGTCTGCATTGGCTCAGAAAATGTTCCCCTTACTCTTGCAAAAGAGATTTAAGAAAGTAAATTATTTTTGGTATTATCTGTAATCATGCTAACACTGCTCCCTTTCTCTTTAAAATCTTCAGTGGTTGAGAGGACTACAGACTAGTAGACAGAGTTTTAACATTTTATTTGGTGAATGTCCATATTGTAGTAAGGTAAGCAATTAATCACATTTCATAAAATATCCTTAGCGTTTAGTTATGTGTTTATATCAGCTTTTCTAAAACTTTCTGAGATACAACTTATATATTTAAAAAAGAAAAGTTTCTGTAAGATAAATTGTCCCTATAAATAAAATTTTAATTTTCAAACTGCTCCTTTGATCCAAAGGGGTAATCCCTCTTTTTTGGAGTAACGTTTTTACATTTTCTGGGTGATCTGAAACTTCAGAAAAGTATTTTCCAAACTACATCATGACACTATTTCTTGTATAGAGCAATTTTTTTTAGAATGTTCACAAACTTACTTTGTTAAAATGTATTCCTTTTTTTTTTTTTTTTAAGCCAATTACCTTGAAAATGTCTGGGAGGAAGTCCTAAAATAAGAACGTAATATTTCTGTGAAGAACTGAAACTTTAAAAGCTATCAAAAGGATTTTGTTTGATATCTTCAGAGAAAATATAAAGCAAGACCCATTAACATCAAAAGTAAAAGAATGATGAAGCCATAATAATAAACATCTGCTTTTGCCTCTTCACTAAGGGTAAACTGGGAAATTGCAGACCAAAATCCTGTAGAACTTAAGTCTGTGACTTCCATACCAGCTGTGGAAGTGCACGTGTACCAAGATGGACATCTGGACTTGAACATATCTGGATGGGTAAAATCTTGATGGGGTTCATACAATGAGTTTGGGAACTGCATAAAGCTCTCTTTTTGTGGAGAACTTTTTACTTCATTCAAAAATTCTTGCAACTCACAATATTTTTGTCTTCTCCTTGTGCTTTCCTATGGGAAAAGACATATTTAGTGTGTTAGATCTGAGTTATCCAGTATTTATTTTGTATCCTCATGCTAAATAAGCTTTTTTTGTCTTTATTTTACCTGAGAAGTTGTGTCTTTATTTTACCTGAGAAGTTGTTTGTTTTTAGGTCCTGTATTTTAGGAGTTTATAAAGTACTTCCCAGCATCAAACAGTCAAATCTGGTTAATTTTATTGGTTCTTTTAAACCAGTTAAGTAAGCTATCTCTTAACTTATAATCCAAAAATAAGATAGAATATAAAAACTGAATTTCTTGGTAAGACAGAAAAACAGATTTAATCTTATAGGTGTCAGATAATTATTATAATAATTATAACCAAAAAGCTTTCTAATAACATAGTGATTCTAGGGGAGCAAGATGGCTGTCCAGCCACCTGACACTGCAGCCTCCAGAGGAGGTTGACACCTTCCCATCACAGACCTCAAGAAGACAGCTGGTTGAAGTCCTTGTTTGTCCACAAAGTTGATCTAGGAAAAGATGCTCACTCTTATCTCTTAGCAAAAAGGAAAATGACCAGTCTGTCTTTACAATGTTAAACCTGAATGCCTAAAAGTATACAGTAAAATTTGTCAAGAGGTGTGTGGCCCAAGATAAACCTAAGGACTTGGAACATATGGTACGGTGAGCAGGATACTAACTTTAAACTACTCTAACAAAGTCACACTAATGCAATTTTCCTAAAGTTCTGTCAGCTTAAAGGCAAAATAAGTAAATAGTTATTTCATTGGACTAATAATATATTATTGTTGTTCCACACACAAAAATATGACATCAAATATTTTATAAAGGCTGAGACCAATTGGTAAGCTAACTTAAGCAGCATCCACCTATATAATAAAAGCCCAATATGGCCCTAACCGGTTTGGCTCAGTGGATAGAGCGTCGGCCTGGGGACTCAAGGGTCCCAGGTTCGATTCTGGTCAAGGGCATGTACCTTGGTTGCAGGCACATCCCCAGTAGGGGGTGTGCAGGAGGCAGCTGATTGATGTTTCCCTCTCATCAGTGTTTCTAACCCTCCCTCCCTCCCCCTTCCTCTCTGTAAAAAATCAATAAATTAAAAAAAAAAAGCCTAATATGCAAATTGATGGAACAACCTGTGGAATGACTCGTCGCTATGATGCGCACTGACCACCCAAGGGCAGACGCTCAATGCAGGAGCTGCCTGCAGGCCCCAGGCCGGCCAAGGCGGGTGCTGGGCCCTCCTACCCCCCCCATCGCCCCGCCAGTCACCCACGGATTGGCCCTGATCACCGGCCAGGCCTAGGGACCCTATCCGTTCATGAATTTCATGCACCAGTCCTCTGGTCTATATATAACTTACATATCTGTGGAAGTGGATGCTATTCCCACCTAGATGGAGAATAGAAGTCAAGGGACTAAACGTGTCTAACCTATATATCTCTTTAAGCAACAACAAATGATATCAAATGGGAAAGTACTCATCAAAGGACTTCACTTTGAGAGATCTGATTGGGATAGTCTATGGTAGCTGCCTGAATTGTGCATAAAGTTTTATTGGAACACAGCCTCACCCATTTTTTATGTATTATCTATGGCTGCTTTTACAGTATAATGACAGAGCTGAATTGTGATAATGACTGGAACTTAAGGATAAAATATGTACCACCTGGCCCTTTAAGAAAAAGTTTGCTGGCCCTTGATCTAACATTAAAAAGCATTCAAGTCATTTTGAGATCTTGCTAAGATACAGATCTCATTCAGGAGGTGTGAGATAAGACCTTAGTTTCTGTGTTCCTAAGAAGCGCTCCAGGTGATGCTAGTGCAGCTAGATGGCATAACACACTTTGAGTAGCATAGGCTTAAGGTATGCAACAATTCTGCCAGGGCAGGGGTTCTTAACCTGGGAAAATGTTGTCCCACAGGGACATTCAGCAATTTGTGAAGACATTTTGGGTTGTTACAACTGGGAAGAGGTACTATTGCATCTACTGGCTAAAGGCCAGGGATAGTGGCCTACAATGTACAGAACAGCCCCTTACAGCATATATCCTAGCCCAATATGCCAAAAGTGATGCTATCAAACTACATTATGATAACCCCTTCTAGTTCTGGCAATGAGTAATGGGTATCGACCGGATTTCCCCTCTAGCTGTGAAATCCCATGAAATAATACAACAATCAAATTGGACAAAATACAGGTATCAACTTATTAGGCTGCAACTTAAGATGACTTTTACCATAGGGCAGCCTATAAAAGTTTAAACAGAAGTCAGGACATGATCAAGTTGAACTACCAATAAATTAACTGCCTGCCAGGACAAAATTCAAAACTCTTTAATAAAGTCTGGACTCTCAAGAACTTAGCATCCAGAATGTTCAATAAAACTTGACTACCCATAAGAAGCAGGAAATTTTGACCCATAACTAGGAGAAAGAAATAGAGTCAGATATGAGCCAGATGGCAGAATTATCAAATAATAAAACATTTACATAAATATGTGCAAGGACTTAAAGGAAAAATTAAGCACAATTAGTGAACAGATTGGGGACTCAGCAGAGAAATAGAAAATATAATGCACTTGTAGAACTGAAAAATATGACATGAAAACTTCATTATCAAATTAGCTCTTAAATCTAGCAAATCAATGAGAGACCCAGCAAAACAATATCCAAACTGAAATACAGCAACATAAAAAAGTGATTTGATAAATGAACAAAGCTTCAGTTATCTGTTAGAAAAGGTAAAACAATCTCATCTGCATATATTTGGTTATTAGAAGAAGAAATTAAGAGGGATTAAGGCAGGAAATAAATCGTAGTTGAAACTTTTTCAGTTTGATGACAAATATCAATCCAATGATAAAAGAAGCTCAATGAACCCAAGCAGAATAAATACAAGACAGCCATCCCTAAAAAAAAAAAAAGATAAGCAAATCTAAAAGCAGGATCAATAAGAATAATCACTAACTTCTTACAAGAACACACACCCAAAATGGAAACAACATCTTTAAGAATGTAAAATTCCATACGAAATGAAGCCTTCAAAATGGAAATGAGCAGCATCTGTTAACAGACAAGACAGAAACCGGTTTGGCTCAGTGGATAGAGCGTCGGTCTGTGGACTGAAAGGTCCCGGGTTCAATTCCGGACAAGGGCTTGTACCTTGGTTGCGGGCACATCCCCAGTAGGGGGTGTGCAGGAGGCAGCTGATCGATGTTTCTCTCTCATCGATGTTTCTAATTATCCCTCTCCCTTCTCTGTAAAAAATCAATAAAATATATATTTTTTAAAAAAGCACTCTCTTTAAAAAAACACAAAACAGACAAGACAGAGGAAGAGCATTCTAAGTGAAACATCCTGCTAATTACAACTAAAGACTTTGGACAAAAAGAAACTAATAGAACATTCTGAAAGTTGCACAATAGAAGGCAGACTGGATAGAGACCTCAGGATACGAAGAATGACCAACCATGAGTCTCACCCCAAGCTCCCTCTTTTTGGATCCTATGTATCCCAGCCTGGCCATAAAGCAGCTGCAATCTGAAGACAACATGCACAGACCAAAGAAGGTTCAAAAATCTCTAAGCAGTGGACCTGAGGAGTGGCAGGTTTACAGGACAGAACTCTTTGCCTATACCTGCTCTGTTCTAGGTGAAAACCACAAAAAGCTGTGCCTCTCCCACTTCCCACCTCACACCATAAACATGATTGATTTGAGATGGTTCACAGACCCAAACACGAAACCTAAAACACTAAGCCTTCTAAATATATAAATATAGCAAAGTTACTTTGTGATCTTAAAGTAGACAAAAGTTTCATTACCAAAAAAAAAAATTGTAAAGCAAAAAATTGGTTAATTGAACTTTAACAAATACTACCTGGCTGGTGTGGTTCAGTGGTTGAGCACCAACCTATGAACCAGGAGGTTGAGGTTCGATTTCCATTCAGGGCACATGCCCAGGTTGAGGGCTTGATCCCTAATAGGAGGCAGCCGGTCAATGAATCTTTTTCATCATTGACGTTTCTATCTCTCTCCCTCTCCCTTCCTTAGAAATCAATAAAAGTATATTTTAAAATAACAAATAGCTTCTTCTTATCAAAGACACTATTAAGTGACTGATAGCTGTCAGAGGGGAGGGGAAAGAGGGAGTGGATGAAAGAAGGTGAAGGGATTAGCCAAAGAACATATATGCATAACCCATAAACATAACAGTGTGGTGATGGCCAGAGTGAAGGCAGGGGGAGGATGAGAGGGTTGGTTGAAGGTAGGCAAATGGGGTGGGGATAGGGCATCTCTAATAGTGTCAATAATTTAAAAAATGAGACACGGCTAATAGGTTGCACACTAAGGAGAAGATATCCACAATACAGATATAGGACAGAAGACTGATGTGTGACATATATAAGGAATTCTTACAACTTAATAATATAAAGATAATCAACTAAAAACAGATCAAAACACTTGAAAAGGCATTTAACAAAAGATTTATGAATGGGCATTTAGCACATGAAAAGGTGCTCAAAAATACTAGTCATCAGGTAAGTGATAATTAGAATCACCGTGAGATGCTAATACACATGTTGGAATGGCTAAAATAAAAGACAACACCAAATGTTAGGGAGGATGGAACTCTTGTACATTACTGGGAGAAGTATAAAATGGGAACCATTTTTTAGCTTTTTATAAAGCTGAATATGCATCTGATATGAAACCCAGCAGTTTCACCTCTGAGGAAAAACAAAACATGTCCATTGGACTTGTGTCAGAATGTTTATAACAACTATACTTGTGGCTAGAGCCAGGGAGCCCAATTGTCCATTAATAAGAGAATGGATATGGGAATTATGATCAAACAAGTACTACTCAACAAGAAAAAGAGAAAATTACTCATACATGCAACAGTATAGATAAATCTCAAAAAGCATGCTGAGTCAAAGAAGCCAGACACAAAAGTGCATACTGTATGACTACATGTATGTGAAATTCTAGAAAAGGCAAAACTAATCCATTGAAATGTCGAAACAGTGATTGTCTCGGAGGTGAAGGGACTGACTGAGAAAGGGAACAAAGAACTTTCTGGAGTGATAAAATGTACACACACATCACACTGCCATCCAATGAAAATGAGTCAGTTTCTAAGCTTGGAACCTGGGCATCGATCTTTTTAGAGCCCCCCCCCCCCCCCCCCCCCGCTCCTCCCATACACTGCTAATTCTAGTACACAGTAAGGGTTGAAAAAGAGCACCCAAGAATCTCTACTTTGTCACCAAGCAGAATTTGTCTAATTTTACAAATGGGAACTATAAGATATGACCATTTGATATATCTTTACAATTAAAAAATTGGTGCTATTCTACAAAAGAATAAACGCAAAAAATTCCTATTAGTACTATAAAAGCATCTCTCTGGATTAGTCTGTATGCTTACTGGATGGACATGAAATGCCTAACTAGTATGCTTCTAATTTTTGCCTTGTCTGCCAAGAAGTTCAAATCCAACTTCAATGCTCAGTTTAGTGATTAACATCCCAACTGCCTGATACACCAATTCGGGGGGAAGGGGTGAGAGGTAGAAAGTGGGGGAGTTACATTTTTCTATTTCACATTTGGGAAAATGATGGTGTACAAATCATATAACATATTGGCCCTTCTGAAACAATTTTTTTTTTTTTTTTTTACTGAGGATATAAATACATTGTACTCTTCTTGTCAAAAAGTTTAGATTAGGGAAGACATTTGCTGTTGGCTGAGTGTCGTCTGCTAAAGGTGAGTCACTATCCAACCAAATGATCAAATGATGTAGAAAGTACATCACACTGACAGGAACACTTCACTCACAGTTGATTATAAGGGTTAGAGTGGAGGAACCAATGTAAAAGTATGGAATATGTTAAGAGTCCCTAGATGGATCATAGATGGCATAAAAATTTAAGTGCACTTCATTACATTCTTAGGCTAAAGGAAGAAATCAGATCTGTAGGCAAATGTATTCGCTGTCATTCTTTTTCTCTGATAACTGGTGTTGGCTGCTTTGATTTCATCTGCTGGATAGGACATTTACTGTCCCTTCTCATTTAACAAAACTAGACAACCTTGGCCCCCAGAAGAAATTAAGACAACTTTATTCCCAAAGGGCATATTCTAATGTAACGCCTTAGTTATGAAATCATAGCAAAGGTGTGCAATAGGAGAAAGAATCAGAAACGCCTCTCACCTGCGCTGTCTCTTTGTTACGCGATCCAATCCGCTTCTCCTCTTTTTGGACTTTCCTCCCCGTTGCAGAGGGCTCAGCACTTCTCTCACTGTGGACACTTCTTTCCATTAACCTAGTTTGCATCTGACTGACTTGCTTTGTTGCAACCTTTTGCGAACCAACCTGTTGATTCAGAGTAATAATAGGTAATGAAAACTTTTGACACTTAAGAAAATGCATTTATATCCAGATTCTTGAAAATTCTAAACTTGCCAAGATTTGAAAAAAAGGAAGAAATGGAGAGGAAATCAACAAATGGACGTTGTAGAAAAAATATAGTAGTTGGCAAGATCCTGACCCTTTCTCATCAGTAGGACAAGACCAATTAAAATTAGTGTCTCTGTTGTGCACTCTTTGGAAATTACCTCTGCAGATAACTTGCTTATTGAAAACAGCATTTTTTTACAGAAAACTGTCACATTTTAGAACGGCACATGAATTCATTATTAACCTTTGCTGGGAATGGATCCAGAATATCTTTTTAGTTTAAACTCCTAATTAGAATCTTCGTTTTCTATCACTGAAGGGAGCCTAATTAATGTGAATCTGTAAGAGGAGCTTATGATGTCGCCTACTTTTTTTATACAGGTAATTTAACCTTTAAGCAGGTGAATAACAGTTCATGTCATCTAATCCTGTGTACCAGGATCAGAGGTTAAGTTCTACAACAAACTTGCTTCTAAGGTTTCTTTTTCACACTCCAGCGTTATCTGGGGGATGACTGACTCTTAATAACCCTGAAGTAGACAGGGAAATAGGAGCGCAGATCCCTCAGTACGGCTGGAAGATGGAAAGCCACAGTGAAGATCCTTATGTGAAGTATTTGTTCGGCAGCTTCATGTTTATAGCAGCTGAAAGCGCAGTCACCTTTTTTCATGGGTTAAGCAGGGGGCAGAAGATAGGAACAGTGCAAGGGGAAATAACGGGGTAGCCAGTGCCAAAACAGAGAATGAATTACACTGGCTGGGCAGGCAGAGCCTTAATTTGTAGTCTCAATTTTTAGCTTCTATTGCCAAGTGTGTTCACTCTTTCCCTTTAAAATATGCTGGTGTCTTGTGGCTAGGTCTAAGTTATCACATCATCATTCTTTTTGGTTAATCCTCACCTGAGGATATTTTTTCCATTGATTTTTAGAGAGAGTGGAAGGGAGGGGGAGACGCAGAGACAGAAACATTGATGTGAGAGAGACACATTGATAGGGGATTGAGCCTGCAACTGAGGTATGTGCCCTTGAGCGGAATCAAACCCATGACCTTTCAGTCGGAGGGCTGACACTCTAACCACTGAGCAACAGGCTAGGTCACAACATCATTCTTTATTCATCCCTCCCCTCAGAGCCCAGCTTCTCAAAGGACAGCAGCCACTGCCTGCCAGTAACCAGAAAATTGAAATTGCTTCCTAATCACTTAGGGGTTCCTTATTTCCAACACTCAAATCTCCCCCACTACTGAGGAAATTCGTGTGTATCCACCTCCTGAGCCACTCTTGCATCTTGGTAATAAATGCTCATCATGCCACCAGTGTGAAACAAGGCGTTTCCCAAGGCTGCTGTGCGCAGTTCTATCCTAATAAAGCACTGGCTTGCCAATCCTCACGAACATGTGTTCTGTGGTATAGAGGATTAGCTGATATATTGAGTTTTTTTTAGTGCCTCCTGTGTGCTAGGCACGGTAGGTCTGACAGTTGTTGTTCTGGGAGCCTCTGATGTGCAAAGATTTGGTCTAAGATTCAATTCTCCGTGAGGCTGGATCTGCTGTCGGTTGGCTGGTTGGGCTGTGCCGCCCAGGGACCCCTCTGCCTAATGAACAAAATGATAGCCACTTGATGCAAAAGTTCCATTTCTAGGGAAAGTTTTAAAATGGTGAGAATGAAGTGGATTAAGTAAACATTTTCCTCTAAGTTATAAAAATACAGAAAGCACTTGGCACCCCACATAATCTAAAAGGATACTATCCAAATGTGTGTCATTTTGAGAAAGTAGCTATTCAAACAAGGTACTTTTTACTTAAATTTCCACTAGTACTTCTCACTGTGCTACAAAATCAGGAATACTTTGGGACCCTTAAAATTTCATATACCAAAAATGTGTTTATAATGGAGAATTTATATTTTATTCTTCTCACATACAGAAAATAAACATGAAGTTTAATCGAATTATTTTGAGAATTAAAGCTCAAGAAAGAATTTTGTAAACATTTAAACTCAGTACAGAAATTACCACAGTAATAATAAGTCACTCCTAGCTTTGCTGTAGGAACCTCCAATTTCAGGTGAATGTGGGAACAAACTTTTACTGAAATATGATTAGCTTGAACATTTTAACACTGACCTACAGCTACTCCTCTGCGTAGGTGAAGCACTGAGGAAGAATGGGTGGCTCCTGATGCCCAGGTGTCTATACTATGAAACTATGGATTCAGGTATCATCTTAAGGAAGGAGATTCTGACAAACTGATAAAAGGATCCACTACACTGGCTCCTGAAGAAACCGCTTATTCAAGGGTTGAATTGGGACTTCAATAACGCTGGTTTTTCAATTTGGCTTTAGCATTCTCATCTGGGAATTCTAGAGCTTTAGCTCACCTCAGTAAGCATTCTTACTGAAATATGGTTTCCTTCAGTGAGTTTTGGACATTAAATCCCAGTGGATGGCATAAATAGACTGGTGTAGGCCTGATGATAGATTCTTCTAATTTGTCAGTGCTACCTCAGGAGCCGTCAGCACTACTAGCGGGTGATTTCAGCTACACACACCATCATTTTGATTGAGGCAAATACCCCCAAAGATTTGCTTTTCAGGAAAAAATATCAACGTCTCTACTATCTTGACATAAATTCATTCCCACTTTAACTTCAGTAACAGCATTTGAGGACTTTGGGAAGAAGGCTCAGTTTATAGGGAACAGTTTATGACACCTAGTAAAACCTAGTGTTGAAAAAATACCTCATTTTTCTTTTGTAAAAAGATAAGTTTGCTGAGGTTCATATGGTGATGTGCTATTTTCTAATACCTAACCAAAACATATTTTTAAGAATTCTAAATTGAAAAGGCACAGCCATTTATAGTGAGGGAAATAACACTTTAAAAATTAAACGTATCTTTCCTTTGAACACTGAATGATAGAAACATTTTATTCATCTAATGGTACCCGTTTTTTGGTCCACTGGCTTATTTTTAAGTATCTTTATCTAAAAAGTACAAGTCCAAAGTTCATTCACTAGTTTGTTACATAACTAAAGTGATCCATGTGTAGATTATTAAGTAATGTTTTTAAGGAAATTTTAAGAGGATTCTGACTAAAAAAGAAATCTGGGGCCATTCATTAATATTCACTTTGGACTTAAATTACACTTGTTATGGAAACGATCAATTACGGAAACTATCTTATGCTGTATCGGGCAAAGGGGCGAAGTATAGGAGAGTTTATATTGTCATACTTGGCTTTTGAACATTTTCAAGTTTAGTTTTTTAAGCATCACAAAATCTGTAAGTTTTAAAAATAAAAATTAAGGTTTAGCCACATATAGTGAACCTATATTTTATACTATAATTAAATATATTTGTATACTTAAAATATTAGAGAAATAAAGTCATTATCCAATAAATATTGACATACTGTGAAATATATCTCTAAATCATCATACTTTATATATAATGAGGCTGATCATATTGTTAACAGAAGTTAAGGTGTTAAGAATGTTATTTTTAAAAATTTATCCTTATTGTTCAAAGTCTTACAGATTTCTCTTTGTTTATTTTTCCCATTGACCCCTCCACCCCGCAGTTCCCAGGTCTTCTCTATTGTCTGTGTTCAAGGGCTATGCATTTATGCAAGTAAGTTCCTTGGTTAATCACTCCCTACCCACCCACCCCCACCCCTTCCCCATTCTTAAAGTTTTCTTTTTACAAAGTGCTCTCATCAAAAGAAAAGAGTAGCTGGGTTGGGGTGACTCAGTGGTTGAGCTTCAGCCTATGAACTAGGAGATCCTGGTTCAATTCCTGATCAGAGCACATTCCCAGGTTGCGGGCTCAATCCCTAGTAGGGGCATGCAGGAGGCAGCAGATCAGTGATTCTCTCTCAATATTGATGTTTCTATCTCTCTGTCCCTTCCTATCTGAAATCAATAAAAATATATTATAAAATAAAAAGTAAATCATTTTTGATTGAGGCTCATTGGAAAAACTGTTTTATGTTTATGCATATTAAAATGGTTTCACAGCATCCTTAGAATTTGATGAAACAAAATTCTGGTGAATAATTAAAATTTTATATCAGAGGATATAGCTATCTGTTTTTAAAATGGCTTTTTTATATTTCAATTAAGTTTGTGAAACTAAAAAACTACAAAAAAGGGAAAAACACTACTTAAATTCATGTAGATTAAATGGTGACCATTATTGCAAGGGAAATACTATGTCAAGGAAATGCTCTTTGTTTTGTTGCAAAAGTGTTAAAACACAAAAGTCAATAAAACTGTTGAAATAAGTCTCAGTAATTACCAAGATCAAAATCCAGTGGCTTTTTATTAAACATGAACTTTTGTTCTGCCTTCTGCAGTAAGTAAATAGTGCTGACAATTGGTTTGTGAGGCACTTGCTACAATAAAATGTAATTGTATCATGAGAGAAAGGTGACAATCAGGAGATCATGAAAAAATTACATATTCTCACTGGTAGTTAATTAGCCATGCAAAACCTCCTCAAACAGATATTCTCTTCTATTAGGAATGATTACTATGCAGGCCTACAGATGTCAATACCACAGTCATTCAAATACTTCTTTCCCTACTAATTGAAGGTTGTAAAGCTCTGGTGTCAAGGTTTTGCTTCCAAAGAGCTAATTTATGACTAGAAGGATATTTTATGTCTTCAGTTGCAGCAGCTACAAAATTCAGCAAATCAGAACCATCTGTGCTCAGATACTTGACTCACCGTTCATCCAGCAGCCTATCAGTCACGTTAGTTTGCATCCTGCATTCTTGGCTCATGAACACTTGTGATGATCCAAAGTTCATAAGAAATATTAAAAATGAATGGCATCCTGACCCTACCTTATTATACACGCCTGAGGGGAGAAAAAGCCCTCCTATTTTTTAATTTTTTATTTTTTGCATGTGGATGGTGGCAAGGGAGAAATGGCCATTTAGTAACCTGTCCAGTCGTGTTGCTGACGGCAGTCTCAGGTTTCCCCACCCTCTTAAAAAAGAGTTTGTCCTAACTCTTTTGTATTGTTTCAAATTTAATTCTTTTGCAAGTTCTAATTCTTTTTTTTTTTAAGTTGGCACGAGGGAGTCAGAAAACAGCAGAATAAAGGAGGGGATACAACTTTTTAAAATTGACTTTTAAAAAAAGAATTGCTTCTATAAATTGAAATATCAGCACATACAAATAATCTGCTTAAATCTAAGAATATTATCATTACCACCAAATTATGGCCAATGTGGTCTGCAAAAAACAGAGGGAAATAACTAAAGAAAATCTGAAGAAAAGCAGCAAATAAAGGTTCTTATAAATAAAGTCAAATTAGACTTAACCTAGTCACATCTCTATGACAACAGTGACCGTTTTACTTCTTTAATAGTACACAACAGACCACAGATCCTACTATTTTTTTGTAAGAAACAATATGTCGAACTTTCAACAAAATTTCTTGGGGCTGAGTTAGGGGAAATAGGAATTAAATATAATAAATAAGAAACTGGGTTGTCAAACTCATTTGAAACATAAAACAATCTCACTTGGAAGCAAGCTTCACAGGAGGTAATCATAAAATCCCAGAGACTATGATACTCACTTTTTGATAGTCTGGAGTACGCACATTTACACTCTCTTCTTTAGTGGAAAAATCCAATGGTCCTAAAGGTATTCCACCTGGGTTCAGAATTTTCTTGAGCATTTGATAGTCTGGCTTTTCATCATATGCTAAATTATGAGCACATGCCAAATATTGAGCTATTTCATCTGTGAAGTATTAAATTTTTTTACATGTCATTCATAATCGGCAAAGGAATGTCAAGACACCAATATCCTCAAAATCATTCTTTCTCTCTTACACACACACAAACACACACATCCTAAAGAAACTAAGAATGAACAATTCAATGAAAAGCACTTTTTAAATGATATCCAAAAATGACTGAAATATACTTACCTATAGATTGACAAGATAAGAGAAACTGATTATTTTTTACATATTTTTGTATATACAAGGTGCCCCCCCCCAAAATGTACCCACTCTTTAACAGCTTATTGCTCAATTTTGAAAATGAAATGTATTTTAATAAATACTGCCTTTATAATTATTCGAAGTATGTGTATACATTTTTTTTGGGGGGGGGACACCCTATATTTACTAAATCACTAATCTTATCAAAGAAAGCAAACTTTTTATATTATAGTGATTTTGATTTATGGGGTACAAGTTCTAAGAACTACCTGAGTAATATAATAGATGCTTTTATTTTATGTTGAGGTTTTAAAAAATCAGTTAAAAACAACTGGTACTTACTATAAACCTCCTTACTTCACAGGGAAAAAAATAATTCCAAATTTTAATTAAGGCTTTGATTTTGAGATTATAACAGTTCATTTAGAAATGACCTTGAATTGTACGTGTTCAGCCGTGACTGACTGTAGAATTCGCCAAACCTCCATACCTGGCTAGCCCGGCACATCCCCGTCGCAGCCTTCCTGATTTAGTGCAGAAGGATGAGGAGTTGCTACCTTTTATTTTTTCTCTACTGTAATCTCCTGCCTGGGACCATAGGTAACTCTCCCCGCCTCAAAAAAAAAAAATTATGAACTACAAACTTTTAAAAACAAGTAGAATTAGTAACCAAAAGTTATAAACATAGCAGAGCCTTAAAACAAATGTGGTTTTTGCATTTTTGTTTCATGAAGCTTCAATCTACAATCTATATACATGGATAAGACCATACACTGTTTAAAAGCGGGCATGTTTTCCTTTGTTTACCGTGACGTTTGGAGGTTTAGACTAGTTCACAAACTAGTCTTCACAAGCCTTTCCCCTTCAAAAACTTATTACTGACCCAGACACAAGTACTTCTCACTTTACCACGAGGCTGTTTACATCCACAGTAAGAGAATCTGGGAAGCATGGTGGGTTGGCAGGAGTGACTTCTAGCCTTCTCTTCCCCTCCCTCCAGGCCTACCTCCGTTCAATCCAGACAGGGAAAAATCCCAAAAGACACAGTCATCATCTGTTTTTGCTCGATGAAAGTCGGGGAGTAACCATCACACACCAAACTGTCCACAGCCATTCTCCAGGGACGTCAGGCTCATGTGACTAAGATGAGAACTCCTGGCTCCAGGGTTTTTCGTTTGTTTGTTTATTTGTTTGGATACTGTGGCAATTATGCAACCTACTTTCCCCCTTTCTAATGTATATAAAATCTGTTATCTAGCATTCCATCAGCCAGATGTCTATTAACTAGTCAGGGCGGGGGTTCCATCATATTTATAACTAAGGCTTGCAGGAGCCCTCTGGGGGCGTCCGATTCCTGGAGGGATGATCAAGGAGGAAAAAGATTAAATTACATTCACTGCTATTTTAATATAAATATTCTGTGGTTCTTTGGGCCCTTCAAGATTGGTAAGCCACGTATGGTATATCTTACAATTCTATTAACCAAAATATCTCAAATGGAGAGAGCAGAGCTGGATGTGTTGGGAATACTTTTCACAAATGGCTGTTAGAAGACCATGGAAGACTCCTGGCATTCCACTGGCTGGGAGCAGCTGTTCCGAAAAGCCTTCACAGGTCTGGGGTTTGAAAAACACTAGGTCCCAGTGAGGTCGGAGAGGGAGAAAAAGCAAAGACCCACCTCTGCTACAAATGTATGATTATGATCCTGGAGCTCAGACTTCTGTGATGTAGTACTGGTTTAAATGTTAGCCTTTCAAGATCTGGATTTATTATATTAAGTACACTTTCTAATTTACTAGCATATTTCCAGAGCTATAAAACAAAATACTTTGAGTAGTATGAAATTATGATATCCTTGAATCATCTGCTTTTTAAGCTAGCGAAATATTAAGTATCATTACTGACTATCATTTCAAGAGATAGAAACTTTTGAAACTACTATTATTACACTGAGTTAGGCATGCATGCTGCAAACTTCTTGGCTGTTTTATTTCATAAAATGTCTTAGTAATGGACCTTTTGTAAATCAGTTTAATTGCCCTGCTTACAATACCCATTCTCCTAAGCATAATCAACTAACTTAAGAGACCTTCAGTGAATATTAATGGCTCAACATGTTGTTCTTTAGAAACAGAAATCTGCTATAAAATAGTACTATACACTCAAATGGTTTGTGCTGAAAGAGAGGAACCTGGCACTGCTCCCGTGAGTTCTTGTAGCACTCTCCTCTTCCTCTAGCCAAACCTTAGCAACGGAAGTGTCACGGAAGATTATCTTATATAACCCAGGGCATCTGGGCTTTCTTTTCTGACCTGAAACTGCACATCGACCTTTTGTGCAGGAGGGACAGGAAAGGTAAAGGAGATACACGAGATGTACAATTAAACATTTTTTACGGAAATCTCCCCAGCTCCCTTTTTTTGCTAAGTGAAACACAAACTGTATGACTTGGTGAAAATGTCAATAAGAATATTAGTCGAGCCCAGCTGGCGTGGCTCAGTGGTTGAGTGTCCACCTATGAACCAGGAGGTCCCTGTTCAATTCCCAGTCAGGGCACATGCCCGGGTTGTGGGCTCGATCCCCAGTAGGGGGTGTGCAGAAGGCAGCCAATCAATGATTCTCATCATTGATGTTTTTATCTCTCTCTCTCTCTTCCTTCCTCTCTGAAATCAATAAAAAATATATTTTTTAAAAAAGAGTATTAGCCAAAAAGGAATATTGGCATTTGGACCAAGTTACTGAGTGCAATTACAAAAACAAAACACTTTCACCTTTCAACCCATCCCCTAAATGAGAATACTCCCCTGTTCCCCCCACTCCTTCAGTAGCAAAGGGAGGGCAGAAGGCAGGATGGCAGACGCATGGACTTGGGAAATAGCAGTGGGAGAGCAGGTCTGTTTTGTTCCTCTTTGGTTTCCTATGAAAATGCAAACTTTGGTCTCTTGTCAAATAAGGGCTATGTATGTAAGTTTAAGATGATTTAGCTCTTAGACCCTCAGATGGAAATGGACACTGTCTGACCTTAGCTAGAGGGTCAGTGTGCTTTCATAAGTCAGGTAAAAGCTAACTTTGACACCGCCCCATATAAACAGAGAACAAGATTCACTCTGCTTATCTACCTCCGAGAAAAAGCAGCCTGACAGCCAGAGGGGGCTCTGTTCTGTACGACACTGTAACCCGCTTGCTTAAACTGGGGCCTCGCCTGTACTGCAAATGCCAGGCACTTCTGTAACTCTGAATCGACTTACTACTTTTACTACTACGAATGTCAAATTAAAGAGCTCCGGAAATGATCTATACTAATTTGGAAGGGAAAATGATTTGATCGCACCACATGCCTTTGCCAATCCAAAATTTTGTTGCTGGCTGTTCAGCCAGAGTGTAACCCAGGGTCTAACAGCATTCAAGGGTTTAATGATTTTTTTTTAAATTATTAATTGAAAGTCTTTTCATAGATCAACTTTATCTTCTTTCAACAATATATAGAGGAACGAAAATAGAAAGTCAACTCTAGAAATACTAGATGAAGCTGAGTATTAAACCTGGGCATGATTCCCATACGATATGTATATTTAAAAAAAAATACTCAGTCGGCAGAGCCTAGAAAGCGGCCTAAACACTTTCGCGCAGTGTTCTCGTGTTCTGATGTCAGAAGGGATCTAAACAGCCTCTGCTCTAGCAACCTATCTGTAACCCCGAAGAGTTTCCTCCCAACCCTGAAAAATGGGAGTGGGTGGATTAAAAAGTTGTAAAACAGGAGTGACAAATGTGGTGACCTGTCAAGCATACTGGAGGAGGCAGAAGTTATCATTTGACTTACAGCAACTGCTTCCAGAAGGGGCCCATTTAAGCACCGACTCAGGCAGCTCATCCAACAGGCTGAAACAAAAGGGTAACACACAATGAATCTGTTTGCGATCCTGTGACCCACTGAAACAAAAGGGTAACACACAATGAATCTGTTTGCGATCCCCATTCAGTGATCCACTGTTTTGATTAGCAGACAAAACCCAAATTCTGTGTTGTTGAGTCACCAATACTTGACTTTCAGTACCTTTTTTCACCACCAGTAATAAGTAAGAGGGAAAGTGGAGGTGGGGAAGATCTCCCAATTCTCATTGACCAATTTTATATCAATCCCCTAGAAACTAAACAATGTAGAATTTAATTCAAAGTTCACACGTGTAAAAATGTAGAAGTAGCAATATCTGTCATTTTTTTCTTAACAACAAAAAAAATACATAGAAGAAAAATGCATGTGGATTTTGAGGATATTTTTCCTCAAGTACTAACTATTGGGGAGGGGCAAATTATTTAATTACTTATGTATATTGTTCTCTATTGGGCTATCCTATGGTTAAACAGATTAGTAAGAAATATCAAAAAATAAACAAATAAACAAAAAAACCATTATTCTAACCATTTCCAATGTTTTAGACTGAACAAGTACAACTCTCTTAAGTTGCTTCAGCCACAAATATATAAACATTCAATGAAAATTACTGATATGGATGTGTGATTCATAAACTCAGGCACAGGCAGAATTGCAACAATAAATGCACTGATCTAATACCACCCTGTGTCAGGAAAATAAAAGGCATAAGGGAGATATGGTAGTATGGTTGAATATGCAAGTATGCCCTTATGGAATCTATATATGCATATTGATAACAGACTAAAATCATCAGAAAGTCTTAATAAGAGAAAAACATATAGTCATTAGAATTAAATTGCTAATCTTTGAAATAAAGTACAATAGTCAAACTCAGTAAACTGAGGTGGAAAATTGCCAGGACTGTTTATTATTTATACCCATTACTGAGTTTTGACTTGAGCCGTAGACGGAAAAATGTCAGTTACATGGGGGTCAATACGGATCCATTGCTCACGGTAGTGATAACTAATACTGAATTATATAAATGTGTTCATTTTGGGTGAGGGACTAGCGTGATCAAGATTCCAAGTGGAGAAACATTTCTTATAATAGACAATACGTCCGTATTTGCAATAATCTGTATTATTCTGCATCTGCAGGCTAGCCTTTGTCTCTCTTAGGAACCGATGCCACACTGGATTTGAAAGTTGATTTCTGTGAATCAGCTAACTCCTTTGTAAACTTCTGTTGTAACATGCCCTCCTTAGAACATCGCTGCCTTTCCTGATGGTGATATACTATCTGTGGATAATGACTGTTGGGCATATCTTGGTATATAATAATAAAAAAAATGGCTAGTCTGTGCTACACGCAATTGACTTTTGCTTAGGCTTGATAAGTGAGAAAATAGTAAAACAGCAACACACTCTGTTCTCGGTCTGACCTAATTTTCATGCTCACAGCTTCTAGCTGAGGAAAACTGAATGTGAAATATTAAAAATGTTTATATGGCTGCAGGATTACCTTTTATATAAACACCTCATGTAAAAATTGTTTCTTCTTTCAGAAAAAAAAAATACTCCCTCCAAGACACACGATTAAGAAAGAGGCAGGTTGCTCTCACTTGAAAAATACAGGCCATATTTGCCCCGACGTGACTGTCGCTCCGCGCAGTTAGTATCAGTCACACGAGCTCGGGCTGCCTGCACATACGTGCACGATGCTAATTTGAAAACCCTCTTCCTTGAAAACACCACCACCTAGAATCTAAGCTTTGGAAAACACCATGTAACGGAACAACTATTTCGCTTTACATTCTGCATGACAACTCTCGAACGTGTGATTTCATAGGCGTCATCCTAATGGATGTGATGTCTGTCAGCGGCTCGGTTTTTTTATATTATAATATTTTTCAAATTTAAGAAATTTGCTTTAGTTATCACGCTGGGCGAATGGCCATCTTCAATGGGATACCAACTCCCCTTAATGGTCCCTGCAGACCTGTTGCAGCACATGATGGGAGACCTGAAAACCTTTACTTTGTTTTGGCCGCCTGGACAGCCCCCGGGTCCTGCAGGCTCCGTTCCCAGGGCAGCTCCCCACCGATCCACCGCAGCAGGCAGTAGCCGAGGATCTCAAGGTCACTCCGTCTGGACAGGGCTAGAGGAGTCAGCGTTGGGAGAGAAAGACGAGGGATAAGCGGGTTTTGAGAAACGGAGAAGTCGCTGATTTAAGTACTACGGATGAAATATGAAAAAGCCAAACGGGCAACGTGTTTTGTTTGTTCAGCTGGAGTCAAACTTAAAACGCCGCGGCGCTTGGCTCCAGCCCACAGACAGGCAGTGCCTTGTGGCTGCCGAAAGTAAGGGTCAGTTTCCTCACCTCCTCCAACTTCATCCTTCCTTAGTCTGGCCTGTCACATGAACTTGATCTCCATGGCCTCTGACATGATCCAGACAACCCATAACCTGGCACCAACACTTTCTCAAAGAGCCAAGCAGTAAAACAAAGAAATAAATGTCTGCAGCTAAATTGCTAACATATGTTCCAGGAAGTCCATGGGGTCTGCACTGGTCATGCAGAGACCCTGTGAGCGCAGACTAAACACTGCTGGCCTTTTCTGTTCCACTCACAGCGAGCAGCATTTGGAGCTGGAAGAATAGGACAAAACTGCCATCTAGTGTGCAGTGTGAAAAACCAGGTCTGTCTTAAGATTTTCCAGTTAATGAAAGTGGAGGATAAATATGCCTTCTGTTTTGGGTACACGGTTCTAAAAATCTTACAAATATTCGTTTTAGATTTCAGCAGAGCTAAACTAAGATTCTGGGTCAAATATCCTGAATAGAAAATATAAAGATGAGGCAATGGTGTGCATGGGAGTGTGGGCGGAGGTGGCCGGAAGTCAATTTTGAAGCCAAACAGAGGCTTTCAGCCTTTTTATATAAAATGCAGTAAAAGAACATGGTTAGGCCACTGCAAATATCACTTATATCAAACTACTAAATGCTGTAGACTAATTCCATCATAATTTTACATTTTAAAAAGTGCCTGATTTAAAGAGATGGACAATGAAACCTAAGAATCATGTCAAATATAAAAAATATTACTGAAATAATGATGAAAACTTTAATGAAATCTTACAAAATAAACTATTTTAAACCATTCTAACCTGTTATAAAACGACAAGTTGGTATTTACATTTCTACCACTACATGAACGCTCACCTGTGCAGGGATATACACTCTCCTGAGTGTAATTTGCGGCTGTTCAATTTTCTGTAAACAGGTATTCTATTTTATCTTTCATGAAATAAACTCCAAAAGAATCGCTCGGTCAACTTAGTTTTTAGTTTAAAAAGTTATAATACTAAGAACAATGCTGCTAACACAACACAGCTACTTTTGGTTACTATACATAAATTTTCATAAAAGCAGAAGACAAGATTAGCTCTCACACACTCTATCTTAACTGCTATTAGAGAACGGGACCATTAAAGGCCCTTCAGTCTCGCAGAATGCTGCAATCCCCTGGGTGCCATTTGCTTTCTGCACAAGCTTCAACAATGTCCTAATGCGAGTCCTGGCTCTCGTATTAAAATAAAAACACGGTCTCTACCACACAGTTTTGTAGTGATTTCTTCAGTAATAAATCTCCCATTAATAATGGAATGGTTCCATTTTTACAGATGTGTTCACAAGTCCCTTTTCCATTATGGCAATTCCTGATTACCACCACTTAAAAAATTCACATCCTCTAATTTTTGAAAAATTATATTCTGGCACCTGTTTGGAGGACATAGGCTACACGCAAGCGGGCCTCTGAGGAAAAACAATCAAGAATTAAAATGGAATGAATTTTCCAGTCACTTTCTCCCACCCTCTGACTGAGGGATTAATTGATCTGAAGCAGCAGTAACGACGAGTCATTTATATTTCTGAAGCCAATCTTTCATAAACTGGTCTCATTTGAAATAGCCCTTTAAGAGTTAACTTTACTTCAATATTACAGTTTGGCCTTACCTAAATAAAATACATTATCACATTTTTCAATGTTTTACTTTTTTTGTTGTGATATTATACATAAATAACAATAGTTAGGTAGGTGTTTTACCAGTGTTTCCATTCAGTTCTATAGAAATAAATGTAACGTTTAACAACATCCTATAGTTTCTCTTTCCCACCACTAAAGAGTGAGATGAAATACTAAAAATGTTTCTAAGTACATATCCTTCCTGAAATTCCCTCCCAGAGAAATAAATTGGGAAAACTGATGTGTTTCAGTGAAATTAAAGTCTAAGTTTCTACCAACAATTAGGTCTTCTTTCCATCTACTGTACACAGAAAAGTCATTTTAATATCTGTTAATTAAAAATAAATACTTTAGATGATATGTCAATATGTGTGTAACTAACACAATGAATTGATCATATATCTTTAATTGATTTTAAAATATATCAGACAATAAATGACATGCCAAATAATAATTCCTGAATCTAGGAAATGAATATTTTGATAGTTACTACATATATTCTATTATTTCCTTTGTATTTCAAAAGAATTAAATAAAATGCTGAAAATAAAAACAAGAATTGATTATGTTTGAAGAGAACTATTAATGTCTAAGCATAAAAATATTTAATTTGAAAGTTAAAATATATTATGGATTCTTTTGTTTCTGTATAATTTGTATTTCTGTATAATTTACTGTAACATATAGAGTTCTTCAGTTATATTTGATAATTAATATAATCATTAACAGTATATTTTCACATAGACTTCCTAAAAACAACAAACTATTACTTATCGTGCTATTGGAATGTAACAAAATTTAGTTATTAATATCTTTCTTCTACACTCTCTTGTTAGTTTCCAAATATAATTTCGCATCTAACTTTTATTTAGCTTATTAATATGAAGCAATGTAGATGACTCTTTTTGTGAAAAGCCTGTGGTGTTCTCAATGGCTCAACATTTCTAAATTATAAAGTATTGCCTAGAGCCGGGATCGGCAAACTGCGGCTCGCGAGCCACATGCGGCTCTTTGGCCCCTTGAGTGTAGCTCTTCCACAAAATACCACGGCCTGGGCGATTCTATTTTGAAGAAGTGGTGTTAGAAGAAGTTTAAGTTGAAAAAATTTGGCTCTCAAAAGAAATTTTAATCGTTGTACTGTTGATATTTGGCTCTGTTGACTAATGAGTTTGCCGACCACTGGCCTAGAGGAACAATGATTGAAAAGTAAGGTACAGGGAGGAACTTGAATTCTATTTCATTACAAAGCTGATGACAGGAACAGGTGACACTGAAATGTGTCCTTAAAATAAACACAGTTGATGTGATTTATGAAGCTGCTACTGTGCCAGACACTCTGACTGCTTTGATATTATCTCATTTAATCACCTTAACAATATAAGGTAAGTATTATTAACCCTGTTGGCAAGTAAGAAAACAGAGGCTCAGGGAGGTTAAATAACTTGCTTAGTATCACAGAGCAATATTTGACACAGCTCTGTACTGAAATCCTTGCAGAATCCAATGTCCATACTCAATCTAATAATTATTTTGCTTCCAACATTAGTTTTAACATCATTCAAACAACATTACATATACTCCTTCTATAGCTAGGGACTTATTTGAAGTAGGCATTTTAATTCAACCCCCCCAAAGGTACACCGATATAAAGACAGTTCTTTTGGCAAGAAATAAACCAGCAGCAAACTCCGAGTTCTAAGCTGTAGCACAACAATTTTTCATGCAACTACCCTTTCAGGATACTATTTCTTTCAAACTACTTCATTCTGAAGAAGAATTGTGTCTAGTTAAAACATTAATTCATAAAGTGTTAAATGGTCCTTCCAAGATGGTACATGAACAGAGGAGTTACCTAAGAGAGCTGGGCCTTATTCTAAAAACAAACTGGAGTGAAATCATCTGGGCCCAATTCATCAAATGGAATGAAAGAGGAATTGAGAGAACAAGAAAAGTGCAAGTGTTAATCCCAAAATTAATCTGATTATTTGCCTAAAGGGTTTTCTGTTTAGTTTTTATTTCTTACAGAGAGTACCATTATGAAGTGTGAAGAAAAACAAGTTTAGTAGGAAATAATAAAGTGAACTTGAAAACTTGTGCCTCAAGCAAACAGGGGTTTAAATGCCCCAAATATTCATTTATATGCTGAGAAATGACAATAAGAATGCAGAATGCATCTGAATAAGGTGCTCATCTCAGCAAGGGGAGGGTGACTATCTGCAAAACAAATCTAAACTTTATTTTTATGTTTCTAACTAGTAACCTCTGTCATTCAGGATTTTGTAAATTCGGATATGTAACAAGCTGGAAACTGTTATGGTGGCCACAAATGTTTGCAATTTCAAAAAGAAATTGGGAAGAAAGAATGCAATATGTGACAATGCAAAGAAAATATTAAACCCTTATTTTTTTCTGTACCTTTTAAATTCTAAGCCTTAGTTTTTTATGAAACACTACAGTGGTGGCCTTAGGGAATGTTACTCAACAGAGCAAAGGTGTAGGTATCTTGCATTTGGTCGATGTGTATTCTTAACCCAACCAAAAAGTTCAAGACCTATGTCATGACTTCAAAAGTCATGTCGAAATGTCAGAATTGGGTTATGCATGCAGAAGAAATAGTGTCCTCATTAATGCTTATTGATAGATATATCAACCAAAGACTATTTACAGCAGATACATTTACCTAAAAATAGAAATCAACAGTATTTTTTCTGATTACTAAAAGCTCCAACTGAGCACATCAACAACTTGATGGCTTCCCTTGACATCCTATAATTGAAAATTGGGTTCCTTTTTTGAATTATTGTTTAAGAAGATAAATATCATGTCACCTCCCCAAGTTTGGTAACATGAAAACACATTCTCAGTTTATTTCACATATATTTTGTAAGTTGGAGTGCTAAATTATAGTGAAGTGAAACCATGCAAGAAATAACACAAGACTTGGATTTCATACACGGTAGCAATTGGCAAAAATAAAAAACTATGTAATATATCTTTCCTTGATACTGAATATATTACATAAACAAACAGCCATTTAAAATGCAATTTAGATATCATATTTTACGGTCATCCATGATGTCAAATTAAAACAGGCATTATACACTCAATGCACAGGTCTGAAGTATTTAAAAAAGCTCAATATGTTAAATGCAGTATATCTCAAGAGAAATTAGGTATTGACTGCATGCCTCAGTGAGTAGAAAAATCTACAAAAATCCATACCACACATTGATCCAAATATTGCTTTTTTAACATTACTAAGAATGTAACAAATTTTAAAATAGTATATTTGACACAGATATAATTCTCTTTAATTATCAGGCAACGAGCCCAAAATATGTCAATGTTTATACATGTTAGTTTTTATGAAGAAAAAAAAATTGATAATAGAAGAGATAAGCCCAACATACATGACTCTAATTTTACACTAAATGAAGCACTTCAGCCACTCAGAAAATACCTTTAGGTCATTCAAGAGAATTGAGTTTGAAAGAGTAACTGCAATTTTTTAAAAACATACAGATATATAGATGTATGATAGTTGCAGAAATAGTTATTTATCCATTCATCTGTCAATCTATCCACCCCACTGTATATATCTCTTTGGTTTGTAATAATACAAGCTACCCTGCTTTTAAATAAAGTTGAACTAGAAAATGCTTAGGTCAAACTGCTGATCGGCACCTTACACAAACTCCTTAACTATAAAAACCCAATTAATCCACAGAAAAATGAGTTAGCTGTGTTTTACAAATAATCACTATAAAAAGTACAGAGACCAGCGAGTCTGATCAGGTTAACAATCTCTGTTAAATGGTTAATTCACAAATCAGTTTTCACGGTGAAGCCGGAATATTCCCTGGGCCTGACCAGACACAGCTACACCTGACACATGACAAATGCTTTGACACCTAGAGGCTCCATTTCCTGGTGACAGCTTGTTTTGTTCTTTACGTTTTCCTTTGCATTATCTTTCTAAGTATTTATTTGATCTCATAGTTGGACTGTTATAGAAAACATTTTTCTGAGATTAAACTGCACAGTGGCTGTACCAAAAGTAAACACATACATATTCATGAATTTGACCTTTTGCATTAACCTACAGGATTTATGGCCATGTTTATTCTGGTTCCTAGATATAACTAAATGGTTATTTCATTTCTAATAAAATACTAAAGTGAAATGTTTTATTTTTGAAAACTAAATGTAAACTAATTAGAAATGAATTAAAACATAGAGGATATAAAACCCTTTACTTCGTATAGCAGACTAAAACTGCATATTAAAACTTTAGTAAATATATGTGTGTGTGTGTGTTAGCTACATATGTGTGAACATATGTGTATGTATGTACATTGGTATGCATGTATATCTGTATATTTATATACAGACATGCCTAGAAGTTTAGTATAAATTCTATTTTAAATGCATTAAGGGAATATTTTTATAGGAATCCTATAAAACCTATAATAGTAAATATTCACTCCAGCATATGACTTTCCAGCAAATACCAAAAATATGTAATACAGACTCTTCCCTGAATAGTCTTGCCAGGGAGACAGTATCTTTCTACCATCATTCTCAGTTCAATATACTCCCCCAAAGCCCTCCCTTGGTGAAATCTACCCAACTAATCACATGTATTATTATTTAGGGAGGAAAAACCTTAAGCGAACTACAGAATAAAAATTTGTTCAAATATTTTATGAGGATAGCACAATAAAAGCAATGCCCTAAACTATGGAATAACTGTAGAGGACTTGTAGATTACCACAGTCCAAACACTGTCCAGATTAACATGTAGCAACTCTTCTTCCCATTCAACCATCACACTGTTTTCTTAGCTGTTTTAGTAGCCAAAACCACAATGAATCAAGATCAGAACTATCAGTTGAAATAAGTGGTCCAACCATAAGTTAATATCATCCTATATAATCCTATATAACAAAAGGGTAATATACAAATTGACCGAATGGCGGAACGACTGGCTGCTATGATGTGCACTGCCCACCAGGGGGCAGACACTCAATGCAGGAACTGCCCCTGGTGGTCAGTGTGCTCCCACAGGGGGAGTTTTGCTGAGCCAGAAACCGGCTCACAGCTGGCGAGAGCAGCAGAGGTGACAGGAGCCTCTCCCGTGTCTGCATCAGCGCTAAAGATGTCCCACTGAGGGCTTAGGCTCCCAGAGGGTTCCCGAACTGCAAGAGTGTGCAGGCTGGGCTGAGGAACCCCTCCCACACACACACACAGTGCACGAATGTTGTGCACTGGGCCTCTAGTCATTAACATAATCAGACCAATGCTTAAGAATCTGTATGATGAATTTCCAGTTATATCACTATCAAAAACGTACTCCCAGATTCCTGAAAATTCTTTCACACCAATGAATCTGACAAAAGTAAAGAAGAAAATTCACTGAGAGTAAAAGAACTTCAAATTAAACAAGAACCCACTATCAATGAGCATTTGATTCTTATATTTCTTAATTTAATTAAAACCATGCCCCACTTGTATTTTTGAATGCTCACTGATTCATTAACAATGTAAATGGTGAAAAAATACAGAAGATTTCTTAATTTCTGAGTGATCATTATTTTTCTAACCAAACTACCCTTGAAAAGAAATGTAGTGATTTCTTTCACTCTAATCCAAAATATAAAAGCTAACTTCTATTTCAGAAAATGTAACCTAGGATTCTTCCTGAAAGAAAGACCATATCTATCCAACACACTTGTCTCACTTTTGCACTGGCCTACCTTAAACTGGGGTGGGTTTTAATTGCCCTGGAAAATGATCAAAACCCCTCTACATTACATGGTCAATGGTCCTTTTAATAGAAAAGGCAATAATATACAGTTGTTTGCACCAACTAAAACTCGTTAGAAAGTCTCAGTTTAGGGTAACAGTTCACCAGTCATTAACAAGTGCAAATGTCTAATTGCCTTTTAGTGACAATGTGGTTCTTTCCAAGCTGTTTATAATTATTTGTATGGCTTAGCAAACTTGAAAATACTTTTATAAACAAAGTTTAAGGACTATAATTTTGAAAGCCAAAGTTTTTCAATAATAACCCCTTTTTTTTTTACTAGCATAACATTAGAATTGACTTTTTGTCTTGCTGACAGAGCAACTAAGAAAGTACAGTTGCATTGACCATATTGATTGTGAACAAAGCAACCATCAGTGGGACTCTGCACCATATATTTTCAATATTGACCTCCTATTTCCTTTTCCATGGCTTTCTGGGTCGGCTATTGGATTTGGACTGCAGTGTAATAAACAGCTAAGGTTTAATTAATGGTAAATGAATACAAGACATAGGTTATGACTTTAACTAATTAGGGAATTGTTGAATTAAGTCTGCCCTGGAATGCAAGGCAGTACAATCAATATCCAATAAAAGGACTATGTATGTAATTTACCTGCAAATGTGTTTCCAATACCATCAAAGTGAGTTTAAATAAGTAAGATATATGAAAGGCGACTAGGAGAGATTTCCACAAATTAACACTTTATAGTTTCAGAAGAGATTTTCTTGTTGTTGAGAGGTGGTATCTTCCAAAGCTCTGATAAGGGCACAATGAAAAGCAGGAACAATTCTTCACCAAATTCTTTACCAAATCTGCATTCTTCACTACAGCATGGAAGTTCAGTTGCTGACCTCCAAGTTTAATCTACACAAACTAGTAATCTCCTGCCCAAAGTGAGCATCAAGCTTTGCTTCCTTGACACCCTTGTGCTTTTTTCTCACTTGTCATAGTCTGTATCTACTCTCCCTATCAGACAAATATTCACTGGTAGACAATATCTCACCAGTGCTCTCAGTCCTCGAAGTGACTACGCAAAGGTCATTTCATGGAGTCTTATTATTCTGTAATTATTCTTGTGAAATAAAAAAAAAAAAGAAAAAGAGACTTACCTACTCCCTTGTGGGCATCCAAGCTGGTAAACTCCATTGTCCCATTATGGCCTTTTCTAGGATTTTCCTGATACTGTTTGTGGTTCCCGTTGGGACAATATCTGTAGGCAAGTCCGTAATCTGCAAGATAAACCTGGAAGACAAATGAACCATGCTTTCATCCTCTGAAAATGTAACCTTTATCATTAAGTCTTAAGAAACTGTTAGGTTAAGAAGTCTTATACCTACATTTGTATTACAATGGTGCCTTAGGATAGAGCAGACACAAATGAGGACCATAACAGCTAACTTTCCAGTTTCAAACCTTACTTCATCACAGGCATATCTTGTTTCTGAGTTGACTTAAGAGTTTTAGTCTTTTTATTTTGCTCCCAAATTCCCTCCCCTCCAGGTGGGCATCTAGACATCATAAACCACAACCTGCCTTTTTATCTGCATTCATGCAGCTTCTGGGGCTCTTCCTTTTCTTGTAACCCCTTCTCTGTAACATAAAACTGTGTCAGAGCGAACAATCTAAATATACAAACCTAACGTTAGAGGAGTTTCCATGAACAGGAAGTACAAAAATAGTGAACTGATTGTAAGAGGTAATGACTCAAAAAACACACCAGCATGTTGTATTTAAGAATGGAACGTCAATGCAGTATTCTGCCATTCAGCCCGATCCATATCATCACTGTAATCTTTGCAAGTCAGTCAGAATTTGTAAGTCAGTCAGAATTGCAAGTAGGGTTTCCAAACAGAATATAAATTGATAAAAGTCAGAAGTCAGTTCAAGTGAATTTTTCTCAGATTACTTTGGAGTGAGAAAGAGGAGGGAGACATAGTTTTACAGATACAGCATATACTGAATAGAAACCGTTATGACTAGATATTTATTCTGACATGAAGTCAAAATATAGTCGTTCCCAACTATCTGTTACCATGCTCCTCCTATCCCCCAAAGAAAGCAGTTTCAACTTATAAAATGTGTTGTTTCACATATTTCTTTAAAATTTGTGGATTGAGGCAACATTTCATGATGTAGCTACAAGACAATAGAGTATTATAAAACCGGTATGCCCTGCGTGGCTCAGTGGTTGAGCGTCGACCCATGAACCAGGAGGTCATAGTTTCAATTCCCGGTCAGGGCACATGCCTGGGTTGTGGGCACGATCCCCATTGCGGGGCAGGCAGGAGGCAGCTGATCAATGATTCTATCTCATCATTGATGTTTCTCTCCTTCTCCCTGCCTCTCTGAAATCAATACAAATAGATCTAAAAGAATAAAAATAAATAAAACTTGCATTTTAAAATATACCTATTAAAAGTATCTTTTAGTTTCTGTAAGGTTTTGGTTTTAGGATAGCTTAAGTAGGAGGTATTTTGAACTTCAAAATATATACAGCACAGAGTTTTCTTCATTTGTTGGAGAACATAGGTTGCTAGTGTCTGAAAACATGGTATTTTAGTTTTGTCTCTCGCCCACAGATGCTGTTTCTCTACATGGTCTCAGAAGTAACTGATCCCTCTGCTCTAAGTAACTAGACTTCAGGATCAGATGTGCAACTGGTTGCTTGCTTTCACTATTTATGATGCATTTTTTATCGTTATTTATTTCAAGAACTAAATTGATAGGCTTCACTTTACAAAGTAGATATCCCAGAAATGTACATATTGATAATTTAGAAAAACAGAAATATATATTACACTAGAGTAGTTTACTTAAAAATAAAAAAGAGCCATCAAGAAGCTTTTCATGTAGTCATTAGCCAAAACAATAAGGCCTAAATTAAACTTCATGAAGCACTTAATATACTACATCAGCACCTGCTAAGAGCTTTACATTCCTTGGCCCATGCCATCCTCCACAGAAATCCTGCATGTAGGTAGCATCATCTCCAGATCACTCGTGCAAACTGATGCTTAGTGAGATTATGTGACTTGTGTAGTAAAATGGAGCCAGAGTCTGACTCCAGAGTTTTCACTCTCGGTCACTGTTGGAAGGAAATTGCACTGCACTGCACATGCTAAAAAGACAAGAAAGACCTTATTCAAGGCCATTGCAATAGGGGAGGTAGATTAAACTCAACTCCGCTGAAACAAAGGTGGGAAAGTTTTTTTTTTCTTTTTTCTTTTTTTTTATATATTTTATTGATTTTTTTACGGAGAGGAAGAGAGAGGGATAGAGAGTTAGAAACGTCGATGAGAGAGAAACATCGATCAGCTGCCTCTTGCACACCCGCTACTGGGGATGTGCCCGCAACCAAGGTACATGCCCTTGACCGGAATCGAACCTGGGACCCTTGAGTCCGCAGGCCGACGCTCTATCCACTGAGCCAAACCGGTTTCGGCAAAGGTGGGAAAGTTTTTAAGCGCTGGGCAGGCTAATGAAAAGTACTGGAGGATATTAGGGGAGGTTGGTCAAAGTGGCTAGGTTACTTTGATAATTTGTGCTTAGGCCCTACCCTCCTTCAGAGATTGAAGGGATAGGAGCACAATGTTTCTTAAAGACTGCATTTTAAAGGCATGACACCCAGGACCTTGAGAAAGGACTTTTCTTTGCTGGGAGGTGTGTGTGTGTGTGTGTTTTATTACTGGTTAAATCTCCCAACTAGTCATTGTTCTGTTCAGATTTTTTTCTTTCTTTATGATTCAATCTTTTTTTAAAAAATATATTTTATTGATTTTTTACAGAGAGGAAGGGAGAGGGACAGTTAGAAACATTGATGAGAGAGAAACATCGATCAGCTGCCCCCTGCACACACCCGCAACCAAGGCACAGGCCCTTGACCAGAAACGAACCTGGGATCCTTCAGTCCGAAAGTCGACGCTCTATCCACTGAGCCAAACCAGCTACGGCTCATGATTCAATCTTGATAGGTTATATCTTTCGAGGAATTTCTTCTAGGTTATCTAATTTGTTTATATATAATTGTTCATAGTAGTTTCTTATGATTCTTATCCGTGTTATCAGTTGTAATGTCTCTTCTCTTATTCCTGACTTCATTTATTTGGGTCTTCTTTTTTTTCTTAGTTTAGCTAAAGGTTTGTCTATTTTGTTTTCAAGAAAACAGTTCAGTTTCATTGATATTTTCTATTATCTTTTTAATCTCCATTTCACTTATTTTCACTCTGAAATTTATTATTTCCTTCCCTTTAATAACATTGTACTTGGTTTGTCCTTTTCCTATGTCCTTTATGTATAAAGTTAGATTGTTTTATTTGAGATCTTTCTTTGTTTTTAATGTAGGAGTTTATTGCTATAAACCTCCCTCTTAGAACTGCTTTGGCTGCATCCCATAAATTTTGAAATGCTGTGTTCATTTCCATTTGTCTGTGGGTATTTCTTTTACTTCCCCTTTGATTTCTTCTTTGACATACTGGTTGTTCAGGAGCATGTTGTTTAAGCTCCATATATTTGTGAATATTACAGTTTTCATCTTGTAACTGATTTCAAGTTTCATATCATTGTGGTTAGAAAAGATGCTTGGTACGATGTCAATCCTCTTAAATTTACCAAGACTTGTGCCCTAACAAGATCGATTCTAAAGAATGCTCCATGTGCACCTGAGAAGAATGTGTATTCTATTGTTAGATGGAATGTATTGTATGCCTATCAGGTCCATCAGATTTAACATGCAGTTTAAGTCCAATGTTTTCCCATTGATTTTCTGTCTGAATAATCTATCCATTGTCAAAAGTGGGGTATTGAAGCCCCTGACCATTAATGTATTCCTGTCTATTTTTCCCTTCAGATCTGTTCATATATGCTTTATATATTAGGTGCTCCAATATTGGGTGCATAATTGGTGGTCTTAATAGAGCTGTAGGTAGAAGTCAAACAATCACAGAAGGCTATGGAACAAAATAACAAAACAAACATCTATCTATCTTCACCCTACTACATATATTTATTTTTTCAGTTTGTATTTTTATCTACTAGTTTAGCCTATGATTAGAAATATTTATATTTTTATAGGTTCAATGAGAATTAAATTCTCTAAAATTCTCAAGAAAGTTTTACTACTAGAATCTATCAATATTTTAAAATGATAGGTTGTAAAGCATTAATAAAAGAAATTTAGGATGACTGCATTTGGTGGGTAGAGATTTGATGTAGAGGAAGTAAAGCCAATAATCTGTACAAAGTGTTGACAAATTATTTTGTCTCAAATTAGGTCAAAGTGAGAATTTCTACAAAGACAACTTCATAGAAATACACAGTATAGAATTGTGTTAGAACTATTCAAAATAAGAAAGAAAAAAAAAAGGCAGGGAAATGTCAAACAAGATAAGGAAAGAAAGGAAGTAACATTTGTTGAGGTTCTAATTATGTGATAATCACTGAGCAAAATACCTTTCACAAATTATTTCATTAAACCCAATCAATCACCCAGCCAGGTAGCATTGGTCTCATTCTACATATGAGAAAGCTGAGCATCTGAGTAGTTAACTTGCCCCAGTCACTGAGCCAGTAAATAGAAGCAGGATTCAAAATCCATACCAGTAAGACTTCAAAGTCCATTTTCTTTTTTTTTTTTTAACACAACATACAATTTGGAATTCTGCCCATTGCTGAAATTTTGTTGAAGTAAAAATCTAAGTTTAAGCAGAACTTAATCTACAGTAGGGTTTGCAGTGTAGGCCCTGTTTTTATATGCCTTTGAGCTATGAATAATTTTTGCATCTTTATAGTATTGTGAAAAAAGAAAAACATGATGTAACTAAAATATTTACTATCTGGCTCTTTACAGAGAAAGTTAACCAACCTTTAATCTAAAGAAAAACTTGGTTTCAGTTAAATTTTTTTTATATTATCCTTTTTATTTTCTGTGAAATAAAAAATAACTGGTTAATATTTTTTACTTTAAATATAAATACATATAATGTGCTTTAAGTTTTAGAAGCTAGTAGTAGGAAACTCAAGATCACCTTCCAGGTAGAAGATTATTTGCATTATAATAAGACTAGGCACAAGAAAATTTAAAATCTAGCTCCCTAATGCATTTTCAATGATTTTCTTTCTAGGCAACTTTTCTGAATTTGGTAACGGTTTCCTTTCTCTATGAGTAAAAGGACAGCCCTTCCTGCTTCCCTTTCCTTACACTGTACTGCCCCTCACATTTCTACATGGTACTCATTTTTTTTCTCACCTTTCTTAGATATGCTTTTTTTTTTTAAAAAAAAAACTTTGTAAGGTAGGTAGAGATGATGTGTGTCATTATCCACATTTAACAGGTGAAAAATAATGTGATATACCCAAATAATGCAAGTTACCAACACTCACCAAGTCCTGCTTCTACAAAGGGTTTTGTTTTAATAAATTTCTTAGCACACCCCCTCCCCCCAAAAAAAAACAACACACACACACACAAAAAAAAAAAACAACACACACACACACACACACACACACACACACACACACACACACCTAATCTGAGCTAATGCTTTCATGGACTTTTGATTTTATTATCTTATTACCAAAGGTAGTGTGTCAGCCACTGAGGTGTAATCCCATCAAGAAAGAACTGGCCTATCACCTGTGAGGAGCACAACAAAGTGAAAACCTCCCGAGGCGGGATCATTAGGAATCTCCAGAGCATGTGAGCCAAGGCTATACTCTACCTGGGCAGCTCCTGTCCGACAATGACCATGGGGGGGGGGGGGGTGCTGTGTGGCCTATTCTACCTCATCAGAGATTCTTCTTGTGGACATTGGTTCTTCTGCTGCTCCCTGAGGGTTAGCTGAGCTTTGTCAGAACTGCATCATAGTCTGAGCTCTCCCTGCCCAATCCTCCTTGTCCCCTTTCCTTTCCTGGGTGTCATATCAACACCCCACTCTGAAAGCATCCCTTGTCCAATCCTGCTTCTTGTCCTTTTGCTCTCATAGGTAATATACGTCCTTCCCCAATAAAGCCATTACACTCCTAATTCTGTCTCAGCATCTGTTCCTCTGAGAACTGGACTTGACACAGATGGTCTGTAAATCACAGCCTTGATTAAAAGCGCTACACACACAAAAAGATGAAAACAAAGTTGCTTTTGATGACCGTGAAAAATACAACTTTCCTACACTAAACAAGCCTGCCTCAAATACAACATCCTGTTTATCTACATGTGCCCCCATGTATGCCTCACTTCGTGTTCTGCACTTAAACCTTTACTCCCCATCTCCTTTGCTTCCTAATGTTGTAGGCGCTTACATTGCTTTAACTTTCCAAATGGATGGGTGACACGAGCAATGGAAGAACACCGGTGATGGCGCTTTGAAGGGAAGTGCATGGGAAGGGCTGTTGTCTTCAATTTGGCCCCCACGTGCTCTCCTCTACTTCCTGCCACACCTTCTGGATTCACAGTTTACTCCCTGGATTCACCACTGATGAATGCTAGGGAATAGATCCCTTTCACCAACAGGCAGCTGACTGGGTTTTCATTTGTGTCCACACGGATTTACTATTTTAAAATGCACGAAGTTATTCTACTTTTATTTATGTCTTGGACCCACATTTACAAGCTGTAAGTTCCTAGTGAACAAAAGGAAGGATAATGTTATATAACTTGTTTGTATTCACCAACAGCACCCACTCTAAGGTCTTGTGCACAGCAGGCTTAAATAAATTTCCATTGATTAGACTTGATGGTAATAATTGGACAAACTGATGTAAATTCTTTTCAATAGACAGCTGAGTGCCAAGCATGATAAACTATTGACAACTGTAATTTAAAAAAAAAAAAAGAAAAATGAATGCATATTATTTTGAATATAGTTGTGAACTGAACAACACTGGCTTGAACTGCATAGATTGAACAACACTGGCTTGAACTGCATAGATTTTTTTTCCCAATAAATATCATAAATGTATTTTCTCTTAATGTGAGAATGTGATTTACTTAATCACATTTTCTTTTATCTGGCTTAGTTTATTGTAAGAGGACAGTACATAATACATATAACATACAAAATACATGTTAATCAACAGTGGGCTATTGTTTTGAAGAAGTCAAGTCATATGTAGCTTTTCGGCTGTGCAGAAGTGGGGGCGGGGCTGTCTGTGCCCCCACATTGTTCAAGGGTCAACTGTACTTGCTATGTGAAAGCATCAAATGCTTCACAGAAGTGTAATTGTTTAACCCTCATGACCCTAAGACTAAACTATTTTAAGATGCCTTGAGGATGAAAAAATAGGATGAGGTTAGGTGCTCTGTACAAAACAAACTTACAGTAATTGGCAAAGTTGAGATGTGAGCCTCAATCAGTCTGACCAGAAGGCTGAGCATTTTCCCACATACAGGAAGGGAGATGGCATAACCACATCTACAAGTCTAGAGGTAACATGTACTCTGACAAAAATATATTAGATTTACATTTAATAGTATTTTAGAGTAAGGAGAGGGTATTTTGAATTGGGGAACTCAGAGAAAAGAAAGTTGAGCCTTGAAAAACCCTATATAATAAAAGCCTAATATGCAAATCGACCTGGTGATCGGGCGGCGCCAGGTCAGCTAAGACGGGTGCCAGTCAGAGGGAGGGGACGGCGATCAGGGGCAGCAGTGACTGGCAGCAGTGGTGGTGGGGCGGGGCCAGAGCTGCCCCCTGGTGGTCAGTGCGCTCCCACAGGGGGAGCGCCACTCACCCACAAGCTGGGCTCACGGCTGGCAAGCACAGTGGCGGTGGCAGGAGCCTCTCCCGCCTCTGCGGCAGCGCTAAGGATGTCCGATTGCAGCTTAGGCCAGCTCCCGTAAGCCAATAGTCGGACATTCTCCCAGGGTTCCCGGACTGCGAGAGGGAACAGGTCGGGCTGAGGGACACCCCCCAGGGCCCCCCCCCACCCCCCCCCCTCACCAAGAGCAGGAATTTTCGTGCATCAGGCCTCTAGTACCTAATATTTCCACAAATGGAATCAGGGAAGAAGAAATAATGCAAGAAGGAAAGCCAGGGTATAGGTCAGCATGTGCTGGGAGTGGAGAGTTTATTTGGACACAACACCAGAGAGAAAAACTGGTTAGCATTAGTTTATAGAAAGCTTTGAAACCCCACCAAGAAGCGGCGTATGACTGTTGTGTGCAAACAGAAGTTCCCAAAGGTATTTTGCAAGTAATAGTATTATCAGCACTGGCAGCAGCATAATGAGGCAACGGAAGCAGAGAGTGCACCAAGCAGCCACACTGACTCAGATGGAAGCATTTCTCAACATATGATACGATGGCCACGAACATGTCAGTTGGAGAAGGGCGCAAGAGATTCTGACACTGGAGGAGAAAGAAGGCGCTAATGTGAACAAACATCACTGCCCATTGGTAATGTCATTACTATGTTACCTTCACTTTGCAAATTCACATTAGAGAAGAAATATGTGTATATATTGTCCCAAAATGTGATTCACTTTTCAAGGACTTAATATTTTTGTGTACAATCTAATACCTTAGCATAATCTAGAATATTTAATATAAATAAATCCTTTTCATTAGCATAACCTGTTCTAGCAAGAAATGTGTCAGTTAAGCTCTCATTGTCAGAGACTGATGGAAATTATACTACTGGGGAGACAGTCACTACTCATGACTCTGTTTTAATGGCAATTTAGAAAACACTTTAAAAACTCCAGAAGAACATATAGAGGTACTCAGCAACTGTAGAGGCTCTTATACAAGAAGGCCAGCATTTATCTTATTTGAATATGGTATAATATTTTCCTATTCTATCAACAAGATACTGTAATGTGAAAATCTTCACAATAAACTAAATGCTTACTGACTAACGAAAATCACCATATGCCAAAAGGAGAAAGAAGCATGAAATGAGTAAGCAGCATGTTCAAGAAAATCATGCATATCTGTTATAAAACCTGCATGTAGCCTCATAGATACTACTATGTTTTGATATAAATCTGTGCTTCCTATTATTTTTATTACTAGAGGCCCGGTGTATGAAATTTGTGCACGGGTAGGGTCCCTAAGCCTGGCTGGCGATTAGGGCCGATCAGGTTCCCCGCCTCCTGGTCTCCTCCTTCCCTCACTCCCTCAGCACCCCGCCACCGCTGCTGCTGTTCACCTGCCATGTTCCACGCCGCCCCCTGGTGGTCAGTGCACATCATAGTGAGCGATCGAACTCCCAGTCGATCTCCCAAGGGAACAATTTGCATATTAGCCTTTTATTATATAGGATATAGTACTTCCTTGCTTCTACTCAACATCCCTACCTTGTTTCTGCCAGTAAAATAATGCTACAAATGATACATGTACGTTACCACTATTCAGCCTAGACAAAAAATACAACTTTTAAAACTTGCCAGCTTACTTTTCAAACATGATGTTTATTAGAATAAACACAAAGATATATTTTTCAAAAACATAGTCTGACCTTATCTTTTAGAGCGGTAAAAACCCTGCAATGTCTGGTTAATGATAGATGTGACATGTTCTTATACTTAAAATATCTGCTTCATAATGTTGGGTTTTTCTTTCTTCTAGTTCTCATAACTACTCATACTTCAAATTTGGAATTTTATCGTCTTATTTATCTTTACTTTCAGAGAGAGAGAGAGAGGAGAGAGACTAAAAGACATGCCCCTGAGGTTATATGGAGAAGAGGCAGAAAAGCTGTATCTCTTACAAATCATTATCTGTCCACTCCATCTACTGCTCCATCAGGCCCAAGTATATGATCCCTTAAATGGTACCATACACTCAAGCATCATAACAACATACTGAGGTATATTTAGCAGTGTTTGAAATGATATTAGCATTTTTATTCCAAGACCTGCTTTTCTACTCCAACCTGGTTCTTTCAGCAACATATGGAGGCCTATTTGATCAACTAGGGCTGTGACTTAATATACTTTGATGACTTTAGGTTGAAATTCCCTCAATAATTCAGAGGCTCAGAATTGCTCCTTTACTAAAAATGCGTTCACCTATAAAAGAAAACCTTTCCAATTATAGTCTATTTCCAATTTGTCCTTTTGACACAAGTTCTCAAGGATTATACAAAAGAACCTCTCTTTATAATTTCTAATGTGATATCAAAGCATGTAACTTGTGTCTGTCCTTTAACAAATAGGCAATGGAAGAGGCTAATCTGAATTGCATCCAATTTATGGCCTTCCTCTTTGTCTAAATCAAATCTGAACTTGAGACTTCAACATGTCAGAAGCATTCTCAGAGCATGGTACATCTGTAAACAGCAGATACTCACAGAATGTTAGCTGATATAATCTGTCATTGCTATAATATTATAAAAACATTCACTACATATAAGCTGTGTCTACATAAACACAGCCATCCAACACTCAAAACAGCTCCCTGTTCTACATTAACTGCAACTCTATTGTCTTCAAAGACAGTATTTGAGGTTGCCAGCAATGAGGCCATTCTTACACGCAGAGAACCTAAACAGGGGTACCTCTTAACCCATCCAATTTATACAACCCAATGAGTATATTCAGAATTCAGAAATGCCATTTTCCCATTCTAACTGGTAAAAGGAAGAGAAAAAACCTATATGTAGCCTTCTGTGGGTCAGGATGCTCAAATATTTTGGTTATAAACAGTTCTTTGGTGGATGTCTATGATCAAACTTCATCCTGGACAGAACTTCAATTATTAAGTCTAATTCAATACCATTTTCTTAACAACTAATCAGAACATCATGTCTTTTCTCCATAAATCCAAATACTTGCTGAGGAGCCCAATAAAATATCCTACTGTCATAAGTCTAACAATTATAAAAAATATTATTTTCTATCTATTACTTACTGTTTACTATGTGCTTGATATTGGTCTAAGAATCTCACACGTTTAAATCATTTGATCTTTAAAATATCTCTTTGATGTACTGTTATCCTTATTTTTAGATGTGGACGTGGAAGAACTGAGAGGTAAATAATAAGGCTAAGAACAAAGAGCTAACAAGAGGCAGAGCCAGAACTCTGAGCCAGGGTGTCTGATTCCGGAGCTTCTGGCCTTAACGATGCTGCACTGAATCCCCAACATAACTGAAAGTTGTGCAAATAGTCACCACCTTCTATCAAATGTTTTGTCTGGGATTAAGGGGAGGTAAATACCCTTCTTTTTATATCTTCCTACCTTGAACAAGACCATTTAGCTCCAGAATAAAAAAGGAGACAGTATCATAAAGCGCAGGTCCCACCACACATATTTAAGAACTAACTGCTTGAGGCGCATGGATCTGGTGATGGTGGGGGTGGGGGTGGAGTGTTGGGGGGCTGGAGAGATTGAGAAAAAAAGAGAGAGAACTCATGGACAACAGTGTGGTGACTGCAGGGGGAGGGGATGGAGGTGGAAGAGGGCATGGAGGAGATAAATGGTGATGAAAAATATAAATTTTAAAAAATAAGAGAGACTTACATTTTACAAAATAGGGAGGGACCTAACTGGTTGAAGATCCTATGTGTAAGAACAAATCACGTTAAAAACATGAACTGATTTGGCCCTGCCTGGAGTGGCCCCAGGGAAAATAAGAGAGAATACTTCTTTCTGCCCTCTGTTCTGACTTTCCCCTTTCCTTTTTCTTCCCCTATTCTGGTGCCCAAAGTTCATACATGGCCAAAATACACTGGTATTCATGCTAAGGTGTTAACAGCTTACATGGAACAGAACATTATCCTGAGATTTTTATTAACATTTTTTGGAAAATGTATTATCTAAGTCCCTGAATTAGTTTGGCAGGACAGCTATAACAAAGTCCCACAAACTAGATGACTTAAACAATACAAACTTATTGTCTCATAGTTCTGGGGCTAGAAGACTAAAATCAAGGTGTAGGAGGGCTGGTTGCTGCTGTTGGCTGTGAGGGAGAACCTGCCCATGCCTCCCTCCTACGCTTCTGGTAGTCTCAGTTCCTCGGCTTGAAGAAGCCATTCTCTGTCTCTTCGCATAGTCTTTCCTCTCTGATGTCTCCCCTTTTATAAGAAAGACAATCATGAGATGACTTTTCCCTAGTCATCTTATCTTAACTCAAAAAGATCCTACTTCCATATATTTACATTCACAGATACTAGGGGTTGGGACTTCAGCATCTCTTGAGGGGACACACTCCAACCAACAGGAGTCTCCATTCTCAGTTTCTCTTTCGGAATATGCTGACAGATCTCCATCTATAAGAAAACACTCATAATGGCTATATTAAGCAGTAAAGATCTCTTGACACAGTTGGATAGATTTCTCCCAATAGGAATTTAAGAAGTCTACAAATGGCTTATTTGCTGAACTTGGCTATACCTGTTGGGCTTTACCTGTTATTCCTGAACACTGAGTAGTAAATTCACTTATGCATTAACCTACCCAGTTTCTCATTACTTATTTATTGAGTGCTTATTATATGCATGTTCTGTGCCAGCTGCTGGATGCACATCAGTGAATCAGACACAATCCCTGTTTCCCTGTTTATAAGACTAGAAACTTCTCCTCTTGATGGACACTTACTAAAAAAAAAAAATCACACCTCGTTCTGAACCAATAGCTTCGTACATCAGATTTGTGGCTAACAACTGGTTTTATCCAGGAAGTCAGAGGCAATGAAAGCTAAAGGGGGCCAAAGAGATCACTCGATAGAGGCTATTCAATTACTGCAAGTTGTGGCAGGGAACCTACTGCAATATGTACTTTTTTAAAAAGAGGAAAAGTGAGCTTAAGTACAATTAGAATAGAAATTGTATTCCCTTTTTCTCATGAATTTTAGAGCAAAGAAGAAAGTGGAAGAAATAAAACTTTATTTGATAACCAGAGGCCCGAAGCACGAAATTCGTGCAAGGGACTCAGCCCTAGCAGCCGCGGCGGCTTGCCTCTGCCCTTGCAGCCCCAGCTTCATCTGGAAGGTCGTCCGGAAGGACATCCAGAAGGCCATTTGGCTGTCCAGTCTGATGAGCATATTATGCTTTTGTTATTATAGATTAGGAATGATGTAATTTTGTTAAGTGTGGTTAATGGCATTGTTATAATAAGAACTGTCCTTGTTCTTCAGAAATGCAATAAATATTTAAGTATTTGGAAGCAAAATTTCTTGATATCTATAATTTATTTTAAAATTTTCAGCCAAAAAATAGATAAAAAACAAAATTTCAAAACCTTAATTTTTAAGTCAAAGTGGTGGGTATATGGAATCCTCTATTACTGGGAATATTTTTAAAAATTAAAAAAAAAAAGGTATCCGCCTAGAGGCAAAATTACATACTTAACAAATTCTCACCTGTCTCAGAGTCTCAGTCCTGGCAAGTAAGCTCCACAAAATACTAATTTTGAATATGGAGAACATAGCTTCTAAATTATATTTATGAGGTTGTTTTCTTCAATATTTTTTACTCATCATCATTCTCCAATAAGACTTAGTAATCCACATTCATATAGATGTCATTTACATAGTATTTTGAAATGAGAATTTTAAAAATATGGATCTAATCTGATTTAAAATCAGGCATCATAACATACACATGTTAAGAATAAATTCTGATAACAGGAACACTATTAAGTATCAGATAACAGAGTTAAAAATGGTAGTATTAACACATTATAGAATATGTGATGGAAATAAAATTTGGGGATGACTTTATTTTCATTTGACACCTAATACTGAAAGAATCCCAAAATAGTAAGTGACAGAATTGATCTATCAATACCACATACATACAAGTTATTAAATTTCAAAAACAACAAATTCATATGACAAATAATTATACTGAAACAAATAATCCAGCAAAAGTGTATATTTTAAATAATATTAAACTCAAGAATGTTTAAAGTTCAAGTAACTAAAATCATATGAACAAATTTCAATATCTCTTTACTCAACTAAATAATACAGCAGAACCTCACTACAAAGAACATAACACGCATGCTCTAAGTGACTACATACACCACCATGTGATTTAATCCAGAGTATAACCCTATCCACCTGATACCACATAAATTTAATAGCAGTACCAGCTGTGCCATCTAGTAATAGTATGGTATCACACCAAGCTAAGACACATAACAGTCCTCTGGAGATAATGAAACACGGACATATGTTACAGGACTAAATTTCATGCGTGTTCAACAAAGAAAAGGTTATCTCTAAATGGCAAACACATCTTGTACACATATCATGCAAAGTTCTTACAAACACATTCACACTCCATCTTACAAGTAACTGTGATTGATAAATGGATTGTGTTAGAATTCCCTCTAGCAAACAGTGAACAAGCAGCTTTAATGAGGCTTATGACCCTACCCTGCGGATATCCTAGGGAATCTGAAAGTGAGTATTTGCCGCAAGACACAGGTCAGTTGCTATGATTCCTGCTCCCAGAACATTAAAATTTGCTTAAATTTAAACACTTGAACTTCTTTAGCTATGCAACAACAGGCAAGACACCTGGGAAACATTATTAGAAACATTACCTTCTGCAATGAACTTGAAAAACACATTTTCAAACCTATACGTTCATGTGGACCAATGTCATCCCAATAAATTTAATAAATAAAATAAAAAATAAAACTAAAAAACGAACAAACATGTTTTCAGAGAATCACAGAATTTTAGGACTAGAAGGAACTTTTGAGACCACCTAGTCAAAGCCCCACATATTATACACTAGAAAGCCAAAGTCCACACAGGTTAAATCATTTGCTGAGGGCTGCAATTCTCTCAGTGTCAGAACTGGGCTAAACCCGGGTCTCTTGATTGTCAGTCCAGCATAACCCTAAGTCATGACAGGCTTCCTAAGGCCTATTTATCACTCCTGATACTGATGTGGAAAACTGTCCTCCTCTACCTGTGAGGCCTCCTCTTCAACTGAGCGGGCGGTTTGGAGGACAGAAACACGTGGAGCATGGGCGCGCTGAACAATCAAGGTATTCCCTCATGTAATGTTCACTTAAATATTCAACTACATTTTTTATAGACTCATTTTTAATATAGTGGCTACTAGCCACCTGGAGTTCTTAAAATTTAAATTAATTAAAATTCAACTTTTCCCCTATGTTTTCTTCTAGTTTTATATTTCAGGTCTTACATTTAAGTCTTTAATCCATTTCGGGTTAATTTCTGTGTATAGTGTGAGATAAAAGTCCAATTTCATTCTTTTGCATGTAGACATCCAGCTTTCCCAACACCATTTTTTGAAGAGACTGTCCTTTTCCTGTTGGTGCCCTGGTCAAAGATTACTTGATCATGTATGCCTGGGTTTATTTCTGAGCTCTCTACTCTGTTCCATTGGACTGTTTTGTTTTGTTTTTATGCCAATAGCATAGTGTTTTAATTACTCTAGCACTGTAATATAGTTTGAAATCAGGAACTATAATGTCCCCAGCTTTGTTCTTTCTCAAGATTGCTCTGACTATTCAGGGTCTTTTGTAGTTCCATACAAACTCTAAGATGGTATTTTCTATTTCTATGAAAAAATGACATTGAAATTTTGATAGAGATTGCACTGAATCTGTAAATTGCTTTGGGTAGTAAGGATATTTTAACGATATTAATTCTTCCAATTTACAAACACAGGTCTTAGCAATGATTTTTTGCATATACACCAAAAGCACAGGCAACAAACCCAAAACAAACAAGAGTACTTCAAACTAAAAAGATTCTATACAGCCAAGAAAACCATCAACAACATAACAAGGCAACCTATGGGATGGAACAAAATATTTGCAAACCATGTATCTGATAAGGGGTTAATATCCAAAATATATAAGAACTCATTAACAACAACAACAAAAACAAACCCAACTAACCCTATGTCTCCATAGTTTTGCCTTTTCCAAAATGTTATGTAATTGGAATTATACAGATTTTCACTTAATAATATGCATTACTTAAGGTTCCTCCATGCCTGTTCATGTCTTGCTCATTTCTTTTTAATATTGAGTAATACTGCCCTATCCAGATATGCTACAATTTATCTATTCGCCTATTAAAGGACATCTTTGTTGCTTTAAATTTTGACAATTACAAAGAAAGCTGCTATATACACCTATGAGTAGGTTTTTGTGTGGTTTTACGTTTTCAACTCCTTCAGGAAAATCGCAAGGAGTATAACTGCTAAATCAAATATTAAGAATATGTTCAATTTGTAAAACTACCAAATGATCCTCCACAGTGGTCATACCATTTTGCATTCCCAACACCAATGAATAAGAGTTCCTGTTGCTTCACGTTCTAGCCAGCATTTGGTGATGTACCCACAATTCAAATGCTTAATGGCCACATGTTTACATGTGGCTAATGGCTACTGCACTGGACAATAATATACAGAATATGTCCATCATCACAGAAAGTTCTACTGGAAATGCTGCTCTATTGAAAGCTTAATTGTTTATACACAAGAGGAGCTAATGTGACAGTTTTTTATTTTTTCTCTACATAAAACCCATCTCTGCTCCCACTGGATACTGATGGGTCTTTGTATTTGCTCAGGTCAAATTCCTGTTCAGCCACTTGGGAACTAGTTGCCCATTAGCAAATTATTTTACCCTCCGAGTCTCAATTTCCTCATCCTAATCACTTATTAGTTTAGTGCATTAAAAGTTAGATAAGCAAGGTTAAGATAAATTACAACATTCATCATGTTAAGTTCTCATTTGTAAACCCATCTGGATTAGGAGTTGGTTGTTTTTTAATATCTCAGTATGGCACTTTGAGGACTCTTTATGAAAGCAAAGTTTAGTATTGTATTTACCCGATCTGGATTTTTGTAACCCAAGAGTAGATTCGCTGCTTTTATATCACCATGAACATACTCATTTTCATGTATATATTCCAGTACATCCAACTGTGAAAAGAAATAAATAAGGTTATACTAACGTCTATTTATAACTCATGATCAACTTGAAGATTTTGAGTTTAGAATAACATTTACTTTTATTTTTTCATATTAATAATGATAGTGACATGCTTTGCAATTATTTACTTATCTTTTCTAAAGTATCACATGTACTGGCTACTCATCCTGAGAAAAGTTAAGTAAAATGGCCCACTAGTATCAAGTGTTTTAATTGAAACTCTAATGAAAGAAAACCAAGATTCAACAATGCCTGTGTGCTCCTAACAGCCCGGTGGCCAAATCACACTGTGCCAAGAGCGGAAACACAATAAAATCAGAGATCTAAACTGAAATAATCCTGAAGCCCACTCAGCAATTCCTTTCTCAAGGAATAATTATAAATCAAGTTTTGGGGACCCCAGAACAGAACACCTTGTCCATCAGCACAGAGAAAGGCATTCTCCCTCTGTATAGAAATAGGGTAAACCTTGGTCTCATCTTTGAATCCCTTGAGCCTTGCATGTTACCTACACTCAATAAACATTTGCTGGCTGGGTAGATGGGTGAATGGACAAATGGGAAAATTAATGAGATCTATTTGCCACATCCCAACCTGGCACCAGTATTTTCATTCTATTTAAAATGGAAATAAATAAAATGGGGCTTAGGCAAACCAAACACAAACAAGATAAGACAAATACGTGGTAGAAACAAAATGTGTGCATGGGTGCTATTAGGATTTCATTGCTCCTTATTTGGCAAAGTATGTATTATTCATTGCCATACTAATTACTGCCACCATCCCAAACTCACAATAAAAACTGTATAGCACCCCCATACCATCACGTTTAGTATGGGAAATAATATAATCTGCTATAGTTTGCATTATTATAAATATAACTGACAAAAGAGATGTTATTCTTATAGGAATGCAAGCTTGTTCTGGTATGTAAAACAAAGCTGTGTGGGGAAAATCAGATGGTAGAACCAATGCCTAATCGAATCTGTAGTGCCAAACACAGCACACTCTGTTACTTACAGAGCCCACCATTATCAATTTCACCGAAATAGCCCCTTACTCTCTGTAACTGACATTTCTAGAGCAATAATCCTTCCTCCCCTGATAATTCCACAAAGGGCAACACTTTGTAACAAGCAAATAATCTGAAAATAGAGCCGTGTAAAAGAACTCATTCCTTCTTACCATCCGAACACCTAGCTGCAGGACAGTTGACTTTCTGAAAGTACCATTCTGGTCAGAGATCTTCTGTAAATCCATTCCTAGTCTTTCCATTACCATAAATCTGTAACTGTAAGAGGAAGATGTCAAAAAGAGATCTTAAGATGGCAATTCCTGAAACTTTCTATTTATGAACTGAAAAAAAGAAAAAGTAGACCCAATCTAACAATAGAGAACAATGCAATATGAACCATTAGAGAACGAATGTACATTAATAATGCGGTTCTTTTGCAGAAAGATGTTATTTAGTATTTTACTTTGCAGTTAGTTTCCTAGAAGAGAATGCTGTGCTTAGACCACACTGTCTTAGATCAGCGGTCGCCAAGCTTTCCGACCTCACGGACCACCAGGGGTCCATGGACCACTGGTTGGCAACCGCTGTCTTAGATCACAGGGAAAAAAAAAATCTTTCTATATTAAATAGTCCTGAATTTAGTTCATTTTGACTCCATTACCTTCTCGCCATATAGCCTTGAACAAATTACTTGTCCATACAGAAAATGTTATTTATATTTGGTTTTGACCTTATAAAAGCATGTGTACTGTCTCTATCCATTTAGAAACATGCCTTTTCTTAAATGCACTTTTTCCTTCCTTCCTGTTTGGCACCTCTACCCCTTCTTTTCTTCCCTTCACGTACACACCCACAGAGGACCCTATTCTATATCTATCTATGTGTACACACATAAGCACAGACATATAGAAACTTGTCTTCATTTTACAAAAATGCAATCTTATTATATGCACTCTTCTACATCATACATTTTTCAGTAGGATCTCACTGAAATCCTTCCAAGTCAATGGGTATAGCTCTGACTGACTGACTCTAGGAGCTGTACAATATTGCATGCTAGGGATGTACCATGCTTAGCCATTCAGTCTCTTTTTGGCAGCCGTTTATTTTCTTACAAGATCATTGTTTGTTCATTTTGTTTTCATTTAAAGTATTTAAAGACCATCTGAGCAAAGCATTGACCTCTGAGCCTATTTTTTCACCTAAGAAAAAAGTATCACCTCTTTTAAAAGGCTGCTGAAAGGCCAAAATGGGTACCTAACAAATGACAGCATTTCTTTTTTCTTTTAATATTACTATTAGTGATTTATATGTGATTAGCTATATTTGGTGGTTTAAAAGATATTTCTAAAAATTGTTTTGCCTCTCCTCAAGAGATAGAGCTTCATTAATTCTCTCTTGAGTATGGGCAACTTTTAGTAACTTGTTCCTACCGAAACAAAGAATACAGTAGAAACGCTAGGCTATCACTTCTCACATTTGATTATAAAAAGACTGGCTTTCTTATTGGATGTATGCTCCTGTATGTGTGTGCGCCTCCCTCCCTCCTTTGAGTTACTTGGTCTAGGGGAAGCCAGCTGCCATGTCTTTGAAACACCAATGGGGAGACCTGCATGGAGAGGATCTTAGGCCTGCCAACAATGACATGAGTGAATTTAGAAGCAGATCTTCTTAGGCCTGCCAACAGCCACATAACTGGATTTAAAGCAGAACCTTCCCCAGTCTAGCCTTGAGATGACTGCAGCCCAACAGACAGCTGACAACATCCTCATATGAAGTCCTGAGCTAGAACCATTCAGATAAGGCAATTGTAGATAACTAGTGCCCAGGTGCACGGATTCATGCACATTGACAGGAAATTAATTAGAAGGTGGCCGGCAGGACGGGACTGGGCAAGACGGGCCGGACACACCCTGGAGCCAACCTCCCATAGTCCCTCCCCGACCAGCAGCACCTGGGGTAGCGCCATGGCTCGAAGGGCATCTGCGAAGTGAGCAAGATCCCTCCAGCAGGTGGGGTCCCTTGGCCTGGCCTGCGGGGATCAGGCCAAAACCGGCTCTCCGACATCCCCCGAGGGGTCCCGGATTGCAAGAGGGCAGTTCTCGGGGGACGCACCCCAGAATCAGGCTCCCTCTTCTCTGGTTCCGGGGTGCATCACCCAAAAACTGCTGCTGCCAAGACACTGCACTTGGTAGCTCCTGCATTGAGCGTCTGCCCCCTGGTGGTCAGTACATGTCATAGCTACCAGCCGGAGCATCTGCCCCCTGGTCATTGCGCATCCTAACTGCTGGTTAGACAGTTGCTTAGCCTTTTATATATATAGATGGGCCCACAGAAATTAAGATAATATTAGTTTGCCCATCCAGTGTGGCTCAGCATCAACCTATGAACCAGGAAGTCACGGTTCAATTCCTGGTCAGGGTACATGCCCAGGTTGCAGGCTTGATCCCTGAGTGGAAGGGGCATGCAGGAGGCAGCTGATCTATGATTCTCTTTGATCATTAATGTTTCTATCTCTCTCTCCCTCTCATTCCTCACTGAAATCAATAAAAAATATATATTTTTAAAAAAGAGATAATATCAGTTTGTTGTTAAAACACAGCACAGTTTGGGTAATTTTTTATATAGCAACAGGTAATTGGCCACATTAGTAATAGTGATTGGACAATATTTGATTACTAGAGACCCGGTGCACGAAATTGGTGCACTGGGGAGGTGTTCCTTCAGCCCAGCCTGCACCCTCTCGCAGTCTGGGAGCCCTTGGGGGATGTCCGACTGATGGCTTAGGCCCACCTCCCGAGCAGGCCTAAGCCGTCAGTTGGACATCCTTAGGGCTGACGTGGAGGCGGGAGAGGCTCCCGCCATTGCTACTGCACTCACCAGCCGGGAGCCTGGCTTCTAGCTGAGCGGGCACTCCCCTGGTGGGAGCGCACTGACCACCAGGGGGCAGGTCCTACACTGAGCGCATCATTGTAACTGGTCGTTCTGCCATTTGGTCGATTTGCATGTTAGCCTTTTATTATATAGAATAATAATTCCATTTTACCTTCTTCCCTTGAATTCAGTAAGACCAGATCCATAAAACACAGGAATTCCTAAATAATCAAGTTGTTTGCATTCTATCCATTTTTTTACTGCAAAGACAAATTTAATAGAAAAAAAGATATGTTTTTAGAAAGGTATTTCTTACTTTTACATTGATATTAAAACTTATTTAGCTAACCTAAATAGAAACAAGATCTTCCTAAAAAACTTTTATATATTAAATATATCTATCTAATGGCTTAAAATTCTATTGGAGAATTTTTAAATTAAATATGTTTTAACCAAAACAAAAGTAGTCATAGTCATAAAATATAGTTATCATGTACACAAATGTTTGTATTCATGAAAAAGGTAATTCCCTTCTATGCTAGTAAAATTTTTAAATATAACATGTTATCCACCAAAGGATTTTATTCCTTATTATTTAAAAATCTAAGGCCATGGTAGTAAAAACAAATAAACAAACAAACAAAACAGAAATTTGGCAGAGAAATCCTCTTACCCTGAAAGTATATTATAAAGAATTTTTTTAATTAAATGTAGCTTTGAAAAAAATCAAATCCACTTAAACAATCAGGTAACTTATTAATTTTTCACTTTTCTACCATGTATGTTTAACGATTAAGACAGCTCTACTGATAAACAATCAAGTTTAATGGATTCTATTTGTCACCCTGACATACTTTTAAGCAGTCAGTAAAGACTACAGTATTAATGCTTAGAAGATTTTACTAAGGGAAAAAAGTTAATTATTGAGGCTAGACTCATCATTCTTTTTCCTGAACATAATGTAAAGGACCTTGACTATAAAGTCATTATTCAAATGAACCTCCTTAAAGCTTCACTTAATCCATGTATAACATAGTGTTTATAAAATGTTTTTATTATTCTTTAGCTCTGCTCATCTCATTTCACATTCAAATCCTTTAACAGGAGGTTTTCATATCTGATATTCAGCTCCAATTAACATTCACATTCTAGCATTTTTAACTTATTTTCTAAATCTTAATGTTTAATCGTATCTATACACCTATCCTAATCCATTATAAGGTCATTCCTTTTGTTTAAATATCTACTGCCCATTTTAATTATTTTTCCTTGAAACCTTCCTATCCAAATGGCTGTGTTTTGTTTTTTAAATTCCATTCTATTATTTTTTACTAGAAGCCCAGTGCACAGAATCGTGTGCGAGCCGCTGCCGTGAGCCCTGCCCTGCCACCAGGAGCTGCAAGCCACCTGCCGGGAGCCAGGAGCCGCCCCACCCTGCCAAGCCGTGAGAGCCACCGAGCCGAGAGAACCGCCTCGCCCCGCCCCGCCATGCAAGCCGCTGCTCACGGGCTGGGGGGAGGAACTGAGAGGTGCTCAATGCACCACATGGTGACCGGTTGTTTGGTTGTCCTGGTCATCACGGACACGGGCTTTTTATATATATAGACACTTAGAGAACTCTTGGTAGCTTGAATCAACAATATCAAAACTTGTACACCATCTGTCTTTTTTATATGTTGTAACAGTTAACTGAATCATTTTACAATAACATTTCCAATTGAAAAGAAAAGAATTTTCCAGAAGGCTAGAAAAAGACAAAAATATTTACACTCACTTTAGCAAGTATATATATGGAAGTAAATTTCTTTGCTAATTTTACTTACTACATTCTTTTTTTGCAGCTCGTTGGTAAAATTTAAGTTCTGAAAATAATGGGCCATTTTCTTGATACTCCTATAAAAGAAAAGAACAATTAATTTTATTTTTTTTAATCCTAAAGATAAAATTGGTATTGCAACTAGGAAAATATGAATAAACATACGTATTACACAATAGTACTTTAATCATTTAGTATAAAACACAGGCACCAGCTTTCCACTAAAAATCTCCAAAAAAACACTAAGTAAACTTAAAAGAATCTCATTTTTAACTTTAACACATTATAATGCTATCTCTATACACGCTTACACATGAAAGTAGTCTTACTGAAAGAACTTATTAAAAGCACTCAGAGCTATATACATACACAGATACACAATGTGTACCAACAGGCACATCAGGGGATACAATACACTGCAAACTACCTGGTGGTTCATTCTACATAACACCTTTACTGAGTACCTACTGTATTTCATTCACTGCACTAGATACAGGGGATACAAACAAAACCAAAACCTCACCCCTGCTGGTAACAACCATACCATCTAGAGTAAATAGGAAGGACGAGGGGACCTGGGGGAGGGAAAAGAGGATCTATAGCAGATAAGATACAAGGGTGATAAATGTTAACACAAAAGAACAAAGTTCTCCAGTCTTCGAATTTTAACAACGTGAAACTACATCATAACATTAGGTTTAATGATAAGTAAAATGATAAAAACTATGATGAGAAACATTTTTACAAAAATAAAGTAGAAAAGAAAAAGTCAACTTTATGTGAAATACAAATTTAAGAGCAATACTTACCACCTTTATTACATGTCTTGCATCTTTATCTGGTTTATTTGTGGGGAAAGCTGCAGAACAAAACACAATGGGGGAAAACAGTTCCAAATTACTGAATGTCTACTAGATTCCAAACACTGTGCTAAGCACTTCACACATATTAGTTTATTACATCCTCCCAAAAAACTCTTATAGCAGGTATCATCTCCATTTTATACAAGATCTTACTAAGGTTTGACAAGTTGAATAATTTTCTAAGAAGTAGCAGATTGGGGATTTAAATCCAAATCTGTCTGACACCATAGTCCACACTCTTTATCACAACCATATTCAAATATTCAAATAAGTAACACCAACAAATGATATTAATCACATAGATCTAAATGTCAGGGAAAATATTTTCTAGATATATAGCATTAAACCCAATAAATGATATATAGTAAAATCTATTGATTAAAGTTTACTAAATTAAAATCTATGATAATTCAGAAATGAAAACCAATTCATTTTAAGTAGAAGTTCAAAACAATTTCTACTTGGTAAAATTCTAAAATAAGTCAAGCTAGAATAAGAACAAAATCTTTTAAAAATTACCTTGTGAGCCTAGCCATCAATTATCCCAACATTAAAGAATACGTATTTCATAATGTAAGCTCATTTCAAGCTATCTTACTTCATTTTATTATTTACCACTTGCATTTTGGATATAGTAATCCAACTTCTGAAAACTCCATTGTTAAATTTTTAGATCAAATCAATACTTTTGTCTACATTATTTAAGTTATTAACAGAGTCCTCTGTTTTCAAATCTTGATCAGGGAAGTTGACGTGTATATTTATTTGAATGGTGAGGTCTAGAATTTTGTTATTCTGTTCACTCTTCATCCATTTATTCCTTCATTCAACTAACAAATATTCATTTATCAAGAGGCTGGAATATGCAAGGCACTGTGTTAAGCATTAGGATGATGTTTAAAGGGGAGTGAAAGGGGGAAAAAGTGAAACTAGTATTGAATACAATTGAAAATCAGCACTTGGATTGAGAACAAGATCAAATTCTCCAGGTATATTTTCAGTATGTTTACAAAATGCTGCATCCTCTTATCACTACTCCCAGCATTTTTCCTTTTCTTTCTCCTAACTCTATCAACTGTTCTATTAACTCACATGATAGATGTAAAAAGTATTTCACCACTACACTAAAGTATATATACCTTGTACTTTAGAGTGGTATACATGTACAATTTTCTTAACCATGCTTCAACATTTTGATGTCTGCAATGCTATTAACCAGTTGAAGAAATTATTACTTCAATTTTAGTAAATATTACATATAAATTGTGAACCCAAACATCTTTACAATAACAAAGAAACTAAACTTATATCAATTAAATGTCTCTTTTCATCTTTATTCACATAAAGTCATTTCATTTTTACTCATGCAGTAGTCCCAATGGAACTGCAGGAGGAATGGATCATCTACATCTAAGGAGAGAAAAAAACAAAACAAAACAAAAACTATACACAGAATAAGGGACCCAGTCCTGCCATAGAAGAGGAGGTAAAAATAGCCTTTCCTCCCATCCAATGGCAAATTATTTTTCCCAGTATGATGCCCAAGACTGGGGAGAAATAGGCCTGCCCTAACCTTGGACCACACAGTACAGTACCCACTTTAGACAATGGTCTTTGCTTTCTGAGATATAAGTTGGTACAAAAACTTCTTGCTTCTTCTCTAAAAGTAAGTGGCCACAGCAGCAAATACATTTTTAAGCCACACAGAATATAAGAAGCAGAAAAGCACAAAAGGAAAATGGGGATTTCAACTAGAAAAATAACATATTATATTTCTAATTGGGGGGGGGGGGGGAGATATCCAACCAATCCAAAGTCCTACTCCTTGCTGATTTCAATCAGTATATCCCGACCACTGTATGATCTGAATATTCCTTTCACTCTATTTCACACAAACATAGCATGCATTGACATATTCTTGAAACATCCCCATACTTATCATTTGATAGTTGCACAATGTTCTCTATAAACCTCCAAGTCAGATTATACTGGAGAATCTAACTCCAGAACCAATTGACTAGAAAGCTTTTGGAGATAGAGGTTCAACAAATAAATTGTCCTAGTTACCATGCAGTTCTCTTTACAGTAATCAATCAGTTAATTAATGAAAAAAATATTTATTTTCCACTGTGAAGCCAAGCCACATTCTAGTTAGTGAAATTAAATGATCATGGAAAACAGACATGGGACCTGCTTTTATAATCTAGTGGAGAAACCAGACATTCATCAAATATTCATACACAAGTGTAAAACTGTAAGTATAATAAATGTTAAAGGGAGAGGTAGATGGTACTATGAGAATGTATATAAAAGGAAATTTATATAAAAGGAAATGCTTGAGCAAGATTAGAGGGAGAGGTGGTAAAGGGCTAGATGAAAATCTAGTTTATAATTTCTAATGAAAGGTTTTTAAAAATTTGAGGTATATATGGAAGACAGGAAACACAAAATTAGATTTGCATTTGGAACAGATCACTGCACTACACTGTGCAGAACAGACTGAAGGGGAACCACAGTAGATACTGATAGATAAGTAAGGATTTAATTTTGGTAGACCAGAGGAGAGAGGACTATAGCTTGAACTAGAGTATCAATGTTAGATGTAAAGAAAAATGAACAGATTCCAGAGATTTCAGAAACTGATAGGACTTAACAGTGGAGGGAAAGGGATCTAGTTTGGTAAGTTACAACTTGTTTGACTTATTGGGAGATGAAAAGAATGATCAATCACCCACATTGACAGCGTTGAAAGTAGTAGTCTCCTATCTTCATTTAAATTTCTGTTGAGAGATCTCATGACCTGATAAGGAATGTGCTGTACACATATGTGATATTTACCTTCCTAGCATTTCTTTTTTATTGGGAACTTGATCTGGTTTTCCCTTTGAGGAACCAAACCTCCCACTCCTCATGAGGACCTAGAAGGGCTGGCTGCCTATCATAGCGAACCCTCCTTTATATCCCAGATTTAGGCACATGACCACTTTGGCTAATTGGAAAACACAAGTCTACTTGGCCACAGTAACCAGTTCAGAAGTGGCAAAGTGCCCCAACTATGTCATAAAAAGTCTTCCTAGGATTTGATGTTAAAATGCTAAGTTAGACAAGATAGACCATAAGCTATAAAAGTAACAAAACCCTAGAAATAGTAGCAATCACTTTCCTCAGCCAAATGGGAAATAAAATCTGAAAATCAAATCCAACATTGAGGAAAGGTAGGGTTAATGCAGAAAGAGAGTTAACACCCTAGTGACACCGCTTCAAATCTGTCCATGCTGAAGCAAAGCCTGCACTTATGAGTTACAAGAGTTAATAACACCACCCCCCCTTTTGCTTTTCTTGTACTTATCAGGTAAAATCTATTTGTGTTGTTAACATTGGCAACCAAAATCTACACAGGCAACTGGAAAAATTAAAATATGGTGGATTCTGGTAAAGAATGTAATACACTGGCACACTAGATAAACCAAAAACCTTCCTCTATAAAAATAAACAGGATGTTGAATAAAATAAATCAAACTTATAAATGCAGAGGTGATCTGCCAAGATAGATAGATAGATAATTGATTGATAGATAATTGATTGATAGATAGATGATTGATTGATAGATAGATAGATAGATAGATAGATAGATAGATAGATAGATGGATGGATGGATGGATAGATAGATAGATAGATAGATAGATAGATAGATAGATAGATATAGATAGATAGAGGAGCCAAAGACATGTAAAAGCCAGTGAGAGATGTACATGAGCACTGATGTTCCAGGTCAGGCTGCAGACCTGAAGGAGGCTGCCCAGTCAGGGCAACCAAGAATATGAATGTTAAAGCCCTCCTGGGAAAAGGACGAGTCCTTGGGCCAGCAAAGGGCAGACATCTGAAGTTAAGATGGCCACATAAAAGTCAGAATTTTCAAAGTGCTACATCTTCAGTAGAGTGGGACATTAAAAAGATAGGGAGATGGGGAAGGGGGACATACAAAATATAAAGAAATCACAGTATACCACCATGAAAATATCATCAAATCACAAATGAGGAGAGCAAGAGAAAAAGAAAAGAACAAAGGTACTACAAAACAGCCAAAAAACAATTACAAAAATGACAAGTCCAAACCTATCAATAATTGCTTTAAATGTAAATATATTAATTTTCCAAATAAAGACAGAATGGTTGAAATGAGAAAAAAAAAAAGGACAATTATATGATGCCTACATGAGATTCACTTCAGTTTTAAAGACACAGAGATTAAAAGTGAAAGGATGAAAAAAAAAAATGATGTTCCATTAAGTGAAAACCAAAGTAAAGTAGGAAAAGCTATACTTATCTCAGACAAAATAGACTTTAAACCAAAAACTGTTATGAGACAATGAACAAAGACATTATATAATTAATATAACAATAAAGGGATCAGTTAATCATGGGGATATAAATGGTAAATATTTATGCACCCAAAATGGGTGTACCTAAATACATAACCGTATTAACAGATCTAAAAGGGGAAATAGCAATATAATTATAGTAAAAGACTTTGATACCCTACTTTCAATGATATTTTTTAATAGAGGATTTTGGACTGTTTTTATCTAATGTATTAACTGGCAACTATATTATAATCTAACTAGAGGCCTGATGCATGAAATTCATGCAATAGTAGGCCTTCCTTTCCCCGGCTGCTGGCACCAGCTTCCCTCTGGCAACCAGGACTCGGGCTTCCCTCAGGCCGGGGGATCAGTTAATCATGAGGATATAAATTGTAAATATATATCCAGGACCCGGGCTTCCCTTGCAGCCATGGCTTTGTCTGGAAGGATGTCTGCTCTAATTAGTATATTACGCTTTTATTACTATAGACAGAGGCCCGATGCACGGAATTCGTGCAAGGGGCTCGGCCCTCGCAGCTCTGCTTGCCTCGGCCCTTGCAGCCCCGGCTTCGTCTGGAAGGTCATTCAGAATGTCGTCTGGCTGCCCGGTCTAATTAGCATATTATGCTTTTATTATTATAGATGGGACTACCATCGTATGTGTGGTCCGTCATTGAACCGAAATGTTATTACGTAGCATATGACTGTATATATTTTTTTCTTATTAGGGGAGAACTTTCACCTTTTCACTTACAGGAAGCACTTTATGGCTTCTCTTTGGCGTACGTAAATTGCCATTACCACATTTGTGCTTTAGGGTCATTATTAAGTAAAACTAGAGGCCCAGTGCATGAAATTCATGCACAGGGGGTGTGTTCCTCAGCCCAGCCTGCACCCTCTCCAATCTGGGACCTTTCGAGGGATGTCCGACTTCCCGTTTAGGCCCGATCCAGGTAGGATCGGGCCTAAACGGGAAGTCGGACATCCCTCTCACAATCCAGGACTGCTGGCTCCCAACTGCTTACCTGCCTGCTTTCCTGATTGCCCCTAACGGCTTCTGCCTGCCAGTCTGATCACCCCCTAACCACTCCCCTGCCAGCCTGATTGATGCCTAACTGCTCCCCTGCCAGCGTGTTTGCCCCTAACTGCCCTCCCCTGCAGGCCTGGTCACCCCTAACTGCCCTCCCCTGCAGGCCTGGTCCCCCCAACTGCTCTCCCCTGCAGGCCTGGGTCCCCGCCCAACTGCCCTTCCCTGCAGGCCCGGTCGCCACCAACTTCCCTCCTCTGCCGGCCTGGTCACCCCTAACTGCCCTCCCCTGCAGGCTTGATCGCCCCCAACTGCCCTCCCTTGCAGACCTGGTCCCTCCCAACTACCCTCCCCTGTTGGCCATCTTGTGGTGGCCATCTTGTGTCCACATGTGGGCAGTCATCTTTGACCACATGGGGGCAGCCATCTTGTGTGTTGGAGTGATGGTCAATTTGCATATTATTCTTTTATTAGGTGGGATTAGATAGGATAGAGGCCTGGTGCACAGGTGGGAGTCGGCTGGTTTGCCCTGAAGGGTCTCCTAGATCAGGGTGGGGGTTCCCTTGAGGTGTGGGGTGGCCTGGGTGAGGGGCCTGTGTTGGTTTGCAGGCCGGCCAAGCCCCCTGAGGCCCTGGTATCTGGGACTTATTTATCTTCTATAAGTGAAACTAAGCGGAGGCCCTGGTATCTGGGACTTATTTATCTTCTATAAGTGAAACTTTGTAGCCTTGAGCGGAGGCCTGGGCCAGCCAGGGCAGGCAGAAAGCTTGGCTTCCTCCATTGCCAGGGAAACCCAAGACTCCTGCTCTCTCCGTGGCCATAGCCATCTTGGTTGGGTTAATTTGCATACTCACTCCTGATTGGATGGTGGGTGTGGCTTGTGGGTGTAGCGGAGGTAGGATCAATTTGCATATTACTCTTTTATTAAATAGGACTAGAAGCCCGGTGCATGAAATTCGTGCACGGCGGGGGGTTGTCCCTCAGCCCAGCCTGTACCCTCTCCAATCTGGGACTCCTGGAGGAATGTCCGACTGCCCTTTTAGACCCGATCCCAAACGGGCAGTCGGACATCTCTCTCACAATCCAGGACTGCTGGCTCCCAACTGCTTGCCTGCCTGCCTTCCTGATTGCCCCTAACAGCTTCTGCCTGCCAGCCTGATCACCCCCTAACCACTCCGCTGCCAGCCTGGTTGATGCTTAACTGCTCCCCTGCCAGCCTGTTTGCCCCCAACTTCCCTCCTCTGCCAGCCTGGTCACCCCTAACTGCCCTCTCCTGCAGGGTTGATCACCTCCAACTGCCCTCCCTTGCAAGCCTGGTCCCTCTCAACTGCCCTCCCTTGCAGGCCTGGTCCCTCACAACTGCCCTCCCTTGCAGGCCGGGTGCCTCCCAACTGCCCTCTCCTACTGGCCATCTTGTAGTGGCCATCTTGTGTCCACATGGGGGCAGGATCTTTGACCACATGGGGGCAGCTATATTGTGTGTTGCAGTGATGATCAATCTGTATATTACTCTTTTATTAGATAGGATAGAGGCCTGGTGCACGGGTGGGGGCCAGCTGGTTTGCCCTGAAGGGTGTCACAGATAAGGGTGGGGGTTCCCTTGGGGTGGGGGCGGCCTGAGCGAGGGGCCTGTGGTGGTTTGTAGGCCGGCCACGCCCCCTGGCAACCCAAGGGAAGACCCTGGTATCTGGAATTTATTTTCCTTCTACAATTGAAACTTTGTAGCCTGGGGCGGCAGCCATTTTTGTGGCAGTTAATTCACCTTCTACAATTGAAACTTTGTTGCCTTAAGCGGGTGAGCCCAGCCAGGGTGTGCGGAAAGCTTTGCTTCCCCTGTTGCTGCCGGCAACCCTGGCCTGCTCTCTCAAGCTCCATTCTGCCGCCATTTGTTTGAATTTGTTTACCTTCTATAATTGAAACTTTGTAGCTTGAGTGGAGGCTTAGGCCTGCAACGGCTATGGAAAGCTTGGCTTCCTCTGTTACCTGGGAAACCTTGCTCTCTGTGGCTGTAGCCATCTTGGATTGGGGTTAATTTGCATACTCACCCTGATTGGCTGGTGGGCGTGGCTTGGCTGGTGGGCATGGCTTATGTAGCGGAGTGATGGTTAATTTGCATATTACCATTTTATTAGAGAGGATGCTCTGTAAATTTATGTCATTGTTATTCTTCTTTGCTCTCTCCTTCAATAATTACTTATTACTTGTGGTACATATTACATATTTTATTTAATTTTATAATATACTAACTTTCAATCCATTTATCTATTTCGCTAACACTCTTGACACTGATACACTCTAATTCAAATGTTTTCATTAGTAGTATTATTACCTAAGGACATTTTGAGCTTGCCTAAAGGGTTGATATGGAACTTGACTTTTTTGTTTAACTCTTATAACCCTATAATTCCTAAACACAGTTCATTAATACACTTTCTGAAATGACATTGTAAATTCTGTATTTTAAATTTAAAAACCCACTACATAAGAACTTTAGCTCCACCCTCGCTTTTTGAAATACTTTCTAATATTCATGCTGAAGTTAGGTTTCAAATATGGGAAATCTTTCTTGTATCTTTCATTATGATCTCTATTTTGCAGGCCTTTACCTTTTCATGTGATATTCTTACTATCCAAATCTATAATAATAAAAGTGTAACATGTTAATTAGACTGGTAGTCCTTCCAGGTGACCCTGGGGCTTCGAGGGAAGCCCAGGTCCCAGGTGCCAGAGGGAAGCCTGGTGCTGGCAGCTGGGGGAAGGAAGGCCTACTCTTGCATGGATTTCATGCATCGGGCCTCTAGTATCTATATTATAAAAGTCCTGTGGCTGTAATGCCATAACGCCATAACAACCAAAGACAGGTCACCAGGAGGTGCATGGAGCACCTCTCAGTCCCTCCCCCTGGCCCATGAGCCGCTTGCGGCGGTGGGGCGGGGCTCGTGGCTAACATGGCGTGGCCCACAGGCTCTGATTGCAGCAAGGCTGGCAGCCAACAGGCAGGCAGGGTGGTGGGCTGCGGGCGGGTGGCCGTGGTGAGGCATGCGTGGGTGGGCGGGGCTGCGAGTGGGGTGAGGCTGTGCAATTTCAGTGTGGGTGGGTGGGGCTGTGCAATTTCACACGCTGGGCTTCTAGTATACTAATAAACAGATAATAGAACCATTATTTATTTTTACATGATGATCTCTTTATGTCATTTCCTCTGTGACTTAGATTTGCTTTGCTTGCTCATTAAGAGTACAACTCTTTGCTCAGTTAACTCTTTCCTTAAAGTTTGTTTTCCATGTTTCTCTATCTCTCACCATCTTTCAAGATCTCACAGGTGTTTAGGGTCAGAGGAACTGAAAAATTCTTCCCCCAATACAAACTGTCATTTTTACAAAGATTCCATAATGAATTCAATTTACATTACACTAGATAATTTCAGAACATTTACACCTGTTCTCCATTTCTGCTGGAGTAGAAATTTTGAAATCATAGAAGTCTATACAATTTTTTTTCTTCTTTTTGATATCACACAGCAACATTTGCACATTAGCTACACAACTCTGTTTTGCTTTATTCTCACTTTTCTTGGAATGTATTGTGAGAGAATTTTTTTGTAGGTTTTATTACTTTTCCTTCTACCATCCTAACAATTAATAAGATAGCTTTGCATGAGTAATACTCCTTCTCAACTGTAATACATTTGACACTGGATATCTACATTAGACTTGTAACACATGATCATTTATTAGAAAAAAAGGTCAAGTATAATGAACAGCTTTTCTTCACGTTCTCCAGAAATTAAAATTGTAACCCTGTTAATAGCACCGTAAGTGCTCAAAAACATGTATTCTGATGTAATATGGTATTTTGTTCATTTTTCTTTGCCATGTATATACGTCAAAAAATATTCTAGCATAAAAATCAGCATTACATTAACTAATAAATATCTCTTCTCTGTTAAAAATACCTTAAAATTTGCCTCTACACTAAATGTTATAATTTTTTTCATAAAATCATGTATAGGTATCTAATAAATCACTACTATTGTATAATATCTTGAAATAACTAAAAAAACTATGCATCTATTATAAAATAAAATATGTTGGTATCTGAACAAAGTCTATAAGAAAATGTTTTGTTTATCAAGATTCCACTTATCCAGGTATTTGTTCGTCTTACTTTTTGAAAGACCTAGACTTCTAAATAGTGTATCTTTAAATTACAATGCAATAAAGAAAAAGATATGGTAAAGAATAATTCGGTATTTTTTAAAATAGATATTTTTACATCCTTATGAAAATTTTGTCATTGGAAGTTAAAGAGGCCTCTTTTGATCTTTCTATTGCTTATGAGACTCACAACAAATACACAAGATCCTTATAAACTAGGCAAATTTATCCATTTCTAAAAAAGCAGGAAAATCCACCAAATGTTTCTCATCAGTTTGTATGTACTATTGGTTGCCTGTTCTTACTTTTCATAAAACTTTTGTCTGACCTAAGTATCATACATTTTAAATGCATTTTTTCCAGTTCTTAACATTAGATTTACTATAAATATCAGATGTTCTTTCACAGATTTCATGAACATAATATTAAAAACATATCACTGATGCTCTACACCTCGAGTTGTCAATCTGAATGAAAATGACACCATTAGCATCATCACTAACAGATTTCTCAAATTAGCTGCCAATACTATCAATTAAATAGTTCACTGTTATTTTAGAAATGAGGATGTCATAAGCATGTCATTTGCCACTATTTTTTCTGGCTGGAATTAATTCAAAGTGTTCTTGACAAAGGACATCAATCGGGAGAGCAGAGAAATCTGAGTTCAAAGGTAGATGGAGACAATTACGGCGGCATGGAGGCAAATTACTTAACCTCCCGAGGCCTCAATATCTTTCATATTAAGTTGTTGGGAGGATTAAATGAAATAATGTGTGTAAAGCATTTAACACAGAGCTTGGCACACACTAGTAAAATAATTTAGTACTAGATGATTTCCTAAAAAACAAAAACAAAACAACAACAACAACAAAAACTACCCTAATAGGTAGCAGACACCACAGACACATCTGACTCATCAGCTACTCTCTACCAGATTCTCTTTCATTCTTTTCTACTTTTCTGTGTTCTGTGCTCATGCCCCGCTTAGTGAAGATTTGGTGACATTACCTGCAAGAATTTCATTAGGTGGCACTCAGAACACCTTACAATGGAGGCTATGCAAGCCAGGAGGCTGTGCTCTTTCACACGCATCGTAGCTTCCAAGTGCTCTTGAAACAAAGTTGTGGAAGCTGCCTTTACTCCACACTAAGCACAGGAGAGAAAAATGGCCAGTGTCTCTGGGGAATAATTAACACAAGACAGTTTGTTTCATCTTCATGATAAAACACAGCATCCCTATTAAAAGGCAAATTCATCATTCCCAAAAGTTAGATAGAATGACACTTTAAAAGTAATTCCAGCTGATTAGATTTAGGGTTCTGAAAAAAAAAAAAAAAACTTTTTTTTTTTTTTATTCATGAATATACTCTGAATCTTTCATTTGATTTTAAAATGTATAAATGTTCATTTAACTTTGAGCCCTTGCCGCTCAGTGTTCTATTCTGAGCGAGTCAAACAAGTGGTAGCAGGCATGCTGGGCACCATAATACTGCCTCTCATATTTAAATACTCTTTGTCAGTTGGATTGCAAATTAAAGACAGTCTCCTGAACACTGACACATTTTCAATGATTGATTTTGCAAAACGTGTTGATTTTTTTTCTACACTGTTTTGCCTCTGTGTGTGTCAACTTTGGCCTCCTTTTCTTGCTCCTTTGCAGCACTGCTGTCTCTTTGAAGCAATTGTCTGCCTGATATGAAAAATGTACATTAAGCCTCATGACTAATTACATAGATAAAAATTCCTGATCTCCACTATGAAATACCTATGCCCAGCAACCAGAACAAAAGCTTCTGACTAGGTACAAAACTCTTAAATCAAACCTGTCATTCACTTAAAAGAAATTCCAATAATTTATTTCCCATTAAAGCTGTGTTTACATTCTGTGAAAAGTGGATTTCTTATGCATGTGACATGCCTGCAAGTCAATTCATTTAACAATAAATACCATCCCTTTCCTCCACACCATTTCATACTTGCTATTAGGTCTACTTCAAATAAGTGCTACTCAGTGGAACTGTTTTAATCTAGACACCACACTGTTTAGTCTTAATACCATATCCATTTAACTTGCCCTACACTGAGCATGAGCAAAGCAAAGCAGACTTTTCCCAATAAATCCTACAATCTATGGAGTATTTAAAAAATACTGTGTCTTGTCCCTACACCACATGTTACAGCACAAAATTTCATCTCAGACCATTGCTGGGAAAATTATTTTTCCATAACAAACTACTTCTGGAGTTAATTAACCCAATCATTTTTAGAAAACTATCACAAGCAAGGCCTTGGTTAAGCACCCTGAGAATGCCTACAATGAACTTATCATCTAATGTTGGTTGGGGGGGGTGAATAGGACAATATACAAATAACAATCAAACAAAACAAGATGAGCACTGAGAGAGAGCACGCTGTAGGAACAAAGAGAAAGAAAAGTTGTGGATACTCCCCTAACTTAGCATGTTAGAATTTCCAGAAGGCCCACCAGCCATTTGTTTTCACAACTGGTCCTAGCCGCAGACTCCCCTCATTCCCAGTCTACCAAACCTGGGTCCTCTGCGGTGTGGCTGCTCGCTTTTTGTTAGACCATCCCTCCTCTGCCCCTGATTGTTCATCTCATGCCGTTACCAAGGGCAGTCAATGCATCACATGCCATCACACTACCATTTGGGGAAGCCCTACAAGGACTACCAGTGTACCTACTGGCTAGTCCAACCCTGGCTATGAAACTGTGGTTGCTTGAAAATGATGTTTCAGCATGGAAGGACGGGGGGGGGGGGGGGGGGGGGCAGCGGGGGGAGAGGTAGAGGGTAGGAGATCGGGGGAGGAGCCACACATCTCACTAGAAATGGCCACAATACCTAAGCAGAGCAAGTTGGATGGTCTGCACATGAGCCAAAGCTGAGAGTTTCATTGCCTTTGTTGGCTCATGTCACTTCTTTAATTAATGTCACTTTCTCTGGTTTAATATCAGAGCAAGTGACAAGAGTGCTTCTGGATGAATTGTGTTTTCTGCGGCCTGTATGGCACCCTCTCCCGCAGTCTGACAGAGGGACGTGCCAGTTCCACTTGGCAGTCACCGTGCACCAGCTTTAGTTTTAGTAGTTTAATTTGTGGCAGTTATATGTTTTGAATACGTTGAAGTATTCACAATGGTCTCATGGAATCTGTTCCATCGATAAAGTTTACACAGTGGGAAAGAAGCAGCCATGGCTATACGGCGATTGGGAAAAGGCTCTCTTGGCCACAGCTGGTCTTACAGGCATTCCTGTAAAGTTAAGAGCATTCAGGGGATATGATTGAAGTGATCACAAGGAATGATGCCCTCTTTTTTTTTTTTTTTTTTGCCTACTTCTGTAGTTGGTGTGAGACGATCATAAGGAATATGATATTTAGAACTCGATTTTATGCAAAATCCATTATTCAAGAAGTGAAGTTTATATACATGATAGACATGCAATGAAATACATGTTAGCATAGGAAGCTGTGTGACTTACGCATTAAGTTGGTTCTACCATTTTGGTAAACTAAGTTTTTATTGGTATAAAATTCAGAAGAATCTCTGCCTTGAGGGAAAAGGACTGAACTTTTCCTTGGGTTTGTTAAAGATCTTCCTGTTTCAAGCTGAAGCGTTTTTATTTGGAGTTTTTCCTTCGTCTCCTTTATACACTTTTGCGAAGCCTCATCAGTTCCTGGTAAGAGCGGCCACCAAGGAGTTCTTGCAAACTTTGCCCGCCCTTTCTAAATTTAGGGTTCTTTACTGCAGCAGGCTGAAGACCTGGCTTTGATTGCACCTGACTCTGCGGGAGAAGAGAAATACTCCTCTCCACCGAACGCATGCTGCTTAAGTGCTGGAGGCACTTGCAGGAGAGGAACTCTCATCGGAAACTTCATTACAATACTGTCTCTTCCCTACATGGAGTAGTCATTCTCATTCACCAAAGATAGAATTTTGCCCGACACAGCCACGGGAGCTCCTGTTTGACTTTCAAAATTAATCAACCTCCAAGCTAGAGTAGAAATGGCATGTCCTTTCACCTTAAGCACAAAAAAGCTCTCAACAGACTGCCGTTTTTACATCCCTGGATGGAAGTTTGGGCCCCTGATACTTAAACTTGATGCACATACTGGGTTTCTGGCAGGCTTTTGCCCATCCCCATCTGCTAGCCTGGCACTGTGCCCATTCAGAAGGTGTGATGCCAGTTTCAATAGGGCATAGGTGCCAATCAAAGATGGGTTTGGAGGGGTGGCATGCAGAACGCAGCAAAAGTCAGCTCTTCTGCCAGAAGATCCTCCTGTTATCATACAATGCCAATGGAGGGCCACATGCTTCATTGCTTGGGTTCACATTGCATCTGTAGATGTTTCTGGCCTTCGATGGATGTCTTTCTACGGCATCTTTTTCCTCAAGTATTACGTGATTGGAGATGTTAGAAAAGAAAAGTCTACCTGGCTAATGGAAGGCCATCCTTTTAAAACAATGGAAAACTTCAACAATTGTCTTGGAATAACTGCCGAGTTGTCTGTCTTTGTCTCTTACAAAACCACGTACATACGCAGTACAAAAACCCATGAAAAACTATGTATCATTGTTAAGTGTGAATGGTAGAAAAACTGTCATCATCCAAATAGCTCATTCCTATGAGTTCTCCTATTTAGAGCTTTGAAATTTCACTTTTCATTTAATTTATAATCACAGACATGCCTATGTCTTAAAAGAATGACCATTCCTCCTCCTATTTTAGCAATAATACTGACACTTGATATTCTTTTATTCTTCTTCTATATCTAAAGAGAAGACCCTAAAAAACACTTCAGAAGCAAAAGTCTATCCACATTTCATAAGGAAGCCAGACTCTCTCAAAAGCTGAGAGGTGAGCTCATCTCATGAAGAAGACCTGTCCCTATAGCAATAGGTTTCACATGTTAAAACCTCGACCATTGTAAATGGTTACAAATTAGTAACAGGTGCAGTGGAAGAGACATTATATATAAATCGCTGAAGAACAAAAGTGTTTGTAAATCTTTCCCAAAGCAAGAGATTAACAGCAAAAATGTTGAAGATGAAAACCATAATATAAATACGATAAAAAAGGCTGGACACTTAAAAAAATAAAAAAGACAAGCAAAGGCTAAGACTTAGAAGGACTCTCCCCTTTTTTTTATACAAAGCCAAACGTTTGTAAATACTTAGATTTCTTAACTGATAGGAAAATAGACAGTGCTCTCTCTTTAAAAACTCAAATTTAATAGTCTGTGGATAGCACATACAAAATTAAAATACAACTGCTAGGGCCTCTTAAGTATAGGCCCAACCAATGTATCAAATTCACAAGGTCCAAGTGATCCCTTCCTCTTTTTAATTTATATCACCTTTTCTCTCTCTACACCTTCATCTGTGAACTAATTTATCGCATATAATTTCTAGTACAAGTTACCCTTATTTCCTTCTCCTTTCCACCTCCCCCCCCCCCCCCCAGTCAGTATCGTTTGCAAAATATCCTAGTAACAGTTGTGGTGGCATCAAAATGGTGCACCGTGTCAAATAAAACTGCCTATATCAAAGCCTTCTCTGTAATACACTGCCAGAATAACATTTAATACAGCAATGTGCAATGAAGCAATATGTGTTCCAATAACTGCATTTTGGTGATAGGCTCTTCTGAACATTATTCTGCATACCTTAAAAATCAGCCCATTACAGCTGTCTGAAAAATAAAATAAGTAAAAAAATCATACTGGTATAAATAACCTTTTCTATTTCTCTATAAGTAGAAGTATGTTTCCTTAACAATCAAGTAAGTGGGTTAATTTTGATAATTTCTAAATATCCTAGTATCCCTACCAACTCCCCCGCCTCTGTGTTTCTGAAGATCAAAATTGAGCTAACTGGAGAGCATGGCCAAAAAAGTGTAATGATGGTCACTTAGATGAAGTCTAAACACTTATCTATGCATAAAGGATTCAGTCGTAAGGCTTTACCAGAGTTCATTTTAGTTCTAGTACTGTATTCTTCTTCATAAAACGTGCTATTGATTCACTATCAATAAAGCATACATAGATTATTTTAGGTGACATCCTGCTATTTAACTTGTCTCAGCCTTTCGTGTGGCTCTAAGATTACAGGCTGGAATTAAGGGTGACATCTATAATAATGGAAGAGAATAAAGCAAACTGGCTTATATGGGTTAAATACCCCAATCTCTGTCTCAGTCTCTCAGGCAAGTAACTCTTGAACATCCTCTACTCTGTACTTGATATTCTTTTCTTTTTAAATATATTTTATTGATTTTTTACAGAGAGGAAGGGAGAGGGATAGAGAGTTAGAAACATCAATGGGAGAGAAACATCGATCAGCTGCCTCCTGCACAGCTCCTACTGGGGATGTGCCTGCAACCAAGGTACATGCCCTTGACCGGAATCGAACCTGGGACCCTTCAGTCTGCAGGCTGACGCTCTATCCACTGAGCCAAACCGGTCAGGGCTGTATTTGATATTCTAAAGCTGCTAAAGAGTCACCACTATGCCCAACTTCAAAAACAAACTTCCACAGATAAATCATTTCCATTTTTCCTCATACAAGTCTTCAAAGGAACTTAGCTGAAGCTTATTACCTATGATTCTGTGTTTCTGGATTTTTGACTAACTTCTAAAACCCATTATCGTTCACATCTGGAGCAAACAAGACAGCTTAAAGGAGAACTTTCCACTATGTCATCGTGGCTACTACTGTAAACTCTAGGGGAAAACTAGTTACAGTTGGTAAGTAAAATGCCATAGTCTTCCACTGACATTCCCTATGTTCTTAGTTATACCACATTAGTAGCTAAATCTATCACAATCCTTGGCAGGGTAAAAGGAAAATCCCTCCAATAGATGTCTTTGTCACCATTCTAACCCCCTGTGGCACCAAACACTGAACCTAGAGTTAGTTCAATTATCACTGAGGATGGGGAATTCTAATTAAATAAACAAATTAAATGTAAGTGCTTACCAAGTTCTAAATTGTTTAAAAACATTATTTCAATCGTCACAATTAATATTATCCTAATTATACAAAAATAGAAAGAAAGACTCATTACTAGGAAAAAGTCATACCGTTTGTAGGTGGCTTAGTAAGGTCAGAATTCAACCCAGATTTGCCAAACACCAAAACCCGTGCTCTTATTTGTGCAATTCTCTGAGAGCAGAATTCATACTCAGTTCTCTCTCCTTCCCGGGAGTCTTGGAAACATTTCCACTTACTTTATACTACAGCGATAGCATTTTTTCCCATCCTTTAAACCAGTTTCCTTTCTTCCTTTTTTCTCTCTTTACATACTGTATACAAAAAAGAACCTTGACTTTGTTCTTGTATTCAAATTTTTCCCTCTTGTAAGTGTTCCTATTAATGCTACAGGCACATCATTTCTTCAAGTCAAGAGTAAACAGCAAACTTCTCTGCCCTTTGCTGATCACTGAAAGGTCTTAGCTACGGGTCTCAAAACTAGAGAACAGCTGTATATGTACAATGAGCTAGACATAGAGGATAGTTTCTCCTCAGCCTTAGGTAACAAATGCTGATAAAGTGTCTGCTAAAACAGTCTATCTGAAATTACCGGCTTCTTCACTTTTACCCAAGAAGTGATGAGAACCACAGTAAAATGCAAAAACATGATATAAATTCCAATGGATTTGCTTAGATAGTTTTCAAAATAATTAATACAAACTAGTTTTAATGAAGTTATTGCTGAAGGCATCTCACTAAAGAGCTAATTCTATGAGTCATGGGTGCCACTTTTGATGGAACAATGACAACATTTGGGACACAGTTTTATTATAGTTTCTTTGTGGAACCTTTTCCTCAAACCTAAACCTTTTTTAATGGCCTTTCCTCAATGGTGTTCACTTGCTAATATTTTTAGGATCCAGGTTCTAAAATTTAGACAGTAGGAGGTATTGCAAACATATAGAACCTTGAAAATTGTTGTACAACATATACTGTTTGGCAATGAGAAAAAATAAGCAAAAAATATATGGCATGTACTTAGACTGAAAGAAGCAAAGATTTTTCTGTATTTGAAAAGAGACAAATCACATGCTTGAGCAAATAAATTCCTTTTCACCACACAAGTAGTGAGTATGTGCACACGTATATGTATATCTGTACACACTGTCATATCCTCCATCTATTTTTCTAAGGGGCCATTCATCTCATCCCTTCTTATGTTCCCCTAAGATCTTATATAATAAAAAGCTAATATGCAAATGACCAAACGGCAGAAGGACCGGTCACTATGACGTGCACTGACCACCAGGGGGCAGACACTCAAAGCAGGAGCTGCCCCCTGGTGGTCAGTGCGCTCAGCCAGAAGCTGGGCTCACGACCAGCAAGCACAGCGGCGGTGGCGGGAGCCTCTCCTGCCTCTGTGGCAGTGCTAAGGACCTCTCGGGGGATTTCCGACTGCCTACTTAGGCCCGATTCCTGCTGGGAGCGGGTCTAAGCCAGCAGTGACATCCCCCAAGGGGTCCTGGAATGCGAGAGGGCGCAGGCTGGGCTGAGGGACCCACCCCCAGTGCACGAATGTCGTGCACCAGGCCTTTAGTGGTATATAAGTGCTCATATCTCACCACTTTTTGGGATGTTCCTTTTTTTTTTTTTCTAAAATATCCCTATGTGTATAACATTAAAATGAATAAATTTGTACACTTGTTTCCTGTCAATCTACCTGTTGTCAATTCATTTCATAAACCCAGCTATCGAACCTAGGAGGGTAGAGGGATAGTCCTCTCCTCCCCAACAGTTTGAAATGTTTCGTGAGGAACCCAAGATTCCCGCCATGGGGTCTTTTACCAACTTATTAAACTCCTGTAGATACAGATGTAATGAGTCAATACGTTTAGGAAAACTTACCCTTGAAGGTAATTTTTTTATATCACTAATATTTACCTTATTTTATTCATTAAATCCAGTCTTGTTATAGATATCCTCTCATCATTAAACTACAGGCTTAAGGTAGCCCTGAATGAGCCTTTTAAAATTTAGTGTAAACATTTTAAAATACAGTGTACAAGTGTAAGTATAGTGTAAATATACTCAGCTAAGGCTCCATGCACCAAAGAACTCAGAAAATAATACTGAGCGTCTATTTTCTCAATTATCCCAAAGACAGCACATAACCAGTAGGCTCTAGAGGCACAGGAGAGAAAATTCGTTCCATGCAGTAGATGCTTTGAGATATTAAAGGGCAATTCTCTGGTGGAGCCTAATTAAGAAATGACCAGACCTTATATTACTTAAATATTAATCAGATTCACAAATGGAAAGTGTTTGTATTTGTGAAGTTGTGGTTTCCCAGCTGTAAAAAAGCAATGTCTCCAGGAAAACACACTCTCAAAAAAGAACATTAGCATTGTGTCTGGCAGCCTGTGTAATCAGGCTCTGAAAAGACTTCTAAGAGTCCTTCAGAAAAAAAAAAAAAAGAACAAGGACTGAGACCAGTCATGTTTTGAAACTAGAAGTTCTACTACACATTAACTATCTTCATATTACTAAAGCACATTTATTCCCTTTTATTTCAAAGTTTCAATTTCAAAACATTACAGTCACATATATAAGAACATGTGGTCATATACAGTTATACTTTACCTAAATATATCAATCCAAACCCTCCAGAACCAATCATCTTGCCCAGCACCCACTGCTTTCCTTCCATATCATCCAGAACCTTGCCTTCTGGAAGTGGGGCAGGAAGTTTGTATTTCTCATTTCTTCTTGGGGGCATCACTTCTGCTGGCAGAAGAGAGGGGAGGCCGGCGATTAAAAATAGAAACAGCAGCAACAAAATATTTCGGTTAATATACATTTCTCAAAATATCTTCTAGGGGGCACTTTCCCAGGTTCCTAGAAATTAGGATTCTGGTCAATTGGGTTTGTTCAAATGGAAGCTTCACATATATTACAATGTTGAAATCTACGAGGTACTGATGGTAAAAAAAACAAGCAAACAACAACAACAAAAAAACACCAACAAAAAAAAATAACACAAAATACAAGCCTGTTTAACTTAATGCAACATTTCTAAAATTCATTTGGGGGGTCTATGATACTATCAACACCTTAAGAACTGGGTTCACAATTTCTAATGAAAAAGAGAGAATAAATTTTACATATTCCTTTCATTGGCATGAGGTCTTGGGTCACTAGGAAATAATACAACTATGGATTGGGAAAATGGCAATGTACACCATTGCCAAACACAGCAAACGGCACGGAGTATTTGTTAAAGAAGCTGGGGATTTCCATGGGTTTATAATTTATAAAAAGGACTTATAATTTAGCAGAAGTCTAGGCCACTGGGCAGTTTCAAGCCGGCACACGCCTCCTTCAGCTTCTTTCGGTTTTTCTATACCCTGTCCCTTCCCCACCTTCACCAACGTGAAAACTGCCCTGAGAGATGAGTGTGGTATTGGCAACAACAAAAGCATAGGCTCCACAGAACAGTCACACCACTTTAATCGATTAGTTGTAATTGAACACAGGTTAGTGAATTTCACAATTGGAGATTTTGCACCGGAAGAGAACATTTCTTCGGGGGTGGAGGGGGACGGCATATATGCCTGAAACCAATTTAAATGTGAAGGTAACTGCAATCCTGTTATTTCCAAATAAATTTTTAAAAGTGTTGAGAGCTTCTGAATAAAGTTGATGTAAAGTTCCGTTGTATCATCTTCCGAATGAGAGCGTTTCTGTTCCTTTTAATAGGTTTTCTGATGCCCTTCCCTTACTTTAATCCAGTGCCCTGCTGTTACAGCAAGGCCTCAGGTAGCCTAAGCAAAGAAACACAGCTGAAACCTTCCAGGATATTCACCTGTCCTCCTCCTAACAGGAGCCCCGGGAAGCCGGGAAGTTAGATGGTGAACTGAGCCCAAAGTAGAAAAAAAAGTTTTGTGGGGGCTCCCCCCTGAACCAGTCCTTTGTATTTACCAGTGTCCACTACATATTCGCTGGTTTAAAACCTCAAGTCTCCAAAAAAAAACAACGTTCAGCTGGGCAAAAATTCTAAATAAGTCTGAAGTGGATCAAGGCAGTTAGCAGGCGGACCTGAGACCTGAAATGAAACTGACTATGAAATGCACATCCCGGGCGCCGACCCCGAGTTCCCGTTCGCCGCAGCCTCCCTCCAGGCCAGTGCCCGGGGGTCCCGCGTCCGGACTTGTTCCCGGGGCGGTGAGAAAAGCTCACCGCAAGCTTCCGGGGGGCAAACCGGTACCCAGAACCCGAACGCGAGCCGGGGCTGGGCGTGGGGCGCGCGGCAGGGGCGGGAGCGCGCGGCCCAGCGCCCGGGTCGCGGGGAAGGCCGGCCCGCCCCAGCGCGCAGCCGGCCGGCGCCTGGAGGCCGACTCCCCGCCCCTCGCTCTCCCGGGACCGAGGAGGGGGAACCCTCCCCGCTTCCCCGCCGGCGCTTCGGGCAAACGCGGGTTCCAGGGGCCGCCGGGTTCTCACTCGAGTTGGGGAAAAAGTAAGGAACCAACCGCGGAAGCAGGGACTCTCCGGGCCGGCGGCTCCCTCCGAAGGCGGCTCCTCCCGGGCCTGGGGCGCGGCACGGGCGGGGCCGGCGGAGAGACTGCGGGGGACCCGCAGCTGGAGGAGGAGGAGGAACTCGGGCCCTGGGCGTCCGAACCGCGCGCTCGCTCCCCGCTGCCCTCCCGGGGCCGGGCGGGGCCGCGGGCCCCCAATCCCGCGGGGAGGCGGGTCCTGCGCCGGGGCCGCCCCGGGCTGGGGCCGCACGGACGGGCCCGCACCTGGGCCCGCTGCGCCCGGCACCGCCTCGCTCGGGGCGGAGACGCCGGTCCTGGGCCCGCGGAAGGCCGGGCCGGCCGCGGCCGGTGCTTTCCTGGGGCCTGTCCGCGCGGCCGGGCCGCCGGGGGGCCGAGGAAGCGGCGGGTCGGAGAGCTGGGCGAACACCGCGCACCCCCCCGCCAGCCTGGAAGACCAGCCGTCCGTTCCGCGCGAAACATCCAGGACGCACATTTGTGTAGGTGGGACTTGAGGTCTCCTGTTCAGTGATGTGAGGCTTAGGGAAAAACACTTAAAAAAACTTCTGGGTAAGGGTAATGAATGCCTTCTAAGGAACTAGAATTTCCAACTCGGTCACCAAGTACTGACCGAGCACTTCCCTGAAAGCGAACATACCAGCTGGGCCCTGGGGAGCCAGCAGGCCTGGGGTGAGCAGGAGTGCGGTAACATGGGGTTTAGGCTCTAACCCAGGGGTCCTCAAACTTTTTAAACGGGGGGCCAGTTCACTATCCCTCAGACCGTTGGAGGGCCGGACTACAGTTTAAAAAAAAAACGATGAACAAATTCCTATGCACACTGCACATATCTTATTTTGAAGTAAAAAAACAAAACGGCAAAAACACCCGCATGTGGCCCGCGGGCCGTAGTTTGAGGACGCCAGCTCTAAGGGGTATATTGGCTCAAGACCTATTTACAGATTGGATAATCTTGTTTTTACTTTTATTTTTCAATTACAGTTTATGTTTAATATTAGTTTGTATTAGGTTCCGGTGTACAGGGTAGTGGTTTGACAATCACATACTTTACAAAGTGTTCCCCCAGATGTTTTCAGTACCCACCTGGCACTATAGTTACTACAAAGTTACTGACTATATTCCCCATGCTGTACTGTACATCCCTGTGACTGTTCTGTAACTACCAAGTTGTATTTCTTAATCCTTTGACCTATTTTTCACCCATTCCTTTACCCCCCAGCTACCCTCTGGCAACTCTCAGTCTGTTCTCTAGGAGCCTGTTTCTAATTTTGTTCGTTTTATTTCACATATAAATGAAATCACACGGCATTTGTCTTTCTCTGTCTGACTTATTTCACTTAGCATAATACCCTCTAAGTCCATCCATGCTGTCACAAATGGTAAGATTTCTTTTTTTCTTTTAGTGGCGGAATAATACTCCAGTGTGTATATGTACCACCACTTTTTATCCATTGATGGGCAATTGGGTTGCTTCCATATCTTGGTTATTATAAATAACGCCCCATTTACAAATTGGATAATCTTGATTAAATGTAATTACAAACTGCAATTTTGTTGTCTGGGAAATGAAAATAAACTCTATTTAGGTTATAAGGTTTGTTAAAGAAAAATTGCCTGACGTTAAATTGTAAGGAAGGTTTTATTCAAAGGGTTGCAATAGGAGAAAGAGCTACGCTCAATTCCAAATACAGCCCAAAGTGGGAATTTACAGCCAAGAAGCAGTGGATAGAATATTACTAAGAGGGAACAGCAGGAATAAGGGGAGAATTCTGGCTAAACTGAGCTAGCAGGATTCTGTAGCAGGCCAGGGTGATCAGACATCTCGGGGGTCATGGGGGGTGAGGAACTCCATTAGATTTAGGGTCTGATCAGTTATGGAGGATGGGGGATTCTGGCTACACTGACTTAACAGGATGCGTGCTAAAATTGGACAACTGTAGAGAGAACATGGAAGTCCAAAAAGAGTTCAGGGAAGCCTGATCAGAGTTTAGTCAAGGAGAAGGTCTTTGTCAGGTTACAGTTACAAGACTATTACGATAATTGAGACAGTCATGTTAATTAGTTTCTAACACGTAATAACTCATAGTAAGCTTATAATATTTTAGGGTAGACAAAACAAATGCTCAGAAAGCAATTATTAAGCAATACATCAACTTCCTCTGTAGGGAGTCAGTAAGTGCTTGGGATGCAAATACTGAAAGGAAAAATCAAAGTCCTTTAATGACTTTGATGGAATAGGTTTTAGGACTACCTACATCTCTCAGACTGTCACCAAATGAAAGACTGCATAAAGAAACATTTCTTAAAAAGCACTTGGTGCTGTAGCTAGGAAAACATCTTTTAAAGAAACTCCACAGTCTTTAGGTCACAGTCATTCACAAACCCAACAATGCCCATTCTTATTTGGACATCCGTAATAGATACTATTGGTTGCCTATCCAGAGGTTCATATGGGCATTCTTTCTCCCATTCCCAATTTGTGTGGGCTTCTGTCCCTTTCTCCAGGTTACATTCTTTGGGAAGATGCAGCTCCAGAATCCGTCATAACAGATTAGGTTTTGAGGGGAGGGACCTACCTACATGGCTCCTCTCTCACACCTGTATACCTGGTCTTTTAGTGTCACAGTCCTTTCAGGTTGCCATAACAGAATACCAGAGGCTACGTGGTTTATAAACAACAAACATTTATGTCTCATATTTCTGAAGGCTGGGAGTTTATGATTGAGTCACCTTCCAAAGGTCCTATCTCCAAATACCATCACACTGCGGATTAGGTTTCAACTTAGGAATTTTAGGAGGACACAGACATTCAGTTAGTAAGTCCTATTAGCTCAACCTTCAAAATAGATCTAGAATCCATCACTTCTCACCACCCCTACTGCTATCATCCTGGTCCAAACCATTGTCTCTTTCCTGGATAATTGTAGTACCTCTGTAAATCCTATCCCAGTTCCTACCCGTCAACCCCTTTCAGTCTGTTCACAACAAACAGCCACATGATCTTTTTAAAAGCTTAAATTAGATCATTTCTCTTCTCAAAACATTTCAGTGTCAATCTAGTTCACTCTCTATTAGCCAGTCCTTACTATGAGCTCAAACAGCGTTTGCAACCTTGGCATTTGGGCCAGATAATTCTTTTGTCGAGAAAGGGAAGATGGTCAAAAGGTGAACTCTCCTGTGCATTGTAGGTTAGTTAGCAGCAACCCAAGACTCCCCACCACTCCTTCCTCTGTAAGTTATGATAACTTGGACATTACCAATATGTGTACCCTCAGCCCTTAACTCATACCCCTCATAAAAATGTTCTTGAAGTTGATATAGAGGTAAATCTAAATCTAACAGCTATTTTTTTTTTTAATTTTGGAAGAAAACCTAGGAGAAAGTCTTTATGATTATGGATTTGGTAAATCTTTGTGATCTTTGAGTTTGTGTAATTAGAATGTACCACCACCCAAAAAATAGCTGAAAGTCTAAAAGAAGAAATTGATAAATTAACTTCATTAAAATTAAATACTTATTGCTCTTCAAAAAGCACTTTTCAGATACCAAGTTTCGGTAATTGTGTGGAGTAACTGGAACTCTTCCATTGCTCGTGGAGATCCAAAATGGTACAACCACTTTGGAAAACTGTGTTTCATATGATATTAATCATATAAATAACATATGACCCAGGAATCACGTTCCTAAGTATTTACCCAAGAGAAATGTAAAGCTACATGTACACAAAGATGTGTTATGTGAATGTTTATAGCAGCTTCTTATGTAATAGCCAAAAACTGGAAACAACTTGCGTTCTCATCAACTAGTGAATGGATACAAAAAGTTGTGGTATACAACATACCTCTATACAATGGAATATCCCTCAGTAATAAAACGAAACAAACTACTGATACAAGCAGAAACCTGGATGGCTATCAAAAGCATGATGCTGTGTGAAGGAAAAAAGACACAGAGTACATACTGTAACGTTCCATTGAAATTGCCAGGGGCTCGGTTGGGGGTATGGGATTGACTGCAAAGGGGCTAATACAACTTTGTGGAGTGATAGAAATGTTTAATTTCTTGATTGTGGCAGTGATTACATGATTATACATCTGTCAACACTCATTTAATTGTACACTTAAAATTTATGAGTTGTATGAGATGTAAATAAAATTAGGTGCAATACCTCAATAAAACTGACTTAAAAGGCCCTAACCTATTTGGCTCAGTGGATAGAGCATCGGCCTGCGGACTGAAGGGTCCCAGGTTTGATTCCGGTCAAGGGCATGTACCTTGGTTGCAGGCACATCCCCAGTAGGGGGTGTGCAAGAGGCAGCTGATCGATGTTTCTAACTCTCTATCCCTCTTCCTTCCTCTCTGTAAAAAATCAATTTATATATATATATATATATATATATATATATATATATATATATATATATATATATATACATACATTAAATCTAACTTAAAAGAATGGCCAAAGAGAATGATGGGAAGAACCTGAGTCCTTGAGACCATTAGTGATATATTCATTTAATTGACATTGAAGCCAGGGTACTTTTCATATTCAGTCATAACCATGACGTGCTAAGTGTCCTACTGTTTAAGCCACTCGCATTGATTTTTGTGTTTCTCGCATCAAAAATCTTCTAACAGATGAAATAATAAAGGCTCATGTGCCAGTGAATATAAAATGTTAACAAATTTTTACTGAATGAAAATGGGAACAGAAGTGCAGGTAAAGCTGTACTGAGAATATGTGGGATTTTTAAGTGTTGGGATTTAATGCAGAATTTTATGATTCAGAGCATATTGCTGTGTGTATGTTTCAAGATGAAAACTGACAGAATATAGAAATACAAATTTTGGAACTAGTGAAAGAACATCTTCTGAATGAACATGATGAGAAACAAGAAAGAAAAGAGAATCTAGACATAAAAGTACTAAAGTATGAGTCGTCAGAGACAAAAAATAGGGAAAACAAGGTTTTCAAACAGTGCAATTTTGATCAGTCTTACAGACTCTGAATGATTCACCACAAACACACACAAAAGGACTTTCTTGGCAGTATGCCATCTTGTAGGTATGGCATGGATTCTGCTTTTCAAAGAACCAGGTGCTGTAAAATGCTTACACTGGTTCAAAGAAAAAAGAAAAACCTAAGCATTTAGTGAGCATACTTTACAAGGCCAAGATCATTTCAAGTCAATTAAAATGTTAAAGATGTTGCATAGACAAAACATTTAGAAAAATCCAATCTTTGTTATTTAATGTAAGAAAGGAGATCACTTCACTGGAAACGTTTTGCCTGCCAAAGAAGAGCTAGTTTTTATTTTATAAAAACCAGGTCATTTGCACTCATAAATGCACAATCCCTGGAGAGCCGTTACTGACACAGAAATTTTGAAAAGAGTAGTATTCAGATAACTAGAATCGCAAACCTATCGTATATTACAACCAGGCCAAATATCTACTGCATTCTTTACATATAAGACCATTACAAAGTATGAACTTAAAAGACATAATTCTTGATTGTCCATATAAATGAAAGACAAGGATACAAAAAAAAACTCATTTAAAATGTCATCTTTGAGTATGTCAACAGGCTCCATAACTAAATGTGGTATAATGGAATATTGGCTGGCCACAAGTGGTGTTCGTCCCACCCTGTCCATTCCCCTAATATAAGCATCATAAAAGGTTAGTTAATCAAAGATTGGATTGGCATTCTCTATTCACACATGTATCTTCTTCCCCCCCAACTAACATGCCTGCAATAATCAAAAGCACAAGCTAGAAAAGGCAGAATGATGAAGACTTGTTAGGAGGCAGAAGGAGGTAAGGAAAAACATTTCATGAAGGGGAGGATTTATGTCAAGTCCTGAATATGAAGAACCTTAATTTGTTTAAGACCCCAGAAGGACAATGGTGAGAGATGATGATAGCAGCAGGTAATCCTGGAGAGGTGTGCAAAGGACAGATAATGCTGAAGTTTGTGAGTTTAACGATTTTTGTCTTTTTTCTAAGTAAAATGTGTCTGAAGAATTTAAACAAGGAAATGACATGATACTATCTACATTTCAAGAACACTATAGCTACTGAGTAATTATTGTCTAAATGATTCATAGTGAGAGATGGCAAAAATTTGTAAGCACTTACCTAGACTTCAGAAATTATTTTAAAAGCAGCTACATTATCTGCACTCACATAGGATGAGAGCTTGAGTTACTTTATTTCTATGACAGAGGAAAGAATTATTCCAGAAACCTTGAGATTAGGGATGATATCAAAGTTACAGTATTATATTGTAACTTTACCCATTTATCACTTGATCCAGACAGGGGAGATACTAGTAGGAATCATATCAGGTTAACAGAAACCATATCCATTTCTGTTTTGGCCATAAAACAAGGCTGGGAAAACACAGATAGCTCTCTATGGATGACCAAACTGAGAAAAAATACCATACTTATGGAAAGTTCCTATCATTTAGACTATATTCCTTCTTTAAAAAAGCAAAACTACCTTCTTTTAAAAATAAATTTACTACAATAAACAGGAAACCATTCTAAAAATTCTTTGATTCATATGTGCAACAAAATTAAAGACATTTGTATCTATGAAACTAAAAATAGTATGTATTAATTTCCTATTACTATTTAATAAATTACCACAAAATTATTACTTAAACAATACAATGCATTCTCTTACAGGGCTGGAGATTAGAAATCTTAAAATCAAAATGTCAGTAGGGCTGTGTTCCTCCTGGAAGCTGTATGGGAGAATCCACTTCTTTTTGTAGCTTCTGATTGGCTGTGGGCATAGTGGAGTGATGGCTAATTTGCATGTTTCTCTTTTATTTTCTAGCTTCTGCAGGCTACCTGCATTGTTTGGCTTATGGCCCCATGCTTCATTTTCAAAACAAGCAGTATAGCATCTTTCATTATTCTCCTATTCTGACCCTCCTGATTCCTCTGATAAGGGCCCTTATCATGATACTAGTGCCCCGGTGCATGGATTTGTGCACATTGAAAAAGGAAATTAATTAGAAGGTGGCCGGCTGGGTGGGACTGGGCGCGATGGGCCGGAAACGCCATGGAGCCAACCTCCTGCGATCCCTCCCCAGCCAGCTGCACCTGGGATGGCGCAGCTACTCAAAGGGCATCTGTGGAGTGAGCAGAGTCCTTCCGGCAGGTGGTGTCCCTTAGCCTGGCCTGTGGGGATGGGGCTGAACCTGGCTCTCCGACATCCCCCGAGGGGTCCCAGATTGCGAGAGGGTGGTTCTCAGGTGACTCACCCTGGAATCGGGCTCCCTCCTCTCTGGTTCTGGATCTGTTCCTTGGTGGTCAGTGTGCATCATAGCTACTGGTGGGGCGTTTGAACAGTTGGGCAGTCGGCCGGCCAGTCGCTTAGGCTTTTCTTATCTAACTAGAGGCCCATTGCATGATATTCGTGCAAGAATAGGCCTTCTTTCCCCTGGCTTCACTCCCAGCCACCTGGGAGCCGGCAAGTCCCCACTCCCTAGCCACCCGGGAGCCTGTACGTCCCCGCTCCCGCCAGGAGCCAGCAAGTCCCCGCTCCCTGGCTGCCTGGGAGCTGGCACGTCCCTGCTCCCACTGGGAGCCGGCACATTCCCGCTCCCTGGCCACCCCCGAGCCGGCACATCCCTGCTCCTGGGCCACCCAGACCCAGCAAGTCCTCACTTCTGTCTGGAGCACCACTCCAATAGCTCCCTCCACCGCCCCCCTTCCCCTCATAGCAGGCTTCACACCGCTCTGCGCCTACGTATGCAAATTAACCTCCATCTTTGTTTGGTTAATTTGCATACTCACTCTGATTGGCTGTGGGCCTAGCGGAGTGATGGCTAATTTGCATGTTTCTCTTTTATTAAGTAAGATAAAAGAGTGATATGCAAATTGACTGTCACCCCAATACACAAGATGGCTGCCCCCATGTGGTCAAAGATGGCTGCCCCCATGTGACACAAGATGGCCACCACAAGATGGCCAGCAGGGGAGGGCAGTTGGGAGGGACCAGGCCTGCAAGGGAGGGCAGTTGTGGGCGATCAGGTCAGCAGGGGAGGGCAGTTGGGAGGGACCAGGCCTGCAGGGAAGGGCAGTTGGCAGGGACCAGGCCTAAAGGGGAGGGAAGTTGGGGGTGACCAGACCTGCAGGGGAGGAAAGTTGGGGGTGACCGGGCTTGCAGGGGAGGGCAGTTAGGGGGGACCAGGCCTGCAGGGGAGGGCAGTTTGGGGGGACCCAAGCCTGCAGGGGAGGGAAGTTAGGGGCGGGACCAGACCAGCAGGGGAGAGCAGTTAAGGGTGATGAGGCTGGCAGGGGAGGGCAGTTAGGGGCAATCAGGCTGGCAGGAAGAAGTGGTTAGGGGCCATCAGGAAGGCAGACAGGCGAGTGGTTGGGAATCAGCAGTCCTGAATTGTGAGAGGGATGTCCGACTGCCAGTTGGACATCCCTTGAGGGGTCCCAGATTGGAGAGGGTGCAGGCTGGGCTGAGGGATACCCCCCCCATGCACAAATTTCATATATATATATATATATATATATATATATATATGGAACTATATATATATAAAGTTCACCCAGATAATTCAGAATGATCTTCCCATCTCAAGATCCTTAAAGTAATCACATCTGCAAGTACTATTTGCTATGCAAAAGAACATATTTTGTTTCCAGGGATTAGAACCTGGACATCTTGTCGGGGTGGAGGGTATTATTATTTTGACTACCAAAAAAATTATCTTGGACCAAAAAGAAAGAGATAAATAATATAATCTAAATTATAAACCAAGAAAAAAGTACTCAGTTTGTTACATCTAAAGTAGCAACTTTTGTTATACAGAAAAAACTTATAAAATTCTTTTAGAATTCAAGCAAAAGGACAGATAATAAACTTCAAAGATAAGACAAAACATCCATAAACTATCAGTGCAAAAATATATTGCCTGCAAAATTAGATGGTCCTCAAAGATTCTTCTGACACTAAATTAAAAAAAAACAAACGCGCAGTGTCAATCACAAAGTTGTAAATAAAATGACTATTACTTAAGAATGCTAAATACAGTCAAGTTTCCTTATGCCTGAGGGCAAAAATAGATTATGTTAAAGTCAGAAGTTATGCTAAGAAACCTTCCTGAGCAAAGTAACTAAAAACCTGAAGAAAAACTTTAAAAATGAGTCAAAATAAGAGCAAAGTTTCTTTTGTATCTATTCATAACCACACCACATTCTCTGAAAGGGAATTTTATTTGCCAACACCTTGAAGGGAAAATTGCCCTGCAGAATTGAGAAAAAGTATGGAGCTCTTGGAGGTTGCCCAAGAGCAAGAGCGGAGGAAGCAAACCAGGAAGGAGAAAGGAGATCAGTCTGCACGTTGGTTTGGGGCGGGATGTTGGATCAGGTCAGAGGTCACTATGGAGACACTGGTTGTAGGGTGGACAAAGGACTGCAGGAATAGTTTTGTCTGTTGGTTCACTCAAAGTTGTTTGGATTTCAAGAACAGCAACTCCTCTCTTATCTCTCTTGTATTCTCTTTAGTTTGTGTGACTGTATAAATGGAAGAGTCCATGTTCTATATCTGAACAGAGATAGTAACCATGAGAACATAATTGCCTGAAAATCCATAGACATTTTAGGAAAGGGTCTTCTTACCTAGATCTTGAAAGGATGGGGAAGCACTATCTATCATTTGGATTGCACATGAATAACGAAAATTACAGCTGGAAGATACTGGTGCTAAGAACATTAATGATCTGAAATCTAATTGATTATTTTAAGTATCATTTCAAAATGTATTTAAAAGCTTTATTTGACCTCTCAACTTCAATGATTTTTTTTTCTTCACTCTTACTGAAGTCAATCACTCTGAGGGAAAGGAGGAAGTGGCATTCATACTCTTGTTGTCAACACCAAAAAAAAAAAAAATAATAAAAAAAAAAATGCATCACTTCCCATCTCAGTTCTCTTCTTTGGACTTCCATGACACCACACTCTCTCTGTGCTCCTTCTAGACCACTGGCTTTTCCTTCTAAATCTATGTCGCTTAATCTGCCTCTGCTGACACTGAGTATCTTTCATTCCATCTAGTGGTCCCAGGGCTAGAAAGTTTATACCCCCAGTTGTTTCAGTTACCATTTGGAGTGGTAAGCAATCCAAACGTAGTGGCGTAAAACAACAGCTATGTTATTATGCTCACATATTCGATGTGTCAGGCTCTGGGAAAGGGCACAGAGAGGAAGGCTTACCTCCTGTGGGGATGATTTGCAGGCTGGGCATCACTTGCAGCCTGAGGGCTAGAATCAGCTGACAGTTTGATCACTCACATGTTTGGACTAGAAGACCAAGACCAGCGACTGTGTCTTGACTTCCTCAGGGCATGTCAGCCTCAGGGTATTGGTACTTTTTACTTGGTGGCTCAGAGCATTCATTAAGAGGGAGTGTTCTAAAGAACAGACAGAATTGCATTGCCTTTTCTTATCCAGCCTCAGAAGTCACATGCATAACTTACACCCCATGCTATTGATTACAAGCAAGTCACAAGCTTGCCAATATTTCAGAAGAGACATAGCTCCACTTCTAGACGGGTGTACTGTCAAGATCAAAACAGAGAAGAGCTTGTGGGATGGGAGAGATTGTTGCTGCCATCTTTGAAAAGTAAAATCTGACACAAGTTTTGATCAATGTAGTGAATTCCAAGTTTATGTATTTACTTTCCTACTTAATATTTCTACAGGAATCTAATAGGCATTTATTTTATTTTATTTATTTTTTATTTTTTTACCTTCCCCCAGCCTCCCCTAATAGGCATTTCAGTTATCACCTGACCAAAGAAAAAATATGATTTTTTTTTTTGTCCATGCCAGATTCGGGGATTATGGCATGACCATAAAAGGATAATTTGCTTAAGGTTATTAGATCTGGGGAAATACCTACATGTAATATCTCTGTGCATATTCACTGAGCAAAACCTTGATATCAGTATCAAACTGATAACAGCTAAAGAAGTCCTCAGGCAACTTAAATGTAGCAATAGGTAGAGGTGTTTTAACCATTGCAGAGGGAAAAAAATCACAGGCATCATTCCCGAGGCCACCTACTAAAAGAGCTGACTCTGAGGCTGACCTGGGTTGCTAACTTTGATGAGAAATAAAGTGTTAGAAATAATCATAACAACTGGCCTCTGAAGAGTCTTCTGGTAAACTGGACAGGACAGACATTCAGAATACAAGAAAATATGAGACTTTAATGGCTCTAGAGTTCAAATAATATTCAGAAAGGGCAAAAAAACAATGATAAATGCTGTGTGGGATGTTTCAGAATCTCCAAAAGCATTTTTAAGGGCCATGTACGTGCCTTTTTCATCCAGATACCCAAGGAAAAATTAGATAACTAAAAGATAACAGTAAACAATCAAAGACAATGTATACCAGGAGATCAACAGAGCCCAGAACCAAAGTGGCCATTCTGATACTAAACAAAACAAAACAAATAAACAATAATACCTAGGAACCTCACTATGACAAGGGAGGCAGTCTATGACTGTCTTAGCATAAAAATCTCAATAGTTTCATCTGGTCATTAAAACATAATGTGGCTAAGCCCGGCCAGTGTGGCTCAGTGGTTGTGTGTTGAACCAGGAGGTCATTATTCAATTCTGATCCCCAGTAGGGGGGATGCAAGAGGCAGCCAATCAATGATCCTCTTTCATCATTAATGTTTCTATCTTTCTCCCTCTCCCTTCCTCTCTAAAATCAATAAAAATATATTTTTAAAAAAGATTGTGGTTAAGACAAGAAAATAGGGCAATATCTTGCAAGCTCTTACTAGCTTTTGGTCAACTCTACATTTGGTTAATATAGAATCACTTAAATTTCCCCTCAATTGTTAATAAAAGTTCCTTTTGTAAATGTCAAGTCTTCTTCCTACTTGAATTTGTGAAAGCAATATGGTCTCATTTAAGCTAAGCCAGCCAGAGAGAAAAAACAGAGACTTCTGAGAGTTCAAGTCCAATGGTGCCTAAGAGGAAACTAGTCTATAGAGAAGAAAGATGGAAGTGGGCCAGACAGGTAAAAGATATTGAAGGTGGAAAAAAAATTGAAGGTTCAAATTATGCTGATGACTTTATGCCTGAAAGTTTGCTTTTCTTCCCCCCACCCCCCTATTTGGTTTGTAATAAAAACAGAAACTAGCTAATCTTTAGGCTTTTAAAGGACTTTATTGAATAGAATTCTCATCTGGCTTTTTGGGAATTATTGGATGACTAAACTGCAATTAGATCCCTCATCTTCCAGAAAGGCTATGGGTATTTTTCAAGAGAAATCAACTTTCTAAGTGTTTTAATGTAACTGTTAAGAGTTTCAAGAACCCAGAAGCTATTCTATTGGATTACTCTTTGGAAGAAAAGGCTTCCTTCTTTATATCCCTACTAGTGGCCTGGTGCACGAATTCGTGCACATTGAAAGGAAATTAATTAGAAGAAATATTTTAATATTGCTATTCGCCCTTTCTCTATAATAGAAGTGTCAAACAAATTCACGATTGACAATGAGAGATCAAAACACATGTGTGCGATTGGCGCCATCAAGAGCTTTATATGTATCACACATGCAAGAATCAACTTAGCTTTTTATAGATATAGAATAAACTTGCTTAATTAAACCTGCTTTCTGATTTAGCTAAACTTTTTCCAGCCCAGTGAAACACCCCAACTTCTCTTTCAGGTAATTGTCAGCAACACAGCAATAAATATCAACACGAAGCAGATTATTATTGTAGATCACGCAGGGAGAACAAAGGGTAAAATATTTAACTGCAGCAGCGTTTGACTATATTCTGTGCAGTGAGAAAACCTGAAGTCATTTTCAAGGTCCACCATTTCTTACTTCTTTTCAGTCAGGTCAAGTTTCTAAACTTTCTAAATCTCCATTTTTTGGCTAATGAAAAGAAAATAGGATTCCACTGAGTGTTCTATCTACCAACTCCAGGACTTCTGTGAGGATCAAATGAGATGAGGCACAAGAAAATGCTTCCCAGACATTTGGTTAAAGTGTAAAATGTTTCCACCTGGCTATAAAGCAAGTCTTGTTCCTGGGCTGAAGAAACTCCAAGGAGGCTAGTTGCTAGGGAGAGGAAGCCAGGCGTTGCTATGTGACGTCATTACCCCATGTGCACAGTAACCATTTCCGGGCTGGGCTGGGCTGTGGCCGCATTTTGCACCATGGAGTCTTGGCAGCATTGGCTGCGATTTGGTGGGGTGTCGCTCCAGGGTGGTGGCGGGTCCTGTGTCCCACTTAGGGGAAGCTGAGTGTTGGTTTGTCGGCCCCAGGTCCGTGGTGCCAGCCAGTGTGTGTCATGGCATGGCAGCTCCGGCGTTGAGTGTCTGCCCCCTAGTGTCCAGTGCACGTCATAGCGACCAGTTGGCGGTTGGACACTTAGCATATTAGCCTTTTGTATATATAGATTCCTTGATGTAGAGCTATCATAAAAGGAACTATGGACAAGACCAGGAAATGATGTTACTTCTTGTTGCTCTTAAGTGTTACCTCTTTCTGGGAGCCCTGGAGTAAAAAGCACTAAATCAGGAACAATATAAGTCCCAAGATAAAAACAATTTCCCCCGCTCTGAATGCTAAAAATAGCTGGCGAATCCTGTTGCAGTATTCAGACATTTTCCATCTAGATTTAAGACCTAGATTATGGGATTGTTTGAGCTCTAGTTAATAACAGATCATCACTGTCCTCCTTACTAGGCAGTTCCTCATTCGAAAGCCTTGGCCCTGATGTTTCCCTCCTCATTCACCAGATAGATGAATACTGCAGTGTTGGTCCCATTTTACTAAGATCATGTCATTTAGTCACCCTCAATTCCTTTTCTTAAGACTTCTCTTATACCTGATGATTACCAGAGGGAAGGGGGGTGGAGGGAGGTATAAGGGGATAAGGGGGAGGGGGATAAATGGTTATGAAAGGAGATTTGACTTGGGGTGGTAAACGCACAATGCAATATACAGTTGATGCATTATAGAATTGTACACCTGAACCTATATAATTTTGTTAACCAATGTCACTCCAACAAATTCAATGTAAAAATAAAGAAAATAAAAGTAAATAAAAGACTTCTATTATAAAATACTGGTTATATTCATGAAAATACAAGCAATTTCTGTTCAGAGGATACTCCCCCCCCCCATTTATTAATGTAACTATTCCTATTATTCTCTCTTTGCTCAGTCTCCCAGGTTGGAAATGTACACTCTTTCCTATAAATCTTGCAAATGAAGCCAGTGTTATTATTTTTATTGATTTCAGAGAGGAAGGGAGAGGGAGAGAGAGAGAGAGAAATCAATGATGAGAGAGAATCACTGATAGGCTGCCTCCTGCATGCCCCCCACTAGGGATCGAGCCCGAAATCTGGGCACGTACCCTTGACTGGAATTGAGCCCAAGACCCTTCTGTCCACAGGCTGACGCTCTACCTAACTGAGCCAAACCAGGCAGAGCTGAAGGCAGTATTATTTTTCTTGTCTGAAACACCTGTAAGAAAGTTCTGTCAATATTTCTATCTATACTAGGCTAACATTTATAAACATTGACTTATTTATTTATATAGTTGACTATAATTGACTTTTTTTTAACTCTGCAGCACTGCATTTTCACAGTTGTCTAACAAATCCACCCCCCTTTCCAACCTCTGCACGACTTTCCTCATCACTACCACTAACATGTGACCCCTCAAAAATAAGTTTGTTAAATAGGAGAAATCTAGTCTCTTATTGTTTAAAAGACTGCTTTGGATTTATAACCAGTCATGTTAAAGGTTATATTATCAACCATAGCTGTTCAAACTCTTCAGAGTTTCCTCACCCTTACCCATTTCTGGTGCCTTTCCCAGGATATAATCTGAATACTTGAGGGACCTAACTTATGTTCATGGGTTTGGATGGAGAGGCATTTTTGTCTTTCTTCCATAACCTGGATTGTCTCACTGGCCTCCAGTTAAGTTTTTCTCATTCTGCTGAGTCACTGGGCATCCTTGACTCGTGCCCTTGAGTTTGGAAAGCATGGGATGGAGGTGCTAGACAATTTTTAAAAGAAAAGGTTGAAAGGAAAAGGCATACTTGATTTTCCCAAAATGGTATAACTATTTAACTTATTATTACTTTATTTAAATAAAAGTTTAAAACTATATAGCCCATAAGTTAGCTCAAATGCACTAAAGTTTGTAGATTTTTATTCCTTCAGCAGTCAACAAAGAAAGATTTCCCTTTTGCCACCAGACTACATTTAAATTACTAAATGGTCTTTTATACCATTAAGGGGAATACATTCTAAAACGAAAACAGAACCATACTAACACTTTTAAAATGCTGCATTTACCAATACTAACAAACTTCACCCATAAACTCCAAACTATTTCGAATCTGCCTATCATTCATGGTTCCATATTCCTAGGAAGAGTATTGTGGATCTGTAGTCTTTAGAGGTGTCACATTAACTTCTTCTTTATTTTTAAAAAAATGTATTTTATTGATTTTTTACAGAGAGGAAGGGAGAGGGTCAGAGAGTTAGAAACATCGAAGAGAGAGAAACATCGATCAGCTGCCTCCTGCACACCGCCGACTGGAGATGTGCCCACAACCAAGGTACATGCCCTTGACCAGAATTGAACTTGGGACACTTCAATCTACAGGCCGACACTCTATCCACAGAGCCAAACCTGTTAAGGCCACATTAACTTCTGTTAGTGAAATATTTAGGTTGTTTTCATGTTATAAAAATTAATTACATAAATTAGAAACTAAACACTCCTCCCCCTTTCTCCTTACCTCCCTCCCTGTCTCTCACATCATTGGTCCCATTGGCAACACTAGTTCTTAGGTAATAGACATTCCAATAATTTCAGCAATTCAGAGATTTTCCCATTATTCTCTCAGAAGGGAAAATATGCTAGGCAATTTTCACTTTGCACATATCCATGATGTAATGGAACAAGTGAGACAGAGTACATTGAAAGAGGAAAGACCTGCAATAGTTGAAGCATTAAAATCCCCCAGTAGAGTCACATTTTATTTCATTTACACAGTTTTAAAGAACAGTATTTAATGCATGAGAAGTAGTCACCTATACAGAAATCATAGGGACCATTAGAAACTGATGTACGCTTTGTACATCTTATAAATTAGATGAAAATGGACTGGGAGTATGGGAGCAAGAGTTAGATAAAGGAGACACTACTTGGAAAGGCTAATACAAGAGCCAGTGATCTGCAAAGGTCAGGTGAAAGGTTTTTGAGTGTCTCTAGCAGCAGCTTACCTTTTCCATAAAAGCCACCCAACTGGCATTCTTTCTCTGGTAAACTGAACTAACCATGAACAACACCAGGATAAAGCATTCCAACATAGAAGGGCATCTCTAATCCAGGTGGAAGATTCCTTCTGTCCCTGGGAAAAAAGTTCAAGCCATAGTTCTTGACTGTCCATCAATCTAAGTTAGACAAAAGTCGTGACTTTTGCATAAGCAGAATTCATGGAATAATTCTCTGCAATGCACACAAAAGTAGATAAAATGTATTTAACCTAGAAATGGTTAAAATACAATAAATATTTTTTTTTTTTTGGTAAATTTCCTGATTGTCTTCCTGTGTCCGGTTCTTCAATTTGGGCTTTCTCTAAAATTGTTTTTCAAATTCTTGTTAAGAAGTCAAATGAAAGAAGGAAACCACAGTGATAGCAATGGTAATGACTTACCACACATTTTTTTAAAATATTTTTTTATTGATTTCAGAGAGGAAGGGAGAGGGAGAGAGAGATAGAAATATCATTGATGAGAAAGAATCATTTATTGGCTGCCTTCTGCATGCCCCCCACTGGGGATCGAGCCTGCAACCCAGGCATGTGCCCTTGACTAGAATTGAACCTGGGACCTTTCAGTCCACAGGCCCATGCTCTACCCACTGAGCCAAACCAGCTAGGGCGGCTTACCACATATTGAGCTATTAATATGTCCCAGGCTCTGTTGTAATTGCTTTATAGTTATGAACTCATTGAATAATGAAAAAATAAAAAAGGGGTATGTATCTTATTGCCCCCCCCCTTTTTTTTTTTATCTTGGATTAACCTGAAACTCTGAGCAGTTTAATTACCCGCCTAAGGTCACACAGCTTGGAAGCAACAGAACTTGTGCTCTCAACCACTGTACAGTGTAACGTGGGATGAAGACAAGGATGACTCAGTTAAAGAGCAACTAGATGAGATGTCCTTTGCCCAGAGAGAAGCCTTCCATTCCAGTCTTTCTGACTTCACTCTATAAGCGAATGCCTAGGCAAATAAAACAAGGTCCAAGACCTATATTTGTATTTGGTTTCTAATAAAGGTTTTTCCCTCAATATTTAATCTCTTCAGGTAATCTTTAACTCCCCAAATTTTGATTCTTTTTATTAAATTGCTGTCACATTAACCAGCTAAATTCAGCACCCTCCACATGCATCATTACTCGAATCTCAGTGAGCCCAGCTGCTATTTTCACCTTAAGAACTTAGAAGTTTAGGAGTCAGGTCTTCATGAGAGCATCACAACCTTGAAATAAAATGTCTGTTGGGTGTTTGGTCCTTATACCACAGGTAATAGATTTGCTTCAACAGGATCTGTGGGTGGCTAGGAATAAAGCCATTGGTATTACACTCTATAAAATGCTTTAATTTAATTCTTCTTATAGAATCACTCACACACACACATTAATTCCTGGGTTACCCTGCTTTCTGAGATTGTTATTTCAACCTTTAAGTTGGAATGTATCTGTACTGAACCCTCAAACTATTCACAAGTGTGAATGGTCCTTTGCAAACCTGAGGCCTGCTCTTTAGTCTCTCCATCTGCAGACGTTTCCTGAAAGAATAGATCTTGGAACATAGAAACTCACACCTGAAGCATATATGGTCATATTAACCAATGTCACCCCATTAAATTTAATTTTAAAATATTTCTTACTAGCTAATTATCTGTTCATTAGTGTTCAGTTGTGGGATTACAGATTTCTTTCTTTTTTTTCCCAGTAAAATTCCATATTTCAGTAGCTTGGTTGTTTAAACCAGCCGAAGCATGACTACCCTGTTCCAATATCTCAGATATATCGCCCGTTCGGTCTCAACACTGTGGTAAAGCGAGCCGTAATCATTTTGCTGGTGGAGGGTCTTCCCTTCAGTCTGTACAAAATGCAACAAGTGGAGTGCGATAAAATGAGGACTGCTTGCGTCTATTTTGTAGCGGTGTCCAGCTGTTGTCCCCAGCTGGCCTGCTTCAGCAACTCCGACTGTACTAATCCTTTCATATATATATATATATATATATATATATATATATATATATATATATATATATATATATTAGAGTCTAACAAAAAGAAATATTTTTTACTTCTAATGTTTATCTTTGGCCTTTAAGTGAAGAAGCCAGAAAAATAAAAGGAAGTGGTGAGCTCTGGTGATTTCCTGTTTCACTTTCAAATTGATCCCTTTAATTTTAATTTGTAGTTGGTAACTTCTAGATGCCTGTGCAGAGGGTAAGCTTTGAAAATGCACATTTACTATTTTGTTTTTGTTTTTTTAAAAATAGTTATTAAACAAATCCCTTTCTATCCTCCCAATTTTGATATGTGAATGTCTAACCCCTTATTGTTTTGTGATGCCATCACAGAATATCTCAGAGACAACATGATTTTCACACCTGTTTTTTTCTCACTCCTTTTTTTTATTTTTTTTAATCTGCATTGTTGATTAAAATATTCCACAAAAATATCTGGAAACAATGTTTAAGCAGCATCAACATGAAAGGAATTCAAGTTTTTCCACTTTCAAATCTGGGAAACCTATTTATGATTGGCAAGCGCTGTAACATTCCATGCTTATTCCAGTCTCAGCCTGTTTCTGGCATCTTCTCAGAACTTTTCAAGTAATTACTTTTAGGGTATCAAGGGACTTATAACAACGAAAGAGCATGTTGCTCATCTCAGTCATTGTCTGGGTGCACTGACACTCATTCTAAAGGCACTGACACTATTTTGTGAGCCTGGCCTCATGATTGAGATCACATAATTGCAATAATTAGGAAACTCACCTCAGGATATTATCAAAATGACCCACCCAAACCTAAGTCCATATGGTTTGAAATAGCTAATGAGTCAGTTAATGTGCTATGTCCAGGAGTAATGGGTATTCAATATGGATAGCGTGAAGGTATAATTTACCAACTTTCTGACTGATTAAGGTTTTCAAGTGGACATTTTGCAACTTAAAGAGGGTTCAAAGTACTAACAGCTTTGATGGTTGAGACAAAAGGAAGAATCAATGATTGCTTAAAAGTCAGGAGCATTGGCATTTGAGCAATTTCTTTTAATCACAAACCCCAAGATGAAAAACGTGATGCTATATAAAGTCAAATGAAAATGCAGGCTTCAGTAGCCATTGGTCAGAGGTGTGGAGAGGTTAGGGAGGTGCTACTAGCTGAGTCCTATGCATAAAGGAAAAGTAAAGACAATGTTACAAACTGTAACTCAGTGATTTCAGGGTGGGGTGGAGAAAAAGGGAAGTTCAATTATTAAAAAAAAGAAAAAGCTAGAACCAATATTAACAGACTAGGGGCTCAGTGCACGAAATCGTGCACCTTGAAAGGAACTGTGGGCCGCGAGGCTGTGGTGGGCACAGGGGCGGGTCTTGGCCCATCCTCTGCGCCCCCTCCCTGCCCCTCCTACAATAGGACCCTGTCTGCCAGCAGCCCCACTCCTGCCACCGCTCCCACATGCTGACAGCACTGGCCCTGCTCGCACCCGATGGCGCAGAGCGATTGGGGCCAGCACCAGCAGCAGGTGCGAGTGGCAGCTGCCGGCCCCGATTGCCCCTCAGGAGCAGGGCTAGGTGGAGAAGCCCTCAGGGGCGATTGGGGCCGGCAGCCACCACTCACACCCGCGGATGGCACTGAGCGATCGGGACCGGAGGGGGTGCCAGCAGTGGGTGCAAGTGGTGGCTCCAATCGCCAGCAGCAGGTGCGAGTGGGGCAAGTGCCTGGGGGGACCATGGTGCGTGGGAGCAAAGAATTTTCAGTAACCACCAGAGGCTCACCCCGATGACAGCGACTGGTGCCCCGCCTTGGTCTGGCGCCCCCGCTGACCTGTGCCACCATCCCGCCGCAGCCGATGCCCGCCATGTTCTGCGCACGCCCTCTGGTGGTCAGTGTGTGTCATAGAGACCGGTTGTTCGGTTCCACCATTCTGTCTATTTGCATATTAGGGTTTTATATATATAGATGTCTACATGGAAATGATTCACTGGGTAGTTGATGTATTTTTCATTTCATACAGTAGTATAAACCTCAAAACAAAATTGTTGTGATACCTCTGTCTAACCTGTTGACTGTGGTATCTTAGAAAAATTAATATCCCAAGCATGTTTATAAATTGGAATGAAGAAAAATATACAGTAACATATTATTTCTTACTCATCTGAAACTTTTATGACAAGGATCTGTATTAAATTTTTAATTTTGAATATGAATGAATTTAAGCCCAGAGAATGTTTATTAAGAAAGGATTCTTAATTTAGAGTCCAGATTCAGTGAATTTCTGGAGAGACTTTAAAAGCAGTCTGTGGCCCTAACTGGTTTGGCTCAGTGGATAGAGTGTAGGCCTGTGGACCAAAGGGTCCTGGGTTTGATTCTGGTCAAGGGCACGTACCTCTGTTGCAGGATCCTCCCCAGGCCGAGCCCTGGTCAGGGCATGTTCAGAAGGCAACCATTTGATGTGTTTCTCTCACATCGATGTTTCTCTCTTCTACTCACTCTAAATATCAATGGAAAAATGTCCTCGAGTGAGGATTAAAAAAAAAAAAAAAGGGAGCAGTCTGTGAACTTGAAAGAAAATCATATCTTTATTTTCACTAATTTTAACTGGAATTCAGGATTTTCTGTAATTACAAAATAAACCTTGTAATATTATCATTAGTTATGATTTTTTCCAGCAACAGAAATGGAAGATGTTTCCATGTCATAGTAGAGCTGTTATATATATCTCAAAATATCACTTATGTTGATCACTATTATGAAAGTCTGACTCATTATCATTTTTAAAAAGTCCTGTGATAATGCCAATATATTTTATTTCCTTTTGATCCTATTTCGTTTATTTTATCCATTTAAAAAGCATTAAACGTGTATGGGGAATGGATCCAAAGGCTATCCTGGGCTGTCGAAGGGGTCCATGGCACAGAAAAGGTTAAGTACCTGCAGTGGCTTTATTAAGGTCTAAATGCTTACCTATAAGCGACTAACCAAGTCACTTATAGGTAACACAATTACTTCAGAAATTTTACTTTATTTCTTGTTTTAGGAAACTTAAAAAAGAATTCATGCACATTAAAAAATAGTCAGTTATACAATGAAAAGCAAGTATCTTTCTCTTACCCCCAATTCTACTCCCACAAGCAACCACTATTTCTTATGAGTCTTTCTAGAAATATTCTACTTATATTTAAGCATATAATACCTATAATTTTATTTACATTGTATATACATACACACATATTTACATAGAACATGATATTTTCTCTTTTTATGCAAAGAGGAGTATGCTTTACAGTACACAATAATCTGTATCTTACTTTTGTCACTTAACACTGTATCTTTGTGATTATTCCATATCAGTGCAAGAAAAAAATACTTTTTTTTTGTTTTGTTAATCCTCACTCGATGACATTTTTCCATTGATTTTTAGAGAGAGTGGAGGAGAGAGGGAAAGACAGAGAGAAACACATCGATTGGTTACCTCCTGCATGAGCCCTGACCAGGGCCTGGGCCAGGGAGGAGCCTGTGACCAAAGCATGTGCTGTTGACTGGAATTGAACCCGGGACCCTTTAGTCCATAGGCTGATGCTCTATCCACTGAGCCAAACTGGCTAGGGCACTTTTTCTTTTTATGCCTAAGTACTATTTGATTATATGGAAATACCACACTTTATTTGACCATATCTCTAATGATTATCACTTAATTAGCATTCAGTATTTTACTATTCCTGACAATGTCCCTTAGTAGTGTTTTAGTATTTTCTCCAAATAGACCTTCCACATAGTATGATATGTTTACTCTTAATTATGTTGCCTTTTTCATGCTTTTTATGTTTATTTTTAATGCTTCTGTTTAATTCATCCCTAATGGTGTATGTTTCCTTGATTTGTGTGTATATTTATATTATCCTTCTACTAGTAAAACGTGGAGTTGTTGGAAAGGTGAAAGTGTAAAGTTTTTCCAATTCTTCTAGTTATTCCTTTATAACCCTAATTTTATATAATATAGCCAATTATATTTTTTTGAAATTATAACTATTTATTCTTCACTCTACGCAATAAGGGAATTAGCCTACTCCCAAGGAGTAGTTCGATGCCCTGGTTCTCCTCACCAATTCATCTCCATGAACAAAATCACAGAAGTTATGTTGCTGTGCAGCCAAGATTGAAAAGCACCAGTTTAAAAGGAGACACTGCACTAGAACCAGAAGGCAGGAAGCCTGAATGATTCTGAAGTACCTGAAACAAAACGTGTTTTTCTATTGCGATAAAAAATCAAAGCTGGATTAAATTATACATACACGGTCCTTTATGTAACAGCCTTCTATTTCCATCACACACTCCCGTTTCCTGGATACCTGTCTCATTTCTCTGTGTCACATTTGCTATGAAAGCCTGGTATAAACATGAGTCATGACAAAATTTTAACTAACGTCAACATTACGTAATGTTGACATTTATATAATTCTTAAAACATAAACTCAGAGACACTTACTATTGAGTCTTAAAGCATATATTACTCCTACACTTAAAATACAAATACTTAGATTCTTAGTGTTGCCAGTTTTATAGTAGCAGTGTTCAAATTTCATTTTTATTGTCTTAATGTTGGTCACATTATTTGCAATTAATTTCACAAATATTTTTGAGAGCTGATGTTATGCTTGTCATTATAGATACAAATTTGAGGAGGACATAGTTCTTGCCTGCTATGAGTTTAGCTTATTTTTCTGGTAGAAAAGGCACTTAAAGGGGCATTTTCAATACTGTGTGAAAGTACTGTAATAGCGAGGAGTATTTGCAGGTAATATAAGCCACGCTTGGTGGTTCAGGAGAACTTTCCCCAAAAAGGGGCACATAAACCATGGATGAGTAGAACTTATTGGATGAAGTGAGGATGTAGTATGGTTAGTGTTAAAGTTCTGGGGCTGGAGAAGCTTTCTAAGTTTAACAAATTCAACTACAAATCCAAGAGAGTGGCTTTACTATATTGATAAGAAATAAAGTGACTGACTTTTCTTTCAAGGAAATGTATTGCATATTTAATCAAATACTTCAAATCTGGGTTCATATACACTAATGTCAGTGCTCTGGAAAAGTAAGAATCTCCTATTTAAAAAGGTGAAGGGATTAAGAGTACAAATTGGTTTTTATAGAATAGTCATGGGGATGTAAAGTACAGCATAAGGAACATAGTCAATAATATTCTAATAAGGAGGCATGGTGCTGGATGAGTGTGGGATTTATTGGGATGAACACATATTAAGTTATGTAATGTCTGGTCATTGGGATATACACAAAATTTTAATTTAATTTAAAAATAAACAATGATGAAAAAATAGAGGAGCTTTCCATTTCAGGATATTAATATGAGCTCATGTACTTAATATTGTTTTCCTAAGTTCCATGGAATTGACCAACGAAATGTAAATGATGGGACAAATGAAAAAAAAATCATTTACAGTGTTGTATAACAACAACAACAACAAAAAAGGCCATTAAAAAGCCCCAATGTGGAGAATTTATTCTACAAAACCTAGTGCAGGTGGGATCAGATAACTAGTCTGTAATAAGGCGGCTATGACAAGAAAAGTCCACCTGTGAAATAAGAAAACCGCCTTGCCTGACACCTCTTCTCCAAACCCCAATCTCTGACCAGAAGCTGGGGATTTAGCCCCTTGGGGTAGTCATTGGTGACAATAATAGAAGGCACCAATAGAACTGACTGAAGTGACAATATTACAACAGGCTAACAGCAAGATTAGCCGTGTCAGATGGAGAAGGCAGGGACAGGTGCTCAGCTAACTTTAGGTTATTCAACAACTGTGGAAAAGAAAACCTCTTACCAAAGCAGAGACTTTTGGATCATGTGACTGCCTCCCAGAAGCTCTTGCACTGCTCCCTGCAGCCACCTGGGACTCCCAGGTCTAACAAAATAAAGCTACAGAGAATGAAAACGTTTCTTTTCCCCCTTGGACTGCAGTTAAAAGTTAGAAATGAAACCCACATAATTGCTGGCTGATCCTGTATCAACTTCCCCAACTGAACAAAGTGTCTTATTCTGTAAAGTTGAACAAACAGAAAAACCACCAGGCAGATGGAAGTATTTAGTAATTCAGAGGAGGCAAACTATTGTAAGGGTATAAAGTAAATGTCCTCTGGGGGGAAATAAAACAAATTCATTCCAAGAAACAGGAGCAAATTTTCAGAACTCTCTAGTTCATATTTCCCAGGAGAGTCTATACAAATGCAGCAATTTAGAAATTAAAAAATGTATATATTGCATTTAGATACAAAATTTTATTCGAAACTTAAAACACAATGGAGAATGTGTACATTAAGGGTTCTACAGGATTTTGATGATTAAAATACTATCCTATCTAATAAAAGAGTAATATGCAAATTGACCGTACCTCTGCTACACCCACAAGCCATGCCCACCAGCCAATCAGAGCGAATATACAAATAAACCCAACCAAGATGGCTGCAGTCACGGAGAGCAGGAGGGAGGCTTGGGTTTCCCCAGCAATGGAGGAAGCCATGCTTTCCGCATACCCTGGCCAGCCCAGGCCTCCACTCCAGGCTACAAAGTTTCAATTATAGAAGATAAATAAATCCCAACAGAAATGGCCGCCACCACGGAGTGAGCAGAAGGCTTGGCTCCACTCCAGGGTACAAAGTTTCAATTGTAGAAGATAAATAAATCCCAGATACCAGGGCCTCTGCTTGGGTCGCTGGGGGGCATGGCCGGCCTGCAAACCACCACAGGCCCCTCACTCAGGCTGCCTCACACCCCAAGGGAACCCCCACCCTGATCTGGGACACCCTTCAGGGCAAACCAGCTGGCCCCCACCTAAGCACCAGGCCTCTATCCCAGTGGTCGGAAAACTGTGGCTAGCGAGCCACATGCGGCTCTTTGGCCCCTTGAGTTTGTGGTTCGCGAGCTGCGGTTTGCTGACCACTGCTCTAAGGTATCACCCAAATCATTGTCCTAAAGCAGTGGTCGGCAAACCGCGGCTCATGAGCCACAAACTCAAGGGGCCAAAGAGCCGCATGTGGCTCGCGAGCCTCAGTTTGCCGACCACTGCTCTATCCTATCTAATAAAAGAGTAATATGCAGATTGACCATCACTCCAACACACAAGATGGCTGCCCCCATGTGGTCAAAGATCCTGCCCCCATTTGGACACAAGATGGCCACCACAAGATGGCCAGCAGGGGAAGGCAGTTGGGAGGGACTAGGCCTGCAAGGAATGGCAGTTGGGGGTGATCAAACCTGCAGGGGAGGGCAGTTAGGGGTGACCAGGCTGGCAGAGGAGGGAAGTTGGGGGTGACCGGGCCTGCAGGGGAGGGCAGTTAGGGGTTACCAGGCCTGCAGGGGAGGGCAGTTAGGGGTGACCAGGCCTGCAGGGGAGGGCAGTTAGGGCAATCAGGCTGGCAGGGGAGCAGTTAGACATCAATCAGGCTGGCAGGGGAGTAGTTAGGGGGTGATCAGGCTGGCTGGCAGAAGTGGTTAGGGGCAATCAGGGAGGCATGCAGGCGAGCAGTTGGGAGCCAGCAGTCCTGGATTGTGAAAGGGATGTCCGACTGCCCGTTTAGGCCCGATCCAACTTGGATTGAGCCTAAATGGGCAGTCGGACATCCCTCTAGGGGTCCCAGATTGGAAAGGGTGCAGGCTGGGCTGAGGGACACCCACCCCACTGCACAAATTTTGTGCACCAGGCCTCTAGTCAATAATAATTGTTTTCTGGAAACATTATATATACATATATATACTGATATGCATTGAAGAAAGTCCAAATAATTGGCTCTTGACCTCCAAGTTATGGTGGCCAGCTAACTTTGCCTGATGGAGTTCCCTATTGAAATGCCTCTGAAAACACAGGAACTCCCTTTGAGTCACAACTGTACTAAAAAGTAAGGTTTTCAATGTATTACAAAGTATTTATTGGAGGAAGTATTCTGGGCCAGGCGCTGTTTTAGGTAAACATACAGAGAAAATCCCCAGCTTTTGTAGAGCTATCCTTCTAGCTAGGGTGGGGCAGATGACACTATTAACATAACATGCTAGAAGGTAAGGAGAGCTATGAGTTAGAGCAGTGGGTTTCAACCTTTTTCATCTCATGCATGGCTCACATAAACTAGTCACTAAAATTCTGTGGCACACCAAAAAAATCTATTCTATTTTTTATCCATCTGACCAAAAAAAAAAAGGTATGATTTTGAATCATTCACACCAGGCAGCTGTTGTCTTTACTTGACAATCTAAGGGGAAAGAGGCCAATGTCCCTAACTACAGGTATTGCATGTTTTAAACATTCTTGAGGCACACTGGTTGAAAATTGCTGAGTTAGAGGGATACATAGAGTTGTCAAACTCTGAAAGCATTACCTGTGCAGAAGGGTCTGATGGAGAAACTATAGCTTTCGTGTGCGGGCCTGTGAAACTGCTGTTCGGACAGGCAGGCAGGAGATGGGAGAGCGTCCGAGCACAGTCCAGTTTCCTCTCCCTATGTCAGAAACGGAGGCCCATAAAATGAGTGGCAATTATGCCCCTGCTGGGACAAACAAAATTGACCAACAGACTAAATTGCCCATTTCCATTGAGTCTCTGAAAGTTACAGCATATAAACTAGCCAAAGGTGAATAGGGACAGATGGGACACACTAATGTCTGGATATTAATTAAATCAGCTGTAAGCAAGAGTAGAAATAGGAAAAACAGGGAATTGGTATTCTATAGAAATTTTTATTTTCACCTAGCATTTTTAGTAAAAAGTGGACCCTAACAGAAATTAACAAGAGCTCTTAGACTTTGGCTCCAGAATTTTAACAAGCCAGTGAGGTAACGATTTATTTTAGAGAAATGCTATTTTAGAAATATGCTAACTAAGCAGAGACAAGTTAAGTGATTTGCCCTAGGTCACACCTCTAATAGGTTGTGAAGCCAGGATTTGACCCCAGGCAATGTGATTTGAGATAGTAAGCTCTTAAACAATACACCAGACTGCCTCCCATTGTAAAGAAAGCAGACAGTGGAAGTAAATAAAACACTTCTGCCCACTCACACCAAGTTTAAGTGTTTGCTAGGAAGCACACATTTGGGGGCACTCTGCACACATCTATTGTTCTCCAGGGTAAGATATGAGCGGAGAATTTTAGCAGCACCCCAGTGGACATTAAGTAGGAGAAAAGCTGGAATACACATTTACGCAGTCAATTTCTAACCTGTAGATCTGGACATATGGATTGCTCCTCACTAAAGCATGAGTGATCCAAAAAAATCAACATGAGGAATCAATGACAATATTCTCTCACATACTATAAATAAAACATGGATCTAAATATAACAACCAAACTGTATCTAAACATTACTTACTTTAGGAAACAATAAAATTTTAGTATCTATGTTTTACTCTTTACAATTTCAATGAAATAGAGGCTATCTGAACGAGATGAAAATGGAGCAGTCTGAGATGTCGAATGATATAGAAAGAGCAGTAATGATCAAAATTGACACTGCGGAAAATAAAATAAAAGAAATGAAATAAAATGTGAATACAATTTAATGTGTGAATATCATGGTTGAAAACAAAATGATCAATTGAGGTGTAAGAAGACACAGTAGGTCTATTCATTACATTATTTTCAAACTAAAAATAAGAATACATCAACCTTTACTAATATTTACCATACAGATCGCACTGGTGGCTTCCCTTTTTTACTGTCATGGATGACATTCAATACAAATAGTACATTGAGAAAAGAGTAGAGAAAGCTCCATGATACAAGCCAGAGAGAATGGCAGTGGTTCTCTCAGGATTGTTTGTTTGTTTGTTTTGTGTGTTTTTTGCATACAGCAATGTGTGTATATGCCTACACAATGTAATATGTACCTAGATAAATAGATTCACAGATTGTATTTTCCTAAATCATAGAATTCTTTTTCAGTACATGAGATAAGAAGTGACTATGAAAAACTTTTGTATTGGTTACATCATAACAAAGTACTGATGAGAATTGTTGAACTTGAATATGGGCTATATTTTTTTTAATAGAAATACAAGTGTTCCAGATTTTTCATAAAGACAAAAGGCTGTCAGTGGATTGCTAGTTGGTATATATTCTAGAAAAATCCACCTTAACTTGTTCCTTCATGGAAGTGATTTTTATCAACAAATGAGAAAGTAACAGCTTTTCAAAAGAAACTGATAGTAAGGAGAAAGTATTTTGAAAATGAATGTATGGTAATGTTTCCATTGTAATGGATGGGGTTTTTATGTGTGTGTGTGTGTGTGTGTGTGTGTGTGTGTGTGGTTGATAATGCTATAAATGTATTATTGATAACACTCACATATCTACATATTTTTAAAATTTAGAAACAAATTTTTTAACTTGATTAAAAATCTTCCATAAGAGAAGTTTCAGAGCATTTTGAAACCACTTGTTAAAAATGTAAAATTATACCACATTCTGATTATTTTGTGAGAACTGACAACAAGGAAGGTAGAAATTTAATAGCCAACGCTTACCAAAACAAAACAAAACATCAAACAAACAAAAACACCACACACACAACAAAAAACAAACACCACCAACAACCTGTGCATAATAAGTTGATGGGAATTTGAACGTTAATATCATAATTTAGTAAGCACAGCTAATTCAGCAGTTATTCCACTTGGATCCTTGGATCTAACTCTTTTCAGTTATATTAGCCATTAACATCAAGTATCCCAAACTTAGGTCTCAGAGACATTGTGTTAAATCAAAAATTTCCAAATATGCAACATATTCAATGATGCTACTGCACAAAGTATAATTATAATTATTGCAAACGTTTATAAATAACAATTTAAAGAGGGCATTAAGGCCTCTGCTCTTAATACATGAAATAAACAGTATTTTAAAAATTATTATCTCTTTATTTTGTGCCTTCTAAATTTTTGCTTCTAAATACACTATAATATAGTACATGTACATGATTTTCATAAATACAGAGTTTTGTGTGCGTGTGGTTTAAACAAGCCAACTGTGACTTATTCCTTACCCACTCTGATCACTTTGGATAGACCTCTTGTAAAGCCTGCTCATGATATTTATGGGGAGAAAGATACTGGAGAATGCCTATCTGAAAAAATGCTCTATGTGGTCTGTGCAGATTGCTTACTGTAAATTGACCTGTAATTTGGCTTGCTGGAGAATGGATATGGTAACATCGATATGTTCTATCTGTATAACTGAGTATAAAACTGGGGAACTGCAAAACTTGAACCAGTTCTTGGAGAAGCATGTTTCCACCTCCATGGTTCAGAATTTGTCTTTTATCTTAACCCAAATTGTCCTAATGCAAGAGAAAGTTTTTTTTGGAAACTGTGGCTAAAGAATTTGAGCATTTCTAGGAAAAAGAAAAGAAAAAAAAAAGGTACATCTGTGCCAGTTCCTGCCTGTGTCCGTTGAATCATTAGTAAAGTTTGGTTATATTTTGGGTAATAGTAATGATTAACCAGTTTGCTTTGATAGTTCAACCCACATGATAAGCTGTTAGCTCACATTTTTTTTTTTTTACTTATAGGGTATAATACTAGTAAAAGGCGAAAGATTTATGCGATCTGAAGAGAAACCAGAGTATAGGGTACAATACTAGAAGTGAAGATAACACTAGTATAGAAGACAATACAAAGGAAAATGATAAAATATGTGACTCTGTAGAAGTTTAGAAGAACAAGCTGAAAAAATATTTATATAGAAAGAAATGGTTACACTTTAATAGAAACATTAGCAATGAGCATGAATAGATGTCTCCATGTCAGGTGTCTCAGTAACCCGCCTTACTTTTGCAAGTGACAAAAACTGGTTTAAACAATATGAGAACATTTAGCTCACATAAGTGCAAAAATAGTCTTAGCAGAGTCTCCAAGATTACTTTTATCCAGAAGCCCAATGGTGTCAGAGACCCTGGTGTGATCCACATCTCTGCTTCTTTCTGCCGCGTCAGCTTTATCCTGACCCAGGTCCCCTACTGCTAACTAAAGCCTGTATACCTTAATGCCTGCATCCTAGCTTAGTTTCCCTAGTCAAAAAAGTGGCAGCCAGCAGCTCAGAGAACTACAAGTTTCCTTATTTATATTGATAGAGAGATTGATTGAAAATCAGTTCTGGTCTTTACTCTGATTGAAACTAAATTCACACTATATCTGGCCCACACTAAAGGCAACAAGAATGAAGCTTGTCTTGAGGAGTATTGAAGAATTTGTGAGCATATTTTAAAAGGACCATAATTGAAAACAAAACAGACATTGAGCCAGATAAAATATATAGATGGCAAATAAGAACCTGAAAATATGCCCAACATCATTAGATATTAGGGAACTACAATAAGATACCATTATACATTTATTATAATGGCTAAAATTTAAAAGATTGATCATACTGAGTATTAGAATGTGGAGGGACTAAGACACTCATACACTTCTGATGGGGAGATAAAACAGTACAATCACTTTGGAACACAGTTTAGCAGTTTCTTTAAAAATTAACGTACACATCCCATATAATCCAGTCATTTTAGTCCTAGATATTGATTCAAGAAAAATGAAATCATATGTCCAGAGCAAGATTGCTACACAAATGTTGGTAGCAGTTTCACCTGTAATAGCCCAAGATGGAAATGGCCCAAATATCCATACACAAATGGATACACAAATAGTAATGTATTCATACAATGGAATTTTACTCAGTGATTAAAATAAAAAGAACTATCGATACACACTACAGCATAGATGAATCTCAAAATAATTTTGCTAAGTGAATAAAGTTATACTAAAAAAATAGTACATAATGTATGATTCCAAATGTAAATAATTCTAGGAAATGAAATATGTAATTACAGAAAGCAAATCATGGTTCTCTGAAATGGGAACAGAATTAGAGAGAATTCTAATCTTTCTCTGAATATAGATATATATTAGCTATATAACAATATACACTGAGTGGCCAGATTATTATGATCTCTGAATGCATAATAATACGACCACTCAGTGTGTATGTATATATATATATTAGAGGCCCAATGCATGAATTCGTGCATGGGTGGGGGGTCCAGCCAGCCTGGTCAGTGGGAGGGGACATGGGCGGTTGGCCGGCCTGCCTGCTGGTTGAACTCCTGGTCGAGGGGACAATTTGCATATTAGCCTTTTATTATATAGGATATACACTGAGTGGCCAGATTGTTATGCATTCAGAGATCATGTGATTAATATAGGTATATAGGTCTTTTTTGATTGGTATTTACATGGATTATCTATTTCATCTATCTACCTTTTAAGTTTTATGTATCCTTATATTTTAGATGTGCCTCTTATATTCAACTTATATAGGCTTTTAAAAATATAATCTAACAATCTTTTGTCTTTTATTTGGATCATTTAGTTTATTGACAATTTAATGACATTATTGTATTTACATCTATTATCTTACAATTTGCTTTCTATTTGGACTGTCTGTACTCTTTTTCTTGCCTTCTATGACCTTCTTTTATTCTATTGTAATGATTGAAATTTTTTATAGTTTTATGTTCTCTCTACTATCTTAACAGTTACATATTCTTTCATTACTTCTTTGGATTTTATATTAGAGATTACAACATACATCTTTGGTTTATTGGAGTTTAACCACTTCCTAGAAACAGCAAGGATCTTAAAATATCACCATTTACCCCTACATAAATTATTTGTTATTATTGGCATCTATTTTAATTTCATATGTATTTTTAAACCTCATGAACTATTATTATTTTTGTTTTATACAGTGTATGTGTTTGCGTTTGCCCATGTAATTACATTTTTATTGTTCTTCAATCCTTCCTGCACATCTAAGCTCTCCTTCAGAATTATTTTTTTCTGTTGAAGATTGCCCAAAGTATTTCTTTAGTGAGGATTTGTCAATGATAAATTTTTGTTTGTTTAAAAATATCTTTATTTCCCCTTCAGTTGAGAAGGATATTTTTGAAAGGTATATTTTCTGAATGCTTTTCAAATTTGGTCTTTGTTTTTTTTTGGCAGTTTTACTTTACTTTCCCACGGTGTTTTCCCTGTTTTTCATTTATTCTGTTTGGGGTTCATAGTATTATCCTAGGCATGTTTTTCATTCAGTATGGTTCTTTAAATAAATATTTTATTTCATTTGTGCAGTAGAAAGATATTTCATTATTTTGGAAATTATGCCACTCATTAAAGTATTACACTGTATATATAGAACATTATTGTAGATAGAAAAACAGACAATTCAGTATTTGAACATCTTGCTTATTTGCTATAAATATTTGCATATTTATCTTATTCTAGCCTAGATGATTTCAGAGGCCTTTTCCTGTACAGAGTCATCATAGAGGCAAATGGAAGTCCAGCTTCTGAATTTCTATTTGTATTATTACTATCTAATGAGTTCTATGTACAGCAGGTGTCAAATCATATCGGCTGCTCTGCAACTGAGTATGAATAGAAGATATATCGCTATTGCAAATGAATCTAATACGAAACTAATGAGCAGTAATGAGCAACTGTTTTGTCATTATTGAGGCAACTACTGAGATGCTAATAAACTCTCATTTTTGCTCTTTAGTAAAAGCAGTGACCAGGATTTATAACGTGGCCTTAATGTCCCAAAGCCTGAGGCAAAAATAAATAAATAAACAGTGAAATTCTAAACCGAGAATAATTTAGTCATTTTCTGTGTAATTGTCCTCTCTCGTATGAAAACGAACCTGTTATAATGCCTTCCAAGAACTTCTAGCATTGAAGAAAAAAGATGAAGAATGGATGTCCATTAAAATGAATATAAAGTTAAGAAGATAGGCATCTCACCTAATTTTCCTTAATGTAAATATAATAATTCTAGAGTTTTCCACTTGTCAGTTTTTTATAGTATAATGAAGTCTAATGTAGGCAACTTTTTATTTTTAATACCAGTCACTTCAGAAGTAACACTATTGAGGGACCTTTTGTAATTAACTTATTTGTTCCTGCGAGTGGCCTAACTTGGTAAATTACCCAGAGCACTTATCACACAGTATTATGGCCACATGTTTTATGTCTCTGCCTTCCCCATAGTAGTGTAAGAGCAGGGGGCTCAGTAAATATTTATAAGATGAATGATGAATAAATAATTGAATGAATGTGGAAAAAGTTAGTGCATTAAATTTGCTTTCTTAGGTAGAAATAATGTGGTTTAAAACAGTTTTTAATACACATTCATTTAATATGTCATAAGACCTTTAAGAACTTTGCTTTGAATATTTTATACTGTTGAACAAAAAAGGATGTTTTAGTATATGTGACATATGTAACCTTGTTGCTTTAACTAATATATTTATACTAATTCTAAAGACTAATGTTGGTATCTTCCTACAGATGTTTGCTAGAACTCATGGTTTTAACATATGACCCAGGACTTAATCAGTACTTTAAATAATGTACATGCCTCTAGTTAATATTCTTTCAGACTTGTTGTATAATTATATACTTTATATATTTATGCATATCTGACTTTTATACCCTCAAAAAGACCATTTATTTAACTATAAAATAAAAACTTTGAATTATTAACTATCTTTGCTATTGAGTAGATTATTGAGGACATATGTGTACAAAGCTATTAGATTTGAATAAGTCAAATAATTAAAATTTACTTTAGTAAGACTTCTTTTCTATTTCTGAGTTACATTATGTGTGTACATGTAGAAATTCCACTATTTTCTGATATGTATGACTAAACTATGCATAAATGTTATATATATATTCCATAGGATCTAGAAAAATTAATAAACATAAGAACTATAACTTCCATGTTTGAAACATTCCAAGGAAGAATGTCATGTGGCCTGAAATCCTCTATTACTTGACTCTGAAGATGCAAAGTTCTACATAAAGATATTGTTATATTACACAATGAGGAAGTTGATTTAAGATGTAGATGTTGGTTAAGTGGACTGTAACTCCAAAACTATTCTGTGAGGTCCTCCTCCAAATGAACACAGGCATTTTGGGACCCTCACTTGCCTGTCCATCTCTCATACCTCTATACCTTGTACTATAACAAATCTCTAACAATATAACAATTTCTGCATTTTTATAAAAATACACAAAGTCTGCAAAATTCTAGGTTTTGAAACATGAAAATTGCAATTAGTTACATTTTGATAATTTTTTTCTTACGTCTTTTCTTTTACTGACTTCATATAATTCTGTGAACGAATCTGACATCCAAATAATTCTAAGTCCAGGAATCTATGTTATTTGAGAGACTATTTTTTCACGGCATTACTTCTTGCAGCCAACAATATCTGTGACTAATTGTACTACTCATAAATTCAAGTAAAGCAATGTCCTCAAATGCATCTTCTAGTAATTATTGTAGGCTTTCTGTTCTCTATGGTGATCTAAAGAACAGAAAGGGTAGTTAATTGTGCCATATAGACATAAGTTAAGGTTCATTGGGGTCCATTCATTAAAGCAAAACAAAATTCCCAGCATCATCTTTAATTTTGATAAGGAGAATCTCCTAATGTTTAAAAGCATTGATAACTTTTAAAGAAATGTGCCCTAGAGATAAGCTTTATGTTTTAGGATACTTTCTATTACTTCCCTGTCATCATGAGAAAGAAGTATAATTATGAATTATCTCCTAAATTAAAATTTGAAAGAATTCCTTTATATATCCTTGAGAATATATGAGGATAATTAGAATTTTTTTAAAATGTACTAATAAACCAAGAAAATATTTATCATTACATTTTATTGAATTTATTCTATTGAATATCAATAGATTTTAAAGAATGATAATATAATTTTAAATTGTTTTATTTATTGATAAAATGAAAATATCCTTTTATATATTAATATTATATCTCATCAAAGTAATAAATGCATACAGTAAAAATTAATATAGCACAGAAAGACTTTAAATTAAAAGCAACAGTTCTCTACACCTACCCTACCTGGCCTGCTCCTATATTTGTTTCAGAAGTTGTTAATTTCCTAATTATTTTTTTAAAAACAGAGTTGATATACAGCCAGTGTGTCCCAGTAAACCTCCATTCTGAATATATAAACTTGGGTTTGGTCTGATCATTATGTATCTGTGCCATAATAGTTATCAAGTATTTTTAATATTAAGGCTGTCTAAATAATATAATTTATATCATCATAACTTCTTGATTTACAACATTTAAACATTTTCTCTTGACTTACCATAAAATTTAGCTCCTTCACAATACATTTTTCTCCTACCTTTCCCAATTTGTGATATTTGTATAATTTTATCTCTTCTTAACTTTAACTTTGTAATGTTGAATAATACTTTTACTTAAGTACTTAAAGTTTCCCTGTATTTCTCATTCTATACCTTTCAATTGCATCTCCTGATTCCCCATTACTGAGGATATTCTGAGGATTTCTACCATTCTCTCTACTGCCCTCCAGCTTTAGTACTGATAATATTTACATGTTGTTCTACAACCTATAGGAAAATCTGTATTTTGTCCTTCACTTAAAACACAGTTAAAATGAGTAAACAGCATTTTTATCATTATAGTTATACAAATATTTCCTTCTCTACAAGTCCAAAATAAAAGTCCCTAAGTAACTCAAAGAGAAAATTCTGGCATCAAATAAAATGGATGCTTTCTTCTTGTATTGATTGCTCAAAATCATACCATACTTTGTTTGTTTCTTATTTGGAGAAGATTTGCTTGCATAGTTTTTATTTTCAACCTGAAATCAGCTTTTGTTGTTGTTGTTGTCAAGACAGGGAACATGTTAACTGTCTTTATCATATCACCAGCTTGTTCTTATCTATTGTTAAAAATCTCTCTCTTTTTTTGGAAGACATTCTTCCTAGAGTCCAGAGGTTTCCTGTTCTAATTTGGGATCGAATTCTTCCTGAATTAGGTTAGGCACTGTGGATATAGTTATGTCCAATTAGTGTAGCCAATTCTCCCTCTTTTCACTCAAGACATAGATTTTTAAAAGTTGGCTGCAGATGTTTGACTTCCTTCAGGATATGACCAACACCTATAGTCCCAAAGATTCCTTCCCTAACTGGTCAGTATAAAAAGCAGACAGTCGGGAGTCTTTCCTTCTGCTCCTTAATTCAGCCTCTCATAGTCCAGTTAATTTTTGAACAACATGGATTTGACTGCGTGTGTCCACATAATCATAATTTTTTTTCAATAAATACATGTACCGTTTCCAATCCACTGTTGGAAGTTTGCAGACACAGAGGATGCACTGATCTGAGCCAATTTATATACAGGACTTGAAGAGCCACAGATTTTAGTATCTGTGGGAGTGGGGTAGTGTTCCCCCTGGGATCCTGAGGGTAGTTAAGTTTTAGGAGAGTCAAATATGCAGATTTTCTACTCTGCATGGGTCAGCTTTAGCCAACTTTTAAAATTTCATCAGTTTCAAAGTAGGATCTATAGACCTCTGGGGGTCCACAAGACCGTTTCAGGTTGCTTGTGAGGTAAAAATATGGTTTGTAATAACACTACAAAGTTACTTTACTTGTTTCTTTGTATTGGCATTTGCTCAGATGGTACAAAAGCAAAGATGGTGGGTAAAACTGCTGGCGGCTTAGCATGAACTCAGGCAGTTGCACCAAACTGGACTCACAGTTTTTGAAAAAGCCAATTTCACACAGAATGTTGATGAAAAAAACAACACATTACTGTATTAAACCTTGACCCTTGAGTACATGTCTTTTTTATATTGTGTGACAAGGCAGGAGCATGCAGGACGTACTTTTGCTGCATACTGAAACACAGTATCTATCTTAAGCAAAAGCACTTAGGTGATTATTTGAGAAGTGAGCTGAACTAAACACTTTTTTCATGGAACATCATTTTTATTTGAAAGAACGACTGACAGAAAAACTATGATGATGTAGACTTGGGAATTTGGCAATATTTTCTTGATAATGAATGGCGTGAAACTATCACTTCAAGGAAACCACTTACAGTATTTGTTGCCAATAATAAAATTTCAGCTTTCAAGCAAAAATTAAGTTTTTGGTAAACAGCTTCTCAATCGTTATTTTTTGCTGAGCTTCGTGGTGATATTAAGGAATGCAATTTGAAAAATGTATTTTGAAATGAGAGATCTACATAACTCGGGGATCTATTATTTCCCTGATAACAAATGCATGATGTTCCAAATCATGCATGGGTGAAAAATCCATTCAGAGTTTCATATTGGCCAGTGGATTTCAATGTAACAAGTATGCAAAGTCTGCTCAGGTATTCTCAGGTTCTACATTGCACTAATTGTTGAGAAACTAGTACTTGTCAGCTATTAGTGTAGTATCAGAGAAGTGTATCCAAACTTCACTGAAAGGGCTATTAAAATGCTTCTTCCTTTTCCTACTACATTACTGTGGGAAACCAGATTCTTCTAGATATCTTAATCGAAATTAAGCTATCACAACAGATGGAAGACAGAAGCAGAGAGAACTCAACTGTCTTTACTAAGACAGATATTAAAACAGATTCACAAAAGTGTAAGATAATGGCCTTCTTTTCATCATTTTATTTGGGAAAAATATAGGTATTTTGATAACAACATATGTTATTTATGTTAATATAGGGTGAGTTTATTTTTATTGTTTTTCAATGATTAAACTCTTTCCAGGGTTAATTTCTAAAATAGCAAATATTGAAATACGTAATATATAAACAAATTGTCTTTGGGGTCTTCAATAATTGTTAAGGGTGTAAAGGGCACCTGAGACCAAAACCACTGCTCTGGACTTCCTGCCTGCCAAGAAGACCTGAAGTAGTTGCCATATTCCTTCTGCATAGCCGAGCTTTTGCTTTGGGGTCTTTCGTAGTATCTTTGTCCTCCTCTCACCCATCCCAGTGGGACAGCAGCAGAAAATGGAGACTGGCCAGTCTACCAATTGTATAGACAGCATGTGTTTCAGACTCCCGAAAAACCTTCACTCTGGGAAAATATTATGCAGGTTACTTAGAGATTATGAGATTGACCAGATTACTGACACTAAACTCATGTTTCCATCTCTTTGAACTGATGCCATTTATGTTATAATATTCTGTCAATTCACCATTTCCCCAACAATTAGCAGAGGCTATTCTCTTGGGAAAATTACTGATCTTATTTTCTTTCAAGAAAACTCACTATAACCTTATCCTCTTTGTGGTTTAAAAAGTGGGATCTCTTTCCATGTCAATGCCTGTCAAGTTTTCTTCAGGAAACTCAAATAGAATCGTCTATTGACATTTCTGATAATTTTTCTGAAGTAATAACAAGAGCACACAGATGAATACATCCTCGAAAAAGGGAGCCTTGAACGTGGTGGCATGGCTTCATCTCTTTCTATCAGACTTGAAAGCCTGTGTGCAGTAATTTATGTTAATGCTTTATTTTCGAAGTTTTCTTTCTCCCACAAGCTCTTCATACTTTGACCATGAACTGACCTTTCCCCTCTTTGAAATGCATCCGCCAACCTGTCTCCCTCCCCCAAATCCCCCTCCTCCCCACCGCCCCCCAGGATGGCTTTTCATTAAGGAACGTGGGAGACCTACCCTGGCATTGCTACGCCTTGCGCTCTGGTGGCAGGTCTCCCTGACGAAAATCAAAGAGCTGCTAGTGCCAGAAGGATGAACTCTGTGATCTCAGCCCTGGAAAGGGAAGCATCCCCAGAGAGAGGTTCAATTCATGTCAGAGCTAAATCTTAATTCTTCTGCGACGGAGAAGCAGTCAGGCTTTTGAATATTTTTATTGAGAACCATTTTCCAAATCACAGATCAGATTAGTATTTTAGTTACTTCTTTGAATGAATCTGGTCCAAGGCAACAAACAAAACCAATGGCTCATGTGCAGTGTAATTTAGAAAAAGTTTTTAGTGTGTTTAAACTAAACTTTTTTTTTTCCAGGTTGAATAGGGACATGGCCTAAACTCCCTTTCCTTTTTCCTTTTGCTTTTTTTCCCCCCCTCCTTCCCTCCCTCCCTTCCTTCCTTTTTGCTTTTTCTAGATTTATTGCTTTCCAGAACAACCCATTGCTTAATTTTGAATGTCATCAATTAGAATGATTAGGTGTTCTCAGAGGAATTGGACATTTCCTTTGACTTTTATGATGTTAATTACCACACTATCCTAAATAAGATGGTGTTGTTAGTACTAGAATCTGTCTTAAAGTGGCAGTGAGTCTCTAGAATTCTGGGTTAGAAAAGACTGAGTTTGATTATGCTGTGTTAAAAGATGTATATTCAACCTTCATGGGAAATGTCTTGTAGCCTTAAATTAAATGATAATATTTATTGAGCACTTAAATGGGCTAGTCACTGTTCTAAGTAACATGCATGTATTAAATTATTTAACCATTAGAACCACTTTGAGAGGTTAGTACTTGTATTGTACCCATTTTAAAGGTTAAGCAATTAAGGCACTAAGCATTTTGGAACTTTGTCTATTAATAAGTCTCAGAAATGAGATCAGAATGCAGGTAGTCTAGCTGCAGACATAGACATTATTTAAAAAAAACACACACAGATGAATTTAACTATCACACTATGATTCCTCTCCAGGTAGTCAAAATATGTCATGAAAATAAAGAAACAATAGTGAATTCTGTTATCAGTGTATGGAATTTTCACTACTTTTTGCATTTAATTTTGCTACTTATTTCCCTTTCACTGTTGGACAACGGAACTATTCAGACCTTAGTACATGTTGTTCCCTAATCTGGAATGCTCTTCTTCTTTCTAACTATTCAAATTCAATCCATTCTTTAATGCTTATTTCAAATTCCATTTTCTCCATAAAACAATATTAAAAATCATAGGCTCCCAACATTGAAGAGTTGGAATGGAACATAGAGAATTTCTAGTACAATGTCTACTCAAACCAAGAAAGTACTGAGAAAACAATCATGAAACCATTAGCTTCTGATTGGAAAATATCTATTATAGGGTGCTCAATATCATCTTACCATAGATTTTTATTGAACTAGTAATCCTTACCATCTTAAGATAGACCAATACCTTGTTGTTGCTTTTTTTTTAAATTAACATTATTCAGCTATTTTTCATTAATCTCCCCATACATTCATTCATATATTTACACTTTTAATAGCTATTTATTGGAGTTTTTATGTACCACTTTTCTAGATACTAGGAGAGAAAATAATAAAGAACATAGACATTGGTTTTTAAAAAACAGATGATTTTAAGTTATCTAACATAGGCCAGGAGACCAAGGAAATGACAGCAAAGCCTGAGTTAAGATTGAAAAAAGAGTAGAATTTAGCAATTTGAAAATAAGAAGGAAAAGCATTAAATGCTGAGGAATGATCCCATTTTAAAGATGAAGTACCTGAGGCATAGCAAACTTAAATAATTTTTTCAAGATCATAAGGCTAATAATTGAAAGAACTGATATTCAAGTTGGCATTTTCACTCCATAGTTGATGCTCTTAAATTAGGGTAATGAAAGAGTAGCATCATATTCAGGGAGTTGTAAGTGATTATTTAAGGCTGAAGAGTGGGATTTGGTAAGTGAAGGAAATGAGATGGTGGTAAAATGAGTTAGAGAAGTTAGGAGGGGCCAGATTATGAGGAACTTAGAAAGTTGTGCCAATATGTTTGAATTGTATTCTCCTTACCCATTACCCATGTCCAAAGTTGGGTTTTCCCTAATGCAATATCAATTTTCATTCTGTTGTTATTTTTAAAATGTATTTGTTTCTTTGCTTATTTTGCAGCCAGATTTATTTTCTTGTCTGATTTCACCTCAGAGTATTACCTCTTCATGACTCCTGCTTCTGCTTTATAGAATTCATTTTCTTGAAAAATTCATCTTCTTAGATTTTTTTGGTATACCAAATAAATGTGTTACACAGTATTGGTATATTTTGTGTAGGAAGCAATTTTAGTGATATGTTTTTATTCCAAGTTTTTCGGGAATTGTGGTTTTCTCTTATGCTTCAGTATTTTTGTATATTTACATAATAAATATTTAAGTAATTTTATAAAAAATATATATATGTTTATCCTTAAACTCAGGTATCTAGACAGTGTAGATGTCTATACATATCAGACCTCCTTTAGTCCTCTTAACTGTATATTTTACTTTTGAGAAAATTTGCACTTAGGTCAGTTCATGAACTAAAATATTGTACATATTTTAACTTTTTATTTTTGCTGAAGTGTAATTTACATACAGTAAAAGTAACCCTTTTTAAGAAGTGTAGTTCTATGTTTGGCAAATGCATATAGTCATGTAACTACCACTACTACCAAGATATAGCCCCATAGTGAATATTAAAAACTTTAGTGCCTAAATGGATGTGTACACAGAGGCCCTGATGCAGGGGAGGATTACTGGTGAAATCTGTTGGATTCAGAAGGTATGCCTCTTACAATTGAAGATTGTTCACCAGTAAACACATACTCTATATCATGCTAGAGTCGGAGAATAGGAGGTAGATCAGTCATTTTTTGAGATGATCCATGTATTCTGTTTCAAGAAGCGGAGTTTGGGATATTCAAGGATGTGTTTTTTTCCCATCCATCCCTATGAACATGGAAATGAATAAAATTTCTCTTCCCAACTCTTCCCTCTTAATAGTCTAAACATAAGGTTCCTATTCTCTACCTTTCTTTTTGTTTAATCTAGAGTATGTGTGTGTATGTATTATAATGAGAAAATGAGAGAAATATATTAGATATTGTGTGTTTTTTTTCCCATGCTAGCAACAAAGTATTTTGTAAATAAAAAATATTATTGAAATGTAAAATATTATTATACTTCTCTTATCTTCACAATAGTGCTCAGTAAAATATGGGTAACAGTCTATATTTAATGAATGCTTTTTTTTTATTGAGTGGTTGGTTGATGTTTGAGCTATTGTACATCACTAAACAGCAACATTAAAGTGAGGTTTACTTTAATATTAGGCCTAGGGGTTTTATTGATGAAGTTTTGAATGACAAGTATAAAAAATTGCTGTGCCCTTTTGAAAGCTACATCTTAATGTATTTCAGCCCGTGATCTGGTCTTATCCTCTGGACCATATTTACCCCTATATAATTCTTTTCTTTCAGCTCAGTATGACATACTCGTTTTTAGTAAAAGAGAGGTCATGTTTATCTGTTGCACTGTCTATGGTCCAGTGATCTCTTTTGTAGTCTAAGGGGAACTGTATGAAAACTGAACTGTGTCAAGGAGACTAAGAGTGTTAAAGTTCACCAAGAAATCAAGATGAGCCTTTGCAGAAACAAGAGGGAGTTAAAATTAGTATGAATTGATTTCCTACCCTCTTTTCAGAAATTGTTTTCACATATTGAGGGCCCCTTGGCCATTTATGTTATGCTCTCTGTTATGGCTCTGACATGACTATGCCAGAGGATGGCCAAGGTCATCAATGTGACCTATTTTTATTTTTTCTTAATAGGAAAAAGTTGCCATTCTTTTCTCACACTGGCAGAGTCTTTCTGTGTGTGTGGCTTTGCAGACTCCTTTTTGTGAACATTTCACATCTTTTCCTTTGATTAAGCTTGTTAGATTTCAGACCTCCTTGAACTTTAAACTTCTCATTTCCAGCTTTTCCAGTTAGATGTTCTAAATCTAGTGATCTATTATACAGCATTATTAACTTATCTATCCTTTGGCAGCTTTATAAATTATTTTAGAAATATTATACTTTTCTTAAAATAGTAAAATAAACAGGAGATAAACATTTTAAACCATTTTCTATTTAATAGTAGATAATTTTATTTACAAATCTGCATTCTCCAGAAAAAAATGAGAATGCATTTACTATTTGAATCCTTTACACATCTCAATTTTCAGATTTTCTTGAAATCTAAAGTAGCAAAGAAGTGTTTGTGTTGTTGTTGATGATTAAGCCAGTGACACTTTATTGGCTTAATCATCAATCTACCTAAATGGATTACTAATGTGTTGAAAATAATAAACAGTCATTATGAAAACAGCAACAAACCTCTCCCTAAAACATGAAGCATTTTAATAGGAAATTGAGGTTATATAACAGGTAATTAAAACATAAACTATCTAAAATCAAGATGAGCATTTCTTTTTAAAAATGTCCAAACAATTAATTTAATGTTCCAACACACCTTTTGTGAGGTTAGAATTATATGTTAGGAAATATTGCTGTGCGACTTTCAGTTTAGATGGTAGCATTAACTGATGTGAAATAGCACTCAACCACTTTCTAGATCCAAGCACAGAGGACCTTAGGAAAAAGTAAAAGAACTTAAATACATATTTGAATGTAAATCCAAAAATTGGAAAGCTTAACTGCCAGAAACAAAAACTGAAATTAGGCAGAATAGTGAGCTGCTACTGAGGTTGCATGTCAGATGGGAGGGCGAATTGTGTCTCAGGACCCTGATGCCTAGGTTTTATTTTATTTATTTTTAATTCTTTATTGTTTAAAATATTACATATAGTATCACATATGTCTTCTTTTCTCCCATTGGCCACCCCCACCCCCCAGCACATACCCCCACCCCTCTAGTGTCTGTGTCCATTGGTTATGCTTATATGCATGCATACAAATCCTTTGGTTGATCTCTTATCCTCCACCTCCACCCTCCCCTGCCTTCCCTCTGAAGATAGACGGACTATTCGATGCTTCTGTGTCTCTGGATCTGTTTTTGTTCATCAGTTTATGCTGTTCATTATATTTCACAAATGAGTGAGATCATGTGATATTTTTGTTTCTCTGACTGGCTTATTTTGCTTAGCATAATGCTCTCCAGGTCTATCCATGCTATTGCAAATGGTAAGAGTTCTTTCTTTTTTACAGCAGTGTAGTATTCCATTGTGTAGATGTACCACAGTTTTTTAATCCACTCATCTGCTAACGGGCACTTAGGTTGTTTCCAAATCTTCGCTATTGTAAATTGTGTTGCTATGAGGCCTAGATTTTAATACAAAATCAATGTGCAGAAATCTATTGCATTTCTATACATTAATACCAAACTATAAGAAAGGGAAATTAAGAAAACAACTGCATTTCCAATTTCATCAGAAAGAATAAAACACCTAGGAATAAATATAACTAGGAGGTAAAAGACCTATATACTGGAAACTATAAGGCATTGATTAAATAAACTGAAGAAGACACAAACAAATAGAAAGATATTTCATGTGCATGGATTGAAAGACTTAATATTGTTAAAATGTCTATAGTACCTAAAGCAATTTACAGATTCAATTAAATTCCTGTCAGAATACCTATGACATTTTTTACAGAACTAGAACAAATAATCCTAAACTTTACATAGATCCATAAAAACTCCAAATAGCCAAAAGCAATCTTGAAACAGAAGAATAAAGTTGGCGGTATCATGTTCACTGATTTCAAACTAGACTATAAAGCTCTAGCAATCAAAACAGCATGGTACTGCCACCAAAAGTAAAAAAATTAAAAAATGGACACATAGATCAATGGAACACAATAGAGAGCCCAGCGATAGATCATACATATGTAGTCAATTAATCTATGACAAAAGAGCCAAGGATATACAATGAGGAAAGAAAGTATCTTTAATAAATGATGTTGCAAAAAACTGAATAGCTACATGCAAAAAGATGAAACTGAACTACTTGCTTATGCCATATACAAAAATAAATGTAAAATGGAGACTTAAATGTAAGACCAGAAACCATAAAACTCATAGAAGAAAACATAGGAAATAAACTTTTTGATATCAGCCTAAGTAATATTTTTTGAATATGTCTCTCCAGGCAAGGACAACCAAAGCAAAACCAAACAAACGGGATTACATCAAACTAAAAAGCTTTTGTACAGCAAAGGAAACCATAAAAAAATGAAAAGGCAACCAACTGAATGGGAGAAGATACTCACAAATGATATATCGAATAAGGTTTTATATAAAAATATGAAGAACTAATTCAGCTCAACATTTTAAAAAATGGGCAGAGGACCTGAATAGATATTTTTCTAAAGAAGACATTCAAATGGTCAACAGACACATGAAACGATACTCAACATCACTAATCATTAGGAAAATGTAGACCAAAGCAACAATGAGCTATCACCTCACACTGGACAGATTGGCTATTATAAGAAAGACAGCAAATAACAAGTGTTGACAAGGATGTAGAGAAAAGGGAACCCTCATTCACTGCTGGTGGGATTGTAAATTAGTGCAGCCACATTAACAAGTTGCAAACAATGGGATCACCTCAATAAGTACAGCAGAAGTATTTATTCATGATTTTTTAAAAGGCTAAAATAACTAGTTGTAGAAGGTAACTTGTTCAATCATGATGAAGAGGGTAAAATGTTAGAAGCAGTCTTTTTGAAACCCCTAGCAAGACAAGGATGCCTCCAATATCTGTCCTATTCTTCTGCAGTAATAGAACCAGATTGTTAAGTTTGCCCATGGCTGTCTATATGGCCCAGCCTCTTTGGCAAATGCATAAAAGTTATAAAAGAATATAAAATTATCTTAAACTACATAAAAGAAGACACATAAATTAATAAATAGACCATATTCATAAGGGAAAGATTAAAAATAGAAAAATGTTCATTCTTCTCCATCATACTCCAGCAAAATATTTTTATAATAATATGCTTAAAATACTCAGAAAATTAGGGTATAACAAACATACATAATGACTTAATGACTTTAAAAAATAATGTTTTTTATTAATTCATTTAAAATTTTTAATATTTTTTCTTTATATATTTTCTAAATATCTTTATCTTTTATAAGTGTTCCTGAATATTATGTCTTTTTGCTGATTTTAAGATGGCATCTTCTAATTATATCTTTTAGCTTGCTTTTGCTGATAGGGAGGAAAGCTACTGAATTTATATGCTTATTTTATAATGAATGCTTTAAAAAATATTAATAGTTTTTAGTTTTCGGTGGGGCTTTTTGATAAATAGCAGTGTTAACTTAAAAAAATTATTCCCTTCTGTTCAAAATGTATGTCTCATTATCGTCCTCATCTAACTGGATTGACTGTAACTTCAAGGACAGTTAAATAAACATTGTCCGGAGCCATCTGTTTTTTCCCTGACATTAAAGAGATTAAATTCAGGTATCATCTATTTTGCTTGGTAGTTCGGTTTGTTCATTAAAGTCAAAATATGAATGAAACCATGATAGACTCATTGATAGAAAGCAGGTAGACAGCTCTGGTTGGGGGTGAGGGAGTGGGGTGTTAGAGGAGGGCAGAGGGACTGGGCAAAAAAGAAAGAAAAGAGAAAACTCATGGACATCGACAACAGTGTGGTGATTGCTGGGGGTGGAGAGGAAGGTGGGTGGAGGTGAAAGAGAGCACAGAGGGGAAATGGTAATGGACAAAATTAAATTAAATTTAAAAAATTCAGGTGTCACTCATGAGGTATATTGGGTTGAGATAGTCTTTATTATGTTGAACAAGGACCACTCCTTTTCTAGTTTAATAAGATTTTTTAAATCAAACTTTTACAAATGCTTGGCATAGATAATTAATAATATAATGCCTTTTAGTACTTAACAAGACAATTATATGTTGTTTATTCTCTTATCAGAGATAAATTATATTGACACTAGAGGCCCAGTGCATGATTGAATCATGCACGTGTAGGGTCCCCTACACGCTTTCCCTTTCGATCACGGGGAGCTGGGTGCCTGTCCGCTGGTGCACCAGGCGCCGGAGGCTTCTGAAAGGCCTGGTGCCTGAGTGGACAGGCACCCAGCTCCCACGCTTTTGCTTTTGATCACGGGGAGCTGGGTCCCGGTCTGCTGGTGCACCAGGCCTTTCAGAAGCCCCCAGCTCCCACACTTTTGCTTTTGATTGAGGGGGAGCTGAGTGCCTGTCCGCTCAGGCACTCAGCTCCCCTGCTTTTGATGGTCCGCGCGGCAGGACGTCAGCTCGCTGCCCCAGAGGCCCCTTCTGTGCCGCAGCACAGCCATGGCGCAGACACTGAGCTCCTGCCGCTGCTGGCGACGCAGCTCAGCGTCCCACTGGCCCAATCAGCTACCCCGGCCACCCCGAATCCCGCCCCCCCCGCGCCTCCTGGCCAATCATGGGCATAGCGAAGGTACGGTCAATTTGCATATTTGTCTATTATTAGGTAGGCGGGGGGGCGACCTATCTATCTATCTATCTATCTATCTATCTATCTATCTACCTACCTATCTATTTATGTACTAAGTAGTCTAGAGAGTTCTCCCTACTCTTTATTCATATGCAACAATTATGTTCACTTGCACTTTTAATATTAGGTTCTAAAAATATACATTTAGACAATATAATTGACACTTTGTTTATGGGGTTTTAGAGCTACACGAGCATAATGAGTAGTTGTGACAGAGACAGTATGAACAGTATGGGTAATATTTACTATCTAACCCTTCAAAAAAAGAAGTTTGCCAGCCCCTAACTTAGAGTATCATCCAAGCTGGAATCCTGGGAAAAACCCAGTGATCTTTTCTGATGTTCTCTGTTAAATTAATTAAACAAAGAGGCCATTAGACAGAGGTAGCTCTAATGCTATGGCAACCCGTATAGGCAAACCAAAACCTAAGTCTGTAAATCCTCCAGGTTATGAAATCTGAATATTGAGAACAACAAATCACAACAGCCATCTAGGCTTTAACCTACAGCCAATCAAATAATTTCTTTTATTTGCTTCTGCACCTTCTCTATATATCTCTTCCTGGCTCCTGTCTGTAGGGTGTTTCTAACCAATTCTGGTTTGGCACTGTCCCATTTGAGTAGATTTTTGGCTCATATAAATTTAAAATGTTTAATGCACCTCAATTTATATTTTAACACTGGAGGCCCAGTGCATGAAAATTCGTGTACTCAGGGGTGGGGGAGGGAGTCCCTCAACCCGGCCTGTGACCTCTCACAGTCTGGGAGCCCTTGGAGGATGTCTGACTGATGGTTTAGGCCCGCTCCCTGTGGATATCCCTGTGGGAACGCACTGACCACCAGGGGGCAGCTCCGGCCCCACGCATCGCCCTGCCACCACCGTTGGTGGCCTACCTCTGCGGGAGGCAACCGGCAGGGTGATGGGGGATAGTGCCAGCCAGTGAGTGGCCAGCCCCACCCCCTGATCACCCCTCCGCCATTGCTGGTCACCGGCTCCCCCACTACCCCCCTGATCGCCATCCCCTCCCTCTGCCTGCTGGGACCCGCCTTGGCTGGCCTGGTGCCGCCCGCTCGCCGGCCCTGGCCCAAGCCATTCGGTCGATTTGTATATTAGGCTTTTATTATATAGGATTCCTCACCCCTCCATCTCCTGAGTAATCCAACTTCATCAATGCTGTTACGTAAAATTCGATTGGCTAATTTTGCATTAAGTTATGCTCAGAGAAGTAAGGGGCTAATGATTGTTACTTGAGCTACTGTCTAACTGAGAAAGATAGGATTTAGCTTATTTCAGAGAACTAGAACATTAGAACACTAACTTTTTCTACAAATTTCACTTTTCTTCTTTAATATTATTGTCATAGTTGGTATTACCTTCCAAATTCTTCATGATGATGGTTATTATCATAGAAATTATTATTTCAGTGAAGGCTTTTTTGATTAACCAACATGTTTTTGTATAGCATTGCATATAATCTCCAGGTTCTGTTCCCCTGATACTGACAGTACATTTTTCAGCAGTGACAATAAATGCCAAACACAAAGTATTAAAGGGAATCAAAGACTGTCAATCTAGAATCTTACATTGTTAGTAGTTTTCTTTTATGCCTCTAAAATTTTTTTCTTTATGTTTCTATGATAGTTTGGCAGGGTGTGTGATAACCAGAATAATGGCTTCCCAAAGGTCTATGTCATAATGTTCGACACTTATGAGTATGCTACCTTGCCACAAGAATTTTTAAAACATGCAATACCTGACTACTTAGTCAGGGGTACTGATCTCTTTTCCCTTAGATTGTCAAATTTAAAAATGCCAACAGCCAACACAATAATAGCTGGCCGTTGTGAATGAATCAAAATTATACTTATTTGTCAGATTGCAGAATTTTAGTAATTAGTTTATATGTGCTATGAGATTAAAACGGTTGAAAATCGCTACTTTATCCCAGAAAATTTGATAGACACATTCAAATTTTCATTGAGTTCTAAAAAGTCTATATTTTTAGCTAGTTTTTTTTAGAAGCAATTATTTTCTAATTCCAAGAAATTTGCTTATATTTTGTACTTAATTCCTTGTTCTTTGAACTGTAATAACAGAAGATAGCACATCTGCCTTCTTTAGTATAATGGGATTTTGCTATAGTTCTTAGTATGTAGACAATTTGTAAAAAATATCCCATGGACATTTGAAAAGCATATGCATTCTATGTTAGTTGGTTTTAGAATTATCACCATATTAATAAATTAAATAAGATATTCATGATTAAATAAATCTTGCATGACCTACTTAATCTGATAATTTCTGAAATGTTATAAAACATTTCTTTATGATTAAAGCTCTATCAACTCTCTCTGATCTCATCCCATTTTCTCACAGCAGAAAGAATAGTTTTAAATAGATACAAAATCTTTATATGGCTTTTTTAATCACACTTACAACAAAGTATAAATTTGTTGCTGTTATCTTACCCAGCATTCTTTTTGTCTATAGAACATAGAGTTATTCTTTCCTCAGAGACTTGGCACACGATACGCCCATTTTCTGGAATACTTCCATCTCCACACCTCCTACCTGCACGCCTTGTTTGTGGCATCTTTGCTTGTCTGCTTCCTTCTCTTCCTACGGTTTCAACTACTACTTAGATGTTTCTTCCTCATATAAAGTCTCTCAGAGCTAAAGTGGGTTCTTGAGGAAGAGTAATGTTCAAACTGACATTAAGCTTTTTTTTCCCACTAGCTTTGGCCTCAGCTGCTCTGAACATAGAGGTTCCTCTGTGACTTCTGGGGAAGTAAGACTGCCAAAAAGTGAGAACCTCTCAGAGAATTGTCCTTTTTTATCTTTAAATTTCAGCACTTGGAACTGATATGCTCCTTTGCAATTTTAATCATATCTGCATCGTGTCATCCTGAAAATTCTAACATTTACTGCTTCTTTGATGGCCCACTTCATAGTTCTACAGTGCTGCTAGGCCATCATTACTTAGAGTTTTTTTCTTTCATTTTATTGAGAGGAAGAAGGTAAGACAGGTAAATATGCAATCAGAATTTGTTAATTGAAATTCAAAATTTAAAAGCTAAAATAATCCTAAGGAAAGGATATTGAATGACATATGGGTAAATGCTTCTCAGCCTATTTTGAGTAAATATATCTAAATTTGATACGCTTATATTATATATCATATTAATATGTTTCATATTAATCAGCATTTGTTTATTTGGAATACATTTATTTGTTAATAAGAGATCATGCTTTTATATATTTTGTAAAATATTTGCTTGGCCCTTAAAGATACGAAAAGATGTTCATATGTATTCAGAATAAGAGGTATGCCAGTTAAAATTACACTGAGTTATTAGTTCTCCCCTATCAATTTGGCAAAAGTCCAAAAATTTGACAACTGTTGGCAAGGCTGTGAGGAAATAGGCACTCATATTGCTTGTGGTAATACAAAATGGCACAACCCCCATGGAAGAAAATTTGTCAATATCTAACAAAACTATATAATCATTTACCCTTTGACCCAGAAAACTCATTTCTAGGCATCTATCCCAAAGATACTCTGGAAAAATATGAAAAGACATATGCAGAAGGCTATTTACTAGAGCATGATTTATAGTAGCAAAAACTGGAGAGAACCCAAATGCTCATCAATAGATGTCTGATTAAATATGAACTGTTATACATCCATACAATAGAAATATGTAGTTGTAAAAAGACATGATGAATAATTTTATACACACATATGGAATAATTCCCAGTATTTTTTATTTTGTAAAAAAACTTTATTGTTGAAAGTACTACATATGTCCCCTTTTTTCCCCATGGACCCTTCTTGTTCCCCCTCCCCTCGCCCCAGGCCTTCACCACCCTATTGTCTGTGTCCATGGATTATGCATATATGCATACAAATTCTTTGGTTGATCTCTTTCTTCCCACCCTCCCACCCATCCACCCACCACCACCTTCCCTCAGAGATTAGACAGTCTGTTCCATGATTTATGTCTCTGGATCTTTTTGTTAATGAGTTTATTTTGTTCATTAGATTCTACCAATCATGTTGTATTTGTCTTTCTCTGACTGGCTTACTTCGCTTAGCATAATGCTCTCCATGTTGCTCCGTGCTATCTCAAAGAGTAAGAGATCCTTCTTTTTTACTGCTGTATAGTATCCCATGGTGGTGTAAATGTACCACAGCTTTTTTATCCATTCATCTACTGATGGGCACTTGGTTTCTAAATCTTAGCTATTGTAATTTGTGCTGCTATGTACATAGGGGTGCATATCGTAGTATTTTTTTTTAAGTGAAAAAGAAAAATAAGTTAGAAAAAACTTTGTATGGTTAGCTATATATCAGAAAGAAGGAATAAAAAAGGACATAGATTTTGAAGATATACAGCTTGTTTTACAGATTTATCTTTGTAATCATGAACATACTTTACACAAATATAAATATGAAATAAAAATGCAAAAATGCAAATAGTTAAAAACAAAATTAAACAAAAGAATCTAACTCTGTATTGAATTGGTGGCATAACCACACAACAAAGAATGCAAGAGACTTTAAAATATAGTAAATGCACTTTCTTAGTGGTTTATATCTAAAGTCCAAAATAACAGGAAAAAATAAATTGGTTTTGCTAATTAACTCTCGGTGGTGTTATTCTGTAACTGTTACAAGCAAAAAAAGGACAATAATGCCACCAGGAACTAAAAGTTTTGGTATAAGAGAGAAGAGCTGCAAACATAAGATTAAGAAAGTTAAAAACTCTGAAATTCTAAATTTAAATGGAAATATCAATATTATGTCATCATGTATTTTATCTTAAACAGAAAAAACAAGTATACATATGTATTTCCTAGATTTGTTCACTGAAAGCCTAGAAACAATGACCAACCTGATAATCATGAGCACTCACAATGCCCTAAGTGTGGCCTCTAAGTACCAAGTCTCAGTAAACAAACCAAGGCTCCTTAAAGAAATGGCTGAATCAAAGTCCGAGACAGGAAAAATACAAGATAAACTGGAACAATGTATCTAAATGTATCAAAGCAAGGGATCTATAAAAAAACAGAACTCATGTCCTGCCCGGTGTGACTCAGTTGATTGAGTATTGTCCTCTGCATTGAAAGGTTTGATTCCTGGTCAGAGCATACACCCAGGTTGTGGGTTCAATTCCTGACCAGGGTGTGTATGGGAGGCAACTGATTGATGTTTCTCTTTCACACTGATGTTTCTCTCTTCTCCTTCTCCCTTTCTCTATCTTTAAAATCAATTTAAAAATATTAAAAAACAAAACAGAATTCAAGAGCCAACTTGAAGATGTTCTTATTGGCCAAAGACAACTAAATTTAAGCAGCAATAAGAATAAATGTAATGAGTTGGAACATTTGAAATATTTTTAAATACATGAGGACATAATAATAATTAAAGAGAAATGTCACTGGTCACTTTTGAGATTGCTAAGAAATCAATTCAAGCATTTGTTTTGCCTTTCCTATGTGGAATAGACTCTGCCTTCCTTAATTTTGGAAAAGACTTTTCTTAATATAAATGTTCCAGCTTCTATATGAAAAAAATAAATCATAGAATCAGAATATCATAATTTTTCAATCCCAAATTGAATAATAGATTTAGGTTTTGATTATAAATAGACACCAGCATCATAAGGATGAACAGAAGCAGGTAGTATGAGCTTCCTGGAGGGTGATCCTACTTAGGAAATATTCTTGCAAAAGAAAAAAAGGCTATCAACCATGTCAAGATTGTGGAGAGAAGAGTTGACAGATCCGAGTATCCATATCCTTAGAAAGACTTACTAACATACTGATTCTTCTCCCTAGTTCTCCATTATTATCTGGTTGACTATTAATCATTCTACTGGGTAAAAAGTTAGTTGAATTAATTTTTCTGGTCAGTTTTTATTACTATCAGTACACATTTAATATTTTCATAATTTCTTAGAAGATAGGTTCTTTTTTCTCTGAAAAATCCCCAAAATAGTAATTCTGTCTTAAAAATAATTCCACATCCCAGCCCATGTGGCTCAGTAGTTGATTTTCCCAGTCAGGGAACGTGCCCAGTTGTGGGTTTGATCCCCAGTAGGGGACATGCAGGAGGCAGCCAATCAATGATTCTCTCTCATCCTTGATGTTTCTATCTCTCCCTTTCACTACCTCTCTGAAATCAATAAAAATATATTAAAAAATAATTTCACAGGATAACTATTATTTTAGTTTTATTATTTTGTCTATGTTTTTAAGTCTCAAGAATTACTTAACCTTGATTGTTTTGCCTTATTTTCTCTGAAAATTTTTCTGAAATTTTACTTTCTATAGGTATTTATTTAAATAATGGAAGAAGAAACTTACAGAATTCCATGGGAGTTGGCACCAGAACTATAGACAATCATATTGTTTAGAAGAGAATACTTTTATATATGCCAAGTGAGCCAAACTAGAAGGTTGTCTTTAGAAGGTGCAATTTCCCCTCCATACAATTTATTACCTGCATACTTGCTTCCCTTTTATCTCTGTCTCATGGGACTGAACAAATTCTGTAGCTGGTCATACTGGGTAAGTTGTTCAATGTGACCACTATGTAATTACTAACTTGTTTGTTGCTTGTGCAAACGGTGTTGAGCCCTTGACCTTATTTCCTCAGCTGCAACCCAATCCACTGTGTCAGAGCATTCATCATGAAGCCCGTGGGACTTGAGGGACAAGCGGAACCAGTGGTACTGTGATGATGAACCTTCTGTTTGCTGAGTAATAAACCATCTTAATCTGATGCAGTAAGTTTCATTGTCTACTCTTGGCATCTATGGAGTGGTAACCTTGCCATCCTCAGCCAGGTTGGGGTTTTTCTCTGACCAATTTTAAAACTGCTGAATGTATGTCTGTTGTCTTAACTAAAAAAAAAAAAAGAACAACAACAAAAAAAACACACAACACCTTGGAAATTGTTTAAAAGAAGTGAAAAATTGAAAGCCTTTGTAGGGATCTCTATATATAAAAGGTTAAGTGACTGAACGTCCATCCATCTAACTGTCTGACTGACCGACCAGCTGGTACATATGACGCACACTGGCAATTTAAAAATAAATGTTGACTATTTTAATTTTATAATACTATATTATATATACTATTTTGACATATACTTTTTTTTTTCAGTAACATAATTACCGCACAAATCTTCCTTCTAATGAATTTCCTTTCAATGTGCACGAATCTGTGCACCGGGCCACTCGTATAAAGTATAACTATAGTGCATATATTGAAATGTACTCCACTCCACATCAATTAATCTGATGGACCCATTCATATGCCAATAGGGATGAGGTCACTTGAAGGCTGCTGGTCACAGTTCTGATAGGAACTCTATGCTGGATCACCTCAGTCCAGAGTCTGGATCCCAGCCTCAGAATCTCATGAAAGTGATGCTGTCCATATACTGAGAGTGGGGTAGTCACTCATTGGGGAAGTTACACTAATAAAGGTCATGTCTAAACCAAAGACACAGTTCATTTATTAATTATGAGATACCCTTTCTGGAAGAGGTAATGCTAATTTTTCTTAAATAGGAAAGACCTCACCCCCTCATTAAGAAGCCAGTTTGAAATCAAGACTATCAAATCTCAGAGGGAAGGTGGCGGGGAGAGGGATGGTGCAAGAAGACATCAATCAAAGAACTTGTATGCATATATGTATAATCCATGGACACAGATGATAGTGTGGTGAAGGTCTGGGGTGGGGGGAAGAAGTGGGCTAGAAAGGGTCAATGGGGAAAAAGGGGGACACCTGTAATACTTTCAATAATAAATATATGTTTTAAAAGACTGCTCTGTGAGATTAAAATCAGAGCAAAGAAAGATGGTAGTGAGTAAGGGTTGAAGAAACACACAGACCTATTTCTCTGGTGCCCCAATTGCTCTGGTTCCTATTTAGTTGGCTCACTGACAGCTTTGAAATTTCTGGTTCCTATTTTTCTGTATTTCTACCCACTTCTATTCCTGCTCTTTTAATGAACCATTTTTTTTCTTGGATATCTATAATAATAAAAGCGTAATATGCTAATTAGACCGGACATCCTTCCGGATGACCTTCTGGACGAAGCCGGGGCTGCGAGGGCTGAGGCAAGCCACTGCAGCTGTGAGGGCTGAACCTCTTGCACAAATTTCATGCATCAGGCCTCTAGTGTTATTATAACAGATTTAGCTATTTCCTTATGAAAGTGTTTTGGGAATAGGCTGGGTAGATGAATATCTCCAGTTTTCACTTTTAGCTGTGTAGGACTTTAATCTCTTCAAGATGACTTTGTAAACATCGGATCTTATCTCTCTGTGTTTGTTATACTGGTATCGTTATCAGCTTTAGAGATATTTTAATGTTAAAATATATCTTCACTAATAAAAGAGAAACATGCAAATTGACCATACCTTCGCTATGCCCACAAGCCATGCCCACCAGCCAATCAGGAGCGAGTATGCAAATTAACCCAACCAAGAAGGCTGCAGCCACGGAGCGAGCAGGAGGCTTAGGTTTCTGTGGCAATGGAGGAAGCCAAGCTTCCTGCCTGCCCTGGCTGGCCCTGGCCTCTGCTCAAGGCTACAAAGTTTCAATTATAGAAGATAAATAAATCCCAACAAAAATGGCGGCAGCCACAGAGCTGGAGAGAGCAGGAGGCTTGGGTTGCCCCTAGCGATGGAGGAAGCCAAGCTTCCTGGCCAGTTCTAGCCTCTGCTCAAGGCTACAAAGTTTCAATTATAGAAGATAAATAAATACCAGATACCAGGGCCTCTGCTTGGGTCGCCGGGGGGGGCGTGGCCGGCCTGCAAACCACCATAGGCCCCTTGCCCAGGCCGCCCCATGCCCCAAGGGAACCCCCACCCTGATCCAGGACACCCTTCAGGGCAAAGCAGCCAGTCCCCACCGGTGCACTAGGCCTCTATCCTATCTAATAAAAGAGTAATATGCAAATTGACCATCACTCCAACACACAAGATGGCTGCCCCCATGTGGTCAAAGATGGCTGCCCCCATGTGGACACAAGACGGCCTCACAAGATGGCCAGCAGGGGAGGGCAGTTGGGAGGGACCAGGCCTGCAAGGGAGGGCAGTTGAGGGTGATCAAGCCTGCAGGGAAGGGCAGTTAGGGGCAATCTGACCAGGCCGGCAGAGGAGGGAAGTTAGGGGCGACCGGGCAAGCAGGGAAGGGCAGTTAGGAGCAATCAGGCTGGCAGGGGAGCAGTTAGGGGGTGATCAGGTTGGCAGGCAGAAGCGGTTAGGGGCAATCAGGAAGGCAGGCAGGAGAGCAGTTGGGAGCCAGCAGTCCTGGATTGTGAGAGAGATCCTACCGGGATCGGGCCTGAACGGGCAGTCGGACATCCCTCAAGGGGTCCCAGATTGGAGAGGGTGCAGGCTGGGCTGAGGGACACCCTCTCCCCGACCCCCGTGCACGAATTTTGTGCACCGGGCCTCTAGTATACCTATAATTGGGTGTGTGCATGATCTATCAACTTAATGTTATATATATGTGTTTACATACATAAATTATCAAAAGTTCATTTATTTATTCAACAAATAGGTACTTTGCACTGAGTAGGTGTTCAATATTTTTGTAGGTGCTGGAGATCCAGTGATTAGACAGGCAAGCTTCCCACATTCATGGAACTCACATTCTAGCAACAGTTAACAAGTATAGCTATATTTATAGCATAATTTCAGATTGCAATACGCTTATGAAAGTAAGTGAAGGCAGGTAAAAACTGAAGAAAGATAGGGGTGTCTGTTTTAGATGGTATCATGATAGTTTAAATAGTTCTTAGATTACAAATGCTGTTTTGGGAATGCCATTAAACAAACAGATGTATTTGCTAATTCTGTTATTTCCAGGTTGATCATAAAAAAACAAAAACATTGCAATAACTATAATGTGAATATGCAATATCCGCCAATAAATCTGATATTCTCTCATCTTTGTGATTCAGATATATTAGAATTGATTTTAAAAAGAAAAAAAAACTTGTTCAAATGCAGTCAAAATATAAATACTTTGAGGATGCTGCTAACAGGAGTGACATTTGAATGTGTGATTAAATGGAGTAGGTGCCATAGAAATTCAGATAATGTCGAGAAATTCTCAAACTTCAGTTAGTGTATTAGTTCTCTGTTCTTTCATAGTCCATAAAAAGCTTGCAGCATACGGTAATGTGTCAAGAATTTTTTAAAAATCCTATTTATGTGTACAAGTTCATATAAGATGCATCTTCCTTTGTGTATTATATAATGATGCTAAAATATGAGGTCATTTAAGGATTTGCCAAACATGGAAAAAGAAATATATTTGCAGTTTTTACATTAGGATACATTTATGCTGTGGAAAAGCACTATTGCCTAAATACATCTTGAAAAAAAAATGCTTTTGAGAGGGAATGAATAGCACACAAATTCTGATTTCTTTTTAAGTCATCTTGAAAAACCGACTACAGACACCTGAGCTGAGCTTTAATAAAGTGCTAATTAGGAGTGCATGCCACAATTTGAATGGTAGCTGTATGAAGTGTACAGAAATCTCAGCAGTAGGGGAATGGTATGTGGCTTTTTGGGACAAGTTTGACAGCTAGGTGCTGGTCCTTTGATGGTATGAATCTAAAAGCTCTAATGCTGACAGAGACTTTGAGATTATCTATTCAAACTCTCAATTTGCACCTGAAGAATCTAGGGCTTAGCATGGGTGACTTGCTCAAAACCACGTGGCCAACAGATCACCTGATTGATGAGTTTCTGCTCTGCCTGCAGCTCCACACTGCCTCACCTTCCCTCCCATTTGCTTCTCAGCCATTTTGTTGAACTGCATAGCACACCGGCTTAGAAATAAAGTGAATTTCACATGTGCAAATTAACCTTTTGTTTGCTAGCTGTTCCCGTGAAATATTTTAGAAGAAAAGAATGGTAGTAAAATTAAAATACGGTTTAGAGATTTTATTTGTCCTTTTTTTCTTACATCCTGCCATAAGAAATTTTAAAAAGTCATATTATGGTTGAGACAACATCAGAAATGGAGGTTGGAGGACAGGATTGGGGAAGAGTTGTCAGAGAGGAAAGAGAAGGTGAAAGAGGGCCATGTAGGACATTAACATGGAAGGTCACAGTTCCCTGGGTTAGCGACTGTCTCCCTGATAGTTGACTTTCCTGATTTTGAAGTGGAAAATATTAACTGCCTTTGTCTTCCTGTCCATGAAAAGGGTTGACTATTCTCTGAGGCCCTTTTCAGTGTTACTAGTCAAGGACTGGGTATGTATTCAGCCTTTTAGAAGTCTTATTGGAAAATATACACATAATTCTTTTTTTAAAAATCCTCACCTGAGGATATGCTTTTCATTGACTTCAGAGAGACAGAGACAGAGAGAGAGAAACATTAATGTGAAAGAGAAAAATCTATCAGTTGCCTCCATTTGCGCTCTGACTGGGGATCAAACCTGCAACCTCAGTATTTGCCCTGACTGGGAATTGAACCCGACACCTTTCAGTGTATGGGGCGATGCTCCAACCAACTGAGCCACACTGGCCAGGGTCATATATGTAATTCTTGAGTAAGCAACTCTACATGCAACTAGAAAGCACTGATGTCTATTTTCAGGTAGAGATAAGGCCATCTTTGCTGATCAGTTAATGTCTGCTAATTTGAAATTATAGTCAACTCTTGATTTATCAGAGTAAGGAGGGTGTGTGCAGAAGAGAGAGAGCATAGATGACTGCCAATCATATGTAAGACAAAACTCCAGTTTGAGGGGATCAGTGCAGCATGAGGGTTAGAAACAAGCAGTTATTTTTGTGTTCAAATCCCAGTTCTACACTTACTAGCTATGTGACCCTTGGAAAGACCTATAAAGCCTTACATGATATGGCCCCCGACTATAACTCAATGTCCTGCCTTATTCCCTCATGCTCACTTTACTTCAACCACAAAGCCCTCCTGCTCATCTGTGGTCAGGACTAGCAAGCTCCAACCTCAGGGCCTTTGCACATGCTGCCTTTGCCTGGATAGCTCTTCCTCCAGCAAACTACTTAGAACACTACTCTTTCTTTCAACATTTCCTTAAATGTCACTTTTTTAGAGAAACATTCCTAGCTATACTATGAGGAATGACAATGATAGAGACTACTATCTATATTCTTAACCTGCTCAATGTTTCTTTATGGTCACTTTGGAGGTATTATATATGTGTTTTTGTTTGGTTATCTTTTGTCTATTCACATTAGTAAATAATTTTTTAATGTAATCCCTCTTCTTTTTCTTTCTTTTTTTTTTTTTTAGTTACCTTATTACCTGCTCTCAAAAGGTTCCTGGAACATAGTAATTGCCCAGTATGCATTTGTTGAATAGATGCATGCCGATACCCAACAAAAGAGCCAGTAATAGAAATGGTTACATGTTGTATCTCTGGGGAGAAAGACTGGTGATGAGTGAGGAGGACAGGACCCTCACCTGGCATTTAACATAATTGTTTTTACTCTGTGTGCATTACATTTGTTATAAATTATTTCAAAGAGATTGAGGCTGGGTGCTGGTCTAAGATATACCACCAACCTATGCACATTTAATCTATATTTAATTTGATTTCTTCCACTTCAAACTACTTTGCTTCTGATCATAAATGGAAATGAACCAGCAGAAAGGAGATGGCATCCATCCACTCTGCATCCATGTAGAGTTCACTGTTCTGGGACCTGCACCCCATGAACTCTCACTAATGACCACAGATATGAACCTAGGAAAATACTTTTATCTTAATTAATTGAAATGATACAAATTAAAAATGTGGCTAATGTGAATGCAAATACAAGTAGATACAATCAATTTAAGTGAATGCACCAGACCATTCATGTGGCCACAATTCCTCAAGCCCCACTAACTTTAAATATTTTCTGTATCTGGATAGCTTCATTTATGTCTCTTCAGCAGCCTGCCCTAGCATGGAAGAGCTGCAATAGGAGAAAAGGCCCGTGGCATGGTGGGCAGCACCGAGATGAGGGTTTGAGGGTAACACCTGAAAAATTAACTTCTTCCCAGTTATTACCCCAAGCAGGTGTTTTGTCCTCCCAAATGAAGTATTTGGGGCATGTAAAAAATTTTGAGATCTGCGTTTTTCTCAGTTGTGTGGTGTTATAGAAACAAGAATTAGACAACTAACAGAGGATATCTTTAAATGAGGGCACAGAAGCATTTATATTAGTGAAAAAGTAAAAAAAAAAAAAAGCCTTTGCTTTACCCTCCCCTCAGCCACACACATTACACACATACACACACACACACACACACACACACACACACACACACACACACCCCAATTCTTCACCCCAGGACTCCGATGATCAATGCCCTGGCTCGGCCTTGCTCCTGCTGAAGTCACGAGTGAGTTCTAACAAACCCCCCTCTGAAGCTGCCTCCTATCACAGGCTCTTCAGGATGGGATGAACACATCCACCAAAAATCATGTTTTCTTTGCATCCTAACTGAAACAGCATTAAAGGGGGGAAATGGGAATTCAGCACTGCCAGCTACAATATCTCTCCTATCAGTTCACCAATAAGGCCTGGTAGGTACCTGCCGAGCCTCTGGATAAATTGTATTTTCCAAGGGTTAATTAAGCTGTCTTGAGCTTCTGCATGAAGAGGAACAAACTGGCACTTGCAGCGCTTTCTGAAACCTGCTGTCGACATTACAGTCCCTGCTGCTTTTAGCTGTATCGATCCGATGCCTGACCTGTGAAATCCTTGATGGCTGCTAACACTAGAAGCTTACTGGAGCTTTCCCAGGGAGCTTCGGGACAGCTTGTGTAGTCAGGTACAATTACCTATCCCTCCAGGAGAGCCAATTAGTTCACAAAGAGCTGGAGCAGAACAAATGTTTTGTATGTGATTTAGAATCCTAAAAAAGAAGGGAGAAAAAAAGGGGGGGAAAAAAAGGCTTTGTTCTGTCTGATTCTTTTGTTCCTAATTTTATGATTATTGTTCAATTCACTGTGGTCCTCACATTTCCTCACATGTTTCTGGAAGATTTGTAAGAACATGATAAATCAGATTTATAGTTTTCTCTCTTTAAACTATGAAAATTGCCTGTGCCATTGAAGATCCAATTTCTGGACTAATTGTGTGAACTCAAAGGTAGGAATTCCAAGTTTGTTCTACTTTCTGTGTTTTGGAAACTTTTCCTCTAAATGGTACTATCAATGTTAATCATAATGGAATACTCCTTTAAAAAGGGGGCGATGGATGGCAACTACTTCTGAAACTTGGCTGTGCAGATAGAAAATGAGAATAAGAGGTTCCTAAGTAGAAATATCCCCCACATATCCAGACATATCTTCTATAATAATCTATAATAATAAAAGCATAATATGCTAATTAGATCAGACCTCCTTCCGGATGGCCTTCTGGAAGAAGCCGGGTCTGCAAGGGTCTCAGGTGCCTGTCAGTGGCCGGAGGGAAGCCCAGGTTTCAAGTGCCAGTGGGAAGCCGGTGCTGGCAGCGGGGGGAGGGGGGAAGGGGGGGAAGGAAGGCCTACTCTTGCACAAATTTCATGCATCGGGCCTCTAGTATCAACATAAGCATAATTGATCCTGAAACTATAGCTAAACTTTATAAATTGTCAACTAATAGAGTGTGGTGTCCTTTGAATAAAAGGTGGTGCAACTGACCTATCACCTGTGTGCCCTGAGCCTAGGAGTGCTTTCCCAGTAATAGGTATTAGTATTACTGATACATATACTCTTACCCCTTTTCCTTTGTGTCTAGCGATACTCATTTATTAGCTAGTTACAGGATGTGGTCTATCCATTAAATACATTTTTCTTTATTGTCTCTGCATACTACCTTAATGATGAAGGGATCACTAATTAGCCCTCGAAGCATAGTGTCCAATAGAATTAACTACAAATGGAATTTAATGCACTCTAGTACCAAGTAAGCATAAAAATGATGGAAAATGGCAATGCTGTTCTTTTTAACAATAGAGACAACATTTAGAAGTCTGGTTTCAAATCTTCTTTCAATAAAATAAAATCATATACAGGGTTGGCAAAAGCAGGTTTACAGTTGTGAGTATGCAACATGTACTTATTCTTGTATTATTACGTATTAATTATTATATTATTTTCTATACAAACAACTGTAAATTCACTTTTGCCCCTGCCTGAAATAAACTGGGACAGAAGTTTAATGTAAAAAAAAGTATCAGGTACTCATCACAGAGGCTTTTGGTCCCCGTTTAAAAGGTAACAGAAACATTTGATTCCTGTTTCTGAAAGGTAGTAACATAAAAACTGACAAAAAGATTTCAACATATTTTAGACATAAGTCATATAAAGTAAAATCAGTTTCTGGACTAACCTAGAGTAAAACGTGCTAAGACAGTAATAACAAAATAAAAATATTAGTCAGGTGGGTTTTACCTTAGCTGCTCTGGTTTTATTAATTTCTAATAAAGTGATAACTGCCCAAAGAGAAGTAAGGGCCTTGTATGACCTGAAGTAGGTGGAACTATATATAGCCTGATTACATGGAGGTGGAGGGCAGGAGGCCTGGGTATATGCCAATGTCTGTGTGCCTGAGGATTTCCTGGGTCCTGCGAATGCCTCAAGTTTGTCCCACTGATGCAGGCAATGTCAATGAAAGTAGATTCATGTTGCCTCATGTGAAGGCACAATTGCATGGAGTGGGAGCAGACTTTTGTTGGTCTGCTTGTAAAATAGATTGGGAACTTGGTTTCTAGGTTAATATTATGTGGAAAGGAGGAAATATCTAGTAAACTGGAAGCAGACAGTAAAGTTGAGAACACTGAACTAGAGGGATAGATGTGAGTTGGCATTCTTCTGTCAAATGTTTTCCTCTCTCCCTTATTAATGTCCCACACTGTTGAGACCACTCCACGTGTGTGCTGGAAAGGAGTTGATAACAGTTTCCAGTACTGGAAAGTTGTAGCATTTTTGAAACTGGGAAAAATGACCCTGCATGATTCAGGGCTCAATTCACTATTTTAATTGGTAAGAGACAAGCAGATAGTCCATTCTATCAATGGTCAACATTTTAGTTCGAGAATAAATGTTGTGAAAATGAGATCAAAACCATGAGTTGAATTGCTCTAGAGTCCTCTGTTTCGTCGCATGCTAACCAGTCACAGCCTTGTCCTCCCCCAGTGATTCACATGTCACAAACTGGGCTCTGAGAAAGCATGGGGTGAGTCATGCACATCCTTTCCTTTCACTGGAAAAGCAACCTAAAACTGGTGTCGGGAGTGCAATCCTAAAATATATTGATTGCTTATTTATTAATGTGTGGTACCTACACATTGCTTATTCTTCAAAACATGTATTTCATAAGAGAAAAGTAATTTTCAAAGAACCAGAGAAAATTCTAAAGACCTGTTTCCTTCACAATTTCCTTTGTAAGCGATGGTAAGAGCTCAGTAAATTCTCTCTCAATGCATAGATAGGCCTTATGAGTAGATCATGACTTTAGGTTTACTTCAGTTATAAGGGGCTATCATCAAAAGTTAACCTGAAACCTACAGACACCAATTAAAGATCATCAATAGAGCTCACAGTTTTCCCATCCTCTTCTCACCTCCTTCTATTGAGTCTCCTATTAAGGGGAAAGCTACTGCCTAAGGATTCAACTTGAAAGCTTTCAATCTATTTAACAGAATAAAGTACACGATGATCTGCTTTTTCTAAATCATAAGGGGCCTTAGAGCTGAAGGTACTAAGTACAAACAAGATCGCAAAGGACATTTTAATGTTTGAAATACCAGTGTTCATAATATATAACACAATAGCAAAGGTTTTTAAACTGTGCTTTTATGAAGGAGTAGCAAGTTGGTGAAACCTAGAGAATCAATTTCTGAAAGCATCATTTTTGAAGTATCGAGAATATTCTTCTCATTGGAAAATTGTGGCTGAAATCAATGAAGTGCCTGTTTTTTTACTCCAACCACAACATAAAGGGTCCATGTTTTTACCCTCTGAGATGTGCCTATAAGTGTGATTCTTCCTATGAAAAGCCTCAAGAAAGAGAAAGAATAAAATCCCAAACTTGATAGATGTAGGCGTTCAAATGAGAAAGTGTCAGACTCAAACATAGAAAAGGATAAAGGAATTAAAGAGACAGAGGGGAGAGTGCTTATTCAAGGAGAAATATTTACTGCTCCATGATCCATTAGGGCATCCTGGAAGGAGGCTTAGCGCAAGATAAATGCATACTATTCTTAACAAATAATGCCATTAATGCTGCAGGATGTCCATTTTTAAAAAATCTATTGTTGTATGTTAAATTATAGTGAAAACACGATACTCTTCATCTTTAACTTTATTTCTACATTAATCCAAATTCATCTCTCTAGAAAAATTTTCCTTGTTTATAACCTTTATTTATAACATCTAGTAAAATCATCCCAAAGGTAAGAATTTCACCAAAAGGATATCTGTCCTTATATCCAAATGACATTTTTACTTTTTGCCTTTTAAATATTCTTATCTGTTTTTAATTATTTCATTACAAATAAAAGGCCAGGTCCAGCTGGTGAAGCTCAGTGGTTGAACACTGACCTATGAACCAGGAGGTCTTGGTTTGATTCCTGGTCAGGGGCACATGCCTGGGTTACAGGCTCAATCCTCAGTTTGGGGCATGCAGAAGGCAGCAAATCAATGACTCTTTTATCATTGATATTTCTATCTTCTCTCCTTCTTCATTCCTCTCTGAAATAAATAAAATATGTTTAAAAAAATAAAAGGCCAAAAATCATACTTGATCTATAAAAGCTAATCAAAACCATAGCATTCCCATCACAGCTCAATTGCTCTTCTATCATCAATTATTTTATACAGGCCTACTATCTAGTAGGCACTATGTGAGGCCCTGGATTGATAATGTTGAACAAAAGAGACACATTCCTTATCTCCCAAAGCTTACAGGCTAATGGGAGATTATTACATTCAAATTTTAATAAGTACTTAGGAATGAAAAAGTATAGATACATCCCTAGCTGGTTTGGCTCAGTGGATAGAGCATCAGCCTGGGAACCAAAGCTTCGAGGGTTTGATTCATGTCAAGGGCATGTACCTTGGTTGCAAGCTCCTCCCCGGCCCAGGCCCTGGTCTGGGCATGTGCAGGAGGCAACCAATCGATGTATGAGAGCACATCAATGTTTCTCTCTGTCTTTCCCTCTCTCTTCCACTTTCCCCTAAAAATCAATGGAAACATATCCTCAGGTGAGGATTAACAACATCAACAACAAAAAGTATACATACGTGTGAGAGCATATATATGGGGGACCAGTGTGATGATATTAAGGAAGAATTTTGTAAGGAAGTGATGTTTGAGCTATGATCTGAAAGGCAAATGGGTATTCATTGTGGGATTATTAGGAGGATAGGGTGATGAGTAAAAGAAGCATCTAGGTATAATGTTGTGTGGAAAGGTGAAACTATCTGGTAAACTAGAAGGAGCCAGTAAGGTTGAGTCACTGAACTAGGGGGTGAGGCCAGGGCAGCAGGCAGAGTGCAGACCAGAAAGATCATGGGTTGCATTAAGTGTGTTGACCTTGTCCCAGTAGTAGCAAGCCATTGTAAAGTTATAAATACCAGGTAGGCATGACCTGATGAAATTTGAATTTTTAAAATATCACTGTCAGCTGTGGAGAATGAGTAGGAATAGAGTATGAGTCAGATAAGTTAATGACTCAAAAGGTTTTTGCCGTGGCCCTTCTGCCCCACATTCTCTGTGCTAATTGTAAACTCATGCCTGTTACTGCCTGGAGAGAAACATGTCTATCCAAATACCCAGAACTGCAAGGTTTCAAACGGGCTGCCTGTAGACTCAATCTAGACCCTGAACTTTTTATTTTCTTCCATGGCGTTGAAAAATTGTATTGATTTATTTACCACATCAATTTTACATACAAATTTGAGCTAACAGCTTTGCTTGGTATATTAGAAAATGTGGCTGCATAGGCCTGAATTTCTAAATGGAGATAATTCCTATAAGGTGACAACTGGCTGGAGCCGAGAAGTGGTTGCCCTTCTTTAAGGTGCAGCACCAGCACCGCAGTTTTTGAGTCCTTACCACTGTGTTGTCTTACAGTTGACCTGCATCACTCACCTGTCTAGTCCCGTAGGCATTTATATTTTTGGTCTTGTCAGTTCATTTTCACAGAGCTTGAGTAGTGAACTTAGATTTTAAAATGAAAGTTACAATTTAGGAAATAATGTGATGATAATAATTACCTGGAATACTGTGTTTTCTGAATATAATAAACTAATTGACTAGTAAGATAATGAAAATATATCTATATGCAAAAGCTAATGGACTTGTTAATTGGTTTCTCTCAATAAGAGTAATATATTACTAATTTTTAAAAAAACCCTATGAGGACTAAACTAGAGTTACCCCAAATACTCATAGTAAAAAAAATATATATATATATAATGAAAATATGCAAATACATGGACCTGGCATGTCAATCTCATGTCAATCTTTTTGATTGACAGAACTGAATTTAAGACACATCACGTCATAAACATATTGCTACCTTGAGTATTATTCCTAGCTTCCATTTCTTTGGGTAAGGAAAGTTATAGAAATTTCTTCAATATTGTGTCTTTTTTCTACTCTTTTGTTATTTTGTCCTTCCTAAAAGGAAACTAGTTAAGTGTATATATATATCCACTCAGGTACAGACACATCAGACATGTTGATTATGTCACCCAGCTCCTCTAAATTATTACTATTTGTTGTCCTTGAGCTGTCGTCACCTTGTGTGCGATTTTAGTTATGTAAACTTTTACCTGTTTTGCTTCATATGTTTTGATTATTTGCTGAATGGTGTATTAAAAACCATAACTTTTATAGAGTCTTCATGCATTTTTATCTCTTATCAATGTGAGTCATCTTTATTCCCTTTAGTTTTTTCTGTTATGCATTCTAATTTGTCTGATGTCAAATATTACCAGCCCTGCTTCCTTCCTTTCCCCTCCTCCCATTCATTCTGCTCCTTCCCCTCCTCTTCTCTCTACATTAGCATACTTCTATTATTTTCCTCATCAGTTTATTCAACTTTGGTGTCATTTTACCTGGACCTCTTGTGAGAAATTTCCACTGACTTTGATTATTTAGTTAACCAATCTGAGGATTTTTATCTTTTCTTGGGGACATATCTCTCATTCACATGAGTATGATCATTGATATATTTGGTGTTATTTCTGACAACATACCATATATTTTCTTTATTGCTGTTGTTTCCCTTTTTCTCTCCAGATTTTTACTAGATTAATAACTTTTTCATTCATGGTTTCTTAGAGAGTTTTGGAGGCTCTACCTTTAACATCTAGTCTACTATTGTGGTAGATTTTAGTAGCAGTCACTGACATTTCCTTTCTATAAATAGGAAGGATTACACTTCCTCGTCCTTTTAAAAATGGGCACGTGACTTATGTGATGCAGCGTTTGGGAGCTAGTGTATGATTCCCCATGCTCTTGCGCGCTCTCTCTTTTTCCCTCTGCACTCTCTTCATTTGCAGAGTGAACTTCAACATCTCATCTGGAGGTGATGGCTTCCCTGATGATGGAGCCTTTGTCAGCTTGGGTTCCTTAGTGGCTGTTATGCTTAAACCACTGAACTTTGGGCTTGCCTATAACCACAAGCCTCTCTTGACTGATACAATGATTGCAATAAAAATGGAATCAACACATACACATATTTTACATAAAGGTTCAGGAAAGAATCAGCAGTAGTAGCCTTTCCTTTCAGCCAGATGAGACCTTTACTGCAATTTAATGTTTTCCTCTCACATTTTTCACCATCAAACACTTTCGTTGAAATAAGATTGCAGTTTCTTCCAGTGGCTTTTCTTTTTACTATTCTATCTCATCTGTTCTAGAAACCTTTGTCTAACAAATTATATTAACTGCCATATTATCAATAGTTTATTATGAGCTTCATAATGACTTTGTTCATCACAAGTTTCTCTATCTTATACTTCTATTTCCTAAAACTTAATTTTCACTTAGAGGACATTCTTGAGAATTGCAGAGGGTGCATAGGCAGTAAAATATCTGAGTATTATTATTCCTTAAAATGTGTTTTTTGACCTTACATTTGAATGGTAGGTTGCTGTTGTTGTTTTGAATGGTAGTTTTTTTAAATATAGAAGTTTGAATTTGACACTTTCACTTCAGGGTTTTGGGCAGTACTCTATTGCTTCTCACGTGTAATTGAGAAGACACATGAAAGTCTGCATTTTTATTCTCTGCGGGTAACCTCACTTTTATTCTATTGAAGTTTGTGGTATTTTTTTTTTTTTTTACTACTGGTGTTGATAGATTTTAAATTGATTCATCTTAATTCTTCTAAAGCAGTCAATAAATTCTTTTCTGGTTGACAAATTGTCATTTTTAAAAAAATATATTTTATTGATTTTTTACAGAGAGGAAGAGAGAGGGATAGAGAGTTAGAAACATCGATGAGAGAGAAACATCTATCAGCTGCCTCTTGCACACCCCCTACTGGGGATGTGCCCGCATCCAAGGTACATGCTCTTGACCGGAATCGAACCTGGGACCCTTGAGTCCGCAGGCCGACGCTCTATCCACTGAGCCAAACTGGTTTTGGCAACAAATTGTCATTTTTAAGTTTAGAGAAATATGCTTCTATCATTTCCTTGACTATTTCTTTACTTTTTTATGCATCTGGTTCTACAAAATTATTTTTGGTATTTTCTCAGACCTTTCTCTCATAAATTTATTTTGGTGTTTTTGCCTTACATCTGGGGAATATCTAAGTTGCTATTCCAGATTACTCACTTTTTCTTCAGCATATATAGTGAAATATTCAACCCCTCATTGTTTTTTTGGGTTTTGTTTACAAATTATGATACTCATATTTCTAATGTCCAAGAATTCTGATTGCTTCTTACTCATGCTAACTTTTTTTTTTTTTTTTTTAAACAGAGGAGATACTCTTTTATGGTTTGGAGTTGAGTTCAGTGGAAAAATTAACATTTTATTCTATCTATCTTTGGTTTCTCAGCTCTGTGGGGTTTTGCTGTCAACTACATTCCATCTGCATTATATTTCCTAGCCATTCATCGGATCTGATGACAGCAGTTTTGCTATCAGATTTTCTAGTATGATAACTGATTTTTTCTTATTTTTATATTTTGTTATTATTTCAATGAATCTTGGGAGTTGGTAGAGATGAATTAATGTGTTTGTAGGTATTTTGATCCAATGCAGAAACTTTAAATTTGTAATATCTTCATACTCTACAATTATTTGGATATACAGGCCTCTTATACTATAGCTCATTTTCATATATGGGTCCAAGATTATATTAGGAGATATTTAATAGGATTGTGAAGTATAATCTTGTTCAGATAATATTAAGTGGTTTATTCTGTGCAGGGACAATGTTGAGGCAATACTTTTCATTTCTATTCCTAATATTTTCTATCCCATTCTAGGCCATGAGATGTTCTTCACCAATCCTTATACCAGTAGACCATAGTCCTAATCCCATGACCTACTATTAGTAAAATATATTCTAAAACACCTTTTTGAAAGCATACTCTTTGTATGCTTTCATACTCAGTTGGGAGAAAAGATTGGCTTAACATTTCTAATAATCAATGTAAGTTGCAAACATAGATAATCCACTATTTCTTTTTTCTGTGACATTCAATCTTACATGCACTGCCATTTTTGCAGAAAGTTAATGGCCCTTTTGGTAGGCAGTGTCTTGCTTTTTCTTCTCCACTAATGATTATAAACTCATGCTTATACATTAAGAGTCACGTGTCAAGTTTCATCAAATCGATGATTTTAAGATATAGGAGTGGGCCTGGGAATATGCATTAAGAAATTGAACCTATAATTTAGGTATCATCATTATTACACTCTAACACTCTGAATTTAATTGCACTAGAGTGTTTATTTTTAGGGACATTTTTTATTTCCTCAAAAATGAAACTTAGTTCAAGAAAAATAATTATGACATATTGAAGATTTAGCTTAGTAGAATGGAAAAAAAAACACTAAACTGATAGAAATCAATTGTATTGAATTTATTCTAGTACTAATTGATTAATTTGATGAGCAAGAAGGAAATCTTGCCATTTGCTACAACATAAATAGACCTCGATGGCATTGCTAAGAGAGATACGTCAGACAAAGACAAATACTTATATTCGGACTCTAAAAAACTGAACTTATAGAGACAAAGAATAGAATAGCAGTTGCTATTGGAGGAATTAGGAGATGTTCATCAAACGGTAAAAATTTGCAGTTAGAGGATGGAGATTGAATGCACAACATTGTAATTATAGTTAATAATATTGTATTATACATTTCAAAGTTGCTAAGAGACTAGATCTTAAATGTTCTCCACACAAAAAAAGAAATAATTATGTGCTGTAGTGGAGATATTAGCTAAAGCTACAGTGGTAATCATATTATGATATATAAATATATCAAATTAAAATATTGTACGCCTTAAACTTAGACAATGATATATGACAATTTATCTCAATAAAAATGGTTGCACAAATTAAAGGATTTCCATTCAAAATTTGAATGGCTCTGAACAGGTCATTTAACCTATCTGGACCTTCATTTCCTCATCTTTAAACTAAAGGGGTGGATGAGGTGATATCTACTTTTCTTTCCATGTCAAAGACTCTTTCCACTGTGTAGAACTCATTGTAAATGGGATAGAATCACTAAGAAAGTCACATTGATTACTTCTTTCAATGGTTCAATGTTTCTAGATTGGCAAGAAAGATTCACTGCATAATTTTTCCCCTCTTGTACTGAAAATCCCACTAAATGTCTGGCCAAGGGAATGGAGGTCTACAATCTGAAGGTCTCAGATTAGTAAGGAGTACACAGAAGAGGCAGGAATATAAATACAATTGAACACATGGATTTTGCTGAGGAGCCATTGTGTTCTGAACCCTGAAACCAGTGTTGGGAGAAATGGAATGACACAGAAGGGATGGGGTAAAGTATGGGAGAATATAAAATGGAAAGGTTCTGCCATGGAAAGACCTGAATTCAAGTTATCTTATGTAGTATTATCTATTGTTATTTTCCTTATGATAGTAAGTTTTCATCCACTATCTTTGAAAAATCCCTTTAATTATAAGCAAATTCAGATTACGGTAGTGATACTAGACTATTGTATTTTTTATAATACACAAATAATAGAATTTATAGTCAGAAGACCTTTTTTCCTCTACTCTTTTCTTTCCTTCTACTCACTCTGGGCCTCTGGTGGAAATGTCTACCTCTGTCAGTGTGGCTAACAAGTCAGTCCTCATATCTCACTTTTTAAAAAGCTATATATGAGCATCGCATTCAACCTTCTACATCTCGTAATTAAGTGTGAAAATAAATACATGACCATATGTGAAAATGAAGTGAAGGAACTATAAGCACTTCCTTAAGATACAAGAAAATATTTTTGGCATATAACTGCAATTATAACATTTCCTTCATAATATAACACTAACAGGTATATGTCACAGGATGGCTTCAAAACAATTTCCCTTTTTACATTGCTGGAATTACCCAGTTTATTCCTGGACTAATGAATCAAAAGTAAAATGTCCTACCAATAGAGTTCATTTATAGACATGGGACAATAAGCAAAGAGGAGGCATATCCATCATAAAGAAATGTGATAAACTCTGAGAATGAGAAAAAGGTATTTATATCCAAGACCAAAGTAAGCAGCATCAATTTCAATAAATCAGATAAGAGATAAACTCTTTGCTTCATTATAAGCAGGCCAAACCTGGCAATAGAGATAGTGAAATAAATATATATTTTAAGTAGACTCTTAGTTTCTGGATCATCCTCTTCATAAATTTGTATCACCCTCCCCTATACTGTTTTTTAGCTAAGTTTTCTAAACCCTAAGCTACTTAGATAATATTTGCATGAAGCTGTCAGGATCACACATCACACTGCCCTTGGGGACTATAACAGGTCACATCATCCAACTATATTTGATGAAAAGTTCGGAAAATAAAGCTGGTGAAGGTATCATTGACTTCCAAGTCAAGGTCCAAGCTCTCAGAGAAGGGAGGGAAGCATATCCACAGACAAAGCTACTGCAGACTTTTAGGCTTTGCTGGAGATTACCCCAGTTCCCAGCCGGAAGCCTTGGTTCTGGGTCTCAATTCGCTATGCAATATTTGACATTCACGCTATTTCTTTGATTTTCATTTTCCTCCTCTGTAGAATGGATTAACACCTGCTCTTTCTTCTAAGGTTATTGGAACATGCAAATAAAATCAGATATATGAAAATCTACACTAATAAAAGAGTAAGATGTAAATTGACCATACCCCTGTGATGCCCACCAGCCAATCAGGAGTATGCAAATTAACCCAACAAAGATGGCGGGTTAATTTGCATACGCAGGTGCTGAGCGGCCAGGGGTGGGGCGGGACGCTTGCATCGTCGCCAAGGCGATGATGCAGGCGTTCTGCACTGTCCCAGCCGCTCTGGGCCTCTGGGCAGCATGGGAAGGCAGAAAGGCGGCTCTGGCCCGAGCAAAGGCGGTGCCGGCAGCCAGAAGAAGGAAGGCCCATTCTTGCACGAATCTTTGTGCATCGGGCCTCTCGTACTCACATAAGTGTTATTTTCATGTGCTTTTATGTGTGTGCCCGTTTTGCCTTATAAACAGTATTTCCGGAAAGGACATGTATGTTCATGACATGTACCTAGCACAATGTGTGACACATGGTGTTTGTAAAATGCTTGTTAAATATTTGTTATGTCTTTGTTGAATCTCAATGAATGAAACAACTTTGAAAAGACCTAGTTTGGGAGAAGTAACAATAAAATACATATATCAAAATGTAAATTTCTTCTTCCATTGTTACCATCTTCTTTCTTTCTCTTCTTTCATCTCTACTGTCACTTCTGAACATGTTGAAAACGTTCACTTGTATTCTCCTCTTTTCTTCCCTTCTGAGGTAGGAGCCAAAGCTTTTCCTTTCCCTTACTGGTATCATCAATTTCTCCCTCCCTTTATATTTTTTCTCTCTAGCTATTTCAGCTTTAGGACAGTATTTCTATTTCTGTAGGTATCGTTTAATCCTTTTCCCTGCCTGAGAAAGTTCAATTTGTTGATTGTGTTATTTAAAACAAATTCTTCTATTGCCTTTCTGCTAACCTTCAAAATGTTTTGCAATTTCACTTTCATTATTGCATTCTACAACTGCCCTCATAAAGCCACACAGTGAATTCCTCCTGACAAATTCACAGCCCTCCTTCCAGCCTCACTTTACTGGCCTTTTCTACTGCATTCTACTTCTTCAACCTTCCTTTCTGCTTGTTATTCCTTTTTCGCGTATCTTTGATGACATCATAATTTCTTGCTTCTCACACATTTCAAAATGTAAGTGTCTCTTGTTCAGCTCCTACCTACCCTCTTTTCCCATTTACAGCTATTCCTTCAGGCTCAACTGTGCTTTCTCCTATTTCTGATGGACCCTCACCTCATCAAAAAACACACACAAACAAACAAAACTGGTGTGGGCTTTGTTATTACCAATACACAGATAGATGATATCCAAATCTCTTTTCTCTCTAAGAATGTTTACTATTCTGATCAATATGTCACTTCTTAAAAATATTACTAGCATAAGTACCAGAGTATCAGTACTAAGTGTACATGCCTGCAGCACTGCATACAACTGAACAGTTTCCTGGAGGCCACGGTGCAGGTATGAGGAGGAGATATAAGGGGAAGTCTAAATGTGCTGGTCTTCCTTTCCTTCCCCAAAATGTCCTTCAGCACGAAAGAATGTATAGTTCTACTTATGTGGAATTCAAGAACAGGTAAAACTATGGTGGTTCTAGTTAGAACAGTGGGAATACTGACTGGCAAGGGCTACAGCTTTCTGAGATGCTGGATATGTTTTATGTCTTGATCTAGGTGAGGGTCACATTGGTGCATCTATACAAGTATAAAGAGTCATCAAACGATATACTAAAGGTATGTGTGCTATACTGTATGTAATACCTCAATTTTAAAATAATTAAATCTTTTTAAAGTTTCTGCACATGATATACACTGATGTGGTTGAACAAATAAATATGACACCAGTTAATGAGGACAGAAAGAAATGTTGATCAAAAATACTATATGGTGAAAAGGAGATTTTTGTAGGACCAGATCTGCAATTACATAATATTTTCCCATCAGAGATGTGACAGAGAACTAATAGGATTAAGTTACATGAAGTCAATTTGGTGAATTAAAAAAGTTTGAGTATAGGGCTTTGAATACAGAATATTCTTTTACAGTAAGATCCCACTTAACATTGTGAATAGGTTCTTGGAAACTGCGACTTTAAGTGAAATGAGTGTAACCAAATCAATTTATCCTAGGCTAATTGATGTAAACAAGATTTAAGTTCCCACAGCATATTTCTGGTCACAAAAACATCACCAAAGTTCTAAATAAAAAATCCCAAAACACTTCTAATATTAAATATTAAAGTAAATGTGAGTTATACATACATTTCAGAAAAAATTAATAAAAACAAGTAAGACCATTATTTTCCAAACCATTTATGCCAGTTCAGGGTCATAGGTGGCTGGAGCCCATCACAGCAGTTCAAGGCACAAAGTGGGAACCCACTCTGGAAAGGATTCCCTTCCACTGCAGGGCACACTCACACCCACATTCACTCAAACTGGGACAATTTAGACACAATTCAAGAAACATACAAACCTTTGGGATGTGGGAAGAAACCAGAGGACCCAGAGGAAACCCATGCAGATGTTGGGGAGAACATGCAAACTCCACACAGAGAGTGGTCCAGTCGAGAATCAATTTTTTTCTCATCAACCTTACAACGAAAGGACATTGAACAAAACAACTTTATTTCAGGGCCTACTATATAAATCATATTGTTTTAAATCTATTTATGGGAACTTAACACCTATAACTTTATGTGAATATATCCTTGGACACTGGGATTATGAGTTGGTGACGAGTCAGAATTTTTCTGGGACTATATCCTTAAGGAGAGAGTGACAAAATGCTCATCAATGTTGATTTATAGGTCTGGTTTAATAGAACAAGAAAATATACCAAATGTGGAGAAACCTCTGAAGGGAAAGGGAAATAAAAAGTAAAGTCTACAAAGATATCAGGAGAATAATATAATTTGTGGCCCAATTATTGGAATAATCTAGAAGAATCGGACTTGACTGTTAATGCCAGTGAAAAGTCATAATCAAGGTGTTGGGTGGCTGGCCTCTTATCATGGGGCTCTGGGAAGAATCTTCTTTCAGCTCATTCAGATTATTTGGTCTACCACAGAAACACACTCTTAAACCCATGTGAGAAAGCCTGAGAGCCACTGATAGTTTTTAAAATATATATTTTTATTGATTTCAGAAAGAAAGGGAGAGGGAGAAAGAGATAGAAACATTAATGATGAGAGAATCACTGATTGGCTGCATCCTGCATGCTCCCTACTGGGAATCAAGCCTGCAACCCAAGCATGTGCCTTTGACTAGAATTGAACCCACGACCCTTCAGTATGCAGGCCAATGCTCTATCCACTGAGCCAAACCTGCTAGGGCGAGAGCCACTGATATTTTAATCTTAATGATGAGAGAAGTCAGGACACAGAGAGTGAACTGACATGCTAGAGTTGATACAACAATTAATGACAGTTCTGCAATTAGAACCTTATGATCCTGAATTCCAGGACAATGATCTTTTCTGCCGAAGCAAGTTGTCATTTAATTTAATAACATATTTATAGTCTCTGCAGCAATTGCATTTAAACTTTGTACAATGACAAATGGAGAATAAAAAAGGTCAGCAAAATAGCTGCAGTGTGTAAATATTTAAATACTTATATTCAATTGTTTAATGTCTATAATAGGATTTTAATTAAATTTTTATCACTTGTTCCTCCAGATTTTTGGCATTATTTCTGATCCAATCAGAGCCTGGTAATTTATAAAGTGAGCCACACTCTCAGAAGGAGAGCCCCAATTAGTATTATACAAAAATAAATGTCTAATGTAAAGCCACTGTGATTTGCTGAAAGTTCAATGTTGATACTTATCATAACTGTGCTAAAAAGAACTCTGTAGCAGTTATTTTATTATCTTATAAATGCTGTTGTACAGCTGCGGCATGCAATCTCATACCTCACAGTGTAGCTGTACACTTAGGTGAAACTATAAAACTTTATACTGTACATCAAATTAATCTTGCACCACTGTGCTCAAGTGAAGCATGCTTTGAATTTTTCAATAATTCTTCAGCACATGGAAGGAAACCAGGTCACTACAAGGACTTATTGGGAGACAGGGAGATGTTCAATTCCTGAAGGAAACAAATTTGCCTCAGAAGGGCTCTAACAAAATACAGAAAAGCTGATCCTGTAGTTTTTCTTGTTTTCCCCTCTCTCCTTAGGCTTTCTCCTTTTCTCCTGTTTGTATCTTCGTTCTGCTCTGCTTGCTTCTTGATTCTTTTTTCCTAAAACCCTTGATTTCTCTCCCTAATTCTTATATGAAATCAATGATGAGAATGATTAACTGGAAAGTATGTAGAGCATGAATTTAAGCCTCCCTATGGCAGAGACTGGGATCACCAAATATTCCAACTGCTATCTTACTTCCCTGTTTATCTTTCATTTAGATTGGGGCTATAAAATTAATCTAGCCAACGGACCATGAGTGAGCGTGTAATGGGTCACTTCCAGGTCAAGGCAGTTAGGAGGCAATGTGCCTCTTCCATCTCCTCCTCTATTGTGGTAACCCCAATGCTCATGAGTTCTAGATGCTGAAGCTACAAGATGGAAGAGGGTTGTGCAACCTATCTTGGATTTTAAAGGGACAAAAACAAAAATAAAACATTTTGTGTATTAAGCCTCAGAGATGTTGGATTTAATCTAGCCTATCACGGCCGATTCAGAAATTGGTAGCAGAAGCATCGTTTGAGAGATAGACAATAAGGAAACAGATATTGGTGGCTGCCAAAAAAAAAAAAAAAAGGTGGTGGTGGTGGTGGTGGGGGGAATCCTTGTTCTACAGGGACAAATTATTTGAGAAAACTGTCATCAGAAGTAATTGGGAAATGACAATGCTAGTGTGATCCAAGCTGGCAACTCTAGGTCAAAGTATTAGAAAACATCTAATAGTGCATCTCAGACTGTGTATGGTGAGTTAGTATAAGAATGAGATTAGCTCAGAAAAAATTGTCTGGTTTGTAGCAAGAATGACAAGAAATATAGAGTTTAGGAATGTGGGTGTAGCAGGAATGACAAGAAATACAGAGTTTAGAAAAGTGGGTTTAGGGTTGGAAATTATACTAGTATTAACAAAGACCTTGAGGATCAAATGTCCAATAAAAGTTACCAGGTAGATTAAATGACTAGGGTCAAAAAATCAAAATAACTTTGAGCCTTCCCATCTATAATAATAAAAGCGTAATATGCTAATTAGACTGGACAGCCGAACGACCTTCTGGACGTCATTCCAGATGAAACCAGAGCGGCGGGGACTGAGGCAGAGGTGGTTAGGGGTGATCAGGCAGGAAGGCGAGCCATTAGGGGCGATCAGGCAGGCAGGCACAGTGGTTAGGAGCGATCAGGCAAGCAGGCGAGTGGTTAGGGGTGATTAGGCAGGCAGGCAGGCCAGTGGTTAGGAGCCAGGGGTCCCGGATTGCGAGAGGGTGCTGGCCAGACTGAGGGGGACCCCCGCCTCCCTTGTGCATGGAATTTCGTGCACTGGGCCTCTAGTTTAGTTATAAAAGCCTTAAAATAGCTGCCATTGTTTTAGAAAGAGGATGTATTAGTTTTCTGCTGCTGTGTAACAAATTACCACAAATTTATTGGCTAAAAATGACACTCAGAATTGTATGATATGTAAACTGTATCTTAGTAAAGCTGTTGAAAACCCAAAATATCCATTTATTTGCCTCATGTTTTCCATGGGTCAGGAATCTGGACATGCCTTAGCTGGGTCCTTTGCTTTGTGTCTCACAAAACTGCAATTGAGGTGTCAGCTGGGGCTTGGCCTCATCTGATGTTGGGGTTCTCTTTCAAGCTCACACAGTATTGGTAGAATTCATTTCCTTGCATCTGTAGAACTCATGGAAATTTACTTCTTATGGGCAAGCAAGAGAGAGGCAGTCTCTGCTGCTTCAAGGGTCTGACTGGTTGACTTGCTTTTAAAGACTCAACTGATTAGGTCAGGCTCACCCAAGATAATCTATTTTTTATTAACATAAAGTCAACTTATTAGGGACTATAATCCTATATAATAAAAGGCTAATATGCAAATCGACCAAAAGGTGAAATAACCGGTCGCTATGACGCACACTGACCACCAGGGGCAGGCGCTCAACACAGGGGAAGCGCCACTCAGCCAGAAGCCGGGCTCACGGCTGGCGAGCGCAGTGCTGGTGGTGGGAGCCTCTCCCACCTCCACAGCAGTGCTAAGGATGTCCTACTGATGGCAATCAGACATCCCTTGAGGGATCCCGGACTGCAAGAGGGCACAGGTCGGGCTGAGGGACCAACCCACCCCCAGTGCACAAATTTCGTGCACCAGGCCTCTAGTTGCATCTATAAAATTCCTTTACCTTTACCATATAACTTAATTTTAGAAGTTAGATCCCACACATTCAGATTTCTCACTCACACTAAGGGGAAGATATTATCCAGGACATGTACAGCAGGGATAGTAATTTTGGGGACCATCTCACAATTCTGTTTACCACAGAGACAGAGAGAAATGGGAGGGAGAGAGAGAAAGTGGAAGCTGAAGAGATTACAAACTTAGGAAGTAAAGTATCCCTGAGAATGGTATCATGCAAGTTTTAGTGTGAAAACTGGCAGGCACATATTACTGGAACAAAAAGATTCCACATCTAGTAAGTTTTTAAGGGAAATGAATTGCCCATAAAATCTGTACCTCAGGTTTTAAAAGCCTTTGACTGTTTCACATTTAAAACAACCTTTGGGCCCATATCTTCCAGAAGCCAGAGGAAGGCTGGAAAAGTGTGCTACTGAGGAGGGCCTCTTCCCTTATGACTATCAAAGATAAAGACAAAGAAGGTGATAAAAAAGGAAAAACCTTCTGCAAGTGGCCATGGGGGCCACAAAGAACAATGGGTAAGGAGTTTCCTTCCAGAGTAGAATGAGGGTCTCATCAAAGAAACTTCCCCCCACCTAGGGTAGAAGGTCTTTGGACTAGTGACTGCTATGTGCTTCCCATTTGCTATGGGCTGAACTGTGTACTCCACCAAATGCATATACTAGTATTGAAGCACTAACTCCCAGAATTTCAGAAGGTGACTGGATTTGGACACAGGAACTTTAAAGAGGTGATTAACTTAGAATGAGGCTGCTAGCATGGGCCCTTATCCAATCTGAGGAGGAAATTTGGACACAAACACTAGGGATATAGACACAGTGTAAAAACCATATAAGGACAGCAAGAAGGTGGTTGAATATAAGCCAAGGAAAGAGGCCTCAGAAGAAACCAAATTGCTGACACCTTGACCTTGAACTAGTTTCCAGAACTGTGAGAAAATTAATTTCTCTAGTTTAAACCTCATAGTATGGGGCATTTTGTTATGGTAGCCCTAGCAAAATAAAATACTATTCTTCCATGTTTAATTATTTATCTGTCTTGTTACTGTTCCTGCTCTCGTGTGTGGTGGTGGGGTGGTGGGTCAAAGGCTTAGATGATAAAAAGTGTTTTGATTTTGTTTTTCCTTTCAGGGCCTAGGCCTGTAGAGAAAGAGAAACCACATCTGGACAAGATGGAGAATCCTGGACTTTAAGTTGGATGGAATGACTTCATGGGACTTTGTAACATCTCCCTTGGGGAGGCACTGAATGTATTCTATGTGTAGGAAGAAGGGAGAAATGGATACTGAGTGATAAGAAGTGTGGATTGTAACAACAAAATTCACCAATTTTCCATGTGCTCCTACATTTCCTAGCTAAAATACTTTTGCTCTGAGAGGTCTTTTTATTGTTCCCAAATATTTGTTCTCTCTTTCCCCGTGAGAGGACAGACATTCCTGCCCATTGCCATGGGGCTTGGAGTGCTCCCTCCCAGAGGCGTATGCAACCCTGCCCAGGCCACTAGCTGTAAACAAAGAAGTCTAAGGAGAAATGATGGTGTCCATTTTTAGCAGAAGCTTAAAGAGCCATTTATTGTTCCCATTCATTGATTTGAATCCATGACGAGGACTAGGATAAAGGAAAGAAATTTCAAGTAGGGTGAATAAGATGAGCAGAATTTGAAATATTGTACTCAGGATACATTATAGGTACTATGAACAGAATTGACTGGCAAGATAGAGTAATTATGTTGGGTTACTTTTTATATATACTATATATATATATATATATATATATATATATATATATATATATATATATATATACACAAACATATTTTTCCAGAAAAGGGGCTATTATGTACCAGACCATGTACTTGTAGATATGATGACAGTTTATAGTTCCAATCTAGACAAGAGGTCACAGTCAGGGGAGTCTGAAAAGAGGCAACCAATGGAGCTCTGAATGAGAATATTTTTTTAAAATTTTATTGATTTCAGAGAGGAAAGGAGGGAGGGAGGGAGGGAGGAAAAGAGGGAGGGAAAGAGAGAGAGAGGTCAATGATGAGACAGTATCACTGACTGCCTGCCTCCTGTCTGCCTCCCACTAGGGATCAAGCCCGAAACTTGCATGTGCCCTGGCCGGGATTGGAACCGTGATCTTCTGAGTTCATAGATTGATGCTCAACCACTGAGCCATGCTGGCTGGGCTGAACGGGAAATCTTGAAGCAGGAAATTTGAGGAGGCACAGGCATACTTATAATCTGGATTTGTTTATAATCCAGGATATAAAGAGTATCCAAGAGAAATGACAGTCAACTTCATACAATACTTTTTCAAATTAGAAATTATGAGTATTTTATTGCTTTACTTGATATGTCGTGGTTTTCAAATGTGATGCATGAATTGGTTGAATCCATGTTATACTATGAAGAAACACTTTTTCATGTAAATACTGATCAAGCATCTCCAGAGGATTTCTGCTGTCACTTCTTAGTTGGGTGACCTTGAGCAAGTTACTGGACTCTTACTAAACCTCAGTTTTCTTATGTGTTAACTGGTGTAATTAACAGAGCCCCAGTCACAAATAAATTTGCTAGAATAAGGGAGTGAAAAACACTTAGCAGAGTGCCTAGTATGTGATAGGCATTGTTACCTCTCTTCTTATACCTCCTCCTTCGTCTTTGGAAAAAAGGAACAGGGAAGAGGTGACTTCTTTGCTGTTTTATTTATTCATCGAATGCATGAAATAATGAATTCGTGTTTTCCCTTTTTTTCCCCAAATACTTTTCTATACAAATATTCCTAAGAACTTTCTTGCGTTTCTTTGTTCTTTTATTCTTTGTCCATACCTAGCTAAAGTGCTGTGTTTAATTATATGATACCCACCACTCCTAAACACATGCACAAAAGTAACCATTGTTTATCTTGTGTTAACAACTGGGATAAAGGATATATAATGTTGAGTAGGAAAGAAAAAGAAACCTGGAATTAGTGACCCTACAAATGACTGTAGCTATAAACATCTCCACGAGATGGATGTCATTAGAAGGAAGATGAGAATGCTGGCATAATTAATGGCTAACATTATCTGTTACCTTTATATAGATGTGGGTTTTATTTAAAACTGTAACTGTTTCTTTTCTTTTTTTTTTTTAAACTTACAGCAGGTGTCAGCAAACCCATAGGCCACAAGTTAAATCTGGCCCACTGCCTGTTTTGTAAATAAAATTTTATTGAACATAGGCACCCCATTTCATTTCCATATTGTCTACGGCTGCTTTTTGCTACAATGGTAGAGTTGAACTATTGCAACAACACCATATGGCCCTCAAAGTCTAAAATGTTTACTCTCTGATCCTTTACAGAAAGAGTTTGCGCAGAAGATCAGTATTTCTTTCACCTCTAGTACAAACTATGCTTAGCCCTTTTCTCTTGGCCAAAAGACAGTTTGGGGAGAGAAAAGACCCCACACCTTTCTTCCCTTTTGTTGTCTGGTGGCCTCAGGCGCATCATGCCTTTGACCTTTAAGTAGCCAGGTTCTCAATCACAGTATTACATACTGTCCCTTGCCACATTTAATAAATGACCATGTATCTGTGGAAAAGTTTGTCCTTAAGGAAGGGCCAGAAATTCTGTGATCATTGGATAATTAATGTCACAACTTCTAGGGACTCTTTCTAGAACCCCAAGAGAGAAGCAAGATTCTCCCTTTGTTGATTCTGAAACAGACCTTCTCACTCCTACATCTAAAATCTGCACTCAGGCCCAAAGTAGCTCAGCTAGTTAGAGTGTTTTTCCAATACACCACGGTTGCAGGTTCGATCCCCGGTCAGGGCATATATAAGAATCAACCAATGAATGCATAATTAAGTGGAACAACAAATCCATGTTTCTCGTTCTTTCCCTTCCTATCTCTCTAAAATCAATAAAAACATAAAGTAAAGTAAGATTTGTACTCATGACCATTAACTTTCCTCATGCAGTTGGCTGGTATGAAGATTGACAAATAGAGTATGCTATTTGCCATAAAGTTGGAAAGTAATGAAGTCTTATTAGATAGGCTTGCTTAAAATTTTGCTTCCTAGACTTGTGCCCAGTGGTGTCGTCTGCTAGATTGATCATGTCTGTACCCCTCTTGGAGATTTAATGATAAAAAATAGGTCAGTAAGACATATTCAAGCATTCAGTTTGATAGCTTCAGAATGACTAGCTACTAGATGCAGTGGGATTATAAAAATGGATTCAGGGTTTGCTTCGGTTTATCAAAAAGCTGTGAACTGTCCTTGAAACACTGTGGATTTTAATTGCTTATGATGGCTATTTAAAATGAATTTGATATTTTCTCTTTTTCATGCAATAACAAATATATATATATATATGGGGGGAACCTACCGAATTGTCAGAAGTGCAGCATCCCACTTTATGAACCCCGAAGTAATGGCTCTGCGAGAGGCACATGTTATTGACTGTGAAGACATTCTGTGTCGGTTGACTGTGAACTGAAGTATCGTTTTCCCTCTCATCCTGGCACCTGGATAATATTAAATTTGGACCTTTGATTTGATTGATACATCTCAGCAGCAGGACATTTAGTCATTTATGTCATAAAACCAAAATGAAATATTTTATATCACTGAACACAGCCCTGCAAGGTGCAGTACTTAAAATCAAATGAAGTTAGCATCAATTTTACAGTTATTTAAAAATATATACATACAGGCACACACGTGCACACAAACATATAAACCCACCTTAGAAATGCCCCCCTCTTTTTGTTTTGGAGTGACATTTAGTAAAAATATAAAATTTACCTAAAGAAGCTGAGGTGGCAGCTTTAAAAGCAACAAACAGGGACCTACTTACATATGCAAAACAGACACTCACAGGTGCAAGAAAGGTAATTGCTGGTGCAAAATATGCCATTACCTGTTTTACATGCACAACTGCCTGATTTGTAAGGGCAACTAGCTGATTTTGTCTTCTTCTGCATAATTTTTATGCACAAATTAGTTGCGTTGGAAAATTTGGCACCAATATTTCTCTCTTCTTGGACCTAAAGTATATTAGGTATAGAAGACAATAGAAACCTCAGTGACTCAGTAAAATGCATTTGTTATCTATTTTTATTTACAAAAACTAAAAGACAGGAAGGTTCTTCTGGAATATTTCCCCCCTGATAACAAGATTTTGTGCTTTTTTTTCTCAAGTGCAATGTATTTCATTACCACTTTAAAATCTGCTGAAACCATGCAGCAACTTGCTTGCCTATTAGTTTAACTGAAGGCCCATCACAGCAGTGCATTATGCACTGTCTTGGGAACAATTAAGTCATGCCATCCCCACAAAGCAGTTTTTAAGTGGGCAAAACATATTTAATGGGAGCATTTGGGGCACCCAGAATGAAAATACAATGAAAATTATAAGGAATATGTACTTACCCTAACACTAAACAGGCTCCTTATAATTCACATGTACACTCTTGGGGATATGGTATCCTGTGTGTACATTCTAAGTGTTGTTAATGAAGTGTTTATCATCTATGGCAGCTTAAGCCGAAGAATGTAATCTGTGGCCAGCTAAAGGGCACTGTTAACAACAGCAGCAATGCAAATTTAATATGCATATAATTATTGATCTCTTTAATACAAAGCTTATGAATAATATTCATATTTAGGGAATCAGGCATCAACAGCTTAGCAATTGATAGATTTAGACAGGTCAGACAATGTCAGTCTAACGGCATGTAATCTATATAGACAAATGTGTCAGAAAGGTGGTGTGAGAAATGCCATTATGATGTATAAAAAGGACCAGATTCAGTATTCCTTTTCCTTTCTTAATATGGTACACATGTTTCTAAAGCAAGAGTGTTTTTTTATTAATTCTCTTACAAGCACTAATAGTAGGTCAAATTAAAACACAAGTGTGTCCAGGTCACCTGTCCTGCTCCCCATATCATACGATATGTTTAAAAAATGTCAACATCAGTGCAAAAGTCATGTCACTCTTTATGTTTTTCAACATTGAATTTTTTTGCATTTTATTTTATTTAAAAAAATCTTTATTGTTGAAAGTATTACAGATGTCCCCTTTACTTCCCCATTGACCCCTTCTAGCCCACCCCGCCCACCACACCAGGCCTTCACCATCCTATTGTCTGTGTCCATGGGTTATGCATATATGCATACAGATTCTTTGGTTGTTCTCTTCCAAAATACCCACCCTCCTCCACCTTCCATCCGAGATCCAGAGACATAGAAGCATAGAACAGACTGTAGAATTGCAACATTGAAATTTGGGATCACACTCTATTTGAGGTCACAGCTCCATTTGATACACTAACCTGATTTTTTAGTGAGGACATATCTTTTGTGACTGACAGGATTAACCATAGCTTTGTAGCATTTCAATGACCAGCTTTCTTACAATGGAGTTTAAAGTTGCTCTAGTTAACTGAAGTTTTGTATTACAGCTGAATTTCTACCTTAAGAGTCATTATTATAGGGAATCGGAATGGGTACTTGGTTTCAGGAGGCATTTAGATCCAAATGGCATGGCTGTGCTTCTTTCTAAGATCTATACAATAACATATACAAAATGTTACCAATGACTTTCTTGCTTGTGATTTTTATTTAGTCTTTTTAAAAGCAGGTTACAGATGAGGTCCAGGATACAAATTTAATTTCTGTGTGAAATAGTTTAGTTAGCTTTATTCTGTCTCATTGTCTCCTGTGAAATAATTTGATCTATTTCTTTAGTCCTAGTAACTATCAGAGATACTTAGTAATGTTCTTTCTAAGGAACTAACACATGAATGAAAGTATGTAAAGTCACATAGGAAGGAAGGAAAGGGAAGAAGAAAGACTCTGGAAAGTTTTGGAAAAATATATATTTTTTTCCATTTTGTATGAGAATATTTTTCAGTGTGGACAGTAATCTTCTAAATAGATTATGTTTCTGAAAGTAACAGATATCCAAATGCAGTGTAAGATTTCTATTTTGAGAATAACTAGTATTTCAAAACTAAAGAAAGGTAATGTCAACATCTTACTGCCAAGTACAAAGAATGATTAACCAGCCTGCACAACAAAAAAGTTATCTATGGCCAATAAAAGAGTAAGCTATTTCTTGATAATTCAAATAGACTATTCTGACCTTTACAAGATATGTTCATGGACATTTAAAATGAATTAAGTATTACTGAGTTACCCAATTTTAAACATTTGAGAACAAAAAAATATGCCATCAAATTTGATAGTCAATGGACAAAATAAAATGCAATATCAGTATGTAACTGACACACATTTTTTGCTAAGATATGCATTTACTTTCACATAATATTATTTTTCAATGAAGGCATCTCTTTGTATATATAAATAAATATTTAATTTTCACAGCACAATATAACTATCTGAGAAGAAAATTTACAAACCAAAGACAATATTCTTTGTGGAGTCATGTGCCCTCATGTTTTATTTGGAATACATGAACATCATATATACATCTGATATGGAAAATATATATATATATATATATATATATATATATATATATATATATCTGATATGGAAAGTAATGATTCTGTTTCATGAAAGTGCAACTGCAGATGATAGAGAAATAACGTTAGCACTGAAGAAAAAGTGGAAGTGAAGCCCTTGACAAACCAAGAACTGACCAGAGGGAGAATCAATAGATGTTTTCATATAAAAATTATACGTACTCTAAAAAAAAAAAAAAAAAGAAAATAAATAAAAATATTATACCTACTCTTGGAAAATGCAGTGAAAATACTAAAATCTGGAAAAATGAACCCTCAAGAATAAAAGGCACAAAATGGAGACTTAGGTAAAGCGATGCAAAGTTGATTCTGAAAATATTGATTATGAGCCAATAAAACTAAGAGAATCGGCTACAAAGATACTCTGTTAGAACCTAGTTTACTTCCTCTTAACTCTTCTTTCTCTACTCTTGTCTTCTCTTCCAGATCTCACTTCAAGTGCTATTTCAGGCCTCTCTCTCTTTTGTTCTCTGAGCTTGAACTGCCTGTTTGCCCATGATCTGAAGGTTCTGAAATATCATGTCACACTTTACTGTGTCTTTGAATAATGAATCATTATTAGGGAGGAAAGTTAGCCTAACCAGAGAACCGTCTCCAAAAGGAGAGTGAAAGCCCATTAGTTTTTCAGAGTCATAAGGAAATTAAAAGGAAGAATAAATACTAGTTTTAAAAAGAAAAAGGAAAAAAAAAGAGCTCAGTGGTCTATGATCTTCAGGTTTACATGCATGAATCTCTCATCTTGCTTCCGTGAATTGGGTAGATTTTCCTTGGCTGTGGATATATGATAATCTTTTTATTAAAGCTAAGGACTCTCATAGAGGCCTTTTCCAGCTACTAGATTGGAGTAATCTAAAGTACAAGCCATAAAAATTAATGGTAAAAGTTAATACTCAGGGAAGTAAGAATGGGCTGTTGGAATCAGCATCAATCTGATGATGCTTTTGTGGGACTCTGTTGTCTGAAAAGAGCAATTTCAACTACAAAATTACAAAGGAGTCCTTTCCCGTTAAGTCTCCTAACACCTTGTACAATTGCTTCCATGTACTTAAGTTTCCAACTGAGTTAAAGTTCCTTGAAGTTCAAAGGTTGTGTCATGCTCAGGCTTCTCTCCAAAGTATGTAGTTCAGCATCTCAGTAAATATTTGTTGAAATTAAGTGAATATGGTTTACCAATAAACATTTATTGAACATCTGTTATGGAGAAGGCAGTGTGGGCTAGGGTCTGGGAAAGGACAAAGAATAACATTTAAGGGCTTAAAGTCTAGTTGAGTTGGTCAGTGTACATTTAGGAGAGAAAAACAATAATAGGAGATAGCATCTGTTAAATATCAAATGGGATTGTTACAAGCCACCAGGAGTTAGTCACCCCTCAGGGCTGGGAACTATGAAGAAAGCATAAATCTCTATTATGTATTTGAGACTTTCTGTTTTTCTGATGAAAAGGTTAGCAGAGCGTGTTCAGTTCTATCACTTCTGAATTGGTCTAGGCCAGTGGTCGGCAAACTCATTAGTCAACAGAGCCAAATATCAACAGTACAATGATTGAAATTTCTTTTGAGAGTCAAATTTTTTAAACTTAAACTTCTTCTAATGCCACTTCTTCAAAATAGACTTGCCCAGGCCATGGTATTTTGTGGAAGAGCCACACTCAAGGGGCCAAAGAGCCGCATGTGGCTCGCGAGCCGCAGTTTGCCGACCACGGGCCTAGGCTACTCTTCGAATACTAAGTCAGAAGCCACCGTTACCCATGCTGTTGAAGTGCAAACAAGGTGTGTTCAAAGAGGATGGATGCATATTCACAGCAGAATGGCCTGGGAGGAGGGAAGAACTAGACACCAGGAATCATACTGGGTGGAGCAGATGCTTCAGCTAGAACTGTGATCAGGTGAGGAGAGAGCCCAGTGAAGTATGGTGTGGCACCTAAAGAGTAGAAATGCAGGCAGCAGCAACCCAATTAATGTTACAGAGTTTTAGCAAGACTTAAGTTCCATAGTTAAAGACAGAACTGGATAACTAACATCTCAATTTTTATAAACTTTTAATTGAGTGCTTCATATTCATTCATTTACTCATTCATTCATCCAATTAATGTTTAATGATCCCTTTGGGAATCTAAGGAAGGAACAATATAAAATATATCATGTGCTACAGTGGAAATTAATAAGTAAATGGGAATAGAAATAAAGGAGTGCATAATTTTGCCTCAGGGAGGGATTCTATAAAGGAAGTGACCTTTGAACTAGATATTAAAAGATGACAAGCTTTCACAAGAGGAGGAGAAAGGGCATTTCAGATAGCAATGAGTGAAAATTGAATTATTTAGCTTTGCACACACAACTGAAGAATGGACTTCTCTACTGCTTACTAATTGAGTGGCTTAGTAGGTTTTTTGTGAAGAAAAACGAACATGTGAACATGTTTTGAGCCACTTAATGTTCCCAAACTTATCATTATTTGCTAGGTAACATTGGGAAAATTGACCTATCTAAGATTCAAAAGAAACTATGCTGAGAGATAAAATATAAATGATAGAACTGGTTAAAAAATATATTTTATCAGAATAGATGTAAATGAGGAATAAACTGGAGAGTTAACAACTTTATTTTGGCCCCTTGGCATAACCTCAATCTCATCTTAGTATAGATTTATTATTTGAATAGATAATTTTACAACAGAATTTAATAAACATTTGATGAGATAATAATGATTGGTAACAAAAATAAAGATGATGACGATGATATTATTACATGTAGTATCATTTTAGAATCTGTACCTTTCCTCTCTTTTGATTCCTTCTCATTTAAAGAGGATGGCTCAATTCCTGATGGATCAGCTGGCATTTGATGAGTCAATTGTCAGTTCTTTCTTAGGATCCAAATCCACTCAACTAATCTAAATCCCCTCAGACACAAGTAGCCTTAGGTTTCTAAAGTTTGAGTTAATTGAGTTGTATTGTATATGAGCAATTCAGATGAGGTATTGAAAACAAGATTTTAGAGTTTACAGAGGATACTAAAACTGGAGGCTGAGCAAATAATGAGGAACAAAACAATCAGACTCAAAAGAATTTGGATTGTATAAGTAATTGGATCAGCAGATGGCAAATGCAGTTCAGTACAGGAAAATGTAAAAGAGACTTGAAGCAAAAGAAACAAACAGGAGAATGTGTGCTAAATGGAACCATCATCCAGAATGCTGACCAGGAAATGGGAAGGAGGGGCTACTATAAAAACATAAATCATGGCAACTCTTAGCTTATGGCTAATTCTGTTGTTTTAATCCTATCAGAAAGCATGTGCATGCACATTACCCATAGTGGGGACTTACTGTACCCTATGGGAACAAGCAGTATGCTCCAAATTTCAATAATTTCACCACTCAGTTTTGTCAAGGCACCTTTCAAAAATTCTTAAGGTGTTAAACTTATTTTAATGCCGCCTTTTCTCCCTTTTGTTTAGGCTTTTGCTCATTATTCTATAATTGCCCTTCTCAGACATTGCTAGAAAGATTCAGAACAATGTTTTCAGGATATTTTACTAATTACCCTATAATTCACTATGTCATAAAATCCCCAGGAGGATCCACAGAAGGGTATCACTCTCCCCATTTGCCCCATTCCCTGAAGGTATAATGCACACTTTGCAGGGGTGGGAGATCAACTGTTTAGTGAGGCAGAGTTATAGGCAGTGCATTTACAATCTTTCTGTGTGTGTGCGCAGAAGAATGGCCTGGGAAGCAATGGAAATACTTAGCTTCTTTTTCCACAGTCCAACTTAGATGAGCCTGGCAACTGGCATCTCAAAGAGTCTCCCCTGGTGATGCTAATGAAGGTCATCTTTGGGAGACATTGGAAAACACCAGGCAGCTAGGGGGAAAAGTAGAAAAAACACCAATCCTAGTCCTGTCTCAGCTAACTGAATAATTAACTTGTTGACAGTGAAGCTGCTCAAGCTTCATGTTCTTTATCTAGAAAACGAGTATAATATCTGCCCAGCATACTTGGCAGAGGAGCAACTGAAATAACGTCTGACATCTTATTGCATGTAAATATAAACCCAAGGTAAAAAGCTTGCCAAAATGTAATGTGTGCTATTGTGATCCCACAGTAATGTGCTTTTAAATGGATGGTGGAGGCAGCCATCTATACCCAGCCGGAGTTACAGTTTCCTTTTCATCTGTTGCCACAGGAATTCTCACCCATAGTTGATCTCTGCAACCAAATAGGTACTGAAAGTAGTAGGTGTTTTCCTTTGTATACTTTTAAAAAGTGCTAATAGAAGGTCACTAACTGTGTCCCCATGGTTCTGTTACTCCCAGGGAGCAACGTTTGAATAGCAGTCTTCAGTGTTTGGATTCAGGCGCATACCCTATGCTCACTGATACTCAACTCCAGCTTTTGTGGTTGGGAATGAAAATGACTTCCACTGGCCTGATAATCACCCTTTTATCATCCGCTGCTGAGGTCAGTTTCGCATCTGCAGAAAGTAAAACTGAAGTCTGTTTACAAATCATACTGAATCCATGGAGCAAAGCGACCTGTGAAGTCAATTAATCCCAAGAATATGTAAAAATGCCCATAGTTCTTTTTTCCCGTAGTTCTTTACTTTCTGAAATTCTATATTATCCAGGCAGTCTCATGTAAAGTGTATTGGTGGCTGAATTAAACAATGATAAGCTCCAAAACGACAAGAATCAGCTAAACTGAGGCATCCAAAGACACTGCTTTAGGATGAGAGTTACAATAAACACATGGAAGAGTGTATGCACAGCTTCTTCAGCGCTTGTCTTGGTACCATAACCCTCTCTTTGGAACAGTCTGTGAACATGGCTACCATGTAATTAGCTGAGCAATGTTAGGTGTTTAAAAATATTTTTTCAGGTGCTTTTTTGTATTCAGGATAGATCTCAATACCAAAAATCAATCTCAATCAAAGCAGCAACTGAGTTTATAATAAATTAACATGAAAAGGTTTTCTACTGAGTAGATAGTTAATTACTATCTAATTTGAATATTTTTGCATATTAATGAGAAATGAATGAAAATCATTTTTAGATTTTTAACTTCAGCTGAGAAACCCATGGAGATAATGGATCCTTTTTTTTAAGAGGCAGGTGATCTCTATTACTAAAGGAGATACCATTTTTTTTTAAAAATTTACTGACTTGTTTTAAGTTGATTAATGGATTACTATTTTGCCATTAATAAACTATATTCAAATGAAAGACAACTTCATTATGTGACTCTGTAGCTCCTAGCTGCCTGCCAAGTAAGAAAAATGAAAAATAGATGAAGAGTTTTCTAAGAAAAAATATAACCTTGCACAGTCCTTCAAAATGTCTGGATGTAGACATTTCTATGTTTCTAAATGTAAATGAAGTTTTATAACTTATAATTCCTTTACAACATGAAGTTCTATGTATATTGTTTACAAATGATATTTAGATTTAGAATATACATAATGAACTGAAGTAGGGGTACACTCTTGAAACTATTACTGCATTTTCTAATTTGAAAAAGTGACTGACAACTGCCTCAGGCCTCAGAAATTACAGCCAGCTAGAAGTTGAAAGTCACTGGTATAAAGTATTCTTGAAAACTTCTTTTAGCATTGCATGCAAAGAATAATATTTCTATTACTTTATACCCATTTAGGAAAAAATAATTTAAAGAACTACTTAGCTCTTTTCAGTTTTCTTTTACCTTTACTTCTTATTCCATATTTGTTGTTTGATACATACTTTTAGGCTACCTTCCTTTCTCTCTTTGTGAAGGATTTGCTCTTATCTAATAATTCTGTGCATTCAATTGGCTCTAGCTAATATTTCTTATAGACTAATGCAGACCAGTCATGATGAATAAAATTAGATAAGTATTTTCAGACGTTTGAAACCAAACACTTCATCCAAGATGGGTAATGTAACAAGGTATTATTTCTTTCAGTCCACATTCAATTTTAAGGTATTGGCTATTTTAGTCATGTTGTTACCACACCAGCCCAACATTGATATTGTTAAGCCTTAGATATATAGGAATGTTCTTACAAATAAGTTAGTTGGCATTGTATTTTACCAAGAAGAGTCGGGGTTGGATTGAACTCATGGACCTTCAATTAGCATCTGGCCTTGGAGCATGAGTTCAAGAGATGCTTTTGGGTTGTTTAACTCAAATTATTTAACTCAAGAGAAAAAAAAGTAGAAGAGTATTTTCTGTAGCTTAAGGAACACCTCCTTTATATTACAAAAGAGTCCAAGAACTTGAGATCGATCATTCCTGAAAAAGAAACTACTTAGATGGATGTGTTCACAGTTACTCCCAGACTCATCCCACTCACTGGTTGCCTATCATCATGGTCAGGACCTTTGATGCCAGGAAATGAAAAGAATTTTACCCATACACAGGTGATAGACTCTAAAAGTGGCATTGACAATACATCTGAAGAAAAGTCTGGAAAAGAGGCAAGCCATTTAAAAAGGAACTAAAAACCTTGATGTTTCCAATTGAGCCATATGCCAGGGTAACTCTCAGGATAAGAAATGAACTATATTTTATATGCACAAAGTAGGATTTTTTAACAAAAATATGAAATCAAGAGTGGCATTAGCATGAGCTGTCCACTCCCCCTCTCCTCCTTCTGGTCTCTTCCAGTTTCTTTTGCCAAAGAACTGAGAACGAATTTTTGAGAGCCAAGGAAATGGGAAGGAAGACAAAATAAAGCTGGGAGAATTTTGGCGGAATTACATACTTAACATACTGCACCATTTCTTTAATATATTTAAATAGTCCTGTGTCATCAGTAAGTGGCTTTACTTTTCAACAATTTGTGATGTATTTTGTTTTTCCTTAATTAAGTTTCACATGCTGGAATTAATTACTTCTGGGTAGTTGAAATCTGGTGGTCTAATTTTCAACTTCAGTTAATAGAACTCAAAGTCTACATTCACCTCTGAAATTACCAACCTTACCAGATTATATTTGCCTACCTATATCTTCTACATCATGAATATACAGGGAAGCTGCAAAGTCTGATTATTATTCATGTGTGACTCATGAGTTAGTCTCACTACTTATAGAGAAATGTTGTTTATCACATGCAAGATTTCTGTATTTTAGGATTGCATATAAAAACATAAAGGGTGTACTTGTACCTCTAAAACATTAAAAACCATTTCTTTTCCTAGTCATTAAAGTAAAGCTATATAAAAATTGCATTTTTCCAAAGATAATGTGAAAATAATGTGAAGAAATTCAGTATGCCAACCTGGAGTAGTTTGAAATACCTAGATATCATTATTCAAAATTAAATGTTCAAAGATTCTGAAAACTTCAGTATGAATAGGTTCAAGGCAAGAATCCAACTAAATGCACCTAGAATGCCCAGTTTTAGATAATAAAATGCACACATACATACACATATATAATAAATTATTCTTACATGTCTGATGATGCACACAGGAAGGTATTATCTTTGTTTTGCAGACAAATATATTAAGAGTAAGTGATATTAATTGAGACTACCCTATGAACAATTGGTCTTTAACTTGGGTTATCTAAATTCATAGCCTGAGCTACTTCCATTTATATTACAAGTAATAATTATAAAAGTAGAAAAGGAGGAATTAGAGACCAGAAAGTAGAGGCTGAACAAGGGAAAGAGGAAGTGGGACCTGTACTAGCACCTCTTTGCCTTTCTCTTTTCTCTATATATCATTATATTTCAACCAAATTCTCTCCCATGTTGTTGGTATTTTCTTTATCTCATCTAAGTAGCTGGATTGTTAATCAACATTAAGGCATAAATGAACTTGACTTAATTTTAGTAGATAATAGTTATATCCCTAATATAATATAAAAATTCGCCAACTAGTCGAATGTGCTCTGGAGAGTCTACATTTGAAAACCAACACCTTCTAACTTACTTACTAGTAGATTCCTAAAACAATGCTTTATATACAGTTGTCCATTTGATTCCTTGCCTTATGAAGTAGGTATACTCTGATCCTTATTTTAAAATGAGAAAAGAGGCTCAGAGAATTCAAATGACTTCCCCAAGTGACAGCACTAAGATTTGAACTTGCATCTATTCAAATTCAGAGACAAAGAGTCGCTCCCCACTTTGGCAAATAGCTCTCCCCTACCCAGATTCAATAAAACACATAGTCTAAGCTTCCTCACATCTGAGCTGTGTCTCCTTGGGCAAGATACTTAATTTGCCAAGTCAGTTCCCTTCTTATTTGTCAAATAGGATTAACTAATGATGACAGAAGCTTTTCTTTCTTAAAAACAAATGACCATTAAGTAATATCATAAATGTAAAGAGTGCTTTATTATTATTATTACCAGCATTAGGCTAAGCAGGATGGCTTGATAGAGTGAACACGCAGCGTCTATAGGCAGGCTAACCTGGAGTTAAAATCAGTTGCTTACAGGATTATGGTTCTCTGGGCGTTGATTTTAAGATTGAAACTTTGAGTGGAGGAATTTCCTTATGTAATGGGTCATCTTGTTGGTGGTATGAGTCATCAATGCAGTTTTAGCTTCTTATGACAAGCAGAGCTTATCACAAATGACTATATGGGAAAGTTTTAGTCAGACACTGGCATTTACTTTTGTTCATCAGATATTTGCTCATCATTGTCTCATTTTCTGTCTTGGAAAGGAAGTGAAGTTGGGTAAAGTGAAAATCTTTTCGGCTGCATTCTTTTTTTTGTATAACTACCATCTTACTGAGCACATATGTCTATATTTCTTGTCGCTTTTATTTTTTTTTAGTTTAGTCACTGGGTTTCTTTAAATATATAAGATAGTATATGCTGATGAAACTTGCCACTTTTTTTTAAACATATATTTTTATTTATTTCAGAGAGGAAGAGAGAGGGATAGAAACATCAATGATGAGAGAATCATTGATGAACTGCCTCCTGCACGCCCCCTACTGGGGATCGAGCCCACAACCTGAGCATGTACCCTTGACCGGAATCTAACCAGGGACCTTTCCGTCCATAGGCCCATGCTCTATCCACTGAGCCAAACCAGCTAGGGCGAAATTTGCCACCCTGAAGCTAAATTCACTGTAGGTAATCCTGGGCCTGATCTTCAGAAACCAAATAATAGGATTATTACTTTATAGTTGTTAGGTTATAAATGCTTTCATATTTGCAATGTGTTTTTAGATTTCTGTAGAATCATGTGTGGTGAGTCACTGTAAAGATTCATAATAACTAGAATTGACATTAATGTATTTTGCTTGGTTAATGTCATTTTCAACTGGAACATGTATTTGGTCTTTTCGGTTCTGCACTGACCATTCCTATTTGGAGACAGAACTTCTAAAGAACTATGATTCCATGTTGCTATGTCCAATTCTGCCCTTTTTATTTGAATACATAGTACATACAGTTTATTTTATACTGCAGTTATTTTTCAGTGCAATATACTTCCTTCTTGAAATAAAAATAATCAACAGTAAACACCACAACTACAGCTGCATTTTTAAATATTTTATAATCCAATCAAATTGTTTGAGTAGTAATGCATTTAAACGTTGTTATGGAATCCCCTCCAGACTTTTTAAAATTGTTACTCTGTTCCTGGGTATGCTATTTATGAAATTCATAAGGGATGACATTTTAATAATAGAGCATGTGACTTAGAGAGTAGTGTTTCTTTTTCATGTTTTAGTATAATCTATACTTTTCTGGTTAACTTTCAAAGGGACACAACTACAAATTATACTTTTATTAATGAACATATATACATCTGTTATTGTTGCTGTAATTAAAATTACCTTAAATGAAAATTTTTATCTGAGTCATTTGGCATATTTTCAGACATTCAGATAAAGCAGCAGCTTTACCGAAGGCAGTGGTCGGCAAACTGTGGCTCGCGAGCCACATGCGGCTCTTTGGCCCCTTGAGTGTGGCTCTTCCACAAAACACCACGTGCGGGCGCGCACGTACAGTGCGATTGAAACTTCGTGGCCCATGCGCAGAAGTCGGTTTTCGGCTCTCAAAAGAAATTTCAATCGTTGTACTGTTGATATTTGGCTCTGTTAACTAATGAGTTTGCTGACCACTGACCTAAGGAAATAAGGTACTAAGCTGAAACCAAGTGAGAAAAATAAATTTATAAAAGACTCAAAGCATAGGTCATCTATAATTAAGTATAATGTGATTTTTAGGACAGGTCTAGGTTCCTGAAAAAGTTTAAATTATTTTTAAATTTTACAGGCTAGAAAAAATAATTTGGAGAGAGTCCTATTATTACTACTATTAGTAGAGCTAACATTAACTGAAGCCTTACTTTGTCCTATGTCCTGGGCTAAAGCACTTTATACCATCTATGTTGAAATTTTATGAGATTACTAGAGGCACAGTGCACAACATTCGTGCACTGGAGGGTCCCTCAGCCCCGTCTGTGCCCTCTCGCAGTCTGGGACCCCGAGGGGTGCTTTGCACTGCCACAGCGGCAGGAGAGGCTCCTGCCACCACCGCTGTGTTGCCAGCCGTAAGCCCGGCTTCTGGCTGAGCGGCACTCCCCCTCTGGGAGTGCACTGACCACCAGCGGGCAGCTCCTGTGTTCATCATCTGCCCCCTGGTGGTCAGTGCACGTAACAGCGACCAGTCATTCTGCCGTTCGGTCTATTTGCATATTGGGATTTTATTATATAGGATTTCCTTTTTTTTTTTTTTTTTTTTAAGATGAGGAACTTAAGCCAAATAGTTAATGTCAAGATCTGGCTGACCTCAGAGCCTCATGCTTAATACATAAATATTTAACTAGCACATGTGTATTTCATTGAACACATGTATTTAATACAACAAATGAACTGGGGTGCTCATTTCAGAAGCAAATATTCTTGAATTTTTAAAACACTAATACTCAATAAAATGGACCTTTAAAAGTTGGAATGTTTGCTGTTTAATTTATTAAATTGATTTAAAATATTTAAACAATTTTGTGTTTAAGACTGAGAAAAATAAATTGACATTAACTTTTTCATAGAAAAACTAATAACTCTTTTTGTGGTTGGTTACATTTTAACATGACTCATTCCACTGATGCTTTATTACATAATCACAGATAAATATGATTCAGCACCATTCAAGGGTGCTTTCATCTTTAAACTGAAATATGTTATAGAAACAATATTTTAAGAAAAAATGTTTAAGAAGGGAAAATAACAAGGATTTGTGTACTTTGGGATTCTCTGTGCTTCTTGGACTTATATGTCTATTTCCTTCACCAGGTTAAGAAAGTTTTCTGTCATTAGTTTTTTCAAATAGGTTTTCAATTTCTTATTATCTCTCTTTTCCTTCTGGCACCCCCCTGATGTACATGTTGGAATGCTTAAAGTTGTACCAGAGGCTCCTTATACTATCTTCATTTTTTTAAAAAAGATCTACTTTTTTGTTTGTTTGTTTTAATATGTTTTTATTGATTTTTAGATAGAGGAAGTTTCTTGAGTATCCTTATAACTATTGTTTTGAACTCTGTATCTGGTAGTATGCTTGCCTCCATTTCATTTAGTTGTGTGTGTGTGTTTTCTGGAGAGTTCTCCTGTTCTTTCATTTGGACTTGTTTTTCTCTGCATTTTGGCTGTTTCCCTATATTTATTTATTTTTTTTTTAAAAAAACATATATTTTTATTGACTTCAGAGAGAGAGGGAGAGAGAGATAGAAACATCAATGATGAGAGAGAATAATTGATTGGCTGCATCCTGCATGATCCACACTGGGATTCAAGCCTGCAACCTGGGCATGTGACCTGACCAGGAATTGAACTGTAACCTCCTGGTCCTAGGTCGACGCTCAACCACTGAACAATGCTGGCCGGGCTATATTTGTTTCTCTGTATTAAGTAGAGCTGCTACCTATCCCGGATTTGGTAGAGTGGCTTTGTGTAATAGGTGTCCTGGAGTGTCCTGAGCTGGGGGCTCCAGGTGCGCTGCTCTGTGGGCTGTGTGCACTGCCCTGTTGTAGTTGAGCCTTGATTGCTGTTGGCATCATTGGGAAGAAATGACCCCCAGGCCAATCAGCTGTGAGGACTGGCTGTGACTATAGCAGAGGAGCTATTATGCAGGTGCCGACCCTATGGAGACGTGCTTCAGTGGGCTTTGGGGCTCGCCAATTCTGCCCCTTGAGTGTGTCACTCATGAAGGTGGTAGGGTTGTCCTAATGTTTTTACATCAGAATAAACATATACTGAACAGGCAAAAACACTGGACAGTATAGCAGTTTCATTGCATCTAAAGTTTTAGAAACATTTGGGTGCGATATAACATGATCAGAGGGGACAGCAAAAGGTAAAGTCATGGAGATATGTAGTTAGTCCACCAAACTGCTCTCCCTGTTCAACTTTATTTCCTTGAAATTTAGTGGGCAGATACATTTTCACCAAAATGGAAAAAATAGATATAGACATGTTGGCCTATTCTGTCAAATAAAATAATTTGCTGATATAATGGACAACGAAATATTTAGCAGACCCTTTTTTAAATGCATATTATGCGGGAGGCAATGCATCAAACACTTTTATAGACAAATTACTTAACTTTCACATAATCCCTACAAAATATCTATTGTCAACCAATTGAGTTTCTAAAACTTGTGAAGTTTAACGTCTTACCTAATGTCACATACCTAGAAATGAATGGTAGGGCCCAGATTGAATCCCAGGTCTCCCACCCAAATACAATATATTCTGGCCACTTCAAGATGACCTTAGAATGTTCCTATGGGTAAATGCATCCCTGCCTTTAACCCCCAACTCTCATTTTAAGAAATTTGTGTGACTGAATTGTTTCCCTTGAAAATTTCAGTATACTAGAAGCTACTTGCCTGCGATCAAGTATTATAGTAACATAAGCCATTGCTCTTTAGTCAAATTATGAATATCTAACTGAACCATAAAGAACACTTTATTTAAATGTACTAGAGGCCCAGTGCATGATTGAATCATGCACGTGTAGGGTCCCCTACACACTTCCGCTTTTCGCGGTGGAGCTGGGTGCCTGTCCGCTGGTGTACCAGGCCTTTCAGAAGCCTCCGGCTCGGCGGAGGCTTCTGAAAGGCCTGGTGCCTGAGTGGACAGGCACCCAGCCCCACGCTTTTGATGGTCCGCAGCCGCTGAGGGGGGCTACCCTGCTGTTGAGAGGCGCAGGGGGCGGGACTCCCGCCCCCTGCGCCTCTCAACGGCCGCTGAGGGGGGCTGCCGCGGACACCTAGCTACCCTGACGTTGAGAGGCGCAGCTGGGTGTCCGCGGCAGGCCCCCTCAGCGGCCGCGGATCTGGTCGTTGAGAGGCGCAGGGGGCGGGAGTCCCGCCCCCTGCGCCTCTCAACAGCAGGGTAGCCCCCCTCAGTGGCAGCGGATCCATGCCTCTCAATGGCTGATAGGCCACCCCGAGTCCCGCCCCCCAGCCTCCCACCGCCCAATCGTGGGCGTAGCGGAGTGATGGTAATTTACATGTTACTCTATTATTAGATAGGATTGGTGTGCATTAAATGGGACCTTCTCATTATCATCAGCATTGGGCTAAAGTGGTTGGTTCTCTCTGGTTCTAGATTGGGATTTGCTCCTGAACATTATGGGCTGCTTTTTTCCCTCCATATCTGCACTCCTCCTCATTCTGGTTTATGACTTCACTCTATCCTCAAGCTTTAGTCTTTCCTATTGAAAAAAATTCTTCCTCATGGAAGATGTCCTTGTTTATCCCTCTGATAGACTCTAACCCAAACTCCAGGCAACAATTGAGACTTTGTATGGCGATGTTTCCCTGTGAGACTTTTGGCTCCATGTTGGCCATAAGTTTTCACTCAAAGTATGATTCCAGATGTCTGACTTCTTTAGGTAAGTTATATATTTTGTTTACTATAGACCTACACCACAATTATAGTGGGTTTGTGTTTTTTCCGTGCAAAACCCAGACTAGCTCTTTTGCTAGCTTTCATATAACTAGCAAGTTAACATCTGACTGAAAATTCGATTGAAACTATTTGCTGTGCATGTAAGTCAATTAACACTAGACATTATTAATAAATAATACCTGCACAGTCTTCTCTTAAATTTTAATGTAAATCCAGTCTTTTTGGATCCTAGTAAAACTGCTTATCTTAGTCTGTTCATATATTCAGCAAATATTTACCAATGGCCTATTATGGGCCAGACACTCTTCCACTCTTCTAGGAGAGCAGGTATATGTCATAAATCACTGCAAAACCAAGGGAGTAGTAATATATCTTATTAACTGTGACTCCCCAAGAAAGTGGTATAAATTTTAGTGTTTCACAAATGTATTTGACCATAGAATTCTCTTATTATTTTTTTCTCAGACAATCTCTAAGGACAAGTGTTCAAGGAAACGTGGGGAATATGCTTGGGGAACTCCAAAACACAGGGTCACAAAAACTAAAGAGTATAGATCAAGAATCTCTCAAAGAATCTTAATTCAAGCTGTTGCTATATTACATGACATCATATTAGCATGAAGTAAGTGTTGTGAGTTAAGTGTGTATAATTTTTTTTTTCATATTTGGTGATGAGGAAACAGATGTAGAAAATTCAAGTAGATTTCTAAAGGTTTCTCTGTTGAAAAATGCTAAAAGACAAAAATAAATACAAAACAAGAAAAAAGAGCACAAGTCTGTCTGATCAATCTGACAGCCATTCCCCCATACTTTTCACTGGCTTTTTAACTGGGTCTTCAGGGCAGAGAAATAGTGCTAGTCTGGACCTTCCCTGTTCCTGGGTAATAGATTTAAAACCAAATCTGAGTTTAATCTCAACTTTGAATTAGCCCTTAAGGTGTAAGAGGATGACATCTACAGGGGAAATTTCCAATGAGTTTAATTCACAGACCCCCATTCTTGCTTAAAGGGAAGATTAGTTTTAGAACCTACAAATGGTTTAACCACCAAAATCACCACCACCACCACCATCACAGCCAGAGCCACAGTAGTTATTATGCGTTGGGTTCGATAAAAACAGTTAAAATCATATATACTTTACCTCATTTAATCTCCCCGACCCAATCCTTTGAGGTTGGTAGCATTAAAATGAAACAGATTCAGAGAAGTTAAACAAATTATCAAAAGTCAAATAGTAAACAGAGAAGCCAGGAATCAAATCCAGATCTGATTGATTGCAAAGCCCTCAGGCTTTTACTAACCATTTTGTCTCCAAAATCTACAGGGATAATCCCTGTTTAAATTTCTCCCAGGGTCATGAATAAGTTGGGGTATGAAAATGCTATAAATATCCTTTCTCTACAAATGTATCTATTTCTGAAGCTGAGCACTGTGTTTTATTGTCATAATCCAGGACAGAAGAAAACGGGAGTCAGCATCCTAGCAATTCTGCTAGAATGCACCTTGACTCTATGTCAAACTCCAGAGCTGACCTTCCTCCGTGCTAAAAATCAGCATGGAGAAAGGGATTCATCTGGAACTGTGACAGCCTTGACATTTAGGCAACTCCGTAGGCATAGTTAGGTGCTTGTTTTGTGGAAAACAGAGTCTAATGGATCCCCCATGGGATTGTTTTCTTCTACCCTCATTCAAGGTTGTAAGTACTATAGGTTACTTTATGCATCAGGCTAATTATAAATGATTTAACACTATAATCTGGAATAAAACTCAATAGTTTTGGTCAATTGACCCTGCGGATAAAACATTTTCCTTCTCATTCCTAGAATACCTGTTATTATGGTTTACTGAATGGTTTTTACATTTCACAAAGCTAAGAAGATCTGAACATAGATGATGACAAGCAAAGAATACTAGAAGTTCAAATGAAACTATTCAGAAACTCAATAACTTAACATTTTCAGAAAGTGTGTATTATCAATTCTCACTGAAATCTCTAAGATAGATTTCTTCATTAAAAATCTATTAAGAGTTAGAAGAAATTTATTAAACAAATTATTAATATTTCAAGGCACTGCTAAATAGCAAATTAAAACAAAGCTAAAATAGCACAGAAAAAATATATTTCATGATTAAAAATGAATTTCGCCTGACAGTGAGTTTTACTAAAGGCTAATTATTTCTCAAATATTTCAACTTGGAATCTTAATCTTTTTATTTTTTCCACCTTGAACTAACAACCTTGCTTCATTTTGAAATGTGAGTGTTTATTTGAGCAGAGGTGAGGTAGTCTGTTTTTTTCTTCCATTACTATTTTGACTCTTTTTAAAAAAGAAAAACACACATACACTTACATTGACTATTTCTATTGGCTATTTTTCTTTACATATGCAAATCACCACAAATTATAATGAGGGAACACTTTTCTTCCTCTTGGACACCATGTATGACACTTGATGCCCTTGGTATTTTGGCTATAATAATAGGTGTGCATTCTATATTTTTAAATAATAAAGTATTTTCTAAAATGTTGAACAGATGACAGTCTTAAAGTTTATGCGATGTTTGCTTTACACCAAATCAAATGAATTCAAGCAATAAACTTCATTAAGCATGGTTTCATAAAAAACTACTCTGAAAAACTACTCTTTAAATCTGATCAAATATTTGGCTCAATTAATTAAAAACTGTTAAATGCAGCTTGGCAACACTTGGTTGAATTTTTAACAATATAGTAGTGTGAAGGCTTTTAAAAAGTTCATTAAGAGTCAGTTATTTGAATTTAAACATTTTGAGACATTACTAATATATGTAGACACAATGGAACTCATTTTTAATGTTTTCATCCATCTATCTATGTACACATGCATGCATGTATGTATGCCTCAGATATTTTTGATCATATTTTATATAAAACAGTTAATTTCATAGAGGGTCATAAGACAAAATTATGACTATATAAAAAATCTTACAGATTAGCCAGGAGGAATGGGTAAAATCACAGCTGCTAATTTCTGAATTTTGCCAGACATGTAATTATAATACATTATAGAAAACAGTGTGTGGCAAAAGTGTCAATTTTAAGAGGCTCATGAAGGATGAGAAGAATATTGGTATGTTGAGATAGAGTCAGTGAGGACTATATTTTGGAATGAAGGAAATAGCATACTACGCCTGTGTGGACAACCATAGAAATAGAATTCTGGATACAAGTTGTGAATTGAAGAATGTGAATAGCTAGGTTTAGAGGGAATTTAGAATATTTAAGTCATCATAGTTGCTTCATTTTGAAATGTGAGTGTTTATTTGAGCAGAGGTGAGATTATGACAAAAAGCTTTCATAACAATTAATGTGGTACGGAGCAGGGGCTGAGTTAGGATTGGGAAATAAGAAACTATTATGACAGTCATTGCAGATGTTCCAACATTGGCTGGTGACAACTTTGAAGAACAGTTGAAGAATAAAGCATCAAACAGGGAGTGGACTAGATTTTGAAGTTCCGTCCAGCTATGAGTTAGAGAATTAGGGTAGAATATTGGGATCTGGTCTCTAATTTGCATGCTGATTTCACCTTTAATCTGACTATAACCTTGGGCAAATTACTTAGTTCTGCAAGTCCTCCATGGTTTAATCATCTGTAAAATAGGAATAATTTTAGAATCTATTTCATCAGGTAAAATGTAAGGTTTAAACAGGGTAGCATATATAAAACCCTTAACACAGGGCTTCAAACAGTTAAGACCTCAGTAAAAGTTTGCCTGTATTGTTATTCAATTGCTAGATGTTAAGGTTCTGAACTATACTAATTGACAGGGGAGCAAATGGGTTAGGTAGGGAAAACAATGCTGAGGTAGGATTCATGGGATTTTGGAAATTCATTTGATCATTCAATGTAGATCAAACTGGGGCAGAAGTTAGGAGAAATGAAAAAAAAATGGAGATTTTAAGAATGTATAACTATGAAGATTGGATTATATCTATTCAAAACTAGAAAGAGAGATTTAAAAAAAGATTTCTCTGGGCAGGGATGGGTGGAGTTGGAAGAGGGTATAGTGGGGATAAACGGTGATGGGGAAAATTAAAATAATAAAGGCAGATTCACTTACTGATTATTTCTAGCTAAATATTTTTACCACTAAAATCTGCACTCCATGTACCTAAATAAATCACATTTCACAAAGGGAATAAATAAATAAATAAGATAGATTTCTCTGAGCTTTCAGAATTGATGAAGTTTTTAAAACTCAAATTGATGAATACACACACACACACACACACACACAGGGTGCAGCAAAAGTAGGTTTACAGTTGTTTTTATGGAAAATAATACAATAATTAATACACACTAATACAAGAATAAACTATTTTGTGTACTGACAACTGTAAACCTACTTTTGTTCCACCCTGCACATGTATGTATATGTATGTTGTTTTTAAATTGCCTGCTTCTAATTTGAGTAAATAATCAGGCATTTGACGTTTTTCTAGCTGAGCTAAAATCTTATATGTGATCCTTTCAATTGCCTATGGACACTGACTGAGCATTTTGGTACTTGGTGCAACAGCATAGACTAGTGGTAGGAAGGAAGACTGTAACTAGGAGGTCTGGACACTACTTTTTCTCTAACCAGGTCCCATATCCGTTGTAGGCTACCATCAGAACAAAATGATCTATGGCTATAGAAACAGACCATTTGACAAAACAAAAGTAGTTTAAGGGATATATTTTAATAACATAAGACTTGTTTACTACTGACTAGGATATTTGAAAAATTCTTTTTTAACTACTGCAGTAAGTAGCTTAATAGCAATGATCACATACTCAAATACTTTCAAAGGTATTTTTATCCCTCCAACTGAAAACTAGCTATCTCAGAGAAGTCATATCCTGCAAAGATTCTACCCTCCCGACCCCTCCCGTCCCCCCCGAAAGAGTTTACTAATTGCTTCATCCTCTGTGCTTTAAAATTTCTATTAGTTTTTAGTTTGCCCTATGGGGGAAATTGGTGTCATTTCCTTACACTAAATCTCCTTATCTTTTTTATATAAATCACCAAACATTTGTGTGCATTACAGACACTACAGGGGAAAACAAAGTTAACTGAGATTCAGGTCCTGAATTTAGAAGTTGATAATCAAACATGTATACAACTTATACAATATGTACAAAAGAAATAAGTGCTATTTTATCCGCCTAAAGAGCCATGGAAGCACAGAGGATAAAGGGATTAATAAACTTTTTTGGGGTGGGCGATCTTTGCAGGATTTAGTACTCAGGGTATTGCCCAGCATAGAGTGGATATTCAATAAACATTTGATAAATGAATGATATATAAAGACATTTTCCCAAACTTTTTGGTTCAAAACAACTGTTTGATTATTTCTCACTAGAGGCCTGGTGCACAAAATCGTGCACGGGTGTGGTCCCTAGGCCTGGCCAGCAATCGAAGTGCGAGCATCTGGCATAGAAGGGCAGGTCCCAGCTGACCTCTGGGCCCTGGGCAGCAAGCACCTGGGCCCCCAGGCCTCCATGCACCCCCCTCTGCCTGAGTCATCGGCCCCCGCCCAGCTCCCTCAGTGCCTGGGAGCTGAGCGGCAGCCCCTTCCCCTGCTGCCACCACTGGTCACTGTCTATGGGGCAATTGGTGGGGTGATTGGGCTGCATTTGCACCCACCTTGGCCTGGCGCCACCCACTCACCTGCTCTACCACACTTTTTGGTCACACTCTCATCGGGGCCCATAGGGGCTGGCAGCACCTCCACTGACGCCCGCTGCCAGGGCCATGTCACAGATGCTCGCCATGGTCTGTGCTGCCCCCTTGTGGTCAGTGCATGTCATAGCGAGTGGTCGAACTCCGGGTGAAGGGGACAATTTGCATATTAGGCTTTTATTATATAGGACTAGAGGCCCGATGCATGAAATTTGTGCAAGAGTAGGCCTTCCTTCCCCCAGCTGCTGGCACCGGCTTCCCTCTGGCACCCAGGACCCGGGTTTCCCTTGCAGCCCCAGTGCAGAAGGTCATCTGGAAGGTTGTCTGTAAGGATGTCTGGTCTAATTAGCATATTACACTTTTATTAATATAGATGGTGTCTGTAGGTTGGAATTAGGAAGGGGTTCAGCTGGGTGGTTGTGGCTCAGGGTCTCTCTTGAGATTGTAGTCAGATGGTGGTCAGAGCTAGTACTAGACCTAGAAAAATGGGAGTCCCAAGAAGCTCAGAGCTGCCTAGACATCTCCCTCTCTTCTTGTAGTCTCACAACCTCAATATGGTTTCTACTTTGGGTGGGTTTAGGCTTTCTCACAGGATGGTGGCCTCTGTGCATTGGGCTTTGTGCAAACTTTCAAGAACAAGCATTTTAGTTAACAAAGCAGAAACTTCACGACCTTTAATGACCTAGCCATAAAAGTCAATAGCTTTACATCTGCCATACCTTGTTAATCCAAGCAGTTACAAAGTCAGCCCCTTTTAAGGGAGGGCCGGTGATCTCAGCTTTTGATGGGGTAGTGTCAAAGTCACATATGGAAGGGAAGGATTGTGGTTACCTGGGGGGGGAAAAAATCACCACAGTGAATTCAAGTTTTTAAGACATGTAATGTAATATCCTATCTAATAAAAGAGTAATATGCAAATTGACTGTCACTACAACACACAAGATGGCTGCCCCCATGTAGTCAAAGATGGCTGTCCCATGTGGACACAAGATGGCCGCCACAAGATGGCCAGCAGGGGAGGGCAGTTGGGAGGGACCAGGCCTGCAAGGGAGGGCAGCTGGGGGTGATCAAGCCTGCAGGGGAGGGCAGTTAGGGATGACCAGGCCAGCTGAGGAGGGAAGTTGTGGGCAACCAGGCCTTCAGGGAAGGGCAATTGGGGGGGACCCAGGCCTGTAGGGGAGAGCAGTTGGGGGGGACCAGGCCTGCAGGGGAGGGCAGTTGGGGGGGAACAGGCCTGCAGGGGAGGGCAGTTAGCGGCAATCAGATGGCAGGGAAGCAGTTAGGTGTCGATTAGGCTTGCAGGGGAGTTGTTAGGGGGTGATCAGGCTGGCAGGCAGAAGCGGTTAGAGGCAATCAGGCAGGCAGGCAGCAAAGCAGTTGGGAGCCAGCAGTCCTGGATTGTGAGAGGGATGTCCGACTGCCTGTTTAGGCCCGATCCTGGTAGTATCCCGGGGTCCCAGATTGGAGAGGGTGCAGGCTGAGCTGAGGGATACACCCGCCCGTGTACGAATTTCGTGCACTGGGCCTCTAGTTCTAACATAATAGTCCCTTTTCCTTTATTTTTTAACGGAATATGTCATGAAATCTGGAAAAAAAAATTAGAAGTGAATTTGGAATCAGAAGGCAGTAAAAATTATGAACCCTTACTTTCTACTCAGTTTTATATAGTGACTTTATATCTTTTAATATGTGAAGTCCTCATTTAGGCTATATCTATAAGATAGTGTGCTTATATCTATAAGATAGTGTAAATAAAACAACCTGTCTAATTAAGTCATACCATGACAAAAAATTAATCTATCACATCAAGTGTTTGGCATCATATAACAAAAAACAAACTGATACAAATAAACACACACAAACACACACACACACACACACACGTGAACCAAGACAAAAAATTACCACATGTATAAATTACTTTTCACTTGTCAACAAGTTGCTTTAATATGGCATAGAAGATAAAGTTGTATTTGACAAAGAATACATCTCAAATTTGATTTTTAGTAGAGTGTTGATGAGGATTACAACTAAATGGGTTTTGTTTTACTTCACATGCAAGAATCTCTTGATTCCAAGAGCTTTGTGAGATACATATAATATTTCAGGCCAATACGATATCACTTGGTACATAATTCATCTCTTTCCCTTTGTATACCAAGGGAGTAGAAACATTGAAAGCCAATAGTATAAAACTGCCACACCCCTAATGACTGAAAGAGAGCATAGTGGTAATTGTCTTCTGATCATGTGACCATGAAAGCCATTTCATGGAAAATGTGAAATAATAGATATTTTAGCAATGTCTTCTGATTTCTGATGCTACAGTTCACAAAGGAAAATGTCAAGTATAATAATAAATGTATACTATTATTTTTTAAACAAGAAAGATAAGAGCATATTTTCAAAGTGGAATCCATGATACTCTTTGGATTAAAAACATTTGACTACTTTTAATATTTTCTTTTAAAAAATTTAGTATCATATTTAAAACTTAAAGGTTTGTATAAATTACGATTTGATTAGAGTTTAGGATAGGGAAGAAGTCCTAAAAGGAAATAATTTGCTCCAAGTTTACCTTTATTATTATAGCTACAGGGAAGAAAGCTTACTAAAGGAAATATTCTGAAAATAGCATGTGATGTAGACATAGCTGATAAATAAAACAAACTTTTATTTAATTATTAAAATATTTAAATATGCACTAGTGTTGATATAATATTGCTAGTGGAGTCTGAAGGTTGTTTGGTGTTGAGAAACTGGGTGCTGATTTTATTTTCAAGAGTTTGTGTGTTTTTTGTTATAAATATCTCATAGCATCACAAAAAATAATAGCTCAGCATCTATCTCTTTGGCTGCAAATACCTTTTCAGTTCATTCATCTCCTTCATGTGTTCTGAGCTGCTACATTCAGACCTGGGGGAAAATATTTTTTTCTCTTTTCCTTCAGTATTTCTTGCTTTGTTTTAGCTACGTCAATAACTCTTCCCTTTGTTCTACTTTAGAAGGCATGGCCATTAAAGACGTTTACAACTTGTATTTTCTGTCTGAGGCTCAGAAAAGTTTCTCAGCATTTTCTCAGAGGCACATGGGTAACCTTATCACTTACGAAATTCCGGCGTAAAGTCCATATTTTAGCTAAAAATAAGTATCTGATTTCTTTCCTGCGGGTTCAACAGCATTCTAGGTAACAATGCTGGGTACAGAGAATTTGTGTAAAATGTAATTATAATTAAAATATTTGTTCTGGCTCATTTTATCGGAACTATTTTTCTTTGTCCCTTTAAGAAATACTAAGTGCTTTGATTTTCTATAGTAAAAACCAACCTTTTAAATATTAAAACTACCAATTATAACAAAACGACAGGAAAAAACACCAAGGTGCAATCTACAAGGAAACCCATCCTGCCAGCACGCCCTCCCCCCTACCAGTCCCCCCCCCTCCCCTACTCCCCCCCCTCCCCCCCCCCCCCCCCCCCCGGCCCATGCACACCTGATTCGGTTGGGGAGGTAGCACCGGCACTTCTCTGCATAGTCCTCACACGATGAGCTGGCACACGTGGCCAGTGCCTCCCTTGCGCACAGAACAGCCCTTGCGGGCCGTCAGCTTGAACTTGACCCTTTTGCTCACCTTGGGCAGTGTGAACACCTTGAACTGCTACTGCTACTCAGATGCAATGGGCACTGAGTAGCCATCCTGCTTGTCAGGTGCCTCCTCCAAGTCTCGCGAGACCCCACAGGGCTCCGGCCGGTAGTCGAGTAGCACGTGCAGTCCCGCGAGGGGGCGGGTGCCCATGCGCACACCGGGCGAGGTGGGAGGTGGGGGTGCACGTGCGCACACGCGAGGTGCACTGCGCGTCAGCTACACGTCCTTGCCCTCTGACCATTCTGGCCGCTTCTTGCCTCCCTCACCTCCGGAACGTAGGCGAGCAATGGAGCCCAAGTTTGCGCCACGTGGTGGGTCCGAGGTCGGCCACTTCTTGAAGAAACGTGTCAGCGAAGTAGAGGCAGCGCAGGTCGCCTGAGGAGTGAGGTCGAAGCATTAGAGCTGCAACCTGGCGTTATCCCCAGGTCCTGCAGTTTGCTGTCCGCATTAGCAGCCGGCTTCCTGCTCAAGACGTGGCTTTTGCGGATGCGCGAGAAAGACGGGTGCGGAGATTTCTTGGATGACTGTCCGGGAGAGCGGCCCCTCTGAGGCTAGGAAGTCGTTGGAAAGGCCGCACTTGGTCAACACGGGGCTCGTGCGTTGATACTAGAAGAGGCCAAAGCTGTGACTGGTGCCAAAGGCCAAGAGGCTCCGCCCAGCGTGGAGCATGCGGGCAGTGACTGCGGCTGGCGGGAGGCACTGAACCAGCCTTGGGCAGGGGCTCAGGGCTCTTACATGTGATGCCCTCGCCGTTCTGGAGGACATCCATGCTGGCCACGCACACGCCTGCTCAGAGGCGCGTCGCTCAGTTCAGGCGCCAGCAAAGCACCTCGACCAGAGCGCAGGCCGCCACCGACCAACTGCGCGGTGTATTTGCAGAGAATCGTCCCTGTGGAAGTCCAAGTGGCCTGCCATGCCTAAGGGCGGCCAGTCGTCCTCAGGGGCCTGGGCTAGGCTGTTGGCCTGCTTGCAGTCGGTCTGGAAGAGGCCAGCTGTGCTCAGCTTGGAGAGCAGCTGCAGCACCACGTGGAGGCATTGCAGAAGCGCACAGAGCTGCCCTCATGGTTGGTCAGCAGCAGCCCTCACTGCGATGGCTCCTGGGCCACGTTCTGGCCTAGTGCTGAGCCAGCTGGAGGCGCTGGAGGCTGGCTGGAGTCTCTTCTGCTCGCCAGCGCTCACCAAATGGCACTACATCCTGGCGGGGACGTCGGGGACGTGGGCTGAGCAGGTAATAGAGAATGATTACTGGGTCTTAATGCTGAACTCATACAGGAGAGTAATTTTTCTAGCTCGTGACCATATCATTTCTCACTACATGACTAAACAGTCACATCCAAACGTGCTGGACACTCGGTGAGCATATTCTTTATTTGAAACAGAAGCTAGGTATAAAGAAAGTTGGAGTAATCAGAGCATTAAAGATACTATCTGTGCTTTGAGACATCTCTTAGTTCTTACCAACAATATTGTTATATCAATATTGTAATTTCTTAGTCATTCGCTCATTAAATTAGTGGTTGAGCAGGTGTAGCTAAAAATGCCTTAAATCACTTCCACCTTAATTTGAGAGAAGAGTTTTGCAAACCATTGAAATTTAATTTTAGAATCTCATTCAGTAAGCTGGGAAAAAAAGAAAGGAAGGCAAACTGGAGTTTTTGGTTTTGCTATTACATCTGGAAGTATAATTAAGGCTTTTACAATCAAAGAAAAGAGATAAGCACAGAAGAAAATTAGGATATTTCTAACATTCAGTAGCATAAAAGGTTTTATATACACTTTCAAACTCTCCTCAGAATCTCTGGAAAGGAGAGGGGTTGCTATTTGCATTTTATACAAAAGTCAGTATTATTAAAGAATATATATATATAATGATAATATATAGTTTAAATGTGAATATATATAGTATATGTATATACATGTATGCATACACACACACACACACACACACACACACACACACACACACACAGAATGAGAACAACTTAGCTTTCCCAGTTTTCAAATGTTCTCTTCCTCATTAAGGGTTTCCTTGAAGGTTGTTTTTCATGTAAGCATCCTAGAATGTTGTTTCCCACCTCATTTATCATTTAATTGTCATTTTTTTATTCTTTGTTTTAACTGGGTAATGTTAAGAGATTGATGGTCCAATACATAAACTGACCAGAGGGGCTGGAGAGGACACGGCGATGCTCACAATGAAACCCTTCTTAATGACATTTCCCTTCCGAATGCAGCCCACCAAAAAGCTTTTATTGAATCAAGGTTATATCACCAAACAGAGGTTTAAAATGACCCCATCCCCCCCCTGTACCCCCACTCCTCCAAGGACACCACAAGTATAAAAATCCTGTATTTTGATAGCTGTCTTTTACTTAGGTCCCTTGACCTTGCCACTAACCTCACTGTTGAACAAGTGAAAGTACGTCTGCTTTCTAAAAAAGCTCCCACTGAATTACGAATGTATGCTATAATTTCTTTTTGCAATAATCCACAAACATTAGCATTGCTCCCAAACTATGTTGAGTATAGAGTCACACAATAATTGCTCCAAAGCCATGTCTGTCCTTCATATGAACCATTTTCAGAAATTATGCAGATTCATGAGTAACACTGATACTCTCACTGAAAATAGGCTGACATTCTGGATTCAGTAATTTTCAAGGGCATAGCCTAAGGAATACTTTATCAAAAAAGAGTTTTAAAAGTTTATCTTTTAAGATCTCTACTCATTCCTGTCAGATTTCCTTTTGCATAGGTGCCCTTTTGATGGCCAAGATCAACATTAAACATATTGACTGGTAGATAAATGACAACATCTGTGTTTTTTTGTTTGTTTGTTTGTTTGTTTGGTGTTTTTTTTTAGCAGCAAAACAGCCCAAGATTTTCTTGGTAACTTACTTTTGGTATCAGTATCATTCCATTTTCTCCATGCTGTCCTTTTGAAGTACATTTTAATCTTCCTTTAAATATAGTAAGCACTCTTCTAGCAAATGCCTGTTTTAGTTCCTTTGATTTGTAAGGCAAAGCTTTAGCAATACATCTCAACATATTATTTGTTTTTATCACTGAACCTTTATGTTACTATGAGATCTCAAAAGTTTGCTTTTTAGGGTAACTTCCTAGACTGTCAGGTTTCTACTTAGGACTCATTGCCTTCTGACTGGGATAGCTTACATATTATTTAAAATTTCTTCATTTTATTACTTTGGGGAGTGTCATGAGAACACTCTAGGTTCCAAAACTTATACATATTTAGTGCATTAAGAAAAAATAGTACATTTCTAACTAGGGCCTCAGGATGAATAAGATGCAGGGCAGTGGAAGAATCAGTGTCTGGTGATAGCAGTGGTAACTGGGGAATGGATAGGCAATGTTGCCAAAGGGCATCTCATATCTAACAGCAAGACCACTGATAACTTTAAAGAAACTGTTACATGGATGCTGCTCTGAATGCTTCTTCATTCATTGCCCGTAAGTTCACATCAAGTCCAGCAGCAGAAGGGATTTGATTTTCTTGGAGAGGCAATCCATCATTAATTGCCAGAACAGGTGCCAGGTAATGGTGGAGTTTGGAATTTACTATTGCAAGGATGACATCACTTGGTTACATCCTTCTAAGTAATCCATTAGATAATGCATCTTACGCATCTCCCATTAACAGAGGTAGTCTTAAAGAAAACAATTGTGGGAGTAATGTGTTGTACTAATTGACAGGTGTTTTGACCACTAGACCACTTTTAAATTCTCAACATGATATATTTACATGTGTGTATCTGTACCTATCCTCAATGCTGTGCTGCCTGCTAATTTAGTTCAATCTACAATCTCGCAAATGATTCCTTTCATTCCAAGATCCCAGTCATTACCGTGAATAATTAAAAAGCAGGGATCTATCTTACTGGTCACTTCTTTCAATCTTGAAATAATCCCATTTACTGGCACCGTTGTGGTCATACCTGACCCTTCACCCAATTTTCAGGCTTCTTTGCCAGCTGTCTGCCTATTGTGGTTCTGTACTTTAAGCATTCACTTTCTTTGTTGAAATGTTTCCTGAAAATTTAAGTGTAATATTAAATGTTCATGAAGTTCCTCAGATGTTCCTCCTTTGTGCCAATTATCTACCTTGATTTAGTCTTTTATGTCTGTTTTTCGTACCTTACACAGCCTCTCTTCTTCAGCAACAGAATATGTGCAGCTCCAGCTAGTGTCCTGCTGCAAATTCTCTCCCTAGTCTCTCAAGGTGCAAGCTTTTTTTTTTTTTTCAGTGCTAGACTTTCCCTTTCTCACTCTGCTTAGAAATTCTGTGACATCCATTGTCTGTTATTTCCAGAAGATGCCCAATAAATATCTGCTGAATTAAAATATGTATTCCATTAAACTATAACCTTCTTGGGGACATGGACTGTGCCTTAATGCAACTTGCAATTTATATACATTTAGAAAGGCCAGATTTATGAATTGTCCAAACTCTTTGCAAGCCCTCTATTTCAGATAGTAGTTCCTCTCAGGGCTCAGCTATTTGCCTACTATAGCACTATCCAATTTCTGGTTTCTATGGGTTTTCCTGTGTGTATCTTATGGGTAAAAAAAATTGTCCAGTCTGATTCTTTGTAGGAATAACTGAAAGGGCAATAACGGGGCATTTCTTAGTTTTTAAAAAATGGAAGGGGAGGCTCTTAATTGTACGGGGAAATTTAATTAGATTTAAACTAATTAAATTCATTTTTATATTAACATGTTCACAAATATTATTGCATCTAGTTAGGTTTCATTCTTCTAGCTTTACTGAACAATATTCGGTAGTAGTTTTAGATTACAATAAGTTCATTATGAAGATAAGGTGGAATTAGTGTAGGAAGCTCAGCTGGTTGAAGGGGTCTGTACTTTAATTACTGCAGAGGGTGTGCATATTAATTACAACACAAGTGATATTTACTGTACCTCAGGAACATATGACAGGGTAAAGATACTGACAGCACCAGCTAATAAACTCAGTATGATAATGAGGAGAAAAGACCATAAAAATAGAAGGAAATAAAATTATTCATAAAGTATATTGATCCCAAAGTAAAGACATTAAGCTCTGATGAAGGGCAACAAAAGGGAAGCTCCTCACTTTATCAAACAAATAACCAAAGTAGAGAAATGTTAGCAGGGAGACAGATTGTCATTATACTGGTCACATGATCACACTCCAGAGAGTACACAGGAGCCATAAAATGGGAGATTTTTAATAAATCAGCAGAAAGCCATACCGTCACCTACAGGAACTGAGGTCACAGTGGCTAAGGACAGCTCCTTGGAGTAGAGAAGTCAGATACGCTGCAGTGAAAACTGGAAGGAGCCGAACGAATACTAAACTTGGTTAAGAGCCACTGCCCCCTCTGGAAAAGCAAGGGGGCATCTAAGAGTACTGTGAGAATGGCTTGCAGCAGCATCCCAGAAGCCATCTCCCACTTCTCCCTGTGGTTTGAAGTCACCAACTATGGGGAACAAGTGGGAATTTATTGCATAATTTTCCCCACAAATGCTCAATGATCCTGTCTAAATCTATATGGCTCAGAGGAAAGGTCAAATTTTGGCCTCCAGTGATGAAATCTGAGGTTTTGTTTTGTTTTTACATGGGCCTTCTAAAGCAATGGCCATTTTTTTTTTACAATTATTTAATCAACTAACATTTATACAATCTTATTTTAGGAAAAAGAACAGCTGAAATGCTAATTCTTTATTTCACATCAAATAATTAATGTAGTCAGGTTTTTGTTAAATATTTGTTATTTTGGACTTTAGTGGCCAAAATCTGATACAAATTGTGCTCATGGTTGACTTATGGATAGAAAGTATATTAGTTACCTGTTTACTTTAACACATGGAATAATGATGTTGATCATACTCTTAGAATTGCTTTAAGTTAATTTTCTGAAGAAAATATTTTTTGTGGGTGTATATAGGAATAGTTATTTTAATACAGTATAGGGAATATGTGATATACATTCACGTAGTGAACTTGAATCTATATATAATAGACTATGCAGTTCTGGTTAAAATGCTTCAAAATAATAGTGAACCCAGAGAAAATGGAGAGAAGGGCATCCCTAGTACAGCGTCTGGGCCTGCAACTGTACGTGTTGTCTTGAGAAAGAAAACAAAAGTCATCATTTTGGTTGAAATCTATAAGATCATAATCAAAAGGATTAGACATCAATCTATAGAATGAAATTATGGAAAAATTTCACTTTGCAACTTGGGCAAGACAAAGAAAAGCCAATTCACTCAGATCTGAAAGATTTTAGTTTATTCATCCTGCAGCAGAAATGAAGATATCCCCTGACACCGTCATGAAGTAGGGGTGCCATCCCTTGTTTCCTATTTCTCCCTTTGCCTATTTCGGGGCCTTTCTCTACCATTAATATTCTAATATTTTCAGGCTAGCCTTTCTTTCCTTTGGTGGTGCGGTTGAGAGGCTATTTCAATCACATTATGGTGAACTATATCCAGGATTATTGTTAGCTCAAGAGAACAATGCTTCATGTTCTTTATATAACATGACTATTCATGAAGTAGTTATGTATGAGCAGAAAGCTCCACCTGAAATTACTCATATATATCAAATAGTTATTAACATGACCTGCATGAAAGGCCAGGCATAATTAGAACGTGGGAGAAAGAGGTGGTAATTCAAGTTTTATAATTGTTATTGTTATGAACTGGGTTATTTTCACCACTATATGTGTGATATTACGATGCTAAGACAGGAAGGCTGTCGCAGTGTATACTCCTGGGAAATGGCGTTTGATAAGTATTTATTGAATGAAGGAATAAACAAATGATTGAATGATTGAGGGAATCTACCTCAGGTGTTGTTTCACCAGTCCTTGAAAATTACTGGTGGTGTTTCTGTTGTTCCTAATAAACTGGGTACTGTCTATATAACACTTACGTTTGGCTTTTTTGTGCGAGTATATTTTAATAACAGTATCTCTGTCATCATCTGAGATGTAAAAACTGGGCAGAGTAGATTACCACTGTCAAGTGGCTAAGCCCTTGAACTGCATTTAGATGTAAAGGATATAGGTGATAATGGGAGATTGAGGTTGAAATATGGAATATAAAGTCCTCTGCAGTTTACCCCTTGGAAGGTCCAAATAGTTTTATAATAAATATAAATAGCTTTCGCAGACTTTCAATTATCAAGATGTTGATATATGGTTTTTGTCCAAAATATTCTGACACTGGAAACAAAAGAATAGTTTAGATGCATACAAATCACATGTACAAGCTCCTCTGGAACAGATGGGAAATTTCAAGCCTCTGACCCCTATTAATTAGAATTTAGGCGAGGCTATTTGTTGGTAGTGAAGGATCAGAACAAAATAGAGGCAAAATAGAGGGGAAATTTATTTAAAATTTAGTCGAGTATAATTCTGATTTTCTATGTACTTTATGGGTTCCTGATATAAATTGACTGCTCTTTATCAAGGTTTTACGTTTTCCCCCTTAGTATTTTTTTTTCCTGAACCCTCTCACAAAGTTCCTGCTGCCCTTGTGCCAATTCATTTGCCCTTAATGTCTTCTCTTTCCTCACGAGAAGCTTCAGCAATCCATAGTTCATTGTTCAGCATTACTTTTTATTCTCCTCCCATCTCATTTGGTTTTCATACTTATTTATGCAGACTTTCTCTTTTCCAGGTTGGCACGTTAATGGCTAAATTTTGAACTTGACATTCTGGGACTGCTCTTCGCTTTCCTATCGGAGAAAGAGTTGAGTTTTTGAGAAACTAGTTTGGGGGCATCTATCGGTGTCTGAAAAAGGAGAGCACTTCTTAGCTTTCTTTCTTTACTTGTTCTGTGAATAATGAGATGAAGAATATTTGATGCAAATATGAAATAGACATGAAGTCTGATGTTCAACATGTTTGTAAAAAGCAGAGGATTTAGTAACTAAATCAGTGAGACAAAAATGGATTGTATCACCTAAAGATTGGGGTAACTAGCCTACATCATCAAGTTAAGGAAATCATTATTTTTACATATGAGATAGTGTATGGACAATCTTGCCACACTATTTTGGTTGAAATTAAATATTTAAGTTTAAACAAATGAAGTGGCCTTTAAAATGTGATATTGCAGGCCCTGGTTGGGTGGCTCAGTTGGTTGGAGCATTGTCCCATACACCAAAAAGGCGTGCATTTGATTCCTGTTCTGGGCATTTCCAGGAGGCAACCAATCGATGTCTCTCTCTCTCTCTCTCTCTCTCTCTCTCTCTCTCTCTCTCATTGATGTTTATCTCTCTTGCTCTCAAAATCAATAAACATATCCTCAGGTGAGAAGAAAAAAACAAAAAATAAAAATCTGATATTACATTTGACCAAATATGCTCTGCAATCTCTGCAGTTACAGAGTCACAAAATTCTTCTGTTTCCACTACAGGGAAAATCTTAATCTTCATTGCAGTGAAACGCAATTTACAGAATGTCCCCAAAGCCGTTGAGCCTCAGTGCAGAGTTTAACTCCTTTAAGCACCTCAGGCTCCACGTAATTTTAGAGATTAACATCTTAGAAGGTTAAGTTTCAGTTATAAACAAATTTGTGTGTGTGTGTGTTGATAATTAGAAAAAAAAAGTATTTCGTGAAAATCTAAGGAAGTAAGATTAAATAGATAATTAAAAAGTGCAACAACTTCATCAATAAAAGAGATGGATATGATTGTTATTGCCATTCTAGTTCTTGGACCTTGTAAATCTTCCTAAAACTCCCACCCCTCTTTTCCCTTAAGATTGTGTTGTATATTCATAGTTAGGTTTCCTGTAAGTCTTAGGTATATAGCTCCAAAGAGTGTTTTAAAATAATAATTATTTGAGAAACCTCAAAAGTGCCTTACTGAATAACATTAATAGAAATAAAGGAACAGAAAAGGCAGCCTCTGTTAGAAAAGTTCCCGATCACTTAGAAATCGTCAGATTGATCAGTATCACTAGGAACTATTGAGAAGAGTGAAGGTGCTGTGCTTGTTATTTGATTTAACAATAGCAAGTACCAAAAAAAAATGCTTGATTTCATTTGGGAGAGAGCATTTTTTTTCAGTTACCTTTTCTGAAACAATCCCCACCCTCTGTTCCATCGTTCCTGTTACAATTAGTCATTACCTACTGCTGCCTGTGATTTGTTGGCAGTTTCTAACTGCAATCTGTTGCTCTGTGACAGATCAATTCTTTCAGTCCACAGACTCATTCCTGAATTCAGCCAAAATTGTGTGTGTGTGTGTGTGTGTGTGTGTGTGTGTGTGTGTGTGTGTGTGTATCTGAGTGACATTACTCTGGCTAATGTGGCAGACCATTCTTTTGAAAGGGTGTTCTTATGGACACTATTAAGGAACCCTGCATGTAGGTAAAGGGATTGAACAACATTGATTGACCCACCCCCATGCAGAACAGATGCAGAGGCCACATGTGTAGACTCTAGAATTGGAAGTATGTTCACTTACTCTCGTCAACTGTAAGGAGAAAAATTTCAGAGGAATATTTTAGTTAGAGGAGTGCTTCTGAGCCTACTGGAGAGAATTTGTAGAAATCGTGTTGTTTATACCCACACACATATAGATGTATACACACACCACTGAGTTTAAGTAATCCCAGTAAGATTCATATTGCTAGGGTTTTTCAGCAAAAGAAATTATAGTTTTGTTGCAATCAATTTAACAGTCAGATCTTTGCTGTAGCAAAATATATGCTTCATAGCCCTTCAAAATTTACGCAGTTTGCACATATAGATATATGCTGTATATATTTTGAAGTGATACGTATGTTGAAATTTTTCCTCACTTAAAATCATGCTGCATAATTGATTGGAAGAGTTACTCTCGTCACAGTCTATTTTTATAGCAGAGCAGAGGCTGTTTGAGATGCTTGTGGTATTTTTTTCCCCTCAAATGCTTTACTCTATTGCAAGAAAAGGAAAAACTAGTCATTATATAGCAAGATACTATTCATTGTTGATTTGTTCAGAACAACACTGAATTAAGTAACATTACTGTGTGGCAAGATAAATATGTAACACACAATCTCTCTATTAGCTTTTGTCCCCGTTGTTGGACTCAGTGGGACCCTCTTTGGGATACATACACACACACACACACACACACACACACACACACACACACTCACTGACATTTAAAAAATGTGTAGTTCCTTGAGTTTGCTACCCTAGGAATAGTTGCTTCTCAACATTTCTGTCCATATAATAAGGTCACCTCAACTGCAAGTCCAGGACCACAAGAGCTGCCAAATTAAGGAACTTGGTAGACTTTTAAAGAAAACGCTCCCATTGAACCCAAAGCAGATGTTTCACTGTATGTTATATATTGGTGGAACACCCTCAGTTTGTCAACCTGCATTTTCTTAAAGTATAAACTAGCTACTGTCTTGATTTCTTTTTCCATTTAGAGTTCTTAAAGGGGTCCCCTTCTTTGGCTCCTGGAAAACTACCAGTTTTCCTCGCTCTAAACATAAGATAGGGCAGTCATTCACAAGAAGTTACTCTAACCACTTGAAAAATACTTAATTTTTTTTTTCAAGCTCAGTTTGAGAGGATGCCATAGATAATATGGTCATTATGCAACTCTACAAATAAATCAAGACAGCTGAAGCAAAATTTATTTATTTATTTATTTATTTAATAATGCTTTATTGTTGCAAGTATTACATATGTCTCCCTTCCCCCCCCCATTGACCCCTGCAGCCTGCCCCTGCTTCAGCACCCTATTGTCTGTGTCCATGGGTTATGCATATTTGCATACAAGGTCTTTAGTTGATTACCTCCCACCCACCCATCCTCCCCCACTTTCCTTAATGAGGTTCTGCACTCTGTTCCATGCTGAAGCAGAATTTAAATGGTAAACCAATATAGGCATACCTCGTTTTATTGTGCTTTGCTTTATTGCACTTCAAAGAGCTTGTTTTTGTTTGTTTGTTTGTTTGTTTTTTTACAAATTGAAGGTAAGACCCTCCACCAGCAAAAAGATTATGACTTGCTTTATTGCAGTGGTCTGAAACCATACCTGTAATCTCTCTGAGTTATGTCTGTATACACAAGCCTATAGGAGCTAGTAAATAGCATAGGTAGGATTAGGTTGCAAAATGCTTTATTTTCTTAGTCTAATTGCTCTTTTTACCAAATCCTTTTATAAAGAAAAGGGAAAGTTCTTAAACAAAAAAATGTGGAAATTGAGGACTGAAAATGTTACTTTAACCAAAGGACATAGAAAGGCAGTTCTGATATACTTCATTTTACATTATCACTTCCTTTGCAATCATTTAGGATAATCTTTTTTTCCAAAATTATAAATTTCTTTACAAATAAATTTTAAAATAATTTTATACTTTTTATAGAATTAAGGCTAGAAAAACATTTTAAGTGAATGCATTAATTCATTGGGACATTACATAAGATTAAAGTCTACTTTAAATGCGTTTTTACTGTACATAGACTAAAGACTTTAAAAAATTATTTGGATTTTACGAGATCAGCATACATAGCAGAAAACACACAGAAACTAATTCAAACATATTCCTTTGTTCTGGTAAATTACTATATATGCATCTAGCTCCCTCATATGTGAGATTTTATAAAAGGAGATTTTTTTTTTTGCCCTCCCAGTGTGTTTTATTCACCATTTAAAAACACATTTGAAATATATTTTGTGTGAGGAGTGATATAAATACATTTTGTGATTAATATTTATTTGATCAACTGTGAGTGCAACAATATGACTTCTATTTTGAAACTACACAAGCTTCCTTTTCAGCAATCCTGCCTTTCATTTGCTATATCACAGGCTGATCTTGGAAAGAGAATTTGTTAGGTATACTTTTCCCTACTCTTTTTCCAACTTGAACTGTTGAAACAGAAGAAGAGGAGAGTGGGCATATAGCCCTATTTCCAGGTGTGCCATATTGAAACGTGTAAAATGTGTAAGGGAATTGGGAAACTCTTAAACTCTAGGCCTGTAGGTGATTCCTGAGAGCTTGGCCTATTGGAACGTGCACCCTGCAGTATATATATATATATATATATATATATATATATATATATTATCTGCAGTATATAAACATGCTTACAGACACTTTCTATAAAAATGGCGGAGTAGCTGTCAAGGTGACATTTCCCAATGTTAAATAAAGATCCTGCTCTTTTTTGTATTATTATTCCTATTGTTTTATTTCTATTCCCTGCCTAGTGGTGCCTTTTGTGGCACTTCAGCTGTGATGAGATGGGCGGGTGAGCAGCTTCCTCCAGAATTGACGCCAGCTGGTTTGGAAGACTGGCAAGCCCTCAACTCTCCTCTATCCACCACGTTAGAGATTGACTTTATTATCTGCTGTAGCTCCATGCCATGCCCAGTCTCCAATGGCGCAGAATGCAGGCATATAACACAGCCCTATTCAACCGCCACACTTATTTTGATCTATTCCTAACTTCAGGAATTGCCTTTTAAAAACAACTACCAAAAAAGTGAGGGTCATCCACTTCTAATGCTGGAAACCCTGTGATAATCTGTTCCATGCATTCAAATGAAAATATGACTTCTTGGCAGAGAATAGCATTATAATGTAAAATCCCATATGCTGTTATACAGTATGTTGCAATCTGTTTTACGGTTGCCTCTATTCTAACGAGTGAATACTGCCAATAAAGCAATTGAAGATAACACTAATTGCTTATTTCTGTGATCCATAATTTTTATGGCTGCCTTATAGCTCTTTAGTCAAATAGATGCTTTTTTGGCCTTTAAGATCTAGAACTCATGTACGGTAGCAACTGAAAGTTGTATATGCTAGCCTGAGAGGCTTTTCTGTACTTGATGAATTGGATGCAAGCAGAAAAATAATGGAAAGATATGAAAGAGAAGAAAAATCTTAAATGGGCTCTAACAGATGAACACTAGATTTTATCAATATTTAGGTAACTTCAAATAAATGCATAAACATCTGGCTGTGTATGAGACCCCATTAGGCTGTTAGGGCTTCTTTGCTTCATGCATTTTTGGAGCCTACTGAAATCAAAGGTGACCATGGAAGACATGGGGGTATGTGAGCACAGCTAGCTGGAGATGAGGTTCTACACTTGACCCTGGCTTTGCCACATATTGACAATATTACATGTGACCTTGAGCCAGTGATTCAACTTTTCTGAGTTGAAGTTCCTCTCAGAAATGCTGTGATGACACTTGGTTAACGGTAAAGTACTAGACCCTTGTTAGCATTTGTGCTGGATCCCTGTTTGGAGCCATCATGACATGTCTTCTCGTGAATAATTTCATAGAAACCTCAAATTGTAAATCAGTTGTTCAATAATTTATCTAGTCCTTTGCTACTCAAAGTATAGTCTGTAGACCAGCATCACTGGCATCACATAGGAGCTTGATGGAAATGCAGAGTCTCTGGCCCTACCCAAGGCCTGCTGATCAGACTCTTCTTTTATCAAAATCTCCAGGTAATTAGTATGAACACTAAAGATTGAGCAGCTCTGACCTAGTCTTACTTACCTCATAGGTTGAGAAGGTTGAGATTCAGCAAGGTGATGTGATTCACAAGAGGTCACATGTATTCAGTGCCGAGACGAGAGCCTGGGTCTTCTGATCTTTAACCCACAGTCTTTACCTTAAATATGGAAGGTTTACATATATAGTGTGACAGATTTCCGATTAACTACATAGGCTCAAAAATGGGCAACATATTTGTAGCTTAAACTAGTGTAAGTCCAAAAAGCCATCTGTCTCTGCTTTATTTGGTCTGATAGTGAAAATTAAAGCAAACCATCAATAGGTTGTATTACTGAGCTTAAATTATTAAAAGCGTCTGAATACCCATAGATTTCTTTTTTTTTTTTTTTTTTTTTTTTAAAAATATATTTTATTGATTTTTTACAGAGAGGAAGAGAGAGGGATAGAGAGTTAGAAACATCGATGAGAGAGAAACATCGATCAGCTGCCTCTTGCACGCACCCTACTGGGGATGTGCCCGCAACCAAGGTACATGCCCTTGACCGGAATCGAACCTGGGACCCTTGAGTCCGCAGGCCGACGCTCTATCCACTGAGCCAAACCGGTTTCGGCCTGAATACCCATAGATTTCTATTCATGAAGTATGGTAAACACTTTCTCAAATTCTCAAATGGAAGAATTTAGCTATTAAAAGTGCATGTGCAAAGATCACAGGTACCTAGTATTCCATTTTCTATTCTTTTTAGCTATTATGATCTCTTTGGTAAGAAAAAAGAAAGTATGCTTATGTATAAATACGTATTTATCTCTTCTGTTCTAATGAAAATATACCATGTGCTATGCCCAAATGAGGTGCCAAAGAATTTTACAAAACAATAGCTTAAAAATGCACACAATTCCCCAATGAAAGTGTGTGTGTGTGTGTGTGTGTGTGTATGTGAATATATATGTACTAGGCAAGCAGTTCTGAGAAATAACACTGCATTAGTTTAATTATAAATATAATATATACTATTACTATGTTATTGAACACACTGGCAATGTTTCTTACATTTATTAAGAGCTGAGCACTGTGAACTACATATAAATGATCACATTTAATCTTCACCAGAATTCTATGGGGTGCTATTATCCTTATTTTATAAGAAAAAGGTGAACCCCACATTGAGAGAGGTCCAGAAAAGAACTTGCCCAAGGACACAGCCAGCAAGATAAAACAGAGGGAAAAACTCAGGAATAAGGAGCTTAAGTGAGCCTTCCAAATTAATGTTGTGATTTGGGAGTAAGACTTTTGAGTCCTAATTCCTTAAGTTTTGACTTAATTAGATCTCTTCTCAAGATGTGAACTTCTACCATAATTTTGTGCAGGGCGGTTGGATTGGTGGTGACCCATTCTCCCTTTTGTACCACGCACGCAGGAGGGTGAAAGAGCACATGCCCTGGACTCCTAGAGGCGTCTGTAGCCATGGCAGGAAGGAGACTTAATCTACTCTCTCCATAGTCAGCTGCTGCTTTCCTAACGAGGCTGCTTTTCTAAGTTCTTGTTTCAATCGCTCTTACTTTCTGGTGCTGAGATGGACAACAAGTAAGGTTTGTAATAAAAAATGCTAACATATTTGCGAATGAAAAGTGCTTACTTTTCATACTTTTCCTAATGAAATCAGCTGCATGGGCATCCGCAGAGAAATGCATGTTTAGGAGAGAAGGAGGACACAGGGACCTAAAATGGTTCTAGAGACAGCTGTGGGCGTTTTATGACTAAAGGTGAGGAGCTAGAGAGAAATGCTTGAGAGGAAAAGGAGCAAGAACAAGAAAGAACTGGTACTAGTAATGGCAGAGACAGTATAAGTAACAGTAATTATAAGCAGGTGGCAAAGTGCTTGATCTGGAAAAAGAAAGAAAACACACACACACACACACACACACAAAAGCAAATTCATGATGTTCACCCCCATTTTATGTGACACATTTGGTTTCATGCTAATAGTCCATGTGTGGAATCTCTAAAGCTGTACCTTGCCAAATGTTAACTGTTAGTGTACGCCGAAACCTCATTAGGAAAGGAATGTGATCAGAAAATAAGGAACATTGCAACCAGCTGTAACTTATAGCATTCAAGTAATTCTCTTGCTGTAAAAGACAAACTCTCATTACTTAATTCCAACACTTTGTAACACTTCATAGAAAAACAGGTTTCCATATTATTTTTCTTTAAATTAGCTGACCAGATTCTACATTATCTTACAGTTCCAGGTTTGACTGCCTGCTTTTTTTTTTTAAATACCAGAGAAAAGATCAATTTAAATATCTTCAGCCTCCCAACATGATGTCATTTGGATATATTGCAGTATTTATGATAGTTATTCTATGTTTTTAATGAGATTTTTCAAAGAAAAAGAGTAGATCATCTCTTAGATACAAAAAAGTTTAACCTATCATAGAATTATGATTTCTTAGAAGAAACCTCATGCAATGTGCAACCTATCAGGATTATAGAGTCAGAATGATCCCTCATTTTTCTTTGTGTCCTGGTTAATTTTTGAAACCTTTCCGCTTTACTTTAGAAATGGGACTCTGCATTGCCTTCTTGTTGGGCTCTGATCAGCTTGATTTTTCAGCTACACCAAGGTGCTTTTATTTCACCTCTTTGTGAAATTGGCTAGTTTCCTGAAGTTATTCTTCCATTATAATTTAACACATTAAGAGGAGAGTAGAAAAAAAGATCTGATATGGTATTATTTTATTACTGCATACAACTTCATTGTCAGAATGGCAAATACAGAAAAGGCTCTACACACAGATGGCTGAAAAGTTAAAGCTGAGTAAATGATCAGAGAGAGAGAGAGAGAGAGAGAGAGAGAGACAGAGAGAGAGAGAGAGAGAGAGAAAGAGACACCACAGAATCACATTATAGTCTATGTTCCTCTGTGTTCCTTTGTATGCATGTTTTTGAATTTGAAATTCAAATAAGGCATATATATGTGTGTATATATATACATATATATATAATTGAAAACAATTTTTTGATAAACAAGCAGACCAGATATCCAAACAAGAAGATGCTGTTCTGCCCTCTCTTCCCATTAAATCACAGAAGCCCTAGCCTTACCTTATGTTATAGGAATGGAATTATAGGGATTAATATGAGCAAACTTAACCCTTTTTAACTTACCATCACGTAACGCTTTCAGCTTACATGTCATGAGGATTCTGGGCAGGGCAGGGTGGAGGGGAGATTGAAGGGGTGCAGAAGGAAGGAGGATGTGGGGGGAGAGGAATAATAGGAACCTCTTAAATATATTAATGCAAAATGAAAAGTAATTCAGAAATGCAATTTAGCGATGACCTGTCCTCTGGGTGGTTATGAAAAACAGCCTTGTTTTCTTTTATAAAGAAATGCTGGCATGCTTGACTTTAGTGAATCAAGAGAATTGTTTGGCAAATAACAGTGATGGTGTGTGTCCTTGTCAGAACACCTGCTGTATTCTCCCAGCAAACACTAGGGCCACGGCGTCTCTCCTCTAATGACACCTCATCAATCCGCTCCTATCAATGTCCCAGCCATGGAGGTGACTTCGCGTACTCAGAAGCCTTAGAAAATGTCAACGTTTTGGGAGAAAAGGTCAGTCACAGCTTCCTCCCCCCCCACCTCCCCTGCCAAGCCACCGTGGGCCTGGCGTTCATTATCCTAATTAAATCCAGCAGCTGAACATCTTCTTATCTGTAGGGGAGGAGAGCAGGGGCATGATGCAATAGGATTGATTTGCATATCCAAAGTTAATTAGTGCGGAGGAGCAGGTGTACAGTAATAATAATTATCACACATGACAATCACCTGTGACCACTTCCCTGCGCCCCTTCCGGGATTCAGCACAGTGATTGCTGGCTGGTTTTTTTTCCTTGCTTGATACCCATCCTGAGCTGTTTATGTCCTTGTGCCTCTTTTCACAAACCTGCTGCGAGTAGCTCTCTGTTCCTTAACAGGCGCAGTATTTTTCTCTAAAGGTATATTTTCCCCCTGTTTCTTTTGGAGGGAGAGACTGTTGTAAGGCAGCTATTTTCCATGTTGTTTGCTGAAGTTGTCACATCCTGGTGGAGCCTGAGTATTTATTTTTAGATTACATGTAAGCGGATAAGGAAAAAAAGGCACTCGGGATCATACTTTGAAAGTCCCACTTTGCATCATTTGAACATTTTATCTTTAGCATATGCTGGCAAATCAGTCTGATCCAAAATAAACTTCTTAGGCAGCAGACACATGAAATCAAGTGACAGTTTGATGTTTGCCACGAGGCTGCCCCTGCCAGTTTGCAGAGGGCAGTGGGCTGAACCCACAGCCTTCGCCCTCCCAGTGTGTGGACAGGGCAGTAGGAAGCAGTTGGACACCAACCTGGAGATGCTGAAGAGGATTTCGGTGTGTTGTTTAGGGTCTGGCAGAATTGAGGGTAAACAAACAAACATTAGAATGATACACCAGTAGCAAGACTTCAAAGTGTAGCCTCGGAGCAGATTCAGAGCAGCTCACAGGATGGCTCTCGTGGTGCCTTCCTCACAGGATGCTTAGATAGATTACATTCTTTGGATTTCACTTGCACGTAAATGCGTAGGTTGTGCATGTTTGAATGTGTTTTCTCTGTCAAACAAGGGTAATTTTTTCAAATTAAGCCAAAAAGCATGCCCTGGAAATGGGATGTGCTTTTATAGAAATGAATTATTACTTTATGCTATACAAGAGTTTAACACTCACAATGGTAGGCTAATAAGTAGGTAAGAGCAGAATATTAAATATAAAGAAATTTTTTTGGGGTAAAGTGGAGGCATTAATGTTAAATTAGCTATGAAACTGACTGTTTTTAATTTTTTTTCATCTTGACGTTTGTCTGTTTCACTTTTATTTGTCAGGGTACACTTTTGCCAATCAAGTCAAGTATAACAGGTAGACCTCTCTTTCCCACAGCTCTAATGATAAGTGACAGCTATAGCAAAAGGCACTCAACCGCCTGCGGAATGCATTAAAAATTCAAAACTTTGCTTATCAGTCTTTTATTAAAACTTTCTGTAATTGTGCAAAATTATTTCCCCACTGGGTTAGCTTTCAATATGAAGTACAATTATATTTCTGACACAAAAGTAATTAGAGTTAAAAAAAAACTGCAAGAAAAAAGAAGTATTTATTTTTTAAAGCAAAAATCCATCCATTTTACATCTATGAAGAGGCATTGCAATGAAAAATTAAGCAATTACTGAACTAAAGCTCCTGTTTTGAACATTTAACTTTCAGCACTAGACAGCTGGGTGGAAATCCAGCTTGTAGAAATTTAAAGGAATTATGGCTTAGAGTTAAAGACTTTCTAATATCCATTTACCAAGGAAATACTTTGATGTATTGTATCTTTAATCTATCAGTGTTAGTGTAGCTAAAATAGTGAACCTAAGTTCTTTCCAACAGGATAAATATTAATTATAAGTAGCTGTATTTTGTGAAATTAGCTCGGTTTTTCTATATGACTGATGTCTTCTTAGGTTAAGATTTTTAATTCAAGAGCTGGTAGCTCTGGACAGTGGGCTATGCTTGTCTAGAGCAACGTTTGAATAATTTCCAAACTTCCACTTTGGTCATGTTTATTTATTTTATTTTTAAAAAATATATTTTTATTTATTTCAAGAGGAAGGGAAAGGAAGAGAGAGATAGAAACATCAATGATGAGAGGGAATCATTGATTGGCTGCCTCCTGCATGTTGGACCTAGCCTGCAACCCAGGCATGTGCCCTAGACCGGAATCGAGCTTGGGACCCTTCAGTCCACAGGCTGAAACTCTATCCACTGAGCCAAACTGCCTAGGGTATCTTTATTTTTTAATCTAAAACCCTATCAATCAAGTTTCTAGAAAAAGAATTGCCATGTGTAGGCTCCCCTGAGATGCAGAGATTAACACATATTCACTTGGGTATCTTTAATGTATAAGTCACTGTAGTTGGAACTCTGGGAAATATGAAGGTATGAATTTGTATTTCACCTGGAGGCTTTTAGAATCAGCTCATATTTCCATAAAAGCTGACACCACTACCCTTTCCTATATTCCACCCTAATGGCACATTCTTATTGAACACAAGGAATAACAATTGTGTATTTTATCTAGTACTCACATGACATCAGGCAATTCCACTTAAATCCAACAATTTTCAAGTCTTACTCAAGTTTCTGTTCTTGTTCTCAACTAGCTCACAATCTAGAAGTAGACATGTGAACACTAAACTACAGTTCTATGTGAAAAATACCAGGCATCTTCTAAGTGGGAAGTACAGGACCATAAATCGGTTGTGGGAAAATACTGGAACTTTATATATATATATATATATATATATATATATATATATATATATATATATATATATATATAATCCTATATAATAAAAGGCTAATATGCAAATTGTCCCCTCAACTGGGAGTTCGATCAGAAGTTCAAAGAGGGGGCGGGGCTGGCCAGCCAACCTCCTGTGGCCCCTCCCCCCAGCTGGCCCTGCCCCCTGGCCCCCCACCTCAATCTGGGGCAGGGCCAGCCAGTCAACCCCCCATGTTCCCTCCCCCCAGCCAGCCCAGCTCAATGGGCTCCAATCAGTGTGGGCTGGCCGGACCCTACCCAGGCACGAATTTGTACACAGGGCCTCTAGTATATATATAATTTCAAATTCATTACTTTAAATTTGTCTTTTTAGCAAATATATATATATATATATATATATATATATATATATATATATATGGTTTAAATATAAATAGGGAAACTAAAAATTTAAATAGTCTTTAACATGAAATATGTTTACATTATTTTCCTTTTTTAAAAAATTTAGCTTTATTGTTGAAAGTATTACAGATATCCCCTTTTTTCCCCCATTGACTCCCTCCTCCTCAGTTCTTGCCCTCTCCCCAGGCCTTCTTCACACTATTGTCTGTGTCCATGGGTTATGCATATAATCATAAGTTCAATTTACTACCACCAAACCACACTGCAGGAAATTCTAAAGGGACGGTTGAAAAAAAAAGAAATAGAAAGAGAACAACACAGGCATAAAGAATAAAAATGGAAATAAATAAGTACCTATCAATATGTTTACATTTTTATCTCATATGTAGATGTGTTTATACTTCATTTGGGAACTAGCATCACATGGTAGTAATCATACTGTGCATGACAGGTTTGGAAACTTTAATTATAATCTTGGTTATACCACTAGTTAGTGTGTCCTTAAAAGAGTGATTAACATTTAAACTATCTGATAGTCTCAGTCTTATCTCTTCCTCCCTAATTTCTTCTCCTCCTAGATAGTAAGCATTTATTAAAAGATTACTATGGGCCAGGAACTTTTCTAAGCAATGTATTAATCCATTAGATAACAACCTGATGAGGGAGGGACTATAACCATCCCCATTTTACTAAGTAAGAAACTGAAGCAAATACAGATTAAATAACTTGCCCAAGGTTAGGCCAGAAATCTGAAGGTTGGATTAGTGAATTTCTGAAATGTTTTCTAGTTGTAACTTCATTGACTTTCCTATGGTGGTGCCAAGGACTCATTTAATAATTCATCCACAATCTATTGAGCTTCTTCTATGTGCCAGATATTGTGCTAAATGCAGATTGAACCAAAACTGAAAGAAAGCTCAGGTCTATTTGGCAGGTAGCTGTGTAATCCTATAACTATGGAAACTAAGAAGAGAAAATATGAATTGGCCAGAAAATATCATAAAAAGTGATATTAACATGAGTGCGAAAGTAGGGATAGAGAATGACAGGTAAACAGGGAAGCCAAGGGATCAGCAGAGGACCACATTAGCCAGGGAGCAAATTCGAAAGAGAATGGTGTGTTTGAGAAACTGAAATTATCTTAGCATGGTTATATTCCATACTACGTATGGGGAGTAATAAGAGGCTAGAAATGAGACAAGAACCAGATCCTGAGTAGTCTTATTTGTTGGGCATGAATTTTAGCTGGTAGTGGATGAATTACTCAGAGACTTTAAGTGATGGAATTATATGATTAAACTAGAGGCTCGATGCATGAAATTCCTGCAAGAGTAGGCCCTTCTTCCCCCAGCTGCTGGCACCAGCTTCCCTCTGGCATCTGGGACCCTGGCTTTGCTCACAGCCCTGGCTTTGTCCAGAAGGTCGTCTGGAAGGATGTCTTGTCTAATTAGCATATTACACTTTTGTTATTAAAGATTTCCATTTTAGAAGTTGTATTTATAACTCTGGTGTGAGATTGGAGAGGAGGGATGTGAGTCTGGAAGTCTAGCTTTAGGAGTATTGAAATTATCTTTTATTTCACTAACTCATTTATGCCATTCTATTACTTTATTCATTTATTTGTTTAACCTGTAATTTTTTTGTGTGCCTACTATGTCCCAGATTATGTACTATGTTCTTGGTGTTTGAACTCTACTAGTGAAGAAAACAGGCAAAAATATTTGCCCTTGAGAAGCTTAAATTCTAGCAGAGTTTATGTACAATTACAAGGAAGTGGCAGTGGGTTTGACAGGACCAGTGGTTAGTACTGAATATTGGGTTCCTAAAACAAGATCTGAAAAACCATAGAGAATCAATTATTGGATAACAGAAAATGATCTCAACAACTAAAAAGAGATTTTACTACTTGAGAAAGGTGGGAGAGGTAGTCAAACTGATTTCATGGACCCTGAGGATAGAGCAGACAGGAGTCCGTGGCCACTGAGAAAATTCTCTGGGCCATCAAGATGATTCATGAGACTGATGATTGTCAGTTGTCTGCTATTAACCTCCTGACCTTCAACTCCAGAAGTTTCTACAGCAAAACTTCCTCTTGAACGTTTTGATTTGATATTTGGTGGAGGAATAAATATAATGCCACTAACAGCTATGCTCAAAGAAGGGACTTCCTGAAAGCAAAACAAGTGGCCACTGAGGTTTTATACTGTGAACTTGTATTTTCAGGCATTATATAAAACTCAAGTCCTGTGATTATCTTAATCAGAATAAGAGTGAGGTCCATCTATTGCAAACTTTAGAGACTAGTATATCAGTTTTGTAAACAAAAAGAAATAGCAAGTTTGCATAGAGTTTAAGTCACACTGAACACATTGCAATGAGTCTCAATAGGTAACAATGCTACTTCGTCATATGTGGTCTCCTTGACCTACTAGGTGTATAGCTTTGTAGAAATCATAACCAACAAAGAGCAGCTGGGTAAGTGGGCGGATAGAATCAGCTCTTCAGGCCTCTTGCTAGCCTTGATGTTGACTCCTTTGAGGCAGACATTGGGTCAGGTTCTTGACTCTTGTGGGCCTGTCTGTCCATTGGTAGAAAGGCAGTACTTTGCACCCAAAGAGGGTTCATGAAGTGCTTTAAGAGCTGAATTGAAAGACTGTAACACCAAACATAAGTGGATAACATTCTGTTTTTATTGATGGCATGCATAAGAGGCATAGGTAATTTGACTGAAACATCTTCGAATAATAGCCTTTTCAGAAGTGGGGAATGATTGGCAGAGACCCAGAAAGCAAGGACGTCATATGCCTTGGTCCTGGCCATTGTAATTTTGCAGCTAAATGATAGGATTGGAACTGGCTTCGGATCCTCGTGGGCTTGAAGGTGTAGGAGAGGGGAAGCAAGCAGAGAGCTCCTTCTCTACTGTTGGGGCCCTCTGACATTCTGCTGAGGTAACTTTGACTCCTTGGTGCTGTTAGTACAAATTTAGAGAATGTCAGTCTTGGGGAGAAGAGTGATAAAATTAACAACAGAGGAAGAAAGGGTCTTTGTTTACTTTCACTTTTCCTGGTGTATGGCTAAACAGGTTAAACACCTGTGAGAAGAGGGTGCTTCAGGGACACCCTCACACTCAAATTGTTCCTGGGTGTCTTGGAGATTGCACTCCTCTCCTTGTGCGGTGATTAATTGCCTCTCCTTCACTGGCGAGGCTGGCAGCGAGGAGCAGGGCCTTCACCTGCAGGTGTTGCCATGGCAAAGGACACTTAGAATAGATTCAGGAAACATTAAAAGGCAAAAGTGAAAATGAGAGTAAGGAGAAAATAGAAGCTTGATTCAAGGAGACATTTGCATGGATCAAATTGCCTCCCTCACAATAGCTATTGCCAAACTCAAGATCAGCCTTACCTTATTCCTCCTGGCTCCTGAGGTTCTTTGAGTCCTGGTAATCTGGAGCAGAAGCTGACTTTTTATAAAATAAAAAAAATTAAATTAAATATAGCAAGATTTGTTGTTACATACTGTAAAAATTATTTTGCTCCTAGGAGATGTAGTTTGGTTTCTTAATCCAAACAGAATTAAGACATTATGAAAAAAGAATTGGTTTATGGACTCTATAAAACAATTTCTTTTTCCCTATTCAAAAATCAGCCAAGCAAAGTAGCTCATTTTATCTGCTACTCTGAATTTTTCTCTCATTACTACCTTCTTTACTGTCCACGTGGCTTCTCAAGGAAGCCAAGTCACATACCTTCTGTGTCACTCAGAGAGACTTTGCCTTAACTTTCACTTGGCTTGCATATTGAATTCAGTTTTCTCTTTCTTCCTTAGTTCCACATTTTTGCCTATTACTCAGAATAATCTAGTTTATTTACTAAGCTTTTCCAGAACGTAAAGGTATTTATGATCAGATTTCCTACAAGTCATTATTCTCTAAGTTAGAAAACTATATCTATATATCTATTTTTATATTTTTGGAATTTCCCATTAATACCAGGGACAGATTTCCCCCACCCCCTTTTTAAACTTTGATTGATTAATGGACTTTATCTACATAGTGATGTTAATAATGATGACAAATATGTGTTAATTGCATAACCAGTCATATCAGAATCCTTGGATGTGAGGCCTAGGGTATAGATGCTATCTCAAAGCTACCCAGGGTTGAAGAATCATGTGGTAGAAGTTCATGGGATGATTGGGAAGGCAATGCCTGTTCCATCATAGAAATTCAGTATGTATTGGTTTTCTAAATTTCTTATGAGTTCTTGTAAAAGAAATGTTCAGTGCCTCTAGCTATCCTTTCTAGTAGGGCAGAGTGAAATGTAGGCCTTGAGAAGGCTGAAACGCGGCACATCTGCTGTGGGACTGTTCTTTATTTACTCTTCTGAGTTGGTTGAGAAATATCAATTCATTCTTAGGTGCTCTTTCTATTAGGAAATAGTATTTATTTATTTAAATATATTTTTATTGATTTCAGAGAGGGAGGGAGAGAGAGATAGAAACATCAATGATGAGAAAGAATAATTGATCGGCTGCCTCCTGCACGCCCCCCCCCCCCAACTGTGGATCCAGCCTGCAACCCGGGCATGTACCTTGACCTGAATCAAACCCAGGACCCTTCAGTCCACAGGCCGATGCTCTATCCACTGAGCCAAACCAGCGAGGGCAGAAAACAGTTTTTAAAATAGGATGATGTTCCTTAAAATGGAAAGGCTTGCAGATAACTCAGATGTGTACGTGAGGTCATGTTGTTGGTAAGCACTTTGGCTGGGCAGAACCATGGTTTGGCTATTGGAGTGACCTGTGTGCTCTCTGGGCCTTTGATTTAATCTGATTTCTCTGTTGCCTGTAAAACTAAAGACAAAGTTTCTTTACAGTGAATCTTCTCTTATGTGATCTGGGGTATGGTCAACCTTGCTTGGCCTATCTTAAAAGTCAGTTCAAGTAAACAAAGGATCTTTTCAAGAAAGGTAAGTGGGAGGTTGCCCTGTGACATCTGTTCTGAGCTAGAACCTGGAAAGGACTCATCGGCCCCCTGATGAAAAAAAAGGGCATTTAAATGGACTAAGAAAGGAAAGGGAAGAAAGATAAATGAGGAGGGCCTGGCACTGAAACCTAGTTCTTCTATATGGAGTGGTTAATGTAGTTCCAAAGTTTGTTATGTGCAAAGAAAATAGCCTCCAAAGTGAGTACTGATGCTAACATAATTTGTCGTTTGAAGGTCAGCATGTTAAAATTTGCCAAGCCATCTTTTTAGATATACTGTCTACCTGGAAAAAGTTACGTACAAAGATTGTCACAGATTTTCTGAATATTCTGATCAAATTTCAGTCTGGTTGTACTGTCTTACCTACACATTATGTGTGAAACTGAGGCACAAGAGTGAATTACCATCCACTGAGGATCTCCTTTATTCTACACGCACATGGTCTTATGGGAAGGCCCAGAAGTCCTTTGATGGGACAAAAAGAATTAATGCCAAAGTTGAGTGAGTTACAGCCGCTAACACCTAATTAACATCATTTTGTGCCAGTTGCTTTTGTTGGGCTGGATCCACACATAATATAATTTTAATCCTGTTTATATACACTCTTGGGATAGATTTGAGATCAGCATTGCCATTTAAGTGAGGTTAATCAAGCATATTGTATGCAGCGTTTGTTTCTCCATTGTATGTGAAAGGTGACCACTGTGGATGGGTTACCCAACTGGCCCTTACTCTATTAACAAGAAAGAGGTGGTTTTCAGTATCTGATCATTAACCCAGCCTCAGCCCCAGCGACTCTCTCTGCCTAGTCCTTGGAATGGTGCAGCTGTTGTCAGTCACAGAGGAGAACTCTGGTTAGGAAACGCTTTGCTTGGCTGTGGTTGCATGCCTCTACAGCAGGGGAGGGGTGGGGAGGGGGTGAAGGGGGAAAAATACAACTCCCCTAAAAAGCAAACACCATTTTTTGTATGCCTGGTTCTGTTTATGTATATAAAATGGACATTATGGTGGAGTGAAAAAGACCCTCGTAAAAATCCTTCTTGAAAACTATTGTTGCTGACAGCCGTGACCTCTGTGAGTCTGCATGTTTACCCATAATTCATAATTAACAAAGACATTAGAACTGCCACAGGAGAATTCTGGGCTTTATTTCTTTCTAACTGGGCAGTACTAATGCTGGAAGTGCTCCCAAATCAGTGATTTAACATTTCAGGAAATCTTGGAGAGGCAGCAGAAGCCTCCTTATATAGCTCATACGCTGGGACTTTGGTGATACAGATACGGCCGAGATAATTATTCAGTTCTCGTTATTGCTGTAGCTCTGCACCTGATCCCCGAGCCATTAGAGCACTCTGCAGGTTATTACAACTATCAAACATCAAGGTCTCTTTTCTAGTCTCTTGACTATGTGGTTATCATTTTACTTCTTTTAAATCCCCCATCTGCATAGAAAGCCTCTGTGTTTTTTACTGAGATCTGCTCACAGCCTTCCCCCACCCCCTTCTTTATTGCTCCCCAAATGGAGTCCTTTTCTTACCAGCACATTAGCATAAAAATATAAACCTCATGCTTCTCCACTTGTATTGTTTTTATACCCTCTCTCTTGTTTGATTTCCTCTTTGAGGCTGTGTGCACCTACACTTTAATTTGGGCAGCAAATGAGTCAGTGGGAGAGAATTCTCTGGAGCTCAAGGAAACCACGATAATATAATTTTAGATGATGGGAGTTGCCAGTGCCCATGTTTAACCTTCTGCTTAGTTGAGGGCCCTCTTGACTTTATGGTATGTTTCTGTCTATTGTTGCTGTATCTTAGATGGTGCCAAAAAATAGGAAGTTACAAGAGACTACCATGACAACTTGCAAAAGGGGGTTTTATATTATGGATGTATTTGATGATGCATTTCTTTTTAAATCTCCTCACCTTTCTTGGAATTTAACACGGAGCTGTCTTTTTAATGAAATATATTTTCAGTTTTGATCATAATCTAGTGGTATAATAAGTTTGCTTCTAATACTTTTCTAGACAAACTATAACATGATAAAAAACAGACAGTTCTGAATATTCTGGGCACTGTGTGAGCTATCTAGAGGTAGGCAGCCACTTATGATCTATAAAGATAATACTATAAATTAAGAGTCTGAAGCAGACCTCTGTGGATTGCATTTAAGTGAAAACAAGTTTCTATTTCTGGATATTTTACATAGTCTTACTCCCCTTGGAGATCTTTATTTTGCATGTGATCGCCACCACACACCTGTAAAAAAAAAGGCATTCCATCCACTGCAGGCCTATCTGATAAAAAACAACAACAACAAAACGCTAATCCACAACGGGTGAGGGGCAGTCACAAACAGTATGGTGGGGCTAAGAAACATATGGCTTCCTCACTTGATATTGCTGCACAGTTGTCCCACACCATATTCCCTTAAATGGGCATTAGCTCTGTAGCCAAATTATCAGGCTAGAAAACAAATGAAATAGAAGCTTTTTTTTTTTTTTGGTGTTACAAAACCAAAACCATGAAACAGGACTTAACAGTTTTTATCCAGTGTGTGTATGTTGGGCATCAAAATGAAATACAGAGACTTCAAAGATAGGTAGTGTTTTTACAGTGAGTAGTGAAAGTTAAGTAACTATATGCTTTAATATGTACTTTATTCCATCAGCCTATGTAGAGAAGCTATCTAATATTTCTAACTTACAGAAGAAACTGGTTCCTTTTAAGATTTTCTCCTGCCCCTTTTCTGTTGAACTGCAAAGGTTTTAAATATGTTCCAAATCATATTCTCCTCCTTTATTAAGTTACTGGTGCTTGTGTATTTTCTTCTTTGGAAGCTAAGGAGCACAGACTCCAATATCAAATATATATCTACTAATGTAAATTCATGTACATCAATTATGAAAGTAAACCACTATGTAGCATTTGTTGTGAATCAAATTCCCCCATAATCAATGACAGCGATAAGAATGCTTCACTCTGGGAACTTTGTATTATTGTGGAATCATGTGAATATTGTCAGGGATTACCCATTTTGCATGTAGTTTCATTTTTGCTACTATATGCAATTCTTATTCCCTCACATATGGTGATCCTTAATATTAGAATTTGCTAGTTAAAGTATTTCCAATTATTTAGTCTGGATTGCTTATTTAATGAGAAAACAGAGCAGGACAAACCAAATAACTTGCTCAAAGTCACATAGTCATCTAGTTCATGGCAGACTTTGGTTCTACTCTGTTGACTCTCCTATTCTTTCTAACACATTGTGTCTTCCAATAATTATATAATTATTGATATCCCCAAAGCAAGGAAAAGCACTTATGAGTTTTCCTTCCAGAAGAAATGATTTTTTTCTTGGCCATCCATTCTCTCATTGGTGAGAAAAAATGCATAAATTTGCAAGATGGCAGGCCAGCAATATGGCAAAGGTCTTTTCTTTGTATGACAACCAACTGACCCCTAAATGAATTGAATCTATGACCTCCTTCTTCATTAGCTCCAAAGAAAGCTAACTAGCCCAGAAACAATTGTTACAAGCAATCTACAACACAAATCCACCATGTTATTCCTGTGGGATTAATTAGAGAACTAAAACAATGCTTTATCTTTGAAAGACATAAAAAAAATCATATTGTCATGTACTTCCAGCTTGTGAACCTCTTGAAATTTTATGCAACGTTTTATGTAAGAGCAAATATACATTGCTCCAGGGAAAGGGTCCCAAGTTTTCTTAAGATTTTCACAATGTGAGTGTGTATGATCCAAAGTAGGTTAAAAACAATTATTCTATTTCATACTCCAGTGATTTGTGCTGATGTCATCCCTGTTGTTGGTACTCTACCAAAACCACAAGATTTACATTATGCTTTGCTACACTGGAGGAATATATTATTTCTATTTGTTCCTTGAGAATAGAAGGAATAGACTTTAAATATAGACATGTGGCCTTTATAATTATCACCAAATTAACAAAGACTAATTTGGGATATTATTACAATTTATTTAATGCTAGTTTGAGTAGTAGTGGATATCACTCAAATCTTGAGTGCTGACTTTTTGTACAATGAGAAAAATAATGCTGCAGTCTTGGTTGTGGGAAACATGATAGTTTTCAGGAGAAGGAATGTGGAACAGGCAAAGAATAAAATACTTGAATATTTGACAACATCTTTAACTTACTTAGATGCTCTATAAGAAATAGTTGGTAGGGCCTTTCTAGGCGGCAGGGGGTTAAAGCACTATACAGAAACTTTCGTATGTACTTTGTTATCCAAGAGACAGATAGAGAGATGTCGTTTTACTGATATATTACATAAATCATGGTGCCAGCCAGAAAAACAACAGATGACCAATTTGTACAAAGCATTTTTTCCTTATGTTACATTTGTTTAAAATACATTAAATCGTTGTGCTAAAATTGAGGCAGCTGGCAGTCCAGGCAACCTTATAAGATTTGTGTTTTCTGGATCCAAGCCCATTTGTTTGGAAAGGTGGATGGGTTGGGCTAGTATATTTGCTTAGTCATATGCCAAGCCCCTGGGAAGCACAGGTAGTCCAGACTTTACCATACATTCATTTTTGTTTTTATCAGAAATCTCCTGACAAATGGAAGTCAGATGGTCGATACTCATTTACTCTCAAGTGAAGTCACTCATTAATGGTGCCAAGGCTCAACCCAAAGGAAAAAAACAAAACACACCCTCATATGGAATGGAATCTGAAAAATATGGCCCTTTTCCAGGGCCCTGTTATCTCCCATTTCATGTTTGTTGACATTGATATGGTGCCTAGTTGACCTTAGGAATAAAAGTCAAGTCTGATTTGAGTGGGCTTATATTAAACTGATTCAAGCATGGGCCTAATTTGTTTATGGAATTTTGGTGTTTGCCCTTGCATTTTATTTTTGCACATAGCTTTTACCAAATTCTGAATGGTGCTGAGAGCTCTATCAAAAGGGTGTAAGTATTAGTGGTAATGGTTTTATACAGACTCATTTAAACCAGCTTCCAATGTCTATTGTTGACCACATTCAAAACTAATGCTGGCTAAACCAGGGCCAGAACAGAGAGGCTATCCACTCTGGCATTTCTGCAACTTCTTCAATGACAGCTTAACCTCTAGGAATGCTATGGTCTTGGAGTATTGTGGTATGTGAATATCTACATAAATTAGTCATTCAACATGAAGTTGTTGGTTTCAACAAGTTTTTCTTCCCTGTTGGCCAATAATCAGAAGGTGGAAAGGGTTTCTTTAAGAAGCAGGATCTTAAAAATCGAAGTCATGAAAAGTGATAGGATTCTATTTAAATTCAACAACTATTTTTGTGTCATCACTGTATTTTCAACATGCTGGAAACATATTTGGGAAATTTTTAAGGACTTAAATATACTTTTTTCTTAGTAAACTGAATTAGAGCATAATAAAGAAATACAAAACAAAGTCTGTTCTCTTATTTTATGATTGTGATGGAGAGATTTGTATTTTGGGGAGATATACAGACAGCTGAAGAACAGTTTCAGATCTTGAATTGTACGAGGTTGAATGTAAAAATACATGATTTAGGCAGAGACAGTCATGACTGATTACAAAAAACAGAGGTTATGGAAGATCATTTTACCTAAAGTGGTCATTATGGAAAGATCTCTTCTATAAGAGAGACTAGTGGAAGAGGTAAGAATTGAAATAACTTCTTATTTCGGTAGAAAAGATTTAGATGTGGCCCTGGTTAGTGTGGCTCAGTTTTTGGGCAACATCTTGTACACCAGGAGGTTGCTGGTTCCATTCCCAGTCAAAGGCATGCACCTGGGTTGCGGGCTCGATTTCCTGTAGTGGGTGTGCAGGAGGCAGCCTAATGGTATTACGTTCTCACATCAATGTTTCTCTCTCTCTCCCTTTCCATTCCTCTCTTTCTAAAACAGTAAACTATTTTTTAAAAGAGATTTAGATGTGTAGGATTGGGGGAGCATTTGATGCTGTTGGCTGGCAATGAGATCATCCTTATAGGTTCATAGCACCACCATTAAGATGAATACATACAAGGAAAGTTTATTTGTGAGTACTTTAAAAAACAAGGTTAGTGGCTTCCCACACTGGAATACATCCAAAAAATCCAGGAAGAAAGGAATTATAATTTTTTTGTTTTAAACTAAGGGTGTGCTGGAAAGTAATGGGGCCAATCTTGAGGAATTTAAAATGTTTTCCCCAAGAGTAAGCCCTGGAAAGAGCAGAAGTGAAACGCCCCTGAGAATCCTATTAGAACTAGACCAGAGGTGCTAGAATCCAATAAGTAGAACATATTTAGGTCAGAGACTACCCAGGATTGGGAACCCAGGACAAGAGGATGCCATCAACAAGTAGCCTTCACTAACTTTTAAAAGCTTGAGATGACCTGTGGATTTCTTATTTTCATCTCAACTAACAGATATGTTATTTATATATTGTTAGATTTATTACAATGTACATACGGAAGGATTAAAGTGTGGTAGGATAAAGTAGAACATATATGGTAATGGAATACCCCAAATTAATAACTAATAACCTTGTGGATCATTAAACTATTTACTAGAGTCTGAATTTTTAATTGATTTAAAATCATGTCTAACCACAATTTTTCCCCATTTGAATGTTTTGAAAATCTTGAAAATTATCAAGGTTTTAAGTTCTAAAAAGAAAAGAATTAGGTGGATCTCAGTCTTCTATGAAATAATCAAAATCAGAATGTGGCTAAGTTTAAGAGTCTCAGTTTACTGTAACATTGATTTCTTTTTTTCTTCTCTTTTTCTCCCTCTCCCCTTCTCCCTCACTCTTTAATAAAGAGTTTGAATTCTTCAGGAGTCCTTTTTCTCCTATAAGGAGACTATATATCTCTCTGCATCTTAACAAGGTGCAACATTTTAAGCAATTTAATATAAAAATTAATTATCTCCATCCTGTCTGGATATCCCATGCATGGTCAAGGACAACAGTGGAATATAGAAGTTTAATGTTCAAGCTTCAGGGTCTGAAGGGCTTGAACTTGAATCCTGGCTGCTTTACTTACATGTTATAGTCAAGTTACTGAAACTGTTTGAATCTCAGTTTCCTCATCTGTCAAATGGGTATGATAAATCATACTTCATAGACTTGTTGCCAAAATCAAATAAGACAATACATGCAAAGCACTTTGACACAATACCTGAGACACAAAAAGCATAGAGTAAATTGTAACTTTTGATATGGCACTCACATTGGCATTAGGCGTGGCTCTTTAGTTGTGGCTATTATGTTAGCCTGGTCAGTGGAACATCCAAGAGACATTTTACCATCCCTATCCCATAAAAAATTATATGCTAGACTTCAAACTTTAACAAATTGATCCTCTTTGATTATTAACTGCATCCTTGAGAAATAATTATTTTAAATGCAGATTAAGCCTTGCTGTGCATCTGGTCCTGTTGGAATCCTTTTCCCATTTCTCATCCTCAGCAGGGAGCAACTCAGTCTTGCTGAACTGGCTGTGATATTGCAGAACTCCTGAATGATAAATCCCCGAACTGGTTAGTGTGCACACTTGATGGCTATTTTCCCCCTGACAATCTTAATATATGTTTTTATTATGTCCTAAATGCTAATTAGCCAAGCTGGAGATCAAATATTTCTGTTGGGTATAAAATACACATTTTTTAGAAGTGCTCAGATAAAAATGTGCAAAATTGGCTAAAACATCTTCTCTTAAGGATATAGAATACCTATGTTACAAATTGGCCAGAATAGATATTTATTGACTGTAACTGTCCTCAAAGATAAATCATATACCTAAACTCTTTAAATGGTATGAGGGTACTGAACCATTTGAGTCAATAAGAATTGAGTGGCTAAAATCTTATGCCATGATATCAATATAAAAATCTTAACCAAAAAACCTAATCACTGATGGTATTTAGCCAAAACATTGTGGAAAATCATCTCGGCTCTTTGGGTAGGTAATGTACATTGATATAAAAGCTAAATATGGTTACAGATATTGAGAACTTTTTGATATTTAGGCGAGATAATTCAGTACTGAGCTTTAAAAACAGCAGTCTACTTGTATGTTTATTTGACAATCTGAAATGTTTCCAAGAGGCCATTAGGGCCTTTTAGGTAGATAATGCACAGAAATTTGCAGCTCTATCCAAACATACCTTTAGAGGACGTGACATTCTCGAATGACTTTACCATTATAGCCTAACGTGTCAACTCTTGTTCACACCCTAGATATTTTTCACTCATTGCCTCTTCATTTCATTTTGTGTTTTCTATTCATACTCTCCAAAGCATAGCTATTTGCTTTTCAAATGCACCTTACAAAACACACACACACACACACACACACACACACACACACACACACACAACAGGAATCTTTATACTTATGCTTAGGTGGTGTCACTGGCTGAAAAAAACACACAAGGAATTTTGAAATGGGAGTCAAAATATCCTGGCACTTCAACTGTTTGTCAGGGGCTAGAATCCTAGACCTGTCCTTAATGTGCCTTATTGTGATTAGCTATTGTGGCCAAAATGTGTGAACTAATTCCCTGTTTGGAGAACATGGGAATGTGGTTCAGAATTTAGGCTCCATACTCACTCGGGTATATATGCATATCTTCTTAGGAAAATGGTCTGAACAGAAGGAGCTGGTCTTTAGGGGACTGCTTTTCTTTGGCCACTTTGGTGGAGGGGAGTTTTAGAAAAGAGGCTGAAAGCTGGAGGCACACGGCTGGTTTTATCTTCCCTCAAGCCTTTTTCACTGCCTGTCTTTAGCATCTTCGCTTCATTGCCCACGTGTCACCTGTGCTTAGCCATGAAGTGATATATCCTCTTCTATTCCAAAAACATTGATCTAAGTCTCCCTCCTTCCATTTTTTAATAAATCTTAGTGAAGCAATATAACATTCCAGGTCAGTCCTGTAGTGCTGTTCTGGCCTCTCCGGAGCGGCTGCTGCAGAGCATGGAAACTTGCTGGCACAATATTGCAAAGTGACTCTGTGGGGGCTGGACGACTTCCAGCCAGCAATGAACCACGGCCAAGAAACGCCAATATGGATAATGCAAACAAGAGAGATTTGGGGCACATTTCGATTTAACCATCTGATTTAATTGACAGAATAAATGCACCTGTCAACGGGTAATATTCTTGTGATTAGTTTTGGCTGTGATGATGAGATGATGTTAAAAGAATGTCAGAACAACCTGTCCTGGGACTCTTACAGGCAGTTTTGAGTGAGGGAAGGTCAGTTTTTAGCTAGTTCAAAGAAGCAGGATTATCTTCTTGTAGTACGAGGGTGTTTTTTTGTTTTGTTTTGTTTTTTTATGGAGACAGTGAATGTTTTATTTGACATTTTCCCTCTGTGTGCAGCTTTCACCACAAATCAGACTAAGTAGAGGATTGAGGCACACAGAAGTAATTGGCTTTTGAATCAGTCTCTATGGCTACTGAGGACACTCCTCATTTGGAAATGGAAAATTCTAGGTATTAAGCCTAAGGCTGCATCTCAGTGGTCTTGCCTTCCCCTAAAATTGTGGTTCTGTTGCTACCAGAGTAAGCTATTTAAATAGAATGTTAGTGAAAATTCAAAGAGGTCTTTAATTGAAATCCTATTCTCTTCAGAGAAAATGTAAATTATGAACTTAAAACAAGTATTTTAATTAATTCTCACTCAGTCCTTCATTTACCCTTTGCACCTTAACTCGAATCTGTTCTCTGGAAATTGGGCTTCTGTTGTTGCTAATGACTGGAGGAGCAATATGAATACCCTTCTTTGGCTCCCAGTAGCTGATCTCTGTGCTATTTAACACTGTTGACCTTTTTTTTTTTTTTTTTAAACTTTCGCTTCTCATGGATTTCTTGACTAAGCTCAGGTCTCTCTTTCTTGGTCTCTTCTACTGGGCACTCATTTTTATCTACTCTATGAAGGCATTATCCAAACTTTTAAGTCTTGGCCAGCTTTTATTTCTCTCCCCTCATTTTTTTCTTTTGAACATTTATGACCCATTCCCATGGTATTCCTCTTCCTTCTCCTTCCACAGATGCCTCCTAAATTTACCTTCTGGAACAAACTATGTACCTATTTTCTGGTCACATAATCAATTGCCGTTAGGATGTATCTCAGATTAAATAAATTGCTGTGACTTGTCCATTACAATTGCTAATCATTATCCCTGCTACACCCTCACTGTGTAAATCATGAAGATAAACTTTTTGGAATCGAAATCCTCTTTAGTATCTGATGAAGGCTCTGCATATTCTTCTCAGCAAACATTCATACAAACCTATATTCAAAGGTGGTTCTTCAACTCTGGATTCCATCCATTAGCATGTCAAGGATGTGAGTTAATAACATCTGCTTTGAGCATCTTTGAATCCTCCCTTTTATTTTCTCCCTACATCCAGCCAGTGACCAAGTCCAATAGGATACTGTTTTTCAAAATCTAGACTATAAACCAAGAATCACCTGGTTTGTCTCAGTTTTCCCTTGCTAAATCAGAATGTCTTTGGTTGAGACAAGGAAACACGTGCTGTTTAAAAAAGTCACAAAATAGTTTGAGATCCACTGCTAGAAAGTGTGCTTTTGAATATACCTTCTTTCCACTTTTTCCTTTATGTTTCCACTAGTGGCCCAGTGCACAAAAATGTGTGCACTTGGGGGGGGGGTCCCTCAGCTCGGCCTGAGCCCACTCACAGTCCAGGAGCCCTCGGGGGATGTCTGACTGATGACTTAGGCCTGCTCCCCATCCCCCAAGGGGTCCCCCGATCACCCCTCCACCACCGCTGGTTGCCGCCGCCCCCCCCCCCCCCCCCAATTGCCATCTTCTCCCTCTGCCTGCTGGCATCCGCCTTGGCTGGCCTGGTGGCACCACCCTCTCGCTGGACCCACCCCCCGCTGACTGGTTGTTCCACTGTTTGGTCGATTTGCATATTAGCCTTTTATTATATAGGATTGCCAACACCCTACTGCAGCTCTCATTTCCTTTTACTTTAGATATTGTACTAATTGCTACCGCTACTGATTGCCTACTTGATTCCAAGTGAATCACTAAGGTCTTCTCATAGAAGGTAAAGATATTATTTATTCAGAATATTTACTGGGTTTTTACTCTATGTCAAGAGAGGTGTAGCCCACTAAGGATTTTGTAGTATAATGGATGGACAGAATAAACAAATACAATGTAAGGTGATATACCTTATTATAGAGGTTGGCAAAAATGCATTATCTCAGTTAATGTTCAAAAGTTTCTAGGAGGTAGGCAGTATTAGCTTATCTTATAGTTTTGTGGAAACTCAACTTAAGAAAGGTCAAGCAAGTAGTTCAAGGTTATAGCGATAGTAAGTGGTTGTGCTGGAATTCAAATCTAGTTACTGAGTTCCAAACTGCAGATGCTTTTTCAGGGCACTCCACTATTTCTCATTGCTTTATCCTCTTCATAACTCTCCAGTTCTCAGATTAATTTCACTAAAGACAATTTCTGCCAACCTCTATAATAAGTTATATCACCTTACATTTATTTGTTTATTCTGTCCATCCATTATACTACAAAATCCTTCGTGGGCTAAGTTTGCGGGCTATGCCTCTCTTGACATAGATTAAGAACCCAGTAAATATTCTGAATAAATAATATCTTTACCTTCTATGAGAAGACCTTGGTGATTTCTTATTGGCCACCGAACTATTTCTAAACTCCTAACTCCTTAGTAGGTTATTCATGTTTCCATATCAGATTTGATCACTCTTTTTCTTATATAAAATTTCCTATGTTGTATAGTTAAGTATATCTTCTCAAGTATACTCTTGGTCTAGTATTTGTTCCTGCTCCATTTTATTAAGACACTAGAGGCCCGGTGCACGGATTCATGCACCGGTGGGGTCCCTTGGCCTGGCCTGCAGGGATCGGGCCAAAACTGGTTCTCCGACATCCCCTGAGGGGTCCTGGATTGCAAGAGGGCACAGGTAAGACCAAGGGACCCCACTGGCGCACGATCAGACCTGGGGAGCGACCACGGGAGGGCTCCAGGGTGTGTCCGTCCCATCTAGCCCAGTCCCAATCAGCTGGACCCTAGCAGCAAGCTACCTGCCGGTCAGAGCATCTGCCCCCTGGTGGTCAGTGTGCATCATAGTGAGTGGTTGAATGGTCGAAGGAACAGTCAGACACTTAGCATATTATAATATATAGGATATTATAATATATAGGATATTACTGCTCTTTTAGGCCTAAACACAGCTATCACATTTCTGTGAAGGATTTCGGGTTCTTATGTGGAATCAGATTTATTTTGAGAACCATAACAACATTTTGTATCATCTTTAAGGTACTGATTTTATAGTTTCTATTGTATATAGTTGTGCACATATATAATTTTACCTATTACATTGTCAATCTATTAACGATCCTACTCACTTTTAGAATTACTGCATATCTACAAGAGTGCCTTGCATGTAGAAGATACATAACTTGTTAAATATGTCACTTGTCAGAAATTTAATATGAGAAAATTTGGCAAAATAGTATATGTTTCTCTCCCTCCTTCTCTCTAAAAATCAATAAAAAATCTTAACTAAAAATAAATTAAAATGTAAAAATAATTTATTATAAGTAATATGAGGATTAATTACACAGCATTATAATTATAGAAAATATCTTGGGTTCAATATTTTAATCCAAGTAAATATTAAACATTGCAAATGTCAAAGAGTTATTTTTTGAAATATCAAAAAGTTACTTTTTTTATAGAAGGGCTCCAAAATGAAGTTAATTTAATTAAAGATATGGAGACATACTCTAGTATTTGGTATATTAATTCATCACTGTTATAAAAATAATTACACACTGTGACTGCCTAGCTTCATTTTTATGTGTTTCTGTGGTTAAAATTACAGATTTTCTTTCCCGGTTTCTATCTTTGACCACCTGCCTCACCTCTACTTCTAGCTCCTTTGGTTTACCATTAATTCTCTGTTAAAATGATTTGCATGACACAAATACATAAAGCATGCATGCAAAAAGGTAGAGTTGGTGTTTTATTTAATTCCTGAGGTTATGGAGACAATAGCCTAAGTAAATATTTACTGATTGGTTTTCGTTCATACTATAAATCAGAATATCTAAATATTGAGTATAGAGTGCAAAGAATCACTTAAAACTGCCTTTTTAAAGTGGTTAATATGCCTTGGCCTTCTTATTAGTAGAGTTTAAAAAATGAGAAATGAAGAACTAATGGCTAAAATAAAGGTTGAATGCATTAGAAAAAATAATGGATGAGTGCAGGAGTTTGATATTAAAGTTTCCCCTATAGGATTATTATAATCTCCAAAATAGTTTTCTTTTGTCAGTATTCTTATTGCAATAATACATAAGAGAAGACATTGGCAGCCTATCAGATAACATACATGTAAAAAAAATGCAATTTCAGTGTGACGGGAGTGGTCATTTTGAAATGAAATGGAGAAATGATTTATCTATGAATGTGGTTACCCCCAAATCCATGCAAAGGATCTTGTTTCCTCAAATACTCTTTGTGAATATACTGTATAAATGGCACAAACCACACCTTCAGCTGTGTTCTGAACTGCGAGTAAATAATACTACCCCAGTCCTGAATACATTTCACTGTACTTTATATTGAGAAGAGTTCTATTATTTGTGATACTTATTCCTGAGAATATTGTTTTCATATGAAAATTGTCTCCCATACAACATGTCCTTTTATGGACAAACTAGTGCCCCAGTGCATTGATTTGTGCACATTGAAAGGAAATACATTAGAAGGTGGCCGGCTGGACGGGACTGGGCGAGACAGGCCAGACACGCCCTGGAGCCAACCTCCTGCAGTCCCTCCCTGTCCAGCTGCACCTGGGGCTGCGCCACAGTTCGAAGGGCATCTGTGGAGTGAGCAAGGTCCCTCCGGCAGGTGGGGGTCCCTTGGGTTGGCCTGCAGGGATCGGCCAAAACCAGCTCTCTGACATCCCCCTAGGGGTCCCAGATTGCAAGAGGGTGATTCTCGGGTGATGCAGCCCAGAATTGAGCTCCCTCCTCTCTGGTTCCAAGGTGCATCACCTGAGAACCACAACTGCCAAGTCACCGAAGCTCAGCAGCTCCTGTTTTGAGCGTCTGCCCCCTGGTGGTCATTATGCATCATAGCTACCAGTTAGACAGTTGCTTAGCCTTTTATATATATAGATATGTACTATTAATCAGTAATATAGAGCTGTTTTAAATTATTTTTATGGAGCAATCATTAGGATTAGAGCGTCAGAAGGAAAGAGGGACATGGAAAAGTCCAATTTTGAAAATTATTTACTTGCCATTGGACCAGGTTTCATTGGGATTAACATGATATCTGGGTTCATGTAAAGAGGATAATAAATATTAGATATTATTTTCTAGTTTATATAGACAAGCTATCCTGGCCGCTTGGCTCCCATGTTCTTGACATAACAAACAATGCTTCTTTTATATCCTATTTTTGCAACATCTGATATGGTACCTGAAAGTTAGCTGCCAAGGGTGTTAAATTTGATATTCAAATAATATATTTGCAATTTTATACAGGGGAGCAAAATGTACAAGTTGGCATTTTTGAACATATATGCAAAAAAGTACAACCTTCAGACCACAATAGTGCAGACTCTTTTCTTTCTCTTTGCTTTTCCCACACATGAGATGCATGGGTTCACCATTTTATAGTACTATGGAAATTTTGTAAAATTCATATTTTTCAAGTGTGGGAGTTCCTAGAATAATAGTATATATCAAAGAAGGGAGAAGTTATTCTTAAAAGAAACACATACTTTTATTATCCTGGCAGATGGTGTCTCCAATGTTTATGTCACTATCATGGCCTAAATTCATCTCCAGAGCTCTCTGGGGCTCCTGGAGGGTAGCTTCTATTTGAAGATAAGGGCAAGTGGAGGAGACATGGACTCAAGGCAACTCTTTAAACTCGCACTGAGCCAAGTGCAAGCTGCTCTTGGCACTCAAAAGGAGTGAAAGAATAGTGTATGTCCAAATTGATTCCTAGCTTGAAGCTTTCAACTAGGATATGAATCTGCCCTGCTCACCTTCCAAACAGCTAATCCCAAATCAGTTTATAGGATTAGTACAGTAAATCACTTAATGGTATTTGAGGCATTTTTTATGAGAACCAGCTTCTGCTGGATGTTTTCTCCTATTTTATTCCATACAGTAAGGTTCTTACTTGAGAATCTTATAAACTACAAAGAGAGGGGGTTCAATATCCTAAATGTTAAAGAGTACCTTAGGCCTCTAACTCTGATATTGTCCTTTCATTTTTCAAAACCTGGTCAAACTACATATCGTCTTTAACCTATTTGCCCATGAGGAAGAGTAGACGTTTTGCTTTATGTTGTTATTTGAAGGAAAGATCAATTTTTCAAAAATGTTTAAAAATTTACTCTGAACTGAATGATTAGTTTACCAGACTTGATGTTCTGGCTTGATTTCCAATTCTTAAAAGCAGCCTAAGTAGAAGTAGGCGAGCCTAATAATGGAAGGAGTAACTTACCCAGTGGAAGACAGTTTCCCACCCCCAGATAGCTTTGTGAGTTGCTTTCTTATTATCTCACCTTGAGTCAATATTAGTCAAGTTTCCAGTGTGTGCCATACACTATAGCATGCACCGAGGATGAATGACCCATAGTCTCAGCATTTGGGCAGCTCACAGTGACATTACCTTGTCTTAAACTGGTCTCAGTTATAATGCTTATAGGACATATAGATTTTTTAAAATTTCAATATGAAGTTATTTGCTTCTATCTGTTTTATAAAATTATAGGTATATTCCCAAATAAAAGATTATTTCATGGCCGATTTCCCTATTTGTCTGTCTGCAGCATTTTTGTAATTTTTATATTAATGCAATATCTTTTGAGAACTGAAGTTCTTGTGTAAATGCTGTGTGTGTGTGTGTGTGTGTGTGTGTGTGTGTGTACCACTTATATAAGATATGCAAATTATCTTTTTACAATTCCACACCAAAATGTAAAGTCAGCTTCATCTTCTTTAACTCTCTTCTTTTTCTTCCCTTCTCCATGTTTATTAAGGCTGGACACAAATAACACTCTCTGTCATTTAAGTATTTCTGTTTAACATGATGGAGTTTACATAAGTGATTTTTAAAATATTTTTGAAGTTCTATAAAATAAAGTGCCTCTCCATAGTCATTTTTGGACATTTATAATGTTGTTTATCAAGTTTATGAGCAATCTAATTGCTTTTAATCTATTTTGAAATTCATACAATTATATCTGAGTTGTATTGAAGTTTTCTGAATTAAGGACTTTATTAGTTTTTAGGCCATCTTAAAACTTGTCTATTATTTCAAGTGAGGAATTTACATGTTATTTATAATACTGTTTGAATAGAATTGAATAATGAGGAGGACAGTTTAATGAATTAAAGTTGCATGCCAAATCTCCATAATACATTTTGCCTTGGGGTGACAGTCTTCCATTCTGGCAAGCATCCTCTGTTAAGTTAATGTCATGAGGAATATGTAGACCTTTGTGGGGAGTAAAAAGCCTTAATTATGAAATAACTTTGTAATAAATAGAAATATATATGATGCTTTTGGATGGAAGTATTAATGTTATAAAAACACAGTCATTCTAGAATTGATAAATAATTGTTATAATTAAGAAGTATAAACTTAAATATATATAAGCTAAAATACACAAATATGTGCACAGCTCAAAGGGGTTTTATAAATTGAACATATTCATGTAATCATCAGCAGTATTTCATAGTTCCAAATGTTTAGCATTCTTGCAGACACTTGCTATTACAAATCCTTTTGATTTTATCCATTTTCATAGGTGTGTAATTGTGTGTAATTGTATGTAATTGTGGCCTTAATGGACATTTCTCTGATAATTAATCATTTTGAACAGCCTTTTATTTTCTTTTTAGCCATTTAGATAAACTCCTATGTGCTATACCTTTTCAGATATTTTGCCCATTTCTCTACTACTGATTTGTAGATCTTTATATATTCTGGGTAGGAATCCTTTATCACATATATGTATTGCAAATATCTTTTTTTTCTATTCTGTGTTTTGCCTTTTGGTATTTGTATCTTTTGATAAAAAGTTCTTAATTTAATGATATTTTATTAAATTGACCTTTTCTTTTTCATGATAAAAGCTTTTTGTATCCACTTTTAAAAATGTTGCATAGCCCGGCCAGAGTGGCTCAGTTGGTTGAATGTCATCCTGTGCACCAAAAGGTTGCTGGTTCATTTCCCAGTCAGGGCACATACCTGGGTGCAGGTTTGATCCCCAGTCTGAGATAGTATGGAAGGCAACTGATCATCTCTCTCTCTCTCTCTCTCTCTCTCTCTCTCTCTCTCTCTCTCTCTCTCTCTCTCTCTCTCTCTCCTCCCTCCCTCCCTCCCTCCCTCCCTCCCTCCCTCCCTCCCTCCCTTCCTTCCTTCCTCTAAGCATGTCCCCAAGTGAGGATAAAAAAATGTTGCACATGCTAAGATTATACAATATTATTTTGTATTTTATTATAGAAGGCTTTTTAATTTTATATGTTCTGTTTAGACCTCTGTTAAGCTAAAATATTGATACAATGTATTAACTTTTACTATTAGGAACTTCTAATTTCCATTGGAATCGATCTTTGTTTATGTTGTAAATTAGGGATTAAGGGTTATTCCCGCCCCCGCCCCCCATGGATATTCAATTGATGAAGGTTCCCCCACTGAATTGCAATGATATTTTTTGTCGGAAGGCAGTGTCCATATATCTGTAATGGTATTTCTGAACTCCATATTCTGTTCCATTAGTCTGCTTATTGTCCAAAACCAAACCATGATGACAGGTTGCTTCCACTGTCTATTTCCTGACCCTTTGAGACTGGCCAGGTATATTGCAGTTATGGGTGATTAACTTATATTTTAGGTAATTGAGCATATTGTTTTCTTTGGTTAGGTATATTTACCACCCGGTTAGCAAACATTTTCTTTTTCACAATTTTTGTGTAACACCATGGAATAATGATTTTTATAGACTCAACTTGCTCCAATTTAGTATATTTATTTTTTCAGTCAGATACTTAGTCTATCAAAAATTAGAAATGAGAAGTTCTATAAGATGAATTTTTTGTTCTTTTCAACACCAATAGAAAATGTATTAGGTAGCTTTCTTAATATATTGAAATAGAACTTTCTAGGCATAGCTTGAATTTTTACAATAATTTATGAATTAGTTACTCTCCAATTTTGTTATATTAAAATTAATGTAAAATATCAAATTATGGACACTGGGATAGACCTTATATTATTTAACATGAAGTTAAAGTAAGGACATTTGCCAATTTAATGGCAAAGTAGGGACATATAAATTATTATGAAATGTAGTGTTTTTCTTTTAGTGGTGACTTTATTTTCTTCTTATAATATAAATGTTTTTAAATATATTTTCCCTTTTTGAGCTACATTTGTATCATACAGAATGTGTTTTTTATTAGCTCTAATAAAATATATCATACTATGTTATATACTAAATTATGTGTTTAAGTTAAAGTATTACTAAAAGATGCTTTTAAAGTAACTTAAAACTTACAGAAAAGTTAAAAGAATAATACAAAGCACTTCAGTATTATATTTTATCCAGAGATTCCATTTTAGTTGTGCCTATTGTCTCAATAATCTATAATAAAAAAAGGATAATATGCTAATTAGACCGGATAGCCAAACAACCTTCCGGACATCCTTCTGGACATCCTTCCGGATGAAGCTGCTGCGGTGGAGGCCGAGGCCGAGGTGATTAGGGGCAATCAGGCAGGCAGGTGAGCATTTAGGGGCAATCAGGCAGGAAGGCAGAGTGGTTAGGGGCGATCAGGCAGGCAGCTGAGTTGTTAGGGGTGATCAGGCAGGCAGGCAGAGTGGTTATGGGTGATCAGGCAGGCAGGCAGAGTGGTTAGGGGCGATGAGGAAGGCAGGCAGAGTGGCTATGGGCAATCAGGCAGGCAGGTAAGGTGAGTGGTTAGGAGCCAGCAGTCCCAGATTGTGAGAGGGATGTCCGACTGCCAGTTTAGGCCCGATCACACAGCAGGATCGGGCCTAAACTGGCAGTCCGACATCCCCCGAGGGGTCCTGTATTGCGAGAGGGTATAGGCTGGGCTGAGGAACCCCTCCCGCCCCTCCATGCACGAATTTCATGCTCTGGGCCTCTAGTTTTCTATATAGTGGAAGGATTCATTGTAGGATCATGCATTGTATCCAGTTGTCATGTTTTTCCTAGTTTCCTTTACTTTGGAACAGTTCTTCAATATTTCCTTCAATTTTGTGGTTTTAATATCTTTGAAGATTACAGGTCAGGTGCGTTGGTCCAAACTGATTAGACCTAGGTTATACATTTTGAGCCATATTACCACAGAGGAAATACTCTGGTCTCCTCAGTACTGTATTTGGTGGCACATGGTATCAGTTTGTCCCATTGCTGGTGATGTTTACACTGATTGTTTAGTTAAAAGGAAGTCGGGATACTGATCACATTCCCATAAATAAATAAATATATATATATATATATATATATATATATATATATATATATATATATATATATTTAAAAGACAGTGTTTTGAGGATATGAGGGCCAAGTTTCTTACTATCAGAGAAACAAGGTACAAATATGGAAAGAAGGAAAGCTAGAAAGAACCCTTAGATGTTAAATTGGATTCAGAGGTATTGTGAACTCTTAGTTTTCAGTTACATAATTACAAATATAAATTAACATGTAAATATGTGTGTACATGTGGATTTGTGGATTATTTATATGCAGCTTAAATATATTTTTAGCTCCGTTCACTAAGAGGTTCTGGGAGTAGTGACACCTCAAGTAGTGAGGAAGTAATGGTTTCTAAACACTACTGCCTACTAAAAGGAACCAAGAATCCCTGGAGAGAGATATGGCTGAGTCCAGAGTCAGGGCAGGGAAAGAAGATGATGAGCTTGAAATTTCTTGTTCAACTAGAAAGTATGGAGATTCGCAAAACATAATATTTCAAAAGGACACAAGAGGAAGCTTAAGAAGCTTCTACTGGCCAAAATATGGGATTGACCAAATATGTGATATTTTAAGTTTTAAAATAATTATAGAAAGAGATTATAACCTATTGAATAAAATAGGAATCTTTGAGTCCACACTAGTAAAATTTAATAAATGAATAAAGAAGAAGAGAAAGGTCTTTCTTACAATAGTCTGTTAACTAATACATGTGGAAGATGTGGCAGAATTAGAAAGTCACCATTCGGCAACCATCATAGTTATAATTAGTGCAGACAAGAAACATCAATAGAGGCTAATGCCAATGAGAATGAGTAGAATGAGGAATGGGATTTTATAGTCTCAAAGTATCAATCTACAAAATACTTATGAATTACAAAGGGAAAATTTCTTTATAATAGAGAAACCTGACTCTCAGTCAAGTGAATGAAGGCCAGCATCAACAATCATAAATTATGTTGATAGTACACATGCTTGATATCATAGGATGAAAATGGCACTTTACCTCTGTGGTGTTCCTCTTAATAACTCAATCCCAGTCCCACCATGAGAAAAACATCAGACCAATTCCAATTGGAAGGAATCTGTAATGGTTATTTACATGTGTCAACTTGGCTGGGACTATTCTGGATGTTTCTGTGAGGGAGTTTTTTAAATGAGATTTACATTTAGATCCATGAACTTGGTGAAAACCAGATTACCTTCCATAATGTGAGCCTCATGCTATCAGTTGAAGGCCTGACTAGAACAAGCAAGAGGTAATTCTCCAGCAGACTACCTTTGAACTTCCCCTGCAACACTGGCTCTTCAGACTTGAGCTATAGTGTTGGCTCCTTCCCTGGGTCTCTAGCCTGCCACCCACCCTGCAGATTTTGAACTTGCCAGTCTCCATAGTTGTAAAAGCCAATTCCTTAAAATAAATATCTTTTATATATATATCCATACTATTGTTACTTTTTTCTGAAGAACCCTGGCTAATATAGAATCCTAAAAGAATACCTGACCAATACTCCTAAAAATTGTTAAGGTCATCAAAAACAGAATCTGACAACTACCAGAGCCAACAGGAGCCCAAGAGACATGACAACTAAATGTAAATGCAGTATTCTGGGTAGGATTCTGGAAGAGAAAAAAAAAACGCATTAGGTAAAAACTTTAAAAAAATCAAAATAATCTACAGACTGTAGTTAATGATAATGCATCAGTATTAGTTCATTAATTTAAAAGGTATATCATATTAACTAAGAGTTAATAGGGGACACTGAGTGCGGAGTATAGAGTATTCTCTTCTTAATGTTTTCATAAATCTGAAATTGTTCTAAAAATAAAATATATAAAAAATGAAAAATAAATGTTAAACACATTTTTAGAATATGCATAGCAGTCTGTCCACATTATTTATCTGGATATGGGGGAAGAGAGGAAGATAAACAGCTAAAAAATGTAGGGAAATTACATATGCTAAAATTGCATGTATAATAAATCATATTGATATAAGATTATGTGTGTGTATGTGCTTATATATAAAGGCAGATGTCTTTAAAAAAAAAACCCACAAGAATTTCAGAAGTGATTAGCTTTTAGCATTGGATTTACAGATGGGTCCTTCCTACCTACCTCCCTTCCTTCCTTTCTTCACTCCTACCTATCTACCTACCTACCTATCTTCTCCCTATGTTCCTTAAAGTTTTGAACAAGGAAAATATTTGCTATATAATGAGAAAAGGATACAATCTATATATATAAAAAGCCAGTGTCCATGACGACCAAATGACCGGTCACCATGAGGGACATTGAGCACCTCTCGGTCCCTCCCTTGCCCGGCCCGCGAGCAGGGCGGGGTCGGACTGGGGACTGGCGAGTGGGCTGAATGGCTGACCTCTTGGTCCCTGCCCCTGGTCCATAGGCTCTGATGGATCTGCGATGGTGAACGGGGGAATCGGGGTGAGTGGCAGGAGGACTGGGCTGGCTGTCAGGCCATTGGGATCACCAGCTCATCCCCAGCTGCTTGGGGGCTCAGGCCTGTGGGAAAGCAGGCACTGGCGACTTCACCTCCATGTGTGTGTGCCAGGCCAGCCGCTGATGGAACATGCTGCCTGCTTGGGGCCGCTCACGCTGGGGCGGGTAGGTTGCGGGTGCACCCCGCAGCTTCCGTCAGCACCTCAAGCCCCCGAAGCAGCAGCAGCGGCAGTGGCAGCGGTGGCACCTGTGTGAGTGGCCCCAAGCAGGCAGCGCGTTCTCTCAGTGGCCAGTCCAGCACATGTGCATGGAGGTGAAGTCAGGCGAAGTCAGGTGAAGTTGCTGGCACCTGCTTTCCCGCAGGCCTGAGCCCCCGAGCAGTTGGGGATGAGCTGGTGATCCTAATGGACTGACAGCCGGGCGGTGGAGGCGGAATTTGGCCTGGGGACTGGCGAAGAGGCAAAAGATGGCCCTGATCACAGGAGGCTAGGCCCTAGGGACCCTACCCGCACAATTTCGTGCACTGGGTCTCTAGTTACAAATAAAAGTGATTCCAAATTAGATGTTCAAGGTTTCACTTTGATATTTCAAACTTACCACTTACTTGGGTCTCTAAAGCCTTTGGATTCACCTTCAAAAATCAATAGAGGGGTTGGAGGGCTGGGTTAAAAAGGTGAAGGGATTAAACAAACACGTAAAAAATTTATAGACACAGATAACAGTATGGTGATTACCAGAGGAAAAAGGGGGTAGGAGGAGGTAGAAGAGGGTAAAGGGGCAATAAATGGTGATGGGAGACTGGACTGTGGGTGGTGAACACACAATATAATATACAGATTCTGTATTGTAGAATTGTACACCTGAAACCTGTATAATTTTATTAACCAGTAAATTCAATAAAAATAAAAAAAAATAAGTAGAGGGACATAGCATTGTAGGTTTTCACTGGAGAATAAGATATGGGATTACTAGTACTCTAATCCAGATCATGATAAGATAAATACATTTACAGACCATATGAAGGACATGTATACATTCATTGTTCTACTTAGAGATAACAAGTAAATGACACTTATGTTACTGTTTTCCTATGATTGTGGCAGACATGACTAATTGAATACAGTTCTTCCTTGGGTCATGCCAGACCATTAGAAAGCTGTATAAATAGTTACCTTCTAAGTTACTTTAGAATCACATGTGTTAATTTCCTTTTCTAAAACGATGAGACTTATGCTTATCCTTTGCATCCTCTCTACTAGTATGTGTGTACTGAAAATAAATGCAATGTTAGTGACCCTTTCTTTGAGGCATGTTCATCATTTACTAATCTCCCCCTGAAAGGAGTCTCTGAATGTCTAGATATCTATTAATATAAAAGGCTAATATGCTAATTGTCCATCCGGGTAATGACATCACGTAGCAACGCCCAGCTTCCTCTTCCTAGCGACTAGCCTGCTTGGAGTTTCTTCAGCCCAAGAACACAACTTGCTTTATAGCCAGGTAGAAACACTTGACATTGTAACCAAATGTCTGTGAAGCATTTTCCCATGCTTCATCTTATTTGATCCTCACAGAAGTCCTGGAGTAGGTAGATAGGAGACTTGGTGGAATCCTATTTTCTTTTCATTAGCCGGAAAATGGAGATTTAGAAAGCTTAGAAATTTGACCCAACTGAAATGGTGGACCTTGAAAATGACTTCAGGTTTTCTCACTGCACAGAATATAGTTAAACACTGCTGCAGTTAAATATTTTACCCGTTGTTCTCCCTGCCTGCATGATCTATAATAATATTCTGCTTCATGTTGATATTTACTGCTGTGTTGCTGACTATTACCTGAAAGAGAAGTTGGGGGTGCTTCACTGGGCTGGAAAAAGTTTAGCTAAGTCAGAAAGCAGGTCTAATTAAGCAAGTTTATTCTATATATATAAAAGGCTAAATTGACTCTTGCATGTGCGATACATATAATGTTCTCACTGGCGCCAATTGCATGTGTGTGTTTCCATCTGTCATTGTCGATTGTGAATTTGGTTGACACTTCTATTACAGAGAAAGGGTGAATAGCAATATTAAAATATTTCTTCTAATTAATTTCCTTTCAATGTGCACGAATTTGTGCACCAGGCCACTAGTAGATATACTGGTATATAAATGAATGTGTTCAATTGAATCATATGAAATTTCCAATATTCAAACTTTTTGACCTATAAACTGGCTATTTCTTATGAATCAATATAATATATCACCTCTTATTTCTATCCAAATATATTTGAATCATTTTAACATGCTAGCAGTTTGAACCACTTAAAATGAGTGAAAGTATGAGTGAGGGAGAATTAAGTGAAGATGCTGGGAATATTTTTAGAACAGTCCAGAAGAGTAGATTGTTAAAGTCTAACAATTCATGTAAATTCTTACAGACCTCTAAGAACTCCAAATTATTTATTGGGTCAAGCCAGATCATCAGAAAACTGTGTGTGAAATTCCTTGTATTATTTTTCCAAGGGAACATTTCTGTATGAGGATATATATTTGAAATTTCTAGAGTTATTCCTCAATCAGAAACTATCTGCTCATGTCTCCTAAAAGGATACTGATTCCTTCTTTTACTCTCTTAAGGTCTAAAAAGTATGTTGAAAAAACTTAAAAACTTCAACACCTTAGAAAATTTTATTGATATCAATTCTGTAGATCAAGCATGTCAAACTCAAAGGCTAACATGGGCCAAATAAAGTTTAAGTTTTATGTGGGCCACAAAAAAAACAGAAGCTTCAATTTTCATAGAAACGTAGGTTTATTTTGATAGAGACATGCTGAATACAAAGGGATGAAATAAATGAGTAATCATTAACATAAAATAATAGAACATTTTAATAAAAATATTTTTCTTGAACATTAAGTTACCAGACACTGAATTACTGCACAGATTAATAAGCGTAATGCAAATCTATTTTTCTTGTTCTCCAAAAGTGAAATATTTCCTGTTGCACACACCAAACAAGTCAGTCCAAGACTAATGACGTGGCAATCGGCTGCTAAAATAGTCACTGCTAGTATTAGTGGAGAGAAATGGTGCACCTGGTATCTCTAGAAGCTGATCCCATTGTTTTCTGAAAGGTCATATCTGGTAACAGGAAGAAAAGTCTATATTCCATAGTATCAGGTTCCCATCAGAGTTTCATCACACAGTTCCTTCTAGTCAAAGAAGAGATGATCATTCTTTGGAAATTCATAAAAGGATATTCCAACCTGGCTGCATTCTAGACTGAACATATTATTAAGATTACACACAGAAATAACAGGCATTAGGGGTGCTGAAAGAGATGGAGTTTTTTTTTTTTTATCCTCACCCAAGAATATTTTTCCATTGATTTTTAGAGAGAGAGGAAGGGAGAGGGAAAGACAGAGAGAAACATTCACATATTGATTGGTTGCCTCCTGCTGGAGCAATGACCAGGGCCTGGGGTGGGGAGGAGCCTGCAACCGAGGTATGTGCTCTTGACTGGAATTGAACCCAGTTCCTTCACTCCACAGGCTGACACTCTATCCACCGAGCAAAACTGGCCAGGGCAAAGATGGAGATTTTGAGGGGCATGTGTGTGTATAGAACAGGAGACAACAGAAATTCTATTTTACTTATTTATTATTTTTAATATATTTTTATTGATTTCAGAGAGGAAGGGAGAGGAAGAGAGGGATAGAAACATCAATGATGAGAGAAAATCATTGATTGGCTGTCTCCTGCACACCCCCTATTGGGGACCAAGCCCGCAACCCAGGCATATGCCTTTGACCTGAATAGAACCTGCGACCCTTCAGTCCACAGGCTGACACTCTATCCACTGAGCCAAGCCGGCTAGGGCAGAAATTCTATTTAAAGTCATCAGATGTTTCCAATTTAATTTACTTTTGAGATTTTCCCCTCTCTGGAAATCAGATAGGCCTAGGCAGGAGATAAGGACAATTTAGAGTTTCAGGTCTAGCTAACCCATAGAATAACTTTAATTGAAAGCTGGGGAGTGTAGGAACTCTGGCTTCCATCTGCTGTAATGACAGTTCAGTTGGCTTGTCCATGGAACATTGATTTCAGTATCTCTGGGGAAGGCTGACAAACACAGATCCCTATTTAGAGTTATGTCCATGGCTGGTCATCTGGCGTGGCAGAGCCATCCGGCTGCCTGTCCTCTGGGACTCTACACAACACTGATCTCCTACTCTCACCCATAGTGTATATTGCTTGCCTGCTCAGCTTGTGCCAACCCAAGCAAGACCTAGTCTTTCTCAGTGACTTTGCTAGCCCAAACTGAACAATCATATCAGACAGCTAAGTTTGCTTTATGCTCCCTACTAATATAACAGTTATATCTCTTTTCGCTTGCCTCAACATTTCCAAAAACACCTGGGAAAACTTGAGCAGCAAGAGATTGAGGGTTGGAGGGAGGAGAAATGGGTGATTTGTGAGTAGAGTCACTGTTAAAAATTTCGGTGGCCAGCTGGATTTGAATTTTCCGATCTTCCTCTTCCCCACCACTTTTAAAATACTAACACATTTGTGACAGACCATTTATAAGGGCTACCGCTGTTCTTCTTGCCCCTCCTTTTCTTTTTTGGAGGAAGTCATTAAGAAGGAGAATAATATAATACAAAGTTGGCATTTAATTTTCATAGGGACATTCAACATGATCATAATCAAAATGCTAGAACTGTCCTAATTAGTACACGGCTGATGATTTTGGAGTTGACTATTAAGGATGAGTTTAGAAAATAGACCAGTAATGGTTGACCACAAGCAGCAATTATGGCTGTTGTGGCTTGACCATGAGATGATCATGAGTCACACAGCATCCCAGCGCTGGTTAGAGCAAGTGCTCCCCTTCTTAATGCTCACATTGGAGAATCTTCTCTAACGTGACTGATGTTTACTACCCCTTTTGCAAAACTCTTGCTACTCTCCTGGTTTGTCTCTTCTCTCTTATGGCTCCTTGTTGTTTTCCAGCAGTTTCTTCATTCTCTGCTGGAGCTTTTCGTAGAGAAGTGTATTCAGGATCAATTCTTGGTACTTATCTCACTCTGCTTTTGGCAGTTTTATCGAGACATTTCAACTTCAACTCACTTTCATAATTAATATGAACATTGACCAATTTTTGTAGCTCTAAATCTACACATCTAGAGTTTCACTATGTTTGTCTTCCTTTTCACCTTATACCACACTTTATTATTTTTAACTTAAACTTTTAGAATAATACCTGTATGTCTTTCTTATAATTCTCTTTATAGCCATTTCCTTTGGGAATGCAGAAAGGAGAGCATGTACCATAATTTGAATGAGAACTTTTTATGAAGAATATTGGTACTTACCTATCCTTTTAAGGAGATAAAGAAGTGAAATTTCAATACTTTTATTTAGGATAAATTATTTTTAGAACATGTATTAGTGTTAACTGGTTAATAAGACCTGGCTACATGCTTTGTTAAACTTTGTCTCTCAGAGTTGGATAAAGCAGTTATAATGAATAAGTAACCAGCTTTTCCATATGGATCTTGAATGAAAGAAGACCCTAAGAGACTCCTTTTTGAAAAAAATGAGTAAATGATTAACGTACCTTAAAGAAAGGGTCACTAATATTGCATTTATTGTCAATACACACATATAGATGATGAGAAGGATGATTGAGAGTTTTTCCCAGGGACCTGGAGTAAAAAATACAGGATACTGGTAGTTGATGTCTCTTAAAAAGTACATTCAATTCCTATAAATTCTAATATGTTTTTTTATATAGTGCTATGCTACCTTGCTGAAATACTGGGTCGTTCTCAAAAAAGTCTTTTGCCTTTGTTAGTGTCTAAATAGTAGAAATGATTTAATCTGTGCTTTCCCCAACTGTCCTATCCTGTATTTCTATGGTTATTTTTTAAGCCATCTTTTCCTTCCTTTAGTCTCTTTGTTGTGTCTTGGCTATTCCACATGCTCATTGATCTTTAGGCTTTTATTCCAGTTTTGTCCTCCGTTAGAATCTCCTTCTTCCCCAGTTTAAAAACATAACTCAAGATCTGTCTCTGCTGAAAAGTCTTGAATCTAAAATTTCCACTTCTTTCTCTGTATTTCCTTACATGTTGTTTTAATCATTTATATCATAAATCATCTTAGCCCTTATATTAATTTTTGTTTATGAATCTTATACTACTTTTATCTTTTATGCAGCAACCCAACAAGTGTTTCCAAATGGAAATGAATTCATTAAATTTACATTAACCTAGAGCTCACCATTAGGTCTTGATGAGTGATGAGTGAGTCATCACCAAAATCGCAGCCTTTCTTTTAACAACTATAGGACGAACGCTCTAGATTTTAAAGTGGAATATCAAAACCAGTTTTCCTGTGGGTGGTTTCTATAACGAATTATCTCATTCATTCATTCTATTAAGCCAAGAACTGTGCTAAGGATGCAAGCACTCTGCTAGTTGAATAAGAAATGGTCTGTACCTTCAAGGAGTTTAGAATCTATAAAAGGAAATTACACTTAAGGAAGTCATTGAAAGATGATATAGAGAATGTGGATAGTGTCAAAGGACACAAGACTGACCAACTGTGCTTGGGGGATATTAGGAAAGACTATTTCATAGAGGTTTTAAATTTCTTTTATTAATTTCAGAGAGGAAGGGAGAAGGACCTAGGATGCTTTTCCCATGAGTTCTCGAGAATAGAACTTGAGGAAGACTGATCTTATAAAAGAAGAAGCATAATGATTGAGAAGACAGATAATCACTTATTGTGTGGCTTGGACACATTGCTTAAATTCTGAGTCTTGTTTTACAAATGAAGATGTACCAACCTTGCCTAAATTATTGTGAATATTAGGGAATCTAAAGACCTTGACAGAGTAGTCACTAAATATATTACTGATATATAGTATGAACTCAATAGATAATTGTGAAATTACCATTAATATAGAATTTTTAAACTTACATTTTTATAATCTTTGTTACTCAATTCAGTGAATGCTACAGTTATATTCTATAATATAGATTTAAGACACAAAAATTTTGTATCTTTAAACGTGGTTTTAAGTAAGTTATTTCTTGTTGATGGTATATAGCTCATTGCCAACATTTTAATACCTTTGTGCTTTACATGTGACACTTTTAGCTTCATATAGCATAGTAAATTTTTGATAAAGGGTGTTTTACCTGGTATGCTGACTGCAAAACATACCTTGCTGAGAAATTCTAGGTATTTCTTGAAATTCCTGCTCTTTGAACTTTTTCTGTTTAATATGAACTTCTTCATATAAGGCATCTGAATGTAACTTGACTTATTCTGCAGTAACAGTTCCTAGAATATCACAGAGTCACGGCTACTAATGAGTTCTGATTTATGTCTAACTCAGACCACACCAGCAAAAGAATGATGCCTCTGCTTGTTTCCATAATTAAAAGAGGCGGGTGAGGTTATCTATTTGTAAGTGTCTATGTGCCATAGATTTAAAATGGAAAAACCTTGTAAAATTCAGAACCTATAGCTTGTTTTGAATACCCCTTTAAACTAAAAAAATCATATATTTTTCTTCAAAAACCTATGTCTGAATAGATGATAGAGATCTTAAACTTTTAATTATGTCCATCCAAAAATCCCTCTCATTGATCATGGTAGATATTTTATTCCTTGGTTTCTATTCAGTGGAAAGATGAAAATTGGTAAGATCTTCATAAAGCTATAGGTGTTACAAGGATCATCAACTTAAATTTCATGTAGAGTATGAGTCAAGCAGGGAATATGCACTTAGGCAAGTGTGAAACTTGGTTAAAAAATAAGGAAAAAAGTCTTGCCTTTAAAACTTTTGTGAAAAATGCACACTTCCAAATCATAGATGGAGCTCTTGAGGTCACTTGTCTTTTGTATGTCTCCTCCAGTGTTCTATTTTACTGAGCCCACAACTGTTATCTTTACTGAACTTCAGAAAATCATACTTAAAAGATCAAGTGTGGGAAAGAACTGAGTCGACAAAATATAGCAAATGTATAGTTCCCCATATCTTGGCAATGAAATAAGCTCTGAAATGTCTGTGTGTAAGAATGTATTGATGGAAAAAAACAAACATGCAGATAGTCTTACCATATTCAGGAATGTTGTTAACTTTTATTTTTAAGCACTCGTTAGTAAGAATATCCATACTTTTTAGATAAATGATTTTTTAAAAATTCTTGAAGAGTTGGTAATTCCTTTATTTGAAATCCAGGTAAATCAACATACTTTTGGGTATAATTCAGATCTATAATTCATTCCTGTCCTTCCTGTGCAAAAGAGCAACTAGAATAAATTAACACCATCTCCATGCCCAAACAATATTAGGGCATTGATTTGTAAATGTCAGAGTGAGAGTTTAGCATTTGCAAGAGATACCCAAATAAGTTCGCCAAAGACCTTTAGTGTGAGATAGGACACGAACAATATAACACTATCCTTTAAAATTTATTTGTACCTAGTGTATGTTATATACCAAAATAATTCTTCAGTAGATGAAAATGATGTTCAGCCACTCTTGATTGATGGGATGGTGGAGAAAGAGTTAATTCACTTCCGGATTACTCTAAATAACATTTAAAATTTTTATTTTGAAATAATTTTAGAGTTAAGGAAAAGTTGCAAAAATATTGCAGAATCCTAGTATACCATTGTCTCAGCTTTCCTTGATGTTAATGTGCTACATAACCGTACAATGATCAAGACTAATAAACTAACATTGGTGTAAACTATTGGCTAAACCACAAACTAGACATATTTCATTAGTGTTTTATTATAATGTTTTTTTCTTTTGTTTGTTCCATGATCCAATTCATGATCCCACTGCTCAGGTATCCTTATAATGTCTTAGTCTCCTCCAGGATGTGACAGTTCCTGAGCCTTGTCTTTGTGATCTTGGCACTTTTGAAGAGTACTGATCAGTTATTTTATAAAATATCCCTCAATTGGTGGTTGATATTTTGTCATAATTATATTAAGGATAGAAATTGTTGGCAAGAATGCTGAAGACATGATGTACCCCTTCTCATTGTATCTTATCAGGAGAGACATGATGTTATAGTTTTTATGCAGTGACTTTATGCCACTATAATGTTGCTGTTTTTCTGACAATAATTAATACATATCTTGGAGGATATTCTTTGAGGCTCTGCAAATATCCTGTTTCTTCTCAAGCTTTCACTCACTAATCTTAGTATCCATTGATGAAACTTGACTTGCAACAATTAATATTATGATTTCCTAACAGTGATTTTACAGTTATTTTATAAGGAAGAGCTGTCCCTTGTTCCCCATGTATTTTTCTTTCCACCTATTTATTTATATCACTCTGGACTCATGGGTACTCATTTATTCTATGGGTGTTAACCTGATACTATAATTATTTATTTTGTTGTTCAAATTGTCTGGGTTTTGGCCAGGTAAAGTCTTTCAGGTTGGTGCTTGTACCCTGTTAACATATTTCCATCTTTTTTTAAGACATCCTTACTGTGTGGCACCAGGTGTTCTAGTATAGACTCATCTTTTATTTTCTCTATCCCAGACCCAGAATCAACCCCTTTACCAAGAAGTCATGGGTTCTTTTGTTGAAAATTGTGTTTAGAAATTAAGATGTGGGTACAAGGTATGCTTATTGCTACTGAGATGCAGACAGAGCTAGAAATTAGATATTTGTACAGTAACACATGCATATATGTACACATGTTTTTATTTCTGTATTTATCTATGTATCTATACATTTTTAAAAAATGAGTTTATACTGATAGTTCCAATTCCAAACCAATACCATGAATGGGAGGCTAGCCTTCTATCTTCCATAATTATAATTACTTTCTCTGAAAGTGGCTATGTGGCTTTTGTTAAATATAATATATGCACTACTTAATATATAGATTAAGTAGTTTCATATTGGTTGATCTATCCCCCCATAAGAAACATTTTTAACTAGAGTATAGTGTTTGTGTAGAGTATCTTTTGAATTTAGCCTTATAATAGCCAAAATATTGTTTTCCAAAGTAATTTCAGTTCATTCTTTTCTTTTCCTCCACATTCCTTATGGATATGTTATTCATTTGTAACATAGTTTATTCATTTGTTACAGTTTTAATTTCATTTTGGGTTCCCTCCACATCCTGGTTGATTTTTTAAATTTTATATACTCATTTTTTTTGCCCGAGTCTATGGGTACTGAAAATGTATAGAGCCAGTCTTCCTCTAGGAACTTCAGACAAAACTGGAAGAAGTTCAGATAATTTGGCCTTCCATCCCCCACTCCTTTTTAAAAATGCCTTTTTCTGGGATACTCTGGCCAAAGACTAACAAGCAGTGAAATGGCAAAAGGCAGGCAGCAGGCAGGAAAAGGAGAAGCAAATGGCTGGGATAAAACACAAACTGCATGATTAGGCTCTGAATAATCAGGAATTGCATTGTAGCTTGTTATACATATTCCATGGTCATAATTTGATATTTGCAACAAAAAAGAGAAGAAGGATCCTCAGGAAAAAAAAAAGTCTTTTCCACTCAAAATATTACCTATTTACCTTTCTCATCCTCCATATGATCTAGCAAGTTGCACTTAGCACATTTGAGAGAAAAAGAGTGATTCACATTATCATTTTAATGGTGCATGGATTCTTTCATTATGTAGTTGATTCTCACACATCAACATTTTAAATTTTGGACATTCTAAAATACATTTGGCAAACTGCTAAGGAGAAAACCGTCTGTGAGCCTGTGGGAACTAAAACCTGGTACATGTCTGAACAAATGCAAAAGCCCCATTTGTGCTGTTCAGCTCTATGAGTTATGTTGCTGTGGGTGACCTTTTTAAAAATATTCAAGTGGTTTTGAAATATCATTAAAAGGTGATCAGTGGTAATTGTCTTAATGATAGTACTCACATGGAAAAAAAATATTGTTAAGTGGAGCCTTTTCCTAACCTCTAATAAGATTTTTAAAGGCCCTTTTAAAAAATTAAGACATTTAAAAGTTATTTATTAAAGGCTAAATGAAAACACAAATTCCAGAGGGGCTTTTAATTTCATAATGATTCAGATTTTTGAGCATAAAATAAGACCCAAGACCAGCTCTTAATTATTTATAGCTTGACTCTGCAGTTTGTGGTATCTAGTTACCTTATTTTTTTTCCTAGGAGGGCAGGAATAGGTGGAGAAGCTGAAATAAATCAACTCCTTTTTATTTTATCATTAGTAGTAAAAAGTCTGATGTGATATAAAGTTTTAGAATTATCTATGCCATTTGACCCATTACTATGGATAATTGAAAGAATGTCGTGATTGAGAAGAGAAAAAATATCACTTATTGAGTAACAACTGTACCAGACACTATGTTATATATATATATATATCTCACTTAGTGTTCACAGCAGTCCTATGTACTATTAATGATTCTCTTCTTTTACATAGGTGAAAACTAAGGCTCAGATAGCTGAAATCACTTACCAGCTACAATGGGTATCGAGTATCAAAGCTAGGATTAAAAATGAGTCCTTACAGTTCAAGTTCTTTCTACAGAATTAGTCACTTGTTCCATAATTGTCCCTTGATACAAATTATATAAATTAAAATGTTCTTGCGGCCCAAGGATGAGAGTTGGGAAACTAGGCTAACTTTAATTTCACAGAATTGGAACAATTTCCACTCTTTCCTAGGATCCTTAGACATATTAAGGTATTTAGAAAATGCTTTTCATGCCATGAACATCACAATTTTGCAACTCCTGTGGAAAAACTACAGAAAGTCTATGGGACTGCAAATCAGTATACATTTTTGGTAAAACAATATGGAAAAAATATTCATATCCCTTAGGCCATTTTTATAAATTGTCATAAAGAGCAAGGATATTCATTTCAATGGTATTTATAATAGGGTAAAATTGTAAAACAGGCAAATATACTAGTTAAATAAGACTAAATATACTATAAAATAAGTATTTTGATACACTATACATCATTAAAATATGTTGCAAAGAATATTTAGTAATAAGGGGAAAATTCTAACCATGTGATTTTCAGATGTTATATAAGTATGTATTGAATGACTACATCAAATAGTAAATTCAAAATAATGTACATCATAAGAATTATTTTCCAAATTAGAGATCATGAAGAACTATTATCTTCTTTTGCTTATGGTAAACATTTTCTGAAGTAGCACATACACAGTGCACAAATAATTAGTGGCTCAACAAATTCTGATAACTCTATGAATTCTTATATAAAAGGAAAAATCATGTGAGCACTACATAGTCAGGAAGTAGCCGCCCTAGCTGGTTTGGCTCAGTGGATAGAGTGTCAGCCTACAGACTGAAGGGTCCTCGGTTTGATCCCGGTCAAGGGCATATGCCCAGGTTGCGGGCTTGATACCTAGTGGGGGGTGTGCAGGAGGCAGCCAATCAATGATTCTCCTCATTGATATTTCTATCTTTCTCTTCCTCTCCCTTCCTCTCTGAAATCAATGAAAGTATATTTTTAAAAATTTAAAAAAGAAGTAGCAACTCCCCCAAATGTAACTACTATCTGACTTTCAACATTACAGAGTATTATTATAACACACTAAATTATTATATTACTAGAGGCCCAATGCATGAAATTTGTGCAAGGGGCTCGGCCCTTGCAGCTGTACTGGATTGCCTTGGCCCTCGCAGCCCTGGCTTCATCCGGAATGTCGTCTGGAAGGTTGTTTGGCTGTCCAGTCTAATTAGCATATTACGCTTCTATTATTATAGATTTTAAACATCTAGATTATGCCTATAATTGAATATTTTATAAATGATTTATCTGTTAGGTGCTTTTTAGGTCTAGTTAATTTTGCTCAACATTATTATGAAATTCATTAATGTGGTTGTGTATAGCAATATTTTTTATTACCAAAACTGCATATCATTCTCTTGTATATTTATAGATCTGCTAGAGGCCCGGTGCATGAAATTCATGCACTGGAGGGATGTCCCTCAGCCAGCCTGCACCCTCTATAATCTGGGACCCCTCGGGGGATGTCCGACTGCCTGTTTAGGCCCTCCTCTGCCGGCTCGATCACCCCCAACTGCCCTTCCCTGCTGGCCCAATCGCCCCCTGCTGCCCTCCCCTGCTGGCCTGGTTGCTCCCAACTGCTCTCCCTTGCTGGCCTGATCTTGCCCCCAACTGCCCTCCCCTGATCTTGTGACGACATGGGGGTGGCCATCTTGTGATGACGCGAGGGCGAGATGCCACCTAGGCTTTTCTTAGTATAGATATATACTCTTGATGAATATTTATCTGTTTCCAGATTTTAATAAACAGTGAGGCAATGAATACCATTATACATGCCTTTTGATGCACATATGTACGCATTTCTGATATACCTGGAGGTGAGACTGTTGGGTCATGTGGTGGTGGGTATACCAGTTTTAGTAGAAGCTACCAGTCTTCCAAAGTAGTTATACCAATGGGCAGTGCCAGTAGCAGAACATGAGAGCTCCCCAGTTGTTTCTCAACTCATTATCACTTTGAATTATCAGTATTAACTAATTATAGTAATTCTGAAAGGTGTGTAGTAATATCTTATTATAGTATAAATTTACATTACTCAGATGAATAATGAAGTTGTTTTAATGTTTATTGGTCATCTTGAAGTTTTCATTTGGGAAGTTCCTATTCTAGCTACTTGCCCATTTTTCAATTTTCTTTTCTTTTTTTCTTTTCTTTTTTTAGTGAATATAGGATTCACTTATATATCCAAATTCAGCTTATTTGTTAGATATCCTCTCTAATAAAATGGTAATATGCAAATTAACCATCACTCCGCTACATAAGCCACGCCCACCAGCCAAGCCACACCTACCAGCCAATCAGGGCGAGTATGCAAATTAACCCCAATCCAAGATGGCTACAGCCACAGAGAGCAAGGTTTCCCAGGTAACAGAGGAAGCCAAGCTTTCCATAGCCGTTGCAGGCCTAAGCCTCCACTCAAGCTACAAAGTTTCAATTACAGAAGGTAAACAAATTCAAACAAATGGCGGCAGAATGGAGCTTGAGAGAGCAGGCCAGGGTTGCCGGCGGCAACAGGGGAAGCAAAGCTTTCCGCACACCCTGGCCGGGCTACCCGCTTAAGGCTACATAGTTTCAATTGTAGAAGGTGAATTAACTGCCACAGAAATGGCTGCCGGAGCCCCAGGCTTGGCTCCGCTCCAGGCTACAAAGTTTCAATTGTAGAAGGAAAATAAATTCCAGATACCAGGGCCTCCCCTTGGGTTGCCAGGGGGCGTGGCTGGCCTGCAAACCACCACAGGCCCCTCGCTCAGGCCGCCCCACACCCCAAGGGAACCCCCACCCTTATCTGTGACACCCTTCAGGGCAAACCAGCTGGCCCCCACCCGTGCACCAGGCCTCTATCCTATCTAATAAAAGAGTACTATGCAGATTGATCATCACTGCAACACACAATATAGCTGCCCCCATGTGGTCAAAGATCCTGCCCCCATGTGGACACAAGATGGCCACCAGGGGAGGGCAGTTGGGAGGCACCCGGCCTGCAAGGGAGGGCAGTTGGAGGTGATCAACCCTGCAGGAGAGGGCAGTTAGGGGTGACCAGGCTGGCAGAGGAGGGAAGTTGGGGGCAAACAGGCTGGCAGGGGAGCAGTTAAGCATCAACCAGGCTGGCAGCAGAGTGGTTAGGGGGTGATCAGGCTGGCAGGCAGAAGCGGTTAGGTGCAATCAGAAAGGCAGGCAGGCAAGCAGTTGGGAGCCAGCAGTCCTGGATTGTGAGAGGGATGTCCGACTGCCCCTTTAGGCCCGATCGGGCCTAAACGGGCAGTCAGACATCCCTCCAGGAGTCCCAGATTGGAGAGGGTACAGGCTGGGCTGAGGGACAACCCCCTGCCGTGCACGAATTTCGTGCACCGGGCTTCTAGTTCCTATATATTCTTCTATTGTGTGGCTTGCATTTTACTCTCAATGGTAACTAGTTTCATAGAAGTTATTATTTTTAACACAGTTCAATGTATCCATCTTATCCTTTGTGATTAGGCTTTTTTGTGTCCTTTGTAGAAAAGATCAGCAACATATTATCCTGTGTTAAGTTGTAGAGGCTTTATTGTTTTATCTTTCACAATAAGGATATGAATCAAGGTTCATATTTTTTATATTTTCATATTTGACCCAGCATCAGTAATTGAAAAGATCAGCCTTTTCTACTGCACAGTTTTATACAAGCTATAATACCTTTTTTATAAATGGAGTGTACATATGTAGGTATGTTTATGGATTTATTTTATCTCTATATTTTGTTCTAGCCTGTATGTCTATCCTTGGAGTTGCACCACAGTTTTCATTACTAAAGATTTATAATCAGTTTTGTTCACAAGTGCAAGACTTTCATAAATTGTCTTATCTTATTCTTCTAAATTGTCTTATCATTTCTGGCTCTTTATAGCTCTACTAAATGTTACATCTCAAACATTTAATCTAAAAATTACTCTCATCAATAATTTGTAGAATGGTTTCTATGTGTTAGATGAATTTTAGTTATATTTTAATTTATATTATTTATAATTTTACATTTTTAAATTTTTCATTACTGGTACATAGAAAAACTGAACTTTATATATTGATACTATATTCAGCATCCTGATGGAATCATTACTTTAATAATTAATACTAACCAATATTAATAATTAATATTGGTAATAATTTATATTAATATCAATAACATAAGTAAGGATCATTATTAAAATTATGGAAATTAATAAATTGTGTATTATTATATAAATTCATGAGTTTGATTTTTTATAAATATAGCCATATTGTTAATGACTTAATGGTAAGTTTATGATTTTCTGAAATAAATATTTTATCTATTCTTATTTCCCTTATTGCACTGGCTAGGACCTTACAAATTTTATTTATTAGTTTTAATAGTGTTTATTTTTAATTTTACAGATGAATTTTGAATCTATTAAGATGAATTTGATTTTTCATCTTTATATTGTTAATAAGGTGAATTTGCACTGTTGGACTTTTAAAGTTAACTAACCATGCATTCTTGGGAGGAGGGGGGAACAACCTGTTTGTGATGTACTATTATTTTAAATAAATTGCTAGATATCCTTTGCTAATATTTTTTTAGAATTATTGTATCAATATTCATAATAATTAGGCTTTCTCTTTTTTACAAATAAATTTAAATTAATTTCAGAGAGGAAGAGAGAAATGGAAACATCAATGATGAGAAAGAATCATTGATTGGCTGCCTCCTGCACGCTCCCCCCCCCCCCCCCCCCCCCCCCCCCCCCCCCCCCCCCCCGTGGATGGAGCCTGTAACCCAGGCATTTGCCCTGACCGGGAATGGAACCGTGACTTCCAGGTTCATAGGTCAATGCTCAACCACTGAGCTTCATCAGACATCAGCATAAAGATCAAGCTAGTTTCAAAATGTATTCTCTTTTCTCTGAGAGGATTGGTGCTATTAAACGTTTGAAAGACTTTAGCAATGAAGCTATCTAAACTGGAGAGTTATCTGTAGAAAGAGGTTTAAAAATTCATTCAGTTCTCAGCCCCTTGGCAACTGTTTTCTGATAGAATTCCTAGATCTTGACCCTAGGCATGTGAAGATTCAAAGTCTGCTGAGGACCTAAATGATTTTTTTTAAGCTCCTGATTGTTGGCTTTCTTCTTTCTAGTTTCCTGCTTCCCAAAATTCAGCTAGCTTAGCAGCTGTCTTTCCTCTGCCCTTGAGAGTGGTTGTACACTACTTCCATGAATAACAATAAGATACTATGCCCAGGGAGAAAAGTAGGGTTAATATGGGACTTACTTGGGCACTGCCCTTCTTTGAAGGATTGCAGTTATGGGTCTTTGTTACCAGTGCCTGAAAACTTTGTTTTTAAATTTTATTTTTATAATTTTCTATGGCCAAAGCTTATTTTTAAATGTCTTTTAGGTCTTAAATTTCTTTTTTCATTCCTGATATCACTTTATTATAATTTCTCTATTTTTTCTTGATCATTTGTACCAGAGGATTATCACATTCTTATTCTTTTCAAAGAAACACATTTGCCTTTGTTGATCCTCTCAATATTTGCTCTTAGTTTGCTATTTTCTTTCTTCAACTTTCTTTTAATCTGTTGTTTCTTCTTATCTTCTTGAGATGAATCCAATCTTAATAATTTTTAGTATTTTTATTTTACTAATATGAGCATTCAAGATTATAAATAGAACTCTAGGTATTGCTTTGGCTACATCCCTTAGAATTTTCTATGTAGTGTTTTATTATTCAGTTTAAATTATTTTCTAGTTTTCTTTGTGTTCTATTATTTGATCCATAGTTATTTAGAAGTATATTTCTTGATATACAAACACATGTAATACTCTAATTATGTTATTTTCCAGCACAACTACATTTTATTTAGAGGAAAAATACTCTATGATTTCAAATACTGGAAAACATTCTGTGAGTTTCTAGTAAATACTTAGTACATGTTTGATTTTTATAAATTTCTGTGTCCTTAAGGAAAGGTGTAATCTCTATTTCCTATCTATATATTCCGTAACTGAAATTTATTAATTTTATTCTTTAAGTCTTCATATATAAACTTACTTTTTTGCCTGCTAATTCTCTTGTATAGTGGGAAACTATTTTTAAGATTCTCCCAGGCTGATTGTTGTTTGCTTATTTTTCCTATAAATATTTTCTGTATATATTTTGAAGCAATGTTAAATAGTGATTTAAAATTTTTTATTGTTTTTATTGAATTTGAGCTTTTGTTTATGATGTAACTTTCATCTATATAAATACATTTTGCCTTCAAGTCTATGTTTTTCCATATTAATATAGCTACAGCTTTTTTTCATACTACATTTTTCTTATCCTTTTACAACAATTATGAATAGGTTTTTATATGTATTTAATTTAACAAGTTAATACCATTTTATGTACTTAGTTGTAAATCCACTTTGATTTTTTTATCTTTTAGCTGAATTATGCAGCACATTTATATTTATTGGAGTAACTGATACGTTTTTGTTTAAAATTATGTGATTTTTAAATTTATCCTTACAGAGCTGTTTTGTTTTTTTGCTTTTTCTTTCACTTACCTTTTATTGGACTAACAGATGGTTTCTTATCATTCTGTTTTTCCCTCTTTTGGTTTAGAAGATATAAACCATTTAAAATTTATTTTCTTAGTTACCCTACCATTATAGCAATCACTCCTTACTTATCAATGTATTATATTAACTAACAGTTTACCTTTCTCCCTGCAAATGTATGACTTTTGAAAACTTTGATTTCATTTGCCTGTCTCTATAATGATTTATTATTGTCTTATAACTTAAAAAATACACATACATGCAAACACAAACAATCATCATTATCATGTTGTTTTATGAACTCAGTATTCATAATGTTTATTTAGGTTTATTCTTATACCTGCCATTTTATTCTTTCTTTCCTTCTAGCCTCTCTGGCTTTCCATCTGGAATTATTTTTCTAATGACTGAAAACAATTTTCAGAATTTAGAAATTCCAGTTCTTTATCCATTCCTCCATTGATGGACACTTAAGTTGTTTCTATATCTTGGCTATTGTGAATAATGCTGCAAAAAACATGAGGGTGCAGATATATTTTTGATATCCTATTTTCATTTCCTTTAGATACATACCTAGAAGTTGGATTGCTGGATCAAGTAGTGGTTCTATTTTTAATTTTTTGAGGACCCTCCATAGTATCTTCCATAGTGACTATACAGGTTTATATTCTGAGATCCACTATTGTCACTTGTGCTTTTTTTTTTTTTTTTTTTTGGCATTTTTTCCGTCTTTATCTTCATAATTTAATCTTAACATTTAATTCTAAATTTATCTTTCAGATTATTATCCTCTCTTTCAGCTTTATCTAAACTTTTGTTAAGCCCATTTATTGAGTTCTTATTTTTAAGTTATGTTTTTTACCTCTATAATTTTCAGTTTGTTCTTTTTTCTTTTTGTAGTTGCAGGTTATCAGTTTTCTGCCAACATTCTCAATATTACCTTTTAATTCCTAGAATACTTTAATTATAGTTACTTAAATTCTGTGTCTATTACCACTACCCAGATTTCCTATAGATCTTTTATATGGTTTGTTTATTCTTTAAGTTTTCAGTTATGTCTTAATATCTTCCATGCTTGGTTATTTTGATTATGTTAAACATTGCACATGATTATATAAACATATCTAGAGTCTCTAAATGGATTTCCCATTCTGCAAAATATATTTACCACTACTTCTGAAAGGCAGTTCGGGTAGAGACATCAGCAACATAGAGTCACCTTAATCTAATCAGATATTGAAGTGATTTGCATCTAGGCTTCAGTACCTGTCAGGGATGGTTTATTTCCAGTTTTTACTTATTTTTTTTTTTTTAGGATGCCACCTTTTGGAAACCAATCTGAAAGCCAGAGCATGTATCAGAGAGTTTCTTTGTACTCTGAATTTTGTTTTTCCAACTTGTACATCTATTGACATATCTGCTCAACTTCTCAGTTTCTCACCCTGCAGGAAATTTGCCATTATCTTGATGGAAAAAGCAGTTTCAGATGCAGGGTTTACCTTGATGGGCTTTCCTTATCTCCTTAGAACCCTGGTATCTCTCTAGTGTCTTCAAACAGATATTTTAAAAATATATTGTTCCAGATGGTGCATTTGTTTCCAGTGAGAGAATTGGTCTGAAACAATGTCATCTGCTATTGGTAGATGAACTGTGACTCATTGTTTTACATTTTATAGTTTACTCTTCCCTACAGGTATTTCTAAGTATGTCTTTTACTTTTTAAAACATAATAAGTGTAGTTGCTTCACAAACTGTATCTGATAATTTCAATATCTGATGCATGTCTGTTTCTACTATCTGCTTTTTCTGTTGATTCTGGCTTATAGTGCCCTATTTCTTTCTGTGCTTTGTTACTTTTGCCTGCATACTGCAATTGCACTTGAAAAAGTATATTTTTTGAGGCCAGGATGAAGGCACCTTCCACCAGATTTACATGTGCTTCTCAGTAGTGCATATGGGTGAGACCAGTAAAAGGCATCCTTAACCTAACATAAAACTTGAAGTTCTCAGAAATCTCTAGAGAGCAGATCTGCTGGAAGGTTGGCCACGGGCAACATCTATTCAAAGAGCTTTTTCCAGCATTTCTTTTTGTCTCCATCTTTCCTCTTGTACCTACAAAGCAGTGCTTATAAATCAGTTTTACATTAGGTGCAAAACCCTTTGGTCCCAAATTAATGTGAGGGAGAGTCTCTCCCTCTGACTCCCTGCTTTGGGGAGGTCCTAGGCCTTGACTTGCTCCCATCTCTGTCCAGACCACATTTTGGCAAAATGGGCATATAACCTCATGTGTACAGTTTATAGTCCTGTGTTTTGTTCTTCCCTATCCTTAGGGTTGTATGTGTTCTACTTTATTAACTTTCAAATAATTTTAAAGGGATTTTAAAATATTTTATTTAGCATTTTATCATTGGGAGATTTGGTCTAAATAAAGTCATTATTATTGGAAATAGAAATTTCTTTTCTTTTTGTTTTTAAAGTATTGGGAAAAGAAAATACGGCCTCGTGATATATACTTAAGGAAATTTATTGAATTTTTATGTTGTGGTCATAATGCATGGTAAATATTCATTTGAGACAAATGAGTGTTTTATTCTTTTTTTAGGTACAGTGTTGCTTGTGTATATCATTTTTAATTATTTATATGCCCATAAAGCCAAATCAATAAATGTTTATGTTTTTCCATGTACATGTAGCATTTAATATCCTCATCTTTTTTGAATATTATATATTTACTTCTTTGTTATGTGCTTTATGTATCCATTTCCAATATATGTATATTAACATTTTACTATGATGATGGATTTTTGAGTTATTTCAAAAGTTATTTTTAACATTTTAAAATTTATATGTTCAGGTTGATAATGAAAAGAGAAAATAGCTGACTATAGTTATGAGGGGAAAGCCAGGATCAGCAGTGGGATAGCAAGTGGCTAGTGTATGGTGAAAAGTTTGGTGAGTTAGGAACACCAGAATGTTTGGATTTTTGTGTCAAGGTCAAGCAAAAATGTAAGCAATAAACCAATAGTAGGACCTGACATACGTACTTTAACTTCATTTCTTTCATGTGCTTTTCTTGATGAAAAATTGTTAACAAATTGAGTTTTGTTAACTCTTGGTAAAACCTTAAAATAATGTGTAATTGTCATTAAAATTTTTTAAAGTAAATTTGTGGGGAAATGTATTGTTGTATGCAGATTTCCACTGGAAAATCTTATGTGAAATCTGCAGATGCTCACATAAGAATCATTCTTCCTGCTCTTTTGAATAAACATGTTGCAAGCCCAGTACATTTGCATACCCAAGAGAATCATTGTTTTAAAGATATGGGCTATGAGCACATGTGGTTGACTACCAGATTATGAACACGAGACTTGAGACATATATTTTTCAGGTGTACAGCTTGAGGAAATTATTGAATACTCAGCACAAATGCTATATCTTGGGGGAAATTTGGAGAACTGTCGGTGCTACTGTATTTTGAATAATCAGTCCCTCCAGCTCTCATTGTGACTGATGGAAAATTTATTTTATTTTCCCTTGAAAAGGGAAAACAAAATTGTAGCTATCTTACTGCATAGTTTGTTAAGCAATCTCCATTTTGTATTTGCATTTAACAGATGTTCTGAAATGGTTAAGCCCAAAAAGCCTGTTTCAACTCAGGAGTAATTGATAACAAAATACATTTCCATCAGCTGGCTTAAAGTATATATATAATATTAAATATATAAATAAAATATAAACTTAAAGACATATATAAATGTCTCCTAGATAGCTGAAACACAAAAAAGAAGTATCAGTATAGGACAGTGTAATTCTTGTTTTATGGGTAAGAAGTTATAAAGCCACATATTATATCTGAATGTTTACCTTTTATAGTTTATTATGGTGGAGGTGACAGATGTTGAAAAATGTTTAGATATACATGAAGCCTAGCAGCTCCCATAGATCTGTTAGGCTCAAGTCCTTACCTACTACCTTCAGTATCTAATTTTTATTAAATTGGCTCCAGGTCTTATTTTTTCAGAGTAGCCTCCAAATAGCTAATTTTTTCAAAATATGTCCAGACTTATCCATACGTCCTCTTAGAAAGCAGCTACTTCACATTGTCCTCATATAAGACAACCATACAGCTGGGTTTGCCCAGGCCAGGAGTAATTGTCGCTAGTGCCCCCTTATGCCCTCAAAAGGTACAGTTTTGGATGATAAATTATATGGCCACACTAGATTTAAAAGGCTAAGATTCATAATAATCTGAAGGAAGAAAAATTGGTCTAATATTACATATTCATGAGCTGTACCCCCACCAATTAAAGCATTCCATTTTTTATCAAACATTTTCCCCCTGCTCTTTGGTCTGAAGTATATCCTTTCTGTTTTATTTAGAAGTATATTGAGGGTTCTTTAGTTTGGCAATTTTGGGAAATATTACTGTCTTCTATAATTTAATTAATGAATTCAACCCCAATCCTTATCTCAGGATTTTTTTTGAGGGAGAGTAAGGAAATCTCTCCATATTAATGGTTTATCCTGAAATGAGATATGGAAATCAGGGACCTGTCTATCAGGTACATCAGAAAAGTGAGGCGTTTTCTATTATAGGAAATACATGAAGCAGTGAAAAGATTGTTGAGCATGAAGGCAAATTCAGATAAAATTCAGATACTTTTTATTCCTGAAGTGGAATCTTGGCTAGATGTAATTATTGTATGTTTGAAATTGAGTTCTGTCCCACATCTTCAGGCAAATGATTTCCCACATATATGGGATTTGCCTTTACAGTTGTTGATATTGTATCTGTTGTAGCTCATATTAAAACATCCCTTTATTCTCAAATTTTGTTATATATTTTTAAATTGTAGAGTATAGGAAATATAATCATAACCCCCAAAGCAAGCAGCTATATTACAGAGAAACAGTAATAACATACATGCATGCCAGTTAATGTAAATGAAGTAGATATGTTTTTCTTAACACCTAGTAGATTTTTCCTCAATAAGATAAAAGCTACATGTTAAATTTTTTATTAAGCCGCACATTTTGACCTTTCTTCACATTCACGGTTTGTGTCTACTCTAAGATGGAAATCACTTCACTTCCAAGGTTAGACACTTTCAGAAACCATTTCAATTGTACATACATTTAAAATTTTTAAATATATAAGAATTATATAAATGTAAATTATTGTTCCCTTTCAAAATTTGTTTCAAGAGAGCAGATAATAGATTTTTACCTTCAACTGCACATGGAGATGTTTTTCTTTTTGAGTGTACCTTCTCCTCGATATTTTTTTTCCCACAGAAATTTGGAATTTTGTTCCTCTCGTGTTTCATTGAAAAGGCTCTCTGCCATTATATCATGTCGTTTTCCGGTTTTATCCCTTTGTCTGAAGGCCCATTGCAGCAGGCCTGTTAAAGCACTTCTAGACAGCGAGAGAAATGATAGCCACAAGAGTACCTCTAGTCAAGGTTGAAAGAAAGCACGTAGCTTTCTAAACCAAACGCCGTGAATGGGGGGACAGGTTATTGCCATGACAATTCTAATTGTTGGAACTTGATTCTTATTATGGTCTTGATTCCGTTGAAGTCACCCTTCACAGCACACGGAGACGGGTCCCTTTTCATTTCTAGGCAGGTTTGGGAGAACATGTGTAGCCAAGAATCATCATCATCTTTTTTTTTTTTTTTTTTTTGGTTGTTGTTGCAATAACAAAACACACGGTCAAGGGGGTGTCTAAGTGGAGCTGCATGCGATAGGCATGCAGAGATCGGGATGGAGCAAGACACGCTCCCTTCGACCCCTGGAGGCTCTTCCTAACAAAGGATGGGGCGACGTTTTTCAATTACAGCGATTCCAATTACTGGGAGATGATGGGGCTCGGGGAGCTCCCTCTATGGGCTAATTTACCGTCTGCAAATGATATGTCTCCTTTTTTCTTCTTCTTCCCATTTTTTCCCCCAACAAAGCCTCTGTGTGGCCTCTGGGACGGGGCCGCCGGAGGGCCCTGAGGTTGTGCTCCGTGGAGCGGGTGCAAGATGGTACCCGAGACTGTTTGAAGCGGCGCGTTTGAAGCTGGCGCGCGTGTTTGAAGCCACGGCATTTGAAGCTGTCGGGCTTGAAGCTGGCGCGTGTGTTTGAAGCTGCGGCATTTGATGTTGGCTGAGGACGTTTGTAAATTTGAGACAGACTTTAATATTGTTAGACGGTAGGGGAGTCCTTTTCAACCCCCTTTTCATTTTTTATTATTTTTTTTTGCTTGAACTTTTTAAAAAGTTTTATTCAACTTCCCCCCCCACCCCCACCCCCACCCCCAACTATTTTAACTACTTGTGTCAGCCGAGGAATGCTGTGATTCACAGCCATTATTGTAAGGAGGCTGTTATGTATTTTTAGTGCTGCTGGGACCATAGGAATCCTTGAGTGGCTTTGACTGGATACAACAATGTGGAGAATAAGCCCAACTGTGAAAAGTGCGACTGTGGCCACAGAACAAGTACAGAATCATTTTGGGAAAAAAAAAGGGGGGGGGGGCCATCACCTTGTTGCTTTTAGAAGAAGGCCGAGTATGCCCGCCATTGCATTTTGCAAGACTGAGGAGGGTAGAGGTAGAACAAATGTGTGTGAGTAGACGTCGTTGAGGATGCATAGGTGTAGGAATTAAATCTGCAGTTTTCCGGGGGCAAAGCATTTTCTAATTTCTTCCTCTTATTTTCCCTCTCATTTCTGTAAGAGCTAGAGAGAAAGATGGATGTCATTGTGACGCAGTATCACCAACCCTTTGGACAATGCTGTAGAAACAGATGGAGCTTTGTATGGAGAGCGTCTACTTTGAAACCCTTAAGGGAATGAGTATGGCTGCTGTTGGCAAAGGAAAGAAAACACATCGTTATCTGGCAGTCTGTAGACTGTTGTTTGGGGAACATCTTGTTTGGAGGAACCCTCTTGTTTGGAGGAACCCTCGATGTGTAAATGCAAAAGGTAGAGAAAAGTTTGGAAATAACCATGAGTTGTCAAATTAAAAATGTACTGGATGAGAAACACTTTGGTTTGGGTGAAAGTAAAGTTTTCCTTAATTCCTAGCCTGGAGCAACATCGTGCACTTGGGTGCAGAGTTGATGAAAGAAGACACGTTCTGCTGTTGTCTACGGCTGTCCGATGATAGATGGTTTCGGTTAGAAAGGTACTTTGATGGGCCTGCCATCAGTTCTTTTCTTTGGAAGTAGAATGTTGCATTCTACTCATGATTAGTCTCTTGAAAATTAAGTAATTGTTTCTTGATGTTGGCTGTTTGTCAGGACTTGAAACTCTTTTGCTTACATGTCCACCATTACTTTTCTTATTAGGTAGAGCACAAATTCTATAAATATTTCAGACACATTTTGATTATCTATCGAGGATCGAGGTATTTGGTTCAGTATTTCATTGATTTTAGCAAAGATCTATAACTCCTCTAGTTCACAGAAAAAGCTATACTATATTAAATACATATCATTAAAATTGAATTAATGCCTCTTAATCTAGGCAGAACTGGGTTTTATTCTAATAAATAATTTTATATGTGTGTATTGCCTATTCCACTAAGAATAACATATGCCTTGCACACCTTTTGAATGATGCAGATATTTCCCATTTCTTCATAGAGCAGATGATCATGGAGTCTGTTTTCTTGCAAATAATCATTTTTAAGGATTCCCCTTCATTAGTTCAACTTTTTTATTTAGTGGGAATAGAAATAAATTTGCTAAGCATTTTCCCTTGATCGTATAGATGCATTTTTCTACTACAACTTTGCATTATTAGCTCCTTCTGTTGTATTCTTTTGAAATCATGTCTTTCCCATTCTATTAGCTAACCACTTATTTTGCATGTTAGTATTTTACCAAATTTGTATTTCAAACTTACATGAGCAATATTGGCACTATTCATTAAGAACTGAATTCTTGCAGACTATCAGTCTAATGTACTAATAATCTATTATAACAGTCATTTTATAAGTCATAAAGGCATTAAAAACTTGTCACTGGTGAAGGGGTTATTACTCCCCACCCATACCCCAAGACAGAAAATCAAGAGAGGAGGCAAAACATATTCAAAAGAAGAGGTTTACTGAAAACAAAGTGGAGGTAAAGGGAGGGAGGGATGAATCAAGGAAGCACACACTAATGAAGATTATAGCTCCCCGAACTGCTCCCAAGGTCTGGTAAGTATCCTACATAATAAAAAGGCAATATGCAAATTGCATCACTCAGCTACGCCCACGATTGGGCCGGCTGGAGGTGCGGGGGGCGGGACTCAGGGTGGCCGATTGGCTGGCGGTAGGAGCGGGGGGCAGGGACTCGCGAGTCCCCGACTCCCGCTCCTCCCACCGGCCGTTAGGCCAACGCTGCGGAAGGACCCATGGGGCCGGCGGAAGACGCTGGTGGTGGCCGATTGCGTGGCTGCTGGCAGCAGTTTTCTGCCAGCACCAGTTTTCCTCTGGCCACCCACCGATTCCTCTCGGGGTAGCCGATCGCGCTGGCAGGAGGCGCTCTGATCGGCTGGTGGCCAGAGGAAAACTGGTGCTGGCAGAAAACTGCTGCCGGCAGCCAGGTGAAAGTCTATTGCATGAAACTTCGTGCAACGGGTTTCTAGTGTATATATATATATGGGGGCTGGGTTCTTCATGCAGGCGCAGAGTATATTTCTTTGCTTTCGACGTTCCACCGTGAGTTAGTATTGATTTGCGCAGGTGCAGATAGGAACTCCTTTGAAATGGCTGAAGAGAAACTGTAATCTGGGAAGGGCTTAAAAAAATAACTGAAGAGCCTCCCCTTCCATTTAAGAAAGGATAAGCCTGTCTCAGCATGAGAAATATACAAAATTAGTGGATCCGCATATTTAACTCATATACTGTTTTCAGCACTTTGTTAAAAAAACTTTTCAAATTAAAGGAGAGAGTACATTACACACATACACACGGGCTCAAGGCGCCCATGTCCTTGTATGTATGTATATATATTTGTCTATGTATAAAATCTTCCTGAGCATTTCATTTTTTTCTCATTCTTCAATTTCTGCAATGCTCATGTGAGCCATATTACAAATTTTTTAAGCTTAGAGAAAAATTTCAAAAAATTTCTACTCGTCACCATAATATAGCCTGTATAGTTCAGTACATTTGATGACAACAGAATTGCTTGAGAATAATTGAACACATGCTTAAATGAGAACTACAGGCATTTATTATATGTTTGTGTGAGCATATTCAAAGGAAAAAAATAAATGTTGAGAAGTGGTATATCTTCAGTTTCAGTTAGAAACTTCTGGGAAAGTTTCTTCAATCAGGCTGCATGTTCCACGTCACTATTGTTCCTTTATAGTTTGTGCTAAAAAGTTGCTTCTAATCTCCAGAATCTTTATTGTGATTTTTTTCACATAGCTTTTTACTTTTGTTCTTTTCATTTAATTAAAATAAATTTCAGATAACTTTTTAATGAATTTCCACACATATGTGCTACTTTCAATAAGCTCCACAAAATAATAGACTGTTAACCAAAATAATGATTTATTTTTCTTGGCTCTATATCTCTCTCTTTTTCTCTAATTTGAGTGTTCTGACCTATATCTACTTACTCTGCCTCTAAAAGCATCCTCTCCCATCCTGCCATCATGAAGTTTATAACTTGTTTCCTGGGGTCGAAAATCCAAGCTGAAAACAATAATTTCCATTACACAACACCATGACCCAATTTTTTAAATTCTTAATAAAAATATCTCCATTATAAAGCTAGGTCTGTGTTATTTAGCCATTCATCCACAATATCATATAGATTTGTTGATTTGATTTATTAATAGGTATGATATTTGTTACCTCACAAATCTAGACAGATTTTTCTTTTCTTTCTGTAAATGTTTCATTAATTATTCTGTTTTTAAGGCAAATACACTGGAAATTTTATACCAAAAGTTCTTTATTTTTCTTTCATAATACTTTTAAAAATCAACTTTATTGAGGTATTATTTATACACAGTGGAATTTGCCATTTTTGAATACATAATTCAGTGAGTTTTGACAAATTTATATAGCCATATAACCACCACCACAATCATGATACTAAACATTTACAATCATGATGTTGAACATTTTCATCACCCCCAAAAATATTTCTCTTACCCTTTTGAAGTCAATATACCCCCTGGCCTCTGGCCACTAATGATCTTTATTTATTTTACCATAGTTTTGCCTTTTCCAGAATTTTGTATCAATAAAATCATATAATGTATTCTTTTCTGTCTAGCTTCTTTCACTTAGCAAAGTGCTTTTAAATTTCATTCATGTTGTTGCATAAATCAGTAGATTTTTTTCAAGTTATTGCTGAGGAGTATTCTACAATATATACCCCAGTTTGTTTCCATTTACCTTTTGCTGACCTGTTTGGTTCTTTCTAGTTCTTGGTGATTAGGAATAAAACTGATAGAACCATTTGCATGCAGGCATGCAGGGTTGTTGTTGTTTTTGTGTGTGTGAACCTAAGTTTTACTTTCTCATGTTATAAATATCTAGGAGTGGGATTGCATAGTCACATGGTACACATATGTTGAATTTTATTAGAAAAACTATTAAACTGTTTTTTTTCCAGAGTGGCTGTAGTATTTTGCATCCCCACCAGCAATGTATGAGCGTTTCAGTTATGCTTCATCCTCACCAACACTTGGTTGTCGGTCTTTTTAGTTTTAGCCTTTGTAGTGAGTGTAGATATATTTTTTAGACTATTTTTTCCATTGCAATAATTCACTTCTGTTTTTACCACCTTTATTATCACTAGTTTATCTACTGTATTGTATTCTGCTTTTAATTTTTCATGTTATATTTTTATAATATGTTCTTTTGAAAGCTGTAAACATATTTTTACTTATTGTTTTTCAGTGCTCAATAAAGGGAACTAAAATCTGAATATGAACATATAAGTAGACCAGAGTCTTGAGTGAGTATATTAGTAGTTGATTTTTGGTGTTATTTTCTGAGAACTAGGAATATAATATTTTTAAAAGGTTATATCTGACTTAGGACCCTGGATTTTATTGGTGTTCATTTACTATCATAGAAATTACAAGTAAAATTTAATATTTCAAAAATAATGGCAACCTAATTTTTAGCAACTAGATCTTTATATAAATTTTCAATACCTTCAACAATTGAAGGATCACAGTACAACTCATCCCTGTCATTTCCTAGAATGGCTCTGTTTTTCTTTCCCTCATTAGACAACTTAGAGAACAGTGTACCATTGTCCATTAAAAACCACTTTTATTTAATCCAGTACCTACTTATGTTTGTCAGAATTGGTGATTTTTTAACCTCTCTCTCTCTCTCTTTTTTTTTTTTAAATAGCACTAACTGTTCTCAGATCTTTGGCTTTGTTCTCTGGATGTTGAAAAAGAAACGTAGTCACTTTGTTAAATTCCTTCTTTAAAATCCAGTGTAAATGAGAATCATCATCATCTCTGTCACCCTATTCATTTCCATCTAAGAGTGTTCCATTTCAATATATGCTGTAACTGATTTTCTCACTAAGGCTCAGTTACTCATTCAGAATAATTACTTGGTTAAGTAAGATATTTAACAATCAAAACTGAATGCTGTTTATTTCAGAAAACGGTTTTAAGATGCTCTTTAAACTTTGGCTAATGTGTACTCATTCCCTCATGAATCGTTTTGTTGAGTTCTGTGTTTTCAGATCAATCAGATTTCCTCAGAAACTTTTTAGTTTTCTCAGTTTATAAGTAAACAATATGACATCACAAAATGAAATACAGTTGTTTTTGAAATCATGAATTAATTCAACTTCTTGGGAATTCACTTTTAGTTCATTGAAGGGTTTCTGTTGAATGGGAGGTATTTTTTCATGTCACATTTTCTAAAAAAAAATCCACACATTTTATACCTTTGATTTTAATTCTAATATTTTAGTGAATGTAGGCTTTGGGGTTTTGCAGATAATAGATTGAATAATGAAACTAGAGAGTTGTGGATATTTTTGATTATCTTTTCAGTTTTATAAATCAATCTCATTTTTTCTACTTTTATGTTCAGTTAATATTAATTCAGACTATTAAATTTTACCTTAGGAAAGCATGAGAGACCAGAGTCATTTTTTATATTTAGAAGTAAAAAAAATTAAATATAAAATAAGCTATCAGAAGCAATTGAAAATTATGATTTTATGAAATTCACTGTAGTAATAGCAGACATGCTTAATATTCTACAATTATTAAGATTGAAGATAAAGGAATACACTTTACAAAGATTTTCTTTTAAAAGTTTTGGTATGAAAGTGGAGTGGTCCTTTCTGAGTTAATCAATATTCCATATTCTGCAAACATCTGGGTTTTATGGATCAACTAGTTGGCTTAAATACGAACATAAACACTTCCTCAAATCTGAGATTCATTTATTCCTGCAGATCCCCTGTCTTTTGGGTTGAAGTTGATAGAGATTATTTCTACTACCTGTTCTTAGGTCATCATTAAATATATCTAATAAATAATTAATGTGTACATCTTCACACTGGATTTATTGTTTTCTAGGGAACATGTACTATGGATTTTTTGGGGGGTGTCAAAAGCTCAGCAACCAGGATTAATTCTCTGTATTTGTTTGCCCCCAAATCTCCAAAGAATTCTTGTTCCTTACTATTGTAAAGGATGTCTTCTTAGTCTAGCTTAAATTCCTCCATGGCAATTTGCATCATAGGAACCCTCACATCTGTTGTATAGTAAGGTTGAATCCAAGGGAATTAAGCTCTCCTCTTAACAGCTATTGCCCTCATTCATGCTACACAGAGGGAGGGCATTCCTGCTTTCTCCCTCCCCCAATCACATTGCCTGATTAGGAGAGTTATTCTTAATAGTGTGTAATCCAGAAAATTGTTTAACTATTTTAATACACTGTGCTTTTTAAATGTGATTCTTGTAAACCAGAGCACTATGGTATCATCCAATTTAAATATAAATCTTTCTGTGGTAATTTTAACATATGCTCTGTATGATGATTTTTGGAAAGAGGAATTTCAAATTTTATTTTGGGATTATCTCTTATTTTAAAGAAAATATATGGGCGAATCTTAATTGACCTTTTTTAGTGAATACAGATATTTGTCATATTATATTTTTGCTTATTTATTTGTCGTGTTCTACTCTGGATTACTTTACCTTTGTCCTTGTGAAAAGCTTATAGCTTATTTATTGCTTCCTAATTGTGTCAGAATTGATGTTAAAATATGTTTTTAGAATAATTTATTTGAGTGATCTGCTTTCATGCTATCTAAGAAGTTAGAAGAATATGGAACAAAAAGTCTCCTTTAAGATACAATGAAAATATGAAATATCTTGATGTAATATTGTTGCCGGTGAAAATGGGTTTGGGCGGTGTGCAAGAAAGGAATTTCAAAAGGCACGGGTGTGGGAGAAGTTTGAAAGTAGTGGTAAGATTTATTGGGGTGAAGGGAAATAGTATGCCTTCGGGATATAGGGGGTGGGCAGTCTCTAGAAGCCACTACTATGATCCTTGATAATCCTCCATATATATATATTTTTTGGGGGAATGAGCACAATTGCTTTCAAATTATCCATCCTACTTCCTGAGATTTTTCTGGGTTTGTGCTGGTCCCTACCCTGAACCATTCTCTTTTCAGGACCTTCCAGGGTTTCTTATCCTCATCCTATCTGATTCTCCCACAGATATTCTCAGGCTAGACTCTGCCCCTTGATGTCACCATTTCGGCTTCTACTGATCATCCCCAAAGTTTTGCTGTCATGTGTGGTTTCTACTGCATATGGGTTTACCTCCCCTAGCTACATCTTGGCTTCTACTGTGCATGTAGCAAAGGAATTTTCTCCCTGCGCCCTGCTACACCATAATCCCAATACCAGGCTGGTTGTTCCCAGGGAGATTCTTCCTGCCCACTGGGGGGTTTCTGGGGGATTAAGTCCCTAAGTCAGAGGATCTAGTGGTTCCTTAAGGAGCCTATGAATGCTGCAACTTCCTAGTGAAGTAGGCTTAATGTCTGATTCATCTCCCTGGTTTATTAGGCTTAATGTCTGATTCCCTTTGTTACCGTCCTTTATTAATACTAACTAGGTACCTTGGGACAATATTAGCAAGAAAAATCATGGAACTATATAATGAAAATGGTAAAAATGTTGAAACCTAAGAGACAATTTTTTTCAAATAAAGATGAACTGTATTAAAAGACTAGGGGCCCAGTGCACGAATTCATGCACCTTGAAAGGAAATATGGGCCATGAGGTTGTGGTGGGCACAGGGGCGGGTCTCGGCCCATCCTCTGCACCCCCGCCCATCCTCTCCCACTGTGGCCCCCCGTTCCCTGTCTGCCGGCAGCCCCATTCCTGCTGCCGCTGCTCCCATGCACTGAAGGGCGCTGGCCCTGCTCACACTCGCTGACAGGGCGCAGCGGTTGGGGCTGGTGCCAGCAGCGGGTGTGAGCGAGGCAGTGGCGTCAGCGGGTGTGAGTGCCAGCTGCTGCCCTGATCACCCCTCAGGAGCAGGGGGAGGTGAAGAAGCCCTCGGGCGATTGGGGCAGGCAGTCACCATTCTCACCTGGTGACGGCACTAAGTGTTTATTCAATTTTTGCATAAATTATAGTGTGTAGATGTACCATGGTTTATTCAATCAACTACTCTTACTTGGCACTTAGGTTGTTAAAAGTTTTTCAGGTGACATGCTGAACAATATGACAGAGATCAGATTATTTTCTAAAAGTTAATTTTGAAAGATTGGATTTTTTATATGCAAATATTTCAGGCTTCTTTTTTTTTTTTTTTTTGCATGTTGCCAAACTGTTACTGAGATAAATTTTACCTTTTACCTTTCTGCCAGCAATGCATCAGATTGATTATTTCCCAAATGTTTGGATAATATAGTTAACATTTTATGTAAGTTAAAAAGATTGGCAATATTTTATTATTATTGTGAGGGGGAATATAGGGGACAACCTGGTGTGGGGGGTGGGGTGGGGGGCTAGCCATCTGAATCTGTGCCAGTAACCAGTATCCTAATGCACATTCTTGTTAGCCTGTAATTGAGTCACTGCCCCTTCCTTAGGCAATAATCTGTTTTCCTAAATATTCTCAGTTTACAAGGGCCATAAACCAAGAATTTAACAGCTTAGCCAGAGGGGAGGTCACTGGCACCACCCAGGCCAGGCCTTTGGGTGAAATCTCACTTCCCCCATTCCAACCCACAGAGGGGTTGTAAAAGCCTGCCACAAAAGCCCGGAAGTTAGGAAAAAAAGAATTTAGGGATATATATAAGGAGTAATCTCATTGTAGGAGGTACTCAGGATTTGGAAATGGACTCCTCTGAGTCACCTTACTAGTACATCTGCAAATAAAGGGTTTTTCCGGAATCTTCTGAGTACCTGTTGTATGTTTTTTGGTCGCCTGGTAAATTCCACAACACTTGTACTTTTCTTTTTTTTATTAGTAAACTGATGAGTATTTTTTCCTGGCTTTTATCGCCATTTTTGATTTGTATGAAATTTCTAATTATATCTTTTTTTCCCCATTTTTTATTCACATATTGTTACCAAACCCAAGTATTTGAGTCCATCTGCCTGTGTGCACTGGCTGAAAGAAATACATAAGCAGAAGTTTCCAGTGTAGAAAGGAAATAGTTTAATATTGAATTGGCCAATCCAGAGTGTGGGAGCTCATGTTTTAAAAGACCAGACATATCAATGGTGTGTAGATTATCTATATATATAAAAGTCTAAGCGACCAGAACACCAGAACGACCGGGACGACCAGAACGATCGGTTGCTATGACGTGCACTGACCACCAGGGGGCAGACAATGCAGGAGCTGCCCCCTGGTGGTCAGTGCACTCCCACAGCCAACCTTCCGCAGCTGGCCAACCTTCCCTGGTCCCTCCCCGTCCCAGCCAACCTCCTGCAGTCCCTCCCTCCATCCTACAGGCCCCAGCCGGCAGCTGGCGGTTGGCAGGAAAGCCCTAGCCAGCAGGAAGGCCCCGGCTGGCAGTTGGAAGGAAGGCTCTGGCCAGCAGCCAGAAGGCCCTGATCGGCCCCAATCACTGGCTAGGCCTAGAGACCCCACCCATGCATGAATTTCATGCACCGGGCCTCTAGTAGATTATATAGGACAAAAATCAAAGACACCATGGAATAGGGGTTCTCGGTTCTTTTAGGAGCTGATTGGTTGGAGGTGAGGTACCAATAATGAATCATTTTTTTAGGTTTTGAGGACAGCTCTGAGGTCTGCTTTGGTATCCTTCTGCCTGGTTTCATGGCAAAGTAGCTAGGGATTGTTCCATTTTAGGGCTCAGAGCCTGAAACATAACTTAGGTCAAAATGTTATCTTTCACCTGCCAGAGGTCCAGACCTTGTGATCATTAGTTGGGTCTGGGCTACAGTCTTTTGCTATCCAGGGGTTACTAATTATCCAGGGGGAAAGATAGGTGTATGAGGGATGTAGAGAAAGAGCAGGAAAAAATCACTTTTAAACCTACAGTCACAAATCAAATCAAATTATAAGGACCCTCGGGTTTCATATTAATCTAAGTGTTCATTTTTTAAAAGTATGTTTGTATCCTATATAATGAAAGGCTAATATGCAAATCGACTGAACGGCAGAATGACTGGTCGCTATGACATGCACTGACCACTAGGGGACAGATGCCCAATGTAGGAGCTGCCCCCTGGTGGTCATTGTGCTCCTACAGGGGGAGCGCCACTCGGCCAGAAGCCTAGCTCACAGCTGGCGAGCACAGCCGAGGTGGTGGGGGCCTCTCTCACCACTGCGGCAACACTAAGGCTCCTCCCGGGGAGCAGGCCTAAGACATCAGTCGGATATCCCCCGAGGGCTGCTGGACTGCGAGAGGGCGCAGGCTGGACTGAGGGATCCCCCCCAAATGCACAAATTTCATGCACTGGGCCTCTAGTTTAGAATAAATATGACTTTGAATTATGTAGGTTTTTTAGTATATAGAAATAATTTTTTTTTTAATTAGCTAAATCTATCAACTTTTTTCTCACATAGTTTTCTACTTTCAGTGTCATAATTATGAATCTCTACCAGACACCAGATTTGTATTAACTAAAATGAAAGAATATTTTGATTCATTTCTTCCATTTTCCTCTTGGTTTATAGTTGGATCATTATGGAAAGAAGATTAATTGGATTTTTTTTAGCATAGAACCTTAGAGAAAAAAAATGCAGGACCACCTGGTTTTTAATTAAATTGAATTTTGTTGAAGGATTATATTGTTAATATGATTTCCCAGTGACTTCCTTCTTAGTACTAAAGATTGGGCTCTTTGGAAGGATTGAATTACATTAAGATCCTATGGAAGTTAGACATAATTATTAACATTAATGTTTTTGAGTCTAGAGATTGGATTATTCTGGGTATAAGCATCAATATACTATCTTACCAACTCATCTGAGTTTTTGTTTGGGGAGGAAATGCGTTCTTAAGGATATTTAGAAGATACTGTTTTGATTTTAGCAGAACAAAATGAATAAATTAGAAAATCTCAAGAGCTGAAGAAAGAAAGGGAAGCTATGCAACAGTTACTAAAATAAGGAAATTAAAGGCATATGGTAACTGCTATGGACTGAAAGGTCTTATATGGGTGCCAAGACCCAATACCAATGTGTGGGGGTCTTCCCACACAATTCTCAGACAGCAGAAGGGGGCCTAAAATTCAACCCAGTTCTGACCCTATCTACCAGGATAGTGTCAGATTCCATAGGTTGAGGTATCAGTCCTACAAGACTTCCCCTACCATCTCCCCACTTCAGATTCCAGTAGCAAGTCCAGACTGTTACCTGTGCTTCTGACCAACCCACTACCAATTTTTGAGGTTCTAACAAATCTGACCAATTTAGGATTTCAATTGCAAGTCCAGGTTGTTATTACTTTTACTACTTCTGACCAACTCGCTATAGATTAGAGGTTCCCAAAACATCTTTCTTGGTTAAAATGGCTCACCAAACTCAGAGAAACATTATACCACTAGATCACCAGTTTATTATAAAAGGATGTAACTCAGAAACAGTCAAATGGAAGAGATGCATATGGCGAGGTATGAGAAAGGGCTCAGAGATTCCATGCCCTTTCCAGCCATGCCTCTCTCTGAAAATTGAAAATCTCCAAGTGTTCACCACTGGAAGCTCTCCAAACCAGTGCTGTGGGAGGCTTCATTATATATGCATGATTGATTAAATCATTATCCATTGGCAATTGATTCAACCTCAGTCCTCTCCCCTGCCTGGAGGTCAAGGCATGGGACTAAAAGTTCCAATCCTCTAATTACATGATTGTTTTGTCTGGTGGCCAGCTCCCATCCTTAAGTGATTATCAGCATTTTAAAAGTCTTCTTAACATAACAATAGGCACCTTTCTTCACTCAAGAAATCCCAAGGTTTTAGGAGCTCTGTGCCAGAAAAGAGAAGACCAAATATACATTTCCTAAAGAGCAGGTGACTCCATTATTGGAGAACTCACAATGTAAAGTTGTAATAATTAATAGGCTAGTGAGGAGGTATAAAGCATACTATAATGTCTGGATTTGCTTTTCCTAAACTACACAATCCTTTCCACTCCTGAATGTGTTTTCATTTAAAAGAGTGTATCAATACTCTAACATTAAAGTCAGTGCATTTTAATCTCCCAGGTCCTTTTCAGAAATGCAGATTTTAATTCAATAGATATTATCTGGGACCTGAGATTGTGCATTTCTATCAAGCCCCCAAGTGAAATCATTGTACTGGTGCATTTTCCATTTTGAGTAGCAACATTTGAGAAATCTTGTATTTATATTTCTAGTTCCCATAAATAAATTAATAGGTAAAGCACATGAAATAGTAAAATTATAGTACATGAAATGGTTAAACACCTTCTGAGAATCAAGTGAAGTTTAGTATTTGTGATAGGGGCAAAAATAGAATATTGGGGACCAGCTATAATTATAAGAAACTAGAGGCCTAGTGCACAAAATTCATACACGGAGAGTGTGCCCCTCAGCCCAGCCTGCACCCTCTCTAATCTGGGACCCCTGGACATTCCTCTCACAATCCAGGACCGCTGGCTCCAAACCGCTCGCCTGCCTGCCTGTCTGAATGCCCTTAACCGCCTCTGCTTGCCAGCCTGATTGCCCCTTAACCACTCCCCTGCCGGCCTGATTGCCCCTAACTGCCCTCCCCTGCCGGCCTGATTGTCCCCTAACTGCTTGCTCCCTCATGCCAGCCTGATCTTGCCCCTAACTGCTTGCTCCCCTGCTGGCCTGATCACCCCTAACTGCTTGCTCCCCTGCTGGCCTGATCACCCCCAAACTCCTCTGCCTTGGCCCCTGCCACCGTGGCTTTGTCTGGAAGGAAGTCTGACATCCGGAAGATGTCCGGTTGACCTGCTCTAATTAGCATATTACCCTTTTATTAGTATAGATATTAACCATGCTCTATTAACTGTGATTGTTTTGTTTTGATTAAGGAAGGCACATTCTAACCTGGCTGGGAATTGCGCATGGGACCTGGGAGCTCACCTGGAAATGCAGGCCATCCTCCCCATCAGGGATATGCCTATTGTTATGGAAAGATTAACAACCTTGTTGCAGAAACCAGAGCTGCCAGCCTTTTGAATATCCCCAGCCTTTGCATACCTGCAGGCCTTTGCAAATCTCTATCCGGCATTATCTGTTAACTGCCCATTTGGCATTCCCTTTTCCCTACTTCCCATGTAATCTTTGTCCTTCTATCCAATATAAGCAGCTGGCTTATGGGGAGAGGCAGAGCAGATTTTTGTGGCTTACCTGCTGCTCTCCCATACTGCCAGCAGTAGTGGAATAAATGCTCATCTATGTTTCAACCCTGTCTCTGCTTAATTGGCTCAAATAGTGACAGGCAGCACAGACCCATTGATTGTCTGATTACATTTAAATTTTAAAAGATCATGATCATTTGTAGATATAGATTAGGTTATAGGAGCTGGTTCCTGGAGAAACATGTAGGGCAGATATAAACCTTCATCCCAAACCTTGAATAATAAGGTCTTTTACCTTGTTTTCTTTTACTTTTATTGAGACATAGTTCAATATGATCCACATAACCACTCTTGAATCTTACATGGATGTAAATTCCCAGCATCCAGTATTAAGAAATTGATAACCATCATTAATAAGTAGACATACTGAACCACTTTCAGCCATACAGAATTAAACACTTTGTTTTTCTTTTTTCCTACTTATTCCTTTTCCCCTGATGGGAGTTAGCAACAAACAGGACTACACATTTCTAAGAACACCTTTTGTAGACTTGCCTTCTAAGAAAGAAAGGAACATAAAGTTAGCACTGAACTTTTCTAGTACTGTTGACTTAGGGTTGGTAAACATATCTGGAAGTACCTAATGAGTCAGTCAGATCAGGAATTGGTAACAGGCAGCAAACAGAAAGATGCCAGGATCCAGAACTATGGTGGGGATTATGGGGGGTGGGGGGGGACTGAATTACCCAACAGTTGGCCAAGGCCCACAAAGGCTAGCACATACATCAAAACTACACTGGGTAATTTGAGTAAACTGAGGCAAAACTTGGAATTGAAACACTGACCTTCATTCATTGTGTGTGCATCTGTGTTTTTTCTCTGCTTGTAACAATAAATATGCTCTTTGTAGAAAATATGGAAGTGATAGACAAGTAAAAGAGGAAAAAAAAGGCTATGATAAATCCTATATAATAAAAGCTTAATATGCTAAGTGTCTGTTCGTCTGTCCAACCAATCAAAGCACAATATGCTAATGATATGCTAAGGCCGCTCAACTGCTTGCTATGACGTGCACTGACCACCAGGGGGCAGACACTCCTACTGGTAGGTTAGCTTGCTGCTGGGGTCTGGCTGATGGGGACTGAGTGAGACAGGACAGACACGCCCTGGAGCCCTCCTGTGGTTCCTTCCCCGCTGGCCAACCTCCTGCGTCCCTTCCTGGCCCCGATCGTGCACCTGTGGGGTCCCTCAGCCTGGCCTGCACCCTCTCACAATCCAGGACCCCTTAGGGGATGTTAGCCGGTTTTGGCTCGATCCCGCAGGCCAGGCCGAGGGACCCCACTGGTGCATGAATTTGTGTGACAGGCCTCTAGTTATACTAATATATAAAAAGCCAGGGGCCATCATGACCAAAAACAACCAGATGGATGACCGAGCTGCAGGCTGCGTGGGGCGACCCGGTCGGCAAGGGGGTTAGTGAGGGACGACCAAATGACTGAACAGCAGGCTGCGTGGGGCAACCAGGTCAGCGGGGGGGCAGTTGGGGGTGACCAGGCCAGTGGTGGGGAGGGGGGCAATAAGGGGCGACCAGGCCAGTGTGGGGGGGGGGCAGTTAGGGGCAACCAGGCCGGCGGGGGGGGGGGCAGTTGGGGGCGACCAGGCCAGTGGGGGGGAAGTTGGGGGTGACCAGGCTGGCAGGCAGAGGTGGATAGGGGTGATCAGGCTGGCAGGGAGGGCAGTTAGGGGTGATTAGGCAGGCAGGCAGGTGAGCAGTTAGTGGTCCTGGATTGTGAGAGGGATGTCCGACTACCAGATGTCCCCAGGATTGGGCCTAAACTGGCAGTCAGACATCCCTTGAGGGGATTGGAGAGGGTGCAGGCTGGGCTGAGGGTACCCACCCTCTGTGGATGAATTTCGTGCACCAGGCCTCTAGTATAATAATATAATATCACCTTTATCACTATGTCTAGAGTTACATCTTAACCCTTTGCACTTGCTTGCTTTTTTCTCGATTCCTTTATTCTAATGCTAACCGTGTTGAGTCACACTCGACATCCGAGTGCAAAAGGTTAAAATTCACCTCTTTTTTTGGGGTGAGAACTAAGCTCTTAAATGTTATGAAATATAGGACCCTTCAAGAACTGGAAGTTAATGATATATATACTAACTAGGCAAGTTATCTAGATCTAGGGAGCGAAGCATGGTGCCTCAGTTTTTTGTGTTTCATCTTTTGCTCTAGGCACTGCCAAGAGTTCTATTTGGAAAGCTGGGCAACATCATTTAGGGTAGTGTGTAGTTGCTAGCTCAGATTTCACCAAAAAGCTTGACCTCACTTCTCCCCAGTTCGGGCACTCAGATAGAGCTATATATTTGATATAAAATGTTGAACTATATTTAAATATTATTGCATTAGAATAGTGTCTCAGCCCGGTCGACGTGGCTCAGTAGTTGCGCATTGACCTATGAACCAGGAGATCATGACTGGATTCCCCGTTAAGGCTCATGCCCGGGTTGCATGCTCAATTCCTTTTGGGGGGCATGCAGAAGTCAGGCAATTAATTATTCTCCCTCATCATTGGTGTTTCTGTCTCTCTCTCCCTATCTCTTCCTCTCTGAAACCAAGAATAATATTTAAAAAAAAAGAATAGTGGCTCGTATTTTTCTTTCTTCAAACTAGCCAATATCACATGGAGTCCAGACAAAAGATAACCACCATGTCTAAAGAGAACAGATGTCCCTAACCAATACTTCAAACATTTATTCTACTAGAATATTAGTTGCAAAGGTAACATAATCCTTCTGGAAATTTTTTTGAGGTTTGGATTTTTTGGCTATCCATGAAATTGAACTATTGCTATTATTTGTGATCTTTTATATTAAAGAAAATATATTTTTTAAACTTAGAACCTTTTCTTATACTTTATAATTTATAATTAAATTTTTGAAAGGCTCAAGCTAGGTTAAAGATTAAACTGTTAAAGCATGCTCCATGGAATGCCTTACATCTTTCAAAGATATTTAGTACTAAATTTATAAGATTCTCTTTTGTGGAGCACCAAAAGGGTAATTTTCAAGTAAGTAACCTTTTTAATCTCAATTTTGCCATCTGAGAATCACTTAAGTGTTTCCCAGTTCAAGGGCATACAGTATAGTCAGTCCCAAGTAATATAATTCACACACTTTTTCTAAGACCACAGTGTATGTTCCTTTCTTTGAAAGAAATTTATACAATATATCTGATGACATATAGGTCCCAGTGCAAACTTTACCACTGATGAGAGATTACTGGATAGTTTCTTGGAATGCGAGTTCTCAGAGGGAAGATGGATGTATCCTTTCAGTGCCTTTGGTTTGCTAGGCAGTTGCTGCATAGTGTGGAGATTCACCATGTCTGTCTCTCCTTCAGAGAAGTGTTCGTAATATTTATTTTTCAAGGCAGTACTCCATACAGAATTAAATGTGCCAGTGGGAGTTTACCACTACTTACTTAGATAATGCATAGATTTCTTCCTTTCTTTCTTTTTCCCTTTCTCTTTCTTTCCTTATCCTCCCCTCCCTTCCCTCCCTCCCTCCCTCCCTCCCTCCCTCCCTCCCTCCCTCCCTCCCTCCCTCCCTCCCTCCTTCCTTCCTTCCTTCCTTCCTTCCTTCCTTCCTTCCTTCCTTCCTTCCTTCCTTCCTTCCTTCCTTCTTTCCTTCCTTCCTTCTTTCCTTGCAACACAGCCATGTTCATTCATTTAGATATAACCTGTGACTGCTTTTGCATTATAAAGTCAGAGTTCAGTAGTTGAGATAGAGAACATGTGAATGCAAAGCCTAAAATGTTTACTATCTAGCCCTCTGCAGAAAAAGTTTGCCCTGGTGTAGAGGGATGGTATAGAGCAGCTCATTATTGGGACATCCACTCCTTCACCCATTCAACCAAGACTCATTCAGCCAATATTTGGGAATTTATTATGTAAGCCAATGGAAGGAAAAGAGAATCTTGATTGCACTTCTGATAATACAGGGGTGGGCAAAGGTGGGTTTGCAGTTGTAATACAAATAAATAATACAATAATTAATAAATAATAATACAATAATAAACACTGTGTTTCACATACACCTGTAAACCTACTTTTGCTCAACCCATATGTAGACTAGATACCCTGAACCACACTTCCAATGAAAACATTTAAATTTAAAGGTAAAGTAGAACTTTAAATTACATGGCAGAGCTAGCAAAAAATTTTTGTTTCCTCAAAATCCAAAATTAATATGATTGTGGGAATCTGGATAGGTATGATAGCACTATAGCTGACTTTGCCCAGGAGTGTTTGCATAACTAGTGATCCTGATCTTTGGATTGGGTGTCTCTACAAGGTGCACAGGACTTGAAACATATCTGCCCACATAAGGCAAGAGGTCTTTTGGGAGTCTGTTGCCTGCCTCTACTAACTCAAAGGGCTATACTTTCAGTTTAGAAGTGAATTAGAAATAAACTTCCATAAAAATTGTATTAGTAGTTAATCTCCTCAGAAAACACCACTACCACATTACTTTATTGGAATTTTTTACTAAAGTTTTAAGCAACTAAAAAATCCAATCTTTTAAAATGTTTCTGATGAGAGACAAAAGGATCTACTACCCAACTTATATATTTGAGACAAAGATAGTATTTTTTAAAAAGACAATTATAGACCAATTTCACTGAAATTGGATTTGAAAACAAAGGATTAGCTGAGTGAATCAAGCAATGTATAAACATTATATGGTAACCAAATTTTTAAATAGGAATGCAAGGTTGGCACAGCATGAAAAAACAGTAAGATCATCATGTAGATCCAAAAAACTGCTTGATACACTCAATAATAAGTAATGATAAATTTTTAAGCAAAGTGGGTAAAAAGAAAATTTCTTAACCAGATAAAGAATTTCTGGACCCCCCCCCCCCCTATCCACACATACATACAAACTCAAAAATAGCACCGTATTTATGGTGAAATATTGAAAGCTTTCTCCTTTGTGTGTGTGTGTCAGGGGGGTAATGTGATTTTACATGTAAAGCAATGGTGGGAAGAGCTAAGTTATTTATGCACATGAACAAGTTTGGAGAACGTGCTCTACCAGGTATTAATTCTTACTATAAAGTTACAGTAATTAAGATATATGTGGTTTTTACATGTTTAAACAAATAGGCCCATGGAACATAAGAGAGTCTAGAAACATGCTTTCTTTAAGACAGCATTCTCATTGCAGATCAGTAGGGGAAAGCATTGTGCTGAGCCAACTCTTTGTCAATATGGGAAAAAAGGAAATTCCTTACCTCATTCCTTACGTCCTATTATATACAAAAATCATTTCCATGCATTCAAGACCTTAAATGGAGAAGGCAATTTCTAATCTTTTGGAAGATAATATAGGAGAATATATTTATACCATGGCTTAGAAAAGATTTCTTTTTTTTTTAATTGAGGTATTATATGTGTACATATCTTACCATTACCCCCCCACCCCACACCCACACATGCCCTCACCCCCCAGAGTTTTGCGTCCATTGTTTATGCTTATATGCATGCATACAAGTCCTTCGTTTGATTTCTTATCTATCCCCCCTCTCCCTAACTTTCCCCCTGTAATTTGAAAGTCTATTTGTTGCTTTAATGTCTCTGTAACTATCTTTTTGTTCATCAGTTTATAATGTTCTTTATTATCCATAAATGAGTGAGATCATGTGGTATTTTTCTTTCATTGACTGGCTTATTTCACTTAGTATAATATTCTCCAATTAAAGATTTCTTTTTAAAAAAAATATATTTTTATTGATTTCAGAGAGGAAGGGAGAGGGAGAGAGAATTAGAAACATCAATGATGAGAGAGAATCATCTATCAGCTGCCTCCTGCACACCCCCTACTGAGAATCGAGCCTGCAAACCGGGTACATGCCCTTGACCAGAATCGAACAAATTTTTATGAAATTTGATTTCATAAAAATTATGAATATCTGTTTATCAATAGACATTAAAAAGTGAAAATAGTTCATATTCAGAAGAATTATTTGCATTGGCAGATAATTCAAATATATAATATACAAAGATATTCTATAAATTTATATGTAAAAGCTAAATAATTCCAAAGAGAATATGGGTAAATACCTTGAGTGTGCATTTCACATTAAAAGATGCATGACTGGCGAGTAGAAGCATCGAACAGACTGTCAAACTCCAGCGGGAAGATAAGGGAGGGTTGGAGAGGGTAAGAGATCAACTGAAGGACTTGTATGCATGCATATAAGTACAACCAACAGACACAAGACACTGAGGAGAGGGTGAAGGCAAGTGCGGGGGTGGGGCGGTAAGGGAAGCTGGGGGGAGGTCATTGGGAAAAAAAAAAGGAGACGTATGTACTACTATTTGTAATACCTAAAATAATAAAATAAAATTTAAAATAAAAGACAAAAAAGAAAAGAAAAGATGTTTGATTTCATCAGCAATCAGGAAAATACAAATTGAAATGACAATCAGATACCATTTACAGTCACCAGATTGATAGAAGTTAGAAAAAAAATCTACAATATCTTGTGTTGGTAGGAATGTGGAGCAGACGGAATTCTCATACAGTGTATTTGAGAATGAAAATTAAAACCACTTTAGAAATCAATCTGTATTATATAATAAAGTGAAACATGCAAATTCCCTACAGTTGAGCAGTATGTACCCAAGGAAATGTTGTATATGTGCAACTAGAGACATGTAAAAGAATATGCACAGCATCTTGTTTATAATAGCGAGAAAAGTGGAAAATATTCAAGATATACATTGATAATAGAATGAATAAGTGAATTTTGATATATTCATGATGCAATATTATACAATAGTACAAATGAATATGCTACAACTACATGTATTGTCACAATTAAATTGAAAAAGCATAATATTGAATGAATAAACCAAGGCATAGATTATGTCCAATATAAATCCTATATAATAAAAGCCTAATATGCAAATTGACCAAACGGTGGAATGACTGGTCACTATGACGTGCACTGACCACCAGGGGGCAGATGCTCAACTCAGGAGCTTCCCCCACCCTGCAGGACCCAGGCCGGCCAAGGCGGGTACCAGCGTAGGGCCCCGGATCACCCTGCTGGTTGCCCTGCAGAGGAAGGCGACCAGCAGCAGGAGCGTGAGGGGTGGGGCTGGTGAGTGGGTGGTGCCAGGCCGGCCAAGGTGGGTGCCAGCAGGGGCCCCCCAATCACCCCACCAGTCACCCCACAGATCTGCCCTGATCGCCAGCCAGGCCTAGGGACCCTACTCATGCATGAATTTTGTGCACCGGGCCTCTAGTTCATTTATAAAACAAAATATAACATGCAAAAGCAAATAATGTAATATTTAGGATAAATTACAAATAAGGGAACGATATGGATGAAATCAAGGGTAGTGGTTACTGATATGGATGTGATCAGGGTGGTGGCTTCAAAAATACCAATAATGTTGTTTTGTGTGGCTATTTGCTTTATAGTTAGTTTTATTCATACGTTATTCATGTTAAAATATTCTTCAGTGTATACTTAACAAAAGAAAAAAAATCTACTTTGTTTATGTTAGAAGATTCAATAATTCTAGTTATCTATCCTGATATGTATATGCTTCTGTCATATTAGTTAGCTCTTACACAATTTATACATATGGGCATAATGTCTTGTTTAGAATGGATGGAAATTCCGTGGGTTCATGAGCAATTACTATTTTGTGCCAGCATGTAACAACATTTAGACTCCAAGTACAGGTGCACACATAAAACGTGGAGGAAAGGAGTGCTGCACATGTCTGTTGGTGGGAGTTCTTTCCCTGGCTCATTTGACAAGTGCTCTGTCTGGGACAGCTAATTGAGCAATCTTCCTGTGTGCATTTTCACGGAATTCAGCAACCTGAACCTTTCCTTTACACTTCCTTCCATTAAGTTCCATATTTATCATAGTATTTCTTTATTTATTAGGTATTTAATATGTCTTTTCAACTGTGCAAATATTTTTTAAAATTAGGATTCTTTTATTGTTGTTGTGTTCTAGCTATGAGTTTCATGGGTTATAATTATAGTGTCCAACATCCCTTTGATCTTAAATTCTGTCATTTTTATTGCCCAATTTTATAGATCATGAGTGTGGTTTTTTTTCTAGACAGGCATACCTTGTTTCCACAGAAATCCCTGTAGCTGTTAGTTTTTATTAAATTTAGTCTTATACAGGCTAAATTAATGTTAACACTTAATTAATAAAGCTACATTTATTAATAAATGAATAAAAATCATTTACATGCACATATGTTTATCTACCCCATGTACAATTTAATGCCTAATGCTAGGTACTGAGGGGAATCCAAATGGATAAATAACATAACATTTGATCTTAAGGGCTATAAAGCCTGCCTACAAAATAAAGGTTAAATTATTAGCAATCAAGGCTCTGCAGAATCTTGACCTAATCTACCTTTCCAGTCTCCTGTTCCTAAATTGTCTTCCAGTTGCTCTGCCTTCCAGCCATATTGACCTATTATCTGTTCTTCACGCACACACCACAGGGCTGAGAGGAGATAAGCAAAGTGCAGAGCTTTCCCTTGCCAATCCCTCCTTCTGCTGATAGTGTTCATTTCCTACACTATTAATCATAGAATACAAAATTCACTTCTCCCACTTAAAACCTGTAATGGTTCCACAAAGCCAACGAAATTAAGCATCTATTCACTGCATAGTGCCAATAGATCCTTCAGTATAGGGTCTCAGCTTTCGTTTAACATATCTTCCTTGCTGGCCCTATGCTTGAGTTGCTTTCAACAGTCATAATTCCCTAAACACACCAGATACTTTCATGGCTTCACTCCTTGTTTTGGTTTGCATTGTTGTAATTGTGCTTTGCCTCCACATGTGCCCTTTCTAGATTTATCTGAATGTTTAGTCAATCACCCAGGCCCAGATAAAGGGCCACATATTCCATCTGGCCCACTAGTAGAGAAGTAAATACTTGAAGAATGTACATGAACTTTGTTTGCTGATTTAAAACATATATTTTTGTGGATTTCAGGGGGAAGGGAGAGGGAGAAAGAGAGATGGAAACATCAATGAGGGGAGAGAATATTGATTGGTTGCCTCATACACGCCCCCCACTGGGGATCAAGCTCGCAACCCAGTTATGTGCCCTGACCAGGAATCTAACGATGACCTCTTGGTTCATAGATCGACGCTCATGCTAGCTGGACTGTTTGCTGATTTTTTTAATTGAATAATCTTGATTTTCCACTATACTATTAATTTTAGCTTTTATTCCATGAAATTAGAATATAAACTCCATAAAAACTATTTCATTCTTTGCCATATCATATCATCTAAAAGACATTGTCAAATGAGTGAATATTAGTATAAAACATATTAACTTGAGCAGAGATTGGCAGGTGGATAAGTATATTGAAGGTTTATTGAGTGAATGGCTCTTCATTTTAAAACTCATTTATATACAGTGTATATAAATATCAACTTGTGTGAAAGTGCCCAATTAAATGTTTAATTGGGCAAGCTTTCTTTTTGTATCAACTTCCCTATTATTAACAATAACTATGAAATCTCACTGTCACCTGATTATTTTTATATACTTATAGGTAGCAAAGCATTATAAAAAAAAATAAGTTGGTAATTGTTGTTTAAACCACCACTAGTCAGGAAAATGTGCCTATTGAGCATAGACTTACCTATAAAATAAATGTGCCTCTCTTTTCCTATGGTATTTATGTTGCTGAATTCCAGAGTTCAAACATCCAAAAATCAGAGCTGCGGCAGTGAAGTCAGAATCCCTGAGTTCAATTCCAATATATTCTTCCTTCTACTTTTTCACCCTTATCTGCCTCGGTCCTCAACTACTGTTTCCTTATCCTCAGTCGAGGATATGTTTTTATTGATTTTGAGAGAGAGAGAGAAAAAAATGATTTAAAAGGGAGAGAAACATCAATGTGAGAAACATTGATTGGTCACCTCCCATAAGAACCCTCACTGGGGATTGAACCTGTATCCTAGGTATATGCCCTGACTGGGAATGGAATCTGCAACCTTTTGGTGTATGGGACAATATTCACACCAACTGAGTCACCTCGCCAGGCTGGTCCTCAACTATTAAATAAAGCTAAAACAGATCCTAACTCATTGGACTGTTTGAAAATTAGTGATAAGGTGTATCTAAATATCAACTTTTGTGCAAGTGCCTCAGTCATAGGAAAAGTTCAAATAGTGTTAGGTAATGTTGTTTTTGTGGTTGCTATCCTATATAATAAAACCCTAATATGCAAATCGACCGAACAGCGGAACAACCGGTCACTATGACGCGCACTTACCACCAGGAGGCAGACGCTCAACGCAGGAGCTGCTCCCTGGTTGTCAGTGCACAGGGGGAGCACCGCTCAGCCAGAAGCCGGGCTCACGGCTGGCGCAGAGACGGTGGTGGGAGCCTCTCCTGCCTCCAAGGCAGTGCTAAGGAGCAGCAAGCCTGGCTTTTGGCTGAGTGGTGCTCACGCTGGTCAGCCAGAAGCCCTGAGTCGGGCTCACAGCTGGCAAGCGCAGCAGCGGTGGCAGGAGCCTCTCCCGCCTCCATGGCAGTGCTAAAGACCCCTCGGGGAATGTCCGCAGAGGAGTCCCAGACTGCGAGAGAATGCAGGCCAGGCCGAGGGACCCTCCCTACCCCGCCTCCCACAGTGCACAAATGTGGTGCACTGGGCCTCTAGTTTTTATTATAATTGTCTTCTGAGTCCTCAAAGAAACACTGATTTATAAATGTCTATATGTAAAAATAAGGTATTTTTTAAGACTATGCTTTGACACATACTCCTGCTTTGACATCTCCCTCTTAGACTGCAACCTATAAAGACATGAACTGTGGAAGGCTGGGCAGCCATGTCACCTTCAGAGTTTCAGTAGTGGCTGGAGACTGTGAAACTAGACATGAGGGTGGGCAGAGAGCAGGAAAGGAAGAAGGAAGTTGGTTTCTCACAAACTGATCTATCACGGATTTCTAGGTAGATGAGATTGAATCGCGCATTAGAAGAAAAGGACGAGATCCTGCAAGCCACAGGTTGCACTCGTATTCAATCTGGTGTTTTACTATACTTCATTTAATGTTGCTCTGTGACTAGTGCAGAGGCTTAAGAACTATTTTCTCAGTAAGATGATAATGTACCCAAGATCAGGGCAGCATATTCTTTCTTAATATATTTTACATTATAGGATATAATAATGGCCTGTTAGATATGATAAAAGGAATTATGGTTGTTCTACCTCTTTAACATCTCCAGTCTGTTTTGGGTTATATCTACTTTGATTAAATGTAGTTGATTTTCAGATTCTTTTGAGAATATGTAGCTTTATATTATTATAAGGAGATCAAAATTATTTGTGGCAGGAAAACAATTTTTAAAATGCTTGTCTCAAAAGGTGACTTTGGTATCTAGTTCTGGTTAAATGCAATAAGTCAGTATAGTTACCTATAATTAGAGTTGCTGTTATTTTATACTAGAGGCCCAGTGCATGATTGAATCATGCACGTGTAGGGTCCCCTACACGCTTTTGCTTTTGATCACGGGGAGCTGGGTGCCTGTCCGCTAGTGCACCAGGCCTTTCAGAAGCCTCCAGCGCGGCGGAGGCTTCTGAAAGGCCTGGTGTCTGAGTGGAAAGGCATCCAGCTGCCACGCTTTTGCTTTTGATTGCGGGGAGTTGGGTGCCTGTCTGCTGGTGCACCAGGCCTTTCAGAAGCCTCCAGCGCGGCGGAGGCTTCTGAAAGGCCTGGTGCCTGAGCGGACAGGCACCCAGCTCCCACGCTTTTGATGGTCCGTGGCCGCTGAGGGGGGCTACCCTGCTGTTGAGAGGTGCAGGGGGCGGGACTCCCACCCCCTGCGCCTCTCAACGGCCGCTGAGGGGGGCTGCCGTGGACACCTGGTTACCCTGCCGTTGAGAGGCGCAGCTGGGTGTCCGTGCAGGCCCCCTCAGCGGCCGCGGATCTGGCCTCCATCTGGCCGTTGAGAGTCGCAGGGGGCGGGAGTCCCGCCCCCCTCAGTGGCAGTGGATCCGTGCCTCTCAATGGCTAGATAGGCCACCCTGAGTCCCGCCCCCCAGCCTCCCACCGCCCAATTGTGGGCGTAGCGGAGTGATGGTAATTTACATTTTACTCTATTATTAGATAGGATGCTTTACCCTATGAAACATGTAGTCACTGAGTGGATGGTTTCTCTTACTTTTATGTGTCCCTTAGAAGCTTGAAAATGACCCCATTCCAGCCTTGTACCTATAGGCAAATTGATTCATTTCCTTAATAGTAAATGGGAAAAAGGGAACCTACTCCATAGATTAGTGAGAATTAAATGACACAATCTAGTTATGTTAAGCACATATTAAACACACAATAAATGGTGAGTGTTAGTTGCAGGTGAGGAGATACGTAACTATTCTTAAATGGACATATCCTCAAAAATTTCAAACTAGAGCTACCATATGATCCATCAGTCCACTTCTGGGTATGTATCTGAAGGAAATGAAACCACTATATGGAAGAGATATCCACACCCCTATGTTCATTGCAGCATTATTTACAGTAGAAACAAATTAAGTGCCTATGTGAATGAATGAATGGATAAAGAGAATGTGGCATATACAGGGTGTCCCCCCAAAATAAATGTATACACACTTCAACAGCTGATAGCTCAATATTGAAAATGAAATGTATTTTAATAAGCACTGCCTTTATAATTACTCAAAGTATGTTTATACATTTTTTAGATATACTAATATATATATATATATACTAGAGGCCCGGTGTACAAAATTTGTACATGGGTGGGGGATCCCTCAGCCCAGCCTGCACCCTCTTCAATTCAGGACATCCCTATCACAATCTGGGACTACTGGCTCCTAACCGCTCACCTGCCTGCCGGTCTGATGCCCCTCACTGCTCCCCCCTGCCGGCCTGATCGCCCCCTAACTGCTCCCCCCTGCTGGCCTGATCGCCCCTAACCACCTCTGCCTTGGCCCCTGCCACCATGGCTTTGTCCAGAAGGATGTCCAGAAGATGTCAGGAAGATGTCTGGTCTAATTAGCATATTACCCTTTTGTGTGTGTGTGTGTGTGTGTGTGTGTGTGTGTGTGTGTGTGTGTGTGTGTATTTCAGCCATTAAAAAAAAACAAATTCTGCCATTTGTGACATTATGAATGGACCTTAGGGCATTATGCTAAGTGAAATGAGCCAGATAGAGAAAGATAAATACTGTGTAATCTCACTTATATGTGGAATCTAAAGAACTGAACTCACAGAAACAGAGTAGATTGGTGGTTGTCAGAAGTGGGAGGAGGTGGGGGAACTAGAAAGTGACTGAAGGGTACAAACTTCTAATTATAAGATGAGTAAGTTCTGATGCTCTGTTTTAAAGCAAGGCGACAATAGTTAACAGTATTTTATTATATACTTGAAAGTTGCTAAGAAAGTAGATCTTAAAAGTCCTCGCCACACAGAGAAATTGGTAACTATGTGAAGTGATGAATGTGTTAACTAACCTTGTGTTAATCATTTTTCATTATACACATATGTCAAATCATCATGTTGCACACCTCAAACTTACACTGTTGATTATATCTCAATAAAGCTGGAAAAAATGCAAAAAGAAAAAAAGAAAACTGATTGGCTAAGAATGAGTAATCTCCTTAATACTAGAACGATTTTATTTTCCTGTTAACTAGATATACTTTTAAACTTGAGTTCTTTTAATTTCTCATGTTAGATTTTGTGAAATGAGTGAGGTATCTAGCCTTTTTTTTAAAAACCTGTTTGAGTGTTATCAGAGGATTTTAAAAAAATAGCAATTTACTCTAATTTTAATATTCCTTGGGTAATATTGAAATAAACCAGTTGTGTGTAATTTTGCCTTAGATAAAAGCATCAGCATGTTTGCAACATAAACCTAATTCTATCTTTTGTTGAACATCCCCATTTAGTAAGAGTGTTTCGATTGTACTTAAATGTAGTATGACTTAGAATACTGGAAGCTGCCCAGAATGTATAAAAAAGGAGAATAATTTATATTTAATTGGTCTAAACCTATCCTTCCTAGGTCAATAAGAAGAGAAACCAGCAGCATTAATCAAGATAAAATTATCAGCTGATTAATCAGTGTTCTAATTACTGCATAGTTCTTTACCTTTTCAGTTTTAATTACTAAACCTCATTGTCTTCTCCATATGGCTAACGTGTATTCACAGCACATTCTTTCTCCTACTGAAACCATTAAGATAAAAATATACATTCTAGACATTAAAACGTCAAATATAAGAAATTGCTGGTGCTTCTTAAGAATTTCCCCGAAAGGTATAAATAAACTATGAGATTATGCAAGAAAAGAATGATAAATTCATGGATATGGGCATGTAGCTGTGATTATGAACTGAGCTTTGTGGGAGAGTGGGTCTCATCAGTCCTATTTCACCAAGTGAATTTGTATAAGTTGTGTCTGAATCCAAGTGCAGTTAAATATAAATTAGGAAAATACATTGGAGATTTCAAAAAATTGTTTTCGTGAAGGCCTGAATATTTCTTTCCGATATGTTTATTAGAATACACTGACTTCATTGCATGGTCACTATTAACTTTTAGCCTCCATAGTTCTCTGTTTGGGGCACTGTCCTGGACACTGTGACAGGTTTGGCAGCATTCCTGGCCTCTATCCACCAGCTACCTGTAGCACAGCTCTGGGGAACCCAGACACGGCTTTCTGACAAACACACATGTCTCCAGACATTGACAAATGACCCCTGTGGGGCAGAATCCTCCCGCCCCCCCCCCCCCCACACACACACACTGAGAATGACTGGTTTCACTACATGGCCACCATTAAAACACTTATTTTAAAAACAGGTATACTGTATAATAAAGCACCCTTGCCAGATGAGCTGAATTTTTCTATAGGTCACGTAGTTTTATGAAACACTCTTTTGATGCAAAACTTTCCAGACACTTTTGATGATATAAAGGCGATGATCCTCATCACGGTGACAACAACAACTAATGTTCACTGAGCAAATCTGTCAGTCACTGTATGGGAGGCATTTGCACACATTACTTTATTTAATCTTTAAAGTAGCTCGACTAGGGAGGCCTGGTTGTTACCTGTTCTCTTCCTTACAGACTTTAGCAAGCTTAAACAGTGCCCAAGGTCATACAGTTAGACCCTTTTTACCTGATTGGATAGGATATGATTCAAAATAGACACCCTTGAGGAAGATTTTGCATTTAAGGAAGTGAGAAATTTTTACTTTTTCTTTGGAAGTAGTTTAGAATTTTGACCACATTTCCAATGGTGTCAATCTGTAATCTATTAAAGAGATTAATGTGAAATATTTGCCTTTATAAGAGGATTATCTGAAAATTCCAAGGTGGACTTGTTTGGAGTTTAACTGAAAAGTTTAACAGTTATGGGGCTGATTGTAGTGAAATGAGCATTGTGGTTATTTAATTATAATTGAAAGATTTTTTTTTTTCTGAAATGAAAAATATTTTCTCGGCAAGCTTTTCTCTCTTCTTCCCCTGCTTTCTCCTTCTATTCTTTCTTTCCCTTTTCTTTCTCCTTCCTATTCCATTCTTTCTAAGATGCTACATTATCTTCATTGTTCACTATGTATCCTTATAATTGCAAAACCACTGAGGTTAGCCACCACTTGTAACTAAATGACTTGAACACTAATTAATTCTATTTGCATGGTGCTAATGGCACAAATGTGAATACTGATGTGGCAAAGACCTAATTGTATTTTTTAGCTACCTCATTCAATTCTAAGTATTTTCCCCAGCTAGATAGGCTTCACATTCTACCTTGCCTACCAAATATTATTACTGTTTTTTAATTTTAGATTTGGGCTTAGATGACATAAAATGTAATGTATCTCGCCCAGACTCAATTATTTGTAACTCCATTTTCAGAGGACTGTTTGGACAGCTTTCAGACAAAATTGGACTGAACATTCATGACGGCTTCTGTGGGCATTTATTCCAGCGTTAGAGCCAGTTCTAAGGCATGTGGAGGTTGAGGTGCAGGACTCTTAAATGACAATAGTCAACCTGCATATCTATAGTGATTCAGCTGAGATATCCTCTTTATCTTTTAAGTGCATCATAATAAAAATATTAATAGCTATTCATTCTTTGCCTGTGTGTGTGGTAGGGGGAGGCGGGGGGACAGGGAGAATATTTGCAAAGCCAGCAGATAAATGAATCTGTAATTTTTATATGAGGGTACAGGAAAATTTTTAGAGCCTACTAATAATATAAAGTTCTGTGTTCCTTAAGCATAATGCCATTGGATGATGAATGGGCATAATATTTAAATTCTATGAGGAAAACAAACTTAGAATGAAAATCACTTGATGACCATAATGGTAGACCAGTTCAGTTACCTTAGTCCCTCATTGTAATAAAGTAAAGTATCATTTGTTTGTAAAATAGTGAGTCGATCATGTTCAGCATGATTTGCAGATATTTGCTCTGACACTTTTGACCAGGACTTTGGATAAAACGTTAGTTTGGGCAAGCACAGCATAGACAGCAATTGCATATTACAGGTATGTGATGTCTTCGTATTTTACAGTAGGGCTACTCAGCACATATCACATTTACATAACACTTAACTAAATGCTGTATCAAAGATACCAGGGGAAAAATTTTTAAAAAATGTTATATACACAACAGAAAAATGATAGAACAAGATCTCACAATTCACAAAAGTAGAATACATATTTAAATTTAAGGAAAGCATGCTTAATCCTATTGGTAAGCAAAATTTTGCAAAGTAAACCACAATGAGTTTCTCATTCTTGACAAACAAATTAACAGAAATGTTTAAAACAATAATAACCCAACATTGGGATGTAAGTTAGTGTAAATTTCCTGGAGGAAAGTTAGGCAATATGTATGGAAATGTAAATTTCCAAATGTAAATTTGCTTTGATTCAGATATTTAATTTTTCTTAAATATAAACATATACACACAGATGTGAGCAAATATTTAGCTATTAGATTTTAGGTATTGTGTGCTATTTACATTAGCAAACTGTTATAATTAGAATATCTTTTAAAGGTAGAGTGAAGAATGGGTGAGGGTATATGAAATACGATGGACCATCTATACTAATGGTAAGATTCAAATTGACCGTACCTTCACGACGACCACCAGCCAATCAGGAGTGAGTATGCAAATTAACGCAACAAAGATGGCGGGTTGATTTGCATATGCAGGTGCCGAGCAGCAGGGGGCAGGGCAGGATGCTTGTGTCATAGCCGTGGCGATGACACAGGCATTCCACACAGCCCCAGCCGCTCTGGGCCTCTAGGCAGCGTGGGAAGGCAGAAAGGCGGCTCCGGGCCAGAGTGAAGGTGGTGCCAGCAGCTAGGGGAAGGAAGGCCCATTCTTGCATGAATCTTCATGCATTGGGCCTCTAGTGAATTAATAATTATTAAAGCTGAGTCAAGAGTACACAGTGGTTCAGTCTTGCTTAAAAACAATAATAGCCTTAAATGTTTAACAATATGGTTTTGATTAAATAATTTGTGGTATATCCATGAGATAAAACAATACATGGCCATTAAGATGATCTTTATATTATACTAGTGGCCCAGTGCATGAAATTCGTGCACATTAAAAGGGAATTAATTAGAGGAAATATTTTAATATTGCTATTCACGTCCCCTGGCCCAGCGCTGGGCGGGGAGGCAGCCTCATGTCCCAGGCTTGCACAAGTCCCCGCCCACTGATGCTGCAAGTCCCTGTGCCCCCCCGCCTGCCTCGCATGCAGCCTCCTGCTGTTCGGTCCTTGCAGTATCATGGCGTGATGACCATTTTCATATTAGCTTTTCATTATTATGATGGTATCTGGTCCAACTTTTTTATCCTTATGTGTGATAAATTCCTGGAAATGTAATCATCCAGCCCAGGAGCCTGAATATTTAATGCATCCTGTCAAACTGTCTCTGGAAATGCTGTCCCCTATACTCCGGAGCAGTGTTATCAGGTGTCTGTTTCATCACACCCTCTCCAGTACTGAATATTGTGATTTTTTTAAAAAGTTCCAGCTATCTTTCCTTTGCAATTACTTGATTACCTTTGAAGTTAACTTTTCTCATGTATATTAGTTACTATATTTCTTCTTTAGTTTAAGGTCTTTGCTCGGACATATTCTTCTTTGAGTAATGCTATTTTGTTTGAGTTCACAAGAAGCAATAGCAGCTTCCATGGAGGAAGGTGGGGGCTAGAGAGGGGAGAGTGGTGCTGGACCAGATGTGGTTGGCAATGGCTCCTGTTAAAGGTTAAATCAGAGGTGAGGGGGTTAAGGGAGGTGTTAGGTTCTGAGGCTGAAATGTTAGGGTGAGGGCACGCAGTCAAAGGTCACCATTTGGGAGGTTGGGCCCCTGGGTCTGGTGGGGAGGATGAGGGTCAGACCTGGGTTTGTTGAGGGATGCAGGAGGGAAGTGGTCTAGCTGGTAAGGCCCGTGGGTCTGGGCAGCTCCCCGGATTCAGGCACCCAGCACTCGTCATCAGCGCTGGGGCCACCGCACTGTCCAGGCCCCGCGACAGCCAGACGGACCTGCAGCTTCAGCTCCGGCCACGCTGTAGGGGCTGCGGGAGGTCGCGTGGCCCCCAATCCTGTACCTCCTCGCCTCTGAGCTGGACACATGCCCCTCTTCAGGGAAACGGCCTGAGCGGCCCCTCTAGGTGACGTCACCTGGTGACACCATCAGCAGGGCTCCCCACAGCCTGATGCTGCGCGGGCTGGGGGAGACTTTATGGGAGGAGGTCCTCTGTCCCCTAACCCCACCACCACAGGCCGGAGCCCTCATCCCTGCACACGTGGTCGTCTGTAACAGGCGCCCAGAGGTCGGGGTGGGAGCAGGGGGTTCCCACGGTGTTGGAAACTGCTCCTTCCAAGGGCCCCAAGGTCTCAGTGTTGCCACATGACTGCATGGCCTCGGTGTTATGCCACTACTTTCTGGTGCCAGTTTTGCACCTTAAACTCTGAAATTAACCGCAAGGACAGCTTTCCTCTTCGCCCTCCCGGGACTCACTGTTCTGTTGCATATGCTCCTTTCAAAGGGCACTTTCTAGTTCTTGGCCATGTGGGGTGTTGCTGACTTTTCATTCTAGGTTTGCACGTGGGGCATCCTGAATTCTGTGAGGATGGTGACTCTGTCTGTTCTTCAGCAAGCCTGTGAGCGAATAAATATGATCCCCATTTTACATCTACTCTCAGACTGTAGTAACATTTCCCCACGTGAGACTGGATCCTATAAACCAATTCCCACGCTCCACTGCACTGAATAAGAATGAGGATCCGAACTCACCTTTCACATGAAGAGCCAGTGAGGCAGCCTCACGTCCCCGGCCGGGCGCCGGGCTGGGAGGCAGCCTCATGTCCGGGTGACACAAGTCCCCGCCCCCTTCTCCACCTACCAGCTCCTGCTGCACGTGCAGCCTATTGAACGGTCGTTACTGTGACGGAGTAGCGACAATTTGCATATTACCTCTTTATATATATAGATATTATATAGTATGTTTAAGAATATTTAGGCATGCAAAATGTTCATAAAATATTAATAAATGTCAAAATATTATAAAACAGCATGCAGAGAATTATTCCATTCAAATGCATAGAATGGAAATAAAGACCCCCAAATTAGCAATAATTAACTCTGAGTGATAGGATTATGGGTGATTTAAATTTTCTTCATTGTGCTTTTTTGGGTATTTTTTTAAATTTCTATAATAAAAATGCATATATTTGGTTATCAGATTTACTACATTTTTTGAAATGATGGAAAGAACAAATATACTTTTCAAAAGTTTTCTCCATAAATTATGAAAACAAAAATCTTGTGTATTCTATAGAAGTAAGTTTTTGTAATGTAAACAAAGCACTATTTTATGGTTATATGTCATAAAATAATGTATTACCATCACTTGGTTGGGAGAAGTCAAGGAAAGTTAATTTTGTTATATCTTGTTTAATAAAGCAGTAAAGTACAGATTTTTTTTTTTTAATGTGAAAGGGTCAAGGAGGACTACAACAGATATAGAATTTCTAGATTAAACTATGTACAGTATTCTGGCAATTCTCAATACAAACTTTTGGGGTGTACTTATATGTCTTTTTTATAGGTGAGGAAATAGAGACTTACAGTCCAGCAACATGGAAGTTCCTGAGCTAGGGATCAAGCTAAGGTCATTCTGGCTTCCGCTAGACCTTCTGGCGCTATGTGGAAACGCAACCCTTGTATTAGAATGTGTATTTCCTCAGGGTGAAACTATAATGGCATTTTGGTATAAATATGTCATGAAAGCTAAAAGTCATGCAGTCTATCCTTTGATACTTGTTATCCAGTTTCCAAAATATTCTCATCAAAGGAAATAAAATAAAGTGTGAAATTTAAAATTTTTTTTATTAGAAAAAAATTGAAATGGTAAGAAATATCTACATTCACAGTGGTGCTGATGCGTAACGTGATGGGTCCCATTCCTCTTGAGTTTCCCTGATGAGCACATCTTTTTGTTAGGTTGGGGATGCACAGTGACATCTGATATGGCCACAGGTCAACCTATCTCTATATTCTTATCTAACTTATGCTGCACATTCTTTGATATCACCATTTAAACAACTCTTATCAGCTAGGGTTTATTGTGTTTGTTTTTTATTTAAAGGGATATCCATTAAGGTATGTGTACTAAATTTATAGAGTGGAAGACTTTTCCCTGTTGGTACATTCATTTCCTCACTCTACAAGTGTTGGTTGAGGAATCGTGATGTGCCAGGCTATCAACAACGCCAGTGTCCCGCCCTGGCGCTATGGGCACCGCCATCTTTGTCATGGAGTGATAGTTAATTTGCATATTACCCCTTTATTAGATAGGATACATATATATTTAATTTTATGAAATAACATATTTTATTTTGGATGGTTTTGGAATACATGAAATATATCACTTTATATCAATGTGTTCAGAGACAAAGAATCACAACATGCAGGAGAGTGTAATAGCATACTGGTAAGGGCCGTTAGTTTTGCTTTCAAAATACATTAAAGAAGATATTATCTTGACCCTTCACATCGATTTCTCTTTAATTATAGTATTTATTCCAATATAAGGGTAATCTCTTGACCAACCAATTTACTTATCCCTATTATAACAATTCTACAAAAATAATATGAAAGCAGCATCTTCTCACTTTGTATGTTAAAAAAAAAATCATGAGTATTTGTTCCTAATATTATGGAGAAATGTGCATCTCTTGTAATTCAAGATTTCCATTTCAAAAACTCAAGTAGCAAATCTATTGTATATTTTTGCATTTTCTGAAAATTATGTGTTCTGGCCACTCTTAAGTTACTTTCCCTTTCTCTTTCTAATTACATCCATTATTCTATTTTTCTAATTACAGCAGCAATTGAGGTGTTTTTTTTTTCTGTGCTCACATATAGAATATGTAAGATTAATGGATAATTAGAGCCACAGCTGTGTGTCCTTTACTGTGTCTGCACTTTTGGCAGTTCTACGACCTTTGTGTTTTTGTTCCTTAGCATAACTATCAGGTCTCAGAAATAACTCCTTACGAAGTCTGTATCAAAAGCAGAGAACTGATTTGAACTAGTTTGAGTGGGTTTTGAAATGTTTTGAGCTTTGATGAAATAGGTAGAAGCTTCTGCTGCTTCAGCATTAATGAGAAAGAATCCCATGCATTGTATTAGCCTTCCTTTGGTATATCAGTGCAAACTCTCCCCTTGTGTCACATTAATTATCAGCATATGCATTTCATCCACTGGGGAAAAATCGGAGCCGATGATTAGCATGGTGCTTTGGGGTTTTTTTTTGCGTGTTTTTTTTTCTGAGTTGCATTGAATTTTGGTCTTCCTTGACTTAATATCATAATCCATTCTGCTAGCATGTATTAAATGTGTAGTGTTCTATTTATTGCCATGGAGGATTTTGTTCTGTGATCATCTTTTTGACCACTTAAGAAAGAGCATGAGTACTTACAAACAAGTGCTGCAAACACACTGGTCATTGAACATATCAATGAGTAAAAGGTGAGAGGGTTGGTGATAAATGAGAGAGAAGTACCTTTGTTTTAATATTTATTGAGGATTGTTTTTAATGAAGTGTTTTGTCTAGAGTGGAAAGAACCGCTCTTTTTCTCCCTCTTCATAATCTCTTTAGTGGGTCAAGTTGCTGCCTGTGGTTGTATCTTCATTATTTAGAGATCTTGGAAAAGGGTGAAAGCCTCACCCTTCATATCAATTAAGTAATGTATTGGTGTTTTCCATGAGTATGCCAAAGTAGAAATTCACTAATATGCCACAAAGAGAGGAAAGCCTGCTCATTGCACCTCTTTGGTGGGTTTGTGAAACCTTACTATAGCCGATAAAAATCTAGAGAACATACATCTCTGGTGGGTTTTGGGAAGTACAGTTTGGCATCATATACCATAATTTCCATGTTGGATAAATGAAGAATAGTGAGGCATGCCAAATCTACAAATGCTCTCTCTTCCTGCAGGATAATCTTCTTGTGTGGGACCAGTTTTGGACATGCAGAACCTCAGAAAGTCCATACCTAGCCTGAGAGTGCAGGCTTGTGTTGGCCATTCTAGTTTCTATAGATGATGCCAACTTAATGAAAACAAAAACTACCACATACTTAAAACCTCACCACCGAAAACATCATTTTAATAAAAGCTGTGCATTTGCATCATTCCAAATTGATTTTTCAAAGTGATTTCGCTTCATTATCTCATGTTATGCTCCCAACAACTCTGAGATAGATAACCTAGGTCTGACTTGTCGGCTTGTTTTAAAAACATAGAAAAGGGCCCAACTTTTGTTCTGGAGTCTTCTTATCTTACAGTCTTGACTATTCCTCTTCCACCTATCTCTTTATCCTCTTCTGTTATACATATTTTTTCCTTTTCTTTTCTTTTCTTTTCTTTTCTTTTCTTTTCTTTTCTTCCTTTTCTTTTCTTTTCTTTTCTTTTCTTTCTTTTCTTTTCTTTTCTTTTCTTTTCTTTTCTTTTCTTTTCTTTTCTTTTCTTTTCTTTTCTTTTCTTTTCTTTTCTTTTCTTTTCTTTTCTTTTCTTTTCTTTTCTTTTCTTTTCCCTTCCTCCTTTCCTTCCTTCCCCTCCCTCCCTCCCTCCCTCTCTCCCTCCCTCCCTCCCTCCCTCCCTCCTTCCCTCCCTCCCTCCCTCTCTTCCTATTACTCTCCTGAAGATATTTTTCCATTGATTTTTAGAGAGAGTGGAAGAGAGGGAAATACAGAGAGAAATATGGATGTAAGAGAAAGACATCAATTGGTTGCCTTGTGCGCGCACCCTGACCGGGGCCTGGACCAGGGAGGAGCTTGCAGCCAAGGTATGTGCCCTTGACTGAAATCAAACCCAGAACCCTTGGATCAGAAGGCCAATGCTCTATCCACTGAGCCAAGCCGGCTAGGGCCAGAATTTTCATGTCTGTATATAAAAATTCTGACTCACTCTTATTTTAAGCAAGCAAATAAGACATCATCCCATCCTTCAAGAGTAGCCTTCCTTTTTTGTCCATTATTCCCATTGCCAGCCAAGTGTCAGGAAGGGGTCCTCGCTCACTGTTTAAAGATCCCCCCTTCCATTCCATTCTCCTTGAATTTCTCAGTCCTATTGTGAATCCTTTTCAGCGTTTGTCACTGAGAACCATTCTGCACTTCCTCTTACCCTCTCAGGGAGCTCCTGCTCAATCTAATTTGCAGGCTCACTCTTCACGCAAATCTGTACATTTCCATCCCAGTTTCTCTCCTACATATACAAATATATACATTTCAACATGCTCAAAATGGAACCGATATCCAATGTGTCCAAGTCTGTTTCTTTTTAAAATTTTATTTCTGACCTTGCATAATGATTTGAACAATTTCCTTGCTCAGGCTAGAATTCCGGGTCAAGTCAGGGACCCGTGTCAGCTTTCAACAGCTTCACTCTCAACATACATTTTGTTAATCCTACCCACTCAAAACCCTGTCAATTATCATTTATTATTTTTAAAGAAAATTTCAAATTTATTTTCTTCTTTTATCCCCACTGGCACGGTTTTATTATAATCTCATCTTACATTACTGCAATAACACCCTACTGGTATCTCTGCTTCAAATTTTGCTTCTTTTCAAATACCTACCCTCCTGCCACAGGCAGCATTTACCTACATAAAACCCACTTACATTTTTTACTACCTTCAGTGCAATATCCAAACTTCTTCATATCTCAGATGAGATCCTTTTGACCTGCTTCAGCCTTCCTTTCTAAATCCAGCTTCCTTCATTTCCCTTGCATCATACTCCGTAACTGGAAGGAGCCACTGCCATGACTAGGATGCTCTCTGTCCTTTGGCATCCTTGCCTGAAACGCTCTCTGTACTGGGTTGAATAGTGTCCCTCACAAATTTATGTTCACCAGGAACCACACAATATCCCCTTCTGAGGAAGTAAGTCCTTCATAGAGTAAGGTGACCAGACGTCCCGCATTTGGCGGGACAGTCCGATTTTTAACAATTTGTCCCGCGTCCCACGGCGTTTTAAAAAAGTCCCGATTTTTGGAAAGAATGCACGACAAGCTAGGGAATGGCGGGAGAACGGGAAGGGAATATACGGTTTTCGGCGGCCATGTGGCTATTTAGCCAGGATATGAGTTTTATATTATTTTTGTTAATTTTATAATGTTAAACTTTAATAATAACAAATAATTGTTGAGAACTGATTATCGAGAACTGCTTATCAAAGTTCGCATTGTTGATTAGTTGTTAGAATTCGACCACCATTGTTTGGACTTAATGAACAATGGCATTTTTTGGGATTAGCAACGACGAAAACATTTTGTAACTGTCTCTCAGACGATACACATCGTACTGTGTGCTAGTAAGCTAGTTAAACAAGTGATGTCATTACAAATCAGCTATTCAGATAATTAGGTAAGTAATTTATTTATTTATTTCATAAATACATAAATTTTCTTGAATTTAGCAGACAGTACTCGTATTATTTATATTTTATAGTGGCGGCAAAAAGTCTAGCGCCGGCCTTGAAAGTGACACTTACAACTTACGTTATGGCAAATTCAGAGGAAAAATAATACAAGTTGGTATTGTTATTATTTAGAAAGAAATATAGGATTAAAATAATTTTTAAAATATAGTTACTTTATAACAATCAAATTAATTTAATTTATAAACTAACAATAAAATATGTTCATGTAATTATGTACCTACTTACTGTGTTTTTAAGCAATATGTATATAATAATTTATAATATAATTTTAAATTATTTTTTTAGATTTTTAACATAATGAGTAAGAAAAGAGGATGCAAATTCAACGATGATCTAAGGAGTAAATTTTTTTTTATTAAAGAAACCAAAAGCGATTACAATATAGACCAAATTTTTAATCAAGAACCCCCCCCTTCCCCCGGGCTGAAACCGGTTTGGCTCAGTGGATAGAGCGTCGGCCTGCGGACTGAAGGGTCCCAGGTTCGATTCCAGTCAAGGGCATGTACCTTGGTTGTGGGCACATCCCCAGTAGGCAGTGTGCAGGAGGCAGCTGATCGATGTTTCTCTCTCATCGATGTTTCTAACTCTCTATCCCTCTCTCTTCCTCTCTGTAAAAAAATCAATAAAATATATTAAAAAAAAAATAACTCCCCCACCCTCCCCGGTCAATGGTGTCCCGCTTTACCAATGTTAAAATCTGGTCACCTTATCATAGAGGTAATTATTGGGCCCCTAAATCCAATACGACTGATATCCTTATAAGAAAAGAAGAGGAAACACAGGAAGAAGGCCTTGTGAAGACAGCAGCAGAGACTGGAGTGGTGCATCTGCAAGCCAGGGAATGCCCAAGATGGCCACAGCTCCAGAAGCTAGGAGATTGTCATGGGTGGTTTCTCTCTCCTGCAGAAAGAACCAAGCCCCCCCCCCCCCACCCCACCCCCACCCCCCCGCCAACACTATGATTTCAGACTGCTAACTTCCAGAACTGTGAGAGAATAAGTTTCTGCCATTTTAAACTAAACAGTTTGTGGTAATTTGTTAGGGCAGCCCTAGGAAACTAATTTACTTTCTCCCAACCCACTCCCAATTGAAGTAGCCTACAAGGACATCTGGAGCAAAGGGCCGCCGCTGGGCACCGCTGTTTCTCTGTTCTGCCTCTGTGCTGGAATCACCAGCCAGTGAGCTCCTTGAGGGAAACACATGAGCTTTTGCTCTGTTTTCAACATCCAGCACAGTGCCTGGCATGGAACATGGTGGGGTTTTTGTTGATTGATTAAATTGCCGAAAGGACAGATTTCTAATGTGGGTTCACACATTCCTTTTAATCCTTGTATCTTGTTTTGCTGCATTTTCTTTTTTTTTAATATATATTTTATTGATTTTTTTACAGAGAGGAAGAGAGAGGGATAGAGAGTTAGAAACATCGATCAGCTGCCTCTTGCACACCCCCTACTGGGGATGTGCCCACAACCAAGGTACATGCCCTTGACCGGAATCGAACCTGGGACCTTTCAGTCCGCAGGCCGACGCTCTATCCACTGAGCCAAACTGGTTTCCAGGTGTGTATATGACTTTTCTTTTGTGAGGCCCCATGAAGAGGGACAAAGTTCTGCAGTCAATGGAAAAGCCATTCTGGCCATTGGTTAACATTTCAATAGAGATGAGATTTTCTGGCTGGATAATTGGCTTCTTGGGAAACAGAGCTGGCTGGAAGAGGGAGTGGAATGGAGGAGGTTTAAATGTGAGAGTAGGCTGGGCCCTTTGGTGAGGGAGGAGACCAGGAGCTAGAATGTTGAAATTAAACTTCTTGGGGACATCTAGGGACTTTTATTCAGGGTAATTGAATGAGAATAGTGGCCATGATTACCTATAATAAATTCTTGGGAGTTAGGTCACTTCATACTTTTAGTAGTTTCATTTATGTGCCCACTTCCCACTCTCCAAACACTCCCTGATCTTCCTCCCTCTGCAACCCCCACTCCCTCCACATGCAGAAAGTTGAATTGTATCTGCTTCTTCTGAAAGTTCCTCAAGTATCCCAATTGCCTTTCCTATGATTGGGCAATCTTAGTCAATTCTTCTCTTATAGGTGACTACAAGTAAAATATGAAAATTATTGTTTCTTTATAACCAAGTTCATTCCATTTTGAATCATCAGAAGACAAAATGAATTCCAAAAGTCTTAATGAATTTGAGAGCTCCATTGCACATCTAGAAAAATTTATGCTACAAAAAAAAAAAATACACATCAATTATTTGGTTAACTGATGGGAAAATAAAGGCAAGTTTGGAAATTATCCATGGTTTCTATGAATATTCATAAATAATTAACTTGCATCTCAATTTAGAACCTAACAACAGTTAATTTCAATTTTTTTGGTTTGTTTTTAATTATATGCTGAGATCTAGTCGCTGGGTGTTCCTTTGTAGTGGTGATTGAATACCTGCCTTTAGTAAAAATAGCCCTGTGCTTCTGTGGCTTTCACCACGTTGTTGTGTAGCTGAAGGAAGAAGACGCACAGCTATTCAGTCTGAAGGACAACTGGCTTCCTTAGGGGGGTGCTCTCTTTCCTTCCCTACTCCCAATCTTTTCACTAAGAAGTTTCTACCTTTGAGTGCAAATTCTTTTCTTTCACACTTTTTACCAAGAAATTCCAAAAAGAGTATGCAAGATATAAAGGCAAGAAAAAATAAATCTGTCTCAAAGTAAATGGTGAAAAGCTACATTGCTACATCTTCCTGGGATTTAAGCCCTGAGGTAGCCACATGTTTAGTCCTGTGAGGGACAGAGAGAGTGCAAACCCCCTCATGGTAGAAAACACCAGGAAGAAGTGGGCCTAACCGAATAGAAAGGACCTCCGTACTTTGTGAAAAACACACGCACAAGGAAGGCTGCATAGAAGAAGAATCAGAGTCCTGGGCTGTTAGCAGGAGGGAGGCCATTCGGGGACTGCCCCTTTTGTCTCTTTGCCTTGTACGGGCTGGAGGATGGAATAATTGTGGACAAAGGGTCTGAGGAGGGCGGAGGGTAGGGTATGAACTCTTCAGGCAGCTGTTTTCAGCTTTATTTACTGCCCCATCTTTCAGCCCAGTCCTCCTGTCCAGTTCTGAGCCTCTTCCAGGGAGTTGACTGCGGGGGAACACTGCCATCTAGTGGCCGCCTCGCCCCTGTGAGCCGGCTTTCTATGCCCTCTGGCTGGCTCTGTGGCTCCACTCCCTCTCTCTGTCTCTCCCTTTCTCTCTTGCTCTCTTTCTCTCTCTCTCTCTCTTTTTAAAAAAGATTTTTATCCCGTCAAGGGAAAAAAAAAAACCTGGCTCTTGGAAAACAACCAACTCTGTTGGAACTCAGAGATAATAATCAGTTTCTCTGGGCTTGTGAAATTGGCTCATTAAGCGTGCTTTTTAACAGAAAATATTGGAAGCGATTAAGTCTGCTTTACTGAGTGGGCATGAAATGGCCAACCTTCGGCCACCCACAGCTCCTAGGTGCCTGGCGCCGTTTTATGCATGCAGTGTAATGTCTTTACTTGAAGTGCTGTTTATTCATCACCTGCTTATTTATCTCTTTGCATTTGGCAGGCACATCGATCAATGTTAAACTGTCACACAAGGTTATTTTTCTTTTACATAACAGTATAGGCCTAAGGTACTGGCATATTAAAAGTAATAACTTTCTAACTTGTAGCTCAAGATGACAGCCCCATTTTTACCCGAATATATTACAGTGAGGAATTCCTCATTCCATTCTCCCTCGCCCTCCCTAGCTCCTCTAGTACTCCGCTCTTCCAAGGTCAAAGGCTTCATTCCGCCTCGCTTCCCTCCCCATTTGCATAACACCCACTTCCCCTTCACCTCCAGTTATCTCCAGCGTTTAGGCTGATAAGCCCACAGCAAACATTCTGTCCACCTCTTGTATACATCTTGCTAGTCCCTTTTTATGATGACATTTCCCCCTTTGCATAAAGATGTGGTGGCCTACCCAGCGCTGGAGAAGAAGCCAAAAAGCTTTCTATATGGTGGCGAAGGTTGCCATGCTCTGCTCTTTCCATCTCCACAGCTATCTCGGTAAACATGGTGGAATATCGCTGCCTTTTATTTTGTTTTAGAGTTATCACAGGCAACAACAACAGCAACCACAGACCATGGAAAAACGGAGTGAAAATAGCATCTGAAAGCAACTAGCATTGCTTTGAAGCAACTGGTATTGGTTTGGGGCTTTTACGTTGAGTGTTTCCCCCCTCTTTCCTTTGGTTTTAGCATGGTTTGTGTTGCTTTCGAACCCTGCCCAGTTTGTGACTCCTCCTTTCTTGGCCGTAGGCCAAGCAAGCTTCCTTTGTACAAACAGGTTTTCTTTTCCTGTCTCTCATTCCTTCCCCGCGCCTCCCCTCCAGTCCAACCTAAAAAAATGCCTATAGATAGAATATCAGATCTTTTTAGTATCATATTTCAAAGTGGCCCTTAGAATTCCTTCCTGCTCTTGATCTCTCCTCTTGGACTGAAGCTCAGACTTGGACTCTGTTGCTAAATATGCCTCGGACAGTGGCTTTCTGATACAATGCTTCGATAATCCTGTGTACACAAGAATTAAGCATTTTACATAGTGGACATTATTGCACAGCTATTCTTGTGACACAAGGTGCCACACCCATTCAGATAATCTGCTTCGGCACGCACCAAAATAGCTCATCTCGGAAGTGTGAGAAGGGAAGTGGAAGCGGTTAAGAAAATATGGTTAAGCAGACGGCTGAAGCACCTGCTCCGGGGGCTCACAAGCTTAGCATGGAATGCGGCCCACCTTTTGGGTGTCCCTTTGCATTCCTGTGCATAGAAGATGGTGGAATTCTGATCTATGATGATCTGTTTTTATCACGGGTAGCACAGCCCCAGAAAAAAAAAGCATTGTCCATTAAAAAAAAAAAAAAAAAAAAAAAAAAAAGGCAGCCCAGCCTGTGTCTATGCTCCTACGATCAATATTTGCATTAAAGTGGTTTAAATGTATGTGGCTCTGAAGCTGTCCATTCTTTCAACTTGACCTGCTGCATTGATTAGGGCTGGCGATAGAGGGGGAAAGAGCAAATCAGGCGAGGAAAAGAATTAAAAGGAAAAATAGAAGAAAATGAATGCTGTTGTTGTATGTCCTATCAGAGATATACTTGAAGCCACTCATGGATGCCATATTTGCTGAGCAGCCCATCTGTGGGAGAATGCACCCTCCTCATCTCTCTCCTAGGGCTGTTGTGTCTTTCAAAAACCAGCAACAGGATTTCTGGTTGTTCCTAAGATGGGGCAACTCAGTGGCTTGTGATGAACAGCCAAATGTGTCCAGGCCAATGCTCGCATTTACTGATTGTCTCACGTTCTTTTTTTCTGTGCCTCAACAGTTTGTATTCGTTAGCTGTAGTTTCTAAAATCTCGTTAATAAGAATTACAAACACTACTTATTAAGTGCTTATTTTGTACCAGATATTGCTAAGTTCTTTATGGACGTCATCTAAATTGAGTCTTTAAAGCTGCCTGTGTGGGGTTCATTCTGATCCCACTTTCACATTTGGTGTCCAAGGATGGATTGTACCTAGTCCAAAGTCAAACCACCAGTAAAGGGCAGTAACTCTTTGAATCCATATCTCTGATTTTAACACCCATACTGTTAACCATTGGGAACTAGTTTTTTATGGTGGGATGTTTTATCAGAGTAAACATCACATTTAACATGGGCTGTGTATGAAGAGATAGAATGCCCACTTTACAATATTGGAAGCTGTTGTTATATCATCAGAGACACTTTCAATTATTTGAAGCACAAAATATTTTCAGTAGAAACATGGATGCAAATTGACCTCTAGAGAAGGCAAGGCAGTCACAGGAGCAGAGGTATCAAGTGTTAGTACTTTGTGCTTCCTTCTGCTGTAGCAAAAATGGCCATATATGTATATTTAAAATTTCCTTTTTTTTTTTTTTTTTTTTGCTGGGCGAAACAATCTCAAGGAAACCTAACAGTTTCTGAGATGAACCACTTCAGGGAGCTCATTTGCAGGTTAACTGGACCAGAGTATAAGGACTATAATATATCAATGGGCACTAGATTATAATGGGCACTAGATTAATACTTGTTCATAGAATATGAAGAATTACATGGTGAGTAACTACTGTTGAGACCTGTGCCAGATAAGATGTGCTTCTTAATATCTAAGAACTGAGTTAAGCATAAAAAGCAGGCTATGAAATAGTTAAATTCCTTTACAAGATGCAGTGTGATCTTGTGCCATAATGAGCCATATAGAAAGTAAATTTAGGAGGAGGGTAGACAATGGAGAGATCATTGGGAGGGGAGTGTTTGGGGAAGACCTTGTAGAGTTAGTCTTCTGAAGACCTTGAATATAGATGAATAGAACATAGATTGGGGGGGGAGGGGTAGAAGGCATTAAAAATGGAGAGATATCTCCATATAGTTTGAAATTTTGGAGGGAGTATCCCTGCTCAAGCTAATGTTAGCATGTCATGGGCTGTTGAGTTAGGTTGGACCACATCACAAAGATCTTGAAGGTTGAGATTGGACAGTTGAAATTTTCTTGCATTAAGCCTTTACTTTTATTGTCTTGGGAAATCAGGCAAATTTGTCTGCTGAAATTACAGCTTGGAAATTTGACCTACTTAGGGCATTGCTTGGAGCATTGGAGTTTCAAACAAGTCCTTCACTCTAAAGGAAGAATCTCTTGACACTTTCATTTTCTCAAGGATGAAAAGAAATTAAAAGTAACACATGTGAAGATTTTACTTATGAGGCTAACTTGAAGTAGGAGAATTTCCTCAAGAGAGAAATAAAAAGGCAAAACCAATTTTCCAAATCTGAAATCTTTAAAGCAACGTGTTGACAAGTTTGCTTTTTTACCAAAACTGGTGCATGAAAATCCAGCTTATCAGAGAGATAAATTTGTGTGCAATAATAATTCACATTAGAAAATAATTTTCTGCAATATTCATTTAAAAAGAAGCTTCTTTGTACATTTAAAATGTGCTGCTTCAATGTATTAACCTAAACACAGGCCAAAAAACAAACAAACAAACAAAAAAACCCTCAGCAACAAAAAACCCCACAATAAACCCAAAGCTTGATTTATAAATAGCTTTTAAAGAAATCGTATCTTATTAACCAGTTCATAAAGCAAGGTAAATACTTTCAGGTTGCCTATATCACCCCTTAGCTTGATATAAAACAACAAGTGAATTTCCAATTTTAGGAAAGTTCTACATGTTTAGAAAAACAGGTTCCAGAGAAATTTAGTTTATATGTAAAATTTGGGTTTGTAAGAACAGTGAGACAAATAACTTACCCCTGAGTGCTTTAGGATGAGCCTCTGTGTAAGCAGGTCCATTTAGAAACCTTTGGCTTACGTGGTCTCATTTTCAGTGCGTCCCTTTGTTTATCTCTCTCCTTTTCTGATTCTTTGTTAAAGAATGACATCTTGTACCCTACATCAGTGGTTCTCAAAGGGCAATTCTCAGAAAAGCACTATCAGCATGACATGAGAACTGGTTAGAAATGCAAATTCTTGGACCTCATCCCTGGACTACTGAATCAGAAGCTTGGGGTGGGCCCAGCAGTCAGTGTTTTGATAAGCCCTCCAGGTGACTGGGATACAGGCGGAATTTGAGAACCCCTGTCTTCACTCCCTAAAATCCATCTTCTTATGCTAGCACTTACATACTTCTGATTTCAATCAAAGGCTGTTTTATTTCTACATTTCAAAGTATTTTTGTTTTGTATAGTTCTGTCTGCTTTGCATAGCTCTTCTGTCTTTTTCTTTAATGGCACCAGCAGTAGCTCCCTGCTCTCCCCACATTTTACCTTCCGGCTTTGTTTTATATCCAGCTATGTGGGGTGCTTTAGGTTACCTGAGCAGAGCATGAGTACAGGGATTTTCTTCTTCCTTTGATGGCAATTTGCCATTCAGAAAATTTTAAAAATATATTTAATTTCCATATTTGAAATAGTGTTTTAAGTAAGTCAGATTGCTTGTAGTTTGATCATTAGATAAGTTAAATGATATTTATATTCCCTTGAAATAAAAAATTCTTTTTTAGTTAGATAAAGACTGGTAAGTCTCAAAATAATCCTCCTCAGTGATCATTTAATTTCAGCTGGCTTAAGATGCTATTTGTATTAAGTTAACAGGGTGCTAATTTAACATAGGTTTATAGTCATCTGAAGCCATTTTCATTCATTAAGAAAAATATCTCTCTAGATTAGATTATCATAAGCATTTGAATAGCAATAGGGCTTCCTCCGTGTCGGCCTGAGGATTTTCCAGATGAGTGCACACTCTATTTCACTGCCCTCCCGAAAAGGGTAGAATTATTTTTTAACTGTACAGCAGGGCACTGACAGTGGTACCCAGCTTTGTCTTGGAAGAAAAAAAAAATCACATTCATACATTTTATACTGGAGTCAAATATTGGATCTGTAATATATTATAATCTATGTAATTCCAGCATATATTGTAATTTCAATATCCTGACTTTTCATTTTTCAGAACATTTTGATATTATATCCAGCATCAAAATTCTCTTTTGCTATTGATTTCAGTGTTAAATATATTATTAAATATAATATTGCATCCATACCAACAGTACATGAAGGGGGAAAAGTGTATCATTTAATTTTCCAAAAGTCATGAATTAGAGAAGATCTTAGAAAAGTATTTAATTTATTTTGAAAAAAAGAGACTTTTTTGTATAGTCCATCAAACATGTCCTTCCCAACTTGTTTGTGAACTCTCTCAACCAGAATGCACACCCACCCCTGTAGCCACCTAAATGCAGTTGGGGACATGTGCTCTTGCTTTGTTCCTTCCTGTTTGTTCCCTTTCCCAGCACAGAGTCTCCTAGTTTCCTTGGTTCCTCTGACTTTGACTCTCAGGGCTATCTAAACACTTGTAGAGAAATTATCCTCTAGCTACGTGGAATTCATGTGTCCAAGTTTTGGCTTTGGAACTCTATCCTTAACCACTTCAACAGTAATCTTGATAAACCCCTATTTAAAGTGATTCCAACCAGTTCAACCTTTAGAACGAATGAGGGAAATAAGCCCAAGAAAATGATAATGAATCCATAAAAACTGGTTCTAATGGTCTGTTTCATTCATCTAGGCTCTCTGAATTTATAACAATATTTGTAAATCCTTCAGAATAAAGGATTGCAAGATTATAAAACTCGTATTTGTATAATTTACTTTTTCTGATAGAAGATATGTCTGTGATTAATTGCAGAACTTTATATAATGAATTGGGGCACACATATATTTAAGTGGAATGGGTCTCATTCTAGCTTGCTTTACATATCAAAGTAAGAACTCCTAATCATATAGGAGAGTGCTTGAGTTGGTTGGGCTCCACAAACACCTCTTTCTGGGGCCGGTGGTGTCCAAGTAGAGAACTATTGTTGACTTAACAGAGAGGTTCAGAGTTAGAACTCACAGAGTTAAGATCTACATGTGAGTATTACATTGCTCTTCGTTTCCTTGAAACACTCTAAGTTTTATATAATATAAATCTATTTCTGAAACTCAGCAAAGTGTCATTAATATATGATGCTTTTAGCAACCTTCCTGACAGTTGAAGGCAGAGCAGTACATTCCCTTAAGGAAATGAAAGCTTTTCTAGGTGGGTTTCAGACTTCCATGAAATTGTATCGAAAGTTTCAGGAGTCTTCAGGGCCCAAATAATAGGTAAAATTAGTCTGAATTGAGGGTTATGAAAGACAAGCAAATATTACAAATATTATAGTAAGGTATGCAAATTACTTTTAGAATTTAACTCTTCTGCAAACTTTTATTTTATCAGATTTATTCCTAGAGTACCAATTTAATGCTTAACCAGGAGTTACCTACTGAATAATCTGGATTATGAGTCCCAAATTTCCTCTATTTTCTAGCAGAACAGTAATTAACTCACCTCTTCAATTCTGAAAGCTATTATGAACAGAAAAATCTTGAGAAATCAGGTAAGACATTGCACTAGTTTCCAAGAGAAATAAAGAATGGTTAAGAGCCCATACTTTGACAGAACTGGGTTCAAATGTAGTATTTTATAACTGTGTAATTGGGATTGGATTTAATATAATTTGAATATCTGTCTAATTTTTTATTTCATTATTCTCACAGAACAGGGGCTGGCCAACCATGGCTCATGGACAAAATCAGATTTGCTTCTTGTTTTTGCAAATAAAATTTTATTGGAACTCAGTTATATTTATTTACGCACGTATTATCTATGACTGCTTTCATACTAAGCAGGCACAATTGATTAGTTGTTACAGAGATCACATAACCTGAAAAACCTAAAATGTTTACTACTTGCCCTTTCATAGAAAAAGTATTCCAACTCCTATCAAAGACTGTAGTTTGCTGATCTTAGAATCCCACTGTAGGCTTTTCTTGAATGAGGTATATATATCTCTAGAAATTAGAGCAAATGAAGTCTTATCTGGTAGGGGGAAAACCATATGTTGGTAGTTGAACTTGAATTTCTGCATTTCTCTTACTTCTCTGTGAACTTGGCATGTCATGTCACTGCTTTTCCTCTTGATGTGCTCATCTGAAAAGAAAGGAAGTTGGTCTGTGTGATTTCTAAGATTCCTTTCCCTTCTTCCCATTTGCTCCTTTTCCCCCTCTCCCTCCTTTTCTCATTCTCTTCCTTTTCCTGTCTTTATCTTTCTATCAATTAAAATTGTTTCTTGTTATAATCACTGAGTACAGCCTTCCCTTAACAAATCAGCTTCTTCCTCTGAACTCCATAGCATTTTTGGAATGCAATCATATATTGTATTATGATGCCTATTTCATTTATATTATATTGTTCTTTGTTCTTTATTATTTTAAATTATAAGCTTCCTGAGAGTAAGAACTATATATTGTTCCTCTCCATATTCCTAACACAACTGGGTTTGAAGTAGACACTAAGTAATTGTTGTCTTTTTTTGTTTTATTATGAACTTCCAGGACATATAAACAGTTGTCTCCCGTGTTCCAAAGGGACCTAGATTCAGCATTTTTTGCACTTATGTAAAAGTAGTTATGCATTATTAGAGAAAGTCACTGTAATTGAGGCAGATTTACACAGAGACAGAAAAGTAGACTGACCTTGATATTTGTCCTAAGAGGTGCTATTAGAGGAATAGTGATTTGGTTACCCTGCCTGGGTAGGAAGGAATTGTAAGAACAGTTGTGGGAGGTAATAGATCTGTATTAGAGACCTAAAATTTATATCCCTACTCCAGACTAAAATGTACAATTTTCATTTTATGGGTGAAAGTGAAAATACCAGAGAATGCTTTGTACACTATAGTGTACAAAGGGGAGCCATTGGCTTATAATGGGACTGTTTGTTGTTGTTGTTAATATTTATTGATTCCCTACAATGTACTTTAGAATTTATTAGAAAAATACAGAAGATGCTGTCTTTTCTTTCATCCCATGTGATGGGGCCAAGATGGACAGTTATACCCACTCTCCTCCCTGGTTATTTAGTTTTTAGTGATTTAATCTCTGGAAGAATGTTTGAATTAGGTATATCCATGAAATGATTGCTATTACTTTCCTTCTCATTGATATATAAAACAAGTAAGATTTTCTCGCTATTGCAATGCCTCTGTTCTCTAGTTTAGAGATTGTGACAGTATAACTTACTATGCAAAGACTGGCAAAAGCATTGGAAAGGTGGTAATTATTTGAACTAGATCCAATACCATGAGACAGACTCATTTAATAGGAAAGTTGGAAACAGTATCATGGGACTTTACTCCTCTTGGTTGGTCTTCAGTATGCCCATTAATGTAATGTGAACTATGAATTACACATGGGGGCTGCATACCCAAGTGCCATATGTTTTTCATTACATTTGGTTAAAAAAAAAAAGAAGAGACACCTTAGACCAATAAGTACTTTCTAAATAGAATTTTAACTTGTTTTGAAAATATACAAAACCATCTATCATTTTTAAGAACATCAAGCATTGGCACAATTTGTATACTTCTCTGTTTCACAGATTATAAAAATGTTTTAAGAAGAAAGGGAATTTTAAAAAAAGGAAGAAAGGGAATTAATGATCACAGCAGTTTCTGATTCAGCAATGACCTGAAATACCTACCAAAAGTAATAAAAGAAAACTGTACATTTTTACTTTCTTTTTTAATTGTTGTGTTGGACTCACATATGGTTTTAGATATGTTATAGGGCACATAGAATAAATCATCCCAGGTACCAAGGAAACTGGATTATCCTTTGGTCTGTGAAAATAACACTGCAAAAAAAATAAATAAATTCACCACCATACTTACCCATCCTTGCCCAATATGGATATCATTCAAAAGACCAGAGTGTGTGTGTGTGTGTGTGTGTGTGTGTGTGTGTGTGTGTGTTTATTGTAGCAATATTTCTTACATTTCACTAAAATTATCTCTTCTTAGTGGTAGGTTTTCTGAATGAATCTTTAAAACATTTCTGGAAAGTCTAAAGGAAGTTTCTATGTACAAATCTTATGAGTATTAGAGGATGGTAGGGCTTTTTGGTTGAAAATGTTTAGGTTGAGTGCAGTGTGTCATTCCTTTTGGTTCAGGAGATTGAGGACAATATGGGCTGAAATAAACTTGCTGTTTCATTTACACACTGGATAAAAAAAAAACAACTTTGTCTAGAATTTAAGGATGCTAGGGGTAATTGTCTAGAATTTAGGGACGCTAGGGGTAATTAAATTAATTGAACATTCAATTAAAAACCTCATGCCAGTTAGAAAATGTCTTAGCAATTATTCAAATAAGAATTCAAACCAGTTAATATGATATGACTGTGGTTGAATAGGACAAAGAAAAGTGTAGAGAAAACAACATCTATGGCATAATGGTTACATTTATACCAACACACATAATTAATTTTCCATTTGTCTCCTGAAGATGAGAATGGCAATTAGAATAGCAAAGTTAATAAATAAGTGCATCATGTATGAATGAGAGGACAGAAGTTGATAGGGTTTAGACATTTTAACAGTTCATGATATAGACAGAAAGAAACCCTGCCTTTGAGATGAAATGTGAAGAAATTTAGTGAACTCTTCTGGTCTGAATCAGATTGATGATTATCCATTCATTGTAGGATCAAAGACCAAATTTTAGGCCATGAGAGAACAGATAGGAAGGACACACTTCCCTTGCTTTTTTCTTTTTTCTCTCTTCTATTCGATATTCTCTTCATTGTTCCTATCTCTGCAACACCCATGGAGACTGGGAGATTCTGGAGGAATAAATTTTGTTTTCCTGCTTCCTCCAGTCACTGCCATCCCAGATATGAACACAGGACTCTACTTTCCAGCCTTTGGAGGTACCACCTGGGCCCTGTCTATCATAGCAAGGAAAAACAGTTTTCCACCCTCTGTTCTTCAGGTTGATGGAAGAACAAAATCATCGAGTCATAAAACTCATCTGGATTTCAAATCCATCTTTGGGAGAAGATAAACTGTTGTTCTTGGATGAGCCCCAGGGACTGCTGCTTAATTTCTCAGTTCATTTTCCCCTCTTAGCTTATGTAGGTATATGGGTTCCTCTATAGTTCCCTTATGAAAATTTGCCTTTTTAATACCACAAAAAGCAGGAAAAAATCATTTTTTGGGCAAATATTCTTTCAGTAGAATTGCAATCAATGTAGTCAGAACTAACAAGCAGATGGATGTATTTGAATGCCATTATCTTGTGTACAATGATATTATCTGTTTCATGAAAAATTCAGCAGTTTGGGCTGCTTTAGAGAAGGGAAGATGGAAGTAAAAAAAAAAATAGCAAGAAAAACATGATCAGACTCAGAATCCCTGAGGGGGTCCCATTGCATCATTTAGCAGGAGAATGAGCAATGCAGGAGAAGCAGTGATGGTGGAGGCACTGTCTGTGCTCCTTATGGCATTCTTGGCTGTGGGTCCCACTCAAGCCCCACAGCTGTAGGTGGGAGCTCCTGGGCATGCTAAAGCATCACACCGTGACATTTTTATCATCCGTCTAAGAGAAGAAAATAAATTTGCTAACAGAATAGAGCTGGCAGGCTCATACTACCTTGTCACATTCCAGACATCTCTTGGTCTGGCCTGAGCCAGAGGAAACCTAAGTGTGGGCCAGAAAGTGTGTGATGGACATGAAGTCGACTTAAATAGTCTGGGAGAAGAATGAGGGTTTTCTAAGGCTGAAATATATTTTTTATTTTTTTATTTATTTTTTTTTACTGGAGGTTTGAGGAATGAAAACACGGGCTGCAGGAAGGATGTGACCTCAGTTTTATTCCCTATAGACCAAAGATATGTTGACATGGGCAAAACGGATTTGAAAATCATGCTGACTTTTTTTAAAGATAATGTACATAGTGAGGGAAAAGAACCAGTATCTGCACAAATTAATTTTTTCAAAGTTTTTTTAATCACCTGATGATTGAAATACAAACTCCATAGGAACCTTATACAAGGTGACATCTACCTATTTCTTCAAACTGGCTTACTTATTTTCTGAGTATATTCTATGCCTTAACCTATGCCAAATTTTTTTCTATCTGGAATATTCTGTTCCAATATCCCAGACTCTGAGCTTTGTGAAGTTCTGTCCTATAAAAACGTATTTCAATATTCATTATTTTAGTGAGGGCTTCCTGGGTGACTCTTTTACTTTCTGAATGTTTATTGGGCATAGTTTTCACCATGCATTTATCACAGAGCAGGTCTTGCCTTGTACTGTGGCTCATCACATCTTACATGTTTCCAGTTGGGCTATGAGTCACTTGAGGTTAATCTTAGTGACCCCAGCATCTAACAAGCTTCTCTAAACATGTTAGGCAGCCAGAAAGTGCAACATATTAGTAAAACTGATTAGTAAAAACTGAATGGCATAGTTAACATTTTTATAATTAAATTGTGTGAATGAAGACATTGGATTATTATAGAAAATGCAACATATAAAGTTTCATGTAAGTAGTTTCCATTAGCTTAAAAGAACAAATTTAAAAGTTTGCTTTTGTTTATCTCTCTGGGTTATCTTGGTAAAGAAAGATTTTTATGTGAATTAAATTTTTCTCATATATGATCTGGGAGCACAGGTCACAGATATGTCTAACACACATATTAAAAACGCATGTAACTGTAACATAGCACATGATAATTAACATAGGAGTACTTAAATTTATTACTTCTTTTGTAGTAATACCAGGGGCATTGTATGAATAAAATTTGTTTTGGGGGAAACTTATTTCACATTGGATCTTGGAGGACTGAAGGTGGATATTAGAGATAGGAGAATGGGCAGTGAAGAATTCATGACCTTTTCTAGTAGACAGATATTTTCAATATGTATATTCCACAGTCTTAATTGTCTCCTTGACATCTTCTAGGTATTCCTTTTCCTGTGTCTTGTCTCTTTTCTTCCCAGTTTTGAGGCTTTTCTCACCTTTATTGATCTCATTATATCTTCTTTATATTCTTCTTCCTCTTCTTCTATTTCTCTCTTAGCCAGTAATGACCATAAAATTCCCTTGGACATAATAATTTAATAGTTTTATTAAAATAATATGTAATTTTAAAATTACTGCTGATATTACATCATTCTCTCTTTATCTGCTATGTTAAAATTATAGTGTCTTTATATCTACATATTTCATTAGCAATGAAATTAACATGAATTTCTCTCATTATAATATTAATAGTTTGAATAAAGTATATTTTAATTTTTTACTTCTAAATGATGCATCAGGAGAAGTGATGAAACAAAGGATTTTTATTCATGATGAAAAATGTGGCCATTTCTGTTTAAAAATCTCTCTGCTGTGGGGAAAAATGAGGCTGGTAGTTAGATATGTAATAGAGCTATGTTTTACAACTTGTAGGTGGATAAGAGTACTAAATTTAAACCCATGTAAAAATCCCATAGAAATGATCTGAAAAGTGAAATAGCAGAAAACAGGATTTTATTTTATTTTATTTTTTTGATGCTGTGTATGGAATTCGTGTAAAATTCTAGCAAATAGAAAGAACTGGAAGAAAACAAATCACTTTCAACTACATAGGGCAATGGGATCTTTTATAAAGAAAGTGTACATGTTACATTTACTGAGTACAGATAACTTGAATATGTGAGCAGATATGGAAAATAAGGTACTTAATATTTATTTTCTGATTTATTGACTTGTAAATATGTTAATGACTATGTCTTTAAATTTGAGCTGGTGCATTGCTTAGGGTACAGACACAAACACTTGCAAAATATTCTTAACTAGAGATGGGAAATCTTCAGATTTAATGAGATTTATATTAAGGACGCTGGCCAGTTGTTGCAATAATAGATGGCACCTTAAATGTAAGACCTACAAATATCACGTTTGTTGATGCAGATTTTAAAGAAGTCTGTTCTTGAAGTTAGCATGACTGGTGGTGAGATGGAGACTGGCATTGCTTTGGCTGAAAGGCAATGTCTGTGTCACACTTTTTGTTGTATCCAGGGTTCCTAAAACAGGGGAGGGATTTATTAAATTCCGTTTTTAGAAGATATGAACTTGAAAAATAAAGATGGGCTGCTTGCTCCCACTTTGTGAAATGTTACTTGTGTTCTAAAATAATGGAGAGTATCTTTAGACCTTGAATCAAGAACATTTTGTATATTAAAACTCTCTATTACTCTATAATTCACCGAGAAGACTACATTGACACCAACTTGACATTCATTTAGCTCTCAGAAGAACAGGTTTTACTCTGAAGACTGGTGAGCATTGTTATTCTGCCCATCCCTATTGTTTTGAACAAATTAAAATTCAAGATCGAAATACTGTTATTAGTTGAGAAGGGCTGCCAGCTCTTTAAGAAGAGCCTATATTTCATTATAAAGTCAGAATTCATTTTTTTTGGAGTAAAAAATGGCAGCTAAACATTTATTCCTAATTTGGTCTGATTTCACTGTTTTTGAGAGGAAGGTTAGAATGGAAGTTATAGGATTAAAAATATATTTAATCTAAGTTGTAAAGGAGCTTGGAACCACACCACAAGCATCATAATTAACTTTAATAATTATAAATGTAAATGCAGACAAGCCACAAGGTTTTAATGGTGTGCCACATGCTTCTGCTAATTATTTTAGAGTTTGGACACATTCAGTGCCAGCTAATTATAAACCCTGCTATGGAAATCATCTGTTTATATTAGACTTATTGATCTCTAGTGTTTAAGCAATATGAAAAGGGAAATCTACAATGCTGGACCATCTGCTTTGTATTCCTAATTGCTTTTAAGGATCAAATATATAAATAGTCAGCTTTTTATATATTGGGCTTCAAACTCTTTCAAGAAACATATGTGCAAGCCCAAGTGAATTTTTAAAAAGCCTATTTGGAATGTTACTTCCTTGGCTCCTCTCAAGGAGTTTCCACCCCTTACCCACATAATACACTCCTCTGACCTTTTTTGCAAGATCGCGCAAACTGCTCAAGGTAGCTGATACTTTAGATGTTTACCCTTTGTTTATTTTTAGAAATTAATTTAAATATTTTATTTTTCCCATCACCATTTACCTCCTATGCCCTCTTCCACCTCCACCCGCGACCCCCATTATCACCACACTTTGTCCATGCCTGTGAGTTCCCTCTCTCTTCCCCACCTCACTTCCTATGACCATGGATATTTATTGCCATTTCACACTATGGGAAGATGGCAGAGAAATAGACATCCAGGTGAACAGTTCCCTTTTGTGGGAGATATTTAACATGGCATGTGGGGCAGATGCCTGGTTAGAAGGATCAGTGTAGCATTACCTCTCATCACCAACAGGCCTAGCAGCAGGCAAGTCTTCTCTTAGATGGATGTTGTGATTCCACATGATAGTTGGGTTTAAATGAAGAAAAAATTCACTTCTTGGATTGAAACTGTTTGCTTCATTCATTAATTGCCTAGATGATTATTACTTTATAGTATTTAAATAACTGGCTAAAACAGTTTACACATTGGAAAAGATTTCTTTAAAAAATCTTTATTAATCCCTTTTAGACATTTATATCAAATCATAGAATTATTGGCTTAACCTAGTTATTCCTACTACTCCTATTATTTCTATTAGTTACTCCTATTAAAGTAGGAGTTTCTCTTCCTAGTGTCCTGCCACTCACATAGTTCACCAACAGTGATAATTAGAGGCTAGTAATTAATATGTATCTATGCTATATGATAGTTTCCCTAGGTTTAGGGCTGTGGTCGGCAAACTGCGGCTCGCGGGCCACATGCGGCTCTTTGGCCCCTTGAGTGTGGCTCTTCCACAAAATACCACGGCCTGGGCGAGTCTATTTTGAAGAAGTGGCATTAGAAGAAGTTTAAGTTTAAAAAATGTGGCTCTCAAAAGAAATTTCAATCGTTGTACTGTTGATATTTGGCTCTGTTGACTAATGAGTTTGCCGACCACTGGTTTAAGGCCCTTTATTTGATTTTTGAGAAATATAAATTTAGAATTAGTTTGTAATCCTATATAATAAAAGGCTAATATGCAAATTGTCCCTGTGGGCAGGAGTTTGACCAACCAGGAGTTAGATGTGCACTGACCACCAGGGGCAGCACGGAACATGGCAGGCGTCGGTGATATGGTGCTGGCAGCAGGGGCAGTGGCCCCGATGGGCCAGACGAAAGGGGGACTGCAGTGGGATAGTGGAGCAGGTGAGCAGGAGGCACCAGGCCACGGCAGGTGCAAAAGGAGGCCCCGGCTGGCAGCCAGCTGCCACTAGAGACACTTCCTATGCACAAATTTCATGCACTGGGCCTCTAGTTTCATATAAGCATTACATGATAAAAACACAAAATAAAGTTTTTAGCTTTTAAAGTACCTTTTTAGATTTTAGTGATATGAAAAGAGATCAACAGAAGAAAAGTCATCAGTCTGCCATTCTTTCATACTTATACGCTTAAATACCAACACAGAAGGCTCAGAGGAGACTGAAGTTTAATGACCATGTCCAGATAGTTGACAGGAAAGGGTACAGAGAAGTCACCCTCGTTATAAGAATCCAAACAAAGAAAAACAAGTGTCTTTCCTGGTATTTGGGATGAAGCACCGGTATGTCTCATCATGCTCTAAATAAAAGATTTCACTTAATCTAAAAATATCTGCTACCATTGGTAATGTGCCATCGTGTGTTTGGGTAAACATTTATATGGAATATACATATATACATATACAGATCCCAAGGTTTGTTAAAACAACCAGTTATGTTAGAACAGCTGTGGCTTTTCTGTGGCGAATTCTCTAACAGAAACCTCCCTGGAAAAAGGCTGCACCCATTCTGCTTTTTTCTCAAGTCTCAAATGGAAATCCTGTTACCTACCACTTGGCCTTATACTGTGGACTGCCAGCGTCTCTGAGTTTTAATCTCTGCACATGTATGATTATAGGACAGGCCTTCTGCATAATCCAAGTTCATTCTAATTAGAGCTACAGGTTTCCTTCAGCTCTGCAGTGAAAAGGGAATACTTCAAGTCAGAAACAAATGAGGACCTTTCTTAAAAGGTGCTTTAAACAGCTCATGTTCTTTAACTCCTCAAAGTTACAAATCAAGAGAGCACAATTGGCAGCTCCATTATCAAAGCCCTTCTGATAATGCTGCTATTTAAATGGAATAATATTGTTTAATGGGCTTTTTAAAAGCAGCCATCCTTTGGATCTGACACTCCAGCGTGATTATCTTTCAGGCCAGTGATAATTATAACATTCGTTTCTATCTGGAGTTCAAGGGATTCGTGCATGTGACTATGGAGAGAGAGTGAGCATCTTCTATTTGTTGAGTGGACACTAATTTGACGTTTGTGACTCCTGCCCTTCCATGTTTGGTTCATATAGACTACATGACATATCTTCTCCCCAGGTCTTTGTTGCTACCACCAACTTGTGGCAGTTTTCTCAGATTTGGTTTCATGCTAATACTTTCATGAAAACTAAAAATATTGTTACCCAAATTGTATTTTCTATAGATTGAGATAATTTAATTTCAACTATTTTAGCATTTAACTCACACATTTTCTAATTCCTCTCAATCTGACCCAAAGAAACTAGCATTCTTATTACTAGTTGCTAAAAAAAACAAAACCAACCAAACAAAACACACACACACACAAAAAAAAACAACAACAAAAGAAAGCTAGGATCAAAGAGAGTCTTTGATACATAGTAGGGCTTCAAAATTTGTTAAGATATTATTGAATGGATGATTTTAATAAATTTTTAAATGCTTGTCAGAGTTCTTATTTAAATCAGTTGTTAAAAAGTGGAGAACTATTAGGTTGAGCCATATGAAGTTGCATTTTTGTAGGGGAAAACCAGTTTGGCTATCAGCTATATCATATGGTTCAACTTAATACTTTCTATACAATAGCATCCTCACTTATGCATTTTTTTGGTAAATAAAAATGTTTTTGTTTTGTGTGATTTTTTATAAATGGAATTAAGCAATTCTTTTAACCTTAACTATAGTAATGCAATTAAGCAATCAAAAAATGGTGGGATAAATTTTTTAGGAAAATATATGACTTTTATTGATTAACTAGAGGCCCGGTGCACAAAATTCATGCACTGGGTGGGGGGGTGACCCTCAGCTCAGCCTGCAACCTCTCCAATCTGGGACCCCTCAGGGGATGTCCCACTGCAGGACTGCTGGCTCCTAACCGCTTGCCTGCCTGATTGCCCCTAGCCACTTCTGCCTGCCAGCCTGATCACCCCCTAACTGCTCCCCTGCCGGCCTGATTGCCCCTAACTGCCTCTGCCTGCCTGATCACCCCTAACTGCCCTCCCCTGCTGGCCTGATCTCACCCCCAACTGCCTTCCCCTGCAGGCCTGATCTCACCCCCAACTGCCCTCCTCTGCTTGCCAATTTGGTTCTGATTGGTCAGTTTCTATGCCAGTCAGCATCAAAAGCTCTGCCTCCTAGGCAGCCATTGGCTCCTCACAGTTGACCCGGATTTGGTTCTGATTGGTTGGTTTCTATGCCAGTCAGCGTCTCTGGGCCTATCATTCGGGCCTGATCAGAAAGGCCGGGCTGATCAGCAGCCCCGGTGGAGGACTGGAGAGAAATGGAGGCGTGGCTGCTGGCCAGGCCCAGAGAGAAAGAGAGAGGCAAGTGCTGATCAACAGCTGCCACAGAGGCTATGGATCAGATCCTGCTTCTCTCTTCAGGCCTCTCTCTGGACCTGATTCACAGCCCCCTCAGCAGTCAGTGTTGGGTCGCCATGGCAGTCCAGCACTGACTGCAGGACTGACTTCCGGTTGGTCGAGCCTCTGGTAGTGACAGACCCAGGGTTTTTATATATTAGGATTGTGTCTATCAGCTATAAAGTGGGAAATTTGACATGTGCTCACACAAAGTTACAAAATTCCTATTTGACGATTATGATCTAAATACTTTACAGACTCTTTCTAAATACTGTACATGTAGATTTGATATCAAAGTCACTTTTCTTTTGTTACAGGTCACATGATATTTCCTTTCACTAGGAAAACCCATTTCAGGGTTTTGGCTGGGCGGGGTATTTATTATGTCTGTCAACCTAAATCTTATACGATTACTTACCTGTTCATCCTTTTGATTGTTGGCAGTCATCCTTTTGAGATTATAGAAGAAACTAGAGACCCGTCTCCATGCATGAAATTCGTGCAAGGGCCTTGGCCCCAGCTCCCGCCCACTGCTGCCACCATGGTCAGGGACCTCAGCCGCCTCGGCCTGGGCCCCCACCTGCTGTGGCTTTGTCCAGAAGGAAGGACGTCTGGAAAGATGTCTGGTCTAATTAGCATATTGTGCTTTTATTATTATAGGTTAGCACATTGATGGTGAAATCTATAACCTTTCAAAGATACCAGACATTTAGAAGAGAGAAATACACTATGAAAGTGATCTGCATTAATGGTTTAATCATGTGTCACGCTCCTCAAATTTCATAGCTATCAAGGGATGTACCCATTCATAAAAGGTATTTTCAAAGCATGTCTTAAATTGTATTACATATCTCTGTCCTACCCTAGCTTTAAGATGGGTTGGTCATGCCTAGGAATTCTTGGAGATTAAGATTTATTAGCTTTTTATCGTATACCTCTCCATGAAGTCACACTTTGAAATGAGTGTGGCTATTGATTCCCACATATTCTAGATGTTGGATAAGAATCATCTGCATATTAATCACCTAAAAGTGGTTAAATATTATCAAAATTTAAAATTTATTTTATGCTAATTTCATGTTTTTTCTTTGTAAATTACACATACTGATTGTCTTTCATTCTTTATTTTGGTTTCACTTCTGGGAATCTATTCAAAGAAATCCGAAACACTGATCTGAGAGAATTTATGCACCCCTATGTTTATTGCAGCATTATTTACAATAGACAAGATTTGGAAGCAGCTCAAGTGCCCACCAGTAAATGAGTGGATAAAAAAGCTGTGATACATTTACACAGTGGAATACTAATCAACCATAAAAAAGGAAATCTTGCCTTTTGCAACAGCATGGATGGACCTGAAAAATATTATGTTAAGTGAAATAAGCCAGTCAGAGAAAGATAAATACCATGTGATTTCACTTATATGTGGAATCTAATGAGCAAAATAAACAAACAAACAAAATAGAAACAGACTCAAAGATACAGGAAACAGACTGACAGTTGTTAGAGGGGAGGAGGTTGGGGTGCTTAGTGAAAAAGTGAAGGGATTAAGCAAAAAGACCCAAACAAACTCATAGACACAAACAACAGTATGGGGATTACCAGAGGGAAAGGGGGGTGAGGGCAGGAAGAGTAGGGTAAAGGGGAGATAAATGTTGACGGAAGGAGACTTGAATTTGGGATGTGAACATTCAATTTACCACTGATGTATTATAGAATTGTACACCTGAAACTTCTATAATTTTGTTAACCAATGTCATCCCAAAACACTCAATAAAAATATAGATAGTGAAATAATTTGCACTCTTAACTGATTAGCTTAATAATGTTTCTAACTTCAGTTTTGGGAGTGAAAACCATTAGGGGAGAAATGGAAACTTAGTAAATTTCCTTCAATGAGGACAGAATCTCCTTAGTGTGAGAATCCAATCAGCCCCTAGTGAGGTTGTGATGTCCTCTAAGTATACAAAACATAGGATGAGATAATTGAATTTGGCCTCTGGGGTTCCAAGAATACCACAACCTGGGTGCATGGCTTCCTCAGAGAATCAGGACAGAATTGCAGTCATATAATTCATGGAATCCTTGTTTTTCAAACCCCCTCCAAGCGTTTACACTAGAATTCAAGAAACCGTACCCTTCAGGTGGTAAAAGCACACATACCTCCTTTCTTTATATTTTTAAGTAGGTACAATTAAGGGATGGCTTAGCCATTTTACATTATTTCTTTTGTATTACAACTAGAGGCCCGATGCACGAAATTCGTGCAAGGGGTTTGGCCCAGGTAGACGTGGCGGCTTGTCTCAGCTCTCAGCCCTCGCAGCCCTGGCTTCATCTGGAAGGTCGTTCTGCTGTCCAGTCTAATTAGCATATTACGCTTTTATTATTATAGATGTGAGCTCCCAAACTAAATTTTGAGTTTCTGGCAAACATTGTGAAATGGCCAAAATATTAACCTCCCCCAGGTTACAAGGAACTTGGACTGAAACCCCAACTGTAGTGGGGCTTTTGAGGAGCTATAATTAGGGTTCATGAGATGAAATCAAGCAATGTCTGTCAACATTTGTTTCAATGCAGATGTCTTTTAGAGGAAAATAAATAAACCTGGGTTAGAGTTGTAAAGTGAATGCTAGAAACTAAACTTCCATCTTCTTTGATGGCATGATGGAAAGGGTTAAATTTCCCTATGTAGATCATTGAAGTTTTATTATATAAGATGACCTTAGGAACTGTCATCTCCCTTGAATTTATACAAAGAATTCAAAGTAAAGGTTTTCTAGGTTACACTTCTTTTTTCAACCCTTTGTCCTGTCAGCTCAGTCCTTGATATCTTCATCTGCCGACATGCCCAGATGTGCTGTGAATGTTGATTTGAGCTGGCCCCTCAACCCCTCCCTGCTGGTGTCATTAAAACCAGGGAGGCAGCCGCTCCCCTGGCATCTTTGGCACGGCTTGGCTTTACACTGCGGACTAAATTATTGATGAAGAGCACTTCTGTCGCAGTGTGTTTTACCCACCTTTAAATGAAACAGTGCGGATTGAGCTGTCACTGCCTCCTCACTCCCTGCAACTTCTACATGACATTTATGATGTGGTTCAGATTGCACCGAAGCAATTAATTTCCAGTGGAGTCTGCACTCAGAATGAAGATCCCTGACAATTACCAAGGGCTGGTTTCTCAATGAGCACATGACACACTCATCAATACTGTACACAAAAGGAAAACATCAAAATATATGTAAAAGGGTCTCTGGGATTTGTGATCCTTTCCTCCTCCTCAAATCGAGTTCTGGTTTCCAGTACTTTTTTCCATATTGTACATTTGGTTCTCCTCTGTATATTTCTGAAAAATTGAGTGGACATACCTTCCCAGCACATATTTTACAGATGCCTGCTAAGTTTTTTATAAAATGTTGTTGGCTACAAATTACATTTATTTTAGATGAGGTTTTTGTCTGCTTGTTTTTGCCAGTAAAATATCCTTTCATGTTTGCATTTAGTTCCTCAAGTGATTCTGACCCTGACATATTTTTTCAGTTCATCCAATGAATGAAATACGCAGCATAGGCATGCATATATGTACATATGCATATGTATATGTGTACTTAAGTATATGTTGTGTGTGTATATTTTGAAATGAGTGCATATGTATATGTGCACTTGCGTATATGTTGTGTGTGTATATTTCTATATATGCATATTTTTCAAAGGATACAATAAATGTTTCCAAGTAAGTGAAAGTTAATATTTGAGCAATTATAAAAGATTATTTTTTGCCTGTTAAAAATTATAAAAACATAATTTAGATTAACTTGGGGGAAAAGTCATCATTATATAATATTTTAAAAGAGATGCTGTTTTAGTATTCTTGGGAATATTGGATAACATTAATTAGGATATGCATATCATTTAAAAATTTTAAAAGCATTTTAATGAATAGATTTAAAAATATTTGTGATTAGCCTACCTATTCTTTTGCAGGCTTGAATATAAATTGTCTTAAATAAATATATCCCCTGGCTTCCTGTTTGCAATATTAATTTCTGTAGATATTTATTTTTCCTCATAGGTAGAGTTTTTTCCAACCTGCCTCATACTCAGCAAGAATGTATTGTGAATTAATGAGTTTTTAATTTTCCATTTAGTTTTCATTTAAATGCCAGTGCTTCAGAGCCAGTGGTTAAAATGTAAGAGGCAAAGTGAAGTCATTCCTTGCTGAGGTACTTCTCCTATGGAGCTGCATCAGTCTTTCTTACAAAAGAATCATTTTAGCAAGGAATTAGGAAGTGGGGATGCCCCGGCCAGCATGACTCAGGGGTTGAGCATCCACCTCTGAACCAGGATGTCATGGTTTTATTCCCCATCAGGGCACATGTCCTTGTTGCAGCCTCAGCCCTCAGTAGGGGGCGTGCAGGGAGCTGCCGATCAATGATTCTCTCTTATCATTGATGTTTCTCTCTCTCCCTCTCCCTTCCTCTCTGAAATCAATAAAATTATATTAAAAAAAAAACAAGTGGGGACTTTAGGTGGTAAACTTCAGATAGGATCTAAAAAATAGCTTGTGTGCTAGGAGATCATAGTTTGACAGTATGTCTAATGTGTCAATCAGGTAATTGAGGAGTCTGGATGACTCTAAGAAACATTGCCACAAACTTAATGAAAATACAACTGTGAGTCAAAAGGCATTTTATATGCCACTAGAGGCCCGGTGCATGAAATTTGTGCACGGGGCGGGGGGGGGGGGGGGGAGGTGTTCCCCTTAGCCCGGCCTGCACCATCTCCAATCCAGGACCCTTCGGGGGATGTCTGACTGACTCTTGCAATCTGGGACTGCTGGCTCCTAACCGCTCATCTGCCTGCCTGCCTAATCTCCCCCAACCTCTCTCTTGCCTGCCTGATTGCCCCTAACCACTCTGCCTGCCGGCCTGCTTGCCCCCAACTGCCACCCGCCGCTGGCCTGCTCACCCCCAACTGCCTCCCCTGCTGGCCTGCTCGCCCCCATATTCCCTCCCCACTGGCCTGCTCATTCCCAACTGCCCCCCTGCTGGCATGCTCACTCCAAACTGCCCCCCCTCCGCTGTCCTGATCACTTCCAACTGATCACCACTGATGGCCTGCTCACTCCCAACTGGCCCCGCTGCTGGTCTGCTTACCCCCAACGGCCCCTGCCATCTCATCCTGGCCTGATCAGCCCCTGGCAACCCAAGGTCCAGGCCCCTCCTTTTTTTTTTTTCTTTTTTTTTTTTTTCAGCACCTCCTTTAGCAGAGGCCAGGGCTGGCTGGAAGCAAGTATCTAGGATTTATTTATCTTCTATAATTGAAACTTTGTAGCCTTGAGCAGAGGCCAGGGCCAGCCAGGGTGGGTGGGAAGCTTGGATTCCTCCATTGCCGGGGGCAACCCAAGCCTCCTGGTCTCTCCAGCTCCATGGCTGCTGCCATTTTTGTTGGGATTGGGATTTATTTATCTTCTATAATTGAAACTTTGTAGCCTTGAGTGGAGGCCAGGGCCGGCCAGGGTGAGCAGGAAGCTTGGCTTCCTCCATAGCCGGGGCAACCCAAAACTCCTGCTTGCTTCAGTTCCGTGGCCTGCCGCCATATTGGTTGGGTTAATTTGCATACTTGCTCCTGATTGGCTGGTGGGCGTGGCTTGGCATAGCAGAGTGATGGTTAATTTGCATGTTTCTCCTTTTTTAGTGTAGATTATTCACCCTCATGTGCCCTTGTCTTTAGTACATCCACACTTTCACCATTTGTCCGGTGAGGTGGGTGGAAGGATGGGAGAATACTTACTGTATTTGTCAAACTCAAATCTGAAGTTTTCCAGTTCTGTTGAAATAAAAATAAATAGAAGATGAAATGTCTCTCCTTAGAATTCATAATTTGATCTTTGTTTATATGATTTTTAATTTCTGAAAATAATTTTGCTTGTACAAAAAAATTGGTCAAGCTAGTTCAGTCAGCAGTTCTATTTTTGTCTTTTTAGTTTGAATCTGGGGTCCATTCTTTAGTTAAAGAATGTTATATGTTACAGACAGTGGTAACCATTTGCCTATTAGCAATAGGTAGATGAAAACTTGATCTGTTGACACTTGTAAAACTGCACAGTTCATGCTTCAATGTGTTAGAGTTGTTTTTTTTTTGTGTAGAGAAAAAGGAAAGCAAAAATTAGTAAGCTTAGATTATGTGACTAGTTATATAAATAATTTACACTGAAATCCTGTTATTTAATACTGAGCTAATTAAAAAAACAACAACTCATTTCCTGTTACTCTACATTCCCAATAAGTCATGGACCCATAAAGTCTCCTTTTTCCCTTCAATTTAGTATTTCCTTCTATCCATGTTCTATCTCTTTGACTCAATTATCCTGGGTCCCTGAGTCAGATAATTGAGGTTTTCTAAAATGATGTTCCTGAGGTCTTCTAAAATGTATTTGTCAAAGACTTTGGGACTTCCCACAAATTATCTTTAACTGTTGTAATTCTTATTGGCGCATAAGCATTAAGTTGTGACTGTGCGGGGGGCCTGATGTGGCAGGGATCTCCCTTTTCCGTGGCCAGCACGGAGAGAGATGAAACTGGTTCTTGATAGAGGCGTCCAGGGATTGAGAAATAAAGAAATAAAGAGACACAGAAGTAGATGCAAGCTGGGTCCCGGGTGGGTCGCTGACCTCTTCTGCTGGAGAGACAGACGACTCCCTGAGCCACGCAGCACATTTATTTATACTCCCATATACAAGGGGGGTTCACCGGAAAACTTAAGATTAAAGGAGCTTGGGAGGGCCCAGGTCTATTTCATTTCCTCTTTTCCGGTGCTAGACTGGTTCCACATCTCAAAGCCCTCTTCCGGAACCTGGAGAAAGGTAAGCCAGGAAATGACAACACCTCCGCACTCCTGGGGCGGGGTGCAACTGACATGACTCTGTCAAATATCTTGGGCTTAGTCAACAGCAATCTAAAGAATGTCCATGTGTCTTCCCAGGGGGCCCTCTACATGATTGGATTGAAGTTGTTAATATGAAGACTAAATACATAAATACTTGTTACAGGCTGAATATCTGGCTATATATTTTATTTATTTATTTTTAATTTATCTTTATTGTTGAAAGTATCACAGATGTTCCCCTCTTTCTGCCAAATTGACCTCCTCCTCCCTGCTCCCATGACCTCCCTAGGCCTTCACTGCACTATGGCTATATATTTTAAGAAATGTAATATTATCTGGAAAAACATTATCTGCTCTTAGACAAAACAGTATGATATAGTAGAAAGATATGAAATCTGATTTTAAAAACCTGAAACCTGAGTCCACATCAAAGATGTTCAACTTACTTGCTTCATAATCTCAAGCAAATCAGTTAGCCTCTGAAATTATTTAACCATCTGTAGAATGGGAATAATTTTACCTGACATTATCAATTCTCATTCTCCAAATGTAAAAAAAAAAAAATCAATATATTTACTATTTAAAGCTATAATCGCATGACATGTAGAGTGTAATTGTCTTTGTAGCATGCATCATGGCTATTGCCATGTTTTTGCTTGCCTAACATGTGAAGCTCCAACCTAAATTGGTTGAATTATTCCTTCATTTGAGTTTTGGCAGGTAGAATCACACTTCACACTAAAGATACTATATGGTCCAGTGTCTCCCCATTCTCAGTGAGTGAAGGTGTGGACACATGTGTGAAGTGCCATCTATGTGATGCTCCAGCCTGGTATTTTGATTCTGGGTGATGATATAGAGATGTTGGGCCTATTGGGGGTCTGCCAATGATACTGGAATGGAATGATGTCAAGTCCAAACTACCCTAGTTGTGTGATGTGATGGTGTTCTCTTTAGCCTACCCATCCACCTCCTACATACTTTCCTAGATAATTTTCCAGTTTTCCTATCAATTTCATGAGCCCCCTATATCTGATAAATTAATTTCTGTTTACATTAGCCAAGGCTGATTTCTGTTACTTGCAACCAAGAACCTTGACTAGCTCAACATGCACCAAACAATTGAGAAAAAGAAATACTAAAAATATATGAAACATGAGAAATGAGAGCTACTTTTTGAGTGGACATTATAGTTCAATGAAATGTGGAAATATTAGAAGTAATAACACTGAATTAGTTTTTATTTTTTTTCTGTGATCACATTTTTAGAAAATGTGAATGGCACCCATAGTTAGGAAGTCCCTTTTCGCTGAATTTTTTTGCAGAGTAGAAGATAGGTTCTGGTTATTCAAACAAATCCAAAGGCGCCATACCTATTTGTTTTGTAAGTATTAGTAAAAAAAAAAAAAAAAAAAAAAAGTAACAAATAAACATTTCCTCTCAGTTTTACTGGTAGTGGGGTGAATGTTCATAATATAGTTGTTTGTTTTCCTATGAGAAAGAGAAACCTGAATATTGAACCTTCTTTTAATTACTGATATTTCTGGTCAGAAAGGAGGCAAGTGTTTCCTTTGTCATCCTGGCTGATTTTTCACTTTTGCTGGCTTTCCACAGGACAGCCAGGAGAGATTGCTGTAGAACTAATTGGTGTCTGACAGATTGGACCAAGTAACCTGAAGAGTTCAGAGAACTGTTATTTGCTCTTAGAAAACATAACCCACATCTAGAAACATGTACTAGTATACCAACAAATACATAAGGAAATTTTCTTGCTTCTTTGAGCCAAATTAGTCTACTTAAATCAATTAGAATTAAACTCCCAGACTATACCTCGGTTACCTTGATGTGTTGGTAGATAAAAGAGGTATGTGTGAAATATTACTTGTGAAGGACGTGCTGCGTTTTCCTAGACCTATTTTGTCTCCAAGTATGCAATGACATGGGTCATGTGTCATATATGTATAGCCAAAGTATAGAAGATTTATGACTTAGTGAATATGTAGATATAGTAGTGTTCTTGACCAGCCTGGCAAGCTGTCCTTGAGTATGTCTGTTTCACACCTTAAAAAAATACTTGAAAGAGACAAACAATTATATACATGCTGTCTCTGAACAATAGGGTAGCATTCTCTGAATTCACAACATAATGACTGTTCATCTTATTCTGTTGGGAGAGTGAGGTGGAAATTTCCATATTTTGCTTTTGAGGCACCTTCAAAGCCATTTACCTCTATTATTCATGTACCATTGGATTAAGAGACATATGTCTCCAATATCAGTAAAAGCCTATGTAGTGGATTTGCTGATTTAAGGAAAAGAAGAATATATAGTTAAAAAAGAAATAACTTAGGGTCTCATTTGGGATGAGTCTTTGTACGTCAAAGTGCAGAATAATAGGGCAGAGCGTCTATCTATGTGCTGCATCCTTTACCAGGGAGATAATAATATCTCTCACACTGACTGGCTGAATGGCGCTTATTATAATTTCAAGTTCCTTGGTGGCTTTAAGCTGTTCTCAGACCTCCCTGATTAGGAATAAGGGAAAGATATTTAGCACTTCTCATAAAGGCACTTGGTCCTGAAGAGTTCATAGTTGATGGCTAGAGGAATAATTTGTTGAGGAATAAACGCTACAAAATGTTCTGGCAAAGTGTCCTTTTTTTCTATATAAAATCTGACCACACTTTGCCATCAGTACTTAATATGAAACAGTTTTATTTCCTAGGACTAGCATTCTGCTAGTTGTGGTATCTATAGTATGATAACCACTAGTGGTATTTCCCCCCTCTCTTGCTTCTCATGATCTTTTGATAGAGCTCACCTTCCAAATAGTTCTGGTGATTTTAACCTTTGTGGATTTTTAAAACCCTGTAGCTTATTCCTCCCACTTAGCCATTATCTAATTTCTGGGTTCAGGAAGTGAATTTTCTGAAGTATGCATGGACTTTCAAACGGCTCTGTGCTGCCTTTAAATTGCTATTCTTGGAGACTGTCCGTTTTCCAAACTCGAGGAATTCGTGGCAACATAGGCAACAGAACTGAAAACTTTTGGCACCATTTCTGGCTTTCCCTCATCACTGTTAGGTCCAGTCATTTGCTTTATCCTTTTCATTTTTACCTTCCAGTGTCTCACACATCCTACCTATGCTTTCAATTCAGACATTGTTTCTATTTTTGTTCCCATTACTTGTCTAGAATACTGCAAGATGCTTCTAACTAAATTTTACATATCTTTTTCTACTGATTCCAAAGCATATTACCACTATGTTGAGCTTCTTCAGGCATGCATATGCATGTTGACTCATTGATTAAAGTACCATTTATTATAGGCCCAGATGTTCCAGGCTTATCTACGATTCTTCCTCTCATGCCCCACCCTTAAGCATAATTGCAATAGTTGATTTTCTCTGAACATTGTCTATAATCTCCCACTCCCATGTCTTTTTCCATGTTATTGCCTCACACTAGAGTATTCTTTCTCTTCATTGTCCCTCTTAAAAGTCATATACAGCTGCCAATCCCATATAAATTGTAACCTCTTTCTTAAGACTTCCTGATGACCATATCTGGAGACCACCCTTACCTCCTTCTTGGAATCCCCATAGATTTGTTACTAACAGTCCTATGCCATCTACTTTCAGAGAAAGTTGTGTGCTTTTCACCCTCCTTTCTCTACTGTGAGTTCCTCAAAGATAAGAACTCTTTATTCTTGTATTTGTCTCTCCTACATTTTCTAACTTGATGCATGTCATATTACAGAAACTTAGATATTCATTAAATAGAATTCTTGATGACCTAGGGCAGGGGTCCTCAAACTTTTTAAACAGGGCCAGTTCACTGTCCCTCAGACCGTTGGAGGGCCGGACTATAGTTTAAAAAAAACTATGAACAAATTCCTATGCACACTGCACATATCTTATTTTGAAGTAAAAAAAACAAAACGGCAAAAACACCCGCATGTGGCCCGCGGGCCATAGTTTGAGGACGCCTGATCTAGGGAAAAAAGAACATTCTTTTTAAGTCACTTGACCTAAAATTAACATAAAACTCTATACTGTTTTGTTATTTTATTAGAATAGATTTTCCATGAGGTCCCATTAGGCAAAAGTATATGAAAAGAAACAAGAATATTAGACAAAAGAGACTATTGAGGATTCAATTTATTTTACTTTGCATATACCTAACTATACCCTTAGATTATCAGCATTTGTGACCCATTACCAGACTATGTAATGGTCCTTATGACCATTTTGATCATTTGATCTTGTTATGGGGCTGTATAAATTAAAAATGATTTCTCATGTATCACACACATATTCCTTGTGTTTTGGAGCAAGAGTTGTTCTTGTGTCTTTCCAGGATTAATGGCACCATCTGTGCCATTTTTTTAAACCTCATTCCTTTCTGTCTGTTCTGAGACTTAGCACCATAAAATCTTTCTTCCTTTACAAGTCTTTAAATTCTTCCCCTTTCCAGGAACTACTTCCTTTCAATGAAAAAACGTGCTCAAGTCTTCACTTACTTGAAACCATAGTTTCCCCTAGCTACTATCATACTTTCTTTTCTCTGGCACAACCAAACTTTCTGAAAAGAATGTCTCTCCTGGCTTCCTCCATTACTATTCTCTGCATTTGTTTACTGTGGTTGGGTTCTACATTACCTCTCCACTGCTACTGCTTTTGGAAAGATCTCTCACGTTTATATCTAAGCATCTATTTTCAGTTTCACCTGAAGTGCTTTGTATTAATTTGAGAAAATCAACCACATTTTTTCTTGAAACACTTCTCTCTTCTGGAATACTACTTTTTCATGATCCTTTCCCCTCTCTTTTTTTAACCAATATTTATGCAGCTCTAACTAAATGCCCTGTATTAGACACAATGTTGATATAAAGGCATAGCCTATCATTGTCTTAAAATTTAATCTTAATAGGCAAGTTGTATATTATGCATAAAATGTTCTATAATAAAATTTTACAGTTGGAAGTAATTCTTGTTTTAAATATATTTAATATGTGGGCTATTATCTAGGTCTCTTAACTGGTTTTCCTTTATTCAGAAGTTTCTACCTCAAATTCATGTTTCTTATTATGAGTTGAATTTTTCTGATCATAATGTTTTTGTTACTTCAATAGCTTCATAAAATCAGACTTTTCAGCAATATCAGAGCTCTCTACATTTCTGTGACATATGTAGCCACCTGGACTATTTCCTATTTCCTACATGCTCATGAAGTATTTTGCCCATTACCCTTTCACTGTATTATCACCACTGCTGTGGAAGGAAGTCTCTAAAATGGCCCAGTGATCCCTACCTCCTGGTTTTCTCACCCTGTGTAATCCCCTCACCTTGAGTGTGGTCTGGATTACAGTGTCTTGATTATAATGACTAGAATGTTGCAGAAGTACTATGATGTCAATTCTGGGGCTAGGTTATAAAGAGTGGCTTTCTGCCTTGGATATACTGGCTCTTTGTCTTGTCTGTTTCTCTGGGATCTCTCACCCTGAGGAAGCCAGATGCCTTGTCATAAGGCACCCTGTGGAAATATCCACAAAATAAAGGACTGAGGCTAGCTAACAGCCATGTGAATGATCTTGGAAGTGAGAGCCTTCAGATCATACTGTAGCTCTAGCTAACTGCTTCATTGCAATCTCATGAGATACCTTGAGCCTGGAAAATTGAACTAAACTGCTTCCAGATTCCTAATCCACAGAAACTGTAATATAATAAATGAAATGCTTGTTGTGTTAAGCTGTTAAATTCTAGGATAATTTGTTGCATAACAATAGGTAATTAATACATTTGCTTAAAACAACCTTCCACCCTTCCTACCCATCAGTAACATACTCAGTTCTAACACTGCCTATTTATTACCTGGTCACTAACCTGCTGAGAACCTTTCCTTCTTCCTTTTCACTGTTTAGTTGGTGGTCTTCATTGTCACTTATCATCTATTCCTTATTTAAGACCATGAGAAGATAAATATTTTTTTAAGATAAATATTTTTAGTGGTAGCCATTGTTCCACACATTTTAAAAGCTCTTACAAAGTGTAGAACAATTTTCTGAACATGGTACAAATTTAGAGCATATCTGTTGAGTAAAATAATGAGACTTTAATTAATTAGTTAATTAACTTATTTATTTTTATTGAGTCTGTTCTTGACTAATCATCAAAATAAAGATACAGCAATAATTATCATAGGATGAGGGATAATCACTTTAAAATTTTTGGTAGAGCTTTTTTTAGATTTTTATTTATGTATTTAATGGCAGGCAGAAAGGAGTGGCAGAGTCATATTGGACAAATGAAATTATGGAGAGCCTAGAAAGTACAGAGGATGTTGTGAGACTAGTTAATAATTAGTTGGTAGAAAACGAGGGTTTAGATGAAGGTATAACAGAACAGGGGGCCCATGCCAAGTACAGCTAGGTTGAGCATGTCAAACTCAAAGGCTAACATGGACCAAATAAACAAGGCATGTGGCCTGTGGGCTGCGAGTTTGACATGCTTGAGCTAGGTGTTTTGGTTTTTGATATAACGGCTTGTACTTCCTATGATCTCATGAGGCAGATTCACATGGGAAATGTAGCCCAACTCCACATAATATAATGCATGATATATGTTTACTAAATATTTGATTTGACTTGAAAATGTAAGATGAAGAATGATTTTGTGGGTCCAAACTGGTAAACTTTGAACTTTATAAGCAATTGGAAAGCCCCAAAGGCATTTGAGCAAGAATACAGCAGTGTTTAAGTGATTTAATTAGATTATTCAGATGACAATGTGTACCAACTAGACATAAGGACTCTAATGAGTGAGTATAATTAGGAAGCAACTAGTTGAGTCGTGAACTTATAAACTGAACAGGTCTTCAAATTAGCCATCCTATTTCTAAAATATGAGTACATTTCTTAAACAGTAGAATCTCTTGAACTATATCATTAAAATATAGAATTTAAAATTGCTTGATCCTTACAACTACAACTTAATTCTTTGTATAAGCATAAGGGGACAGGTGTATTATTTCCATACTTTTGCTTTCAGAAAGGGGATGATAAATTGAGAGATTTCAGTCATTTATTGCAGTAAGCCTTTATGGCCAGTAAGCCTTTAGAAGTTTCACATACAATGGGAGGTATATATGTGAGACCAACTAAAACCTGACACAGTACTTATGCTCTATAGTAAGCCTTTTGAAAATTCATAGTATCATTAAAACACTAGAAACTCAAAGGTTGTCGGGATATAATTGAATGGAGGGACTCATTAAAAACAATATTTTATTGAGATTTTCCAGATGGTCACAGTCTATGATTTCATAGAGTTTGTTATCTAGTAGGAAAGAATTGGGGACAACATATTGGACTTATCTATTTGGTCTCAATAGCCCATACATAGGGATAACATTTAATTAAAAACTGTCAGTTCTAATGTTTTACTGATGTTTTTAAAAACTGAGGAACGTTAAAAAGATAAATATACAGACAAAAGATGAGAGTGAGGAGTAGATAAAGAAAAACTAGAAAGAAGAAATGAAAATGAGAAAGAAGTGCCTAAAACACTGGAGGGGAAAAGAGCTTATGACAAGGTTGAAGTGTAAGAGTGATAAGAATCAATGTGGAATCAAGGGCAAGAACAGAAAAAAAGAGTAGAAACTATAACCAGTGAAAAAATTAGCCCGACAGGAGGAAAAATAAATTGATCTATGATAAAAGAGAGAAATGAAAGTAAAGTGTGAAAGGAAAAAAAGAAAAGAATATACTTAAATAGTATATTTAAATAGTACTTTTCATTTTCAGAAGGCTTTATAAATATTAACTAATTAACCCCATCCAGCCTTGGGCATAAGTGTTATTATTGTAGTTATTATTAATAACTGAATATAAAAGGGGTTAGAAAGGGTTAGACACACAAAGCTTTAAATTTTATACTTGTATTTTATTTCTCTGACATGAAAGCAGTAGCTGGAAGGAAATTTTTATTTCAAATTCTTGCAAATCCATCATTGGTAGATGAAAAACTTCATTTATTTTTCTTCTTTCACCTTCATGACCTTAGGCCATAGGATCTGAAGCTGTCATCTCTGCATCTGGCTATCAATAATTCTCTTGCCCTCATCCTCCATGGTGGGACCCAGCAAAGAGCTTTCAGTTCGGCTTCAGGACTTTTAATGAACAGGATAATTATTAATATTATTAAAAACATATTTTTATTGATTTCAGAGAGGAAGGGTGAGAGAAAGAGAGATAGAAACATCAATGATGAGAGAGAATCATGGATCAGCTGCCTTCTGCATGCCCCCCATTGAGGATCGAGCCTGCAACCCAGGCATGTGCCCTGACTGGGAATCAAACCCTCACCTCCTGGTTCATGGGTTGATGCTCAATCCCTGAGCCACACCGGCCGGGCAATATGTTATTTCTAAAAACAATGTATAATTTCTCCTGAATACAATTTAATTGCCAGACGGCGGTGGAGAACAGTTTCATCATCTGCGGTGGCCACACAACACTCACTGTGTTTGTCTTGGAGCCTTTCTTTCTCCTTGCTTTGATCCCATGGAGATAGGGACAGGAACTCTCCGTTCAGGAACCATGTTTCATGTTCCAGCTTGCTGATCACATTCTTGTTTTTCTGAAAGCAAAATATTATAAGGTGGATTGAGGAATCTTTGAAGATACAGAGTGGAATCCACTTTTTATTCCAGTCAGAACGAGCAAGCAATCACATGCCAGTAATAATGTAAATTTTGCTGTCATTATGGTCTTGCCTCCACAAGCTCATCATATAGCAGATACAAAATCTGTGGACTCTCTCTAGAGTGACAAAGGAGACTGTTGAGTAAAAAAGGGACTAGTCATGTATTATTTCTGGAAACATTGGACCTACTGCAAAATGGTCTGTGTTTTAAAAGTGAATTTTAACATGAGTATCTAGTAGTAGTAAACTAAAAAAGTTGATAGTGATTATGTGTTGGGGGTATGAGTATGTGGATAAGGTATATGTGGGAGTTGAAAACTGTTTCACTGTGCAAATTTGTTTAACCCCCTCCTTTCTTCTTCTTTTTTTTCTATAAACAATTTCATACAGATTGATTTTTTTTTTTTTTTGCTTTGGTGCACAGTACTTGCCACTCAGATCCTAAAATAGAATTCCTTAATCCTCATAGAGTATTCTTCAAACACAGTTATAATTTTATTTTACTTTTTGTAGGATTTTAAAATATATATTTTTTCATTTATTTCAGAGAAAAAGGGAGAGGGACAGAGAGATGGAAACATCAGTGATGTGAGAGAAACATTGAAACATCAATGATGAGAGACTTTCATTGATTGGCTGCCATTGGGAATGTATCTTGACCAGGAATCGAACCTTGACCATGGTTCATAGGTTGACGCTCAACCACTGATCCATGCCGGCTGGGAGTAAAACAGTTGTAATTTTAAAATCACATTTTTAAAACGTTATTGTGTCAAGGTTAAAAAGACCAGAATTTAAAAACATTTTATGTGCCCATCCCCCAATTTAATGAAACTATTCTGGAGATAATTATCACTTGAAATCATATACTGGAGCTTACAACTTCACAAAGGAATTATACTAATTTCAAATTTTATTTCTCTCTGCTGTTTAATGCACACATTTTAGTTATTTTGGTTTCAAGATTATCACTTAGATAGTTTGACAAACTTCGTCAGAGCTACCATTGAAAATTTACAAATTATACTAAAAAATTATAATTTTTGAATTTGTAAAACTATGTTTTACTGATTTTATAGTAAAGTCAGATGACCCCAACCCCCTTTCCTTACTTACTATGTGGGGGCAGATGCTGAAAGGAGAGAATAAAATTATGGTTAAAGGACTGTAGCCTGCAAATAACTTTTCCTGATTCCTTAATGATACAAATCACTGTGATTTCGGAAAATCTTGTTTGTATTCAAAAAAATTCCCTAAGACGATTTATTCTGGGGGGAAAAGGATTTTTGGAGGTCTTTTTCTATGCCTGTCACTTTTTAAGAAGCTGTGTAGATATATAAAATTTTGTGTGTCTGTGTCCACAAAGAATATATAATTTTTATAAAGTATAAATCAATATATATGAAATACAAAGAAGTTTGAAATTCTACACTGTACACTACTCTATTATAGAAACTGAAAGAAGAGAAGGATGAAGGTATTTTGACGTAATCTCCAAAGGCATCACAGAGGAACTATACCTAAAATTATAATTATATGACGCTCTAGTAAGTTATAGAAATAGTGCTTTTTAGAGTAACACATGCATGTAGAACCAGTGGACAGGACTATTTCTTATGTCTTAGTAGTGTTCATTCGCTGTAAGCATTCCTAGCTGAGAGAGCAGGGCATTTTCTTAGAGGTCTGGTGCAGTAGGTGTAATGAGTGTCTTTCCAAATGGACTGATTATATTTTGCTCATGGAGCTGCTAAAAAAAAAAAAAAAAAAAAAAGAAAGAAAATCTCTCAGGTTTTACACATTTCAGTACTTTGTATAAAATACTTCTGTCTTTTCTTTTAAACTCATATTTAATGAAATGTGAATCAGAATTTTTATTTTGATTGAAAATCACTGAATTTGAGAATCTTTGCAAAAAATGGATGGCACATATGAGATATTTGTACCATGATCAATTAATTAGAATTTGTTGCTTTAAAAACATATCCCAAAATATTTTATGAAAATTTAAAGAGTAACTTCAGGTTTTATATTTGAATAAAAGCTTAAAATATGTTTTTCTTCCAAGAGAGGAAAAGAACAAATATATTATTAATGACACTTTTCAAATAATATGGATGAAATAAAAATAATGAAAATCAGTGGACCTCTATTTAATATATATATATATATATATATATATATATATATATATATATGGCCAAGGAGTCTAATTTGCTTTTAATTTGTTTAGGAGGCTATAGGCATATCATTACCTATTATGGAAAACTAGGTGATACATTCTCTTTGTTATCATTTTTCCTAATTCAAAAATAGAACATTTAAGACAAAATAACAGGGATACATATACTATGGAACACATGATTTCCCTGGAATGAGGAGGTGAATTTATAACTGTTTCTTTAGTCTTGAGTAGCCATCCCCAGAAAAGAAGCAACTATCAACATGACATTTCTAGAATTAGGTCTTCTAAACTGGTGTGATAGATGGAAATATTTTTTTTTTCTCCTGAAAGAATGCATAAGGTGCTGTTTCCCCTGGCAAAAATAGGGAAACTTGAAATGCACTATTTTTGACTCAGCAAGCAACCAGGCTCAACACAGATTTATTCAGTGTCAAACTAAAAAGTCTTATTCTGAATATCAATTCTTATAAACTATGAAGCTCTCAATTATGGAATCTGAAATTGCTGGGTCCTTGATGATAAAGGAACATGCTGTTTGAAAAAAGACCACAATTTGACTGCAAGTAATCAATATACTATTTGGAAAGAAACCTGGATGTGCAGAGCGATTTAGAAATGCTGAGAGGAGTGCACCAAAGCCCTTTGCACACATCTTGTGCTGCTTTTGTCGTTCTTCCTTAGGCCTGTTTGTTCATTGTCAGAGACACCAGAACAGTTCTTGGATCGAAGCCTCTTCTGGAGGTTTCAGGAAAAAGGGCAATATTTTGTAGTTTAAATCTATTTCTACCTCTCCTCCACCCCCACGAAGCTTGCTTACGTACATTGCCTATCCTGAAACAGAGAGCGTAAAAGGAAGAATTTGAACTTATCCTAGGTCAGTGACATGAGAGCACTTTGCATGCAGGTAACCTTTGTCAAATCCAAGCTTTAGAAAGTTTGCATAACTTTTAATTCATTTTGATCAAAAGGAGAATGTCGTATTTACTGAGCATCCAGCATTATTATTGAAAGATGAATATAACAAAAATCCTTTCAACAGCCCTACATTGTTCCTATTTTTTATTTTTATAGCTGAGACTATGGAAACTATGAGAAGTTAAGTGCAATACTCTAGGCAACACAGGGAGAAAGTACCAGAGCCAGGATTTGAACTTGAGTCTTGACCATGTTAAGGCCTATTGGAGGATGTACCACTTGCTATCAAGACGCATCAATAAGGCAACAATGCCTAACAATCTATTAGATATTCCACATAGACCCCATTTTCTGAAATTTGTAAAATTGCCTGAAGAGGGGCATTATAATAACTTTCCTTCTATATAAATTCCACCAGAGTTTTGCCGACACCATGGAGGCAAGGTGACCTTATTAGCTAATATAGATTCAAACCTGGATGTTTTGTGATGCTTGGCTGATCTGGAAAGAATGTATATCATGTTGACTGAAGGAGACTGGGTGAAAAAAAAAATAGAATAAGGAAAATGGGATGAACCAGGGAGAACAGAAAACAGAGGGGAAAGGTAGGTCTCACCGCCTGGCCTCATAGAGAATTATCTGGACTCGTGCAATTATGAATGGGATGAAGAGAATCTGATAAAAAGCATTTTATCTGGGGGTTTTAACATATTTAAATTAAATTAGGGGTATTTGAATAGCCAACTAAATAATGGTGCCAGGAGGTAAGAGCAGCAACCTTATGAAAATTTTCCTCTTTATTCTATTTTTTGGGTTGTTTTACAATTCTTCCAGTGCACCACTTTGGAAGGGAGTAAAGTTTCTTTGCACGATGAGAGTCAGCCTCAGAAATTTCTACACACATGCACACTGGAAGAAAGGTGACCTCACTTTGGTCAAGGCCAGGAGGGTCACTGTCTAAACTTGTCCTGACAGTGGGCCACGAACTCTCCCATTCTTCACCTGTGTGACTTCTATGGAAACGGTGGGAATGCTCAGGGTGTCGCTTCCATGTTATTTGCCTGTAACTTAATATTCCTAAACGAAACTTGCTTTGGGGTTATGGACTGTGGGAGGTATTAGTTGCCCCTTCACAATTTCTGCCACAGACATTTTCAACTCTCCTGGGAGTAAAAGAGGTGTGAAAGGAGTTGGTGAGACCTGAGGCAGCCTGCTGTGTGGCCCACACAAGTTCCCTTCATCAGAGCGCCTTTTACTCTTTCGAATGTGCTGATAATTCTCAGGGAATGGGGATATGTTTTCAGTGGAATTCAGTTGTGGGAATGGAGGGGTTCTGGTCTGGAGTTCACGTCTGTCTTTCAGTCAGGGAGGCCAGTAAGGGAAAGCAAGCTAAGGGCCTCGAGCCTCAGTCTATCGTGGAGTTGGAGTGCCCTCTGCTGCCCAGGACAAGAAGGTGCATGCAGGAATGGCTCTCCTTGCCAGCACTCCGGGTGCAGGAAAACCTCCAAAGTACTCTCTTTCAAACCAGATGCCCTCAGTTGATCACTGAGCATCTGGTTTTACTCAACTGTGGGGGCTTTGGCTCTTTCAAGGAATTCCCATCTTAGCTGAGTAGGCCATGAGACCAGGGTCTATGTGGAAGGCAGCTTTTCCTTGCTCATGAGGTTTGCTTTAAGCAATAATTTCTGAATAATAATTATTTGCCTTCTTTTTCATGAGTATGAAATGCCACTATGAAATACGTGTTTATTTGTGTGTGTGTGTGGTCAGTTTTTTCATGTATATCTGAGAACCCTTAATATTGTAATTCCAGATTTGGAGGTTTCTGTATATTTTTCTTTTGAAATGTGTTTTTACATTTAAAATCAACATTGAAAAATGTTCTTTCGTGGCAAATGTAAGTATTCCTTAAAACCCATTTCTTAATTTACTTTCTACTATTTTGTATTTTACTTTTTTTGTATTTTATCTTTATGTGGCTAAGTATCTTATTTTTATATAGTCTTACTAGAGGGCCGGTGCAGGAAATTCGTGCACTTGGGGGGACCGTCCCTCAGCCCAGCCTGTGCCCTCTCACAGTCTGGGAGCCCTCAGGGAATGTCCAACTGCCGCAGACCAGCCATGAGCCCAGCTTCTGGATGAGCGGTGCTCCCCCTGTGGGATCAGGTTGAAACGGGCTCTCCAACATCCCCTGAGGGGTCCCGGATTGCGAGAGGGCACAGGCCAGGCCAAGGGATCCCACTGGTGCATGATCAGAGCTGAGGAGAGACACGGGAGGGGGGCCAGCCAGTGAGGGACCTTGGGAGGGCTCCAGGGCGTGTCTGGCCCGTCTTGCTCAGTCCTGATTGACGGGAACCCAGCAGCAAGATAACCTACTGGTCAGAGTGTCTGCCCCCTTGTGGTCAGTGCATGACATAGTGAGCGGTTAAGCAGCCTTAGCATATCGTTAGCATTTTACACTTTGGTTGAATGGCCGACCAGTAGACCAGACACTTAGCATATTAGGCTTTTATTATAGAGACTAGTTAACAAGCACTATTTCATAATCCCCTAAATCATCATGGCAACTTTGCAATGTAGACTACATAGTTCCCATTTTATAGACAGAAAATCAAGGTGAAAGTCATACCCATTCATACAGGTGGTATCAGAGATGAGAACTGTGTCTGGATTTGTGCTGAGTGCTAGAATAAGAATAATAGCGAACAGGTATATAATACTTATTCGTTAGCACCATAACTAAATTTTTTTGTGCATTGCTCATTTATTCTTCATGTCAACTCACATGCTAGATACTATTAAAACTGTCATTTTGTAGATATGGCAACAGAGGCTTTGAGAAGTTACTAATTACTAGTCAAATAGACAGTTTGAAAAAAAACAAAACTGAATTTCAAAACCTACTCCATTTGATGCCAGAGGCCCTGGTGAGTAGACAACATTTTATGTATAGAGAAATAAGACATGATCCCTCACCTCAAGCAATTTAGAATATTTTTTCTTGTAATAAAATATACGTAAATTTTATCATTTTAACCATTTTCAGGTGTAAAAGTTGGTGGCATTAGTATATTCAAAGTGTTGAACAACCATCACTACCATTCATTTCCAGAGCTTTTTTTTATCTTCCCCAGCTGAAACTCTGTACCCATTAAGCAATAACACCCATTTTTCCTCCCCTCCAGCCCTTCCTTGGGAACCACATTCTATTTTCTGTCTCTATGAATTTGACTATTCTAGGTACCTCATGTAAGTGAAATTATACAATATTTGTCCTTTTGTGTCTGGATTATTACACAACATAATGTCTTCAAAGCTCATTCATATTGTAGCATGTGTCAGAATTTCATTCATTTTTAAGGCTGAATAATATTCCATTGTATGGATATATCACATTTTGCTTATCTATTCATCCATTGATGGACATTTGGAAGTTTTCTACCTTTTAGCTATTATGAATAGTGCTGTTATGAACATTGGAGTACAGATGTGTTTGAATTTCTTCTTTCAGTTATTTTGGCTATATACACAGAAGTGTGACTGTTGAATCATATGGTATTCTATGTTTAATTTTTTGAGGAAATGTCCCACTGGTTTTCAGAGTGGCTGCACCATTTGACATTCCTACCAGTGAAACACAGGGGCTCTAATTTCAGTCCTTGTCAACACTTGCTATTTTTCTTTTATTTCAAATAAAAACTATACCAAATACAGTTTAATTTAGAAATTTAAGATACTGGAAATGCATTTATAAATGCAACATATATTCATGAATCAAAACATACTTTCAGTAGAGACAAGGTGCCTCTTTTACACAATAAAATATGTTTATTGTTTATTATTTTATTTTTTATATTTAAATCTTTATTGTTGACAATATTAAAGATGTCCCCCTCCCTCCCAACGCCCCCTGCCCTGACGCAGGCCTTCACCACCCTATTGTTTATGACCTACAATCAATATTGCTCTACTCAGCAAAGCTATCATTTAGAATTGAGGGTCATATAAAGAGCTTCACAGACAAGACAAAGAAGCTAAAGGAGTTCATCACCAACAAACAAGTATTACAGGCAATGTTGAATGGTATTTTTGAGAAGAAGGAGGAGGAGGAGGGGGAGAAGGGGGAGGAGGAAGAGGAGGAGGAGGAGGAGGAGGAGGAGGAGGAGGAGGAGGAGGAGGAGGAGGAGGAGGGGAAAACACGAACAATAAAAACATAGCTATCAACAATTAAATCTAAAAATCAAAATAGCCCGGCCAGCGTGGCTTGGTGGTTGAGTGTTAACCTATGAACCAGGAGGTCATGGTTCCATTCCCAGTCAGGGCACATGCCCGGGTTTCAGGGTCAATCCCCAGTGGCAGCCGATCAATGATTCTCTCTCATCACTGATGTTTCTATCTCTCCCTCTCCTTTCTTCTCTGAAATCAATAAAAATATATTTAAAAATAAATAAATGAACAAGGAATCTAATGAACAAGAAAACCTGATGAATAAAATAGAATCAGAGGCATGGAAACATAGAACAGACTGACAAATCTCAGAGGGAAGTGGGGGTGGGGGTTGGGGGGGTGGGAAGAGATTAACCAAAGAACATACGCATATATGCATTACCTAAAAAATATATGTTTAAAACAAACCGCTATTGCCTAGTAGAAAAATGGGAAGGATGCTCCCCATCACCCCTATTATCCATCATAATTCTGGAAGTTCTAATCCATGAATAATACTAAAACGAATACTAATACTACTAGTAAGTGTATTTATATATAAAGAAATAGCCATAACATGTGTAAGATACAATTTTGTTGAACTGGAAACCAAAAGTTAATCAATTAAAAAAACTATTAGAAAATAATAGTGAATTAAATAACATGGACAGTCACCAATTTAATGTAAAGAATATAAACATTTTCTATATATAATGAGTAACAATTAGAAATGGATAAACATTTCAATCACAATAGTAGTTCCTATCTTCATCATTTTCTCACTGATTCTTTTATGAACATAAATTGATTTTGTGCTTTCTATTTTATTTCATTGTATGACTATATATTTTGAGCCAGAGTGTCAATGCCTTCACTTTTGTAACTCTATCACATATCTTAATATTTGACAGGGGGAAACCTCCATGCTTTCATGAGCACTATTAAACTATTCGAAGATGCTTTTGCTACTTTAGCCAGTGATATCTGATTTGTTCTTCAAATTGAATTTTAGAGTCACACAAAGTTGAGCTTTTTAAAAAACATTCTACCAAGGTTTTTGGAACTGATTATAGAATCTCAGCAATTTTTGAAGTAGGAGGACTGTAGAACTCAGCTCAGTTTCTCTCATCACACGTAAAAGGAAGAAGGACTTGGGGCTCTGTATACAGAATCCTTTGATGGCACACAGAGACATTCACTCTATGCACATATTACAGGACTCTGCCAGACACGGATGTGAAATGGAGCTTGTCTTCTGGAAGCAAAATAGAACTAGTTCTGATGTTCAGGAAGGTTGTATTTAAGAAAGGCCGACAAAATGGCATGCTCGAAAGAGAGCCCCCTCAGTGTTTTATAACACTATTCAAATCAGCTGAGGCTTTACATTATATTTGAGTGGAAAGGTGTGGTAATTAAAGGAGTAGAGAAATTGAAATTTCTTAGGTTATAGGGACTTGGCTTGTAGGAGTACTGTATTTTGGGGCTTCTCTGAGGTCCTCATAGACCTTTTTTTAAAAATAAGATAAAGGAAGTATGACATTTAAAAAAATCATTTTTTACACTTGTCACTTTTGGTCCCAAGAAGATCGTTAACAGAGTGACAAGGGTATTGTAGTACCGCAGTGAAGTAACAGTAGTAGTGACAACCACAGTAACTATCATGATGTCTTAATTTTACATCCTACCTGTCTTACGAAAAGGACTCCTAGGAACTCACATATTTAATTACATTTCACTCAGATCATTCTTCTGGGGTGGTCAGAGGCAAGTGTTGGGAAGACACGCATTAGTGAGAAATGAGAAAATCTTCATGGGTCTCGGAGGCCACCTGGAGCAGCTTCCAGGATGCCTTTTCTCAGGCAGTCTTATCCTTACAAAAATGGCGATTGCTAGTGGCGGTGTCCTCCTGTGCTCCTTCCAATTCAGTAAAAGCTTGAAAGATGAAATAAAATTTATTCTCTTACTGGAATTTGTGCTAATGAAGGAAGGAAGACTTGTGTAGGAAAGAAGTAAGATGTTTGCAAATGTTTTTCTTGCATCTATTTTTAGAGTAATGTCAGAGCAGTGGGGTAGCGAAACTCCATGTATACTGTTTACATTTTGGTCTTTGTTAATAACACTCCTGGGATACAACTCTCACAGTCAAAGGTCCTCTTTTTTAATTGTCAGGAGAGGGACCCTGGTCATTTAAAACATGATTTTATTGTGCTATCAGGGTTGAGACCCACTGCCCCACTGCATTAAGGGTTGTTTGATGATGATTCTATTCCAGGTCCTAAATGCTTCGATTATACTGAGTGGCCAGATTATTATGATCTCTGAATGCATAATAATCTGGCCACTCAATGTATATCCTATATAATAAAAGGCTAATATGCAAATTGTTCCCTCAACCAGGAGTTCGACCAGCAGGCAGGCCGGCCAACTGCCCATGTCCCCTCCCCTGGCCAGGCTGGCTGGACCCCACCCATGCACGAATTCATGCACCGGGCCTCTAAAATATATATTCATACACACACACACACACACACACACACACACACACACACACTGAGTGGCCAGATTATTATGCGTTCAGAGATCGTAATAATCTGGCCAGTCAGTGTGTGTAATAAATAGCATAAGTATATATTGTCTGGAAAGCCTATACATATACCTATAAGATATTCTGATTCCAAATATAAGTTATCATGTCATTCATGGACTGCTTATCCAAGTTCATGATTTTTATATTTTACCAGTTTACTTTGTATGCCACCCCACTGCAGTCAATCAAAGTAGGCACAACATTTTATCTAGAGCATTTTATCAGAGATGAGAGAAGTGGGGATATAGTTCTAGCCACCAAGAAGTGGTTGTGTCTTCTCTGGAATGAGCAAAGCCATAGGAAAGACTGTTCTCCATAAATCCAGCCTGAGAACTCATATGTTCATTGTGGAAGTCATCACATAGCCAAAGGTCTGAGTTAAAGAAGAGACTGCATTATAAGGCAGAACTCAGGTCAGCAAGCCTAAGCGCTTGCTTTTATCACACTGGGACATGCAGAGGAGACTCTCCTCATTACACTTCCTGTACTCCATTCTATTAAATCTCTTCTACTAAAATGCCTGGGACACTGAATCCATAAAACAGTAAATATAGAAAGTTGGGTGTGCAGCAGTCCAAACCCTCTAGAAGTACAGGTGAGTAAATGGAACCTCAGAGCGAAGTGACTTGGACAAAGGGACCCAGAACATGAGCAGTATGTTTGGGATTAGACCAGGGCTCTTTGTTCCTAGTTTCATGCGTTAGACTACTATGCGTTGTTACACACAGTTTCATGAATTTGTGTTCTGTCTTACAAGCCTTGATATACTTGAGTGAATACAGAATATCTTCCACACCTTTGCTGCTTCTGCCTTCCACTCCCTCCTTTTTCCCTACCAGAACTTCCCCATCCTTAAACTTTTAGATACAGAGGATGCCTATAGCTAGATCTTTATTGGGTCAGGCTGGTAGTTGACTGGCTTTCAAAATTGCAATGACCCCTACTGTTTAGGCCAGAAGATGGGGCTCATAGACCCCATTGGAAGCTACGTGCAGTAAGAATATTTCTTCAAATAATAAAAAGGTAGATTTTTAGTTATAATAAATTGTATGTATTTTGGGGGGGGGGTTATAGAACTAAAAAAAAGTTGATATAAGTGGAATAGCTCTAAAAAGACTGTTGGATTAAAGCAAACACATCAATAGACTCTAGGAATGTTTCCTATGGCAAGTTACTGTGATCAGTACAACTAAAAAAAAAACAGGCAACCAAAAATCATTGTGTAGCAATGCTTTTCTTTCTTTTACTACTTCACAATGTCCTTGTAGAACACTTCTCAAGAAAGAGAGTTAGGCCATGGTTTGAACTTGACTTTATAAAAGTAAATGGTTGTGATTCTATGAGGAGCCAGAAGCATTAGGGGATTTTTATCAACCCAACCCTGGGAAATTTTCTACATACTCTCTGCTTCAGTGAGTCATTTGTGAATCTAGCACTAGCTGGTATTGTGTCCCAAATTGAGAGGCACAGTGACAGGCATTCTTTCAAGTATAAAAAGGCTGCTTATTCTTCAACCTACTATAATTTTAGTAGATTTTTTTTTTAAATTAGGATTCCATCCTGACACCCCATGATTGAATATAAATACAATTTATTACTTTTTTACAATATGTTTACAAGTGTGCTTGTCAAGATTCTGAGATATAATCTGGAAGCCCTGAGGTAGAGTAAAATCAACTGGCGAATGCACACATGGGATTTGTGTGTTTGCTTATCACAACCTATCACATAATCCATTGATCACAGCTTACCTGAGGTGGCCATTCATTTATCTATATATTTTATTGATATGTTGATCTAGCTCACATTTGTTTAGCCCTTTGTAATACAGTATATTTAGGCAAATTTTCTCCTTTGATCTTGACAAGATTTCTGTTAGGTTAAGTATGACTCTGAGAGAGAAGGAAAATGAGAGCCATGATCATCCTGACTTGCCCGAGTACACATGGCTGGTGAAGGAGACTGCCATGGTGCAAATTCAGAACTTTCAATTCCAAGCACAGTATTTTTCCTGCCACACCCCAGCTGCAAGTCTTCTTGTTAGAAGCTGGGTAGCAGATGACATGTTCCTTGTGTGGTTCTGGAGGAATAAAGATTCCGAGGTGACAGCCCACTCAGGTGTTCTGTGTTAACATCCAGCTTTGCAAGCAAGGTTTGCAGGAGAGCATTGTGACAGTGGCACTGAGGGTCAGGAGACTCAACCTCAGGAGATCCGGATTTTAGACCTGTTTGACAACTCACTTCATTACTTTAGACCTTTCCTCAACTTTAGAGTGAGTAGCTGGATTGGGGAATATTTTAGATCAGTGGTCAGTAAACTATAGCTCCCTGGGTGAAATCTGGCCTGTTTTTATACATACGATTTTATTGGAACGTAGCTATGCCCATTTGCTCACCCTCTAATGGTAGAATTGAGTAGTTGAGACAGAGACCATGTGCCCTGCAAAGCCCTTTACTGAGAATGTCGACTCCTGTTTTAGATCTTTCTCTATATTATTTTAGTGTTGTTTTTTTAAATTGCCATTGTCTTATTTTATTTGTCAACGGAAGAATAAGAATTTCTTAAAGAAGAACTTCTGAAGTACATCTTCGGCCAATGGGGGCATTTGTTGTAGCCTATAATGATTTGGCTGTCATTGCAGAGGGTCTCTGGAGAAGCCCTCTTTCTCATTGCAGGAACTAAGGAAGGTGTTTTCTAGGTCTGTATCCCATTTCCACAAATACAGACTCAATTAAAGCACCTTTCCTTTTAATTTCCCCATTCTTTATTGTCATTCAGCTTTGGGTTGAGGCAGTGAGATTGGTGCCCCCTGGGGACCTCCTGCAAATGCTGTTCCACAAAGTAGTGGTTTCCCGATGTGTGTCTCATACAAAACCAAACAATACAAATAATGCTCCTATTGTACCTTTCCTGTGGCTGGTCTCAAGGGGGAGAGACTGTTGTCATAAAACACCACAAAGCTGCTATAGAAATGGGCAGGCAGAGATGACAGTCCTCTGATGGCCTCAGCAACTCCAGGGAAACTTCCTCTGAACCGACAGCTGAAAGCTGCAGGGTTTTTCGTTGGTTATTCTCTGAAATGTGAAGATGCCTTATCTCAACGAGGAATTGTGGAACATGCATACTATTATCTACATGTAAATGATTGAACAGATGATCAAGATATTATACTTATAATCTATAAAATATTAATGGAGAGGCAGGAGTTATTTTTTAAATAAAAGTCTAAGGTTGTTGGATAACTGCTAACTGTGGCAACATCAGGTTGTTTCTTCCATTGTCTTCTAATGTCCAACCTGGATAACATGCCCAAGTTAAATAAATCAATGTGGAGTCAGAGCTATGGAAATTCATCCTGGCACAGGCTCTCAAATTGCTTAGGCTATCCTGTTTTAAGCAAATAATTACTTATTTTTATTTATTTAGGAACATTCCTTTGCTTAATCATATCGCACACCTCCCCTTCTCCTCCCAGTGATGGTTAAATTTAGTTTCTCAACATTTACAGCAAACATGTATTTACATAACTTGTTTGATCTGTAGCATTCCTGTTTCCAGAATGTAGTAGACATATCATGTAGAGAGAAGCCAGGCTGCAAGGGAAATTCTTTCTCTAGGACGTTCTGAGGACCATGCAAAAAGAAAATTCTATTTAGATTCCTGCCTTCAACCCCTTATCTCTTGGTGACCTTAGAACTCATATTTTGTGATCTAGAAAAAGTTAAGTACCAACTAACTCAGCTTTTTGTAGGTTAAAGTACTATTCATGTTAGGTCTCGAGGGTAGCTAATTATTGATTGTTAGATCTAAGAGATGAGTAAGATATCTTCAGAAGGGCTATATAGCATTGCAGAGATTTGGAAATATTTCTTTGCATTTGGTATAGATGATGAAGAAAAGTGGTTTGGGTTGGCAGAAAGATCTAGGTTTGGTAAGGCTGCTCAGAAATGATTATAATGTTAATTATAATGTTAACTTAAGAATGTTCTTAAAAGGGAAAAAAAAAATGTTTTTCTTTCTATTGGGTTCCAATCCATGGGCCAAACAGAAGAAAATGTTCCCTTCCTAAAAACAACAAGTCCCACAACTGAATGTGTAGACCATGTCTGATCCCTGCCTTGTTGATCACCTGGCCAATTAGTTACGTGCAAACAAAGCTGTCAGAGGACAGTGCTTTGGTTTGCTGCCCTCACAAATGTATTCCTTGTTCACTGACACCATAACAGCTAGTGAGCATTTGAGTGGTGCTCTCTGTCAGGGCTTTGGAAGAGGAAAGCATGCTGGGGCAGACATCCTACACTCATTCCAGAGCCAGAGGGTCTCAGGAATAGTCAGCTGAAGCTGCTCATTTGAGAACACATTTTAATGCATTTATTCCACAACCCCAAGGCAGGAGTTGCTACCCCCAAAATACGATTAGTCCCCATTGCAGTATAGCCCAAGAAACTCATGGAACTCAGACTATAGCAGCTGACAATAGGATCTAAAGCTGAATTAAACTCCTCTACTATTGAAACAACAATATAAAAACATCCACAGGATAATTTCCCGTAAATCTAATGCACGAGTTCTTTTTGAAGGCAGAGGTGGGTGGGTGGGAAGAGATCAACCAAAGAACTTGTATACATATACGCATAACCCATGGACACAGACAATAGGGCGGTGAAGGCCTGGGGTGGGGAATAGGGGCGGGCTAGAAGGGGCCAATGGGGGGAAAGGGGGACATATGTAATACTTTCAACAATACAGATTTTATTTTAAAAAAGAGAAAATAAATAAAATAATTCATAGGATAATTTTCCATAAATCTAATGCATGGGTTCTTTATTTTATTGAGAAGTCACATCAGAAATTAAACCTTATAAGTATCCAAAAGCAATTACAAAATGAGATGATTATGGTGGCAATATTGTAAATGGGACCTCACTTAAATGCCAGAGCACTTGCTATATTCATATTTTAGGCAATAATGATGCTAAACATAATGCACTGAGTTTTCAAATATTAATTTCTTTATTTTTTTCTATTAGACATGATGAGGTTCAAACAGCCATCGCCACACTGATTGTGGAAATAATAATATCATCACCATCCTCTGCTGGTGAAACCTGAGTGGTTCTGCCATTCTGTCCCACAGGCACTTATAAACAGAGCAGGAATCAGACGGAAATCCCTGGAAGTGAGACGACAGGATGTTACAAGGCTCAGAGCTCCGAGCATAATTGTAAACCTGCATGCTAATCAGCCTGACTTTGAAAGATACCGATCACAGCAAAAGTGGCAATAAACAGAGAATTAATTTTCCAGGCGGACTGTGACTATTTACGAGTCATAAAATGTTGCCAGCTCTGGGATTTACTTGTAGTGTACGGGTTGATCCAAAGCAATGTAATTTGTTGAGAAGCAACTATAAGCCTGCCCCTGCTCTCTTTCCTTCATGAGTACTAATCAAGCTCCTCCTCTGGGCAGGCATCATGCTAAGCAGTAAGGGAGATATTAAGGAAGCATGTGGCATGGTTTGGTCCTGGAGCAACTTACAGTGTGGTGGGGGGTGGGGGTGGGGAAGATATATACACAATTTAGAAAGATTCAAAAGAAAAAAAAAACACCAGGGAAATTTAGATGCTTCCATTGGATTTATCAAAGTCCATTTCAGAGGGGAAAAAAGCTACAGAAAAGGAATAAGTGAGCTAAGCACAGATGCTGCTCAGCCAGGTGAGAGAAAAGGAAAGAGTTACTGAAGAACCCATTCATGTCTAAGCTTGGACTAGGTCCCTGTACTTGTGTGTTACATAAAATAACCCCTTTAAAGCAGCTGTAGGAGGAACCCAGGCCTCTCATTTGATAGATGGTGAAAGTATAGACTTTAAGGCTTCTACTCACTTTTCACATCTCAGCCAACACATCTTCTCTTCTCCAGGAAGACTCTTCCAGGAGCCGTATTGCATTCCTATGGCTTTGTCTGAATGTCTTTACTTTAACACTCAACAGAGTGAATGGCACCCCAGTGCCTGTCTGCCTTTCCTAAACGTAGGAATTGCCTTTGCATCTTCCCATCTCTGGTGCTTAGCATCACATCTTCAGTGTAGCTTGTGCTAACCACGTGTTTGCTGAATGAATGAACCATGGCAAACTGCTTGTAGGGCAGAGCTGAGATTAATACTCAGTTTAAAAAATCCAATACCAATACTCTGCCCACCATTCCATGTTACCTATTGCACGGGAGAACTTTTTCAGAGACACAAACAAAAAACTTAAATTCTGTCCTGCCATTCTGCTTTGTCGTGAGGTGAGTACATATTTTAGAAAAACAACTGGGTACCTGAATGAGCCCACCAATGAGGTAGTCACTCAGGTGGTATGCAGAAAGTGAAGAGTATTCTTAGGTCATTTTCACCCCAAAAATGTCTTGGAATAAAAAACCTTTCTTACCTTTGCCTGAAACACCTCCATTAGAAGGCTAAGTTTTCTGCATAATTACTCTGGTATTTGCTTCATTTTAATTTTATTCAAGTGGCTATATAATCAATCTTAAATTTACAGGAGAAAATCTAAGCAAAGAAATGCAGAACTAGATTGAATGGTTTTTATCACAATGTGCTCAGGAGTATTGTGCTGAGGGGTCAATGGCTGCTTGGTACATATTTGTGGTTGTTCACCAATCTCAAAGTTTTAATATTTGAGAGAGTTTCAAAATGGTTCCAAGAGCTGGTCATTTCATTCTAAGACACAGATATTACCAAAGGAAACAAAGTATTATAAATCTTTATTTTGAATGGCAAAGAGCAATCTCAGTCTGCTGAGAAACCTGATACCAAGGAGCATTCTTAATAGTTAAGGAGGATCCTGGGCAGAATGAAGCCTGCAAGGAGCTGGGAGCTGCTTTTCCTTTGAGTAGGCACATTGTTTACACTTCTGTGTGGGAAACTTGTAGGCAGCAATGAAGGAAACTTACCTTATTGGTACCTTATAAGGTGAAAGATCAAAAAGTAGAGTTTGAATTGCAATCAAGTAACATTGTCTGTTTCAATGCCATACTGAATATCAATTAGTAGGAAACATAAAAGAAGGATTAGTGCACTGAAAAATTAGATATTTTCACATTATCAGAAAAAAAGTATGCAAATTATATGCTTTCCTATAAGCCCCTTATTTGCCACCTACTTAACAAAGAAAACAGGCCTTTATTTCTTTTCTATTGTTTTCTTTTCTTCCTTTCCTTTATTCTATTCCTCCTAGCTTGTCTCCCTCTCTTTCTTCCTCCTCCTTCTCCTCCTTCTTTTTTTTTTTTTTTTTTTTTTTTGAGGGCCTTGGAAGTTATTAAAGCGAGTGGTGAGTCGTGGTGCTTCTCTGACTATGGTTGCCTAAGTTTTAATAATTTGTTGGTTTGTTGAAAGGGCCATCCTGTTTGGTGACTTAGTAGTCATGTCACGTTTTCATTTTGAACAACAGATTCTGTGATGGTACAGAAAAGATGGACAGCTTTCCTTTGTGCATAGTGAAGTAGGAGACACTTCCCTTCTTCCACATCTCCTCTCTCCCCTCCTTTTTGTCTTTCCCTTTGTTCTTCTCTGGTTTTCCTTTATCAGCCACACAGGGCTTTCACTTCACTTTCCTAGTCGGAAAGGAAAGTCAGGCATTTCTACCTGCAGGTTCTCCTAGAACTTTAAACGGATAGTGTGAAAAGAAATCATCTTCTCTAATCCATCTACACTATTTCTGTTAACACTCTCAACTTCCATTACAAAGCCCATTCTTCTAGCCTCCTCTCTTTCCCAAGCTCCTCCTGTCCAGTCACTAATGACTCCACCATTCATTTGCCACCTGTGCCTTTCTTTTCTTCCCTCCCTCCGAGTTGCGGGGCTATTTATGTCATCACTGAACTCCTGCAATAGCCTTTGTTGTGTTTTCTCTTACTAGTCCTTACCACAAAATGCATCTGATTATTGATTCCCATACTTATATTTTTGAAACTCATCTCTGGTCACATTATTTTGAAGCCCTAAAACATTCACTGTCAACCCGATGTCTTCATTCAGAAGAGAATTCAGACTTTATCTTAGCATTCTAGTTTATGCTGAGGATTTGGGAAACCTGTATTAGTGAGTATGAAGCAGAAAGGCGTGCAAATAGTAATACCTTCATTTCAGGGTTGTTTGGAAGATTAAATAAGATCATTTGTAGCACAGGGCATAGTGACACTCATCTAAATGGAATAAATACATGTTCGTTTTTATTGTCTTCCTCTATTTGGGGATTGTTGGAGGAAGAGAGAAAAGAGATTAGGTCTTCCTTTTGCTCTGGCTAGACAGCGTAGAAGATTATGATAGTCTTTGAAATATAATAATTTTTAAACAATTCCATCAGCACCTAGAATTAAAACCTTGGACTGGAATTTGTTTACTAATCATTTTCTTTTGTAATGTATTTCAGAAGCATTGTAAAAACAAAAATTAAAGAAATCTTGGCAGCAAAATCCCACATTAGAGCCTCGCAAATGGTACTGTATTCTGTAATTTAAACAGGGCATTTTTAATACAGTTAAAAATTACATGGCTGTATTATTCAAATGAGAAAAGTAGTTGATGTGCATTCAGATTAGTTCCTTTAATAATGCTTTATAAAACTCTATGGCTATTACTGACTCAGTAGTACAATGATAATTTGCAATGCCCCATTGGTTTCAATAAAAGGGCAGAGAAAATGGTTCAAGTTATCTTAGAAAGGCTAATATGAGGCAGTATAAAAAGTAAGGGATTTTTTTTTTAAACTCAGAAAATAAAAGGTACAAAGAAAAATATATGCATTCTACCCACTTATGTTCCCCAAAGAGGTTCCTGCTTCTCGGATCCGAACATAAGCTGAATTTATAATAGGAGTGTTTAAGGCACTATTTACTCTTCAACCTGAATAGGACAAGACCTGGGAGTGAAAGTTTTGAAGCTCCAGGAAAAGGCATGCAGCAAGAAAACCTAAGCCCTGGAGACAATTAGAAAAAAGAGAATTTCTACTTCAGAAGGGGATGCTAAAGAGTTATTTAATCCAGGGGTTCTTTGGGGAAGGAGAAGGTCCTGGGTGTTTGGATTCTTACTTGTTCAAAAAATAATAATTCATCAGAAATAAAAATTGGTAATTTAAAGATGATTAAGATTAGGCTTCTTCTAAGTCAGTATGATCTGGTTCTAATGTTGCCACTAAAGCTGGTGTCACTACTGCTGGCCTCCCTCAGCTGCCCCAAGTCACCCTCCCTCTGTAGGATGTAGCTCTAGAACAATCCTACATAATAAAATGGTAATATGTAAATTACCATCACTCCGCTACGCCCACAATTGGGCCAGCAGGAGGCGCAGGGGGCGGGACTCAGGGTGGCCGGGGTAGCTGATTGGGCCAGCAGGATGCTGAGCTCGCGGCGCCACTGGCACCGTGAGCTCAGTGTCTGTGCCATGGCTGCCCCGGAGGCTTTCGGAAGGCCTGGGGCACCGGCGGACAGCCGGCCAGGTCCCCCGCGATCAAAGGCCAAAGTGGGGGACCTGGCCGGCTGTCTGCTCCGGCGCAAGGCCTTTCGAAAGCCTCCGCAGCGCCGGAGGCTTTCGGAAGGCCTGGGGCACCGGCGGACAGCCAGCCCGCTGGTGCACCAGGTGCATGATTAAATCATGCACTGGGCCTCTAGTCAATTATGAGAGCCTTTGGACTTTGGGAAAATGGCATGCTTGCAAATGACAATAGGCAACATGATGGTAGAGAACCATCTTGCTTTTCTCAAAACCCCCAATTCTGAGAGTTACTTGTTCACCCTCACAAGTTTCCATGCCCCGTGTTTACTCCTGTGATTGGTTTCCCGTTCAGTCTTCGGCAGGATGTCTCTTTTGACGTGGTTTTCCTGATTTTCATTTTTTGTTGTAACTCATCTTGTATCTTCTCAGAAGGGAAAATGACATACACTTTAGTACCTTCCTCAAAGGCCCTAGCTCATACTGACAGTCCTGCAATCTGGCCCACACCCTGTTATCTATAACTGAATTTGATTGAATTTGATTTAATTTTTTATAAAAACCATCCATTTGTTAGTTGCCCTTCTCTTGAAATAAAAAAATAAAATTTTGCAAGTGAATAGATTAAAATTATGCTTTGGCTTCACTATTTGAAGACTTATTTTCACTCAACCCAGGAAGCCTGGAAACAAAGATGCTATTAAATAGTATGAGCATTATACCAAGGTTTTAAAATTTTCTATGACACATTCATAGCTGAAGCACATGCCAGCGGAGGAAAGAAGGCAGATATGTGGCCACAGAGATCACCACAGAGCCTCCTAAGTATGTGTGAATAACACTGGAGCATACTTGCTTAGGTAGTGAGTCTGTGGTAACTGTAACAATGGCATTTTCTTTTTCCAGTTAAATGCTGATTCATTTCGTAGGAACCATTCCCAAAGGAACGATCATTTTGAGACTCTAAAATCTCTGACTAGTATATTTTAACTCCATCAACTCTCATTGACTTCTGTAAAACATCAAAAAATCTCAAGGTTAGAATTTATTTCACGAAAAAGGAACATTTTGTTTTGTTGTGTTTGCCTAGAAGGAGAGAAAAAGTAAACACACATGGTCTTGAACAGTGTTCAGCTGTTTAAAACTCTAACTTGCAAGTAGTGAAGAAATAATAGTTTTCTATAACCATAAGCTTCTACTCACATGTGGTTCTATTTTTAAGTGTTCCTTCAGAGAACATCCCTCTCCTCCTCTCTGTTTTTTGACTGGTGGTGAAGAATGGTCTTTCATTTGGATTCTCCATCTAATTACAATTTTTTTTTCTAACACAGACACTATCACTTTCTCAAATAGGCCTCATTTGTTAATTTGGGATTTGCATTAAATATTTACTTGAACATTCTTTTGAGATCCCTGGGGGTTTGTCAACACTAAGGAGTTTCCCAATCAGGACTGAGATGTCTTTACGTGCTTTTTACATTCTTCCCTAAACAAGGAAGAGAGAAAAGAAGGATCTGCTACTCTGAAAACTGAATCCTGTGCTGGATTCACAAGCACTTGTCATCACTCATTTATCAGCCTGTCCCTAAATGATTCATTATTTCATCATCCATCCATCCATCCATCTCTCCATCCACTCATCTAATCTACATAATTATTATTTTTTGAGCAATTAGTAAATTAGACATCCTGGTAAGTGTTGAGAACACTAAAACAGACTAAGGTTGATTCTGTCCTTCAGGGAGCAAAGATGAGAGTTGTCAAATTTGCTTGAAATAAACATTGAGTCTTTTAATTAATTAACCAACTTTGCCTGTGGTATACTACATGTCTTTCATCCATAAAATACCCAGCTTGTTAGCAAGGTTGTCTTTCGCAGCATTTATTGAGTTTCCATAGAGATTTAAGGAAGAACTATATTACCTTTGGCTTTCCAGATCATTGTTTTGGCAGAGAAAGATAAGGCAGGTAAAAAAAAAAGACTGTGAAATAATATAACACACTATCAACTATGAACTCAATGGAAAAGTGTTCACATTTCATCTAAATGTGACCAATGGTTAAGATAGAATGTGCTTCTTAAAATGAGTAAAATCTAAGACTCGCTATATATCGGCATGTGTTTTTAAAATGCACTTTAATGTGGCATTATGGAAAGATTTGCATAGCTCAATATAGCCACAATGAGATATCAATTTAAGTATCCAGTGAACCCTTCAACCTGTGGAGATTTTCTTCTTGCAAATGAAAGGCTAAAACTGTTACTCACCCTGCTCTCAGAATAGAACCAAGGGGGACTCCCAATGGAACTGAAAAAGCATACAAATGCAGAATGGATAAAAAAACAAATCATTTCTTTCTTCCTTTCTTTCTTTTTCTTTTCCTTCTTCTTTTCTTTTTATTTTTTTCAGACATAGTCTATAATCAACCCAATGGATTTCATTCCTGGTGAAAGAAAATCACTGACACAAAACACATTGTAGGGCTTTAGAAATAGACAGTTATATGAATAAGAATAACATTTTCCAGTTCTTCTAGTGGGATCAAAAATACTGTAGGGAAGACAACACCCAAAACAGCCTCATGCTTCTGGGTATGATGTAATAGTCTACAGCAGTGGTCTCTAACCTTTTGGACCCCACGAACCACCAGTGGTTCACGGACCACCAGTTGGCGACCACTGGTCTACAGAGCCCAGGGAGCAGTACGGCTATACTGCAGCTGTAGAAACGGCAAGGATCCTTGGCTCCCACACATTGCTCCACACAGGAAGCTTAATGATTCTGTTGGGGGTGCGTGAAGTGCAGATTCCTCTCAGGGCTTTCTCTTTTTGAAAGCTGGGCCTGTCCAGTATACTGAAGACAAGTCCACCTTCCTTAACTCTCAGAGCTCCTCACCCATTTGTTCAATAACAGAGTAAGAGGTACTAGACACAGTGTCTCTTTGGGTTAGGTTTTCTTCACCTGGAGTTTGGGTGATCTCTAAGACATTGCCCAGCAGCCCCTCTCATGATCACTCACTTGTGCCATGAGAACTATGAGCATTGCCCCTTCTTTCCTGGAGATGGCTGTCTGGCCTCTTCTACAGCCCTAGAACATGTGTACTTGAGGGAAGAGAGCTCTTAGTCCAAGAGGCACGGAGACAGTAAGTGTCCCAACTGATAGAATATTGAGAATCAGAGGACTTGATATTCTAGATGAAGTAATGTAGGAATGCTTTTCTAGTTTTATGATCCTTCATTGAGTGATGGTTTCACTATGGAAAATTTGCGTACTGGGCCATAGTGTCCACATAAAGAGCAAGGGATTATTGAATTAAATGGCAATGTAGAACAGTGATTTATTTCCCTTAGGAAAGCCACTCTTTTCTCCAACTCTGCTCTTTAAAATAATAACTTTTCATTTTATCTTACTTAACAATACTAATAATAACGCATCGAGGAAAAATGTAAATAAAAATCAACAACCATTAACATTTTGGAACATATCCATTCACTCCTTTGCTATTTACACACACACACACACACACACACACAATTTTCTCCTCTCTTTACAACTGTTCTCTCTTTCACCCATTCATCCCTTTATCTAGCTAAGCGTGTACCAGACTACAGAACCTTAGCACTCTCTTCCGAAAACTATTCAGTTTTAAAAAGCCACAAGGATAGTTCCTAAAACTGTATCTGCCATGTTTTTCTCTTAGTTGGTTTCGCTTTGATGTCCGGATCTCAGAAGTTCATTTTAGAGAGAGTTACAGTGGCTACTGCTGATGGCACCCTTCATGAAAATGTCTGTGTCTAGGCCATGGGTTGCCTCTTGGTGTTTCATTTCTTCTGGTAGCCCAAGCCAAAACCTGGATTGCCATCATTGATGTTTCCTTTCTTCCATAATACAAATTCTATCTGTGAGTAAATGCTGACCACTCTACTGTAATATAGCATTACCTCTAGACTTTAACATTAGCTCCTTAGCAGTCTCCCTGCTTCCTGTTACCACAAAACAACAAGAATGATGTTTTATTAAACCTAAGTGTGATTTTGTCAGTAGGTTTTACTAGGAATAGAATAGTCTGTTAGCCATGACCCTGAATGAGGCCAATCCCTCTGCCCATACAGTTCCCAAAGGGCACATGGATCTAATTTTCTCATCCTTGAATAGCTCCAAAGATTTTCATTTTCTTCTCATTATTTGGTCAGATTAGTTTAGCTATGACTTCATTACCATCTAACATCAAGTATTTTTGTTCAAAGGGCCAATTATGTTCTGAGAAGACTATGAAATTATTGGTCAATATGGCAGGACACTGGGTTATCCTCTTGCCTCAATTTGGGTGAGCTCTGAAGAGCCATTTCCGCTTCAGAGCTCCTGGTGGAATCAGCTGAGGCCTCTGTTACACCTGCATCTCAGTTCAACTTCTTTTTCCACACAGTCATGCAACTTTTATCCCTCACAATTGTTTTATTTATTTATTGTTGTTTGAGAACACTTTCAATAAACTCCCTGCATCTTAATCTGCATCATGGCTGTTTCTTAGGGCACCTGATCTAAGAAAGTTGGTCCCAAGAGTGGACTAAGAAAACAGACCTTAAATTGAGATGTTGAAACTGACTCATTGATGAATGAGGGCAACATCACTGATGGTAGGTGGAGTACAGACAAGCTCTGGTGTGCCCTGGTGTTGCGTGTGTTAAAACTTTTACCAATGGTGAATTGATATGGAGAATTAGGAAAAAATTGCATTAGCAGGTGCAGTATTTTAGGGGCTTGAGAAGTTCAGTGGATGTAGTAATTACAAGGAATATGGAATTCTATGACTCTTAATGAGTACAAGTTATAGTTTGGAGAAAAACAATGAAATATGAAGAATGATTAATCACCAACTTAAAGAATAAAAGTCAGGGGGTTCCTTCATAATATACAAAAGGATGCTAATTTCTTGTAGGCAGGTGATAGAAAAAGCTGAAGATGTTGCCTAGAACTTGATTGAAAGATAATATAGCTTCATAGATGGCTGAGTTCTCAATCTGGCAAGTTTGCTGTGCTGTGCTGTGCTGTGACTATTGCTGGGAAGGTGAGGGACTCTGAGACTTGGGATAGCTAAGTCAATACCTTTGCCAATAATAAAAGCCCATATTCTACTGAATTCTTGGGATCTGTAGAAGTGTCCAATTCCTCACTGTTAAATGCCTGAACTTCAACTTGCTTAAATAAAATGCAGAGAACTCTGTCTTACAAGGCAAGATGCACCCTCTCTCCTCAAGGATTTACCCTTACTGCTCTCTTTTTATGCAAAGACAGTGTGGCAATTTCAAGAAAAGAATGAGTTGACAATATGGGGTGAAATAAAAATTATCCTTCTTCATAAGGAATCCAGCTTTCTTATTACTTCTAAAAAAAAACACTAAGGTATCTTTATCTTTGCTCTCTGGTTTCACATTCACTACTGGGAAAATCTGTAAAAAGATTGGTATGTACGTGCACATCAGCAGCTACCCCAACTAAAAAACCGGTACCTATGTAGATATCCTTGTGAGTACAACTTTATTTAAGAATAAAGTTTTCCTAGGATCGTTACTCTACCAGCTGTATGCTCTGTTTTTTGTTTAAGGTCAGAGTGTGCTTTGTGTCAACTCAAGACTTTGCTGACCCCACATGACTTTCTGATTCCATTTACCACTAGCCCTTAACCCAGACTCTGATACATCCAAGCCAATTAGTAGGCGGCTGCTGCCCACACTTGATGTTAATTCCAGCCCCAGTGGCATCTCAACTGCCCTGTCTCTTATCCACAATCATCACTTCCTTCAGGAACCAACTCCCCAATTCTTTCCTTCCTAGATCAAGGCTTGCTTTCACTTTACCTTTTTGAACTTCCTACATATTTAAGTTTTCCTTTTCTTCTTGCTTATATTTATTCTATAGAACTTAAAGCTTTATATTTTATCTATCCCGATTAAACTCAAGGAGCATTATATTGCACTTCCTTTTATCCACCTAAAGAACTCATTCATACTGTGGTAATTTGATACATACTATTTACTATACATTAATTTCTAGAGATTTATTTTTACCTTGAGCTGAGATGGAGTGAAGGTAAAAGAAAATAATTGCAAATTTTAACTTCTTGAATAGTCATGAACGGAGATGACTGTTCATGATTATTTCCACTGCTCTGGCTCTACTCTCTCATATATCATTTATGTTTCTCCAAACTCTTCCTTTGTCAACAGTTGTGTCCGACTTGTGTCAGTGCATAAGGTTCAGAATTGAAAGAATAGCCAGTCATCAAATAGTGTTGCTACTGTGTTTCTTTAAATTGAAATAGTTGTTGAATGTAGGGCAGGGGATGAGCCAATTATAAAATGAAGAGTAATATGCTAGAAGGAGTTGAGTGAGGAGGCGAGTGTCCACTGTGGCTCATGCAAATTGAATCATTGGATGCTCAATCTCTTTGAAAAATGGAGGCAATGATCTGGTGAGAGTTGTGTTCACTGTGGCCACAGCTGTGTGTGGGATGCAGTCCTGGAACTTCAAAGGCACATTCCTGGAACATCGGACATGCTCAAACACATTTGTGGAATAAACAATTGAATGAAAGGAATGAATAAATGGTATTTGTTTCTCAGAGCATCAACCATGTCAGAGAAGACAGGGGTAAACATTTCTGTAATAAGGCAGGCTTAATGTTGACAACCACCACTCATAACATTAGCAAGGGCACAACTGTTAATTGCCTAGGAAGCTTACAGAAATAGAACTTATTTCTGTCGCATTGGAAATCTATGTGTGATATATATGAAAGGGCAGAGCAGGCCAGCACAAAATGTACTGTACCCTCCATCCTGTGTAACTATGTATATGACTCCTTTTTCTTAGAAAACCGCGAGAATGTAACAGTTGCATAAACCTGCCAATAGGAGTGTAGAGAAGTAGACTCAGTCCAAATTAAGCAATCTCTGTAACCCACGTCACTTCCCTAAGCCCACCCAAATGACCAACCCTTTATAAACTACCCCTCCCCCGGGGTTCTCTCTCTTGCCCCACTGCTGCGTCAGGAGGAGGCTGGGAGCCAAACCCGGGTTTGAATAAAGACTCTTTGCTTTTGCATCGGAGAAAAGGCTCCCTGGTGGTTGATTATTGGGGACCCTGAACTCTGGGCATAACATTTGGGGGCTCGCCCGGGGTTCCCCAATACCCACGAGGGACCCGATCCGAAGAGTCTGACTGCTGACTGACCGCGGTAAGTGTCTGTATTATCTGTTCTGTGCGAGCTCGCTTCTGAAGCCAAGTCTGAAGTGCCCAAAAACGGTCTAAGTGGACGCACAGGTGGATCTTGGGTAGGAGGGTCAGAGGACGCTCTGATTCTCCATCTGGAGGGGCGTAAAAAACCCCCTGTCTGGAGGGGAGTGGCTTCCCCTCAAAACTCTGGGACGAAGCGGGTCGCTCCCGCTGGTTGGCGCAGGGCCATCGTCCAGCTGTTCCCGGGTGTCTTTGTCTGTTTGCTTTCTGTGTCTTTCTGTGGACTTCTGTGGAATTACTGGACGGACGTTATGGGATAGACTCAGTCCACTCCAAGTGAGTGGAAAGGGGAGCTTAATTCCCCCCCACCCGGAGGCCATAGAGCTTCCTCAGGCAAATTAATAAGGTGACTGTTTAAATTCTGGTAAATATCTAATAGGAGTCAAAAACTCAGACTGTTTGGTATATAAATATAAATGTGAAAGTATTTGTTATCTCTTTCTGCTGTTTAATTTATTTAAAGATAGGGCGGACCTGCTATGGCGGAATACAAAGGTCTTTAGCAGCTGCTGAGACATCTTTTTCTCAGAGTCCTTTGTTCTCCGTCAGAGAGGGAATCAGCCCACTTAGATGATAAAAATTCCTCTGTTTGTATAAATGAAGGTTTCAGTTTGCTCTGATTTGTGAATTTACTGTATTAAATTGAATTTTAAAGTCCTAAGGTTGATTTAAAAGTATCCATTTATAACATTTCAAAGAACAAAAGAACTTTTATTTACAGCTTCCTTATCTCTTTTGGTACTGGGAGACTCCCAGCTAACAGCTTCACAGGGCGAAGAGATTTTCAAGGTCCTGTCCCTGCCTGTGACATCATAGTCCAACGTGAAACTAAGGCTGAAGTTACTATTAACTCTTTATAGACGCCGTTAACCATTTGTTTAACTTGCTGTTTTCAGTTATTAGGATCCTCATAGAGGACACAACCTGATCTTTCCCTTCCTCTCTCATTCTGATTCTAATAGCATCTGTAACTGGATTAAAAATATTTTCTTTCAGGAGGCCATCCAGGCTTTCAGCTCACAAGAAATCTTCTCCTGCGAGAGGAGAGAGGGACCCCCCAGAAGGGGCTGGAGGCTCTCCCTCCCAACAGGTGTTTGTTTTGTATTTTGTCATGTTGGTATCAGGACTGTTTGTTTTGTCTTTTTGTCTTATATTTTCTGTCATAATTGGGCCCTATATGTATATATTATTTGTTGAGTTTTGATTTGTCAAGGTTTTGTCAGTTTGTTATCAGTTTGTTAAAATCCTCTCAGAGGACATTGAGTGGTTCTTCCCTTCCTGTTTAACCTTTGACTGTGTAATTGGATTACTGAGCTTTTATCAAGGTTTTGCCTCTCCTGAAATAACGCTCTATGTGTAACCTGTCCCTCCCCGAGCCGGACTGCAGGATGACTTTTCCTTCAACACACTGGTCCCGCCCACTGGCCTATGGCAGAAGCCAGAAAAAGCAAAGGTAGGAAAGGGAGGCCACCATCAGGGGACTTAGAGGCAGTATTCCTGTTATCTGCTTAGATCCCAAGAATGTAAGAATACTTATTTACTGAAATGATATAAGGACAGATGTTTGTTTGATATTTTGTTGTCTGCCTGGTTATAATTATTTGTTTATATATAGAAGTCTGTGAAAAGAAATAAGAAACATTTAATTTGTTTAAGGCTGAGTGCTCTGACGGGTAGCAACCCCCCCGAGTGGCCACTGGGATTCTTTTTTCCCAGGGGTGTTTTCTCTCCGTCAGAGGGGGAATCGGCGTGCCTAACAACATTTCTGTCTATATTTATTAATTTAAAGATATAAAATTATAACAATTGTAGTCCAAAGAGATTTAAAGCAGGGACCACATTCTAAAATTAACTATAAGAAGGAAGCTGGAGCTGGCAAAGTCACCAAGTCTGCCCAGCAAGCTCAAAACCTAAGTAAATCTTATTTCTGACACCTGCCACCACCCAGTCCTAATCAGTGGTGGAGGAACAGTCTCAGAAGTGTTTGTCTCAATTGTCCATTTAACTTTGATGTGATTAATGATTACAGCACATTGTAAAATCTTTAGGAAGAAAAGGAAAATATTTTGTGGGCCAATTGGTCCTTGTGTGTTTATATCAACTCTTAAGTTATAGTTTTAAAATCAGTAATTTTAATAGAAACACACTCAAACAGAGGGGCTTTTCAGAAAGGTCAGGGAGTCTGATTGCAGTGTAAGGGTCACTGGTTCCCCCCCCCCCCCCCCCCCCACCGCTCCATGCCACCTTCATTGGCAGGAGACAAGCGCTTTTCCCAGTGGGAACAGAGAGTGGACTGCCAGATGAAAACGCCCCGGTGGGAGCCTTCCTTCACCACCTGGGACCCTCGCCACGCTCCCTGCCTCCGCCCACCCGGTGTCCATCCCCTCCGGGGGTTGTTTTGAGTAGCTGCTGGAGGCAGCGATGAAAAAGGGAAATTCCCTTGTGACCCCCTGCGCCCCAATGAGACCCAAGAACCCCTGACGACTCCTTGGACACTTTTCACCGTGTTAGGGGGCTTAAAGGCATGTTCTGTTAGGGGGCTTAAAGAAGGCACAGCTAGTAATTCCCCTTTTCAGGCTTATCAGAATCTGAGATCCTTATCTGTAGGAAAAAATGTAGCATTTTTGGATTTCAAGCGGCTGGAGGCCTGGGAACAGGGTGATGGGCCTGCTCCCTCCTCCCTCTGCCTTTCTCTAAATATTTTAAAATAATAGAAGATTTGAGGCATAGTTATACATTTTTGAAGGACATAGAAGAAAGTTTAAAAGCTAATTTAAAATTATGAAATTTATAAAGGTTTATATATATAGTAAAAAGGAGAACAGAGAAATGTTAGAAGGAAAAAAAAGCCAGCAGCAAATAGGAAGGAATTAATATGCCTACTGTAGGAAGCGGGGGCACTGCAAGAGAGAATGTCCTGGCAGGTTACCTAGAGAAGCAAAAGGGGAGACTCAGACTCCAAGGGTCTTTAACTTAGAGGAAGAGAACTGACAGGACCGGGGCTCCTTTCCATTGAGCCCCCAGGAGCCCAGGGTAACCTTACAAGTGGGAGGCAAACCTGTTAGTTTCCTGGTGGACACTGGGGCAGCCTATTCAGTCTTGACAGAGCCGATGGGACCCGTGACCTCTAAGAAGACATCAGTCCAGGGAGCCACCGGACAAATTGCCTGTTTTCCTTAGACATCAAAAAGGACTGTAGACCTCGGAAGGACACGGTAACGCATTCATTTCTGGTCATGCCAGAATGCCTGTACCCCCTGTGTAGATGTGACCTCCTACAGAAACTATTTGGACTGCCACCATATCCTTTGAGGGGGACGGAGCGGGAATTCTTAGAGGCAGTTGGATACTACAACCTGTGGATACCGGGGCTCATAGAGATTGCTAAACCTCTAGACTCAAGTACTGGGGGAATACAGCTGCTGAACTAGACCGAAATAGAACAATAGGCCTTTGAGGAGCTAAAGAAGGCTCTCGTCTCAGCACCTGCCCTAGCCTTACCAGACGTCACGAAGCCCTTCCACCTCCACGTGAGTGAGGTAAGAGGCATTACCAAAGGGGTTCTCATTCAGACTCTAGGTCCCTGGAAGAGACCTGTTGCCTATCTGTCTAAGAGGCTAGACCCCGTGGTAGCAGGGTGGCCAGCGTGCCTCCGGGCAGTGGCCACCAGCATTGCTGGTGAAGGAGGCAGATAAATAGACTCTGGGCCAGGAACTAGCCCTGACAACACCCCATGGTGTAGAGGCCCTCCTTCGAGGTGCTCCAAAGAGATAGATGTCAAACACCAGGATCACCCAGTGCCAAGCTCTTCTCCTAGACCAGCCCTGTGTCCGGTTCCATAAGACACTGGCCATCAACCCTGCCAGCCTGCTTCCAGATAATAATCCAGAGGAACCCATTCATGACTACACAGGAGTAACAGACGCAGTACGAACAGCTCGCCCAGACCTGACAGATGTCCCGCTATCATCACCAGACAAGGTACTGTTCACGGTTGGGAGCAGTTATGTTCAGGATAGCATCTGATATGCAGAGCAGCGGTAGTCACGCTGGACCGCACCATTTGGGTGCAGTCCTTAAACAGGGGAACCATAGCACAAAAAGTCGAGCTTTTGATCTTAATCCAGGCCCTCCGATGGGGACACAGTGCCATCCACCGGGAAAGAGGGTTACCAACTGCAGCGGGAAAGGACATTAAAAATAAAAAAGAGATTTTAGCCTTATTAGAGGTCATCTGGCTCCCAAGGGCAGTTGCAATAGTGCACTGCAAAGGACATCAGAAAGGAGAGACAATTGAAGCCAGAGGAAATAGAGCCGCAAACCAAACTGCCAAGAAAGCCGCCCAAAAACCAATGGGGCCTTTACAAGTTTTAGTAACCCTGCCGTACCTGGACCTACGCAGACCCCCTCTTACACCAAACAAGAGGAGGAATTGGCAGAACAGAAGCAATCCATCAAAGGACCAGATGGTTGGTGGATCCTACCAGATGACAGACTGTTGGTCCCAGAGGCTCTAGGTCGGACGTTAGTTACCCAGTTACACCAGGCTACCCACTTGGCATCACCAAGGCTTCTGAACTTCTGCGAGGCAGGTACTACCAAGCTTAGATAAGGTAATTAAAGGCATAGTCACTAGAAGTAGTGTCTGTGCACAGGTAAATGCTAAGCAAGGTAAGAGGGTCCCCCTGAGATTTTGGGACCCACGGAAATTCCCCAGGAGAGCATTGGGAGGTAGATTTCACAGAAATTAAGCCACCAGCATCAGAGTACAAGTACCTGCTAGTTCTCATAGACACCTTCTCGGGTTGGGTTGAAGCATACCCCACTAGGACAGAAACTACCTCTATAGTTGCTAGGAGATTATACCTAGATTCAGGCTGCCAGTAGTCATAGGATCAGATAACAGCCCCGCCTTTGTAGCCAAGATATCTCAAAATATAGCTCAAGCCTTAGGACAGGCATGAGCAAGACTCAGAAAAAGAATTTAACTAAATTTATCCTAGAAACCGGTGAAAACTGGACCAACCTTCTGCCCTTCACCCTCTTATGGGCCAGGTGTACCCCCTACCAGAAGGGGTTCCCCCTTCGTTTGTAATCATGTATAGTAGACCTTCCCCCATCCTTCCCAGGGTCAGGGAGAAACTGAAAGCTGGAATTCATAACCATTCCCTTACTCAAGTCCTTACAGGCTCTGCAGTATACCCAGAGAGCCACCCATAAGCTTGTTCGTGATGCTCTGCCAGTGCCCACCGCGGACCCTGTACATCCCTTCCAGCCCAGGGACTCGGTGTGGGTAAAAAAGTTCACTGCCCAAGGACTCACCCCAACCTGAAAGGGACACTACACTGTTATCCTAAGCACGCCCACGGCTATTAAAGTAGACGGCGTCCAGACCTGGCTACACCACTCCCAGCTCCTGCACCAGGAAACGGCCTGGATCCTGGCAACCACCCGTGAGATCCCTAGCCTGGGCTCCACGAAGGCCAGGAGGAAACTCAACACCTGCAGGAGAGGAACTGGAATTCACTGTGGACAGTACTTTTGCGGACTGTAGTACTAGAGACCTTAGCTAGAAATAAGAGATAAAATAAAAATGCAAACCGTCTCATGATTGAGCCGGGTGTCCCAAGACAAGGGGGGAATGAAAGGGCAGAGCAGGCCAGCACAAAATGTACTGTACCCTCCATCCTGTGTAACTATGTATATGACTCCTTTTTCTTAGAAAACCGCGAGAATGTAACAGTTGCATAAACCTGCCAATAGGAGTGTAGAGAAGTAGACTCAGTCCAAATTAAGCAATCTCTGTAACCCACGTCACTTCCCTAAGCCCACCCAAATGACCAACCCTTTATAAACTACCCCTCCCCCGGGGTTCTCTCTCTTGCCCCACTGCTGCGTCAGGAGGAGGCTGGGAGCCAAACCCGGGTTTGAATAAAGACTCTTTGCTTTTGCATCGGAGAAAAGGCTCCCTGGTGGTTGATTATTGGGGACCCTGAACTCTGGGCATAACATATACATATTACCATCTGCCCTCTTTTGACAGAAAAAACAGTTTTTAAAAGATATGTTTTTATTGATTTTTAGAGAGAGAGGAAGCGAGAGGGATAGAGATAGAAAGATCGATGGGAGAGAAACATTATTAATTGATTGCCTCCTGCATGCTCCCTACCAGACGGAGAATTGAACTAGGGACGCTCAACTAATGAGCTGCACCAGCTAGGCAAGGGAAAAACTATTAACCAGTAATGTACTAGCGTAGGAATCAGTTTTTTCTCCGCCCTTTTCTGCCATCTTCTCTTCCACATTCCAAAAGTTTCAAAGGAAGATTATCAATATGCTGGCAACAGGCTTTAAATCAAAGCACACCGCTAAGTGGGTCTTTATTTGAAATCTTTCTTTAGTATACAGCCAAACAATGGTGTGTTTTGCATGAAGCTTATATAGAAGTGGAAACAAGTGTTTGAGGTCACAAAATGAAACATGGTTTGCTAACTTATAACTAATGTTTCCAGACATTACATGTTTCTTAAGCACTTACGAGTAAAGTTCTGTCAGATGCTATGGATTAATTTGAAAAGGAGCATATTTAAGCACCTGTTCTTAAAGAGAATGCCATGTAAATTGGAAAACGCAGAACACTTGCGATAAAGACAGAACTTGTGTGTGTGATCAAAATTATACTAAAATACAGTAAATAAGTTCCACATAAATAATGCAAATGATGGGAAAGCACAAATGCTGCCGGGCTGTGAGAAGGATGACATTTTGTAAGCAACTCAGGTTTGTGCCTTCACAGTAAAAATAGCTCCCTGAAAACAAGAACTGTAAGTCAGCCTTTTTAAATCACCATTTTGGCATGTGAATGATAACAGTATCAGCTGCAATTTCTCTGAATAAAAAAGAGGGGTTAGATGTGATGCATATAGAGGCAATGATCTGATGGCAAAAATAATCATTCCACTGACTTGGCCAAAAGCACAAGTGTCAATGTAACTCCCGTATTGAACAAGCGAAACTCAGGGGATGTAATCATACAACTTCATGTTTGGGGCTTCTCTCTCTCTCTCTCCTTTTGGTTCCTGGCAGGCCCCATAATATTTTTCCTTATTCTTTTGTTTGTTTGGTTGTTTGTTTAATCCTCACCCAAGGATATTTTTTCATTGATTTTTAGAGAGAGTGGAGGGGGGTGGGAGAGACACACAGAGAGAAACATCAATGTGAGAGACACATCAATTGGTTGCCTCCCACACACACCCCGACCGGGGCTGGAGATCGAGCCTGCAACCAGGGTATATGCTCTTGACCAGAATCGAATCCATGACTGTTCAGTCCTTTATCCCAGTGGTCGGCACACTGTGGCTCGTGAGCCACATGCGGCTCTAGAGCCGCGGTTTGCCGCTCTGTTGACTAATGAGTTTGCCAACCACTGCTCTAGCCAATGCTCTAACCACTAAGAAAACCAGCTATGGCTCCCCTTATTCTTAAATAATAAAATGTCGTATAGACAAGTTAAATAACAAAACACAGGCCAGTTCAGTAATAAGCATGATCAATAACATTAAAAAACCAGTTAATATTTAAAAACCTCAATTTATTGAAAAGCTGAACTCCTCTCTCCCCACCTCCCCACACACACCCTGCAGCAGGTGGAAAGTCTCCTGTCAGGGCAAGGGAGTTGGCTTCTCCTTTCTGACCCCACCTGAGACTTGTCTGCTCCCTCCACCAGCTTGCTCACCACAGTAGTTCCTGACCACGTGGGGTTGGTGCCTGGGGAAGGAGGAGACAAAGCTGTTAGGAAATATCCTACTGTACTGATACAGTCACGAACTGATGGGGTTTGCTGGACTTTGGAGGTGTTTAAAGCTAGTTTTCTCTCTCTCTCTCTCTCTCTCTCTCTCTCTCTCTCTCTCTCTCTCTCTCGTCTCTTTCCTTTTCCCTATCCCTATCTATATCCATATCCATATCCATATCCATATCCATATCCATATCCATATCCATATCCATATCCATATCCATCTCTCTCTCCTGAGCTTTTCATGGCTTCTTTGGAGAGTTCCCTTATTTCTGAGAATTTTTACCTAAGAGTTCCTCTGGAAGGTCAAATTACTATTCTTTCTTAATAGTCTCTTTCCTCTGCTTTTAGGAATTCAGTCATACCTCTAGCTTCTCTAGGTTTTCTTTTCAGGTTCTCTTCTTGGACAAACCACGTGAGGCCTGTCCCATAGACGACCTACACAGTCCAAGAAAGTCATTTACCCATCTATGTATGCAAGGTTGTTAAGCACTACATGGTAAACACCTCTTTTGGAAAAATTTCACTTGATCTAATCATATTTGCAAAAGGATTGTCTTTGAGCCACAGCTGAAAGGTACCATCTTAACATCTGTTTGTGTGAGTATAGTATATTGATTAAGAGAACAGGCTATATAATTTTGGTCAAGTTAACTCTTCTAAGCTCTAGTTTATTAGTTTTTTAAAAATTAATTGATAGTGTATTTGTATAGTATTTAGCAGTCTGCCACTTAGTAAGAGTGGCCAGTATGTAGGAGCTATTATTATTTATTAAATCATTGTGCTTGAGAATAAAAACAAAGTACATTTAAGTATACTCTCTGAAGATATGTCAATCTTTTAATTATCACTGAACCCTAAGATTTCAAAATAAATATGTCTAGTGACTTGAGTGTTGGCTGAAATGTTTACACTGTACAAAGTTTGGATGTCTTCAATATATTATTCACTCTCTTAGTTATATATTTTCTCTTCTTCTTACTTTACTAGAAGGAGAAAAGGAAAAGGGTTATTAACATGCTCTGATGTGTATGTCCTTCCCTAACATTGCTTTTTACAGGAAAAATGCCTTTTGGTGATAGAAACAGAGTGGTGTGAATAGGGCAACAGTAAATCTGTCCTAAAGCCACTTTCTGACTGTAAATCATCATTATGGAGGATTGGCTTTATGCTCATGGTGACACTTTACCCAGTGAAGTGACCGGAAGGATTGGAAGTGATTTCTACTATACTGGCTCCTTGGCCATGATTCATTTCTGTCCCCATCTCAGCCTGAGCAGGTGGAAACGTAGTTTCTGGTCCTAAGGATCAAAAGATGGCAGTCCCATCACAATGAAATCTCCAGACATTACTCTACCTCCCACATTGTCAGCTTCCAGTAGATAAAAAATTTTGAAGCAGTTGCTTGGATTTGTCAATGTTGCTTTAAATTGAATCTGTTTTGCATTCCAAGCTTGTAGGTGTGAGTGCCACAAAATAAGAACAGGTTAATTATTTAAATTACTAAGATTTCACAAAGAGTAACCTTAAGTAATTATATGCTTCATGCAATTATATTTTTATAGGGAAATGAAATATTTTATATTAAAATTGATATAAAATATTGGTTGCCACTATCCTCAATTGATATTTGACAAAGGAGGCAAGAACATACAATGGAGTCAAGACAGTCTCTTCAATAAATGGTGTTGGAAAAATTGGACAGATACATGCAAAAAAAAAAAATGAAACTAGACCACCAACTTACACCATACACAAAAATAAACTAAAAATGGATAAAGGACTTAATAGTAAACATAAGATGGGAAACCATAAAAATATTAGAGGAATCCACAGGCAGCAAAATCTCAGACATATGCTGAAGCATTATCTTTACCGATACAGCTCCTAGGGAAATGGAAACTAAAAAGAAAATAAACAAATGGGACTACATCAAAATAAAAAGCTTCTGCACAGCAAAAGAAACCATCAACAAAACAACAAGAAAGCCCACTGCATAGGAGAACATATTTGCCAATATTATCACCCATAAGGGTTTAATCTCCAACATTTACAGGGAACTCATATATCTTAACAAAAGGAAGATAACCCAATCAAAAAATGGGCATTGGACCTAAATAGATACTTTTCGAAAGAGGACATAGAGACATATGAAAACATGCTCAAAGTCACTAATTATCCGAGAGATGCAAATCAAAACGACAATGCAATACCATCTCACACATGTCAGAATGGCTTTCATCAACAAATCAACAAACGACAAGTGCTGGTGAGGATGTGGAGAAAAAGGAACTCTTGTGCACTGCTGGTGGAATGCAGACTGGTGCGGCCACTGTGGAGAACAGTATGGAGTTTCCTCAAAAAACTAAAAATGGAACTCCCCTTTGACCCAGTGATCCCACTTCTAGGAATATATTCCAAGAAACTAGAAACACCAATCAGAAAGGACATATGCACCCCTATGTTCATAGCAGCACAATTTACCATAGCTAAGATTTGGAAATAGCCTAAGTGCCCATCAGCAGATGAGTGGATTAAAAAAACTGTGGTACATCTACACAATGGAATACTATGTTGTGGTAAAAAAGAAGGAATTCTTACCATTTGCAACAGCATGGATGGAATTGGAGAGCATTATCCTAAGCGAAATAAGCCAGTCAGAGACAGATAAATATCACATGATCTCACTCATTTATGGAATATAATGAACAACATAAACTGATGAACAAAAACAGATCCAGAGACAGAGAAGCATGGATCAGACCGTCAAACCTCAGAGGGAAGGTAGGGGAGGGCGGGGGGAGGGGGAGAGATCAACCAAAGGACTTGTATGCATGCATATAAGCCTAACCAATGGATACAGACACCAGGGGGGTGAGGGCATGAGTGGGGAGGGGGTGGGGGAGCAAAAGGGGTATAAGGACACATATGTAATACCTTAATCAATAATGAAAAAGAAATATTGGTTGCATATTGATACATTTTATATTAATTTAAACTTTTATTATAAAACTAGGGGCCCGGTGCACGAAATTCATGCACTGGGGAGGGGTCCCTCAGCCCAGCCTGCCCCCTCTCACATAGGGAGCCATCAGGGGATGTCCTATGAATGGCTTAAGCCCACTCCCCATTGGGAGCGGACCTAAGCCGCAGTCTGGCTTCCCTTTGCTTGAGGCGACCAGGCTGATCAGGGGAAGGTGCCCGCCCCATCACCCCTCTGCTGCAGCCACTGTCAGTCACCGCAGCTGCCCAGGTATTTTCATCAACACAGACCCCAGTCCCTTCACCATGAAAAAATGCCAACTTTCTTTAAGCATTTTCAAGATGTGTCTTTCATAGAATATGACATTTCTTTATTTTTCTTTTTATCCTCACCTGAGGATATGTTTCCATTGATTTTTTCCCCTTCCCTCTGATTCCAAGCTCAGCCCCTTCCCAAGCCAAAAGCTTCCTCCCCAGGTTTAGGCTTGGGAAGGGGCCCCCACCCACCTCTGATCTCAGGCTCTGCCCCTTCTTAAGCCTAAAGCCTCCACCCCATGCTTTAGGCTTGGGAAGGGGTTCCCCCCAGCACCTCCCCAAGCCTAAAGCCTCCGCCCCAGGCTTTAGGCTTGGGAAAGGGTTCCCCACCCCCCCCCCAGAACCTCCAATCACAGGTTCAGCCCCTTCCCAAGCGAAAAGCCTCCGCCCCAGGTTTAGGCTTGGGAAGGGGTCCCTCCCCAACCCCCACACCTCTGATAATAGGCTTGGTCCCTTCCTAAGCCTAAATCCTCCACCCCAGGCTTTAGGCTTGGGAAGAGGTCCCCCCCTCCTCCGGCACCTTTGATCATAGGCTTGGCCCCTTCCCAAGCCTAAAGCCTCCTCCCCAGGTTTAGGCTTGGGAAGGAGTTCCCCCTCCCACACCTCCGATCGCAGGCTCAGCCCCTTCCCAAGCCTAAAGCTTCCTCCCCAGGCTTTATGCTTGGGAAGGGGTCCCCCCCACCACCTACGATCGCAGGCTCGGCCCCTTCCCAAGCCTAAAGCCTCTGCCTGATGGCCAGCTGGGAGTGACCTGGGTGCCAAGGAGGTTCCCCGGACCCAGGTATGTACGCAAATTAACCGCCATCTTGGTTTGGTTAATTTGCATACTCACTCTGATTGGCTGGTGGGCATGGCTTGGGCATAGCGAAGGTGCAGTCAATTTGCATATTACCCTTTTATTAGGTAGGATAAAACAGCTCCAGGAAACCACGCCAAACAAATGTGTGCCTTACTGACTTATTTCAGTTGAAAACCTTGTAACCCCCACTCATGTCAAGAAGTAGAATTTTTCTAGCCACCCTCGCTGGATGTGACTTACCTTTATTTTACAACCCTTTCCCCCAGAAGTAATAACTGTCTTAACTTTTGTAGAAATAATTTCTTTGAATTTCTTTATAGTTTTATCACCCAGTGTATGTCCTGAAAGCTATAGTTTAGCCTTATCTAGTTTTTTATTTGTTGATTTAAAAAATTTCTGTTAATCTACAATGTTCCCTTTTGCGACTTTCTTTTCTTTCTTATTTATTTGGAGGAAGAACAGAAACCTTTGCTCTGTGGGGTTTCAAAGCCTGAATATTGCTGATTGTATACTCTAGGTATAGTTCAAATAAGTTCCTCTGTCTTTTATAGTTCCTAAAATTGGGCAGCTAGCAGGATCCACAGGATTTATCAGAATCAGGTATAGTTGCTTTGGTAAGACTTTAGGTGTGTTTTTAGGAGGGCAAAATGTCCAGTTGTTTTCTTTCTGTAATTTGAATAGGTGTCAATGTTCCATTCCTAGATTTATTAACTTAGATAGTTGTTAATTTGGTGGCATTCTAATTCCATATATATATATATTTTTTAAATATATTTTTATTGATATCAGAGAGGAAGGGAAAGGGAGAGAGAGACAGAAACATCAATGATGAGAGAGAATCATCGATCGGCTGCCTCCTGCACACCCCCTACTGGGGATTGAGCCCCCAACCTGGGCATGTGCCCTTGACTGGAATCGAACCCAGGACCCTTGAATCCATAGGCCAATGCTCTATCCACTGAGCCAAACCAGCCAGGGCTAATTCCATATATTTTTTATTATTAGATACAACACTTTTAAAAAGGGATGCCTTTCCTCAGATACAATTTGGTTCCCAGTGCTTCTATTTCTATAGGAAAAGTAAGATCATTGCTTGATATTTTACATCATTTCTTAAGAAAATTAGATTCTTATCCCCCCAATTTAACACATCACCATTTACCTTTTCTTTTTAAAATACCTATTTTTTAGTAACTTGTAGTTCAACATATTTTGGGTGGGTTTCACAAGTTATAATTATTATCATGATTTAAGCTCAAATTGCCCAACTTTGGCCAGTGGGAGTCACTTCAAGTTGACTACTAGGTTCTTTTGACACAACTCTAGTAGATTTCGTAAAGCCCCTTGCTGTTTAGGATGGCAGGATGCCACAGTTGCATCTTATTTATTTTCTGCCATAGACTTGGAACTGCTATTCTTTCAAGGAGCTCTGGGTTCATTGAGTGGAAATGGAATTTCAAGACCACCATATGCATCCACTAGCGAGTATTATTGGTCTTAGTTTTTGGTCATTGTTTCTAGGCCTTTTGAGGGGTAGAGCTACAATATGTGCGAGCATGTGCATATGTGTCTGTGCCTCATGGGTGCATACAGATACATCTAATTCAAATGGAGTCTTTTTATGTAACCTCTCTGGTATGTATTTATTTTCTTCCACAGAAAACCCTGGTTCTCAAGGAGATAGGGAATGATAGAATTAGAATATCCTATCCTACACATATACAACAGTATAAAAATAACAGGTATATTATCATCACTGATATGTGAGGGAAAATATTTTTAGAAATTGATTGCATATGCTGTTAACCACCACCCTATTTAAAAAAAAATAATTGTACTGTTTTTAAAAATTCAGAACACACAGCCATATGTGGGCATACAGATAGACCATCTTCTCCCTTTAACCTTCATTTATAGCTCTACGTTTAATGCTGCCTGCCAGTCCTTATGTCAGAGTTTCTCTGATGTGATTTTGAGTATTTTGAATGTCTTTGAAGATTGTTTTCTGTGTTTCAGGAAGAACTCATGGAAATGATATTTTCTGTCTCTCTGCACGTGGTAACAGTTAGTCTTTGATCAGGTTAGAAAGTTAGTTTTGCTGGGTAAACGTATTTCACTCATGTTTTCTTTTCTTGAGTATTATCACGTATTACTGTCAACAAGTCTAATAATCTAATTTTATCCCTCTTTTAAGAAGCTTTTTTTTTGTCTAGAAGCACAAAATATAATTTTTATTTTCTTATTTTTGTCTGTCACCTAATTCCTGAGTTTTTCTATGTATGACTTATGTTATTCCTTCATATCTTTGATCATTTCTACTGCTTTTAGTTTGTTTTGAAATAGGAGGGTGCAGTTTGATCTGTTTTGTGGGCATGTCCTTCTGGAATGCTTGTTTTGATCCTTGTTTTCTTTTATAATAACTTTGAAAAGAAGTAGACCTTTTCTTTTCCTGTTGCTCAGTTTTAGGTGAAATTAATTCTGGACTTGTAGATAGCTTCCAAATGCACACATTCCCTTGTTTGTTGTTTCATTTATTTCATCCAATATGCCCACTCATTCACTGAGACGTTTTGGTTCTGTTTGCCTCCACATACCTCCCCCTGCATTTATCTGAAATTCTTCCTTCTTTTGTTTAAATTGCCTGTATCCTGCTCAGTTGGATTCTGTTCTCAGCAGTTTCTCCTCAGAGTGGGTCCCAGTTCATAGGGATTAGTTTGCTCTGTTCTCTTCATACTGTAGTGGCAGCACCTTGGACTCCCCCTCGGCTCCTAATTTAGCTGCTGTTCCCAAGTTTGACCACCAAACATCCAATGAATAGCTGGTGGCAATTTTGGGGTTCTCTTGTGGTGTGATCTGCTAAATATCTGTGCTTCCTTTTGCTTTCTCCTTCACTGGCAATGACGCCAGGAATGCCCTGTGGTGGTTTGTCCCCACTTGCTTGTTAATGAGGATAATGAGACAACTTCTCACCTAGTTTTGTTATAAATATCATCCCATGGGCTTTTAGTTTTACTATCTAGTTCCACCACTCATTTTGATATGGGTATCTCTAGAAATTCAAAAGCTATGCCACTCTTACCACCTTTATTATTTTCTTTTTAAACATAAAATTTACTAGAATTTTTCTAATACACAGATATAAAATACACACACACCAGTGTGCCACAAAAATCTACATTCCAGTTGTTATTTTTAAAAATAATATAAATGTAAAAGCATTTAGAGCACAGACTATATTTTACTTTTAATCTCAATAAAACTTTAAAATTCACCCAGATACTATTCTTTACCTAAAGTTCTCATGGTGAGTTCACAGATGGAGATATGGTTTCATTCATGTTGAAAACCTAAACAAAAAGATACCATGTGGGCATTTTTTATTGACTTTTCCACTCTTCATATTAGATATATACAGACAACATGTCTTTGATGTCAGTCTTTGAGTAACAACATATATTTGTGAAAATAGATAAACAGTGGGTTGTGTGAGTACTTTAACATTTGTATTTGTAACGGAAAGGACAGATAATAAACATTGCCATGTGCATCTTTTCCTTTGAATTTTGAGCCCAGTATATTTGTAAAGTAGAAGCGGTTACCATTTGACATACTATAATTTTTCAGAAAGCCGTCAGTTACTCCTGTTAGTTACAGTAGGCCGGTAATGAATGCATATCTGAGCCAATTGCCTTATTTTAAAAAGTATAGCAGTTGTAAATGGGTTCTGATGATTTCATCTAGTGAATATTGTCTTGTAGTTGTACCTGTAATAGAAAACAAAATTAGATTTTTGATACTCCTCTTTATCCTAAGGTATCCCCAAGAATGTAGCATGATATCATATATCAAAAAGTTTCCCTGGCAACTTTATGTTACCCAGTTTTATATGATTTTTTCCCACTCTAAATAAGAGACTCCTATTTAAAAGAGGCGTTCCACGTCTGTGTCACCTATAATGTGTTGTCATGTTTACAAATTATAGCCAATATAGACTTATGCTAACACACTTATGTTAAATATGTCCACTTTGATAACAACAGTTGATAATCAGAATAGATTTCTTCCCTGTATAATGAAAAAGTAAAATCTCTACTTGGAGCAGCTTGAGCCATTAGTAAGATAAGAATAACCAAGTTTATACTCAATATGTTACTGAAGTCAAAATGAGCAAAAAGTGAGGAACCAAAACTTTAAAACTACCTATTTATACTGACAGTGCCTGAAGAGTCCCAGAGTCTCATCGATAAGATCATAATCTTTTCCTACATCCTTTTCAACCGGGTAATTTTGATACCTGGCAAACTTCAGGGGGTAATTTGTAGATGAAACCATTTCCTCAAATGTGGGTACAGAGTTTTACAAAGGAAAACCCATGAGTTTTGGAGTCACGAAGCCCTTAGTTCAATCCTGGCTCAAAGTCTCCTTATGTGATCCAGGACAAGTTACCTTCCTTCTTGGTTCTGCTTCTTCACCTATAAAACAGGCCTAGGAATTTTTTATTTAGAGTGTGGTATCTAGATTTCAAGTTTGGCGTATTATAGTCATTTAAAAATACACCCATTCCCTTGTCACATGCAAAAGAATATATTTTCCAAAGTGAATGCAGGAAATATATATGATTTGAAAATCTCCCTAGATGACTCTCTATGCCCCCACTGCTTCTGAAATCTTGGTATCTTAACTTTTTTAGCTTTTTCATCTTGGAAAGCAAGGCTTCCAGGTATGCAGGACCAAGCAACTAAACAAGTCAATCTTTTGGATACCAGTCACTAAAATATTTAATTAAAATTGACTGTAATTAATCATTGGCACCCTATTTGTTTAAATTAATTAAATATTTGTTTCCTATTTACACCCATTATATTTATAAAACATCTGATTATGATTCATTTAAATGTCACCAATGCTTACAAGAGGAAAGCTGCGTGAGACTTTTTTTTTTCTTTTTCGGACTAATAAGTAATGAATACACTTACTATTTATGCAAAGAATTGATTTATTGTTTTCACTTTAAGGCCCTTAGCATAGGAAAATGTAAATTTACAGGAAGTAGGATTTGTAAAAGTGGAGATTCAGTGGATGGGAGAGACTACATTGACATTATGCTAATGAGAGACTTGAATCACTGATACCTGCGTGGCTTGGTGGGACACAATGCTGCATCAAGGTCTCTGTCCTTTTGTTGATTTAAAATGTTATCCTTGAAATATCAATGTTATAAATATTAATCAAACTACTAAGAGCTTGGCAAGTGAATTCTAGGAAGACTAATGACTTCCAGTTAAATATCAAGTTATTATTCTAACGGACCTTTTACTAGGCAGAAAAGATGGAACAACACACTGCAAGCCCTTCATAAATGTCTTAACAGCCATTCAGTTGAGACAGAAATTCCATCAACCAGTTGTTTGACCTAAATAGACTGATTGTTTCTGGGTGAATTAATCACCTTTGGTTATCATCATTCAATACCAAAAACTCATCAGGCTGACTTTTTGACTTCTTTAATCGGTTGTCTTTCCAGTTGGGGCGCATGTACATATACACAAACACACACATAAACCTATAAAATTATTTGTATGAGCTAATAACCCATTCCAGTTTGCTCCTAGGTAGTTGGGTGTATGGCAATATAGATATATCTAAAGAAAATAGCATTGAGCAATAAAAGTAAGGTGCATTAAGAATATGTAGAGTAAAATATCATTTTACTGCCTATTTATCAAAACTATCCTATCTAATAAAAGAGCAATATGCAAATTGACCATACCTATGCTACACCAACAAGCCACGCCCACCAGCCAATCAGAAGTGAGTATGCAAATTAACCCAACCAAGATGGCTGTGGCCACAGAGAGAGCAGGAGGCTTGGGTTTCCCCGGTAATGGAGGAAGCCAAGCTTTCCACACACCCTGGCCAGCCTAGGCCTCCACTCAAAGCTACAAAGTTTCAATTATAGAAGATAAATAAATCCCAACAAAAATGGCTGCAGCCACGGAGCAAGCAGGAGGCTTGGCTCTGCTCAAGGCTACAAAGTTTCAATTATAGAAGATAAATAAATCCCAGATACCAGGGCCTCTGCTTGGGTTGCTGGGGGCGTGGCCGGCCTGAAAACCACCAAAGGTCCCTCGCCCAGGCTGCCCCATGCCCCAAGGGAACTCCCACCCTGATCTGGGACACCCTTCATGGCAAACCAGCTGGCCCCCACCTGTGCACTAGGCCTCTATACTATCTAATAAAAGAGTAATATGCAAATTGACCATCACTCCAACACACAAGATGGCTGCCCCCATGTGGTCACAAGATGGCCACCACAAGATGGCCAGCAGAGGAGGGCAGTTGGGAGGGACCAGGCCTTCAAGGGAGGGCAGTTGGGGGTGATCAAGCCTGCAGGCAAGGGCAGTTGGGGGGGACCAGGCCTGCAGGGGAGGGCAGTTAGGGATGACCAGGCTTGGAGAGGAGGGAAGTTGGGGGCAACTGGGCCTGCAGGGAAGGGCAGTTGGGGGGGACCCAGGCCTACAGGGGAGAGCAGTTGGGGGGGACCAGGCCTGCAGGGGAGGGCAGTTAGGGATGACCAAGCTTGCAGGGGAGGGCATTTAGGGGCAAACAGGCTGGCAGGGGAGCCATTAGGCATCAATCAGGCTGGCAGGGGAATGGTTAGGGGGTGATCAGTCTGGCAGGCAGAAGCGGTTAGGGGCAATCAGGAAGGCAGGCAGGCGAGCAATTGGGAGCCAGCAGTACTGTATTGTGAGAGGGATCCCAGATTGGAGAGGGTGCAGGCTGGGCTGAGGGACACCGACCGCCCCCCGCCCCATGCACAAATTTCATGCACCGGGCCTCTAGTTCTATATATATTCATAGATGAAAATGTGTGTCAATAAAAATATGAAAGGTGAATAGAAAGGATACACATTAAGTGTGCAAGACTTGTGCCTAAAGAAATAGTTGGAGGGATGGATGAGTGATAAGAGGTCCAAAACAAAAACAAAAACAAAAACAAAACAAAAAACGAAAGGGTTATATTGTGACCATTAATTACAGTATGCCATAAAATGTGTAGTATGGTTAATCACAGTAATACTATATTAGAATATAAAATTAAGATGTTTTTACTTATGTTTGTAATATGGGCACTTTTCAAACTGATGTTAACCTATATAACATTTAAAATGACACAGTGTCATCATTCTCTTTCCTCTGTGTCAAGTTGAATGTTGAAATGGTGGGCATCTTGAAGAAAGCATCACCCTTCCAGTTGTTCCTAAAAAATTCTATTCATGTGAATGGCACTAGACACCTTGGCTAATCTGAGTGTCTATGCCAGTGAGGAATGTTTTCTTATTTCATTAAAATTTGTATTATAAATACCATCTACCACTAATAGATGTTGTGTAAAATTTCACAGTTAGGATGTCAACAATGTAGTTTTATTAAGAAAACAATAGTTAATGAAACATTTTGCCTGGCAAACACAAAATAACAGAGAACATGTAACCCTAATATTTTAGAAAAATATAAGAGTACTAGAGGCCCGGTGCATGAAATTCGTGCAAGGATGTATATGTGTGTGTGTGTGTGTGTGTGTGTGTGTGTGTGTGTGTGTGTCCCTTAGCCCAGCCTACACCCTCTCCAATCTGGGACCCCTTGAGGGATGTCCGACTGCCCGTTCAGGCCCGATTCCAGTAGGATCGGGCCTGAACGGGCAGTCGGACATCCCTCTCACATACCAGGACTGCTGGCTCCAACTGCTCTCCTGCCTGCCTGCCTGATTGCCCCTAACCACTTCTGCCTGCCAGCCTGATCACCCCCTAACCACTCCCCTGCCAGCCTGATCAAAGCCTAACTGCTTCCCTGCCCACCCAATTGCCCCTAATTTCCCTCCCCTGCCAGACTGGTGACCCCTAACTGCCATCCCCTGCCAGCCTGGTCACCTATAACTGTCCTCCCCTGCAGGCCTGGACGCCCCCAACTGCCCTCCCCTGCTGGCCCAATAACCCCAAACTGCTCACCTTGCCAGCCTGGTCACCTCTAACTGTTCTCCCCTGCAGGCCTGGCCACCCTCAACTGCCCTCCCCTGCCAGCCCGGTAACCCCTAACTGCCCTCCCTTGCCAGCCTGGTCACCCCTAACTGCCCTCCCCTGCTGGCCTGGTCACCCCCAACTGCCCTCTCCTGCAGGCCTGGTTCCCCCCAACTGTCTTCCCCTGCAGGCCTGGCCGCCCCCAACTGCCCTCCCCTGCCAGCCTGGGTCCCCCTCAACTGTCCTCCACTGCAGGCCTGGTTGCCCCGAACTGTCCTCCCCTGCAGGCCTGGTTGCCCCCAACTGCCCTCCCCTGCAGGCCTGGTCCCCCTCAACTGCCCTCCCCTGCCAGCCCGGTCACCCCTAACTGCCCTCCCCTGCAGGCCTGGTTCCCCCCAACTGCCCTCCCTTGCCAGCCCGGTCACCCCCAACTGCCCTCTCCTGCAGGCCTGGGTCCCCCCCAACTGCCCTCCCCTGCTGGCCTGGTCCCTCCCAACTGTCCTCCCCTGCAGCACTGGGCTCCCCCAACTGGCCTCCCCTCCAGGCCTGGTCCCCCCCAACTGTTCTCCCCTGCAGCCCTGGGCTCCCCCAACTGGCCTCCCCTACAGGCCTGGTCCCCCCCAACTGGCCTCCCCTGCAGGCCTAGTTGCCCCCAACTGCCCTCCCCTGCCAGCCCAGTCACCCCTAATTGCCCTCCCGTGCCATCCTGGTCACCCCTAACTGCTTTCCCCTGCAGGCCTGGTCCCCCCCCCCCCAACTGCCCTCCCCTGTTGGCCTGGTTGCCGCCAACTGTCCTTCCTTGCAGGCCTGGTCCCCCACAACTGCCCTCCCCTGCAGGCCTGGTCCCCCCCAACTGCCCTCCCCTGCAGGCCTGGGTCCCCCCCAACTGCAGAGCTGGGTCTCCCCCAACTTCCCTCCTCTGCAGGGCTGTGTCCCTCCCAAATGCCCTCCCCTGCAGGCCTGGTCCCCCGTAACTGCCCTTTCCTACAGGCCTGGTCCCTCTCAACTGCCTTCTCCTGCAGGCCTGGTCACTCCAAACTGCCCTCCTCTACTGGGCTGGTCTCCCCCAACTGCCCTCCTCTGCCAGTCTGATCTCCCACAACTGCCCTCCCCTGCAGGCCATCTTGTGTCCACATGGGGGCAGCCATCTTTGACCACATGGGGGCAGCCATCTTTTGTGTTGGAGTGATGTTCAATTTGCATATCACTTTTATTAGATAGGATTAGATGCATATAGCACTCTCAGTGTGATAGACTGTAAAATGTTATTGTTGTTAGAATGTCCCAGGATGAATGAGAATCCATTTATCATTACCCGTGTCCTAATTTGTGGCACAGTTAGGAGATCCCAACTGTGCAAGTTGATGTTTATTATTTTGTCCATACTCACATGCTAAACCCGTGTTTATATGATTACATTAAACTCTTTTTGCATGTGATGTACATTTTCCTCTGTAGCTGTTTGTATGAAATAGTAACTTTCAAGGGCCATGAGCCACCTCTTAAGACTGGTGTGTTGAATATAGTACAAAAAAAGTAAAATAAATTTGTAGCCTATTCATAAAGATGCATTCATTTCCCATAGAGGTCTTCCTTTGAGAGCAAATCAAGAAGAGAAGATTCTCTGTCATCAATAAAATGTACAGTGCATGTCTCTGTTTCTTGTCAAGTATCTCAGATCCACATATGAGGATGGCTTAAAACCCAGGTGATAGGCTTCAAGAAGGAAACACACACACACACACACACACACACACACACACACACACACACAGTGTGAGTAAAATATTATAAATTAGAGGCCCAGTGCACAAATTCATGCATGGGTGGGGTTCAGCAAGCCCTCCCTGATAGGGGCCGATTGGGGCTGGGCCATGCAGGGGGAGGGGCCATGGGAGGTTGGCTGGCCCCACCCCCGATTGGGGTTGAGGGGCTGATCAGGGGTGGGGCCGGCCGGGGGAGAGGCCACGGGCAGTTGGCCAGCTGGCTCCACTCCTGATCAAGGGGGCGAGGCTATCAGGGGTGGAGCCAGGAGGGGGCAGTTGTGGGGGGCATTCGGGGCCCTGATCAGCGGTTGGCCACCACAGTGCGCATCATAGAGACTGGTCATTCTGGTCGTTCTGGTTGTTCTGCCATTCCGGTTGCTGGGCTTTTATACATATAGATAAGTGTCCATTGCTATAACAAATTTCAAACTTCTCCCTTGAAATGGTGAACCAGCTCAAATAACAACATTTGGGAACATCCTTGTTTAGGGATAATTGATGACCTTGTACTTTTCTCCCTGTTTATTATGTATAGTCAGGACAGGAAAATGTTGAAAGCTCAAAGGCTGAAGCTAAAGTGAAATGTATACAGCAAATTTATATGTGTTCAGTTTTCATTTTGAGATGGTGCTAATTTTAATTTCATATGTTATTTCTATAATGCAGAACAAAGAAAAATATACTTGCTACTCATGCAGGAGCTGCAGGCATTTTTTTTTTTTAAAGGAAAAGCTTTAAGTTGTGTCAAATGTTCTGAGGCATCTTCTACTTAATATACTCAAGTGACTGAGTTAATTTTACATTTCAAATTTTAAGGTGGGTAGGTTTTAAAAGAATGTTTATCACTAATGACCCAATAACAACATAAACACACAAATACATAGTTATACTCAGGTACTCTAAAATGTTTTAATATTGACAGAGTGCTATAAAATATTGTACAATATAGGGAAAAGATTAACTTTATTTTACTTCAGCGGTTGATGATAGCAATTGACTAGTGAAATGCTTGCATAAAACTGTTTTTCCTGAATGCAATTTCAGGAATATAGAACTGTATATTCTGAGAAATATAGGAAAATGTAGGAAATTATTGCATAAATTGCTTTGACTAAAGTGGACATTGTGATGAAGTATAATCTCTTCAAATAAACAGTGATTATGTTAAGAATGGAGAAGCAATCACACAATTTATGTATTTTGCCTTGGCAGCCCTACTCTTATTTTTCACTCTGCCTTTCCCTGGGATATGCATGCCTGTTAATCTGCAGCTTACAAAAGTAGGCAACAGGCCAATACATACAGGAATTAAATCTGCTTAGAAAAATGCTACTTTTTAGAAAGCATCAAAATATACTTAGGCCTAATTTCTTTACCTGACCTAAAAACTATTTATGGACACAGATGAGCCATCTCAGTTGACTGAAAATATTTCTGTGACATAAATCACATTGTGCAGCAGATATCAGCCAGGAATTGCCTTTTGAAACAAGCAAGAAGAGAAAATTACAACAGAACCCACTTGTTAAATTCCGAAATAATCTTCTGGACAACTGTGTAGCAGGCTAAACATCCTTCCCCAACACCTATGCTATGTTCTTTTTCTCAGGCTCCCACTTCTCTCTCAGTTTTTCAGCTCAAACATTTACTCACACCAAGGTAGTCAAGACTAGACTATAAAAAAGTATATGTATTTAAAAATATCATCAGATATCTTATGCATTCCAAATAATATTTTTTCTTTGACCTCAGTAGTCACTGATTTTCCTTAAAATTTTTTTGGGAATTCCATCTAGGGTTTGGCATATATTCTTTTGATTATCTTTACTAATGGTGAAACATGGTATAAACTTGTTTCCCAGAAGAGAATTTGATTTGGAGTAAATTCTTTTCTTTCCTTTTAATCCTCACCCAAGGATATTTTTCTATTGATTTTTAGAGAGAGTGGAAGGGAGGGAGGAGGAGGGGGAGAAAGAGAGAGAAGAGAGAGATAAAGAGGAGAAAGAGAGAGAGAGAGAGAGAGAGAGAGAGAGAGAGAGAGAGAGAGAATGAGAATGGAGCCTGCAAGGGAGGTACATGCCCTTGACCAGGAATCAAACCCTTGACCCTTCGGTTCGCAGGCCAACACTCTAATTACTGAGGCAAACAGGCCAGGGCTGGAGCCAATTCTTATAGATAAGATGGTTGTTGCAGCTTTGTGATATTCTTCTGATTTAAGAGATGCAAAAGAATAGAGATGATTTTATTTTGCAACTTAGAAACTAGTTCTAAAGGTGGTTCTCAAAGAGATTTCCAAAACATTTTGAGTCATTGAAACATTTTGGAACAAATCTGTGGCCTTAAAGTGTGAGTACTTTGAAAAACAAGCTGGCATGCTTGTCTTTAGGACTCCTTGGTGCTTTGACATCTCTAATAGAAAGTTTCTATTACCTAGGTGTTGAAGATATGTGGATTCTCTACTTGTTAAACTGTCATTCACACACACTAGATGATTTAGCTTTTGAGGAAGCTGTTGAAGTCTGTCACAGCTGCCGCTCCCGAGAAAGAAAGAATACACTCACATCATCAGTATTTTTAAAAATCTTATTAATTTTTAGCATAAAGTCACGTATCTTGGGTCCTAATTTCAACTTTATAATTTGCTAACTATGTGACTTCTAGGCAATTTACTAAATGTTCTTGGCTTTATTTTTTTTTCACCTTTAACATGGGGATAATAATTATCCCTACTTTGTAGGACTGTGGTAGGAAACAAATTAATTAATTCATATAAAGAATTCAATCTTGGCACATAAAAAGCAGTTAATAGATATTCGATAAGGTTGTTTATTTTATGTTGAGACTTTGTAAATATTATGATTTAAAGCATTATTCCTCCTGTTTGGCTTTTCATCTTTATAAGGTAATGTTTTTAATTAAAAATAAATTATTAAATTAAGACTCAATAAAGGATTGAAAAGTATTTTGAGGCAGAATACCCATTTCTGCCAAGCTTCTTATTTTATATACATCAGCCTGGTCTTTAGCGAAACTATGTGTTGTCATCTACTGCTTTAGCTGTTCTCAATAATTGAGGGTCACTCTTATAAATCAATATCAAAGAACCCAATTTTGAAGCATATTTTTAAGCACAATTTGTTCATATTTTTTTCAGGGCTAGAAAGAAAAAACAACATTTCTTAAAAGAGGATTTCAAAAATGTATTGTTCTATAACAAATACTTTTGTTATTTATCCTCTGATTTCAATTCAGCGAATTCAAAATATACCATATAAATACATATTTTTGAAAGATAAATTATATATTCATTGGGTGTGATGAGTATTACACATTTTTAAGTTGTCACATAGATCTCACAATGCAATTGGTAAAATGAAGAAAGGGTAGATAAACATCTAATTTTACAAGTTAGCAAAGTAAGTTTTGTAACCACTTAGACTTCTAGGCTTGATGATACCTAAGATTTTCAAGTGTATCTTGGCTTTTCAAATGAAAATACAACACAAATATTTCCCAAAGGACTTTAAATGAGCTAGGTAGTTTAAAAAAGTGTATTCTCTGATTCAAAATGTGCAGGGAGCTTGTTGTGCTTGTTTTCTGTTTTTATTTCTTTCTGGATAACCATCATTGGTTCACAGGAGAGGAAAAGATTTTTGAAATTTAAAATAAAAAGATTGTGAAAGTTAATGGCAAAATGATATTTTTTTTCTGGGATAATTACTTGACTTGTGAGGTCTATGAATGATTACAAACCCCAGAATACAGAAATGTATTGTCTTCGCTTGGGTTTCCCAGGAAGTGGAGTCTGAAGCAGCGGGCTTGTGTGCTGCTGTTTTATTGGAGCATGTAATCCTATGGAGCAACAGTGAGGGATAAGACAGTGAAAGAGGAAAGGACGAGAGCCAAAGCGATGGTGTGTTATTTAGTTGGTCACTCCCAAATGCAGCTGATCACTGAATCCCATAGCAGTGCATTCCTAGAAGCCATAGACACTGCACCTCAAGACAGTCCAGGAAGGGGTGGGGGGAGGGAGAATCATTTGTGAACTGGCTTCCTTCTCTTATTGGCCAAAGATTCACCCCAAGAGTGTAGCACCTTGCATGCCTGGTTCCCAGGACAGAGTGAAACACATGGAAATAGTGTGATGGTCTACAGTAAAGCATTAGGGTGTGCATGAATGGAATGGCTGGGCCAAGAGACAGATGAGGCCTTGTGTTTCTGATTTATAATGAATTCAGAGGCAAAATCATCGTCCATATTTTTGCAAGTCAGAGATAACTATCTGTTAACTTTTAAATATATTTTATCATCATTACTCCACTGTTTTGCTTTTATGGACAATATAGCAAAGATTGTAACCTTTGTGGAGGTCAGATGAATAGCATCCTACTTCCTTGCCAGAAATTGAAAATAAAAGGATGACCAACAGAGATAAGGATGTCAGTTTTATTATTGGCAAGTGATATGTTGAAAGACAGCTTAGTCTGAGGGCCAAAGGGACCTGCTAAACAAGTTCCAAATGAGGTAGACTTCACCAACACATGACAAGCAGCGCTGGACGTGGGCAGGCCCCCAGTGATGGAAGGAAGGTAAAGAGCTGCTCTGGGAGAACAGTGGAGAATAAATCGCTGCTACTGCAGTCAGTTCAGCATCAAAAGGAAGGGAGGCATTCACTACGTAAGTCTTGCTTACTTTTTCAAAAATTACATCCTCAATCCAGGCAAAGTGAATAAAGGGGTAGAGAGAGGCCAAAGTTTATCCCCACTCAAGAATGAGGATGTGTGTGTGTGGGGGAAGTTACACTCAGGACATTTGCTTTGTAAAGGCATATTATTGGCAATGTTTTCTATTTAACTGCTTTGGGGGGGGCACAAAAATAATTGATGATAATATTTCTAGAAGTAATTGGAATTCTTAGAAACTGTTATAAAACATCTTTTTATCTATATTTGCATATGCAAAAGGAATGAAATGAAATATTTATGTGTGTTTATATTTGGGAGGTCTTAGGGATATTTTTTTCCAAATGAAGCGCAAGGCCTGGGCTTGGTAATGATGAGGAGGATAAAAGGAAATGGTGGAGGAAAGACAGAATTAAAAGTTTCCTAAATCACCATGATGGGAACTTGGGGTCAGAACAATGGTGCTACTGTCCAAAGTGAAAGGTTAGTAGGGGGAGAGAGAGAGAGAGAGAGAGAGAGAGAGAGAGAGAGAGAGAGAGAGAGAGAGAGAGAGAGACATGCAGTGTTCATACATTGGGTGTTCTCAGTGTAGAGGGATTTGGGCATGGAATGAACATAACTTAGCTTCACACCATTTCCTTTCCTTCACTACAATGCACATGAGTATGAGGAATCTACTGCTATGATTTGGACCTTGAAGAATTACATATGTAAATGAATTCTAGTGTATCCCGAACAGAAAAATAGCAATCCTGTCTAATTTTTGCCCTAGGCACACTTTGACCCATTCTTTCACTGTCCACTTAATTACTCTAGACAGGCAGCTGCTCTTCCAAGCGGCCCCCTGAATGGCAGTCACTCTGGATGGGCATCCCTAATGCACAAAATGCGGGATTGGGAGCATATAAAAATTACTTTTTTAATAATTCCACTTAAACAGAAGTTTAAGAGTACATATCACCTCCCTCTGGATATGTTAACTATTTTTTAATGATGCTACCTGATGTTTAAACAATGTACGCAGTGCCCCAGAGCCTTGAGTGTGTTGTTTAAATATCTTTGATGCTGTGTCATAACAAATTAGTTCCTAAATGTTGCCAATTTGGCAGACAAAGCTGATTATTTCCTGCAATCACATTGCATATGTGCCCAAGATTATAATTAATGATCAGGGATGCCAGCCCTACTTTCATGATGATCCTTCGGTGTTTAGGAGCTGATTAGAGCACTGGGCATTTGTGCCCTCTGTTGGGGCAGAGAGGGGAGAAAGGAGGCAGTGACTGAAAAGATCTATCAGCATCTGAGAATCAATAGTTGCTGTTTTCCTTTAGAAGATTCTGGGGGAGTTACTGACAAAGCTGCTGCTGTGAATATTAACAGTATTTACGTAGCCTTCACTGAAGCAGAAGAAGTCCTAATTAGACTGGAATTGGTCTTTTGGCAACTTTGCAGTATTTGCTTCCTCAATATACCAGTATGCCACATGAGGACTCTGAGGAGATTAGTTAAGTATTTCAGAAGAATTTTGTGAGTACAAAATGCCAGGATGTCAAAGGTGTTTCATCACAATGAAATAAGTTTTATCAACTCTCACTGCCCAAGATTTTTACCTTTTAAAAGATCGTGTTTTCTTTCTGTTTCTTGGCAAAAATGTGGGCAACAAGTGAATGGTGTTAAGTGAAGAGAATAGCATCCAAGATAAAAATAAGACAGAGAGAGGGAGTTAAGGAATAGAGAGAAAAAACACAAATCTTTATAAATGGAGCCTATGTCAAAAGAGAGTAATCTGAGCCCTGAAATTCCAAAGCAATTCAAGTTCAAAGTGATTCTTTGATTAACCAAAGGATTCTTCCCCGGGGAAATTTTAAATTGTTTAACATTAAAAATAGTTTGATTTTCTTACCATTTAGTAATATCTCCTGTACAAATTGAGGTAAATCTATAGTTCCAAAGACCTTTTTGAAATGCTGCTTACTATAATTCCAACAATCTTTGGATGATGCTAATTCCTTTTTTACCATATCTTCCTATCCTATCTAATAAAAGAGTAATATGCAAATTGACCATCACTCCAAGACACAAGATGGCCACCCCTTTTGGTCAAAGATGGCTGCCCCCCTGTGGACACAAGATGGCCGCCACAAGATGGCCTGCAGGGGAGGGCAGTTGTGGGCAGTTAGGGATGACCAGGCCAGCAAGGGAGGGAAGTTGGGAGGGACCAGGCCTGCAGGGGAGGGCAGTTGGGGGGGGGGACCAGGCCTGCAGGGATGGAAGTTGGGGGAGACCAGGCCTGCAGGGGAGGACTTTTGGGGGGACCAGGACAGCAGGGGAGGGCAGTTGGGGGGGACCAGCTCTGCAGGGGAGGGCAGTTGATGGGGACCCAGGCCTGCAGGGGAGGGCAGTTGATGGGGACCCAGGCCTGCAGGGGAGGGCAGTTGGGGGGCACCAGGCCAGCAGAGGAGGCAGTTGGGGCAGACCAGGCCAGCAAGGGAGGGAAGTTGGGGGGGGACCAGGCCTGCAGGGGAGGGCAGTTGTGGGCGGTCGGGCCAGCAGGGAGGGCAGTTAGAGGTGACCGGGCCAGCAGAGGAGGGTCGTTGGGGGGGACCAGGCCTGCAAGGGAGGGCAGTTGTGGGCGATCAGGCCAGCAGGGAGGGCAGTTAGGGGAGACCGGGCCAGCAGGGGAGGGCAGTTGGGGGACCAGCTCTGTAGGGGAGGACAGTTGGGGGGACCCAGGCCTGCAGTGGAGGGCAGTTCTGGGGTACCAGGCCTACAGGGGAGGACTGTTGGGGGGGACCAGGACAGCAGGGGAGGGCAGTTGGGAGGGACCAGCTCTGCAAGGGAGGGCAGTTGGGGGGGACCCAGGCCTTCTGGGGAGGGCAGTTGGGGGGCAGGCCTGCAGAGGAAGGCAGTTAGGGGTGACCAGGCCAGCCAGGGAGCAGTTAGGCATCGATCCAGTTGGCAGGAGAGTGGTTAAGGGTTGATCAGGCTGGCAGGCAGAAGCGGTTAAGGGCAATCAGGCAGAGGCAGGTGAGCTGTTGGGAGCCAGCATTCCTAGATTGTGAGAGGGATGTCCAACCACCCGTTTAGGCCCGATCCCACAGTGGGTGGTTGGACATCCCTCAAGGGGTCCCAGACTGGAGAGGGTGCAGGCTGGGCTGAGGGACAACCCCCCCGGCCCTCCCCCCCCCCCCCCCGTGCACAAATTCCGTGCACCGGGCCTCTAGTATACCATAATACATCATTCCAAGGCAAATCTACTCTACTTTTAATGAAAGCACTCTGTGATGATTAAACTCTGGGGTATCTACAGGTAGTAACTTCAAACAGTACTCAATAAGACTTATTGTACCAGCACAAATAATGCAAGGCATGGACAACTCATGTTATGGCACCATTTTTAGAGCATACAAGAAAATCACAGAACCTGCTTTCTTTACCTTGATTTAGATGGCTTTTTCCTTGGATTATTATATTATTATTATTTTTTATTTTTTGTTAATCCTCACTTGAGGATATTTTTCTCCATTGAATTTTAGCAAGAGTGGAAGGGAGGAATGGCAGGAGGGAGAGAAACGTTGTTGTGAGAGAGACACATGGATTGGTTGCCTCCTGCATGCACCACCCAGACCAAACCTGCAACCCAGGTATGTGCCCTTGACTTGGAATTGAACCCACGACCTTTTGGTGAGCAAGCTGACACTCTAACCATTGAGAAACACCGGCCAGGTCTTTTTGGATTATTTTTAAGCAGATTCTCAAATTAGAGGACTTATTTTTCCATCTAATTTATCTTTGTTCTTTGCAGTGAGAAGGAAGTATGTGGGGTTGTTGAATATTCCAGTATGATTAGGAAGTCAAATTTTTAAAAAATCATAACAATTTGTTTAATCATAGTCATAGTTTAATTGAATTAACATATAAGAATAGACATGGAGACAAATTATTTGAGGATTCCAAGCTAACTCTAACAATCCCTTGGGGTGTCTGCTGGCTCCTCAGGCAGGCTATGTAGTCCTTCTAGAAACTCGACAATCACTCTTTCCAAGGCTTTTTCACTCTTGAGAAAGAAATATGAGGTAGAACCATGTGACATCATGGGATCAATGAATAGGACGTTTGTGAAAAAGCTAAAACTTTAAAAAATGTATTAATAGTTTTAACAATTTATTTAAGGAATAATTTTTGTGCTACAAATTGCATTCCTTTAAAGCAGGAGTCCTCAAACTATGGCCCGCAGGCCACATGTGGGTGTTTTTGCCATTTTGTTTTTTTACTTCAAAATAAGATATGTGCAGTGTGCATAGGAATTTGTTCATAGAATTTTTTTAAACTATAGTCCGGCCCTCCAACGGTCTGAGGGACAGTGAACTGGCCCCTGTTTAAAAAGTTTAAGGACCCCTGCTTTAAAGCATGGAGTGTAATGACTTTTGACAAATTCTATATAATAAAAGGATACTATACAAATTGTCCCCTCAACCGGGAGTTTGACCGAGAGTTCAACGGGGAGTTCGACCAGGGGGCGGGGCTTGCTGGCCAACAGCCCACGGCCCCTACCCCCAGCAGGCCCTGCCCAGGACCCCTCTCCCTGGCTGGCCCTGCCCCCAATCGCCACCCCCCAATCGGGGGCGTGGCCAGCCGGCCAACTGCCTGAGGCCCCTCCCGCTGGCCAGCCCGGTGCTATTGGCCCCGATTGGGGCAGGCTGGCTGACCCCACCTGTGCACGAATTCATGCACTGGGCCTTTAGTGTATAATAAAATTCTAGAAAATGCAAATTAATATATAGAAACAAAAAAGAGATTTACAATTGCCTAGGACAGCGCCAGAAGGAAGAATCTATATATTAAAAGCCTATGCGACTGTCACGGTGAAACGACCGGAACGACTGGTCACTATGATACATACTGACCACCAGGGGGCAGACGCTCAATGCAGGAGCTGCCTCCTGGTGGTCAGTGCACTCCCACAGGGGGAGCGCCGCTCAGCCAGAAGCTGGGCTCACGGCTGGCAAGAGCAGCAGTGGTGGTGGGAGTCTCTCCTGCCTCTGTGGCAGCACTAAGGAGCAGTGAGCCAAGTGGTAAGGAGCAGCGAGCAGGCAGGTGATAAGTAGCAAGGGATCCCGGACTGCAAGAGGGATGTCCAACTTGGCAGGTGGACATCCCCCGAGGGGTCCCGGACTGTGAGAGGGTGCAGGCCAGGCTGAGGGACCACCCCCACCCCCTCCAGTGCACAAAGTTTGTGCACCGGGCCTCTGGTTGACTACAATAGAGGGAAATGGAAATGCACTCTATGTAGGTTGTAGTGGTGGTTTCACAGTTGTGGCAGGTTTTTGATCACGAACTTTCTGAAACCCTCTTGTTTGTGTTTACTATTAACTGTGTGAGTTATTGAATTATATTCTGTTTGTGTGCGTATATATTTTCCAGGTTTTTTTCACCCCTTTTAAAGTTTTAGACATTGTCAATAGAAAAGTTCAAAAAGGATAATAGAGCTGAGACCAGTCTAGAAATTGCTTAAATGTGGATGGAATGTACCAGCTTTATCAAATAGATCTTTGCCAAAGGTTTAATGTAAAATGCTTTGCATAATTAAAAATTAGACCATGCACAATGAAAGCTAGAGCACATAGAGAGAAATACTATTACACACCTCATAAATGTGACCAGACTCTGGAATGCTTCACTGGTGTCCGGGGTCACGTCATCCTCACTGACATGGCACTTCTGCTTTGGAAATGAAGAAGAACAGCATTATTTTAACTTCAGAAAAGAGAAATAACTAATGACTTTACATTTATAACAAACCTTATCCAGTAATTGCCTAGTGTTGATAAATTCATTCCTTCTCTTTCTATCATTTTTACCTCCTAATCAAGTAACTTTTCCTTGGAGAACCTTTTTTATTTTATTATAATTATTCTATAGAGCTGTTTATATATTGAGCACTAATCTCATTCTAAATATGTGAACAAAATAATTTTGCTTCATTCTGAGCTGATGTGGAATGGAAGCTGTAACTAACCTGCCAAGAGTCGATTTGGGGAACATTAGGTCTCTGGAACGGCCATGTACAGAATTATACCACTTGTTCCTTCTTTTGTATTCCTACACTTACCAAACTGGATCTCACATTCTTCATTTATACTTACAGATTACTAATAATACATTTTTAAATGTTTCCCATCCAGCTATATTTACATTTTCCTAAGGCTGTAGTGCAGGAGCTAAAGGCATGAAGCTTAGAAAAGAAAATGTAATTTCTCAGTTAATTGATGAGAGAGGATTTCAAGGTCCATAAAGACTTTTCTGATACCATCATTTTGAATCATGTTGCTGGTACAGGATGTGTTTTATATAGGTATCCTATATACAAGAGATCTTGAAAAACAATTCAACAGGCAACTGGTACCATGTAATCCTATTTTTGTAAAAAGTGGAGCATAGTATTTCAATCACATACAAGCTGTATAAGTAAAACAGCAGCACATGTAATCCATTCATTTTTCTTACAACCAAACTTCTTAGGCAAACTGCATCCCAGTATCTATAAAATACCAGAGGAATGTCTCAATACTGTTTAATTAGCAAGGATTTATTGAGTATTATATGTTCTTCACCTTTCTTAGGAGAAATATTAGACATAGACCTTGCCTTAATACACTTTCTAATGGCAAAAAATAAAAACAACTTAATATTGAGCTGCATGGAATTTGAGAGAAGTTCAAAGAAAGGGCTGGCGAAGTCAAACTCATGGTGGAAGGTGGGGTTTCCTGAACTGTGTCTGAAGAATAGACATGTCTCCAAATAACCAGAAACTTAGCAGAAAGCAGGTGGGCGCTGGAGAGGAATCACCTGACAGAGGAGGAGAGAATCCTATGGGGGAAAGTGCTGTCCTCTTGCTCTGAGGCCAGTCACAAACGTACTTTGAGATACTATACTGTTTATGGTGTTCTTTTTCATTTCTGCTGGTATTATCCTTCACAATGTAGCCCATGCACCAGCAGCTTGGGAGTCACCTAGGACCTTGTTAGAAATGTGGATTATCAGGCCCCAGGCCAGCCCTATTAGATCAGAACCTGCATTTCAAAAAAATCCCAGGTGATTCATATGTACAGTAGAGTTTAAGAACTACAAGACAAATGTTGCTGCACCCCAGGAATCACTTGGGGAGCTATAAAAACCCTGATGCTGAAGCCACCCTTCATATCCATTCCGGCAAAGTCTGATGAATGGTTAGAATCTGGGCACTAGAATTGGTTTTTAAAGCTGCCCAGGTGGTTCTATTGTGCATCCAGGTTGAGCATCAGAGTTTAAGATTCTGCCACCAGGGCACTTTGAGTAGTAGTAGGTAACATTTAAGAGTATCTTTCAATACATACATTGTGATTGCCTAAATTGCTTTACAAATCCTCACTGAGTATACACAAAGTATTAGCATATCCTTTTAATCTGTGTGAAAATTTAATTAGGCATCACTTGAGCAGCTGCTCTTGAGACTGGCTTTTTCTTTCTTAAGATTTCTTTATAGATCAGTTTGGCTGTGTTAAATACAAAACAGTGGAATTTTTGGGTTCCCTTAAGGAATATTCAGTAACCACATTTGATCAAAGATAACTGTGGTGAAGTGAAATAGGATGTGCTGTAAAAGTAACATATTCTTCCTATATGGGAATTCATCTGAAATTCCCTTTTGTTTGGGCAACTTCCCTAATGAATAAGGATATTTTTTATCTTTTTAAATAATGGTTCTTTTTTGTAATCCTTGAACCAAAAACTAGGGAAGTATTATTTAATCGGTTACAGTGGTAAAAATAACCTTTCTTTTTTTTTTAAGAAAATGATAACTATTCAAGATAGTAACATGTTATGCATGAAATTTGGGGGCATCAAAAATCAATGTACGGGAAAATAAATTTAATATACCATTTGTCCTTTCCTATGAAACTTACAGAAAAGGTTTATAAATCCAAATTTGAATTATTAATTGCCAGAATCAGGTCTCTGTTTTTCCACATATTGTTGATACAAATAATTTTGTGGGTTTTGTCAGTTTCACTTACATGCATGCTTGCATTATACTTTAGTAAATTAAATACTCTTATAGTACATTCTTAAGGCCAAAATGAAAAACAAGATGAAACTTAATGATAAAATGCCATAGTCTCCCAAAGTTATGTTTGGAGATAAAGCCAATAGATATAATTTTTTTTTCACAAATCAGATTTTGTTATTTTTTTAATCAAATCTATTTATTTATGTGTGTATATTTTAACTTATTACTTTGAAATAATTTTAGACATAGAATAATTGGAAAAATAGTATGAAAGGGTCAAAACTTTTATAATGGTAGAATAAGGACCTCTGAAAGTCTGCAATAATAAAATCGGCAAGGTTACCATATTACTATTTTATAATTAGTAAATTTTGGGGATATACTTTGAGATGGTATAAAAGTCCCACATTTTTCATCATGACCTCACCTACTTAGTTTTATATTTATATGTAAATATATATTTTTACATTAATATTACATGTATTAAAAACACCATAAGAAGTTAGACCAAGGCATGTGTGTGTATGTGTATGTTCATAGGGATGGTTGAGTGTAGTTATGAAAGCACAGGATATTAAAATTAAGTGTCCAAACATAAATTTTCTTTTACTGATTAATTTAAGCCCATATTGAATTGGATATCATATGACTTTCACATCTAAGAAAATTTAATACATTAACTTTGCACAATGATTTGAACACTAAAAAAAGAAATTAAGAGATACATAACACTGAATAATTGATACCATGGAATTAAAAAATCTAAACTAATATCTTATTTAACTGAGTTCTTCAGGTTTTATTTTATTAAACTCAATATTAAATATCGTGTGTTGCTTCTTAGGTTTCTACACACACTTGCACTCACACACAAATACGCACACTCTGAGTATTTAGCTAAGATTATGTCACATAATATTTAATATACCCTATACATGTATTTGCTAAAAGCTAACATTTAATCACCTCAAAGTACATTAATCTGTTCCTCTGATATTTTAAATGGTTAATAACTAAGTAGTCAGCAAACCACTTGTATCAAAGCTGGATCTTAAGGGACCTCAAAATTTTTCTAACAGTTTACATGTGGGATGGACAGGGACAGGAAGCATCATGAAAGGCACTTTTATCCTCACTCTGATTTGTTCACCCATAAAGTAGTCTAGTCTCACGAGGACCCAATTTTTAAGGATTTCCAGGGGAAAAAGAAGTCCAGATGGTTTCCTGTAATCTGTGTAATAAATAGGCTAACATTACAGAAGTTTTGCTGTGTATGAGATGAAGCTCTTCCAGGAGGAAGAATCATGTTTCATTCAGAGCTTAATTCAGAGAGGAGAAAACTCCTCCAAGTGGGAACCCCTTAAAGTTTCTTCTTCAAGCTGAACTCTCTCTAAATACTTTAAATATCCCTAACCTACCACATGAAAAGCTCATTTTGAAGTGATCTTCCCACAAAGTAGCTAATTGCTTTCGGTTCAAGTTCAGTGTTTCTGAGTACACATCTTAATGCTTCCTGCGGCTGCTCAGGTCCGTATCTAACAATCCTGCACCTGGATATGTCTATTTTTATGATAATGAGAATCCCACTTTATATTTATATGGGTCTATATCTGAATTTTTATCTCCTTCTGAATCTCCATCTGTATGTCCTTCACAGTGACCGTGAAGGGTAAGGTTCATTATTCACATTTTACCTTATTTATACCTATTTTAGAAATTTGGAAATTGTGACTCAGTGAAAGCATTTCTAATTATGTTGGAAGAGAAATCCAGGTCTTGTGAATTTGATTCCTGTGCTCTTTCTGTTACACAATACTGCTGTTTCACCTCTTACTGACATTTACTAAGATGTTTACTGTATTTTTATCTATGCTGTCTTTTACATAAAATGTGGTAGTGATGATGGGAAGACAGTATTAAAAAGCAAGTAATTCCTATGAACCATAACTTCAGAGAAATGACAGCTAGATAAATGAGGTTATAAATATATATCATTAGTTAGGATTTCTGTGTGATTGAATTAACATAAATAGGCTAAGCCTTGGTATTATTCTGTGGATTGGTCCTTAATATTTAATAATTCATATTCAATCTGTTAAAACCAATGAGTCCCTGATTCTCTAAACTTTCAAGTGTTTAACAGATTTGAAGGAAATTGCAGTCACTCTGCTTCACCTTGCTGACCTTATTGCTATTTTGCCTCTGTGATGTTTGGTTTATACTTTTTATTCAGACTACCTCATGTTTTTCAGCCAATAGTAAAGGTTTATTATTTTTGTTATGGAAATGTAGAGACGATTGCATAATACTTGTTTTTTAATCTCACCTGAGGGCATGCTTTTATTGATTTGAGAGAGAGAGGAAGGGGGAGATAGAGAAAGAGAAACAACAATGTGAGAGAGAACATTTATAGGGTACATCCCTTTACTGAATTATCAGTGAAACCGGTTTTTTCTTTTTTTGTTTGTTTATAAGCCCCTTTTATTTTTTAAATATGTTTTTATTGATTTCAGAGAGAGGAAGGGAGAGGGAGAGAGGGATAGCAACATCAATGATGAGAATCATCAATCGGCTGCCTCCCACACCCTCCCTACTGGGGATCAAACCAGCAACCTGGGTATGTGCCCTGACCGGGAATTGAACCTGTGATGGGAGGATGTTCCAACCAACTGAACCACACCAGCCAGGACCACGTAATTCTTAATAGTTGAAATGGCACCCTGAATTTGAAAAACAAAACCAGTAGGGGTACCCTTTGGTCTCACACTCTGTGCTATTTAAAACGTAAGGAAGACATGTCGACTTCAACTCATTTGGTTTGGTTGAAAATCATTCTTATGCCCATTCTTTTGTGGAATAATTAGAACTATACTTTCCTCCTGAAAGTATGTGAAATATTTGTGTTCAAATAAAAATGAAGCAGAATATTCTGGATGTCCTACATGGAAGTTCCAGGAGGGCAGGCAGTGGATGTGTTCGTCTCATATATCCCCAGTGCCTGCCTGACATACAAGAAGTATTCAATACTTATTTTCTAGATAAAGGAATGCTCAAGTGAAAAAACTCTTCCTGATGTTTTATACAAACCACATTTGGGAATGAGAATTGGATATTGAACACAGTGGGAGTGTGGATCATTGAAAAGTCATTTTTATTAATTCTGTTGGATTCCATGTAACTAGGCAAATCTGAAGATTTTACTTGATTTTAAGCCATTTAATTATTTCTGAACTTCTTACTGCCTGTAGTGTACAAATGACATGAGTTAATTTCTTTCTGTCACATGTTTCCTTAGGATAGTTCATAGCTATACTCATCATTTTTCTATAATATAATAGAGTATCACAGTATCATTTGACAAACTGGTAATTAACCTAGGTCTTTGTTAGATGGAGAGGAAGATATATGAGTTTAAAGCATTTTTAATAATGAGATGATGTATTCCTAATCAAATTGGGATATAATATATTAGTGATGAGTATTATAGGTCTTGCCAATTTCATTTATACTCATTCATCCAACAAACACCATTCACAATTCCAGTCACCTTATTATGTGCTAAATAATGTTTATTGAAGTATTCCAGTGAACTTTGGATATATTCCCATCAGCTTGACATAAATGTATCTATGCTCGCTGTTAACCTGTTAAGGGCAGGCATTTAGAATTCTTAAATGTCTACCTTCATTAGATAATAAGTAGGTAATTTTAACCAATAAATTGCTTTTAATTGGTAGGTTGATAGATGCCTTCTATCTGAAATTTTAATAAATTTTATTAGAAAGGATCAGTTATGTTATGTGGGAAAAATTAAGTAGCTTAAAGTAAGGTGGTAGGTTATATTATTATTTCCAATTATTTGCTATCCTTCCTGTCAAAGGATTATTCTTCCCTCTGGTTCCTATGTGACTTGCCTACTTCATTGACTTGAGACTAGTCCATTTGTCTTTCTTTTGCCAGTGGATTATGAATGGGTATGATGTATACCACCATCAAATAGACACTTTAGTAGCCATTGTATGGTTTCACTCTGTCTCTTTTCTCCTTAGCATTAGTTCAAGACAGGGTCTGCTTTCTAAGTCTGCATTCTGGGTGGAGAATATACACAGAATAGAGATTCAAAGCAGTGTCTGACCCATAGCCATCATAATAACATGAGAGAGAAATAAGCATTTGTTCTTGTAAACCACTACAATTTTTGCCGGGGTTCTTGTCCCAGCCTTACAAAGGTTCAGCATTCTGGAGAAAGGGGCTGTACGTAGATGATTAAGAAGGAGTCCAAGGGTGGAAGATAATTTTGAAAGGCATTGGGGGTCAGAGGAGCTTCAGCTGAAGGGAGCTAAAGACTCTACCTTGACCAAGGACCCATGTTTTTATTAAACACAATTTGTCCCAAGGCAAGGTGGAAATATACACTTCAAAGGGTAAGGTATCAAAGGGTATACAGAAACATTATCAGTTTGGGGAATAGCCTACAGCTGTTCAGGTGTTTGGCCAACAGGAGGCAATAAAATGCCCTGAGCTGTCTGGCAGTTAACAATCCTATTCAGGATTGGGGGAAGTGCCTTTCAGCCATTTCCAACAGGTAAATTACATATGTGTGGCTCACCCTTGTTGAGCCGCCCAAGCTTCACCAACCTTTTGGTAAAACTCTTGTAATTATTACATGCTGGAATTGGTTCTCGGCAAATTTTGGGGTCTCTTTTTCTGCAATCTTATCTGACAAAAGCTGACCAATACAAATAACAAAGTTATTTCTCACTTATTCTACATGTCCACCTATATGTCCATTCTACTACGAGCTCTATGTGTTCTCCCCTTATGGCTCCTTAGGGCATCTTATTTCAGTTTGAAGAACACCTTCCGGGGCCCCAAAGGACCTCTCAGACTCTGCATAGTGAGTGCTCACCAGGCCTTTTAACGTGGTCCAAGGCAAAGGCCCTCCGTGCACTTGAATAAAATGGGTTCCCCAACATCTTGGTCCATTGACCGAGCTCCTTCTACCTCATCTTGTTTACCTATTTCTCTTCCCTGACATCTGTTTCAGAGTCACGACTCTGAGGCTAGGCTTAACACCATAGGTCCAAGCTTTTCTGTTAGGCACCTTCCCCTTATTGTCTCTCTAACTGCATTTGCTACATATGCTGTTCACTTTATAATTCAGAAGTTTTAGTTTTGTAATGCTCATATTCATACTGTTTACAAAGAAATTTGCCTGGGCATCTTTTTAGTGTATTAGATTTGCTGGACTGTTGAACTACACCAGAGAAGCTCTGTTCTCACAGAGATAAGACTGGAGAGGGTAAATGATATTAAATGAAAGGCTTATCTTATTTAATGCTCAACATTTTAGTTATTTCCCATTTCTCAGAAGAGAAAATCTCCAAGAAAATAAAATATTTTTTCTTATTTTACTATGGTAATATGTCATGAAGTTTGGGTTCAACATGAGTTCAATGTTATTGCAAATTCACTCATTTTTTCTGCTATATCGTTGATATAAAACATATATTTTTGAAACAAATTCTAACATGCAAAAAATGTTAAAAAATAAAACGAGACTCCAAATAGTTTTAAACATATAATAGAGAATGAAATCTGGTACAAAAGCCTTAAAATTAAATTCTGCTTTTAGTGTTCCAGGAAGGAGCCTTTGGCATTATATCATTATTCTTTCTAAATTTAACTAATTTAAAGGTGACATGAATAAAATATTCATTAAAACTACAGTAGCCATTTATCTATGACCTTTAACAAAGCTGCTATTAACTTTCAATTGACTCACAGTTGTAGATTGAACCTTACCTAATAAAGTATCCATTCCTTTCTAAACCTTCCTGGTAGAGTTTTGATTTACATCCAAAAACTGTCTATAAATACTATACCTTAGCCAGCTCCATGCTTCCTACTTCTTATTTCTTAAGTCACTGTAATGCTTCAAGCCAATATTATTTCTAGTATTTCAGTAAAGAACATCTCTATTAAGGACATCTGAAGCACTCTATTTTAATTACTGGTTTCTTTAATTTAGTTTCCCTTATAGGGAATAGCAATGCCAAATGGTTTTTAAAGGATTCAAAAATGTTCCCAGGTGAACTAATTATGCCCTTTTATTTCCGTAACTGTTGTAGTAAAACCTTCTGAGGAATCATTCTGATGAATCTGTATCCTTTGCCTCTCTCCAAAACTCATTCCAGATCTCTTACATGAGCAAAATATACATTTATATTTACTGTAGAGTTAAATACTCATCATTTCTCTGAACCTAATCAGCCTACATATCCAAAGTCTAATTGATTTTTAAATTATATTTTGGCACATAATAATTAAACCTGCAGAAGAGCCAAGATGGTAAAGATGTGATAACAAAGTTAGAATTTCAAGTTTCTCTTGTTTTAGATATCTCCCACTATCTGCCCTTTCTACCCTGCTTTGTTCCATATCCAGAGAGAGATTGATCTGTATGGACTCCACCAGTGGCTTCCCCGGCCATCTGACTTCTGGTGGGTTTGGACATTGGGGGCCTGCAGGGGAGAGAGAAGGGGATTCGGTCAGGGAATTCTGGCTATTTATTTCTCTGTAGGGGAAACACTCTCTCTCCCTCAGGGGTTTCCTTGTGTTGGTTATGACCCTCAAACTAAGGTTGCTGTTCCTCTTAAGATGGCATTCTCTGTATGCCTCTCTTCTGGTTTTGGGAATGGTTTTCCTTTGTGTCTTTAGGTTTAAGGAATTACAATAAGCTTAACTGCTACCAATATCAGGTTACTGCGGCATTCTTTTTGGAGTGTCTTTGTAAATACCTGTCCTCATTTATTGTAATTTAAGTGTACCACTTATTTCCTATTGGGGCCCTAACTGTTACATACACTTTGAAGTCTAGAAGTGTTTTTTTATCTGTGTGTAATTGTAATGTCCTGGAAATGAGAGCCATGATTTGGTCACTTTGCACAGTACTAAACTTGCTCCAGATTTAACAACATCAAGTAACTTCAGAGTACGTCTTTGGTAGATTCTACACTTCCAATTTCATATTTCTTATGTCACTATGATGCTTCAAGTCAGCCTCATTTCTGAAATATGCTTATAGATTTAACAAAAAAACTACCTCTTTATTATTTTAAAACTCTTAACTTTGTTTAACAACTTTTAAAATCAGTCCTACTTTTGGGATTCCTGAACAAAATAAGTGATGAACTAAGGTGTTTTATTCATTTAACCTTTTAAACAAGTTTTACTTCATTTTTAATAAATGGCAATTATACATTAGTTATAATACAATACAAGGAATTAGAAGTAAAATGGTTCAGTTTGTATCCTCTCTGGGTTGTTGTCATATGTAAATTTTCTGGCAATCAAAGTACTACCTTTAAGTTCCTCAAGAACTCTGCTTTTAAAATAAGTGAATGGTGATAATCGGGACTTCTGCTTAAGGCACACTCATGCTGTAGCAGACAGTGCTTCTGTTGTAAAGAGGTAGAAGAGTTGAGTGATATATGACAGTCATCTATTTGGAGATGGTGGGAAGCTATTCAGGTTAAGATGCTGAAGAAAAAGAAATCACAGAGAGAAACATTGGAAGCCAGGAGATAAGCAATTAGCACAGTTTCTGCCAGAAACAGACTCTTGCAAATATGCCAATTGATTTATGATAAAGGGGATATGGCTGGCAGTAGGAAAAAGAATGACCTTTTCTGTCGGTGGCCCTAGGTAAATTAGATAATTATATAGGAAAAAGTTAACCTTGACTTATACTTCACACCATAGGCAAGTATTTGTTTTACTTGGATCACCTATCTAAATGTGAAAGATAAACCAATTAACCTCTTATTAAAGAACCTAATAGAGCATTTTCATGACCTTGAGGTATACAAGGTTTTCAGAAATGGGATACAAAAAATACTAGCTGTGAAGAAAAAAAATGATTAATTGTACTTGGTTAAAAAAGAACACCTGTTTATAAGCATCATTGAAATAGTGAAAATGTATGTTACATAGAACAAAGGACTCTATTTAGAAAAAATGAAGAAATTGAACAATTAAAAAAAATCATGCAATCAAAAAATGGTCAAAAGACTTTAACATGCACTTCTCAAAAGAAGATACATAGCTAATAAGTGGATGAACAATTGCTTATTTCCATTAATCATCAGTGAAATGAAAATATAAATGGCAAAAAAGCACCATTTCATAAACACCACAGCAGAATTCAAATTAAAAAATTGATAATGCCAAATATTAGTTAGGATATAGAGCAACTGGAATTTTCTTACCTCACTGGTGGTGTGTAAACTACAAAAACACTCTTGAGTTCTGTTTGACAATATATACTAAAGTTGATCATTGTATACTTTGACATATCAATTCTACTTCTAGATATATGCCCAAATAAATATGTATATTTGTTTATCAAAAGACATTTAAAAGAATGTTCACAGCATTACTGTTCATAATAGGTGAATAGAGGAAGTGAACCCGAATGTCAATCAACAGTATAATCCTATATAATAATCCTATATAATAAAAGGCTAATATGCAAATCGACCAAACGGCAGAACGACCCGGTCACTGTGACCTGCACTGACCACCAGGGGGCAGACGCTCAATGCAGGAACTGCCCCCTGGTGGTCAATGCGCTCCCACAGAGGGAGCACCCTCAGTCAGAAGCCAGGCTCATGGCTGGTGAGCACAGTGGCGGTGGCAGGAGCCTCTCCCGCCTCTGCAGCAGTGCTAAGGATGTCTGACTGCTGGCTTAGGCCTGCTCTCCATGGGGAGCAGGCCTAAGCCCTCAGTCACCATCCCCCGAGGACAAACTGACTGCGTAAGAGCACAGGCCGGGCTGAGGAACCCTCCCCCACCCCCCAGGGCATGAATTTCATGCACTGGGCCTCTAGTGGATTAAATACATTTTGTGTATTCTTAAAGCAATGAGAATGAAGGATACATTGCTACACAACAACATGATAGTGAGTGCTATAAGGCAGGACAGTAATTAGTTTTAGAAGGGGTAGTGATAAGGAGATCATAAAGGGGGGCCTCCTGAGATGCTGATAATATTATTTTTCTTGAATTCAATGCTAGTTACAATGGGTGAATTATTATTGAGATGTGTGTATGATACACTTCAGCCAAAAAGTTTGTCTAAATAAAAAATAAAGTATTTTTTTCCTAGAAAAATATCACCACCGTGACTGACCCCTCTGTTTTATAGAAAAGCAAAAACAAATACCATGACAGTACATTGCATACTCTCTGTTATCAGCCATCACAGGTAATTTTGATATACAACATCCAATAGTTAAAAGACGACTACATTAAACAGAAAGTCTTTTAATCAAACACCTCTGTGACCTGAGGTAGTGGTGTAGAGAGGAAGAATTTCTTTGGTTCTTTGGATGGCTCCAATCCCCAGAGGCTCTGGAGTTTTTTGGAACACAGTTACATTAGATTTCAACCTCCTATTCTCAATATCTCTTTACCAGAAGGGGCAGTTCAGGAAGAAGAATCTGAGGATCCTGGAGGTAACTTCAGAAATTAGTCTCATCCTTGTTTTACTTTTACCTTCTCTCCATTTTATGAAAGTTTCAGTGTTTCCTTTGGAAGTTTTGGAACAACACATAGCATTGGTGTGCTTTACATTTTCATCAGGAGTATATATACATTTTAAACAATTATTTTGTGACCCAAAGTGGGCTAATGTCCGGCAACAGTTAGCAAATGAACCATAATAATACCTTGAAAAGAGAAGTGAGCATTTCTCAGTCATCCTTGACCATGGATTTCTTGGAGTCATGCCATTGTTACCAAAGGTCCATTTTCAGGCAACTCTGCCTGAGAATATAGAAATCTGCTGAAGATGCCTCATTTATGAATAATTGGAAGAAACTGAAAGATCCTGATTCCATACAGGTGGGGAATTTTCAATAACAACTGCAGAAAGTTTTCTAAAGAGTTTTTTATGTTTCAGCTCTTGCCCACCACAGTCTACTTAAATCAGTAGCCAGATTTTCTTTGATGAGTCCCAATTTCCAATAAAATATGAGAGGGCTGGAACTGTTCTAAAATACTTAATGATATCCCAATAGACTATATTTTAATGTTAAAAGAGTAAAATACTATAAAAATAATACTGCTGGTAATGGATAATAAAACTGATAGATTTATACTCCACTAGAGACAGTGGAAATTAATACAAATTCTCTAAGAGAATTGGCAATGTATATCATAACTTGTAAACATTTATTTTTTTCAACCTGCTTGGGCATTCATCCATCCTAATGGGATAATTAGACTTGCAAATCTAAATTATGTATAGAGGCCCAGTGCACAAATTCGTGCATGGGTGGGTTCCCGAGGGGGTTGGGGGTGGGGGGGGCGGGATGCTATCGGCCCTCCTGGGAGGCAGTGTGATGCCCTTGCTGGCCCGGGATCCGGATTCGTCCTGCTGACATTTGCGCCAGTTATTGGGAGCCACCTGGTGGCTGCTTTTATGTTGTTTCTTCCTTGCAGAGCGTCTAGGGAGGGAAAGCAGCTGTGGTGCCTGAGGCAAACTTCCAGGAGGCCGGCGGTGCTGTCAGGATTGTGCCAACGGCACTGGTCCATCGGTACCTGGCCCGTTCTCTGGAGACTGGACCTGCAGGACTACTGAGGGAGTGAGTGGCTGCCAGCAGGCTGGTGGGCCGCTGGGATGGGTCTCAGCTGAGCCATGCTTCCGCTGTGGGAGTGCACTGACCACCAGGGGGCAGCTCCTGCATTGAGCATCTGCCCCCTGGTGGTCAGTGCGAGTCATAGGTACCTGTTGTTCAGCTCGTTCCAGTCGTTCAGTTGCTTAGGCTTTTATATATATGGATATATACCATTGACAGTTTTGTTTTAAATTATTAAAAAACTGGAAACAAATAGAAGGGATTAGATATCCTATCTAATAAAAGAGTAATATGCAAATCGACCCTACCTCTGCTACAGCCACAAGCCACGCCCACCAGGCAATCAGGAGCGGGTATGCAAATTAACCCAACCAAGATGGCTGTGGCCACAGACAGAGTAGGAGGCTTGGGTTTCCCCGACAATGGAGGAAGCCAAGCTTTCCTCACACCCTGGCCAGCCCAGGCCTCCACTCAAGGCTACAAAGTTTCAATGATAGAAGATAAATAAATCCCAACATAAATGGCGGCAGCCACGGAGCTGGAGAGAGCAGGAGGCTTGGGTTTCCATGGCAATGGAGGAAACCAAGCTCCCGCAGTCCTGGCCTGCCTTGGCCTCCACTTAAGGCTACAAAGTTTCAATTATAGAAGATAAATAAATCCCAACAAAAATGGCTGTGGCCTCGGAACGAGCAGGAGGCTGGGCTCTGCTCAAGGCTACAAAGTTTCAATTATAGAAGATAAATAAATCCCAGATATCAGGGCCTCCGCTTGGGTTGCCGGGGGACATGGCCGGCCTGCAAACCACCACAGGCCCCTGGCCCAGGCTGCCCCACACCCCAAGGGAACCCCCACCCTGATCCGGGACACCCTTCAGGACAAACCAGCTGGCCCCCACCCGTGCACCAGGCCTCTATCCTATCCAATCCTTTCTCATAAAAGAATAATATGCAAATTGACCATCACTCCAACACACAAAATGGCTGCCCCCAAGTGGACACAAGATGGCCACCACAAGATGGCCAGCAGGGGAGGGCAGTTGGGAGGGACCAGGTCTGCAAGGGAGGCAGTTGGGGGTGATCAAGCCTGCAGGGAAGGGCAGTTAGGGGTGACCAGGCCTGTAGGGGAGGGCAGTTAGGGGCAAACAGGCTGGTAGAGGAGCCGTTAGGCATCATTCAGGCTGGCAGGGGAGCGGTTAGGGGGAGATCAGGCTGGCAGGCAGAAGCAGTTAGGGGCAATCAGGAAGGCAGGCAGGCGAGCAGTTGGGAGCCAGCAGTCCTGGATTGTGAGAGGGAGGTCTGACTGCCCGTTTATCGGGCCTAAACGGGCAGTTGGGCATCCCTTGAGGGGTCCCAGATTGTAGAGGGTTCAGGCTGGGCTGAGGTACACCCCCCCCCCGTGCACGAATTTTGTGCACCGGGCCTCTAGTAAAAACTATAATGCTTTAGCAAAATAATGTTACAGAGCCGATACAATATATTTGCAAAAATGTTAATGGCATGAGAGAGATATGGTTATTTATGAACAACATAGGGTATGAATCCATAAATATATGATCTGTATTCAGCTAGGGCCACTCTCTCCTCAGAGATCCAGTTAAACTTGGCATAAACCTCGCATCCATGGCCCCGTGGGAGTGCACAAGCCATCTGCTTGATTTTTGTGGCTTCCACACCTGTCTTCATCATGCTCTCTTCAACTCTATTCCCTGAACCACCTGGAGTTAGACCACAGTACTTCATTGGTTCCCACAAAAAACTTATTCACAGCAAATATTTGTGTTTCCTGATAGTCTATGTTGAAGACTTAGGGTGGGCAAATTGCTGGAGAGGAGAGATTATAGATAAGATTACAAAATATGGCATGATGTTCTGCCATCTCTTGGCTCCACCTTCACCTTCTCTTCTTTTTGTTTCTGCCTCCCATCCCCTTAAGAAAAGAAAAAGGAAAGAAAAGAAAAGAAAGTTCTTCATTAATCTTATGCAGGGTTAATCTGACTTTGTCCAGGGATTTGTATTAGGTATAATATGAACTACCTCCTCAGTAAATACAGTCTGTCCCTGAAAAATTTTCTGATCTAAAAACTTTTCTCATTTGTATTACTTATAGATTGATCCCTATTTAATCAAAATGACAGATGTATATTATCTCTGTGTAGCTCTCTGTCTCTTCCTCCTTTTCTGAGCTCCTCGTGCTCTTATTGGTAAGTACATTTGTAGTTTATCTAACTGCTGGACAAATGCTTTTTCTGTCTTACTGTTTCACTCCCTGAAGAAGGATGATGTTCATAGAAAATGAAACTGTTCTTTGATTAAGGATATAGAGGTTGCTGTGAACCCATGTTTGAGTATCCCAAATGTTTTAAAATTCATTTGTAGGGAGAAAAAGTTATACATACTTAAACCAAGGACTGTAATGAAACACATCAAGATAGTAACAGTGGATATTGGTGATTAATGTAATCATTAGTAATATTTGCTTTATTTATTATATTTTTCAAATATATTTGTGTGTATGTGTATATATATATATATGTATATACTCACACTTTCAATTTAAGAGAATAAAACTATTAACTACATAAAATGAAGTATATTTAATCATAGTGCCATACACAATGTAAATATTAATACACAATTAATATATTGATATTCTGATGGTTATTTGGAGAAATTGAGCATTCCCTTTTAGATTTGGAAGTATGCTCACTTGTAAATATTTATTCTCCTGAAATCTAAGAATCTCCAATAAACAGAGAGAATAAAAAAATTAGGCTGCAAACACCTTAGCATGTTCCAAGATGGAATGCAAATCACAAAGGAGGTTCCAAAGTAATTTTCACATTCTCAAGTAAATGTATTATTTTCTTGATCTTTTTTTTGTTATGAATTCTTTCTGTAGCTGAATATTTTATAGAGTTATGCTACGCTTTCAGCTGTTCTACTCTGGTGGCATAATGTTTGCAAGTCTTTTCTAAGCCAAATCACCTATATTATGCTGTATCACTACACATTAGGTATCATTAAATATCTATTTCACTTATCACAAATTTTGACATGTCTGCTGTAAATTGAAGACCTGGTTTAAAATTGCTCAATACAGGGCTGTCACTTAGTATTAGACCAGGGAGAAGGCAATATGCTGGCATGTAAAGACCTTAAAAACAATTTTCATCTGTTGTTAAGAAAACAAAAATTGGCTTTCATGTTGTGAATTTTAATGAAAAAAAAAAGAAATTATGTGGACTTGGTTTCAAAAAGGTATTTATGGTACTACGGGGTTCATTCCTTCATTTTTCTATGTGCTGGCATTTGTCAACTCACAGTGTTAATCTAAAAATAATGTTGTAAGGGATATAAATGGTAAGTAAATGAAGTCTGAATAACCTAGTTGAATGTCTTAAACAGGATCCTTGCAGGAAGTAAGGATGAGAATATGATTAGATGCATCTTGTTTAAATTCTACCTGTGCATCATTGCTTCATGACAGAGGTCAGAAATGTTTCAAAAGTTTTATCTAAAATTTTTTTACAGGTATTTCAATTATCAGGTTGAAAACTGGAGAAACACTAACAATTGAAATGTACCTATTAAATTAATATTTTCCTCTGTTTACCCCATATTAATTTCTGCCAGTTATTCAATTACACAGTCAAAAGAAAAATAATGTTCATTATGACCTCTATACATAAAGCTAGGAGTTTCCTCTGCTTGAAACATTCCCTCATTCAACTTTATTTAAGAAAAGCTCATTATCTCTCAAGACCCAAAAGAAGCCCCCTTATTTTCAGAGTATCTTCCCCATCTCTAGGTGATGCCCTGGATTTCTATTGCTTTTTGTATGTGTATCAACATGTGAAGGAATATAGGTTATGTATATGTATATATATACTTATATGTGTGTATGTACATATGTATGTGTGCATGTGTTTGTGCATGTAGGTATCTTTACATTTCAAAAAATGTTAGTGTTTTTGAGGGTAAGGATTATGCTATATATATATTTTTTATTTCTTTTTCTGTACTTCCCTTTAGAAGAGGAAAGCGTTTCACCATGGCCAGGTGGGCCACTTGGTTGGAATGTCTTTCCATACATCAAAAGGTTGCAGGTTCGATTCCAGTCAGGGAGCATACCTGGGTTGCGGGTTCAATCACCGGTTGTAGTGCATGTGGACTTGGTTTCAAAAAGGTATTTTTGGTACTATGGGATAGTACCATAAATACCAAGAGATACTGTTCAGCAAAAAATACCCCATGGGGAATTTAGCATATGGGAGGCAGCCAATCCATGTTTATCTCTCTTTCTCAAATTAATAAGCATATCCGTGGGTGAGGATTAAAATAAAAACAGGAAAGGGTTTCAATATTCCTAGTTAACTGATTTAGCGTAGGCCCAGACTTGTCATAACAGATGCTGGCTGCCAGCACCTGCTACGTCCATGTTGTGTGACCAAGTTATCAGCTCTGCTATAAGGTACTTATATGTGTGTATTATTTGGTTTTACAACATAATAAGACAAGGAACAAAAAAGTAAGGAAATGTCACTAGTATACGCCATTAATGTCACTAGTTTATGCCTGCTAAAGTTTAAAGACACAGATCATATGGCCACTTTCTAATATAAAATACATGGTCAAGTTTCATGGGAGGCAAACTCTCTCTATACAGTTATCTGAAAGCTGAGTTGGCATCGCTGGTGTCTATAAATAACAGGCAGGCAATATTTGTTTGATTTATCAACAACAACAACAAAACAAACAAATATTTACTGTATGTCTACTTTTTGCTAGGGGTATTGCTAAGGGCTAGGAGGGCTATGCTATATGTAATCTGATTCAGGGTGTTGTGGAAATTCCTACAAGCCATATCATACAGCTTGGAGCAAGACAGCCAAAAAGAAAATCTAAACCAAGAGATACTGTTCAGCAAAAATTACCCCATGGTGAATTATAGCAGCAAACAAAATCACAGCACAATTTGTTTTGGAAACTTTTGTGTCTCGTCTCATTCTTTCTCACATAAAAGTACACAAGTTAAAACTGTGTTGTTAGTTCTTTCTCTCAACTTTGCAGCAGTGACAGTTTATGGATTCAATAATTTCTCACATTCTACTTGGAAAATGTTTCTTTATCCAAAGTTTAACTCCTTTAGGAATACAAACTTCTAAATTTTCTCTGTGCTGTATTAGTACAACTAGATTCACTAGACTAATAAATCTATAAATTTTCTAGTCTTGAACAGTGTTACCCCAGAAATCACATAGATAGAAATGGAATTGCTAATTTTCAATAAATCTACAAAAACAGGTAATAGTGTCATGGGCCCCCAGTTCTAATTATTTTAGCTATAATGAATGACACCCCAGGGACTCGTTTTGGGTCATAAAATGTGCTGATCAGAATACATATTTTAACCCCAAGTTATTTTATAATTTTACCTACTTTTCCACTTTAAAGTATGAATTCTAAAAATGATTTTTCATTTCAACTTATTGTATATAGGAAAGAGAAAAAAAAAGGAAACCAAGAGTTTTTCCTTGTATTTGTTATTAAAATGAGATAACACTTAAGTAATATTCAAGAAGTTGTTTATAATATGTACACCAGTACATTTATTTAATGGCTACTTAAAATTTAAGCATTTGTAAAAAGAAACCATGAAATTACTATTTATATTCTTGTATTTTACAAGAATGCACATTTTACAACAGAAATTCACTTTTATAGTGAATGATAAATGTATACTTTGGGAACAAATTATCTAAATACTAGAGGCTCAATGCAAGAGTTGGCCTTTCTTCCCCTGGCTGCCAGCACCGGCTTCCCTCTGGCACCCAGGACTCAGGCTTCCCTCCGGCCGCTGGCACCTGGGACCTGGGCTTCCCTCACAGCCCTGATTTCGTCCGGAAGGTCGTCCAGAAGGGCGTCCAGTCTAATTAGCATATTATGCTTTTATTATTATAGATACAATTAAAGATTTTAATTTCCTTAAATAATTATAAAATATTTTCCTATTCTTTAAAAGCAGAGTAATGTACTTTTAACTTAATGTTCTTATTCTTTTTTTCTTAAAAATTTATCAATGTTTAAAATATCTATCACTGGTCCATGATAACTACCATTAATTCATATATTAAGATGAATTAAAGGTATTGGTTTCAATATATCACAAAGTATTTTTCCTGTCTCTGCAATTGTACATGAAATCACCTCTGAAATAATATGACTATAATTACCTTTTAAATAAACTTAAGGAATCGATTTAGAAATGAAGTTATCAAGAGTACCCTAAATGTAACATTTTCATAAAATAATTGTGAAAGCTCTGAGTTGAAATTAAATCTTAATGAATGCTTACCCTGTAATATTGAAATCTTTAAAGCCTTTGAGTTTCACAGGATGAACTTTGGGATTTCCTGGTCTAACCTCAAAGTAGATGTGTGAAAGGATGGATTAGCTGTGTTCTTTGTTATATTTTTATAATTAAAGACAGAATGAATAGAACAGTTGACATGTTAAATCAGTAACCCTTCATATATTTACTCTTATCAGAAATTCACACACAAATCAGGTACTGGTCAGCAAAATACAGATCTGGTAACATTTCTGATGCTTTTGTGGACAGTTTATAGTAATATTTATACAGTTTCTCTACTTTTATAATGTAAATGTTCCTCCTTTCTTTGTGACCAAGTTGAGTTGGTAATAGATGCTACTAGTAAATAAGCCCCATAAAAGAAGTACAATAGACAGTTACTTGGGAATAGGTCTTACAGGACTGGTCCTACTACAAATAAACAGCACAAGAGACAGCTCCATAATAGTTGGGATTCTCAAAGAGAAACCTTTTAAAAAAATAAACATTTATTATTTTCAGAAAAAGGTTCTAGTAATCTTGACAAGAAGATTGGTTTTACTAGTCAGGTCAGTACCCTTATGAAAATTAAATGCTGTGTTGTACAAGAGAATCTATGCTGAAACTACAAGATGGATCACAACATGTTTGGAAACTCGTGAATATACTCTTACACTCCCCATAAATATTTATTAACAGCACACACGCTTTTAAGAAATCTATGCTGAACAGCAACTCAAATATATCATATTCAAGACATTGAAGAGAGGCGTATACCTTCCTCTGATTAACTCATTGAAAAATAGGACTGAAATTTTTAGGGCCAAAATCATTACTACCATCTCTGACTTTGCCACTAATGACTGGGCTATCGCTATGAGAATTTGGCAGACTCAGTAATATCTTATTGACCTTTGGAGAAATGCAGTGTTATTCACTACTTTTGGTACTGACACTATATTTGGATACAAGAATTTCTTTTTCAGTTAGCAGGACCATATGTGTGAATATCACTGCCAGAACCTTTCATTCGTTTGTCATCCAGTCACTTACCTATTTATGCATTCCCCTAACCTGTTCCATAAGACATTTGAACGGCAGCATATAGGGAGGGCAGCTGGAATTCTAAGTTGGAGCTTGGTAAAGTGATTCCACTATGGCATGCTTTTCGGAAGGTCCTGCCAAACAACACAATGGAGAAGTGAACAATGTTATGCAGCTGTGTTGTGGCGGTGATGCCAAATGCCCACTAGGAAGCTAAAACATCTGGTTGCTTGAATTAAAATCTTTTCTTTTCAACACAGTCCTGTTGCTTGGACAGACATTGTATCAATGGAAAGCCTTTGCTTATTTGTTTAATCTCCTGGAATATATGAATGCAGATATGTGAGGCCCAATTGACAGGCATCTGATTTAAATCAGTGTTCCTGCCCCTGACCCCTTTAAAAAATGATCAAATCCTTCCTCCAAAAATCATAGAAAATATATTCAATTGGATGGACCAAATTAAAACATTCATTCTAAAGGACCTAATTCTCAAGTTTCTCTTTTGTAGACAGGTTATTTTTTTAAATTACCATTTTAATTCAGAGATTAGTGACAAAAGGAATGTAATATATGAAAAGAGAGTCTGGTAATTATAATCTTCCCTACAGACTGAAACAGTGTACCACATTGTACACATAAAAACGTGAAAATGCTTGCGATATTATTATTTTATATTGAGAAACAATTTAATTATTTAGAATGTGGTTTTATTTTTTCATATGCAGCCAATCATACTCTATTATTAAAAACTGTTGCCGTGGTTTCCAGTTTGTAAAATTATATTTATTATATTATGACAGTATATTGGACATTTTGTTTTCACATAAAAAAAAAGAAGTAAAAATAGCGTTCCAATAAATTAAATTGTGCCACACAACCGTATTTATAATTAGAGCTTATTAAAAATACCTATATTGGTTCAGTTTGCATTTTGAAAATTCTCGAGTCAGAAAAAGAATTATCCCCTTTTTCTCCATGTTTCCTTGAATTGAGTCGGCTTCATTTTTCACATTGAAATGCCTAGGGATAATCTGGAAAAACACTTCAGGTTGGATGGAAATGTAGGGTTTGTAGAGAGAAAGGGGCCATGCCTCTGTTCAGAATAAAGAGATGAACACATAAAAGACTGAAAAAATGGACTCTAGAAAGCAATACCTGTTCAATAAGCTGAGGCACTTTAATTTTCTTCAAAATTTGTTTTCCGTGGCCCATCAGGCCTTATTGTTTTCCTATGTACCTCCCCTTTGTTCCTTCTCTCAGCCCCCCCATCAAATGTATAATCCTATATAATAAAGAGGTAATATGCAAATTGACCGTCACACCCTCACACAAGATGGCCACCCCCATGTGGTCAGAAGATGGTCGCCCCCATGTGGTCACAAGATGGTCGCCCCCATGTGGTCACAAGATGGCCACCACAAGATGGCCAGCAGGAAAGAGCAGTTGGGGGTGATCGGGCCAGCAGGGGAAGGCAGTTGGGGGCAACAAGGCTGGCAGGGGAGGGCAGTTGGGGGCGATTGGGCCAGCAGGGGAGGGCAGTTGGGGGCGATTGGGCCAGCAAGGGAGCAGTTAGGCATCGATCAGGCTTGCAGGGGAGTGGTTGGGAGCCAGCAGTCCTGGATTGTGAGAGGGATGTCTGACTGCCAGTTTAGGCCCGATCCCACAGGGATCGGGCCTAAACTGGCAGTCAGACATTTCTTGAGGGGTCCCAGATTAGAGAGGGTGCAGGCTGGGTTGAGGGACACACCCCCACCCCCCCACCCCCCCACCCCCGCTCTCAGTCATGAATTTCATGCACTGGACCTTTAGTAGTATATAATTTCATTCTACTTAAATTGCTACCTAGTTCACAGTTGATTTTCAAAACAACCCTGTGAGGCAAATTTTATGTACCTATTCAGAGCCTGGGAAAGCCCCTCTAAAAGAGGCAGAAGCAACTTGCCAAAGTCAGGGCTGGTGGCTGTGGAGCAGGACTGGACCTCAGCTACTACAGGCTCCTCCCCCAGCATGCTGGCCCTTTGGCCCAATGCCTGTCCTTCTACCATATCCTGTCCAGCAAGGGTGTGCTCACATTGTATGGACAACTATTTTAAACATCATTTTGATCATTTGTTTAGCCACTTTTTGAGTCTTTTGTTTTTCCCCTAATATTTAAGAACATCTGCTCTCTAAATCAGGAAATTCTCAATGCTTAGGGTTGACCATGACTGGTACTGAGGACAGACTCAAAGAGTGAGCAACAATTCTAAAGAGGACAGAGGCACCAGAAATCAGAAAAGTAAATACAAGGCTCTCCATAGAAGTATGTTTCTAGCTATACCAACCCTATTTGCATGATAAGGTCAAGAGAGCAAAAGACGATTCGAGCCTGGAATCTGTGCAGTTAAATAGAATAAAAGAAGAAGAAAATAATTGTAAGTTTTCAATTATGTGTTTTAATGACAGCACCAACAACCACAAAAATGCAATTGAGCTCAACCATGAACATGTGGAAATTTCCATTTATTTATAGATCTGCAATTTAACAAAATATAGAAGTATTTTTCCTACAATGAGTGTGTGTGTTTTAATATCTTTTGGATTTCCTCTTTTTGTATGCAATATTGCATCTCTCTTTGGCCTATTTCAGAAGGTAATCATTCACGGCGCAGGTGTATTAGGGTCCCAGGTCAGAAGCCAAGTGGCGTCTGAAGAGATAGGTGTGAAGTAGGGTCTTGAAGAGCAATCCTGCAGTTAAGACTGTCTTCCATTTAAAACCATGGTTGATACCCCTTTTACTGTCTGAACAGTAAAAGGATATGATTTATATAGTGGTTGGAAATGTGTTTTGTCTCCAAACCTACTGTTATCTTAATTCCCTATTTACATAGACCTTGATGGATTTGGGGTGTGAATTTTCATTGTTAAACTCCTAATTTGTGTCTAAGAGCAAAAAATGTCAAGGGTTCGGTAACCAAAAAGAAACGCCTAGATCTCAAAAAATAGTCTAAATCTCTTTGAGTCACATGTGGTTTGAATTTCAGGATGAAGTAGTTGAGTTCAATATTAAAATATACTTTTTAGTGCCTATCTTTTATCTGTCAGGAGGAAATTATTTAAGCACTGATATTGGGAGAGAGGATTATAAAGCAAATGCACAGAGCATTTCAGCACTGAAATAAAGATGCAGCTATTCAAAATTGTCAAAGGAAAATGCTTTTTCTAATTTTTCATCTCCGCCGTTTGCTGCTGCTATGTTTGAAAATACTTTACACATTGAGTTTCACTTCTTCAACTGTTGTTGTATCTCCTTGATCCTTTTCCCAGCATGGAACCTGACTCAATCTCAAAGATAATATCTTTCAGATGGAAATAGTATTTCTCTCACTGATATAAAATAGATTTCCAATATGAAATCAACACCCCAAGTATTCTTTAAAGAAGAACAAAACTGTACTAGCATATCCAAAAAGCATTGGCACAGGTATGTGACATTATAAAAAGACTAAAGTCAATGAACCAGAGATTTCCTTTGGTGCATGTGCATTATTTTCATTGGAGCAAGCATGTTAAATATTAGGAAGAAGAAAATACACCTTTGACAACTGTGAATTTTAGCTGCTATTTTTTTTCTGTCAACCCCCTGTAGGAAAAGAGTAACCTCAAAGCTCTCTAGGGTGATGAGGTTTGAACAAATTCTACATTGAGATAAATTTGAATAAAGAACATTTACAAAAATAAAGTGAATCGAGCACCTTAAAAAATCTCAATATAATCCGTAATGGTACATTTGAGGGAAAGGCAGCGTGCAAATGTGGCATAAAATAAACATATCACTTAGAAACATAACACTCACTAACCCTGGAGACTCAATTGAAGTTCATCCCAAGTACAGGGCCTGGGAGTTTGGCCAAGAATATTATCTCATGGGGTCTAGGGCTTGATTTGTATTTCACATAATATGAAGTGGCATTCATTACCTTGTAATCGATATGCAGATAAGAAGAAATTATTTATGGCACAATTAACTGGGAAGGGAAAAGTACCATATATGTACATATGGGAGAACTGAGGGTTTCAGACAGGACCATAAACCATAAAGAGACTTTTGACAGCGATCAGACCTCTAAGATAACCTGCTGCCTTGGAAATTCATCCAGCTTTATGTGCTCTAACATATTTGTAATCATCTTTTAATGTCATGCTTCAAGTGCAAACTGGATGTTTATGAAATTCCCCTCCCCTATTAAAAATAGCTAAAGATGTTTTGATTTTTTTTGAAACATTAGAAAAGTGTTTCCAAAATGAATATAAGTTCTATGAGATGTTCATAGTCAGTTTGGGAGATGCTGGGTTGAAAAAGGAAATAGGACTCCTCAGAGCCTTTAATATTCTAATATATATGTAAATTATGACTCTCCAAGAGGAGAATAAATTATATAGTATTTTCTATCATATTTAATTACAAAAGCCTCTTCTTTGGCATGCCTCTTGAAGGAAAAAAAAAACAAACATGAAAAAAGAAAAAGAAAGATGGAGTGACTATTTTTCAGAACTTCTCAAACACACTGGAATATGTCTACCTTCCGCCCCAAGCCAACTGCTTTTCATACAAGGTCTTCCCTAATTTATTTTCTCTTTCTTAGCAACATCTGTGAAAAAGGATCCTCAGTGCTCAGCCAGAGCCCTTCCTGTTGGGTGGGGTGGCCTGTTGGATGGCTCAGTGAGATGCCATTCAGGAGGCTGGAGGAGCACTGACCCTGCATGCAGTTGATAAGAAGCCCAGTTAACCTAATAAGCCTCAGATCACCAAGGTCTGCCCTGGGCTTCCAGGTCTCTCAAGGCTGCTTTTTCCTGCACAACCAATTCAGGGCATTATGTTCTGAGTCATGAACAGGAAAGACATAGTTCATGGAAATACTTCCAGTATGGAAGATTGCTATAATTTACAGATGTTGACAACATCTCATTAATTTGACATGCTCCTTCTTACTCATGTGGTTTTCCAACCTGCGAGGTCAAACCTTTCTATTTTTTGTTTTTGAAACAATTTTTTAAAATAGTAATAATAGAAATTTCTAAAAGTTATGACATGTTTATTACATAGTAAGCACAGTGCAAAATACTTTAAGGCCATGTCTTATATTGAATTAATTTCTAAAAATTGATTAAAATTTTATTTTGAGAAATTTAAAAAAATTAGAAACACAACCATTAGTATATGTATTACCCAGAATTTACAGATGTATAAAATAGTATGTTTCTTTCACTTTCAAATAAAATAATAAAATATTAGAGTTAAGTATTATCTTTTTTTATTCACCTTCTGACATCCTATTCACCTCCCCCATTCCTAGAGGCAAAATTTATTATGAATTTATTGTATCTCTTTACAGTTATATTTATAGATTTTTATGCATGAATATGATTTCATGAAAAATATATGCTATTAGTTTGTGTGTTTTTCATAAAAATCATACCATATTGTACATACATCATTTTGACACTAGCTGTTTTTTTTCCTCACTATTATTTATACCATCCTATTTATATCAAAATAGTACAGTGATTCTTAACCTCTGTCATTCCATACATGCCTTTGGAAGCCTGCTAAAGCTAATGGACTCCTTTATGGGGTAAATTTGAAAATTTCCTTAATAATATACATAGGATTACAAAGGAACACAGTTATATTAAAGCATAGCTACAAAATCTGAAAAAAACACACATACAAATTAATTATAATATAGTAACCCTTGATTTTTATTAATTCCTTAAGTAATATATAGTAGTAAATCTATATTATAATTTGGAGGACATGATAAGAGTAAACAGTATCTCTAGATGTTTGCAACAACTATGATGTTACATGAAAAACATTGATAAACTGTAATCTTTATTTATTTATTTATTTATTTTTAAATATATTTTATTGATTTTTTACAGAGAGGAAGAGAGAGGGATAGAGAGTTAGAAACATCGATGAGAGAGAAACATCGATCAGCTGCCTCTTGCACACCCACAAGGTACATGCCCTTGACCGGAATCAAACCTTGGACCCTTGAGTCCGCAGGCTGACGCTCTATCCACTGAGCCAAACCGGTTTCGGCTAAACTGTAATCTTGACAGACTCAGATATCACTCATGCCACTCTGGTTTATAAGCCCACATTTATTGTAAAAGAAAATACTTAAATTTTACTTAGAGCCTGGTGATTATAAAGATGTAATCTTACCTCCATTCTACCTCCAGAGCCTCCTGAATTATTTACATATCCTTAACTTTAATTTTTTCTTACTTCAATTAATTGTCATTGTCTTCTCCCAATCTGTTTGACTTTTAAACAGTATTTATAGATCTTTTGATTAAGAAGTTAGCATTTTTGATTTAGCAAAGTGTGTTACTTTTACTTCGGTGGTCTTTGCCTTTTAATTTAAAATATTTTCACCTTTAGGCTTTTCATATAACTGAATTTTTTTTAATGTATATTGTAAGGAAGAGACTTAATTTTACTTTCTGCAGTATCTTATTTAATTCTTACAGTAAAGCCAACATTTTGGTAATATAGAAAACTATTATTTTTTCAAACACTTTTTAATATTTTTTGAAATAATTTTTAAAATTTACAGATAATTTGCAAAAGTAATCCAGAGGGTTCCTGCATAACCTTTATCCAGATAGCACCATGATCAAAACTAAGAAAGTAGCATTGTATTGTTAATTTACTAAAGATTCTATTCATATTCACCAGTTTTCCACTATGGCCTTTTTCTATTCCAGGATACAAACAGGATCCCGCATTGAATGCATTTTCGTGTCTCCTTAGTATCTTCCAATCTGTGAGAGTTCATCTCTCTTCCTTTTTCTATCATTATCTTGACATTTTTGAAGAGTACTTGTTACTTATTTTAGAGAATATCACTCATTCTGGATTTGTCTGCTATTTTCTTATTATTAGATTGAGGTTGCATTTTTAAGAAAAAAATACCACAGAGGTGGCATGCCTTTCTCAGTGCATCTTATCAACGAAGTGAATTATGTCCATATGTCTTTATATTGGTGATGTTAACCTTGATCACTTGGTTAAGGTGATGTCTGGTCGATTTCTGTACTTTTATGATTTTCCCATTTTATATTAATAAATAGGGGAGGTACTTTGAAACTCTGCAAATATGCTGTTTCTCCTCAACATTTTCATTCATTAATGTCAGCATTCACTGGTTGATCTTTCTTACAACAGTTATGATTGTGGTGTTCTAATGATGGTTTTCTATTTCTCATATTTCTTCTATGTTTAGTTATTTATATTAGTATGGACTCATTCATGACGTGAACATTTTTTTATTCTATGCATTTTAACCCAATACTGTTAGTACTTATTTTATGACTCCAATTGTTCTAGCTTTGACCACTCAGAGCTCTTTCCAGTTGGCTCCTGTGCTCTCTGACCTGGCCCCATCCTTTTTGGACCACTTCCTCCTTTATGGCCAACCCAGGATGCCCCAGGCTCATCTCATATTTTCTTGCCACCGCCCTAGAATCAACCACTCCTCCAAGGATCCCTGCTTTGTTTTGTTTGTTTGCTTTTTCATCAGTGAATGATATTAGACGCCCAAGACTAGGCATTTAAAGATTAAAATATGTAGTGGTTTCTACCGTGCTTTAGAAAAGGGGACAGCAAATTGTATAAATGGCCAGATCACATATCGAGTTTGCAGTCCATACAGGTTCTGTTGCAACTACTTCATGCTATTGTTGTAACACAAAATCAGCCATAGATCATTGGTAAATGAATAGGTGCGGGTATGTTTCAATAAAACTTTATTTACAAAAGTAGGTGGTAGGCTGGATTTGATTCATACAGCTGTAGATTTCCAACCCCTGCTCTAGAATGACAAGCCATGTGCTGATTTTCACATTATGTTTCACACTTAAAAAATAAAAACAAGGATTAAACACCTAGTAGGGTGTTTTGTTTTGTTTTGTTTTCCGGGTGAGGAACCTTCTTAAGGATCAATCTGACTGGTGTCCTCTCCCTTATTCTCATAACCTTTCTGCCCTTGTTAGCCCCAGTTTCTGCCTACTTGAATATATCCTACCTCATGTTCTGTGCTGGGCACAGTGTACTGCAGCTCCTTCAGAAGCCGCTTCCGTCTTCCCAACCCATAAATGCAGGTGACATCCCTTCTTCTTAACAATATTTGAAGCACCTCAAAAGGTATATAATTTTTAAATAAATGTTCTCAAATCCCCAAAACCATCTCAAGAATAACTAAGTCTTCACCAGTCCTTGAATATGGCTGGTAGCTTCCATTCTTCTGCTTACCTCCGATCTCCTTGACATGGCCACCTTTCTTATCAACTCTCTGTCAAAGCCCTACGTTACTTTAAGACTAGCGTTGAATTTGAGTCACTCTCTGAGACCTTTGGGGATCCCAGCTCCACCATCATTCTCATTTTCCTGTGGATTCCTGCATGTCTTGTTGGATCCCTCACAAATGCTGTTCATCATTGTCATCTCCCTTTGCATGCATTCCCATCTCCCGCAGCAGGTTATACATCCCGCCCAGAAAAGAACCATGTCCTGGGCCTTCCCACGCAGTTTGCAGACTGTCGATATGTGCAGCCAAAGCAGGCCTTCATACATGTCTGTGGGGAGGAACAATGGCATTCCTTAAGCCCTTACTTTAATCAAAGAGGGATATTTAAAAAGATTCTCTCCTCTACCTAATTACCTGGAACAACCTTGGTATTCCCAAATCACTTCAGAGTTCTACGTATTCATCTGAGGATTATAAACAAACAAGTTAGATTGTAGCAAATCAGTACTCATTTTTTAAGCAATGAAATATTCTGTGATATGGAAAGCAAGGGCAAGGAGACAGTATCTCTCTCTAGTGTAGGGTGTCTGCTGAGAAAGGGAGCATTCATTAACAGGTCAGATGTCTATAATTTTAATCTTACTGGAAAGCCACATAAACCGAAGTTTATTATTTTCCAAATGTTTAGGGACCATAACAGATTTCTGCATATATATATATATATATATATATATATATATATATATATATATATATATATTTTTTTTTTTTTTACTGAGTTCTGTAGAGTTTACCAAATCCAACAGCATTAGTGTTAAGCATTTGGGACCTACAATGGCTAGTCTGTGCTGTTAAAAGGAAAAGTGATATATAACCCTATACAGTGTAGACAGGCACACATGACCCCTGGGATTCAGTGCTGAGTTTCACCTTTAGAGCAAAGGTGTTACATAACTTAGAGACATATGGATTATATTATCACCTTTAAAAGGTGAAATATTTTCCCTGTGACTCTTTTCCGGATGTTTCCGCTCTTAGCATGATCTGGCAAGACAACTCATTGGGATCAAGCCAGCTTCTGTAAGATTGTTAATCTAGGTCCAAATTTCTGAGTGTAAATACGGTTTCTATCAGAATCTTATATGTGTGCCTGGCATTTCCTTTGTAAAACATCAGAAGCACTTCATATAAACTAATTTGTGACTTAAACAATTTATATAGATCATCATAGAGCCAAAAGGAGGTTTCTCTCTTTATGAACTTGTTTCTTTATGATGCAAATATTTTTCTAACATTAGCCTATTGGTGACCTATTAATAATAATCAACAGATAACTTGAAGTACCAAAGCTCTTGGGTTTTATGCTTAAGACCTTCACCTGTCTATGTTTTTACCTAAAACTTTTAGACATTTGTGGAAAGAAAAGAATCCCCATTTTGATTCTCGGTTCATACAATAAGAATAGATCAGAAAATAACATATTTATATCAAACTAGTGAAATTCCTCTTAAATACAATGTCCAAAACCCAGGAGTCATTTTCCTAATACACTTATATTTAAAAATATCCAACTATATATTATTATCACCTTGTCCATACCTGTTAAATAAACTTGTCATTTTACAGCCAATTCAGGAAAGGAGTTCCTACTCCTCTCCTGGGAGACCGAGACATAACCCGCCTGGTCTCTGGGGTCGACCCCTCTCTCCTCTGAAAGGCTGGCTGCATGATTTGATGGGCACAGCTGTCATTATCATCCAGCTTGGCACATGCCTCTAGGGTTTTCCCATTGAGCAAGGCTCTGAACTGTGCAGCCCATGCTTCCTCAAACCAATTATACCTTCTATGCAGTCATCTGAAATGGGGGGGGGGGGAAAGATGATCAACATCATTCCCAGCCTGGTAATGAGGAAGCGATTTCCCCTTATTATAACTGACTAACTATGTGCAGGCTGACCCTCAGGGCCCTCATCACCCTCTTCCTGTCCCTCTGGAAATCATGGTCAAGACTCACTTTTCATTTCAGATTTCCTTGACTCCTTACTTGTTTCATTTATTTCTCTTAATTCCACCCCTGTTCCAGCTTTACCTGGACTGTGCTGAACGTCCTTTCTCACTCTGTGCCCCCATCCCACCTTGTGCTGATGTGCCGCTCATTTGGACGTGATTTCTGTTTCTCATGTTTTGCCATTGGACTCCCTTGACACAAATGTACTGCTTGGACACCAAAGGAGGAGGATCTTTGAGCTATAAACATGTTCCAGCAGATTCAATTCTTGCTTCTTTTTATCACTTCTAAGGCTCTTGTGTGCACTATGCTTCCTTTTTGTTCCAAGAATTTATACTGTTGTCTGGTGTTTGTATTTTTTAAAAAAATTTCCTCTCTTTAATCGAATGTTTATGTCCTTGACAAGCCTTATATGTCTGTTTTAATCCAAAACAGCGACATCTGTTGGCTGTAAGCAGTTGAAGCATTAGTTACACCGATGATTCGAAATTTATAACCATTTTTGTACCTTTCTACCCCTATGTAGAAGTATAGCAGTCCCACCTTATCTGTGGTTTTGCTTTCCTGCTTGTTTAAGTTACCTGCCGTCAAATATGGTCTGAAAATATTAAATGGAAAATTCCACAAATAAACAATTCATAAGTTTTAAACTGTGTGCCCTTCTGGGTAGCATTATGAAATCTTGCATCATCCCACTCTGTCCCACCCATGATGTGAATCATCTCTTTGTCCAGCATATTCATTCTGCATACGCTACCTGCCCATAAGTCACTTGAGTGACTATCTGGGTTACTGAATTGACTGCCGCAGTGTTGCAGGGCTTGGGTTCAAGTAACACTTATTTTACTTGACAGTGGTGCTAAAGCGCAAGAATAGTGATGCTGGCGATTCAGATATGTCAAAGAGGAGCTGTAAAGTGTATGCATGTGTATGGGGAACAATAGTATAGGGTTTGGTACTGTCGAATGGTTTCAGGCATTCACTGGGGCTGGGGTCCTGGGACCTGTTCCCCAGGGATCAGAAGGGACTGCAACAATTCAAAGACATTGCACAAACAAGTCAGTGTCCTTCATCTCTGAAGATTTGATGAGAAATTAAGAAAGATGTTACAGCAAAACAATTTTGGACACTTATCCACCAATGGCTCCTTCTTTCTGAAATTTAACCCTTTGGAGAAATCCCAAACTAATAAAAAGCCCTAGCCTAGTGCTTCACTCTAATGAAAGCTTATGCACTCAGATTTTGATTTGAACCTACAGAAGAGTTGAACCTAATACCTGTGTAACCTAATGTCTGCTCTTCCTTTTTTTCCTTAGAATACAACCTTCACTTTTTAGCTAGACATATGCCAAGCTGACTAAAAACTATATTTCTGTCTTCTATAAAATTAGCCATGTGCATGTTCTAACAAGTAATATGTTAGCATATTGAATTTGGTCCTATCCATGTGAGCTAATTTTAACGCAGTTACCTCTTTAAAACTCCTGTTTCTAAAATACAGTCACATTCTGAAATACAGGGGGGTTAGGATTTCAACAGATGAATTTTTTAGGGAGGCACCATTTAGCCCACAGCACCGCTGAAGCATAGAGAGAATGGCAACAATAAAACAAAGCAAAAACAAACTAGATGGGAGAGGTGGTGACAAGAGACCACTTCTGGGTCACCCACTTAAAAGTTTAAATTGTGTCAACATTTCCAATCTCACCTCACCAGGACCATTTGAAAATGGTTACCAGAACACAATTACTTAGCCCAATATAAAACTAACATTGCCAGATGTTTTCCAATTCCTATTTTACATAGATTCTAATAGCTTAATAAATGAATTTGTGTAGCTGGGATAGTAGAATCATATGTAATTGTAGTTATTCACACATTAAACTGCAAGGAAATGGCAAATCCAATAATATTAAATCCAAGCACATCTCTCAAGGACTTGTGGACGACATTTAAGCAAAGAGACATGCCACATTCATAGTCTAATTTGCTTGTACCTGTCTACTTAGATTTATTGTGATTTGTCCTTGGTTTGCCTGTATTTATTTGCAGATAACAATCAGTGGCAGATGCAACAGACAACAGTGTAACCTTGAAATATTTTGTGTTAATTAACTTAGGTTCAAATTCTAATAACATGTGTGAATTATTATTAGGGTACTAATGGAGTGTGGAAAATATATGCTGTTGCTCTTATCTGGTTTATTCTACTATTTTATGTTGCACATAGAGTCTTCGAGGCTGTTAAAAACAAAACAAACACAGGTAATGATGATAGTTTATGTGAGTCATAGAGAAAAGTGGAGGATTCAATCCAAACAAACGTAAATTGGTATTGATTTTACATAATTTATGATTATTTAAGAGTCAATTATTATTAAAAATGTCTCATTCATTAATAGAGTAATTATAGGTTTTGAAATGGTAAAGCAATAGATTCAGTTTCAAGTTTATAGAATTAAATGTATTTTTAAAAATGAATATGGCATAAATATGGGCTCCATAGAATTTGGGGTGAGGAAAGTTTATTGCTGCAGATTCATGATATTTTTAGCTCAGATTTACACCTGGCTTCCTAAATTCAATATGTTTGAGTCTTATTAGCTCAGGCCCATTGGAAAATTTCTCCAGAATCATGTTGTTTCCCCCAAACTACCTGATTTATAATCATATTTGGGTTCAGTAATAAGTGGAAAAATTATCTAGATCAGTGGTCGGCAAACTCATTAGTCAACAGAGCCAAGTATCAACAGTACAATGATAGAAATTTCTTTTGAGAGCCACATTTTTTAAACTTAAACTTCTTCTAACACCACTTCTTCAAAATAGACTCGCCCAGGCCATGGTATTTTGTGGAAGAGCCACACTCAAGGGGCCAAAGAGCCGCATGTGGCTCGCGAGCCGCAGTTTGCTGACCACTGAACTAGATCAATATAAGTGTTGGATTGTCTCAAACTTCCTTTAACAAAGAGAAGGAAAGGCGTTCATGTATATGAAAATTATGCCAAATGTTTTCTAAAAATAATAACCTGCCAAAGTGAGTGAATAAGATGTAGATAATTCAAAGTTCAGTAACTCCCAGAGTGAGTAATAGTCTCCACTTGGCCTAAAATATGTGGCTAATTGCTGTTTATTAGCAATATGCTTTCCTCTTTTGCAAAGGCCACAATAAATCAACTATTGGAATTTTCCAATAGCTATTTCGCAGGCCAGATCCAGGATTTGAATGTCAGCTGTAGAAAACCTAGTTTCATTGATGAAAGTCACATAGGTAAATAATAAAGAAATGTTTGCTTATGTATTTTGGAATGGGTGGAGGTGGAAGCTGACCCTGCTGACTTTTGCATCCTCCACTCATGGCCCTCTGGTTCCCTTTACTTTTTTGCTACATTTCTGTCCCCTGAGTGCTTTCACTCCAAGCAGCCAGCTTCCTTCTGCATCTCCCAATGAAGGTTGCCCTTAGGCTAGTAGAGATGCTCAGGACCTGGATGCCTGAGATGTATAACCCTCTGGGGTACAAACTCTGAATCAAGGTCTGATGAGTTTGGGGCAATGGAGTGTGAATATTCCATCTCCCTTGTCTCTGATTAAGAAGACTCTGTCTCCAGTGCTCATGTGTAGAATTGAGCCAAAGTTACCATACTCTGGGGGACTGTATTTAGTTCTACACTCTTCCTTGATTTACATTTATACCTTTCTCATGCCACGCTTTTATACTAGTTTTCTAATAAATCACTTTTTTATGAATCCTTGATTTAGAATGTGTGTCTGGGGAACTTTATTTGAGATATCTAACTTCACAGCAGAGGCTTTTAAATGCTTTTCATGTCCTTAGTACATAATGTTGACCTAGTTGTCAGTCAAATCCTAAATTATTTCTTGTTTAAACACACATAGATAGAGAATGTGCTGGAAAGGCCTTAGTGAACCACTCGTCCAATGGCCTTGTTTTATTGATGAGGACTGAGCAGTAGAGGGCGTGTGTCTGATCAAGGTCACAGCCTTCATGAGCAACGGGTTGGCAACCAGGATTAGAATCCTGATATTCCTGACACCTAGATACATTCTTTACATCAAGAAGTTTTCATAAATTTAAATTGGGTGATTTAAAAGGTATGAAAAGAAACCAAACACTATTAAAGTAAAACAAATTGGCCTGCAGATGAACATAATTCGTAGGGGTATTAAAAACCATTAAAATATAACTTTAGGAGAAAATGAACTGATGGCAACTTAGCTATGTTTTATTCTGCAGTTTTGCCTAAATGTCATTTGCCATAATGCCTCTTTTAGAGAAAACATCAGGTAAGTATATAGGTGTAAGATATGTGTCTGTGTGTATATATGTATATATCACATGCATTGAGTTAAATTAATTTTCTTAAAAATAAAAATTTAAAATATTTACAAAATTACCATTAAAGGCCACAATACAGCTGCTTCACAGACTATGATGAGTAATAGCTTCATATGTCTTACTTGAGAGGCCTCAAAGTGCCTTAAGTGTATTGTACTTGTGACTTATGAGATTCTAAGACAAGACATAAACCCATAATTTTCTGTAGTCACTGTTACTCACAATGATGGACTCAAAACCTGGAGTGGAATTGATTTATTAGATTTTTTTTATTTCAGGTGATGAAGCTAACATATAACTCTAAATTCTCTGATTAATGAAAGGTTCTAAAACCATAGCTAGCACATCATCATGATTTGGTCTCTAAAACTAATTTAAGCAAAGTTGTAAGTACCACTCAAAAAACACCTATTTCTCTCTGTGTGTGCTCATATGCACATGAGTATGTGCTAATGCATACAGTCATAGGCCCATGAAATTTTATGGAAGGTGGAGGGGTCTCTTCTCATGACATCATTTTCATCATTGAGACTATTATGACAGTTTTTCTAGAAGAAGGGGTAGGAAATTTAAATGTATTGCCTTAAAGCCCATTCCAATAGCTTAGCATTATTTCAACTGAGATAAAAACATCTTTTTTAAAAAAGTCGTTTTTATTGACTTGAGAGAGAGCATGAGAGAGAGAGAAACATTGATGTGAGAGAGAAACATGGATCAGCTTCTCCCTGTACATCCCCTACTAGGGATCGAGCCTGCAACATGGACATGTGCCCTAACCACCTTGACTGCCCTGACCGCCCTTCAACTGGCAACCCTTTGGTGCTTGGGGCAACACTCAACCAACTGAGCCACACCAGCCAAGGCCATTTTTTAAAACTTCCTAGGTATAGAAATTCAATAGGCTATGGCATCTAGCTTTCTAATCTGTAGTTTGCAGAATCAGCATCTATTTCTCTGCAGAATATGGTAGTATTCAGTTTGGTAGGACTCCCGCCATTTCCCATGTTTCTTAAACATCATTGGCAACGTTTGGGCAACCACAACTGCACGTTATTTCTCCATGCTTAGGATGCAAGCCATCTTGGTCTAGTGAATATGCGCAGTTTAGCATGCTGGAAAGGCTGCTCAATTATAAATAAAATTTTAGTTAATTCTGTAAAAATATTGGCCATTTTCATGCAGAACTAATTGGAAATATTTCCTATGTCCAACTATTTGATGATAAGTGGTCAACATTTAAACTACCAGTATGCACAGATGAATAAGCAAAATTACCAATAACTGGCCCAATATGTTCAAATTAAATCTATTCAAAAATTTTTCTTAAGATACACAGCTTCAAAGCCCATTGAAGTTGCATAAGGCAGTTGTATAAGGCAGAAGCCAGGGCATGGTCCTTGGGGACTTACAGGAGAAAGAAGAAAATACAGTACCTTTTTATTCTTCAGAATGTAGCTGTAAAGTACCTTACTATAAGGTGTTTATTTGCCAATAAATTGGCTAATTGCCAACTACACATAGACCATTCTAAATAATTTTTTCCCCAAAAACTGGATTCCAAGAAGTGAATGAGTTGAGAAAGCTTATGGCCACATATCCTGATTAAACATTTTGAAAAGATTAAAATACAGTGTGTTGGTATGATCCAGTGATGCGAAAACAGACATGATAAATGATGCCAGTGAGCCTCCTACTATCACCTGAAAGATGTCAGCACTAAGGGGGGGGGGTGTCTTGAGGAAACATTCTGTAAATATCACATAAGAACAACTCCTTTGAGAAGAAATAGCTGAAAAAGTTACCTTTCCCTTACCCACAAAAAAAGCAAAAACAAAAATAGTGACCATACCATTCACCTTGAAACAGCCAGTACAGATAGAAAGCTAGTCTGGGTTTAGAGGGCAGGACCACGCACAGGACACATTGCCTCCCCCTAAAGGCTAATCCTTGGAGAATATGGGACACTGTGGAACATAAATAACCTGTGATTGAAATGACTATGTCTGCTTTCTCCTGGCAAGTGGCAATTAATCCAGAGTGAGTAGGGTTATGCTGTATGGCAGATTAAAGTGTTAGAAAATTTAAGGGTGGTATAAGGGTAAAACATCTGAATCTTAAATTAGAAAGAAGGGCAAGCAAATTAAATTAAATTAGAAAGGCAAGTGAGTCTGGAAGGCATTTGAGTCAGAAAGGGAGAAGAAGAATATTAATTAGTTTTTGTTGTTTTTGCTTTGTATTGGAACTGTTTTTTATTATGCCTGAAAATGTGTTAAGAATCATACATATGTATTCTCATTTGATATTAGAATAACTTGGGGAGACATCCGTTATTGTTCCCATTTTACAGGTAAGTAAACAGTTGTCTGGTGATGTTAAATGCTTGCTGGAAATGAGCAGTTAGTCAGTGGGGCCAGAAATCAAACCTGTGCCTCTCTGGCTACAGACGCTGAACTCTTTCCTTTACAGCATGTCAGTTGTAGAACATGGAATGGGACATTTAACTGCTACAGGCCTGTTTCCTCATCTGTACAGGTGGATAAAAGTACAGATCTGATATAGTTTGTTGAGAGACATATTTTGGGGTGACCCATGGGAAGGACTTAGGGCAGGATTGTCACAAAGCTTGATGTTTGAAAGGCTGAGCCAAGGAGCCCAGTAGAGGATTGTGGTAAAGCCTGAGACAGGTGCTTTGTCAAGAGATGGTGCCCTTGCTTGAGTCTCCCCTCTCTCTCTCTCAGGACCATAGACAATAACCTAATTCTATGTTTGGAATTGCTCACATGGGGAAGAATACAAGAGAATATGATGGAATCCTGGAAAATCCATGCTCACTTCTCAGAACACAGGTCAAACTCCTTTCCTGACTTGGCTCAGTGCCATGACTCTACAGAAAGTGCAGGGTGTCCCCCCAAAAATGTGTGCACACTTGAACAGTTAATAGATCAGTTTTGAAAATGAAATGTATTTCAATAAACACTGCCTTTATCATTATTCAAAGTGTTTGTATTCATTTTAGGGGGACACCCTATATGTTACTAGAGCACAGCAATGTTCTAAAACTACATTAGTTACTACTACTATCCAGCACCACCTACTGGTAAACCGTCAGAATATGGAACATGAAATGCAGTGATAACACTGAACATATTGGTTTTTTTTTTTTAAAGTCCATTTGTGTTAGGGGAATGGTTCAAGAAGACACTGTGCATCCACAAAATAAAACATTACATAGACCTGTTGTAAGAGGGAGAATGTGCAGAAACGGATTTTGGAACAGTGAGCAAAACATTAGATTACAAAATTATAAACAAATATACAAACATGTCTTCAGGGGATTAAGAAGTGGGATAAAGAGGAAATACACCTGATTTGGTGAATTTAAAATTTTTCCTTTCACCTTTGTTATTATATGCATTAGCCACTAACATATCCTTCAAACATAATCTTTAATAGATTTATAATTGGACCAAAATATGTATTAAATGGGTTATCACGGGAGGGAAAGAAACAAATGTGGTCATGTACTTTTGGGTGCATTATTCTTTTTCTTAAACTTTCTATAACCTTATTTTTTTTTAATTAGAGCCTTGTTTAAATTAAAAAGCTAAAATAAGTACCTAAACTAAGGAACCCAAACCATGCACAAGCCCCCTTGAATCTCAGGATCACAGTTCTTTCAGATCAGGTTTATGAATTCTTGTTTATCTAAGATTTTTCCCATGCATATACAGAAAGTGTATACACTCATGCCATGTCTTGGTCAGGAGCCTTTGGGACATTTCCTGTGTTACTGAATTATTTCAGCCTTAGCTAAAAAGTTTGCTGGTACACAGATGACAATGAAAAAGTTTGAATTTAGGCAACAGAGGTATGCTTAATATAGCTTTTTAGGATTCATGTCAAAAGGATTGATGAACTGTTTAAATTCAATTTTATTTTTTACCAAAGACATACTTTCATGGAGTGTAACAGATTAAATAGTTCTACAAGGCTCATATCCAGGATCAGTAGTTCTTTTCATAGTCCTTTGTAACCCATGCAAATTCCCATTCTTAGAGGAAACCACTTTTAACATTGTAAACCATGCCTATCTTACTTATCTCCTTATTTCTACAAGGCATGTCTGTGAACATGTTTTAGTCAATGTTATATACCGTCTGTTTCTTTTCTACGGTGCAAGATGAGGATTTATTTAGCTTCTTCAATTCTCCTCCCAAACACAGGCACACATTCCCTCCCTACCTAATGGAGTTATTTCACACATGGCTTAATCAGTTGTCAGTGTGTACAGCATTACAATTATTTAATTATTTGCAGATGAGACATATTTATGGCTCTGGAAGACATGGATGGTATACTATTTTATTTCTTGCACAAATTTTGGTTATCATTGACTTAATAATGATCTCCTTTTTAACTTTACTTAAGTTTCTATATACTTATCAGTAAACTAGAAGCCCGTTGCACGAAGTTTCGTGCAATAGACCTTCCTTCACCTGGCTGCCTGCACCAGTTTTCCACCAGCACCAGTTTTCCTCTGGCCACCCGCCTATCTCCCGCCAGCGCGATCGGCCACCCTGAGTTCCTCCAGCACCAGTTTTCCTCTGGCCACCTGCTGATCGGAGCGCCTCCCACCGGGGCTGGTGGGAGGCACTCCAATCGGCGGGAGGCACTCCAATCGGCGGGTGGCCAGAGGAAAACTGGTGCTGGCAGAAAACTGGTGCCGGCAGCCACGCAATCGGCCACCCCGAGTTCCGCCACTGGCACCTTCTGCCGGCCCCATGGGTCCTCCCGCAGCCCAATCAGCCACCCTGAGTCCCCGCCCCCCACTTCTCCCGCCAGCCCAATCAGCCACCCCGAGTCCCGCCCCCAGCCTCCCACCAGCCCAATCGTGGGCGCAGCAGAGTGATGGTTATTTGCATACTTCCCTTTTATTAGGTAGGATCATTGCTAAGCTCTCAGACATCTGAAATCTTCTCTCAGTACATTCAAACGAGATAGAAGGAGGTTATCTATCTCGTTCATTTCTTTTTCTTTTGAAACAACCCCTGTTCTCCCACTCACATTTGGGAAGACTGCCCAGCTATCTTCCTGGAAATTTTCTACACTCTTTCCAGTGTTCTATTGCCTGAATTCTGTGTCCTGTATTTTCTTGGGTTAAGCCTTCATTTGGGGAATAAATTGTTTTGAACCCTCCAAAGAAAAAAACGTGTTTGGGTATTTTTGTTTGTTCGAGAGGTGATAACTGGCTGAAAAAGAACTTCTAGTTTGAAAATAATTTTCCCTCAAAATTTGAAAGCAATATTCTGTTGTTTTCTAGTTTCCAGTGTAAGTGCTTGCTTGTTTGTTTCTGTTTCCTTTGGAAAATTCTGACACAATTCTAACTTCTGATATTTTATATATGGCCTATTATTTTCTCTTAAACTGTATAGGTTCATCTCTTTGTACCCAGGGTTCTGAAGTTACATGTTTCTGTATTTCAATATGGTTCATTCTTATTTGCAAAGAACATGGTATATATATTTTAAAAATATTTCTTCAACAATTGTATTCCTAAAATTTTGTCTTGTGTTTCCCCCCTCTATTTTTCTAGAGCTTCTTTTATATGTAAATTAGACCTCCTGGGTCAACTTTTGAATTCTGTTTTCTTGAAGTTTCTATTTCTTGGTAAGGTTCTTTACTCAGCTTTATTTTCCAAGACTTCTGAATTTTTCCTTTTCTTTGTCATATTTTTTTTTTCCCAAGAGCACTTGTGCTCTAAATGTTCCACTTTTTTTGTAACTATGTTCTTTCATGGAAACAGTACTTCACTTACCTCTCTGAGCGTAACATAGCTTTCCCCCCTAATTCTATTCAGCCTTCCATACTGTGTCTCTTTTCCAAGATTTACATTTTCTCTCTTTTATAATTTTGATCTTTGTATGTTATCTTAGGGACTTTCCTCAACTGACTGGTGATCTATGATACCCGTAGCACATGTGTACATATATACAAAAGGTTGAGAGAGGGGAGAGAGAGGCAGGGAGACAGGAGGGAGGCTGTTTGGTAGGATCCATTGTGAGGAAATGTGACTATGACGTTCTGTTAGGAACTCTCCTGTCAGCATCTGTAGGTGTCTCCTGTTAGGATTGTTTTCTCAGAGAAGAATCCTCTAATATCCTTCCCAGTGAATATAAAGCTGGGGTTGGGGTTTTGGGCCCAATAAGAAGGGGACTGCAGGTCCCCCTGATCTATATACTGTATAGACTTTTATTGTGCCTCTATCCCCAGACTCCCTCTGTTCTACCCCCTCAATAATTAAACCCATTGTCCTAGCACAGTGGTCGGCAAACTCATTAGTCAACAGAGCCAAATATCAACAGTACAACGACTGAAATTTCTTTTGAGAGCCAAAAACCGACTTCTGCACATGGGCCACAAAGTTTCAATTGCATTGTATGTGTGCGCCTGCATGTGGTATTTTGTGGAAGAGCCACACTCAAGGGGCCAAAGAGCCGCATGTGGCTCACGAGCCATGGTTTGCCGACCACTGTTCTAGCACATTATAGAGGTCTAGTTGTTTTTAGGCAAACTTGACTTCATTAATCTATTTCTTTAATAAATAGTTACCAAGTGCCTGCTAGATGCCAAACACTGTTTTGTGTAGCGTGGAAACATCCAGAATTCCCTGCCCCTTTGTCGGGTTTTCATCCCCAATGAAGCCCTCACTTTCAGGACTCATTGGTGTCTCCAGATTCTAAACGTTGGTATTCTATAATCTGAATTGACTTGTTTTGGGTTTAGCTCTTTGCATGCTGTTATTATTATTTTCTATTTGGTCTGTTGAGTTAATATATTTTATATATGACCTATTATATCTCCAGTTTCAAAATTGGGTATCTTTCACCACCTCTTCATTTCTTTTTGTATTTTGGGGGATTGATTTCACACCTTTGGGTCATTTTACAGCATTTAGGAGGGAAATAGAGATAAACATGTGTGTCCAATCTATCACTTTTGCTAGAAGTACCTGTTAATAATTTTGCCCAATGAGCCCAGCACCTGAATGTCTGCCAACCTGTGGTGTGCTTGAGTGTGCAAAGTCTCAACGCAATTGGGATCTGGGCTCTCTCCTATGGAGCCATTGCTGTTATGAGCTGGTCCTGCCTGAAAAGGTTTTGAAGCACCAGAACATGGCTCTAGTTTGCACTATGCTTGCAATTGTTGTGCCTCTGACAGAACGGCTGCTCCTTTTCTGGGCAGGAAGGGCCAGATTCCTGAGGACGTGTGGCCATCAGAGAAATGCCTACACCCCAACCCTACCCCACATTATATATTGCCTGGGACTGAGAGAATCCAAACAGCTCCTGTATGTTTTTTTTTTTTTTAGTAAGTCTTCTCATATTTTTTTTCCCTTCTTGGTCTTTGTAAGCTTTAAAAGGAGACAACATAGAAATTTGTGTTTCTATCACTATACTGTGCATCTTGTGGTCTTTGGAGAGGAAATAGACACGTCTAAAAGAGGAAGGGCTTGTTTCTTCTCACTTGGAACAAAAAAAAATTCCTCTTGGGCACTTTTGCAATTTCCCAAGTAACAGAAGGTAAACACATTCTGCCACTCTTCATGGTGGCTGACTGGAGTTGAGGGAGGCTGGCTTTCTTCCCCCTTGGGCTGTCAAACTCAAGGCAATGTCTCCTAAAACCCAGTCAACTCTGCTGTAAGTGACATGCCTTAGCCCAGTGTCAATTTTGTTCCAAGAGATCAAAACCGTGCATTCTTATTGAAATCTTTGCCTTCAGAGTATTGCCTAATGTCTTCTCATATTACAAGAAACTTTGATTTCCCATGATTTTCAAAATAGAGCCTGGTTCCAGAGATTACAGGTGATATCTCCTAGTATTTCAACTCCTAGTTCATTTTTTATTTGAGCATTAAACCTGGAAAATGCTTTTCAGGCTGTCTTGAGGGGATTTAGAGGAAGGGAGAAGGAGTCACTCTTTTATGAAGCTATTAAACTGGATTGTAAGTTCTATACCTATGATGGGGAAGGAATGAAGAAACCTAGTGCTTCTGACCTCCTTATTCCTAAAAATAGCTATTGTGTGTGAATAAGGATGTTACAGCTCTGAAAGGAAATCTTTCAAAGGGAACTAAAGAAAATATCAAGAGATTTTCCAACTATGAAAGTTGGTTATGCGGAAAACTGCAATTAGAGCTCTGAACATTGACAAAGCACAGTGTTACCTGTAACAACTCTTTGGCATCTTTTTATATTTCTTTCCAATGCTTTGAGAATTTAGAGATTATTTTTATGAAGAAATAAACCCTGACCTTGAAAACATTCATATCATTTGGAACAATAGTAAATATTTTCAAATATTTTTGAAAACTAACTTTTAGTTATTTACATCCAATATAAATAGTAAGGACATATGCTCTAAACGGCACATAGAAATACACAAACTAGCTAGTCACATATTTAAGATGCACTTGTTGAATGTCTACCAGGTATCAGGTGTTACAATAAGCTTTATGAGTATAGGAATAAATGAGAGAGGTGTGGCATTGTGTTCACCAGGCTACAATAGAGTGGAGAAGAAAGTGATTAAACAAATACTAACTATGGAACCAGGGATATTGTGGTAGAATTACAAAGAGTTTAGGTGGCATTGTAGCTAGTGGCTCTATCCTATTCCAGAGGTGGGGAAAGGAGTCCCAGCTAAAGCTGCTATTTTTCATAATGAATAGGAGCTATCAAGAAAAAGAAGGAAAATTTGTTTCCCAAGAGGAGTAACTAGCATGTGTAAAGATCTATAAATGAGAGAGGAATAAATTTTAGGGAAGCTAGAACAAAGACATTTGTAAGACAGAGAGTGGTGAGAATTAGGATGGACATGTAGGCAGAGATCATATGATTCAGGGAATTTAAAGGCACATAACAGATACAAATTTCACAACAAAGATAATAGGGAGCCATTTAATAACTTTAGGATGGTAACAACATGATTGGATTTGCATATTGGTCAGATCCTTTGACTACATATGAAAAAATGGATTAAAAAACCCAAAATGTTGGAGGTAGGACTTTTGTTCCAGTTTTGTCAGAGAAGCTAGCATTACACTTAACTTGTTACCTAAACAACTATGAAACTGGGCCAGTTATGTGAAGCAAATATGTTTAGGCATTAGACAGAAGTTGGTGTAAGGCTGAGATCCTTGAGGGGAAAAACGCATAATTTATTCACCCTGGCTTTTTGCCGTAGGCAATGTCCAGTGCAGGATACATGGAACCAGAAAGGGGAACTCTCCCTGGGTGAGTAAAACAGAGTCTGATATTTGGGGGCTGCTACCATGGCTGAACTTTGTGGAATATGTTGACAAGGGGAGGGAACCATAGTGAAAGCCATGGGATCTGCGAAGGGGTCTGTCTCCACTGATGCTGGGGCTGCAGGGTGAAATTCCGCAGGCATACTACACGCAACTGATGAGGAGGGCTGACAGTGGAGTAGAGGTGTCTGATCACACAAAGATCATAGAATGTAGAGAAGATGGAGTTCTGACCCAACTACAATCCATGCACCTTAATAATTGAACCAGGCTTTCAGTTGGGACCCCTAAATAGTAATAAGTACTTTGTGCAACAACTAAGTGCAAATGTGAAATAAATTCACCCTTGAAAAGCCAGAAAGACAAGTCTGAACTAGATAAAATGATCCACCTGTATTTTAACTGCTTCCAAACAGGGCAGTAGTATAATCCATAGTCTCCACAACGTATTATCTACAATGTCCAGCACTTAATAGTAGAGAGTACTAGTCAAGCAAACAAACAAACAAACAAACAAAACAGGAAAGCAACACCCACTGCAATTTTCAAAATATAAAAGAGCTTAAAGAAGCAGACTTACAGATAAACCAGATATTGAAATAATTAGATAATGATTTTAAAATACCTATTACAAATATGTTAAGGAATGTTGGTAGATGTTCCTAAAAAAATTCTTCTAAATATTTAAGTAAGAAAATGCCAATCTTATATAATACTAGGTGCCTGGTGCATGGATTCATGCACCAGTGGGCTCCCTTAGCCTGGCCTGCACCCTCTCGCAATCCAGGAACCTTCAGGGGATGTCAGAGAGCTGGTTTTGGTCTGATCCCTGCAGACCAGGCCAAGGGACCCCCACCAGTGCAGGAATCTGTGCACTGGGCCTCTAGTATGCATATAAGATCTTTGATTAATCTCTTCCCACCCTCCCCCCTCTCCACTTCCCTCTGAGATTCATCAGTCTGTTCCATGTTTCTATGCCTGTGTGTTGAGCAGCTGCCCCCCTGGTGGTCATTGCACGTCATAGCTACCGGCCGGTCAGCCAGTTGCTTAGGCTTTTATATACATACGTAGATATTTCAGAAAACAGAGGGAAAAAAGACACACTCACATTTGTTTTATGAGACCAGTGTAATCTTGACAAAGACATGAAAAGAACATTTCAAACTAATATCCTTCATTCCAAAGGTTGTTAAAAAAATATTAGCAAATTAAATCTAGCGATATATTTTAAAAGATTATCATGATTAATGAGTCTTATCCTAGAAAAGTAGGGTTAGGTTAACATTCATAAATTGATCATCATAATTTACTACAATAACATAATAAAAGGGAAACCATGATTATATCAATAGATTAAGAAAAACAATTTAGTTAAAATTCAAAACTAGTTTCAACAAACTAGGATAGAAATAAGTTTTCTCAAACTGACAAAGGACACTTACAGAAAACTTACAGGTAATATATTTACTAATGAAATAGTAAATCATTTCCCTCTAATATGTGGAAAAGAAAAAAGTACACTTTCAACACACCATAATATTGTCTTGCAGGTCCCAGTTAGGAGGAAAACAGGAAAGGGAAAGGAAGGGAGGGGGAGAGAGATAAATTTAAAAAGAAAAGGAGCCCTAACTGATTTGGCTTAGTGGAAAGAGCGTAGGCCTGTGGACTGAAGGGTCCCAGGTTCGATTCTGGTCAAGGGCATGTACCTTGGTTGTTGGCACATCCCCAGTGGGAGGTGTGCAGGAGGCCGCTGATTGATGTTTCTAACTCTCTATCCCTCTCCCTTCCTTTCTGTAAAAAATCAATAAAATATATTTTAAAAAAAGGAATACACAAATAAGAAGCATAATAAAATATTTATACTAGAAGTCTGATGCACGAATATTCATGCCAGAATGGGCCTTCCTTTCTCTGGCTGCTGGCACTACCTTAACTCTGGCCAGAGCTGGCTTTCTGCTCTGGCCGGAAGCTGCCTTTCCACCTTCCCATGCTGCCCATCTTTGTTGGGTTAATTTGCATACTCACTCCTGATTGGCTGGTGGGTGTCGTGAAGGTATGGTCAATTAGCATGTTACTCTTTTATTAGGTACACTGAGTGGCCAGATTATTATGATCTCTGAACGTATAATAATCTGGCCACTCAGTGTGTGTGTGTATATATATGTTAGAGGCCCGGTGAATGAATTTGTGCATGGGTGGGGTCCGGCCAGCCTGGCCAGGGGGAGGGGACATGGGTGGTTGGCTGGCCTGACTGATGGTCGAACTCCTGGTCGAGGGGACAATTTGCATATCAGTCTTTTATTATATAGGTTATATACTGAGTGGCCAGGTTATTATGCATTCAGAGATCATAATAATTTGGCCACTCAGTGTAGATTTAGAATGACAATTGTGTGTATTAAAAATGCAGGCAAAGCCATCTATGAAGAAATTACTATAAATAGTTCAACAACTTTGCTGGATTAAAGCATCAATATACAAACATCAACGGCATTTTAATAGAGTAGCAAATAAAGAAAACTTTGAGAAACAAGTTTTAAAATTATCATTTCTAAAATAGTTTCAAAATTAGAAATGTAGGAATAAATTTAACAAATATGTAAAACTCCACACTGAAAACTACAGAACATTGCTGAGGGGATTGAAGTCAAGAATAAATGAAGAAATATGCTAATTAATGGATTGGAAAACTTATTAAGTTTTTAATAAATTTATTAAGTTATTAAGATGTTATTTCTCCTAAATTAGTAATTATCTAGAATGCAGTGGTAATAAAATGTCATGATTAATTTGATGCTAATGGTTAAAAGAGCACATTCAGGGGTTATTTCCATAACCAAAGTAGGCACAAATGAAATGTTTCATTAGAGCTAAGGGGTGGGTATGAGGAGCCCACAGAGCACGTGCCAGGGCTGACCAGCAGACCCTGAGTGACGGATGAATGGATTACTCTGACACAAAGTTTGCTGTGAAACAGAGGGCTAAGGGACTGCCTGGTTAAAGAAACCAGCCTTGATCGCCTGCCTCATTAGGCTTTTATTGTACCAGCAGTTTGAGATAAAGTTTATCTTTAGATACTATCAGTAGGGTAAGTAATACTGGGAGGACACATGTATTTTTATTGTCCTTTAAGCAAGTACACCCACAGATTAAGCATAAGGATCCCAGTAAACACCCGGGGGTCTGCACATGCACAGATTTGTTTGGAAAAGTCAAGGAATAATTAGGGGCACCGCCTTCGGCACTCCCCTAAGTCGGAATTCTGATGAACAGGGTGGGCAGCCTTCTGCACACTTCCCTTTTCTCGGAATGTCCTCCTTACAAACTTCCCAACCAAGTCTCATGCTTCCCTACAAGCAGGGTCCCACTCTAACCAGAGTAAGAAATATACCAACCATTTCTCCATTCTATATAGACATCATAAAGTTCCCAACTGAGAGGGATAGAGATGAGGTTGAAGGAAGCCAGAGACTGATTTTCTCCACTGGTTTCTTGTTTTCAATGTCAAGCTAGCAATGTGAAGTCACTGTAAGTGGAGTTAGGGTGAGATGTGCATAATCCCAAACTGTCAAGAGCCTGCTCCAGCACACCACTGGGAAGAACCAGCAAGTGCAGGGGGAAGGTGGGAGGGATGTTTCCCGCCCTGCAGGATTCACTCTTCACCTTCCCCCATGCTGCCCTAAGGCTGAGCTGTGTGAATGACATCAGCAGACTCCCTTGCCCAATCATATTCTTGGCTCATGGTGTGTCTGGTCAGTGGGGAGCAATGGCAGGGATCAGAAGAAATGTAGAGGTTGAGATTGGGTTAATATTCCCAGTTTCTTCCCTAGGAAATCATCTCTGTCTGGTGAGGTCCTACCAAATAGGTGGCACTAATTTCTAAGTCTCTCTCTGTCTCTCTCCCTTTCTGTCCCATTCTCTCCAGGTTCCAGTTGCTGTTCCCTCCACCTACTCTTTCAGGCTAAAGAGCTAAAAGTTCCCCTGTTCTTTCTAGCTGCACTATTCCTTACAGTTTCCATGTTCTGTCAATTAAAAAAAAATCTTCATGTTACTGAACTTGAATGTGCTGCCTTTTCCTATTTGTGACATCCTTGCTGATATATAAGTAATGAAGAAAAGATCAGTACAAACCTTAAGATGAATATTTAGTAATATTCACCAAGTACAAGGTATATAAGCCCTTTGTCTTCAATAATTGCAAATTTATTGATATCTGGTACTTTGTACCATATCTATTTTATAACACAGTATACCTATAATGCTTTAGATATTATACTACCCAATATGTACAAATGAATTTAATATCTCTGGTTTAAGTCAAATAAACCAGTGTACTTAAACAAAAAAGTGACATTTTTCTCTACTTAGGAAGAAATTAGGCAAATGAAAAAGTATGCCTGTGTGTGTGTGTGTGTGTGTGTGTGTGTGTGTGTGTGTGTGTGTGTTTCTTAAGGAACTGGTCAGATGAGCAAGAAATTGAGCTTACTGGGTACAGTAGTGACTTTAATAAGTCATTTATTACTGTTGATGTTTTCTGTAAAATACTGGCTTTAAAACAGTTATAGAGTTGAATTCTTTTGGGAAACAATGTAAATTCCTTAAAAGGGATAGGCTATAAGTTATATTGTCTATTTTCTACCAGCCTGCTCTGGCCCACAGATATAAATATAAATAATGTAAATGTAAATATAAATATTTCTCTATGCCAAACTTTTTGAATTCTAGGAATTTCTCTCCCTTAAAATAATTTTTGTTTTCCTTTTCTCTAGGATTCTATGACAACAATTTCTTAGAGTAGTGTTTGCTAAATATAGAAAGTATTCCTTAAATGGTAGTGAGGGCTCTTGTCACCATTATAACTCCCACTAAATCTGGATTCCTTCTAAATGTGGACTTTTTATGCATTATACCATTTGTTCTTTGTCCTGGAATTTCAGTGGGGAGGGTAATGGGGAAGTGAGATGGCCTGTCCTCCTGGATGTATTGGTTCTCTTATTGAGAATGCTTTTGGTGGCTTAGTAAATTTCTGAAGTGTTTTAAGATTTATTTTACTTAGCTATAAAATGGGAATACTATTAATATGTACCAATGAGAATTCAACAATAGTATACATAAAAACTGCTTTGTGCATCTATTATTAGTCCATATGGTAGGTTTGATGAATAAATTGTAATGGGAGCTAGTCATTGTTCATTTAAAGGTTTATACCATTACTTTGATTAATCCATAATCAAAATGTGTATTGTAGATAAATACATTGGCAATGAGATGAAAAACAAATACATGACAAGTAACTTGTGGTTGGCTAATATTGTACTGTGGATACAGGCAAAAGGTTGAAAGCTATCTGGTCTTATGATAAAGACAGTGTGCACTTTTGCTAATTAGCCTCAGGATCCGTACCCTTGTTTAACCTTCCTGAAGGCTAAACTGATAACGTTTTTCCTCTTCCCCAAGTTTAAGATTTTCAAGTGAATGAAGGCCCTTTCTGTGTGGAATTTTATTGTCAGACGAACAGATATATGAAAGTGGATCAGTGAATTTCAATTACTATAAAACCGTCTTGATTTTCTGTGTCTGTATAATTGTGTGTGTTTTTTTTTTGCTTTTTACAATCACAGTGAATTCTGACACCATGACACCTTTGATATTAACCCTTATATACACTAGGTGGCAGTATTGTCAAAGCAATAAAATAGAATTTTAACATGATGTAATGGAGTTCTGTCTTCACTTTGTTCCTCTCTTCAGCCCCTTCTATATCTCTAATTCTTTCCCCTTCTCAGTATGTGACTTTTGCTCTATAAAGAAATAAAATTAGGTTCCTAAAAACCATTTGGAAAATAAAGCAGGTTGGTATGTCCAAACCTATATATCATTCTTGGATTTTATAGGTTATGAACCTGAAATTTTGTGTTGGAAGGGAAAAAATATAGAATTAGGGCAAAAGAAATGGGGGCTTGCTAACAGTTCTTCAGTATCTCTAAATAAATTTGCGTAAAAAAGGAGTGGGAGACAAAAACGTTGTGTTAGCATGAAAGAAAAATTTCTGTTGCTTTTCTTATATTTGATAATTTAGAGAAAATTTATACTCTGCATTTGTATAAATAACAGAATTCACAGAAAAGATTCCACTCAGAGAAATTCAGTAAACAGGGCCAATTAATATTACATCAGAACTCATAAAATCCTACCTTGGGGAAAAGGGGGGTGGAAACTGTCTGTAGCAATTTATTGGCCAGAAAAATAACAGTTTTCAATAATATTTTTCAAAGAAAGAAACTCAGAAAGATATATATTTAAAGTGGTTAGTATCTAAGGAAAGGTATATTTTATGGAATTCATATATTTTTAGTTCTGATTCTCTGTATTTTACAAAGAGCAAGTATTACTTTCTTATTTGAAAAATGTATATAAACTGCACAAAATGCTGTTGTAAAAAATTAGTAACATCCCCAGCATCTCTCTGGAATATAAACAGCCAAGAACTCCAAGTACTGCAGAACTGAGCACTGGATGGAACTCAGGAACTTACCAACCATTAACCTGTTAAAATAATGTTGGAAGAAACATCAAACATATTTTACTGACCACACTTTCTCTGAAACTTTCCTGTTTCAACTTCAAGCCCTGGAGTCATCTGGACAACAGTATTTTATTATCCTGAAAGAAAAGTCAAATATCAACAAACTTCAGTGATTTTGTAAGATCCTACTTTTTAGTAAGAAACAGAAATAGACATGAAGCAGTGTTAACTCACAGCAATGAGGAACCAGGGATGTCCGCTGGGTACATTAACAGAACCACCGAATGGGGTGTGGCTTATCAAGTGTGGCTGTATCCCTTCACCAGGAGTCACATGGTTACTGGACTCCTGGTAAATTGCTTGCCTGTGATAAACTTCACAGAGCTAGTGAAGAAAACTCCCTAACTGGTTTGCTAATTTCATTCTACCTCCTACTCCCCACTCAAAGCATGTGCTGGTTGGAAAAAATGATGTTTTATAATTATAATGTCATGGCAAAATTTAATTATAGCTGAATGGGTTAGATCTAAGGTTGCTTTATATTTTTCATGATTTATTGAAGAATTACAAATAGTGATTCTCTTCAAGTGGGTTAACCAAACAAATCTATTTAAATAATTATTCCTTCATTCACTATTCTATGTCCTTGGGATACAGCAGTAAATGAAAGAAGACAATAATCCATGCCTTTATGGAGCCTATATTGTAGTAGAGGAAACTACAGGAAAACATATACTTGTCATTAATATTTTTAATTAAACCTAAATTTAGTTATGGTGTTTTAATGAAAACTTCCAATAACACTCATTTATTCTTTATTTTAATATCTTAAAACTAGCAGCTCTGTAAAAATATCACTAGATTAACATGAAAAGATAACATTTTATAGGTTTTTTTTATACTAATAGTATATTCCCATCCAACCACATTTATTTTTATTTTAAGAGTAAATAAAAAGAGGATTTATCTATCTATTTACATGAAAACAGACACAAATAAAATAAAAACTATTTGACTCCTTGGTGTTTTTGTCAGTTAAATTGTTTAGAAGCCATTTTCTGTATCTAGCAATTTTGATATCTATAAGGAGGATTTTATGTTGTCAGTGTGTTTTCAAAATGAGGCAATAGCAGCATTTTCTCTTCTGAAGAGTGTGTTCAACCTGCTATATAAAAAAGATTTCTGTTGTAGCTACTGAAATCAGGATTTGTTCTAATTAACAAATCTAGTGGTCTTTCCTCAAGTGTTTTTGTCGTTGTTGTTTTGTTGTTTTTTGGCAGTAAGATAATGACAATATGTCTGACTGGCTGTGTTGATTTAGATGAGAACACTTAAAACTGTTGTTGACTCAGCTAAGGAGAACTCTGATTCTGGAAACAGGAACACTCAGTGTATCACTTCTGCTTGTGGAGGTTATGGTAACCAGGCTTTACCTCTGATCAGGCACTAGAGAGAACATCAGTCACCCACCTCCCCACCAGGGCCAAAAGAAGGGGGAGGACATGATAATTGTTCAGGGTTTAGAGCTATTCTGTGGGAAGATGTTAGATTTGTACTGTGTTGGTATCTAGCTGAAATTAAGAGCCAGCTGTCCATTTACTGGTTTTTTTCAAATTCTAAATTAATAGAATCCTAGGTAGGTAGAAAAATGAAAGGAGCCTTCACATTGTGGGATTTCTCCAGCAGGGCAGCTGTTGTTCTTGGATGTGCTAACGGGGTAGCAGCTCTCAAAGCTGAGTTTGGGTCAGAATTGCCTGGAGGGCTTTTAAACCTAGATTCCTGGGGCCCTCACTCCAGAGTTTCTGGTTTAGGAGGTCTGGGAACTGATCTTTGCATCTCTAAGACATTGACAGATGACACTGCTGCTGCTGCTGGTCCAGGGATTATTCTTGAACCATTATATTAAACAACAACAACACCTAATCTCACATAAGAACTTTGTCTTTAGTAATAATATTCAGATGATTAGTATGTGTAGGGCAGAAAAAACTTTCTGCCCCAAAATGTGTCTCTCTGGCATAAGGATTATTTTATTTTTAAGGAACAAAAGACTTAGGAAGAACCTTTGACCTTCCCTCAAACTGCCTGAAAGAATTTAAAATAGAGGGCCGGCTCCCGGAAGAACTATTGCCATAGACAATCGTAGCATAACCTGAAGGAGGTTGGCAGATGGGGAGGAACCTTGCAACGCCAGTTTGATCAAAGTGCTATTGGTGACCCATTTTTTTTAGATGTCCAAACAAACATTTATTTACAAAACATTAATTCTTTTTATCTTCCTGTGAACTGCCTTACTTGCCTTTGAAATCCCAGACTCCTATCTCCTTCTCCTTAGTCTGCAATGACATAATAACATAAACCTCATTTTGCTTTAATATCTTTTGAATTTTCATACCTATGTGGACTCCCTGTTAATCTGCTTTCTGTCATTTTAATTATTTGACCAGATATAAGAACCACACATATACCTGGAATATATTCAGTATGTTTGCTGCATCAGGTAGGAAACATGGAGATCAATTTACTTTACCCTCATAGAAGAGACATGGCCAGCACCTCATTTTTTTAGAGATACATGTATTATGTCCCTTCCTCCTCTAAGACTCTCACTTGTCCTCTTTTATCTGTACTTCTGATGCCTCATATGGTTTATTTAACAGGCAGATTCCAACTGATGGACAGGAGTTACCTGACGTGCAGTGTTAAGGAAGATCCTGATGTAGGGTTGCCAGATAAAATATAGGATGCCTAGCCCTAGCCAGTTTGGATCAATGGTTGTAGTGTTGGCCCAACACTTCAATTCCGGTCAAGGGGGGCACATACCTCTGTTGCAGGCTCAATCCCCGGCCATGGTCAGGGCACCAGCAGGAGGCAACTGATCGATGTTTCTCTCTCTGCCTCTCTTTCTCCCTTCCACTCTTCCACTGTCTCTCAAAATAAATCAGTGGAAAAATATCCTTAGGTGAAGATTAACAATATATATATAATGCCTAGGTAAATTTGGATTTCACATAAACATATACTTTTTTGTATAAATTTGTCTCATGCTATATTTGGAATATATTTATACTAAAAATTATGTGGTATTCATTTGAAATTCAAATTTAACTGGTGTTCTACATTTTCATTTGTTAAATCTGGCCATCCTACTGATGGTGTACCCAGGCTAATAGGGAATGTGAGGTGATTGACTTGCTGTCTGCTCTTAGAATGGGAGAGGGAATTAATGGCTGCATAAACAAAAGAATTGAGCAGTCCTTGCATTAAAACTGTAATTCTCCATCAACTCTTCACTCATATTAAATTTGGAGGCTTCTTAGCAGTTGAAAAACAAGGGGATATGTTTTTGGTCATATGTGTCTATCGATGGCCTCTCACTGCAACACCTGATAATTGTCACCTGGAATTCACAGAGCATAGGATGGGAGAGAAGGAGAATGTTGGCAGCAGCTGCTGTGATAAGTGTTACAGCATTTTGTGATAATGGCACTTGACAGTGGATGCCATCAACTTCTTTAAAATTGGGACAGCTACAACTCCGCCATCAAATGAATGTTTGTCACTAAATCAGCCTCAGCCTCACCAACAGCTGATTTCAGGAAGACTGCATGATGCACTGGCTCTTTAATCCATGGGTTTGACCAAATGATCTGGTACTTTACAGTCAGAATACCCTCTTCCATCAGCTCCGAGTCAGTGTTTGCATTGGTGCCCTATAATTTTCTCCATCCTAAGAATTTTGTAAATGAAATTCTTTGTTATTTCATAGCGTGAACAAAAAGTATAAGCCCAGGTAACACACTTGCAATAAATGCTGCCTATCATTTGAAAAACAGCTGGTGAGGACCATCAATATAAATTTAGGGGACCTGAATGCAGATCTCCAATGAAGAAGATATTGCTTCTACTTTAATGTAGGAGAAGGCACTCTGCTCTCAAAAATTTTATTCTAAAGAAAAGTTTTAATTAAAATTTTGAGAATTGATATAATATGGACTGCTGCTTTCAATAAGATGAAGGAGACACTCCCTATGAACAAGGAAAAATCCTGGATATTATAAACAAAACAAACACAAGAAAATTCTGAAACATAGAAGGAGGACAGAGTATGGGTATTGAGACCCAAGGAACAACTCAGTGTGAGTGCCTTTGGTTTAGTTTTTGTCTCAAATATCCCAGGCCTGACACAAAGGGAGCAGTAAGGTTAATTTGAAAATAACATTACACGTCACAAAAAGAAAGCCCAACTAAAGCTTGCTGTCTCTAGTTAAAGGGCTGAGGGGAAAGAGGCAGCGGTAACAAGGCATCCCCCACTCTCCTCCCAGCTGGGGTGCTGTCAGAGAAGACCTAGTGGAGTTTCAGGATTCTCAGCAGTGTCCAGCTAAATTAAATCACCTTTCCCCACTACTGTGGTGGGGGTGGTGTGGGGAGCAGTAACCAGCACTGAGGCACTACTCTATAGATCTGACACATGCAGGCTCACCACAGACCTCTAAGGAATTAGGAACTATAGAGTTAAGAAGTCAGGCTTTGGACTAGATGAGTTCCAATCCAATCAGTGCCACTTACTACCTATGTAGACTTGGGAAAATCTTTTAATTTCTCTGAGCATCAGTGGGAGCCTAGTAAAGAGGAAGAAATCCAACACTACATTTAACTAAACAAAAATGAAGATGCCACATATTATAATCTGTGGTACACACTAAAGCAGTCCTCAGAGGGATATTACAGCATTAAATTCAGACATTAGAAAAGACCAAAAAAAAAAAAAAAAAAGATGCAAATCAGTAATATAAGCTCTTACCTCAAAAACCTAGCAAAAGAAGAGCAAAACAATTCCAAAGCAATTAGAAAGAAAAATATCATAAAGATAAAACCAGAACCGAATACAATTGAAAACAGAAAAACAGCATAAAAATGCCAATATCATAAAAAGTTGGTTGTTTGAAAAGATCAATGAAGTTGACAGATCCATGACAAGATTGACAAAGAGAAAAGAGAGAAAAGACATGAATTATCATTATCGGAAATGAAGCAGGAAATCACAACAGCTCTTTCCACTTAAAAACAATAATAAAGGAATACTATATACAACACCACACACATACATTTGACAATTTAGATGAAATTAAAAACAGAAAATACCATTCTCACAAAATATGATTAGATAATTTGAGTAACTTTATAACTATTAAGGGAATTGGATTTTTAGTTTGAAAGCTCCTCCAATGAATTCTTCAGACCCCAATGGTTTCAGCAGAGAATTCTGGCAAACATTTAAAGAAAAAAATAACACTGATTTTACACAATTTCTTCTGGAAAATTGGAAAGGAAGTAGCATTTCCCCATTCATTATATGATGCTAGTATTACCCTGATAGCAAAACCAGTCAAAGCCAGTTACAACACAAACAGCAGGCCAATATCTGTCATGAATATGGATGCAAAATCTCTTTTTTTTTAAAAATATATTTTATTGATTTTTTACAGAGAGGAAGAGAGAGGGATAGAGAGTCAGAAACATCGATGAGAGAGAAACATCGATCAGCTGCCTCCTGCACACCCCCCACTGGGGATGTGCCCGCAACCAAGGTACATGCCCTTGACCGGAATCGAACCTGGGACCCTTGAGTCCGCAGGCCGACGCTCTATCCATCGAGCCAAACCGGTTTCGGCGGATGCAAAATCTCTTAACAAAATATTAGCAAATACAACTCAGCAATATATGAATGGAATTATGTGCCACTACCAACTGAGGCTTCTTCCAGGGATGCAAGGCTGGTTCAACTTAATCCCTATACCAAAGGGGTAAGGAAAATCACTTGGTTGTATCTGTTTATGCAGAGAAAGCATTTGGGAAAATTCAACACCCATTCAGCCATGAGAACAATAGGAAGAAAGGAGAACTTGTGCAACTAATTGACTATCAGTCATCATCTCATTTAATTCTCCTAAGAGCAAGTAGGTAATACAAATTGTACTTTTCATGATGATAACACGTTGGTGCTCTGCAAATTAAATAATTTTTCTAAGGTCCTGTTTTTATTATAAGGAGTACTTAAATTTTTTAAAAAGATAAATAAATACAAGTCACAGACAAAATTAAGTCAGGATCTTCTGGTGTCAAATGTAATGCCCTTTCTACACCACATCCCCTTCTCAGGGAGCTCTGTTATTTACTTTTTGAAGTGGTTCGTAGAGAGACATTATGGTAGAAGGTAGAAGATTTTATACTTGTGCAGTGTTTTATCCCGGTAGACCCCTGAATTAAGAAGGGCAGTTAACATTATCTCTATTAGAAAGCTGAGGGGACTGAGGCATAATGCTTCTGGTATCTTGGATTCTGCACTGTGCCCTTTGGTACTAACATCAGCAGGGAAGGCAGACAGTGGCCAACCACTCACAAGGCCACTAGTGACCGTTTCTACTTAGCTGATTCTTATATTTGGGTTTAAATTCACTTCTTTCTCCTCTTGTATGAGTGAAACAGTAAATATCATTCTGTCTGTTGTGTTGCCAAAATCTATCCTGCATCTGCCCAGCTTGATTCTTCTCTCAGTTACCACCACAGGTAAAATCGCCCTTTTCTTTACCTTCAATCCTATAACAATCTCCTAGTTGGTTTCCCCATTTCTGAATTTAGTGTCCTTTAAATTCTTCTCCATCGTGAAGTTACTAATCTTTTAAAAATAGAAGCTGAATCTTCACATTCCTCTGCTCTGTGGTCTATTTTATTATTGTTCAAAAGTCATTTCTGCCCCTTTCTCCTAAAGCCTTCTTGTGGGAGGACTTCATTTTTGACTCCATTGTGGTCAGGCTTACCCATGTGAATTGTTTAGATGATGCGAGTAGAAGTGATATGTGCCACTTCTGGAGAAACTTTTAAGAGTTTTTGAGGGACTTTGTCATCACTCTGTTTTCCTTGCCCTCTGGCTAGTGTGGCTTCTCCTTCAGCTATAGTCCTGGAAGGAAAGAGTTATAGAGCAGAGGCTCAGTGGAGCCATAATAGATACTTAATGTGGGGGAAATATACCATTGCTTTGATAGCCACTAGCACTTCGGTATTTGTTTATTACAGTAGAACCCTGCTTAGACTGCCTGACACATGTGCCACATTCTCTGATAACTTCCCTGTGCACTTAGGATAGAGTTAATAAAAACCCTCCAGAGGAGCCTAGCCGGTGTGGCTCAGTGGTTGAGTATTGACCCATGAACCAGGAGGTTACAGGTTCAGATCCCAGTCAGGGCACATGCCTGGGTTGTGGCTCCATCCCCAGTAGGGGGTGTGCAGGAGGCAGCTGATGGATGTTTCTCCCTCATCCGTGTTTCTATATCTCTATCCCTCTCCTGTCCTCTCCTCTAAAATCAATAAACATTAAAAAAACAAAACAAAAAAAGAAAGAAACCTCCCAGACACTACTCAGTCTGGCCTTCACCTACTACATTGACCTTATTTTCAACCACATTTCTTACTCCTAAAGATTCTCAAAATGCATACAACATACTTTTTTTTTTTTTTTAAATCTATGTTGTTTCTGTTGTGAGAAACGTGCCTTCCTTCACTCTGAGTCAAAATGATTAATTCTTTAGGGTTCAGGTTAAATGCCATCTTTTCAGAAAGTGCTCCATGATGATCTGCAGTCTAAATTATGTCTCTCTGTTACACAATCACAATTTTCTGTTGTGAGACTATTCTTCAAATAACTTCCCTCCTACAAAATACGTGTATTCAGGAAATTGTGAGTCAGTCAGATTGCTATTGTTACTAAAGGGAAGACCAGGGAACAGAATGTGATGAGGACTTGATTGAGACTGAGTTTCTCACATTTATCAGACTGTATTTCTGAGAAAATGAGGGCATTGGCTTAACAATTTATATGTTATATACTTGAAATCTAATTAATAAGTATTAAACACAATCCATTGAAGCACTAATAATTCATTAAGTTTGAAAATTGAACATTGGATTTCTAAGAAGTTAAATAGAAATAGTTTAATCTTAGTAGACTGGAAAAGTGAAGTGTTCCCACATTGCTATCAAAAGGAGCTGGGACCAAGTCTCAGAATTTTGGATATCCACAGGTGCTAGGGAGTCAGAATCACAGAAGCACACACTATATAATTATTGCGTTTATGTTTGTTTATTTGCTATCAAATCTGTCTTCCCACTTTACTGTAAACTCAGCAAGGACAGAGGCCATGATTGTATAATTATATCCACAGTGGCAGCACTGTACCAGTATAATTTAGAAGCTTAAAAAAACAAGATCGTGAAGATCTCTCTCTCTCTCTCTCTTTTTTTTTTTGTAGAAACACACTGTCCACCTTAATTAGCATGTGCAATTGATTAGCAGTGACATTTTCAAAAATAAAGTGAATACACAATAATAGTTCTTTCTATGGATACCTAAAACCACAGGGTGCTTGGTATTTGTTTACGGAGATATAGTTATTCTCTATTATTTTTATGAGGGTTAGTCTCTATGTTAACATTTGCTTTGAGCCAATAACAGCTACTCTTTATTGCACATTTTACATGTTAGGCACTGTTGAAAAGAATATATTTTATATTATTTAATATTTACAACAATCCATGCAAAGTATTTTTTTTTTTCATTTGAATGGACCAGGAAAAAAAAAAATCTGTTCAGAGAATTAAATGATTTACCCAAAGCTGCATAGGTAGCAAGTGGTGCAGCTTGAAAAGGGGCTCAGTTCTGTACAAATCCAGTGTCCTCGACTCTATGCTGCCTGCTTCCCCACAGCCCCTGGCCAAGCTCTTTGTCTCTGACATAGATCTCTGACTGCTCACGTTGGAAGGTTACAGGTTGCTTATAGATACGCTCCCCCTTCAATACTAAATCAAAGTAAGAAATTATATCTATGTTGTGTGGGTGTGGTGTTTTTTTTTTTTAAATTTCACTACACAATGATAAAAACAGCAATTTAATAATCTCCAAAATGCTAATTTTTCATGATAAGGAGTCTATACGGACACTTTAGTTGATACCTTCATTGATACTTTTATCTCGTGTGAATATGATATAGCAAAATTCATTACATAAACTACCTTCTTTTGGGTAACTTGACAGGATCAGTATTCTCTGGGATTCTAGGTTTTAAAGAGAACTAAACAATGGAAAGTTGGTAAGTGAAGGGCACTATTATCATTGAGAAACTCATATGTTATTAGTTCTTTTTTTCTTGTTAAAAAATTCCCCAATGGGACTTTCTGAAGGGGTAGCACAGGTGCCTTAGGATCCGTCATAGGTGAAAAATAGACTACATGGAGGGAATAGGGACCCTGAACACCCATTCGTACTCTCTACCTCTCTTCTAGGAAGTCCATCTAATTTCTGAGACATTTTCAAGTAATTATGTCAACATTCTTAGGAAATACTTTAATTTGTGATTTATTTTATAGCATCCAAATAGCATTGCCAGACTATCAATGTTCTCATCCCATTGTCTGCACAAGGATAGGCAAGAGCCTTCTGGGAGTGCCACTGTAGCAATAAACACTCCACGGAGCAGCATGTCATCGATGACAGTACTAATAGGGGTGGGCAAGAGGCAGGACTATTTAATGATGCCATGGACTCTTCCACATGCCATTTAATGAAGACATTGTATCATCCATTTCAACTGTATTTATGGAAAATGATATCACCTTTATAAAGGGCTAACATTTCTCAATCATATACTACGTCTCAGCACTTTAATTTTGTTTTCATTTAATCTGCTATAAAATAGGCATAATTAGCTCCATTTCATAGTTGACAAAACCGATGATTTAAAAAATATCAGTGTCCAAAGTCATCCTCCTGGCAAGTAATAGAGCTGAAGTTGAAGTAAGAGGTTCTAACTACAAACTAAATTGCTTCCTACCTAGTGCTTATTATGTGCAGAAGCTTTTACCAGGCATACACGTGATTACTCCAAGTCTGATGGCAACCAGAGCCTCCAGGGTGCTTGTTAGGCATACAGATTTCTAGGAAACACCTTGAGAATTATTTCTGATACAAAAGGTCTGGTGGGGTGCCTTGGAACAAAGTATCATTAGCAATCATCTTAGGAGTCTCTGCTCAGCCAATTCAGAGTAACTTGCAGAATGTAAAGGGAAATATAACAGGATTCTACCCCCTGATTTGATTGTTGCAAAGAATTTTAGCCACTGACAATGGATTCATACATTGTGAATGTATTTTGCCTCTGTAATTCCATACTGCATAGTCTTTCATGAATTCTTGATCAATCAGGAGAACAAATGCTTTTTTCCTGATAACGTTTGTTTGCGTTTTTCAAGATGAGAGGAAAGCAAATTTGCTTTAAATGAGCATTCAAGTAATCTTTGCACATATTTTAAACTCCAGAATATCTAAATTCTTTGTGTAAATCTTTCATATTTAAACATATGTTAAATGGCCACACCTAATGTCTTTGTAACTGTCGTATAATTCCAATAGCAAATGCCCAAGTTGAATGGAAAGGATCTGGTTTTCTTTTACATTTTTACGTATTCATTTAAAAATTTTTATTTTACTTGATGTCTGTATATCTATCTGCTCTGGATTTCCTCAGGCAGTCTTTCTATCTCCATTAGAATGTTTATTATGAAAATAACAGTGAATAGCTATTTAAATTCCTGATAGACCAGTCACTTGTTTTCAGCACTTTAATTATGTTAGCTTACTTAATCCTCAAAATATTTCTGTGGAGTAGCTACTCATATTATGATCCCCATTTACATGTAAGGAAACTGAGGCATACCAGTGACCTCTTGCTGCATTTTAAAAATTGCAGTATCCACATATGCAACAAGAATAATACAATTTTATATTTCATCTTGGGAACATTAACTTTCTAGGTTATTCGGCACTGGATTCCAGCTGCGAAGTTATTTACTTACTGAGCAGCAATGCAACTTCCTGGAACTTAGCTCCCATAAAGCAGTGGCTCAGTGTATAGGTTATTTACTTATTAATGGGGGCACTTTGTAAGTGGTTGTTTTCACATGGAAGAAGCAATGTTTAGTCTCTACAGTGAATTAAGCCAAATTAACAACACTTATAAAATCAAGAAATTCTCAGTAGAATTCTCTTCTCATCAAGGGATTTACTAAGACTCACGTTGTTTTCCCCATAGAATTTTAACTGAAGTATGCATATAGATATAAGGTGTGTGGATGATAGTTATTGCATCAGCTAACATTCATAGAGCAGTTACCATGTGCCAGGCACTGGGTAAATGTGTGTGTGTGTGTGTGTGTGTGTGTGTGTGTGTGTGTGTCTTATTCCAATTAATCCTTGCAACTATCTTGATAGGTAAATTCTTGATTCCAAATTTATAGATTAATTTGGAATGAAAACAAAACAGTTCTAAAGGAGTAAGTAACATGCCTCCGATCTAATAAAAGATAGCGAGGGTGTTCGAATGTAGACATCTAACTTCAGAGACTGTCTTCTAACCACCATGCTCAGACTGAAGCCCAGGTATACAGATGAACCCCAACATGGAATATGGGCAATTGTTCGGTGACCATCTTCCCAAAGCCCTGCCAACAAATCACCTACATGACAACCGGAAAGGGGGATTTGACTTTATACTCCTTTAGGTGAAAACATAATAGGTGGCAGTTTTAGTTGGCTACAAGTATAATTGAAGCATTTTAAAAAGCTCATGTAATTTTAAGCTGTGCTGACTTTTTAATTTAATTCACAAAACATTTTTAAGCACCCACCACCGTCTAGCATTATGCTTGGTGTTGGTTTTACAACATTTTATAAGGTGGGGTCCCAGAGTCCCAGAAGGCTGAAAGGATTTGTGTGAAACTTGGACACAAGATATGTTCTGTGAGCACAGAGTCAACAAATACTGATTCCAGAGCTGAGAATCATTAGTTCTGCAGCACATCGGAGAAGAACCGGGGCGTTTCAAAGTGGAAATGTTATTCCGCTTGGAGTTTTCCAGCTGAGTAGATGGAATGTCACCCCATGGAAAGACAGATACAGGGGGGAAGAAATATATAGTATAATGGGGGCTGGATCCTGTGATGGTGTGGTGAGGTGGGCCACAAGCCTGGGAGGGTGGATTGCGGTCTCCAGGTTGCAAAAGGCCCAGAGTGCCTTGCGTTTGGATTTTATCCTGTAGCCAGTGAAAATTTATTTAAGCAGGGGGTTATCACTCTAGGGTGTGGGAATCAGATATGATAAGGAAGGTAGTGGCGGAGCAAAAGGGAACAGCTGTGGAGCCAAAGCAACAGACCTTCATTCAAAGCAAGCACTGAACACAGAAGGAGGAGGAGCATGTTTGGGGCAATTCGTTTGATTTTATCAGATGGAATTTGAGGTGCATGCAGGCCACCCAGGTGAGAGATGTGTGGTCCTCTGTGCGAAGTGCCTGTGAGAAGCTGGGGACACAGGTTTGGCGGGCAGAAGAGAGCTCCTGAGCCAGGCCCGCATGTGGGTTGCAAGTCCAGATGCCTGGGAAGCAGCATCCCACTGCTGTTTGCACTGTTTAGACTGAAGCTGGATGAAATATGCGGTTCTGCCTGTCACCTTGTAGAAGGAATTTTGGAAAACAGCCTCAGGCAGCCAGATGATGAGGCATCTGGATGCTTCCTTCCCCGAGATAACCTTTGTCTGGAAAAGATAATGCAAAGAAGAAATGATAAACGCCTTCAACTGTTGGGCAGGACTTGAGGAGACAGAAATCTAGGCAGAAAAATGCAGCTTGAAGTCAGTGGTTCCCTCTAACTGGAAGGCCGCACAGGGAGCTGCAGTCTAAGGAACAAGACATGAACTGGTCAGACTCCTTGGCTCTGCAGGGGAACTGAAGTGAAAGAAATAAAAGGATTGCATTTGGGTGTGGGGAAGGCAGCCACCACCAGGGGGCAGTCAAGCCTTGAGATCTCCCTGAGGCCAAACAAAGCCACTGCACCTGAGGGTTTGAAATGGAATTCATGAACATCAGGGAAATGCACAATGTGGTCACTCATCACCAGCACATGTGGAGGTAGGAGGGAGAGTCAGAATTTGGAGCTGTGGGTTCCAGGCAGGCAGGAAATTTGATCTATTGACCTAGACATTCAGAATGAACAGTTAATTTCTCTACATGGAAAATGGGTGTTTTTCTTCTTTTAAATGTCCTTTTTCTAGTAAGAGAAGCCTCCCTCTCTTTCCAGAACAGGAGGCACTTGATGGGCCAGGCTTAAGTAGCAGCTTCCTCTGTATTTTAAGAGACCTTTGTGATCTCAGTCACAAACAAGGTTAGAGTTTAAGAAAATATTGAAACGGTATAAAGGCAGAACCTGAAGGAATGATGTAGACTCTAACAGTACAGAGCTGTCTTTGGGTTTTAGTGGTAGCTACTCTCTCTGGAGTGTGCAGGCTGACAATAGAGGTTCTCTCTTTCAGTCCCCCTGCAGCAGTACTGCAAACCATGCCATGCTACTTTATGTAATTGGTGAGCAAACCAAAGCTCTACTCTATCCAAGGTGTTGCAACCAGAAATGGCAGGACTGAGCATTGAGCCCAGATATGTTTTGTTTTAAAGTCCCTGCTCTTCCCCACAAGCTCTCTATCCTGCACGCAAAACTTCTTCCAAGAACAACAGGGTGAAGGCAGGAAGAAGGCATGAAAATGCATCCAGGAAAGCATCAGGGATTTTCCAATGTCCTCCAGCTTTGATCCCGGAGCACCTGGAACCTCCTCGGAGGGCCACAGCGGGAGCGCCCTCACTTTTAGCTGAAGGAATCTATGCCATGACGGATACTAAAGGGTAGTATAAGTGCTGCCATTGTTCATCTTAATCTCGCTGGTGATGAAACATGTATTTTTTCCAGCTATTTTGCATCTGATATTTAATAACCCTAGTCATCTCCAGTGAGGGGAAGAAGGAGATATCGGGAAACCTGCACTAAAGAGCACGCTGTGGAGGAGAAAATAAATATCATCCTCAGCTCAGGTCGCCAGAGGAGAAAAGATGGAACACAAGCTATTCTCGGCGCTAAACTGGCTTGAAGACCTGTGCCCCATACTCTCAAGGGAATTCAACAAGGAAGCGGACAAAGCCCGTGTCCCCTCTGATACTTGGGAGGCTGCGTGCACTGGAGCCAGGAGATGGAAGCTGGAGATCCTTTAGCTTCACTCTTCAATAACCATGATCTCAATGGTTGGTTATAGACACCATCTCAAAGTTCAACCTAAAGAACCTATCCTTCCCACAATACTGAACTCATGTTAAAGGCACGATACTCTCAATTAAAAACAACAATTTCAAACCGCAATGACAACAAGAAGATAAGTGTGTTTTGAAATGTTCCCTTGCCACCCAGTTGGGTGCACTGTTGGGGCTGTTCCGGTACATCGAGCACCACTGCTGATGCAGCTCTCCACTTGGTACACATGTTTTGGAGGCTGGCGTTGCTAAGCTAGAGTTGATTTCAAATGCAAAAATATACACCTCCTAGAAAATGTGCTTGCTCCAACCTTCATGCCACCTTCAACTATTTGTGTAGTTTCTAAGTGGAATATGTTCAGTTTATGCAAAGCTAAAGGAAAAGGAAAATGGAGCAAATACCCAAAAGTATATTGTTTTCCTTCTCTCCCTGCCTTCAATCGTGCATTTACTCATAGGAGAGGCTGAACAAGGTCATCAGATCTCCAGACACTGATCAAAGTCCTTCGAGTATGTAAGGTGACATATACACAGATTCTGGGCATTAGTGTTTGTGCCTCTGTGTGTGTGTGTGTGTGTGGGGGGGGGGAGTTATTTCACCTGCCACACTTACATAATTGAAATACTTGTTAAACATTGCTTTGCTTACACTGTTTTGTGTGCCCCTGAAGTAGCTTTAAAAATGAAATATTATTGAAGCATTTCCCAAAAAATGACATGCAGAAGTTTACACCCTTTGGGTCTATGCACCAAATTCAGTCCAATCCTCTGGCTACTGGGGCAGATCTGCTTGGAGGGAGACTGTTTCCTGAGTCCAAATTTTCTCAGCAACTCAAAAAGTTCAGTTTCTCCAGATAAAGGTAAAGGCTCTCTGAATTCTACTGGATGATACTCTGGGGAATATTGGTTTTGTGTGTTTAATACAATTAAAATTATAATTCTGCCATTGCACATCTGCATATTAAAATAGAAAGCCAACTGAATATTTTGAATCTTAATAAGTTTTCCCCAAAAGGAGATCATTACTCACAGGTCACACAGTATGAAAGCCAGGAATGTGTGCCTTTGGCAGATGGAGGCGTACTGTGACTCTATCCACATAGAGAATACAAATTCATTTTCAGATGTATTAATTCTCTTATTCCTCATGCACTTTGTTTTCTGAATGAATAAACGGGGGTTTAGCAACTCTAAGGATATTGAGACAGGGTCATATAAACTTGCACCTCCCAGAGAGATCCTTTGGGGTAAGAGAGGTCTGTGAGCCCATTCCATGTTTTCTGAGTTGAGGGAGAGGCCAGAGGGCCACATTCTGAGACTTGAGGTCTTGAGAATTCACTTTCCTCAGCTCCCCAGAATACATGCTTTCTGATATTGCTTTCACTTAGGCCACCAGCCAAGGAGAAAGGGAGAGTGGTGCCCAGCCTGAGTGGAAAGGAGCAGTGGGTGCGAAGGCATGGCCGAGGGACTCAGGCCCATGATTCCTATACCCCCACAAGTGCACCCCAGTTTCTTTTGAAGGAGACACTGTAGTATGGATAGCTGAAGTAAGATTTTGTTCCCCATTGAAAATATTTTCTGCAAGGTTTTGGATGAATTATGAACTAGTGGGAAGAAACCACATACATATGCCTGATACACACAGGTGTGCACACACACATACAAAACAGACACACATATATTTAGATTAAGTTCATGTTTTATTTCACCAATAATAAAGTGCCTTATTATGAATAATATGGCCATGAAAGATGGAGGAAGATGGGAGGGGTTTGCTGTTGATACTATTGTCTGTACAAGAAAGCTCAATTTTTAAATATATTTTTATTGTTGACAGTATTACAGATATCTTCCATTATCCCCCCTTTACTTCCCTCCTCCCAGCCCCTATCCCCCTCCCAGGTCTTCACTACCCTACTGTCCATGTCCATGGGCTATGCATATCCTATATAATACCTATATAATAAAAGGGTAATACGCGAATTGACCCTAATGGCGGAACAACCAGAACAACCCCTCCAGTCACTATGAGGCACAATGGCCACCACTCGGTCCCTTTCCCCGGCCAGCAGGCTCTGATCACCCAATGGCGAATGGGGAACCAGGGGTGGGCCAGGCCAAGGCCGCCGCCCCACATTCACCCCACACACAAAGGGGGTGGGGCCAGCGAGCGGGCAAAATGGCTGATCTCTTGGTTCTTCCCCCCAGCCGGCAGGCTCTGATAACCCGATGGTGAATGGAGAACTGGGGGTGGGTGGCGGCAGGGGGCAGGGCAGCTGCGGACAGCTGGGGAAGATGGCCCTGATCGCAGGCCAGGCCTAGGGACCCTACCCGCGCATGAATTTCATGCGCTGGGCTTCTGGTAAGTATATAAGTTCTTTGGTTTCTCTCTTCTCATCCCCAAACCTCACATCAAGGTATGTCAGTCTGTTCCATGCTTCCATGCTTTGGGTCTTATTTTGTTGGTCAATTCATTTTGTTAATTAGGTACCACAAATAAGTGAGATCATGTGATATATGTCTTTCTCAGATTGGCTTATTTTACTTAGCATGGCATTTTCCAGGTCCATCCATGCTGTCCCAAAGGGTAAGAGATCCCTTTTGACATCTACATAGTATTCCATTGTGTAAATATTCCACAACTTTTTTTTTTTTTATCCACTCACCTGCTGATGGGCACCTGGGCTGTTTGCAGAACTTAGCTATTGTAAATAATGCTGCTATGTACATCAGGGTGCATATATTCTTTCTGATTGGTGTTTTGGGGTTTTTAGGCTATGTTACCAGAAGTGGGATCACTGGGTCAAAGGAAAGTTCCATTTTGAATTTTTGAGGAAACTCCATACTGTCTTTTTTTGCTGCTGCTTTCAGATTAGCACGGTTTGTTCTGGATGCTGTGATGGCTTCCAGTGCAGGCTGTGGGGACATGCCTCCAGCTGTGGCCACTCATGCCTCTAGCTCTGCGTGCAAAGCTGCTCTCACACTCGACTCCTTCCCCATATACCTGGTACAACCCATTTATTATGAAGTTCTTCAAAGCGATGGACGGCCTCCCAGGGGCAGGCCTTTCATTTTCTCCTTTTCCACTCTCCACCCCACTAATATTAACAATTTACTAAATTTGCCGATTTAACATATTCTTCCTAATTGACCTGATGGTCACACCCCTCCAGTACAATAGATTTCCCCTCTATTTAACTCTAAAATGGCCCAAAGGTCAGAAGGGAAAGGATTTCTAAGCTGTGTAGCTTTGGAGAAATCAGGCACATTACCAGCCACCTACTCACTGTAACTCACTTTCCTTCAATCTAGTAAGGTGTTTGTTTGTTTTTCTTCCCTAAATAAAATCCTGTACAAAACACAATAGTTATTTAACACTTTCAGATCACTGTTGAAATGATAAAGTTTGTGCTTATTCACACATTCAGCCAAATACTCTTGACCAAGTTCCTACTCACATACTTGTCTCAAACAGAAATCTAAAAGAGATGTGCATACAGCTTTGTCAATGAAAATATTTAAGCAAACTCTGCAATGTCTGGCCACCATTTTAGTTAAGAATACATTTGTACAAACCACAAAGGAGCAAGGCCAGAATTTTCTTCCAGGGGAAAGCTTAGGCCTATATTCATTGATAGAGTGTAATTTATAGTTAAACATTTTGTATAGGGAAGTATCCCAGGTCACTCTTCAAGGAAAGATAAATAGAAATTATTTTCCTTTATTTATATTTGTTAGATGAAACATACTCCAACTTAATCCACATAATTTTTGGAGATAGAATCACATTATTTTTTTAGCCTCTCATTATGTGTAGTTCACCTGATTTGTTTCACTGATTACTAAAAGAAGAGCACTGAAAAGAGCTTCTATTTAAATGTATTTTTATTTTATTTTTAAGGAAAGAAATGCAGAAAAAAAGATAAATGGAGGCTAAGTGAATAGTTGCACAGAGCCATATCCATAGAGGGTAGATGATCTGGTTGACAACAGAAAAATTAGTGAGCTGTAGAAACACAAAACTCACATGCATTCTACAAAGAAAAAAAAAAAAAACAATAGAGAAACTATGAAATACAATAGCAGCATCACAGGGAAGAAAAATGATCATGTCAGAAACAAAGAGAGCCAAAATGAACAGTTAATGAAAGAATTTCAAAGGGGGAAGGCCTGGGACATCATACAAGGGAAGATAAATAGCATCAGAGTGGGTCCTACCCATGGTTGATCAGACTCAGATGGCTGGATCCCTCAGGTGGCATTTTATGTTTGAGCACTGGTGAGGGGCTGGGTATTAGCCCTCATATTATTATTTTTTTTAATCTTTATTGTTGAAAGTTTTACATAGGTCCTCCTTTTTCCCCTATTAACCTCTTCCAGCCCACTTCCTCTCCCCTAACCCCTAGCTCCTACCCCCAGGTCCTCACCACTCCATTGTCTGTGTCTATGGGTTATGCACATATGCATACAAGTTCATTGATTGATCTCTTCTCACCCACCCTCCTTGCCTTTCTTCTGAGTAGTCCTCATTTCAGATCTCACTAAAGTGTATTGGAATTGGCTTATAGCAGGGGGGTGGGGAATGTCTGGCCCACAGGCCATATAAGGCCCACGAAATCATTTGGTCTGGCCCTGCCAAGGCATTAGGGGTGAGTTAATTAAATGTTTGACCAATTATAGCAGGCTAAATTTAAGTTGATAATTTACTATGGCCTGTGAATGATGTTATAAATATCCAAATGGCTCCTGGCAGAAAAAAGATTTCCCCGCCCCTGGCTTATATCATTAGGGATGCTGTAAAGCCATAATGTTAGATTTCCCTATTATTTTCTAAAACTACAGTGTAGGGTCTAGAGAACATTTTTAATGATATGTACATACTAGAGGCCCGATGCATGAAAATTCGTGCAAGAACGGGCCTTCCTTCCCCTGGCTGCCGGCACTGCCTTTGCTCCGGCCTGAGCCACCTTTCCACCTTCCCACACTGCCCAGAGGCCCAGAGCAGTGGGGGAGGTGCAGAACACCTGTGTCATCACCATGGCGATGAGGCAAGTGTCCCGCGTGGCCCCCGACCGCCTGCCATCTTTGTTGGGTTAATTTGCATACTCACTCCTGATTGGCTGGTGGGCATCACGAAGGTATGGTCAATTTGCATCTTACTCTTTTATTAATGTAGATATTTTTATATCAAAGATTAACCCAAAGAGAAATATAAATATCCACAGTGTAAAATGCAATTTAATTATTTTTCCATAAAATTATGGAATTTTCTACCTGTATAACTTTTAAATTAGATATTCTATCTATGTATTCATTTTCAGAAAAAAATGCATGTCATGCATATGCAAATTGTAGTGTACACACACACACACACACACACACACACAGAAGTAGAAAATTGAATCTAGAGCAATTAATAGGAGAAGGCAGGGGGTGGGAGAATGACAAAGAGAGGGGAAAAGAAATGAGAAGAGAAGAGAAGAGAAGAGAAGAGAAGAGAAGAGAAGAGAAGAGAAGAGAAGAGCGATATAACGAATAATTTAGAAAAAATCAAATAGCCACATGTTTTTGGATGACATGATAGCCATGTCTTCAGATCTGTACTTGGGTCAGGAGAATTTTGGTTATAACAAGGAAAGAAGTACTTGTTATTCCAGGTTTTTTATAAGGACTCTCTGCAGCTGCTTGACCAGGTTGGGACTTTAAAAAAATACATATCCTTGTGTATTTTTATATGACCTAAAGTAACCTGAGTACATCTCTATTTTTTTGCAACTTGAATGGCATTAATTAGATGAGTTATGAATGAATATGCCTTTAAATTTAGAAAAGAGTGTTATGTGGGAAGAGTAAGAGGCAACAGATGTGAAAATACCAAAAGGAAGTAATATTTAAATGAGATATTTTATATTTTAAAGAGAATCTGTCTTAATTTAGCTTAGAAAAAAATTATATTGCTTTGTAACAAATCACTGGGTCACATTTTAATAGATAAAATAGGACACTATTACTTCAAAACTATATCCTTAATATGACTATTATTTTTCACTTACACTTTGCCCTCCTGGTACCGATCACATGGACCATTGAAGTAGACTTTAAATCGGTCTTAGGCTTCCTTGCTTGCCCCCGGAGTCTATTTATTATATATATGAGAATGAGAGTGATGCTTTGAATTTCCTTATCAGATTATGTCACTCCCAAATGTAATACCCTCCAATTGCTTGACATTCACTTTGTCTTTTCTTTTTTGATTGTGAGAAGTCTTTTTAAAAAAATTTAAATTCTTTATTGTTCAAAGTATTACATAAGTCTCCTTTTTCCCCCCATTAACCTCTCCCAAGCTGCTCCCACCCCCCAGCACATGCCCTCACCCCTCTACTGTCTGTCCATTGGTTATGCTCATATGCATGCATACCAGTCCTTTGGTTGATCTCTTACCCGGTCCGCCTCCCTACCTTCTCTCTTAGGTTGGACATCTGTTCGATGCTTCTATTATTCTGGCTCTATTTCTATTCATCAGTTTATGTTGTTCATTATATTCCACAAATGAGTGAGATCATGGGATATTTATCTTTCTCCAACTGGCTTATTTCACTTAGCATAATGCTCTCCAGGTCAACCCATGTTGTTGAAAATGGTAAGAGTTCCTTCTTTTTTATAGCGGCATAGTATTTCATTGTGTAGTTGTACCACTGTTTTCTAATCCAGTCATCTGCTGAGGGGCACTTAGGCTGTTTCCAAATCTTATCTATTGTAAATTGTGCTGCTATGAACATAGGGGTGCATATATCCTTTCTGATTGGTGTTTCTGTTTTCTTGGGATGCATTCCTAGAAGTGGGATTACTGGATCAAATGGGAGTTCCATTTTTAATTTTTTAAGGAAGCTCCATACTGTTCTCCACAGTGGCTGCACCAGTCGACATTCACTTTGGAACAACCTACAGACCTACAGACTCCTGGCCATAGCCTGACATATGCTCCCTAATCCAGCACCTGTCTTCCTTTGTGACCTAAACTCATGCAATGCTCCCTTTATTCCTTACATTCCAGCCTCACTGATGGTTCTTTCTATTCTTAACACACACCAACCCCATCACTGCCTTAAAGCCTCTGCTCCAGGTTTTCTGTCCTCCCGTATTACTCCTTTAGCATAACAAGGCTGGTTTCTTCTCATTCAATCTTCCCAGAGAAGCCTTCTGACCACCTCATCTAAGGTGTGATCTAAGCACTAAATAAAAAATAAAAAAACCAGGTAAGCAAGCTATTTATGATAATACATAACCCACTGTAATAGATTTGTATTGCCTGTCAGAAAATTTCAGTCCCATCTTTTGAAATGTGTTTGTTTTAGGGAGAACTTTTTCATGATCACTTTGACAATATGCTCAATGGTTTCCTTATATTTTCATAAGATCGCTCATCCCTCTAAACACTCTATCTCATCGCACTTTTAGTGTATTCATAGCATTTATTACTATTTGAATTTATTACATGTATTTTTATGTACTTAATATATATTTTACTTTTCCAGACTATAAACTACAATAGGGTAGGAAACTTACCTATCTTCTACATAGTATAGTCCCCTATCTAGAATTACAACTGCACAATCAAAGCTTAATAAATGTTTCTTAAATGAAAAGCATGTTAGATATTGGTTTGCTTATATTTGTACCTGAATTTCTTTTATAGCTTTGTTTCCCACCCCCCTGTTTTTCTAATTACACACTTTTTCTGTTCATTATAGATGCAGCGTTTGTCTTTTTCATGACACCAAGGTATTCTAGTATATTAAAAATGTGATTTATTGTGCACAAGCCTTTCCTTAGGTGTTTTCCCCATAGAACATTTTGTTACAAATTGGATATATTGCTTTCTAGGTTGATGTAAACTTGGGACATTTTTTCATTATTGTCATGGGTTCAAGTCACCGCTTTGTAACATTGCAAACATTTAATTTCTTAATTACTATTCTTCTTTTTAAAATGGAAAGTGGTAAATGTTATAAAACTTTATTTACATCTTCACATGATTAAAAAACTTTAACCAAAATAAAAAACCAGGTAAGCAAGCTATTTATGATAATACATAACCACTGTGACAGATTTGTATTGCCTGTCAGAAACTTTCAGTCCCATCTTTTGAAATGTGTTTGTTTTAGGGAGAGCTTTTTCATGATCACTTTGACAATATGCTCCATGCTTTCCTTATATTTCCGTAAGCTCACTCATTCACTAAATGCTATGGCAGTGTTCCTCGTAATCAAACCCGTGCTCGTTGTCAAGGCCCCAAGGAGACCCACACATACTGACTTTTCTGGTAGTCAGTCTGAATTCTTCAAATTTGTTCAATGTAAATCAAACTCTGCAACTCTAACAATGTAGCTCTATTTGGTTTTTAATCTCTAGACAATCTCCATGCTCTAGGCTTCTATTGCTTTCTATACTGCACCACCACCCACTGTTTGAGTTGCTTTTACTGTAATTGCTTGCTTGGCATCACTGTCTAAAAAATTTTTTTTAAAAAACTTCAATTCTGTGAAGGCAGGTACCAGGCCAGATGTACTTAATGTCTTCAGCACTAAACATAGACTTGTGGAACATAGTAAATGTATACACAAAATATCTACTAAATGATTAAATGGAGAAAGAATGGATAGAGAGACAAACCACTTTTACTGTTTATCTCTTTTGGGTTTTATGACTTTAGTCAGTATCTCAGAGACATCCTCCTGGTGAGATAGTTCCCAGTTTAAAGAAAATGTTAACTGTGGACAAAGTGTGAATCCAAAGGCAGGAGTGCAGTAACTATTGAAAGCAGCATCAAGCCCATCACTATTAAAGCTGAAAACAATCTTTTCATGTCTGTGACATGACTAATAGGAAACTGTGGAGAATGCCAACGCATACAGAAAAATTCAGAAAACTATAATTTACTAGTAATCCTGTTACTATATTGTATGAGGACTTGTATTATAAACTGAGTTAGCGCAAAGAGCATATATTCAGCCAGAGTTCACCTAGGAGCAAGCAAGGGAGCCCAGCACCTCCTGGGTAGCACACTTCTGCAGACAGCATTAATGGGGGTGCTCTTCTCTTCCACTTCCCATTCCTCCATATGGAAGGCAGCTTACAGAGAGCATTTGGTAAGCTAGTCTCAGGTCTCCAGTGAGTATTCATCATAGCAGACACTTTTAAGAGGATCATTGCATCTTTAGCTGCTCATCGGAGGCCCCTGATGAGTTAGCTGACTCAAAGAATTGGGAAAACAAACTTACCTTGCCAGTAAATGGGACCAGATTTGTCAACAAAACCAAACTGCTCCACATGCTGTGACACCTGCTACCATAAAAGAAGATATAATTGCTATTGGGAGGAGATGCCCAACCAGGGACCACAGCAAGAGCTTCAACAGCTGTTGGTAATGGAAATCTGTCATCTTCTATCTGTGCTCAGTGCTTTGAGAGCATCATACAAATGACGTTCTCTTAGGCCGTCTCACAGAATTAGCAATGCTTGCCTTTGGGAATTTTACCAACATGTACTTATAAGGAGACATATTGAGAAACTTCAATAAAACTGTTGTAAAGCTCCCAAGTCCCTAAATAGTTTGATTTATTCAGTGATTAATCAGGATTTTGTCTGTGCTATTGAGTCTATTCAGTTGTAATTTAACTTTTCATGTTTTTATGTCAAGTCTTCATCATTAGATCATCTACAACTTCAAGGTTGACTTTTGTCTGATTCACATATGTGTCACCCACAGCATCTGGTTTTTCAACTAGTATAGGCTCAATAGCTATCCATTCATTAAATTTTTGGTAGAAATGGACTGTGCTCTGTGACATTATTTAAGGCATGCGATCTCATTATTCCTATATCTGATACCAAGGCTTATGTAAAATTGACCCCCTTCTGTCCTTGGAATGCAATAGTATATTTGAAAAGAGGAACCACGTGAATTGATAAGCTCAAGATTTAGGCTAATATCTAAAATCAGGACACTTATTTTGAGGGATATTTTAATAACTGCCATGGCTGCAGCCCAGCAGACTGAGAACATAGTTATAATACATCACTGATGGAAAGATTTAATTATGCAGAATCTGTAATATGTTTCATTTTTTACTTCCTGCATAGCAGGTGAGCTTTAAGATAAAATACAAAGTCATTAAAGTCAGATGGTGGAAATAGGTCGCAGTTATCCCCTTTGATAGATTTCTTTGCTGTACTTTCCTCACCTGCTTTATGGTAGGTCTGTCACTATACATCTAGTTTTTGAACCTAATGCTGTTAGCAAATGATCTTTTCTCTAGGGAAAAATAAATCATGTTTTTAGCTACAGTATGCTGGGAGACATTTGTATCTGAAGTATCCACTATAGCAGAGAGGTCACATACAGCAAGTACAACCAAACTCTCCTGTTAACATAAAAAAATAATATAATAAATATCACACTTTCAGAAGGCAGGACACTTGCTCACTCTGAATTAATGACAAGACCTCTGACGGGTAGAAAAGTTTAGTTGGAGGCAATGCCTGGATTAGAGTTCTCATCTTTCCTTGATTTGAAGTGTATCATCGATCAATAGGTCTTTGAATTTTCTCTGAGACCAAGTATCAACATTATGTCAACCTGCTCAAGAGATCACCACTCCCTCAATCTCATATATAGGAAGTGTAGGCACTCAGAACAGCAACCACAATAAAAGTTCATCAAGTCTTCAAAATAAGTGAGTTTTTTTCATTTTCCCTTGCAAAGTGATTTTGGCCCCTTGCCCATTATTGTCTCTAGTGCTGCCGTGCCATGGATGTCTTCCCTGTCCTGGTCAGCACAATAGGTGCTTTTATGCACATAAAATTTTATCTTAGTTTTCACTTGGAGATATGTATATATATATATAAAATATTTGAAGAGCCTTTCTCTGTAATGCAAATATTTGAAGTTGGGGCTTGTTTTGTTCATCAATATTATTTCTAGCTTTTCAAATGGTTCCTGACATGTAATGGGTACTCAAATATAATTATTAAATAAATGATTGAATTACTTTTGCTAATTTGGAGTGAAGATAGTTGTGGTGCTGTGGGTGTTTGGAGAAAGGATATAGCTTAGGAATATAAGTATCAGTTCAGGCAATTAAACATTTTGTTTTGGGTTACCTGCAGCAAACCTTTACTCTGTCACAAAGAGATATCAAGAACAGGAGAAAAAAATTTTGTCCTTAGAAAAGAAAACCTGATTTGTGTGCCTGTGTCTGTGTGTGCACATGTGTTTCTCCAAGGATTTCAAGCTTCTGAAAGACACAGCGATTGGGATGTGTGCAGTGAGCCAATTAGGTAAAATATTCAGCCTAGAGTTATAGAAGGAAATGTTATGATTTTATTAATATTTAAATTTGTGAGCTCCATAGATGACTCTGGATGTATATTTCAAATGAATATATTTCAAATTATAGCAACAGAACTTACAGAATCCTGTTCTTAAAAAGAGAATGAATGATTGGGGTAAATTTTTAGGGGAGATATCTGAGTTGTTCAGGCCCTCATTCCATTTATACACAAAATACAAGCTGCCAATCAATGAAAAGATTCCATTGATTGAGATAGAACCAACAGACTGTTGGGGTCCAGTAAATGCTCTGACTCTTTTGTGACTTGGCTCATCCAATCTAACTTCCTATAAAATTCTTTGTCCTAAACTTTTGGCTTCTTTGATGAGGTGACATTTAGTGCTACTTACTGAGAGAGGTTGCTGAGGTTTTGATTAAATTTCTACAATACTAAATATAAAGCAGTAGTTAAAATTTCACATTTATAAGCATTTTAAGTAAATTGAACATGCTATTGATTCGATCTGTGATCTAAGTACACTTACCATCTCTTGCTTTTCTATTTCTTTTTAATCCTTAACAGATGGTACAGAATTCATTATGGCTCAGCCAGAATTACAGCAAATTTTTCCTTGTCACCAGAACAACATTCTGAATTCCTTAGAGGGTGAGTTAACTTTTAAACTCTCTTAGAAAAGACTTAACTTTTGAGAAGGCAGTCATCAAAAGATGCACCTAAGTTTTTTTAACATTGCCTTTTCATTCTGCCTTTCCAGAAGCAAGGAATAAATAAACTAAAAGCTCTATTATTCAACAACAATTTATAGAGTAGATATGATGCACTTGGCACTCCACTAAGGCACTAATATACAGAAAAAGAGAGAACTTTTCCCTTGAAGATACGTATTTTACTTTGAGATGTAAATATACTAATGAAAACTTGGAATATATTGTACTATGAAATGTGATAAAAATAGGAAGAAATAATTTGGAACAGTGACTAATTCCTGCCCTGGCCAGTGTGACTCAGTTGGTTGGAGTGTTGTCCTATGCACTGAAGGGTCATGTTTCTTTCTCACATCAATGTTTCTCTCTCTCTCTCTCTCTCTCTCTCTCTCTCTCTCTCTCTCTCTCTCTTTCTCTCTCTCTTCCTCTCTCTGTAAAATCAATAAAAATATCCTCAGGTGAGGATTAAAAAAAACAAATAAAAAGAGTGACTAATTTTTGTTAAAGCAGGGATGAAGTAGAAAGAAGCCTGGCTGATTATTAATATTTTTCAGTAAGATTTGTCCAAAATGAAAGTGTTCTGTTACAAAGTTGCTTAGTTGCAATCTATCTCTTTAGTGAAAGAGAAGAGGGTAATGCTTTATGAAAAGTGATTTAATGATTTAAAATAGTGTTATTTATATTCCCACTTAAAGGATAATTTATTTGACCAACAGGTGACTCGTTAAAAAAGTAAAATGTCTAAAGACATGCATGCAATGTGAAGCAGCAGCTCAGCATTAAAAATAGAAAGGACATTTTTAATGTGGAAAAGGCATTTGATAAAATTCAACAAAAATTTCTATTAAAATTAGTACAAGAGAAAAGTGGGACCCACTTAACTCTAAGAAAAATTGTTTATCAACAACAGCAACAAACACTATTCCAAATTTAAAATCCTAGCTCCACTTCTATGAAAATTAGAAATTGAATCAAGATGTCAGACTCACAATTATTTGACACTGATTGGAATAAATATAAAAAATAAAATAATTTTTCTAACTGGAAAAGTTATTTTACAAATTGTAAGAAAGAATAAATGCTCAATATTTGATAGGAAGCATATAAGAAAAAAGGTGACAATGTATAAAAAAAGGAAACTAGATATTGGAATTTATGTTAATAAAGGGTAGTATGCTAATTAGACTGGGAGACCTTCCGGATGTCCTTCCAGACAAAGCCATGGTGGTGGGGCCAAGGCAGAGGTGGTTAGGGGCGATCAGGCCAGGGGGGAGGACAGTTGGGGGTCATCAGGCCAGTGGGGGGAGGCAGTTGGGGGCAAGCAGGCCGGCAGTGGAGGGCGGTTGGGGGCAATCAGGCTGGCGGGGGGGCAGTTGGGGGTGAGTAGGCCAGCAGGCAGAGTGGTTAGGGGTGATCAGGCAGGCAGGCAGGTGAGCACTTAGGAGCCAGTGGGTCAGGGATTGTGAGAGGGATGGCCGACTGCTGGTTGGGCCTAAACTGGCAGTCGGGCATCCCCTGAGGGGGTCCCAGATTGGAGAGGGTGCAGGCCGGGCTGAAGGACACCACCCGCCCCCTGTGCATGAATTTTGTGCACCAGGCCACTAGTATAATATAAAGCTACATTAAAAATTAATATAGTGTTGATGTAAATTCACAATAGATACATTATTCATTGGAACACATCACTGTTCAAAAATAGATCCCAGTATATATGTGAGAATTTATTTATAGGAATTTTGATATTTTTCTACCAGTTAAGGATTTATGGTTTGTTTAATAAAACATATGAACTTGGGGGAGGGTGCATTTCTTGGGAAGAAAATATCCTTACCATACTAATATAGTTGTTTTTTTTGTAAAAATGAAAATCCCCCTTGTTTTTTTTCCAGTTAGTCAGCAGGTACTAATGAAAGTCTTTCCTAAAAGCAAAGAGACTTAACATGAACTTTCTGAAAGAGGCGGCTATGCTTTGCATTACGTCATTTTAGCTTTTGAAAGGTTTCCAAGATGCTCTACTTTTAGACAGTGGAGGAAACCTGTATTCAAAAACTAACCCCAATATCATTACATAATCCTATCTAATAAAAGAGTAATATGCAAATTGACCATCATTCCAACACACAAGATGGCTGCCCCCATATGGTCAAAGATGGCTGCCCCCATGTGGACACAAGATGGCCACCACAAGATGGCCAGCAGGGGAGGGCAGTTGGGAGGGTCCAGGCCTGCAAGGGAGGGCAGTTGTGGGTGATCAGGCCAGCAGGGGAGGGCAGTTGGGAGAGACCAGGCTTGCAAGGGAGGGCAGTTGGGGGCGATTAAGCCTGCAGGGGAGGGCAGTTAGGGGGGACCAGGCCAGCAGAGGAGAGCAGTTGGGGGCGACCAGGCCTGCAGGGTAGGGCAGTTGGAGGGGACCAGGCCTGCAGGGGAGGGCAGTTAGGGGCAAATCAGGCTGGCAGGGGAGGGCAGTTAGGGGCAATCAGGCTGGCAGGGGAGCAGTTAGGCATCAATCAGGCTGGCAGGGGAGTGGTTAGGGCATGATCAGGCTGGCAGGCAGAAGTAGTTAGGGGCAATCAGGAAGGCAGGCAGGTGAGCAGTTGGGAGCCAGCAGTCCTGGATTGTGAGAGGGATGTCCGACTGCCCGTTTAGAGTCGGACATCCCTCAAGGGGTCCCAAATTGGAGAGAGTGCAGGCTGGGCCTAGGGACACACACCCCTGTGCACGAATTTTGTGCACCGGGCCTCTAGTGTAATGTACTAAAATTATTTATAAATAACCCAGTAGAAAAATGGGGGAAGGGAAGGGAAGACAATATGGAAAGAAGTGAGTGACCAAAATAGAAAAGATTCTCTCTCTAGCCAGTTGTCTATACAATGCAAATGAGTGTATCATTATGTACCACCTTGTATCAATTAACAATCATATTGGTGAAAATAAAAAAAAAAAACATACTGTTGTTAGTAAGCCCTCTTGTGAGTATGTGGAGAAATGTTTGTTTTTAGATTTGACTGAATTGCAAATTGTACAACATTTTGGAGCTGTTACCAGGAAAGATGTATTCAAATTGAAAATACCTATACCTTTTAATCTATTAATACCTCTCTTGAGTGCCAAGAAAAGAAAACTAGTGATAGTTAAGGTCATAGGCTCAAAGATGACTTTTTCAACATTGTTTCCAATGACAAGTTGTGAAAACAAAATGTTGTCCATCAGATATAGAAATTCTTGAATGCATGATGTGATATCCTCGTGAAAGGATAAGAAATAAGTTGCATCTATGGTTATTTACTGGAGGAATTTTCTAAAAATATTTATGTGTGAAAATTAAGATACAGAAAAATACACAGTGTGATATTTGATATCATTTTTTATAAACAAAGAATAACACTAAAGCCTGTAATGTATACTGCCTGTGTGTGTATGGTTGATTATATATTTTGTGTTTGAGCGTGTGAGAGAAGTATTTTTGGAGAATGTATATAGTCATCCCTTTGGTATCCTCAGGAGATTGATTCCAGCACCCCTCCCCCCCACTCCATACCAGAATCCATGGTGCTCAAATTTCATATGAAATGGTGTAGTATCTATAATAATAAAAGCATAACATGCTAATTAGACCAGATGTCCTGGCAGACATCGTTCTGGACGACCTTCGGGATGAAGCCAGGGCTGCGAGGGAAGCCTGGGTCCTGGGTGCCAGAGGGAAACTGGTGCTGGCAGTCAGGGGAAGGAAGGCCTACTCTTGCAGGAATTTCATGCATCGGGCCTCTAGTTTGTATATAACCTAGGCACATTTCCCATATAATTTAAGTCATCTCTAGATTATTTACAATACTTAACACACTATAAGTACTATATAAATCATTGTTATACTGTACTGGTTAGGGTGATGACAAGAAAGTATCTGTACATGTTCAGTACATAGGCCTAACTACATAGTACCTGTCAGCAAAAACATAATATTTTCTGATCCAAGGTTGATTTAATTCTTAGATGCGCAACCTATGTACAGGCTGACTGTGTACATGTATGTGTGTATATATAAAGTGATATATATATACACTAGAGGCCTGGTGCATGAAATTAGTGCACAGGTAGGGTCCCTAGGCCTGGCCGGCAATCAGGGCCAATCTGTGGGTTAACCGGCAGGATGATCGGGGCCCCCCCACTTGCACCCACCTTGGCTGGCTGGACACTGCCTGCTCACTGGACCTGTCCCTTGCCGCCTCCAACGGCTGCCTCCCTCTGCAGGGCAACTGGCAGGGTGATCGGGAGGCTCCCGCTTGCACCCGCTTTGGCTGGCCTGGGGCCTGCAGGCTGGGGGCAGCTCCTGCGTTGACCATCTGCCCCCTGGTGGTCAGTGCACGTCATAGTGACCAGTCGTTTCGCCATTCAGTTGATTTGCATATTAGGCTTTTATTATATAGGATTATGGAAAAAATAGGATATATGGGTTAGTGGTATTGGGGGTTGAGGTGGGGTAGTGAGCTGATATAGGATGAGGAAAGATGAGGAAAGAAGAGTGTAGCCAAGTAGAAAATGAAAAATAAAGTATGATGAAATATAAAATATCAAAGATATATCTTATTTCTTTGCATTTATAAAATATGTGTATATGTATAAATATTTTTAAAATAAATTCTTAAAGTGATTACAGATTAGAAATAGCTAAATTACATTGCTTTGCAATTAAATTCTCTCTATGAATGGAGTATAATGAAACATATGTTGATAGGATATGAGGACCATAATTTGTATAATCACTGAGGTATTTCAGTTTGCAAATTGTGGTAAGTGTAGGCCCCCCAATAAGTGAAGCTCATATATGAATGAGATAGTCTGTTAAGTTGCTATGCCAATGCCTGACAGTTTATAGGAACTAAATAACATTTTCTCAGGAACCAAATCTCTGAGCATGGACCTTGTCACCTGATATCGATCAATTCACATCCTAATTTAACCTCTTAAAAACTGCCATTTCTTTGTAAAATGAGTATCATTACACTTAACTCTTCTGCCTATTGTGATAACATACATAACACATGACATTCCTAGCAGAGGGCTTGCCATAGAGTAAGTGCTTATAAATGCTACCATAGATAGGGCCTACTGTTATACTGGTGAAAAGTACTTTCCAATGTCTGATGAAATGTATCAAGCCAAAGGAAAATGACATTTGCTATAGAGGAATGAGTTTCAGGGTATGGCTTTTGTTGCATAGAAAATAGTGAAAGAGAGCTTTGAACCTCTCTTTCAAATGTTCCTCAATAGAAATTCTCTTATCACCAAGGAACACCATATTTTAGGTCTGCAACAGAATCAAGTCTGAGAGGTGTTTGCTCTAACAGGATATCACAGTTATTACTAGGTCAGAACACTTACTCATCTGGAATACTAGGTCAGAACACTTACTCATCTGGAATAAGTGAATTTAAGAAAAAGAACTCTTAGATTTTTTCCTTTCCCTTTTTTGCTTTCATTTATTTTCTTATCACCCATTCCTGATATGTTGAAATATGACACACTTTGGTAATATATCTTATGACATGGAGAGAGAGAGAGAGAGAGAGAGAGAGAGAGAGAGAGAGAGAGAGAGAGAGAGAGAGAGAGAGATTAGTATACTCACAGTCTTCTTCAGACAAAAGGAATGTCTATGGCATTAGCATTGGCACCAGTGTCTCAGCTTATTTTTATAGGCACTGAAAAAATCTCCCTTTAATTTATTATTCTGTACAGTCTGTGTAAATGATAATTTAAGAGCTCTACATGTATCTCTGTTTACCAATAAATTGTTCGTTCCTCAGACAGGATGAACATAAACAACATGAGGAAAGGATACTGAACTGGAAGTGAGGAATTTGTTTTCTCACATCTGAAACTAACCAGCTCTATGACCTTAAGAAGTACCTATTATATCTGAGGCTTTTTGAGTATATGTTTACATATTTAATCCTCACAACTATATTTCAAAGGAGATGTTATTATCCCCATTTTATAGATAAGGAAATTGAGGCTCAGGTGAGCTAGGTTCTTTGATCCAAGTCACATCATCTCTGAGTGGCAGTGATGGTATTTTTACCTATGACTGTCTAAGGCCATAGTTCCGGGTCTTTTCTTGACAGACTTGGTCTCCTCTCCTCTAAACTCAATTTCCTCTTAATTAAACAAAGGACTAGGCCAAATGAACTCTTAAGTATCTCTTTTTTTGCACTGCACTTCTATGATTCATATCCATAGAATTTGGTTGTATCAAGTTCTCTGCCTTAGAATAAGGGATTTTGTAAAACAATGGAGGGATAGATGAGAAAATTTTGAGCATTTAAAATTCACTACTACTTCCTAAATGATTTTTCAGAACAGATGCTTCTCTTTCATTTTGGGGGCAGCTGGGCATTGCAACATAATTAAAATCACCCTTTGAAGTTTTCCTTCTCCTTTTGATAGAAGTTACATAAAGCAGTTGTTCTTAGGTGAAGGAGGATATTAGAATAATGCTCCTTTGGTAAAATTTTATATGAAAATTCACATCTTAAGACACTGTACTAAATAGTGTTCTTGCAAAAGTTAAAGGAAATACAGAAACTGGGAAAAATTAACAAAACAAAACAAAAAGAAAAGAACATTTCTTTAGTGAAAAGTACATGAAAATGGCTATTTTAGGATTGAAGCCAGAGCACACAATTCAGTTTCTAAGCTTGATTAGATTTCCTACACAGCAAGGGAGAACGAGCCTGAAATCCAGGCAATTACAGACTACAGAATAAAATGATTTTTTTAAAAGTGTCTTTATGTAAGAAAAGGTCCTAAAGGGGCACCTCAAACTATAAAATACTTCGTTGCATAGCATAATCCTATGTGAAATAGAGCTTGAATTGGGATTTTAAAAAAGAAAAGAAAAATGGCATTATTTTACTAAAAATACCCTGTGCAATAAGGGAATGTTTTGTAAAAGGAACAACAGAATCACAAGTTAACTAAGATGCTTCATTTCTTTGTTCTGTCATAGACCTACAAAACAGTTGCTGTAAGTATTGGTGTTTACCTTACAGTCTCAAAGAAAAAAATTATTGCCTTATCATTCTTTTCCATTCCTCCTGTCTATTTTAGGGAAAAGTGTACTTATGATTATATGTAAACTTTCAGTTGATAGGGTGGTATATGTTGTCCTCTGTTTCTTTGTCAAATCAACATTCAGTATCCCTGTCTTCATACAGGAAAAATAAAGAATAAACTGAGCAGATTTGGTAAATTGAATTATTCTCCATGCTTCTCTGTGTCCAAGCCCCAATTCTTCATCCCTTCTATATCCAGATTCTTTGCAGCTCTTCCCATAAAAGAGGTGTTTATCTCCCTTCTCCATTAATTTTGAATCCAGCCCTAAAACTTTATTTTCAATAAAATGAGGAAGAGGTGGCAGTGTGTCCCTTCTGAGCTTAGGTCTCAGTAATCCATGTGGACTTCTGTTTCTGTGATTTCACTTTTGCCCTTGCCATGAGAAAAACGCGCTACGCTGTTGGCCTCAGCAGGAGAATGAGAAATATGAGGTATAGAGGTACACCAGCCAAGTCCAGCTTAGATCAACCAACCCCCAGTAGACCCAAGATTACTGAGAATTAATGAGTGCTATTTCAAGCCACTCAGCTTTGGAGTAGTTTGTTATACAGCAGTGTTTGCCAGTAGATAAATTATACAGGAGATATATGTGAAATCGATACATGAGATGACTATACACACATATGCACACACTCGGCAACGACTATGTTTTCATGATAGTAGGGTAATTATTTGAGATCTCAGATGTTTCTTTAACTCAGTTACTTAATGTGTTTTGGCAGGATAAACCTGAATCTGAAATGAACCCAAGTTTTCTCTTGCTTTCTTCTAACTAGAAGGAGTGCTTGTTATATAATAATGAACATGCCAATCTGATGTATATTCTCAAATATCCTGTAATTCTCCTTCTTGACACATCACATTTGTGATACATTATTAATTTTATATAATGTTATGCTTTCACAGTAGGATGAATAGCATGACACTCTTTCATATTCACACAATGCTATGAAGAACTATTAATATCACCATTTGACGGATGAAGAAACTGTCAGAGATGCTAAGTAAATTTCCCACCACCACCCAGCTGGGATGTAGAATAGCTGAAGGTCAAATGCAAGCAGCCCGGCTGCAGAGCCGTTGCTCTAAAGTAAACCGTTGATGGGTAGCACACGGTCTGGGAAGTCGTGATCTCTGCCTGAAACCTGGCATGTAGACATGGAACAGTGGTTGAAAGGTTTGAGCATACTTGAGCAAAGGAAGCATATGTACTATGGAGAAAGGAATGCTAATATCATCTTGAAGACAGTAACTTTATTTAATTGACATTTATTGAGTACAACCATGAAGCAGCCACTGTGGCATGTGCTGACGATTTACAGGCATGGTCCCTGCAGTCCTAGTACAGACATTCCAGTGTGGGAGATAGAAATAAATAAACAAGAAGTGATTGTTACAATGTGTGAACGTGCTGAAAAGGAAGCAAGGCGATGATAGACAAGAATGGGTGTGAGTGAGAAACATTTTATTTTCTTAGTGGTCAGGGAAGGCTCCCATTTAAAAGGGAGCATTTAATGTGAGACCTGACAAGTAAGGAAGATGGATGGAGAGAGTTCCAGGCAGCACATGTGAAGGTACTGAAGTAGGAGGCTCCTACCATCTCACTTTGTCTAGATCATTGCTAAAACCTTCCAATGCTCTGTCCACATTTACTCTGTTTGCTTCTCCATATATTCTCTGCACTGTAGCCACAGTGATCTTTCCCAAATTGTTCTGTTATTTTAAGGAAGAGAAACATTACTACTTAATATGGCTTACAAGTTTGGCTCATGCCTTTTCCTCAAAACTCATCTTGTTTTCATTTGCTTTCTGTCCTAGTCATCTGTCCTTGCATCTGTGAATGCTTCTCAGGCCTTATCATACCTGAAATCTGCACATTTAAATGCATGGTTTTCTGCCTGGGTCCCTCTTTTTCAGATAATTTGTGCTAAGGAATCTGAAGTATCCTTCTTTTGCTTCCTAACCATATAAAATTCCAATGAAGATATTTATAGCGCTGTTCATTACTTCTCTGTATATTTGCTAAAGTTAACATTTTGTACAGGTGTGCATGTGTGTGTGTGCGTGCATGTGTGTGTGCATGTGTATGTATGTGTGTCAATATTGAATGAGTATAAATTTAATGAAGTTAGGAACCAAGTCTTCTTGTAATTATCATTATAGTAGAGCAGTGGTCGGCAAACTCGTTAGTCAACAGAGCCAGATATCAACAGTACAATGATTGAAATTTCTTTTGAGAGCCAAATTTTTTAACTTAAACTTCTTCTAATGCCACTTCTTCAAAATAGACTTGCCCAGGCCGTGGTATTTTGTGAAAGAGCCACACTCAAGGGGCCAAAGAGCCGCATGTGGTTCGCAAGCCGCAGTTTGCCGACCATGGTACTAGAGGATTGGTGCACGAAATTTGTGCACGAGGGGGTGGTCCCTCAGCCCAGCCTGCATCCTCTCACAATCTGGGACTTTTTGGGGGATGTCCTACTGCCGGTTTAGGCCCAATTCCAGGCACGTCAGGCCTGAACTGGCAGTCAGATATCCCTCTTGCAATCCAGGACTGGTGGCTCCTAACTGCTCTCCTGCCTGCCTGCCTCATCTCCTCTAACCATTTGCCTGCCTGTCTGATTGCCCCTAACTGCTCGCAGGGTGGGGGGCATTCTGGTCTCTGGTCGTTCTGCCATTTCAGTCGCTGGACTTTTATTATATAGGATTCCTGGTGCTTTGAACAATGATTGACACATAATAGATGCTTAATACATATTTAGTGCATTGAGTAAAAGTTACTGAAGAGTTTAGGCAGGGGAGTTACATAACACAATGTGTATTTTTAAATGTTCACCTTCGCTACTTTGAGAGGAGTGAATTGGAGAGAGGCAAAAGGGAAAAAGAGCATAGTTAAGAGTCTGCTGTAGTAGTCCAGGTGAGAGGCCATTGCAGGTGGGTATTGAAGTGATAGCAGAGCAAATCTTAAAAAGTGTTTTGGTTTCAGGTAATTTTGCAGAAAGAGTTCACAAGATTTATTGGTATTGGCTGAGGAAGGTGAAAGAAAGAAATGATGTAAGCATAATTACTAGGTTTCTGGAAGCATAGTAATAGTATTTATGAAGATGAGGAAAACTCAAAAGGATGGACATTTCTATAAGTGGGGAAATTGAGTTTGATATTGGCTGTGTTAAATTTAAGATCTCTGAAGTATTCAATGGGCAATATCAAATTGACAATTGAATTGATTTATCTGGAGATCCATTGGAGAGTATGTAAATGCAGATATACATTTAAGTATTATCAGTATTTAAATTTTATTGAAAGTCATAGGAAAGTCAAAGGCATGTAAGAGCATAGTGTAATAAAAGAGGGCTATGGCTAATTACTAAAGAATATACATATTTAGAAATAAGAGATAAGTTTCAAGAAAGAGTAGAAAATATTCTTTTTTTATTTATTGTTGACACTATTAAGGATATTCCTCATTCCCTCACCTTTACCCCATGAAACATCTGTATTGCCATGTTGCAAAAAATAAATAAAAGGAACTTTGATCTATACCGCTCACCATATAAAAATTAATTTAAGCTTAGATGAAAGAAAAAAGCTAAATCTCTAAACAACATAGAAGAAAACACAAGAGTGTATCTTTACAGCTTTGAGTTAGGTAAATGTTTTTAGCCAAGATAAAAAGATAGTACACTTAAAAAGAAAAGAAACCAATAAATTAGACTTGATCAAAATTAATAGCATTTCTTCTTCAAAAGATCCCAGTAAAGAACTGAACAAGTAAATCACAGACTGGGGAAAAAATCTACATAATTTGTTTACTTGACAAATATAAAAAGAATCTGTACAACTCAATAATGAAAGGCAAAAAAAAAATAAATTAAATACTAGCAAAAGAAGCCCTGGCCAGGAAGCTCAGTTGGTTAGAGTGTCATCCTAACACTGCCAGGTTGTGGATTCAATCCCTGGTCAGGGCACATACAAGAATCAGAATCAAACAACAAATGCATAAACACACAAATCTCTCTCTAAAATTTCTTTCTCTCTCTCGCGCTCTTTTCCTCCATCTCGCTCTTTCTCTTCCTTCCTCTATCTAAAAATCAATCTGTTAATCAATAAAAATATTTAAAATATTGGCAAAAGGCTTGAAAGATACTTGACAAAAAATGTAAATGGCCAACAAGCATAAAAGAAGATGCTCAGCATCATTACTTATTAGGGAAAACATATTAAAACTGCCATAAGAAACCAATTTGTACTCATTAGAAAGGCAAATATTTGTGATTGACAATACCAAGTCCTGATGAAAATATGGAACAAACCAGAACTCTCATACATTGCTAGAGGAACTATAAAGTCATTCTGTTCCTTTGGAGAATTGTTTGAAAGTTTATTTTAAAGTTAAACATATGCTTATCTATCACACAGCAGTTGTACTCCTCGATATTTACCCAAGAGAAATGAAACATATGTCCACACAAACTTATTCTCAGATGTCCATAGAAGGATTACTCATAATAGCCCCAAAATTGAAGTTGAGCCGTCCACTAACAAGACAATGGAAAAATAAATTGTGGTATACAATGAAATTCTAAGATGACCTCCAAGATTCCCATCTGCATAATAAATGCCCTGAATAATCTCCTCCCCTCGAGTGTGGGCAGAACCTGTGAATATAATGGGATGTCACTCCTGTGATTAGGGCGTATTATGTGGCTTGGTGAAGGAATTTTTGTAGATGTAATTGAAGTTCCAAATCCATTGATTTTGAGTTAAATGGGAGATTGTCCTTGGTAGCCCTAATGTAATACGATGAAAGCACTTAAAAGTAGGACTGGGCTTTTCCTGATACTAGAAAGACATTCTCCTGCTGGCTGTGAAGAAGTAAGCTTTCATATTGTGAGATTTGTTAGAGGGCCATGTGGCAAGTAACTGCAAGGTGCTCTAAGACCTGATAGGAGCCCTGGATCACAGTCAATAATATGGGGACCTCATTCCCACAAAAATGAGGAGCAGAATTCAGCTTCCTTGAGCTTGGAAGGGGACCCTAGCATCGAAAGGGATGTAGCCCAGCTGACGTGCAGCTTTCAGCCTTGTGAAACTCAGAGGAGAAAACTCAGTTAAGCCAGGCTCCAACTCCTTACCCATGGAAACTGTGAGATAATAAATGTATTGTTGTCTTATGCCATTACATTTGTGGTAATTTGTTATGCAACAATAGAAAAAGAATACCCTTAGCAATAAAAAATATGTAAAGACAACATAGATAAATCTCAACATTAGTGAAATAAATTAGGCACAGGCCTTAAATTAGGCACAATAGATTACCTATTACATAATCTCATTCATGTAAATTTCAAGGACAAGCAAATCAGATTTATAATGATAGAAATTAGTACAGTGGTTGTTGCTGGGGTGTGTGGAAATAGTTCTATGCTGTTTTTTGTTTGTTTTTTTAATTACATGGTTGTTTATATTAGTTAAAACTCATGGGACTGGAAATATAAGATTTTTACATTTGATTCTATGTAACTTATACCTCAATTTAACAGATAGGAAAGATAGTGTTACAGGCAGTTAAGAGGCTAAGACAAAGATGGAAAAGAGCTCATTGAATTTGGCAATTTTCAGATATTGGTGAACTTAGGGAGAGTACCTTCTTCCCAGGGTGCTGATAAAACCAGATAAGAATACACTACAGTGGGAATAGATAGAGGAGAAATTGAGCCATTGTGTATAGACAACTCTTTCAAGATGTTTAGTTATCAAAGAAGAATAGAAAAAGGGGAAGTTTTTTGAGGATAATGTGAAATGTAGGGGATGGTAGATCCCAGAGCATATTGGAACTGATCAAATGTAGAAGAAGAATTTATCATGCAAGGTTTAGAAGGGATGTATGAATGGATGAATTACTTGAGAAGAGTACATTGTTCTAGAATTTCAAATAAATGGAATAATTTGAACAAGGCTTCTTTTACTAAGCATAGGTTTTGAGTTTCATTCATATTTTTGCCTATATCAATAGTTGTTCAACTTTTATTGCTATTTCATTTTATAACTATAATACATTATTTTTTATTTATTCCCCAGTTGATGGACATATATGTTTCCTCCAGTTTTGTGCTATTGTAAATAAAGCTGCTTTAAATTTTTTTGCTATACATATATTTTTGTTTCTCTTGGTCAACATCTAAAATTAGAAGTTCTAGGTATAGTTTTAGTTTTATAAGGAAACTAGAGGCCCGGTGCACGACATTCAGCCCAGCCTGTACCCTCTCGCAGTCTGGGGCCCCTCGGGGGATGTCTGCCTTCTGGTGGGGAGCTGACCTAAGCCAGCAGGCGAACATCCCTGAGGGGTCCTTAGCACTGCAGCGGAGGTGGGAGAGGCTTCCGTTACCACCACTGCGCTTGCCAGCCATGAGCCCGGCTTCTGGCTAAGTGGTGCACCCCTATGGGAGCGCACTGACCACCAAGGGGCAGTTCCTGCATTGAGCATCTTCCCCCTGGTGGTCAGTGTGTGTCACAGTGAGCAGTCGTTCTGCCATTCGGTCGATTTTCATATTAGGGTTTTATTATATAGGATAAAAGACTTTGGCCAAAGTGATTATAACACCCAAGTTCCCACGATGTATATGAATGCCAGTTTTCACACCATCTCAAGGATTTTCCACTTAGGGTACCCTCTGTCAGGTACACTCTTCCCTCCGATATCTATGTGGATTCTTCACTCACATATTTTAGGTCTTTTTCAAGTCATTTTCTCAGCGCAGCCTTCCTTTTCATCATATTTAAAATTTCCTTCAGAGCATCCACCCTGCCACCCACCAGCACTGTCTCCCTTCCTTCTTTAATTTTCCCAGAGGATGTATGTACTCCTCAGTTGTCCATTCCCCTTAGTGCATTGTGAACTCCACGACAGCCGGGGATGGGTGCTGTTTCTTCCATATGCATTTAAAAAGAAGGCGTCTTCTGATATTGTTGGGTAGATTGTTCTATAATGTTAAAGTGTTACTCCTGCATGCGTTGTCTCTGTAAACATCCCTGGCTCACAGTAAGCATTTAATACATATCTGTGGTACAAGTGAATGCCTGGAAATACTTGGAATGGATAAAAACACAGCAAGACTCTCCCTATTTCCAAAAAGCATACTTTAATTTGTAGTCAAAAGTCATCTAGGGACACATTTGAAGCACTTGGGTTACATCGGAGCCCTAATTGTCCAATTAGAGTTTGTCACTCTTTCCCTTTGCTTGAACCTATAAAGGGACAGCAGATGTGCTTAGTAATTCATCATGACTGATGGCATATGCTTCCATGCCTACCAATGAAGGAATATCTTTTTCAAAGTCAACAGATAAAACTTTTAAGAGAAGTCGATTTTTTTCCCCCAAACTAATTTTAACATGTCTTAAAATGTCTGGAAGACTTTCATGGTAAAAATAAAAGAGTTTGTGAAATGTTTGCAGCCCTTACCTCATTATGTATGGTGTATCACTCATACAGAGCAAACACATATGGTAGCTTAATTGTATATTGTTTCTTGAAATTGTTTTAAGATCCACTTATTTTCCCAGAATTCTTTGCCTTGTTAATGAGATTCTGCCGGATTATACTGAGAAAAGTTTCGGAATCAGTACAGCTGTTCAGTGAAACACTATTAAACTTTTCCCTCAATCTTTTTTCCTCTCTGAGTGTTTTACTTTCTTTTGGGTAGATTGTAACTTCGACTCTTCATCAGAATAAGTCCAAAAGTTCTCACGGTAACCTTAATAGTGGTATATACTATATGTTGGGTTTGCTTTAAAAATTGTTTACATTATTGAATACAGAAGTTCATCTATTAACAAAGCAGTTAAGCTCTAAAAGACAGTCTGCAAATACATTTATTTCTAAGTCCACAGATTGATCAAGGCAGGGAAGATGGGGGTGAGGTGTGTATGAAACTTGCAGTCCAGGGATATATACTATTGAAGGAAGTCTGTTGTCATTTTAAAGTTTTAAAATGTTCTTCTTTTCCTTTATGATGTAACAGCAGTGACATTTAAAAATCACCATTGATGTGATTTTTTTCTTTGCCTTTGTGAGCTCATAACATTGGGCCTTTTCTGCTGGAGACATCCATTCCATTTGGAGAAAATGAAGACTTACCAAAAAAGAAATGTGACTTATTATGAAAAGAATGTATAGAAAAATATAGTGGTGTTAAAAATATAAGTAATGGATAAAATTGATCCTTGGATAAAATTTCCAAATTCTTTTCCTTTTTCCCTTTCTTTTTAGGATATCTAGGATCAAGTAATAAAGCCTGTCTCATAGTGGGAACCACAGTGTAGCCAATATACCCATTTGCCTATGATAGCAAGATCATCTCTCTTGTAGAAGGAAATCATGACGTGGAGAATTAAAAAAGGAAAGCCAGTTTCCATTCCCAAGAATTACGAGCTGGTGGAAGGAGAGAGAAGCAGGAGATGACATAGGTGTCCTTTGCTTATCCTAAGAAAATATTTTTAATTAAAAAAATTAGGTCTAAGTTCTGTGAGAATACTGGCATTTCATGTACTAGGTATAAGAATTGGATCAGATTTCCAGCGCCATTTAATATAAAAAGGCCTAAGAACAAAAGGAGGCACCTTGTGTGTTGGGAGAGGTGGGTGCTGGTGGGTCCATTGATGGAGCAGTCGTTTTAAGTGCATCTGAACGAATTCAGTTTTCCAAAATTGATGTGGTGTAAGGCGTTGTGGCTATCACATGCCCTGCCATTAAGATTACATTTTGGAAGATTAAATAATATCTTGATATTAAACTGCTAAGTGACTTGAGGGGACTTTTGCCCTTTTCTTTTGGAATGAAAGAATATCTAAAAAACTGTAATCACAATAAAAAGAAATAGAGCATGTTTAGCTTTCATTTTAAATGAAGTCTTCCTTCAGCAGTACCCTTTGTCCTTTGTACTTCTGGGATCAATCACCAGGTTGTTTATACTGTAAAACTCTGCTGCAACTGCCACGGCAGTAACATAGGTTAGGATAGATTATCTTGGTTCCAGCCCTCTGCCAGCTCCTGAGCATAAGGGGTAGAAGCAGGGTAATGCTCTTATTTTGGAGGTTAGGAGGTGAGGAGTAAGTCAGGCAACTCTCTTGTCAAAGCCCTTGTATTGTCCAGTTTTAATTTCCTTGACAGAGATAACGGGTGGGGCTTGCCAGATTTAGCTCTTAAAACACAGAATAACCTGTTAAACATGATTTTCCGTTAAATCACAAATAATTACTTAGTATAGGTATGTCCATGCAATATTTAGAATATGCTATTAATACAAAATTGATTCATCACTTATCTGAAATTCAGATGTCACTGGGCATCCTGTATTTTATCTGGAAACCCTAATTGTGTTCTAACTGACCAAAAGTTTCCTAGGAATAGTATCCCTGCCTTGCAAATTACAGTCAGCCACAAGACCTGCTACAACAGGCTGATTCACTGCAAGACCATGGGCGTGGAGCAGGCAGCCCATGGCAACGTGTCTGGGTGATCATGAAGTAGATGATCTGACCAGCAACGTTGGCCACCTCCTACGTGTGTACCACCATCAACAAGAACACCTGGGCCACCCTCAGCAGCAGCTGGCACGTGATGTGCCCTTGGCTGCCATCCGCAGAGCCAGAGCAACCAGACGTCTGTGATTGTGAAAAGGAAGCCAATCTGCTCCATCAAAAGCTCTTGGTCCCACTCCCAACCCCCATTCCAAGGCTACACCTCTGAGGGTTTCGAAAAAGATTAACCTTGATGCACAAGAGCAACTGACAGGGCTTGCTGAAGGCAACGATAAACCTTTAACTAAAAAATTTGCATGCCACGACCTAGCCAGTTCGAAATTTATGTTCAGCTTACCCCGTGAGGTTACTTTCTGTCACTGAACTTGTCACCTTTGTTACACAACCCCTTTTTTGTCCACAATTTATTACCTTATTTTCTTTTATGAGACCAAACTTTATTATTTTTAACTGTATTTTCATGTTTTTCTTTCATATGAATGCTATGTTTATTTGTAAAGATTTTCCTCTAGACCCTCATTTGCATTAATTTGTAAATATGCAAACTCTTTAAAATTTAGAATCTTCTTATTAATTATTTATTCATTGAACATTTATGGCACCTCCTATTTTCTTTTGGCACTAGACAAATCAAGGTAACAAAGATGGCCTTACACTGGGAAGAGCCATAGAAAAGCACAAGTAATTAGAAGAATACATAAATGAGTTTTATTTGCAGTGTGAGTTATGACAAAATCCACAGTGCAGAGATAGTTAATCCTGGGGGTAGGCAGGGAAGGTGTTTTTGTGAATGGAGATTGAAGTTGATACATGATATATGCAGAGTGAGGAGGAAGAGCATTAGTGAAAGAGAGAACAGCTTGTACAAAGATCCTAAGGCTACATATGTTTGAAGATCTGAAAGGTTGCCCTGGCTAGAGCATCATGGGCAAGGAAAACAGTCATACAAGATAAGCTAGGAGAGATAAGGCAGCACTTACTAGTAAGTCTTTGGTAAGGACTTTGAATTTGGGAGGTGGTGCATTATGCAGCTATTAATATTATAGTCATCTCTGGAACATATTTTTTAATTTGCCTGAGAAATAGTTAAAATCACCTCTTGTTTATCTCAAAAATCATTAACCATATCATTTTCCATTGTGAAATAATTTTATTTGATTTTTTAAGATGTAAAGCCAACAGGGAAAATTAGAGGTGCACCATTGAGTCAATGATTTAGTCAGATTATGTTCTAAACACACATTTGGGATTTTTTTTTTTAACTTGTAGGCAGAAGAGGATGGCTAATCAAGAGTTGGAATTGAGCCAGGACCTAACTGGATCCTTCTACTGAGTGATGGCTCTTGCATAAAGGAAGTTATCACAAGATGTAAAGACAATTTCTTTTGTGGCAGGAAGCTACATTTTGAGAACTGTATTGGAAATTAGGAAGCCAATTTTTGAAAATCCAAGCTGACCAACTCTTACATAAATACTTAGGAATATTTTGTTCGGGAGTGATTTTTTTTCTGAACTGAATCATACGGTTTTTTTTTTTAATTTTTTTTTTTTTTTACTCTTCCTACAGTGGCTTTAATTGGAGAGTTATATAATTACATTCCTAAAATAGAATTGCAGAGCTCTATATCTATCAAAAACAAATACTTCTAGAACCAAGGATTAAAACTCTATGACAACTTCTCTTATAATTTTTATGAATGCTATTTAAGTAATGTCTACTTTAGTAGGCACAGTGTTTTTATACTTCTCATGTGTTAGCTTTATTACTCATATCAACTCTGAAAGATAAGAATTGTTTTTTCATTTTATATGTGAGGAGTCAGGTTCAGAGAGGTGGTATTACTTTCTCAAAGTCACAATACTACTAGTATATGTGGCAGAGTCAAGATTCATACTGCTTATGTTTTTTATGCCAAAAAAAGTAGTAGCCTTTCTATTACACCCTTTCCTTGGTAGGAAATTCCTATAACATCATGCCTCATAACCAGGGACTCTACTAACCCGTATGGCATCATTTTTATGCAAATTCAAGAGAGCACCTCATGAATGTATTCTGGGAAGTCTGGTGTATATCTTGGCAAATAGCAAAGGCTGAACTTGAGTCCCCACTCACTCTCTCAACCAGGACTCTAGAGCTGTGAACAAATGTGAGGACCTTGGACATTATGGAAAGTACATGATTTCAACAAGTGGTCTAAATTAAAATCCCTACTTAATATTTGAAATTAATAAGTTGAACTGCAATAACACAAAAATAAGCCATTAGTTTTTCAGAGAATTTTATTATTCTGAATATTAAATTTCATCCCAGGTACAATTCAGAGTGCAGCTTCCTGTTATCTCCTGACAAATTGTAGATGACCTTGTTAATTGTGTGCTTCCCTGCACTTAATAATGGTATTCAACTCTGATTTTTCAACTTTTCTTTTTCAATTACTAAAGCTAAGTAGAGTATACTACCCAATTAAATTTTATTTTATAGTACATCTTTGTTAATTAAAAAGTTAACTGTAGGAAATTATAGACATTGATAGAGTAACATAAGCCTTAGGCAACTGTTATTAACAGGAATCCAAACATTGGCTTCATTATCTATTAAAACAACATTATTATTTTTTTGCTCAAATCCTTTTGATAGTGAGATATGGAGTGGGTATGAGGAGTCTAGGGCAGAAAGATGATGTTAAATGTCATTCTAAAATGAGATTTAGGTGTGTGACTTCTGAGACTAATTTATATATGTAACAAGACTTCCATCTGCTTTTCTGCCTCATGAGACAATCACTCTCGAAATCCAGCTGCCATGCTATGAGGAAGTCTAAGTCACGTGAAGAAACCACAGGCGTTGTTCCGGCTGAGAACACCTAGTGAGATCCTAGCTCATAGCTTACAGGTACTTACCTGGGGTGACCTTTGAGATGACTTCAGCCCAGGTGCTATCAGATTGCATCTGCATAAAAGATCCCAGAAGTCTGTTTTCTAACTGAAGTCACTAACTCCAGAAGAATGAGAGATAAGAATAACAAAAATTTGCTGCTGCTTTTTTTTTCTAGTAATTTGTGACCTGTTTCTTAAAACTAGATAACCAAAGCCTTTCTACCTGAAAGAATAACACATATACACAAAAACATCTGAGAGCAGTAACAGATAGTATTCATAAGAAACAAAAGATGTCAGAGAAAGATGTCATTGTATCTAGAAAAAGCTTTGTGGAGAAAGTGGAATATTAGCTGGATATTAAAGAGAGGTTAAGTATAAAGTCCATTTAAAAAGGCATATATCTATAATAATAAAAGTGTAATATGCTAATTAGACCAGACGTTCTTCCAGACGTCCTTCCAGACGAAGCCGGTGCTGCAATCATGGGATTGAGGAAGCTGCCGCAGCTGCGAAGGCCTACTCTTGCACGAATTTCATGCATTGGGCCTCTAGTGGATTAATAAAATCAAGTAGCATGGTATAGAAGGTGGATTAACATTCTACCAAGTAGAAAGAAATAATTTAATGACTTGTTTCAGAGGAGGTAATTTAAATAGTCATGAATTAAAAAATTAGTAAACAACTTTAACATTAAGTCATTCTCTATTTGGAGTCATAAATTTACCTTAAGTCATGTTAGAGCACATTGTCCTTATATTTTCTTATAGTCAAATGTTTACATCCATCAAGTAAAATTATATGTAAACCAATTCCTAGATGAGCAATTATATGCATAACTTGTTTGTATATACACATTCTGAAAAGAAAAGTAAATGAAGAGAAGGAAGGAAGTTAGGAGAAAGATGTTTATAAAAGTTAAAAATAAAGAAGCAATTGGAATTATATAAACTATGAATGGAGAGAGCTAGTATAAACATTTTATGTAGGTTTTTTGTCTTCGTTTTTGTTTTTCAACACACTTCCCTAACTGCTCTTCAGAAAAGGAGGGGTCAACTTAAGCTCCCAACTTGAAAGTATCAGTTCCTTCGCCAACTTTATTTTAAAAATATTTATAACATTTTTGAGATTCATCAAATATATGTTTATCAGACACCAAAGGCTCATAGTTGGAAATGGCCTGCCTTGATCGTATTATAGATAGTTACTGCTGATGCTTTTTTTTTTTACTATGCTATATTACTTATTCAAGATTTCAATATACAAATCTGTCCTTTAGGATTTGAATGTTATATTACTCTGGGATGGATGGAGTATTGCCGGTTATTTACTAAGTTTGAGCAGGAATAAAGAATGAGTGACCTGGACTACATCTTTAATTGATTATGGACATTGATTATGAAGGAAGATAGGGAGGCAGAGGAGAAGGAAGAGTAGGGTGGGGGTGGGGGGACTGATCCCTAAGCCTGGAATTCATCATAGTCTTCATGGAGTTAGTGGCATTAGAGCTGCTCATTTCTGAAAAGAAAAATAAATGGAGAGAAGGGAGGAAGTTAGAAGAAAGATGTCTATAAAAGTTAAAAATAAAGAAGCAATTTGAATTATATAAACTATGAATGGGGAAAGCTAGTATAAACATTTTATGTAGATATTTACTAGGTAAAGGTTAAAGCCAAGTTGTAAAGCTTCTAAGTAGTTTGAATTTTATCCTGAACAGACGAGAGGGGTATTTAAAAGGGTTTTAGAGTAAGAGGTGACTATATATTTGCCTTAATATAGAAAATATATATCCTTCAATACAAATATATCTTATAAAATATTACCCTCAAATAAGAAAAGGGTATAGACATCAGGAAACATCAACAACTTTTCCTAGAGAAAATGCTGCAACAGAACTCTATTTCAGACATGCTTGTAGGAGCCAAGCCATGCACTACAAGTATCAACTACTCTATTCTAGCAGTGCTTTTCAAAGTAGTTGGTTGTTAGGAAGAGATAAGGATATAAAGCGGAGATAAGAGTATACTATTACTAACCATGTATTCTTTCGGAATTCCTGACAAGAATGAGCAAACAAGTGGAATTTATTTATATACCAGATTCTTTGAGATATTTATGACCCTAGCTTTTAAACAGGTTTTCAAATATATTTTACTTAGAAAACTGCATATGTGAAAAACGTATCCAAATGTGTTTGGGAAATGATAAAATGAAGCCCAAGGCTAATGTGACATGGAGACATAAATACAGTTTTGTTTGCATCTCTCTTTTGGGAAACATTTTACATCCAAAGATGTTCCAGGGACTTCATGTAGATACTCACCAGGGGAGACATAGATGGGCTGCCAGGGCTCTGCTGGGCAGTATGAGAATGTCCCCGGAGTCTTGGGAGACTCAAAGGAAGTGCAGCCTGTATCAGGGAGCTACAGAGGATGATAATTCAAAGGTTGGTTTCCAAAGACTATTGAACAATCTTAGCACAGCATTCAGAAACAGAGCACAAGAACATATTAATGAAGTTTCCAATTGTTTTCCTCTATTAAAGGGTTCTCCTCATATTACTTAACAGAAAAGTTGTCAACGTAGTGAAGAGAATCCCCACATGTTCTTCACCCAGCTCTTCCTCATGTTAAGATCTTAAACACCAATGTAAAACTATCGGGAGAAAATTATCCTTGATATAATACCATGCAATAATCTACTGATCTTATTTGAATTTTGCCAGAGTTCCCACTGTTGCCCTTTTTCTGATTCAGGACCCAGTCCTGGATCTGACACTCCATTTGGTTGTCAAGCTCTCGTACGTGCCTTTAACCTGGGACAGTTCCTTATTTCCTCAGTCTGTCTTTCATGACCTTGACACTTTTGAAGACTCCAGGCCAGTTATTTGCAGAATGCCCCCCCCCCCCCCGCCCCAATCTGGGTTTGTGCAATGTTTTCTCATTGCCAGATAGAGATTATGCGTTTTTGGCAGGAATAGCCCAGCCATTATATGCCCTACTCAGTGTGTCATATAAGGAAGTGCATGATGGAGGTCAGTATGTCTGTTGCTGGTAATATTAACTGTGATCACATGGCTAATGTGATGTCAGCCAGTTTTCTTAACTCTGAAGTTATAATTTTTCTCCTGGTAATTCACAATTCTCCTGTGAGGAGATACTTTAAAACTATCCAAATGTCCTGTTTCTCATCAAAGTCTTACCCACTAATTTTAGCATCCATAGATTGTTCTTGCCTGTCACAACTAGTAATGATAAATTTCTAGTTTGTTTTTTCCTCCTACATTTGTTAATTGCATTTTTGCTGTAAATGAAGAGCCGTTTCTTCTCCTGAATTTATGTAACTAGTTATTTATTCATTCATTTGTGTACTGGTATGGATTTATCTATTTTATTCAGTTTTTTATAATCCAACATTGTCATTGCTTATTTTATTGCTAAACTAGTGCCAGCTTTAGCACTTGGAAGCTCCTTTGAGTTGGAATTTGTATTCTTTCGCTATGCCCTCATTTTTTTCATATGTTCTTATTAGCAACTCAAGATGTTCCAGGATTATGTTGTTCATTTCTATGCCCCAGCTCTGACAGCAGCCATTTTCCAGAGAGACCTAGTTCATTGTATTGGAGAATAGTTTTGAGAAGCTAAGATCTGGGCTAAGCAATCCTTTTAGAGATTTTATTGCTGAGAGTTCAAGTTGGAGACATATGGTACTTGATATATCTTTAGAGTAATACTTTCCAGAATTTAAATCTCAGAATAGTTGCAGAAACACTAAATGAGTGTGTGAATGTGGCTGAGGGTGAGAAATTTGCAGCAGCAAAACAAACATTACACTGAAAAATGTGGTAGAAATTGTTATGGCAATTATTTAACTTCATTTGTAGAAGGAAAAACAATATTCACTGAACTTTTGACCTATCAGAGGATAAGAGATGAGGTAAGACCAAAAGGAGGGCTGATTCTTACATTAGAAATTAATGTACTAATAAGATTGCTGAGTTAAAGTAAGGGACTCCATTGGCTACTAAAAGTTTAGGGTTCTCATCTTTTCAGTGAGAAAACAGAGAACTTGATATAATTGTGAATATGATGCTAGTACCAAAGGTTTTTAACATCTGAGTTCCTAACACTAAAATCCTAGTTGATGAACTTAAAATGATGGTTGTTTTATATTTTTGCACCAGTAGGAGAAAAAAATTACATCTCAGTGTTAAAAGTATATTAATGGATCATGGCTCTTTGAATTAATGGCAGGTTTTCATATTTGCATTTTTATTTGATTCTAAGACATCAATTATGACTTTAAAAACTTTCATTTGTTTTACAAATGGAGGCAAGAACTATAGAACCTATGAAACTGTCTTAACCCTTATTCATTAACTGTCCAGTTTTAGCACTCAGTGAATGAATAGTATTTTTAGGCCTGAAAAAGATTTTCTGAAAGTGTTTATTGAAAGGTATTCTTTTTCACATGTGCCATGAAAGTAGAAATTAACAAAATACATTAAAATATAAAAACAATGTTGCCTGGCCAGTGTTGCTCAGTGGTTGAGCCTCAACCTATGAACCAGTTGATCACAGTTTGATTTCCAGTCAGGGCGCATGCCTGGGTTGTAGGCTCCATCTCTCATCATTGATGTTTCTAACTCTCTATCCCTCTTCCTTCCTCTCTGAAATCAATAAAAGCATATTTTTAAAAAATATAAAAACAATATTAACAATGGAAACAAGAAAAAGTAATAAGCTTCCACATGGATTCTTATTCATAGACACAAGTTGTTGGGCATCTGTTTCCAAATCTTAGAAGGTTGGTTAGCACCAGAACTACTCCTAAGGGTTAATTATATGGTATGGATTGAGTTAGGCTGGGAAGAGTTGTCTGCTCCCACATATTGCCACTGCTTAATCGCCCCTTACCTGATCTCCAGCATTAGTGTTTTGGAGATAATGCATAAATATCATGAGAGGAAGGGAGCTTACCTGAGAGCCTTGGGTCTGGGTTGTAGAGTATTCCACCAATAATTATTTCTGTTGTCTTAGACATGGCACTTTGTACTCCCTATTCTCGATTTCGTTCTGGGAAAGTTTCTTCAGGTTTTATCATTCTGCCCCTAGTACTAGGGGAGATGCTGCTGAACTTCACAGAACCACCATGCCTGGACCTTACGTGAGTCTCCCTCAGTGATGGTGTTACCTTTCCATCTTCTCTGCCATGGATGTAATTCATATGCCAAATTTGAAACCAGTTTTAAATATTTGTATGGCTTCTTGAGTGCAGTGAACAAGGAATGAGATTCAGTAGCCAAACTCTCTTATCAAAACCATGTTTGTCAGAAATAGTGCATATAACCTCCGTTGTATATGCTTTGTAAGGTATAAAACACTTTACATGTATTATCTAAACAGAACTAAGAAACAGATACGATGATGATTTTATGAAAGTTGAATCTGAAAATCAGAGAATGGGTCATTGGATTATCCATTAGTCGGTGAGAGTTGGAGCGCATCCAGCTACTCTCCGTTGTACTCCATCATACTGTCTTATGGACATTCTGTCGGCATAAGTTATTGGAAAGACAGTAATCTCTGGAACTACATTATTAGCTCTTAGTCTTTTTCAATGTCTGTGCTTAATAATCAGTGGCTGAAAGTAGCAGATGGAGATAAATATGACTTAACATTTTATTTTTAGCCTGTGCAAATGGTGTTTCCTTTGGTTGTTTTCTCTATTATCTCTTCACTGTAATCACATGAAGTTAACAGTGGTAGGTTGGGAAATTCTTTTTTTAAAATATATTTTTATTGATTTCAGAGAGGGAGAGAGAGATAGAAACATCAGTGATGAGAGGAAACATTGATTGGCTGCCTCATGCATGCCCTACTCTGGGGATCTAGCCCACAACCCTGGTATGTGCCCCGACTGGAAATCCGAACCCTGGCCTCCTGGCTCATAGGTTGATGCTCAACCACTGAGCTATGCCAGCCGGGCCTGGGAAATTCTTTCATCAACATATCTCTCTGGACTTTGAGGTACAGAAAGAGAATGGCTTTGAATGATACAATTGAAAATGAATACTGCATTATATGAGACTAGAAATCCATCAAATCTAAAGTGCCTTACTTCTGATCCTGTTCATGAAAGGGCCTGAAAAGGCTGAATGGGTCATGTATATGATCTAAATTGAACCCAAAGAAAAACTGCCCAAAATAATCATCCGTTGCCACATTTCTAAAGTTAGAAAAAGTGAAAAATGTGATTATACAGAGAGTCTCCTCTTGAGATACTAGAAAATGATAATTCTTAGGAGGTCTAGGGAGCATACAGGGAAGGAAGATGGGGAACAAAGAAAATCAAAGTAAAAATTCTTAGAGCTTAAAAATATTAATTTTAGGTAAAAGAATAAATCAAATCTTTACTCTGGAACTCAGCATTAATAAAGCTGATTAGTCAAATTAAAACCTTTGGGCTTTGTAGTCACAATCATATGGATATGGGTTAAATCCTAGCTCATGGTTCTGGGCAGCTCCTTATTACGGTATCAGTTTCTTTATCTACACAGTGGGAATATGAATGTATTAGAAATAATATTTTGAAGGTTAGAGGAAAGGCATATAAAGGAAATACTATATTACTCTGGCAGATCTTTTATTTTTAAGTGAAAATATGTTACCAAAATTCTTACTAATAAAACTATATTTCTATATAGGTGATATAGATCGATAGATAGGTAGAACCTTAAGTTTGACATCTGTGATACAAAAAAAAAAAATTGTTCAGGAAAAGCTGTGAAATAAACACCATACTTATCTCATCCGACACCACTGTTTTCCCTTTTAACGGTCTGTTTTAACCTCCACTTACCTAGCACAGAGTTTGGGTAATGACTGCCTAGACCCTATCCTGATATCACCCACTTATGAACCTACTGACCTTGGGCAAGTGTCTTACTAGGGGACTCCAAGTACCTGACCAGGAGTACTAAGGCCAAAATCCATTCTGATTGGTTATTGTCTGTACAATACTGATTATTCAGTATGATTCATACACCTCCAGAATCAAGCACTCCCATTCATTGTTTATAAATATGTGGAACATTTCTATAAACATATATAAAACATTGATAACAGTGGTTATTCCTAGGGGTAAAACTTGAAAGAAGGGAGTAGGAGAAATTTATTTTTACCTATATAATTAAGTTTGAAATTTAACCATGTGTATGTTTTATCTAATTAAAACAGTATTTTTTTTTCTTAAATTGAGCAAGTTTATTATAAACATATATTATATATATATATATATGGAATCTATCTGCAATATTTGCTTTTCATTTATGTGTGAGCCAAAAGCCTTACCTTCAATTTAGTATAAATCACTATTTGAAGGTATTTTGTAAAATATTGATTGATTGATTGATTGATTAAGGTATTACATATGTGTCCTTATCCCCAATAACCCTCCACCCCCACCCCCGCTCGTGCCCTCACCCCCCTAGTGTCTGTGTCCATTGGTTATGCGTATATGTATGCATACAAGTCCTTTGGTTGATCTCTCCCCCTTCCCCCAACCCTGCCCTGCCTTCCCTCTGAGGTTTGATGGTCTTATTGATGCTTCTCTGTCTCTGGATCTGTTTTTGTTCATCATTTATGTTATTCATTATATTTCACAAATGAATGAGATCATCTGATATTTATCTTTCTCTAACTGACTTATTTTGCTTAGCATAATGCTCTCCAGGTTCATCTATGCTGTTGCAAATAGTAGGAGTTCCTTCCCTTTTACAGCAGCGTAGTATTCCATTGTGTAGATGTACCACAGTTTTCTAATCCACTCATCTGCTGATGGGCACTTAGGCTGTTTCCAAATCTTAGCTATGGTGAATTGTGCTGCTGTGAACACAGGGGTGTATATAACCTTCCTGATTGGCGTTTCTAGTTTCTTGAAATATATTCATAGAAGTGGGATCACTGGGTCAAATGGGAGTTCCATTTTTAGTTTTTTGAGGAAACTCCATACTGCTCTCCACAGTGGCTGCACCAGTCTGCATTCCCACCAGCAGTGCACGAGGGTTCCTTTTTCTCCACAACCTCGCCAGCACTTGTCATTTGTTGGTTTGTCGAGGATAGCCATTCTGACAGGTATGAGATGGTACTGCATTGTCATTTTGATTTGCATCTGTCAGATGATTAGTGACTTTAATATGTTTTCATATGTCTTTTGACCTTCTATACATCCTCTTTCAAAAAATATCTACTTAGGTCCATTGCCCATTTTTTGATTGGATTGTTTATCTTCCTTTTGTTAAGTTGTATGAGTTCCCTGTAAATGTTGGAGATTAAACCCTTATCAGAGATAACGTTGGCAAATACGTTCTCCCATGCAGTGGGCTTTCTTGTTTTTTGTTGATGGTTTCTTTTGCTATGCAGAAGCTTTTTATTTTGATGTAGTCCCATTTGTTGATTTTTCTCTTTAGTTTCCATTGCCCTATGAGCTGTTTTGTATCTTTGTCTCATTTTCCAAAGTTATAATGTAAAATTATTTGTTAACTATAAATTAAATAATCTATCCTTCTGGAGGTAATTTTTCAAACTTTTGCAGGCCTGAGGGCAACTGCCTATCATAAGGCTTGGATTTCTGAATTTAATTTAATGTTATAATCATTAATCTTATGACCTTTTATTTTAAAGACTTTTCATATGAACTTAGACAGTTTTACAATGAAGAAAAACTCAATGTGGTATAACTTTCGATAAACATAATAACATATGATGAGAATACCTATGGGGTGGGAGGAAAAATAAACATATGAATGTGAACATCTGGAGAAATTAGCCAAATCAAGTGGGAGCTAGAAGAAGAGGAATAAAAAAAGTGGACAAATCAAAAGGACACATAAGAAGAAATCAAATTAGGTTGATTTTTGAAGGTGAAGGCAAGAATCATATTTCTTGTGGTTCTCAGTAGAATATGCATTCTAGTTTTTATAATGCAGAAAATTCTTGTGTTTCTCTAGAAATGAAGAACAGCCTATATATATATATATATATAGGTGTAATATATATATTAGTGTAAATTTATATTTGCATTATTTACATCTTCTTTACCATCATATTGTTACATGCAAACCCATGTTATTTTCTAATTTTTTACACTTCTGGAGTGTGCTATATGCTTGTATTTCTATTTTATTTTTAATTTTAGGCCCTAAACCAAATAAACAGAAATAAAAACAAAATTATAGTTAAGGATTAAGTTATAAGCTTGCTAATATCAGATAGTTCTGATATAAAGAAGTATGAATAATTCTTAAATACTTAAGTTTATGAAAAAGAAAATATAATACACACAGACCACGGTAAGGAAGCTGGATATACTTAGTAGTTAGGTCTTCATTAAAGGCTAATTTCATTGTTTGTTAATATTTACCAGTAAGTACAAAAGCACATTTTGCACATATGCATTTATGAAATATTTTTATAAATTTCATTACATTTTCCTTAGAAAACAAAATTTATAAGGAAATATGATAAAAAAGGATCATTGTTAAGTAAATTTAGCTACTGCCTTAAAAACGGTTTTAAATCTGGTTACTGACCTTCTTCCTACACGAGCAATGATTAAGCTGGAGAAGATATAAAAATATCACCTTTGAAATTATTCTATTGTCTTAATATGTCCTTAGTGTGAACAAAATAATTAAAACAAGCATTTCAACTGCAAGATTTTCAAATCATATAATTATTTACAGAGACACTTAATGTGACCTTTTGTTATTGGGCTGGACTACTCTGTTATATTAATAAAAATAAGTAATTTAACCTGCCAAATAAACTTGATGAAAGAACTTCAGAATCTGTAGCATTCTCAATCCTTTAAGGTTTATTCGTCCCTCTCTCCTGGCAGAACAACCAGCTAATAGCTATAATGGATTACCTTCCAGTGAGGAAGGTAGTTAAAGGCCAGACAGCTACAAAAATAGCTTATGCTATGTTAAGAGAATGAGAATTTTTTTTAGAGTACAATATCTCAAAAATGTAATCCAAATGTTGCTCATTAGTTTTAACCCTATAGCTAAATTTGGGACCGAATAAGTCAGATTATGAAGTTAATGCTGATTTCAATAGAATGCCAGACCAAAGAACTCTCAATTTTTGGGAATAGTGTTTATCCTGATGCAGTACCAATGTGAAGGAAGAACTTTGGGGTAGGAAAGGGAGGATTAGAATATGACATTTAAAATTTTTTTTCTGGTTTAAATTTTAATCATTTTTAGATATCTATAAATCAAGACACTCTTTAAATAGAAGAATAAGTAACTGTTAAATTGAGGAAGAAAACTAATTGCAAACACATCAGTAGGAAAATGAACCCTCTATACTTACTAAAGGGTATCTGTGCTTCAAATGGTTTCAGAGCTACCCCAGGTAGGCAACCTTCAAAGAAACTTGCACCTTGCTCCAGTTTTCGGAATAGTTCTATAGAAGTGGCAGACAGTCCGAGGAGGATGGTATGATGCAGTAGATATTTATTTAGGAAAGGATTTAACCTATCTCCTTATTGGGGGTAAAGGTTCCCAGGGGCTGAAATGTCTGACTCACATATTAGCCTCCCCCACCTCTTTTGAAAGCCTTCCCCAAATAGCAGACATTGAGGATATTTTTTTCACTTTCTGACCCCAGTTTTTATCATCATCAAAAACTAAACTTGTTTACAATAGACACAGAGGAATGAGTGAGGTCAGAATGGTCCTAGGTCTACCACTTAAATTTCTAAGAAAAGGGTAATTGATAATTATACCAGTGACAATTAGAATTATGAGCTAGGTAACATTTTTAGTACTTTACATATACTAACTTATTTCATCCTCTCAATAAGTTTTTCTTTTTTCTTATTTTATTTATTTGTTAAATTTATTGGGTTGAAATTGGTTAGTAAGATTACATTTTTCTGTACATCATCTATATATTGCATTGTGTGTTTACCACCCAAAGTCAAGTCTCCTTCAGTCACCATATATTTGACTCCCTTTACCTTTTACTACCACTTACCCCCCTTCCCTCTGGTAACCACCATACTATTGTCTGTGTTTATGAGTTTTATTTGTTTTTCTTGTTTGTTCATTCGTTGTTTTAGGTTTTATGGCCCATTTACGAGTGAAATCATATGGTTCTTTACTTTTCCTGTCTGACTTATTCCTCTTAGCATGATATTCTCAAGGTCTATCCATGTTGTTTCAAATAGCAGTTATTTCATATGGCTGAGTAGTATTCCATTGTGTATAGGTACCACGTCTTCTTTATCTACTTTCAGTAGAAGAGGACACTAAGGCATGGGGTGATTAATAACACGCTTAAAGCCAAAAAGCAGCAAATCCAGCAATTCAGACCTTGTAGTCTGGTTCCATGTCCCTAGCTTTTAGTCACTGTTCTACACTGTCATGTAAGAACCTTCCATCTTTCACCTTACTCTAGCTCAGATATTAAAAAATATAACTCTTCGGAACTTTCTCAGACTGGGCATTCTGTATATCTTCATTGCAGTGGACTATAGACATGCATTTAAGGCTTAAAGATGGTTCCTAATGAAGAGCAAGCATATCAGCTCAATTATTGTTCTTTTAACACTTAATTTCATGGGATGAATTATAAAAATATTTAGGAACATTTTTGGGTCATATCCTCCTATATACTAAAGCTCATGAAAGTAGTATAAGAAAGAAACTTATACAACACGCTGTAGCCCAGGTGCTCACATTTCCTTTTAAAAGAAACTACTCCCCTTTCCTTGGAGAATACCTCATAAGCTCTGGAGAAACTGATTTTCCTAGAAACAGTAGTTGAAAAATAAATACCGGCCTCTGGAAATAGACCAAATACTCAGTGGCTTACCATAGCCTACTCTGCAGTCAAAGTACCAGGAAAGAAATTTTCCCAGTTTGTCTGAGTCATACCCCAAGCATTGATACCATGTTAAATATTTTCCCTTAACTATTTTATTTGCCCATACACCTTGCTTTTATTGGAAATGTTCACATGCTGGCTTTTTAGTCCTTGCTGCATTTTATTCTGTCTGCAGAGAGAAAGCCATTAGAGAGCCAGGGAACATCTTGCTTTAACATACCATCTGCAGCTACATCTGGACATTTGTGTTCCTTTGATCTGTAACAATACCAGCTATGGAATGGAACCAAGAAATACAATATAAAAGGTCATTTGGCCCTGGATCTTTTTCTCCAACTCTCAATGCAGAACATGAGTTGATTGAAGGGTTTGAACAAGGATTTGCAGTTTTATTTTACCACTAGAAGCCCGGTGCATGAATTCGTGCACAGGTGGGGTCCCTTGGCCTGGCCAGCGATTGAGGCTGATCAGGGGGGCTGGCCTGCCGGGGGAGGGATCGCAGGAGGTTAGCCCCAGCAGCAAGCTAACCAACGGCCGATTCCACAAGGAATTGGGCTCCCTCCTCCCTCCTGTCTGGGTCTGGGGTGTGGGTTATCCAGATTCAGTGCTGTCAGGGTCCCAGAAGCAAGGTCTGGGTCAGTACGCATCATAGCAACTGGCTGGTCATCTGGTCATTACAGTCGTTTTGGTCGTTTGGTCATAATTGTTGCTTAGGCATATATATATATATATATATATATATATATATATATATATATATATAGATAGATAATATACCACCCCAACTTATCTAAGGTGAGTGAACTTTTCTGAATATTTTCCTTTTTATTTTTACCTAGACAATGTTGCTTTCCACAAGCAAGTTTTAAGAAAATTAGCAATTGGTTGTTGCATTGGAAGTCTAAACCTCACCGTATAGTGGATGAACTTACTGCATTTGGTTTGTGAAAATAAACAAAACCCACCCAAATGAGAACAGAGACTATTTATTCAGAGGTTGCTTTAGCAAGGGACTCAGCTTCCATCACTTGTGTGTGGCAGGGAATCAAAGTCAGGCAGGGAAGTGGGAAAACTTTATAGTAAAAAAAGGGAACATTCGTGTATGCTCTTATTGGAGGCTGTTGGCTTGGGAAGCTGGACGTGGGCCAACTAGAAGTGGGCTATCCTATGAAATTGGCTTGAGGAGCACATTTGGCTTTATCTGGTTGGTCCTCGGTTAGATACAGATGGGAATGTGGAGAATAAGGAAGCTGGCAGTCACTGACCAGGTCCTAATCATTCTGAAACAATAGCTTCAGAGGCTGTGGGTCTGACTTCTATTAGCGTATATTGTCTAGCCATTTTTGTTTGTGTAATCAAGTGTCTCAGGAATCATACAAACCTAGATTTGCATCTTGACTGTTTTGTTTTTTTTATTTAAACTGTGTAATCATGGGCAAGGTATTGCTCTTTGAACCTTAGTTTCATCACCTATAAAATGAAAATAATAGTTTGGAGGGTCATTGTAAGGGCACAATGGAAGTTCAAAAGGAATCAATACATGTTCAAATATACTAATGAATTAATAACAGCTCTTGTTGCTGACATCATGCTAAAATGTCCTTTTAAAAGTTCATTTTGAAAGTTTATTTGAGTGGCTTCAGTAATATTCTCCTCCTAAAGTTGCTGTGTGTGAAAGCAAGAGGTCATTATCCCTGAAGCTTTAACAAAATCTCTGGATGTTGACAATCCCGTCTTAACCATGCCACCATCACCCCCCTCCCCAATCCTTTTCCTGCCTTTTCTCTGAACCACTCAGATGTTAGGAATGAAAAAGTCACTTCTTTCTTTGAGGAATTTGAATGAAATTCCTGTGTTGTTGTTGTTGTTGTGTGTGTGTGTGTTTCATAAAGAGAGCCACTTTATTTTGATATCTGAATTGTAAAACATACATGCATACATGTTTGGCCCTACTGAACTAGAAATTAGTTTAAATTTTCAATATGTTAAAAATCAAGATCTTTCTTAGACCATAAGCTACTTGACTGTAGACCAGACTACTAAATAGAATTAGAAAGACAACTAATTCCAATTCACTGCTTCAGTGATACCTGATCCCTCAGCTCTCTCAACGTGGGCAGCTGGCAGGAGATGATGAAATTTGCTGAGTCTCTGAGTCCCTAACTGAGATTCCACTATTTGGTGCCTGGTAATTGCTAACTGTAGGCAGTGAATGAAACTGACTAGAGTGCATTCCCGCCCCACTCCTCACTTGCCCCATCTATAACATTGCTTTCTGTCTCTGGATGGTAGCTCTTTGTTCTTCATCCAAAAAGCATCTCAGGTAACTACCAGTGGGGTACAAAGCATACCTGCACTTCATAAGGGGTGACCAGTCCATAGCTTGAGCAGCTGTGTGCCTGCCAGTTGGGGAGGCAGGCAGGAGCTGGGAATGGAACAGGCATAGGAGCAGAGGGAGATTCCCTGGCTTGGTTTCTGTAGCTCACAGTGCTAACCTTCTTGAGGAGTGTTCACAGGCAAACAGAAGCAGGCAGTAGGCCAGATTTAACCCATGGGCCATATTTTGCCAACCCCTGCATTAAACTTTCATTTTCTTCCTGGTAGTTACAATTTGTTTGTTAGGTTCTGGAGGAAATTTTTGTATTTATTTGTCCTTTATTCAACTTCGTAATTCCCATTGAAATTACATTTCCAAGATTATTTTCTTACTCTGTGTATGTTTTTAATGCCATCTTGTTTGGGATTTATGAATTACCATCTTCACAAATCTTTCTAATAATAAATAACTATTCTGTGGTTAGGAATATCTGGTTAACAAAAGATAAAGATAAATAAATGAAAACTATTTAGACAATACAGAATAATCAATATTATATAGAAAATACTTATACTAAAATACCTTGTTGTTTATCTGAAATTAATTTAACAGTGCATCTTGTATTTTATTTAGCCATCCTTCTGACTCCTGAGATATTTCACTTTCCTTTCTTCAATTTGTTTTCTACCTTCAAGAAATTTATTGAAATATCTTGACCACTAAAAGGTCTCTTCAGATTCACTTTATTTTTGTAGGTTTGTGTTTTAATTTTATTCTTTGTTATCTTTTAAATGAATTTTCAGGGGTAGAGAAAATAAATGTGTGTGGGCTGACTTTAATGTTGAAATAGAAATACTGTCAAACAAACCCCAAGAATACAGAGTGTGACTATACACACTACAAATGGTTTTTAAATATTTAAAACTTTTGTATCCTACCTAATAAAATAGTAATATGCAAAATAACTATCACTCCGCCACACCCACCAGCCACACCGACCAGCCAATCAGTGCGAGTATGCAAATTAACCCCAACCAAGATGGCTGCCGCCACAGAGAGCAGAAGGGAGGCTTGGGTTTCCCCAGCAATAGAGGAAGTCAAGCTTTCCACACACCCTGGCCAGCCCAGGCCTCCACTCCAGGCTACAAAGTTTCAATTATAGAAGGTGAATAAACTCCAACAGAAATGGCTGCCACCACGGAGTGAGCAGAAGGCTTGGCTTCGCTCCAGGCAACAAAGTTTCAATTGTAGAAGATAAATATATCCCAGATACCAGGGCCTCCACTTGAGTTGCCAGGGGGCATGACTGGCCTGCAAACCACCACAGGCCCCTTGCCTAGGCTGCCCCACGCCCCGAGGGAACCCCCTCCCTGATCTGGGACACCCTTCAGGGCAAAGCAGCTGGCCCCTACCTTTGCACCAGGCCTCTATCCTATCTAATAAAAGAGTAATATGCAGATTGGCCATCACTCCAACACACAAGATCAAGATAGCTGCCCCCATGTGGACACAAGATGGCCACCACAAGATGGCCAGCAGGGGAGGGAATTTGGGAGGGACCAGGACTGCAAGGGAGGGCAGTTGGGGGCAATCAAGCCTGCAGGGGAGAGCAGTTAGGGGTGACCAGGTCGGCAGAGGAGGTAAGTTGGGGGCAAACAGGCTGGCAGGGGAGCAGTTAGACATGGATCAGGCTGTCAGAGCAGTGGTTAGGGGGTGAACAGGCTGGCAGGCAGAAGTGGTTAGGGGCAATCAGGAAGGCAGGCAGGTGAGCAGTTGGGAGCCAGCAGTCCTGAAATGTGAGAGGGATCTCAGATTGGAGAGGGTGCAGGCTGGGCTGAGGGACAACCCCCCCCCCCATGCACGAATTCCGTGCACCAGGCCTCTAGTTTTTTAATAATTGCCTTATGATTTGGACATCATTATGTATCCAACATCTAAAACAACTATTTAATTTATTTAAAAGTATAGATTCCATTTTGTTTTAGTATTTTTTCATACTTATTTAGAAAGAAAGCTTATATGGCTTTCATCATAATAGTGAGACCATAAGGACAGAGTCCAAGCAGGCCAGGTCTCAGGTATCTTTCCAATACCAAACAGTAATTCTTACAGAGAGTATCAGCAATGATATTCCCAATGACTTAACAAAATCAACTCCATGATTATGTCATCCTGCAGATCTGGATTGTCTATAAAAACAGATAATTATTTATTTTATGATATAAACATGATAGTTTGTCTGGAATTTAGACATCTCATTATTAATATCAACAGGGAAAAATTACCTCTTCCATGAAAAGACTATATTGCAATACAGTTATCTTTATTTGTGTATAGAACTACAGTTGGGTTATTTTCTTTTTTAAAAATATATGTTATTGATTTTTTTACAGAGAGGAAGGGAGAGGGAGTTAGAAACATTGATGAGAGAGAAACATCAATCAGCTGCCTCCTGCACACCCCCCACTGGGGAGGTGCCAACAACCAAGGCACATGCCCTTGACCAGAATCGAACCTGGGACCCTTCAGTCTGCAGGCCAATGCTCCATCCACTGAGGCAGACTGGCTAGGGCTGGGTTATTTTCTTGATGATACTTCACAAAATGGCAGCTCAAATTTGAATTTGTATTTTTAAGCTGAAAAGGAAAAAGGGCATTCTGTGACATTTGAAAACTGTTCTTGCTCTCACAGAATAATTCATGTTATTCTGTTAGATATAAATAATTTCATAGAATTCTAATCTTAAAGTTACTCTGAGACTGAGATAAATGAGACAAAGCAAGACCACTTTATAATTTTGTTCAAGTGCAGGCAGAAACAAAATCACCGTGCCACTCACAAAATAGCAAACGCTTTCATCTTGGCCAAACTGAATAACTTCTACTTATTTCCAATTACAACTTTATCCTTTTTCTAATCTCCTTATAGATAAGAATTATTGAACTAACTCATCATACAATATTCTCTGCTTTCTGAGAGCATCCAATCTAGAGCCAATCCTACTTCTCTAGACCCTCCCACAAATCACAAACCAAAGCCTAAATTCTATAATCATTTTTTTTTCTAACACCTTCTTACTGGGACACCACGTTCTTCCTCCCTGTGTTGAGTAAGAAACTTACCTTGCATAGCTGTATGTGTGTGCCTGGTGCTCTTTGTCTAAAGCACTGTGACAATTGTTATTTGAAATGTCCTTCTATATTACACTATTGTCACATGGGGTTCAGGGAGCGCATTCTCCCCCTTGTGGGTTATTGCCTCACGAAGTTGGAAGAATAAACTCATGGACTAAAATATTTTAAATAAAAATGTGGAAGTTGTAAGCCTATACAAACTCTCCCTGGGTGGTGGTGCCAAAGGGATCCCCCTGGGGAAGGGTTCCCGAATGTGAAAGCCTGCTCTCTCTAATGGGAAAAAAAGTCAATCTAAAAATATCTTCTGAGTCTCTTTGTCTTCAGGCTTATAAAGGCTGCAGCTCTTTGTCTGAACATGACCCTTTCTAATTGGACCCTTCCTTAATTTAGGACCCCTGTGATTTCCATCAGTTTCAAAGTCCAAAGCCCACATGATGCCCCCTGTTTCTCTCCCTGTTGTCTTGCAACATTCCTCTATCCTCTGTGAATATGTGCCTTCCTCTTGTAACATTTCTCTATCCTCTGTGAAAGTAAGATAAGCATTCTGGAGTCTTGGAGCTATCTTCTTCCCTTCACATGTGCATTCCTTTCCCATAAACAACCCCTTTCCCTAAAACTGCCTGTCCTGTCGCTAAAATTACTTTCATTATGATGCAATATTCAAATAAAATTATAACATTCATTGACCACCTGTCAATTTTTGTGTGTGTATGAATAAAGGCAATAGGAATCACCAAATAGATTAGATAAATTTCTAAAACTAGTAGTGTTTGGAGTCAGGATAGGCTGAAAAAACAAAGAAAATCCAAAATCTCAGTAGCTTCATAAAGTTTATGATTCTCATCCTCTCTGTACTCTGAATCAGCAAGGACTTTTATTCAAGGTAGTCATTTAGAGACATGGGATGATGGAGACTCATTTTTGACACATGTTCCAATGGTTACTAAGGTCAGTAAAATAGGACTTTGTGAAATCTTCACTGACTCCTAAATCTTCTTCCAAAGGTGATGTTCCTCGCCAATCAAGATTACATGTCACAGTTGCTCACTTAGTCTTTCTTTCCTAAACAATTTTGTCAGACTCAAAAGACTAACTTGGAAACATCTTCATCCATTGAGAGGATTTTACTTATAATGGGTGACTAGATGTGACGTTTAAAATTTTTATCTTTTTTTAAAATATATTTTATTGATTTTTTACAGAGAGGAAGGGAGAGAGATAGAAACATCGATGAGAGAGAAACATCGATCAGCTGCTACAAGGCTGAATTTTTATTATACTTCTTTTACTATTATTTGCATGTTATTTGACCTATTGCTTAAGGGCCTTTTCTCTTCTAATTGTAAATGACTACATCTGGGGATTTCTTCTATTCCCTTTTAATACCATTTGAAAACTAACCATTTATTTTCCAAATGTATGTGTATCTGTTATTATCTTGTCAAAAGAATCCTACAGTCACCAACTTATAATGTTAACATGCTGTTTTAAAATCTCTTCATCTAAAGTTAGAAGCTCATTGTTAACGTTATGCGCCTCTCAAGTAATTATAGGTAGGAATTTTACCAAGACTATTGTAACTGCCGATCACTGATTATCATCCTCCCATTCTCTAAAAACTGTTGTTTCACCACCTGCCACTCATTGTGGTGAAAACACTCCACCTCTAGAACCATTTTATGTATTGATCAAGATAGGGTCTGTAATGTTTCTGGGAATGAATTGCCCCCAAATCTCAGTGGTTTAAACAAGCAAGTTTATTTCTCACTCCTTCCCTTTACATATCAGCAAGGGGGCTCTGATCCTCATGGCCATTGGAGTGCTCCCAAAGGTGGGAAAAAGTAAACCTATGAATATTGCATTTTTGCTCAGAAAAATAAGTCTTCTTTGTGTTTATATTTTCTTGGCTAACCAAACTTACATTGCTATACCTTATTTCAAGTCAGTGGAGAAGTGGAATTCTACCATGTGTAAGAGAAGAAAGAATCAGAATATTTGGTGAATAGCTGAAATGAATACTGTAAGTATAAAACAATTCATTAGTCAGCTTTTTTAAATCTAAGAGGCAAAATCTCACTAACTTTAAGAAGGGCAGTTCATATATAGATGTACATAATTAACTTTTAAATATATTTTTATTAATTTCTATCTCTAGGGAGAGATAGAAACATTGATGAGAGAGAATCATTGATTGGCTGCCTTCTGCACATCCCCTACTGGGAATCGAGCCTGCAACCCAGGCATGTGCCCTTGACTGGAATTAAACCTGGGACCCTTCAGTCAGCAGGCCAATGCTCTATCCACTGAGCCAAACCGGTTGGGGCAATAATTAATTTTTTTTTAGTGAAAGGAAGCAATAAGCTTAAGAAGGAAATTTGGAAATACTTTTGTGGTTTTTTAAAAATTATTATTATCTCACTGTTCTTGAAATTATACTGTCAATCCTAGTGTAAGCATTATCAAACTGTTTTCTGTAAAGGACCATATATAATTATTTTAGGCTTTATAGGGCATATGGCTTTATTATTAACTCTCACCTCTGCATTAATATGCAAACCAGCAGAAGACCTTATGTTCATGAATGGGCGAGGCTGTTTACAAAAACAGATGGCTTGTCAAATTTGCCCACAAACCACATTTTGTTGACCTCTGTAATAAGAATCCATATGCATGCACATACGTTGACAAATGAGGTGTCCAGTAATGGGCAAACATAGAACAATAGATCCTTCAGATTCTGAATGCCAGCAGGACTTATACTGGAGATTTAATTGCATTACTATAGAAAAAAGTAATATGTGATTTTATGGATAAAAACATGAAATTCTGGGGTAGTGAATATGTATGTACATCATTTTTGTACTCCCTCTTGAAGATGCCATTAATCTAATTCTGAGCCTTCAAATTAAATGACTGTGATGAAGAAAGTTTGGTATGAATATGCTTTACAGATATTATTAAGGGGAACATATTTTGACATGTAATGTAATAAGAAAAAAAACAACAAAAAATCAGGTTTCTAGATCTTCTAATGGATCTCTGGAGATAACTTGCTTTCCCCCATAATCTCTCTCTGCAAATGATAGACATCTAGGTGAAACATCTCTTTGCTGATGGAGCTCTTCCTTCAGTGTGAAAATCCATAAGCTAAATTATGGTTTTGTACATACGTAAAAAAATCATTCTGTTCTGCTTATAGAGATCAGATGTCTCCATGTCCATGGAAGAGAAATGAGATTGAAGTATTTAGACATTTGGGGGAATCTGATTTAGCTGTCTGTTATTAGAATCAATTGCTATAGCTCGGTAAATGGGGCAGTGAAGCATATTTGTTATAAAGAATGCCAAAATAATCAAATTAGCCAGGCACTGATTTTTAGAATCATGTCTAATTGTGCAGCACTTCTCCCTGATAGAACTTTGATTTAGAGATACTGTAAGTAATTAAGAGTGATGTCAGTTTTACTTATTTATTTGGGCCATTGTAAACTAGGAATAAAATTAGGTGGCTTGGGAAATCAGAAATGAATACAGAAAATCATAAAATAATTGTTTCAGTGTTGGCACTTTCTAATACAGTAGAACATGCAGGTAGCTTATGACCGGGAGCTCTCCCGGGGCGGGGGGGAGGGGGGGGGGAGGAATGTGTTTATATAGAAGGCATATAGAGGAATATTTGTAGTAGTATTTCATCTTAATTCATCAATTTATTTTTAGCTATAATCATTCATTACATTATTTCTTAGTGGTTAACCTATATGTTACAATATTAATTTTTTTAAAAAAATGTATTTTTATTGATTTCAGAGAGAAAGGGAGATGGAGAGACCTAGAAACATCAATGATGAGAGAATCATTGACCGGCTGCCTCCTGCATGCCCTCTACTGGGATCGAGCCCGCAACCTGGGCATGTGCCCTTGACTGGAATTTTACCTGGGACCCTTCAGTCCATAGGCCGAAGCTCTATCCACTAAGCCAAACCGGCTAGAGCTATAATATTAATTCTTAACTTATAACAGACTTCTTAGAGTTAATATTGTACCAGATTATATAAAACTAGAGGCCCAGTGCATGGATTCGTGCACCAGTGGAGTCCATCACACGGGTGCACAATCAGGACTAGGGAGGGACCGTGGGAGGGCTCCAGGGTATTTTGGCCCATTTCACCCAGTCCTGATCGGCCAGACCCCAGCAGCAAGCTAACCTATCAGTCAGAGGGTCTGCCCCCTGGAGGTTAGTGCACATCATAGTGACTGGTCGAATGGTTGAACGCATGGTCAGACACTTAGCATATTAGGCTTTTATTACATAGGATTATATAGGATATATAACTATTAAACCAGTATAATTTATTCTCCATTTTTTGTGCTGTTTTGATACATATTTAGTGTCAGAAAGCTAATTGTCTTTTAAAAAATTTTAGATGACACTTTTTATGCTTACCCACATATTTACCATTTTCGGTGCCTTTCTGTCAATCCTCAAGATCATATTTCTCATTTGATGTCATTTTTCTTCTTCCTGAAAATCTTCATATATCATTTCCCAGAGTACAAGTCTACCAGTAGAAGTGTTTTACCTTTCATTTATCTGAAAATGTCTTTATTGGGCTTCACTTTTGAAAAATATTTTCACTACATATAAATTATTTTTGACAGGTTTTTTATCCCATTCATCCCTTTTAAAGATACCATTCCATTGTCTTCCAGCCTCCATTGTCAGTGATGAGAAGACAGCTATCATTTTTACCCTTTTCCTTTGTATGTGATGTGACTTTTTACTCTAGATATTTTCAAGGGACATCTCTCCCTCTCTCTCTCCCCTCCTTCAGCAATTTTCCCATGATATGTTTAGGTATTATGTTCTCTGTATTCATACTGCTTAGAGTTTGCTGAATACCTTGGATTTGTATGTTTATGTTTTCATATTTGTTACCTAATTTTAGAAAGTTTCAGACGTTGTTTTGTTTCTTTAAATATTTCTATGGACTCACTTTTTCTCCTCTTTCTTCATAGATTCCAGTTATAGATAAGTTTACTCATTGATGTTGTCCCATGAGTTACAGAGGCTCTTTATCTTCCCCCTCTTTATATAATTTGCAGATAGTGCATTTTTGTCATCTGCCTTTAAGTTCACTGACCTTTTGTTTTTTCCATTTTGTTAACTTTATTTAAGTAAGTGTACTTTTCAGTTCTACCTTTTCTATTTGGCTGTCTTTTACAATGTCCTTATCTCTCTCTTTTGACATTCTACAATCCCTTTAACGTTGAAGACTCATTTTTTTTTTTTTTTAACTCTAGGAAATTTACCATGCATTGCTTAAAATATTTCTGCCTGTGCATTGAAGAAACACCAAAGAAAACAAACAGTTTTTCACTTTCTGAGAATATTGTTATCTTTTCTTTTCAATTTTCAATGTCCTTTTTTCCTTCTGGAACAGTTCTTCAATCTAATAGATTACTACTCATTTAGTTGCATGTGTCCCCCTATTTTACTTGTAAAATTTTATTCTAATATTTTTACTTGGCCCTTTTTTTGTGTTTCATTCTGTCAATATTTTTCTATCTCTCTTAATATAATTATTATGCTTGTTTATTATATATATACTAGAGGCCCAGTGCATGATTGAATCATGCACGTGTAGGGTCCCCTACACACTTTTGCTTTCGATCGCGGGGGAGCTGGGTGTCTGTCTGCTGGTGCACCAGGCCTTTCAGAAGCTTCTGCCCCGCCGGAGGCTTCTGAAAGGCCTGGTGCCTGAGTGGACAGGCACCCAGCTCCCCCGCTTTTGATGGTCCGCGGTGGAACGTGAGCTTGCTGCCCCAGAGGCCCCTTCTGTGCCGCAGCACAGCCATGGCACAGACGCTGAGCTCGAGCCGCCGCTGGCGATGCGAGCTCAGTGACCCGCCGGCCCAATCGGCCACCTCGGCCACCCGAGTCCCGCCCCCCCGCGCCTCCTGGCCAATCGCGGGCATAGCGAAGGTATGGTCAATTTGCATATTTGTCTATTATTAGGTAGGATTCCTCCCTTTTAATATAGAATACACACACACACACTACACACACACACACACCAATTATAATGAGTAAAGACTTGTGGCCCCAAACCATGTGAAAAGTGCTTAAGCCCAGCTGGCATGGTTTAGTGGTTGAGCGTCAACCTTTGAACCAGGAAATCATGGTTCAATTCCCAGTTATGTGGGTCAGGGCACATGCCTGGGTTGCAGGCTCCATCCCTAGTAAGGGGTGTGCTAGAGGCAGCCGATCAATGATTCTCTCTCATCATTGATGTTTCTATCTCTCTCTCTCTCCCTCTCCCTTCCACTCTGTAATCAATAAAAGATATGTTAAAATAAACAAAAAGTTACTTAACATTTTTAGTCTTCAGTATTCATACAAATTAAATTTAAAAATGAGAACTTATTTCACATGAGGAAGATTAGTTAAAAATGTAAAAACTTGCATCATAAAATGTTGGCAAAGGCATGGACTAATTGGAACTCTCAGTATATACTGGTAGGAATATAAATTATTACAACTACTTTGCCAACCATTTTGGCTATTTTTTATAGTGTTAAATATATACCTACTCTATGACCCAATTCTCAGAGAAATTAAAACATATGTCTGAAAAAAACAACAACTTAAAGGTTTTTGCAGGAAATTTCATAGAAGCTTTTTAATTTGTTTTCAACAATAGCCCCAAACTGGAAACTATCCATAAATCTGAGAATGTATAAACAAATTGTGATTTGAAATACTAATAAATATGACAGTATGCATGAATCTCAGAAGCCTAATGCTGAATGAAAATGGGCAAACACAGAGTGCATACTGTATGATTCCATATATATATAAGATTCTGGAATATGCTGTACTAATCTAAGGGGATAGAATTAAGAACTATGGGTAAAGGAAGATTGCTTTTAAGGGGACTCAAGAACATATTTATCAAATAATGTGTGTATATATTGATTGAGGTGGTAGTTGCATGGGTGTATACACATATTAAATCTTATCAAATTATACACTTAAATCCAAACACACACACAGGCACACACACACTCCCAGTTTATTAGATGAGTCTCTGAGAACAAATCCTGATACCTTATTTCTATTTCCTCTCTCAGCAGTATTTTTTTTAAGAAAGCTAAAATAAATTTTGAAATGCAGATCTGTTTCCAAGTGTACCATATTAGTGGATCTTATCCTTTTTCTGGTCTCATTGAAGTTTCACAGAGTTCAGACCCTTTTGGAGTGACTGATCCATAATTATGCCCCAAACTTCATGTATTTCAATTGAATGACATTACTTATTTCTTAATCATTTAGGCACAATGTGTAGAGCTCTTCACAGTTTCCTATTATGTTCCGTTTACCACATACCCACTTAGCTACAGGGCATATTGAACCCCTTCTGTGTTTGGTTGTAGCTTCCTCTACTGCTAGCCTCCCCTGCAATTTTGGCTGATTAGTAATTCCAGCTAGTTCACAGTCACTTCCTTTCTCTAGACCATTTATGAAAATTAAAATCAGCAGAAGCCCAAGTACTAATTTCAGCAGGATACCCCATAAGTATGTTCTCAATATACGCTTGTCTATTAAACAAGGAAGTGATGTAAAGGAAAATATCTACTTGAGTAACTGTTGGTGGGAAGTAGAGGATTAGGTTCAAGTGTTGACAAAATGGTATATATCCCAGAATACATAGCAACTAAGAAACCCAGCTGTTGGAAGCCCAAGTTTAAAAGGGAGTTATTTGGGGAAGATAATTATTAGGCTGGAACATTCAGGCACTTTCAGCCAGCACAGGCAGTGTGATCACCCTGTGGGCAAGCATTTTATTAAAGAGGTGGGGAGCCAGGATGACAGAGAGGAAAAGGTGTTAATGAGGTTGTTGGGTGCATTTGAAGATGCTATTGACAATCTAACAGAGCAGGTGCAATAGACAGCAGGGCTTATATGATGCTAGGTGTTTTTCTTGAAGCTTAGAACAGAGATACTTAATGTCTATAATACTTTAAGAAAGCAGGAAAAGGCTATGCATTTGAAACCACCTCTCATATGGCTCTCATCCCAAGTTATACAGGAATTCATGTTTCAGAGAATGGCATGATTTATTACACCATATTGATATTTGTGAAATATATTTAATAATCCAAGATAGAAGGTAAAACCCTTCTACATTTTATAACCATTTTCAATCAGCCAAAAGTCAGATTCTTCCCTTAAATACTTTTCAGATCATCCTCTCCTCATTAACCCCACCATCTCTACCTTTGTTTAAAACCTATTCATATCTCATCTGATCTGTTAAAAAAAAAGTCAGAATTTGTCTTTTACAGTTATTTAATCCACAGAACTTTCAATGATGGCAGAAAAGTTGACAATATACTACAGTTTCTTCTAAGTTTACTGCTTACTGCTACTTATTTAACAGTAACAATAGGCAAAGTGCTTTATGTACATTTCTTCAGTTTTCCTGGAATATACTTTGAATCATATTCTTATCATGTATTATAATTGGGGAAATAGTAAGTTGAGTGACTTACCAAAGATCACACATGGGATCATATAGTCTATTAGCTTCTTAGTGCTAATGTAACAAATTAGCATGAACTCTGTGACTTAAAACCATACCACAGGTAATTATCTTAGAGTTTTGGATGTTAGAAGTCCAAAATGGGTCTCAGTGGGCTGAAGTCAAGATGTTGGCTGTGCTTTTCTGGAAGCTCTGAAGGAGGATCTATTTTATAGCCTTTTCAAACCTGTAGAAACAGCTCTCATCCCTTGGTCCATGGCCTCCTTTGATCTTCAAACTCAGCTATGGCCAATCAAGTCTTATATTGCATTTATTCTAATATAAACTCTTCTGATTCCCTCTTCTACATTTAAAGAACCTTAGTAATTACACGGGGCCCTTCTGTGTAATACAGAATAATCTCTTTATTGTAAGGTCAGCTAATTAGCAGCCTTAATTACCTCTTGTTATGTAATCTAATATATTCACAGGTTCCCAGGATTATTAGAACATATGTATCTTTGGAGATCAATTATTCTGCCTCCTGCAGACATAAACTGAGGTCTCTTAGCGTTTTCATTACTAACACTGCCTGATTTTAGCAGTACCATTCCAACATAGAAATATGATTGTGCTGTACCCCTGCTTCAAAAACTTTAATGACTCCACATAATATAAAGTGTTAACTCAGCAATGCAGCATGTGAGATCCTTCAGAATTTGGACTCAACATATTTTCCTAGACTAGGTTTTTCCACACTCCCCATCGTGTTATTACAAATAGCCAAGCGGATATACTCTTCACTAAATTCACTGGATTTTTTTTTCATACCTCCATAAATGTACACAATCTAATCTGTGTCATATTCTCTGTCCTTTTTTCATCTAAAAATTCCTGTTGATTCTTTAAGGATGGAACTCAAGTACCAATCCTTTTATGCAGCCATCTTTGACACTGAGGGGACAGATTAAGTGTCCCCTCAATGTGCTCTTTACTAGTAGAATTGTGGATATTCTCCTTTTACATAGTATAATGTTCACACTGCTGAATTTTTATTACATACACTAGAGGCCTGATGCACGAAATTCGTGCAAGAGTAGGCCTTTGCAGCCATGGCTGCCTCAGCCCTCGAAGCCCGGCTTCGTCTGGAAAGTCGTCCGGAAGGTCATCTAGGTCATCGGAGGTTGTTCTGCTGTTCAGCCATCAGGTCGATTTGCATATTACCCTTTTATTATTATAGATAGGTTCCCCACTAGGTGCTAGGGGTATCAAGTTCAAGACCATAACTTTTTGTCTTTCTATTTATAAAAAAAAAGAAGAGATTCTTAGAACAAGGTGGAAAATAGACTAAATGAATAAGCAAATCCAAGAAAGTAATAATAGATTATGCCTCCAAACTTTTTATTTTTAAAGTTGTAAATTTTGTTTCTAATTATAATTTTTGTAAATCCTTACCCCTTGTAGGAGTAGCTAGAAGAGCTAACTAAATTTTGAAAAAGCAGTTCATGAACAAATACAGTGATTTTAACAGATGGCCATTTAATACACAGAGATATGTACATGTATATGAGTGTGTGTGTGTGTGTGTGTGTGTGTGCACGTGCATGTGCATGCTTTAAGAAAAAACAGACTAATAATTGAAAAATAAATTAACTTGGAAAAATAAATTTCATATTAACCCCAGAATCCTGGTAAGAAGAGTCTAGTTATTATATTTATACAAATATATAAGACTTATGGATAATTTTGCCATTCTAACAGATAAAATACCATAAATTTTATACAAGAAATTTCTCTAAGAATCCATACAATGGTTTAATTTTATATCTTTTCCCAGATACAGGTTTATAATATCCATAAACAATTTTTATCCAGTTTAAATTTTAAAATTTTGGGTAAAGTTATTATGTAAATAAATGAAGGTCACTCAAATGAGGACAAGCTGAGATTATTTGTTCAGGGCTTGTCTAGCAAAGGAGCCATACACTATCACTTGTGTCTGACAGAGGCTCAGAGGTAGGACAGACAGTGGGAAAAGTTTAGAGCAAAAAAAAGGAAAGATGAAAACTTTGTTTATGGAATAAACAAATGAATTATAAGGACTTCTCCAACCAGTAACAGCACCCCAGTACTGGGTGAAGGGGCTCGCAAGAGAGTGTTTGCAGAATACCCTTGGTAACAGATAAGAGAAGTGCAGTGTTTTAATGTAAAATCTCCAACCGCTGAGTCTACAACGCTTATTGTAAGTGCTAGTCCCATTTTTTTTCTCTTCCACTCATTTATTTGTTCTAGATGAGGACTTTTAAAAAAAATGTATCTTTAGTGTTGAAAATATTACAGATGTCCCATTTGTTTTATTATGTTTTTCCCCCATTGACCACTTCCACATCATACCCGCCCCTCCCAAGCCTTCACCCCTCTATTGTCTGTGTCCATGGATTATGCATATATGCATATAAGTTCCCAGGTTAATCACTCTCCTCCCAGCCACCTACCCCGCCTTCCTTTGGAAATTCATCAGTCAGTTCCATTGTTCTCTGTCTCTGGATCTATTTTAGATGAGAACTTTGACTAGAAAGCAAGATCTTCTCAGTAGACTAAAGAAGATTTTTAAAAAATATATATATTTTATTGATTTTGTACAGAGATGAAGGGAGAAGGTAGAGAGTTAGAAACATCGGATGAGAGAGAAACATCGATCAGCTGTGTCCTGCATACCCCCTACTGGGGATGTGCCCATAACCAAGGTACATGCCCTAGACTGGTATCGAACCTGGGACCCTTCAGTCCACAGGCCAACACTCTATCCACTGAACCGGTTAGGGCGACTAAATGAGATTTTGCAGAACCTGTGTTCTGTATTTCATTATTTTCAGTTCTGGCTGTGAGAGTTTATTTTCTTTTGACTGTCTTTGACAGAGAGAAATCAAGGTGTAACACATAGGCCTGGTTATGGCTCTTCAAGGGCATTTCAGAGGTTATCAGTTGGCTCAGGGCTTGGTGCAGGTCTGGGAAGGAGGACTGAAAGAGGCATCAAGAGAGGCAATTTTGGCCCTAGCCAGATTGGCTCATTGGATAGATCATCGGCCTGAGGACTCAAGGGTCCCGGGTTTAATTCCAGTCAAGTTCACCTACTTTGGTTGTAGGCTCCCCGGCCCTGGTCCGGGTGCATGCAGGAGGCAAACAATTGATGTGTCTCTCTCACATTGATGTTTCTCTCTATCTCTCCCTCTCTCTTCCACTCTCTCTAAAAATCAATGGAAAAAGATCCTCCAGTGAGGATTAAAAACAACAACAAAAAAAGAGATGCGATTTTGAACACCTAGCTGCTGGCATCATCACCTATGAACCCAGGAAGTTAAGGTTCAATTCCCCAGGCTCCATCCCCAGTGTGGGGCATGCAGGTGACAGCCAATCAATGATTGTCTCTCATCATTGATGTTTTTACCTCTCTCTTCCTCTCCCTTTCTTTCTGAAATCAATTAAAAACTTATTTTAAAAAGTAAATAAAAATATATTACTTAAAATTGGAAAATTAAATAGTAGTATAATTATGGAATAAATTTACTTGAATATTATCCAAGGGCAGGTATTTAAAAACATATTACTTAAAATTGGGAATTCAAAAAATGGTATATTTATGGAATAAATCTATTCTTGGGTACTAGTATCTTTCTTAATAAATGGAAAATAATAATGCAATACTAACTCTGTTGCAAAAAACATGCCATTATTGGTACACTAGATTTACAGTTTTACTATTTACTTCATAGTACAAGCTTGAAGGTTCAATGGCTTCCAGAAATAAAATTGCTGCAGCAAAAGGTATATGCCTTGAGGATATGAATAGATATCACTAATTTTCCTTTAAAAACTTGCACCACTTTCTAGTCCTATCAGCAGTATATGGAAATACCCCTTATTAAAGCACTCTTTGGAGCTTACTATTGCCAAATTTTGTTTTGCCAATCTAACAGAAAAAAGAACCTCAATTTTAACATGTATTTTGAAATGTTGATTGAGGTTGAGGAATAAGCATGTGATTTTCAATTGTAATTTATTTTTCTCTAGCGAACATATTTGTGACTTCTTTCTCCTTTTTTAAAAATCATTTTGTTATCTGTGTGAAAGGACTTTGAATGTTGAGAAATTTAATTCCTGATCTCTTATATGCTACAAATGTTTTTCTTATTTTATCATATATATTCTGATCTTCATGTGGAATGTTTTCATCATACAGATTATAATTTATTAATCATAAAGACAGTTAATTAAGAAAATCAAATTGTATAAAAAAATCTTCTGATTTGAGATCAAACATTTTAAGTTGTTTTAAATTTTCTAACATAGCCTTAGTATCTGCATTTGGGATAAAATTTAATGTATACCGCAAATATATTTTGTATTTTGCCTTCTTTAACATTAAGCTTATCTAAATGGAATACTTGAAGATTTATAAAACAGTAGACTTGTTTATTTTCTTCTTTTGTATAATGTTTATAGAAACTTATTCCTTAGAGAATCATAGAAAATTAAAAAATAATCTAGAAAATTAAAAAATCAAGTACAGGCAACACTTACAGCTTTATTAAACTTGTCTTGAAGCTTTTGGGGGTTACTTTCATGTAAATTCTCTCAGTAGCTGATACTCGGGGCCTAGAAGTATGCATGTACACATGTGTTCCAATTTTTTCTTTGTAAGTAATTTTTTTTAAGTTTTCAATGTGGATTTGAATTTTCTGTTTCAAATTCTGAGACCCAGTGTTATTCTCACCATGCTATTTTTGGTGCTTTATCACATATCATTTTCTATGCCCATAAAAGCCTTTCATCCTCTTGTGTTCTCTCAGCCTTAGCCATTTGGAAAGTGCATTCCATCAGGTATCATGTTCTCCATGAAAACACATACAGACCTTTGTACACTTTGTAATGCCTTCTTCATGGCAAAAATGCTATTTTTATATTTTGGGTTTACCTCAGATATTCTAGTTGACTATTGGTTACTTGAAGAAAGGAAAGAATACTATTTAAATATATATATATTTTTTTCAAACTAGCCATACCCTTCCATATATTAGGAGCTCATGGCAAAGACAGCTAGTAACCTACCAACTATCCATCCTCTTTACCACACTCCAAATTTTATCCTGGTCCATTGCTACAAGAAACAAATGTTACATTTCCCATCTCTATTGAAACTAGATGTGGTCAAGTAAACGTAAGTGTGGGAGGGAATTCTGGGAAGGTTATTTCTAAGGATATGACTAAATGGAGAGGGACATCATTTTTAATCCCTATTCTTTCTTTTTCATTAGATCGGCAACTCAGATGTGAGAACCAGAGCTTCAGCAGTCATCTTGACCTTGAGAATGGACGCCACATGGTAAGAGGGTGAAGTAGAATGTTTTGTGGAAGAGCCAGATCCAGAATACTATAAAACTAATATAATAGACCAGAGAGGGTTACATTTATTTTTTTAAACATAAGAAATTAAATCCTGGAGTGTTTAAAGCATGATATTTTGGGATTCTGTTGTTCTCAGTCAAATGCAATCTATAATTGACACAGCTAAATTGAAAACATAAACCCCAAAAATGTTGTTACATGCAACATTCATTTATTGTGTATATGTGCAAGATAAAAGAAGAATAAAGGCATGACTGTAATGAATTTTTGATTTAGTACATAATTGTCACCTAGTGGTTTGACAAAATAAGAACTGAAAATTAACAAAACATCCCTGAAAGTAGTAATATAGCACCATTGTGATACATGGGCTGTCATTTGACAGAGTTGAGTGTGAATTTTTGGAAATGCTCTCTTTGGCTTTTAGAATAATACCATTACCAGTGACAACTTCAAATATGTGACTTTTTCTTAGTTTTCCTATTTGAATCCTTTTTCTCCACATGCCTTCAAATGCTATGTCTTCTTAGAGCTTCATTCTTGACCTTTCCTCATTTAGTATACTGTTCAAAGGATGAACTCTTCGGCTGACAGAATATCAACTACGAAATTTGGGGGTTTATGGGACAAGATCTTGACTTGTATGTCTAACTTGCTAATGAGTGTCCTTTAGGAATTTCCAAATCACCCTGGGTACAAAGATCTCATTTATTTCTACTTTCATTCCAGCCTCTTCAAACTTCTTCTTCTATAATATCCCCTTGTTGATTATTTGTACCACTGTCCTTATCAAATTAGAATCTTAACCTTTAACTTTTTCTCTCCCATTTTTGACTAATTAGTCAGTAATTGCTACTCTTTAACTTTTTCTCTCCCATTTACGACTAATTAACCAGTAATTGGAAGCTGGATTCTTTACTTCTTCCCTATATAATAGACTTTTGAATTTGATTATTCATTACTGAAGCAGCCTCATTACCAACTTTCTGACACCTATTTCTCCTCAGAGCTCATTCTTCAATCATGATTCATGGCACCACTGTTAGTTATATTTTCAAAAGTCAAAACAGGTAAGCCCTGGCTGGATGCTCAGTTGGTTGGACTGTCATCCTGTACAACAAAAGGTTGTGAGTTCTATTCCCAGCCGTGTGTACACGATGGATGATTCCCTTTCACATCAATGTTTCTCTTTCTCTCTCCCTCATTCTCTAAAAATTAATAAAAACATATCCTCGGGTGAGGATTTAAAAAGAAAGTGTTTGTGGGTATAGCTAAATGGTTAGAGCATTGGCCCTTGCACCAAAGTATCACCACTTTGATTCCTGGTCAAGGACATATTCCTAGGTTACAGGTTTGATCCCCAGCCCGGTCAGCCCATGCGGGAGGCAACCAAACAATGTTTCTCTCGCACATCTCTCTCTCTCTCCACTCTCTCTAAGAAAAATTTAAAAAGTAAATTCAAAATATAGTCAGTATAGTCATGCTGATTGGCTGCTCATTGCCAGAAGCCAGTATTCAGATTCTTGGCTGTGTCATGAACACAATAACGTATTTTCAGTGATAGGTTCTTTGCCTCAGCCAAACTGAGCTTCCTCAGGCACATTGAGTCCTTTCATGCGTTTTGGTCCATTCTCTTTCCTCCACATAAAGGTTTCTATTTTTCTTTGTCTATTATATTATTCTTCATAATTCCAAATTCATATTAAAAGCTACTTTTCCTGCAATGCCTTAATTCTCCTAGAAAGATGTTTTTTCCCCTCTCTATGTAACATAAACTTTAGAATAGCACCTACAGTGCTATTGTATATAGCACATAGTTTATTAACTATGATTTTATGACTGTCATCCATAGTGAACTTGATATCTTTGAGGAAATGGATATTTTTAAAGTATTATATTTCATAGTTAAAGATTTAAAGAAAGATACTCAACATGTTAATTAAAATATCTCTTTTTTTTTCCTTTTTCTATACAGGATCAAATAGATATATAGTAAGTTATTAGATTTATAAGACAGGCATTCCGGAATGGTGCACAGGGATATACATTCTTCTTTAAAAGATTTTTACTCCATGTATTCATGAAGATGTGCTGCAACTTTTGAATGGACCTGTAGAAACTATCTATACTTTTTATTAAAGCAAAATTCATTCAAGTTATCTCAGTTTAATGACTGTATGACTAAGCCCACTGCACTTAAAGCAAATATGTAAAAGAAAATTGTACCTACAGGTCAAATTGTCATGGTTATTATGACATTTCACTGTCTATGGAATTTAAAATGGGTCTTTTCATCTTAGTTTCAAAGTTTGAAGAGGCTGATCTGTGAGTTTCCCTTTTGTCTGCACTGATTGTATTGCTCCTGAAAAAGGCTCTTTTTAGCTTTGAAGTCTAGAACTGATTTAGCTAAAGAAGAGGATAAGAGAAACAGCTTCAGTTGGGATTTCATTTAGAGAGCAACCTGACCTGATTTTGAAGCTGAATGAGTGGAAGGGACACAATTTTAAATCCCTGTTAATATCATTTGGATGACTAGGGCACTGTTCCTCTAAAAATGAAACTAACCACAACAACAATAAAAATGGAACCAACAAAACTTTCACAAAAGCCTAATTGCAATCATCCATAGTTATTTTTTTTAATCATACCAAGCATCTTACAGAGTCTAAGAAAAAAGCCAGAGAATTCCTCATAGTAAATCCCCATGCCCCCTTCTCAAATAAGTCAGCTCCTGTATAAAGCATAATGATTTTCTCAGTAACAACCCCTTCCATTTCTTTTCTAAGAAAAGTTTGCCACATAAAAATTCATTCAAGTAAGAAATCAAAATAAGCTATAGTATTGTTCCATATATGAGGTTATACTTGTGTTTCAGCTTGATAATATGATTTCTTCAAGGAAATACCCATTTTAAAAATAGATGGATTTGGACCCTAAAAGTAGCAATTTTTTACACCAAAATTTTCTGTTTCTTTTATAAACTAGTACCATATATCAACACCCATTTTATACTAGCTTAGGGGCAAATGATAATTTGTTTAAAGCTACTCATAATATCTAATTATGCTTCATAAATTTAAACATTTAAAATAGAAATATAATACATGATGTGCATTGTCTAGCTCCAGTTACAATGCTCAGTTATGAAAAGATATCTTAATAAAATTTTATTTTTAATCATATAATAGTGTCAAAAACAGCTTGAGCTGTATGTTTTAAGAATCAGCTTTTTGGAAACATGGATGCAGCTAGTTAAATAATTGTGCTTAACGTGTGAGCATGTAAGTGATAATAAATGCAAAAAAAAACACAAAACACCAAAATATGCATGGTTATAATACCTTAATTTTAGATTTTATTTTATTAATATAAAATTATACTTCTTGTTACTTTAAGTATTTTTTCATTGAATTACGTTTTGTCTTATATGAATAGTATGAGTCTTCCTTAATAAGTAAAACTTTACAAATTGGTAGACTGACTAGACAAATGGATAGTGGTCAGACCATATAAAAATAGAACTCTTACCCACAACTTTCAGCAACCAATCCACAAAGCCAAATAACTACCTGCAATGACCAATCCAGGAAGTCAAATAATAATTACTGTGACAAGCGGCCCCTAAATGGCCAGGACTTGATAAAAAATGACAGCTTCCCTAATTTTTGCCTCCACATTCAACTTAGACCAACTGGAAAAGGCCAAATGTGCTCCCCTAACCAATTACATACATGTCCTGATCTCAGTAAGCCTGCCTCCAACTCCTCCTTGCCAAAAGCTTCCAGTCAGGTATACCTGAAGCCTTGTCTCTTTTTCTACTATAAACATTCCCATCCCTCTGTCTTCCTTTTAGTCTCTGAATTGACATAAAGGAATATACTAGTACTTTCAAAAAATGAAAGGTATTATCCTAGGTAGGCTCTCTCATTCTTGTGGAAATGGCAATTGAAACAGATACTAGTAATTGTTCTCAATAAGGGTGAAAGGAGATCAGTTTTCTTTGAGGAATTCAAGGTCATGCTATATAATGTAGTGAAGTATTTTTTAAATGGTAGGAACATTTTTATTCAGTTATTATAATAATATCAACACATTTTGCCAGTAAAATGGCAAAATATGAAGAAAGAACAGATCAAAACCATGATAAAGAGAATAGTTAAAACACAGGTTATCTTTATCTTTTTACATAAGCTCATTGAAATCTATTACTTTCCACTTTGCTTCCCCAAAATTAAATAACTACTCTAATAAATTCATTGGTTGTAATTTTCATAAATGCTTTTTATAGTTTTACATCATAGTGTATATCAGTGAATATTATTTAGTATTGCTTAGCAGGTTTTTAATTCATATATTTATTATCTAATTTTTAAAATTGTTATTGCTTTACAGACTCTTCATATTATTAAATATAGCTGATTTTAACTACAGTATAATATTCAAACCTATCAATATATGAAATCCATTATTCTAATAATGGGAGTTTTTATTTTCCCCAATTTTTTGTCTGTTTTTAACAATGCTTCAATAAATCTTGCACATTTCTTTGTGTTCACATTTCACATGTGAGAGAATTTCTCTAGTGGCCATACCGAATAGTGGAGTTTCTGGGCCTTCAATATTACTTTAGTGTAATATTGTAAAATTACTTTTTTAAAGTAATTGTATTAATTACCCTAAAATCAACTGTATATACTTTTAAATTTTTATTAATCTTATGGTTGTTAAATATATGCCACTGTCATTTTGATTTGCATTTTCCTAGTGAAATGATATCATTTTATATGTCTACTAGAGGCCCAGTGCACGAAATTCGTGCACAGGGGTGTGTGTCCCTCAGCCCAGCCTGCACCCTCTCCAATATGGGACCCCTTGAGGGATGTCTGACTGCTGGCTCCCAACTGCTCACCTGCCTGCCTTCCTGATTGCCCCTAACCACTTCTGCCTGCCAGCCTGATCACCCCTAACCACTCCCCTGCCAGCCTGATTGATGCCTCTAACTGCTCCCCTGCCAGCCTGTTTTCCCCTAACTGCCCTCCCCTGATGGTCACCCCTAACTGCCCTCCCCTGCAGGCCTGGTCCCCCCCAATTGCTCTCCCCTGCAGGCCTGGTTCCCCCCCAACTGCTCTTCCCTGCAGGCCCAGTCGCCCCCAACTTCCCTCCTCTGCCAGACTGGTCACCCCTTCCTGCCCTCCCCTGCAGACTTGATCACCCCCAACTGCCCTCCCTTGTAGGCCTGGTCCCTCCCAACAGCCCTCCCCTGCTGACCTGATCACCCACAACTGCCCTCCCTTGCAGGCCTGGTCCCTCCCAACTACCCTCCCCTGCTGGCCATCTTGTGGTGGCCATCTTGTGTCCACATGGGGGCAGCCATCTTGTGTGTTGGAGTGATGGTCAATTTGCATATTACTCTTATATTAGATAGGATTAGCAATTCACAGTCTCTGGAAAAAGTCATTTGACGATTTCCTTTTGCACATTTATCTTTTTAATAAAATTGGTTTGTAAAAGAAATTCCACTGGACAAAGTTAAACAGCTAAGGAAGACTTTGTTCAAGTCTATTGCAATAGAGGAGCAATTGAACTCAACTCCTCTGAAACATTATAGGGAAGAGATTTTAAGCCCTGGAATGAACTACTGGAAAAATGCTAGAGGATGTTATGGATGAGATTCTAAGAAAAGGGAGGTTAGGGACCTCTAGTGAGGAAGAAATTGGTCTAAGGCTTAGTTAAGCAGAATAGGGGGTGAATGGATTTAAATAGGGGGTGAGTTTAGAATATCCACATTTTCCCAGATGCAAGACCAATCTAATTTTTGTCCTTTGAGGCTACTGTGCTTATTTATTTGATAGCTTATTTTCTCTTGTGTAGATGTTAATATCTAAATTTATAATTATAATGTCAAAAAAAAATCACCCATTTACACAGTTCCCCCAAACAAGCACAATATTGACTTTCCCCACTTTTTTTTTGCTCTCTATTCTCCAAGTCTACGATGTATTTATTCAATGTTAGAGTACTTTCTAAAAACAAAACTAGCAATTGAGCAAATATGTCCTGGTGTCTTCTAGCAAACTGAAATCTTATAAAAACTTATCTCAAATACATTCTTGACAAATGAGTGCCTGGCTGCCATCACCCTATTACATTGCCACCCCCTTCTATCTTGCTGCTTTGCAGTTGTCAGGAGTTGGTGACTGTCATCCAGTTGCAATAGGCCATCACTCAGTAATCTAAAGGCCGGGGAGAACATGTCAATGAAAACAGCTTAAAAGAGCTCAGTTTGTATGGCTCAAAACAATGCTGTACAAAGCAGAGGTTTTGGGGTGGGATTTTAGAGGTCTTTGTATCTAATTTATCTTAAAGACAATAGTATTGACATATGAAACACTCTCCATATCCCATTTTATCCACTGAGTAGAACTTCCTTATGAAAAAAACTTCTTTGTGGTATTTCATCCAGTGAAAGATTTTAAGGGCTCATCCTCAGCCATACTTGAGTGGGGCAGTTATCCCCTGGAGCCCCTGCAAAAGGCATTTTGATTAAACATCATTCTTCATTCCCTTTGCCAGAGAAGCAGAGAGAAGGGAAAAGTAGTATATAAGACATTGACGTTGATCAAAGTTTCCATTATTGAAATATAGAAAATTATATTAAAATCTTAGAAGTTTCAATGTCATTACATGTAAAAAACTAATTATAATTTATGTGTTAGAAATGTGTATTATATACCTTCTTTGTAGTATTATATTTATTATTCAATTTTGTCTTCACCTTTGGAGTAACAGTATTATTCTTTGTTTTAATTTTAGTGATTTTTTTCATTTTATATTGAAATATATTTGACATAATATAAATTTAAGGTGTGCTTTTAGTGATTTTTCTAATGCTTACAATAAATACCTTTGAATTATCACAGTAATATTACTAATAATATTAGTAGTAGTAATATTCTACATTTAGTAGAATACAATGATTTAGTAGAATAAAATTATTTAGAAGACACTTTGAGAAAAATTTAGCAACATTCTTTCAGTACCCTCTATTTTTGTACCCTCATAATTTTGTACTACTATCATCATATCTTCTACCACTACATTTGTTACAAACACATGCTGTTGTTAGTTTTGCTTTAAACAATTAACCTTTTAAGAAAATCAAGTAAAGAGAAAATTGTTTTCTGTTTTTTGTATACAAACCATTTCTGGAACTCGTCACTCCTTGTATACAATTGTTTCTATCTGCTATTATTTGCTTTCCATTTGAAGAACTTTCTCAACATTTCTTGTAGTACAGGTCTGCTATTTTGCCTTCAAAAGATTTTCAAAAGATTAATGGACCCTTTGGAGAAGGTTTGCTGAATTTCTGTTGGCATCATTTTTATCGCTTTAAAAATATTGTTTCATTGGCTTCTGGCTTTTTTTGTTTCCAAAAATAGTTTTCATTCATTACATGTTTTTTCCATATAAGTCATGTGTCTTTTTTTCCTCTGCCTGTGTTTTAAGTGTTCTCTTTATTATGGTTTTGATCTGTTCTTTCTTCATATTTTGCCATTTTACTGGTAAAATGTGTTGATATCCTATGTAATAAAGAGCTAATATGCTAATTAGACCCAACAGCAGAACAACTATCCAAACGACCTTCCGGACAAAGCCGAGGCTGCGAGGGCAGAGCCCCTTGCACGAATTTCATGCATCGAGCCTCTAATTATTATAATAACTGAATAACAGTGTTCCTACCATTTAAAAAATATTTCACAATATTATATAGCATGACCTTGAATTCCTCAAAGAAAATTGATCTCCTTTTACCCTTCCAGAGAACAGTTATCTGTTACCATGGCCATTTCCACAAGAATGAGAGAGCCTAGCTAGAAAATACTTATTATTTTTTGTAAGTATTTTTCTTTAACTACATAATTCAGATTAATGACAATACCAGGTGGATAATCTGCGTTTTTCATTGATTTCAAATTTATTGAGATTATTTAAAATGTATGATATTTTTACTTTTAGGTTGGAAAAGAGAATAAGCACTATTGTTTCAATAGATATATTTCAAATGGCTGAGAGAATTTTAAATATCTGCTTGTACACCTTATAAGTAGAATGGTTTGAAAAACCTCACAAAACCACTCCTCCTTAATGACAGTTTTAATAGTAGTGGCTTGTCACTATATATGGAGTATTTCAGTGACACTATATTTCTTTTTTATGGTGCTCCTGGTAATTCATGACACACACGCTATGTATCTACCTGCTTTCCTTTGGGTTAAATAGGTGAAAAATTACCTCCTTCACAGCAGAGGAGAGAGGAAAAGCTGCCCTATCTGTTAATGAATCCTTCATTCTTAAGGAATCCAGTGGGCTAGCGAGAATTGGAGTCAATCCGCTAAAGGTTGCCTATATTGCACTAGAGGAGAAGGAATGACATAGGAAGGAAAGAGAATCCCAGTTTATGGGGAAGAGTGTGAGAACTGCTATATGTCCATGATGATCTTCTCATATCAATATTCTTAATTTAATCATATCTGCAGAATCCCTATTGCCTTTTAAGATAACAGTCACAAGTTCAAAGGTTTATAACTTGGATGTTTTTGGAGGCAATTATTTGGCCTACCACTATGTAGTCCTCTTTGTCTAAATATACTGGGATTTTTCTGTCAACAAAACAACCTTTATACTATATGACTTGCTATTATTTAGTAGTTAAAATAAGCATGATGCCCAAAACACTTTTTAAATTTGTGCTATCTATATATGTAAAAGCCTAAGGGACCATTATGACAGGTCGACTGAATGACCAGTCAACCGGTCACTATGATGTGCACTGACCACCAGGGGGCAGGCGCTAAAGCAGGAACTTCCCCCTGGTGGTCAGTGTGCTCCCACAGTCAATCTCCCGCGGTCCCTTCCCCCAGCCAGCCAGCCCCAATTAGCCCCAATCAGGACTGGGCGAGACTTCCCCCATTGGCCCCTATCACCAGCCAGGCCGAGGGACCCCACCCATGCATGAATTCATGCACCGGGCCTCTAGTCTATAATGAAAGAGTAATTAAGTCATGCTTCTCACAAAACATGATCTTAACCTCTCACGGGGAATTGGCATTTTATTGAAATATTTCTTCTTACTGCTTAAGGAACTGGTTGTCCCATACTTCTGTGCCATTCCAAATTGATACTAATTATATTGGATTAAGGGCCCCACCCTATTCCAGTGTGATCTCATCCTAATTTAATTATACTATACTGTTTCCAAATAATAAGATCGCATTCTGCGGTAGTAGGAGTTAGGACTTTAATATGTAAATTTAACCCATAACAGACTGTGAGGTGAAAAACCATTGACTTAAACCAGCCTCTGTCTTTTCTAAATGAGATAGTGGAGCCCAGACAGATTTGGGTTCCTAGCAAAGATTACTCAGTAAGTGATAAAGGTTTACCTGATATGATAACTCCTAAGTCCCACTCCAGGGCTCCTTCTAAATTATGTGAATTCATTCTATTTTGGATAATTAGGGATAGAAATCTGACATTTCTTGGCTGATTTCAACTAGGTGTGTGTATACTCTAGAATATGCATATTTTAAACAAGTAGCAGAGCCTGAGTTTAACATCTTCTGACAAGAATTTCAACCCAAGAGAACACTTGTGAGATTGCTTCATAAAAAGAATCTTGGCAGCTCATCCCATCTCAATTGTAATTCCAAAGAAATTGCTCATCAATTTTATATATGCCCTCATTTGTGCCAAACAACTTTATCATGTCAGAGGCGGCAACAATGATTAATTTACTTACAGAGCACTCAATAAGTCATCTTGGGAGGATCTTCCTTTTTTTTTTTTTTTTTTTTTCATCTACAGTAGTTCTTGAAAGTGCCAACCTCACTCACTCATTCTTTCCTGGGTTTAACAAAATTTCTCTTAAACAACAATTTAGCAGCTTAAGAATATAGGCAGTCCTCGACATACATCGTTTCGTGGTTACATCGCCATCTCCTGTTTATTTATAAAAAAAAAAAAAAAAAAGTTCCGTCATTTCGAAGTATGTACATATGTGCTTTATGTTTCTTATTATTTATTTACCACAAGTAAAGGTCAGGAATCGTTATCTTTCTTTTAATTTTTTTTTTTTTTTTTACTGTTTCACTTCATTACTGCTGTGGATGTGCTCCATGTGAGTGACATAGGTGGGTTCTGATTTACGGCGACAATCACTTTATGTCATGCAGTAGGAATGGATCTCCCACGTAACCCGAGGACCTACTGTATAATCCTCAGAGCTATCTTCAGAAATCATCAGGAAACTTAGCACAGAATTTAGACAGATAATATAGATTTTAAATAATTTACATGTGACCTGCTACTAATTTGAAATAACAAGTGACACCGACATTATTTAGATTCCTTCCATCATCACTTTTCTTTCAATGACAGTCAGAAAAAAATAAGAGATCAAAGTCTGTTGGTTTGTAATATTCTATGTTCAGTATGAAACTAGTTAGTACTATTCAGAACAATTGGGTTTGTGTTGCCTGGAACTATTAAGTACTTTCCATAGAAACCACGTAGGCCTCAAAGTCAGAAAATTTCAGTTGGTGGTGATACCAAAAATAGTATCTCCTGGCCCTCTGAGTAGTGCTCTCCCCACTCTTTATTCCTACGAGCTAAATGGGGAGCAGGAAGAGGGGACAATACCTGGTCATGTTGAGCCCCACGGGGAACCAAGGATGCAATACAATTCAGGTTACTTAAAGTGTTTATTTGTTTTTTTCCTCTAATCACAAGGAACAACAGCCTGTAATTATTGGAATTGAGAGTCTAGGTCAGTGGTCGGCAAACTCATTAGTCAACAGAGCAGCAAAACGCGGCTTGTGAGTTGCCTGTGGCTCCCGAGCCACAGTTTGCCGACCGCTGCTCTAGGAGAGTCAGGTTTTTCTTACCAAACTGTGAAATTGGATTTATTTCCTTATCATAAGTTAGAAACTGGAGAATGTTAAACCTGGTACAACTGCAGAACTTTTCATCATTATAGATTTAAATTTAGGATAACCCCAGGATAAACCATCTAAATCCACATACACCAATTACTGCAAATGCACTGCATTGAGTAATGTTACTTTCAGTTTTCAGTAGATGATAAAATTATAAACACAGGCTAGCCTGCTCATTAAAAAGTAAATACAGATATTATTTTTCATATCAGAAAAATAAAAATTATTTTTATAGTTAAGTACAAACGTTCTCTTAATATCTTCAAATGTTTAAAAGACTTAAATATGTTACATTGAATTTTCATGAGTTTTAGCTAGAGTTTTAATATAGAAAATTAGCATTCTTTGTGAAAAAGATATGTAAGTAGTATTTGCTGCATAGAAATAATAATTTGACAACCAAAACTTTTTAATCAAAGAAGATAGAGAATGTTTCCACACAAAAACTTTTAAGTCTTTTAAATATCATATAAAAAATAGCATTTATGTAAAATAACATTTTTCATTTTTGGAATATCTGAGATTAAATTGAAATGTAGAAAGGCAGACCGTTCTCACCTAAAGTATGTTAGTTTCTCATTCTCTTTTGTCTACAAGTAGAATTTTTCATTTTCTCTTTTCTTTTTAAAAACTTTCATGGAAAACCAATTAGATGTGAATTCCAAGGTGCTAACGCTTGCCAATAACTAGCATTTGCAAAATATGTCTGGGGTGTTCAATGTCCTTCGAAAATTCTTTGACTACTCTGTATTCCTTTAGGAAACCTTTTTTCTACTCTCCCCCAAATGGGAAATAGGCAAGAAACCTTATTTCCTAAGGTAGCTTCTTTGTATATGTACAATTTTGCTTCTTTGTATAGAAGCAAAATTGTATATGCTGTAAAAGAAGTGAAATGTGTTTGAGTAATTTTCCCCTCAAACTAAAAGATTTAAAACTGCAAAGAGACATAAAGTTCACCCAAAATCAGACTTTTAGGAATATATGTGGGAGCCAAATTTCATTCCAAAACTCATAAATCCACAGTTTCCCCTGAGAGTTTTTGAGAAATACAAATACAGCAGGTTCTCAAATAGCATTGTTTTGTTCAGTGTCATTTTGCTATAACTTTGATGAGCTGACTTAAGAACTTACTCTTGTTTTTATCAATGAGCCTATGCTAAAATAGGTTTCTTTTTTAAAAATATGTTTTTATTGATTTCAGAGAGAGGAATAAAACATCAATGATGAGAAAGAATCATGGATCAGCTGCCTCCTGCACACCCCCTACTGGGGACCCAGCCCAAAACCAGGGCATGTGCCCTAACAGGGAATGGAACTGTGACCTCCTGTTTCATGGGTCACATTGAGCCACACCGGCTGGGCTAAAATTGATTTCTTTATACATCATTTCGCTGAAAGTCACAAAAACTATCAAAAGTGTTAAGTGAGGATTTACTGTACTACACTGAAGAGGCAGAATAGATATGGGGAGTGGGAAAATTTAGGGAATTTATTTTAAAAACTTGTCCTAAGTGTGGTCTTAACTGAATGTAGTCATATAAAAGGAGTTAAATTACCTTAAGAAACGTCTAGTTGGTTTTCCTCTACCAACATTGCATGTTATATAACGGAAGATGTTTTTAGCCTAGAGATTTGAACTGTATCATTAATATTTCATTAGACATCAAAGGGTCAAGGATAAATTACCTCTAGGGCCTTATAATCACCTCTCCTATCTGACCCTTGTTTCCTACCTAGAGGTGGTAGACCCAGTGTCAATGTAAGCCATCATTGCCATAAGTATTTTGAGATAGAATTATAATTCCAAAATATTTAATTTTTCATCAGCAAAGTGTAGTTCATTTTTCAAAAGTAATCATAGTGCACATCTTTTCCCAATATAACTTTAGGAAGCCTGATATTTTAGGAAATTCTTATATTTGTTTATTAGTAATTTTGTCTTTTAGCTATTTCTTTCAACATGGATACATAGATGGGCTTGCTGGAGAGCACAGACGTTTATTAGCTTGGCTCTCATCACTTGAAAGTCTGACATTTATGTAAATGTTGGCATTTGGCAAGGTGATCATAGAGTACACAAAGGAAGTGACAAGGAAAATAACATAAAATGGGATTAAGAAAGAAGAAAATTGAGTCCTTCAACACAAAATTCCCATGACGGTTTTGATGCTGTATCAGACTGAATGGGTGATTTCTTAAAGTTCTGTTTATTTTTTTATTTCACCCTACCTTGGAGAAAGAGAAATTCAAAAGTGGAAGTTGAAATATAATCCCCATTGCTATTATGGAGGTGGGGCCTTAGGGAAGGCTTTGTCCTCATGAATAGGACTGTTGTCTTTAAGAGGCCAGAGTACTAGCTCCCTCTCTTTCTGCCCTGTGAAAATGCCAAAAGAAGCCAGTAGTCTGCAAACTGGAAGAAGGCTCTCACCAGAACTCAGCCATGTTGGCACTCATTCTCCTCCAAGCCTCCAGAAACTGTGCTAAATAAGTGTCTGTTGTTTATAAGCCACTCAGTAATTTGTTATAGCAGCCCAAACTGACGGAAGACACTTGTGGTTCTTTTAATTCACAAAATAGACAAACACAAAACAATCTCAATTTGTTTATTAGAATACTTAGTTCTAGGTAATATGGTAGTACTCTAATTTCAAACTTGATTTCCTATTAGATCTTTTCTCTTAGGCTGGTGACTGCAGGAAATAATGATTCACAATTTAATTCTTTAGCGTACTTCTGCCTTATGTATCTTCTTCACTCTTTCCAAATCCCTGCCCACTCAGCTTCAGGTCTCTCTAAGGTCAGAGCAGTAGAAGAGAGGAGAGGTAAAGGGCAGGAGATGTCATGCTGCATTCTTTGTACACGGACTTTACCTTCTCTAAGCCAATAGGTGTTGAAATTGACCCTGTGGGGGCGGTTCTTGGTTATATTACTATTAAATATGAATGTGTGCTCAAATTTTCTGCAGCAGTTAATTAATTCTAATTAATATATAGTTAATTAGTACTAGTATATATAGCTAATTCATAATATGTGTGTGTATATATATATATATACATATATATATATATATATATATATATATATATATATATATATACATCTTACCTAATAATAGACAAACATGTAAATTGACCTCCACTATACCTCCACTATGCCACCAGCCAATCAGGAGTGATATGCAAATTAACCCAACAAAGATGGCAGTTAATTTGCATACATTGGCGCAGAGTGACGGGGCGGGATGTTTGGTGTTCTGCCCCACCCCTGGTCTCTCAGGGCCTCTGGGCAACGTGGGAAGGTGGGGCCGGAGCAGAAAGAGGCCGCTCCCAGAGTGGAAAGAGGCAGCTCCAGGGCCTGAGCAGAAAGGGGCTGTGCCTGAGTGGAAAGACAGAGCCAGCAGCCAGGGAAAGGAAAGCCCATTCTAGCACGAATCTTCGTGCACGGCGGGGGGTTGTCCCTCAGCCCAGCCTGTACCCTCTCCAATCTGGGACTCCTGGAGGGATGTCCGACTGCCCGTTTAGGCCCGATCCTGGTGGGATCGGGCCTAAACGGGCAGTCGGACATCCCTCTCACAATCCAGGACTGCTGGCTCCCAACTGCTTGCCTGCCTGCCTTCCTGATTGCCCCTTACTGCTTCTGCCTGCCAGCCTGATCACCCCCTAACCACTCCGCTGCCAGCCTGGTTGATGCTTAACTGCTCCCCTGCCAGCCTGTTTGCCCCCAACTTCCCTCCTCTGCCAGCCTGGTCACCCCTAACTGCCCTCTCCTGCAGGGTTGATCACCTCCAACTGCCCTCCCTTGCAAGCCTGGTCCCTCACAACTGCCCTCCCTTGCAGGCCGGGTGCCTCCCAACTGCCCTCTCCTGCTGGCCATCTTGTAGTGGCCATCTTGTGTCCACATGGGGGCAGGATCTTTGACCACATGGGGGCAGCTATATTGTGTGTTGCAGTGATGATCAATCTGTATATTATTCTTTTATTAGATAGGATAGAGGCCTGGTACAGGGGTGGGGGCCGGCTGGTTTGCCCTGAAGGGTGTCACAGATAAGGGTGGGGGTTCCCTTGGGGTGTGGGGCGGCCTGAGCGAGGGGCCTGTGGTGGTTTGCAGGCCGGCCACGCCCCCTGGCAACCCAAGGGGAGGCCCTGGTATCTGGAATTTATTTTCCTTCTACAATTGAAACTTTGTAGCCTGGAGCGGAGCCAAGCCTGGGGCTCCGGCAGCCATTTCTGTGGCAGTTAATTCACCTTCTACAATTGAAACTTTGTAGCCTTAAGCGGGTGAGCCGGGCCAGGGTGTGCGGAAAGCTTTGCTTCCCCTGTTGCCGCCGGCAACCCTGGCCTGCTCTCTCAAGCTCCATTCTGCCACAATTTGTTTGAATTTGTTTACCTTCTATAATTGAAACTTTGTAGCTTGAGTGGAGGCTTAGGCCTGCAATGGCTATGGAAAGCTTGGCTTCCTCTGTTACCTGGGAAACCTTGCTCTCTGTGGCTGTAGCCATCTTGGATTGGGGTTAATTTACATACTCGCCCTGATTGGCTGGTGGGTGTGGCTTGGCTGGTGGGCGTGGTTTATGTAGCGGAGTGATGGTTAATTTGCATATTACCATTTTATTAGAGAGGATGGGGCGTATGCAGCCCCGTCTCGCTCAGTCCCGATCTGCCAGAACCCAGCAGGAAGCTAACCTACCAGTCGGAGCATCTGCCCCCTGGTGGTCAGTGCATGTCATAGCAACTGGTTGACAGGTTGACTCTCTTCATATGTATGTATATGAAGAGAGATAGCAATGTATGAAGAGAAAGTACCAGCAATGAATGGGAAAGCAGAACCTTCAGAAGCCAAATTTTCAAGTTTGTACTTTGACCCAGAGCAGTTCTAAAGCACACTTATCTGTGAAACTCAGAATATGAAAACTTGCAAGAGAATACCAACTTAAAATTCAGATTTTAAATTTATTGAAGTAGAAAATTTGACATTATCTATAGGACCATATATTTTACATATTTAGACATAGAACTTATTCATGTGTAAACATTTAATTTACATATAGCACACTCATGAGTATAGGGTAACAATTGAATGGTTTAACTGTATTAAATAAAAAATGAACACAAATAAAACTCACCCCCTAAATCTTAGGCATGTACTCATTTGGTCATTGTACCATTGTCTTAAAATGCAACTCAGAATCTCTCCCATCATCCAATTCACTGTGAGCTAAACTAAGATTGCTTTCAATTCAAAAGCTCTGAAAATGTATAGAGTAATAATAAAAAGCTCTTCAAAATAAATAATTAGCATTCTGTGTCTGTGACAGGAGTAATTGTTTAAATAATGTGGGGTTCATTGTAACATTGTATTTCATTTACGATGACAAATGTCAGGCATTGTCTATAAACAAGATCATCCTGGAGGGGTGAAATACACAAAAAATAACTCACTTTTCTGAAATAATAATTCATTTTCATATATTTTTCCTCTCCCCACTCCTAAAACCCCTTCCATTGCCAGCACCATTTCTGATAGGAGGATGAATTGCTAATGGGCTAATTCTTGAGGTGAAATGTATAGTTTAAAATTATTGCTGACATTGCACTTTGCCTGGCTTCATATTTCCATTTTATTAAATATTTATTGTTCTTTCTTCGTTCAAAAGCATTGTTTAGGTTGCATAATTTGCATGTATTTCCATTTTCTTCTAGATTACATATATAAAACCTTTTTCTTGAAAATAAATACACTCAATCATGAGAGAATCTTAAGCTTCAAAGTTCCTGAAGCATGCTTTTTTGAGATTTTATATATTTAAATACATATAATTCATTTCCATATTTATGGTGAGAAGACATTATACATATATGCACAAGTCCATACATAATAGGAACAAACAATATACTTAGTTTCTGAATTCTGCCTTTAATTTGGAAAAAAGCTATAAAAATGTAAGTCTTTTTACATTAAGTACTAAACAACCAAAAAACATGTTCTTTTATTCTCACACTGCAGAGATTTAGGAAGAAATACCAGTTTAGTAAAATGGTGCTTAGCATAGACTGTTTTCTGTTTGTTTTCAAATATATTTTTATTGATTTCAGAGAGGAATAAAGAGGGAGAGAGAGAATCATCAATGATGAGAGAGAATCTTTGATCTGCTGCCTCCTGCATGCCCCACACTAGGAATCAAGCCTGCAACCTGGACATGTGCCTAACTGGGAACCGAACCATGACTTCCTGGTTCATAGTTCGATGCTCAACAACTGAGCGCACTGGCCGGGCAACACATACTGTTTTTAATAAGGGTTTTGGGATAGATTTTTGAAATTCTGAAGTTCTGAATTGGTCTGTCCAGAAGCATGGAACAGATTGATAGAAGGGGAGTGCAGGAGAGAATAAGCAAAGAACTTATATGTATACTAGAGGCCCGGTGCAAGAAATTCGTGCACTTGGATATGGGGGTGGTCCCTCAGCCCAGATTGCGAGAGAGCGCAGGCCAGGCTGAGGGACCCCACCGGTGCAGGATCAGGGCCGGGGAGGGACACGGGAGGGCTCTAGGGCGTATGCGGTCCTGTCTCACTCAGTCCCAATCTGCCAGACCCCAGCAGGAAGCTAACCTACCAGTCGGAGCATCTGCCTGCTGGTGGTCAGTGCATGTCATAGCAACTGGTTGACAGGTTGACTCTCTGCCCCCTGGTGGTAAGTGCACCGGTGGGGTCCCTCAGCCTGACCTGCACCCTCTCACAATCCGGGACCCCTCAGGGGATGTCGGAGAGCTGGTTTTGGCCCAATCCGGCAGGCCAGGCCAAGAGATCCCACTGGTGCATAAATTCGTGCACCGGGCCTCTAGTAGGGAAATAAAAAAGGACATCTATAATACTTTCAACAATAAAGGTACATTTTTTTTAAAAAGTAGGCAGGTTAGCTTCAGAATAAAGTGAGGTATGAAAAAATGATAAATAAAATCAACAAGCAAACAATACATACTTTTCTGTGAGTGACCAGTGGTAACTCATCCATTTAATGTTAAACTAGATTCTGAGGATAGTTTTCCATTTGGATTTAAAATATTTACTTGTAAAAAAGTTGGTTTAGATCACTAAAATGTAATTTTACCTTGATGGCTAATCTTCAAGGCTTTTTCAAAAATCTATATATATAAAGAGATAATATGCAAATTAGCTGGGATACCGTAACAGTCACGATTGGCTCAGGAGGAGGCTGTGTATGCAGCAGGGCAGAGCAGGACCTGCATAGAGCGGGGAGCAGGGCTGGCCTGCTGGCTTGCTGGGGCGCATCGGCAGTCCCACCTGTGTGCTTGAGCTGAAGAGGAAACACCTTTTCTGACTGCTCATTGGCTAAGCTCCTGGTATGCCACTCGCAGTGTTCTTGGTAACTTGCATAATGAGAATCCAAGAAGGTGATCTAGGGTTTTTCCACCACACTCCTGGAGGAAAAAACAAAGGTGCCCTGCTGGAAGGGCTAAGAAATGTCATATCCGGCCCTAACCAGTTTGCCTCAGTGGATAGAGCCTTGGCCTGCTGACCACAGGTCCGGGTTTGATTCTGGTCAAGGGCATGTACCTAGGTTGCAGGCTCCTCCCTGGCCCGGGCCCAGGTCAGGGCACATGCAGGAGGCAACCAATCAAAGTGTCCCTCTCACATTGATGTTTCTCTCTGTCTTTCCCTCTCTTCCACAATTTCTAAAAATCAATGGAAAAATATCCTCAGGTGAGGATAAGAAAGAAAGAAAGAAAGAAAGAAAGAAAGAAAGAAAGAAAGAAAGAAAGAAAGAAAGAAAGAAAGAAAGAAAGAAAGGAAAAGAAAAGAAAAGGAAAGGAAAGGAAAGGAAAGGAAAGGAAAGGAAAGGAAAGGAAAGGAAAGGAAAGGAAAGGAAAGGAAAGGAAAGAAGGAAGGAAGGAAGGAAGGAAGGAAGGAAGGAAGGAAGGAAGGAAGAACTGTCATATCCTATGAAAGGCACATCTTGAAAATTCCTAAAGAACGTTGTCATTTTTTCATGGTGAAGGGACTGGAGTCCGTGTTGATGAAAACACCTTGGTGGCTGCGGCGGCCAGCAGTGGCAGCAGCAGTGGGGTGATGGGGGCAGTGCCTTCCTCTGATCAGTGCGGTCACCTCCTGCAGAGGGAGGCCAGACTGCGGCTTAGGCCCGTTCCCCTAAGCCGTCAGTAGGACATTCCCTGAGGGCTCCTGGATTGCAGAGGGTGCAGGTCGGGCTGAGGGACCTCCTCCTCCCCCCCCGTGCACGAATTTTGTGCACTGGGCCTCTAGTAAGAATATAAGGATCTAAGGAATATACCTGGGTAACTGTGAGTCAAACATGTGCCATTTTTTCACTATTAGACTTTTTTCCCCATAAATGGCTTGATTGACTTAATATATATTTAAACAATGAAGAATCTTTTCACCAATGAAAACAAATAATGAAAAATGCTATGTCAATCTGTACTCTTTTGTCAGAAATTTTGTTATTCTAGTGTGTAATATAAAGCAAAAAGATTAGAGGTACTCTTGAAAAACACTTTATGAATACTTATTATGCAGTTTGCAGAAATAAGTGGTGGAAATAAACTTATTAATGTATTTTTTAAGGATGGACCACAAAATAATACTTTTTTGACATATTTTTAGATTTTATCTTTGGCCATTTTGAACATATTTCTAGGAAATTGTTTTGAAGATTAAAATACTCTGCCTCATTAAAGCAACATTTATTCAGACACACTGATTCCAATTCCTTGATTTATAAAGTAATGCCGTCACACTCTATAGGGTTAGAAGGGTTAAAAAGACAAAGTCCATGTTTAGTTGACCTACGCATGTGCTCACATATAAACAGTAGTAGTGTATTTGCAGTGTCAAATAAATAAAATTATAGAAATCAAAATATAAACAAGAAGTCAAATCTTCACATTTCCCTTGGAGATCACCACAGTTAACACTTTAGTTTAGTGCAAAAGAGGTTCTGGAACTGGTTTCCATTATTTCCCAGACCTAATTATGCACATGAGCTGGTTTTGGTCAATGATTTCTACCATTCTATTTCAATAAAATTTCATCTCATCAACCATCTAAATTTTTTTAATCAACATAAAATATCTTCTTTCAGCTGATTTGACCTAAAAACCATATGCAGTGTGAGAATTTTTAAACTCCTCCTGAGAAAGATTTTGCTTATCATTTTAAAATGTCAGATACTAGAATCATTTCTATCTCAGCACAACCAGATTTGGCCTCAGTTCTCTTCCAGACATTTTGGACTCCTGATATAAATTAAGTTCTTTTTTTATATCAGTCAGTGAAGGATACAACTTAGTGTCTGAGGACCTGGAAGTTAGACTCAGCTATGCCCCTTGCTAGCTCTGCGATATTAGGCAAGTTACATAACTCTGCTTTTTCTCTTACAGTTACTTTATGTGTACAATAGAAATGATAAATACTATCACTAATTGATTGTGAAATATACATTTTTCACTTTCTAATATCTGTTGTATATTAAAATTAATGTAATAGTTTATCAGCTTTGTTTTCTTTCTTCAAGGCACATCTGGTATATCTTAGGTCTTGCAATCAATGGTACAATGGTATCTTAGATCAAATAAGTTATAATAAAGTTATATACATTTAAGAATTTTATTATGTTTATATAAGCATACAAATATATATGTATGTACAAACCAAGAACATAGTAAACATGTTATTAGCTTGAACTATTTTAGTACTAATAATACTGATGTCGGTAAAAATAAAGATGTTCTTTTTAGTAGACATTTTCTCAATAAATTAATCATTAAAATCTATTGTCTTTTAAAACTCAAAATTTTAACAGAGAGTTGAATCTAAATTAAGTAACTGTTTTAAAGAAATAATAATTTCTCTGTGGATTTTTAAAAATAGTAGGAATGGGTCAGCAAAGAAAAAAAACTTACTAAAAGAACATTCCTGCAGGCTTTCTTTCAATGTTGCTAAGGACTTCAGTCTCTAATAGAACCACTAATAAAGATTTAAAGTTTTAAAGTGGGCACTGTTACTGTCCAATCTCAGAGGGAAGACAAGGTTGGTGGGTGGGAAGAGATTAATCAAAGAACTTATATTCATATATGCATAACCTATGGACACTGACAATAGTGTAGTGAAGGCCTGAGGTGGGAGGTAGGAATGGGTTAGAAGGGGTCAATTGTGAACAAAAGGGTACATATTTAATACTTTCAACAATAAAGATTTTAAAAAAATAATCCTAAACTTAACAGTTGCTCAGATGCCCAAAGTTCAACCAGTATACTTCCATCTCATTTTTGTTCTATAGAATCTCAATATCACACTACTGGTGAATAAAGATAACCAATGAAAAACATAAAATAATAAATTAGGCACTGTTAATGAAGGCACTTACTAAATGTAGCTATAGTCATATAAAATGAAATATAATTTTAAACTTTTAATGCTGATTCAATAATGAAATATCTTTATGGCCATAAATTTAAGGGTGGTTTATTGACCTTTCATCACAATTAATGATGCAATTATTTTATCTTTTTATTTTTTAATTGTAAAAAGTGTGTTGAGACTTGAAAGTTTAGTAAACCTTTAAAACATACAACCAACCAATTTTAAGAAACCCAGAAGAGAATATGCAGAAAGTTAAGATAGATTATTTTCCAGATTGAAAATAAATGTGAATTTGCTTTATAATCTAGAAAAAGTTGATCTTGATACATTTTATTTATTTAGAACAGTATATATTTTTAAAATTATGGATAACCAAATTAAGTAGCTGACTTAAGTAAAAAAAAAAAGTACAGTCAAATTAGTACTTTGGAATTATGTTAAGAAAAATAGAAAAATGATAAGATCTACTTAGAGTATAGTTGAATTGTTTCAAGTTTTTGGCCTCCTCTGGACATGCCTTACCTTATTGGAATTATTATTCTTGACATGAAATATAATTTTCCAAAATTATTTTAATTACAATGAAAAATAATTGCATCTGAAGACCAAGATGCATAAATGAATCTAAGACTAAGCATCTACTAACAACAATGAGTTTTATAGAGAAGATTCAAAGTAATAAATAAAAAAATTGTCAAGTGAGGAGCAATAAAACCTATGCCCTTTCCGAAGTTTGTGGACACACTGACTCCTGAGCAGCTCCTAGTGTCACAGACAGTGCACTTCCACGCATTTGCCAGGAAAAGGTCACTGAAAATGGAAAAGCATGTTCAATTGTACATGTTCTCCTGTTAATTTATGACTTCAGTGGATTTCTCTGTAGGAAAACCAAAAAAGAGAAACATATCAGAGGTCAAATATCTGAAAGGAAAATGAAAAGGAGACTCAGAATTACTTTTCTAGATGAACATCTGAGTGGATGCATTGAAAGAAAGGCAATCATGAGGAAAATTTACTTTTCTTTGATTAGCCAGAAATGTTACTTGAACAAAGAATGATTACAATACAGTTTGTGTTTATTCCATCACTATAAATGTTATTTCTTCTTCATTGATCTTTTATTAATTTGCAGCTGCATCACAAGAATACATTAAAAACATACAGTTGCAAAGCGCTTCTGGGGCAATGCTTTTATTTTACACATGACGTGATAAAGTACATGAGATGAAATTACCATCACAGGGTCACAATAATTCTAATCTATAAAGGCAAAATAGGTACATGACTTTTCTGAATTCAAGTTCACTGATATTTTTGCTATTAATTTTACCAGCTGTGGATACAAATCGTACTCATCAGCTTGGTGATATTTCCATTTAGTCATAAAACTTCCAAAAATCTTGGAAGAGATATTAGAGAAATATTTTGTAAACCAAGGCCAGAAAGAATTGTTTCAATAAATGTGATGACTCTTTTCTTTTTTATCACAATTTAACCATGCTGAGACCCAGAATTTTCACTCAAACTAAAAGAGGTGTTATGGAAGACTCTATTAAAGTACAAAATTTTAGGATTCATATCATCTTCTGGGGTCTGCTGAAAGAGGTCATGGATGCTTGTGAATGTGACCTCATAGTTAATGTTCTTTCTATATGCCCTTTGGCAAGCCAAGTTTAATCCTTCCTGCAAGTACTCTCAGACAAAGAACAAAGATTGCTTATGATGGTCTGTAAAGAAATACTATTATATAATTTGTTCAATCAAGAAATTATAACTTTGGAAGAGAAAGCTACAGTTTTAGATGGTTACATTAATTTGTGTCACATTGAAAGACTATAAATAGAATTATAAGAAAACTAGAGGCCCCATGCATGAAATTCGTGCAGGGTGGTGGGGTGTCCCTCAGCCCAGCCTACAACCTCTCCAATCTGGGACCCCTTGAGGGATGTCCAACTGCCCGTTTAGGCTCTCACATACCAGGACTGCTGGCTCCCAACTGCTCTCCTGCCTGCCTTCCTGATTGCCCCTAACCGCTTCTGCCTGCCAGCCTGATCACCCCCTAACCACTCCCCTGCCAGCCTGATTGTCCCTAACTGCAGGCCTGGTCACCCCTAACTGCCCTCCCCTGCAGGTCTGGTCCCTCCCAACTGCTCTCCCCGGCGGCCTGATTGCCCACAACTGCCCTCCCTTGCAGGCCTGGTCCTTCACAACTGCCCTCCCCTGCTGGCCATCTTGTGGCAGCCATCTTGTGTCCACATGGGGGCAGCCATCTTTGACCTCATGGGCAGCCATCTTGTGTGTTGGAGTGATGGTCAATTTGCATATTACTCTTTTATTAGATAGGATAATAATATTTGGTTCAATAAAGAATCAGAACATTAATAGACACACTGAACTGCTTTTATATAAAACTAGTGGCGCAGTGCACAAAATTTGTGCACGGAAGGTGTGGGGGGGTGTCCCTCAGCCCGGCATGCACCCTCTCCGATCTGGGACCCCTCGGGAGATGTCCGAATGCCAGATGTCCCACAGGGACATCACTTTTGTAATCTGGGACAGCTGGCTCCTAACCACTCACCTGCCTGCTGGCCTGCTTACCCCCAACTGCCCCTCCTGCCAGCCTGCTCGCCCCCACTGCCAGCCTGCTGACCCCCAACTGCCCCCCCTGCTGGCCTGATCACTTCCAATTGCCCCCCCCCACACCGCCTGATTGCCCCCAACTACCCCCCACCCCCCACTGCTGGCCTGTTCTCCCCCAACTGCATTCCCCTCCTGGACTGATCACCCCTAACTGCCTCTGCCTCTGCCTTGGCCCCACCACCATGGTTTTGTCTGGAAGGATGTCTGGAATGTCTCCCGGTCTAATTAGCATATTACCCCTTTATTAGTATAGATTCTTAATGGATTTCTGTCAAACAATTGAAAAATATAGATACCCTAGCTGGTTTGGCTCACTGGATAGAGCATCGGCCTGTGGACTGAAGGGTCCCAGGTTCGATTCCAATCAAGGGCATGTACCTTGGTTGCAGGCACATCCCCAGTAGGGGGTGTGCAGGAGGCAGCTGAACAATGCTTCTCTCTCATTGATGTTTCTAACTCTCTATCCCTCTCCCTTCTTTAAAAAATCAATAAAATATATTTACAAAAAATAAAAATAAAAATATAGAGACTATGTAAGTTAATTTAATTCTGTTCCCATGAAGTATCCATAGTACTATTAAGTAAATGTAAAGATTTAATTCTGCTTCAAGATATTTAAACAACCTGTCACGTGGCTTGGTGCCAGCGTGGACCTTCACAGCCTGTGCCAGCCTTATGGGTTTCCCTGCTGGGGGATCCAGCCTGCAACAGGGGCATGTGCCCTGACCTGGAATCGAACCAGCAACCTTTTTGTGCACGGGAGGACCCCAACCAACTGAGCCACACTGGCCAGGGCAAGAGTTATAGCTTCTTAATTAATGGATCCTTTTATAATTTTATGAAATGTCTTTATCTGTAGCAATTATTTTCCCTTCAAATTTATTTATTTTTTGTTATTATTGTAGCCTTCCCAGTTATTCCCCACACTAATGTTTGCCCAAGGGCTATGCATATATGGATATAAGTTCTTTGTTCAATCTCTTCCCATCCTCTCCCCATTGCATGTTTCAATGTCTGTAGATCTATTTTTTTCACTAGATTCCACATATGAGTGAGATCATGGGATACTCATCTTTCTCTGATTGGCTTATTTTGGTTGGCATAATACTCTCTAGGTCCCTCCATGCTGCCTCAAAGGGTAAGAGATCCTTCTTTTTTTAAAGCTGCATAGTATCCCATTGTGTAAATGTACCTCAGCTTTTTTATCCACTCATCTACTGATGGGCACTTGGGCTGTTTCCAGATCTTTGCTATTGTCAGTAATGTTGCTATGAACTTAGGGGTATATATATTCTTTCTGATCAGTGTTTCAGGCCTCTTAGGATATATTCTTAGCAGTGGGATCTGGGTCAAATGGCAGTTACATTTTCAGTTTTTTGAGGAAAGTCCATGCTGTTTTCCATTGTGGTTGCACCAGTCTGCATTCCTACCAGCAGTGTACTAGGGTTCCCTTTTCTCCACATCCTCGCCAGCACTTGGCATTTGTTGATTTATTGATGGTAGCCATTCTGGCAGCTGTGAGATGGCACCTCTTACCTCATTGTCATTTTAATTTGTATCTCTCTGATAATTCATGATGTTGAACATCTTTTCATGTCTCATCCTTTTGTAGGCTCTCTTTGGAGAAGTGTCTATTTGGTCCTCTGCCCATTTTTTAATTGGGTTATTTGTCTTCCTTTTGTTGAGTTGTATGAGTACTTTATATATTGTGGAGATTAAACCCTTATCAGATGTATCATTGGCAAAAATGTTCTCACATGCAGTTGGTTCTCTTTTCAATTTGATGCTGATTTCTTGTGCTATGCAGAAACATTTTAGTTTGATGTAGTCTCGTTTGTTTATTTTTTTTTATTTTTTCCTTTGTTTCTCTTGCCCTAGGAGATGTAGCCATGAAAATTCTACTACATGAGATGTCTGATATTTTGCTGCCTATGTTTTCTTCCAGAATTTTTATGGTTTCACAATTTTCATTTCAGTCTTTTATCCATTTTTAGTTTATTCTTGTGTATGATGTAAGTTGGTGGTCTAGTTTCATTCTTTTGAATGTACCTGTCCACTTATCCCAGTGCCATTTATTTAATATTTTATACTACTAGAGGCCCGGTGCACAAAATTCATGCACGGGGGTGGGGGTATGGGGATTGTGTGTCCTCAGCCCAGCCTGCACTCTCTCCAATCTGGAACCCCTCGAGGGATGTCCGACTGCCCGTTTAGACCCGATCCTGGTGGGATCAGGCCTAAACGGGCAGTCGGACATCCCTCTCACAATCCAGGACTGCTGGCTCCCTACCGCTCGCTTGCCTGCCTGCCTTATTGCACCTAACCACTTCTACCTGCCAGCCTGATCACCCCCTAACCACTCCTCTGCAGGCCTGGTTGCCCCCAACTGCCCTCCCCTGCCAGCGTGGTCGTCCCTAACTGTCCTCCCCTGCAGACCTTGTTGCCCCCAACTGCCCTCCCCTGCTGGCCTGGTCCCTCCCAGCTGCCCTCCCCTGCTGGCCTGGTCCCCCCCAACCGCCCTCCCCTGCTGGCCTTGTCCCTCCCAACTGCCCTCCCCTGCTGGCCATCTTGTAGTGGCCATCTTCTGTCCACATGGGGGTAGCCATATTTGACCACATGGGGGCAGCCATCTAGTGTGTTGGAGTGATGGTCTATTTGCATATTACTCTTTCATTAGATAGGATTAGGAGTATATATATATTATTTAGTTCATACTACTAGGAACATATATAAACACACACACACACACACACACACACAACTAAACTAAGCCAAACAAAACTGAAAGACAGAGGGCAAAGGAAGGGTAAAGACAGATAAAGAGAAGCATGACTTATAAGCAGGATCTTGTAATGTCTCTAATTTTATTAACAGGACATAGATGCAGCTTCATATTATTGAAGGCCTGTAAAAGAAGATAGTTCTATGAAATAAGGGGCCAAGAATTGAGTCCAACTTGGGGAATAGAATACGGAAAAAGACCTCAGCCATGTGAACTAAGTTTCATATTTTTGTAAAAGCTTCTACATTATTATACACATTTTCTGGGCTTGTGTCAAAGCAGAGTGTAATACTGAAAGACAAAGTATCTCTCTGAACACAAAAGTATGTAGTAAAGTAAATGAAAAAAATGTATATTCATTTCCTGAGTGCTTCTAGTTTGTTATTATTTAACATAATTTCATAGTTTCCTTAGTAACATTTACTCATTTAGCAAATTGTTATTGGTACTATTATAGGAATAATTGATTATTCTTTAGTATTATATTCAGTAATAGATGTGACTACAAAATTAAGTTTTAAAGTAAAAGATGATAAAGCAATATGATTGATTTAAAAAAAGGATTCTAATTAGATTCATGGACCAAAATTTAGAGAGATGTCAGGTAGCTACCAGTTATTTAGCTTCTTAACAATCTTGTAGATATTTTTCTGAAAAACAAAGAAACTGTGGGGAAAAAATAGGTTTCAAGGAAACTGAGTTTGACTGATATATGTGGAGAGGTGCATTTGTCTATCACGTGGATATGAGTGAAGGAAAAACATATTAAATTTGTCACCACAAACACATTTTTCATACTTAATACTTGAATAAACCTATATACTAAAATCCATTAGAGTATTATTTTTTTGTGCAGGCATGTTCTCTTATTCGACATTTTATAGAAAATAGTGTTTCAATTCATTTTTAATGTACATGGATATGAAGAAATTGAAAAAGCAATTTGCCTCAATATCATTCTATTCTAATAACATAGTAGACTTTTTAAATAGTACTTGTTACAATGACAATTAAGCTTGTTTTATTTTTGTTATTTTATACATGTTGTGTTTCTTAGGAATAAAAAGTCAATGATAATATAGATATCTCTGAACTTTTAAGAAACTTTTCTTATTTATTTATTGGTGATTTCAAATTAAAATAATTTCCCTATGTGAATATATCTATATCTATATATCTTGATATATCTATCAACTGGCAGTGTTTGAGAGTTCTAGTTCTTTCATATCCTTGCCAATATTTAAAGCCTTTATTTGTTTTAAATTCTAATGTGTAGTAGTATTTTATTATGGTTTTGCATTTGATAATTTTTGAAGCTATTAAAATGGTATCATTTAGTATTTCATTTGCAAATGTGTTGTTTCTAATTGATAGTCAATACAGTTGATATATTTTTGTATATTGGCATTTTATCCCACAACTTTGCTATCTTCTTACTTATAACAATGTATCCATAGATGTTTCTGGATTTTTAATGTACAGTATCATCCCATCATCTGCAGAAAATGATGGGTTTACATTTCACTTCTACTTCTTATACATTTTATTAAACAAGGTTTCTTCCATGAAAGACTGCAGCATTTAAAACACCATCTAGAAAAAAAAAAGCTTTACAATTCATTTCCCCCTTTTATTATTTCTGTATCAGCGTGACAGCATTTCTCAAAGCAAAAACACATTTAAAATGAAAATAAGAATAGTTGGTAATGAAGAAATCCCGGAAGGCCTGGGGGGAGCATCTAGTGCAGACTTCTCTGTGTCTTTAGAAGAAGACAGGATGACTGATGACAGAAGAAGCTGAAGTCTTCTTCCTGAGACCTGGGCTCCAGGAAATCCTAGGGTTTCCACCCAAACATCTCATGAAGACTGACACTGATCAAGAGAGGCATGGGGTTTATAGGGCAACAATCCGAATACCTGAAAGCTGTCCTCAGAGGCTATGAGCTGTCTGTGCCACTTGAAGGAAACCTACCTCATGCATTCCCTGAATCGGAGCTTGTCAGAGAAACCTCACACAGTTGTTGTTGCGAGAGACTGAGCCATTAGAAATACTCAAAGATAGGGGTTATAACTCTGAGATTTTGTAACTTCCAGAGAAATTACTAAGCCAAGCATGCAAGTTGGACTGAACCTGTTTTTGCTGTCACAGTCACAAGGCCATATCTTTAAGCAACAACTCTGAATATGTATTTAAGGTTATTGTGGAGGTAAAATTAAATAACAATTGTAAATCAGTCCCAGTTCTTGGCACATAGGATATATTCAAAAAACGTTAGCTTTTTTTCCAACTTTTCTTTTTTTTCAATTACAGAAATTTGAATTAATGCTGTCTTTAGGCTCAAAAGTTGCTGTTTATTTATTTATTTTATTTTTTGGAGAGACTAATACAATGTGACATGACTGTTCTGGGTCATTTGAATATTTCATCCAAGACTTCTATTGAGCATGTGAAAAACTGAAGACACAGTTGCTGTCAACATGGCATATTGTAGTTCCAAGATCTGCATTTCCAAATGGAAGGAATAGCTGGATTAGAGGGGATTGCTTACACAGCAGATCCATTCTTTACATTCCAACCCTACAATTTTAGGGCTTCACATGGACAAAAAGTCACAATGAGCTCCTCTTAAAGGCATTCTTTGACAGAATCAGTTTTGACATCCATACAGATTCAAACCTAGGCCCCAGGCAATGAAAATAAGTTAGTGCAGGTAACTAGCATAAATAGAACAGCTCCTCTTATCAGTTTGGCCCATAGCACAAAAGGAAGAGAAATCTTAATATAAGATCATTAGGACCAAAGAAAAGAGTATTTCAGAATATCTTCATACTAGAGGCCCGATGCACGAAATTCATGCAGGGGGCTTGGCCCCTGCAGCTTTGGCGGCTGCCTCGGCGCTCGTAGCCATGGCTTCGTCTGAAGGTCATCAGAAAAGATGTCCAGAAGGTCGTTTGGCCGTCCAGTCTAATTAGCATATTATGCTTTTATTACTATAGATGAGTCCAAGTGACATGAATCTTATTTAAGTGGATATTTACAGAATCAATTTCTTTGCTTCCAAATTCAAATATGAATATTGTATACTGTTGAAAATAAAGGGCCACCTTGAGAGAAAAAGTTGTAAAATTCAGCTCTATCATCTAGTTATTAATTCTTCATCAGTATTTAAATATTCATGCAGTTTTATTTTGCATTATATATTACTAGAGGCTCGGTGCACAAAATTCATGCACGGAGGGTGGGGGGTGGGGTTCCCTCAGCCCAGCCTGCACCCTCGAGGGATGTCCAACTGCCGTTTTAGGCCTGGTCTCCACGGGAATCCCTCTCACAATCCACTGCATGCACCAGTGACCATACTTTTCATACAGGTGAAAGGCATCTTGCTGTTGTATGGGCAGCTACATTTTTTTGCCCTGATTATAAAAAGTGTATGATCCTTCTGAGGCAGTAGTACCATTTTCCCCATCTTATGGGTGGAAAATCTGAAACAGAGAGAAGTTAAGTAATTGGATTTGTCACACAGTTATAAGTGTCAAAATCAGGGCTGATCACAAAATGTGCAAGCCAGTGTCCATGCATGTCATCGCTGCATCATCCTGGTTTTTCAGTGTTAGAGTAGCCTTGCCAGGTTTTAATTTTTAAATCTAAGAGACTGTTCCCAATATATAGGGTAGGGTCGCTAGGCCTGGCCTGTGATCAGGGCCAATCTGTGGAGCGACTGGCGGGCAGGACAATTGGAGGGCCCCTGTTGGCATCCACCTTGGCTGGCCGCCTGGCATCACTCACTCACAGGCCGCCGCCCACCACTGCTGCCGGTCTCCTCCCTCTGAGGGGTGACTGACGAGTGGGGCAATCGGGGGGCCCCTGCTGGCACCCACCTTAGCTGGAGGCCTGGTGCTGCCAGCTGGCTGGCCCGCCCTCCGATCGCCACCACCAGTCGCCTCCCTCTCAGGGGGCAGACGCTCAATGCAGGAGCTGCCCTTGGTCAGAGTTGGGGCAGCTCCTGCGTTGAGCATCTGCCCCCTAATGGTCAGAAAACGTCATAGTGACTGGTCGTTCTGCCCGTCTTTCTGCCGTTTGGTCAATTTACATATTAGGGTTTTATCATATAGGATTATGTAATATATAACATGTATATTTTTACTTAAGAGGTTATATTTGATTTCTTCCATATTTTCTTATTATTTTTAATGGTTTCTTATTTTCTGGCCATGATTTCTCTACTCTCTTATTTCTTCAAAGATACTAAAGGTATTTATACCCTTTATATCTGGAAGTTATATCTGAAAATATCTTACTCATAGTTGCTGGTTAGCTCTTCCATCTATAATTTATTTTTCAGTTTAAAATTCATTTGTGTGAAGTCTGAGTTGAGGTTACCTTTCTGAAGAGAGGTTCTGTATTTGTTTCTGCCAGGAGTTTGGGGGCATATGTGTTCATAGTTGGGATCATATTTTTATATAATTTTTGTCTGTTATTAATTTTATCTTAAATACTATCTCATATTATAATACTAGAGGCCCAGTGCACGTAATTTGTGCACTCAGGGGAGTCCCTCAGCCCCACCTATGCCCTCTCACAGTCTGGGAACCCTCGGGAGTTGTCCAACTGACGGTATAGGCCCGCTCCCTAAGCCGTCAGTAGGACACCCTTAGTGCTGCCCTGGGAGAGGCTCCTGCCACTGCCACTGTGCTTGCCAACCATGAGCCCGGCTTCTGGCTGAGCGGCGCTCCCCCTGTGGGAGCACACTGACCACCAGGGGGCAGCTCCTGTCTTGAGTGTCTGCCCCCTGGTGATCCGTGTGCATCATAATAACCGGTAGTTCTGCCATTTGGTCGATTTGCATATTAGCCTTTTATTATATAGGACTAGAGGCCCGATGCATGAAATTTGTGCAAGGGGCTCGGCCCTCGCAGCCATGGTGGCTTACCTCAGCCCTCGCAGCCCCAGCTTCATCCAGAAGGTCGTTCAGAAGGACGTCCAGAAGGACATCCAGAAGGTAGTTCAGCTGTCTGGTCTAATTAGCATATTATGCTTTTATTATTATACTAGAAGCCCGGTGCACGAAATTCGTGCACAGCGGGGGGTTGTCCCTCAGCCCAGCCTGTACCCTCTCCAATCTGGGACTCCTGGAGAGATGTCCGACTGCCCGTTTAGGCCCGATCCCACCAGGATCGGGCCTAAACGGGCAGTCGGACATCCCTCTCACAATCCAGGACTGCTGGCTCCCAACCGCTCGCCTGCCTGCCTTCCTGATTGCCCCTAACCACTTCGGCCTGCCAGCCTGATCACCCCCTAACCACTCCGCTGCCAGCCTGGTTGATGCTTAACTGCTCCCCTGCCAGCCTGTTTGCCCCCAACTTCCCTCCTCTGCCGGCCTGGTCACCCCTAACTGCCCTCTCCTGCAGGGTTGATCACCTCCAACTGCCCTCCCTTGCAAGCCTGGTCCCTCTCAACTGCCCTCCCTTGCAGGCCTGGTCCCTCACAACTGCCCTCCCTTGCAGGCCGGGTGCCTCCCAACTGCCCTCTCCTGCTGGCCATCTTGTGGTGGCCATCTTGTGTTCACATGGGGGCAGGATCTTTGACCACATGGGGGCAGCTATATTGTGTGTTGCAGTGATGATCAATCTGTATATTATTCTTTTATTAGATAGGATAGAGGCCTGGTGCACGGGTGGGGGCCAGCTGGTTTGCCCTGAAGGGTGTCACAGATAAGGGTGGGGGTTCCCTTGGGGTGTGGGGCGGCCTGAGCGAGGGGCCTGTGGTGGTTTGCAGGCCGGCCACGCCCCCTGGCAACCCAAGGGGAGGCCCTGGTATCTGGAATTTATTTTCCTTCTACAATTAAAACTTTGTAGCCTGGAGCAGAGCCAAGCCTGGGGCTCCAGCAGCCATCTCTGTGGCAGTTAATTCACCTTCTACAATTGAAACTTTGTAGCCTTAAGCGGGTGAGCCGGGCCAGGGTGTGCGGAAAGCTTTGCTTCACCTGTTGCCGGCGGCAACCCTGGCCTGCTCTCTCAAGCTCCATTCTGCCGCCATTTGTTTGAATTTGTTTACGTTCTATAATTGAAACTTTGTAGCTTGAGTGGGGGCTTAGGCCTGCAATGGCTATGGAAAGCTTGGCTTCCTCTGTTACCTGGGAAACCTTGCTCTCTGTGGCTGTAGCCATCTTGGATTGGGGTTAATTTGCATACTCACCCTGATTGGCTGATGGGCGTGGCTTGGCTGGTGGGCGTGGCTTATGTAGTGGAGTGATGGTTAATTTGCATATTACCATTTTATTAGAGAGGATATGAGAAAGTATTTATGTTTCTGCATAACATTCATAATGTAAGTTTAACAATTTAATTAAGCATTTTTTCTTGTTGGTCATTTTGATTATTTTCACTATTAAAAATCACTACAAGAGATGCCTTTATTCATGAGGTTTTATTTTAGAGTTTATTTCCTCAAGTTGGATGTAAAATTACGGTGGCAGAGATAATGACTCATTCTCAGGTCCTTGATTGTCAAATTGCCATTCAGAAAGGTTACAGCAATTTACCCTCTTGTAAGCAGTGTATCAAAGAGCCCATTTCAGCCCACTTTTGCTCTGATTGCTAATTTGTAGGTAAAAGAGGACATCACATTATGCTTTATTTATTTACTTATTTTTGGTTTCTAATGATGTTGAGCATTTTTTACATATGGTATCCATTATGTATTTTTTCTTTTGCTGCAGACTTATTGTTAAACTGTTGCCTTGTTTTAGCTTTAGTTTTTGTTTATTTATTTATTAACCTGATCTTTTCTCTGATTTTTTATAATAAGTTCAAGGAAATCCAATTTAAGAATTTGTAAAATCCTGGGATTTCTTTATTCCATCTGTGCACACTATGCTACTTATAATTTTTGGATTTTGGGCTTCTGGTTTGTATTGTATTTAGCTTTATCTAAGTAAGAGGCTAGCCACCTAACTTACCATATACCTGGTGGTTGAATGGTAGTTTTCTTTCCAATGAAAAATAATGCAATCAGAGTAATTGTCCCAATTTTATGAATAAATCCAACTTTGTTAAACTGTGTACTTTTCTGTTGACCAATATTGATGTTCTAAAATTAACATGATACTTGATAAATGACCCTTCATACATTTGCCTATTTTCAAATTTTTGACTTAATCCTCCCCAATTCAGGGGTCAAGTAGATAACCAGTTTTCATTCCTATAATAGTCACAGCTATCTAATGTTTAATAAACTGGTTCAATAGTTTGTGAGATATATTGATATATTGTTATACCCAAATATTATATTGGTTTATTAACTCTAAGAGTTGTGCTTATCTCTGTGTTTCTATATATGTATGTGGTAGCCTATAAAACATGTGCCTGTTTATATGTAATAAATATAAACATATGTGTGTATCAACATTTTTCATTGGAAGTTAACTATCATTTTCTTGTTGTCTCAGAATTTTTTTATTTCCTAAATGTTTGGACTTTGGATGCTGAACTGTCTACTATAGCATTTCAAAACCAGTTTTGTAGCATGTGGTTTATGTCACCATTTTGGATGCTTCCAGGGCCATGGAGATGGGTGAGGAGAGGGTTAGAAAGGATTTATATCATGAGAGTTATTAGGAGTCTGAGTCATTTCTCTCTTTCAGTCAAGCCAAGTGAAGGGGACTTCAGAGAACCATCTGAAAAGTTTGACAAGTGTCACCAGAGTTTAGGAGCCACAGGGAATATAACTGCCTCACATCTTTAAAAGTCTAAAGGCAAGGTGTGGTGAGTACAGCCTCTGATAGCGGGGTAGAGAAAAGATGTGAGTAAATTTTATTTCCACTAACAGAAGAGCTCAGGGGCCTATCTCTCATGGGCTAGATGTGTTTTCCCCTTACACTTCCCTTTCCCTTAGACCCTCCCTGCCCTTTCTTGCCCTCCCCTCCTTTTGTCTTCCCTCCCCTCCCCTTCCCTACTTCCCTACTCTGGCTCTCTTGCTCTCTCCCTCTCTCTCCACTCAAGCCCTCCTGCCTCTTCTCATTTACACATAATTGAGTTAAAAACACACTCTGTTCAGGGCATATCATGACCTTCAATTTCTACCAGGCTCTTCTCTATTAATTTTCAAACATTGGGGCATGGGGTCTTTCTAGATTTTTGTTGGCCTTATTGATTTCTAGCTTAAATTCTATGAGGTCAGAAACATATTCTGTATGAATTCAGCACTTTGAAATGTGTTGGCACTGCTTTATAGCCAGCAACATATGATTAATCTTTGTAAATTCTCTTTGTGAGTATGAAATAAAGATGTATAGTGTGAAAGAATTATAGATGCAGCATTCTATATAAATCCTAGGTTTGTTAATAGTCTGTCCTCGATTTTTGCCTAACTTTTCTATCACTAAAAAATGTGCATTAATATTTCCAGAATAATTATTTGTTATATTTCTTCTAATAATTTTTAATTTTTATATTAATATCATATAACTAGAGATATGTAAATTCAAAATAGTTTGTTTCCTCATAAAATAAACTTATTTTGATAGAATAGTCTTACATATCTCTGTAAATGTTTTCTGTCTGAAGGTCATTTTATAATTATTAGTGTGGATATATGCATGTGAAATCTTTATCAATTCTTTTACTTTGGATTTTTTTAGATAAATTTATTATTAAAAGTTAGATTTTTTATAATCCAGTCTGATGATCTTTGTCTTTTGATCAGATCATTTAGAACATTCAATGGAATTATAAAAACATTTGATTTCTAGCTCTACAATACATCCTGCAATTTCTAGTTGCCCTCATTAATTCTGTGATTTCTTTTTTTTATTTCTTGCCTTATTTTAGACTTGTTATTTCAGTAATTAAATTTTAAGCTTTTATTTGCACAGAAATTATACATTTTGATTTTATTACCTCATGGCTATATATAAAATTATAACATGCATAATTATCATCTGAATATATTTGAAAAATTTGTTTGTGCTATTTTTATATCAAACTAAGCTTTTTTTCAAAAAGGAAGGGTATGAGATGCTAATTTTGAACATCGAATACTAAGTAATTTTGTACTAATGAGCCCTTCTTTAATAATCTTATGGACATTAAACTTCATTGATTCTGGAGATGAATGGGGAAACTTTGGCCAAAGAACCTCTATAAAGCACTGGATACATTGGATGGCTGCAAAATGTAAGAACAATGCACACATGTAGAAGCTCTGACAAAGTGAAAATGACACAACTTAAAAAAATGGGAGGGGGCAGGAGAGTGAACGTAAAAACAGAATTGCATTATTGATTATCATACAAATAAGAAAGGAGAGTAAGGCCTAACATTTTAAGTGAACAAACCATTAGTAAAATTCTAAGTCAGGCAGACTGGGACTTAGGAAATTATATAAATACCACACCCGAAGGCCTTAGGTATGTTTAAGCAATTTGATCAGTAGGAGATTTAAAAACATACAAAGCAGGTACATAAATCCCCACTCCCTTCCTTTTTTCTGAGGGTATATTCCAAATTACAGCCCAAATAAAACCTCACGTGGGGGCCCAGAGAGTGCAACTACCAAACTTAGCCCTTTCATAGCTTATGTGGTACAGTGGCCAGGGCAGAAATACACCATCTGTGTTTGCTTCACCTTCTTACCCACCTTATTTCTCTTTTCCTTCATTCTTGCTGCATTGGGATTGCACTTCCTGTTAACATGCTAGAGTATAAGCCTTGCATCAAGCTCTGTTTTCTTGGAAACCTGGGCTAAGACAATTAGAACTGTTCATAAAAATACAGAATCTCAGGCTAAGATTTTAGAGACCAACTAGCTACGCATGTGCAAGAATAGAGACCCCGATGATTAGCAGCAGAGCTTCCCAAGCCACGCTGCAGCAGCAATCGGATTCAGGACCATTCTGTGGCTCCGGGAAATAAGTAGGGGCCCCAGTACCCTGGCAAATGGGATTGTCTGACACTCAGTAACATCACAATTTCTTAACCTTTCACAAGTGATTAATTCAAATGAGGCATAGATGGAAGGGCCAAAATCCAGAACCCTGATAATACCAAGTTCTGATAAGGATGTGGTACAACAGGTACTCTTATTTATTGCTGATGAGAATGCAAAATGGGACAGCCATTTTTGAAGATATTTTGTGCAATGTTTCTAGCATTGTAACAAAACAAAACAAACAAACAAACAAACAAAATATATATATATATCTACACTAATAAAAGAGAAAATGCAAATTGACCATACCTTTGCGATGTCCACCAGCCAATCAGGAGTGAGTATGCAAATTAACTCAACAAAGATTGTAGGTTAATTTGCATATGCAGGCTCCAAGTGGCTGGGGCGGGACGCTTGCGTTGTCACCATGGTGATGACAAAGGCATTCCACACTGCCCCAGCCATTCCAGGCCTCTGGGCAGCATGGGAAGGCGGAAAGGCGGCTTTGGGCCAAAGCTAAGGTGGTGCCGGGAGCCAGGGGAAGGAAGGCCCATTCTTGCACAAATCTTCATGCATCGGGCCTCTAGTATATATATATGCATATATGAGCTGTGAAAAACAAATTGTGTAATTTTAGTGATTCCACAAAGGAGTTAAATGGTCTTATATTTGCATTTAAAACTGTGGTTGCACAATATAAAGATGAAATAAAAAATTTATCCAAAATTTATTATTTTTTTTTTTACTTTGAATGACATTAAATAGCAATAGGTACAAATAAAGAGCTAGACTGCCAATAAAAGGAAAACGTCACATATTTTAGTATATCTAAGTGGCACTTTTCTCTTGCTTTTTAAATAAGATTCCCTGCATTTTAATTTCACACAGAGCATTGCAATTTATGCAGCTGGCCCTAACCATATGAGTATCTGGGTTGTTGTTTTTTTTTTGTTGTTGTTTTTTTTTGCATACACCGTACTTAAGTGTAAGAGTTTTTTGCAACCCTTTTTCTCCTACCACCAAAAAAACAATTTTTGGCCTCTTATGGGTGCTATCACAACCACTGAAAATACATGCTGTGATACTTCCACCGATATCTGCAGTCAGACAGACCCTGAGAACTTTTTGAGAATGTTTGATATGGGGTCTGAGCTGGCACTGACATCAGAGGCACGAAATGCCATTTTTGTCTTCTGAGTCGAGCTGTAGCTTTTGGAGGGTATGCTGTCATGACCAGCATGGTGATGCACCCCATTGCATTTGCTTCCTGCACTTTCCTGCCTCACTTCCAATTCCCATCACTTACATAGCACTGGGATTGTACATTGCAGTAGTACTAGAATATATATTTTGACCCAATCTCTGTTTTCTACGGAACTCTGTTATATGTTAGGTACTTGTTTGTCTCCCGTAGAGCTTGAAATTTCACTAGTGACACATTATTTTCCATCTTAACCTCATATTTCCTTGCAATTTCCAGCCTTCATGACCAATAGTGTTTCCTCTGGGAAGGTGCTGAACCCTATGACCTAGCTTCTATACTTGGTGTTTAGGAAATGGGATGACAGGAAAGCTTCGGGCAATGATATATGCTGCATTTTTATTTAAACTGTGGAAGATGAAAAGGCAAGTCAGATTCTCAGGTATGGGCCAGCTCATCTACACTTGTTACAGGGCTGCTGGTGTTGCACTGCTGCTTTCTTAGCTTGTCATTAGGCAATGATATAAGCAAGGTAGTGCAAAACAATGGAAAATTTTATATCCCCATTTTCATCACTTACAGCTTCTTTTCTAAGCTACCACTTACACTGAGTGGCCAGCTTATTATGATCTCTGAATGCAGCATAATAATCTGGCCACTCAGGGTATATCCTATATAATAATCCTATATAATAAAAGGCTAATATGCAAATTGTCCCCTCAACCAGGAGTTCGACCAGCAGGCAGGCTGGCCAACCACCCATGTCCCCTCCCCCTGGCCAGGCTGGCTGGACCCCATCCATGCATGAATTCATGCAGCAGGCCTCTAATACACACACACACACACACACACACACACACACACACACACACACACATGAGTGGCTAGATTATTATGCATTCAGAAATAATAATAATCTGGGCACTCCGTGTATCTTTCACACTTTCTGCTTCCAAAGGGGATTTCTTGTTGTTGTTGTTAGATTCTGAGATACCAGAGACTCCCCCTTACTTCTATAGCATCACCAGGATTGGCTTATGTAGGAGATTTCACACTAGTTTTTCAAAATGAAAAGCCATTGATATTTAATTTTGCAAATATTAAAGCAAGGGGGCAAGATAATTTGTAATGCCATGCTCAATTTGTTTTCTATTTAAGTTTTGCTTTGAAAAAAGGTTTCATATTAAAATGAGCTTACTTTTTGACTTACTTTCTTAATTAGATGCTTCGTGGTTAATCATTGACGTATTATTTTTGCTATCATGACATTATAAGACAATTTAATATCAACTAAATGAAGGAACATTGTTTGATGAATGCTTATAAAGTTAATACTTTTTCTATATAATAGCAGATAGCTAAATAACAGAGATTAAGTACAATTCCGTTTTAATGTAAAATAGCTAATTAAGGAGTGATAGTAATTATGTAATAAAAAAAAGATGAGAGCAGAAGACCAAAACACATGCATTGCTTTGAATAATGCCCCATATTCCAGCATTGTTGGTTATAAACTCATTGTATATAGAGAAGCTATAATAAATCAAAACAATCTTCATTTATCATGACAGTGTTTAAACTTTAAAAACCATATTTTGAAGAAAAGTTTGTATAACAAATAAGGAAACATGCAACAACTGTGAAATATTTGAAACACCTCGTTTAGAAAGGTCTTCATTATGAATTATTTTATTTCTAAGAATAAAGCATATACAGAAATTATATCATCCTATCTAAGATTAACATTCTTGCAGAATTTTAGTGTGCTTCCTATTAATCAAACTATTTTATTAGACATCATGTTAGATCTATAAACATACATAAACTTAATATGATAATAAAATTATTACAATTGTTATATTAATTATAAAAATTTTTATCCTAATTCCTCCCTTCTGTGTAGTCAAGCATTCCTTATATGCTTCCAGTAAACATCCAACTATCATGTTATGCTGTATCAATTAGAAGTTAAAATTTCATTTTAATACTACTTTAGATAAGCAAAATGAAAAAGCAAGTAAGATTTGAGAAGTCATTTCAATGAAAAATACAAAGGGATTTTGGAGTATTCTTGGTTTTATGTTACCTGTTCATTGTTCTTTAGAATTAACCATCATGATATATAGCTAATAAGACATCAATTCTGTTTAATCAATGATTGTTTAAATTATTTTCATCAATTTGTGCTGTCTTTAAACCAGTGAGCAGAGGTTTCCTAAATGGCCATCAGTGTTAGGTCATTTGTGAAAAGTATTCAATCTGTTATAAGATAATATGAATACAAAAATAAGAGCTATGTAAAAATTATACTTAACTGCTATGATTTGATTTATGTTTTATGCCTTTTTCAAATTGTGATTCCAGTTCTTCAAAAAATAAACAAATGGAAATGTAAAGCTACATGCATCTACATGTTCATGAGAGATTAATGGGCATTTGATAGTTTCTGGGGGCTTGGAGCTCCTGGCTTACCTCTGCCAACCTTAAGGCCATCAATCCTCTTTGTACTTTGTCTCCATTGCTTCTTCATTAATTTCACATCAACTAATTACACCATTCATTTGAGGCAATCCCGAATGATGTCACATCAATTCAGAAGTTTCAGATAAGGGAGAATTCAGGATATTATAATACACTAGAGGCCTGTTGCACGAAGAGATTCGTGCAATAGGCCTTCCTTTCCTTGGCTTCCAGCACTAGTTTTCCTCCAGGCACCCGCGACCCAGGCCTTGGCTCTGGCCAGAGTCTGCCTTCTTCGTCTTTGCTGCAGACTCCCAGCTGGTTCATCTTCGCTGCTTCACTGCAGACTCTGGCCGGAGTCTGCCATCTTCGCTGCAGACTGCCATCTTTGTCTTTGCTGCAGACTCCAGCTGGAGTCTGCCATCTTCATCTTCACTGCAGACTCTGAAGTCTGCAGTCTTGTCTTTGCTGCAGCACTACGCTCCTGTAGATCCCTTCACCCCCCGCCCACCCTCTCGTTAGCAGGCATCCTGGCCCGCCTGGCCACTCCAGGCCTGGAGCAGCAGGGCAGCCACCATCTTTGGCCTTTTAATTTGCATACTTACTCTGATTGGCTGTGGGCGTAGCAGAGGTATGGTCAATTTACATGTTTGTCTATTATTAGGTAAGATGGCTCATGTATTAAAGGCATACAACAAAGAATTTTTTTTCTTTTATTTTCAATGAATATAAATAAACTGTTTAGTTTAATGTAAATCAAATATAAGGAAAACTGGTAACTTTAAGATATTTCAGTTTATGTTTGGAAAGTTATTAGCATTCACGAGCATGTCTGTTATTCTTTATAATTCTACTAGAGGCCCAGTGCACGAAATTCATGCACAGGTGGGAGGGTTGTCCTTCAGCCCAGCCTGTACCCTCTCCAATCTGGGACCCCAGTAGGATCGGGCCTAAACGGGCAGTCGGACATCCGTCTTACAATCCATGACTGTTGGCTCCCAACTGCTTGCCTGCCTGCCTTCCTGATTGCCCCTAACCGCTTCTGCCTGCCAGCCTGATCATCCCCTAACCACTCCCCTGCCAGCCTGATTGCCCCTAACTGCCCTCCCCTGCATGCCTGGTCACCCCTAACTACCCTCCCCTGCAGGCCTGGTCCCCCCCAACTGCCCTCCTCTGCAGACTTGATCACCCCCAACTGCCCTCCCTTGTAGGCCTGGTCACCCCTAACTACCCTCCCCTGCAAGCCTGGTCCCCACCCAACTGCCCTCCCCTGCTGGCCTGATCACCCACAACTGCCCTCCCTTGCAGGCTTGGTCCCTCCCAACTGCCCTCCCCTGCTGGCCATCTTTTGGTGGCCATTTGTGTCCAAATGGGGGCAGCCATATTGTGTGTTGGAGTGATGGTCAATTTGCATATTGCTCTTTTATTAGATAGGATAGAGGCCTGGTGCATGAGCGGGGACCAGCTGGTTTGCCCTGAAAGGTATCCTGGATCAGGATGGGGGTTCCCTTGGGGCGTGGGGTGGCCTGGGCGAGGGGCCTGTGGTGGTTTGCAGGCCGGCCATGCCCCCCGGTGACCCAAGTGGAGGCCCTGGTATCTGAGATTTATTTATCTTCTATAATTGAAACTTTGTAGCCTTGAGTGGAGGCCAGGGCAGGCCAGGGTGTGCGGAAAGCTTGGCTTCCTCCATTACTTGGGGCAACCCAAGCCTCCTGCTCTCTCCAGCTCTGTGGCCGCCACCATATTTGTTGGGTTAATTTGCATACTTGCTCCTGATTGGCTGGTGGACGTGGCTGGTGGGCATAGCGGAGGTGCATGTTGCATGTTTCAATTTGCATGTTTCTCTTTTATTAGATAGGATAGTTACATGACTTCACCAAGTTCCTTCTATATGAAGTCTTTTCTGACAAGCTTTGGCCCACTTTAAATACATGTATTATTTAATGTCTGTCAGGATATTTACTAAATATTAGCTTGCAAAATAAATCACCCAATGTTCTTATAATGATACAGATTCTATTTGTTGGAATGGGCCTGTGGGTCTGCATTTCAAACAACTTCCCAGGTGATGTTGATACTGCTGGTCCACACACTGCAATTTAAATAGCAAGGTCCTTCAGCACATAGACCCTGAATGACATAATTTTTTTTTTATGGTTTTCACCCCTGTATCCCTTACAAATATCTTCCAAGTGAGATAGCAAGTTACTTATCTTCAAATTATAAAATGGCTATAAAATATTCCTACATCAATTATGGTAAGTTCTGAGTATATGACATTTGTTTAGAAAAAATTTTGAACATTATGAAAAATATCTACAACATTTATTTATTTCTTCATTTAACCAATTATATGTTAAAGGTTGTTTGAGGTGCTAGAGGTAGAGTGTTAAAGACAGATGGGGACTTTGTCCTCAAGCTTATAGGTTTCAGTATAGACTCAAGGAAGGAAAAGGGTTACCAAATGGGTTTTGATTGCACTAGTAACTCAAAAATTACCGACAGCACTGGTAAGACCATGCTTCTGGTCTTCCTCAGGTTATGATTAACTTTCTTATTAATATTCTCCCAGATCAAGAAGCAGAGTGATTTCAGGATTAGAAGGGAAATAAATTCATTTTGGTCAAAATAAAGAGCATAGAGTGAGGAGTGAAATAATTGGAAAATTTGATAACATGGTGAAAAATCTATATAAGGTCACTTAAAAGATTATGTACATTAAATAATACAACCAGCAAGAACAAATAGAACAAACTTTCTAGAGGCTGGGAAGAGAAACAATTTAAAGGAAAATTATTTAAAAAATAAATTTCTCTTTTGAAATGGATTGTATGCCATGGTACTGTTAAAACTGCAATATCAGAGAGAACATGCAAATGAAATGAGCAAAATCACCTTTGAAGAGGTTTTATTATTATAATATATGCAATCAGGATTATATTTTGCATATTATTCTGAAGCTTGTCTTTTTTCATTAACAAGAACTTTCCACATATTTCACTTTTTTTCCTATTTATATCAACAACTTAATACATCTCTTTAATATCCAAATAAAGCATATTTGGAATATTTTCTATTTTTAAAATAGTACACTTGGAACTTAATTGGCAATCATTAACATATATGTCTTCTCCCATTTTTGTATTTCTGTGTAATAAATTGCTTTAAGGAGAATATTGGTATTTGTTTTCTAGGACAGCCATAATAGGGAACCACCTTCTGGTAGCAGAAACAAAAGAAATGTATTTCTCACAATTCTGGAGGCCAGAGATTTAAGACCAAGATGTTACCAGGGTTGGTTTCTTCTGAGCCTCTCTCTCTGGTCTACCAGACAGCTATCTTTTCCTTGTGTCTTCACATGGTCTTCTCTCTGTGTATGTCTGTATCCTCATCTCCTCATCTTATTAGAATAGCAGTCAATACAGTGGAAAGTAAATTTGGGATGTATGTGGAATGTGATAGAAGCACATCAAGCAAAAGTGATAAACCTGTTGAGAATGGGGAAAGATTGGGAATATGTTTTATAGTGTTCATCTCAGAGTGACGTTATATCTTTTTTAAAAGCAGGAATATTATCAGGAATAGTAAGAAACTATAAAACAAAGACTGGAGAAACCAGAAGACCTAGCTTCTAATGAGAGTGCCCATAGAGAACTATACTAGATTTGAATCCAGAATCTGCAGTGTAATAGTTGTGTGATTGTAGGTAGCTTATTTTCATCTTTCTGAATTCTAGTTTTCTCAGGTATAAAATGAAAATTATAATACATATCTAAGGATGTTATTCCATTTAAAAAATATTCTTTGTGAAGTATTTAGAATGCTTCACAAACAATTGCTTTTATTATTAATATTATTGATATTGGCACTGCCCTTTTCCTCACAATTGTGATATATACAGCCGTTTTCTCTGTCATGAAAGCTCCTTCTGAGAAGACTACCCACCTTAAATCAGGGTACACTGTAGCCCCAATCACAAAGTTTTATGCATGCTTGTTTTGGAAATGATTATCTTGGAGATACTACATTTAGGCTAAATGTGGACACATTGTGTGTTTAGAATACAGGAGAGTGTATAAGAAAGTCCTACAAGTAAGAACCCAGCACAAATGGGGAAATTATTTTCAAGAAGTAACTTTCAACTTTGAAATGACTTGTAAGCTATGGTAGCCTTGGCATCTTTAATGACTACTCACACACTTTAGTAATCTCTACTTGCTGCTACTGAAACATTTTTCCTCAGGGTTCATCTCTTTGAATGTTGGACCTCCTTTGAATTATATTACAGTCATAGTTCTACCAGGTGTTATTGAAGATACCGAATATTTTAATACTTGGATATTAATATTAATATAAATGTTCAGGAGTGCTCCTACATCAAAGAAACTAACCCCGAAAGCTCATCTGTTTAATTCCAAGGAATTCTGAAAATAGTATGGTGACTTTTTTCCAATTCTTTGGCTTTGGAACATTTCCATAAATGTGATGAGAAAGGAAGGTAGAGGGAGAAAAAGAGAGAAACATCAACGAAAGAATGAAATATTGATTGGCTGACCCCTGCGTGCCCCAGGTAGCTGCAACCCAAGCATGTGCCTTGACCAGGTATTGAACCAGTAACCTTTCAGTGCACTGGACAGTGTCAAGCCAACTGAGCACACTACCAGGTTATCACCATATATTTGACCCCTTTTATTACCCCCTCCCCTTTCCTCTGGTAATCACCATACTATTGTCTGTGTCTATGAGTTTTTGTTTGTTTGTTCTTCTTGTTTGTTCATTCGCTGACTTCAGTTTTATATCCCACATACTAGAGGCCCAGTGCATGATTGAATCATGCACGTATAGGGTCCCCTACACGCTTTCGCTTTTCGCGGTGGAGCTGGGTGCCTGTCCGCTGGTGCACCAGACCTTTCAGAAACCTTCGGCTCTGTGGAGGCTTCTGAAAGGCCTGGTGCCGGAGCAGACAGGCACCCAGCTCCCCTACTTTTGATGGTCTGCAGCCGCTGAGGGGGGCTACCCTGCTGTTGAGAGGCGCAGCTGGGTGTCCGCGGCAGGCCCCCTCAGCGGCCGCGGATCTGGCTGTTGAGAGGCACAGGGGGCGGGAGTCCCAGCCCCTGCACCTCTCAACAGCAGGGTAGCCCCCCTCAGTGGCAGCGGATCCATGCCTCTCAATGGCTGGATAGGCCACCCCGAGTCCCGCCCCCCAGCCTCCCGCCACCCAATCGTGGGCGTAGCGGAGTGATGGTAATTTACATGTTACTCTATTATTAGATAGGATGAGGGAAATCATATGGTTTTTAACGTTTTCCAGTCTGACTCATTTTGCTTAGTATGATATTTTCAGTATCTATCCATGTTGTCGTAAATGGCTATATTTCATCTTTTCTTATGGCTGAATAGTATTCCATTGCATATATGTACCACATTTTCTAGACCCAATCATCTATCGAAGGACACTTCGGTTCTTCCCATATCTTGGCCACCATGAATAATGCTGCATTGAACATAGGGATGCATATATCTTTGCAAATGTTTTCACATTTTTTAGGGTAGAGGGGTTGCTGTATCATATGGTAACTCTATTTTTAATTTTTTGGGGAGCCTCCATACTGTTTTCCATAGTGGCTGTACCAGTTTACATTCCCACCAGCAGTGAGTGAGGGTTCCTTTTCCTCCACAACCTCTCCACCAGTTGTTATTACTTGTCTTGTTGATAATAGCCCTCCTAAGGGGTGTGAAGTGGTATCTCATTGTAGTTTTTATTTGTCTTTCACAATTTAGTGAAATTAAGTATCTTTTCAAGAGTCTGTGAATTTTGAGCCAAGACTCAGTCTCTCTTTCATGTCAGTGAGATGGAAAATCCAACTCCAGATTGGTGCAGCCAAGAACATAGACCCGTTCACCACCTGTAGCTCACAGTCAGAGCACTATATTCCCAGCACAGGCTGCACAACAGAATTTCTCACACTTACCCCCAGTACTTATTTTTGAGGTTATGTTCTGGAAATGTGCTCCAGCAAGATTGGGAGTGAATTTCCCACCTCGCCCTTGCTCTTGAGAGGAAGGTTCCTATCTTGGGCATGATGTGCTGAGGAAGCTGGGTTCCTGTTCGCTCTTGCCTTGGTTTGTAAAGCAGGAATTCCACACCAGGAGTAGGAAGCCAAGAAGACCCGGGCATTTCCCTTCCACTCCAACATAATGTTCTGTTCCTAAATTGGGGGTTTCACTCAGCGAGAAGCACACCATTGTCCCACCCCCAGCACCAGAGAAATGGCTCAGAGAGTTTGCCCAGGGAAAAAAAGCAGGCCAGTAGCACAGAGAGCTCCACATCTCTTTCCAAAGGAATTGACTTAATTTGCAACAAAATTTGGAGCAATTTAAATCTAAGGGCACTCGGAAAAACAGTGGTAACTGTGGTGAAAGACAAGTGGGATGTGATACATCCATTGAAGATATAGGCTAAACTGTAGGCAGGCTAATTTGTAAGAGCAAAAGGAGGAAAGAGACAGCTGGGAGAAGCTGTGTGAGTGAAGACAAATATCAAACACTAACCATATGCGGAGGAGTGACTGTTCCATGGTGTGGCCTGCGAGCTGGACTCAGGCCAGAACAGAGATTGCTTAACGCAAGTCCCCCTCAGCGACAGTCTGATTGTGATCGATGTTCATTCTGACATAAATCAACACCACTTCCCTGCCTCCTTCTATGTACTGGTTCCTGGAAAGGCCTTTGTCCCATGAAGCATGTAAAGTAATTTCCATTCCTGGTAGCATTCATGTGCTAGTACCCAATAGTATTTTTCCTTTTTATCCTAAATAATTCTTTGTTGCCTGTCAAATGGCATGGAGTATATCTACTTTGTCTTGCAGCCACCCATATGTAAGTGTTTTTTAATAAACTCTGCTAACTGCCAGGCTGGAGTGGCCTGCCCCTTTCTCCAGTTTCCCATACCCTCCACTTACAGAAGCAGCATTTTAGTATTGAAGATTTTCCCCAGGTTTGTGTGTGCTAACCTCATAGAACTATCTCTGCAAAGGCGTCTGGATTTGATTGCATCAATCTGTGGACAAGTTATTTCCCAGAACATTGTGATAAACAGTAGACAACCAGCCAGTAATTAATGGAGCTTAAAAGGTGAGTGCAGATGAGGAAACACAGGCCTGCCAAAAGCAAGGTGACTATGCTTTCACTGTGACTGTGAGTATACCTAAGACCGTGTCCCCTGAGAAACAACATCAAAGACTTCCTACTTCAGGTAGAAATAGACTTCACTGAAATAATACAACCAGTCAATTGGATTCTTAATTGAAATTGATCATGTGGTTTTAAGATTCGTATGGAATCACAAGAGGCCCAGCATAGCCAAAACAATTTTGATAAAGAACAAAATAGGGAAATCACATTTTCTGATTTCAAAACTTACTATGAGGAAATATTAATCAAGACAGTGATGCTTGCCAACATGGTGCTGGCATAAGAATAGACCTGAAGATCAATAAAACGGAATTGAGAGCTCCAAAATAAACTTTTTGTATCTATGGGTCCTAAAGAAATTCAGTGGGAAAAGAATTAATCTTTTCACAAAATGGTAGTGAGACAACTGGCTAGCCACATGCAAAGAAGGAATTGGACCCTTACCTCATACCATATACAAAAATGGATTCAAAGTGTAATAAATACCCAAATGTGAAAGGTACAATTATATAACACTTAGAAGAAAATATTGGGATAAGTCTTTTTGAGCTTGTATATAACAATTAGTTCTTTTAAAAAAACGTAAAAACTGGACTTCCTGAAAGTTAAAACTTTTCTGCTCCAATGAACACCATTCATAGACTACCCACAGAAAGGCAGAAAAAATTGCAAATCATATATCTAACTAAGAACTCTTACAACAGAGTCTAAATGCACATTGCTCAAAGACAATGAGCATATGAAGAGATGCTTGACATCATAGAAGTACTAATCAAATCCAAAATGAGCTACTACTTCACACCCACTAGGATGGCTAAAACAAAAACATTAGAAAATAACAAATGTTGGTGAGGATGTGGAGAAATTGGAACCCCCAGGCTGGTTGGAATATAAAATAGTGCCGCTTCTTTGTAAAATATTATGGCAAATGGTTAAACATAAATTACCATATGACCCAACAGTTTTAATCTTTTGTATATGCTCAAGAGAAATGAAAAAATTATGTCCACCAAAAATGAGTGCATAAATGTTTATAGCAGCGTTATTTCTAATAGCTAAAAGTTATAAACAATCCATTAATTGATAGATATATGAAAAATGTAGAACCATACAATGGAATATTATTTGGCCACAAAAAAGCAGTGGATTACTTATACATGGTATAGCAATGTTTATACTTTAAAAACATTATGCACAATGAAAGAAGCCAGTCATGGAAGTTCATACTTGATACCATTTATAAGAAATTCCAAGAAAAGTCAAATTGTAGAGACAGAAAGATTACTGGTTGCTTATGGTTGAGATAATTTGGGGAGGAGTAATAGCTACATGGTATGGATTTTTTCTTAGCTGATTGGGATATTCTAAAATCCACTGTGATAATATTTGTACATATCTGTGAATATATTGTCAATCACTGAATTATATTATTTAAATGGATAAAGTATATGGCATGTTAATTATATATCAATAAAGCTGTTATAATGGACTCAAAATCTAGTCACCTTGATATCCAATTTAATATATGGTATCATATACTAGAATAATAGTGGGCATATTGCTGGCTGCAGAGAAAACATAGAATACATTCTTTTAAATACAGAATACATAGAAAACATTCTTTTAAAGTTAAACAGGTGTAAGTGAGTGATGAACATGCTATTAATGTGCATTTAATCATGCTCACTTTTATATATTTTACTTGTAGATGAAAACAGACTCATTTTGAGAAACAACATCGATATTTGGCAATGCTTTATTGGATCAAGTCCACCTAATTTCATAAAGCATTTTGCCTAGAGCACATCAGTAAATTCCCACTCTGATTTCACTCAGAAGAAAGAAAAGAAGAAAGAGTAATTTTGCAACTAATATTTGAAGCTAGACTCACAAATATATTTAATTTTTTAGTCAGTCCTAACTTCCTTACTATTTCCAAAGGAAAGCTATTTAGAGTTTTGACATTTTTTTAGCATAACAACTTTAATAATAGGTGAACATTTCTGAGTGACTAGTGGTTACTGTTAAAATATAAACAGAGGCACATTAAAATTTTAAGGAGTTTATTTAGGCAAACATGGATTTCAATTGGGAAGGGCCAAACTGGAAGTAGTTAAGAGCTCTCCACTGATAGGAGCCAGCCACAGGTTTATTTAAAGAAGATGCAGAAGCAAAGCAAGTAAATTATTTGGTTCCCTACAGGCCAATTGGTTGCCTTATTTGGGAAAGTTTAGCTGGCTGCTTGTGATTGGTTGTTCTTAAGTTTCATTTTCTCGGATTCTAGTGCATTGACTCTGACTTAGGTTTTGGTTTGCTCTCGTAGGCTACCAAGAGATGAGAGCCAGCTCAGTCTAATAATGGCCTCCTTGTTTAATTACTTTAATGTTACCAAGACTGTGCTATCACTTTTGCTTGGATGCTCTGGTTGTTTTTGCTTTGACAGGTGAAGATTTTACAGTTTAACTTGAAGAACTTGCTTCGTCATATAGGAGATAGCCACTTTAATTTACTAAGAGCTAATGCAATAAAGGAGTTAATTTAGCAAAACCTATTGTGTAAAATGTGTTGAGACTTAAGTGACACCATTGTCTTATTCCTGCTGATACACAAATTCATACCTTGAACTGCCTTACATTGCCCACTCTGTATTTCACGTCTATCTTTAAATACCAATGCCACAATCTCCAGTCCCCAATTTCCTTTTCTAGACCCTCAGCATGTTACTGTCTGCACCTAGGACTATGAACTGAGCTGTAAGTTTTCTGTGGTAATTTACATAGCCCTTTCACAGAAAATTTGTGATAATACTTAGTCCTGACTTGATCTGTAGGAAGTTATTCCTCCTCCCTCCTCCTTACCCCTAACTGGATTGTCTGTAAGCTAGATAAGAATAAAGACACAAAGTTTGTCCTTAGGGAAATAGAAATGAAGAATAGCATCATTGCCCACAATTTACATATTTCGGAAAGAAGAATTTTGAACTGAATCATCTGATGTAAGCTCCTTCTTAAAGTGGGGCAAATGAGAAATTATAGAAGAGGGAATATGTCTCTGGCTCATATTTTTATTTACCTAAAAATTTTTACCTAATATTAATAATACTTATTGAGCACTTATGTGCTCTGCGATATTCCAAGCACTTTACACATACTAGTATTAACACATATTAATCCTCATGAAGACAATGAAAGAGGCACTACTATCCCAATTTTATATTGAGAAGTTAAGCAAGTTGCCTAAGGCCACCCAACTAGTGAATAGCAAAACCAGCTGACTGATTGAATACAGAGTCCTTAAATGGTAGTCATCAGGCTGTACCATTTCCAGAGGTGGAGATGGCATCATTTGCTATTTCTGAAAGGCAAAAGAACATTCGGAGCAACATTGTTTCCTGTTTGAAGCTCAGCAATAATATTTGAAGGAAAGCACCCATCATGGAAAGAAAATAGGCTATTTCTAGTGAATTGAAAAGTGATGCACAAATCAATGTTAGGTTGTTTCAGTGAATGACACAGAATTCAAAAACTAAAAGGGGTCACAAACATTTATCGTAAGCATTTATATGGAAATTAACAAATATTACTGCTTTTACGTTGACTGTCCATGATATGAGTTTGCATGCATTTAAGCTATTCATAAATGATAACTATGTACTTGTTTCCTTTTAAACAAAAATTATTTTTTCACTTATGGGACTATTAATCAAAATATGAAATAAACCAAAATTAAGAAATGATTATTTTAGGGGAATATAATCTCTGAGATTTGGAAGATGTATTTTGTTATAACATGCTTGAAAATTGTTTATTATTTGTTATGTAAAATTCTGAACATGTCTAATATATGCTCCTAGAAATGAATGTCTCTGTAAAGCTCTCATCTAAAATTCCCTTAGAAGAGAAAAAAATGTAAATAATATCTGTGATAAATGTATGTAAAATCAAGTAGATGGTAATGATTAGGAGACTCCTTAATATAACTGACTTCCTTATTTAAATTCCATATTCTTATTTCTAACACATGGATAATATTAGATTTTCTAAAATTATTGTTATTATTCACTGGAAATATGTGATGATATACAGTTCAGAGTATTTGTAAAATGACATTATTATTATAATCACTTGAATAGAAGGTTCAAATTGGAAAAACTATACATAAAAGCATAAACAGGTATTTTAAAATGCCATTTCTTTAAAAAGCACTTACTGTGATAGGCCATACCTTGTAGTTCATTTAGAGTTGGGGATAGTTCCTTCTACTAACCAAAGATGGAAATACAGGAAGAGAAGGAGATATTCATGAGGAAAGTTTGGAATATGTTGATTTTAAGATGTCCATGAAACATAAAGTGGGAGTGTTCAGTAGGTAAATGAAATTATAGGCCCAAAACTCATGGGTATAATTTGACCAAGGCTAGGTTTGACATCTTTCAAAGTGTGAAAATTGAAATGTAGACTGGTTGTTCGTCTGTTTCAAGTTTGGTCATTGCAAAGTGAGTCCTGCATAAAATCCAGGAGAAAATAGAGCATAGCATACTGAGTTGAATGATTACCAATGGAAACTGGATGGATAGGTCAATATGTAAAGCCAGTAGGAAGAAAATGGGCTGATGAAAAAGGGTTGGGCATTCTCCTGTGTTTCAAAAGCTATAAAAAATGTATAGAAAGAATGAGGAGAGACTCTGGTACAGAGTCTAGAATTCAGTGGTTCTCAACCTTTCTTAGGCTCTACAGCAGTGGTTCTCAACCTGTGGGTCGCGACCCACAGGTTGAAAACTGCTAGCAGGATCGCCTAAGACCATCGGAAAACACAGATATTTACATTACGATTCATAACAGTAGCAAAATTACAGTTATGAAGTAGCAACGAAAATAATTTTATGGTTGGGGGTCACCACAACATGAGGAACTGTTTTAAAGGGTTGCAGCATTAGAAAGGTTGAGAACCACTGCTCTAGATGATCCTAAGGGTTAAGTTGTGTCATCCCACTCCATATATATTGATGCAGTCAAGGCTCATAGAGTCTAAGATGCTGGAACTACCATCTGATTGGAATATATATGACAAAAGGAGGCAGAGGTTAGAAGAAGACTTTGAATTAGCAACCACAGGCTAGGTGAATTAAAGTCAGTATATGAAAAAAAGATTTCTTATTTGCAAATTCTACAAGTATACTGAGCCAATCTTTCCTAGCTGATGAATTTGCCAGTACTACTTTTATGTTTTAATGTAGAGGGCCGCCTGGGAGGCACCTGGGCATTTCCTTAATTATCATCAGCTGAACTCAGGGCTTAGGCCGAGTCACGCCCTGGGAACATGCTTCCCCAATGAGGCTGGACATGTTAATCAGTTCTGACTTCATAGCAGCCCAGGTGTCAGCAGGGGCGGGTCTAGATATGTAAATCCAGTAATGCTAGGGCCTAGTTAAGAATGCAAATAAGCTCCTTTGATCCTAAGTTTTGGTGTTACTTCCTGGATTTTGGGATATAAGATAAACCTGCTGGGTGGCTCAGGGTCGTCGTCATGCTGCCTCTCCATCAGAGAGGAAAGATGGCGTCCCACCCAGCCCCAGCTTCATGAATCTATTTCTGTGTCTTGTTTTCTTTATTTCTATTATTTCTCAATCCCTGGCCGCCTCCATTTAGGACCGGTTCGTTCATCTCTCTTTCTGCGCGGGACACGGAAAAGGGAGATCCCCGCCATGTTTGGCCCCCGCCGCATCAGGCCCCCGCATTTTAATAATGGTATGATTATTTTTCAGTCACATAAATGCAAAGATTTGGAATGTTCAGTTCACTTTCCAATAGTTTTCTCTAAAACTCCTTCATAATCTAAGCCCATTGTAGTAAAAAAAGGGGATTTGCTATGCAAAACTGCTAGATTTAGCAAAGAAACGATACTTGAACTAATACATACAAGACCTGCCTTCAGGCTTGGTTTCTGATTCTACTGGATATTTTGATTGAAATGAAAGTTCCATACATCACGGTGCCTCTGAAGTTTACTGATAAACCATGTCATGCCAATTAAAGGTAATTATTTTTAACTTTGAGAAATTATAAAATTTTTTGAAAATCTTTCATTAACACCAGCTGCAACATACTGACTCAAAGTGAAAAGGCTTGAGTCTTTATTTGAAAGCATGTGGAACAGAAAGAAAAGTAGGGCCAAATAAGGAAAAGATTACTCGGAATAGTATACTTCATTTTAGACATTATTTAATTCTTTTCATCAATTAAACATAATTTTAATCAGAGCAGAACTCACCAGAAGGAAGTGCCAGTTTATTTCAACAAAGAGGTTTACCACCTTATAGTCTTCAGAGAACTGCTCACAACTCACCTGTCCAGTTCATATGGATGCTGATGTGACCTTGACTTCACAAATACATTGGGAATTGCTCCACTTCTCAAACATTATATGTGTGAGTGAGGTTGATAGATGAGGAAAGAAGGGAAAAGAGAAGTTCCAATGTATTTTGCAACTGCTCAATATAAAGAAGAGGATTTGAGTCCATCAAAAGAGGAAATGAATTGCCATTTATTTTTAATTTATCCCATTGACAAACATTCACTTCAGTTGCCCAAGTATAGGGGCTGTCTGTCAGTCATTGTCAAGGATCACCAACATTGTTACATTGTTTTGTTACTTTGTATCAATGAGAAAAATTCTTCATATAGTCCCCTATTTGAATTAATTTTCAATAGAACAAAAAATTTCAACACCATCTTAAATCTGGCCAGTCTCTGAAAAATTTATTATACTGAGATAAATCCTCAAAAATATTATATTAAAACAATAGTTGGAAAAAGATATAATTTCTAGAGTATATAATAAATTAAATCCCGAACTTGTATTGAAAAGGCTGCCAAGATTATTTAAATTCTTAAATGTAAAATAGGATCCAGAGTCTGTTTGTAGGTATAGGTAGAGAACACTGTGCTTATTTCCTGACCTTCTATCAAATACTGAGTGCAAATAGGAGAAATATAAATCGTTTAGGAAGCTTTTTCCTAAGGCAAGATATATGGACAAAATAAAAGAATTGCTGTACTGAACATGACCCTGTGAGGTCCTTCCAGGTCTGTAATTCACTCTCAAGCAACCCCAAGACCTAGAATATGTGTATTATATTATGCTATCTGCATTGTCAGCATGACAAGGACAAAGAAGGTTGATAAACATCTATGATTTATATGCAAAGAGACAGCTATCGAGAACAATTACACCGTTTTAAGACAACCTGCTCTTTAACAATTTTACCCAGATTTGCTGGACATGAACAACCTATTTGTCACACTGTGTTCAATAATACTTTAAAATCATAATTACAATGTTGCCTCTACCTTGTGATTTTTAAATTGCTATGTCAGTAAACAAGGTAAAAATAAAAACAGTAAGCATTTCTCTCATTTAAGCAGATTGTTAATATTCAGTAATACATTGTTAAATGTATTACTGAATATTTTAGAACATATATGAGTGAATTCATGGCTATATGAAACCTTGGCTTCTTTTATTTCCAAAATATTTTCTCCTGGTATGATTTCTTAGCTAGATTTAGCTTTTTGCTGCTTTTTTTTCTCTCTTCATATACTCAAAGTTGAAATTGACTATGTTTCCAGTGAATCACTATTTCCCAGGCTGACTGAGCATTTACGATAATAAGGAGGAAACAAAAATCGGGTGGTATTCCTTCAGGTTTGACACTTTTTGGTTTTCCTTTTTCCCTCAAGGGGGCCTAATTGGCAGGTGGGAAAAGACCTATTTGAAACACTTTATAAAATAAAAGCATTTCTGTGAGATTTAGCCATTTAGAAATATTTGGGGCTAAAGGGAATCATTTTTCAGTCATGTTTATAATGAGTACTTAGCTCATGTGTTCCAGGATAAGCACTGTAAAAACTGGTCACCAAAGAAGCTCTGTAGGACTTTAAAATCTAAAAGTGTAGTTAACACTGATAAAGTACTTACTACATGGAAGACACTGAGTTAAGCACTTTACAAACATTAATGCATTTAATCATTAGGACAACCTGAGTTTAAAGTATTGTTAGTTAATGTAAGAGATAAGGACTAAGAGATGCAGATGAGGTGAGTGACTTGCCCAAAGTCTCAACTATGAAACAGTTAGGTAACCTAGGAAGTTATTGCAGGAATTTGAGAGAGCTAATATATAACATCAACTTTTCACCGTTCTGAATTGGAAACAGGTAAGAAGTAGATTATGGAATTAAGTGGATGTATATAAAAATCAGTTTCTTACTTGTGTTGAAGAGTACAGCATTAAGTCTGTTAGCTAGTGTTTTAGCCCTAAATTGGACACACTCACCCAGGCATTGTCCCTCGCAGAGTTGAAAAATCAGTGGTTTTCCAGGCTCATCTGCCTGAACAATATATGTCGTAAAAGAGCAGAACAGAATGTAAGTCCTCTGCAGGCAGGCAGTCACGAAGAGGAAAAGAAAAAGAAAAAGAAAAAGGAGAAAGAGGAAGGAAGGGCCAAATATGATACAATCTTCACTATCAGTTCCTTGTTTCTATAACAATTACCACAAATGTATTGGCTTAAAATATCATACATTTATTATCTTACAGTTCTGGAGGACAGAGGTCCTGAAATGAAGGTTTTAGCAGGGCTACTTTCCTTGTGGAGGCTCTCATGGGAACATACGTCCTTGCCTTTTCTAGCTTCTACAAGCCACCTGCATTCCTGGTTCTTTCCACTTTCCTCCATCATCATAAATTCATCATTCCAACTGCTACCTCTCTTATTACATTGTCTTGTCCCTCTTTGACTCTCTTACCTCCCTTGTATAAGGACCCTTGTGATTACATTGGTCACCTAGATAATCCAGGATTATCTCATCTCAAGGTCATTAATTTAATCGTCACTGAACGTGCCTTGTAACATAATAAGGCAACATATTGCCAAATTCCAGGAATTCGAATGTGGACATCTTTGGATGTCTTATAATAATTCTAACACATCTTACTAAATTCATCACTAGGAAGGAAGGAATATTTAAAAAAGCTTACCCTAGTGGCTCTCTTCAAATGGTATCATAACATTAGGGGAAAGAGATTCTCTCCTAAATCGTGACACATCTATGATTTGTGCATATTGTTCCTTTCTCAGTGGGTTTAACCATTAAACTAATTCTTAATCATAGCTAGTCTTGTATTTCTCAGAAGAAGAAATCATGAATAACTTGCACTATATTAACCCACTTTCCCATTATCAGCTAGAGTTGCTTTATGTGTCTTTTTGGGACTCTTAGTATATAATGGAGATTTTAGAGTTTCCAGGCTATCTCTTACAAGTATTAGAACAGTACCTTGATTTAATAATCTCCAAGGGCACTTTGTACATAAGGCTGAAAATTCAATTCCATATTCTTTTTCTCACCAAAAATTAGGTTCAAAGGTGTAGTCCATTATAGCTCAACTGAAGTTATTCAATATATTAAATAAAAATACTTCAGCCCTGGCTGGTGTGGCTAGATTGGTTGAGTGTCATCCCATAAACAAAGAGGTCACTAGTTCAATTCCCAGTCAGAACACATGCCTGGGTTACAGGCTCAATCTCCAGTAGGGGTGTGCAGGAAGCAGCTGATCTATGTTTCTCTCTCATTGATGTTTCTCTCTCTTTCCCTCTCCTTTCCTCTCTCTCTAAAAATTTAATAAAACGTATTTAAAAAAATAAAGATACTTAAAAAATTAAATAAATTTAGCCCGCTAGCATGACTCAGTGGTTGAGCATCAACCTAGGAACCAGGAGGTCAGGGTTCCTTCAATTTCCAGTCAGGGCACATGCCTGGGTTGGGGGCTTGATCTCCAGTGGGGGGCATGCAGGAAGCAGCCGAGTGGTGATTCTCTCTCATCGTTGATGTTTCTTTCTCTCTCCCTCTCTCTTCCCCTCTGAAATCAATAAAAGTAGATTTTAAAAAATTAAATAAATTTAGACACATAAGAATGGCAACAACAAATATATGTGATAAATATTAATATAAATTATTTTTATTATGAAGTGCTTGGTATATATTAAAGTTCAAAAATTGAATTCTCTTAAAAGTTAATATCTAAAGACATTAATATTTGAACCAATTAATGAGACCACATTATCATGCTTTTATATGAGTTAAACTTACAAACAAATTAAAGCCAAAAATATATCACAAACAATAGTAAAACCAACTGACTCAGTTAGATAAATTCTTGATGTGTGGGTAGATTGGATTCTTTTATTATCTTTAGCTTGGGTCACATCTCACTAGATTTGTATAGGATTTTCAGGGACTCAGAAGTCACTTTTTATATTAGTCCACAGTTGGAAACTACCCAAGTGTACATAAATTTTAGAATGAATATATATCTATGCATCTATCCATATGATGTTTATTCATACAATAAAAATTAGCCAAAAATATATTAAAATATGATACATACATTCTTTTAAACAATGAATATTAAAGTAAGTACCTCAGCATAAATATGAGGAGAACAAGAGTCACAGAAATAGTAAATATATGGGTATATAGAAATGAATATTGAATAAAGAAAATAATGTATTTTGGGGTTTAAAGCATAAGAATTTAAATGGATGATTTAAAAAACACATTTTGGATGTGGCTGGTGTGGTTCAGTGGTTGAGCATCAACTTATGAACCAGGAGGTCATGGTTTGATTTTGGTCAGAGCACATGCCTGGATTGTGGTTTCGATCCCCAGTAGGGGGTGTGCAGGAGGCGCGATCAATAATTCTCTCTCATCATTGATGTCTCTATCTCTCTCTTCCTATCTCTTCCTCTCTGAAATCAATAAAAATTAAACAAATAATAATAACCCATTTTCAAGAGAGAGGCAAGTAGAATGAAATGTTCTAAGATTCTAACATTATTATATGGAAAAGTTATAACTGATTTTTGAAAACCTGAGGTTTATTCTAGACCCATGTTTGCCATCAAGTTAAGAATTGGACTTCCCTTAAGTCTTGGTCACTATTAACTCTATATGGGTATTTTTAAAATACAGAACTATTCATGTTACACTTCAAAACCAGTGTGTACTATTAAACAGACTTTTAGTACAGTACATTTCCTAGTTTCAGCAAAGCTCTTTTCTGATAGATTTGATCACTGGAAAAACTGCTGAGATTGCACAAAAAACACCTACATTTCCCATCATGCACTACTCTGTTATAGTTCTATGTTCTTCCCTAACTGTGAAACTTCAAAAAAAAAAAATCAGCATTTCATGTTTCTCATCCCCACAAATATGGGTAACACCACAAGTTTATACGTAACTTCTAGTGTGTGTATGTTGCAATCTACAGATGGATACAGATGGAGAGATATTGATGGGATGCAACAAGTGTGAAGGTAGAGAGCAAATATTGTTCTTGCTGAGTGAAAATGAAAGAAAGTGGTAATTGTTCAGTTCTCTTGTTATTGATGATTCTGAGACTGTGAGTTTAAAGACAGAAGGTGGAGGAAGCTCTCAGTTTTCCAGTAGGAGTTTTTTTAGTTTGGGCAATTATGAGACCTCTTAGGAGCTAAAAAAGTGTTTATCGCTGGTTGTGATTTTCAATTCAGTTCTATACATAGCCTACCTGGTGAATTGTTTGCTAATAGGTTTACTTTGAGGTTGATTTTCTCCTCACTCTTTTGCAATTGTGTTCTTTTTGGGTATTTTAGTGGGCAGGCTTTTTGAAGCATTTGGAATTTGTTCCCATTTTTTGAGATTTCCAAATTATTAATTTAACATGCTGAATTTTATATTTAATTTTTATTGGATGCTTTCTCTAGTAATATATAAATAAATTATATAAGATTTATATAAAGTTAATAAAAGTATTAATTTAACATGCTGAATTTTACATTTAATTTAGATTGGATGCTTTCTCTAATGATATATAAATAAATTATGTATGATTTATATAAAGGTAATAAAATTAATTTTTTTTCTACATTTAGAACACAAGAGAAAAAATGTATAAATACAGCTTTAATTCAAACTTCAGCTCTTTTGGCAATCAAATAAAATAAATAATTTTGAATACAGCAGATTACATTCATTAATAAGTTATTGTCTGTTTCACCCAAACTGAGAAACCCTGAATCAATATTTTTTACTTCTCAATATTCTTTTATTTTTAAAAAAGAATGATTCTTTTCATAGTATCACAATATGCAGCTCCTCTACGTATTATGTCTTTGTGTTCCAGAACAATAAAGCAGCATTTATCAGCAAACATTCATATGCTTGCTGCTACCTCTGCCTTCTTTTCAGAACTAAAATCATCCAGAGATAATGGACTCCAGGGAGACAGTAAACAAATTATAGAGGAACAACACAATTCCTCAGAACAAGCTAACACATAGATTCTACATCCCAGGCTTGTTACACTCTGGTGAGAAATCTTTAGAGGACCATTATTCCTTGTCAGGGGTAGCCTGAGTAGCATGGGAAAGGTTGATACTCAGCCCTGACAAACTGAACTTACTATTTTGTATAGAAATAGCATCGATAAAAGTAGAAGTACATTTTTAGAGGGATAACATACAGCTTTTGTCACTATGGTTTGCTGCATTTGGATACAAACTACATGGTTTGCAGAGAATGAAAGAATAAAAGAATCTGGATTTCAATGTATAAATTCTGGATTTGAGTCCTAAATCGTATAGGTGGGCAACTTAATGATTTTTGATATCCAACTTCCTTCGTTGAGTAAAGAAAATACTGATATCACATCATTGAGAAAACTGAAATGAGACAGTATACATAAAAACACATGGAAACTATAGAACAGTGTACTGTGTTAAATAGCATTTTAATATTTAATCAGACAGCTCCATGGTTGAATTAAAGTTGTTTTATATTAGAATAAAATTACACACACACACACACACACACACACACACACACACACACACACGTAATTGATTGAGGACAAACCTGATGGAAATGGAAAGCTTAGTCCCTTCATGTTAAGTACCCTAGCTGATTTTTTTCTCAATATCAGTGGTGACATTTACATTATGATTTCTTGAGTTAATCTTCACTTTTAAAAAAATGTCTCCTACCCAAATATTCTTTTGGTGTTTGGCTTCGCCAGTATTCAGTCTATTTATAGACAGTCTAGATAAATAACTATTGTCATTCATTAATTTATCAATTCATTATTTATTTATGTCCTTCTTCTTTCCTTCATTCTTTAAAAATGTTGCCCATTTACCTTTCCAATGTAATAGCTATTTAAAGTATACAAATATAAAATGAAATGGTTCTTTCTCTGAAGTAGTTTGCAGGTAAATAAGGAAGGTAAGGTAAGTACATGAGCAACTTGAATGAAATTGAGAAAGGAGATGCATATTATAAGTAAAGGATGGGTTAAGTATAGGAAATTAAAAGAAGGTCAAAAACTTCCAGATGATGAGGGATATAAAGAACTAAGTGGTGTTTGAGCTTCTTCCTGAGTATGTAGATATTGTCAGGAAGAACATGCAAGAGTAAATATGAGTATTGTCAAATTACACAGATGGTTGGAAGAAAATAAGCATTTAAAGTTGTTTGAATTTAAGTTACAGATAATGGAACTTTAACAAGTAAGTTTGGAAAAAGACATTCAGTATAGATCACGAATGTCCATGAGTACTAAATTTTTTTATTAAATTCAATAGGAAACAAAAAAATGGAAAAATATTCTGTAGGAAATGGAAAAATATTCTGTAGGAAATGGAAAGCCAGAGACTGACATGGTAATTAGGGAGCGAAAATGTCATGTGTGAGGCAAAGAAAGTTCATAATCTCTAAGTGCAAGTAGGAATGGAGATTTGAAAGAAGTGTTGTCGAGGATGTGGAGAAAGGGACGCCTTGTGCAATGTTGGTGGGAATACAGAGTGGTGCAGCCTGGAAAACAGTATGGCAGGTCCTCAAAAAATTAAGTGGAAATGCCTTATGACCCAGGTATTCCATTTCTGGGAATCTATCCGAAGAAACCCAAAACACTATTTTGAAAGAATATATGCACCTCTATGTTCATTTCAACATTACTTACAATCCCAAGATATGGAAGCAACCCAAGTGCCCACCAAGAAGAGTGGGTGAAAAAGTGGTGTTACATATAAACAATGAAATATTACTCAGCCATAAGAAAAGAATGAAATCATACCTTTTACAACAGCATGGGTGGACCTGGAGACTATTATGCTAAGTTAAATAAGTCAGTCAGAGAATGACAAATACCATAGGGTTTCACTTATACGTGGAATCTAAAGAACAAAATAAATGAACAAACAAAATTGAAACAGACTCATAGATACAGGGAACAGACTGATGCCTCCACAAGGGAGGGGAGGTTGGGGGACTGGGTGGAAAAGGTGAAGGGATTAAGAGGTACAAATTGATAGTTAAAAACAATCTCAGGGATGTAAAGTACAGCATAGAGAATATAATCAATAATATTCCAATAATTAGGTATGGTGTCAGGTGGGTACAGGAAATGTCAGGGGGAGCACTTTGTGAAGTGTATGACCAGTGTTCTGTACACCTGGAACTAATCCTATCTAATAAAAGAGTAATATGCAAATTGACCATCACTCCAACACACAAGATGGCTGCCCCCATGTGGTCAAAGATGGCTTCCCCATGTGGACACAAGATGGCCGCCACAAGATGGCCAGAAGGGGAGGGCAGTTGGGAGGGACCAGGTCTGCAAGGGAGGGCAGTTGGGGGTGATCAAGCCTGCAGGGGAGGGCAGTTGGGGGGGACCCAAGCCTCCAGGGGAGAGCAGTTGGGGGCAAACATGCTGGCAGAGGAGAGAAGTTGGGGGCGACTGGGCCTGCAGGGAAGGGCAGTTGGGGGGGACCCAGGCCTGCAGAGGAGAGCAGTTGGGGGACCAGGCCTGCAGGGGAGGGCAGTTAGGGGCAAACAGGCTGGCAGGGGAGCAGTTAGGCATCAATCAGGCTGGCAGGGGAGTGGTTAGGGGGTGATCAGACTGGCAGGCAGAAGTGGTTAGGGGCAATCAGGAAGGCAGGCAGGTGAGCAGTTGGGATCCAGCAGTCCTGGATTGTTAGAGGGATGTCCGACTGCCCAATTAGGCCTGGTCGGTAGGATCAGGTTTAAACGGGCAGTCGGACATCCCTCAAGAGGTCCCAGATTGGAGAGGGTGCAGGCTGGGCTGAGGGACACACATCCCCATGCATGAATTTCATGCACTGGGCCTCTAGTACAAAATAACATGGAATGTAAACTATAATTTTAAAAAGTGGAGCTGTCCAGCAGCAGGTGGAAATGAAGGATGAAGTCAGGAAAGGGGTGTGGAGAGATATATTTCAGGATTCTCGAAGAGGTGGTACAGGATGCTAGGAAAGGGCATGACAGGAGAGTGACTGGAGGGGAATCAGGCCAAGGGCAGGTGCTTGGGAAAGTCAGAAAGGCAATTGTGATTTCTGCATGAAACATAAGCTTAATTTTATATCAGAGAATTTGAAGAGCTTCTAGAGTAGCAATTCTCTCCTACTTGGAGAAGCCACTGCACTGCAGGGCACTGTAAGCCTGTAAATCAATTAAATTCAAATCACAAAGCCAAACGGCATCTGTTCCCGTCGTGACATAAAACCTGCAAAGATTAAGAGTCTCTGGCTGGAATAAGTTAAATTTTTTATAAGTTGCTGTCCCACTGAGCTGTTTTTCTTCATACGGTTTCAATAATAAAAAAAAGACAGAGTTGGGGCTTGGAAGTTTCCTTAGAGATCGCCTGGTCTAACATCTTCATTTTGTAAAGGAGAAATCTGAGGCTCCGAGAAACGACCCCAGGTCACCAAGCCAGCTTTTCTATAAGTGGGTTCATTTGTATTCACACTCACTGAATGTTTGGGGACCACGCAGTTTGTATTTCATAATGATACTTACCTGAGAGCATTGCTGAGAAGTGTTTTATAATGTGTGGCCCCAGAGTTTATAGAGACTTTAACTTGTGTACGTTTTTCTCTCTCTTACCAAGCGTGCAGCAATCGTTTTGTTTTGTTTTGTATTCCCTAAGGAGTTTTTTTCTTGCAGGGATGAAAACAGAGACTGTCTACCAACAAATGACTTTTGTGGCTTTTAAGAATATCTGAGTTCCTTGAGAGGATGGGGTGTGGGGAGTGAGAAGTATATTTAGTTGAGAGAAAAGAAAAGTGTAATAGGTTGGGGGTGGGGGAGGAAGGAAGCATAAGGAAGGTGTCAGGGAGAGAAACAGGCAGGTAGGTACCTAAGGATTCAACCTGTTCTCTGCTCTCCTGAAAACCTCCACTGAGTCTCTGCCCAATAGGAAATAATTAATATTTTACAATTCTTTGTTTTGCAAAAGTTCCTCTCTTCTAGTCCACATGGTCTCTCCTGACACGCTGCCCCCTATGCCTCTTATTCCCATAATCTAAGAAGAGACATGACCTTCCCAAACCTCATTTTTCCCTTCACAAATGTTCTATATATACCCAGTAGTATTACTCAGGATCACTATCGTCTGGAAAAAAAATGCATTTATATTACTACATTTGTGTTTGTTATGCAATGCTAATTTTACTTTAAATAATTTTTATTTTAATAATATTTTGAGAAATTTTTTACCATTGCTGTTCTTCCCAAATAAGGTAAGCTTATATTTTAGGAAAGTGAGCCATATACAGTGGCAAAAAAGACCCATACTCAGGAATTTAGTTTCCTCTGTCCGGGAAGTAGAGGAAAGAATTCCAAGATACAGTCAGTCTTTGTTAGGTGAAAAGCAGTGTTGGGAGCAACTTCAAGGTAGGAAAGCTGAAATAATGGGTATAAATAAATAAGTAAGTTGAAATTTGAAAGAGCTTCTAGAGTAGCAATTCTCTAGAAGACAAAGATAATACTTTTGAAAGATTCTACAGTTTTGCAGAGAACATGGGGCCAAACTAGGCTCACACATTGAGGAGTGCCATAAACTCCACATGATACCTTTTATTACCACAGACACTACCTATGCTTAGAATCTACTGGGCCATATGAATCCCATTCAAAGTTGGAAGCTTTTCTTGTCATCATATGAATGCTGTATATATGATTTAGCTATGGAATATGCTGACAGGTATAGAACATGCTGCCTTTATATCCCAAGTAAACCTACCCACTTATCACAGATTGAACTTCCTTCTTTGTGTTGGGGTGTGAGATGAAATGCTCTATCCTATACTTTAGAAGCAGTGTCCCAGCATGCTCCAGACCACCACTCCCCTACAAATTCACCGATTGCAAACCTGTGAATCATCATAGGGCTTATCTCCCACCTCCTAGATCACACATGTCTAAGCGAACCTTCCTTTGTTCTTCCTATTTCCTGCTTATACAGGTTTATCAGCATGATGTCATCAACATTGTGAAGTGCTTTGATGTTCTACAGAATGTACACATGGTCTGGGTTTCTTCAGACCATATTACAACCAAGGGTGGGAGAATTAGCAAAGCTGGGCCCCAAAACTGTAAATGAATACTGCTGTGCCTTCCACCTGAACATATTAACTCTTTCTCTTCTTCCTTTCTGCTAGGAATAGGAAGTAGCATGTTTGGGAGGTCAGTAGCTAAATATCCTCAACATGGGATGAGGTCAGTCTTCTCTAGCCAAGGCATCGTATCTTCTACAGTAGTTTTAATTGTGGCTCCTGTTTGGGTGAGGTAGTGGTCATCTATAATAGTTTCCAGGATCTGTTTGAGTTTTTCGGGTCAGCATGGTGAAATAGATGCAGATGTGATGGAAATGCTGCCTCTGCCTCCTTTATGTCTTTAATCTCGGCCCTTTCACCTGGAATATTTTCAATGCTTTATGTCGCTGGTGGTGAGATGTGTCAGAGGCTTTCCTTTTTCCTTCTGCACCAGGAGAGATTTTGCCTTTTGGGACAAGGAACTAATCTAGGGGTTGTGCCAATTGCCAATAATGTTTACTCAAATTATACATCTGGAATTGGGGATGGAACCAGTGTACACATTTTAAACTGAACTTGCACCAGGACTCCATCTATTACCTGGCCTCCATGTGTTCCTACCCGCACAGGAGGCCTATGAAGATGATTTGTGTTCTTGGGTATCAATGACCCTTTACTTCTTGTGTGTAGCAATCCTTAGAATGTTTGGGTATTCCCCTTCCTTCAGCGTATAGTTGTTCAAATACATGGCTGTAGGTATCTTTGGGAAAAGATGAGGTGCATCAGGATACTTCCTCTTGGGGATCCAGTCTATTCTTCATTCAATGGGTTAGAGCTAGAATAATGGCTCACATCTAAATGTATGACAAGAAATTGGACATTTTTCTAGGATGGCTGTATTAAGTCTCACCTTCCTTAATCATCCTGCTGTGTTTTTGTTGCTGTTGTTAAGGTAATTGAGCAATAATCTTGTTAGATGTACATCTAGCTTGATCATCAGAAAAGTCTATTATATTAACTGTGCCTATGTCTCTCTGCTTGCAATGCTCCTCTCAGTGTCATTTCCACCTTGCTACCCATGGGAATCACTGAGCCCACCTCGTTTTAAACTGTTAAGAGCTTGCTACTTAGACTCCATTATTCTGGGCACTTAACATCACCATTCTTATTAGTGAGACCAGTTCCCTAACATTCTCCTCACATAAATCCTAGCTTAGGCCCGAGGCGCTAACACTGATGGATTTTTCACCAGCATATTCCTAATTACTTTGAAGAATCTTCCTGGTGCCTACACAACATAATTACCTGGTAGTTATCCAGCCTTACATCATATATCCACTGTGGCATGCCCATTTCTCTGATCCATTTCTTCTCTTTGTCATTTGCCATAGCAATCCTTTTACTTGTTATGGACCATCGTTTTCTTTACCTTCTAAGAGATATCCTGGAAACATTGTAGCACCATCTCCTTTCTTCTTTTTGAGAATGTTTTTGCCAGAATATTTTCCAAAAGCAATTATCCTGCTCAATAAGCTTTCCCTTATATAATTGTAAATTCGCTCTGAATTTAGTTCCACAGATATAGGGTGCCTCCTCCCCCCAAAAATGTGGTCATACACTTTAAGTAATTATAAAGGCAGTGTTTATTAAAATACATTTCATTTTCAACATTGAGCTATCAGCTCTTACAGTGTGTATACGTTTTGGGGCCACCCTGTATTTTCCTGATTCTCTATAGGATGCCTTTCCTTGATCCTCCAGCTCCTTGGGATATAGTCTCTTTCTCCCTTAGCAAACCAGTCGTTTCCATGGCCAGATTACCGTGTGACACAACTCTAGTTATTGGCCTGGTTCCTAAGAGGAGAGGGAGGTTCAGATCCTGAGGAATGTACACAAGATCTTATAGGAGAGAGATTTCCTTCAAGACAAGTGGGAGCATTATCCTCTAACAGAGAGAAATGGGCCACTTCTAGGGGTCAAAAGAATTGAAAGGAACCTGGGGAGTCAAGATTTTCAAGGGCATGAGATCAAATTACTTCCTCCCATATTCAGGAGCTCATTTTCTTTCCCTGTCAGGTCTCTGAACTTGGCATATGAGATTTGACTAGGTTAAGTGTTTAACCTTGTCTGTTGTACTACTATTTTCCTAGGGTCCTGCGCAGTCCTGAACTTATTCTGCCCTTAGTAATACGAGAATAAAAGCTGTTATATGCTGCAAAGTAGTTCTTCTAGTTATTATAGTTAGTTTTTTAATGGAAAATTAAACCCCCAGACATTAATTTTCTTTATGCACAGAATTGTTCACCCCAGAAATAATCATCCAATTCCACGTTCCTTATAAAATACCATTTCTCCCATATTTCTCAAGCACCTGCTACATTGTTCCTGCTAGTGTATTTTTTTATTCATCAATTTACCTCTCTAGATCATCACTGATAAAAATTTTAACAAGTTCACTGATACCTTGTTCCAGAAGCTGTTCAAGTCCCACCCACCACCAGTGACTTGGCTCACTATCAGCTGGAGAGCAAGTGGTCCAGTCCATCTGCTCTCAGTCTATTACTAGAGGCAATGGTTGCAGGTCAAGTTGCCAGTGAAGCAGACCCTAAGATGGAGATTTCCATGCAGGGCATTCAGTAGGCAGTGGTCTTAGAACTAACATCTGAGGGGAATGCAAATGATCAGGCTTGAGTAGAGGGAGAGGCCGGGCTCTGGCTGACCTCTTAGAAGCTCTGAAACTGGATTGGATATTCAGAGTTGTTTTGAGTTGGAGTAATGAGCCAAGTCTTAAACCCTTTATTAAGCAGTCACTGGATGTAGGTTGTGCCTAGTATGGGGACATGACCTTGATCAAGGAGGCTTTCTTAAGCTGAAGACATTTTACAAAGGATTGTCAGCAGCACTCCCCAAAACTGGATGAAATTATCCTTCAATCCTGATGGGAATGTGTGGGCAGCATAATACAGTGTCAAAAACATATTGCTTGAGGAAATTAAGTTGACAATCATCATCATAAAGCTGTATCTGTTGGAAAACATGTGATTCCAAAACAGGGAACTAAAAATATATAGTCCTTGTCTCAGGAGAAGCACTGTTGCCATAGCAATAAAAAGCAGATATGTCACCACTACTACCAGCTCTCGAGTGTTCAAGTCCACTTGTAAAATGATTAGGGAGAAGAAATAAATTGGGACAACATTCAGTTACCTTTCACTTTTCCCATGACTAAGACTTTATCAGAAGCTGAAGTGTGGAAGGATAACTATAATTACAAGTATATAGGGAAGTCATGTACACTCTAAGTGTGCATTTGTATTTCTGTTACTGCTATAATTACCATCAAAATTTCGACCTCAGCCCTTTGCACCTTAGAGGTACGTGTTTAAAGTTTAACTTTAAACTTGGTGTGCAGTCATGTTTTGGTCCCTGGGGTTTAAGTAAACTCATTTGGATAACTCAGCTTCTTGGTTGTATTTTATTTTTTCAAATATGTTTTAATTAATTTTTTAGAGAGAGAGGAAGGGAGAGGGATAGAGAGATAGAAACATTGATGAGGGAAAAACATCAATTGGCTGCCTTCTGCATGTTCCCTACAGAAGATCAAGCCCTCAACCTGGGCATGTACCCTAACCAGGATCAAACTGGTGACCTCTTGGCTCATGGGTAGATGCTCAAACACTGAGCCAACCAGTTGGGCTCAGCTTTTTTTATTTTAAATGCTGTTTGTGGCTCTTTCTCTTCTCCTTTTATAAAGGGCCTCTGGTGTATGATACAGGCCTCCACAGCAGGAGTGTCCTTGCCTCTTCAGTCACTGTTGCTCTCCTAGTACCTACTTCTCTGAAGCTGGTGACCTATTAATGATACTGTCTAGCTCAGTCAGGCACCACCTTCACTCTTCCTGGCCTGGCTTCTCTAAACCCAGTGGAGCTGACCTGTAGGATCCTTTCTCTTGAGTCCCAGTAATATCTTGGCTAACTCCTCCCTCAGCAGCATCACACACCTTCTGTGGCTCTCTACAGGGCATTTGAGAACTCTGGATACTTGCGAGAGCTGGAAGTCTCTGAGTAGTTGCCCTCCCAGGCCTACAGAGTTAGATTCCCATAGACATACTAGAGGCCTGGTGCACGAAAATTCATGCACTGGCGGGGTCCCTCAGCCCAGCCTGTCCCCTCTCACAGTCTTGGAGCCCTCAGGGGATGTCTCACTGACGGCTTAGGCCCGCTCCCCCTGGGGAGCGGGTCTAAGCCACAGTCTGGCCTCCCTCTGGGCCAATCAGGGGAAGGCGCTGCCCCCACACTCCACTGATGCTGCCACTGCTGGCCCTCACAGCTGCCGCGGCTGCCTGCCCTCTTCAGCCCTTGCAGTTGCTGCAGCTTTGTCCGGAAGGACATCCGGAAGACGAACGGAAGGACGTCCGGTCTATCTGGTCTAATTAGCATTTTATCCTTTTATTAGTATAAATAGCATCATACAGAGAAGTTGAGTCAACACTTCCATTCAAACTTACATGACACATTCTTAGTCCCCTTTCCAAGACTTCAATCCATAAATGAGAGTCAAGACATCAGTGTCTTGCTGCCTATTTTCCTTCTCTTGGTCTCCTTTCTCTTTTAAATCTACTGCCTCACTTCCACTTCGGCCCAATAAAGATTTCCCTAGACATCATATCTTTCTTCTTCCCCAGGGTCATCAGCCTCTTTTTCTTTGGATCTGTAATTGTGGAATAGCTGCAAATAAACGTGATTTACAAATTATATACATATATATATATATACATGCATATATGTATATATGTATATATAATATTATATTATATATACATATATACATATATACATATATACACACATATATGTGCATATGTATATATATGTATATATATGTATATATATATAATACAATATTATGTATATATATTCCTTACATCTATATGTATCTACTCCCCTTTTAAATTTAAAAATGTTTCTTTGCCTTTATATTTTAAATTAAACTAGAGATGCTGGATTCTAAAGTGACCTGTTTAAAAAATAATAATGATATTTGTATTCCCTATCCAAATTCAGATAACGATTTTAAGTCATTCAAAACAAAGGAAACTATTATATGTTACTTTAGTTTAAGTATAATATACAGTCTATAGTCTTAAATGAAAATTATGTTCTAGTGGGATTTTTGTTTCTTTGTTTGCCTTTCTAAATCCTCAAAGCACTTTTTAAATATAAAGAGTATGTTGCTTTACTTATTTTAAGTCTATACTATTTATAAAGGTATGTAATTTATAATATTTCCTTTACCATAAATATCAATAAAACCTACTTCTCAGAGAAGCTATGTTAAAAAAAAGTCGGTAAACTAATGGGCAAAGTACCTACTTTCTCTAGTGCCTCCTCAAAACATAGAACAACTCACTAAGCCATAAACAGGGACAACAGCTCAGCTCAGTACATCCAAAATGTTTCAGGATGAAACTTGTTTTAAAACCTGAGCATAATAAGAAAAAGTAAATAATAATATTTTAGTTAATGACCATCACATCAAACAAAGCATAACAATTCTTTTTCAAATCCTGAACTCCAGTTACAATTGACCCTTGAACAACATGAGTTTCAACCGCATAGGTCCACTTATACATGATTTTTTTCAATAAATATGTACAGCACTGTAAATGTATTTTCTCTTCCTTATGGTTTTCTTAATAAAATTTTCTTTTTTCTAGCTTACTTTACTGTAAAAGTACATTATGTAATGGATATAATGTATAAAATATGAAAAATATGTGTTGACTTTATGTTATTGGTAATGTGAACATTCAACCTCAAGTCTCCAGTATTTCTTGAATCCCCAAGGTCTGATTGCCTGATATCTAAATTCTCAATGGATAGGATAATAAAACTGCAAATTAATTACTACAAATTGTTCATAATCATGTTGTTATTTTGTCTCATTCACTTTGGCTTTCTTTGTTTTTTTCTCAAATTGTTTCTTAACCTTGAGCTTCAAAGTAAATTTTGAGATGGAAATTAATCCACAGAAAATATATCAAGGCAAGAAAAATGGGTTATCTTCTTAAAATGTTCAGTTCATCTGCTCAGTAATACAGATAACATAATGTGGTTCTAGAAATTGATATGGTATAGCAATAGGAAACTCACTGTTTGCTGTATTTAAAGACCCTCGTCCTTAGGAGGAAAATGCTGTTTAAAGATTACTTCAGACATATTCTACTTGGACATGATGAAGGATTTAGTTCACATTACACTATGGGACCTTAGTTTTGTGAAATACTTCAAAATAAAGAGTTGGTTTATCTTTTAAAAAGACATCTGAGATGAGTAGTGCCATTTCAAACTCAATTCTAATCTCAAATCTTGTTCTGAAAACCAAATTCATTATTCCCCCTTCTCTACTAAAAGTGAAGATTTTCCAGGCCAGTGAAACAAATAAAACAAGAAATATTTAATTCATAACTTTAAACAAATATGTTTGAGCTATGTTGTTCCATCTCTCCTTGTTCTCTTAAATCCTCTTAGCTGACAACTTGACACAACCACTGTCTTTATTGATAAAGCACATGTTGTCCAGTACAAACTTGTGGGTCTAAAAAATGTTCTTATCATAGGAAAAATTATCCCTGGTCTTCAAATTGTAGGTTCAGTCATATTTTATGATTTTGTTTTAGAGCAGTGGTTACTAAAATTGATGAGTTGTACTGCTACCCACAGCCTGAGCATCCTATTTCTTCAACCAAAAATCTATCACTTTATGAGGAGAATCAAGGTCAGGGAAATATGTGAACACACAGTCTCTTTTTTACTCAGATGTGGGGGAAAAGAGGTCATGTGGAGGCAGGTAGGGATGGAGTGCCTTCCTGATTTGTCCTCAAATTTCCCAGATCTGCTCTGACATTCTTTCTAGTTAGAAGCCAAATGAATGGAGAAGGGCAGGATGCTGAGATCTTAAATCAGCCTTCATTTTCCCAGAGAGTATAAGCTTCTTCACTATACAGGGCTCTGCAAACTATCGCGCATGTGGATCCCCAGGCATCTTGTGGAAATACAGAACTGTCTAGATAGGTCTAAAATGTGGCCCTGGACTTTGCATTTCTAACAGGTGATGCTGGGATTGCTGGTCAGATCACAGCTGCCAAATATAGTCTCTATCCAAGGTCAGCTCTTCAACCCACCATAGAGCCACATGCTTTTCCATGACTAGCGGTCAAATAAAGCAGTGGGGGAGCTTAGGGCATTTAGAAATCGATTGCTTATTCTTTTGCCATATGAATGGGTACAAAGGTGTGCCAATCATTCTTACTTAAGCACCTCATTACTTCTGATTAGAGGAAAAAGAGCATTCCCTTCAAATTTCACTACCCTGAGCTACCTAGCATATGCAGACCTTTTGCCATTAGAAAATTATATTTCAGCAGAAAATTTCAAAACGGATCTAATGACCTGGTGATAAAACAACCCTTAGCCATTGGACAGCTATATTCGGAGTTGAATTAAGATTTTGTCCATGTGTAAAGAAATAGAGTAAGTGGCAATAAGTTAATAGATTCTGTCACTAGCGGAACAAGCTAACTGCTTTTTAAAAATTAAACCTGAGCCTCATCCTCATTCAGTAGTTAATAGAACTGAGAAGTGGAATACTCCATATATTATTTATAACATTAATAGAAAAATCAAATAATTATTTCTTGGCTTCATTCCTTGCTTCTGTTTAACTTTCTGCTTTCATCATTTGGAGATTGCATTGAATTTAAGAAAGTGACTGTAATAAAGTCTAATTATTACCAAAATTTATAGAAGGTTCTATGTAACCAGGCAGGCACTGTTCTAGGTATTAGCTCAATGAATATTTATGAGATAATGGAAACAATTACTTTTATTTCCATGTTAAAGGTAAGGAAATGAAGCAATTTAGAAACTGACCTACATTACACAGCTGGTGCGAGTCAGAGGCATAGCCAAGCATTCTGACTGTGGTGCCCATGCAAGTAACCACTCTGGGATTCTAGTTTGTTGGTTGCATAGATGCAAAGTGCGATTTCAGAAAGGTTAGGGACACTCCTCTGACACAGTACAAACTACCTACAATACCCACTTGTGTCCAGAAAGGTAATAACAACCTTGTAGAAATCCAACAGCTCATTTCTTCAGTCCTTATGCCCACGTTGCTAAGTCCTGGAGATAAAAATCCATGATTGTTTGTCCTAAAGTCATTATACATTCGTTATCTCCAGCCTTAGTTGTATGCTCAGATTTTCTTAGAAACTTTTCCTTCAATTGGTGATTTATAGCATTGCCACTCCTTTCAGCCCTGCCACACCACCTTCTTCCCACTTTCAGCAAATGCCCTTGACCCTTTTTTCCTAATGACCATGGTGTCCAGTAAATGTAAATTCTCTCAGTCTCACTAACATCCCTGTACATTTCCATCCAATCAGGATTTCTCTGCTTCATTTTGGTTTTCTTGGAAATAATTTCTCTCCTCCCATCCAAAACTTGCCCGGCACCTCTGCTGTGGATGACAATCCTCCACTCTCTATCTGTCTTTATCCATATTTTATACTCGAGTCTCTCCCAACATCAAAACAAAAAACTAAACCCAATCTTATTACCCTTTTTAGCTAGGCTCTATCTCACCACTCCTCCTCATCGAATTTATTTTATTGTTCAATTGCAATTGACATTCAGTATTATTTTAATTTCAAGCTCATTAAAATTATTTTTAAAATAATATACACTTTTATCTATCATTTCTTGTTTTCTCCTCAGTCTTTGTATTTATTGAATTTAGGATATTATACTAAAGTTTAATGGACACTTGTCAAATTTGAGCTCCTTTAATTTCTTCAGCTTTTGGTATTGTTATTATTTCCTTATATTTTACATTATCTCCTCCATCATTTTCTAGGCTAGCACTCTACCTGTTTTTCCTCTGGTAAGAATGCACAATGGTGATATTGGGAAGGCAAAGAAAAAAGTTGAGGATATGAAAATGTCAGGTATTGCCTTGATATAGCTCCAAAGAATATAAACACATGTAAGCCCAGTGGACTAGACCATTAATTTCATTCTTGGTTATAAACTATTGCTCTGACATCTTCTTCTAAGTAACAGAAAAGAATGTCAAATGCCCTCTTCTAAATCCCTGTTTCCTACAGCTATGGTAAATGCTCTACCCCTGGGAAATGGGGCCAGTGAAAAATAACCAGAAAGAAAAAAAGTTCATCTTAGTCAAAGTAATGCCTTTTTGATCCTTTGTGACCTTTTTGTGTGTAGTATCTACTGTCATCAGCTAGGTCAGAGAAGTTCATAGTGGTGTTTACTGGAAAGTGCATAGCACCTCCACATTCAGCAGAGAAGCCAGAAGCCTTAATGTAGAAACTAGTGGTGCCTTCCCAGGAGGCATCTTCCAATTCTGGGAAAATTTGATAAGGTTGTTTTCCAACATTTCACATGTTCCTGAAGTTATCTATAACTTTAAGAAGCCAGTATAAAAGGTTAAGTAACTGTTTCTGGAAGATTTAAGTTGTCCACTTTTAAAAAATCTCTATTCTTGCTTGATTTCTAGGCTTATTAATTCTGTGCCTCAGCTTTTCCATAGATAAAATGAGAATACCACAACAGTACACACCTCAAAGTGTTGGTGCGAATATTAGCCATGTAAATTTATTTGATTTGTTAATTACTATTATTACTTTCTAATTTCTGTCAACTTCATTTTGGGTCTCAGATCCATAAAAATTCATGGGAGAACATAAACTTTCTCCTACTGATTAAATCAATTTATTGAAAGCACAACCACAGATAGGCAAATAAACACCTTTAATCTTACAAATGATGAAAGACTAGAAATCAAGTCATTTTAGATTTCTTATGACTTGCAAGCACATAAGAAAACTGCCTAATAAATGTGGAATAAATAAATTTTGTGATGCAGTCAGTATATAGAATGCTTTATTATTTTAATTATGGTGGCATGCGATTTGCAGAATTATCATTTAGTGATGAGATTCCATATTTTTTCTGTTTGCATTAACTGCAGTTAGTAGTGATGGGAGTAATAATAACGGTAAGAGTGATATTTTTATTGCTCTACTCTATCAGAGTTAGGAAAAAGAATTCAATTCAGTCTAGTCAGTGTTCTTCTTACGTGCCTGTACTTTTTTTTTTTTCCTATTGATCAACCCCACTGTTCTTTTTCAGATGCTATCTCAGCTTATTATTCTTTACCTCTATACTACTACTCAGGTAGATTTTTCACAAAATTTAAAGAAAATACTCAAACAACTTCATTCATTGGTTTCATTCACATATACATATTCAAAGTAATTTTCTTGGATATAAATCTTCAGCCTTTTGATGTTTTTAATACTTTGAAAAAAATATTACCTTGTAGAGGTTCTAGTCTAGACTTTCTCTTGTTTGCTTGGTGCATGTGTATTTTATTTCTCTCACTGTGGAGGAGGATATAGGTGTGTGTGTGTGTGTGTGTGTGTGTGTGTGTGTGTGTGTGTGTGGTGTCTGGAATAGAGAAATAGATTCTAAGGGTGAAGTACTCACATCTCACATTGCAGAGAAGGAATAGGTTAAGACTAAGTAGCAATGCCAATAAATTAGCAATGACTTGGTAGAAGAAGGCCTTCCTTCTGTTTTTTCACAATGCTTTTGCACTACGCTGACTTCCTGTGGGTATCCACATTTGTATGACTTCTTTGACATTAGGTCAGTCTGTTTTTTATTTATCACTTTAATTCAATTTTAACAATATTCATAGAGTGACAACTAGAAACAAAATAAAGCCACCATAAATAATGTCTCAAGATATTTTAGATAGCTTAATGATATAAACTTAAAATTAAAAAAAAAACTAATAGAAAGGAATATAGATGGAGATATTCATTTTCTTTAGCACAGCATAGCTTTCCCCTGAAGTGAGATGTTTATCATTTCTGGAGCCAAAACCCAAAAAGTATACAAGGTACTCACCATGGGGAGAGATTGCATTTTTCACACCAACAGGATAAGTAAAGCACATGAATTTCCAGTCCATTCCATTCAGGTGGAGTGGAATTATGTGAAGTAGAATGAGTAATATTCTGACCAATTTTATCCTGTGTATTTCCTTTCCAAAGTTATTTAAACTTGAGTATTCATCACATGGAACATTCACGAAAATAATTAACATTTAAATCCTGCAAATACCTTAAAAAACTACACTACACATTTCTTTGGGTAAATACATGTTATGTAATATTGTTTTAAATTTTAATTTATTTTCCTTTTAATTTAAATGTAAGTTTATATGCATAGACCCAATATTTCATAATCACCCCTTTTATTTGCCTAATGATTACATTTTGCAGGACACCTTTACTCTATTTCCCCTTTATCCTCACTCAGTTTCCACGCTGTACTGTTTCAGAATCTATACCAAGGTAATATTGTTCTGATTTGGCTTTCATCTAAGTTTTGGAGGATTTTGAGGGCATGGAGGTACTATAATTTTGTTATTTCTTTAGCAATATACCCAGTGGGGAGAATTTTTTTTTCTTCTTACTCTTCCATTTACTCATTGATAAAATTTTTGACACTAAAATAATTACCATATTACATTAAACCTTACGCTCAAGCATTAGTATAGATTTCCACCCAAAATCACATGACTCAGAGCAGCAGAGACCCTTGACTGGGTCTACTGGTTGGATTAATCGCATTTTTTAGTTTTGATGATGGTTATAATGTGTTATGTTTTCATAACTCAACATGGCTAATTTTTTCTCCTGGAAAATAGTTGATTTACACCATGACCTATAGTTTGAAGTAAAGGACAACCACAAGGCTCCAGTCATTAGCAGAAAACTTAGAAGTTCTTTCCTTTTGTTCAGTTTTCTCCTTCTTTTTTTCATTTTTTAAAAATTTCTTTATTGATTATGGTATTACATATGTGTCCTTATTCCCCCATTACTCCCCCATCCCCCCCCCCCCACTCATGCCCTCACCCCCCTGTTGTCTGTGTCCATTGGTTAGGCTTATATGCATGCATACAAGTCCTTTGGTTGATCTCCTTACTTCTAACTTTTTTCTAGTAGCGCCCCAGATTTCCCCGATCCATCAAGTCTTATCAAAGAATGTTGCCCCTTGGTCAATGTGACTTACTAGCAATCCATTGTTGCTAGCACACTAATCCAGGGGCTTTGTCTCTAAGAGGAGGAAACACTTAATCGGTGTTGTAAACTCTCCCCTTATTGCATGTGGTTGACCCATCCTCTGGACCTCCTTGTTAGACCCTTTTTCTACCTGGTTATTATGCTTAGCCACTTGCCAATTTCTTCCTGCCCTTGATACAGGGTTTTTTTTTAAATTATTTTATTTTATAATTATTCATAGTTCTCTTTTCTATTTAAATGCATATCTAAATTTTACAGATAGAAATATAACTAAATAGTAAACCACAGCCCTTGAATGCAACACATCATTCTTATTTGACATGCTTTCTAGATACATCCACCATTCTGGCTCTCCTTCCTTCTACAGTCTTGAGGTTTTGACATCTGTTCTTTAAAATGCGGTTCCCAGAGCTTAGGCAACTTCAGGCATTGAACTTCAGGTAAATTGAGAGCTAAAATCTTCATACTCATCAATACTGTATGTCTATTTTTGCAATCTTCAGACAAATTACCTTTCTGGGAGGTAGCAATTCCACATCATCGCTACTATTGAACTTGTACTAAAAAACTTGTAGAACTTCTTTTTCCTTTCCATACAAATTGTTGTTAAAGTAGATTTATTTTGAGGTTTGGGTGTGATTAAAACAATAATGGGAGCCCTAACTAGTTTGGCTCAGTGGATAGAGTGTCGTCCTGCAGACTGAAGGGTCCCAGGTTCGATTCCGGTCAAGAGCATGTACCTTGGTTGCAGGCATATACCCAGTAGGGAATGTGTAGGAGGCAGCTGATCAATGTTTCTCTCGCATTGATGTTTCTAACTCTCTATCCCTCTCCCTTCCTCTCTGTAAAAAATTGATAAAATATATTTTTAAAAAAACAAGAATGTGGAAAGCATGTTGTAAATGAACTAATATCAGACCCAGAAATTTAGATGGGCAATAGTAAAATTCTGTATTAGAGAAGTGAATGGATTCCTTCCATCAGAGTCCCAATGAGAAATGGCCTCACAGGAGAAAGCCAAGTGTCTGTTAATGTGAAGTGACAGTCCACTTAGGGAAGAGACAGAAGATGGGGGATAGGGGTTTGAGCATGATGAAGAAAGGAATCCCTAGATTGAATGGTATTTAGACTAGAGTGGCATTGCTCTAAAAAAGGAAGCTAAACAAGACAGAGATGGAAGTTTGAGGGAGGACAGCTATCAATTGTGGTTCTTATGTTAGGCTAGCCAGGATGGGTGACTGGATGCAGGCGAGTGGGAGGGAGGTTAAGGATAACAGATATGTTAGCAAGAAGGGAGAAATTTGTGGATCAACCAGTTCTAACCATTTGCACAGTGCCTATGGTGATATGCAAATACATTGCATATGCAAATGTGTATAGTATATTAAAGTAGGCAAGGATTAAATCAGGTTTTCAGATGACATCCTACACTAAGCCATCTCATCATTTATGAACAGACTTCACTTAAATCAGACACATCCAAAAATCCTTTTATAATATAAAGGTTTATCATGACATCATTTCAAACAGTGGAGAAATTAATAATGCCAGTTTTGTATATTATGTTAACTTTTATACTGCATTTCCTTATCTAATCAAGATGGTGTTATTACATATGAATGGACAAATTCAAGATATTAAAAGGAGAGCCACAATCCAAAGTTACTTTAATATTGGTTCATGATAAATAAAACTTCATAATCCCTAAAAGCACAACAAACTGAACTGAGTATATTGGCCTTAGTGCTTTTGGATAATAGTTTTTATACTGGTGTGCTGGTGTAGAATATATGCTATTGTTAATAACTCCTGCTGCCCGTGGAACAATACCACCGAGATAGTTGAATAATCTATATTCAAATTAAAGGGAAGAGCAACTTGTTTATTAAAGCACTAGAGGTCTGATGCATAAACTTCGTGCAAGAGTAGGCTTTCCTTCCCCCAGCTGCCAGCACCAGCTTCCCTCCGGCACCCGGGACCTGGGCTTCCCTTACAGCCCCAGCTTCGTCCAGAAGGTCGTCAAGAAGGCTGTCTGGTCTAATTAGCATATTATGCTTTTATTATTATAGATAGGGACTATAGTTGACAATCCTATCTAATAAAAGAGTAATATGCAAATTAACCATCACTCAGCTACACGGGTCATGTCCACAAAGCCACACCCACCAGCCAATCAGAGCGAGTATGCAAATTAACCCAACAAAGTTGGCAGTTAATTTGCATATGCGGAGGAAGAGAGAGGGAAAGTGTAAAGCAAGGCGGCTGCGGCTGCTGGAGGGAAAGCACTGGCAGTGCGTGCTGGGTGGAACGAGGTGCACAGCGGCGGCCGCTGAGGCGGTGGCGGGAAGCGGCAGCGGGGGAGGCAGCAGGTCGGGTGGGCGGGGCGAGTTGCGCAGCAGCAGCACGCACGGCCACGGAGGAGGCAGCTGCAGGAGGCAGCAGGGGAGGCAGGCATGGTGGGTCAGGTGGGCGGGGTGAGGTGCGCAGTGGCGGTGCACGCAGCCACGGGGAGGCGGCGGCAGCGGGAGGCAGCGGGGGAGGCGGGCACCGCGGGTCACCCTAAGGTGGTAGCAGCGCGCGCAGCCTCGGAGGCCGCGGTGGCTGTGGCCTGGATTGGGTGGGCGGGACAGGCAGGAGGCATTCCGCCCACCCCGCCCGCCACAGTGGGAGAGGTGATGGGGCGGGACAGGTGGCCGTGGCGGGAGGGAAGCCCGCCAGAAGTCTTGCAGGAATATTCCTGCAACGGGTCGCTAGTATTGTAATAACTATCAATGGTGCCAGGTGGGCACTCAAAGTATCGGAGGTAACACTTTGTAACCTACATGAATTCTATCTGCTGTGCAGTACATCTGAAACTAATACAAAAAAAGTGTTGAATGCAAAAAAAAAAAAAAAAAAGTTGAAATTTTATGTAATGCCAGAGTTGTATAATAAAGCATTTGGCTGGAAAAAAAAAAAGACACTGACAGTCTCTGGGACATGTCCCCCCCTGTCAAAATTGGGGAATCTTCAGTGTGGCTCTGAAGTATCTTCTAGTTCCATCTCACATGACTGCAGTTATTCTCATTCATTGCACGCCTTCAGATGTCTGGTCTCCCGAGTCTTAAATAATGCCGCATAACTGCTTTCTTGTCAGATGGCACAAAAACTCATTCTTTAAGAAAAGGAAAATAAACCGCATCTGCTCTGCTGAGACAGAATGCTAGACCATTCATCTAAATCAACTTCAGAGAGCATCTGCCCATAATCATGTAGACCTGGAAACTATTAACATAGAACCCAATGCCAACTTCTTCTGTATTTTCAAGGATAATAAGGTTCCATTCTCAATCTTACAATATACCCACAATGTAAAGAAAAAATTTTCAAGCCTCAGTCATGCATATCTAACTGCCTAGAATATCTCATTCATCTCATCTGGACCTCTTTGAGAGCTATAACCTTCCTTTTGATATTTAAATCATATGTAAAAAAAATTTACAGTCTATTTCATAAGTCAACCAAAGACAAACTCAAAATATTGCCTAAATTGGTATTCTTTTTTCTTTTTCTTTTATCTTTCTCTGTGATGGTCAAACATGGGTAACTTTACTCACAGGGGACATTTGCAAATGTCTGCATACAGTTTGGCTTGTCATACTCTAGGGGCTGAAGTAACTTGCATCTGATGTGTAGAGGCCAGAGATACTATATAGAATCTTACAATATACCCACAATGAAAAATCATCTAGTCCAAAACATCAATAGTGCCACTGTTGAGAAACCCTAAACCAACCCTTTACATTTCTTTTCAGGGAGACCCACAACACTTGTTTCTTAAGAGATGTGCCTCCTCTTTGCCTAGTAATCAGGGAACTCAGCGTTGTTTATGCAGTTATGGTGACCTTCGCATTTTGATTTGATATGAGGCATAAACCAAAGGATATGTGGTAAGTCATTGTTTTTTGTGTCAGAATCACTTAGACTATTTGTTTGAATGAGGTGAGAAGTTGTTTCACTGCGGCAATCCATTAGCTGCTTAGAATGGAGAAGCCGGTAACCCCGTTTAGTGAACACACATGGCAGGACGCAGTGTGAAGTGAGTTTGGGGCTTCTCTTGCTACTGAATGTGGAGTCTCTGACGCCCATCAGGGAAGTTTGGTGTTGCTCTAATCACATCCAGGACAAGAAGGTTCTTGGCCCAATATAATATCTGTGAGGTCTGGGAATAAAAGCTCTATAGCACCATCTAGGCCTTCTTGGGATTTATTTTTGAGACGTAAAAGTTTTTATCTTTGCCTTTCAAATATGCTATAAATCCATTTGTGCCGGACTGCTCTCACCCTTTTTTTTTTTTTTTCACTTACCCCTGCTCAGTGATTACAGGTCATAATCATTCCCAAAGGTTTGTTGTTTTTTTGTTTTCTATTTTTTTTCTGCAGCTGGAAGTCCCTGCCCTTTAGCTTTCCATTTGTTCAATTTCTAGCTTTAAAAACTTCAGCTCAAGCACAACAAAACTCTCTAATTTGGTACCTGGCCATTTCAACACGAATAAGATTTTCCTCTTATCAAACTATTTTTATAAAGGCTCTCTACTTGTGGGGAGAGGGCAGGACCAGAGTCACTGGGAGGAGAAAAAGGCTTGCATACGGCTGCCCTGCATCTCTTTCCCTGCCCTCCAACCCTGTGTATCTGCCTACACAGACCCTCAGTGAAACCACTCCCCTTCAGAAACAATGGCCTGTAGCACTCCTTTGAGAACATGTTATCTTACATAATTATGCTTTGTATGTGTATCATTACCTCCCAAATCACACTATAAATGTTAGAGACTTTATCCTATATCCCCTAGTAATCTACAGCTTGCCTTGATTAATTGTTTTAAAAATAAAAGTATATCCACAATAACTACCTTGTTGAAAAATCAAAAAAGTTATACATGATGGATGAGTCCCAAGACAAAAAATATATATATATCTTGAATGTTTTAGGATAAGATTTACAAACTTACACCAATGCAATTAAACAGCTTGGCTCATTTTAATAAAACAGCTTTATAGCCTGACCCAGGATGAGAAGATGAATAGGAAAGAAAACAGTTTAGGTTTGATTGCATTAATATTTTATTGGAAGCAGCTAGGCAAATTATAGATTGATTGTAAACAGCACACAATCAGTGGCTATGGAGAATTTTGGCATTCAACAAGTGTTTAGCTTCCTTAAGAGTCAGTAGCAACCTTACAGAAAAATAATTCAAACTTTTAATTTCCTAATTTACAAAATATCGCTCATTTATGCAGTTTAGCTGATTATAATTATGAAAACATGCCATGTATTTAACAGCAACTTGCAAGTCCTCCATGGTCCAGATTACTAATAGATTCAATGATGCTCTTTTTTAATATTAATGTCAAGATTTTTAATACATGAAACCACTGACACTGAGATCAAGCATTTTGTCTAAGAAAATGTTTTCTCCTTTTCTCTCTATCAGTATGACGGGAAGCAAAATGATTATTCAGGCTATTACTTTGCTATGCTTTCAGACATATTTGCTACTTAAATTGGGCCATCGTGAATTAATAGCTGCAAATACAGTTTGTAACCGAAATGCTAGCTCTTTGTGGAATGATGGTGCTTTGCTGGAGGCTCTAACGTACCACCATCTGAGCTTTTCTATGGAAACAATGGTTATGCCCAATTTTATTCAACTTGGAAAACTAGGAGGTCAAGATGAAGACAGGGTGCTCTCAGTTCCGTTTATGTCAGGATTTACTGAAAGTCCTTTCTGTGTCAGGACTGTGTAAAGCCAGGGAAATAAGAGATGAATGTGATGCCACTGCTCTCAAGGAGAGCACAGTCCAGAGCTGAGATACAGTATCATATGGAATAGACATTAAGATAAAAATTGATAAGCAGGCAAGGAGAAGCTGGAGTGATTAAAAGAAAAGACAAGTAGTTTTTGAATTGTGATGAAGTTTAATTTTTTTTCTTAACTCCAAGTCCTAAAAAGTGCTAAATATCTCTCTTTTATAAAATTCTTACACACAATTAAAGGCATTAATGGATATTAGAAACCATTATTCGATAACAAGCTTTTACATTCTTTTTTCCCCTCCCAATACAGTTACCTTAAAAATAGGAGGTTGGTTTTTCCTTTTATTCTCTCCAACTCTGTACCCCAATTCTTATTCTGAGATTTCTTTGCTTAAATTGCTAAGTTCTTACCCTTCTCCAAACTCCCCACTCCCATACACCCTGCTCACTGTTGTCAGGTAACATATAACACTCTCTTTGAAGTATGTCTCATATTCAGGACCTTTCTTATATCCAAACTCCCAATCAAAATATCTCCTTATTGTGCCATATTTCTCCATATCCCAATATTTTGATAGGTGGAAGCTAGATAATCTGATGTCACAACTGGTACTGATATGTTCATCCATGTTCCCACATGACAAATATCTACTCTTTAAATCTCTCTGAAAAAAATCTACAAGAAATTCTTTGATTTGGGGAATGTTTTTCTTAAGACAGGAAGGGCATCTCGGCCCAGACAGGTATCAAACTCACTCAAACCCATCATATATTTTCATCCTGAAACTCATGTAATCAGCCACATGCCCTCTATGCATTACGTCTGTTATTTAAGGACACCATGCATGTGCCATACACACCTACAATAAACTGAATATATTTTAGCACATGCATGAAAACTAGGGTAAAATTATTCAATCCAAATCTGTTCACTGTCCTCCTTATTCCTTGATCATGTCCATCAAACACATCAGCAAAGAATACTATTGCATATCATTTTTAACAAATACAGGATATCCAAAACATGTACACACTATGAATAATTATTAACTCCAACGAGTTTAATCTAAAAAGAAAGAAACATTCATTGAGCTATCAGCTATTAAAGTATATATACATTTTGGGGGACACCTTGAATATATATATTATACCACATATTACCTTGTTTTTTTGTTTTATTTTTTTTAATATATTTTTATTGATTGATTTCAGAGAGGGAGGGAGAGGGAGAGAGAGATAAAAACATCAGTGATGAGAAAGAATCATTGATAGGCTGCCTCCTGCACACCCCACACTGGGGATCAAGCCTGCAACCGGGGCATGTGCCCTGACTGGGAATTGAACCGTGACCTCCTGGTTCATAGGTCAATGCTCAACCACTGAGCCATGTCAGCCGGGCTTACTTTGGGTTTTAAAACTATTTAAAATGTCCAGTAGCATATGAAATAATTTTCTGTCATAATGTTTCTCTCTCTAGGAATTTCAAAAGTCCCAGTAGGCCAAAATATAACATATTTGCCTGACTTGTATATAGCAGTTATAACAATTACTATTATTACATGAAACCAGAGGGTGAAAAGTTTCTAAGATATTAATCATTTTCCATCTACTTGAATTCATGGGGAAAACAGTGGCATCATGCAATAATTTCGTGCCTGAAAACTGGGACTTTTATGCAAATGTAAAAATATAATTAGTTTCTTTAAGGAATGATAATACAATGTTTCTCTTCCTCAGACTTTCTAGAATCTGCTGTATCAGTAGTTCACAATCATTATAAACACATTAGCAAGTCCTGGGGAGCTTTACAAAATTATCAGGTCTAAGCCACACTCCAGACCAATGAAATCAGAATCTGGGAGTGGGGGCATCAGCAATTTTTAAAGCTCCATTGAGGTCAAGAACTTCTCACCTAGAGTGAAAACAAGACCAATTATCCTGGTGGACATTCTGGCCTTGGGCATGTGAGAAACACTGACACTGAGGAATATGCAAGAATAAAAAGATGGAAATTGAAGAGTGGCCATCTAACCTCATTTCCTGGCCCCAGATGGAAAATGCAAAGCTAGGAGCCTATCACAAGGATTTGTCAGCAATATTGTAATAGATAATTAGCTAAGAAGCAGAGAGAACTGGTGAGGTTGAAGACATTGATATAGAGAAGGGCAACCATAACCACTCACAGTAAAAAGCCACATCCTGAGCGACCCACAAAATGATGGGTTTGAGTGGTGATTTTGAGGATACATTCACTGAGTATTAAAAGGTCAGGATCAAAGGCAAAGAATTTTTGAAAAAAATCATAATTAGCCTATGGTAAATAGCACAGGGGCTAAAATTACCCTGTGGACATGTGTGGTTAATAGTGAAGTTCTGAGAGAACTATGCAACTCTTTCAAGATTGTTACACAAACAGTAAAAAGCAGCTCTCCTACCAGATGCCTACTATGCTATTCTGACGTGAAGAAATTGATACACTCGATTTCACTGTTAGAAGAGAAAATTAATGTTCCTCACTTTAAATATGTCCAATAAGTGCCTAGACGAATGATTGTTGGTATGAAATCTGGATTGTCCATCTATGGTGGATAACTCTATTTCTATTAAAGGAGTACTATCAAATCATAAAGCGAGAAGTAAAGGATAAAGCACCTAGGCCTTGAATTTCAGGTAAATAGATGTATTTCCTTTATATTAGTGAAGTGAGAACATGGAGTTTATAAAATAGTAAATCTAGATCTAGATTTTACAATAAAGAAAATCCAAAGAAATCTGCATGTTTTCCTGAATTATGCATGGGAGACTGGGATGTCTGGAATACTCAGCCTCATTATGGCTAAGGGAATGCTGTAGACTAAACTACATGTTAAGTGGGATAAATTGTGTTCAGAAGGGCCATTATGTATACCCTGTCTTGCCAAATTCCATTCGCTCTTTAAATAGGTTTGGTCCAAGTGTATAAAGCTCATCCATTTCACTTGGAGTTATCTACACATTTTTTAGGCCCTGTTAGCACTTTTAACTATATATCTGAGCAATAGATTGTCAGTATAAAGCATAATCTTTTATTACTAACTTTTATCTTTTAGATTTCTTCAATAGATGAACCTTTTTGATAAAGAAACAGATGTGAGCCCTGGCTGGTTTGGCTCAGTGGATAGAGCGTCAGCCTGTGGACTCAAGGGTCCTGGGTTCAATTCAAGTCAAGGGCACATGCCCAGGTGCGGGCTCCGTCCCCAGTAGGGGGCGTGCCAGAGGCAGCCAATCAATGATTCCCTCTCATCATTGATGTTTCTATCTCTCTCTTCCTTTCCCTTCCTCTCTGAAATCAACAAAAATATATTTAAAAAAAGAAAGAGAGAAAGAAACAGATGTGAGAGCTAAAATGGCCCATGTGGTTTAGATGTCTTTGCTCTATTGTTCAAGAGATAGAACTGTGTAGGAAGTAGCTCCAAATCTAACATCTCTTATGGTTTATTTTCATTATTTTTTTAATGAGAATTTCTGTGTGATCTATACCTTCTGAATATCAAATGCAAAATTTCTTCTTTTATCTATAGACAAAATTTTTTCTCCTTAAAAGTGAACAAAGAATTAAAAGGAAGTGAAGGGAAAATAAAATATTTTACTTTTTTACTCATTACCTGATAAAATAGTTAATAATTTGATCAAATTATTAGAATGATTTTGAAAATGTATGTAGCCACTCATATATTTTAAGATGAGTTAAAATGTTTTATTATAATTTGAAATAGTTGGAAAAGATATATACAGGGGTGGGGAAAAGTAGATTTACAGTTGTTCATATGGAAAAAGACATGTAAGTTATGATTATTACAATAGCTTTATTAACTAAAAAGAATGCCACAATGGCACAGTGTACTTAGGTACACCTACTTTTGCCCACTGCTGTATGTTTTAGAAAAAGAGGTTTTTCCTCCTGTGTGTCTCCTTTATTATTTACACAGAACACTGCACTGCTGATCACCAAATGTATGCAGTTTGTTCCCCTACCAAGCACTTATTTGCAACACCAGCTGAGGGTCCTATAATGCAATTCAATACTGACACTATATACCTGGAGATAGTGTCAAATGTCACAGATTAAGGGTTCAGTCCCACAAGACTGCCCCCCTCCCCAACTTCAGATGCCAATTGCAAGTCCAGGTGATTCTGGACAGGATGACTTTGAAGCTCAAAATATGTTAGATTGCAAAGGAAATATGTGTTAAAAAAGAAAAACGAGCAGTGTAAAATATCTTATTGTCGAAACATTTTGTTTATATATCCTATATAATAAAACCCTAATATGCAAATCAACTGACCGGTGGAACGACTGGTCGCTATGACATGCACTGACCACCAGGGGCAGACGCTCAACACAGGAGCTGCCCCCAGCCTGCAGGCCCCTATTGGCAGCGGCTGCGGTGGCGGGGGGTGAAGCTGGCAAGCGGGTGGCACTAGGCCAGCCAAGGCAGGTGTGAGCAGGGGCCCCGATCACCCCGCCAGTCGCCCCACAGATCAGCCCTAATTGCTGGCCAGGCCTAGGGACCCTACCCATGCACAAATTTTGTGCACCGGGCCTCTAGTATGATATATTTAAATACATATATTTAAATCAATAATAGTAGACCTCAAAAATATTTTTATGCCACAGAAATTAGGATTGATATTATATTCTGTTTCAAATTACAGGGTGTGGCAAAAGGAGGTTCACAGTTGTTCATATGAAAAATAATACAATAATTAATAAAGACAGTGTAAGAGAGTCCCCAGCTCCATGTGCTGATATGTGAAAAATACAATTGTTCCCATCCTGAGAGCCAAATCATTTGGAAAGTTTTTAAATGAATACAGGGGCCCAAAGCACACCCTAGTCGGATGTATTTTTAAGTAGCTCATAGGGAGTTTCTGTGCCACATCAGGGTTATAAAGCACTGCTCTGGGGAGTTTGTGAAAAATTAGTCTTTACTTTCAAATCTCCTTAGTAGTTTGACTCACATAGGGGAGTATAAGCTGAGTGAGGTCACCCCTCTCCTATAGACCCTTGGAGACTAGGCTAAAGAGAGGCATGTCAACAGATGCCTAAGGCTTGGGTACCTGTGTGGTCCAGTTCCTATTGCAGCAGTAGCTGATTCCCCCAATCCTTCCTTTATTTACACACCAATCCATGTACTGATGGGGTTAAAAGACAAACTACACAAAACAGAGAAGCCAGGAAAGAAATTTTTAATTTTCACCAGCAGATCTCTACCCAGTTGTAAGATTTAGTACACTTAGAGCTAACCAGGCTTCCAAGAAAAAGTATCTCCATATCCTGACTTCACTCTCTCAGCTCTTATTCATGTTTATTATTAAAATATTTTATTAATGTGCATCTCCCTAAGTACTGATTTTAAAACAAATATATGCATAACGTGGTTTTATTAATTTAAAACTATAATCATGTAATTATGCTGTCTTTTATTTTATAAATCAGTTAACTTTACAATTATTATTTATTAAATAGCATCTAAAATTTACCTTGTTTCAACAGAAAAAGCCAAACTTGAGACTTGCCCCAATTTTTTAACTCCTACTTGGGGATGTGCCCGCAACCAAAGTACATGCCCTTGACCGGAATCGAACCTGGGACCTTTCAGCCCACAAGCCAACGCTCTATCCACTGAGCCAAACCAGTTAGGGTAGGAACAGTGTTTCTTATTTAGATGTATTGGCTCTGGTTCTCTCTGTATCTCTCTGTATCTCTCTCTCTCTCTCTCTGTCAAGTCCTTTGCCTTCCCTTCTGAAGGCTAAGAAAGCAGACATCACCTCATTTCTTTCATCCTGCAGGTACAGATTTTTGTTTGAATTGTGATGGAAGTGTCTTCCTGAGACATCCCAATTTGTACACTGTTTTTTATTCACATTCCACTAAAAGCCAGTGGCCAGAAATGAGTAGAGTTTACACACATGTTAAAACAAAATATCTCAATATTTCTTTTGCAATTGATTGTGCTTTTTAAATGAGCTGTTAATAATTTAAATTTATGTTTATTGCCCTTGACAATGTAATAAATGTGCTTTTAAAGTGTGTGAATTTGTCTCATCTTCCTGCATATCCTTTTCCTGTTTATACAAAATCATTTTCTCATTTATCCTTGAATCTTAGCTCTTACTTTTATTTTTCTCTTTTTTTCCTAACTTTATATCTTGGTTTGGATATTATAGATTTTATTTTTAGTAATTAAAATTTCAACATGAATATTTAACTGTATGTATTTGCAGCATAATCCAAAGATTCTCACCAAGGACCTTATGCTCAACTACCCTTAAAATACTTCAACTGCCTAACGTCTTGCAAATCATTGTCTAGAAGTTTAATTTCAGCATTTAAAAGACACCTACAAAATAAGCCACATATTACAGTCAATAGTAAGCATTAGAAAAGAAGTATGTGTCTATTTGTTTTACTTTTTATCCAATCCCAGAGATTTTCCCACTTTGCTTTCTCCCCCTTCTCAAACTGCCATTCTCTGGAGCATTTTCTAAATCCATTGAGATTTTGCTTCCTGGCAATTGTCCTCAGTTTGGCTCAAATAAACTCATAAAAATTCTCCACAGGTTTAAACATTTCTTAGGTTGACAAGTTTGGCGTTTTGTGTTTATGATGTTATTTGCTGTTGGTAGCATACTTTTGCATGGGGGGAGGATTGAATGAGGGAATTCTTTCTTTACATCAGCAGAAGTAGTATTTGAGTGAGAGATTCTTTTGCAGATTTATATTTCTGAATCTGTTAGAAGTAGATTTACCTTATTTTCCCACATATATTTATACTAGAAGCCCAGTGCATGATTGAATCATGCACGTGTAGGGTCCCCTACACGCTTTCGCTTTTCGCGGTGGAGCTGGGTGCCTGTCCGCAGACAGGCACCCAGGTCCCCCACTTTTGTTTTTTTTGTTTTTGTTTTTGTTATTGTTTTTGCTGTGAAAGAACTCATTTATTGGGTGGTGGACTCAGTGGATCCAAAGTGGAGAGCTGGTGAAGGGATCGGTGGCTTCCAGTTTCAAGCGCTGGTTCTCAGTCCTGCGGCACCTGTTTATGGATCGCTTCGGCGAGGCTGGGCCAGGTCAGGGCCGCACGCACTTTGGCATCCGGGCCGGGGATGCTCTCCAGGCCCCACAGGGTGAAGCGGCTGAAACTGGCGGAGGCACGAATAAAGCGGTCGAAGTCCCGCTCCAGCGCCTCCGGGGGTTCCACCAGCTCCTGCTCGTCCTTGTCGGATCCCGCTGAAAAGTCCTGCTTCCCCACCGACTTCTCTTCCATCACCATCACGTATCCCAGCAGGCCAGGCGGCACCTCCACCTCCTCGCCCCTCAGACTGCGGGCCCCGAAACGACACTTCGAGTCCATGGGGACCCTGACGGATGGCCGGGGTGAAAAAGCGCCCCACAGGGGCGGGCCGGTTAACCCGGACTTCACAGGGCAGGAGGTGCAGCGTGTGCGCAGAGTGACGGGGCATAGGTGGATGCGGTGCTTCTCCATGTCTTCCTCGTCACTGCTCTCCATCCTCTGCCGGGTTTCCGTGGCTCGCTGACTGAGGCCAGAGCTCGCTCCCCCACTTTTGATGGTCCGCGGCCGCTGAGGGGGGCTACCCTGCTGTTGAGAGGTGCAGGGGGTGGGACCCCTTCAGCGCCCCCCCTGCACCTCTCAACAGCAGGGTAGCCCCACTCAGTGGCAGCGGATCCGTGCCTCTCAATGGCCGGATAGGCCACCCCAAGTCCCGCCCCCCAGCCTCCCGCCGCCCAATCGTGGGCGTAGCGGAGTGATGGTAATTTACATGTTACTCTATTATTAGATAGGATATTTAGCTGTTTAAGCTACCTGGACTTTTCCATCAGCAACACATCAGGTGCATAAAAAAAAAGTAGTATTACACAACTGCTACCAATTTGATGTTATCTAGTTAGAAGGTTAAAATATATAGCTCTAACAGGTATTAAATAACCAGCAATCCCAGGCATTATAGATCACCCAGAAAATCAGAATAGCATCATTAATCTTGGTTATAAACAGATGACAATAAAAGCTAGCGAAGCCAATTATAAATTGTAGAACAATTTTAATAGGGCAGAATTAATTCAATGGTTTGAAAAAGGTTGCCTTAACAATTTTATTATTCCCAAGGCATATTAATTTGTGTTAGAAAAGTGAAATACAAATAATTGAAGGCAAGAGATATTAAGCTTATAAAATTCTATCATTTTTCCCCCAAATAAAGGGCCTGGATAAAAAGCTCATGATTAATTTAATACCCCTTATAATTCACAAAAATCTACTATAATAAATTGAATTTTATTTAGACTCTGGATTTTGTTCTTTATTAGCATTTTATTGGACCAGGCTAATTTTAAAATGTAGCTCTTTTATGTACAAATAAAGATTTAATTATTTTACTTTTCAAAGTATAAAAATAATTTAATTTTGTAATGTTCAAAATTGTATAGGATGGGTTAAAAGAGGAACATTCATGCACAAAATTTACAAAGAGAGACTTTATTGTAACATGACTTACAATAAGGGAAATATGAAGGAAGCAAAATCTAGTGCCAAATAATATGATTTAAATATATCTTGGCATGGGCTTATTAATGAATTGGAGTTATTCTAAAAATTATACAAAATTGTCAAAAATACTTATTGAGCTCATGGAATGCTCACATATAACATTAATTTTTTATTTATTTAAGATTTTCCATTGATTTTTAGAGAGAAAGGGAGAGGGAGAAAGAGAGAGAGAGAGAGAACATCAATGTGAGTGAAACATCGATTGGCTGTCCCCAGCATGCCCCCCACCAGGGAGCCTGCAACCCAGCACATGCCCCAACCAGGAACCCATCTGTCAATTCTTCGGTGCACAGGACAACCCCAAACAACTGAGCCACATTGACCAGAGCTAACATTACATTTTTAAAAGCTTGCTTCAAGCTACATATATACATATTAACATGTATACACATATATACATATATACATATATATATATATATATATATATACACACACACATATATACATATACAATACACATATACTACACATAAACATACACATATACATAAACATATACATGTAATGCTGAGGGATAAAAGTGGAATAAATAATTTTTAAAATGTGTATGTGTATATTCTACAACAGGATATTGTCTCCTCTGAGCACCCTGAGCTCTCTGATCCCTGTATTGCAAGTAGGACTGTCCTCCAGGGAAGGAGAATTCCAGGCAGAGCTACAAGTATGGAATGATTATTAGGGCCAAGGGAGACATGTGTTACAATGTAGGCCTGTGGTTCCAGCCAACCCCATAGGGAGCTGTGGAGCTAAAATGATCCATCAGAAATGTCTTGCATTGGGCCAACATGACCAAGCCTTTATGCTTGGGACTCCAGCAGTTACTGGTTTGGCCAGCTCTTAGAAGGCGTGAACTTGGGCAGGGCAGCTCTCCGTAGCTGAAGCCATTTCAGAAGAGGCGGCCAGCACTCACAGTTACTGGTACAACAGTGCATCCTTGAAGGAGAATCTGGGCATCACATCTCCTTCTCCACTACTCCCTATAGTTTGTACCTAGGTAAGTGTATATTTACTACACGTAATTATTATATTATTGCACAGTTGGATGGCATGGATAAAATTAAATCACACTAATATATCCAAAAATTTAATTCTTTACCTACCCAGTTTTTTTTAAAGCATTTTTTCTGCAAGAAAAATATCAATAAACAATGTGTTACTTGTAAGCAACTCTCTGCTATGGGAAATATATTCCATTATTCATTTAAAAAAATTTTTTTGCATACTGCAAGATATAGAAAGCTACCTATTATAGGTAGGATATGTTACCAGGAAGGCATTTCCCCAAAGCAAGGCAAATTTTCCCTCCCACTATAAACTTATCTGCTACTGAACAACCATCCTTATCTATAAAGGGGGCAGGGACTTTATTAACAGAATCTTATAATTATTGTTTTATTATTTTTAAAGTTGTAACTAATAAATGCACATGCTTTAGAATGTTAGATCAAAAAATAAACCAATGATATTCACTGTATGCCAAACCAATGATCCATTGGTTACTCAAACATCAGTTCAGTTATCTCGGTCATGAGTAAGTAAAGAGTAAGCAACTAAATGGTAGGTCCACTGTCCATTGTATCATGGTACTTCCGTTTGAAATGAGTAATATGTGTTGTGTTTTGTTTTATTTTTATCAGCAAATGCCTGTTGTCCACATGGGCTCCACACACACATTCATATACAAACACTAAAAGCATAATATTGATAGGCTCCGTAGAAATATGCCAATAGAACAATTTTAGAGATGTACTATCACAAAAAATTAGGAAACCGCTAATGTGGAATATACATTTCAAAGCTATAAGTGCTGAGCATTAGTTTAATAGATAGCATATTTAATATAACAAAAATCAAAATATTTCCTCATTTAGTCTCAGGGCTAGTGTCATACCATAAAAGGAAACTCACTTAAAAACCAACAACAAGAACAACAACAAAAAACACAGTGAAAAATCTAAAAAAACAATAATAAAAGAATCTTTCCTAGGCTAAACTAATAATTCTTTTATTTATATGTTTTGTTTAATCATCCAAATTTTTACTTAGTTGAACTATAAAATAGCAAAGATTGAAGTACAAATATTATAGATTCATCAGCACTCTATCAAGCATATTTCCCCTCTTTTTACTTAAAAAATAAATTCTAATTATGTGTTAAAAGGTTGTGTTGTTGATTTTTTCTTTCCTGCAAAAAGCTTTATTGTTTCCATTTGGCCCAATGCATGGGAGAAGGCTCCAGGGTGGTTAAAAGGATGCCTGGTGGTTTCAGGGAGAGGCTAGGGCAAAAGCCAGACCACAGGGGATGCAGAGGGGTCCTTCAAAGGTCTCTGGGCTCCAAAGGCTCCTGGTGGTGTTTGAAGGTGAGCCTTTTAAAAGAGATACTTGCCCAGCTCAGCCTGGAGCCAGCCAGCCTGCGGAGGTGAGTCAGGTGTCTCCCATCTTCTTGATGAGTTTCACCTCCTTACCCAGGAAATCGTTCTCCTGGAAGTCACAGACGACTGTCTGCGTGGGTAGAACCCAGGGCATGCAGCTCCAAAAGGGCCTGGTTCAGGTTCCTCTCCAAGGCCAGGGTGACTTCCCTGGCGCCTGAGTTTTGCCCACTCACCTTGGGAAGGCTTCAGCACATCCTGAGAGAGAATGTGGCCACCACGCTGACTTGCATCTTTAAGAGACGCTCGGGTCCTCCAATTTCTCCTCAGGCAACTCTCAGAAGCCACATTATGGAAGTCAAAATAGGAGCCCAGAGACAGGTAGGTGTAGGAGGCCCACAGATTCAGGCTGGCCGGGCAGTTGACGGCAGCCTCCACCTTGGTGGAATAATTCTAAGGAATTTGAGAGCTCATTGTTTGGCAATAGGAGTTAAAGTCAAAACAAAACAAACAAACAAACAGTGTAGGCTGGTCTCAGAGGCTGAGGTTGTTGGAGGTGGCTCCGAAGGTGGTGCCTGGAAAAGAGGTTGGAGGGTGGTCAGAGGCTGGAAGCAGGGGCATCCCTGGATCTGTTCTGTCCAATCACTTTTGAAGCAAGAGTCAGATCCGGGACCGCCGAGGGCACTGCCAACGTGTTTTGTTTGTTTTCTAAATGTGAGTAAGCAGTTTTCTAAAATGAGTGGGCAAATAACAAAATATTCAATTTTGCATAATTAATTAAACAAATAAACTATGGAGCTAGTTATATTCTCCTTGAATAGCATCAATTTCTCAGAATCTTGGACTCCTTAAAAACTTGAAAAAGAAATTATTGATTTTTGTAGGTGCATTTTATATTTTCTAGCAGATAAATCACTCAAGGTAGCAATCTTTAATTTTAGTCTTAGAAAAAAGTATTTTAAAATATGAAACAATGGAAACTTTATTATAGAATGGAAAGATTTATTACAGAAAGTGCTGAGGAGATACAGAGTAAGTCTGTCTCTTTAATAAAATGCTTCATCCATCATCCAAAGTACACAATATTTTACTTTCTTGTATGCAAATACATTTTTTTGGGCAGTGTCATAACATAGAGATAAAAGCATGGGCATTGAGCAAGATAGACTTGCCACTTACTACCTGAGGGACGTGAGCAACGCATTTGGGTTCTCCCAATTCTAATTTTCTCATTGGTCAAATAGGATTAATAAAACATACTAACCCATACAGGTTAACCTATTAAAAAAAACACATATACCATCTCATATGATCCTTTCCACTTACTATTTTTATTTGCATTTATTTCCTATAGATATACCAGTCTTTTTTGAAGGAATACGTTGTTAATGTAATAAAAAACAAGGTATGTATTAGTAGTCAACCAGTTTCCTATATCATTTCCTTATATGGTATATGCCCAGTCATCTCACACCATCTCATTATTCTGTATTTATCATCTGTCTTACTGCTGGATTTAAACACAGCAAAGTAACTAAAAATGCTTTAGAGTTATTTTTTTCCTATTATGATTTATTTCAAAGGGAAGTTAACTATACCCAAGACAGCACAAATATTTAAAGAATACAAAATATGTACACAGTTTCTGATTATTGATGCTAGAACCTAGGGATGCTCTAAACAATTTTAATATACTTTAAGTTGTGCAGCTACATATCTTGAAGGAAATAGATATTATAAAGATGAGAAAAGTGAACTCAGATAAATAAAGGGATTTTGCCAAGGTCAAAATGTTACCAAGAGCCTAATTACACATAAACAAAGGCTGTCTCCTATAAACTACCTGCAGAAAAGCTGTTTACAAAATCATACATCCAGGATTATTCTAAATATGATAAAATTCCCAGCTGTTCACAATAATTTGACAGTTTAAATTTGTCAGAATGTTGAGCAATGTGTGTATGTGATTTATTGTTTTGGAGCTCCTCATACTAGAGAAATAGAATCATCACTCAAAATGCTGTCAGGCCTCAACATTCCACTTGCAATTGCCTACTGTGAGGGCCTGGGAATTTCCTATACTATTTTGTGTGGTTGAAAACTAATTAACATATCAAATTTCTCCTTCTCTTTCTACATTGGATTTCTATTATTTCTTTTTTAAACAACCTCCTATGGGGATACAAAAGATAAGGTAAATATCAACACAGTGCCTAACTAAATTGATCTGGATTCCAAATTATTTGATAAGACCTGAAATAATGAAAAGTTATTTTAATATATATTGTGATAATTATTTTATTATTATGAACCTGTACTCACTATTATTCATAGGGTCTTTGACAAATATGCTTTTGGGACCAGCTAAACAGTAAAATCTGTATCTTTCACCTATAAGATGAGATCATATTTGATTATGTTTAAAAAATCCTTCTATATATATCATGCTTTTTAATAAATTGCTCTGTTAAGAATTCAATATTTATAGAATATTTTTACAAATAATAGCTGTGCTAACACATTTTGAGGGAGAGAGAACAAACTGCTTAGTGCTAAATTTGTGTGGCATTCAATTTTCTTATTCAGTGAGTGGCCATGTGAAAAAAATAAATTTGATATCAGCTGAATATGACTTTTTAAGTTTCAAAATAAATAAATGAATAACACCTAGAGTTTTCCAAACTCCATATACCTAAATTATTCAGTTTCTTGAGTTCCAACCAATAACTAAAATTTCCACTTTGGACTTTTTTTTTCTTTTCTTTCCAGATTTCAATCCAAATTGTCATGGTATAAGATTTTCTTTATTTGCATGAAAACAATTTAATGTAACATCTTAGGTTATGATTTGGGGTAAGATACATTATGTCTTGTTAGGTTCTAGAACTAACTCCATGAAATTTGGACTGATGGCTCAATATCTGCTTGACCACATGCCTAAATCCAGAATTACTAAAATGTTTGAAATTCATTTTGATAAAAGAGTAGCATGAAATGGAAGGTCTCAGTCCACCAAATGTTGATCCAAGCTTTTAAAAAAAATTAAGCTCTCAATTATTCATAGAATTACTTTTTCTGCAATAGCTACCCCACTACCATCCCTAGCCCCACTTACAGATGGGAAAATAAAGGTAACTCTCCTTATGTGGGATAAATACTAATAGGATAATTTAGAATTTAAGAAATGGGCAGAATTTAAACTCTGAAATGCTTGCATGTGCCAAGATGGAACTTTCTAAAAAAAAAAAAAAAAAAAAAAAAAAAAAAAAAAAATATATATATATATATATATATATATATATATATATATATATATATATATATATCTGCTGTTCTAAATTCCTCAGAGAGAGCAAGATGAGTAAGGTATAGGCCCTCTTCTTAAGGAGCTTATCGGTTAATGGGGAGTAAGGTCACAAAAACTGCTCTGGAAGTTCAAAGAAAAGAAAGGTGTGTATTGATGGGATGAAGAAAGGCAGTTTAAGGGAAATGCCTGAAGGTTAGGTAGGATTTTGACAGGTGGAAATGATAGTGATAGGACAGAATGTTCCAAGCACATACGATGAAGAGGTGGGGAAGTTCAGGGTAAGGAAGCAGTCACTGAAATAGAATATTTGTAGGGGGATAGTGAGTTTAGGCTAGAAAATAGGTAAAGCTAGAGACAGAGGACCTTAGGTAGCAAGTCAAGAAGTACTGGAAAGTGATATATCTGAGCTCTGTTTTAATCTGGAATGGAGGATAGAGGGAAAAGAAGTTGAAAGGACTAATAATTATGGAACTCTATTGCTTAGGATATGAATTCATTAGAGGTTAACCAAGAATGAAAGTTTTTGCTAAAGCAAAAGGGTGAAATAAAATTTTAAGATGCAGTAAGGCCTTCATTCATTCATGCATTCATTCATTCATGTATTTTATTCAGTGACTATTTATTGAGTGCCTACCATGACCAGATACTGCTGCTGTTTGGTGTTGGGGAAACAGAATAAAAAATGCAGAACCTTTTCCTTCAGGGAGCTTACATTCCTAAAAGACTTGAACCTTCTGGCCAAAGAACCTGATGCCATTACTAAAAATAATTGTTAACAATGTATTTTTCTCAGCAAACTGACCCAGAATCTACTGTTAAAGACTCACTGATGCCTAATTTTATTCATGTAGGTAATAACAGGGCCTAGGGGAATTAAAATCTCTTAACAGTTTGCTATTGCTGTTGTAACAAAATGAGTAACGTAAACACACACACATTATCTTACACCTTATCTGAAGGTCAGAAGTACAAAAGCAGTCTCACTGGGCTAAAGTCAAGGTGTTGGCAGTGTTCATTTCTCTCTCTCTCTCTCTCTTTTTTTTTCCTTTTCCTGCTTCTAGAGGCTGTCAACATTCCATGACAAGCCTATCACTGCTAGCCCTCTGCTGAGATGAGTGAGGGAAATCATGATTCATGTGCCGAATCTACTCCAAATGCCTTCTGTGTGATTAAATACTCTCATCTTTTGAGCCCTGCAGGCTCTAACAAAAGGTTGTCTAGCTACACCCTTGGCTTTCTTTCCAGAGCATGCTTTCCTGACAACGAATCCCTGATACTAGCATCTTTTGAACTCTGAATAAACTGAGAATTTCTCAGATTATCTAGTCCCAGTTCCTTTCTGCTTTACAGTTCATCCCTCAATTTTTATCTTTCCTCTCTCATATTACTAAGCCATATCTTTAGTATTTTACTTACAAATCTTCTCAGCCTAATAGCCAAGTTCATCACTTTTTACTTTCTACACAACTGTATGGTACAGTACAGGTCCATTTCTTGCCATCATATAAAAGGATACCCTTTCTTTAAGTTTTCCGTAACATTTTCATTATTTCCTTCTCAACTATCACCAGCAGTGGCTTTAATATCCATATTTATGTGAATCGTCTTTTTGTGATGATTTAAGAATTTTCTGAGACAATATAGGTGTCCTCTACTATGCTTCCCACTTCCTCGGAGCCCTCACTAGATGCCTCTTTAAATGCCATACTTCTTCTACAGTTTAAGGAAGGCTAGGCTTTTCCTGGAATGCCCCTCAAACTTCTTCCAGCTTCTACTCATTATCCAATTTTAACATATGGTGATGGAAGACGATTTGGCTTTGGGTGGTTTCCACACAGTGCAATATACAGATCTTATAACATAGAAATCTACACCTGAAACCTATGTGATCCTATGAATGTTACTCCAGTAAATTTAATTTTTTTTTAAAAAAGCTACTTCCACATTTTTAAAATATTTATTATAGTAGCATCCCACTTCCAGGTAGTACCAGCATCTGTATTGCTCTTCTATTGTTAATGTAACAATGACCACATGGAAAGTGCTGATAGGGAGCCCTGGGGGAAGGGGTGGAGGAGGGGTGCCAAGGGAGAGAAAACCTATTGCCTGATATTTAAATCATAAGGCAGACCTCAGTGCTACTGCAGAACTTTATGAATCAGTAGTAATGATGCTTAAATACAGAATGTACAATGAGTCACATGCATAATTTAAAAATGCATAATTAGAGGCACATGAGATTGTGTATTACAAAGGAATCTCTCAACCAGTCTCTTACACACCTGAATCAGTCTCATGCAAACATTAGGGAAACATTAACACCTGTAATGAATGTGATTTCATAAACTGAAAGTTTCTTTTTACATCGACTTCTTAGAGTATTTTATTAACGCTTCAAATATCAAATATGTAATGTATCACTGGGAACTACTGCCTTGTAGAACATTCAGTAATGATATAACAAACTTCTGATACAATACAAGGAAAGTTGGTAGAACTTTACAGTGGACATTAAAGCTAATTCATTAAAACATAGTAATGAAATTCTAGCTTTACAATTTAAATAAAGGAGCTAATTGGAAAAGACAGCAAACAAAGAGAAATGTAATGGCATACTAATATATCTAGGTTAATACTCTTGCAGAGAACAAAGGCATACAATTTAATATAAATAAAAATCTGGAAATATAATTCAAGGCTAAAGTGGAAAATTCATACTAAAAGAAGATCTAGGGAAATGAGGAGATTAAAAAATCATTACTGAAAAAAAAATCTCAATTCTCACTGAATTGTTGAGGAGTAAAGTGAGAGTTATATTTAGCAGTTATTGATGCTAATTAGCAACAAGTCCCAGATTTTAAAAGTTAAAAGGCTACATTGTTCTGAAGTTAGCTGTGATTTATCACTTTCAAAGAATTTTTAAATGACACTACAGTTTTTGTCTGAGGTTAACTAACTCATGTATATTATAGAAATTTTGCATAGCAAATGATTTTAATTTCACCTTTTAGCAAACCCTATTTTGAAGAGGTAAGGTCAGCAAAAGACCATATTTGCTTTACCTTACCCTGAGCATCCCTGCCAGTTGCCACTGCTAAGCCTAAATTCTTTTCTAGTTTTATGTTTTGCATTGTTATATTGAAGGTAAGTTAGAAGAAGGTGAACAAAATGGAGATTGTGCAAACATTATGACACTATCATAATATCAGATGGTTTCATTATAAAATGCTTTATAGGGAGATATTTAATATTTATTGAATGATAAATTTACCTTCTTTGCCAGCAATTTTTGGGGTGCTTCATTTACTACCTAAGGTTTACATAGGCATTCAGTACTTTACATGAAATGTAATGGCTCATGAATGAGATTTCTCCCATTTATCTCATGTTTTGCATTCTCACACCTACTCTAGTAGTTTAGCCCCTCATCTTAACTGACCATAGCAATAAACTTTTAATAATTTTCCCTGACACCAGCACTAATGTCCTCAATATATCTTCTACATGTCAAAACAGCTAACTTTCAAAAATGCAGAGCTGATAAAAATAGCTTCCTTGCTATAAATATCTGATGTTTACAGAACCATGTAGAAATTTCCAACGATGATCTGACAAGGCCCTACAGCTAGCCCCAACCCATTTTTTTTCCAGCCACACATTTATTTCATAGTTAGTTCTGTTTCTCTGTTAATTCTATTTCTCTGGAATCCTGACTAATACAACTGCTGAGAGAAGTTAAAGAAGAGGTGTTGTGGGTTGAATCATGTTCCCCAAAAAGATAGGTGCAAGCCCCGATTAAAGGTATCATCTTGGATTAGGGTGGTCTCTAAGTCCAATGACTGGAGTCCTTATAACAAGAGAAAAATTTGGACACAGGCACACACAAGAAGAATGTCAGGTGATGACAGAGGCAGAGATGGGAGACATATTTAGAAGCCAGGAATTCCAGGGTTTGACGGCAACCACCAGGAGCTGGGTGAGAAGGAGGAAACACACTCTCCCCGAAACTCGTGGACACAGACAGCCATGTGGTAGTTGCCAGAGGGAGGAGATGGGATGGGGTGAAGGGGGCCTAATATATGATGAGTCCTTGAATTTTTCTGTGTTCCACAGTCAATGATTATCATCTTAAAGCAGCCTACTGGTTAGTTACAAGTACTACAGGATGGGAAGGAGTGAATGGCACAGTTAACTGCACACAATTGCTGGATAAATAATTCAAAACAGTGCCCCTACTAAGCTTCGGTCTAGAAGAGATTAAATGACATATTGGTGTGCAAACTCATGATGAAAGAGAAATTATAATTTGCAGTTTTTACTCTTGTAATTTGTATAATCATTCCCTCCAAATTGGTAATTCCAATACAGTTGTAAAGTTGGAGAGCTATAAATCTATAAATACATTACATTGTATATTAGTATATAGTATTAAATATAGCATTTTCTGATTAATTATTATACTGCATTGGTAGGTACTGGATTAACTATGTAGTAATTATCAGTTTTAATAATAAATAATTACTAAGTGTAAGTAACCATAATAAGTACTGAATTGACTTTAAATTATCTTTAAGGAAAAAATATTTATAATTTCTTCTAGGTTTTTCACCAACTTTATGCATGCAAAATTATTTTAGCCCTAACTGGTTTGGCTCAGTGGCTAGAGCGTCCGCCTGCGGTCTCAAGGGTCCCAGTTGCGATTCCGGTCAAGGGCATGTACCTTTGTTGCAGGCACATCCCCAGTAGGGAGTGTGCAGGAGGCAGATGATCGATGTTTCTCTCTCATTGATGTTTCTGACTCTCTATCCCTCTCCCTTCCTCTCTATAAAAAAAAAAAAAAAAATCAATAAAATATATTTAAAAATTGTTTTAATACCAATTTTATTTTAGAAAAAAATAATTTCCTAGTTACAGAAATGCAAAAATAAACATGCTGCATTCCAAAAATTTTAAAACTACTCTCTTACCACTTAGAAATAGCTGAACCAATTTAAACTAAATTTAAGTTTAAAAATAAAGTACTCCTGAGCTGAATTCCCATCTGTTGAGTTTCTGTCTCAGGGCCTAGTTTTTAGTTGATTACAAACACTGAGAGAAATTGATCGTGTATCCTGGGACCACCTCATTTTGTAATAGGAAGCAATGGTCACCAGCAATGAGGGAATATACTCTGTGCTTAGAAGTCAACCTTTTTACCATTCTAAATTGGTTGGTTTGGAGTTTAAAATCAATATTCATATATTTTATTTCACACACTGCTTTATCATAATGCAATATCTTCCCCTGCTGAGGTGTAAAGAAAAGGGTTTACTTTAGCAATAAAAAGTAGGTGGGCAGAAATTGCTAGACAATTTATAGCTTTCCCTAAAAATAAATTGGATGCTATTACTTACATTGTACATAGAAAAGAGTAAAAGAAAAGAGAGAAGAGACCATAGGTTTGAGTATTATGCAAAATCAGAAAGTAAGAAATGAAAAATCCAAAGTTTTGTATCTTTAGTTAGGCAAAGTATATCACAGGCAAATTAATACCACAAGCATAGTATAATTTAAATTTCTTAAATTTCCAGAATATTCTAGGTGTAGTATTATGGTCAGATTCTAAAATGATATGATATAACAAATTATATTGATACTTAAAAGAAATCATTTTTCCTATATAAGCACAAAATACTATGTTATAGGGTAGGCATGATGAATATAGTTTTAACATTAAAACACATGTTACAACATCTATAATGTTCATTTTATTCATCTATTATTGAATACCTGCCACAAGACAGACATCATCCTAAATCTGCAAATCCAGATTTTATATTTGAAACTAGATAGTTTTTCTCATAGTCTACTATTACCAAATAACTTCTTCATCTCTGGTATAGCACTCAACTTCTTCAAGTTCATTTTATTCTTTTTAGAGTTTAATTTCTTAGCATATTTGTATGTTGGCTTTTTTCTTTTCTGTAATCCAGTAAATTGCAACACTTTTCTCCACTCTCTAATTCTAGTTATGTGAAATAAAAACTTTTCCTAGTGTTCCACAAAACAATATATCAATATAATTAATTTCTAAATCCTCAAGCAATCAAAACTAATGATGTTTAGTGTTGGTGATGGAATGTTAAGTCTAAAAGAATAATAGAGGTTTCATATGTTCATTAGACTTGGCATTTAACTTAATAAGTGGATGGAATTGGAGAGCATTGTGCTAAGCGAAATAAGCCAATCAGAGAAAGATAAATATCACATCATCTCACTCATTTGTGGAATATAATGAACAACATAAACTGATGAACAAAAACAGATCCAGAGACAGAGAAGCATCCATCAGACCGTCAAACCTCAGAGGGAAGGTAGGGAAGGGTGGGGATAAGGGAGAGAGATCAACCAAAGGACTTGTATGCATGCATATAAGCCTAACTAATGGACGCAGACACCAGGGGGTGAGGGCATGAGTGGGGGAGGGGGGGTGGGGAGGTAATGGAGGGATAAGGACACAATCCCTTAATCAATAAAGAAAAAAAAAACTAATTTAAAAATGTATTTAACTTGACATTTGATTTTACACTGGACAATGGCTTCCTTTGACATCAAATTTTGCCTCAGAATCCATTTGAGCATTCAGTTATGTAGGGAAATAAGCTTCAGTTGTATCGTCAAAGAAATCCTGTTTAACAGAGAAGAGATAAGTAGGGGAAAACATGCTATTTGTCAAAATCCCTTTGGCTTTAGTTATCATAAAACGGGAATAGTCCAGATGGATTAGCTTTTCAAATGTTCTACATTTCCTTACTGAATTTTTCCCTCATTGGAGGGAAAGAGAAATTGTGCTCAAAACTCTTCTTCATGTGGGCAGTTATTTGTTATTTGTTTTTTTAACTGATGCATAAACTGGATTATTTATCATGAGTACTATATGTTCCTCTAATATGGATGTACACATTTTTTAGAAATATTTTCTCTAGCAACATTTTAATGTGAAGATAAGTCCTGACTGGAGTTTATCAGTACACTTGAAGTGACATAAATGCCTTTACCTGCTTCAGTCCTTGGTAAAACCTCTGAAATAGAGACTTGATATCACACATGTTTTGAAAACAGTTGATTTCATCTTTATAATATACTCTACTTCCAGTCCTGAAAATAGTCAATATTAACTCTGTAGATGGAAGTTAGTATCAGGATATACAATTATTTATTTGTACAAGTCTAATAATTACCATTTCTTTTTCTCTTAAATTCTAACCAGAGGCCCAGTGCACAAGATTCATGCACTCGGGGCAGGGAAGGGTCCCTCAACCCGGCTCGTGTACTCTCACAGTCTGGGAGTCCTCAGGGGATGTCCAACTGATGGCTTAGGCTTCCGCTGCTGCTGCGCTTACCAGCTGTGAGCCGAGCTGGGCTTCTGACTGAGTGATGCTTCCCCTGAGGGAGTGCACTGACCACCAGGGGTCAGCTCCTGCATTGAGCATCTACCCCCTGGTGGTCAGTGTGCATCATAGCAACTGGTTGTTCTGCAGTGTGGTCAATTTACATAGTACCTTTTTATTATATAGGATAAGTTTTAGCTTTAAAATGGTATATAACAAGGGCATTTATTTTTCCAGTATCTAACTGCCTATAGCCAATACCTGAGTAGAAATTATATTTTTGCATTTGATGTGTATGCTTAAAGATTGATAAAATCCAGTTATCATTTTGTTCTCTTGTTTAAATTAATCCACTTAACAAATATTCATTGAGCATTACTTAATACAAGGTACCACACAAAAAAATATATGTGGCCTGTGGCCTCATAGAACTTACATTCTAATGGTAGAGATGGGCATTAAATGTGTAAACATAGCAGTGAATGCTTTGCAGATTGAAGGCAGAGGGGAGATACCTCAAGCAAAGTACAATGGCATTTGCAAAGGCATTTAGACTAGAAGAAGCATAAAAACTGTTCAGAAACTTAAAAAGGCCAGGGACATTGTAAGTTGTAGTAGGATTTTTTCTCCTTGTCCTAAAAGCAATTTGAAGTATTGAATATAATCAAAATCAGTGGAGGAAAGACCAGTGCTGGCTTGCCTGGCCTTTTTTTTTTTACATCAGGTAAAAAGACCCCTTTAAATTGATCCCCAGACTATTAACTAATTAATAAAAGCCTATGGGCATAAAATTCAGGCAGTGAGATTTATGACTAATTACTCATAATGAAGATGAAAGTCAACAAGCTGGGAATATCTAATAAAAACTTCTTGAACTTCAGCTATAGCAAATTAACCTCCTATAAAAAGAGAGGCCATATCTCATTTATGGAGAATCTTGTCCCATTGGGTATATGCCCCCTGGTCTCTGCTGACACCACTGGGGCCAGCATATGGTAAGGCTATCTATCCCTTGATTGGATAATGACCCAGAGTCTTAGAGACCATCAAGCTATGAGCCTAACTGGTATTTTTTTCATCCTCCCCAAGATGTACTGGCCTCTGCCGGAAGAGGAAGACTGTGGGGCCCACCCTCATCTAAGAGCAAGGTCCTTCCTACCCCTCGTATACTCTCCTTTGTGAGCCAAAGAATGAAGACAGAGGAGAAGAAAAGGTAAGTTTGTTTTTCTGAACTTGCATATGTATGTGTTTTATCTTTCAGCACCAATCAAAATAAAAGAATCTAAGTATGATGAGGAACCAGATCTCAAACTTGAGTGACAGTTTTCAGAACCAATTGCATAATCTGATTTGCATTTTTAAAAAGCTGCCCAGACAGCAGGAAGTGAAACAATTGGAAGAGAGCATGAGTATATGCAGAGAGAATGTTTTAGAGGTCATAATAGTTGTCTTACAGCTTTGAGAGGGATGAAGTGGGTAGGGAGAGCATATGTTTTATTTCGGATATTTTGAGTTTGAAATGGCTTTGAGCATCTCAGTGAATATGCCACATATGTAGTTGTTTGTATGAAGTTCAGAGAACAGTTTTGGAACAAATATGAATTTAAAGGTCTTTCATTAGCATCCAGATGAACTTATTTTCAGTACCATGTCTCATTCTCAATACAGTAAGTGTTACAGTAAAGAAATTTCCCACTTGTACATGAGAATCTATGAACATAAAAACATATACGCAGACACATACCAACACAAAAAGTGGCTCAAACACTATAACTGATCTCAAACCCCCACTGAAACAGATTTCCAGTTGCCTTAATCTACAGGCATTCATTGCTGTTAAACTAAGGGGGGGAAGTGTTTATTTTCATAACACTTGTGATATTAATAATAAAGAATCCTTATAATTAATTGAGCTATGAAGAAAATAATTGTGACTTAATTTAGAAGTACTAAAAATATTTCATTCACTATTTAAAGTAAAGAGTCTAAGAAATATATGCTTTTAATCCATGCTTATTCATGTAATAATCAGTTAATTAATACAAGAAAAATTCTTATACATATCAAGGAAATGAGTCTAAAATACTTTAATAATTCTATGTATTTTTCTATCTTCCATTATTCTTTTAGAATAAGTGAGCTACCTCCCTAACACTGATTTTTATTTTATTTTTATCTTTATTTTTTTATTAATCCTCACCTGAGGATACTTTTCCATGGATTTTGAGAGAGACTAGAAAGGAGCGGGGGAGAGAGAGAGAAACATCAATGTGAGAAAGACACATCAATTGGTTGCCTCCCGCACTCGCCCAGACCAGGGCCAGAATCGAGCCTGCAGCTGAGGTACATGCCTTTGACCAGAATTGAACCCAGGGCCAATGCTCTATCCACTGAGCAAAACGGGTTAGGGCTCCCTAACACTGATTTTGGATATCATATAAAATAAAAGAAAAATAAAACCTGATGCTTGATGTTACTTTGGACATAGATGAGCTAATTTTGGATAATTGTAGTTGTATGATTAGCAGACCAGCGTTTTTCATAGTCTTTTAAAACTATAAGACTGGAAGAATCTGTGATTAGTTTCGCTTCTCCTTAATCAATCTATGGGTTCTCTAAAAATTACTATCTGCAAGCTATGCTTCGAAAGTCACCAGTCTTATGCTCCCCTGGATTGATCTTTGAGTGTCATGATACTTATTTGCAAATGTGGCTAGAGGCTTCTAGCATTAGTTTCTCTCAGAAGCCATTATTGCAACATTAGCTGCCTGTGACTGAATGTGATTGCAGCTGAAATGATTATTGAATTAATGAAATAAATCACGGTGCATCCAGCACATACCATTAATTGAAACACAAACTTTATCTCCTCAGTTTAAGATAGGAAATACAAATATTTAATCAATTATTAGATCAAATAGATATTAAGACCCAGCCTTATAAACAGTCGATCATGACCCAACCTGAAATACATGACCAGATAACTACTTAATGGGACAAAGTAATTTACTAAACCCATAGGATAGAGTTTCTCAAATCCTAGTTTTCCTATCTAAGTAATATAAAATTTCAATTTATTTTGCGCTATTCATCTATTTATCCGCCTTTTATTTAGAATACCAAGGAAAATGATTTGTCTGATCACATGTTTGTAAAACGTGGAGGATAATTGGGATGGTTCCATTTCCTGGTACAGATGCTTCAAATGTGCCATTCACCAAGGTGCCTGGCAACACATGCTTATGTGTATTGGATGTTCCAGGTTGAGAAGTGAAAAATAATTCATTAGTGGTTCATACCAACCCTGCTAGAGAGCCCAGCCAGGGATGCTTCTAAAATATTTCATTTTAAAATATATACTGGTATAAGGGGGCTTCTTTAAAGTTAATTATTGAATCACATGTGTAGGGCTAAGGAAATATATGAAGAAAAGAAGAGTGGTAGGGAGAGATGAGCAGGAAATTGACAAGTAAGTTTTGTCAGTATAAATTCAGGACTGTCTAGAACTTGGGAGACATGGAACTTATGCTTATTGGTTTATTTATTTTTTTACCCAGAAGTGGAATTGCTGGGTCGCATGGTATTTCTAGTTCTGCTACTTTTTATATGCATACTAGAGGCCCGGCGCACAAAATTCATGCACGGGTACAGTCCCTAGGCCTGGCCTGCGATCAGGGCCATCTTCCCCAGCTGCCCGCAGCTGGCCTTGCCCCCCCACCACCACCCACCCCTGGTTCCTCATTCACCATCGGGTGATTGGTGCTTGACGGCCAGGGAAAGGGACCAAGAGGTCGACTATTCCCACCCACTCACCGGCCCTGCTCCCACAGCAGGTGGCCATCAGGTGATCGGAGCCTGCCAGCCAGGGAAAGGGACCAAGAGGTAGTCAGTGGGCCTCATACTGACTGGTCCAGCAGTTGTTCTGGTTGTTCTGCCATTAGGGTCAATTTGCATATTACCCTTTTATTATATAGGATAAGAAACATTTCCTTTCAGAGCAAAATAATTTTCTTATGGGCCTCAAACTATTTAATTATCCATGGCCAATTCACTGATCCTGATTTGCTATGAAGGGTGTGAAGTACAGGCAGTCCTCGGGTTACGTTGGACTCAGTGTACGTCGTTTCGTGGTTATGTCGCCGTTTCTCATTTATTTATTTAAAAAAAAAGAAAGAAAAGTTCCATCATTTTGACGTATGTACATACTAGAAGCCCGATGCATGAAGATTCATGCAAGAATAGGCCTTCCTTCCCCTGGCTGCCGGCACGCGGCGGGCTCGCTTTGGCAGCCTGTGCAGCGGCGGCGGCTGTGGCAAGCCCTGCGCACTCCGGCACCACTTCCTCCTCGCCCTCCTTCTCCGGGAGAGTTCCTCTGTGCAGGGCTGGCGCTCCCGGGGAGGCGTGGTAGGGAAGAGGTGGGGGGGAGCGAGGCAGGCGGGGAGGACTGGAGAGGTTGGGTGTGCTAGTGCACATTGTGAAAGTGGGATGCAACTGGCCCCCTTCCTCATCTTCTTCCTTCTCCACCCTCTGCCTCCTGCCCACCCACCTTCCCTCCATGCCCATCACTTCTCCCTCTTGATTTGGAAAGATAGGGAGGAGGGAGATCTGATAATTTGGGTTACTGTGTAGGTGGCCTCTTTCATCTACTCAAAACAAAGCTGAGCCACCACCATCGCCCCTTGGCTGGCCCAGGGCTCCCGGGGCGCGCTAACTGTGCACCAAGAGAGCTCCTGCACACGTCCATGCCCGCGGAGCTGCTCCAATGCTAGGGTTTTCTTTACCAGAGCAGTGGGGCAGTGGTGGTGTAGAGGGAGGCACCAGATACCTGGAGCTATGACCTCAGGCATCAGAGGGTTGCCTCTGAGGCCAGGGACTGGGCCACAGGGAGGCTGCAAGGAGAGTTGACAGGTGTAGAGCACGGCAGGGAGGCCCTGAGGAGGTGCGCTGCCCAGAGGCTCAGAGTGGCCAGGGGGCGGGGCTGCCGCCATCTTTGTCAGGTTAATTTGCATGCTCACTCCTGTTTGGCTGTGGGCGTCGTGAAGTGACTGTCAAATTGCATATTTATATTTTATTAGTAAGATGTGTTTTATGTTTTTTATTATTTACTATATTTACCACAAGTAAAGGTCAGGAATTGTTATCTTTTAAATTTTTTTACTGTGTCACTTCATTACTGCTGTGTATGTGCTCCATGTGAGTGACTTAGGTGCTTATGTAGGTGGGTTCTGGCTTACGGTGAAAATCGCATTACGTCGCGCAGTAGGAACGGATCTCCGATGTAACCCAAGGACCTACTGTATTGGGCCTTGTTCTTTTCTTTGTCAGTTGTATTACTTATCTATTTCTGTATAACAAATTACCCCAAAACAAAGCCACTTAAAACAACAAACATTATTATTTCACACATTTTCTGAGGGTCAGGAATCTGGGAATGGCTCAAGTGGGTGGTTCTGGCTCAGAAAAATCTCATGAGGTTGGAGTCAAGCTAACAGCTAGAGTTATGGTTTGTAGGGATAGAGAATCTGCTTCTAAATCCATTTGTATGGCTGTTGACAGGACAGTTTGTTACTTGCTACATGGGCTTCTTCATAGAACAGCTCATGATCTGGTAGCTCACCTTCCCCAGACTGAGCAGTCACAGAGAGAAAACCAGAGTGCATGCCCAAGAGGAAGGCTACCTTCAATTAACAATATAATCTCAGAAGTGATATATCACCAGATTTGCTCTATTCTGTTGGTCATATAGACCAAACCTATTAAAATGTGGGAGGGAATCATATAAATATGTGACTATGGGAGTTATCTTGGTTGGAAAATGGTTAACACATGAGTCAAATTAGATCTTTAATACCACAACATCCCAAAGTCTAATTGTATGCCTTTTTTAGGAGGCAGACTTGGGATTTGAGCCCACCACTTCTATTTTAATCCTCATTCTAGGACATGCTTAGAGAAAGGAAGGGAGAGAAATAGATAGATAGATGATAGATAGATGATAGATAGATAGATAGATAGATAGATAGATAGATAGATAGATGATAGATAGATAGATAGATAGATAGATAAATAGACAGACAGACATGTTTGTGCTCCAACCAGGGATCGAACCACAATCCAGGCATGTGCCCTGACTGGGAATTGAACCTGCCAACCTTTTGGTGTATAGCACGATGCTCAACCAACTGAGCCACTCCAGCTGGGCCCAAAGTCTAATTTAAACAGTCTGTGATGCAAGCATATTTTTCAACCTTTTTTATTTTAAAACTGAAAAGAACTTTGAATATGATCTAGTCATTATCAGTTTCAGAGGAGTTGTATAACCATGTAAATAAAGCATCATACTTAGTCTAAAATAGCACTTTTGTAATTTATTTTATTTATGCTTTAGTTATTTTTACTTTGCCTGATCCCCAAACAATTCTGGACACATTTCTCTCAAAAAGCAATCTTTGCACTATAACACTTGATGACTTTTTATTACTCTGAATAACTTAATATTTTGACTATAGAGGTATTTGTTTTATAAAATGGTATATTCAAGAAAATTATATATAAAGGATTTGATTATTAAAACTCAAAATGAATGTCTACAGTAAATACAAGCCCAATCACAAACCCAAAAGTTATTATTCTGAATGGTTCAGAATAAGTCAATTCAGTTGAGTTTGTTGCACTTCATGGAATTTTAAGAGATCTTTCTGTAGATTGACAAAAATTAGTGTTAAGAAATAATTTAAGAGAGATAGAGAATATAGATATATAATATGGTCTTGTGATTATATTAAAGAAATCAACACTGTATTTATTACAGTTTTGAATATTTTTAATAGAAGGAAATAGCAAGAAAATGAAATGGAACACTTTATATCATAAGTTCAATGAGAACAAGATATAATTATATTTCAAAAGACTTTACCTAAAATAATAGTGTTCAGAATTATTTCAAAATTGGCTATTAATTAAAAATATCTAGCCCTACTTGCTTTTTTAAATTCTGGGCAATTTTAAACAGTAGTTTTCTAACAGAAGAAATTTACTGAAATCCCTGCTTCACTAAGTCATTTTAGAACATTACATTTTGGAGCCTGTTTCCTCCTGCCGCTTTTTGAGGTTTGTGGTAAATGTTCAGTCTTGCATACTATTTTATAGCTGCAGTCTACAAAACAGCAATAATATGGGAGTTCAAATATGGGTAGTAAATGTCAGTAGAGCAGTATATAAAATCAAGGAATAAAGCATAAAGTTATTTAAGTTGCATATAAAACACCACTTTAGTGTTATATTGAAAATGTTACTTAAAACATTTGAAAACACCATGCAGTCATCAAGTACAGAAACAAGTAGTGGGGTTTTTTAAGGAATAAATCTAAAAATATAAATATTAACATGTAAAGAAACTTATTCTTGTGTTAAACTGATTTATAAAACATCAGGCATTTTAAATAAATGTTATTTTTAAGAAAGAAAAGCCATTGCATTAAATTATATAAAGACACAGATAATGTTCTCTACCTCAGAACCATGATAATGGGACAGCAGTGGTTGTTATAGCAACCATAGCAGGACAGCATATGGTAAGGAGAGGACCACTTCTCCCCTTTTGTAAACATAGACCCTTATTGTCCAAGGTTAAGGACACCTTGAGGGGATAGCATTGTTTTAAGGCTAGATACAATCATCTTTTGTTTATTTCTAATGTGAAATTATAGCTATGTCAGTCTTATAAATAAACTGTGATGAAAATAGAAATGATCTTTAAATTCACCAATCTGCTCTGGTTAAGTCTATCTATATAAAAGCCTAAGTGACTGTTCGACCGTGCAACCAGTGGCTATGATGCACACTGACCACAAGGGGGCAGACGCTTAACGCACAGGCATGGAAACATGGAACAGACTGATGAATCTCAGAGGGAAGGGAGGAAGGGGAGGGCAGGACGAGATTAACCAAAGAACTTATATGCATATTAGAAGGCCGGTGCATGAAGTTTGTGCACAGGTACAGTCCCTAGGCTTAGTCTGCAATCAGGGCCATCTTCCCTGGCTGCCCACAGCTGGCCCCACCCCCTGCTGCCACCCACCTGGGTTTCCAGTTTGCCATTGAGTGATCAGAGCCTGACAGCTGTGGGGGAGGGACCGAGAGGTCAGCTGGTCCCGTCTGCTTGTGGCCCCGCCCTTGTTCTGGGTTGCCTTCTGTGTATGGGGCAACCAGCAGGGTGGGGGCCTTGGCCTGGTGCCACCCGCATCCCCTGCCACCCACCCCCAAGTCCCCATTCACCATCAGGTGATCAAAGCCTGATGGCCAGGGGAGGGACTGAGAGGTCAGCTGTTCCCACCTGCTCGCCGGCCCCACCCCCTCCATGGGTCACCTTCTGTATATGGGGTGACCAGCAGGGTGGGGGCCTTGGCCTGGCACTACCCACATTCCCTGCCACCCACCCTCAGATCCCTGTTCGCCATTGGGCAATGGGAGCCTGCCTGCCAGGAAAAGGAACCGAGAGGTGGTCAGTGCACCTCATAGTAACTGGTCGAGCAGTTGTTCTGCCATTATGGTTGCTGGGCTTTTATTATATAGGACTAGAGGCTATGCACAGGTGGGGGTCCCTTGGCCTGGCCTGTGGGGATTGGGCTAAATCCATGCACTGGGCCTCTGACATCCCCTGAGGGGTCCCAGATTGTGAGAGGGTGCAGGCCAAAGTGTAATATGCTTATTAGATCAGACGTCCTTCCAGATGACCTTCCAGACAAAGCCAGGGCTGCAGCCATGGGATCCAGGCAGCTGCCTCAGCTGTGAAGGCCTACTCTTGCATGAATTTCATGCATCAGGCCTCTCTCTCTTTCTCTCTCTCTCTCTCTCTCTCTCTCTCTCTCTCTCTATATATATATATATATATATATATATATATATATTTATATTTATATTTATATTTATATATGTATACTAGAGACCCGGTGCATGAAATTCATGCACAGGGTGTGTGTCCCTCAGCCCAGCCTGCACCCTCTCCAATCTGGGACCCCTCGAGGGATGTCCGACTGCCCGATTAGGCCTGATCCTGGATCAGGCCTAATCGGGCAATCGGACATCCCTCTCACAATCCAGGATTGCTGGCTCCCAACTGCTCGCCTGCCTGCCTTCCTGATTGCCCCTAACCGCTTCTGCCTGCCAGCCTGATCATCCCCTAACCACTCCCCTGCCAGCCTGATTGATGCCTAACTGTTCTCCTGCCAGACTGTTTGTCCCTAACTGCCCTCCCCTGCAGGCCTGGTCACTCCTAACTGCCCTCCCCTGCAGGCCTGGTCACCCCCAACTTCCCTCCTCTGCCGGCCTGGTCACCCCTAATTGCCCTCCTTGCAGGCCTGGTCCCTCCCAACTGTCCTCCCCTGCTGGCCATCTTGTGTTGGCCATCTTGTGTCCACATGGGGTCAACCATCTTTGACCACATGGGGACAGCCATCTTATGATGGTCAATTTGCATATTACTCTTTTATTAGATAGGATATTTATATATTTATTTTTATACATAATATATATGCACATCTATATCTATCTTACTAAATATGTATATATGTTGTTCAATATAAGAAGAAAAATAGTAAAAAAATTATTCATTAATTAACCCCATTCATTTATTCACATTTATAACAATTAATCCAATAATGAATATCTCTATTAGCAGTTTCTGAAACATACTTATGTGTATATTGTTTGATTTTTTTTCAATGAAACATACTTATGTGTATATTGTTTGATTTTTTTTCAATGAAACATACTTATGTGTATATTGTTTGATTTTTTTCAATAATAATTTAACATATATTGAGCAATTACTACGTGTTAAGCATTGCTCTCAGTGCTTTATATAAGTTGGCCCTCTTAATCTTTACTTCACCCCTACATTAGAGAGGAGGAAACAGAAACATTAGGCGTATAGATAATTCAGCTAGGTTACATTGCTAGTGTTACCTTTATGTAACACCAACCACCAAGATTAGTTTGAGATAGTTCATAAACCTTAGAGCCAAAATTATAAAGCTTCTAGAAGAAAATTTAAGGTAATATATTTGTGGCCTTGGCAAGGCAAATATTTCTTAGAACACAAAAAGCACTGATCATAAAAACAACAACATAAAATTGACTTCACCAAACATAAAGTAGACTTCACATCAAATGACACTTAAGAAACTGAAAATGGTAACCACGTATTGGAAAACAATGTTTGCAATACATGTTAATTCCAATTATATGATGTTAAAGAATAAGCAAAAATAATTTCTGTCAATAGAAAGGAGACAAAATGGTTACCTATAAAGGGGCTGAAAATGTTTTTATGTCTTAAAATTTTGGTTATACTGCTTTATAAATTTATCAAAAACTCATTAAATTATATTCTTAGGATGTGCATGCCACTGTATATAAAGTTTACGTCAAAAAAATTTCAAAAATTATTTTTAAAACTAACTAATTGTTTTGAGTTGCTTGCTATGTGCCATACTCTACACCAGGAGTTCTCAGTTGGTTATAGTTGTTTTCTCCTAAGAGTCATTTAACAATTTAGAGACACGTTTTGTTGTCATGACTGGGCTGGGGTGCCGCTGGGGCATCTAGTGAATAGAAGACACAGGTGCTGCTAAACGTACAACAGCACTCTACAAAAAAGGATGGTATGGCCCCAAATGTTTGTAGAGCTGAGGATGGAAAACCCTGCTCTACCCCAAGCAATTTATATGTAAAGTGTTCTAAGAAAAATCATAGGCTAAGGATAATTGTTTATTTGGGTCAATCACAGGCATCTTTTCTAAGAACATATAAACATTACAGTGTTTCATGGATTAGGCAAGGGAGATCTAGAATTCAGGAGAATGTGTCATTCTGTGTTGATTCCAATTTTTGCCTCAGCTACAATAGATTTGTCAAATGATGTGGGGACAGGACTCCCATTTGCCATAAATGATCCAATAAATAAATACCAAACACAGGAATACTCATTGGCTGAGTTTAAGTTTATAGGAAAACTCTGAATTGCCATATTTGAAGGGTCAGCTGTGAAGAAGAACTAAGTACACTGAGTTAGCGTATCCCCAATGATGCCAACAAAACTAGGTAAAAGTGCTTTCAGACAAGAAAGCAAAAATCGTGGTACAAAACCATGGCCAGATAGGTAATGAGGGAGGCCAATGAGTTAAGGCAAGAGAGGGTCTGAGTTTAGGGAAATTTCTAAACCAAAAGCCAGCAGACTTTTTATCCATAACCTGTAAAAATGGCAATTTGCACTTGAAATTTGAGAAACCCTAGAGAAGAAACTCCTGAATAGTAGCGGCAGAGACTTCATATCTTCCAGTGAAAATAATTTTGCACGTGGAGATGGGAGGCTATGACAGCGGATTAATCTACTTCTGTAGCTCTTAGTCTCTTCGTCTGTAAAATGAGACAGAAGCAGCTGGATTTATTAGGTCTATCCACTAATTCACCTGTTTTCTTCTTTCTTGGCTTGACAGTATCTTAAAGTATTCCAGGGACACCAAAGATAAAAGGAGCAATGCCTAGAGAAAAGATTCTACCTACTTCCCCTCCCCCCCCCCCCCGCCCACACACCCTTTTATTCTTTGCTTTACATTGTGGCAGCAGTTGCAGGACTTCTATTTATTTATTTTTCTCACCATCACTCCTCTTTATGCAACTATAACTATTGCAGAGAAGGCTTATATTCACACCATATTCTTCTATTAGGGGGTGATCAGGCTGGCAGGCAGAAGCGGTTAGGGGCAATCAGGAAGGCAGGCAGGCGAGCAGTTGGGAGCCAGCAGTCCTGGATTGTTAGAGGGATGTCCGACTGCCCGTTTAAGGCCCGATCCCACCGGGCAGTCGGACATCCCTCCAGGGGTCCCAGATTGGAGAGGGTGCAGGCTGGGCTGAGGGACACCGCCCCGTCCATGCACGAATTTCATGCACCGGGCCTCTAGTTCTTCTATATTTACAAACAGCCTCTGCTCATTAGAACACAGGGTACTATTTTCTTGCCTCCGGACATCACATAGACATCTTCCTTCTGAATCTAAGTCTCTTATTAATCCTTCTGAATCCTTAACTAGTCAGGGCACTTATCCACTGGATTTAAAATCTGTGATTTTAATCAAGCAGGTAAGTGAAAAATTTAATTTTTAGGTTCAGCAACTCAGAAAATCCAAACTAAAAATATAGGCGCTTTATTCCAGTATACTGAATCCAGCTATCAGCACGTCACTTGTTTTCATTGATGCTTTCTTTTTCATAATATATAATCCTCTTTTCCTGCTTTTCCTAAGGCATGTTCAGCAGTGGAGACATGGAACCGTTATAGAGTCACCACGCATAGTCCTGGCACAAATGCTGAATAAGTATTTTCAAGAACTCAGACTCACCAACCACAGCAGCCCCAAATTAGTCCCATCATACACCTTTCTTAGCTACTACTCTATAGCACAGTACCTTGCAGGACTATGCATTCTAAGCCCTGTGCTTGACAATCACAATATAGACTTTTTAAAAAATCTCTACTATATAGGACTTTGATATATAATCTTTTCTAAGTGTCATCTCATTTGGTATACATTAGTCATTATTTTACATTTTCTATTTGACTTTTTACTATTTCCCTATTTATTCTGTGCCTATCAAGTTCTAGGCACTATGCCAGATGCAAGGGATACAGTGGTGAACAATAGGACATGGCTGGGCTCACAAGGAGTTCACAGTCTAGCGTACAAATCTGGCATTAAAAAAATAATTTACTACAACTACAATAACAAAAACTCTAAGATGGTGTTTTCTGACTTACAAAATGCATTTCTTGTGGCCCAATATTTTGCTTTTTACAAGACCTATGTAACTGAACAGTCTTTCAAATTTTTTTCCTTTAAGAAACACACTTTTAGGATTTTTAAAGGGTTTACCATATAGTACGCTACCAACAAGGTTGCCTTTCTATGATTCATTAACATTCTGATAGGATGACAGTTAATTCTGCTAAGAACAGCATCTTTGAAATAAAAAGCACTTCTTATATTTGCTACCTAAGCCATTTTATTTAATATATGAATCTAGTCAATACTGGAGGAATGAGAACTTAGTTCTTATCCATGCATATGTAAGACTCCAGGGTCCCTCATAGATATTCACAATAGAATTCTGCTGACTAAGGTGCCTTTAGGTATTGACAAGGGAATAATGCTAGTTTCATGCTTGCCATGAAAAGTATCAATGACTTTGGCTTCAGTTTTAGAAAATGCACATGTATCACAAGGAAACTTCCCTGGAGTTAAGATAATATGCAAAGATAATCCACCTGCTCTTCTAAGAAGACCAATGAATGAAACTTGCATTGACACTTTTTAAAAAAAGTGCATTTCCAATTTCCAACAAAGCACTTTCCAATGTGTCTCTCAAAGACATGTCTCATTAGTGCACTCTATTAGAAGGAAGCACTCAGGTAGAAGAGATTGTTTTAATCTGGAACTGTGCCGCTTTTGCCATCTACCTAACAATGGAACCTGGCCTGGGTACTTCGCTTTGTCTTGTCCAAAACTCTGTGCCTGTCCTGTCTTGTTGAAAAATCTTACCTCAAAAAATACCAATAAAAATGACAAATAGAATAAAGTACTCCAGCATGTATTAACTCCTCATAAAATATCAGGACCTAAGCTAAATGCTTCGTACACATTAGGTGTTTATTATTCACAACTTCCTTAACTATTGACTGTAAAGGGAATAATAATAATACTCAACCCATGTGGTTATCCCAAGAATTAATTAAGATTAAATAATTTACATTTGGAGTAAGAGGAGCCATTAGCTGCACTTTAATACAAAGTGGCAGATGAAGGATTTTGTCTATTTGCTAGACATCAGTATAACATAAAATGTAAACACGAAAAATGCCATCAGCAGTGGAGCACCGTTCATGCATCTGTGTTGCCTGAGTCACCTCTCTGGGCATTTAAGTGGCCAAACTCTGGGATATCTGTGCCTGCTGGGAATTTCCAACTAAGCAAGGTACTCTGTGTCAGTCAGATCATCAGGTTGCAGACCTGAAATGGGTTAGCAAACACCTCAGTGGACAGTGAGCGTGACCAAGAATCACCAACTCATCTTAGCTGTAAGAAAATACTGAATCTAAATATATCTTCAAAAGCAATGAGTCCGCATTAAAAAAAGAGAATACGAATTTAAAATAGATTAAAGAGAGAGAGAAACACAGGCATAAAGAATAAAAAATGGCAACAAACAAGTACCTATCAACAATAACCTTAAACATAAATGGATTAAATGCTCCAAAAAAATACCATTTCTAGGAAAATAGAAATTTCTTTGAACAATTCCTTTGTAGTGTGTAGAATTTTATTTGGAAATTACTTGGTATTTAATAATTCATTGATTGATAAAAATAACATTGCAAATATCCTTGGTGGTTTCTCTAGGAAAAACAACATGACCCATGAGAATGTGAAATGCCATTAGCTGAAAATAGGTGTAACTTATGTTGTAAAACAGAGTGCTTCCTGAAATTCTCTGTGTAAACAACAACTAGATAAGCCAGGACACTATCATCTTGGTTTATTTTTGGCATCTATGTTCATTGTAGAGATGCTTTATCTTAATTCCTTGTTGCTTTTGATTAGCAGATACTCATTAATGTTTAATGGGAAGTTGGAAAGGTCCTCCATTGCCATTCCCTCAACTTTTCCTTTCAAGAAATTAAAGAACTGAAAGCATTACAGTATGTATATTTTTAAGGAAATCCCAAATGATTTTGAAGGTAAAGAACTTTAATAAGAAAGAAATTCTATCTAATAAAAGAGTGATATGCAAATTGACTGTCACTCCAACCCACAAGATGGCTGCCCCCATGTGGTCAAAGATCCTGCCCCCATGTGGACACAAGATGGCCGCCACAAGATGGCCAGCAGGGGAGGGCAGTTGGGAGGGACCAGGCCTGCAAGGGAGGGCAGTTGTGGGTGATCAGGCCAGCAGGGGAGGGCAGTTGGGAGGGACCAGGCTGACAGAGGAGGGAAGTTGCAAGTGACTGGGCCTGCAGGGAAGGGCAGTTGGGGGGACCAGGCCTTCAGGGGAGGGCAGTTAGGGGAAATCAGGCTGGCAGGGGAGCAGTTAGGCATCAATCAGGCTGGCAGGGAAGTGGTTAGGGGGTGATCAGGCTGACAGGCAGAAGTGGTTAGGGGCAATCAGGAAGGCAGGCAGGCAAGCAGTTGGGAGCCAGCAGTCCTGGATTGTGAGAGGGATGTCTGACTGCCCGTTTAGGCCCGGTCCTACTGGGATCAGGCCTAAATGGGCAGTTGGACATCCCTTGAGGGGTTCCAGATTGGAGAGGGTGCAGACTGGGCTGAGGGACACACACCCCCATGCACAAATTTCGTGCACTGGGCCTCTAGTCTTCAATAAAAGCCATTTTATGAATGGATCTTCAAAATATATATTGTGGTGTGGTTTACTTCTTAAGTCACAATACTTAATTTTACTATTTCTTCTCAATAGCCAGGATTGAGTGGGATATAGGATAACAGTTATCTGTAAGGTTGTGTATGTTTTTTTAAAACAATAACAACAACAACAATTTTTTGAAGTATAATATTATTTTGGTTTCCTAGGGCTGCCATAGCCAAATACCACAGAATGGGTATGTTAAAACAACAGAAATGTATTGTCTCCCAGTTCTCGAGTTTGAGTAAAAGGAAATTCTGATTATTCTTTATAGGAAAGCATCTTGATCTCCAAAATCAAGTTGTTCCAGGATTGTATTTTTTGAGTGCTCTCTGTACTTGTCTTGTGCCTCTTCACTGGCTAAAATCCTTCTGATTTTGTGTAAACTGTAGAGTAATTTCCTTAGTATTCTAACATCAAAAGATTAGTATTCTAACATCAAAAGCTAAGTTCTTACTTAGCTGAAATTAAACACTTCGAATTTTATAATTAATTTGCATTTTAATATTGTGGTAAATACATAAATTTTAAAAAGATAATAATTGAGGGCAGGTGTTACGGATTGCACTTGAGACCATATATTAAAGAGTCTAAGACTTTTATGAAAGGACAGGTGTGGAGAGAATTTATTAAAACAGTGAAGTGAATCCATTAAGAAAAGAAATAATTACAGGGTTAGAATACTTTAGATGTCTCCATATCCAGCCCAAATCACAAGGTAATTTAGTTAAGTCAATCAAATGTCAAGTAATGTGTGGTAATAACAGTGGCGAATGTTTGATTCTTATTAAGACAAATACCTTAGTTGTTTAAGATAAAATATTCTAGAACACAGAAGAGTCTACGTATTACCTATTCATATAAATGGGAGTACAGTCTATCCTCATCCAGGCATTCTGTATTTGGAAATTCCATATTTGCAAATTATCTTACTAAAATATATTAATAACCCCCCAATCAATGCTCCTGGTGCACTTTCATGCTCATGTGCGTACATGCACAGAGCTGTGAAAAGTTTGAGTTGCCTGATGAGTGTTCCCAGTTGGGGCTGGAGAGAGCAGTACTAGGAATTCCCATTGCAGCTCTCACACAGAGATGCCCAGAGGATGGAGCTGGGGACGCGAGTGGGGGAACAGTGTAGTGCATGAAGCTCCGGTTCTGGGTCCAGTTGCACTGGGTTTAAATCCCAAACCTGGCACCTATTAGTTGAGCAGCTTCAGGCAAGTCACTTACTTAACAATTCTGAATTTCATTTTATCTTTTGTGAATGAGAAAAAAAACATAGAATTTGCTAAGATGAAGTGTTTTTAGAATTTGAGGTTATTTATGTGAGATATGTATACATAGTTCCCCTTGGAGCAATGATTTGGTGTTTGTTAATATAATGCTTATAGTGACTTCATAGAATGCAACAACTATCGCAATTAATGATAATAAGCTGCATTTAAAAAATAATGTATTAAAACTACTATTTCTAAAACTTAAAAATATCTCCATAAGAATTAGCCTGAAAACTATGAGAGTTGTTTCCTGATTTTCAGAGATGTTGTGGGCAATACTAAGTGATATGTGATGGGACTAAAGTTCTTTATGTCTCTGTAAAATGATACTTTTTTTTCCCATTTAATCAACAAATTTCCATGATGTACTGTTGCTGGGGTGGAATGCTGAGCAAAAAAAAAGGCAAATGACTTGTCTTTGCAGAGCTAATATTCTGTTCTAGAGAGAAGCAATAAACAAAATACATTAAATTTATATAGTACATAAGATAGTCAAAGGTGAGTCATAAGTGAGAAATCCCAAACAAGGGATCTACCTCTCAGTTACTCTTTTCTTTATAACCATTGCCTTTACCAAATTTTAGCCACATGTTCTTTAGGAATCAACCTATTGCAAATGACTCCTAATCAGTTTCACATCTTCACTCCCACAGCCTTTCCAGCAATCCTGCATAGATTTGCCAGAGACATCTCTGGAAATAACAATCCAGTTATTTACACCCTCCGTCCTCCACTCTGACATCTTCCGTGATGCTTTTACTCCACGTAAAAGTAAGACCATATCCTGCATTATTTGGTTCAACCTACCTAGATCAGGTTGACTTGTTCAAACCTGACGCAACTTTTAAACTCAAATATCCACTGGTCCCCATAAATGCCCTGCAGTTATTCACTTCCCATCGACTTTTTATAGGGCAAAACCTATCTTATTAAAATACAAATCTAACATATCCCTTTCATTTATAAAACATTTGAATGATTCTGTATATTCTAAAATTTATAAAGTTGGCCATTTATCATGACATGAAGCCTCATTTTCTGCCATATCCCAATTCATGTTATAGCTATGCAGACTGAACTCAATGTCTCTCCCCAGAGGGGCCAGCACCCATATTTTGCCTAATAAACTGCTCATCTTTCAGAATTCAGCTCCAGCCCAGTTGCTCCTTTGGACTCTATTCTTACTAGAAATGAGGTACTCACCTAGCACTTTAAGTAACATGCTAAAACCTTCAATTATAATTTTTTGTTCCATCTCTCCAACAAAATTCATATCTCCATTTGTTGTATATTTTCTGGAACATAGTAGGCACTCCTTAAATATTTGCTGTCCTTAAAATAATACATTTCAAACAATAGAAACTTTATGCATATCAACTAAATGAGTAGATGTGAAACAATCAATGAAACAAAAGAAGAAATTTTTTATGGAAATGATGTGATGATCAATTACTGAATTACTGCTAGTCTTTTTAGAAACAAAAACAAACTCTGTAGGGGATGTAGGGAGAGCATATACTAGATGTCTAGCTGTGGACAGGCAACACACAGCCATGTTTCTGAGTCTCCCTCTTCTCTAGTCCTGTTGACCTACCTTGAGAGCTGGCCCAGTTGTTATTAGGCTACCACCATAGTGAGCAAATTCTTCTTTATGTCCATGTGATTCATTTTCTATCTCTGCTGTATATTCGTGTGGGTGTATGTGTGTGTGTTGATTTTTAATAATTAGAGGAAGTGGAAAAATTTATAACTTCCAAGTTGCTTCTGACCATGCCTGGAGAGAGGCACTAATTAGAAAATTAAAACCTTTATGCTATAAGGTGCTTCCTCTCAACAGAGAGGAAGTCACACAAGAATAGTTGCAGATCAGCACTGCAAAGTACATCTTCTCATTTGGCAACAGATTCTGCAACTTAACTTAGTTTCTTAGGTAATTTTGATGCATTTCTGCCCTCTTCAATGAACCAGTAAGTGGTCAAGAACAAATTTTACTTAACTTTTTCTCCCAATAGGGCTTACTGGTAGCCCAGTTCTCATCATTAGGTAGTTATTTGACTAAATTCATTTAACATGATTCAGTTTATTTAGATGTGAAGTCATGCTTAATTCTATGGGTTCGCTTTGGCAGTACTTCTTAAACTCAATTAAACAACTAATGGTGTATGTGAAATGAGAGAAACACTGTATTTAATTGATTAATACACGCACTTATCTAAAAATACTTTATAGGATAGCAAGAAGTAAAAATAAGGAGCTTATAATTGAATTAGAAATAAGCTACTCTGGTGCATGAATATATGAGCTCCAAAGCATATCATACTGATTTTTAGGGCTGTCTACATTCACCAAGTGAATCCACAACATTGCTGAATGTTGTTATGTGAAGCATGCAATTAAAATTATTTTCATTATTTACAATAGCAATTAATAATTAGCATGATTTTGTGCCAGATCCATTTATTCATTTTATCAAAAAATCCAAAACTTTTTCAAATGTTCCTTGGAAAATCTTCCTAGGTCACATCAGCTAGAATTGAGTCACATGGTCACCTAGAGCTGAAAAGGAAAATATCCTATTCTAACCTGGAATGTGGGAAATGGAGAAAGAGGTGAGAAGTCAGTGAATTATTCATTAACAGAATGGCTAGATAGATGACAGATATCTCTCTATATATCTATACACATATATTCATATCTATCTATCTATCTATCTATCTATCTATCTATCTATACCCTCTTATGAATTACAACTGTTTTAATATTTTCTATCTGAGGCAAAAATATTCTTTTCTCTCCCAAATATGTTGGCTTATCTTTTTACCTTGACCATTACAACAGCATTGCTGTTTTTATAAATTAGATAGTACATGCTATGTTACTTTTATATCAAACAGATTTTAAATTAGATAGCCTTAGCATTCAAATTTGGTTATTAAATTAAGAAAATCACATAGGCACTTAAAAATAGTTGTATCCTATATAATAAAAGGCAAATATGCCAATAGACCAAATGGCGGAACACCCAAACAACCGAACAACCGCTCGCTATCATGTGCGCTGACCACCAGGGGGCGTGTGCAGAACATGGTGGGCATTGGCCATGGTGGGATGGTGGAACAGGTGAGTGGGGGCGCCAGACCAAGGCGGGGCACCAGTCACTGTCATCAGGGCAAGCCTCTGGTGGTTACTGAAAATTATTTGCTCCTGTGCACCGCAGTGCCACCTGGCACTCGCACCTGCTGCTGGCACCAGAACCACCGCTCGCACCCACTGCTAGTGCCCGGCGCCGGTCCCAATCACTCAGCGCCATCAGCAGGTGCAAGTGGTGGCTGCCAGCCCTGATTGCTCCACCTCCCCCTGCTCCTGAGGGGCAATTGGGGCAGCAGCCGCTGCTCACACCAGCTGATGCAGCCAGCCCCACTCGCACCCACTATTGGTGCCAGCCCCAATTGCTCTGCACCATCAGTGGTTGGGAGCAGGGCTGCCAGCAGACAGGGGACTGAGAGCCACAGTGAGAGGGGCCGGGTGGGGACACAGAGGATGGGCCGAGACCTGCCCCTGTGCCTACCACAACCTTCTGGCTCACAGTTCCTTTCAAGGTGCATGAATTTGTGCACTGGGCCCCTACTATAGTTATAAAACATTAGGCAAGGCTAATTGAATTTTAGCATTTTTGATATATACAATTTTATATATAATTATGTAAAGATACCTACAATTTTAAGTATGATAAAATGTTCCTAAGAAATGTTTATGAATATTTATGAGTTTATATATGTGTGTATATAAATATAATTTCTTAAAAAATTATATTTATGTGTATGTCATTTTTGTAGAATCAATGTTTGGATAAATCATATTGAATATTTTACTATTCTATTAAAATATGAATGCTCTAAAATAAATTTTATTCCATTGCCATAGAATTTAGGCTTACTCCTGGGTTGCAGGGGAGATTTCAAAGAATTGACAATCCTCTAAAACCATTACCTTTATCTGTCATTCACAGTCTTACATTAATGCAGCATTGTTTTACTTTGTAGAATTAGTAGGGTATTGATGTGAAATTGAAGTGCACTTCTCTGTTAGTCAGTATGTTTCAAAATTTGATCACATAGAATTGCATAGTGAATGCCATACACTGAAGATTTGAGCAGATTACGACTTCTGCAGCATTATAATAAAATTTTTCTGGCTATCCTATACGTAAGGTATATGTTTTTTGATGGTATATACAATTGAATTTAAGTTCATACTTCCATTCTCTGATTTGGAGCAAGTTCTTTAAATTCTACTACTCTTGGATTTCTCATTTGTACAGCTGGTACTAATAGGGTTTGCCCTTTCTATACCATACTTTAGAGATTTATATGTTCTTTCAGTGTTTCTCTGCCTAAGGTGTTCCTCGCTCAGTGAAGGAGTTAATAAATGTTTGCATAAATAAGCCTGAAATTGGAAAATGGAAGCAGTAAAGATCAAGTAAGACACCATTTAGGCTAGCAGCATACAGAACTAGTGAGTTGGCACTCTTGGGGTTGTAAGGCAGATTTCGATGCAGTCTACTGCAGGATGGAATCTCGATGAAAAGTTGCATGCCTACTGGGCAAGCCTTTTCAGCAATGTTATTAAAGCACCTTGTATACTGCTCTGCTTTTATTTAAAAAGAAAAATTCTCTTTGTTGGATACTTTTTAGCAACCAAAACAGATATAGGTTGGGGTTTTGACCATTTGTGTTCTTCATTTTCATAAAAGAACCAAAACCTGTTCATTTATATCCTTGTTCAGCACATATCCCTGTTGGAACAGGAGAGACTACTGTCAGCATTTGCCTGTTTGTGTGCTAAAATATTAACTTTACTCATGGAAAATTTAAGAGTGAGATTCAAAATTCAATTTATTAAAATGTTTAGTCTTCTTTGTGAAATATAATCTGTTTTGGCAAAAAGTAAATCCAGGCATTATATCCACACAGTGCATAATTTTCAGCTCTGGCTGTCTCTAATCTATGTACATTTATCAAAATAAATGATAACCAGTCTGCTTTAAAGTGTTATTTTTTCTAGAAACCCTGACATGTTTTGGAGACAAACACGATGTTTGTCTCAAATTACAACTAAAGATCTGTCTATATCACAATGAAATGCAAAATATATGTAAAATGTAAAAAGATTGGCACTTCTGGCTGAATAATATTATCTCTCAGATGGTTTATGATATTGGTACATTTATCTATCTCTGGGAAAGAAAAATGCACACTGAATTTACCAAACATTCAAGAGTCCTCTGAAGTCTAATTCATATTCTGGAATATTATTTGAAAACCTTTTCTGTGAAAAAATGTCTTTATGCAAATTTTCAAAGCGAGTTCTGAATAGTTCAGAATAAAGTTTAAAATCAGTTTGAAGACCTAACTGTGATCCCTAAAATAAAATATGGCAAACTGACCAGATCTAATTTTGAAGGAAGCAGAGCTGACTCAGTAGCAGAGCCTTTACTTAAAAGTTAAATAATGGGGTATTTGAAGATACAAATTAAAAACTAGACAAAGAAACAAGTAGGAAAAACTATCATCAACCTTAGTTTTCCTAAAATATTTTTATTATATTTTGTCATCACCTGAAAAAGCATTTTGCATTTACATTCTGTATAAGATGATGAAAATAATTTGTATGTGGAAAAATATATCATGATCTGCCAAATTCATTCAGAGGTCACATATGGTAGTGACAGGTAACTAAAATAAATTAAATTATGTCTTTTGTGTGTCATATTTTTTTTGAAAAGCTAAAGAAAAATGCACTGTATATAAATCACCTATGGTAAATACATAAGCCTAATGAAATAACAGCAGACTGACTTTTGAAAACTAGATTTTATAATTGTTTTACATTCTTGCTTCATGAGCAAAGACATTTTTGGATAGGATCAAAAAATTGTTTTCTTCCAAATTATTTCTTGATTTTTATATCATTGAATATAGGTGAGAGAAATTTGATCTTTATAACTTTTTAAAATACTAGGTTTCCACATTTCTAAAGGAGCCCTTTATTTGTCATGTGATGAAACCTTAGGACTTATATATATTTCTATTTATAATATAGAATATCTAGAACAAATAGCTAAAATAAACATACTTAAAATATTTTTATAGGAATTCATAACATTTTCATACTTGATCTTGTCATTTTTTAAAAGTTACATTCAAAATTATGGACTAAATATACAACTATTTTTAAAAGCAATATAATAACCAGAACACTTTGTTATTTAACTTTTTTTTGTTTCAAAACTGATCAAGAACAAGCTCAAGAAAGCAGGCACAGATTTTGGTGTTGGCACCAGAGTAGGCATAGAAGAGACAAAAGGTGTTTTGGACTAAGGGTTAGATTTGTATGGCACTTTTAGTGATGGGAAACATGGTGGTGAGAGCCAGAGTAGCTCTTTTACTATCATTTTATAAAAATATATTTTTACTGTTGATAGTATTACAGAAGTAAAACCTGTTCTTGATCATTTATTGGTTAATTGAAGAGAGCAGAAATGCAGCAAAATTGCTCAAGAAACGACGTAAGTTAAGTTGCGGGGTCTGTTGTCAAATGAGATGTACTTAGCAGCACTGATCTCCAGCTGTTCTTGTGGGCATACTGAAAGATAATGCCAAATTTAAGAAATTATGTACTAACTAGAGGACCGGTGCACAGATTCGTGCACCGGTGGGGTCCCTCTGCGTAGCCTGCAGGGATTGGGCCAAAACCGGCAGTCCAATGCTGCCTGCCGCTCCTGCCTGCCACTCCTGCTCATCCCGGCCCCACTGCACCTGCCACCGCCACTGCTCGGTAGGCTTGCTGCCACTCTGCTGCAGTCTCTGGGCTGCGGTGGCCAGCCGTGAGCCCTGCGTTTGGCGCCTGTTGGTCAGCTGAGTGGCGCTCCTGCTGTGGGAGTGCACTGACCACCGGGGGGCAGCTCCTGCATTGAGTATCTGCCGCCCTGGTGATCAGTGCGTGCCATAACTACCAGCTGGTCAACCAGTCATTCAGTCATTTGGCCGTTCAGTTGCTTGGTCGCTTAGGCTTTTATACTAGTATATATAGATTGGTGTAGTATAACAGAGGGCTTCTGAGGGATATAGGAAATGTGGTTAAAAGAGGAAGTTGGGGTCTAATTGTGAAAGATCACACTCCTGCTGAGAGATGTGTGCATTCTATAGACAGGGAGAAGCCACTGAAGGGTTATGTGATCAAATGTAGGTTTTAGAAACACCTCATATGACAGTGTACATGATGGATGGGGATAAAGAGAGACTGGAACAGGAGGCCTGTTAGGAGGCTGGGATGTTTGCCTTAATTTGGTTCTGATCTGAGAGATCAGTAATGAGAAATAGAGGGGGAAGAAAAGAATTTGAGAGCTTCTTAAGATTAGAATGAGCAGGAGCTGGTTTATGGAGGAGGTAAATAAGAGGGGAAAATCTAATACTGGAATGTTTCACTTGGTGGATGGTACATGATAATCCCATTAGAAATGCAAAACAGGAGAGGAATATATCTGAAATGAAAGGGAAATTTGGTTTTGGATTTGTATCTGAATTACCTGCATGAGAGCTATACATATATATCTGATTACATGAGATATTTGCTAACTTACTCTTTCCTCTATTAAACTCTTATTGTGTTTGAGTCTATTAAAATTTTTGATGTCACATTGTCTGTCACATGCTGAAAAATGATATCTCCAGTCTTAGAGACTTTCTAATTTTCACAAATGCTACCACTGTATAATTGTATCTATCTTTCAAAATGATCAGTAGCAAGAACTCTTTTAGGCACTGGAGTCAGGTGGAAAATGGACTTCCAAACTCTGTGTGCCTGAGATTGGTTGACACCCCATAATTTTTTTTAAATGTAAATCTGCAAGTAGATCATTTGGTTTCTTATAAGAAGTTTGAGTATAAAATAAGCTTCTATGTTAGAGGTATAATGATTGAGCCAAACAAATGAACTCTAATAATTCAGGGCTCACTCTGACTTCAACTCTTCTCTAGTAAACAACTACATGCTTTATCTTCATCTTCTAAAAGAAGTTAGCTTCAGAATGACCCACTGTAGAGATGGCACATGCTACAGCGTTTTGATTCTAACCCTTGAATATTAAGATTCAGTTTACCTGGGCTGAATTAGAACACATCACTTCAGAGCCTTGTGTATTTTGTGATTGAGAAAGGGAGCTCCCCTAGAGTTATAATTTGTAGTCATGGAAGTGGGAATATTTGGTTTCTTATAAGAAGTTTGAGTGTAAAATAAGCTTCTATGTTAGAGGTATAATCTATATATATAAAAGGCTAAGTGACCATCTGACCATCTGACCATCTGACCGGCCAGTAGGTATGACATGCACTGACCACCAGGGGGCAGATGCTCAATGCAGGAGCTGCCGAGCTGCGGTGACTTGGCAGTGGTGCAGTGATTCTCGGATGACGCACCTGGAACCAGAGAGGAGGGAGCCCAATTCCTCGCAGGGCCATGTGATTCCACCTTTGGCCATGGGTTATGTTGTTGCTGGGGCACTGTCGGCCCTGAATCTGGTTTACTGCTGAGCTGCAGTGACCTCAGACGCCCTTCAAGCCATGGTGCAGCCTCAGGTGTGGCTGGCTGGGGAAGGTCCATGGGAGGTTGGCCCCAGGGTGTGTCCAGCCCATCTCGCCCAGTCCCGCCTGGCCAGCCACCTTCTAATTAATTTCCTTTCAATGTGCATGAATCCATGCACTGGGCCACTAGTGTAAACAATAAAATTTCCTGGACCCACATTGATGGGGTTTACCTGACAACAGGTCCAAGAGCTGTTCATCTTCATGCTTGGTCTTTAAATTCTTGGCTCTACAATGCTAATAGTCAATTTTGTAGGAATGTATTCTGCCCTAAGTGTATGTTCTTTGACCTTCTAATAATTATCCTGCCCACTAAAGTAACCTGGATGACTCAAAGCAGGAAGTATTATTAACTTAGTATAACTTCATCCCCTTTACCAAGATAGCACCAAGGAATCAGCAGTGAACAGAAATTCATATGTGCTTTAATTTTCTTGATTAGAAAACTAATTTGGGGTTAATTTTTTATTTCAAAACATGCCCCCATGCCTGGAAAACAGTGCCATTGAGTTAGACCAAAGGCATTTAGCAGCCAAAATACAAATTTTAGCAACCACGTAAGAATATGAAAAGTTTTGTAACAACCATTTTTATAAGATCAAAACCATCAATCTTATACCTGAGTGTGAGTGCTAACACATGTCAAGGAGACTTGGGTTTGGATTGGAGACCTGAAGATCTAGGGAAGTTAAGGACCCCTACAGACATCCCACTCTTAAACAGGAAAGAAAAGAGGAAAAAACTTAGAAAGTTTCTCCCTCAAAATAACCCTGAAACACAAAATTTCCAAACACAGGAAGAAATCCAGTGGTAGGCAAATTAACCAAATTAATAACAGATGTATGTAATCACTCCTGATAAAACTAATTTTATGGGCTAGTTTGACAGAAAATTAAAAATATTTAAGTTGCTAAAAGAGATAAATGAAAAACTAGAATACATTAAAAGTGGTCAATATTATAAGCATGTGTATGGATTAATCTTATAGACACAATGTTGAGCCAAAGAAATTACACAAAAAAGCACATTATGCATGAGTTCAATTACATAAAATGTGAAAACATGCAAAACTAATCTATGGTTTAAGAAGAAAGGAAAGTAATTACCATTTGGATGCAGAGACTGGGAGAGGGCTCAGGGGGACTTTTGGTAATGTTGGTAATGTTCTATTTCATTATTTGGGTATTGTTTACATAGGTGTGTTCACTTGTGAAGTCTTTGTGCTATAAATTGATGATGCATAATGTACTACAATTAAAATGTATGTATTTAAAATATAAACACTAAGCATATTTTTAGACATTAAAAGAACTGTGCTAAGCATGGCCAGTAGGAGAATCCAAGTGTGTCAAATTGATGCATTATCTTTTGAGTTTATTGCATAGCTAACTGTTAAAGTAAGGATTGCTACCTAGCCGGCCAGTGTGGCTCAATGGTTGAGCTTCAACCTGTGAACCAGGAGGTCGTAGTTTGATTCCCGGTCAGAGCACATGCCTGCGTTTCGGATTTGATCCCCAGTGTGGAGGCAACGGATCAGTAATAATCCCTCATCATCGATGTTTCTGTCTCCCTCTCCTTCTCTTAAATCAGTAAAAATATATTTTAAAAAATAAATAAAAACATTTATTAAAAAAAGTAAGGGTTGCTAAACTAAAAGTAAAAGTTAAACTAAACTAAAACTAAAAGAAAAATAATTAAATAAAATATTATGAAACTAATGGAAATACAAGTACACAGAAAAAAATTGAAACATATCCTTCTTTTATGGTGTTCAAAATCAGTGTGTAGTAGTCTCCTTAGCTGGAGTAAATCTTCTTCATCACTTCATTATTTAAAATTATGTCAATCTTTGTTCATTTATATGTGCCTTTTCATTTGCTGTTTCCTCTTCCCAAACTATTCTCACTCAATTTTGAAATCTTGATAAATTCCTTCCTTAAAGACTATGTTGTGATGGTTGCACAGGCGTGTCCATATGTTCAAGTTCATTAAATTGTATACATGAAATAAATATGTACGTTTTTTATTTATCACTGTACCTTAATAAAGCTGCTGAAAAGAAAATACTAAGTTGGAATGCTATATGCTCTGGGAGGTCTTATCTCTTGCCAGAGTGAGCTTGCCATTTCAATATCTCTTATCAGATATTGAGGTCATTGGAAGAAATACTGCCTGGGTTCTAACATCTTCCCACTGCTTCCCAAGTCCGTGATAGTGACAATTCACTTAACCTCTAGATGCCTTAGTTTTCTTGTGACAATTCACTTAACCTCTAGATGCCTTAGTTTTCAATAAAATGGGAATAAATATCACCTTCTTCTTAGGATTGCCTTAATGATTAAGTATATAAAGACCCAAATTTATATAATAGTATTTGGCACATAGTAAGTGTCTATTGAATCCTCACCATTATTTCTGAGTCACAGCATTTTTATATTTCATAATTTGGCCACTGCTAAGTTCCTTAAGATTTTCAGTTTTATCTTTACTGTATTCGGTAGGCTTTGTACTTTTTGAGCATTGGTCACGTATGTGGTACTCAATAACTGTTTCATAATTTGAATTGAATCTCTTAATTAGCTAGTTGTTAAATTATGGATTTACAATATTTGTTAGGAGATACTTGGCAAATTTTAGTGGGCTTAAAATATTAACAAATATTTAAATTATATTCAATGTAATTTTTATAATGTCTGTGTTGATATTCTAAGTTCTCTGAATATTATATCAAACAAATAAGTACTCATTTCCCGAGAGCTCCGTTAGCCAGCTGTGGGCTTACTTGTATGTGGATGTCTCAATGAATGCACTCTCTTTTCACAAAGAATGACAAAAGAATAGAACCTTCCAATCACCAAGCACAGAAGAGTTTTAAAATAACATGCCACTTATTTGAGTGAACCAAACTCTGTTCTTAGTTTGCACTTTCCTTTAAGTTTCACTCACTTTGATTTTCTCCTCACCTGGCCAAGGGCATAAGCTTCCCATATGTAATATTTGTTCATTTCTGTACAAAGATGCTTAAAAGTTCAGACTTATTCAATATCATTGGAATTCTCTGTGACAAAAGATGTTGGGTTTGGAGAGTTGAGTGTAAGAATATAACAATATCATTAGAGACTTTTAAAAAAGAGGAGATACTATCAGGCCTAGGAAAATTATTCAAATAATAGACTTTATATAAAATAATAATTCTTCCCTCTCTTGCATTTGGCCTCTTGCGATTCTTGGCTTCACTCTTGTCTCTGTGTGCCAAGTTTTCTTTATATTAGTCCATTTGGCAGAAAGTGATCATTCATAGTTTTACTTACAAATCCTCCATTCACAACATAGTTGGGGTTTCTTAATTCAATTTTAAATTTCCACAAGAGAAATGTTTATTGGCAGAGACTTAGGTTTTCAAATGAGCCAATCAAATATAGCAGGGAGGCATAGTTATGCTAAAACAGTGTGGCTAAATTCACACACACACACACACAAAAAAAAATATGTCTGATTTTGATAACAACAGCAATGATTTTGATGATAACAGCAATGAAAAAGAGAATCTCAAGTATAATGGAGTTTATAGTGTCACCCCCAGAATCCATGTCCACTTGGACCCTCAGAACATGAGCTTATTTGGAAATATGTTCTTTGTAGATGTAATTATAGTAATGATGAAAAGAAGAAATCACACTGGATTAGTGTTAGGCCAAAACCCAATGACAGTGCCCTTCCTTATAAGAAACAGAAAGGACACAGAGACACAGGGAAGAAAATGATATGAAGATTAAGGCAAAGATTAGAGTGATAAGATCATAAATCAAGGAATGCCAAGGATTTTGTGTAACCACCAGAAGCTAGGAGAAAGACCTGGGAATGTTTCTCCCTCAAAGCCTACCAAACCAAAAACTTGTTAATGGCAAATTTGCAATATTTTGAAGGAATAGAATTATGGCAGAGGTAACCAACCTTGCGACTCCTTAATTTCAGACGTGTGACTTCCTGAATTATGAGAAAATAGATTCTTGTTTTCTTTTAAGCCACCAGGTTGGTAGTAATTTATTATCGCAGCCCTAGGAAACTAAAGACCAAGAAAGGTGAAAAACAGTGAAGGAGACCAATTGAAGAGTTCTTTTTTTCCCCACCCAGATGTTCCCTTTCTATATATCTTCTCTGTTAAACATGGCATTCTGTGTTTTATTTTAACCAGGTAAGCTATTTCAACTTATACAAATTTTAATTGTAAAAGGATCCTAAGTAATTTAACACAGAATGATGCAATAATAGGTGACTAATATTGCTCACAAATTGCAAAAAAAAAAAAAAAAAAAGGAGAAGATAATTACTCTTTATTTCTAATTCTCTACTGATTTAAATGTATGCCACTAGGTATACTTCCTCACTCTAAGGATGTACTACTTCCTCACTCTAAGGATGTACTCAGCAGTCCTCACTTAAGCATTCATCAGCAGGTCTCAAGGTCCTTGCATCATTTGAGATCAATTCAGTCAAAAGGTGACTAAAATGAAGTGCTTGAGCTAGTCATTAAATATTCCACAGTCATTGAATACCTTGGCAAATAACTTTTTAATGGCAAAATTGCCACATTATGATTGAATTTGTACTGAACAAGTGGGGACACATTATCATCTCCGCCAATATTTGAGTTAGCTCAGGAGAATTTCAGCCAAGTTCTATTAAAATAAGCTTGGCTGCAATTGCTTGGCTGGAATAAGATAAATTTTGTTGTTTTTGTATTCATGTAAAAATGTAAATATATATATACACCTTATTGGAAAACAATTTTTATTTTATATAGTAGAATAAAAACTAAAATTGAAAGATGCAGCATTTTTTTCTACAATAGAAAATGCATGGCTTACTCATGTCTCAAGTGTCCTGGAAGAGAAAATAAAGTAGTAACATGTCATTTAACTGAAGGTCACTTATCCTGCACTCTCAGCAATTGGGAGCATCAATGAGAACTTGGTAGCAATCTAGAGAGACCCATAAGTATACTAAAAGATACCTGTACATCTTTTGATTTGACTTGATTTAAAAAAACACTTGATTTGACTATTTACCAAGGGAGCACTTGATATTTAGTTCAAAATCTTTACTGTCATAGTGATAACTTTATAAATCCCACCTACCCTTTTGACCATGAATTAATTAAAATTAATCAGAATTAAGAAACTCTTAAGTTAGCTACAGTGATGAAAATGAACTTACAGTTAACAACCTGAGAGAAATGGAGGAAACAGGTAAAACTTAAATATAGAAAGAATAGATTATAAAATTATAGCAAAAAGACTTTCTGATCAATTTTGCAAACTTCACAACCATTCAAACTTCCCACAATGTCATTTGGACATATATAAATACTAGAGGCTCGGTGCATGAAATTCATGCACTCGGGCAGTCCCTCAGCCTGGCCTGCATCCTCTTGCAGTCCAGGAGCCCTCAGGGGATGTCCGAATGATGGCTTAGGCCCACTCCCCTTTGGCATCCTTAATGTTGCCGCAGAGGCAGGAGAGGCTCCCGCCACCCCTGCTGTGCTCACCAGCCATGAGCCCAGCTTGTGACTGAGTGGCGCTCCCCCTGTGGGAGTGCACTGACCACCAGGGGGCTGCTCCTGCATTGAGCGTGTGCCCCCTGGTGGTCAGTGCACATCACAGCAACTGGTTCCACCATTCTGTCAATTTGCATATTAGCCTTTTATTATCCTACATAATAAAAAGGCAATATGCAAATTGCATCACTCCGCTACGCCCACGATTGGGCTGGCTGGAGGCGCAGGGGGTGGGACTCAGGGTGGCCGATTGGCTGGCGGTAGGAGCGGGGGGCGGGGACTCGCGAGTCCCCGACTCCTGCTCCTCCCACCGGCCGTTAGGCCAACGCTGCGGAAGGACCCATGGGGCCGGCGGAACACGCTGGTGGTGGCCGATTGCGTGGCTGCTGGCAGCAGTTTTCCGCCAGCACCAGTTTTCCTCTGGCCACCCGCCGATCGGAGCGCCTCCCCGGATCGGAGTTCCTTTCGGGGTAGCCGATCGCGCTGGCGGGTGGCACTCTGATCGGCGGGTGGCCAGAGGAAAACTGGTGCTGGCGGAAAACTGCTGCCGGCAGCCAGGTGAAAGTCTATTGCACGAAACTTCGTGCAACGGGTTTCTAGTATAGGATAAGCATTGCCAAACAAAAACTGCCATAATTAAAAAAAGAGAAAAACGATAGACTAGAAGTGAAGTAACACATTTTTTAGCATCCTGGGTCAGGTCAAGTACATCAAAGGGCTGGGGGTGTTGACATAACAGAATTTGTGATTTATTTTGGGGAATCTCATGGAGCATGTATGAGCATAAAATCAGAAACTATAACACAATTCAAGAAGAAAAATGAAATTTTGTTGACTGAGAACTCAAGCAGTATCTCATACATAAGGCAGATCTAGAATTGTATAATGTATTTGATGAAATAAATCCAGAAATAAGTTAACTATTTAATAAGTTAACTGGAATCAGAGGCTAATAATAGGCGAATAATGTCAAAGCTGTCTTTGGAGCCATCCTACATAATAAAATGGTAATATGTAAATTACCATCACTCCGCTACGCCCACGATTGGGCCAGCAGGAGGCGCAGGGGGCGGGACTCAGGGTGGCCGGGGTAGCTGATTGGGCCAGCAGGACGCTGAGCTCGCGGCGCCAGTGGCGCCGCGAGCTCAGCGTCTGTGCCATGGCTGTCCCGGAGGCTTTCGGAAGGCCTGGGGCACCGGCGGACAGCCGGCCGGGTCCCCCGCGATCAAAGGCCAAAGCGGGGGACCTGGCCGGCTGTCTGCTCCGGCGCAAGGCCTTTCAAAAGCCTCCGCAGCAGCCGGAGGCTTTCGGAAGGCCTGGGGCACCTGCGGACAGCCAGCCCGCTGGTGCACCAGGTGCATGATTAAATCATGCACTGGGCCTCTAGTGTGTCATAAAAGGTCAAGTCCAAGCATCTTTAGCACAATTATGTGTTCCCTGGATATCTAATAAAAGAATATCTGTCAGAAAATGACCTTGCAACCAAGAATCACAAAGTACTAGAGGAAAATCAAAACAAAGAAAGGATAATACAAACTGAGCAAAATAGAGTTGTAACTCAGGACATAGATAAAAGTAGAACCAAGAAGCTATTAAAAGCTTACTTTCATTTTTTAAAAACATGACTTTGTATGACCCCTATCTGGACCTTATTTATATTTGTCCCTGTCTCTCTGGATATTTAGTTTATATTGTACTTCAATGACATTGAACCACTCATATTCCCTTGACTGTGTCATTACCCTAATCCTTCTTTTCTACCTGAAGTCTAATATTCCTTCTGTTCTCTGCTCATCTGCTACGAATTAAAGAACTAAGGACCATGCAGATATATTAGTCTTCTAACTCATTCATTGGCAAAATTAATAGAAAAGGAATGCTCATATCCACTTGTGAAGGGTGTAGTAAGGCATTGTACTTGCAGTAGGCCCTCCTTCTCAATGGCCTCTTGTAATTAATCAGAGAATGACATTTCAAAAGCTCCATAAAGATTGACCAACATTTTTCCAGAAACTATTTGATTTTATATATATTTATAATGATTTTATATAGAATTCTTCCTCCTAATCTAAAGGTAGTGTCAAAATCAATTAAGGCTGAATACAGATATTATTATTACCTTCAACTACAAACCTTAAGGTATTTAATTATTAGCATTCTTGTCTTAGAGAAGAAAAATTTATTTTTGTATACAGAATAGTGGCTCCCCCAAAGATGTTCATATCTTAATCCCAGATCCTGTGGATATGTTATGTTACATGGGAAAACAGAATTAAATTTGTATTAAGGGTGTGTAGTCACTTAACTTTAAGATAAAAATGTTATAAAACATCTGGGTGTGCTCCAGGTAATCAGAATGATTATTAGGAAGAAGGATGCAAAATACGAGAATCAATAAAGGCAATGAGATGACAAAAACAGGGAGAAGGGTTGCCATTTTGCATAAAGTCTGTTGTTCTATTGTTTCCTGAGACCTGGTAGTATCTCCTATTTTTAGTGTGTAATATGTTGTTACAGTCTTAGAATAAATTCTCAAAACACACATTCTTTTGTTTCAGAGAGCTAAAGTAGAGTTCTGTTATACAATTCTGGATAAGTCTGAGCTTTTACACAATCTAGAAAAAACAAAATATGTAAATCAGCAGCTGGGAGAAAACTCATAAAATATATATTTGACAAAGAACTTGAATCAATAATACATAAAGTACTACAATTTAGCAATAAAATTCATTACAATTAAAATGTAAAAATGGGCAAAAAATAGACAATTCAAAATAAGATATGTGAATAGCCAGGAAACCCATATGATGCATACTATTTTAGTTATCAGAGAAATGCAAAATAGACTACAGTGAGATACCATTCTACACCTGAAAGAAAAGCTACATTTTAAATTATTGTCAATTTGGTTGTCAGTTGTCAACAATCATGCAGTGTTTGTTGGGTGTCTGACTTATATCCATCCTGGAGGTGGTCCCAAATAGTAGGATTTCCCTTTCTTTCTATGGCTTAGTGATAGTCTATTATATGTGTATACATTTTCTTTATCCATTTACCAGTTGATGAACATTTAGTTTGTTTCCATATCTTGGCTATTGAGAATAATGCTACAATGAACATGGAAAAGCAGATACCTCTTTGGGATCCAGATTTTAATTTTTTTGGACATTAATCCAGAAGTGGGATTGCTGGATCACATGGTAGTTCTATTTTTAATATTTTGAGAAACTCCATACTGTTTTTAATAGTAGTTACACTAATTTACATTGCCACCCCAACAGTGTATAAGGCTTCCCTCTTCTAACATCCTTGCCAACACTTTTCATTGGTAACAAGACATATCAACATGTTATACTCCCTAAACTTATTTACCGAGACAGAGACAACATTACTTCTATAGTATTCTCACCAAGAATACATAACCTCAATCTACCATGAGAAAACTTCAGACAATGCCAATTTGAATAATAATCCCAAATTATTCTACAAAATAATTATTCAGTACTCATAGAAATATCAAAGTCATGAGAAGCAAGGAAATACTGAAGAATTGTCACAGACTGATTGTCCCAAGTAGATCCCGGGAAAGGATCTGGGGCGTTTATCAATGGCATCCCTCTTGATAAACTTTAACCGTGCAGGTGTGGGACATTCAAGTAGTTGCTAGCGAAGAGGCTACTCTACGCAAGCAGGACCAAGGGCAGGCTTAGGACCCAAAATACCAGAAGCTTTAACTTAAATTTTAAGCTTATGCAAAATAATTCAATTAACTGCCGGAGGAATTACGCCACATGAAGCATATGCAGTTGCTAATCACACAGCATTTTATTACTCACACAATTCCTGGTACTGCGAGTACAGGCTTAATGGGGATCCCAGTGGTGCTGTTCTCTGGGGTCCAGCAGCTGGGCTGGGCTGGTCCAGATGCAGGGGGCCAGCATTTCTCACCTGAGAGCTCGGGTCACGTCTCCATCAGGAGTTACTAGCCATTCTTCTGTCGTCTGGCAGGAAAAGGAGCGTGGAGCAGTATGGTTTGTCGGACTGACAAAAGGACGTGCCTTTGTGGCTGTCTTGACAGGTGAGCATGTTGGCTGGTCTGGACCCCATTTTTAAAGCCTGTACCACACCCGCAGCAGTCCAGGTGGCTATCAATGAATTAGGTCAATGCACACATGTTAATCTCAAACAGGGCGAGGGGCTACATGTGGTTATCTAGGGAGAGTACATCACTCACTCAAATGGTTATCTTGACAAGTTACTCTGAGTCAGTAACTGAAGTTCAGGTCCTTATCTATGAAGTACACATGCTTCAGAGCAGTGGGGAATGTGTCCTTAATATCACATTTTAAGTTTCAAGGAAAGTTAATTTAAACATTTTAAAACATTTTTAACATTTTTTAGGTATTTTAAAAGCATTTTTAAACATTTCTATATATTATTACAACACTGGGGGAGACTAAAGAGCCACTACTAAATGCAATGCAGAATTTTGGATTTGATCCTAAAACAGAAATATGGCCTTAAGGGATAAAACCAGTGAAATGCTAATGAGGTTTATAGTGTAGTTGATGATATTGTATCAACGTTAAATTTCCTGATTGTAAATTTGTAGTGTGGTTATGTAGTTTGCTAACATTTTGAGAAGCTGGGTGAAAGGTATACATGAATGCTTTGTTCATTTTTTCAAACTTTCTGTAAATCTAGAATTATTTCAAAGTAATTTTAAGAAATAATCACAGAACCCTATAGGATCCAGCAATCTCTCCTCTTTGCTCAAGCATTTATGCTACACATTTTTCCCCAGCTCATGTTTTAATTTGGCATTTCCCTATTCCCCTTTCTACAACTATGTGGCATTGTAAAATGAATGAATGGCCGATCTTATTTTTCTTCTAATCAAAAAGGCTTAGCTGGTGCTTTATTGCTGATTTCTACATTGGAGTGATTTCTACAAGCTGCGATTCAGGCTGATAAATATCTCAAATTTCTACCTCCAAAATATGATACCTTCGTATTAACCTATAATTCCCCACCCCTCATCCTCTCACTCATCCTCCCCCCTTCAAAAAAAAAAAAAGTGGCGGTGGAGTTGGTGGCATTTGTTATCCTCTGCAGAACAAAAACATCTTATATTACTGGTCTAAAATTAATGCTCTCAAAATGAAGCCCAAGTCTGGCTAGAAAGCCCCTAAAGTCAGATATGTCCAACAGTTCAACAAACAAAAGAGCAAGTAGATTCTGAATAAGTCAATGAAGATCTGCCTGAGGAAGTTACTGCCTTCATTAGGAGCAACTGTGGTCTGAAAATACACCCTGTCTCCACCAACTACTTCTAAAGCAAAAGACCCTACTTCTAGAAGTTTTCCATCCACTGCCCCAAGCCCTACTTTGTAAATATAGTTTAAAAAGTCGTCCACCAACTACTTTGTAAATACAGTCTGTCCCTGCTGTAGCATGTTTCAGATATTGCTTTGAAATATCATTCTTGCCGAAACCGGTTTTGCTCAGTGGATAGTGCGTCGGCCTGCGGACTCAAGGGTCCCAGGTTGGATTCCGGTCAAGGGCATGTACCTTAGTTGCGGGCACATCCCCAGTAGGGGGTGTGCAAGAGGCAGCTGATCGATGTTTCTCTCTCATCGATGTTTCTAACTCTCTATCCCTCTCTCTTCCTCTCTGTAAAACATCAATAAAAAAATAAAAAAAGAAATATCATTCTTCTGGATATTTACAATGTAACTTTTTTTGTGAGCAGCCCCATGTCTTAATCCCTTCTGCTTCCACATAAGTATGTGGGGAATTATTTATTTTGGTTTTTAGTTGAAGTTATAATAAATTAGAGTCTATATATTAGTTTTTAAAAAATCATTCAAATTGTAAGGCACTAGAGACAGTTTTCTGTCTGTTTTTAAAATATCTTTGAGATTTTTCTCAGTTTGAAAGGTTATGAAATAGTACTTCTCCATACACTGAGGGAGAACAGAAACTTTCTCCTGACATAGTCCATGGAACAAAACGGTAACACAGGTCAATTAACTCATTCTATTCCAGGAAGATAGACTGAAAGGCCAAATGAACTTCCCCAGTTAGAACAATGAAAAGTGACCTAGATGACATATCATACCCAAGTAAAGGACAGTCTGTCTTCGACACCGATTTATTTGTCAGCTTGGTTCGAGGGCCTTGTGCTGAGTTACAGGGCAGATTTGTTCATTCCGAGGGCCTTATGCTGATTTACAGGATATCACTCTCTACCCTTCCCAGAGAAAGGTAGAGAGTAATATCCCCTCTGGGGCTAACAGGCTGGATGAGGTAGAGAGGGGGGAGGGGCAAGTAGCAAAGCCAAGTGTGACTTCTTTGACAAATAGTCAGACATAATATCAAAAGTCTTGCAATAAACAAGTGTTTTCATAATCTCAGCAACACACACATTAAACATTAAATTCTCATAGAATTTCTCTAGGTTTCTATGGTCCTTTATGCACATTATTTCATACTAATGGTGTTAATGGCCAATTAGCCAGAAGGAAAAGAAATTCCAACACTAAAATAGGTAGTAAATAGTACACATTTAAGACTTCTCAAGATAAACTACCGAGGCTCTCTTGAGTACAGAAGCAATTTAAGAAAAAGCAAATTTGTTTTTAAAAATTAATTTAAAATCCACTTAAATGCCTTGAGAATTTTGGCAACTTTGCAAAAACATATACTTGCATAGTAGCACCAAGCCTGGATGCTATAGAAGTGAGGTTCAAGAGGAAATTATATCCAGTGTTTGAAAAGGAACTTCTCTGGTGTAGGAATGCTAATCGTTGCACTGTTAAATGATCTTTAAACTTAAATAACTGGCATGCCTTTAGTGCTAGGGTATTCCTAAAACTGTTTGGATACCTTGAATGTTCTTTCTAATTTTGGCTAAGCTGTGTTTGGAAGACATCCAGTTCCAAGCAAAGGATAGAGACCAATTTTTATGTAAGGGCTGTGCTTCGTACACTTATTCAAATAAATTGCTTTCCATTTTGTAACGCTGTAAATTAAACCCATAGTAGGGTAGCCTTAAAATTAAAAATAAATAAATGACTATAATAAGAGATTTACCTTATTTACATTTTCTAAAGTTGCTATTTTTTCATTATTACATGTAACCTAAATATATATATATATATATATATATATATATATATATATATATATATATATACACACACACACACACAAATTTATAATACATTATTTCATTGTCAGTGTCACTGTCAGGGATTGTTAGCTTTGTTTTCTCTATCTTTGCTATTACTTGTATTTTTGATATTTGAAAAGCACTGATATTAATTTTAAAGTTAGAGCTTTCTTAATAGTGACTTGAGGTATTTGGAGAAAAGATCATTTTAAAACCATCAACTGTTGAAGGTATGAGAAGTTTTTTTTGTGTGTGTGTGTGTTTCCTCTCCCCCCCCCCCCCCCAGGATGTCACTAGTGCCTCAAAGAGAATAACTATGCAGTTTCTCCTTGAAAAATTAGGAGACCTTAACATAACTAGCCTACCACAGAAAGCCGCTTGTTCTGTGATTTCTGATGCATGAGGGTACCTGAAATTGCTATTTAGGGATTTAATCACATAAAAATAATTAACATGGCTCCTTGTAGATTTAGTTTTTTTTAGTTGAAGGCACTTTAAAAACAAACCAAAGGACCGAATACCTAAGAAGAAAGAATTAGTGCAGACCCCCTGGATTGGGAGATTATGTTAGGTAGAGAGGGCATAAGTATCTTTCAGCGTCTGGGAAATGAAGGAACATACACTATGACTTATTATTCTATGTTAGCAGGGCTAGTACAATTCTTTCCAAAACAGTTTTAAGAATAAATATTTCAATAAATTTTTGTTAAAAGACTGAATAAAGAGAAACAAACAAAAAATATATATAGCTGCCTCAGCAATAACTTTTTCAAGCCATCACTAAAACAGAAATGCCTCTGTCATTTCCACAGTCATGCCCAAAGCATCATAGGAGTGATTGCCTGTATGCTCTCCCAAGTTTTTTCTACATTGAAGTACAAAATTACTAGAGCTCCCCAAATATTGGGCATCTGTATGCAAGTAAGACTGTGAATCCAACAAAGAAACCTGTAGGGAGGAAGAATAACTTACTTTCAAGGAAATTCGGAATACAATATTGTATTTTCTGGAGTACTTGAAGAGCAGATGGTAAAGGATAAATTTAAGTCTAGAGAAAAAGCAAGTGCATCTATCAAGGGAAACCAGCTACCAGCATGTAAAATATGCCGCCCTTTTGTTTTTAGTGTGAACTGTAATGTAATTCCCTGAAATAGCAGTGCTGCTATCATAAATACCCTTGTAATTATGAGGTTTTTCTCAGTGTAGATAGCTACACATAATGAAGGAATGCTTGCTGCTTTTGAAGGTCCTTTGCAATTAAAGGGGAGGGAGGGGGCGGGTGCAGGGAGGAAAGAAAGTAAAAAAGAGAAGGAACAAAATAAGGTAAAGTCAGATGATACTAAAGCCATGCACTGTGGGAGAGTATACTCATATAAAACTTGAGAAAATAGATACATGAAGGTTTCCGGCCTAAAAGGATGGAAGACAAATTAGCTTTTAAAAAAATTAACTTTAAAATAAAATAAATAGGCAGGCAGACATCTCCTTTATGTATCACTGCCTGGGGCTGAGAAGCATTTTCAGACCCCTCAATAATAATTCTTAGTATGTGATTTCACAGAATCATTATTTTAAATGTCCTTCATGGCTGTTACATGTAAACTTACTGAGAATTGAACTGTAAATTATTACACTAAAATAAAATATGATATGTTACTTATATTCACTGTTTTAAATTTTTATATATATTTTTATTGATTTCAGAAAAGAAGGGAGATGATAGAAACATCAATGATGAAAGAGAATCATTGATCAGCTGCCTCCCGCACACCCCCTACTGGGGACCAAGCCAGCAACCCAAGCATGTGCCCTTCACTGGAATACCCAGGATCCTTCAGTCCACAGGCCGAGGCTCTATGCACTGAGCAAAACCGGCTAGGGCTATATTCACTTTTACTGGTTGTATAGGTGGCAACAGTAGGTAATACATACTTTAATCCAGAATATAAATTCTATTTAAAAAACATTAATTAGATTTTAAGCAATCAATATCTTGAAATATATACACTTACATACATAAATCAGAGAACAGATTTACTAAGTTCTATGTAGATTCCACAACTAGAAAATATAATCTTGACCTCAAACAGAAATACAGTCTGGACTAAATTAGCTTGAAGAAATTTTGTCATACCAAGAATGTCAATATTGCCCGGCTGGTGTGGCTCAGTGGTTGAGCATCACTCCATGAACGAGGAGGTCACAGTTCAATTCCCCAATGGGGTACATGCCCGGGTTGCTCCATCCCAATTAGGGGGCCTTTGGGAGACAGCGGATCAGTGATTTTCTCTCATCATTGATATTTCTATCTCCCTCTCCCTTCCTCTCTCTGAAAAAAAAAGAAGGTCAATATTCACAATGGCAGAACAGTGTAGGGAAACTTTTATCTATGTTATTTCAAATAGTAAAATGTATAGAGAAATAATTTTGTTCTTGTTATTGTTAATCCTCACCACAGGGTATTTTTTTCTGTTGATTTTTAGAGAGAGTGAAAGGGAGAGAAAGTGAGAAACTTTGATGAGAAAGAGACACATTGATTGGTTGCCTCTGGCATGTACCCTGTCTGAGATGGGGCAGCAGGGGGGGAATCTACCGGAAACCCAGGGACATGCCCTTGACTGGGAATCGAACCCACCACCCTTCAGTATGCGGCCTGATGTTCTAACCACTGTCAACACTGGCCAGCATGAGATAGAATCCTCATACTAATAAACCTTTTTCAATTTACTAAGTGAAAGTTTTATATTTCTTAAATGTGTGCCTTTAAAACCTATATAAAAAAGTGACTTAAAATTTAAAAAGCGTCCTGAGTTATTTCGTTAGAGCATGTGTACATAATGTTCTCGTGCATTTACTGTTTGATATCTATAACGTGGTATTGATATAGGCATTGGGAATCTGGGGACCTGAAGGTCTGTGATCACTGTGGGTTCTTGGCTTCGAGCAGTAAAGAATTCAAATGTGAGCCAGCATAGAGTTTGTGGTGAAAGCAAGTTTATTAGTGGGGCAGTGAGACAAAGAATGGGATACTCCACAGAGATAGCAGCCCCCTTTAGCTGAATTTGCTTCCTTTATTGAGGTTCATTTAATGGGAGTAGGGTATTCAATAAGGGGGAGGAATTTTCAGGATCTTCCTGGGAAAGGGGTAGAGATTTCTCAGGAATCTCCCATCAGCCATTTTGTGTCCTTATATGGGCTTTCCCTTCCAGATCCTGAGGGCTGGGGTAGGGGTGTCCTTTAGGGTGCTATTATATTAAAACTAGAGGTCCGATGCATGAATTTCTTGCAAGAGTAGGCCTTCCTTCCCCTGGCTGCTGGCATCGGCTTCCCTCTGGCACCCGAGACCCTGGCTTCCCTGGCAGAGGGAGGCCCCGCCCACCCGCCACAGCTGGCTGCGCTGGTTGGTCGCAGCCGCAGTGGCTCGCCTCGGCCCTCACAGCCCCAGCTTCATCTGGAAGGACATCCAGAGGAATGTCTGGAAGGTCGTTTGGCTGTCCGGTCTAATTAGCATATTACACTTTTATTATTATAGATGAGCATGTAATGAGCTAGGGGTTACTATTAGGTGAAGTTAGTCCATGTTGGATTGAACTTGTCTCTGCTGGTCTTTGTTTTAATATTAAACTAAAATGTCACAAATTATTTTAACATTTAGCGTTTTATTCTAATTAAATAATTTCAGACTAATTTTTAAAAATTGAGCGTTCATTTTTACTATAATTTTGGACATTTTAAATGGGCTTCATAATAAAAGAAGATAGTTGGGGCACTCCTCTGGGTGGCTACTGAGAAAACAAACACAAAATAAACCTAAGGAGGGCACCTAATCTATATTTTTTCATCTGATAAACCACCTTAAAAAAAAAGCACTGTTCATTTTTCCCCCTAATGTCCCTCAATAACTCAGTTCGGTACATTCAAACCCATAATGAGGAAGGGTTTTGTTTTTTCTTCCTGAGCTTTCTTTTTCTCCAAATGGGTAATTTACAAGTGGTCATATTTTCAAATATTTATTTTGACCTATGCCATGTCAATTACATTCTTAACAATGGATAAGAGAAAAAAACGTATCCATGTTTATGGAGCTGTGGTTCTGTTAGGGAAGTCAAGCAATAAACAAGTTAATACTGTTGCAGATAAGCTGCCAGGCAGTGCAGGAGAATTAATCAGCCGAGCACTCAAGAGGATATTCAGAAAAGCAGCCTTTATTGCAGATTGCACTAGTGCCGTGACTCAGGGGAGTCAGTCTCCAAATCCTGAATGATGAATATGGATGAAGCTTTCCCTTTATACCCTTAGTCTCTTTGTCCCCCAAATACAGGTCAGGCTTCCGGACTTTCCACGGCTTTGCAGCTCCCCATGAGTTGGGATGGGGGAAGTGAGATTACACACTCAGAGGCTTGCCAGTACTGGCGCCAGCCCCTCCCGGGTTGTATATGGTTCATGGTTTATGGCCTCTGTAAAATGGGAGTATTTCAGGAAACAGGTTCTGCAAGGCAGGACAGGCATCACAGATAAGAATGGAGTTTATCAGCAAGCAAGAGTGTGCATCAGAAGGCAGGATACAGGCACAGATTCAGATAGCTAGCCCCCACATGTCTTATTTTCTCTTTCAATACAATGTTTAAAGTAATGAAGAAAATAAACATGGTAATAGGTAGGGGGTGGGATAGAGTAGGAGTGAAGGGTTCTTAAATGTGTGGTTAGGAAAGGTCTTCTAAGAAGGTGATATTTAAGCACAGATCTGAATGAAGAGAAGGGGTAAAAATCTAGATAAAAAGCTTATCAAATAGAAAAAAATATCAACAGGAGGAGCCGTAAGGTGAAAAGACCTCATATTCTAAACAGCCCCAAAGCTGGTGAGACTGGAGCTGTGTAAACTGTGAAAGGGGAGGTATTTATCAGAGAAGCTGGCAGGACTGGATCTCATAGGGCTTGGTAGAGAATCTGTGTTGTGAAGGTTTTGTTTTAAGTGCCATCCTCTCTAATAGAGAGTAATATGCAAATTGACCATCACTCCAAGACACAAGATGGCCACCCCCATGTGGACACAAGATGGCTGCCACAAGATGGCCTGCAGGGGAGGGCAGTTATGGGCAGTTAGGGGTGACCAGGCCAGCAGAGGAGGGCAGTTGGGGTGACCAGGCTGGCAGAGGAGGGCAGTTGGGGGGGACCAGGCCTGCAGGGGAGGGCGGTTGTGAGCGATCAAGCAAGCAGGGAGGGCAGTTAGGGGTGATCGGGCCAGCAGGGGAGGGAAGTTGGGGGAGACCAGGCTAGAAAGGGAGGATATTTAGGGGTGACCAGACTGGCAGGGGAGGGTAGTTAGGGGTGACTGGGCTGGCAGGTGAAGGTAGTTGGGGGAGACCAGGCCAGCAGGGGTGGCAGTTGAGGGTGACCAGGCCTGCAGGGGAGGGCAGTTGGGGGAGACCAGGCTGGCAAGGGGAGGGCATTTAGGGACAATCAGTCTGGCTGGGGAGCAGTTAGTTGTCGATCAGGACTGGTTAGGGGGTAATCAGGCTGGCAGGCAGAAGTGGTTAGGGGCAATCAGGCAGAGGCAGGCGAGCGGTTGGGAGCCAGCAGTCCGGGATTGTGAAAGGGATGTCTGACTGCCCATTTACCAGGATCGGGCCTAAACAGGCGGTCGGACATCCCTCTAGGGGTTCCAAATTGGAGAGGGTGCAGGCTGGGCTGAGGGACACCCCTGCCCCCCGTGCATGAATTTTGTGCACCAGGCCTCTAGTAGACATATATTAGAGGATTTTAAAACATCACTCTAGCTGCTGTGAAGAGAAAGCTATTTAATATGCCAGGTCAAATGGGCTTCTGCACCCTCTTTAATTATCTTGGTGAATAAAGCTCTATGTTTGTGATAGACTCACCTTTTGTTCTATTTCCATAGAAACACTTCCTACTATACCAGGTCATGGGAATAGTTTTAATTTTGTATCTGTCTACTTTTTCTCCAACAAATAGTCATACTGTGCTTTAGTCTCTTGAAACATAACTTCTTTATATACTTCTGCCAATGTCAATTAAATGTTTTAGTATTTTTCCTCTAGGAATTAAATGAGGTTTTTCTGCCTAGTGTTATCAATATACATAATATGTATGCTCTCTATTGAATTATTAAAGCCTTTGATAAAAAAATCATTAACTAGTTTAAAACTAACATTTAGATAATAGTACTCAAAACTACTCTCACCCCAAATGTCTAGAAAAGAAATTCAGTCCATAATGCCAAAATTCCAACAATTTTTTCCACATTAAAAAAAAAAGGCTTTTTTTTTTTTCCACAGAATGGAAAAAGGTCAGTCTGACATTCTTCATTTGAGACAAAGTAATCTTCTAGGCAGTGTTGAAAATTGGCTTTGTTATTTTCCCACACCAACTTTGGAAGCTGGTGTGGCTCACTTGGTTGGGCATAGTCCTATGTACGTGCCCATGTTGCGGGTTTGATCCCTGGTTGGGGTTAGAGGGGATGCCGGAGGCAGCTGATCCATGTTTTACTCTTGCATCTATGTGTCTCTCTTTCTCTTCCTCTCCCTTCCTTTCTTTCTAAACATCAATTTAAAAAATCTTTAGAAAACTAAAAAAAAAAAAAAAATAGGTTTGATGACTCATACTTATTCTTCATGATTCAAAAATAGCCAAAGGCATCTTAGTTTACTTATATCAAATGAACAATTAGCATATACTATGGCAGATATATTACTAATCTATTTTCTCTTGCCTCTAATGTCTCATCTTTAACAATATACTCTGAAATTCTGAAAATTAATCTAAAATTTACAGTAGAGAATGATGCCTATTCAGATATGGAACTCAGTGAACGTGTACCAGACGTATATTTGAATTGAATTCTAAAACTGGGATCTGCAAACTATGACCCATTGTTGGGCCATCTGTTTATGTAAGTGAAGTTTTATCGGAACATGGCAATGCACATTCATTTATGTCTATGTATGGCTGGTTTATGGCTAAAATAGGAAGGTAGAGTGGTTGTAACAGAGACTCCATGGACCACAAACCCTAAAATAATTATTATCTAGACATTTTTTTTAAAGTTCACCCAAGGATGAGTAGGATTTTGATTAATGAGGAAATGGAAATGGAGTGAAGAACTAAGAGAGAATTAGCATTTGCAAAGGCTCAAAGAGACAGCTGGAACATTTATGGACTATACGTTTTTCCATAAAGTAGGAGTAAGGGTGAGTGAGGCCCAGAGGAGAGTGAAAAGATTTGATTCAATTGGAGAGATGAGTAAGCAACAAAAGGTAAAAATAGCCCTGGCTGGTTCCGCTCAGTGGATAGTGTCCCAGGTTCAGATTCCAGTCAAGAGCACATGCCTGGGTTGCAGGCTGGGGGGCGTGCAGGAGGCAGCCAACCAATGATTCTCTCCCATCATTGATGTTTCCATCTCTCTCTCCCTCTCCCTTCCTCTCTGAAATCAATAAATTATATATTTAAAAAAAAAAAGATAAAAATATATTCTGTGCACCATGCAAAGATTCTGAGGGTGACTGGTCTTTAAGTTCTCTTGAATTTGCAGGCATGCTAATATGATACTTCATAAATATTTAAATAAACTTTGACTTTTTAGTTATCACTTATCTTCTCCCACAATAAATATCATTCAGTTTAATGGTCTGATTGTTCCTACTTACTTGTAAGAAGTAGGAAAAACTTTGTTAATAAATTTCCACGTCTTCTCAGAAAAAAAAAATATGTTTGGGATTCTTATTTCAAAAGTAGCATTTAATTTGAAATATTTGTGTAGATAAGAAATGGCATATCCTGAAAATCAAATTAAACTGTAAGAACTACTACACTTCACCTTAATAAATTATGCCAAAGAAACAAGACATAAAGTTGAAAAATTCATGGCAAATAAAATGTTTAAAGTGTATTATAAGGTATAGCTACTTTGGAGGTGTTTGACAAAGTATATCAATAGTTGCCAGCATAGAAAACTTTAATAAAAATACTCTGTATTCCGTATTTGATTCAGGTGATATGTCAAACAACGGCAGCATAATGTTAAATGGCTTGCCCTCGTCCACCTCACCCAGGTCACTGGGGCAGTTGCTCTTACACTTCTTCCCTCCCAGACCACTCATTGGTGGGCAGAGGTGAGTCCGCAGCCCTTCAGGCTGTTGTCACAAGCAGTGCCATATTGCCTGAGCCCTCACCAGGATGGAGTCCATGGAGATCCTCCTCCTTTTGAAGGAGCAGTTGTTACCCGGCTGTTAACTCCTCAATATAATTTTTGTTCTTGTGCTGCCATCTCCAGGTCAAACAATCTTTGTGATGATGTTGGGTCCTTCTTCCTCAGCCCAAACTAACGTACCTTGGATGTGATTTGTTCTCTGTACAAAGGCTCTGAAACTCAAGTACCTCCATAGACCAGGCAAGACGTGTAAATGAGTGAAGTGGGCTGGGCAATAGTGGCAATGGTCAGGACTGAGGCAAACTGTAGAGTTCAGAGCTAGCCAACAGGCATTTGGGTTCCATTAAAAAACAAATAGTATGTTGATCAAATACTCCTCTGGCCTGAATTCGACCAGCTGAATATTGGGTGGTAAATTCTGCTCTTGTTGCATGACAAAAAGTTTCTCAGGGTGCTAAAATGTGAAATAAGTATAAGATTTGGGGATCATTTAAGGCTATTTCATTCAGATTCAAGATATACTGGAATCAAGTCAATATCTCATTCTTACCATGGCAGGATACCCAAAAGAGGTTGTGATTTCTCCTCCTTCTACTTCTAGTGACTTTATTCTGTGGAGACTCAGCACATTCCATCTCTTTCTCATGCTCACTCCCACTCATGCTCCCCTTTTCTTTCTTCCTTTACCCCATGTAGCTCTCTCCTAATTTCACGAAACATTTGTTTCCTTACTCATATACTTTAAAAACAAAAACACCTGGATGGTTATCTAATGCATTTTGCTAGAAATAACAGTTCTGATAATGCCTCTTAGAAATTATTATCACTCCCTTCTCTTGTACTGCAGGTGCTTATCAGTGAGGGAGCTGCATAAAATTCCCAGGGCTCTTCAAAAGTAAATAGGTAAAGGAATTCTGCCCTGATCTTTTGTGAGAAATGTATGTATCAGTATCACTGATGCATTTGTAGACTCTGAAAGGTCAACCATGGTTAATATAGCACATGGAAGGTAGCTTTGTAAAAAAATCTAGAAGTCATCTTGCTTTAATTGTTTTAATTAAGGGAAATTCTGATCATATAGTTGAGTTGATATGTTAATAAAAACAACAACACCAAATTCCTAATAGGAAATTAGTGATTGTAATTTATTTTTTCTACTTTTCTTATTTTATTATTGCAAACTATTTCAAACTACAGAATATGAGCAAAATAAATGGATACACATTTTCCTCCCTCAGAATCCACATAGAGCTTTCACAAGAGACCTGCAAACACTCTTAAGCAAGATAGTACAAAGAAAGATAATGTTTATATTTTTAAGATTCATGTTTGGGAATATAGCATCCCAGTGTCACAAAAGGAGTGGTAATTTCTGGATGTGCATATGTTTCTAATAATTATTTTTTAAGATGCCTAGAGTGACAACCCATATTGAATCTATAATGTCAAGTCATCTTTTTTTTCCTTCTATCAATCTTCAGTCTTCTTATTCCATTTTTTATGTAAATTATAAGACAAATATCACTACCTAACCCACACACTGGCTCTGTATACACCAAATAACAACAGAGCAGGGAGATAGTTTGCTTAAAGCTGAATGTAATGGGCTTTGAGTAGTAATTTCAAAGTTTCTGCCTGGGCCTCAGATGAGCAAAAAAACCCATTTGTAAACATGAGGTAGACAGAGGTCACACAAGTTTTCTTCCTATAGAAAATGTGAGGATCTTTTCCTCATAAGAAGCCTGAAATTGAGAAGGAAAGATCAGAGTAAGGCAAAGTGAAAGGACTAAATTATTATCATAGGTAAGAGCTCTATCAGGGATAGGAGTAGACTGACTCCCCTCCTGTAGATTCCATCGCAGTCTTCTGGGTCAGCATTTTATCCAGCCATGGTCACAGCAACTAGCTTCATGCAGGTGTACCTAGCAGTAGCTCCATGGGCTGTACCAGAGAGTTCTGGTTTTTTGCCCTGAGGCTTTCCTGACTAAATGGCTGAAATGTTTCTGAAAACCTGCCAGACCCTCACACAAGTATGGTCTAGATATGCATGAAAGTGAACATGCCATGGGGCAACCCTTAACCAGTGAAAATAGTGCTTCTCTTTTGGCATCTTGAAAATAATTCCCTTCAGAAGTCAATAGAACACACTGCTCTTTGCTGATCTACTCAAATTTTATAGTTCTTTTTACGCAGCCATCTTGGTTGGGTTAATTTTCATACTCTCTCCTGATTGGCTGGTGGACATGGCTTGTGGGTGTAGCAGAGGTATGGTCAATTTGCATATTACTCTTTTATTAGATAGGATATATCTATATACACACATACATACAAATAAAACAACTACTGTTTCAGTATGGTCTTTGGTTGGAATTTGAGGGTTTAAGTGTCATATAGAACCTAGAGTGTTATTTTTTGTCTTCTAATAGTTGAATCAAACCTGAAAAACTAGCCTAGATAGTGTGGCTCAATGGTTGAGCATCCACCCAGGAACCAAGAGATAATTGGTTTAATTCCCAGTCAGGGCACATGCGTGGGTTGTGGGCTCAATCCCCAGTAGGGAACCTTTAGGAGGCACCCAATCGATGATGTTTCTTTCTCATCGATGTTTCTAGATCTCTATCCTGCTCCCTTCCTTTCTCTGTAAAAATTAATAGAAATACAAGTTTTTTAGAAACTATAAGAAATACAAATTCTACATTAAGCTTCAAAATTAACTTTTATCAATTTTCTTTTGAAATCACTTTTCTCCTCACATTTTAAAATGTGGATTTTCATTTTACTGTATGAATTCTAGCAAGATATATAATAGATGGATATCATTTTTATAGCAAAGCATCCACATGTTTTTCTAACGTTACAACCAGGGATCTAGCTAGGGACTTGCCAACACATTTGTTCTCAAACTTTATTTTTTTACTAAAAAATATCATGCCTAGAAGCATAAACAAATAAAACTGATAGAAGCAGACCTGCTTGGGTAGAATGGTATCATGCTCACCATCTCTCTCTTTTACTGCGGGTGTTTATCATTGTGGGACCTGCATAAAATTCCTAGGGCACTTCAAAGCACAGTTTTGAAACCATTGTTTCAAAGTAATAGAGAGAAAAATGATGCAGCAGCAACTTTCTGGGAACTCAAAAATGAGGATGAGGGTCCAAGAATGGGAAATTTAAAGACTTGTGAGGGGGACTAAAAACCTAAGCTGAGAGTATTCTTTTTAAACAATGAAGTATATGTCGACCTTACATAAAAGTTACTTCCCAGGAATTTTTTCTAGTTATATTTCAAACACAGGCATTTTCTGTTGAAGAGAGGATGTGTATGTTTCAGCAATTCTAATGTTCACTTAGCTCCTATGTAAAATATCTCAGTCAGCTTCACTAAAATTTTTTAGAACAGGTATTTCTCCCTTGTCCTCTTTATTTCACCTATGGTTTGGTCAGTATTTCCATTGGAGAAATGTCCATCCAAACTGGGAGGTTTTCAGTAAACTCTTACTAAATAGGACCAAGGTGGAGCCATATTGTCCTTTCTTTTTAATTCTCTAGTGTGCGACACCCTGATAGTCTTGTTTAAAAAAAGCAAAATTCAACTGAGTAAATTTGAAGATCTAATTGGTTTTATTGTGCAATTTATGAGTTGGGCAGCTTCTAACAAGAGGGTATCCAGAGGGATTGTACAAAATGAAGAGTTTTTATAGGAGGAAAGGTGGAGCAGGGGAGATATTAACAAAAGAAAAGAAATGATTTATTTTTAGAACAAACCTTTTTTGGGGGGCAGAGGGGAGAATGGCAAGAATTTTTATCATGCAGCTGGCTTCTTTGGGGGGTGATGAGAGGTGGTGGGATGAGGGCCCATGGGACATATTTTCATACTAGTCCTTTTTCAGAAAATTCCAAACTCCTTGATTAAGATTATATTTCTAGGAAAGGTTGAAACAGCAAGGAGGTCAAGTATGAAATAGGTTTGGTATCACAGCCTTAGTGCACATGACACCGTTTTGTGCCCATGGTCTTCTCTTTAACAGTCTTCTGAGATTTGCACTTATAAATCCATCGAAGAAGGCCATCTAGTAAACTCTGCAATCCCTGGAGACCTTCCCGTTTGTTCCTAAGTGACAAACAAGGATTTAAGAGATATTCTTGATGCCCAGATAGCAAATCAGCCAGATTCCCCTGGAAACGGTTCAGTGCTGACAGTGTTGTCCTCCATTTCCAAAGATAATTAGAAATCACAAGAATAAGTTGGAGTCAGTCACACCGGAAAGCTCTCTCTTCTTATTTTTCCTCCAAATGCCCCACTACTTGATAGTACGTGAAGCGTTCTGTTACTGAGGGGAAAGTAAAGGGAAGGGGCTGAAACTGGAAGATCCCTGTGAAAATCTGCAAGGAGTGATTGCATAGAATCATCAAATATCTGTCTAGATTCTTTCAGCTTACTGGACTTACCCTGCTCCATAATATTTAAATTAAAATTTCTTGCTAACCACATATTCTACACACTCAGAAACACATTCATAAGCAAACCAAAATATGTGGAGAGTTTCTGGTTGATTTCCAACTTCTACTGAAGTGTGTGTGGTCTCATTTCTTTGTGCTGCACCCTGAATGGACCCATTTATAGAATATATTACTTTTTCTTGATTTTATCCACCCCCAAACACTAGTCACTAAGTTCAGAGTAAAAGTAAGAGGGATTGGCAGGGCAGGTGGGCTGGAGAGCAGTGGGTAGAGAGGTAGCTAGGAAGCAACTTGAAATTAATTCAAGAGAGTATATGCACATACTCACCATAAGGAACATCTCACTCTTTATCTCTTGTCTCATTTTGGAGTCTCCAAAAATGTTTCTGCTTTATGATTTCCCTCTCTCAATCCCTTATATATTCTCTCAATGAACCACTTTATGAAGATATTCTCACTTTTCTCTTCATTGATCCATGAAATCTTAAATTTTCTCTTCATTATACAGAATAAAAAGTTCTTTTTGTCCTACTCCTAACCTTCACAGCTGAGACCTGAAGGCTATGCCTCACCAAGAAACTGTCTTCTTGTGGGCTTTTCCTTAGCAGCATATGGTACTCTACTTAAGGATTTTTGTCCACAGGTTTTTGATTAACATCTATTCCTCTTTACTGGATATACTTAAATTGTGGGTATATGTGTGTATACTTAGTTCTATGCAGTTTTATCACATGTGTATATTTGGGTGAACACCACCCCAGTGAAGATACTAACAGAACTAATATGTGGATTCTTCCTGCTACAATTTTATAGTCATAGCTTTCTTCCTACCAATTTTGCTGACTCTGGCAAACATTGATCTGTGCTTTATGGCTATAATTTTTATTTCAATAGTGACATATACATGTTTTCATACATTATATAACCTCTCTGAGATTGCTTTTTTTTCACTCAGCATAATTCCCTGGAGAAACATCCAGATTGTTGCATGTATCAATAGTTAGTTCCCATTCACTGATAATTTGTATTTTATTTGACTGTTGATGAACTTTGGACCATTTTCAATTTTGGGTTATTATAAATGAAAATGAAAATTATACAACTAAAAAATTCAATAACGAAAATAAAAGCTCAATGGATAGGCTCAGTAGTAGAACCAAGATGACAAAGGATAGAATCAGTGAATTGGAAGACAGATCAATAAAATTTACTCAACTTGAACAACAAAGAGAAAAGAAAAAGAACAGAGTTTCAGGGTCCTGTGAGATGATAACAAAAGCACTAAAATTCATACCATGTTTTCTTTCTAAACATCAGAACCAATGGAAAGATTCTGCTCTCACCACTCTTATTCAACAAAGTACTGGAATTTCTAGCCACTGCAATAGGAAGGAAGAAAAAGGAGATTTAGCTCTTCCAGGTGGGAACCAGAGGAATAGATGGGTTTATTTTAACTTGGCAGGACCTGATACTCTTCTCTTTATTTATTTTACATTTTATTTTATTCATTTTCCATTAAAATCTGATTTTTTGCCCCAACTCATATACCTGATCTTAAAAATTAATTAAATAATATAAATATGAGGAAAAATACAGAAGATAATGTAAGGAGCACTGAGCATGATCAAATCTTAATATTTGCCACATGGGCTTTTCATAATTTTTAAATAAATAGATCATTATAGATCAGTGGTTCTCAACCTTTCTAATGCCGCAACCCTTTAATACAGTTCCTCATGTTGTGGTGACCCCCAACCATAAAATTATTTTCGTTGCTACTTCATAACTGTAATTTTGCTACTGTTAATGAATCGTAATGTAAATATCTGTGTTTTCCAATGGTCTTAGGCGACCCTGCTAGCGGTTCTCAACCTGTGGGTCGCAACCCACAGGTTGAGAACCGCTGCTGTAGAACCGCTGCTTGAATTGTCACTTTGATTTTAGTATAATACAAGTATAACAATAATATAACAATTTTTACACTCTGCCTCCTGCAAGCCCCACACTGTGGATTGAGCCTGCAACCCAAGCATGTGCCCTGACTAGGAATCTAACCTTGACCTCCTGGTTCATAGGTTGATGCTCAACCACCAAGCCACACTGGGTGGGCTGTTGTGTTTTTTTTTGTTTCTTTGTTTTAAATTGACATTTTCGTGATTACTAGTGAGGTTGAGTATCATTTTAAATTTTATAATTCATTCAGGTTTCCATTTTTTTGAATTGTCCAGTCAGAATTGTCAATTCATCAATAAATTTTCTGATGTTTATTAATCATTGCATTTCTGATGTGAACTTTTTATAAATGCCAAATTCAATTTACTGGTAGTTTAGATAAATGCTTAAATCCTTGCTTATAAATGAAGTTCATATGTGATTTATTTTCTTGAATTGTCACTTTGATTTTAGTATAATACAAGTATAACAATAATGTAACAAACTTGAGGATTCATGCTATTACTCAAATATTATTTATTTATTTTTGCCTCTTGTTACTCTGATGTCTATTAACTGCTCTTAAATATTTCTATTTTTATCTTCTAACATAACCATGTGCCTGATATAAGGATTATCTTATTTTTATTACCTTGTAATTTTAATTAGAGAGCCTTTCTTCATATATGTACATCTTAAGTATGTTGTTTAAATTTTTACACTCTGTCTCCTAAAATTAATTTAATCTGGAGTAAATGTTAATTCAGATTGTTTATTTTGTTAGCTATATTTTTTAACATATTTATTTATTTATTTTGGAAACTTGGTGTGCAGGTTCGTTTTGAATAGTAAGTTTTTATTGTTCTTTTTTTCTCTCTCCCCTGCCCTCCTTTCTCCTATGCTCACCTATCATTATTCAATAAGTTTATAGTTGCCTACATTTAGCCCGTGTTCCTTGTCTATCACCAGTTTTTATGGAGGTATATCTCCCGTGTTTTTTCATTCAAGAAACCATAGATCAGTTTGCTGAGCCAGGGAGTGGCTTGATTTTGTTCCTGATCAGCAAAAGCATGTCTTTATTTTTCACTTACCTAGGCCCATTGCTTCCTATAAAGCTATTAGATTCAGGACATTTTAGGTGAAAAATAACACTATATCATTTTCAACTTTTATACATCTGAGGACTCTACCTCAGCTCTGGATGCAAGCAGGGAGCATGGCCCAGTGCCTAACTTAAGGCACATGCTATTGAAAATCAAACCAGCCTGGCCTGCATGGCTTGGTGGTTGAGCATTGACCTATGGACTAGGAGGTCACAGTTCAATTCCAGGTCAGGGCACATGCCTCGGTTGTGGGCTCGATCGCCAGTGTGGGGTGTGTGGAGGCAAATGATCAATACTTCTCTCTCATCATTGATGTTTCTATCTTTCCCTCTCTCTTCCTCTCTGAAATACATTTTTTTTAGTATATTGAAAAAAGAAAAATCAGTGCAGGAACAATCAAGTCTTTCCTTACCAACCCCCCTCCACTGGCTTTGCAGTGCTTTTGATCATATGCCTGCCATGTGAAGTTTGACAACTATATTTTGCATAATTTTTTAAAAAATCATTTTTAAAATTATATTTTTGTGTTTCACATACACACATACATTTTGGAATCTCTGCTTCTATGAGGGACATGGGTAAATAGGAATTCTAAGATTTGGACAGAAATAATTTGTTGTGCTTTCTCTTAAAGGCCTCATTAAAGAGTTGTCAATGTTTTGCTCTGAGAATTGTGCCTTTTAATCCACTGCTCCTTCGGAGTTGCTTTCAAGTTCAGTCTGATTCATCTTTGGAGAAAAAACACACACAACTCAAACTCAAATACCAAGGCTAGTCGCCAAAAGTTTTAAATGTTCAAATTAATTTTCTCCTGTTTTTTATAAGGAGAAAGTTATGCTAATTTTAGAGGTTTTGTTTTAAACAAATTCCAATGCTTTTTCTTATGTTAATTAAGTAGGAAAACTACTAAAATATAGCTACTTAAGCTTTTTGAAGGAAAACATGAATGATGAAGTGGCTATAAGAGTTTACATAATGAGCTTGATGCTAAGATGAAAGCCAGTGGCTCATAAGTAAGAGCTAAGTGTGTCTTTGAGTATGCAGGGACAGAAAAGGTCAGGGGAGGTCATGAGCATGTAGCCCCAAGGAACATGACCCCTGGAGCCTGGGTAGTGAGGATCCCCATCATTTAAGAGTTTGATGTTTTCAAGGGCACAGATAGACCCTTGTCCCCATATGTGTGCTGCTGAGAGGACTTCTCCCGCCCTCCCCATTGGCAGCTGGACTGTGCAGTCTCCAGATGAAGCCTGAACTGTTTGCATGAACATGGAAGTCATGGGTGTACTTTGCAAACATGATGTTCCAGAAACCTGGGGTCACAGCCAAGTTGGGGTGTAGTAGGGAATAAAAACTTTTAGGACTCCCCAAAGTAAAGCACATCCTTATTTTTTTCTTAGAAGGAGACAACTTATATGGTGGAAGACAGACAGATGGTAAGCATTAATAATTATATTTTAAAGAAAGAAGCAAGATTGACACAGGAAACCAAATAACCAGTCTGAGAGATTATGTCTCAAAAGGAGAAAAGGCCCCTAGTTATATATTTAATAACAGAAGTATGAATTTTGGCAATAAAGAAGAATAAAACATTATATAGATGTTTAGGGGCTATGAGAGTATAAGGATTTTAAGTTCTGTTTTCAGGGAGAAATGCTTTAATGGTTTGAGATACATGCTGTCTCTGCTACTGCAATCAATGGAAACTCACTCTCATTTATCCAGTAGGTGTCCAATGGGATAAAACATAATATTAGAGTGAGCCAGTTACACATTTGGAAAAATTTTAATGTCCACTTATCTTTAATAAAATGCTAAGTAAAAATGGTAAGTTTTGCATTTCATATAACAATCATTTTAAAAGGAAATGTAACTATTTAGAATTTTATTCACTCCAAATCAAAATACAATGTATATAAGCTTTATATTACTTATCATAAAACACCTCTATTATGCAGTACTTCATCTGTTTTTTAACATGCTGTTAAGAAAAGAGAAATAAATAGATTGTTGTAGAAGAGAAAAAATAATAAATTAGTAAATATGTTATTCTAATAATGAATATAGTAGCCCTCCCAAACTGCCAAACACATATGTACTTAATTCAACTTCCTCTATACACAACTCACTCAATGTTGAAAGCAGATTGCTTCACATAAAGCAGACACTCAACTATTTTGACTGATTGAATGAATTAAAATGTATTTCTGAAGGAGTGCAGGAAAAGAAAGTGTGAAAATGAAGTCATTAAATGAAAATTTCATTCAGTGCAGAGAGAAAGTACTTCTGTAGGCACAGCATCACAGATGTTTGCCTGCCAACCTTGCCTCCTAAACCCAAGTCTGGGAAAAAAGGAAGTTACTGTTTCTTGTTATTTTCTCCTGGAGGAACTTAAAACATTTCATGTGCTGAATATTTGTTGTATACAATGTGCTAAAAGAAGTACTTTGAGCACAGAACTTGTGTTGCTAAGTGGACATAAGTACAACAAGATGAATTGTTCTGTTGGAAGGGGAGTGCTGTCCACAGTCTGGGTCAGGGGTCAAGTTCACAAACCTCAGTTCTTAAGTCTAATCACTGGCACAAGGCTTTTGGAAGAGTATTTATCCTTATGCTCGGGGCTAGGTTGCATTCTCTAGGCCGGGGAGAAGGGACCCTTTCATTATGAGGTTAGAAATAAAGCTTACATTCTTCTTTTATGGGAATATTTCAACATGCCAATACAAGTAATTTCCGGTGTTGAACTCTACAATGTTATCAGATGGAATTCTCCACATAATGTTTACTCCCTTTCCTTCACTGATATTACACTTTCCCCTTTCTCTGCCTCTTACAACTTTGCAATTTTTCTTGCAAAGATTATTCATACAGGACTTTAATCAATCTGGATCTCTATTGAGACTTCCAGGACAAGTAATCAATAGATCTTTAATATTTAAGCAGTTGACAAGCAACAATTAAACTCTCTTCGTTGTCACAGTCTTCACATTTTATTACACTTTTGGAAATCATTTAAAAAAATCAACTCTCAGATTTTTAATGGCAGAGTATTGTATATATTAGTAAAACCAACGCAACCAAAACCCATTTTAAAATGCTCATTATATTCCTTTAAAGATAATGGAAAATTAATGTTTTTAAAAATGTGTTAGCAATTACATACAGTAAACTTGACTAAAATACATGATTTACTTATTTTAGTCCCATTTTTCAATTAAAAATGCAAATGAGATCATGTAACACTTGTGTTTTCATTGCTACAATGTTGTACACTTGCTCTTACAATAAAATTCAAAGTCAACATGGCTACAGAACCCTATGTATGGGCTCTAGCTTGTTTCCCCAAATTCATCTTTCATTACTCTCACTCTCCCTTGTTCCTTTATGATTCCACCATACTGACCTTCTGTGTTACCAAACATGTCATGTTCCTTTCTGTCAGGAAACTTGCATTAAAATGTTTTCACATGATGCTTTCTTTTCCTAGAATGTTCTGCCCTTAGGTAGCTGGGAACTTCTTTCCTTCCAGATAGCAAATAAACACAATTCTTTATCTAGGCATTCTTAACTGTGCTGCATCCATACCCAGCTATTATTTCTTCCATGTTGCATTGTTTGTGTTCATAGATATTTTTTACTCTGATTTGAAGACATCTTTCTTTTTTCATTCAGTTGGCTTAACCATTTATTGATGACTCTTATTATGAGAAATAAAAGTTCCATAAGAGTGGGGGACATTTTTGTCTTCTCCTCCACTTCATTCCCAGAGCCTGGAATAATAAATGACTTAACGGTAGTCCGTGTTCAATAATTAAACAAATCCTTCAACAGGAGAGTCATGCTGAGGATATGTCAAAAAGAAAAGAAACACAAAATATATTGGCTTTTCATCAGACCACACTCTGGGTTTTTTTCTTGAAGAAGTTAAGTAAGCTATCAGTAGAAGATTAAATGTTTAAGAATTCATTACCACCATTTCACACCCTCAGAAAAAGGTTAGTAAAACAAAGACAAATTAGAATAAAGATCTCTTGCCTTCAAGTTGATAAAGAAGCAGATATCCATTGTGCTCCCTCTAAACCTGTCTACTCATATCTCAGCACAATAGTAATTTGAAGAGCATAGGTGAGCTAGAAAAGAATGTATGCAAATAATTGAAAGATAAACATCTAGGTAATAGGAGTGATGGCGACCTCAGATTGATCATATTTTAAGGAATTTCAATGTTTGATTCTAAGTCAACTTTAAAGAATAAAATCTGCAATAAAAATGGCACAAAATAAGTTGACTGGGTTTAGTAAATGACTAGCCAAGAAGATTTTGTCTTTAGCCACACATCTTTCTTGAAGTATTTCTTTTTAAAAAATATGTATGTATATATTTTGCTCTAGCTAGTTTGGAGTGGATAGAGTGTCAGTTCACACACTTAAGGGTCCCAGGTTTGATTCAGGTTAAGGGCACATACCTCAGTTGCAGTCTTGAGCCCTAGCCCTGGTCAGGGAGCTTGTCGGAGGCAACCAATCAATGTGTCTCTCTCACATCAGTGTTTCTCTATCTCTGTCTCTCCCCTTTCCCTTCCACTCTCTCTAAAAATCAATGGAAAAATATCCTTAGGTGAGGAATAACAAAAAAATATTCTCAGGAGAGGTAGGGGGAGAGAGAGAGAGATAGAAACATCAACAATAAGAGAGAATTCTTTATCAGGTACCTCCTGGGGATCAACCACGAAACTCAAGCATGTATCCTGATAGGAATTGAAACATGGCCTCATGGTTCATGGGTCAATGCTCAACCACTGAGCCACACCAGCGGGGCTTGAAGTGTTCCTATCAATGCCAAACACCATGTATAGGTCCTCCACACCAACCGCACCTTCAGCTCTCTTCCCTACATGTCAGGAACTGGACTTCATTTCCCAGGTTCTTTTGCCTGATGGGTTCCAGATTCGTTACATGAATGAGAGGCACTCTTAAATTTGAAAAGGGCAATAGGGAAAGAAGCCATATTCTCTTCTAGCAGGTAGATGTTGGGGTACATAGAGTATGATAGAATTTTAATGGCTTCACTGTGAGCTCCTGCAAATGTTATGTCTTGCTGATACAGGACACCATAATCTTCAGCATCAAGTTAATTTGTTTGCATTTCTTGTGTTTCTGAAAGCAGCAATAGTTCACTTTCTGAGTGCAAGCAGTAGCTCTTCCTAATCCTATCTAATAAAAGAGTTAATATGCAAATTGACCATCACTCCAAGTCACAAGATGGCCACCCCCATGTGGTCAAAGATGGCTGCCCCCCTGTGGACACAAGATGGCCGCCACAAGATGGCCTGCAGGGGAGGGCAGTTGTGGGCAGTTAGGGGTGACCAGGCCAGCAGAGGAGGGCAGTTGGGGTAGACCAGGCCAACAAGGGAGGGCAGTTGGGGGGAACCCAGGCCTGCAGGGGATGGCAGTTGGGGGGAACCAGGCCTGCAGGGAATGGCAGTTGGGGGGGACCAGGCCTGCAGGGGAGAGCAGTTGTGGGCAATCAGGCAAGCGGGGAGGACAATTAGGTGTGACTGGGCCGGCAGAGGAGGGCAGTTGGGGGAGACCAGGTCATCAGGGGAGGGCAGTTGGGGGCGACCAGGCCTGCAGGGGAGGACAGTTAGGAGTGACCAGACTGGCAGCAGAGGGCAGTTAGGGGTGACCAGGCTGGCAGGGGAGGGCAGCTAGGGGCAATCGGGCCAGCCAGGGAGCAGTTAGGCATCGATCAGGCTGGCAGAGGAGTGGTTAGGGGGTGGTCAGGCTGGGGGTTAGGAGCAATCAGGCAGGCAGGCAGGTGAGTGGTTGGGAGCCAGCAGTCTTGGATTATGAGAGGGATGTCCAACCGCCCATTTAGGTTCAATCCCACCCGGGATCGGGCCTAAACGGGTGGTCAGACATCCCTCAAGGGGTCCCAGATTGGAGAGGGTGCAGGCTGGGCTGAGGGACACCCCGCCCCCATGCACAAATTTCGTGCACCAAGCCTCTAGTGTAATTATATTAGTGGAAGTGCCTGCAGGAAAGAAAATGGGGCAAGGTCTAGAAAGGCTGAGAAAGCCATTAGAGCAAGATGGTGTGACCCAGAGTTAAGGAGTGGAAAGATAGGGTGGGTAGAAGTGTTCTAGTCTGTCAGGCAGTGCAGGGAAGATTAAACAAATCAAAGCCAGCTATTCTGAGGAGCCTGGAGGTACCTAGGAATGAGCCTTCTGTAGCATTTCTGTGATAAATTTCAGAGGAAGCATCTAAGGCCCTTAGTCAGGTATGCTCCCAGCCATTGGAAATCAGCTAGGCACATTTTTACAGACTTTGCAAATCATCACCCAATTCCTGTGGTTTCATTTTCTTCATGTGACAAAGGGAAATACAAGTGCCTACCCATCTCACAGTGTCCCTCTGATGATTCTGTGGGTGAATTCATGTCAAAATATTAAAAATGGACAACTTGCCACCATAGACAAGAAGAGGGAAGCTAAAGGGTAGAATTAATAAGAAGGGAAAGCAGATAACTTTCAGATATGATCCAACATATCGTGGTGAAATAATTCTCAATGGAAAAAAAAAAAAAAGAGGCACATTGAAACCAGTGAGCACTGCAGACAGTGCTCACATTTATCAGTATCAAGGGATACTCACCAAGGTACAAAACAAGAAAAAAAAAGAAAAGAAAAGAAAAGAAAAGAAAAGAAAGAAAGAAAGAAAGAAAGAAAGAAAGAAAGAGAAGAAAGAAAGAAAGAAAGAAAGAAAGAAAGAAAGAAAGAAAGAAAGAAAGAAAGAAAGAAAGAAGAAAGAAAAGGAGAGAGAAAGAAAAATGGGGGCAGTGCCCATGGATCTACTCCATGGTCTTGATCCCAAATCTCCCTTGGCTGACTCAGCATCTCAAACCAAGTAACAAAAACTGAAGGAAAAGGTCAGTTCTCAGAATAGGTGTACCTCTTAACACCATCAATATCCCTGTTACAGACTTAATAGGTAATCTATTTTAATAATTGTGTTACCTGCTCATTGTGAAACCATAAGGCCCTTTGTATATAACTGATAACATAAATTATCCCCAGTAGAGGTATTTCTTTCAGAATATAATCCCAAACTCTGTGCTCCTCCCTTTTTTAAAGATTAAAAAATCCCAATAAGCAAAAACAAAAAAATTGTTGACAAAAATTTGCCCTAAGAATTGATAGTCTATTCTCACATCTATCAGCAGATTAGAAGAAATGATCAGTGAGCTTCCTCCTGGATCTCAGCATAATGTCCCATCAGGGAGAAAACTCTCTTGTTCTATGGATGCCATTGAGCACTGGTAATGAGTATTAACAGGAACAATGCAGTACCTCTGGTCACTTACTTTAGGCAAGGTTAGGATGCTTTCATGGCATTAAACAATAACCTTTCTATGAGAAACCTTAAGCTATATTTCCTCTGATCTTACAGGCAGTCACCACTTTGCCTCCCTGTAGGACTACAAAAATGATTATTAAAGCTCCAACTGCAAAACTCTCTTCATTAATAGAAAATGTTTTTTTCTTATTGTTTGTATTTGTTCTGTAACCTTAAAAATGTTTGTCAAAACCTTAAAAATTATTTTACTCTTAGGGATAAATGTATAGGAAATTAAAAATAGTAAAACCAAAATTTATTAAGTATATCATTAGGAACATTGAGAATTAGTGTTTTATTTCTTTGTTAAAAAAAAAAAATCTTATCAAGAATAGTTTGAACAATGATTGCCTTCTTTTTTGCCTGATAACTTAGGCTATGGAGCAGGCTTCGTTTCTTTGCCTTGGCACATAGTCACATTTCTTTATAAATTTTCATCAGCTTTCAACATTTTATCCTTTCTGTGCTTTCAGTGTTGTAAAATAACTTCAGAAAGTTCCATGATGTGAAGTTTTGACAGTGTCACTTCCTCTGCATCTTTTTTATCACACTTTCCCCATTTATGTCTCTAAGTTGGCCTTCACTCAATTCCCCTGGCTGCATATGTGGGTTTCTCAAGTGATGGCAGTGCCAACATTTCCATGATCACCTATTTCTTTTATGACTCCAGATACTTTTAATTAAAATTTCACTAACATCATCATGTTTTCTGTATTTACTGAAGTTTCACAGTTGTTGGCCTATTCTCCCTTTCGATGATCTATTTTTAAGTGTCATGTGAGTTATCATTAAGAGATAAGAAGGCAACACAGCTACATTCTTTACTGCCTGTGCATGCCGACTGAATAACAGATGTGTAGTCAGCAGTCACCAAGAGACTGGGAGGACACCAAGTGTCATGATTGGTCACTGATCATGATGTACCTAGACATTTGTGGAATGAATAGTTAGCAGTGAAATTTGCACTTTATGAAATTAACTCATAATTAATATACCATGACAACTGAAATTTAGATCATGTTGCTGGAGGGCTAGTATTAGCTAAACTACAATAATGCAAACTGAAATCCACACACGTCAGAACTGTCAGTGTGAAGACTGCCTCTATTAGAAATAGTGCTGCTTTCCTAGAGTAATGAAATTGGATATTCTCTACTCTTTGGGATCAGTGCTGTCCCAAGGAAATATAATGAAAGCCACAATTTCAAGTCACATATATAATTTTAAATATTTTAGTAGTCACTCCAAGTGAAAAGAGACAGGTAAAAATAATTTTAATAACATTTATTTAATACAGTGTATTCAAAATGTGATCATTAAAGTTGTAATCTCTATAAAAATATTAATGAGATAATCACATTCTTTCTTATTCCAAGTCTTTGTAATTGAGAGCACATTTTACACAAAGGACTTTTCAGTGGAACTCGCCACATTTCAAGAGCCTAATTCACCTGTGGCTAGTGACCAGTTTGTTGGACAGCCTGGATAGAGACACTAAATATTTAATAATGAGTTACTTTTCCCTCGTTGTGTTGGATTGTCAGGAATGTAGGGTCTAACCAGTTGGCTGCTCCTTATAAGTGTGTTTGAGTTGATGGCATGGATATTGGGAAGTAGGTGCACTCTGGTTCTCGGGCACTATCTAAACTGATTTATTTTTCATTCATTTTCATACTTATTTAAATTGATTTTATGTTGCTACATTTTATACATATTTACATATCATTTGTATCCTTTTTATAATAAAGTGGTGCACAGTAAGTAAGAAGGTATATAAATAAAAAATTAAACAATTTAATTTATAGTAAACAAAATTTGGTCACCACTCAAAACATGTAAAACCTCAAAATGTTCATTTTTGTTGGACAAATATGCATATCAAAACATAACTCAAAATGTGTCATCATGAAAGGAAGCATCTTAGCCAGTATATTGATTAAAAATAAAGAGGAGCGAGAAAATATACGACATGGCAGGGAAATAATAACTTAATTCCCACTTCCTTATTTTTTGCTATGCAAAATTGTAGTAAATGGGATATGACAGTGATTGCTGCTGAGTAATTACTCACATAAACAAATTGTTGTTTTTTTCCGCTTTCAATACACAAGAGTCTAGAGGAGCAGAGATTATTTTTTGAAGTTTTAAGGGTAATCAATATGTTATTCAACCAAACCTTTAAGTTTCAGGAAGAACCCTGAAAGAGGGATTGTTTGAAGATGAAACATTTTAAATCCTGGTGATTGTGAGATTTCTTTACCTGCCTGAGAAAAAGTAGTCATATGTTCTTACCTGGCGCATCACTTTATATGCATTATAAATTTATTGACAGCACACATGATTTTAATAGTTTTTCATTCAAATAAAAGTCTGTCTGTTATTATACCCACCCAAAAACAAGGTATAAGTTTCATCTTATTTTAATTTCAAGCATTTTACAACCAAAAGTTTTGATCTACAAGCAGACATGCTGGAGTCAGAATTAGTCTAATGGGAGAAGTATTGACTCAGATAGCCAAATAATAATAAGGGCTTCTGGGACAATGGGCTTTGGTAACCCAAAAGAAATTGGACTTTGTGAGTTACTCTATTTACTCTATGCCTGTTCATTCGCTAACAACAGTTTTTGTTTAAATATTGGAGTCACAACTGTGAGCAGCTCTTAGCTCATGTTTTCCAGTGTTCAGTATCAGAAAGGCAATGATCCTTTTCTCTTAGTACCAATTAAAGTAAAATTTAGAAGAAACTCTGTCTTCTGATTATGGCTTCATGCTAATGCCTGGACGAATCACAGGAAAGCTTGCAGTCATTGCCCCATTTTGGGTTAAGGCAGTGGTCGGCAAACTCATTAGTCAACAGAGCCAAACATCAACAGTACAACGACTGAAATTTCTTTTGAGAGCCAAATTTTTTAAACTTAAACTTCTTCTAATGCCACTTCTTCAAAATAGACTCACCCAGTTGTGGTATTTTGTGGAAGAGCCACACTCAAGGGGCCAAAGAGCCGCATGTGGCTCGCGACCCGCAGTTTGCCGACCATGGGGTTAGGGGATAAAGAGTAGAGAGTGACCAGGGATGATGACACCTCTTACCTGGAGGTGTTTGAATGAGATGTGAACAGATCTCCAAAACCCAGAGGGAGAAGAAGGGCAAGGATGCTATTATTAGAAGAAAGATCCAGTTGTGCAAACGTTTTTCACTGTAATGTTCAAATACAAGAATTTTTCTTTCACATACATTTTTGCCCAGTTCTGTGCTAAGTAGAGACAGCTATATCCTAACTAATGACTTAGGAATGTGTAAATAGCATTCTTTAGATTGTAGGTCTAGTATTTATCCTGGAGAATACATAACATGACTAGACATGTTAGAAATGATTAAAACACAAACAACAAGGGCCCCTAAGACAATGGCTTCAATAAGGTAGTTTCTTTTTCACATAAAAATAATCAGACATAGACAAAGCAGGACCAGCACAGCAGCCCGTCTTCCTCAGGGGGCCACATTCCTTTCATCTTTCTGGCCCCACCGTTCTAGCTTTTCTAAAGTCCCAAACCACAATTTCTGCTTAAGTTACTTGCTATACTTTCATCACATCATTACACCTAGCTTCGAAGGGACCTGGGGAATTATTAATTTTAACTGGACACATTGCTATACTAAAAAAAAAAAGATCATCATTCTGTAATGAAGAAAGAGTAGTTGATGGATAGTGGGTGATCTGTGCCTCAATGAATCTGCTAAGTTTCAAAACACTTAAAATATAATATAGACCCTGAATGTCTGAAGGATATCATTGTTTTAAAGCTAGGTTGCCTTTAAAAACTCCGGATATATTCATAACTATCTGTCTATACATATGTGGATATATGTATATGTAGACAGATAGATATAAATATATAAATATAGATACATAGAAGGCCCTTGGAAGTAGAAGCAGATTTTTTATAAAATTGATACTCATTTACCAAGTAATAAATGCATATGAAACAGTTGGAGTAGTCTATTTCTCTTTCTATATTTTGAAAGAAAATTAGTTGCTAACTCTCCATCTCATTAAGCTGTTAGAAATATAGATAGCAGCTTGAATAACAATTCAAACAAGTTTCTAAGTAATTTTAATGATATGATTTCAAAGTAAAAGGAAAAAAAGCTAACCATCCTTTTCCATGCAGTAAAATTAATTAATGAGAATATCATCTGAAACAAGAGAAAACTACCACATGTTTTATGATTATTCAATATCACATGTGTTTATAATACTTCATTCAAACTCACTCATATCTCTTTCAGGTTCTTAGAGATTTTCCTAGAGAATGTGTTTATATTATATCTACTATTCAATTTTAATTAATAAAAAAAAATAACATAGGTTAGGCTTATATGCATGCATATAAGTCCTTTGGTTGATCTCTCCCCTTACCCCCACCCTCCCCTACCTTACCTCTGAGGTTTGACGGTCTGATCGATGCTTCTCTGTCTCTGGATCTGTCCCTGTTCACCAGTTTATGTTGTTCATTATATTCCAAAAATGAGTGAGATCATGTGATATTTATCTTTCTCTGACTAGCTTAATTTTGCTTAGCATAATACTCTCTAGTTCCATCCATGCTATTGCAAATGGTAAGAATTCCTTCTTTTTTACAGCAGCGTAGTATTCCATTATGTAGTTGTACCACAGTTTTCAATCCACTCATCTGCTGATGGACACTTAGGCTGTTTCCAAATCTTAGCTACGGTAAATTGTCCTGCTATGAACATAGGGCATGCACATAAGCCTAACCAATGGACACAGACACCAGGGGGTGAGGGCATGAGTGGGGAAGGCAAAGGGGGGATAAGGACACATATGTAATACCTTAATCAATAAAGAAAAGAAATAACATAGTTACTTAAAGGTAATTACAAACACAGTGCTAAGATAAATAAATTGAGTTACCATGCAGAAGCTTATTTTTATCCTATCTCAACAGATAAATTAATTAGATTTTATTCTTAAATTTTGAAGTGTTTTTAGCACAAATTACTGATATTATTATAAACTTTGCTATAGGATATCTTGAAATACATTATGTTCCTCAGCCATGTTGAAAGGGAAACATTAATTCAATAAAAATTTCAGTGTGGCTAATTCCCCTTGTTAATTCTACTTTTGCCCAATAGAAGCTCCTCAAGCAGCTTAATCAAGCTGTATTAATTGTATGTAGTACTATCTCTTTGTGTTGTTAGACTAATTCTATGATTTTATCCCTCATAAAAATTTGATATTCTCTTACCTCATTAGGGCTTTTCTTCTTTCTTCTTTCTAACATAGTAGTAAATTTCCTTCCAGTCCCTATTTTTCTTCCAGAAATTGTACTTAAAGCTGTGTTCATTTTCACTGACCATAAATTCACATATTGCATAAATGCTTCATTATTTAGAAATAGCCCTATTGTTGAACATTTACACTGTTTTCCAACATTTCACTATTAAAAATAATGTGAGTTGAATGTTGGATACATATGGATTATTCCCTTATGAAAGATTTCTCAAAATACCATTACTAAATCAAAGTACAAGGGGCATCTTTAAGGCTTTTAATTCCTATTGCCATATGAATTCACATTTCAATCAGTACTAAATGAAAATATCTAACTCACTGGCCTAAAGAATGCTGATTCAAACATATTTATCACCTTCAATGTGCAGTATACTGTGTTTTAAGTTGAGGATATATTTTATTTTAGGTTCCTGACTATAAAGGGGAGGGGAGAGATACAACAATAGCTGAGAATCGTGAGATTTTGTCAGTACTTTTGTTTTCAGTTTTTTAAATTGGGAGAGATCAACATTAAAAAAATGTTAACTGGAGTAAAATTTAATGGAGAGGTAGAGATAAGCAGTGGTGTTGTGATAAATGTTTAACATCCATTTTTCTGAAAGTTAAATAAAAAGTACATACTTGCAGCATCTATGATTTATATTAGGTAAATACTCCCACTATGGCCAATTTCTACCTTCCAAGTTAACATCAACTAGCTTTCAAAATTGCAGAATCATCCATCAGTACTTTTGAGCCAATACATGCTGGGTTCAGCAAAGCAAGAAGATCATTAACACCACAGAGTCAGAGTCACTAAAAATATGTAAGAAGGGATCCAGCCCTAGCCAGTCTGGCTCAGTGGATGGGCACACATTGAGGTGTTCACTTGTTGTTTTCATGGAATTTAATTGAATGAGATGGTCCAGAATCAGATAACTTTCTGATATTTAGGATGGGCAGATTCTGGGTCATAAGGTAGTACTTAGTTTAGGTTTGGCCTTAAATTTGGAAAACAATAAGGGATCTTTCATTCAGACATTTTAAAAGTTAGTCATCTCTGATTGGTGACACTATATTGTTTTGTAATTTCATCATGTCAACCATGAGATGATGTTTAATATAGTGTGGCATTGAAACGGTAACAGAAATATGTCTACCTCATGTTTAAAGAAAGACAAATCACCATGGGGTGTGATCTCTTAAAAAGAAATCACAAGAAATAGGAATTCTATTTTTTAATCTGCTTTATATTGATATTATATGCACACTAGAGGCCCAGTGCACGAATTTGTGCATGGGTGGGGTCCAACCAGCCTGACCCCAATCAGGGCAAATCAGGGCTGGGCCTGTCAGGAGGAGGAGATGGCGGGAGGTTGGCTGGTCGGCCTGCCCTGATCGGGGCCCATCAGGGCCGGGCTGGCTGGATAGATGGGCCGAGGGCAATTGGCTGGCAGGCCCCACCCCCTATTGGGGTTGGGGGGCCAATTGGGGGCAGGGCCAGCCATGGGGAGGGGCTGTGGACAGTTTGCTGGCCACAGTGGGCATCATGGCAACCAGTTGTTATGGTCGTTATGGCCATTACAGTCGTTGGCTATATATATATATATATATATATATATATATATATATATATATAATATCATAAAATCATCATTACTCTATATGTCTTACACCTATGGTTAGAGATAAAATAATTAATTCAATTATTTCTTTGGGAACCTACACACAGTTTTTTAAGTATGCTTGCCATATTTGAAAAGAAGGATTCATGCTACTTTTGAACTTAGTCAAAATGTATAAAAAAGTATGCACACATTCATCTGTGCCATAGAATAACTCTCCCCCTCATATATAGTAAATTATAGCTAGATAATGCTAAAGAATTGAGGTTACTATCTAGATAATTAAGATAAAAATAGTACCTTGGCCTCAGGTATACAAATAACTATCCTTTAAATATTTTTAATCACATGGATAAGTTTCTAAGCTCTCCATTGTGCTCATAATAAGTATTTTTGAAAAATCATGTTTTAGTGAGTATTTTTCAAAGATATAGTGGGAAATCATTTTAAAATATAATAAAGTATTTCTAAATAATTAAAGCTTATTTTTGTTCAAGATATTGAAAGGCTGTGTACCTTCAATGACTGAATCACATTTCTCATATCTAAGAGTGAAGCTTTAGAAACGCAATAAAACATGCTTATTTTTTATCTATTTTTTTCCATCACCACTTATCCCCCCTATACATTTTTTTCATTTTCCCCTACTTCTCCCCCCAAAATCCCACACTGTTTTCCATGTCTGTGAGTTCTTTCTTTTTTTTTTTTCTTTTTCTGCTCAATCCCTCCACTCCTCCAACACCCCTCCCCTGCAGCTGTCTACTCTCTGTCTGTAAGTCTGTCTCTATTTTGTTTTAGTTCAGTGTGCTCATTAAATCCCTCATATGAGTGAAATCATGTGATACTTTTCTTTCTCTGATGGGCTTATTTCACTTAGCATAATGTTCTTTTTTAACTGGATGACTAATGTATAAGGAATGCACATTTTTCTTCAACTGATTGATGAAATCAGTTGTTGAATAGTTGACATGAGGTTAAGATTTGCTGAGAGGGAAATATATTTGATGAATGAATAATGGTATTTCCCAGCTATCTGAGGAGAATTGACAGAATAGCTCTGTAGATGGATTTAAAAAATAACTAGATTTATATTCACTTTGAAAAAAACAAAGCAAAAAAAAACAACAAAAAAACTATCTGAGTCTTCAGTAATACCCAAGACAAACTTTGCATCTGATATTTTTTAAAATATATTTTATTTTGCCGAAACCGGTTTGGCTCAGTGGATAGAGCGTCAGCCTGCGGACTCAAGGGTCCCAGGATTGATTCCGGTCAAGGGCATGTACCTTGGTTGCGGGCACATCCCCAATAGGGGGTGTGCAAGAGGCAGCTGATCGATGTTTCTAGCTCTCTATCCCTCTCCCTTCCTCTCTGTAAAAAATAAATAAAATATATTTTTAAAAATATATTTTATTTATTTTTTACAGAGAGGAAGGGAGAGGGATAGAGAGCTAGAAACATCAATGAGAGAGAAACATCAATCAGCTTCCTCCTGCACACCTCCTACCGGGGATGTGCCTGCAACCAAGGTACATGCCCTTGACCAGAATCGAACCTGGGACCTTTCAGCCCACAGGCCGATGATCTATCCACTGAGCCAAACCGGTTAGGGCTGCATCTGATATTTTTTAAGTACCAAACTAATAGAATGATAGTGCTGCAAATTTTTATTCTCTAATTGTATCTTTTATTTCTCCTACTAAGGAGCATAACACAATCAAATTATATTCTATTCCCTATAAAACTCTTTTATGAAGAGGAAATTATTAGTAGTTGACCATTAGTAAGTTAATTTTATTTCCAAGGCTGACAATTATTAAGTACTTTATAATGTTCTGGAGTTTTTAGTGCAAATAGCTAGCTTATCATATATCAACAACTCATGGAGCTTTTTTAAAGTCTGGAAATCTGTTGCTTTAGGAAACAATAATGTCTACATCTGGTTTCTGTCTCATCAAAATGTACTTACTGGAAGAAGAATTTTCCTTGCATTAGCAAAACGTGGAATGTTCTAAAGCAGTTTGAAGAAAGATGGTTGTTGTTTAAAAACAATTGTTGACAGAAAGAATGTTTGACATTTCTCTATCAAAATAAAGGAGTTTTAACATGAACAACATGTTTTATTTGTAACAAATGTAATTACCAATGTTTTAAATTTTTCAATAAAACTTGTGAAGATTAAAAAATATGATTGAGATTGTACGTATTTAGATTGATGATACATTACATTTAATATATTTATAGATGCTGATATTTTACACTTAAATAATTACATCTAACTGGACATTTCTTGGGAAAACATGTGCTTTATTGTTTTTCTGAATTGTTGGGCTAAGATAGCCATCAAATTTAAAATTTTAAAAAGCCCTTTACCAGAATATTTTTTAAATGCATTTTCTTTTTTACTTAGGAGTAAAGTCCTTTAAATAGTACATTCTTTCCTTTTTAAAGATATAATACGCAAATTGACCATCACGCCCTCACAAGATGGCTGCCTATGACCAGGCTGGCAGGGGGGTTAGTGAGGGATGACGAAATGACTGAACAAGCAGGCTGCATGGGGCAATGAGGCCAGCAGGGGGGTTAGTGAGGGACGACCAAATGACTGAACAAGCAGGCTGTGTAGGGCAACCAGGCCAGCAGGGGAGGGCAGTTAGGGGCTGCCAGGCAGGCAAGCAGGTGAGCGATTAGGAGCCAGTGGTCCAGGATTGTGAGAGGGACCACATCCTAAACCGGCAGTCAGACATTGCCCGAGGGGTCCCGGATTGGAGAGGGTGAAGGATGGGCTGAGGGAACCGCCCCCCCCCCCCCAACGTGCATGAATTTCATGCATTGGGCCTCTAGTTTAAAATATAAATGCCAATAATAAAATTAGCATGTTGGCTTGAATAAAGAGTGTGTCTTTACCTCAAAGCTGGTTTGGCCAGAAAAGGCCTCCTAGATAGCAGGATCATAACTCTTGGAGGAATCAGAGAAGAAAGGAATTGGGCAAAAAAAGAAAATCCACAAAGCCAAACTTGAACACATATTCATTTTGTGGAGGGCTAGGATAACTGATATAATTGAGGAAGCCTTTGATTGTGTAAACAATATCAGGCCAATTTCTGTAGAAAAGTAAAATACAAATAATAGTATCTTTAGAAGGCAATAAAAGGCTTTATCTAGTTTCAACTTTGTTTTGTTAGACTGTTTCTATCTCTCAAGTGGAACATAACTAGGAAAAAATAAATCTTGTCCAGTCTATTATATAGCTCCTATAATCCAATTGATAATATGTTTGGCAAACAATGCTCAAGGCTCTTGAACATTCCATGTCCAGTTCCCTTAATAGACACTCAATAGATATCTGTTAATTTCAATTGCATTGAACTGAATTGTTCAGGTGAATAAAGTTCTCTTAGCCATTCCTTTTACAGTTTTTGTGTGTGTTTCTTTAATCCTCACCCAAGGATATTTTTCCATAGATTTTTAGCGAGAGTGGAAGGGAGGGGAAGAGACAAAGAGAGACAAACATGGATGTGAGAGAGACACATTGATTGGTTGCCTCCCACACTCCCCCCCGTCCAAGGCTGGGATTGAGCCTGCAACTGAAGTATGTGTCCTTGACTGGAATTTAACCCAGGACACTTCAGTCCAAGAGCCAAAGCTCTATCCACTGAGCCAAACCAGCTAGGGTTCTTTTTATAGTTTTTTAAAAACCTATTATAAAAATCTTCTAAGACTTAAACATTTATGACAAGTCTAATTGGGTTCAGAAAAGTTTTCTCATGAATTCATAAATAGGCATTGCAAATAGTAGTCTTCTCTCTAGGGGTTTACTGTCTTGCTGTTAAATATCTAGTTCCTCTAGGATATTCTTTCCAATTTAGTACATATTTCATTATACTTATTTGTATTATATAATACTAGAGGCCCGGTGCATGAAAATTCATGCACTGGAGTAGGGAGGGGTCCCTCAGCCTGGCCTGCCCCCTCTCACAATCCGGGAGCCCTCAGGGGCAGGAGACGACCCGGCGATCACACCTCTGCTGCTGCCACTGCTGGCAGTGCAAGCCTCGGCCGGCCCTGGTTACCTGAGCCTCGGGCGGCCCCGGGCGGCTAGGCAGCCGCCATCTGAGGCTTGCCTGCACCTCACCCTAGGCAGCTGGGCAGCCGCCATCTGAGGCTTGCCTGTGCCTCGGGCCGGCCCTGGGTGCCTGGGGGGCTGAGGGGACTGGGCGCCACCATCTTGTGGCTGTGGGCGCCACCATCTTTGAGGGCATGGCAGTCAATTAGCATATTCCCTCCTTATTGGCTGTGGGCACCGCCATCTTTGTGAGGGAGTGATGATCAATTAGCATATCCCCTTTATTAGATAGGATATTTCAAGTACAATGTGTGTTATCATATGATACTTAATTCTAAGTCTCCCAGGATGAATTTGATAAGCTCTTTTTAAACTGGACCCCTATTAAAAATTGTGACCTATGAGGTGCTGAGTCTATTGGTCCTCCAAAATTCAAAGAGGAGACACTGGGACGTGATGTCAAGGTAGAAAGAAGATACTATAAGTTGGAAATATACCCTCTGGGATTATAGTAAAAACTACATTAACATTATTATGTTGACTGTGTGCCAATGTGTGTTCTTCCTAGTGCTTCAGATATATTCAAGATTAAACTGCACGAGTGCTTCCCAATATTTTCATGTCATGGTCCACAGGGAGTGATAATATTCCTATGGCACACTGGTACAAACTGAAAAGAATTGAGGGCTTCTGTAGCTACCCCAGAGGAAAAGAGTATATATTCTTCACACTTTATATGCTTGAAGTGAGATTAAAGTTGGCTGCTGCCAAGATCTGTACTTGTCGGGAGCTCTACCCACCCGCTACCACCTTGCCCTTGCAGTGCTTCTTGGGCTTCTTGAGAGCTCGTCCAGCATCTCGTCAGATCCATTGTATGCACTGGCAGATGGGTCCTCTGTAGCTGCACCTATGGCAAGTGTGCAGATGGGAGAGCCTCTCTTTGGCCTTGCTAATTTCATAGGGGGTAGCAAATTCCTTCATATTGCTCGTACCTGTTGACTATGGGTTTTGTTTTTAGACTTTTCTAATCATGTAAATGTCGTTATTTACAGACAGACCTATAGCATCAGGGATCTCTAGGTACCCAGGCTCTACCTTGTCTCAAAGGGGCAGAGAGGACCAGGTCTTGCAGCATACCTGTAACCTTTTCACAGCAAACCCATAAGAAAGATCTGAATTATTCAATGGCAGAATTTACATTGTATCCTACTCTTCTGCACTTCACTTTATAATAGTGAAGAAGATTTGGGGGGTCATTGAAATATACATTGCCTGTAAGATGACATCAAGTCCCTGTACTTCAAGTAAATACAATTGTTATAGTAGGGCAATATAGTGTATAAAGCTTGGTTACATAAACTCAAATATATCCTTAACCATACAGATGCTTAAAAAAAATGCTTGCAGAAACAAACCAAACCAAATGAAATGTACTAATAAGCAATGTCAAATTTACTAATGACCAAAGTGTACATTTATCCTCTGAATTAGTGTGATATCACTTTTGGAGTGTGGTCTCGAAGCTGGTTTTAGCTTTTGCTGCACAATGTAGGTCCATTGTTTAAAAGACTAATTCTAGGGACTCTTATCCCAGAAACTGGTAATTGCTCTGCTGTGGGACTTGCACATAGGTATTATTTTAAAGCTTTCTAGGTGATGATCATGTGTAACCATATTTGGGAACCCCTGCTTTGGACTTATCTGTTCTCTCTCTCTCAAACAGGAAATAACTGGATATTCTCACATCTCTTCTTTCCTGCCATGCCCAGCCACTCTGGCTCCAGGATCTCTTCTCCTCCATGTTCAAATTACAGACATCTTTACTTTGCATTGGGGTGCCTTTCTTTTTCTCAAAATCCTAGGTACTAGCAGGCACATAATCCCTTTAGCCCACATAGCTTCTATAATACACAGACCAGATCTATAATAGAAATACAGTTGCCACACTTTCAAGACATCAGTTGTAGGAATCAAGCATTTAATGTCTGACTTTTGCTGAAATTTCACAACTCAACTCTCCTATGAACCGGGGGGCAATGGGAGGGGTTGCTAGGAAAAGAAGGATAAAGAGAAAAAGGGAGGAGGAAGGGAGGGAAGGAAGGAAGGAGAAATAACTTATTGATTTTAAATGACCAAAAAGGATATGGTACATGGATTTGTTAAACCAAATTCTGCTAAACATTAAGATTATTGTTCTTTCAAATTCACATAAAAAATATTGGGCATAGTATTAAAAAAAAAAACAACCCAGCAACTGCATTTTTCTAGATTATGGTAAATATACACCAATAAACTGTTTTATGTAGCCATGGAAACCATGCTCAAGTTCTCCAAATTATGTTCACATATTTTATTTTACAGTTTGCAAAAGCACTTATACTATTTTTAAAAGGGGAAAATGACACCGTCTTGCACAGTGGAAGAAATAATAGAAATGTAGTGCTCTATACATGTATATGTACTTCATATTACAACTGTAAAATGAATTCCAATGATGAAATTATGGAAAAATGGGGACACCAATGATCTACTCACAAAGTTTATGTGACCCTGCCTTTTTTTTTTTCTTTAGGAAAATAGTTTCAGAGCAGAGCAACTGATTTAAGGAAACTAAATTATTGAGCTGAAAGAATTATGTCTTCTGAATAAAATTATATAACACCTTTTTGTTTATGATTTGGGAGAAATATTAAGATACAAATACTGCAATTTTTTAAAGCATCTGTATGGTTAAGGATATATTTGTCTTTATGTAACCAAGCTTTATACAATATATAATATATTTGTGAAGGTTATATATGTGAAGGTTAAAAAGACTGACCAGTTCTTAGTTCAGTTTCATAGAGTGTCTAGTTCTATATGCTTTATAAAGATTTTATGCTTCCCAAATTAGTGAATATCCATTTTTCATAAGGTGACTAGCATGATCACCAAACTTGGAGAGTGCTTCTTTCCCGGTTGTACTTTTGCATGTATGTTTATTTTTATTGTCATTACTTTTTGAAATTTTGATTTATTGAAAATGTTACCTTTGTAACAGTATTGATTCTTGTGCTCTATCCTAAATAATAAGTTGAAAAATAGAAGAAAAATTGTAACTATAATGAATTTTTTCAAGTGTTGTCATTGTTATCTCCATTTACAACTCTTTCTAACCTCAGAATTCAAATAACCCCAGATGATTGCTTTGAATAAAATGTCCAAATTCTTCTTGTGTAGTCCTATATCTGTGCAATAGCATTGATAATTATGTGGAATTACTCTGCAATGGATGAAAAATAAACTCTACAATGATTACTGTGGCATAAACCTTTCCATAGTCATTCTGAATTGTATTGCCATTTTCTTAAAAAAGAAAAGACAAAATGCCACTCTGAAAAGTAATTGCTTGAAATGTGCTGTAGGAAAAAAATCATGTTTAATGTATTTCATGCCTTGCTTCTTCGTATGCAGGTACTTACTCCTTTCAAGCTGTCTTTGTTACTTTTATCATTCACTGTTACATATTGTGAAAACATTGCTTCATTTTTCTGATATTAGCATTATGCCTGGGAAATGTTACAACATAGACCTGCAGACGCAGCTAATTAAAGATCTTTGGAAATAACCCTAGTTTCCCTGAGAATGTCCACATCTATTTAAACTAGGAAGACAATTAGGGTATCTGTCTCTACCATGACGAATTGCTTACTAAATGTTTTGACAACACAGAGCAGCAGTTTCAGGACGGGGCTCCAGAGAATCATGTTGTCCAACCTATAAAATCTCTGAACCTCTATTTACCTCTTCCCATAATTAGAGAATTTGATTATATTATCTCTGAAGTCCTTTCCATCCATATTCTTTTTTTGATGAAAACAAATCTTGGTCTATGTTCCTTCTGGAAGCCCGAGGCACATTGACAGGCCTCTTTTCTTACAATGTTGAAGTTTGAAGACAATCATATGGTTATCTCTACTGTCAATATTTTGAGGTCATTTAAAATATGTTGATTATAGAAATTTAGAAAGGCAAAATGTCTGAATACAAAACATTTTTGGTCAAAAAAGACCAAATACTTAGTTAAAACTTCCTTGAAAAGTACAAAGTAGAAAACAAAATAATAGGCTTCCAATATTTACTAATTATAAAGAATGAAGACACTCATCTTAAAGAGTTAATAAAGGATAATTTGTAGATGTAAGAAAATAGCCACCGTTTTAAGTCCATATTGATCAAACAGGAAAGTTCTGGTGAGAGAAGATGCCTCAAAAGGTGAATAAGAGGATAAGAGAGTCAATGACAGATTCTAATTCTATTTCACTAATCTAGTTTCTGGTGCCTAGTAGCATTTTCGCAACAATACTAAAAAATAAAGCCAAAAATTAGTGAGTTATTTTAAAGAATTATTAGTGTATAGAGTCTTCTAATTATGTATTAAATATGAACAAAATGGGGACTATCTCATTAAAATTATATTTCAAAGACTTCCTCCGTCCCATTTCATGTTAGGAGGTATACGCTAATTAAGTTGGAATAATCATATTGATCAAAAGTAGAAGGTTTATTTCAGAAAACAAACTTTCACACTTTTGTTTTCCTCAAAATTGTATTTGCCTAGAAAGCAAAAGATACAGTTAAGAACCAAAGGAGTTAAATAATTCCAGCCCATATTTGCTGGTCAAATATTATTAGACATTCATTTGCACATAAAAATGTGCAGAATAAAAATAGGTGGTAGGTTTTATGTGCTAAAGTCTGTGGACTCAGCAAATAATACATCTCCTTTTGTGCATTGATTTTTTTTCTATCTTCATTCTGAAAAAGTGACTAAGCAGTGTATGCAATGAATATAAAATTATCTAACTTATTTTTTAAAATATATTTTTATTGATATCAGAGAGGAAGGGAGAGGGAGAAAGAAATAGAAACATCAATGATGAGAGAAAATCATTGATTGGCTGCCTCATGCATACCCCCAACTGGGGATTGAGCCTGCAACCCAGGCATGTGTCCTGACTGACTTGGAATCAAACTGTGACCTCCTAGTTCATAGGTCAATGCTCAACCACTGAGTCTCACTGGCCAGACTAACTTATTTAAACATAGTAAATTGACATGTCTAAGGTTTTCTATTACAAAACAAGCAAACAAACAAAAAGACAGGAAAATTTTTCAAACTATTTTAATATGTCATAAAACTAGATAAGAGCTTGGGAGAAATGAATTAAAGCATTTGCCATGTGATTCATTTGCCTCCACATGACTGGTGGTTGCCTCAGAGAAAAAAGGAATAGAATTGACTCAATCTGATTGCCTAGTAAGCATACCAATAGCTGACTCCCTATATAGACTAAATAATATTTGCTCAGAGGAAATTCCTTATTTACAAAATATTTCTAGCACAGAATGGCCCTAGGTTAGGTTTCCTTGTTGGTAAACAAACATGTAATCTATGGATCAATGAAATATGGTTCCCAGAAAAAAAGTTTCCTACACTACATAACTCCCTAAAGCATACAATAGAAACATTTAAAAACCTGGTATATTCCCCATTGGTGAAATTGACCCATAAAACTCAGTTTAAACTAAGTCATGGGAATGTAATATATAGCATGATGACACTGCATTGCTAAGAAAGTAGATCTTAAAAGTTCTTGTCACACACAAAAATTGTAACTGTATGGTGACATATCAACTAGAATTATTGTGGTCATCATTTCACAATATTTACAAATATTAAATCATTATGTTGTAACCTGAAACAAAGATAATGCTCTATGTCAATTATACACCAATAAAAATGCCCTTAGTTTAGAAACCCTATGTTCCTTCCTTGTCTTCCTTCTAGTCTCACATTGGACGCTGAGAGCCCACAGGGAAACCTTAGGCTTCCTGTCTCCATTTCAGTTCACACTTCCTAGGTAAGTAATAGATGGACCGAATGGCGATTCTTTACATTTTAAGTTTTCCAGGCGGTTCTTCTATTTAAAGCGATCCCTTTAGTAAATTTCAATGCCATACTAAAATCACACTTTTATTTTAATTTATTATTTTATTTTAAAGCTGAACAAGCAAATAGATTTGTTTTTTCAAAGGCTAACATTGGAAAAATCATAGATCTTTTAGAATCAAATTTATAGGTCGTCTCAGAAAAAGTGGGGGGATTATTGTCTATGAAAATGTATCCTTTATAATTAAATGATCATTATTAGCCTATGACTCAATATTCTAGTTATATTTTATAGCTTAGTCTCTCCTTCCTTGAATCATGAATGTCTCTAAACTTGCAAGACAAGTATTCATATGTAAATGTTGAAAGGTAGAGAAGTAAAAAACAGGGTGTAACAAAAGTAGGTTTACAGTTGTTCATATGGAAAATAATACAATAATTAATAGATAATAATACAAGAACAAACTGATTCATGTACTCACAACTGTAAACCTACTTTTGCCATACCCTGTATAGTCTCTGACACTGGAAATTAGTTGAAAGCATTAGGAGAGACTCAAATCCTACTGAAAGGCCAGTCTCATATATGTGAATGTATATGTGAAAACATTTTTATGTAAAATGAGAACTGATTTTGGAAATAGAGAGCAGGATAAAGCCAAATTAAAAGTATGTGTATAGGCATCGAAATAGGCCAAAAGCTAAATATTTCTTTAAAAAATAGCTGTTTGAAAATGATCTTGAACAAAATTATTTTGGAACTGTCATATAGTATATTATTGATTTCAGAGGGGAAGAGAAAGGGGAGAGAAAAATAGAAATATCAATGATGAGAGAGAATCATTGATTGGCTGCCTCCTGCACACTGCACATTGGGAATCGAGCCTGCAACCCGGGCATATGCCCTTGACCAGAATCGAACCCAGGACCCTTCAGTCTGCAGGCCAGTGCTCCATCGCTGAACCAACCTGGCTAGGGCTTATATATATTTTAAAAGTATAAGTAATGCACTAGAAATCAGAAGCTTCAGATGTGAGACATAGCTCTATCATTTGCCCAGAGCCATAAACTCAGAAAATCACTTGATCACTCATATTAATAGCCGCTATTCTTTCACGTTAAAAATGTGATCATTATACCTAACTTGGAGGTGTTTGGGGAGGTTCTTGTATAAATATATATAAAAGTAACATATGGGTTTTTAAGTCTATACAAGTGTTTATTATTGGTGATGACTTACTTCCCTAGTGATTATTACATAAATAGCAAACTTTATTTTTTCAATGGACTGAAAGGTCCCAGGTTCGATTCCTGTCAAGGGCATATACCAAGGTTGCGGGCTCGATCCCCAGTAGGGGGCGTGCAGGAGGCAGCCAATCAATGATTCTCTATCATCATTGATGTTTCTATCTCTCTCCCTCTCCCTTCCTCTCTGAAATTAATTAACTTCATTAATTAACTTCTCTTCATTCAAGCTGTTCTCCAAATGTCTACTTTTATTTTGTGTATATTACCAATTATACTAAAAAAAAGTCTTCTCTAGGAATGCAATTTATGTAAATATTAAAATCTTTAAATTTTCCCCCAGAACCAAACTCTTAAGATGTAAAGTCCTAGATTATGATGACGTTTATAGGAACTACAAATGAATTCTTAAAGACTATTTTCTGACTTGTGGTTATCAAATTAGTTCTATTTTACAGTTCCAGTCAGTGGTCATTAAAATCTCTTCACTGATCTTCCATGTCTAATGTTTCATTGTCTCACATGGTGTACATAGTTCCTCAAAAAGAAGGGATCAACAACATCGATTTCTGAGCAAGAAGGAGTAGGAGGAACCAGATTTATCCTCTCTCTAGAAATAAATAAACACCAGAAAATATATATGATGCAACACTTTTCAGGACACTATGCATTAGGTAATAAAGGCTAGTAGATTTTTTAAAAATATTTTTATTGATTTCAGAGAGGAAGGGAGAGGGAGAGATAGAAAGAAACATCAACGATGAGAGAGAATCATTGATTTGGCTGCCTCTGGCATGCTCCACAAAAGGGATCGAGCCCATAATACAGGCATGTACCCTGACTGGGAATTGAACTGTGACCTCCTGGTTCATAGGTTCACCCTCAACCAGGGCCTGACAAGGCAAGTAGATTTTTGAGAGGCAGGAAACACATGTGAGGAGCCCCACAATTGCCTCCAGGTTACTACTAATACAAAGATTCTAGGTGTTGGAGCAGGGAGGAGGAATCTAGCAGAGACTGATGGTCTCCCTTAATGGAGGAGAGGAAACTGGGCATCTGAGCTGGTCGAGCCAACCCCAGTACACAGGACAGAGAATCTGAGAGGACACAGATGAACAGAGAGAACCATGTTGATCTGCAGAAGGTCTGTCTTCCTTGAATTTTCTGAAGAGTGCAATACACACATGCATTAACCAGACAAAGAAACACCCAAAAGGTTGGAGGGGAATCTTCAGAACTTACACAGGGCAGGGGATATTTATTCCCACCAGATAAGATGGAATCTTCATGATTCATCGTCATTGGGGAGAGTACTCAGAAATATTTTAATTTTATAATAAAACCAAGATATCTAGCAAATCCTTAAATCAAGACCTGGATGTATCAAACTATTTCAAAGCAAATTAACTACATTCCTGAACAAAGCTCAACAATATTTATAGAAAAACAAAAATGTGCAGCATACAAAAGGGGAAAATCACAATGACTGGCATTTAATAAACATTACCAGTAATGCAAAAAGTAAGAAAAACAATGCACAAAGAAAAGGGAAAAGAACCACAAAACAACCTATTAAAATTGATTCAGATAGGATACAGATGAAGGAATTTATACACAATGACATTAAGACATTTTTCATAACTGTATTCCTTGTGTTCAAGAAGCTATAAAAAGATCAAGTAAACAGAAACATGGAAGTGTTTTTGTTTTATTTTTTTGTTAATCCTCACCTGAGGATATTTTCCCATTGATTTTTAGGGAGAGAGGAAAAGAGAGGGAAAGACAGAGAGAAACATTGATGTGAGAGAGACAAATCGATTGGTTGCCTCCCGCATGTGCCCCGACCAGGGCCTGGCCAGGGAGGAGCCTGCAACCAAGGTATGTGCCCTTGACCAGGACCCTTCGGTCTGCAGTCCAAAGCTCTATCCGCTGAGCCAAACCGGCTAGGACAGAAGTGTTTAAAACAATACATATTAAATATTTGAGTGAAAAATGCACTGGATTGGAGTAATAGTAGATTATACATTTCAGAAGATTGTTGAACTTGAAGATTTAGTTATATAACCTATCCAAAGTGTAGCACATAGAGAAAGGAGGTTGGAAAAATGTTGCCTGAGAACCACTGGGCTGTGGGACAATTTCAAGCAGCCTACGTATGACCTCAAAATAGAAGGGGCAATAAAAATTTAAACTAATAATGCCCCCAAATTTTTCCAACCCATAAAACCACAGATATAGTTTGCTCAATAAAGTCACAGTGTCCAAAGATTTCTCTATTCTGGACTTTATTATGATCCAAAATTGAAAGTAAAATAAAATAAATAAAAGAAACATGAAGAACACTACACCAAAGCAGATCATAAGCAAATTACATAGAACAGTGTTAAAGATAAAAATCTAAAAGCAGTCAGAAAAATGAGGTGTTGTTTGTAAAGAGGAAGAAAGATAAGAAATAAAGCAGATTTCTCATGTGAAACAAGGCAAAGGAGGCGGTATTGAAACATTTTTAAAGTAATGACCAAAAAAAAAAAAAAAAAAAGAGAATTAACTACCAACCTAAAATTCTATATTGCAAGCAAAATACCTTTCAAAAATGAGATTGGGATAAACATACATCCAGATATAAAGAGCTAAATCATGTGGGTAACTGAGTTCTCAATTACCTTTAATGGGTTCTTGTTTCATAGTTGAAAAAATAGGATTAGGTTTCCTTCATAGTTAAAAAGCATCCAGATTTGAGCAACCTGGCCATAATTTGCAGAGAGTAATGAGGCTTGAATAAATGTTATCCTATTTGCTATGTGTCAGATGATTAATTAATCAGTAAATTAAAATAAGTGTATTTAAAATTGCTGTTTGAAGGACTATAAAGTTGGGTGTCATATTATGAAATGTAAATTACCCTTTTTGGAAATCAGTTTATGTAGAAAGACTGTACTTTCCAATGCAGCTTTCCTCTCTATTCTATGGGCCCCATATTACATGCTTGCTTTTTAGCCTTCTCTATTCTTCCCCCCACCCCCCCCCCCAAAAAAAAAAAGATGTTTTTTTTCTCTCAATAATTCCCATGGCATAATTTTCTATATATACATATACCCATACACACATATACATACACATGCACACACATGTTGGGTTCTATCTATTTTACTTTATTTCAACCTAAATAACACTCAATTATGTGCTACAGGGTTTACTAAAGATATAGAAAAAAAAAGATTACTTCTCATTTTAAGGAAAATAAACTAAGAATTGGAAGTAAGTAAGGGATGTGGGAGTTATATTTGCTACGTATTTTATAAGCCCTTCCTTTTTTATGATGAGACATTTTTATTACATCTTCCAATAATTTTCCCTGGGACATCAGTTGAGGATTCTGTCACAGGATGTGATTCAAGATATTAAGTAAAACAGCTTGATCTCTTACTTAGGACAGATAAAGATTCATAGAAGAAGATTACCCAACCTTTAATAAATGTTCCCTCATTTCAAAGATAAAAGATAGAATCATGATGCCGAGAATGCATTGTCCAAAGATAGGTCTCATTCTGATGTGGAGTAGTGACCACATCAAACATTTGGAATTTCATTTCAGAAACACATCCTATCTAATAAAAGAGTAATATGTAGATTGACCATCACTCCAACACACAAGATGGCTGCCCCCATGTGGTCAAAGATCCTGCCCCTATGTGGACACAAGATGGCCAGCAGAGGAGGGCAGTTGGGAGGGACCAGGCCTGCAAGGGAGGGCAGTTGGGTGCGATCAAGCCTGCAGGGGAGGGCAGTTAGGGGTGACCAAGCCGGCAGAGGAGGGAAGTTGGAGGTGAACAGGACTGCAGGGAAGGGAAGTTGGGAGGGACCCAGGCCTGTAGGGGAGAGCAGTTGGGGGTGACCAGGCCTGCAGGGAAGGGCAGTTAGGGGCAAACAGGCTGGCAGGGGAGCAGTTAGGCATCAATCAGGCTGGCAGGGGAGTGGTTAAGGGGTGATCAGGCTGGCAGGCAGAAGTGGTTAGGGGCAATCAGGAAGGCAGGCAGGCGAGCAGTTGGTAGCCAGCAGTCCTGGATTGTGAGAGGAATGTCCGACTGGCCATTTAGGCCCGATCCTTCCAAGATCGGGCCTAAATGGGCAGTCGGACATCCCTTGAGGGGTCCCAGATTGGAGAGAGTGCAGGCTGGGCTGAGGGACACACACCCCCATTCACGAATTTCGTGCACTAGGCCTCTAGTTAGTAATGAATGGCCATATTATTTAATTTTTGTGATATTTTCCTTAGGTCTCAGCATAATTTCAAAATTCCATAACTCTTTTTTTTTCTGTCATATTTTTAATTAATCTTGAAAATTTTGAAAGCATTTTGTTTAAGTTTGAAAATGGCTCCATATCATTTATTTTAAAATTCAGAATATTTTTCACATTCTCAGTCAGGGCACATGCCCGGGTTGTGGGCTCAGTCCCCAGTAGGGACATGCAGGAAGCAGCTGATCAATGATTCTCTCTCATCATTGATGTTTCGATCTCTTCCTCTCCCTTCCTCTCTGAAATCATTAAAAATATATATTTTTAAAAAATTTATTTCTGAATTTTCCATCCTGTTAATTCTATAAATGTCTGATGGATTTTTCTTGATAAGTCTTTCTATCACAGTTTATGTGAGGCTGTGACTGGGGTGGTACCTGGTCCCCTTGGTGCTCTGTGAGATACTGAGCACATATCCAAGGCTCCTCATAGATCTCCTCTGACAAAGCCAGATACAATTCCAAAATGAATCCACAGAGAGCCAAAATCACATGCCAGAGAGACCAGTCTCAAACACCAAACTTGAAGAGTCAAATAAAAGATTGCAAGTCAGTTGTAGAACTAAAAGTTCAGCATCATAAGAAGATCTAGTTATAAAGATCAGTGTATCTCCCCAAAACTGCCTTAACTTGATTAGAGGAACTCCCCTGTTCATACCACTCATCAATAGTCTTCTCTCCTACTTTGGTCTCCTCTCTCTCTCTCTCTCTCTCTCTCTCTCTCTCTCTCTCTTCCCTCCCCTTCCCTCCCCTCCCCTCTTCTCCCCTCTTTCTGTCCCCCTAGTCTTGATTTGATTTTGCATATATTTCCAATTATCATGTGATTTTGTATTTTCTGTTTATTTGTTTGCCAAAAGACAGGGTTAATCATAGGCTTTAATTGGGGCCTACATGTAGGGTTAGGGTTGCAGCCCTGGTATCCAGTACAGTACTTGGTAGAGGATTCACATTAAATGTTTGTTGAGTAAAAGAATAAATGATGGAAATGTTAAGATTGATGCTTTCTGTTTAGAACAAACTCCTGTTATAAACAGATGATGTGGAATATTTGCCTATAAAATTATTCAAAATGGTTCATGTGTGAAATTAAAATCTCTACTACCTGGTATTAAGATAGTTAATTATAATCCAATAACACTTTACCTTTGACATTTCCAAGCCTAAATATGTACAGTAATGAATAGTAAGACCTTTTAAATTTGTTTTTCACTCTAATGTTTATGCTTGTTATGCATATTAAATATGAGCTTTGGTCCTTGTGAGCTTAATTACCATACAAGTAACAGTAATGCTTAAATTGAATGATTTTTCATTACTAACCACTGCTGCAAACTGCTACATTAAAATATAAGAATCTATAGTACCTAATTTTTATAGTGGCAATGACAATAAATAATAATACTGTTTTTTTTCAATCCTTTAGGTTTCTAACTAATTATAAAAACAACTTTATTGATGTCTCTGACCTGAGAAAAGCAACATTACTTTACTTATCCTTTTATATATTCTAAATTTAGAATTTCAATATGACACTATTATTACTGAATGTTCAAAATTTAAATGTTTGTGTATGGGGAAGGCATAACTCACTATAAATGGGACCATAAAATTATCTGTTGCTCTATTAAGCATGTTATGATATAGGATTAACTCTTGCAATATTAAAACAATGGAAATGGCACAGAAATATCCATGTTAGAAAGACTAATATTGATTGAGTCTTTAATACAAGCTAGCACTATTTCTGGGTGCTTTATGTATTTATCCAACACCTTTCAAAACAAAGTTTGATAAAAGAATAATTTCCTTCCTTTTGGAGGTGAATAAACTGGGTACAGTGACAATAAACAACTTGTTCAAAGGCACATGGAATAATAAAATAAGTCCTTATTATAAATAAAACCTAAGCTCTTTCCTTATCATTAGGCAAGAAATAAAGCCTGTTGAACCAGAAAACAGCTACCAATTCTAGCAGCTAAAACTAGCATGTGATGGGAGCCATTGTCAGTGATAATTGGGACACCACAGGTGTTCAAACAGCACATCATGGAAAACAACAATGGTTTCACATATAAGGCCCAAATAATTTATACTCAGAAGTCTAATCTCATTCAAGTTAATGTCTGAAACACCAGTTACCACTCTTTTTTGAGCCCAAAATTGGAAAGGTGAGAAAATAAATATTTTCTGTTCCAATGAAGGTCATGTAGTGGCCAATTATTGAGCCTCCAGGGCCACTGGCATTTCTTCTAATTGAGCAACATTCAGGAACCAGACTTTTAAAAAATGGCCCGAAACACCATTTTGCAATCCACCTCACTCTCTTCCTGTTCTCAACACACTTCCTCTTAACTACACACATTTAAGTTGTGGAATAAAGATAGATTTTACCAGACATTTTTATTTCTAAAGCCTAGGGTGCCACTTTTAACAGAATCTCTGAAAGCCTAATGTTTAGGTACTGAGGAGAAAGTGTAGTCTTTAAGCAAGGAAAGCATGGGAGTTACCTGCCATATATCACCATATGCTGCAGATAAGAAAAGACAGTATTGCCCATGCTAAATCCTCGCATCCCTCAGCTAAACTTTGGGGACTACAATGTGCTAAATTGCTATCGTCCTATCAAAGACGATGAAAAAGTTTTCATTAAACTTAATGTCCTTCTCATTTACGTATGGAATCTCAGGCTGCCCTGCCAACCCTTATCTTCTTTGCATTCTCCTTCCCTTACTTTCTCATATCATCCCTAAATTTCTTTATCTCTCTTTCTGAAACCTTTCCCTCTGGTCTCTGGAACTTGCATTCTATAAACTCATCATGTCTACGTACTCAGTTTGTTCTCATAAACTCTCTTCTTGCCTGCAATGAAACGAGGTTCCCTGTTTTATCCCTGACTTCCCTCTCAAGGCCAGGATTATTTTTTTGCTCCCATCCTAAAACATCTCAAGTTCAGGAGGTATTGCTGGTATTCTCCTTGCTTCCTACTACCTATTCCAGATGTTTTCTTCACCTTCTCTTTGACATTTGAATTATCTGCCTGTATCACTTTCTTCTCTTGCTTTTATTAGTTTTCTTTTGGGTAAATTCTCATTTATTGAAGACTTGGCTTCTGGTTTACAGATTTCCATTCCTTCTCTATTTTGTTATTTTCCTTGTTGACTTTAGCATCTAACAGATAATTATTTCAATACTCAACATCAGTAATCATCGGGGAACTGCAAATCAAAACTACAATGAGATATCACTTCACACTTGTCAGGAGGGCTATCATAAAAAAATTAAAACGATAACAAATGCTGGTGAAGGATATGAAAAATTTGGAAACCTTGCATATTGTTGGTGGAATGCAAGATCGTACTGCCATGTTGGGAAATAGTACGGAGTTTCTTCAAAAACATTAGAAATAGAACTATTATGTGCTTTAGTAATCCCACTTCTGAGAATTTTTCAAAGAATTGAAATGAGATCTTGAGGAGTTATTAGCATACCCATCCTCATTGCAGCATATTCACAATAGTCAAGTTGTGGAAACAACCTAAAAGTACATGGACAAATGAATAAAGAAAATGTGGTATATGCATACAATGAAATATTATTTGGCCTTATAAAAGGAAGAAAATTCTCAATATGTGACTGCATGGATGAACCTTGAGGACATTATACTAAGTGAAATAAACCAGTCACAGAAAGACAAATACTATATGATTCCACTTATATGAGGTATCTAAAATAGTCAAATTAATAGAATAAAAAAATGAAATGCCTCTTATCAGGTACCGGGGGAGTTAGGGAGTTACTAATCTATGAGCATAAAGCTTCAGTTAAGCAAGCTGGTCTGCTGTTCAGCATTGTAACTATTTTCAATATTATTGTATTATACACTTACGTAGGTACCTGGTAGATCTCACCTTAAGTCTGCTTACCACAATAAAATAAAAAATTTAAAAAAGGTAAGAAAAACCTGAACATATATATATATTCAGGTTTTTCTTACCTGAATATATACCACATATATATTCAGGTAAGAAAAAAATATATATATAGAGAGAGAGATATTATATATATATATATATATATATATATATGTATATATATATATGTATATATATATATATACATATATATATATATATATATATATATATATATATATATATATATATAGAGAGAGAGAGAGAGAGAGAGAGAGAGAGATTTCATAGAGGAAGGGAGAGGGAAAGAGAGCTAGAAACATCAATGATGAGAGAAAATCATTGATCGGCTACCTCCTGCAGGCTCCCTGTTAGGAATCAGGCCTGCAATCTGGTCATGTGCCCTGACTGGGAATTGAACTGTGACCTCCCGATTCATAGGTCAACACTTAACCACTGAACCACACCGGTTGGGCTGAACAGTTTTATATTCGGTAGAATTATTTAAAAAGTCATTAAATCATCTTATCTTAAAGAAAACTCCAGTCCCAGACATGTAACAGTTAATTTTAACAAACATCCACATATTATTTTCCAAAATAAATAATGCAATATGACTAAAATGACTTCAAAACACGTATTGAATTTGACTTCCATTAGAATATTGATTACTACAAATCATTGCATTAGCACATTAAAGGAGATAATTAATATATGACTATCTTAATATTGCAGAAAAGCATCATTCAAAATTCAGTATTCAATCTTAATAAAATTAGGGTTAACATCTTAATAGCAAATTAGGAATAAAGGGAAATTTAGCCTGATTTAACTAGTTATCGTAAATCATACTTGATAGCAAACTGATGGAAGTAATTCTGTATAATGTAGGAATAAGGCAAGTTTACCCAACATGAACACTTTTATTCAAAATCATATAGGATACCCTACCATTATATTAAGAATAATAATTAAAAGGTATAAGGATTGTAAAAAGAAACAAAGTTTGTTTTTTTTGAGGGGGTGGGGGACGGTACATAGAAGTGAATATGATTATCTAAATCAGAGATTAGCAAACATTTTATGTAAAAAGCAAGATAGTAAATATTTCAGACTTTGCTGTCCATATGGTCTCTGTTACAACTATTCATATATTTATCATGGATGCAGCCAGGCACAACACATAAACAAATGAGTATGGCTGTGTATCAGTAAAACTTTATTCACAAAACAAAGAGCAAACTGCATTTGGCCCAGGGGGCTGGAGTTTATAACTCCTGCTCTACATAGTTGCCTCCCCCCTAAATTTTGCATATACATTAGCAGAATTACTAAGAGAGATTAGAGAATTTTGAATGCAAAACCAAAATACAAAAGTAATTGTATTTATCTAAATTAGGAATAAATAGATAGAAATTATAATTTTAGCAACCAAAATACAATATACCAAGAAATAATTATGTCAAAAAATACACAAGGAGTTATAGATCAAATGGTTAACTTTTATTGAAAAACCATTAAAAAAACACCTAAATTAATGCATTTATGTATTTTATTTATGGAATATATTTTAAATTACAATGATATCTGTATCTCAAAAATTGAGCTACAAATGAGTAATAATTCTAATTTTTAAAAAAATCACTTTTGTGGGAGTAATTTTATAAATAGATCTATAATTTAGGTGGGAAATCAAAGTCTCTAAAGGAGCCTGAATATTTAAGAAGAAGAAAAGCAAGGGGGTCCTTGTCTTATCAGATATTAAGAATTATAATGCTGTGTTAAACTTACTATTGATGCAAGGGTTGACCAATGGAAGAGAGTAGAGTTCAGAAGCAAACCCACAGATACACAGAAAACATTTCTAACTAATCTAACATCGTATGTGATGGATGTAATGATGCATTATTACCATCTAGCAGTACTTAGATTTAACATGAACAAATATAGTATGGTAGTAAAAGAGCTTTCCTTATTTCCATCAAGATCAATATTTATGGGAAGCTACATCAATCTGGATCTGAACTAAGTGCAAATGATAAATTATGGGCAAAATCCAACTTTGGATAAAAAAAAGCATGTCTTTTACAATAGGCATAGCCAATGACATTTGATGAATATATTGATAATGCATCCAAAATTAAGATGGATCATTTATGAAAACCACCAAATGTGCTTTAAAATCAATCAACCATATATCACATCTCCTGAGTCAAATAGTGTTCCTTCTGTTTAGGGCTCTATGTCACATGCTTTGCGCTTTTTCATCCCTTCAAAGTGCTGAGACAGAAGAGCTGTGCATCAACATAACAACACCTCTATGGCTGGGCCACAACCTCACCTCTCTGCAAGATTCCATCCCATCCCAATGGCAAGGCTTTTGTCTCACTCTGTTAACTTCTCTGTCCACGGAAATCAATTACAATACATTAAAACACCTAGTAGACAGCCAGGACCATACTATTAGGAAGTTGACCCACCAACAGTTACCAGGGGTGCCAAACAGAGAGAAGCATCCCTTCCCTAATCCACCACTAATATTGGCAAATCAAAGGTTGCCAACATATTTTGCAATTCTGCATTTTTTCATTTAAGTGATATTTAAATACTGAATGCTCTTCTGTAACTATTTTGCTTAAAAATATTAAGGCTTAGACATATCATACCTATTTTTATTACTATGTAATAAAGTCGACAGACCTTTCTATTTCTTGAATTTTCTATCTTTAAACTCACCTTCACCTGAGCAAGTTCTGCCACTTTATTTTATTTTTTTTTAATATATTTTATTGATTTTCTACAGAGAGGAAGGGAGAGGGATAGAGAGCTAGAAACATCGATGAGAGAGAAACATCGACCAGCTGCCTCCTGCACCCCCCCCCCCCCACCGGGGATGTGCCCGCAACCAAGGTACATGCCCTTGACCGGAATCGAACCTGGGACCTTTCAGTCCGCAGACCGACGCTCTATCCACTGAGCCAAACCGGCCTCGGCAAGTTCTGCCACTTTAACAGAGGGACAGGTTTGCTTCCCAACAATGAAATTCTCCTTGGATTTTTCCAATCCTGACTCCTGAGGAACAAGGATATATGCTTTTTAAAATTTCCAAATTTCACTTAAGATCCGATTTCCTTTAAATTTTCTCTTACTTTATTGGGAGGAAATATGTGTATCTTTTGTATGACAATATCATCCTTTCATCTGGAAAGCACAAAAACTGTGTGCCTTGCAACTAGTAAAGTTAGTTTGGTAGATATCAGATTAATTTGAGGGCTCTGTCCAGTTTAGAATTTATCGTAAAAATTACTTTCAATGTTATAGGCATAAGTCTAGCAATGATCTTACCAGAATAGAATGCACCGAATCCAGGACTAGCCAGAAGAAGGAGTGCTTGCTAGATAGTGTGTTTGCATTGTTGATATTTTATCACCCCCCTCGTTCGCCCTGTTAAACAGATTACTCAGAGCTCAAGGGGAACCAATCCCTCCTCATAACAGTTACTGGTTTAGGAATGAATCATAAACTCAAGCCTAAATTCATGACAGTTTCTTAATCTGGCCCGTGTAATACAAAACATAGCAGTCCTATGATGGCTGGGTGAAAGAAACCCCCTTTGTCCTCAGTAAATATGAACAAACAATCATGTTGTCCTAAAGCTAGCAATAGTCCCCTTGCTTCTTTGAAAGAAAGCCCCCATAGGACAAAACCAGCACTCCAAAGGAAAAACACTTGGAGAAATGGTGTCTCAGCTTTAGAAATATGCAAAACAATTAAACCCAATGTTTTATCTATGGGTGGTTCAGTTATGTGAGCCAATAGAATAATTCTTTTTTTTTAAATATATTTTATTGATTTTTTACAGAGAAGAACGGAGAGGGATAGAGAGTTAGAAACATCGATAAGAGAGAAACATCGATCAGCTGCCTCCTGCACACTCCCCACTGGGGATGTGCCTGCAACCAAGGTACATGCCCTTGATCGGAATCGAACCTGGGACCCCTGAGTCCACAGGCCGACACTCTATCCACTGAGCCAAACCAGTCAGGGCTAGAATAATTCTTTATGCCACCTTCAGTAGGGTTCTTTGTTATTTACAACATAAAGGATGATAATTACGTAGAACAGTGGTTGGCAAACTGCAGCTCGCGAGCCACATGTGGCTCTTTGGCCCCTTGAGTGTGGCTCTTCCACAAAAGACCACGTGCGGGCGTGCACGTAGAGTGCGATTGAAACTTCGTGGCCTATGCGCAGAAGCCGGTTTTCGGCTCTCAAAAGAATCGTTGTACTGTTGATATTTGGCTCTGTTAACTAATGAGTTTGCCGACCACTGATGTAGAACATTTCTTAAAATTCTTGATATTTGGTACAACCAGAAAGGTTCATCTGGTGTTACAGATGAAAGAAAGATTCTAGTATATTGTAATAAAAATGACAGTCACTCATTGGAGAGGAAAATGTTTCCTAAAGCTCCTGATAGATGGGTTATTCGTGTTCTACCCCAAAATACAGTGGGTGAAGCAGATTGTCTCAGCTCTGTGTTTGATATTATATTTTCTGCACAGAACATCTTTTATCTTTTCCTTTAAGGATTTTTAAAATGTTGCTTGTAATGTGGGTTACAGTTATCCTGTCATATAAAATATTTCAATGAGTTATAAAAAATTTCAAAGAAAGATCTCTTCAAACAACCAAAACAAAAACAAAAATTAAACAAACAAAAAAAAACATTTGGAAACATTTTTACCATGGTAATGCCTAAGATAAAGACAAAATGTCAACTGGTATTCAAATAGGGTCCAAATTAAATTCATTATTACACTCTGTTTACACTTCAAACATGAAAGAAAAGTGTTTATTTAGCTAAAAGGCTCAGCCTTGATTATGTGTCATTATTGTCCATTATAGTTTCAACTGTGCTTGACTTTCATAAACCTACTAAAAAAATGAATGTGGTATTTTGGCTATTACTACATGTAATCAGCTTAATCATTCTTTGAAGAATCTAAATACTTAATTTTCTACAAATAAAACAATAATTAAAAGCAATTCTTCAAATCCCTAATTCTTGACTTTCACTCGGTATCAATATTAGCGAGCTCCACACCAGTTGGATACAGCTCTTTTGAAACATAATTATAATTTTATTTTCCTCTCTGCAAAGTGTTAACCTTGACTACCAGAGGAGTGAGGTACTTACTGGTACTGCAGAGCTTATTCCCTTCATTGTTTGATGCACTTTATAGCACTTAGATGAACACTTACACTTAGTTATTTTGAGAATCATTTTATAGCTGAATGTCAATAGAACTATATCAGTGTTTTACTCATGCCATTGCTTGTGAAATGTGTAACAAATTTAGGAGTGCATAGAAAAGGGATACTAGAGGACTTATGAGGTCAGGGAAACCCAGCCTAAATAGGACTTAAAGTTCTGATCAAGAGAGTAAAAGCATTAGACTCACAGGAAAAAAAGTTACCTATTCATCAACAGAGATCAATTTTTATCTTTCACTGGAGACTTCAAAAAGTTTTGTATGCTTTTCTCCTCTGACACTGGTGGAAAATCTAGACACACAATTGCTAGTGTAGGGTATGTGGCTTCACAGAAGACGGGAAGTGGAGGCACCGGAGTCATTTGTACTGGGAATGAGAGTGAGCGCAATATTTCCTCTGCTCAGGACCCCTTTCCTACTTTCCTAGTTAACTGTCGTTTATTCGTTAGCTTTCAGAGATCATTCAGGGTTCACCTAAGCCCTCCTGTAATATACTTCACAGCCCTCAGTAATTTCTTATATAATACACATCATCTTTTAGACTTATTTCATATCATTATTTATCAATATTTGTCCCCTGTGTGCCATTAACAAAGCTGTAAGTACCAAGAGGATAAGGATCATGTCCATTTTGACCACCGTGTGTGTGTGTGTGTGTGTGTGTGTGTACCGTACAGAGGGTGTCCCCCAAAAGTTTATACACACTTTAACAGCTAATAGCTCAATTGATGTTTCTTTCTTTTCAGATTCAACCCATTGGGATTCATAATTATTCAAAGTGTGTATACATATAAAGCTTTATACATAACAGACATATATATTTTCTGAAAGAAATGGATGATTAAATGACACAGAGACAATATCACTGGACAGATCTGCTTTCTCTGAGACAGATGAAGGAGGATTCCTAAATATTGTGGGAGGCTAAACATAAATGCAAATTCTTTTTTTAATAATATTTTTTTAATTTTTCAATTAGAGTTGAGGTACAATATAGTTTCAGGTGTATAACCCAGTGATTGGACATTTATGTAACTTACAAAGTGATCATCCTGATAAATCTTGTACCATCTAACACCATACGTAGTTATTGTAATATTATTGACTATGTTTCCTATGCTGTATTTTACATCCCCATGACTATTCTGTACCTGCTAATTTGTGCTTTTTTAAAATTCTTATTGTTGAAAGTATTACATATGTCCCCTTATCCCCCACTGTCCTCTCCCAGCCCGCCCCTGCCCCCCAGGCCAGGCCTCCACCCCCCTATTGTCTGTGTCCATTGGTTATGCTTATGGTTGATCTCTTAACCCCCCTCCACCCCCCCGCCCATCCTCCCTTGCCTTCCCTCTGAGGTTTGATGGTCTGTTCCATGCTTCTATGTCTCTGATCTATTTTTGTTCATCAGTTTATGTTGCTCATTGTATTCCACAAATGAGTGAGATCATGTGATACTTATCTTTCTCTGACTGGCTTATTTCACTTAGCATAATGCTCTCCAAATTCTTGCCATGCCTGCTCAGACTATGTAAGAAATTAAGTACTGGTAGATAAGGGGATATGAGAGAATAGTATTTGGGTGTATGGATTTTTTTTTTATACATGAGAAGTCCAGGATTTCTCCATGCTTATGTATACCATAGAAAACAAACTTTTGATCTATATTTTAGGCATTATTTTCTAGTCAGACTTCTTAAATTAACAATGGGGCCAAAGTACTTGTGGCAGAGAATCTTTTTGTATTCACCAAATTATTTTATCTTCCTTCTAAGAACTCAGCAATCTACATTTTTCAACCTTGTGCATTTAGGTCAGGGTCACACAATTACACTCCAACAAATGGCACACGAATGAAAATGAGCCCTATAAAAAAAATTTTTTTTTCTTTTTGCATCATCCTTTCTCCCCATTCAGGGTCATTCTGACAGGGCACGTATAGAAGATAACAACAGAACAAGTAGAAAAACACTGAGCCCCTGAGTGGCTGAAGCATGGCTTCCCAGGCTTCTCTCTCACTGTAATCCCCTCAATTTGCCTTGCACACTGCCTCAAGTAAGAAATGAACTTGTATTGTGTTAAGCCACAAGACTTTGGAGTTGTGTGTTGCAACAATTAGCCACCCTTAACTAATAGAGTACTTTGCTTTGTTATTGCTCCCAAAACTGCAGTCGTTAGGGACAATTAGAGAGAGGTGAAGTACAGATCTCAAGATTCTGGGAAACAGTCACCAGGACAATATCAAAGGCCCTTGGGTATCACTGGTAGTAGGATGGCCCCTATTGACTGATATTTCATTTATCAGTCTCTTGTAGTAAGTGTTGGAGATAGGTGCTCGTTCCCTTCATGTGTGATGCTCCCAAATTAGCCAGCACGGTGCTAGGCTTTTGGGGAACAATTAATGAATGCTACATCACAATGTGATTGAAAGGTGGTGTGGTATAGAGAAAAAACAAACAAACATGGATTCTAGAAGCAAAAATTCCTTGCCCTGAGGCCTAATCTACCATAGCTGGGCAGAAAGGGATAGTTTGGCACACCCACAGAGCTGGCTGTATAAGAAGGGAAAATTTATTGAGTATCTCTTATGTTTTCTCATCTTCAAAAGGAATGTTCTAACTTCTTACTTAACATAAGACTAAATGATATTCTCATTTAAAGGCTTAAAAAATTACCCACAGTTGTCTTTTTGTTTGGTTTGATTTTCGTTTGTATGTTTCTGAAAACATAACAAAAAATAGACAATTTTTATGCATTGAGACAAATGTAGTTACAGAGCTCCTTCCTTCAGATTACTTCCTTTATTCTTGACAGTATTACAGATGTCCCCCAATTTTACCCCCTTAACCCTGCTCCTCCCAGGCCTTCACCACACTGTTGTCTGTGTTTCACTTTCCTTCTCTCAAACATATTCTAGCACCATGTATTTGTTCCTTAGGCAAAGTCTGGAACTAAGAATATTATTCATTCCATCTTCTGATTAACATGATAAAATTGGAGCAAAAGTTTATATATATATATATATATATAGTGATTAAATTCCTCAATGTTTATTCTAGATCAAATGTGACAAGAGACAAGTATAAAGCAAAACATTTAGTGGGTAGTCAGGGTATTTTACCCATTTTTAAAATAAGAGTTTAAATCTTTTAATGGAAATTTTATAATATATTAACAAAAGCAAAATGTTTACTTAAAAGATTCTCTCTTAAGTTAGTGATTCATTTACTATTTTTCAACTAAAATTTTAAATGTTCAAACTTGATTTAAAACTAGTTTTTCCTATAGACATACATGTAAATTTACAAATGTTCACTATTATATTTTACAGTAAAATAATTTCCATGTAGTGAATAAACAGAACACTAAGATTTAGAGTTGCCCAGAGTCAAGAGCCAAAGCATTTCTAAGTTTAGTTGATGAATTTGCAAAACCTGTGTGCTTTGTGAATGTGAGACCCTCAGGAATTTCAGTGGCCAACTTTGCCTTGTTTTTCTCCCCTTTTTTCATTATGTTTGACATTTCTGAGGCCTTGCTTCATTACAGACAAGCAATCTATGGCAATAGACTGGGGAAATGAGAGTTACAGTAGATATGGAGAAAGAAAGAAGTGAGCAAAAATGAGCACCAAATTGGAATAGGGCAGCAATTTTCTGCCTTTTCCATCTCATGGCACATATAAACAAATTACTAAAATTCTGCAGGACACCAAAAAATATTTTTTTTTTTTGCTGATCTGACAAAAAAATAGGTATAACTTGATTCATGCAGACTGGATGACTGTTGTTGTGTTGGCTGTTGTCATTTTTTTTTAATTTGACAATCTAAAGGAAAAGAGGTCAGTGCCCCTGACATGTTTTAAAAATTCTTACTGCACAGCAGTTGAAAATCGCTGCAATAGGGCTTTGAAGGTCTGTCACCACTGTGTGATGTGTCCACGTGAAATATGAGAGACCTCCAGAGAGGGCTCTTAGGATTCAAGAGAAAACAAATTTGTTTCATCTGTTACTCAAGATCAATAATCTGGTTCTGTGGCTAATACAAAAAAGGAAATGACAAAATTTATAAAATATGCCACTTTTTTCTACATTCTATTGATGTACAGTGACAAGAGCCAAAAGGAAAGCTTTGCCTAACCAACAACTAAAATAATCAATAATAATAATAATAATGCCCAATTTCTCCATCTCATTCTGCTCTTCAGGGAACCTACCTGACTTGTGATGGATATCTGGGAGGGAGCAGCAACCATGAGGACAAGGTGAGTGAGCTGTAATTTTTCCTCCCCTTCAGGAACTGAGCAGTAGAAAATCCCGTGTCCAACTCCAGGGAGACCCCCCAAATGTCTTTTTCTTAACAGATTTCTTATCACCTAGGATTGGGCTCTATGATTTTGTGAGGTTCCATTGTTGATAGGTCTAAGGTGGATGAATCAGGTTAATCAACTTTACTAATTTGTAATCATGGAAAATATAACTTTCTTAACTACAAGACTCAAGTGACAACCAGGATGAAACTTTCCTGTTACCTGATATTTTAGTATATGGAATTAGTAAACTGAAGGCTTGAATATAAACAAAGAAAGGTGAGCACTCTGAAAACTTGATTAATTATTCTAACACACACAGACTGTAATTTTCTTGTGAGTGTATTTACGTTCCCCAGTTGCATGGGCTCTCCTGAGGTTACTGATAGATACATGCTGCTCAATTCTGGCTCTGTGGACTTTCATGGGTCTATATCAGTGGCTCCAAATGCAGGTTCACAAAAGAGGCACCAGGCTGGCTGCATAAAGATCTAGTAAGGACCTGGTTATAATTACAATATTGAGGCACCCATCCCCAGCTGACCTAACCACAATCTACAAATGGGGAGCACTGGCATTTTTATATTTTCAATAGAGGCCTGGTGCACGAAATTTGTGCACTCGGAGGGGAATCCCTCAAACCGGCTTGTGCCTTCTTGCAGTCCAGGAGCCCTTGGGGGATGTCCGACTGATAGCCAGCAGTCGGACATCCTTACCACTGCCGTGGAGGCGGGAGAGGTTCCTGATACTGCTGCTGCGCTCGCCAGCTGTGAGCCTGGCTTCTGGCTGAGCAGCTCTCCAACAACCCCCGAGGGGTCCTGGATTGTGAGAGGGTGCAGGTCAGGCCAAAGGAACCCACCCATGCACGATCAGGACCAGGGAGCGACACAGGATGTTGGCCAGCTGGGGAGGGACCGCGGGAGGGCTCCAGAGCATGCCCAGCCCTTCTCACTCAGTCCCGATCAGCCAGACCCCAGCAGCAAGCTAACCTACCAGTCAGAGCATCTGCCCCCTGGTGGTCAGTGCATGTCATAGGGAGCGGTTGAGCGGCCTTAGCATATCATTAGCATATTACGCTTTGATTGGTTGAACGGACAACCGGACAACTGGGTACTTAGCATATTAGGTTTATATTATATAGGATAATCCTCCAAGGACATACTGAACACACTCTCTTGACTGAAATCTAATTGTAAAGATTGTTTGTCACAAGAGTAAAATGTCATTAGATTGATTTCCACATAGTAAATTTAAATCATATACCAGTGTATACTCACTGAGGTTAAAACCAGGTCACTTTACCTTGGTATTGTGATAATAAGAGGTATTGATAGTTTCTAGACACTTTGTCCACTTATTTCAATGTTTTTATTTCCCTTATAATATGGCTGGTCATATTACTTGTGGCTAAATTTTAATAGATTTACTTCAGAATACCTTTTCCAAGTGTATAGTGGGAAATATTAGAGTAATAATGAATCTGCTATTCTTTGAGTTAAAATTATACCTTAATGTTTCCAAAATTTTTTATATTAAGGTATAATGTATGTTCACAAGCCAGGTATTTTATTATGATTCATGCTTTACAAACAAAGGAACAGAACAAATTAGTAACAAATTGATTTGGGAACTTTTCTACTTTTATTAGGATTAGAAGAAATAAATTTCTCTGAGATTTTCAAAATTATAATTTAGAAATGTCACAAAGTTAAGTGACATCTGCATTGTCTGAATATCTAGACCTGCATTTTCCAGGGGGAATCCCATGGTACACTCATCTTGCAGGATTCTCTGTCAAAAAGAAAAATGTCCCCATGGTAAAATACACTATACTACCCTGGCTTGGAGAGTCACTTGAACATTAGCAATTAAAGAATCTGAAAAATACAGCAAAAAGAAACCTTTTTTGCTCAGCATTCCCTAGATATATTTGATGACAAAATATTTTTATCATCTTGGATGGATTTGGGGTGGTTATGTGGAGGAAAAATTTTTAATAGTATGATAGGAATAAGCCATTATGTCTTTTCCAAAGTGGCCTTTGAATATTGTCACATGAAAATATTGATAATATCTTTAATGATAACTTAATGAGAACTTGGTAGCCAATTAAATCAAATAATGAATTATAGATAAAAGATAGCAAAGTATTTAATAATTTTATTCATTATCATGATAATCGATCGCACTATTCATAAAATATATACAAATTTTTCTTTACCAACTACAAACATGAAATTTTAAAATTTATATTTAAGTAACAAAACAGTTTATGTGACTTAGAAAAGGCAGTGTTCTTTGTGATTGTAAGGTCTCTCTAGGAAATCCAAATGAAATAGAAGTATAATTGAAGAAAATAAGCATAAATTATTCTGATAATACCATTATTACAGAATCATACAGAACAGTTTAACTGCCCTAAAAAGTCTCTGTGCTCTGCTTATTCATCTCACTCTCTGCTCTCATACCTGGCAACTTGTGATCTTTTTACTATCTTCATAGTTTTGCCTTTTTCAGAATTACCTATAGTTGGAATCATACAGTATGTTACCTATTAAGATTGCCTTCTTTCACTTAGTAATGTGCATTTAAGATTCTTTCATGTCTTTTCATGCATTTTTTATATATAATTTCCCTTTAGTACTAAATAATATTCCATTGTCTAGATATATCACAGTTTATTTCTTCATTCATCTACTAAAGGGCATCTTGGTTGCTTAATGAGTTAATCTCAATAGGCAGGGGACCAGAGAAAATGGATATGATTAGGTTACTAAGAGCCACCAGATTATTTTTTACTTCTTTTGAAACTACATTCATTTCCACATAAAAATAGGTAATGAAAAAATAAAGATTCTGTGAGCCTCATCTAGAGCCTTATATGTACCTAAATAATAGATAATATGAACACACACACAAATATCACATTAGTAACACAATATAAGTAGTACATTTATACAATGCAATTTTAGTTCCCTAAAGGTGTTATTGCCACAAGAAAATGTATTCTTCTTTCCCTTGCTTCTTGATGAGAGTGATGTATCTCTTTTGTGATTAAAGAGATACCAGAATGTTTCTTTAATAATTTAATCAAGTGATTAAAGAGTAGCCTTCATCTGACACTTCTAGCATTCGGTGATTTTATCAAAGTCAAATTAGTCTTTGTTTACAGATTATAAGTAATATGATGAAATGAAACCAAAAAGACTTGAGTCCCTGTCACCTAAATCATAACCTATGCATACTATTTTTAAAATCCCTTAATGAAAAAAATTTTAGACAAAATTTCTACTTGATAAACAATGTTGGTTTATGCAAATGATAGTCATTAGATTTGGAATAGACATACATTTTCATAGTGTTTCTTTCAGGCAAACATTCACATGTCTGAAGTTTAAGATCTAATCAGTCTAATCTGACTGGATTTGAGCCTAATTTTGAGAAATGTGTTTCAATGAACACAAAAAATATAAACTGAAAGAATCTGTTAGCAGGAGTATTCAAAAATATGGTCACAACAAAATATTTGTGGGTTTGTTTGTTTGTTTGTTTGTTTTTCATTTGAACCTTCAGTCCAAACAGCCAAGACATGAAATATCATTGAGATAGTATCTTTATCTAAGAAATTTTCAGTTCTAATAAAATATATTAAAGGATTCAGGGAAGACTTCTTTTGATTTCCTTTGTATTTGTACCTCTAAAAACAATAAATGTTGACAGTAAAGTTTATGCAAGATAGATATTTTGGGCCTAATTGAATAATGAGAAGATTTGGATAGAATATCTGAGCCTATTTATTTGAGGGAAGCTTAGTGAAAATAATCAGGGAGTAATCTACTACAGGAAATTGAAATCCTTTTATAACTTTCCTCTTTACCCTCCCACCCCTTATCATTTCCTCCAGTGAGATGGAAAGGGAATAAAGCTACTTGGAACAAGTTTAATGTTTAATGGAAACTTATTTTTGGTGAGAGATGAACTATACTATATAATAATTATCCTTTTATGAATAAAAGCAAGAAAAAAAAGACAGGTTAGCAATAACCATCATCACTTTCTCATGCATATGGCCCAATCGTCCCTTTTGATGAACTTTGATGTTCACTCTTATTTTTGTTTTCATTCTAAAATCATGAAATATATCTTTTTCTCTTTCATTTTATTGATGGTTTTATTCAGATTATGAGGTGATGACTTTTTTTTTAACCATAAATCTATTTATTCTGGAAGAAATATATAGTGGTTACCGGGATTCTGATTACAGCTCCAGGTAACTGGGAGACAGGAACATGAGCACTAGAATCCACCCAATGAAGACAATAGCAGGAGTCTGAAAGGAAAACAAGATTGAGCTATAGCAAGTGAAGCAGAGGGGATAGACCAAGAGATAGCAAAACTGAAATAAAGAGTCGGCCAGGCAGCCAGATGTATATCATCAATTTGAAATGGCAAGGAGTTTGCATCTTACATCTGATGCTTATCAATTGCTAGAAGCTGCTTGGACTCTGGTGAAGAATGTGAGGTTACAGCCAAGTTCAGTGGGATAGAGCCCTATGATTGATTAGATATCACTCTCATTGGATATAAGGAGAGCCATGACAAATGTGCCTAGTGTTCCTGATCCCTTACCTAAATAATGGGAGAATATATTATGGAGACCATGTAACATTCCGTTTTGCATATTGGAAGTAATTCTGATCAGGCAATAATAGTTCCCCACCTTCTGACAGCTTGATGAGGTACCAATTCAGGAACACTAGGAATTAAGGCTCTAATTTCTGTGGAAGTGAGTTTTCTGAATGGAGACACAGTGAGAAATGACAAGTAAAGCTTACTATAGAAACTCCATACTATTACCCTGAGCCCCCTTAACACCAAGTGCCCAAATGGTATATTTCCAGTGATTGATCACTGATAAAGGTTCAGGCTGGAGTCAGATATTTGATGCCTTAAAAGCATGCAGTAATATAAGGTCATATTGATAAACAGAATGACAGAGCTTGGTGATCAGCATAAAAGATAAAATGTATTCAATGGAGTGCCAAGCATTACTAGGACAGTGTTGCCAACATTTAAGCATGGTAGCTTATAGATAAGGTCTGGATAAAGGACATTTCAGGAACATGTAAAGGATGAAATGGGCTGCAGACTCTCAAGTTACTTGAAAATGTGACCAAGAACCAACTGTTATAGATGATGGGGTATTGTCACCAGAAACCTCTGCAAGTGGTCTTCAAAGTTTTGAAAATGGCACTTGAAATCTATAATTGCATTAACCAATGCCACCCCAATACATTTAATTTAAAAATGAAGACAAAATGTTGTTGGACAACTGAAGACTCTGATACAAGCCCAGGTGGGCTCTTTTTTCACATACCATCTTAGAGAAAGCTCCCTTAGCCCTTCCTGGTGTATAGAATCACACTGTGGCTAAGGGCGTGGTCTCTGAAGTCAGACAACCTTTGGGTCAAATACTAATTCCATCAGGTAGGAACTAGATGAACTTTTAACTGATTATGTGATCTTTCTAAGCCTGAATTTCCTCCTATGCAAGAAGATAAACACAGCAAGTCAGCTTTAAAGATTAAACATGATAATACATGAAAAGTGACTAAGAAAGTATCTGACATAATAAGACCAGTTAAATATTAGATTTAAAACAAATAGCTCTGGCCAGTTTTTCTCCATAGTTAGAGCTTCGGTCTGAGGGTCCGAGGGTTCAATTTCTAGTCAAGGGCAAGTACCCCGATTGCAGGTTCAATCCCCGATTTGGTCAGGGCAGGTGCAGGTGGCAACCATGTTTCTCTCTCTATTTCTCTCTCCCCCCTCCTTCCTCCCTTCCACTCTTCCTAAAAAAAAAAAAAAAAAAAATCAATGGAAAAAAATATCCTGCGGTGAGGATTAAAAACAAAACAAACAAACAAAAAAGAATTGCCCTCAGGTGCGTTGAATATTTAGGTTCTTTATTTATGAGCACTGATGTACCTTATAAGCACCGGAGATTGCTTCTATTGACTTTAGCCTAGGCAGCAGGACCTGATGTGAGCTGAAGTTTAGCCTCATCACAATCATTCTAGGCCAGATCACACTCTTGTGAGGTATCCAACATTTAGGAGGTGGCATCTCCAGAATTAAAGGTGGATACGATGGCAATAGTTCCTTTCCCCATTGTGGCTTCCAGAGCCAGCTTCCAAGAAGTAAACATGTGTTTGAGGGCCACTAGATTAAGGTGACCAGACGTCCCGCTTTTGGCGGGACAGTCCCGATTTTTAACAATTTGTCCCGCGTCCCGCGGCATTTTAAAAAAGTCCCGATTTTTGGAAAGAATGCACGACAAGCTAGGGAACGGCGGGAGAACGGGAAGGGAATACACGGTTTTCGGCGGCCATGTGGCTATTTAGCCAGGATATGAGTTTTATATTATTTTTGTTAATTTTACAATGTTAAACTTTAATAATAACAAATAATTGTTGAGAACTGATTATCGAGAACTGCTTATCAAAGTTCGCAGTTGATCAGTTGTTAGAATTCGACCACCATTGTTTGGACTGAATGAACAATGGCATTTTTTGGGATTGGCAATGACGAAAACATTTTGTAACTGTCTCTCAGATGATACACATCGTACTGGTGCTAGTAAGCTAGTTAAACAAGTTAAACAAGTCATTACAAATCAGCTATTCAGATAATTTAGGTAAGTAATTTATTTATTTATTTCATAAATACATAATTTTTTTTTTAATTTAGCAGACAGTACTCATATTATTTATATTTTATAGTGGCGGCAAAAAGTCTAGCGCCAGCCTTGAAAGTGCCACTTACGACTTACGTTACGGCAAATTCATGACCTTTTAAACAACAACAGCAATCTACTAAAAAAAATTCACTCAAATGAGAAATATGCCAAAGAATAAAATAATACTATACATAATTTTTTATTTATTATATTTGTAAATTGTACTTATGTTGAAATTTAAAAAAATATATTACAATACTATTTTTGCATTCCATGAAAATTTTTCTTGCTCCATATATACCAAATTTTTCATCAAGAACCGCGCCCCCCCCCCCCCCCCCCCCCCCCCCCCCCGTCAATGGTGTCCTGCTTTACCAATGTTAAAATCTGGTCACCTTACACTAGATTCCCACCTGATTAGGAACCTTAAATCCTTGCCCCTAAGTCTAGGAATGGACTGCCACAGGGTGACATAGAGTAAACAAGGACTTTGGCAACTAGAAAAGAGCAGCTACCTACAGAAATTATAAACATTTCTCTCCCTTAAAGTGAATGTTTATACGCAAGAGTCAAGTCTGGTAAATTTACAATGATTTGTCATTAAATCACGATGAAGCTTAAAATCCCCAGAGGTCATGCTTACCATTTCATCTCACACATTGCTCATCATTTTCAGTATGCCTACATGGGCTCTAAAAAGTGGCCCATGTGTTCACATCTGTAAGTCCAGGAATGCAACCTAAAGTTGCTGGTAGAGTTCTAAAGAGAGAACAATCAAGGACAAAACTCACAGTTTCATTTCTTAAGCTTTTGCTCAAGACAAACAAATAATTCAGACAAGCAAAGGACCCAAAGCCTATAGGGCCAGACTGTGTCCCATTTCTCCTACAAGAGTAACAGAAATCTGAGGTCAGTAGTTCTAAGAGCTGCAATGCAAGATGATAAAAGTAAATTGATTGGCAAAATAAAAAGCCCAGGTCCAACAACCAAATAAATTACCAGTCCAAAGAGGCAGGCTGAGAGCATGAATTCATATGTGATTTCATGGGTGGCAATTAGAAGAGAATGCAGGTTCCAAGGCATGCTAAAGAAGAAAGTTGTTAAAAGCATTGGGTAGCATGAACACCACGTTTCACGTATCACAAACTCAGTGAGAGTTCATTCCCAGTGTGGCATAACATAGCCAGAAAATATGCCCGTAACGTAAGTGGTAAGGTCTTAGACATGTGGTAATAGTATATACAGCTATGTCAAAAATCCCTTCTAATGAGGGAGTTCATCCTTTACCCATGTCCATGCTTACTTTATTTCACAAAAATAATAAAGTTAGTATGAAAGTCAAAACAAGCCTCCCATTCCTGCCAATGTTTCCCTTTTTCAAATGTCCCAGTGTCTCTTTATCATGCATGACAAATTTGAATTGCAGAAAATAATTTCCACTAGCACTACATCATAAAAAGTACAACTACCAATGAACCAAGTGTTGCAAAATGTCACAAAATATGTGAGAAAACCACATGATTGGGAACTTGACAGCACATCATCATTCTTGGTGATAAACCAATTCATTGTTGTCACTGTAGGATACCAGGCAAGCTTGTTCCATGTTATTTCTATCAATTTACAATGTAAAGTACAGTCACAGTACTCTGTCAAGGGAAGGGAATGAAGTAGATAAAATGCCAACTCACATGGGGCTCAGTACTAATGACAAGTGCTGATTCAGCACACAAGAAACCACTTTACCATTAATTCCAGAACGAGACAGAACTACTCAAAATGTATTATTATCATTACACTATAATTTATAGTGATGAGTAAAGCTGAATCAGAGTGGTTCTACTACTAGGTAGACTTAAATAACAAAATTATCAACTCAGATAATTACAAGATCATCTACTCAGATGCAAATTTCCCTAGTTCTGTAATAGAAGTGTAATTGGAAGCTCCACATTATTCTTCACAGCTAACACTGAGATCTTAGAGAATGTTCTTTGTTGAAGTTTCAAACCAAGATAAAATATTAGAAGCTTACAAAAGCATTTTATTTATGAAACATCAGTCTTCAGAACAAAAAGTTGTTGAATTCCTGAAATATCTTTCAGCAGGAAAATGCACCAAAATTTGGAATACATATTAAAATGCTTTAATGTATGATCCAATACCACCAGAGGTACTGTGTCCAATAAAAACCAGTAGGTATTTTTTGGAAATTGCATACGAAACGATTATTTTCATAATTAGAAGTATCCTATCTAATAAAAGAGTAATATGCAAATTGACTGTACCTCTGCTACACCCACAAGTCACGCCCACCAGCCAATCAGGAGTGAGTATGCAAATGAACCCAACCAAGATGGCTATGGCCACAGAGAGAACAGGAGGCTTGGGTTTCCCTGACAATGGAGGAAGCTAAGCTTCCTTCACACCTTGGTTGGCCCAGGCCTCCGCTCAAGGCTACAAAGTTTCAATTGTAGAAGATAAATAAATCCCAGATACCAGGGCCTCTGCTTGGGTCGCTGGGGGGCGTGGCCAGGCTGCAAACCACCACAGGCCCCTCACCCAGGCTGCCCCATGCCCCAAGGGAACCCCCACCCTGATCCAGGACACCCTTCAGGGCAAACCAGCTGGTCCCCACCCATGCAGCAGGCCTCTAACCTATCTAATAAAAGAGTAGTATGCAAATTGACCATCACTCCAACATGCAAGATGGCTGCCCCCATGTGGACACAAGATGGCCGCCACAAGATGGCCTGCAAGGGAGGGCAGTTGGGGGCAATCAAGCCTGCAGGGGAGGGCAGTTAGGGGTGACCAGGCTGGCAGAGGATGGAAGTTGGAGGTGACCAGGCCTGCAGGGAAGGGCAGTTGGGGGAGACCCAGGCCTGCAGGGGAGAGCAGTTGGGGCGGACCAGGCCTGCAGGGGAGGGCAGTTAGGGGTGACCAGGCCTGCAGGGGAGGGCAGTTAGGGGTGACCAGGACTGCAGGGGAGGGCAGTTACAGGCAATCAGGCTGGCAGGAGGGCAGTTAGGGGCAATCAGGCTGGCAGGAGAGCAGTTAGGCATCAATCAGGCTGTCAGGGGAGTGGTTAGGGGGTGATCAGGCTGGCAGGCAGAAGCGGTTAGGGGCAATCAGGAAGGCAGGCAGGCGAGCAGTTGGGAGCCAGCAGTCCTGGATTGTCCCAGATTAGAGAGGGTGCAGGCTGGGCTGAGGGACACACATCCCGCCGTACACTAATTTTGTGCACCGGGCCTCTAGTATTTTCATAATCAAAGAAACTCAGAATGTACACAGTGGACAGATAATTTCTGACTTAGGAGCTTCCAAAGTAGGGACTTAAATAAAGAATCCATGGTTTTCAAAAAAAGAGATTGGCCTTCCATTCCAGTGATATCTGATATCTGTTTAACAGCAGAAGACAAGCAGGCTGAGAAAACATGCAAGGAGCAAAGCAACAGAGAAATAAATGTGCTATAAACACATTTCCCAAACTTTAATTTGAGAAACATTTGAAACACTTGAGGTTTATGTTAAATACAGATTCTAATATGGTAGGTATTAGATTCTACATTTCTAATATGCTCTCAGATGGTGTTGATCCTGCTAGTCTGAGAGCACACTCCTTGAATAGCAGTTACAAAGAAATACAAAGAAAAATCAGCATCATACAAAGGAGCTTGCATTTTTATATTTATCTAAAGTCCCTCCTGATCAGAATTGTCTTACATAAATGGTTTTTACCTTGGCTGCACATGAGAATCACCTGAGGAGTTTTCAAAACTCTCACTGCCCAGGTCACATCCCAAATCAATAAAGTCAGAATCTTGAGGGGCTGTACCCAGCATTGGTGGTTGTTGATAGTCCCCAGGTGAACCAATGTGTAGCCAATAGTGAGAAACACTCACCTAGATAGATTTGTAATGGCTTAACAAACAAAATGTAAGCCGAGCTCTTCTTAACTTAAGCTCAGTAAACAAATACTTGCACATTTTACTGGTCCTATTTCACTAGAGTGTTCAGGAAAGAAAATCAGAGCTTTCTGAACACAATCTGCCATTAATTGACACACACATGGTAATTGATAACCCATAATATATCCCAACTTTAGCTTCATATTGAATATGGAAAAGCCTTCAGTTTTCCCATTGTTACAGAAAAGTAACACATTATGTAACATCCATATCTGCATAGGAAAAAAATACAAATAGCAGCCCCAGCAAAAGAAAACATGATTATAATTATAGTATTCATTGTCAATATCTTGATCTGCAAACAATGCAGTGATATGGAAATAAACTTCAGTTAGGCTGAAATTATCCAAACCACTGAACATTATCATAATAAAAACCCTGTATGGGTCTGAAACATTTTATATACCCACGCATGTCTCTATTAATGTGCATGATAATTAAAAAGCAAAGATAATATTGTCCAATGCTATCTACCACACAAAATTTTAAGTGTTTACATAACAATGGGAAGTCAAAATTCATTCTTTCAAAATTCTTCCTAGTACTGTAGTAGCAAAAGAAATTCTCCCATATCCCAAATATTTGGTCTTTCAAATTGACACTTCATTGACTTCTTTATTCCTTTATTCAGTATCCCTTTATTCAACTGACTTGATATAAAGTGGTAAGCTAAACCAGAATAGTCCCTGCCTTATTAGAGTTTACAACATAGAGAAGCAGACAGACATCCCTAAAAAAATTATAGTATCAAACATAAAATGGTGGCTGTGACAAATGCTTTAAAAAAAAAAAAGCAAGGGATACTGTGATATAAAACTCTAAAAGAGGGAGTTGGGCCTATTCAGGAAGATAGGGAAGATCGTCCTGAAGAAGCTAAAATCTGAAGGATGGTCAGTTGGTTCCTGGTGTGGTTACAGCTGGACAGAGTTAGTTTGTCTCTATGCTAAATCATCTTTTATACTTCCCCAAAGATTTTAGAATATCCTTTTGGAGAAAGTTTTTTTAAAAGTAAACCAATCTCTCCAGTACGGTGACCAACTGTTCCTGTTTGTCTGGGACTCCTGGGTTTACCATTGAAGTCCATATCTGGGGAAACCACTCAGTATGGGGGACACCAAGACAGTTGGTTGCTCTACCATCATCCTAGAATTCCAGCTAAGCAGCAACTTACCCGAGACTCTTGTGAGTGGAGACTGTGTTTTATTCATACTTTTTGTTGCATTCCCACACCCACCTCTAGCACAGATGCTAATAATTAAGGAGAATTCAAGCAATGTTGTCATATTAAATTATGGAATCATATATCATTTGCAGATCATGCCTAAAATATAAGCCCACATTGAACAGGACTCTTCAGACTGTGAGGATCATATCCATGAATGTGAAAGTGGCTTATGTAACAGCATGATTTTCACTACTAAACAAGAAGAGCACTCAATTATAAGGACAACAAGTAATAGCCATGTCAGAGATGCTATGAGATGAAGATTAAAGCAGCATTGCCAACTTTCCCAACTCCCTTAAAAAACAATTTTTAAAAAGCAAACAAATAAGTGAAACACTCTGTGTTTAGAGAGAAACTATAGACTTAGTTGGGGTACAGGCCTGTGAGCCATCTTAGGTCTGTGACCCAGGTATGAGGGTAGCCAACAATTCCTGGAAGCAGCATAATTGGAAAGCACCCTATGTAAAGCAGATAAATCCAGGACTCCCCATTAAGGTCCAGGATGATGGAGAGTTAGGAGGGATTAAGAGAACAGGTTCATAATAAATGGTGTGTTTGTGTGTCTGAGTGTGGCGGAAGGAGTTTAGAACAGTTCCTGAGTGCCAAGATCTGTGAAAGTTCATGACACAATTTCCATGGTTTTAAGGTTGGGTGAACCAAGAGGTGCTTAAGAGAGACAGCCTCAGAGTGAATACTTATCATTTTAAGTATACCAAAGTGTTTTTGTTTGTTTTTTGTCAGCATAATTTTAGTTTTTTTTTATTTTTTAATGTAGTTTCCAAGTGTTGTTTCCATCTATGTGTATGATTCTGAGTAGCCAATTTACACAAAAACACAGTAGTACTTGTTCAAAACTGTTTGGGGTACAGTACCCCAGAACAGGTACCTGCCTAGAATAACTTTTCTATAAAGCTACCAAGGCACAGGTTCTCACATAAAGCAAGAATCAGTGACTCACACAAGATGCAGTGTTGATTCCCAAATCTGTGTTAGCACCCAATTGATGATTTTCTATCAGACCTGTGAGCTTCCCCTGGTGGACAAACTGGGATTTTAAAACAGAGAAAGTGTACATTAGCCAATAGCTGCTTAGGGGATGGAGGAGTAGTCATCATAAAGGTCATCACTCTTTTGCCTTTTCTTTGCTTGGTAAGAGCAACACTTTTATAGGCATCTTGGTTATTTCATTAAGTGAAATGTTTATTCAGAAGGGACATTCAAGACAATCCTATATAATAAAGAGTTATTATGCAAATGGCCGTCACGCCCTTGCACCCTCGCACTGGGGCCGGGGGACCTGAGGCTGCGCCCCCCACCTTGTGGGGCTTGACGGGGTTGGGGCCAGCTGGGTCTGGGTCTCATGCAATTTCAAGGTGCGCGCAGGTGGGTGGGGACTTGACTCTGGGTCCTGCAGCACGCCCCAGATGCTGACAGGAGGGAGATTTTCATATACATTTTACTAATTTTCTTTGATCTCTGACACTTCTATTATAGAGAAAGAGCAAATAGCAATATTAAAGTATTTCCTCTAATTAATTCCCCTTTAATGTGCACGAATTTCATGCACCGGGCCACTAGTTAGAAAATAATTCTGCATAATAATGTGAGAGCCTGACTTCGTTGTGGTTTTCTTGTATCATTGTGGGGACTGTTAGGAATTTGAATGGAGGTGAAAGCATTTCTTCATTCCTTTGGGAAAGCGGGGGATGAGGAGTCTCAATTTGGGTAAAGGGAAGATCTCACGAGCCACCACCCTAACTTGGCTTTGTACATCTTTGTTAAATATCACTCTTTGGTCTTAGCCACATTTTTGTGGCAACTTTTGTATAACTGAATGGGCCTCCCATTCCTGAGCTAAGGAGACTGAGAAAGAAGGGCACCCCAAACAGAAAAGCATGACCTTTGCTCAAGGAGAGTATTATATCAGTGAAGATATATTTAAATTAATGATGTTTTTTAAAAAATCATTATCGTTTAAAGTATTACATATGTCCCATTTCCCCCTACAATGACCTCTTCTAGCCACCTTCCCTGCCCCGCAAGACCTTCACCACCCTATTGTCTGTGTCCATGGGTTATGCATATATGCATTGGTTGATCTCTTCTCACCCTCCACCCTCCCTCTGAGATTCCGCAATCTGTTCCATGCTTCTATATCTCTGGGTCTATTTTGTTAACAAAACAATATAATAATGTTTTAGTATACCAAGTTTAAAAATTTGCCTCTGAGTAAAAAAGTTAACTGGGGCATCCCAAACAAGAGAAGCATGGCCATGATTAAATGGAATAGAACCCTGCTTGAAATTTGTTTGTTTTTCTGTCGATTCTATAATGCTTCAACTTAAGTAAACACTCTCAATATATAGTTTTTACTTTTTGTTAAATAATGGTAAGTGTATATCTTATGAGCATTCAACTTCATGAATTCTCACAAATCAAACATACCTATGTAGCCAACACTCAGAAAAGGATACAGAACGTTACCTTCCCATCATTGCCTTCTCATAAGCCACCATCCTAACTTGGCTTTGTACATCTTTGCTAAATATCTCTATTTGGTCTTAGCCATATTTTTGGTTCTTTAGTCTAGGGCTATGCCTCCATTGGAGTGAAGTCTAGGGACAATTGTGTGGTTCTGGGGGAGCTGTGAGGGGGTAAAACCTGAGGCATAGCAGTGGGATGTGGATCCATAGCATAGAGCACAGGTCAGCAAACATGCTTTGTAAAGGGCCAGATAGTAAACATTTTTGGCTTGAGGGGACATCATGCATTTGTTGAAACACTTAATGAACGTCAGTGACTGCATTCCAGTAAAACTTTACTTGTTAAAACCAGGCATTGGTTTATACTTGGTTAACCCCTAGTGTAGAACAAGCAATATCTGTGGGATATGGGATAGTACATGAAGAGCATAAAAATATATTCTCCCATTCAGTGGGTTCTTTTCGTTTTGTTGTTGGTTTCCTTTGCTGTGAAAAAACCTTTTTGGTTTGATGTAGGTCCATTTGTTTATTTTTTTTCCCTTGCCAGAGGATATATATATAGGATTTTTACTTAACTGTAGTGTTAAAAAATGTTTTTAGCTAACACTCACCATTTTTTGCTCCTACTGATGGGGGAAAATAATATACACTTGACTGGTTCTTGAAGACACTTAGAAAAAATGATACCTGATGTACATTCATAAATGCTGAATATGTAATTATTAAATAAAACACTGGTAACTATTAAAAAATACTTCAGGAGGAGAACAATGTAAAATCCTGAACCTTGCTCTTAAAGGCAGTCAACTCATATATTGGCTATCTGGAACTCCGCAAGGCAAGCTTATACTTATATTTGCTTATTTCTATCCTTAGTCTAGTTTCTAACTTTCAAAATAATGCAGTAGTCAGCAGCAAGTTTGGAAATGTCCAGAAGCAAGATTATTTCTGTTATATTTAGCAACATTGCTTAAGGAAAGCACTCTGGATTTATTTTCTAAATCTCAAATTCATTAAAAGCAAAGTTTTGCTCCAATGAAATATTCTATGAACAATGGAATTTGTATAAATCTTTAGTATTTCTATATTTGACAATTTAACCATTAATTTAAAGTCCATTATATTATGTATTGAAAAGAGAGACACAGTTAAACCTAGCAACACATTCCTTCCACTTTTTAAAGCCACTGGTCATTTTAACATGCTTCCATTCACTCTGTTTTCAAAAAGCTAATCTTGTTTTGGGACCCGATGAAATGGTTTCTACCATCTTTAACTCAGTGTGCTGGATTCTTTATGGTCTTGGCAGAGGGTGTTATAATGTCTGCTACAGAAATACCAATCATGAGGGAGAATAGTGGAATTTCTGTGAAGTTCCTATTTAATCAAAGAATGCTTAACATGCTTAATCTGCTTTTTTAGTATTCCTTCAAAAAACTATGAAAACATGTAGGTATATCTGAAAATTAATGTGATTTGACAAAATTCAAACAATCATTGGACATTGCCTTACAACATTTATTGAGTATCCATTGAGTTAATTTTTGAGGTTATCTTTTACAACTGGGAAAGTAGCCATATTATTTTCTTTGTCCACAGAATAGATTAAGCATCAGGTTTTTGTTTTGTTTTGTTTGTTTTCTTTTTTTCCATAGCACTAAAAATAATAAGATTACCCCACCAGCATGTATGTCACTTTGACTCTTCATTTTTCTCTTTTCCTGTATTGAAACTATATGTACTATCTATATATTCTTCTTACTAACCCTACTACCTGCTCTCTAGTCCCCCAAAAAGTCACTTCTCAATTATATTATTGCAATAGACTCCTACCAGTTATCTTGCTTCTAAAATTATTCCCACTACATTCTGTTTCACACAATAGCTGGAGAGAGACCTTTAAAACATAGACTAGATATTGTGTTTTAAATCAGTTCAAAACCCTCCCACAGCCTTCGTTTTCTTCATTATTTCATCTATATGTTTACACTTATTTTATATATAGTTTGTCTTTTCTATCAATTAGAATAAGTTCAGTGGAAGTAAGGAAAGTAGGCATGCAGGGAAGGAAAGGAAGGAGGGGTAGAAAACTTGCCTTGAATTATTAGATATAAACACATTCCTCTACTTATTTGACAATTTGTTATTTTGGGATGCAATCTATGCTCGTTATTACCCTATCAAGGGAATGAGTCCTTCACACCTTCAAAGGATATGCATTTGAATGGGTGAATTTAGGATTCTAAGTAGAATGTGCTGCAATTGACACATTTGTTTTTTCTTGGGGGTAATTTTTAAGGACAATAAAATGCTCACCTCCCCCTCTCTTCCAGACACACATACAAGTCTTTCCCCAGGTAAACTTCTGCCTCTGTCTTTAAGTTCACTGGTATTTTTAGACTACATGGAGACTCTAAAATCATTCTTTCCTAATTCCAAGTTGATATCCATTGTTATGTTATGTAGAGCACATGGAGTAACACCATTATGTAACTACTATTATTCTAGAAAAAAAATAAATTCATGTAGTTGGTTCAGACTATTATAAAATACTAGAGGCCCAACCACTCGCCTGCCTGCCAACTTGATCACCCCTAACCACTCCCCTGCCAGCCTGATCGATGCCTAACTGCTCCCCTGCCAGCCCAATTGCCCCCAACTACCCTCCCCTGCTGGCCCAGTAACCACCAACTGCCCTCCCCTGCCAGCCCGGTCACCCCCAACTGCCCTCCCCTGTCAGCCCAGTCTCCCCCAACTGCCCTCCCCTGCCGGCCATCTTGTGGAGGCCATCTTTGATCACATGGGGGCGGCCATCTTGTGCGAGGGTGTGAGGGTCAATTTGCATATTACCTCTGTATTATATAGGATACCAATAGCTGGGTGTCTTAAACACAGACATTTATTTCTCACAGTTCTGGAGGCTGGGAAGTCTAAGATCAAGATCATGGAGGCTAATTTGGTTCCTGATAAGAGCTTTTTTTTTCTGTCTATGTCTTCATATAGCAGAGAGAGAGAGAGAGAGAGAGAGAGAGAGAGAGAGAGAGAGAGAGAGGCTCTCTTGTCTTATAAAGGGCACTAATCCAATTATAAGGGCTCCACCCTTAAAGCCTAATTACCTTCCAAAGGCCCATCACCAACTAGGACCACACTGGAGATTAGGGTGTCAAGACATGGATTTGGGGGGGGGGACACAAACATGCAGTCCATAACAGTGATCCACTGAAGATTCCTGGCAATAGGTTAAAGCAAAAGTATTTACTTAAACAATTCCCAAAAAATTAGTCCCTAAGCTCACTGCATTAAGTAAAAAGAAAGAAAACAAAGAAAAAGAATAAAGGATTGTATTTGATGTTTAAGACATTAATTTTAAATCAGATTAGAATAAGCACAACTGTATATACAGTAGTCCCCCTTATCCACAGGGGTTTAAAGAAACCATAGATAATACCAAACCCTATATATAGTATTTTTGCCTGAAACCATAGATAATACCAAACCCTATATATAGTATTTTTTTCCTATACATACATAGCTATGACAAAGTTTAATACATAAATTAGGTCCAGTAAGAGATTAAGGGAAATCTCAAGAGACTGTAGGATACCAGCCTAGTAACCTCACCGAGCTGGGCACCATCGCCATCTTTAGGTCTGAAAAGGTGGGAGTAGAGACAGGTTACTAATGATGGGGGTTAGGAGGGACAGAGAGCACCTCATGTAGATGCCCACCAGATAGAGCTGTGATCTTCACTTAAGGATTGGGCTAGACAATGACAGAGCTACCACCGTGAGTTGGAGTAATAAATGTACTGACCTCACTCTCCTCCCTCAGATCTCCTACCAGAGTTCCCCACAGACAAAATCTGATGTAGTCCACAGAGTTCAACCTCCTGCGGCACAACTAAGAGCAGGGAAAGGTGGAGACTGAATTGGGAAGAATAAATGAGATAATTGTATCATATGCACCCAGTCAAATGCAATTAGAATTTGCATTGTCTATGATATTGAGCAAGTAAATACCCAAATGTCAAATCATTGTTCATTCACTCAAATGAGCTTTAAAATTGTCAGGCACTCCATAAGTCACTGAAAACATGTGTGTGTGTGTGTGTGTGTGTGTGTGTGTGTGTGTGTGTGTGAAAGAGAGATATTATTAATTTCATTACCCTGTGAGTTTTTGTATGTGTGAATAGTATAATTTGAAATAGTGGAATGTAATGAAATGGGAGTAGCTAACAAGGCTGACTGGCCTTCTTCACAATTTTCCAGAAACATAGAAATTGTTCCCTGGTAGGATATTCAAAATATTAACATTTTTTCACAAGTCAAGTGTTTGGTTCTCCCTGCCTGCAACTTAGAGCATTGTTTTCCCAAGTGGAATTCATTAGCTTAAAATAGAACCTTTGAGCCAAATTGCTCGCTTCCATGAGCAAGCAATTCTGCTTTGTTTTGTCATAAATGCTTGAGGAGCAGTTAAACATCTGCAAGTTCAGATGATGCTCAGAACAAATGATCCACAATAATCAGTAACTCCAGGCAAAGATAAATCCAAACTGGTATTATCTTTCCAGGAAATCAACATAAGCTAATCAAATTAAGCCCTGAACTCTAGTAAATATTTAATGAATAATTAGGCTTTTTCGGTGTCGTGATGCATTAATGGCATGTGCTTTCTAAAGGCTACAATTTCAGTCTGTGTTTTTCTTGAGACCTAAATTGAATTGATATTGATGTTTTTATTTTCATTTCAAAAAGAATATTAAACTTAGAATGAACTGTAAAATATATCAAGAAGGCATTTTTAAAACCACTCAGGCGTCTTCAAACTACGGCCTGCGGGCCACATGCTGGTGTTTTTGCCGTTTTGTTTTTTTACTTCAAAATAAGATATGTGCAGTGTGCATAGGAATTTGTTCATAGTTTTTTTTTTTTTTAAACTATAGTCTGGCCCTCCAACGGTCTGAGGGACAGTGAACTGGCCCCCTGTTTAAAAAGTTTGAGGACCCCATAAGTTAACAAATTCTGAGCCCTTAGAATTATTTTCTTCCTCGAAATCAAAACCCAATAAATTTAAGACTCGGTCAAAATAAACAGTGAGTGAATAGTGACGGCAAGATATCTGTGACTTCAAAGAGCACAAAGCAGTGTACATGTGCTGAAAGGACCTGTGTCAAAGATGTAGTGCCAGTGTATAGGCATCAGCAACCATGTAATCTGCATCTCCATTGCTTAAAGTCATTTTAGAACAACAACCTCTGCTTTTTAATTTTTCATTTCCTTTCTTTTTAATTTATTTTTATAGAGAAGGAGGAAAGGAGAGAGAGAGAGAGAGAGAGAGAGAGAGAGAGAGAACATAGATCAGTTGCCTCTCACACTCGCCCTGACCAGGGATAAAACCCACAAGCCAGGTATGTGCCCTGACCAGGAATGGAACCTGTGACCTTCTGGTGCATAGACGAAACTCCAGCCAACTGAGCCACACCAGCCAGGGCAAACCGTCTCCAGTTTTTGTCAGTCAGAATATTATATCGGATTTTTTTTTCTTCAGAATCAGGTAGTATGGGTGAAGATTAAAATCAATGCATTACTATCTTTCATAAATAAAAAAAAATGTTATATTTTCAGTTTAGTGATTCATTATTTTGTTTACTGTATTCAGTAAGAAAAATAAGCATACAAAGACTGTGCTGAGCTTCACAAAGTTATATATTTTATTTGTGATTACTATTTGCTTTGTAAAGCTTTTTAATCTAGCCCTTTGTGTTCTCCACCAGGACAAAATAGGTTTTCATATTTTAAAATTTATGATATCCTTCTATTCTAAACTTGATTCCTAACTTATATAGTGAAAATTGGCTCACTTAGATTTAATTTTAATATATATCTTTTCCTTGCTTGCAAAACATTTATAAGAGCTTTGAACTGAAACAGAGATAAGAAGCTTGACCAAATTTTAATAAGCTCCCCCAAAATAATGTGAGCTTCCTAATATGACATATAAATATAGTAAGATAAATGGCTGTAATTGTATTGACCTGCTCACCTGGCAGAGCCATTTAGACTTGGTTGCCATGGAAAACCATGCTGAGAGTGAAAAAGCAGGAGAAATCTAATTTAGTGCTAGGCTAGTCAGTACCTCCAAGACTAGTTTCTACTCTCTTTTCCTGGGGATTGTTTCCTAGAGGCCTCAGTTGTATCCTCATATTTTCTCCAGAATAACACTTCAGAATGTTCTGCACACAAATATACATTTCCTCTCTTTGCCATTAAACAACTGTGTAATAAAGCACCCTCTTTGACATGAACAACAGACAATTTTAACTGTTTACTTAACCCTACATATAATATTAGCAGAAAATTGCCATTTTGTGGTCTTTATATTTTTTGACTTCTCAGTAGAATTCAATTCAACTCTAACGTATGAGAGTCTCTTACTTTGATGTAGATGATGCTGTGCTCTCCTTTGTCATTTTTACAAGCTTGTCTCCTTGTACTCTCTTGTAACTCAAAACTCGGACTTAACCCTCGTCTTTTACTGTTCAAAGTTATTTTTTCTCATGGGATCGCATCTCCACTGACTTTGACTGGCACCCATATATTAATGGTTTTCAAAACTTTATTTCTAGGATAGACAATTCTTCAGAACTCCAGGACTACCTATTTCAACCTCTGTATAAGCTTTCTACGGGGATAACTTAATGACCCACATCTAAAACTAGATATGGGTCTCTTTCCCAGTGTTCCCTACCTCAGGGAATACTACAGCAGCCATCCAATTACACAAGTCAGAAACTCTGGATGTATTCTGGAGTCCCTATTCCCCCGCAAGTCCAATCCAATAGTCCACCCTGTTGACTATTTCTCCAGAATTTATGCCATCTCTGTTTCTTTCTTTTGTCTCCCACTAATACCACCCTAGTGAAGACCACAACAATCCTTCTGCCATGCTTCCCTCTCCTATACTATTGCAACAGCCTTTTAACTGGCTTCCTATATCTACTTCCAATAACTATTCAACCTATAAACTAGTTATTTAAAAATCATGGACCTGCCCTAGCTGGTTTGGTTCATTGGATAGAGCATCAGCCTGAGACTGATGGGTCCAGGGTTCCATACTGGTCAAGGGCATATGCCTGGGTTTCGGGCTCGATCCCCAGTAGGGGGCATGCCGGAGGCAGCCAATCAATTATTCTCTCATCACTGATGATTCTATCTCTCTCTTCCTTTCTGAAATCAATAAAAATATATTTAAAAATCATGAACCTAAATTTATCAGACCATACTGCCGCCCCTTTATTGAAATAATCCATTGGCTTCTTACTGAATTTATGATGAAGACCAAAATTCTTGCCATGGTTTTCTAGATCCTATATGGTCTTGCTCCTTCCTCATCCTCGTCCTCTCAGTTCTCTGCATTCTAGTCACACTGGCTTCTTTAAGTTCTTAAAGAACTGATGTCTCTTACATCACAGAATATTGGGCCACTTTTCCTGGAATACTTCCTCTTCCCCTTGCATGTTTTTTCCTTCATGTATCAGCTTATTAATAATCCTATCAGAGAAGACTTCCTTTTCGTAAGTGAGAAACATCATCAAATTCTTTGCTGAAACGGGATGAGAAATAAAGATTGCAGTACTTATATTCAACATGTTGCCACTGTAAGTTTAATTTTTCCAGCCTCAAAAATTAAGTTTAAAAACTTAATTACAGGACTGCACATCTTACTAAATAACTTGCTTAGATTCTTGCAATTTAACAAGTATTTTAATATAGATGAAAAGATTGCATTTGTAATAAGTGCAGTATACATTGGATATGGATGAATCATGTATTTTTTTCTAAGCAGAACTTGGTGTCAGAATGGAACGGAATGGAATAAAATATAATTAAAATGGTTTATGGTCTCACTTGGAAGACTGGAAGGTGGAAGGTGGAATCCTTCTAAAGGAGAGCCAAGTTGCTTATATATGCTATTATAAAATAGTGCCAGCCTGGGAGTCAGAAGCCCATTGTAGTTTCTAATACTTACTTGGTGGACTTTGGCTAAATCACAATCTTTATACACCTTGGTTTTCCACTTGAAACAAGGGCCATAAATTGAATAAAAGGGCATGTATAAAAACACCTAGTGATTACTGAAGAGACTTGAATAGCAATTCCCTTCCCCTTACTTACCCAGCCAGACATTCTCATCAAAGCCTTGCCCGAGTCAGCCATGAGCGGCTCAAGAGACCTCAGCACTATGAAGCAATGTACGCCAAAGTTATTCCTAGAGACCCTTTCTCTGTACCACGTTCATACCTAAGTGTAATTCTGCTCTCGCATCTTCAGTTTTTAAACTGTGGTTACCTGTATTTTCAGCTAAAAGGCTTATCAATCCATTTCTCATTTCATGACTCTGACTTGCAGTAATGTGTCTTTTCTGCTGCCAAAATAATTCCTGTTCTAATGCTGTGATGGTCTTGTCCCCCTAGAATCCTTCACAATTGCGCTGGACAGTCACAGAATCTAATCTCTTCTTTTCACCTTTAGATCTAGGGTGTCAGGGTTGGAGATTGGAAAATCTTTCTACCTCTTACCATTATTTTAAGCAATGCTGCCTAAAAGCTTTGCTCCTATTCCCAGTTAAATTTTCCTAAACAATATACATTCAGTGTCAACTCAGCCTTATAGGAAAAAACATATTTATTACTTATTGATCCAGTATTGTGCTAAACAGAACCAAAATTATATATTTGCATAATTCTTTTCTGATGCTAAAAATGTTAATTTAATAAAAAGGCAATTCAGTGGCCAAATTTAAGATATCTATAGTAGATTCAAGCTTAAATTTCATGAGTCTTGGATGAATTGATGGTTTTGAATTTACACTATTCTCCTACTACTGGAATTTTATCTATCAAAATTCAGGGACATGTCTCTTTTATTTACTACTATTACCCCCCTTCCCACTTTCTACCCCAGAAACAAGAATTTGTTAAGCCTGAGACATAATAAATATTTATTATTTGTCAAGTGAATAAATACCATTGCAAGCCAAGGTATGCTTTTTAGAAGTCAATACAGTGCTACCATTATGTGAATAATGTAATAGAGACTGAAGATACGTACACACATTTATATGTAATAGAATAATGTAATAGAGACTGAAGATACATGCACAAAGTCTGCAGTAATTTATATCTTTGTTCCTTTGTATATAATTGTCTTTCCCCCTCTGGTTTCTTAAGATTTTATTTTTTTTAATTGGTTTTAATCAATTTCTTTATGGATAGCCCTGTGTAAATTTCTTCATATTTCTAGTGTTTGTGGTTCACTGAAGATCTTGGACCTATGGGTTTATCAAATCTGGAAAAAATCTAACCATTATTTTTTCAAAGATTTCTGCCCCTTTGGGCCTCCAATTACAAATTTTTAGATTGTTTTAAGTTGTCCCACAACTCAATGATGCTTTCATCATTATCACCAGTCATTTCTTTCTATTTTATTTTTTCTACCACTTATATTATTGCTTTTGTTCTCTCTACAATGTGACTTTTCCCTAGACATTTTTCAATATTTCAATATTTTTTAATATTTGTTTATTGATTTCAGAGAGGAAGGAAGAGGGAGAGAGAGATAGAAACATCAATGATGAGAGAGAATCATTGATTGGCCGCCTCCTGCATGCCTCCCACTGGGGATTGAGCCTGCAACCCAGACATGTGCCCTTGACCAGAATCGAACCTGGGACCCTTCAGTCCACAGGCCGATGCTCTATCCACTGAGCCATTCCAGATAGGGCACTTTCAATATTTTATTATTATTATTGGTCTTCAGCAGTTTGACTGTGATGTACCAATTGTGGTTTTTGTTTTTTTCCTTATTTGTTTTTGTTTATCCTTGTTTATTTATTTTAATAATTGTCCTGTACAAAGCACTCTGAGCTTTTTGGATTTTTTGTTTCATGTCTTCTGTTATTTTTATGCATTATACATCCTAAGAAGTAGCTACATTCTCTATTTAAACACCATTAAACAACTGTGATGCTTTTCCTTTCTAAAAAATAAAAATGAAGAATAGTTTCAAAGAAGAAGTTGGAAGAATAAACAAATATGACCTATTATAGGATATTCTACAGTCAGCTCATTCCAACTGTGGATCAGCTTTCTTTAGTAAAGCTATCCTCTCTAATAAAATGGTAATATGCAAATTAACCATCACTCCGCTACATAAGCCACGCCCACCAGCCAATCAGGGCGAGTATGCAAATTAACCCCAATCCAAGATGGCTACAGCCACAGAGAGCAAAGTTTCCCAGGTAACAGAGGAAGCCAAGCTTTCCATAGCCGTTGCAGGCCTAAGCCTCCACTCAAGCTACAAAGTTTCAATTATAGAAGGTAAACAAATTCAAACAAATGGCGGCAGAATGGAGCTTGAGAGAGCAGGCCAGGGTTGCCGGCGGTAACAGGGGAAGCAAAGCTTTCCGCACACCCTGGCTGGGCCCACCCGCTTAAGGCTACAAAGTTTCAATTGTAGAAGGTGAATTAACTGCCACAGAAATGGCTGCCGGAGTCCCAGGCTTGGCTCCGCTCCAGGCTACAAAGTTTCAATTGTAGAAGGAAAATAAATTCCAGATACCAGGGCCTCCCCTTGGGTTGCCAGGGGGCGTGGCCAGCCTGCAAACCACCACAGGCCCCTCGCTCAGGCTGCCCCACACCCCAAGGGAACCCCCACCCTTATATGTGACACCCTTCAGGGCAAACCAGCTGGCCCCCACCCGTGCACCAGGCCTCTATCCTATCTAATAAAAGAGTAATATGCAGATTGGTCATGACTGCAACAAACAATATAGCTGCCCCCATGTGGTCAAAGATCCTGCCCCCATGTGGATACAAGATGGCCACCACAAGATGGCCAGCAGGGGAGGGCAGTTGGGAGGCACCCAGCCTGCAAGGGAGGGCAGTTGTGAGGGACCAGGCCTGCAAGGGAGGGCAGTTGAGAGGGACCAGGCTTGCAAGGGAGGGCAGTTGGAGGTGATCAACCCTGCAGGAGAGGGCAGTTAGGGGTGACCAGGCTGGCAGAGGAGGGAAGTTGGGGGCAAACAGGCTGGCAGGGGAGCAGTTAAGCATCAACCAGGCTGGCAGCAGAGTGGTTAGGGGGTGATCAGGCTGGCAGGCAGAAGCGGTTCGGGGCAATCAGGAAGGCAGGCAGGCAAGCAGTTGGGAGCCAGCAGTCCTGGATTTTGAGAGGGATGTCCAACTGCCCGTTTAGGCCCGATCCTGGTGGGATCGGGCCTAAACGGGCAGTTGGACATCCCTCCAGGAGTCCCAGATTGGAGAGGGTACAGGCTGGGCTGAGGGACAACCCCCTGCCATGCACGAATTTCGTGCACTGGGCTTCTAGTATATATATATATATATATATATATATATATATATATATATCCCAATGTATGAATGCTGTGCCCAGCTTTCATTATCTCTTGGAGGGAAAATGTGATGCAGGGGAAATTTTCCATTTTTCATAATAGCCAATTGCATTCCCAACAAGAAAGAAACTAAATTCATGCTTCAAGTTCCCATTTAAAACTATAAGACAAAAGCTAATTGCCTTTTAATGTGGATGAATTTTACATCATTCCATGTAATAGTCTTAAATTATAGTATACTACTCACAGGAGTAAAACTTCATCACAAAGTAGTTCACTATTATAGTCCTCATATGGATAATACTAAAAACTAACCTACAATGTTAGCATTATTTGTACGTTTCCTTCAAGTAGCATATGGGATAAAAAGAACTTTGGAAAGTGTAGAGTAGCATATATATTTAAGATGATAACATTGTTGTTTCAAGTTCTAAGTACACCACCCACATTCTGCTTTATACGCCATCCACATTGATTTCAGGTAACAACTATTTATAGAACACTCAAGGTTACACAAAAGTAAATTTCTACAAGGAAAGTCTGTTTCATTTTATTTTACTGATTATATACATAAATTGAATTAGTTAGAAATTAATAAATCTCATCTTCACTTAATGCAGTGTAGGTGGAACTACATTACTAATTCATGCCAAAAAAAAATCTCTTATTGCAGTTGAAGAGAATTAGTCTCAAATGTCACACCTAACAGCATTAGCTCTCAAAAATACCACAGTTGGTTATGGAAATGAAATACATCACAGATGTTCACAAAATCTACCTCATCATACCAACATTTTAGTTCAAAAGACAGAACAATTGGTTTCCTGAGGTGAAACGCTTTTGGGAACAAGATTAAACTAATGTAAAATCTTTACTAATATTTACTAACCCAAAAGTTCTCAACTCAGCTATAGCTAAGAAACAAGAAAAGGTTAGTTTTAACAGAATATCTGCCAGGTGCCTAATAGTTCTCCCCAAAGAGTTATTAAAAACCAATAACTATTGCTTTAATTGTAAAATTTAGAGAACTACAAAGCACTTGAGAGACAATATGAGATTTTCTTTTTGCAGTTGCATTTTATTAAAAATATTGCAAAGCAGGGGGAAAAATCAAAACACAGCATATAGACTCTCAAAATTCCTATGGGTACAGCCTCCTGTATCATTTTTAATTAGATAGCACAATCTGACCGTTATGCAATTAAGTCAATAGCTTTTATTAATGTTAAAATCAGATTGACCCATCTATATACCCTAATATGCAAATAGACCGAATGGCGGAACAACAGAACAACCAAACAACTGGTTGCTATGATGTGTGCTGACCACCAGGGGGCACACATGGAATATGGCGGGCATCGGCAGCAGGTGGCAGAGTGTGGAACATGGCAGGCATCGGCCATGGCGGGATGGTGGAGCAGGTGAGCAGGGGCCCAGACCAAGGCAGGGCGCCGGTCGCTGTCATCGGGGTGAGCCTCTGGTGGTTACTGAAAATTCTTTGCTCCCACATGCCTCAGTCCCACTGGGCACTCGCACCTGCTGCTAGCACCTGGGCAGCTGCTGCTGGCACCCGCACCAGCTGCAGATGCTGGCCCGCTTGCTACCCTTGCTGGCACCCAGCGGTCCCGATCATCCCTCAGGGCTTCTCTACCTCCCCCCTGCTCCTGAGGGGCAATCAGAACTGGTAGCCGCCTCTCGCACCCACTGCTGGTGCCAGCCCCAATCACTCTGTACCAGTGGATGCAAGCAGGGCCGGCACCATCAGCGTGTGGGAGCAGTGGCGACGGGGGCTGCCAGCAGACAGAGGACCGGGGACCATTGAAAGAGGGCCCAGGTGGGGGCACTGAGGATGGGCCGAGACCCGCCCCTGTGCCCACTGCAGCCTCATGGCCCACAGTTCCTTTCAAGGTCCACCAATTCATGCACGGGGCCCCTAGTATAGATATAAGTCAGTTTTCAAATGTCTCAAAGCTATATTCCTACCACATACAGAAAGTGTTCAGTAAATGTTAAAATAATACTATCATTACCTTTTGAATTTATGAGAACTTGATCCCCTGACTATACCATAGAGTTAAAATTTGGTCAAAATTGGTTTATATTATGTAAGTGTCCGCTGGTTTCAGGAAAGAATGCCCAATAAAATTGACCTGATACTTACTGGCAACTACTCATCCTGTAATAAGAAATATTGAATGATTTGCCAATCCTCCAAACTTCTTACAGTTATATAAGAGCAGCAGTATAAAATTGTGGCTCAGAGGAAATAGCTCTGGACCCTGCATCTTCTTGGCTAAACAGTTGAGGTGGGTGATCAGCTGATCTCAAACATCCCATCCAGTTAGGTGATAAGGAAATTTAAGAGTGTGTTAGATACAGAATATTCTACCTTCTCCAACTACCTGCTGATTGGTGTCATTCTTCAATCCATTTCCATCTACCAGCCCAAATTCTGTTTTATCATGAAGCTTAATGATCCCACTTTGCTATTAATGCCTCTTGGTGTACTTACTATTGCTTTTAGGATTAAATTTAAATGCTTACTATATTCTACAGGAACTATATAAAAGCATTCATGCCTAAGGGTTATAGGCATAGCTTATGGAGCTAAATGGCCCAGATTAAAATTTTACTTGTACCCTTTTCTAGCTGAATGAGTTGAGGAGTTACTTAAGTTATCTGAGTCTCAGATATTTCATCTGGAAATTAGGATAATAGTAGTAATATCTGCTTTGTGGACTTGTTTTATGTTTTATTTTGGTTTGGATTTAATTTTGTTAAATATGTTTTTATTGATTTCAGAGAGGAAGGGAGAGGGAGAGAGAGATAGAAACATCAATGATGAGAGAGAATCATTGATCAGCTGCCTCCTGCAGACCCCTATTGGGGATGTGCCCTGACCTGGAATCAAACCCTGACCTCTTGTTCATGGGTTAACACTTAACCACTGAGCCACACCAGCCAGGTTGGCCTTATTTAATTAAGTGAATCTATCTATCTATCTATCTATCTATCTATCTATCTATCTATCTATCTAATCAATCTACAGATGAGAGAGAGAAATATGCATCCGCAATAATATTGCAAGAAAACTTGTTAGAACAGTACTTGGTACACATTTAGCATTTTATAAGTTTTAGTTCTATCTTTTAATTGTTTACTAGAGTCCTAGTGCAAGAAATTCATGCAGGCAGGGGGGAGGGGGGTGTCCCTCAGCCCAGCCTGCACCCTCTCCAATCTGGGACCCCTTGAGGAATGTCTGACCACCGGGATTGGGCCTAAATGGGCAGTTAGACATCCCTGGCTCCTAACTACTCACCTGCCTGCCTGCCTGATCACCCCTAATTGCCCCCCTTGATGGCCTGGTCACCCCCAACTGCCCCCCCTGCTGGTCTGGTGAACCCCAACAGCCCCCCCCACCCCCGCCGGCCTGGTCGCCCCTTACTGCTCCCCCCCCCCCCCCCGCCAGCCTGCCTGCTCCTCACTACCCCCCTCTGCCGGCCTGGTCGCCCCACACTGCCCCCCCTTGCTGGCCTGGTCACCCCTAACTCCTAACTGCCCCCCCGCCCCCCCGCCAGCCTGGTCGCCCCATGCAGCCTGCTGCTCAGTCGTCTGGTTGTTTCAGTTGTGATGGTCGCTTAGGCTTTTATATATAAATATATTATGTGTTATTAGTTTCTTTTTGCCTTTCTAATATTTTCTTTTTCTTTCTGTCTTTCTTCCTTTCTTTTTTGTTAACAGCACTGTGTAGTTTTATTAACCATTCAAGTAAAGTAGCATCTGGTAAGATCGAGACAGAATTGGGATTTAAAAGTGAACTGATATTCAGTATCTAACAATTTAAAAGAAGCCACTACATACTCTTTCCACAAACATGTTTTCACAGAGCCAATACAGTGCTAACCATTGACCCAGCACACCAAGTGTACTGATGTAGAAAAGATACAAGAAAACTAACTACATTAGAAAGACCTCAACACTTTAGAAAAAGAGTAAAACATTTTCACTTTCTCCCCTTTGTCCCCTAAAACAACATCATACAGTCTGGATTTACCTATGGTGTTTACATCAGCTTCTAGAATATTTGTCAGGAGGGCAAAAATAAAATGACACTGGCCAGTACAGTCTTTGGAAATTTAGGAAGGGCAGGGGGAGAAAGTTAGTTCTCAAAACGAATTAGTCAGTTTCAGTCTCATCAGCAGGATCTTTGGATTCTTTGTTCTTCCCCAGTGTTTCAATGCACCTCTCCATTCTCTTTGTTGGCTTCCATTCTATGGGTCAGTTTCTCTTCTGCCATTTTCCTGAAGTTCTCTTCTATTGCTTTCTGAAGCACTGCTTTCTCATGCTCTCATTTCTCAGCAAGCTGCTTCAAGACCACAGCTTCATGGGACTTGCATCTTTCTTCTGCAGCTTGTAATTTCTTCTGAATTTCCTCCAGGGAAAGATCCTTCTTCCTTGGTGGGGAAAGGGGAAAATCTGGGATGGATTATTTTGCTCGAGGGCTGAGAATCAGCTCAAAAGCGTGGCCTGAAGCACATTTCTTTCACCTGGATAGCAGAAGAAGCCCTGGTGAACAGAAGATAAGAGCCTGGCAATATATTCTACACAACCCACTGGCAAGGGAAGCCCTGCCCAGCCCCAGCTGCCTGGCCGCACTGAGCACCAGCAGACCCCAGAGCCCACAAAAGCGCCAAACAGCAGCACATGACCACCCTGCAGGGCTCTCTGCATGGGCTTGCTGATCTTTCCTCCTGCCATTCTTATCCTTTGCTATGCCCCAGTGACACAACTTCTTTTTGCTCCTCAAATATACCATGGTTTTCCCTGTTTCCTTTGCCTGAGACACAGTCTCCCCCCCTAGAGGCAGTTAACATCTCACCTTCCGTTTCATCTTCTATGATTCTTCCTCATGGAGCTTCCATGTTCTTTTCCTTCATAGAGTTTTTCAAAGTTATTATTATTCAACTACTTGTATGATTATCTTATTTCTGTCTGTCTTACTGGCTGGAGTGAAAACTCTCTTATGACTGGCACTGTAGTATCCCCCTGCTAAATGGATGAATGATTGAATGAAAGCCATCATATGGATATGTTTTGAATGAATGAATGAAATAAAAGAGACATTTGTAAAGACGATTACTTTAAGGGAAAAAAGCAGAGGCGACAAGAAAGGTGGGATAAAGTTTTACATTAGCAAGCTTTGCCTATGGCATCATTTTAGTGACCTATGAACATTCCTTGGACCCCCAAAGGTCATTCTTGCCTTGATCCTCCTAGGCTCTCATTCTACTCCCTTAGTCCTGGACTTCTCTGACCCAGCTCTTCCCATCTGCTTAATCCTTTACTTAATCATTTAGCACCAACTCTGATTTCTGCATCCTAGAATTATTTTTATCCTATTTCTCTGGTAAACCCTTCTGGACAGCATTTTTGCTCTAATACAGTCTAGCTGTTTACACCTTTGGCAATCCTGCACTTGGCTTCTGTTTGCACTTCCCATGTCTACATCTAATCTCTCTCTCTAGGGAAATCAGTGTTCCTGATGTACCAATACATATCCTGATAGCAAAAGGGACATGAGGGTAATATCAGAGTTAGCGATCACAACCCAGCTACCAGGTCTAAGATAGGTGACATAATTATAAGCCCAGAGGGCCAGCTTTTATTGACATTGGGACAGAAATTGAATCTGAACATGGACTTCCAGTGGGACATATGAGGTAGACTGAGAAATTGTGGAGGGGCTCATGTAGGTCAGGCCATGCCCCAGCAAATGACACAAAAGCAAATGAAACACAACCTTTTTCTCCCTTACAAGTTGGTCTACAGCTGATCCTAAATATATCAACTTCAAGCTGTATATTGAATTAGGAAAGCCATCTCTCTCGTTGTCTGAAGCATATCTCAAATTTGACAGAAAATATAACACATGCATACAATTGTGTTAAGGGATTATTCCTGAAATTTTCAATTTCTGGTTATTTCTCATACTCAAGTTGTCTGGAGAGTTTTAGGGCTCTATTCTCATAAACTAGCCTGCCAAGCTTTGTACAAATGATTTTACTTTTGGTTTTTAATATTAGAATTCTTGCCTAAGCCTTAGTAGCATGAGGTTCCTAATGTGAAATAAACCTGTTCAACGCCCTTTCCCAGACACTTTGACTCTATTGTTATCGGTAGAGTGCCCTCTACCTGTTACCAGTAGAAGTGGAGTTCTTGGGGTACTGCTGGGAAAAGAATTTCCTAACGCCCCCTCCCCCCCACAAAACACACACACACACACACACACACACACACACACACACACACACAGGAAGAGGATATATTGTGGAAAGCTTTATTGATGATGTAAAATTAAGGGGGTTCTCTTTCAAGGTCCCATCTCCCTCTGTCTCTCCATGGAAAAAGTCTAATCTTGTCTTCAACAGGGTAAGAATTAAAGCCACTGCTCAGAGTTTCTGCTCCATATTAAAGTCCAGTCCAGTTGTGGGTCATGGAACAGGAGAGTGCAAGGCAGAAGGAGTGAAGCAAGAGAACAGGAGCAAGCAAGAGAGAGAGAATTCTTTGGGAATTATAACTGAGAGCTTAACCAATTAACACCAGGATTTCATATGATTGCTTTGGCTCCATCCTTGCCAATGATCTTTGTTCCCCAGGCTGGACTGACAGGCAAGTACCTTCCCTATGTCACCCTGACTTCGCTGCATAAGTGCCCATCTCCCCATTTGTTGAACCCCTTCCCCCAGTCATTAGCAAAGAATGGACCTGTGGTTCCCTGGGGAGTGTGAAGGTGCAGCAGCCCAGATGACTATGTTTATAATGTCTGGCCTCCCCTTTGCTCTTTTCCCATTATTAATATTAATAACTAGCTAATTATGATGATAACACCATCACCTTGGCAAGTCACTTCATTTTCTCTGATTCTTGTTTTCTTTAAAAATAATAATAAAGTTAATTACCTTAAATTATCATTGTGATGATTTATGAAATTAATGAAATAACATACTTAAAATTTCTGATTCACAACCTTCAGTACTAATTATAGTGGTATAGTAAATGGTGTTAGGTATCTTCAAGTAAATATATATTTGAGATTTGAGCCCAGTCTAGACATATCATCTTGAGAGGATATAAGAATGGATTATAGAACTTTCAATATAATGAGAGATGTAAGACATATATAAAAACAATAGTTATATTAACAATAGTAGTTATACCTCAGAGTAGTATTGAACCTTCAAAAACTTAGGGGCTACTTTTCCACCTAGGGTGGTTGAAAAAGATAGGATTTTGAACATAATTAAGGTAGAAAACAGCAAATTATGGTAGGAAACAGCAAATTATGGTAGGAAACAGCAAAAATACAAAAATAAAAAAAATGCAAAATTAAACAACAGGTTAAATAGACATTGAGTAGAATAGTTGGTGTAGACTACCAATTTATCCAAAGAGGAAAATGAGAGTTATGGCTAGAAAGCTTGGTTAGGGCTAGATTATGGAGGGTTTTGGAGGCCAGTTTAAGATATTTGGGTTTTATATACAAGTAATGGGTGTCAGTGATGGTTTTTGAGTAGTGAAGAGGCATGTTCAGAAGTAGTTTGAAAAGATTAGACTTCTTATTAAAAAGAATAGTTGGAGAAGGAAATCACAATGAGGGGTGTTGTTAGATGCTCAATGCAGGAGTTGCCCCCTGGTGGTCAGTGTGCTCCCACAGTGGGAGCGCCACTCGGCTGACTGGGATAAGCAGTGCTCCTACAGCGGGAGCAGCTGCTCAGAGGGCAGGTCCACAGTTGTTGGGCTGACCGGAATGAGCGGTGCTCCCATAGTGGGCCAAATCCCCACAGGTCACGCCCCCCACCAGTGCATGAATCTCATGCACTGGGCCTGTAGTTTACATATAAAACAACTCAGTTAAAATAAGAATTTAATATGAATATTTAAGATATGGATTCCAAAACAAGTCTTTAAAATACATTTATGTTTCTATTCTATATTCTTTTCTTTATAGCCCAATCTCTAACTATTTCTTCATTTTTATATCCTGGCTACTTTCAATAAAATGCACAAAGTAAATATCCAACCAATTAATTACAAGATGGCATGCATTAAAATGCAGAGTGCAGATGTTGTAATGTTTTCTTTTTCTTTTTAGGGGGGAGGAAAAAATAGGGAGAAGGGAGCCAGCCCTCTGCCCCCTTGGGAAAGGGGCCACGTCTGCCACCACCCACCCCCACTTCCCCGTCCCAATCTGGGGCCCGGAGGCCCTGGTGGGGTCGTGAGAGGAGGTGAAGGAGAGAGAGGCCGGGAGCGAGACAAACCCTTGTGTCTTGTGTGGAGGGCTGACTTTCAATAGATCACAGCGTACGTACAAAACCCTGACCCAGAAGCAGGTCATCTGTGAATGGTTTAGCACCAGGTTCCCCACGAATGTGCATAGCATGAAGGGTGTGGGGTCAGCCCTCTTTCTGGCTGTACCCTGTTTCACAGGACAAAGGGTTCTTCAGACCGAACAGATGTTGTGATTTTTATTTGCGTTTAAGTTCTCTTCAGTTTTCCAGACTTGTAACACATGCTTCTTGAAGTAATCCAGCCACCAATTTGTTTTTAACAAACACAAAGCAATGACAATTCAACTGTTTAATTATGTAAATTGATTACAACATGACAACTATGTAAACTGTAATTTGATTTTAGGTCCTATGTGGTTCTGGTATGTGGGGAGATTCCAGACAGGGGACATCAAGGAGGCTAGAATAAAGCCACTTTAATTTCTCATTGGTTAAAACTTATTCTTCATTGAATGATGCTGGGAGAAAATGGAATCTCTCTCTGGAATTTTAAAAAGAGGTATAAAAAGTGAGGTTTGTTGGGCTATCTCTATATATTAAAGGAAAAATAAGGTATCTTTTCCACAAATATTTTAAATGAAAGGACCTAATAATGGTATCTGACAATTCTGTAATTATATATTAATTATGTCCATTGTGAATCTGCACCAGATCAATGAGTTGACATTAAGCTATCTCTATCTCTGAGCCTTGTAATCCTCACATAATTAGATTTATAAGGATATTCTTCTAGGCAAAATTTTCAAAGTGAGGTGTGCACTATGCATCATACAATGAAAAAGAAATAGCAAGAGATGGAATTATGACTCCTTTGACTGATAACTAGCTATAGAGCCTTAGACCTTTACCTTCACATTTTGAGTCTCACTTTTATCACTTGTGATACCAGGAGTTGAAATAAATTACTTTACATTATTGTAGCTCCTATGATGTTTAAATATGACTGCTATAGCTCAGAGAAATATATTTATTTTCATAAACTCATTCGATATTTGAAAAACACCTCTGCTTTTCCACTTCTGCAGTTTTGGGGCATATCTTATTGCTATTAAAGCTTCAGAATCTCAGATATTCCCAGTTGAGCATTTGATCTTTAAAAATACTATCGCTTCCTTCAAAGTATTTGATCAGCTAAAGAAACATACAATTGAGTAACAATGCACATACCCAGAGAGACATTGGAACTAGCTGTTGTTTAAAATACATTTGATTAGAAATTCAAACCTCAGAGCTCATGAAGGAGACAACCTTAAAATGGGCTTGGAATTAAGAAGTTCTTTAGAACGCTGAGCACACATGATGAGCCCAGCAGTGTGGTATAATGAATAGTCTTGATCTTGTTCAGGAGACTTAGGACCTAGTTCCTGGAAAGGGCTTAGTTTCCTCATCTGCAAAATAAATAAAATTTATTGGTCACCTACTATATGGTCACCATTGTACAAGGAGCATCACATGTCATTTCCTTTAACTTTTCTTTTTTTTTTAATTTCTTTATTGATTAAGGTGTCACATATTTGTCCTCATCCCCCCATTCCCATCCCACACCCCTCCCCACGGATGCCCCAACCCCCTGTTGAACTTAACCATTGGTTAGGCTCATATGCATGCACACAAGACCTTTGGTTGATCTCTCCCCCCTCCCCCCACCCTCCCCTATCCTCCCTCTGAGGCCCGATAGTCCGATCGATGCCTCCTTGTTTCTGGTTCTGTTGTTGTTCATCAGTCTATGTTGTTCATCATTTCCCTTAGATGAGCGAAATCATGTGTCACTAGAGATATACTTATAAGAACTGAATGTGAGACGAGCAATAATAGTTATGCTGACAGGCAAATGAATCAGTCTGTAGTGAGTTTCTTTCTGGACCAACAGTTCTTTTGAGACCCAATATCAATGTCCACCAGTTCCTTATGAGTACATGTCGGCACTGACCCCTCAGCTCTGGATGGTGGACAAATGGTGGCAATGCAGGTCCGACTCCCTCTGGTTTGGTCTCGGCCGGACACAGGGAAACTAACTTTTCAAAGCAGCATTAAAGGTCATGTTATTAGCCTCACTATGCAAATGAGGAAACTAAGGCATGGAGATGTTTGAATCTTCAACTTCAGAGGCAGAACAGGATTTAGAACCAGTTCTGTCTGAAACCAAAGTTCATGCTTTTCACCAACTCAGTACCCTAAGAAATAGTAAGAAATACCATGTATGAGAACAGATTGTGCATCACAACGTGTTATGCAACTATAAAGTTTAATGACATTAGCCCGTCTGATGTCTAGGCAGGACTGGGTGCTCACTGCAGTGAGTTCTCTATCCCCAGTAGGTGATTAGTTTGCAAGTAAGCCTGCATCTGACTTCCTATTTCTTTTGTATTGTACATCTCACAGAGTGAGAACTAAATTAGTGTTAATAACTAATTATGCTATGCTGTTCCCACTCTTTCACATTTAACCTCAGCATCTATTCTATATAATTAAAATCATCCAGTGTAAGTCCTATATAGAGTACAATCCTTGTAAAGTATAAAAATTTGGAAGAAACATTAGGGTGTCTTTGTTAAAATAGCAATACTTTATCTACATCTCATTATTATTTTTAATTATCTTCTTTATATTGAAGCTAAAATTTCCTATTATAGAGGTTTAATGTCATATGAAGCCAAGGGACTATTTAAAAAGAGGAAAATTAAGACATTGAGCTACTTTCCTGGTTTATTATACATTAAGGAGATATTCTATAGATCAAGGATTCTTAATTATCGTCATCCACATTAGACATACTATGGTCTCTCTCTTCCAAAATATATTATTTTACTTAAATTTATAATACATTTTAGTTTTCAGAGATAGAGATAGCTTAAAGTCAACAATTCCAATAAATCTCCAAAAATATACTCCAGTAACATGTTATATTTAAGAGATTTTTTTGTTTTTTTTACTATCTCTTTAGGTGGAATTACTAAACAGGATATAAGAGATGAACGTTGTAAAATTATTAGATTTTATGTCTGGGGCCAAAGAGCTACTTTGTAAGATTTTTGTAAGAGGTAAAAGAGAGGCACCATATTCAGAGAAAGAATGGGGATCTATGGATAGGGAAAAGAACTGAGTGTGAAGAAGGAAGGAATTCTGGTGCAGATATTAAAGATCTGAGATCTTATTTTCAAAATTCTTCATTTCATAGCACTTATCAATATTAATATAACTTGGCTCTCTGGTTTGAAAAACTCTATAGATGTCATCTCACACATACATTGGAATGAATCAGGTAAACAGCAAAAACCTGATGATGATGATGATAATCTTACCTAATAATAGACAAACATGTAAATTGACCGTACCTCCACACCCATGGCCAATCAGAGTGAGTATGCAAATTGGAAGGTCAAAAACTGGCAGCTGCCCAGCTGCTCCAGGCGCTGAGTGACCAGGCGGGGCAGAACGTGGGAAGGCGGGGGCAAGAGGAGTGAGTGCCACAGCGTAGACAAGACTGCAGACTCCGGAGTCTGCAGTGAAGACGGAGAAGGCAGACTCTGGCCGGAGCGAAGGCCTGGGTCCCGGGTGCTGGAGGAAAACTGGTGCTGGAAGCCAAGGGAAGGATGGCCTATTGCATGAATCTCTTCATGCAACAGGCATCTAGTAATAATAATAATAATAATAATAATAATAATAATAATAATAAAACTGGAGGGAACACTGATGTAATGTTTCATTAATATTGCAGCCCATTGGTTTTCAGAACATTCAACCTAGACGTTATTCCTTTTCCCCAAAAATGTGAAAGTGGGATCTGTAGCCTGGAAAGCCTGAATAGCACAGAACGATGATTACTTTCTAGGGCAGCCATAGCCTGTTTTGCTGAATGTGTACTGGAGGAGAGAAAATTCCTTCACTTCTAGCTTCTCACACACCTTTAAAACCAGAAAATAAGGCAAAATTATAGATAGAACCTTAGAAATATAGTTGAGAAACGGGAGAAAGAAACTGAATATAATATGCAATTGCTCTTCCAACCTAACATCTAACAGGGTGAAACCCAGAAAAGTTTCTTGAGATGATATCAAACCAGTACATTCTACAGTGAGACAAACAGGACCACAATGGAATCATTGGGACCTGATTAGTAAAGAGTGATTGAAAATATTATGTAAACATTAAGTATGTTTACTATTTAATAAAGTTCTTATCTATCTATCCATACACACACTTATAAGTTGAATATTTAGCAAACCATGTATTAGTCATACCATGATATACATTTAGTCATCAAGTAATTCATTTGTAGGTGTGATGATTCTAAATTAAAAGAATTCTTCCAAGGCTGCTGTCTGTACAAGCCCATATTCATTGATTACAACATGAATTACAGCCTCAATCAGTTTCAAAGATTCCACAAAGGATTTGCAATACTATTTTTTCAGATCAAATACAAATATTTGGGGTCTAAAAATATTATTTAAACTTGATATAAAGGATGAGAGTCACATGCCTTACCAATGGGTCAATATATGGATAGCATTTCAAGTTAATAATTAAAGATTCACAAATCTTTCTTCTGAACAAGTAAACAAAATCCTAACCAAAACCAAAGTAGTAAACATTTCTACAAAGTTTTTATAATTTTATTTTGCTCATGTTACTATCTTAAGACATCAAAGCCAAAGCACAATTAGAAATTTTGAAATGCACTGCTACAAGAATCTTTATAGGGCCTGACGGCAGAAGTCAAATGCTAAAAAAAAAATATTGGGCAAAGAATTTGCTATTGTTCTTCATGATTCTCTTCCTTGCCCACAATATACCCCCTCACAATTTAATTACTTGGCAATCAGATGCAAGGGAAAGAGACTATACATTTATTTTTAAAATAAAGCACCTAATAAGCAAATAGTTATCTTTCTGAGGGACAGCTTGGCTTCTTCTGCTCTATGGTGAGAAGTGATTCATTTGGGGATATATTCAACTTAAGGTGATATAGAAATTTCAGATAATGATAATCAATAGGCAATAAAAAGATGCTTCTTTATTACACTAGTACTTCTTTTTAACTCTTTGTTGAGTTCTCCCTAAGTTCCTCTATTCCACTCTCAAGTTTCCTAAAGGTCCTTATGATCATTTCTTTGAATTGTTGACCAGGCAAATTATCTTCATTTTCTTAGGGGATTTTTGTTTGCTTTGTTTTGGAGACTTTAATTGCTCATTTGAGATTCTTCAGCCTTTTTATTTTATTTGACATTCTATGTTTGTTTATATGAATTAGATAAAATAGTTATCACTCCTAGTCTTTATAAAGTTTCTTATGTTGAAGTGGCCTCTGTGTAGGGCTGTATGTTGTGTGGCCTCAACAGGCCAGTAGGAACCAAGCCGGTGCCTAAGACATCCACATCTGGGGCACTGGCCCACTGAGCTGGAAGGGGCTCTGGGTCAGGAGATCAAGTGTGTATAAGTAATGCCCTATTGATTCTGTTTGCTGCCTTTGTTCCTGGCAGAAATAGGCTCTAAGTATTGGGAACGTGCTGCAGTGACCTTGCCCCTGGATAGAGCCCCTGCCCACCCCATGGAGGTGGAGGGGGACATAAACAGTAGGCTCCTCTGCAGTCCCTGGAGACTTAGCACAGCTCCCCAGCCTTCTCTCTCCTGCTTGTTGTACAGAAAGTGGTCTTGTGAGGTTGCAACTTCTGTTCAGGCTTTCTGTTCCTGGTAGTTTTCAAAAGCTGGTTGGGGCATGGAAGGCACTTAGGATGCCTGGGGTACTGGCCTGCCTGCCAGGTGCCTGTGATGATTCCTTGTTGTTCCTGAGAGGTCCCTTTGTTCAGAGTCTAAAGGTTCCAGGAAACATAGGCAAATGCAGCTGGGATCTGGCAGGTAGGCCAAAGCTCCTGAACAGAGCTCCTGCAGGCCCTAAAGAAGATGGAGGGGACATAAACAATGGCGCTCACAGGCTCCTCTGGCCCACAGAGTTCCTGAATCTCCCTGCGGGCTCCTGCAGCTTCCCAAAGCTCTTCATCCAGCCCTCAGTTTTCTCATAAGAGTAATTGCTCTCTATGTGTGAATTTTTTAGTTTGTTCATGGGTAGCGGGCAAGTTCAGAGTCCTCTTATGACAGTGCCATCTTAGGCTTTCCACCAATTCTACCTCTTCATTTTGTTTGTATATTCAGTTTTCTGATGGATATTATTTTTCTTTTGCCTGAGGAAGTTCTTTTAACATTCCTTGCAGGACAGGTCTCCTGTCAGTAAATTCCTTCAGTTTGTGTTTGAAAGATAATTTCACTGGAAATATAATTCTAGGTTGGTGGGGCTGTTTTTTTTTTTTTTTTCTTTCAACACTCTCTTTTGCTTGCATACTTGCTGATGAGATCACCACTGTAATTGTTATCTCTGTTCTGCTATAAATTTGGTTCCCCCTTTGCTTCTTTCACAATTTGTTTGTCTCTTTTTTTCCTGCAATTTTAATGTAATATGCCCAGGTGACATTGTTTTTTATCCTGCTTTGAATTTTTTGAGCTTTCTTGATCTCTAGTTTGGTGTCTGTCTTTAATTTTGGAAAACTCTCAGTCATTATTACTTCAAATATATTTCTGTTAACTTCTTTATTTATTCTCCTCCTGGCATTATAATTATGTATATGTTATACTTTTGATATTATCTCAGAATTTGTGAATACTTCATTCTGTTTTATTAAAATTATTTTTTCTCTGCACTTTAATCTGGGAAGTTTCTATTGACCAATCTCCAAGGTCACTGATTCTTTCCTTGTTTCTGTCAAGCCTACTGGTGTTTCTATCAAAGGCATTCTTCATATTTGTTATAGTATTTTTATGTCTAGCATTTTCTTTTGATTCTTTCTTAGAGTTTCCTTCTCTCTGCTTACATTACCCATCTGTTCTTGTATTTTGCTCATTTTTTCTATTCAATTCTCCAACACTTTATTAATAGTTATTCTAAATTCTCTTGATAATTCCTACATCTAAGTCACATCTGGATCTACTTCTGATGATCCCTTTGTTTATTTAGACTTTGCTTTTCTTGCCTTTTGGCATGCCTTGTAATTTTTTTTCCTTAGAACCTGAACATGTTTTTTTCAGATAATAGAAGCTAGTGTAAATGGGACTTTTGTGTGAGGTTTTATTATAATCTGGATAGGAGTTGGGCTGTACAGCGGGTTCTAGAATAATGTCTTTGCATTCAAGGTCATTTCATTATAATGTTGATAAGATGCCTTATGAATTTAGCTCGTTTATTTCAGTTAGCCTATGGTAAAATTGGTTTTCTTATATATCCTTTTACTTAAAGTCACAGAATGTATTGATATTAAATGAGAACTTACGGTATTTAATGAATGCAGTAGCTGCAGGTACTAGAGGCTTTAACTTATCTTATGCCCATGTTTTTATCTCTTCTTGACTGGGATTCCCCAAGTACTCATCTTCATCCCCAAGTACAACTCTTTCAGGTGTAATCCACTGTTTATTATACTGGATCTCTGATGATGGGTGTTTGGAAGAAAAAAGTGTCCTATAATCTTCTTGTTACAACTCAGAGTTTTAGTGGGCTCAAGGGGCTTTGATCTTCACAAGTGTTTCTCAAGTAGAGTTTTCCTTTTCCCGTACTTCCTACTTCTTTCATTCGCAGCAACATTCTATTGGTTTGAATAGGAATAAATTTATTTCCTTGAAGCCCTGATCCCTTTTGACTAATTTTTCCCCTTAGTTGAGACAAGAGGCTAGAGGCGGCTGAATTGGGAGGAATTCCCTCCTTCTATCTGAAATAAGGCTCTGGTCAAACCTTTTCACTTAGAGAGTAGGCTTTTGTTATAGAGGAGGTTCTAGGCTCATTTCACAAATATTTCCTTCTCCCCTACCCTCCCAGAGCCACAAGAAAAACATTATTTTTGGATTTTCACTGTGGGAATCTAGTAGAATTTATGGAGATAAAGCCCACGAAAGTTTGAGGCTCCCCTAAATTGCAGCACCAAGATTGTCACTCTAAAGCCAGTCCACACTCAGTCTCCAACAACAGTTCATCAAAATTACTATGTAAGTGTTGCTACCAAGTTATGGCTCCAGGGACTTCTCCTGGTAAGCAAATCTCAATCCTGACGCTTTGGATGCTCTTATTTCTCCATATTTAGGGGTGGCACTTTTTCCTGAGACCTTGGATCTCTGATGGGTCCAAGAAATGTCATTGATTTTCAGTTTTCTAGCTCTTTCTATTGTAATTTGAGTGATATGTTCCAAGCTCTTTACATGTTGGAGCTGAAACTTGATGTCCTGTCATGCCATTTCTACTGTGTCTCTAGATATATTTTTGACTCATCTTAGAATTCAGTTCCTAAATTATTCTTTAGAACTCACCTCAAATATCACCACCTCAATGAAATCTCCTCTATTTTCCTGTCCACCCTGCCCCCTTAAAGGGTTAGTTGTGCTTTCCTGTGGCTTCCCTAATATCCCAAAAATTATAACATATTTACTATAATACTAACATATTTACTATACTATTTACTTATTTTGTACTAATGTATATGTTTGCATATTTCATGGTGACCTATGTATTTAACTCATCTCTGTATCCCAATTGGTTAGGACACACTCTCAATAAATATTTGTTTAATAGATAATTTCATCATTGGATTATAAGGCTTAAATCTATAATTGGTTACAAAACCAGCCTCCCCATGACTTTTGATCTAATTAACCATAACCCAATATGGCTTAATGAAATTTCATTCACCTGGATTTCTGTATTCCTTTCAATTAAAAACTTTTAACTATGTATATAGCTGTTTTTAGGTTATGCAAAATATTTGACATGAAGACAACTAAATTTATGTTCCTATTCTTTCTCCCACCTTAGGTGATAGTAAAAAAAAAGATTATAAAATTAAAGGTTTGATCATAACACAAGTAGCTTTTCAAAAAGCTGTGATGATATTTTTAAAATATGGCATTTAATTATAATATAATTTACAATGCAAGCTGCTATACATCATATGGTTTTATTTTGTATATTATACTTAAAATACTTGGTTTCACTTAAAACAAAGTATATCCATCTCTCCCTTTGTAGTGGGGCTTCTTTGTGGTTAGGACTGTGTTTTATCTCACCTTTCTCCTCTAAAGCACCAAGCAGAATAACAGGTGGATATTAGGCACTTGGTGAGTCCCTTTCATAAGTTGACATTAATCAATTAGCCTAATGTTCAAAATAAACCATTTTCTCTTTTTTTTAACAGTATCATAAAATTATTACTGTAAATGCCATCTTACATTTGGAACTCTATTAGATATCTTTATGCTAAGTAAGGTGTCTCCTCTGACCTGCTAATGACTCTTAATAGAATGTCAGTTTCTGAGCCTGTCCGTGGGGACCATCATCTGGGAACATGAAAGCATGACAGGCTTTACTGTAGAACACTGTGGGTGTGTTCCCACGTACAAGTGCTTTTCTACATTCAGTTTCTCAATCGTTTCACAAATAAAAGCCGTGTTTTTCGTGAATCTGCCAGTAGTTTACAATTTGAATTATTTATGGATGATTTAGGTCCTGGGATAATTTCCTGCTTGAATATTTCATGTAATCGACTATAAATATGGAAGCAGAGAGAATTGTTGGGTTGATTTTTCTCATTCTGAAACAAATCTGTGCTTTCAGATTATATAACTTCCCCTAGGAATATCATGGAAATGAATGTGTTGAATTGCTACATCCAGCAACTGGAAGCTGCAGTTGGATAATGTCTTAAATGTTTTATTATTTTTTTTTTTGTATTTTAATATCTGCTTCTGTTTATCTCAATTCCAGTCTCTATCACTCAGAAATGTCTGTCATTCATGTGTTTCCAGCAAGTTAGCAAGATTGATCTTGTAGGAAAGATTCATCAGAGTAGAGAGAACTTCATTTGAGCAACATTTATGATTGATTGGTATTTCAGAAACAAGATGACCTCGATATACAAGTAACTGTTAAAAATTTTCTAGCAAGGGAAAATCAAAATAATATAATGATAAAATAAAATAACATGAAGAGGGGGGAAAAGCTTATTTGAACATAGAAAACCAAAAGACTATTTTGAAAACTTCTAGTAATATTTCTAGTAGTATTTATTTCAACTGAATTCAGGTGGACTTCCAATTGCAATCCTAATTGTTTCTTAGTCATGGCTCAATCCAAGCCCACAACCTTTTTCACTGTTTGGAACCAGAACAGATGGCTCACCCTCCCTTTTCTTTCCTTTCCTTTCCTTTCCTTTCCTTTCCTTTCCTTTCCTTTCCTTTCCTTTCCTTTCCTTTCCTTTCCTTTTCTTTTCTTTTCTTTTCTTTTCTTTTCTTTTCTTTTCTTTTCTTTTCTTTTCTTTTCTTCTTTTCTTTTCTTTTCTTTTCCTTCCCATTCCTTTCTCTTTCTTTCTTTCTTTCTTTCTTTCTTTCTTTCTTTCTTTCTTTCTTTCTTTCATTTTCCTTTCTTTCTATCATTTTTTCGATTGATTTAAATATTTATTTAAAGAACTAGTATTCTGAAGACGTATTTTATTGATAGGAAAAATACAAAGCGTGCATGTTTAAAGCTCATTTTGCATTCACATTATAATAAATAGATTTCTTAAAATAACATGATTGGTTTTATAGTGCTACTAGTGAGATGTATTCTGCATAAATGGGGTTTTACATTCAAACCTGAGCATATTACCCTAACATAAAAAAAAAAAGATAATAAAAAGTACAACTGTTAATGGTTAAATTTTAATAGACCACATCTGATTTACTAAAGAGTAAGTTCTATTATTTACCTCTTCAAAGGAAGTGCTTGAGCAGGATAGGAAAATAAATCAACATGTGTGTGAGTGTGCATGTGTCTGCACATATATATATACTAGCGTTCCCGTTGCAGGAAAAATCCTGCAATAGGGGTTCCTGCTGCACTCTACCCCGCCCCACCTTCTCTGCCAGCCCCCCTGCTTTTCTCCCTTCTCTGCCAGCCCGCCCGCTCTCCTTCCTTCGCCCCCGGCCCCGCCTCCGCTCCTTCCTTCTCTCCCGCCCCGCCTTCTCCGCCAGCCTGCCTGCTTTTCTCCCTTTTCTGCCAGCCCGCCCACTCTCCTTCCTTCGCCCCTAGCCCCACCTCCGCTCCTCCCTTCTCCTACCCCCCAGCTTGCTTGCTTCTCCACAGCTTTGCTCCCTTCTGCAGCTCTTGGCTTCTTTCTACTCTGTCTTGATATGCAAATTAGCCGCCATCTTTGTTGGGGTGATTTGCATACTCTTCCTGATTGGTTGGTGGGCGTGGCTTGGCTGGTGGGCATGGCTTGGGCATAGCGAAGGTGCGGTCAATTTGCATATTTGTCTATTATTAGGTAGGATTATTAGGTTATTTGTCTATTATTAGGTAGGATATTTAACCTGGGCTCCAGGGACCTTCATGGGCCCCATAAATAGGTCAGTATTTTAATATAAGTGGCTTATGTTTTAATACCATTTTTGCATGTATTTAAAAACATTATCCTGGATGCAGTCCACAGCCTTCTCTAGACTGAAAAAAAAAAGTTATTAGCACAAATTGGTGGCAAAATTAAAAATTCCTTTTTTAGTGTCATGGAAGTAAATAACGGCTTATTTTCTAAATAGAATTAACTAATTCATTCTCTAACTTTACCCTGTAGATGCAGCATAATTATTATTGTTGTTGTTGTTATTATTATTATTATTAAATGTGAGTATAGTCGGTAGACAATGTCATGTTAGTTTCAGGTATTCAATATTGTAATTTGACATTTGTATACTTACAGTGTGATCACCACACTAAGTCTAGTAATCTTCTGGCATCACAATATTCTTGACTATATTCTTCTTCACCTCTTTCACCCAACCCCCACCCACTGGCAACCACCAGTTTGATCTTTGTTTCTTTTAGTCTATTTTTATTTTGTTTTGTTTGTTCATTTGTTTTTATGTATATTCACATATAAGTGAAACCATATGGTATTTATCTATCTCTGCCTTATTTCACTTAGCATAATATCCTGTATTATATTGTCACAAATGGCAATATTTCATTCTTTTTTATTGCTGAGTAATATATATATTACCATTCATCTATTGATGAATACTTAGGTTGCTTCCATATTGTGGCTATTGTCAATAATGCTGCAAAGAACATAGGGATGCATATATCTTTTCAAATTAGTGTTTTTGTTTTCTCCAGATAAATACCCCAAAGTAGAATTGCTAGGTCATATGGTAGACCTATTTTTAGGTTTTTGGGAAATGTGCATATTGTTTTCCATAGTGGCTGCACCAATCTGCATTCCCATCAACAGTGCCCCAGAGCCCTTTCTCCACATCCGCACCCGTACTTGTTGGTTTTTTATTTATTTATTGATGATAGCCAATCTGACAGGTGTGCGGTGATATTTCATAGTGGTTTTTACTTGCATTTCCCTGATGATGTGATGTTGAGCATTTTTTTCATTTCTATTGGCCATCTGAATGGAATACATTTAACATGAATTTAGGAAACAGATATGAATCAGTTTTAGTGCAATGTGTCTCCTACTTTTCCTTAATTCCCACTCATTTGTTTTAGGTTAAGTCATTTTCAGTCTCTGTTTGCAGGCACATCTGTTCTTGTAGGGTTAATTTGTTCCTTAATTTTATTCTTTAATAATATAGCAGTTTGTCTGATTAGCTACTGTCCTCTAGAAAATTATTTTTCAATTGTGTGCCATGATCTATTTCTAGGCTATGAAATCAATTTAATGGATCATGACTACCATTAATTTTTAGTCTAGACTAGATTAGACTAGACTAGGATAGAATAGGACATGTCAATTCTATCATATGAATTAAAGATTATTTGTAAAAAATTTTGTGTGAGAAAGAGGGAGGTCAGAAAAGAGCTATATGTATGTGTACTGCATTAAAATATAAAAATATTTGGAAATGTCTGATAAATTAGGATAGAGCTAAGGAAGAGTCAAGAAAATTTAGAAGCAAATAAATAACTTAGGATATGGGAACACAGGGAGAATAGCAGCTAAGGATTGGCAAAAATAGTATCAAGTATTAATAATGATAAGTATTGCTATTATATCTGATGTTTCTTGAATGTTTACTATGTAGCAGCCATTGTTAAAAGAAATGTACATGCTTCAACTCATTTAATGTTCCCAATGATTCTTTAATTTATGTATATAGTATTACTATTATCATTTTACTATTGAGAGAACTAAGGTACAGATATACTTAGTAAGTTGGCCAACATTGTTAAGCTTGGTGAGTGGCAAATGTAGGCTCTCCAACCATAAAGTTTATGCTCTTAAACACTATAGTAAATTGATCCCCATGTTAAATGGGATTGAACCATAAAGAAAAACAAGAATTGCCTACATCAAATTTATTTTTAGAGAGAAATATATACAACACTATTCTCTAAAATAATTTTCACTCAGTGGACAGACATACAAGCTCAGAGCATTCAGTACCACAGTTACTATTGTAAGTGAGGTTTTTTGCAGAAGGCTTTAAAACTGTCTGCAGGTTAATGAGCTTGATACAACACAATTGCAGGCTTGTGAAATAACTGTGCTGGCGGACTAGAGAGCTGCAAATGTAGCTCCTCTAAAGTTGACATGTTGTACAACTCAGATTTCCCAATGTGTTGACTTTTAAAATGACAATGAGATTTAAGAACATTTATTCAAATGTTTTTAACTTTCTTCACAAAGGCACCAAGCTCTTTAGAAATAAAAACAAAACTAAAATCACTTTTTCAAACTTCAGGCAGCTGAAGAAGGCAGCTGCTGCTGCTGTTACAGCAACCTGAAGTAAAGAGGAAATGGATCAATGATCCTTCCCTTAACATATACACACGCTGGAAAAACTATGCTTGCATCAACTGTTATACATAGACTAGAGGCTCAGTGCACAAATTCGTGCATGGGTGGTGTCTGGTGGGCCTGCCCCAATGGGGGCCCATCGGGCGGGGCCAGCCATGGGGTTTAATGTTAGAAGCTACAGCTTTCCCCTAACTGGATCTACTTAGACTTTATTGATGACCAAAAGAAATCCCACAACAGAACTGTTTTGCATTTCATGTGCCATGATATGAAGTTGTTTATGTGTTGTTTGCAAATGTATATCAAGATGGATGATGGACCTTTAATGATTTTTGCATTCTTCCCAGGGCTCTGCCCTCAGTTTCCCAATATGATCTTCATGTCTGTTTGTTTAAAAGTTTTTCTGTTTTTGAATTTGCTTTTCCTTTGCTGTTGTTCCTGGCAGCCTGTGGGTCTTCTTCGCTGCCCCGTTTAAAGAGAGATTGAAGGCTTACCTAATCTGTAAGGCCCCACAATTTCACAAAACCCCCACCCAGCCTCTCTACATTCCTCAGCAAAGGGCCGCCATCCTGTTAATGCTTAGATCGCCTTTTTGGCTAACTTGGAAGGTCTCCTGGGGCTGCGGGTCATGGAGGGAGAATTCCACACCTTGGCTGCAGAATTAGCAGAGCCCTCTGGAGACTCTGGTTGGGGACAGACTGATAATTATTTTGTGTGTGTGTGTGTGCTTTTACTAAATGTACATGCACCAGGGAGCCAGACAGTGATTTAGGGGTGTTGGGGGCCAATTGGGGGTGGGACTGGCCGGGACAAGGGGCTGCAAGCAGTTTGCTGGCCTGCCACGCCCCCAATCAGGGTGGGGGGCCCTGCTTGGGATGGGAACGGCCAGGGCGAGGGGCCCCAGTCATTCTGATCATTTTGGTCATTCTGGTCATTCAGGTCGTCCCACTATTCAGTTGCTGGTCTTTTATTATATAGGATTCCTTGGAGATCACTAACAAGCAGTCAAAGCAAGCCAAGGTGAAGTGGCCAGAAGGTTTCAGAGCTGCTGACTTCAGCCTCATGGGAGCTGATTTTGTCCATCTCTCTGACATATGCTTTCTGTATATCAGAAAGTATTGTTGATCACATCAAAGTCTTCATGAATCTAGTGATTTTTTTTTTCTTCATCAAATGTTCTAGTCTTTTTAGATCTTTGTCAGTGGTGTCACAGCTGAGTGAACAATTCCTAGTTTTTGAATTTCCCTGGAGGGCTAAACTGTCAACATCTATGTTCATCATGGAACCTTAAACTTAGGAAAATAATCTGATTTTATATGTAAAATGAAGTCCCTAGATCTTTTAGTTTTCTGAATTTGTCCCTTTGTGAATTTAGTCAGTGTAATGTTGCTAAAATGATTATAAATCCACCAATAAAATTTTTCTTTTGTTTTTTTCCCTTCCCTTTCTCTCCCATTCCTTACTATTCTTCCTTCTTTTATTCTCTCTCTCTCTCTCTTTCTTTCTCTCTCTCTCTCTCTCCTTCCCTCCCTCCCTCTCTCTCTCCCTTCCTCCTTTCTTCCCTCCCTCCCTCTCATATACTGCCTTCACACACTCATTCTTCCTTTTTTCCAGTCTTTCAAAATTTATTGAAATACTGCTATGTGCCAGACACCATGTGTATAACAGATGCAGATGTCCTTGCCTATGCGGGATTCAAATTGACCTCTTGCTAGTCATTCTTAATCATGAAATAAGCAGCTCCCTTCATCCATTGCATTTTATGACATCACTTCTGCCCACCCCCTTTCTCCTGCCCTTTCCACGTGTTTGGCTAATTTATGCTAGAGTGTTGCGTGTACCTGGTTGGGTTTACCCTGTTTTATATGCCCAGAAATGAGAATTAGCTAGATTATAACTTTGATTTTGCTTCAGAAGACTGAAAATTGATCTAAGCTTAATGGAAGATACAATGAAGAAGGAAGGAAGGATCTTGGAATTCAGTCCAGCAGGATGATACTGGGGAGGCAAAATTTCTAGTCTTTAACCTGCTGCGGTCCTTCATTACTGCCCGATTGCTTGAGGTCCTATGTGTCCTAGCAGGAATATAAGCTAGGATAGGCCATTCATATTTACTGGTTAGTACACTTTCCTTATGGAGACAAGGCTACATGAATTTGAAAATGATAATCTAACAGTAGCTTTAAAAGCATTACTGAATCAAGACAAGAAGAATGTGAATTTCTGCTTCACCCATTTCTCTATGGATAAAGCTGCTGTTAAGATGCGAGGTCACATTCCTGAATATTTGTCTAAATGATCACTCTAATGTTGATTTTTTTTCTCTACCATCATTTTTTTTTTAGTTTTTAAGGCGTATTTTTTAAAATTAACATTCTCTGTATCAGTCAGGGCCCAGCCATGATATTAAAACCACTCTGTGTTTTTTAATAGAAGGAAATTTAAAACAGTTCATTGATTACATGAGTGATCATAGAAAGGAGAACCCTACGGAGGCATCACCAGGATTAGCACTAGAAGGAAGTAGCCACCATTGTAGGGGTAGGAGGATTCTGTTTTCAGAATCTGGAAGGGAGAGCCATCCTGTGAGAGCCAGAGGCTCAGCTGGAATGAGGTTTGACTGAAGGGAGATGAGTCACAGAAGAGTGGGACTGTGTTGAGGAACCATGGAAGTGATATAGTCACTGCTGAAAGATACACAGGAGGCAAAAAGAAAGCAGAAAAATGCATTGACTTCTCCTTTATTCTCATCTCTGATTTTCCTCCAGTGCTTTGCAATGGTTGTAACTACTTGGGAGCCAGACAGCAGGGATGAAAATGAGGACAAATAAGCATTGGCCGAAAAGTCTTCTTTCTTTAGAAATGTTCAAACACTAAATTTCATTAGCAGGCAATTTGCATAATTAAATCTATTTAGGATTCTTTCAAGTTTGATCAGACTGATACATCTCTCATATTTTAGGGCCTCTATCAAATAAATTTTAAAGGCAATATACATAAGGTTTTGGGATGTACAATACTGTTTTCTTCCCTATGAATGCATCCTACCCAGACCTGGAAGAAATACTTTCTTTGTTGTTGTTGTTGTGTTTGTTTGTTTGTTTGAGTCTGCGCATATGTTTAGAACCAAGAAAAGATCTTGCTTTTGGAATTAACATTCTGTTATCCATTCACGCTAATGGATTCTGATTCCTTTATTCAAGTTCTAAGAAGGGATCAGAGAAATATTAGTGGGATAGCTGTTTATCAACTACTATCTATCCAGCCACTTCTGGTCAACCTCCCTGGCAGAGAGAAGTGGTCTAGCTATGCCCATGATAGCCTTAATCCTCACGGATTAGGGGTGGAAATTAAAGTTAATTTTTAAACAGGGCTACTGAATTCAAAGGAGCTGCCTATTCATCAATATTTGAGAGGAATAAAAAAGGGCCCACTGTCCTAACAGTGGGCACTGTCCTGCTGATGACATGAATTGACATGCTTACACATTTATTTCTTTGACAATCTTTTCTTCACTGATAGAGTGAAAAGATGTATATAGCATTATAATCATGCTTTTCTAATATTCTTTAGTGAGAAGGCAAAAGGATAGCGTGTTTATATGGTATTTTCAAGAAAAAAAATGTCAGTGTGCTTCTTTTGACACTCTATCATTGTAGTTGTGGAAAAGAAAATAGAATATTTAAAATTAGAACTGTTCATAATATCCTGGATGTATATAATAACTTTGCTTATAAGAGAAGGGTGAAAAGACTTTGAAGATTGTATACTTGCCCAGCTGGTGTGGCTCAATGGTTGAGTGTCGACCCAGGAACCAAGAGATTACAGGTTTGATTCCAAGTCAGGGCACATGTCCAGGTTGCAGGCTCAATCCCCAGTAGGGTCATGCAGGAAGCAGCCAATTGATGATATTCCTCTCTCTCATCGATGTATCTATCTGTCTATCCCTCTCCCTAAAAAAATCAATAAAAAGAAAAAGATTGCATACTTGAGCTTGTGGGTAGGGGGAAGGAAAGGAACATGGAATATTAGAACAAGACAAAAGTGTGGTCCACAAATCAGCTCCGATTTATTTTAGGCCCTCTATAAGATAGAGAGCTTTCACCAAAAATGTAAATGTTCTAGGTCACTAAGCACAATGTTTTGTTCAGCTCTCACTATGCATGATAAAGTAAAAACTTTAAGTAGCAAGACTTTCTCTAGGAAGGAAGCAGAATGAGACTAGTGCTAGCTCTTAGCTCATACCAGACATCACTTTGAGTAGCATCACCTCAAACAAAGGGAGAGTCAGGAAAGAGCAATATCTAGGGAATCAAGGGAAAGCAGGGCTGCTGCCACTTTCAGCAAGCTCTAGTTGAACGTGTTTCTCCACTCAGCGTGTTAACTATGATCCCTAACCTTCATTTACAGGCTTTTATTCTGTCCTCTGTGAGACTTCCCTAAGTCTTTCCCCCATCCCATCCCGGGCTAAAATCCTCAATTCCTTTACCAACTCTTCATCATGTTTGGTGTTCAGACCTTCCATCATCAATGAGCTAGAAGAGTGATGGAGAGAGTGAAAAGAAGCAATCTTAAAGAGAACATGGCATTGTGTTCTTTCTGGCAATAAAGCACTCCCAATAGAAATATATGTCTATATTATTAGAGACTACTCCTTTTTCTATTTCAGTAAATTAGGACTAGATTAGCATAGTGGCTACCCAGGAGAGACAGGGTCATGCATTTCCAATCTTTGTCTCTACCCTGGATAAGTAATTTATTTCTCAGTGAACGCAGCTATTAGGGGAAATTGCCTCACAATTAGTGCATAGTGGGAATTAGGAAAATCAGTTCAATTCAGAATAATGATAAAGATGTACTTGGAACATACAAGTTCTTTTTATAATTATTTGTGCCTTTATAATTGAATAATCAATAGCTAGATAAGATTAAAAAGTATAAATGGCACTTGTATTTGTTATAATTGAAGGTAACTAAATAATATGATTGATTCTTATTAAGCTTTGAGACAAGTAGAATATAGGTAAACTAAATAAGGGTGTAAATTGTGTTCTCTGGCTACTAGTAGTAAAATTGATAGAAACCACAAGAATATAAATGCAATATGCCAATAATTGTTTTTTGAATAGATTTTTTATTATATCTAAAACTTTAAAAAGAATAATACCTTTCATGTCCAATGTACTTTATAGCTTACAAATCATACCCTTGGATATTTTTATTTGATCCTGAGAACAATTCTGCCAGGAAGGCACATATTATTTTCCCAAACAGAGACTCTGAAGAGGTTGAATGAATTTCACAGCTATTTATCAAACTGGCAAGTAACAAATGAGAACTTGACACTGTGGTTTCTTATTTCTGTGTGATGTTTGCACACCACACCACGCTACCTAAGTCATTATATTAGTCGGGATAGACTACATTTCAGTGGCTCAGAACAAACGATATCTATCTGTCTGTCTATCCATCTCACACTATCCATCCAGGGCTGGCTGGAGCTCTGCTCTGTTTTCCTCAGTTCGGAAAATCATCCCAACAGAGAAGCCCTGGTCTGGCACATGGTCAGCATGACAGAGGGAAAGAGAACATGACAAAGACCCTAGAGATTTTGAAAGCTTCTGCCTTGAATGACGTAGTACATGTATCTCCATACCATTGGTCAAAGTAAATCACACAAAGGCAGAGCTAGGAAAGAGAAAGCTGGATTATTTATAAACATCCTAATTATTATTACAGTTGTTAAAAGCCCAAATTGCAAAAGTAATAAAAAATTAGGAAAAAAACATGTTTTTTGTTGTTAAAACAACAACAGTAAGTTTGCCTTTTACTCAAAGCTTACATATGAAATATTTTCTTCTTGTACTTTTTAATGAATTTCTTGGCAACACAGTACAGGAGTTTTCAAAGTGAGAGCTGTTATACCTGGGCCTTTGAGATGCTCCATGATCCAAAGTTAAATAAGTTTTGAAATTCTACATACCATCAATTTCTTGGAGAAGCACTGTAACAGCATTGAAAGCCCAAGAAATCCTAATAAAGTCCAAACTCACTTGAAATCCTGATAAAGTCCAAACTGACTTCTTATGCCTGTGCGTGACCTGACACCCACACGGGCTCCTTGGGAAATGCTGCCCTGAATCCCTCTTCAATGTCCTCCTTCTCCTCAGTCCCCACATTCAATCCACCAGAAAGTCCCCTCAGACTTCTATTTTCCTGAGTTTTAGACCCCAAAGATTGCTAAAAGCCTATTGTGAAAATCATACTAAGTATGTGACATGTAGAAAGTAACCTTTCCAAACCTCAGATTCCTGATTTTTAAGATGGGTTTAATAGTTGCTATGAGGATAAAAAAAAATACATAACATATGCCAAGTACCTGACCCAATGGGCAGTTAATTTTGATTTTCCTTATAGCTCTTCCTTTCTCGTTTCATTTACATGTTAGGAAAATAAGAGAATGGAAGAGATTTGCCATTGGCTTTTCTTATTGAACTAAAATGTTTTATTCGGTTGTTTCTTAAAAACAGCCAGCAAAACAGTGATAGAATAAACTGCCACATGCTTTGACTGTGCTAATTTCTTGTGCAGAACGTTAGAGACAGAGAGCACTGAGCCAACAGAATATGGAAGTCATGATTTCAGACATTAGCATGTGTCAAAGAGAGTGAAAGCTAAAGGCCCTTTGTCAGCATGGCTGGCTGCCACTTTCCATAATGAAGGCATATTTCCAAAATGTACCTTGAGACATTCCCCAGAGCAGGAAATCAGAAACATCCTATTTTAACACCGTATTTAGATTTGCTCAACTCTAGTCTATCTTTCTTGGTAACAAGAAGAGAGAACTATTTGTCAGGATAAGGATTGCTTGTTAAAACTCATTTTTTTTAGTGGATTTACCTTTGGGGCAGATATAATGAAGAAGAGGCTGTTTATGGGAAAGGTGAGCAAGATAACAATCATAAGAGATAAAGGCAGCCACCACAATGGATGTAATGGAGCAAAGTCAAAGTAATAAAAATAAATATAAGATAATGAAAATGTTAGAAAGTGAAGCTTTTCTACTGTACCACTTTTCAGGAGAGCCAGGCCACATAATTATTTTATTCTGGATCCCAAACCTGAATTTTCCTTTTATTTTTTTGGAGGGGGAAGGTGGGTCTCTGGCAAGTTATTTTTCATTCTATGCCTTAGTTTTTACATGTATAAAAGAAAAAAATAAATATTGTAGCATACTTTTTAGTAGATCAAGTGATAAACTTAAAACCATCTAGCAAACAGTGATTAATACAACACTTGATAATTCCCTTTGTTTTTTATCTGTCTTTCATTGTCGTTCTGGAAATGATGCAGATATGACGATATAGTTTCTGTCCTTGAGGAACTGACTAAAATGGATGCCAGCCAAAAGTATGGAAAACATTTCAAATAGATTAGACCAGAGATACCTAGTATAAGAAGACAGAGGTTGTAACACACATGTGGGGAGTAGTCACCAAAGTTTATCACAGTTTCTGGCACTTATTGCTTTTCAGTGAATATTGAATGGATGATGAGCCTGAAAGAGATATAGATCAAATGCTAAGTCACTTCTAATGAGGGAACAATGATTTCTCTACATAAGGTTGGGCACCCCTAGGACATTGATTCAGAGACTGAGATCTATGTGCAGAAATATTATTAGAGAATGGTCTTGGGATTGACATGAACAGGGGAAGGGAATGAAGCAGGATTGGGCAGAGAGAGAAATTGGGGAATCCACTGGGAGCTCAGAAGCTAGAATAGGTTTCCAGGGCACCTTCCATTGACCAGACATGCAGGCTATTCTTGGGAAGTGCATATAACATCTAGCTGAGGGAAATTCCTGGATAGGGCTGACTACTGAGGGCTCTCAGTAGTGCCCAGTATTCAGCAATAAAGAAAATGGCCTTTAGTACTGAAAGGCGGGTCTATGGGTGCAGTACAGTGTCTACTTCTACAGTCCCCCTTGTTCTGATTAGAGCCCCTCCTTCCTGTGTATCTTGGAACAATTACCCCAGGATATTGGTGCACCTCTTTTCCTCTGGAAATTTATAATAGGAACATCAGGGAGATGAATACAGACTCTGTTACTGCAGCTTTTTTTTTTAAGATCACGAATAATATTCATCATGTCTTTCTTCTTTACCCATTCAATCTTCTCCTCACCATCAACTGCAGACTCTGCTGTGCTCAATAATGGCATGCCTGCTGATGTGACCCAGAATCTCACTTCTGAGGCATCTGAGCTTCTGATCACCAAGTTCTTCTCAGTCTGTGGCTGTTACATTTGTCTATTTAACATCAAAACTGGACGAATAAGTATCTAGAGAGTGCTAAGTGGATTGCCCGAGTGTCCAATAACATCCTTCCCTTCCCCCATTACATAAAACAATCTTTTCTTTTTCTTTTTTTTTGTTAATCCTCATCCAAGGATATTTTTTACATTGATTTTAGAGTGGAAGGGAAAGGGAGAGATAGAGGGAGAGAAACATTGATTCCAACCTAGTCAGGGATCAAACCTGCAACTGAGGTACGTGCCCTTGACTGGAATAGAACCCACAACCCTCAGTCTGTGGGCCAAAGCTCCAACCGCTGAGCCAAACCGACTAGAGCATAGCCTTCTCATTTTCTAATGATCAGCTCTGCCAGAATAGTGAGTTTTCTTGCCAGCAGGTCCTTGGACATAATATGGGTCCTGAGATGCCCAGGTAGCAGCCATATTTTAAAATGTAACATTTGCTCCAAGCCAGCAGTAAACAGATTTGTAGGAAGGGAAGCAAAATTTTCCCCAGTGGCCTACCTTATTTTCCCTGGACCCACATATTCTACCTACTGAGGACATGGCATCATTCGATGGCCACTGTTTATAGTGCATAATGAACCCTGGAGAATGGCACCCCATTTCAACAGTTTGATCTTTGAGTTGGAGTCTCAGCTATGCCATCAACAGGCCCTTCTATTGCTATGTCAGGTTAGCAGCCTATGGTTGCTGAGATTTGTGATAGGGCCAGTGGATCTTACAGAGATGTGCCTCCTTCCTACCTCCTCTGCTGTAAAGTGGGTTCTTTGTTCTGACAGAGTGTTATGTGGGATTCCGTCAGTGAGTCAGATACTTTGTAAGCCCTTTGCTGGTGGTGCAGGCAGAAGACCTGCTGGTAGCAACAGCAACATTCTATGTGGCATATGTGTCTGCTCCAGCCAAATGAATCACTGTCTCTTCCAGGATGGATGAAGTTTAGTGTGATTAACTTGCTCTCAAGTGGTCTGGTGCTATTAACCCAACAGACAAAAGAAATTGAGGGAGGGTGGTTTAGTGGGGGCGGGGGAGGTGAGGTGGCAGACACAATGGTCAGGTTTCAGCACAATCAGAATGAGAGGATTTTAGGGACCAAAAAGATCCTGAAGATTACCTAATTCAATCCTTTCCTTTTATATACACTGGATCTAAAGCTCAAAATAAAAACCAAAGTCCAGGACTCTTGATTATCATCCCAATCTCCATTTTTAGCTCTTATCTTAATGCCTCTGATGCCTGTTTTGTGCGTGTGTGTATGTGTTTTGGGGATTTTTTGGCCTAACCTTGGTAGAGAGAGATGTGCTGAGTTCATTCTTGGCAGGTTGCTGGTGAAATTCATGCTACAACCAATTTAAGGTTTAGATATTTTTCCTGCATGCACATTATCATGAGTCCACAAGAAACTGTGAGATATGATCTGCAATCATAAATCAAGCTAGAAATATTGGACAAAGATAGTTTGTGTAGTGAAAATGAAAGTATTGGTGGTGTTATGTACTGACAAAACAAAAACAAACAACAACAAAAAATGTTTTTCCCTCCTCGTTCCCTCTGAAGCTGAAGGCTGCTCGCCACATAATAAAAAGTGACCCTTTGAAGCCAGCAGTACTAGCCTTCCCAAACTTGATAAGAATATTCATTTGCTTTATCACCAGACTGGACTTAAAGGAAAGTAAAAATTCAGACATGAAGAGATCAGCCAAATGATTCCCGGGCTCTTCCTGTTTCTGCCTTACCTGCCAGGATTTTTGGCACGGCATCAAAGAGCCCTGCATACCCCAGCCCAGATGCTTGTCTAGAGAATGGATGTTTTAAAGAGGTTGCCTTCTGTTCTAATTAGCTGAGTGATAAATGAAGACTATCTGGCAGTGTCATCCTCATGCTCACATTAAAATTACAGTGAATACATGAGCATGCAAGGACAGGTATAGGTAATGTACATTTATATTTCTTTGTCCACCAAGATTCCATTCCTGCTTCTTCTGGCATTAGAACTGCAATTCCCTTTGGGGAAATTATGTCTTTCAAATTATGTGTAGTCTGGGTATTGCTCCCTATTGATATGTTCTGTACAGTAGATTGATGCATAACTTGGGCTCAGCCAAAGAAACTCTCTCCCAAATTGTAAATGAACGGAGTTGATTCATACAAGAGGCTGACTCATTCTAGCACAGTGTTGTCCAATAGATATTTCTGCCATCAGGGAAGTATTATACATCTGTGCTATCTAATAGGATAGCCACTAGCCATGTGAGACCACTGAGCACTTGAAGTGTGGCTAGAAGAACTGAATAAGTGAATTTTTAGTTGCATTTAATTTTAATTACCTAAAATATAAATAGCTACATTTTCATAGTAGCTCCTATAAAAGACACCTAGAGGAGAGACATAAAGAGATGAGGGGAAGGCATTTGAAGATAGAAATTGGAGTTACACTGCCACAAGTCAAGGAATGCCTGGAGTAAGCAGAAGCTGGAAGAGGCAAGAATGGATTCTCCCCTACAAACTTCATCGGGAGCAGGGCCCTACCAGCACTTTACTTTCAGATTTCTGGCCTCCTGAATTGTGAGATAATATATTGAGGTTGTTTTAAGCCATCATATTTATGGTAATTTATTGAGACTTTCCTGGGGGAGGGGGTGAAAGAGAAAGAGAGAGAGAGAGAGAGAGAGAGAGAGAGAGAGAGAGAGGAGTAAGATGTTCTAGTCCAGCTTTCCTATCATATCAGAATCCTACCTTAATTAAACCCAGCCTTCTGGATTGTCACTTGGATGTCCATCATGGATTTCAGGGATGCTAAACCTTCTTCATTCTACCTCCAACTGTTAAGTAGGGTTCTCCTGCAATATAGAGGGGACATATCTATCTTATTTTGAGTACTGTCCTTTCAACTATAAATTCCATGAGGGAAGGGATATTTGTCTAGTTTGTTCCCCACTATAATGACAACATCTAGAACAGTGCTCAGCACGCATTAAGTTTGAAATAAATATTTAGTTCAATTAATCAATTGATTAATTAGGATTCTTGTTGCTGGGTCCTTCCCCTGGACTTTGCCAAACTTTTCTCCTGCCACATCCACTTTCAATATGAGTGCTAATCTTGGTAATGTTCAAGTTGACTGTTTCTATGGGTGAATCATATTACCACTTACCCAGGAAGAGCACAACCATGGAATTGACTTGGTTACCCCCATCTCAATTCCAAATGGTTTCTAGATTTTGCCACCACTTTATCAATTCAGAAATTTCTGAAAGGAGTAAGAATAAAATGTATCACTGGATGGTACTGAAATAATCACATCTTTGTGGAAACTTTGGGCTTTTCCCCTGCTATATTTAAACAGATTGCTTTGATCAAAATATTGTTGGACTATTGCCAAATTTATTTTTTAGACATGCTACAACCTCAAGCATAATCTCAGATTTAAGTTACATCATGTTTTATCCTTCATGCCACACAATTTGTACATTTAATTCCCAGCACTATATTCTATGAAGAAGTCTTCAGATTCTCATTAGATTTTATTGACTCCTTTCAACATTTGCTTTCAGAAAGTTTGATTGTCTTTTTTCTAAGCTCATAAGGCATTTAAGTAGCTAGTTGCAATGACTCATAGGGGTACACACTGACAAACCATAGCCTAATATTGAGAGAAAAGGCAGCTATAAAATAGATACAGACAAGCAATGTTCAACAGACTGGAGCAATTTAATGCAGGGGCTAATCATTCTATATCCCTCAACAATCTGCAGTACTGTAATGAGTGCTTATTAAAATGATTTAATCATAAATAAAGACCTAGGTTATGCTCCATATATTATATTTAAGAGACTAGAAAACATTCTTAAGAATGTCACAAACTCATCAATTTAAAAAATAGTATTTGAAAGGACAAGTCATACTTGTGTGGATAATTCTCTTGAGTGTTCCTGCTGAGAAAGCCTGGGACTCTCCAAGAGCTCCAGGAACAATAGGCTTGCCAGGTGTGAACCTTGAGGTTCTCAAGACAAAGAAGTCAGGTTATTGCCCTGGTCAGTGTGGCTCATTGGCATCGTCCATGTGCCAAAAGGTTGCTGGTTGATTCCTGGTCAGGGCACATACCCGGATTGTGGGCTCAACCCCCAGCAGTGGGGTGTGCAGAAGGCAGCCAATCATGTATTGCTCTCACATTGATGCTTCTCTTTCTCCCTCTCCCTTCCCCTCTCTCTAAAAAAATAATAATAAAATTAGGTTATCATATCAAACTGGAATATATATTATGATTTGAGACATAAGTAGGAATTCACTGGTTGATGAGTCTCTCTCTCTCTCTCTCTCTCTCTCTCTCTCTCTCTCTCTCACACACACACACACACACACACACACACACATGGAAATATCATTCAGGACCACATCTCTGGGTGTGGAAGCCTTGAAGCAAAAGCAATTTTGTGTATATCTCCCTTTATCCTAACACAAAGACAGTCAGGCTAAGGTCTAAGGTTGCATCATGAAATCATTTGTTCTTGGTTTCAGCCACTTGGGCTTACATTGTACCTACAGACACTATGCTGCCTCCTTTTCTCTCTCAAGGTCATTCCTCTCCTTTATTGACTCCAGGTGTTATTTACATTCTTTCAATCTTAACCCCCAATAAAAAAAAAGAAAACTCTGAAAGAAAGCATCAATCTGAGTTTACCTGAAACATAAGGCAACATTATTATATTTACCTCTAATCACAGATTTGTCCCATTAAAGGAACTTCAGACAATAAATGAAGAAGTTGAACTTTTGAAAGAGTTGGGAGAGTTAAGTGTTAAGAAATTTCATATTACCCAACTGGCTGACAAACAGCAAACAGCTGCTTGGGGATAAAGACTGAGTCCTCTAGACTTTAACTGGATATGTTGGAACATTGACTATTACCATTACTGTTATTACTGTACCTGTAATGCTGGTGAGGGTGGAGTGCTTATGTATCTGTGGTGTTAGGAAAATTGTGGATGCAGATCTGACAAGGCCATTTCTGCATTTGATGGTTTGGGGCTCATACTCCTTAAGAAGTTACATTTCTCTTCAACTATGAGAAAAATACATAAATATTAAATATCTTGAGAATTTTTATTCTCTTCAGTGTGTTCATAGTTTTAAAAGTCTTTGCTTATACAGCCATCTGTTGCCATTCAGACTAGAATGTACCTGAGGTTTGATTTCTTGTTATGACGCAGTGCTATCCCCTGTGAGGCTGGTTTTCACTTCCGCCTGATCATTTGTTCACCTCTCAGTTTTCACCTCAGAGGCATAACAGGGAAAACTGCTTGCTTCCCATAGAGTAGTTAAAAAATAGTTGTGATGTAGTCATTTATTTTTTGTTGTTTCAATTCCACCTATACATGAAATTATTTATCTTACTCTGACTTATTTCACTTAGCATAATACCCTTGAGGTCCTGCCATAATAACAAAAAAACTTAAAAATATAATTTTTCCTGAATCATCAGAATAATTAAACCAGTGCATGGTTACCCAGTTTCTCTAAATATTATTTTCTTTTAATGGAACTAACTTAAATGAATGAAGGAATATATTAAGTCAACTATCTTCTCTAATAAAATGGTAATATGCAAATTAACCATCACTCTGCTACATTAGCCATGCCCACCAGTCAAGCCACACCCACCAGCCAATCAGGGCGAGTATGCAAATTAACCCCAATCCAAGATGGCTACAGCCACAGAGAGCAAGGTTTCCCAGGTAACAGAGGAAGCCAAGCTTTCCATAGCCGTTGCAGGCCTAAGCCTCCACTCAAGCTACAAAGTTTCAATTATAGAAGGTAAACAAATTCAAACAAATGGCGGCAGAATGGAGCTTGAGAGAGCAGGCCAGGGTTGCCGGCGGCAACAGGGGAAGCAAAGCTTTCCGCACACCCTGGCTGGGCCCACCCGCTTAAGGCTACAAAGTTTCAATTGTAGAAGGTGAATTAACTGCCACAGAAATGACTGCCGCCCCGGAGGGAACAGCAGACTTGGCTCTGCTCCAGGCTACAAAGTTTCAATTATAGAAGGAAAATAAATCCCAGATACCAGGGCCTCTGCTTGGGTTGCCAGGGGGCATGGCCGGCCTGCAAACCACCACAGGCCCCTCGCTCAGGCCACCCCATGCCCCAAGGGAACCCCACCCTGATCAGGGACACCCTTCAGGGCAAACCAGCTGGCCCCCACCCGTGCACCAGGCCTCTATCTTATCTAATAAAAGAGTAATATGCAGATTGATCATCACTGCAACACACAATATAGCTGCCCCCATGTGGTCAAAGATCCTGCCCCCATGTGGACACAAGATGGCCACTACAAGATGGCCAGCAGGGGAGGGCAGTTGGGAGGCACCCGGCCTGCAAGGGAGAGCAGTTGAGAGGGACCAGGCTTTTAAGGGAGGGCAGTTGGAGGTGATCAACCCTGCAGGAGAGGGCAGTTAGGGGTGACCAGGCCGGCAGAGGAGGGCAGTTGGAGGTCATCAACCCTGCAGGAGAGGGCAGTTAGGGGTGACCAGGCTGGCAGGCAGAAGCGGTTAGGGGCAATCAGGAAGGCAGGCAGGCAAGCAGTTGGGAGCCAGCAGTCCTGGATTGTGAGAGGGATGTCCGACTGCCCGTTTAGGCCCAATCCCACCAGGATCAGGCCTAAACAGGCTGTTCAACATCCCTCCAGAAGTCCCAGATTGGAGAGGGTACAGGCTGGGCTGAGGGACAACCCCCCGCCATGCACGAATTTCGTGCACCGGGCTTCTAGTTTATTCAATAAATATGTATCAATTGCCTAATATGTGCCAAATGCCCTGGTAGCAAGAGGAATACAAAAGGGAACAAAACAGACAGCAATCTCTGCCCTTATGGATCTTCTATTATAGTGAAGGCAAATACCCAATAAATAAACTAATATTTTATATACAGTCAAATTATTAAATATTTACTGAATATTTGGCACATCCCCATATTTGCAAAGTGCTGTGATACTTAAAAGCTGATATATTGATGGTCGTTTTCCTTAAAATTTGAGGTCTCTCTTAACTCAAAAGAGCTAAGTGTGAAACAATTAGAAAATCAATACAATTTATGACATTTATAACAAATATAAAAAGGATAAAGGGAATAGCATGTAGAAATACTATGCCCCTGAGAGGGGTAAAGCAACTGGCCTGTGTTTCATGATTGGTAATTAGTACCGGAGCTAGAAACAAGGTGTTGGGCCCATACACAGTATTTCGGCAAGGTGACCAGAGGGAAGTGTGTGCCCAGAGGGCCGGCAGCCGCAAAGGCACAGAGCGGAAAGATAACAGGACATACAAAGAGGTCTCAAGATCTCAGGATTTTCATGTTTTGGATTTGAAGCAGATAAAACCAAGATCATTCTTAAAGACTCTTCTAACATCAAAATGTATTATTTCTTTTCAAAGAAATATCCTTCCCGTTACATACTCTTCAAGTTGGATGAAGCAGATTTTTCCACTCAATCAAAGTTTATTTTTGGAAGGCAATTTTCTATTTCTGCAACTCTGATCTCTCTTTGAAACTTCTGCCTCTCTTACTTTTTGGAGAAAAATGTCACCTGAAGTTTTTATTTTTCCTTCAACATATAATGTCTAAAGCAAATTCTTTATTTTCCTTCTTAAATAAGTTTTTTAGGGTATATTTATAGACATCATTATTCTCCCAGATGCGAAGGCTGAACACTTTGAAACCTTCCTTGCTGCTTTTATTTTTTATTCTCCCTTTTCTAGGAGTAGCAAGTCAATAGTATCTTATGCATTTGCGGTTCCATTCTACTGTTCCCAAACTAAGACAGAATCTCATTACTTCATGTTTGGATGACTTTAATAATCTCATAGTTAAGTTTCTACATCCCTTCCAGTTCATCGTAGAATCTTAGCAGAACCTTCTCTCTCTCTCTCTCTCTCTCTCTCTCTCTCTCTCTCTCTCTCCATATATATAAAATTATTGTCAACCAAAAGTGATACAGGATAAGGAAAGGCTACCAAGGTATCAATGGCATTTTTGTTGTGTTTTATATTTGCCATAAGAACAAGGATTTGTCTATCTTGTTCACTACTCTGTCTGCGGACCTGGAACAATGCTCTCCCGGACAGACTAAGATGGCTGTCCAGTCCCATGGCATTTTGATCCACTCTCCTTGATTGTGGACAAGACCTATGACTTATGGCAAAGGTGATGAGTGTCATTTCCATGATGGAAGATTGTAACATCCATCTTGCTAGCAGACTCTGACAATGGACTCTTCCCATTGCTGGCTGGGATAAAGCATGCTGCCATATGGATAGACCCACACGGCAAGGAAATAAGGGCAGTCTTTATCTGGCAGCCACCAAGTTGCGAAGGCCTTTATCTGGCAGCTCATAAAGATCTGACTCCTGTTGATAATTACATGAGCTTCCCCAGTCAAGTCTCCGATGAGACCCCAGCCCTGGTCAATGCCTTGATTGTAGCCTAGTAAGAAACAATGAAGCAGAAAACCCAGCAAAACTATATTAGAACGCCTGACCTAAAGAAACTGTGAGATAATAAATGTGTGTGGTTTAAGGCTGTTGAATTCATGTTAATTTGCTATGCATCAATAAATAATGCAAATGCCTTATAGCCATTCAATAATTAATAAATATATCAGTTGAATAAAATGAGTGAAATAACCTCTTTGTATCCTTATTCATTAATATTCTATACATACATTCAAATAAACATTTCCTAAAAGTACTTCTTAACAGTTAAGAAAACTAAATTAATTTTGAAACTTGAACCTTCAGTCTCAAGGCATTTTCTCCAGTGTTGGGTAATAATGATGTGGTGAATGAGGTAGGTTCAGTTATTGCTTTTGAGTCTTGGTTGTTGTTTGATGGCTAAAATCTCTGCTGTCTTTGAACATGTTTAATTAAAAGTGTAATCTACACTTTGGTACACTAGTTAATTAAACCTATGTCTATAGACAAAAGTTGAACTCTCCTTTTATTTCCTCAAAGAGACTTTGAAATTCCAAAGTCATTTTTCCCATAATTCTTGAGGAGGATGCTTAATTAAATTTGTATTATTTTCATATATCCTCATCACCAACAGTACATTGCACCATAGTGCTAGACATGCAGAAAGAAAATCAAATTATAAATGGAAATGTTGCAAATATACATTAAAAATTAAATTCTATAGAAGCTACTTTACTTGCAAAAGATTAATGTCAGAAGATATACCTTAATATTTCATATCTCCTATAAAATATTTAAGAATCACAGTTCTCTTCTCTTGGGAAGAAGAAAAAGTTTCAACATCCACCAAATATAGTGATATATGGGGAGTACATATTTTTATCATAAGCATTAAAGGTAAATATCAGGAGACAATATGTTTATTATCAGATTGAAAGTAGTAGTTATTGTATAGTGCTGAAAAAGTTTCCAAATGCTGATGTTTAAGTGAAAGAAATTAGAACTTGATGTATTAAATTTTTGTACAAGGCCAAATTTATTAAAGGATTGAACTATATTCTTCAATTATGTCCACCTCAAATTTTAGATGCTAAATTATCTATCCCATATGAGAAGGTAAATTAAAGAGCTTTTAAAAATGTTTTTACATAGCAAAAAGACAAAGATGGAAGTTCTAGGTCTGTCCAAAACAAAAATCTAGAAATTTTAGGACTTCAGCTCCATTAGTTCACTGGGTATATCCTAGGAATTTCTGTCTTGTTCTACATTTCTGGGATCTCTGTGATTGATGGGTGTGGTCTTTGGCAAGTTTATTAGCATGTAAAGTTCTGTATGCTTCTGCAGTCCACATTGCCCAGACTGATCATCATGAAGTTTCTAGTTTTTTTGTTTCCTAAACTGTTTCTACCAAGGAGCCTTTCAATTCTTACCAGGTTTGATGACTTACTTCCTGGCCAGGGTATCTCAGTTCCTGGCCAGGATAAAATTCATAATTGTTTTCTTTAATTTATTTTTTAACTAACATTTGTTTACTCAACCTTTTGCTCGTTTTCAGCTTGTATAAAGTTCAGTGTATAATTTCAGGTGAAACATGACACTTCTTTAGAAAACCTACCCATCTAAACCCAATAAAAACATGTAGTTCTAGGTGTTTGTGTGTGTTGGGCGGGGGAAGGGAGCTTTATGTTACTATTACCTTTTATATAAAAAGATAAGGACATATACAATATTACTTTGAATTGCTTTTTTAGTGCTGGAGATTAGTTGAAAAATAACTATGAGGTTTTAGAACTAGAAAGGGCCTTAGAAATGACTCAATCCAATCTCTTTGTTTCTTAGCTAGGAAGGTTTTCAGTGGCCCAAATTCATTTAGTAAAAGATTCAGAATACCATAAACACCTGTTAGAACCTAAATCTCCTATACCCAGTTTCTACCTTTTTTCTGTATTCTAATATTCTTGGATCATTGCCATTTTAACTCCTCTTGACCTCATCTGCCCCTAGTCCATGGCCCCTCGTTTTATCCCACATTCTGTGGTAACTCACCTTGCATGATGGCACCTTGTCCCATGTCTGCCCTCTGCATCTCTTGCCTCTGCCCTTGAGGCTCCCTAGTTTACACAGAGGTGTGAACTGCCACAGGATATGCTTGGCACCTATGCATATGCAACCCTGAAATTGAACTTTTGACTGATGGGAATTGGGAGATGGTGAATGTATTCTTAATCCCTCTCCTCCTGGACAGACTTAAAATGCAATAGTAAATATGCCCTCTCAGAAGGCAGACCTATTAGATCAAGCAAGCAAGTCCTGCTGGATTTTAAGAAGTGACCAGCTCAGTAATACTTTGTTCTATTTACTCTCCTTCCTTCAATACCTCATTCTTTATTTCCTTCCTGCCTGCCTCCTTGGGATTTCTCTCACCAATAAAGAACTAACATAGAAATTTTTGCCTTAAGCTATACTTCTAGAAAAACTAAGCTAATATACTACCACATGTCTCAGACATAGAGGGTGAGGCAAAAGTAGGTTTACAGCTGTGAGTACACAAAACACAGTTTAATTTTGTATTATTATTTATTTATTATTGTATTATTTTCCATAGGAACAATTGTAAACCTACTTTTGCCCCATGCTGTATATATCTACTTCTTATGCTTGTGCTGATTTTTTTTTTCTTATCTGAGTGGGGAACTCCTGATCATTCTTCAAGTCCTAGTTCACTGTGTTCTGTAAAGTTTGATCCACTCAAGCAGAATTAATCATTTGGGTCTATCGTTGCATTTACGTAATGTTTCACAATGCTATGTGTTACTGATTAAACATGAACTGCTTAAGAGCCATGTCCTATGCTTCTTTGGATTCCCTACACCATGAATGGAATCCATGGAATGAATGAGTTAATTAAAATTTACTATTAAGACCATGTCCTAATTTAGTGGTTTGTGTGAATGCAGAAAAATATCTGAGCTGAAGATTTATACTGCATAAATACTTTTTATGTAATTATATGTACCTGTTATGTATTTATATATCATAGTGAATATCAAAAAAATTGATTTACCTATACATTTTACCTGTTTAGCTATCTGTCTCCTACCTCCCTTTCTTTCTATTGTCTGTATATAATATCCTTTTGAAGATGAGAAAGAGAACAGATGAGTGCCATTGATAAAGAGATAGAACATGAGGTTGCTTGTTCAAAGTCAAAACACTGTAATCTTCGGAGAGTTGGTTTTTATTGCTTTAGTTAGGAACTGAGCCTGCACTTCTCTTTTGTTTGGGTCCAGTGTGTTTTGGTTCTGACAGAGATTTTGTTGTTATAATGGTCTCACTGCAGTACTTAAACTAGAAATAGCAAGTCTGAGAAATGACATCATTTTCCCCAGAAACTGAGATGACAATAAAGAATTTTCATTTGTAGCTGGAATACTTGGAGTTTCAAGTCAATACTGGATTCCTGACCACATATTAATTTATTCTCAGATTCTTCTCTAACATACCCCTCTGTTCCAACCTCCATAACTACCTCGTGTAATTGTTACTGTTTTGATTGGTAGGTGTCACCTCTCATTTCTGTGCCACAAGCTACTTGCTAGTCCAAAGCCAGTCATTGCATAACTCCCATGGAATGAGGGACATGTCCACCCATATCCACTTTATTAATTAAAATCACCCAGGGCTTCATCAGTTTCGGGCATATTATGCTTCTCATCACTCAGCTTTCTTTCAAATTTATCCCTCAGGCTTTTGCCTCCATAATCACCAAAAAAAAAAAAAAAAGGCATCAAATCCTGAGTGCTTCACAAGTACAAGAACTTTGGTTTCTGTGTTCTAAAAAACAATAACCACTTATTATATCACTATAAATGTTCAGAAAATGTGCAATGATAATTTTGCATCCACTTGAAAATAAACTATCAGCATGTAATTATTACCTACTGAGTTTATTTCTGACGTGAATATCTTATTTATGGGTAAGAATAAATGGGAGAAAATCATTCCTTGGTTGTTCCATTTACCTCTTTATGATTTATTCAAATTATTTAATTTAGTGCTTTTTTTTTCAGTTCTGTACATTGAGATAATGCATCCTGGGAAATACCTACATTCTGTTTGTCCAAAACATTTATTTAAAATGAATTAAAGCTCTTGAAGACTTTATTATATTTGTTCTGTATTATGCCTTTAAGAGATTTCCCAGCTTCTGTCAAGGTGCCTAATATTTCTTGTTCTGAGTTTGATGTAAAATGCCATAAAACAACTCTAGAAGAGTGTAGGCAGTCTCCATACTGCCAAACGTAAGTGATTAAATTATAGCTATTTATTTTAAGCTTATAAGTCCATGTGTCATTCAATTTTCTGTTCAATAATGGTACTTTAAGCAAATGATATATGAATAGATGGAGACAGAAAATTAATGAATATGATCATTTTCTTAATTAAAATAATTAAAAAGGAGCCGCATAAGTTTAGGAAAACCAACCTTAAAGTTGCATAGTAAGTCCTATAGATTTTTTATCTGTATTTCCTATACTCTAAAATGCTAAAACCATACACACATGATGGCAGTGAACAAGACTTGTTTGTTAAAGTAATCTACGTGCCAAACATGACCTGGCCTGTTTTTTACTCTTTTTTTTTAAGTATCAGGGGCACAGGCTTCTGTGGGCTTCTCAGACAGGTTAGGTCCCAGATAGGAAGTGCCTGGGAAAGCAATGAAAAAACTCTGGAATTGGTTGGCTCGATGACTCTCAGGCTCAAATCTAGTACCAGTGGTACAACAGGACAATGAGGACATGGGTACTGAGCTGTTTAAATTCAATGGCAAAAGAGGAAGAGGAGTACACATACTTAAGGACAGCATGTTACTTCTGGTCTTAGGTTGAGTATTGAACATGTCCCCCATTTCACAGATAAGGTGAAACCAATTTTAAAATGTCAGGATTTAACCAACCAGTGTAGCTCAGTGGTTGAGCATGGACCTATGGACCAGGAGGTCATGCCCTGGTGGTGGGATCGATCCGTGGTGGGGTCATGCAGGAGGCAGCTGATCAGTGATTATCTCTCATCATTGATGTTTCTATTGCTCTCTCTCTCTCTCTCCCTTCCTCCCTCAAGTCAATTAGGCTCGATCTCCAGCTCTGGTTGGGTATGTGTAGGAGGCAACAAATCAATGTGTCTCTCTCACATCAATGTTTGTCTCTTTCTGTCTCCCTCCCTCATACTATCTCTAAAAATCAATGGAAAATATCCTTGTGTGAGGATTAAAAAATAAATAAAAACCAAAACAAGCAAACAAACAACAAAAAAATGTAAGGATTTAGTGTTCTCATTTATGGACATTTCCTTATCCTTCTCTCTGGTATACTCTCCTACACGCCGTATTCTGCCCTATATTCCTGGTAAATTCTTTCCTCAGGGAATAGGGGCTGGAGGACTTCTGCATCATAATCTGTTAAGCAGCATCCCTGATTTTTACTCATTTTAGATTCCAGGAGCACAAGCCTCCTCCACCTCAGTTATGACAACCAAAAATGCCTCTGCACATTACCAAATATCCCTTGAGGGGCAAAATTGCCTGTTGGTGGGAATCACTGTGCTAAAAGAAAAAGTATAGAAACTGCCTTAAATATGGTGATGCTAGCTGTTCTTCTTAAACCTCAGTGACTCAATGCAATAAACAATTATTTTTTTGCTCACTGTAGTCAGTTAAAAAGCCTTCCTAATGTAATTATGATCTAAGGAACAAAGCCCCCTACATTTCACCAATCAACCTTCCTAGGGAATGGAAAAGGAGACCAAGGGAAAACCTGACTGTCCAGTTCTTTACTGCTTTGGATAAGAATTAATATGCACATTGTACCCCTTTCCTGAGAAAAGTAGTCATTGGCATGGCCTAGATCCGTGGTCGGCAAACTGCAGCTCGCGAGCCACATGCGGCTCTTTGGCCCCTTGAGTGTGGCTCTTCCACAAAATACCACGGCCCGGGCGAGCCTATTTTGAAGAAGTGGCATTAGAAGGAGTTTAAGTTTAAAAAATTTGGCTCTCAAAAGAAATTTCAATCGTTGTACTGTTGATATTTGGCTCTGTTGACTAATGAGTTTGCCGACCACTGGCCTAGATGAACATAAACTGGGAAATCTAGTCCCTAGATAGGCATCCATATAAAGGCAATGATTCTATCTTTTAAAAAAGGAACAAAACATAAGTATTTGGGGGCAAAGTGGGGAATAGTTTTTTTCTTCTCCATGTACCCCCTGAGTTTGGGCTGCTGACAGACTTGGGAGAGAAACTAAACTGAGGTGCCACTGAGCAGAAGATATTTTAAGTCATTAACCCTGAAAAGAAGGGGGGGGGGGAATCTCAGAAACCTACAGATGTTATAGTTTCATAATTAGATTAATTATAAACATTATTTTGAGACATTTAAATTCTATGTTGCATTTTCTTTAAACTGAATTTACACGATAGTGTGGGTTTAGAAGAACAGAAGTCTAGATTTTTATTTTGACTGTCCTCACTGGCTTGTGATTTGGGGCTAAACATTGAACTTCCCAGCATGCTTGTTCTGCATGTGTCAAATGGGCATGAAACCACGTCTCTTTAACTTTCTTACAGGGGATTGAAATGAGAGGGAGTTTATAACTATATTTGAAAAAAATTATTCTATCAAACTTCAAAATATCATATTTAGATCTCACTACTTATTATGGGTCACTGTGTGGGGCTGGTGATTGAGTCAGATATTGGTCCACTGTCAGGTAGCTATAGGGATTCTGAATTACCTGAAGAAAAGAAGGCTGAGAGTATGTATGGTAATCTTGTGAGCCCAGTGAACAGTTAGACATATTTGTGGAGATCCTCGTCAGTCTATATAAAAGGAACCACCTCTCTTATGTAAGGACTATAAAGGCCTCTATGACAATAGTTGAAATATACAGAAGATAAACTTTTGTAAGCCAGAACATTCTCAGTAACCAACAGTTAGATTTTAATTTTTAATATTGGATACCTCAGTAATATCTTTGTTACAAGGCTCTCAAGGGAGCTATCCATGGTTCTGATTATCTATTCCTGACTTTTCTGCATCACAAGGCCAGTATTCCTATTCTTTTTTTTAAAATATATTTTTATTGATTTCAGAGAGGACGGGAGAAGGAGAGAGAGATAGAAACACCAATGATGAGAGGGAATCATTGATCAGCTGCCTCCTGCACACCCCCTACTGGGAATCCAGCCTGCAACCCGGACTTTACTGGAATCGGATCTGGGACCCTTCAGTCTGCAGGTCTACACTCTATCCACTGAGCCAAACCATCTAGGGCCAGTATTCCTATTCTTGACCCAATATTTTCCTTGAACATTGTCCTCCTGATTGTAACTAACCTTAACGTTACTGTCCTTTAGACCAAAACTAATCTGGAAAAGCATTCTTACACCTTGAACAATTTCCAATTTAATTTCCATTAAGCTTCATGAGTTAAGGAGTTAACTTGCTGCCTAAATTAATCAATATGTAGCCTAATACTCATATTCCCAAGCTATGCCCCAGATCTACATTCTAGTTTCAAGCTGGACTAATTACACAATGAAAAATAAACATATTATGGATATAGTCAATGACTGGAGAAGTACCTTCATAAAGAATCAATAACTAAACTATAGTGCAAGGTCAAACTAATTTTTATGATTTGTGACATTTTAAAATATTTGAGAAGAATCTGAATTTGGAACACAGAGAAATCTTTAGTGATAGTTAGATATATAGTGAGAATAATAATTTAGTTGTAAATTAATACTTCTGCTGATAGTTCAATTTTCTTATCTCCACCAAACATCCCAGCAGACTCATATATATAGCAGGTGATTAAATCATATGGGCTGCTTTGATACTCATTATATTATCTCACATGATTTTATGTCATGTAAATGCCCTCCTCTGGTAATAAGGGAAAAAAAAAGATGAGAGGTCTGTTTTCTGCATCATGGTTCGATTATTTTCTTCAATGACCCTTAAGAATCTGAGTATATTATTTATGCCAAGCACACAAAACACATCACCTGAACTAGGAAGAACTGTATTTTGTGGGTTTGATTCCTATTAAAGAGTGAGTTTTAAGAGCTGAGAGAACAAATAAACCAGCTTGAGGCATATTGATCAGGGAGAATTGCAGCATTGGAGCTGACTGGAAAGTCCATTTTTTGCTACTGGAATCAGAATCAAATACAGCAGCAAGAAAACTAGAGATATTTTTTAAACTATAAAAAAAAAACATGTTTCAGGAGCAAATGGCCTAACTCTCATAAAAGTTAGGTTTAATCAGGTACTTTCAAGGAAAGGAAATATGGATAAACTGTCAGATGTATGATTTACCTGACACATGTATTATTTACATTGCATCTGGCTGAACTTTTCCCAGACAATGATATAAAAATGTGTAGGGAGTGACTATACAGTAGAGTCAAGCCTCGGACTGACCTGTGGCAGGGCCACAAACAAGTCCCAGCTTGGAAGGCAGAGCCCTCCTAGCATAATTAAGCTTGACCTTCTGGTCCTCCCTAGTTTCTTCCTAGGTAGCTAATGGGCTGTGGGAGGTGCAGCAAGTGCTGCCAAAAACAAGGTGAAACTCACAAGAACATTGTAAACATGTTGACCACTACCCTTGTTTTGCTTTGTGTGATCTGACTATAAAATAAAGCTTCGGCTTGCAGGCTGGGTCACTGTTTCCTCATCCAGGCACAGTGATCCGACCTAGCCCCAGCTGTATTCTTGTCTGTCTTCTTTAATCCTTCACCACCCCTTCTCAGGCTCACCAAACCTGGCCGTGCTGACACAGCACAAAAATGCACTAGATTTCTATATGTTTTCATTAATATAAAATAAATATAGATATTTTAATCTGTTTCATTATACTAATACTGTAGTATCACTGCTAAACATTGCAACATTTAGAAACATGTGTATAGTTCCCCTTGCTAGATTTTCCATGGCACTTAAACAGAAAACCAATAAATATAGCAGACTTTCTATATGTAGCTAGGACCCATGATATTTGAATATGGGAGGGGAAGAAGACTACAAAAAACATATTAATTGGCAATTATTGCTTTTATTTTTATCTTTTCTATCCTGGGTGCTGTATGAATAGCATAAATAAATGTATTTAAAATTTGGCCTTATTTATTGATTTGAATATCAGATACAAGTTAAAGGGGGAAAAATAACTCCCAGGCACTAGGATGACTAGTCTAGCTTGACAGTAGCCCTAAATTGTTGATTATATGCTTTGAGTTTTGCACACTACTTTCATTTTATTTATACACACACTTGGCTGTTCTATTGTTTATCCAATATACAATTAGGTTGAAAGCCCAAGGAAAAAAATATTTTTAAAGAATGACATTGTTGCCCGGCTGGCATAACTCAGTTGTTAAGTGTCGACCTATGAACCAGTAGGTCACGTTTCAATACTGATTAGGACATATGCCCCGGTTGTGGGCTTGATCCCCAGTGTGGGTCATGTAGGAGGCAGCCAATCAATGATTCTCTCTCATCATTGATGTTTCCCGCCCCCCACCTCTCTCTCTCTCTCTGAGATCAATAAAAAAAATATTTCTTTAAAAAAGAATGACATTGTTCACTTCTTAAAATAAGGTAATATGTGTCCATTGTCCTCCCTGCATGTCTCTGTTTTTTCTTAAATGTCCTTTAGGACAGCGCTTTCCAGACTATAATGTGCAAGTGAATCATGTATGCATCTTGTTAAAATGCAGAATTTAAAAGTAGGTCTGGGATGGAGGCTGAGATTCTGCATTTCTAAAAGCACCCAGGTAGTGCTGATGCAGCTGGTCTGCAGGCCATACTTCCAGTAGTGAGGCATTAGTCTATTGTGTAATAGCTATCATGTGAGCAGCTATTATAGTCAGCTATTTGACCTTACTTTTTCAGAACTCTTATCTTTACAATAGGAATGGGAAAGTGTAATGATTAAGATGGTGGGCTCTGGTGTCAGGTGACCTGAGTTTGACTTCTGGCTTTCACCTTTACTTAGCTGCGACTAAATTGTAAAGCCTTCCCAAGCCTCAGTTTCCCATTACATAAAAAGTTGATAATGTCTGGGCCTCCAATGTGGAATTCTTGTGTGGATTACATGAGATAACATAAAGTATGACAGCAAGCACTATCATTTATATCTGCATTTATATACAAGTGAAGGGGCTTTCAGAAATTACATAGTGTAGCTCTTGATTTTTAAAGCTTGGGATGTAGAAACATATTAGATCAACTAAATTTCTTTGGATCACTCAGCAAGTGTATATCCAGCAGGGTCTGAGAGAAAACTTGGAAGGATAAAGACAATTGAAACAAAATTTATTATTTATGCAGATGCATTAATTAAGAAATGAATACATATGATTCCACTCATGTGTGGAATCTAATAAATAAAATGAACTATCAAGCAAAATAGAGACAGACTCATAGACAGAGAGCAGGCTGACAACTGTTGAGGGGGGTATTGGGGAGATGGGTGGAGGTATGTGGAAGGATTGAGAAAAAAGAGAGAAAAAACTCAACTCATGGATATGGACAACAGAGTGGTGATTGCTGAGGGGAGCTTCTACCTATAAGCTCCATTTACCTATTGAGGATGTCATCACTTCCACCTTCCCCATGTGCTTGGTGAGTTGGAGCTGAAAGCTCCATTCTACCCCATCATCTGTCCCTCTGTGGGTCACTCAGGAATATGAGGAACAACTCTTGCTTTTATTTATAATGGAACTAGAGGCCCATTGCATGATTTAATCATGCACATGGTGCACCAGCAGGCTGGCTGTCCGCCGGTGCACCAGGCCTTCCGAAAGCCTCCGGCGCGGCGGAGGCTTTCGAAAGGCCTTGTGCCGGAGCAGACAGCCGGCCAGCTCCCCCGCTTTGGCTTTTGATCGCGGGGGAGCTGGCCGGCTGTCCACCGGTGCACCAGGCCTTCCGAAAGCCTCCAGCGCAGCCATGGCACAGACGCTGGCGCCGCGAGCTCAGCGTCCTGCTGGCCTAATCAGCTACCCCAGCCACCCTGAGTCCTGCCCCCTGCGCCTCCTGCTGGCCCAATCGTGGGCGTAGCGGAGTGATGGTAATTTACATATTACCATTTTATTATGTAGGATTGTAAAGAATACCTAGAGAGAAAAATTGGCATTTGGAATAGAAATGTCTTTTAGTGCAATAGTGCATTATCTTTCTTTGTCTATTCCTTAAAAAAAATGCTGTCATTTTGAATTAACACTTTTATTCAAAGCAAAGAACTGAAAAATGTCCTGACCTCCTTGATTAAGCTCTTTTCTTAAGTTAGACAGTTTTGATTTTTAAATATTTGGTCTAAAACATGTCAAGTAGATAATATACTAGGGTTTTGTGAGTCCATTTAAAAACCTGCACTAAAGGTTGTACAAGAGTCTTATTTGTTTACAAATATTTCTCTAAGCACATCAGCCTTCTGCTTGGGCCCACGCTAACATTTTGAAAGATGCCTTAACCAAGCCTCAGACCACATAATCAATTAGGAAAATGTATTTTTTACAAGTAAAAATAGGCTTCCTTATTGATCAAAATGGAGAGTTCTCTGAGAAATATTTAGCAAAGATACAAAGTAATAGCTCTGGCCAGTGTTTCTCAATGCTTAGAACATTGGCCTATGCACCCAAGTGTCACAGGTTCATTCCCAGTCAATGGCAAGTACCTGGGTTGCAGGTTCGATCCCTGGCCTTAGTTGGGGCACATGTGGGAGGCAATCAATGGATGTGTCTTTCTTACATCTCTCTCTCTCTCTCTCTCTCTCTCTCTCTCTCTCTCTCTCTTTCTCTTTCTCTTTCTCTTTCTCTTTCCTTCCCCCCTCCCTTCCTCCCTTCCACTCTCTCTAAAAATCAATGGAAAAAATATCCTCAGGTGAAGATTAACAACAACAAAATATACACAAAGTAATATAAAGCCCTTTTCAAATGTATTAATTAAAATGAGATTTGCAATAAACATGAAATCTGTCTTCTTGCTTGGTACAGATATAGACCTTTTGATTTGTGTCACAGGGACAATGTGGGATGTGAGTATACTAAGCAATCTCTCAGAGTACGTGCCTGAAATTTAAGAAACTCAGAAATAAAGGATCTCTACCGACAAATCACTTTTATTTGACACCTGAGCAGTGAACATAGAGATCTGACAGATTTGAAGTTAGCATGTGAATGTGGAAAATATCATTTTTGTAAGTGCATAGGGAAACATTGTTTTGTGACACGGTGATGATCTATTGAAGAAAGTAACCACTGTACCAGAAAGACTTTCTTTCATGTATATATTCGCTGGGGACAGAGCTTGACAGCTGTTTCATTTAGGAAAAAGCACACCATTAATGCTGAAATTCTTAAACTTCAGCTGCAACTGGCTTTTAGAGTCAAGCGTGGGCCCAGTTTGAGCTCATATTCGTACAAAGACCCCACAGCTCTCCTTGCCAGCCTGCTTCACAGAAGCCATAGAAGGTGTATAATCTGGCTTTATTCTGGAGCTGGCTTTGATCAGAGATAATTTATGTCACATAGAAAATAGTTTGATAAGCTTCCCATGTTCCATGATTGTACAACCAAGATAGCTCATCGCCGTGGCATGGACTGGGCCCTCAAGACCTGCTCAATTAGTGTTTTTTCGTACAAGGCACTCCATCCCCTGGAAAGCAGGAACATGTACTGCTCAAAGTATATCCTGAGACAAAGCCTGAGAAAACATACCTCACCACAAATGCTAATCCTAAGATGTCATTACCTCGTTCTTCTGGGGGCAATGTGTCAAAGATGTTTCCCCCCACAGGCTTTGGGTGTCCTTCGTAGCAAAGGGATGATGTCTTCCCTGTCCAGGCTCTAATACCCTCCTGGCTGGGAACCGATGTGAAAAGTCCCATTGCTACCCTGAGCAAGGGTGCCTGTGAGCACGGTCAACTTTACATTCTCCTGGCTTGTAGCTGTTAAAGTAAAGCCAGGTTTCCTGCTCTTCTTCTCACCGTTGGACTCCAACTTAAGATTCACAGAACAAACTGTAGGAGGCAACAGCAATCAGGTCTTGCATTTCTGTACTGGCCTTTGCCTGAGGCACCCATTTTTGTCAATGTCTACCTTTCACCTCCTCTGAATATCCAGGAGGGAAAAAATACAGTTGATCCTAAATGAGTTCATCAAAATTCAAAGGGAGTTGTCAGGAAAAGTAATTTGTCCAAAAAAAAAAAAAAAAAAAAAGGCAGGGGTGGGGGAAGTGGACTGGAATAAGAGTTTATTTGCAAAATTAAAAAGTACCCTGGCTTTCACTTTCCAGGGAAATGTGTGAAGTGCCGTTTTCTCTGACGGGCACACCAAACCTTAAACAAAAAGTGGAGAATTGAAACTATTTTCCAAATATTATAGGTAGTGGTATCAAATGGAGTTTCATATCACATACAAACTATTTTGTATGTGCGTATACGTATGATTCTTATTCATTCCTTTGTTGTACTCCCTTTATGTATCAGGCTCAGAGGGATATATTCTTTAGCAAGCAACCAGAGCCACTCTGATTCCAGAAAAAAAAATACATTTCTGCTAAAAAATGAGAGACAAGAGTGCTGTTCTGAGAACCTGCAGCTCTCAGGGCAGACATTGGGAGACACTGGCGGCTCCACTCTCCCCTCAAACCTGCAAGTCTCCTGTCTGCCATGCCAGAGAGCAAGAGCAGAGCAAGGGGCAGGCAAAATGCAAACACCTAGACAGGTAAAGGGAGCATTCACGGTCACAGTGGGGTAGCTATGCAATGGACATGGAGTCCACCAGTCCAGGGCTTCTCAGTGTTGCTCGAGGCCTGCCGGGCAGAATCACTGCTCCTCCCTACTGAGTCAGCCTCGGTGGGCTGTGGGCCCAGGGTCCAAGCACACCAGGTGATTTTTGCATACACATGGAGGTTTGCCAATGACTGACTCTAATCTAATATTTCTTCTAGTGATATTGACTTAACATCACTCTCAGCAGCATCACAACAGCTGGGTTTTATTGAGAATGTACTCTGTGGGATCCTGTGCTTTGCATGCTTTATCTTCTCTAACCTTCACACCAATTCCATGAATTAGGATCATATAAGGTAGTGTAAGTATAAGGACATCAGGCTAGAGAACTGAGGACCTTTCTCAAGGTCACAACAGTCAGGAAGCCATAGAGTCAGAATTCAGTCCCTCCAACTATGCAGCTCTCCCTCTTGATTGAGTACTTTGTAGATAAAAATCTTCACAAAGAATATTGCTTTTTGTGGAGACTCTAAAATAGTGCCAATGAATAGGAAATGTTTTAGAGGGAAAATGCAATTAACTCAAATACTTGACAGATAGTCTAAGTAGCTTAATCTCATCTAGTCTGTTGTATTAACAGAAATTCTGGAGTCAGCCACAAGTTAGAAGAAAGGTGCGAATGAAATGAGCATAAAGAAACTTGAAATCTGCATAGACCAATGTCTAGTAAAAAATAGTGAAGTGTCTTGTGGGTGATTAAGTAAAATAACTTTAGTTTGAAATTTTAAATTCTTCTCATTTCCTAATGATTCTTTCATTCTCATTCTTCTTAGGTTTCACCCCTTTTTCTGAAAGTATCTGGAATATTGCTACATCACAGGGTTAGTATTTTAAAAATATTTACATTAGATTATACACTAATCTTACTTCCCTGAGACAATCAGTGTACAGGAGATATAGCACAACATGGTTCAAAGGAGTCATGGATGAATATTAACATAGTTTTGATCTAGTTCTTTCTATAGAGCTGCCCTCTGTTTAAGGAACTTATGCTCTTTTATAATATACTAGAGGCCCAGTGCACAAAATTCATGTACTCAGTGGGGGTGGGAGGGTCCTTCAGCCCGGCCTACACCCTCTTGCAGTCTGGACGCCCTCAGGGGATGTCCAACTGATGGTTTAGGCCTTCTCCCTGGGTAGTGGACCTAAGCCAGCAGTCAGACATCCTTAGCGCTGCCGCGGCGGGAGAGGCTCCCACCACCACCGCGGCACTTGCCAGCTGTGAGCCCAGCTTCTGGCTGAGCGGTGCTCCCCCTGTGAGAGCACACTGACCATTAGGGGGCAGTTCCTGCATTGAGCGTCTGTCCCCTGGTGGTCAATGCACATTATAGCAACTGGTTGTTCGGTCAACCGGTCATAATGGTCACTTAGGCTTTTATATATACAGATCTGACATCATCCATACAGGGTCATTACAGAACTTTGCTATAAGTCTTCCATGTTGTTCCACAGCTTTAGTAGCCAAAGCCTAAGTCTTGTTGAGTGCCAGGGAAAGTGATTGAAAAATTTAGTTGGCAGTTGTAGATGTTCCAGTTCTTTGAAAAAGTGCATTCTGTTGGCATGGGTCACACAGGATACTCAGGAAAAACTGAGAAGTTTTTTTGTTGGGATTATAGTACTACCTCCGCCTCTCTCTTTCCTGTGTTGGCTTTTATTTGAGAGGCCATCCTGGTAGCTTTCAGATCTATCATCATATCTCGATGGAGAAGAGGCTCCTTACACCTATCATGTCAACAATAAGACTATATTTTAGGTGAAGATTTTATTCAGGGGATGTATGAATGAAGCATTTATAAATATTAAGGAGGATCATGGAGATTATCATGAGAAGATGCTAAGAGACTTTCAATGTGTGCTTTGATAATAACTGCTGTATTAAAAATTGATCTGTATTGAGATGAGCTGCAGTCATAAGCCCAAAATTAAGTATGATATAGATGTTAGCACCGTGGATGTGGAAGTCAGAAAGACGTAGCTTCAAATCATAGATCTCCATAGTCTTGTATGCCTCAGAACAACACACGTAACTTCATTTATAAAATGTGGATGAGAATGCCTAAATTATAGGGATGTATGGAGGATGTGGATATCTCCTTTATATAATATCTCAATAGACAGAATTACAGAAGTAAAAACATAAAAAGTAAAATGGAACCAGCTGATATTTTACTACACACAAGCACATTTTTCTTTTGTGTGTGTATAAAACATGTTTTATTATATTAGAAAAATAAATTGTTTTTGCATGATACTAAACACCCAGATGAAAAACTAAAACAAAATTAACCAATCATCGCTGATTAGATAAACATCCAGATGTTTGGCATTGAATAGATGAGACATCTGGCTCATGAATAGAATTTTTTACTTTTCATATGCAAGTCTGGATGATGCTACTTGGTGTATATTTCTACATTTTTTTCCCCGAAGTAATAGGCATATGAGTCATTTTAAAGAAAGATGTAGACTAGGGAATACATTTCAATTTTAGGTGAATTTTAATCTTGCCATTAATTATTATTCTCCAGTTTCACACTGTATTCAATTTATTCAATAATAATTTTGAATCTTTTATATAGCAAACATGCATTAGGCGATATGGATTTTAAAACAAACACACAACCCCTAGCTGGAGATAGGACACATTTGAAGGAAGAAGCAAATGTTTGAAATAATAAAAAATTAGCATCGACATTGAAGGAGCATAGGGATGCCAGAGGCACACAAGTGGGCCCCCTCCACCTCTCCCAGCTAGAGAAAGTAAAGAGGAACAAAATATCTGGGAAGACTTCCAAGAGGAAGATGATATTGGAATAGAGGAATAAAAACAAATAGCTTTGTTCCAGGTGAATGAGGAGGTGAAGGTCATGGGTTTACCGCTGGAGCTTAGGATCTACAAGTAGGGTATTTTATAGATGAGACAGTGAGGATAGATTCTAAATGGCTTTCTTTTATAGTCAATGCGGTGACAAGGTGATGCAGAATGTGAGGGCAGTAGTGTGAAGGGTGGACTGTTGAATAATTAAATGATATATGGCTTTGTTTATAGTGTCAATTATTTTGTGATAGAAATATTTCTGGCTGGAATCCCAAACATTGGACTCATCCCTAACTGTCAACTCTGTTATACCTGACCTTGGGATTTCTGTACTAATATTGCTGTTATGTGGAACTAGAAGGTGATCCCCATCATCAGAATTCAGAGCCCAAGCCTCAGTGTCATTTCAATTGCTCTCTGGAGCAAAGGATATTTGAGTTTTGCCAAGAGCTTGGCAAGAGCCATTAACACACATTTTTTAATTAGAAGCAAAGTTAAACATTTTTTAAAAGAATATCTCAATTATAGTTGACATACAATTTTTTCAGGTGTACAACATAGTGATTAGATGACATTTATATAACTTTTAGAGTGATCACCTCAATAAGTCTGGTACCTATCTGACACCAAACATAGTTATTACAAAACTATTAACTATATTCTCTATGTTGTACTTTTTATACAGCCAATAATAGGCCAGGGCTTTGCAACCTTCCACAGCAAGATCTGAGCTATAATCTCAAATATGATTTCACCTCTTTAGTGACAGAATCTGATAGCCAAAATATCTTGGCTATTTTCCTGATAGCCAAGATATCCTGAATCCACTTTACACTAAGAATATATGTTATTAATCTCAAAAATCAACCTTACTCTATTTTATAGCTTAGCCAACATGAAAAATTAAAATGATAGTGTTTTGTTTATTGAAGGCTAATGGTAAGTTTTAATATCTGGTAAGGCTTGTTAACTCTCATAACCCTTACGTTTTTCTTTCCATTGCTTTTCTTATAATTTCTATTACACTTAAAATTCATACTAAATGCTTTAGCATATACTTCTAAAAAGAGAAACTTTTTCATGTGTGCACAGTCATAATACCAACATTAAACACAATTTCTACCTATTATCTAACATCTAGTTCATATTGAAATGTCCTGGGTTGTACCCCTAATGATACTAAGAGATTTCATACTTGATAGAAAGAAGACAAAAATAAGTAAGGATATAGAAAACTTGAGCAACACTATGAACTTTACCGAATAGATATTTTTAGAACCCCCCACTCAATAATAGCAAGACACACATTCTTTTCAAATGCACAGAGAACTTTTACCAAGATAGACCATATCATTGGCATAATGCATGTCTCAATAAAAAGTATTCAGATCATTCAAATCCATTATATAACAAACATGGAGTTATATTATACTAGAGGCCCAGCACATGAAAATTTGTGCACTTGGGGGGGGGGGGGGGGTCCCTCAGCCCAGCCTGTGCCCTCTTGCAGTCTGGGATCCCTCGGGGGATGTCCACCTGCTGGCTTAGGATCACTTTGGGGGATCAGGACTAAAGTGGCAGTCAGACATCCCTCTGGCAGCCTGGGAGCCCTTAGGCCCTGGGAGTGGGCCTAAGCCATCAGTCGGACATCCTTAGCACTGCCACAGAGGTGGGAGAGGCTACCGCCACCGCCACTGTGCTCACAGCCGTCAGCCTGGCTTCTGGCTGAGCAGAGCTCCCCCTGTGGGAGTGCACTGACCACCAGGGGGCAGCTCCTGTGTTGAGTGTATGCCCCCTGGTGGTCAGTGTGCATCATAGCGACCGGTCATTCCCTGTTGTTCCACCATTTGGGTCAATTTGCATATTGACCTTTTATTATATAGGATAAGAGAAAGAGATCTGGAAAAATCCCAAACAAAATAAAACAATACACTGTAAATAACACTTGGATCAAGGAACACATCAAAAGGAAAAATAGAAAGTATTGGAGGACTGAATAAAATGGAAAACAAGACATACAAAATTCTTGGGATGCAACTAAGGTAGTGCTAGAGGAAATATACAGCTTTAAACACTTACATTAGTAAAAACCAATGATGAGTCTCAGATTAATTACCTAAGCTTCCTTCTTAAGACATTAGGAAAAATAGAGCAAATTTAACCCAAAGTAAGCAGGAGAAAAGAAATGACAAAGATAAAAACAAAAATTTAAAACATAGAAAACTGAAAAACAAGGGAGAAAAAGCACGGACACTGTAAGCCTGTTCTTTGAGAAGATCAATAAACTTGATCAAGCCTTCAGCCATATTGATCAGGAAAAAGGAGAGATGTTACCAATACCAAGATGAGAAAGGGAGCAATGTCATAGATCCTACAGACCTGCAAAGGATAAAAAGGAAAATTTATAAGCAACATTTCACCAAACAATTTGAAAACTTAGATGAAATAGAAAAATTTCTTAAAAAATGCAAACTACCAAGTCTCAAGAAGAAACAACCTGAATTGAATTTGTAGTTAAAAAACATTTTCATTCAGAAAACTTCCAGCCAAATAACTTCACTGATAAATTCTATTAAACATTACAAAGGATAGGTAATACCAGTGATACCAACACCTAGAACATTTGGCACACAGTAATTATGTAATAAATGTTAATTGAATTAATAAATACATTTTTAATCTCTCTCTGTACAAACATCTACTTATATGTACAAACTTAGGTATGTGTGCTTCATCAAGTTGTTATTTAGGTGCTGATATTTGGTTAGAAATTTCTACAGATTCAAAAAGGATATTCCTTAGATTCAATACTGAAACATACACCTACCTTTTCAATTTCAAAGAAAGGAGAGATTACACACTGGGGATTGTACTTTGCTCTCTCTATATCATTAAATTGCCTATATTCATTACACATATATATATGTATTGTGTGTATGTGTGTGTGCATAAAACATCACTGTTTTATTCATTACAATAAGCGATATGACTTTGCAATATTCTTAACAAGTTGCAGAATCACATCTGACCCAAATAGGAACACTGACCCTATAGCATGGCACATTTAACAAAACCAATTCTATCATGCTGGTATATTTTTGGACTCCAACAAAGGAGACATAATGATACACATATAAATAATTTGGGAGATTTTATTATTTTGCTTTTTACCCGTCATGCTCTGCTTCAAGGTTTATCTATGTAATAGCAACTGACTTGGTGTGATAGTTTCTGAAAGTTTCTCTTCTTTTCTGTTACCTTTTCAAAGCAACTCTTGCTAAGGTCATTTAAACACAGGTCAATTTTAATAAACCACGAATGTGTTCCCAGAGTACAACTGAAGACATTAATTATAAATGTTCACTAAATTTTACAGTGAAGTAGCACTAATCAACCTCAATATAATAATATAAAGATTATTGTAAAAATAGCCTATATAATAAAAAGCTAATATGTAAATAGACTGAACGGTGGAACAACTGGAACAACTGAACAGCCGGTCACTATGACATGCTCTGGCCACCAAGGAGCGTGTGTGGAACATGGCAGGTGTTGGCCGTGGTGGGATGCTGGATCAGGTGAGCGGGGGTGCCAGACCAAGGCGGAGCGCCAGTCGCTGTCATTGGGGCAACCCTCTGGTGGTTACTGAAAATTCTTTGCTCCCCCACGCCACGGTCCTGCCCAGTGCTCGCACCTGCTGCTGGCACGGGAGCCACCATTTGCACCCACTGCCAGCACTGGCACCGCTTGCACCTGCAGCCAGCACCAGAGCCACTGCTTGCACTTGCTGCCAGTGCCCGGCGCCAGTTCCGATCACTTGGTGCCATCAGAGGGTGCGAGTGGCGGCTCCCAGCCCTGATCACCCCTGAGGTCTTCTCCACCTCCCCCTGCTCCTGAGGGGCGATTGCGTCAGCAGCCGCCACTCGCATCCGCTGCTGGTGCCGGCCCCAATCACTCCACACCATCAGTGGGTTTGAGCAGGGCTGGCGCCGTCAGGGTGTGGGAGCAGTGGCAGCGGGAGCGGGGTTAGGGTTAGGGTTAGTGTCAGACAGGGGACCAGGGGCTGCAGCAGGAGGGGCCAGGTGGGGGCGTGGAGGATGGGCTAAGACCTGCTCCTGTGCCCACCGCAGCCTCGCGGCCCACAGTTCCTTTCAAGGTGCATGAATTCATGCACTTGGGGGGCGGGGCAGGGGGGATCCCCCAGCCTGGCCTGTGCCCCATCACAGTGCAGGAGCCCTGTGATCCATTGCCCCAAAGAGGTAGGCCCCGCCCACCTATCCGGGGCTCCTCGATGGATTGCCCCAAAGATGTAGGCCAGAGCCAGGGGAGACCTGCAGACCCTGGGCCGGGCCGTGGCGGAGGCCTCTCTCTGAGCACACCTGTCTAACCCGCACTGCGGCCCCGCCCCCACCCCTGTCCCCGACGCTGCAAGGCCTTGCCCACCCACGCCTGCTGTGCGTGCCGCCTGCTGAGCAGTCGTGACATTATGGCATCCCGGACAATTTACATATTCCTCTATTATTATATAGGATAATATATATAATAATATAAAGTTTATTGGAAAAATTAGGTGCTTTTCTTTTTTTTAATCTTTATTGTTCAGATTATTACAGATGTTCTTCTTTTTTCCCCCCCTTAGCTCCCTTCTATCCGGTTCCCACCCCACTCCAGACCTCTCCCCCATCTCGCTGACCTCGCCCATAGGTGTAAACTCTTTGTCCAATCTCTTCCCACACCCCACATATCCCCTTCCCTCAGAGAATTGTCAGTCTGCTCCCTTTCCATGCCCCTGATTCTATTACATTCACCAGTTTGTTCTGTTCATCAGGTTTTATATTCATTTGATTTTTAGCTTCACTTGTTGATATGTATTTGTTGTAACTTTGTTGTTCATAATTTTTTTTTATCTTTACCTTTTTCTTCTTCCTCTTCTTCTTAGAGAATATAACCTTTAAAATATGAAATAAGGATTGGAATATTAGCACTGAATTTTTTTTTATTTGTGCTAGAGGATGAGATTGGAGTTGTAGTACTTAGATTATATGATATCATTTTATTATATAAAATTGAAGACATTGCTGATTCATATTTCATCAGCTTATAAGGAAGACTACAACAACACAACAACCTCCGTTATTTAAACTTCCCTGTATCCACACCCTTTGCCATGTGATGTTGTTATTCCTCTAAAATCAGAGACAGCACCAATTTTCCACCCCTTATAATGGGGCAAGCTTTGTACATTGATTTTGGCCCATAATTATAATCCTAGCATCAAGACAAATTGTGTATTTTCAATTGCTCATTATTGACCTCTTCTGTGGCCATGATAATGGCCGTGATTGTGAAAGACATGAAGGACAGTTCCCTGTTGCCCCTGTGGCCTCAGACAAAGCCATTGTCACTATGCCAATAGACAGTCGATCCCCACACAAGTGAAAGAGCCAAGCTCAGGACAGCAAAACTCTATAGCTCCTGAGTGAGCCCGCCTGAGACAAGCTGGGCCTTGCACAGATTAGTAAACTTTGAGATAAAGAAAAGTTGTGTTGTATGCCACTGAGATGTTTATGATTGTTTGCCACACAGCTATAATTTTTAAACTTTCATTTTGAAACAAGTATAAATTTTAAATTTACATAAGAATTATAAAGATTGTACAGAGTTACCCCTCAGTAAGCTTCTCCTAATGTTAACAGCTCAAGTGGCCATGTTGCATTTACCCAAACTAAAAATGTAACCTAGGCATAAGACTTGATTCAGATTGTACCAATTTTTCCACTGATGTTCTTTTTCTGTTCCATGTCAATCCAAGATATGCGATTGCATTCAGTCCTCATTTATTATTATTTAGCAGGTGACCTCTTGGATGTAGTTAATTGTACAGGGGATAAACATCTGCCTGTTCCCTCTTTGTAGTTAAAGTTAAGGCAGTGCTTCTCAAACTTTATGTGCATATGAATTACCTGGGGATCTTGTTAAAATGCAGATTCACATTCAGTAATTTTAGGGTGGGACCAGAGATTCTGCTTTGCTAACAAGCTCTCCAGTGATATTAATGCTATTGTTGATCCATGGACCATACATGGGATTGCAAGGACCTAAAACACTGTGATTAGGTAATCTGAGTGCTAACTCGGTAAGGAGTTAGTACCAGATTTAGCTTTCCAGCAGCCCAGTCTTGTGGCTAATGATTTGAGGAAATAGGAACTGGGGAGCTTGAAGAGCACTGTGCTAAGAAAGAAGATACAGCCCATGTAAAGTCTCTAAGATCACACAGCTTGTGAGAGAAAAAGAGATGAAGAGTCCTAGATGATAACGAACATGCCAGGAACCCAGCTATTAGAAATGAGTCATTAAATCCCACTCATACTCTTACAGCTTTATATTTTCATTATAACCCCTCTTTTATTTATATTATCATTAATGGGGTTCTTTTTATTCCTTCTAAACATCCTTATTTAGACCCATCCTATATAATAAAAGCCTAATATGCAAATCGACCAAACTGCAGAATGACAGGTCGCTATGATGTGCACTGACTACCAGTGGGCAGATAACTCAACACAGGAGCTGCTCCCAGCCCACAGACCCCAGGCCAGCCAAGGCAGGTGCCAGCGGGGGGGGGGGGGGGGGCGCAATTTCCCCACTGGTTGCCCCACAGATTGGCTCTGATCACCGGCCAGGCCTAAGGACCCTACCCGTGCGTGAATTTCATGCACTGGGCCTCTAGTATAAGAATAATACACCCCAACTGTGACAAGAAAAAGAGGAAAGAAAAGATAAAATAAAATACCTCTGGGAATATATGGACCTAGAATTATAAATGGGTCTTTCTTTAAAACTTATTGTAATTTCTATTCATGCAATACCTTTCTCCAGAAGTTCAAAATACTTCAGACAAAAAAAGAGATTCTTTCAAAATCAAATGGTATTTTATCATCTAAAATTTTATAAAATCATTAGAATTTATAACACCAGTCTAGTGTGTTTTTTGTTAGCTCAGTATTCCTATTAAGATGACGTGTGGCTGTGTAGTAGAACGGAAATCACAGCCACAGTTTGCCTCTAAGGTAGAAGCATAGACCAGATAGTCCCTCAGAATTTTATCTCTTGTTACTATGATAAAAAAAATAAATGGACAGACATTGTGACATGATAAGTAGGCTTTGATCATGTATTTTCTAAGTGAGAGCCATAAAACATGTGATCTAAGGTACCTGATATCTTTTCTAGGCTCTGCAATAATATTAGTGAGCAGAGAGATCACTATTTGGTCCCCTCCTACCTGGAAACTCCCTGTCATTTATTATCTGTACAATTTGTTAAATTCCTTCCTTCCTTCCTTCCTTCCTTCCTTCCTTCCTTCCTTCCTTCCTTCCTTCCTTCCTTCCTTCCTTCCTTCCTTCCTTCTTTCCTTCCTTCCTTCCTCTTCCTCTCTCCCACCCTTCTTTCCTCCTTCCCCCCTCTCTCTCCCTTCCTCCTTCCTCCCTTTCTCTCTTTCAATAAGCATTTATTAAGAGCATATATACTTCTATGAAGTAAGTGAAGAGTCAACACCACAAGCCCATTAAAAATTTGAAAAATATCACTTGCTCTCTAAGCAATTTGGACTATTTATGATTTCCTCTCTCCTGGGGTGATAAACAAAGTGAATGTGCTTATGGACTCTTCCAAACTAAGTAACCTCTTTCTGATTCTCTTTGAAGTAAGTTAATATTGCCAATTAGCTTATAGGTAGATTCTGGCATTTCTTGCTACTCTTATAGGAAATAGTCAATATTATTTATATCATATCATATGTAGTGTAATATATGATTCATACAGATATACATTTATATAGAGTGTTTTTTATCTTTATTGTTGAAAGTATTATATATGTTCCTTTTTTTTCCCACCATTGACCCCTGCTGGCCCACCCCCACCACCCCCCAGGCCTTCACCACACTATTGTCTGTGTCTATGGGTCATGCATATATGCATACAAATTCTTTGGTTAATCTCTTCCCACTCAGCCACCTCCACCTTCCCTCTGATATATAGTGTTTTTAATTATGTGTTTACTTCACAATTTAAATCTGAGTTTGCAGGACTCTTATTTTCACATTTATTTACCCAAGCATTTGGGATTTGGATCTACAATCAGCATTGTTTTCTACCCTTTTTCTTATTTTCTATTCTACTCTTTTTCTTATTTTCTATTCTTATTTTCTATTCCACAGTACGAATCTGGCCTGAGGGCTCAGGTGACAATCTCACGTGAGCTCTAAATGTCCAGTTGGTCAATGATAGGTCTATTTTTATTTGTGTTTTTTTTTATTATATTTCTCATTATGACTTGTAGAATACAGCTTTGAGCTCTTTTTCCCAATGTTACCCTGTATAAGCCTGGGGAATTTGAATAATACATTTATACATATTCATATTCCTCCAGGTATGCTTCCTAAGTATACCTAGAATGAGTTGCATTTCTTATGAAAACTTGATCATGATTCAGTGTTGAACTCACTGCTAATATTGGGTCTGAGTATGCAAATGTTAAGTTGATGTGCCACATAAACTCATCTTTCAGCCACAGGGTCACATTGACATAAATAAGTGTTAACAGCTGCATTGTTAGAAATCAGGGCTCCAACATGGAAAGATGATAATAGAAGCTGTTTGAAATGAGGTCATGAAATATCAATTTAAAATGCAGGCTGTCAGATAGGTGACACTGCTTCTGCTTTCTGTCAGAGAGAAGATATTGATAATCTTCTCTATTTTCCATGTATGTTTTTCAAATCTGAGAGTTTGCATCAAAGTCTCCTAAGGCATTTTCCCCTGATTTAATAATCTCATTTCTCAGCCCTTTGAAAAATGACAATTTTCATTGTGATTGTTTATTCCAAAGCATATTTTATCAGACTGGATCATGTTTTTGAATAAATAAGGCATTTTATTTATTTAGTCCATAAAGCACCCATTATTTTTTTCTCCAGTAGCATAAGGTCCTAGTCTAAGACTCCTTAAGATTTCCTTGAGAAATTGCTGGGGCCATGAAGCCAATTACTTTCTGAGAGCAGCCTGTTCATTGTTAGCTATTACGAAGTCAGCAAGCATGCTACTATCTCTTTAAAACAATGGGGCTCCTATATTTCTACATTTTGATACTCAGACTTTTTCTTCTTTTTAATTTCAGCTCTTTTGGAGCAATAACTGACAAACAGAATTGCATGATATTTAAAGTGTACACTGTGATGATTTGATATACGAATACATTGTGAAAGTATTCTCCCATCTAGTTAATTAACACATCCATCACCTCACCTAATTATCTTTCTTTCTTTTTTTGTTTTTTAGGACATTTAAGTTCTCTTAGCAAATTTCAATTATACAATACAGCATTATCGCTTCTCGGCCTTTTGGCTAAGATCAAGTGCAATACAGCATTATCAACTATAGTCACCATGTTATACATTAGATCCTCAGACCTTATTCATCAAATAGCTGAAAGTTTGCACCCTTTTACCAACCTCTCCCTATTTTCCCCACCCCCAGGCCCTGGTATCACTTTTCTACTCTCTGTTTCTACGAGTTTAATTGTGTGTGTTTTTTATGATTCACATGTAAGTGATACTGATCCTCAAGCATGTTTTCAGTCCTCAGTGAATACTTTGATTGCCTACCTTTCCTGGCCAGTTGAAAGCGTATTTATTGGCAAGTCAGATTTAATCCAGTTATAAACAACTGTGGTTAGATGCATAATTCCACATTGTAACCTACATTTAAAAAAAAACACCATTATTGAGTGTCTATGGAAGGTCTGGTCTGGTCAGAAGAATTTGTTAGTAGTAAGCAAGTCACTCACTTCTCTGAATAAAGAAGCCTTCTTAAACATGGCCCAATGTAGTCTAGCTGGCTAATTCCTAAAGAGTCAAAGACCCAACCACGTGGTGAAAATAGTTGTATGAAGGGGAGCAGCTTTGTTTTGGTGACCAACAGCTTACTATGCCAGCTCTTTTTCCCTAATTGTCGGCTTCCTATTTTTTGTGCTCAGAAACCTTCCCTTTTGGTTGAAACCAGTATATCAATTTTGTGTTCAGAAAAATAAAGCATTGGAGAGGTTGTATGGAGCAGTGGTTAAGAATGTGGAGTTTGAAGAGAGACAGTTTGGGATTAAATCCTGACTCTGTTACTTAGCAGCTAGGTAAATTCATTAACCTCTCTGTCTTAGTTTACTCTTCAGTTTCATAAACTGGCCAGCTCATTGGGTTTTGTGATGATTAAACAAATGAATCTATTTGAGGGCCTATCATATAATAAGTATTTGGTGAATGATAGCCATTATCATTATACTAGAGGCCGAGTGCACGAAATTTGTGCACAGGGGTGTGTATCCCTCAGCCCAGCCTGCACCCTCTCCAATCTGGGACATCCCTCTCACAATCCAAGACTGCTGGCTCCCAACCACTTGCCTGCCTGCCTGCCTGATTCCCCTAACCGCTTTTGCCTGCCAGCCTGATCAACCCCTACCGCTCCTCTGCCCGACTGATCAACGCCTTACTGCTCCCCTGCCAGCCAGATTGCCCCTAACTGCCCTCCCCTGCTGGCCCAGTCACCCCTAACTTCCCTCCCTTGCCAGCCTGGTCACCTCTAACTGCCCTCCCCTGCTGGCCTGGTCACCCCTAACTGTCCTCCCCTGTAGGCTTGGTCACTCCCAACTGCCCTCCCCTGCAGGCCTGGTTGCCCATAACTGCCCTCCCTTGCCAGCCCGGTCACCCTTAACTGCTCTCCCCTGCAGGCCTGGTCACTCCAAACTGCCCTCCACTGCAGGCCTGATCACCCCCAACTGCCCTTCCCTACAGGCCTGGTCCCCCCCAACTGTCCTCCCCTCAGGCCTGGTCCCCCCCCAATTGTCCTCCCCTGCAGGCCTGGTTGTCCCAACTGCCCTTCTCTGTTTGCCTGTTCACCCCTAACTGCCTTCCCCTGCAGGCCTGATTGCCCCCAACTGCCCTCCCTTGAAGGCCTGGTCCCTCCCAACTGCCCTCCCTTGTGGGCCTGATCACCCACAACTGGCCTCCCCTGCTGACCATCTTGTAGTGGCCATCTTTGACCACATGGGGGTGGCCATCTTGTGTGTTTGAGTGATGGTCAATTTGCATATTACCTATTTATTAGATAGGATTCATCTTTTATAGATTCCTATAATATTAACTTTTGTTAAATTTATGAGGGACATGTGGACATTAAATCTTATCTGTAATGAGGTCATGTGATGTTTATTCAAGCATTAGGAAGTCAGAGAGAGTATTTTAGAAAATTGTCAGGTTCCTGCTCTTTGACATATCTTTAATGAGGTGACATAACTATACATCTCATTTAATTCTCATAGGACCCAGAGGAATCACTAAAGTGATTTTTACATATTTTCAAAGCAGACATTAACTCTATTAATTTTAGGCAATGGTCACTGGGGAAGACCAACAATATAAGGATTTGAATTGGTTAGCATTTATATTCCTCTAGGTTATTTTCAGTGTAGTTTACTATCTATAGATTTTTAGAGCTACTCCCCTTAACCCTTCACTTTGTAAGTGACTTACTGTTGTTCTGGACTCAGGAGTGTTTAAGTCCCACATTTAAATGGTGAACCATTTATTTTTGACAAGTGCCATATGTCTAGAATTCTGTACCTGTTGAAGAGAGGTCTTGTAGGACCTGACAGGTGGCATGTCTGTATATGGATTGTTCTGTCATGATCATTCATAATGACTCTCAAAGGGAGTATGAGTAATTTACCTATCAAAGGTCCTTCTTATTAGGGAAGAAGCTCACCAATATTAAATTTTGGATCAGGCAATGTTTTCAGGGGCCCTATCTCAATTTTAAAGGCAAACAACTTAAATATCTGTTTTGGTTGACAGTGTCACCTTTCATATTTGAAGATGATATTGCTGACTCAGATTCATATCTCATTCAATTTAATTATATCACTGAGTCAATTATTAAGGTTCATATATTATTATGACTCATGTACTCTCCACCATGCCTCAATTCAGTGTCACATTATCCCACTTTGCCTCAAATATTACTCTCCTCTCAGATATTAATTTATAAAACACCAATTGTAAGAAAATATTTATATATATATTTACATTTATATTCATCTTGGTTACCTAAATATATATATAACATATATAACATATATAATATAACATAGATACGTATATAATACTTACATATAAATATAATATAACATACATATACAAATATAATCCTATATAATAAAAGGCTAATATGCAAATTGACCGAACAGTGGAACAACTGATGGCTATGACGTGCACTGACCACCAGGGGGCAGATGCTCAATGCAGGAGCTGCCCCCTAGTGGTCAGTGCACTCCCACAGGGGGAGCACGGCTCAGCCAGAAGCAGGGAGTGAGCCTAGCAGTCAGTCAGACATCCCCTGAGGGCTCTCAAACTGCAAGAGGGTGCAGGCCAGGCTAATGGACCCCGCGCCCCGCCCCATGCCCAAGTGCACAAATTTTGTGCACCGGGCCTCTAGTCTATAATAATAAAAGCATAATATGCCAATTAGACCAGATGTCCTTCCGGACAACCTTCTGGCTGAAGCCAGGGCTGCAAGGGAAACCCAGGTCCCAGGTGCCTGCTGGCAGCCGGAGGGAAGCCCAGGTGCCAGGTGCCAGAGGGAAGCCAGTGCTGGCAGCCGGGGGAAGGAAGGCCTACTCTTGCATAAAAATCAAGTAAGAGGGAGACATATTGTTGTGGGGAAGTACTTGCCTGTGGCCCTGCATTGTCATAAAGTACCATGTATCTAGTCAAGTGAGGTTAGCTCCATAGACCAGCTTTGTTTAAGGGTCTAGCTCAGTATTTTCCAGAGTGTATTCTGGAAAACACAACTAGTTTTGTTGCTGTTGTTTTAACTGCCAGACTTCTCAGAATGTTTATTTTTACTAATATATGTATTTGTGAGTCTACAGGGGAAAGACATAATTTCGTCATTGCCCAAATCTGTTTAATCACAGAATATCTTTTTTCACAAAAACACAAAATAACTTAGGAACTAAGGCTTTATACAATGCACTCCTTAAGAAAACTCCTATTAAATTATGAGGGAGGAATATAGAGCATCAGTGAGGCCTAAATATTATATTTCATTGATTATGAAAATGAGAATAAGCATCACTTCACCCACTGTAATTGCTTTGGTAAAATAATGGTAACTAGCAACACAGCTGTTTTTTAGTGTTTGAGTTTTGTTCACTTTTACCATGATGTTATAGAACCAAGGCCAGTTACTACCATGACTTGCTTTACTTCTGAATTGCTACTATTTCTAATTTGATCTTCCAATCCGCTTTCCTTCTTTTGTCCAACTTCTCACTTTGCTCCTGATCTGGCAAGATGGGGAAGGTTAGCTCTTATAGACACATCCCTGTATCAGCCATGCATTCTGGCTACTCCTGCTCACTCCCTTCCACAATGTCCCCAACCCCAATACACATCAAATTTCAGCACTTAGCTCTTTGGCTGTTTATCTCCAGTTCTATCACTTTAATCGGCTCACCTTACTCCCAGCTCCTTCAGATCAAATGACCAAATATAGTGGTAAGTTATGTTTCTTTACAATGTAGAGAGATCTTTTATTGTTAGTGTTTAAAAATTCACCTTTAACTCTTTTTTTTTGTTTTCATGTAAACTTTGAGTTTCCCAGTTTTATTTAACTGCAGAGAATTAAATGTATAGAAATAGAAAAAGGCCTTTAAATAACTGTCTATGTTTTCTTGTTTAGCATATCTAAAGTCTGTCCTTCCCTAATATAGCTCCAAAATGATGGATTAAGTTGAGGGACAGGAACACAGGGGTATTGTGAGGTGGGGTCAGTGAGAGTAAAATGAGAGGTGTGCCACAGGTGGCTCCTACTGGCTCATCAGAGCCGGTGGGTAGATTGCCATGGGTTGTGAAAACTAGTTGTTAAATAGTCTTATTAAAAATTAAATAATATAAATTAATGATTGAATAAATTATTATTAAAAGCAAAGGTAATAAATACTTAAAACTCACCACTTTCTAATTATTTTACTACATGTTACTATTATCATATGCTCGAGGTTACTTATGACTGTTTTCTTGGTAGAAATATAGAATAATGCATTATTGTGCATCTCCTCCCATTATCATGATCAGTTTAGTGGCTTGAAATTAGCCATGTGGGAGTACTCATACCACAAAGACAAAAAATGTTACACATCAAGGCTCAATTTGTTGTTTTATTGATCATCTGAACCAGAAATTGGCAAACTTTTTCTGTACCTGTGTGTCAAACTATTTACCAGTGTGGAGTCCTCCCAGATTTAGTCCAGGAACCCAAGTTTGCTGATATCTAGTCTAAAGTTATGAAAATAATGCTGAAATGTTTATAATGCATTTCAAAATTAAAAGTATGCTATACCTGCATCTATTGCTTTGTGAGTAGTACATACAATATTTCAGCATTCGAAAACTATTATCCCATTTGGAAAAAAAAAAAAAGCCACTCACATCACTGATGAGCAAGTGTCAGTGTCGTTCTTATACACATGCTTTGTTTCACTTTCATGTCACTCCTTAATGTAAATCAAAATATCATCCAACATTTGAGTCAGTTGTTTGTAAATTACAATAACAGATTGGCTATGGACACCTGAATTTGGCAAAAATTGACCAGAACATTCTGTGAGAATCATCTGGTTATATGGAATTGTGTGTAATATTATTTTTATTATTTGTAAATTGTGCGCTACACATTCTTTATCTTGATAAAGGATTTTATGTATCGGAAGGTATATATGCATATTTTTTCCTGAAAAGTTTTTGTTAAACTTTTATCAGTTTACCATTGAGGAAAAAATATATCACGTGTGGGAGCAATGGGCAGTCTCCATGGAAAAGGAATAAGGAAGGCCAACCTCTAGAGCCCTCAAAAGGAAAAGGAAGAGGGTGCTGAGGAGAACATGGTTTTTTTTTAAACAAGGACTCTGGATCCCCCTCTAGATTAAATAAAATATTCTGGATTTTAAATGATTTAAGCAAACTCTTATACACAGCATGCATTAGAGATTGCACTTTTTATTTTGTGATGATTGTCTTCAATGCTGACCTTTTTTTCAAAACTCTACTTATTAGGACATCCATTTCTCCTCACAGCCTCAATTAAAATTCTGTATGGCCATTTATCAGCATTGCATTACTCAGCAGTTCTGGGATTTCTGCATGTTGATGATCCATGGTGCATAGTACCTGGATGCACAAATTTAATCCTAGGCCAACTTCCTTGTCTCCGACCAATTTTGCATAATTGTGTTCAGGATTCTGTGAGCTCAGGCAGTGCCAATATATATTATCATTTAAACCCTGAATATAGAGAATTATTCTTATTGCTCCAAAAATATTATCTATCCTCAAATCAAATACCAATGATTTTTCATTTTTATTGGATTGCTGTTTGGATTATTCATCCTCCATCTTTTTTTTTTTTTCCTAATCTCACTCAAAGTTCCCCTCTCTTATAGATTATTCAGAATTGACTATGTTACTATTTAACTATCCATCACAATTGTTGGGTGCTTTCCCAGTACCTGATTATCAACTATCACTTTGAAAAACAAAACCTATATATTTGCCCCTCTTTCCCTCCTGCATAATAGCACCTCTAGTTTCAGAAGGAACCATTTGATATTCTCTGTGCACAATTTTTCACCTAGAGTGCTGTTGCTTGGAGGTGGCAATGGCAGCATCTAGCTCCCTAGAGACTTGGTAAGAGCAGTTTAAAAAGTGTGAATGGTGTTTGCTTCAGGTAAATAAAATGAAGGGCACTTTCCGTAGTGGTGTTTATAATGAAAATTAAAATGTTCTGTACTAACTAGCTAGTTCAGTAAAAAAAAACAGTACATACAAATGAAACACTGAGCAATAAAATAAATTTAAATAAAACATAAGAAAAAGACAAAGATATATTTAGTGAAACATAATGGAGTAAATTATATAGACACACTGATATTAATTATATATATATGAATAAAAATATTAAAAATACATTGAGTAATAATTTTTGCGTGGTAGGATTATGGGGGGTTTTAATTTTTTCTTCAGTCTTTTCTATAGTTTTCAAATTTCTATAATGGTCATGTTTATTTTTGTCATCAGAATTTAAAATGTCATTACTACATAAAAAGAAATTGCCAAAACCAAATAACAACCTGCTTCCTGACATACCCCTCATTTGCTGAAAAGAAGAGGAAGTCTGATTAAACTGATCAAATCTCTTTATGTGCTTTTATGGAACCATGGATTCTTTAAAGTACAGAAAGGCATTTGTTCTGAGTCTTGAGGAAACAGAAATAAAGAGGAAGGAGGCAAAGATCATAAAATGTTGACAAGGCAAATGCCATTGCATTGATTGAGCCGTAACTGCATTTCAGTAGTAAAATAGCTGAGAAAATGCGGAAACTTTTGTGATCAACATAAGTCATACTCATACAGTCTAACATTCTGGTTAAAATCTTGAAAAGAAAAGGGTCCAGTCCATCACCAACGATAACCACATTTTTCCAGTAGCTTCAGGAAAAGAACTGGCATCCAGAGTCGGGACTATGAGCCATGGTATTTTCTTTCTCTTGGACTTCCTGTTTCTTTTCCTATTTCTCCCCCGTGAGTCCTGCTCTAGCCTCCACTTATTTGTGCTCAATCTGACAAATCGGTTTTATGCTGTGTCTACATCACCAAGTATAACCTCCCCTCATTGTTCACATTCTTCAACATAGTAAAAGCATAATTAAGCCATAAGAAAAGGAAATGTCTCTCTTACAGAGGAGATAACATCTCATAGCACAATCTGTGCTCACCATGATATTAGAAAACCTCTTCAGAATAGAGATGAGGGTGGAGAGGGATGAGGGGATAAAAGGAAGAGAGCTCCATTTTGCCTACTGATAGAAATGGGAAGGACACAGCGAGCCACACAGGAATGGACATCTCACTGTTTCGCAATTGAGGAAAGTGGAGATCTGAACCATGGTAGGAGGATTACTTCATGAAAAGGGAGGTATGCGTGGGTGACATTTGCTCTCCTTTGCTTCTGATCCCAGACTCCTCTAACCTTGACTTAACTCCTTATGGGGACCTGAAAAACATTCCTCCTGAGAAAAATTTTTTTCTAGTATTTGCTCATTCTTCTTTAAAAAAATATTTTGCCCTGCCCTGGCCAGGAGGTTCTGTTGGTTGGAGTGTTTTCCTGTGCACCAAAAGGTTGTGGTTCAATTCCCAGTCAGGGTACTAGTATACATAGGTTGCAGGTTCAATCCCTGGTCAGGGTGCATATGATTGATGTTTCTCTCTCACATCAATGTTCCTCTCTCTTTCTTTCCCTTCCTATCTCTCCAAAGTCAATAAAACCATATCCTTGATGAGGATTACATTTTCTTAAAAATGTATCTTGTCCTCTCTTGGTGAGCAAGATATGCATTTATTTCTCAAAGACCGTCTCTATAAGAAGCATTTGATATTATTAACAATTCATTGTTGGACTCCTGTTTTTAGAAAGTTATTATTTTTTAATATATTTTATTGATTTTTTACAGAGAGGAAGAGAGAGGGATAGAGAGTCAGAAACATCGATGAGAGAGAAACATCGATCAGCTGCCTCCTGCACCCCCCACACTGGGGATGTGCCCACAACCAAGGTACATGCCCTTGACTGGAATCGAACCTGGGACTCTTGAGTCCACAGGCCGACGCTCTATCCACTGAGCCAAACCGGTTTCGGCGAAAGTTATTATTTTTATTGATTTTATTGCTGCACATGGATTGATTCCAATAATTAGAATGCTTTCTGGTTAATGCAAAGGCTAATGATGAGTAAATCTAATGATGTTTTAGCAAATGGTCCTGTACACCTATTACATCTCTAAGTTTAAAGGTGAGTGATGTGATAGTAAATAGTAGAGGTGGACTGTCTGTCCTCTTCATCCACATCCATTATTATATTTCAAAGACCATATAAAAATAAAGACAATCTCTGAGAGAATATATAAGGAGACCATTCTCTCTGGTCTTAGATGCTGCTAATTTAAACCTAAAACTTTGCTTGCCTACAGTCCAGCAAAAAATAGTAATCTCATTTCCAGCCCAGATCACAATGAGTGTTGGGAAGTTGAACATTTCTCTCTTGCAACTCCCATCAGGATTTTGGGCCATCTTCTGCTTTAAAGGATGACGTGAACTCTGAGATTAGCATTGACCTTTACATAGTTTCATGAAGCACATGAACCATGGGCCAGGATGGTAAATTTTATACTCACGGGGTCATAGAAATTTGAATGATGATTTATTTCAACAGAGATGGATAATAAAAAGCTATTCTCTTTTTGGTTCGTCACACTTCTTCCATTATTACCAACTTCCAGACTGAAATAATTTGTGATTTTCATCCAATGTGCTGATTTTTATGTCATATATTATGCAACAGCATTTTTTAGGCTTAGCTATTGGTTTTTATTCTCATCCTATATCCTTTTTTTTTTTTCTAAAATCCAGCTTTTCTCTTTAAATTTTGTTTTTTAGCCTTCCTCTCTCTCTGAATTTTTGTTTTTGTTTTGTTATGCAGGGTTGACCACTTAGCTGTTTGTTTTTTCCCACAAAATGTCTAAGTAAATATTCTTAGACCTAGGCATCCTTATGTATATTTTTATTTTGTTCTCATACTTGTATACTAGTTTTAAATTGTTTTTCTCAGACCCTTGAAAATAAGATTCCATAGTTATCTGGAGATTAGTGTTACTGATAAAAATTATCATGTCAATTTGTTCCTCATATACAAGGAGATAAGTTTTTATTTTTTTTAGGGCAGCTGTTGACTTTTTCTCTTCTATTTAGATTTTTGAAACTTCACCTACATATGCCTTAGTGCAGGTTTGTTTTGCTCTAATGCTATATACAAATTTCAGACTTAGGTTTTTCTTCATACATAAGATTTGACTTTATTGTTTATTATTCTTTCCATTCCATTTCCTCTGTATATTCATGCTGAAACTCATAATTGAAACCTCTGAACCAAACCTCTCTTTGTCTCAGTTTTTCGCTAATATTTATCCTCTTACAGGGACTTCCTCTATTTACCATGGGGAAGGATGTGGTGCGGGTTTCAGTGAGTCCTTGGGATTGATTTTTCATATACATATATATTGATTGATTTCAGTGAGGAAGGGAGACGGAGAGAGAGATAGAAACATCAATGATGAGAGAGAATCATTGATCAGCTGCCTCCTGCACACCACACACTGGGAATCAAGTTCACAACCCAAGCATGTGCCCTGACTGGGAATCAAACCGTGACCTCCTTGTTCATGGTTCCATGCTCAACCACTGAGCAACACTGGCTGGGCTGATTTTTCTTCTTAGTGTGAGAGCTCTTGGTCCCTCCACAAGCTGTAAGCCACCTGGGATGACTGTGGTGCCTGGGTCTTCTCCCATGTCTGAACTGATATTTCACAGAACAGCCTTGGTTAGCAGGCCAAAGTCCTTTATGACTTTCTGTCTTTCAGAGACTGCTCTCCTCTCTCAGCTCTCCCCACCCCCAAAAAAACCATCATCTTAAGAGCTACAGGCTTTCAAGCCGCAATTCTCAGGGCATCCGTCGGGGGGCAGCAGACACTGCTCCCATCCACGGGGCTTGGAACTCGGCAGTTCTGAATGCAGTTCATCTTGTTATCATGCTTGCCTCATGCATTTGTGGACTCAGAGCTTGGAATTTCTCAAATGCTTCATTGAACGTCTGATGTTTAGGCCTATTTTTTCTCTCTGCTTGATTCCAGGGCCCATGCTCTAAACCAGGCACTGGCAAACTAAGTTCTGTGGGTTAAATTTGACCAGCTGCCTATCTTTGTTTTTGCTTTTTTAACTGCTCATGAACTAAGAATAGATTTTACATTTTTTAATTGATTACCTTTTAAATCATTATGTGAGTACCTTACATAATATCCTCAATTTTGATTCTTGGCGCCACAAAGCCCAAAGCATTTACTATCTAGCCCTTAAAAAAAAATGTGCCAACTCCACTGAGTCCAACCACCAGGCTGTAATTCACACACGTCTGCCTTTTATTATAAGTTGCAATTAGTTGGGCATAGCTCTCTGTTAGCAGTTGAGACATGCAGTGGGAAATGCTGCATTAGGATACACCACTGAGTCTAGAGAACAAACACAGGCAATTTGTAACTTTTATTGCTTCTCCTTCCCATTTGTTCCTCCCTCATAAATAAGGTCTTAATAGGCTGTGTGGGTTTGTTTGTTTTTAACTACATGAATTGATGAAATGTCTCCTTCTCTCTTCACCCCTTTCTAAGTGTGCTCAGTTTTCCTAAGGAAACAGTGAACGGATTGCACAGAGACAGAGGAAATCTGAAAACAAATCAAGAATTCTGCGTCAGGGTCTCAGCAATTCTCCTGGGGGCAGAGGCCCTGGACAGCAGGACATATCCAGCCCAGAGTGTAGAGCAGACCTTCTCCCTGGGCATTACTTTACAGATAGGTATCGTATACCAACGCCCACATCACGGGCATAGGAGTGTTTGCTAAGCATGCAGTTAGGGCAGAGGAACTGGTTTATAAAGAATATTTTCAACTGTAATGTGTCATAGATCATACTTTCATGGAAAGCTAATAGCTATTTGATATTGGCAAGTCTGATTAAATAAGTTTGAAAAATTCTTGTTTAAACAAAATTCACTATTATTTTTTTACTCAGAAATCTTCCTAGAGCTCATAATATGCTAATGTCTATCATCCATCCCCAAGTGGAGTATGCAGCACACCGTGCTTTCTAAAGTTAACTAGATGATGAACTTTTGTTTTTGTTTTTGTTTTTTTTTTTTGTTTTGGTTTTTTGTGTGCATTTGGTTAAATGACTTGTGCTCCAGGGAACACAGTTTGGGAAACATTGGGGAACATAATCTATTGCGCTTTTCCGCTAGAAACTTCTTCTGCCCAGTGGATCAAAGTAGTTGATTAGAGTCAGCACATCATTTCTCCTGGATATTGTAGAACAGTATTTAAAAATCCCCATCTGCCATTCCTCTTTTCTATTTTTGATTCCATGCAAATGACCAGCCTTCTGTGTGTATTTAACATTCTGTCATTCTTGTCCATTCCAATATACTTTTATAACCACAAAATATTTAAGTTGACAAATCATTGCTCATTGCTTTTCTTCTCAGTTTAAATGTCTCATGAACACTCAGGAATTACCTTAATTGAGTCAGCCTGGTCTCACTAAATCACAATGTAATATAGTGTCAGCCCTTACCACGCTGATGAGTTTCTGCTAACTTAGATCTGATAGGCATTCAATAAACTGGTAGTTAGGTTGGGAGGTTTATACCACCTTGCAGGTAGGTGTAGAACCTTTTGGCCACTGACCACATTGTTCATCTACAACAGTAAGTGTCACCCAGTATCAAATGACAGCTCTTATTTTTGAAGTTCTATTTTACATTCGTCCCAGGATTCTACTCATTGTCTGAAATGAATTTTGATGGTTTTGTGTGTGTTTTTAAACAGCCTCCCGATACAGAAAGTTACTGAATTCTCTAAATAAAGATTAGTCTCATCTGTCCCGACGACCTTTAGCCACCTTGCCCCCTCCTCTGTGTGGAAGAAATCAGCATTCCCAGTTTACAGCAGGGCTTCAAAAACGATAGCAATTTCCTTGTGCACATCAATTTCTCCATGCGGATGGGCAGCCTGTCGCTATAATCAGATCTGTCAGCTCTTTGCAAAAGAACTGGAAAGTGGTCTTAGTCATGTGGAAATAGAATAGTGACTTGTCACTCCCTCTCGGCGGCACAGGCCCCAGCTGTCAGCGTGGTGTCCTGCGTCCCTGTGTCGCAGTGCTGCAGGGGGCTGGGTCCCTGCCTGAAGAGAAGCTGTGGCATTGGGCCACTTTGCCCACTCTTACAGAATTCATGTTCTACCAAGGGCTGTCCCTCTCCTGACCGACTCTCAGAAAATGAGGTTGCCAAGCCCTGGTTGTTTTAGTGTGTCAATAACTAGTGCAATTCTGGCATCAGAATTCACACAATGAAAACCAATTAATGAAGGCAATCCAAGATTGGTAATCTATCCATTAGGATTTTTCTTTTACCTTGAAAAAATGTGGTACCCTGTTTTACTGAATTGTATCCTAAGACTCTATCATTCTACTTAGAGATTGTACCAAATGACAAAACTAAGATATTTTTTTACAAGAAATTCAAAATGTATCCCAAGCAGTCATTCTCTCAAACATTAGTTGCCAGATAATTGATTTTTAAGATTTTTACTTTTCAGCTTCATTACACTTTATATCTCAGTATATTTTTGTACCTTCTCACGTTTTGTAGAGACAAGATATCAGATTTCTAGCTTTTAGTAGAACTCTTCAGTATATCAATTACTGTTAACACAGCTGTTAAATATTGAGATCATGCTGCATGTTAAATGGAATGGATTTTCAAAGTAAATTAAATCCCTGAATGAATGTGGGTGTATCTTTCCACATGAAGGAAGAAATGTTAAGAGAGTTGCACATATAAGCAGATCTTGTGGAAATAAACTGAATTGTCTATGGAGCAGTTGTAGTGCAATGTGGTAATCCTATCTTTCTCAAGTGCCTTAAAAAGTAAAATATATTTAGTTCAAGTTCAAACATGAAAGACAAAAATCTAGATTTTGAAAATATAATGGTTTTGTCTGACAGTCAGTTGTCTTTGCTTTAAAAGCGCATCTATGTTGGTCTAGACTCTAGAGTCAAATGCAGCCAGAGTCCTCATTCATTCTTCCAAACAGGAGAGAACAATTAGGTTGAAGTAAGTAATGTCTAAAAAATCAATTATTACACTTTAATTAACTGACTGTGGCTATCATTTATGGATTGACAGGATTCACATACAACTTTTACAATAGAATATAATATCCTTCTATTAAACCCATATTGTCTATTGCACTCCTAAAGAAAAGGTAGGTTTTAAACTCTTATCTCCTAACTCTCCCCTGTTTACCCAATTTTCTTTTCTTTGAAGAGAAAACAGAATGTAAGAAAAAAACCTTAAGAAATGTGAAAGAATAGAATACCTCCCCAAATTTTCAATTTCAGTTTGGCAAGAAGTCTAATGATTATATATTATATAGATTATGGAATATATGAAAAACACATACATAATTCATATTCTCATCAAATCATATTGCACCAAAAAAAGTTTATGAAGCATTTTCACATATTTCATAATACTATGAAAATATTTTGTTATGTGTGCTTGGGGCAGTATTTGATAATTCAGGGGAGTGAGACAGTGGAATAGAAGGCACAGGGAGCGTTATCTGGTATTTGAGATATAAAACTTACTAGGGTAAAGATACTTGGAAAGCCTTCAATCCTTTCACAGGGAGAAACCTACAGGGAATATTATTTTGTGTGATTCCAAACACAAATGAATATAATTAAAGTTGAGGACTTGAGATGGAGTGATCAGAGCCAGGGGAGGTAAGACCATTAAGGAGATAAATTTGCTGATAAAAAGAAAAATAGGAAGGTGGGTACATTGACTATTCCAGTGAGAGGAATGGCCTAGAGGAGGTGTTGACAAATTATTACTTGTGGGCTAAATCTGGCAAGTGGACAATATTTGTATGACCACAGTGAGGGATAGTTTTTACTTTTTAAAGCATTGTTCTAAAAATACAAAAAGGATATAAGATAGAGAACATATGGCCCAGAGTCTAAAATATATTATTTGTCCTTTTACAGAACAAGTGAGTTGACCCTTGGTCTAGAGTAACCGTCTTCAAACTTTCTGTGTCAATGAAAATGTTTCATGTACTTATTTTTTAAAATATATTTTTATTTATTTCTGAGAGGAAGGAAGAGGGGGAGAGAGAGATAGAAACATCAATGATGAGAGAGAATCACCGATCAGCTGCCTCCTGCATGCCCCACACTGGGGATCAAGCCCACAAGCAGGGCACATGCCCTGACCTGGAATGAAACTGTGACCTCCTAGTTCATAGGTCGATGCTCAACCACTGAGCCATGCCAGCTGGGCAATTCTTGAGCACTTAAAATGTGGTTCATGTGACTGAGGAACTGAATTCTTAATTTAATTTAATTTAAAGTTAAATCACTACAAGTGGCTGGTGGCTACCATTTTTGGATAGCACAGTTCTAGCCAACTGTGAAGGTATGGGCCATTTTACATAAAAGCAAAGGTTCCAGACTAATTCTTATTCCGTGCTCTAGTTTAGCTGCTCTATATGATGTTAGCTCTGAAGCAAGCTGGAAGTAACAGGACACCAAACTGAGAGTGAGGGGTATTATTCGCAAGCTTAAAAAGTCTTGGCAGGAGGAAGTGTCAGGAAGACAATTTCTGGAGAGTTTCTGTACCAGGAGTACAGTCTAAGTTATAACTGTGGTGGCCAGAATCCTTTTGTTTCCAATACGTATGCTAAGAGTCCAGAATTAAAGATCTGATCTGGAGGAAGGGAAAACAGGTCAGTGTTTAGACTACAGCATAGAGACAACTGCAGTGTCAGACAAAGGGTGAATCAGAAGGAGGAATCTGGTGGTAATAGAAGAAGGCCACAAACGTGATTCAAACGTTCAGAAATAGGATGGCGGAAGAAGGGTGGACAAATAGACCTTCCAAGACAGCAGTTCCCTAGAAAAGAGGGAACTGCTCCTTCTTTCTGGAGCACCAGCATTCTGACGGGAGGAGATGTTTTGCAATGGATAAATGTTGGTACCCAAGAAACTCTGGCAAAGGATGCCCACATGGATTTTAGAAGTGGGTAGGAGCAGGGAGTACCTTGACCCTCTGTCTCATTCCTTCATGGAGCAACGGTAGAGTGGCCAGATAAAATGCAGTATACTGCCCTAGCCGGTTTGGCTCAGTGGATAGAGCGTCGGCCTGTGGACTGAAGGGTCCCAGGTTCGATTCCGGTCAAAGGCACATGCCTGGGTTGTGGGCTTGATCCCCAGCAGGGGGCGTGCAGGAGGCAGCTGATCAATGATTCTCTCTCATCACTGATGTTTCTATCTCTCTCTATCCCTCTCCCTTCCTCTCTAAAATCAATAAAAATATATTTAAAAAAAATAAAATAAAATGCAGTATACTCAGTTGAATTTGAACTTTACCTAAATAACAAATACTGTTAAAATGTAAGTATAGCTAATATATTATGTGGGGCATACTTATATTGAAGTAAAATTTGTTGCTTATCCCAAATTCAAATTTAACTAGGCATCCCATATTTTTATTTGCTAACTCTAGCAACGCTAGGTAAGGGTTATGGACACTGGCTCCTGACCTTCTTAATGGTTCCATGAAGGAGTGGGATAGTTTATCAGAGGCTCCCTCCAAATGTCTAGAATCCGGCTGCGGTTGACACTTATTGGACATGCTTTTAGCCACATTACTTAAACTCCCTTAGCCTTCTGTTCTTGTTAGTGTAGAGCAAAGAAATCCACCCAGTGAGAGTTATGTCTGTCCTTCCATGAATAACCAAATGTTCGAAGTACATGGGGCATTACTTATCTTCTATCTAATGCTCTCCTTTTTACAGAGGAGGAAGCAGACCTTAAAAGATAAGGTGACTTTTCCAAGAACCCAGATTTCTACCTGTGATGACATGACTATTCCTAGAATCTGGGTATCTTGCCTCTCTGTTCAATGCTTTTGTTCTCTATACTCTACTATCCTCTTTTATCTTCAAACAACACAGGAAATAATGTATATTAATGTGCTTTGTAAATTTTAATATGTGAAATATACTGTAAATGTGTAGTATGTTGTTCCTAGACAAATATCAGAGCTTAGAAATCACCTCCCTAATTATGCTAATTCGCAGTCCTCCTTCTGGCAAAATGTTTATGTATCAGCACATCAGGAGTCCAAAGTATTAATCTTCTTGGATTATTTTTTGAAAAGCACAACCGTTAAATTAAGAACAAAGTTATCAAAACAAGTTACCAATTCTAGATCTTTTAAAATCGGGCCCCATGGGAAACCAGCCCAAACTAGTTGACAGAGGTAAATATCCTTAGGTGCATACAAAGCAGCTTTTTGCGTTCCGTTGTTGACAACTCAGGCTAGACGTACAACGTGTATATTGCTGTCTACCTTGCAGGAGACAGCTTGTTATTGCAAGGCATGTCACATCCCCGCCAACGTTTATAGCTGCTCTGCCATGGCGGCAGTGACAGGCTGGCAAGATTGCTGCTCTTTTGTACCATCACAGTGGACTGTACCCTCTCTTTCCTATAATTGACTCATTTTGGCTCAATTAAGAATTTAGAAATTTTAATCTTATATCCAGATGTATTACTACTGGGTGGTACAACTGGTTCATTATCCTTTGAATATGTTTGAGATTTCTTCTTCATTGGGGGTTGGTTTTATTTTTATATTGCTAAATGTTGTATTACACATGCAAATGAAATCTTGCCTGAGGAATTTAGAATGGAAATATTTTAAGATATGTAAAGCTTTTAATCCAACAAATTATTCTGGAAATAAAAGGATCTTCCCTCCTGCGTGCTTATTATTTGCTAAAAACTATAAATGCCTCACATAAATGCCATGAATATATTCACAGACTTAACACAGTCCAAAAGATTCTTAATTTCTTATAAAATTTCTCTTAAGTTCAATTTCCTTGTGTTCTCTTGCATATAACGAAACATTTTATATTTTCACAGAAGTCTAGAATCTATTTCCATTTGTATTGCATTTTGACTGATAAGGGTTTATTTTTCCAAACCTAAGTATCTTGTTAAAAAGAGGCTCCTATAATTCTGAGCTGTAGTGAAGACATTTGGGATATACCCCTTGCATCCTACTGGTGGCAGGGCAAAGTCTTTAAGCAGAACTGCCTTGTCTATTATTTTTATTAATCTACTAGAGGCCTGGTGCACAAAATACATGCACCGGAGGGGGGTCCCCTCAGCCCAGCCTGCACCCTCTCCAGTCCGGGAACCCTCGGGGGATGTGGCCTTAACTGGCAGTCGGACATCCCTCTCCCAATCCAGGACCACTGGCTCCTAACTGCTCACCTGCCTGCCTTCCTGGTTGCCCCTTACTGCCCCCACCTGCTGGCCTGGTCGCCCCTAACTGCCCCCCCCACGGCCTGGTCACTCCTCACTGCCCCCCTCTGCTGGCCTGGTCACTCCTCACTGCCCCCCTCTGCTGACCTGGTCACCCATCACTGCCCCCTTCCTGCTGACCAGGTCACCCCCAACTGCCCCCCCTGCAGGCCTGGTTGCCCCACGCAGCCTGTTCAGTCATCCGTTCGGTTGCAATGGTCGCTTAGGCTTTTACACATATAGATTACAGTAAGTTTTCCTGTGGAGTGTGTTTTGTTCCATTCAGGGTCTATACCTGTAAAATCAATTAAGTACCCCTTCTCATGTCTCTGAATAAGGTAAGGGGTACGTGTCTTTATGACTGATTATTCCAAGTAATGATAAGCATTCATCCCAAACTTTTTTCAGAAGCAAATGAACTAAAAGTAGCTTATAATCAGAAAGCACTTGACAGAAACTCCTGGAGAATTCCTGACTTTCATGGAGTACTGATTTTTACCTTATTTTCCACAAATTGCCACAGAAGGACTCTTTGAAAGCTGATCTGACCGTGTTTGGTGTTTTATTCAAAGCTAGCTCTGTCCTCAGGAGGGACTGGGGTTCCATGGACAGAAAAGGAATCACTTCTAGTGCCAAGGTTGCAAGCTCTGCAGTAGATGATTGCAGTATTACAGACACTGTGCCTTTCTTTTTTAGATAAAGAAGCTAAGAATTAGTGTTATTTCATGTAAAGCTCTTAAGAGGAGTGGAAAATGCTGTTATATAATGATGACTAATGCAATGCAAAAGGAATTATTTTGGCATAATGATGATGTTTTTTCCTTGCAGTTTTGTAACAGTTTCCTAGCTATTAAATTACTATGTCAGCAAAGTTGTATTTGATTTGACTTTCAAAATAACTTAAAATAGTTCATTATTTTTGCTCCATTTTCAAAAGAAATCTGCAATTTCTGTGTCTTCAATAAAAGTGATTTCACCCACTGTTAATTATTTGCAATGTACCACAATCTACCCAGTCACCCAAGAGAATCCTGAAGTCAGACTCATCTCCTCCAACTTTCTCACTATCAAATTACTACCCAAATCCGTGGGTCTCCTCTGGGATTTCCCTTGCATCCGTCCCCTTCCCTTTATCAACACTGCAGCCACGCTCTGCAGGCCCCAATCTTCTCTGGGCTGGGGAGCACAACAGGCCCCACACTATCTTCTTGTCTTGGATCTTCCCACACTCCTATTTATTCTCTTCAGTTTCCTAGCTATTAAATTACTATGTCAGCAAAGTTGTATTTGATTTGACTTGCAACCATGGCATTTTTCCAAATGAAAATGTGAGCACTTCACTCCTCCCCATACAAACTTCCCTGTTGCCCTGTAGCCTTCAGTCTTAAACCTAAGCTGCTCGGAATGTCATGCAAGGCTCTGCAGCTGCGTTCAGTAGCTCCCCTCTCCAGCTGCATCTTTCACTCTTTATTCCCTCATACTTTCAGACTGAGAATTTTTGAACAATTTATAGTTTCAAGATTCTCTCCTGTTTCTGTGCTTTATCTCAAGCTGTTTCCTCTTCCTAAAACATTTTCCCCCAGCTACTTGGTCTCATACCCCTTGACCTTGATAACTTCTTTTCATTTTTCAAAGCCCTCCCAAGCAAGAGATAAATCACTCCCCTGGGAAGAGATGAAAACTGCCCCCTTTTCTGTCTTGAGGCCTTTTACTTGGTGCTCTGGAGTCAGGTCACCTGGGATCAAATCCTAACATCATCTTCTGGTAACTATATTACCTATTTTACCTTAGGTAAGTTATTTTCTTTCCCTGTGCCTCAGCCAAGGCCTCGTATTTAAAGTAAGAATGCTTTCATCATTGAGTATTATTAGGATACAATAAAAAATAAGATAGAGGAGTGATTATTGTACACTAATGGCTCCATAAATATAACCACAATAATTATTATTCATTACTAACTTGTATATTCAGTTATTATCACATTTTATGCTAAATTACAATTATTTCTTTACACTCCAAGATTTGAAACACTAACATTTAATGAGGACTTTGAGGGCAAACACAGCGTTTTATTCATCTATCCGTTTTATTCATCTATCCTTTAAAGTTGCTATAAAACCAGGAACATAGTAGACAGTAGGTGTGAAGTCCTTTAAAAGAACAGAATGCTATGTTCTAGTAAGTCTGTGGCAATATTATTCCACCATGAGAAAGAAAGCACAAGGAGAATTCAAAATTAGAGATGACTCGAGGAGAGTTAACATCGGTATTGGTTTAGATTTTAAGATGGACCTTGTTTAGGCTAATATCAAACTATGATTCAACTTGGGACTTAAGTGCCCCTAATGTTAGAAAACAGTGTTCTGATGGGTAATAGTAAAAAAAAATAAAATCCATAATTTACATTTTCTATTGACTAACACACAAAGTTCATCAACTTTCACAAGGATATCCAACTGGTGAATATGGAGGCCCCTCTGCACCCCTAAGTGCCTGACCCCCTACGTTCCTTTTGCCAGGGCCACACTCCAGCTGTCATTGGTGCATTGGACCCATTGTCCCATAAGTCTGCATATATGAATCCATGGGATCATTTTCCAAAGGCCCATACACCCTTTACATCCCAATCCTCCCGTCAGAATATCCATACCTCCCAGCAGCACCAGGGACTGGTAGTGACCCCAGCCCCCAGTTTCTCTCTCTCCAGCCTTAAATTCAGGCTGTGTCTGAAGTGGGCTTGTTTGGTGGCAGGCACCACATCCAGAATTCCAAATGACCGAGTTCAAAATGACCTTTCTTAGGTGATTTGCTAGTTGAGCATAGTCTAGCTTCCTAAATCCACTTAAACTGAGAATTGAGAATAGACTGTGCATTTCTTCAGACTGTACATTTTTACCTAAGCACGTGAAAACCAGAAGAGTACAGCTGCTGCTTCGGATGCACTTTTGCAAACTTTCTGTATTTCCATGGAAAAACAAAACTATTTAAATGATGATTTAGCTAAAATTCTTTTTGACGAAACAGGACGAAGAGACGTGGGATTAGGGATTAAATTTAACCTAAGACATTCACAAGTAGCAACTATGAGATGAGACTACAATAGTCTTGTTTGGCACTCTGAGCTGTTGTATACCTCGATTCGCATGTGTCAACGGGCTTTTCAAGACTGAAGATCGTCAGAGACTATGAAGAGTAAGAATAAAGTCACACTCTACTTAAGATGAAGCTCCTTATCAATGCATTAAGGGAGGCAGGGAGAATGGCTATATGCAGCAGCTCTAAAAATAGTTCTTGAATCATTCACAAAACATATTGAATTTGGTGGGATTATTTGATTTTTGTGAAAATCAAAGTCAATGACTTTTAAATAGTAAAGATAGCATTGATAACAATAGCAATAAAAATAATAAGAAGAACATCCTGACAGTGTTTTAATAGCATATGCATTTTTTAACTCCAAGAAAATCTAATGATGTACCTGTAATTTTATATTAAATTGAAAAAAAAAAGAAAAACCTGAAAATTTGCTATTGGCCTCAGGCACGTTCCTGCATTTCAAGCTGTTTTGGATTTTGCCCCAAGGAGAGAGATTATATAATTTGGGATGCGGACGGTTGTCCAGTGCATTTGCTGTGACAGGATTGCACAGATGAGCACCAAACTGGCCAGTAGGAAATTTTGCAGACAGAGCGAACCTTGTTTTACAATCAATTGCTACAATTTTCTGGCTCAGCAATGCTACGAAGTTCCAATATTAATGTGAGGCAAATGGTATGAGTAGATTAAAAAGAGAGAGAGAGAGACTCCTGTTGACAGTAAGTAAAGACAACATATGATATTGGGGGCTCACATACCACATGGCTGATTAATCTACAAGCTCATTTCATGTCAAAACACAGAGCCAAGTGGGAACAGTCCCTTCCAAATGCAGACAGTCACACAGAAGCCAACAATCCAATGCAATATTATCTCATTAAGCAAAGCTGTTTCCTCTGATCAGTGTTCTTGAATAAAATAAAATGATGTTCAATTTTTTAAAAAAATATAAGCTGGTGAAATTCAAGAAAGCTGTTGGCATACATTCAGCCTACACCATACCATTGCTTCCTCAGCATGAGCTGTTTTCAGGAAAGATAGCAATGACACTAATTAATACTCATTACTCATTATGCTTTATTCTCTGAAATTTTTTGGCCTTACCAGTATGTACTGTTCAAGTTAAATACTTGCTTGAGGACTAGAGAAATTTTTCAGCTCAGCCCTAACACATGCTATTTTCCTATCAGTGTAAGAAGGAAAAGGAAGGAAAAAATGGGATGTACTTTTAAGCCTCGGGGCACAAACTTCTTAAAGATTTAGTGTTTTGTTGTGGGATTTATTTCAACATTGTTTTCTATATTGTATAGTTATTACAAATAGGCAACACTGAAGTTATTATTATTGCTACTACTCTTATTATTGGTACTACCTTTGGTATTGTTCTATTGCTGTATTGGTTCTATTCATAGTATTTTGAATATATGGTACCCTCTGTGTTTAAAAACCATCAATGACTCTTCATAGCCCACTGTGTTAAGAATAAGGTTTTCAATTTAGGGAATTGAATTTTCACAAATAATTCAGTCCAGTCCTCCCTCACCAGCCTCTTCTTATATTATTCCTTTGTCAGATTCCCACTAACGACACCAATCAAACTATATTCTAGGTGTCTCAGTTTATGTGCCATTCTTTACTTATGCTTGGCCCTCCCATTTTTAGTTTCTTTGACCTGCCAAACTCCCTATGTATAAATAATTTCTTCCACTTTACAATCCATATAGAATTTTATACTTTTGTTAATAGTATGCTTTCATAAAAGATAGGTTCTATATACTTGTGTCTGCTTAGTGTCCAACACAACTTGTCATATTATACTTGAAATATTTGGCAAATCAAAGCATCTAAAGGGTTAAAAATATTTTAGACCCTTTATAAGGAGAAGTATTTATATCAATTAGTGCATTTTCTTGGTTTTAATATATTTGTATAATGTAAATATTTACATATGGTTATGGCAGCCATATTTTTCTGGTATATACCTAAGAGCATTCTCCTGGAACCTGCATATTTGAAGTCTCTCTAAGTTTTGTAACTGATATTCTGATTTACTTTAATATTTTATCATGGTTTTCAGCATACACCTAATAAGAACTGCTGAATCAAAATTGATCACCTGACAGCCATAGTGGGGGCTTGGTATTGGGTGGGAAATTTTGTCCCAGCAACTGCTAGTCAGTTATACAAGTGGCAGTTCCAACCTCTACCAGACTATAAACATGGCTTTTTCTCCATAACTGGTCTAGGTTAAAACTATGACAACTTTCATAGACAGAAGTTTAATGGTAAACACTTGTAATTTTGTTGTCTTAGCATTTAGTGTTAGTTTCTTTTTCCCTCAGGTCTTTCCCTCAGATCTTCCTTGTGTTCTGTGAAATCCTCCTTAACTTAAACACTGTTCAACACCTAACTCTTAATTTTGCCTTCTACGTTAAGTGAATTCAATACGCTCTATTCCTTACACAATCATACAATTCTGTTTAAATATAATTGTCACTGTACCTTTGTTTACATAATGCAGAGTGCCTTTTGAAGTAAACTTTTGTGGCCCTACTGGTTTAGCCCAGTGGATAGAGCGTCAGCCCACGGACTGAAGGGTCCTAGGTTCAATTCTGGTCAAGGGCATGTACCTTGGTTGCAGGATCCTAGCCCAGGTTGAGGCACATGCGGGAGGCAGCCAATCAATGTGTCTCTCTCACATCGATGTTTCTCTCTCTCTCTGTCTGCCCCTCTCCCACTCACTCTCTAAAAATCATTGGAAAATATCCTCAAGTGAGGATTAACAATAACAACAACAGAGTAAATCCTTGTGTATCTAAGGGTGTATGACACTGAATTGCAAATACTGTATGTATGTTACAAATATTCATACACATAATATCCTGGCAGAAAAGTCTGATTCACATACCAGATTCTGTTGCGAGACTTCAATGGATGAAGAAAGTTAAGGGGCAGGAGTTTATAAATATTGATTCCTCCAGAGAGACACATAACAGTAATACACCTTGATTGATGGTATAGAAATAGGTATAACAGAAATTGTACTCTTTTCTTGTTATTCTTTTTTTTTTTCTCCAAACACTCAGAGAAATAAATAACCGTTATATTGAAAACTAGCAAACACAGCCTGTGTGCCTGAGGTAACATTGCCATTTTATGATTGAACTTGGGCTATTTCTCATGTAAATATTCCTAAAATGGAGCTCTATATGGAGTAACACCGCCAAGATGGCTGAGCAGCATTTAGTACATTTCCTCTCTGAGACACAGAAAGGACTTCTGTTTGGAACCATTTATTTCCACATGACTGGTTTACGTATTTGAGCATTAGGACCTTATTGCTCTCTGAGAAAGAAATTACTCTGAATATAACTAAGATGAATCATTATGAGATGGTTTCAATGGAATAAGCAATGGAATAGCCTTTATTAGTAGTATTTATTCAGAAAGTCATTTGGAGTTTATAGCCAACTTCTGCCATAACCTCAAAAAAAAAAAAAAGGAAAAAAGGAATTATGGGATAGAGTACTTCCCTACAGAAAAACTGTCTAGTCTTTTGGGAATTCTAACCCTCAAAATGAGTTCTCTCTAGTACAGTCCAACGGCTTCTAGGATATCTCTAACTAACAATTTTCTGATGGCTGTTTACATTTATCAACAATTGCTATGAGAACCCAAGATTGAGAAAAGCTTAAAACAAGAGATATAATACATCTTGTGATTGCTAGATTAATCCATAACATGAGGGGTTATGTCTTTATGACTTTTCTTCTCAAACTCATGCATGTTTTAGGAGAAAAATTAATAAAACAAAATAAAAATCATGGGAGTTGGAAAAGTTCTTCAGAATAGGAATCAATGTGGCTAATTAGCTGGTGTGTTCTCTGAGACAATCCCAGAGACATTTTTGTTTTTGTTTTCTCTCAAGTAGGCTTTATTGGTGCTAAAAAGAGAAAAAGGATTGATACTAGGAGCAAATCAGCCCCTTGGCAGACCTCACAGTACGGCATTTGAGCACAGAAGAGAATCTTGTTCTCAGCTTTTCTGCCGAAGAATTATTTCTTCTTCCAGGACACACAGTTTGGACATTTTTAGAGAAACTGATAGAGGTTAACCAAAGTTAGAGGGAACTAGCATGTAAACTAGCCCAATCTAAGGATTTACAAAAGGCAGAAGTATTACTTTTCATAGAATTAATATTTATGTTTGCTCTCTAAGACGGTATCTATACATATTGAGGTATTTGGGAGGAAAACTCAATAGTCAGATATTGGTTGTGGAGAATGTCATTAGAGGTCGTTTGTCTTAAGAGCTGTTTCATTCATTTGATGAAAACAATCATGACAACAAAATCTGATAAAAATGATTCCCATCTATATATATAAAAGGCTAAGTGACCGACCATACGTACGTCCAACCATACAGTACATATGATGTGCACTGGCAATTTAAAAATAAACGTTGACTCGCACATGTGTGATGCGTGTAAAGCTCTCGCTGGTGCCAATCTAGACAGAGTAGGAATATTCCTACCTGAACCCATTTTGGGACATGGTCAGTTATATGTTGCTTTCTCTCAAGTTCGAAGAGCATGTGACATTAAAGTTGGAAATACTTCATCACAAGGGAAATTATTGGAGTGTTCTGAAAGTGTTTTTACTCTTAATGTGATATACAGGGAGATATTAGAATAAGTTTAATCAGTTTATCAGTCATTGTTTTTATCAATGTTTTTATATCATGTTTTTGTTTTTTATATCATGTCTTTGTTATTGTTATATCATGTTGTTATTATTTATTTGTTAATCAATTTATATATTATTTCATATAGATTTTACTAATTTTCTTTCATCTCTGACACTTCTATTATAGAGAAAGGGTGACTAGTGATATTAAAATATTTCTTCTAATTAATTTCCTTTCAGTGTGCATGAATCTGTGCACCGGGCCACTAGTTCTTTTATAATTAACATCTCAAAGGACAGGCCTTTGAGTGTCTCTTGCTCCTCAATCAGTGCTGGGTAAACAGTTGGATAAAAATCTTATTTTTTGCTCACAGATTTCTAGGATTCTTGCATATATCCAAATTTTGTTAATATTAATAGGATTGTTCAGCCTCCTTTTTTCCTTTTCTCCAAAATCTATATCCTATATAATAAAAGCCTAATATGCTAAGTGTCCAGTCATCTAGTCATCCATTCAACCAATCAAATTGTAATATGCTAATGATATGCTAAGGCCGCTCAACCATTCGCTATGACGTGCACTGACCACCAGGGAGCAGACATTCCAACCGGTAGGTTAGCTTGCTGCTGGGGTCTGGCTGATAGCCACTTAGTGAGATGGGCCGGACACACCCTGGAGCCCTCCCGCAGTCCCTCCCCAGCTGGCCAACCTCCCGTGTCCCTCCCCAGTCCTGATCATGCACCAGTAGGGTCCCTCGGCCTGGCCTGCACCCTCTCGCAATCTGGGACCCCTCAGGGGATGTCAGAGAGCCGGTTTTGGCCTGATCCCACACAAAACAGGAACTGCCCCCTGGTGGTCAGTGGGCTCCCACAGCGGGAGCGCCGCTCAGCCAGAAGCCAGGCTCACAGCAGATGAGTGCAGTGGTGGTGGCGGGAGCTTCTGGGAGAGGGCACAGGCCAGGCTGAGGGACCTCCCCCCCCCAAGTGCACGAATTTCGTGCACTGGGCCTCTAGTTTAATTATAATTTTATGAAGAAAAAATTTAAGCATAAATAAAAATGTAGAAAATATAACAGATACCCATAATATATAAATCTTCCAGCTGAAGAAACTTATAATATTTTGTGATATTTGACATAAAATGTGGATTTTGAGTAGATTTCTTCTGTCAAATTAAGGAAGTTTTTTACTATCTCTTGTTTGCTAACAATTTTTATCCTTAATGAACCAATCATTTTTCCATTTATGTATTCAAGAGGTTTTTTTGTGTTTTTTTTTACTATGATAAATTTGATTGGCTCCTAATTAGAAGGTTTACAGCTGATTTCAGTGTGTTTAAATGTATATCTTTTGCACAATTCTGATTCTGGATTACATATTCATTGTAGAGTAGGTTGGAAATCTTCCTTTTGTTTTGTAGTCTTCATATTATATAAACTTCATCTGCTTCTTAGAAGTTGAGGTTTGGGAAATGTTTTCTTAAAGTTTTGTGGCCTCAGCCTTTTGGGAAGGTTATGTGTGCATATGTATGTGTGTGTGCACAACAGGTTGGATAGGTGGTTGTGGATGAACTATGAACTAGGGATGTGGAATTTTAATAACTTATTAAATTTCATTATTGACTCATCTTTATTACTTAAAATTCTTCTAAAGTCAATTTAACAAATGCTTTTGTATTTTAATTGTTTATTTATTTCATCTAAGTTGTCAAATTTATTGATATGAATCATTCATATCATTTTTGTTTTTATTTATTTATTTATTTTTAGAGAGTGGAAGGAGTGAAAGCGAGGAAGACAGAGAGAGAAACATCAATGTAAGAAAAATACATCGATTGGTTGCCTCCTACATGTGGGCACCCCAACCAGGGCTGGGGATTCAGTATGCAACCGAGGTATGTGCCCTTCACTGGATTCGAACCTGGGACCCTTCAATCCTCAGGCCTTGGCTTTATCCACTGAGCCAAAGTGGCTAGGGCTCATTTTTATTTTTAATCTTTACTTTGTAGATACCTAAGTTCAAGTTTTTAAACCCATATATTGATTATTTGTACCTTTTCTCATTTTACTAGAAATATCTATATTTTATAAATATTAACAAAACTTTTGGTTTTATTAATTTTTTTTAGTGTTTTTCTATGTTTTCAATTATTTCTTTTTTATCTAAAAATTTAGCATTTAATTTTCTCTGGGTTTATTCTGTTATTTTTCTAACTCTCTGAGTTGAATGTCTAACTTATTTTTTTTAATATTTTTATTATATAATGGGCACATTTAAGATTGTACCTTACCTCTGATTAAGACTTTACCCATTTTTATATTATACATTTGATTTGCTTAGGTCTTTAATTCTATGTATGTTATGATTTGTGTTGTAATTTCCTCATTTATATTTCTATTAGGAGTTTATTTCTATCTGTGTATAAAAATTTTCTGTACATTTTAAGAATTGCCGATTTCTAATGTAATTCGATAATGCAAAGTTAAAAAACAGTGTGACATTTATTCTTCAACATTTGCTATTTGAATGATCTTGAAAACTGTGGACCAGAAGACAGATTTGAAGCTATATAAACAGTTAGGTACAAAGACAATTCTGCATTCTGAAGGTTAACATAATTTAGTTTCTGGTCCAATCCAGAATGAAACATTGAACGTTTCTCTTCTCTTTACAAAAATAACATTTTTTTCCAGTAGTTTTTACTTACTATCAGGGTGGAGAAGTATAATTGTGATGTAGATAAGTACTGTATAGAGTGGAAGAGAGTGAGCTTTAAGCACCAGGTGGTCTTGATTCAAATCCAACTTTGATAATAGGGCATTGGGCAAGTAACTTGAAATATCAGTATTTGCTCTTTATTTTATCAATATGGAGCTTGCACAGTTTTAGTCATCATCTACTCTTGTGGAAATACATGCAGTGATTCATACATTGGTAGAACAACTGTGTGGAAAGATCATTTTATTAGGTGAGAAGGTGGGCCTTGTTCACGGCTTTGTGAACTTTCCCTGTGTGATAGTATGGTGACATCAGAATTTGAAATGGCTACTTTCCTAGACCAGGTACATACTTTCTAATAAAATTTGCTAGGAGAAGACTTCAAAAGGCAATTTTATCTCTACTTTGATATGTAATAAAAATGTACAGACTTCAACCTTTCTCTCTTTTTCTCTAATAAGGTGGTAAGAAATGAGTTTGGTGGGTTTTTTTATTATTATTATTTTGGTTCCCTAAAATACTGAAATCTGCAGTCCTGTAAGTCTCCCTTTGGGCAGCCATGAAATTAGCTGTTTTTTTTCTCACATACCAGCATGAGGCAGTATGGTTATGGTCCATTAAGCTTTGGTTTCATCAGCAGCCATTGCTATTTGGGGGATATGTCTCTCCCCAACCCCAGATGGGGCACAGGACTGTGAGTTCTGCGTCTCTGAGATGCTGGTGGTACTATCGAAACCTGGGAGGCTGACAGACATACCAGTTCTTGTAGGGCCTCTGCAGTGCACTCAGGTTCCTGGGAGACAGCCCATGCCACGATGGCCCTAGGCCTAGGAGCCCACAGCTGTGGCTAATTAGCTGGTGTGTTCTCGGAGACAATCCCGGAGACACGGAGGTGGGTGGAAGTGTGCATATTCAAAATGTGGGCACTTAAATGTTTCTCAGTGACCTCCCATGGAGGGTACAAGGGCAAAGTAAGGGAGCATTTTCCTCCCTTTTTCATGGGTATCCCCACCCTGGGCCTAAAGAGGGGCACAGATCTTAGTCTTTTCCTTGGATTCAGAAAAAGAAATTTTCATGAGTTTGCCATATTTTTGTAGTTGCTTTAAATAGTTGTTTTTGAAGTTCTGTGGGGATTTGCCTATCTTGGCAGATTCCACATCAGAAAGCATATGTCACTCAAAAATAGCGAGACCAGAAATGCTTGAACTTTTTTCTAAGTGACTTATTTTAATGCATTGCATTTATAAATATAATACTAAGGTTTTTATAGTCTCAAGAATGCACTATTTTTTTTGTGGAATATGGAGAGCAGAAATCAAGCAGTTTTTCCGAGATGAAGATTTATCTATAGCTTTTTTTCTACAGCTTTTAAAGTAATTTTTTTATCCTCAAGGAAATGTATTAAGAACAGCAGGATTGTGGGACCCCAGGAGAGATCGTGTGTGAGCAAATACATCTTCATTCGTTGTTTACATGTTTATAACAAGCCTTGCTCTCAGCAGCGGGCAGAGAATTCCTGCTCAACCAAATGTTGCCTTTGCACGATCATTCTTAGCTTCCAAGTGATCAAAAGGACATTGCATGTGTATTTCAAATTTGTAATTTGGCTTACCGTGACTAGCGACATCCCCAACTATGAATTTTTTAATTCGTGGATTGTTTTTAAACATTTGCCCAATTCTTTTAGAAAAAAAACAACAACTTGTGAAATGGAGAAAATATTGAGCTCTGAAAGATAGGATGGGGAAAAGTAGAAGGAAAAAAGAAATGAGTGATTGTTCTCTGTAGTCGATGCGTTTATCTTAGAAGAAATAATCCTGAAGGGGGAAAATGTGGCTTCCCTTAAGCCCATGAAAGGTGTCCAGATTTTATCTAATATTAAAACTCATCACATGTGCCAGATGGCTGTCAGGATTCTGAGATAATATTAACTTTCATTTCATGGCAGCGCTCTGCCACGGCTGGTTTACATTTAACAGAGTCTAGTTCTTCATCTCACCTTCGGAGCCACTGAATTCAAGGTTTATTGATCTGGTGTCAATCAAAGATGCTTTATGACCTGAGCCCTTGCCTCACCTGTCTACTGTCCCTGAGAGAGGGCACTGTTAACCCTGAAGGCCAGGTGTAACTGGGCCAGTGTGGGTGGGGCCTTAGTGCTCATTAAGAGAGTTCTAGGTCGTGGAGCTTCGAGGTCCTGGTGCTCACCTGCAATGCCAGTAAGTGTGCCAGAGAGAGATCCTGTAAAGCGGCACAGGCATCGGGAGGGGATGGAAGTAGTGATTCCAATGCTGGGGAAGATGACAGAACTGCTTTTTCTTTTTTTTCAGTGATATTGCAATATTGGCATTTTATTTAAAAAGTGAACACAATTTATTTAACAAATTATCAAATTTCATTACTTAATGCTTCCCAAATGGTAACTTTAAATAAAATGTATGTAATTCAAGTTATAAGAAATGAGAGTCAAACAAACATGTCATTTAAATATAAATTACTAGACACTAAGTGGCATCTCTGGGCTCTGCTGTTTATTTGGACTCCATGCCTCTCCATCCTGGCATGAATGAGATCACGCGGAGTGTGGTCAGTCCAGTTTGCCTCAAATATCTTCCAGTCATTGAGTTCCCCTGGTGGACTTGTCACTACTATTACATCTGGGTAACTTGTCTACTCTGGCCAAAGAGTCTGGTTTTAGCAGATTTGATTGTTTTGCTTGCTGTCTCCAAAGAAGTGAAGGTGAGGCATTTGCCTGTGCAGTGGACTCCTCCAGCCAGAGGAGTCCCTCCCAGGACTTTTGTGGGAGGTAGGATAACAGGTGACCAAGAGGAGCAGGAATGGCTTGCATTGATGATGTCAGGAAGAGGGGCTGGGCAGGAAGCGGGAGAAGAGGATATTAGAGACAGAGATAAAAATAACCAAAAGTTGCTGACCAATGTCTCAAACGTTTGCATGACCACAATAAAAGTACCCATGTTTCAGTTTTTAAAAATAGCAACGTAAGAGGTTGTGGTTTTCAGTCATGGCTGCACATTAGGAAGCTTTCAAAATACTGAGGCTTGGGTGGCCCCTCTCCTCAGGGATAATGATTCAATTGTTTTGAGTTGTGTGGCTCTCTCGTCAAACATTTCAAAACCTTCCCAGGAGAGTCCATCATGCAGCCAGTGTTACGAACTGCCGTTATAAGTGACTATCAGGATTTTGAAAATCAGTATTACAATCATGAAATGGAAAATGCAGCTCTTACCTTTATTTTAACCAAAGGAAAATAGGCTCATTTTTAAGGAGCATCTTCCAGGTGCCAGGCATGGTGCTGAGTAATTATATTACCTTTTCTCATTTTCATAGTAATACTCTAAAGTGAGGATGTGAGTCCTATTTAAGAGGTGAAGAAAGAGAAGCTTAGGAAGGAGAAATAATGTGCCCAAGATGACACTGTCTGTGGAAGTAAAGCTAGCAGCTAGGACTCAACCCCAGGTTTATGTGATTTGTCTTTTTTCTTACCTTTTTTTGCTTGTTTGTTTGTTTAATTGATTTCAGAGGGGAAGGGAGAGGGAGAGAGAGATAGAAACATCAGTGATGAGAAAGAATCATTGCTCGGCTGCCTCGTACGTGGCCCATACTAGGGATCGAGTCTGCAACCCAGGCATGTGCCCTGACCGGGAATCAAACCATGACCTCCTGGTTCACAGGTCAATGCTCAACTACTCAGCCATGCTGCCCGGGCTTTTCTTAACTTTTCTTTAAGATACAATTGTAAAGTGTAATTTATTGTGGAGCTTGAAGACCTACATTCTTTGGTGCCTTATATTTAGGGATAAGAAAAAAAATCTGTATGTTATAATTAATATAATCTGTAAGATTGCTCAAAATCAGGGATCAGCAAATTATAACCTACTCTCTGTTTTTGCATGGCCTGTGAGGTAAGAATGGTCTTTACATTTTTATATGATTGAAAAAAAATAAAGAAGGATATCTCATGATCCGTGAAAATGATATGAAATTCAATGTTTGCTGACCACAAACTAAGTTTTATTGAAAGATAGTCACACTCATTTATGTATGGCCTCTGGCTGCTTTCACATGACAGCAGCAAGACTGAATAATGGTGGGACTGAAACTATTTGGGAAACATAACCTAAAATATCTACTATTTAGCTATTTACACACAAAAATATTTTAACTTCTGCTCTATAGTAAAACCTGATAGAAAATCTTAATGTACAAAACTGACATATAGTGTAGAGAATGCTTATTCACCTTTAAAATTTTATAACAACATAAAACAATTTGCAAGGTTCTTTGAAGGCATGATCTACCCGATGCATTTAAGCATTGGTTTAAAGGTCATTAGGTGACCCTGAAGGTTGGTGCTTAGATAAATGTAAAGTGAAAACCCTATGAACCATTATTCCCAAAAGATGAGTCATAAAAAAAGGTAAAACTTTTGCAAATGATTTAACTAGAAATTCATGATAAAATATAATGACTCCATTCATTTTTAGCTTTACTTGTAAGTTAAGTAAATAACTGAATAATTTTTTTTCATGCTTTTGTTCTAAATTTTTGGTTCCCAAATTCTTAAAAAATATTGGTATATTCATCAATGTTTTGAGAAATCTACCAATTCAGTAATGCATTATCTTTGTTGTAGCAGCTCTACCAGAATTCAACATGTGTTCCTTGGATCACATGCATCAGAATCATCATGGATGCTTATTTTAAATACAGATTCCAGGGTCCCAGACCAGACCTATAGATTTAAAACCTCTGAGGGCAGAATTCTGCCTTTCAACAAGCTCCCAAGGTGAATCTCATGCACGCTGTAGAGTAATAATCCCATGCCATATCATGCAGGAAAATATTCATGGTCCCTACTATGAACAAAGATTTAGAAGAACGGGCAAGCAAGGTGTAGAGATTCCTGCACAGAAATAGAACAATATCATGTCTATATTCCCAGGGTATGTGATTGAAAGCAAATATGGAAACCATGTTGTTATGGGAAGCAGATTCATCCAAGTAGACTGAGGAATAATAGAAATGAGGAATCTCACTAAAAGAATGGAAGTGGGGATGGATTGCTGGTAGGTTTTTTTGTTTGTTTGTTTTGTGTGTGTGTTGGTGGTGGTGGGTTTTTGTTGTTGTTGTTTGTTTTGCTTCATCAGAATATGATGGATTCCTTCCTGACATCCTGTCTTCATCCTAGAAATGGCCAAGTGTGACAGGAAGTTTTCATGTTCTTCAGATCCACTCTCCATCACCTTCCATTTAGTCTGTCTCTGTCTGAGGAGGCTGCACTTTATGGAATGCATCAAGAGATTATGGAACCAACTCAGACTAGCTGGGTCCTTGAACTCAAAGTCATTGCTCTGCTCAAGGTAGCCTTTTCTACACAATACTCACTACCAACTTCTGTCACATGTTTATGACTCATCCCTTTGGGTCTGAGGCTAGTAAGAGTTCCATGGTTGCAAACCCCAGGTTAACTGCAAAACCCTTTATGTTCCCCTACAATCTGCCCATGTTTATATATTCTAAATTCTCTTTGAATTATTCTAATTCAACTATGACCTCTATATCTTGTTTGAACTCAATGGAAACAGCAGCCAAATGTGTACAGTGAGGATCCAAAGGAGAGGGACATCATCTCCTCGGTGAGCAAAAGTTGAGTTTATCAGATCGACAACCCTCGCACATCCTGTTACCCCTGCCTAAGACACCTGTAAATTGACTACTCCTGGTCATTTTAGAAGTCTTAGCTTTAATATAAACTTCTAGATATGCCTTAAATGGCTTCCCAAAATTAAATTAGTTCCCCCTTTTTTAACTTCTTATAATATAGTTGACTTTTCTTTAATTGAACTCATGCATGTTATAACAATTTATCTTTTTAATATCTGTGTATCTCTCATACTGTGTGTGATCCCTAGAAGAGCTTTGACTATTTTGTGTTTAACACCTGCCCTTTGCAAGTGTTCATTCAATTTTTATTGAGTATGTGAATGAGTAAAATATAGTTATCCTAGAAAATTCCACGATTACCCTTTTCCCCTGGGAATACCTATGACATATATGAACCTGTTATTTTCTCTGTGTCCATACACTCACAGCCTTTCATGTGGCCAGTTATGCCAATGCCCATAGGGATCTGTAAGTCTCGGGTGAATGGTTCTACTTGTCTTCTAGAAGCTGGTCTATTATTTGAAACATTTGATACAAGAAAGGAGACAGGAACCTATTATTATCAAACAAATTGTCAATAATTGAAAAGTAATAATAAATCATACAACGTAAGAACAATTACATGGTGTATATAGGACTGGTGCTGGGTTAAACTCAGTGGATGGGCATTTACATTTTCCTAGCAAATAGGAAAAAAAGAATCACTGGATTCCCCCATTCCTCTTTCCTTCTCTCCAAAGAATTTCTAACCAGAAACATTAGCAGGCATCTTATCTATAGTTAAAGGCTTCTCCCTAGAGAATTAGAGGGCCAGAAATCTTTTGGTGGTAAATTTAACAAAACTGCAAGTTTTCATTTGCTGGTGGAATTGTCTTTCTGGAAACTTAGTAGTGTTTCCTAAATGATTACCCTGGACTAAATGAAGAGAAAAAAAAATTAAGCACTCCAAATATTTAGAGATAGAGCAACTAATGAGAAAGTCTCTTGATAATGCTCTAACTCTTCATAATGTAAATTTGAAGAGGGACAGAAATGTGAATAAGGTGCCCCTACAAATCCATAAGGGATATCAGTCTTTCTTCCATTTCCATTCTCCATTTCCTTCATTCTCAGTCCTTACCCCATTTCAGTTATCCCCTTCATGGAACCAAATGTCTGGCCCCAAGGACTCATCTCTTTCTCTTCTTGAAGGACTGCAGTTGGTGCAGTATTTCCTGCCAGCTGCCCCTTCACACTGAGAAATGCAGATAGCACCCTTCTCCAAGTCATCACAAGTCTAGAGACAATGTTTCTGCATCACACCAAATGAAACTGTGAAGAGTAGGAACCTTCCTACATTATTTCAGTATGGGCTGGCTTTCCTCCTTTGTGACTGATTTCAGGAATCAAGAAAAACTATTCAGGTTCTCTCTACCAATTTGCTAATACTTGAAATTCTTTTGTTAAAGACTTAAATTTAGTATTACAGGCTCTGTTCAAAAACACTTTCCCTGTGTGAGGTAATGCATAGCACATAGTTATCATTTAGATTTCAATGTGGCTAAGACTGTCAGGTGTATTTTGAAAGTACATATTTATAGATATCTACTGGGAGCAAAAAAGCATGAGGACCCTGTAATAAAATCTTGCTCTGAATATAAGTATCATATACTTTTGCCTAGATACATCCCTTACTTTAGTCTCAATTTCAACTAACATTATTACATTTTGTCAAATATTAAAGGCCTTGCAAATAAGAAAATACGAAATGAATTTTTTCTGACTATGGTTAAGTTATAGAAGCATTTACCTCATTATTAACAGCCGATAATGTATGTTTATATTAAATAACTAATATAAAAATGCATAATGTTTATACCTCTCTCCATATTATATAATAAAAGGGTAATATGCAAATCAACCGAACAGAGGAACAACCAGTTGCTATGGTCCGCACTGACCACCACGGGGCAGACGCTCAATGCAGGAGCTGCCCCCTGGTGGTCAGTGCGCTCCCACAGTGGGAGCACTGCTCAGCCAGAAGCCCTGAGCTGGGCTCATGGCTGGCGAGCGCAGTGACGGTGGCGGGAGCCTCTCCTGCCTCTGCAGCAGTACTAAGGATGTCCGACTGATGGCTTAGGCCCACTCTCCCAAGGGCTCCCGGACTGTGAGAGGGTGCAGACCAGGATGAGGGACCCCGCCCCTCCCAAGTGCATGAATTTTCATGCACTGAGCCTCTATGTATGTGTAAATATATATTTCATGAGTTAAAACAGTACCTGAGTACCCTTAACATGAGTTAAAACAGTAAATTGATTCAGCATTATCCAAGGCAGTAGGATTTAGAGACAAGTTCTTACTTAGTAGTGTTCTTACTTAGTAGTGTTAGTAGAACCCAACAGTATGTGTTACTTGATACCATTACCCTTCAGGAAATGCAAACTTGGAGCATGTATTAAGCACTTAAAAATTTGTGCTTCCATCTAGTGGTAACTGGCAAAAATAATGTTTTTCAATTGTTTGATTTCGTAGGCACTGGGAGAAGATAAATAGAAAAGTTCTTGGTCAGGCAGCATCCATGACCAATTCAATTACATTTTAATAAGGAATGGAAAGTACAAAGAAAAGTTAGACATGCGGTAGGCAAAGGGACACCCAGGAACTTAGCCCATGTACAGTAGAGTAGGCAAAAATTATTCAGGTTGGGACAGCTAGGGCTTCAAGCAGTATTTATATAGGGGAAATCTCATAGGACTAAAGGATGGATGGTTTATTTGAACATACTAAACAATACGTAGGGTCAGGGAATTACCCCCATTTACTCTTTTTGCTAAGAGTATCAGCTAATGCCCATCCTTCATCATGGCTTCCCAGAGTCAATTTTCTTGATGACAAAGAATGTTTCTGTGAGAAGTCATTTTGGGATATGAAAGAATTCCTTAATTTTTAAAGTGTCATTTGAAATCCTAGTGATTAGGAATCTCAGTAAAACTTAATCTTAAAAATATATGAAGTAAAGGATACTATCTACTTCCAGACTCAGAAACTTTCAGGGAGAAATGCTTAGTGGAGAGGGTAACTTTTTAAAAAGTATCTAAGTTCCCTGTCTCCCATTTTCCCAGGCCCTTCTTACATAAATTCTTTCCAGGATAAGGTAGAACAAGTTCCTAAAAGAGATAACCTAGGATTCTTTTTCAATATTAAAAATATAAACCTGGTTCCATTTTATCTTTTTTTAATGTGATAAAAGAAAGAATTGCTTAAATTTCTCAAATATCAAATTTATCAAAAAGTGAGCTTTTATCAACTATGGATAGGAAAAACAAGTATGCTCATAACTATGACTGACCATAACATTTATAAATTTACATAATTTAAATAAAGTGTATCCTGTTATTTTTTAGTTACCTCAGTGCTGGAAAAATCTAATAGAGTTATGCAAGCTGTTCCTTAGGCTTTTCCTGCTCTTGCAGAGGACAATGACCTGAAAAACCCATCTCTCAAAGAACTTCTCACAGATTCCATATACAACTAGGACAATTTCTATTTTTTTATCTTTAAATTTCTGTCTTAAACCATCAGTATTTTGATTCTTGACTTGAGTTTGCTTATTTAGTATCTCACAATATAATAGTGATAATGACAGCAGTCTAATTTTCCTTTGAAAAATATTTCGTTCATGTATTCTTTCTTTCCCTAATTCTGATTTAAGTAAAAGCATTCTTTCTGGATTCAAGTGGTTTTGGCTCTAGCACATAGTTCTGCTGCCTATGCATTTATTTAACAAATGCTTATTTGTTATGTATCATGTCTGAAGTTAGGTGCTAAAGATGCAGTTATAATTTTTGATTAGGTTGGAAGGACTTTGTCGGAGTTGTGTCTTCAAAAATATTTATGCTGCCTGGTGGCTCAGTTGATTGGAATGTCATCCTGTACACCAGAAGGTTGGGGGTTCTATTACTAGTCAGGACACATACCTAGCTTGTAGGTTCCACCCATGGTCTGGGTACATATGGGAGACAAATGATCTGTGTTTCTCTCTCTCTCTCTCAATCAAGAAAAACATATTCTGAGGTGGAATACACACACACACGTGCCAATTCTTAAAGTTCAGGAGGAATTTCTGCAAGGAGCTAGCTCTCTTCCTTTTTTGTAGTTGTAACTTATCCTCCCTGCAGGATTCTGCCTGCTAGAGAAGCAGCATTTCCTGCCAGCTCTTACCTGACCAATTTGGTCATTTTGAGAGTACATCACACTGTTATAAAACACACCCCTAGGCCAGAGGGGTAGCCAAGTGGAGCTGTTCATGGAGATTATAGAGGGAATTTAGGCACTTAGTCTGGGGTGTCCACATGGCATCTGTGAGGCCACTGAGAGGCTGGATAGAGCCTGGTTAGGAAATAAAAGATCATGAACGAAGGCCACCAGCAAGGGGTGATCAATAGCTCTCTGTGCTATCAAGCTGAGGATCACATGAGGTAGGATTTTATTTGGCAGTCTGGTAGCTCTATTTACAACTTTAAAATATTCAGATGGATGTTATGTTGACTCCATTTATTCTCTTGCCCCCAGCCCTGCAAAGGTTTAGGATGGGCCTGTTGATGCCCTCCCCTGCTCTGCTGGGCACTGCTGCCTCTCACCAGGCCCCTGGCCCTGCTGCTCTTCCTCTGCTGCTCTTGCTGCTTCTCTGAACCAGGGTGTTTACCTCGGTTCTTCTTAGGAAGGGCTGCAACCCTCCTGGTATGAAGGCCCTTTGGGATGCACACTTGGCTCCAGGTCTGCCTTTAGAGTTCTCACCTCTCAGAGGGGAGCCCAGGCAACTGTGTGTGTTCTTAAGTTTGGAAGGGACATGGAATGAAATACCTTTCTGTTTGCATATGCAGACTTCATGGGACTCAGGTTCCAGTGCAGCAAAGACAGAAGACAAATTCCCACAACAGATAGTATCACACTGTGAGGAGATCAAAGTTAAGTAATTTGCCTAAAGACATATAAAAATAAGTGGCAGAGCTACACTTGAATCTATGTTTCTGACATCAAATTAGGGCTCTGTATGTGATCCCAGGCTGGCACTGGGTTTTATTTTGCCAGCACTTAATTACTTCCTTTTGAATTATTCTCTAATTGTTTTACTCATGTTTATTTGACTTGTCTCTTAGGACTGTAAACATCTGAGGGCAAAGTCAAACATTTCCAGGGTATTATTTCACCCAGAGTACAGAGAATCATGCTGAGAAAATAGCAGATGCTCAGGATAAATTGTTGGATAGCATAAGCCTGGTCTTTGGGATAATAATCTGCTCTATCAAACATCAAAAGGCTTCAGAGTCAGAAAAACCTAATTCAATTCCCTGCAACACTACTTAGTATTTGTGGGGTCTTGGACAAATTGTTTAATCTAAGAACTTGTTTGTTCAAGTATAATAAAAAAAATGTACCTAATGGAATGATTAGGATAATTCAAGGATATAACTTAGGTAAAGTGTAGAAAGAATATAATAGGCTCTTAATAGATATACTAGCTAGCATCATCATTACTTTCTAATCAAATTTCAGAAATCACCTGACATATTACCTTTTGCCATTTCACTAAAGAGTCCATTTGCCTGATAACCAGGGACAAGAACTCACTTTATATATGGTATATGTGTTAGCAAGCAGCTGGCCCACTAACTCCATGAATATTTGAATGAGGTTTACAACTCCAATGGATCTATTTCTTTATTCACGTCAGTGACAAAAATTTAGTAGAAACCAGGGATATGTTGCATAGAATCCAATGGATCAGGAAGAGCTCAAGCATCTTCATTTCTGGACGTAGTGGGCATGGGCTCAGGTGGTCTGAGCTGGCATGAACAGGAGGTCTATAGCCAAACTTCAGTTTTACAAGGAATACCTTCAGCAATAACCAGGGGCATTATCTATGGCACAGGGCCACCCACCTTTTGTCCTTTAGTAAACACCTTCTCAGGATTTAAAATATAAAACCATGCTTCTCTCTCATCTAAGAACTAGTCCTTGTTTCCTATTTTTTGAGGAAGAAGTTACAAAAACTTTTTTTTATTATAAATGAGATCCATAGGGGTCCATTTTACCATCTCATCATATCTCTTGAAATTAACACTAGTATAACACCTCAAAGTCTTTAAAAAGTAGCACTGTTTAAAGATAAATTTTCCTGCATTTCTACTGTGTAATATGTATTAGATTTGTTTGAAAGTTCCTTGAGGACAGAATCCCTGTGTTTTTCCCATTATATATAGCTCATTGCTTAAATACATGCTGTGAAAACCATGGCAGGCAAATGATCCCCGGGCCCCTCCCCATCATGCTTGCTTATTTTCCACCAAACATAGAATTTTTTACATTTGATACATGCCACAGATAGGCCACCTGCCAGTTGAAGAAACCTAATGAAAGAATTGACTGCAGTTCAGCATCTATCTGTCAGCTCCAGGTATATTGTGCAAAATAAAAGGCTTAGGTAGTCAGCAGACAGAGAAAGTAGAAACGTCTTTGTTTGTTGGCAGAAATAAAATGTGTCTTGTCATAGGTGTTGCTACCACATATTAATCGCCCCAGCTGGGGAACATGGTGCTCTGTGCTATAAATATTGTTACGATTGCCCTGCCCTGGCTTGAGAGCTCAGTATAGAGAAGGACTTTTATAAAGGATGCTCAATTGTTCTCCACCCTCCTTTTGGATGCTTTGCAATCTACGCATCGCCAACTAATTACGTCCCTATTCAGTCCCCAAAAGTCTAAAAAACCCTTCCAGATATTTCAGGAATACAGTTGAATCCCTTCTCTCTTTTCCCCTGAACACCTAATTCTTTTATCTTTTCCACTATATATAGTGTTTGACAGCAGTCACAGCTTCCCCCGGCTAGCTGCCTGTCTGGTGGAGTGAAAGGTTGTCTGGCATCGGCTGCTGGTAGGCAAACATCCAGGCCATTTCAGCTGCAGGGACAGAATTTTATGCTGTGATGCTATTTTCATTTCAAGGGACACTTTCCAGTAATCAAGTTGACAGTCTTTCTCAAAGTTACATGCAGACCACAAGAAAATTGTTCTGTTCTGAAGACAGAGCAAATATTGGGGCGCACAATGGCAAAATGCCAGTTGTCTTATAGCACATAGTATATCGTTTCACAGTTGTTTGCCAATCCTTGCTAATCACAAGACCAGACTTAAGTCAAAATAGGTTTCCATCATACAATTATAAGGATTGGTTATTTAAGCAGAGTACATTATGAACTGTATCTGCAATAATATATGTATATTTTCATCCAACAAACATTTATTTAGCATCCAAAATACAGTAAGATACTGTTCTAGGTACTTTTGCATATAATGATAAGCAAGTGAGGCAGACAGACAAGGTTCTCATAATAGGATCTCCAATTAATTTTTTTAAAAAGGAACACATCAATTATAAAGCTTATTCAGATCATTAAAATAGGACAGGAGACTGGTGTTTACTATAGATTGGTAGTCTGCAATAGTCCAAAGTATAAATCTTTAAAAGTTACCAGCAGATTGCAGAAGGTGTAAGAGATGGTTCCAAGTCATGTATAGCTAATGCAAAGGCTTTCATGTGGGAATGTTTGGCATTTTGAGGAACAGTTTGATAAATACCTTTGTATATGTATTTTTAATATTAAATGACAAGAGAGGCAAAGCTGACTGAGGATATATGAAAAGAGAATGGGGGACCTCAAAGCAACTGGGTGGAAGCAATCCTTTAGGTACATTTCACAAAAAATAACTTTAAGAACTATTAATAATTAGGACCAGCATCACCCAGTCTTATTTGAGATGAGGATTTTGTTGGTCCTCTATCTGAAAAGCTTATCCCAGTACCTTACTTTAGATGAAAGCCCATGTGCCTTGGAAAGCAGTAATTATCCCTCTTTGGTATCTGTTTTTAGTGTGTGGCAGTTGAAGAAACTAATATATATTGAGTGTTCAGATATTATAGATGATATCAGTGGGTAAACAAATGTGAAAAATCTGACCCTTTATCCCAATTTGGAAATCTAGACCAGTTGGAAAGATATGTAGAATGTCTTGTCTTAATCTGTACCATTTTGTCATTCTGAAGAACTTGGAGAGAGAAATGTTTAAGGAAGAAAGAGGCATATGATTGAGAATATTACTTAAAATTTCTCTAGAGCTTTATTTTACAATATTTGGAAATGAACATGCCATGAAGGAGACTGGTGAATTGTAGTAACTAGGCTAACTAATTTGACTTCCTTCTGTGGTCTCATACTAGTAAATATGCTTATTCCTGGAGGACTAAATATTTTGTAATGAACAGTAGAACATGCTTTAGATTATTCCCTCAGGGAAGCATACATTTAAAAATAGGTCATATTAGCCCTGGCTGGTGTGGCTCAGTTGGTTGGATGTTGTCCCATGCACCTAAAAGGTCATTGGTTTGGTCCCCAGTTAGGACTGGGTGCAGGCTCCATCCCCAGTGAGGGGGCCTATAGGAGGCAGCCAGTTGATGTCTGTCTCTCTCTCTCTCTTTCTCTTTCTCTCTCTCTCTCTCTCTCTCTCTCTCTCTCTCTCTCTCAATCTCTCTTTCTCTCTCCCTTCCCCTCTCTCTAAAATCAATTTTTTTAAAAACATTAAAAATAGGTCATATTTATTGAATTTGTTTGACTTATAAAGGGGAGATTTTATTTCAGACAATTTTGGGGGTTTCAATATTTTTCCTGGACCTAACCTATCACATTCCCCCTAAATTTTTCTGCAAATTATGACTATTATATTTGGGAAGGTTCCTTTAAGAAATGGTCTGAGAAATGCAATTAGTCTTTTTTAGTTAGGGAAGTAGCTCAGGGGATTTTCTGTAATCAAGGTTTGATAAGACAACTGAAGAAAAGTTTTTACATTTAAATGACAAGTGACAGCTTAAGAAAGACAGCTTAGATCCCTATGCCTATCTTCAGAAGCTTAAAGCACAAAAAGATAAAATAATTCTGACTGAAGGCCATATTAAGGAATCTGGCTAAGGTGGGAACCAGATTATAGAGTCTGATCACAGGCTTTATGCAGAAAATGAATTTCATAGATAAAATGTGAATTGTACAAAGCAGCCTATCCAACAGGGGAAGAACCTCACAGTACTTAGAGATTTCATTTGGAATAAATTGAAAATATTGGGGTATTTCAATTTACTAGTAAGTGGCAGGTGAATGGCAATGAGGTAAAAATATTTGGTATCAGGCATTTGTTTGTTTGTTGTTGTTGTTGTTGTTGTTGTTGTTGTTAATCCTCACCCTAGGATATTTTTTCTATTGATTTTTAGAGAGAAGTGGGGGGGAGGAAGACAGAGAAAAACATTGATGTGAGAGAGACACATAGTTGGTTGCCTCCCACATGTATCCTGACCCAGGGGCTGGGGATAGAATCTGCATTAAGGTCTGTGCCCTTGACCAGGAATTGAACTGAGACCCTTTGGTCAGTGGGCGGTTGTACTAACCACTGAGTGAAATTGGCCAGGGTGATATCAGGTAGTTTTATTGAAATATAATTATATTGAAATTTTTTCAAGAACTTTAGCAAAACAATAGGAATTTCAATTAATTGTATTCTTTGCAAAACACAGTGTTTCAGTTCTGGATTGACAAGGCACCTAGACATTTGTGAACATTTTCAGCCTCTGCTGAATTTTGATTAAAAAGAGAAGAATAGGCATTTTGATACTTTTTATGTTTTTTTCTTTGGCCTTCTGACCTTTCCAAAATAGAACTGTCAATTGAATTGTCTTTTCTAGTTGAAGGGCCTGTACCTGAAGAAATATGACAAAATGAGCAAAACAAGGTCCCTGCCCTTAAGATGTTCAATCTACAGGTAGACCTGGTGTCAACCAAGCAGACCTGAGGAATACAATACCTGAAATGAAGGAATCAACAGCAAATTAGCTAATACAGAAAAACAAATCAGTGACCTGGAAGAAAGACTAGTGGAAATGATCAGAACAGCAGAAAGAAAAAAAGATTGTTATAAAGTGAGGGTAGTTTAAGGGACCTCTGGGATAACATCAAGCATTTAAACAGTCACATTATGGGGATCCCAGAGATGAAGAAATAAATCAGAAACTTTATTTCAAAAAATAATGGCTCAAAAATTTCCTAACCTGGGAATGGAAATAGACATAAAGGTCCAGAAAGCACAGAGTGTTCCAAACAAGATGAACCCAAAGAGACCCACACCAAGACATATTGTAATTAAAATGGCAAAAGTTAAAGATAAAGGAACAATCTTTAAGGAAGTAAGAGGAAAAAATGAATTATATACAAAGGAAACCTCATAAGTCTATCAGCTGATTTCTAAGGAGAAACTTTATAGGTCAAAAGAGAATAGTGGGGTATTTTTTAAGTGCTGAAAGAAAGGAACCTAGAACCTAGAATAATTTACCTAGCAAGGTTATCATTCAGAATTGAAGGAGAGATAGAGAATTTCCCTTACAAGTAAATACTAAAAGCTTCCATCATCCTTAAACCAGCTTTACAAGAAATATTGAAGGGTCTTCTTTAAGTAGAAACAGACTGGCCATAACCATAAATAAGAAAATATGAGAAAGGGAAAAAATATCACCAATATAGCCAAATATAAAGACAGTGAATCAGACATAAAAACCTATTATGGAAGTCGAAAGAAAAAGTATTAAACTCCATTCAAACTGCAATAAGTAGTTAGGAGATACATACAACATGATCTAAAACATGACATTAATAACATAAAGCATGGAGGGGAGTATGAAGTGTAATCTTTATAATATATTTAAACTTAAATGCCTATCAGCCTAAAATAGACTGCTATAGGTATGGAATGATGTACATAAACCTTACAGTAACCACAAACCAAAAACCTACAAAAGATATACAAAGAAATAGAAAGGAACCCAAGCAAAACACAAAGAAAACTATCAAATCACAAGGGAAGAGCTCAAAAGAAGAAAAAAGAAATAGAGGAGAATTATTTTTTAAAAAGTTTTTAAATGGTAATAAGTACATACTTATCAACAATTACTTTATTTTTAATATGTTTTTATTGATTTTTTTAGAGAGAGAGGGAGTGAGAAATAGAAACATTATTTGGCTGCCTCTGCATGCCCCCTACTTGGGATCAAGCCTGCAACCAGGGCATGTGCCTTGGCTGGTAATTGAACCAGTGACCTCTTCAACAATTACTTTAAATGTAAATGAGTTATTTGGAGGAAACTCCATACTGTTTTCCACAGTGGCTGCACCAGTCTGTATTCCCACCAGCAGTGTACTAGGGTTCCCAGCTTTCTTCAATACACAATCAGGATAGAAATTTGCTTTCAGTCTTTGGTTGGAGAGTATAATCTAATTTTCTACCATCTAACTCCTAACAACAGCCTGACTGAGAAAAGTTCCATCTAGGAAAAATAAAATCTACTCTCTGCTTTTGGTAATTTAAAACTGTCATTAAACCCTTCTGGCGTGGCTCAGTTGGTTGGTTGCCTTTTGTCCCATGCACCAGGAGGTCGCCAGATCCTTTCCCGGTCAGGGCACATGCCCTAGTTGCAGGCTCAATCCCCATTGAGAGGCAGCGTGCAGGAGGCAGCTGATCAATTTTTTTTCTCTCTCTCTCTCTCTCCCTTCCTTTCTCTGAAATTAATAAAAACATTTTTTAAATTGGAAATATTTTTAACAACTGTCATTAAAACTGTCATAAATTACATATCAAGAACTTTCCCTATAAGCTTGCCTCATAGAATCACCTTCATTTGGTTGCATTATATATTTAACCAGGTACCATCTCATGAAATGACCAAGAGTTTCCTGTAAATCCCCGCATAATGTCCATTGGTCAAACAGGATTTCTTCTATGCAATCCCAAATGAAAAAATTAAGTCTAGAAGTTATAATTGGAAAATCTTTGTCTCATGTAATTAAATGGTGAGTTTCCCACCACACCATGAGTGTAAACTTACCATGTCTGGCCTTTTATCTGGCTCTCAGGAAGTCCAGAGGCAGGTTCCCAAGTTCAGTCATGTAAACATCATTAACCACCATGGATGGTACCTTTGAATTCCTGTGGTGTTTTTTTGTGTGTGTGTGTGTGTGTTTTTTCAGTTCTTATTTTCCTTACCTGGTTTATTAACCTCCATTTTGTATACTTAATGCATAGTTTTAAAAGAATTATAATATAAATTCAGGAATTTTTAAAACTTAATATTCAGGCTGCCTTTATCAAGTGACTATCAAGCCACAGGAACAGAACTAAGGAAATTCCAAATCAACCACAATAAAAGCAAAACAAAACAAAAATTCAGTGCAGCCATGAATTAAGGGCTTTTATTTCCTTTTTACATTTGCTTATGTTACCAAACCTTTCATGTAAAGTTTGGAATAAATCACCTACTTTCAATACAGTTAATTTTCATTTACAGTCAAACAGAAATTTACTTAATAAGTTAAAAATTACCTAAATTATCTTTTCCTTTGGTGGGTAAAGTCAAACATAGTTCTCATTTTTTCCCTCAGATGGTATAACTATTCTTAAAATCTTAGCATGAGGCTTTTATACAGAGACATCTTTGCAGATAAATATACATTCACTTTTTCCTCACGGGGATGCTCTTCAGCTCACAGCAGGGACCCTGATTTCTTTTATCTTGAGCAAAGTTTCTTTAGCTCCCAAAGGGAAGATGGTGCAAGTTGGAGCCAAGGTACTATGATTAATGAACACATCTTTTTCCATGTTACAACTCAAAACTGGCATTTCTATCAGATAAACTGTATTCAACTCACGAGGAAGAATTGGGCTTAAAAAAAGATTTTTTATAAAGCAAAGAAGTCAAATTGGTTCAGTTGGTGGTTAAAATTCTAGGCAGGCTAGCAAAGAGAACAAAGAGACTCTGATTTTTGTGTGTGTGCTCTTCCCTTCCATATTCTTTGTCTTAAAATTATTCAGGAAATTTACTCGCAACAATTTGGTGTCATTAAGGGACTGAGAGCAGGCACTAAGAATCAGTCAGTTCCTTTCCCTTCCAATGACGAGCTCCCTATGTGTGGATTATTGTACAAGTTTTCTCTCCTGTATTTGCTGCCCTAATGTCATGAACCACTTGCTAACGTCTCACTTAATAGACATGAGCAGCAGCAGTGGTAAGCTTAGGCTCACACCATGTGTTGTGTCTTTCTGATATTGTTCAAAGAATCATATTCTGAACATCATTCAATTCATCACAGCAGAAGGACAGACCATAAGGGGAAAAAGAGTAGGAGATGACTTTGGTACCCAGTGTGATTGGTACCTACTTGGTTCCTGTCTTGATTACTAGTATGTCTTCTCTTTTAAGAAAAATAATCAGAGTAGAAAATAAAGAGAAAGAATGTCCAGAAGGTTGAGAACTGACAAGCATATTCTTAAGGACTTCTGTATTTCAGTAATAAGGCTTGCTTATCTATCTTAGGTTCATTCACTAAGTCTACTTAAAAGCAACAAAACTTACCACTTCGACTCCTTTCATCTTTCCTTAAATGTCATAAAGGAGGCCTCCCCGTATCATCTTATATAAGATTGCAGCCTCACCCCCAGTCTTGTTTCCTCTTTCTGTGCTCCATTTTTCCCATAGTAATCACCTTTTCACACACTACCATATCACTTGCTTTTTATTTATTGGGTTGAACGTAGAATATAAGCTCATGAGGTCAGTGGCCTTTTCTGGTCCGTCAATGTGCCCCAGGTGCCAAAATAGTGCCTGGAATGCAGTAGGTTTCCAAAGATATTTTTTGATGAATAAATTGATTATTGTAGTTTTAAAATAGATTTTTAAAAATCTCTACTGCAAAATAACAATTTAAATTATTTAATGTAGCAGATGAAGAAGCAAAGTATGTCTAAAAAATTTTATTGGGATTGGATTTAGATTAAACCTTCCTAGTGACCAAAAGCAAAGAAACTAAACTGATAGCAGCAAAAACAAAATCCCATAAAACTAATAAACAACAAGGGGTGACAAAATTCTCCCCTTGTGCTGCCATGGTGTGTTTTATCACAACTGTTGATTTACATTGTAAACTCTTCCACTGAAAATGATTTTCATGGAAACATGTCCAGTTTCTAGTTTATTATATGAACTCATTAAAAACAACATCAGAAATACCCTCAAGACCACAGAAATCCAGAAAAAAAATTAAACAAAACTTTATAGCATGCATATAATTTATATATAACTATAAATAAGAAAGTACATATGAAGCTATTCATTATTTTCACTTTAATATTAAGAACTAATGCTTTAAAAAAATACTACAGTCTTATTTTTTTGCAACCAGCATTTGAAATTAAATACTCATAGCATAATAGCATACTGACACTTTATAGGCAAGTATTAACTTATTATGTCAGTTCTGATTTCCTACAGAAAGACTTCAATCTCGAGTGAAAGAGCAATGACCTCCAGTGGGGATCTTCTTTAATTACTATTTCTTTCACAATCTAAAGGGACTCTTATGTCTCGTGAAGCAACCAACATTTTATTTTGACAGTTGTTTGAATTATAATAAAGAATAGGAGGCTCTTACACATTACACTTATGGTTTTGGAGAAGCAATCTGTTGAGAAATACAGTTTGTATAGCTTCAGTAGAATTCAGGGGGGCCACTACAAAAGAGAAAATAAAAGGATTTAATAGAAGATAGAAAAGTCACTTCATATTTAAAGTAATGCTTTTGCTCTTTGATCCAACTAGAGACTCCATCTCTTTACATTCCAGTCTTCTCACCTGGGATGAACCTCTGTTTTCACAGCTAAGGTAAGCCTTCTTGACTTTTTAGTCATCCTTTAATGTTTCCTAAACAATAAGATAATTCATTCACCAATCAATTAATTAATTAAAATAATAATATGGGAGGGTGTTTGTTTTGTGTGTACACATGTGTGAGTTTTGGAACAAATATTATTGTGAAGGCTCCTGTCTCTCTCTCCACATGAATTTTTCTTGGAAGTACCTGGCAGGTCACATTCATTACTCTATGATGACAGGCTGCCCTGCCACTTCTCAAGCCTATCACCCAATTAGAACTAAGTAAGGTAGGATTTGGCACTCTCTTTTGTATGTATGGGGCTTTCTCTTTAATCTTTCCCCTTCTCACCCCCCCCCCTCCACTCTTCCACTGCCATAGGATTAGAGTACATGGTAGCTGGGGCAGCAGGCAAAAGTGAGCAGGAGACACCACACTATGCATAACACTTGGCTGATGTGTCAAGCTTGCTGTGACTGGTTCATTCTTGCCTTAGCAATGATGTTCTTAATCTAAGTCCAGGGGCCCTGACTGCATCTGGATGGACTACAGTGGATACATGAGCCTTGTGAATTTGTACAAACATTCTGTGGGAATGTGAATTTAACTAGAGGCTTTTCAAAATGCCCCAAAGGTCACTGACCATGGCAAAATAGCTTTCTGTCACCTCATAAAAGTATATGTCTAGTTTGCCCACCCCATCAGTTTTACAGGCCTGAATAACTGAATTCTATAATTTTTGGTTCAAACTGGAATTACTCTCCACTTCTACCCCACTGCTAATGCCACATCAGTACAAAATACTTGGTAGGTAGCTAGCTACAGCAGGAGATAATATGCGATAATATTTAGGAGTACTCTTTTGGAGGTAAGCAAAGCTAGACTTAAGTACCAACTGTACCACTAAGTAGTGTTGGCCAAGTTACATAGCCTATCTAAGCCTAAGTTATAAAATGGATATAAGAAGTATACCTATCTCATAGGGTGATTGTGAAGAATCTGAAAAATGTATGGAAAAGTACATGCTTGGATCTCATGGTAAAGTGCACACTTCTGAGTAAAAATAAATACTTAAAAATATATTGATGGACTCATTGACCATTTCACCCCTTCTGTCTCTCCCCTGCCTCTTCCATATCCTCAGTAATACTCAATAGACAGAGAAGAAATAACAGCCAAAGACTGGATCCAGATAGAAAATGCTCCCCTGCACCTACAAAGCTTTCCGGTCCTCCCACATGAAGCAGAAAGAGAGACTCTGGGGACTGAGCGCTAGATATTTAGAAACACATTTATGCTTTAACTGCCTTTTACAAACTCAGGTTCCCTAGATTGGGCCCCTCTTTATTTCAACCATTTGTATTATAAAATGTTATTCATAATGGATTGTGCACACATTTAGGGCAAAAATAGAGTTCAATTTAGCTTGTTTTGCAGCATTTTCTTATATTAAGATTTAAATAACAGTCACTGGGTTCCCATACTGTGGGAGGTACATATAAGCATTAAATATTATTAAGTGTTAACAAGTATTCAAATATTTCTAGAATAAAATTAAATGAGATCATTTTTGTGATTAATAACCATTACTTTTTTGTTTAATTTATCTTTGTTGTTGAAAGTATTACAGATGTCCCCCTTTTTTTCCCATTGACCCCCTCCATTCTCATACCCGCCCCTCTCTGGCCTCACCACATTATTGTCTGTGTCCATGGGTTATGCATATAAATTCCCCAGTTAATCTCTCCCCATCCAGCCTCCCCACCTCAGCCTTCCTTCCGAGATTCCTCAGTATGTTCCACGCTTCTATGTCTCTGGATCTATTTTATCAGTTTATTTTGTTCATTATATTCCACATATGAGTGAGATCATGTGATGCTTATCTTTCTCTGACCAATAGCCATAATTTTTTAAAGGCAGGATCTTCTTTAAATGTCAGCATCATTGGGGAGCCCCGGTGTCTCTGTGTTTAAGAGAACTGGAAGGAGATGTTTCCAGCTGGATGGTTCCGGCTTCCATAGTCAACTGTTTAATGGGCAGCTCTTCAGGCCAAGCACTCTAGGTCCCATGCTCTTGCCAGTGGCAGGTGTCTCAGCCTGGCCACAGAATCCCACTGCACCTTCAGTTCTGAGACACCTTGATTGCAGATAGTTGGCAGAGAGTTAAAAAACAAGTCTTATGATTAAGGAAGGAACTTATTTTTCAACTGGAATGAAATGGGAAACTTTCTTCACCTGACTGGTCCCACCAGCATGTTACATGGAATCATATCCTGTAAGTCGGCTCCCTTGTTATCATCCATTTCTTTTTTAGTCTGTACCTTTATCTTCCCCAGATCCTCACAGCTGTCTCTATGGACAGACCCACATATGAGCTCAATTCTAGGTGGAGTTCCTCACTGAGGGAGGAAATACATCAGTCCTACCCCAGTTAGGCCCAGCCTTAACCACTTGAGTGACACAGATCTGTAGCAATCAGATCCAGAGTTTCATAACATAGGGGCATGCCTCTGGACCTGTTCCATAGGGCCACACTTTAGTTGAGATTTCCCAGGTTTGATACCACATCTCCCTCTAGAACTGAGAGCTATAGCTGATGGTCAGCTTCTAGTTCAGTAGTTCCTCTGAAGTAGGTTTTCATTGTAATGTAATTTGGTACTATGTTGTAAAAAGTTTGAACCTGTTGGGTTGAATTTAGACTAGATATACATTAGATTTAACTTCAGGTTTTATTTATTCAGGAGATTGGAGAATAAGGATAGTTCAGTCTTCTATTTTAGTAAATGTGCCTTTTTTATATGGATTTGATTCTGTTAGAAGAGAGTCACTACAGATTTTGATTAGGTAATATGTAATGGTCCATGATAATACTACAATGTTCAGTTTAGTTTAAATAGCTAGATGGGGACTTTTAATACAGATGGTTAGAGGCAGTTCTTCTCTGTCCTTCTTTGCTTTCGAGCCTCTACTAGCATCACAGATGCATGGCATCAAATGATTGGAACACTTCACATCATGCATCAGGCAGGCCTGGTACTATGAGGCTATAAAGACATCTATACCTTGAAAATTTAGTTTTAAAATAAAAAGAAATAGATGCCTTTCATATGAAATGGTTGCCTTTTGTCAAGGAGCAAGTACCTGGTGTTCTTCCTGAATTTTTGCTTTTATGGTAAAATGTTGCAAGAAGAGGTAAGGACTTTCTGTGTTCTCCAGAGTATTCCACTTGTACTCCTATTGCTAGCAAAAATCAAAAGACTGACTCCCGAGAATCTCAGCAAAAAGTATAAGCATGGTAAATGACCTCTGGAGTGTCAGAGTGTCATTCTTTGGGAAGCCGCAGATGGAGGGAATCACTACAGAGCAGGGCAGAAGCTGAGCCACAGTGTCTGCCATTTACTGCTTCAGATGGTCCTCTTGGCAGCAGATGAGGCATAAGTGAGCTGAGGGCCTCTAGGGACACAGAGTACACGAGTTCCGATGCTCTGTTGGGTCCCACATGCAAAATCAAAAGGTGATGGAATCATAACCCTTTGTCTAGGCCTTCCAGCTTGGCTTATGATGCATCTTGAGAGCCTCTAGGATTTCCTAGTGCAATGTTCTGGCTCTCAGCCTAAGCTAAGAATCAGAACTGAGAAGTACAAAGAACTTTTTGGTCACGAAGTTGCTGATTTTATTCGGGTTCTTCTTGGAACCCACCAGGAAAGGCTGGTGCCTAAAATCAGTGGTTCTTAAATGTTCATGTGCAGAAGAAATACCTGATCTGTTTTTCAAAACTGGCCTGACAGCCAGAAAATCTGGTATCTCTGGTTCATGGCCCACAAATATGTAGTTTGAATAAGCACCCTGAGTAATTCTGACCTGACAATCTAGAACTAGTTTGGGAACCACTAAAAAAAAAAAAAAAAAAAATGCTTAGAGTTTCAGTGGCCTCATTTCTCATGGTGCAGGTGACCATTCTGGGGAAAAAATATTATTTTCAATACAGATAATGGAGGACATAGCTCTGAGACTATCCCCAGAAGATCATCAACCTGCAAACTGTTTTATGACTCTCGGAATAAGCACAAGTTGGTAATGTCATGGGAGGAATCCTCTCTAATAAAATGGTAATATGCAAATTAACCATCACTCCGCTACATAAGCCACGCCCACCAGCCAAGCCACACCCACCAGCCAATCAGGGCGAGTATGCAAATTAACCCCAATCCAAGATGGCTACAGCCACAGAGAGCAAGGTTTCCCAGGTAACAGAGCAAGCCAAGCTTTCCATAGCCGTTGCAGGCCTAAGCCTCCACTCAAGCTACAAAGTTTCAATTATAGAAGGTAAACAAATTCAAACAAATGGCGGCAGAATGGAGCTTGAGAGAGCAGGCCAGGGTTGCCGGCGGCAACAGGGGAAGCAAAGCTTTCCGCACACCCTGGCCGGGCCCACCCGCTTAAGGCTACAAAGTTTCAATTGTAGAAGGTGAATTAACTGCCCCAGACATGGCTGCCGCCCCAGGCTACAAAGTTTCAATTGTAGAAGGAAAATAAATTCCAGATACCAGGGCCTCCCCTTGGGTTGCCAGGGGGCGTGGCCGGCCTGCAAACCACCACAGGCCCCTCGCTCAGGCTGCTCCACACCCCAAGGGAACCCCCACCCTTATCTGTGACACCCTTCAGGGCAAACCAGCTGGCCCCCACCAGTGCACCAGGCCTCTATCCTATCTAATAAAAGAGTAAGATACAGATTGATCATCACTGCAACACACAAGATGGCTGCCCCCATGTGGTCAAAGATCCTGCCCCCATGTGGACACAAGATGGCCACCACCAGATGGCCAGCAGGAGAGGGCAGTTGGGAGGCACCCGGCCTGCAAGGGAGGGCAGTTGTGAGGGACCAGGCCTGCAAGGGAGGGCAGTTGAGAGGGACCAGGCTTGCAAGGGAGGGCAGTTGGAGGTGATCAACCCTGCAGGAGAGGGCAGTTAGGGGTGACCAGGCTGGCAGAGGAGGGAAGTTGGGGGCAAACAGGCTGGCAGGGGAACAGTTAAGCATCAACCAGGCTGGCAGCGGAGTGGTTAGGGGGTGATCAGGCTGGCAGGCAGAAGCAGTTAGGGGCAATCTGGAAGGCAGGCAGGCAAGCAGTTGGGAGCCAGCAGTCCTGGATTGTGAGAGGGATGTCCGACTGCCCGTTTAGGCCCGATGGGATCGGGCCTAAATGGGCAGTCGGACATCCCTCCAGGAGTCCCAGATTGGAGAGGGTACAGGCTGGGCTGAGGGACAACCCCGCGCCGTGCACGAATTTCGTGCACCGGGCTTCTAGTGTTATTATAACACGTTGGGCATTTTCTGGTACTGAGCTGTCTTCCTGAGGAGCTCTCCATCACTGGACATGGAAAAGTGGCCCAAACTGAGTCAGGAGTTTAGTGTGAAATTGAGCAAGTCATTTTACTTTTCTGAGTTCTAGTTTCCTTGTATATAAAATTAGAAGGTTGGGCCCTGACTGGTTTGGCTTAGTGGATAGAGTGTTGGCCTGTGGACTGAAGGGTCCTGGGTTTGATTCCAGTCAAGGTCATAGGCCTGGGTTGTGGGCTCAATCCCGGATAGGGGGCATGCAGGAGGCAGCAGATCAATGATTCTCTCTCATCATTGATGCTTCTATCTCTCTCTCTCCCTCTCCCTAATTCTCTGAAATCAATAAAAATATATTTTTTAAATAAAATAAAATTAGAAGGTTGGTGCAGATAATTTTAAGATTCTTTAAAATTTTGAGTTGAGTGTGTATGTGTGTGAGCATGTTTATCTTCCTTTAGTGAATTTTTCTGAGTGCCTAAAAGAGAGAGTGATGGCACTGATATCCCTACATTATTACCATGTCATTGTTGTCATTGTCATCATTTTCTTCCCAAAGCAAGAAACTGTATATAATTTTAAGAGGTAAAATAAATGACCTCATAGAAGGTAAAGCAGCAAAATCATTATTTGTTTTAGATTAAGCAAATCCCCATCAACTGTTTAACATTTTATTCCCCTATTCCAATTTGATGACATATATATATATATATATATATATATATATATATATATATATATATATATATATATATAGTTCTGGATATGGTTACTATAATCCTATGTGTTCAGACTGTGGCAGAATCTAGTAGGAAACAGCATAATATAATTCCTGAACGTGTGGACTCTGGTCTGGAGGTACCGATGTAACTCACGGAGAGCCTACCAAGGTCCTTTTATGGAATTGGTATTATCAACAAAAAACAGATGCTTATGGTGACTGTCTATCACAAGGAAAGAGTATGCCTTAAAATGAAACAAACATGGAAGTAATGAAGAGAGAGACAGAGGGAGAGACCTGGTGATTACTCTGTGCCTGGCCCTGGCCCACCCCTTGGTGTTCCCAACAATGTGAACCTGCCAGTTCCCTTTTTAGCCCAAGGCAGGTGAACAGAATATCTGTCACAGAGAGTTCCAGTACAACTCACTTCACAGTTTTGACAAGAATTGGCCCTCCACAGGGCAGTAACCATCGAATGTTTTCTTCAGAGTTATCTTGAATAGGCTGCCTCTCCTAACAGGAAAGTTCTTAGGCAGCATAGTTCATCCACAAACTATTTGCTTTGTAGTCATTTTTCTATAGTCTGTTCCTCACAGTTATCCTGCTCCTGGTGGATTGAAAGCTCTTCAGGGGCATTCCAGATTTAGACCCAGAACAGCTCAATTTGGGGCCTGAGAGCTGTTCCTATCCACTGTCATTCCTTTCAGCCAAGGTGGCACCCTCAGTTTAACGCGGCCTTGTCACCAGTGCTTGTATAAAAGGTGGAGGAGAGCAGACTCGGGACCGGAGCAGTCATACATCTAATGATCAGAAGCCCTCCCTGGCCTGTCCGACTTCCTCTACATAGGAACCCAGTGCTGACATTGTTTGGATCCAGGACTAAAATAATACATCAGGGGCCTTTCTCTGGGAATAGAAAGAGATACACTATAGCCTGTTGTGGCTAGATAGACCTAATTACATGTTTTTGAAGAAGTGCACTGAAAACTGTTTTATGAGGAATTTAACCCAATCCCTCACAAGCAGCCTGGTGCTGGAGTGGGTGTGCACTGTTTCTGGAGATTGAATTAGAGAGGCATGGTTCAGAAAAGGCAGCCTTCTAAGCAGTCCAAGCCAGCAAGAGCCATAGAGTAAATGTCAGACTAAGAAGTGGTTCTTAGCCCAGGGGTCATACGCAATGTCTGGAGATATTTTGGTTGTCACATGAGGAGGGGGTTGCTACTGCCATTAGTGAGTAGAGGCCAGAGATGCAGCCTAGCATTTTACAGTGCACAGGACAGTCCCTACGATTACCTGGTCCTAAATAGTGCTGCAGTAGAGAAACTGGGTTAAAGTCAATAGTGACACCTGGAAAAGTGGGGTGATCAAGGACAGACAGAAATGTTTTTTTCAGAGTCAGATGTAGGATTAACCGAGGAGCAAGTGAAAGTTTGTACTAGTACTTAGGGGAAGAACGTGTTAGAAGGTGTACAGATTAGGAACACAGAGGTCCTATGATGCATGAGGCTTCTGTGTTGGCTGTTCTTGTGTTGGAAGGTTGAGCTCACATAAATGTCTAGAGTAGCTGTTCTTTCATTGTTTTCTTCACAGTTAACATGCTAAAGTAATTCATACCAAGGTAATTCATATTAAGGTAATTCAGTGAAGTAAATGCAGCAAGGGCCTCTTTATTTCTTCCTGTATCCTCAGCATAATATTAGAATATTTACATATATACATGCATAGGTATTGTCTTGCACAAATACTTTGGAGGCATATAATCTGAGATAACCAACTGCACATTTATTAACTTTTGAATCTTTATACATTGTTTGCTTAGATTTAAAATTACTGCTTTATGCAGTTGTTTTTTAAGTAAGGTAGGGGGAAAACACTCTTATACTGTCCTTTATACTTATCTATGTAGTTACCTTTACCTTTGCTCTTTATTTCTTCATGCTAATTCAAATTATAGTCTACTGTTCTTCCTTTCAGCCTGAAGGAATCCCTTTAGTGTTTTTTGTAAATCAGGTTTTCTATTGATGAATTATCTCAGTTTTTGTTTATCTGGGGAATTCTTAATTTCTTACTAATTTGTGAAAATATACTTTTGCTGGATATAGAATTCTTGGTTGATAGCCTTTCTTTCTGCATTTTGAATATGTCACCCCACTGCCTTCTGGCATGCATGGTTTATGATGAGAAGTCAGCTATTAATGAGTAGCTTCTCTCTTGCTACTTTAAAGATACTTTCTTTGTCTTTGGTTTTGAAAGCTTGACTATTATGATCATGCATGGAGTTTGTTGAGCTTCCTGAAAATATAAATTAATATTTTTCATCAAGTTTGAAGTATTTTAGCCCATTACCTCTTCAAATATTCTCTTTGCCCTTTTTTCTCTCCTCTTCTTCTGAGACCCCTATTATGAGCTTGTTTGTAAACATGATTATCTCTGAGGATTTCTTTTTTCTTCATACTAATTTTCCTCCTGTTTTTCCTGGATAATTTCATTTAACCTATCTTTAAGTTCAATGGTTCTTTTTTTCTCATGGTTCTGTGGAAGCTGTTGCTACATACATAACAACTAGATACACCATCTTTAGCACAAACATTTACTGTTAGAGAATTTCCTCTCATATAGAAAGTCATCTATTAGAATGACAATGTATTTGCTTGTGAAAATGTTGTAGCACCATCTAAAAGTGGAATAATTGAGTTTCAGATTTCTAGCTTAACCCCATTCATTTTATAGACATAAAGCAGAAAAACAGATTAATTTACTTTTCAACAGAATTAGTTGCATAGTAAGGCTCTGGGGTGTTAGAATCTGCTTAATTCAAAGGAAGTAAACAATTTTGTCACAATGGGATTAGTGGTGGTAGGAGTAATTCTAATTTCTTTCCCCTGATTATACTATCAGTGGCATCTAGGTCTGTTCATAAAGAGAGAACTTTATAGGATTGTGTCAGGATATTTAGTTTAAGATGGGAAGCGGGGGGGCAGGAGAAGATTAACCAAAGAATTTATATACATATACCGTATGCATAACCCATGGACACAGACAATAGTGCTGTAAAGGCCTGGTAGCGGGGGGGCGGGGGGGAGCAGGTGTGAGGTGGAAGGGGTCAATGGAGGTAAAAAGGGAATATCTATAATACTTTAAACAGTAAAGATAACTTTTTAAAAAGTTGAAATAAAGAGAGATTTTTTATTATAATTTAGTCTAATTTGGTGAGGAAAAGTTCTTAATTCCACAATCATAAGAGGTGGTGAATTTAGAAGGCATAATAAAGTAGAAACTTACCACTTTGCAACCCCTTGTGAACTAATAGATACAGCCACAGATCAGCAATGAATGCTAGTACATTCTAGAGGGTTGTGGTCTTAGGATCTAAATCATGGACATCTATGAAAATCAACTAATTTGTCTGATGAGATGTCTAGAGGTGATGAACACTTGGGGTGTAGGTCCAGTCGAATAAGAATAGATTTTGAGTTTGGATTTGCCATATAAAGAGAATGGTATCCAGAGATAAAAAGAATTTTGCTCAGAGTTACATAAGACTTGGTATTAAAATCAGACCTCCAGTTCAGTATTTATGACATCTTGTCACATAATTTTTACTTTAAGAAGATTTGATGAAACAGAATTCTAGTTCCTACAGAGAATTTGAATGGGCTTTTGGAGGTTGTTATAATAGAATTCTCAGAATTTGTTGCTATTTGGGGCTAAGTTTAAAGGAAAGAGAATTTCATCAATACCTTAAACAAAATATACTATTCTGTGACCAAAGGGAAGTGATTTTCATCTTCAAATGACTCTATGACTAGCTACTGGGGCATAAGCATCTCTTTAGGAAAAAGTTTTGTCCTTAACTCATTGCTGGCCAAATGGCCATCAGGGCTCATTCTTTGTCATCCCTACTCTTGTCTTGGCTACAGAGGATGCAAAGGTAAAGCTATCTTCTGCAGAATTTTTAGGAACTTTGTCCACCAAAGAGGGCTGGGGTTGGCTTGCCTTAAGGATAAGAATTCACAATTTAACACCCTCATCCCAGGTTTCATGGCCATCCCTTTTTCAGGCTGCTTGAAGACTGACTTGTTATTGGACCTGAGAGGACAGGTACTGTAGAAGAAAGGGAATGACCTGGAGTTGACTCTGCTGCTTTTTATTATTATTTTGCACCTCTGAATCTCTACAATGGGGAAATTAACATCTAAAATGTTGTGATGGTTAAACAAGATAATATATGTAAAAACCTAAAAATTTGTTTGGTATTTATGTGTAACAGGATAGCTTTTCCCTCTAGCCTCATAAAATATCAACTTGTGGAACTTGTTTAATTCTCTCCTCAATTTCTAAAAGCAAAGCATGGAAGCAGTTTGTTTCCAACCTCCTCAGAATGGAAATACTTTCATTAGACTTTTCTTTGATAATGATATAACTCAGTATTGTCCTGGTTATGTTGGCAGTGTTCTACTTGACATCAGGATGACTAGAGAACAAAGATAGGAAGAAGGGAAGAGAACAACGAGGAGTTTAAATTTGTGATACAATCAGGGATCTCAGTGAGAAATAAGAGAAGAATCAGGGCTCAGGCCCAAATACAGGTATTTACTGAGCACTTTCTATGGCCTAAACACTGGGTCGGCTTGGCACGGAGCTATAGTCACAAACCAGTTATAGTTTGTAGTAGTTTAATTGCTAAATTGACCCCTCTTCCCACTTTTCTCTGTATCTACACCCTTTGCAATAGGACCTCCTCTTCCATAAGTGGAGAATATTTTTCCACCTCTTGAATCAAACTTGGCCTTGATATTTGCTTAGGCCAACAGAATGAAAAAAATAATGATGTACTAGTAGGTACCAAGCCTAGGCTTCAAGAGACCATGCACTCATTCCTTATTCTTTTGAAATCCTGCCTGGGCACTCAGTGCTGGGAAATGAGAGAGCACATTGGGAGATAAAAGGGCCCCAGCTCATTGCTGGGACTTTCAGAGCAGAGCTCCTGACAGGGTCCAGCTGAGATCTGAATGGTTCAGATTCATGTGCTGAAGTTTTAAGCTACTAAGTTTTGATGTGGTTTTTTTAAGCAGCAAGAGCAAGCTGATTTAGAGTTCCTGGCCTCAAGAAGCTTAGAATCTTATAGATGCAAAAGCCAAATTCTGGTTTGCAGAAAAAGAAAACCTTCCCAGACACTCTCAGAAGACAGTGTAAAGCCATAGTACTTCCCTGATGTAATGGCTCAAGGGCTAGAATGTCAGGTGTGACCAAACCAAGGAAGCATGTGAAGGATGAGTAAAGATTTATTCTTCTTTTATATGGACAGGAGGCAGAGAAGAGCTCTAAAATAAGGAAATGGCAGAGCATGTCACATTATTAAATGTCCTTTAGTGTGTGCTTGGTAATATTTTTGCAACAAAATTGTCTCCATGAGCATCATTTCAGAACTGTGGCCCAGGTCTCTGAGCCCAGAGGTTTCATGGAGTGATCTCTGCTGTCTCTAGTATAAGTCAGACCTCAAGACCTGGAAACTTCCTTCCTGAGCTTTCTTTAAGAATTTTAAGTGCTGTAGCAAGTTTTTGTTTGAAAGAAGACAAAATATTTTACATTAATTTGTGAGATGGTATATTTTGAGCCTCATGATAGCTCATCATAAATACCAAGTCTACTCCAAACATGGTCTGATTCCCTAATAGTATGCCAGATACTGTAACTCTCTCTAATTCATGAAATTGGGTCAGGTAGACTTCCAGGGAGTGCTGTGCAAAACCTTTTATAATGCCACAGTCCATTGTCATAAGTAAAGTTCAGATAATAAGCAAGTGGCTGATGGAGGCTTGAGAAGATTTTCTTTTATGGGGATTTTTATTTTGAATAGTTTTTGTTGTTGAAGGATTTGGCCAATATACCAATTTCAAGGCTTAAATTTCTATTTCACTGGAATGTGAAATTGCTCTCTACTATATCCAAAAATTACTGTTACTGCTACTATTACTACTATTACACACACATACCTGCTCTTTAACACAATTACATGCCTTGCACTGTACTGTATACATATGATTTCATTTGTCCTCATGATAAACTTTTGAGGTTGGTATAGTATTATTATCCTCATTTTGCAGATGAGGAAATTGATGTTTAGAACAATTTAGAAAGTTGCTTAGAATTACATAGTCAACAAGAGCATGAACCTATATGTGAAGTCAGGATTCCTGGGTCCAAGTCCAGTTTCCTTTTAATGATTCTGCTGTCTTCTCTGTAAAACAGAGATGGGATATCTCTCTTACCATCCTCATAAGGCAGAATGAAGAGTCAAATGATATAAATGTTTTAAAATACCATTTGAATATAGTGCATTAAATGAGACTGACAAGAGACTTGAAAAAAGACAATTAAGGGAAGAACAGAGATGAAGAGAGAGAAAAGAAGGAGGTACCAATAATACAAAGACTATATTAATTGAGCATATTTTATCTGTCAAACACTCCTCTAAGCACTGAAAATGGAGTGAAGGCAAAGATAGACAAGATTCCTGCCTTCATGGAACATTTAAGTAGAAGAGCCAGACTGTACATAATTTAACATATTTAACAACTATGACAAATTCTTTGAATACAGTGAGTATGGTGATGTGATAGACACCAACTGAAGGGGCCAACTTTAAAAGAGTTGACTGCTTAGGCCAGAGGAGTTGAGCCTTATAAAAATGTTTCCTTCATAATAAGAATAATGATGATGGCAGTTTTTAATAACTTATCACCATCTTTTTTTTGAAGTCCTCTACTCGCCTTTTTTTGACTCCTCAGTTTCACACTTATTTGATTTTCTTCTCTCTCTTAGCCACCTTAACTGGTATCTCTTCCTCCACCCAACCTCTACACATCGGTGAACTTCAGGAACACGTCTATGTGGACTCTTTAATTTCATATTCAAATCTATTTTCCAAATTTCAGAAAATAAGTTTCACACCTGGAGTCATCCTGACACTTCCCACTCCCTCACTTTTATATCCAATCCATCAGTGTCCTGCCCATTCCAACTCCTCAGGTTGTCCTCACTCCTCCTGTGCCCTGAACTCACGACAGTGACACATCTCTTTCCTGGACACCTGCAGTTGTCCCCAAATGGCCCCCTGCTTCCTTTCTTGCCCTCCTTCATTCACTTAGCATCCCTTTAAAAGTATAAATCAGATCATGTTACTACTCTGTTTGAAGTCATTTAAATGCTTTCCTTCATACTAAGAACAAAGTGAACCTCCTCATGATGGTTTCAAAGATCCTATATCATCCAGCTCCTGACTGTCCCTCTTACTTCATCTTCTATCACTTTCGCCCCTGCTCACCATACTTCAGCCAATTTCCTAGTTTCCTTTCAAGGAAAAGTTCCCACAGTCTTCTATTCCTGTGCCTGGGTCCTCTCGTGCTTAAAGAGAATGTCATCTCCTTAGAGAAATCTGACTGGAATGTTCTAGCTAATGCAGACCATTTCCTCATTCTGAATTCCAGCACTATTTGCTTCTTTCATAGAATTGCTTATGACTTGTTCAATTACTAGTATACTGTCTTGCTTCCCTATTACCAGTAGTTATAAAATCCATGAGAGCAGACACCACAACTGTCTTGTTTACTAGTTTCTCCTTAACATTGGCCATAGTGTCTGGTATAGAACTATGCCGATAACTGTATGTTGAATGAGTAAAAGAGTAGAATGCTTACTGTATGCCAGCCACCATCCCAAGCACTTGGTATTACCTTTTTCAGTCCTCAAACGTTTCATTGTGGTAGGTACCAATATGACTCTCAATTTGTAGATGAGGGAATAGAGGCGTTTAAGTGAGCTCCTTAATGACACGTAGTAACAGAGATGGAACCTCAACCCTGGTCTTCTTAATTCCAGAGCTCAGAATCCTTACCATTGTATTGCTTTCATAGCCCGTCAACTTTGAGCCACTAATTTGCATTGGTTAATTCTTTCTTTGTTTTGCTTTTCTGTTTAGATTTATGAAATCCTTCCAAGTTTTTCTCCTATATTCTTCAAGGTGGCTTCCCCAAGCAGAATATATGCCTATACATGTGGGTGGATGGTTGCAGTAAAATGTCTTGAAAGTTATTGCAAATAATCAACTGGGAAGCTTACCCTTTTAATCTAACTTTCTTTTTGAAGACCTCTCTCAAGGATGTGTGTTACTGGGGAAGGTTGACTAAAACCACAGCACTATATATATTATTCACTGAGAGTCTAGTAGATTTCGGTCAGGGAACCATGACTCACATTATTTATAATCCTCACTCTGATTTAAATGAAGTAGATATTTTCATTCTCATTTCACAGTTGGGAAATCAGACTCAGAGTGGCTAAGAAATGAGTTTAATGTTGCACAGCTAGTAAGTACTAAAGCCAGGCTTTGCTTCTATTTTTTGTCAGAATTCAAAGTAAATACTCTTTGCAATATTGTTATATATTTTACCTTGCATCTCTCTATCTTGCCAAAGTTTTCTAAAAATATGTGTAAATGTTATAATATAGATATATAAATATCCTTTTCACCTCATTTTCCAGCTGAAATATTTTGAAGGCTATTTTGTCCACATGTTTTTATTTTCTGTTTCTTTACATCAGATTACAAGTATAAAAATCAATCAGACAGATCAGGATTGCAAACTTTTCTGTTAAGAGGCAGATAGTAAATATTTCATGCTTTATGGACCATATGTCTCTGTCACAACTACTCAATTCTGCTGCTGTGGGCCAAAAGCTTCCACTGATAATTTGAAAACACGTGAGCTTTTCTGTGTTCCAATAAAACTTTATTGACACCAAAATTTGAATTTTTATAATTTGTTATATGTCATGCAATAATGTTCTTTATTTTCAACTCTTTAAAAATGTAAAAGTTGCTCTTAGCTATCAAAAGCAGGCAGTGGGTCCAATTTGGCCTGTGGCTCATAGATTTCAACCCCTGAGCTACATCAATATTATATAGGCTCCAGGGTAGTTTTGACTTTTTTAAATTTTTCTTAAAATTCTAAATGCTCTTGGATGTCTTTTACAACCTTTAACTCACCAATTAAGTGGATACTGAATTAAAGCACGTGATTATATTAATTTGTTCTTCACTTGTAAAGGGGTACAAAGCAATATAAAGGGAAATATTATAGTGATTAAAATTCAATTATAGTATCATTGTCAATGCTATCTACTGCTTAGAAGAGTTACGTCAATGAATTCACAACATTTATATAATGCCCTTTTCACAGAGTCCTCTTACCTTTTCAATAATACCTTTGAATAGAAAATAAATGTTAATGAAAGTAAGTAGAATAAAAAGTAGAATGGCTATTAAAATTTAAAATGTCTCAATGGTGCCTGGCTGGCATGGCTCAGTGGTTGAGCATCGACCCATGAACCAGGAGGTCATGGTTTGATTCCTGGTCAGGGCACATGCCTGGGTTGTGGACTCTATCCCCAGTGTGGGGCATGTAGGAAGCAGCAGGTCCATGATTCTCTCTCATCATTGATGTTTCTATCTCTAGCTCCATTTCCCTTACCTCTCTGAAATTAATTTTTTAAAAATTTCACAATGGAGATAATTGGACAATTGGATTTGGTGAAGTCAACTAGATCTCATATTGTCGTTAGCTTCTTTGCTAGCAAGAATTTGATTCTTGAACTGCATTTATTTTCTCTAGATGTTTGTATGTACAAAATGGTATACCTTTAGCTTTAAAGAGATAGAGATTTTAACTTCTGGTGAGAAAGTTTCTAGCTGAGCGTAAGCCAAGGTTCAGTCTGGCTGTGTCCAATGAAGTGGAGCTCTATCTAAGCAGTGCCCAGGCTATACTGAAGGAGCCGATTGGCTTGGCAGGAAGGTGGAAAGCAACCTGACTAGGAAGAGTGGCATGCCAGAGAAAATGGAAGGAAGGGAATGCAAACTGCTGCCTCTTCCAGTCCAGGAACTCCTAAAGTCTATGTCTGAGCCTTAACAAGAGAACATTTTCTTCTACAAGTATGCAAAATACAATATGGGTTAGCCCCTTGAGACATGAGATAAAGGCTACATGCTTTACCACATGGAAGGTCTTTCAAGTTGAAGAATACCAAGAGCTGGTGGGTAGAGCAGTCGTCCCGTGGAGGCCACGTGCAGCAGTAGCAGCTGCAGGCACAAGCTCTGCCCTCCAGTAGCTCTGAGGGTAGCAGACATCCCCAGAGAGACAAAAGGATGAAAAGAAAGACTTCAGAGTGAACCCATGTTGGGTCACCCAAATCTCCCAGAAGTTATTGGGTGAGACTACAGAGGCACGCCTGTTAAGTATGTGTAGGTGACAAGACAGATTCATTGAATAAAAATGACTGATGTGATATCAGTTAAGTCCATAGGCTGGAATGGGGTCAAAAGATAAACAAGGAAGCACAAATCAGGAGTAACTTTTGAGCTAGGTAGTAGAAAACTTTCAAATAAAAAGACAATGTTTTCCCAGAGGATTTGCATTTAGACAGACTGGCCATGATTAGTTTTGAGCTTCGTAGAATTGCTTCATATTTGAATTTGGACAATAATAGTACTTACCTTACAGAATCTTTAGGGGAATTAAATTATATCATACTTATGAAGTGCTGAGCATAGTTCATGGACTTAAAGATGTTTCATCAAAGCTAATTCTCACTCTTATTATGACTATTATGACTATTAGCATCAGTGATAATATTTTTGCCTATATAGTCCAAACTGATGCAGGGGATAACGAGTGTCTGTCCAAACCTTATCCATGAGTTTGGAGACATTGTTTCTAGACAGTCAATTGAAAGAAAATAAAAACTTGGCCTAAGTGAGTGTCGGAATTCTTGTCTAGTAGGCAATCATATGCAATCAGACATTCTCAACCCCATGCTACATCTCTTCACCAGACACATTATTTTCAGATTATGACAACATTTACAAGTCTGAATTCTCTGAGTTAATATCTCTTACCTTCCAAGTGCCTCCAGTTACTCACTTTAATTATTATAGTTAGACACAGGCAGAGAAGAGGAGTTGAGCAAACCACATTTTCCAAAGGGAGAAATTGGTAAAGAAAATGTTAACTAGAATAGGATGTTCATAAAATAGGACAAATTTCTACGAGGCTAGTGAGCTCAGCAGGACATTCTGAAAGCTGGCAGATCAGCAACTTCCTCTTGGACACCATGAACATACCTGTTGCCTTTAGGCCAACAATCTCTACTTGTTGCTGGTATAGAATTTACATTTTCCTCTCTGTCCAATGATTTGTCTTCATTTCCAACCTTATTGAGACATCCAAGTTTATACCATTCTTGAATTTTATTTTTAATTGGTTTTTAAATTACTTTTAAAAATTTGATATGTTCATTATAGAAAACTTGAAAAAATGCACAAAAATCTTCCATAATCCCAAACCTCAACAGTAAAATGATCATGTCACATTCTTAATCTGTTTTCCATATGAAAGATTATTATTATTATTATATATAATGTATCTTTCATAACAAAATGGTATCATGTGTACATATTTTTCCCCTGCATGCTGCTTACTTTTCTTACTGACTTACATTATGGTACTTAATGAACCACAATATTTCCGCACCATTTAATATTCTTCTAGAGCATGATCATTTTCATGGCTACATTATATGAATGTACCATAATTTATTAACCAATCCCCTATTTTGACATTTAGGTTTTTTGAAAATTTTCACTATAATGACTAATGTTTGAATGAAGATTTTATAGATAAATATTTGCACATCCTTGATTATTTCCTTTCAATAAATTTCTGGAAGTGGATTTTTTGGAAGAAAGTGTATGTGTATATCTAATGTATTATTTCAAAAATGTTTTACGGGAAGATCAAATCAACATACATTTCCTCAAATATCACATAAGAGCATTTGCTGCCTTACGCCTTTATTAATACTGGTAACTATAATTTTTAATTATCAATTTGTTAGGCAGTAAATGTTATTTTAATGTTTATGCTATTTTTATTTTCACTTTGGTTACTGATGAGACAGGTTTTATTTTCCTCATCTGATTATCATTTTTATTTCTTCCTTTGTATATTGCTAACCTGGGTCCTCTGATCATTTTCTAATTGTATTAATTTTATTATAATCTGCATGAGCTTTTAAATTTAGTAGCTGCTGTTTGTCTGATATCTTACAATAAAATACACATTTTATTTCCTTAAATTCTCATTATATTTTAATTTTCCATATGGTTGTTGTTAGCTATATAAAATTTTTAAATGTATTTTAAAATATGCTTCATTTCTGATTTTCTTCTCTTAGACTTTTGTTAACTTGATAGAAATAAACATCACTTATATTTTATCTGTGATTTTATTAGATACATTTTTTTCTACTATGTCACTCTTAAATCCGTAATTATTTTACAACAGAGGATTGCCTTTTATTTTTTTACTAGTGGCCCAGTGCACGAATTCATGCACCAGTGGGGTCCGGCCAGCCCGCCCCAAATGGGACCCATTATGGGCGGTGCTGGCTGGGTGAAGGGACCAGCTGGTGGGGAGGGGCCGTGGGAGGGCTCCAGGGCATGTCTGGCCCGTCTTACTCTGTCCTGATTGGCTGGACTCCAGCAGCAAGCTAACCTACCAGTCAGAGTGTCTGTCCCCTGGTGGTCAGTGCACATCACAGCAAGCAGCTGAGCAGCCTTAGCAAATCATTAGCATATTATGCTTTGATTGGTTGAACGGACGACCAGAGGACAGGACACTTAGCATATTAGGCTTTTATTATATAGAACCATGGTCGGCAAACTGCAGCTCGCAAACCACATGCAGCTCACGAGCCTCGGTTTGCCGCTCTGTTGACTAATGAGTTTGCCAACCACTGGGATAGGGCTTAATCACAAGGAACAACAACAGCCTGTAATTATTGGAATTGAGAGTCTAGGTCAGTGGTCGGCAAACTCATTAGTCAACAGAGCGGCAAACCGTGGATGCGGCTCGCGAGCTACATGTGGCTCATGAGCCGCAGTTTGCCGACCACTGATATAGGATAAGTAGGTTGTGTTTGAGTCTGCTCCACCTGCTGAAGATACTGAATCTTTTGTTTCCATGTGCTATCTGTTAATTCTGTAGGGATGTGGCAGTATTGCACTATTTTCCATATTCTTGAATTGTCACAATTTTTCCTTATTTTTCAAAGCCTTCACACCAATGCCACACTTCCCACCTGCTCCCTGTCAGTGTCTGAGTGACGCAGGGACACTCGGGCAGGTGCTCTTCTGGAGGAGGTGGTTCTCTGGAGACTGCCTTGAGCAGTGGCCTCACCAACATTCCTTAGATCTGCCCTGTGGTGTAAGACACTACCAATCAGCCTTCTTCCTTGGAGTCAGACCTGCACCGATGTCTGAAAGTTCTCCTGAACGTTTCTGATTTTTCCCGTTTTTCTCTCCACAGCATTTCCCCTAATAATTTTCTTAAACATTAAGTCCTGTCTTGCTATTTTTGTATTAACCTAAAAGTAAAAGGCCTTTCAAAGTGAGAGGCAACAAGTATATATATGAAATTAAAAGAAAAAAAAAAGAATAGCTATTTGGGAATCACTGATTCAGGCAGAAGCCAAAATAGTGTTCTGATTAGGAGACAAAGGCAACAGTTACTTATGAGAAAGGGAAAGAGAGCAATTACATCCGTAGAAGGAAGACATTTCTGTTGGTGCAGATAAGCTAACACAGTGACGCTAATTCAGTCCAGTAGCATCAGTCCAGTAGTCATATCTGCTTTCTTGTTACTTTTATAAATAATTCTTTGGAACCTGATGTTGCATTGGGCCCAATCCAAAGACTATTTTTCCCTGTTTTAACATTCCAACGGTTTGAGGTATAAGATGTGCAAGGCAGTTTTTGTGGGATGGCAGCTCCGACTCCATTTGAAGGTGGCTCCATTTGTTTTATTTTTATTTTATTTTATTTATTTATTTATTTATTTTAATATTTTGTTTTATTTTATTTTATTTTATTTATTTTACATTTGATTCTTGGAGGACACAGATTAACATGCCAGGTTTGAGTGGAGCAACTCCTTAGGAGTAAACTCACTGTGATCCATCAAGCACCAGACAGACACAGGGCAGCTATTAGATGTGGGTGGAGAGGCCCCAGCCAGGAGCCCCAAGCTTTAGAGGACAGTGAAGAGCACAAACGCTGAAATATAGTGACTTTTTGTACCCTTGTCCCAGACCCCACAAATGTCACGGCAGGCCTGCACAGGGATGTGATGGGTCTGACCCACCTCCTCAAACCCAATTGTACGCTCTCATCATAAAGGAATGTCAAAAAGCGTTCTTTTTTTAACAAATTATCTGTGTTGTTGAAAGTATTACAGATGTCCCCTCTTTCCCCTCCCATTGACCCCCTCCTCCCTGCTCCATCCTCCTCCCCAGGCCTTTACTGCACTATTGTCTGTGTCCATGGGTTAGGCACATAAGGTCTTTGGTTAATCTCTTCCCACCTCTTCCTCCCAACCCCCCACTTCCCTCTGAAATTCCTTGGCCTGTTGCATGCTTCCATGTCTCTGGATCTATTTTGTATGTCAGTTTATTTTGTTTGCTAGAGTCCACATATAAATGAGCAAAAAAACATTCTTTTGGTAGCTATGTGTGGTTGGGCCCCAGATATTTTATTTGTGAGTTTCTTTTTTTAAAAATGTAACTTGGGGGGTAGCCTTTGATTTCTGGGTGTCTGGGAAACCAAACTAACTTAATGAGGATAAGCAGTGTTTGTCAGGCTCCCTTAACTAGGCAGGGGATTGGTGGTTAACCTGATCACGGAGTAATCATTTTTTTCCAGAGGACATTATTGGATAGATTCTGCCATTAAACAATTTCAGCATCTGTGGTGCTCAGCCAGCTTTCATTCTGGGTAGTAGAGATCACAGTTACTGAACCACTGAGTTCCTTCAAATCAAGGACATACCACAGCAACACAGAATCTTTGCACTAAAAGAGAGATCACCTTTCATTTGGGGAAACTGAGGCTCAGAGAGGTTAATCAATGTGAAATAAGTCGCACAGCTGCTTACTGAGGCTGAAGGCCATTATCAAATAGATAATGATTCACAGAGTGTTCCCCCATACTCTTGACTGAAGGCATCTTCTGTTAGAGGCAATGCAAACCAATGAACAGTAGGTCAGGGGTGATGCGGTCGGGAACGTTATTTACAGCCTGGTGTCACTTTCCACGGATTACTTCAGCTCTGTCACCGGGGTTGCCATAAAACCATTTGCTGATTTATTCTGGGTCTCCTGGCCCCGTCTCATAAAGGCATTTTTGTAATTCTCACCAGAGACCATCCTCTGGGATGACAAATAACATTGATCATTAAAAATGACATCCATAATTTTGCAGCCAAGGGAGACAATCTCTTAAAGCTGTCAGTGAAACAAAAGGGATTTTAGGAGATGCTGATGCAATCTCTTTAAAATCTTTGGAAATTCTAAAGAGTAAGATGAACTGTCCGTTTTGGAATTGCAGGATTAATTGTGCTAAAGCATGCCCCCCCCCCCCCGACACACTCTCGCTGTCAGTGGAAGTGAGGTTTGAGGCTTCCAGGGTTCCCTGCAGCTCAGTCATTAGCTTGCTGAATAGCCCAGGAGGCAAAGGAGTTAATGGGCTTCATCCAGATCTGGAGGAATGGAGGACAGGCAGGGGGACAGGGGAAAAGCTCACTGCCTGTTGTAAGAGGAGGAGGTGGGAGGCAAAGCCACAAGGAAGTGAGGGAGACAGAGACCTTCAACAGCACCAGCTCTGCTTTGAGGCTGGTGGTCATTCACACAATGAAATGCAACCTGCATCTCAGACCCTCAGTTTCACAGAAGCTGAGTCACCTTAATGCATAGTAGTGTCTCCCTGTCCTCATTTAGTTTTCCAGGACATCAAAATTGCTGAATCGTCGGCCATGTCATTCTCCAGAGCTCTGTGAAAAATAAAGGGAGATGAAGAAATTAGACATCCATTTACAAAAAAAAAAAAAAAAAATGGTGGGAGAGGGAAGAAGAGAGGAGTGATTCTGATCCTCAAGTCCTTTCTCACCAGAGGCAGGGAGCTAATTAGTCTCCATAAGCAGAAGCTCAGAGCACTAAGACTAATGAACAGACTTGCTCTCTCCAAACGGAAAGCAGGAATTTTGCAAAAAAACTGCAACTGTAGAAGAAGGGCTGCAGCTGAGAGGGTGGGGTCACCTGTCCCCAGAGGGGTGAGGGTGCGTCTGAGGGAAACATCTCCACTCGGAGTCCGCACGTCAGTGAACATTGTAGTGGCTGCAGCAGCAATGTGGTCTATGGACTCCACCCACATCGTCCACACCAGTTTTGCTTCTCCATGTCAATTTCAAATATGCTGCTTGATTTTTCCCATTGGATATTTTCTAGAGGTAACTTGAACTGCAGCAATTCTTGCGCAAGAGTCTGAGCAGCTGATGACCTACATAGTTAGTTGCTCTTGGTTCCTTGAAAGCTTTCCCTGTTTTGTTACCGGATTTCATGTTTTGTTTCTCTATTCTTGGTCTGCAGTGAATTGCGGCTTGATCCCCTGCAGTCCCTGGGATTCCCAGACTGGGGAGCAGGAGGTATGCAGTCAGCATGTCAGACTCCGGGGTGGAAGGCAATGCAAGGGGGTGGAATAATTCTATGCCACTGTTTGCTGACTTGGCTTTTAGTGTAAATACGTCCTGTGTCCAAGATATCTCTTCCATAATTACCAAGCATGGTTCTATTTTCAGTGCAATAGCTGAGAAGGTGTAATTGGATACCACAGAGGCAGATTATTTTCTCTTTCTTTAAGGGTTTCCCCCCCCCCACTATCATCATATAATCTTCTGTTCCCACTCACTCGTACCAGGTACTCCTCATGCTGAATCAGAACAGATACTGGTTCTGAGATTCTATCTGCTTATCAGGTATATTGCTTAAAAACTGAAAAGGTGGTGAAGCATGGCTGGCAGGAGGGCTTTAACATTCCCCCCAGCTTGACTACACTTAACAGGATTCTTCCTAACTATAGGCTGCTGACCTCTCTTTCCTTAGAGCATTTACTTTAAAAGCTTGCAATTGTAAATTATTTCTCTTCCCCTTTGGGTGGAGATCATCTATTATGCAAGAATGTCTTTCTCAAAAACCTGGGAGCCAGCCCTTGAAATGGCATCAAGAAAGGTAGTGCCCCATTTCACAGTCTCTGTGGGAGAACGAGACCTTAATTTTGATTAGTGACAAATAAAAACACTGATGCCCAATCATATTGACCTGTCTCACATCCATTTCTAAAGAGTCCTATCATTAGGTAGGTATCAAACTGGAAAGGCTGTGCTTGATGAATTCAGATGGAATTGTTGAAAATTATTGTTCTCTATACTTGTATGCAACAGATGGCGGGGGAAATGCCCTAGTTTCTAGTGTATAAACATTTTGGCATTGAGACAGGCTAGTAGAAGTAAGAGGGCCTTCTTGGTGAAGCAGATTAAATGTCTACTCTACCTGTTTGTGAAAATACTTTCTGTGAGAGAGTCAGAGGGAGATTGCTATGTATTCTCAAGCTCCTTCTTCCTCTTCAATAGTCCTTTCTATGACCTGTGTGCCATTATGCTTCTTCTCTTCCCAATGAAAATTGAGGTGACATAGATAAAGGATAATGAAAATAGAGGTGATCATTTTTATGGGATGGAAATGAGGGTATGTAGTTTTCTTTGAGTACCATTTATCTGTTAATCTAATTAACCATTTTCAATGTATAATTTTAAAAAGAAATACATTCTTTGGATTGTTTGACAAGGCTTTTGTCATCCACTGTCATTTTATTTCCTTGGGAGTAGTCTTGCTGCTTCTGAGATAAACTATGCATGACTCAACTCACTCAGCACAATTAGCTGCACATGCTTGCCTATTATGGAGAGCAAAGGTCAAAGAAATAGTAACGTTAAAATACACTGAGTGGCCAGATTATTATGATCTCTGAACACATAATAATCTGGCCACTCAGTGTTATATATATATATATATCTATCTATAGATATATATATATATATATATATATATATAGATATATATATATATATATATATATATATATATATATCCTACCTAATAAAAGAGTAATATGCAAATTGACCCTAACTCCGCTATACCCACAAGTCATGCCCACCAGCCATGCCCACCAGCCAATCAGGAGCAAATATGCAAATAAACCCAACCAAGATGGTTACAGCCTCAGAGAGCAGGAGGGAGGCTTGGGTTTCCCTGGTAACAAAGGAAGCCAAGCTTTCTGCCTGGCGTTGCTGGCCTAAGCCTCCACTCAAGGCTACAAAGTTTTAATTATAGAAGGTAAACAAATCCAAACAGAAATGGTGGCAGCCACTGAGCTGGAAATAGCAGGAAACAAGGTTTCCCCCGGCAATGGAGGAAGCAAAGCTTCTGCAGCCCTGGCTGGTCTAGGCCTCTGCTCCAGGCTACAAAGTTTCAATTATAGAAGATACATCAATCCCAAGAGAAATGGCTGCCGGCCACGGAGCGAGCAGGAGGCTTGGCTCCGCTCCAGGCTACAAAGTTTCAATTGTAGAAGATACATAAATCCCAGATACCAGGGCCTCTGCTTAGGTCGCCAGGGGGCGTAGCCAGCCTGCAAACCACCACAGGCCCTTCACCCAGTCTGCCCCACACCCCAAGGGAACTCCCACCCTGATCTGGAATACCCTTCAGGGCAAACCAGCTGGCCCCCACCCATGCACCAGGCCTCTATCCTATCTAATAAAAGAGTAATATGCAGATTGACCATCACTCCAACACATAAGATGGCTGCCCCCATGTGGTCAAAAATCCTGCCCCCATGTGGACACAAGATGGCCACCACAAGATGGCCAGCAGGGGAGGGCAGTTGGGAGGGACCAGGCCTGCAAGGGAGGGCAGTTGGGGGCAATCAAGCCTGCAGGGGAGGGCAGTTAGGGGTGACCAGGCCAGCAGAGGAGGGAAGTTGGGGGTGACTGGGCCTACAGGGAAGGGCAGTTGTGGGGGAACATGCCTGCAGGGGAGAGCAGTTAGGGGCAAACACGCTGGCAGGGGAGCAGTTAGGGATCAATCAGGCTGGCAGGGGAGTGGTTAGGGGGTGATCAGGCTGGCAGGCAGAAGCGGTTAGGGGCAATCAGGAAGGCAGGCAGGCGAGCAGTTGGGAGCCAGCAGTCCTGAATTGTGAGAAGTATGTCCGACTGCCCGTTTAGGCCCGATCCCATCGGGCCTAAACGGGCAGTCAGACATCCCTCGAGCGGTCCCAGATTGGAGAGGGTGCAGGCTGGCCTGAGGGACACCCCCCCCCACCTCCCCACCCCGTGCATGAATTTTGTGCACCGGGCCTCTAGTGTATGTGTGTGTGTGTATATATACACATACACTTGAGGCCCGGTGCTCAGAATTCATGCATGGGAGGGGTCTGGCCAGCCTGGCCAAGGGGAGGGGACATGGGTGGTTGACTGGTCTGCCTGTTGGTCGAATTCCTAGTAGAGGGGACAATTTGCATATTAGCCTTTTATTATATAGGATATACACTGAGTGGCCAGATTATTATGCATTCAGAGATCATAATAATCTGGCCACTCAGTGTATATACTGAATAATATATCATATATAATAACTTTTACCTAAGTTTTTTTTTTAAAGAAATTGAGAATAAATCAAGTTGGAAGTCAAAAGTGATTGCAGAATCAAGACATAATTAGTACAATTACTTTATATGATAGGGTTTGTCTGGATTTAGGGATAAGAGGGGAGATAAAGAAGATGCCTGACAATTATTAACCCAATTAACTTTTGGACATGCAATAAAGCTACACTCCATATTCTATTTCTGTAATATCAAGAAACAAAAATAAAAACAAACAGCAACAAAAATTTAAAAGAAACACACTAAGCCTAAACCACAGGAGAATTAATGATGGAAAAATAGAATCCTACAGTGACTTATTATCAATTTGCTCTTCACCAATCAATGTCTTTGAAGAAAATTAAAAATAAAATAAGTTTAGGAGAAAAGGTTTATATGTAGGTAAACATGTATCATCTGTAGATAACTATGTATGTCTCTGGTGATTTTCTAAGGTATGTGGCCAGATGGAATAATTTTTTTAGCCTGTGTTTTACATAGCTCCCTCTGTTGATGTATATATAGTGAGAGGGACATAGTAAATGACTAAGAAAGGCTATATATTCTAGTTCCAAGTTCTGAATTGAACTTGAATGAGCACAGTGCTTCCTCCTCTCCTCTCATACACACCTTTAACCACATGCACAGTCACCACTCCATTATCCTGCCTGGAAAATTAGGGCAATGCTAGCCTGTCTCCTGGAAATTTTATCAGGGTTAAATAAATAATTGTGTGATTGCAGAAGATGGGCTATGAAAGTGTGAACTTAGACTGTGAAGCAATAATTGGCCAGGAAGGCAAGAGGCAGAGTTAAGTGCTGAATGAAATATGACAACACAAAACGAAGACTGTTAGTTCATAAAATGCCCTTGAGATTCCAGGAGAACCCAAGGGTCTATGGGACAGGACCTGAGATTCCCCTTCCCAGTGAAACAATCTGTATTTCAAGAAGCAGCACTAATATTGATAAAGAAAAATTGCTTTGTTCTTGAGATCAAATTTCAGGGGGTGAAGATTAAGTTCTTTTTATGGGTGCAGACCTACCAGGAAAAACCAGCAACACCTACAACTACTTGACATATGGCAGAGAGAAAAAAGAAATCTAATGTAACCAAGGGTATCTTATGCTTAGAAGATGTCAAAGCTGAGACCCTCAAGAGTTTTTCAATGAGTGAGCAGCTTGCACACATATTAGCAGTATGGGAAGGCCATGCTCTGCGATGCAACTCTCTGGAGATGATGCTGTCCTTACCACACAACCCCGTCAAAGGTTGGCATGGCATCCCTCCACTGGCTCTGGAAATAGGAAGCATGTTTGCCCAAACTGCTTTGACTGATGTTCCCATAATGTTGAGATGCCCCCTAGACTATGGCACTAGGAATGGCACCATGCTATACCTGGCACTTCTCTTTGCTGTTTTCTAAAGGGAGGAAGTGCAGGGTGATCCATTTTCTCCTTGTCACACATGTGCCCTCCCAGGCCTGGAAGGGGAAGAATACAAGTTCCAGTTACTTTGGGAGGGGCAGAAGGAATGTCAAGGTTTTACTGAACTCAAGTAAATCCACTTACCAAGCTGCTCTGGTTTTGTCAGTTTTGAAAATGGTGATAAAATGTTGCTGCATATTTCATGCTTGATCTTAATCAATACAATTTTATACATTATTTTGCTCTTATGCATCAGAAAATAAGACAGGAAATCATTGAAAATTTTTCCATGGCTACTTCGTGTTGAAAAATCTATTCTTTTGCTTCTGTGGGCAAGAAGAGAGGAACTTGCAGGAAGAGTGTAATCTATAATAATAAAAGCATAATATGCAAATCGATCAAACTGCCAAACAGCGGGACGACCATGCTATGACACCCACTGGCACCAGGCCAGCCAAGGCAGGTGTGATGTGATTGGTCAGGGTGCCCCGCTATCGCCCCATGATCGCCCTGCAGAGGGAGGCTCTAGCAGCTTTGGTGGGTGGGCGGGGCCTCCCTCTGCGCGGGGGGGGGGGGGGGGGGGGGGGGGGGGGGGGGGATGCCATCGCAGAGCCCCGGCCAGGTGGACAAGGCCTACTACCTCTTTTGGGAGACTGACCGAGGGGCTCTAGGACTTTGAGAGGGTGCAGGCCCGACTGAGGGACCCCCACCCTGAGAGCACGAATTTCGTGCAACGGTCCTCTAGTACTTCTAGAATTACTTCCCATGGTAAGTAAGCAACCAAGATTGTGTGTTTCCATACATAATTTTTTTGAGAAACAAAATTCCCTCTACTTTGACAAAGTGATGTTATAGCAAATAATGTGAATAACATAGACTATTTCTTTGTTAGCCAGCCATGCTGCCACTGTTGGTACATCACATTTGCGGGCATAATGGTCTAACTCTACACTTAGTTCAAGTGTTGGTTAATAGTTTTAAACTCTTAATAAAGATCCATCTTTCCTCAGAAATTCTTGGAACTTAAAAACAAAACAAAACAAACAAGAAGAGAAAACTGAATGACACCAAGTTGTCAACCCACTTCTGCGGGGATTCTCACACAGCCTGGGGAGAGCAGCATCCCTTGAGGATTCCTACCAGTAATTACCTGTAGAATTATTCTGTGAAGTAATTCCTACATCGTGAGAGCACCCCAGATTCACAACAGGATAATTGCTCATTTCTCTTTGCTACTGTAAGATGACCTGAGAACTTGACTTTCCTCATATTTATCTATTAAAAAATGAAAAAAACCATAAAGCTTGTCTCCAAAGTCCAGTGGCAGTGTAGCCCAGCAGGTTCTGAAATCAGAGCACTTGCCACTGATGCCTGACAACTTGACCTGTTAGTTGTGTGACTTTGGAGAGGTCACCTCAGACGCCTTCCTTCCCTTGCTCCAGTTATCTTTTCACAAGACTATAACCCAGGCCAGGGCCCAAGGAGAGACCACTGTTTCTGAGCCTGTTAACGCTTCACAATGCCTCTCAAACCAAGTCACTACATCTCCAAATGCCACCGTTTCCATTCCAGAAGACACTGAGCAGGTCCCTCTAGTTGTTGTCGCTCAGAGAAATTACCAATAAGTTCTCTCCAGAGAGCTTGGTCCTTCTCCTGCAAGCATAGCATCCACAGCGAACGCAGTCTGTTTACCAGCCTAAATTCTCAGCTGCGAGGGAAGCTGAATTATAAAAAACATGTACCAGGTATTTTGAGTTTATAACAATCAAATCATGATGGCCCCTCACATATCCTCTTCCTGAGCAGTTGCTTTTATTTCTTATGTATTAGACTTCACAGAGTATGTAGTTTCTTACAAATACAAATATAAATTCTGTCTTCTCACAGGAACCATAGTGATATGAATAACAATAGCTGAACTTTATTGGACACTTAAAATGTTTCAGGGTCTCTGTAACTAACATAAATCATTTTAATTAATTCTATCTACAGTGGTATGAGGAAGGTACTGTCAGTTCAGTTGTACAGGCAAAGACACTGAAAATCAGAGAAATTAGGGCTCCTCACAGGGCTTTTTACCATTAATTCTGTCTCATGAAAGTCTTCCAGCTTCCAAACCTAGCAATCTCAGATTCCTTTCCTTAGGCTAATCTCATCTCACCTGAGGGCCAGGGTTCTGTGATATTCTGATGCCTCCCCCCCCCCCCCACCCCCCCACTCAACCCCGCGGTAGTTCAGTGGGTTCCATGGTTCCCATTTTATAGAGGGAAAATAAAAATGTGTAAAAATGTGAGTTTCATGCCTGCACATTTCCCCCTCAGCCCTCAAAAGGTTTAGGATTTCATTTTTAGCATGGATAGAGTAAAAACTTGAATTGGGCTTTAAATTTGGAAACTCCACATAGGATTGTAATTACTTTTTCTAAAAATGAATGAAATCTGGCAACCACAAAATTAATTTGTCAAATCCTGGAAGTAGCACCTTGGTTATGAGTATATCTATCCATGAAGGCTAATAAATTAAATGAAATCCTTCTGCACCCCCACCCAACTCTCTCTCTCTCTCTCTCTCTCTCTCTCTCTCTCTCTCTCTCTCTCCTTTATCTCTACTAGCTGAAATGGGTATGTGTGCATTCTAACAGCTATGACTGCTAACCTGGGTTAAGCTGAGGGAGCTCTATGACACTCGCTGTCACGGCTAAGGCCTCCAACCCCCTTTCTGATGCTAGTGAGGAAGAACAGGGTTTGAGACCATCATGGGGGTTAGGGTTTATTCACCCTTACCTGTGAGATGTTAAAAATCCTGGGAAGAACTTCCTTCAAGGCTGAGTGAAGAAGCTGTGAGAGGAAAAAAGTGAGCAATTGCGTTTTCTCTTCCTTCTGCTCTTCTAAGGCCAGTATTCCTTCCAATTTTCTAAAGGATGGCTGTGTCATGGAGGGGGATTGTCTATCAGACCTCACACGTCACTCCCGTTCTCCCTCCCTAAAATGGTTCAATCACTTCAGCGTAATCTATTTGAGTTCTGCTTCCTACCAGCCGCGTGTCCTTCGATATATCACCGAACCTCTTTCAGTGCCTCGGTTTCTCCTGTATAATGCAAATGCAAAGTGCACCAGGCTTGACATCATCGGATCTGAGTTCTTGTGCCAGCTTTACCCCTTACTGTCTTCCTGGCATTAGACAAATCATGTTACTTCTTTGAGCCCCGTCTTTCTTATCTGTACAGTAAGAAATGAGGATCACTCCTTAACAGAGTTTTTATGAGGCTTAAATGAGGGGTGGAATATATATAATACTTATATATTTACTAGAGGCCTGGTGCATGAAATTCATGTGTGGGTAGGGTTGACGATCAAGGCTGACCTGCAGAGCGACCGGGGGCAATCAGGACGGGAGGGGCCCTGCTGGCATCCACCTTGGCTGGCCTGGGACCTGTGGGCTAGGGGCAGCTCTGGCATTGAGTGTCTGCCCCCTGGTGGTCAGTGCACATCATAGCAACCAGTCATTCCACCAGTTGTTCCGCCATTTGGTTGATTGGCATATTAGACTTTTATTATATAGGATATGTGTGTGTAAAAGTATATGCATTTATACATATATATATAATTTTTGTGAACTGTAAAGTTCCATGTAGACATGAAATTGAGGTCACATTTGTTGTTGCAGACTTCATGATATCTAGTCTGGGAAGGCACTCAAGCTCACCCACTTCCTTGTTACAGCTTGTGCTAAAGCAGGTGACATGGTTGGAGAGCCAAATTCCCTGGCTGCCCATTAAATCAACATCCATAATGTTTTATTCCTTTCTCGGCTGTTCTCTTCTCATGAGATTCCTATAAGACATTAATATGACATAGATGGTTGTAAAAAATGGCCCTCCCAGACCTCATACAGTAACCCAGGCTGGAACGCCCATATAATCTCGGTTCCCAAATCTTATGTCAGGACTTCTGTGTTGAACTTGTACCCAGAAATACATTTGCATAAACAGAAATGAGAAGTTTTTTCCTGAAAGTAACAACATACTGTTATAATGAAAAGAAACTAGAAGTAAAATTAAATAAATAGAACAGAATGGTGTTTTCTTCCTTCATGATTTGTAGGTAAGCAACACTGGCTTTCAATAGCAGTTACTATGAAGAATCCTCACCCAACTCCTTCTCATCTCCTTCTTTTTCTCCCCAGCCTTTCCTTTTCCCTCCCTCCTTCCTTCTCTCTTGTATTTCTGTGCTTGCTTTTTAGGAAGGGCTACTGAGCATTGGGGGTAAACTATACAACGTTGCTCAGGCAAACTGATTCTATATTTTGATCCTGTCTGACATCTCCCACTTGACATGCTTTTACAGTTAAGGAATAAAGCATAAACAAAGCTGCCTCAGGCTCTTTACAGCAGGGATCCAAGCTGAAGGAATGAAAAATACATTAACCCTCCTCTACTGTGAATGCATGCATGCCAGGATACCTCTCCATCTACTCAGCTGCCCAGCTCACTGTCTTATGTTTTGGGAGGAACTGGCTTTTATGTTTCTACTGTCTTTGGTATATTAGCAAAAAAAGTTTTTGCCTCTGAGTTTGATAAAGCTTTTGTGCTACTTGAGTTGCCAGTCTCCCAGGCACCTTTTCTCCATTTATTCATAAAAAGAACAGAGATAAATCCCCTGGAAGCATTTAAAGGGGGCCTGATTTTATAGGACCTCTCTGGAAACTGAGATTGGAGATAATTGCTAAAGTCTCTCTTGAGTCTCAAAAGAACCCATTAAATGGTTTCTAACCAGATCTCCCAATAGCCCTCTAACTTGTCCAAGAAATGCCAATATTCCCTAAGTCTGGTCTCAGCAAAGCTGCGAGGTCACCAACTTCGTGCTTTATAGAGTGCTAGTCTTTATCTTCCTCAAAACAGTTTTCTCTCTTCCCTTATCAACATGGTTTGTAACACATAGCTTACACATAATAAAACTCAGAAAACATTGTTTTATTTCAGAAAACAACATTCTGATTTGGTAACTTAAGAACATTGTCGATAGAGTAAGAGGTAGAAGGTTTTCACCCTAAGCCTCATTTCTAACATGAAATTAAAACATCATCAGGTTTGTCTATGTGAACGTTATTTCAATACAGAGTAGATGGGAGAAGGTTTTGAAAGAGTAGAGACACTCAGTTCCTCAAGGAAAAGAGCAGATGGAGGTCAAGTCTATGGCAGTGTTCCTTATTGAAAAGTATTTTGGTGCTGAAGGATGGGGGATCTACTGTGGTTAGGTGCTATTGTCTCATTTTCTTCTTAGTCTACATGAGAGTTCCCCAAAGTATGTTCCTTAAAGCCTGAGGAGTTGAAATGAACCTATCCTAGAATAGCACATACTTTAAAAGAAGCTAATTTTAGCCCAGAGCCACAATGTGTCAAGTACCAGTATATTCTAGTTCTCCCAACTTTAGGTGGTTTAAAAATATTGAAGCCGATTAAAAATGGTAGTTTGAAGAGTCTTGTAAAGCCTGGTATAAGCTCAACGAAGAGGAACATGGGGTCAAGGTAAAATGTTAGGTTGTTGTGCTGAAATTGGCCACTCCCGTCAATCCCTAATCTGAAGAGTAACTAGTTAGGGAGCTGCAAATAGACTCCTGGTTATAACAGAGGTCTTCAGATCTCTCCAGGACACTTTTGACATTTTTTTCTTTCTAACATTATTTGGGCATTTCACTACCTCTTTCCTTCACCAGTATCCAGAGCTCTGAGTTATTTCAGGGAAACTGGGAATGCATGCACACTTAAAAGAAAAGGGCTCATGTCTAAAAGTCCTATAGCTTAAAGGGAGAAGATGCAGTAGGAGGGGAGGAGGTTTTGGGATGAGGGAAACTCAGAATGAGGGTATGAAGAGGCTGGGAGCCCAGGCGTGTGACATATTCACAGCTTTGCTCATTGGTGATGTAATACCATTGACAATTTATCTCTCAGATAATGAACTTTATATTGATTTTTCAGTGAAGCTTTGTTTTAATAGCCAGAGGAGGAAAGTCTATGAAGGAAATAAATATCACCATGCCTATTGTAGATGTCAGAGAAGCATATATCAGCGAGCTGGTTAGAGTAGAAATAAAGGCACTCTCGTTTTTACCAGAATGAATCCACAGAACCTTTGGCAGTCACTTGCCTGGGATTCATCTTGGCACCGCTCGGTGATCTAAGTGACTTGATTTCCCTCTTCATTCCTTCTTCTGTCACCTCTCCAAATAGCAGAGTGAGGTGAGAGTGATTAAACAGCCCTATCGATGTGAGCCCTGGGAGAAACTCTCAACCTTCACAATTTGAGATATGATATTATGTCACTAAGGCCATGACAGTTAATCACTTTTAATATGTAGCTAAGCACATTGTAATGACTTATCAGTGCCAATGGCCTAACTCGTGACAGTGACTTAAAAATAGCACATGGGCAATTATGCAGCCTTCACTGGCCTGTGCAGATTACCCTCAGACGGCCCTGGCAGCGTGCTGTCGTGGCGTGATTCCAGAGAATTTGTTTCTTTGTACTCTCTGCTATTGGAACATCCGAGGAAAGCATGATTTCAGCTTTTGGTAGCACAGTGCTACTACTATTATATAAAGCTCAGAGTTGGTGGAGCTTAGAGATAAGGTGATCACAACAAACTCACAAAATGTATTTGGTTCGTAAAAAGGTGACTCTCCCTAGAATATGTCAGGAGTTAACTTTTACATTACTCAACTTCAAGGAAAAATATACCGGAGAACACTTATGTTCGTGTTATGGATGAATAATGGTGTCAAGTGATTCAAATATGTTTTCAGTTTCACAAATTCAGAGAAATGCTTAAGCCAGCCTCAAGTAGAATGAACTGATATTCACTCCAATTTTTCAGACCAGGGAGCTGGAGACCACGAATAGCTCAGGATTCTCTCTGGCCCAGTGAACTGATTGCATTTAATAAATGTTCAGTATTAAATGCCTCCCAATGTGTGCTGGTCTGAAACAAACCAAGAATGCCAGCTTCTAATCTTTGCCCTTTGCTTCCCACAGTGACTTAAGTGATTCTTTCTCTGTCACATAAACACTGGCACTGACCAAAATCTTTGGGGAACTGGATGGCTCACAAGGAACTTGACCAGAGTTGTCCTCAATTTCTCAATCTTGAAATGAGACTCGCATTTGAATATAGGATTTTAACTATCAGAAGTCTGAAGTGTTTAATCATCCCTCTTTTCTCCATGAGTAAAGACACTATACTTTGTCTTTAAAATCTAAAAAGAACATTTTTATATCTGAAGTTATCCAGTTGATTTTTAAACATCTTTATTGAGGAACAATTTACATACCAAAATATTCACCAACATTTTAAGTGTACAATTCAATGGTTTTTAGTGATGGTACAGAGTTGTTCAACCATCCCCACAATTTTAGAATGTTTGCATTAACTGTAAAAAGATTCCTCTTGCCTCTTTGAATTGTCTTGGCATCCTCATAGAACATCAGTTGAACATAAATATGAGGATTGATTTCTGGACTCCCAATTCTAGTTCCTTGATGTATATGTCTATCCTCAGACCAGTGGCACAGAGTCTTTTTTATTATAACTAGTAAAGCTTTGCTGTAAGTTTTAAATTCATAAAATATGATTTCTCCAACTTTGTTCTTAATTTTCAAAGTTGTTTTGGTTATGCTGGGTCTCTTGAAATTCCATATGAATATTAGGATCAGTTTCTCAATTTTTACAAAAAGAAAGTTGAGATTTTGACAGAGATTCATTGAATTTACAGATCAATTTGGGGACTATTTTCACTTAATATTGTCTTCCAATCTATGAACATTGAATGTCTTTCCATTTATTCAGGTCTTTTTGAATTTCTTTCTATTATATTTTACTAGAAGCCCGGTGCACGAAATTCGTGCACGGCGGGGGGTTGTCCCTCAGCCCAGCCTGTACCCTCTCCAATCTGGGACTCCTGGAGGGATGTCCGACTGCCCGTTTAGGCCCGATCCCACCAGGATCGGGCCTAAACGGGCAGTCGGACATCCCTCTCACAATCCAGGACTGCTGGCTCCCAACTGCTTGCCTGCCTGCCTTCCTGATTGCCCCTAACCGCTTCTGCCTGCCAGCCTGATCACCCCCTAACCACTCCGCTGCCAGCCTGGTTGATACTTAACTGCTCCCCTGCCAACCTGTTTGCCCCGAACTTCCCTCCTCTGCCAGCCTGGTCACCCCTAACTGCCCTGTCCTGCAGGGTTGATCACCTCCAACTGCCCTCCCTTGCAAGCCTGGTCCCTCTCAACTGCCCTCCCTTGCAGGCCTGGTCCCTCACAACTGCCCTCCCTTGCAGGCCGGGTGCCTCCCAACTGCCCTCTCCTGCTGGCCATCTTGTGTCCACATGGGGGCAGGATCTTTGACCACATGGGGGCAGCTATATTGTGTGTTGCAGTGATGATCAATCTGTATATTACTCTTTTATTAGATAAGATAGAGGCCTGGTGCACTGGTGGGGGCCAGCTGGTTTGCCCTGAAGGGTGTCACAGATAAGGGTGGGGGTTCCCTTGGGGCATGGGGCGGCCTGAGCGAGGGGCCTGTGGTGGTTTGCAGGCCGGCCACGCCCCCTGGCAACCCAAGGGGAGGCACTGGTATCTGGAATTTATTTTCCTTCTACAATTGAAACTTTGTAGCCTGGAGCGGAGCCAAGCCTGGGGCTCCGGCAGCCATTTCTGTGGCAGTTAATTCACCTTCTACAATTGAAACTTTGTAGCCTTAAGCGGGTGAGCCCCGCCAGGGTGTGCGGAAAGCTTTGCTTCCCCTGTTGCCGTCGGCAACCCTGGCCTGCTCTCTCAAGCTCCATTCTGCCGCCATTTGTTTGAATTTGTTTACCTTCTATAATTGAAACTTTGTAACTTGAGTGGAGGCTTAGGCCTGCAACGGCTATGGAAAGCTTGGCTTCCTCTGTTACCTAGGAAACCTTGCTCTCTGTGGCTGTAGCCATCTTGGATTGGGGTTAATTTGCATACTCACCCTGATTGGCTGGTGGGCGTGGCTTGGCTGGTGGGTGTGGCTTATGTAGCGGAGTGATGGTTAATTTGCATATTACCATTTTATTAGAGAGGATACTTTTCAGTGTATCTTTTATACTTCTTTTGTTAAATGTATTCCTAAATATTTTATTCTTTATGATGCTGTTGCAAATAAAATAGTTTTCTTAGTATCACTGTCACATTGTTCATTGCTGGTGTATAGAAATATAATTGTGTTTCTACATTGAATTTGTATCCTGCAATATGCTGGATTAATTCTTAGTTATAATATTTGTGTGGATTTCTTATAATTTTCTATATAAAAGATCACGACACCTGCAAATAGAGATATTTTACTTCTTCCTTTCCAATCTGGATAACTTTTATGTCTTATTCTTGCCTAGTTGCCCTCGGTAGAAATTCCAGTACTATTTTGACTTGATGTGGCAAGAGTGGACATCCTTGTCTTGTTCCTGATTTTAAGGGGAAAGCTTTCAGTCTTTCACCATTGGGGGTGATATTTGTGGTTATTTAGTAGATGCCCCTTGTTAGGTTGAGTATGCTTCTTTCTATTTGTATTTTCTGAGTGTTTTTTTAAATGAAGGGGAGTAATATTTTGTCAAAATTTTTTTTCTGCATTTATTGAGATAATCATGTGGCTTTTGTCCTTAATTATATTACTACTAGAGGCCAGTGCACAACATTCATGGACTCGGGGTGGCAGGGGGTCCCTCAGCCAGGCCTGCACCCTTTCGCAGTCCAGGAGCCCGCGGGGAGCAGGCTTAAGCCGTCTGTTGGACATCCTTAGCGCTGCCGCAGAGGCAGGCCACTGCACTCTCCAGCCTTCAGCCCGGTTTGTGGCTGAGCGTACTGACCACCAGGGGCCAGCTCCTGTGTTGAGCGTCTGCCCTCTGGTGGTCAGTGCTCATCATAGCAACCGGTTGTTCAGCCGTTCAGTTGATTTGCATATTACCCTTTTATTATATAGGATGTCTTTAAGAAGTTGCTTTAAATACTCATTGAAGTCTTATATACCCTCGTTGGTCTTCTGAATAGTTGTTCTATTGGTTATTGAAAATGGGTTATTGAGGTCTTCAACTATTATTGTTGAATTATCTATTCCTCCCTTCAATTATGTTAATTTTTGCTTTAAGTATTCGAGGCTCTGTTCTTGGGTGTATATATGTTTATAATTGTATGTCTTCCTGATGAATTGATCCTTTTATTATTATAAATCATTCTTTATTTCTATTCACATTTTTTAAAACTCTAATTTGTTTGATATTGGTATAGCCACTCCTACCCTCTTATGGTTGCTATTCACATATGTCTTTTTCCAACATTTAACTTTTCATTTATTTGTATTTTTAAATCTAAAGAGTGCTTGCTATGGATAGTATATGGCTTTTTTAAAATCTAGTGTAACATTCTCGCTTTTGACCAGATTTCTTAATTCACTCACATTTAATGTCATGATTGATATGGTTGGCTTTTTCATCTGCCATTTTGGTTTTGGTTTTCTATATGCTTCATCTTTTTATTTCCTTTGTTCCTCCTTTACTGTCTCCTTTAGCATTAATTGAATTATCTTCTAAATGCCAAATTTCAATTCTTATAATGATTGTTATTTGTGGTAAGTAAAATATTGAACCTAAATGACGTCCACCTCCAAATCCCTGAACTTGTGAACACAGCAAGAGTTAAGGATCTTGAACTAGGGAAATTATCGTGCCCTAGCTGCGTGAATACAACATAATCACAAGGGTCCTTGCTCCACCCCTCTAATTCCTTCTTGAGGAGGATGAGAGGCGAGGATTCTTAAGATTGTGTGCCTTCTCTGGACCCTGGAAAGCCCGTCTGAGTGCTGAGAGCCTCCTTTTGCTTTTCCCGGGGCAGTGCCCTGAAATGCTCAAGTTTGTGTGTATTGTCCCAATCCTGCAGTCAGGTTGTCTTTCTGCACATGCTCACTAGCCATCTGCAGAGGCTCCCATTCTCAGTCTGTGGTGGTGCACTCAGGGAGTTGGCCATGGGAGCATTACAGAGGGGGAGGGATGTGAGGTGCCGAGCATTTGGAGCACCTGTCGGCCAGTTGAGGGGTTCACAAATAAGGGATTGTTCTGTGGCTCACTGGGCAGGCTTCTTGATGGAGTCTGCAAAGCAGTAAAATACATGTCGGTCCTTTGTTGAGTTTCAAGGTCTGGTTGCTCTAAGTCCTTGCTGCTCCTCCCTGATCCCAGCCTCTCGCAACCATTCTGAGCTCCTCAGTATCCTGGCTGGGCTGAGAAAGAAGTAGGGCACTTAGGCAGTGTCCCACACAACGAGGAAAGCCAGGCACTTACTCAGGCTCTCACATTCACACTGGGAGGGATTGAGGGCTGAGGAGGTCTCTCTTGGCACGGAACTATGCCACCCTGAGGGAGGGGTGACACAGGTACAGTGAAACTGCTTTTTTACTCTCCCCAATGAGTCTATATTACTTTTTGATCCAATGATGTGCTGAAACTTACCTGGTGAACTTTTGACCCCACAAAAGTACTCCTATCCAGAAGTGGTAGTCAAAATCAATACCTTATGCGGAGATGTCAATATAAAACTCCCGTGCTGCCATCTTGCTGGCATCACAAACACTCGTTTTTAAGTATTTTTATTATTAACCTTTAGGGCAGTGAAAATATGTCTTTTTGGAATTATGACTATATGACCTCACCGAGTTCAGCTTTCTTATCTCTTTTTAGGTAACTAACAAATAATTTTGCCCTCTTCCTACTACTTTATTCTTTTGTGTAGTGAGCTTAGCAGTTAGGTTTGATTTAACCCAAAACCATTGACTGAAATTTAATAAAGTAATATGTGCCTTTTAAGCCAGGGGTTCTTTCCTACCAGCCAAAGAGTGCCAAAGTTATAACTTCCTCCTGTGGTGAAGGGCAGTTTAACTTCACAGGAGGTGTTAACCATTCTAAACATAGTGCTAGAGACATTTATTTTACTTCTCTGCTGGGAGGTGCTGGTGAGGATAGGGAACCAATTAACAAGGAGAAAGGGGGTAATTATTAAGTGCATAAAAGTTTCCCAAATCAAATTAGCACTTAAACACAGAGGCACATGAACTTCTCATATATCACATGTTCCCTTTAAAAATGAACTTCTTTACACATATCACACGTTCCCTTTAAAAATGCTGCATCATCTCCATATTGAGGAGATTTAATTTGTAATTTCAGAGGATTGCCATTCTTATTAGAAGAGTAAGGCCCTGTAGTAAATTTGATAAATCTATTAAGTTTAATCCTGGAAAATACCATTTTTATTGTGTTGTTCCCCTGTTCTTCTATATATATAGGCTCTCCTCTTGGCTAGTTCACTGTCTCTGGTGTTGGAAAATTTCTTCATAGGTTATACTAACATGAAGCCTCTCTAACTATTTAAATTGCTCCTTTCTTATTTGTGTCTAAGTACTAATTTTATACTGAGCCATCACTATAGAGGTTTTTGAAAATTTTCCATCTTTCCTTAAATTTCTTTTCTTTGATGGATGTTTCTAAAGCTTAGATTTTAGAGGAACTTACCTACCTATCCAGGGCCACTTTGTTATAGTTGCAAAAATGCTTCCAAATAATTACTATAGAACTGTTCTTAGTGCTACAGATTTAATTAATCTGTGCTGCTGATATCCTTTCATTCATGCTGATAGTTGCTGGCTTCCTGTTGGGTTGTAAGAAACCATGACTGAGTCTTTATTTCCTTTCTGGAGTTCTAGAAAGTAAGGGTTCTCCTCTGTGACGTTCAAATTTTTTTCTGGGGACTTTTGGGCTATGTTAGTGACTCAAAATTTGGTTATCTAATTAGTCTATGAAAACCAAATCTTGAAATTTTACTGTCTTCTTTAGCTATTTAAGCCATTTGGATGAAAAGCTTTATTTCACCTTTTTAATAACAATAGGGTTACACATATGCCTCTTTTTTTTTTTTCCTTTCAGTCCCTAAATTACAAATGATGAAATCCTATGGGCCCTTGTAATAAAAAAAATCTCTGTAATAAAAATAGCTGCAAGGGAAACTTTTCTTACCAAGAACTTTTCTTTATCTGCTTTACTGCTACAGCTGCAAATTTGGAGTGTTTGTAGAATCCCTTCCTACAGCATACTGACCCCTGACCTGGACCTGTTCTCCCCTTCTCCCAATGCCTAATTATCTGGGGTGCGCTGGTGGTGAAAAGGGGGAAAGTGAGGGATGTATGACAAGGAGACTCTACCACATGCCACTGAGTGTAACTTTTCCTAGCTCTTCCTGTTGCTTCTCTTAACCAGCCTCTGAGTGCCATTTGAAGACTGGATTATCACTCAAGAAACTGCTCTGCCTCCCCAAACTGTCCCGTTTTTCACTCGCACCACCATCAGCTCCCACCCAGTTTCTTAACACCCTGAGAGCATCCTTTACTAATTGGGAGCCTTTGGTTTGCAAATATAATGACTCAAAACAAACTAATAAATAAAATCAGATGTTTAATTTACTATCACAGAACTAAGGTCCAGGGGCATGAAGTTTGGTCCAGGTGCTCAGATTCTGTCATTTATAACCTGCCTCTCTCCAACTCTACATTCTTATTACAAAAGTCTTAAAACTTGACTGATCAACTTGGCTAAGCAGGTTGTTTTCTTCTTTTTAACACACAAAGACAAAAGAACTCACTTTCCCCTCAGTCATTGCCCTAGTATTTCGTCTACCCTCACTTAGGAGCATGATAATCTTTCATACTCACTATCCAAAAGACTGGAAAGAAATGTGTGTGGGGCATGACTGAGTTGTATTTCCAAATGCATCTTCCCACAGAAATCTTTTACTTACTTATACTTAAGTTCTTTCCTGTTCCAAACGTGACTTAAAGTGGAAAAGATTGTTGTACATAGCAGTGAGCTTCAAAGTGCTTCTGAAACTGTATTTCAGATACTTTATAAGTTAAATAGATTTCTGTAGATGGGCTGGCTCAATATCCAATCACCTTCCTTAACCTTTTCTCCAAGGGACACGCTTCCCAAGGAAAAATGATTTACAGATGGAATTTTTGAGCACAGTCTGGTCAGACTTGCAAGGGACTGCCTTTAATTCCTTTTCATGTCAATGGCTAACTGAATTTCACTGGGCATTCTCTGTTAGATTTTCTCATTACTTTTGTACAAATGCTTTATTGAATAAGCACTTGCTCCCATTCCTTTCATGGCAGATCCTTAGTGTAGATGAATCATATTGCTCTGTTTTCTCTCGAGTTCACTGCTTCAGTACTGAAATGTTGTACATATACAGCAGTGTTGACTAATTACTGCTAATGTCTGCATGCTTTCCCCCCAAAATATAAAATGCATGAACTATGAATTGCCCAAATACCCACAGGTCTCATCAATCTTTGGAAATAATGAGTTCACATTAGAATGTATACCTAAATCCTGCTGAGACATTGTCTCACCAGCTCAAGCAGGAACTCAGCATCCTGGAAAATCCCCTTATCATTGCCACTCCACTACCCCTAAAGTATTCTTGGGGATCCCTGGGGATTATTTTTGTGGGGGTCCATAAAAGCCCTGTCCATTCTTCCACCTGAGTTTTCTTTTTAGGAGAGAGGGCTGTGGTACTGCACTCCCTGTGTTCGAATCCTAGTGCCACCATTTAGCTGTGTGACCTTGGGCAAGTTGCTTAACTTCTCTAAACGTCTCTTGTTATCTGGGAAGTGGAGGCTGTTTTAAGAGTAAGTAAGAAACTGCATTTGGAGTAGTTGGAGAGTGCCTGACTTGTGTCATGTGCTCCAGAAACATTAGTCACTACTGTTATCCATAGCATCTTCTGCTACTGCTTTTCTGATTTCAGGCTCCTGCCCTGAGTCTTAGTACATGATCCTCAAAATCTGGAGTTGTCAGAACAGCCCTCAGTACCGATTCTGTGTTATCACAGAACTGGAGAGAAAGTTCTTGCTCTAATTTGGCTCAGGGGCTATTCTTGGGGCTTGTTGGGGTCAGGTGGCTCAAGGTATTTGTGTTTCTCATCTCTCTTCCAGGTTCTATTGCATCAAAAACTACCTTCTTGCAGGCACCCTTCAACTCATGAAAAATCAATCAACCTGGGTGGAGACAAACGTGGGAACTAAAATCTAGTCACATAACTTAAGTGACTTCACTTTACTGTCTGCTATGGCCTCTGCAGACATTATATATATATTAGTGGACTGAATCTTTGAAACATCTTATGTTGCTTTGCATTTATATATTTTAGTACATTTTATTCCCTCAGTCTTACAATGCATTCTATTTTTATTTGCCTTCAGAAAATGATATTTTTAAAAAATCTGGTTAAGCAAAATGACTTACTTTTAGAACAAAATGAAAGTGACATTGAATTTAGTAAATATATTTTACAACTTTAGAATAACTGTTTTTGACTGATTTTATATTTTATTTATTTAAAACCAGCTCCAGAATATACAATATCTAATTTTAAAATTATTTTAAGATCACAAGAGCAAACTAGACCTACTTGAAATCTTTGTAATGGGTAACTAGACACTATTGAAAATATTTAGAATCTGCTTCAATTTTTGATATCTTATAAATTTGGAAAGCTAGGATAGTGCAGTATCATGGTTGTGTGAGAGGGCTGAGGCCAGTTGCCCAGTTTGAATCCTGGCTCTACTGTATAGTAGCTGTGTATCTTGGGCAAATTATCTTACCTCAGGGGCTTTCAATTTCCCCATCTGTAATATCCTATATAATAAAGGCTAATATGCAAATTGACTGAAAAGTGGAAGCACCAGTCACTATGATACGCACTGACCACCAGAGGGCAGATGCTCAATGCAGGAGCTGCCCCCTGGTGGTCAGTGTGCTCCCACAGGGGGAGCGCCGCTCAGCCAGAAGCCAGGCTCACTGCTGGCAAGCGCAGTGGCAGTGGCAGGAGCCTCTCCCGCCTCTGCAGCAGTGCTAAGGATGTCTGACTGATGGCTTAGGCCCACTCCCCATTGGGAAGCAGCCTAAGCCATCAGTTGGACATCCCCTGAGGGCTCCCAGACTGCAAGAGGGTGCAGGCTGGGCTGAGCCCCCCCCCCCCTACTGAGTGCATGAATTTCATGCACCAGGCCTCTAGTAGGAATAATAATAGTCCAAATGTCATACAATCATTGGGAGAATTAAAATAGTTAACATATGTTAAGTTATCATAGTCCCTGGCACATAAGCACTCAGGAATTGTTGGCTAACAGTATTAACTCTGTCAAAAATGATGAACAAAAAGAACATTTCTTTGACTCTTTTACTTGCCATATATTTCTTGAGCATCCATGTGCCAGGAACTGTGCTAGATTATAAAATAAAAGCGAATTAAAACAAAATCACTGTACTCAAGTAACTAATAGTCTTATGGTCTAAAATTTTCAGATACGTAACTGTCTTCATTAAACATTTCATTTTGGGGAGGCAGATACATTCATGAACCTCGCTTTTCAGAGAGGTGGTTATTTTAAAAAGAAAAGAGTTATCTCTTGAATAAATGAAGAATTTATATGCAATAGCCTTTAATTCCTTGTTGTTTAAAATATCTAGATTTTAGACAAATACGGCTACAGAGGTGAATAGCTTTCATGGGATCCAAGTGTCTAGGGAGAGTTAATACAGCTGCAGGGAAAGCTCTGTCTTCTATCCACCTAGAATTTATTAAAATAATTTTAAAATTAGTCTTTTGAAGATAAACCAAAATAATTTCCATTTTTAATGCAACATTGTATAATTAGCATTTTCCCATTTATTTAGCACTTCTGTCCTTCAAGTAATATAAGGGTTATTTAAAGTTGAGTAATATAGCTAAGTTTAAATAACTAGAAACACTACTTTTTTATTTTGCCAAAAAACACATAACATTCTCTTGAGATTTAGCATCATCAGAATTCTTAAAATCACACAAATTGGGAAATAATTCAGCTTCCCAATTATTACTGAGAATTTATGAGAAAGACTGCTAGTCAATTGCCTGGGGCAAATGTTAAGTGAATTGACAGCAGAGAGTGCATATGTAAGTTTTAAAGAGAAACTGACCTTGTGCCAGTCTCTCAACCTTTACTCCTTAACAGATGAATGTCATTTGCTGAGTCAGTGGTTTGAAGTCAATAACCATTGATACTCTCCTTTGGGACCTCTTGTGCTTACAAAGGCAATACTTTAGAATGAGAACACAGTCTACTGATGAGTAAGTAAGTATATCTAATGATGGTAGGAAGAAATGTTACATTGAAGCTCTGAAATTCAAGAGAATTATTGCTGCTCTGTTCTTTTTAGTAGTTATTGAACAATAATGGTGCATAGTTCCCAACTATTTCAAGAAGGGGAAAAGGTTAAATCCAATAAGAATGTTGTGACTTTGATAAGACACTTGGTAGAACAACACCTTTTCAAATTAAACTGTTCATTTATGTCTAGTTCAGAAAGATAGGCAGAAGTTTAGTTTTTAGCCCAAATATATTCTCAGATATTAAATGTGTTTTATCATTTCATTGCACCTTGCCTTTGGAGTCCTTACCCTAGCACTTGGTTGCTAGCTTTGTCTCAGCCAATTATGAACATTGGCCATGTGCCACATGTGGCTTACAAGTGTCAACCTTTCACTGATCACTTATTTTTTCTCTTGTCCTCTAGATGCCATATAGTTTTGAAGAACACATTATGAACAATTTGTATAGCTCCTCAACCTTTGGCATTGAGATCTTAGAGTGTCACCAGAACTCGGTCAAAGATGGCTGGACTGGACAATTCATGGGTCTAATTCCACAAGGTAATTTTGCTCTCATCATGAAGGTATGAATCTTGGTTCCTAGTAGGAGCTATCAGAATTGATGATGACCTTCAGCTAGGTTAGACTGATCTGGAGAAACGACTCATTGAATATGAGCATGTCTGCTTTAAAGTCCACTATTTCCATTGGGAAGAAGGATGGCTGTAGTTTAATATAAAGTGTGTGGGTAATAGTTCCCCTTGCCTCAAACACTGCATTTTTATAATGAAAGGTAGGATTAGTGTTTACTTTTTCCATTGTTTCTCATTTCTCCTCCCAAATGCCTCTTCAACTGAAACATGTGGAATGGACAGAAACCCAATTAGATGAGACAAGTACAATATGCTTCTGAAGCATCCTGTCAGAGCATTTGCCACACCATATTGTAACTTATCTTTTTATGTCTGTCTTCCCCTCCAGACTGTGACCTTCTTAAAGTAGGGATTATTTTTGTTGCTATGTCATCAGGATCTGGCACAAGTTCTGTCATATAGTAGATATTTAATGTTCAATAAATGAATGAAAGAGTAAATTTGGAGTGGATCACTTTAAAAACTATTTTGTTAATGTGTACGATAGAGATGTATTTTAAATCCAAATAGAAAGCATGATGTTTCTCCAACTAATCAGCAGTCGATGTAAAACATGTATATGGATGGTGAAAGAGCCAGTTGTTTGAACCTAGAAGCAACGTGATATCATGAAGAGCATGAATGTTTTTGGTTTGGAGCTGTTTTATTTGGGGGATAGTTAAGTTCTATCCAAACTGAATAAATTTGCCTCAATAATCAGAATCAGTTTCTGAGTTTGGTTAGTATGAGTCAACTCCACAGAATCTGACCATCTTCTGAAAAACTGATGGAACTGAGAGTGTGGATCAAGAAACCTCTGTTTAAATACCTGTCTGATGTACCAATCAACATCATTCACATCTCTGTATAGTCAATATAGAGTGTTTATAAACACATTAATTTTACAAGCACCTGCTATTATTCACTTAAGTCAAATTATTCCAGTAAATTTCCCTTCAATAGATAAAGAAATTGAGTTCAGGTAAACAATGACATAAGTAATAAATGGAAGCAAATTTCCAATAAATATTTATGGATACCTTTATTTCATTCATTAAAAGACTTAGTCATCTCATTGACTTTCCATTTCTTTAAGTGAAATAACCAGGTAATGGAACTTGATCTGATATATTTGATTGGTTCAGTGATTAATTTATGCATGCATCTGTGAGAATCTATAGCAGACTTGCTCAAGATCAAAATAAAGTTTGACTAGTCCGATAAACAGTATTTTTGAAAAATATTCTATCTATTCCCTCTTGAGTCCTATAATGAGTATCCTATATAATAAAAGCCTAATATGCTAAGTATCCGACCATCTAGTCATCCGTTCAAGCAATCAAAGCATAATATGCTAATGATATGCTAAGGCCGCTCAACTGCTTGCTATGCCGTGCACTGACCATCAGGAGCCAGACACTCAATGCAGGAGCTGCCCCCCTGGTGGTCAGTGTGCTCACACAGGGGAAGCACCGCTCAGCCAAAAGCCAGGCTCACGGCTGGCAAGCTCAGTGGTGGTGGCAGGAGCCTCTCCTGCCTCCGCAGCAGCGCTAAGGATGTCCGACCAACGACTTAGGCCTGCTCCCTGGGGATTGGGCCTAAGCCATCAGTTGGACATTCCCCTAGGGTTCCTGAAGTGCGAGAGGGTGCAGGCCAGGATGAGGGAACCCCCCCTCCGAGTGCATGAATTTTGTGCACTGGGCCTCTAGTATAAACATAAAACTCTCTATTTAAGATATAGGAGCTTCTTGAAGGCAATATGTTTCTTAGACTGATAGAAAGGAAACCAGAATATATTGAGTAACTGCTCTTCACCAAATGCTATATGAGATAAACAGATGTAGACCAGATGTATGTACTAATAGAGTTTCTATATTTGAGTCTGTGAACAACATGCTATGCTTTCTCATATATTCCAAGTTTAGTCATTACACACACACAACAAACATATATATATGTAAATATATACTAGAATATATGTAATGTGTATATGTACATATTATACACATATATACATATACAGGGGCAAAGTAGGTTTATAGTTGTTTGTATGGAAAATAATAAAATAATAAATAAATAATACTAGAAGAATAAACTGTTTCATATACTCATAACTATATACTTACTTTTGCCTCACCCTATAAATACACACAGATATATGTTGAGTTTCTGCTATGTGTAATCCAAATTTCAAAGATTCCAAATCTTTTTTATTTCTTGTATTATTTTTTACCTGAGGCCTGGTGCACAAAATTCATGCACAGGGGTGGGGGTGTCCCTCAGCCCAGCCTGCACCCTCTCCAATCTTAGGACCCCTCGGAGGATGTCCAACTGCCAGTTTAGGGACATTAATTCCAGCCATTAGGAAAATCACACAGAATGTCCTTGACATACAAACAGTGTGGTTTTATGAGTTGTTTTAATAATAATGGCCATTCTTTTAAATAATATCTGCTTACATACAATACAGCTGGTACTATGTGAATTGAGAATGTTAATATCACAAAATCATAGAAGGTTGTAGAGGAAATAACCTTGAATTGTCTAGTGCAAACTTTTATAAATATTGAAATTCCCTTTTCAAAGATTTTGAATGCCTTTTGTCCTAAGAAGCTTAACCAACTTTTGAGGCAACCCATTTTCTGTGAAAGGACTGGAGAACTCTCGTGGGGCTGAGGGGACTGGGTGCCGCCATCTTGTGGTTATGGGAGCTGCCATCTTTGTGATGGTCAATTTGCATATCCCCTCTTTATTAGATAGGATTGTTTAAAATATTACATATGTCTTCTTTTTCCCTGATTGACCCCCCTACTCTCACCTGCCAAGACAAGCCCTCACCACCCCAGTGACTGTGTCCATTGTTATGCTAATATGCATGCATACAAGGCCATTGGTTGATCTCTTACACCCTCTTCCCCTGACTTTTCTCTGAAGTTAGACAGTCTGTTCAGTGTTTCCTTGTCTCCGGATCTATTTTTGTTCATCAGTTTATGTTGTTCATTATATCCCACATATGAGTGAGAACTTGTGATATTTATCTTTCTCCAACTGGCTTACTTGGTATTTCCCTTAGCATAATGCTCTCCAGGTCCATCCATGGTAAAAGTTCCTTCTATTTTATAGCAGCATAGTATTCCATTGTGTAGATGTACCACAACTTTTTAATCCACTCATCTGCTGATGGGCACTTATGCTATTTCCAAATCTTAGCTATTATAAATTGTGCTGCTATGAACATACGGGTGCATATTTCCTTTCTGATTGGTGTTTCTGATTTCTTGAGATATATTCCCATAAATGGGATTACTAGGTTGAATGGGAGTTCCAGTTTTAATTTTTTTGAGGAATCTCCATACTGTTCTCCACAGTGGCTGCACCAGTCTGCATTCCCACCAGCAGTGCAAGAGGGTTCCTTTTTCTCCACATCCTCTCCAGAACTTGTCATTTGTTGATTTGTTGATGATAGCCATTCTGACAGGTGTGAAATGATACCTCATTGTCATTTTGATTTGCATCTCTCAGATTATTAGTGACTTTGAGCATGTTTTCATATGTCTCTCGACCTTCTGTATGTCCTCTTTCAAAAAGTGTCTATTTAGATCCTTTGCCCATTTTTTGATTGGATTATTTATCTTCCTTTTGTTAAGTTGTAGGAGTTCCCTGTAACTTTTGGAGATTAAACCCTTATCAGAGATAACATTAGCAATTATGTTCTTCCAGGCAGTGGGCTTTCTTGTTGTTTTGTTGATGGTTTCTATGTCAAACAGGAGTGGTGAAAGTGGGCATCCCTGTCTTGTTCCTGTTCTTAGGGGAAAGGGTTTTAGTTTTTGCCCATTGAGTATGATGTTTGCTATAGGTTGGTCATATAAGGCTTTTATTATGTGGCAGTATGATCCCTCTATTTCTACTTTGCTGAGCATTTTTATCAGAAAAGGATGTTGGACTTCATCAAATGCCTTTCTGCATCAATTATATGATTATGTGATTTTTGTCTCTCAGTTTGTTTATGTGACGTATCATGTTTACTGATTTGTGGATATTGTACCAGCCTTGCATCCCTGGAATAAATCCCACTTGGTCATGGTATATGATCTTTCTACACCATGCTGAATCTGGTTTGCTAGAATTTTGTTGAGGATTTTAGCATCTATGTTCATCAGGGATATTGGCCTGTAATTCTCTTTCTTTGTAGTGTCTTTATCTGGTTTTGGGATTAGGGTAATGCTGGCTTTATAGAAAGAACTTGAAAGTGTGCCTTTCTCTTGAATTTTTTGGAATAGTCTGAAGAGGATAGGTTTAAGTTCTTCTTTGAATATTTGGTAGAACTCCCCCCAAAAGCCGTTCGGAACAGGGCTTTTGTTTGCTGGAAGCTTTTTGATTACTGCTTCAATTTCATGGTTAGTTATCGGCCTATTCAGGTATTTTATTCTTCCTGATTGAGTTTTAGAAGGTTGTGTTTTTCTAAGAATATGTCCATTTCATCTAGGTTGTCTAGATTGTTGGAGTAGAGTTGTCTGTAGTATTTTTTTATGATACTTTATATTTCTGTGGGGTCTGTTGTTGCTTCACCTCTTTCATTTCTGATTTTGTTTATTTGGGTCCTCTCTCTTTTTGTCAAGATCCAAATCTTATATTAAGCTATACAATTCATGGAATCTTTATAAAATACATTTTGGGATATATGACAAAATGGTATTATATTTAAGTAGGAAGCAGAAATATGTGAGTCTGTTTCTAAATCCAGTAGAGTTTATATTATAGTTGGGAAAGATATGAACAAAAGCACATAATAAGTAAAATAGCCCTGGCTGGTTTGGCTAAGTGAATAGAGTATTGGTCTGTGGACTGAAGGGTCCTGGGTTCGATTCTGATCAAGGGCACATACCAGGGTTTTGAGCTTGATCCCTAGTGGGGGCATGCAGGAGGCAGCCGATCAATGATTCTCTCTCATCATTGATGTTTCTATCTCTCTCTACCTCTTCCTTTCTCTCTGAAATCAATAAAAATATTTTTATAAATAAAAATAAAAAAATAAGTAAAATATGTGTATAATTTTTAGATGATGAGAAGTATTCTGGAGAAAAGTTAAGCACATAATGAAGATGAATATCTGTGGGGCTTCAGTTTTAAATAAGGTCAACAGAGAATATCAATGAGGTAATTATTATTTTTATTTTCTTCCTTTATGGGAATAAAACTAGTCTTCAAGTGTTGAGCACATAATAGGATATAAAGATGCCAAATTATAATGTTGTACATCATTAATGTCATTAACCAATGTTAATATAATAAATTGGAAGAAGGAAGGAAGGAAGGAAGGAAGGAAGGAAGGAAGGAAGGAAGGAAGGAAGGAAGGAAGGAAGGAAAGAAGGAAGGAAGGAAGGGCCCGAGCCAGTTTGGCTCAGTGGCTAGAGTGTAGACCTACAGACCAAAGGGTCCCAGGTTCAATTCCAATCAAGGCATGTACCTTGGTTGCAGGCTTCTTTCCGGCCTGGACTCTGGTTGGGGCATATGCAGGAGGCAACCAATGGATATGTTTACCTCAAATTGATGTTTCTCTCTGTCTTTCCCTCTCTCTTCCACTCTCCCTGAAAATCAATGGGAAAATATTCTCTGGTGAGAAGAAAGAAAAGAGAGAGAGAGAGAGAGAGAGAGAGAGAGAGAGAGAGAGAGAGAGAGAGAGAAAAGTAGTATTACAAAGGTATATATTTAAATATCCATGAAGTCAAGAACTAAATCTGCACAGTGAAGGAATGTGAAAACTAGGGAAAGAACTTTTTACATTGATATACGTTCCTATTAAGTTAATTAATTATAATAATGAAGAAATAATTATGCAGATCAGAAAAACTAATCAGTTCAAACTGAACTTTCTAAAGTGTATAAAATACATTTTGAATTATAAATACTTACTATGAAAAATAATTTAAATCTCATTATCAATATTTTATGTTTATTACATGTTGAAATGACATTTAGACATATTGGGTTAAATAAAACATTAAAATTTAAAAAATGGAATAAAATATTTAATATACACTATCTGGGAATAATAATCAATGGTAGAATTTAAGTGAAAAAACAACCTTTTCTAAGGATAATAAGGAAATATTAAATAATAAGAAAGATACACTTTGGACAAGAATAATCTATGTCATAAAAATATTTTTTTTCCAATTTGTACATTTAATACAGTTCTTTCAAAATACCAGCAAGATTGCTTTTAAAAAAATTTATAAAATGATACTAAATTTCACTTGGAAAAATATATGGTAAGATTAAAATGAAAGATTATAAATAAGAAGAGTAATGTGCAAAAACAAGCCCAACCGAATATTTACATGAATTATTAATCTAAAGGTCTTGCAAGAGTTTATTATTGATCTAAGAATAGACTGAAAAGTGTGGAAATAGAACTCAAAATATATGAAGATTTAATATATGATAAAGGTAGAATTCAAATAAATAGGGAAGGGAATAGATTATTTGATAAATGATGTTCAATAAATGGGCTTAACATTTGGAGAACTAGAATGAGGTCTCTATTTTACTTCTTATACTAAAATGAATTTCAGATAGATCAAACATCATAATATTTTAAAAAATCAAATTATAAAAGTAATAAAATAAGACTTTAGGATATTGCTTTAGTGAAGGTCTTCTAAGCATGACACAAAATTGGAAAGTCATAAAGGAAGACTGATAAACTTAAGGACATAAAGATTAAATCCTTCAGTCAAAACAAAAAATTGAAGTCAAAACACAAATGACAAACTGGAAAAAAGTAATTGAAAAAGCAACCAAGAAATGGATAGTTTTATTTTATTAAAGAATTCACAAATTAATATGAAAAAGTAGCTCAACCCTATAGAAATAAGAACAAAACATGGACCATCCATCACAACACATTTGTAAAAACCACACACACATGCAAAACACCTGGAAGCAATCTAAGTATCTGTCAATTATTATTCCTACAAATAACACAATATACTGCACAAATTTTATTTTTAAATGAGGTAGATTTTTTAACAGATATAGAAAAATATTCTAACTACATTACCATGTGAATAAGTGACCTAAAAGTACACACATTTATTTTACTTGTGAAAAAGCAGGGGATTTCTTATAGGGCATCTCTATTATCATTTAATGTGAAGCATAGTGGATCTATTCTATGATAATACTTGATTAATTTTAAAGTCATCAAATTAAATAGAATTTAAAGGGAAAATGGGAATATAAAGACTGCATTATATATAATTAAATGCATTACATTGATTTCCTATAAAACTAATTTTGTATTGGGTATATTTAACTTTTTTTGAGATAGATGTATTTAAATATAAAATGCATTGTGTAATTTTATAGTAAATCCAAATGAAATATGTAAAAGCTAAATTATTCCAGTGGAATAGTAAATGACCTCAGAGAATCTCAGAGAGGGGCCTCTAAAAGTCATTTAGACCCTAAAGCCCCCCTAATGCCAGAAGAGTCTCTTTCACTTAGCATAGTATTCTCCTGGTCCATCCGTGATATAGCAAAAGGTAAGATTTTCTTCTTTTTTGTGAATAAGTAATATTTCATTGTGTAAATGTACCACAGATTTTCCCCCCACTCATCTATTGATGGGCACTTGGGCTGCTTCCAAATCTTGGCTATCCTATATAATAAAGAGGTAATATGCAAATTAACCCTCACACCCTCACAAGATGGCCGCCTACTACCAGGCCTGCAGGAGGGTTAGTGAGGGATGACCAAACAACTGAACAGCAGGCTGCGTGGGGCGACCAGGTCAGCAGGGGGGCCGTGAGGGGCGACCAGGCCAGCAGGGGGGCAGTTGGGGGCGACCAGGCCAGCAGGGGGGGGCAGTTAGGGGCAACCAGTCAGGCAGGCAGGTGAGCGATTAGGAGCCAGCAGTCCAGGATTGTTAGAGGGATGTCCTAGGGACCATACCCGTTCATGAATTTTGTGCACCAGGCCTCCCTCTAGTCTATAATAATAAAAGCATAATATGCTAATTAAACCAGACGTCCTTCCGGACGTCCTTTCGGATGACCTTCCAGACAAAGCCATGGCAGCGGGAGGCCAAATCCCTTGCACAAATTTCATGCATCGGGCCTCTAGTTGTAAATAACACAGCAGTGAACATAGGGATGCATATCTTCTTTCAAATCAGTATTTTGGGTTTCTTCAGATTACTAGTATATTCCCAGAAGTGGAATCTCTGGGTCATAAGGCAGTTCTATTTTTTTTTTTTTTTTGAGGTAACTTCATACTGCTTTCCACAGTGGCTGCACCAATATGTACTCCCTCCAACAGTGAATGAGGGTTCCCTTTTCTCCACATTCTTACCAACACTTGTTGTTTGTTATTTATTGATGATAGCCATTCTGACAAGTGTGAGGTGATACCTCATTGTGGTTTTAATTTGTTTTTCTCTGAAGATTAGTGATATCAAGCATCTTTTCATATGTCTATTGGCCATCTGTATGTCCTCTTTGGAAAAGTGTCCATTTAGGTCCTTTGCCCATTTTTAAATTGGATTGTTTGTTTTTTTATGTTGAGTTTTATAATTTCTTTATAAAATTTGGATATTAACCCCTTATCATATGTATCATTTAACTAATATGTCCTCCCATTCAGTGAGCTGTCTTTTCATTTTGTTGATAGTTTCCTTTGCTGTGCAAAAACTTTTTGTTTCATGTGTCAAAAAATTATTGTAAACTTTTAGGAGAGCAGTGTTTTGAATGATTTAAGTTGCCAAAATTTAACCTCTTCATGACAGGGTACTTGATGCATATGTTTTCTTCCTTATACTCGGTTGTATATTCTAAATTTTCTATAAGTATGTAATACTTTTTTAATCAGAAAAATATATTTTAAGTGATACCATTAATTTAAGTCAAAATTATTTTGGCAGGGATTCTTGGCTTAATTGATTTGTTTAAAAAACATCAAATTCATTTCCCCAATCCCTATGGACATAAAGCCTTGACACTCTGCATTAACAAAATTCATGGTCAATGAAGAAAATAGTGGAAGAGTTGGTGGTGTTGGTGGTGGTGGTGGTAAGTAAAAAGGTTTGGAATATAGTAGGAACTGAAACTTTTTTTATAGCAAGAGTTATTTCAGTTGCTGTTACAAATTGTGGTATCCTCTGGTACAATTTGGCAAATCAGTTAGTTATAAACAAGATCTGCGTGTCTGCATGGGGCTTTCTGAATATATGCAGTAAGATTCTTTACCCCACTTTTAAGTAATGCTGAATGTTTCAAGTTGAATCTTAAATGCTATTTTGTTTGGTTTTCTTGCAAATCATATGGATGCCTCTTGCAGGAAGAAATGTGATACATTTTAAAATTTGGGGGTAGGGTATGAGAAAGGAAAACATCTTCATTGACACGGTGTTAAGGGGGAAGGGGAGTGTATTCATTCTCATGTGCTCATCCCAAGCATTTGAAGCATAGCTGGTGCCTGAAGTTGTTTGGCCTTTATAATACCACCTGGGTCTTTCTGAGAGGAGGTCAATAGAAGCCGAGGGATTGGCCTTATTTTTACTTGAAGCTTGACTGAAAGTCTGAACCACAATCTTCCTGAGTTGTCTGAAAGGCTTGGGTTCTTTGACTTCAAAATCTCTTTACTCATCTAGAGGATTTTCCCTTTCCTTCTTCTTTAATGTCTACCCGCCACCCCTTGTCATTGAACTTCAGGGCTATGTGTCCACTGGAAAGGTAGGCTGAAGGAAAGAGGCTGGAAATAGCGTCAACCCACGGACTCTGAATCTGCAAAGCTTATTTTTTTGTGGAGAGGAAAAGCGAGTGTGTTCTGGTGCTCTCACCCCAAGCATTTGAAGCATAGCTGGTGCCTGCAGCTGTTCGGCCTTTATAAGGCAGTGCAACATGCCACCTGCATCTTTCTGAGAGGAGGTCAATAGCAACCCATGGTGTACTTCACCAGGCTTGTGCCTTTTAAGTACCTATTGATTGTAACAAAATGTTATCCCCCTTATCTTTAGCTTAAATGTTCCATATCCCATGTGTTATGTTAATTCATTTTCTTTACAATGATCACTTCTGCTCAAAATAAAATCCTTAAGGATTGGTTTTTACACAAAGTTAGTAAGCTTTTCTCGGAGGACGGTTTAGTTACCTTATAACATCATACTCATAGCATCTTGGAGGAAGGAAACAGTAATCATCCATTCCTATGGCTCATTGATGAAGGTAAGGTCTAGAGAGGTGAAGTGCCTTAACCTAGACTTCAGAGCTGGACGTAACATACATCTTAGCGTTCCAGCCCAGGCTTTCCCTCACTACCTTGCCCTCGGTGCATCTCTGTGCTGACTTACCCCACCTCAAATAAAAAGAGAAAACGTTTCCCTTAAAATATTTTACGACATCAAGTTTTTGTCATACATTTTTAGTACCACAAATCTAAGAAAACTATGGGAAACAATCATAGTTCAATAAAGGAAGTCAACATTAGCTTGTTAGCACATGAAACCATTATCATTTATTTGGAACCTGAAAAAAAATATTTAACATTTACTAAAGATAGAAATAAAATTTGCTAATCTATAAAATGCACGTATTCCTGAAGAAGAAGAAGAAGAAGGTAGGAATTCAAAGAAAAGACATCTGCTGATGTTAGTGCCTGCTCACTCAGCTACCTGCCTACCCCCCAGTTCCACTAAGGAGCTTGTTCTTGCCAGAGCCTTATGAAGTCAAGAGGTTATTGTCCAATCAAGTTCTGCTCAGCATGAACAAAATGGTTCTTTAATTAAATGCCACTGTCATGCATATGTCACAGATTATCTTCATTTTTTTCGGCCATGACTCTGATCTTCACTGCTTTCAAATCTTAAAGTGATTTTCTTGGCATTTTGTATCTGGCTCAGGAGACATCCATTCACCTTAAACCAGTTCTCCTTCCTCAACCTCCTTCCTCAATATTCACTCTGCCATAGCCTTGGGGCTGGAAGTACCCAGGGTGAGGATGTTTTGTATAAAGAAGAGGGGATCGATATAGCAACATGCTTCCTTAAAAAATTTAAATGTATATTTTTGTAAAATAATACTCTGTGCTGCAAGTTGCATTCCCTGAGGAAAATATTCGGATTGAGGTTTTTTTTGTTGTTGTTGTTTTTTGCAAAGGAAGTTTATTGAGGGAACAGTGCTCTTAGGAACCACCGCTTGTGGGATCGAAGAAAGCAGGATGGTCAGAGGGAGAAATGGAACTGTAATGTACTGAGTGGAGCCCTCTGCTTTTCCAATGGGGAGATCTGGAGTCTAATGGCCCTGTGGGGAAGAGAAATTACAGTTGGGTCTCTCTGCTTTTCTTGTGCATCTATTTTAATTTTGCCACTTACAGCTCCGTGATTTTAAGCGAGTCGCTTAACTTCTCTAACCTGAAGATTTTATATCACTAAGTTTATCTCTGCCCTTTATCGTGAAAAAGTCTACACTCGACTAATATGGAAGGGATACTTTTGTAATGATATCATATCTAGGGATAGGAGAACAGTACGATGGGGAAAACTAGGGAAAAAACAAAACCCTTTCTCTTTTCTTTAAAAATGTATTCCAATGTGCCTTGTGTCAGGGTCGTATACATTTTACAGAGAAATGAGGAAAATACAACTCATTAGTTTTGTTTCTAAACACACGGGGACTGTGTCTACATAGCAGCCAGCAAAAGATGGAGAAGGGCAAGCTTCAGCCGAGGTCCAGATGCTTGCTGATAGTCACAGGGTAAACGAAGCAGCTGGTGGGGTCACTGAGTCTCCTGTTCATCACTAAGATGCTTGGCCTTGTGTGGACATAATTGCAAGTTGCTGATGGGGAAGAAAAGATCCATATAGACAGAAAAATAGCATTATACATGATTCCAGTCCATGTTTGAATATAAATGTCTCTCTTTGTACTCTCATAATAAGTGGGAGTCTTAGGCAGCCAATTATAACAGCAGGGGCAGCCATAAAGACAGTAGGGATGTGAATGATGACAGGATAAATAGTCTTCCATTCTGTTGCAGATAATCAGAGAGGAAACCTTTAAAACATAGTATTCTGTGAGCCTTCACAAGCTGGTGTGTCTTAATTTATTTCATCTTATGCTTTTTACAACCATGGTCTCCATAGAAGGCATAAATCATTGTAATGACTAGAAGGGGAACCCAAAGACCCTTGCTTCTTTTAAAAAAATTTTTTTTTATTGATTTCAGAGTGAAAGGGAGAGGGAAAGAGAGAGAGAAACATCAATGATGAGAGAGAGTCATTGATCGGCTGCCTCCTGCATGCCCCCCACTGGGGATCAAGCTCACAACCCAGGCATATGCCATGGTAGGAACTGAACCGTGACCTCCAGGTTTATAGGTCAATATTTAACCACTGAGCCACGCAGACTGGGGAACCCTTGATTCCTTTTATGGTATCTGAGAACAAGACTGGAGACCCCTCAGGATGTGATGTCATTGAGTTAAAACTCCCAGGCCCTGCCTTAGACTTCAATCAATGCATCTAGATTCCAGACTGGAATGGGACTCTTAGGGCATTTAGTCTCATTTATCCCCTACTTCAACTCCGCAGAGAGGGGAGGAGAGCCAAATATTTGTCTGAAGCAAGGAGGAAGTAAGCCTTTTCAGTTCCTCCTTCTTCTTCCTTCCCCCGCCCCCCTCTACTTCTATAGCCTGTGTGAACATTAGAAATGCGATTGCTTATTTTAAAACTGAATTTATCCAGTGTTATGATCAACAAATCTATCTTTTCTTTTGAGGTTTTTCATCTGCTTTATGTGTTACAAATACAAACAATATAACACACATGTAATAACTTGAATTGAAACACAACATAACATTTCATAAGTATTAGTTAATCATTCAGTGTGTGCTTGTACATACTAAGTACCCCAAACCCCACAAACACCTGGAAAAATAGTTCCTGGTACTTGCTGCCTTCTTATCTCTCATTCACTCTTCAACCTCCTACAGTATGACTTCTCCTCCTCCAAGCTTGTTGAAATTTCTCAATGACCTCTTTTTTGATAAATTCAATAGACAGTCAGTCCTTATCTGACTAGTGAGAATGTCACAATTCTCACTAGACTTTCCTTCTCGAGAAGAGTCTTCCCTGGATTTTGGGATGCCATGCTACCTGGCTTTCCTACTACTTCTCTCTGGTACTTCTTCAGCCTCTAGCATGTTTCTTACAATTCTGCCAATCCCTAAAATGTTGGTGTTCCTCAGGATTCTTCCGTAGGCTTCCTCCCCTCGCCTTTCTTCCCCTCTTTTTTTCTCCCCTTACTACGCCTCCCCTCTCTTCTCATTCTACTCAACTTCCCTGAGTAAGCCGAGCCATTCCATTGGCTCTGTCACCCCTAATTTTATATATATCATAGGGCTTCTGACATATGTGATTGTTTTTAAGATTTATACTTTCATCTGATTCTTCACCCTTGGACACCATCCCATACATCAGATTGCCCCTTTGATATCTTGACTCTGTTGCCTCACGGGTATTTCTATTTTAGTATAGTCAAGGGAAAAATTTATCACGCTCTTCCACAAATTTGACTCCTCAAATTTAGTGTTTTGCCTTCTTAACTGAAGAACCCACAGTGTACATCAGAGATATAGATGGCATGGTTACCACTTACTTCTCTCAATCTCCACACATTCAGTTAATCACCAAGTTCTCTGGAATTTAACTAAAAAAATGTTCTAAAATAGATTTACATTCTTTCTTTTTCTTACTAATACCCTAATCTGAATCTCAACATTTCTTTCAAGATTACTATGTATCTCCTTACTTAAGCATGCAAAAATTGGAAGAGAGAACAGATTATTAGGAAGAAAGTCTTAATGGTAGCCAAACTGGGATGACCAAGCATACATAAGATATGTGACAGCATTTCTTTATGTTTCTACTAGTGGCCCAGTGCACGGATTCGTGCACATTGAAAGGGAAATAATTAGAAGAAATATTTTAATATTGCTATTTGCCCTTACTCCCTCAGCACCTGGGAGCAGGTTGGCGGCCCTGCCCCCCACCACCCATAGCTTGTTGCACTCGCCTTGGCCTGCTGCCGCCCGCTCACCTGCTCCACCATCCTGCCATGGTCCTGCTCTCGTCGGGGCCCATCGGGGCCAGCAGCGCCTCCACTGCCACCTGCTGCCAGTGCCGCATAGCCAACACCCACCATGTTCCACACTGCTCCCTGGTGGTCAGCATACATCATAGTGAGAGGTCAAACTCCCAGTCGAACCACTACCAGAGGAGACAATTTGCATATTAGGTTTTTATTATATAGGATTATGATCACCTTTCAGTTCACAGAGAATTGGCGTCAGAGGGAAAATTGATAATCACTTCCACATCTGATCCTGTCATCTCTTCCCTCTTCCAACCATCCCTTTGGCTCTTCTCCTGCACCCTCACCTCAAGTGCCTCAAATCCTGTGAAGTTCTGATATGCCTTCCATTTCCATCCTGTCTGAGTGTCTGTAGATCCTTACCATGTCAGAGATGGAGAACTTCTTTTAGGTATTTCAGGTGTTTCAGTCCATAAACAAGACACACTATTTTTTTTTGGGGGGGGGGGTGTTGAGGGATATTAGCATTGAGTGGCTCCTTGGCATAACTTTTCTGTATTACTATATTATCAAAATCTTTCTCTCTCAGAGCTAGAGGATGGAAAAAGAAGGTACAATTTCATATTTGGTTAATGGTTCTGCCCACCTGCTGATTTGCTCCTGTTCAATATGTCCCTTCTGCAGAGTAAACCTTCCAAAAGGTAGGTCCAATCATATCACTTCCCTGCTGAACACTTCCATGGCTTCCCATTGCTGTCAGGGAAACTTCAACTTCTTCACATAGAGGACTTGTTCATTTTCTTTCATATTTTATCTCTTGCCATGCCCTCTTCTTCCCAGCCCCAACTAAGCTGGATTTCTTTCAAGCTCCGTGTCATCTAGTTCTCTGTTATCTCCATTCTGTTGTGCGTGCTGTTCCCTTTGTCCCGACACAGACCTTGGAATCATGACAATCTCATTCTTTTGCTTAAAGTGGTCTTTCTTTACCATCTCTAGTTCTCCTTTCTACAAGCAGATCGGTGAAAATGTGAATTTGAGTCTCGTGAGGGTATTTATTTATATTCTTTTATTTTGTTTTTGTTTGTTTATTGAATCCTCCCAATAGCAGCAAAACGGAAGTTGAATTCCCAGTCTACTGGAAGTAAGAAATGTGCCTCCTGCCTAGGGAGCACTGTTCTTTCTGTGTTTCTGTTGGCTGATAATTGTCTTCAGGTGGAGAATGGAGGGGTGTGACTTTTAGTTCCAGGCTCCCAGCTATGGGAGTAAACTCAAGGGCCCCTCCTCTGCAGGTGCATTTGAGGACAGCCTCAGTGAGGTGGGACCTGGTATTTGATTTCCAGAGTTGGTGTTACAGAGACATGGATGAGGGATTGTTTTAGCATAAGGAATTAAATACCTGTCAAGATACTCTGGGACATGAGCATGGAAAAAACTTCACTCCTAGCAGTTTTCTGGGCTTAGATTCAATGAGTAGTTATTGGCATCATTATTTAGTAAGAAATTTTCTATCAACAGAGTTGATATATTTCTGGTTCCTAATTTAATTTTTTTTTCTGTTAGCAAGAAAGATGTCATTATCTGTTAGATGTGGTGCTGGAAGCAAAGCAGAAGGATGCAGAAAATACAAAATTGTGAGTTTAAGCAATAATAATATTTAGGAAAGAAAGCAATCCCAGGAGAAAGAATTGGGTAAACCTGATAGGTTTTCTGATTTATCTTTTTTTACATTTTAACCAATTTAATTTTCTCTCTACCACCTTCTTCATGGTATGCATTAAAAATAACTTTAACCCTTAAAGAAACAGAGTTGGCACATCGGCCACTAGTACACCAATATTTTTACCAGCTTTAGAAATGACCCTCATATTTTTTTCTAAAGTTATGGTGGGTCTGAAGGAAGTTAGCAGCAGAAGACAAAATAAGAGGCACCATTTTACTTTTAGGAATTCTTATTTAAATTCTTACTTTTTTTTTTAAATCCAGCTAAACTCTTTCTGAGGAGGTGTTGGAGGATGAAAAAAAATATGAAGAGGTTTTATCTATTTATTTATTTGTTTGTTTGTTTTGCTTAGAAGGTTGTAATGAATCCCTAACTCCTCAGCAGTGGGTATTTTTGAGCCCTATTTGGTACATGGCATTGCAAGCACAGACTATACAAACTTGAGGGTATCTGTTTACCAAGAAGATTCAAGTGATCCTTGAAGCTCCCTTCCACCTCCTGAGAATCTGCAGAGGTGAAGTGTATATCCATTTTATGATTATATTCCTCAGAGATAGTACGCTAATATGGGCAATGAAATCCAGAGGCATTAAGCATGTTCATTTAGGCAGTGATTTCTGTCTTATCTATTAGCAACCTTTATTAGAGTGGTTAGCAAGTAATTAAAATGAGACTGATCTGGCTTAATTTTATCTCATTTCCTCCTCTTCACTTAAATAAAGGGTGTTGACTAGCAATGAATTGACAAGTCTTCCGAGAGAGGGATCTATGGAGAAAGAAGAAAAGCAACAGTTCAGTTTTGCCCCGAGACTAGACAAGCCATCTCTAGGTCATGGGCATTGAGTATCTTTCTGATAGAAGCTGCAGTTTTATCTGGGGAGTACAGGAAAATACATAAAAAGGAATACTATATAGTAGATTCCATATATGTTTTCATTGCAGTTGAGACCGTCTTAATCGTTGTTCCTGCATTCCATAGACTCCGGGATGACAGGTGGGGGGAAGGGGACACATGCAGGTTGAGAGTAGGCTGGAGCATCTGGGAAGTATGTACACAACACTACGCAAAGTCTCATATGCCCACACTTCAGACAGTTCTGACAGCCACTGGGACAAACTGTTTTGCCAGTGTAATTGTACAAAGCCAAAAGCAGTTAGCAATTGTATTCACCATTGTCATTTGTTTTCCAAATCTTATTCTCTCCGAGGTCCTCATTTTAATGAGCCAAAGTTGCTCAGTTTAAAAATACAAGGTTTTCTCTGGCTGGTGTGGCTCAGTTGAGGTCACGAGTTCAATTTCTGGTCAGGGTACATGCTTAGGTTGCGGGTTCAATTCCCGGTCAGGGTGCATGCGGGAGGCAACCAATCAATGTTTCCCTCTCACCTCTCTCTCTCTCTCTCTCTGTCTTCACCTTCCCCTCTCTCTAAAAATCAATGAAAAATGTCCTCAGGTGAGGATAAAAAATAACATAAAGATTTTGCATGTAAGCATCTTCAAAAAATGTTTTTACTGTTTGGTAGCATTACCACATTTCTTCCTGAATGTATTTTGATTCCTATGTAAAATCTTAACTATAGCCAAAATTCAGTTCTCCAATATGTCAGAGTACTCTGTTATAGTTAGTTCTTGAGACCTTGTTGCCTTGATCTGATAGACGGAATTTTGGGAATCATGGAAAATAGAATCACTTATATTTGTTTTCAATTTAACTGAAGAATATAGGTTACCAGATGAAAGAAATTACATGACAATAAACTAGATTTTTTTTCTGCTTAACTTTCTGAAACCAAGGATTATATAAGGCAGAGAAAGTTCAGAAATGAAACTCTCATCAAATTTATATATTATTAATTTTAGATTTATTTTAATACCATTAAATTTCTTGTTCTTTCTGCCACCTTGTAGGAAGAGCTAACCAATGTCATGAATAACTAATGACAGAGCTAAATAAGGTACCCTTCTGTTATGTGCTCATTGAGACTTGTGCATCCTTGCATTGTGGCCATAAATTTGTTGTCTTATAATTGTGTGTCTTCCCTCCAGATCAGGGGTTGACATACTATGACCTGCAGGCCAAATCCTGCCCATTTCTTGTTTTGTTTTGTTTTTAATAAAGTTTTATTGAAACACAGCTCTATGTTCTGTTTATATATTATCTATTGCCAGTTTGTGCTGCAGTGGCAGAGTTGAATAGTTGCAATAGAGACTGTAAGGCCAGCAAAGCCCAAAGGTGAAGCCTCAAGGGGAAGGAAACAAGGAGGACTGCTTGACTGTCCTGGGTAAGGTCTCAGGGCTTTTTGAATTCTATATTGTTCAGCCTAGAGGGATAGGGAACAGGTGAGTATTTAGTACAGAAGTCCCAAAGGATTGCACATTTGGCTATTTCGGATCCTGTGTCATATCTCTTGGGAATCACATTGAGCCAGTGAGGAGTGGGATTTGGGATGATACTGACTGAACCAATGGAGCCCGAATATCTGCTTGAGCCAGCAACAGGTAATAAATGACCTACAAATACTGCCTGCCTCAGATTGCAATAACGATAGCTTTGTCACATAGTGGGTAGTTAATATAAGAAATTTACTGACTGTGTTAGCCACCAAAGACTTTTATGAGAATAATAAAATAATGCCAGATCCAAGAAATATGTCAATGCCAAAAGCAGTTATTAAAGGGGAATAATGTGCTCAGAATACATGTACAAAATGAGTAGATAGTAGGGTCACTGAGTTTACTGACTGGCAAATACTCAGCTCCCTAACAAAATATTATTTATGTAGCTAAGCATATATACTAGTTAGCATATATATAGCAGGATTGCTCATTGATTTGGCTCAGCATAGAATTTAATTTCCTATTGTACATTTTTTAATTTTAAAAGATGAGCTTGAGTTCTAATACTAGGCATCTTGACCAGGTGTTTGAAGTATTATAATCAATGACTTGATTATAATCAAATATCCTAAAGCTATTCCCAGATTGTTTACTGATTCCTTCTGGTTTATTTTTGGTTCTGTTATTCTTCTCATATCCCACTGTTTTTTTCAGCAAAAGAGCACTGTGTCCAGTGTATATCCACAAGTAAGCACTGAGAGTAGATGAGAAATCTGGAAAGCTTCATTAAATTTTCAGGACACCAGAGTAAGAATCGCTGTGCCAGATTAGTCATTTACTGGCAAAACCATTTGCTTTGGATGCTCTTGTTACCACCTCAGGGGTCTATAGAAATCTTCTGAGTCCTTTGTTTTTCTCACTTGTTCCGTTTTTGTTGAAGGATGAGTGCACTAGGTTTGTTTTTATACACAATTTTGCTCAATAAACTCTGAAATTACAATTTGGAAAACATGTAATTATGAAAGCAAGCAAAGCAATAATCATTTTGTATAAAACACTAAAAGCCTGCAACTGTGGCAATTAGTGTGGCACACCGAGCTCAGCTCAAATGTGAACAGTGTTGATGCCAGAGTGATGCTTCCAGGTGGCTCAAAAGAACCGAAGGTCTTTAATCTCAAATGAGTTGCAAATGTTAAAGGACAGAGAGCCAGCAGGGTCTCTTCAGGGACCTGGCCAACTTAAGTTTCTTTCCTTCTGAAAGCCCTTGCTTAGCTTTTTCTTTTATTTGTCTAATCATCAAGGAATGAATGGCTTTCATACTATTGCTACCATGAGCTTGTAAAGCATTGTTCATTTTGATAAATGGCATATACTTTATTTTGTTATCATAACAACTCTTCAAGGAGAATCTAAAGATAGTTTTGTTTTCAAATGGCTTCAGTGTTCTGGATAATTTGAGTGATTTGCCTAAAATAGTCTGAAAAAATTGTTATTGCTGAGTGACATAAACTCAGCTTCTGAATTTTATTTCCTTTTCCTTAGTGCTGGGAAAATCTCTTTTTACCTGCCCCTAAAGTCCTCAATTTTCTTGTTTTTGTTTTGTTGTTGTTGTTTAGTTTTTTCATCTTCACTCTAAATAGCTACATTGGGAAAAAAAAAGATGACATATAGGCTACTTTCACAATGTGAGTGGTGCAGGTTTTATCTGAACCCTCTCCGCTTTGATTTAATTACTTTAAAAAATCTTTGGAAAATAATTTCTGCACACTGTGAGAACCTTTCATCAATGATAGCAGTGGTTAACAATTAGAAATTTAGCCGAAACCGGTTTGGCTCAGTGGATAGAGCGTCGGTCTGCGGACTGAAAGGTCCCAGGTTCGATTCCAGTCAAGGGCATGTACATTGGCTGCGGGCACATCCCCGGTTGGGGGTGTGCAGGAGGCAGCTGGTCGATGTTTCTCTCTCATCGATGTTTCTAGCTCTCTATCCCTCTCCCTTCCTCTCTGTAAAAAATCAATAAAATATATTAAAAAAAATTAGAAATTTACTGCTTGATAATACTCTACTGAACCCTATCATGAAGGTTGTATAGATGAGGAAACTGAAGGTTAAGTTTGAATTATGTATTCAAAACTACATGGCCAGTAGATGCAGAGCTGGGATCCAAACCCAAGCCACCTGCCCTTAGGGCCTAGACATTGAACATTGCTTCTCTATAGCTTGGCTCCATTTTATATATCTAGCTGAGTTTGAATTTCTGTATAGCTAAGTGGAGGTAGACAAGCAGACGGGTGTATGGTGGGGAGTATACGTGGTTCCAGGATGCTTAGCAGCCAATGGGTGCAGGAGGAAGGGAGTGTCAGAGAGTTTCTACATGTTCTTACAAAGCTCTTGTAAACCTCATGGTCATCCTGGAGAAATCGAAAGAGATAACAAAGAGCAGCTCCTTAGCTCTGGCTTTCTTATTTTTATAGTGCTAACTAGAGAATATTGTGCTTTTGAGGGACTGATGTTGGTCTTCCAAGTTCTCTTTTCCCATTTCCTCTGAACTGTGACCAACAGATAATGGCCAGTTAGCACCACTGTTAGTGCCTGAAGTTTGCCTTCTGTTTTGACAAGTCTTGGTGGTAGTTGAGTTCTATATACTAGTAAACATATAACCTTTTTTATTATTATATTCCCCTTCTATTCTTGTCTTTTCTTGTTACATTGTCATGCAGATGTTATGCTAAACAGTAGCAAGGGAATGAAAAGAATCCACAGGGCTGGTGTAGCCACCAGGATAACTCAAGCAGGCCATCATGCTAAGGGCACTGAACACGATGCAGCCACAGAGCAGACGTTGACATAAGATTATTCATGCCTCGCAAGGCAATGCCCAGTGATGACAGCTCAGTGATCCCATACATGGAGAGCAGTGCGCAAGTACTTCATGCCTCCTAATTTATTTAGACAGACCTACGTTAATGCCGTTGGGAAAAGTAAACAACAAGTCTTTTAGGGCTGTGATAAAGGAATTCCATTCTTAAATAATGTTGCTCCAGATGCCTCCTGGTGAAACCAGGATTCCAGTAAAAAGTATTGTTTCTACTTTCCAGGCTTCTGCACCTCTTTGTACTGTCCTTGCGGTAATATTTTTTAATGTGCAGTGGACTTCTCTCGTGTAAAGATTAAGCTCACTGACTTCATCATGGGGTTCTTTCCTAGCCCTGTAGCAATTCTATAATTACCAGTTAGCAAATGCCTGCCCTGCTATGCACTTGTGTTTACCTGACCACAGGTTTTAAGAGGCCAAAAAAATATGAAGAGGCCAGGAAAATATAAAGCATCGTCAAAATGATCCAGGTTTGATATTTACAAAGAAAAATATCATGATATGATTGTTCCAAAGAAACACACACTTTTATCCCTGCAAACCACACTAGAATTCTTGCCATTCCAATGAAGCCAAGACGAGAAAATGCCTATAATTTCATACGGCAGTAGACCTTCATCCCTGTGAAGTTTCATCTAAGTGATCTTTGATAAGCTCAACCAGAAGTTGTACTTATTTCAAAGAAGTTGTAGCCTGGCTGGCTACGCTCAGTGGTTGAGCATCGACCTATGAACCAAGAGGTCAGGGTTTGATTCCCGGTTGGGGCACATGCCTGGGTTGCAGGCTTGATCCACAATGTGGGGCATATCATTGGTGCAGGGGTCCTCAAACTTTTTAAACAGGGGGCCAGTGCACTGTCCCTCAGACCGTTGGAGGGCCGGACTATAGTTTTAAAAAAACTATGAACAAATTCCTATGCACACTGCACATATCATATTTTGAAGTAAAAAAAACAAAACGGCAAAAACACCCGCATGTGGCCCGCGGGCCATAGTTTGAGGACGCCTGCATTGGTGTTTCCATTTCTCTCTGAAATCAATAAAAACATATATTTTAATAAAAGAATTCGTAAACCTTGCCTCCGATTTAAAAGCTACTAATAGGTCTCTTTTTATTATGGCAACTGAAAAGTTTGTTTGACCTATACTCAATTAAAATTGGATCGTTTTTATACCAAAACATTGCTCTGAGATGATTTCTTACACCTGTCTGTATTGGTGATGGTGGTTTGTATTGTATTATTTTGAGGAGACAATTTGGTGTCTTATCTTTCAAACCTCTAAATATCTAGATTTATTTAGGTATCTGGCCATCTAAAATGGGGCCCTACTCTAGCAGTATGCATTTGTCACTATAAATTGTATAGATAGGATAATTAGATTATTTTTGTACAAGTCTATTTATTTGGAAGATTTGTGTCTCTAGTTCTAGAACAGGCATCCTCAAACTATGGCCCGCGGGCCACATGCAGGTGTTTTTGCCGTTTTGTTTTTTTACTTCAAAATGAGATATGTGTAGTGTGCATAGGAATTTGTTCATAGTTTTTTTTTTTAAACTATAGTCCGGCCCTCCAACGGTCTGAGGGACAGTGAACTGGCCCCCTGTTTAAAAAGTTTGAGGACCCCTGTTCTAGAGGATGAAAAGTACTAGTAGGAAGAAGATCTACCCTTCACAAAACTGGTAAGTTACATTTAAAATCTTAGCTTTACATTTCTTTTCCTAGTTATTCAATAGGGCTCCTTTTATGTCATTGGGGAACATCAGCGAATGTATATATCTGTTATGTCATAAGCTTTTTTCACTTTTGCCCATTACCTCCTTGTCTCTGTCTCTCTTTTGGGTTTATCACACAAAGAACAAATGTGGATTTGAGTATCTGTAATATACCAAGTGCTAGCCCAGTTCTCCAGCGGCATTGCAGCGTTCTCAAACAGCTTTTAGAGAAGGTGCGATAAGTCATATATTCCCAAATGTGTATTGAAGCCAACTTTACCTCTTTCTCTTCCAGAGGTAATAACTTTGAAGTCTTATTTGAGCATAGAGATAATGGATTTTACTAAAGAGACTTTGGTATTATTTAGGAGATGGCTCAATTATTGGTCTTAGAGGATGCTGTCTATGGGTAGGTACATAGCCTCCCAGGTATTCACAGCTAAGAAGCTTGAGTTAAAAGAATCTCAGGAGTTTTGCTCTGTTCCACTTTTACTTAGCAGAAAGCTGAGGCCACAGAGGTTTTGAATTGCCAAATGCCTCACATTAAATTTGTATCAAAACTTGCATCGTTTTTCTGACTCAATCTTCTGAGTTTTACTCTACCATATTGAGTATAGAGAGAGCCTAAAGCAAAATGAGCCCAGAGAAGACTGAAAAGCTGAAAATTGGACCCATTCTGGAATTTGCAAGTACTTGACCTGGACAAAAAGAGTCCAATGGAAGACTTCATAGCTAATTGCATTTAAGGGTATAAACAGCTTTTACAATAAGAATTGTGATGACCAGCATGTAGTATTGACTGAAGGCATAAAAAGAACTAATATATTAAGTTATACTATGAAGATTTAGATAAGGTATAAAAAAATCTCTAATATTAAATGTAAAAGATATATGTGGGGGGGTAGAGAGCTAGAACTATGTTGTTTTTTAATTAAATTTATTAGAGTATCATTGGTGAATAACATTATATAGGTTTCAAGTGTACATTTCTATGATACATTATCTGTATATTGCATTGTGTGCCTGCCACCCAAAGTCAAATCTTCTTCTGTCACCATATATTTGACCCCCTTTACCCTTTACATCCCCCACTCCTCTTCCCTCTGGTAAGCACCATATTGTGGTCTGTATCTGTGTTTTTGTTTGTTTGTTTTTCTTGCTTGTTCTTTTGTTGCTTCCTGTTTCCATGTCTTGATCGCCATGAATCATGCGGCAATGGGCCTATATTTTTAAAAGATAGTGATTCCTAAAGATAGTTTTAGGAGATTACCTAGATGCAGGTGTATGTGTGCCTATGTATTGTGTGTTGAGTTGCAAACTTCCTGTCCAAATGGAAGGAGTCCATTATATACATCAAGTGAAAGTAGGGCTTAGAGAGAGTTCCACCTGCTCCTGGGAACCCCAAGTTCCTCAGAGCACGGGCTGAGTGAAAAGAACGGAGCCAGATCGTCATTTGCCCAGAATGGGTTTACCTTAGGGCAGAGAATAGCTTTATGAGAGTGTTTCAGCTCTGACATTCCTGGAAGAGCTCTCTGCCTGCATATGAAGAAGTAGCTTGGCAATGTACACGATAGTCAGCGGTCATTGACTCATGCCCTTTCATTTCAACTAAATTGAATAATCAATGCTCAACATAAGGCCTTGCACACAGTGGGCTCTTGACAAATATTTGTTGAATAAATGTCATTCTTTGGTCCAGTAGAGTGCTTTAGTTCTCTAAATGAGTTGGTGAAAAGCAATGACAAGTCAGAGTTAATTTTGGCTTCCCTCTCTAGACAGTGTATTGGATTTCACCCCATGGGATGGCTGCCAAAGGTACAATTTTCCAGCTCTGCTTGTGCTGGTAGCCTGGGCAGAAGCTGGGTTGGCTGTGGCAGCAGAAACATGAGACACAGACCTGGGGCCAACCTGAGTCAGTCAATATCTCCCTGCTCAGCATCTCAGAAATGTTTCCTGAGTTAATCTCTTTGGACAGTAATGAAGGAAGGAAGGACATTTTTAAAAGAGTACCATCAATATGAAAGAGATGCCCAAGTGTGCTCTGGATTGAACACCGTTTATACCAGAACCTTCCAAACGGATTTTTTTGTTTTGTTTTGTTTTCCTGGCCTTAATTGTGGGGAGGTGACTCCACAACATTATAGATTTTTGGATATCGACAAGTCAATCTGCCATTAAATGTGTGGCTTTGAAGAGGAGGAAGTAATTTTCCTGGGTTTACTGACTTTTAGGGACCTGACAAATGTTTTTGAGAACTGCCATATAAGGAAGAATGGGTCTTTACAGACCAAACAATTTATAATTCCCCCACCCCACCCCTAGGAAGTAGGTTTTTATGTTGCTTTCTTCAGCATTTTTTCTTTTTTATTTTATCTTGCAAATAGTATACAGTGACCCAGGCATAAATAAAAAAGGATGTTGTCTGAAATTTCACCACCCAATTATAGAAAATATTTTAACTTCTTAGTTTTTCCATATAGTCACTGTTTATAAAAATAAAGTGCTGTATACAAGGTGTAGATAGAATTATGTCTTCCATTTTATGCCAGAACTAGTGTGATATATATTTTCCATGTTAAATAATTTTTATCAGTCATCACATCAGTGTCTATGGTGGATGTATTACATCTTAAGTCTTTCTTTATTGTTTGATATAAGTTATAGTGTCCAGGTTTTTCTACTTTAAATTAACTAAAATGAGTAATTTATTATATGTAATTTTTTTCCTCTTTTAAAAGCAGCACAGCATAGAGATGATTCCTTGCCTAAAGATAGTTATATTTTAGTGGAAATAGACAAAGATTAAATAAAATAAGTGGGTAACAGTTGCTATAGCATCTGAGTACCATGAAAGAATAATAATGGTGAACTCCTGATGGATTATGCTATTCCAAATCTTGAGAATGTGTCCATTTTAACCAAGTATGTGAATGCAGAAGGAATTACAGACATCGGGAAGAGCTTGTACAAGGACATTGAGGTCTGGTAAATTCTGTGAATGGCCAGTCATTAGGAACAACTGGAGGTCAGTGGGAAGGAAGCTCAGTTCCAGGGCTAAGACAGGACTCAGATGATGAAGGGCCTTGTGTGCCCATTTTAGCAACTCAATATTGTCCTGTATGCAACCATAATATTGTTGAAGGATTTTAAGTAGATGACAGATGCAATATAAATTCTTTTTGTCACCCTTCTGGAGGAGGGATTGGAGAATGACAAATTGCTATAGGTAGAGAAACCTACACTTACGATGACAGTTCAGGTAGGAGGTAAAAAGAGCTTCAGGTACATTGAGTTTTATGTACTTGCAGACTCAGGAGAGAAACAAGATTTTAAAGCCAATTGTATACATGACATTTGAAAATATTGAGTGGATGACATCACCAAGGGAAATTGTGTAGAATGAGAGAAGGAAAAAACCAGAGGCTTAGAAAATAAGGTAAGAGGAGGAGGAAAAGGCAGAAGGGAAGAGAGAGCAAAGGCAAAGGGCAATACGTGCAGTAGAAGGTAAATCAAGTTAGTTGCAGAATTTGAAGTATTCATTGGTTATGTGCGTTTAGATTTTTTAAAATTGTCTACTTGATATTATTCATCATGTTCTCTCTGGCTTAAAATATACTTATCAATCCATGTGAGTTTTTCACATCATGTAAATATTAGCTCTTTGTAAAAGTTAAATTTGATATTCATTCTTTCTAGTGCATTTTTGTGGTTTTTAAGTTTTCAATTATATCTATTAGGAATTTCAAAAATGTTAAAACAGTTGAATTGCTTTTCCTTTGTGATTTTTTCTCTTTTGCTTGCAGTCTAGACAGTTTAATTAAGATGGATTGAAGGGATGAGGGCTAAAGGTAAAGAGTCCAGTTAGGAAGATATTATGACAAAGGGATGATGTTCTGAGAGCCTGAACATGGAAGGAGCAGTAGGATTAGAAAAGAGAAGATGGATGCAAGTTATTACAGAATTAAAGACCCCACAATCAACTAGGCAATGGTATTTGGAGGCTGAGGTTTTAGACAATGTAGAAAGGGAAGAAAACCAGAATTTTAAGCTTTTAGCATATTTTAGGAAATTTCTAAATGATTCTCTTTGTTTAGTCATTCAAAAATATTTATTGAACACCAGTGATGAGCCCAATACTGTTCTATGTGCTTACAGTGTTTTACTCTCTCTAATCTCAAATTAGACAAATCACTTTGGAATCAGAGAAATTGGGTTACAGTCTTAGTTTGTTGCTGATTTGTTGTTTGACTTTGGAGAAGCTAATTACTATTAATGCATATCAACACTGTAATCTATAGATTGGAGATAAACATATTTACCTCATGGAATTATTACAAGAATTATAAAACATACACACGTCGGGAATGTACTAGAAACTTAATAATTATTTGTTTTTCTGCCTTTTGAAAAAAAATCTGTTTAGTTAATTCATTTTCATTCCTTAACCTGTGTTTTCTTTTTTAAATGCAAAATAGAGACATATATGCTGGTTGGTATCAACAGTGAAAACATAAAATAAAAACACTGTAAAATTTCATTAGATAAAGTATATTGAACTTTACGAAGAATTTTGGCACTTAAATTATGGCAAAATAAATATATGAACAAAGAAAACTATAATTTTATCCAAATTTCTTACTAAAAAATTATAAACTGCAGCATAATTTTTCTCTTTATGAGATCTGAAAAGATGCAAGGTGAAGTCAGTCTATTTCTATTTCTGCTTACTATAATGGGCATATTGTTAATTATATTGAATAAAAGCTTTGAATTTTCCATTAAATATCTTCTTATCTGCCTTGCTTTGTTGCACAATCATGTCTCACTTTTTTGTTGTTGTTTATGGCATTTATCTAGAGATGAAGGGAGAGAAGAAATGCCAAGAAGTCTAAAGGTCAGAGTGTTTACACACACACATACACACACACACACACACACACACACACACACACACACACACGCACATACACATGTACCAAATTTCACTTCTCAGAATGCATTAACCATTTCAAGTCTGGTATCTCTTTCAGCTTTCAGATATCAAATTAATGTTGTACCGTTTTCTCTTCTGAAGGCAATTTTTGAGGACATAAAAGTGAGCAAGGGACGTGAAAATGGAGCCTGGATGAATCAGAATTAAAAGCATTTTCAGCTCATGGTTAGTGTGAAAGCACCAAAGATGCTGGTTTTATGGGTTGTTTGTTTTTGTAACACTTCAGGTAATAAAAGCATCAACATAAATTCTGGGTAGGTGTTACTCCCCATTGAAGTTCTGCTCTAGGGACAGGTGACTCTCTTTCCACAGCTGTGTAAATACTATGCTGCCATTTGGCACAAATGGGATGTTGGTCTAGAAATCTTCACTTGTGAAGAAGGGAATAAACCCAGGGACTAGAAGAGGAGTGTGTGGGTTAGCAAGAGAGAAGCGCGTGCTCAACAGTCTCAGAGTGTTCCTAACAGGTATTTGCTGCTGTTGTCTGCCCAGCATATTTTTACTTGGGTACTGCTCTCCGTCTGCCACATAGTTTTGGTCAAACTGTCAAGTAAAGTACTCTGACTTCTGCCCAACAGGGTAGATTCTAGTGGTCCAACAGTTGTAAAATCAGAGGCCATGAGAAAAGGTACTTGATAAATTTGACTATATGAAACATTTTTATTTTATTTTATTTTATTTATATGTATTGTTGATTTTAGAGAGGCAAAGAGAGATAGAAACATTAATAATGAGAATCATTGATTGGCTGCCTCCTGCACACCCCACACTGGGGATTGAGCCCACAACTCAGGCATGTATCCTTGACCAGATTTGAACCTGGGATCCTTCAGTCTGCAGGCTGATGCTCTATCCACTGAGCAAAATCAGCTAGGGCTAAAAAAATTTTTTAATGCATCAAAAAATCATGAGTAAAATCAAAGGCATTTGATAAATTTGGAGGAAATATTTTCATGATATACCACTTATAAAGATTTAATATCCATAATACATTATAAACTCTTAAAATTATAGGGGAAATAATTTTAAAAATCTAGTAGAAATTAGGAAAAGATATAAAAGATAATCCAGAGGAAAAACCAAGATGGTGGCATAGGTAAACACCTGAACTTGCTGCCTCGGACAACCACTTCAAAACTACAACTAAAAGACAAAATGGACATCATCCAGAACTACAGGAAGGTGGGTTGAGTTGAAATTCTACAACTGGAAGGAAAGAGAAAAGCACACTGAGACTCAGAGGAGCTGTGGAAGTAAAGTGCAGTGGTATGGAGGTGCGCGCACAGAGAGGGCTGGCAACTGAGTACGCGGCTGGCTTTCTCAATCAGGAGGGAGACACAAGCTCCCAACTGCTCTGAACTCCAGTTCTGGGCGAAACTCTGGGGACCCAGACTCATACGGGGAGAAACTGGACTGTCCGGCTTTGGACGGAACTCAAGGGCAGCTTCCTCTCAGAGGTGCTTGCAGCGATTACCAAGGGACACTGAGACCCGGGGCCTCTTAGGGCAGGGCTAACGGGAAGCCATTGCTGTTTGCTCCGCCCTGAGACTCTACCCCATCCAAGCTGTGCACAGAGGCTTTTGCATATGAATGGCCTGGTCCTTTGAAATCTAAACTTACCTAACAAACTGTAGCTGAGTCAGAGAGACCCAGAACATCCAAAAGAAAGCCCAAGGCCCCACAGCAGCTTACATTGCTGGGCCTCATCTAGGCACCTCCAAAACCCAAACAAAGAAGAGGAATCTGCAGATCTCTCCATAGCTCCTGCTGGGTGGCCTCAGGCAGAGGCTAAATTTGCACCTCCTTGGAGATCCAAGAGCCAGTGTACCCAGGAGTAGAGTAGGACCATGCAGATTACAACTCCTCAGACCCATAAGGGACACACTCAGGGGGCAGACTCAGTGAGCACCAAAGCCCCACTGAAGCAAGTCTTGCCTCATATGGGTGTCTCCAGAACAGAAGTTCTCCCAGCGTAAACACAGCTGATCCTCACAGCCAATTGGCCTGGAAGTCAATTCCTCCCAGTGATACCAACAATAATCAAGGCTTACCTACAATGAGACTGTGCACACAGCCCACAAAGGGGTGCACCAAGAGTGTCCACCTCAGGTAACTGGGGAGGCTGAGCCACTGGGCCCTATAGGACACCTAGCACACAAAGCCACTCTATCAACTCAGGGAAGCAGCCAAAATGTAGAGACAAACAGGTCACCACAAATGAACGAAATGGAGGAAAGCAAATGACTGGCTATAGAGTTCAAAACCACAGTTATAAGGTTTTTCAAGAATTTTCTAGAAAAGGCCAATAAATTTAGTGAGACCCTTGAGAATATGTAAAAGGACCAACTAGAAATTAAGCATACTCTGACTGAAATAAAGAATAATATACAGAGATCCAACAGCAGACTAGAGGATCTCAAGAATCAAGTCAAAGATTTGAAAATGAAGAAGCAAAAAACACCCAACCTGAAAAACAAAAAGAAAAAAGAATCCAAAAATATGAAGACAGTGTAAGGAGCTTCTGGGACAACTTCAAGTGTACCAACATCAGAATTATGGGGGTGCCAGAAGAAGAGAGAGAGCAAGATATTGAACACCTATTTGAAGAAATAATGATAGAAAACTTCCCCCACCTGGTGAAAGAAATAGACTTACAAGTCCAGGAAGCGCAGAGAACCCCAAACAAAAGGAACCCAAAGAGGACCACACCAAGACACATCATAATTAAAATGCCAAGAGCAAAAGACAAAGAGCGAATATTAAAAGCAGCAAGAGAAAAGAAGTTAGTTACCTACAAGGGAGCACCCATATGTTTGTCAGCTGATTTCTCAACAGAAACTATGCAGGCCAGATGGGAGTGGCAAGAAATATTCAAAGTAATGAATAGCAAGAACCTACAACCAAGATTACTCTACCCAGCAAAGCTATCATTCACAATTGAAGGTCAGACCAAAAGCTTCACAGATAAGAAAAAGCTAAAGGAGTTCATCATCACTAAACCAGCATTACATGAAATGCTGAAAGGTATTCTTTAAGAAGAGGAAGAAGAAAAAGGTAAAGATAAAAATTATGAACAACAAATACATATCTATCAACAAGTGAATCTAAAATTCAAGTGAATAAAAAATCTGATGAACAGAATAAACTGGTGAATATAATAGAATCAGGGGCATAGAAAGGGAGTGGACTGACAATCCTCGGGGAGGATAGGGGTGTGGGAAGAGACTGGACAAAAATCATATACCTATGGATGAGGACAGTGGAGGGGAGTAAGGGCAGGGGGTGGGGTGGGAACCGGGTGGAGGGGTGCTATGGGAAGAAAAAAGAGGAACAACTGTAATAATCTGAACAATAAAGATTTAATTTAAAAAAAGATAATCCACAATGAAAATAGTCATTAAACATAAAAAGGATTTCAATTTCCCCATGTCCTTGCCAAAACGTTTTATCTTTTGTTGTTTTAATAATAGCCATCCTAACTGTGGTTTTGATTTGTATTTCCCTGTAGATTAGTAATGCTGAGCATCTTTTCATATACTCTCTGGTCATTTTTATATTTCTTTTTACAAAAAAATATGTATTCAAGTCACTTGTTTAGTTAGGGGAAGCAGGGTTGATATTGAGTTGTCACAATGAACCTGGAGGAGATTTTGCCAAATCTGGCAAAATAAACTGGTCACAGTGGGACAAATACTGCATACTCCTACTGAGATGAGTTACCTAAGAGAATGAAATACATAGAAGCAGAGGGTAAACAGTGGTTACCAGGGGCCAGGGATAGGGAGAAATGGGCAGTTATTCAATTGATAAAAAGTTTCAGATGTGCTTTTAATCTTTCCCTATACTGTTGTGAACACCTATAATACCTTCTCTTTCTTTTCTAACTGGAGAATGCTTGCTCATCTTTCATAATCCATCTTTAAAAAACTCTCAGATTTTCCCCTCTATCCTCCCTATTTCTAACCTGGGTAGGTTAAAACATTCTCTCATATTTTCAGGACATCACATGCATTTTGTCATTATCAAATTCATTAAATTATATTGTTGTTGTTATTATGTCACTTTTCATTCAGTAGATATGTAGCATAATTACCAACCTCAACCAATGATGAGAGATTATAAATGAATGAGTGCCTAAGACATAAGGGGAGTATTTTTCCTAGAGAAAAACCTTCTGCTATCACTCACATGTGCATCATTACAAAATAGTCTCCTCTGGTAATGAGGATGACTCTTCTCCAGTAGTTTATATGACTTCTATGTTGTAAATAAATTTACTTTTAAAACTGAGTTTATTTTTGGTCTATATTTTGCCAAGGATGCGCTGGGTTAAAAAAATAAATTCTAAGTTGTAAACTACATTCTCTTCATTGAGTCTATAGCAGTAATATAAAATGGTTATAGGAAACTGTATATTTAAATATTAACTAAGTCAGATGATAAGAACAAGAAACTTTATTTTACAGGTCTAATAAATTTAATAAGATTTTTAGTTTCCATAATATATTAGACAAAATGTTATAATACATACAGTTTTTAATAACATATCTTAATAGCATTTCACTTTAACCATCAGTTACCAGTATGCTTTTGAATCTGAGTTACTATAAAACTGGGGGGAAAAATCAACACTCCATCAGACTCTAATTGTTGAAAACCTTTTTTCTTTATATGGAAACTATATTAGAAGTAGATAACACCATTTTCCAGTCTGAAATTATAAGCCAGTCCACCTCCACACATTTCTCAAAGAAACTGAAAGGCAATCACATTGTACAGCTCAGTGTTCTAGAAGCTTGCCAGATTTGAGTGGACTGTATTGTTTTCTATGATCATATTTTTATCTTTAAGATAGAGAGCTTCTTACTCTAAACTGGTTTGTAAAGGATTTACACTGGAATTGCAACTGCATCTGTAAAATGTGTAGGGACAAAAGCCAGGTTTGGTTAATGACTCATATGATCTCCGGGTACTTAGAAAGGCAGAGAATGCATTTCCCCATGTCTTTTGTTCATGAAAGTCTCACAATGGTGACTTTATCTAGGACTGTTTATAAACTTTTTTAAAAAACATGTGGATGTGGATGTTCAAGACAACACAGATGTTTGCATGTTGCTATAGCAACGCCAGTAAGTGCTGTCTTACCTTACTAGCCCTCAGCCTCTGGATTTGTATTCTTATTTTAAGAATTGAACTTGTGTTAGAGAATTATTGCATAGGGCTGGAGGGGCATGATGGACCCTCATGCAAAATGAAAAACTGGTAAAATTGCAGTGGCTGAAACTGATGTTCACAACATTTCATTCTTTTGGCTCTAAACCACATTTGGTCATAAATTTCTTATACTTGAAGAGTAGGAAAACATTCAATATGTCTTTTTTTTTTTCTTTGCAGATACAGTTTGATCTTGACTTAGGCAAAAAAAAATAGCCAAAATAAGCTAAGGGAAAACAAATCTGTTTTCTTCTTTGTCAAAGTCTCTTTTCCATCCTCTCTCTAAGAGGGTATGAAACCTTAATTCTTTTCTGTGAAACAATAATCACCACAATAAAAAATGAAGCATCTAGTTGGTCTGTGATCCATAATAGTCCGGTAATATGCCGCTAAGGAATTTTATATCCTCAAAGTTTTCTTCACATTTTGAAGCCTCTATTTAAGAAAGGAGTCTTTAGTGTTGTCTCAGAGATAAAATATAAAATGCCTCCGTGTCTCCTAAAAGTTTTAATGACTGAGAAGGTTTCTCAACTTTTCCTGCTGGTGTTAGTGTTTCAGCAAAGCACTGATGCTCGGTGCCCGGGAGCGTCACTGACCCAGAGAAACAGGAGGCCAGAACCAGGGATTACACTTTCCATTTTCAGTAAAAGTGCTCTGTTCTTTCAGAGTCTGCCGGAATCTTTGTGAAGAGTCATCTCAGCAGGTTGGAGATTTCTGGAAAGGTTTTACCGAGGTAGAGGGTTGAGATGTATATTTTCACTGAAAACAGTGTTTGAAATGATGTTGCTTCTACTTAATGTGAAGAAAGTATCACCAACTCATCCCTGGTGCAGAAACTAGTATCATATAGAAAAACTGTTTCTTCTATATGAGAAAAGAGAGTTAGGTGTAAATGTCTCTGAGACAGGGAACCTTTTGATTCAGATTCGTACTAAGGTATAACGGATCTTTCCCCAAGAGCAGTGTTTGATGGATGAAAGAAGAGTAAAGAGAACAGGACATGGGTGAGAGAGGGGAAAGTATAACACTGGGAGAAATGGAGATGAATGGGCTGAGCGGCCAGAGTACTCACAAGACAGCCTTGGTGACAGTTTTATGTGTGGGTAGCCTGGCCTTTCCACGCTGTTTACACTAACAGCTGGCTATCAACTCTGTGGCTATTAGTTAAATATTAGACTCATAGATGGCTTGGAGTGGTTGCTAAACTGGTTCTAGAGTGGGCTGACTTTGGTAGCCCCCCCACCCCCTCCACATACACATACACACACACACACACACACACATAGACTTGGATACATCCTACATAATAAAAAGGTAGTATGTAAATTACCATCACTCCGCTACGCCCACGATTGGGCCAGCGGGAGACACAGGGGGCGGGACTCGGGGTGGCTGGGGTGGTGATTGGGCTGGCAAGACGCTGAGCTCGTGTTGCCAGCGGCGGCGCGAGCTCAGCGTCTGCGCCATGGCTGTGCTGCAGCACAGACGGGCCTCTGGGGCAGCGAGCCGGGCGTTTGGAGGTTTGGAGGCGGCATGGGTGGGTGGGCAGCGCGGCTCCCGGGGGAGGAGTCTGGCGGCAGTTGGGCCGCAGGAGCACGTGGCGGTGTCCCAGTGTCCGCAGAGGACGCGGGTTTCCATGAAGGCAGAGGAGGCGGCGGGGGCCCCAGCCTTCCTGGGCAGGAGGTGAAGGCAAGACCCCTGCCTGGGCTCCGGCCGCCGGAGGACCACGCCCCCGCCCCGCCTCGCCCTAGGGGCCCAGGGACTTAGGAGCTGCCGGCCACACCGGGTCCCGACCAGCGGACAGACAGCCTACACGTGCATGATTAAATCATGCACTGGGCCTCTAGTTTTTAAATAATCATACTTGAGGACATCTTTTTAAGGACTACTTTCTGCTTGAATTTACCCTTCATGCAACTGTTAACACATACAGTGCTTAGAAAATTCATATTATAGCTGACATGGCAATTGACTAATTGTACATAAAGATGGGGATCCTGATTCTTTTAGACCTCTGAAAGCTATTTGGACAGAATACAAATTTCAAGAATCAATTAATATGTATGAGAAACATAAGAATTTAAAAATGTTTTAATTGTAACATTAAATTAAGAAGACTTGGTCCTATTGATGAGGACGTCTTTATACACAACATTGTCATTTAAATGTGAGGGTTAACCTTAAACTATTTGTAATTCTGTTCTCATTAGAGAGTTGTTTTGTTTTGTTTTGTTTTGTTTTGTTTTGTTTCTGCAATTAAGCAGTCGACTTTTCCTTTCACAGAATTAGAAATCATGGAACCTGGAGCCTATGCTATAATTTTTCACCAGCTTCCTTTGCAGCCTTTGATTGGTCCCCGTACTTTTTTCTTCATCGGTCTCTTCAACAGAGGAACTCCTACTGCCTCTCTCAAAGAATTTGTATACATTCTAAACTACACAAGGCCCCACTCAATGATCAGCATTTCTCATTTTTCCTTGTCTTTTTAGCCTGCTGCTTAAAGATGCTGATAATAAGAGCAGATCTTCATTCCACTTTTTTTTTGAGTGTTTGCTATTTCCAATGCACTGTGATAGATGTCCAAAAATAGAATATTCTTCTTTTCTGATAGCTGAGAGCTGGGAGAGGAAGCTAATTAAAATAGTCATAAATAACTTGCTTACATAAGCTGAACATGATACAGAACAACCAGCTATTTACTGAGCATCTACTGTGTACTCTACACTATGGTAGGTGCTGTGGACAACTGGGCAGATGTTGCATGCACACATGAAACACAGGCTGGGATGAACCAAAACAAGGGAGCAGAATCTGATAAGGGTTAATCAGACAGCTGAATGTATAGTAATTAATAAATGTTTAGAGATGGATTAAACCAGAGGTCATCAAAAACTATGGAGTAGCTCTAGCTGGTGCTTTAAGAGTGATGGTCTGGTAGAGTAGGAAAGGGGTAAGCACTGGGTAGGGAGGGAATTGACAACAGCAAAGGTAAGGAACATAAAATTCTATGCTATGATTGGGTTTCCGCTGAAGAAGCTAGGTTTATAAAAGGAATACTTTCAAGCTGAGATAGAACTTGTTTGGGGTGCATATTATATAGGAAACTTATTTCTAGTATTCTACATAAAACAAATAGTGAGTGTTATGGATTGATTTGTTTCCTCCAAAGTTCATATGTTGAACTGTGGCCTCCAAGGTGATGGTATTTGGAGATAGGATCTTTAAGGAGGGAATTAAGGCAAAATTAGGTCATAATGGTGGGGCCCTATCTGATAGGATTATAAAGAGAAGAAGGGACAGGAGAGCTCACTTTCTCACTTTTCACACAAAGGAGAAAGGCTGTGTGAGGACACAGTGAAAAGGCAGCTGTCTGCAAGCCAGGAAGAGAGCTCTCACCAGAAGCCAACCCTGATGGTGCCTTAATCTTGGATTTGTGGACTCCAGTTCTGGGTGAAGATACCTGTCTATTGTTTTAGCCACTCAGTCTGTGATATTTTGTTATTATAGCCCTATCGGACTAAGACCATGAGTAAGGAAAAAACAAACAAACAAAAAAAGAGCCAGAAAACAGAATCCTACCTCTGAAATGACAAAAGGGAAACTGAGGGGAAATACAGTATACCGAGAAATACGATATCATCTAAGGAGGCAGGAGGTCCTACCATGGAAAGCTCGTCTTCACTGGCTGTCTGGATTGACATGCTGTGAAATATCAGGAAGTAACTTAATGGGTCTTTTCTGGAGCAAGAAACCAACCTGAAAATTATATGCAGGGTCACTTGGGGTTACGTATGTTTAAAAATAAATGTAATTGCTGCCAATGAGAAATACTAAAAACTATTGACCATTTTTTGTTTCGCTCTGCTGCCATTTATTAACACAAGTTTTAATTAACTCAGTTGACAGTATTATTTTTCTCTTGCAGCAGCTGACTAAAAATCTAGGACAAATTCTGGCAATAATTGTGTTGAATCTCTTCAGGGAAAAAGTAGGAGCAATAATACTTATTAAACTTTCCAATGGTTTGCGTTAGCAGAATTTTTTTTTCTAATATTGAATATTTTCACTTTTTGCTCAGTTGAAAGCAAGCAAATCTTCATTGTCCGAACTGAAAGAAAAGTTTCACTTTTCAGTGGAATAACTTCTTAAAAGAGAGAAATTATTTTAAACAAGATGCAAATTCTTTAGTATCCGTGCGTCTAAGCTCAGTAGCTCAATGTTGGATGATGTGCCATCTTTTCTACCATATTCAAAAATACTGAATTGTGCCTCAGCACTGCAATGGACGCATGACACTGTATTCTTTACCTAATTTTCATAGGCTCTAAAAAATTTAGGTCGTGCCAGTATTAAATAAAAGACTTGAAAAATTTTGCTCCAAATCTATATAAATTAATCTAAACCACTTGAATTGTCATATAAAATATTGATAATTGAATTTCTGGCTTTATAGTATAGATGATACATAAATTTATATAGAGGATGGAGCAAAAGTAGGTTTAAAGTTATGAGTTCATGAAACACAGTGTATTCTTGTATTATTATTCATTAATTATTGTATTATATTCCACATAAACAACTGTAAACCTACCTTTGCCCCACCCTGTATATAGTACTGACAATACAAGGGTTATAAGAGCACTTATTTTTTCCAGATAGACCTTATAAAGAAAAGGGCATTTGAACTGGCTCTCTAAGGTTGAATAGGATTTCAATAGGTATTTATGGGGTCTGGAAAACATTCAAGGGATAACTTCTGAAATAAGCAAAGAAGCAGAGTCAAGTGTATGTGGTGGGATGTCTTCAGGGGAAATCATAGAGTTGGTTGTGTAGGGATTCAGCAAAGGCTATGTCCCGAGTGAAGAAAATGAAGGTGGGGTTTGGGACTAAGATTATAAAGAGGCTTCCTTTTGAAGGGTTTTCTTTTGAAATGTCTTCTCTAAGGCAGCAATTTCAAAGATTCCCCAAGGAAGTTTATTTTCCAGTCCTCAGTTTCAGAGATTCTGATTTTTCTGTTTAAGATAGAGCCTAGAATCTTGCTCTTAACAATAACAAATTCAGGTGATGTAGCTGGTCCCCATATGACTTTTTGAGAAACACTGATTATGTCTCATAATACACTAGAAGCCCAGTGCACAAAATTCGTGCAGGGGGGTGTGTGTCCCTCAGCCCAGCCTGCACCCTCTCCAATCCAGGACAGCTGGCTCCCAACCACTCACCTGCCTGCCAGCCTGATCACCCCCTAACCACTCCCCTGCCAGCCTGATCAACGCCTAACTGCTGCCCTGCCAGCACAGTTGCCCCTAACTGCCCTCCCCTACAGGCCTTGTCCCTCCCAACTGCCCACCTCTGCAGGCCTGGTCCCTCCCAACTGCCCTCCCCTGCAGGCCTTGTCCCTCCCAAATGCCCTCCCCTGCTGGTCTGGTTGCCCCTAACTGCCCTCCCCTGCTGGCCCAGTCACCCCTAACTACCCTCACCTGCAGGCCTAGTCCCCCTAAACTGCCCTCCCCTGCAGGCCTATTCCCCCCAACTGCCCTCCCCTGCAAGCCTGGTTCCCCCCAACTGCCCTCCCCTACAGGCCTGGTCCCCCCCAACTGCCCTCCCCTGAAGGCCTGGTCCCCCCCAACTGCCCTCCTCTGCCAGCCAAGGTCACCCCTAACTGCCCTCCCCTGAAGGCCTGATCACCCTCAACTGCCCTCCCTTTCAGGCCTGGTCTCTCCCAACTGCCCTCCCCTGCTGGCCTGATCGCCCACAACTGCCCTCCCCTGCCGGCCATCTTGTGGTGGCCATCTTGTGTCCTCATGGGAGCGGCCATCTTGTGTGTTGAAGTGATGATGGTCAATTTGCATATTACCTCTTTATTATATAGGATTGTCACTGTGTTATAGGTCCAAATATATGACATAGGGACAATAAAACAGCCTATCTCCACTATTGCCTAATATTATTGCCAAATAATATGCACTCATTCTTGTGTGTAACAGGTTCTGTCCAGGAACTGGAGATATAGCAGGGGACAAAACAAAGTGCCTGTGAGCACAGAGCTGCGTCCTAGATTGAGACAGGGTAGGGACTGTCTTGCACCTTGAGTTTTCATTTTAAAGAAAATAGAAACAAGGAGACATGTTGGCAAAAGGTGGTTGTTTTTCATTGCAGTGATCAGGAAGGGCTTGATGATGCTGTGATATCTGAGCAGAGTCCTGAAGGGCATGGGGAGGGAGTGAATCTGAGGACGCATATTCTATGCTGAAGAAAGAGAAGGTCTGAAGGCCCTGAGGGCAGATTTGTGCATTATGGCTAAAGAGGAGGGGAGAGGGGAGGAGCTGAAGAAACACAGTTTAATAGGTAGAGAATGTCTGATAGACTCATCCTTAGAAAGCCAGGTCTTCTTATGCCACGGTAAAGTAAAGCGTTTGCATTCTTAGCATATGGGAAGGGTATTTTGAGCAGGTGATTTATGCTTTTAAATGATCACTCTGACTGCTCTGGGCAAAAGAGATTGTTAAGAGGTTGGAGATGACCATGGCCTAGGCAGGTTGGACAACAATAACTATAGGGTAGCTGTAATAGCTGTAGTGATACTTCAGCACTTTTACATGATATCGAACTTCATTTTAAAGGGTTCTGTGGTGTATCCTAACACCAACAGCAAATTCTCTGATTCTTTGGACACTATGTAGATCATTACATATTAAGCGGGGCGGGGGGGGGGGGGGAGTTTTTAACATCCTATAAGAGGATACTTTATAACTTCTATAATTTAAATAATGCCTATCAGGAAATATATTTACCCCAAATTCTTCTTGATAAAATTCAATCTATTGCTTTCGCTATTACTATATGTTTTTTTTTTACAAGATATAATAAAAGGACCTCAAAATTATGTTTGGATTTCAGCTTCTTAGTCGGTGGCAATTATATTAAATATGTCTCAAGATTATGAAGGTCAAAACCACCAAAGGAAATGAAGATAGCCAATCACATTTATAGAGCATGAAGAGTGATTTGATTTAACCTTACAGTAATGGTCACTGAATGTGTTGGTTTTTCTATAATGGTACAGGGAACTAAACTTATTTGTGTATTGTTCAATGTTTTCCACAAATTAGAGAATTGGCATATAGGTAAGCTTTTATTTTAAGATTGAGCAAATGTACAGAAATAAAGGTAATTTTATACTTGTAATAAAGAAATGAAGTTGCTAATGATAATGATTGCAGTCAATTTGAGAAACTGTGATGCAATGTTCACGATGTTGAAAAATGAAACATCCAGTTGGGGCATTATCTATGGCCCATATCCAGTGACATGCTGCAAAGGAGATTTAACGTGACTCCTGTAGAGTATTTATGAATTTCTGAAAGAGTAAAAGTGGGATAGTGGGAAGTTAGGCAAAACTGTAGTACAATAGTCTCTTCCTCAGGAAAATCTAGAAAGAGAAGAATGTAAATCTAAAAAGAAGAAGGATGTGATTGATTGCACTGATAGTTTTTTCCTTTTTCTTTTTCCATTTTTATTTTTTTAAATTTGATTACAATCTAGAATCCAAGATTTTTAAAAATATTTTTATTGATTTTTAGAGGGAGAGGAAGAGGGACAGAGAGAGAGAGAGAACCATCAGGATCTGCAGGCCCCTTATTGGAGACCAAGCGCAAGCTGGGCATGTTCCCTAACGGGAGTCGAACTGGCAACCTCCTGGTGCCTGGGTGGATGCGCACCCATGAGCCAAATCGGTGGGCTGCACTGGTGGTTCTCACGTGGCGCTGGGCTGAGGGCGCCGCCGCTGTAACCGGGGCCTCCACCTGCAGCTCGTGCACTGATGGAGGCGGAAGCCCAGCCCAGCTGATCAGCATGATCACAGAAAAGCCAGCCCATCGCCATGTTTGCTGGCCCCCGGGTGGGTGTTCTGGCTGGGGGTTCTCCATCACCTAGTGGCCGTCGGTGCTCCCAACAGGAGGGACTGAATGTGGCGCTTCTCTGCCGGGGGCTCCTGGTCACCGTCTGAGGCTGCCAGCGGGTAAGAGACCGACTGAAGGTGTGGGGGGACTTCACGCTCTTTGTCCTCTCCACCCACCACCTCACACAAAGCAGCTGCACCCGGGGTTTCCCAAACAACTTCTGTTTTCTGGAAGCTTTTCTTAACCTGGTGGACCAAGAAGCCGTCCCTGAGCAGAACGTAGCACAGGGGCTGCTTTTGTTCCTAATCTCTTCCCCCCAATATAAAAACGGGTGTGTGTGTGTGTGTGTGTGTGTGTGTGTGTGTGTGTGTTGGGGGAGGGGGAGATACCTATGATGAATTCCCAATATATGTAACGTGCAGTGATTGGCAGTACGGAGCTCAGTACAAGTCTGGTGGACATGGGTGAGAGCCCAGGCTCTGGAGTCGCTGCTGGGGTTCCAGTCGTGGATTTACAATTTACTAACTGTATAACGTTAGGGAATGTGATGGACAGAATGCGTGTGTCTCCTTAAAATTCCTTTGTTGAGGCCCTGACCCCCAGTGTGGCCGTGTGTGAAGGCGGGGCCTCGAAGGAAGGAGGCTTAGAGCAGGTCTAGGGGTTGAGGCCCTGATCCCCTAGAATTGGTGTCCACAGGAGAAGCCACCAGAGCAGCGTTTTCCAATCAGGAAGAGAGCCCTCCCTGAAACCCGATCAGCTGGAATCTTGACCCTGGACGTCTAGTGTCCAGAATTGTGAGAAAATAAATTTCTGGCGTGTAAGCCACCCAATCTATAGTTTTTGTTACAGCATCCTGAGACAACAAATGCGGGGAACTACTTGGTTCTCTGTGCCTTAGTTCCCTTACTGCAAAATGAAGGTAACAAATATGCCCACCTCCTAGTGTTGCTTGGATGTGCTAAATCTAATGAGCTCAACTAATGTTAATCATTCATATTATAATTATTGACAATGTGATTTATTGTTCTTTTAGGTATCTAGAAGAGAATCAGCAAATTTTATTTGTTGAATGGGTCTTTTTTAAAAAATGAATTAAACAGATTAGGTATAAATATACTTAGATTGTATGTAGAAAAAAATGTGTATGAGCTCGAGGCATTTAAAGATGTGACCAAGAATGCTAAAAACAGGTTTGTGGGATGTAAGAAGAGCTCATTAACAAAATTTTCTAAGTGAATTTTGGCTTTTTTGGAAGATGTGACTCAAATGTGACCAAACAGGCTTCAATGAGAATTGTTTTTTAAATTTCAGGGCCCCTCAGATTGTATTCCAAATAACTAAATGCAAATTATTAGTCTGAGCTATTTTTTCAACAATAACAGGAAGAAGAAAAAAATAAAGAGTACAGAGTATATGGTCTTTTTTTAGCCCCAAATTTCAACATGAAGTTTTGACTGTAACCAATTTGATTTTTTTTTTCGATGAGTTGAAATTTCACTGTCCTAGAGACACAGATTCAGTTGATTTAGTAAAGCAAAGGGCAATTACTGTGGGTGAGGAGGAGGGTAGAGGTAAAGCCAAGTGTCTTCAATCATTTGGGTGATTTAATGAAGTTCCTACTCTTCCTTAAAAAATCCCTAGGTTGTTGCTGATGCCTTTGAGGTCAGGATGCAATTTCTGTAAGAAAATAAGAAACCCAAGGATCTGGAAAGAGAATTGAGCAAAACTCGGTGAAAAGGTAGGAAAAACAGATTTCTCTGAAAAAAAACATGAGTTTTTAATTATTCCTCTCCATTTTAACTACAATGTCTGGTTAGTTAGAGGTAGAATAAGAAAGTAGGAGAAAATACAGAGTTTCAGTGTCCTCAAAAAAGTTGTGTGTTTATTTGCATATTTTACTATAAACCCATAAATTTGGGGCTTAATAGGAGGAAATTCTATATTGGATCATAAATATAGCATTTTAATTGTATAAATTGTATTCTCATGATGATTATAGTAGAATAATAAAGTCTTTTAATAAGCACTAAATAAATCCTACATGTAAAACCAAGTAATGAAACACTAGAGTTTAAAATAGTATAGTAATTTGGCATCTTAATTAAATAATTATCTGAACTTAGTATTATAAGTTCAGTGTGTAATTAGATAATTTCTCTGCCTAAGAAAAGGGGAATTCTTAAGTTCTTTCTCACTTAAGTTGTTATGAATAAGAAAATGTTAATGTATATCATATGCACTCTATTAAGTAGGGCATAGGAAGGGACAGAGAGGAAAATAGAAAATTTTGTTTTAAAAAATGCATGCTGGTTTGGCTCAGTAGATAGAATGTTTTGGTCCTGGGTTTTAGTCCCTAGTTATATACTCTATTTTTTATATAAGGCCAAAATACTGAATTATCAAAAACAAATATAACATCTGCACACATAAACACACACACAGCAGTCAACCAAGCAGAGAACAAAACCTAGTGTTCCAGTTCACATCATTCTCTTGTTTCACCCTCCTACCTATCCATCCATCAATCTACTGATCGATTTATCCTTATATGCATACATATTATATAGTTTATTGACCTTTAAGCTGGTATTATTAACCTGTTTCAGCCAAGGAAACACACAGAGTTAGCACAGAGAGAGTAGGAAAAATAGAAGAGTATTGCCATGAAAGCCTAGGAAAAGAAGAGTTTGAAGGAGTTGGGAGGAGTTAATGGAGGTGAGACAGAGATATTTTGTCTGGGTAGCTTTCTATTGGATTCATTGCTTAGGATGCTACTGAGGAATATCAAGAAAGCATTTTCAGTAGGTTTGTGAAGTACAAGCCAAATTCTCATGGACTGCAGGTAAGTGGGGTGAGGTGGAAGTAAGGAGATAAAGACGTGGCATCCTTATCAGTACTGCTCGTAACTGGGAAAGAGTGGCCCCTGCCCTAAAGCCTTTGCTATAAAAGGACACGCACATCATAAGAACACAGACTCACAATTTTATTCAAGGACACGTGGGCAGTGCTGTTATCAGGGCTCTCGTAGCCTAGGCAGCGAACCTGACATCCTCTTTTGGGACACACCAGTCTGTCTCCAAGGAAATGCTTCTCTCCATCTCTTACACCGTGTCTCTGAGACAGAAAGTGACAGTGTCAGCATGCCTTGAAGATGTGTGTGTCAGATAACTGTCAAAATCAGAGGTGAATGTACCTTCAAAGTGAAGGAATGATCGGAGTATCAAAAGTTCTTAAGTAAAAGAAAAAATTAATTTTCCATCTTCCTCTCACATGGAAAAATGTCATAGATTCTTACATGACAAAGTACCATTCCCTGCAGTTCTGAGTATCCATTCTCTCTTCCTCTGTGTTCCAGTTCCTGGCTCTAGAGGCACTTAAAAATAGTACAAAATTGGCAGCATAAGCATGGCAGCTGAGAAAGCACATAATGTTAAGCCACATCACTATGATGATGTTTTAATTATTTATTTTTACTTAATTTATATTTTTGATGAAAATAATACTCAAAATTTGGATGCTTTGAATACACCAACATTTAATATTTTAATTCATAGATCATTCCAGTCAGTAGAACAAAAATAACACTATAATATTACTTATAAAAAACAATTAGTTTTGATGAAATAAAAGCAAAAATGTTTTGGAATATAATGTGTAAATTAGGTATCTTTTGTCTATTATATCTCTAAACATTGCCAGCTCAAGAAGAGAATGCCCAGAAATATATAATATTGATTAAATATAATATTTGATATTTTGCCTAATTTCAATCACATAAAAACATAGTTTTATAAATATTTTTCAATTTTTAAAATTAGGAAGGTGGATTTGTCAAAGTAAGAAGAAAAGCATCTTTATTTAACAGTTTGCTTGGTTTATAACATTTAGACATTTAGACCTGGTATGTGGGCTTCATCTGTCCTCTTGCTTTGTGTCTTGCAAATTTTAGGGGTGGGTCTAATGTGAATACACCCTTGAGCATTTGTTCACTTACATAGTTTCTTAAGGTGAGAAGAGAAAGCACTTTTTTTGTGAGCATTATTTAGATCTGTGATACTTTCCTAGCAAATACACCTTTAACAAATGAAAATATTGTTTACTGAGTACCATTTACAATCCTTGTATCAAAATCTGGCTCCCTAATTCATATTTTTACATCTTCCAATTTTTAATTAGTATAAGTGTAATGAATATAGTTTTAAAATTCAAATAGTTCTAAGCAGCTTATAACCACAAACTGCTTTCTGTATCCCACTGTACAGAAGCAGCCAACTTCATCATTTTTAGTTATTGGGACAGATATTTGCCTGCATATTTCTAAACAATGTATTTAAACATCTCTTTCTGATCTTCAAATTGTAGATGTTATAACTTGATTTTTGGTAAGACAGATAGGCTTTAACTCTCTTAAAGTAACTCTCTTTTATGCACATACACACACACCAAACAACTACACTTCTATATCTTCTCAAAATTATAATTTTTGTTTAAATCATTGTTTTAACCATTACCCAACGTTTCTCAATATTGGCACTATCAACATTTGGGGCTGGATAATTCTATATTGTCCTGGGCACGGGGCACTGGAGGATGTTTAGCAGCATCCCTGGCTTCTACCCACCAGATGCCAGTAACACATTCTAGTGGAGATAACCAAAATTATCTCCAGAAATTGTCAAATATCTTCTGCAAGAGGACAAAGTTGCCTCCAGTTGAGAACTACTAATTTTATCTTATAAATGATGACTCTTGAAATATTGTTCACTACTGAAATTACATGTTATATAATTATTTAACTATCCACACAAATTTTGCTTTTGATTGAAGTTAATAGTTGCCTCATGTGAGCATGTGTTTTTATTTTATGTGTAAATTCACTGACAGAGTTACAACCCACTTCTTCATATGTCAAAGATAATCAGTTAATCTATCAGATTGATTTTCTCTGGGAGGTGCCTCTGTCCTGCTCCAGTGTGGATTGGTTGCTCTCTGTCAATGAGATATACTGTTGTCATCTTGTACTTCTCCTCACACTAAGAATTTTCTTGGCCTCAGTGATCTGATAAAGCCCGTTTCCTGTATTCATGTGTATTGGTATAAATTGCACTTGGCCTCTTATAAAAGACACCAAAACAAAAATGGCTTAAACAAGGAATCAGTTAACATTTTGCTCATGTACATGTGGTGGAAAGCTAGTTCTGTGCAGTTCGGTAGCTACAGAAGTCCTCAGGGATTGTGGCTCCTTCTCTCCATGACATCATGGTCGCGCAGGACTTGCCTTCTGATGGTCTAAAACTGTGTGCTGGATCTCTGACATCACATGTGTCCTCAAAGCAGGCAATGCAGGAGGAAGGTGGGAGAGGACAAAAAAGCCTCATATAAAATTTGGTTTGGTGTGTATAAAATTCTATGTTGGAAATTGTGTTCCCAAAATGGTGAAACCATTCCTTCATTGTTTTTTGGTTTTCAGTGTTGCTACTATAAAGTTTCATATTATTCTGATTACTGATTCTTTGTGACCCGTTTTCGTTTCCCCTAATGCTTTTAGGATCTTTGTTTGCCTTTTCTGTCATGACCATCATCTTGGTTGGGATCTTTTTCATTCATTGTGCCAGACACTTGAAGAAGCTTTTCTGTCTAGAAATTCAATTTTGGGACAATTTTCTTATGATATTTCTTTGATAATTTATTCCCTCTACTTTTTCTATGCTTGATTCTGGATGTTAAAACTCTAATTAGTTGAATGCTGGAACACCTGGAATGATCGTATGATTTCCTTTTTCTTTTTCTTTTTTTTTTTTTTGCCTCTGGTTTTCAGTTACTTTCATTTTGGTTCTGTGTTTCTGCTAACTTTTTCCCCTTTTAACTTCAAGCTCATCTTTTGAATTTTTAATTTCTGATGTCCAATTATATTTTCTTCTCTGTTTCTTTTTTATAGCAATCTGTTTTTACAGCATGATTTCAATAACTTCTCATCTCTGAGACCATTAATGATAAAGTCTTAATATTTTCTCTGCTTCTCCAAAGATGCCATTTTTATGTTTATTTTCTTTTCTATTTTTCATTAAAGGACATTTCTCAAATATTTTATAATGCACCTCCTTAAGAGGGAAGTGCTTGAAAAGTAATTATTCTCTTTGTACAGGTTTGTAATCTCACTATAGCACTGTTTGGTAAGGACTTGAGACCATTTCATTGGGAAAAGCCCAAAGTCAGTATCTGTAGATATGGGATTTTTCCTAGTTTTATTGAAATATAATTGACATATAACATTGTATAATTTTAAGGTGTGATTAGATATATGTATATTATGTTTTCTAGTTCTAATCAGACTCCTTGGACGACTCTTCTAACCCACTGCCCAAAATATGTGTGCAAACTTGATTGTGAGCATTCTGGTGGTGGAGTATGAGAACTGGAGTGCAAGCCTCCTTTCACGATATGTAATTCAGTTACTTTTTCTGTTTTCAAAATGTCACAATTTCCCTGCCCCTATCCATGCAGCCTCAAATCCACAGGTTCTTAATTTCAAAATTTTCAGAAACTTAATTCAAATGTTCTATGGTAAAGGAACAGATATAATAATCAAAGACTTCCAACAAACCCTCCCTTTTTCTGACCCATCCTCTACTTCTGCCTTTATATCAGCGGACACAAGGATCTGCGCCTTCAGTTACGGAATCTCGGGGGTTCTCTGCTTGGAATTGGTTTCAAGTGTCTCCCTCAACTGGGACAGTTACCACTTGTGAATTTATTTTCATCTTCCACATCTTTAATGATATATTTTATGTGCTCCAGTTGACTTTCATTTACTTTTCCCTGGTGTTTTGTCCATTTTTATGATTTGTTTTCATTTTGGTGGTATTCTCAGAGGCAGAAATAAATATGTTCAATCTGCCAAGCTTATCAGAGTTTCCATTAATTTATTATCTTCCGTAGTTAATACTTAAAAGGCCTCAAGTCTATAAAGAAAAATGGCATGTTAATATAGCTAAGTTAAGACAACAGAACTAGTTAGCCCAAGTTGACTCTAGGGTCTGGTCTAGGTGATTGAGCTTTGACCGTTGGTGCCATGAATTAATTCCTGCTTTGGGTATTCCTTCTCTTGATAACTCTATACCTGCTACATTTATCAGAATGAATAAGTCAAATGTACCAAGATTTAAAAGATGCTTACATGGTTATCTGATAAAATGTGAGTTGGAGCTAATATTCTTTTGTATTATTTCCACCTTCTGCTTTCAAACAGATTTTCAGATTAGCTATCATGAATAAATAATACTTGAGTTATCTTATCTCACTCCTAATCTTGAATTGAAATTCAGTGAAAACCATTGGGGAATCATCCACATAGCTCCTTTAAGTGGAGAAGTTCCAAATGAACAAGTTAAATGAACAGGTTACCCCTCACTAACATAGCATGGCATTGCTAGGAAGACGTACGGTTAGGAGAAATAGGGAAGAATAGATCTGCATGGGTCAGAATATATTTTTAATTTTCTAACACATAACTAATGGAGGATCCCCTCTCCCAGTTATTTTTAGGAATTGCATTGCCTGACTTGTAAGGCACTATGCAACATGCCTTAAGTCATAAGTTTAGTGAAATGGACTTATTATCTAGATTGTACTGAATCTGTAGTGCATTTTGCACTTTGCCTTCACTTAGCTCAATATCTGCCAGTTAACTGCAAATCACTTCTCAGATGATGCAGCATTTGAAATGCTGTTATGGAAATAAATAGTTGCATTTGACTTCTGGTTACTTCCAAATTCATCAGTGAAAAGCTGTGATGACATAAAATAAGGTTTAATTCCTGAGAAAATGAAATTACTTTATTTCAGTAAATGTATTGTGTGTCTTGAAGAAATTCTAACTCATATTATTAAGAGTTACACTGAGTTATATGTCTCAAGAGTAGAGGATTTTTTTGCACCCTATTTAAATAAATTGCATATCTTGGATGAAGCAAAAACAAGATAACAGCAATGAGATTTGGCTTTAAGTTTTTAGATGTTAAGAAAAAAAAGAAATGCAGTTTGACAACTTTTATTTGTATTATTTTTATAATAGGAAGATGTGGGGGCAATTATTTTCTTTAAAAATAAAACGACATTTGTTTACTGGGTCTTTACACAGAGAACATCTGTGAATAAAATCTTCAAACATAAAGAAACATTGCCCAAATTAATGGTTCTTGTATCGACCTTCAATAGAGGCAAAGAACATTACATTAAGTTGTGCCTCAGTGAAAGCAGTTCTTTGAAGGGCTGAGATAATGTGGTAAATGTGTTTTTACTGTCTGCTGGTTTAATACAAGAATGGATCTTGAGGAATCAGACAAATGGATGTCAGCAAATCCATTAGGCTCTTTCCAGCATCATGACTAGAAGAAAGGTAAAGATTCTATAGAATTTCTGTAGGAAATTCATGTCTTCCTTAGACATTCAGGATTATAGAAGGGTTACTTATTTCTGAAGGAATTTTGGTAAATGAAATTCTTTTGTACCTATGTTTCTATTTATTTTAGAGAGAGGAAAGGAGAGGGAGAGAAACACCTATGAAAGAGAACATCAATCACTTGCCTCCTGCATGCCCCCTACTGGGTATTGAGCACGCAAACTGGGCATGTGTCCTGACCAGGAATCAAACCAGTGACCTCTTGAGGTCACCTCTCAACCAGTAAGCCCCACCAACAGGGCAGTAACTGAAATTCTTTGATGTTTAAACCTTTATGATGTATATGTGATATAGTCTCAGATTCATTTCTCATTTTCTTTGGTATGGGTAAACTTATTCATTTTTATTTGTACATATAGGAAATTTTGTTTTTTTATATATCCACAGGAAGCTGAATAATCAGAAAGTTGTTGAATACATTTTAAACATACTTATATTCTCTTTAACCCTTTGCACTCGCTTGCTTTTTTCTCGATTCCTTTATTCTAATGCTAACCGTGTCAAGTCACACTCAACATCCGAGTGCAAAAGATTAATCTCCCAATTAAAAAACATAAAGATTTATGGCTCAGCAATTTATGGCATAATTATTTTCTTTCAAATTAATAATTTAAAAAACTGTATCTGTCTACTTGGGCTGCCATAATAAAATACCATAGGCTGTAAAAATTAATTTTTCACAGTTTGGCAAATTTTGGTGAAGACTTTCTATCTGACTTATAGATGATCATCCTCTCTCTGTATCTTCACATAGGACAAGCTCTTAGGTGTACCTTATTATAAGGGCACTAATTCCATTATGCGGGACCCACCCTCATGACCTAACTTAAACCTGATACATCCCAAAGGTCCCAGCTCCAAATATCCTCACATTGAAGGGTAGGGCTTCAGCATATGAATTGGGGGAAGCACAATTCAGTCCACAGCAACAATATTACCTGAGTTTTCATGTTGAGTATTCTAGATTCTTCTAGAGATGTTCATGCAGTCAGTGTTTGCAAACCATGATGTATAGCCATCTGTCTGTCTCACTGAAAGTACCTGGGCTCATTCAAGAGGACTAAGTCTCTTATTTTGGCTGCTACACCTTATTTTTTCCTGAAAGAACATGGCTAGAAGTCTCAGTTTTAAAACAAGCTAGGAATTCTTGATTAAATGACTGGTAGATACAATGGAAAAGGAGGAGAAAGGGACCATTCAGAAGCAATGCAAAATTTTTAAACATATTTTATATCAAACATATTTTTATACTTTCTTTTTATCAAACATAAAACACACAAACCCATAATTCTAACTGCTTATGAAAACTTTTTATCTATCTAAACATATACATACATGTAATGCAACATACATAAAATAATATCCTCCTTTCATTTTGCATATTTCATGTGAATCCACACATACAGTAGAAAATTATACCTTCATGTATTTAAACAACATTTCAATGTATTTTACTTATTTGCCATTAACTACAACTGGACACTATAATTAAATATGCTATTTGTGAATGGCCTTTTGTCCCCAGAAAAGGGGTTTGCATCACGTTGTCAACAGGATTGGCTGCATGTAAATATAATGTTAATCTTTGGGGTATATCCCTTTACATTTTAAAAAATAGATTATTTAAGTTTTTGAGACCAAAGCAAGTACATATGAAAGTGTGTGAATGGTTTCATTTCTGTGTGTGTTACCCCCAGATTAAAGAACAGTGTTTTGTAGATGGTAATAAATGTAAGTTTTAGAATTCATGTACTTTATTTTATTATTTTTGCTTATAAGATACAGCTAGTTAGGTTGGAAGAGACTGGACCATATTCATATATATGTGTCTCACTGGGCTGTGCACTCCTTGAGGGCCGGCTCTTTAACATGTTTCACTCTGTATCCTCAGAACAGTATTTGCATAAAATAAGGACTCTATAAGTGCTTACTGATGGACTGAATATATATCTCCAAAATATCTGGAACACAGCATAATCAATTCAATATTTTAATTTTACTTAATAATTAGTAGTGATAGCTCATGGTCAAATAAATTGATGTACATCAAATTTGCAACAAAAATGGTGAAGTAACTTACATTGTTTCAGTGGCAATTATTTCATGGACTTTCTATTCATTTGACTTAATATTTCAACCAAAATATTAATTATGGAGCTTTTCATTCTTATTGCTAGTTTATTTCATTTCTTTCCTATTACTTCATTTTTGAAGATTGCCCTGAGCTCAAAAAATATTTTCCATCTCATTGAAGATCCTACATGATAAGTCCTTGATTGAAAAATGCCAACAGCGGTTAGTTTGGGTTATTTCTAATGCACTGGCAGAGCATTAGAAACCTCATGGGGGTTTTATTTGTTTTTTAAATCAAGTACATTTTCCCAGAAACTTTAAAGATAGACCAAGATGATTACAAAGTCAAGGTCATTTTGCAAGGGTAAACTTCCTTATTGAATTCTGGTTAACCTAAGGATTCTGGTCAAATGCCAAGTTAGATAATTGCTTTATGCTCTAGTAAATTTCCTTCTTGTGTTAGAATGCATTTGCTTGATTTTATTATTTCTTCTAGGAGTAGGTAATTGGCAAATATTGGTGATGTTCATCACAGACATGGTTATAATTTGGTTATGTAGGAAGTGATATGTATACAAGAGTAGAATAATATTGTGGCTTTTATGTTTAATTTCTGGAAGTTAATGAATTCCTGGCACTGTGTTTTAGTGTGGTGAAGTAGAATCCAGAGCAAAATATCTTGATGCTTTATCTTAAAAAGAAGAATTGGGATACCTTCAGATGAAATGACATAATATATCATAGCAATATCATCATAGAATTACTTATAAATGAAAACAATCAACCGTCTATGCAGATGTTAGTTGTGGCATTGTCAAGAGTGAATGAGAAGCGTTTCCTGTCAGTTCATTAGATGACTAAGTAGTGCAGGTGACCTTGCCTCCTGGGAGAGTATCAGTTGTGGAGTCATAGCAGTATTACAGCATCAGTTTCATCTTAGTAGTTGGGTGCATTTACAGTGTCTGGCATGTAATAGATCCACAATCAATGGTAGTTGTTGTCATTAGCTAATAAACAACAAAGGTGTCTTTCTGGAATTTTCAGCTTTTCAGTAAGCATTTGTGTTGAGTATTTCTGGTTATTGCCAGGCTGAATGTTTTGTTGGGGTGAAGTCTTTATATTGTGATCTGCTCTGCTCAATTAGCCCGATATCCTTCACTTTTAGTTTAAAAAACAGAAGCCATGAGGGTTAGAGACATAAGCATTTACATACTCTATCTCATTTTTGTTAGGTATTTTAATAGAAATATTTTATATATGCACTATTAGTAGGATCATGGTCCTTCCAAATTTTGGTCATATATTCAGAAAGATATTGATGGTAGTTAATAGAGAAATTGGGACTTAATGGTCCCTGGAGTGCTGGTCTATGCAATTTGGGACATGTTCATATTTACCTTGTAGTCTATACTGCCTGGTTAACTTTTTTTATTAAATTTATTGAGGTAACATTGGTTAGTAACATTACATAAATTCCAGGTGTATAACTTCATAATACGACATCTGAGTACTCTGATGTGTGCTCACCACCTGAAGCCTAGTCTCTTTCTGTCACCATGTATTTGACTTCATTTACCCTATTTGTCCTCCCCGCAACCCCTTCCCCCTTTGTTTTTGAGGTCAAGAATCTTAGTTTTGCTATTAGGTGTGTGACCTCTTATGAATTACTGAACTTCTCTGAACTTAGTGTCATCATCTGTAAAATGTAAATAACATGTTCCACATTGTTATAAGTTTTATATAGAACCATTTTATCCTTCCCCTCTGGTAACCACCATTCTATTGTCTGGATCTGTGAGTTTGTTTTTTTGTTCATTCATATGTTCATTTTGTTTGTTCATTTGTTGCTTTTTGTTTTATACCCCACATATGAGTGACATCCTGTGGTTCTTGTCCTTTTCCATCTGACTTATTTCATTTAGAATAATACTCTCAAAAATTTATCCATGTTGTCACAATTGGCAATATTTCATCTTTTTATGGCTGAATAGTATTCCATTGTATATACGTACCACATCTTCTTTATTCATCCATCAAAAGACATTGTTTCCATGTCTTGGCTATGGGATATATATATATATATTAGAAGCCCAGTGCACGAAATTCGTGCACGGTGGGGGGTTGTCCCTCAGCCCAGCCTGTACCCTCTCCAATCTGGGACTCCTGCAGGGATGTCCGACTGCCCGTTTAGGCCCAATCACCGGGATTGGGCCTAAACGGGCAGTCGGACATCCCTCTCACAATCCAGGACTGCTGGCTCCCAACTGCTTGCCTGCCTGCCTTCCTGATTGCCCCTAACTGCTTCTGCCTGCCAGCCTGATCACCCCCTAACCACTCTGCTGCCAGCCTGGTTGATGCTTTACTGCTCCCCTGCCAGCCTGTTTGCCCCCAACTTCCCTCCTCTGCCAGCCTGGTCCCTCTCAACTGCCCTCCCTTGAAGGCCGGGTGCCTCCCAACTGCCCTCTCCTGCTGGCCATCTTGTAGTGGCCATCTTGTGTCCACATGGGGGCAGGATCTTTGACCACATGGGGGCAGCTATATTGTGTGTTGCAGTGATGACCAATCTGTATATTACTCTTTTATTAGATAGGATAGAGGCCTGGTGCACAGGTGGGGGCCAGCTGGTTTGCCCTGAAGGGTGTCCCGGATCAGGGTGGGGTTCCCTTGGGGCGTGGAGCAGCCTGAGCGAGGGGCCTGTGGTGGTTTGCAGGCAGGCCACGCCCCCTGGCAACCCAAGGGGAGGCCCTGGTATCTGGAATTTATTTTCCTTCTACAATTGAAACTTTGTAGCCTGGAGCGGAGCCAAGCCTGGGGCTCCCTCCGGGGCGGCAGCCATCTCTATGGCAGTTAATTCACCTTCTACAACTGAAACTTTGTAGCCTTAAGCGGGTGAGCCCGGCCAGGGTGTGTGGAAAGCTTTGCTTCCCCTGTTGCCGCCGGCAACCCTGGCCTGCTCTCTCAAGCTCCATTCTGCCGCCATTTGTTTGAATTTGTTTACCTTCTATAATTGAAACTTTGTAGCTTGAGTGGAGGCTTAGGCCTGCAACGGCTATGGAAAGCTTGTCTTGCTCTGTTACCTGGGAAACCTTGCTCACTGTGGCTGTAGCCATCTTGGAGTGGGGTTAATTTGCATACTCGCCCTGATTGGCTGGTGGGCGTGGCTTGGCTGGTGGGCATGGCTTATGTAGCAGAGTGATGGTTAATTTGCATATTACCATTTTATTAGAGAGGATGTGTGTGTGTGTGTGTTTAAATTTTCTGGGTAGATAGCCAGAAGAGGGATTGCTGGATCATATGGTAGCTCAATTCATAATTTTTGAGGAATTTTACATACTCAAGGCACAGGTGGGATTGAGTGTGCTAAAGAGCAAGACCCTGAGGTTTCTTACTCACTGTTTCTTAAGGACAAGGGTTGCCATATAGAAATCAATCAAGTCCAAAATACATGTTTGATCTATTGCTGAGATTATATTGAACTTCACTCTTTGTTTTTGAGGTCAAGAATCTTAGTTTTGCTATTAGGTGTGTGACCTCTTATGAATTACTGAACTTCTTTGAACTTAGTGTCATCATCTGTAAAATGTAAATAACATGTCCCACATTGTTATAAGTTTTATATAGAACCATTTTACCCAGATTATGCAAGGGAGTTCTTGGTTCAATTTGTAGTGCAAAATATCTGTTCAGTAAATACGTCATGGCCTCTGAACCAAGTTTTCAAAGTGTGAGAATGCAAAAAGGTAACCAACAGTTGTTGAGTAAGCAAATGTATGGAGTGTGAGGTAAATGTAAGACAACTATTACATAAATTTATCTCATTCAGTCCACATAGCCATCACATTGAGTAGGTCTCATTATCTTCTTATACCAGATGAGGAAACTGAATTTTAGGCTGGTTTAGTAACTTAAATCACATAGCTAGAGGCTGCTAATGCCAAAAGTTAGCTCAGTTTTTCTGGTATCGGACACCAAATTCCATTCTTATGTAATGTGCTACGTTCCTGGGTCTGATTTTTTTGCTGCCACCAAAATACCTTTGTTTCGTATTGATTAGCTTATTCCTACTTATTCTGAGCCTGTGTGCTTTATTTTAACCTACATACCTGCTTGATTTAGGGCTGGTAAATATGTACATATCCATTTTAAATGTCAGGAAGTCAATGCTATTGATTTTCAGATTAGCAGGTGTAGTAAAGAGGGATGAGATTTACACAGGTTATTTTGCAACATGATTGTTTAACTTCAAAAGCAAATACATCCATTTTTATATGCATTTAATAAGCAAATGACCACGGATCTCTGATTTCTTGACATCTTCTTGAAATGACATCAAATATAACAGATTTTACTAATATTTTTCTCATTAAGTCACATATGGGTTTACTCTATACAAAGGGAAGGTCTGCATAACTGTAGCAGAATCAGGCATGGCTGAAAGATGAAGTCATTCATTCATAGTTGCCAGGGAATATTAACACTGTGACTCCCAAGAGTGGAAATGCTGTTATCTCTGTGTCCACCTGCCAAAGGCTTGCAGAGAGGGCACGGAAAAGCATAAATTCTGCAGCTGCACCAACGTGACAACTCCAACATGATCTGAAAGTAGAGAAAAGCAGAATTATTGATTTTGAGATATCCTTATATGGCAGTCCCAGTCTTGACTAAATCCAGTCTTGAATGAAAAATGGAGAATTCAGACATGGAGTAAGCTAATTTGTCATCCTCCCTCCCATTCATAGCTAAATTTATATTTTTTGTTTGAAGATGGTTTATAGGTAATGTAAAGCAAATATTGCATAAACTTAGACAACCCTTTGTATATAAAATGCAAGTAACTTTGGTGTTTACGACAGTGTTTGTCCTGGCTGGGTTGCTCAGTTGTTTGGAGCATTGTCCCATACACCAAAAAGTTGCAGGTTCTATTCCTGGTCAGGGCACATACTTGGCCTGCAGGTTCAATCCCCAGTCAGAATGCATATGAAAGGCAACTGATTAATGTTTCTAACATCAAAGTTTCTATCTCTCCCTTCCTCTCTCTAAAATCAACTAATCTATAATAATAAAAGCATAATATGCTAATTAGACCAGAGGTCCTTCTGGACATCCTTCCAGACGACCTTCTAAGGAAGCCTGGTTCCCAGGTGCCTGCCGACGGCCATGGAGCCTGTGCCAGCAGCTTGGGAAGGACTCTTGCACGAATTTTGTGCATCAGGCCTCTAGTGTGTGTGTGTGTGTGTGTGTGTGTGTGTGTGTGTGTGTGTGTGTGTGTGTATGTGTATTCCTTGGGTGATTAAAAAAAGTGTTTAAGCTTGAAAACTTTGAGAATCTTTAACTTTACTTAAAGACAAGATAGATAACACAAAAATAAACTGCTTTTAATTTTCAGATTATAGGCAGAATGAAAATAAAATTACCAGTCATTCCAGAGTTTTACTTTTAATGCTTCATGGATAGTGTATAGGAATATAATTCTTTAAACTTGTGCTTACCACTCATTAAGCGGAATTTATGTAACTCAGAACACAAGGGTGATCTTGGCCCTTTGGATAGCATCCTTTTGATACCCTGCCCTTTACCATTCATATATCCTGCCCAAATCATAGCAAATGACCCCATCTCAGAAGAAAAACAGGAGCCACCCACCATAAATGCTCTCAACTTTCTTCCACACTATCTTTAAATTTATTCCTCTATACTCCAGTTACAGAGGGAGAGGGTCAGGGGTAATCCATTTTCTGGTGCTCTGTACCCCATCCCTTTCTACTACCTCTAGTTTCTGATTGCATCCTTATCATTGGCTCCCTTCTTATTGTTAATCTGTTCCTCTTCACTGGTTCCTTTTTTCAGTTTTAAATATTAATTAGTTCCACAACTACTTATACAGACTCTTCCTGAATTACTGACACATGCCTAACCACAGACCAGGAAGCTCTGAAGACACCGAACAGGATAAATTTTAAAAAGAGTCAAACACACATATGTGTTTAATATGGTATATCTTATTGAAACTAATGAATACCAAAGGCAAAGCAAACAACTTCAAGGCCTTAAGAGACAAAAGACATATTACATGCAGAAGAATAACAATAATCAAAACAGACTGTGTGAGAAGCTATGCAACCAGAGGACATTGAAATAATATTGTCAAAATACTGACAGGAAAAAAACCCCCTATGAGCTCACAATTCTATACTCAGTGAAAAGAACTTTCATAAGAGAATAATTAATAATATTTTCCCAGGCCAAAAAAAAGTACTGAAAATACTAGAACTCATTGTTTGAAAATCTTGTATAAAGAAATGTTAAGGGAAGTGTTTCCGGCAGAAGGAATATGATATTAAACAGAAGTTTGGATTTTCAAAAAGAAATGAATATTGTTCAAAATGAATGGAAGTAAAAATAAAACAGTTTTTTTTTTAAAAAATTCAGTTGCTCTAAATGATAACTGAATACTTAAAGCAAAAATTATAGCAGTGTATTGAGTATTTAGAGCACATAAAAGGAAAATATATGAAAAATGTTGTTGGAAGGTCAAAATTGGAGAAACACTTGTAATGTGTTTGTAATTTAACCATTGATAATATGATCACCCCTGAAGTTACTCATTATCAAACTAGCCTTGTCTTCAAATTCTAGAGTATGTTTCCTTCAGTCATTAACTACTATAGAGCTTACCTCAAACATCTATCATTTTTCTCATCCTGAGCTAATGCAATGGTTTCCTAACTAGATTTTTTTTCAAAGTCATCCCTTACCATGATTCCAGAGGCATATTTCAAAGATGCAGATATAATCCCATGTTTAAAATACATTGCTCCTTCTCATCGGAAAGCATGGGAAGCCCTTCACTGTGTCCTCCCTGTGAGCAACCAGTCTCATTGCTGATTACTTCATCAAAGTGCACTCATCAGTGTCATGCTACATGCAGTTCTTCCAAATTATTTACATCATTTTGTTTTTTCACATAATTTTTTCATACGAAATTGCTCAGACCCCAGTTGGTTGGTGTGAACATAATTTAAAGGCCACCTCATATTTTAAAATATATTTTTATTGATTTTAGAGAGGAAGGGAGAGGGAGAGAGAGAGAGAAACATCAAAGTTGAGAGAGAATCATTGATCAGCTGCCTCCTGCACGCCCCTACTGGTGATTGAACCAGCAACCTGGGCATGTGCCCTGACAGGGAATCAAACAGTGACCTGCTGGTTCATAGGTCAATGCCCAACCACTGAGCCATGCTGGCTGGGCAATGCCACCTTGTTTTTAAAGCTTTCACTGATCACTCACTGCCATTTTGTCCTCTCTAGTGACAGAAGTCCACATATCCCATCCTACATGACACTGCTTTTGGTACTTAACAAGTGTGTTACTACTTTATATTCAAACATCTATTTTCTCCACAAATTGTGAATTCCTTGAACTCAGGCATGGCTGGCATCTTATTAATCTCTGTGTGTGTTTTTTAGAACCCCTTTCTGAGCCTAGACACATGGAAGTTTAGTGCAAGAATGAGTAAATAGAATGAAATAGAATTAGTTGAAGGTTCAGTAATCTCCCATGATTCCAAAATACATTGAAATTGATTGAAGACAAGGATCAACTTTAAACATTTTTTCAAATCTGATATAGAGAACATACCAAACTTTATGTATTTTCTTCATTTCCAGAACTTAAATTCATCAATAATTATTTGTTTGTATTTTCTACTATTGTATCACACATGGTCTGTAGATGTATTCTGAACTTTATATATACCTGATTTATTATTTTACTTCAAAATAATGGTAGAAGTTAACTATCAATCTTTAACTATATAAAATGCCTTCTGTACATAAAATGTAATTTTATATTGAGAGTGTTGAAATGTTACCTACTATAAATTTGAAAATGTGCTAAAAACATGGTCAATGATGAAATCCCTAAGCAAGAAATCTTGAACTAAATGAGATAAATTAAAATACTCTCAAATCATTTGTTGCTCTCAGGGGCTATTTGACTTCTTGATTTGGTCATATCAAGTTCCAAAGTTTTATCCAGAATGAATTGCTACTGGGAGTATCCTAATTAATATTACTTAAGCAGATACCTTTTTGCCCTCGTATTTTATGATTGGCTTGTAGTTCTTGCTTCTGAAGAGTTATAATAGCAATATTACTGGGCTCAATAAATCAACCAAACTTTTTGGAGTTTCTATTATGTGCAATAAATTTGAGGGTGGATTGATTAGAAAGAAATCCCTGTTTCCAATATCTTTATAGCTTGAGGTCAAGACAATACTATTATTACTGCTCATAATTTTGAGACCATCAGCACAATTATATATGTTGTTTGGTGTCTGACACTGTGCCAAGGAATGAATGAATGAATATATATTAAAATTCAATCATAATCACAAAAACCCTATTTAGTAGATGTAGCTATTATCCCTATTCAACCTCAAAGCAAACTAAAACCTGAAGATTTTAATGAACTTATCCGAGATCACACAGTTATTAAATAATAGAACTGGCATTTCTGCCCAGTCTTACAATAGAGCTTGTTCTTTTTATTTTAACAGCCTATTGCCTCCCTAACTTTTACAAGCAAAAAATAGGAACAATTAAAAAAACACGTGAACTAAATCAAAGGTCAATAAAAGAGCCTAGAAATATTATGTGCAGTACATGATTAATTGCCAAAAGAGCAGTCAAGTGTTTGGGTTTATCTAGATACTCTAGACTCCAAGACCACTCCCTGTCTCATCTCTTGTAAGTATCTCCTCTTTTAAGCACTCCCCTTGTAACTCCAATTTGATAGCAAAGTCCAGAATTATGCAAATTTACTCAATGTATTTTCCTATATGTATTTTTAAATATATTTATTAAATGTGTGCTCTTTTGAAACAATCTGATTCACTGCTTGTATATATAAGCCAATTAGCCTACCTACTTAGAAATCCAGTTTAAAATGATAGCTATTGATGAATTTTTGCAGAATTAATTGGACTAAAATATTCTCAATATCTATCAAATGCATGTCAATCAAAACCCATATAGTAATAACAAATGTCTGGCTGTGACCTGTAAAGGACGGTTTTTTTATATACATTCTTACACTGCACCTTAAATTTTTTCCTTATTTTAAAGCTTTTTCCCATGGTACTTTAGAGGGTCACAAAATTCAGAAGTAACTGCATTCACTCTGAATGAATAGGATTCTGGAGATTTATGATGAAGCCCATATGACTGTAAAAGTGAAGTCACATGATAATGATTTTCTTTGATTGTAAGAAAATGCTCTTTAGAAAATCAGTTGAACTTTTTTTCTTCCCCATTTCAATGTAGATCATCACTATTCTAGTTACAGCTTACATCAGGTTTTGTATAGAAAGAGAAAAAAAAAGAAAGCTTTGTTTGGAAGCGCTTTCAGTGGTTGATTTACTGAAAGAACAGCCCCAGGAGGAATAATTTTAACTCTGGCTTTCCCAAAGCATCAGCCATTTTTAAATCTAGGTAATCTTCCAATGCAGACTTATTAATTCAATGAATATGTATGCTGATGCAAACACTTTTAAATCAAGGTGGGTCTATCTGGAAGAAACTGAATTCATATTGTTTTCTATAGAGGCTTCATAAACTCTGTGATATTGATGGGGATATAGTCAGAAGAAGTGATCTCAGCTCCTTGAAGTAACTTTTGTTAAGAATGCAAACAAGATTTGAATACGGTGGCACAAAACCACAGGCACAATGTGCACAGTCAGGTTTATGATTTTATGAGATTGCTTGGCTGTTGGAGTTTATTTTGATCGTCTCTGATTTGATTTTCCCTTTGTGAATCTATTTACAGAGAAGCAAGAAGCCCTTGATATGAGCAATGTGTTAGTTTTCAGAGTATTTTAGTATGTTTTGATATGGTGGTGATGCCTGATTAACTCCAGTGTCTGCTGTAATATGCAATTTAACTTCTCCCCCACCTAGATTATAGTAAACATTGAAAAAAAATGCCACATTGTTTTAGTTTTTAAATAAAAGGAAAAGCTCATCCGTAAGAATTCCTGAAGTGCATGTTCTGGCCTAATAGGTTATAAGTGTAGATGCAAAACTACTGATTTGTGAGTCACGGGCCATGGTTCTAATCCCGAGGCATTCGCCTCACTGAACTTCCGTTTCTTCTTTCCTAGAATAGGATACAAACATAAAATATGGCTGTTTCAAGGAAATTTTTAAAATATAAATCAACTAGCATTGCACATTGCCCTTATTAGGCAAGTGTTATTCATTACAGTCATTTTTCATAGTAAATATGTAATTATTAACTTAGTCTTTGTTCAACCAGAAAGTCATTTCTACTTTCCTTTTAATATGCTTTTTTTTTTTTTTTTCTGTTTTGCACCTACATAAGGTTTCCAGATCTGGTTAATTCATTCTTTGTGATTAAACGTCAGCTCTTCACAGTGGGGCACTACTGACTTGATCCCCTTTTTTGAAAAAATCCAAACCTCACTCATCTAACTTGGGTAACTTCTAGTGGAGTTGAAACCTATATATTTGAGACAACCAAGTGCTTTACAAACACATTCCTTATGATATGGGAAGGAATCCTAAAGGAAGAAAAATTAAATACTGAACTTGTCATCTTTCTCTCAGATGTCATGATTTAATATATTTTATGATTGCTTATTTGATATAGAAAAGGATTCTTTCATACTTAACAGATCCTAACTATCTTTTGTAAAGGATTGCTATAATAACTTACCAAAAGAAGACTACCCAAAGACGTTTTTATTTAATTCTCTTTGATCTGAACATCAGTTGATAGATATAAAGAGACCTGACTTATCAAAAACAATTGTAAAATAGTTGATTAACTGTGCACAGAAGGTGATCCTAAATTAAATAAACAGTAAAATCAAATCAGAGTTAGCAGCTAAATTTGATAGACTTAGGAACAGTCAGGAAAAATCAAAATTTTATGAAAACATTTTGAGGTCTTTAAAGCTGATACCATGTTTTAAAAATGTGTTTATTTACCACAGGAAGTATTAACAGAAGACAATATTTATCTAAAATAAAACCTTTGTAAGTAAGTAAAGCAAAAACCTACCTTGGTTTAGCTTTTGTGTCAGCAGTAAAGAGGTTTTATTTTTAAAATGCTTCACTTTCGACAATAAAGATAAAATTTCTTAAATGCTACATTTTATTTACATGTTTTCCAAAATATTTTTTGTAGACTGTACCATACAATTATGAAGTGCCATATTAAAGTGTCTCAACATGAGCATTTTTGATGTGATCCACCTTTATGTTTTACTCATCACAAATGCACCACCAGATGACACTGACTTATTGGGTCGCATAAACAAATTCTGAAGCTTTGAACCCTTGTATCTAAATGTGATGGCATCGGTTGAGAAGGGTAGGAGAATTCTCTGGATGGTATTGCTTAGTTGCCTAGCAATCAGTCACCTGATGTGTTTGAGGAATCAGGCAATGAGCAAGAAGTCTGATAAAGGGGAGAAGCCACAGGATCTTTTACAAAGGCTAATTATATGTACAGTAGCATCTGTTTTAGCTTCTGCTTGAGTGTATAAAGTAATTGAAACTAAGCAAGTAACTTTGGATAAGATTCACCATGGAGAAAGAGGGATCTTGCAATAGTTGTATTGAGTTGCTCATATGATTTTTTTTGGTTGAGGAGGACATATTCCCAGGAGACTTGTAAGAATCTAAGATGTTCAAATGTTCAATCTCTGTAATATAAATTATAATGACCTTGTGAAATAACATTTTGAAAAGATGTTCTTTGGCATTATTATAGTAGGAAAATTTAATTCATATGAATGGTTACACTTAATTAAGCAAATGCTGGTCCTTAGATTAATTCTCATCAATAGAATCCTTTTCCAGAAATGTTGTGACTTCTTGATAATAAAGTTTTGTCACAAAAATACAAAAGCCATCTAACAGGATTCTGCCTATTATACTGTTACTGTGTTTGAATAGGGTAATGCTAATATTCTTAGACTCATTTCTGTAACATTTAAACATAAACTACAATTCAAACTCTTCTCTACCAATGAGTGTCTGATGGATAATTGAATCATACACAATAAGGTCTATTACTTCTTGAGGCTTTCTTAAATCTTGGGGATAAGACAGGGTAAAAATAAAGAACTAATGTAAAAAAAATTATATATATGGATGTATAGTTTCTATAACAATTGTCATGTAAAGGTATATAAAGAAGTATTTAGTAAAACCTCTAGTCCATAATGTGCTACCTTTGCAATCATACTATAAAAGAATTTCAGAACATACATATTTCCATCTCATTAATATTAGACAACCATTTTATTTTTATTTGAAGTTTTTTTATTGTTGACACTATTATAGATGTCCCTCATTCCCCCCGCCTTTGTCCACCTGTACCCAGCCCCCGCCACCCCTCCACTGGCCTTCACCACTCTGTTGTCTGTGTCCATGGGCTATGCATATATGTTCTTCGGCTACTCTCTTCATCTTCTTTTATCCAGTCACTCCTTGCCCCCCTGACCTCCATCAGTCTGTCTCATGTATCCATGCCTCTGGTTCTATTTTATTCGTCAGTTTATTTTGTTCATTAGATTCCACATATAAGTGAGATCATATGGTATATGCCTGTCTCTGACTAGCTTATTTCACTTAGCGTAATAATCTCCAGATCCATTCATGCTGTTGCAAAGGGTAAGAATTCCTTTTTTTTTTTTTACAGCCATGCACATTTAGCTTTAATGTTTAATTTTTAAACATAATATTAGAATTTTTAAATTGAGATAATACATAACCAAATTGATTGTTTAATAATATTAAAGCATTCAATTCAGTGATTTTTTTGTATATTTATGAAGTTGTGCAACCATCACTACTATCAAATTCTAGCATATTTTTATCACCCCCAAAAGTAATCTTATATTCATTAGCAGTCACTCCCATTCTTCCCTGCCTCCAGACTACTAATCTATCTATGCCAATGGATTTGCTTATTCTGAATATTTCAATTCAATGAAATCATACAATATGTGGTATAGTATGTCTGGCTTCTTTCATTTAGCATAATGTTTTCAAGATTTATTCATGTTATAGCATGTATTAGTACTTCAGTCCTTTTTAGGGCTGAAAATATTTCATTATATGGATATACCACATCGTATTGATTCATTCACTGGTAGATGGACACCAAGGTTATTTTTACATTGTGGCTATTATGAATAATGCTGCTATGATCACTCATATACAGATTTTTGCATAGATGTATGCTTTTATTTTTCTAGAAATGGAATTGCTGGGTAATATGTTAACTCTATGTTCAAGTTTTTAGGAACTGCCATCTTGTTTTTCATAGCAGTTGCACCATTTTACATTACCACCAGTGATTTATGCGAGTTTCAGTTTATCCATATCATTGCCAACAATTTTTGTTTTCTGTTGTTGTTTTTATCCAACCTAGTGAGTGTGAGGTAGTTAGCTTATTGTTGGATTTTCATTTCCCTGATGAGCATCTTTTTATGTGCTTTTTGGTCATTTGCATATATTTTTTAAAGAAATGTCTATTCAGAAACTCTGCCCATTTTTAAATCACATTGTTTGTTCTTGTTAAGTTGTAAGAGTTCTTTATATATTCTAGACATTAGACCCTACTCAGATATATTATTTGCAAATATTTTTTATTCCATTTTGTGGGTCGTCTTTCCCCTGACTTAATAAGCTTCCTTCAATGTGCACAATTTTTTAAGTTTGATGATGTCCAGTTTACTTTTTTCTTTGGTTGCTTATGCTTTTAATGTCATGTTTAAGAAACTGTTGCCTAACCCAGGGTCACAAAGATTTACAGCGCTACCTCCTTTTAAGAATTTTATAGTTTTAGCCTTTATATTTAGTTCTTACATTTATTTTTAGTTAATTTTTGTGTACTGTTTGATGTAAGATTCTAAACTCTTCTTTATGCTGGTGGGTATCCAGTTACCCCAGCTCCATTTTTTAAAAACTATTCTTTCCTCATTAAATGATCTTAGCACCCTTGTTGAAATCAATTCCATGGATTCCATTCTGGACACTCAGTTATATCCCATTGACCTACATGTCTCTTCTTAGGCTAATACTAGACTGTTTTGATTCTCTACTATAGAATGCCTTGAAATTGAAAAATGTGAGTTCTCCAACTTTTTTAAAGTTTGTTTTGGCTATTCTGGGTCCCTGGATTTTTTAGGATCAGTTTGTACATTTTCTGTAAAAAAAGGAATTTTGCTATTTAATAGGGATTGCACTGAATTTGTGGATTTGCAGATTATCTTCAAATATTAAGTCTTACAATTAATAAACAAGGAATGTCTTTTCATTTATTTAAAGAATTTCAACAATATTTTGTAGTTTATAGTGCTCAAGGCTTGGTTAAATTTATTTTTAAACTTGGTTAACTTCTTGGTCAAATTTATTTTTAAATAGTTTTCTTTTTGATACCTTAGTAAATGAAATTGTTTTCTTGTTTACATTTTAGGATTGCTTGCTGCTAGCATGTAGAAATACAACTGATCTTTATGTTGATCTTGTATCCTACAATCTTGCTGACTCATTTACTAGCTATAATAATTATTTTGTGGATTCTTTAGGGTTTTCTATATATAAGATCTTGTCATCTGTGAACATAGGATAAATTTTCTATTTTTGCAAAATATGTTATTGGGATTTTGAGAGGGATTGCATTGAGTCTGTAGATCACTTTGGGTAATTTGGACATTTAATATATATATATATATATTGATTTCAGAGAGGAAGGAAGAAGGAGAGAGAGTTAGAAACATCCGTGATGAGTGAGTATCATTGATTGGCTGCCTCCTTCTGGGGATCAAGCCCACAACCCAGGCATGTGCCCTTGACCAGAATTGAACCCGACTCTTCAGTCTGCAGGCCAACGCTCTATCCACTGAGTGAAACCAGCTAGAGCAATGTGGACATCTTAACAGTATTAAGTTTTCAATCCATGAACATGTCCTGCCTTTTCATTTATTTGTATCTTCTTTCATTTGTTTCAGCAGTGTTTTATAGTTTTCAGTGTACAAGTCTTTCATCATCTTGATTAGATTATTCCTAAGTATTTTATTCTTTTCAATCCTATTGTAAATGGAATTATTTTCTTAATTTTCTTTTCTAATTGTTCATTGTTAGTGTATACCTATTTCTCAATTTGGTGAGCTATCATTCTCATGATTTTCTTTCCTTGATTGGGCATGGTTTTATTTAGTTTATGGACATATGTAAAATAACTATATTTTAAATTTTTGTCTAGTAAGTCCAATATCTGTGCTTCTTTGGGGAGAGTTTCTTTCTTTTTAAATTTTGTATGGTGTATAATTTCTTGTTTTATTACATGCCTTGTAATTTTTGTTGAAAAAATTACATTTGAATAGTGTGATAGTGCAAATTTGAAAATCATTTTCTCCTTACCCCCTTCACTTTTTGTTGCTTCTTATTGTAGTTGTTATTGTTCATTCATTGGCTTTTCTAAACTATTTTGTACAATCTTTATTCTTTTTTCCCTGCAATAAATGTTTTTTTTTAAATTTATCCTAAACTCATAATCACGAGGGGGGAAAACAAACACTTTTTCAAATTCCATGTTCTAGTTTTAAGATAAAGAATCAAGTTTGCCACAGAGAACAAGAATCTCTATAAGCATTAAAATTTTAAGGATATAGAAGCCCTTTGTATATACTTATTTTACTATTTTTATTACCAGCTTACTTTTTTTTTAATGACCTACACCCGTGGTCGGCAAACTGCGGCTCACGAGCCACATGCGGCTCTTTGGACCCTTGAGTGTGGCTCTTCCACAAAATACCACGGCCTGGGCGAGTCTATTTTGAAGAAGTGGCGTTAGAAGAAGTTTAAGTTTAAAAAATTTGGCTCTCAAAAGAAATTTCAATCGTTGTACTGTTGATATTTGGCTCTGTTGACTAAAGAGTTTGCTGACCACTGCCCTACACTATGGCCCAAATGTTAACTTTTAACAGGACTCACTAATCACTTCTTTATGCTTAGTTACTGGCACAATCCATGTTTCACCTTGGCTTCAACCAAGTCTTATTATTTTGTTGTTTTATTTTTATAGCAGTATTAAATGTTGTCCTGTAGAAGTATTTCTCCTAGTTCTATTTGAAAGTCTGTATTAGAGAACAAGCAACACCAGACTCATTGATTACATACATACCCAGGCTTCTCCAGTAATACTTAAAACCCCTCAGCCAAGAATGCCTTTTTTATGGCAGGTCTGGCTTGGGGAGATGGTAGCAATAATCAATGAAGTGGACCTGCCCTCTGACAGTCTGATTAACAAAGCCAAGGACCTAAGGGACAATAGACATAAGGGAAGTCGCTTATTCTTCCATCTATCCACTCCCACTTGGGTCATCAACTCTCACCTTCTACAGGCACATGAACTTAGGGTGTCTAAAGTAGTTCCCATGAGAGCTACCCCAACAATTGCCTGCCTTACCAGCCTGCCATTGGCCAGGCTCCTCCAGGAACTGATTACTCTGGTAGAATTCTTAAAACACAAGAACTTCCTCTTTGCCTCAGAAGAGTAAGAAAGCGTGTACAATATAAGTCTAAAGCAATACATTCTAATCAGTGCTGCAAAAGACTGTGTTACTGTAAAAACAATAAGCTCAAACTAGCTTTCTGAAAATATTTTGTAGAATGGGCTAGCTAACATTAAAAAAAATTTTGCCCATATTTGTTCTTAGCTTCCATTCTATTTAAACATTTCTAGAGCAAGTAGTTACTACAATGGGAGAGAAAAATAAAAAGATCATATATCTGGACCTAAACCTATGAACATGGATCCACAGGCACACTCTTAACGGTTTTCCCAAGAAACACGTTTCAACAGCTTTACCATGCAGAGCTACGGCTTCTGGGAAGGGTTTGCAAATCAGTCTCTACAGATGCGCTAGTTCCCCTGGAAGTAGCTCGGTTAGGGGACACTACCGTCAGCCTTGGGGGGGGCTCTAGGGTTTCGTGGTGGAGGAACTTGCCCACCCAGGAAGCTGATCAAATCTCCTCTACAAATAGCTCTCCTGTGCTTTTTTAACCCACGCCAACGCATCCTTATGGCGTGGCTGACAGCCAACCTGAATCCCAATATCAAAACTTCGCTGTTGGGTGTCCACGCTGTCTTTGTAGAGGTTGGTGACTGCGGCGGCTGCGTTTTGGAAGGGGACCCGGGGAGAATGTCCTTGTGGGGACACACTCGGTCTTTGGAGAGCCGGTGGCTGGTGCTCGGGCTGCAGCTCCGGGGTGGCTGCTCACCCTGCTGGGCCTCGGCCCGGCACTGCCGCTCCCACTTGGAGAACCAGTTATCGGCGTGCTCCTGGATCTCTCCCTCGCCCTCTCCCTCCCGCTCCTCCATCCTCGTGGCCGGCTAGGCCTCCCGCTCCCCGAGGACCTGCGAGCCCCGCCCCGGGCCTCCCACCCTTGGGCCCCGCTGAAGGTCGCCGCCGCCACCCCCCTCGCCTCTAATTCGGAGCCCCGTCTCCTGTCCCCCCAGGGCAGCCGCTGCTGACAACCTAGACCTCCCCGCAGCAGTGCCAGCCTCAATCTTTATTCTTGATCATTTTGGCCACTGAACTCTCTGTTCCGTTAACCTGGTGATCAACTGGTGATGGGACAAAGATTTCCTTAGATGGCTGGAAATAAAATCTCCCGGTGTGGGGTGAGCTGTGTTGGTGAGTTTGGACGTGCCTTCAATACTTAGCCAGGAAGGTTACATCTCTGCTGTAGCCTTCCCTGCCTGCCTGTGTGCAGCGCCAAGACTGGTCAGAGGTGAGCATGTAGGGCCTTCTCCTGTCTTTTCTAAACGTGCACACACAACCTGCTGGGTTCCCAGTATTCTGTAGCTTTTCACAACCCTTCTTCTTCAAAGCATCTCCTTCTGTAGCCTTTCTTCCCAAGCTTCCTTGTTTGTTGGTCTGTTACCTGCCCGGTCATCCATTGCCCTTAGCTATGACTAAACTAGTTGCTTGGCAAAAATAGTTTGTGCAGCTATTTGAGAATAGACTTAAATTGTAAAGAGGGATTTCGCTACTTAGTCTGAACATATTCTATGTGTGTATGTTTAAAATAATCACTGACTTCTATTAAAACAAAGTTCCAGAATACTGTTTTAACTAATTTAATTCCAGTAAAAGGTTTTGAAAGTTGTTTCTATCTATAACTTCAGAACAAAAAAAGTCTGTAGCCTAGTTAACAGTAACAGCAAGATTGATATAGAAATTTATGGTTTATAAATTTATGGTTATACATTTGTATGGTTTCTCCATATACTGTCCCTTCAATTTTTACCAAAAAAAAAAAATGTATTCACAAATGAGAAGAATGTTCAGAAATGTTGAAATAACCTGGAGTCAGGGTTCTGAATCTTTATAAGAGCCGTAATCAGAAGTGTTCCGTGTCTCATAATTGGCCAAACTGGCACTAACTACAAATCATATGCTTTTCCTAATACCATGCATTTATTAGTAAAAACAATGTGCTCCTGCTCGAATGGCAGGGACTGGGTGTGAACCACTTCTATAACTAAGCACTTCATGGAATTGATGCAGGGCAAGTCTGGAATTCTGCCTTCTACCTCTGCCTGTCATCATTAAAATCATTCCTTAATGTAATGGTGTAAATGGGCTTCCCGGTATTTTAGGCTTGTCTCCGAGGAGGGACTTGCCTGAAACCTTTGATGTTTTATAATCAGAGAGCCTTTTTGATCTTGCTTGGTTATACCAATTTTGCATAATATTCCCCAGTCGATGGTAATTCTATCATATTAAAATTACTCAGTTTTATGCTTGATGGTCATCAAAGAATATTTGTTTCAGCCAAATTAATTGCCTGTGATATAAAAGCAACCAAGGGATTCGTTTCTGTGAGAAGTTTAAAAGCGGGTTCACTATCTAAATTTCAAATGTCTATTAGGTTAAAATTGTTTAAGCCTTTCCTTCCAACCTTGGGGGAGAACAAAGGTCATATGCCAAAAGAATTATCTTTAATATGTGTCAGAGTTTAGAGATACCAAAATAAATAAAAAGTCGAGACAACCCAAGGGAATAGACGTGTGCTTGATTTTAGAGTTAGCTGTCGCTACGGGAGCCTTACAAGAAACGAAATACCTCTGTTTATGAACCTGAAGAACATTTACTAAGCAGTCGGGGTTCTGAATCTTGACGAGCACAGTCATCAGAAGCATTCTTCTGTGGAGAACCGTGTCTGGATGGAGAGATGGTGGGAAAAGTGGGTTTCAAGCCAGACCCTTTGTCTTGGCTTTGCTAATCTGTTTTAATTCTTTGCAGGTTTATTTTTAGGCTTGTTTCTATTGGCAGAATACGTATGAAATATATATATTTTTAAACTGAACAAAAATTTTTATTGCCACACATTAATAATTTTTTAATAATGCTTAATAAAATGTAGCAGTGTGCCACATCAGGTATAGATATTGGGAGGAGATGCCTTTATCGCCCTTTCTTAAATTGTCCACTGTCACTGCAACATTTCCAGCCCTGTCACTAGACTGGGGAGAGGACGTCATAATGCTTAGCTCTCCTAATTCAAGTGATATGGTAGGTTCAGATGACATAAAGTAGTCTAAAGCCAAGAAAAAGAAAAAGTGTTTGAGTCACATAGCCAAATCTCACAAACTGTTGGCAGTGGCTGTGGGATAGCTGGAACCCAGACTTAGACACCATTAGGATTTATTCAACATTTGACTCTGATTCTCACTAAATATCGGCTTCTTCATGTTGACTTCACCCTCATGACCCCATCTACTTCTAATTACCTCTCAAACACTCTACTTCTTAATACCATCCCCTTGGGGGTAGGGTTTCAACATATAACTTTTGGGAGGACACACATGCAGTCCATAACATTTCACCACTGGCCCCCCAAATTCACGTCCTTCTCACATGAAGATTACATTAATTTCATTCCAACAACTCCAGATATCTTAACTTGATCTAGCATCAAATTCCTCATCAGCTGTGAAACCAAACATGTTACACGCTTCCAAAATGCAATGGTGAGACATTCCCATCCCAAAAAGGAAAAATAGGAAAGAAAAAGGGGTAACAGCTCCCAAATAAGTCCAAAACATAATAGGGCAAACAACATTATACCTTAAGGCTCAAGAATAATGCTATATGTATTATATACTGTATTCTTGCAATACAGTAAGCTAGAGAAACAAATGTTGTTTTTTTTAAATCAGAAGAAAGATAAAATAAATTGATAGTACTGTATTTATTGATACCAATGTTATATTACCTAAAACACTGTGGATGTTATATGTATTACACTAGATATCAAAATTAAAAGACAAGACAATGTGAAAAAATTCATATGAAGAAGCAGCAATATGATTGCTTAATGTAGGTAGCCTATTGTAATTAATATAAGAGGTAGCTACAAAATTATTACAGTAGTGCAGTATGCACTACAGTTAATTTTATATTGTTATGATTCCATCTACATCTTTAAGTTTGTTTCTCTCAGCCGTGAATGGCACCATGTATGGTCTGTAAGTGTGTGTGTAAGCTTTGATAAATTTTGAAGTTTTCTGATAGATTTGTTTATATTTTATGGTAGTAAACTATAAAATAGACTGGTATCTACATGTATTTTATACATTCATGAAAAGTGTAATTTTTTCTTAATTTTCTTTGGTATTTCTAGGCTACATGGTTTGTCTGCCAGTTTTTTTCAAATTTTTGCATATCTACAAAATATTTTCAGAAATATTTACTGAAAAAAATCTGCGTATGAGTGGATCCATGCAATTCAAGCCCACATTATTCCAGGGTTAATTGCACTCATTTCCTAGCCTCTCTTGTATATTCATACATATACAAGTTTATTTATACATATACAAGTAATCATAGATTTAAAAATTCATGCATGGGAATGATAAATACCAGATTCAAGACAATGTTACCTCTGGGGTAAAGAAGGAAAGGAGACAGGGAAAGAAACGCATAAGGATTTCAATTACTTGAAATATTTTACTTCCTAAGCTGAGAGAGAGTTTGATACATGCCTATTGCTATGAGTCTATATGCCTAAAGTGTTTCACAATGATCTGTCTATCCTGTCCTTCCTGTCCATCTATCCACCATCTGCCTGTCTACCTATCATTATCTATCTTTCATCTACCTATCTGAAGCATGCATGGCAAAATGGAAGTTTTATGTTTATTCTCCTGACTTTGCTGATTATTTTAAAAAATATAATTTTCTAAAAGGTTATACTTACTACCGTGTGGATAATGGATAGAGGAGATACGAGGGGGTGTAAGATGTCTCTGAGTCTTAGCAGCAGCAGATAGAAGAAAAGAGTGAATCTGAAAACTGTTAGGAAACTGAATGGATGTCCATAGAGACTACTGGAAAGTGCTGGTGCAAAGATGGTTCTCGTGTTTCTATCACGAGCCTCCCTGTGGACAATAAAGTGGCTTTTCTGTGACTAGAAAATACATGTTGAAAGGGTGATGTTGATAGTTGGGGCAAGATGAGACCCAGTCTATCTGAATTTTAATAGTGGCGATTTATATTTTATTGCACTATTCCTTGATGTGTTGTATATCCTAATAAATACATCCTGGAGCCTTTGCTAGTGTCCAATAGAGTAACTTTTCTGAAAATTCCAAGTTAATTTTTTGTTTGTTTCTTTAAAGAAGTATACTCTTTCAAGTGGCATTATTACAGTTTATACTGAACAGGCTGGTCCAGGAGAGATCCATTACTTGGTTCGGCTGGTTGACAATCTAGGCTTTGGACTGGAGAAATGCTGATTGGGTTGAAACAGTGCTTGCAGCTGAGACTCATCTGTTAGGAAAGAGATGTTGCCTGAAGATGCTCGCCGGAGGTTGCAGAATGTGCTGATCTGTGACCTGGAGAAGGCCCGAAAGAGGGCAATGTGCAAGGCTTTCAGGTGAAAAATGTGCGCTGCAGGCACTTTGTCCCCCAGCGTGGCTTCCCTGGGTGCTGCTAATTGACCAGAACCTGCTGCATGTTGCATTGTGTCATTATTTTTTTCTGCATTAGTTCTGGATGTAGGATTATTGTTACTCTTCTTCAGCCATGGTGGGAAGGCACACCTATCAGTTCTTTCTCACTTTCATAACCCAAAGTTATATTTAAGATTTTGCCATTGAACTGTTTATTTTGTTACTGTTGTTGTTGTTGGTGGTGGTGGTGGTGATGTTTTCAGTGCCTGATCAAATTCTTGGCAAGAGGCAGGAATTGATGGTTCTAATTTTTTTATTGCTGATGCCAAGTGCTATAATAGAGTATAAAGAGAGTTAGTGGATTAGTATTAATCCACAAAGTATGAATCAAGTGAGCAATGGTGCTGCTTAAGAACAAAGACTCAGCCTAGGTTCATCTATATCACCCTATTAGAGATGTGCCACTTTTCCAGGGTTGATTTTTTATGACCACTTCCTTTATTCTGAATTATAAAAGGTTTTATAACATCTATGGAGAACATAGACCATCCTGATAACCTGAGGGTTCGTTTTAGTTAAGAATACAAATTTTACTAATATGTCTTTATTCCCTGAGACCAAACAGAGATTACATATTTTATTTTTATTTTTTTAGTTACGTTCCAAGAATCCATCAGTGGGAAGCGGGAAACAAAATAGGACAAAACAGAACAAAACAAAAATGAGATCTTGATAGAAGAGAGAAAGACTCGAAGGCCTGTCTATCCTTTCCTTGTAAGAAAGTAGACCTTCCGTAAACTTCATATAAAGAACGTTTGAAAAATGTAACCGGACATTTCTGGGGAAAGGTGGTATTTCTGATTTGCATTCTCAGCCATCACAACAGTATCCAGTTTGTTAAAGGAGAAGCTTCAAGGAAAATTCATATTAGTATTCCAGGGCTTGGATCCTAGGTTTATCAAGACTGTGAGAGAGCCTTATAGACCACTTGTTCCTGCTCCGTTTATCACGGTGAAGGCTTCCGCTTTACCTTCTCTGAACCTCACATTGTCTCAGGTCCATTCAAGCACTTTGAATGTTGCTAGTACTCATAGGAAAAAAGTACAACTTTTCAAATTATAACTCATTGACCCCCTCCCCGTCTCCTTTCTAAAGTCACAGTCCCATACCTGCCAGGCTCCTGTGCTTGCCTTTACCTGTTATATACAGTTGGTTTTTTTGGAGCAGTCTCTCAGTCTTAGCACTATTGATCTGGAGATGGAGAATTCTTAGCTGTTGGGGTCTGTCCTGTGCATTGTAAGGTGTTTAGCACCATCCCTGGCTTCAATCCAGTAGGTGCCAGTAGTACTCAGCCATACAGTGACAACCAGAATGCCTCCCGATCTTACCAAATGTCCCTGGGGCAAAATTGCTCCTCGCTGAGAACAACTGTTGTAGAGAGAACGTTTCCATGTGTATCCAAGGGGAAGCAATGGTGAAATACTGGGATTCTGAAACCTCATTGTTATTTGGATGTTTTCATACAGATGGATATATTTTTTAGGAATTCATGGGAAATGCCTAAAAAATTCATGAGGCAGGAACCTCCTTTTGTAGAAGCACCACACAGGATTATCGGCTGCGTACTGACTCTGACAGCAGCATGCAAACAAGGCTCACCTTTCCACGCTAGTGCTGAAATACCAGTGAATGAAAAACCATTTCTACTCCAGCGACTCTTGGTAGATCCTTGACCAAAATGAAAGTTAACATACATCAGCATTAACAGTGGACCCTGTTTCAGGAACGAACATCACTGCTGGCTTTCATTAGTGAAAGACACCACACATATTTATATTCATTCCTGTTTGTAAGAATCTGCTTTACTCTGCTATTTTGGTATCATTATGAAAGTACAAATAATGCCCAGAGAGGTAGTTAAAGCCATTTAATTGGCATGTGAATAAATAAAATGTTCAATTAAGACGGCCAAATGCCAGGGATTTGAATGAGTTGAATGCTTTTCTGTGACTTGACATGACACATTACTGGTGACTTGCATTCACAAAAGGCTCTGCTTTATAAGACACGGGGTTAATTGTTAATATTTGGCTTAAACCATGTCATTCTTTTGTTACCTTGTTTTTGTTTTTCCATTTTGTTCATTGCTTAAATTCATGAAAAATAGTTCTTGTTTTAATAAATATTTTCCTTATCTTAGGACCTCCTAAGGCAGTGATCGGCAAACTCATTAGTCAACAGAGCCAAATATCAACAGTACAACGATTGAAATTTCTTTTGAGAGACAAATTTTTTAAACTTCTTCTAACGCCACTTCTTCAAAATAGACTCGCCCAGGCCGTGGTATTTTTGTGGAAGAGCCACACTCAAGGAGCCAAAGAGCCGCATGTGGCTCGCGAGCCGCAGTTTGCCGACCACTGTCCTGAGGCTTTATTTACTCAATGACACTCTCATTTGATGTGAAGTGCCATATGTTTTAATATACTGTGCAGCTGCGAGATTGAATGATTTTTAATTGGCATCTTTCAACTTCCAAGCAGCTTGCACAAATTAGGAAGATTCTACTCTGCTTATCAGGAGCAAGCCGGTTGTAGCTTATCACATCTGTGCTGATCTTAAAAATTATCAGACATAAAATCATTTATTGTCCAATCAAGTAAATCAGAAAGCTTCTACCACTAGCTAAATGTTCAGAGGTTTTTTTTAAATAGAATAATAATGATGATATAATTGTAATAAAAATTAAGTGTACTTACGCATGATAAATATTTTTAATGTTCTTACTTGTTCTGCTGGTCATTTATCCTGCTACCTATTTTAGAAAGAGTCATTTCTGAATCTTATGGAAAACTAGAGGCCTGGTGCATGAATTCGTGCACGGGATGACTTTGCTAATGAAAGCCAGTATGGCTGCAAGTAACAGACAAATCTATCTTAGCACCTTGAACAAGAGAGAGAAGTAAACCTTATCTCTACCCATAACATTTCCTCCTTAAGAGCTTAAATGAGCTTTGTAGGTCATGCTGCCACTATTGGACCATAGGATGCCATGTGCTGACTGGTTTAACCCTTTGCACTCGCTTGCTTTTTTCTCGATTCCTTTATTCTACTCGGGATTTAATTTTTTAAATACCCCAGATTTTACAAAGCATGGCAGTAGAATAAAAAACTGGAGTTTCTTTTCATACAAACTTATTTATTTGGATATTTTTATATTTCAAATTATTGATACATTCAAAGAGTATAAAAAGAGCTGCTACCGATGCTAACCGTGTCGAGTCACACTCGACATCCGAGTGCAAAAGGTTAAGATTCCCTTCCTGAACCAATTATTGCCAGGTAGAGGAGAATATCAAGGCAGACTTGAGTCTAGGCATTAGACTAATCAGGATTCAGTTCTGAAATTGGAAACAGCTTCTCCTGAATCTCTTAGACCTGTGGTCAGCAAACTGCGGCTCGCGAGCCACATGCGGCTCTTTGGCTCCTTGAGTGTGGCTCTTCCACAAAATATCACGGCCTGAGTGAGTCTATTTTGAAAAAGTGGCATTAGAAGAAGTTTAAGTTTAAAAAATTTGGCTCTCAAAAGAAATTTCAATCGTTGTACTGTTGATATTTGGCTCTGTTGACTAATGAGTTTGCCAACCACTGTCTTAGACAGTGTGAAAGAGGGGTGTATTTTTAAAGCAAAAAAAAGCCTTTCTATAAGAGGAGGAAGGGGAAAATGAATCCTGGTAGCCAATCAGTGTGTTCACTATTTTTTGGAAGGGCTAGATGCGGGTGAAAAATACCCTAGAAACATGTTTTCTGGCCTATAAGAAACCCATTCTTATCAAACTAGATTCTTGCAGGGAAAACAGATTTTTATAAGGCCTTTCTGAAATGCTATATTAAACTCATGCAGCTTGGCCCATACCCAACAATGGTTCTTAGAATCAAAGGCCAAATTCAGACCTTTTGTGCTTCTATAAAACTGCATTGCTGATTAGCAGATGAATCTGTTGCCATGGCAATTATGATGTTCTGTATTGTATGCTACCACTTTAGAATAGGATCTAGAAAAATGAAGGTCCTAGGGTAGGAAACAAAAGGCTTCTTGGTAATAAGACCAAATGGAATTAAAACTTGGGCATCAAAACTATGGGAAACTCTATTGCAAAATGAGAAGATCTGTGTTTTAAAGGGACAGTATTAAACCTCAAAAAAATGAGACTATACTTCACTTATTTATCCTTATTTCCAAAGGGTTCTAGGTAGCCTTTGACATTGAAACTCATAAAATGTGGCAATTAAAAAACATTAGGAAAGAGAAGGAGGGAAGGATTAAGGGAAATGATAGAGAGTATGTGAGAGAGAAAGCACAGTGAAATCTTTAGGACAAAGCCTCCATTTTTCTTAACTTCCAGACTTTAAAAGCTCTGCTAAATTCTGGCAAAGTTACTTGGCCTCAATCTCACTAAATTGCTCTCAGAGGTGTCCTTTCTGCTACATAGCTAATGTATTGAGTTTTTTTACACTAGAATTTTATTCCCGAGATGTAAAATTCTTTTTAATGAATGCAATATTTACCATCTTTCTGAGAATATTGGCTGTACTTCTGAAGTCTTCTTAATTCTTTTACTTGGTATGTATTCTTCTCTTTGTTGAGTTTTGTGCTTTTGATTCATAGTTGTGGCTTCCCTCCAATGTTGGGTGATATTTGGTTGTATACTCATTTTAGGATTGAAATTTCCTTATTAGCCTGCTGTGTTTATTTTACAACTTGCCTGTAGGACAAGCAGGACAGGATGCTGGGTTTGGGAGATATTTCAGCTTTGCTTCATTAAATATAAAGGAGATAGTGGGACAACTTTTGGGCAGACTGTCAGTACCTAATGATTTGGGCACAGAGTCCCCATTCTTCTAGGTCAAGCATGTCAAACTTGCGGCCCCCATCAATATTTTTGCGGCCCAGCCAATATAATGATATGTAAGAAACATTTTAATAAAAATTACATAACTTAATTTTTACAATATCCTGTTATATATAATTATTAATAATGAACTACAACATTCACTAATGACTGATTAATCGTGTTGCATTCATTTCCCTTACACACCTTACATGCAGGCCCACCATTTCTCTCCACTAATACTAGCAGCGAATATTTTAGCAGCCGATTGCCATGTCATTAGTCTTGTACTGACTTGTTTGGTGTGCAACAGGAAATATTTCACTTTCGGAGAACAAGAGAAATAGGTTTATTTGTGTTATGCTTATTAATTTGTGCAATTATTCAGTGTCTGGTAAGTTAATGTTCAAGAAAAAATATTAATTTTTTATTAAAATGTTCTATTATTTTATGTTAACGATTACTCATTTATTTCAGCCCTTAGTATTCAGCATGACTCTATTAAAATAAACCTACGTTTCCATGAAAATTGAAGCTTTTCTATTTTTGTGGCCCACATAAACTTAAACCTTGTTTATTTGGCCCATGTTAGCCTTTGAGTTTAACATGCTTGTTCTAGGTGTTACTAACCTAAAGACTTTGCCCCCGTGTCTCCAATTCAAATATCCTTATTCACTGCTCTGGGAAGATGATCTCTTTTGTTCTCGATCTGACCCCAGGAGTGAGAGGTTATGTGTAGGAGTCATAATGCCTGGCTATTGTCAGTTACCTCAGAATCCCATGCAATGCAGGGATCAAACGTTGCTTGTTTGGAGCACCCTTGTAGCCATACTTACTTCTCAGCAGTACTCTCCATTGTGTACTTGATTGTGGATCCATTCTTCGAGCAAATGTTGTCTCTCTTCTTTCAAGAATCATCATAATTGCTGGTCAATAGGGCACACAATTTCTTATGTTCAAGTGTGATTATAGATTTACCAAAATATCTTTTCAATCATTTTTAGGGATTGAGGCAAGAGGAGAAAGCTGCAGCAGGTACTCATTCCACCAATCCTACCTAATTATAGACAAATATGCAAATTGACCAGACCTCCGGCACACCCACAAGCCACACCCATAAGCCACGCCCACCATCCAATCAGAGCGAGCATGCAAATTAACCCAAACCAAGATGGCTACAGCCACAGAGAGCAAGGTTTCCTAGGTATCAGAGGAAGCCAAGCTTTCCGCCTGCCCTTGCCAGGCCTAAGCCTCCACTCAAGCTACAAAGTTTCAATTATAGAAGGTAAACAAATTCAAACAAATGGCGGCAGAATGGAGCTTGAGAGAGCAGGCCAGGGTTGCCGCCGGCAACAGGGAAAGCAAAGCTTTCAGCACACCCTGGCCGGGACCACCCGCTTAAGGCAACAAAGTTTCAATTATAACCCCAACAGAAATGGCTGCTGGCCTTGGAGGGAGCCCCAGGCTTGGCTCCGCTCCAGGCTACAAAGTTTCAATTGTAGAAGGAAAATTCCAGATACCAGGGCCTCCCCTTGGGTTGCCAGGGGGCGTGGCCTGCCTGCAAACCACCACAGGCCCCTCGCTCAGGCCACCCCACGCCCCAAGGGAACCCCACCCTGATCAGGGACACCCTTCAGGGCAAACCAGCTGGCCCCCACCCCTGTACCAGGCCTCTATCCTAACTAATAAAAGAGTAATATACAGATTGATCATCACTGCAACACACAATATAGCTGCCCCCATGTGGTCAAAAATCCTACCCCCATGTGGACACAAGATGGCCACCACAAGATGGCCAGCAGGGGAGGGCAGTTAGGGGTGACCAGGCCGGCAGAGGAGGGAAGTTGGGTGCAAACAGGCTGGCAGCAGAGTGGTTAGGGGGTGATCAGGCTGGCAGGCAGAAGCGGTTAGGGGCAATCAGGAAGGCAGGCCGGCAAGCATTGGGAGCCAGCAGTCCTGGATTGTGAGAGGGATGCCCGACTGCCCGTTTAGTCCCGATCCCAGTGGGATCGGGACTAAACGGGCAGTCAGACATCCCTTGAGGGGTCCCATATTGGAGAGGGTACAGGCTGGGCTGAGGGACAACCCCCCTCCGTGCACGAATTTCGTGCACCGGGCGTCTAGTTTGAAATAAAAGTATTTATTCTCAAACGGTTTCACTGACATAAAAACAAATACAGAATTAAGGAGTTTTTGAAATTTTGTTTTTCAAACATACTATTCCTATGTGAGAATCAGATACATGTCCCTTTTTTTCCCCATTTTCACAATCACCAACTGTGATTCCCATAACAAGGCTTGTGGTAGGCTAGATGATGTATAAAGAACAGAGCTTGAAATATACATAATGCAGCTAGAATCTCTTTATGTGGTGGTCAGGCCCGTCGGTATTGATGTGGTTATAAATTGCCACAGCCCATGGTCCTGTCTTGTAGGACTTGCTATTATTACTTGTGGAGCATTAAGACCATTGAACTTTAGAACTGTGGAGGCTATAAAGAACCTTACAGCTCTGGCCTGTGTGGCTCAGTTGGTTGAGAGTCGCCCCATGCTCTGAAAAGTCAATAGTTCAATTCCCTGTCAGGACACATGCCTGGGTTTCTGGCTCCATTCCCAGGTGGAGGTGTGCAATAAGCAGCTGGATGATGGTTCTCTCATCCATGTTTCTTTTCCTTTCTCTCTCTCCTCCTTCCCCGCCCCCTACTCTAAACAAAACGAAACAAAACAAAACAAAAAAACAAATAAAACACACACACACACACACACACACACACACACACACACAAACAAACAAACCGACAACACCATATTTTTAAAAAGAACCTTAAAAAACTCAGCAAGATAGATATTATCTGCCTTTGGCATGTCAGGAAACTGAGGCTCAGTGAGGTTAAGGTTTTCAAATTCATGGAGCTAATTATAGAGTTAAATGTTGACCCCCCTGGCCCCAAGTCTTCCTCCCTAAGTCTGACAGCCTTCATTCAATGCTGCACTTGGTATAGCATATTTTATATTGGCTTCAGCTCAACATGATGGTAATCTCTTCTCTTGCTGTATTTACTTTCTAATTCCCACCCCACCCTCAAAAATCTGCTTATCATGAGGTTGTACCATATGAAATTGCTCTTATCCTCTCTAATAAAATGGTAATATGCAAATTAACCATCACTCCACTACATAAGCCATGCCCACCAGCCAAGCCACGCCCACCAGCCAATCAGGGCGAGTATGCAAATTAACCCCAATCCAAGATGGCTACAGCCACAGAGAGAAAGGTTTCCCAGGTAACAGAGGAAACCAAGCTTTCCATAGCCGTTGCAGGCCTAAGCCTCCACTCAAGCTACAAAGTTTCAATTATAGAAGGTAAACAAATTCAAACAAATGGCGGCAGAATGGAGTTTGAGAGAGCAGGCCAGCGTTGCCGGCGGCAACAGGGGAAGCAAAGCTTTCCGCACACCCTGGCTGGGCTCACCCGCTTAAGGCTACAAAGTTTCAATTGTAGAAGGTGAATTAACTGCCACAGAAATGGCTGTAGGAGGCTTGGCTCTGCTCCAGGCTACAAAGTTTCAATTGTAGAAGGAAAATAAATTCCAGATACCAGGGCCTCCCCTTGGGTTGCCAGGAGGCGTGGCCGGCCTGCAAACCACCACAGGCCCCTCGCTCAGGCCTGCAAACCACCACAGGCCCCTCGCCCCACGCCCCAAGAGAACCCCCACCCTTATCTGTGACACCCTTCAGGGCAAACCAGCTGGCCCCCACCCGTGCACCAGGCCTCTATCCTGTTTAATAAAAGAGTAATATACAGATTGATCATCACTGCAACACACAATATAGCTGCCCCCATGTGGTCAAAGATCCTGCCCCCATATGGACACAAGATGGCCACTACAAGATGGCCAGCAGGAGAGGGCAGTTGGGAGGCACCTGGCCTGCAAGGGAGGGCAGTTGTGAGGGACCAGGCCTGCAAGGGAGGGCAGTTGTGAGGGACCAGGCTTGCAAGGGAGGGCAGTTGGAGGTGATCAACCCTGCAGGAGAGGGCAGTTAGGGGTGACCAAGCTGGCAGAGGAGGGAAGTTGGGGGCAAACAGGCTGGCAGGGGAACAGTTAAGCATCAACCAGGCTGGCAGCAGAGTGGTTAGGGGGTGATCAGGCTGGCAGGCAGAAGTGGTTAGGGGCAATCAGGAAGGCAGGCAGGCAAGCAGTTGGGAACCAGCAGTCCTGGATTGTGAGAGGGATGTCCGACTGCCCGTTTAGGCCCGATCCTGTTGGACATCCTTCGAGGGGTCCCAGATTGGAGAGGGTGCAGGCTGGGCTGAGGGACAACCCCCCGCCGTGCACGAATTTCGTGCACCGGGCTTCTAGTATAGGATAAAAATGGTCAAATATTGACAATTTCATCTAGTTAAACCTAATATATTGTCTAATTGTGTAAAGCTATAGAGAAAATTTTAAATGTATTTATTAAATGTATCTGGATAAAAGAAGTTAATAGCATTATATAAAATTCAGGTGTACAGTATATCTGTATACTCTATTATGTGCTCACCACCCAAAGTCAGTCTCCTTCTGTCATGTTATATTTGGTCCCTTTTACCCTCTTTATCTTCCCCCCAACCCCTTCCCCTTCTGGTAGCCACCATTCTGTTGTCTTATCAGTAAGTTTGGAATTTGGTTTTTCTGCTTTTTTGTTTTATATCACACATGTGAGTGAAATCATAATGTCCTTCATATTTTTCTGGCTGAGGAGTATTCCATTGTCTATATGTACCACATGTTCTTTATCCAATTATCTGTCAAAGGACACTTGGGTTGTTCCCATGTCTTAGCTATTGTAAATAATGTTGCATTGAAGGTAGGGGTATGTATATCTTCATGAATGAGTGTTTTCAAATTTTCTGGGTAAATACCCAGACGAGGGATTGCTGGTAGCTCTATGATTAACAATTTGAAGAACCTCCGTTCTGTCTCCCATAGTGGCTGTACCACTTTACCCCGCCAACAGCAGTGTACAAGGGCTCCCTTTTCTCCACATCTCCTCCAAAACTGGTTTCTTGTCTTACTGATAATAGACATCCTAACAGGTATGAGGAAGTATCTCTTGTGGTTTTGATTTCATTTCTTTTAGATAGCGATTTTGTGCATTTTCTCACAAATCTGTTGGCCATTTGTATGTCTATATGTCTTCCTTGGCAAAGTGTCTATTCAACTCGCCTGCCCATTTTTAAATCAGATTGTTTGTATTTTTGTTGTTGAGTCATATGGGTTCTTTATATATTTTGGAGATTAGCCCCTTCTCAGAGCTATGGTTTGCAAATAATTTCTCCCATTGGATTGGTTGCCTTTTTGTTTTATTGACGGGTTTGTTGTTGTGCAGAAGCTTTTTAGTTTGATGTAGTCCCATTCATTTATTTTTGCTTTTATTTCTCTTGCCCTGTGGTCAAAGACCCCAGTGACACCAAGGTCCATACATTTAGAGCCTATGTTTTCTTCTATGTATCTTGCTGTTCCTAGTCTTATATGCAAGTCCTTAATCCATTTTGAGTTCATAGTTGTATATGATGTCAGATAGCAGCCTAGTTTCATTCTTTTGCAGTTTTACCACCACCATTTATTGAAGAAGCTTTTCTTTATTATATATTCTTGGCTCCTTTGTCGGATATTAGTTGTTGATATATGTGGGTTTATTTTTTTATTTATTTTATATTTTTATTGATTTCAGAGAGGAAGGAAGAGGGAGAGATAGGAACATCAGTGATGAGAGAGAATCATTGATTGGCTGCCTCCTGCATGGCCCCCACTGGGGATAGAGCCTGCAACCTGGGCATGTGCCCTTGACCAGAATAGAACCCAGGACCCTTCAGTCCTCAGGCTGACGCTCTATCCACTGAGCCAAACCAACTAGGGCTGTGTGGGTTTATTTCTAGGCTCTTCATTCTATTTTCATTGGTCTCTGTGTCTGTTTTTTTAGCTGATACTATACTGTTTTGATTAATATAGTTTTATAATCAGTTTTAATTCAGGGTGTGTGATAACCTTTGGCTTTGTTCTTATTCTTAAAAATTGCTTTGGCTATTTGGAGTGTTTTGTGGTTTCACACAAATTTGAGAATTTTTTGTTATATTTCTGTGAGAAATGCCATTGGTATTTGATAGGGATTGCATGAAATCTATATATTGTTTTTTAAAATATATGGCCAACTTAACAATGTTAACTCTTCCAATCCATGAACACAGGATATCTTTCTATTTCATTGTTTTTTCTTATACTTCTTGCAACAATGTCTTGGAAGTTTTCAGTGTGCAGGTCCTTCACCTCTTTTGATAAGTTTATTCCTAGGGATTTTATTTTTTTGTTGTTGTTGCAATTGTAAGTATATTTTATTGTGTGCCGTGGTCGGCAAACTGCGGCTCGCAAGCCACATGCGGCTCTTTGGCCCCTTGAGTGTGGCTCTTCCACAAAATACCATGGCCTGGGCGAGTCTATTTTGAAGAAGTGGCATTAGAAGAAGTTTAAGTTTAAAAAATTTGGCTCTCAAAAGAAATTTCAATCGTTGTACTGTTGATGTTTGGCTCTGTTGACTAATGAGTTTGCCGACCACTGGATAGGAATGCAACAGATCATTATATATTGATTTTTGTATCCTGCAACTTTACTGTTTATTGTTTCTAATAGGTGTGTGTGTGTGTGTGTGTGTGTGTGTGTGTGTGTATGTGTGTGAAGTCTTTAGAATTTTCTATTATATATAGAATCATGTCATTTATACAGTGACAATTTTACTTCTTCATTCCCAATTTAGATGCCTTTTATTTCTGTTTCTTGACTAACTGCTTTCCAGTATAGCAGTGGACAGTGGGCATCCTTGTCATTTTCCTGATCTTAGAGGAAAAGCTTTAGCCTTTTCACCATTGAATATGTTAACCTAGGCCTTGTCATATATGACTTTTTTTATGTTGAGGTTCTTTCCTTTTATAGCCATTTTATTGAGGTGTTGGTTTTTTTAAATCATAAATGGATGTTATATCTTGTCAAATGCTTTTTCTTCATCTATTATGGAATCACATGATCTTTATCTTTTATTTTGTTAATGTAGTATATCACATTGATTGATTTGAGGATACTGAAACATCCTTGCATCTCTGAAATGAACCCCATCTGACCGTGATATGTGATTTATTTTTCTAAATTGTTATTTGATTTGCTAGTAATTTGTTTAATATTTGTTCATCTATGTCATCAGAGACATTGGCCTATAATTTTTTTATATATTTATTTTTAATATGTTTTTATTGATTTTTTTAAAGAGAGGAAAGGCAAGGAATAGAGAGAAACATCAGCTGCTGCCTCCTGCATGCCTCCTACTGGGGATTGAGCCCGCAACCAGGGCATGTGCCCTGGCCAGGAGTCGAACCAGTGACCTCTTGGTTCACAGCTTGATGCTTAACCACTGAACCACACTAGCCAGGCAAATTTTCTTTTTTGGAGTGTTGCCCTTGCCTGGTTTTGTTATCAGGGTAATGTTGGCTTTTTAAAATGAGTTAGAAAGTATTCCCTCTTTCTCAACTTTTTGGAAGAGTTAGAGAAAAAAAATGGTATTACATCTTCTTTGAACATTTGGTAGAATTCACCAGTGAAGCCAGCTGATCCTGGACTTTTGTGTTGTGAGGTTTTTTATTACTGTTTTGATTTCCTCCCTAGAAATCAGTCTATTTACGTTTTTCCACTTCTTCATGATTCAGGAAGGCTGTATACTTTACCCTTGTACAATCCTCAGTATTTCTGTGGTGTCCCTTGTAACTTTTTCTCTGTCATTTCTGATTTTATTTTTATTTTTTGAGTAGCCTCTTTTCTCCTTAGCAAGTCTAGTCAGGGGTTTGTCAATTTTATATTTTCAAAATACAAGCTCTTTGTTTCATTTTTTTCCCTACTATCTTTTTGTTCTCTGCAGTATGTATTTCCAGTCTGATTTTTAATTATTTCCTTCCTTCTACTGACTTTGGGCTTTGTTTGTTCTTCTTTTTACAGTTCTTTAAGGAGCAATATTAGATTATTTAGGATTTTTCTTGTTTCTGTAGGTAGGCCTGGGAAGGTATAAACTTACCTCTTACTACTGCTTTTGCTGCATCTCAAAAAAAATTTGGTATGTCGTATTTATATTTTGTCTCTATCATTTGACCTCTTATTTAACTATTCAATTTTTTTTATTTCTATTGACTTTATTCAGGCAGGGCACATTGGTTAATAAAATTATACAGGTTTCAAGTGTACTATTCTATAATACATAATCAATATATTGTATTGTGTGTTCACCACCCAAAATCAAGTCTCCTTTGTCACCATCTATCCCCCCTTTACCCTCTGCTACCTCCCCCAAATCCCCTTTCCCTCTGGTAATCATACTGTTATCTGTGTCTATGAGTTTTTTGTTTTTGTTTTATTTTAGTTAATCTCTCCACCCTTTTCACCCAGTCCCCCAACAACCCCTCCTACCCCCAGCTGTGAGTCTGCTTCTATTGTGTTAGTTTAATTTTGTTCATTAGATTCCACATATAAGTGAAATCACATGGTATTTATCTTTCTCTGACTGGCTTATTTCACTTAATGTTTTCCAGGTCCATTCATGCTTTCATGAAAGATAGTATTTCCTTTTTGTATGGCCGAGTAGTAATCCATTGTGTAAATGTACCACAGCTTTTTTATCCACTCATTTACTGCTGGGCACTTGAGCTGCTTCCAAATTTTGGCTATTGTAAATAACACAAAAATGAGCATAGGGATGCATTTATTTTCTAAATCGTGTTTTGGGTTTCTTCACATATATTCCCAGAATTAGAATTGCTGATTATAAGGCAGTTCCATTTTTAATTTTTTGAGGAAACCCCATAGTGTTTTCCACAGTGCCTGTACCAATCTGCTTTCCCACCATGGTTTCCTTTTCTCCACATCCTCACCAACATTTGTTGATTTATTGATGAATGCCATTCTAACAGGTGTGAGGTGATATCTCATTGTGGTTTTAGTTTGCATTTCTTTGTATGCCCTCTTTGGAGAAGGGTCTATTCAAGTCCTTTGTCCATTTTTTAATTGGAAAAGTGTCTATTCGAGTCCTCTGTCCATTTTTAAATTGGATTGATTTTTTGTGTGTTGTGTTTATAAGTTGTTTACAAATTTTGGATATTAACCCCTTAAAAGATATATCATTTAGCTAATATGTCCTCCTATTCAGTGAGTCATCTTTTCATTTTGTTGATGGTTTCCTTTGCTGTGCAAAACTTTTTACTTTGATATAGTCACATTTGTTTACTTTTTGTTATTTTCCTTGCCCAAGGAGCAGAAAAACTATTTTTATGAGAAATGTCTGAGGTTTACTGCCTGTTTTCTTCTAAAATTTTTATGATTCCAAGCCTTACATTTAAGTCTTTATCCATTTTGAGTTTATTCTTATATATGGTGCTAGAAGGTGAGCTAGTTTTTTTTCCCACACACACATAGATCTGTCCAATTTTCCCAAGTATGATTTGTTGAATAGACTGTCATTTGCCTCATTGCCTGTTCTTGCCTACTTTGTTAAATATTAATTGACCATAAAGGTGTGGGTATATTTCTGGGCTCTCTATTCTGAACCATTGATCCACATGTCTGTTTTTATGCCAGTACCATGCTGTTTTTACTACTATGGTCTTATAGTAGAGTCTGATATCAGGTACCGTGATTTCTCCAACTTTGCCGTGGCTACTCAGGGTCTTTTGTGGTCACTGAAAGTGCCTCTGGCAGTACCAAGTTGCATGAGGTAGGTTCTCAGCGATTGGCCAGATAGGGGCAAGTGGTGTTCATCAGATTGATACAGGTTCAAACTCACTGCAAGTGCTAAGTTTGAGGCCACTTAGCAAAAGTACCAGGGTATGCCAATCTAGCTGCTCTTCCACAAGGTGCCATAGATTTTGGTGGTGGGGCAAGGTCTTGGGGATACCAGCAGAGTTTATCAGGCCATGTGAAGGGAAGGCTCTGCACTGGTCAGGCAGGTGAGCCCCATCTTAAAACCACACAGCTCAGTCTGTCTCAGATTCTGCTGGGAGCCCACGCTCAGCAGCGTGGGGCCACCAGGAGCCTGGAGGGTGGGACTACTGTATCTCCCACGTCGGAGAGACACTGCCAAGCAGGTTCACATGATAGTGGGAGAATGGCCACACAGCTCAGTCACTTACACTCTGAGTGCGCCCGGCCCAGCAGGGGACCTCAGGGTGGGGCTATTTCTCCCTCAAGCTGATGCCCTAAGGAGGGGAGTGCTCCACCCAAAAAAGATGGTGTCTGCAGTGTGGGAGGGACTCAGCAAAAGGCTCCTGGTGGCTGTCCCTTCATCTCTCTTCCCAGATCCACAAACCCATCTCCCCTTCCTTTGCCAGAGCCCAGGGCAGTGATGGCGAACCTACGACACGCGTGTCAGCACTGACACACGTAGCCATTTCTGATGACACGCGGCCGCTGAGGCTGCCGCATGCCGAGGATGAAACATTTGCTGCTCCTGAAGATGAAACATTTGCGAAATAATGTTTTTTTCCTCAAAGTGACACACTACCCGAGTTATGCTCAGTTTTTTGGCGAAGTTTGACACACCAAGCTCAAATGCCCATCACTGGCCTAGGGTGAGTGACACATGAGATTTTATGCACCGGTCCTGTAAGAGGGCACAGTGTGTCTAGCAGACCCCGGCTCCCTGGCCGGACAGCCTGATTTTTACGGCCAGATGTTATGTGGTTACCTCTTCCCAGCTCTGTAGCTCTGGGCCGGGGAGCCCAGGCAGCTGAGATATCCCCCTGGGATTTCAACTGTGCAGCTCTTTGCGTGTTTCCACCTGCATCTCCGCCCGTCCTGCCCATGTCGATGGGGCTGCTTCTGTAAATTCTTGGTTATAAGACTTCTGTGGTTACTCAGGTTGACTGCTCGGTACTTTAGCTGTAATTCCAGTTTGGTCCTGGCAGGAGGTGGGTGTAGCTTCCACGTACTCCACTGCCATTGTGGATCATTTCTATATCTTACTTTTTTTTACCCAGTTCAGTAGCATGTTGGTTCATCTCCACACATTTGTGTTAGGTCGCCGAAGGAGGAACGCAGGAGGCCAGAGTGGTGAGGGATTACGAATTTATTCGATCATCCGCACACCAGGTGGCTGAGCCTGGATGGCTCCAGCACCCAGTGACGGAAGTCAGTGGCTCTTTTCTGGGCGGAGCTGGAAAAAAAATATTCTGCCAAGAAATTAACATTTGTTCTAGGGAAAATAAAATCATACACTGGTCATATAGGAGAACAGTGCCACTCATTTTTTTTGATAATCATAGTAGGCAATTGGCAAGATTCAGACCCTGGACTATACATCTACTACATCATTAATAGTTGGAGCTAATGCTAAATGTAGGAAGCCTTATTCCACAATCTTAATAGTGATTTCTGAGATGTTCTCTTATTATGCATGAAGGTGCTTTCCAGTTTATGTATTGGTTATATTACTGCTTCCTAAAATACAAGAGGCTGTTTTTAATTTTAGTATTTCCCTTCCAGTAAATTTCCTTCTGATAATTTTTAAATAATAGAGTTGAGTTAGGTTTAATTTTAACCTATATGAGTTAAAATAAAAATGAAGGTTTTGTAACAAACTAATTTTAAGATATTCTAAAATTTTTATAACATTATATATAGAGAATAGTGAGTTGTATCTGAATACCAAATCCCCTGTAAGCATGTTTAAAAAAACATGCCTTTGTTTTATATTTAAGATAATAAGTCATCTGTATTACTATCATCACCACACAAGAGCATGATGGTATTTAGTGACTACAGAAAACTCATTTAGGAAAAACATTTTGAAAAAGAAAAAAACAAAACACCATGAGATTAAATAATTTATTACCAGTGCTAAGATGAACACATACTTGATACTCAATTTTATGCAGAACTTTAAAAAAATAGTTTTAATACAGTATCAAAATTTACACAAGTATTTTGTCAAAAGACCAGTGTTCCTTGTATTAGCTTCTGCAGGCACAAAAACTTATTTTAAATGTCTTCAGAGTGTAGGAATACAACAACTTAAGGATGAAAGCTTTTCTAACAAGAGAAGGTGTAAATAAAGCAAGCAATTTTCTTTTACAAAGTAGTAATACTTAAAAGAAAGATAGCCTTAAATGGTAACCCAATTATGAGAATTAGAGATTATTCTATAGTAAATTAATTCATAAATGTTTTCTGAAAGCAGAGTACTGGTTTTTCATCACAACATTCTAAAAACTGTAACAAAATTCCTTCACCAATGACAATTATTAAGCTAATGAGCCCATTTAAAAACAACAATAGAGTAATTTAGAAGAAATCTGAAAACTGGGAATTGTTGCATTCCTGCTTTTATAATCTTAAACCACAGTAAAAATTTAGCATTCTGTCACAGGCCTTTTGCACATTCATACAGGAAACTGTCATTGCATTTGAATTAACACAAAATATCTATCATAGCATTTCCAATACACACAGTCTAATATTATATATACCAAAAATAAGAAACTAAGCAAAGCTAGCACACCTCTTTTTCAAACCTCAAGCAGCCTGAACAAAGCTTTTAGCCTCAATAATGAAGGGCATGCGCCAGTTTCATAAAACATTAGATAGCTGCTGTAGACAAAGAAAGCTTTTCATAAATGCAGTGCAATATTTTAAAGTTTACATGAAGTTTATTAAATATAACAGCATGTCTAGAAACTAAATTGTAGAAATTGACATCTCACAGCTGAAAACACTTAGAAAAATTATGTTTGCTTGTTCTTCAATTGAAATTGGTAATATTAACATCAATGGGTACACTGAATGAATATGGACATGTCCCCAAGGCATGTCTTCATGAAAAATACATCAGGATTAAAAGAAAAGATATATTTATTTTGATCACTTGAAATAAGTGGTACTCTCTGATAAGCACTCTATCTAAAGTCTTGCTACCAGCTGTTAAGGAGAATTTATGTGATATTTTAGCACCTGAAAAACAAAACCCCAGAAACCTTATCTAATCTTGCATCTAAATTATGCAGCAGGAACTAGTATTTTGTTGACTAAAATATAACAATTAGGTACTCAAGTCTCAAACTTGGGAAGCTGGAAGACACCTACCTCTTCTTATTTTCAATACAACATGGTAGGAAACTCCCACATTAAATGCAATGAGTCAACTCTATCAACCACCAAGGCTCTACTGTCCCCTTCCAATCATGCGTTTTTTCCCAATTATAATCTAAGGAGTCAAAAACGTTGTAGTTCTAATGAAAATATTGGTACCAAAATGGTGATTTTCAAAGCTACCTTTGTTTGAAATTGACTATTGTAGACATCAAAGCGAGAGCCATAAAATACAGCTTTAGTTATACTAAAGGTTTTTAGAGGGAAAATATGTGCAATCACTCCATGAGTTCAGGTTTGCGGAAATCCACTCTCTTCTCCTCCTCTTCTGTCACCTGTTTCTGGCAGTGGTGACCTCGTGTTCGAAAAGAGTGTTGCTCACACTGGTCCTTTGTACTGGTTTCCAGACAAGTGCTGCCTAATCCCAGGACACGAACCTGCAGCATCTCCAAGTTTCCTCCACACCACCTTTAAAAGAAAACAGAGCATCTTAGTTGTTCTCTTCCACAAAGACATGGGAGTTTTTAAGGGAGATCTATGAGAGGGGCAAAGAGGAATGTGAAGACAAGAGACACAACAGCCACATGAATGAGCTCAAACACAAAGGGAGTAAAATGTGGTGCAAGCTTCTACATCACAAGAATTGCTCGGTTGTTGGACCCTCAGGTTTGTCAGGAACCAGGGTCAAAATGAAAGAATGATGTGCCCACTCAGTCTAGGTATTTGAGTGATAACTCCACTCTAGCTGCACGCTAAACAGGAACCCCCAGCCTCGGAGGTTGACTGCATTGGTGGAGGTGAGGTGCAGGCATCTGTATTTTTTAAAAGCTCCCAATGTGATTCTAATGCCTAGCTAGACTTAAAGAATCCTTAAGCAAAATCATCCTGGTCCCTATCTTACACCTCTATTACAAGGGATATCAAAGGAAAATGAAGAAGCTTTGATCTTGAGCTATTTAAGTCCTGAGCTGATAGCTTTGGGGCCACTAGTAAATTTCCCTGCTTCTCCCCGCAGAGTTTTGGGGCTTCAATCATAAATCTTAGCTACAAAAGAGTACGATCTCTCAGATTGCCAAAATAGAAAGCATCCACATGCAGGGAAAAGATAAGAATAAATTCAAGAACCACTGAACTAGATACAATATGCTCAAAATTGGGCTATTTTAGAGGGACAGTAGTAAAGGTGAGCTGAGGAGTAACATAAGTATAAGGTAAAACTACTGAAATCGCCAATGATATATTAATATACTAACAGCAATTGGAAAACATGCGTATATACACACACAGTACTAATCATAACCCTCCCAGGGTGTTTCACTATAAAGACTATGCTCACATTGATTAATTCCACAAAAATTTACATGACTATATCATGAACACAAAACCACTTCATTAATTACTCAGACTGTGTTTGTTTTCCTTTTAAATAGAGCAGATACTACAGAGATACCCAGTAAGAATAATACAGGATTCTGTCTACTTTCATTTGTAAGCCAATGCAACTATTAGTCTCTATGTTCTAGCACAGTGGTCGGCAAACTCATTAGTCAACAGAGCCAAATATCAACAGTACAACAATTGAAATTTCTTTTGAGAACCAAATTTTTAAAACTTCTTCTAACACCATTTCTTCAAAATAGACTCGCCCAGGCCATGGTATTTTGTGGAAGAGCCACACTCAAGGGGCCAAAGAGCCCTAACAGGTTTGGCTCAGTGGATAGAGCATCGGCCTGCGAATTGAAGGGTCCCAGGTTCGATTCTGGTCAAGGGCATGTGCCTTGGTTGTGGGCACATGCCCAGTGGCGAGTGTGCAGGAGGCAGCTGATCGATGTTTCTCTCTCATCGATGTTTCTAACTCTATATCCGTCTCCCTTCCTCCCTGTAAAAAATCAATGAAATATAAAAAAAAAGGGGGGCCAAAGAGCCGCATGTGGCTTGTGAGCCGCAGTTTGCAGACCACGGTTCTAGCAGATACTCTTATGTGACAGAAATGTCCTGTCCCATTTGGAGAGTTGTTGTTATGGTCCTCAGCTATTGGAAAGGAATGTCATAGCAATAGATGGCTCAAGCTGTATACAAGGGAATTAGGAGAGTCTCAGTCTTAATGACTTCACTGCCAAGAGGTACAAACATCTAATCAGGAAGCCAAGGTAGCATCTCTTTCTTGCCCTTAAATTGTAAATATAATCACATCTATCCAGCATGCTTTAAATTTCTGGTTTAGAAGTAGAGGGTAAACTCAAGACCTCAGTCACAGACACAAAGAATTAGATGGTTACAACTCAATGCAACCCATCTTCAAGTACTCAGCTGTAGACTGCAATGGGCTATGTGGAAAAGGAAACAGAGCAGGCAGAATTAAGCTAAGCCAATGATTGACCTATTAACTAAGAGGAGAACAGGTTGATGACCAATCAAGTATTTCAACTGTTCTCAGGGAATCTGTGAGTCAAACAGAGAAACCTAAGATAAAAACAAACAAGTGTATTTATTTCTGTGGTACAGTTTGGGAAGAGAATAGAGCCCTTCATGCTATTAACATGATGTGCTGTGAACAACAGTCTTTCATTGTATAGATGTCAACAACTTATCTTCAGGAGGACTACCAGAAACTGAGGCAAACCTTCTGAGTCTTATAACTGATCTTACATCATGAGAAAGTTCTGTATTTCTGTTATATCATTATAAAAGCATAGTTCCTCTAATAGGTTTCACAATCTTAGTGAGTTTCTAAGAAATTACTTATCCATGCAAATGTCTTAACATAAAGAAAACATATTTTTCTTTATTCTCCAGTATTTGCTTTGTTTTTCCAATGTTCATATAATTTATAATAGTGATGCCAATATTTTAAATCAACACTTTTTTCTCAGGCTTTTAAGTACTTTCCAAATATATGAATGCTAACTGTCAGACTTGGGCTGGCTTATTTTTTTTTTTTTCCAAATTATGGGCATCACAACAATTGAGAGTTTGAAAAGGTTTCTAGAGAATATGTAAAGGCAAATGAGGAGGGCAAGCTTTTGGCTCCAGGAAAATATATTCTGACACATTTTTTTTTAAAATATAGGTAAACAAAAAGATCTATACAAACTAATCAAGATCCAACCCATGAGTAGGTCTCTGCTGTGATTAAGAAATAAAATTTCTGATGTCTAGAAATCTTTCATCTAAAAATTTTAAAAAGAGGCAAGAAGAGGGACAATGCTGGCATTTCTTTACAGAATTTCCGGCATTAAGAGATGGAGATGTAAGATGCATTGCTTTTCATTCTTGAGGAAAGGAGTCCCTAGCTTTAATTGGGGGAGTGGAGAGAGCTAGTCCTCGGAGGAGATCTGGGTCTACTCCTGCTCACTTAGCGAACAATCTGAGCAAGTACCTTAAGTTGAGCAATTAACAAATTTTGGGATCTTCATTTCTTTAAACATAAAATGCAAGTGTGGGGTTCTTACCCAGTAGTTGCTATCCAAGTTGCCCATGGTCTGGGGTAAAACCCAGATCTCTGAATTATGAAGGAGCTCCACATACTTCTCTGTGGAGACCCACTGGGGGATGACCTCGGAGGCCCCCTCGAGTTTTACAATTCCTAATGTCTGTCAGAACTTTCTCATTCCAGAGACAATAGATGAGAAGCAACAGGCATTCCTAGGTGTGTGGCCCAAATTCTTAAATTTCTCTGAGGGAAATATTCAAACTGAAAAGCTACAGAAGGTAAACAGTGACGCATTTAGGAAATCATGCCATTTAAAACTAATGACTTTTGAAAACAGACAAAAACAGATATTCATGAAATAAAGAAAAATAGCCACAACACAAACAAGCAGGAGACTAAAACACTTTCCCCAGCACATGGGACTTTGTAACTTTTACTGGATTCCAAGACCTCAAAGAGATTGATAAGTATCTGAGAACATCTGGTCCTAAAGCTTAAGGGTATTTCTAAGCAATTTTGATATCTAAATGGACAAAGAATCTAAGGTTAAAAATATTATATATATGAAGCCAATTAAAATGAGTGATTAATATCTGTGATTTTTTTTTGCTTTTAACAAATGTGTTCCTCTGTAATCTTCTATTTAGCTTTCTAATAACGTTCACTATTATATTCTTGATTAAATGATACATATATGCATATTACTGAAATAGTTAAAATTTAGTCAGCCACATAATGATCACATTGAATATGTATCATGAAAGTAGCATGTCATTTTTTACTGTGTTCCTCTATGATTTCATAGATAGATGTGTATGTCTATTTCCTATAGCTATATTCTGAACATATGTCAACTACTGAAAGGTAAAGATACTACTTTGCATGACATGAAGCACACATATAATATGCATGAACAACCCAGCAAATATTACCTATTAAGATGATGATTCTTTTTCCCCAAGTATATTTACAAACAAATCCGAAAAAGTCTGTTTTCTTTATCACAGGTTTTAAACACTGATCTCTAAGGAACTTCTTAAAAGTATGAAACAGAAACCCATTTATTTCATCATAACTAGTAATACATTTTAAACAACAGGCACTTTATTATTTAGAAACTTTCATAATTCTGGAATATATTGGCTTATTGCTTACCTGAATATTTTATAACATGATTGTAGTGATAAAAAATAAGGGGAGTTGATTTTATTTTCACATAATTAGGACACTTGTCCAGCATTTTTATAAGTAGATATTCATAAAGCAATAACTACGCCATGATGGGGCTTGGAACACAGAATACACAACAAAGCACATTAAACTTACATTGCACATTTCTCTGACTATAGCTTTTTCTGTCTCACTAAGGTCCTGTTCATACTCTTTACCCTGTTGACGATCTATAGTTTCCTGAACATCCAAGACCTGGATTAGTTGAAAAAGAGAAGCACATTTCACATGGAAAAAAACTTTGTTAGTTATAGAATAAAACCAGCAAGCAGCTCCACTTGGTAAAATCTTTAGTTTTCTTCATGTCTGCATATCAGAGTGGATACATATATGGCAAAATCTTTTTAAAATAGTGTATTATTGTGAAACCTATCTGGAATCAATTCTACTTGATTTCAGATGGCCATTAAAAGCAATCTATTGCATCACTAAGAGTCTATTGAATGTATTAATGTCTAAAATAATTAGATACATTTACCTAATTGGGTCATTAAGATAACCTGTCAATGATTTAGAGTCAATAATTCTTGCTCCATTGTAAAAATGAGCAATATAATTAATTATACACCAGACAGTCCAAATGATATGTAGACACGGCCTATAGAAAAGATGATGGTGAAACTGGTCAGAACCCAGGAATATGTACATTATGTACATAAGAATTTTTGTTAATATTAACACTACTGACCTCACAGTTCTTGCTTGGGCATTCTTAGTGGCTAGGAAAGGAATATGGGGATGGTTCTTTTGATATTAGCAATGAGAAACACTGACTCCTTATAGTGACAATATTTGAGCAACACTTCAAATATTTTTCATTAGAGCAAAGTATCTGGGGATGAGATGCTTTTAAACAATTTTAGATTCCATTTCTCAAAATTACTGCTTAATAGCGTGAAATAATATTCCTTTAAAAATGTCTATAAAGTCTTCATGTCAATACTTTCTAAAGTACAAAACTTGGGCTTTGAGGACTTTGAATGCAGTTTGCTCTTTTCTTCTGTCAGCTTATAAATCAAAGCATTAATGTAGCATAAAAAAATTACTTTTCCTAAGAGCTCCTATAGAATCCACCCTGACATTGCTAAACTCCTTGTTCTGTTGTCCTCCTGGTCAGTGCTAATGGCCACACCTAAAGGTGTCACCTGCGAATTGGCACCAGTGAACAGTTGAGCCAAAATAAATGACTTAAGCAGGAGGGGAGCCTTCCTTTTAAATTCATATATACTGTGACTGCATGGATTTTTCACTAGAGTTCATGCTGCAATAAAGAATCTAATTTACAAACTACTCTCTGGTTAACTCTAAAGTTCTAGCCATTGTTAATATGTAGATATTGCTTCTTTAACATAGCAGATGATAGTAGTGAATGAAAGCCTGACCCTTTTACTCAACTCAAATTAGAGTCAGTTTACATCCATCAGAGGAAATCCTTAACTATGCTCAGTGAATATTCATAGAAAACTTACGGAACTCTTTGAACAAGCTCATTTACTTACAAATTTGATTTATTATGCACCTCAGAGAAGAGTGCTTCAAATCAGTTAATTTCTACTAAATGAAGTGAAGCTCCAATTAATAGTTAGCATGAATTTTAAAAAACAAGAAAAATGTGGTGTTATTTTAAGTGAGCTAATTTCTCACACCGCCTTCAAACTCTTCCCCCCATCCATGACCACAATTATTAAATCCTAGAGAATTTTTTTGAAATCTATCAAAAGATGAGAAACTGAGCCATAGTCCTAATTATTCCTTTCAGAACAGAAAAAAACTTATAAATATGCTCTAGATCGGTGGCTTTTAAAAACAAAATGTTGAGTGACTACATGTTTTTGAGATAGTGTTCGGATGTATTTCCCGTAGGCTGTGTTTGCACATATTTCTATTTCAGACACAGTGAACCCACGGAAGCGAACATATTATATATTCCAAAGCCTCCAGTTATCCAATAAAGGTACTTTAGTTGCTCAGTATTAGCCAGCTGCCCAGTGAGGACTTACGTGTCCTGATTATAATATAACATAATATCTTCCTCTCTAGAGGTAAAATTTTATATGAAAATTAGAGAATGATTTAGAAAAAGTTGAAGAGCTCTTCCCTGCCTGCCCCATTCCGTTTCGGCCACACTAACACAGCTGAAGTGAGAAATGTGGGGAAGAATGCAGTGCGACCCACTCAGCTGATCTGATTCAAACTGCACTTGCCCTTTAATAAGGCAGCAGGCTGAATCATCCTTCAATCGGAAAATGTGTTACTTTGGGAGTATGTACGGACACTAACACTACAAGATTGAAGCCACTCTCATTTTTTTCATCTCGAAAATGCTTTTCAGGTAGCTAGAACCTGGCTTATGTTCAAGTTACAGCACGGTTAGCATGCTGTTCATGCTAAGGAGAGAGCGAGTGTTCCCCAGTCGATAAACCAGCACCCACCAGACGGAGGGCCGCCTCATTCTGTTGTGCCTGCCTTCCCATGAGTTGCTCACTTTGCGTTATCCCAACCAACACAGGAAATGCCAGGCGCCTTGCCACTGGCCACCAGCGTGGTTCTGCTTCCTTCTCTCATCAGCAGCCAACTGATGCCTGTGAGACACAAGCTCACTTCATCTAAGGCAGTGGTCCGCAAACTGCGGCTCGCGAGCCTCAGTTTGCAGCTCTGTTGACATTTAATGAGTTTGCCGACCACTGATCTAAGGGACAGTAAAATACAAGGAGGGAGTTAAATCTGCTAAAACTAAATCAACTCCAAATAACTATTTTGAAGTTCTCATCTATTTATTTGCTTTATGCATGCCAGGGAAACATGTGGCCCACTCCAAAAAAATGCATCTTCAGTCTGTGGATAAGTCCTTCCGAATCCAAAACAATTTTAGAAAAATTGTGAAACTCATGTGGCAGACTGAAGCACTCTACCTGCTTCATGCTCAGAATACTTCATCAGGCTACATGTTAGGGATTATTGATTTAAAGGACAGCGCTTTATACTTGGAAACTGAAATTTTCAAGGAATTGTCTCAATTTTAAGATAATTTTTATTGCATTTGTTTCTATTCTGAAATATTTTGCTTATTAATCTTAACTTATGGTACTTATTGGAAAGCTCGTTATTGGTAAAGAAAATTAAATGACAAATGTCAGCCAAGTCTTTTTTGAAGCCGTTACAGAATTTGAAGTAAAAGCCAAAAATAAAATAGCATTATGAGCAAGATCTCATACGTATTTTGTAATATTCTATAAAGGAACATTAACTAGAGTTTGAAGACCTAATTTCTTTTAGTGGAGGAGGGAGTAGGTTTTGTTTGTTTCAATAGTTTCTTTTAGTAAGTTGCACAATGTGCTTCATTTGCATAAAGAAAGAAAAATACGGTATCCTTCCTTCCTTTGGCCCACTATGAACTCCCTCTATTTGAAGACACCCATGCTACAAACATTGCACATAAAATACCTGTAACGTTATTTTACACAATGAATATACATGCACGTCAGACTTCAAATTCAACTCGATGCAGATAATGAATCACATTACTCAAAACAAAATAACACTAGAGATTCAACCATAAGTACTCAAACCCATTGTTAGTTAAAAAATTAAAATCATAGTTCAAAACTTAAGATAATGTTACACCATTAGGGGTAAAAAATGAAGTATATATGGTTAAAACAAGACTGTGAGGACTACTAGACTACAGCAAACAAACCACAACACAACTGATTTTCTTGATAAATGGTTGTACACAGTTGGTTACCTTAAGAGAATGTACCACGGGTTCAGGCTGCTGAGAAGGTGTGGTATGTCCACTGAAGCTAGCTGGAGAGTTGGGTGAACTGTTATTCCCATCAGCCCCTGATGACAACCTAAAAGAACCCTTAGTAGAAAATCAACAACTTTGTTATTAAAACAAAAGTCGTTTATAACTGCACAGATGTCATTCAATTTCACTGCCAAATGAGAAACAGCCATTTTGTTAATTTTTTTTTCCCCGAGACTGTCCTACAATACTGTCCACCTGTTAATTGCAATGTACTTGCTGCTTGACCAGCAAGAAAAGTTAACCAAGAACCATCTCTACGCATGTCCAGATGTCATTTCTAATTTACCAAAGAGAGCAAAGCCCCCTAAGGAATGACCATTAAGCATTTCAATAATGATTTTTTGAAACCTAAACATACTCAAGTGTAGGGAATTTGTGAGTTACTCTGCAGCTGAGTTAACATGCTCATTCAGCAAGACAAGTGCCTCATTCCATATGTCTCAGAAAATGCAGACACATCACATTCTTATAAAACTCTCTCTCTTATAAAACACTTCTTTGAGGAAAGACCTGTAGTGGAACATATTCCAAAGAGATTTAACCAAATTCAGTATTTACTTTCAGAAAAAAAAAAATCCTCTTATTTTCTGGTCTTTTTGGATATGAAAAACAAAATGGATCAGATTACATATTTGTAGTTCAGTGACTCCGCAACTTAGTTGTTGAGGAATCAGAACCTGCCATGATTGATTTGGCCTGTGAGAGTCCCCGTCACCCATATAGGAACTGGGGGGAAATCAAACCGACTTTTTCTAGGGAGTGCTTGCAGAAAGACTAAAGGACCAGGGAAGAAAAAGAGTAGTAGTTATCTAAACTCCCACAAAAAGCAGGCGAATGGGAATTTCACCTGTGTATGGTGATCATGACACTCAGAGGGCCTGAGAGATTTTAATGTCTGTCCCACAAACCTAGAGATTTTTTTCATGCCTAATAGACTAATAACTGCTCTGTTTCTCTTGGATCCCATGAATCTAATCCCTGGAAAAGGAGCATCATGTGTGGTTTGGAACTTTTCTTTTCCAGCGTCTCTAAGAGCTTTTATGTTGTGCATTTCAGGGATGGGAAGGGAAAGCTGAGTGCAGCCTGTCTTAGGTTTGGGCTTTATGCAAACCATGCTATTTTTAAAGACATTGACACTTCCCGTTGATTTTTACAAAAATTATTATGCATGCAATTTGGAATATGGTCTCTCCTCCCTGTCGCTGTTGCTGCTTATGTCCTTGAAGGCTATCCTCACAAGCCCACGGAGACCGTGTGCTTTTCCTTGCTCAGAGTTATGGAAACACATCAGGTCCTGCCCAACCCTCTCTAGCCAACAGGGAGGAACAGCCACAGAGTGTGACATTTAGGTGACCTCTCCAGTTTCTGTCCTTCATTGCTACTAATGACTAATAGCAGGTGATGACACAGGGCAACCAATTAGAACAGTCCCAACCCTCTCCGGGGAAAAAAATATTTATAAGGTATGTTTTCCTATATTTGTAATTCATACCAAATCAGACATAGTACCCGATACAAATAATAAAAGGGAAACTATTTGAAGTTGGCTCAGTGGGCACACCCTCCCTCCAACTCCACCACCACATTTTGGACGTCCTCCTCTTCTGAAGACATCAAATGTTCCCAAAACAAAGGAATTACAAAGGACGCTCTAGTCCTCTACCATTCTCCTTCCCTGCTATCACCACGCTCAGGAACTCATGTGAAAAGGCCTCTGAGGTTACGCTGAGTTCACGTCAAACCTCTCATTCAGGACCCACCACGGCAGTTTTGTCTGTCTTCTGACTGGCAATCTGACTTGGCTGGCAATACTCCTTCCCCCGCTGGGCTACCCTCCTCCCAGTCCTTCTCTTTCGAAGGTTCCCTTCCCAGACCTGGCAAACTGGGAGGTATATCAATCCTTGCATGCTTTTGCTTTGGAATGGGACCTCCATCTTTCAGGCCATTTTAGTTTAAGAAAATTTCTAAAATCAGTGATAAGGATCTTCCCTTAACCAAATCCTCTAGATCAGTGGTCGGCAAACTCATTAGTCAACAGAGCCAAATATCAACAGTTCAACGATTGAAATTTCTTTTGAGAGACAAATTTTTTAAACTTCTTCTAACGCCACTTCTTCAAAATAGACTCGCCCAGGCCGTGGTATTTTGTGGAAGAGCCACACTCAAGGGGCCAAAGAGCCGCATGTGGCTCGCGAGCCTTAGTTTGCCGACCACGGCTCTAGATAATTTAGCATTGTTTAAACTTAAGGAGAGTCCTGTTCTACCCTTATCTATTCAGAAATACAAATATCTTATTAAAGAAGTTTCTTTAAATAATAGGATCGTAATAATAAAGGCTACAGTAGGGGGAAATGTATAATTGGGGGATTAAAGTTCAAATCCACTTTGTAAGCCATGGACTAATAATCACAGGGAGGATCAAGATTCATGGTCAGATGGTTTTTGTGAAGCCACAAAGGTAGCCAAGTGCCTGGTAAAGTTGTACACCAACAGGTGCTAAACAGGTTTCTAGATTGTAACAGAATCAAGCAACTCATTCTATCACATTTAGTTCCCATAAAATAAAAGGACAAATTTATATGTGCTCAGTAGAATGAGACCAAAATTTGGAGAATTATCTAGGTTGTCAATACATAGTTGACTAATATGTTTTCACTAAAGTATTTTTTTAAACGTGCTACTGAGTGAAACATATTTTAATAAGATTGAGCCCATTTAAGTTGTAACATGGCTGGCTCAGGAGACAAGGAATTTAAAGAGAGGAAAACCTTAATGAAATTAGACAGGTGACTCCCAATTTCAGGGAGGCTTGTTTCCAAGGTCCATGTGATCCCATAGTGCACCACTGTCTCCCGGGCCGCAGTCAACTGGAAAGGGCAGGGAATAATTTCCTGGGCTGGTCAACAGCCATCTGACAGTGTCTAACAATTCATTTTCATGGCCACTGAACTCTTCAACACCTTTTCATGAAGGTGCAGGCTACCTTTGTTCTCCAGTCACTCAACTTTCACCCTCAAGTTCAGGGGGAAAACCCTAGAGAAGACTGTGTAGGAGATGAAAGACTACTCCCAACGTCCCTCCCCAGATTTACACCCACAGCAGCTTTCTTTCATGTACACAGACTGTTCTCTACCCCCAGCATAACTTCCCTCGAGCAGCACAAGCCACCTGGGTTACACACAAGCAAATGCAGCAGCCGGCTTGTCTTCACTCACCGGGAGAGCGGGCAGGCAGCGTCCTATTCCTCGGCACCCTTGCCACCACTGCAAGACCCGCTGGGCTCTGGGCCCCCAGCCTTTCTCCATATTTGAGCTGTTTCTAGCTGGAGGTTGCCTTCTATTCTGGGTGGCCTTATATTTGGAACAATATAGTACAATCACTCAGAAAAATACCGTTTCCCAAGTCTCAAGAAAGCAGATAGAACAAGAAGCGTAATGAAATGCACCACAATGACCACAATGGCAAGCTGTAACATGCACCTGTGACCAGGGGAAAAAGTGAACATAAACTGAAGTCTGTGTATTAGAGCGAATACTGATTTTTAAAATAGATTTTGGCAAAGTTTTAACTAATTCTCAAAGTATCAAAAAGTGGTAGATGGTAATGCTAAAATTAAAAAATTGAAGCTACATAGACAAGTTTATTTTGTGGGTTTTACTTGTGAGAAACAGAAGTACCATAAGTCTTCCAAGTATGTAAAGCAGTGTAACTTCAGGACTTAGCAGAAATTATTTGAAACGCATTTGGGAGCATGATGCCCTTTTGTTAAGAAACACAAGTTGGGTGGATATATTTAACAATACTCAAAAACTGATGCTGCATCTAATTCCAAAAAAAAACTTCCTGCACATTTAAAAAAATGCAGGGTGGGGCAATAGTGGGTCTACAGTTGTCTGTATAGAAAATACAGTAATTAATACAAGAATAAACTTCCATGTATTCTCAACTATAAACCCACTTGTGCTACACCCTGTACGTATGAGTGAAGGGGTCACTATTGCATCACAGTAACTGTTTTACCTGGGACATCTTCATAATTGTCAAAATGTCAAATAATCAAGCTGATCCCTAAACTTCTGTACTAGTTCGAACTAGAGATATCACGTAACTAAAATAAAAATTAAAAAATATCCCTAAATCCCAGTTTTTTCCATGGCCAGACTGTAATTCTACTAAAAATGATCAGAACCAAAATGAACTTATTTGAACATACTTTCTCCTTCCTGCCAACTTTCACTAAAACCTTCAACTAAGAATGCTATGTCCGAAAGAATAGCAACATTTTAAAAATAAAATACGGAAAATTCACAAAATAGTCCCCAGATTCCAGTGTCTACATGTTTAATTTTAGGAGACAAAAAAAAACAAACAAACAATTTTTTAGTTCTCATCAATCCATTTTCCCAGAAGTAGGTGCTCTACTGTGATAGTACTGGTCTAATTTTCACTCTTCTCTAACTTTTGGAGGCAGAATAAAGAAAGGAGTAGCAATGATGATCAGTAGTTGTTACTCACACACTCTTTCCAGAATCTATGAAATAGTAGCAGTTGTCTATTAAGCCACACATATTCCTCACATAAGAGAAAATTACATATTTGCACTTGAACCATAATAATCATTTCAACAGAGCAACACTGATTTGAACATGGCTCTTTTGTAATAATTTCATATGTCAGTGTGTACTTTATTTTTACCATCAAAAGAATTAAATCCAGTAATTTATAATATGATTGATGGCTTAAAATTCACCTCCCAACCCAACTGGCATAGTTCGATTTCTGAGACAATTCTTATGCGTAATGCAGTATTTTACAAAAGAGTTCTCGATTCAGGATTTGGTTCTCTCCGTGACTTCCACATCTCTCAGACCTTAGGTTTTTCTGATTCAACAACTGGGTAAAACTTAAGAATTCCTGTTGTCATATGCCCCAATGTATAGTAAGAATTCCTGTTGTCATATGCCCCAATGTATAGTAAGACTGAATCCCAATGCCTCTCCATTGCAACAAAATTTATCTTAACATGAAATCTAAGGTAACCTCTATAACCATTTAGAAGCAGCTGGAAAGAACAGCCATTCAGTTACAGCCATTCAGTTACTATGTAGACAGTGTACAATATTTTCCCACTTTCAGAGAGCAGATAAAATATGAAATATACTTTCCTCAGGATCTTATATAAAAGGTTCTTTTTAAACATTATATGTAGAGTGCATAGTATTATTAATCTCCTAAGTGGGGGCAATATACATGGGCCATATTTTTGTGAAAGAATAAACTACTTGGTGATATAACTATTTTAAAGGAAAAGGTACTCTTTTGGAATCAGGAGTATTGACTTTCTACTCATGTGGGCAACATAATTTTTGTTTGTTTTTTAAAATTCTGGTCTTGGAAAAGTCTGTCCTGGACCAGCCATCATTTTTGACCTTCAAGTAAACTATACTTGAGTGAATGGTACTTATGTACTAATGAAGGCTTAGCTCTTTGCAAGCTCTACAATTATCAATCGCACTATTTTCTGAAGACAGCTTCATAAAAACATACTAAGCCTCCTGTAACTCTGTGGTTGGAATTGTTGTTGGCAACTTTGGAACTCAAAACGGTGGAAACCCAGATGCTGGCCATCAATTGGGAGAACCATTTCAAACAACCTTAAGAAAGTCACTTTCTATTTTCTGAGTAAATCCCATTTTGCTTAGCTTTGTTTTCTGCAGTTTTTAAAAATTCTACATTTATGAAAAAGAATACCTGAATAACCCTACCAGTCCATAGAAATCTGAGTACTCATTAGCCACTTTCTATTCAGGTAAAGTAATCAACGAATTATTGTAGGTATCAGGACAGTCCATCCTAAAGGACAATAGCAAAGTAACGCTCTGCATCAAGACTGTGTGGGAGGTAAATGACAGGTTACTTACCCGGAGGCAAGTACTCATTACAGAAACCATGAATTCTGTGGTGTGAGCAAACAGCCTGGATGAGGGAACAAGAGTTATCCCTTCGTACCACTGAAAAGGATCCATGTTTGGTTCTGCTAGCCCTTGTAACACAACATTTCTGGAAAGTCTTCCACGAAAAGTGAGATTTAGGACATTCTAATATTGTCCTTAAAATCACTAACTTCTTAAGAATTAAGAAAAAATGGAACCATTCAATTTTTAAAAAGAAAATGTATTACTTATAGTCTCGCAGCAAAAAATAATTACAATACACAATATGAATTTTAAGAGAACTGATAAGATGAAGCTATTGTGAATAAGTTGTCTTCTGGCTATTTTAGTAACATTGTTTTGATTAATACTTTGGAAGTTTCCATTCTTTTGCCTTACAGAGTACACATTAAAAAAAATCTTCTAACAAGAATAATGGTACTGTCTTTACATTTTATTATATAAAATGCAGGCTTCCCATTTCGATATAGATCAGACAAGTGCACTTGTAAGAAACTTTAGAGCCCAGCCCTCTTATCTATTATAGGAAGCCAACTATGTAAGTCTGAAAATTGATCGACTAAAGTGGTTTCCTGTTAGTTAAAGATGTTTAATTTTTTATAAGCCCTGAAGGTAGGTCAAACTATACCTCATCAGAACACATACCTAGTTTAAGAGAGAGGAGGAATTCAGTATTTCCTTATCATAGGGCAAGAGTGGATGGTTGTGTATTCTCATCAGGCAAATAATATTTTGTTCCATTTTACCAATCTACACTCTGACATTTGCAGAACGGCAATACCACATAAACCCAAGCCCAGACGAGAGACTTGAAAGGTCACCTTGACAGACTTCTTCCAAAAGATTCCTGCAAATGGGCTTAGCAATGCTAACAGACTCTCTGCTTTGCTCTGATAGAGAATAGTTGATTGTAGTCAAAGAAAAGTTTAGTTTTTATTTAATTAAAGAGTCTGAATTTACTCAATACTGACTTAACACATTAAATAATTTCCTGGATTTGTAGATAATCATTCATTAAAATCATTGTTGCTAAGCACCCACGAGAGGTAACACCCCATGCTATGTGAGGTGGGTATCTATTCCAAGGTTTGCTGAGAGGGCAGCACAGTAAGTCCAGCTCATTGACTCCAGGGTCAGCCACACTGCCTAGGTTCAGATTCTTGATCTGCCACTTAGCAAGGACATGATCTCTCTGTGCCTCAGTTTCCTCATCTGTAAAATGTGGGTAAGATGGTATAATACTACTACCTCTGAGTGAGGCTAGGTATATGAAAAGTGCTCTTACAACAGTGCCTAGCCCACATTAAGCACGCTATAACAATGATGTTCAACCCTTTTACTCTCACGGCACACATAAACTAATTACTAAAATTCTGTGGCACACACACACACACAAAAATATTTTTTGCCGATCCGATCAAAAGAAAAATAGGTATAATCAGGTGTTGGCTGTTGTCATATTTTTAGTTGACAATCTAAGGGGGAAAAGGTCAGGTATTGCATGTTTTCAAAATTTCTGCAGCACACCAGCTGAAAATTGCTGCTCTGTAAGTATTTGCTGTCATCATGAATGCTTTTGCTACACATTTTATAACCAACTTGTCAATTTATTTCCAGATGTTTATTATTTGAGCAGCAGTTCTCGGGGTGATTTGGCCCCCCCGGGGGGACATTTTTAATTGTCACCGTGGGGTTTCTATGGGCATTTAGTGGGTAGAGAGGCTAAGGATGTTGCTGCCCACCTGGCAGCACAGGACAGTCCACACAAGGAGTTACCCAGGCCCTAATGGCACTGGTGCTGAAGCTGGAAAAGCCTGATGTTGGAAAACTGCAAAGCAAAGTTTCTGTTGATGGCTCTGGAGCAGATTTGGCAAATGAGGACAAGTCACCCACATGATTCGGAGCACTTAGCAGCGATTTCAGAGTTTTCTCTCTTCAGCTTCGGCCCTCATGTGGTCTAAGTATAAAGACATCCATCTTTTCCACCTCCGAATAGGAAATTACTCTTTTTAACAAAAGGAATAGAATTTAAAAATACCCAAAACATCCTACCGCAACAATGCGAGCAGAACCAGCATACAAAGCGGGCAGGTACAGGGCAGTGGTCCAAAGAACAGATTGCTCTCCGAGTGGAGAGATCCAGCACGCTGCCCCCATGAAAACCCAGACACCATCCCACAGAGAATAAAATTGGCAGAAGGTGGTTTGCGGAAATTACGGAAGGAAAATAAAGCTTTCTCAGCAACACAACAGGTAAAGATTCTGCACTTAACTTTAGGCAGACACACCAGGAAAGAATAAAATTGCCAGGAAATAGAAATGAGGGCCCTGACCCATGAAACAACAGCCCAGAGCAGGGGAGAGCATTGTGTGACAGGCAGAGGCACACCAGAGAGACAGAAATCTGGATCCGAACAGTGGCCATTCTCTCCTTCACAGGAGGCTAAGGGCTGCAGTCTGTCACATGTTTGTCTCCTCAGTGGGTGGAAGACTCCTGAGATCGTATCTTAGTCAAAACAGCTCTCAATTGCTAAGCTCCTGTTACATGTTAGGTCTCTCCTCAATGCAGTCAATTAAAAGATTATTAAGGCTAGCTAATATGAGCTCCCACTACGTGTTAATACCCATCAAGACACTAACTGTGGGCCTGCTACTATTCTCAATAATTTGCACTACATAATGATTTCTTTATTTTTGTTTAGGCCCTAAAGGTCTCCTCCTGTTCAGTGTGCTCATCATGCAGCCCCAGGGCCTTCAAGGAGACCAGGGCATGCTGGAAAGATGGTTGGAGTGGCCCAGGGTCTTGGGAGGATCAGAGGACAGTGTGTTAGTCACTGCTCCACTCCAGCACATCAGCGTGGTGTGGCGGTGACACTTACAAAACGCTGCATCTGTAACAACATCCCAAGGATTTTGAAACTTGGGATATTACAAAGTAGCCTAAGGAATATGTTGAAAGTTATTGACAGCTCACTTTGAAATACTGTGAGTCATGACATAAATGAAATACAATAGGGCTCCAGTTATTTCATCAAGAGAACAGTCTACTTCCTGTTCTTTCTTCTCTTTGGATTTGGGTTCCAGTGAGACTTTTCTGGGCCCCGTGCTTTTCTTATCCCCTATAGTGTGATCCAGGAAGTCACTGTCTTACCTCTGGCTCTGCTCATTCAATGTGCATAGTCTCTCTCTCTCGTCCTGGAGTAGGTGTCTCAAGAACTCACTTTGCTCACGGTTCCGCTGAGGAGTGAGTCAGGATCACGTAAACTTTACTTTTCATTATTTAACAGATGGGTGTAGTCACCTCGACCACTCACCTTACGGGAGCTGACAAGACCCTTTCATAACACAGCTCTAAGCCCTCTCACATCTTGCAGTAATATTATATATATTGTGGAGCTCCTCAAGGTCATTGCACCTGACTTACTATCTCTGTAATCAGGATGACTAGCACCCCATCTGCTCAATAAAGTTAACATGTCAACGGATTATCAAAACCAATGGTGACAAAAATAGTTGTATAAATGCTTCACTTGTGTGCCTATAGACTTGGTAATTAGTAGGTTCCCAACTATTTGTCAAGTAACTAAAACACACTTCTAGAGCACTAAAATGGCCTCAAATATGTGACACTGACATTTTTGTGAGGATCCATTTTTGGCAAGTCCACACAAATTAACTTAAATCCTCACCATGTCCCCCTCTCATTAGCCAGTTACCATTATTCTAGTAAAATAAATCTACCCTGAAAATCTTGAATCACTTCCATCTATTTCTAAAGCTGTATGTTAAATATGTTACAACAGTAACTAAAACGATCACTAGAGATGGTATAGACCAAAAGCAGAAATAGACTTTATCACTGGGACATCCAAAGTATATGCTGAATCCCATCCAAATCATTATGTAATGGCAAACATCAAATGGTGAAATATATATATATATATATATATATATATATATATATATATATTAAAAGGGATATAATTCTCAGCTTCATTAAGGGTAGGCCAACCATAAGTATCCAGATGTTACCAGCTAAGGAAATCAGAAGGCAATATTTATTCACTCACTCCTCATTCATGATGCCAAGTAACAGCTAAGGTTGAGGCCTGTGGATTCACAGTAGAGGTGGTAAGGAGCTTCCATTCAGAGAACCTGGGTTGTAGACAGTTGTCTTGTTCAGGGAGATGGAAGCAATTCAGAGGGACTTGAGCCTAGGATGTGAGGGACAAGCGGAGCAGGACAGAGGCTGACATGAAAGGCAGAAGTCAGATCACAAAGACCCTTCTACATCATCAGAGGGCTTTGAAATTCATTTTATACTGAGGCATGAGCAGTGGCAAGACCCGATTTCTGTTTTATAGATCACTCTAGCAATGTGGAGAATAATTTGGATGGGACAAGACTAGCTGAGATGAAGTCCAATTAGGGTATTAACAAAGAAGTTCAAGTGAAAAATGATTACTCATGGCATACACTGAACAACAGCAGAAAGAATGAAAAGGATATTGATGGATTAAAAGACAGGATGAGCCCTAATGTTTATCTGAATGTAGGCAATGAGGTTGAAAGAGGAATCCAGAATGGCTCCCAGCTTTCTGGCTGGGTACCAGCTAAATGGTCATGTTATTGACCAGGGTCGGAAGTGCCAGGAAAAGTAATATATCTAACTCTTTCATCAGATTTTAAAATCAAGATCAAAGAGGGAATTAACAATGTATGAAGCCCCAAATCATCTTTTTTTTTTCATGGCTAGCCACACAACTGGGTTTCTTCTGACGCATAAGAGTGCCAACTATTTCAATTGTGATAACTTTACCCTCATGCCATGATGAAAATATCATCTGATCAAGCAATATAATGTTCTTGGAAGGAAAGTAATTTTGTAATATCAGTGCGGGCAGGTAAAGCTTGAAGATATATATATAGTTCCAAGAAAAAAAAAAGACAGTAATTAGAGATTAGCCTTTTTACAGGAATTAGAGAGGGCCAGCCCCAGGAAGGAGAGAATTAATATCCTGAGAGGGCGAGGGCGGCAAACACCCTGCGTCTCTGCAGCCAGAGTGACAGCAGGCAAAGCACAGTGAGGGCCTGTGAACAATAGCTGCTGAACAATAGCTAGGAAATGGGACAATCGGATGTGCGCACTTTCTGCCTCTAGTAATGAGCTTATGTGCTTAATTCTAGCCTCCTATTAACCACCCAACTCCCAGTGAGGAGCACTAAAATGTGCAGAGGAAAAGGAAGGGTACATCTAAATGGCTTCATCAGGTTGACAATCAGTAGTTCAAGTTTACCGCATATGTGCATACTTTTAGGTCTTGGGCTTATAAAAAAGGGAGATGAGGGGAAGGGGCGGGGGGGGGGGGGGGGAGGGTAGGACTAAGAAGGCACAGAACTGAATTGCCAGTGTAGACACAAAAGCAAAAAAGTCCTGCTAACAAACACTGCATTCGCATTGCAGAGCAGAGCCGATCCGTGCTTGTGTTGAGTGCCTCCGCTCTCCCTCAGAGCCCAGTGGAAGACACGCACAGAGCTTGCACCCTTGGGACTAAACCGCCACGTAAGGTCAATGCTTGCCAAGTTGACTACGAAATGCTACCCGGTGAGGTGGTGGTTGCTGCCCTGGCTTGAGCACAAGGCAGGGCCTTCAGTTTCATCAAGGACTCTTCCAGTACACACAGCTCCCCCACAAAATAGGAAGGTGGAGATGAGAGAGGGGTGGACAGGGGGACAGAGTCAGCTTCATACAAGGGCAGCCACCTCCCGGGGAGACGTGTTGATAGTACAAGTAAGTACAGCCGCTTGTCGGACTGCACTTCCTAGGCCATTTGCTGGAGCTGTATCTTGGAGCGTGCACAATGATCCTGCACTGGACAGTTTATGAAAACACCCGTGGCCAACATGACGTGGGCAGCGGGAGCACGACAGTCACCAGCGGGAGAAACGGAATCTCCCGTTAGTGAGAACAGAGCGCACAGGAAGCAGGGGGAAAGCATGAGCTGTTTTCACAAACAGCTCTTACTAGGAAGGAAGGAAGACAGTGACTTAAAAGTAGGTTTAAGTCACTAACAAACAATTTATGATGGAAAACACGATTTTCAGATTCAAACTTATATATGCTCATTTAGTAAATAATGCTCACCAAGGTATGTCTAGGCCCTACTAGAGAGTTAAAATATAAAACAACTTTGTAGAATTAGCATAGAAAGGAAGTTCAAAACTCATCCATAACATATGAAAGATTAAAATGTTAAAGGCGCCGCTCCTTTCCGCTGGCATTGCACTCCTTCCCCATCTTTAAATCTCAGTTTCCCAGGGCACAGTCCACAAGCCTCTTCTTTTTCTCAACATTCGCACCGGAAGTCCCAATTCAGTCCATTAGCCACTTATTCTTCCACAATTGTACCTCTAACCCTGAACGCTCCTCTGAGGTCCAGATGTACCTATCTAACGCTGTATGTAACATCTCCTCAGAGACGGCCAACACCTCCCATTTACCATGCCCCAAACAGCTCGATTCCCCTGCACCCCCTAAGCTGTTCTCCCAGTCTTCCTAGTCTCAGCACACAGCACCACCTATCATCCAGTTGCTTAGCTCAAAATCCAAAGAGTCACCCTTCGTTCTTCCTAGAGCCACCTCACGGAACCACCCCTGGGCTGCCATGCACTGCATAGTCTACGCGAACAGTTCCTCCAGTTCCTCGGTGCCCACCTTATGAAGCCCCACGGGGTCCCTTTCCCGTGTATCCCCCACCCAGCCTGCCACAGAGCACTCCGGGCTCCACTTCTGTATTGTGAAGCCAGTGCCTCCTCACCATCTCCACCCGACCCCTTAGTTCCAGCCACGGTCAGCCCTGAGTCAACCACGCTAGCCCCCTAACGAGTGTCCCTCTGTCCCTGCTCTCGCACTGTGTCCGTCTTCTCTAACCAGCGTTGATGGCGACCTTTGCAATGTTAACAGAGGATACCATAACCTGGCCCCGTTCCTCCTATGGCTTTCCATCAAGTCAGACCCAAATCCCAACACCTGACCTTGGTCAGCGAGCCCACAGGGCCTGTTCCCTGCCTGTGTGTCTGACTTCATCTCCGGTTACTCTCCTTCTCACGCTGTTCCAGTCACACTAGCCGTCTTACTCCTGTTTCCTCAAACATGACTAGTTTGTTCCTACCTAAAGCTTTGTCCTTGCTGTTCTTGCTGCCTGAAATACCCTTTTCTAGCCACATTGCTTTCTTCCCTCAGGTCCCCGCAGAGGTCACTTCCTCAGGGTGGGGGAGGGTTCTAACTCCATGTAAAAGGCCCTGTCACTCCAGTCACTCCAATTTTGAACCCTGCTGTTGTTTTCTTCATAGTGATGATCACTCCCAGGCATTACATATTTTTGCTTTTTTAAAATAATGATCCACATCCTCAAATGTAAGCTGCATAAATTTCTTATTCAAGGCTATAGAGCTATTGTCTAAAACAGTATCTGTACATAAGAGACACAAAAAAGTATTTGAGGGAAAAAGTAGTAAGTGAATGGCCAAGACTTCCTCCTCCCGTTCCATATTTGTTAAGGTTGCTTTGGTGACTAAGAAAAGCAGTGGAGGCCCACGGATCACTTCCCATGGAATGAATATCCCTGTACCAATCTAACGATAAATGTAAAACTTTTTCATTTCAAATAGCGAGGTCACTGCTTTTGCCTAGCCTAGATTCTGGGGATGAAAGATCGCATATATAACTGAAATTCAAAATGGCTTTACCTAGTCCCTCCGTAAACTTTGACCACAGCTAATGGCACAAACCAAATCTGCCCAGTTAAAAATTTTCACTTTCCTGAAGTTTCTGGGTGAAGGACTTAAGAGTAATAGCAGGGCCAGTATTCTGAGTGCATTACCCAAACAAAGGATCAAACTAAACTTTAAAATGCACAGCTGAAATTTTCTAAAAAGCTGACTAAGAAATTCTGAAAAGTGACATTGTAAAACTTTAGGAAAGGCAGATTTTTAAACTGGAACTTTTTTAAAATTAGAAAATTTGCAATAGTATCATCCTGGAAAACAACCAGGCTAACCAGTTTAAAAAAAAAAAAAAAAGTTAAGGCTGCCTAGAGATGTCTTAAAAAGAAAGTGAGAAGTATTTTGCCTATTCAAGAGAAAAAAAGACCCAGAGACTAATGAGCTCCATAAGCTGCCTGACCCTCAGCAAGTCACTTGTCCTCAACGCTGAAATGGAGAGGCCTATCAATTAGCCTCATGTGGCGGCAGTGAAGGGTGACTAATAGACTTGATTGCAAGGCGCTCGGAAAACAGTAATTGCTATAGAGAGCTCTGCTATCAGTCCCCGCCGAAGCACTGAGAGTGAACACATTTGGCCCTTTCCGAGCTCTCTTCTACCCCTTGGCTCTTCTGGTGTCCGTCAGTCCTAGGGACAAAGACAAAAAGACAAGCGAGGATCCTTCTTGCTTTTCTACAGGTCCCATCCTGACGCTCAGGAAACACGCTGGACACAGGAACGAGCCTTTGTTCTCCTCCGTGCTCTCCTAGGCACCTTGCAGGTAAGGCTCTTCCTCTCCTTCCTTTCCACGCACGCGTACACCAGAATTAAAACCACAATTGGACAAAGATCACGGAAAAGGAGAATCCTATCTAATAAAACAGTAATATGCAAATCATCACTCCGCTACACTCACAAGCCACGCCCACCAGCCAACCAGAAAGCGAATATGCAAATACACCTAGCCAAGAGGGCTGCAGCCTCGGAGAGCTGCGGTTGTTGGAATCCTATCTAATAAAACATAATATGCAAATCATCACTCCGCTACACTCACAAGCCACGCCCACCAGCCAATCAGAAAGCGAATATGCAAATACACCTAACCAAGAGGGCTGCAGCCTCGGAGAGCTGCGGTTGTTGGAACTGGGATATTGGAGCCGAAGATCAGAGGGGAAGATCGGAGCCAGTGGGGGTCCCCCACAGGTGATCAGAGCCAGCTGGGGTCCCCTGCAGGCGATCAGAGCCAGCTGGTGGTCCCTGCCCAGGGCCCGAGCCTCAGCCAGAGGCTTGTGGCATTGGCTGGGGGCGGAGCTGGGCCATTGGAACCAGCTGGGGGTCCCTGACCAGGGCCCAAGCCTCAGCCAGAGGCTTGCAGCCTTGGCTGGGGGGTGGAGCGCCGGATGGGAGACAGCTGGGGGTCCCTGCCCAGAGCCCGAGCCTCAAACAGAAGCTTGAGGCCTTGGCCTTGGATGGAGCGGGAGATAGAGCCAGCTGGGGGTCCCTGCCCAGGGCCCAAGCCTCAAACAGAGGCTTGCAGCATTGGCTGGGGGCGGAGCCTGGTGATCGGAGCCTGGTGATCGGAGCCAGCTGGGGGTCCCTGCCCAGAGCCCAAGCCTCTGCCAGAGGCTTTAGGCCTTGGCTGGGGGTGGAGCCCAAGAGCGGAGCCAGCTGGGGGTCCCTGCCCAGAGCCCAAGCCTCTGCTAGAGGCTTGCGGCCTTGGCCGTGGGTGGAGCCGGGCGATTGCACCAGCTGTGGGTCCCTGCCCAGGGCCCGAGCCTCAAACAGAGGCTTTCGGCCTTGGCTGGGGGTGGAGCCAGCTGGGGGTCCCCTGCCAAGGGCTGGAGGCTTTAGGCCTTGGCAGGGGCAGAGCCGGAGATCACAGGAGACAGGTGTGAACTACAGAGGAAATACCTTTTCTGACCGCTCATTGGCTAAGCTCCCTGTATGCCACTGGTAATATTCTTAGTAACTTGGGTACAAGAATCCAAAAAGGTGATCTAGGGCTTTTCCACCACACTCCTGGAGAAAAAAACGAAGGTCCACTGCTGGAGGGCTAAGAAATGTCATAGCCTGCCCTACACGGTTTGGCTCAGTGGATAATGTCTAGGTTTGCCAACCGCAGAGTCCAGGTTAGATTCTGATCAAGGGCATGTGCCTAAGTTGCAGGCTCCTCCCTGGCTGGGGCCCAGGTCAGGGCTCATGAAGGAGGCAAGCAATCTAAGTATTCCTCTCACTTTGATGTTTCTCTCTGTCTTTCCCTTTCTCTTTCACATTCTCTAAAAGTCAATGGAAACATATACTCAGGTGAGGATAAAAAAAATTAAAAAAGAAAGAAAGAAATGTCATATTCTATGAAAGACACATCTTGAAAATGCCTAAAGAAAGTTGTCATTTTTTCTTGGTGAAGGGACTGGAGTCCGTGTTGATGAAAACACCTTGGTGGCTGAAGCTGTCAGTAGGACATCCCCTGAGGGCTCCCAGTATGTGAGAGGGGGCAGGCTGGGCTGAGGAGACCCCCCCACCCAGTGCATGAATTTCGTGCACCAGGCCCCTAGTATTAATATAAAGGACCTGAAAAGCACAATTCACTTAATTCTTACCAATAATCTCCTGATTTCTCACTCTTTCACAAAATGCCCTCATTACAAGCGTGATTAATTGATTGCTGAGCTCCGCCTAAGCTGGAAGTGGATTTCCTCCTCATTCCCTGATAAACATGGATTTAGAATTTCACTCATCTTTGAAGGACTCTACAGAAATTCATGTTCTTCCCGAGCCGCCAGCCACATGGTGTCCATTTTAGAGACAAGCCTGCCCCACGTTATCTAAGCAGCGATCTCTCTGAGACGCGCAAGAACAGCCAGGACACAAAAGCAATAGAATCAATCAATCACTAAGGTCCAGCTTCGGTAAGCATTCCTGTGTGTTTCAGAAAAGTGCTAAGTTTCTAGCTGGCAGAGACACACCTATTGTCCTTCCTGTAGGGGACGACCCGCCCTTTCAAGTCAAATGCAAGCATCTTCATCTCCCACAAATTTTTATCCCAAAGCTAAGTGGTTTGTTAGGGAAAAATACCTTTGCCTCTTGCTCAATGATCCCTCTGGTTCCATCACAGCACATTTCAAAGATACTGGTAAGTTAGGGCAGGTTTGGGGATGACAGGACAAAGGAACTTAAACCAATGAAAAAGTAAAAAATACTTATTGAAAAAAGTACATGTATATAGTAAATTCTCCATGTACAAATGAAAATTTATGTAACAATGAGACCCCCCCGACCCCAATTTAAAAAAACAAAATACCAATATTAAGAGATAACCCAAATAATTGACAAATTATTCTAGTGTGGAGCAGAGGTCAGCAAACTGTTTGCAGAGTTAAATCCAGCCCCTTTCACCTGTTGTGGAAATGAAGTTTTATTAGAACACAGTCACACACATTCACTTAGATATTCTCTGTGGCTATTTTCAGCTGTTCTCATGCTCCAGTTGCTGGCATGAAAAGTTGCAGCACCGTGTGGTTCACAAGTTTGAAAATACTATCGGGCCTTTTACTAAAAAAGTGCCAACCCCTGGTAGAGAGGATGAGAAGGTCACTGCAGACGGCAATGGTCTGGAAGATTCTGGAGAAGGAGGCAAGCAGCTTAAAGATAGCGGTTAGACAAATATTCTTCCCTATGTTATTTATCTAAGGGCTGGAAACATCCTGACGACTGAGAAGTCTTCCCATGCTGAGGAAATCTTTAGAGCGATGAAGTCTCCCAGTGAATAGCAAAACAGATGGACTAGAAACTAAACCGAGTTTCTTGGCTAATTCCAAATTCAGAACCCAAAGATACCACACCAGAGGTTTGTTTTGGATGGTGGTGCTGTTTTCATAGCTATCTTGCTTCTACAGAAACACACTCGCCACAAGACAGGTTTCAGAAAAAAAGAATCGCTAGACCAGTGATAACAAAAGCTGGACACAAATCTCGCCTCTGCCCATTAGCGACATTCTCTCACCTACAGGGGCCAGGGGCCCACAGCCAGGACCTCCGCTGATACCCAGGTTGCAGTCAGAGCTTGCGACAAAAACAAACATCCACCCCGTCATTTGAAAGAAAGAAGAGCATGTAAAAATAAAAGAAGTGGACACTATCCTTTTCATGGCCTACCGTGTCTCTCCTTGCGGCCTAAAGACTTAAGACTCTTAACACTTAAAACAAGTAGGATTGATGTCCTCAAACAAAATTAACATAAAAGATACATCTGAAATAAAATGTGTCATTTCATAAGGCAAAAGGTATTAAAGATCAGTCTGCTAACATCAAGCATTTTCTACTGGTTTAAAGACCAATTAGATTCTTATTTATTTCTACATCCTACTTATTTCTTATTAAAATTACTATGGCATCAATTTATAGCCCTGAGAAACCACCCAGAATGGAGAGATGTCTTACCCTATTCTCATGACTGATTCTGAAGAACTCTGTTACTATCAAGATCCCGTGCAGGGTACTTATTTTCAGTGGAAAACACTGGAGTGGCAGCTGCCCTTACCTGCTCTCAGGCCCATCTTTATCTCATTCTCAAGTGCCAAAGACACTATAACTGGTTTCCCTAACCAAGAAAATCCTCCCCCTCCTCCTCCTCCTCCTCCTCAAAAAAAAAAAAAAAAAAAAAGTGAATGCCAAACAGCCACATGAGTCACCTTCTTCACAAGTGACCATTTAGAGCAGTGGTTCTCAACCTTCCTAATGCTGTGACCTTTTAATACAGTTCCTCATGTTGTGGTGACCCCCAACCATAAAATTATTTTCGTTGCTACTTCATAACTGTGATTTTGCTACTGTTAATGAATCGTCATGTAAATATCTGTGTTTTCCGATGGTCTTAGGCTCTACAGCAGCGGTTCTCAACCTGTGGGTCGCGACCCACAGGTGGAGAACCCATAGGGTAAAATAATTTTATGGTTGGGGGTCACCACAACATGAGGAACTGTATTAAGGGTCGCGGCATTAGAAAGGTTGAGAACTACTGATTTAGAGGCTCAAGTCTTAGACCCCAGCAAAGTCCTCCTATGTTGGCAAGGAACCTCGCTGCCATCACCAGCTATCTTACCATTCACAGAACTCGCTGACAAAAGCATGTGTGTGTTGCAGGGCAAGGAACCACGTAATGAAATAGGAGTGGGGTAGGAATAGGGAATGGAAAGGGAATGAGGCTGGTCCCAAACAAAATAACCAAATTCAAAATGCAAAGTTGCTAAAGCACCCTTTGCCTAAAACTCTCTGCCAGAAGAGGACACCCAAATTCTAACTAGCTTCTGCTAACCTTTGGCACTCAACAGAAGCGTGGCACCCAAAGTACAAAGACCCATCATTCCCACACAATTATTTGTGGATAAATTCACTGGAATTGAGATTTGTTTCTGAGTGTGCATTTTATGCTTTATTTAAAACTGAAATTTCTATAGTTGTGTATATCAAATTCCTAGCGTATGAAAATGTTTAAATAAATTTAAAAATCCCTCTGTTGGCATTATGACACCCCTGCCTTGGGTGTCAGAAGAGCTGACACGTCTTGGCTACTGAAAAGCCTCCTATCCGAGAGCCAGCCCTTACAGCATGTGAGTCCGGGATGGCTCCCTCTGGTCCCGGGCTTACTATTTGTTACCTGTCAAACGTTAGAACTCCTGCCTCCCAAGTTGTTCTGTTGCAAGTGAGGCATTGTAGGTGAAGAAAAGAAAAGAGTACCAAATGAGATTTACATTTCTTCTGTGACCCTTACATTTCTATATTCTTTTTTTTTTTCTAATATAACTGCTAAGAGCAACAGCTACATCAGCAATTTTCAACTTTTCATCTCTTGGCATACATAAATTATCACTGAAATTCTGTGGCACACCAAAAAATATATGTTTTGCCGATCTGACATATATATATATATATATATATATATATATATATATATATATATTTACAAAAATAATAATAGTAATTACCTACCGTTTTTGTCCCAAAGTAACTTTTTAAAAAAGCAGGTTCCTATACTTGTAAATAAGGATTTCTGATACCAAGAATTAACCAATCAGACACAATCATCTTATGCAACATGACCATATATGACCCATATATTCATGGTTCAAGTCAGGGCATTCACACTGGATGGCTATTGTGTTGGTTGTTGTCATTTTTTTTATTTTTATTTTTTACAGTCTAAGGGAAAAGAGATCAGTTCCCCTGACTAAATAGTCAGGTATTGCATGTTTTAAAAATTCATGCAGCACACTGGTTGAAAATCGGTGACCTAGATGAACAAAACTACTAAAATAATAATTAGTCTAAGATTTGGAAACAGCCTAACTGCCCACCAGCAGATGAGTGGATTAAAAAACTGTGGTATATCTACACAATGGAATATTACGCTGCGGTAAAAAAGGAGTTCTTACCATTTGCAACAGCATGGATGGAACTGGAGAGCATTATGCTAAGTGAAATAAGCCAGGCAGAGAAAGATAAATATCACATGATCTCATTCATTTATAGAATATAATGAACAACATAAACTGATGAACAAAAATAGATCCAGAGACAGAGAAACATCGATCAGACCATTAAACCTCAGAGGGAAGGTAGGGGAGGGTGGGGGTCGGGGAGAGATCAACCAAAGGACTTGTATGCATGCGTATAAGCCTAACCAATGGTCATAGACAATAGGGTGAGGGCATGAGGGGGGGGGGGATGGGGAGGGTAATGGGGGACTAAGGACACATATGTAACACCATAATCAATAAAGAAATTTAAAATAAAATAAAATTTTAAAAAAGTTTTCAGCAAATAGGTTAGCTGCCTCCTTATTCTTTCATTTTTCTCTTTTTTAAAAAAATGATAGTTCAAAAGTTGCTTCTACTCTGTTAACCTATATTATAAAAACTCCAAAAATCTCAAAGAGGATAAAATTCTGAAACAGGGCTTGCGAATCATTTGTGTGACTCAATTGAACACTCCTGCAATCACAGATATTTGAGGTACTAAGAAGTTTGAGGACACGAAGTTCTCCCAAAGGAAAGAATTAGACCAGGTAAATACACTGTCATCAAGGATAACGGAGCACTTTCAAAACAGAGGAACAATCTTTGAATTGACTGTCTCTTTACTAATAGTAACACTTCCTTCTCACCTCCAGGTCTGAGCTTAACACTAGAACCCTGTGGTATGAAGTCCTTTCTCTACAGGCTTTGGACCTGGAGCAAGGTAGAACCCACGCATAGTTGGGATTGTCTCAGCCCAGAGAATGTTGGGAGCTACTGGGGCTAGACATCACTGCAGCAGCCAGTCAACAGCCCAAGTGAGGGCCAGGCTTACTAGTTATATACTGGAGGAGGGTATATCGGTCATCCCAAAGGTAAGTTCATGGGGTTGAGAGAACAGATTCCACCTGTTTCACCAATCCACACTGGGGTGGCCTAAGTAAACACAAGCTACCTTCGCTTTCAGTAATGCCACATTTACAAATGTGCGTGGGTTGCTTATCAAAATACTCCACTGCTTATTGATACAGAAACTACTTTGTAGAATTTTTAGAATAAACTCATAAACCCAAATCAGGGGTGGGAACCTTTTTCCTGCGAAGGGCCATTTGGATATTTATAACACCATTCGCGGGCCATCCAAAATTATCATCTTAAAAATTAGCCTGTTGTATTGGGTCAAACATTTAATTAACTCACCCCTGATGCGTTGGCAGGGCCAGACCCAATGATTTTCCAGGCCTTACGTAGCCCTTGGGCCGGACATTCCCCACCCCTGCAAATCTTCTCATACTAAGAATGATTACCTAGCCACCAAAGGCCCCTAAGTTATAAAACAATTAAGGCAAAGCCTGTATTTCAGATGCTCTTTCTTCATACTGTTTCTCTACACCTACTTTAATTAGCTTCTTAGGTTACCAGGCTACCAGGTTATATAGGCTCAATGGCACGCAATCTGAAAGATACTATATAAAAGCTGCATATAAACTGTAAAAGCAACCCTGGTCACTGTCTCACAGGGCACCTACACTTCCTCTTTCATTTTCTATGTCATCCACAACATCTAAAGAAAGGCCTAGCCCACTTCTTGCTGGCTATTATTTCAGATGCTTTAGTCTACAGAATGAATCCAATAAATCAGAAATCCTTTGAAAAAAATATGTTCTTCTCCCGGACATTGTTCCTTCTCTGTATCACAAGTAAAGACTTCGATTTATATGAAGGCACTCTTTTGTTATTCTCAGTCTAGTCAATGTAAAAATTAATGTATGCTAACTCATGGGTTTTGTTTTTTTTTCTCACAGTAATTTATTTTGGCTTATCTCTGAATGGAATTACTGAAAAAATATATTACATTTTAAAATAAAGACTATACATTCTTTCGGTATAGAGGTAAATAAGTTAATTTTCTAACATGTCCTATATACTGTTATTATCTCATTATTTAACTTTTTCTCCCTCTGAAATATCATGTCTCCATTCATTACATGAAATCATTTGAAATATTTTACATGTCATTTTAAAAAATTGTTTACATTAGTTTATGTACTCAGAAGAAAATATCCTAAGTTCAGGGGATCTTTAACTGTGATTTGTACCAACTTTTAAAAGGCATTTCCTTTTCAAAAAGTAATAAGACTTCATAATTTTGGGCTCTCTGAAATACTGTGTTTATGAGCTGGATATAAAGTTCAGCTCTAGGATGCTTGTAGGCTACCACAGAGACCATGGCAGAGCGAAGAGCCACAGGCGATGACAATATTCCAGAGAACCCATGCAGCCTCCACATGTTTCTCTCTCTGTTCTCCAGTAAAGACCCCCCCCCCCCCCCCACTCATTCTGGGACCTGGTAACTCTGCATGGGGACAAGACACGGCCCCGAGCTTTCTTTTATCCTTGGACTCAGAATATTCAGGACTGGAAAAGAACCACACTTACCAATAAAGCACCTGGCCAAAGAGAAAGCCATAAGGACTTATCACACTCGTTTTAGTCTTAGATAAGTATATTGGTAGGGAAAACTAGTGCCTTTCGGTTCATTACACATAATTTTATATAATGAATAAAAATAAACCTTCAGAGGATGCACATTATCTCTCAAAACACACAAAAGCTAACACGGCTTAAGACTAGTATGTGAGCTCCACTATACACATATTTGATGTGATATGAATCTCAAAGATATATACCCCTGGCTGTATGGGGTTTAAATAAATGTAATAGCTATCTGATGAGATTTTATTAACGTCAGAACCCAAAGAGGTAGAATAACTCACAATGACATAAATCAGTAGCTGTAAATAAAAGAACAAGTATGGTATTAAGTTGTAGTTTTTAAAAATTTTACATCAAAATAGAAAGGGGCACCCCGATCTTGTGTGGACATCACATATGAACACAGACTTTCTCCAGATAGAGTCATGGATTACAGAACTGAGAGCTGCCACATCACCTAGGACTGTGGTCAGCAAACTGCGGCTTGCAAGCCACATGTGGCTCTTTGGCCCCTTGAGTGTGGCTTTTCCACAAAATACCAAGGCCTGGGCGAGTCTATTTTGAAGAAGTGGAGTTAGAAGAAGTTTAAGTTTAAAAAATTTGGCTCTCAAAAGAAATTTCAATCATTGTACTGTTGATATTTGGCTCTGTTGACAATGAGTTTGCCGACCACTGACCTAGAACAACCCTCTCCTTTAGTCAAGGCACAGTGACCACACAGAGGTCAGAGGCATCCTGGCCTGGCAGCTGATCTGCCACCACCCAGGGCCACTGATCTCCATCAGTGTCTGCCCCAGCATGTCACAGGGCCTCCTTTAACCACTGGTTACCAGCAGTCCAAAGTCACTGCTGACCATGTCCCCACGTTCTAAAATAGCAGTTATATTTTTCTTATTTTTCACACAAGGCTAGCCTTTTAAATATAATTTAATAAAATCTCAAATCACTGAGAAATTTATTTAAACTGCCTTATTTTTCCAAGAATATAATTATTTGTCTACATTACATCTTTTATGTATAATACTAGAGGCCTGGTGCACGAAATTCATGCATGGGGGGAGGAGGGCGAGGGGGGGGGGTCCCTCAGCCCAACCTGTACCCTCTCACAATTGGGGACCACTGGCTCCTAACCACTCACCTGCCTGCTTGCCTGATTGCCCTTAACCACTCTGACTGCCTGCCTGTCTGATTTCCCCTAACCCCTCTGCCTTCCTATCACCCCTAACCACTCTACCTGCCTGCTTTATCGCCCCTAACTGCTCGCCTGCCTGCCTGATCGCCCCTAACTGCCTCTGCCTCAGCCCCCATTGCTGCGGCTTCATCTGGAAAGATGTCTGGAAGGTCGTTCGGCTGTCCGATCTAATTAGCATATTATGCTTTTATTATTATAGATATTTACATTTAGGCAATATAAATACTGCCTATAATCCTATCTAATAAAAGAGTAATATGCAAATTGACCATCACTCCAACACACAAGATGGCTGCCCCCATGTGGACACAAGATGGCCGCCACAAGATGGCCAGCAGGAGAGGGCAGTTGAGAGGAACCAGGCCTGCAAGGGAGGGCAGTTGGGGGTGATCAAGCATGCAGGGGAGGGCAGTTAAGGGTGACCAGGCCGGCAGAGGAGGGAAGTTAGGGGCAACCGGGCCTGCAGGGAAGGGCAGTTGGGGGGGGGACCAGGCCTGCAGGGGAGGGCAGTTAGGGGTGACCATGCCTGCAGGGGAGGGCAGTTAGGGGTGACCAGGCCTGCAGGGGAGGGCAGTTAGGGGCAATCAGGCTGGCAGGAGAGCAGTTAGGCATGAATCAGGCTGGCAGGGGAGTGGTTAGGGGGTGATCAGGCTGGCAGGCAGAAGCGGTTAGGGGCAATCAGGAAGGCAGGCAGGCAAGCAGTTGGGAGCCAGCAGTCCTGGATTGTGAGAGGGATGTCCAACTGCCCGTTTAGGCCAGGTCCCAATAGGATCTGGCCTAAACGGCAGTCGGACATCCCTCGAGGGGTCCCAGATTGGAGAGGGTGTAGGCTGGGCTGAGCGACAAACACCCCCCTCCCATGCATGAATTTCGTGCACCGGGTCTCTAGTACATTTATACTTGTCTACTTTATATTTAGAAGATATAGGTAATTACCAATTATCAAGAGGCACCAACTTAAGTTTTTATGTGTTAGAAGCACCTTCAGTTTGCTCAGGCTACGGCAAAGAAAGAACTAGAAAATGAAAAATGCCTACATGAAAAATGCCTACACCTCACTGTAGGAAAGGTCTGAACCAGAATGAAGAAGAGAACAGCATGGTTTAGATGCCGCCTTAGGTACATCAGCCACGGAGGTAGTGATCTCCAGCAGGGAGTAGAGATTGAATGGGCTGTGCGATAGAATTTACATTTAATTTAATTCTGAAATCAAACACTACCCAAGATTTTTCCACTTTCTATTCCTTACCCAATTAGAAAAGGACTGTTACATAGTTATCTTTTAAAAAAAACTTTTGACTTTAATTTAGATTAAAAATAAAAACAAAAAGTATAGAAAACCATTTTGACAAGGCACCATTAATTTCTCTTATAGTTCCATCTCAAAATTCCTCCATATTGCTTCTCATTCATACATCTGTGACTCTATTTGAGATGACTGCACAGCAAAACTTGATGCTCAGAGTCCCATCATTTTTTGTGTGTGACAAATTCTGTCAAGGACAAGTAACAGGAATGCTGCTATTTTTATGGCTACTCCAAAAAAAAACCACAAAACAATTTAACATCCACTAGTGATAGAATTACTAACATGCCAGTGTAGATATACAAAAGGCAGCACTGTTAAACATTATTGATACCAATGTCCATAATAACTGACCACTTTTTAAATTCAATAATTCCAGTTAATAAGTTTAATAAGTGACATAATTATATTTTCTATGCATTGCAGCTCACCTATTTTCTCTCACTAGAATGAAAACTTCTTATCACGTATCAGATCCTCAAACACAAGCCCTCAAGCATGAGGAGAAGCATAGACGATGTTGTACGAGCCTTCCATGTCGCCTTAGACATTTCCCTATGAATTTTACTCTTCGATATCCTCTCTGAAAAATTTAACTTTTCCCTTAATCCAGTCTCCATTCATTTATGTTCTCCAGCATGACTTTTCCCCCCATAAATTTATTTCCCACATCTATTTGCCTCTTTTATTCCACTACACCCACACCACTGGGGTAGCTCCCACCTATCCTCTAAAACTCTATAGAACTATACCTAAAAGCCATCTTTCTTTTCTTTAATTATATAAATCATGGTGATTTAGAGAAAATGATAATCCATATGCACGATTCCTCCAGTGGAGTCCATTTTTCCCCAATGTGATTCTAGCAGCAACCAATCCTTAATGGTTTAACTTTTTTTTCTCTTATCAGTAACATCCAGATTCCACTCAGGTTTTACAACAAGGAATTCCTATCCATGAAAAAAAATTTTTTTTGGCACATATTACTCCTCAGAGGAGGGCCAGAAAGGTAATTTCCATGAAAATAACAAAGAACACCACCACTTGCTTTAAGTATCCTGGGAAGCATTACCCTATGCTACTTTTAGAGCAATTCAAGCCCTATATGAGCCATATACTGTATTTATGGTCCCAGAAGACAAAAATGACTTGCAAAACAAAGTCAGAAAAATGTGAAAAGGAGAAAGGGGAACAACCATAGTAAGTGTCCCCACAGCAAAAAAGAAAAATCACCTGGGGAAATCCATGTGTCAGAGAGAATCCGCCCCTCTCTGCCCTGAGCACCATGATCTGCATAAGCACAGGACAGAGGGAGCTTTTCAGAGACTTGACCAGGGATCTGGGGTGGTTGCCATGGAAGTGAACTATTCAATTTCTTTAGCTCCTGTGCCCCTTCCCCCAGCACTTCTGGCAACAGTAATAGGTTCTTTCCCTTTGTTCAGAAACTGCTCTGGAATGGCACTGCCTCTTCCCCGTGCACTGAAAGATTGCAGTGTGAGGCCACACTGTCACCAAATTACAGGAGGGGGAGATTTTCATTCCCATTCCTAAAATTAGACTCTTATTTGCGTGCCAGCACAACAGAACTAGAACCACTTGCTGAAAGGGGCCCCTTCAATAGTGCTCCCAGTTGCCATGGCTCTCAGACCCACTTGCTGAGCCCCAGCCCTGGGGCAGGCATAGGCCACTAGGCAGGCAGGCAGGCACCTTTTACTGCTCCTGGGAACCTCTCTAAGATGCTGGTGTCAAGAGGAAGGTAGTTTGGTTTGGAGAGGGCCTCTGGAGCACGAAGGAGATAAGAGTGCTTTCCAAACAGATGCTGGTGCCAGAACACTGGATGAAGGGAACAGATTTCCCGATGGGACTTTTAACAAATGTACTTAATTGACTTTGGCATCTCAGCAAACTTGTTTCAAGTCTCCAGCCCTACAATGATGCAAAATCGAATCTCAACACAGAAGAGGTGATAACAGTTTTGTTTAATAGGTAAAATAGTTTTTACCTCACTGTTATGTCTGAATAGTGACTAGTGTCTTCAAAAGACAGTATTATCTATAATGAAATCATCAGAATGGTCTTCATTATTAACATTAAGTTATTTCCTTCATAAATAACATTAAGTTATTTCCTAGCTAAGATATTTCATTGCAGATTCCGTACATAATCATACTGACTAGGTCTGAATTAAAAATCCTCATGACCATCAAGGAAAGGACAATGGAATGAGCAGAGAGATCCAAGCAAGATGTCTGAATTTGGGCTAAAATATCAAACTTTATAAGTATATACCTTGAAAACTACTACTGTAACTATCTGTGCCCCTACCCGCCTACCCCCTGCCCCTTCTGACTACATCCTGTAAAGTATGAATTTTTCATGCAAATTTGAGTATATGTGTTTGTACAACCAAACTTTGATTCTAAAGTATTTATAAAATGTGTCAGAGCGAAGACTACAATGAATTCTTACAAATTTAAGAAACAGAATAAATGTTTAAGAAATCTTAGATGGCTAATCAGATACCACGTTAATTTTTAAGACATGGTAAAAAAAGAATTTGACAGTAAGATAAAAACAGATTTAATAATACATTGAATTTTATAAATGCTATGAAGTGACTAAAGGAGGCACTGTGTATGTGCTAGAGAGAACACTGAACAGGCCTACGTCTTGGCCTGAGTCGGCCCTTAATCAGCTGTCTCCTCCCCTCTGAACCTTTTATGCCTTTACTGAAAGAGAGGATTGCCCGATGTAATATATAAGGCTTTATCCAACTCTGAAGATCTTGATCCACAGAAAGTTTGTGTTTATGTGTAAAAGTATACAGGTAATAGGTATGTTCCATTTAAACTTGATATAAAATTCTGACCAGCCAGTGTGGCTCAGTGATTAAGCGCCAACCTATGAACCAGGAGGTCATGATTTGATTCCTAGTCAGGGCACATGCTTGGATTGCCAGTTCAATCCTCAGTAGGGGGCATGCAGGAGGCAGCCAATCAATGACTCTCTCTCATCATTGATGTTTCTATCTCTCTCTCCCTCTCTTTTCCTCTCTGAAATCAATAAAAATATATTTTTAAATTTGATATAAAATTCCTTACAATAATTTTACACCATATTGGGTCTTTTATTTCATAAATTCCTACTTATTTTACTGTGCATGACTCTACCTCACTTGATTTAAAAGTTAGTCAAACTTAATATATAGCAGCTATATTTAACACACAAACTTCATTTAGGGCTCATCTCACATTAAATATACACAGAATGGAGTTCACAGGCCGGTCTGAGTAGTTTTAGTATTTGAGAGGTTAGATGCAATTCTTTGAAATATTTTTAAGTGTAATTTTAAAACATGTTTATGTGTTTAAGAAATACCTAAGTTCAAGTGATCGTTAGTGATCATTTGCACCAACTTTCAGGAAGCACATTCAGGGATCATTCATGTTGTCACATATTGCAGGATTTCCTGCTTTTTAAAGGCCAATTCCTCTCCCATTGTATGTATACACCATATTTTCTTTATTCATCTGCTGATGGACAGTTAGGTTGCTTCCGCATCTTGGCTGTTGTAAATAGTACTGCAGTGAACATGAAAATACAGATATCTCTTTGAGATTCTAATTTCAATTCGTTAGGATAAATATCCAGAAGTAAGATAGCTGGATCACATGGTAATATGCCAAGTGAAATAAGCTGTCACAAAATGACAAATTCCACATGATTCCATTTATATGAGATATCTAAAATAGTCAAATTCATTGAAAGAAAGAATGGTGGTTGTCAGGGATTGGGGGGAAAGGGGAGTTGATAGTCAACATGTATACAGTTTCAGTTATGGAAGCTGAATAAGTTCTCGAGATCTAATGACAAACGCATACCAATAGAAAACAATACTGTATTGTACATGTAAAGATCTTTAAGAGGGTAGATCTCATATTGTCTTCCTATCAAAATAAAAAGTTTACAAAAAAGGCATTTCCTTCTCAAATAATACCTATCAAATACCACTGCATTTTCTGAAAATAATGAGACTTCATATTTTAGGACACCTTTGGTAACTGTGTGCACAAATTAGATTTAAGGTACAGCTCAATTGTCTTGTAGGATATTCTGGAAACCATGGCAGAGCTAAGAGCTCTGTGCTCCCTGGGCAAACTACACATATGTTAGTTTGGAACATATGTGTAGTTGGCCTGCAATGGAACATATTAATATTCCATCTACACTTCCTGTGGGCTCCTTTGTACCACTGGGTAGAACCAACTCAGCCTTTATTCTCTCTGTTCTTGCATATAAACCTTTCATTCTAGGATCTGGTAACTTTGCATGGGTATAAGACTGGACCCAAACTTTATTTACACTCAGGCCTACAAAATTTAAGAGCTGGGTGGAACCTTGTCATGTATAAATTAAGAAATGGAAGCCTTTGCATCTAACCAGAGAGAAATCCACAGCATTTATGACACTCACTTTGCTTATTTTAAAATATGCATAGCTAGGGAAAAGTTGTGACTTTCTTTTCATTATATGCAATTTTATATAAGGAATAAAAATGAGCATAGAGATTTCATCCTCCGGGAAAATGCTTTACATAATTATTCTAAACACTAAATTATCAGCAAAGAAGCTGGACCCAGCCACAAAAGATATTTGATATACTTGGAATATCAATTGCCAACTATATTCTTATTCCTATTTATCCAATGACAAGTGGTCATATTTTTTTAAAACTTGGGAACAAACAAGAATTCTTTCTAATCAACTGCACAGTGAGAAAGCTCTTAAACTGAAAATCACGTTTTTAGATACTGAGACTATTTTATGCAGTGATGTTAGCTTGTTGCATTGAATTGACCTTGCAAATCAGCTAACATCATACAATCAGAAATCGTTTCTGCGGGGAAATCACATAATTATTTGTAACAGTCCCAGTGACGTCTAAAATTGCATAGCCTGTGTGTTTTCCAGCCCAAGTCCCAGTCTTCCACAAGGATTCCCTTTTATGACTCTCACTGTCTATGTTCATTTCAGTTGTGTTTCTACCAAGTAATTGTAACTGGTGATTCTATCGTATGTATTTTAGCTGTAAATGAAAACATCACTAACAAGTACAGAAATTTAATGGAAATATTGCTTTTGAACTGAGAGAGAGCTATTGTTTTCTTTGCATATTATTTAAAACAATGGACTTTTCTTTGAATTAAAGTAATTTGGGCACATACATAGCTGTTTAATTCTATATATTTTTCCATTTTACCATCTCTGATATTAGCAAGAATCTGACTAGAAATAATTGACATCTTTTTTTTTTTCCTCTTTATGGTACATATGATACTGGGGCATCTCACATCAGTAACACCTTAGATTCAATAAAACACGATCTTTCCTAGCCACTTCTTGTGGAGAAAAAACAAAACAATCTTCTTTGATAGAAAATAGCAGATAATTTTAAAAACATTTGCTTGAACACTTTATACCTTGAAAGTACTCTTAGCTGTGTAAGCACTGTATATTTAACGTACAAACATATCAAGTATAGCTGAAGGCTTCTGGTTTCCCTTCAAGGCCTCTAACACTCACGTTTGCAGGTTTTTAGAAATCAATCTTGTAATCATTTCCACATTTGTAGTCCCTCTTTTTCGATAAGATAACACACATGTTAGCATTTTGATGTTGATGCTAGCATTTCCACTCACAGGAAAACTAAGAAACATCTTTTTTTTCTCTCTCTCTCTTTCTTTTCATTTACATCCCCAGTTGCCTCTGAGATGGTATAACCATAGATAGTGTTCATAATCCACTAATTATATTTTTTCATTTTTTGGATCAGGACCCTAGCAGTCATACAGTGAATCCAATAAAAAAGGAAAAATGGCAAAGAAAATTTGAAAATGAAAAGTATAGAAGGCAAAGAAAAAAACTCTACATGTACTTTATTTCATGGTACAAATGACCCTTTCTGTCATCATGAGTTTTAACCTATGTGTAAGTTTGAGAAGGGAGATAATTTAAGTTCATGATTTCTAGCCAGATGGTTGGCCAGTGGAAGAAGAGAAAGGCATTCTCACATGCAGAACCTAATAGTCCAAATCATCATTACTGACCAAAAGTCATTTAAAAAAACAAAACAGGATTTGAAAAGACCTAAAATGTCTTCCCAAAGCATATTTGTACTAATGTTTCTATTTCTCCTCCTGCACTGTAACCGGTCTTTGTATTTCCATTTAAACTACTATTACTAGCTATTTGAGTTTTCATTTTCCCTTAGTCACTTATGAGATAGAAATAATCACCAAAATGTGCAAAGAGCAATAGCGAACATGCTTAAAAAGTTCACTTTTATGAAATATTAAAATACGTTGCTGTCTACATGTCTGTAAAGGGAAGCAACCTAGAATCAGATTCGCTCAACTCCTCACAGAACATTTCCCAAGAACCACCCCCTCAAAGGACCAAGATCATTTCACCAAGAATTTGGCCCATGCAAATAATTTTATAAGGAAAATAGATGGCAGGCAGTAAGCCCCAGACAAAGCACACTTTACATTCACCAGGGAAAAGAAATGAGGCCCCAAAGTAAAACCTGTCAATTACTGCCATCACCTTGTTGTGCTGAAAGGTTCAATTATATCACAAAGAACTTTAGAACGTGCTAATTTAATTAAAATATGACAGCTTCAATCTACCTAAGCTTTCCCTACCTCACAAATTAGCAAAATTTTTATTTAAATACAAGCCCCTTCTCTATCTTCACCAACGACATGCATAATGTATACGAGCAGTGCTATCAAAGTACTTTCTACTTCCTTTCATTTTTCTTTTCTTCTTCCTTCCAAAATTACTTTACATCCTTATTTCAGACATCTGCATCTTTTATTGTCACAGTTTAAGAACCTGCATAATATGATGGCCATTATGAAAAGTAATCACACTCCACACTGATGAATGGCTACTTACAAAATGATTTCTATCATTTAAAGGAGAAAATGTAATTGAAACTTCAAACTCCAAATAAAATACTACAACTCAAATGACACTGACTAGCTATGAGCTTCTTGAAGTCACCCACCTGGGGCAGCATGCGATTCTCTTCCTCCAGCTGTCTTACTCTTGCCTCCAGCTGCCTAACATAGGACAAGGTTGATTCTAAAATTGAAAAGAAAGAACTCACATTATACACACAGGTCTTGTTCGGTGCACTGTCAGGATATTTCTGGCTTGATTTATTCAAATCAGGTAGTGACTACTAAATCTGTTACTTAAAAAAAGAAAAGAAAAGAAAAGAAAAACAAGTTTCCTTCCCCAGAAAAACAATAACAGAAGCTATTGAAACTACAAGCAGTTTGAACAATTGGACAATGTTAAGGAGAATTCAAGAAATTTATATAGGTGGTGAGATTGTAGGCTTTTGCGGCACTATGTAGTCCTTAGAACATTAGACATCTTGAAGACCGCTTTTTCTTCTTTTCGACTTATTTTGTGCATTTTGGGCTTTCAATGAGCTGCACCACGCATAAGACTTTTGTAATGTCAATTATAACCAAAATAAATTACAAGGTCATATTAAAAATAGAAAATAATGTTTCAAATATCCAGTTCCCTTCATTATACCAATAAATATTTCAGATGTTAAGACCAACATTTTGTCTTTGTCACAGATCTACAGATATTAAGACGGTAATTCAGAGAATGGCTATGAAAGGGCTAAATAATGGAGAGTTAGGCTGAATTTTGACTGTCATTTTGGCTGTGTGTAACAGAGACCCAAGTTTCCCCAAAATCTCCAGGTTCACCAGGGGCAGACTTGAAATTAATTCTCGTTTTAATTTCATCACAAACTCAGGTGTATGCTGAGCTCACAGTCAGCATCATGCTTTTCCTGTTCCCTAGTGAAACTCGAAAGTTCACAGCTTTACATCAGGAAAGGGATTTCATTTTGAGGAACAATCTGACAGTAATATTTTTCATAAAAGTGAAAGTATTCAAGCACATCATAGAGAACAAGCTGCCATTCATTACCCAAGAACAAACATTTCAGGTAATGTACATAACACAGAATCCAGAGCATATTTGCAGAGTTAGCATTAAAGCAGCAGATCTTCCTCAGTGCATGTAACAGGCAAGTGTTTGGAGCCCCTAACAATCTCAATGTAGGATGAATATTGATGCAAATTAATATCTTGATCTGAAATTCACCATGGAAACTCTATAATTTTTATATGGAAATAGATTATATGACCTCAATTTCACATTTGTGACCTCCAAATCAACATTTTATTTTCTTAAAATACGTAAGAACTTCCAGTCCTTAATTCACAGCACCTAAGCTCATCCCTGACGACTTTACACAAGCCTGTTTTCACAAATATTTGCAGAAAGTCGTTATCGCTGACATGAACATGACCACCCACGGATCTCACACCAATGGAGAACATAGCCTTGAGCGATCCTCATACAACATGGAAACACAAGAGGAAGGAAACTGAAGACATTTGCTAGAAATACGCTCTCATTTTTTAGCTCAATGAAATGTTAAGAGTTTGCTTTATAGATTCTTCCAAATTGAAGAAAAAAAGTATACAGCATAAATGAATAACAAACGTATTGATTTCATGAATCTGCTTTACTCTAGCGAATGAATAAGTAATTTGTGGATCATGAAGATGTGAATGTAGATTGCCTGATTTACAGTTTTGCAAGCCCCAGTTTCAACTCTAGACAGCCACTTAAGAAGGGCCACCCAAGTGAAAAGTGGTCCAAAACATTCTATTTAAACCATGAACAAACACATTTCTTTTCTCATTTGTCCACAATTTATATCTTACCTTTACTGTCCCTATACGATACTATGCCTGAGGCTGTAATACTTAAAGCAGCTGAAATGACTATACAGAGTGCTTCAGGTGATATTTGAAAAATGTCACTAAATGGATTTTAATTCAGTTCAGTCTCTTTCATCTATTTCTCTTTTTTAAAATCTTTGCAGTTTACATATTTGATGTGATGCTTTCACTAAGTTTCTACTTATATTTCAAAAGTTACATCAGTACAAAAAAATGGGGGGAGTAAATTCCTGAATTTGGAAAACATTCCTTTCTCCAGTATTTAATGTCAAATTGCAGTAGGTGAAGTTCAAAGCTTTGTTTCAAAGCATTCACTGCAAATATATAGGAAAAGCTAGGGAATATTTTACACAGGTAAAATAATGGAAAAAAAATAGCTTTATGATAAAGACAAACCTAAGGGTGTTGTGAGTTCATTCATTCAACAAATATTTACTGTGGCACTGATTTTTCTCAGGTACTACTGCTCTAGAGTTGGGATGAAAAGATGACCAGCTATCGCAAGTCTTAGGTTCCTCAGAGCACAAATTCCATGCCCATATGCTGTGATCCAGAAGGCCCTGCTGTTCCAGGCTCAGCCCTAAGTCTCTGCTGCAATTATTACTTCACAATGAAGGGATAAAACAAATGAGAAAACTTCTGGGGGTGGGAGGAAAACAGGAAGAATAGCTGATCTGCATGCATAAATAAGAGAACTCATGCTGTTAGTTGTTTTATTCATCAGGAAACTGATTATATAATCATTAAATGGGAGTGGAATAGACAAACATTTTTCTAAAATATACTGTAAGGTCATCACTGAATCCCCGGATCCCTTTATGAAGAGACACTGGGAAAACCACCCAAATCCTTTGGGAAGTGAGAGAAAAACAAATACTTATTTTGTTAATCCCTTAGGGTTTCAAGGTTTATTTTGTTATTGCACCATAAACTAGCTAAGCCTAACTATTAGTACATAAGGAATAATGGGATAGAAAATATGTGGACATTTGTAAAGTAAGAAGCTCCATACTTTCAAAATATTCACATCATAATCCCCATCCTCATCCTAGGTGATCATTATTTAAAAAACCTGAAATCTAGTGTTTGAGAAAGGAGCCCCTTCTGACCCAGAGGGACATATTTGGCCCTGTCTGCTGCAGCACCTTCCCCCTGGTGCCTCCTTTTTCTTCCTTCCACGGGGGACTTCCAGAGAGTGGTGCCGACTGTAAAACAGCTGGTCTTCCACTGCTCCCGGGGAGGTGGAGCCCAGTTGTGCACTGACCTGAGAAAAGTGTCTGACGAAGACTGGAGTTCTTTCTACTTATAAAGTACACTCACTCGCACACACAACTGCATTAGGATATCCTATCAATGGAATTGATCCTTATGCTTTATACCAGTGGCTCATAGCTAGTAACATTGAGATTTCAAAATGCCATTTTGGCTTTCAGAACTCTGAGAATGAGCATCAAGGCCCCCCTGAAAAACAGCCAAATACTGAGCTATACTCTACATAGATGTGCAGTGTATTAGACAAGTATATTACCAGTTTGGGGGCGGGGGTGGAGAGAGAAGGCAACAAATAAAACAATAAGGCGAGCCGAAATTCAGTGCTAAAGCATGCAAAACAGCAGTACAGAAAGAGCAATATCGGTCATAGTTCTTCGAAGGAGAAACCTGAGCTTAATGGATCAATAGCAGTTTGATAGCCAGAGAGATGGGAGTGGAGCCACAAGATGGACAAGGGCTGGGAGCCAGGAATAATCCTGTTGTAAACAGGGAGAGAGGGGAATCACAAGAAGGAAGAAAAGGGAAAGACTGGGGAGCAAAAGGAGGAAAGGCCAGGTTGCTCCCACAGTCAGGATCTGAAAAGCCAATGTCAAGACAGTTATGCAGGCAGTGATTTCAATTTCCCCCAAAGTTATTTTATTTCTCTTTCCACCAGGGGAAACCTATGGACAGCTACACATTAGAAAAGCAAGGTTAAGCAAACGATACCAAGGTGAGAATCCAACCACGTTCTCAAGATGGTCTTTGGGTAAATCTTGTGCATATTTTCAGAGCAGAAACAATTTCTCTCCATGTATCTCACTTTTTATTGGAACCTACATATAAAAGTCTGCAGCACTTCTTGCAATTAAACAAATGTAAGAAACAATCATAAGAATTCCACTAAATTCCCATCTTCTAAATGATTCCAATTTTAGAACTGGAGTGTACCTTAGAGATTTCCTCACCCAATCTGTCCTCAATCCCCTGCTCATTTGGTAAATGAAAGAATAAAGCCCAGAAGGCAGTGAACTTGACCTAACACTGGGAATCAGTCAAATATATTCAAAAGATCTTGTTTCATTGCTGGGTCATCATAGTCATTCCCATCTTGGATCTTCTAATCATCACTATGTCCAGCTTCTTACATAGGTAAATTCTAAGTTCTCTCTTGTTCTTTTCCCGTTTAGATATTCTGAAAGGATATTTACATTTACAATAGCTTGATATTTCCCTTAGACAAATACCCTGCACTTGATTTCACTTCAATTTACTCGAAATACATTCGATCATACAAAGTAGCTCAACTTTTTCCTCTGCTAGTTCGAAAATTCTCTGATCAAAATATTAAACCCTCATATCCCCCCTTGGTTTGTAAAGTGGTGTTTCTCTCTGTAGGCAAACACCCATCCTTAAAACCACCCACGGGGACTCTGAGTGCTGTACATAAAAGGTTTATCATTGGTAGCTGCAACTGTCTAAGGTTTGTCAAACTTCTGAGTGGTTTTGATTAGACAAAGTGCTGTCTGGTTTCAGGGAAGAAAATAAAATCTGGTGATGGTCCATTCCAAGATAAATTACAGCATCTGGAAGAGTGTAAAAGAGAACAAGCATTTGGAGACTAACCTATCCAGGGTTTACAGATGTAAGTTTTTCTGTGGCTAAGCGTCAGTCCCCTTGTGCCCGAGAGAGTCCAATGGACTGACTTCAAATCCGGAGGCAGTCTCTTCATTCAAACCCAAACTCTAAAGACACCGATTGCATTAATCCCCAATTCATCCCACCATCCACAGGCTTTTACACATTACAAAGAAAATTACTTCAGAATTATATTTCAAAAATTATTACTGTTCCAACTAAAAGTGTTTCTCTTCCTTCCTCAGGCAAGCCAAGATTAGCCGCCTACTTCAAATTTATATTAGCTCCAGAAGTATAAGTGATTACATTTCTCACTATAATTTGATACTTTTTTTTAAAAAAAAAAATCTTGCTGGGATCAGTTTTCAGATTTGCCTGGATATTTAACTCGGACAGCTTTATTGACAGAGAATGAGTCAGGGACCGCTCCAGTCTATTATCTGCGAAACTAATACTACTCTTCTCCAACCCTGCTTTCTGTGCCTGACTTAAAGAAATATGAGGTAGCTATTTGCTGTCCAACTCCTTCCATGTTCATGGTTATTCACTGTCCTCAACTTCTCTTAGCTCCGGGTCTCTGCCCACACCTCCCCTGGCCAAATACTCAATACACTCTGCCTAGTCCAAAACTTCTTTTGCATGGTATGAAAAATAGCTTTCTAATAGGTAAAATATCCAAAGATTGAAAAATATGATAATGTACTTCATGTTGACGGAGGTGTTCAGAGAAAGATCAATGAGATTCTGCCAAGATTTCTACCTGAGTATGCTGTTGGGCTGATCCCTTTAACTCTGAAGTTCAATAATTCTGCAGTCTTCAATTCTTCCCATTCCATGGGTTTCTTTTAGTTTTCCTTGTTCTTAATTCATTTGTCAATGCATCACATATATTGAGTGACTTATGATGACATCTCTTTATTTACTTAGGTTATTTATTTTCATGTCTTAACTTTTCTAACACATACTTGTTTTACTTTGATATCAAGACTACCTGCTGTGTGCTAGATACAGTTCTAGATACTGGGGACATGGCAGTAAGCGAGGTCTATGCACTGACAGAGTCCACATTCCAGTGGGGAAGATGGACCATGAAAAGAAATAGGATATTTTGTGAAGGCGACATGTGCCATAAAGACAACAAAACAGAGTCCTAGTCTAGAGAGGTTTGGGGAAGAACAGCTGCATTACGGAACATGGCCTGGGAAGAGCTCTCTACGGACTTAGATCTGAAATAGGCCAACTATACGCAAAGCTATTAGAGAAGAGAGTTTCCGGCAGAAGGAATGATGAGTGCACAGGCATTGAAGACTCGGATCCTGAAATCCAGTCAAGAAGAGGCAAGTAACAGCAGTTGGAGACAGAGATATTTGTCTTGTCACCTTCCTCCGCTGCTTAAGTTTTTAAAACCTTGTGCTCTTTTTGGCTGTTTATACTTAGACCTAGACTTAGACTCCTGGATTATTATTTCTCCCTTGTGACAAAAACCCTAGCCTATGTTGGCTGCACTTCGTCACACACCCACGTCCCATCCATTGGGAAATTCTACTGACCCTACCTCTAAAATATCCCGAGAATCCAACCTCACAGTAGTCTCCTAACTGGTGTCTCTGCTTCTATTCTTGCCTCCACCCCCAAGTCTATTTTCATTCAAAGTCTATTTCAAATCCACAGCAGCCAGGGTTTTCTATCTAAACACTAAGTCTGAACATCATTCTCCATGCAAAACCCTATAGTAGCTCACTGTTTTTGTACCACATAAGAGCCAAAGTCCTTAAAAAAGTCCAGCAGAGCCCACACGCTCTGGCCACCTGGTACCTCTCCCACATCATGCCATCACACCCTCTGCTCGAGCCACGCAGCCTCCTTTCAGTTCCTGAACACGCAAACATGGTCTAGCTTCCTGAAATGCTCTTCCCCCAAATAGATGCTAACTTCCTCACCTCCTACCAGTCTGTCCAAATCTCAGCTTCTCAATGAGACTCACCAAGTCCACCTCATTTAATCCTGCAATCTGTCCCCATCCCCAACCCATACTCATGATTTTCCTTTAGCCTGCTGTACTTGTTTCCTTCAAAACACCGATCACTTTGTTCATGTTATGTTTATTGTATAAAATGCTTCTCCCCATCAGAATGTAAACTCCTCAAGGCAGGGATCTTTGTTGTGCTGAGTGATGTACTCCACATGCCTAAAGTAGTGTCTGGCACGAAAGAAAATGTATTGAATGAGTCAACCAATAAGTCAGTTATGTAGATAGTGCCCTGAAAGGAGATATTTCAGAGTATGGGTCCCTTCAATCACTCAGGGAAGACAGATCAATATTTAAATGGAGCCTAATATCAATTCTGTTGTGCCATTTGAAAAACATTCTTTGGTACATTAAACTTCGGATGAAAACTTTATGGAGGTCCTCAAACCATGTCAGATCAAATCATTGGTAGGTCATTTCAATAAGAAATCTGAAATGTGCTTTCATCACGTTCCAAAAAATATGTTTGTGTACAGTTGGGAGGGAAAGAGGGGGAGAAGGAGAGAGCAGAAGGGGATGTTGAAAACAAAGAAATTAGATAAAAACAGCTGTGGGGGCCCTAACCAGTTTGGCTCAGTGGATAGAGCGTCTGCCTGCGGACTGAAGGGTCCCAGGTTCGATTCCGGTCAAGGGCATGTACCTTGGTTGTGGGCACATCCCCAGTAGGGGGTGTGCAGGAGGCAGCTGATCGATGTTTCTCTCTCATAGATGTTTCTAACTCTCTATCCCTCTCCCTTCCTCTCTGTAAAAAATCAATAAAATATATTTTTTTAAAAAACAGCTGTGGGGGATGCAAAATATGTTTCTACCACTAATATCTTAGAGTACAATATAAAGGCCCTTCAGCTGGATAACTACTTACTAAGGTTTCCTTGTACAAATACCCACTGGAAGGGATGTGAGTTTCACCCAGACAGTCTCTTCCCAGCCACTCCTTGCGAGGTTGTACTGGGGGCCAGGAGAAAGCACAGGTGGGGAGCCCTGGGCAGGTGTCGATTGGCCTGGAGTGAGGGGCTCGGAGCTGTCCAGAGCCACCTCAGAGCCACCTCAGAAGTGGTCCACATCAAAACAGGCTGTTTCTTTGTGAAGAGAAAAATAATCTCACATTTCAGAGGAAAAGAAAACAGAGTAATGGGCTGTCCTGTTTATTAAAATTGAATTAATTACATCAAATTAAAATTAGAATGAAGGCTGTAAATATCGAATCATTTTCTGAGAAGGGTTTGACAGAAAAAAAACAAACAAACAAAAATGAGTGTGATTCTTCTAACCATGTAAATGCTGTATTTTTAAACAGTCCATATTTTTTTTCATTTATTATTTTCTAGAAGAGTAAACAGTTAAATGGACACTGAAATTCAATGATTTTGGTATAAATCAATCAAAAAATCAAGAAAAAAAATCAGGGTCTGTGTCCTAACATTTGTATCAGAAAACAATCACCATAAATTTGTTTAAGTCCCTCCTCTTCCCAAACAAAAGTGCTTGGAAAACGGAAGAAAATGGCATTCTGTTGCATGTTTGCTATCAGCCACCTGCACCTACTAGTACTCCTTGTGAACTGGGACCGTTTCTCCCTAAGTGAGAGACTGCCCATGGCAAGCCCCTTTAACTCTTTTCTGAGAAGCCCTATGACCAGCACAGAGCTGTGAGCTAGGAAGGTGTGCAATAACTTATTGTCCACTGGACGAATGAACAAATGTCTGCCACTGTTCCCAACTGCTTTGGCTGCTACCCAGAGGTCTGTGCCCCCAGGACAGGCAGAAGCAGTTAACTCAAAATGCAGTCAGTTCCACCCAGAAAACACACAACGACAAGCAATCTAAAATGGAGTCTGGTTTTAGGGCAATTTTATGCCCTAAAATTGCCTTCACTTTTACTATTTCCTTTGAAAGCACCACCCCTGCGAAGAAGGTACTAGGTAAATAGCAATAAATTGGACGAAAGGACTGAGAACTATAGGGAAACTATTTCAAACTCTAAAGAGCTGTTAACACAAGTACCATTTTCACTGCTATTTAGGGTTAAAATGTGTCTTTCCACTGTGACATGGCTGCTGGTGTCTTTTCCCAGAGAAAATAACTGCCTTTCCAAGGCCAGAGGATAAAAAAATTGATCTCATCTTAATAAACATAACAATTTTCTTAAATGTATGTGGCCCCCTTCTAAGTGCCTCTGTTCATATCATCAGTGAATGCACAAGGAACTACTAGTAAATCTGTAACACAAGTCTTCAAGAGATAGTAAACCTATAAAAATGTATTTTTTAGGAGAGTTGTTTTAAATTTTTATGTATATTTAGATGTTTTTAAAATTCTATAGATAGTTGTTGTTTTTACTGTCATGCTTTTCAGCAAAATAAAAGTTTTATCAAATTACACAACAAAGCATCATTAGTTTAGACTCCATCAATTGGGAATTCATAAAAATGTCATTGAATTTAGCCCATAGATACTGTCTGCACTACTATGAAACACACAGTGTAACAATTCAGAAATAGTTCCCCTACATAAGAAAAGCAAAGTTTTCCCAATGTTTTAGCATTATATATCCGCACATAGGATAACGTGGATAAATAATGGACAGATCTAGTTAGTTAAGATATACAAAATGGAATAGGCCATATATTTTGGAACCTTTTTTTTTTGTATGTTCACTATTTTGATATATTTTTCAACAAGTACTTTACTAGTACAATCACGGTCACTTAACGTATATTTATATTGAGCACCTACTATGTACTAGACACTCCATTGAAAATAAACAAAAAGGGCTCCTCCACTCAAGGAAAATTCTAGTAAGGAAGACATACAGCCAGACATGTGTACACAGACACATAAATAAGTACACTATTTCCCTGAACACCTCGCCCCCTATCACTTTAGCTTAGATGTAGATGATCAGTGAAGATCTGGGGCATCCAAGATGAAACCTGAATATAAAGATCGGGAATGAGCTCTCCAAAGAACAAGAATAGAATTTGCAAAGTCCCCAAGCTTAGAATGAGCCCGAGGCACTCCAAGCACAGAAAGAAGGCTGCAATGACCAAAGTGGAGTGAAGAGAGTGAGGGGAGAAGAGAGAAGATAAAGTTGGAACAGGAAGAAGTGACAAGATGCACGGTGTCAGTGGACCAATGTAAGCAGCTAGCATTTGGTATGATCCTGAGTGGGGAGATGTTTGGAAAGGGAGAGTGGGTACCTTATATTGACATCATCTGATTTATTCCCTACAATGATCACCCCAGCTGCTGTGGAGGTCAGAGAAAAAAGGAATGAGAGTGAAGTTGGGATGATCATTGAGGGAGAGGCTGTAGGAGATGGGCTGAGATGACGGGGTTGTCAATGAGCTAGCAGTGGTGCAGAGAAGTGGCCCCATTCAGTAAGTCTCCTAGAGGAAGAGACAACAAGGCAGATGTAGACAGTGGATATGAAGTGTCATGAAAAGAAGCATCAAACAGAATGGCTACATTTCAGAATGAACCAAGAGAGGATGGTGGTGGCAATTGTAAGATGGAGCAGGATTAGGATTTGAAACCAAGCATTCAACTTCATTCATGTTAGGCTTAATATTTCTACTAGGTATCTAAGGTAACATACAGAGTAGGCAGTTAAATATACAAGTCTGGAGTTCAGAGAAGTGATTGGGGGGTTTGGTTGAAATGTGGAAGTCAACAGCAGAGAGCTGTTGTCAAAAGAAAGCATGGGGGACAGTGCAGGGTCCGAGTACAGAAGCCTGGAGGAGCAGAGCCACATGGCAGACGCCTTCTGCAATCCCCTCCTCCCCAGCCTGGGCCTCCGAAAGGTGAACAAACACCCAGCCTCCCTTGTAGACATTGACACAGACCTTGTATTTTCTGTTTGGGTACATTTTAATGATTTCTCTCTTCTCTCTCTCTCTCTCTCTCTCTCTCTCTCTCTCTCTCTCTCTCTCTCTCCCTCCCTCCCTCCCTCCCTCCCTCCCTCTCTCTCTCTCTCTCTCTCTCCCCCTCTCCCTCCCTCCCTCTTGTTTTTTACCTCTGTTTCATTTCATTCTTATATCCAATCTTCCCATTTTCTTGTTTATCACCTGCTGCTCCCTTTTAGCACCCTCTCTCCTTCTTCTTCATTTGGGAGGAGTAAAGAAGTGAAGTAAAGCAGTGACCACGAGTGTTGGCTCTATTTCATTTTAACTCATTGGACATAATATTGAAGTAGATGATCTTTAAGACTCTTAAGATCCACAATTCCTCAAATGATCATGCATTGTACAATAATCTTTATTAATGGTTTAAATGCTAACGGCAGCTAAAACAGAATTTCTAACAATATATGTATGTTATGTTCCCATTCTTTCCCTATTCACTAAACAAACATTTATAGAACATGTGCCATGCACAAGGCTTTGGCGGAAGCAGAACATATTCAAGACAATGTTGTAATATTCCGAGAAAGCATACCCATGTGATAGATGTGGTACACCAGTTCTGACTATGGCAGATATATGCTTACCTGAGGCTTGCTTACATTAAATACTACTCTTTAAAACTATCTCTACAGATTTCTCTTAAATGCTGTATATGTAGAAAACTCTTTCCAATGAAGAAAGTTATCAGGTTAAGAAAAAAACATTCCTCAGTATAAGGAAATATTAGTTGATGTTATTGTTGAGAACAAATTATTGTATGCTTGCAAAAAATAAGGAGTCAAAAAACTTTAAAAGCACTACTTAATCTAAGCATTTTATGTGATGACAGTATTCTAACTAAACTTAAGATATCAATTTTACTAGTGACAGAAAAAAACTGATATTTATAATAATAAAAGCATAATATGCAAATCGACTGAACGACCAAACAGTGAACGACCATCCAGACGTCCTTCCGGACGAAGCTGGGGCTGCGAGGGCCGAGGCAGCCACCGTGGCAGGCAGCCGCTGCGGTAGCGAGGGCCTACTCTTGCACAAATTTCATGCATAGGAGATCTAGAAAGAAGTAAATCTCAAAGTCCCATTAAATAAGCCAACATAAGGCGACTATTTCTCATGTCCTTTGATTTTGGAGATACTTTACAATAGTGTAGCAGGGAGAGCACATTCTGTCCAGGAAACTTCCTGCTGACTTTGAAGTTCATTTGGGTTCTTCTAAATTCACAGGCATTCAATCATTTTGTCTTCACAAAACAGTTAGTAGGCAACAACAGACTCATCTATTTGGTCAAGCAAGTAAATCAGATGACACAAATGATGGCTAATAACTTTAATTTGATTTATCATATATCAATAACCTTTCTTAATTATCACCTGAGAATATGTTTTTATTGATTTTTAGAGAACGGAAGCAAGAGAGAGAGAGAGAGAGAGAGAGAGAGAGAGAGAGAGAGAGAGAGAAAGAAACATTGATGTGAGAAACATCAACTAGTTGCCTCCCATATGTTCCTTGACCAGGGATTGAATCTGCAACCTAGGTGTGTGCCCTGACTGGGAATAGAATCCACAACCTTTTGATGTACAGAAAACACTCCAACCGAGCCACCTGGCCAGGGCATATTATCAAGCACTTTGATAAAAAGGCATATGCATTTTTCACACGCATTAATGCATTTAATCCTCACTGCAAAAGAAGATTATTATCACTGTCTTAGACATGAAAGACTGAAGGCTTAGAAATGTTGACTAACTCCTCAAAGTTACAAAGCTAGTAGAGTTCAATTGTAGAACTCAACCTGAGGTCTGACCCAGAAAAGCCCAACATTTGCAGCATTATGAGTAAGTCTCACTGCTAGAGAACATAGACCCCCGTGAAGAGACAGAGTGAAAGCCATATCAAGCAATTATCAAAGAATTTGATCAGCACCAATAGTCTGATGGACTTATATTCTCTTCTTATACTTGAGCCATCTCTTATATGCCATCTCTCAATCGATGCATTTGTTGAAAGAATGAAAACTGTATTTTTCCTAAAATGCAAATAAGAACATAATTTCTCCAGTTCATATCGTAGTGACTTCAAGTAACCAAGAGTCAGCCTAAGTTAAAATAGCAAGTTTCACAGTCACCAACAACCAAACCATCCCAAGGGAGGTGGGTGGATAAGCTGTCAATAATGGGCTTAATAAACAAAGATGGCTGTTCACAATGCAAACTTGGAAAAATTTCACAAACTTGTTATAACCCAAGTCTCAGAAATCTACAGGCTTAGAAAAAAAATGATGGACAAAAACAAAGGGCAATTTATGGCTTGTAAATGTCTAATTTTAGTTTTCAAAGCAGCTGCTTTCCTGAATCTCTCCTGGATTCTCTTCCGGACATCAGGGGAACCAAGTTAATGTTCACTCTGCTTAATTTAATGCTGTCAACATTCTTCCTGGTGGTAACAAAAGAGAACTGGATGCATATAATCCAACAGAAGTAATCACAGGCATTTGGAGAGAAGTTGGTATAAATATTAAATATCTCAACATACTGTATTTAAAGTAATCACCCTTGTCCACAAAATCCTATGGATTCTGAAAGTATCTATCAATACTTCTAATACATGAGAACCTGGAATGGATACAATAAACTTCTACACCTAAAATAACAGTAATCTTCAATTAATGGTTTCTCAAGCTCCATATGGCCTGAAATTATACACACAACAATCAAGAGGATATTTTAAATTCATTTTGGCTATACAATGAACCTATTAAATTCTGTCCTGCTAATACTAATTTTCAGATTGATTATAAAATAGCATTCTTAAATCAATGATTTTTATTCACCCTTGCAAAATACAAGGTGTGGGGTTTTTTTTAACTTACAAAGCAGATGAAATTGGAAATCTTTAAGTTTTCACATGAGTTACCTCTTGTCAGAGCATAGTCATTCTGTTTAGGGAAAACCTTAAATTATAAATAGGAACTGTGTAAGTCATCAAGCAAAAGAAAAAATAAAACACACTGTGAACTCCATGTTCCTTAAAAAAGGGACTGTATTTTATTCCTCCATATAAACCTCTAGAGGCCCAGTGCACAAATTTGTGCACCAGTGGGGTCCCTCGGCTTGGCCTGCAGGATTGGGCCAAAACTGGCTCTCTGACATCCCCTGAGGGGTCCCAGATTTTGAGAGGGCGCAGGCCAGGCCGAGGGTCCCCACTGGTGCACAATCAGGGCCGGGGAAGGACCCAGGAGGTTGGCTAGCCAAGGAGGGGCCGCGGGAGCTCCAGAGCGTGTCCAGTCTGTCTCACTCAGTCCCAATTGGCCAGACCCCAGCAGCAAGCTAACCTACCGGTCAGAGTATCTGCCCCCTGGTGGTCAGTGCGGGTCATAGCGACTGGTCAACTGGTTGACTGTATGCCCCCTGGTGGTCAGTGCACGTCATAGCGAGTGGTTGAGCAGCCTTAGCATACCCTAAGCATATTACGCTTTGATTGGTTGAATGGCCGACCAGATGACCAGACACTTAGCATATTAGGCTTTTATTATTTAGGATGGTTGGACACCAACATTAAATTCCAGAGAGTTGTTAAGCCAAGGTACATGCCTCTTCAGCATGAAAATAACAACCTTTGAGTATTTTAAGAGTTAAAAATATCTTTATAAAGTTTAAGTTTATGATAGCTGAAAGAAAATGCAAGCAGTTGACTTTAAGGAAGAATTATAACTGTGAATAAAGTAAGTAGAAGTACAAGAAAGATATGACAATGAGAGCATTCCTCTTTAGGACAAATTATGATTTAAAAATAAATAGTATACCATACCTGGTCCCAAATGGCTTGAGTGAGGCATTGTAATTAAATAATCACTAAATGATGTCTTTACACATTTGGGAAAATTCCATTCTAGTAAGATATCTCAGGGAATAATGGGTTGCAGGAGGCTGGTCAAAGAGGTGACGCCTGCCTGTGCATTCCCTCCATTAATAATTAACATTATTCTATCCTGGTTCCTCTGGGAGTACACATTATGGGGCACCATCATTATTTAAAGAGAATTACGAGTATTTTCTCCGTGAGAATAAACAGTTATGTAAGAACTTATAACAAAGTGGAGGATCTACTAACATAATTGCTTATACCTACACCCTTCTGCCCTCTGTGGACAGCTCAGCTTTCTACGTTTGCACCATTGCCTCAACCAGGACTTCTGTTTAAGGCTGCTGGCTGCCTTAATGAGAAAGGACTTCTCAAATCAGATTAGACCCATGAATGGGACAAGATGAATTGCTTTTAATTTTCAGTCTGTCCTTAAGAAGTATCTAAGATCATTAAGTTGGACTTAAACAATAGGCCAGTGGCCCATGTAGATTCAAGTGCATGGAAAATGACGGACACCTCTTACATTTACAAATGTGTGTATCCTTCAGTAGTGACCATTTTAAGCAACTGATCTATACAGGTAAGACTTCTTAGTCTAAATAACAACTTACTTGACATTTTTTTTCCTATTGTCTGTGTGGGGTTACTGAGAAGTCAACCTTCAAGAGATACCAGCTCCTCTTATCCTATCATTTCTATCAAGATAACATACTTGGAGAAAAACGAATTACTTGGAAGGAATGCAAATAATAATTATGAAGACAGTGCTCTTCAATTCTGTATGAATAAGATTAAATGAGCCCTTTTTTAAATAGAGGCCTAGAAAATAACTTGCTGTATGATCACCACCATCATTGCATATTTGATACATTTTTAGAAAGGAGGGGGGGAAAGTTAGCATCTCCGTCAAAAGCTCCACATCAGCTCAGAGAAGGTTCTATCCCAGGAAGGGAGCGTCAGAACTTGCTCAAACCCACAGAGTGAGGGAACTGTCTCATAGGATCTCTGCTCACTCTGATCTAAACAGTAGCTCAAAGTCAACTTCAACACAAAACCAGGAGCTCTAGCCCCGTGTCCTTCACAGCGGCTGGGTTTGGCCTCCATCTCTTACACTTTCAGAAGCTAAGTTCTATCCGTCTGGGCAGTGTCTCAGCACCTGAGATCAAGGCTCACTGCCCAGTCACTTTGTGTGTGGCGTCCAGTGAATTGCCTGGCCAATTTCCAGGACATTTCACGGGGCCCTTGGGTCTTCTGCATGACTTCAGCATCATAACCGTATCAGCTGTGTCCACTGTTTCTTAGCTTAGTCTATTGCCTTTTCCATATTTTTTATTCTGCTTTTATCACCTGAAAGTTGCACTCAATATTTAATTCAAAACATGTACCAAAAGTTAATGTATTCTTTTAAAATGTTGGCCTCTTAAAAGTTGCTCTTAAATAAAAGCTTACTTTCAAAAATCTATTAATTTATGCTACTGCATTGTATGTTTTATGTATTGTTTTTACAGTAAAATAGAGAATGTCTAACCCAGTCTTAAGATAATCTTTCCTGGGTAAAGGATTATGGTCCGGGGCCAGGAGACTGCCTAACGCATTCCAACCTGCTGTACTTCAGAGAGCCTGCCCACTGGGGATGCTTTTAATCTGTCCTGATAATATAGGACCAGGCATCTTTCCTGTTCATTTGTTTCTACTATCTTGAACTAGAAACCTGCCAGACAGGCCCAGCTTTTATCTGACCCTGCTCTACCTAGCCTTCTGAAGACACTCCCCTGGGTCCGGCACAGACCAGTGGTTACAAGCACGGATGCTGGGGTCGGACTGCCTACGTTTGACTCCCAGCATTGACCCTCTACTCTGTGGCCTTGAACAAGTTATTAAACTCCTGGGCCTCCGTTCCCTCATTTGTAAAATAATTAATAACAGTGCCTGCCTCACAAGTGGAGGATTGAGTTACTTTGTATAAGGCACCAGGGACAGTGCCTGCACCCAGTAAGCCCTATTATTACCTCCCTCCCTCCTAGTACTAAACGTGGTCTTGATACCACCACTACCACCACCACCACCATGTCTCTGGCCCTCTCCAGTGGATTCCTTGGCTTGCTTTGCTCTGCCCTCCTACTCCAGTGCCCTGAGCAGACAGGCCTATGCTCAACGTTTGTGTAATCTTCTACCCCACTGCAGGCCACATGGTTTTACCTTAGCTACCTGGGCTGTTCGGTTTCAGCCACCCACACTAACACTGGCAAGTAACAGCAGCTCTCAGTGATTGCGGCCTAACCACTGAACCTCAGCAGAAGGCATCTGTGAAATGGAAGTGAAAACCAGTTGAATATAAATGGATAAGGAGATTCAAAGGAAAGTCAACGCCTGTGTTTTGGAGCAGTACTGACTAAATGACTAAATGTGCCCCAAATGTTGTTTGACTGACTAGTGTTAATAAACTGGCTAATTACACTCTAGCCCAAGCATGTCAAACTTGCGGCCGGGGGACCGCATGCTGTGAGTTTGACATGCTTGCTAGTAGCCGTTAATAAATACGGAGTTTGGACCAAACCGCAGGTCACATATAAACAGTATATTTGTTCATTCAATAAATATTTGAATGTCCCAGATACTGGAATATAATGGAGAACAAACAATAGATAAGAAACAAGAACATAAACAAATGAAATCATTTCAAATGTACGAAGGGGGTTGAAGGAATGACTGGATGGTAAGGAAAGGCCTCTTTGGGGAAATGGCATTTAAACTGATAAATACTAAATGAACAAGAGCCAGCCTGGTTAGAGGATGAGTCTTCTAGACAGAAGCAGCAGCATATGCAAAGGCCCTGTGGTAGAGATGAGCATAGTATTTTTTTTTTTTTTAATAGAGAGTGTTAAGTATCAAGTCCAGCTGCCTCAAACCAGCTTGGTGATTAGGGTCATGTGATCACTTCCAACCCTAAAACTCTATAAATCTCTATAGGAACTCATATATTGATAGGTATAGATAAGGCAGCTTAGATTGACTCTAGCACTTTGCACTAAATACCTAATGTCAAGAGAAAGGCATTTCAGTCAATGACATGCATAGCAGTCATCAGCCTTCATTATAAGAATAAAGAAGATGGATTGAAATTTAGAAACTTTGTGGTGATCTGATTAGTCAAAGAAAGAATAAAGCAATCATGGATTAACACCCCATCTTCACAGCAGAAGGAATGCAGGACTCGGTGGAGATGGGGTGGATGAGTGGGAATTGAAGATGACATAGCAACAGGCAAGCAAGTCCTTGAATGACTTGGAGTTTAAAATATTATTTTCATTCCTTTTTAAAAGCTCAGATGAAGATATTAATATTTAGACTCTGCAGGGAACTTGGAAAGAAATACCCTTTGCAATTCCCTTCTGAAAAACTCATTTCCAATTATGAACACAACTCCAATATTTCCTCTTAATGAGGAACGATAGAGTGTGAGGGCATTTGAACTGGGTTGCCTGGCTAAGTATTTAATTTCCCATTTAGCTTTAAGGCAAGTCAAGATAGACAGCCTTAGTTCAAACATTCATATTTATGAAAAATGGTATGAGGTTTCATTTAGATAGAAGATTTGGGGAAAACGCTACATCTAGCAATGCCAACCTAGACGTTTTGGACTGCTACATACTGGCTCCTCAATACAGAAGGTAAGCCTCCAATTAACATGGAATTGATTTTGTGAAAATGTCTTTACAGACAAATTGCTCAAATGGATAGCTTGGAAACCATAGCAAATATATATTTTAATTAAAGGTTGCTTCTTAGAAAGGAAATCTTAACTAATAGGTATTACAAGTCTTAGCTGAATGGCTTAGCTGTGGGAAATACAGGCTTTTAATAACAGGAAAAGAGAAATCTCCTACTTTACCATCTTCTACTATATGCCTCTCTCATAACATGAGATAGCCTGAGTTAATTCTCCAATAAATGAAGCTAAAATTTGTTCTGTGAATAGGAAGTCCACTTGAAGAAAAGCTATTACAGTTAAGGAATGTTTTCCCGATATTGCTAAGACACACACACACACAGTTTAAAAACCTTTGATAACTGTCATTAATACTTTCAATTTACTGAATGTTAATGACATGTTTACCATTGAAAAGTGACAGTTTGCCATTTTGTGAATAACTGCCTGAAACAGAAGTGGGAATCTTTAATCACTCATTTAGTCAACAAAATTTACTGGCAATTAACCATGTATCCATCCTGGAAAAAGAAAAATCCTAATAGCGTCTATTTAACAGAACATCCCCTTACTGTGCCCTTTCTGGACAGTCTGACCCTCACAATAGCATCATCACTATTCAACACATCGAGTGGGTGAGATCTAGCAAAAGGTTAGTGACTTCTTCCAATTCAAGTTCTACGATTGTGTCTCCATCTGCAGACCATTTCAAGGCTTCAAAAGAATTGACCAATTAGCTTCATCAATAGCCTGTCAATCTTTGTAAATAACAAATCCAAAACCAAAACTCAGGTAAATCACTGGACTGATCTTTCTCCTCACTCAGTGTGACAAAGGTCCTCTGTGACCTTGTGGACCAAAGTCAAAAGCAGAACCAAAATTCTGAGGTTTTGTCTAAATATATGAGAAAAATAACCCAAGCTGGGAACGTATCATTTTTACCCCTGATATTCAAGGACAGGTTATAAGAGAACCATATAAGTGTCCATATAACGACATAAGTGTCCTGAAAAAGACTGATGGTTAAAGCCATCCAAACCAAATTTGGCACTGAGGCAGTTCTTAAGATGCTTCCAAATAAAAACTACCAACATTTTATTTGAAATTTATCATCTCATTAGCTGTCAACTAATTCACATCTCTAAGTTCTTCTGACAGATATGTCTCAGGAATGTACTGCAGCATTATTATTTTTGCTATTAACATTACAGTCCTTTGTCACCACTCTCCCCCGCTGAGGTGACTCCTTCTGGCTGGTCTGCGCATTCCCAACACGTTAGGAAAGTTCCAACTGAAAACTCAGCAGGGAAGCTGGGACTCTGGGATTCCTCATTCCTTCAGTCTGCGGTCACTCTACACACAATATTCCCCCAGGACCTACACGTCCACTTGCCACCTCAAAGGGGGAGTTCTCATTATCATCCTGGGCACAAAACGCACTGCCTACCACACACCAGGATTCCAAACATATTTTACTTGAGGGGGGTTGATTTGCTTATGCTTTTGCCCATCTAAACAGTGTCCCTTTCCTTGGCAAAATTTACAAATCTCAACTATCTTTCAATAGCTGCCCGCAAGTCCTTTCATCTCGGCAGAGCCTCCTCTAAGCTAGCTTGCAATGGTCACTCCGGTCTCTGTATTCAGACCGTGCTTTCCCTTAACTCAATGAAATACCATATAGGTTAACCCTGGATTCCGTGCTAATGAATGCATATGGTGGTCTTACATCCGCAGTTGCAGACATTTCTTGAAGGCTAGAGCTTGTTGGAAAAAGAAAATCCTACTAGAGCATGTTTAACAGAACACCCCCTTTGTCTGGTACAATGTTAGATATGTGGCATACTAGTAAGAAGTTGCTACTTGGGTAAATATTTTTAGCCTTCAAATCATTATCATAACTAGATGCAATCACCAAAAAAACAGTCACATTCACTTCCGCCAGGTTTATTTTATGAAATTTCACCGTCCCCAAAAGGCTGCTGGGAAAAAGTCAAGCTGTTCTTAAGTTATTTATGCAAAATGCAGTCTGATAAAACAATTAGTATTTTTTCCTACTCTTGATTACAAACTGTTTAAACAGATTACATTTAAGGAATTACCTCAGCCAACCCCATGGGAGGTGGGGTGGGTGGGCAGAATTCCAATAGTTTATTTGTAAATCAGTTGTTTGGAAAGAGGAAACACTTTCCCAGAGGCAGAAATAGTGCTGGAAGAGGGGGTTCGCTTTCCAGAAGCCTGCCACAGATGAAGGGGAAGCGGCTGGGAGGAAGGAAAGCTCTAGCCAGGGGACAGACGCAGACCTGGGAAGGCTGACTTGACCCCCAGCACCAAGGCTCTGGGGGTGGGGGGGTGGGGGAGGAGGAGAACAAGTACAGGCACTCTCCACACCCCTTCTGTGCTGTGATCTGGGAATCAGGGTCCAGAGCGCCAGTGCCTGGGACAGGAAATCACAAACAACAGTGCAGTCTCCACTATAACGTTCAGGAGGAAATACCAAGTTAAACTTGAAAAGAAGGGACTGCTTGTGGCTACCCAAGTGATGGGTTGTTTGTGTATCAACAACCTCATACATGAGGGTCTGTGCAAACGGCAGGCATCTGAGAATCACTGAGCCCGGTCTTGCTCAACGTGTGCGCTTCCAAACTCTGTATTCTCTCTCCAATGAAAAGCTGCTCTGGGAAAAAGACCTTCATCCCATGGTCAATCAGTTTGCAAACCACTAGGCTACATAAAATCAATCATAAGTCATCACTGGCCTTTAAGATAATAATATTGTAAATCTGGGCACTGTTGAGGAAAGATAACACTATGCAGCAGTTCCAACATTATTTTAAAACGGAATGCTTTTTGCAAAGGGCAACATTATGCAGGTCATAGGTTGGAAAATGTACATCAGCCCATCCTTTGAATTTTACAGATGAAGAAACTGACGGAGGCCTAACAAAGCAAAAGAATTCCTTGAGAGAGCAGGGTCAAGATGTGCCAGAGCAGGGACAAGAACTCAGAGTGTGCCTACTCCAGGTCAGCATCCTTTCTTCCGCAGCCCCCACAGCTTGTAACTCCAGCTCCGACCACAGGTCCACTCCTGGCAGGTGGCTGTGCCCTGGCCCCACGTTCTCTCCTCAGCATCCTGAGGCTCTGCCTCCCCCCTTCCTCCATGGCTGAGTGCCTGCGCTCCCTCCACACTGCCCTTGACTCTTGTCCCTAATCTACTCTACTTAATACAAAATGCAATTTCAAATGCCAGCTCACAGGAATCTCTGCAGATTATCTGCCACAAGAATCCCCATCACAACACAGCTGATCACCAGCCAAAGCACACCTGCTGCTCCCAAGGGGCCTCTGCAATGCTAACTACTGCTTGCAGCTACACCTTCTCCTGACACCGCACACTCCTCCGCAGGCCCTGCCCTGGCCACGGGCTGGAATGTCCTCCAGAGGCTCTGCAGGGCCCAACCGAAGTCCCTGCCCTCCTTGTGAATGCCCGGTACTCATGTCCCAGCCCTGTTCCTCTGCCGCCCACCAAGCTGTTTGTTGCCACAGGCAACATCTTGTACCAGTGTGGATAGGGCAACCTTCTGCCACAGCAAGTATCCATGGCAACCAGATGGGGCCAGCAAATAGAATTAAAGTCCACAGTAATTCCCCAAAGTTAGCTTAGCCAATAGATGATTTATCAGAGCAGTGAACATTTGGCAAAACCGAGTATACTGGGCTCCAAATCCTCTTTGCTGCACTATGGTCTGCTGGGCAACGACATGGCTTAAAGCGAGAGCCCAGGGAGGAGAGTTAGCAGTCCCAGCCTTGCCTGGACTAGAGAAAAAAAAAAAACACTGCCTAGAAAATGAAACAAATGAGCGCAGGATGCAAACCAGGAGCTTCGTCCTCCTTACTTCAGCTTCAGACTCAACTGAATTTACCGAGGGCCTAGGGCAGTGATGGCAAACCTATGACACGCGTGTCAGCACTGACACGCGTAGCCATTTCTGATGACACGTGGCCGCTAAGGCGGCCGCATGCCGAGGATGAAACATTTGCTGCTCCTGAGGATGAAACATTTGCGAAATAATGTTTTTCCTCAAAGTGACACACTACCCGAGTTATGCTCAGTTTTTTGGCGAAGTTTGACACACCAAGCTCAAAAGGTTGCCAATCACTGGCCTAGGGTGTGCCAAATATAAGGAATATAAAGAAATACAACATGCATGAGATTTGTACAGGCTAGTTGGGAATGTAAAAGTGAAACGTATAAAAATAAATACTATTTAAATGACTATTGAGATAAAAATCGAAGACTAATAGTGATCACCATGATTATTGCCAACTGGATTGTACAAACAATAACAGCCACGAATGTTCTGAGCAATAATATGACACTTCCTTATCAGTGAACATAACAGAGACTCTTGGGATGCAAAGGGCAATAAGATCATCTGACTCATCCATCCTTCCATAAAATGGGCACCTTAAGACTTAACCCATGTAAGGATTAAATAAGATGGGCTATATCAGGCATTTTGAAAGCATAAAGAGCTATCATGATTTTGTATTTCAGAATTAAAACCTAGACTAACAACACTACCCTTTTTATATAAAACCCCAGAAATATGACATCAAATCAATTTCAGGACTTGTGAATATTGTCAGATTTCCAAAATTAGAGGTGAATGTAAACAGCACATAGTAGGCACCCAATAAATGTCAAATAAATGAACGTTAACATGAAAATTCTATGCAGATAGTATTTCCTTTTTGTTAAGTTAAAATCCTCAAAATGAGTTTATAAACTGGATGATCATAAAGCAAATCATGTTTTCCCAGAGACTATACCATAATTGGGTGTTTGTTTCTGACCACGGATTCAGTATTACAGCTATCACAAATATGATCTACAAGGTCATAAAAACAAAAATAACAATCACAAATCTTTATAATCTTATAAAATACTAAAGTTGTTCTCTAGACCCTATAATATGGGCGATTTGCATAGTACACATTGATTATTCAAAGGGCCCTAATGCATCATACACTGCACCTATATCACGAAATATGACCCTATTACATTGTAAATTCAAACCCAAACTTCTGTGGTAAATATAATATTAAATATTTAACTAACAATGATTTTCTTGCTTTCTCAACACTGTCTCCAGGTGTTCAAACACAAAAGTTCTGACTTGGACTCCCATTTTCTCCTGATAAATGTTTCATAACAAACAGAGGCATCCGAAATCAGATCATTAACTGACAGCTGCCAGTTCAAGAAGAGGTAAGGGTAGATGTTTACTGTTGACAGTGATGGTGGTGTTTCTCCACTTCAAAAATTAGTCTGTAGGTCCCACTAACACAACGCTTCTCTTCTTCATTTTCTCCTACCTCCCGCTTCAGTCAAAGATGAAAAGAAAAAGATGTCCAACATCACACCTAACGTGCCACCAGGAAGCAAGTTTCCCTGACCCTCCTTACCTACTGCAGGCTCCAATTTATCTGAACTTCAGAGCAAAGCGGTGCTTCTCAAACATTAATGTGCCTTCACCTCACCTCTGGATTGCCTTAAACTGCAGGTTTTGGCTCTGGAGGTCTGAGCCAGGCTGGCCCTTTCAAAGTTAGGTATTAGTACACTATGCATGCTTGAGTCCCTGCTCTGCCCTGTACCAGGCGTGAAGCCTTGAGCAAGTAACACAGCTCTCAGAGGTAGTTTTACATCTGCAAAAGGGAAATTCTGTTGCTAACATTTTTTGAATTATTGTAAAGGTAAACTACTCACAGGAAAGCTCTTCGTACATTGCCTGACACACAGTTAGGTTTTCCTAAAATGTTAGTTACCTTCACTTTATCACAAGGTCATTAAAAACAACCACAACCATGATTAATAGATCATTAGCTTGAGCTTTTTAGACACAGTCTCAAAAGGACTCTCACCAGAATGGCTAAAGCTAGCAAAAGCCAAAACCCTATGCTGAAGCATTGATGGAAACTGTCAAGTAGAGAAAGGCAAGGAGGCCTGAAGAATGTGTGAATTATGCAGTGTGAATGTGGGCAGGAGGGAAGCAGGAAGCAGCCAGGGAAGAAGGCTGCCCCAAATGACCCACAGTGGAGTTTGGGCTGCAGTGCTAGAAAGTTTTAAATGCTTAACCATATCTCCAGCTTAAAAATATTTAAATTATTAAGAGAGCCACATAAATTTTGAATCTAGCAAAACCACTCATTCTGAATTTTCAATCCATCAACTTGAACTAGGCAAAATGTCTTCCTAACATATTACAGCTGAGAAAGGAAAGGTGTAGCCCACTTCGGGCCATAATCTCAGTGAGTCTGGCAGTACCCTACTAGATCATCGTATCCACAAGGACGGGCGCTGCACATTGCTCACTGCTGTAACTCAGCGCCCAGCCTGGGCCTGGCCCACAGTATGTGTTCAATAAATATCTAGTGCCTAACCAAGTGGCAAATGTGCTTGTTTGAAATGTTAGCATACCGGGCAGATTTCCAACTGGAGCTAGGGACAGTAGGGGCTGTGGTATGGACTGAATACTTGTGTACCCTCAAATCCCTAAGGGGAAGCTTAACCCCCAATGTGATGGTATTTAGAAGGTAATTAGGGTGGGGCCTTCATGAATGTGATTAGTGTCCTTATAAGAAAAAATACAAGGCAGATGATCTCACTTTTCTCTCTCTCTCCATCATGTAAGCTTCCAACAACCAGGAAGAGGGCCCTCACCAGAATCTGATGATGCTGGCACCCTGATCTTAGACTTCTGGTCTCTAAAACAGAAAGGAATGAAGTTCTGTTGTTAAGCCACTTAGTCTGTGATATTATTGTTATAGCAGCCCAAGCTGACTAAGACAGACCATGATCTTGGGGTTACCATATGCAATAAACATACAATAAATAAAACATTCTCATTCATACTTCTCACTAACAAACTCATCTATATATACTGTTCACCTTCATCATTGTAGCCATATCATTTAGCACAGCTCTGGCACCTGGCAAGTAATGAAAAGCAATCTTTTATGAAGGAATTGAAGGGAAGAAGACAGCACGAGACAGGAGGAAATCTCTTCTCAGAACAAGTTTATAGTTCAATTTTTAAAAAAGTGTCAATCATCAAATTGTCATTTTGGCTACCTAATGTCATTATCTTAGGAACAGAAGTACTTGATTATTAAATCAGCTATGCTGATTACAAAATCAGAAGTACTCTATGATAAATTAAATTCAGCAATTAATCAAAGCCAGTGTACTCACTTGTATATATCAATATTGAATTTTAAGCATATACACTAGCCAAATAAAACCAAGAACATGACTTTAATCAGTGAATGTCGAGATACAATTTGCTGAATTCTACAGTAATGAAACTTAAATCATTGTTGAAGCCTAATATAAGGTAAATTGAGGCACAATACCATTTTTGTAAAGCTGAGTTGGCCAAATAATGATTGGAATTGGGCATTGCCAAACGGAAAGTGGTTAAGAGAACTCCACTAATAGAACAAGGTTTTGTAGTGAAGGTGTGGAAGCAAAGTGAAGAAATTATTTTATTTCTTAAAGCTTAAGCAGTTGTCTTATTTGGGAAAATCTAGTTGGCTATTTATGATTGGCTATACTTAAGTTTCAATTTTTTAGATTAGAGTGGATTAACTCTGGCCTAAGTTTTGCTTTTTATATAGGCATCAAAGGCATCCAAGCCACCTGAGTCTAATAGTCTAAGGGTCTGCTTGTTCAAACACGTTAACAAGCCTGATCTTGCTGCCTTTGAGGCAGACACACAAATGACAGAATCTCTTGGAGTTGTTATCTACTGGCTGTGCCCTTGCCTTTTGGATAAATCTTTGTGTACTACAAAGAGCACTCCCCCAGATGCAAACACAGAGCAGGAACTACAGACTGTCCAAGTTCAAATCCCAACTCCACTACTTATCTGCTGTGTGATCTAGGATAGGTTACTTGACTTTTCTATGCTTCAGTAAAATGGGAATAATAATAACACCTAACTCAGATACTTGTTGGAAGATCAAATAATACCTATGACACACTTGAAGTATCTTCCAAAATGTAACTGTTCAGTAATTGTTAGCCATTACTAATAAAAGTATGTCTTCACTTCCATTCATTAAAGTGACAATGTGTCAATTGCTTTATGTCCTAAATATATTCACGACAACCATTATTATCCTTTTTAAAAAATTTTCCTAATAATCTTGAGGACAGTCTCCCATGGATTATTAAAACAAATATTAAAAATTATAAACATTAAGAAATAAGCATATTTTAAGGAAGTCAGACAGTTTCTTTAAAATACTTGAGAAATATTTGCTATTTCAACATTTCTGAATTCCGCTTTCATCACAATATTAATTTGGTGGCCCAACAGTTCTTCCCATAATTTTAATTTCCTTTTCAGCCACCAGCACTGATGCAAATAAAATCACACAGAGTGTTATTTCACCTCATAATTAAGTCTCTTTGGCCCGGTGAACTCTCATAAATAAATGCACCAGTTCTAGAGGAAATTATCAGTGCCACTGCACAAAAGTCAAATTTGCAGCCATGCCCTACTCCTCGGATTGAAAAGTCTACTCGGGACCCATCTTCAGAGCCACTGCTTAGTGTGAACATGAGAGTGTTTCAAAAACAATTATTTATTTGAAGTGTCAGGTCTGTGAATTTTCCTTAAGTTCAGAAGCCCAGGTAATATGTGCTACATGCAATTAGAACCACCGAATCCACGGTGGACTTTACTGTCAGCGGCATTAGCCATGGGATGGGATGGTATTTCAGATAACGTCCCGTTTCCTAACGAGAACACACTTACGCCAGTCCACTTCACGCAATGCAAGGAGCCATCACAATCGCTACCTGATTGAAATAACTTACATAACTGATTTCATTTGATGAAAACCACTAGGTCATAGAGAGATGTAACATCCACTCTTCCCCCTTTTTTGTTTTGGTCTTTCTCGCTCACAGCTTTTCCTGGCTTTACTTGATATGATCAACTTCCTCAATAGCATCAGTTCCCAAAAATGTCCTTGCAGATGGTTTCTACGCAACTTTCATTAGGAGATACTGACATGAACCGACATGTTGCTTGTCCATTAATGATGCCAGACATAACAATCTAAACCATACTTTGTACTTATCAAATAATTTCTCCTTGCATTCAACAAAGACAGTTCAAAACTTTTATGAATATAGTAATTTTCTTCCCTCCACACACACACACAAAAATTGACCAGTAGTTTCTCATCTGCGCTTTAAATGCAATAATCATTCTTCAGAGACGAAAAATAATGACTCGGCTCCCATAAAGACAAAATTCTCCTTCTCCCAAGTCTTTTGCTCATAGCAATTAGCATCCTTAGAATGCCTTCCTGCTTGGTGCCCTTCAACTGTCTATCCCCCCAGGCTCAATGTTCATACCAAGTTCTTTCCTACTTGTGACAGTCCTTGCTGACCTTCCTCCATTTCTTCATCCAGCAAATACTGATGTGTACTCTGTGCCAGGTCTTGAGCCAAGAAATTGAGGTGCAACACGGAGGAAAATGATAGCTGATACCCTCCTGGGTCCTTAGAGTCTAGTATTATGTCTTTTGGACTATTTTTATTTTGAGCCACAAAATAATGCACATGCTTTCATTTGAGCATTATGCGATGATTACTTACTTTGTGCCAGGGCTTGGGGGGTATGAAGTCTAGAGGAGACATAACTCTGGGCCTTATTTTAAGTAGCTTACTCTGAGTTAGCTCAGGGGATGAACAAACAAGCATACAAAGAATTAGGATGCAATGAGAGCTTTGTAAGAGATCATGGTATAATGTGATGTGAAAATACAGAGAAGGATCTTTTCTGGGTTGAGGAAGAGGATGGAGAGCCTTCACAGTGGTAGCACACATACAAGAGGGGTGGGGGGCACTGTATCTTAATGCGAGAGTGATGGCACGAGACACGGGGAGCAAAAGCAGTTCCAGGGAGCTGGCAGAGAAGCCGGGCAGGTGGGTAGAGGCCAGGTGATGAAAAACCTCTGCCCACCTTCACCATGTCCCTTGTCCAAGGCAATGGAGGAAAGTAACACATGGACGAAGACTAGACCAGATTTGCATTATAGGTGAATAGGAATATAACAAGCTAAGAGACTAGTAAAATAGTTAAGAAGACAGTATAATTCTGAAAGTAGCTGATGGGGAGGAAGAAAACATTAAAGAAATACTCAGAGAACTGATGGAAATTAGGACAGAGTCCATATGAGGGGTGCAGGAGGAAGGTGATAGATGGAGAGACCTATGTTCCCATCCACACTTTACATTCCTTCATAATGGGCACCAGGTTTCAAACATCTTACTACTGAAGTATATGTACAACCCATAGGAGAGGCCTTCAATAAAATGCAGCCAGCTGAGCATTTTAGAAAAAAAAAACAAAAAAAAAAAACAGCAAAACTTTTATTTGACCTGGTTTAAGCTAAGTCTATGGAAAAACAAAAGAACTAAGATACGGTAAAATAAAAATAATGAGGACAGTCAAGTCTACTAATAAGATATTGAATAATATCACCTCCAACTGGTTGAAATTTTATTTTCACTGGGAAAGAAATTATTCCCTGGGAAGTTTAAACCTCCTTCTTTATTTTCAGCCCCAGAACGTATACATTAAAAACGTTATGGTAAGCTTTTGGGGACGTGTAATGTACAACACTATATACATCCCAAATGCCTTACTATGGAAGTTACTAAGTAAAACAGGAAAGATTTCTTTGACACTGCAATTATCAGAAGTAAATTCAATTAGAAATACCTAAACCCCCTAAGTTTGTGCACTCTGCTGCGATTGTCGGCCTGTCCTATAAGTTAGACACTATAATCAGGATCTCAGGAGACAGACAGTACACAAGAGAAAAGCCACACAAGAGAAATAAAGGCCCACTGAGTGCTCACATTAACAACATTTTACTCCAACCTGGGTGGCCCCAAACAAGCTTCTTTGCCCAGTTACCTTCCTTGCCCCTGAACAATCTTAAACAAGTTACTCAAAAAATTCTGGGTCTCCATTTCCTTGATCTCTAAAATGGGGATAGAAATAGTTCTTACTTCATAGGGTTAATGTAAGGATTAAGTAAGTCAATGTGTATAAAGTATTTGGAAAACCACTAAGTTTTCAATATTTCTTATTATTTTTAATTAGAGGCCCCCACGAATTCGTGCACCAGTAGGGTCCTTCAGCCTGGCCTGTGGGATCAGGCCGAAACCGGCTCTCCGACATCCCCTGAGGGGTCCTGGATTGCGAGAGGGTGCAGGCCAGGCCACGGGACCCCACTGGCGCACGATCAGGGCCAGGGAGGGACGCAAGAGGTTGGCCAGCTGGAGAGGGACCACAGGAGGGCTCCAGGGTATGTCCAGCCCGTCTCACTCAGTCCTGATTGGCCGGACCCCAGCAGCAAGCGAACCTATCAGTTGGAGCATTTGCCCCCTGGTAGTCAGTGCACATCATAGTGAGCAGTTGAATGGCCTTAGCATATCATTAGCATATTACGTTTTGATTGGTTGAACGGACGACCGGACATGTAGCATGTTAGGCTTTTATTATATAGGATGATGAACCTAATCCTATGATAAAATCCAAAGAATGTTCCAAGACTCTGTATTTTGTGAGAAATCTCTAACTGGGAACCAAACCACATTATTGCCAGCTGCCTACAGGCTTCACATGGATGGACTATCCATGGAGTTCCAGAAAAGAAATCAGGAGGTCCATTCAAAGGAGGCCTGAAGAATGGACACGCACTGGCCTGGGAATCAGAAAGCCTGGCCTACTCCTGCCAAGCACATGGCCTAACTTCTCGCACACCCAGGCTCTCAGCTTAAATGTTCTCAGCATAGCCTGTCACCTTTCCCCTCAGCCCCACAACCCCCCTCTGACAGTCTGTTGTTCTCTGCCTATGGCTCTGTTTCTATTGTGTTTGTTGCTTTATTTTGTTCATTAGATTCCAGATATGAGTGAAATCATATGGTACTTGTCTTTCTCTGGACATAATATACAGATGATGCACTATCAAATTGTATACCTGAAATCTATATTAATTTTATTAACCAATGTCACCCCAATAAATTCAAATAAAAAATAGTCTGTACAAAGATAAAAGAAAAAAACAAAACAAAACCAAAGCCTGTCGATTTCATCTGTCTCACAAGGTTCATATGAGCATCAAATGGGAGGAAAAAGAAATGCAATTTCCTAAGACCTTGTTCTCAGTTCTCTTACGAGGCTGGCCGTAGAGAAGGGGATAAAAGGAAGGCCCAGAACAGCCTGCCTAACATCCACAAATAAGCATAATAATGCACATGCACGCAGTGAGTCTGACTTAGATGTTTGTAAAATGAGCTTTTCGTGGAAATTACTGCATTATTCTAAGATTAGGTTCACACCAGAAAACATGAGAAACAAAGATGTCATTATATGGGAAAGATGGTCCAGACCTTCTTGTATTAAGCATATAGTACAAAACCAATCTTTCTCCCATGTAGTTTTTCTCCTATTATCATGTGGTTAGTTTTTCTGGCCCCAATTTCTGGAGGCCATGCCTATTCCATCTTCTGACAGGTGGGATGCAGGAAGAAAAGCTATGTGGGCCGAAGTATCGCAGGTTATTCTCAGTGGTCTTACAACCCAGCCTCATTTCCCCCCCAAGCTCAACACCAGCCAGTTTCTCTCCGAAGCCCCTCATCTTACCTATCCAAGTATCTTCTTCTACTGCCCCGGTGAAACAAAGTTTTTGATCTGATGAGCAGATCTGTTTACTTTCTTTTAAACTCCACCTTCTGTTTTAGCCATTCTTTATGCGTAAATTGTCTATCTCCTGCCGCAGCACCAGGAAAACGCAAATTCCACATTGTCTATTAAGTTTTGCACAACACCCCAAACACCATCTCTAGGGTCCTCCTCCTTTCTTACTTCCTGTTCTTTTGGTGTTAATCACATACTGTCCAAAACAATTATTCAGCCTGATATCCCCTGTGTATCAGAATCAAAGGTGGCAGGGGTATGTTTGTTTAAAATAGAGATTCCCATACTCTAGCTCAGTGGTCAGCAAATTCATTAGTCAACAGAGCCAAATATCAACAGTACAATGATTGAAATTTCTTTTGAGAGCCGAAAACCGACTTCTGCGCATGGGTCACGAAGTTTCAATCGCATTGTACGTGCGCGCCCGCACGTGGTATTTTGTGGAAGAGCCACACTCAAGGGGCAAAAGAGCCGCATGTGGCTTGCGAGTCACTGTTTGCTGACCACTGCTCTAACCCCAAGAAATTCCAATTGGAAAGGCGTGGCCAGAGAACTACATTTGAACCAGCACTCTAGGTGATTCTGTCTCAGGTGGGAAGAAGGTCATACTCAGAGAAAGTGTCCTGCCACAGATGCATCCTATGACAGAATTCTACAGTCATGTGTACACTTACACATACAACACACTCAGGCACCACATACCCCACAACACACCCCCACAGCACACACTCACATACAACAGTCATGCACCACACCCCTCAAACACATACAACACACACACAACGCAATCACACACCACACATACCACACACACACACACCACACCCACACAAATACACAACACACACAAATATACACCACACACAAATACATACCACACACAACATACCCCACAGACACCCACAACACATATACAACACATGCCCACTACACAACAGACAACCATACAAACACACTCAGAAACACACAGTACACATTTAGTGACCACCGAGTAATTTGATTTGCTTCATAAATACTTTGTACAACACAAACAAATACTATGTTGAGTGGGGAAAAAGTCTATGGTAGAGCTTTCTATTATTTCAGGAAATGCATCTAAAGTCTAGATTGGCTTCTTTTACAAAGTTTCTGGTGCAAAAATTATTTCATTTGCAGTTTGTTCAGATAATTTTTAAAAGGGAGAAGGGTTGAAAATTACTCTTCCCATTCAGTGCTGCTTATAAAATCAGGATTTCAAAATCTAGATTACTTAGATGGTATTCTAGACTGAAGTTCATAATTTGTGTTTATAGGAAAAATTAATGTGATTAAATGAGGTTCAAAACTTAAAGTTGTAAAGGAAGATTCACTAACTTCCAGGGTAAACTTCAGAAATGCAGTCACACTCCAAAAACACTGTCCCCAAATGAAGTCTGCAAGAATGGGCAAGCCCATCCACGCTGAGTGATGCCCAATACTGAAACCTGTTTTTATTACAGGAGGCTATGTTACATGTGCTTTGATAGCTTCTTTAAATCCTCTGGGAAAAGAGTATATAAATTTATTGAGTTTATACACTGAAAGTCAGGCAGTGGTGTGCTGGAGTAACCAGTATTTTCTGCCCCTTACACTTCCCTTCGACCCCACTGGGACCACTTGATCAGAGGCTAATAAGCTCCCTTCCCCCAACCAGGCTGAGCCCTGGCCCCAGGAGACTAAAGCTGTGCCTGGTTGGGGAAGGGAGGGGAGGAGATTGCTGGGAATACCTAAGTGGACTCTCTAATTAATTAGCACCAAATTATAGCCTCTCTATAAACAGACTACAAGTCTATTTTCAGCATCAAGAAATCGTTTTTTTCCATGTTCATTTACCTATTCAACAAATTATTTCTTTAGAACCTGCTTTGTATAATGTATCTTTACCCCTGAAGAGTTTTATGATCGAGATACTAAAATCTAACTCCATCCACCCCTCCCTATAGGAGAACCATATCCTGTCTTATTCTACTAACTAGGAGCCTGTTTGCAGGAAGATTCCTGCAAGTGGCCGCCACGGCTGTGTGCGCCATCGTGCGCCGTCCCGCCCACCCCGCCCGCTGACATTGCAGCTGTCGTGGCCGCACGTGCGTGCCGCTGCCGCCCACGCTTTCCCTCTGGCAGCCATCTTGCTTTCCACTTTTCCTTCCTCTTCCTTCTAAGCTGTCTTCAGTCTTCACTCCTCCCTCCCTCGGCATATGCAAATTAACTGCCATCTTTGTTGGGTTAATTTGCATACTTGCTCTGATTGGCTGTGGGTATAGCAAAGGTATGGTCAATTAGCATTTTTCTCTTTTATTAGTGTAGATACCTGATGCTATGTCTTGATAACTGGTCCAACAAGCTAGTTTCTCTGAATCAGTCACCTGTGGCATGGTCTGCATGGACCTCTGTGCACACTCTGTTCCTAAACGCCGGTCACTCCTCAGGCCACCACTAGGACACACCTTTGTGTAACCCGGTGCCTCTTACCTGCCACCATTCTCTCCACTATGCTCCCTTCTTCCCTAGAGCAGGGCCTATGGACTGTGACAAAAGGCAAGTCTCCTGTCCAGCTGCTCACCTCGCTCAGTCTTCCCCAATCTGGTTGACTCTTTTAGTCCCCGTTATGTCATCTGAGTCATTGCACCCGAGACCTCTAAGAAATGTGTCCTGCTTGTATTCACATTTGCAGATCTTTCGTTAGTAAAACCTCACTCCCCAGCCCCATGTCAAATGGACAAATACAGCTGCATAAAGCAGTGGGATGGGACAAATCAGCATCAGCTGATTTCCTGAAGACAATGGCAGGGAAGCACAGCCAACATGACTTCAGGGATCTGATTCAGTCCGTCGTTTTGCTCACAACGATCTGTTCCTCACCTTCCCCGGCTTCTGGTTCAGGACGAGTGTCCACTGGCTATGTTCCCTTCTAACCTCCCAGCCCTGGAATCTCCTCCTCGGAGTCAGACGGACTGTAACTGACCATCCTCCGGGCCCAGCATTTTCTTTCTCATGTGCATGCTGCTCATCCAGCAATCAGCCAGCTTGCCAGGGAATTTGTTTACAGTGGCAAAGCTCGGACACAAAAGACGTCTGGGCTCCAGAACAGAGCACAGCCTCGGGATCCCAGAGAGAGATGATGAATTTTAATTCTCAATTGCAGCACAGATGCACCGAGGCAAGAACATGAGGAAAGACTAATCAAGGAAGAAACCGGCGGGGGGCATCGGTGCTGTGGCTCAGTGGCAGCACTCTAAACTTAGCACAGCCAAGCCTAATGGCCTCCTTATATCCTCTCCTGCCATTAGAGGTGCCCTGGAAACAAGCTACCCGAAGATATTGCGGCAGTTATCACAGTGTGCAAATTGGCAGGCGATATTCTCTGAGTGCACTAGGCCAAGCGCTCAGGATTTCCTGGGCACCCTTTACCAGACTGAGTGCAGCTCTAAGAGGGGCAAGAGCGGAGGCACAAGCAATAAATAATGCATGAGAACGACAGGTGCGGGAAGCCTCATGCCTCCCTGTCACGCTAATGCATGCCTACGCCTGGCACTGGCTACGATGTGACTGGACTGGCTACTCCGTGGGTCTGCAATAGTTGAGGAAGAACCTGTGCCTCTGATCCGGTGCTTAGCCTCTCGCCGGCCGTTCTGTCCACTCTGCATTGCAACCCCCTCCTCCCAGGTTTCTCCCCTCCAGACCTTTAAAATTTGGCTGATACAATCACAGCATTTGAAAGGCCACGGAAGACAAACAGAACTGATGTGTGTGGTTAAATACTTGCTCTGTTAGGAAGACCCCAAGTGTGCAACCTTGCAAAGCTTATTTGCAATTAAATTAGAGGCCTTTCCTCATTCCCAACTGTTCCCTACTCTTCAGATTAGTGATGTCACCATAAACCATTCAGGTGACCTCCTGGACTCCGGCTGTCCCAGAAAGAGTTGAAGGTCATTTGAAACTAGAAAAGGGATAAAGGGCTTAAAAGATTCCCTAAACTCATCCCATCCTCGGGGAATGCATGACAACATATATACAGGGCGGGGCAAAAGTAGGTTTACAGTTGTTCGGATGAAAAAAATCATAATTAACAAATAATAACAGAAGAATAATGTTTCATGTACTCACAACTGTAAACTTACTTTGCCCCACCCTGTATTAGAAAGATTTTCCTTAAGAATTTCTGAATTAAAAGTTCAGCTAAGCCCTGAAACAGAATTCAGGACCTAAAGACGAACTGGAGGTGTGAATATGTTCTTTGAACCAAATCTGGAACAAGACGATCCTTTCTCCACAATGCAGTCTGTCAGGTGGTTGAAATGAGGACTCTCCTGCATTTAGGTCCCTTTCAGATCTGAAATCCAATGATGCTCCCAAAGGGAACCCACGTTTTGCCACCCCGAAGCTGCTTTAAGGAGTACTGATAAGACTCCGAGATGGAGCCTCTGACCCGCCCTCCTTTCCTGCCCACGAGAGTCAGACACAGAAATCTGCTTCCGAAGGAAGCTATTAGCATGTTCACCGTAGCCTAATGTGCATTAGGTATGGTAAACAGAGAGAGGGCTTTAGACAGTGGCCTGTGGCCTAGATACACAGGCCATTGTTTCTGAGTCGCCTAGCACGGACTTGCCTGCCATAGGTGTTCCACTCTTCCTCAATCACCTGTAAATTGCCCGTTCTCACTTCTGAAATCTAAGGCCCCATCCCTCCTCTTTTCTCCTGAGTCCAAAATGTCTTAAATACCTCATGTTGCCTCACTGAGTTGGGAACTGTCATGCTTATATGAATTCTCCATGTGCATGTAGTAAGACTTGATTTTCTCCTATTAATCTGTCTCTATTAATTTGGTTATGAGCCCAGCCTAGAAGAACTTAGAAGATGGGAGAAAAGTATTAATATTCTTTTAGCCTCCACACTTCCTAGCCAATGCAGGTGTCTGGCTGGAACTTGTTCCTACCAGAACCCTCACTTCTGCTATTATCTCTCTAGCAAACGCAGAGCACTGGGCATCATTAGTCTTGCCTATCCTCTCTCCTGCTGCCATTCCTCAGGCAGCTTCAAAATACCTCCTGGCACAAGGTGCCATTCAGCTCTTGCATTCACAAAAAAAAGGCATCATCATTCCTGGACGTACCATCCACCCCGGAAGGTCCGTGGCTATGCAGGATGGCGCTGGTACCCAAGGCAGGACCGTGAAAGTAAATCTCTTCTGCTGTCCGTGTGGGATGGCACAGCCTGGGAATCACAGCTGAGGCCTTTCCCAGACATGAATATATCGCTGATAGCAGATCAGAGTGCCTCAAACATGGAACAGGTTGGAAGGTATTACCATTCCACAGCCCTACACATTGCCAGTGGTCGGTGCCAAGTTCCAGCGAACCATCTGCCAAGTGTCATCCAGTTTAGCCAAATGAAGGAGGATGGAGCTCTGGGCCCAGTTCCATGCACCAGCATCCAAGGTCCCCGAGTCATCACAAGCAGCCAGCTCTGACACTCGCCTGGGCTCCGTGAGCAAATCCTTCCCACTGTCCTGTGCTTTTGGAATTGACGGGGGATAGGGTATACTCTTGTCCTTGGGGGCCTGGTAATTTAGCACAGGAACCTACCAATGAGGAGCCACTTTCCTGGCCCTGCGCTGTGATTCCACTAGAAATGTATCACCATTTAGTCTATTAACTCTTTTTTTCCATTTTTAATGTATTTTTTTATTGATTAAGGTATTACAAATGTGTCCTTATCCCCTCATTGTCCCCTCATCTCCCCAGTCCTGCCCTCACCCTCACCCCCGGATGTCTGTGTCCATCACGTATGCTTATATGCATGCATACAAGTCCTTTGATTGCTCTCTCCCACTTACCCCCACCCTCCCCTACCTTCCCTCTGAGGTTTGAGCATCTGATCGATGCTTCTCTGTCTCTAGATCTGTTTTTGTTCATCGGGTTATGTTGTTCATTATAATCCACAAATGAGTGAGATCATGTGATATTTAGCTTTCTCTGACTTAATTATTTCACTTAGCACCGTGGTCGGCAAACTGCAGCTCACGAGCCACATGCGGCTCTTTGGCCCCTTGAGTGTGGCTCTTCCACAAAATACCACGGCCTGGGCGAGTCTATTTTGAAGAAGTGGCATTAGAAGAAGTTTAAGTTTAAAAAATTTGGCTCTCAAAAGAAATTTCAATCGTTGTACTGTTGATATTTGGCTCTGTTGACTAATGAGTTTGCCGACCACTGACTTAGCATAATGTTCTCCAGCTCCATCCATGCTGTTGCAAATGGTAGGAGTTCTTTCCTTTTTACTGCAGCATAGTAGTCCATTGTGTCTCACACCTGTCAGAATGGCTATCATCAACAAATCAACAAATGACAAGTGCTGGCGAGGATGCGGAGAAAAAGGAACCCTCGTGCACTGCTGGTGGGAATGCAGACTGGTGCAGCCACTGAGGAGAACAGTATGGAGTTTCCTCAAAAAAAAACTAAAAATGGAACTTCCATTTGACCCAGTGATCCCACTTCAAGAAACCAGAAACACCAGTCAGAAAGGATATATGCACCCCTATGTTCATAGCAGCACAATTCACCATAGCTAAGATTTGGAAACAGCGAAAGTGCCCATCAGTAGATCAGTAGTCCATTAACTCTTGCTTCTTGAGTAGCTACATCACAAATGCCCCAACTCTGGGCCCTAAAACTTGAGCAATCAAACATACATGATTTCGAAAAAGGAAAATATACATCACACAATGGGAAACAGAAGCTACTACAAAGGCTGGTGCACGAAAACCCCAAGAGAAGCATGAGGTTTTCTAAACACAGAGCTAGAGGAAAGGCAACTCCTAGCTGTTGGCTCGAGTGTACACCCTAGTAAGAATCCACTTCAATGAGGCAACCTCGCTGGGCTGGCTTCTCACTCCCTGATCATTTCAGTGCCACTGTGGAAAGCATTTGTCATGTCTTTACAGATAAATGCCCCGCCTCTCAACAAATAAGTATTTCCTGGGTAAAGCCCACTGAGAGTGCGCTCCAGAAAAAGCAGTGCTTGCAAAACATCTCATGTTCATTTTTCAGAATTCAGAATGAAGTGACTAACCCCTGATATACAATAAAAATGATTAAATGCAAACACTGCCGAGCCTCTGTAATAAATATTTTATACATTAATATGTTTCCAAAAGTCTTATTTCATTTCACTGCTTTTTTGTACGGCATGCTTCCATTTTTTTGTACATGCAATGAAATAATCTTCCATTTAAAAAAAGTAGGCATTTCTGGCCCATTTTAAATAAGCAAATGGATAATTATTGTGCTAGTAATTTGCTATGTAGACTGTTTAAATTGCTAACTCCTCTTTCCATAATTAGAGATGGCTCATTCCTTCCCAAGGAAAATGCAAAATTTCCCTCCAAAATAAACTGCTTCCTCCCTCATGTCCAAGATATACAATTCAGCCCTGGTCAGTGTGGCTGAGTTGGTTGAGCATCGACCCATGCACCAAAAGGTTGCCAGTTTGATTCCTGACCAGGTTGTAGGCTCGATCCCTGGTAGGGGCCTTACGGAAGGCAGAACAATGTTTCTCTCTTCTCTCTCTCTCTCTCTTCCTTTCTCTCTAAAATCAATACAAACGTATTTTTAAAAAGATATACAATCCAGGTACTCTGTCCTATGGTTCATTTATAAAATAAGCTCTAGCACCTTGATGAAAAGCATTCAGTACATTGCCTACTTAATGCTCATTCAATGTCAAAATGCACCAAAATTCCCTTCCCTCCTCTAGGAAAAATCACTGTGGGGAGTCACTTGAATACCTCGTACAGTAATGGCAGGGCACCTGGTGACAGCGACACTGCCTTCTCCTTGGACAGGCTTCGGTGAGCTTCCACAGTCTCCTTCTCTCGTTGCCATTTGCTGTTTACCGAGAAGGAGGAAAACTATCGCATTCCAGGGACTTCTCAGTCGACATGTTATAAACAGTTTCAGTTACTTCATGATACCCTGACACAGTGTAGCAGAAAGAAATCCTTTTCTAAACTACGGATAACTCTTTGGGATGGACCTTTTATGAAGGTTCTGTAATGGTGGCCCAAGAGGCAGCCATGGCCATTAGACACACACCTGGAAGCTTCTGTTACATGGGAAATAGTGAGGGGAATAAAGAGGCAATGACGCTGTCCCCAGGGATCCTGCCGATGTGCAGAGTACCTGACACCGTCATCACACAGGAAAGGAAAATGCTGCCTGTAGATTTCACAGTTCACCCCTCTCCTATCCAGGGCTGCCTGCCTCCCCTCCCCTCATTGTGTATGTAAGAAAGATGTCAATACTTTACAGGCTTCATTGGAAAGTAGTAGAAAACCCTGTCAACTAGATGTGCAGAATCCTGACGGAAATCCTCAGACATGCAGCACCGGGGCAGGGACACGGGTGGCTCTGCACCTCACCCTCTCACCAGGCCTTTGCCTGAAGCCAGAAGCAGGTAAGGTGTGCGAGGGCGAGGGATTCCTCCAGGCACATCCTTCTTCCTCTTATTCTGTCGCCCACAGACTTTCCTGACATTAGCTAATGAGGCTAAAGCTCAAGGGGAGAAGTCACTACACAGTCACCACCTTCTTAATTTGGACAGAAATGAACTGGAACAGGAGTGAGAGGCAGTAGAATCCCTCATCCTAGCCAGAGAGGTATTTCTCCTTATTGCAGCCAGGCACCTGCCACCCACGCCTACCGCCAGCCCCTGGGGGCCCTTAGGGTGGACTCCAGCAACCTCCTTTCAGAAAGAGGTCACCATCCTTTCCATGAACCACATGTGGGCCGAGTCTCTGCATCGCAGAGTGAAAAGCTGTCAGCAAGCTACGAATCAGCCCACTTCTGTCATGGCCCGTGTGCACAAGATGGCCCTTTATAGAGACACCCTCCATGCAGCTCAGGTGCCCTTGCTAACCTCCATCAGCTCTCGCCCCTCTGCCCCCAGTCTTAGAGTCATTCTCCACCGGACTGTCACATGTATCCTTCCGAAAAGCAAATATGATCACATGCTATTCCTCATCTACAATATGAAGTACCCAGGATCCTTGAGCACATGGGTCCTGCCTACCTCCACATGTCCTCACATGCTGACCTAATCTCAGCCATGCCAAGCTGCTTGGGACCTCAGGGCCTCTCTCGAGTTACTTTCCCTGCATGCTACTTTCTCTGCCCAACACGTCCTTTCCTAATACATTTGTTTGAGTTACTCCAACTCATCTTCCTGCACTAGATCAGGAGCCCCCCTCTCAGAAACAGTGCAGAGCTAAGCGCCACCCTCACTCATTGTGTTGTTTGCAATGAAGAAAATACTTAGGGCAGCTCCTTAAGAGACCTTCCGACAGTCTAGAGCAGGGGTCCTCAAACTTTTTAAATAGGGGGCCAGTTCACTGTCCCTCAGACCGTTGGAGGGCCGGACTATAGTTTTAAAAAAACTATGAACAAATTCCTATGCACACTGCACATATCTTATTTTGAAGTAAAAAAACAAAACGGCAAAAACACCCGCATGTGGCCTGAGGGACGTAGTTTGAGGACGCCTGGTCTAGAGCCTCATCTTATTCATGTCCCTTCAACAGTCCAGAGCCTCATCTTATTCATGTTAGCATTTCCTATGCTGAGCAGAGGTCTTGTACTTAGATGGTGATTTTACAAATGTTAGCTGGGAGAAGAAAAATGACTGAACCAATGAAGATAGGAATTCTGTCAAGAATTTCCTCCAGAAAATTCTAAATGTAATATATGAAGCAATCTATACTAATAAAAGCCTAGGTGGTCCTCGCACCCTCATGCAACACCCTCACGTCAACACAAGATGGCCGCCCTCACGCCACCACAAGATGGCCGACAGAAGAAGGCCGGCAGGGGAGGGCAGTTTTGGGTGATCAGGCCAGCAGGGGAGGTCAGTTTTGGGCAATCAGGCCGGCAGGGGAGGGCAGTTTTGGGCAATCAGGCCGGCAGGAGAGGGCAGTTGGGGGCGATCGGGCCGGCAGGGGAGGGCAGTTGGGGGCGATTGGGCCGACAGGGGAGGGCAGTTGGGGGCGATCGGGCCAGCAGAGGAGGGCAGTTGGGGGCGTTCGGGCCGGCAGGTGAGGGCAGTTGGGGGCGTTCGGGCCGGCAGGGGAGGGCAGTTGGGGGCGATCAGGCCGGCAGGGGAGGGCAGTTGGGGGCGATCGGGCCGGCAGGGGAGAGCAGATGGGGACAATCAGGCTGGCAGGGGAGGGCAGTTGGGGGCGATCGGGCCGGCAGGGGAGAGCAGATGGGGACAATCAGGCTGGCAGGGGAGGGCAGTTGGGGGCCATCAGGGGAGCAGTTAGGCGTCAAGCAGGCTGGCAAGAGAGCGGCTAAGGGGCGATCAGACTGGTAGGCAGAAGTGGCTAGGGGCAATCAGGCAGGCAGGCAGGCAAGCAGTTAGGAGCCAGCAATCCCGGATTGTGAGGGGGATGTCCCAGATTGGAGAGGGTGCAGTCTGGGCTGAGAGACCAATCCCCCCCCCCCATGCACGAATTTCATGCACTGGGCCTCTAGTCTATATAATACAAGTCTAAGAGACCATAATGGCAGAATGACTAGAACGACCAGTCGCTATAATGCGCATTGACCACCAGGGGGCAGACGTTCAATGCAGGAGCTGCCCTCTGGTGGTCAGTGCACTCCCACAGGGGGAGTACCCCTCAGCCAGAAGCCGAACTCATGCCTGGCAAGTGCAGCGGTGGTGGCGGAGGCCTCTCCCACCTCTGTGGCAGCGTTAAGGAGCAGCAAGCTGAGCGGTAAGGAACAGTGAGCAGGCGGGCGGTAAGGAGCGAGGGGTCCCAGACTGTGAGAGGGATGTCTAACTGCTGGCTTAGGCCCGCTCCTCGCGGGATTAGGCCTAAGCTGGCAGGCGGACATCCTCCAAGGGGTCTCAGACTGCAAGAGGGTGCAGGCTGGGCTGAGGGACCCTCCACCTCCCCCAGTGCACAAATTTCATGCACCGGGCCTCTAGTCATATATAGAAAGTCCAATTTTGAGCACTACCCTATGACTCTAAATAAGCCATGTAAATTTATGCTTCTGTCTCCCATATCAAATGGAGAGATTAGTTAAGAACTGTTTTCAGCTCTAAAGTTCGTTGGTGCTATTATTCTACATTAATGCAGAATCGAGAAGAAAAGGGGCTTGATTTAAAGCAGGAGAGATCTAGTTGGTCAGAAGAAAGAATATCTTAACAAGGAAGACAAGAGACATTTGGGGGGATTTGTGCCTAGAATTATCAGGAGGAAGACAACCATCTGCTTTATATGGTTTAATCATGCCCCCCAAATAAGGGGCCATGCAAGATGATTGTTCAATTTTACTTCCTTTCCTCCTTCCCATCACTATGTACAAGCTGGACACAAAGTCAGTTGCTAAAGCAGAGGATGCTTGCCTCAGTGATCACTAGTTTGCATGTACAATCCAGATGTATATTATCTTCCAAGTTAAAATACAATCACCAAGACTTAAAAACAACCCCTTGCCATTCTCACCAGCCATTCCCAAAGCAGTGAGTGTACCACTCAAGAGCCAATAAGCAAATAACAAGCACCATAGAAGAATAAATGCCTAGGTCTGTAACCTTGTACCTTATCTGGGCATATTCATAGGAATAATTCTACATTTACACCCACAATTTCCAGTAGGTTAAAAAAAAATGAGTTTCCAAATTTACTAATAGGAATATTAAACAAGACACTTATAGACAATGAAAAAAACATCATGAAGCTGCCCATAAGATTAATTTTTCTAACTCATTGTTTGACAAATCTTTTTCTCTCTCTCTTTTTAGCAAAAACTAGAGCTTCAAAAGACACTGAAACAAAGGACACATTTACTTAGAAGGTTCACAATGAACTTTTGCCTACTGTTTCCCAGAAATGAGAATTTAGATTTTGTTTGCTACAAACTAAATTGTATTCCCTCAAAATTCCTATGTTGAGCCCCTAACCCCTAACGTACAAAGTTTTAACAGCTCTTGGTTTAAATGGAAAATCAACTGCTCAGGTTTACACAATAATTGATATATATTGCAGGTATCTACAAAGTGTCTATTACTTTTAATCCCAGGTGTTTAAATGGAAATGGTAGGAATCTATTCCATTCAAAGCTCTTCTTGCTCTTTGGTATTTTATGCTCACGTTTTCTTTGGAAATCTGAATAGTAACAACATTCTACCTCTTAAGAGACTTTCCAGGACTCTTAAGAATCAGCCTTCAGGCGGCCTTTTCTAGGAACTCATCAGCACCACCAGCCAGACTGGCCTTGGACACTGCCTGTGACCCTGCAGCCACTACAGCCAAAATCCTGCTGCCCCACCTGCAGACCTGCAGACCCTAGGACACTACCTCCACAGGTGCACAGCTCCCGCAGCAGTAAGTGTGACTTCCCCCCTCCCCAGCTCCCGACCTCTGGACCTCAGTTGCACCTCCTGAGCCCACCGCCCCACATGCCCACAGGCCACTCTTGGGTGCGGCTGTGAGCCCCCGCTGGGCGCACTCTTATCCAAACAAGGGCGCAAGGCTCAGGCAGAAAAAACTGAGTCTTCCTCCTCCTCAGCTGCCGACCGCCAGACACCGCAGTCGTACCTTTCTAGTACTCAGGCCTCCTGAGCCCCACCACCCCCACAGGCGGCACCTGGGTGCCTCTGTGAGCCCCCGCTGGGCACATGTGAATTCAACCAAGGGTGCAGGGCAGCAAAAATTGGGACTACCCCCTCCCCGGCTGCTGACCTCTGGACACCACAGTTGCGCTTTTCCAAAATGTAGGCCTACTGAGCCCGCTGCCCCTATAGGCGGTTCCTGGGTGCCTCCTTGAGCCCCCGCTGGGTGTACTTGTATCCAGACAAATGGAAAATCAACTGCTCAGGTTTACACAATAATTGATATATATTGCAGGTATCTACAAAGTGACTGCACCACTAGCACCCCCCCTCAAAGAACCTGGGTAGCAAAGCAGTTGGATATAAGACCAGAAACAATTAAAATGTTACAGCAAAAAATGGGGAGACCAAAAAAATCCCAAATGAAAGAAAAAGAGGAATCACCAGAAAGGGAATTAAATAAAATGGAGGCAGTAACATGTCAGAGAAAGAATTCAGAGTAATGGTTATAAGGATGCTCAAACGGCTAGGTGACAAATACAACTCAATGAGAATTAAAAGGAGCTGAATGAGAATGTCACCAGCATGAAAAGGAACAAAGAGAAAATGAAGAATGACATAGCTGAAAAAAAAAAAGGAAAGCTTAAACAGTAGACTAGATGAGGCTGAGGACCACATCAGTGAATTAGAAGACAAGGTGGGAAAAAACACACAAACACAGCAGCAACTGGAAAAAAATCTTAAAAAGCAGGAGGAAAGCCTAAGGGAGCATTGGGACAATATGAAACGAAACAACATCCGCATAATAGGGGTACCAGGAGGAGAGGAAGTGGAGCAAGGAATAGAAAACCTGTTTGAAGAAATAATGACAAAAAACTTCCCTGATGCTAACAATAAAAAAACCCACACAAGTCCAAGAAGCATATAGAGTCCCAAACAAGATGAACCCAAAAAGACCAACACCAAGACACATCATAATTAAATTGGCAAACATCAACAACAAAGTAAGAATCTTAAAGCCTGCCAGAGAGAGACAGAAAGTTACCTACAAGGGAGCCCCCATTAGACTATAAACTGATTTCTCAACAGCAACATACCAGGCCAGAAGGGAATGGAATGAAATATACAAAGTGATGCAAGCAAGGGATTGAATCCAAGAATACTATACCCAGCAAGGCTATCATTCAAAATTGAAGGTGGAATCAGGAGCTTCATAGACAAAAAAAGGGCTAAGAGAGTTTATTACCACCAAGCCAGCAATGCAAGAAATGCTAAAGGGACTGCTTTAAAAAGAAAAAACAGAAAGGCAAGAAGGAACACAAACATAAAGAATAAAAATGGCAACAAACAAATACTTATCAATAAAAATGTTAAACGTAAATGGATTAAATGCTCCAATCAAAAGACATAGGGTAGCTGATAAGAAAACATGACCCATATATTTGCTGTCTGCAAGAGACCCACCTCAGAACAAAGGTTTCACACAGACTGATAGTGAAGGGATGGAAAAATATTTTTCACATATTTTTGTGTGAAAAATCTCATTTTGGAAATGAGATAAAAGCTGGGGTTGCAATACTTACAGCTGACAAAATAGACCTCAAAGTAAAGGCCATAACAAGAGATAAGGAGGGCCACTTCATAGTACTAAAGGGAGCAATTCAACAAGAGGATATAAATCTGATAAATATATATGCACCCAATACAGGAGCACCCAAATACATAAAAAAACTTCTGGAAGATATCAAGGGAGAGATTGACAGCAATACAATCATAGGAGGGGACTTGAATACCCCACTGACACCACTGGATAAATCCTCTAAACAAAAAATCAGCTAAGACATAGCAATCCTAAATGACTCACTAGATCAGATGGACTTAATTGACATCTTCAGAACATTTCACCACAAAGCTACAGAATATACATTCTTCTCAAGTGCACACGGGACATTTTCAAAGATAGACCACATATTTGGACACAGGCAAAGTCTCCTCAAATTCAAGAAGATAGAAATCAAGCATCTTCTCAGATCACAATGGCATAAAATTAGAAATCAAATACAATAAAAACAATGAATAAAAATCAAACACTTGGAGGCTAAATAGCATGCTAAGTACTGGTGAGGATGTGGAGAAAAAGGAACCCTTGTGCACTGCTGGTGGGAATGCAGACTGGGGCAGCCACTGTGGAGAATAGTATGGAGTTTCCTCAAAAAACTAAAAATGGAACTCCCATTTGACCCAGTGATCCCACTTCTAGGAATATATCCCAAGAAAATAGAAACACCAGTCAGAAAGGATATATGCACCCCTATGTTCATAGTAGCACAATTTATAATAGCTAAGATTTGTAAACAGCCTAAGTGCCCATCAGCAGATGAGTGGATTAAAAAACTGTGGTACATCTACACACTGGAACACTACACTGCTGTACTAGTAAAAAGGAAGGAACTCCTACCATTTGCAACAGCATGGATGGAACTGGAGAGCATTATGCTAAGCGAAATAAGTCAGAGACAGATAAATATCACATGACCTCACTCATTTGTGGATTATAATGAGCAACATAAACTGATGAACAAAAACAGATCTAGAGACAGAGAAGCATCAATCAGATGCTTAAACCTCAGAGGGAAGGTAGGGAAGGGTGGGGATAAGGGGGAGAGATCAACCAAAGAACTTGTATGCATGCATATATACATAACTAATGGACACAGATACCAGGGGGGTGAGGGCATGAATGGGGAGGAGGGGCAATGGGGGGATAAGGACACATATATAATACCTTAATCAATAATAATAATAAAAAAAACTTTGGAGAACATGTTTCCCCCTCTATTTTCTGGAAGGAAAAAAAAAAAAAAAAAGAATCAGCCTTCAGCCCTGGCTGGGTGGCTCAGTTGGTTCGAGCATGCATCATCCCATGCATATGGGAGGTAACTGATGGACGTTTCTCTCACATCAATGTCTTTCTCTCTTCCTCTCTCTGAAATCAATAAAAACATACCTTCGGGTGAAGATTTTTTTAAAAATCAGCCTTGAAAGATATCTAGTGAATTAATAGGAGAGTAAAACTAATTATTTTAGGTATTGTTCTTTGTTATCAAATTAGGAAATTATATGAATACTTAACAAAATGATGATAACTGTATATAATTCCTGAAGTGTTGTCAACTTCCAATCACTGAGCTACATCATCCAACCTTTCTGGATCCTACCACTAATCCGTGTAATGAACAGGTCAAACCCACCAACCCGGACTGACATAAACACACGTATACATTTACCAAAACGCCAAGATTTTAATAATTCCTTCAGTGGAATGAAAACAGGTGAGGCCGACCTGACAGGTTGTTTCTGCACAAAATGAAATGTGACACTCACTTAGCCTGACAGTGCCATTACTGTGGGAGCATTTAGCAGACAAGATTCCTCACAGCAGTCCCACCGACAGATATGCATATTCCATGTCGAGTATAAAATAAAAATCACCAGCAAAGCCAGTGTGGAAGGAAAATATAATAGTGCTATTTATGGTAATGAATCATCTGAACTAACCCAAGGGAATGAATGGGTGTTAACTCCATCACATACCCACAGTCAGCCTAACATTTGCATATTCTCATTAAAATAAAAATGACTCTCTTTCCCAGTACTTTGTTAGGGAGGGGGGAGGGTGGTGCCAATGGGAGGAGTGAGACAGCACCATTAAACATGAGGAGATTTTCCAATCACAAGCTCAGATGATGAGAACGGAATGTAACCCTGGGGTTGGAGCTGCTGGTGAGGAAAAGCGCCACACTCTCCTCTGGAGAGCACTCTCTGTGATGGATTTGATGAACCATTAATACCTAATAGCAAAGGCAGATTTACTGCGGGGATAATGAAGCTTAAGCTTTAGGGCTCTCACTTGCATGGGCCTCTTCCAAGGCCTGGGGAGGAGCACTAACAGTGTGTGCACACAGCTTACATTTTTGGAAATTCTGCAGAACTGCGATCTATTACCACTACCATTAAGAGTGCTTCCTTCTACTCCAATGTTTCCTCCTTTTATACCCTGTCCAACGCAGACACCTGCCAGCTGGTGTGGTAACATCTATGGGCATTCTGGCACCCAGCTAAGGCGCAGCTGAATTGGGAGTAACATTTAGTTGGGAGTTAGCAGTACCCATTTCTGTGCTTCCATATGAGGTAGGTCATGGCAAGGGGTCCTACTAGAGAAATGTCTTCCAGGTACAACCCTGCCACACACAGTCCCAATTCTCCTGTGTCATGACCCGGAGACGCGGGGCCAGAGATTGCAAAATAAATGTGGTCCATATTGCCCTGCACCATAAAAGTATGGAGTGGGGAAGGAGAAAACAAGGTTTGAAATAAATGTTCAGAACCGGAAATCAGTCTACGGGAAAATCTTCCAAATCTTACAGAAAGATATTTACAGTGAAAGAAATGTGATTGAGTTTCCTTAATTTGACAGCAATGCTAAAAAATGTATATGACATTACTAATAAACTCTAAAATGTGGCTACACTAGCAATAAATACAAAGCCCAATCAACCTCAGTAGAGGGAAGACAATGAACTTTCTAAGCTCTTTGTAGGAAATATTACAAAAATTGTTGTCATATCAAGTAATAAAAGACTCTACAGCCAAAAATGTTTTCCAAAAAAAATGAACAATGAAGGCAATTCATTAAAATATTACATAATTCTTATAGATATTATAGGATAATGGTGGTATTTGTCAGTTGTTTTAAAATCTATAATTTGTTGTGATTTCTTTTCTCCTTCTAAATACTTCATTTTAAGTTAATCTTTTGTTTTTCTTTAAGAGGTCCTCCAAAATTTTATGTTTCAGGTTTCACAAAACCAGGATCTGCCACTGCATATTAGATCTTTGTCTTCAACATTCCATTGGATAATTAAATATCATTCCTGATATATATGCGAAAGCCACAGAAACTTAGAAACTTAGTGTTAGCCTGAATAGCTTGTGTAAATCTTCCGAAAATACTGAATACATTAACCTGATATGTAGTAAAAGCATAATTTGATGTAAGATTTCTTTAATTTGCATATAATGCTTCAAGGGCATCGTTTAACCATCATACAAAAGAGTCAAAATAGAATGAAATTTGTCCTGAAATTGATTTTTAGGAAAATTGTTGATGTAGGTTTTCTGAGCCTAACAAACTTCCCACCAAACATCACAAGCTCTAACACCACTATCCATTTAGCCTGTTTCCCTAAACTACGTTCAAGAAGAAATTTCTGATATTTCTAAATCCTGCTAGCTAGATTTTGGCTAACGAAGCTTATATTGTCACTGAAATTCGAGTGGGGGAGGTGGGGCAGTTCAAATTAATTCTGAATTACACCCTCGAGTGTGCCTAGTGAAATCCAGGTCTATTTGGTAGTCTTCCAAGGTCAACTATGTAAAACATAACCAGTTTTATGCTCCATGGGGGCTACGAACACTCAATAAACCTGCTCAAAAGCCCCCTGAGCTCACGCTGGGTGCCAACATGCCCGAGCCATGCTGGCGTCTCACATCCATCCCATCTGGTCCCGCTCGGAATGCACGCGAGGGTCTGTGCACTGTAATGAATACACCAATTACTTTTTTGAAGAAGAATCAAAAACTGAATGGAACAAAAGGTAGTGAAAACAATCCAGATGTGCGCCTTGTGTAAAAAGGCAACCAGCACTTGAAACACTATTGTTTCCCAATAGGTTTAATTAATCTTGTCACAGATCGGAATTTTTGCTTAAAAAAAGATCAGAAAAGCAGTACTGATGGTTAAAGATCTGCCCAGGGAGCTGGCTGATGCCTGTTCTGGAGCTTTGGCCAGGGTTGGTGAGAACTGGCAGGGAAGTGGGGTCTGGGGGAGGTGTGGGGGGGGGGAGGAGGAGTTAATCTCTATTTTTAGGGCCTGCGAAAATTGTTCCATTTTAGAACAGCTTCGGCTTCTCAGTTGGAAATACCACAAACCAAGCCTATGAGCGTACTTCATTGTCCGTGATTGCACACTACACTGTCTCTACACTGCACATTAAAAAGATAGCAGGGCTGTCCTCCTGTGTACGAGCACATGGAGGCTCACAAATAGAAAAATCTTCAAAGATCTTGTTCTCGGCTACTCAGTTATTATTTAAAGCAAACAACACTCTAGCCCCCTTTAATGGCAATGATCTTTGTCCTGGTCTTCATATAACAAGAGCAGAGAATTCCTAATGCCCTGCTAATGTGTCTTAAACATCCTCATATGTACAACTGGCTAGCAGTCTTTATAATGAGGAGACATAACTAAGGTTCAGGACAGCAGCAGCCAGAGAGGCAAAGGGACAGAGAAGCTTGAGTAACAAGGAACCAGGAAGCTGCTTTACCCACCGAAGATGCTCAGTAAAAATTCAAAGCCAAGAACAATAAATTATAAGTGTCAAGGCTTTTTTCATTTAATATAAATTATGGCTAATCCTTACCGGTAGCTGTGTTAGTAGAACTGTTCACCACAGGAAAGACTGCTGTAGTAAACTGGTTCAATTCCAGGCAACTCTGACACCTCTGGCATCAGAAGGACAACTCTTCTTTCTATAGCTTATCTTTCCCTTCTCTCAAGGCTTCCTTTCTTTTTGCCCCTCTTCCTACTTCTTAAGGCTGGGGAGTGCCAGCAGTATCCAGGAGCACTGCCTGCCCCTCTCCTCCCCACTGGTTCTCTAAGTCATAATGGTTTGCACTACGGAGAAAAATAAAGGTAAGGGGCAGAGGTAATGCTAGGATCAGGAGGTTATTACTGTGTTATTTTACATAGGCAAGTCCAGGAAGGCCTCCTTAAAGAGGTGACATTTTACCAGAGATCTAATTTAGGGCCCAAACCATGCAAAGATGAAAGACAAAGGGAACAGCACAAGCAAAGGCCCGGAGGCAAAAGCATACTGGGTGTGACTGAAGAGACCCCTGAATGCAAGGCCGGCCTAGAGGGGTGGAAGAGAGGAAAAGTGAGGTCAGAGAGGTGAGGTCAGAGAGAAGGCAGGGGCCAGATCACTGAGGGCCTGCCTTTTCAGTCCTTTAAGAACTGAAATAAGGGAAGCAATTAGGAGGGTTGTGAACAGTCGAACAGACGCGTGCTACAGCGACAGGACCTCACTGGTTGCTGTGTGAAGAATAGATACTCAGGAGCAAGAACACACACATGCAGGGAGACCAGTTTGGAAGCCACTGCAATAACCCAGGAGAGAAATGATGGTGATTTAGAACAGAGTTCTCGTAGGGTAGGTGGGGAAGGTGGATGGATTCTGAATGTTTTGAAAGCAGAGCCAATAGGATTCAATTTCGGATATGAAATTTCACAGTAAGACAGGATGTGAGCAAGTCAAGGGTGACTCCTAGGTTCCTGGTAAAGAAGAGATGGCTTTACTAGCTACAAAGACTGGCCAGGCATCCAGAGAAGCAGGTTGTGGCGGGGGGGGAAGGGGGTAGTAAGCGTTTGGTTTTGGACATGGTAACTTTGAAAACTGATTGGATATTCAAAAAGAAATATCAAACAGGCAGGTAGATCAAGACTCTGGAGTTCTGGAGGGAGGCTGAAAGTTGAGAGTATAGAGATGATATTAAGATGGTATGAACACTGTGAGAAGTGGATAAAACCACCTGGGGAGTGAGTGAGTGGAAACAGAAAAGGGGAGAGGGTCAAGCACTGAAACCCTGGGCAGTCCAATGCTTGTGTGTAAGTTGGGGAAGATGACAAGAAATCAGGAAAGGGGTCTGGGAAGGAGTCCGTCATATTTTATCCCATTTGCCCCACTGTAAGGGAGAATGAATCAGTTCTCAGTTTCCAAGAGCCACGCTCTCTGCTGTAGGAAGAAGGCTGCTCAAGTGTCTAATGGCCCACTTATCTCACATTCCGACAGGTTCCTCCTGTAACTAGACATAGACTCACACGCCCCCTCACATCCAGGGTGCACCTCCAGGGACCAGCCCATTACACAGCTAGAGCGCAAACTTAGGAGAACACACTTGGGATGACACGGCCAGGGCTCTATGGAGCAAAGAGCGACCTCAGAGCATCACTCCACTCACCGGAGATCGCAGGCAGAGTGGGGGGAAGGGGATGGGAAACGCACTATGAATTTCAAGGTCCTGTCCTGACCCAATTGCACAGGATGTTTTCCCAAAGGGGACAAACCCAAAAAGTAAATGATTCTACTTGTGTCCAAACATTCAAGTTGTAAAGAATTTATTTCTTAATTGAGTCTTAGCACTCACAGAAACTAACAAAACGCAGAAGCTCTCCTTTCAGTGTGTGGGAGTGTCAGACCAAGAGCTCTGGACATCAGCTTCCCTGGGCACCAGGACGGAGCCATCCTGGGGGCTGGGCTCCCTGGAGGAACTCCTGCCTCCGGATTCTTCTAGCATTTCCACAGGGCGCCTTGTGCCTGGGAAAGGTCAAGTTCCCCACGCTCTAATTAAGTACTTTCACTTGCTTTGTGCTGCTTGCAGTATTTCCAGTGCTGTTCCGAACTAGTATTCATCTGGTCCCCGCTGGTCTCTTTGTTAATCAAGGCTTTAAGTGGTCTTGAAAAAAAATGTTCTCTGAGGCGCCTCTTATTTTCCAAGCAACGTAATTGAAGCCTTATAACTACAGCTCTGCCAAAGTAATGGAATGATCCAGTCAGGGGAGAAGTGGGCACACCAAATGCCCTGTTTGGAGACACACGGCCAAGTACTTAAAATTTTTTGTGGGCTGTTGTGCTGGCATCATGTGGACATTCTCTGTGCCTGGAGCCTGCCTGTGATGGCAGTGCCGAGACGAGGGAGACGGCAAGGCCCTCCCTGCCTTCACCTTGCTTCGAACATGAGGTGTGACCCTGCCGCTGTCTCTCACAGACACAACCGGCCCTCGTTACCAGATACCACAGAGAATTTAATGAACCCTCAGCAATGTGCGGATTGTTTATCGATGGCCACCGCTGGAGAGGAGCATCTCCCAGGAGGTGAAGAACGCTCTTGATTACCTGGGGCACTTGAGTGACACCAGTTTATCCAGCAGGGCCTAATCGCCTCATCATAGCCTTCTCCGGCAGGAAAACCCTTAGAAATCAGGAAGCTGGGTGAAAGCCAATATTGTATTAGAGAGATTTCTAGCAATTAGTTATAGAAAAGAGCGGAACAAGTCTTTATGAGCAAACCTTATTATTCTGCTTGAAATAAATTCCCAGAGTATGCTGCCCTCCTATTCATAATTTTTGAAAATCCAAAACCAACATTAAGTTAATTCTGCATTAACCCACCCTTCAGTTATTTGAACCTCAATCAAGACTTAAGTAAAAAAAAAAAAAGGAGAAGTCTCATTTGTGAGGACATGGATGACCTTGAGGGAATTATGCTAAGGGAAATAAGTCAGTCAGAGAAAGAGAAATATCATATGATCGCCCTAGCCGGTTTGGCTCAGTGGGTAGAGCGTCAGCCTGCGGACTGAAGGGTCCTGGGTTCGATTCCGGTCAAGGGCACATGCCCGGGTTGCAGGCTCGATCCCCAGTGGGGGACGTGCAGGAGGCAACCGATCAATGAGTCTCTCTCTCATTGATGTTTCTATCTCTCTCTCCCTCTCCCTTCTCCTCTGAAATCAATAAAAATATTTTTTTAAAAGAAATATCATATGTTCTCACTTCTATGTGCAATCTAAAAAAAAAGCTCATAGATACATACAACAAACTAGTGTTTGCTAGAGGCTGGGGGTGGTGGTAAGCAAAATGGGTGAAGGGTATGTAAGAACCTCCAAATTATGCCCAAACCTACCATAATCCCAGTTGCTTTTTCCTGTGACTTCTCTACCCCTAGCCCTTGCTTCTGCCAGACACGTGACCACATACACTGAGTCCTTTCTCACCTCGTTTCCTCCCATTGCTTCTGCCCTTCATGTACCCTCACCCCCATTCCCCCTTTCACTATCCCAGCATTTGGATTCACCTTATGATGTAGGGTTCACTTTAAATGCTGCCTCCTTAATAAAACTTTCCTAATCTCCTCATTGAAAACACTGCCTTCCTATCTTGGACTCCCATAGTACTTTGCGTCTCATTTGTGTCATCCATCACATTCTGGGTTGCATTTTTATTTATTTACTAGAGACCCAATGCACGCAATTCATGCAAGGGGCTCGGCCCTCGCAGCCCTGGCTTCGTCTAGAACAGTGGTCGGCAAACCGCGGCTCGCGAGCCACATGCGGTTCTTTGGCCCCTTGAGTGTGGCTCTTCACAAAATACCACGGCCTGGGCGAGTCTATTTTGAAGAAGTGGCATTAGAAGAAGTTTAAAAAATGTGGCTCTCAAAAGAAATTTCAATCGTTGTACTGTTGATATTTGGCTCTGTTGGCTAATGAGTTTGCCGACCACTGGTCTAGAAGGTTGTCCATAAGGTCGTTCGGCTATCCAGTCTAACTAGCATATTACGCTTTTATTATTATAGATGCCTTGTCACTATCTCCCCTATGCACACATATGATAATATGATACTATAAGCTCTCTAAAGAATTGAGTCTTAAGTTTATGCTTCCAGAGTGTACATGTCATAGCACCTTGCAAATGGAGGGTGTTTATTAATTGTGTGTACACTGAGGAAAATCAAACTGAGGTTTATATGGTAACTTCTAAGGTCCTGGGTGTACCTCTCATTGGAGGTATTCTGCACGGATGGTATTGGGAGGGTGGTACTAGGTGGACTCCAGTTCATGTTCCCCTGTGAGTGAACTCTCTCCTTTTCCTTCTCAAACGTTCCTGACACGTGGAGTCGGTCTGAGATTACTACCAGTTATTTTTAAAATGCTCCGGCACAAAAGAAAAAATAAATGGCATTCACCCAACAACACTTTACAGTGCCTGACTTTTTTTTTAACAACTGGTGTCTGATCTTTTTCAATCTTTTCTGATAATTCTACAGAGCTGTCTTAGCAACTTCTGAAGTCACCAAATGTATGTGGCAGTCACTCCCACGGCTTAGGCATTGGGCCAGAAGGTCCACAGTCATCGGGCTGGGTAGGAGAGTCACATCCAGCCAAACCGTACCTAAGTCACCTGTGTGGCTCTTAAATCAGGACAGAAATGCCCTGCCCTACTTTGAATTTGCAAAGTGAGCACTGAAGGCCTAATCCTCTAAAAAAAAAAAAAATCTGACTTAGTACTGCAAATGAATTCTGATGGGTGTAATTCATTCCCTCCTTATGCATGAGTTATTTTAGTCAACCACCTTGTAATTGAATTTTCTTTAGGCAATTCACAGCTAGGCAGACTGACAGGTGTTAAACTGATAATACTGATCAATAGGTCACCCAGGAGACCCTGTGGCCACTTAATAAATAGCAATAATAAGCAGGTGCCTGACATCTGAAAGATATTCTCAATTAATTCTCACACACTGTCCTACAGGTACCTTGACTCTGCTTACAAAGTTCTGTAGACAATTCCACCCAGCAGCCTGGTTCTACATTCCCACAAACACAGCACCAAAATAAACGCCCAAGGGTACCCTTCACCCAGAGGCTAAAGGCCCCCTCTCTTTCTCCTGGACTCCTCCCCACCCACATGTTGTCAGCCACCAAATCATTCTGAGACATCATTTGCATGGACACTGATATGCTTTACTTCTTAGACATAACTATGATCCTTACTACTGTGAATGTCTAATCACCTCTATTCAGCACTTTCAGGGCAGTATGTACATTTCTATCACTGACACCACTACTAACCACCCCCACCCCCAGGTACAGGGAGATAGCATCACTGTCTCTCTGCTTTAGTTTCACCCATCACTCCTAATTTGTACTTTTCTCAAAATGCCATCTCCAACCCTCACTTCTGCAAGTGATAGTCCTGCATTTCCCACTGCCTGTAGGACATTTCCTAACTAATACCCCAGAATAAACCTAAAATAAAAGCTGCACAGCAACACCAAAGAGACCACCGGACACCCCCCCCCCCCCCGACCTGAGAGTTTACTAAGGGTGTTTTATGAGCTGTGAACAGGAGCAAGGCATTAATCCTTTCATAGTCATCAAATTCAACAGCCCTCATCATTCATTCAAATACCTGCACAACTGCTCCAGCTAACAACTCCTGTCTGCTAAGCGGAAAAACACACCTACACTACACATTGACATACTTACATATACATATACATGTGATGGGTATATATGTATAGATGTAGGTATGTGTATGGGGACCTCTTCCTCGAGCAGAGTTGGGGGGAATAAGTTAGGAGTAAATGTGGCACATTCTTTTAATACCCAAATGTACCACTCTGTGCTTAGAGCTTTCACAGCCAACATTTGCTTGGATGGGCACACAACTAGTTACATTTGTCCTTTGTTCTGCCAACTTTGTCCCAAAAATATAATCTGCAGAGGCATTTTAATAGACATGGCAAACGATCTCAGCACTGGCATCACCATTCTTTCCAAACCAGAAATTTCAAAGTCTTCCCTGACAGCTTCTTCTTCTGGCCTCCGTGGCAACTCAGCAACAAGTCCTGTCAATCTCTGCTCTGAAACGTTTCAGACCCACCCACTCCTCTACATTGCCACCACTATCCTGGACCAAGCCACCCCCTCCCCAGCTTAGAATACAGCCTCCTAACTGGTCTCCCTTCATTCACTCTGATCCTTCTTCAATCTACTTTTTACCCTGCATCCAGGGTGATCTCTTTGTTAAACACACCCAATCCACTCTCCACCCCACCCTGTGATTGCCCCGCCCTCCAACTCCACTGATTTTAGAATGAAACAAAACCCCATACATACAAAGGTCCATGAGAACCAGCCTTACCTTCCTCTCCAGCCTCATCCAATACCAGGAGCCCTCTCTTCTCATCTTTTAGTCTCTCAATTGCTTCCGGCTCCTTCCTGTCACTGGACCCCTTTTCTGGACACTTCCCTCAATTTTCACCTTAAGTCCTGCTCTACACATCCTGGTTTTCCCCTAGTTCAGCGGCTGCCAGGCCAGAAACCCAAGGAGGGCTTGTCCTTTACTTCTTCCTGGTCAGCTCTGTAATCATCTCATTCTTGAGATACACTGCAGTATCCTTCTCAACTATGTTCCCAACAGAAAGTTCCCACTGTTTTCTAACTTCAACCTAAGAATATTTTCAAAGGTTGCACATATACCCGCCTGCATGGAAATAAAACTCCACTGCAGTCTCTACGCCATTTACAAAACACAGGCCAGGGGACATCTCCATGCTAATGCTCAGAAGAACATTCAAATTTAAAATCTTACTATAGTTTAAGTGAGCCTCCCCAAAATCAAACAAGTCCCTACCAATCCCCTGAATGAATTAACATTTGCTTCCAGAGGCTTCCTGCTGTCCCACTAAGCCCCTCCCATCCACTTCACCCTCACAGTAACCCAGAGTCCTCACCTGCACGCTGTAGAGAAGCAAAGCCAGTGAACACATAAATCTCATCTACTAAGCCTGCCTGCCCTTCATGGCCGCTGGGTACTCCGAAGGCTTTTACCACCTCAAGATCCTCAAAAGCAAAGACAATGCAAAGAGTGAGGCAACAAAGCCATTTACATGTAGCTGTGGCTGGGCTTGGCAATGTTACAGAAAGTTATCTTTTAATGAGACAAGGAAAACGCTGAACCTTCAGAAAGTTTATCAGAGGAAAGGGCATCTGAAGGACACAAATGCCCCAGGCACAGGTGGAGACTTAGAGGGATAACTACATGTCAGGGCCACTCAAGGTCACGAACTTGCAAACTACACAGACATCCACATGAGGGGCGACAGCCCTCTGCAACCACGCAGGCTTTCACTCAGAAGGCAAAGCAAACTGAAGCAGGCTTCTCACAGAAGGCTCGGAGAAAACTGATCAGTCACAAGGTAAAGTGAAAGATGCTGTATACACAAAGCAAGTGACCGAAATGCTGCTGCTGACCAATGACCCAGTGACCTTGGAGCTGCCACAGTGCATCTTCTGAGGTTGTTCTTCAGGGAAGGATTTACAGATGAGCCATGAGCAAGATCTTTTCTGTGCCTGCCCCCCCACCCCCCACCTCAGATTCACTATATCCTCCTCTGCCCTGCTCTTTGCCCCAGGAGGCTGCAAGACCTCGGCTTGCCTGCCTTCCAGCTTCTCACTGAACCCAGCCAGAAGAGGTCCTGGCAAGAGATGGGAATAAAGAAAAACAGGGGTTGTTACACTGTCAGGCTGTGGTTTGGCAGTACGTACATCCCTCACCTAAGGCAGAGCTTATGTCTACTGGCCCTCACCCATGGCGACAGCCACCTCCTCTCCTTGTCCCTGCAGGTCTGATCTGCATGGACTACAGCGGGGGATCCTCCCACCTCTGGATCCCCCTGGGCTTGGTCACTGAGCAGCATCTGCAGGAGCCGGGACAGAGGGAAGAGACAGGTCCTGGGATTTATTTCCGTGGCTCCGCCCTCCATTGTCACCTGGGGCTGGTGAGCTATTCCCCTGACTATGAAGGTGACAGCCCATGCCCTTAGCTTTGCAGAGTCCCACCTGTTCTTAGGGGGCCCTGACTGATGCTGCCACCCACCGGATATGATCTTCAGGACAACTGCAGCGAACGGTGTGGGTTTTGGTGTCCGACTCCCTGATATAAATTTTGATCTTGCCAGTCATTATCCATGTGACCCTAGATTAGTGATCTGCCCTTTTCAAGCTTCCACACCAAGGGGATTTCAATGGAATCCAGCTCAGAGTGTTGTCATCACAATTGAGTCATGTATGTGACATTTAGCTCAGACCCCGCCATGTAAAAGTGCTCGTTAAATGTCATTATTAGTACCATAGCTATTATTTACAATGATCGCTCCCTAGCTCTTGCTCACTGACTGGTCCAATTGCTTGGAATTCCTCACTTGGTGATGAGGCTCTGCACTGCTAGACGCTACGTGTTTGAACAGAAACACCTGGGAGCAAATGGAAAAATCTCAACTTTCTGTTCAGTTTTGCTTATGAATAGAAAACTGCTCTTCAAAAAGGACTATGTAAAAAAAAAAAATAGAAATATCTCAGGTAGACATCACACATTCAACATCTATGCTTACCCATCACCCTAACCAGGAATCCACCCAGAAGGACCAGCACGTGGACCTGGACAGGCAGGGCTGGTTGAACTGCCACAATGGGAACCCTCAGATGCCAGAGCCTTTAAGTGGAAACTGAGGCCTTGAGGGACAGGCAGTCACAAGGCAGAGGATGGGCACTGGAAGGGAGGCGGGAGGCACTGATGGGGCACAGGGCAGGCTGCCCCCAAATATGCCATATCGATTATTTTTAATAAATGTCACTTGAGAAACAGCTGGAGAAAACACTCTGACCCTCTTTGGTTCCCACGAAAGCAGGAACTAAGTCTCCCAGGTGAAGGTATCCTCCCTGCACCAGGAGAGAAAGCCTCCTTACCGCCACAGATAAGGAATTCAAGGCTGAGAAAGCTGTATACTGGTAAACAAACGTTGTTACTTCTTCACTGATTTGCTATCCCCAGTAAAAACCCCTGCGTTGTGTCAAATAAGAGTTTCTTTGTCTAAAAGGTATAAAAGCTGCCTGCTTTGGTCACTTTTTGAGCTTCATATATTTGGGGTTCCCATACATACAAAATTAAATTTGGTGTTTTTTTTCCAGTTGATCTGTCTTCTGTCAGTTTAGTTATTAGACCAGTCAAAAGGAACCTAGAGGGGTTAAAGAAAAATGTTCCTCCCCTACAGCATCGAGGGCCTATATTACCTGCTTCCCCACTTGCCTGAGCGCACGTCATACTGGTCTGATGAGCTTGTGCACCTCCTGAGCACACTGCCTCACCCGAGCACCTGATCCCGAGGCCAGGGCTGTCCCCAAACAAAAGTCACCAAGGCTGGAGACCCGAGCAAGGGAGCCCCTTTCAGGGCCCTCCATGCCCGGAATAGGCCCTTCACCCTAAATCCGTCATCCTCCCCACAGGTGGCAGGGCATTCTCCCTCCCGAGCTGATGCTTCTGTGGCATATTTGGGGAGCAGAAGCATTTATCACAGTGATATATCCTGACTTCCAGAAATTGAGACATCTAGAAACAGCCATCTGAGTAATATCACTTATATCCCCTGTCACTTTCTGAAACGATCCAGTGAGAGAAAGAGAGAAAGCTGCGCTAACTTCCTGCCGAGTAGGTAAAGCAGAGTACACCTGGCATGTCTCCCTGCTCCCCGGCGAATGAGTGGAGTTTCAGAACTCTCTTTCCTCTCTAAGTGGCTTGTACCTCTCTAAATAGCTCCTGTTATCAGCAAAACATTCCAGTATCCTCAGATGTTCCACTTATTTACTAAATCAATGCATCCCTTCCCTTCTCTTGTGATCCAAAAGAGAAATAAGGTATTTTACAAAAATGTATTAGAAAGGAAAATGTACCTTCCATCTGCAGTGTTCTTCATGGCTTCTATATGTTTTGTTTACATTTTTAATGGTCTAGTCCAGTGGTCGGCAAATCACGGCTCACGAGCCACATGCAGCTCGCGAGCCGCGATTTGCCGCTCTGTTTATGAATGAGTTTGCAGACCACTGGACTAGACTAAATGTTACCGCGTAGTTGGAAGCTGTGAGGATTAGGAATTGTGGCATATTGAGGTAAAGGGTAGTATATGACAATGGTCGGCAAACTCATTAGTCAACAGAGCGGTTTGCCAACCACTGGTCTAGTCTTTTCCATTTCATAGTTTTTCAAAGCACAAAAGGAGACACTTATCAGTTGCCATCAAAACAAGGTTCAGTTTGGAGATACCCAAACAAAACATTTCAAATTTAAACAAGGTGGATTCAAGGCCACTATTTCTCTCTGTGAGCTCCTACTGCATTAAAAGCCTAAATATTCTGAATGGGGGAAAAAGCAGGACAACACTCCAATTACTTTAAGACTGTAGAGAACCACCCTTTTAATAGTATCAGGTGTAACCCATGCAAGGCAGATTTGCAGAAGTAACATGTATCTTCCAAATTCCCTTCCATTTCCTGCCAGGAACAAATGTATCTGTCATATTCTATGCTTGTAATCCCCAGATAAGAATTAAAATAAATTTTAAATTTCTCAATACTCGTTATCACTGGATATCAGTGGGTTGTTGTTGCTCTTCCCAAGCAACGTATTTTCACTGCAACCCAAAGTCAGAGAGAGCCCCAGTGCCGACCCAAATAAGGAATACTAACACAGACAGGAAAAGATCTGGAAGCCCACTGTGTTCTGGTCATCTTCAGATTATCCCACATTGGAAAGTCACCCTCCTCACACACCCGGGCCAGTCTTGGTTTCTGGGAAGAACTTATACTATTATGGCATAATCATTTTTTGAGAAAGCATCAGTTAACATGCAGCATATTTGACTCCTCACAATAATAAAAATAGAGTGGAATTTCATTGAATTTTCATGAAAAAAAATGTTGTTGAAAATTATAATAATCACAACTCCAAATCCTCCATACATACTTGGGTTGCAAGGTGAGGTGACTGAAATGAATTGTTCTTTCTCAAAATAAACATATTTTAAAAGCTTAAGTTAGAAGTGAGATGTCTTAAAAGTCAGCAATCTTCAAAAAAAGAGAACAGGACAAATTCAACAAGTTTTCGGTTTTCTGGTTATTTTTTGTTTTAATCTCCATGAAAGAAGTCTATGCATGCATTGGAAAGTACAAATGTTCAAATCTAAGCTAACTCTCCTACCATGTTCTGAGTCCCCTCTTCCTTTTACGTGTTCTCCTTCCTTCATATCTTGCACTGATCTTTCCGAAAAGTTGTTTTTAAAATGCTAACATAACAAAAGACTCCTGTCCTTTCTCCAAGTGTGACCACCAAAGATTTTGAAGGTGGGTGCAGTTTACTGGTAAAAGAGAAAAACGCACACTCAGGGGAATGTTTCTAGGCGTTTCTTTCTACCCTTAGGACAGCCTGGCTTTCTAGTAACCCACCTAAAACCAAAGGAAGCACGAATCCTCCCATAGCAGCCCACTGCTGATGCTATGATTTGTTTTCAAATGCCAATTCATATCACACACCTCCATCATCTCTCCTCACAGCCCAATGCTCACTAAATTATGTTAGAAGTGATAGAAAACATTCCAATGGAAAACCTTGTCCTCTCTCAAGACAGCCAGAACATCAAGTTGAGATTAAACATAAAAAGGATTATACACCATGACCAAGTGGGATTTGTTTTAGGAATACAAGGTTGGTTCAACATTTGAAAAAATCAGTGTAATAAACCATACTAATAGAATAAAGAACAAAAGAACACATCTATAAAATCTAATACCTTTCCAAATAAAAACAGAAACTAAAAATGAAAGGAAATGTCCTCAAACTGATGAAAGGCATCTATGAAAAACCCATAGCTAACATTATCCTTAGTAGTTAGTCTGAAATATTCCCTCTAAAAATAGGGGGGAAATAAAGATGTCCCCTCTCACTACTGCCATTCAACATTTGAAGGTTTTAGGGAGGGAAACTGGGCAAGAACATGAAAAACATACAGATTGGAAAAGAAGAAGTAGAAATATTTCTCTTAGCAGAGGACATGATTTTGTATATAGAAAATCCTAAGGATTCTAGAAATAAACTATTAGGGCTAATAAGTTCAGAAAGTTTGCAGGATACAAAAATCAATTATATTTCTATACACTAGCAATTAATAATCCAAAAATGAAATTAAGAGAATAATTCCATTTACAAAGGCATCAAAAAGAATAAAATACAGACCTAGCTGGCTTGGCTCAGTGGATAGAAGGGTCTTGGGTTCAATTCCAATCAAGGGCACATGCCTGGGTACGGGCTCAATCTCCAGTAGGGGGTGTTCAGGAGGCAGCCAATCAATGATTCTCCCTCATCATTGATGTTTCTATCTCTCCCTCCCTCTCCCTTCTCTGAAATCAATAAAATATATTTTTTTAAAATTAAAAAAAAGAAATACGTAAGAATAACTAACAAAATAAGTGCAAAAATAACGTACATTGAAAACTATGAAACATTATTTAGGTCTTCTTTTATTTCTTTCAACAAATGGAAAGATATCACACATTCATCAATCAGAAGACTTCATATTGTTAATATGGCGATACTCCCCAAACTGACCTACAGATCAACACAATCCCTTTCAAAATCCCAGGTGGCTTCTTTACAGAAATTGATAAGTTGATATTAAAATATATATCAAGCCCTAGTCAGTTTGACTCAGTGGATAGAGCATTGGCCTGTGGACTAAAAGGGTCCTGAGCTCGATTCCAGTCAAGGGCATGTACCTCGGGTTGCAGGCTTGATCCCCGACCCTGATCAGGGCACGGGCGGAAGGCAACCAATCAATGTGTCTCTCTCACATCGATGTTTCTCCCTCTCCCTTCCTCAATCTCTAAAAATCAATGGGAAAATATCCTCAGGTGAGGATTAACAATATATATATATACACATACATATATATGTATGAATATGTATGCATATGTATGTATATGTATATATGTATATGTGTGTGTGTATACACACACACACACACACATATATATATATGTATGTATATATATATATATATATATATATATATATATATATAGAGAGAGAGAGAGAGAGAGAGAGAGAGAGAGAGAGAGAGAGATCTATATATATAGATATATATCGAAATTCAAGGGACCCAGAATAACCAAAATAATCTTGGGGGGGAAAAACTGAAAGACTCATACTTCCCAACTTACTAAAAAGTTGCAATAATCAAGACCATATGGTACTGGAATAAGAACATATATGTATATATGTTTATATATATATATATATATATATATATAAACATATATATACATATATATATACACATATATACACATATATATACATATATATATATACACATATATATACATATATATATATATAACATAAAATTCAGAGTCCAGAAATAAACTCTCACATTTATGGTCAACTTATTTTCAATAAGGAACAGGGACCAAGACAATACAATAGAGAAAGAATCATTTTCAACAAAACAGTGCTGGGACAACAGGATAGCAAAAAAAATGAAGTTGAAACTCTACCTCACACCATATACAAATATTAACTCAAAATGGATCAGAGACCTAAAAGTAAGAGGCAAAGCTACTCATCTCTAAGAGGGAAACATAGGCATAAATATTCATGACTATGGATTAGACAGTAATTTCTTGGCTATGACACCAAAAGCACACTCAATCAAAGTAAAAAATAAACTTGATTTCATAAAAATTAAAATTTTGTTGTGTTTCAATGGACACTATTAAGAAACTGAAAAGACAATCCACAGAATAAAAAGTATTTGCAAATCCTATATATCTGATAAGCAACTTGTATCTAAATCATATCAAGAACTCATGACTCAACAATAAAAAGACAACCCAATTTAAAAAATGGGTAAAAGATTTGAATAGAATTTTATTCAAAGAATATATGAAAATGGTCAGTAAGACATGAAAAGATGCTTATTAGGCATTATAGAAATGCACATCAACTACAAGAGATATCATTTACACCTACTAGGTTGGCAATGATCCAAAAGACGAGCCGTAACAAGTGTCAGCAAGGATGTGGAGAAACTGGAACCCTCATAGATTGCTAGTGGGAATGTAAAACGGTGCAGCTACTTTGGAGAACAGTTTGGCAATTCTTCAAAAAGTTAAACAGAGTCACCATATGGTTCAGTAATTCTACTCGTAAGAGAATACAAAACATATGCCCACACAAACACTTCTACACAAACATTCAGTGGCACTATTTGTAAGCAAAAAAAAAAAAAAAGAAAGAAAGAAAAGAAACAAAAGAAATATCCATCAACTGACGAATGAATAAGTAAATGTGATACATCCACACAATGAACTATTACTCAGCCTTAAAAAAGGAATAAAGTACTGATACATGCTACAACATGAATGAACCTTGAGAGCATTATACTAACTAAAAGATGCAGACAAAACATCACATATATGGTTGCATTTGTATAAAATGTCCAGAATAGGCAAATTCATAGAGACAGAGTGTGTAAGTGGTTGCTAGGGATTGTAATAGGAGGAAATGGGGAGCAACTGCTAATGGGTATGGTGTTTCTTTTGGGAGTGATGAACATGTTCTGGGATTAGATAGAGTTGATGATGTACAATTTTTAAAATTTACTTAAAACCATCAAATTGTGCACTTTCAAAGAGTGAATTTTATGGTATGTGAATTATATCTCAATAATTTTTTAAAAAATTGATTATTGGTATGCAAATTTGAATATGCACATTTGGTAAAAAGAAAATCAAGCAATTCCATTAAAAACTTACCATGGAACAGAAATAAATACACTAAATGACAAGTTGATAAAAAGATCAAGCTATGATGATCCTTAAAACTGTGATTCTAAAATCCTTCTGAGAAAATTCTCCAAGTTACATCATACTGCCAGTAGCTACCACTGAATGGTCAGGACAATGTGCTTGCTGCATGAGGCCAGGCCATGTCCTTTCCAAAATCCAAAACCTGGAAATAACCTGTAGCTGGATCTAAAGACTCTAACTCCGTAACTGTTGATGAAGGAAGGCCTTTAGTAAAGCAAAAATCACACCAAAATTGTTTAGTGAAATCTTCAGCATAAAAATGAATGCCTTCAATTTATTTCTCAAGTGAGTTATATGCCTCAGTCTACTTCAGAGCTGGTTTTCCAGGCTATAGACTCTAATCTACTAAGCAATTTGAAATTAAATGCTCTTGGCTACCTCCCAGCAACATGTAGTTTCCTACAAAGTGATCTTGAAGAGGAAATACAAACAAGCTAGATAAAACCTACAGAGAGTAATCTGTCAGCCAACACAAGGCAGTAGGCAACCTGGCTTCATGAGCAGATCACTTTATGCCATTTCTCTTTTGGGTTTCATCATCCAGAGATTTCTCTCTTCTGCCCACTTTCAAACGAAGAAAACAGTATGATGTGTACCTTGAGCACGAAGACATATTTCTCTCTTTCTGACCCAAACAAGACTGTCTGGCTATCTGTGCAGACTCCATAGTCACAGAATGACCTCAACATCTGAATCAATAAAAAGATAGTGAAACATCTAGTCAGGGTACCTCTAAAGGCACACTTTTCTCTCTTTAATATTTTAAATTTCAGTGCACTTCGCAGAGGAAACCCATCTCTCTTTTCAAGCTTCTTTGCATCTATTTTCAGCTGCCAAGAAAATTCTTGAGGCCCTGACCGGTTTGGCTCAGTGGATAGAGTGTCAGCCTGCGGACTGAAGGGTCCCAGGTTCGATTCCGGTCAAGGGCATGTACCTTGGTTGCGGGCACATCCCCAGTGGGGAGTGTGCAGGAGGCAGCTGATCGATGTTTCTCTCTCATCGATGTTTCTAACTCTCTATCCCTCTCTCTCTTCCTCTCTGTAAAAACTCAATAAAATATATTTAAAAAAATAAAAAGAAAAAAGAAAATTCTTGAGTATAGGGGTCCATTTTGCTCTTGGATAAGCACCAAACATTTGAGTATGCTGTTCCATCTCATGGGTAAAGCATAAAATACAAAGCAAGATTAAAATAGTTAAATAACCTTTAGCAAGCACCCATTTCAGAGCCATATAACCACGATGCCTACCAAATGAGTCAGTCCTCCATGAAAAGGACTTGCTTTGTGTAGATGGAGCCCATGACTCAAAATAGTACAAGCTTACCACTCTTGGGTAGCTCCTAATTAAGTGGTACAGCACAAAGAAATGATCAACTCTTTGAAGGAAAAACAAATCTCTGATTATGGGAACAAATTGCACAACTTGATCACTGCCATTAACCAAGTAGTCCCATAAAGACAAAGCCTTCTAATAATTTCCAAAGATTCTTTTAGGATTCTAAATGTATTTATTTGTACAATGCTCAACGAACCAAAATATGGGCTTCCCAGTCTATGCCAGAAATGAGTCACAATTAATGAGACCTATTTTTAACAAAAGGATAGATCATCTATTATGTTTGTTCATTTCTAATGACCAAGTTGAATGCTTAGTGCTGCTTTTATATGCTGCTGCTACCCCATGGCAGCATGGCACAGCGGGAAGAGCAGAGTGAAACTGGACAGTCAGGCAGACCTGAGCTCAAAGCCCTGCTCTGCCAAGAACAGGCTGTGCGTGAAGTTGAAAAAGCCACTCTACCTCTTCAAACCTCAGCTTTCAGCTCTAAAATAGAGATATCTATCCACTAAGTTTCCATGCAGATACAAGACAATATGTACACAGCATGTGGCACTGGAGAGCAAGCCACCAATCCCTATTAGACCACCCATAGTAGAGACCTAACATTTTTTTTTCTTCATTTACAAAAGAAATGACACGTTATTCAGCACCATAGCAACATTTGTTTTTCCTTATTGTTATTCAATGGTTGCAGGGAGTCAAGCACCACAGTTATGAGTTCCAGTAAACCTAGGAGACTTGAGTTTGAACCTTAGCTCCACTGCATACTGGTGAGTAGATCTGGGCTGAGTTTCTTAACCTCTCTAACTCAGTTTCCCCATCTTTAAAATAGAGATGAGACATTCACGACAACTACTTAACAAAGAGCTTGAGACACATTTAGTGACTGTTATTATTACACTAGAGGCCCAGTGCATGATTGAATCATGCACGTGTAGGGTCCCCTACACGCTTTCGCTTTTCACGGTGGAGCTGGGTGCCTGTCCGCTGGTGCCGGAGCAGACAGGCACCCAGCTCCCCCACTTTTGATGGTCCGTGGCCGCTGAGGGGGGCTACCCTGCTGTTGAGAGGCACAGGGGGCGGGACTCCCGCCCCCTGCGCCTCTCAACGGCTGCTGAGGGGTGCTGCCGCGGACACCTGGCTACCCTGCCGTTGAGAGGCGCAGCTGGGTGTCCATGGCAGGCCCCCTCAGCGGCCGTGGATCTGGCCGTTGAGAGGCACAGGGGGCGGGAGCCCCCCTCAGTGGCAGCGGATTCGTGCCTCTCAATGGCCGGATAGGCCACCCCGAGTCCCGCCCCCCAGCCTCCCGCCGCCCAATCGTGGGCGTAGCGGAGTGATGGTAATTTACATGTTACTCTATTATTAGGTAGGATATCGAGACTCCTGCGAATTTTTCTTCTACTAAATTCCTTTAGGTATAAATGTGCTGAATCTCCAACATGTTACACAAAAGCAACATCACGACAGGAACACCTGCAAACCACCTGCTTTCTGCCTCCCGCACCCAACCTCCCCAGCCAAACAAGCCAGGCCTGCCTGCTTTATGAATTATAACTGTGACAAGAATAAGCTTGAAGAACTCATGGTAGATGGCATGCCCTCTCTTAGTCACGCCAGGAATCTGGATAGGGTGTCCAGCTTTGGCAAAGTGTACCTGCCACATCTGAGTGAGGGGTTCTCCAAGCGGGGCGAGGTCTGAGGTCAGCCCTCTCAGCAAGGCCATCGGATTCCAGGTCCCTCCCCAGTGAAAAGCCCACTATGACAGAAGTGCTGAAATAAGCACCACTTAGAAAAGTCCCTTTGCATCAAAGCAGCATTTTTGCATGGATTAGCAACCAACTAAAAACATTTTGATGAGCTATGTAAATGAGCTCATAGGAAATCTGGACAAGAGGGGAGAATCTGATAGAATCAACATTCCTGCAGTGGAGAAGGTCTGTGTGTGATGCCCCTGAAAGACAACCTATACCCTTTGGGTAACTCTGCATCTTTCTCTCTTTCAGGCATGAAAACAGAAATGAGAATGATGGGGACACAATTTGTAAAATATGAAGCCAAAATACTGAAGCAGCCACTTACAGAGAGAGAGGGACTCATTAGGGAGACCTGGGTCCTATTCATTCCACCCCGAGGTAGGTGGGACGCTCATTTTATCTCCCCTGCCCTGAGTCACCACCCCTTGTCACCACACTGCACAGGACTTTTTTAGAATCTGAAATGGAATGTGTTGAATGTGGATGGAGAGTCAGAAAATGTAAAATGACTTCCTCATAAAAGGTCAAGAAGTGTGATGTCTCCCACCTCCCCGATCCTTCCTGAGTTACTCTTCTTTCCTCCACAGTAAATCTTCCCACCTCCTCTCATGATCACCTGAACCTGCCTTCTGACTTAAGGAAGAGGCCAAGTCCATAAATGATTTCAGAAGCCAGATGCAGATCCCACCTTCTGATCCTCCCTGGTCCCCCAGCTTCCCCAAGGCTCTCCACACTCCCTTCTATCAGGGCCATGACCGCATCACTGCTCTGCTCAAGCACAGAAAAGTGTCCAACAGCCCCTGATGCCAGTCAGACTAACTCAGCACATACTTGGGGCCAGGGACTGGGCAAGGATGTTTTCTTCATTATTTCCAATGCTTGCAATGCTCTGGACGGAAGTTACTATTCTGTTATTATGGTTCTTGTCTCCACTATTATTCAGACTCTGCATCTGACCAGATCTGTATCTTCAGCATCATTCCTTGAACCGCAACCAAACTGAACTACTCACTGTTTTCTATTCATGCCTTTTAGTTCTTCCCCTTTGGTCCTTCCTTGTGGCTCTCCCTCCCTCCAACAGGAATGCTCTATTTACCATGCACCTCCTTTTTAAAGGTTCGTCCTCCACAATGCCTTCTCATGGCTCTTAGTTTTCTCTTTTTATCGCAGACTAGTAGCTCGGTGCACAGATTCATGCACATTGAAAGGAAATTAATTAGAAGAAATATTTTAATATCGCTATTCGCCCTTTCTCTATAATAGAAGTGTCAACCAAATTCATGATCAACAATGACAGATCGAAACACACGCATGCAATTGGTGCTAGCGAGAGTTTTATATGTATTGTGCATGCGTGAGTCAACTTAGCCTTTTATATATATAGAATAAACTTGCTTAATTAGACCTGCTTTCTAATGTAGCTAAACTTTTTCCAGCCCAGTGAAGCACCCCAACTTCTCTTTCAGGTAATTGTCAGCAACACAGCAGTAAATATAAACATGAAGCAGATTATCATTGTAGATCACGCAGGGAGAACAAAGGGTAAAATATTTAACTGCAGCAGTGTTTGACTATATTCTGTGCAGTGAGAAAACTTGAAGTCATTTTCAAGGTCCACCATTTCTTACTTCTTTTCAGTCGGGTCAAGTTTCTAAGCTTTCTAAATCTCCGTTTTCTGGCTAATGAAAAGAAAATAGGATTCCACTGAGCCTCCTATCTACCTACTCCAAGACTTCTGAGAGGATCAAATGAGATGAGGCATGGGAAAACGCTTCACAGACATTTGGTTAAAGTGAAATGTTTGCACCTGGCTATAAAACAAGTCATGTTCCTGAGCTGAAGAAACTATAAAGAGGCTAGTAATCACTAGGGAGAGGAAGTGGGCTTTGCTACGTGACATCATTACCTGGGACAGACATTTAGCATATTAGCCTTCGTTACATATAGACTAGAGGCCCAGCGCATGATTAAATCGTGTGCGTGTAGGGTCCTCTAGGCCTAGCCTGCCATCAGGGCCATGTCCGCCACCCCGCGACGCCTCGCATGCTCCACGTACTCTGACGGCGCCCCGCCCCGCAATGCCTCAGACGCTGCCGGCACCCCATGACATTCCACGGACGCTGCTGGCGCCCCGGGGGTGGGGAGGGTCCGAGAGGTGCTCCAGCATCTCCTGGTGACCGGTTGTTTGGTCGTTCCGCCGTTACGGCGTGACAACCACAGGCCTTTTATGATCTAGGTAGTTTTTGTACCACCTTTATGAAACTTCCATTTGGTTTTGTCATCTCTCTGTCCTCTGCTGACTGTCCATTTTTCCATGCTTGGCATTCAATGTGCAAAACACATTTGCCCAAAGAGTATCTTATCGATAAATACTAATTTTGAGGGGAAAAAACAAAACAAAACAAAAAACCTATCTCTTTTTGTATCTTATGAATTCTGCTTCTCTTACTGATTAGTTTTGTCTTTTCCCTAATATACCTTTGTCATTCATGTGTAAACACCAGTATCAAAATAAGCCTCCTCTACTATATTGTTTTTCAAAATACATCTAATGATGGTTTTTTAATCAAAACTCTAGTTGGTTCAACTAAATGGAACTTGACAAGAAATTAAGGGGGGAATCTATGCATAAAACTTCCTTTGCCTACTCTATTAACCATTCCAAGTAATGAGATTATCCACATTTTCATTTAGACGAGCTTGCAGATTGGGAGTAATAAATTAGTATTTAGCTTCATACTTTCCCCCTATCACATAGCACACTCTGGAACATGGTAATTTATATAATTCACTGAAGGTATTTTTAGCTCATTCATGGGTCTCTATGGAATTTTAATGGAAATTAATGATCCCAAAACCTTACATCTGTTTTGATTTGTTTCAGATTTTAGTAAACTATTTTTTCACAACCTTAAATCAATTCATTTATGCTTGGGCTTTTAGGTATATGGGAACAATTACTAAGCTATTTTTATCAGCAGAGATGATAAAAACTATTCAACCTTTTATAATGTGGTAATTATCCTTCAAATAATTAAAACATTGTGTCTTTCCTAAGTCAGCAAACAAGCAGGACAAGAAAAGAATGTGTAAACACTCCAGTGAAGGGAGATGAATACATAATCAAGGGGTTAGAAAGATTAGAACAGTTCTGAATATCTTTAATAAGAAAGGTCTAAGCTGGCCCTGGAGAACATGCATGTTTGAAAGGGAAATGAAACCCAGGCAGGAAAAAAGGTAAATGATAAATAATGAATGACTGACATGAACAGGCAAATCTGAGAAAAAAAATAACTGAGGAGTTACAAGAGGAACCAAGATATAAGTAACCATGAAATACGAGAGAAAATGAAAGCCCATAGAGGTTTAATTTTTTATTAATATCAGAAAAATACCTGTAACCAAGACATTTTTCAGTGATAAGACCAGTAGCTGGAAATAAAAGGCTAAGCAAGCTCAGAGTGGGGCCAGGTTCAATTCCACAGTTACTTACGGAGGTCCTATTTAGGGCAAGAGGCTATGTTGAGACCACAGAGACAAAAGAAAGACCCTGCCCCCAGAAGGCCAGTGAAATAATGAGAAAAACAAAGCTAACACTATACCTAAAACCAAGATAGATGGCAGTATAGAGGACCATCAGGAGAGATAATGAGAAAAAGGAAAAAGTTCCCCAGTGAAAGAATTGACTCATCATTTGTATGCATGCTGTTCTCATTCATGGAGGAAAAAAGAGTTCAGTAACCACACAACAATAATAATAATAATAATAATTATTATTATTATTATTATTATTAACCAGATCCAAAAAGCCTTGATGAACAAGCAAAAAATAGACTTTCTCAATTCTATAGGGTTAGGTTAGGAAGAAAGAATTTAGAAAAAAAGAGGACCAGAACAAGGACTACCTGTCCTGTACGTATAGTGTTAACTATAGGGACAGATACCCCTGTTTTAAATGCTGATGAATAGCATCACGAAATGAAAGACATTCTAGCTAGCCTTAGTGGAGAAAGCATTTTTCAGATACAATGCCACTGAACCTTTAGTGTAAATTTTACCCCTGGAAATCTTAGCTCAGAGGTTTAAAAATAATATTTAAAAAACAACTCAGCCCTTACTGCATTTCCAATGTGATTATACACCAGCAGATTTTCCCCATATTTTTTAACCTACAATGTGGGCAGTATCTTTTTTCCCACACAGACTACAAACCAAGACTCAACAAAACGGGGTCAATTCAAGCAAGTATTAGTAAACGAATGTGGTGAGAAACACATCACAAGGGCCTCCCCTCAAGGAGGTTACAGGAGCTGCAACTGAAGCCTTGGGAATAGAGGCCATTCTCAGATTCACAAATACAGCTGATGAGAAGCCTGAGAACATCCCTGACAGCAGGGGCAGCCAACCAAGGCCCTTGGGCTAAATCCAGCCCACAAGCTTAGAATGAGCTTTATGTTTTTAAATGGTTTTTAAAAAAAGTTTCTTAAACATATTATTTTCTGATGGGAAAACTATATAAAATTCAAATGTAGTGTCCATAAAGTTTTATTGGAACACAGTCACATCCATTTTATACCACTGTCCATGGTTTCTTTGGCACTGTAACAGCAGAGCTAAGTCGTTAGGACAGACCTTTTGGCCCAGAAACACAGCCTAAATATTTACTATCTAGTTTTTTACAGAAAAGCTGGCCAACTCCTGCTTTAGAGTGCCAGGATTCCTCAACACAAATGTTCAGCATGAATCCCTCTGCTGTTTTTCAAGAAAGCTGTTACAGGACAGACTCTGTAGTGAGAAGGACACGGTTCCAGTCTAGGCCCCTCAGTCATCAGCCAAGTGATTTAAGTTGTAAGAGCCTCAGTTTCCCCACCTGTCCAGGAGAGTGCTACAATCCACACCAACCAATCGGCAGCCGAGGTTTACTAGGAACTGGACAGGCTGGTGAGTTCTTGGCCTTTCCCTCCAGCTCACAAGCAAGTCCTTCTTCTTTCACATGCATATTTCTGAGATGTCGCAATCACACCGAAGGCATTGCCCATACAATGGCACAAAAGACAAATCCTGAACCATGAATCAACAGTATTGCTGACATCAGTCATTCTTAACGCCTTTTCTAATCACAGACCCCTTTGCATATAATCATGCATTCATTCATTCAACAAATAACTGAGCTCTCTTGATATGCCGGCACATTATAGGAACGATGGGGACAGAGCACTAAACAATTGACAGTCTGTGGGGGAAACAGACAGCAAACACAAACATGGATCCTTATAGCATTCATAAACATCTCAAATTATATATACATATACATATATACATATACATTACATATACAAATATACATATACATTACATATACAAATATACATAACATTACACACACACACACACATATATATATATAACACACACACACATATATATATATACATATATATATGTGTATATATATATATATATATATAGAGAGAGAGAGAGAGAGAGAGAGAGAGAGAGAGAGAGAGTGTCAATGGATGAATGCAGAAGGTGAGGAAATTAAATGCAAGTAGTAGATTTTTTGGCTTGAGCAACTGGAACCCTTTTCTAAGCTCAGCAATTCCTTGGGAGAAGCAGCTGTTGGGGAGAAATCCAGTGTCGGTTTGGGGCAGTTAGATATCCTAGTGATGATGCTGAGTATGTATTAGATATCAGAGTATGAAATCTTGTAGAGAAGTCATGGCTTCAGGTACAGATTTGGGAATCCTCTGTGTTAAGTTAGCATTTGAAGCCACGGGACCAGAAGAAATTACTTAAATATCCAAGTAGAAAGAGGAGGTACACAGGAGAATGCCTGGGGCACTCCAACACTGAGGTCAAGTAGGGGAGTGAGACCAGATCTAAGAGAGAACCGCCAAAGAAGCAGGCATGGGGAACCTGCTGTCAGGAAAGCCAAGAGACAAAATATTCAGGAGAGAATGGCCACTCCTGTCCAGTGCTGCCGAGTGGCCAGAGAACAGTGCCCTCTGGAATCACAGCCTGGAGGTGTCAAGTGGTGGGAATTGGGGTAAAGTGAGGAAGCAAAAACTGTGATTAAATAATCTCTGATGAAGCTAAGAACCTCTGCTCCAGACCAAAGAAATGCACGCTAACACGTGAAGCATCGGATATTAGGGGGATTACGTGACAGGCTTTTCTAAAGCCAGGAACTCCCCAAGGTCCTAGGCGCCCATCAATAAGCTCAGTATACAGTGAAAACGTACTAAGGCTGACTTCTTTCAACCAACTGAAACCAAGAGTCATGCCTCCAACACACAATTCCAGTTATTCGTGAGGCCTCCTGTCTTTCCCATGTGGCTCCTTTCCTTTAGAATATGTCCCTCTTCCATGAAATGGGGTCACCCAGGTTCTGAGAGGACCACAGGCTGAGTATGGGCAGCAGCAGCGTCAGACTGGATCCAACTGTCCCACCCACCTCTCCAAGAGACAGGCTGGACGGACCTGCAGGAGCCCAGGCCCCGCAGAGGCTGATTCAGGGCTCGTATACCTCACCCTGGTACCGACCTTGCTTCTCCTCCCATCTTGGGCTGGGATGATTATGTTTAGCGTATATTGTTTTACCAAGTTGAGATGCTATTTTTCCAAATTCTGCCAGAAGAGACTCTAGTGTCATGCTAGTTGAATGAGCAGCTAGGGTATCACACCATCAGATGCCACAGAGTCACAGGTGGGAAAAGATAGTGTTCAAGACCTAATTTTTTGTATCTCTTGTTTGCTCTTAAATCTCCACTTTGGTTGGCATGTTGCCCTTTCAGACATATATGACAAGGTTACTGAATTTCTTACAGAAATCCCGAGACGTAGGAAACAGGTAAGCAAGGCTTGTTCGGATCCTGCTTTGCAACTTACTTCAATACCTAAGCACTTTCAGAAGCAAAAAATATATATATATATATATATATATATATATATATATATATATATATATATGACTAAAGGAGTATCTGAACCGGAAACAGTTCATTCCTGTCCTTATTTCCTACAGCATTCCTCCACCAAGGACTTACTGTATCTTTTCAGAAGGTCAGTGGCACGGCCACGGCCAAGAACCAACTGTTGAGTGACAGCCAAGGTCCCCCTATTCATGGGGCTCACATTTTTACAGATTGGAGAAGATAATAAACAAGATAAACAAATCTATATGAAATTTTCAAATGGGGATGACTGCTTTGAAAATAATTACCAAGAGCCAAAAGCAGAGAGGCTTATCTTCCTTGGGTGAGTGGTCAGAGGAGGACCCTTTCAGGAGAGGTAACACATGAGCTGAGACCTGAAGGATGAGGAGGTACCAGCCATGGGACAGCTGAGGAAGAGTCTTCATTGATGCTTTTATTTTTTATTTTTAAAATATATTTTTATTGATTTCAGAGAGGAAGGAAGAGGGGGAGAGAGAGATAGAAACATCAATGATGAGAGCAAATCATCGATCTGCTGCTTCCTGCATACCCCACACTGGGGATGGAGCCCGCAACCCGAGCATGTGCCCTGACCGGGAATCGAACCACGACCCTGGTTCATAGGTCGATGCTCAACCACTGAGGCACGCCAGCCAGACTTCATTGATGCTTTTAAAATCGTGTGGCCAACACCAAAGTTAAAACAACTGGAAATAATGTTCGTTTTGCAGTTTAGTAACAGCATTTCTAATAGCAGGAAAGGAAGTACGAACTCCTGGGAACACTTACAAAAAGGAATGAGTCATTACTTCTTTTATAATGTTTTCAATGACTAATGATGAGAGTCGAGAGCACAGGAAAATAACAACAGCTATACTTTTACTGCCTGTGTCCAGGAATTACATCATCTGCCCTAGGTATGTACCCTTAAAGGAAGCCTATGTTTCTAAATCATCATCAGTCATGAGCTACTTATGCCGCAAGCAAGCAGAGAAGGGTTCAGTTCAATTAGTCTATGTAATTTGGACAATTTGGAAAATTTCATCCAGCCTCAATTGAATGTTTGAAATACAGAAAATCAGACTAAACATGAGATACAGAAAGTAGAATGTTGAATATGCTGGGCTCAATGTTGCCAAATACCTCGTTAAATTTCATTGGATGATTCTGATAATGATACTGTACAGTATTTTTGTAAAAAAAAAAAATTGGCCTAGCAATACTTACTCCAGCATAATTTTACTGACAACATTAATATCTGCATCAATTTCACCAAAATTCTCTAACAACAAAGAAATTATCCTAGTGTAATCTCAGAGTCAAAATTCAGATACATCTTGCTGCTAAAGCAAAGTTAGTTCAAGGTGAAACTCATATTGATTCCCAAGTGAAAACCCATTTGTCAGGACTGATTCATCTTTGCAGCAGATAGAACAAAAGACAGTGTAGGTAGGCCCTTTAACCCTAATTTGTATCATATATTGTTTTGAAAAATTGACCACTTTTCATATTTCATCTGGAAAACCTCTAGACTTATAGATTTGGCTGTAACTATGCTTCCACATGGTTCTTCTATGTTTAAAAACAAACAAATAAGTGAAACAAGTTGATGGTCTAAGATACCAGCAAACATGCTGATCATTTTTCTCTTTCTCCTACCCTCCTCTCCTTTCCTCCTCTTACTTTTTCTCTCCTCTTCTCTATACTTCAGGCTTGTCCCCAACACCATCTTATAAAACTTTGCAGAACTAAAGTCCAAAATGACTGGCAATCACTGACCCATAGTTTTTGTCACTATTACTAGCTACACTGTTAATATTACCTTATAAATGCTTCTTTAAGGTCCTCTCTTAAAAACCAGCAAAAACATCACACATGTCCAAAAAACACAGCCAATCAAAAGGAGGACATAAAATGGATGTAATGTACATACATATTCACAGACATAAGTCTTTGTCTTGTTCAGGTAGGATTAAGCTCCTTATAAATAATACTGGAAGAATTAAAAAAAAAAAACCACACTGGATATGAAACAACAAATGAAACTTTAGATACAGTCATACCCTCTTCCCTCCTCCCTACCAAAAAAATACATCAAAATTTTCAAACAGATGGGATAGGTCTTAATTCTGCTGGTCACAGCAATGCTAGACTATGGTAGGAAACCCTGTTCTTGGCTTGGTTTTGCATAAAAACCAAGGTTTTCAGAAGCCTTTGCAATCATCACAGGTATCCAGTTCTTTTATTTCAGTTGTGCATTGAGAAAGCCTTAATGTGAAAGTCATCATTTAAACATATTAGTCCAATGAAAGTATAGTTTCGAAGGTAGATAAAAGCTTCTCTTCACTTGATTTTGAATCTTAATATAGTCAAATAGAGTGGGATTAAAAAATAAAAGGAGGGAGAAGATAATGTGCAAGCTTTTATGTTATTGCCTTTGACCACTAATATCAATAATAAAAGCAAACATACTGCACACTTGCTGTGTGCCAGACAGTGTGCTGTCTCGCTTAATTCTGAGAACAACCTTATAAGGTGGGTACTACTGTTACCCTCAGTTTACAGATAAGGAAACAGGGGGGCGGGGGTGGCACAGAAAAGGTAAAATTTTTGTTCACATCACAGAACTTGTAAGTAGCAGAGCTTGGACTGCCTGGCTTCCCAAAGGAGTTCTTAGTGACATAGTTATTCCTTGATGCTCCATGGGGGAACTTTAGTCCTCAACTCTAGTCTATGCGATGGCTTTGAAAATCATCACCTCAGTCTCTCAGTCACTCAGCAATTTCCAAGATGCTGAAATAGGACAGACCTACCTTATAAGTCACAGGGGAAGCTCAGAGCAGAGGGATAAGCACTGTGTGAAAAGCAATGTTGTCCACAGTACTGAGTCTTTCACTGTTCTTTAAATCAAGGTGAGCATACTCCAAAAAGGGCAATCAGACCATCAGCAAACCTTGTAAGAAGCCCACGGGGGCAGGTGGGGCACTTAAAAGGGCTTTCAAGAACCCTGAACTCTGACAGGAGAGAGAGGTTAGGCTATCACATAGCCACCCTGAATACACAACTATTAAAATATTAAAATACAGGTCCTGTTGTGTCAGACAACAGGAATGGCTACTTCCAGGTAGGTTACCTGGAGAAAGAGGACATGAGGATGTGGGCTGTAACTTTTTAGATGGAATCAACGAGAAGAAAACAATATATTCCTCCAAACACATGAATGGGGAGACAGGGCAAATCTGTAAACCATGAGCCTGAGCTCCAGCCGGAGCATCTATACAGGTCAGAGGGACAAAACTAATTCCTGCTTAAAACATTTCTCAGAAGACAAATACAAGAAAGATATTGATGCCATGGTCTGTTTTCCTCTCCCTCCAGGCTATTTTTCCACACAAAAATGAAATCATTTTAATTAAAAAAAAAAGAATGATAAAACCCTGGATTATTTTTAAAATATGAAAACATTATATCTCTCCTTCTGTTGCCAAGCAACACACTTTTGCTATGACACAATCTTGAGACCTTGATCAACATTCTCAGTTGTATAGAAAGGATACAGAAACAGGACTACAGAATAAAGTTTTTAAAAATGAGTAAAAGAAAAAAAGAAATAGGACTCGTGAAATCATTTGATTCTACACTGGAAATAGCAAGCCCTGGATTCCTCAATTTCAGAAAACTCAGTGTGCAGAGCTAATAATAAAGGAAAATTCCATGCAGTTACTAAAATTGCTGCAACTATGTAAAACCATAGCAATGCCATTCATACCACATTAGCCATAACTATGTATTTTCAATTACTAAATGGTTTTTGTTAGCTTTTGCATCTTTAAGTGCTGGAATTTGCCTGTTGAAATTACTCAGGATGTATCCCCATGGGTTAAGCCACCAACACTTAGGTACAAAACTGCATGCCCAGTCCATCTTAATAGCCTTCTACTTGAACTAAGAAATCAGATATGAAAAGTGTGGTCAGAAATTTTAGAGAGATATTGAAAGAGGTGACTACCATGGTCGTTGAATTCTATCTGGTTGTTTAATCCTGTAAAGCCAATGAGGAGAGTGGGAAGACCCGAGAATTGTTTCCACTAATAGGTTGGGAGATGCAAGAGTTCAATAAAACAAAAGAGAAAATTTATAATACCAAAGTAGTTAACCAACACCAAATGTAATGAAGTGCGCTGAGATTAAAAAGACCAAAGTGGGAAAATATGATTTAAAATACTTCATCAATGAAAGATTGTGGGCTTTTAGTTGAATGGAGGTTTTATGTCAGATAAAGTTGTAATACAGTTGCTTAAAATGCATTTTTTTAAATGAATAAATGCTTGCTAAGTTCTGGGCATCATGCTAAGTACTTTCAATCTATGTGACAGGCACCCATTCACTCATCCATTCCACTGACACTTAATGAGCATGTACTACGGTCTACAGACACTGTTCTAAGAACTGGGTAGCTGATGATGAGCAAAGCAAAGCAGATGCAGTTCCTGTCCTCATGAATCCACAGTCCAGAGGAGCTCCCATACTTCACATCTTTATTTTATGGGTAAGGGAATGAAAGCACATTTAAGTAACTTCCCCACAGAGTTAATAAGTGGCAGGCTTAGAATTTTAACTTAAGTCTGTTTAACTTCAAAGCCTAGAGTCTTAGCCACAGTTCATTGCACACAGCCTGACTTAGGAGGTGATAATTCCACTGCATTTTGCAATGATATTATACTTGTCAGTCCAATATCACACTTGTATTCAGTTCTATATGACTCATTTTTAGAGAGGCACTGAGTTCTTCTAGATACATTCCAGTGTGTCAATCAGGATAATGGGTAATCTGGAAAACATGTCAGGAATAGTCTCCAGATTGTTTAACCATGTGTATATGTGATAAGCATATTTATATGACAGAAGGATTTTTAAGTAGAAAGTGTGAGACTTACTCTCTAAAGCCTTAAAACAAGCATAGAACCAAAGAGCGAATATAATGGGAGGAGGGCAGCAAGGGAGCTAATTTCTGTTCAACATAAAGAACAGTTTTTTGACACAAAATGTGTCCCAAATTGACTATAGGTGCCTTTAAAACAAACTAAGTCCCATGAACTAAGATTCCTCTAGTGCAGAATGGCCAATAAACCACTGACTGCAATGTGGATGACATGTGTGCCTGGAGATTGGATAAAATCCTTTCTAAAAATCTGTCCACTTTAATATCCTATCATTCCAGAAGAAATTCATATACTTTATTTTCTGACACACAAACATACAAAATTGTGTAACTGGACATATTTCTGTATATAGAAAGAAAAGAAGTGCTACTTTTATTTTTAATTTTCTTTTTAAATTATGTTAACTACATAAATGAGAAAACCTCACTCAATTAGATGCCCATCTATTTTTAAAACTCCCTTTATACATTTGCTAAAAACTCAAAACACCATAATCTCCAAGAAATGGCAGGAGTGGGCTGAAGCTAACCCAAGCACTAGGAATCTAAGATGAGTTGATGAGTATAAATGAATATTCAAAACTCTGAATTCTCTACCAGCAAATCTGAAAGGATCCAATTCTAACAATGTATCTAATCCTATCTCAGGACCAACAGCGCACAACTGTGCATTTCAGTCTATGTGAACTGCACTCCCTGGAGATGTGCCATGCACGGTGTGCCAGGCCATATGCCCAACCCTGCCCATCCTTCATAAACCAAGAACACATGGCTGCCCCTCTTCCAGTTACGATGGACACACTGAGTTCCATGTCCACGGTGCCCAAGCCTCATAAGCTCATCGCCATCTCATGACAGCTGAGGGTACTTATTTATAAGACTGGCTAACACGGAATCTAATTAATGATCCTGATCTCACTGGCCCTGCTTTAATGAAATAATCTAAGCAAGCAACTGGTTTGGCGATGATCAAAACAAGCAAGCAACTCCCCACCCCAAAAGCTCACAAATAAGAAACAATAATTTATGTTTAAAAGCTCCCACTACTATTCTGACCTTGAAAATTTTTAGAAACCAGCTACAAAAGATGAAATTTTTATTTTTTCAGCCATTCCTTGACTTGTGGTTAAGGTCCTATTAATGCAAAATTCCTTGAGGTTTCCCTTTGTCGTCCATGCTGAGAGCAGAGGGTGCAGCTGCTGGGAAGGAGACAGCTATGGTGACGAAAGTCCAAAAACAGTCACAGAAGGCAACCAAGTCCAATAAAATAGATTTAAAAAACTCCTAATTTGCAGGTGACATAATCTCACATGTAAAAAACTCTAAGAATTCATTAAAATATAAGAATTTATAAATGAATTTAGTGAGATTGCAAAATCTAAAATCAATACAACAAATCAATTATATTTCTATAGATTAGCGAAGGACAATCCAAAATGAAATTAAAAAATCAATTCCATTTACAAAGGCATCAAAAAGAATAAAACACCAATAAAGAAATTTAACAACAGAAGTATAAGGCTTGTACACTGAAAGCTAAGAAACATTGAAAAAGTGTGGTGGTTACCAGAGGAAAAGCACTGTGGGGGTAGTGAAGGGTAGAGGTCAAGTGTGAAGTGACAGGAGATTTGACTTTGGGTGGTAAGCACACAATGCAGCATACAGATGATGCCATTATAGAACTGTACACTTGAAACCTATATAATTTTATTAACCAATATCACCCCAATAAATTTAATTTTTAAAAAACACAAAGAAATTAAACATGATCTAAATAAATGGAAAGAAATTCCATGTTAACAAATCAGAGACTTGATATTGTTAAGCTGGCAATATGCCCCAAATCGACGTACAGATTCAATGTAATCCCTATCATAACCTCAGCTGCCTTTATTGATGTAAGTAACACATTGTGAACGGATCACGAGAATTCTCGATTCATATTACACAGTGTTTTTACAAAGTATCATACTTTAAAAAGATATTAGCTTGTAAGATCATGTAATAAATAACTTCAAAATGCAATGGGTATTTAATTTTAAAGCGTGCCTTTAACATTTATGTAAAACGTTTTTTGTACTTGTTCAATAGAAACTGATCTGGCCATTGGGTAAAGCTAGCAATAAAACTACTGGTCCGCAATGTGTTAATAAGCCAACACTAAAATCCATATGGTAATTCAAGGACCCAGAAGAACCAAAATAATCTTGAAAAAGAACTCATTTAAAGGATTCACATTTCTCTGATTTCAAAACTTATTACATAGCTACAGTAATCAAGAAACTATGGTTCATAAGGACAGACACCTAGATCAATGGAAGAGAAGCAAGAGTCAGAAATAAACCCTTAGTTTCATGGACAATAAAGAATAGTCTTTTCAACAAATTGTGCTGGGCAACTGGATAGCCACATGCAAAGCAATGAATTTGGACCCCCTACCTCACACCATACATACACAAAAACAAACACAAAATAGATCATAGATTTAAATGTAAAAGCTAAACCTATAAAATTTGAAAAAAACAAATGTAGACCTTCATGACCGTGGGTCAAGCAGTGGTTTCTTATATATGACATTAAAAGCATAAGCAACAAAAATATAAATTGGACTTCATTGAAATTAAAAACTTTTGTGCTTGATACTTTCACTATCAAGAAAGTAAAGATGTCCTAAAGATTTGAGAAAAATTATACAACTCAATAATGAAGACAACCCAAATTTTAAAATGGCAAAAAGCTTTCAACAGGCCTTTCTCCAAAGAAGATATTCAAATAATCAATAAGCACATAAAGCCCTGGCTGGCTTGGCTTGGTGGATGGAGCGTTGGCCTGCGGACTGAAGGGTCCCAGGTTCAAGTCCCGGTTGGGGACACATGCCCGGGTTGCGGGCTCGATCCCCAGTAGGGGGCGTGCAGGAGGCAGCCGATCCATGATTCTCTCTCATCATGGATGTTTCTATCTCTCTCCCCCTCTCCCTTTCTATCTGAAATCAATAAAAACATATTTTTTTTAAAAAAATAAGCACATAAAAAATATTCAACATCATTAGACATCAAGGAAAACAAAATCAAAACAACAAGATACTACATTATACCCACTAAGATGGTGATTGACTACTAATGGATTAAATATAAATTCTTATTTGGGTGATAATAATGTTCTAAAATTTTTTGTAGTGATGGTTGTACAACTGTGAGTATTGTAGGAACCATTGAACGGTATACCTTAAATAGGTGAATTTTGTGTATGTGAATTATATCTAAAAGATATCAAAGGAAAGGAGAAAAAGGATATTAGGGAGAAATGAAAGAGAAGAACGGATGATGGGAGGGTGGGAGAGTGAGAAAAAAGGAGGGATGGAAGGAGAGACAACTAGACAGCTGAAATGGATTCTAGGAGATTATTTAAGGAAATGGACGACCCATGTTATCTTTGGGGCAGCAACAGCGGTGGTCAGATAATACAGTGGGAGTGGGCACAGTTAGCTGATTAGATATAGAAGTAAAGTCCTTTAGACTTCTTCTTTAGGCTACTGGCTAAAAATATCAGATTGTAATTATATGTTAGCATTGTCAGAATTTTTTTTACTCTTTGATATTAGTAGCTGTCCATTAAAATAGTGATTACTGCATCAAAGATAAAAATGATTCCAATCTATATTTTCAGTGAAATGAGATGGATTCAGAACTACTGAAGGTCATTTGTTTTTCAAAACTCTATAGAGCAATAGTTGACAATCTATGGCCCATGCGCCAAATTCAACCTGCTGCCCATATTTGTAAATAAAGTTTTATTGGAAAAGAGCCATGCGCATTACTTTACATTTTGTCTATGACTGCTTGTGTGCACATTAAATAGTTATGACAGAGACCTATGGCCTGCAAAGACAAAACTACTTACTACCTAGTCCGCTATGGACTAGATATTGAAAAAGCTTGTTGATTACTGCTCTGGAGCAATATGTCTAATTTGTTTAAACAAATAATTACACATTCAAATTAACACTATCATCTGCAAAGCATTCACATCATTAGATTGCTTATATTTATTTCAATGATGCCACCATGGGTCAAAGCTTTTTTGAAACTCCCCTCTGGGCCTGTCTTTAAGATCTGAAATGCAAGCTTTATAATATCCTAATAATGAGAAACCTTGGCACTTTATCTATATATATAAAAGCCTAAGCGACCAAATGACCAGTCAACCAGTCGCTATAACATGCACTGACCACCAGGGGGCATTTGCTCAATGCAGGAGCTGACCCCTGGTGGTCAGTGCGCTCCCACAGCGGGAGCACAGCTCAGCTGACTGACCTGTCCTGGCGGCCCACCAACCCGGCGTCAGCCACTCACTCCTTCAGTAGTCCTGCAGGTCCAATCTCCAGAGAACGGGCCAGGCACCGATGGACTGGTGCTGCCAGCATGTTCCCGACAGTGCTGCCACCCACAGTGCCACCACCGGCCTCCTGGAAGTCAGCCTCGGGCACTGCAGCCACTTTCCCTCCCTAGATGCTCAGCAAGTTAGAAACTATATAAAAGCAGCCGCCAGGTGGCTCCTGACAACGGGCACAAACATCAGCTGGACAAGTCCAGATCCCGGGCTGGCAAGGGCATCCCACCAGCTGCCCAGAGGGCCAATCGCATCCCGGACCCCCCCCCCCCTTGGGATAGGTGCCAGACGCAGGGCTCACGGCTGGTGAGCACCGCTGTGGCAGCACAAGCCTCTCCCAAAGGGGACTGACTGGGCACAAGGGGGCTGGGATGAGCAGGAGCGGCAGGCAGGAGTACCAGGTGGCATTGGACTGCTGGTTTGGGCCTAATCCCCGCAGGCCACCCCAAAGGACCCCACCCATACACAAATTTGTTCACCAGACCTCTAGTATATATATATATAAAAGGCTAATATGCAAAGTGTCCCCTTGGGAGTTCGACCAGGAGACCAGGAGTTTGATCACTCACTATTATGTGCACTGACCACTAGGGGGTGGTGTGGAATGAAGGAAGGCCCCAGGAAGCAGCCAGAAGGCCCCGATCGGCCCTGATCGTTGGCCAGGCCTAGAGACCCTACCCGTGCACGAATTCCGTGCACCGCGCCTCTAGTAAGTAGGCAGCCATTAGGATGAAAGGTGACAAATCAAGATGGATAAAACTACCATTTTTTTAAAATCAGGTATGACTCTGAAACAATTTAGCTGGAATTAGCATGAAGTTTGTAAATTGCCTTCAAAAGCAATTTTAAATGAGTTCTGAAAATGTTTTTTTAGTAAAGACAGCATCTTTGGAATAACTGTTAAACCACCTATTTTGAAAAAGGAAGCTCATCTGGATATACAAATTCTGGTATATTGGTTAAATCTGTCCCTTTACTTCCCAGTCACATTTCATACCCTGGGCTTAGGATACATTTACTATATTATCAAAAGGTGAGGAAATGTGTCTGCTATGCCCCTGAATAGTATGTGCCAGGAAAACAGATTTACAAAGACATTAACTCTCCATGGTTCAATTATCCTAGATGGGCTCCCTAATAGCTGAAAGGGCTGCACATCTTCCCTGACGAGGTCCAGAAATTCATTCTCCTATAAAGAGAAGTGTTCCAGCCCAGTGGCCTTAACAGGAAACACTCCATTTTGCAGACTGCACAGAAAAGGGGGCACGAGTGTCTCGGTATTTCAGATGCTTCCCAAGTCTTTTTGCCTAAGAGATAGCATAACTGGGGTTATTCCATTGGTTTCAAAAGTTGGGAATCATTTTTAAATGATAAATATAGAGAAAGAACCTTTTATCAGAGTCACACTGTAACAGTCATAAAACCCCAAGCAAGTGTATTACCTAGATTTTCTAGTTTTGCTTTCTTCTTTAAAGTATAGTGGGAAAAATAACATCTAAAAACATTGAGTCAGAAATCTGTAATCTGGCAAAATCTTCCTAAATTTTTATGATTCTGCTTTCAAATATTTTACCATTTTCTTGTACATCTCTAATTTGACAGCAATTTTCGGCAAACAACCTCACACCTTTACTGAATATTTCCATAGCATTTTATTTAGTTTTCATAGAAAAATAACTCACTTTACAGGCATAGTACATCAATCTATGCATTACTTCATTAAATTTCAAGATTACAATAACAAGTGCCACTGACATAAACAGGTTTGGGATACATACAACCAACTCCTAAGCCAACTATTCAACTAGTGAGAGAAGTACATGAGCTTCCCAAAGAGTGTCCTTCTCGCTGCATGTGCTATGGACACCAGTCACCATGTTTTATAGCACAACTAGAGGCCCGATGCACTAAGATTCATGCAAGAATGGACCTTCCTTCCCCTGGCTGCCGGCACCACCTTCCTGCCTTTGCTCTGGCCCAGAGCCACCTTCTGTCTTCATTTAGCAAGGAGCCACCTTTCTGCCTTCCCACACTGCCCACAAGCCCGGAGCGGCTAGGGCGGTGCTCAGCGCCTGTGCATGCAAATTAATCCACCATATTTGTTGGGTTAATTTGCATACCCACTCCTGATTGGCTGGTGGGTGTCACGAAGGTATGGCCAATTTGCATCTTTCTCTTTTATTAGTGTAGATGGGAAGCACCAGTTAGTCTGTTAAGTAGGGTAAGTGGAAGTAGCTTAAGTGCACGCCGACTACACAGTAAGTGTATGTGTGATGCACAACTTCTTGGTGGGACATAAATGCCCTGACAGCCAATAGTTTCAAATGCCAAGAGAAACCTTGCACACAAGCTCATTCATTCTTCTGTAGAGTGGCCTTCTATGAGCCCAAACCCATCTAAGACATTTCTGTGAAACAGTGTGGCTCATCTCTTATTCATAAGCTAGTGCTTGTTATTGGTGTACCAGGAAATGGAGTCAGAAAAGCCAAGAACCACAGAAAACATCAACAGAATTAGGGCAGTAAATGTAGATGTTTTCACAAAATGGGAACTTGTTGTGAAGAGAGAGGAAGAGGTAGTCCAATCCAGCAGGTCAATGTCAGAGATGATAGGTGACAGAGGTGGTGAAGGCTGTGGTGGGAATGAGGAGGTCACATCAAGAGACAATCAAGAGGCCCAGCCTACTTGGCTACCTGCATATGTCTTTCCTCCTAGATTCATGGAGAAAGTGATTACATACTATTCTTGGTAGCCAGGAAACTAAAGAAGAGGTTATCAATGGAGATCAACTTTTATTGCTATTTTGTTAGGTAAAGGAAGTCTTACTTAGCTTTTAGACAACCCATTTGTGGTTTGTCCTATCATTAAACACTCTGACATTCTGAAGAGTGATCTTCCAGAATGCCACTTAGCTCTGAGAAAAAAATGATGAAATATAAACTGCCTTCTCAGAAATGGCTGGCCTGCTAAACGGTCTGCAATGAAAAGAATATTAAGTGATAGAGTTTCCGGAAAACAAGGCACCACTCCGTGTGTGTGTGTGTGTGTGTGTGTGTGTGTGTGTGTGTGTGTGTGTATGTGTGTGTTGTCCTAGTTTATTCTCTGAAATCAATTTGCCTTTCTTTAGAATCATTATTATAAAGGTAAGCTGTTTTCAAAAGCTTGGTGACAGTTTACTGATTGGCTATAAATAATCATATGTTATGCTTTGCCATGTCAATAGTTTGTATTTTGTCTTCATATTATACAAGCTTGGCTTTACTTTTTAAAAGTCCCTAACATAGTTATTCAGCATGTTGAGAGTAACTGATTTACCAGCCTTTTAAGGAAATAATATTGGTGAGCAATAGAGTTTAATATTAAATATAAATGGAATTAAAAGGGATTATAGAAGAATACTTGTGTTTATACTGACAGATTCAAATGAAGAAAGGGTCTTCCAAGAACACTAGCTTCTCAGAATTCCTTGAATGATGTCTTCACTTCAGAACACAAGCGTTTATACACACTCTTCCTATACTTATGGCCTGGACTTCTCTGTCAAGCAAATCCAAGACACTTTAAATCTTTGGGATTAACCTCCATGAAGCGCTCCTTCTCCCCACATGGTTGATGGTTCCCAACTCCTTGCTCCCATAGATCACACTTATCTCTATGACATTTATCATGCTGCACATGGTTTTTGTCACCCCAACTATATTTCACCCCATGAAGAAAGAAACAAAGTTGTATTCTAAGTTTTATCTACCCCGGCATCTAGCATTAAGCCTGATATATTCTGAATATTGAAAAAGTATCTACAAAATAGGTGAAATAGGAAAAAGGAACAGAGGGCAAATGTAAAGTTAATTACAGTTAATAAAAAGTTAAAGAGGGCAAATGTATTGTTTGGAGTGGAAGGTATCATGTAGACACTTTCTTTGGTGAATGGTGATATACACAAGGAAGTGAGCACTGGGGAGCAGTACGCAGCCAGGTGTAAGCTAAAGGTTGGGGAGCAAACCATGCTAAAAAAAATAGTGGGGTAAAGGGCATTCCAGACAGAGGCAAGCAGCAAAGCCACCCCCAATACTGAACAGTTGGAAAAGCAAGAAGGTGGGACTTGGAAAAGACTTTATGAACAGTTTGTTATTGGAGCAGGATGAAGCAGGAGGTGGTCAAAGAAATGAGGCTAGATGCATAAAATGGTTGCATTTTATTGTATGTAAATGATACCTCAATACAGATGATTTTAAAATGCAAGACCACGGAGTATTTTTAATACCATCTTGTTTACTGCCCCATGGGTGTCCTCTTACATTGTACTGATTTATGTTTTCATATTTCTGATAGATCTTTTCTCCACAATTATTCTATAGAGACCTCTGAGGGGCAAGACTGTGCTATTCATCTTTGTGTTATTTTTCTTTATTCTCCTTTACCTCCCATAACATCTAACAAGGCATAGTACATTCTAGGTACTTTATACTATTTTTTCCAACAGTGGGCCTCATGGCCCAGAAAAAATATGTATCTGGTTATGTGCACATGCACATATGTACACATATAGTCAGTGTGAATGAAACAACAGTCTAAGTAAAATTTACCAAAGGCACCCCTGTATTACTACTGACAACCGCTTTAATATATTGATGCTCATGATCAGCCTAGTTAACAATAAGAAATGGAGGACAGGCTTGGTCAATTCAGAGCTTCAGAGTCTTGGAGACAATATCACTTAGACTAAACATGTAAATAAAAATATCTAGCATATCCTTGCAGACAAAAGGATTCCCTCAGTTCAGTAATATATTTAGGTCTACCTTACCTCCACTCATGCTTCTGGTCCTCCCTAAATCTAATAAGAGAATTTTCAATGACTTAAGAAGGTGGGACTTGGAAAAGACTTTATGAACAGTATCTCCAACAAATTAAATATTCTAATATCTATGAACACAAGATACTTTGCTCATTTCCTCTTGCCCAGCCTCTTAACAAGTCAGTCTCATAGAAAAAAAAAATTTAAAAGCTGGGGACTTCACACCTGGATGCTAGAAACTTAAGGGACATAACTAGAGGCAAAGAGTGGACTGGGTAGAATCCCGACTGGACAAAAGATCAGAAGGTTATTTTGTGTGCAGCTGTTAAATTTTAAATATGAACCAGGTTAATATGTAAGATGTAAATTTACTGACATGAAAATCTGGTGATAATTAACTGGGGGGAAATCAGATTATAAAATAGCATGTAGAGCATGTGTTTGTTGGTTAAAAACAGATATGTGTACACAAAAATGGATATGAAAAATGTGCAGTGTTAATGATATCACTGGTGGTAGGAATTTTCTACAGGGTATAACTATTAACAAAAGAGGAAATTACTTAGCTGCTTCTTTAACAAGTATAGTTTTGCTCTAAAATAGTTTAAGTGACTATATTAAGACTATAGTTCCCATTTTCATTTTTAAACTCTTCTTTCACACAAATAGAAGATATTTAGCACTGTATCCACAATCGCATGTATGATCTATTTGCTGAAATTATATAAAAGCATTTTGACTGAGGAAAATTTTAGGTTTCTGAAGTTTATTCTAATTTTTTGTTGCTTTTGTTTTGTTAAGATTTTTTCACGCAAGATGTTGTATCAGACAAGATGCCATATGTCCCCAAACCTCAGCAGGAACAACTCAGAGTCTGTAAAACAAATTTAATGATGCTTTTTCGTAAACTGACTTCCCGTGATGCTTAAAATATGTACATATTTTAAGAAACCAATAATCAGGCAAACCTAATTAGGAGAGAGATCATTATGACTAACAAAAAAGGTTGGCAAATCACGTTCAGAGATGTATATTCGAATGTCTACCATGATTTCATATACAATTAATATAATAACTATACATAAGGTGCTTTAATCCTTGGATAATTAAGATACACTACATTAAGCTTTTAGAAAGAGCATCATTATTTGGAGTATTTAGCTTTTATTCCATATAGAAAAAGTGGTTTCCTCCCATTCTAGATGTTTATGCTCTTGAAAAGAAAACGCCTTACAGCCCTGACAGAAGTGGCTCAGTTGTTAGATCATAGGCCCACACACTTAAGGGTCGAGGGGTCGCTTCCCTGTCAAGGGCATGTACCTGGGTTACAAGTTGGATTCCTGACCCCAGTTAGGGCCCACATGAGAGGCAACCTATGGACCATGTCTCTCTCACGTAGATCTCTCTCTCTCTCGTTCTCTCTCTCTCTCCTTTCCACTCCCCCCTCCCTTCTACTCTCTCTAAAAATCAATGGTAAAAATATCCTCAGGTGAGAATTAACAAGAAAGAGACAGAGAGGGAGGGAGGGAGGGAGGGAGGGAGGGAGGGAGGGAGGAAGTGGGGGAGGAAGCACCTTACAAATGCCGGCTCTCCTTAGGTGAACATATGTGCATAAAAAGGGTGAAATAATTATCCACTTATTTTTATCTTTCTAACACCAATCATTCATGTAATTTACAGCACCAACAAGATAAGTCGTGACTTCCAGTTAAAAATGGCTAAGCAAAGGAATAATTCTCCTTCGAAAACAACGTAAAAATTAAATATAGAAGAAAATTTTCTGGAACAAGGACACAGTGACAACTCCCAAAATGCAAACTATGAAGCACACCTAAGCAATGGAGGGTAATTTTACTACCTGTACCTCTTCACACACTGGTGGGAAAAGGTTTCCCTAAAACCTTCCCCTCCAGGGAGAGGTCTGTCCAGTGCCCTGCGAGGTATAGGGCAGGTGGAGGGCACAGTAGGAAATATATCTGGAAGCAATAAAGATACAGAACAGGACACAGACACAGAATGTCATGGGAGATACAGCTAGAACAGAAACCCTTTTTTTAAAAAAAATTTTATTGATTTTAGAGAAAAAAGGAAAAAAGAGAGAGAGAAAAACATTGATTTGTTGTTCCACTTATTTATGCATTGATTGGTTGATTCTCCTATGTGCCCTAACCAGGAATCAAACCCACAACCTTAGAGTTATCAGGATGACACTCTAACCAAATGAGCTACCCAGCCAGGGCCAAATAGAAACACTTTTTAAACACTGCATTTCTATGACCTCTGACCTAACCTTGGAGGAAGGAGACTGCCAGAGGAAAAGCAGCCAAACAAGAAAATACACAGGTAGTCAGTGACTCTCCTGTCAAAGGCTAAAATCTAAGGGAAGACAAACTCACAGGACAAAGGAAATAAAATCTAAAGGAAGACAAACTCATAGGACAAAGGAAATAAACCATTTGGTGAGAGGACTTTTGAAACAAAATCAAAAACTTCAGACTGTCCCAGTTCACATCCCCCTTGTCCCATGAACAAAAGATGAAGAACATAAAAACACAATGAAACAGGAAATTGAAGCAAATAGTTCGAAAAAATAAGGCAGTAAAATCCAGGTTAAAAAAAATAGAAGAGAAAAATTAAAATATTACTGAGATGAAAAACATTAGGAGAAAAAACACACAGATGGAATGACTACATATAAAAATCACAATAAAAACGTGGTGGACAGGATTAAGTAAGTCACTGTAAAAGTGGGTGGGGGAAGAAAAGACAACAGACATGTAAGGGGTGTTTTGGAAGAAAAGAATTAAAGCAGAAAAATGCTAAAAATATAATAGGCCTCATTGGTGGTCAGGAAAGAACAAATTAACACTTAAATTAAGTACAAGGTTACACTCATCAAACTGACAAAAGTTTTAAGTCGTATAAATAGCAATTATTAGTGAGCATATGGAGCAATGAGGAGTTTCATCTGCTAGTGAGAATGTAACTAGAAATATACACCCAGAACACAGACACACTCCATGACTCAGCAATGCCGCTCCTAAGTATATACCCAGCAATGGTACACACGCGGACATGCACCTGTACACACATATGAAAATGTTCACGATGACTTTTTTTTTATAGTTGCAAACAACCAAGAGCACCTAAGCCCATCAGTCATAGAATGGACACGTACTTTGTGGAATACTCATGCAATGGACGACTATACTGCAGGGTCAGCAAACTTTTCCTGTAAAGGCCAGATAGTAAATGTTTTCCACTTTGAGAGCCTCTGGTCTCTGTTGAAACTACTCAACTCTGTCACGGGAGCACAAAAGCAGCCACAGACCCTACCCAAACAAATGAGTGTGGCTATATGCCAATTAAACTTTACTTATGGACAATGAAATCCGAATGTCATAATTTTCACATCACAGGATAATTTTCTTTAGATCTTTTCAATCATTTAACAACATAAAAATCATTTTCAGCCCTGACTGGTTTGGCTCAGTGGATAGAGCGTTGGCCTGGGGACCGAAGGGTCCCAGGGTCAATTTCAGTCAAGGGCATGTACCTTGGTTGCAGGCACATCCCCAGTAGGGGGTGTGTAGGAGGCAGCTGATCGACGTTTCTCTCTCATCAATGTTTCTAACTCTCTATCCCTCTCCCTTCCTCTCTGTAAAAAAATCAATAAAATATATATTTTTTTATATAATTTTCAGCTTGCAGCAGGCTAGACTTGGCCAGTTTACCGATCCCTGCTAAATAGCAATAAACATATACAAAGCACAACCACCTGTACCAGAAGGATGATCTTCAAACATAAGATTGAGTTTTTTAAAAAGTGAACAAGTTCAAAAAGAACATACACTAAAGAAAAATCAGACGATCATATTGATATGGAAAAAGCACTTAACCAAACCCAACATCCATTCTTGATACAACTCTTAATAAACTAGGAATAGAGGGGAATTTCCTCAACTTGATAAAGACCATCTACAAAAAGCCTACAGCAGTGGTCGGCAAACTGTGGCTCGCAAGCCACATGAAGCTCTTTGGCCCCTTGAGTTTTTAGCAAAGGCCAGCTTAGGAGTACCCTAATTAAGTTAATAACAATGTACCTACCTATATAGTTTAAGTTTAAAAAATTTGGCTCTCAAAAGAAATTTCAATCGTTGTACTGTTGATATTTGGCTCTGTTGACTAATGAGTTTGCCGACCACTGGCCTACAGCTAGCATATTGGATCCTTTAACCCTAAGATCCAGAAAAAGGCAAGAAAGTCCTCTCTCACCATTCCCATTTAACATTATACCAGAAGTTCTAGCTAAGATGATAGAGGAGGAAATAAAAGTATACAAACTGGCAAAGAATAAATAATACTATCTTTGCTTGCAGATGACGATTGTCTATGTAGAAAATACCAAAAAGGGTGGGAAACACCTCCTGGAACTAATAAGCCAGTACAGTAAAGGTTGCAGGATACAAGATTAATACATAAAAGTCTATTGTTTTCCTATCTATCTATATAAAACCCTAATATGCAAATAGACTGAACAGCGGAACAACCGAACAACAGGGGTGTGTGGAACATGGCAGGCATCGACCACAGCGTGATGGATGGTGGAGCAGGTGAGCGGGGGCACCAGACCAAGGTGGGGTGCCAGTTGCTGTCATTGGAGTGAGCCTCTGGTGGTTACTGAAAATCCTTTGCACCCTTTGCCGGCGCCAGAGCCGCCGCTCACACCCACTGCCAGCATCTGGCACTGCTGGCCCTGATGGCCTTTCAGGGCTTCTCCACCTCCCCCTGCTCCTGAGGGGCGATCAGGGCAGCAGCCACCAATCACACCTGCTGAGGCCACTGGCCCCTCTTGCACCCGCTGCTGGCACCAGCCCCAGTCGCTCCGCGCCATCAGCGGGTGTGAGCGGGCTGGTGCTATCAGCACGTGGGAGTGGCAGCGGCGGGCACGGGGCTGTGGTGGGAGGGTCTGGGGGAGGCACAGAGGATGCACTGAGACCCATCCCTGTGCCCATCACAGTCTTGCAAGCCCACAGTTCCTTTCAAGGTACACAAATTTGTGCACTGGGCTCCTAGTATACTAGTAACAGAAATGAACAACTAGAATTTGAAATTTACAATACAATACCCTTTACAATAAATGGCGAGATATTCTGTGTTTGTAGACTGAAGATTTAGCATTATTAAGACATTAATTCTTCCCAACCTGATCTACAGATTCAATGGGATCCCAATCAGAGTCCCAGAAAACTATTTTGTGGGTATCAACAAACTGATTCTGAAGTTTATGTAAAAAGATAAAGACCAAGAATAGCCAACATAATACTGACGAACAAATTTTAACTAGACTCATACAACCCAAATTCTGTGAATACAGAGCTATGGCAATCAAGACTGCAAAATTAGGAAAAAAATAAATAACCAGACAAATACATTAATGGAACAGAATAGAGAGCTCAGAAATAGACCCACATAAATACAGTCAACTGATCTTTGACAAGAAGCAAAGGTAAATAAAGAAAGAATGGTGCTTCCAATAAATGGCACTGCCCACCCGCAAAAGAAAAAAATTAGCATTAAAATTAACTCAAACTGTATCACAGATCTATAGGTCAAACAGAAGAGTAAAAAACTCCTAGAAAATAAGATAAGTGAAAAACTAGGTGACCTTGAATTTGACCATGAATTTTTAGATAAACCACCAAGAACAATCCATGAAGGAAAGAACTGGTAAGTTAGAATTCATTAAAACTAAAACATTCTGCTCTGCAAAATACACTGTTAAGAAAATGAAAAGACAAGCCACAGACTGGGAAAAAATATTTGCACAACATATATTTCATAAAGTACCTGTAACCAAAATATACCAAAGGAGAGGTTTTGTTTGGGAAGGGATAATGGGGAGTTTGGGGGGAGACATTTACAATTTGTGTGCTTTATGAACAATTCTTGGAACTGCACAATAAGACTTAAATATCCTATATAATAAAAGCCTAATATGCAAATTGTCCCCTCGACCGGGAGTTAGACCAGGGGGTGGGGCCACTAGCGGCCGCAGGCAGCCAGGGGGAGGGAGGCACCCCGGCCAGCAGCCAGAAGCCACTAGGGACCCTTCCCATGCATGAATTTCATGCACTGAGCCTCTAGTTTTAACATAATAGAAGGTAATTTCCTGAAATTAAAAAGTGACCACATCAACAGGGCTCACTCCAACCCAAGAAAAACAATTCTGAAGCATCACCATGAAGACAGACATGGGGGGAGTTTGCTGAAAGTTTTCTAGGCAGAAAAAGGCAAGTCCAATTCATGGGGAGGAAAAAGTCAGACTGGCTCATATTTCTCCACAGCAACCCTCATAAAAGGCAGGGGGTGTAATTATCCCAGTTTGTAAAACAATTTCAATCCATCTTCATCTCTATTACCCATGGGGAGATGTGTGGAAGTTTCATAAACCTGAATGGTGTTTATTTCTGGATGATACGATTTAGGCCCTTTTTTTGGCTTTATTCTTTCTGAGTTGCTTACTTTTATTATACTCATGTTCCATTTTTACAAAAAATAAAGTCATTATTCTTAGGGGGCAGGGGAGAAGGAGAACCGTATCACCTTTCAATTGATGAGTTTGAAAGTTCAGACTCTAGCCTCAAACTATGTGAGTTTGAAAGCAAGTCTGCCTTTGACCAGCAAGTCAATACAATGGTTAACCATGATTTATTTATACATGCTCTTCCTTTCCCATTTTCCCCTTTAACTGGACCACCTTCAGCTTATCTTAGATACCAGCATCTATCTAGGAAATAAATACAGTAATTTGGCCAGCAAGATGAAAGAAAATTCACCCGCTGGGTAATTAATACCCAGATAAAGCTTTTCACCTATACAGCCATTGATCCTCACCTGTGGCAATTGGTGGAAAATCCTAATAACTCATCTTAGACATTTATGCAGCACTTGCTATGGGCAGATATCAATCTAGTTGCTTTATATACGTGGACTCTCTTAATGTTCACAAAATCCCCATAAGGTAGAAATGTTCACCATCCTCTCCCTATAAATGAGAAGCTGAGGCCCAAAGAGGTTACATACCTTGTCAAAGGCCATTCATGTGCCAAGAGGAGAAGCCAAGACTCAAAATCTTGTCTGGCCCCAGAGCACATATTCTTTGCATGTTACATATACTAATGTCAACTTTTCCCTAGGAGACTGTGCTTAGCTGTGTAGTCTTATCTCAGTCAAGTGTCTGAGATCGCCACCTACTATCAATCAAGCCCCCTTCCCAGTGCCAATTCAAGCCTCATTGGGCACATGTCTGTGTGCTGCCTCCCGGCCTTCCATCCACCTGCCATTTCCTGCTGCCGACTGGGTGCCCGCTCCCCAAAATTCCAACTCACTACCAGTTCCAACTGCCCCATCCAAACCAGCCATCCATGATCAGGTTATACTTAGGAGAAGAGACTATTTTTGGTTGTTCTATTTTCAGTTATTAGATTTTGTTACTTTTTGGGAGAAAAGAAAATCACTTCGACAGCAACTTTTTTTTTTAAACTTGAAATAAATACTCTTTAATATCCAGTCATTAAAAGTGCATTAGTCTCTTTTCAAGAGGTTCCTAGAGTGCATAATAATAAAAATTTTAAGAGGCAGCTCAACCCCTGCTTGGCCCAGATCCTAGAGTGTGGGTATTCAAACAAAAGTCATCTCTTTTCCTCTCTTCCTCCAACCTCCTTAGAAAAAGGCAGTTCCTAGAAGAACTCCTTTTGTTTTGACACATAGGTAATTTTAGCTACAGTTCTTGGCAACACAAAGAATCTACTGCCAATTACAGCAAAAGCGACAGAGATAGTGGATCCCGATTGCTACCGCACTGCCTTGCCACCCAAGCCATCCGAGCTTGTATCTACAAGGTGGGGATGAAATTAAGGTAGATGTGCTATGCTGACTTAATACCCTGATAGCAGACAACAGGGGACCAGGACTAAGCAGTGAGCTTAATACTGTGACATTCTGGACACACTCAAAGCACAATCAAGTGCTTATTTCTTCTTTTATAAACAACAGTGGCCATGGAGATTCATTTGAAAGCTGTCAGCTGATAACAGTGTAGAGCCCTCACCTAAGACTGGAGAGTCAGTTGAGAGCTCTTCACCTCTCATTCCCTTGATTCTGTGATGTTATGTCCTCTTAGCACATAGTGACAATTAGCTTACAATATGAGGTTTCCTCGCTCCTAAATTGCTGAGATTAAAATGACACAATAAGGAGCTAAGAGATAACGGAAATGGTTATGCAATTGTCAAACAAATATAGAATTAGGTGCACTACTATTTCTCCTCCGGAGGAAGGGATCTAACATTTGTCAACTGCCACTATTATCTGCTACCTACATTCCATAAAAAAAGGTGAGGCTCTGAGAAGTGACGTAAGCTGTCCCCAAGGACATGAAGCTTAGGAAGAAACTAGAAGCAGGATTTACAGAGTGTGCCTGGTTCCAGGCGCAGGACCCGTCCACCATACCAGGATGATCCTGACAACGTATGTGAAAACGCAGGCTGCTCACAAAGGGAGCTAAGAAATGTGTCACAAGTGCAGGTACAAAGCAAGTTTTTTCTTGACATTTAGCAGGGACGGCTAGATTTTATACTTACTATACAATATATACAAATATATCATCAAGATATATGAATTTCAGAGAAAGATCTTTCACTGTTTTCTTCCCAAATATATATTTATACTTCCCCTTTCAGTGTGGAGAATACAGAGAATGATGCCTCCCCCCTGTCAACCATGAGTCTGGAATACGGTCCTCTATCCCAGTGCAAGTCATCTCTGAACACTGCCGTTCGGCAAGCGTCATTTTGGAATGGAATCACTGGTGGGCTCCAGGCAGCCAGCCACTCTGCAAGTATCTACCAAGAAAGAGCCCTACTTGTATGTCAGGCATTGCTATATAGAGACAGAAGATAGTTTCTTCCCTCCAGAAATCTGAATTAGAATTGGGAAGACAGGGGGTAAACGAATGATTACCCTGGATAAATGCTCTAGGACAGGGGTCCTCCAACTTTTTAAACAGGGGGCCAGTTCACTGTCCCTCAAAGAGAAGGAGGGGAGTCGGAGAGTGCGGCGCACATTCCACACATGCGCATTGCGGGCCCGGGACGAGTCGGCTGCTAAGCAGGACAGGCGGCCGCGGCAAAAACACCCTGCGGGCCGGATAAATGTCCTCGGCGGGCCGCATGTGGCCCGCGGGCCGTAGTTTGAGGACCCCTGTTTAGATAATAACAATGAAGAAACATTAAAAAGACAAACTGAGCAGGTGATTAGGTAAAATGGGAGATACAACTATAGGGATACAATGTTTTATTGTACTTCACTGATGTTGCATGTTTTACAAATTAAAGGCAAGACCATACACCAGCAAACAGATTACAACTTGCTCTATTGCAGTACGAGCTTTACTGCAGTGGTCTGGAACTGAACTCACAATTTCTCCAAAATGTGCCTGTATAATGAAATAAAATTTATTCCAACAATTTTTCCTAAAATATTTTAATTCAGTTGTTTTTAATATAATCACATGTTGTATATCCATCATTACCATCTCATTTCAGAACAATTTATCAACCCCAAAGGAAATTTTGTACAAATTAGTAATCACTCTTCATTTTGTGGAATGTCTTTTCACTTTCTTTTTTTTAAGGGGGATTTTATTTTGGCAAATGTTTGTTTTATTTTTTAATCCTCACCTGAGGACATGCTTAGAGAGAGAACAAGAGAAAGGAAGAGAGAGAGGGGCGGGGGGAGGGAGGGAGAGAGACAGAGAGACATTGATCAGTTGCCTTCTATACATGTACCAACCAGGAATCAAACCCTCAATCCAGTTATGTGCCCTGATTGGAAATCAAGCTTGCAACCTTTTGATGCACAGGACAATGCTCAACAAACTGAGGTGTCCTTTAAGCTCAAAAGTTCTTAATTTAATGAAGTCCAAATTGTCTGTTTTACTCTTATTGTTTGTGCTTTTGGTGTCATATTTAAGAAATCATTGCTTGTAATCTCTGACTGTAACTTGTAAACATCTGTCTAGAATTGATGAAATGTCCCCCATTTGGGTCCCAATCAGCTCAGCAGCAAAGACTATCATGTTTAGGAGCTGAGTATCACAGCAGGAAGGTAAAAATGAACAAACGGAAGTGTTTTAGAGGGAGAAGCTCACAGGCTAATCCCTCTAAAGATTCACTTTACACAAGGCTGAGACTTTAGGAAGTGTTAAAGGAAAATGATTACTAGAATAACATACATGTGATTAAAACACTCGATGTACTGAAAGTAGGAATTTTCCTTAGAAGATTAGTTTGAAATAGAATATGCCAGAGGCTCCCCCAAAGTGTCCTCAGGGCTGCCTGCTCCCTCTCTGCCTCCATAAAGGGTGGAATTTGCCCCAACATATTACCCCACCCTTTGTACCTCTGTAGACATTCTTTCATCCAGAGAAGTCTTTTGTGTCATCTGGAAATGGATATTCAAAATGTAAACATACCTTGCAGCCTTACTGCAGGTCCAAATTTATTTCGTCCTTAGCAAGTTCCAGTGGAAGGACGAATCATCTTCTTGAATCTTTACAGCGAGGCTCCTGCCAGCCGGCTTTTCCTCAGTCTCACTGAGCAACCACAGACCTGGAAACCCAGACTTTAGCACTCCTTGGTCCTGTCTTATCTGCCCCAAAAGCTGAGTGAGGACAGAACATGACTGTTTTTTAGAATCACTTTGATTAATAGTTGGTCATATTTTGTTACCACAAACTCTTCTGTTAATCCAGTGAACAAACATTTATTAAACACTTATTTTGTTGCCACTCACTGTGCTAGACTCCGGGAACACTGTAGTCCTGCCCCTTCCTTCATGGGAAAGACAGACAGTAAACAAGAATCAGCCCCACTGTGGTCGGTGCTATGAAGATGACAAACGTGATGGCCTGAGTGAGGTAGGTAGGGATGGATGGATCAGGGATATCTGAACTTAGAACTAAGCAGGTGATATTTGAACTGAGAACTGGAGCACGAGAATAAGTCAGACTTTTCTGTGTGTGTGTGTGTGTGTGCGCGCGCGCACACACACATCTTATAGATTTTTATTTCTAATAAAATAAATACCAATATAATATCCCAAATAAACAAAAGTGTGTGTCTTTTTGTGTTTTCCAGAGTATAATGGTCATGAGACCAAAAAGTGAGAAAACCACTATGGTTTATCCCCAGCTAGGATTGGTCCATTTCTTGCTCTGACCTCATAAGGTGCCATTGTGATGGAATCACAAACCACTCCCCAGCCGGGATTGGTCCATTTCTTGCTCTGACCTCATAAGGTGCCATTGTGATGGAATTGCAAACCACTCCTATAAAAAGGCCCTGACTGGGCCGAGGATTTTGTCCGTTATAGCCCAGGAAGCTGATTGTGGTGACCTGTGGACTTGGACTCCTTAGATAGGTTTTGCCATTTTTTTCATTTTTGTTTGTTTTCTTTTTTCATTTTTCTTTTATTTAATTTTTCTTTTTTTTTCTTTTTTATTTTATTTTATTTTGTTTTTTATTTTTTTTATTTTGTTGTTATTTTCTTTTATTTAATTTAATTTTGTTTTTATTTTGTTTTATTTTTTGTTTTGTTTTATTTTTCTTTTTGTTTTTCTTTTTTATTTTAGTTATTTATTTTTGTTTGTTATTTTGGAGTAGCGATGTCTAATGACTTTTCAGCCCCCTCCGACACCCAGGAGCACTGTATTGGAGACTATGTTCTCCAGTACAGGATTGGCCACGGAGCCTGTGCCAAGGTGTATTTGGCCTGGCACGTGCCCACGGGGACGGAGGTGGTTGTGAAAGCCATTAGTCCAAAGGGCTTCTCTCGATATTCTCGGGAAATTTATTGTCTTAAAAGCCTCCAGCACCCAAATATCACAGAGCTCTTTGAGGTGATCGCCACCCCAGACGTGCTCTACCTGGTCATGGAGCACGTGCGGGAAGGGGACCTGCGTGAGCACCTGGAGAGCCACGGCCCGCTGAGCGAGCGGCAGGCCCGCGCCGCGTTCCGGCAGGTGGTGTCGGCGCTCCAGTACTGCCACCGGCGGGGCATCGCCCACAGGTCTGATTAGTCCACACCGTGTGCATGTTGTCAAACTGTCACTGCTGTAGATGGCCATAAGGCGGGAGCGGGAAGCTGGGTGAGTCCCTTCCCTAGAAGCAGCCGCTGTGGACAGTCTGGTGCCCACGTGTTCACACATGTCCTTCCACGCCCACAGGGACCTGAAGCCGGACAACATCCTGCTGGACGAGGACGGCACCGTCAAGCTGGCCGACTTCGGCTTCGGGCGGAGGGTGAGCGACGACTCCAAACTGAGCACCTTCTGCGGCACCTTCTACTACATGGCCCCGGAGGTCCTGCGGCAGGAACCGTACGACGGCCGGAAAGCGGACGTCTGGAGCCTGGGCGTGACCCTGTACAGGACCGTGACGGGGACGGTGCCGTTCCAGGGGCAGAGCTTAGCGAAAATTAAGAGGCAGGTCCTGGCCGGGCAGTTCGAGGCCCCACCCCGCATGTCCAGACAAGGAAAGCAGCTCCTCAGGTGGCTGCTGACTGTCGACCCCAGCCAGAGGCCGACCCTGGACGAGGTCATGCAGCACCCCTGGCTCAACAGGGGCCAGGAGGAGCTGAGGCCCTACAGCGAGCCGCCCGGGGGGGGGCCTGGACCCCCAGGTCCTGGAAATGATGCAGACGCTCGGCTTCGAGCCAGACCAGGTAGAGCAGTCTGTAGGGGAGAGGAAATATGACAGGGAGATGGGCACTTACCTGATCCTAAGGATGATGGAGACCAAGATGCCTGGCCGAAAGGTGAAGGTAAGGCCCTACCGCTCCCCGGACAGCAGTGACATTTCCTCAAGCTACGAGGCGGCTCAGCCCTCTGATGGGGGGACTGAAGAGGGGTCTCAGCCATCTGATGGGGGGACTGAAGAGGGGTCTCAGCCATCTGATGGGGGGACTGAAGAGGGGTCTCAGCCATCTGATGGGGGGACTGAAGAGGGGTCTCAGCCATCTGATGGGGGGGCTGAAGAGGGGTCTCAGCCATCTGATGGGGGGGCTGAAGAGGGGTCTCAGCCATCTGATGGGGGGGCTGAAGAGGGGTCTCAGCCATCTGATGGGGGGGCTGAAGAGGGGTCTCAGCCATCTGATGGGGGGGCTGAAGAGTCTTCCATCCTCCCACACTACCTGTGGTTGAACGTGACCGGGCCCCCACCCAGCCTGGAATCCATGACCACCCCTCCCCCATTGGAGTCCATCGAGTTCGGGACAGCTCCCCCCAGCCCAGACCTGCAGCTTGGCCCTGGGGGCTCCCCCCGGACCCACAGCCGCCGCCTCCACAGCAGCAGCAGCAGCAGCATCAGGGGTGGAGCCCCAGAGGGAGCCGCCCCTGAAAGCTGCCGCCAAGCTGGGCAGCCTGAGGGCAGCACCCCCGCCTCTTCCTCTGCCCACAGCCAGGGCCGGCCGGGGTTGGCTAGAAGGGCCTTCCGAGCCTTCCTAAAATTCACGTGCTGTGGGTTACCCACCAGAAAGAGGCGTTCTAAAAGGAACAAAGTCCATCCAATGTAATTTGTAAAATCGAGAACCGTCAAGGCAAGGGCCACAGTCAACTCGAAGGTGCGGAGCTCCAGGAAGGCCGGGCGCGTGGTGCTGGAGACGAGCCAGAGGTTGGACGAACCAGCCGCGGGGACAGCGGTGCCAGAACACCCGCTGCGTGTGCAGGTGAGAGGACTGGGTCCAGCCGACGAGGGAGGGTGCACACCGCGGAGGCGGCCTCTGCTCGGGACTCACATCAGGAGGGTTTGTGTTTTGTTTTTGTTTTTAATTTTATGTCAAGTTTATTAGTTACCAAAACAATGTGTACTATTATAAAACTGTAAATGCTGTAGATATCTATAAAGCAGGAAGTGAAAAGCTGGGGTAATTCCATTCTCTAGAAACAACCACTGTTAACAGTTTGGTGCCCACATGTTCAAACATTTCTTTCAATGCTCTGAAAACATCATTTTTTAAATTATTTTTATTATAACAGATTTATGTTATTCATATTATCTTGCTAGTTGCTTTGTTTTCTTTTTAATTTAATAAATCTTTATTGTATCCAGCAGCACCGTGGTCTTCGGAAGCACCTTGCCCAAAATGCCTGCTGAGCTGGGAAGACTGCGTGGTGCCCCCTGGAGGTCAAGAGGAGGGGCTGCCCTCGCTGTGGATCCACCCCCCAGCCCCCACCTGACTGAAATGTCATAGACCGGACTTTTTCCTGGGTCACTTTCCTCCCCTGCTCCTTGGCTCCCATGTTTGTGAGGCTTCTTATTAAAGCATTTGGTTCTCCCCCCCCAAAAAATAAATAAAATATATCATTGCTTAATCCTACATTTAAGCCTATATTTTTTAACAATAGCTTTAGCTCTTATATTTAGCTCTCATAAATTTTTGTGGAAACTGAACATCCTACCTAATAATAGACAAATATGCAAATTGACCACACCTCCAACACGCCCACAAGCCACGCCCACCAAGATGGCTACAGCAACAGAGAACAAGGTTTCCTAGGTAACAGAGGAAGCCAAGCTTTCTGCCTGCCCTTGCCAGGCCTAAGCCTCCACTGAAGCTACAAAGTTTCAATTATAGAAGGTAAACAAATTCAAACAGAAATGGCGGCAGAATGGAGCTTGAGAGAGCAGGCCAGGGTTGCCCCCGGAAACAGGGGAAGCAAAGCTTTCTGCACACCCTGGCCGGGCCCACCCGCTTAAGGCAACAAAGTTTCAATTATAACCCCAACAGAAATGGCTGCCGGCCTCAGAGGGAGCCCCAGGCTTGGCTACGCTCCAGGCTACAAAGTTTCAATTGTAGAAGGAAAATTCCAGATACCAGGGCCTCCGCTTGGGTTGCCAGGGGGCGTGGCCAGCCTGCAAACCACCACAGGCCCCTCGCTCAGGCCACCCCACGCTCCAAGGGAACCCCACCCTGATCAGGGACACCCTTCAGGGCAAACCAGCTGGCCCCCATCCCTGTACCAGGCCTCTATCCTATCTAATAAAAGAGTAATATGCAGATTGATCATCACTGTAACACACAATATAGCTGCCCCCATCCCAATAGTAGTGTCAACCTCTCCTAGAAATATAATCTTAATCAACCAGTCTGCAACTTTCTGGTCAAGCATCACAGGGTCATCTGTCATATGGGCCCTCTTCCATTCCCTTCCCTCCTCCTCCCCCCGCCCCGCCCCAAAAGATGTCCTGGCCTAAAAATAATCATCCCTTTTCTTCTGTTATTAGCTCCCTTGCCCCACTCTTTTTCCTATAAAAACCTATTTTATACAGCCTCTCGGAGGTCCTTTTAGTTCCTAGATGGGATGGTGCCTAATTCGATGATCACCTAATAAAGCCAGATTTACTCGGTTGATTTCATTTTAAGATCCTTAACAGCCAGGTGGCTTTTGCCCTGTTCTGTTGGAACATTTGCTCTTGGATCACTGAGCTGCCCTGTTGGAAGGACACTGAGGCTACCATGTTGCAGAAGACACAGAAGAGGACCATGTGGAGAGAAGGAAAGCTGCATAGAGACTCAGGAAATACCCAAGAAACCCCAATCCATCCCAGCTCAGGCACATGATATGTGAATAACAACACCTCCACATGACTCCAGCCTCCAGAATTTAAGTCTTCCAACTGAGGCCCTGGACACTGTGGAGTAAGAACAAACCATCCCCACTACACCTTGTCAAATTCCTGACCTACAGAACCCATGAGCATAAAGAAGGGGTAGTTATTTTCCAACACTAAGTGCTGAGATGATCTGTTACACTGAATAAAAACTAGAAGTCCTGCTGCCATGTGACAGAAGATCCTCCCACGTATCAAAGCAGCCAGAAACTTAAGATTTGTAGGTGCCTTTTCTAATTGTTAGAACACATGTGAGCCAAATAAAACATGATTGTGACCACCAGTTTGCAACTGCTCCTGTGGTATACAGATTCTTTGGAGCAAAGAGCTGTGCCCTTGATGACAGCCCCTTTCGGGAAGCACACAGTGATCAGTTCAGTCCACTGTGCCAATGCCACGCTACACCGAGCCAGTTTGGTTGTTACTTTTCCTTAGACCATATTAGACAAGAGTCAGCTCCAGTGAAGGCTAAGAAATTCCCCAAAATTATTCCTAAAAGCACTCTAGGATTTGCTCTAATGCTAAATCTTCAATGGATTTTAAGGTCCATATTCGAATGCCTCAAAGCTATGATGATGACAATAGAAGTCAAGGCCAGTAAGTTTGGAGTCACAAATGTGAGCTCCAAGGGCATGCCTGTGGTCCATAACCCAACACCAACCAGAACTCAGCTGTGGAATAAAGGGGCACAGAGCCTAGTACTATATTATATATATATATATATATATATATATATATATATATATATGCGCCTAATATGCAAATATTATATACATTTTTTTGCATATATGCCTAATATGCAAATATTATATACATTTTTTGCCTAATATGCAAATTGTCCCTGTGGGAGTTTGACCAGGAGACCGGGAGCTCGATCATTCGCTATGACGTGTGCTGACCACCAGGGGGTGGTGTGGAACGAAGGAAGGCCCCAGCTGGCAGCCCAAAGGCCTGGATCGGCCCTGATCACCGGCCAGGCCTAGGGACCCTACCCATGCATAAATTTTGTGCACCGGGCCTCTAGTAGGTCAATAAAAGATAAATGGATAAAAAAACACCTCAGCAGGTGATCTGTCTGATCTTTCTTTACATTATATTTTGGCATCTTCTCACACACACACACACACACACACACACACAAACACACAAGCTAATCTAGGTTCACTTAGGTCTTAAACTAATGTAAATTGTTAAGCATCTAAAACAGAATTTACAAGTTCTCCTAAGTTTTTATACCTGATGGGGAATAGCGAGTTCATTATAGTACACCATAGAATAAAAGCTTTGCCAAAAATGAAAATCCTTAAACAAACAACAACCCAAAAAGGCCATTCTTATTAAATCTACTAACCAGGGAGGCTTGTATATAACATTTAGTTGTGAAAGAAAACAAAAACAAAACAATCCTATTTGCATCTCTGTAATTTTTACCAAATATCACCCAGACCTAAAATAATCTTCTTGCAAATGACTAGGGCTTTGTTTGCTTGTTTTAATTTTCTTCATAAGGAACAGAGAAAAAAGTTCTGTGAAACTACACAAGAATGTTTACTTACAAATACACTGCATTCAACAAATTAGCATTCTATTTACTTCCTGTGAAATCACTGTTCCACAGCCATCTGTAGAAATGAGCTATGATATAAATTACCAGATGATGACTTGAAGATGACTTGGATATGAACTCATAGAGCAAGTTCAAACCCACCACCATTCTCAGGAGGCCTTCAGAGTAGGATGGCTCAGAATGGCCAGAAGTTGATACCATGGCCAGGAGATCCCTTCCCTTCCTTTCTGCCCGAGTTTCACAGTACACAGGCCTGTGTGCACAGAAAAGCGCTTGAGACATGTGAAGAACATGTGCTATCTTGTCTAGATTATAAATGAAGGATTCTGAGAATTGATGTGGGACACCCAAGAAAATTCTGGTTTCTTCAGCATTCATAAGTGGATATTCAAGACCATGAAGTGCCAAGAATTTATAAGAAAACGGGAGGGGATATCCTGAGACTCAGAGCCAAGGCCTCCAGTTCTCCTAATAATGTTCCCTTTTCTCCCGCCTTCTTTTTATCGCATGTACAGGGTGAGCCTGAAGGCGGATAACAAAGTAGAAGCTTGAAAACACTATCATTTTGAAGCCTATAAAATCACTGTTTAGGTTTCTCTCTGGGAGTTAAGCTGGGCAAGTGGTTCATCATGTGCCCAGTAAGCTCCAAGACTCCACTCATCAAACCAGGCTCTTCTCCATTTCATTAACCCAGGACTCCAGGAGACATGGCTTCAGGGAAGAAAGGTTTTTGTGTTGCTGTAACATTTATAACTGCTTCAAAATACTCTGCTACCATGAATGTCTGAGTGTGTATGAGTATGAGAGAGAGAGAGAAAAAAAAGACATAGAATAAAACTTCATTTTATAAAAAAAAAAAATAGCAGTTTAGCTTAGTTTTTTCTGAGCTAAGAAATTTAGTATCCTGAATACTATTAGAAGTTAGCTCTTACATTAATAAATAAACCTTCCTATAGCAATTCAGAATTGAGGCAGGCAGGTAACTAAAGAAACCAAAAACTCAAACATGACCTTTTGGTATGGCAACCCACTGATGTCACAATAAGGATGACACATATCTAACTAGGATATTGAAACACAAACTCTACCTATATGGTTCCATAGTAAGTAAGTAAAGAAAAAGGGGGAGGCTCAAACAGGAAAGAGCTCTGGGTTGGTGGGTTCTAGGATAAACATTTAAGTTCTATTTCTCTAGAAAAGTGTGTTACTTCCTATAAAAACCTTTAAAAATTGCCAGCATCTCACCATCTATATGTAGAGATTAGCAAAAGCTTGACTTCCTTTAAAGAATTTATATTTTGCTTCTTCTCCAGCCCCAGAAGGCTATGCAAAATAGAGAACAGATGGTGGAAACTAAGTAGGAGAAACTAAAGGAGAAAGTTTTCAAAGATGCACCAATTTTAATGTCTACCTCTGAAAAATAAAACCCTGTGCCTGTAAATTAAGTTCATTTTGTGTTTTCATAAGATGCTTATCATCACAGCTGAGATTCAGAACACACGCTCCGTGACGATAATCAAGAAAGGGTGTTCCCTGGGCCCATCCACTGACTGGTCCAGAAATCCAACTCACACATCCAAAATGTTTGCTTCTTTTGATGTCTCTGGGTTAGATCATAGATTTTCAAACTCTATAAAGTGTCACTTTTGTTCAAATAAAATCCTAGCAAAAATGTGATTAGCTGGATGCAGACTTGTCCAGTTAAAGGGTGCTTGTGGTCGGGTGCAGGGGGTGGCAGAGTCTGCCTACTTCCCCTCTTCACCCCTGGGTGATGGTAGGATTCTTCTGCTTGGGCAGGGCTCAGAGGGAAGACTGCAGATGGATGGTTTTGTGTGAAATATGTGCATTCCGTGTCCAGACTCTTACATATTTCCCCACATTGCTCAGTGGGACAGTGCTCTGGAAAATCAGGCTGAAGGATTTCACTTTCTACTCTGCTGGAGATGGGACGTTCTCAAGTCTCGTTGCCATCTATGCACTAGATGGGAGAGTGTGGTTGTCAATAAAACTTTGGAAGAGAGTAAGGCCAGCAGGAGGCAGTGGTACCAGGCTCTTCGTGTGCTTCTGCAATCTCCCATCTAGCCAGATTTAGGTGGTCTTTTCCTGGAACCTTTGGGCAGAAGATAAGACATTCTCTTCTTTCTTTGGCACTTTAATCCTATTAATTCACACCTGGTGTTTGAGTCAGTTTGGATTAATGCTGGTCAGTGAAATAGCGAGGGTAACACTAAGTCAAGGGAAGGGCAAACCTATTGCAATTTCATTGTATTGGTAAAACATTTCCTTGACTCATCAGGCAGCCAGGCATTCTAAGCATTGTCAGGGATAATAGAGATTTATTACAACAAATTAAGGGCTAATCAGAGTGTGTTCTGAGATAAACAACATAGTAAAGCAAATATAAATGTCTAACAGGAAGCATGAGCCAGTAAAAAGAGTCATCTCATGGGTGTGGGTGGTAGTAGAAACAAAATTCTGCTCGTATTTCACTTACTTTGTATAAATTTCTGCATTGTCCCATGTGTAGATGGGAGACTGTTGAGAATAATACATATATTGACACACACTAATTTATTCAACAAATATTTATTGTGTATTCCATGTGGGTGCAACATGGTGATAGACACTGTATGGGACAGAGAAGAGTGAGTCACAGGCCCTTCATACTGGGAGTTCATGGTCTGATATGTCCATGGAGGAAGACAAATAACAGTGAAGGTTGCAACTAAGAACCAAATGCACTGGATGAGCTATTGGTACCAGGGGCCTCCGTGAGCCTGGGAGGTGGGTCACAAGGATGCGGTGTCCGGGATGGCAGCTAAAAGGAGGCGTGTTGTGAGACTGAGTCTCGGTGTGTGATTGGATTTGGAGAGTCTGGCAAGAAAGGTGAGGATGTGTAGGAGCGATAGCCTAGAGATGGTCATGAGGCAATGGTGTTCAAAGAACAATGAGGGTATGAGTAGGTCTGAGGTCTTTGTTAGGTTGTGGCAGAGAATTTTGGAAAGTGGATAGAGGCTAGATTACATAGGGCGTGAAATGTTATTGACAGGTGTCTTCCTGATAGCAGCATTGGTTTCTCATAGGGAGAGGAATATATAAAATATTCACCATTCTTTAGACCTTGTAATTAAACTAAGTGGGATTTATAACTCAATTTAATTCTAATTATTTGTTTTTTACTCATTTTCTTAAGGCTTCCTGAACTAAGAGATTTTATAATGATCAGTGCTTGAGGTCATTATGTACCTAGATTTATGCCATTATTTAATCATCTTCCATTATTTTATTTTTCATAACCAAAGGTTATGCTGAATTCCTGTTTTTGTTTCGTGGAGAGTTTTACAATGAGGGCTGTAAGTTTAAGAAAATCCATCTTCTGACTAAGATCTTCTGCATCAGTAACAAAGATATTACAGTGTAAGGTTTTAGGGAAAATATGGCCTAGTTGCCCAGAAGGCAGAAATATACTGCTAAGTGAAAATCAATGAACTAATTCTGTTGAAATAAGAAAGGGAGAAAAATAATATTGGAACCTGTTGACTCTTTGGTTGGTTTAGCGTAGTAAAAATTAACCTAATTTAGCCTTTACATTTCATTCATTTTCATACTGTTCCACATCAGCATTTTGATATCATTTTACCCTGTGATGTTACATATTAAATCTCCCTACTCATGTCCTCATTGCTCCTATAATAACAATAGTTCATGTCTACCTCTAGGTCATCTCTCCTACACATCCTCACTTTTCTTGCCAGACTCTCCAAATCCAATCACACACCGAGACTCAGTCTCACAACACGCCTCCTTTTAGCTGCCATCCCGACACGGCATCCTGTGACCCACCTCCCAGGCTCACGGAGGCCCCTGGTACCAATAGCGCATCCAGTGCATTTGGTTCTTAGTTGCAACCTTCACTGTTATTTTTCTTCCTCCATGGACATATCAGACCATGAACTCCCAGAATGACTCACTCTTCTCTATACCATACAGTGTCTATTCAATAAATATTTGTTGAATAAATTAGTGTGTCAATACATGTATTATTCTCATCTACAATCTCTTATATACACAAGGGACAATGCAGAAATTTATACAAAGTAAGTGAAATCTGAACAGAATTTGATTTTCTACTACCACCCACACCCATGAGATGAGTCTTTTACCAGCCAATGCTTCCTCTTAGACATTTATATCTGCTTTACTATGTTGTTTATCTCAGAACACACTCTGATTAGCCCTTAATTTGTTGTAATAAATCTCTATTATCCCTGACATTGCTTAGAATGCCTGGCTGCCTGATGAGTCAAGGAAATGATTTACAATAAAACTGCAATAGATTTGCCCTTCCCGTCACTTAATGTTACCCTTCCAATTTCACTGAACAACATTACTCCAAACTGGTTCAAACACCAGGTGTGAAGTAACAGGATTAAAGTGCCAAAGAAAGAAGAGAATTATATTTTCTTCTGCCCAAAGGTTCCAGGAAAAGACCACCAAAATCTGGCTAGATGGGAGATCACTAAGCACATAACAGTCTGGTGCCACTGCCTCATGATGGCCTTACTCTCTCCCAAAGTTCTAGTGCACAGATGGCAGAACATCCCATCTCCAGCAGAGTAGAAAGTGAAATCCTTCAGCCTGATTTTCCAGAGCCCTGTCCCACTGAGCAATGTGGGGAAATAGGTAAAAGTCTGGACACGGAATGCACGTTTCACACAAAGCCAACCATCTGCAGTCTTCCCTCTGAGCCCTGCCCAAGCAGAAGAATCCTACCATTAGAATGACTTTCGAACTCTACAAATCCCAAGTCATCTCCACTGCAGCCTCCTTAGCATCCTGTTCACCCATGAGGCGTTCAGACTCATCACAGTAGCTACTTCAAATGGGACCGAGTCCATCTATCTGACCTTGCTAGAAGAGATACAACCCTGACAAAAGTTCCCTGCAAGGCACAATGGTGCAGAGAGGATTTAGCCCAATGGTTCTCAGATGGAGCCTTCCACGTTGAACTTTCCACCTAAACACAGAATCCCTCTTGGATAATATCGTCACTGTTAGAAGCCCAAGCCCACCTATACAACCTCTGGAGGAAGTTGGGTGAGGTGGCAAGCAAGGAAAAGAGACCCCAGTCTAAGCTGTCAGACCCCCAAAAAACTGATGAATCACCTTTCTTCCTGTCTCGGTAAGAGGAGGACAAGAAGCTGCTAGCACTCTATGGGCTGTGACTCCTGGCCTCCATCAGTTCACCCAGACTCTGCCAAAGTGAAGCTGATTTAACACTGGATTCTGTTTATCAACATACACACTGTGCGAAACCAGATTTTCTACAATGACTGAGGTAAATATAACGTTCCAAAAAGGTTGGACACTAGAAATACATTTTACATGGCATTGTTGAATCTCAACCCTGGGCTACATGTTAGCATTATTATTCCAAAAAATGTTTAATGGAGATATATTAATACAATGTTGGCAGCTATTTCTTTGGGGCGGAAGGCTACCCTTAAGGTCTTAAATGTTCGAATGATCTTGTATGAAATGAGTGTTAGTAGAGAAAGTTTGTTTTTATTATTTTACTATCCATACCTCACAAAGGTAAAAAAGTTAGCAAGTCCAGGTTTATTCTCAGGTTTTATATATCTATCTGTAAAATCCAAATTCTGGGACTACTGACTTCGATCGCTAGTCCAAGACTCTTACTTGAGGGATAAATTATTTTGCCCGCAGAAGTTGGTGGTGTGCTAAAGGCCAGAGAGCACGAAAAAGGCAAAGCCAATTTTATAACCAAATTTCTAGCTAGGCAGTGTGTCATGATGCCTTTTACAAAGTCAGTGCAATCTTGACCCCAAAAGCAAGGGAAATAAAAGCAAAAATAAATGAATGGGACTACATCCAACTAAAAAGCTTCTGCAGAGCAAAAGAAACCATCAACAAAACAGAAGCATCCAACCAAATATTTGCAAACGATACCCCCAATTGGGGGCTAATATCCAAAATACATGAAGGACTCATACAACACAAGAACAACAAAATCTGATTACAAAATGGGCAGAAAAGCTGAATAGACACTCTCCCAGGGAAGACATACATATGGCCAACAGATACATGAAAAAATGCTCAACATCACTAGCTATTAGGGAAATGCAAATCAAAACCACAATAAGATACTACCTCAAACCTGTCAGAATAGCTATTACCAATAAGACAAGAAGTGTTGGAGAGGATGTGGAGAAAAGGGAACGCCTTGTACACGGCTAGTGGGACTGTAAACTGGTACAGCCACTATGGAAAACAGTATAAAGGTTTTTCAAAAATTTAAGGATAAAGCTACTATATGACCTAGCATTCCCTCTTCTGGGTATCTACCTGAAATATCTGAAAACCCTTATTCATAGAGCATGCCCCTACAGCACTATTTACGATAGCTAAGACATGGAAACAACCCACTTGTCCTTGACTGGTGACTGGCTAAAGTTGTGGTATACATATACACAATGGAATACTACTTAGCCTTAAAAAAGATGAAATACTGCCGTTAGCAATAACATGGATGGATGTTAGGAGTATTGTGCTATGTGAAAAAGTCAGAAGGGAAAAGACAAGAACTGGATAATTTCACTCATATGTGGGATAGAAAAAGAAAAACACAAAACAAGTGAACAAACAAACCCAAAACAAACTCCGATACAGACAAGAGAAGGGTGGTTACCAAAGGGAAAGGGGGGAGGCAGGAATGGAGAGGGTAAAGGGGGTCAAATACATGGTGATGGAACGAGCCTAGACTTGGTAGTGAGCACACAATGTACTATACAGATGTTGTGTTATAAAGTGTACACCTGAAATTTGCTATTAACCAGTTACCCCAATAACTAAAAATATAAAAAATGAGTTAGTTCATCATGAGTTAGTTGAATTCCGTGAAAAATTTATATTTTAAACTATTTTAATATAATTTTAGATACATATCACTTCTATTCACAATTAAAATAGAATTTGACTGAAGGAAGTTTATAAAATTGTTTCATTGCATTACAGCCATAAATAAAGCTTGGATGCCATATGCCAATTTAAGGATGGGTATCTACATATTGCTTTAACATATGGGTGAAATTCCACAGATACCTACAAAATAAGATATGCTTTGTGAATAGGTTTCAGTCTCTTCTTTTGTAAATGAATGCCTATTATATAACTTGGCTGTGTAGACTCTGGCAAGAATAATGTTTCCATCAAAGACAGATTTATGTGGTAGGCCAATAAACACCAATGTGGGCAATTTTGAGATTGCAACAGGAAAAAGACAAAGAAATTTAGGGTGAAAACAATTTTAGGACAAGAAGTATTAAAGTATTGATCTCCACTTTTTTCTCCCCTCCCCCCCCCCGCCCTTTTTATTGAATTTATTGGGGTGACACTGGTTAAAATTATACAGGTTTCAGGTGCACAATTCTACAACACATCATCCATACACTGTATTGTGTGCTCACCACCCCAATTCAAGTCTGGGACACTAAAAACAAGCATTATTCAAACCTTTTGAGAAACTTGATTCCAAACTGTTTCTCATAAAAATCTCTATACTGGGGGAGCTAATCATGGCAAACCATGTGGATAATGTTTATTTCTAGACCTCTAATTGAGCACAGTTGTAAATGTGCTCTCTATCAAAGTACCCTCACATGTAAAATACTAGTAAGCAGCTAAACTCAGCAGTCCCCCACCCTCCCAGCTCCACAGCCAGAACAATTCTGGTTGGCTCCTATAGCAATGATGGGGACTGTCCTACCAATCCACATAAGATAGGTGCCCACTGACAACATCACTGCCAAACAAACCGATCCTTTGAAGTTTTTCATGGCACTGCCCCCCTCACACTGCCTGTGTCTGCCATTTTCATTCTCTCGCTCACTCTAAGTTGTCTCTTAGCTCACTTTCCTGTTAGTTGTCATTAGTCATATCTGCAGATGATGGATTAGTCATGTGCTTTTCAGGGTCTTATTATTCTGTTTGGGTAAATGGTGAGTTGGCACTTGCTGTCTAGGGAAATAAAAAAGATGCTGAATTAATGAGCAAGGTTAATTTGAATTCTCAAGAGTGGCTCAACAGACCAGGCTGCTTTGAACAGAAATCTGCAACTCAGATATTCTGACCTTTTAAATGCCATCAAAAGTGTAATGTAAGTATACTTTACTTCTGCTACAGTAGCATAAATCAGAAAAACTGGCTTAATTAGTTTTGTTTGCAGTAGCTGAGTTATTAAAAAATACAAGTCCTTGAGAGCAGTTGGTGTTGCCATCTGGCCCACCCCTTCGCTGCTGCTCTCTTTCCCTTCTGTTTCTTGCCGTCCAGAAGCTGACACCTCTCCAGACATACGGCATTTGGGCTGTTACTACAAGTGGATGTGTGAGGACAGGACTAAGGTCAGTCCATCTTCACAAAAAACATTTACCTAGAAGGAACGTGGCCTCGGAGTGGGGAGAGTCTATGTGGAAAGAAATGAGTAGTGAGGTTGTTGGCCTCTCAGGCAAGGGGCAAGAATACTTCTAATAATGCATCTGAGTAGTTGTCCATAGCTGTGAACTGTGCACCCCAACTGGCCTCATCACAGGTTCCCAGATCCAAGCTCCTAAATCACCAGGTCTTCTAAGCCACAGTCTATTGACGCTATTCTTGTCCCACTCTCATCATTTCAGGTCTCTGGTTCTCCGGAATTTCCAACAGGAAAGGGTAAAGGATGGCTCTGTATTCCACTTAGATTTTTATTAAACACTAGAGGCCCGGTACACGAATTCGTAGAGTATTTTACAGATTGAAGTTCTATGATTCTGTGACTTCTTGAACTAAATACAACTGCAGTGTCCTCTTTCTATTTGTTAGTATTAAAATCTATTCTCAGTTAACTAAACTAATAAAATATACACACACACACGTAAATATTTACCACTAATTGTGTTTTTTTTCCTACTGATAAGAAAGCACACACCATGTTCCAAGTGCAATTCATGCTTCTAACCATTTTTGAACCAATTAGCAATTATGGACACTCAGGAAGCTGTAGTTACACACAACCCAGCCAGGGATTTCCCCTGACATCCAAAGAACCCCTCAATTTTGGAAGAAAGATGAGAAGACCTTTCAGTTTCCTTTGCCATCAAGGCTAGAAGACAACATTCTCCGTTTCAAGTAATGATAAATACACCTGACTAGAAAAGCCAACTCACTCAGGAAGCATCAGAGAACACCTTTGACCTCTTGGTCACCGAAAGTTCACCAAAACATTTATCCCTCAACTGCAGCAGCAGGCATAAATGGTGCTATAAATGTTTTGTCTGAGTTTAAAACGTAAGAATTCATAGTACTTTATGTAGCTGAAAATAAAAGTGAAAGGGGTTTTTAAAGGTCATTCAATATCTTCAATTTATTTAATGTTCTATTAAACACTACATTGTGTGTGTGTGTGTGTGTGTGTGTGTGTGTGTGTGTGTGTATGTATAGAAAGCTTGGATAATTAAAACACTCTTTTGAGCAATCACCAAACCCAACCTTTGCGCCTGACATATCTGTCTCATAGAAAAGCCTAAATAACTGAGGATATGAAAAACACTTAATAACTGTTATTCCTGAAGTTGTTATCTTATAAGTGACTGTGTGCCTGGTTTCACTCCAGGCCCATGACCAGGTCCCAAGACCTGCTGTACCCTTCCATAATGATTCCGGTACAGAAGCTCTGCTCTGTAATACATGACTCTCTGTTACGTGAAAACTGTAAATGATTCAACCAGATGTGAATAACCCAGTTACAGCCCTTTATCTCAGGGAGGACAAACCGGTATTGCCTTTATAAGGACGGTAATGCAACCTGCTGTTTCTCTGCCACTTTCCCTTTTCTAAATCCCTCTCTGCCACTGCCTGGCTGTGGCTTAAGGATCCTCTTTCTCAGAAAGAGCAGCCATTCTTCCCACTGGAGGCTCCTGAAGGGCGCTCTCAAGAGGAGGTGATTATGTCAGGCACCGCAGTAACTTGAACCTCACTGTTTCGCAGATTAGACAGAGACACTTCTAACTAGAGCTGAGATTTCTTATCTTTATTCTCAAGTGTCCCATGGTCTATTCTTGAGATGGAATCTCCAATTTCCTAGAATTCTTGCAATTCAGCCTATTTCAGAACTTGAAATTATTCTCAGTATTTCCCAGAGTCAAATTCAAAATAAATTTTTTTCTTGAGTGTGCTTGTCCTAAATATTATGTATTAAAGTACTAGTAAGAGCAACCTGGTTGAGTCAGAGTACCTAAGAAGCAAACATTTCTGAGTTTGTCTAGAAAGATCTCAATTCTCTAAGCATAGTCAAGACCCCAAAAATAAGCAAAAATGAACCTTAGGAAGCCAAAATAATTACAAATGCATGGCACATGGGCCAGGCACTAAAGCTCATGCACTTCATTCATATAAGGACACTTCGAGACCCTTCACTCTTATTTTAACCAGTTCTCATCAGTGTGGTTTTTCACTCTCCTGAGGTATGACCAGCCATTAGCAAAAGCAGAACAGAGTTTAGAAACAACAATGAGAAAATGAGTTAAGTCAGGCCAGCTGAGGACAGCAAGGAATTCCGCTAACAGTAGACTGGTACTTGAAGTGACTTAAATTCTATTATTTTAAAATAGACATGGTCGGGGCAGAGAATAACCACCTGGGGCCATTCAATGTAGGAACTCATAGCTCTATCTAGCATAGGAAGCCCTGGGGTCTCTAAGCATCAGAAGTGTCTAAAATCTGAGACTGTTTAGAACCTAAGGTCATAAATTTCAGTCGGAAAGACATCATCAAGCATACACTGACCCAATGGTGATACACAAGTACAACCTTACCCTTTTTTTTTTTAACATCAGCAAAATATGGCTTCACACTCTTATTTCTGACCAACGGAGCTTGACTGAGATCTCTACACCAACGCATCCAGAATAATCTATCATTACTATGAGTAAATGCATAACCTTATAGCAAATCACTGTATCTGCATTCATTTGACACTTGCGAAGTTATCTCATGAAGTAGAATACTTGCCCTAACTTTTCACTCCCCCCATGCTTCATTCTAAATTCTTTCTATTAAAAAGATAAATGCATCACTAATTCAATAATCTTTTTTTTTTTCTACTGTATCTTCTGGAAAGTTGCAATAAATAGGAAAATGCAAACATCTAATTGATTTCAGTTGGATCTAAATGACACAACCATAATCAGCTGAAAGGGATTCTGGTTGACCACAGCAGCAACTAGCTTTGTGGCTGGATGCATTTGGGCATTTGTTTGACTAAACAGTCAACTGAATGCTTGACACTGTTCAGATGCAATATTAAACTTAATAAAATATACATGTACACACACATATACATAACAGATTGTAGATACAGAAAATCTCCTTTGGAAAAAGATGAAAAGAATCCCCTGGATTTAAAGAACATGTCTAGTTTTGTGCTATTATTACGGTGGAGTTGAAAACCTGACATTCTACTAGAAAATTCCTTTCCACGCCATCTGGGTTTTGCAGTAATAGTTTGCGTCTTAGATATAGTTTAAGAAATTTCAAAATATGCCCAATAGTAAGTTTTTATGTCATTATATAAAAATGTAATCTAATACATTCTTAAGATAAATGTACAAGTATGGTACAATAACTGATTCTATTTTTCAAAACTTAAGTTGACGTCCTATCAAAGTGGATATAAGGCTACCAAATTATCGTATTGAAGTTTGAAGATCAAAAACTATTATCTATTTTTTAACCATTTCCATCTCAGCTCACACAACAGAAAATATAATCAGAGATCCTCAATTAAATCAGTTCTGAGATACTGTAACCATTGAAATTTTTCTCCCAAGAGATATTCAATTTCTGTTGTCCAAATTCATTCTTAAGGGATGCTATGGCTTTTTATAAGCAAAACAGAAGATTAATGAGAGCAATTATTCATGCTATATTGCAGTACTATTTAATTTACAGATGACCTTGCTTCAGAAAATCCTGCTGGGCTTCTCCACACACAGGTTCTTACCCGTCCATAAACAAGGCCATTTTGTGATATCAGCATTTTTGTCCACTCATTAATAACCTCAACAGAGAATAAGGAGCAGTCCTTAAGACCCAGGGTAAAACCTATAAACTGGGAAACATGCATTCACATTGCAGACGCTGTGTGATCTACATGCACCATTGGTATCCACCAGAAATGGGTTAAAAACTCACGTTTTCTCCCTTTCCCTCTGGATGCAAAGGCTTTAAAAAGTAATCTTGAACTATCCATGTACCAGGGTTTCCCAAACTTAGTCTAATAATTCCACCCGCCAAAAACTCAAATTTTTAAAGCATAGCCCCCCAAAGTGCATTATAATATAGCCTGGCTCTGGGCTGAGAGGCGTGAAGTCTTACAGTACCTGCTGGGGTCAGTCCTTCTCAGTGCTGGCGTTCATTTCAGCAAAAAAGGGAAAAGTTAACTTTCTCCTCCCCAGGAGGCTTGGGAGTTTGAGAGCTTCACCCACACACCAACCCATCTTAAAACGCCTGGGGCAACAGGTTTCACCTGAGGAGCTCATTTTGCAACGTGCCCAGGCCCAGTGCCAGACCAATTCAATCTGCATTTGATTGTGGGGCCCAGGTACAGGTATTTTTTCACAGCTACCAGGGATTGTAATCTGCAGCCAGACTGGAAAACACGGCTCCAGAGCAGTGATTCTGGATCAGAGGCAATTCTGCTCACTCCCTGGGAACATTTGGCCCGGTCTGGGGACATTTGAATTAGTCACACCTGGGGGTGGTTCATGATTACAGCCCAGGATGCTGCTAAATCTCCTAAAACACACAAAACGACCCCCTCAAAACAAAGATTTCCATGGTCCCAAATGTGAGCAGTGCTGCTGCTGAGAAACTCCTGCTCTAGAGAAAGAGTTAGTGGGAGAAACAGCACGCTCTTTCTATCTCTAGAGATACTCCCATGAAAGAGGAAAAGAGGCGGTAAGAAGCTTTCAGGAGGGAGACTTGCAACCCTGACACTCGGTCCTGCCAGGCCAAACGCAGTTCTGAACGGACCTTGTCTAAGACAAGTGAATAATGCCCTGTGTGTGCTCTCATTGCTAGGTGATGTCGAAGGAGGGTATGAAGCTATTGTTCACTGGAACCTGCCCTCAAATGTCAAATTAATGATAACTGAGCAATGCTTTCAGAAGAAAGATCAACAATAAAATAAGGAGTAATGTTTCTTCTATGAATTTTTTCTCAGTTGCTGATAACCAGAAATATGTGCTTCTAGGATTAAAATAAAATTCTTGTTACTATTTTTTGACTGGATTCATCATGTCCCACGGGTGGACTACTTGTAAAGAAAGGCCTGATGATCAGAATCATGCCTGTCTGGAAGGTTAACAATAAAACAGAGCTATTGCTGCTGAAAGAACCTGAGTCATCCCTGGCACCCATGACCTGAGCTTAAAAAGTTTTCTGTTAAAAAGCAAAGATCTGCCAGCTGATACCTGGAAGCAAAAGCCCTTGGGTCTCCTTGTGAAAGGGAACACTTTCACCTAAAAAAGTTGAATCCAACCTTGGATTTCAATGGAATGAGGTAAACGAATCCCACATTCTCCAGGAGGCTATCAGTTTGTGTACATTTATAGCTAGAAGTGGCTATTCATAATTACTTAACTTACAAATCTGGAATACAGCAAGTAACTTGAATGAATAGACAACTGCCTTAATGTCTAGATGTGATAAGTGTTGAATCTGCTTCCTCTTTGCAAATGGAACTCTCTACAAATTGAAATCAAGTAGTTGAATAATAACTTCTAAACAAGGAAATGCATTCATGAGCCTTTTGTTCAATTTGCAGATTTTTCCCCCCTGTGGCCTTTTTTTTTTTTGTCTTTGCTTTTGAATCAGCTACTAATTGAAAAGTGGCTATATAGCCTTAGATATTTTTAAGAGAAAACTGCCTAAAATTTGTCTTTGCATCCAGTTGGAAATTAAGCCAACTGTTTTAACCAAAGGAAACTTTTGGAGGTCAAGTTCATCTACTAATTAATCCAGTAGCTTGCCACTGAAGGCACAAGAAGACTTAAAGAAGCTCAAGGCACAGTCAACTAAAACAGCAATTGTTTTCACTAATGTTTCCTCCGTGTACATATTGTGTCTTCTTGGAGGGATGTATATCCTTACAAGTAGGACAATATCCCACCATCTCTGTTTCATTCTGCCATATAATGCAGACACTTCCACCTACTCTCACCTCCTTTCTGTTCCTATAAAAGCATGCAAGTGTTCATCCAAAACACTCGGATCTCACACCAACTGCAACAGAATGAGTCTGTAAGTGACTTGGCAAATCTGCAATTTGAGATTAAACTTGCTACTGGTTCCTATCTGTTTACAAACCAATGACTCAAGCAACGTGTGCGGTGATTTGTAAGTATAAAAGATCATGTCTTACCATCCATATCAAAAATTAATTTGTAACAGCAGGATAAATACAAGCTGCCAGTGCCCAAGTTTATAGGCTGATGATCCATGAACATTGTGCCACTTCATTTTCCAATTAATTACTGAACTAAAAACATAATGCAAATGTGCTACAAATATACCTTGGTGAGGATATCAACTGTCAAAAGATTTGTCACTTTAGAATGAGAAAAGAAGTAAACACAAAAATATTAAATACAGTGACATTCTAAATGACGCATCAAATTTTTAACTAAATAAAATGGCTACATTTTAAAAATCGTTTGCCTGACCCACGATATTTATCTGAATCCAAGCAACAATAAGTCATGATGTAATGTCATCCTTATCTAAAGACATACCTTACTTTATGCCAGGCATCGTTTAAAAGTCGCACCTAAAAACTTTCCTTGTACACTAAATCATACATCGATTAAACTCAATGAGTTTTACTTTAAAAAGTCATTTTGTAGAGAGAATTGTTGTGTAAGTTAACCACCTGCCCCTAAGTAATTTTTTTTGTTGTTCAACATACACTCTCCTTAAAATAGTGCACACCATTTACTTCTCATGTTCATCAAAAAGTAATCAAGAAATGGAAAAGTCATTAGCGTCACCTTCCTGTTAACCCATTACCCCCTGAAGACAAGCTTCCTGTCCATGACCCATCTTTGGTAGTAGCACAACCGAAGTATCTTTCTCGATGACTGTCATGCCTGTGAGAGCTGCGCAGCCAAGGCTGCCCTCAGCATCGGGGCACCATCTCTGCCCCTCCTGGAAAGAGTGAGGGACGTGCAGTGAACGTAAAAGCCCCAGTCAGCCAGGAGGCCTCTGCACAACAGGAGAATTGGCTTCTCCCTGTCTCCATCTCCCCACACAAACAACCAATCATCCTACCTTTCCCACCCTTTCCAGTTCCACGTGTGCTTAAGAGAACATTGGCTGCATTAGAAGCCAAGCTTTAGGAGTCAATTTTCAGCACTACAAGAAAAGGATTAAGATGAAATGGAATCCAACAGGCAAATCCCCAAGTACAATACTGAAAATTTACCCCACTGTGTCGCTGCTAGAATTGGAAGCCACCACTGCTCAGAGCTGACTGCCGCTGACTCCTGAGCAGCTTTCAAATAGAGTGAGAAACCTCAGACATTTTGGATGAAAAGAGCCCACAGTTCATAAAACCAATTCATTTTAGTTCCAACTCAGCCAACCATAGGTAACATAAAAGGATGGTAAGGGGTTTTTCATTTGTTTTTTAAAGAAATTATTTTTTCCCCCTCTCGAGTTCAAGGTGGTTTCAGAACCAAGATGCAGAAAATTAAACCTCTTCCAACGGTTTACAAACTTGGGTTTAGAGCCACCTCAGCAAATGCAGTGCATATTATGCTGTGGAAAGCAAAGGAGTGTCCAAACACATCTGTACAGTTTTTAAAGGAACATTTAGACAACCGAAAAATATTTCTCATGTTAAAGTCAAAGAGCATGCTATTTAGAATTCGTTTCAGGGAGTTTGGTTGGGAGGGTTGGGTGGTTTTGAGTGAGTAGAGAAGGAAATCATGTGATACATTTTAGATGCAAAGTAAAGTCACACATTCATGCTAAGGCCCCCAACACCATAAAAAAAATCTTCAAGGTCAAGTAAGGCATATTTATAGGCATTCAGGCAACCCAGCATCAAGCCTGTTTAGGGACAGCATATTTCCTTTTTAATGATATTGGTTTTCATAACAAACGAGTAGCCCTGTGCACGAATCCGTGCTCCAGTAGCTCTCTGCGGGGCCTGGCTGCTCCGTGCCCGCTGCCCAGAGGCTCTCCACGGCCCAGAGGCCCATCCACGGCCGGGCACGGAATGCTTGCCTCGTCGCCACAGCGATGAAGCAAGCATTCCACCAGGCCAGTCACTCTGCCCGCTCTCGGAGGCTGCCCGCCCCGGGACTGGGGGACTCCGGCAGGCTGAGAGGATTGGGCACCGCCATCTTGTGGCTATGGGCACCGCCATCTTTGTGATGGAGTGACAGTTAATTTGCATATTACCCTTTTATTAGATAGGATAATCATCTATCTATCTATATATAAAAAGCCAGCGATCAGAATGCCATAATGACTGGTCGCTATGACGTCCACTGTGGCCAATGAATCAGCCAATGAGGGTTGGGGCTCCCAGCCAACCTCCCACAGCCCTCCCCCCCATGGTCCCAACCTCCCATCGGCCTGCCCCACCCCATAGGCCTGCAGCCCCTCCCCCAGTCAGCTCTGCCCCCAATTGGGGCAGGGCCCCCCCCACCCCATTTGGGGGCAGGGGCGGATGGCCCACCACCCACAGCCCCTCCTCATGACCCCAATCAGGGGCGGGACCAAGGACCAATCACCCTAGGCCCCTCCCCACAGCCAGGCCAGCCCTGATCAGGCAGGGCAGGGCCGGCCAGCCAGCCAACCTCCCGCTGTCTCCTCTAGACAGGCCTGGTTCCGATCTGCCCCAATTGGGGCCAGGCCAGCTGGACCCCACCTGTGCATGAATTCCTGCACTGGGCCTCTAGTTTATTATAATTGGATTAGGAAACCTTTTGGTCACCTGTTCCACCAGTGAGCCCCAGCAGGAGACTGCACACAACTAGGAAAACGCTCAACTTCAAGATGGAAGAATCTTGGACTGGATCTGGTTTCATCTTCAGTTCCCATAAATCTCACCCCGACTACTCAGCGCCCCCTGGAATTACTGTTCCTCTCCCTCCTCTAGCCCCTCCTCTTCTTCTCCAAGCTTACTTGACTGATAACTGTATAAACTAAAACCATTGGAAGGGAAGAAGCACACATCATGAATTAGGGCAAATATTTGCTCCTCCCCCAACCCACCCCCAGGACAGCGCCTGCACTTTCTAACCTGTCCAGGCCGCCCTTTATCATTCCGATCTCTCTACAGAGCAGCCCGGCCAAAGCAATCCCCAGCACGTACTGACCCACCGTTCATGCCACTGTAGACATTCCGGTGATGGGGCGACACTTCCTCTGGCGCCTGTCTTCGGAGGGTGCCCTCCCGGCTGCCGCCGCCGCCGCCTCCGCCCACGTGTTTGTGGTCAGGGCTCCCCGCGAAATGCTGTTTGAGGTGCTCCGGGCTGGTGCCCCTGGCCCTGGGGAGGTGCTCCAGGCTCCCCCCGAGGGCGTGTTTCTGCAGGTGCTCCGGGCTCCCCCCGCTGTGCCTGGCGTGCTCGGGGCTGCCCCCGGCTCTGTGCTTCTGGAAGTGTTCGGGGCTCCCGCTCAGCACGTGCTTGGGCAGCGTCTCGGGGCTGCTGCCAGGGTGCGGGTGCCTTTGCTGTTCGGGGCTGCCCTTGCACAGGGGTTTGTGGTGCTCGGGGCTGGGTCCTTTGAGGGCTTTGGGGTGATCTGGGGTCCCGGAGGCCCTGGGTTTCTGCAGGTGCTCTGGGCTGGCGCTCCTGTGCTTGGCGTGCTCGGGGCTGCCCTCCGCCCGCGGCTTCTGCAGGTGCTCGGGGCTGCCGCCGCTCGCGTGCTGCTTGTGGTGGTCGGGGCTGTCGGTGCTGCCCGCGCTGGAGGTGCTGCTGCCGTCGCCCACGTCCCGCACGTAGGGTGCGGTGGAGGCGGTGAGCTGGCACAGGCTGGCCTGGCTGTCGATGGAGCAGCGGCTGCCCGCGCAGCCCGCGCCCTTCTCCTCGTCCAGCAGCACACAGAGCTCCTTGAGCTCCATGTTCTCCTTCACCACCTCCTCCTGCTTCACCTCCAGCTCCTTCAGCTTCTGCAGGTATAAGGCCACTTCCTTGTGCATCACCCCGGCCGTGAAGCGGCCCAGTCGCTGCCACTCCCGGGACACCCTCTTGCCTTTCTGCCGGTCGTCATCCAGGAAGCAGCAGAGGTCCCGCAGCTCCTGGTTGTCCTCCTGCAGTTTCTGGTTGATATCCTGGGAAGAGAGAGACAAGCACTCAGGAACCTGCGCGTGAGGCTGCATCAGGCTCAGACTCAGGAGAGGCAGCCTGGAACTGGCCAGTTCTTCCTACTGTTACCGGACGAGGGGAGGGGAGAGGAAGCCATCAGGTTTGTAACTATCCATAAAAATAAAAATAACAGGTATTGGTTGTGCTCCCCGTCTACTGCTTTCCGTGTATTATCCCATCTAATTTTCACCAAAACACTTAGGGGACCATGACTATTACGGTTCTTTTACAGGAGAAAACACCAGACCTCGCAAAGTTTGTCTTGTCCAAGGTCATCCATTCAGTATTAGGGAGCCGCTTCTCATTAGCAGGGAATCAATAAAAAAATAAAATAAATTTCAAAAAAAACCGCTCTCCTGTCCCACCTTCAAGGAGGAGAGATGGCTGCTCCTGACTTGTGACTTGCTTAAAAGGCCTTTCATCTCACAAACAAGCACTGCCTAGGCCAGTGATGGGCAACCTTTTGAGCTTGGTGTGTCAAACTTCGCCAAAAAACTGAGCATAACTCGGGTAGTGTGTCACTTTGAGGAAAAAACTAACTCCAAGACTCTAGTCGCAAATGTTTCATCCTCAGGAGCAGCAAATGTTTCATCCTCGGCATGCGGCCGCGTGTCATCAGAAATGGCTACGCGTGTCAGTGCTGACACGCGTGTCATAGGTTCGCCATCACTGGCCTAGGCTTCCAGTCCATGGCATGGGATTCCCAGCCCCAATTCCCCCGCCAGAGGGAACAGCACAATTGCCCTCTGGGGGCACTTCAGTCCTGCAAATCCAACCAGCCACTGGCCACACCCCCTACACATCTCCCAGGCACCGCACACGGAACACAGCAACGCTGAGCTCATGTTCAAACTGCCCTCCCCAAACTGCACCTCTTGGCAAATGCCACCTCCACCCATCCTGTTGTTCTTCATAAGAACCTGTCGTTGTGCTGGTGCCTCCTTCTCCCTTGCCTGCCACTTCTGAGCTCAATGAGTCTTCTGAAATCTAGCTCCAAAATGTGTCTCATCTCATCACTCCTATGCTTAAAACCCTTAACAGCTTCTCACTGCCCTTAGGAGAAAGTGCAAAATCTTTCCAGTCTCATGAGGCCCCCAGGCCTCTGGGCCTGCCTACTTCTCCAACATGAATGGTGAGTCACTGATTCATTCGCAGATGTTTAGTAAGCACCTATTATGTGCCAGACACCAGTCCAGCTGGTGTGCAGCAAGACCCTGACATCCTACAGCTTTCATTCCAATGGGAAAGACTAGCAAAGAGCAAATACAGAACAAAATGTCCTGTAGAGAAAAGTGCTGGGAAGAAAATAAAAGCAGATTGAAGAATACCTTTAAAAAAAAGAAGAAGGAGGAGGAGGAGGCACCTCTGCAAAGACGGAAAACATTTCAGCAAAGGCCTGAGTGAAATGAAGGAGCAAACATTTGAGAGGTGATCCCAGGCAAAGAAAATGTCAAGTGTAAAAGCCCTGAGACAAAGGTGGCTCCAGCTGCAGAGAGGCTAGTATGCCACAGTGAGGAGCGAAAGGAGGGCAAGGTGGGAGAGAGGTCTGAGAGGTATCGGCTGGGTAATGCAGGGCCTCCTCACCCAGAGGAAGGACTCTGAATTGGTGAGCAGAGGAGAGAGGAATGGCATGATAGGATTCAATTTGTAAAGAATCACCATAGTTTTGTGTGAACAATAGATTGGCTGGGGGGCAGGGGGAGGCGGGTAGAAGAGAGGGAGACAGGCTAAGATGGAAGCCCAGAGACCAGCTAGGAGGCTGCAAGGCTAGTCCGGATAGAGGGAGATGATGGTGGCTTTGACACGTGGTAGCAGTGGAGAAGGTGAGAACATCCCCTTCCCATCATGCACTGAGCCCCACCAACATGCCCTGTTTCTGGACCAAGCCCTTCCCCTCCTCCACTTGGAATGCTTTCCCCCAGCCTTTTACAGAACCTTTAGGTCTTACTTTGTTACTTCCCCATAGAGGCTGTCCCTGACCACTGCCCGCTATGCTCTACCATTATCCCTTAGACTTTGCCTCTGTTGCACTTACTACAATTTGTAATCATATATGGTTGAGTGTGGCTATTAGTCATGTCTTCATCCTCATCCAACTGGTCATGAGAGTGGAGACCACCCTCCCCCCTGCCCCCCGCACCATCTATTCTGTTCACCTCTGTGCATCCAACACCCCCACTGTAGATACGTGAAACCCAGGAATTTAAATATTAATTGAGAAGTCCCCATTTATGCTCCATTCACACAGTTTATTAAAGCACCATGGTTTGGTGGGGGTGCGACAGGGGTGGCTACCTAAGACTTCCCCTGCTCTACAAAGCCCGAAAACTTCTGGCCTTGTGACTCTGTCATCTAATCCAGAACTAGAGGTACTCAGAGTGGGGCCTTAATTCTCTTAAATTCAGATTAATTCCAACACTTTCCCTGCTACTGACAAAAAATTAACTAGAAAACCTCTGTCAACCACGCCCTGCGCCTCCAAAGATGATGCTCAAGGCCTGAGGGAGAAGAGGATCTGTGCAGCTGAGTGTTCCACTCCATTGCCAACTCTTGGCATCGCCGTCGCCTGTTTCCTTGTCTCTAACACCCATCCCTTCCTTCACTTCTCAATGCCACTTTCTGGAATTTCCAAAAGCTTCTCACCTGGCCTCCCTCTCCTGGTCTGCCTCTGCCCCTCGGTCTTCCCCATTCCCACACCTGCTCCAGTCCAAGCTGTCTTTGGCCAGACTGAGGTCCAAAAACACTCCCTGCAGGCTATGTCTCTCCTGCATATGAACCCTTTTATAACCCTGCACATCACCTCCCCTTTGCCAGGGAAAATGAATGAACCCTTGGCCCCCTTTAACTTCCTCTAGGTCCGCTCATTCTGAACCCTGATTTTGTCTGGTTTTCCAACTAGAAAATATGATCCTCTCCCTTATATGAACTTATACAAGGATAAATTCCTCTAAGAAGACTCCCCCAACCCTAGAACGACACCTGGAGTACAGCAGCACCAGGAATGAATGAATGAGAGAATTTTCCCACTCTCTGCTTACTGCCTGTAAGATACACTAGCTAGAGGACTCATTGGGCATCTTTTTTTTTTTAAGGTAGATGTCTTAGCTTCTGGAGGCCAGAGTTCATCCCAATGTCCTTATTTGCATATTTGACACATTTGGCAGGGTGCTTTGCATAGAGTGAACACTTAATACGTGTTTATGGACTAACAAATCCTTTAAAGCCCTAAGCCTGTGTTCAAATAGGATACAGCTCTAGCTACTGCCATGTTGGAGTCTACAGTAGTAACAGAATAAATAATCAGAAGCTGTGGACATTCTGAGAAAATAATACTAAACAAAATTAACCTTTCTAAGCTTCAAAAACTATCCCACATTTAGCTCAATCCTGTCATTTCATAGAAAGTTCAAATCATGTTCTTCTTCCTGTAACTAAATTTCCTTCTGAAAATACTTCCCTCTGACTATCCTACAACTATTTCTGATTTCTCCAGAACTGGGAAGTAAACAGGACTTGTACTACTGCAGGCTTCAAGGAGTTAATGCCCTTTCCAGATGGGGTGAAACAAATGCTTGTCAGAGTTCCCGCTGGGGGAGAAAAGGATGGGTATTGGCCCATTCACTTTCCTTCAGCACAGCTCCTTCTTCCTATTATTAGTTTTCCTGAGAATAGTATTTACTCTTCAATGCTGAGCTACTTCCTTTGCCTTCTGATGGACAGTTAAGCAACCAACTTGATAACAACCTTGTGAGCCAGCTTCTTCAAATCTGCCACATTAAGACTTGGGCTTTCTTTTTCAAAACACGAAGTGTTCTTATAACATTGCCACGTGCCAACAGACATTATCCTTCTGTTTAAAATGGACTTTTAAAAGATTAAACCATCTCATAGCACACAACCCAAAATTTTATTCATAAGACTCTCAAGTAATGTATCTGTGGTTAAAGGAGAATCGTTTTTGCTATTTTTCATCATTGCAGGATGGGAAATCGGTGTTTTGGGGAGCAAGGGGGGAAATTAATGTGCTGACAAGATCCAGTTCCCCCAAACCCACCCCCACTTCCTAAAATGCCAGGTCATAGTAGTTTGAGTGTTGGTACATGGTCAGCAATGAACAAACGTGCTTCTCAGAAATACAGTTCCTTATAACATCAGAACCCTAATCTCTTTCCTCCACCTGTTCCAGTAACACATATTCTAACCAGCGAATGTCAACCACCAAAGAAAAGAAAATCAGCCTATGTTGAACATTTATATCAGTATGACCTTGAGAAAGCTACTTAACCTCGCTGGCATTTCCTCACCTATGTATCAGTATCCCCAATTAGCTGATGAGAATACTGAGGCTCAAAGTTAACAAGCTACCCAGATTGCAGACTCCAAATCCTTTGTCTTTCCACTGCCCCATACTGCACTGCCTCCCAAATGTTTAAATACAAACAAGTCAGCCAGTGACTGGACAGAATCACAGGCCCCTCAAAGAAAAATAACTGATGCTCCCATCTCCCTACATCTACTGCTACAGTACACCGAGCAGCCTTGAAAATATATAGACAGCTCCCAAAGGGCATAAAAAAGAAAAAGTGTTATGGCCTTAATTACACTAAATTTAGTCCTCACTTGAGAATCCCAAACATCAAAGGCAAAATATATATATATATATATATATATATATATTCCTTCCAGAAGTATTCAGCCAACCGCATTAATAGATCAGGAAAGCTCTGAGCCAAGATGGTGAAGAGAAGGGAGATGATTGGCCTCTCAGCAGGGTCTAAAACAGCCTCTTGAGAGGTGGGTTAGAGGTCTTGCAGACACCACCTTGCAGCTGTTCAGGGATGATGGGAAGGAAGAGAAGCGGCTATGTCAGAAAGTAACCAGACCCCATCATTTTTTAACTTGATAAGGAGGTGGGCTGGGAAGTCTTTTAATGCCAGGTCACAAAGCTAGGCCACCAGGAGACCTCCCTACTTGGGGTGTGACCACTTTTAACTGGCCTAATAAGTATTTTTCTGAATGAGGCTAGAGGAATAAAGACCACCCACCACCACCACCACCACCATCACCACCACGCACACAGTGATCACACATACACAGTCAATCCACACAAGTTAAAAGAACTTCCAAGTATTTCTGAGCTATTATGTCAATGTGCCATATTATTAATTGACTAATAAATTTAAAACTCTTCCAAGTCACAGTACAGTTCAAACCCTGGAAGAAGATTAAATTGGAGGGTTCCAAGTTACATTATAGTTCAAACCCTGGAAGATTATATTGGAGGGTTATAAATCATAGTTTCTCTTTTTCAACTTTGCCTAAGAAACTGAGATCCTGGAGATGTGTTCTCTCCTGGCAAAAATAATTACCATTTTTTGTAGTCAAGTCCATTGTTAAATCTTGCCCTAGTTTATCATAACTTATTGCCACAACCCCCTAGGAAATGGTTATTTTTTAAAATAATTTTTATTTTTCAATCACCAGTTGACATACAATATAATATTAGTTTCAGGTGTACACCCAGTGATTAGACATTATATAACTTACTAAGTGATCATCCCAATAAATTTTATAGCCATCTGACACCATACATAGTGGTTAGATTATGGACTATATTCCCTATGCTATACTTTATATCCCCATGATTATTCTGTTACTACCAATTTGTACTTCTTAATCCCCTCACCTTTTTCACCCATTGCCCCAACACCCCTCCCTTCTGGCAACTGTCAAAATGTTCACTTTATCTGAGTCTGTTTCTGTTCTGCTTGTTGGTTTATTTTGTTTTTTTTAGATTCAATTGTTGATAGATATGTATTTATTGCCATTTTGTTGTTAATATTTTTAAAATCTTTTTCCTTATCTTCTTCTTAAAGAAGACCCTTTAACTGACATTTCATGTAATATTGGTTTGATGGCAATGAACTCTTTTAGCTTTTTCTTGTCTGGGAAGCTCTTTATATGCCCTTCGATTCTCACTGATAGCTTTGCTGCATAGAGTAATCTTGGTTATAGGTCCTTGCTTTTTTTTAAATTATAAGAATAGTTTATTGACTTTTAAGTATATATACATATATATATATGTGTATATATACATATATATATATGTGTATATATACATATATATATGTATATACATATATATATGTATATATACACATATATATATATATATATATATATATATATATATATACACACACACACACACACACACACACACTGGAGAAAGTAATGGAGAGAGGGAGAAAAGGAAAGAGAGAGACAGAGATGAGAATCATTGGTCAGCTGCCTCCTGCACACCAAACACTAGGGTTTGAGCCAGAAACAATGGCATGTGCCCTGACCAGGAATCGAACCATGACCTCCTGATTCATAGGTCAATGTCAAATATTGAGCCATGCCAGCCAGGTAGGTTTATTAATTTTTAGAGAGTGAAGAAGGGAGCAGGAGAGAAACATAGATACAAGAGTGCAACATTGTATAGGTCCTTACTTTTCATCACTTTGAATATTTCTTGCCAAACCCTTCTGACCTGTAAAGTTTCAGTTGAGATGTCAGCTGACAGTCTTATGGGAGCTCCCTTGTAGGTAAGTGTTTTTCTTTTGCTACTTTTAAGATTCTCCCTCTGTGTTTAATATTTTGCATCATAATTATGATGTATCTTGGTGTGAGCCTCTTTGGTTCATCTTATTTGGGATTCTCTGTGCTTCCTGGATTTGAATGTCTATTTCCTTCACCAGATTGGGCAAGTTTACCGTCACTATTTTTTTAAATAGGTTTTCAATTTCTTGCTCTCTCTCTTCTCTTTCTAGCACCCTCATGAAGCAAATATTAGAATCCTTGAAGTTGTCCCAAAGGCTCTTTACACTATCCTCATTTTTTTTTAATTCTTTTTCCTTTTTGCTCTTCTGATTGAGTGTTTTTTGCTTTCTAATATTCCAAATTGTTGTTTTGATTCTTGGCTTTATCTACTCTACTGTTGATTCCCCGTAATTTATTCTTCATTTCAGTTAATGTATCCTTCATTTCTGACTGGTTCTTTCTTATGGTTTCCAAGTACTATTTTATACTGATAAAGTTCTCACTAAGTTCATCTACTCTTTCCCTAAGTTCATTGAGCAGCCTTTCAACTAGTGTTTTGAACTCTGCATCTAGTAGATTATTTATACCCATCTTGTTTGGTTCTCTTTCTGGAGTTTTTGTTCTGTTCTTTCATTTGGGACATTTCGTTGCCTCCTTATTTTGGCAGCCTCCCTGTGTTTATTTGTATGTATTACGTAGAGCTGCTATATCTCCCAGGCTTGGGAGAGTAGCCTAATGTAATGGGGTATCCTATAGGGTCCTGTGGCACAGCCTCCCCGTTCACCTAACCTGGCACTCCAGGTGTGCTTCCCCCTTGTGGGCTGTGTACTGGTACACCCTCCTGTTGTAGTTGAGCCTTGATTACTGTTGGCCCATCAATGGGAGGGATGTACCCCCAGGCCTATCAGCTGCAAGGATTGGCTGCAACCACCATGGAGGATCAGCAGTGCAGTGGCCCAACCCAAGGAGCAGGAATTACTTTCGAGGGGCTCTGATGCCCACGGAGTTCAACACTTGAGTGTGTCACTTGTGGAGGTGGCTGGGTGGTGCTTGCATGTGGTCTGAAGCTGTCCACCAGGTTCACTGGCTCTGGGGCCTCCCAGAAGGTGCAGGCCAAGGGTAGCCACCACCTGTGTTCCACCTGGGGCCCTCTGGTATGAGCTACAAAGTGACTGCAGAAGCCTGCCACTTTTCTGGGTTTGGAGGTGCCCAGGTGAGGCCACGCTGCACACCAAGGCTGGCTGCCTCTTGTGCTGGGCCTGGGGACACTTAGAGGGCGGTACAGGGCATGCCAAGACCAGATGCTGCTTACTTGAGAAATTTGAGGCAAGTCAGAAGCATGAGCCAAGACAGGCCATTCACATGGAAAAACCACTGGAAACAGCTTGTGTGGGCCCAAAAGTTGGTGGGGCAGGGTCTCTCAGGAAATCACCAGGGCAGGACAAACAATGATAGTCAGGTTGATGGAGACTCCGATTTGACACCTGCCTGCCAGGTCTGTGGGGGGAGGGCTCAGAAAAGGCTCAATGGCTTCTGCCAGCACTTCTATCTGGGAGAGCTGGCCTTCCAGCTCTCACCCTGAAGCCAGACAATACAGTTACTCCCTGTAAGTCCCTCCTGCCTTTCCAGCTGCTTCCCCAGTGTTGGAACTCAAAGGGAGTGCATCCAAGTAAATCCATGTTTAGATCCTTTAAGAGAAACTGCCTGGGACTCCAGCAGCCCTCTTTCTCACTCAGCCAAAATCCCTGCTGCATTTTACAGCCAGAAGTTACGTGGATCTCTTTTCCCAGCACTGGAACTCTGGGCTGGGACGTTCTGGTGTGGGCCTGGGACCCCTCGCTACTCCGGGTACCTCTGAAGCTGAGACATGCCTTCCAATTTTTGTCCACCACACCTGGGTGTGGGACCAGCCTGTTCGGTCTCCACCCCTCCTACGAGTGTCAATGTGGCTTCTTCTTAAAATCCTTAGTAGTAGGACTGCCGTTCAGCTAGATTTCAAGTAGTTCTGAATGATGGTTGTCCTGTAGTTTAATTGTATTTTTGATGTCTGGAGATGATGATTATCATTGCATTTTATTGATGAGTAAAATGAGGCTCTGAGAAATTAATTAACCAAGCTCACCCTCCTGGCAAATGAGGACTCTAAATACAAACCCACCTCTGAGATGATAGTCCCACTGCACTAGCCTGTCTAATCTCACAAGAGTCTGGTACTTAATAAATACTCCATTAGTAATGAATTAAGCCAAAGGAAAAAGCCTTGGTGTTTTTCTGACTGTGGGGTCTTCCTCATGGCACCCACTCTAGGGACTACAGGACGGTCAGTTGGGGCCTCAGGGAAGGACCTGGACTGGGTCCAGCACGCAGGTGAGCACCTGGCACTCTGCTCCTCCCACTCGTCTCCGCCCGGGAATCCCAGAGCTGGGGCGCTGAGGCCATGAAGAGCGTGTCTACGGCCTGAGAAGTGGGTGGGAGTGGAAAGGGGACAAGAACAGCATGTGCCGGCGGGAATTTGCTCCCTAAGGTCCCTGCAGTGATTGCGTTTGTGTCTGGCTTCCTATAAACAAAAGCAGAACAATGAGAGGAAGGAATACCAGGAGGCACCAGCACAAGCAGTCAGGAGAGGAAACTCGCTCCTTGTGGACGCCCGCAGGGCGGTTCCTGGCCCCCGGTGGGGTGCAGCTGGGGTGCCGCCGGCCCGCAGGCACACTGCTGGCACATGCAGAGCTCTCCAAGGAGAAAAGAAAGTTGGGGAGGACGGATGCTGTTTTTCGTTTTTCTTTTTCTTTTCTTTTTCCTAGTAGCAAAGCGGGGGATGGGGGGTTTGATGGGGGCGGGGGCTGGCTCAAAAAGCAAGCATCACTGACACTTGGGGTAACCTTTCAAAGCGCTGCGCCTCCCATACTGAGTCCTTTTGCAGCTCCCACCACGGAAGGTGAAATTAAAATAAAACGGGGGGGGTGGGTACTGGGGGCCTGACAAACTCAGATGACGCCATCCGAATCCGGGGAGAAGGAAGGCACTGAACAGGTAGAGAACGTGAAGGCAGAGCTTAAGCTCTTTGGCGCCGGGTGATACACGCCAGCTCCGAGGGGGGCGCCCGCAGCTTCTCCCAGAACGCCCCGCCAGCCCCTCGCCCCGGCATGGGCACCTTGTCCTCACCCTCCGCCCGCCAGAGGGGAAGTCGTGCGCCGAGGCAGCCTTTTCGTCTGCCCGATCCCCAAGGCGAAGATGCCCTAGGCTAGCTCCCTCGCTTGCCTTTTCCCTGCAGGTATGTGACACAGCCCCTAACCCGAAGCTTTCCGCGTACCCATCACCTCCTGCCAGCCTCTCAGCATCCCGGGCGCCCGCTCCTCCCGCCACTGCGGACCCCAAGAGGGAGCTCGAAGCTCGGCGTCCCAAATGGGAAAGAGCTCGACGCCTCCAAAGTTTGTAAAAGTTTCCAAAGGGCAGGGATGGGGAACAGGGGGTGCTGACCTGAAGAATGGGGAGGATCACCTGTTGACGGAGGGAGGGAAAGTTAGCCTGGCCCCACCTTCCCGGGGCGCCCCGCTCCCCACTCTGGAACCGAGCCTCCCCTCCCCTCCTCTCCCCTCCCCGCCCCGCGCTCACCTTGAGCCCGCGGATCTCGCCCAGGTGCAGCTGCAGGCGGCGGTTCACCTCGCGGATGAGGTTGCTGTGGTCCAGCATCGCGCTCACCTTCTCGGCCTCGGCGCGCCGCAGGCTGCGGATCAGCTCCTCCTTGCTCCACTGCAGCAGCTCCTCGTCCGACACTTTGGACAGGTCCTCCACGGCCGCAGAGGGGCCGCCAGAGGCTGGGGGACAACTTTCCGCCGCCGCCGCCGCCGCTCCGCTTCCGGCCGCCTTCGACATGGTATCCGCGCGGTGGCAGGTGCGAGTGGGTGGAAGAGGCAAAGCGACACCCAAAGGCGCGGGCGCGGCGGGGCCGCCTCCGCCCACACCCTGTGCGCTCCGGCGAGTCAGCGGCACCGCCCGGGAGCCGCTGGGTTGGGGCGACGAGGTTCGCGCTGGGCGGCCATCCTACCTCGCCATCCCTGCGCGCGCGCCCGCGCACCCCCGGGGCCGGGCAGCCTCCCGCGCGCTGCTGCCGGGGCGCGTCCCAACTCCGCGCAAGTCCATGGTGAGGGGCGCTGAGGACCGGCGCCGCCGCGGTAGAACCTCCGGGACGGCGGGGGCGCAGAGGAGGGCGCCCCACCCCGGTTCCCCTGACCTCTCCTCCGCCCTAATTCGAGACTGTCGCCCCCCACACTCTGGCACACACACGCGGGCGCTTGTCTCCCCCTTGCCCCGTTGCAGCCCGCGGCTTCTCTCCTCTGCTCGTCGTGCAAGGGCGCGTCGGGCCCCGCGGCACCTCCAGGGCTGCTGTCGGGACGCCGCCGCTGCTGCCCGAAGGCTTGGCGCGGCCGGCAGGCTGCGCTCCTCCCGTCGCCTTTGCTGCGCCCTCCGCCGCTCCTAGGCTGCTAGGGGAAGCCGTGCATTCGCAGAGTGGAGCCGTGGGGGAATGGGGTGGGGGGAGGTTGGGGGTGGTCTGGACCGGCAGGAGGAGGAGCCTGGAACCGGGGCCCTCGCAGCCGGTCGCCCCTCCCGCGCCGGCCGGACGCTGCCGCGGCTCTACAGCATCCCGGGCCCTGGAGGCGCGCCCCCCGCTATCCCGCCTGGGAAGGTCGGGGGCGCGGCTCCTCCGGCGCTGGGACGCGGATGGAAGGGAAAGGGGGCGGGGGGGGCGGGGGAGGGGGAAGTGCGTCCGGCTTTGGGAGGCTCGCGCGCGCCACCGTGTGGCCAAAGAGGCTCCCTCCGCACACCAGGCAGCGGGAACAGCGGCTGACCTAAAGGAGAGAAGCTTGGTATTTGGAGGCATTGGGATTCAGGAAAGATGGGTAGCAGGGCCTGAGGGGTAACCGTCTGTTTGTACTTTGGAGAATGAAAGAAGAGATCGGTGGGGGAAGGAGGGGGTGGGGTGTTTTGGGGGAAGGAACGTTTTTAAAAATCCTCATGCTCTGAAAAGGGGAAAGAGAGGCCTGGGGCACTGCTCCTTAGACACCACCCACCCCCAGGCCTTTGTCTTTTCTAAAAGCCCACGACTTTGCTAAGAAGCTTCAGGGGAAGGAACTGGATCTTTTACATTTTTATGTGAAAAACATCAAAGCCTTAAAGGAGAAAATAAAATACCTTCATCTCCTACTTCCCCGAGGCCTGGATTTTAAGGTCAGGTCACCTCCCCTCTGAGTGAAGCATGGTCCCTTAGGCAAGCTGAAATGCCAGCCAAGGAGATTTCCATTTTCCTCTGTGCTGCAGGCTGCCCTTACTTACCAGTTCAGCTTATTATGATGGTAATTTCTACTAGGGGGTGCCCTGGGTCCCTGGGTTCTATCTTTGGGCTACATGAGTCCCTTCCACCCTCCCCATTCAACCCTCTTGTGAAGTTGTATGGAATCATCTCTGAGCTGAAAACGTTTCTTGGATTCAGTCTAGTAGGTGAGTGTTCTCCTCCCCAGGATGGAGGCAGAGCCAGAAAACTGCAAGGACTCACCCCCCGGAGCGTCACGGAACCAGGGTGAAGAGGGAATCATCTCCACCTGGATGCGCATTGAAATTCGAGTCCCTCCACCAGCTAGTCAGTGTGTCCCCTGACAAAGCAGCCACCTGCTAAGAGATGAACACTCGGGAACTTCTGAGACCTGGTTCCTGGAGAGCAAGGCAAGCTGGTGCTGCCCTCTGACCCAGACAGCCTTAAAGATCCCCTCAGCCTGCCTAAACTTTAGAGGGGTTTCTTCCTGGCTCTAGGTCCCTGCTCACCCTTTCCTTACAGCAATTACTTTAGAAAACTCCCTTGTAAGTTATTCCTCTGCTCTTGAGATGTACATCTCCCAGCTTCTCACCAGGTTTACCACCCAGCAGGTTTACCTCAAAGGACAGGGAAACCATCAAGGAAGATAGGGCCGCTATATCCCAGTCCGCCTGGGAGGGTAGAAGCCTAACTTCTAGGAATGCTGTTTAGCAAACACAGATGATCTGAACACATTGGCCAACTCCTTCTCCTGCTCCCAATGTCCTCCAGTCCTCCAGTCCTTTCCCAATAGCTCATCTCAGGGCTTAAGAACCCGCTTGCTTTTTTATGTCAGTACAGTTAAATTTTCTCTCTCTCTCTCTCTCTCTCTCTCTCTCTCTCTCTCTCTCTCTCTCTCTCTTTCTCTCTCCCTGTCCCCCATTGCAATTGTCTTGAATAAAGTCTTCCTTTCCTGTTTAACTATGTCCAGTGCAGTATTTCTTCGACACCTCCCTTTCTCTCATATACACAAAAGGCTCTCAGCACAGTTCCTAAGATCACTTTTGGCACAGGGAGGGAAAATACAAGTCAGAAAAATTTGAGCTCCCATCCCTGTCACTTGTTAGTTCTTCTCTTTGAACAAATCATCTAACCTCAGGCAGCTAATGAGATAATGTACAGGAGGTGCTTATCAAGTTACGTAGAAATGCAACTTCATCATTCATTTCTGATATACATTTGGGTAGCTCCTTATCTGGAAATGGCAATGCCTACATCTGTGTTTTTGTTGTTTTTCTCCATCACAGGTTTGTTCCTCAAGAGTCCTATTCTAAAACAAAACAGTCAGCCCCCCTTTGCTGCTAACTCTCTTAGATGACTTAACACCTACATAGACATCGTAAGGTAGATAGGTGGCTGAGCGGAGCATTTGGACTTGTGTTGGGAGGACAAGGAAGAAAGAAACCGAAGGAAATTTTCTCCACAAATTTATATAACCAGCAGCTGCTCACTGTTGGACTAGATCACCTTAATGAGGTTTTAATGTTTTGAAGGGGAACAAGTTTTGCCTTTTGGGATATTGCTTTTAAGCTGTTTATTAAGAAACAAAAGACTCATTGTTAAAAACAACAACAACAAAAAAACACTCAAAGGACCTTTGACTACCCCCCTCCTTTCCTGCCCAAGAGAGTCTGTTAGAAAAACTAGGATGTTCCCTTAGCCTAATTTGAATTGTAAGAGGGCTTTAGGCAGGGGCCTGTGACCTAGATATCACTATGTCCCATTGTTTCTGAGTGGCCTAGCAAGAATTTGTCTGCCATGTATGTTCCACTTTTTAAAAATATATAAATATTTTATTGATTTTAGAGATGAAGGGAGAGGGAGAGGTAGAAATATCAATGTTGAAAATCATTGATTGGCTGCCTCCTGCATGCCCCCTTCTGGGGATCGAGCCTGGAACCAAGGCATGTACTCTTGACCAGAATCCAACCCAGGACCCTTTAGTCCGCAGGCCAACGCTCTATCTGCTGAGCCAAACCAGCCACTTTTCCTCATCTACCCGTAAATTGCTCATTCTCACTTCTGAAATTTAGGACCCCTATTCCCCTTTGTCCAAAATGTCATATATATTAAATGTTGCCTCACTGCCTTTGGAATTTTCATGCATATGTGAATTTGGCATGTGCATATATTAAAAAATTGATTTTTCTCCTGTTAATCTGTCTGTTAATTTGACTATTAGCCCAACGAAAAGAACTTAGAAGGTGGGAGGAAAAATGTTAATTTACTTTAGTCCCCACAGTCTCTAGTTTTGGTCATTGATCAGGATAATTATTAAATGAATAATGTGTCTTCACTTTGGTAAGGTCATGTGTGGTGATAGGAACTTTACTTGGCTGTTAAAAACAGACAAAAAACAGCCCGGCTGGTGTGGCTCAGTGGTTGAGTGTCGACCTATGAACTAGGAAGTCACAGTTTGATCCCGGTCAGGGCAAATGCCCCAGTTATGGGCTCAATCCCTAGTAAGGGGTGTGCAGGAGGCAGCAAATCATCATTCTATTATTGATGTTTCTCCCTCTCTGAAATAAATAAAAATATATATTTTTTTAAAATAGTCACTTAAAAGAGGGCATTTATTTTCTCTCACATAACCAATCTTCTAAAACCGGCCATGGAGGGCTAGCTTTATGATGTCATCAAAGACAGGCTCCTTTTCTCCGCTCAGCCATCTTTAGCATAGCGGCCTCCGAGCCACAGAATACCTGCTGGAGCTCCAGGCATCCATCTGCACTTGAGGCAGAGAAAAGTTAGGAGCAAATGATAAAAAAGCACATGTCCCGATGAAAAGTTTTTCTGGTAATACAACCTAGTGAATCTCATTTATATCCAGGGTTTGCCACTTATATCCAGGGTTTCCCTTCCAGCTGCAAGGGAAGCTAGGTGAAAAAATGTTTAATTAAGCACATTAATGACAAGTAAAATCAGAGTTGTTTTGATAAAAATAAGAAAACAGATATTGGATAGGCAACTGCGCACCTTCGCAATGGACTCTGTACAGTAGATGGGGGTATCTAAAAACCAGCCATAAATGACTAAGTCATTAAGTCCTGGTGGCTTTATCGCACATGTTATTCTGAAATAACTGTTCCATTGCAGCTCACTATTTCCCAGCCCACAGTCTTACTAGGTCTCACCTCAACATCACAACTCTAGCATCCCGTCTCTCAAATCTGCTTTCCACACAACTACGCAAGTGAACTATATACAAAAGTCAAGTCCAGCTGCTTCACCCCTAAGAATCACTGCTCATCATTCTTCACAAACTTCCCTGTATAACCCATACCACTCTGCCATGTGACTTTGTAGAAGCTCCCACTGAGGGGCCGAGTGAACTCCCTTCCCTAATGACACTGTGCTTGGCCTTGGGACTTGCTTTGCTAATGGAATGTGGGTGTGTTCTCTCTCTGATGAGGCCTCCAGAGACATCTGTCTGCTCACCCTCCTGTACTTCACGCTTCACTGGGAGAAGAGCTAACCCTGGTGGCTGCTGTTCCTTCAGCCTGTGCCCCATCCAGGGTCACCTCGGGCAACCTGAAGTGTAACCACCCCTCCCCTCACAGACCACATGTGCCTGGTGACTACCATACTAGACATCACAGCTCTGTGTGATGGGGGAAGGGAGTGGGAGGATGAGGGTGGCACCTGAATGACTTCCCAGAAGACATCCATGTGCTAACCCCTGGAATCTGTGACTGTTACCTTATATGGCAATGGAGGGCTCTGCAGAGGTGTTTACATTAAGCATCATGAGATAGAACCATCACCCTACCTCATCCCAATGGGCCTTAGATGCAATCACACCTGTTCTCATAGGAGGGAGCTGCGGAGCTTCCACAGACGGAGGAGAAGGAGAGGTAACCACAGAGGCAGGGATTGGAATGCTGAGGCCACAGGAAGTGCTGGCAGCCACTAGGAACCGGGGGAGTCAAGGATCGGGTTCTCCTTCAAGCCTTGGAGGAAGCACAGCCCTTCTAACACCTTGGTTTCAGTCCGGTATGACTCGCTTCAGATTTCTGGCCTCCAGTGAGAAAATAAATTCCTGTTGTTTTAAGCCACTAACTGTGTGGCCACCATCGAAAACCGATACAGCACCATTTATATATAACAAAGCACTTCTTTTTTATCTGTATTGTTGTAGTTATCACAGTCTTTCTTCTTTTATAGCTAGTTGGACACCTATTGATTTTTTTCTTTCTGGAGGGCAGGAACCTGTCATTCATCAGTGAACCCTCCACCACACCCAGCAAGTGTTTGCTGTAGGAGCACAGCCAAGACTGTTCCGGTGCATCTGAAGCTCAGCCTCTGGGGCGCCCAGGTTCTGGTGTGAACTCAGGAAAAGCATGAAGTAAAAAGGCCACCTCCTGAAGGGATGGCTAAATGGGAAAGCAGCAGATCACAAACATCCCAGAAGTCCACGTTAGTGCTGCCTGGCCTGGTCTCACTTGAAGTGTCTTTGAGAAGCCGAAGCCCCGGGGGTTAAGGAAGGAAGGAAGTGCTAAAAGCAGGCACTGCCTAGCAGGTCTGAACTGTGAAACAGACTCCAGTGGAACTGGCCCACCCCTGCCCCGTGCAGACCCACCAGGATCTGGAAGTTTCCAGTCCCTTTGCTAAGCTGCCTGAACATAGTTAAGCGTCTCACAAGTGAAAATGCCTCTTCACACATTTGCTCATTAAGATTGCTTTTCACCTAACACAAAAATCAGCTGCCCTGAGGGTGTGCAAGTTTGATTAGGAAGACTGCTCTTCAGCAGACAAACAATCTCCTGGCAGCATTAATATCTCCTGGGATTTGGGCTTATAATATGCCCCCATATAATTAAAAATGATAAATGACAGCAGAAGTTGAGGCACACTCATTGTCTTTCCGAATGGAATCTTCCAAAGCACCATATCACACTGTGACTGGACAAAAACTATCATGGGCGAGCCTGCTGAGTCCCAGGCCCAGGCCAGACTCACCTAGTGAACATGGATTGTCATCCTGAGGATCACCTTCACCAGAAGAAACAGGCAGAGTCTGAGGACTGGGCATGGGGCTCTCAGCCCCCAACCTTCCAAGCAGCCTTCAAAGAGGAACGCAAGCGTCTCCAGTGATGTGTTCAGTGAGACCCAGGCTTTTGGCATTAGCCTTGGAGCAAGCAGGGTCTGAAGGTGACAGAAAGGGAGTCTTTTGCCTTGGTCACCTGGGGGAGAATCTCTAATTTCAGAATAATTTGCAAGGAAGGGAGCTGTGAATTGTTTATTTGGTTTGCCTGGTAGCATCTACAGAAGTTGCTAGAGCAGGCACAGGGATAGTCACATGATCTCTCTGCCTAAGCACCTCTATGCTGCTGGGTAATTCCTACCCTGCAGGTCTCCCTGCCTCCTGCCACTGCCCCAGGGACACCATTACTCATCAGGTCGACCTACCTCTTCATTGTGAGTTCATCATCTTGTTTCCTTCATAGCACCTAGCATTTGTGATTATTTCTATTTTGTTTACTTTCCACTTTCAGCTGGGAAAGGCATGGAGGGAGGAGCTGTGTTTGTCTTAAGCCTGACCCATAGTAGGTACTCAGTAACTCTTTTAGTGACTGGATAAATTGAAGGTGTTTAATATATGCTCATCAGCACAGCAAACTCCTAGCCACTCTGCTTTATAACAACACAAATCCCCCCACAGGAATGCCTATTCAACTGGTTTGGGGTGAGGCCCCTAGAAATGTGTATTTGAAGGCTGCATCTTGGCTGATTCTGATGTAATCAGTCAGTAGAACAGCATGTGGGCCCCTGTGCCTGGCTGCCTCACACAATGTTTATTTGTTCTCTTTGCAGTGACAGTCATGGCAACAACCTCATATATGCATTAATTCTTGGGTCTTTGGGAAGCCTGAGATATCCTTTGAATTCTATTTGCACATCCATGAGAAGCCATGAATAAGCTCGTAGGACTAATGTTACCTCCTATATATCATGAGTTAACATTCCCCTGCAAGAAGGAAAGACAAAGACCACCACAGTCTTTGGGGCAATATTCAGCATAACTGTGAAATTCCACTTTTATGGAAACATTCCAAGTTCCTTGGAATCACAAGACTTAAAAATGGCATCTTTGGGGGGCTTGCAAAAGAACCAATAGCTAGGCCACAGAACGTTGGCCAAATGAGCTCAAAGCAGGTTTAAATGCTCTTTTTAGCAATAGGTGGGGAATGAGACTGGAAATAGTAGCAATAGGTAGTAGAGGCCACAGTCATAGTGGTGGCATCAAAAGAAAGAGCAGGAAAGGAATTGAGGTCCTGAAATATTAACTTTACTCTGGGTATTTACTATTCATTGTGTGGTTTATGGACCAGCAGCCTTAGTTTCACCAAAGACCTGGCTGGAAATTCGGGATCTCTCTCCCCACTCCAGCACTACTGCATGGGAATCTGCCTTTTGATAAGATCTCCAGGTGATTAATAAGAGCATCAAAGTTTACAAAGCACTGACCTAAACCAATGGCAAGGTTTGGTGAATCATAGAACATTCCTTAAAATTTAGGAATTCCTCAGCCTGCAGGACATTCCACTGTGGACTTACTCAAGCCTCACTGATGTCTAAGGGTAGTGTGACTAGGGAGACAGTGCCTACCACCCCTTTATTCCTGATGCCTCCTGTCCTTAAGGAGGATGTCAGCCCACCGGAGCCAAAGAGTCTTCACTAACCTCCTTCCTGTTGCTCACAGGGTGCAGCCTTATGAACTAGAATTGGATTGTTGATAAGCAATGACATCAGCTAAACATAATTCTGAAGGGTTGAGATCTGCTTCTACCATTGTCTCCTAAACATTCTTGACCTAGAACTTCAGCTAACCACTCTAGGAGGATGTGTGAATATAAAGATCACAAGACTTTAGAAAATGATTTAGGACTCTGTTATGACTGATCATAAGTATAACGTGACATTCCTCAGAGGGGGTCCTTCCAGAGTTGGAGCTGTGGATGACTGTGTTGCTTTAATTAATTGGCATTAAATGCCCAGAGGAAAGGTTATGTAAAAGTGTAAGAACTCATGAAACCAATTTGGGTAGCTGCTGAAAAACAAAACACGGGTTCTCTGGTTCACTGACTTCCACCTTCTCCCTATGGTACAAAGAACTCTCTAGTGCATCATAAAATCACTGCTATGTTTTCACCATCCAGCTGTGGGTGAGCAGCAACAATAATTTTCATTTTGAGGACAATGTGTCAGGTACTGCAAATATTATCTCACAGTTACTCTCTACTGCAGTGATCTGTGTGATACCGAGTATGTGCAGTCTGAGTTCTTTTTTAGAAAATTGATGAACAAAATAGCCCTGAGATACCTGCATGTGAGAGCGCACATTTGTATATGTGTGGATTCTTGCCTTTACAGTTCTTAGAAAAGACTTTGGATGGTGAGAGTAGAAAACTGAACTAAAATATGTAATTACAACCTAAATAAACATGGTTGTTTTCTTAGTGGGGAAAAAAAAGTCTGTTCCAGTGTCTGTCCTTTAAGGAAATTATGCTCTGATCATACTATTCTACTTTTTTCTAAGAAATGAAATGCTTAGAAAGAATGTACTAATGTTCTAAGTGTTCTGTCAGCCCTGTGAGGAAGGCTGAAAGGAGCCCAGGAGCCCAAACAGAAGCTCAACCAGAGAACAAACCCTCCCTCTAGCCAGCCCCCGCATCTGCCCCCCAGGCCCCAGGGATGCCCAAGTGTCCCTCTGCAGCTCTGTTTCTGTGCCTTTAAAATAAGAATGATAACCACCAGTCATACCTCTTTGTATTAAAACATTGAAGGGAACATGTTTTAAAAAGCACACATTGCCCTACCAGAAGACAATGTTTGGGTATTTTTTTCTGGATATCACTCATCACTATCTACACTGATAAAATAGTAAGATGCAAATTGACTGTACCTTCACGATGCCCACCAGCCAATCAAGAGTGAGTATGCATATTAACCCAACAAAGATGGTGGGTTAATTTGCATATGCAGGTTCCAAGCAGCCGGGGGCAGGGCGGGCCTCTGGGCAGCATGGGAAGGGGGAAAGGCAGCTCCGGGCCGGAGCCAAAAGGTGGGAAGGAAGGAAGGCCCATTCTTGCACAAATCTTCATGCATCGGGCCTCTAGTTTTACTATATTTCTCTCCAACCAGCAAAGGCATTCTCGGGGATCACCAGGAATTTAGCAGAGGAACTAAATTGTTTCTATCCCTCTGGAGTGTAAAATCACCCATATTATAAGACTCATGCTTAGACATGGAGTTTTAAACCACAACCAAACTCTAAGCTACATGGGAGTGGAGGGGGACATAATTTTTAAAATTATATGTATCAGCCCCATTCCTACCTCTTCACACCCAACTCTACACACATTGCCAGGGCCTTAGCCCAGAGAGAAACTTTGTGTGAATTAGCAAAAGGCACCTCTTCCTTGGGTGGAGTGTCAAATACTGTATTAGTGTATCCCTTTAGAAGGCAGTAGCTCCCATAGTTAAGGAGGCTGAGAAGTCCCAAGATCTGCAGTCCAAAGCTGGAGATGCAGGAGAACCAGGGGTGCTGCTCCAGTCTGAGTCCCAGGACTGAGAACCAGGAGAGTTGATGGTATAAGCTCCAATCAGATTCCGAAGGCAAAATACCACTGTCCCACCTGGAAGCCAGTCAGGCGGAGAGAAATTCTCCCTTGCTTGTTTTTTGTTGTTTGTTTGTTTGTTTATTCGGGCCTTTAATTGATTAGATGAAGCCCACCCACATTCGGGAGGGCAATCTGCTTTACTCAGTCTACTGATTCAAATATTAATCTATCCAGAAACTCTCTCACAGACATACCCAGAATAATTCATGGCCAAATATCTGGGCACTCCATGGCCCAATCAAGTGGACACATAAAATTAACCATCACAAGTAGATGCATGGTAGCCCACAAGCTGCATTCCAGCCCCCACTTGTCACTCAACTGGGTATCCTAGGGTAGAACACTGTCAACACAAGCACACACGGTGGCCCTGCTCACCACCATGTTAACAACTGATCTCAGAAATGGCCTCTTCTCTTCTCCAGAATCAGAGACCTGGAGTCTTGCCTTTGGCTCCCTCAATCCACTGTAGCTTCTAAACTGATTATAGCTTGGGCCCCATATACTACTCCAATAAAGAGTATTTCACAGTTTATTCAAATGAAACCTCCTTTTAATCCTTCACTGGGGCCATCCAGGCAAGCATCTGAGTTGTGTGACTTACATAGGTCAAGGGTACAACGTTGAGCCCTTTCTTTCAGGCAGGGAAGTACAGCTTTCCCCTGGATTGGCATGGCCGGTCAGTGCAACACCTCCAATTTCCACTCAGTGAGGAATAAGAGAACAGAGAAAATCAAAAAAAGGAGAACAACAGGAAGAAGTCAAAAAGCAAAATGAGTCCAAAAAGTAAGACATCATATAAACAAACAGGGAGATAAACAGGAATAGCAACTGACAAAGCATTCTGTGAGCTCTGCATCTCAAAAATGACACTCGTGGAGCATACGGAGTGAATCACTGTTTGCCAGCCATGGACAGGATGCTGTCAAGTTCAACACATGTGCAACAATTGGGAGTGGAATGTGAGGCACCTGCCACAGGGCTGGCATCAGTCACTTTAAAAAGAAGAGGGGTGGCATCTAAAATTATCCCATATAGTGTATTCACACATGCAATGTATAAATGTTTCACAAAGCAAAGGGTTGGAATAAACAGAAGTTCTAAGTGAGTAAAAAAAAAAAAAAAAGGTTTAGATGTTGTTGGCTAAGAGATATAAACAATGCAACCAAGGAAAGCTGGGAAATACTGTTCTTGCTACACTAACCAATTTAGAAACCAAACATGGCTTTGATGTGGAAATGCATTTTTTTTTAATGCTGGAAGAATAAGCATAAATTGCCTTGCCTTAAAATATACTTTCAGTGTTCATCCCCAGGATCTGAAAACCAAGAAATGAATCTGAAACTCAAGGAGGCAGAAGCTTTGAGAATGGTGGTTTCAGGTGAGTTTTCATACAGAGTGTGAAATTCTGACATTTTGACTGCCAAATGGATAGCTCTCACATGGAAACACGTTTGCTGCTAGATCAACAGCTAATCTTGTAGAAACTCAGCTTAATCATAGTAATTGGGAAACCCAATTCCAGGCCAGCCCACCCACCAGAAATCAGGGAACAGTCTCCCAAATGTCCTTAGTATTTGAGTCTTACAGAACCTGGGCCTTGATCTCCTAGTAAAGAGTGTCACCATCCCTGTCATTCTCACCAATCCAGTATCCTTGCCAGTGTACCGTGGTGAAATCTCCCTTCATCACACTTGCATGCCCAATAAGCATCTCAAACCTAGCCCATCCAAACCTGAACTCCTGATAGTCTCCCCAAATTGCTCTTCCCATCTCAACAAATAGCAGCTCTGTTCTCCCAGTTACACTGGTCTAAATCCATGGAGTCATCTTGACTTTTTCCTCTCATACTCTTTACCTAGTTATCTTTCATTCTATTGGGTCTATTGGGTCTGCCTTCAAAATATACCTAGAATTTGACTGCCTTGTACCACTTCTATTGTTGCCACCCTAATTCAAGCCACCACCATCCCCTGCCTGGACTAGGGGCTGTGTAGAGAGCTCCTCTCCCCTCCTCCCCCATCTTGTCAGTCTACACTGGGAGGGGGTTTGGAAGTGTTGGAAAGGGGATTACATATTAAGTAATATGGCCCTGCCTCTTCCCTTTGCTACCCTGGGTCTATTCTCAATTAGGTTAAATATAAACCAGATCATGTCACTCTAACATGTAAAACTCTCCAATGGCCCCCATGTCACTCAAAATGAGAGCCAAAATCCTTACAATGACCTTAAGACCTTACATAATTTGTTCTCCCCCACCTCCAGGCAGCTGTGTGGCCTCAACTCTATTACTTTCTCTTTTGTTCACTCTGCTTCAGCCACACTGACACTGTCCTGCTTCCTTTAACCCACCAAACTGTCTCTCCTTAAGGTGTTTGCTCTTGCTGCTCCCTCTGTTCAGAATACTCCTGTCCTAGGTGCCTCAACTCCCTCACTTCTTTCAGGCTTTCAGGTCTCAACTTAAACATCTCTGTAAGGGCTTCCTGACCATATTACTGAATATGTAATCCCCTCGCCAACACTTCCAAACCCCCTCCCAGTATAGGCTGACAGGATGGGGGGGGGGGGCAGGCTCTCTACACAGTCCCAAGGCTAATGTTTTGGCATCATGTAGCCACACAATCTGAAACATGTGACCTAGGTTGCCAGAGAAGGGAAAAGAGAGCTCAAGGAAAAGAGAGCTCGGAGGTAGCACCCTGACTCTTACCTGCCTGGACATATAAATAGCACATGTCTATTTCATGCATATTTCATTAGCTTCAACTAGTCAGTTTCACCTAATTGAAAAAGGACTAGAGAGTGCAGAATTCTTTTTTTTTTATTTTTCATGCTCTATTATCTTTCATTAACTACAGAATCTTCAATAATGTCACCTAGAGCTCATTTCACCCACTGTTCTGTTTGGCTGTCAATCTCTTTCTTCAGCAATGAGAGGTGGATACCCTTCCCATGAGGAAGGGTTTCCATGTTTGTTTGTTTGTTGTTGTTTTTTTGCCTTTGCTAATGACAAAAATGTTGGAGAGCTGGGTGGCAAAGCTGTTGCCATTGGCATCTTTCACATGAACTATACCAAAAGACCCAGGGTGTCTCTCTCGGTTGGTGATCATGCCAGTTCTTCCCAGATTAGCACCTCCAGTCACCATACACAGGTTACCAGTATCAAACTTGATGAAATCAGTAATTTTGCCAGTCTTCAATTCAACCTGAATGGTGTCATTCACCTTCATGAAGGGTATCCGTGTAGTGGATGGTGTGAGCATCATGGCTTACCAGACGAGGGATTCCTTGTGTGCCCACAAAGATCTTTCTCACTATGTACAGCTTATACTTGGCCTCCCCTGATGTGATACAATGAGCAGCAAGGCAACTGTTGGTATCATAGATCAGACCGAAATTCTCTCCTCTCTTGTCAATGCTGATGACATCCATAAAACTGGCAGGATAGGTTATATTGGTAGGGACCTTGCCATCAATCTTTTTATTTTTTTACTAGAGGCCCGGTGCATGAAATTCGTGCACAGGGGGGTAGGGTGTCCCTCAGCCCAGCCTGTACCCTCTCCAATCTGGGACCCCTCGAGGGATGTCCCACTGCCCGTTTAGGCCCGATCCTAGTGGGATCGGGCCTAAACGGGCAGTCGGATATCCCTCTCACAATCCAGGACTGCTGGCTCCCAACTGCTCGCCTGCCTGCCTTCCTCATTGCCCCTAACCACTCCCCTGCCAGCTTGATTGATGCCTAACTGCTCTCCTGCCAACCTGTTTGCCCCTAACTGCCCTCCCCTGCAGGCCTGGTCCCCCCAGCTGCTCTCCCCTGCAGGCCTGGGTCCCTCCCAACTGCCCTTCCCTGCAGGCCTGGTTGCCCCCAACTTCCCTCCACTGCCGGCTTGGTCACCCCTAACTGCCCTCCCCTGCAGGCTTGATCACCCCCAACTGCCCTCCCTTGCAGGCCTGGTCCCTCCCAACTGCCCTCCCCTGCTGGCCATCTTGTGGTGGCCATCTTGTGTCCACATGGGGGCAGGATATTTCACCACATGGGGGCAGCCATCTTGTGTGTTGGAGTGATGGTCAATCTGCATATCACTCTTTTATTAGATAGGATAGAGGCCTGGTGCACAGGTGGGGGCCGGCTGGTTTGCCCTGAAGGATGTCCCGGATCAGGGTGGGGGTTCCCTTGGGGCGTGGAGCAGCCTGGGCGAGGGGACTGTGGTGGTTTGCAGACCGGCCATGCCCCCTGGCGACCCAAGCAGAGGCCCTGGTATCTTGGGTTTATTTATCTTCTATAATTGAAACTTTGTAGCCTGGAGCGGAGCCAAGCCTTCTGCTTGCTCCGTGGAGGCAGCCATTTCTGTTGAGATTTATGTATCTTCTATAATTGAAACTTAATAGCCTTAAGCGGAGGCCTGGGCCTGCCAGGGTGTGCGGAAAGTTTGGCTTCCTCCATTGCCGGGGGCAACCCTAGCCTCCTGCTCTTTCCAGCTCCCTGGCTGCCGCCATTTCTGTTTGAATTTATGTATCTTCTATCATTGAAACTTTGTAGCCTTAAGTGGAGGCCTAGGTTGGCAAGGGCAGGCGGAAAGCTTTGCTTCCTCCATTGCCGGGGAAACCCAAGCCTCCCTCCTGCTCTCTGTGGCCGTAGCCATCTTGGTTGGGTTTATTTGCATATTCGCTCCTGATTGGCTGGCGGGCATGGCTGGTGGGCATGGTGAAATGATGGTTAATTTTCATATTACTCTTTTATTAGATAGGATTTTAATTTATTAATTTGAGAGAGAGAGGAGAGAGGGGTGGGGGGAGAAACATCAATTTGTTGTTCCATTCATTTATGCATTCATAGTTGCTTCCTGTATGTGTCCTGACCAGGGATCAAACCCACAACCTCGTTGTATCAGGATGATGCTCTAACCAGGGCACCATCCATCTTAATAAACCTGCTGCATGCAGATTGTCTTCACTTCCTCTGCAGTTAGGGCATCATGATGTCTGTTCCTTAGGAAAATGATGAGAGGGAGGCGTTCTTTCATTGTGCCGGGATCAGTAGATGGATGAGGAGCAAGCACACTGGCCAGTTTATCCAGTATCCAAGCTTTTAAGCTGCTACAAGCCTCAGGTGCTTCTTGGGCCCAGGAGTCATGGTGGCGCCAGGGCGGAAAGAAAACGTGTTTCCGGTACATGTTTCCAGTGCGCCCAGAAAAAAGGGTCAGAGGCTGCAGCGCGACCTCAGAGGTTCCGCCCCGGAAGTGTGTATTCTAAATGCTAGGAAGGAAAGGACAAGGCACGTGAATTTTGTATGCAGGACTACAAGTTGTTTCCTGGAAATCCCTCACTGCTTGGGCAATAGGGATCCTTGTCTCCTTATCTTATTGCTTGAGATTAATACTTGATTTCTTTCCATTTATCCATTCAATATATATATATATATATATTTAGTGGCTCCTAGATGTCAGACATTGTGACAAATTCAAGATATAAGGCGCTCCTGTGTTGTGTTCCTGGCTGCGGTGCCCATGACAAGATGAGAGAGGCTCACCACAGGATGTGACACCACTGGCCCAACCCAAAGTCAATGGCGTGGTGCACATGCCCCTGGATGTATGTGCTGGATGGACAGTTTTACTTCTCAGAATTATTGATGCTCTAAGAGGGTGCTACTAATTTAAGCTTTCCTAAAAGTTCTTGCAATCCTCAGAACTTTATAGATCCGTTGTAGACATATGTAACCACATAACTAATCATGATGTCCTTTATTTAAAAGTAATGTGTAAATGTTCATTTGGTCATCCCATGAATTGAGCACAATTCCTCCTTGTTTAGATCTCAGGTGTACATCGTGAAATTTTTTACATCAATTAAAAGCAAAAATCTAAACATGCTCACAACAAGGATAGAGTTTAAATTTTTAATATAGTGTTTAATAGTAGATATTTTAAAATTTTTAAATGTAAATTAAAACTACAAACTCAAAACCACAAAACAATATATTCTTCAAGAAAGCATGCATATATATATACAATATGCATGCTTTTATGCACATTAGAATGGCTGCTTATGGAAGAAAAGGGAAAAGGAGTGGGAATCAGGCTAAAAGGAGAGGGAATAATAAAATAAAACAAGAGAGCATCCTGGTATGAACTGTGCTAATGTGCCATCAACTGAGAAATATTACTAATTTGTCAAATATTAAATTTTACATTCTAAATTTTTCTCTTTTTTGAGAGGCACTAAGAAAACATTTGTTGAATGAATTAATGAAAAGGTTTCCATTTAAAATTAATCTTTAGAACAATAAGACAGACTGACAGGTTTCCTTCTACACTTCTATGCTCTGATCTAAGCCCAGAGTTAAGTCTGTAAGTGGATAAAAATTTGACAAGCATAAAAAATGGTAATACTCTCTATTGCCAAAGGAATGAAGAAAGGGGCACTTTCAAATTACTGATAGGAATGTAAAATGGTACATCTCTCTGAAAAGCAATACTTATTCAGATCCATAAAAATATTCACAGTCTTTAACCTAAGACTTTCACTTTTAGAAATTTATGAAAATAAAAGTAATTTATGTATAACCATATTTATATAAGATGATGTTTGAGGCAATAGTACTTGAAATAACAGAAAATTACAAATAATATTTAGTAGCAATAGCAGGTTGGTTAAATAAATGATGATATATCCATATGATAGAATTATACTTAATCAATGTGAAATAATAAAATAAAATGTATGTGATACATTATTAAGCAAATATAGCATTCTAAAATATGTTAGTAATTCCAATTTTGAAAACAGAAAGGATGTATGTTAAAATGTTAATGGCAGTTATCTCTGTATTAATATATAAGTTCAGTGAATATTTATTGAGTGTAGAATTATATATGATTTTTATATTCTTTTTCCTAATCTATAATGGATATGTATTTTAATTGAGAAATATTATTGTATCAAACATCAATAAATATATTATATTATAATTTTACCTATTATATTTTGTCTCAAAAGCATGAAAAAGAGATTATTTCCATGCTAAATTCTGAAAATGATATGCTTCCCTATTTACCAAACTCTCAGAAATTTTTAACATGCACATTTCAATCATTACTCAGTTATATTTCATTGTGTCACTTTGAGCAACTATATCATTCCCATGATAATAATTAAAGAGAAAGTCATTTTGAGATAGGAATATGGATAAACAAAATCTCCCCTGTAATTTTCTAGACCTTAACCAAGAATTCATTAAACATTTTAGGATGGCTGTGTTTGTGATTAAAATCAAGGGAATCCATTTTATTATCAGTGTGGGTTTCTACAGTTCAGTCATGTCAGGACACAAGAGAAATGACAAGGCATAGTGATCCATTTGAAGCCAAGAGTTATAGTAAAATCCAGGTTGGCTTTTATTTTAGTAATAAAGAATAAATGATATTTAAATTTTTTTTATTCTGAAATATGAATCCCTGGAGGGGTGGAGAGATAAGCAAGAGCTAGATGGTGTCTAAATTAAAATACTGATATACTTTCTATTTTTCTAGGGGATATGTTTTCTAGGGGTAATAGCTAGTTCTAGTATCTTATTGCCTCAATAATTGAACCTTCTGGGGGGGAAATAAAAAACCTCACACACAACAAAAACAAGCCTGGATCCAGATTTAAATTTCACTTATAGCAAATGTTACCTTACAAAATTACATTTTTTAACATTACAGTGTAATGGATATAGCCATAAAAAAACAATGTGATGTTTTCAGTCTATTAAGTACATACCAATACAAAAATAAGGCATGTTGGTTGGTAGAGGAATAGAAGCATATTCCAAGGTAAAAGTTTGCAGTTAACATCATTTGGAAGATAGTATTTTCTGATGTTTACCTATTATTTTAAGGTGAGACTAAGATTTTTAAAAATACATAATTTTTTGTTAAATATGCATTTTCAAACCCATCTACCACCTGTTACTTTGAATTATATTAACTTCTTTGATGTAATATTTAAAATTGAGTTATGTAGATTACTTGAGTTACAATGAACAACCTATAAGATCAAATGCATTTAAAACTAATAAGTGCAGCTAATGTAAAAAACATTAATTAAGAAATTGATTTTGATATTTTGTTCCTTTTATAATAATAAAACTGTCTATATCTACAACTCCTATGATATGCCCTTCTCTAACTAGATGACATAAACCTATATTTTACACCACTTATTGCTATGTATGGACTGAATGCATCCTTCCAAAATTTATATGTTGGAGCCCTAACCCCCTAATGTGGCTGTATTTGGAGATGGGGCCTCCAAGGAAATAATTAAGGTTAAAAGAAGTTATAAGGCATGGACCCTAATTCCATAGGCCTTCTCTCTCTCTCTCTCTCTCCTCAAGAACACAAAAAGAGGCCAGATGCATACAAAAGTTAGTTATCTATAAGCCAGAAAGAGAGATTTCACAAGAACTGAACTGACCAGAACCTTGATCTTGGACTTAGAGTCTCCAGTGTAAGAAAATGTTGTTTAAGCAACCCAGTCTATAATCTTTTGTTATGGCAGCAAAAGCAGAGTAATACATAATGATTTCATATAATTTATATATTTGATATATTTTGTACCAAACAAATTTGATTAAGATATTGATTGATTGGATTCTACTAAATAGAAGATTCTTCTACTCTCTAGACTTCGTTCTGCAAATTGGGGTTTGTGATATGTGACACCCATTCTACCCTTCTCCATTTTTAAATGAATGATAGACATTACTAACTGATAGCATTCTTTCCTACTGAATCTAGACTAGACTTCATAATCCTTGTCAGCAATCCAAGATGCCACCACCAATAAAAAGAGGCAGACATTTAAGTTGAAATCTATTTACCACTTATATATTACACTATAAACTCATTGAGTGCTTGGATACTATTTTATTTCTTTTTAAAAGCCTATAACCTTTCACATGATAGCATCTTGTAGATACTTATTGAATTGAATAAACTTTATTTTGAGTATAAACCTTCTGTAAAGGAAGTTCCCTACACAAAAGCTTTGGGTCTTGAATCAAGATAAACTTGTCTTGACTCTACACAAATGCATGGGAAAGACAGCATCATGTGTACTTTTAACACTGACTGGATTTTCATCAAGTATGAATAATGAATCAGAATAATGATCAGAATAATAATTTAATATACGGTAATAATGCATAATTCACAATAATGAATGGTGTGTTATGCATCATTATGTATGAAGTTCAAGCCTGGAAGACTCAAGGACACAAAAGAGTAGGGAAACTCAGTCCTTTGCCTTGAGGAACTCCCCATTTACTTGAGATATTAGACTCTTGCACATGATCATTTCATTCATGATAGGAACAGGCTGTGACAAGTGCCCCTGCCAAGTAAATGGTTTTGACAATAGGAGCAGAAGTGTTCAGAAAAAGGAGGGGAAGGGTTTTGTTTTTTTCCTTAAAGCTAAAAGGAGATGTGATAGATGAACCAGTTCCTACAGAGTTCAATTATTCTTCCTCTATTTTCTCATGACTAGCTCCCCTGTGGTCTTGGGGTTGATTTATCAGTTTAGCTATTCAGGATAGTTTCATATTCCTCAGAGAGTTGCATGCATGCCGTCTACAGTGCCCTGCCTCATCATATGCAAAGCAAATGGAGGACAATGATTTTCTAATTCCTTGAGCACCCTGGGAGATGCAACATGTCCTCCCTTTGGTGACTCAGTATCTCATGCTCAAAGTCTTGCCATCCTGATTCAAGATGTTCTCACCACCAATAGCAATTTGTGGCAACAAAAAAGATGTAAGGCTCCAAAACTATCTTTGAGGCCAAAATTCTAAAAACTAACAAATTGGTTGGTTTCCTACCCCCAGATAGGCACTTCTTAGGGTTATACCTAACTTACTGAGTTACATCAGGAGAACAGAAATTAAATTTTTAACAAAAAAGAATTTGGTCTGCCTGGACTAATGGTAATGAATCATCGTAATTCTTAACATTACCAAGAAAATAGCCTATCACCCATCACATGATAAGCAATAAGCAAATCAGCAGTACATTTAGCTGATGCAGACATTTATTAGCATTTGATTACAGAGAGTTTCTAAATCATTCTGGGAGCCTGTTAGAAACTTTTTAAGTGAAAACTAGATGAAGACAACAAAGTATCAAGCTTCCCATGCATGAAGACTCAAAATACCCGTTAAGACCATAAAACTCATGCCAAGTGGCAGCCTGGAGTTTTCAGAGTAGTTCAATATAGTAGACACTAAGAATGGTGTCCTAAATTACTTTCCCCTGGCAGTCACCCCATGTTTTTTAGAATGAAATAAAATAAAATAAATAACCCAGACTCCATGCTGGGTACCACAAAGAGGCATCACCCATTTTCCTCTAAATTAAAAAAAACACACACACACACACACAGTGTTGTTTTCAAGATGTAGAACCACATCCTCCTACCTTCAACCCCATTGCCCCAGGACACCTGGCTCTCAGGATAAGGGGAAACTAGCATCTGGCTGATGAAGCCACATATTTTTAAGAATGAAGGTTGAAATGACTTCATTTTTAAGAAGGGCTGGGAATTGGTAGAGCTTTTCCAGCTTAAATAGGAGAAATGTTTTTATTACCAAGTTAATCACTTTTTCCAGGTGTGAACAAACTGTTGAAACAGCACTAAAGCCAGAAATATTGCAAAAGGGAAGAAGGAAAGGGTGAAGACTACTCCTCTTATTCTTATTTTGAGGAGGTAAATAAGCACAGGACTCTTTCTGGTCCCCTCTTTCATGGACCTCTCCCAGCCCATAGCGGGCAGAGGGGCAGCAGCAGTGCTGGCAAGAGTGTGTGTGCATGATGTATTATAGGATTGTACACCTGAAACCTATATCATTTTATTAGCCTATGTCACCCCAATAAATTCAATAAAAATAAAATAAAAAATAAGGTTTTTACCAAATTAGAAAAAAAGAGAGAAGTTTGTTCAGTTCTCCATACCACCAGCTCTCTCTCCCACCACCTGCTCAGTTGGAAAAATCATTGTGTGTTTTCCTGGCTCTTCTTGAAAGAGAAATCCCTAAAGGAATTCTCAACAGATGAAGAGTTATTTGGCTGGAGTCCCAGGGATGAGAAGGAGGAAGAAAAAGTAAAGAAGAGCAAGAAAATCCACATTTTTGAGCTCTTAGTGAACGCCAAACATGTTATATTCTATTTAATTCTAGCAATCAGACATGAGACACGGGACTTAGACCTAAATTTGAATTCTAGCATTATGACTTTTTATTCATTTTCTTTTTTTAAAAAATTTCTTTATTGATTACTCTGTTACATATGTGTCCTTATTTCCCCATTATATCCCCTACTCCCCCGTCATACCCTCACCCCCTTGTTGTCTGTGTCCATTGGTTAGGCTTATATGCATGCATACAAGTCCTTTGGTTGATCTCCCCCCCTTGCCTCCACCCTCCCCTACTTTCCCTCTGAGGTTTAATGGTCTGATCGATGTTTCTCTGTCTCTGGATCTATTTTTGTTAATCAGTTTACGTTGTTCATTATATTCCATAAATGAGTGAGATCATGTAATATTTATCTTTCTCTGACTGGCTTATTTCACTTAGCATAATGGTCTCCAGTTCCATGCATGCTGTTGCAAATGGTAAGAACTCTTCTTTTTTACTACAGCATAGTATTCCATTGTGTAGATGTACCACAGTTTTTTAATCCACTCATCTGCTGTTGGGCACTTAGGCTGTTTACAAATCTTAGCTATTGTAAATTGTGCTGCTATGAACATAGGGGTGCATATGTCCTTTCTAATTGGTGTTTCTAGTTTCTTGGGATATATTCCTAGAAGTGGGGTCACTGGGTCAAATGGGAGTTCCATTTTTAGTTTTTTGAGGAAACTCCATACTGTTCTCCACAGTGGCTGCACCAGTCTGCATTCCCACCAGCAGTGCACAAGGGTTCCTTTTTCTCTGCATCTTCGCCAGCACTTGTTGTTTGTTGATTTGGTGATGATAGCCATTCTGACAGGTGTGAGATGGTACCTCATTGTTGTTTTGATTTGCATCTCTCGGATGATAAGTGACTTTGAGCATGTTTTCATATGTCTCTTGGCCTTCCTTCTGTCTTCTTTCGAAAAGTACCTATTTAGGTCCGTTGCCCATTTTTTGATTGGGTTGTTTATCTTCCTTTTGTTAAGTTGTATGAGTTCCCTGTGAATGTTGGAGATTAAGCCCTTATTGGTGATAACATTGGCAAATATGTTCTCCCATGCAGTGGTCTAGCGTTATGACTTTAATGTCTCTGAAAGCCAGCAGTTTTATCTGTAAAGTGAGGTAGCTAATAGTAATAATCTTTAGGGTTATAAACAAGATTATATGAGATCGTGCTTGTAAAGTACCTAATTAATAAATGGTAGCAACAATTTATAGAGATTTTATACATGAAGTATGTGACTCCAAAGGGTAGGTAACTCTCCCAATCAAATGGTAGCCTCCTGAGATGATGCTTGACTAGTTCAAAGCATTACCCAAGAATGCATATGGTTTTTAAAGACACATGCATTCTCTATGCATTCAGGAATAACTTATCAAACTCCATAATAATGTGGAACAATTACCTTTGAAAGTAACTTTCAGATCCTGCCTGTCAGCCCCTGCCCCAGGCCATCCTTGTGATCAGAATGAGAACTCAGCTGGCTGAGGGCTCCAGGGAACCCCTCCCTGCCAGACCAGGCTCTCCTCTTGCTTTCCTCTACCACTCTTTTGGATGAATTTCCTTGTACTTATTTCTCCAAACTTCTGGCCTGAAATTCAGCAGCAACACCCTGTCCCACTCCTGATGGGATCCTTGCCCATGGATCTTGTGACAGAGACAGAATTCTCCCCCAATATTATACTAGGTCTCCTACATTTCCTGACCCTCTTAAACTTACAGAACCGTCTGACTAGTTCTAGCCAATAAAATGTGACCAGAAATGACATGTACCACTTTTGTACTGAGGCAATGTAAAGCCCTTGCCAGACTCTCCAGTTTCATTTCTCCTGCTGTGGAGTTTAAAGTCTACATGATCCAGAAGGTGCAGATACTAAAATAGCAGGGTCTTGGTTAGCTTGAATCCCTGAGTGACTGTGTGGAGCAAATGATCACATCATACCACACTGGATACTTTGTATAAGAAGTAAACTTTCCTTTTGTTAAAAACACTGATTTGGAGATGTGTTATTACAGCATAATCCAGCATATCCTAATTTATACAAAATTCAATCCCTGCCAGTAAGTATAGTTCTTGGCCACCTCTCCAAGGCTCCAAACTGGCTCTCATTTTGCCTTTTTTGATCCTAGCACACTTGGCAGCAAGTGTAGAACGTGAAGTTCTAGTCTCTTCTCAGGGGTTAATTACAAGAATCCCTTCTTCCTTTTTTGTCCCTGAATCCTTCTAACCCAGAGAAGGTCAGAAGCTGAACCACCTAGAGATTAGCTAAACCACCAGAATAGAAAATGAAGCGGTGAGTTTTTAGCTGAAACAGGGAGAGTCACTGGAACAAGGCAGGTAAAAAAAAAAAGAAAGAGTTGACATCTCAGAGATGAGGGGTAAGTGTTCAAAGTCTTGGAGTGAAGTGACTTAAGATGGAGAGATGAGGCCAAAGGGGAAGTGAGTCATGATCAAAGGTTGAATGGTTCTGGGCAATTATTCCCTCTAACCCTGTTTTGTGTACATGGCTCCGCTCTACTGGGTCAGCAGGTGAATCTGCAGAGGCAATTCTGGCTGGCTTCAAGGATCAGATGTCTGCTAGCACAGAAGCACTAACCAGCCTACTATGCCAGGTGATCTGGTAAACACTATAATGTTTCTTAATGCACTGGGAAACTTGGTTTATTCCATGTCCCCACCCCCAAATCCAACAATTCATGCATCTCTCACCAGTGGGCTCCAACCCAACATGCTTAATAACGTGCTTCATATTCTAAAAGTTTACAACCTGACTCACTTATATAATTTCTCCAGAATGAGCACAGAACTAATTGAAGAACTTAATGACTAATTTCTCAAACCAAACAAGACATGTTCACATTACCTTTTAACATTTAAGTTTGTGACCAACCAGGTTATCTGATTTGACTATGAAAGCAATAATCACACCTTACACCCCAGATAACATTAAAAATCAATGTGCAGTGAAAAAGTTAATTAAGATTATGAAATATTAATTATCCTTTTTGATCTTTTCATTTAAAAAATCTGTTATTCCTTCATTTGCTCTATCTTCAAAGCCAAACTGTAGATGATGTATCTCTGAATTTACAAGGCTATAACCAGTGATATTTACAAGATAAATCTTCATATCACACACTGAATATTCAATGAGAAGCAGCACCCTGCCCAGTAGCTCCTCTATTATTGATATCCTGCATATGTGGAGAAGTTAAAAACCTTTGCATTTAGACCAAATTAAGTTTGTAATTAAATGTAAAGTTTAAAAAATCCTTGTATTTTAGGCCTCAGGAAGGAGTGAGAGGAGATATTGTTACCAGTAAGCTTTCTAAAAGGATGCATTTTAAACCAAGCCAAATGCCTTTATCATGACAGAACACTGAGTTCACCTCCAGAGCGACTCCCACATCACTGAATTCCACCTTGCTATACAGTATTTAAGAGCAGAGTCCATTGTTCAATGTTGCTACCTTTCAAAATTGTTTTTTCACTTTGTGCATATGGGACCTCATATATTCTAGTCACATTCTGCCAATGTAACACTTCTCATTCCTACTGAAACAGAGAAAGGCAAGGACTTATGAAAATGTGTACATTTAAAACCTGTAATTTTGAGATATCTTCAAATTATAACCCCCCCTTTTTTTTCCTACAAAGTAGGTGCTGTTAGAACTTGTGAAGGTCGTTTCAATTTTATTTTTATTGTGCTTTACAGACCACATAAAAGTTTTATTTGTTGCTCTTAGTACATTGGATGGTCAGTATACTACCTAACAGACAAACCAACGTGAAATGGGGCAGCTTACCGGAGATGATGCTCCCTATCCTAGATATTACAATTGTAGCAGATTCCACTTCTTTTGTGAGAAACTTCTGGGAACACTAATCCTAGAAGGGGAGGTGTGAGTACCCGGAACCAGTTAAAGCAGCCACTGTTATAAACAGAAGTATGAGCACTCCACAGTGCACACCCCTGGAGCATTATCTCCACACTCCAGTGACTCCTTACTGCAAATGCCAGTGAGTCATGGGAGCACACTTGGCCTCTTTCAGCGCACTCTGGGAGTGCTGGGGCATTTATACCTCCAGTAGAAACCCTCAGCCAATGACTGGTGGGGGCATTGATGGGTAGATATCTCAGCTGGGATAGCTCTGAAACATGTTCCACACTACCGCCCAGGTCTCCCCGGGAGGATTGAGCTTCAGTTGCCCAGTGGAAACTGTTTGATATATTATCCTATTTTAAAATTATTATTATTTCAATTACAGTTGACATTCAATATTATATTAGTTTCAAGTGGTTAGACATTTATATAATTTACAAAGTGATCCATCCAATAAGTCTAATACCCATCTGGCATCATACATACTAGAGGCCTGGTGCACAAATTCGTGCACTGGTGGGGTCCCTTGGCCTGGCTGGTGATTGAGGCCTTTTGGGGGGCCAGCCAGCGGGGGGAGGGACTGTGGGGCCAGCTGGCCTGGGGGGAGGGGAGGAGAGGGGCTGCAGGAGGTTGGCCAGCGGGGGGTGGGGTGGGAAGGGGCTGCAGGAGGTTGGTTGTGGGAGTGCACTGACCACCAGGGGGCAGCTCCTGCGTTGAGAGTCTGCCCCTGGTGGTGAGTGTGCATCATAGCAACTGGTTGATTGGTCGTTGCGGTCGTTCAGTCTTAATGGTCGCTTAGGCTTTTAGATATATAGGTCATTGACTGTATTCCCTAGGCCAGTGATGGCGAACCTATGACACACGTGTCAGCACTGACACGCATAGCCATTTCTGATGACACGTGGCCGCTGAGGCGGCCGCATGCCGAGGATGAAACATTTGCGAAATAATGTTTTTTCCTCAAAGTGACACACTACCCGAGTTATGCTCAGTTTTTTGGCTAAGTTTGACACACCAAGCTCAAAAGGTTGCCCATCACTGCCCTAGGCTGTACTTTACATATCTGTGACTATTTTGTCATTGCCAAGTTGTACTTCTTAATCGCTTCACCTACGTGTTGGGGGAAGAAAAGTAATTTCCTAAGAAAGAAGGGGGCAAAAAGAGGAAGATGTAACTTGACTCAGACATGACCACTGGGGGAAATTGTTATGGTCAGCCATCCCAATCAGACTATGGGGCACAGGGAACACTTAGAAGAGACTTTTGAAGGAAAAGAGAAGCAAGAGTTTGCAAAAGGATCCCCAGTGCCAGGTCTCATTGTGCCAGACGATCCCACAAGGTGTGTGAGAGACCTGATGTGAGCCAAATCATGTCCTTCTTCCACTCAACTCCAGTTATAGTCCTAAGGCTGCAGTGAAGAATACAGGACAACTGCCCCCAACTTGCCAAACCCACCCATAAAATCCAAAGCACAGAGCTCTCTGTAAGAACCATGCTGCCACCCAAAGCAAAGCCACGCCTGCATTTCCATCCTCTTTTATTTTAGCGTCAGGATATTTTTCAGGTGTGCTTTGCATCTTTCACTAAACACATTTCCTACGATTTCAATAATAAACAAATGCCACATGTATCAGCATGATGGATGACAATACATTTTAAGATGCAAATATGCTAAAACTAAAAGTGACCCCCAAATGGGAAATCCGTTCCAGGGCACAGTCTTCTTGATAGGAGACAGGCATGCAGATCACGTGTGGCATCCAATGGTGGCTGCTCATTGCATAGAACAGAGGCAGTGCTGACCTTTCTGTGGCCTGTGCAATGGTTTACCATATGCACTCAAACACAAAAGCATCCCTGCAGAGAGAATTACATTTTCAAAGCCCTTTGGAGAAAAGAGCATTTTTTTCAGTTGAATCTTCAGCTTCTGGAGGGTGTTCCTGAAAGGGGAAGAAAACTACCATTCCACAGCCACCTTGTGGAGGGTGCTCCTTAAAGGGGAAGGAGACACCCATTATATAGCCACCTTGTGGAGGGTGCTCCTTAAAGGGGAAGGAGACACCCATTATATAGCCACCTTGTGGAGGGTGCTCCTTAAAGGGGAAGGAGACACCCATTATATAGCCACCTTGTGGAGGGTGCTCCTTAAAGGGGAAGGAGACAACCATTCCACAGCCACCCTGTGGAGGGTGCTCCTTAAAGGGGAAGGAGACAACCATTCTATAGCCACCTTGTGGAGGGTGCTCCTTAAAGGGGAAGGAGACAACCATTCCACAGCCACCTTGTGGAGGGTGCTCCTTAAAGGGGAAGGAGACAACCATTCCACAGCCACCTTGTGGAGGGTACCCATTAAAGGGGAAGGAGATAACCATTTCACAGCTCCTTGTGGGCCAGATCAGATCAATCACCTCCGCCTTCCAATGCAGACAGGGATCCCATACACAGATTGCTCACAACCGATCTGAGCCTTGAATATCATTTCCAACTGCCAGACTTCTGGACATTTATGACTCTGTTCAACCTAACAAGGGCCAAGATAGTTTCAACACACCTCTAGTCTCTTCTCATTGACATTTATTATCAATCAGCACCCTAATTGGTACCGAAACAAGCTGTGTACCCGAGAATCCAGTATTTTACATGAAAACATTAACAAACAATACTGAACTCCTACTATGGGACCAGGCATCTTTCTAGGTTTTAATTGCTTTCATCAATTAAAAATTAAAAAGCCCATTTCTAACCTCATAAAGCCTATCCCAAGGTTATAAGGATATCTAATAAGATAACATTTATTGGAACAAGCACTGGTTTAAGCACTTTGCATGTATTGTGTCATTTAATCCTCACGAATAAAAAAATCCCAATGAAAGTACTATTAATTGTATAGAAGGAAACTGAAGTTTAAGGCAATTAAGTAATTTGCCCAAAGCCTCTAGGAAGTGATGGGTGGAATCAGGAATTCAAACCCAGATTGTCTGTCTCCAAAGCTGGCACATTTAATGCTTCTGCTGTTTAAGACCACCATATTTGGCCACAACTTGTGCTCCTCCCAACACAGAGGAGCATAAGTTTAAATGGACTGCAACCTGCACCATCTCATATAGCAGCCCAAAGCCCAGTCACACCACCATATTTCCTTAACCTATGATTTTTCTACTCCTGGCACTCAAGTAAAAAATAAACACAAAAATGGAAGGAGATAAATTGTAAAAATTGCTAGAAAGACACAAACTACTGAAATCGACTAAAAAAGAAATAGAAAGTCTGACTTATAATTAGGAGATTGATAGTAATTTTAAAACTTCCCACAAAAAGTCTAAGCCAACATGTCTTCCCTGGTGAATTCTGCAAAACATTTAAAAAAGAATTAGAATCAATTAATCACAAACTCTTCCAAAGAATAGAAAAGGAGGGAACACTTTCCAGCTCATTCTATGACACCAAAAGAATAAGAACCAAATTAAAAATAAACTGGACTAAAAAAAACGGTAACCTTTTGTGTTGCAAAGGACACCATCAAGAAAATTAAAAGACAACACACAGAATTCAAGAAAACATTTGCAAATTATATAATGGATAAGAAACTAATGTATATATACAGGATGGGGCAAAAGTAGGTTTAAAGTTGTGAGTACCTGAAACACAGTTTATTCTTGTATTATTATTTATTGATTATTGTTTTATTTTCCACACAAACAGCTGTAAACCTACTTTTGCCCAACACTGTATTATATATATTACTAGAGGCCCAGTGCATGATTTAATCATGCACCTGGTGCACCAGCGGGCTGGCTGTCCGCCGGTGCCCCAGGCCTTCCGAAAGCCTCCGGCGCTGCGGAGGCTTTCGAAAGGCCTTGCGCCGGAGCAGACAGCCGGCCAGGTCCCCCGCTTTGGCCTTTGATCGCGGGGGACCTGGCCGGCTGTCCGCCGGTGCCCCAGGCCTTCCGAAAGCCTCCGGCGCAGCCATGGCACAGACGCTGAGCTCTCGGCGCCAGTGGCGCCACGAGCTCAGCGTCCTGCTGGCCCAATCAGCTACCCCGGCCACCCTGAGTCCCGCCCCCTGCGCCTCCTGCTGGCCCAATTGTGGGCGTAGCGGAGTGATGGTAATTTACATATTACCATTTTATTATGTAGGATGTTATATAAAATATACTGTATATTATATAGTATGTTGCATAAATATATTATATATATATACATATATATATGTATACACACACACACACACACACATACATACACAACTCAAGAGTAAAAAAACAAGTTACCCAATTTAAAAATGTGAAAATTGGCAAAGGGTAGACATTCCTCCAAAGAAAACACACAAATAGCTAACAGGCATATGAAAAGATATTCAATATCCACCATAAAAATGTAAATGAAAACCAACCACAATGAGATATTACTTCCCATCCACCAGGATGGTTTTAATAAAAAGGACAGACAATAGTAAGCGTTGGTGAGGGTGCAGAGTATTTGGAACCCTCATATACAGTTAGTAGTAACATAAAATGGTGCAGTTACTTTGGAAAACAGTGTGGCATATAATTACCCAGAAATTCAAGTCCTAGGTATATGCTCAAGAAAAATGAAAGCACATGTCCATACACCAACATGTACATAAATGTTCATAACCACATTATTCTTAATAGCTAAGAACTGGAAGCAACCCCAATGTCCATCAATGGATGAAATGGTAAAATGGGATATATCTAGATAATGGAATATTATTCATTAACCAAAATAAATGAAATACTGACTCATGCTACACCATGGATGAACGTTGAAAACTTTATGCTCAGTGAAAGAAGCCAGCACAAAGTACCACATATTGATTGATACCACTTATGTGAAATGCCAAGATTAGGCAAATCCATAGAGACAAAGTAGATTGGTTGTCTAGAGCTGGAGGGATTGGGAGAAAATGAGCAGTGATTGCTAATCAGTATGGGTTTCCTTCTGGATTGAAGAAAATACTTTGAAATTGACTATACTAAAATAATTGAATTATGCACTTTAAATGGCTAAATTGCATGATATGTAAATTACATCTTTAAAAAGTTGTAGTTCAAAAATGATAGAGGCAGGGAAGAAGGGAGAAAGAGTTCTCTTTAAATATGAACTAGTTGGCCCATCTTTCCCAGGAGCACACCTGTGCCTTTCCCTTCTTTCCCTCTCCTGCTCTGGGCCCCAGGCACCTTACCATCAGCTTCCTCACTCCCTAGCTCCAAGGGCCCTTCCTTTACCTCTATAACTTGTTTCCTCAGCCCATTTCTTCCAGGAATTACTTCTTCTACCTCTGTCACTTACCAAATAAATGTTCTCTTACAAAAAAAAAAGAAAGAAATAGTAAACAGAGTCATTTATCTCCTCCTAAATCCCAATAAAATGTTGATAAAAGAGTTTTTAAAAAAGGCATACTCTCACATCCTATATAATAAAAGCGTAACAAGCAAATCAACTGAACGGCCGAACAGTGGAACGACCATCCGGACCATGCTATGATGCTATGACACCCACTGGCAGCAGGCCAGCCAAGGTGGGTGTGATACAATTGGTTGGGGGCCAGGCCATCGCCCCATGATCGCTCCACAGAGGGAGTCCCAGGCCACCAACCAGCAGGCTGTGGCGGATGATCGGGGCCTCCCTCTGCCAGTGAAGCCCGGGTCCCGGATGCCTGAGGGAAGCTGGTGCCGGCAGCCGGGGGAAGGAAGGCCTACTCTTGCACCAATTCCGTGCATCGGGCCTCTAGTAGACACATAATATGAGAGAAGAGACCATAGGAAAGAAGAGGCGTCAACACAGTTTTGGACGCTGGAAAGTAGGCACATGGGCGTCACCCTGACCTTACAGACTTGGGGAAGCTGAAAGCCAAGCCTGTTTGGGGAAGATAAGGTAGAATATTTACACTCCAGAAAAGCTCAGAGGTTGGAGGCATCAGTTACTTCTGAAGACTGGGGAATGCGATGAGGTGGAAAATAGAAGTGTTGTCTAAAAGTTTACACAAGGAGGAGTTAACTCGCCTTCCTAAACTCACGGAGCTACACACCCACCCAGTTCCATGGCAACCCCTCTCTACTGCCTCAGCTGAGAAAGACAGGTGGTTCCCTCTCTTTATTTTCTTTTAAGTTTTTATTGTTTTAATTGAGGTGTAATTGACATACAACATGATATTCATTTCAGGTTTACAACATAAGGATTCAATATTTGTATACATAGCAAAATGATCACCACAATAAGTTTGGTTAACATCTGTCACCTTACAAAGTCACTTTTTTTTTTCTTATGATGAGAACTAAGAGGTGGTTTCCTTTCTGCAGAAAGTGGGTGGTCTCAGACTCTGGGCTCAGGACTCAGGGACCCAAGACACAATGAGGGAGGAGTGAGATGGTCAGCTAAGAACAGGGGAATTAAATGAAATGCTCTGTATTGAAAGATAAAGTATAGGAATCTGACAGAAAGTAAAACAAAATGGCAAAGAGGTGGGAAATAAGAAAGAAAAGACAAGAAAACTGGAGAATCAATTAAGAAGGTCAAACATTAGAATTACAGCAGTTGCATGGATCCATCCATCTTCAGCATAGTCAACATTTAATGGAAATAGTTACTGAATTTCCCCAGGGCGAATAGAATGTAGGGAGGAGGGGAGAGGGTGTAAGTAAGCCAGCATCATGGTGGAAACCCCCAAGGAGCCCAGGACAGAACACTTTATGTCTGCCTCAACTAGACAGGGGAGGTGGAGACAACTAGAAAAGGCCTCAGCCCATTTTTTTAAATGGCCAAATGGAGACAATGAGACCTCAACAACGTATGAGGAAAACTATAAACCCCACTGTACTCAGCCAATGAGGAACCGGAGGAGGGACTCTCACACCCTAGGGATAAATAGCCTGTGATTGCTGCTTCGTGTGTGCCTGTTCAACCGCACGGACACCCACTCTTGCAAGAATGTATTAAAAGTCTCGTATTTTGCCATACTTCTGTCTCTGAGTCCGTTATTTGAATTCAGACAGGGAGCATTTCTCACAGGGGGATGGAAAACAGGATCAGAGAAAATTGAGGGGAGAATATTATAAGAGAAATAATGCAAGAAAATGTCCCAGAACTTAAAAGAATGAATGTGTTTCTAAATTAAAAACACCTACTAGGTATTCTACAAAATGCCTGTCATTGTGAATTTCATTAGCCTAGGATTCTGGAAGAGAGGAGAGCAGTTCCTTCAAAGTTCTAAGGGGAATGCTGACCTACACATAATTCTGTACTTAGCAAAATCATTAGTCAAGTGTGAGGGGTGGAATGTAGACCAAAAAGAGAAAGTCCTGTAATCTCAAACACTGGGATTCAACACCAGAGAGAAGCAAGCAGAATTCACAGGGTGATGGTGAAGGGGAGCCTCTGACTGCTGGGATGCAGGCCTGGAGCGCAGCCAGAACAGGTGGGAGCTGGGAACAGGCAGGAGGATTCCGAAAGGTAGGAAATGTGTGTCTCCAAGGTGGGGCAGGGAGGGATGGGGGGCGGGGTGTGTGTGTGTGTGTGTGTGTGTGTGTGTGTGTGTGTGTGTGCGCGCATGCAAGAGATTACTTACCTGATAGAGTGTTTGCAGGACTTGAGGCATGAGCTAAGCAAGTAAACAAACAGAGTCAGTTAACAGCTCTAGAGAAAACAAAAGTTTCTGTGGGAAAAGAAGTGCAAATTTGGAGGTACATAACTATAATTGATGACCTAGTAAATCATTTTCCTCTTCCCCACCCAAGTTTTGAGCAACTTGATAAGTAAAACTAAGGAATTTAGATGAAGGACAAAATGTCACCTTTTTTTTTCGTATGAAAGATTTATTTGGCTAATGTAGTTTGTGAGAGCCGAATGGGATTTGAGACCCAGAATTAAGCAGACTTCCCCACTCAGCCGGGGCAACACTCCAGGGAAAGCATCCTCCTTGGTAACAGAGAGCATCAAGCCTGGCAGAAGGAGAACGGGCTGATCCAAAGTTATCACCCAGATTATGCAAGTGAATAAATGAGCAACAGGACAGAGAGAACACAGAAATGTGCAAGGGAAATCCCACCTCCTGGAAGAAAACATTAGGAGTGGGAACAGGCTTCCCTCTGGCTTCATGCCAACATGGAAGGTGAATTCACCAGGAATTAGAATACGGTGATGTAAGGAGGGTCAGGCAACACAGGTATTTATGACAGTGGTGACAGAGAAAGCTGAATCCCCAGCCTCCTAACAGAAATTTAACACATAGCCTTTAAATGGGAAGTCAAGATATGACAGTAAAACGTATTATGTCGCAATAAGTAACCAAAGAAATGGCTAAGAGTTGAACATGGCAGACTAGGGCAGAAAAATCTGGGGTGGGAAATAAAAAGCAGAGAACGCCTCTTTTCCCACATTAAGACTTATTTTTGCTGCTGTTGGACTTTTAAGACATTGGGTTAGATTGAATCGCATAAAATTGCCAATATTTGACAATGTATGGCCAAAAAAAAACCTCAGCAATTCCAAGTGTTCATATGGTTCAACCTTAACTTCTAACAGAAATTTAATTTTTAAAATCTTTTTAATGAAAGAAAAGGAACTGCAATCCCCAGCAATGGCCCTGCCCTTTCTCTCCGGTGGTTTGAGTACCTCCCTGAGCTCCCCCTTGTAACTGTGCTAATGCACTCGTACTATCCCTGTTTCCACAGCCCTGCAACCCTCCCTGGGCCTGTCTTCCCCTCAAAGGTCTGACAACTTTGAGAGGGGGGTTCTATTTATCAGGGTGCCCGGCAGCACAGCAGCAGGCACAGAGTAGGACCCCAGTCTTTTCTAAAAGACATTGCCTCTGTTAATAACCCTTGCTGGATGCTTGATTGGTTACTTCCTTCCCAAGGTATTTATCATAACCCTGTAGTAGTCTGTTTTAGGATTTTACCCAGAATCACATCAAGCTCACTACTTTGCAGTTTGTAGAATCTATGACAGTCTCCCTTTTTCTAAGGATTAAAAAAATAAAAGAAGGTTTAAAAACAGAAAACCTATTTTTCACGCTTGGATCTCCAGCTGCTCGCCATGGTCCACATGACCCATTTGCAAGTTCTCTCCGAGGCTGAGGTGCGATTTGTCTGCACCTGGAGACCTGGCCTCCCTGAGGAGCTCCGGAGGGTGAAGGAGAACTAGCTCAGCCCTCAGGCGCAGATCGGAGAGCCAGGGTATACATTGTGCCCCTCCTCTCCCCCGATCACATGAAACTTAAACAAATAGTTTCATCTCTCTAAGTCTAAGACTCCTAATATCTAAATAAGATAGTGCCTAAAACCATAGAGTTATAGGACAAATTAAATGAGACCATGCAGGTAAATCATTGACTACAGAAGCCTTCAAACGTGTTACCGTTACTCTCGGACATGGGTTTTCTCCAGGCTGGACTTCCATTTCTCTATCGTCAGTGTTTGTTCTATGCTTTTCAACCCAAAGATTATTCTTTGTTGCCCAAAACGATGGTGAACAGAGGTGGAGGAGCTCTGTTTTTTTTTGTTGTTGTTGTTTGTTTGTTTTTGTATTATTGATCAGCACACAAGTCCCTCCCCTACACCTTGAGGGACTTCCACTGAATATAATTTTATGGGTTTTGTTGCCCTGAGCATTTCTCACCAGGCGCGTGGGAATTAAAGCCTGCCTAATATTGTTCTCTCGAAGTCTTGCCTCTTCTGTCTGGCTCCAAGCACTCATTTCTATCTTCTGCAAATCAGAACTCATCAGAGAGCTCCTGCTGTAGCCATCCTGGTTTCCCCAAGCAGCCATTTAATGACCCCTCCCTGGGAGGGTCAGTGTTTGCATAGTCTGAGCTCTGTGGTTTTGACAGCTTCTCATCTCTATGACCTTCCCTCCAGGTACCTACTTCTCTGGGGCTTTGCCTTACCCGGTCCAGCTTTCCTCCCTGGCTCTCACTGCCGCAGGGATACCATGGGCACTTCTCACAGGCTCTTCTCACCCTTGGTTAGGATTAGATCTAAAGCAGCAGTTCTACTGGCTACTTTCTAACTAAGCAGGAAAATCCATGGAGACTTCTAGTGCAAAAGGGTAAACACCAGTTCCCACCGAAAAAAGCAACCCTAATGAAGGGACTTCAAACAGCCTGTAGCCAGCAAGAGAGATGATGGTTTGGGCCCTGGATAATTTTGCATCCCTTAAATCATGTTTATCCAAATAGCCACTTCATCTAAGTGAGGACCATCTTGGTGCTGCGTGGACACACGTCCTCCCCCATTACCTCCCTGGAGAGAGAGCCTGAGGAATGCCTTCTCCTCGCTGAGCCCATTTCTCATCCCCATCAAGAGGGTGTTGCATGATCTCAAAGGCCTCATCAGTATGAAAGTTTTGGGATTTTAAGTATAGACTAAGGGTTCCTCCTTATATCTAATGTTTGACCAAATAACAAAACAAAATATACATCGAAGAAGCACATTAGAATTCAAACAAATTTTTCAAGTATTAAGCAAAATATAAACGTCCTATCTCTTTTCATGTTTTCCTTTTCTTTTATGTATTAATCAAGTTCTCTTTTTCTAAGTATTCATTCCTTTGCAGTGAGACTGCCAGGAAGTCTGTGTTTTTAGCTGCTGTTCCATTTCCCCAGTAGGTGGCACTCCATTACAACTTTCAATGACTACCTTCTGCCTACAAAGTACACAGTCCAGAAAATAAGCATGTAGACAACGTGGGGAGCCTTTGTTTAGCAAACAGAGATAAATAAGAAGCCTTTATATTAATAATGCACCTAAAAATTCATTGATTTTCTAAATTGTAAACAACTAGGCTCTACTTGTAAAGTGTCATAAAGTAATCAGAATGTTTTGATATATACATGTCAGACATTTATGATAAAATTATGATACCCTTCAAAGTGATGAAACTTTGAAATTATGGGTGATCCAAAATGCTGCTGCCACATTGCTATTTAAAGAACATTTAGAAAATAATTTTCTGGAAAATACACCCAGGATGGATTTCTTGCCTACATGAGAAAAACAACTTCAGTGCCTCCTTCTGGACAATCCTTCCCCAATAGCATCATCTTCCTGGATAATACTCACATTCAAGAGTTGTTTGAGTCTTTCCCCCTCCCCTGGAAAGGGTTTTTTCAAATATTTTACACAATCAAATTTGACCATCCACTTTTAATTATTTTGGAAAGAGCAGAACTTGGCGACACATTACCATATTTTCAGCCCATGCGTTTTGTCGCCCAGCTAGTTGCTTTTGCCATGGTGGGTACGGCATGGCCCACATTGTAGGGAGATTTATTCTGGTATACCGGCAAGCAAAGGAGCCAGTAATAAATGAAATGGGAAAGGCCTGTAGCATCGGGAAACATGAGTTTTACAAATTTGAATTTGGCTTCTGAGAAAGGTGAGGTGAGCAAAGATCTCACCAGACTCAGGTCATGAAGAATCAGATGCTGCTTCAGGCCTGGAAATGGATTAGGAACCTTGGTCCTACCATATAGATCTTACCAGGATGGTCTTGCTGTCCTTGGTCCGGATGCAGGGCCTGGGACAGGACTGGCTACCTGATAGATACCCTTGGAGCTAGAACCATCCCTGATCCTTATCTGCATGCATTCTTGTTCTCCTATTGGAAGGGACAACCTGAATTTTGGGTTATCTGCTAAAAGCACTAGGCTGAGTTAGCCCTGAAGATCAGTTGCATGATCTTCTTTAAACTTCTAGTTACATAACAATTGTTTCCTAGTTGCTTAATCCAGTTTGAGTTGGGTTTTCTGTGATTTGCTCCTTCAGCTCCCTCTGGTGGTCAAAGCCTCACCCACAGGCCACCGCACAAATTAGTCACTGAAGCTTGGCTGGTTATTGTCACAGTTATGATGATGCAGGTTTCAGTGGAGCGGTGGAGAAACCATGCCATCTGGCTATCAGGTGAGGGTTCCTTGGGTAAGCCCTCGCGGACTCTGAATGACTTTCATTTTAACCTTCAATATGCTTTCTCCTCTGCTTGAAAATCTTCTGCCATGGGAACTTGAGATTAAGCTGACAACAGCAATTCTATCAATAGCCTCTATTTCTATAGTCCTATTAAGTTTTTCCTATTCCTAATATTTGTTGAGCATTTACTATAGGCTGATTCCTGTTATAAGCACCTTTCTTATATTGACTTATCGAATCCTTAAATCAACCTTGCAAGGTTGGTATGGTTATTATCTCCGTGTTTTAGAAGAAAAGGTTGTCATACATCATCTCATTTGTCACAAGCCAGAGAGAACAACGTATATTCATCTCTTAGATTCATCCACACAAGTTTGTGATGTAAATGAGCTGTTGAGTCCATAAAGAGGCATCAGGCTTATGGCAGTGGCCCAGGCAGGCCTTGTTCCAGGAGCTACGAGGCCAAAGGGTGTTTGGTTTGTGGGGGCCACTATCACCAAACTTCCCTCAGAAATGTCAAACCAGGACTTTCAGGAAGTTAATCAGTAACACATGGGTAAGGGCCAGCTTCCAAACAGACTTGGGAACAGAGAAGAGAAAGGATCTGGATATGCATATGACCTCTGCGATGGGCCAGCGCTGTGGTCTTCCAGCAGGGGACCAACTGTCCCCGTTTGTCTGGGACGGAGGGGCTTCCCAGAATCTGAAACTTTCAGTGCACGCACCAGGAGGTTTCCAGGAAAGCCAGGACGAGTCACTCTATCTTTCAGAGAAACTCAGTCCTACTTCAAACTACCAGAGACTCCAGGGGCCTCCTGGCTTACCTCAGAGTTCTCAACACTCCTAATTTGGTTTCCTTCTCCCTCCATTACTCAGACAGGGACAGGGTCTATGTGTCCAGCTCTATGTCACTTTCAAAGAGCTTTCCCAGTTGGTTTCAGTACAAAGAAAGAAAAGCCCTGCTTCATGCAAGTAATGAACTTGTGGAACTTATTAGCTCTAAAAATAGAACTGATAGGAAAAAGATTTAAGTTTGGGTGTTTTTTAAGTTCAGAACACGCTACCCAAAATATGGCACTCCGGCATATAGATTAGCTTGAGTAAAAGGAACTTAAAAAAACAGTAGATGCAAGAAAGGGACTCTGGTCTTCCCTCCCCCCCCCCCCCCCCCCCCGGAAAACAGGGGATAAAGTCCCCATGTGACGGGTGCCTTCCCTGTACCAGGAGGAAGAAACATTCTTACCACCAGAAATGGGAAGTCAAGGCTGAAAGAAGTCTGTATAAACAGACCTTGTTAAAGTAACTCTTACATTCCTTTAGTTTCCCCATATATTTTAGTTACTTTTCCACAATCCCACTATTTGTTCAACCTAGTATATATGCACTTAGGTCTAGTCACTTCTTTGGGTCTTGTGTGTGTGTGTGTGTGTGTGTGTGTGAGCTCCCATGTACATGTAAATAAAATCCATATTTTTCTCCTGTTAATCTTTGTCTATGTCAGTCCAAGCTGGAGATGCTAGAAAAGTGGAGGAAAACTTTACTTCCTCTATAGGTGAACTAATGACATCCAGATCTCTAAAAGATTGGGAACATTAAGATGGGTGTAAGGAAAGGAAGGGTATCGCCCTTTGAATATCCCTCAGGCCTCTGTTAGCCAATAAAATAGTAGCCCGGGTGGACCATGGGTTTGACTCAGTGTTGCAGTTCTTATATACAGCAATGCTTATGGGTGTTTGGGGGAGAAAACAAGGAATAAATAACCTTGACTAAAATAAATATATAACTGAAAGAAGTTTTTAAAAAGAAAACCAATTTGATAGAGTCAAGTGAGTTTATTTATCCTTTCTTCCATTTTGCCTAATTTAAAATACTCATAAGAACCAAGAAGAAAGATAACTCCAGTCACTCATCTTTTTAAATCTCTTTCTTATACCTTAACTTGTTAGATTCAAATGACAAGTCTTCCTGAGTGGGTAGGCATATAAAATCCCGAAGAGAAGGGGCCTGCCCAGGACTTGCCTCCTGGAGAGCCATCCCTGGTTATTTAGGAAACCCTGCCACCCAAGTCCCACCCAGCCACGGTTTCAGACCGTGGACCCTGAGCATTTCCAATTTGCCACGCTTAAATCCATCTTCTCCTAACTCTTGATTTTGGCTCTGAACTCTGCATGTAATCTCTGCCTTTAGCCCCTATAGACACGGCGTTTAATCTTCTTCTTCAATCATCAAGAGTTTAGCTACACACTTTGTTTGGCTTGTCCTTTGGGTTTCTGGGGTTCTCCGTGGGTCCTGATAGAAAATCACAGCCTTAGCCTTGACCCCTCAAAATCTAATCCACTACCTAGTTACTTAGCTGGATAATATTGGCCTCTCCTACAGGGAGTCAGGCCTGAGACTCAGGTGATCTAGAATCTGGTACTAACTGTTCAATGCCACGGGCCTCAGTATTTTCAGATTAAAATAGGGGTAATCCCTACCCACCTCATAAGGTACTTGGGAGTCCTCAGAACAACTTCATAAACCCATGAGGAAGAGTGTTATGATTCTAAGAGCCTCTTTCCTCATAACATTGTCCTTGACTGTGTTTAAAAATAGGCCCTATGATTTCCAACTTAAAAAAACACACAAAACCCTATGCTGATCCAGACAAGCAAAGCAATTAGAGAGTATAAGTAAACACACCCTGTTAAAAAGAAAGGTACTGTCTAAAACTGATTCCCAGGCTTGATTTGTATTCAGAACTAATCAGTAGCACAGCAATAGGAAACCTCTGATAAACCCCATTTGATATAATAAAATGATGATCATGATTGTTACTCCAAGAGAGAAGACACACCTAGTGGAGACATCACTGCCTCCAGAAAACTGCTGAACAGGATCAATAAACATGATCCAGGCAATTCCAGATTTCTGGGATCAATGAAACCATGTCTCTGCTCAGCACTTTCTCCAGAAGTATCTGAGTCAGCCCTTTGCTACCATAAAGGTCTGGTTTCCTACTAGTTCTCAAATCCCCAGGTTCAGACATGTGCTTCCTGGTGGGAAGCGTCCTCATTCAAGAAGACAAGCTTTCTGATTAAACACCCTTTGTCTCCCTTATATCTCTCCGGGATAAAATTCATTCAGTCTTTTAAAAATAAAACACATCTGCTTAACCCTGTGTTTTTTGTTGTTGTTTTTTTAAATAGCCATGTCATGTACTGACACTGAACAGCAGAGACTACACAGAAGAAATCTCTCCCCACTGTTGCTTTATCCATTTAACACGTGTGAATCTGTGATCTCAGCGTTCCTTGTGCCCGGTGACTAATTGAGTTTGAGACAGTGGCTGTCAAATGCTGGAAAAGGAATGATTTATGCTAAAGATATTTTTGGTCTCTGATATGCCCAGCTTCATAGGGAATAAAAGAGGTTGTTACCATGTCCGGATGGTGACAATAGGCAGAGTCTAACAATGGAATTACCCCCCTACAACTAGCCAGTCTATTAACTGAATGCATTGAGTTTCTAGCTTTGCTTTCACCCTTTGCTCCTGGGTAGGTGATCCTGCAGATTTTATTTGCATTTATTTCAGCTGCACCATTTATCCCATTCCCAGTTATCCTGCCCTGGGATCTTATTGAAGCTGCCACTGGGAACCATGGAGATAAGCAATAGCCTCAGCAAAGAGCCAGCTGCCGAGCCCAGCATCACCGTTCAGATGATGTATGCTCCAGCTCCGCCCCTCTCTCAGAAACAGTGACTCAGAAATGTTCCCATTACCCTTGGAGGAAACTCATTTCCTGCCCGTAATCTGATTACCATTCTCTCACTTGGGACTGTAACTGGTTTTATAATACTACCCTCGTGGGGGGTGGGGGGTGGGGAGGAGGGCATGGAGCTGGTTTTTAATTGTTTTAACATGCACAGGGTGCACAAGTCAGAACCGAAACGTGTCAACCGGTGAGCTTTAGAAATACCAATAACGTTTCAATGCTGAATTCTGGTGACTATATATTTGTCTGTTTCATCACAGGGATAATTTCATCCACTCGCCAGATCTGAAAGACCGGCATGGATCACGATGCTAAGGGACTCTGACTTTCTGTGGCATTGCTTCATCGGGTCTTCTGCTGCCCCTGGGACTTGGCTCTCATGGATCCAGGAACTGTTTTCCCATCTGCAATCTCCTCCAAGCTCTATTGATCTTATGCCATATGTCCTGCCCCAGGTAACACGGACAGAGCACCCTCCAGCTCTGAAGATCGAAGATCGGCCCTGAGGACGTACCTCTCTCCACTTCCCACCCTCAATGTTGCTCTCAGCCCCAAACACTGACTCCTACAAGGTTTTCTGCTAATGTGTCAGCTGGGTCTTTGGTGATGAACATAGAAATGGAAGCAAAATGCCTCCAAGGGTGTAGATACCTAGGAGTGGGGAATTCAAAGGACGGGTATTCACATCTCAGGGCAACAGAGGAAATGAAATCTCACTTCCCTGCTCTTTCATGTTCTACCCTCCTGTCTCCCATCCGGTGTCAGTGCCTTCCAGCTGCCCCCACAGCTCTGCAGCCCTTCTCAATACTGGTTGCTTCCCTATGAAAGAGGCTCCCTTCTTTTCTCTTTCCCCAGCCACTGTGCTCAGAACATTCGACTGCAAGAATCATGCTGTGATACAGCTGTGACTCTCAGCTACAAGAGGTAGAAACCCAACTCACACTTAAACCACGAAGGGAATTTACATAGATGGGAAGTTCCAGGGCAATCTAACTCCAGGAATAGATGGATCCAGGCTTCCGACAATGTCTCCTGAGATCTATTGCTAGTCCTAAGCTCTGCACTATGGTCTGGGCTTCATTTTAGGGTGCTGCTTCCCTATGGCAGAGAGAACCACCAATAGCTGTAGATTTGCTCCACTCTTACAGCTAGTGGTCCCAATAATTTGAGTGAAAATCCTAGGTGGGCTCTGATTGGCCTGGCTTAATCATGTGTCATTCCCCCAACCCTTTATCATGGGTGGATTGTGGCAGTTGGGATAGAAGACATTGTTTCCCCGCTGCTGGCTTATGCACTACCGTCTAACTCCCAGTTTGGGCATCAGTTTAGTGCCTCCCATAACTTCTCCACCACCCAAAGGCAGGATGTGACATGGTCTAACAACACAATACAACCACTAAATTTCTGTTTCTCAAAGTGAACCATATGGACAGCCCAGGTGGTTGTTAAAATGCTGATTTCTGGGTCCCACCTCAGACCTATTAAATCAGAATTGGGAGAGAGTGGGACCTGAGAGTCTCTAGTTTAACAACGCCCCCAGGTGATTCTTGTGTACTCTGAAGTTTCAGATCTACTGCCCAGATCTCAGGGGCTGGAAAATGGCCACTAGTCATTTTTTCCTCCCCCGTCTCTCCTCTGGCTCAGTGCGAGGACTCACCTGCGCCCCCTACCACATAGTCGGTGAATGGGCCCGAGGCAAATCTCAAGCACGCCCAGAGGACACTGAGAGTGAGGCCTGGAGATGAAGGTCAGCAATTGGTTGTTAGGAAAAGGAAGTCTGGGGTGAATACAGGAAGCTAAATTGCTGTCATAAAGGGGGTTGGAGCTGGAGAAGCAAAAAGCAAGCCACTTTGATGGCTGTGTGGCCACAACTAGGAAAAATCTGGCTGAATTCCAGAGATACAGGGCAATGCTAGCTGGCTTTTGTTTTGTCTTTTTAAATTTGTTCTGACTGGGTATTTATGTATGACTAGCTTATGTTTGCAGAAGCAAAAAAAAATAAAAATAAAAATGTGTTTATACAGCAAAAAATTGTGTTTATACACAATGTAGAGAGAGAAGAAGTTTCTTATTTGTTCTATTGGGACCTGGAACAGAGTAAAAAAAAAATAGCAACAAAAAGTTTCCTAATAAACAGAAAGAATAGATACAGAATTAAAGGATGGATACTGTAAGAAATATAACTAGGAATCAAAACAAGTATCTGACCAGGCACTCACACTTTCTTAAAGGGGACAGGTCTTCTCTAATTTTATCAGGTTTGCTCTCCACTTGGTCACACTCTGACTCTTCTGGTCCTGCCAGTCTCCTTTGCATTCTGGCTTATGGTTCCAAAACTTTAATGCACCCTAGCCGGTTTGGCTCAGTGGATAGAGCATTGGCCTGCAGACTGGAGGGTCCAGGTTTAATTCCAGTCAGGGGCACTTACCTCAGTTGCAGGCTCCTCCCTGGCCCGGCCCCTGGTTGGGGCTTGTGCAAGAGGCAACCAATCGATGTGTTTCTCTCACATCGATGTTTCTCTCTGTCTTTCCCTCTCTCTACACTCTCTAAAAACCAATGGAAAAATGCTCAGGTGAGGATTAAAAAAATAAACAAACAAAAGTTTAATGCTCCTGAGAATCACCTGGAGGGCTTATAAATCAAGGTTTTCTGGTCTACCCACAAAGTTTCTGATTCAGGGGGACAGGGGTGGGGCCTGAGAATTTATTTTAAATTTATCTTTATTGTTGAATGTATTACAGATGTCCTCTCCCCCGCTCCCCATAACCCCCACCACCCTATTTCTATCCATACCCCAGGCCTTCCCCACTATTGTCTGTCCATGGGCTATACATGTATGCATATAGTTTATTGGTTAATCTCTTCTCACAGCTCCCTTCCATCTGAAATACATACATCTGTTGCAAACTTCAATGTCTCTGGATCTTTTTTGTTCAACAGTTTATTTTGTTCATTAGATTCCACATGTAAGTGAGATAATGTGATACTTGTCCTTCTCTGACTGGCTTATTTCGCTTAGCCTGATACTCTCCAGATCTCTCCATGCTTTCTCAAAGGGTCAGAGATCCTTCTTTTTTACAGCTGTATAGTATCCTACTGTGTAAATGTACCACAGCTTTTTTTAAAAAATATATTTTATTGATTTTTTACAGAGAGGAAGAGAGAGGGACAGAGAGCTAGAAACATCGATGAGAGAGAAACATTGATCAGCTGCCTTCTGCACACCCCCCACTGGGGATGTGCCCACAACCAAGGCACATGCCCTTGACCGGAATCGAACCTGGGACCCTTGAGTCCGCAGACCGACGCTCTATCCACTGAGCCAAACCGGTTTCGGCTGTACCACAGCTTTTTAATCCAATCATCTACTCATGGGCATTTGGGCTGTTTCCAGATCTTAGCTGCTATGAACATATGAGTGCATATATTCTTTCTGATTGATGTTTCTGGCTTCTTAGGATTTGCATTTTTCACAAGTTCCCAGTGCTGCTGCTGCTGCTGGCAGGGTCCTCCTTTTGATTAGCACTGGCCTAATTTCATCCCTTTAAGCCACTTAACCCCTTTATGCCTCAGGTGCCTCATGTATACACTGGGGATAAGAACACCTATTTGATATGGTTTTTGTGAGGATTAAATGAAGTTGTTCCTCATAAAGTGCTTGGAACACTTTCTGGAATTTATTAGTCCCTCAATACCTGTGGACCAAATGAGAGGGGGCTGTGATAAGGATGCTCTCAGCTATGTGTGCTATAAAATCCTCCACACTTGCTTTGCAGAACTTAAGTGGTCTCTCCAAATGGGTTCTTTTCTCCTCCTTGCCCTCATCAATACATCCTTTCAAACTATCCTACCTAATAATCCTACCTAATAATAGACAAATATGCAAATTGACCGCACCTTTGCGATACCCAAGCCACGCCCACCAACCAATCAGGATGAGTATGCAAATTACCCCAACAAAGATGGCGGCTAATTTGCATATCAAGACAGCGTAGAAAGAAGCCAAGAGCTGCAGAAGGGAGCAAAGCTGCGGAGAAGCAAGCAAGCCGGGGGGAGGAGAAGGGAGGAGTGGAGGCGGGGCTGGGGGAGAAGGGAAAAGCAGGCGGGCTGGTGGAGAAGGCGGGCCGGGGGACAAGGGAGAAGAGCAGGCGGGGCGGGGTAGAGTGCAGCAGGAAACCCTATTACAGGATTTTTCCTGCAACGGGAACGCTAGTACTACAAATAACACCTAAAAGTGATTTGGTACCCACTATGTGCTAAGAATATGAAGCACTTACCATGCCTCTTTCTGTCACCTTCACAACAATCCTGTGTGACGGGACTACCACCCTACTGCTGTAGGCAAGGAGAATGAGGCTGCAAAAGAAACTAGGTGTCTTAAGCATGTTGCTCTATGTTTCACAAGCTCTAAGTGGCAAAGCTGGGATTTGAACCTCCTAATAAGCCCATTGTCTGCAGAACCCATGCCCTTCACCACCCCAGACATAGCAAATACTGGTAGGTTTTATTATTCAGTCATCCCATCTGCTAGCAGCTGCCTAGGGCACAGGATTCTGAGGCCTAAATATCCTGACACAAGGGAAAAGATTGCTGGAATTGATTAGAAATATCTAGCTGCCATGCAAGCTAGAGAGGGGTGTCAAAACATAGACCAGATATTTGCTGCCCCTGCACTTTGCTATGGCAACACAGATGGGGGTAAAGGTTTCCTAATTGTATTGAAGATTATATTTAAATACACACAAATCAGGTGAATGCTCCCAGGAGGTGCTAATGATTTCAGATCTGTAGTCCAGCTCCCCTGCTCACTGTAATTGAATTCGAATGCTATGTCAGTGCACACCAACGAAGGCAAATAGCTGTGTGACTATGCCATATCTGTAGGTGATCCCAACCCATTTTTCTTTGGTTTTAGAGTTTTAGTTTTGGTTTTAGTTTTCTTTGGTTCTAGCAGGAATATGGTGCTTTAAAGTTGTCTATAGACTAACTGACGTGATTGATAGAGACTCTGGCAAGTTTCTGGACAGTACACATGGATTTAAAGAGGAGAGAGATATTGCATTTTCAGGTAAAACCTGAAAAACACCAAGGCTCTAACTTTCTGAAGGTGACTCCTGATTGTGTGAAGGTATTTTCCACTTCCCTTAAGACCAAGGTTCTCAAACTTCATTGTATGGGAAAATTGGCATTAGGAAGTTTGTTTAAAAAACAGATTGCCAGTTCCCTGCCTTATCAGGATTGTCAAGGATGGAGCTGGGCATTCTGTACTTTAAACAGGTACCACAAGGTCTAAGGACCATACCTGGGAAGCCCTGCCTTCAGCAACAGAACAGCAATTCCCTGTTTTTTCAATATGAGGAAACCGTTTCTACTCAAATTATTTCTCAGATATCACTTGATAGCAGTTGAGAAAATGCAGAATGGCAACAAAACAAAACAAAACCTGCCATTCATTTTGTAGACTATAAATAAATGTTCTATTTACCACAATAATGTGTACATGAATATTTGAATATGAGTAGAAACTGTGTATAAGGTAGTGTTCAATCCATCTATATGCAATGTTCAGTGCACATACAGATTTAAAATATTTGCAGATAGCCCAGTCAGCGTAGCTCAGTGGTTGAGCGTCAACCTATGAGCCAGGAGGAGGTCATGGTTCAATTCCCAGTAGTAGGCTCGACCCCCAATGTGGGATGTGTAGGAGGCAGCTGATCAATGATTTTCTCTCATCATGGATGTTTCTATCTCTCTCTCCCTCTTCCTTCCTCTCTGAAATCAATAAAAAAAAATTTTTTTAAATATTTACAGATAATTCTGCAAACCTTTCATCTACGCCTCTCACAATCATGCCTGCCCACAGAGGTCCACAGGCCAAGATGGGGAACCATTGGCTACAGTTTTGATTCCTCTTACTCTTTAGCATGGCCATCACTCACCTGAGTGGGAGGGGAGAAGAAAAGTCACAGTCATTGGGGACTTATATGGCAGGAGTGGATCCATATTAGCAGCTTTACATACATATTTTCAACTTAAAAGCAGAAGTCCAATTCCTTCTTCTGTCATCTACACTAACAGAGTAGAAACACAAATTTGATTAATACATTCTCATTTTACTATAAAGTCAAATATCTCTATCTCTTATATCTCCATTCTAGTAATTATGCTTTATGTGGCTAAAACCCACACTTGTAAACAACATTGAACCAATGAAAGATGTTGGGCATCTACTGTGAGCAAAACACTATACTGAGTACCATAAATACCTCATTAAAAATTAACTTGGGCTGAATACAGGGGATTCTCATCATTAAAGAGGTAAACATTTGGATATTTTTGGTTGGTACCTCGTCTCTGTTTGCCAAATTCAAAACTTTTATCAAGTTTAGAAGCTGAAAAACAGGAAGGCAGGATTGTCTTTCCTTACTAAAAAGTCACTGGTTCTAACAGATGTGGCTTAAATAAGATTATGATCCCAATCGCCTTTTGCTTAAGCACACGTTCAAATTCCCTGAGAAATCCCTGAGTAGATGGTGGGAGATACTGGTCTCCAATTCAAAATTCACAGAGAAAGTCTATAAAGCACATGTGGACAATAAAAAAATAAAAAAGCCCAATGAATATATGTATAAGACAAAGAAAGATACCACAATTATCAATATCCAAGAAGTGTTTGCTCAGCGTCATGGTCTTGCCCAGCACTGAAGGACGGGCTCAACATTACTGCCTGTTTGCTTGATGTTTTCATAAATGGTAACAATGAGGACTGGGAGTGTGGTAAAAGCACAAACTTAATAACACAAGGACAAAGGCACTCAGAAAGCGGGCTTCATCGACTCAGTTCTGATCATTTCTAGCGAGGCTACGCTTGGATTTAAAACCTAGATGATTGAGCTGTAGTTCATTAAGAAATGCTTGGAGGGTGATGAGAAAGGAGAAAATGAAAACTGCTTCATTGGGAGAATTTTTTTTTTAATGCCATTTGTCTTCGTGACACCAAGGAGAAGCACAAGGAGATTCATCGGCTGCATTGAGTTCGCAGTGACCTTTCACCTCTGTTGATCTCTGACCCAGCTGTTTCAATCACACAGACACAGAAGCTAGGACGCTCGACAAGATGTTTTAGGAGACGGTTTTTCTTTGTCGCGTGGCGGAAGGGAAAGAAGTTGAGTAGAAAATCTCTCCAGCAAGACAAATTGCGCCTGTGTGTTAGCAGACAAAGGGTTAACAGGACATCAGGGCCAGTTTCCTGCTCGGCAGTTTAATTGCTGCAGGCCAAGGAAACATTTGAGGGAGAGAGGGCTGTTAGTGGGGACCTCATTTTTCAAAGGCCTGTCAGAAAGCTAGTCTGCTGAATGGGTTTGATACAGAAAACAAGAATTGGGTCTGTTTCCCAAATTCGAAAGACTAGGCCCCTACTGACTTGTCCCTCGCAGGAATTCGCTAGCTGGTGGCTACCATCGTTCTTTCATCTGTTAACAGATTGTTTTCCAAAAGAGGTATACCGAAAAGAGGGGTGGGGGCAGGGTGGGGGATGTGCGTGATTTGTAAAGCAGAGTTCCCAAAATTGAGCGGGTGTCAGAATCACTTGGAGTATTTGATTCAGTAGATGGGGTGGAGCCCAGAGTTTGCATATTTAACAATTCCTTGGTGGTGCTGCTGGGTGTGGACTTAGAACCAGTGTGTGAGGAACTGGTTCTAAAATATACTTCCCAAGTCCTCTTTCTGCCTTAATAATCACACTTACTCACGCACACACCAGCATAATAAATGCTGCATATTATGTTATAAAATATCAATTATGTCCTAGCTGGTTTGGCTCAATCAGCCTGGGAATGAAAGGTCCTGGGTTCTATTCCGGTCAAGGGCACATGCCAGGCAGGAGTTGCAGGCTTAATCCCCAGTAGGGGGCATGCAAGAGGAAGCTGCTCAATGATTCTCTCTCATCATTGATGTTTCTATCTCTCTCTCCCTCTCCCTTCCTCTCTGAAATCAATAAAAATATATTAAAATATCAATTATTATTATTATTATCACTGTTATTAATGGCTACTTTGAGTAGCAACTGTGTGCCAGTGTTAATCTTCTAAGGCAGGTATTATTGCCCATTTTACCAATTAAGGCCTGATCCAGCCCAAATATCACTCCTAAATTCATGCTCTTCACCACTTTAATACTCTCTTAACAAGTAATAAAACATGAGTCAGAATTAACCAACCTATAAGTAAATGAATTTTCTATATTCTAATAGAAAATATACTAACTCTAAGTGGAAGAATATAAACTTTCTTTTTCCTTATGTCACTTTGAGCTAAAAGAAGGAATATCTGAAGAATACTGCAAAATCAGCCAGCCCCCAAATGGGTACTGACTTCTCCCTAGATGCTTGAGGACCACAGGGCAAGTCAGCTTCCCCACCCACGACACCTGAAACAATATGGGCATAGTCTCCAAGGTCAGTGTCAATGTCAAATAGGAGTGCCACAGGATCTTTCTTCTTTTTCCTTTCTTGCCTTGACACATAGTAGTTAATTGCAAGAGATAATGTGGCACCAAAACAGTGTCTTAGAGCAGTGTTTCCAAGCTCTGCCCCAGCATCAGGCCACCTGGAGGGCCAGCTGAAACTCACGCGCTGTCTCCCCAGTTTCTGATTTCGCAGGACTGGTGCCGAGCCCAGGAATCTGCACTTCCCAAAATTTCTCCAGTAGTGCTGAAGCTGCTGGTCCAGGGACCACATTTTCAGAACCATTGTTTTAGAACAAGCCTTCCTGGATTCCGACCCGTCTTTATTCATTGATTCGGGATAGACTGCTATGTGTGAGGCCCCTTTCTAGCTCTGAAGATAAAGCTGCAGCCCAAGCCAACAAAAGCTCTGCCCTCACAGAGCTCACCATCTAGGAGGAAAAACTGACCAGAAATGAAAATCCATAACGTAAGAAGAAAGACAAAGCAATAAACCTGGGCAGATGAAGGGATTCTGTCTTAGCAGTGTGTTCACCCGTCTGAGGGGATGGTATCCATCGGAGCATTCACCTGAAAGGTGAGGGGGCAGGCAGTGTGGATATCTCAGGGAAGAGAGGGCCAAAGAGGAAGTACAAAGGCCCTGAGGCAGAAATGTGCTCAGTGTGTTTAAAAAGAAAGGAGACCAGTGGCAGCAGGGGAGTGTGCAAGAGAGAGAACAGTAAGAGAGGAGACTCAGATTTAATAGGAATCTGCATTGTTAAAGAGCTCTGCAGGAGCTTTGGAAATGACTTCGCAGATGCACTTATTTCTAAAGTTCATCCAACTTTCCGTAATGTGCATCAACACTATTTTGGTACCTGATCTGAGAGTAGACACAGCTCTGGAAGAGGAAACAAAGAATGCATCCTCAGAGGGTAAGGCTTTTTGACCATGCCCAGGGACAGTTTTGCATAATTTTTATTCAAAGAAATCCTTTCTCTCTCTTAAACAAGAGCCTGAGCCAGCCTTACATATTGAGTGTGGAAACAGAGGAAAAGGGCTGAATCCAAAGAGAAAGGAGCAGCTCTTGGTGACAAACAGGATATGGAAGGCAAAGGGGGGAAAGAATGGCTGTGCATGACTCTGAATGGGGATTTAGAGAAGGAACGGAATTCACATGGATGAGGATGAGTCTGATTTTATACGTGTCTATGGGAATCAAATAAGTGTGTGTGTGTGTGTGTGTGTGTGTGTGTGTGTGTGTGTGTATGCACGCGTGTATTGGGGTGAAGGTGAAATACTGAGACTTGGAAAAAAGGTCATGGCTGTACACAAATAGGTGACAAATGAAGCCCCAAATTAAATAAGTTCCCTGGAGATGTAACTGCGGGATGTGGAGAAGGGAAGGCCAGGACTAAGCCCTGGTGGGGAGATATGACCAGGAGCGAAAGAAGAGATACAGGCTCAACAGCACAGTACAAGACAAGGGCAACAGCCCACCAGCCTGTTAGCCCAGATGACTGTTTCTGACAGAGCTGCAGCAAACACAAAACGGGCAAAGGTCAGTCCTCCTGTCCGTCAAGCACATAGGTATGCAGCCAGCTGGCTTTGTGAAAGGGAGGTTGCATTATGCAGAACACTTTACCCCATAAATAAGTCAGACTCAATTATTTTATATCAAAACAATATCTTAGCTTTTAACGAGCACAACTGCCAATACCCAGAGTCACGCATTATAAATCACTATTTGCTCCTTCCTACACTTTCTAATTTCATGCTAAGGAGACAGGGCTGAATGGGGTCATTAATCTGAATTAGAAATACTGTGACCGGCTCTGCACTCTGCTTGCTAACATTGTGCGGCTGCGCTGGAGCTGTAGGGGTTTTACTTCCCTTACAGTTCTGGGGAAGAGGTGGGGAGAGGAAAATGCTGAGCTAGTCTTAATTTTTAAGCCCTTTTTCATTGCAGACCCCATTTGGGCATCTCACATTGGGCTTTAAAATCATTGCTATTGTTGCAATGCTTTTCCTGAAGCCCTGGTCCAATGACAAGCTTTGCTCAGCCTCTCCTGGAACTCTAGAAGACTCACCTATGCAGCCTAAACTAATGCCCCCCTCTATGAGAAAATGGGGGGGCTTGTATCTTTTTCTGGCAGAAATGACACTACTCATGGACGTTTCACTGATGAGGCCGTGGAGGGAAGGCTCTGAATGAAGCAGGAGCTTCTGCAAGGCAGCCGTGAGTTCAGTAAGTCTGTCCACCACGGCCTGCTTGCTTTGGAGGAAATGCAATGGATGGTCCTTGGAAAAATGTAACTGCAAAGCCGTCAGTCAGAGCTTTCAGATATTTATTTCACTTACATTAACTATTTACATGTGGGTTGGGAAAATAGACAGAAAACTCAAGTTTGGGAAAATAGACAGAAAACTCAAATAATTTACCTTCTTCTTTAGGATTCTGTTAAGAATATTGATGAAACTGCTGGGGCTAACAGGAATCGGGAAGTATCTGAAGATTCAGAGGAACATCAGCCTTGTGCTCCCCACTCCCCTGAAACAGCACAGATGATAGCAGACATATAGTACTGCAACTTTTGGTCAAAATATGCCTTTCTTGACTCACCCCATCTTGTTCTGACCCCTGATTGGTCACAGTCATTACTGCTAACAATATTATTAGTGGAAATGCACTAAAAATGAAAGTGGGTTCCAAAAGGGTTGGATACATTTCCAGCAGGCAGGTCTGTTAGGGTGTGTCTGCAGGTGAAGCTGAAACTTCTAAGATCATCATGGAGAACATCTACACCTACACACACCACCCCCCAAGTCACATGTCCTCCAAGACCCAGAGTGCAGAGCTGAAGGAACTGGGTCTGAGCTAAGGGTCATTCATTTGTCTGTCCTGTCCGCTGGGCCCCATCACAACATTCCAGAGTCCTTGGAAGCTGGGAGCATGGGATCCTCAAATTTCCTTTATGGCTTGTGCTTGGAAAATGTTCCCTCTGACTCATCTCCTGACCCCCACCCTCCCTCCCATGGTCCTGGATAGTGAGGGGACTGAAATAGTCCCAGTTGCCACTTTGCTCAGAGCCTCTCAAGCTGACCGGCATGCCAGTGCCCCCTCCACCTGTCCCACCTCCTCCTGGAAGACCCACAGATGACTGTAGTCAACTTGCTTCGGAGCCTTGTCAGAGCCTTGGTTGGGCTTTGGGTGTTTTGTTGCTGCTCTAGAGCTATGGAAAATTGGAGTAATTTTCTGTGATCACAACCCCAGGGTCCCAAGTCAGTGTAATTATAAGTCAATCACTTCGCCTCCAACTCGGGTTCCTCTTCCCTTTGGGCAGGTAAAGTCATTACCATAGCTCCTTTCTCCTTGCACAGGCCATTTACCTCCTGTTTCATGACTCTTCTCAACTGAATGTTATTGTGGGGAGGGGAGAAGTGGTATTTATTTATTTAACTCAGAACAGCAGAAGGCCTATCTGTCATCCACTTCCCCACCCTCCACAGCCTAGGGCTCCTTCCGCTTCCCTGAATGTGAGTGCAGGGCAGGTGATACCCAGAAAGAACCCTTCCCAAGGCACAGCGCTGAGGCCCCAGCATGCAGCCCTCAGCCCACTACAGTCAGGACTGGAGAGGAAGCAACACTCTTTTCCAGGGAGGCACAGGGCAGGACCAAGGCAGAAGGCTTTATGTACACTGAGAAATGTGAAGATTCCCTTCCAAACAGGTCCCCATCTCCCTCATACACTAACAGCAAAGAAAAGAGGGAATGCCTTCTCGAATTGAATGAAGCAGTTCCAAATACAGGGTGGGCATTTATGAGTTAGTTTTATTGAGCCAGAATCAAGGGAGCTGTTTAAATTCTCCCTGGACACCCCCTAATTTTCTTTTCCCTCCCTGCTCCATGAGTGATCCCGCCAAACAACCCCACAGAAAGTGTTCATACTAAGACTCTTCATGAGGAGGAAGGGATTCCCACCTTGGCCTAAATCCAGCCCACAGAGCTCAGCCCTGGGGAAGTTCTGTGCCTGGAATGCCCCTCCATCTCTGAAACTTTAAAATCCCCCTGTGAGGTGCATTTCCCGGCTTCCAGGTTTGCAAGTTCCCGTTTCTGATGGCACAATTTTGCAGTGAACTTGGAACTGAATTCACTGTCCATTCCTGCCCCTCTGGCACATACCTCAGAAGCTTGTTGCATTTTTAATTGAGTAGGTTAGCTGCTGTCAGCATTTCCACAATCATTTCTCATATCCTTCCTTCTGCATTTTACAGTATAGCAGCAATTCCCTAAAGATGATGTCAATAAAGCAGCAGAAAGCAGGAGAGGATGGCCACAGTCTGGGGGGCCTGGGTTCAAATCCCAAGTTAGCAGCATATGAACTGTGGGGCCTCAGGCAAATTATTCAATCTCCCCAACTTCTAGTGTCACCATGAATGAAATGGGGGTGATACCGGTACCTACCTCATGGAATAGCTGTGAGGATTAAATAAGAAAATGAACAGAAATATTCATCCTGGGTTTGGAGCAGCACTACCCAATTGATATAAAAATGTGAGCCACATATGTAATTCTAAATTTTCTAGTAGCTTCAATTTCTTTTTTAATAAAAAAGGAGAAGCAGGTGAACTTAATTTTACTTATATATCTATACTAATAAAAGGATAATATGCTAATTAGACCAAGCATCCTTCTGGAAGTCCTTCCGGAGAAAGCCATGGTGGCAGGGGTCGAGGCAGAGGCGATTAGGAGCAACCAGGCCGGCAGGGGAGGGCAGTTAGGGGCGACCAGGCAGGCAGGCAGAGTGGTTTGAGGCAATCAGGCAGGCAGGTAGGTGAGAAGTTAGGAGTCAGTGGTCCCAGATTGTGAGAGGGATGTGGGATCAGGCCTAAACCAGCAGTCAGACATCCCCCGAGGGGTCCCAGAATGGAGAGGGTGCAGGCTGGGCTGAAGAATCCCCTCCCATGCATGAATTTTTGTGCACCAGGCCTCTAGTTATAAAATATTATCATTACAAAACACCAATATAAAATATATAAGTGAATCTATCTTTAAATTCTTTTGGTGTACTAAATCTTTTGAAATCTCCCATGTGTTTTATCCATCCCAATGTGGACTAGTTACATGCCAAGTACTTATGGATGGTGGCTACAGTATGGGCAGCACAGGTCTAAAACCTGGTAAATATTCAGTAAAGGCAAGTTCCTCTCACTGAGACTGTCTTTCCATGCCTCGGAGTTTAGAGGTATTTGGAAATAAACTCAGATCACCTTTACCCCCAGTGCTGAAAGGCTGTCTTTAAGTTTCAATGTTGGTCTTTTCCTGCAGGAGAGCAGGCAGACTTGGTACCCAGCCACCTCTATGAAGATAGAAAGTTTTGTGGATTCTCTGCTCTATTCTCCTGATCTTGCCAAATGGGTTGCTGTTGTTACTGTCCTGGTTTTCTGGAGCCCTGTCCCTCCGTGGTCTAGACTAATCTCTTACTGGATGCCCAAGCACCTTATACAAAGCCTATGCTCATCCCTCAGCCTCTTGAATGCTGCCAGTGATGAGCAGCTCACCACGCCTCTGGGAATGACCTTTCCCTTTCAGATGGCCGTGGTTATAAGAAACCTCTTTTAGAAACTCCTTCTTCTCTGTACCTTCTATTCATTGTCCTAATAACCAACCACTGGAGAGAGAAAGGTCAAAGTCGTCCTCCGTATGACAACTCTACCAATATTTTAAGTTGGCTCTCAGGTACTCTCTAGTTCCCACTGTGTGGAGGATAACCAGCCCCAGTTATTTTCATGGTGACTGATAGGACAGTATGTGAAAGTCCCTCTTCATGCTACGTGTATGTGGTAGTTGTTATGTGTCCTTTGCAAAGAGCAGCCCCCAGAACTAAACATAAAATGTGCAATCTGGGCCTTACAGACAAATGTTCCTGATTGTGGGCAACCTCGTCACCACTGCCATCTTTGCCACAGCCTCACTGCACCCTCAGCACCTGGTGGCAGGCAGCCTCTCAGCCCAAATGAGGCCCTGCATGCCCAGCTCCATGCCGGATGCCAGGCACTCTCCACCTACCAGCTGGAGTGTTGCCCTGAGGCTGGCTTCTCTCCCTTCCAGCCCATTGCAAGGAGAACCAGTTCCACCTCTCCTCCCACATGCCGGGGTCTCTGAGCCCTTTCCAGCCACTTCACAGTTTCACACAGAGGCAGGGAGCCTGGAGCTGCCTCAAAAAGTCCTTTCTCTGGGGGCTTAAGGTTGCACCCCTGCACTCCTCTGGCAGTGGGCAAGCCCATGGCCAGCTTCCCTTATGTGATATGGAGATTCCTGCCTTGCCAGGATCCCAGCACTGGGGCTGCAGGTTTGGCCCCTCCTCTTTGCGGGAGTGGGGGGGTGGTGTCGGGGGGTCTCTAGATAGCTCTCTGCCACCATTAAATTCACACCAAACTTCTAGTAAGGTCTAGTTCAAAGAGTGGGGTGAGCAATGTGCAGGGATGTTGGATGAAGCTAAACACACTTCTTCAGAGATGTGGAAGAAAAGGAGCAGCTGCAAGAGAAGATTAAGCTCAGCCTCGCTCCCATCAATCAATAAATCAGTCAATCTTTATTGAGCTCCTCTGCCTGCACATGCTCATTAGCCAGCATGGGCCCAAGAGTTACAGCTCTGATTCTGGGATTTGAGGGGGAGGAGAAGGCCTCTGGTCAAAATATTTTCACTTCCCAAAGGTCAGTGGTTTCCCTGTAAGGTCATTAGCTAATTCATGCTAAGGTGTTAATGACTTACAAGCTTTCATCCTTTCTAAAGGGACTTCATCTTGGGGGCGAGGGGCCTGGGTAAGGATAAAGGATGGAGAAGTAAAAGCTAATGGCAAATGTCTCTTTCTTGCCATTTTCTCTAAGGCTTGGCATGCTGAATTTTAATTAGGATCAGAACAGAGAGTAGGGCCTGGGCTCTGGTAACAGTACTGTTTTCATTTCCCAGCTCTTCCCTTACCACATGGGACCTACAGCTGGCTACTTAGAGTTTTCAAGCCTCTGCCCTCTAACCAGTATAAAGGGAGTGTCTGCCAAATAGAGTTGGGAGGATAAAGCACTTAGTACACCTCTCAGTTTAAAACAAGACAAATCACGGTGGTTACTTTTGTTCATATTGAATTAAACCCAGACTAACAAGAGCTATGGCCTTCAGAAAAGGGGATGGATGCTGGATCTTCCCTGGCCTTCACCTATAATAATTCCTATCATCTAGGCCTCATTTGATAGCCTTTTATGATACTGCCATTTGCAAAATTGTCCAAATCTTTTTTTTTATATCCATTCCCATTCATTTATACATCCTCCTTAGGTTACCTCTTAATTAATGTCTCACAAGTTTATTGTTCTAAAATCACCTCCCTGAAATGTCAAAGGCAGTTTCCCTAGCCCAGTGTTTTGGGATTTGGTGACCAAACTGAAATTTTTTAATTTATAATTTTATATATTCTGCCAGTGTCTTAGCTCAGGCTTTTCCCTTTGTGGATCCTACAATGTGCCTACTTCATATTATTTATTCTTCATTCAACAAACATTTAACTGGGTTCCCTTTAAGTGTTGCTGATAAGGGAAGAACCACAAAGGTGGTCCCTTTCCTCAGAGTCATTACATACTAGTAGGCAAAGACAGACAAGAAATAGGTAAACAAGCAAATGAATAAAACAATTGCAGTGTAATGAAGGGTAAAAAAGTATGATGAAGAGAACAAACAAAAGGCTGAGATGGAGCCCACTGGAGAGAAAGTTGTCCCCACTAAGGAAGAGGTGAAAGAGCTCCTGAGACACTGTAACTCAGGGGCCTACATCCCGATGAGCTTGGGGAAGGAAGACAGCGAGTGGGGTGAAGGGATGGGCTGGGGCCAGATTTCAAAGAGCTTTGTATCCAGCTTCTCTATTTATTTTTCAAAAGGAGCCTGAACTTTATTTTAAACGTGTTGAAAAGTTGTTGAAAGATTTCACTCATGGCAGTAACACAATCAGATGCATGCTCTGAAAGACTAGCTTGGCCATCAACTGGAACATGGGTTAAGTTTGGAAAGAGGAAAACATTGTAAATTTGGAGTCTGTTGCTGTAATGTAAATGAGAGCTGATGGTGGCTGGGACCAGGGAAAAAAAGTAGGTAGCTTTCCAGGCACACTTCCGAATCAGGAGAGGACTGACAGGATTCGCTGATGGAAGGCCACCAAGCAAGTAGGTTGAGTGAAAAAATGATCAAGGAGGAAGCAGGATGAGGGAACAAACTATCAAAGGTGATTTCTGAGTTTCTCCATGGAGTCAATGGGTCAGTGTATGGCGGTGTTATTAATGAGATGGGAAAGATACAAAGCAGAGGGTAGAGAATCAAGTGTCCTTTTTCAGACACACATTAATTTTGCGATGTCTGACAAGTGTGATGTGTCACAAAGGTGGATGGGTATGTGAGTCCGGAGCTCATAAACCTCACCAGACATGAATTTGGAAGCCATAGCATGAAGATGACCTAGTAATCCACAGGAGTTGATCCCCTCACCTCCCTCCTGCTAAACCTTTCAGCTCCTCTCCCTCCCGAAGACACAATCCAATGCTATTATATTTGTTGAGTGGCCACCAGGACTGGGCTCACAGTCCTGGTATTTAAACTGAATTACTTGAATTCAGTTTAAATACCATATAAACCTTAAGTGTTTGTATTTTCCCTATGAATACGTTACTGTTTCTGTTAGAAAGATTTAAGTTCTCATTTATTTCTTTGTACCTAATCTCTGCCCATTAGATATTTTTTAGCTTCTGATGTTTGGTAAGTTGCTTACTCTCTAAGAAGATTTCTAACACATGCCAATTTAATATAGACATTTCTAATGTATTGATTTTCTAGTTAACATACAAAGAAAATGTGGGTGAAAGAGAGATTTCTTGATCTTTTTCTTATGGTAGTACATGTGCCTAAGCAAGCCAGAAGCTAAAATTAGAAATGTTCTCTCTGACTCCACAAAAAGTACACAAAGTTTATAAAAGGCCTGGGAATTGAACAGAATGGGAATAGAAAACTAACAAGCCATGATAAGGAAACACTTGATGGCCTGGCATCAGTTTGTGGAGATGGTTGGGTTCACTCTAGTTGTGTACAAATCCCTCTTGCTCTCCTGGTTTCTATCTGAGATGTTGATTACAAAATCATAATCATAACATGCAGGTGTCTCAACATAATTGTGGGCTTTTCATTTCAACTCCATTAGTGGAAGATTTTTTTTTTCACAGTCAGAGAAGAAGGAAGCATACTATCCAAATCATCCAAAAGAAAAACAAACAAACCCTTTAAGAAGTATCTCAAGAAACTTTTCTCAGAAATGCTTCTTGACACAAAACATCTTAATAAGAATATCAATTCAATAGTGGGTCAGAGATAAAATGATGAAACAAAAGTGTTAAGAAAAAGAAAATGAAGACCTATGGAAGCAAATTGAAAACCAGAGCAGTATGATTAAAAAAATAACCAATGGATTGGAAAAAGCAAGGAGCTGTATAAATACCACTGATAATCAAATTATGGCATAGAATAAAGGCTTGAGATAATTAAGGTACATGCATATTTAAAAAGATAAAGCAATAAAAATACAATTTATATAAGAGACATAGGATAACTGATATTACTGAAAAATACTAATATGTGGATTAAATGTTAAGTATTAAAAATACAAATTTAAAAAGAAAGTTTATCTGAGTTGAAGAAAAAAATTTAAAATTATCTATAGTTGGAAAGAACATGTGTTCTGAGAAAATGAAATACAAGACTCTCTTCACCAAGAAACATTCTGGTTAAGCTCCTGAATTTCAGGAATAAAACTATTTCAGGCATTTGGACAGAAAAAGAAAATAATCTACAAGGGATGAAAATCAGGCTTCCTTTGATCAATGGAACAATTGTTCTGAGGTGAAAATGGCATGACCCAATAATGTTATACCCAAGATGGCAATCAAATATAAAAGCATTATGAACTGTGAAAGGACTAAGGGATCATGCTGAAACAATCTAGATAATGAAAACCTGCCAATTCATTTGTAATCAAAATTTAAAACTCAGAAATAGAGAAGGTCTGATTTTAAAAAAATACTTATGGTAAGCATTCAGTCCACGTAAATATTAACTAATAAACATAGGTAAATTAAAGTTACAGGGAAAAAATGTAATGTCATAAAGCCAAACAATGTAAAAATAATAAAACACAAAAATTAAAGGTAAAAAAACCCAGAAAAATTGTGAAAATATGTGACAATATTATTCTCCTATTCTTTCATTGCAAGGAGTAAGTTTAAAATGTTGAAAATTAAAATATGTAACTTTAATATTTTTAATTCCAACATCACTATTTTTCATGTTTTCTTAACTTTAGAAAGCCCTCTTGTGAAATATTTCTTGAGATGAGGAAATAAATATTGGAAGTTCAATAGCTCCTCTAGTCTTAATTTCTATAGATTTAAGTAACATTAAATTAAATAATTTGTTATTTTAAAATAGCATTTATAATTTTATAAACATAATAATAAATTACTTTTATTTTTAAAATGACTGGAAGCATATATGCCAGGACATTATCATCTTTTTAAGTAATAAAATAGAGATTATTTTATTTTTGCTCTTCTTCTGTAATTTTTTTAATTAAAAAAAAATTAAAGCAAGAGTTAGAACTGTACCAGAGGTATCTGATAAAAATTTTCTCTGATTTTTCCCAATTCTAGGGAGAATTTTTGAGCAACTGAGGAACTTGTAAAGCTAATTATATACTTAATCATGCACATATTATAATATGTATGTATGTTTGTATAAATGTTTTTACTACTGGAAAAAATAATTTTTCATTTAATGTCTACTCCTCCTACTCTCCTCCACTCTTCAAATCATGACTTATACCTGTTCTTTCCTTTGTTCAGTGGATTGAAGGAAATACAAGGTGGTATAATGAAAAGGTTGGCTTCCTACTTCCTCACTTAGCCTCAAGTTAGTAGCTTCTCTTTCCAGGCATTCTGCCTCATCTATAACAATGCCTGATGATAGGACTTCGATAAACTACTCTGAAAAGACACTTGGGTTGGAATTGGGGAGCATGAAAAAGAACTGAATATTCTCAATCAGACTACATATCCAATCGGCCACAAGTGGGGCACCAGGACCATTGGTAGGTAGCTGGCTTGTAGCTGAACCAAGATGCTTAGCCCTGAAGATGAAGGCCAACAGCACAAACACATTGGTTACTTTTTAAACTCTTAAATTTTCCTATTATTTTTCTTTCTTTTTTGACTTTAGTAGTACATTTAATTTAATTTCCTATTCTTTTTGAAGGACTTACAAGGGGGTAAGATTGGGAGGACATAGTACAGAAAGCAAGAAAGCATATTCCATAGCTTTATTATTATGCAAAGAAAAGAGAATTTAGGGAGGGACAAAGGTGCAAAGTAGCCATTTGAGAGCTCTTTCAGTAAAATCCTTGCTTAGCTCAGGACTTCACCCCTGCACCTTCCTTTATCCTCACGACAAAGAGTTAAAGAGAAGTGTCATCACTGTGGTCCCCATTTTACGGTATAAATAACAGGGGCTCAGCCCAGTCAGGGATTTCCCCAAGGTCACTATGATAGTGAGCGAGATAGTAAGGATTCCAAGCCAGATCTGCTTACACCGAAGCTGATGCTCTTTCCTGTACTGCCGTCTTTCATAGATAAAGCCATTACAGCCCTAAGTTCATTTAGCAAATGAACAAAGCAGAGAACCTGAAGAAATACATGAAAACAGCTTTCCCAATTTCCTAGTCCCGTGTAGTGAAACCTCTCACTCCTGACTTGACCTGTACCTTTTTCTCCATGGAAAGCATTCCATCCACCTGCTTGGGAGTCCTCCACACGAAGTACACAGGGCTCAGCTGGAGCTGATGCAGAGGAAGTGAAATCGCTTGTGGGGAGGCTGTGGAGTCACACACATGAACTTGCCCCTGAGAACTTCATTCCCCATATCCTCTCATGTCCATATGTATATGACTTAATTGATCTGCTTGCAGCCTCGTCAGCTCACCAGTCGGTGCCATGGAATTATTCTTACATCTAAACAAAAGAATAAAGTTTTTAGAAAATATTGATGTGCTATATATTTCTAGGAAGCTGGGGAGAATTTAGTTCTCTGTCTTTTCAAGTATCCCTTTTACACAGGGGTTTTTATATTTTAAAAAAAAATAGATCCTAAGACCACAATACCAAGCTTCACTCACACCATGGCTTTTGGAGATTAAAAACCAGGTTAGATTAGATTAGACTCATTACAAACAAATTCTTTTAAGAAGTTAAATATCCATTATTTAATTTCTAGTTGGATCCCAGGTGAACAAATGACCTTTGACCTTGATTTTAGCACCTCCACCACCATGACACAACTAATTTAAATTGCACAAGTTTAGAAGCTCAATTATGCTTCCCGATATTATGCAAGTACTTAAGAATCTGATCAGTAAAGACTTTTACTTATTGTCATTTCCTTCTCTCTCCCTTTTTCTACCTGTTTCTAACTTGTGGCCTCATTTTTTAGCCAGCAAAGAGTCTCATGCTCAGAAACACCTATCAACATTAAGACATTTTCTTTAAAATTTTTCTTTTGGTGCCCAATTGATAAGGAAAGGCCAGCTAGAAATGGTGATGAAAACAGAATGGAAAGAGGATGGTAAAATTCAAATTTAGGAAGGATAAGAGTGAGACAAAATCCAATGAAAGGCAGAAAGTTTGGGGTCCAGATGTAGCCAGCCCTTAAGCTCAGTGTACAGAATTAGCATCATCAGTAAATTGAGCTGAAGATGAAGTTAGCCACTTAAAAATCCATTCCAATCAACTTTTTTACTTGGCCAGATAAGCACAAGCTGGTTGAGATTGCTATGAGGTTTCCTTCCCTCCATTTCTCATTTTCTACCTAATTTCTATCTTTGCCCAATATATTTCTGAGAATTGCTTTGGCCATTTTCAGATAGAGAGTGTTGTTCCACTGGGTCCTATTCAGAATTTCTATGAGTGCTTTGAAAGAAAAGGGGCTGGTTCACAAAGCAGAGTTTGGATTGATCTGGAGACCTTGGACTCATAATTGTGATATTTTGGTCTGGGTGATGTCAGAGGAGACAATTTTTTCTGACACAACAAATAGAGCCTTTCTACCTTTAGTAGATTTTCAAATGCCAATTGTACATTAAGTGGCTAAAAACTAAGGCTGATAAACTCTTTATTCTCCCATAACAACAACAAAAGTAGAGTACTCATAATAAAAAACTTCAGTATTCAAATGTCATTTTCTAAGAATACTATGTCCTTATAATAAAAAAAAAATTAAGAAATGAACAGTACACCAGAGCTATTTCTTCTTTCTTCAAATTTTCCAAATATAATAAAAAGACTTTCATGTTTAGGTTTGCCTTCTTATAGTCCTGAAATGATTCAGTCTGCCTAGTTTACATTCCCAACCCCACCTTCCGGAACCCCACCCCACCCCCCACAATATAATGATTGAAAGGAAGTTCCTTTGCCTTTAATCTCTTTAGAAAGTTACATTTGGTCTCCAGATCTGCAGTATTGCATAGATGATCCCAAATATGTGTGTCTTATACAAGAGACAAACCATAGAGCAAGACCACTAGAAGTGTACCCCGTATTGATATTAAGCCAAACAAATCTCATTTCCTCTTTTACTTAACAAGTAAACATTTGACAAAGATGAAAGTTATTGTTCCCTTGGATGGCATCAGCAAGCTACATATTCAGGGAGGAATGCATTTGTATAATGTGTGGTTAGAGGTTAATCAATATTTCATTTCTATTTCATGGCAACCAAATGCTCACATAGGTTATTTGGTTGTTCTTCGGCATTTTTTAGTTAAATGAAATTAATTTATTCCACAACTATGTATTAAGTGCCTACAACAGTCATTGTTACATAGTAGGCATTTAGTCACTGTTGATTCATGGAGTATTTCTTGAGAACTTGCTAGATGCAGACTCAATACTGAGTTCCCTGGCTGAAATCATTCATAAGCAGGCATGAAAATGTTCCCCTGTCAGAGCCCAGAATCTATGACTATGAAATCATTTGCATATCGAGCATTCCTGGCCTCTTCCTTCTTCTACCCGCAGCCATTCTCACCACTGCTAATGAGACAAGTGATCTGATCTCTTGAGCAATGTGCCCGTAAATCCATCTCTAAGGCTCTGCTCTACCGTCTGTCCTCCCCTGGGCCCACTGCAGGAAAATAGGCACCATTTGAAACCTGAACCATCCGCTGCCATAGAAAAGCACATGAATCAAAAGCCCACGGCAAAGTCTGATGCTCGCTGGCTCATTCTCTGTGTAAGTCCAATCATGGATGTCAAAAGAGCAAACTCATCAAAAGCTACCACCCCAACAGCTCTTGTGCTACTGGGGAGCTTAGAGGTGAAAATAAGCCTACTACTCCCCTAGAGGATCTCCTCACCTGGGCGCCTTCCTGGACCCCCCTTTTCTTCAGCAGAAACCCATGTGTTCTTTGTGCCTCCCCCTGCACTTCAAAAAACTCTCAGAAATACCAATCATCACATTCTAATAAAATTATTTGTTTGCATGCTTCTTGAGAACAGGCACTTTGGCTTATTCATCTTTGAAGCTTCAGCACCTCACATGGATGGTTTTCAGATAGATTTTCTTTGTTCTTAATAAGCCAATGAACAAATATCTCTTAGCCAGAGCCCGTAAGCCATATAGACATTGGAGTATCTATTCAACCTGCTGCCTACCCACCTAACAGTCCTAAAGGTCCTTGCTATATCATCAAATTATGTAAAACCTAGAAAATATTTTGCTCAATTATGCTATTAAAATTAAACCACGTAACTTTTGAACAGGTGTGACCTTGGATCTACTACAAATCCCTTAATTACACAGATGAGGAATCTGAAGTCCCAAGAAGTAAAATCAAGGTCATACAGCTAATGAATGGCAGAGAGAGTATAGAATGCAATTCTCCCTGCTCCCTGCCCAGTGCTTGGCTTACGGTCCACAGTCCAGAATCAGCCTGTTGAGGTTCCATTTCTGAGAGGCTTGTGAAGGAGCGTGGGGAAGGCACTGGCAGTTGAGCTAGATTCACACAGAGGGAGACAACCTCCACCAGCTTCTCTATTTGTTTTTCCTTCCCAAAGGCATAAACACTGGCCAAAAAGCTGTCTTGGTGCAAAGAGTAAGAAAGAGGAGAAATCATGGAAATCTACATGATATGCAGCTAATGACATCTAAAGAGGCACCTTAGGACAGTTTCAGATTTATAATCAAGGATCAAGATGTCTGTCTCCGGGTCAGATCTTCCGTAGTAACTGAGCTCCAGAAGAGAACTTTGGACCTTCCCTGTTACGAATCTGTGTCCCTGAGACGGATCTAAAATGTGTGTAGCCCATAAACTTTGAAAAGTGAGAAGGAAACACTTCCTGAAGCTTTCATCATGCAATACTTCATCCCTCAACTCACCAAATGTCCATGGAGTATGTACTACCAGGCAAGGAGGTGAGCACTGTGGCTACAAAGATGAATAAAACAGAATCTCCCTCTGCTCTAGGGTGCTCATGGTCTGTGATATCTCCCACCGAGAACTCTTTAGAGAGCCTAGTATAAGTCACACATGTGCACACACATACACACACCTACACACACACATACAATGTATTAGAAAAACATTAGAGTCTCGCTCACAACTCACTATTTGATACTCAACACCTACACCCAGAACCCTAAGCTTTCTGTCTCACTGCTTAGGCTTCTCCATATCTCTTGTCCTATGTCTTATAAAAAAGGCAAGTGTGTCCGAATGCTGTGAAGGTTTATGGATTGTGTCGCTGCAGAGGTCGAAATGGACACTGCTTCAGAACAGAGGAGGATTTGAGCAGCAGAAGTCCTTAGGCAAGAGAAAGGGCAAGTTAATTCCCTTACCAAACCTTCCCTCTCAGACAGAATGAATGCGATCCTAACATAACCGAGAGGTACTGCTTCTCTTGCGGTACCAAATTGTGATTCTGGAGGTATTCACAATCAGCACTATATTTGAAATAGTCGCAGACAGAAGTTGAAGAATATTTCACATAATATGAATTTATCCTTATGTAGATATGGACATAATACATGTGAAGTATAATAAAAATTATATTGGCAACCAAATGAACATTGTGGTGTTTTTATATTTATAAAAATAGCCAAACATAAAAGTAAAATTTAAATGCCAGCTTTATCTAAAATTTGTTATTTTCATTGATTACAATTGGTTTTTACCTATTATTTTTAGTAAATCTTGAATATTTTAGGGTGCATGTAATTTTTAAAACATATGATAATTTTAATTTTTTTATCTTTACAATTACTCTAACTCATATTTTTTCAAAATGTAATGAAATTTTACACTATTGAGGAAAAATACATTTTATCTCTAATCCTTTAGTTTATTTCTATAAATAGAACTTTAATTATGAAAAATATTAAGTAAAACAACATAACTAGTGATTTTGCTATAAAGAGAAAGATATCTTACAGAATAAATACATTATAATTGATGAAATATGCATGTGTTTTATTCAATCAGACATCATTAGCCCATAATAGAATACCAGGACATACACAGTGATAATTAAATTTAGTCATCTTTAACATCATGCCAACTTTTTTATTATATAAAAACCATGGCTTCACCCACATTCATTTTATTCTGTTATTATGAAGGAATATCTGTCAAAGTAGAAAGAACAAATTTCATTTCACAGTTTGTTAGCTTGATTTGGAACCTCTGTGCATGTATGGTTTGTGGGCCTCTGTTTGTCCTCTCATCCCAAGTGCTGAAATGTTAGGGGCAGCCAGTGTATAAGTCACCAAAAGTTAACATAAAATGATTGAAGCTCCAAAGTAAGACAACAATGTCAGTAGGAAAACAAGCCTCTTCCCTCTTCTTGAAGTCAGGACTCCTTTTCTTGAATACTCAGAGTCTCAGGTGGAACCTCACAGGCACACAAGGCCACGGAGACTGTTACCTCATGGAGCCGGTATCAGAGAAAGACTGACTGGCTTTGCCTAGTGTTCCTGGGAGGACTGCTCTATGCAGACAGAGGTAGTTTGTGTGGTTTAAGGGTTCCACAAAGTACAAAAAAATGCAAATATAACTAAGGGATTTTCAGGTTTAGAGGCTCTGCCAGTGGTTGCCGTGTCCTGATTGCCCTGGGACTTCGGGGTGATCAGCCCTGGAAATCCCCAGCTTGGCTCTAATTGGATGGTCTCGGTGGGTCTGCTCCATTGCAGCTTTCACAATGATCTAAGCAAGGCTATAGTGAAACACAATTATCCCATTTTTTAGTTTTCATTTCAGAACCCTTGGAGAGAAATACATTAATCTTCCATTCATAATGTCTTACAGTTTCTTTACCTTTTATGAAGCTTTTGGTATGTTTCTTGACTTCTCCATTTAATCTCCCAAAACAACCTTACTCTTAGATTGTACCTCATTCCTCACAAACAGACATGATTAAAGTCTGGTACATTTTCTCTCTTTGGCAAGTTTTATACAGTTATTTTGAAGTTAGCTAAAATGTCTCTCAATGGACACAGGGTGGCCTGTGTCTGCTTCATGCCTTAATCACCTTTCACATTATAGAATAGAATCTTATATTATCAGGCACCCACTGATCTTATGAAAAATTAAATAAACAAACAAAAGAGGAAGAGAATAGCAGCATGAGTAAAAGGGAACCCTATTTAAATAGTGCAGGCAACACCTCCCTGCCCCCCTTTCACACACACACACACACCTACACTACCCCCCATCCCATACCACCCAAAGAACACATGCTTGAATGAGCCTGAGTTGGGAACCTTGAATCTGCCATGTCCCATGTACTGAATATGATTCTAGACATTATTTTCAGACATTATCCCTAAATGCAAGCCAGCCACACAGGAGAATCAACTGCAGAAGCAACATTCTGTTCCAAAGTTGGAGGAAAACGACCTGTGCTGAGGTAAACCTTTATGTAAGCTATGAAGTATAGTTCTTTTTAAAATATATTTTATTGATTTTTTTACAGAGAGGAAGGGAGAGGGATAGAGAGTTAGAAACAACAAGGTGAGAGAAACATCGATCAGCTGCCTACTGCACACCCCCTACTAGGGATATGCCTGCAACCAAGGTACATGCCCTTGACCGGAATCGAACCTGGGACCCTTAAGTCCGCAGGCCGACGCTCTGTCCACTGAGCCAAACCAGTTAGGGCTGAAGTATAGTTTTAAATGCAGCCCCACCTGCCTCTAGGACCTTAGTGAATAGCATCTGTATTTGATCCATCCTTTGTGTCCCCTTCAGCTAAACACAGTGCCTTGAACTGAGAGGTGTGTGTTTAGAGACACTGTTTTGAATGAATGAATAAAAAAATAACTTTCCAAGTATTGAAAAGTGTGTCTCTCTCGTGGCTTCGGTGATCCATGTAATGAAATGAAATGTTCATCAGATGGCTAATACAATATTGATACTAGCTATTTCTAAGATCCTGCTAAAAATAGCGTTTCTCCAAACGTGGTCACCAGATCAGCTGCTTCAGAATTAGTCATTTAAAATCAAATGCAGGGGCCCATCCTACGTCTCTTGATTAAGCAGCTCTGGGAGGGAGGCCCAGAGCTTGCGTTTCCTCACTCTCGCCCGGTGATTGTGGCGCACCGCAGAATTTGAGGCCCAGTGTGTAGGTGGCTCTCAGCAGTGTCTGTGCCTTAGAATCACCTTGGGAGGTTTTGTTTAACTAACAATACCTGGCCCACCGCAGACTAACAAATCAGAATCTCGGTGATGGGCCTGCCATCATCATCATGTGTTTAAAGCTTCTCGGTGATTCTAACGTGCAGTCAAGGTCTGAGAGCCACAGCTTCAGATGCATCTTTCTTCCACTCCAGCCCGCTTACAGTCTATAGTCTCAGCTACATTCAGCAAACAGTGGATACTAGGCGAGAACCAGAGAGGAACAAGGAAAACAAAACGTACAAATGTCAGAGTCTGTGGGAAAGCTCAACTCTGGGCAAACTGCCTCTCGGCGCAGGCTTTCAAAAGCAGTCAGCAAGACAGTCAAAATCACTGTTTCTCACCAAGCCAGTAAGAGAGCGACATTTGATCGAGGCACCGTAAAGAGGTTCTTTGATACCGTATGCATGTTACCTATTAATAATTAAATTGAATTCATGTCACTATTCTTTGGACTATTTCATGGTACATCTCGTTGAAATTAGAAAAGAGGAAAATTTAATCTATTTTAAAGGACAAAATGTTTAACTGTTCTCTGAAGAAAATAATACTTATTTTACATAAGCAGTTGGTATAAATCTATGTCTATTGCTTCTTATGAGCCTCCCAATCACTATGAGCTGTAAGAAGGAAATTGCTGCTGTCCCCATTTTAGACACAGTAAAACTCAAGTGGAAAAGGTTAAGTATCCTGCCCAAAGCCACATACTTAGCAAGTGTAAGAGACAGTATACAACCCAGGCTTCTGACCCAAATCAGGTTATTTCTTTATTCCATTCAAGTTCATCAATACTATCTTCCACTAAAAAAGAAAAAGGATTCAGATTATATAGAAAAAAATCCCACTTGCCTGCATCACCCTTATAATACTTATTACTTTCTGTTTTGCATTTTATAATTACTTACAGAGCCAGATCTGTCTTGCTATTCTGCTTACAGAGGAATGGTATATGTCTGATTCATATTTCTGTTTTCCCACAATGCCTAGCTCTGAAAAATCATAGGTGGTCAACACATTTTTCTTGGATAGTTAAATGAAAATAAGAATAAAAATTTTTTACATTTTCAAATTGCAAAGCCTTCATCCCAGAAAAAACATAATCCTGTTAATTACCAACTAATGTTCTTTTCTTTAAGAATATTCCTCTGTTTTCCTCTTACAGTGGTATTACCAACATAATTACTAATCTTGTTGTCAGCCCAAATTTTAACCAAAGATGGTAATTATATACCAGGAGTCAATATGGTTTAAGAAATCAATGTTTTAATTCCAGACCAAAATATTCTTTCTTTTATTTTTTAGAATTATTGAGGTATAACTGATTAATAAAATTATAATATATTTAAAGTGTACAACATGATGATTTGATATACATACACATTGTGAAATGATTCTCACCATAAATTAACATATGCATCACTTCAGATAATTACCTGTTTTAGATACAAGTTCTACTCTCATCTAATTTCAAGTGTACAATTCAGTATTATCAACTATGATTACTATAATATAATTAGATCCTTAGAACTTAACATCCTATAACTAGAAGTTTTTATCCTTTTACCAATCTCTCATTTCCTCCATTCCCCAGCCCCTGGCAACCACTATTCTACCCTCTATTTCTATAAATTTGACTTTTTTAAAAAAGATTCCACCTGGAAGTGATACCATGCAGTATTTGTCTTTCTCTATCTGGCTTATTCACTTATAAATGAATAAAAAGTAATTACATTTTCTTTATTCATTTATCTATTGATGGACACTTTGGTTGTTTCCTTACCTTGTGACTACTGTGACTAATTCTGCAATGAACATGACAACAGATACCTCTTTGAGATAGTGAATTTATTTACTTTGGATATATACCCAGAATGGGATTGCTGGATGAAATGGTAGTTCTCTTTTTAATTTCTTGAAAAACTGCCATATTGTTTTCCATAGTAGCTGTATCAGTTTACACTCCCACCAATAGTATCAAGGGTTCTCTTTTCTCTACATTCTTGCCAGCATTTATCTCGTTTTGTTTGTTTTTTCAAAATAGACATTCTAATTGGTGAAGGTGACATTGAGTTTTTGTTAGTTTTTTTTACTTGTTGCTTCCAGTTTTATATATTACATATGAGTGAAATCATATGGTTCTTGACTTTTATTGTCTGGCTTATTTTACTTAGCATATTCTCAAGGTCCATCCAGGTAGTCACACATGGCAGTATTTCATCTTTTGTTATGGCTGAGTAGTATTCCACTGGATATATGTACCATGTCTTCTTTATCCAATCATCTATCAAAGGATACTTTGGTATTTCCATGTCTTGGCCACCGTGAATAATGTTGCAATGAACATTATTGTGGTTTTGATTTATATTTTCCTCATAATTAGTGATATTGAGCATCTTTTCATATATCTGTTGGCCATTTGCATGTCTTCTTTGGAAAATGTCTACGCAAGGCCTTTGCCCATTTTTAATTAGTTTTATTCCTATTGAATTGTATGAGTTCTTTGAATATTTTGAATATTAACCCCTTATTGGATATGTGGTTTACAAATATTTTCTTCCATTTAATACATTGCCTTTTCATTTTGTTAATGGTTTTCGTTTTTTCTTTGTTGTGCAGAAGCTTTTGAGTTTTATGTACTCCTTCTCGTCTATTTTGCTTTTATTGCCTGGGCTTTTGGCCCAATATCAAAGAGCTTACCCCCTATGTTTTCTTTTAAGAGTTTTACAGTTTAAGGTCTTACATTCAAATATTTAATCCATTTTGAGTTGATTTTTGTTTATGGTTTGAGTAGGAGTAGAGAGTCATTATTTTGCCTGTGGATATCCAGTTTTCCCAGAACCATTTGTTAAAGAAACTATTCTTTCCCCATTGTATATTCTTGGCTCCTTTGTCTAAGATTAATTGACCATACATGCATGAATCTATTTCTGGGCTCTCTATTCAGTTTCATTGATCTGGTGTTTGTTTTTATGTCAATTGCATATACTGCTTTTATTACTATAACTTTGTGATGTAGTTTGAAATCAGGAAGTATGATACCTCCAGTTTTGTTCATTTTTCTCAAGATTGCCTTGGCTATTTGGGTCTTTTATGATTCCATACAAATTTTAGGATTATTTGTTCTATTTCTGTGAAAAATGACATTGGAATTTTGGATAGGAATTGCATTGCATATGTAAATCACTTTGGGTAGTATGGACATTTAAACAATATTTATTCTTCCAATGCATGAATGTATGAGCACAGATGATCTTTCCATTTATTTGTATCTTTCTTCAATTTCTTTCATCAATGTTTTATAGTTTTCAATGTACAGATCTTTTACCTCCTTAAATTTATTTATCAGTATTTTATTCATTTTGATGCTATTGTAATTGGGGTTTTCTCAATTTTTCTTTCAGATAGTTTGTTGTTAATGTAGAGAAATACAATTGTTTTTGTATATTGATTTTGTCTTCTACAACTTCACTGAATGTGTTTATTAGTTCTAACAGTTTTTGTGTGTGGAGTCTTTAGAGTCTTCTGGATATACTATCATGTAATATGCAAACAGAGACAATTTTATTTCCTCCTTCCCAATTTACTTTCTTTTCTTTGCCTGACTGGTCTGGCTAAGACTTCCAGTACTATGTTGAATAAACAAGGTGAGAGTACACACTCCTGTCTCATTCCTTGCCTTACTCCTGATCTTAAACTCTTTCAAAAAATAGAAGAGAAGGGGACACTCCCAGACTTATTTTATGATGCCAGCATTACCCTGATATCAAAGCCAGACAAGGACACTACAAGAAAAGAAAATTATAGGTCAATATCCCTGATAAACATATATGCAAAAATCCTCTACAAAATATTAGCAAAACAAATTCAATATTACATTAAAAGGATTGGACAACCATGATCAAGTTGCATTTATCCCAGGGATGCAAGGATGATTTCGCATACACAAAACAACAAGTATGATATGCCACCTTAACATGTAAATGATTAAAATCATAACATCATCTCAATAGATGCAGAAAAAAATTGACTAAATTCAACATCCTTTCATAATAAAAACTATCCAAAAAATTGGGTACACAAGGCACATACCTCAACATAATATAGGCCATATATACTAAGTCCACAGCTAACGTCGCCTTCTTTCTGGACTTTACAAAATGATTCCTACATTGTTGTTGTTTTTTAGGACACAATTTTTATTCTTGAAGCTGGAGGAAACAAATTCAACAGTTCGAAACAGCCAACAGTAACACATGCTCCTTTTCCAGTAAAGATCCCTATTTGACAAAAGCCAAACTCCTTGGCTCTGTCTGGTGGGTTCTAGAATAATAAAAAAATTCACATGTTGCACTTAAAATCCTTGTCAAGAACTGTACTCTGGTTCTGGACAGTGTGGCTAAGTTGGTTGGGCATCATCCCATGCATCAAAAGGTTGCCAAGTTCCATTCCTGGGTTGCAGGTTCGATCCCTGTTAAGGGGCATGCAGGAGGCAGTTGATAGATGTTTGGCTCTCACATAGATGTTTCTCCCTCTCTCTCCCTCCCTCCCTCCTTCTCCCTTCTTCTCTCCATAAAAATCATTAAAGAATTATTTAAAGAAAAAAAAAAAAAGAATGTACTCTGTTCCCAGACAACTCTGAAGTTGCAGGCATTGAGCTTCTTCTGATGATGAAATGAGTTCCTATTCCCAGTAGTTAGGATAATGGTACATGAGGCCAATAAAACGTTTTTGCAATTCCATTAATTTCAGGTAGTGTCTTCATTCCAAGTAGGTTATGAGATCAAATATATGGAAATGATACTCCAAATTTAAAACAGAACATTCATGCACATGAGTAAATGCTTCTTCTCTAAGTTAAGATCTGGGGGAAGTTTTTAAATTTCAGATGGATGTTTTCCCTTTTGATATCAATGTCTGCCAGTAAATAAAAATTTGGGTTGCTCCAAATCAATATATTGGATCTAGAAAACATTTTACCTCCCTCTCTATCTCAAACCCATTGAAAGAACAACAAAGATACACAAAAAGAATAAAAATCATAAAAGTTCTAAGAACTGAAGAATAGGACATAAGTGGGCCAAAGATGTGGTAAATTATCTTGAAGATGAATGGCATATGAGATTACACTAATGGAAAAAACAGAAAAGAGAAAAGGGTACAACTTGGAGTATAAGAAAAGGCACAAGAGAAGGTACAGTGAATGTGGGAGCTGCTATTCCACAAAAAGACCTCTGAAATTGGAGGTCTGGAAGTGAGCAGACACTAATGCGGCTGATTGAAGAATCTATGGGCTGGGCTTCTAGGTGGTGCATAACGAAGAAGGCTATGTTTCTGATGTCAACAAGAAAAATGAAAGGAAACTAGAAATTCCAATAAAAATAAAATGCTATACAAAACATCATGGCAAAAATATGAAGCATGATTACAAGAAATTTGTAGAATCTAAGAAAAGAGAATATTGAACTTGGAACTTGAAATATCCTACTTCAAACAGTCTTGATTTAAGAACATAAATTATATTGCCTCTCTAGCCACACTCTGATTCTGCAGTGAATAATATTAAGCAATATTATAATATTGTCAATGATGCTGATTACTTTTTGGTTTTCAGAATCAATGTGTAGATAAAGCAGGAAACACTTAATTAAAGTTACCATTCAGAATGTTAATGTTGTCAACCTTGGCAATGTAAAGATAACAGAACTGACCGACGGTAGGTGTTACAGGAGGGAAAGAGATGGGAAAGAATGTAGAAGTGATTCACTCCATCACATCTTACACCATGGGTAGTTATTCAGTATATCTGAAGCTGGTGGGAACAAGAAATAAAAGTATAAACAGTAAAAGAGACAAAAGAAAAAAGGGGGGAGAAGGTACAGTGAAAAGGAAGAGGATGGCCAATGAGAGCTGATTAGTCATTTCAGTTATTTTTTACAGCAAGGACTTAAAAGACAAGCTTGAATTTATAAGCTAAGAAATAGATATTTAAAATTCCATGAAATAGATATTTAGAGATATAGTGGTAACCTCTAGAAGGCTAAAAACAGAAAATATCACAGCTGGTGGCCTCCTGGGAATTGGGCTATAGCTAATGGAAAGACACAGACTTTTCATTTGGCACCCTTATCGTTGATCAAAATTTTATTCCTATGAGCATGTACTTTTAAGATTCTCATTCACATGCTGATTTATAGCACCCAAAGCTTTCCATCTTTCCCATTTTAAGGCCCTCAATCAATGAGAAAATGACTCCATACAATGATAGAAACCTGACAGCAGGTTACATTTCCATGGTCTTCAACTCCAAGGTCAGTGGCCACCTCATGGGAATTCTACAAGTCTGCTATGTGTAACTTTCTGGGGTGTAGGAGCAGATCTTCTGAGATATCACCAACTACTTGTTTTTCCTGCCAGAATCAGCATTTTTCTATGGATGCCATCTTATCTTACAACCAAGCATCATATATCTCTCTCTGTATTTCTCTTTAATAATGTGTGCTGGTCAAGTCCAGGAATTCCTTGCTTTTGAACTACCAGAAAAGAAAAAGCTGTCAGAACTGACATCCTAAAAATAAGACACTTCTACTTTGAGCTCTAGCAGAGGGTACACTTCTGGAGCACTCTTAGAAACTTCTGAATTCTAATGACAAGGATGGAAAAATGGCTATTAAATTCTAGAAATAGTCCCTCTGCCTAGTTTAAATGTCAAAGCCAAGTGCTAAAGAACCAAAGGATAAAATGGAATGCTGTGCAATCTGCTTCAGGAGATGAGATGTTGCCCTATTTTTCCTCCACTCCATCTTCCTCCGGCCTCTAAGCTTATCCCTAACTTCACTTGACTTTGCTTGGTTTAGCATACTCCTAGCATCACTTCACCTTATTGGTTTAATTTGTCTTAGCATCACTTCATCTTATTTGAACACATGATACAATACTGAGAGAACAAATTAAATTATCAAAATTTCTTAAAAGAATAGACATTCAATTTGACAAAGTTGTTTAAAAGCACATAGATTTTTAAGGAATACAAACTTATTGTAGGGTTTCAAATTAGAAAGTTTAAATAAGTTGGGTAAGGGCACACAGCCTGCAAGTATTAGAGTGCAGCTTAGAATTGTTGTCTTAACTAAATAATTAGGCATATGAAGAGATAATAATCTCTATAACACCTCAAACCGAAACATCTACAACAGACTTAGCAAGCATTGCCTGACCTGAAAATTGATGATGGTACAAAGTTTTTCTACATATTGGCAAATTTCTACTGAGGTTTATTCTAAGCTTTTAGGGGTTACTTAAGTTCAGGGAAATAAAAATTTGTATTTTTTTTTCCCCTTCAGATAAATCACAAAGAGATTGGGACAAAAAATCATTCTGTCCGATTATACCAATCCCTGAGAAAATTAAACAGCAGTGTTCTATTCTGGAATAAAAAGGATTTTTTAAAAGGTTAACCTATTTTCATTCCAGTATTGCAAAATTAACATAAGATGTTTTTTTTCTAAAATGTGTCAACCTCTTAACCCAATTTTTCTTCTCTTTATATGGCTAAATGTAAATACATAATGTCTTAATTATTATGGACAACAGTCAAAAATTTTAAGAACACTGCCGTAAATCTACACTGACCATTTTCATAATTTCTCTCTCTCTATTTTACCTTAAACCTGGTCTATATTACCTGGGAATTTATATTGCTTGCTAGAATTAATCTGAAAATAGATTATGTTTTACCAGGCAATACCAAGTGGTAATAATAGTTGCTTGGAGCACTGTGTTAAGAAGGATTTTAATGTTCCAAGTCCAGTGGTAAGAAAGACCCTAATCAATTAATATATTTACTATGGAAGCAAAAAGAGTAAAATGACATTATGTGTTTGTTATTCTGTCAGGTGCTCAAATCTAACACAGTTTTAAATGTTAAATAGTTGGTATTTTCTAAAATAAAATACAATTTCATAAATTGAAATTCTGTAATATAAAAATCTATACTGAGTCTTCAGAAATTACCAAAATTTTCAGTTACCCAACTGCCCCCAAAAGAAGATGGAAGTAATCCAATATAAATATCAACTTGTCATTCAGAGTCCTGGAAGTTAAAGTCATAGGAATCATATGACATGGTAACTTAAGTCCTCTAACTTAACACCGTCTTTTTCTAACTCTAGTTGATTTCTCTAGGGATTATTACTATACATACACTAGAAATATTTTCTTTATTTTAAAAAAATATTTTCTTTTGAATAAATAGGGTTGCCTAGTAACAGATCCATGTAAATATATCTAAACTACATATGATCAAGGAGATATCACAGATCAGTGAGAAAGGGGAGGATGATTCTGGGACAACTAATTAACTACTTAGCATTTTTTAAATGTTTCAGTTAGATCCTCATCTCACAAAAATATTAAAATCAATTCCATATGGATTAGATTTAAATGTGAAAGGTTATATTATTTTTTCATACCTACAAAAAAATAGGTGAATTTTTACCTAATCTCTGATTAGGGAAAGAATATTTAAGTTGAAATTCAATGGACATAATGACAAAGAAAAAGATCAAAGATAATAACTGTCAGTGTTGTTTTTTCTTTAACAAAAACTAGAGGCCTGGTGCATGAATTCGTGTACCAGTGGGATCCCTCAGCCTGGCCTGCGGGATCGGGCCGAAACCAGCTCTCCAACATTCCCCAAGAGGTCCCGGATTGCAAGAGGGTGTAGGCCAGGCCGAGGGACCCCACCAGTGCATGATTGGGGCCGGGAGGGATGCGGGATGTTGGCCAGCTGGGGAGGAACTGCAGGAGGGCTCCAGGGCGTGTCCAGCCTATCTTGTTCAGTCCCAATCAGCCAGACCCCAGCAGTAAGCTAACCTACCAATCAGAGTGTCTGCCCCCTGGTGGTCAGTGCACGTCATAGTGAGCAGTTGAGTGGCCTTAGCATATCATTAGCATATGATGCTTTGATTGGTGAACATACGACTAGATGACCAGACACTTAGCATATTAGGCTTTTATTATATAGGACTAAAGGTTCAGTGCATGAAATTCATGCACTGGGGGGAAGTGTCCCTCAGCCCAGCCTGCACCCTCTAGCAGTCTGGGACCCCTCGGGGGATGTCCACCTGCCGGTTTAGGCTCGCTCCCTCTAAGCCAGCAGTTGGACATCCCTCTCGCAGTCTGGGACCCCTTGCTCCTTACCGCCTGCCTGCTTGCTGCTCCTTACTGCTCAGCTCACTGCTCCTTAGCACTGCTGCAGAGGCATGAGAGGTTCCCACCACCGCCACTGCTCTGGCCAGCCATGAACCTAGCTTCTGGCTGAGCGGTGCTCCCCCTGTGGGAGCACACTGACCACCAGGGGCAGCTCCTGCGTTGAGCGTCTGTTCCCTAGTGGTCAGTGCGCATCATAGCAACCGGTTGTTGTTTGTTCCTCCGTAAGGGTCGCTTAGGCTTTTATTATATATTAATAAATTTATAAAGAGCTAATTTATAAATAGCTGTCTCAAATCATTAAAAATGTTAAAGCATACATTTTTTCAAAACACCGAAAGCAAAAACTGAAAACACACATACCTAAAGGTTAAATAAATTGCTCTAGTTAAGAATGTTTTGGTTTAAAGGAACGGTTATCTATTCAAATGATTTCCTAAGGAAAACTTATAGGGAATCTAACTGAAATGAAATATAGGAAGCATAGCTAGATCTCATGGGAAGAGGAAAATGATTAGGTAGCTCTTCTCTCCATCTCCATCTCTCTCCGATGCACCTGGTCTTCTTTTCTCTGGTCCTCGGCACACCTCTTGTGCTTTTCTTCTGAAGGAAACAGTGCCCACTCCTCCTCTATAACTTCAATTTATATGGGGCTTTAATTGGTCTTCGTGCCAATTTTAGCTCCAGAACTCATTACCATCATACTGACTCAGTCTTTCAGTATCTTAGTCCCAAACTTATGGGAAGAAGATATGATAGGCCCAACTTGGTCATGTTTCTACACATGGTTCCATCAGGTATGCCCACTGGGCAAAAGGGTGTCTCATGGACATAGAACTGGTGAGGCCCACCTATTATTCAGTAGGTCTGGGTACAATGCAACTCCAAAGATAGGGACATATGCCCTCACCGGTTTGGCTCAGTGAATAGAGTGTCGGCCTGCGGACTGAAGGGTCCCAGGTTCGATTCTGGTCAAGGGCATGTACCTTGGTTGCAGGCACACACCCAGTGGGGGGTGTGCAGGAGGCAGCTGATCGATGTTTCTCTCTCATCAATGTTTCTGACTCTCTCTCCCTCTCCTTTCCTCCCTGTAAAAAATCAATAAAATATATATATATTTTAAAAAGATAGGGACATGGTGGGCAAGCACCAAAGACACATCTAAGTCACATGTGATGGTACTGTGATGTTAACATAAAGCTTCATAATCAGTAGTTAAGCAAGAAAGCCTACTGCAAAGTTTTATGGTCAAAATCATCTCCAATGTGTGAAGAAAAAGAGCATGGCTATGTTAGCAGGACTATACAAGGGTAACATTTTGTGTTTTGGGTGTTTTTTTTTATACTTGTTTGTACTTTTCAAAGTTTCTAACACAAACATGCATAATTCTAATAATCAGGAAAGCAATAAAGTAAAAGACCAAAGAAAAGCCAAAAATGTTAGAAAAGAAGTGGCAAGTAACCAAAGAACTTGTAAGTATATATGCATAACCCATGGACACAGACAACAGTGTGGCGAAGGCCTGGGGCTGGAGGCAGGGGTGGTCTAGAAGGGGTTAGTGGGGGGGAAAAGTGGACAACTGTAATACTTTCAACAATAAAGATTAAAATAACAATAAATAAATAATAAATAAAATTAGGGCGAAAACATCTTTCACACAGAGTTGACTTAAGGATTAAAGGTGAAATATATAAAATGGTTGGCACATAGGAGTTTAATAAATGGCAGCTATTATTCATATTGGGATTATTAACTTGATGATGAAATGGGCAGGTAATACCTGGAGATTTGTATACTAATGGAAAATACATGGCATTCGAATTATTTTTCAAAACTGATTAAAAGGGATTTTTTTTCACCAAAGTCACTAATCTATATACAGGCAGTCCTCGGGTTACGTCAGACTCAACATACGTCGTTTCATGGTTATGTCGCCATCTTCCATTTTATTATAAAAAAAAAAAAGTTTCGTCATTTCAATGTGTGTACATATGTGCTTTATGTTTTTTATTATTTACCACAAGTAGAGGTCAGGAATTGTTATCTTTCTTTTAAATTTTTTTTACTGTTTCACTTCATTACTGCTGTGTATGTGCTCCATGTGGGTGACGTAGGTGCTTATGTAGGTGGGTTCCGACTCACAGCGAAGAAAATCGCGTTACATCGCGCTGTAGGAATGGATCTCTGACGTAACCCGAGGACCTACTGTATATAAAAGGCTAAGTGTCCATCTGACTGGTAGCTATGACACACACTGACCACCAGAAGGCAGACGCTCAATACAGGAGCTGCCAAGCTGTGGTGACTTGGCAGCGGCGGTTCTCAGGTGACACACTGGAACCAGAGAGGAGGGGCCGCGCTATTCCACCTCGGCTGTGGGTTATGTTGTCGCTGGGGCACTGTCGGCCCCAAATCTGATTTACTGCACACTTGCATTTCCGGTCAAGGGCACATGACCCAGTTGCGGCCTCAATTCTCCCAGTAGGGGGAGTGCAGGAGGCAGCCCATCAATGATTCTCATTATTGATGTTTCTATCTCTCTCTCCCTCTCCCTTCCTCTCCCTTCCTCTCTGAAATTAATAAAAAAATATTTTTTTTAAAAAAATGGAAAATCTTTATCTAGAGGATGTGAATTTGAATTTTTTAATCAGTCAAGTTCCCTTAGAGCTTTCTGGTAAATAAGATGAGTGGAAGAGACTGAATTCATCCACTCATTCATTCAACAAATACTTAGGTTGACAGTGACTGTGTGCCAGGCACTATTCTAGGTGCTAGATTATTTGGTTGGTCCAAAAGAAAATGTGACTATAAAGCAAGATGATGGGCTTTGTTATGTGATGCTAAACTGATTCTGAAGGGTTCCAAAGAAGTCTCACACAATAGCTGCACCAACAAAACAGAAGCAAAGCTTGAGAAAATGACCACTCAGGGTGTAGATGTGGAGATCCTGGCATCTTTGTTTTTAAAAGACAGGTTTCAGCCTTTTCTGATTCCACATTCTATAAATAGATTCTCTTGGGTTCCCAAAGAGGCAGGAAGGAGAGGGGTGCTATAGTGAGATCTCCTCCCAATTATTCTGGACATTGCAATGTGGGAAATGAGTGAGCCTGCAAGTTGAAGCTGAGACAGTTTGGGGGTTCACAGCGACAGGGGAAACAATTTTAAGATATAAGTAAAAATCCTAAAGACATACATGTGAATATATATATGCAAATAAATAGCTTATATTTGATATTGTTGTTTGTTTCTTCCCACTCAGGGTCCAGAACAGAAATTACTTGGTTGGTAATCCTGGCTTATAATACAGTTCTTTAGAACAAGATGATCTAAATTGAATCCTAATGGTGCTAAATACTTGTCTACACCTAACAGTGCTTGAAAGTTCTAGTCTATTGTGTATGTGATAAATTCTACAGCCCGGCCAACTCAGAATTCATCAGTACCAAATTGTGAAGCACCAGATTTTGCCTTGCCTTTCTCTAAATGACTGTCTTTGCAGGTTCTTCATTCCCCACAACACCTTGCACTTCGTGTTTAGTTACAAAAAATATTTCTCCAGCAACTCCACATGGGAGCCTTCTGGTAGAAATTATTTTTGGTGGCTCCCCTGCTTCCACAACCTTTCGAGTACAGCAGACCCTGAGAGCCGGATGTCCAAATTATAACAGTTAAATCCACATGGCTGCAGGACCCATACAGCGGTGGCTTCCGTCAGCTCTTAAATAAAATATTAGATGTGTGCCTATTGTTTGTGAGCTGTCCACCACCCCTTGTTCAGCTGGCTGGGGTTAAAGGGTATGTAGATTAGTTGGCCAGCTGTTTGGTAATTGTCAAAGCCAGTTACTTGGTAACCCATAGAATACCATTCTCTGGAGGTAGAGTCTTTGTTGCTAAGCGGTAAATCCAGGTAAAATAACCTTTCCCTAGTTCTTATGTCCAGTTTTAAAACACAGGGTATAGGTTGGCTTGTCTACACTACAGGCTGTCCACCTCTTTTGTTTGTTTGTTTTTTGCCCAGGCCATGAAATGAGTGCTGATAACTTGGTCAGCCCTCGTGTGCTGGAACTAGTTCACTGCTGGTGCAGGCTGGGAAGCAGGCAAATGACAGGGGGCAGGTTTTGTGGGTCATGGTATCTCCCCTGCCAGGTAAGTACGGAAGGGGGCAGGTTTTATTCAGCTGTGCTCACAGGTTGCCACTGGAATAATGTACCTTCCAGATCTTGGTTTGTGATTGGCCAATATATCAGTCAGATGGGCACAGAGAAGATCAAAACAATTACAGAGATTTAATGAAAAGGAAGGAAAGTGTGTGCCTGATGATATAACAACTCTGTTGCTATTGTTGTTATTATTTGTTCCATTTTAAAATAGCTATTGCCCTCAATACTTACATAAATGCTTTTTTTCTTTTTCTTTTCTTTTTTTAATGAGCAAGAGCACTGAGAAGGAGGGAACTCAGGCAGGAAATCCTCACTTCAGTCTCCAGAGACTGAACCAACTTCCACCTCTAAGGGGTTGATTGCATACGAGATAATCAACCCCCTCCACAAAACAACGATACCTCTTACTACCTCAGAATTTTTGAGGAGGTCAGGAAATAATGTTACAGGTGAACATCTCAGGTAAATTCCACTCACTATTTTTATTGTCTCATCTGGCAGCGTTTGAGTAAAAGAGATATAAGAAAGTGGTGTTTTGGTTTCCTTAATCAACTATGAATTCAAGGACATTATGTTAACTGAAATAAGTTAGATGGAAAAAGACAGTACCTATGATTTCACTTATATGTGGAATATAAAACAACAAAGTAACAAACTAACAATATAAAACAAAAACAAACTCACGGATACAGACCAACAGAATGGTGGTTGGGGGAAGGTAAATTGGGATCAAATATATAGCAACGGTTGGAAACTAGACTTTTGATTGTGAGCACACAATAGAGTACAAATATATATGTATGTGTATGTGTATGTGTATGTGTATATGTATATGTATATGTATATGTTAGTATATATATGTATACTAGACCCCCAATGCATGAAATTCATGCAATAGTAGGCCTTCCTTCCCCTGGCTGCCGGCACCGGCTTCCCTCTGGCACCCAGGACCTGGGCTTCCCTCACAGCCCTGGCTTTGTCTGGAAGGTCGTCCAGAAGGACATCTGGAAGGACGTCCAGTCTAATTAGCGTATTATGTTTTTATTATTATAGATATCAAAATATAGTGCTGTACATCTGACATTTATATAATATTATTAACCAATGTTATCTCAATAAATTTAACTAAAATAAAACCTATGAATTCAGTTGAGCATACTTGCCACTTGCCTGGAAAGTCACTGTCCTCAAAGACAACGTTTGGATGCTGCCTGAAATTCTCATTTGATGGGGCCTTACCTTAGGTAGATCCCATTCATTAGTACCAGACCTGTCCTAACAGATAATTTAATAGGCAAACATTTTCTTTCCCAAAAGTTATATTCATATTCAAAAGGATTCACAAAAATTCCTCCCAATAGCAATTTTCACTAATAGGTTTAAAATGTGTTTCCTCTTTTTTTTTTTTTCATTATAAACTAAAATGTACACAAGGATAGAAAATTATGGGCTTTCAACATAGTCAGGGTCAGTACAGAAGCCATTTCCACAAGGATAGCCTCTCTCAAGACTCCCAGCTGGAAATGAAGGGCCTTTGCCAGCTGCCACTGCTACTCCACACTGGGTGATGGGTAAGAGTAATAGGTACTGAAATACAATTCCCCCATTTATTAACTGGACAGCCTTGAGCAAGTTACTTGACCTCTCCCCACCTCAATGTCTTCATCTTTAAAATGGGCATAAAAGTATTTTTTATTTAAAAACAGGTTGTTGTGAAAACTACATGAAATAATGCATGTAACCCCCTCGCCACACATAATAATTGTCAGCTTTGGTTATAATTACTTCTCCTTTGGTGGCCACATTGTCTCAAACTAACACTAACAGATGCCTATTGAGTGTGCACTGTGGGCAAGTCTCTGTGCTGGTCACTCAGAATCATGCTAGAGTTAATGAAGATAAAACATTAAAACAAAGACTTCTTTGGGCATTCATTACTTAGTGAAATTACATGTGTTGTTGTTTTTTGTTTTTTTGAGAAATGGGACTGTAAAGAGCACAAAGGAGCAACACGGCAGAAGCCTCGTCGGTGAGTGACACTCCTCCAGCTGGGCAGCAGCAGCGTGGACGCCTGTGCTTGCTCAGCAAGTTCCCTGTACTGGGAGAGGGCACCAGCACTTAGCTTTGCAGCTTCCTCTCGCCCAGGAAATCACCAGCCCAGAGTAAGTGGTCAATAAACATTTGCTCAAGATGTTGAGTCAGGAAAAGATGAGGCAGAGAAAATGAAGAGGCCAGGTTCAAAGGTTTTCCTATACCTTTTGCTGTTCTTTTCTTGTCTATTTCCCTTTAGAATATAAAATGCTCACGGTCCTTTATGGACTCCTTCGCAATATGGGTAAGTAGAGAGGCATCTTACTATCCCCAGTGCATGGAGGTAAGATTATTGAGGCAACATGCAACTGGACTGGAGCCCCAAACTCTTAACAACCACATAAACAACAAAACATTAATTTGAACAAAATTCCATGCAGGCCTCCCATACCTTCACAGAGTTTCCCCTGAAATGTCAATTTAGATAAACCAGTGCTTTGTGCAAAAAAAGGAGATACTCAGAGACATTCAATAAAAGGATCTTAACCGTAAGAAGAGAGAGAAGTATTTCTCTGAGCACAGAAGGGCCAAACGCCCAGGTGGGCTGGCCAAACTCCACGCGGACATGCCCCTTGCAGCTCCGTTCTACAGAATCTTCTTTGGACAGACCCTATTGAAAACCTGGACCAAGGACAAGGGCCACAAAATAAAACTGACAGAGGAAAAAGACAGAAAGAATTCCCCAGCATAGAGTAGTTGTTTTGGGTTAAAAGGGATTCTTTTAGCCATGAAGTAAGCTAAAGAAGCCATTATACTTCTCATCTGCAATGGGTGCGTGGTGAATGTGTTGGTTGATGACTCTAAGTAGAACTCAAATGAAAATATCCTGTCACCTGCATAACACGCTCAATTGTTTTTGTTCCGAAACTTCACCCTTTGTTAGATTGATAATCAATTGTCACATAGGATACAAAAAAATATGTTTAAAGGACTTTTACAGCCTTTTCATGCCTTATATTTGCACTATAACCTTCTTACAACAATGTACTCATTGTAACAATCTCCTTGTATATTGGGATGAGCCTTTTGAATAGCATTACCTCATAAAGAAGTCACTTCCCTATTTCAGGAATAAAACTACCTTTGGATAGAGTCCAAGAGCCACTGCCACTTTAAAACAAATTGGTCTTTGTGACAAGCCATATATTAAGACTCCTGTGTGCTTTAACGTGAGTCCTAAAGAGCACTCTATCTCTGAGGCTCACATGTCAGAATCCCAAACTAAGACGTTCACTTTTTGCTATGCCCTGTCTCCAAGCATTAAAAGCCACAATATCTTGACAATGGAGGCACATTCTATATTTATAATTCACACAAACACGGCACATGTGCACATTTTAACACAAAAATAAACCTAGATAAATATCCCTTTCTGCCTTGTGCATGTCATTCAGCCAAGGAGGCATAATTTTTTGCCTCCTTATTCTAGTTTTTTGAGCAAGTTGCATTTTCACTAAACTTTCTCCTTTTTTTTTCTGGAGTTAGCAGTGTCTCCTTGCCCTGCACAATTAGAGGGCATCGCCCTCTCTGTACATCATTTCTACTTCCTGAACCTACAGCTCTTCAGAGCTGGGGACAATTCGTTCTTATTTTGAGACAGGGTATATTAAGAGACAGTAAAGGGCCTCCCAAAAGTGGGCTCTTTTTCAAACATGCTTATCCTTAGCATGTTACAAATCTGCTTGATTATTTTTACCTAGACAAAACTCTGATAAGGATATTTTTTGTGAGGTTTAGGTTTTTTGTTTTTCCTTTTTCTGTCTCACAAAAACCAAGTGTTCTCCAGCAATGAGGCAACGGAAAAAATCAATACTTGCCATGTACCATGTAACCAATAGAATAAGGGGAATGATTTATGTATGGATGGATGCAGCCTGAATCAGCTGGGGCCTCGCACAGAGAGTGAGAAAGAGAGAGAGAGAGAGACCGAGAGAGAGAGAGAATAGGGGGAGGTGGGGGGCGAGCCAAACTGCGGAGATTATTTCTACAGTGCGGCCAGATTTTTTTTTTTTCCCTGCAGTAATAATCCCCTTCTCCAGCTCTGCAGGACACAGGGAGAACCTGCAATCTGTGGAATAGATGATGGCTCAGTTCTCCCTTCTTCCCTCAGAGTCATGATGCCATGCTCATATTAAGGCACACTGAGAAGAAGAAAATAATGTATGGCCTGCAGCCCTTCAACCTTCCAGTCATCTCCACCCTAAGAAAGGCTAGCGATGGGTCGCGAGCACTAGTTGACAGAGAGGCAAATTATCAAGAGGATTAAAGAAATGTTCCAGCACCGCTTCAGAAGAAGACCTGCGGGAAGGGCTTACAGAGAACTACTCCGGACCCCAGGAGTTTCTGCTGGAAATAGAGTTTGAATAACTGGAAATCCAGGCGCAGAAGCATTTAAAGGTATTTCATCCTGAAGGTAACTTTTAGGGGAGCTGAGACTCTTGCTCAAAGCTTAGATATTAACTGTAGTTACGTGCTTGTGGTCTGAAGGTGCAAATAGCACCAAACCCAGCTACCTTCCGGCTGGATACGTGGTACTAGTGTATATTATACTCTGTGGTTGTGACTTTAAGCTAAACCTTTGCGTTAGAATTGACATTATGTATATTTTTAAATGACAAAAATTCCTACTTCCTGCTTCAAACTCGGGTGAACCATATAAGACTTTGTAAAAGGCAAATTTGACCATTTCTTTGGAATAACTTTGCTTTTTTGAGATGTGTTTAAATAGATCTAAATGTATAAGTTACCCTTCTTTCTACATTGTACTTGAAACTACAGGAAGCTTGACAGCTTTATATTTCCATCAGTCTGTTGAAGAAGACTGAATTATGTGCTTTTATGAGGACACGGATACTGTGTGATTTTTTTACAATGTTTTTGCATCCGTTAAGCCAGTTACAGTGTCGGTGTCAGTGTTAGGCATTCCCCTAAAATATCCGGTGTTCCATATATGATTCATTACACTGTACATTATGCATAGAAATATATTACAAATATAGAGTGTGGCAAAATAATGCCATCCCATTCATGAATGCTTAATTCGGTACTGGTAGTGTTAATACCCATAAGCTATGAAAATAGCATTTCCTCCCCTTCAGTTGAAAGTGTCCATTCAACTCAACATTATTTGTAAACTTGCCTTACACAATGCTGTTATTTTAAAAATATGTATGTTAACCTTAAACAAAATATTTTTGAACTCTCTTGATAAAATGCCATATTGTTTTTAAATATGTGTGTTAACCCTATAAAAATTATCTTAAAGTCTCTTGACAAAATCCCATGTTGGTTTTTAAATACACATATTTAAAGTGTACTGGATGGCAATATTTAGCATTTTTCCTCATATATGTTCACTTTTTAATTTTTTCTTTCATTTAACACATAATTATCTTTTTTGTTCCTGGCATATTGTATTTAATTCCTTATTTACATTGCACAGTTTGTAAGTTTATTTAGTAGTTAAGTGTGCATACATAGGATTAAGGATTAAATGTAAAGTGTAGATAACTAAAAAAATATAAAGAGCTATTCTCAGCAGTCTGCATTTTTTAAATGACTCTTCATACTTTAATACATTTTTATAGGTGTTATTGAAGAGGGCTTAACTTGAAGCACTATTAGTTACAAATGAGTAAATATTCTCATGTCTTCACTTAAATATCTAGTCAAAATTATTTTGGGAAGATTTCTATGGAAACTAAATAAATAGATATGATATCTTTCCTCTAAGGAAAATTAGAGTAATAAAAAATGCACTCCACAAGTAAACTACATGTAGTAAAATAGCTTTCAATAGTTGTAATACAGAATAGATGTACTACAAACCAGCAGACACTATACATAACCCTTTTGAAAAGGGGAGACCAAGTAGATATCTGCTGCCTCCACTTACAGACAAAATTTTTTACCTTTTGATCTTGATATCATTTTCTCTCTCGCTCTTCTATTGGCCCAAACAGGTAAGACAACAGAAACCCACTACCATCTTCACTTTTGGTCCTGCTGCCTCCGACAAGCTGTCCAACGGGGGATTAATAAACACAGGAAACCTGGTGATGGTCCAAATATAGTCAGGACCTTGAAGACCAAGCTCAACCCTCTGCCTGAAGGAACGTTCTTCGCGCCTTACAAGTAGGTATGGGCTCACGGAAAAGCTAAAGCACATGGAAATGAAGAAGTGTGGTCACAAGCAAGGTGCTCCGAACTGTAAGGTAAGCACAAGCAGGACCTTTTTGCAGGTTTATTTTTAGAGATGTGTTACTGCCATTAATGAAAAACTGTTAACTGTAGCAGAGAAAAAGATTAAAAGCCTGCCAAAGACCACAAATAGTGTTTAATGAGTCCAGCTGCATCTGGTATATTATTTCAGGTGCGTTTTATGACTACCTGGCACGTTGGCAAACAGAGGATCCTGGCCCTAACAATAGGAGAAATGCACAAAATGAGTGATAAACTAAGTGTAGGCAGGAGAGAGCTAAATAAGAAGCCCGGGAACTGTATTTCATTGTTAGTTAACAGAGTGCCAACATCATCTTTTTGTTTAAAAAGTTTAAGTCTATGAAACATAACTTTCCAAGTTCTAACAAAAGCCAAATAATCCTTTCCCCAATATGAGATAAATTTCCTATAAATGTCTGGAGTTAAAATGCACAAATGAAACTCATGTTGGCATCTTCTGCTATGACAAAAAAAGCAAACCTTATTGTGAACAGGGTCTCCAGTGAACACCTGCTATGGTTTATTCTTTTCCATCGGTGGTTACAATTTCACTGATGAAATACCCATTAAAAAGAAAATCAATATCTGAGCTTAACCGCCTGCTTTGTTTTAGTAACTCAAATTATTTTAAAAACTGATTAACATAAAGGACTCACTATTTAGGAAATATAAGTGAATGTTTCACAATGCTATCATTCCTTAAAAAGAAAGAAAAGATATGGTTATCATTTACTTAACAATTCATTCATCCACTTAAGAAAAATAAATGAAAGAACTAATAAAAACATGTACATTTTTACCTCGCAAAGTCTAATTTCTTCCTTGCATTAATATAAAATATAAATGAAAACTAAAGTGAATATACATAAAAACATTCTACTGTCAAAAACAGATATTACTTCTAAGTATGTCTGCTTATACCTAAGAGATAACTTGCAGGCTCTCCATAAACACACACACACACACACACACACACACACACACACACACACACACACACACCTGCTTCCTACTCACTTTATTTCTTTTTCCTTCAATTAGTCTCTAGCAGCCAGAGCATTTGGGTGAGTGTAGTTTAATCTGAACATAATTGGATAGCAAGTTTCTATTTTCTAACCTAAACAAACTCACCTTAAAATGCATAGAATTTGGATTCTATTTAACAGAAAAGTTAAATAAGGACAACAAAATGTGACATTGCATTTCTATTCACTGATACACTGTTTAATATGATTCCCTGTACTTTCTAGACCTTACCAAGGCACAGAAGCACAGACAACAATCTACTGAAAATATTAACAGAAGGATTCCCAAGCCTGCACCTCAACCAGCAGCATGAGGTTTCTAGGCCCTTGTCCTGGCTGCTTGCATTTGCATCTTTATAGATTATATGGAGATATAGATCCTTTCATCTCTCAAAAAGCTGTCTAGTTCTAGGCACAACTTACATGGTTTTACTATATGGGCTGCCTCATGTATTCGAGCAGAATTTTTCTCTCATAAGATCTAAATGAGAGCACATCTACCTCCTCCCCAGGGAATAATCCAAGAGAAAGGAGGTTCTTAATAAAACAATTAATTGTGATAAATTTCTGATTTTTGCTCCTTCGTCCAGGGCTATTTCCATGGCAACATCCTCTCATCCTATTGTTGGATTGTTCTTCATTCACACAGCAGGTTAAGCCCAGGGCAGCCAGGGCAGGCCGATGGTCAGCCTTTATTTTCTCTGGCCCTTCAACAAAGGTTAGTTGAGGTCACCAGAAGCCAAAGGGTAATTACTTTTTCTCCACAGGGTTAAAGGTACACAGATTGCTATTGGGACAACTATATGGATGACCTTCAGCTCCTAATGTTCAATCTTCTTTTCTTTCATCACAGTGAATAAGTATGATATAACAGTGGCAATGCAACCCCACTGTAATTTCTATACCGTAATTCAGAATAGAAAGCCAAATGTCTTTTTATTTTAGAAAGCTACTATGTATTAGCATAATATACTCTTGGAATCAATTGGAAAACCCAATGTATAAAAGGTTTCCTATCTCTGAAATAGAAAAAAAAAAAACCATGGCAAAAATTACAGCCATTTAGTGGTGTCCTTATTCAGTTAATCTGATATTCATAATTTCCCAGGCTTCAGTCATTTTCCTGAGAGTGTGTTCTTTAAGACTGAGAAGAAAATAGAAGCTTTCCTGGCTCCATGAGCACCTGGGGCTCTATTTTTTTCCCGTTCAAACACAATTGTGGTCTTGTCCCTCTGAACTGATTAAGAGTTAAGTCAGATTAAAATTAGTTTTTTCCCTTTGCTTCTCTGTTCTCAAAGAAAGACAATAGTTTAGGGCAGAGGGGATCTTTTGAAACTGAATACTTAAAACATTTTTCCCACTCAATTTGAAGAGCCATATGGAGATTTCAGTGCTTTAATTTAATCTGGAATTTTTTTAAAGTAATCATTATAGGCTCCAAAAACAGAGCCAGCCACCAGCCCTATGGATGTATTTGCTGTTGTTCTACCTGGACATCATGGCTTTGCTGATGGTTCACCTCAACAGATACACTGAAGGGAGTATGAGCCCCTTCCTGAGGGAGGGACCAAGATGATTAGAAAGAGCCACATGAACCTAGCCAGCACGGCTCAGTGGTTGAGCATCGACATATGAACCAGAAGGTCACTGTTCAATTCCAGGTTGGGGCATATGCCTGGGGTGCGGGCTTGATCCCCAGTGTGGGGCATGCAGGAGGCAGCTGATCAATGATTCTCTCTCATCATTGATATTTCTATCTCTCTCTCCCTTTCCCTTCCTCTCTGAAATCAATAAAAATATATATTTATTTTTTTTTAAAAAAAAGGAAGAGCCACGTGACCCATTCTGCAGCTTTAGCCAGAGGGAACCATCCCCCTGAGTCTCATCATCTTTGCCTAAGAGGTTGCCTTGAATAAAGGAGGATAAGGAAAACTGAAGGAGACCCCTCATCCTGACCCTAAGAGATGGAGACATTGTTTCTGCCCATTTTTCAGATTCACCCATGTGTGATCTGAGAGCAACCGGACTCTTTGTTTTCCTCCAGTCCTGTCTCCCTTGATCACACTGACCTCCCTGTCTCTCCAGCCCTTCCCTCACACTCCTCCTTTGAAGTCATCCTTCTGCTTGTGAACTCACTGGGGACTCTCCAGATCCACCTCCCAAAGCTACCACTCCAGGTGTCTTTATCCCTTGGTCCCTCCATTTGGCTTGAACTTAATGGCTCAGTCTTCCCTGATAAGCTACTGGGACTTAGTCAAGCAGTCTGTAGCCTCATGTGCGTGAATTCACCCTCCCTGGGCTTAATGCCATCCCCTCTAAATGCCGATCCTCTCTTCCTATTTCTGCTTCTTTTAAAAATTGTTTTAAAATTTAGTTCCTTCAGGAATCACCCCATATTTTAACCTCTGCTGAATTTAAATAAATTAAATAAATACATTTAATGGAATATAAATTCCATATTGTATGTCTATTGTATATAACATATACATACATAAATGTACAGTGGAGTGTAGAAAATAAATCTAAATATCTAACTCATTAAATAGCAACTTTAAAAACCCAAAGCCTTAAATTACTCCCATATACAAATTCTGGGGCCTCTTACAGCACTATTGTTTCACATAAGACAATTTATTACATAGTGTCATCAGTATTTTTAAAATATTTTTATTGATTTCAGAGAGGAAGGGAAATAGAGATAGAAACATCAATGATGAGAGAGAATCATTGATCAGCTGTCTCCTGCATGCCCCACACTGGGGAATGAGCCCGAAACCTGGGCATGTGCCCTGACCAGGAATAGAACCGAGACTTTCTGGTTCATGGGTCGATGCTCAACCACTGAATCACACCAGCTGGGCTCATCAGTATTTTCTTTTTTGGCAAGTCCTATTTTATTCACATTATTTTCTATTGTCCTTTCTACATCTCTACAAAATTCTCAGGGCTGTCATTCTTGAGAGAGAAACATTTTGGTATTATATCACAAAATCCCAAGATAATCTCTTTCCTTTTCTCAATGACCATGAACTAAAATGTGCTAACTGATAATTAAGGAAATAACAAAAAGTAAAACAAAATATAACCACCCCCAGGGATATTTTGTTTAAGAAGGGATTTCTGAAGGCTTCAAGACCCAGAGAGCACAATATTTGGAAAAGGAGATAAGAAACCTAAGGAGGCATGTATCAGAGTCTGGCATGTGACCTGGCTGCATATACCCAGGTGAGGGAAAGATCTATCACTGTCCACAGCTGGTGCACAGCAATGCCCTCACTAGTAAAAGAAATTGCCCTTTTCTCAACTACAGACTATAGCCAAAACGACCAATTGCCTTCTCTGATCAGGGCTCCCTAACCAGAATTTAATGAAGGCAAAGCTGTCAATTCCTAAAGCTGGCTCTAGGCTGGTTATCTGGGGCCTAAGGCAGTGTCAAGAAGAGTCTTGGGTTCACACAAGGTAAATCTTAGGAAAATGATCCTTTTCCTTTCTGCATAATTTCTCCCTTTTCTGATTCCCTCCCTATCATCCCCACATGCCCCAGTTCCCCAGACTTCCATCTGACATGAGGGTTTTTATCATCAATAGACCATATTTTCCTCAGATCTGTTAAGAAAGGTACCTAGATGAAATAGATGTAAACAATGCATCTCTAACAAAGGCATTTCAGGCATTTTGGATTTTGGTGAGGGAGATATTCAGAAGTATCACCTTCCCAGATCCTGCCAGATCACCCTTTGAGTGCTCTCTGGGCCAGTGACACATTGAAAGCAAAGTACCTGAGATGTAGTAGATAGAAGCTTCAGGCAACCAACAGGTCACACACTCATTCATTCCAAAATGGACATGAACACTCTTCCTCTTTAGGCCAGAAATTCAAGTATTTGCCCTTGGCTTCTTACTATTTCTTTAAATTTCTCTTATTTTTCCTTGAAATACAGAACCATTGGGTTCTCTGTCCCAGAGTAGGCTTCTCTTTTTGCCATTTTGTAGAGAAAGAGTTACTAAAAGGTTCAACATAGAATTTTCACAATCACAATAGATTCTTCCTCACACACCAGAAATAGATATGACTTGTCATCTCTTCTAATTGGTCTTTACATGCGGGCTGTAAGGGTGTATGGAACCTGCAGCAGAAACTTCCCCAGCAGCTGTTGAGTAGGTACAGAGTGACGGGGAAGTGCCATGGTCCACAGCACCAGGCCTCGGTGCCAAATGAGTGGTCAGTGCTCAGGGTTCCAGCATTGACCACCTGGCATCTCAGGGTGACATGGTATTCCAAAGCTCTTCCAGGCCTGACATACACTGGGATCTGGGAAGAAGACTGTCACAGTGCTGCTTGAATTTTAGCACACTTAAGAAACAGATTTCCAGATCTCACTTCCCGAGAAGCTGACTCAGTAGGCCCCATGTCTGCATCAGGCGATGATGCCGCTTGGAGTAGTATGCACTGTGGTTGATTTCGTTTGTCTGGGTTTCATGCATCACACCTCCAAAATGGACCACCATTACATTGGTAAAAGGGTTTCTGGCCTGTTCAGAAATGCTTGTGATTTCTAGACACTGCTCTTTCACTTTTCTGCCTCTCTATTCTAGCTTTCACTTCATTTTGACATAGCCCTTTCATTTAAATAGATTATATGGGCCCTTAAGAATAGCGCTTTTCATATTTTTATTCAACCACAAGGCAACTCCTGTTTCCTGCCGAGACAGGAAAATATTCTTGGTCTTCACCAATCTTCTGTACCCCGAGAACCCCTTTCCACCAATTCCAAATCCTCTCTATCAACCCTTAGGTGATCCTTTCTCTTCTTAATGAGGAATCTCCAGATGAGCTAAGAGATTGCCAAAACATAGCAGGAGACATCATCCCTTTCCCAGGAAGTTTGAACTGTTGGGTGGTAACTTGGTATAGTGGTGAATCAGTGCATGGGCCCCAGTGCCAGATGGACAGGTTTGGTTCAGGTCCCAGCTCTGCCTTTAATTAGCTGTGACCCAGACAAATAATTTAGCTTTTCTTAGCCTGTGTTTGCTTTTCTACAAAGTGGGAATAATGATACTAATATACTATATGTCATGGGGTTATGACAATATTTGAATAATATAATGTATATGAAGAGTTTAGGCCCGGTACCTGGGACACAGTAGGACCTGAATAATTGGTAGCTATTATTTGTATAAAGCCCACATTATGAACAGATGGTATCAGCTTTAACAGTCCAGCTCAGCAGCTTTCTTGTTAGGTAATTTTAGGCAAACTAATATATCTTTGAGCCTCAGCTCTTCATTTTTAAATGGGGATAATTCATCCACCCTCCAGGATTGCTTATGAGGCTTAAATTTTCTAGCACTGTTCCAGAAGATAACCAATGACTACTACAAACAGTAGTAGTATTTAACATGTTTTCCTTCACCCGGTTAAGGTCAGAATATAAGTCCCGCCTTTGACTTTGAACACCAGGCTCTGAACAGCTCCCTTGACGAGTTTCCTACCGCTTTCAGCCTCCAATTAAAGTAACACCACCACTTAATTCCTGTGTTCATGGGAGCCTAGCCAAGTCATTTCCATGGGTGGTTCCAGATTTGGGGATTTCACACACCAGTAAACTTATATGTGTATTTTTTTTTTTTATCATGGGGCTTAAAATGGAGAACTGACATTTTTCCCAGCAAAGAGGTTTTTATTTTTGTTTTAAATACCATTTATGAGAACTGTAGTTTCATGAAAGAAAAGACATTCTGTCATTAAGGAATAAAAACACAAATCAAGAAAAAAAAAAAGTCCACCTTACACACACACACACACACACACACACACACACACACACACACACACAGTGTTGTCTTTTTATTTTACCATTAATAGGGAATACGTTACCATGGAATGCCAAGGGATCCACAAACTCCACAAATGTGAGTGGGATCCCTGACCTACATTATCTTGGAGCTGGCCTCACCTGCACTCCAGGGGTTTTCCTTACTGTTCCATAGCTTAGGTAAGCGGGACAGGGGCGTGCTTCTTCCGGGTCTGACACCCCTTGACCATCTGCCCTCCAGAGCCTCTAAGGAGCGGAAGAGTTGAAGCCCCTCTTCTCTGTAGTTGTGCAGCGTCCCCACATCCTCTCTGAGGTTGACTCCCCTGTCCAACCAGGTGCATGCTGCTCTTTTATTGTTTCCAAACAGTTCCCATGCCTCCCGACAAGTCTCACTCACATCTGCTCGTTAAGCATTTTGCAGAGAGATGCTCACTTATATGCAGGCTGTTGTCCATATTATTATTCCCTTTCATGATATATAACTTGAGGTCCTAGGAGGTCAAGAGGCTTTCCGCAGGGACCCAGAAATGAGTCCCTCACTATTTCCGATCTGAGTCCCAGGACAGGGTAAAAACAATAAGAAATGGATGTCTAGTAGGCAACAGTGAGGCTGCATGAGCAGAACTTTTGTCCAGTGTCACCAGCTGATACTATTTTGTTCCGTTCAATCGATGGGCATTTACTGAATTCCTGTTAGATATTGTGCTAGGCCTAGAATACAAGTATGAAGAAATATAAACTCTACTCTCAAGGCAGCAGTGTATAATTTATTTCTTCCAATGGCCCAGGGAGAACCTTGTGTAATTTTCATTCAATATGCCAAAGACCCAGACTGGCAGGTGTGATCTAAGTGCCTCAGGTAGACCAGAAAAGTCAGCCACAGCGAGTAGACTCAACATGAAGGGCTCTCAGAAAATTTCTGTGTTGTTAATCTATGTGTAAGGACAGATTTTACATAGTTTTTTTTTTCTGAAGGGCTCTTTCTTCTCCCTGAAGACACATGATTTCCCCCCTTAAAGATATCTGAAAGATTTTGGCAGAGTTTTCTTCATGTTAATATTTTCATCAAAAGCAAATCCTACCGACTGAATAAACAGAGGACAGTTGGAGGAAGTAGAAAGACACTAACCTGGGGTTATGTAAACAAGTTCTACACTTGGCCCTGCCACCAAGCAAATTAATGCCTTGTGCAAATCAGTGTACTTCTCCAGACCTCAGTTTCCTCATCTGAAAAATGAGTCCAATGAACAAACTATACTAGTAACATCTGCTTGTTAATGAGTCCATTGAACAAACTATACTAGTAACATTTGCCTCACTGTTGCCTACTAGACATACAAACATATAGCACTTACTGTGTGCAGGTTCTCAGGGCTCTGCACATATTACCTTACTTAATCCCCACAACTCTATGAGATAGGGGAGACAAGAGAAGATAGAGCATTTTAGTCCCTACTTTACAGATGAGGAAACTGAGGCACAGAGAGATTTTTTTAAAAAAAATAGTCTTGCTCAAAGTCATGTAATGAGTAAGTAGCAGAGATGGCATTTAGACACAATCTATTTCTAACATCTCTTGATCACAATGATGAGCTGCTTTTCAACAACTGAGAATTAGATGGTACTAAAGTCCCTTTTATTGTTTAAATTCTGTTGATCTATGAGTTTAAGATGGCCCCCAAAGGCTCTGATTCTATATTTTAGACCAGTGGAGCAAAGAGCTTCTAAAAAACAATTCATAATCTAAGAATCAAAACTTGCAGCTCATACTACATTAGGAATAAAAATGTTCAAAGTACTTTCACAGATACGGTCACTTTAGGGCTTAATTAGGTATTGCTTACTTAGGGAAGGTACAAGCACCATCCACCAGACCTGAGAAGGAAGCCCAGAGAGGCTGGACTTAACTAAGGCACTCAGTAAAACCAAGGGAGGAGTCTTATTCTCAACCAAGACTGGAGCCTTCAGGCTGGTGTCCTGGGCCCAGCCAAGCTGAGTCACACATTTCCTCCAGGACTTCCTCTTGGCTTCAGAGAGACCCACTGAGTTCTGAGTAACCGAGAAAGAAGCCCTTCCCTCGGAGGCTCTGCTCTGTGTCCCTCCAGTGCTGGGACCCTCACAGGGACACCAAGATATCTGGCTCTGCAATCAGGGGGCGGGGCGGGCGGGGGGGGGGGGCGGAGGCTCAGCTCACACAACCCTACACAATTCAGATGCATAGGGTCACTGCAGAATGAGCTGCTCTGGCCTTAAACTTCATTCCAGGCCTTTTAAAGAGCTGGCTGACCTCACAGCCTCTGCTAGCTCTGCTCCTCCTTCCCCAGGTCTACAAGGCAGCATCTGCCCTCACCCAAAGGAAACTGCACACTCAAACAAAACCTGTGACTTCCTGGTTTAAAAAGCAGCTGCTTGTTCCCTTAACCCCACCTGGTGCTTTCCCAGCACTGAGCCTCTGATCACATCTGCCAATCCCCGGGAATATGCGTCCCACCATCCTGCCTTCAGATCCAGCCCAGGTTTGCAGACTTACCTCAGACGTCACCTCTTCCAGGAAGCCTCTCCTGGTCCTTCCAGTCAGACATGATCTATTTTCCTTTGACCGCCCATAGTACTCGCACCTTTCTTATCACACACTCAACTTCTGCTTTTTCTATTGCAGTTGGGCTTTCACTTTCTTATCTCCTTCACACTCCGGCTGCTTTTGACTTCTTGGGAATGCCAGGAGCAGTGCCTCGCACTGATAAATATCTGCTTGACCTTAAATTAATCTTCTCTCACTCCAGTGAAGGGTTTACTCTGCAAAAATATATGGCAAAGAAAAGGGATCATTAGACTTTAACATCTTTCCCAAATTTCACCAATTGATTTTTTTTTATCAATTCCTGACTGACAGAGCTCAGCCCCAGAAGTGAGAACATCCTTTCAGTAACTGCCATGTAGCCTGTCTCCAAAGAGGTTTCTGAGTGTGAACATGTCAGTCTAAGACTCTGTTAATTGGACCTGCAGCTGCTCTAGGTCCACAAGGCACAGCTGCTGTGTTACCCCAGCAATGGAGAGCTGGGGATGATGTAGGCAAAGGAGACGGGATCAGGAAAATGTCCTCGCTCTTTCAGGGCACTCAATTTTCACTTAAACTCATTGTCCTTACAGAGGGAGGAGGTGGGACCAAGGAAAGGTTAGCTGATGCGTTTCGGTCTCTTCCTCTCCCACACTTCATAGTTACAACGTATTAGAGAAGGGGGACTGTTATTTGGAATGTTGACATTTGCAAAGAGTTTAAGTTTAAATTATTCTGGTGGGGAAAAAAAACCAAACCATTCCTTTCTCCTAAAGACAGTAAAACCGGCCAGAATACAAATGCTCCCCAACACTTTCAAGAGTCTCTTTTTACAAATAACCATGCATGCTATTCTATACAGTAGCTCAAAATACCACGACTAGTATTTGACTGGTTATCAGCTCACGAACACGTGGATCTGGAGAACCGGAACCAGTGCTTTGCGGATTAGGTTTGGAGGAAAAGAGAGTCTCACGGGTCTGTCTACCTGCCCACATCAAGGCGAACCCAGAGCACCTCTGGGACTTAGACACCATCCACCAGAAAGTGGGTGAGTGTCTATTGTTCACTTGATCAAATCAGGTGCTTGGAAGAAAGTTGAGAAAAAAGACAAAATGGGCCCTCCTTCTTCCTCACAGAGTAGTGTTTCTTCATTCTTTTTTTCTTTATCACTCCTCTAAGAAGTCTTTTTAAACTTTTATCCTGATTGCTCTTCTTGATAATTTCATGCCACAGCTGTGTACTGTGACTCTTGGATGCCACAAGCCATTGTCATACCTCAGAATTTTGTGTCCTTCAAACACTGATCCCACCCCTACCGCCCGGGGGTGGTGGGAGGGGGTTGACACCCTTCCCTTGAGAAGGTATGTCACAGACCTGCCCTGTGGGTTGAGAAGCAACTGGACATTTCCTGGGAACCACCCCTGGGCTGCCTTTTCCTCTCACGCTTCCCTCAGACTCAGTATGATCCTTGCAGACACAGAGCTAGAAGTTCAAGGGGACTGGGCAACTGCTCTATGGAACCCCAAGATGACCGGGTGCCTGCTCTGTGGAATGCCATGGCAATGTGAGGGCATCAAGGCAGAGAGACTAACACCAAGTCCAGAGAAATGGCATGTTTCAGTAAAACCCTAGGTTCCACAGTAGCAAGTGTTGTGCTAACAAACACAAGACATGAATTAATGGGTAAAACTCTGGCATAAATTTATCCAAAGAATAGCATTACAGATTTCAGAAACTGGTTATTCCATTGCCCCTTTTATCAGCAAAAGGTTATTAAATTATTTTTTTCCTTCCATCTAATTCATTTTTCCAATATTACAATTAACTTGAAAAATACACCTCAACTTCTGCACCTTCCCTTTTGCCTGAACACTTTATAGGCACATCTTAATGATTCCAGTAATTAGCTCACTTTAGGCCAAAAAGAAGAAGGATAATAATACATTAACATTTCCATTATCAATCAGAAAACTGCTGGTCAGCTCTTTAAATGATATATTGTTCAGCACATTAAATTCTTGAACTCAGCAAAAATGTATAAATACTTTTACTCCTGAAATTATGGTTTAAGAGAGACACATGGCAAGGTAAATGGGAAGTGAAGATAATCAATTTAGACTGGTCTAAATGGAAGAAAAATGGATTGCTATTTTTTCCTTTATCTAATATAGTAATTGAGTGCCCATGGTACCCATTTTGATACCCATCTGATACCCATTTTGGTATTAAAGAAGTAACAAAGAGTAACCAATCAAAAACTTCTCAGCCGTTGGCTTTGTGCTAGTGGTTAAGCATCTGTTCTACACACGCCACCTTGGGGGAGAGCCAGTGGATATTTATCAACTGATATCACTAAAACGGGGTTATTCTCCTCTCACCTGTGCAACACAGGCCTGACTTTCCTGTTTGAAATTCATGCCAACTCTGTACCAGTCACTGCAGATTCCACAGGTTTATTAAGCTCCTAAACATTCCTTACTGCCAGCATTGTGAGATCTCAACAGTGCTTCCAGGAGAATCTCCTCCCTAAGCTAGCTTTCTTCACAAAATAGAACAAAAAAATGTTTTTGTTGTGTTTTTTTTGTTTTGTTTTTTTGTTGTTTTTTTGGTTGGTATAACAGGGGTAAGCAAACTAAGGCCTGTGGGCTAACTCCAGTCACCCACATTCGCTTCCCTATTGTCTATGGCTGTTTTCCCTACAAAAGCAGGGCTGAGTAGTTAAAACACAAACTGTTTGACTTGCAAAACCAAATATAATTACTATCTAGCCCTTTACAGAAAAAGTTTATTTAACTCCGTTTTGTGACATGGATTTTTTAAAATAAAAATGAGGGGGGGGGGGATTAAAACCTTTTTCTTCTATAGTTTAGAATTCAGATTTTAGGATTAATTTTAGAGCAGAATAATATATAATTGTTTTTCTACTCCTGGGAAGAAATGAAATTTGGAAATATAAACCCAGAAACGTAATAAAAACATTATTGGTAATGATATGAGTTGTATATCAGCCATCTGTTATTTTTATTGAAAAGCAATATTAAGTTTTCTCTTTGAACAATAACCATATAAGCCCATTATAGAACAGACTGGCATTTTCCTAAAGCATAGATGTTCTCTTAAGCAAGGAAGCATGTTTGAGAAATGGACATAAAGACTTTTTTATACCTGTATATAAATTTAACAGTAATATTCCAAATGATTTCTTAAAGAATGTCAAGGCAAAAATATAGTGCAATTAATGTTATATTGTTGCTGAATGTGATATTATTTAAGGAGAATCAGAGATCTGAGAACATGAATATAGCAGTCAGTGGTTGCACTCACCGGTACAATAGTATGTTTACATCTAAATCTTTTTAAGCAATATATACATTTAACCTGCTAATCTTTATTAAATACCTACTATTAAATATATTAAGTATATTAAATATCTACTAAGTAGCACTAAGACATTCCTCTGTTCTCAGAGAACTTAAAATATAACAGAGATGCTAAGATTTGCAAACATATTCCCTAAATGCTATTTCACATACTTTTTAAAATTTCAACATATTGAACAAAGCTAAAAAAGCTTTATGCTTGAGTTATCAATTACATTATCATAACTTTAACTGTATAAAAAATGCCAACTGCAAGTGCCCTTAAAAAATTTATCTTTCCTTTCCAGGTGCTATAATGATTAAAATTCTACTATAGTGTAGAAATTCACTTCCTAGGCATATTTAGGTACTGGCCTTTTTAAATATAAAAATTGTGCAACCAATTATTACAATAGATTACTTTTATTTTTTCTGGTAACCTCACCTAAAATGGAATTGCCTATAGATGATTTAACATGTTGTCATGTTATTTACCAGATGACTTTCCACTCTGAGAAATAGGACTCCAGCTCCAGCTTTATGTGAGAGATCATGAAAGAGACAACATACAGAAAGTGGGGGTGGGAGGGGGGAACCCAGTAAAATAAGCTTAACTCCTCACAATTTATCAAGACTCGGTGTGTGTAAGGAGTTAATGTTTCCAAGAAAATCAAGAGTCAGAAGCAGAGAGAAAGGTGATCTTCTCAGTTACCCCCACTCTCCTAAAAATCAATCAGAATCAATAGTTGTATCGAAGTGGGATGATGGTGATAAAGGGATAGAGAAAAAAGAGAGATTTCCCATAAATTGTACGTTATTGATGACTGACCACACAGAGGCTAATATCCACAACAGGAATAAGCATTTATAAATTCATGCATTAAAGCTCTGGTCTGCTCTAATGCAAAAATAACCCTTTGCTAACTTAAGATTTTTAAGCCAAAAGCATAATGCAAGGTACTAAAATCAAAATATAGTTATAGGGAATTCAAATGCCTTATTATTCATTAATAGGTATTAAAAACTATAATAAAGTAGAAGACTTCAATGAACGTATTTTAACTGACATTGAGTAAAAATATGACTTGATTAAATGACTGTTAATTGCCTGTCCAGCTATAGCTAATAAGTCTCCTCCAAATCTTAGCAATACATGTTATTTGCTTTCTGTTTATTTGTTGTATTTATGAATATTTGGTTATAACATATAATTATCTTGCTGGGATTGTTTTTCTTTTTGTTTTACTGTCCTTGTGTCCACGTGTTTAGCTCTATGAAATTTTGTCACATGTAAAGAGTGATGTAACTATCACCACAATCAAGATACAGAATCACCAAGTGTTCCCTGTCCACCCTTCATAGTCACAACCTGTCCCTAACACCTGGAAACCACTGATCTTGTCTCCATCTCTATAATGTTGTCATTTTCAAAGTTATATAAATGGAGTCAAACAGGAGATACCTTTTTGTGAAGATTCAACTATTTTTTAAAGTATAATCACATACATATATTTACTTGGTATAATATTGCCTCGGAATTTATAAAAGTGTTGTAAGTTCAATTTGAGTTTATGTATAAGACATTAGAGACAGCCCTGGGGATAAAATTGCCAGTGTGGACGGAAGGGTGAATCATTCACCAACAGACAGCAGAGCTCTGTGCCTTTTTTTTTTTTTTTTTTAAATCAGGGAAGAGCCTGCAACAGAGGTACATGCCCTTGACAGGAATTGAACCCCGGGACCCTTTGGTCTGCAGGCTGATGCTCTATCCACTGAGCCAAATCAGCTAGGGCGGAGCTCTGTGATTTAAAAATGGCTCATGTGCTGGCTGGGTAGCTCTGTTGGTTAGAGCATCACCCTGATACACCAAGGTTGCGGGTTTCACCCTCGTCAGGGCACATACAAGAAACAACCAATGAACACACAAATAAGTGGAACAACAACTTGATCTCTCTCTCTCTCTCTCTCTCCTCTCTGTTCTTTCTTCTCTCCGTCTAAAATCAATCAATCAATAAAAATGACTCAGTAGCTCTGAGAAATTGAATTTTACAACGAAGCTCAAAAGCACCTACTATCAGAGTATCCGGAGCAAACCTCCACAGCCTACAGCGCTGTCTTTGGGAGGTACCATTGGAGAAAGGCAGCTTTGCTTCCCAAGTGCAGTGTCCACCTGCCTTCACTCGGATTTTCTAGCAACAGAGAAGCCCCACGAGTGATTTTGTGAGAGAAGGTGAAGATAAAGAGCTAATGACTTCTAACCTGGCCATAAATTAACCTGTTTTTTAACAAATCTGAAGAAAGAGGTGCTCAGCAGGACTAATGAACACACACATCTAAAAATAGCTCCTCATTTAATTAATGGACCACTACACAGCCACTCTAATTAAAGCTGCTGGCCAGCCTGAGGACAATCAGTTCCGTGTTTTTCACCTTAAAACTTTCACTGAAATCATTTGAATTTTGTGTGAAAATAGAAGGTAGGCGGCTGAAGAGAAGGGTGCCAGAGGGGGAATTAATTTCATTTTAAGCAAGAAAGAGTCAGTAGACTGAAAGTCAAGCTGTGTAGAAGGTTAGGGTGATAAAGGGAGCCAGAGTGGCAAAAAGCTGATGTCCATTTTTAAGCAATTCCCTCCTATGGTCTTTGAAGGGGGAAGGAGCCAGCTGACACAGGAAGTATCCACCTCCGCCCCTCCGCCTTTGAGAGCAATCCTACTTGGAGGAAGAATAGGTAGCTTTTCAGAGTGGATGGATTTCAAGACTCGATTCTAAATGACAATAGTCAACATTTGTTGGGTGCTTATTTTGTGCCAGGAATTGCATTAACTGTGCTTATGCACATTACCTAGTGTAATACAACAAACCATTACACAGATGATAAAACTGAGGCTTTAAAAGTTATGTTCCTTGCTGAAGGTCCGGAGCAAGTCAGTGGAGGAGCCAGGGAATAGACATAAGCCAATTGAGACACTGTGCTGCCTTACTGAATAGGAACAATACCTACTTCCAGATCCCCTGTGACAATTCAAGAGGGCCTGACCCCTACTAGGTGCTCAATAAATGTTCCCAAAAAATCTCCTCCACTGGCCAATGTTAAACCCTAAAAAAGTCTGCCAATGAAAGTCGTTCCCTTTAGAGTAGACTTTGTGTCTCTAATAGCACTCTGAAAAACAAACAAAATACAAGCAATATATATTATATGCATACAATGTTTCTGAAAACTCCTACCAGATTTGAAAAAGGAAAGGTGGAACAAGAGACTTCTGTGCTCTAAGAAAACTAAAATATTAGGAAATACACATACCTCTTGTAGACCTGGTCTTTGATGGTATCTTTTCTACATTTGACACAGTCTCTTTAAGTTTCCAGCTTAAATCCCAATGCGTGGCTAAATAAACCTAACAAGTGTTGCACTGAATGACTTCAAGCTTTATAACATCAATAGTAGCTCTTTATCGTTTCCACTCATTTCTATAACATTTTAAATTGAAGAAGTAACAGACACATATTCACCTATCACCCAAATACTGAAAAGACAGTAATACTCCCAAATCTAAATTGGCAGTGCATCAGCTTAAAATGTTTGTTCATCATCTTAATTCCACAGGAAAAAATATGCAGTTCATGCATATTGATATTTAATATACAGTGAACTTGGGAGAGTCATGTATTTCATTAAGCCATGCTACCAATTGCTACCTCTGGGATTTACATTTGTTAGGTTACAAAAGCGAATGACTATAGATTCCAAGCAAAAATGCAAATAATAAGGCAGGTGAGGTATAAGGCATTAGGGATGGGTGGAGACTGTGGCAAACTTGGGCAGCACCTACCTCTCTGAAGAGGACAGCTGATGACTGCCAGTAGGAAGGGTAGGTACAAAGATACGTACCATTTTCTGGATTTTATGTGAAATTTCTTGATTGTTAGAACTTAGTAACTAATAATTTAAAATAATTAAAACCTGTGCCAAAGAAAATACTTCTGAGGCCAGATCCAACCTGTAGATCAGGAACCTACATCCTCTAGTTGAAAGGCACCTAAGGATAAATTTTGATTGGCTGAAAAGGAAGAAAAGGTGGGCAGAGGGGATGGTGCCAGGGACCTGGAGTGACTGTGAGCCCTCCCCCCACCTCACGTCAGAGCATCCCAAAAAGAGGCAGAGAAGGCAGGAGAAATAAAAGGTGAAAAGACAAAAGAAAGTTTTGTTTCTTCAATGCATAGTGCTAGCAACAGCTGGGGATGTAGAAAGAAAAATGTAGATGGAAAAGGCTAAAGGTGTCTGTGAGCACGTCCAATATGGTGAGGAACAAGTTGGAGGAGTGAGAGGAAGCACTTGCATTTCGCCTGAGGATGAGCTGATGACAACCACAGCAGTCGATGTTTCTGGGCAGCACTGTCTTGCTCCATACTGGGTGCTTTATTGGGATTATGACACATTCAATCCTGATAACAGAATCAAGTAAATACTAGTCTCCCTACTTTACTGATAAGGAAACTGAGGGCTAGAGACATGAAGTATCTTGCCCAAGATCATAAAACTGTCAAATGGCAGACAAGGCATTGAACCCAGGACTGTCTGACTTCAGAGTCTGAGCTCTTAACCAGTGTCCACTATTGTTTCTCCTGCTGGGCTTGAAATGGGGCCAGAAAATGGAAGAATACAGTCTTTCTGAAATGTTGCAGGTGCTCAACCCTCCAGGAGCTTAAAAGTCTAGAGCGAGCTAAGGAAGCACATGTCCTCTTTTCCTGATGGAGGTGAGAGCAATGTACCAACACGCCAGCATTCCACGGGCCCTCCCTCCAGTGCCACTTCTGTGTTGTGTGATCCTGGCCAGTCCACTGGAGAGCCTCCTGAAGCTCTCTGGGATTGTTCCTCATCTGTGCAAGAAGAACAATACTGCTTTAATTGCCAAAGAAAGGGGGCCCCAAGAGGATTTCTCAAGTCCATCCCAGTATATTTTCAAAAAAGGCAAACGGCAGCCCAGCATTGCTAAATTCCTTCAGCATCCTTCTGTTACTCTTTAATGCCCCCAAAGAGTTCACTGCAGTGTGCTCCCTACAGATCCCATCTGATTCAAGAGACCATAACCCAGTCAACAGTCATCTTTGTGTCTGAATTTTAGCTTTGCTTCCTTTTAACCAGAGGAATGGTAGAAAGTTTTACAGAGAGTAATAAAGGCGAGTGAAAAAGACAAACATGTAGAATTGTTTTTTAAAAACTTCTTTCTAAAAGTTTTGCTAACATACCAAATCACATCAAAATATCCACTTAGCCACCGTTTCTTGAGGTGAGGAAATGAGATTATCTGAGAAAAATCATTCTTAAATCAGCCAAAATTAAAGTCCTCAGTGGTAACCCAGTATAATGACATACCTGAATATCCAAAAGTAGAAGCTTAAATAAATGTATCTTAATCTTGGTGATTAAGATAAGTAATGCTAATGTTCAATTAATATTAAGATATGTGTCATATTTAATATTCAATGGCACCAGTAGTTTTTGAGAGCTAAATATATTCAGTGTTGAAATTTTAAAACTGACTTTATCCCAGTTTTTTCAACAAATGTATTGGGAGGGGAAAAAAGAAGAGAGAAGGGAAGCCTATATATCAAAAGAAACTTTGAGAAACATACAGAGTGCAATGCATACCAATGTCAATTAATTATAATTTTTAAAAATTAAGAGTCAAGGAAATTTAAATGTTGTCTGGATATTTAATGATATTAAGGAATTACTGTTAATTTTTAGTTGGGATAATGACATTTTGCTTATGTTTTTTAAGACATTTTAATCCTTTAGAGATACATGCTAAAATGTTTATGTATTCAATAATATAACATTCAAGTTTGCTTCAAAATCATCCTGGGACAGAGGAGAAATGTGTGGGAGTGTTTTAGTCATCACAAGTTTGGGTATGGGTTGAGAATTGGTAAAGTGAAGTGATGGTAAGAGGGGGTTCTTTACACTATTCTATCTCTTTTGTATATGTTTAAAATTTTCCATAATAAAAAGGAATAAAAAACTTTTTGTCAGTTGGAAGAGACATTTGAGAGTCAGGGAATTCTTATAAAAAGAATGCCCACACATTTTATGTAACCTACGAGCTTTTTTTTTTAAGTGACTTAGGCAGAGATTCTCCCTTTGGGCAGCCAACCTCCCATGAATCTGAGCTACAGATCTTCCCAGTGGCCTGTTTGTGTATCTCCACTTGAAGGATGATCTGAAGGCAGAGAAACTCATGTCCAAAACAGAATTTATTATTTTCCAACCAAACCTACTCCCTCATTTCTTATCTTAGTATAGCGAACTCTATCCACTCAGCAGCCCAATCTATATGCCTAAGAGTTATTGTTAATTTCGCCCTCTCCCTTACCTTCACATCCACTTAGTTGTCATGTCTAGTCAATTCTAGATCAGAATGGTACATCAACAATGGAATGGCCTAGAGTTACAGAACTAAAGGAGGAAACAAAGGCTCTGTTACTCACCTGGCCACATCTAAACAGCCCAAACCAGTGTAGTCAGCTGCAAGGCACAGAACTACAGGGAAGATCAGTAGTGATGATGAGTCTGCCACTTTGAGTGAAGGTACCCCTAACCTCTCGGAAGGCCTTGATACTGTAAGAGCTGGTGGGGCATAACCTCACTCCCACCTACCAGAGAACTCATGATGAAAATGTGTATCACTCAGAAAGTGATGAAAGTGTGACTCACTCAGAGAGAAAGAAAAAAACAAAAACCTATCCCATAATAGGACTAAATATCAACCTGCAGACTAAAAAATAGAGAATGAAAAATGCTGAGCTACTCTATCGGCAAAAGGAGACATTAACAAAATATAAAAATAGCAAGGAGAGTAACAGTCACAACTCAGTTGCTATCTACAAACAGCATCTGAATCTATGTGGCAATGCTACCCATGATTCATCCCCACAAGTCAAACTTAGAGCCAAATGAGCAAAAGAAAAAAATGCCATTTAACAGGAAAGATGCTTGCAACACATTTAATTTTGCATAAGCAATGTAAATTTCCCAAGGATTTGACCTATAGCATAAAACCGGCCCATATATTGTTCTAATCAATTAGGCTTTCCTGCATCAGCACTTTTTCATTACAAACAGCTAAAGCCATCATGTTCTCTAATCCAAAGAAAAAATTCATACAGACTGGGTTATTTCCAATTTTTGTTATTATAGTTCTAGGGGCGGGGGGGCAGAGAATAACCTCTAAAATAGAGTTGGAGATCTCTGAAAGTAGAAAGGATGAGTTGTCATTAAATTGCACCCATTTGAAGGGGAGGGATGGCTAGATGCTACTTAGTGTTGGTCTTGGGGCTTTCCAACATTTTGAGATTTTAAAATGTGGATTTCCATATATGAAATATTCATTTAGAATTATCCAAGTCCAAACAAATAAAGCCTTCAATGCCATTCTGATGCTTACATAGATTTACAAAAATTACAAAAGTGTATATTTTATAGCTAGAATAAGCTTAAGTCACCTGTTCCATCCTTTTCAACCTCCCTATAGAAATGCTGCAACCATTTATGGTAGGATCTTTATTAATACTATTAATCAAGTATTTATTGAGCAGTTACTATGTGCCAGGTGGTATGCAAAGCTCTTTCTATACTTTATCTCATTCAGTCCTCACCAAACCCTATGAGATTGTCACAATCACTAACTCTATTTCATAGATGAAAAGATTGTGGCTACCTATTAATGAATATTCCATTGACTCCTTCTATAAATTCTATAGATATGAGAGTATAACAGTAATGAATACCCCAAAACAAAATCTTCAGAAAAGTGTTTAGTCCTAAACCTCAATGAAACAACAATTTCAAATTTTCACCTCTTAAAGCCTCAGAAAATATCTTCATAAGGAACAAAAGGTCATATCTAAGTATTTTCCTATGAAATTTCAATTCTATCACCCTGGGGCTTATTCAGTATCTCTTTCAGCATTTAGATCACTTCATTGTTTCATTAAACTCTCTAGAATGCAAAGATACAAATTAGACTAATGTATTAAGTGTTTTCTGTGTTCCAGATATCATGCTAGATATTTTATTTAATTTTCACAATATAACTGTGAGGAGGTATCTTTCATATTCTGCAGTTATAAACCCACAGCAAAGATATAAGGGGTTGTGACTAAGAGCAAATCCAGGTTTTCTAATTCCAAGAGGAGGGTACGAAACTAGGACTCCAGTTAATTGGCTTGCAAATGTGGGGGGAGGGGAATATTTTCAACAAAAAGTATATTGAAACCAAGAGTCAAAGGGTGGATAGTTTACGGAAGGTTTTTACAAATTATTTATTCAATTCCTGGATCTGGATGGCAAGTCATAGAATGTTGTCATGATCCCCAAGCTTCTTTTCAAAATTTCAACATAGATCACATGAGAAGCGAATTCTAAAAGTTGACAGCCCAATGCTCTCGCTTTCAGCAACATGGCATCATCTTCTCCTCATATTTCTATTCAGGTTGTCATTAGGAGATATTTAAAAAAAGGTGCCTCAAATTTAAGTGAAGAAAGGGGGAAATGAGAAATCACCAACAGGAACACTCATGATTCCATTGATTGCTTTTTAATCTGTGACTGTGCCCAATACTATTATCATGAATTTATAATTCACCCATGAAGTCAATAATGCTAAATGACCTACACTGTTGACATTTCGCAACAACTAAATTTAGCATTCTGCTATTCTAACAGTAGTAGCAGCAACCACTCGGAAATGTATAGTATGAATGTATTCACTACTGTCTTCTCATTCTGAAACTCCAGAATTGATCTCCCAGTTTCAAAAAGTATCCTTGAACCCCAAATACCAGGTGAACCATACAATGTAGATCAATAGATTTTTCAAGTGCAATAATTGTTTCTCCCTGGGAGATTCCCATTAGTCCCAGAAGGAAAAATACTTTGATTGACCTCGAGGAACACAGCAGATGTGGATAAGCTGTGTGTGCTGCTGACCTTATCAGAAGAAAGCCAGGCCTTGAAAATCACAGGGGAACGCCCTGGGCATGTGCATGTTGGCTGTGGGAAAGAAAACAGCTGGTCAAATGTGTACTCTCTTTAAAAACCAAACAAACCAAAAAATGCAGACCATGAGAGGGGAAAGGAGAAAAAGCAGTGTGTGAATTAACAACACCTCTTTATGTTTAAAAACATTCTCAAGAAATAGTCATATGAAGGACAAAGAGGAGGTATGTTGTCAGCATCTGGGAATTTTCAACCCACTAATATGAAGATTTTCTAGATAAAATGTTGGTGATCCAGTTGCTTACGCTCCTGGGGACAGAAAAGTTAACTCTGTGACCTTTGAATTCTATATTTCCTGCACTGTTTAGGGGCTCTATGACCAAATAAGATGGCAGGAAGAAGGTGGAGAATTAGCAAGATTGATTTCTCATAGATAACTATAACCCAAAGAAACAGGTTAAAATTAAGAGGGTGTTGGGAGAGGGAGAGAGGGAGAGAGGAAGGAAGGAAGGAAGGAAGGAAGGAAGGAAGGAAGGAAGGAAGGAAGGAAGGAAGGAAGGAAGGAAGGAAGGAAGGAAAGGAGGGAAGGAGGAGGGAGAGAGGGAGGAAGGGAGAGAGGGAGGAAGAAAAGGGAATTTAGGACGCACTCTGGGAAGTCTTGACTTTGGAATGACAAGAGTTTTTAGCTCCATTAAAATCACAACCCAACACCAATGAGGCCAGACATCACTGGGCAGAGGCAATCCTTCGTCCCCTGCCATGAACTGCAAAAAGAAACTGAGTACATTGCTAGCATAGAAGAATCACAAGCGACTGCACCCTGACATCTCTGAGAAAGCAGCAGGGACAAAGCATAGTGACAAGAGTTCATGAAACAAAATTTTACAATCTCAGGTTAAAATTATTCCAATGGTGCATCAAAACCAATGCACCACTGAACAAATCGCACAGATGCAGGGACATGAACATAAGCCCTCATTCACATGCCAGGAGAGGACTTAAAGGAAGTGCCTTCTAAGGACCCACAGCAGATGTGAACTCGGGAAATTCAAAATATCAATGTCTCTCTTAAAATTCCTCAGAACTTGTTTAGAGGCTTCCATTCATTCAACTGGTATTTAAGGCAGGCCTACAATGTGTCAAGCAATATATTAGATTCTTGGAGACACAGTAACAACATAAGACCAGGATCCTTGCTCACAGCTGAGCAGAGGGAAAACACCCTGGCATTTACGCACCACAATGCAGTGTAATGGGCACACTATGGTTGAAGGAAAGGGTCAGTGTGCTGGAAATGAAGAGGGGGCAAATGGAAAAGCAAAGGCCAGAAGATGGAACGGGTGATCCTGTAACACTAAGGGAGGTGCAAGGAGTTAAAGCCTGTTAAACTTTTATTTTGGAACATCTCTGAGTAAATCATGCGTATTTTCCCTAGCAAGCACAGGTCACACCACTCCCTAACCTCTTACATAGGGTCAGATGAACACATTTATGTTATCTGACTAGCCTCTGGCACCACCTGCATATGTGCATCTGATGGCTGAGCTAGGTCATGACCAAGAGACATGCTACCTACCTCTACAGGTCAATTGCAAACGTGTGAGGGTGTTTTTCCTTGTCACTGTGACTGCAGGTGTTCCTGGAAGTTGTGACCCAGGACTTAAGGATGCTCCACATCCTGCAAAGCCCGGGGAAGTTGCTCACAAGGAAGACTTGCCTGTCCCCAAATGCCCCCAGAACCTCCTTTAGACACTCTCGGCCAGATTGTACCATGCTCCACCATTTGCACTTTAAACTTAACATTTACTGTCTGATTTATAATGCTGGCTCGACATGAATTATTAACCTTTCCATATCGCTAACAACAAGAGGACACATACACAAAGAAAATAATTCCACAGACTTTATGTGTAATTGATGCTGAGAAAGAGAGAACGCATTTTACTACATGTGCAACGAGGGCAATGTTTTCTTCCCTGAAAGAATAGCAGTACCTGGTTTCATAATAAAGAGAGTCTTTGTAAACAAGATGTTCTCTTCCCACTATGGTTTCGTACCAGCACCTTATTAGAGAAACCAGAGGTAGAGCTATCCAAAACCGCCTTTAAGGGGGTAAGCTTTTACATGTGAAACGTCTGGCACCGCCCTCCTTTGGATGGTAGTAAATGCTGTATTGGGGATGAGGGGCTACTTCTTGCACACGTCAGGAACCAGAATGACGTAATGGAAGTGTTTCTGGTTGACCACGCAGGGCAGAGACCACAATCCCCATGGTTCAGAGCCCCTCACAATGACACTCACTATTTCTCTGATCTCTCTTCTGTTATGAAACCCAAGAAAAGAAATTATAATTGTAATCCTCTTGGAAGCTTCAAAGAATGTGTAGAAAAGGACAAATGGTGTTTTCCCTGGGATTGAAAGGCCAGTTACTGTACATGACGCTACAGAAAGTGATAAGGGAAAGTCTGCTCCCCCAAGGACAGTCCTGGGAAATGACTGCCCAGGAGTACAGCCTTGGTTGACATGCATGAAGATGGACGATAACCCTGTGGTCAAACCATTATTTCAGGTTTTCAGCAGTCAAATAATTGGGGAAATGAGACAGAGATGAGTCTTCACATATCTGTAACCGTTAAAGAGCTGCAAAGGGGCATTCTTAAGTTGCAAGGGTGGAAGATTCCTACTGAAAGCATCCACTCACCCCTTTACTGCCAATCTTTTTGGAAACTGAGCCCACTCTTGATGTCCCCACTCTATCATTCCCACTCTTATCCGTCTGGCTTCTGTTGCTGGGGGGATTCTCATACCACATTCAGTAGGGAATCATCCCCAGCCAACAACCTCTTCCACGCTCACTGTCCCTGCTGCCTGTTCTCATTATTTATGCAGTATTTATTGCTATACCACTAGATACAATCATTATTCTAGACCCAGATGAAAACAGCAGTGAACAAGAGAGGCAAGGCCCAGCCCTCATGGAACATAGGGTCTAATGTGGTGGAGGTGAGGTAAATAGGTAGTAACTGAACAAAACAAAAAAATGAAGAGTTTATCAACTAGCAAACAATGCCACAGAAAACATCAAATAGGGCACTAGGCTAGACAGTGACAAGGGAGGGGGCTATGAAAGACAAAGGAGCTTTTGAGTACTAGGCCAGACCACCAGTGTTCATATCCTGGCTGTGCCACTAACTAGTTGTGTGAACTGAGGGGAGTTGGGTCACTTTTTTGTGCCCCAATTTCCTTGCCTATGAAATTAATAATAATACATGCCTCTCAGAATGGTTTTGAGGGTTAAATGAGTTAAATAAGTGCTTTCTCTAAGTGAATAGAACAGTGCCTGGCATTAAGAGTTTTACTGCTGTTCCACCACTTCTATACCTATTCTCTTGATTACTTACACTAGAGGCCCAATGCAAGAAATTTGTGCAGCCCTAACCGGTTTGGCTCAGTGGGTAGAGCATCGGCCTGCAGACTCAAGGGTCCCAGGTTCAATTCCGGTCAAGGGCATGTACCTTGGTTGCAGGCACATCCCCAGTAAGGGGTGTGCAGGAGGCAGCTGATTGATGTTTCTCTTTCATCAATGTTTCTAACTCTCTCTCCCTCTCCCTTCCTCTCTGTAAAAAAATCAATAAATTATATATTTTTTAAAATGAAATTCATGTAAGGGGCTTGGCCCTCACAGCACCAGCTTCATCTGGAAGGTCATCCAGAAGGTTTTCAGCTGTCTGGTCTAATTAGCATATTATACTTTTATTATTATAGACTAGAGGCCCGGTGCACGAAATTCATGCACAGAGGGCGGGTGTGTGTATCCCTCAGCCCAGCCTGCAACCTCTCCAATCTGGGACCCCTCAAGGGATGTCCGACTGCCTGTTTAGGCCAGATCCCGGTGGAATTGGGCCTAAACAGGCAGTCGGACATCCCTCTCACAATCCAGGACTGCTGGCTCCCAACTGCTCACCTGCCTGCCTGCCTGATTGCCCCTAACAGCTTCTGCCTGCCAGCCTAATCACTCCCTAACCACTACCCTGCCAGCCTGATCGACGCCTAACTGCTCCCCTGCTGGCCCGATTGCCCCTAACTTCCCTCCCCTGCAGGCCTTGTCACCCCTAACTGCTCTCCCCTGCCGGCCTGGTCACCCCTAACTGCCCTCCCCTGCAGGCCTGGTCGCCCCCAACTGCCCTCCCCTGCTGGCCCAATAACCCCTAACTTTCCTCCCTTGCCAGTCTGGTCGCCCCTAACTGCCCTCCCCTGCCAGCCTGGTTGATCCTAACTGCCCTCCCCTGCAGGCCTGGTCAGCCCTAAATGTCCTCCCGTGCAGGCCTGGTCGCCCCCAACTGCCCTACTCTGTTGGCCCAGTCACCCCTAACTTCCTTCCCTTGCCAGCCTGATCACCCCTAACTGCCCTCCCCTGCCAGCCCAATTGCCCCTGACTGCCCTCCCCTGCCAGCCTGGTTGCCCCTAACTGTCCTCCCCTGCAGGCCTGGTCGCCCCCAACTGCCCTCCCCTGCTGGCCATCTTGTGGTGGCCATCTTGTGTCCACATGGGGGTGGCCATCTTGTGTGTTGGAGTGACAGTCAATTTGCATATTACTCTTTTATTATATAGGATTGGGTGGTAAGGAGAGAACCTGACTAAGGAGGTGGCATTTGAGCTGGAATCTAAATGGAAAGCAGCAGAGGAATGATATGGGGGGCGATTATTCCAGGCTGAAGAAAAGCCAAGTTGGGGAAGAGCTTGAGAGGTTCCCAGGAACAGAAGAAAGAGCAGTGTGACAGGGTCCTAGATGATGGGCAGAGTGGTGAGAAATGAAGTCAAAGTGGCAAGCAAGGCCAAATCAAGTGGGGGCTTATAACAATATAGAATGCCTCTCTGTTATGTAAGCAACTGAAAAGTTTGCCCATCCACCTGGACGTTAGCAGGCTATTGTCCCCACAAAGGCAACCCAAGTAATATAATCACCAGCATTTGTGTACCGTTTTGCTTCTTACTGGTGATCATAAAACACGAGATAGGTGGTCAAGGGACTTTGATGTGGTCCTTACTGGTTAAGTGACAGAAGACAAATGAGTTAATTTCTCTACATTTATTTCTCAATCTGCAAAATAAAATGGATTGAATTAGAGGTCCTCTCTAATCTGTGATTTTATATCCCCATTCTTCATCTCTGCTGTATAATGAAAACAGATCTAGGTCAGTCGAACTACAACATACTTTACATAAAGCTATATCCTTTCTTTACTTTTCCTATTAATGGGTCTGTTAATTAGAAAATAGTAATCTTCTCGAGTTATATGTAAAAGTAAACACCACCACCAAAATCTGCCTTCTCTAAGACTCTGATTTTGTAAGAAAATCTTACCTACTGGTAAATACAAAAGCTGACTGGAAGATTTTTCACTCCTTACTATGTGCAATTAACAGCAAACACCTCGTCATAAACATTTTTGAAAGGTCAGAGATGGCAACAATTTGCTAGAGATAAATAGTCAAATAAAACACTGCCCTGGTAATTCCTGGGCTTCAAAAACCAGCATAAATCTGATCAATAATGAGACACACAAAAGGGATTGTGGGATAAAGGGCGGGTCCAATTTGAGGTATTAAAAACTTGCCTAAGTCATTTTTCCCCAAATACATCTTGTGCTGCAGCAGATACTGAAGCCATTAATGATAAATTCATATTTACAATGTGAGAAAAATAAGATTCTGATTATGAAACAAAAGATTGTTTTAGGTTGAAGAAGTAAATAATAGTAAGAATAAGGACTTTTGCAAAAGCCAAGGTAAGAACATTTACCTCTGTAATAAATCAGCTATTGAGCTCAAATTCTAAATGTTATTTTCAATTGTATTTGTTGACTTTTACTCTTATCATAGCACAAACCACAAGAGTTCGAAGCATGCTAATTTATTCCTAAAATGTATATGTATATATTTTAAGTGTGCCTAAGTAATAGCATGTTTTTTTTAATATGTTCCTATCTATTGCTATTGTCTTAAGAGTAAATTTAACTTTTTATAGATTGGATAAGTTTCCTTTTAAAATTTTTATAGTAAATTTTATTTAATCAAGGCTTTCATTTCCAGTTCTTAGGGAAGATTTTTATATTCCTGGAAAAAAAGTATTTTATCACTTAAACTGCATTACACATTGATTATCTATTGCCTGCTCATATTAAGAAGCCTCTATTGTCACTTAATGTTTACTAAACAATCAATAAAATCTAACTGAAACCAGAATAAACTCAAACAAATAAGTGGGCTGAGATTCAAAGAAAATTGAGACCATATCCACTTTAGAAGGGCAGCCTTTGTGAGAACTCATTTCTGCCTAAAAGAGCTAATTTATCTTTTTTAATGCCATCAAATTTAATAATGGATGACATGTCTTATAGCTTCAGTGATGCAGCAACTTGTCGATAACACAGAGAATTTAGAAACCAATTCATCAATTCATGATTTTTTAATTGGACCGTGGATGGTTAATTTTAAGTCATTAGACTCTCCGATAATAAAAACCTAGAAAGAGAGAGTTAATTAATACAGAATTGGGTAGCTGTCCCCTATCTCTTCAATGAAAACTCAGAGTTCCTGTTCTGCCTTAATAACAGGTGGCACTTTTCACTTTGAGCACTTTTGGGGCAGGTTGGGGATAAGTTGTGTAGAGTGGGAAAAAGTGAAGTAGGGAAAAAAAAAAAAAAGAAGGGCCTGTATATGAGTATATATAATTATATGTGTGAGTTATTTATACTTATAATAAATTTACATTTGTATTTATTTTATACATTTTACATATTTATTTACATATAAATATATATTTTGTGATATGTATACACACTTAACAAATACTCCTTTTCCAGACACCCACAAGGTGTCCAATATATTCTGGGCAAAACAAAAGGAATACAACTTTCCCTAATTTCTTTATTCAGAGGGGAGGTAGGATGGTTCAGAGATTTCCCCATGTCTCAGTTTGGCACTTATTGATTGGTAAAGGGAATCCGAGGCTCAAGGACATTAAGAGACCTGTCCAAGGTCACACAGCCAGTTAGAGACAGAGTCAGCCATCCTCCGGACTCCCACACCCAGCAATCAGTCCACTCCACCAAGCTTCTCTCATCTCCTCTGGCCAAGAACCTAGCTTCTGACACTTGCAATGGAGAAATTAATGAGTCTGCAAGTTAAAGTTTCATTTTAAACAAATTGGTCCATTATTATTTAATTGAGGAGGCTTCAGAGCAATAAAAACCTTGCTTACCCAAACTAGATAAGCACTTCATGAAACATTGAGCTGAAGAAATGCAAAAACTGTCACAAGTCAATATGTGCTGCCTTTCTGTTTGATAAATGCCACCCAATAGCTTCAGAAGTATCAGAAACTAATGGCATCCCAGCACTCTGTAGGCATACATTAATGGGATCAGGAGCATAAAATATAAACAATAATGTATATATTGATTATTCCGGACACTTGAAGCCCAACAAACATTTGAAAGGTCAGTCACTCTGCTTGCATAAAATTACAGTTGAGTCATTTACTCGGAGCTGGAAAGTTGGCTCTCCATGTAAATTTAGCTCGTGACCTATACACTTAATCATGCCATATCTCTGTTAGCTCCCTTAAGTTGTCTGGCATGAAAAATATACTGTAAAAAGTATATTGTAAAAATATACCATAAAATATATACAAATAAACAACAATATACTACACCTTACCAGAAAGGATATTGTCTGGGTGAAATCTAGTCTATAGGCTGAATAAACAGCATCATGAAACAGCATTTTACTCTGACAAAACATATTCAAAGGTTTCTGTAAGTCAATTACGACATGGGCTTACAAATGAAAATGTATGCTTTGAAGATGTTTCAAAAATATACGAGTTTAGGAAATACAAAGTCATAATTATTTTTACTTTTAGCTAAAAACTAAAATCTGGTCACACAAGTTTAGGCAATTTTTTCTACAATGAGAGATTTACTCCTTTTCAGAGCTCCACTAAAACATCTTAAAGGAGGTTGTGTGGCTTCTGTGGAGAGGGAGCCTTTTGCTGGCGCTTTCACACCCAACGGCTCCTCTCTTCTCCAGAGATGGGCTTCTATCTAGCATGCTCGCCGGTGCCCCTACATCTGGACAAACTGAATAGCAGGAGACAGTTCACACCCCCACAGCCCCAGTTCCTTTCCTGAAATGACAGGTCCTTCTGTAGAGTCAGTATTCCCTTGCCAACTTTTAAAAAGGGCAAGTGGGACTTGAGAGGTTGAAAGAAAGACTTGCAATGTATGTCCCCTTTATGAGAACAGGCAAGGGTTGGAAGTATTCCACCTCTCCTTCACAAGGGCTCCAGTTATCCTCAGCTTGGAGAGTTCCCCGTTTGCTGCTGAGGATCATTGTCAGGGTGAGAACCAAGCTTTCAGAAAGGTCTCCCACTCAATAGGGGGGTGAGGCAGGACAATGCCATCTGCAAGAGGCCTTGCTTGATCTGTAGAAGAGTGAGCATATACCTGCCTTTAGCTGACAGTTTTAACCCTAAGTATATGCAACCGTGCCCTTTAAGTAAGGTGACCATATTTCTTCTTTCTGAATTTTACATTTTATGAATCTTTCACACTGATTCATCCCAAATTTTACAACAGCTAAAACCAGCCATTTTGAAAATCAGATTTCCTTACTCATGATTCACACCAGTTTTAAAAACACTTTTAAAATTCATATTACATTCATTAGCAATGGATAAGCATTGCAAAATCATATATTTGAAATTTACATTAAAATGTCATAATCCTAATAACACAGCAGAATTAAAAACTCCAACAGAAAGTAATGGTGATTTATTTGGGAGCCAAATGACTTGATTTTAATATTGAAGACATCATGTTATAGTTTACTAATAAAACATTATCTATAAAAGAGATTATTCTATTTTAAAATATACATAAAACCTTAAATGAACCAAAGAAATTAATAAATATCAATTTAACCAAAATTCAATTATTATAATGGTCAAAAATGAGAGAGCATTTTAAAGACAGATCTTTTGTTTCCTCTTAAAGCAGATTCACTTTGAATAAAGTTCCTAAATGTACATTGTATTCCATTAAAGTAAATAAGCTTACACTATGTTTTTCTGGCTATGTAGATTTTTAAAGGCTCCAAAATCTTGAGTATCTCTAACATCTTTTATCATAATCAAAACTCAATTAGGTCATTCATATCAATATTTTGAGGAAAGGAAATTTGGGATTTTCATTTTTGATAAATGTTATATTCTGAAATTCAGGCCATAACATTCCTTTGTTCTAAAGCCATTAGAATGGTAAAGAAAGGCATCAGCTTTTAATTGCTAACACTATTTTTAGAGTATTAAAATACATCTTTTACTGAGCAAACTTTTAATCACAAAGATCTGACTAAGCATACCCTAAAAAGTAGTTATCTGTATTTCAAAAACTATTTTCTGCACTTTAAATTTTAAACCAAGACTTTGATGATCAATGAAAAGCTTTTCATTTGAGATACACACAAAAATATCCTACTTCCTCATTGCTTATAATACATTAAAAAAAACTGTTCACACATCCGAAAAGGCAGGCTTATAATGACATGTAAGAACAAAGCCCTTTGAACTATCAAGTTGAAGTAACTGCAGAATTCTACCAAGGACAAAAATAAATAATAAGGGTACATTTATTACATTCTCCCTTTAAATGTTTCCTCACAAGCTATGCTAATTTTTCAAAACTCAGGTCTAATGGACAGACTATTTTTTCTCTACTCCCAACCTAGGAATATTTCTTTCTCATGGACAACGTATCACAGGACCCAATGGCTGTGTACCTCCAATTACTGATCATGACGTTTCAGTTTTAGAAAAATGAAACGAGGCTATCGATGCCACCTGAGTTTGAAAGGACCCTTGCCTGCCACAGTACCTAAATGCAAAGGATTTCCTCCTGACATGAGGCTTGTGGTGATGTGAAAGGGAAATGAGAGTCCCTACTGGGACTGGGAACATCGTCACATTTGTGAGGCCAACTGCCACACTCCTGCTTTTCTTGTTCCCTGACAAGGCTTGTCCCAGTCCTTTCTCCTGGGAAGCCGTTGACAGCGATTGCGAACAACAGAAGCCAGCAGGACCATGTAAGAACAGGTGTTGGAGCCTCCCGGGGCAGCCTGCCTGCAGAGAAGGGGCCTCCTCAGCGCAGCCCCGGGACACCCCACTGCGGAGGTGCCCTCTTGCCCCCAGCCACTGCAGGATCATGCTTCTTTTTACACAACAGATGTTTGGAGAGATTGGTGACAATGCACTATGGCTTCTAAGTTGCTGCTGGTAAATTTTCTTGGTCATCTTTTAAGGGGACTTTGGTGAAAACTCCAACAATATAAAGTAAGGATGGAAAAGGTCATTCATGGGTTTGTGTTCAGATAAAGCAAATGATAATAACGAAGACCTAGGACCTTTCCCTAGTACTCCCTTATTCCAGGTTGCTTCTTCCCACTTCCTTCCACATCTCAGCAAAGGGGACATTCCTAGGTTCGGGGGATCTCCAGCTTTGGACAGGAAACATGTTGATAGCACTTCCTCCACATAGTAGATCCCACTTTAGGAATATTCACACACTCCAGCATAGTAGACCCCACTTTAGGAGCATCTGGCCAACTACTATGAATCTTTCATCTTTTCCTTTACTAAAATTGCTTTGTGGTCAGTGTGCTCTGCACCATGGAGATAGTCACTTGTGCAAGTGAACAACCACTCAGATGGCTGCTATGGCTGCTTCTCAAAGTGTGGTCCATGGATCAGCAGCAGCAGCAGGTGTCACCTGGGAGCTTGTTCGAAATGTAAAGTCCCTGACCTATCCCAGACCTACTGAACAGAATGTAAGGAGATGCCAGGTGATTCATATGCAGATTCCAGTCTGAGAAGCACTGCACCACAGTTTCTTACAATAGCTCCATACTCAGGATTTAGCGAGCAAGATGCTGCCCTACACCAACGCAGGGACTCACTCTACTCCAAGAGCACTTAGGTGCGTTATTTAAGCCTCAAACTCTCCACACAAAATACCAGCAAGAATCAATGAATCAATGTTACAGTGGAAAAGACCAAAGTTAAGCAGTAGATGATTGTTGGTAATAGGACTCAACTCAGAACTTCCAAATCCTACACTCTGCTCTTCCTGCTGCCTCAGCTAGTCCCTAAGGAATGGCTGCTTCTTTCTCGTCTGGGCTTTGAGCAACCCTCCCACCTCCCACTCGCTCCCCCTCCTCATTGGTATCTTGTTATTGTAGGAAGAAGACTTCAAGTCTTGGTTCTGAATTACTCATCCGCATTACCTTGAACACATCAACTTGAAAAAAAAATAGGTTGGAAGACAAATAAGACAAAAGATATTTATAAAATAAGGTGAATAAACTAAATATGTAACAATACTACAAAAACATTAAAGTTCTAATCTAATCTAAACTAATCTGTAGTCTAATTTCTGAAAATGTATCCTAAGAAAATACTCCCAAGGAAGAAAATGTTGTATGCACAAAAATGATCATTAGAGTATTATCTATAACTAGAGGCCCAGTGCACAAAATGCGTGCACTGGTAGGGTCCCTAGCGGCTGCTGGCTGCTGGCTGCTGACCGGGGCCTCCCTCCCTTCCCCCGCTGGCCCCACCCCCTGGTCAAACTCCCAGATGAACTCCTGGTCGAGGGGACAATTTGCATGCTATGCTTTTATTATATAGGATAGTGAAAAACTAAAAGCAGCAAAATACTCTATGCTTAAGATGTGGCCAATCCTATATAATAAAAGGCTAATATGCAAATCAACTGAACAGCAGAATGACTGGTCACTATGACATGCACTGACCACCAGGGGGCAGATGCTCAATGCAGAAGCTGCCCCCTGGTGGTCAGTGTGCTCCCATGGAGGGGGGGCGGAGACACTGCTCAGCCAGAAGCCGGGCTCATGGCTGACAAGCACAGTGGCAGTGCAGGAGCAGGCCTAAGCTGTCAGTCGGACATCCCCCAAGGGCTCCCGGACTGTGAGAGGGCACAGGCTGGGCTAAGGGACCCCCCCGCCAAGTGCACAAATTTTGTGCACCGGGCCTCTAGTTAAATTATAAAACATTTAGTCAGCCGAAACCGGTTTGGCTCAGTGGATAGAGCGTCGGCCTGCGGATTGGAAGGTCCCAGGTTCGATTCTGGTCAAGGGCATGTACCTTGGTTGTGGGCACTTCCTCAGTGGGGGTTGTGCAGGAGGAAGCTGATCGATGTCTCTCTCTCATCGATGTTTCTAACTCTCTATCCCTCTCTCGTCCTCTCTGTAAAAAATCAATAAAAAAAATGTAAAAAAAAAAAACAAAAAAAACATTTAGTCATTTAAAATTATATTCACCAAGACTTGGCAGCAACATGAAAAATTCTGGAATAATGTTATGAGGAAAAGCAGGTTATAAAAGTATGGTACATTATGATTCCAACTATGTAAAGATAGTAGGACTCTTTTAAAGAAATGGAAAACATTTACAAAACCTAATCGTGTTCTGTCAAGATAAATAGGATATAGGTGATTGTTTTCCAAACTTTCAGTAGTTAAACTGTTTTTTAGTATTTCTTTTTAAAAAGCAAATTATGAAAAAATTAAAACAAATGTAATAGCCATGAGACCTAATATAGTAACTACAAATTATCATTAAATCTGACTTTAAATTCAATAGATAATAATAACAAAAATGAACTGATTCAGCAGCATTGCTCATTAAATCCTCTGAGGTCAGTAATATTATGATCCCCATTTTTCAGAATAGGAAGCCAGAACACATAGCACTTAGCCTCTTTGAACCTCAGCTTCTTCTTTTGTGAAATAGCAGCAATAATAATAATAATAACAATAATAATAATAATAATAATATCTACCTTGTAGTTTTCTTATGAAAATTAAAATATTGGCTTATTAACCTGTATGGTTCCATGTAAAGGTCGCAAAGGGAGATAGAAACTAAAGTGAGGGGGCGGGATTGGATACTCTCCACTTTTCTGTCAAGAAGGGAAGAGAAACAACTCCCTGATTGTGGTGGTCCTTATACCCTGTCACCACACAAGGCTGCCTGCCTTATAGAAAGGAATGAATTCAGGTGGCATCCTCAAACATCTTCAAGCAATATTATTTTCAGGGCACACAAGCTAAGCCACAAAAATCTGTGTTACATTGAAGGTTGGATGGGTCTGCCAGCAATACCTGACCTAAGAATCAGGAGATGTGGAACCTGAACCTGATTATGTCATTTCTCAGGTCTCAGCTATCCATTCTGTACAATGGGAACATGTGTTGGTATTGCTCACCCAATGAGCAGGTCAGCTCCTCCCAGCCAAAGATCCACTCTTCCCCAGCCAACCCTTTCCTACAATACTGCCAAAGTGGTCATCTCAAAATTCAACTTAATCAGGTTATGACATTATTATGCAGCTTCAAATGACCCATTTGCTTCCAGTTGCTCTTAGGATAAAGCCCAGTTATCCTTACCATAGGCCTCACTGCCCTGTAAGATCTGCCCCCTCACCCCAACTTCGCATTCCACGCTGCCCACACACCACCTTTCTTTTGGGTCCTCACACTAGCTTGTCCTCACACCTTTGCCTTTGCCCATGGTGTTCCCACTGTCTAGGTATCTCTCCCCTCTCTGCCCTACCCCAGTGTACCTCAGCTCAGTCATGACTTCGCCAGGGCACCTGGTAGGCCTATCTGACAGAAAAGCTCACATTTCATAGCTTTATGTCTCTTCCTCATTCTACTTACAGCAGTAGCAATTTTATAATATTTCTGTAACTAATGTCTCTGTATGTCCTGTCATCATCACCTCCACCTGCTAAAATGTAGCCTCCATGAATGCAAAGGCTTTTTTTCCCAATTGTTATCACATGACAGGGCTTTGAAAAATCTTTTTTTTTTTCATTTCTCTGTATTGTTGAAAGTATTAAGATGTACCCTCTTATTTCCCCATTGACCTTCTCCACCCTGCACCTACCTCTCAAAGCCCTTCACCACACTATGGTCTGTGTCCATGACCTATGCAAATGTGCATATAAGTTCCCCAGTTAATCTCCCCCCACCCCATCCCTGCCTTTCTTCTGAGATTCAACAGTACGTTCCATGTGTCTATATCTCTGGATCTATTTTGTTCATCAATTTATTTTGTTCATTAGATTCCACATATGAGTGAGATCATGTAATACTTATCTTTCCCTGACTGGTTTGTTTCACTTTGCATAATACTTTCCAGGTCCCTCCATGCTGTCTCAAATGGTAAGAGATCCTTTTTTTTATAATTGCATAGTATTCCATGCTGTAAATGTATCATAGTTTTTTATCCACTTATCTATAGATGGGCACTTGGGCTGTTTCCAGATCTTAGCTATTGTAAATTGCACTGCTATGAACATAGGGATTGAATGACTGAATAAATGTTATCATGTGCCTCCCCCCAGATTACCACAGACCCATGTTACTAACAGATGCTCAATGAATCCGGTAGACTTAAATTGACTACAAACATAACAATGATATGACATTTAGATTCTTCTCCTGTACCAAAAAAGAAAAAAAAGAAAAGGTATTATGCCAGATCAATTAAGAAAGTAAGAAAGTCAATGCAAAAGAGTATGTTGTAAATTCTAAATTACAGTGTAGCCAAAGCCGGTTTGGCTCAGTGGATAGAGCATCGGTCTGTGGACTGAAGGGTCCCAGGTTCAATTCCGGTTAAGGGCATGTACATTGGTTGCAGGCACATCCCCAGTAGGGGGTGTGCAGGAGGCAGCTGGTCGATGTTTCTCTCTCATCAATGTTTCTCTCTCATCGATGTTTCTAGCTCTCTATCCCTCTCCCTTCCTCTCTGTGGAAAATCAATAAAATATATATTTTAAAAAATAAATAAAATAAATAAATTACAGTGTAAACAGAAGGACCTGCCTCCACTCTTTTTAAAAACAGCTGCAATATAAATATACTAGTGGCCTGGTGCATGAAATTCATGCACGGGGGAGGCGGGTAGGTGTGGTGTCCTTCAGCCGGCCTGCACCCTCTCCAATCTGGGACCCCTCAGGGGATGTCCCGACTGCCGGTTTAGGCCCAATCCCTCTCGCAATCCATGACCACTGGTTCCTAACCGCTTGCTTGCCTGCCTGCCTGCCTGATTGCCCCTAACCACTCTGGCTGCCAGCCTGATTGCCCCCAACTGCTCCCCCTGCTGGCCTGATCACCCACCCCCCAACTGCCCTCCCCTCCTGGCCTGATTGCCCCTAACCGCCTCTGCCTCAGCCCCGCCACCATGACTTTGTCCGGAAGGATATCCAGGAAGGTCTCCCAAAAGGTCTCCTTCTAATTAGCATATTACCCTTTTATTAGTATAGATACATAAAATACAAAATACAGAGTATTTTTGTTACTGGCAGGCTATAGAGCAAATTAATAAGTTAAATTTTCCAGAAGGATTCAAACACAGTCAAATCCTATTAAAATATGGCTTTAAAAAACAAACCAACCAAGGTTTAGATAACCAAGAGTAGACTTGTCTGGGCCTTGGTTTCTTCATATCTAATGAAGGGATCCATGAAATGATCCTTACCATCCCTCAAACTCTGAGATTATGACAACTAACACTGTAACAGTGAAAAATCAAGAAAGTCTATACATGCTTTTTGCAAGGCAAGTATACTGACCAGCCTCCATAGGTGAAACCCTGAGGAAGCCCAAGTTCATCTCCCTGGACCACACCCTCTTCCATCTAGAGTTGCCTCCCTTCCTGCTCACCTCAGCATCTCTTTGCTCTCAGAATAACTGGCAGCAAGGTTAATGTGAGTCCCTGTGCTCCTCTCCTTCGGGGCATTTGCCTTTGAATCTTCTCTCTCAATGTGGTGAGAGTTGTGTCCTAAGCCGAGGGGAAAAGAGTTTAGGCATTACCACACTGGTGGAAGATGTGTGTACAGAGCCAAGACCCTGTCTGCCAGCAAAGGCCGCTTCCTTCCTCAGCTTCCAAATGAGATCAGCACCTCTTAGGACAAAGGGCAGGGGAAGGAAGCTTAGAGACGGGGCAAAGCTCCAACTCAAATATTACCTCTTCAGACTTTGTTCAAATGCATTCATGCGTATGTCCACGAAAATCTATATGGCTGAAGTCTCTTGTAAAACAGAGGCACAAAAAATCCATTCTTGTAATATCAGAAACTATTTGTTATTATTTAACACATTTTGACCTTGTAAAATAAATCATTTCTTGGTCACTTTAAACAACAAAATCACCTTCTGGGTGTGCAATTTTTTTAAAAAAAATGTACATAAAATATTTCAAGCATTTATATGGAGGGCTCTCAAATCTTAGCAAAATCTACGTATGAGCAAAATGAAAATTTTAAAAGTACACACTTATCTAAACATAATCATCAATTACTTAAAATACTTCTTTACAATATCTTTTTGACAATGATATTATCCATTAAACAATGAATAATTACATGCTATAGTATAGTACCGTGGTCGGCAAACTGCAGCTCGCGAGCCACATGCGGCTCTTTGGCCCCTTGAGTGTGCCTCTTCTACAAAATACCACAGCCTGGGCAAGTCTATTTTGAAGAAGTGGTGTGAGAAGAAGTTTAAGTTTAAAAAATTTGGCTCTCAAAAGAAATTTCAATCGTTGTACTGTTGATATTTGGCTCTGTTGACTAATGAGTTTGCCGACCACTGGTATAGTATATCTAGTACATATTGTATATGTTGCATTATTATCATGACACAGTACCTTAAATAACTATTTTCAGCATTTGGGAACATTGGAAGAAAGATTACATAAAACAAAGAATAAGTCCAAATAAAGAACAAAGTTTAACTGAAAATTAAAATTTGGAATAATTCTACTACAAAAGACCTCACTTTTTTCAACTTTTAAATTCTAAAATATTAATATTTTATGATTCTGTGTTTATGGAACTTCCTCTACATTTTAAAATGAACTGTATACACTAGAAATGGTATTCTAAATATAAAGATTTTAAATAATACCTAAAAGTAGTCATTAAAAATACAAAAAGTTTAAGTATAATGCAAAATAGATTCACACTTCTAAAACTATGTAGCATTTTGATAGCATTTTGTCAAAAGCAATGCCTTTCTAGTTCCTTTATATTATCAATTGATATATTGTCTTCTATACAAATGCAGCATGAGCTGCTGTACCACACTTAATTTAATTGATTTTATTATGATTAGGCTTGTTCATTTTTTAGAATTGATTATGCTAGAGAGAGGAGAGAAAGAGGGTGCTCTGAATGAGATTTCTTTTTATAAAGCAAGAGCTTAACACATTAAAACCTCTATTTTTTGGAAAGAAGTAAATTTGTTGTTTTTACACGTTTAATTAAACTACATTAAGAAAAAATAATCCTGAGAGTTGAGAACTTTCCAAAACATTTATCATTTTAGCTACGAAGCTGACAAAACCCATACCAAACGACGTGCAATTTCCTTATTTTGTAGTATTAGTCATTTGGAGAGTAATTATGGAGTTCCTCAACCCACACTTTCTTCTGTTGATAACCATTAAGAAAGGACCTAGAATTCCTCATTCAGTTTACTCAAATTTGATAAATTGCAGAGTAAATTTCTTAGCCCAACATTAGTGTTACAATGCACAGGAGTTTAACTGTAGTTAGCGACTTCCATTCAGTGCTCTTTTTAGCATCTTATAGTAAAGGCCTGGATGAGAAGGAGGGGGATATAAAGCTTTGACAGATGGTACTCAGCGTTTGACTCCTGCTGAGCTCAGCAGGACCTGTGGTTTCTAAGGTTATGGCTGTCAAAATGGCTCTGTCTATCAAGTGAATAACAAAGTGTAGACTGCCTGTCTGTTTCCTACACAAAACTTAGATTACATGTGCCAACATTGTCGATCTTTCTGCTGATTTAATAACTTCCAAGGAGAAGGACTGAGGGCTCACTATTTAAGAAACTACATGGAAAGAAAGTCTCCAGGGCTGCAAGAGGTAGGCTCAGATCTCATTTCTTTCTCTTTAGTTTCTAAGTTTTCACAACTTGAAAAGGATTCAAAAGCCACCAAAGGTTCACTTTAGGCTAAAAGCTAAATGTGAAACTTTCAAAATGAACTTAATGATGACTCCTTCTCAAAAGGGTAAAATGTTTTTATTAAGAACCTTTGGGGTAGTTATTCAACTAGAAATATTAACAATGAAAAGGAAATGTTTCTATTATGAAATACACTTATGTGTTTAGATGTGCTTGTCAGGGCTTGATTTTTCACCTTTCATAGCTCTTAATATTAATACCACCCCCTCTTTTTCTTTCATCTCTGTCTAAAGTCTTCAGATGATCAGAGAAAGTATTTGACGGTGAAAGACAGAAAACTGAATAATGTCATCAAAATTTGCCTTTTGTCTTGCGCTGTTGCAGCTAGTTTTCTTGGTAAGTCTGTTTTTCTTTATGCATATTTTATGATTTCAAGATTGTTATTGACCTCCTGGGATTCTAATAAAAGGCCTATTGGTGGATTCACAAACCCAGGCTTTTGATTAAGAAGATGCTAAAATTAGGATTGTGGTAGTGCCCTTGAATAAGATACTTATTGTATTTCAATTTTTAGCTTATAACATATAAAACGAAATTTCTGATTGTTATGTCAAAAGGACAAAGAAAAATTAAATATGGAATTTTGAAAGTGATAGAGTTGGACATGCTTTAGTCTTGTCCTGTTATGAAACTATTCGTTGCTATTTTTGACAAGCTGATATAAGTGCACATCTTGTCTCTCTTTTTTTTTTTTTTTTGCTGGGTTGAGCAGACACATCCACTCATGTGGTGGTTGTTCTATATAGCATGACTGAGAGAAGACATTCTTGCTATACTCTTTCTTCAGTTATATTCTTACTATAGCTGAAGAATTTTCCTCTGCAAATAATTTATATTAGTCCTATGATCATAATATCAATGTTGTTTAGATGAATAAGTATGTATTACTATTCCTAGTACATTTAGTTACTTTAAACATTTTAAAAAGTTTTGAAGTATTTACCTTCTTTTAAAACTTAAAAAAAATTCCAACCCAGCAGTCTCCTCTCTGAGACACTACATAGAAGATATTCAGGAAATGTTATTGAATTGAAATAAATAGAAAATGAAATATTAAAAAGAAGAATTCTTGAATTGAAATAAAAGGGTACAACTTTTTCATCAGATTATTATAAGAAATTGTAAAATGCCAATTGAGCATAAACCCTTTCCCAGTTGTGCTTTTTATCTTGGAAATGTATGATGCTTTTAATCAATTCTGTAGACAATAATGATAAACAGAAATTTGGGGGGAAAATCCTAAACCAAGATGAAATTTTCTTCTCTTTTTTTCTTTCTCTACCTCTTTGCTTGCTTTTTTCAATAAGGCAGTTTCTAACTTTATTTCTAACAAACTATAACATCTCCCCAAAGGAATTTTTATTAATGATAAACTTGCTGAATCATATTTGCTTTTCATGTGTTTGCATTTTTGAAGTCTCTGTGGGGTTTCTTCATGTGTCTCTGGGGAAAGTATGATTGTGTAATTTCATTTGAGTTCATAAACTACAGGCCCTGGAAATTAAATCCATCCTTGGCAGAAAGTCAGCAATCTTAGAGAAAGGAAACAGAACTAAAACAGATATAATGTTTGAGAACTGTTATCATACACTTAACCACCCACCAAAACCATTTTGGACTTAACCTACAGCACTGGCCCAGAACTCTGGGGCCAAGAAGTCAAAATGTCCAGGCTTAATTAATATAACTAATATGCTCTAATTATATTAGACCTTTCAGTTATTTCTATTTGGTTTTAATTTTGGTAAAATACACATAACTTAAAATTTACCATCTAAACCATTTTTTAATTTACAGGTCAGTGGTGTTAAGGATATTCATGTTGTTGTACAGCCAATCTCCAGAACTCTTTTTATCTTGCAAAAGAAACTCAGCACTCATTAAACAACTCCCCATTGCCTCTTCCCGACCTCTGTCAACCATCATTCTACTTCTGTCTTTGAATTTGACTATCCAGCTATCTCATACAAATGGAATCATGCAGTATTTGCTTTTTTGGTGACTGGCTTATGTCATGGTTCATCCATGTTGTAATATGTGTCAGAATTTCCTTCTTTTTTAGGGCTGAATAGTTCCAGTGTATGCACATATCACATTTTATTTATTTATGCATCCACAGATGGACACTTGGGTTGCTTCCACCTTTTGGCAATTGTAAAGAAATGCTGCTTTGAATATAGGTGCCCTTTTGGTTGCTTTATTTTTTTCATTATTATTTCTTTTAATCCTCACCCAAGGATATGTGTGTTTTTTTAAATTATTTTAGAAAGAGAGGAGAGAGAGAAAAAACACACACATTGATATGAGAGAGAAATGTTGATCAGTTGCCTCTCATTCATGCGCAAAGCAGGGATCAAACCTGCAACCTGGGTATGTGCCCTGACCAGCAATTAAACCAGTGACCACTCCATACATGGGACAATGCTCCAACTGAGTCACATAGGGCAAGGCACCTTCCCTTGTTTTAGAATGTGATTGTTACATGCTACAGAGTAAATAAAGATCACAGCACATAGTGGATTTTTAAAAAATCACATAAAATGGCAATAATGAAAACATTACCCAATGTTTGTCAAGTGCTTACTATATGCCAGGCACTGAACCATGAACATCACTGGTATTAACTCTGAAAAATGTACTATTATTATCCTTATTTCATAGAAGTGAAAACTGAAGCACAGAGAGGTTGGTTAACTTGTCCAAAGTCACTCAGCTAGTATGTCACTAGGATGCAAATCTGAGAAATGGGAGGCAGGAGTCTGCCCACTTGGTGGAGGAAAGAAATCACTGCCAAAGCCAGGTAATGAAGAACTCCTTGACCACTGCAAAGGGTGTGGCCTGGCCAAAAGAGCATGCAAACAGGAGCCAGAAAGGCCATTTCTATCACCACCTAGCTGTAGGACTCCTAACAAGAATACTACTCTCTACGGGCTCAGTGCTGTGCAAGGGAAGTTGAATTGGGTGTCCTATGATCTGTGGTTTCTAACAATCCTTCATTCAAATGAGATTTACTACCTAATACTTTTAACTTGGGAGTCTCATTTCACCTACTTGGAGATAATGATGTAATTTTAAATTTTTAAATGTGTGCTTAAATCTCTAAGTTTTGATAATGAATAGTTTCTGATTCTCATTCCACTATATCCAAGTCGTACCTCTCTAACGAAACTAAAACTAAGAATGCAATGACAGGACCCACAAGAATATCTGAGGTAAAATGAGGTTTCTCTTCTAGAGGGTCCCTAGGTGTGTCTACCCCAACAAAAGCAAAGTAGAGAATTGTGACCAGTGCTCATTTAATATATAGTCACATAATTAGGATCATATAATCCCCAACACCCTGCCACTGAGTCCCCAATGAGAGGAGTGAATCTGAATGAATCCACGTTTTCCTCTTCACTGTCAAAATTTATCACTTTATTGTATCTCTAAAAACAAAGATTGTATATAAGTACCCTCACCATCATAAATAGTTTTACTAGCTCTTTTGGCTCTATGGTTATGAATTTATATAATAGATCTTTCTGAGTTCATTTTCAGAGCACAACCCTAATTCTTATTGTAGTGATTAAATTGGACCCAAGGAAAAAAGGAAAAATATTTCTCAAAGAAAAAATTTTAAAGCCTTTTAAAAGTTCTAACGTCCTAATGAAGAGCATTTGAATTCCATTGATCTAATTTATAAGTAGATGCATGTTTGGAAACTCATGAAGAACACTTGCCAGAAAAGGTCTCGTAAGCCAGGCTCAAAAGAAGCCTTGAGTTGTTTGAATTCTGTGCAAATCAAGTGACAAATGCTTATTTAACCAAAGTCCATGAATTTCAAATAGAGTTCAGACAAGTGATTGATCAGGTCTGTATTTTCTATAAGTGATATCTGCAGATAAAGTACAATATTAATTTTTTTAAATGTTTTCATTTACTTTCAGCCAGCATTTACAGCAGGGTTGATGGTTTCATTTTAAACCAAATTATTACAATGGAAGCATCCTCCATATTCCAATTCATGAGTTGCTATTTGACAGACAGTAACTACATTCATCCTTTAGCCAAGCTAGAGAATTCTGTGATACATACTGTATCTTCCATTTGTGGTTTCAGAAGGTGCAAATTCTCTAAATCAGACAGAAGAGGGAGCTAACCATCTGGAAATTAACTGATCCTTTCAACCATATGTCAAATAAATATAGAAAAAAAATTCTAATATGATCAAGTCTTACCTTTTTTTGGTCTTGTATTTTATAGCAACACTATAAATTTTCTGGTACATAAAAACAAGAAAAAAAGAACAGCCAGCAAAGGCAAAAAACATTGAACTAAATTAATTAATGAACAGACAAAATATACAAAACATTAAAAGGTCAATTAAAATTTTTATGATTTGCTCTTACATTTTATAGTAAAATATAGAATTAGAATACCTCCCCAAAAAGGCCAAAATAATATTGTATTCCATACACATCATCAATATTTCCTTGCAATAACTCCTGATCATGAATGGAACTCTCACTTTAAAATTGATAACATCTGGAAATAATGGCAAAATTGAAAAACTCTTGGGCTGCATCTGTCTGAAAATGCTATGTAATAAGATTTACTTAATATATTTGAAAGGAAAAAAAAATGTTTTGTTCCCCAATTTGTTGCAACATCTGAAAGTTCATGAGGTTATGACCCCTCTTTAAGAAAGCATCTCCCACCACCTGCAAATACCCCAGGAAAAGCAGTTGGAAACAATAAAACACGTGCTAGTTAACTGTTACCAAGGAAACGGTTCTGGTTCACCAATCTGAGCGCCTGCGCTTCCAGTGGCTTTGTCCGAGGGAGACATGCGCCAGCTGTTAGTGAATAGCCATTGTTATAGATCATCAGGAAATCACAGTCAGCAGGCAACCCAGCCCCACTGGAAATTTATTTCTCATATTTGTTCATTGCCAGGGCAATCCCCCATCTTTAAAACATCCCCTTAGGCTGGGTTAACTAAATAACACCCTATACCAGCAGGGTCGTTTAAAGGAGCAAGTTGCAATATGGTCTTTTTGTGCAGCAAACAGGAATCTAACTTTGATTCCAATTGCATCACTCTCCGGCTCCCTTTACTTTCCACTGGGATTACAGAGCAAATATCTGAAGTCAGTACCCCTTGCCTTGATTGGCCATTTAGATACACCCGTCCCCTCCCCGCCCCATGCCCCCCAAGAGCTTTCAGAGATCACTGGCTTAGCCCTTGCTAATGAAGGACTCCACAGAGGCAATTTGGAACTGCCGTCAGGGGAGGGTCTGAGAGGATAAAACTCTGGGTCTCTGCTTCACCAACACACATGCTTCAAACAGAACAACCCCACTTTTACAAATATTATATTTTCTATTACTTAATAAATTCATAGATTTTCTTTGAAATAAGATGGCATTGCTGTTTTAAAGTTTAAAGGGCAATGAGCTCCAAATCCACCCAATTATCAGGCTCATCTTGATAAAGAGACTTCATAGACTTCCAGTTTTCCATGTGGCACCTGAGGAGCTTAAAGTCCCCATTCCATCTTTACAATAAGTAATAACATGAATAAACTGAAAAATCAACAACTCATCTCAGATTCATCAGAGAAGTGAGTTCACTACCCCCAAATGTTGGAAAGCCGGGGGAAAATAGATAATCACAACTTACTAGAGCAGAAACCTGCAAGGAACCAGTGCCAGGGGAGGGGGGAAAAATGCAATTGATGAATTGCTGGAGACTCAGTGTGGACAAGTCCGAGAGTTAAACACTCCAGACATAGAGGGGCCCCCACACTTGTGAGTTTTACCTCTGGGAGCTCAACCAGATCCTCACCTTGTACATCAGAGAAAAATGTCCTCATGCTTCCAGCAGGGGAGAGGAACCACTTTGAAATACTGCAGTCCAGAGCATTGTGGTCTTCTTAACAAGGCCTACCCTCAGGGAAAACTATTTTATCAGAGGTCTAAGCCGTTGCTGTCTTATCAGAGCCCAGCTGAACTGAGGAAAAGGAAATTGGACTCCCTCTAGCCAACATGTTCCACCTGGACTGGGAAGCACTGGTGAAACTCACAGTTCAGCGGGACAGGCTCACCAAAAGTCCGAGTTTTCATGACTATAGAATACTTCCTCTCCCCCCACACCTTACCATCATCTTAGTAAACGCCTATTTACCACAGTTTCTTTTATCCAGTACATTGTGTCTACCTTTCAACAACAAAATGACAAAGCATACTAAAATGTAAAATACACAGTTTGAGGAGACTAAACAACCTGAGAGCCAGAGTCAGATATAGCAATAGTGTTGGAATTGTCAGACCAGGAATTAAAAAACAAACTCGCAAACAATCTATGATAAGGGCTTTACTGGAAAAAATAGACAAGATGCAAGAACATGTGGTCAATGTAAGCAAAGAGATAAAAATTTTAAGAAAAAAAATCAAGAAGAAATGCTAGAGTTCAAAAACACTATAGCAGAAATAAAGAATGCCTTTGATAGGTTAGTGACTGGACACAGCAGAGGAAAGGATCTTTAAGCTTGAGGATATGAAAGTAGAAACTTCCAAAAATGAAAAGCAAAGAGGAAAATGACTAAAATAAAAAAGAACAGAATATCCAAGAACTGTTGGATAAATACAGAGTATAACATATGTGTAATGGGAATACCAGATGTAAAAAAAGAAGAGAATAGAAGGAATATTTGAAGCAATAATGATGGAGTAATTTCCAAAAATTAATGTCAGACATTTAACCATAAATCCAGGAAGCTCAGAGAATATCAGCAGGATAAATGGAGGAAAAATAAACAATTATACTGTCGGCTGGTGTAGCTCAGTAGATTGAGCATCATTGCCCCAACAACCAAGTGATCCCCAGGTACAGGCACGAGTTGCAGGCTCAGTCCCAGTAGGGGGTATGCAGGAGGCAGCTGATCTATGTGTCTCTCTCATTGATGTTTCTATCTCTCTCTCTCCCTCTCTCTTCCTCTTTGAAATCAATTAAAAAATATATTTTAAAAACACAACTATACCTAGGCATATCATTTTCAAAATTCAGAAATCAATTATAAGAAAATCTCCAAAAGAAGATAATAATTACCTTACCTATAAATAAGCAAGGATAATAATTGTATTAGGCTTATCCTTAGAAACCATACAAGCAAGAAGAGAGTGGAGTAAAATGTTTAAAGTATTGAGAGAACAAAACACCAACTTAGAATTCTGTACCTGTGAAATTATTCTTCCTACAAAAGATAAGGAGAAATAAGACCCTCAGACAAACAAAAATTGAGGAAATTTACTGTAAACAAACTGCTTTTGTTTCCAAGAGATGTTAAAAGTTCTTCAGAGATAAGGAAATGAATATAAGCCACAAACTTAGATCTAACTAAAGAAAAGAAGAATATCAGAAAATGGATAAGTGAAAATAGAATAAAAATTTGATATTTTATTCTTAACCTAATAGATAACAGTTGTTCAAATAATAATAATTAAATTACAAATGCTTATCTGTAATATATCTATATCTATATAAATATACTAGATATATTATTATGTATGTTTATGTATAAGTGAAATGAATTACAACATGATTAAAGGGATAGCCTGGAGGACTTAGGAACATTTTGTTTTTATAAAGTACTTACACTGTCTTTGAGATGGCATAGTGTTACTTGAAAGTAGACTTGGATTAGTTGTAAATATATATTGCAAATTCTAGGAGAACTGTGAAAAAAAGTAAAAAAAAGAACACAAAAAAAACTAATTGTTATACTACTAAAGGAGAGAAAATGGAATCATGAAAAATGCTCAGTTAAAACTACAAAAGGCAGAAAAAGAGTGGAAGACAAAAATAGGAACAAAAACAAGGGCAAGAAATAAAAAAACAATACCAAATATGGTAGATATTAATCCAACTACATCAATAATCACTTTTAAATATATATATTTATTGATTTCAGAGAGGAAGGGAGAGGGAGATAGAGATAGAAATATCAATGATGGGAGAGGATCACGGATTGGCTGCCTCCTGCACGCCCCACACTGGGGATAGAGCCCGTAACCTAGGCATGTACCCTGACGGGGAATCGAACCATGATCTCCTGGTTCATAGGTCGATGCAACCATTAAGCCACATCAATTAAAAGACAGAAACTATCAGAGTGTATAAAAAAATAAGACCCAGCCCAGCCAGTGTTGCTCAGTGGTTCCATTACCAGTTAGGGTCATGCCCAGGTTGCAGCCTCGATCCCCAGTGTGGGGCATGCAGGAGGCAGCCAATCAATGATTCTCGCTCATCATTGATGTTTCTATCTCTCTCTCCCTCTCCCTTCCTCTCCGAAATCAATAAAAATGAGATCTAAATATATATCATCTATAATAAATCCACTTTAAATATAGATATACATATAGATTAAGAGTATAAAAGCAAGTGAGAATAGCTATATTAATTTTAGACAGAGCAGACTTAAGAGAAAATAAAGTTATCAGGGGTAAAGAGGGTAGTACATAAGGATAAAAGGGTTAATTATTCAAGAAAACATAACAATGCTTAATGTCTGTACATCTAACAACAGAGCATTAAAACACAAGAGGCAAAATCTAATAAAAATGCAAGGAGAAATAGATGAATACACTATTTTAGTTGGAGACATTAACACTTTATCAGAAATAGACAAATTCAGCAGCCAGAAAATCAGTATGGACATAGATGAACACAAAATCATTATCAATCAATGGGAAATTTTTGACATCTGTATACTACTTCATTCAAAAAGAGAAAATTACACATCCTTCTCAAGCTCATGTGGACTAATAACCAAAATAGACCACATTGTGGGCCATAAAACACACTTTATCAAATTTAAAATAATACAAATGTGCTCTCAGGCCACATTGAATTAAACTAGAAATCAATAACAGAAAAATAACTGGGAAGTCACAAAACACAAGATTAAACAACATACTCTTAATATATGAATAAAAGAAGAAATCTCAAGAAAAATCTAAAAATATTTTGAACTTAAGCAAAATGAAAACAAAACTTATCAAAAATTTTTTGCTGCAGTGAAAGCAGTGCTTAGAGAGAAATTTGTAGCATTGAATGCCTATTCAGTTGGCCCTTAAACAACTGAAAATCTAAATGTAACTTAAGTTGACCCTTCACATATGGAAATACCCAACATTGAATTAAAAATACAATTGGCCCTTGAACAACACAAGTTTGAACTGCATGGGACAGTTCAAACCCATGTTGTACAAGGATGAACTGTATCAGAAAAGAAAACTCTAAAATCATCATGTAAAATTCCACCATAGAAAACTAGATAAAGAAAAGTAAATTAAATCCACTGTAAGCAGAAGAAAAGAAATGAAAATTAGAGCAGAAGTCAATAAAATTGAAAACAGGAAATCAATAGAGAAAAATAAACAAAACCAAAAGCTGTTTCTTTAAAAAGACCAATAAAATTGATAAGCCTAATGAAGAAAATAAAAGAAGACACAAATTACTACCATTAGAAATGAAAGGGAGGACATCATTACAGATCCTATGAATATTAAAAGTATAAAAAGGAATATTATGAACAATTCCATGCCCACTAATTTGATAGCTTAGATAAAATGGACTGATCTTCCAAAACTTACTACACAAGATGAAATAGATGATCAGAATGACCTATATCTATTGAAGAAATTAGATCAATAATGAAAAACTTTCCAAACAGAAAGCACCAGACTCTGATAGTTTCACTGGTAAATTCTACAGAATATCTAAGGAGGAAATTATACCAATTCTCTATGATAATCTTCCAGAAAATAGAAGAAGGAATACTGTCTAACTTATTCCATTAGGTCACCATTATTCTAATACCATAACTGGACAAAGGCTTACAAGAAAATAAAACAATTGACCAATATCTCTCATGAACATAGATGCAGAAATCCTCATCAAACATTAACAAATTCAGCCCTGGCTGGGTTGCTCAGTTGGTTAGAGCATTGTCCTATACATAGAAAAGGTTGTGGGTTCAATTCCCAGTCAGGGCATATAACTAGGTTGTGGTTTGACCCCTGGTTGTGAGGCGGACAGAAGGCAACCAATGGATGTTTCTCCCTCGTTCTCTCTCTCTCTCTCTCTCTCTCTCTCTCTCTCTCTCTCTCTTCCCCTCTCTCTCCCCCTTCTTCCCTCCTCTTCTTCTCTCTCTAAAATCAATTAAAACATATCCTAGGGTGAGGATTAAAATAAATATATTAGCAAATTGAATAAATAATATATAAAAAGAATTATACACCATGACCAGAGGGATTGATCCCTGGAATGCAAGGCTGCTTCAACATTCAAAAAAATCAATTAATGTCATTTATCACATCAACAATCTAAGGGAAAAAATCTCATGATCATATCAGTTGATGCAGAAAAGCATTTGACAAAATTTAACACCTATTCATGTTAAAATCTCTCAGCAAACTAAGAATAGAGAGGAACTTCCTCAAGTATATAAAAAAATCTGCAAAAAAATAAATGTACAAAAAAAATAAATAATAAGAAACTTTAAGTTTTCCTAAGATCAGAAATAAGGCAAGGACCTTCCCTCTCATCACCCTTTTGAACATTGTACTGGAAGTCTTAGCTAATGCCATAAGGAAAGAAGGAAAGAAAGAAAGAAAGAAAGAAAGAAAGAAAGAAAGAAAGAAAGAAAGAAAGAAAGAAGGAAGGAAGGAAGGAAGGAAGGAAGGAAGGAAGGAAGGAAGGAAGGAAGGAAGGAAGGAAGGAAGGAAGGAAGGAAGGGAGGGAGGGAGGAAGAAAGAAAGAAAGAAAGAAAGAAAGAAAGAAAGAAAGAAAGAAAGAAAGAAAGAAAGAAAGAAAGGGAAAGAAAAAAGGAAGGAAGGAAGGAAGGAAGGAAGGAAGGAAGGAAGGAAGGAAGGAAGGAAAGAAAGAAAGAAAGAAAGAAAGAAAGAAAGAAAGAAAGAAAGAAAGAAAGAAAGAAAGAAAGAAAGAAAGAAAGAAAGACTTTTAAGATACAACACCAAAGGCACAATCCATGAAATAAACAAGTGGGCTTCATTATAATTAAAAACTTCTGATGTTCAAAAGACAATGTCAAGAAAATTAGAATACAAGCTACAGACTGGGAGAAAATATTTGCAAAAGACAGATCTGATAAAGCACTGATACCCAATATATACAAAGAACTCCTAGAACTCAACAATAAGAAAACAACCATATTAAAAAAAAAAAAAATGCGTTGTTTTTAAATCTCACCAAAGACACTTCACCAAGGAAGCAATAGAGATGGCAAGTAAGCACATGAAAATCATATGTCATTAGGAATTGCAAATTAAAACAATGGGAGACCAATACACATCTATAAAATAGCCACAGTCCAAAACACTGAATACCCTAAATGCTGATGAGCGTTTATAGCAACAAGAACTTTTGTTCATTGCTGGGGGGAATACAAAATGGTACATCCACTTTGGAAGACAGTTTGAAAACGTACTCTTACCATATAATCCAGCAATCATTTGTGCTCCTTGGTAATTACCAAAATAAATTGAAAACTTTTGTTCACACAAAAGCCTGTACATGGATGGTTTTAGCAGCTTTATTCATAATTGCCAAAACTTGGAGGCAACTACAAAGTCTTTTATCAGTAGATAAATGGATAAATAAACTGTGGTACACCCAAACAGTGGGTATTATTCAGTGCTAGAAAGAAATGAGTTATCAAGCTATGAAAGGAAGAAATGTAAATGTATGTGAAAGAATCCAATCTGAAAGGGCTAAAATACTGTATGATTCCAACCTTATGACTTCCTGGAAAAGACAAAATTATGAAGACAGTAAAAAGATCAGGGTTTAGGGAGGGAAGGATGAATGCGTGGAACACAGACAATTTTTAGGATGGTGAAGCTATCTACTAGTATATATATAAAAGCCTAAGCGACCATTAGGGCGGAACGACTGGAACGACCAGTTGCTATGTCGCACACTAAGCAGGTAGGTAGGCGAGCAGTTAGGGCAAGAAGGCAGGCAGGCAGGCAAGTGGTTAGGGGCAAGGAGGCAGGCAAGCAAGTGGTTAGGAGCAAGCAGTCCTGGATTGTGAGAGGGCACAGGCCAGGCTGAGGAATGCCCTCCCCCTCCCCCCATGCATGAATTTCGTGTACTGGGACTCTAGTCCTATATAATAAAAGCCTAATATGCTAAATGTCTGACTGTTCAACCAGTCCCTATGATGCACACTGACCACCAGGGGGCAGATTCTCTGACCAGTAGGTTAGCTTGCTGCTGGGGTCCGGCTGATCAGGACTGGGCAAGAGGGGCCAGACATGCCCTGGAGGCCTCCCACAGTCCCTCCCTGGCCCCGATCATGCACCAGTGGAATCCCTCAGCCTGGCTTTCGCCCTCTCACAATCCGGGACCCAGTTTTGGCCATATCGCCACAGGCCAGGCCGAGGGACCCCAGATTTGTGCACCAGGCCTCTAGTTCTGTATAATACTGCAATGGTAGATACATGTCATCATATATTTGTCATAACCCATCCAACAGTGAGAATAACCCTAATTTAAACTGTGGACTTAGAGCTGTAATCATGTGCCAATGTAAGTTCACAGATTGTAACAAACATATCACTATGATGCATGATGCCCATACGGGGGAAGTTGTAAGTGTGGAGGAATAGAGAAAACAGCAGGTCCCTGTACTCTCTATAACATTGTTTCATTGCATGAGACACATAGGAACTTAACTCTTGTTTATATCAACTAGCCTATGGTAAAATTGGTCTCCTTACACATTTCACTTAAGGTTGCAGAACCTATTGACAACATTAAGTGCAGACTTACTGTACATGGGAACTCTCTGTTTCACTTTCACTCAATTTTGCTTCTCCAAAAAATAAAGTGTATTAATTTTTCAAAAATAGAGACTTCTCAACTTTACATCTTGGAAGCTCAGATTCAGGAGGGGCATGGGAATCCATCTGTTCTGTCTGTTCCATAAATTCCAAGAAGATTCTGATATGCAGTCAGGGTTGAGAACTACTGGGTAGATCTCAGCCTGCTGATCTTTCAAAATGTAACTGTACTGTTCATTATTTTTAGACCTTTCATATCTTCTGGGCACAGTCTTATAAATGTATCTGTACTGATACATTAATGTCAAATAATGCTTACATATAAAATACTTGCATTTCTAAAGAAGTCTCACTCCATATCAACGATTTTTTAAAATAAATCTTTATTGTTCAGATTATTATAGGTGTTCCTCTTTTTTCCCCCATAGCTCCCCTCCACCCGGTTCCCACCCCACCCTCTGCCCTTACCCCCCACCACACACACTGTCCTCATTCATAGGTGTATGATTTTTGTCCAGTCTCTTCCCGCACCCCCCACACACCCTTCCCCCCGAGAATTGTCAGTCCACTCCCTTTCTATGCTCCTGATTCTATTATATTCACCAGTTTATTCTGTTCATCAGATTTTTTATTCACTTGATTTTTAGGTTCACTTGTTGATAGATATGTATTTGTTGTTCATAATTTTTAACTTTACCTTTTTCTTCTTCCTCTTCTTAAAGAATAGCCTTCAGCATTTCATATAATACTGGTTTGGCGGTGATGAACTCCTTTAGCTTTTTCTTCTCTGTGAAGCTCTTTATCTGACCTTCAATTCTGAATGATAGCTTTGCTGGGTAGAGTAATCTTGGTTGTAGGTTCTTGCTATTCATCACTTTGAATATTTCTTGCCACTCCCTTCTGGCCTGCATGGTTTCTGTTGAGAAATTAGCTGACAATCGTATGGGTACTCCCTTGTGGGTAACTAACTGTTTTTCTCTTGCTGCTTTTAATATTCTCTCTTTGTCTTTTGCTCTTGGCATTTTAATTATGATGTGTCTTGGTGTGGTCCTCTTTGGATTCCTTTTGTTTGGGGTTCTCTGCATTTCCTGGACTTGTAAGTCTATTTCTTTCACCAGGTGGGGGAAGTTTTCTGTCATTATTTCTTCAAATAGGTTTTTCAATATCTTGCTCTCTCTCTTCTTCTGGCAACCCCATAATTCTGATGTTGGTATGCTTGAAGTTGTCCCAGAGGCTCCTTACACTGTCTTCAAATTTTTGGATTCTTTTTTCTTTTTGCTTTTCCAGTTGGGTGTTTTTTGCTTCTTCGTATTTCAAATCTTTGACTTGATTCTTGCAATTCTCTAGTCTGCTGTTGGATCTCTGTATATTATTCTTTATTTCAGTCAGTGTATGCTTAATTTCTAGTTGGTTCTTTTTCATATCCTCGAGGGTCTCACTAAATTTATCAGTGGTTTCTAGAAGATTCTTGAATAACCTTGTAACCGTGGTTTTGAACTCTATATCCCATAGTTTGCTTTCCTCCATTTCTGTCATTTGTGACCTGTTTCTTTGTCTCCACATTTTGGCTGCTTCCCTGTGTTGATAGAGTGGCTTTGTGTGCTAGGTATCCTATAGGGCACAGTAACTCAGCCTCCCCAATCACCTGAGGTGGACACTCTTGGTGCATCCCTTTGTGGGCTGTGTGCACAGTCTTGTTGTGGTTAAGCCTTTATTGTTGTTGGTATCACTGGAGGAATTGACCTTCAGGCCAATTGGCTGTGAGGATCAGTTGTGTCTATGATGGGAGAACTTCTGTGCTGGAGACACCCTTATAGGGCAAGACTTGCTTCAGTGGGGCTTTTGAGTCTGCCCCCTGAATGTGTCCCTTATGGATCTGAGGAGTTGTAATCTGGATGGTCCCACTCTGACCCCTGGGTACATTCGCTCTTGGGTCTCCAAGGAGGTGCAAATTTAGCCTCTGCCTGAGGCCACCCAGCAGGAGCTATGGAGATACCTGCAGATTCCTCTTCTTTGTTTAGGGTTTGGAGGTGCCCAGGTGAGGCCCTGCTGTGAAGCAATGCAAGCTGCTATGGAGCCTTGGGCCTTCTTTTGGAAGTTCTGGGGCTCTCTGACCCAGCTGCAGTTTGTTAGGTAATTTTAGATTGCAAATGGCCAGGCCATTCATATGCAAAAGCTTCTGTGCATAGCTTGGGTGGGGTTGTAAATTGGGTGGGGTGAGGTCTCAGGGAATCAACAGGGCGGAGCAAACAGCAATGGCTGCCCATCAACCCTGCCCCAAAGAGACCTCCGGGTCTCAGTGTCCCTCAGTAATCACTGAAAACACCTCTGTGAGAAAGCCACCCTCGAGTTCTGCCTGATACCAGACAGTCCAGTTTCTCCCCGTATGTGTCTGGGTCCCCAGAGTCTCGCCTGGAACTGGAGTTGAGAGCAGTCGGGAGCTTGTGTCTCCCTCCCGACTGAAAAAGACAACTGCGTCCTCAGTCACCAGCCCCTTTGTGCACGCCCTGTACCTCCACACTTTACTTCCACACCTCCTCGGAGTCTCAGTGTGCTTTTCTCTTTCCTTTTAGTTGTAGAATTTCCACTCAGCCAGCCTTCCTGTGGTTCTGGATGATGTACGTTTTGTCTTTTAGTTGTAGTTTTGAAGTGGTTGTGCAAGGCAGCAAGTTCAGGTGTTTACCTATGCCGTCCTCTTGGTTTCTCCTATATCAGCGCATTTTAATTGGTGTGCCAAAAGAATTTTTAAAATATGTGATACCTGACTATTTAGTCTGGAGCACTGACCTCTTTTCCCTTAGATTTTCAAATTAAAAAAATGACAATAGCCAACACAATATCCATCCAGTGTGAATGAATCAAAATTATATCTTTTTTTTATCATATCAGCAAATATATATATATATATATATATATATATATATATATATATATATATATTGGTGTGTCTCAGAATTTTAGTAATTAGTTTATGTGTGCCATGAGATGAATATGTTAAAAATCACTGCTCTACATATGTGCTTAAACTAACAAGAGCTCTGTGTTATAGACTGGCTATCTCTAAAGAGCCTAGTCACAGAGCTAAAATGATAATGCTATTCTAAAGCTCTGTTCCATTCATTCCTTCTGATGGAGCAAAGAAAAAAACAAGATATCAACAATCAGGAGCATGGCAACTATGATTCCATCATTCACAAGTTGTTGTGTTGTTGTTTTTTCAAAATAACAAATAATACTATTAACTAGGCCCTGAAAGCACATATAACACAAAAAGCATGATTGGAAAGGGGAAAATGAAAATGGCATAAGAAGCTTTCTCATTCTCCCATAACCAAAGTATACTAGTCCCACCCTTTGGAACGTAGATGAACACAATGAGGATTATGGAGTTCCTAACACTAGTCCCTTTTTTGCTACATAACCCAGAATGATGTAGCTCTCCATTTAAAAAGCAGTAAAAAAAAGATGAAAATGTTCTCCCTTGAAGCCCAGATGTTTTCTATCTTGCTAAACTCCAATTTCAACACATTATTTAGCTCCACTCACATCAGATCAGGGCCACCTGTTATATCCTCTGCACACTTAGGACAGATTTAATGTTAAGTTTGTACTGATGATAGAAAGTCAGAATGCAATTGAGAGGATGCTTTTAGAGTCATCTTGAGGTCAAAGGATGTGTATATGGCAGATTACCAGATAATCAAGACACTATTGTGTAGTATAAACATAATCAAACCTAATTTTGTTACTCACCATTACATGAATTTGGATATAATCCAGGACTAAAAAAACTCATTATCTGAAGTAAAACTACATGTAAGAGAGGTATAATATAACATTATAAGACTATAAAGAAATTATTTTTAAAGTTCCATTATAATGTATTTTAACATAGGAATATTCTTTATTACCAAGATGGATTTTTCATATTTAAATGCCCTGTTTGTTTTTATCTTATCTAAAATCAAATATATTCACTCTGATATGAATGAAATATGTGATTTGAGGTATATATATATATATATATATATATTGCCATTCTAATGGTAAATAAGTACTTGCAAAAAATAAATCCTAAGTAAATTCATGTCTATTCAGTAAATAAATTTTATTTACTGTTCCAGGAATTGTTCTCTGTGCTGAGATACACAAAGAATATACAATGGCCTTATTGTAGTCAAATGTTGAAATAAATGTATAGTTAATACTAGAAAAAAAGTGTTCGGGCAAAGAAAAAAAACTGATATCACAAAACTAACAATTTAGATTATTCTTGAAGCTTCTGAAATAATTATGACTAATTTTTCATTATTCCAGCACTTTAAAAATTAACAGCAGATGATGCCATAGACAGTGACTGGGTAGAAAAAGAGAGGAGGAAATAAATGTGAGAAGCACACATTCTCATTCTACTCATCTTTCTTGTGATTAGTTAGGCTTAACTGTAAATTAAGAAAGACACTGAGAACCCCAATTGCAAAGTTTGACCTTTAGATAAAATAGTTTGAAATTCAAGGATATTTACTTAGATTGACTATAAGGTTTTTCAGTGTAACTAAAACACAAATAAGATTGGTTATGGCTTCACTTTTCCCATTTTCCTTTATTCTCCAGGGGATGTGTGGCAGAATTAGAGTATCCATTCTCGTTTAGTCTCTTATCTGAACCCTTACTATAACTCCTTTTTCCCATTCATCTTTAATCTTAGATAAACATCGTTTTAAAATTTAACAGTCCTGCAAAGATCACTGTAGAAAGAAGAAAACTTTTTTCCATCTCAAATACAACTTCAAAGTGGCAGACTGGAAAATCTCTGCAGGCAAATGTGATGTCGCTAAAGAAATCACACACTTACCTGTAGAGATTCTACAGTCTGACATCTTCAAGCATCAAACTGTTTCATCAGTCACGCTTTTCTGTATGCAGTTCCTGGACTCGAAATAAATCTGGAGTGGTCAAATAACTATAGCTAACTTATTGAACTTTAGCTTCTTCTAAACCAAGGGGATGTGGCTGCCTCATGATGATTTAATCTCACCAAATTAAATGGTAAAATAATAAGGTTAGAATGGTTAAAATCAGTTGTTATCCAAGGGAACCTATTAGACATGCAAATTCTCACACCTACCCTAGGCCTCCTGAATCAGAATCTCAGAGAATGAGGCCCTGGAAGGTGATTGAAGGACCACTCAAATTGAAGGCTTAAAGAAAACAAAAAATTCTTGCTGGAACACCAAACTCAGAGATCTTTTGATGTTCGATAATAGATGAAAAAAATCAGACAAGCCCTGGCTGGTCATTGTTCAGTGGTTAGAGCATCAGCCCACAGACCTAAAGCTCTCAGGTTCAATTTCTGGTCAAGGGCATGTGCCTTTGCAGATTCAATCCTTGCTCAGGAGGCAACCAATCTCTCTCTCTCTCTCTCTCTCTCTCTCTCTCTCTCTCTCTCTCTCTCTCTCTCTCTTTCTCTTCCCCTCTTGCATTCTCTCTAAAAATCAATGGAAAAAAATATCCTTGGGTGAGAATTAATTTTTAAAAGTCACACAAAATAATGTCTTCATAAAAATATTGTCTAGTATACATTTTTCTAAAACGATTATCTTAAAAATAAGCATAAGAATTGATAATGAAGAGAAACATATTCCTTTAACTCTTACTTTGCCAAAGGAATTGCAAAGCTCTGCTTATTTTCTTAGAAACAAAGAGTTAAGAAATCTAATTTAGAAGAAAACGTTTTCATGTTTGGGAGGATTAAAAGAGTACTGACGTCATTCAAATCATGAGCCATAATTCTTATTAGATTTTATTGCTACATTCTTCACACAGCTTTGGAAAGTTATTCCTAAGAGCACAAAATATGTACTGAGACTGCACACAGAGAAGGAAAATGCTCTCACAATGAAATTATTTTAGCCTGACCCAATAATACTTGAAAGACTCACAACTTGTTCTCTATGTAGCATATATTTTAAAAATAAAAGTGAGTTTATATAAATTTGTCTTTTGCAATATCCTTTATAATTTTCTCTCTTAAAAGCTAAATTTGGCAATGAAAGATCTAATTTCTGTATGTAATACTAAAAAAAAATTCTTTTCCTCTCTGGTACTATAAAAATCTCATTGATGAAGGGTTAAAAATAACAAAAAACAAAAATTATAATTTAACTTGACTTTGAATAACAATGAATAAAATACACAATTAAATTCTTATATGTCAGAATATAGTATCTGAAATGTTGGTGTGCCTGTTAATTAATAACTTCTGGTAACATGTTAAAAATTCATCTTCAGTTTCATTCTTAATGAATTCATATTTATTATTTTTGGACCACACCAATTTCCCATGATGTGATGGAAAAAATTGTAACATTCATAAATTGAATTAGATCACACACAAAATGTCAACTCACTCAGATTATAATAATAAAGTTTGGCTTATTCATTGAAAAGTGAAAGCTCAACTATGTCCAGATTCTGCAATGACAGTGCCAGAGATCAGCAGGATGTTTTAGATACTTCAAACAACCTGGAGGAAGTACATTTATTTAGACGAGGATGAAGAGGCTCTCTAAATATCAGGTTTCTTTGCTTTTATTACATTTAAATCAAGTCAGTAGTGATGCAATTGCTGATCAGAAGCTCCAACTGGCAGCCTTAAATGCCTTTGATAATAACAAAAAAATTATTAACCCATATATGCAATTTGATACACAAAAGCTTTCAAAACATGGAGTTTACTGGAAGAAACAATAAAGAGGAATCCTATAAATTTAGCACCCTCCCAGGCAGTAAGGGAGCTATAACTATCTGATATCAACAACTAATAGCTACTACTATTTATATTAAACATTCTATACACATTTATCTAATTTTGTCCTTACACAAAACTGGTAAGGAAGGTATTAACAGTTCCATTTTACAAACAAAGAGACTGAAGCTTAGAGAGACATAGATGAGAAGGAAAGACATTATCTGAGTCTGCACAACTGTACATCTGAGACAAAATGGTACGGAGGAACAAGCATAGAGCTGCAAGTCAGGAAATCTGTGTTTTGAATATTTGACCCACCTCCACCCCACCTAAGCCTCTCTGGATCTCAATTTCCTCATCTTTAAAACAAGTGAAGTATCCTTTTTCTTGTTTTCTTTCCATGGCTAGGGAAACACTTGCCAGTGATAAATAACTGGAAAGATATAGGATGTTGTTATTATGCTTGGGGTAAATTGGGTAAGCTTTGGGGATGGCCTGGTCTCCTGCAATACACTGACCTCCCCCCAAAAAACAAACAAACAACACACACACAAAAAAAAAAAAAAAACACCAAAAACAAAAACAACACCTTCATCCATTGCTGTGGAAACTACTGAAGGAAGTCTTAATTTGCCCTGGTCATAGCCCCACCCAAGAACATTGGCCTTCTGTCTGTTCATCCTCCTTCCCAGGTCTAGCCATGCACCTTTGTCCCAACTTGGTGATCCCAAAGCCACCCTTTCTTAAAGCAAGCAATAGCTTCTCTTAAAGGGCTGTGCCAGACAAGGCCAGATGGTTCCACTTTTGACAGGGTAGCAGATTTCCTCCTCTTTCTTTCAAAGGATGACAGGTTTTTCAGTAAATATATGTGACTGAAATAGACCAATGCCCCAGGGCTTATGAAGAAGGAAAGCTTGGCTGCAATGTGCCACACCTCAGGAAACTGAAATTCCAAACTGGATACAATCCTGATAGACACTTCAGAAGTTCCCTCATTCACAGAATCTTAACACTCAGATCTGGAAAGGAAACGAGTGACTACTTAACACAATTCGACTATTTATTGAGCAATGACTGTGCTGGGCCTTTCACATGTACTGTCCCATTTAATCCTTCTCCCAAATTTATATGAAGTGGAACTATTAATGGCCCATTTTGTATATGAGGAAACTGAAGCTCCTAGAGGTTTAATAAGGGTCTTGAACCACGTCTATTTGATTCCAAAGCCCATTTTCTTAAACACCATCCAGTTTTAGGATCCAGAGGCTAAGTGGCCACAGGTCATACAACTGGTTAGTGATAAACCTGTAAGTAGACTTCAGTTTTCTTTACCCCTAAATAATTTACTTGTAAAAGTTCCTTAAAGAATTATTCAGTTTGTCATATAACTGAAATGACTGACTCAAAATGAAAAATGCTAAGTTATAATCCATTGTCTATAGTGGACACCAAGGAAGAAAGGTTCATATGAACTCTGCATTTATTTACACTTTAACCACAACTAGCAAGTGCTAAAATTGTGCCTTTCTATAGCTGAAAACATGACAAATCATCAGATTGACACATCCTTATAAAATAGGTGCCTTATCCTTTCTTAACTTCTGCTGGCAACCTAAATAGCAAAGCCAAACCAATCATTAATATATTTGCAGCACAGCATTTGGGAGTTTGGGAGGTTTTGTAAAACCAGGCTTGACTTATTACTTATAACAGGTAAATGTTACCAGACTCATTATTCATGGTCAAATTTACACATCACTTGCCCACTCTGTCTTCTGTAAAGTTTCAACTAAAGGTTCCATTAAGGATATTACAGGCTGTAAAAAAAAATAGACAATCTTTTCATCTGATAAATAGTTTTTAATTTTCTGTCTTAGTGGTCACCCACCATGGTGGCTGCCATGGAGAACTTCCTTCAGCTTACAAATGATTATCTCCCAAAATAAAAGTAGCTCATAATGAAATCTGATATAATGAAAGGCGTCATTACTTGTTATGGTAAGTTATATCAATAACTTAAAGCAAAAGTGAGTGGCTGTAACTCATGTTTGTTTCCCCTCCTATACTTCTGTTACCCATCATCTTGCCTATTCTTTTCTCCTCTCCCTCAATTCTGCAAAACTCAAAGCTGTGTTTAGTTGTGGGAAAGGGAAGTGGTGAAAGGCGAAATCATTGCAACCAGTGCATAACACATCACCACTCATTCACATAGATTATTCTCTCTCCCTGAGGCTCCAACCAGGGAGCTTCGAAAAACTAAAAGTCACATTTCTTTGCACAAGTTATTGCTTTAGGGAAACCAGGGATCTCTATGTATTCTATGAAAAAGGTAACTTATTACCTTATTATTATAGACAAACATTTGCTGAGCACACCATGGGCTTGGAACAGTGCCAAACGCTATATGTTCTTTAAGGTGCTAGACAATGAAGACAATGTATTCCATTTTTTAGTAGGGACTCCCTTCTGAACCTTAATTTTCAATTCTCTAATGGGATTGGGAAGTGCATAAAATTATCCCTTGCTTCAGGATTTAATTATACTTTATTCAGATTTTAATATCTAATTTTGTGGATTTTAAGTATTTTCTCCAACTCATTTTTTAGAACAAGCTCTTTTCTCATTTTATATATCAAACATCCTAACTGGCCTCGTTTGACTTTAAATATCTATGTTAGAAGGACACAAATTCATTTAAGAAACTAATCATGTGAAAGCTATGAGTAGTAAATATTTATGAAGATGGTAATATTCTCTTTCTTGACCTGGGTGGTGGTTTCATGGGTGTGTTCATTTTGTGATAATTCCTCAAGTTGTACACTTATGATTTGTTCATTTTATGTAAGTGTACTTACCTCAATAAAATAATTTAAAAATTTGTATTTATGAAGAGTCTTGACATCTCCTCCCCAAACACATGCAAACAGTCAGAATAATGGATTTCACACGGGAGTATTTGTTCTTCCTCTCCTAGAGCCCCCATTTCTTGCCATAGGGACTTTAATTCTTCAACCTCAATCCTAAGAGACTGTTTTTGTTTGTTTGTTTTTTGTTTGCTTTTTAAAAATATATTTTTATTGATTTCAGAGAGGAAGGGAGAGGGAGAGAGAGATAAAAACATCAATGATGAAAGAGAATCATTGATCAGCTGCCTCCTACTGGGGATCGAGCCCACAACCTGAGGTTATGCCCTGACCTGGAATAGAACCGTGACCTCAATCACTGACCCACAGCAGGCAGACCTAAGAGACTGTTTTCAGGGCCTCCTTCTCATCAGATAGTCTCCCTTTAGGCTTTTTTCCCCCTGGGCTTTCTTCTGTAGAGTGGGCCCCTATCTTCTCTAAGAGTTTCCAATCTTTTCTTAATATCTCAAAAAACAACAACAATGCAAAAAGTGTTTCCTTCATTCCCGCCCCCCCCCCCCCCCATAGTACTCTCTCTAGCTAGCTTTGCTGCTACCCACAAAACTCCAGGTGTCCTTTCACGGATGCTGACTAGGAGTCTTTCTCAGGCTTCCCCTCAAGAAAGGTTCATGATTAGAAAATGACTCTCTCTCTCTCTCTCTCTCTCTCTCTCTCCCTACCTACCTATCTCTCCCTTCCTCCCTCCCTTCTATCCTCCCTCTTTTTCTCACTGAAACTTGTTTTACTGGAAAATATGTCCCAAGTTGCTTTACAACTGTATGGAAAAGTACTGCTATTGAACATTCTGCCCTTCTCAGTTTAATTTCTATAAAAACCCTCCTGGTAGGATTGTTGTCAAGATCAAATGAAATAATCTACATAATATACTTAATGCAAGGCTAGGAACTTGGTAATCACTCTTTACACAGCAGCTCGTATTGTTATCATTAGTGGTATGATTAGCTAAGGTTTTTTTTTGTTTGACAATAGGGTCAACTCAAATTTTCAACCTACGCAAATTATTGTAATACTGAGGGAATAATCAAATAGCAGCTATTATTTATTAAGTCTTCTATATCAAGCATTATTAGGCACTTTACATAAATAGTCTTATTAAAGCCCCTTGCAATTTTATGAAATAGAAATTGGGATCCCATTTTAAAATGAGAAACCTGAGCACTTGTAAGGGTTAAGCCACTTTGCTGGGTGACTAGCTAATTAAATTGACCATGGGGGTGCATTTGCTTCTGCAATAACCATCTCCTTGCAGGATGTGCATCCTGACAGATTGTGGCGTGGCACTCGACCCCTCAATAAGAAGCTGCTGGGCCCCATTTGGGCACTCTAAGAGTTACAGAACTGGGCTCTTGTCTCCAAGGAGCTGACAGTGGGTAAGTCAACCCTGTTGTAACCTTGCCCAACATTTTGTCATTGAGACTTGAAGGTTTGCAAGGCTTCAAGTACCTAATTATCTTCCACTCTTTTATGTTTTTTGCCTTTAGCATCTCCTTCATCATCCCAAACCAAGTATCCTCTTAAAAAACCATGACAAACTTATAGACTGAAGTTTATGCTCTGTTGCTAGAATCTTCAGAGCTCTGGGATTCTAGACACCCTCTCCTAAAAATTTGCAGGGTAAACTTCCCTCCTCCTTTTACTGCAGGTGTATACTCAACAAAAGAAGATAGGTTTATGCTGATTCAACCATGACAACTGCAACCCTGCTGGCTATTATCAGTGCTTTACTATTTATTGCTATGTCTCTGGTGTGCTTCAAAATATTTTATTTTAAAAAAGGAAGTGTGGCATAAGCCAAGTCTTAAAGGTTGCAACCCAGTTATACACAGGCAACCTCTAATGACTGTTCTAATAGCAACCTCTTCATGTATTTCTCTTTAGTTACTCATGTCAGTATCCTTATCCAATTTGCTAATGGCTTTCCTTGAAGAGGTTATTTATTCATCTGCTTGGCTCCAGTTATGAAGGATGCACAATTTCCCTTGAAGTAGAGCTGGCTTCTTTTAAAGGCTTTGTAAAAACTTGAACTAGAGAAGTATAAAGCCTTTTTTATGGGAACCATCCTTTCTATCAATTACACTTCTGCTCTGTCATGAGTTGTGACTGCCTATTCAAGAATGTCTCTACCATTCAGAATGTGGAAAACATGTCATTGGGGAGCTCAGCTCAATGGCAGTTCTGGCTTTGGCCTTGGGCTGGACACCACTTATTCACAGTATGACTCAGACTCCCTTCTCGTAACGCCTTATCTCTAGACACCATTCTCCATGAATCCCTTTCTCTATTCGTAATCACTTGTAATCCTCATGCTCCTCTATCTGACCTTTTCTTCCCACAAAAATTCAGAAAATGTGCACTTAATAAACAAAACAAATCCATTGACAAAGATAGATGTAGTCAGGGAAGCTTTACCAAAATTCGCTTCAACCTGGTATTTAACAAACTCTAGCCAAAATGCTCATTTATAACTCCAGCCAACTATTTTATTGAAACCAATTCAAAGCCAGACATTTTCTGAATGCCTACAAGGCAACAAAAATAATAAATAATGTTTGGCTATCTTTCAAACCTTGAGTCCCAATCCCAGAAGAACATGAAGACAAGGTAAAAGAAAGCAAACCTGAAAAAGGTTTTACGTTACGAGTGACTCTCACTCTGAAATCAAAGACAGGAAGTTTCTTGGGGAACCTTCAGATTATCACCACAACTGCTAAGAAATTGAGATGCAGAAGAAAGTCACATTAAATAGATTCTTATAAGTCTTCTCTCCCACCAGCACCTTTTCCATTAATTTTTGTAGATTTTCTGCCTTTGTTTTGAGTTAATTTCCAAAAGGTGACTGCAAAAAACATCCAAATGTGACAAAATTAGTACTACTCAAGCACCTGTGTGAGTTCGAATACCCAAAGTCCTAAGATGTTCCATAATTTAGACTTAAAGGTTCAGAGAAGACAAAATTTCTAAACAACATGACTCATATGGTAGTGCTCCTATCAATAAAAAAGAGAAAACTGAAATATATATATATATATATATATATATATATATATATATATAGTTCAAGAGGTGTCTCCATTTCTACATTGAAGGGCTTCTGAATTTAGCTGGTATTTATGGTTTATCAGAACCACATGGTATCTTGAGTTGAGATATATATATATCTCATTTGGGCACTCTAAGAGTTACAGAAAAAGTCTCATACTGGGCTCTGTCTCCAAGGAGCTGACAGTATATATCTCAACTCAAGATACCATGTGGTTCTGATAAACCATAAATACCAGCTAAATTCAGAAGCCCTTCAATGTAGAAATGGAGACACCTCTTGAACTACACCTAGTACACCTTGGCACATCCTATCTAATGAAAGAGTAATATGCAAATTAACCATCACTCCACCACACCCACAAGCCATGCCCACCAGCCAAGCTCGAGCATGCAAATTAACCCAACCAAGCTGGCTGCAGCCACAGAGAGCAGAAGGGAGGCTTGGGTTTCTCCCGCACACCCTGGCGGGCCCAGGCCTCCACTCTAGGCTACAAAGTTTCAATTATAGAAGATAAATAAATCCCAACAAAAATGGCAGCAGCAACAGAGCTGGAGAGAGCAGGAGGCTTGAGTTTCCCCTGGCGATGGAGGAAGCCAAGCTTCTGCAGCCCTGGCCTGCCTTGGCCTCTGCTTAAGGCTACAAAGTTTCAATTATAGAAGATAAATAAATCCCAGATACCAGGGCCTCCTCTTGGGTCACCGGGGGGCGTGGCCGGCCTGAAAACCAACACAGGCCCCTTGCCCAGACCACCCCATGCCCCAAGGGAACCCCAAACCTGATCTGGGACACCCTTCAGGGCAAACCAGCCGGCCAGCACCTGTGCACCAGGCCTCTATCCTATCTAATAAAAGAGTAATATGCAAATTGACCATCTCTCCAACACACAAGATGGCTGCCCCTATGTGGTCAAAGATCCTGCTCCCATGTGGACACAAGATGGCCGCCCCAAGATGGCCAGCAGGGGAGGGCAGTTCGGAGGGACCAGGCCTGCAAGGGAGGGCAGTTATGGGCGATCAGGCCAGCAGGGGAGGGCAGTTGGGAGGGACCAGGCCTGCAAGGGAGGGCAGTTGGGGGCGATCAAGCCTGCAGGGGAGGGCAGTTAGGGGTGACCAGGCTGGCAGAGGAGGGAAGTTGGGGGCAAGTGGGCCTGCAGGGAAGGGCAGTTGTGGGGGACCCAGGCCTGCAGGGGAGAGCAGTTGGGTGGGGGGGACCAGGCCTGCAGGGGACGGCAGTTGGGGGGGACCAGGCCTGCAGGGGAGGGCAGTTAGGGGCAATCAGGCTGGCAGGGGAGCAGTTAGGCATCAATCAGGCTGTCAGGGGAAGTGGTTAGGGGGTGATCAGGCTGGCAGGCAGAAGTGGTTAGGGGCAATCAGGAAGGCAGACACACGAGCAGTTGGAAGCCAACAGTACTGGATTGTGAGAGGGATGTCCGACTGCCCTCGAGGGGTCCCATATTGGAGAGGGTGCAGGCTGGGCTGAGGGACACCTCCCTCCCCCGTACACAAATTTCATGCATCAGGCCTCTAGTCAATAATAAGTCAGTAACTCAAGCAACATATAAAAGTAGATATGAAAAACTTCTAGGAATAGCCAAAACCAGTTTGGCTCAGTGGATAGAGAGTCGGCCTGCGGACTGAAAGGTCCCAGGTTCGATTCTGGTCAAGGGCATGTACCTTGGTTGTGGGCACATCCCCAGTAGGGGGTGTGCAAGAGGCAGCTGATTGATGTTTCTCTCTCATCGATGTTTCTAACTCTCTATCCCTCTTTCTTCCTCTCTGTAAAAAATCAATAAAATATATTTTTTTAAAAAACTTCTAGGAATAAGGAAAATGACAAAGACAACATAAGCATAAAAAATGAGTAGAGCCCTAACCAGTTTGGCTCAGTGCATAGAGCATTGGCCTGCGGGCTGAAAGGTTCCAGGTTCGATTTCGGTCAAGGGCATGTACCTTGGTTGCGGGCACATCCCCAGTAGGAAGTGTGCAGGAGGCAGCTGATTGGTGTTTCTCTCTCATTGATGTTTCTAACTCTCTATCCCTCTCCCTTCCTCTCTGTAAAGATCAATAAAAATATTTTTTTTAAATGAGTAGAATTTGGGTACCTTTTCTAAAATCTAGAGGTTGGAAATTTGGAAACAAAAAAAGAAGAAAGAAAAGAAAACCTGATTGAGTTAACCAAAGCATATGGCAATATAATAAAAACTAGAGTTTATTGAGTATCTACCAGATTCTGTACTAACAAATATTAATACATTTAATTATTAACAATCTCAAACAAAATAATTTGCTCTAAAGCCCACAACTAGTAAGTGGTAGAATCAGGACTCACACCATGTCTACCTCATTCCAAAGCTCATCTGCAGCAGGAAGAATAATCCTTCCGAGTTTTCAGAAAGTACCTAGATAATTCCAGCTTTGAATAAATGGTTTTCAGGGAAATATTAAAATTTCCCAATCTGAACAGATTCAATGACCTGTTTCTGTTACATCCAAATACAAATCTATAGAAAGTCCAGAACTACTGAATAAGATCACAAATGCATATATTGCCATGCCCTCAAAGATGCCTGCAGAAACCTCCTATTATAGATTTAGAGGCTCCTTTCCTTTGGTAAAATCCTGAAAATATTTATACAGGATGTATGATAGTATCAGCTTACTCTTTGATGCTTCCTCTGCTACTACATTTTCAGTTTATTTGGCCTATAGACTACTTGGCACATTAGCATATTTTTTAGTCCTCACCAAGGATATTTTCCATTACTTTTAGAGAAAGTGGAAGGGATGGGGAGAGACAAAAAGAGAGAAACATGAATGTGAGAGAGACATATTGATTGGTTGCCTCCCACACATGCCCCAACTAGGGCCAGGGATCAAGACTACAACCTAGGTACATGCCCTTGATCTGAATCAAACTCAGGACCCTTCAGTACACAGGCTGATGCTCTATCCACTGAGTCAAACCAGCTAGGGCTCCTTTTTCATTTTAATTGACCATCACAACAGCCCAGTAAGGTGGGCAAGGCAGAAAAGTATGTGTCTATGCTTTCCAATAGAGCCCTCCCCACTATGGGCATGACACACCCTATGTCTTGGGTTCACCCAGGGCTATCTCATCTTCCTCAAAAATGTACAGTATTTCCATTTATGATCTTTTTCTAACATTTTCCAGTAGAGGGAAGAAGAACTACATCCTTATTCTCCCTATCTCTTTACAGTCACTTTTCAGTATTGAATCTTCTACGGTGAAGAGCAAATCAAATCTAAGGTTAAGAGAAAAGAAAAAATGAACTATCAGGCATGTTACTTTGAAATGGGGTTTGATTTGTGAGAGAAAAAACATGAGAAGTGACAAGCCCTTGTTTTTTTATTAGGATAAATTCTATTTATTTTTTATCCTGAGTAATTGGACTCCAGAAATAAACTTAGAACTATAGTTCAAATGTTAAATTCCAGTGAGCAGACATTTTTATTTTTCATAAAGTAGCCTTTTACTAAGGAGCTCATATGAAAAACAAAATTATAGCCACTTGTTCTTTCTCAATTGTTCTGTAATTTTATATCTTCTTGAGGTGTTTTTTTCCATGAAAAGCCATTTTTTTTAACTCAGCAAATTATCACTATCCTAATTCAGTCAAGTCTCAGTTATTTAAAAAAGTTATGAATTGGAATCCATAATTCTTTGCATCAACAAGCATTTGATTTAGTTCAACAAATTTTTATTGAGTACTTATTAAATACCAGATGCTATGCTGAGAATTTTATGGCTGAGACTATAAAGATGAATAAGCATGGTCCCTACATTTAGAAGTTCACAGTCTAATTAGGGAAAACAACATGTAAGCAAGAAAATACCATGTGTATAATGGGTGCCAAAATAGAGAGAGTACAAATTGAACGTGATCACAGAGAAGGGAGACTGAAGAGAGAGAGAAAGCAGTGTCTGATATGATCTTAGATTCAGCATTTGTGTCAGTCACACAAGGTGTGCATGAGTGCCTATGCACATGTGTGTGTGTTAGAGGAGGGAGAGAGGGAGCAGAAACCATTCCAAATTGGTGCAAAGGCATAATACAGCTCATTGGATTCTTGCAACTTCAAGTGGTTTGTTATAGCTGGAATGTACTAGTGTAATGGTGGAGGGGAAGAAATGAAGCTAGAAAGACAGGGGAAGTCCCTACCAAAGGTCAAATCCTAGCTCCTAAACCAGAACTACGGAATCAAAACCTGAATGTGGGTCCTGGGGATTTACATTTGTAACGAGTTCCCCTGGTGCTTCTTATGCTCACTGAAGTTGAATTCCCCACAGCAAGTGATGGAGAACCTCTGCAGGCATCTCCTCCTCCCTTCTTCCTTGATCTTTATTTCTGCCATTGATTAGCAACACCCAGTGGGCTGAAGGGGCTAAGACTCATGGTTCGATTCCACTTAGGTATACTAAAGCAGCATGGGCAAAGGGAAGGACATGGAAGCTACCATTTAGAAAAGAGAGAGACCTGGACCCCCATTGTCACACCTGCCTCTTTGGTGAGTATATGGTTATTACTTTTTTTTAACTTGTATAATTGGTGGTTTTCTTGCAATGAGGAAATATTGTAGGGTGTTTGACTTTAGTATTCCCAAACTCTTGATAAAGTTTGTTTTAAAATGGTTTGCAAGTGATTGGTTTTACATTTTCCTATACTTCTACTTGATTGTGTTTCTTATTATGTAAGGATTAAATAGAACAACTCCTCTCTAAATGCAGAGATTATACTTTTACAGCATTACATGTATTGATACATATGCCAGAAGTGTGTGAAAATAAGGTTTTAATTCAACAAGAGGCGTAGCTTGATAAAGTCTCATCAAGAAAAAAGCAGGGAGATAGGATACTCAATGTCCGGTCTTTGGCTGGTGCACTCAGTGAATGACATGCTCCTGACCAAGACGCTGTGTGCCTCTGCCCACATGATTTTCTTCTTGCAGGTCTAATGTGGATGGCTGTGAATTGGCTTAATCTCAGCTGGCAACTGTGAGATGTTCCTACAGTCCCCCACAGTGGTCTCTGGGATTATGCTAAACAGAGCAATTTCCTTGCCCTAATGGATCAAAAGACTTCATGACCACCAACATTAGAGCACCAAATTCTGCTTTATGATCAAGGGGGGGAAAGCTGCTATAGTTATTGTTTTGTGCTTAACCTCTTTTAGTCTTATTAACTTCTTTTTCTAAAGCCCTGTTGTACTAGAAAGGCAATGGGTCTTGCCTTTATTGGACTCACGAGCTATTTAAAGTGCTTCTTCAATGCTACTTGTTTTTTTGTGTGGTTTTTTTTTTTTTTTTTAATTGCAACCAATGGATTTTGGGTGTTATAAGCTGAATCTACAATATTTTCCTTCTGAAAGCTTCTCCCACTCTTTTTGTGGGTGCTACTAGGTTAAATCCCAAGCAGTCCAAAAGAGGATGATCTCCTGCCAGGCCCTCCTCACACTTCAACTGCCCAGATTATCACAATGAATGGCCTTTCCTTATTGCCTCTGTGAGTGTTTCCGATTCAAGGCTCCTCATTGATATTGAAATTTAGAATCAACTGTGGCTCAAGCTAAAGTAGCTACAAGACTTGAGCTGTACCTAGTTCTAATTCTTCCTGACTCCTAAAAACAAGAGAGGGAAAAAAATGTATTCTGTAAAACGAATGAGAACAAATGGAAATTCTCAGGGTCAAAAAATCAAGGCCTGTTCTCTTCCTTATTCGCCCAGCAACACAAAACAAATTAGATGGTGCAAATGTATAATTAAATGTAAGATTAAGTTTAACAACAAAAATTATTAAAGATGCTATTTCAAAGATCTTGAATGGCACATAGCTTCTTGGATATCTTCAGGAAGACAAGAAGCCCATATTTCTATCTGAATAAATTACATTTCTGTCATTGAGGCAGATTAGTATAGTATGATATATTCGTTTTTCTTGACAGTAATTGATGTTGGATAGCAGGAAGTGGGTTTGAGGACTAATTTTCCCAGACTAACAAAATAAACTTTAAGTCAAAAAATAAGTTACCTCTGATAAGAAGAAAGGTTCATATTAATTCTCATGGTTCATTAAGGTTGCTGAAACTTTCCAATGTCATCTATATCTTTCTGCTAGTTGAAATAACATTTTTCAGCAAACATTAAAAATTTCCCAATTCCAACTCTTGGTGACAATTTTTCAAACAGGATAGAAAATTCTTTTTATTAATAGGTAAGAAAAGGAATGTAATTCAAGAGGATCAGAAATATTTTATTTTTTAATATATATATTTATTGTTGATAATATTACAGATGTCTCCCTTTCTCCCCCCTTTACCGCCCCCCCCCCCAAATATTTTTAAATAGTTGTACATACTATATGTCAAGAACTGTGCCTATTGCCATGCTAGTACATGCAATAAGTGTATTGTTGCTGTCTAAATGTTTGCAGTACTCTCTACACATCCAGGCACCAGGGGAGCTGGTAGAAATGCCAATGTCAAGGATTGCATCCACCACAGATGAAGGAAATCAGAATGCCTAGGGGTGGGCCTAGCATCACTATTGAGAGCTACCCAGGGGATTCTAATGTGCAGCCAGAAGTGAGAACCACTGTATCTGAGCCCAACAGGGAGACTGTGGATGGAATGGAGTGAGAGAAAAATTGGTAGGAAATGAAGTTGGAGATTGAGGTTTAATGTGAATTGACGTGAGAAACAAGTGGAGAGTTTTAATTGGAGAAATGGCAAGACTTGTCCTATATAATAAAACCCTAATATGCAAATTGACCGGACAGTGGAATGACAGGCGGAAGGAACGACTGGTCACTATGACACGCACTGACCACCAGGGGGCAGACGCTCAATGCAGGAGCGCCGCTCAGCCAAAAGCCAGGCTCACAGCTGGCAAGGCAGTGCTGTGGTGGGAGCCTCTCCTGCCTCCTCTGCAGGCAGGTGGTAAGGAGCAAGGTGTCCCGGACTACAAGAGGGATATCTAACTGCTGGCTTAGACCCGATCCCTCCTTAGTGCTAGAAATCAACATTTCAGTCCTAGCCTAAAAAGTGAAGAAAGATTTCCATCCCTATTAGACAGCTGGTGCCGAGGGCTCAGGAGGCTGACTTAGCCCTTCAGTTGCTGCAATGAGCCTTGTGCTGTGAGGAAGCCCCAACTTGGGAGCAGTTAAATGGTCATCCTTGTGCCATCAAAGGACTTTATTGTCCTCTACATTTGAATGGATGTGATAAGGAATGTGGGCAGGTTCAAATCAGGCCAAAGTTCCATTTGCCACCAAGAAAGCCTGTGAAGTCACTGGGAGTAAAAGCAGCTGGAGACATTCCAGCAGCAAACCAATAAGAGCCGCAAAATAGCCCCAGGCTCACAGTATCTGTCTTCTGTTGGACATCCAGATTAGAATTTTCTGTGGTCCTCCCAGGAGGACAAACAGTTGTTGAATGCTCAGAAAGTACCATTGTTGAATTCCTTTGGCAAACCCCCATTCCCCTGCCCCCCCCCAAAAAAACAAATCAAAACAGTAACAAAGCAAAATAAAAATGAGTTATGCTTTCAGTGATCATTACAAAGTCTCCATGAAATCCAAAGCTGCCCATCCTATCCAAGCCACAACTGTCTTCTGTTAAGGTAAAGCAAGGTTAAAGAAAAATTTCCTGGCTACAGACCCAATTATATATTAGCTAGAACCCCCAAGTATGGAACCCTATCAGGTACCCACTTTCCTGGGTAATCCTCAAAGGCTGAACTTCTAAATATATAGCATTATTTAATTCATATCCTCAAAACGCTCTACTAGCAAAGATCATGGTGGTCTGAAGTGGTAAGGATGGGGAAGGTGCTAAACTCAGCCAACTTGCTTGACCAAGAAGAAACTCTAGCTTCAAGTTCTGCTACTCCCAAAATATAGCTGCTTTTTATTTTCCACTAAAAAACAAACAAACAAAAAACGTAATGACAATGAGATACCAGATTCTGTATAGGGAATGTAGCTGTGAGCAAACCATTCCTGCCCTACGTCTAGTGGAAGAGTTGGTTGTTAGCCAATTATGTAAATATCTCCATTGTGATTATAGATGTTTAACTGCCATAAGCAAAGAATGGAGAGATCTCATCTAGACTGAAGGTGAGGTAGAGATTTGAAGAATGAGTAGGAGTTATGGGAACAGTATGGTGAAAATTGTGGGAGAAGAGAGGAGTTCAATCTCTTCTAGGAACACACGAGGCTGCCCCCTATCTGTCTGACAATCTTGTCACCTAGAATGGACTTACCAGTAGGATCTATCTGGAAAAACCTCAGGGAGACACTCTGGAAAGCGTGATCCTCCACTTTTTAGTTCTATTATGGACACCTCAATTACTGGAAGATGCCCTTACCCTATACAATGCTCCAAAGAGTGCTTAAAATTGTGACCTGGATTTTAGGATTTCCCTGTTTTATGACGGTCCATCTCCACAAATTCTTCTTTCCTGCAGTAGTTTGTAATGATAGATGATATCCCCCTATCTAACCATCCCAGCCACCATATCCTAGTCCTCGGGACTTTTAAAACTTGTTACAGTCTTATACTAAGTGCTCCAAATAGTCAATAGATGCCTAGAATCTTGATATGTGGGCAACTGAACTCCTGTCCCATTGCTTTTGATAAATGATGCTACTTAGAGAAGATCACACAGAGCACACTATTTGCAACAATCAAACTTTGAAGGACCCCCTTCTTGGCCTACTTTTATTTTCTTATCATGTTCCTCCTACTCACAAAATGACACAATACCAAGTAATTTCCCAGCCACTGTTAGAGTTAACTCAGTTCCCTAATCTGTCAAATCTAACTAGCTACAGAAAGACCATGATATAGGGGAATATCATGATAGGCTGAATTTTTGGTTCCTTCTGGTATTCCTTCTCCAATAGAAGTTTTTAGGGTCTCCAATACCATTCTGTTTATAAGTCCTTTGGCTTACCTGCATATTCTGTATGAAAAGCATATAAACCTTAAGTAAGCATCTGTTTTAAAAACTGAGATAACACACTTGATCATAGGTAAGAACTCTATTTAAAAAGAGAGAGAATAAGCTGGAAATTATGTCCCTGAAGTACTTTAACATATTCCAAAATTTCACCATCTGTAAAATAAAAATACGAAAGCAACCTTAACTTTTAGTCCTATTTGGGATCCAGATAAATGAAGACAAATAGATAGCAATCAGGGAGTGAACTCTCCAGTCTCCATTTTGATCTCCACCATTCAGTAACCTCTATTCTACTTCCAAATCCCTTACCCAATTACTTTCTACCATTTATGTCTAAAATACCCCATGTAAACCAGAAGTTCCATTGGACAGAGGATATATTTACTAAATAATATTGGAGGCCTTCATTCATTCTATATTTGGGGGAATTCTAGAGGATTAATTAGAATTATCTGATGAGATCATTAAAACCAGACCTGAAAATGACCGATAAGGTAGGAAACCAGTAATGTTCTTGGGATTGTATGTTTGGCCATTACATTCTTCTTGGTGTCATGTACCTGCTATATCTGTTAATTCTAATTCGAATTTTCAGTGAACTAGAATTTCAGTATAGTTAAAAAGACATGACAAACTTACTTGAAAATGTACGTGCAGTTTATGCTAATTAATGAATCTAAAATTAAATTATCATCAGATTGTTTCATTCATATACACCTTAGGATTTAAATAGTTTTTAAATTATCATTATAAATCAGAAATGAGTGACTTAAGAAAACCTATTTTTCAAATATCCTCTCTAAAAAATACTTATCCACACTAGTTTGCCCTGAAATAACTAATTATACTAAATGAGTGTTATAAACATTAGATTTATAATGTTTCTTGGTAAACTGGGGAAATAATTCATTAGTGTGACTTCAAACTGATTTATTATGCGACATGTTAAAAAGTTACTTAATTGAAATTTTCATATGTAGGAACAAAACGGGAAAAAGTTGCCACATTTGGAAATAAATGAGACTTAATATAATGATTACAGTTTTTGATGTCGCAGATACTGCATCAGGAACTGATTGGATAAGAATCGGTTACCATCAGTTCCTAATGCATTGCCTTCAGCATCTAAACAAGCATCAGTAAGGATTAAGCAAAAACAAATAAATCTCATAGACACAGGCAACAGTATGGTGATTACTAGTGGGGAAGTGGGGTGAGGGAAGGTAGAAGAGGGGGCTTAGGGTGGAAAAATGGTGATGGAAGGAGACTTGACTTGAGGTGGTCAACACACAACACAATATACAGATGATGTATTATAGAATTGTACACCTTAAGCCTATATAATTTTATTAACCAATGTCACCCCATTAAATTGATTAAAAAAAGAAACAAAATATTGCCAGTATTTTAGAACCACAAAAAAAAAAAGCATCAGTAAGCACCTCAAGTTAGATCTGCTGTGATGTGTTTATGGTTATACAATAAAATAAAATAAAATAAACACTCTTAATTTAACCCTGAAGAGAAATTTTCTAAGAAAGGTGGTCCCAATCTGCTAAAATAGTGATCATTAGCCTACCACTCATAGATTTATCACCGAAACCAGAGAAGTTAGTATATTTCCATGTTTGTGCTTGTAATACACTTGTATCTTCCCTGCTAAATTTATTATGAAATAAAACAACCTAAAAGTTGCTGGTCATTTTTATTTTCATTTATTTATTTATTTATTTTTGCTGGTCATTTTTATAACTTGGGAGGAAAATGAGTAGATATTTTTGTTTGCCATCTTTGCTTACCTTTTTTTTAACTTAAGAGTTTATGAAGTTTGAGTAGGTATTCCTATTTGAATAGGGATTATCTCCCACAATTACCACTAAAATTAATGTTATAAGAGAAAAATTATACAAAGCAATTGCTATAAAAGATAACATGTTAGTTAAATTCAATTTTAACTAGCCTAAATTCATTTGTATTTTCAGCATTTTCTAGTTGAAGGGTCAAGGTGCATTGATGAGCAAGTTCATATTACTTCACTTACTAATTCATTTCTCAAACATCTATTGAACATCTATTATGTGCCAGTAATTATTCTAGGCACTTGCGATACAGCAGTGAGCAAAATCACTACCCTAATGGAGCTTACATACTAGTGAAGAGAGCAGACCAAAAACCAATTTATAAATACTCTGTGAATTCAAGAGTTTTCAGAGGAGTAACAGTCCTGAAATAGATATTTTTAACATGGATTGAATTATTATATACCATATACTATACACTATACATATTTTTTTCCATAGGCTCAGCTGAGTATATTTCTCAAAGGGAGAAAAGACTAAGCCCCGCTCTCCTTCCCTCTTAAGACCTTACAGAATCAGACCCCGAGCTTCACTTTCAGTCAGTTACTGACATTCTTTCTTGCTTTTCATAATCAACCTGCTCCATTCTCCAGACGTTCACATAGTTAGCTCTCTCACTTCAAGTCCCTACTCCTTTGCAGAAACACCTTTCCCAGGTACCCTATTTAAAATAACCCCTTCAATTCATCCTCTTACCCAGCTTTATTTTTCTTCATAGTACCTATCACTACTTAACGTTTGGTTATATACTTGTTTGGGTGTGGTTTTTTTTAATTGTCTGTCTTCCTCATCAGTATGTACAGACCTTGAAGGCTGAGACTGTGTAGTGTTCACTGTAGTAGCCCTAGCACCTAGAAGATTTCCTGGCACATAGTAGGCTCTTAGTAATTGTTTGAATAAATGAGTTGCTTGTACTGGAAATCATCATTTTAAATCTTCTTTCTGGAGCAATGGCGCCTACTTGAATATGAGAGTTTACAAACTTTCCTAACTAGGTCCTCAGGCCTTTTCTCTAGCTATAGTCTCTCCTGAGGGGTTGCAGGTTTCAGTATTGAGTCCCATATCTTTAAATACTATCTACACGCTCGTGAATCACAAATTCATATTTCTAGCCCTGACTATTCCCTGAGCTCTAGACCAATATATCCAACTCGTGGATTCGATTGATTGGAATAGGGTCCAGAAAGTTAGAAAAGTGTTGTGTGGAAAGACCCTGATGAAGCTGAGGATATTGAGCCCCTAATTTCTGAGGAGCCTTCTTTGCCAGCAGGAATGGCTTCTCCATCCCCCTCCCCTACCCCATCTGAGGTGATTAACCCTGCACTGTCTGAAGAAAACATAATGGCTTCCACTGTGGCAGTTTCCATGCAAGACAATGCCGAGTTTCCGCAGGACCTACCCCTACCTTGCCTAATTTCCTTGGATGCCATGAGTTCTTGTGTTGCTCAAAAATACTTAAAAAAATAACAAAAGTATTTTTGGAGAATCTATATCCCAGGCACTGTTCTTGGTACTGAAGAAATTATACAAAGTCACAGGCTTCATCGAGTGGGAGAAGAAATATAATAAACAAGGACATAAAAAATAATTTTAGAGCATGTGAAATGCTAGGAAGGAAATAGAGCATGAATAAAATAGAGAGTAATTGCAGCTGTGGAACTAATGCATTACTTTATGCAGGTGATCATGAAAGACCTCCTGAAGAGGTCACATTTGAGCTATCTCCATAAATAAGAAGCCAGCCTTAAAAAAAAAAAAAAAGTGAAGAAAGTATATTATAGAACAGGTTGTTTATCCATCAGGCACTAACTCTTCATATTTAAGGGGTTCAACTTTTTCTTCACAGCCAGGATCAGTCACTCTAGCCAGCTCAGTAAATCTCTTCTTTGCCTATTGATTAAGAGGCATGAGGAGTGCAAAGTGGTTAGGCAACAGTTTTAACGTCCACTTCAATTGAATCATTGTTGTATCTCTTGAAGGAAGCATCCCTCCTTTTGGAACTAATATCTCTAAGACAGCAGAGCAGAAGTCATGGGAATAGGAAGCAGAAGTTTTGCTAGTGGGTTTCTAAGGGTAATAGTGAGTGGTGCTACTCTCATTTCCATTCTTGATTCCTAGACCCATGAATCCTAGCTATTGGAGAAATAGCACCACATATTGAATGCTGATTCAGAGCATATATAGCCTCTGGAGAACCTTGCCCCAGCCCTACCAGGTATTTCCATCTAGCTGGTGCTATAACTGAGTCTTCAAAAGGTCATTTCAACATTCTGTCAGGCCAGCTGCTTGGGGAGCATGGTAAACATTCCGTAAGCATGGGCCTGATGCAGCACTTATATTGCTGTGAGGTGAGTTCCTTGATCAGCAGGAATACTGTGTGAATACCATGAGAGTGGATAAGGCATTCTGTAAGGCCACAGGTGGTAGTTTTGGCAGAAGTTCTGCATGTAGGGAAGGCAAGTCCAGATCCAGAGTGTCTATTCCAGTAAGAACAAAACACTGCCCCTTCCATGATAGAAGCAGTCCAATGAAATCAATCTGTCACCAGGTAGCCAGCTGAATGCCCTAGGAAATGGTGCCTACTGGGGACTCAAGAGTTGGTCTCTGCTGCAGTGACTGTATCCAGGTCAGTCATGGTGAGTGGAAATCCATATCGCTGAGCCCATGCAAAACCTTAATCCTTGCCACCATGGTTACTTTGCTTATGAGCCTTTGGGCACTAAAAGGGGGAAGAGGCTGACTAGTACCCAGAAAACAACTCATCTTATTCACTTGGCTATTAAAATCGTCTTCCATTGAGGTCATCTTTCAGTGAACATTCACATAGGATACAAATACCTTCATGGTTTTTTTGCTTTCCCCATTCAGAGAGGTTAATTCACATACTTCTTCCCCACATTTCTTTGTCACTAGTTTTCTAATCATGTTCCTTCTAGATCCTTGACCAACTGCGTTGGCCATAGTCCATGAATCAGAATATAATTTCATTTCTGGTCATTTCTCTTTTCAACCAAAGTGAACAACCAGGTACACTGCTTGAAGTTATGCCGACTGGGAGGATTTTCCTTTACTACTTTCCTTCAAAATGTCCCAGAAAGAGGCTGTAGCTGTCTACTTTCATTTCATGTGGTGCCTGCAAGTCTTGCAGAGCCATCCATAAACCAGGTCTGAGTCTTCTTTTCCTCTGTCAACTGATTGGAGGGAACTCTCTATGAAGCCATAGGTGCAGGCTGGGAGGAGAAGGCAGTATAGCAGAAGGAAGGACCATGGGCATTTGGGCTGCCTCTTCATGTAACTTACTTATACCTTCAGGCCATATCATATATGTATATGTATACTAGAGGCCTGGTGCACAAAATTTGTGCATGGGAGGAGGGAGTCCCTCAGCCCGGCCTACACTCTCTTGCAATCCAGGACCCCTTGGGGGATGTCTGACTGCCAGTTTAGGCCCGATCCTGCAATCGGACATCCCTCTTGCAATCCAGGACAGCTGGTTCCTAACTGCTCTCCTGCCTGCCTGCCTGATTGGCCCTAACCACTCTGCCTGCCTGCCTCATTGCCCCTAACTACTCGCCTGTCTGCCTGATCACCCCTAACCACTCTGCCTGCCTCCCTTATCACCCCTAACTACTTGCCTGCCTGCCTGATCACCCCTAACCACTCTGCCTGCTTGCCTGATGGTCCCTAACTGCTCGCCTGCTTGCCTGATTGCCCCTAACCACTCACCTGCCTGCCTGATCGCCCCTAACCCCTCTGCCTGCTTGCCTGATCGCCCCTAACCACTCTGCCTGCCTGCCTAATCGCCCCTAACTACTCACCTGCCTGCCTAATCACCCCTAACCACTCATCTGCCTGTCTGATCACCCCTAACCACTCTGCCTGCCTGCTTCCCAGATCACCCCTAACCCCTCTGCCTGCCTGCCTGATCATCCCTAACTGCTCGCCTGCCTGCCTGATTGCCCCTAACCACTCGCCTGCCTGCCTGATCACTCCTAACCGCCTCTGCCTGCCTGCCTGATCACCCCCAACTGCCTATGCCTGCCTGCCTGATCGCCCCTAACCATTCTGCCTGCCTGCCTGATTGCCCCTAACAGCTTGCCTGCCTGCCTGAGCACCCCTAACTGCTCTCCTGCCTCCCTGATCGCCCCTAACTGCCTCTGCCTGCCTGCCTGATCACCCCTCATCCCTCCGCCTGCCTGCCTGATCACCCCTAATACTTCCCTGCCTGTCTGATCACTCCTAACCATTCTGCCTGCCTGCCTTATCACCCCTAACTGCTCGCCTGCCTGCCTGATCACCCCTAACCACTCTGCCTGCCTGCCTGATCGCCCCTAATTGCTCGCCTGCCTGCCTGATTGCCCCTAACAGCCTCTACCTCAGCCCCCACTGCTGGGGCTTCATCAGAAGGACATCCAGAATGACATCCGGAAGGTCTCTCACCTGTCTGGTCTAATTAGCATATTACGCTTTTATTCATGCAAAAGTGTGTGTGTGTGTGGGGGGGGGGGTTTCCCTCAGCCCAGCCTGCACCCTCTCCAATCGGGGACCATTGCCTTCTAACTGCTCACCTGCCTGCCTGCCTGATTGCCCCTAACCCCTCTGCCTGCCTGCCTGATTGCCCCTAACCTCTCTGCCTGCCTGCCTGATCACCCCTAACTGCCTCTGCCTGCCTGATCGCCCCTAACTGCCCTCCCCTGCAGGCCTGATCTCGCCCCCAACTGCCCTCCCCTGCTGGCCTGATCTTGCCCCTAACTGCCTCTGCCTGCCTGATTGTCCCTAACTTCCCTCCCCTGCCAGCCTGATCTTGCCCTGAACTGTCCTCCCCTGCCAGCCTGATCTTGCCCCCAACCTCCCTCCCCTGCTGGCCTTGTTGCCCCCAACTGCCCTCCCTTGCCAGCCTGATCTTGCCCCCAACTACCCTCCCCTGCCGCCTGATTGCCCCTAACCCCCTGCCAGCCTGATCTCACCCCCAATTGCCCTCCCCTGCCAGCCTGATCGCCCCTAACTGCCTCTGCCTTAGCCCCCATCACCATGGCTTTGTCCAGAAGGAAGTCAGATGTCTGGAAGATGGCCAGTCAACCCGGTGTAATTAGCATATTACCCTTTTATTAGTATAGATAGATTATATAAAATAGGATTGCTTAAATGGAGGGGGTGGCGGGGGCGGGGGGGGGGGGGGGGGAGAAAACATTTTCCAGCAAGAGGAGATGCTCTTGGCAGACAAAAATACATAATCCCTATATCTAGACTGATAGACAGCCATATGCACTATACTGCCACACTGGTCATTAAAAAATTGAACTGCTTTCTTACACCTTACACCAAACAGCTGTTGCCCTTAAAACCCCTCCTCAGCCCCCACCTTAGGTTCTGCTTTTGTAGTTCACTCAGATTAGGTTCTGATTGGTTGGTTTCTATGCCAGTCAGCGTCAGAAGCTCTCCCTCCTAGGCAGCCATTGGCTCCTCGCACTTCACCCAGATTTGGTTCTGATTGGTTGCTTTCTATGCCAGTCAGCATTTCCAGGCCTACCTCCCAGCCTGATCAGAGAGGCGGGGCTGATCAACAGCCGCCCCAGGCTGCTGGAGAGTGGGCTGAACTGCTGATCTCTCAGAGAGAGAGAGGCACACCTGCTGTCAAGGCCCAGAGAGAGAGAGAAGCAGGGTCTCAAGGCTGCGGATCAGATCTTGCTCCTCTCTCTCTCCGGGCCTCGCCAGCAGCTACAGTAGCCGCTGATCATCCCTGCCTCTCCCTCTCCCTAAGAGGTCAGCAGTTCAGCCACTCACTAGTCCCTGCCCACCGGAGCCTTGCTTTCAGTTGAGCCTTAGGTCATTTTGGACGTTACAGACCCTGGGTTTTTATATATTAGGATTATAGATATGCTACTTCCATTTGAGGATAAAGTGCTTCTGTGCATGCCCAACTTTATGGCTTGGTGGATCAGGTAACACTCAGTTCTTGATGGGAAGCTCATGTCCAATGTTAATTTGGTGGCATATGGTTAAGCAAGAAGGCTCAGTAGCAGGTCATGGGCTATTTCTCAAAGGAAAGTAGTTATTTGTGGAGTATGACAGTGCTTTGCTCCAAAATCCTAAGGTCCTGTACTGTGTTTTCCTTATAGGGGCCTGCCAAAGGCCCCACACAGCATCCCTATCTGCCATTGACACTTCAGGCACCATTGGATCTGCTGGATCATATGACCCAAGTGACAGAGCAGCTTGCACAGCCTTCTCTTCTTCTGTTTCCCACTCAAAACTAGCAGTTTAGGTCACTTGGTAAATGGGCTGGAGTAACACACCAAATGAGGAATAGGTTGCCTCCAAAATCAAAAAAGGCCCATAGGTATTGTACCTTTTTAAAATTGTTATAGGATGGGTCAGAATCAACAACTTATCTTTCACTTTACAAGAGCTTTCTTAACATGTCCCAGACCACTAGGGTCACCAGTTCAATTCCCAGTCAGGGTGCTTATGGGAGGCAAGTAATTGATGTTTTTCTCTCTCTCCCTCTCCCTTCCTCTCTCTCTAAAAAAAAAAAAAATCAATGAAAACCTATTTAAAAAACAAAAAGAACAGTATTATATGAAATGTTAAAGGGTCTTCTTTAAAAAGGATAAAAACATGAACAATAAAATGGTAAAAAATAAGTATCTTTCAACAATTTAATCTAACAAACAAAATAAACAAACAAGCAGAACAGAAATAGACTTATAGATAAAGAGTTCATTTTTACAGTTGCCAGATGGGAGGTGAAGGGATTAAGAAGTACAAATTGGTTGTTACAAAGAATAGTCATGGGGATGTAAAGTACAGCATAGGGAATATAGTCATTAATATTCTAATAACTATGAATGGTGTCAGATGGGTGCACAATTTATTGGGATGATCATTTAGTAAGTTATGTAATATCTAATCATGGGGGGTACACCTGAAATCAATATAATAATATATGCCAACTTTAATTGAAAAATGAAACATGATTTAAAATTTTTTTTAAATATTATGTAATGATTGTACTATCTTTCTTAAAGTAATAATGGCAGTATACAAATTTAGAAGGGAAGTCTTTAAGCCTAGCATTTTGATTTAATTATGGGGACAAAATGAAAATATGGATTTTTGAAAGAGCACTAGAAGTGACCCATATTGGCCCTCGGGTAGTCCCTCTTTAACAGAGGAAAATTGCAGTGTAGCTTGAAAAGGACTTGCTTGCATTGTAAGGACTGTGAAGAAATGTGCAAGGTCATGGGTTTTATTCCTCTGCATATCATGCCATCACCTAGAAAAGCTCCTGGCAGTAAGGATGGAAGGTAGAAGCATTTGAGGACCTTTGTGAAGTGCTTAGCATCCACATCACAGAACTGAAGTCAGGCCACACCCAGAAACTAACTGCCACCATCTGAGGTGACTTTCAAGCGGCAAATGACAAACCACAATGCTGTAACTTCTCACCCATTTGATTAAACAATCCCAATCTTGTGTTTATTTGGACCAGAGGCATAGAGTGGGCCTGTCTGTTCCCATTATTTAATTCACTTAACTGTACTTAGAAACAATTTGGGAATGGGGAACATGGCCCATATCACATGTCACAGATAAACACACACACACACACACACACACACACACACACACACACACACACACTAGTTTATAAGTAATAGGCCCTCCAAGAACCCACATGACATCCCAAGTGCTGGATGGTACTTCTGAAAGCTCTGAGAGAGCTGAAAATCACACACAGGCAAGTAAGTCCCTGATGAATACACATCTAAGGAGCTGTGCATGCATTGTTTATTCCAACAAGTTTATGGAAGAAATTACACACAACAAATTAGTTTCAGATGGTAGGATATGAATAGCTGATGTGCAGTATAAAGGAAAATGAAATCCCACTTTTGACCCAACTACTTCCAACCTCAAGCATTTCAGACTCAAAATCCAGATGCAATTCATTTCTGAAAATGCAAAGAGGATCAGAAAGTTAATAAGTGGCAAGGATTAGAGATTTTGAAAAGCAATTTATGAGTATTGTTAACTCATTATGTTGTCCTATGATGTCTGGTGGTTGTTATATGTGAAACCATGGGTAAAATTGAACTCACCCTTCTTCCTTCCCTTCATTTTGCATAACAATCCTATCTAATAAAAGAGTAATATGCAAATTGACCGTCACTACAATACATAAGATGGCCACCCCCATGTGGTCAAAGATGGCTGCCCCCATGTGGACACAAGATGGCCACCACAAGATGGCCTGCCAGGAAGGGCAGTTGTGGGCGATCAGGCCAGCAGGGGAGGGCAGTTGGGGGTTACCGGGCCAGCAGGGGAGGGCAGTTGTGGGTGATCAGGCCAGCAGGGGAGGGTAGTTGCGGGGGACCCAGACCTGCAGGGTAGGGCAGTTGGGGGCGACCAGACTTGCAAGGGAGCACAGTTAGGGGCAACCAGGCCTGCAGGGGAGGGCAGTTGGGGGCAACCAGGCCTACAGGGGAGGGCAGTTGGGGGTGACCAGTCCGGCAGGAGAGGGGAGTTAGGGGCAATCGGGCCGGCAGGGGAGCTGTTAGGCGTTGATCAGGCTGGCAGGGGAGTGGTTAGGGGTGATCAGGCTGGCAGGCAGAAGCGGTTAGGGGCAATCAGGCAGGCAGGCAGGCGAGCGGTTGGGAGCCAGCAGCCCTGGATTGTGAGAGGGATGTCTGATTGCCCTTTTAGGCCCGATCCCCAGTGGGGTCGGGCCTAAAAGGGCAGTCGGACATCCCTCGAGGGGTCCCAGATTGGTGAGGGTGCAGGCTGGGCTAAGGGACACACCCCTCCCCACCCCCCACCCCCATGCACGAATTTCGTGCGTCGGACCTCTAGTCATAAATAAATCTCTCCCTGATATTTCCTACCTGTATAGAAATTCTGTAATAGATTCAAATCAACACACATTTTAAAACCTCAAGGCATACCATTCTGGGACAATCATTTATGTTCCTAAAAGAGACATAATGTCTATTTCATCTAACCAATCTTTTATTTTTAATTAATGCAGTAAAAGTGACTTCTTTTGGGGTACAGTTCTATGATTTTTACTACATGTATAGAGTCATGTACCACTGCAATCAGGGTACAGAACAACTCTATCACCCCAAAAATACCCTGATGCTATTACTTTCACTACTGCCAAACCACTCGTCTATTCTCTGACACTATGGTTCACTAGTAATCTTTTCAAGAATGTCATGTCATCTTTGTCATTTAACTTTTCACTCAGCAAAATACCTGTAAGATTCATCCAAATCATTGCTCGTCTTAACAGTGTGTTCCTTTTCATTGCCAAGTACTACTAGTAGTATTCCAATGTATGAGTATATCACAGTTTGTTTATCCACTTACCCATTGAAGGATACTTTAGTGATTTCCAGTTTGAGGCAATCTATAATAATAAAAGCATAATATACTAATTAGACTGGACAACCAAACAGCCTTCCAGACGTCATTCCGGATGAAGCCGTGGTGGTGGGGGCCGAGGCAGAGATGGTTAGGGGTGATCAAGCAGGCAGGTGAGCAGTTAAGGGCAATCAGGCAGGCAGGCAGAGTGGTTTGGGGTAATCAGGCAGGCAGGCAGAGGCAGTTAGGGGCGATCAGGCAGGCAGGTGAGCAGTTAGGGGCAACCAGGCAGGCAGGCGAGCGATTAGGGGTGATCAGGCAGGCAGGCAAGTGGTTAGGGGTGATCAGGCAGGCAGGCAGAGGGGTTAGGTGCAATCAGGCAGGCAGGCAAGTGGTTAGGAGCCAGTGGTCCCAGATCGCATGAGGGATCCCGAATTGCGAGAGGGTGCAGGCCGGCCTTAGGGACTCCCTCACCCCTGCACAATTTTGTGCACCGGACTCTAATTATGAATAAACTACTGTAAATATTTGTGTACACATTTGTTGTAAGCATAAGTTTTCATTCCTCTAGAAGTGGGATTACTAGGTCATATGATAAATGTATGGTATGTGTATCTTTTACATAAGTAAAATAATAAACTATTAGAGGTGACCCCCCATAGATAGCATGTTCACTTGTGTTTAGGTGATTCCAAAATGTTATTCACCATAAAATATTGTTCCTAAAATAATCAGAAACATTTGATTTCCTTTTTTCTCTTTTCACTTTTAGAGCTTTAATCAAGTAATTAATATTTTAACATAATTTTAAAAACAAAATTGGATGCTTGACAATGATACAAATGTAAAGCCTGATTAATCTACTTATGAGGACATTTTAATGAGAGAGGGAGAACCAGGGGAAAATTTCATCATAACTAAGTCTGAGCAATTTAACCCAGTGTCATAGGCATCAAGTCCAATTTTCAATTCATAAATAAGCCACCCTCTCCCTTCCTCCAAAATCTTCCACCCCAGGCTAACTACAGAAGAAGAAATTGGAACATGAGCACCTGCCAAAAAAAGATTCACAGTTGCCACTCTTTAGTTGCTACTCTAATGGAAAACACATGTGCAAGATACCACCCAGGAGACAACTGACCAATGTGCTCTGCAAAAAGGAACGTCACCAGAAAATGAGCCACACAAGATGGCTTACTCTCTTGGACAGGCTGAACCCAGGAAGAAGGTTGATAGAATTTTTGTTCTTATGCAAATATGTACTGATCCAAAAATGAGATGCTTGGACACAAATTAATCTGTAGCAACGAAGTTGAAAGGCAGTGACATGAATTAGCCCCCACTGCTTATCATCTCAGCCACATGCCCTGCAATCAGTTTACCATCAGATTTGGGGAGTTCTTAGAAAAGTTTACATGAGTAAAAATCCTGCAAAGGAATTGAAAGAAAGGGCATAGTGATGAAGTAATTATTAAATAATAATGCTATTACTCATTAGCTGCCTCCTACTAGAGGTAACCAGCACTGATCCATGAGCTCTATACATACTATCTCATTATATCTCTAATTTACCAGGGTAGGGGTTGTCTCCACTGCATTAGCTTAGGCTGACATAACAAAATACATATGCTGGAATTTAATTCTCACAGTTCTTTAAGACCAAAGTAACAGACAATTATATTATTTGAGAGAGTTCTCTTCCTGACTTGCAGAAGGCCACCTTCTTGCTGTGTTGTCACACGGCAGAAGAGAGGGAGAAGGGGAGAGAGGAAGGGAAGGAGAGGAGAACACTCTCTGGTCTCTTCTTATAAGACTAATCCCATCATGAGGCCTTCAATCTCATGACCTTATCAAACCTAATTAGCTGCCAAAGGCCTCATCTTTCATCTCCAAATACCACCACACTAGAGGTTTCAGCATATGAATTTGGGATTATAGCATCCACTTTACAAATAAATATTTTGAGTGGTTACAGAATTTACAATGGATCATTTAGTCAGCAATCAGCAGAGCTTGAACTTGAGAATCTGACTCTAGAGAATATCTACTATTTCTTGACTGCCCACTAAGGTCTGGGTACATCTATACAATATCGCTAATCTTCACAGAAAATCTTCCAAGTCAATATTCCTTTAAGAAATTCTGGCCCAGCTTTGAAACCATCTGAACCTAATTTATTGCACATAATGTATCATAGTAGTTCTAAAAGTATAGTCCTCAGACCAGCATCATCACCATCATTACTAGGAAACTTGTTAGAAATGCAAATTCTTGGGCCAAACTGCAGATCTACTGAGTCAAAAACTCTGTCTGAAATCTGTTTTTAAACATGTCTTCTAGGTGATCTTGATCCATGGTAAATGTTTGAGAACTATTCATTCCATAAATTTATTGGAATAATTAATGCATTCAAAACTCAATAATAAGTGGTATATCCAAGAATCAAATACTGGTCTGTTTGGTGCCAAAGCCTGTGGCCTTTTGCTATACTACACTGCCCTATCCCAACTTTACCAAGGGAAGGTCTTGGGAATGGAGCATATTTCAAATGAAGCATGATTATAGAACACAATTCTGAATTCTGCTTTGCCATTACAATGCTTGTCAGTTCTCCTACCTATCATAATGTGACATAGGGAAATTTCTGAAAGACAGTCCCTGAGAATTAACAATGATGCTTTCGACCGACCAAAAAAATATTTTGTAGTATGAACTGGAAACCAAGCTTTGGGAAATTTTTATTCAGGCCTGACAATTATGTACGTCATTTAATGAAAATGAGAAATAACGTAGAATATGAAAACAGTAAGTGTGGAATAGTTACTTCTTTAAAAAACCAAATCTTATCAACCACTGCTTTATCTACATATAGTTGCTGTATAATTATACCATTTTTCCCCCTCAAAGAAAAAAGACAATAATACATGACATTTTGGAAGTCTGGATAATTTACAGAAAGGGATAGAAGTCGTCCTATAATAGAAATAGGTGATTTCTGGAGAGTGGTAAATGAAGGTTCTTGATCTCACACTAAGAACCTTTAAAAATAATGCACAAAGTCAAAGCACTTTGAAAGGGGTTATTTCCAATGCAAATATGATCACCTGCTCTTTTGAAAATATTACCTCTAAAACATTTTATTAGCTATTATGAACATGCGATAGTCACTGCGCTAAGCCTTTTACATATGATAAATCTCTTAATCATCACAAATATGTGAGGTAGGTTTGACGATTATTTCCATTTCACAGATTAAAAAAATTGAAACTCAGGTTAAGAAATCTGTCACCATTCCTCAGCCAGGAAATATAGGACTCTGGGAGTAAGCCTATTAAAGAGCACTAGCTAAACTTTCATTCAGACAGGGACGCTTGGCTCTGAACGGATGGGCTCAATGTTGCTCTGTATCTGGATTAGTTCCAAAGGTCCATCTGTAAGCCTGCCTGACCTAGGCATCAGGGGGACGACTCCATCTGGATAAAATGAAGAAGAGCAGCAAAGTGATGAAGATGCAGCAGACCTGATTGGACCCTCAACCTAGTGAGAGACACAATGGGCACTGTAGTTCTATTTGCCTGTTTGTTTTCCATTTGACTCTTGAAAATAGACCTTTTAATCACTTATTTGGTGGTTTCTCTAATTTCACTGACTCCTAATACATTTAAGTCAAGGAGGCAAGGATTAGCAAGACGCCTGGATGTTCAAACTTCTCATATGGAAGAGAAATTTGAAACCCGTTGAAAACATCACAAGCCAGCAGAAAGATTTTAGTATTTTTCTGCCTCAGAGTTGTAGATGAATGTGACTTAAGCCCTAATTGGGAAAGACTTCATATGATTTATAATAGCAGATACTCTGTTGAGTAAACTTCTCATACTCCTTGATTCCATCTAACCAAAAACAAAAGCTGTTGAAAGCAAATCTGAAAAGCAGAACATGTTGAGGTGAAAAGGGCATTTTCCAAAGAAACTGTTGTGTGTGATTTTTTATTCTGTCCTGATCTGGGAAGTTCATCTGAGCCTAAAATCATTTTGTGCAGCTGACAGGAAGTTTGCTCAATGGCTTTTGCCTTTCTCACCCCCACTCTCTTTATCTCTACAGGCAGATTTTCCACTTTCATTCTTTTCTCCTTTCCACTTCCTTCCCTTCACACATGCCTCTACTCCTCCCATCCCTTCTGATTTATATTCATTGACACTATAAAGAACACTGTTAGGAAAGGAGGCAGGGTGTTTTATATCATTTGGGGGTTTTTAGTGCAGTAATTAAGGGCCTATACCTGGCCTGGCTAGGCTTATCATTATTGTAAAAACGGTGTAGATTGAGAGCCTCTTATTTTGAGTCTCTCATTCATTCCTTTGTAAGCATTTTAGCTCATTGAATATGCGGGGACCTTCAAATAGAGTGGACTTAGTCCCTGTACTCAAGGAGTCATGCTTGGCAGGGTACAGTAGGTTTATAGGTAACAAAGTTCTCCCAAATTCATCTTGACCCAAGTTGATACATTTAAGGCAATTTTACTTAAATCCTTTTGTGAAAGATGTCCCATCGGGCATCAAATTCACAACACATCTCCCTGGGTTGAGGATGTGAGCTTTCTGATAAAACGATGGGTTTTGGAATCAGATCCACTTACATCCAAATTCCACCTCTGCCTTGGACAAGTTACTAAATCTCCTAGAGTATCAGCTCTCTCCACTGTAAAATAGAAATGACACCTACCTCAAGAGTCTGCATGAGGATTAAATGAGAAAATGTCTATAAAGTACCTGGCATGAGAGGACACAAGGAGACTCTAATAATATTAAACACTTTGATTTCACCTACTATGACCCAGGCACTACTCTAAGCACTTTATATATTTAACTCATTTGATTCTTCCTAAAAACGCTATGCAGTAAGTACTATTATTATCATCATCATCATTTCATAGATGAAAAAACTAAAGCACAGAGATGCCAAGTAACTTGCCAGGGTCACACAGCTAGTATGTGGTGGGACTGTGATTTGTATCCAAGTTGTCTAGCTCTTAACCATCATGCTATTAGGAGACAGGTCAAGAGAGAGTAGTTAACACAGCTGGAATTACAGTATACAAACTGGCAGTCCTCAAATAGTGAACTTTGTTTGGTTTGTATGATGTTGTAAAAGTCAAGGGAGTTCGCATTAAAGCCTATATTTCTGGCTTCTTTATTTTAAAAAATTGGAAAATCCTGGCATAGCAAACAAGCCTCTGATTGGTGACTCTTCTCTCACATTTGTGTTTGTGATCCAGAATTAGGCAACACTCTATACGTAGTCTTGTCCATAAAGATATCAGAACTATGTTCAATAATGTACACCCAGTACTTGAAGTGTTTGAGTGAAATGAAAGAACAAATGAATGGAGGAAAGAGCATACAGCCACTTATTTATGCTTGGATAGGCCTTTGAGACATATGTGCAGGAATTGTAAAGCCCTGCTCTCCACAACCTCACAGCAAAACAAACGCCAAAAATGAAGGTTTCCTTATAGGTCATGGGGGTAAGGCCCCTTTGCTTTCAATATATATTTAAAAAAAAATCCTCCTTTGTTTGGTACAGCTAGAAAAGGTAGTTTGATTTTCATGCACTGCTTAACCCAAAGAACAACATCTAAACAATTTTTTCTTCATTTAGCTCTTTAGGACTCACTGATTGGTATATCTTGGAAAACAGATATACAGATGGTCCTGACTTACTATGGTTTGATTTACAATTTTGTTTTTTACTTTGTGATGGTGCAAAAGCAGTATGCAGTCAGTAAAAACCATATTTCAAGTATCAAATTTTGATCTTTTCCCGGGCGAGTGATGTACGGTATGATACTCTCTCACAATGCTTGGCAGTGGCAATGAAGTGCAACTCCCCATCCGCCAAGGGATCACGAAGGTAAACAACCAATACTCTCTAGCAGTGACTCTCAATCAGTATGCCACAAAAATTTTTAAAACATGCAATACCTGATTATTTATTCAGGGGCACTGACCTCTTTTCCCTTAGATTGTCAAATACACAGATAATAGGGTGGTGAAGGCCTGGGGTGGGGGGCAGGGGCAGGCTAGAAGAGGTCAGTTGGGGGAATAGGGGAACATATGTAATACTTTCAACAATAAAGATTTATAAAAATAAATAGAGAGAGAATAAAATCTAAGCTCAAAAAAAAATTTTTAACGACAACGGCCAACACAATAGACATCCGATGTGAATGCCCTATCTTGAACCATAACTATATAGGTCATATAATAGAGTTGCATCTTATTGGTCATGTAGCATAATAAGGTTGTGTCTGATTGGTTCATTCTTGGTACCAGAAATCCTTATATACAAGTATAGGCACCTGATTTTTTAAAAAGTCACTGTGGAGCAAAAAGAGTAGGTAATTATTATTATTTTTATAAATCAATCAAAATTATACCTGTTTTTGTCATATCAGCCAACAATATATTTTTTGTGTGCCACCAAATTTTAGTAATTAGTTTATGTGCACCATGAGATGAAAAAGGTTGAAAAATTGCTGCTCTACAGTGTTCTTTGAGTGTTGCCAGTGTTTTTTTGAATATTGTGTTCTGAACACATGTAAGGTAGGTTAGGTTAAGCTATGATGTTTGGTAGGCAGAATGCATTTTCACATATGATATTTTCAACTTATTGATGGGTTTATCAGGACATAACCCCATTGTAAGTTGAGTAGCATTTGTATAGCAAGACTCTCCTAGAAACCTAGAAAATGTGGAGAGAGGAAGGCATGGAGTCTTCTGTGGACAAGAGAAGAGGAATCATCTTTACAAGTAAAAAAACAGGCTAAAAGGTTATCCAAAATCATATAGCCAGCTGACCCAGCATAATCTAAATCTGGTGCATTCTTTTCAAGACTTCAGACTACTTTTCTCAGAGCCTATCTACCTCATAATCATATTTTAAAAATTAATCTATGATATTAGCATTTGTACCAAAATGATATCACACACTTTGCATTTAAAAGTCTTCCTAGCTGGCCAGTGTGGCTCAGTAGTTGAGCATTGACCCATGAATCAGGAGGTCACAGTTCGATTCCCAGTCAGGGCACATGCCTGGATTGTGGGCTTGATCGCCCACAATCCAGGCATGTGGGGGGCGTACAGGAGGCAGCCTGTGGATGATTCTCTCTCATAATTGATGTTTCTACCTCTCTCTCCCTTTCCCTTCCTCTCTCTGAAGTCGATAAAAATATATAAAAAATATTTAAAAGCCTTCCTAACAGACAAATCTTTGGTCAAGAGGTAGCTCTAACATTACTCATCAATGAACTTGCCTTTGTAAATGTGAATTATTTTTTTTTTGTTTTACCTTCTCAGTTTTATTACACTGAAATTAGAAAAAGCCTCATCTTTTTACCAGTTTATGATAATTTTATTATGAACCTGCAGTAATGTTTATATGTTTATTATATTTACAAATCTCTAAGTGAAATTTTTAAAACCATTTTACTCCTCTAATCTCTCCCACCCTTCCTTCTTAGAAGTACACAAAGCATTTCAACCACTCCCAAATTTCCTCTTGTAATACCCTAAATGATTCTGAAATATTTTGTTATTCCCTAAACACCACCCTAAAGACAAATCATTGGACTCCAGGCTCTTTACACTGCCAAGTTGAACAGAGTTCAAATGTTCTATCTAACCAAACACTAACTTATAACAAAGACACATATAGTAGACTAGAGGTCTGGTGCATGAAACTCGTGCACGGGGGCGGGGGGTGTCCCTCAGCCCAGCCTGCATCCTCTCCTATCTGGGACCCCTCGGGGATGTCCAACTGCTGGTTTAGGCCTGATCCCTGGACTGCTGGCTCCTAACCACTTGCCTGGCTGGCTGCCTGATTGCTCCTAACTGCTTCTGCCTGCCAGCCTGATAGCCCCCTAACCACTCCCCTGCCAGCTTGATTGACACCTAACTGCTCCCCTGCTGGCCCAATCACCCCCAATTGCCCTCCCCTGCAGGCCTGGTCCCCCCCAACTGCCCTTCCCTGCAGGCCTGGTCTCCCCCAACTGCCCTCCCCTGCAGGCCTGATTGCCCCGAACTGCCCTCCCCTGCCAACCATCTTGTGGCAATGTGGGGGTGGCCATCTTGTGATGATGTGGGGGCAGCCATCTTGTGACAACATGGGGGTGGCCATCTTGTGATGACATGGGGCAGCCATCTTGTGATGAAGTGGGGACAGCCATCTTGTGACAATGTAGGGGTGGCCATCTTGTGACACAAGGGCACAAGGGTCAATTTGCATATTACCTCTTTATTATATAGGATGATGTACAAGATATTCCTAAAATACCAAGGCAACAGGAAAAAAATCTGTGTCATCAAGAGGTCCTCCCAGAACTTCTTGTAATCTGGAGTAATTATTTTTATCAAAATTCTGTAAACTAATTATAGCACACATGTGTATAGCCATATAACTAGTAATGTAAGTCAACTTTCATTTTAGAAATGTATAGCTGATGATTTCTCACATCCAAAATAATAAATGTTTCAAAATTTATGATTGTTTCTCTGTTTTACATATTGGAGTATGTACAAGGACTTGAGAGGAAAACAAGACAAGAAAAATTATCTTAGCATGATAAAATAAAAAAATTTAAAGTATAAATCATTTAAAAATAAATCTTGCTTTTTAAATTAACCATTTCACATTATGATATCAATATGAAAACAGAACACAGAAAATGCATTTTTTCAGAAGGACATGGAACCTACTAGGATTTCTTTTTATGTTAAAAAAAAATAGCCTGAAAAGAACAGTTTTCAGAATGACCAAAACATAGCCAGGCACCTCTTCCTCTAGAAGCTTCACCAAAGGGCATACTTATCCTGACCTCAGAGATTTTATTCCAGACCAACTTTTTGCCCAAGTTTACTGAGAGTTTTGCTAAGCTTTAAGCCAATCTCACCTAGGAAAAATGTAAAGTTTAAGGTAAGTTCTTTTTCTTATTTTCAGAATCATATGAATGTAAAAGCAAACTGTGTAAAGTCACATAAAAATGATTGAATTTAATTTTTAAAAAACTATAATATCTTAAAGACAAAGATTCTTTCCCCCATCACTATTGTACTACTTGCATCTCGAATAATGCATAGCACATAGCAGATACTTAACAAATTCAGTATTTGTATTAATAAACTGAAAAATCTCACATGACCAATGCGGCAATCCTAAAAATCTTCCTATGGCCCTGCAGTTTTCAAAGGTTTCATCACACAATTCCCCTACTGGCTCTTTTAGTTCATTAGTCATAAAGCCACATAACTAGAAAGGAAAGAAATTCCAGAGACAGGAAAACAGTCTGCCCTGTTCATCAACTAAAAGGAGCCTGGGAAGTTACCTTTGAACTCTCTCATCTTACATACATATCAGAAAAATGAAGCCTAAGCTAGCTCACAGGTTAGGTGACTTAGCTTTGATTACTCAGCTAAGATTTGCCAAGTGCTTCCTATTGTTATTTCCTACTAAAGGCCCGATGCATGGATTCATGCACCGGTGGGGTCCCTTGACTTGGCCTGCACCCTCTCGCAATCTGGGACCCCTCATGGGATGTTGGAGAGCCAGTTTCGGACAGATCCCCACAGGCCAGGCCAAGGGACCCCACCGGTGCACAGATCCTTATACTGGGCCAGTTTCAGCCTGATCCCCACATGCCAGGCCTCTAGTATGCATATAAGATCTTTGGTTAATCTCTTCTCACCTCCCCCCTTCCCTCTGAGATTCATCAATCTGTTCCATGTTTCCATTCCTGTGCATTGAGTGTCTGCTCCTGGTGGTCAGTGTGCATCATAGCTACTGGTCGAAAGGTCAAACGGCTGAATGGTTGAATGGTCGAGCAGTCGCTTAGGCTTTTATATATATAAATATCTGTCCCTGAAGTGAATTCCCACTGCTTCCCCCCAAAAAGTATTTGTGGACTTGAGGATTTAATTCTTAAAGTCTTCCCAGAAATCTCAAGTGACTTCTCTTAGGGTATGGTGGAAAGGGCCTCTAGTTTTAATATAATCCAATAACCAGGAGTTTTGCTCAACTGAAAAGTATATATTTACTACCTGCAAGGTCCTTGCTTCGAGGGAAAGGTCCTTTGGCTCATCTGAAAACTTAAAATGTTTTATTACTCTTACACTATTGCATTAATAGCTCCAGGTGGAGAAAAATAACATTTTTCCTCCAAGTATTGAGACAGAGAGGGGGGAAAAAAACCCTAATTTGGCCACAAGAGGGCAGCTACATTTCTTCCTTGATCTCTGCAGTTCTAAACCATGACAAACTGGGCATTTTAGATTCAGCCTGCCATAAAAATCCCTGATAGCACCTTTTAACTAAATCTTCAATATGTCACAAAACATTCTCTCATAGTGTTTCTTGGGATTTTTAAAACTTAGTTTTTAAACAAATTATTTTCCAACTTCTTTCCAAATCTAGAGAGCCCTCTTTTAGAACTCTAGCCAAGATTACCATCTACAAAGATCTTTAGAGACCAATAAATCGTTAGGTTAATTTGGAAACTCACAGAAAATGTTTTATTTTAATTATGTTTGACCCCAGATAAAAATAAATACAGTAATGATCATCTGATTCTGCCACACTTAATAAAGCTTACTCTAAGTGCTTTACAGGATTTGCCAAATATTTGTCTCATCTCATAGCCTTCATTTGTCTTTCCCATTTTCGTGATATGCTGAAATTTTTCAAGTCAAAATTTATTGTAGAGATTTATCACTGAGATAAACAGTGGGAGGTCTGCAAACAAAAAAAATCAGAGATTAGTGATAGCTAAATTCCATATCCTTACAGTTCTACAAAAACATAAGGTCAAATTTCTTTCTTTCTTTCTTTCTTTCTTTCTTTTTTTTTTTTTTTTTTTTTTGGTAAATAGAGTTGGGAGTTAATATTAAAAGTAAATGCTAGTTGTGTGTGTGTACTCACTAGTAATTGATAGGTATTTTGAATGTTTTCTCTCTCTCTCTCTTTTTTTTTTTTTTGTAGTTTTTGAAGATTTACATATTTCCTTCAAGTTTTTTGTGGGCCTTTCCCTAAAATATTCTATTTAAAATTTCAACCTTCTCCTCACCCCCACATGGCCTGTCCCTATTCCCTGCTACATTTTTCTCTATAGCATTTATCAACATCTGACATACTTTATATATTACTTGGTTTCTGTTAGTCTCCTCCACAAATACCCCTGCCCCAAGCAGAACAAAAGCCCAATGACAAAGAGAATTTTGTCTGTTTTGTTTATTGCCATGTTCTCAGAGCTTAGAAGAGTACTTACCACATCGTAGGAACTCAATTCAATGGTGAAATCACAAAAATTGGGTCATTTTTACTAGAAACTAATATTTTTAAATCTATAGTATTGCTAATTTACTTTAGTACATTTAAGGAAACCTCCTTAAAATAGATAATAACCTACTCAATCAGAATTGATGTATATTTAAGCAAGTATCAGCAGTTCCTGATTGTTGATGGGAGTAACATCTCTTGGATATTCAAACCCAGCTGGGTTCTGTTTCTCAGAAGTCAATCAAACCTGAACTAATCTCAGTGAACATGGTTCTCCAAAAGTTGTCACAGCATCACATGAGCAAAGCAGTGGCATAAGGAAAACAGCAGTGACTTAGCAAAAAGGAGTTCAAAGTTCTAGTTCTGCTTCTGCCAGAAGTTACATAATCCACTTAAACCATTAGTGCCTAATGTGCTCATAAAAAAAAAAAAATGGGTATAACACCACCTCTGCCTATATCAAAGAATTTTGGGGTTACATGATATAGTGAAATGTGCAAGTATTTTGGTAAGTATGGAGTATTTTTCAAGTGCAAAATGTTATTGAAATCAGGGTTTCTTGTTTTCTGCTATGTAGTGCCACCATTTGGTATGGCTAGTCAACTATATTTAATGGCTAATGGACAGTTATAGGCTGGATGCAGTTCTATCAGTCAAGAGGTGTTTGTCAGGCCCTTCTTAGAACCCAGTCCCTAGACCTTCTTCTCATCATAGCTGGGTTTACTTGACCCTGGAATCTCTGTCCCATCCTGTCTTATCTCTGTCTCCAGGATAAATCCTGATCGGAAACAGAAGGCATTTAAGGGAGCTCTAGGCCCATAACAAGGAATTCACCCTGATCATTTGCACCAATGCTGGCATCTAGGCATGTTCCTTCTTCTCCTACTAAAAACCAGATCAAGAATTCACCTCTTCTTGGAAGCATTTTCACAACAGGTATTTTTCTTAATCTGTCCAGGCTGCTATAACAAAATACTTTAGACTGGGTGACTTAGAAATAATGAAAGTTTATTTTTCATAGTTCTGGAGACTGGAAAGTCCAAGGTAAAGTGCTGGCAGATTTAGTATCCAAGAAGAGCCCGATTACAGTTTCATAGATGGCTGTCTTTTATCTGTGTCCTCAACATGGGGCCTATTTTAGAAGGACACTAATCCCATTCATAAAGGTTCTACCCTCATGAAGGTTCTAAACACCTCCCAAAGGCTCCATCTTCAAATACTGCCACATTGGGGGTTAGGTTTCAACTAATTTAGGGAGATGCAGTATTCCAATAAATATCTGCTGAACAAATGAGTGATAAAAGGCCTGTGCCAGTGTCCCTCTAGGTTTAGAGCTCTGCCAGGCCCTTGCCAGTACCCTCTTCACACGAAACCTTTCACCTGCTGACAGATACCCTGATGCAGGTGGACCAGTTAGCAGTCTACACTTCTGAGGACCACCTCTTTCTCAATTCCTATCATTATATTCAACCACCTTTAGGATGTCTCACTTATTCCATTAGACTCTGTAAAAGCCAACTGTTTGCCTGATCTGTTCCTGGCTGCCATATCCTGTGGACACCATGTCCCACTTGCTACTTTGTACTTCCCTGGAATGTCTAGAGCAGGTCTGTATCCTCAGGGCCTGCCTCACTTTGTTCCTATTGCAGCTCATGGCTTATCCCAGACCATACAACCCTAACTGTAGTTCACTGAAAGGATGCTGTTTAGTCATGCCTATCATGGGCAGAGCCCTGAGAGCATACAAACAGTGTCAGCAGTCCCCAACTTAAAAAAAATGTTATGTTCCAAAGTTTGTAAACAGGTTCTCTAGCACTTGGGAATGCACTTCGCAAGCCATCACAAATAACTAATCTATTTTAATAGGCATTCCTTCAAAAATATTCATTGAGTTATCTCCCTACTTTGTACAAGTCACTGAGCTTGGAACAGGGGAAATAAAGAAATTAGACTCAGTCTCTCTCCTCTAGAAGTTCACAGAATAACAAAGGAGACAGTGTTAGAAGCAAATAATACATGTGTGATGCAGCATGTATAAATGTAGGGGACTGTCCACTGTACAGCAAGGACAGGAAAGAAGAGGTACCCTCTGCCTGGGAGGATCAGGAAGGTTCCACAAAGAGACATTCCTGCTGAGGCCTGAAGAATGAGGAAGTGTACACCAGGCAGATGAGTGGAGAAGGGTGTTCCTGGTATGTGATTGTCAGGCTGCCAAACCAACACCCAAGCACCAATTTAACCCCTGAGGTAGCTGTGCCAATGCTGTAGTACTGTCAGAGACAGAAAAGGAGTAGGTTTTTGTAGGCTTGCCTGGGAAAACTTGTCTCTGTTAAGAGATTAGTTTTAAAACCTTCAATAAAACAGAATTGGCCCTAGGCTCATGTCAGCATTCATGCACCATTACCTACTACCGCTCATCATTTGGGGCAAAAAAGAAAAATAAGTCAGTGACAAAAGGAGCAATTCTTGCACTTTTGCTTTCTTGCAAAACATTAGCTGATCCTGTGAATGCAAGGTCATGAGTAAAGCTTGTTAGGGACTGCAAACACTAGACAGGCCCACACCCGAGGAGCTTAACAACTAGCTGTATAGACAAGACTCACACTTATAAAGAAACTAACAGCCCAAGGCAGTAGCTTCCAAAAGAATGACACATACAATAAGCGCTATATTCCTAGCCATCGCTGCTTTCTTCAGAGAATAATGCAGTTTAGTCTAACAAGTGTTTTGTATGAAATGCCCACTGAAGGTCTGTTGATGATATAAGGTTGTATTCTGAATTTCACAGGGCAACATCCACCAAGTTCTGTAAATACAAATAAATTTTTCTCTCAGAGATATTAGGTTAAGTCAACTCTGGAAAGACTCTGGGGAGCCTAATTAATGGGAAATTTGTTTTACTCAATACGGGAAGCACATCAACACTGAATAGGTATGAGAAAGAATTTCCCACCAGTCAGAGCTGTCCAAATTAGAAAGAACCTCCTTGGGAGGTAATAAGTTTCCCGTCAGGCTAGATAATTATTTGGCAGTGATTTTGTAGGGGTGACTCAAGCCTTCAATGACCAGTAGGCTCCCTTCCAAGCCTGTGATTGTGTGAACTTCTACAGCTCCCCCTTGATCGCACAACAGAAGAATCTGGAAATCCACACTATAAAACTGTCACATGTTGAAGATTACCCATGAGTTAGGCTCATTCAGGGTACCAGGGCTCAATGTGAATGGTGGTGGGCAAATAGAGAGAATGGGAATACATAACTTCTACAAAGAGCCTGGCCAAACTCCTAGGGTCAGAGTGTCTCAGAGAGCCCCATGATGCCAAAATCCATTAGTACTCAAAGAGGATAGTGGCTATTAGACAAAGGGATCCCAAAGATAAAGACTAACTAAAGAACTAAAATGTAGCCTCTTGAAGAAGAGATCTTAGGATTCTAGAATATTTTGAAAGGCCCGCCTGATGCTGGCTCTCCTGGTCCCCACTCTGAGGAGCCCTCGTGCACATTAAAACATTAAAATTCTTGGGAACCTCCAAGCAAAGGTGTTGTCAAAAACATACCCAAGAAGACAGCATTTCCAAAGTGAAACAAGCAAAGGGTAGACAAAGCAGAGTTATACAGGAATCCTAAGTAAAATATGTATTCGCAGGATGGTGACTGTAAAAGAGAGGCAACAGTATGAAAGTCCTGGACAACTAAGGAACAAGCTGTTTAAAATCCTGGCATCATGCAATTCATCAGAACAGATTGCAAAGGATGTAATTCACTGAGCTCCAGGTTTCCTGAATCAGAAACAAGGTTGCTGTGTTGATGCAGACAGGTTGGCTAACACACTGTCAAGTAAGAGAAAGAGCTCACATTTGGATCACTATTTAACCAGTTCCTGGCTCTGTGACTGAAACAATTTACTGCTATGAGTTTCAAAAAGTAGGAGACTGAATTAGAAAATGTTCATCAAGTGCCTTCCAACTTTAATATCCATAATTCCAACACACAAAGGAGAATGTCTTAAAGTAGAAGAAAACAGTCATCAAACAGGTCATCCCAAAAACATGCTGGAAGAAACTAAATAAAGCAGAAGCCTTGATTCCTGAATTTTCATCTGTGACTTCTCTTTTTTAAATCCTTTTTGGACTAAATTGTGATTTAAATAGTTAAGCCAAATGAATGAAAGTAAAACCAATATCCCACACACCAGCAGCATTCTCAGTTTTGTGGGAAAAGAAAGCAAATATGTGCTATTTGATCATGTAGGAAAACTCAATCTACAAAGCTCCCATAGACAAAGTCCCATGAAATCAACAGGGGTTCTACCCAGTGCCCAGGGAAACCCATCAAGGGCAGCCAAATTATTTCTTTTTTTAAAAAAAAGCTATCAACTTAACATTACAAATCATTTGCTAGTCTCAAGAGAATCACCTAGTATTGCAAAACTTGATAATTACTGATTCATGACTGATTTAGAAAAACATCGGCTTAAGTAATCAGGCCAGAGTACTGCTGCTGACCGCAATGCTGGCAGGAAACCTGCCCTTTCTTTCATCGTTCCTTTCATGAGTGTTTAACATTCTACAAAATCTAGCTTTCAGCATATTAATAGTGGTCTGATTTTTCCAAACATTGGGAATACAGAACATACCAGTTCCATGTTATCAAGCACCTATATTTTCTCTGACTTTCATTCAAAGATCACTAACTGGAAACCCAGAAAGCTGTAAAAAAGTGATTCCAGAAATCAAACTTGGTAAGACATTGATTGCTTTCTGTAAAATATCAGATCTCAGACTTTTTGAAAGGACTTGACAAACAAAAATATCTCTTCTATAAATTGACACTACGTTTTGTGTAAACTAGCAGGAAGAATGGAATTAATGTTTTGAGCAGACCTTACACACCACCAGCTGCACATGCCTACATTAGGGTAATGCAGGCTTCTTTCATAATAAGCTTTGCTAAACAACCACTTCATTCAGCGAGCAGCTAACAAGCACATGAGAATATGTTCATCTGTACATGCCTCTGGGAAGAGGTTGTCTGTAAGGATATGTGAATCTATCTGCAGAGAGAAATTGTTTTTCTGCTTAAAATTAAGAAATTAACAATATTTTCCTTTCTTCAGAGGAATGACAGAGAAATTCAAGCCAAAATACTGTCCTACAGATCCAAAGAGATTGCCTTTCAAGCCATATCAAATTTTCTTTCCAGATCTTTCCTTTTCTGAGATTCTGCTTTCCAAGTAAAATGCTTTTGTTAGTGAAAGGCGAACCCTTGTCATCAACTTAATTTCTACTACCAGCCCTTTAATGCATGTATCACGGAAATATCTGAATCATAGGTCTATTCACTAAGACATACCACCAGTGTTTTGGGAGGGAAAAAGTCAAGTTTTTAAAGAGTGAAAAATTTAAGTAAACATTTTTAGTAGGGGTGTGGTAAATAGGTACTCTTATAGATTGCTGATAAGCAAGTTGGTAGAATTCTGTTACAAGCAACTTGACAATATAAAGTTTTAAATGTTTATACCCTGAATCCAAAAATTCCATTTTAGGGAAGTTATTATTAAAAAATCTAGACTAACATAGAGCTTTATGCACAAAGATATTTATTGCAGTATTATTTGTAATAGAAAAACATAGGACATACTGAATATAGGGAAATGGCTAAGAAAATATTAATGTAACCTCAATAGAATGTTATGCAGCCATGAGAAATGTTTGTGAACTTTGGTAATAACATGAAAATGTTTATATTATAATGTTAAATTAAAAAACATAAGGCAAACACACACACATACCTAACATTTGCTTTTAACTGTGCTTGTAAAAATAAACAATAAATTTCTACATATAAAAAAAATAAATAAAAGGAATGCCCAGCCAGTGTGGCTCAGTGGTTGAGCATCGACCTATGAACCAGAAGGTCGCTATCAGGGCACGTGCCCAGGTTGCAGACTCAAGTTCCATTAGAGGGTATGCAGGAGGCAGCAAATCAATGATTCTCTCTCATCATTGATGTTTCTATCTCTCCCTCTCCCTTCTTCTATGAAATCAATAAAAATATATTTTTAAAAATAAATAAATAAAAGGAAATATTGGGTATTTCTTTTCTTTTCACATTTTCTATATTTTCCAAATTTATTCCAAAGAGCTCCTTAAGGAAACATTTTAAATAAAACAAGAGAAATTCTAACATGACAGATTAGAATTTCTAATTTAAAATATTGATACTCAATATTTCTGACCAAAATTAGATTAGACTGAGGGAGGCCAGATGTGAGGAAGGGATTTTGGTGTCATTAGTATGTATGGAATGAATTCATAATTAATTCATTTAATGAATAAGTATAAAAATTGACTGTGGGAGGGAGAAAGGGAATCTTAGAAGTCATAGTTAAACCAAGAGAATCATCTAGTCCACATTATGCAGCAGCAGCAGGGAGAATGAACCCTGGGGAGACTGAGGTGTAATTTAAGAACTGGAATAATATAGCAGCAGAGAATTTATGGGAAGAGGAACTTTCAACAAGGGAGAGAAGATCAGATGTTAATGCTGCAGAGATGCAGGGAGGTCAAGCCAAATGAGGAGAGGGAAAAGGCACTGAATTAAGCCAGTTAAAGGCTAACTAGGAAGCTAAGGAGAGAAATCAAATCTTAGAGGGTGAATAGTGAGGAAATGGAGGCCATGGGTACAAAGGGAGATGAGAAAGGGCAGCAGGTTAGACCTAGGGTTACTTGTCTTTATTTTTTTATTTTTAGTATGTGTTTATTGATTTTAGAAAGAGAGAAAGGGAGGGGGAGAGAAACATCGCTGTGAGAGAGAAACATCAATCAGTTGCCTCCTGAACGCACTCTGCCCTGGGATTAAACTCACAACCTGGGTACATGCCCTGACCAGGAACAGAACCCGCAACCCTTTGGTGCACAGGAAGACGCTCAACCAACTGAGCCACACATGCCAGGGCTAGGGTCACTTGTACTTTACAAAATAGGGAAGACCAGTGTGAGTTTGGAGGCAAAAGGAAGAAAACCCAACCTTGACCGAGAGAAGAGTCAAGATGTAGCAATAGCCCAGAACCATCCTGACCCCTGTCTGCTTCCAACAATCAGAGGCTAACCACATACCTGCACCTCAAACTGTTTTTACCTTTCGGACCCTTTCTCTAAACCACCCCTAGACACAAATCACCTCTTCTAGTCAAACCATGCTTACACGACTTCACACATGTGCTCGCATGGCTCTTTCCTCCCTCTGGGGCTGTTCCTTCTCTGCCTCTTTCATGGGTCCTCCTCTGCTACCCTGAAGCCAGGGTCCATCCACTGTCCTTGTATCAGTCTCCTAGGACTTTAGTAACAAAATGATACAAATTGGCTAGCCTAAAAGAACATATATATATATGTGTTTTGGAGACTAGAGGTCTGAAATCAAGTTGTTGTCAGGGTCATGTTCACTGTGAAGACTCTAGAGGAGGTCCATCCTTATCTCATCCTAGCTTCTGGTCATTCCTGGCAATCCTTGACATTCTAATCTCTGTCTCTCTCTTCACATGGCCTTTTCCACTGTCTGTGTTTCTATATTCCCTTGTTAGAAGGACACCTGGGCCCACCCTAATCCAGAATGACTTCATCTTAGCTAATTATTTCTGCAAAGACCCTATTTACAAATAAGGTTACATTCTGAGGTTCCAGGTTGACATGAATTGTGTGTGGAGGGGAGGGAGAGAGACACTATTCAACCCAGTATAATCCTCATCCTTTCCTCAGAGAGTGGCCATTCCACTGTGGTGTCATCTACCTCTCAATTCATCTACTCTCTGCTCATGACTCTGGAATCTGTATTCCCAGCCTCAAGTTAAACTACACTCTCCAAACCCATATTTCCTATGGCTCACTGGACATAGTTGTGTGAGAAATCCAGAGGCCCTTTAAGCAAAACATGTCCATTTCAAGAAGAGAGCTCATGGTGCTTCCTGTGGTTTCTGTTTTAATTCATGATAGATCCATCTTGTATCCCAAGTGAAATGCCTTGGCATTATCTTCAACTTTCTTTTCTTCCTAATCATTTTCTATCACCTCTAAACAGACAATAGATATATAGATTCCATCTCACAAACCCCACTCAAATTTGACCTCTTCTTCCCACCTCTACTGCTAAGGCCTGTGGGTTCTCAACTTTTTTTTAGACTATTCAGGCAACAAAAAGTCTCAATTCAGTAAAATATTATCGAGCATCTACCATGCGATGGTGCTGGGCATACCAAGAAGGATTAAACACAACCTTGTCCTTATGTAGCTTTCAGTTTCAGCTGGTCTCTCTGCCACCAGTGTTAATGAATTTTCTAATTAGAAAGCAAATCTGATAATGTTATGCTATGGCTTATAACTCTCTTTTGACTCCTTTTTTTCCTAATCATAAAAGACATCTCATAACCTGCCTCCCCATGTACCACCCCCTCAGCCCTACTCGCCTGTCACTGCTTTGGTGAGCTTATTGCTCTTTGCTTATTCATGGCAAGGAGGAGTGTTTTCTTTGCCCTATTGTGCCTTTCTCCCTTCTATGCCATGGCAAGCCCTTACCTACCTTTAAAGTGATGTAAGAAGGTGGTCTAGTTTCTTTTTTCTTTTTTTTTATTTTTTTTTTTTTTTGCATGTAAAGTCCAATTTTCCCCAACACCATTTATTGAATAGACTGTCTTTACCCCATTGTATGTTCTTGCCTCCTTTGTCAAATTTTAATTGACCATATAGGTGTGGGTTTATTTCTGGGCTTTCTATTCTGTTCCATTGATCTATATGTCTGTTTTTATGTTAATATCATGCTGTTTTGATTACTATGGCCTTGTAATATAGTTTGATATCGGATAGCATGATTCCTCCAACTTTGCTCTTCTTTCTCAAGATTGCTGTGGCTATTCAAGGTCTTTTGTGGTTCCATATAAATTTCTGGATTATTTGTTCTAGTTCTGTGAAATAAACCATTGGTATTTTGATAGGAATTGTGTTGAATCTATAGATTGCTTTGGGTGGAATGAGCATTTTAACAATGTTAATTCTTCCTATTCATGAGCACAGCTTATGAAGTAAGAGGTGACTCCACTGGTTAAATTAAATATCTATCCTCTATTGATACTCAACCCTTATCAGGAGCACTTGCTGTTTATATTGCTTATTTTTACATTTAGTCTTATGCTGTCTTATGTTGCTACTTAATTGCTGAATGTTCACACATGAGTATGATGACTTCATCCAGACTGTAAGTAAGTTGGTGACAGTCATCACATCTTAAGGTTTTATACCCCACAATGTGTATGGCACAGTAGCAAGGACAAAGCAAAAGTATTTAATTATTGAAAGGCCTTTTATCAATGTCACTTTCTCTATAACCAAACTCAGAGTCTAAAATCACTAAATGTGTGCATTTCATATTCTCTATTGTCCTTTTTAGGGTATACTTACAGCTTCAAAATGACTGGCAGAAGGGGAAAAGCCCTTGTTTTACCTAAAATTAGTTGTTAAATGTTAAATAATTGGTTGTTACCATATTCAATTGAGAAGGCATGGAGAGGTTTAGGGTAAATGGTAATAAAAAAAAGATATTGTCATCAGCATTTTTCTAGAAAGATAATAATAAAAAAAGTCACTTGAGAAAGAGGCCTGCCTTTATTAGTGGCCTAGGAGGGAACATCAAATTAAGCTAAAGCCCAATCGCTCCATTAGATAAAATTGAAAACAACAGAAGAAAATCTCCCAGAATTTATCAACAAAATATAGATATATGAGGAGATTAATCAGGATTTCTTTAGGTTTAACTAAATCATCATGTAGCATCTCTAATTTAAAAACAACATTTTAAAAGTAAGATGAACCTTTCCCTGCTGGTTCCTGCTATTTCTTTAAATCCTTTCATTTAATGACTATAACTCTACCCATGGGCAGCTGGGATTCAATGAAGGTTGAGCAATTACTGAGTTGTCATCCTATCTAATAAAAGAGTAATATGCAAATTGACTGTTACTCCAACACACAAGATGGCTGCCCCCATGTGGACACAAGATAGCCACCACAAGATGGCCAGCAGGGGAGGGCAGTTGGGAGGGACCAGGTCTGCAAGGGAGGGCAGTTGTGGGTGATCAAGCCATCAGGGGAGGGCAGTTGGGAGGTACCAGGCTGGCAGAGGAGGGCAGTTGTGGGTGACCAGGCCTGCAGGAAAGGGTAGTTGGGGGGGACCCAGGCCTGCAGGGGAGAGCAGTTGGGGGGACCAGGCCTGCAGGGGAGGGCAGTTAGGGGCAATCAGGCTGGCAGAGGAGCAGGTAGGCATCAATCAGGCTGGCAGGGGAGTGGTTAGGAGGTGATCAGGCTGGCAGGCAGAAGCGGTTAGGGGCAATCAGGAAGGCAGGCAGGTGAGCAAGTCCTGGATTGTGAGAGGGATGTCCGACTGCCCTCGAGGGGTCCCAGATTGGAAAGGGTGCAGGCTGGGCTGAGGGACACACACCTCCGTGCACGAATTTCGTGCACCAGGCCTCCAGTGGGATTATAAAGATACACTATTTGGATAATTTAAATTAAAAAGTTACTCTCCTTTATCTCCAGAGTAGTTTTGAGGACCTGGTTATTTGATAATTTGGCAGACCTACAACTCATATTATCAGAATAGACATTTTAAATGTGCTGCTAACACTAGAAAATTATTTCAAACTGTTTTCAACATGTTCAGTGATGAAATGATAGAAGGCTAAATATCATCCCAGTTAAAAAGTAAGTTTGCTGCTATTTTTACTATATTGGTTAGCTAGCTCCTTTTAACTCTTGGGTCAAAGTTTTTGGATATTAAAACAAATAAATTCACTTTGTTTTTTCAAGCATGAATGATATGCGTAATAAGCCTCAGAGAACAGAGGTTACTCATTCTGGTTATGTTTTACTTTCTTGCAAACACATACTCAATGTTCAATTGAACTTCCTCCAAGTGATTTTTAAGTATTAAAGGTTAACACTGCCCTCCTTTTTCAAGGATATTTTGAGCAACTGTTGTGAAACAAAATGCAAATTATTTTTAAAAAGCTGATGTTAAATTTAAAAAGCACTAGTCAAGAAATCACCCAAAGTTTAAGCTCACATAAAAACCAACTAAAATTACTGATGGGTAAGCACCTCATAATGTTGAACAGGAAAAACATTCAGAACTCTTGACAACGGGTTCAAATTTCCTGACCTGCTGGACAACTTTCCCTTTCCATGTCTTTCCTAGATTCCATCAGGCCCTGTTTTACTCTCTGCAATAAACTGTCATTTATCTAGAATGCAACCAACCAGAAACTTAAAATAAACAGGACAATGTTTTCCTATGCTCCCTTTTCAGTTAATTTACAGGTGTATAGTGAATGCCTACCACATTCCTAACACTGTGTATCATTTGCCATGGGCATATGAGATATGTCACAAATGTTGATTTGAATTGTGTAACTTCTTTTTTATGAGGAAAAAATTACAAATACCAAGCTTTCAGAAATTTAGTCTATCAGGCATCTTCCAACACATCAAAAGGATAATTCTGATTCAATCTCTGCCTTGTTCATCTATAACCACAGCAAATACTCTGATGGTAAGAGAAAAAACACTATAAAATCTGAAAGCTCCAAAGAGAGTCGAATCTCTCCCAGATACTTTTAGTTTCTAATGTATTATATTATTTGACTTTTTTAATGTAACTAATAATTTATATATCCTATTAATAAAAATAACCTATTATCCCACATACAAATAAATGAGAATTTGAATCTCTTCTTATTCTATGCAAGACCCAGCATAGATTTTGAAGGGACAACAAATAATTGCTGAATGATTGAGATTGTGTGCATAATGCAAATCCCCTGTTATTCCCACAAAGGTCTGTGGACATGTGAGCTATGAGTTGCAATTAGAAGTTTAATTTTCTCAGACAGTGAATTTCTGTTTGCATGGAAATAATTCTACATACAGATACAGGGAAGCTTGACTAGAAACCAGAATTTAATCTATAAAGAAGAGTCTAATACTCTTCCATGGAGATTTTACATGCACCCTTCTCTTCACCCTCATAGCCCACAACCGTGGGGAAATAAAGGTTCACTTTTCCCTTCCAAATTAATGCATGTCTGTTTCTAATTCTCTGCTAGACCACCAATAATTGTGTCACAACAGGAAATTCAATATATACAAGATTCTGATTATAGAAAAACAGAAAGATTATATACATGGGATCAGCAAAATTTTTTGTCTCCACAGGGTTTCCTGTTTTATTGCCCTATATTAGAGTATCCTGAGAATTTTTAAGAAAAAAGATATCTTCCAAAGCAGGTAGTGGCAAATAAAACCAAGGAATTGAAAGTCCTCTTTTCCAAGAGTACAAAGACAAGTAAGGAGATCTATCCAGTGATGTCAGTCAGGTGTTAAAGTCCCCTACTATGATTATAATGCTGTTGAGCTCTTCCTTTAAGTCCTCCATAAGTTTTTTTTTATATATTTGGGTGCTCCTATACTGGGGGCATATATGTTTACCAGGGTTATATTCTCTTCTTGTGTCAATCCTCAATCCTTTTAGTGTTATGAAGTGGCCTTCAATGTCTCTTGTTATATGGCCTTCATTTTGAAGTCTCTTTTGTCAGATATCAGGATTGCTACAACTTTTTTTTTTTTCTTTTTCATTTGCATGGAAAATTTTTTTTCATCTCTTCACTTTCATCCTGTGTTGAGTCTTTTGTCCTGAGATGGGTCTCTTATAGACAGCATGTATATGGGTCGTGTTTTCTTATCCATTCAGCTACCCTATATCTTTTGATTGAAGTATTTAAGTTATTTACATTTAAGAGATACTTTTAAAAACAGAAAATCATTTATTTTCATAATTGATTTTCCATATGAAGTACAATTATAACTTCTATTCAAACACAATCATTTTTATTGGTGATATTGACTTCAACTTTTATTTCATATTTTTATTTTTTGGCAAATTACTTTGATGTTGGGAGAAGTTAACTATCTGAGAAAATATTAGATTTCTACTTCTCATGTTTTTCAAGATAAATTCTAAATAACTTATATATTTAAATATTACAAAATGAAAATATATAAGGATATTTGAAAACTCTTTTTTTTTTAAATATATTTTATTGATTTTTTACAGAGAGGAAGGGAGAAGGGTAGAGAGTTAGAAACATCGATCAGCTGCCTCCTGCACACCCCCTACCGGGGATGTGCCCGCAACCAAGGTACATCCCCTTGACCGGAATCGAACCTGGGACCCTTGAGTCCGCAGGCCGATGCTCTATCCACTGAGCCAAACCGGTTTCGGCCATATTTGAAAACTCTTGAAGTAAAGCAAGACTTCCTAAGTTTAACACCAAAACAAAACCCATACAAGGGAATGTTGATAGATTTGACTGCATCAAAATTGTAAATTTTTAGATGTATAATTCCATATGTATGGTGTACACCAAGTAGCAAAAAATTATGAATGTTTTTAGAAAACATTTTAGAAAAATATTTTAGATGGTAAGAAAATAAAGGAATTCTTCAGAAGAAAAAATGGCTTAAAAGGTGGAATCCAGAAAGGTACTCAAGCACTAACAAGTGTAGTTGCCTGAGGGCATTTGCTAATATTTGCTGATTTCTGGCAGTTTGTAGGTTTCAATGAGGAAGGAAGGAAAGACAACCCAATAGAAAAATGGTCAAAAGACATGAAAAGGCATTCCTTACCCCCATTACCTATAATAGTACCTCACACCCTTGGAGATCAATAAGAAAAAAAATCATCTTTATGGTGCTTGGAGACAAACGTAACACATCTCTTGATATTTTAGAATTACAACAGCATAATACATAATTATCCCAAGCAAACTTACAAACTAATTCTTTGAATGTCTGGCAGCAATTTAAAAAGCACATGTAAGGATTTAATCCCTTTCATTGTGTAGAGGGCCTCCTGGGAAGGCACCTGAGCATTCTATATTGGTCCCTCTTGCCATTTTGGCCAAGAGGGACCCTCTTCTCACAATCCAATTGCCCACAGCTGTTGCCTGAGTTTTCTGTTCAAGTTGAGGTTGAAGCCTCGTGATGACTGGTACCATGGATCTGCCTCTCGCCCAGTGGGGCAAGCTGGGCCCTCCCTGGAGAAGAAACTCGGGTTCCCCAAGATATGTGATCAGTGCTGGGGCCCCGCCAGCAGGCGAGGGGATCCCAAGGCAGGTGCTGGGCGTGGAGGCCACGGGGACATAGGGTACCAAGGAGACAGAACTGAACCTCACATCACCCTGTTTGGCCCCGGAGGATGGCTGGTTAGCCAGAGACGGGTAAGATTCCTCAGGGAAGGAACAACCTAAGACAGGCACAGTCGCAGACGGGCCATCAGGAGAGAACTTGGGGGGTCAACAGAGGTGGGGCACAGACCCTCACCCCCCTAACTTAGCAGGGGCCTGAACCCTCACCCCTTCTGAAGGAAGTCTCCTGCCCCAATGGCTGCTTAACGTCCCATGCCCAGTTCAAATCAGGACCCGGGTAACAGACAGAGACTTGGCCGACAGCAGGTGCCCTCTCACTGCAACAAGAATTGTTTGAGTTGTCTTGAACCCATGGTTGAGGGGAAGTGGGTTTTTTATATCTAAATCCAGCCTACCACCAGGAATGCTCAGGGCCTACTCAAGAAGGCAAATAATCCTTTCCACTAATATTTACAGGGTAAAATAAGATTGTTGTTAGAGTAATAAATTTGACAGTGAAATAGTAGTCAAGTTTTCAGGCTAATTTAAATTGGCTAAATTGAAGCAAGCGAATATTCTGGAAAAATTAATAGTACTGGACAAAAAACAGTTCCTAAAGTGTTAACTAAAATTTTTATTGGTAGTTCATCTCATGATAAAATTGCATAACAGGTAATGAACCTAAAGCAGTCATATTATAGTGCAAAAAAATAAAATTTAGAAGCTATCAAGACTACATTAAATTTTTTTCAAAAACCTCCTAATATTTAAATCAAAAAAAGGGGGGAGATAGTAGAAGAATATCATGTAAGGAAAAATATCCTGTAAGTAAATTACATCTAGAAAATTTGTACTTTAGAAAAATAATTGTAATGCTAAAAGCAAGACACCCATGAAAAACACACATGGTGACAAAACAAGCCAGAGGAAAATCATTTGGGCAAAAAATGAAAAAGGATCCCAAGTCAAATTTATAGGAAATATTCCTTTATTAACTTTTGGTCGAGAACATGTTTGTATATTTTCAGAAAACAACTCCGAGACCATGTGGATTCCGGCAACAGAGAGGAATCAACGGGACTACTCCAGCCATGAAGACAGAAAAGAAGCAGTCCAGAGATGGAAGATGCTGACGTCGCCTTGCCATACTAGCAGTCAGCAGCTGTGCGTCACTGCAGGTTGCCCAGGACCAAATCAGAGAGGGTCGGACCTGCATTACCACCATTTGTCCACCATCCAGAACTGAAATGTCATTGCTGACATGTGCACATAAGGAACTGTTTGACATTGAAATTGGGACTCAAAAGAACTGTTGGCCCAGAAAGAAACTCACTACAGACTGATTCATTTGCCTTTCAGCATAACCATTATTGCTTGTCTCATTTTTGGTTCTTATAAGTATATTTCTAGTAGCACATGATCTCACTCATCTAGGGAAAATGAACAACATAGACTGATGAACAAGAACAGACCCAGAAACAAGGAGGAATGGATCAGACTGTTGGGCCTCAGAGGGAGGGTAGGGGAGGGTGGGGATATAGGGGAGAGATCAACCAAAGGACTTGTGTGCATGCATATGAGCCTAACCAGTGGTTAAGGACAACAGGGGGGTGGGGGCATGCGTGGGGAGGGGTGTGGGATGGGAATAGGGGGATGAGGACAAATATGTGATACCTTAATCAATAAAGAATTTTTTAAAAAAGAATAAAGAACCTAAAACAGGAAAATAATGTAATAAATGAAAATATAAAAATAAAAAAAAATTATTGTGCAAAAAAAAAGAAAAGGCATTCCTTAGACAAGCACCAATAAATTTATGAAAAGGATGCACACCTCAGCAATAATCAGCAAAATGTAAAAGAAAACCACAAGATATCATTTTACAGCCACCAGTGATTTTAAAGTTTAATAATATAAAATGTTACAATATTACAGCAATAATGTGGAACAATAGACGCTCTTAAACACTAATGGTGGGAGTATAAAATGGTATAAGCACCTTTATTTTTTGTTGTTAATCCTCACCCGAGGACATTTTTTAAATTGATTTTCAGAGTGGAAGGGAGGGAAATAAAGAGAAACATCAATGTGAGAGAGACACATCGAGTGATTGGTTGCCAACCACACCCACCCCAAACAGGGCCAGGAATTGAGCCTGCAACCTCAGTACGTGCCCTTGACCAGAATACAACCCTGGACGCTTCATTTCACAGGCCAACGCTCTATCCACTGAGCCAAATGGATTAACCTTTTGCACTCGGATGTCGAGTGTGACTCGACACGGTTAGCATCGGTAGCCCATCCCTTCCCTCCCTCCATCCCTCCTCCTTTATTTGGGCTTTTCTTACATTAAATAAATAAGTTTGTATGAAAAGAAACTCCAGTTTTTTATTCTACTGCCGCGCTTTGTAAAATCTGGGTATTTGAAAAATTAAATCCCAAGTAGAATAAAGGAATCGAGAAAAAAGCAAGTGAGTGCAAAGGGCTAGGACAGTACAAGCACTTTATTTATTTATTTATTTAATAACAGCTTTATTGAGATATAATTCACATACTATAAACTCCACCCTTTAAAATGTACAATTCAGTGGTTTTTATTACATGTAGAGTTGTACAATCTAACAATTACCACTATCTAATTTTAGGATCTTTTCTTTTTCTTTCTTTCTCTTTAAACAGACATGCTCAGCCCTAGCTGGTTTTGCTCAGCGGATAGAGCTTGGGCTCAGAGACTGAAAGGTCTAGGGTTAGATTCTACCTCAGTTGCAGGTTCCGACCCAGCCCAGGCCCTGGTCAGGACGGCAACCAATCAATGTGTTTCTCTCTGTCTTGCCTTCTCTCTTCCACTCTCTCTATATATTTCATTGACTTTTCACAGAGAGGAAAGGACAGGGACAGAGAGCTAGAAACATCGATGAGAGAGAAACATCGAAGAGCTGCCTCTTGCACACCCCCTACCAGGGATGTGCCCACAACCAATGTACATGCCCTTGACCGGAATCGAACCCGGGACCCTTCAGTCCGCAGGCTGACGCTCTCTCCACTGAGCCAAACCGGTTTCGGCTCTTCCACTCTCTCTAAAAATCAATGGAAAAATATCCTCGGATGAGGATTAAAAAAAAAACAACAAACAAACAAGAAAGTGGGTAATCTGGTCAGAAGGTCAAATCTCCAAAATTCATGCAAGCTGCTCTTCTGAATCGGCTTCCCCCTGCTGTTTGCCCCTGGGGCAAGGGAGGGGCCGTCCGGGGATCATTACTGAATGTTCTTGAGCATCTCCTGGAAGGCCTGTGGGGATGGAGCCTCGGCATTCTGGAAGTTGACCTGGGCTCTGCTGTACAGGCTGAAGCATTTCAGCTCCAGCCAGATGAACCCGAAGTGGTCCTCATCGAACAGGATGAAGACTCCAGGGATGCGCCGGTAGTTGGCAAAGCCATAGATGGCAACAGTGCCCACGCCATAGAAACACATCCTGCAGGTTCGGGGGTAGTTCCGGTTACTTGATCTCACGCCCACAGGCAGAACAAACTGGACAGGCTGCTCCTCCAAAGCTGCAGTCCCGGACTCCCCGACACTGGGCTGGACGGGGCTCTGCCAGCCAAGGCTCTCGCCGTCCTCAGTCCTGTCTCCTTGCTGCTGCTGCTGCTCCTGAATAACCTGCTCGTGAACCTCCTGGACGATGCAAGAGAGCTTGTTGAAGTCGCGGAAGATCTCAACATTGAGCAGCTGGATGCGGTGCATGAGGTGGATCTCTATCAGCTGCTGCCCGGCAGGGACCTTGAGGTCACCGGTGATCTTCGTGACCCTGGCCTGCTTCCCATGGAAGCTGAGCATGACAATCTCTAGGCCGTGGATATCGTGGGTGCCTTTGAAGAGGCCTGGCCGGATGAGGTCGCCCGGGTGGCTCGGCGGGAGGTACATGCGGCGGTAGGTCAGGCAGTTGTCATACTGTTGGTAGATGAACTTCATCAGGAAGAACTGCAGCCTGTCCTCCTGGAATATGTCCTCCAGCGTCTGCTCCCATTCTTCCCTCAGCCACCTTCCTAAATCCTCTCGGTTCCAACTAGATATCCCGTGGGAGTCCATGTGGTTGCACTTGGTGGAGAACCTGTCCTTCTGAATCTGCATGTGGCATCTGTGGGGTCCTCTGTGGCCGTACATGCACTCCACCTTGATCGATTTCCTCTGTGTCAGGCGAATTCTAAACACGGGCCTGAACTGCATTGGGTCATCCATACGTGGGTTATGGGGAGGCAGGTACATCCAACCAATAATGTGTAAGCCGTTCACCACTACATTCAGCAGTCCTCCATAGGGCCCATTATCTGGCTGCCACAATCCCAAAACGTGTCTGTTTGGGTGGAGCAGTTTCGCATAGACTTCCCGACAAGACATACCCATCATCTCCAGGCTCTGCAAGTTTTCACAAACGCCATACTCCTCCCGGCAGCGCCGTCTCCAGATGCTGTCGGTGTGCAGGATATGGTGGAATCTGGTGCAGGCCCCGGCCAGGCTGGGCAGGTCGGTGCCGGGGAGCGAGGCAAAGATCTCCATCAGTAGCTCGGAAGGCAGGTCCTGCAGCGAGCAGCGTGGGGGTGGCGGGGGCGACATGGGGCTCGCGACCCCTCCTTTCCCCGCACAGTGCCACGCTGCAGCGTCCGCCTCGAGGTGCTCCTCTTCTGGGGCCAGGGCCGGGGCTGGCTTGCTGTCGGCTGCCGCAGTCTCAGCTGGGCCCCGGCCCTGCTGGCGACACCGGCATCCCCGAGAAAGGCCCACGCCGCAAAGGCAAGCGCACTCCTTCTCCATGTCTGTCCGAGTAACAGCCAACATAGACAGCAGGGGCCTCCACAGCCCGGCTTTAAGCTGGCACCGTCCCGCCCAGCCACGCCCACTCAGAGAGGAGCCAATTGTAGGACTTTAGTAACACTCTCAAAACCCAAACCCATTTACAGTCACCTCCCTATCCCACCCTACCCCTAGCCCCAGGCAGTCACTAATCTGGTTCTGTTTGGATATGCCTCCAGGGGTATGCCTATCGGGGACATTTTACATAAATGCAGTTATAATACCTGGTCTTTTGTGACTGGCTTCTTTCACTTAGCATAACATTTTAAAGTTTTATGTATGTCATATCATGTCCTGGTACTTTGTTTTTCATATTGGCGAATAATATTCTAGTGTATGGGTATACCACATTTTGTTTACCCATTCATCGGTTGATGAATATTTGGGTTGTTTCCAGTTTGGGGCTCTTATGAATAACGCTGCTATGAACATTGTGTACCAGTTTTTGTGTGAACACGTTTCCATTTCTCTTGGGTATGTAGCCAGAAGTGGAACTTCTGGGTTGTATGGTAACTCTATGCTTAACATGTTGAGAAACTGCCTAAAATGTTTTCCAACATGGCCCTACTATTTTACATTTCCACCAGCAATGTATGAGGAATCCAATTTCTCTACATCTTCATTAATACTTTTTTTTTTTTCATATTATAGCCATCCTAGTGAGTGTTGAGCGGTATTTTATTATAGTTTAGAGCAGAGTTCTTGACTGTAGGTTGACTTGACCTTGAACTCCATATGGGAAATCTCTTCTATCCTTGGTCTTCACCCAACCTCAGCCAAATCTCTCAGGCCCCTGGTAGGAATGGGCTCCCGAGTTGTGAGCAAAGATGGACTTGAGTTCTTCACTTTCAGTTGACCTCAGTTCTTCACTTTCAAGTGACTAATCTTGCTAGTTCCTTGGGTGAATGGATGTCCTCAAAAAAAAAAAAAAAAATGTGCCCACTATGAACATGGTTACTTTTCCCATGTACTGAGCCTGGCCCTGCCCATTCAGACAGGCTTCCATTCTCATGTTGAGAGCAGCTAGATTCCTTCTCTCCACTTTTCTGGATTCCTACCAGAGAAACACTCTCACCTTTGGAGGGTTCTCTTAGTGCCCTGGGAGGAACTTGACTTGCTTTTGTCAGGAACAGGCATTTAGGGTGGTTTATTTTATAGAGGGGTGTAAATTCCACCTGCCATAGACACTGACTTCGATCATTTAAACACTAAAATATTCTCAGCCACTCCTCTGAAGAATAGCCCTATATTATTATTGGTATGTAACGTGGTAATGGTGTAAAGACTCTTCTTTTAGGAGCCTGTATTGATGGGATTTTGAGGGGTGGTCTTCAAAGGTACATGTGTGTTTGGTGGGTCTAGGACAGTGGTCGGCAAACTGCGGCTCGCGAGCCACATGCGGCTCTTTGGCCCCTTGAGTGTGGCTCTTCCACAAAACACCACGGCCTGAGCGAGTTTATTTTGAAGAAGTGGAGTCAGAAGAAGTTTAAGTTTAAAAAATTTGGCTCTCAAAAGAAATTTCAATCATTGTACTGTTGATATTTGGCTCTGTTGACTAATGAGTTTGCCGACCACTGGTCTAGGAGAACCTAGGAATGTGAGTGCAGCTGGTGTATGTAGCTAGGAGGGCTTGATCGGCTATTGAAGGGGTTCAATAATCTTTTCTCTCCCAGGATTGAGAGAGCCAGAGACACCACCACCCTAGGAAGAAATCTGTGAAGGAAGATTAAAGGTAAGTCAATAGATCAAAGGAGAGATAGAGGCCTGCTGCTATTGTTAGAGGCAAAAAAAAAAAAAAAAAGAATATTGGGAACAAGCTGTGGTTATGGGAAATATTAATAGTGCTCTGTTAGCCATGATTGCCTTGTGTTGGCTAAAGAAAGGACATTCTGACCTGGCTGGGAGTTGTATGCCCCCAAGATTGGGAGTCTATATTGGACCAGGGAGTCAACCTTGGAATGTGGCCCATTCTCATTCAAGAACGGCCTATTATCATGGAAAGATTAACAACCTTGTTGCCCAAACAATGGAGTCCCACCCCAGCCTCCTACATGCCTGTAATCCCTACTTTCCCATACCTGTAATTCCTACCTCCCCATGTAATCTTTTCTTATCCAATACTAGGGGCCCAGTACGACAATTCCTGCACCTTGAAAGGAACTGTGAGTAATGGGGGAATAAGGACACATATGTAATAACTTAATGAAATCGGTTACTTCTGGAGAAAATGCGATATGATAGGAGCTCATTCAAGCTTCAAAAGTTTGGGAAATGTACTATTCTTCAACTGGGATGTGAATACAGAATTATTTGCTTAATGATTATTATTATTCAAAGGGTATATATATGGAATTTACATGTTCATTTGTACAAATGATATATTTAATTTTTAAAATAAAAACTAAAGGTGTAAACTGTATATCAAAAATATCAAAGCATTAAAAGACAAGGGACAAAGTAAAAAATATTTTATCAAATCTAAGAGACAGAGTTATTACATTTTTTAAAATCCTATAAACATTTAATCAAAGATAAGCTAAACACTAAAACAGACAATCTATTTTAAAAATTATAAATGTGCAAGTAAATACATAAAAAGGCATTAAACATTACTACTGATTAATGAAATAGAAATTAAAGGAACCATGTAATGGCATTTTCAACTGTGAGACTGTCAAAGATAAAAATAAAAGGATAGTATAGGATAAAAAAAATCACTCATTCCCTAGAAGGGACTATTCATTGATACATTATTTCTAGGGAACAATTTGGCAACAGATTCACAAGCTTTACTGTGTGCTTACTATTTCACTTAAGAATTATGCTTCTAGAAATTCATCCTAAAAAAAACAAAGTGTCTTTATGTATGGAAAACTTTTTATAATAGTGTAAACTTGGAAATAATTTGAATATCTAATAATTAAGTGTTGACTAAATAAATTATAGCAATCTATACAACATCACATTAGTAACATTAGGTCATAGCATAGATACCTTATTGTGAGCATAAAAATGTGTTGATAATAATATTAAATGGGAAAAGATAATTGCAATATAAGTGGACATAATATAGCACAGTGTCCCCCCAAAATGTATACACACTTTATTATAAAGTCAGTTTTTATTAATATACAGTTCATTTTCAAAATTAAGTGAGCTATCAGCTGTTAAAGTGTATATACATTTTGGGGAACATCCTATATATTTCATTATATATGTATATATACTAATATCTTTGTGTATAAACAGAGGGATATTAAGTGATAGACATCAAAATGAAAATGTTAACACGTTACCTCTGAATGGCAGTATTTGAGTTATTTAAATTTGTCACTTTGCTTGTCATTATATTCTTATTTTCTACAATAATCATATATAATGAATAATTTTAAAAGAAAAACATTTTAAATGTAGCACTTAGACAAATAATATTGTGTATAAACAGCACCAGAGATAATACCATTACAAGTTTTTTAAACTTCACATTTCTCTTTATGGTGAATCTGGCACTTTTCAAAGAGAAGGTGCTGAAGTTCAAGAAGTAGGAATGTGGAATCTAACACAAGACTATCTAATGACAGAACATAATTAAAGTCACTAGTGAAATGACTTTTAAATGCCCTATTGTGGCCGCAATTTAATACAACAGAGTAAGGAAGTCATAAAAATGAAAATCCAATATCAGGGAACAAATTAGAAAATCTACAGAAATCTAACATATTTTTTAAAAAGTTATCTAGAGTTCAATGATGGTATATGTTAAAATGAGAACCCTACATATAGGATAAGGAATGTTTAAGTTATAAATTGTTTATATATTGTACTTCCATTATGGGAGTTTGATATATTCCCTGACATTATACAGTTAATAACGTAATGAGAAGAAAAACAAAAGGAAGCTAAGAGACCACGGGGATTAGTAATAGGACGTAGGGACTTTCACCTCTAGTTCAGTGTTTGGAACTTAGCCTATATCAACAAATGACTAAGAATTATAGCTTCACTTAATTCCCAGTGGTTACATGCCCCCTTGCCTGGAGAAAAAGTATTTAATCCAAAGAGCAACCTACCAAGGTGGCATTTCTACTAGGACCCTGTAAATGCTGTAGAAATTTTACCTTTTCTCTAAATAATTATGTGTATGTATAAAAAGAGGAAATGAGAAAGTAAAAAATGCAACTATACAGGTGGCTTAAATTTCAAGTGAAAACATCCAGCTCTGACTTTCACACAAGTGCTTGTACATTTCCCTTAAACACACTAAACCATGCTGTAATTAGAAGAAAAACTCAATCGGTCCAAAATATTTTAAATTTCATTTTCAAATTTGATGTCCCTACTATCAAAGAAGTCCAAGATTTCTGTTAGATTTAAAGCATGGTTTACACCTACCAATAAATAACCCCAACTCATATATTTTCTATTTTCTAATAGAGTTAAGAATTTTCTATCAGATAATGAACAATTATGCCACAACTTGCTAACAAATGTTCTTTATAGTGAAGACCCAATTAGTTATGTCTGTTGACTCATTCTGGCTTTCATTCAGAGACTGAATTTATGTGGCGAGACCTGTTCTTTCCTAGAGATATGACTCTGGTGATTGAATAATGCTAAGTATACATGGCTAAGATCCCAAAATCTGACAAATTGGATTACTGCTTGTAGAAATTTAAATTCCAGTTGAGAGCATCTCACAGTTCCCAAGGGCCATCACAAACTGTAATCATAAATGTTATTTATTCATGACTAACTAAGGCAAAATTAGTAGGTAGGGGGTTGAAGGGGCAGGGGTGGGAGGTTATTGGAAGAATAAATCTGTCAGCTATTTAGGTTAAACATAACCTTCAGAAGCAACTCATTCAGCTATAAAATGATTTGGTAAATTTCTAACAGCAGATTTTTTTTTGAAATTTACCAAATGTAGAGACCTTATACAGCCTTATACAGTAACATTATAAAATGATAAGATCCTTCAAAAATTCATTTGTTTCAAAACCCTTTCCTACCAAACTTCTGAAGAAAATTTTATAATCAGAAAAGAATAAGAATAAAAAAGATAAAATCAGCTAAAGTCACTTGAAAGAAAAATTTACTAAGCTAAGCAGATTTTGCCTGATCCAATATGTTGTTTTTTATTTTTTTAAAAGATCAGATTTCAGATTTAAAACATGAAAATAAACTATGCTTTGCATACCAGGTGCTCTTTAAAATATATATAGTATGGCCAGCCGATGTGACTCAGTGGTTGAGCATCGACCTCTGAATCAGGAGGTCACGGTTTGATTCCTAGTCAGGGCACATACCCAGGTTGTGGGCTAGATCCTCAGTGTGGGGAGTGCAGGAGGCAGCCAATCAATGATTCTCTCTCATCATTAATGTTTCTATATCTCTCCTCCCTTCCTCTCTGAAATCAATAAAAAATATATTTAAATATATGTAGTTGGAGTGGGGGTAAAGTAGGGGAGGCCTTAATGGTCTGGGGAAAGCCTGAAATAAACAACTAAACCCTTTCCAGCCTTCTAGAAGGAATTCTAAAGATAAGAGACCATTTACCACAGGAAGATTCAATTAAACATATTCTGTTTCTATGGAATAACATGACACCATTTGGGTAACATAAATGCTTTGACAACTGTATTAAAAAAATGGGAAGCTCTGATCTTTAGCTACTCATGGATGGCTTTAGAATAGATGTAATTCCAGACTCTGGTTATATTTACCACAAGCCACACACACACACTCAATATTTTAGTGACAAAATAAATCTTAGCCTGTTTGTATAACAACAGGTATCTAGGTCCTATAAGAAACTATTCAAGGAGAGTTTTTATTAAATGTTTTTATTGAATGTTTTCCCCCCCCAACGGCCATAGTTAATTTAATCCCATACCTTTTGTTTTATTTTGTCAGATGACTATATATAGCTTTACCCCTCTTTTCTTATAAAGTCAATTTCCTGATAGCTCTTTAAATGTTAGACGAGTGGACTTTTTAGTGATTTAATGCTCTCCTAAGGTAAAAAATCAATAAAATACTTCAGCTAGACAGCTATCTAAAATATGCCAAAATAATAAGCCATCATTCATATATGTGCTAATGATGCCACAGACAGACTTATCCTAGGAGTGCTTGGGGTCCCTTTTCTTGTGGGGTCCTGGGTGTGCACTGGTCCTTAATAGTTCCCTTATGACCAAGGGCATTTGCCTTTAGATATATTTCTCTATGACGAGTCCATTTTGTTCAGGTATCAAACCTGACCAAATGAACAGTGTGTAGTGACTATTGGAGCAATACAGGGCAAAGTTAAACACATCCTTAACAGGCAGCCCCAGATTAGACTCAGCATTTGAGACCTCAGCTTCCTTATGTGTACAAAGCAGACAGTAATACCTCATAGCATTGTTGTGAAGATTAATTTAAGTGTAGTTCACAGTAAGCCTCAAAAACTGTGGCCTCTTACTAGATCACAAAGCCACACACAGAAAAAATAAAATTATTTACATGTAAGAATTTTTTGGTTTTTAAGAATATTCTCTACTCATTATCGCCTGCTTATAATTTAGGTGGATGTGCTTCTCCCTCCAGTAGTTTAGCTCTCCAATTTTCTTGATAAAGTTCCAGGTAGAAGCTTCAAATCCTTACCATGAAATTCTTTATCCAAGGATTATCTATTACAGAGAAATCAGGACAGACCCAGATTTTTGTTGGTTTGAAACTTACATAATTTGAGGGGCCTCTTTAAGAAAAAGAATATGAAACTATGAATAAAAAATTAGGTACAGGCCTTAGAAATACAAAATTAAGTAGAATGTTGTGCAAGTTAGGGGTCTCTGAGGTTTCATTAAATGCATGGTAAGTCCACCCCTGATAGCAGTTTTAGCATCAGAAGCATCATGTATTACTTTCATTTTTAATGCTTATAGACGGGGGGGGGGGGGGGGGGGAACTAATTTGTGCTGAAAGGTAGGCAACATGTACTTACAGTATAGGTGGGCTGTTTGCATAATATTATGAAAGCAGAATTTTTGTTAATCAAATAATTTCACATGTATAAAAGAGTCAAAGAACTCCTGCAGCCAATGTCTTTTATAATGTCATGAATTCATGTATAAAAATGAATGATCTATTTTCAAAAGTTAGATTCTTGCAATCTGCTTTCTTTATTGCAGTAACTATAACTACTTTTAACTTCTCTCAATTATTAACTATGAGACAGAACTTTGTAGGAACTTATCAGATCTAACTCAGATACACCATAATTCGTAAGTTAGCCTTGATCATAAAAAGACACTTCTGTTTGGAGGAAACATTTTTATCACCTAACATTATTTTCTTCATAGTACTCTTGGAAAACAAAATTAGCCTACATCAAGAGAGGTATATGATGGCAAACCTATCATGTTATTGTATCCAACCTAAAATTCTAAATCTATATGTTTAATGACATACAAACTTTAAATGTTTCATAAATTGAATCAACTTCTTGACTTGACAGTAACCACTGTCTCTACTCCATCATTTTTCATTCACTCTTCAACCTGCTGTGGTCTGTTAGACACTCCCACTCCTCCCATTAAACTGCTCTCTTCAAGATCAAATAGGACTTCTGTTTCTAAATTCAGTCAACACGTTTCAATTTGAGACACATATACTTGAAACTCACCTATATAGCACCATGCAGCCCAGATTGCCTACTATGGCAAACAATACCTCATGACCCAATGCCAGCTTATTTCTCCAGCCTCAACTCTCTTTGTTCCACCATCCTGGCTCTCTCTACTCCATTCATACTGAACTGCTTACAGTTCCACTGGAAGCTCCCTGAGCCTTTTATGAAAGGCCTATTCCTCTCTTTCCCTAGCTAACTTGACTCTAAGAATTGTCTTAGATTTCATTCCTTCCAGGAAGCAAGCCTTCCTTAACTTCTCAAGGTGGGGTTAATTGCCTCTTCCGTACGCTTTCTGTGCTGCTCCATCCCATGGCATTATAATTTCCTGCTTACGTGTTTGACAACCCACTGGACTATAATATCCTTCAGAACAATGGTGGTAAACTCAACGCTTAATACATAGCATGTGTTCTACAAATATTTGTAGAAAGGCTGAGAGACCAATAAAAATTTTAAAAACAAACTATTTTAAAAGATAAATAAATAACACACATCCATATACACAAACCAACCAGATGATTTTACATAGACATTTGGATAAATTTTACTTCCTATTCATAAAGTTCAATTACAGCAACAAAATGCATTTAATCATTTCAAATAAAATGCATTACCAGTTAATCAGCACATAATCACTTAATTAAAATGAATCACCAAATTAAACACTTGTATATCTGTATGGCAATAAAACCAACAATTTAGTCTACATTACTATCCATAATGGTTTGGCTATTAGGTTTATTTTCTATATAATTTACTGACTTAGCAGGCTACTTGAAAAGCATACAGTCACTGGCTTTATAGTGACTTTATAATTTAGGAACACTCTATCAATCAGTTTCAAATACATGACTAAGAGCTTCCTCATATAAATGTTATTTCCAAATATTGGAAGCTAGTATGTTATCAAGAAAACAGGATTCCAGACTGAGCTCTGCTATTAAGTGTATGTTTGTGTATGTGTCTGTTTTCAAGTAATTTTCTTCATTTATATAATAAAGGAATGGGTCACACCTCCAGCTCTGAAGTGTAATCATAAGAAGAACATGAATAGCAGAGAAAGTCAAAGAATTAAAGATTTAGGGCCTATTTAATGTGCAGGACCTTTGATAAATATGAGAATTTATATTTATAAAAGCCTACGCGACCGTTACGACCAGTTGACTGAACGACAGAATGACCGAATGACTGGTTGCTATGCTGTGCACTGATCACCAGGGGGCAGACGCTCAATGCAGGGCTGCCCCCTGGTGGTCAGTGCACTCCCACAGCCAACCTCCAGTGGCCAGCCAACCTCCGGTGGCCAGCTAACCTCTGGTGGCCAGCTTGTCCCTCCCCCTAGATGCACCCTCCCCCAATTGGGACTGGGTGACACTGCCCCAATCACCATCCAGGTCGAGGGACCCACCCATGCATGAATTCGTGCACCAGGCCTCTAGGAATAAGATGGGTCTGAAAATGATCATCAGTCTAAAAGATAGAAGACAGTAATCCAGTTCCTTTTATGTGACTCCTAAATATTTTATTCCATTTAAACTAATTCCTAACTTGTTCTACTCCAGTTTAAGGATCTTATAGAAAAATGGTAAGAATGAAAGGGACAAGAGTACTCTTATTTTTTATGACCCTGTTTTTACCTATCCCATGTAAATGCAGTGATGTGGGTTTAAGACGTCTGGCTTTCCTCAGCAGCTAGAAGAAAAATAAATGAGGACCTAAAAGATGGTAGGGAGAAAAGACAAACAGTAGATACTGTGCAGAAGAGAAGAAAAGTGATTGTGATTAGACATACCAATAAGAACCAGCATGTATTAAGAATAGCAATTTTTAAAAAATTCTTGACTCTGTGGTGGAAGTTCAAAATCTTTTCTAGCTTCATGTCCAACCAGCAGATCATCCTTGCAGACTAACATAAAAAATTTTTAATATATTTTTATTGATTTCAGAGAGGAAGGGAGAGGGAGAGAGAGATAGAAACATAAATATGAGAATCATTAATTAGCTGTCACCTGCACATGCACACTGGGGATCCAGCCTGCAACCTGGGCATGTGCCCTGTCCGGGAATTAAACCGTGACCTCCTGGTTCATAGATCAATGCTCAACCACTGAGCCATACCAGCTAGGCAACTAATGTACAATTTGACTTAGAGATACATATGTCATTTTTTCCATTGAAATTCAGACATTGAGTTTGGTGAACAGGGAGGGTGGGCCTGGTGGAAGGTGATTCGCATTGGGAAACTGAGAAGCCTCCTAGGGAGAATCCATGCTTGATTCAATAACAAAGACACAGTATTTGGAAAGGAAGAAAGGAGGGTAGCAGAATGTCCTAAGCTAGCATGATGACTCAAATTTGTCCCCTTTGCTAAAGCCTCAGACATTGATTCCTAAGGAAAGGCACTGATGAGAGAAACTATTTCTGTTATTGAATGTGTAAGTGTTGATGCCCAATGCAATGCCACTTTGGTGGTGCCCATGTGGCAAAATGTAGTTCAAGAGGGAGCAAGAGACATTTCCCTCACTTTTGCATTGGTCCAGGGCAGTTTCAGAGCATTAAAGGCTCCAGAAAACAGCTCATTTTGGAACCCCAAGGGCTCTAGGCCAACTGTGGGAGATGCAGTGCCCAATGGAATACCTCAGACTTCATCCCCAAGAGAATTATGCCATTTTGCAGGTTCAGCAGCTCTCAGCTGTCAGCAGAAATGAGAAGGATGCATTCATAAGCCCATGTTACACCCCAACACCCTACCCCAGGCTGTCCTGCCCAGAAGGAGAAAATTTGGAACTGGAGGTCCTTCAGTAAAAAACAGACACAAAGACCAAAAAACAGATTATTATTATCAATGTAGGCATGCTGTGTCCTGGAGTAACTTCAGTAACAAAGAAACAGACCAGCCCTGCCCTCCAGCAAAGAAGTCTAGACAAATCCTATACTCTGGGACAACTTAATGTCCCTGGGGCTCCATTTCTCCATTTTTCTTTAATAAACACATATGAAGCATAAACTAGAGCCACTCAGCTGAGAGCTGAGCATATCAAGATTAATATGATCTGGCCCCTTAAGGAGCTTTTGGTCCTATAGGGGAGACAGACATACAGATACACATACACCTGAGAATAGATGGTAGGCCAATGTCATGAAAACAGAAATACATGTGGTGCTGTTATAGTGTAGACAAGTATTTAATCCAATCTATAAGTATCATAAAATGGAAGCAATAATTTTCCTCTTAAAGCTGGATTTTCAACCAACTAAAGTGGCGTGTGATTATTATCCAAGAAATAATGGTTGTCCATCCAATTCAGTAATGACCAGAACCTAGGACTAAAGATTATGAGTAAAGAAAATCAAAGATAAGTTTTACAAAACACTACATGATATGAGGAAATGTTTAAAATACAATGTTGAGAAACAAAAAACAATATATAAAATCTTATATATAATGTATATGCTCCAAAATAACATTATTGATATTTGCATGTGCACTGAGAATAAGTATGGGTAGAGAGAGTGAATGAACATATAGACAAATATAGAAAGAAATACAACCAAATGTTAACAGTGGTTGTCTCTTGGGGTGATAATATTGAAGTCATTTTCATTATGGATTATTTCAATTTACATCTTTATTTCCCCTATATTTTATTAAATGTCTACATTGAGCATATATTATTTTTCATCAGAATAAAACAAATACTATTTTGTAAAAGAGTCATTAGGAAGAAGGAAACTATAGAATGTTTAGAAAAATAGTAAATTCATTTGTAAATGTTAGTAAATCACTGGGGAAAAAAGCTGTTAATCAAGACAATTACTTTTAAACCTATTGTTACACTTCTTTTATATACTTCTGCAGAAGAAAACTAAGTACCAATTTGTCTAAAATATAGCTGACTCACACATTATTTTTAATTGATATTTATTAGTTAGCTTCAGCCCAAAATTTCTGAGTGTTTGAAAGGAGACTACGTGATAGAAATTCAGCATGTGTATATAGTACAACTCTGTTTACTTCACTGACTAGATAGTTAAGAGAGAAAATTACCCATTAATAGAGCAAAAACATATCCAAACTAAGCCTTCACAATACACAGAGAAGGATAAAAATAATGTTATTCATAGAATTTTCCAGGTATTTAAAGCAGCTATGTGATGAGTAAGTTTTATTTATGAATCTAAGTATGATCAATTGAATCATGAGTCACTTTACATCACACATGGTGTTTAACATCATTTCTCCAAGCTAATTAGTCAACGAAAAGATGAAAAGGATAAGGACAAAGCAGACACTATGAGGTGTTTTTGATGTTCATTCCACAAACATATGTTGAGTATCTAACAAGTGCCAGGTTATCCTCATTTCTTCAGCAATACATATATAAACATATCAATTACAGCTCCCAGACAGGTGGGACCTGGGCATTAGTATAGTCTGGGCAGTGATCTGGAAGCTTAAAACATGGGCAGATATGGGGGTCACATGCCCAAGGTCTGCAAAGAATAGAGGTTAGTAGCAATAATATAAAAGGTAATTTCTAGGAAAGATACAAAAATAAAAATCAGGCTGACCAGGTGAATTGTTAGTCCAAAGGAGGTATAGGCTCAGAGGAGGACTCCTAGGAGGAGGCAACGGGATAGAAGTTAAAAAAAGGGCAGGTGCAAAAATTCCTGAGGCAGATTGGATTCTGCATAAAGCTTCATAGAGCATGTTCTGCAATGTGGGCTGGAAGGGAGGTGGACAAACACAGTCCCTGCCTTCAAGAAGATCACAGCTTAGCAGAAGATACCAGGTAACACCCATTTAATTCTGCACAAGTACATGTCAGCTCCACCCAATAGCTCCCTAAGCCTGGAAAAATGCCTCAGCCAAATTCGTGTTATATGGTTGGATGAAGATAATGAAGATGATGTCAAATACACAAAGGAGGTTGTAGATAAAGAGATAGGGCAGGGAAGTGGAATGCCCCAAAGATGAGAAGTCAGACACATGGTTCTCGTCCTTGGCTCTGCCGCTAACTAGAGTTAACTTGGACAAGTTGTCTGAGCTCCAAGATCCATGATGGAGTTGGAGTAGATGATTGCTAATATTCCCTTTTTCTTATTTTTCCTTTTCACCATAAAATGAATTCATTTACATTAAATCAGATTGGAAAGTCCTTTCTGATCCTGCCATTCTTCCAACTAAATTGAACAAATTCAAGTGTTTTATAACTCTTGGCCCTTTTAAACATTAATTACAATTGAAGCATCTGCTTGAACAGAGTTATTTTAAAAAAACAAAACACTTAAATCTAAGCAATATCCTTGCAATATCTCCCTTGTGGATATGTAAACTTTTAACCTCTTACCTTGAGTAGAGTTTCCACATTTGCCCTATTCAAACAACAATAAAAGTCAGATATGTCATTTCTTATATTTTTCCGTTAGCAGCAGGCTGTAATTCCAAGTAGAAAGGGTTTGGGGTGTGGGTTTTTTCTTTTTTGCCTTTTTACATTCTACAGTGAGAAAGAAGTTAATGCTAGTTTATCAAAATAATTTATGCCTTAAAATTCCTCTAAGAGCAGAGAGAAAATAGCTTCCATTCCATTTTAGGCTTTGGTCTAAGCAGTTCCATTGCTATAGGATATGACATACTAAGAAAAAAAATTATAAATCAGTATTCCTAATGCTATTACACACTTTTTTAAATTCTAAATTTCAACATACACAATATCTTTGATTTTGTTTGAATCCCTGTTCCCTACAAAATTAATTTTTTAAGACATTTAAAAACCAATTGGAGTATCTGTAATCAGTTTCAAGGTACAAGATTAAGTATTCACAAAAAGACAGATGAGGATAACTTTCTATTCTAATAATAATCCACAAAGTGAAGGAAAAAATAAGTCAAGTATGGTAAAATAAAGTTGGAGAGTAGAACATCAAAAATTCTAAAAGTCAGCAAAACATGGAAAGATTCCAAAATGGCAAAAGTAGGAGAGTGATAATCCGGTTCTTTAAATCACACGTTGAAATAAAATTAACAATTTTCAGAGGGTATTATTTCTAATTTTATGCTTTATATAACAATCATCTTGAAACCCCATCAGCCTTGATTAGCCAGATAAAGTTTCCGGAAAAGCTAAGTTTGAAAGGCGAGAGGGAAAAATTTGTAACCAAAAACAAAATAAAGCTTCACATCTGTGTCTGCATCTGAAGCTGCCCTGTAAGATCTGATAACTTATTAGAAAGCAATCTTTTTTGCAAGGCAGTGGATTTACATCATACATTTTATCTCTCCAAGGAAATTCTAATTACTGATTCCAAACATTTTTGATTGATTTGCTTTTTATTCATCCAAGGTATTCTCTGCTCTATGATGAAATCAAGCCTTCAATAAAATTCCAAAAATTTCAGAACAATTTACAAGCTCCAGATGACTGAAAGTTTTCTCATGTCCATTTGGCATTCAGGAATAGAGTTTCACCAAATATATTCAGAAGGAAGAATACATCTGGCACTCACTAAAACAAAGAACTCACCAATGACATACTTGAGGCAAATGAATGTCACATAAATGCAAATTTGCCAATATTCTTAGAGGCCAAAGCTGCAATTCAACCTCCATGAGCCTGCTTGTAAGGCACAGGCCACCAATTACATAGGTTAATGTTTGGGGGTATTTTAGAAATTAATTTTAAAAATACGTATTATCTTCTGTGTACAGGTTTGTAATGATGTATGTGTGCATTAGAAAAGACTTAGCATCTGCTAAAAACCCACTTAAATTCATCGTATCTCTTAGCCTTATGCTGACTCCTATTTAGTGACAAAGACAAGATAGAATCAAAATTTTAGCACTAAAAAGAATACTAGAAGCTATTTCTTCCAAGGACTGGTTTCAATAATGACAAGTAAAACAGAAATCCATGTCGAGTCACCAGAAGAGTATTTTCATGGATAATAATGGTAAACTTAGCTTTTTTAAAGTATTGAATTTTTAAGCATCAACAGGAAAACAGCCCAGTAAAATAATTTAATCAACATCTTTCTTACAAGAGTATGTTACAGAACTACAATAGTCAGTGGTCATTTTCATCATGTTACTAAGAATGCTACTATTTAACAAATGAACTCTTTCTATGAAAAGCAAAGGCTTACACAGCCAATTCTGGCTCCAGCACTGGCTTCTCCTCCAACAGCTTCATGAGGGAATATACTTTTACAAACCAACTAGGCCCAAATATTGCCTGGTTTGGTTATGTGGCCAGAAATTGTAGGCTAATTCTGAGATTCGTGTCTTGGTCTCTAGAATGCCAGGGATACCCACTGGGCTCAGTTAGCCTGCAACTGAATCAGCCATTCTGGTCATCAACATCTCTGAATCTCTTCTGAAATTGTGATTTCCCCCCCTACCAAATAGAACTTCAAATCTTTACAATCTAAGGTTCCCCTGAACTTACAACTATTCAGCAAGGTGAATTTATTACAATCTTTCATTGCAATCTGCTGCATCCAGTTTGAATCTCTAGAGTTGTACTACACTGAAGAAATCATCCATGCCTTTTTTCTGTCCCTGAAGTCATAAATTCGGTTGGTAGTGGAGAGAGAGTAACATTTAGAGCATCAGACAGCCTGCAATTGAACCACACGTTGCTGCTCACCAGCTATGTGACCAGGGCAAGTTACTAAACTCCTCTGTGCCTCAATTTCTTTTTTAGTAAAATAGGCATGAACAATAGTACTGGTGAGTTGTCCCATATGAAGTACTTAGTTCCTGACATGGTGTAAGTACTACCTAAGTATTAGTTAATACTACTTATTATCAGTAAGGAAGTATAATTTTTATAAGTCACTTGAAATTAAAAAACTTAGTATCTCAGAGCCGTTTATTCCAAAAATACCATCAGCTCGGGATGCTGGTCAGTATGGTGCCACACATTTCTATGACCCAAATCATCAAACTGCAGCAAATTGAATATCCAAACTCTGCTTCTTCTAAATATTCCATAAACTAAAGATAGTTACAAACAAAATATGAAGAAAAATTTCAACCTTAATAACTTTTTCTTTTCTATCGTACAATGAATCTGATTTACTAAGCTCACAGTATAAACTGAGTAATAGGTCACTGTGATTAATAATAACAACAAGTGCTGAAACCGGTTTGGCTCAGTGGATAGAGCATCGGTCTGTGGACTGAAAGGTCCCGGGTTCGATTTCGGTCAAGGGCATGTACATTGGTTGCGGGCACATCCCCGGTAGGGGGTGTGCAGGAGGCAGCTGGTGGATGTTTCTCTCTCATCAGATGTTTCTAGCTCTCTATCCCTCTCCCTTCCTCTCTGTGAAAAATCAATAAAATATATTAAAAAATAAAAATAAAAATAATAACAACAAGTGGCAATAGCTACATGCAAGGAACTGTAATGTACTAAGAGCTTTATGAGCATTCTCATATTGAAAACCTCTACAAGACAGGAATTATTATTATTATCTCAATTTTATGCCTGAGGAAACTGAGGCCCAAAGAGGTTAAGTAACTTTCCCAAGTTCACAAAGCCAGTGAGTGGCACAGTCAAGACCTGAACCTAGGCTCTCTGGATGCTGGCCCTATACCACATTGCCTCCTCACTGGGGGTTATCTTGGGATGTAGCTATTATTTCTGAACTAAACACTGTGGCTATTGGAGATTTGATATTATTGGCAGGGCCACATACTCACCTAAAAAGTGTCAGAGGAAAACTAAGCTCCATACAAATCATATGGACTGATATGCTCTAAATCAGGGGTCCTCAAACCTTTTAAACAGGGGGCCAGTTCACCGTCCCTCAGACCGCTGGAGGGCCGGACTATAGTTTAAAAAAAAAACAACTATGAACAAATTCCTATACACACTGCACATATCTTATTTTGAAGTAAAAAAACAAAACGGCAAAAACACCCTGAGGGCCGGATAAATGTCCTCGGCAGGCCGCATGTGGCCCGCGGGCCGTAGTTTGAGGACGCCTGCAGTGTCTGAATTCAAGGAAAGTAAGAACCAGGGAGCAAAGGATATACATGAAATAAGGGCTCAGGGTGGAAGCCCAGCTCCTGGCCAACCTTGTAGTTCACAGAGGCAGGCCTAAGTCCTGGAAGACTTGACAGCGTGTATAGAATAGGCTGTCTTCCAGTCAGAGGGGCCTGGAATTGTAGACCAAGTACTCTTTATATGCCCAGTATCAGCAGCACACAGAAACCACTTAAACCACTATAGAAGACAATAATTCTGCCACATTACCAGGCCTAATTGCCAATTTCTGGGCCTTGACAGTCTAGTTGTATAGGCACTGGGTCATTTTTTACAAATTTCCTACAAATTTCCTTATTTGTAAGACCTAGGAGCTGGGAAACTTAGGGGCATTCTGTAGGCAAACCTGGTCATGGCCTACCGCTATAAGGGTTGGTTTCCAAAGGAAAACCAGGATACTTATTAGAAGAGAGAATAAATGAGGAACAGGCAAAGATGATGTGATAAGCTAAGGGTAAGTTACAATGTGATAACAGATAAGTACAATATAATAACTACAGCTAAATGTTGTTATCCTAGTCAACGTTTATGAAGAACTGAAAGAAGTTTAGTGACTGCTGTGGTTACCTAGCTAGAGCACAGCAAAGTCCAGGTAAGAACTCCTGGCTACCTGTCCTATTTTCTTTCTAAATTACTTTCCTTTAAGTTCGCCTAGGACTGAAGGGTTTCCTAGGACACAGAACTTTCATTGAAAAACTGGAAACGTCCTCAAAAATCAGGGCCACATTATGACATTCACAGTCCCTAGTCACTTTTGCCTTCATGGTCCCCTTCCTCCATAAAATAAATACATAAATAAATAAATAAATAAATAAATAAATAAATAAATACATACATACATACATACATTTTCCAACTACAATGGTATGAAGACAAATATAATTCAAGCTGAATGATACCTACTTTTTCCTCCTGACTTTAAAAGAAATTGAAACATTGTGGAGAAGTTCTAAAAGTATCATGGGTCCTAGGTTAGTCGAGCCTGGGAACAACCCATCATGGATCCACATTCTCTCCATATGCTGGCCATGGACAGCATGTATCCCTTTCCTGCTCAGGCTGGCTTACCTCTGGGTTTTAACATGACTGCAGGTAGCAACTGAAGCAAAGGGCTCCATTGTTTCCCTCCACAGTGAGCTTCGAAAGCCTTTCCCTAACTATGGAAAAGAAATCTTCCACTCAGTTCTGATCGGTATGTAGTGGGACAATGGCTTATCCCAAAACAATCGCTGGAAAATGCATTATTGATTTTATTACCTTTAGACTAATCAGGAGATACCTTATTGTTAGGAATAGGAATGATACCTAAATAATACTGGGTTATGTTACGATGGAGGAGTGGTCTACTATAGGCCTTCATACCATGCATTCTAATATCTAAGAACAATCATTCACATGTATTGAATATTTGCCATGAATTTCTCACTCAGTCCTCACAACTTTTTAAAAACAGAGTGTTATCCTCCCCATTTACAGAAACAGGAACTGAAGTTTAGGAAGCATAAAAGATTTGCCCAAGGTAAGATTTAAAAAAAAAAAAAAAACGGTACATAAAAGGACAAAACATAAAAAAATTAATAAAATTAAAAATGCTTGCTCTAAAAGACAACATTAAGAAAAGAAAAAGACAAGATAAAGCCTGAGAGAAAATATTCAAAAAATATATATCTGACAAAGGTCTTGCAGGAAGACTATATTTTTTTAAAAAACATTACAACTAATAATAAGACCAAAAAAATAAAGAATTGATTTAAAGATTTGAATGGGCTCTTCACAAAAGAGGGTAAATTGATAGTCAATAAGCATATTAAAAATGCTCAACATCACTACCCCTGAGAGAAATCTATATATATAAAAGCCTAAGTGACCGAACGATGTAATGACTGGTTGACCAGTCGCTATGACATGCACTGACCACCAGGGGGCAGATGCTCAATGCAGGAGCTGCCCCCTATTGGTCAGGGTGCTCCCACAGTGGGAGCTCTGCTCAGCTAACCAACGGGGGCCAGACTCCAGGTTCACGGCTGGCGAGTGCAGCTGCAGTGGCATGAACGTCTCCCGCCTCCGCGGCAGCACTACCAAGCAGTAGCAATGGCAGGTGCAGCAGGGCTGAGATGAGCGAGAGTGGTGCCCGGCCTGGGCTCGGGCTCCTCCCCAGCAGTTTGCATCCCCCGAGGGGTCCTAGATTGTGAGAGGGTGCAGACCAGGCTGAGGAACCCCACTGGTGCATGGATTCGTGCACCGGGCCTCTAGTATAAAATCACAATTAGATGCCACTTACACACCCCTAATAATAGCTAACATTATAAATGACTGACAATACTAGGTGTTGGCAAGAATGTGAAGCAAATGGAATCTCATACATTGCTGACAGGAAAATAAAATAGTAATCTCTTTGGGAAACATTTTGATACTTCCTCATAAGGTTAAACATAACCCCTACCATATGACACACCAGTTCTACTTCTAAGTATTTACCTAAAAAAATAGAAAACATGTCCACACAAAGATTTCTATGTGAATATCCATGACAGCTTTATTTATAAACAATCCAAATATCCATCAACTGGTGAACAAATAAACAAATCAGTGTTCTAGTATGTCCACAGAATGGAATACTACTCGGCAACAACAACAACAAAAATGAGCTTCTGATACACCTAATAGCAAGGATGCAATTCAAAACATGCTAAGTGAAGGAAGCCAACACAGAAGAGTACACACTCTAGTATTCCATTTAAATAACTTACACTGAGAAAAGATTGCAGAGGAGCAGGGAGCAAGCAAGGAGGCCTATTAGGAGGCCATTGTAATAATCCAAGTGGAAGATGGTGGTGGCTTAGACCATGGTGCTCACTAAAGAATTGATAAGCCCAACCGGCGTGGCTCAGTGGTTGAGCGTCAATCTATGAACCAGGAGGTCATGGTTTGATTTCTGGTCAGGGTATATGCCTGGGTTGCGGGCTCAATCCCCAGTGTGGGGCATGCAGGAGGCAGCTGATCAATGATTCTCTCTCATCATTGATGTTTCTATCTCTCTCTCCCTCCCCTTTCCTCTCTGAAAGCAATAAAGATATTTTTTTGAGAGAAGCCACCGTTTTCCCAATACTGTCATAAGAGTGCACCAAGGAACGCGGAAGGCCGATGGACTTTGGGCGTTAGCAGGACTAACGCCAAGCACTATTGTTCTGTTGAGATAGTGGTGGCTCGAAGCAATTTCCTGATCTAATAGCCTCAAAGTAAATGTTTACTGGACCTTACTGATTTTTCCTGATCTTTATTGACCTTAGAGATGGTCTGTCTGCTACCTGTTTGCCATGCTTTACTGAGGGCAAGATGTGTAGCTAAAACTGAATAAAAAGCGGGTAAGGCCACGTTTCGGTGTGCCTCTCCAAGAGAGAGGTCTCCACCTGGCCCCCATGCCTTCTAAATTCATATTTCTTGTATAGCATTTTCAATTGTGCATCAGCCCCTCCTTCAGATCCTCAACCCTAGTCGTGCAGGTCGCAGCAATTTTTTAAAAAAGAATTGATAAGAAGAGGTCCAATTCTGGATATATTTTGAAGATGAAGCCAATGGAGTTTTCTGAAGAATTGAATGCAGGGTGTGTGATAAAAAGAAATCAAGGGATGACTCTATGATATTGGACCTGAGCAAATGGAAAGATGTAATTGCTTTTAATTGAGGTTGTGAAGCAGCTGGGAAGAGTAAGCTGGGAAAGAGGGTGAGAATCAGCAGACCTGTACAATTTGAAATGTGTAGTAGGTGTACAGATGAAGATAACAAGTCAGCAGTTGGGTATGTGGGAAGAGTTGCAGGCTAGAGATAGAAATTTGGGAATTTTAATGCACTATTTCTGAAGAAAGGGTTTAGGATAGGTAGAAATAATTCAACAGAAATAAAAGAGTCATTATTTGCAGATGACATGATATTATACATGGAAAACCCCGAAGACTCCATCAAAAAACTATTAGACTTAATAAATGAATTCGGCAATGTAGCAGGATACAAGATTAAAGCCCAGAAATCTATGGCTTTTTTTATACACCAATAATGAACTCACAGAAAAATAAACTAAAAAAAAAAAAAATCCCATTTACCATTGCACCAAAAAAATTAAGATACCAAGGAATAAACTTAAATAAGGAGGTAAAAGACCTATACTCGGAAAACTACAGAGATAAAGTGATAGAGGAAGACATAAACAAATGGAAGAACATACCGTGTTCATGGACTGGTAGAATCAACATCATTAAAATGTCCATACTACCCAAAGCAATTTATAGATTCAATGCAATCCTCATTAAAATACCAACAGCATATTTCACAGACCTAGAACAAACTCTCCAAAAATTCATCGGGAATAAAAAAAGACCCCGAATAGCCACAGCAATCCTGAGAAAGAAGAATAAAATTGGAGGGATCGCAATACTAGATATCAAACTATATTACAAAGCCACGATCCTCAAAACTGCCTGGTACTGGCACAAGAACAGGCACATAGACCAAAGGAACAGAACAGAGAACCCAGAAATAAACCCAAGCCACTATACTCAATTAATATTTGACAAAGGAGGCAAGAGCATACAATGGAGTCAAGACAATCTTTTCAATAAATGTTGCTGGGAAAATTGGTCAGATACATGCAAAAAAAAAAAGAAACTAGATAACCAATTTACACCATACTAGTACACAAAAATAAACTCAAAATGGTTAAAGGACTCAAATATAAGACAGGAAAATCATAAAAATCTTAGAAGACTCCATAGGCAACAAAATATCAGACATATGTTGTAGCAATATCTTTACTGATACAGCTCCTAGGGCAATGGAAACTAAGGAGAAAATAAACAAATGGGACTATATCAAAATAAAAAGCTTCTGCACAGCAAAAGAAACCATCAACAAAACAACAAGAAAGCCCACTGCGTGGGAGAACATATTTGCCAATGTTATCTCAGATAAGGGTTTAATCTCCAAAATTTACAGGGAACTCATATAATTTAACGAAAGGACGATAAATAATCCAATCAAAAATGGGCCAAGGACCTAAATAGACACTTTTCGAAAGAGGACATACAGAAGGCTGAGAGACATATGAAAACTTGCTCAAAGTCACTAATCATCCAAGAGATGCAAATCAAAACAACAATGAGAGGTACCATCTCACACCTGTCAGAATGGCTATCATCAACAAATCAACAAAGGACAAGTGCTGGAGAGGATGCGGAGAAAAAGGAACCCTCTTGCACTGCTGGTGGGAATGCAGACTGGTGCAGCCACTGTGGAAAACAGTATGGAGTTTCCTCAAAAAGTTAAAAATGGAACTCCCATTTGACCCAGTAATCCCACTTCTAGGAATATATCCCAAGAAACCAGAAACACCAATCAGAAAGGATACATGCACCCCTATGTTCATAGCAGCACAATTTACAATAGCTAAGATTTGGAAACAGCCTAAGTGCCCATCAACAGATGAGTGGATTCAAAAACAGTGGTACATCTACACAATGCAATACTACGCTGCTATAAAAAAGAAGGAACTTGTACCATTTGCAACAGCGTGGATGGACCTGGAGAGCATTATGCTAAGTGAAATAAGTCAGTCAGAGAGAGATAAATATCACAGATCTTACTCATTTATGGAATATAATGAACAACATAAACTGATGGACAAAAATAGATCCAGAGACAAGGTAACACTGAACAGACTGTCCAACCTCAGAGAGAAGGTTGGGGGATTCGGGGCTGGAAATCAACCAAAGGACTTGTATGCATGGATATTAGCATAACCAATGGACACAGACACTGGGGAGGTGGGAGCTTGTCCTAGGGGGTGGGAGTGGCTAGGTAGGGGGAGGTCAATCAAGGAAAAAGGAAACATATGTAATACTTTAAACAATTTTAAAAAAGGAAATAAAATAAAATTTCTCTGGACAGATCTTTTTACTGTACAAAGTCAAATATCTAATTTAAAAAAAAAGTTTGGAGATCATTAATGACTAGGAAAACAAACATTCATATTTTGTTAGTAAAAATCTTCAGTACTATTAGCAAAACTGCATATACTCAAGTAAGGTTCAGGCATGAAGCTCCTCTGAGTTTGCCCAGTATCATGTGGCTTGCAACCAACTTGGCAAAGTCTGGGCAACCCACTGCATACTCCAAAGATAAGGAGAGAGGCTTCCACCTGACAGCCTGGGTCTACCACCTTCCCCACAGCAGGGAAGGAAAAGGAGCTGTTCCTCTCCCTCCCTCCCTCTGCCTCCAACTCTGGGTCAAAGTTCTTAATACCTCCAGGTTATACATGGTCTCTCTCATTCATGAAATTGTATTTGGTTGCTTGCTTTTTAGAGGACATGACTGCCTTGAAAGCAAACTATTAATCTGATTTTAGAGTCGTAGGCTTCAGAGATAACTGCAATCTGTGTGGTATGATTTGAAGAAGCCAGGAAAAAAAAATTGTTTCCCCTCCAGATTCCTGAAATTCCACATTAGAATGAAAGGTGAGAGTGCAATGCCCAACTTGGAATGACCAGGACTGGGGGCTCTCCCACAGATGAGCCAGTGGAGAGAAGAAAGGCAGTAGTTGAGAAAAGGGGCCCATAAAAAAGGAGGTTTGAGAAAACAAAATCAAACTCCACCTCACATTTTTGTTAGTGTGAGTTCTACTTGGCCTATTCCCAACACCTGGAACATAATAGGTCACAAATATTTGTTGAATGAATGAATTAACTCTCTCCTAGATTTGAGGAAACAGACCCTCCCCCACTCCAAAAAAAAAGCATCTGAAAGGAAAGACAAAAGAATCAGTTCTATGAATGGGATTAATTTACTCTCCTAGTATTCACTTGGGAATTGGGGGGGGGGGGGGGGGGTAGGTAAGCAATTTTCCAGGACCCTCAGAAGCTCTCCTCCAGAGAGTATCCCCCTCCACAGGCACCAGAAATTGCTCCTGAGGCTGGAGCATCACAAAGGCTGATTCAAACCCCATATGTCAAATGTGCCATCTTCCACCTGGGGTTCCGGCCCGTGAGAACTGGGGAGGAAAAATAGGTGGGGTGCTGGAGAGAGCCCTGGGCCCAGAGGTGCTGACCCAGCCCCGCAGCGCGCTCTCCCGCCTGGCTTGCAGTGCTAAGCTCAGCCCAAGCGCCTCCCTCAGCCCTCTCCTCCGCCCCCCTTCGCCCTCCCCCTTTCCCTCCCTTTCTCCTCCTCCTCCTCCTGCCGCTGCAGCCACTGCCAGACCTCGCCAGTTCAGACCCACGGGGCTGCCCTCCCCTGCACTCTCCCCTCGCTGCCCGGGCCCGGAGCGCAGCGCTGCCGCGCAGGTAGGAGCCCCCGACGCGGGGGTCACACCATTGCGCCTAGTGCCCGCAGGGCTGCGCGCCGGCGAGCAAGTGGGATAACCTGAGGGGTGCAGTGTACCCGAGAACTGACCCAGACTTTGCAGGATCTCTCAGGCAGAGAGGGAGGTGGAGGTGTGCGGTCTGGGAATGCGATTTGTCAGCCGGTGCCAGTACCAGGGTGACATGTTTGTATGGGCATGTGTGTGCGCGCCAGCAATCATCAGACAGGGCTTTGACCCTAAACGAGATTTTGAAATTTTCAGGGGCTAATGTGAGAGATTTAAGACGCACCTGGATTCCACAGGCGCTGGTAAAAACTGGAGCGCTGAGCAGCTCCAGGGATTGCCGCCTGTTAGCCTACTGTTAAGAAAAGGGACCTCAACTTCACTGGAGGCGCCAGGCCCGCCACCCCGAAACTCAGGCTTCGGTGTGGTCCCCCGGTTCAGGCCTTAGGTAGCCCCAGTCCTGAAGGTAGCGTGTCGGGGACCGAGAAACTAGCGAGACACAAGGGAAGCAGACGCTCCTCCGCACAACCTGGCGCTTTTAAACAAAGCCGCGCGCAGAGAACGGCGTGGAAATACCACTTTGAGAGTTGGTGCTGGGGGATGTGAGAAGGAGCTCTTGAGGGGCAGGTATTCTACTAGAACTGGGAAGAGATTGCCCCAAGTTTTGTTGTGGTGTTTTGTTTTGTTTTAAGTGTGAGGCCAAGGTAATTCATATTGGTTCGCAGGTATTTCTACTGAGCTGTGCAAAGAACTTTACTAGCTGGAGGTGAACTTATGGGGAAAAGCCTTAAGGTTCAAGGGGATAGGAGATTTGCTGTCCCACCTTCACGCTTGTTAAATAAATAAATAAATAAATAAATACCACCTCTTTTGCAATTAATTACCCTCAATTATTTTCCCTTTGCCTCATTCTGGAGCCTGTTGTGTAGGTGCAGTATCAAAGGTACGCTGTGTGTCCTTTGTATATGTTTAGCACAGCCGGATGGAGTGGAGTGAAATGTAACTCTGCAGCCTTGTTACAGTCCTTGGTGCCTCCTTTGGCCACTGGAAGGTTGAGGAGGGGGTGGGGAGTTGAGAAAGTAGATTGAAGTTGGGTATCATGGAGCCTCAGCTTTTCCCAGCCCTCCTTCCTTGCTTGTTACCTCACAGCTAAAGTTTTGTTCCTTACCCCTCAACTGATACTAAGCATCTCTTTGTCCTGTGTTTTCTTTGAGATTCACGATGTTGAAAGCCATTTTCCTAACTATGCTGACTCTGGCGCTGGTCAAGTCACAGGACACTGAGGAAACCATTACATACACGGTAAGGGGTGATGGAATTTGAGATAAGTGCTGTTCAAGCAGGATTCTGTGACACAAGGGAGACTTTATCCACTCTTGCCAGTGTATGTGGACTGCACTCAGAGAGGGTAATAAACTATGCCTTAGCATGGTTCACGTTTGATTCCTTGTAAATTGCAGGTGGTCCTTTCTAAAGTTCATTTAGATTACCAATTGAGATAGGGACTAAGATGTAATTAATGATCTGTGTAAGGCAGAGAGAGAGAGAGAGAGAGAGAGAGAGAGAGAGAGAGAGAGAGAGAGAGAGAGAACCATTTTAAAATGAAAACCAAAGTAAGCTACATGGTTCAATAAATTAATGGGTGTCAGGAATTGGAAAACCAGGATTCCTACATGCATGCAGATGAAACCAAAACTGGCAGAGGAAGACTTTAGTCAAAATCAATAAACATCAGAAAAGCACTTTGCCTCATTTGTACAAGTGATTTATGTTCTTAGGTAAGCGGCCTTTATTGACTTTATAAAGGCTGATATTCATTTATAGTATAACATATAAATGCCCTTGCGATAAACTTCATGTGTTACCAGGATGTGGAATTAGCTCAAGTGGTTTTGAAATGCATTGTGTGAAATTTGATTTTGCATTTTCTAATTAGCATATCTGATATTTCCAGATAATATCTGATTAATTAGTTAATTGCATGGGTATGCATAACTAATGTTTACTAAAATATTGAAAATATCATCTGACCTCTCCCACTGCCAAGAGTGGATGTGGTGAAAACAGAGGGCGGTACTTACCTCACTTCTGGTGAGTTTGCACCTCTGTTTTGTGTTCTTTACTCTTTAATCAGTGTTGTGAGGCAAATGGCATTTGTCCTGAGTAAAAATATGAAAAACACATTTTTTTACTTGTTTTCAATTTAAAATTAAGTAATCCTACTTAGAAGAATGTGAATTTTTTTTAAATAAACTTTTTAAAAGTGAGCTAATGTCAATTACTGATAATAAACATTATATCACTTTTTTGGTACCATATTATCCCTAGAATGATAGTATTCATCTGGCAAATGTTCCTTGTTGTTGTTCAAATCAACTATCAATCAAATAGGGTTTAATATAAATATTTTGTTAACCTAATGGTAAATGTAATTTGCTTCCTCTGCTGAAGATAAATAAAGCAAGAGAAATGAATACATGTGTTGTTTATCTTCTACTGAAAATGTTTTGTTATGCAGGCTAAATTAAACCTTCTTAGTTTAAGTTAGGGAGCTAACATTAAATTAGCTACCCACTTTTACATTCATCTAATAAAAGATTTTATAGCTTTTATAATTTCTTGTTTTATACTCTCTCCCCTTTGCTAATCACTAAATCTTATTCATTGTTAGCAGAGAAAATTCCCTGTGGATTAAACACAATTGTTTTAAGATTACACACTAGGGCTCACTATTATGACAACAGATTTCCTAGATATGTCATCCTTTTTGTGCTAAGATTAGATCTATTCTCTTTTGAATTGTGTATGCCTAATGATTAGTGGTTGAAGAATAAGATGTAACTATTTTTTAAGTATCCCACGGTGGAGACATTATCTCCTTTCATTCTCACAGAAAAGTATAAGGTAAGTGGCATCATCTTCCCTTTGCTGAGAGTAGAACTGAAGATCTGAGAGAGTATCTCATTTGCTTAAGGCTACACAGCCAGCAAGTGGTTAGCTAAATCCACTCTAGGCTTGTATAATAGTAAATCCATATTAAAGGTACTGGAACTAAATATCTATAGCAAACTGAAATCTTTTCTATTAGCATACAGATTATTTAAATGAACTATCATTTTGCATGGCTTGAAAGAGGTACTTTTCAGAAGGATGGGCACATATCCACAAGATAGCATCCCCCCTCCATATTAAAGATAGGATGCATTCAGTTAGTTACTCACCAAGTATCTGCTAAGTGCATAAGCAGTTCTCATTACTATCAAAAGAATTTAAGTTTATTTGTTTACTAAGAAAATTCACACCTTAACCTCAGGGAATTTACCCTGGGAAGATACTGTTAAAAACCACAAAGTTCCTAAGCAAGTACAAATAATATTATTATACAGGTTATACAAGTTGCTAAAGCAATAGAAAAGCAAGGAGGTAATTAATGTGAGTGGTGGAATATTGGAGGAGATAGAACTCTGTGCTGACTCTTGAAGGAAGTAATGACTTTGGATTAATCCAGAAAGGCTGAAGAGGCACCTGAATCAGGAAGAAAAGAAATTGGCATAATCAAAGTCTAGAAGTGTAAACAACCAAGACAATTCCAAGAGGTGACCAGGTCAGATGGCCTGGAGCTGGGTAGTAGGGAGAACCTGGAGATGATAATAATGAGAGATGAAAGGTCTGTAGACCACTGTGATCTCTTAGATGGAGTAACAACATAACCAAGAGAGCAAGAAAGATTGCCATGGAGGCTGTTGTGCACCATGTAGAGATATGGAGACCTGTTAAGGAGCCTTGCCTACTCATGAGGCCAGGAAGGCTTATACTAATTGGTAAATACAGAAATGGACACAAAGTCAGCAGAACTTAAAGGAAAATCATTTGAAAAGTCAATATTGATGTCAAAATTGTAATCCTGGTTCCTAAGAATGGTGGTAGTGCCTTGCTTGAACAGTGTTTGGGAAACTGGGAAAAATGAGTTTAGGAGATAAAGTAAATTTAATGTTTACCCCGCTAAGTTTCAGATATCAGTAAAATATCTACATTGACCTGTCTGTCTCCATTCAGCTATTTACTTGCCAAGCATCTGTTGTGTGCATAAGCAACTCTCAGCTCTATTAAAAGAATTTATTTTTTTGTTTACTATAATTTTTCTCAATACTTCCTGACGCATCTTTCTTTTCTCAAGAAATAGCCTCTGCTAAGTGAAATAAGCCAGTCAGAGAAAGACAGATACCATATGATTTCACTTACATGTGAAATCTAATGAACAAAATAAACTAACAAACAAAATAGAAACAAACTCAGAGATGCAAAGAACAGACTGACAGCTGTTAGAGGGGAGGAGGTTGAGGAGAGGGGGGAAAAGGTGAAGGGATTAAGCAAAAAGCAAAAAAACGCATAGACAGACAACAGTATGGTGACTACCTGAGGAAAAGAGGGGTAGATGGAGGTAATAGAGGGTAAAGGAGGAATAAACCATGATAGGAGACTTGACTTGAGGTGGTGAACACACAATACAATATACAACGTATACATGATGTATTATCGAATTGTACACATGAAACTGATATAATTTTTTAACCAATATCACCCCCAATAAATTCAATAAAAAGTAAAATAAAATAGAAGTAGCACCTAGATTATCTGTATCAGAGTCATATGGGATGCTTGTTAGGAAGTCAGATTCCAGGCCTCCTACCAGAATCTGATCTTTTGGTTGGAACCAGCACCTTGGGGATTCTTAACCATAATACAGTTTGAGATTCACTGACCATCAGTAAGAATTCAGTTCCTGTCTGTCCCAAAGAAAGGTTTCCCAGATTTGGCCCTGTCTACCTCTCTAACCTTATCCCCACCCACCCACCCAAGACTACTTGAAGCTCCATCCCCTCTTTACCAGTTTTACTCTTATAAGTCCCCATTCACTTGTGGCCTCCCTCACAGAGCCTTTCCTTCCATCCTGTTGTGCCCACCATATCCCTGGGCAGAGTCCACCACTCCTACCTACATGCATAGTTGTGTCATGGCACCTAACATCTTGTTCCAACTTGTCTTTCTCCTCTTCTGGCCTATGAGCTGCTTGAGGACAGGGAAAAGGGCTTCATGATCTTTGCATTCCCAGGGACTAGGATGGTGCGAGAAGGTACTTAATAGAAGGTTCAGTGAGTGAACCAGAGGACCTGTGGAAGCTGCAACTAGGAGGCAGGCCAGGGTGTGAGAGGAAGGCTCTGAACCCAGCTGAATGGGAATGATAAGGAAAGCCAGGTGCTGGAATGCTCTAAGAGGATTTGGAGAGGGAAAGAAGAGGAGAGTCAAGGGCTGAAAAAAAGAACTCAGTTGGTTGTGGGGTTTTTTTTGGTAAAATTTACAATGTGGAAGAAGAAGCAAATAAAGTAAAAAAGACCAGAGCAGTCAGGGAGATTGGAAATTAGTATCAAGACAGGGAAGAATTCCAAGAAGATGGTCATGGGTGATTATACCAAACACAACAGTAGAGTTAGGCAGCTGATGATTGGGAAGGGATGCCTCAAGCAGGACAATGCACAGATTTGTCTTTAAAAATAAAAAAAGAAAGAAAAGCTAGAGAATATTAAACTACCCATCTCCTCATCTATCTAGGAAGCCAGTGCAAAGATTGTTGCCATAAGAATGAAACTTTTAGAGTGACTTCCTAGGGACTGGATACACCAACTAACTGTCTCCTGGCCCCATCTTGATGTTTTCTTCACAGCAATGCACAGATGGATATGAGTGGGATCCTGTAAGACAGCAGTGCAAAGGTGAGCCAACTTCAAAGACTTCCCATCTGAACATAGCTTTCTGTGTCACTCTTCATCTCATGCTACTCTTTCTGTACTATTTGTATTATACCAAAAAATATATGAGCATATATGTATATGTTCAGTTTTCCCCCTAAGAAGACTCCTGACTTATTTTATTATTCACTGCAGATATTGATGAATGTGACATTGTCCCAGATGCCTGCAAAGGTGGAATGAAATGCGTCAACCACTATGGAGGATACCTCTGCCTTCCTAAAACAGCCCAGATTATTGTCAATAATGAACAACCTCAGCAAGAAACACCAGCAGCCGAAACTGTGGGTGCAGCTGCAAATGCAGTCGCAACCTCGAGTGCAGCTGGGGGTGTAGCAGCCAGTGGCATGGCATCCAGTGGAGTGGTGCCTGGGACTGGTTATGTTGCCAGTGCTGCTGCAGTTGCAGGTCCAGAAGTGCAGACTGGCCGAAATAACTTCGTTATCCGGCGGAACCCAGCTGACCCTCAGCGCATTCCCTCCAACCCTTCTCACAGGATCCAGTGTGCAACAGGCTATGAGCAGAGTGAGCATAACATCTGCCAAGGTAAGCATGACTTCTTTTACTAACAAATAGGTTCTTGCCCAAGTGCACCACGTGGTGAAAATAATAATCACACATTTTTGACAGCTTCTCACATGTGCCAGACATTGTGCTAAATGCTTCGCCTGCAATAATCCTAAAAGGTAGTTGCTGCCCGCATAGTCGTCATTTTACAAATGAGGACTCAGAGAGGTCACCAGTTGTTCTCAACCTTAGCCGCACATATTTAGAGTCACTTGGGAGCCTTTAAAGCCTCTACGTTCAAGTCACACCCTAGTCCAATTCAATAACAATCTCAGGCATCAGTATTTTTTAAAGCTCCTCATGTGGTTCCAGCATGCAGTCAAGCTTGAAAACCTGGGGTCACACAGATGATGAGTGCAGAGCCAGCCTTAAGACCCGGCAGACAGGGCCAGAGTTACAGCTGTCAGAAGGAGCAGTCAGGTTATCCATGGGAATTGCTCTGTCAAGCTATTCCATACTAGTAAATATCCCCCTTTGGGTTCTCAAGTTTTCTTTTCATTGAACTTGCCACTGACATTTTTTCCTTATAATAGAACTAGAGGCCCAGGGCATGATTGAATCATGCACGTGTAGGTTCCCCTACACGCTTTTGCTTTTCGCGGTGGAGCTGGGTGCCTGTCCGCTGGTGCACCAGGCCTTTCAGAAGCCTCCGGCTCAGAGGAGGCTTCTGAAAGGCCTGGTGCCAGAGCAGATAGGCACCCAGCTCCCCCACTTTTGATGGTCCACGGCCGCTGAGGGGGGCTACCCTGCTGTTGAGAGGCGCAGGGGGCGGGACTCCCGCCCCCTGCGCCTCTCAACGGCCGCTGAGGGGGGCTGCCGCAGACACCTGGCTACCCTGCCATTGAAAGGCGCAGCTGGGTGTCCGCGGCAGGCCCCCTCAATGGCCGCGGCCGCAGATCTGGCCGTTGAGAGGCATAGGGGGCGGGAGTCCCGCCCCCTGCGCCTCTCAACAGCAGGGTAGCCCCCCTCAGTGGCAGCGGATCCGTGCCTCTCAATGGCCAGATAGGCCACCCCGAGTCCCGCCCCCCAGCCTCCCGCCGCCCAATCGTGGGCGTAGCAGAGTGATGGTAATTTACATGTTACTCTATTATTAGATAGGATAAAGAAATGGGGTTCCTGCTTCTCAGTACCATCTCCCCCACTCATACTCACATGTCTTTTAAAGCTCTCATTTGAACACATTTCACATATGAAATGGCACCATCTGCCTGGGTTTTTCTGTTTATTGTCACAAAGAGGACACATCACTGTGTATTCTAGAAACAGCTGTAGACTCATGCTAGCAAAGCAATAAGAATCTTGGGCTTTGAAGACACATAGGATAGTAGCTAACTGGACTGTGCTAAGGAATTCTGTTTCCCTCTTCCTACTTGACAAACCCTTTCAGATCTGCTTGATGTGGAGATTGTGTTACTGAGATAGGCCACAGGAGTCCCAGACTACTTTTTCATTGCAGGGCTGACTGAGTAGACCTCCTATTACACCATAAATGCCAGGTACACATTGGTCAATGGAAAGGGCCAGGAGTTCTTACCTTCTACCTACTCACGAGTGAGGAAGAGAGCACCTTCCTCCCTCAACACTGAGGAGTTCAATTGGGATCACCTAATTGCCTCATTAAGTGAAAAAAGCATCTTCTGGTCTCCTGGGATGCTGCCCCTCATTCATCAGTGTTGAGTTTTATCTCCTATATAAAAGGTAGTAAATTTTAAATGGCTTATAAATGAAGTAAGGAAATCTATCATGTTCTGACTTTTATTATTTTACTAGGGGCCCAGTGCACAAATTCGTGCACCTTGAAAGGAACTGTGTGCAGTGAGGCTGCGGTGGGCACAGGGGCAAGTCTCGGCCCATCCTCTGCGCCCCTGCCTGGCCCCTCCCACCTCAGCCTCCCCCACCCCAGTCTCCTGTCTACCGCAGCCCCATTCCCACCACCTCTGCTCCCACGCACTGCCAGTGCCTGCCCTGCTTGCACCCGCTGATGGCAAGGAGCAATTGGGGCTGGTGCCAGCAATGGGTGCGAGTGGCGGCTCCAGCGCCAGAAGCGGGTGCGAGTTGTGCTGTCTCCGGCAGTAGGTGCGAGTGGTGGCTGCTGGCCCTGATCGCCCCTCAGGAGCAGGGGGAGGTGGAGAAGCCCTAAGGGGTGATCAGGAGGCAGTAGCTGCCGCTCGCACCTGCTGTTGGCGCCGAGCGATCAGGGCTGGCATTGGGCGCTGGCAGTGGGTGTCAGTGGCAGCTCGGGCGTCGGCAGCAGGTGCAAGCGGGGATGGCGCCGGCAGCAGGTGCAAGTGCCTGGTGGGACCGCGGCACTCAGGAACAAAGAATTTTTAGTAACCACCAGAGGCTCACCCCGATGACAGTGACCAGCACCCTGCCTTGGTCTGGCGCCCTCGCTCACCTGATCCACCATCCCACTGCAGCCGATGCCTGCCATGTTCCGCGCTCTGCCACCAGCTGCTGACACCCGCCATGTTCCATGTGCACACCCCTGGTGGTCAGTGCACATCATAGCAACCAGTTGTTTGGTTGTTCAGTTGTTCCACCATTTGGTCTATTTGCATATTAGGGTTTTATATATATAGATATTTTGTGTTCAAGTTTTAAGTACCCCACAACAAGAGCTGTAATAGTGTCACTTTTCAGAGAGCCCATCATATGAACATCTGTTTTGTGTTACTGTCATGAGTCAGAATTCCAATATTGATGATGAATGCCTCAGCATCTGCTTAATATTCTGATATTTAGGATTATGTCAAGGAGATAACCTCATGAGGTTGTGTGTGTGTGTGTGTGTGTGTGTGTGTGTGTGTGTGTGTGTGTTTGAGTGAATATTGATTTAAAAAATACCTGCGTCTATTTAAGGTACCAATTTTACTTGTTATTGAAATATATTATTATGTTAGAAGGTTTGGTGATATTTTCCCTGAAACTGAAATGTTTTTCTGAAACATTTTCAGTATGACTTTTATATGCTGAATTATTTTTTATACTTCAGATGTATATTTCACTGGTACTTAGGAGAAAAAAAAAACACACAAATAAATGAAGGGCTATTTCCTAAAGTAGTTTATAGTCCATCATTGACAATTGTGGTTGAATTAAAAAATGATACCTATAACCAAATGAATAAGTTCTAGAATAAAATATATTTAGAACTTGCAACATTCATTGGTTACAGTAGAAACTGTATAATAACATGTGAATAATAAAAATGAGATATTTCTTTAAAAAAATCTAGCCTATTCCAACCAGTGTGGCCCAGTGGTTGAGCATCAAACCATGAACCAGGAGGTTATAGTTCAATTCCAGGTCAGGGCACATGCCCAGGTTGCATGCTCAATCCTCAGTAGGGGGCATGCAGGAGGCAGCCAATCAATGAGTCTCTCTCATCATTAATGTTTCTATCTCTCTTTCCCTCTCCCCTCCTCTCTGAAATTAATGAAAACATATTTTTAAAAAGATTTAGGCTATCTTACAAAGTTACTTTTCACATATTAAAACATTTATAATTCTTACTTCTTTAGGAAATTTGTATAGTGATAAGCTAAAACTATTAAATGTCTTTCTTATGGTAGATGTTATATATATACTTATTGATTGTACATAGGTTATTTCCCAAACTATTCTGCATAATTCAACCAATTTCTGCAACTTGGGATTGGGGGAGATCCCAATTGGGGTGGGGGAGATCTGTATAATTGGAAGCAGGGTTAAAAGGTTTTTGGCTGACTTACAACTTAAGTTGGATTTTCCAACCTCACAGATTTTACAGAGTGCCCACAAATGTAGATTTACTTAATTGTTGATAAAAAGGGGTTATTTCATATGATAACAACAGGATAATCTGTCTAGGGAATCTGACTAACAAGTCGAGTCACACTTATGCTCGTTTATTATTGAGCTAATCAAGCATGCAGTCCAGCTTCTTCTAATTGCCTACAGATGTATTACATTCTCACTTCAGGCCAGCAACACAAAATAATGTTTTATAACCGATGTGAAATAGTGGGGATCTCTGCTTAAAACAATAATGTGGACCTCTAGTACTGACATCATTGTGGAGTTTGAGGAGCCTTCTGTTTTAATAAATATCTCCACTCCCTTATAAATGATGTGTACTTATGCCCAGTAATCCAAATACATTTACCATGGTCGCTGGATTAGAATAAGTGAATGCCTGCAGATGAGTCATATTTGTATTAAAATTACTTCTTTTTCCACATATATTTTCAACAGGTACAATTTATCATTACATAACTTAAAGCTGAAGACATCTTTATATAATGGCTGAAATCTGTACTGTTTCAGCGTTAAAGTCAATTGTGCCTTTGAATGCACTATTACCAATCATAGGTGGACCTAACAATTTAAATAGCACCAGATATTTTTAAATACATTCTATTTTATAAATATATATTTAGCCAGCTGTCTATGTTTTAATATTTTGGGAAAACATGTTCCTTTTATTCCTTTTCTTAAATTTTTCCAGAATTTTTAAATTTTATGCAAAAACAAGGGGTTTAAAATGCAACATAACATCCGAATATCAATTCATATGAACAGGGTTTTTTTCATGTAATTTTTGTCAATTAATGATAATGCTGGGGAAACTATTCTAATTTCAAATGACAGGTGGCAGCTCTATAATTACTTGAAGATCATTTCATTGTTACATACCTGGAGTCTTGTATAAATAAAATTTTATAAATTAATAGTTTCTCCATGTGCTATCATCTGCCTCAAATGATATTCATCTCCTCCAAAAGAGAGTTGGACCTTTGATGACTCACTTTATTTTTCTACATCTTAAGTGCATAGTTTCTATGTAATCTTCCTCAAAGGAGATGGAGTTAGAAATCACTAGTTTAAGTTGAAAAAGGATTTTTAATCATATACAACTTTCTAAGAGTCCCATTCTTGTAGGGAAAAAAAGCATTTTGGAACTGACAAGAGAAGACATCGATTGCCCAATTTGAAGGAATTTGTTCACATAATTGAACTTTTGAAAAATTAAACATAGGATATTTTGTATAACTAGTAATTAATCAACTACTAAACTCATTGAGGATTTATAGGTATCATTACTAACCTGCTAAACAAACTGCTCCATCAAAAAATGAACTTGCCCAGCCAGTGTCACTCAGTGGTTGAGCATCAACCTATGAACCAGGAGGTCACTGTTTGATTCCTGGTCAGAGCACATGCCTGGGTTGCAGGCTTGACCCCCAGTGGGTGGTGTGCAGGAGGCAGCTGATCAATGATTCTCTTTCATCACTGATGTTTCCTCTCTCCTCTTCTCTGAAATCAATAAAAATATTTTTTTAAAAAAAGAACTCACTACAAATGCTTAATGAAGATTATGGAGCCAAATCCAGAATGCAGTTCCTGGCTTGTATTATATAAGGTGAAAAATGTGAAAACATACCATAGAGTTTCCAACCATCCCTGTCTACCCGAGACTGTTCTGTTTTAAAAACAGAAAGCCCCACAACCCTGGAAATGCCTCAGTTCTGAGCAAATGGGATAGTTGATCACCCCAGCACACCTCCCAATAATCAAATCTCCTGTACTTCACAGACAAGAGTAAGAAAGTCCCAATATTACAGCCTTTTTTTTGTTTAGGTTAAGGTATTGTTTGTCCAATGGGACTGTTTTTTGAAGTTTGTTTTAAACTTTCAAAAATTAAATCTCATTTATTTTTATGTACCTGGACAGAGCCTTTCTTTTCCTACTTGCCAATCTATCCATGAGCTGTTTCCACATTGTTCTAGATCACATGTGTAGGATACCTAGACATCAGTACCTACACACTTAGATACATGTCAGACAGCAGTTAGCTCATCTTACCACATTACTGCAGGGAAAATTTTACCACACAATTAAATATCATGCTTCAATTATAAAGTTTTGTTCCCAAATGTTTACTTTTTAAAATTTTAGCTATGTTTTCAATTATTTTATTTTGTTCTTATTTTTATCATCTATGACACAGAAGCAATTAAAAACCTAAAAAGGAAAAAAAAATGGCTTTTATAAAGCCTAAAGGAACAAAAAATGATACTCATGGTTAAAAAACTACCTCTTGGGGACCATCTATTATCTTCCACACATTTCTTCATAAAACATAAGGATAACTAAAGTACTATTTTGAAAAAAGAGTTATTGTCTATATATCCACTTTAAAAAAGAGAAACTTGAACTAGCACATACAGATTCTCGGATGCTAGGAACATCTTTTTTTTACTTCTTTCATTTGAAACTTCAGTGATCTCATATCCAGAAGAGGATTTGTAAATTATAGTGCAATCAATTGGCTCAGCATACCTTGCATTGTCATTGCCAAACAACTTCCAAATGCTACCCTTTTGTTGATCCTCACTAATGTCATTAGAATCTCTGGTTGCTTTTGTTAGTTTGTGAGGAAATGTTTAATTTTTGTTACATATCATTATACAGCCTCCTCCCAAAGAGCTTTGATCTCAGAAAACAGATATTTTGCAGAAGGAACACTATAATCAAGTCAATTATGATATTAACAGAAAATAAATACTTCAAGCAGAAAGTAAAATGTGTATTTAGCCTGCTTACAGTTCTTTGTTGTTTTTAGTTGTTAATTACCTTTGAATACCTGAAAATTCTCTAAAGCCCATCAATAGATAGGAGTTAAGTTTATAGGGAAAGCTTGATTCCTTTTTAAATAAGCTGATGCAGTGGGATAGAAATGATTGATTTCCTCCTGAAAAATCTAGCAATGTTTCATAATTTACCAAATACTGTAGTCATTGATTTTTTAATTAACTTAAGACTCATTTTTAATCTACATTTGTGAACGGTATGTATAGGAATCTGATTCGTGCACGTCAGAAAGTATCCTTAAAATTCCTTCATAAAAAATGAGTGACAGCTATTTGAGATGGAAGAATGGAAGAGATCAGTGTGATCACTCTTCCACGAAAGACTATTCCATATAACCACCTAACTCAATGATTCCCAAAGTGTGATCTCAAACTAGAAGCATCATCCGGTAACTTATAAGTGCAAAAATCCTGGGCCCCATCAGACCTACTGAATCTGTTAGGACTCTACTATCCCTAAACCAAAGACATAATAAGTGCAACCTAGAGGAAAAGGCAAAGAAAGAAAACGAGATCTTAACACTTCTCTATAAAACCTGCAAATGTGAAATACTATAACTGCCCTTAAATTGTCAGTAGGTAAAACTCTAAGTTATGTTATGGGTATGGTAATATGATTGGTGTTAAGAGATGCCCATAACCTCCATAGGCAGACTGTTTATGCTCATGACATAAACTTGTGAGATGAGGCAATGCTGTTTGGAGTTTCAGTTCATGAGTCACAAAAGAGGAGGTTGACTCTGACTGTGTTTAAAGCATCTTTTGGATGCACAGCTGACATCCCATTCTATTTAGACTCTATGAATATCATCAGATACTAGAAGAATATTCACATAAGTATCTTTTCAACTTAAACTTAATCAAAGATTTACTTCCCACCAAAGATAAGAAGATTCTTGTTAAAATTAGTTAACAATCTGTGAAATGAATTTCCTTCTCCTCATAGAAACAAAAAGAGCAGATGACAGTAGAATTGTAAGCCTGGGTGACTTCAGGAATGTGCACTGGTACTAGCTCATTATTTCTTTCTCCAACAGAAAGTCTCTGACTCTCTTCTCTGAAATCAACAGTTGCCCCATTTGTAAAGATTGCCTTTGCACTTGTTGAATTACTGGCACAATTTTATTCTTTGAAACCAGAGTAAACAAAATTTGCCCCAAATGTGTTTGATTTTGCATGAATGTACAAATAAGTAATTCACGCCACATCTGAAATTCATTAGCCTTCTTCGTTTTCCAGGAGGTAACTGCAAATTGCGCACTCAAAAATAAAACTGATCAAGAAAACTGCATTCAAATATTGGCAGAAGAAAACAGCTATCATTGCAAGCATTTACCCACAATTGCAGGCTTTCAGCTTGAACATAAATGATTTGTAAACATTTAATAAAGAAATGAAGAAATTACATGAAAGGAAAGCTGAGTGCTAGGTTACTGGCAGCAGCATGGATGGCTTATTGCCATCAATTTCATATGACCACAGATTAAAAGAAGGGAGACATAGTGAATCAATGTTATGTAAATGTGTACTAAATAGGCTAAAAATTTGAGATTGGGGCTAATTCAAATTCTAAAACTTGAACTACCTTTCAAATAATTGTTCATCTGTACTAGTCAAGGGTAACCAGGCAATACTGCAAGTGAAGTTGATCAAACAGAACACAAAACCATTCAGTTAGTGTTCAATAAATTTGATCAAGCTTGAGAACCACTTTCTGTTGCAAGGCACTTTGATAGAATCAAAGTAGAAAGAAGGAGTAGTCATAATCCTTACGGAACTTTGCATCATTGACCCATGAGTTAGCAAATAACAATAAAAGAAACAAACAGTTTAATAAAGACATAGTACATCACAAGAAGTACATGGCAAATTGCCAAAAAAGAGAAGTAAATGTAGTGTGTGACACAGGTCGCTTTACAATTTACTAAAATCCATATTTGGACAGAAAAAAAACCCACACATGTCCCCAGAAATGTGGTCAAGAACAAGAGTCTGGTTCCTCCCTGGAATGGCCCATTTAGGATAGGTTGATAAGGGGAAATTGGAAGGTCTGATGAGGAAACTCAGGTCCAAATAGCAGAGGAAGTAACCATCGTGTAGCCAAGCAGAACAACACAAAGCAGCATTGTGTCCAAGTTCCTTATGTCTTAATAATGGTTTCCCAGGAAAGTCCCCCAGAAGCAGTGTGCTGCTCATAGGAATGCTAACAAAGCAGGGGTGGGGTAGGTGAGGGAGACAGAATCAGAGAGTATACATGATACGGAGCCACTGCACAGAAAACATCTATTACCAGTTCCATCTTCAGTAACTCTCCCCAACAAAAATACTAGGGTGTTCCAGCTCTGTCTAAATATTTTCTCAAATTGTGTCCCATTTTACTTATTAATGAATAGGCACTAAACAAATGTTTGGTGTGTCTATGTATATGTATGTATGTTTAAATAAATGAATGGTTTGTGTGTGTTTTTTATCCTCAGCCAAGAATATGTTTATTGATTTTAGAGAAAGAGGAAGGGAGAGAGACATAAATTTGTTGCCTATCACATGCTCTGACCTAGGTATGTGCTTTGATTGGGAATCAAACTCTCCCCAGACCTTTTGGTGACACTGCAACCAACTGAGCCACTCAGCCAGAACATGAATAAATTAGTGGTTTTTAATCATCAGAGAATGCAGGCTTAACGTTCACTCTGAGCCCTAAAACTACCCTTGAAAATCAGCCATAGAGTACCATATGGATATAAAGTATATTTCCCAACTATATGTTTTCAAATTTTTCATTAATTTTGGAAGGCTTAGATATTTTTCCCATTTGAAGCTTAAGCCACTTGAAAGAAGAGCTATAAAGTCTATTTTTTACATCTTGAATTGTTAGGTTTTTCATAAACATTGGTGAATAAACAGGTTGCTGTTATTCCTAGAGCAAGACTAGTCATTGGAAATACTTAAAATCTGTTAACTCTCTGGCAAGCCATTTAATGAATCTCTGTGTCAATTATATCCTCCCTAAAATTCTAATGGTGAATAATGATGATACAGTTGAATTGGGGAAATGTTAATATTTATGACATTTGAAGTGGAATAATCATAAGGCTGGTAAATATTTATGTGAGCTCTCTGATATTATGAAGAAACGCAAGACACTTAAAGCTCTACACAATAAGAGTAAGAAAGGAAGAAGGGATCAGAACAGTCTATATTGGGCATTTCCCTCTATTGCAGGACAGAAATTATCCTTTTTAAATCTACTTTGTTCAAATGCTAAAGGGTAGAATCCAGGAAAGTTGGATGTAGGTGACTTAAAGAAGCTCAATTCTGAGCTAGTCCCAAGTAGGAAGAGCGGAATTGCTAAAGAAGGGAGAATGAAATCCTTAGACCCCAGGGGCCCAAGAAAAAGAAATCAGCTTACTGAAGACCCCTTGAGAGCTGATAACTAGCTTATACTTGAACTGTAGGGAATGGAACTAGAGAAAACCATTAAGAGCTATGTGTATAGCTTTATGTAAGCTCAGCTAAAGTGAGAATTATGACGGAAATTGGAACTACCTTTGTGCATATATAGTTAAATCTCAAAAAGCTCCAGGGTAGTGAAATAAGTTTTGCACTCTAAGGATCTGTGGGTGCTGCAAGGAATCTAATCCTACTTCTTTGAGTTCAGGTGTGAAACACAATCCAAAATGGGAAACAACTCCAGGTATGTACAACTCCGGTATGTACTCTGACCTAGGTATGTGCTTTGATTGGGTGTCCACCCTGGAGACCAGGTCTATCACAATCCATACTAAGGCAGAATTTTTGTTCAACAGTGATTGGTTGGATTTCACTTGTGAAATACTTTGTAGCAAGTCCTCCTCTCATACGTGCATTCACAAAACGAGCATGCCATTACATTGCTGTTGACAGTTTTACTATTCACTGAAAAACTTAAATATCTCAATATCTTTTAATACACCAAAATTAGAAAGAGCAGTATATGTCTGTTTTTCAGAGTCTGCTATTGAAACTTTCAAATTGTTGATTTCAAGAGCCTCCTTAGAGAATTAGATCAACTTGAATCGTTCTCCTAAAATATGTGAGCAATTTAGATATCGGCATCATTCGACTTTGCAAAACCCACCAGTGAACTTTTTTCTAATTACTACTTTCTGTAATTAAGATCTTTAGAGTCACTGTTGTGTAAGATTCTTTTCTCTCCTTATCCATGTTCTCACCTGAGCAATTTGTGATATTAGATATACCTCATCTAAAATAGGAAAGGAGATTCCAAAGGAACTTGTTAAAAGACACCTTAGAAACCTGTCTATGCAAGCTAAATACACCCATTCTTGCCTAGATTTAGTTTATTCCAACTATTTATACTCACACATGTGCACGCACACATACCAGTATACCCACTCAAGTTCATGCCCATATATACAGAGGTGCACAATCACAGAGTGCGCCATTATTTTTGGTAGGAAAGTAACAAGTACCAAAATTAAACTGATCAAAGCCGATAAAGCTTCTAAAATGGTTCAGAACACAGTTCCCATCTCATTATTCTCATAAAATCCACACTAGAAACTGCTTTCTAAATTCTACCTGTCACAAGAGAATAGAGCACCTTGGACAGCTACTACACAATTAAATCAACAAAACTTTGTTAGATGGAATATAGAAAGGGTCCACAAAATAGAAGTACAAGTATTAAGGCATAATCTCTAACACTCTCTTGCCTTAAAACTTCTGCAGCATCCTGGCCATTTTTTTTTTTTTTTTACTAATATTGCTTAGAGATTCATCTGGATTCCATCCTGACCCATCTTTGTAATCTATAATGAGCAACTAAATTTTTAACAAAACTTTTTAGGTACACCATCATAGATTGGATTAGAAAATAACTTATTTGGGACTTATATTGAGTCCCCAAGCTCTTTTATTCTTTAGAGTTCAGTAAATTATACAGTCAGGAGATAGCCCAGAATAAAATGCCACTGAACAAGCAAAGCAGAAAATTCTAGTCATTCATGATTAATTAAACTTTCCCAGTAAAAACTGTGGGCACTTTTTGTAAAAATAGTTCACAACCTAGTGTATCAGAAGAACCCTAATCCAGGGAGGTAACCAGAGAAAAGAGTCCTCCCAAACAGTCTGGCAAAGATGCAAGGTTTTGTTCTGAACTTCAACTGCATGACCTCCCTTCTTTAGTGAATGAAAAAAAAAAAAAGCTAATGATAAAATAGAAGCTAAGTAAAAGAAGTAAATTTAATTGTGGTGCAATTCAAGCAGGTAATGATTGTTCTGAAAAACCAAGGAAGAGTATTTGTTGAAATAGCTCATTCAAAAAAATGTTCAATAGCAAAGCCATTGTAAATTAGAAATCAACTCTAAGTAAACTAAAAAATCTTCTCATTGATTTTTCAGTTTTAAACAGAAAAATTGATTGTGTAAACATGCCAGAACAATAGTTTCCAATAAAACAAGCTATTACGTGTGGTTAATACCCCAAATAGACTATGAGAATATCACTCTATTAGAAAAAGAGCTTGGGCTATTTAGTTGTCATTGTAAAAACTTGGCCACAAGCAGTATTGGGGTTCTGATGAGGAGTTTTAAAGAACTGTTGGAAAATATGACCATAATATCAAAGTCAGGAGTAGGCAGAATTACATATTACCAAATGTATTATGAATCTATTACCAAGTGGTTTTAACTGTATATTTTTTTGTAAAACACACAGTTCCCTGGTCTCATCTTCAGGGAACAGTTTATAATGACAAGAGAAAAATAAGAAAATCCGCAAAAAGGAAGGTTACATGAATTATTTGATTAAATATGAATATTTTTTCTATTTTCTCATGAACTTAAAAAAATCAAGAAAGGTCTTAAGAAGTGAACAAAACTAACTAAAAGCAATGGGTCTGCCTATTTCTCAGTGTAGATCTCGAATTAGAAAAAGAAGAATCAATCAGTGTACATTCAAATTCAGACCTAGTCTTTGCAGTTGATTTGGAGAGCTGCATTTAAACATTATTCTAATGACACATCACTGTTATGTCAACTAACTCAGCAGAAAGACCACACCATTTTCCCTCTTCTCCGTTACAGTTAGGTGAACCTCTTAACTACAAAGATCACAACTGGGTAACTGCCATCACTAAAAATTCACTATATAAATGTTGCTTGCCCATTGATTGATTTTAAGTATATATACCACATGTTATTAGGATGAAACTGTGAAGCCAGCTATGGGACTTCCCTGACTCCTCTGCTGAGTGACTCAAGTAACAGTGACACTCTCTCCTCAACACCACCTACCATCACTACACATCACTCTGTATAAAGATCAACCATCTAAGGAAAAACAAAAATGCAGTGAATACCTGTTAGGGTAGAGGCCAAGGCTGTATTCACACATTTGTGGAGAAAAACGCAAAGTAGAGCAAACAGCTGAGCCCTATCTTTCTCTTCCAGGAACCAATTCTTACCCTGAGAGATGGGAACACAAGCTGTAAAAGGAATGAGAGGCAGGGAAAAGAAAGATGTAGAATGGAACAGGAAGAAAGATAAAAAATGAGCAAGATAGGAGAGTACAAGATATTGAGCAAGCATAAGACTGTACCAATCGAAAATAGGTTCTACTGCAGTATCTCATAAAATGGTATTGTAATGACCAACTTTCCACCTATGTATGTATGCATAAATGCATTTTTTTCTCTAAGAAAACTGATGAAGGAAAAAGAAAAAGTGACACCTGAATAAATCAGTTTTTCTGTTTTTTACAAAATTGGCTATGGGAGTATTTTACATTGGGATTCATTTGACTAATATGTTTTGGGGAATCTCCTATATATTCTGTATGATAAACCAGTGCTTCTCAAACTTTAATGAACATGCATATATTCTGGGGGTCCTCTTAAAATGAAGATTCTGAATCAGTAGGTCTGACCGAGGCCCAAGATTCCACATTTCTAACAATCTCCCTGAGTTTGTTGATACATACAGAGCCCATCTCCTAGTAGCTCACAGTTTGTTCTTCCCGACAAGAAGCTGATAGGTCTAGTGATTCCTCATTCTCTATTTTCTGCATTTAGCAAAATGTGGTATAATTTGGATATAATTAGATTTACATGTAGTATTTTTCCCCAAAATATATTTTTCTCCTCTGGTTACATACTCAGTTTCTCTGATATAAATTCCATTGTAATAGCTACAGCTGTGATACATAGATATTTCCCTTTCTTCTTAATTAATAGAATTTTCTCATGTAGTGGAATGTTTTTAGTGCTTGAGTGCTCAGGAGGATCCCAGAAATTAGTCCTTGGCAGCAAAGAGTGGTAGAAACCCCATGAAACTCAGCAAGAGACAAAGGTTCCTATCTGCGTCATCCCTTAAGTGAGTCTGACCCTTTGAAGCCAGTTAATCTCTCTGGGCCTCCGGTTTCTCAGCTGTGTAAAATGAGTTGTCCTTTCGACCTCTTATTCAATATAATTTTAGGGGGGAGAGAGAGAGAGAGACAGAGAGAGACAGAGAGAGACAGAGAGAGAGACAGAGAGAGCGAACTTTGTCTAGATTACAAACCTATATGGTTCTTGATTGATACATGCCTGGAATTTCAGCTGTTTTTGTTGATAGTAGTTCTTTGTCTTTCAAATGGTTTATCAGGAAAGCATACCAGAACAAGTTAAAATCTGCACTGGGAAGAATGTGGTGCATTCTGTGATTATAATAGCATTAATGACTCAGAAACAAAAAGCAGACAGTTCTAAGAACCTGAATCTTTATTGACAAAACAGTTTCACACCTTGTGCTGGTTGTTTGCTAAAAGAAGTCTGGACTAAATCACTGAAGTTTTAAAAACTGGATCACTGGAGTCCTTTCCCTGGGCAATGCCTTGGGTAATTATTATGATTCATGCCACAGCCCAGGACTCCATTTCAATCCTAGCTTAGAAAGGAGTTATTTTTATTTTGGTATGTACATATACTTTTTGCATTCATTAAACTCCTTTAAAATGTAAAGGTGGTAACACTAAACGTTATAGGCTCATTATTATTTCCTTGATTTCAAATTGATTTTCTGCTGTCATCGGGGAACTTGAGTACCTTTCAGCAAAGAACAATCTGTTTAAAGTCTAGGAGCTTGTTCATTTCACATTTTGGGATTTTTTTTTTTCAGCCTCAGTCTCAAACTATGCTTACAGCCAAAGCAATCAGTCTTTTCTGAGCTTATGCATTATTACCCATCATATAAGGAGATTATGAGCCAGCTATCTGTTGCCATCTAAAAAATTACCCTAAAATGTAGCAGTTTAAAACAACAGACATTTATTACCTCACAGTTTCTCTAGGTAAGGAATCAAGGTATGGCTGAGCTGAGTCCTTGGGCTTTGGGTCTTTCCCAAGGCTGCAGCTGTCTTCAGGCTTGACCTGAAGGATCCACTTCCTAGCTCACTCACTAATAGTTGTTGGCAGGATTTTCACTTCTTGCCTCTTTTCCTCCTTCAGTACCTTGCCACATACACCTCTCCAAAGAGCATCTTACAACATGGCAGCCTTCTTCATTAGAGTAAGCAAGTGAAGGGCAGGAGAACATGTCAGCAAGAGAGAAAGTACTAATGAGACTCAAGTCACAATCTTCTGTAACTTAACCACTGAAGTGACAACTGATCACTTTTGCCATATTCTGTTCATTAGGAACCAGTCACTAGATCCAGCCCACATTCAAGGGCATGGATGCCAGGAGAATGGGATCATTGAGAGCCATGTCAAAAGCTGCCTGCCACAATCCATAACTAAAATTCCCCCTGAATTGATTCCAACCAAACCTTTAGAGTTAAATCTAGAATTTTAAATAGTTTCAAAAAGCAAAATTTAAGTTAAAAAGCAAAATGCACCCACCTCCCCAGGAGTGTAGGAGACTGGATGACTCATTCAGATATGCAGCCTGATGGGTGTGGTTGAAACAGGCAAACTACTGTCCAAAAGAAGAACCTTGCTGCTTCTCACAGCTCCTTTTATATGAATTTACCCTTTTCTTCTTCATGGACTTAGGACTTCTGAAACGCTATCAATCCTTTCCAAAACCACTCCTAAATAATTATGACTATATCCTTTGATTTTAAAACTTCTTTTTATTAAAATCCTCTTTTATTCTACTCTACAAATAAACAATATCCATGAAACAAAATCTTTATGAGCAAACACAAAACTCTCTTTATTTTGCAGATTAGCATGTACCCACATGCCTGTTACATAAAAGAAATTTAAACTGTTCTTGCTTCATGTTAACTTTTGTCCTAGACATCTGTGATATTTTGTTTATTAGGAAATCATGGAAAATGTTCTCCATCTCTCCCATAGAAATCTATGTTCTGTTTTGGTCACATTTTTCCTCCTACAGTCTACTCAAAAGCCTGCTCCTAAAATCATCATTTTTATGTGTAATGGTGTTTACTTTTTTTTTTTTTTTTTTGCCTCAGAAGTCTACTAGGAACACATGCTGAACACAACCTAAGTTTATAATAAATAGATTGTGTAATAGTTAAAAATTCAGAAGCCAGAAAATCCAACATGAACTTTCTTGGGATTCTGAGTAGGTATCTTGATAGGGGGCTTGTTTTTCAACCAGAAGGCAATAAGGAAGTACACTAGCATGCTAAGAGAAAGGGAAAGATAAATTAGCTGAAATGGGGAAATCAGTGAAGGTAGAAACCAAGAAATTGAATCATGTATAGGAAGACCTGTAAAATGATGACATGTAGGGAAGGCCACCAGCCTCAATCAATTTCCCCTACAAGAATATTCTAGTAGTCAGATTGTGAATTAACCAAAGGGAAAGAATAATGGCTAATATAACTATTAAAAGGAGTAAGTAAAATCCAAAGAAAGGTTTTTTATTCCTTTAAGAACATGGAAGAGGACCAAATGTTCTTAAGTTGCTTTTTAAAGTACATAATGCAACATTATGTACATTTTCTCCTTGGTTCACTCTCCCCAAGAAGTATTTTCCAGATTTGCACAGGTGTCTCTGATGCTAATAATAAAACCTCTGTAGACCTGTGGAGTGGGTAGTAGGATAAATGGTTGCCTCAACCGCTAGGTAGAAGCCATCCTCTGGCCTCTGGCCTGGAGCATCGTGAGGAGGCTGGTCTGGTCCATGAAGCAGGCAGTGAGAGCTAGACCAGCCAGTCATATCTGGTTCCCTTCACTGGGAAGTCCAGAGGGAGAAAAAGCATTATGCTCGTAAGATTTCCTCATATCCAGTCATCTATTTACTAATACATTCTCTTGACATAAGTAGCCCCACTAAATTCCTCTTTCCTCATCACTAACTCTAAAATGACAGTTTAGGGATTATCTTTTCTGCCACTTACCATGAAACACAGCTCCAAACCAGTTTGTTATAGGTTTCTGAGCTTAACCACATAGCTCACAACTGAGTGGATAATCAATCATTCTATGACTAAATCCATCTGGAACAAATTTGAACAAGTGGCCATGTAGGTTTATTTTGAAAAAAAAAATTAAACTGAAACCAGGTTGATCTTTTAAATGGTTCAGAAGAAAAAAAATTTATATATATATATATATATATATATATATATATATATATATATATATATATCAGCAATGACATTTCCCCCCAGAACTGGTGCATGCTCTCTGAGGAAGACTGGGTCTGACTTACCCCTATTTTGCATTTGCTTTGGAGGAGAGTCCACTTCCCAAAGAATGAAGTCACAAACCCTCCTTAGATAGAAGGAAAGGGAAACACTGTGTGACCGGGTTCTCGCCATAACTTTGTGCTGATCTTAAATTCCCAAACACACAGTACTCAATAGAGTGATTATGGAACCAAAATAACCTGTTTCCAGCCATTCTGGTTGGATCCACAACATTTTGCCATGTAGGCATTAAAAGATAATTTAAGTATCTTGGCTTTTAATAACTCTTCCTTTTGCCCGGCTGGCATGGCTCAGTGGTTGAGTATTGACCTATGAACCAGAAGATCATGGTTTGATTCCTGGTCAGGGCACATGCCTGGGTTTCGGGCTTGGTTCCCCAGTGTGGGGCATGCAGGAGGCAGCCAATCAATGATTCTCTCTCATCATTGATGTTTCTATCTCTCTCTCCCTCTCCCTTCCTCTCTGAAATTAATGAAAATATATTTAATTTTTTAAAAAAAGAACTCTGCCTTTCTTTCCCTCACTAAACCCCATATTGTTAATATAAATTTAGGATATATTTTTCCATGTGTACTCTGAAATCTGCACCATTCATGCATTCATTTGTTAACTTTTTAGTCACTTATTCATCAGTTCATACATTGATGCATTCAGTTAATGTATATTCAAATTGTACTAGATGCCTACAAACCTCCTGTCTTGCAATGACTTTTCAATCTAGCTGAAGAGGTAGATTAAGGTCAGATTTTAAAAATTAAATGTTACAAATAATTCAATGCAACAATTCAAGTCAACAAAGCCCTAGTTGAGAACCTCAGTCCAGTGTAACCCATGGCCAAGGGTGGTTACTGAAAAGCCCTGGAGGAGTCCAGAGGAAGGATTGGTTGCCAGTTAGGACCTTGGGGAGAGAGTGGAAGTGACCCCCTGGGTCATGAAGGATGAATTGGATGTGAATAATCCTGAGGAGAAGAAGGCAGGTTTGCTGGGTGGACACCCTGTATACAAAACAGTGGTGACAGTATTGTATCCTTGTTTGGAGTGGGGGAAAGGAGGGCTACCGGGAGGCAGCAGGAAACAAGTTAGGAAAAGTCCTTGGAGTACAGTTATGTAAACACTGAATTCTTGGTTAAGCCATTTAGATTTAGTACTGACATAACTAGTAAAAGATTCTGAGCAAGGAGTGGCATAATGAAAATGCTACTTCTAGATAGTTGCAGGATGAGGAAGAAAAATAAGTATACACATGTAGTTAAATGTGTTAAATCATCCTAACAGATTGGGGTGCGGAACGGGGACGGAGAGGGCATGTATCAGTCTGATTTATTGAAAGGCGAGTAAGTTTCTTAAAAAAGAATTGGGTTAATGTTTAAGTACTGTACATATAATAACATTGCTAATAAGTGGCATAAAATAGAGTTTGATCCACAAGGACTATGTTCAGGATTTAATAATTTATTTAAAACTATTTCTAACAGGCACATTTATTATTTTTGCATACAAGTGCTTCTCCTGAGTCAAATGATGACTCTATATAAGTTCCAGTTGAGGTAGGGTAAACTGTACATAATATTGTTTAGCAATATATTCCTTTATAGGTATTACAAAGGTAAACATCAATTTATAAATTTTAAAAATTGTGTAATTTCAGGTCCTGTACCCCTGAAATAACCAATTAGGAGTAAAAAAGTACTTAAATGATCTTCTGAACAATCAGCCTTTCTGACTTACACCCATACCCATTAAACTGTAGAATGTTCATTAGTCATATGACTGAAGAAATATGGAGCAAGTCTCTAACCATAAACTATGTCTAAACATAGATCTTTAACAACAGTTATTCTTATTTAAACATGGTTAAGGCTATGACACTGCAAAATATAATGAACACAACCTGAGCAGAATCATGCTCTGATTATAACAAGGTTTTTGTAATTATAGGAAATTATAGTAGGAGGCAATTATCCATAGGCCCACTCTCCCCTATGAGTCCCTTACAATCTAATATGCACGTAAGCATGAACTAAGCAATGATCTGGTTGTAAGTACTGGAGAGCAACAAGTTCTCCTGATCTATTTAGGGGAAATGAATCTTCCAGTTAAAATTATATTTGTTTAACAATAACAATTTAAACAAAAAGAGGAAAGGCTGTTTGAGATTAGGGGTGAGGCTGGACAGCTAAGCTAATAGATCGAGAACTTAAGAACATAAGAATATATAATTTAGTTTATAGAATAATTCAAAGGAATTTTAACTGGATTTAGATCTCACTTCACTAAGCCACGATACTGGTTTTTGTTTTGTTGTTTGCTTGTTTGTTTTTGAAGACTTGCCCACAGCTAGAATTTTGCCAAGACTGAGCATCTGGTTTGTCCATTTTTTGATCTATTTAAAGTTTCTACTCTGGAACACTTCATAAATAAGTCATGCCTAGCCCTAGCTGATTTGGCTCAGTGGATAGAGCATTGGCCTGCAGACTGAAGAGGTCCCTGGTTCCATTCCAGTCAAGGGCGCACACAGGCTCAATCCCCAGTAGGGGGCGTGCAGAAGGCAGCCAATCAATGATTCCCTCTCATCATTGATGTTTCTGTCTCTCTCCCTCTCCCTTTCTCTCTGAAATCAATAAAAATATATTAATAATAATTTTTTTAAAATACACATGTCATACCTAGGGCCTGAGGAGATGACTTGTCAGTTGTCTGGATTTACTTTCTTATTTTATATTGGATTTGGGAATAATGAGATGGGGGAAGAAAATTTTAACATTTGCTTTGTTATTTACAGTTTGAGAGATGGCACAAGACCACAGATTAGGTATGCTAGAGCTGGATCCCTAAACATAATTTCAAGGTGAGAGATTATTCAATAAACCTGGTTTGAGTAACAGCAGATGGTGAGAATACGAGATAAAAGCATATAGTGCCTGCCTTTAGAGAGTTCCCAGTTTAAGAAGTGGACAGTAATTACAATGTGGCATTTTGAATTCCATTTTAGAAACTTCCCAGAGACGGTGACACCAGGCCTGTTTTAGGAAGTTGTTGAAATTAGCCTTAACAATCTGGGGGAAGGTAAAGGGAGTAGGGGAGAATGTTCCATGCAGAGGGAACAACATGTGCTAAGGTTATAAGTAGAAGACAGAAAAGAAGGGAATGCGTGTTCTATAATATAGAATCTATATGATTCAGTGTGCACCATGTGAGGGTAGGCAAGACTCAAATTATGAAGGGCTCCTGCATGTCATGTTAAAAAGTTTGGATTTTGCCCTAGCCGGTTTTGCTCAGTGGATAGAGCATCAGCGTGCAGACCAAAGGGTCCTGGGTTTGATTCTGGTCAAGGGCATGTAACCACGGTTGCAGGCTCCTCCCTGGCCAGGGCCCTGGGGGAGGCAACCAACCCATGTGTTTCTCTCACATCGATGTTTCTCTCTGTGTTTCCTTCTCTCTTCCACTCTCCCTAAAAGTCAATGGGAAAATATCCTAGGGTGAGGATTAATAGAAAAATAAAAATAAATAAAAGTTTGGATTTCATCTTGAAGATACAAAAAGGACGTAATCATATTTCTTTTGCACCAAGTGAAAGATGCCCTATACCAATTTGAAATACATTTATGTAAATGCAGATGAAGTCCACCCTCTTTGTTCACAAAAGAAGTAAACACATCATTTGCTTTTAAAACTTACTTCTGAATTATAAGTTCGTTGACCCAGTTAGGTAATTTTATTGTAACTAATAAAGACTGGTTTTATTCTCCATTTATAACAGTGCTTCCAATGCATATTAAGTATGGATTTCATTCTACAAATAGCACAGCTCTGTTTGTAAGCTTAAGTTTTTATCAAATTAATGCCATGGAGAAAATGTCTTAGCTCAGGAAAAGCTGTAAAAAAAGTCAAATCTTAAAAAAGTCTTAAAGTCTACTCAGCATATAGTGCATCGTTCCAGGCCATTATGATTTTGCCCACACAGAATATAACTGTAACTCAAATGATTTTACTGCTTGGGGTTTGTTCCACCTTAAAATTTGTTCTAAAACTTATTGGGAGACTAGTTTGAAAGTAAAATTGTAACTCAGCCTTTGCAGAAGCTACAAGAAGTTGTACATATTCTCTTTGTTTGGCATAGCATCCCATAATGTTGTAAAAATTTTGTTGTAGTGACAATATAATTGTATAAATACTATGGAAGCATGAGTGTTTTGCCAGTTTATAATATAACAGTGATAGAATTTATACATCAAACCTAATGGAGAGCTCAATTGGTACTTTCAACAGACCTAGGCCATAAAAGTATGTAAACCACTTATATGTGCCTAGGGTTATCCAGCTGCTGGTTTCCTGATGGGGAAAATGAGAATTCCGTAGTCTGGGCAAAACTTGTTTAGGACGCTGAGCCGGACAAAGTGCCAGGGGCACCCCTTCATCCTTAAGGTGGCTCTAGTTAAGGTGAGGTGGGGAACAGTCATCCAAGACCTCTCCAAGGCAGTTGACTTTCCAGAGCTAACAAGTTGGCTGCTACACTCTTTATTAACAAAGTTAATTTGTGGATACAGCTGTCCCAGAGATCAGCTGGACAGCTATTTTATGTCGTGATCTTGCATTGGTCAAAGGAACCTGAAAAAAGAAGCACAAAGAAGGTGGGCATGGACTGGACCTTTTACGAGGGGAATCTATTCTGTTAAAGGGGTTGGAGAGAGGCTCAGAGGCAAAGGTAGATTAGTGGCAACATGTATGTTGCATAAGGCAGTATGTAGCCTGGCTGATGCGTGGGATCATATAAGATGGCATTGATAAGTTGGAATCTAAGAAAGAGACTAGCTTTTACATGAAACCACTTCCTTTGTTGCATTGAGGTTCAAACCAATCATACAGGACCTCCTGCATTTTATTGATATCTACGTGCATAATCACAAGATTAGCTGGCAGGTGTTGGAGTCCTGAGGGCCTGGACAGCAGCCCAGCCTCACTGAGGAGATGAAGATGGCAGGGGCAGCCTTGCTGAGCTCCCAGTGGTGGGGGGTGCACTGAAGAGCCACAGTGTTGAGCATGAAACAGTACTCACAAACCACTGCTGAAGCACTCAAGGCCTACAGATCAGGAGGAGATGATCCTAACACTACCTTAGATATGGCAGCAGTCAGAGCAGAGCTCTCAAGTTAAAAACAATTGTCTATTTGGTTATGGTGAAATTGGGAAAGGGCAAATGCAAAATCAAATATTTAAATAGGAAGGAGTCAGAAATGCAGAATGGAGACATGTAAGTCAACTTAACCACCTGCTGATTTGTCATATTGTCACCATAAGCACAGTGTTTTTCCTGGGCTTTAAATTATTCCATTTTCTTGTTAATTGTCTCTGTTATCCTCTTAATATAGGAACAAGAGACTATCATATACACATATATAATTTACCTATGGCTATAAGGAAAGCATTTGGAGGAAGTCATTTAGTGTTCAAAGGAACCAAAAGAATATTTCCCTAATATGCCATGGTTTTACTCTATGACTAGCATAGCATTTAAAAAACAAAAATTGACTCTAAATCAAATGCTCCTGTATGGTAACATTGAATAAATGCTTCATTAGCTACAAATGATGTAGAAACTCCTTGGACTTGTTCATTTGAGAAGTCAGGCATCCAGTTTTGTCATCTTAGAGTCTAACTCTGAGCCTTGTCCTTATGAACAAACAACCAGAAGTAGTTGTCCTGACTTTCCATGCAGTTATATCTTCACTACATTTGAAAATATTCCCCATCTGTACTCTGGTTCAGATTTAAAATTTCATCACTGCTCAAAAGATAATGACCATACTGTCCTTCACATAGTCAATATAATAAGTAAAAATTGCTGAAATTTACATTTTCATAGCGAGAATTTGTTCACACAAAATTTTGTCTCAGAGTTACATATAGATTCTAATTACAGCTCTAGTTAAAGCTATGTTTGCTAAGTAATCTTTATAAACATTAACACCCCATTGCCATGAAAGGGTCCTATAGTCATCAACTGTCCTCTCACATCACAACATATTATGAAAAGCAAAAGACATTAGATTCTTTTGTTTTGACAGATTCCTTTTGTTTGAATTTTTTCAGTTTCTCTAATGAAAAATAACTTTTAAAAAGAAAGGCTGATTTGCTGTTCTTGAATCCATTCATCTGGAATATGCCAAAGCACAGGAAATCATTCAATGCTTTGGCATTCCTTCTGATTGGATTTCAATAATGATGGTCCACATTAAAAATTTGACACTGAGCAAGGGAATGAAGATAAGATGTATAACTAGAGCAAATAGAAAATTATATTAAGAGCCCTGACTTTTTGCTTGAATTTGAACTGAGACCTATTTGACTCTAAAACCCATGATCTTACCCACTCATCTGTCTCAGTCATACTTTATATCTTCCTATTAGTGAGTTGCATAAGAAAAAAATTGTATTCTGTGGTTCTCAGACTTTCTCAAAAGATCAACAAGTCCTCCCATAAATTTTAATTCCTGGTATAATGATTCTTGGCATAAGGCTAACAGAAACCTAGCATAAGCAACTAAAGAAAGATACAATCTCAAATAAAGCAATTTAGACCTTCAAAAGAGCATGCAGTGAGAAAATAGAATGATTATTCTAATTCTGAATGCCATAGAAAGAGATCCACAGTTGAAGGTCACTGACACAGGACCTCCTTACACCTATCTGGAAGCCTCACAGTTACACACCCATATCAACTACATATGTGCCTGAAGCCAAGGTTTTCACTTTAAGGTTTCCACAAACAAATTATTGCATTTCTAAGGAAAAATAATTCTAGGCTAATTTTAAAATGAACAATATGAATTGCTCAATTTTTCCATTTTCTTCTAAAATGAAAAGTTGGAATATGATAGACTCCACCGACGTGCTTCCTACAGTAACCATTTTAAGCATTTAAAACAGATTTAAGAACATAGATTTTTTTTCTTATCTGTGTTTAGTAATACCACGAAATTCTCTTAAAGATTGCCTTAGTTTGGCATCTACCTTTAGCATGCCAGCTGCATAACTGGTGGGGGTCCGTTTCCTTTTGTACTTTACCGACATAGAAACCATGTGCAGGGCATCTTTCCCCATGAGACTTTTTTTTCCAGAATTTACACTGCCAAACAGGCATTAAGCTACTCTAAATTCCTGACAAGTATGTAACCTTGCAGGTACAGAGTAGTGCATTTAAACATTCAGGAGAACTTTCTGTTCATCTCACTCTGCTAAAGGAGCCATTTAATCCTGTCCAGAAAAACGAGTCCATTTTAGACCCTCTTTTGAGTCTATAGATTAGAGAGACAAGTCACTGCTGAAAAATGAAAAAGAGAAGATACAGAGACCTATAATCATGGTCCCCACGAAAGCAAGAGCATGTATTCATGTTTCTTCAGATTTAACATTTAAGTTAGGGCAGTGGTCAGCAAACTCATTAGTCAATGAGAGCCAAATATCAACAGTACAACCATTGAAATTTCTTTTGAGAGCCAAAAACCGACTTCTGCGCATGGGCCACGAAGTTTCAATCGCACTGTACATGCGCGCCCACACGTGGTATTTTGTGGAAGAGTCACACTCAAGGGGCCAAAGAGCCGCATGTGGCTCGCGAGCCGCAGTTTGCCGACCACTGAGTTAGGGGAAGAGAGAAGAGCCAAAGAATGAATACTTTCTACAACAGCAATCAGGAATTCAGCAGAGTGAGTTTTAATTTCAGATTCTTAAAGTTATGGGAAATCTTTGAGTATATATAGTCCAAATTTGTTTTTGCCACCAATGAAAATGTAAGGTAAAATGCCCACAAATTCATTTAAAAGTCCAAAGACCGTTTTACATGCTAGCTTAAGAAATCTTTAGAATTGAAACCATCATAGGGCCCACAATTTTACTAAACAGAATCTTATTTTGTCCCCTATTGCCTTTACATACTTGAACTAACACTTAGGTGTTTTTCCAATGCTCTGGCTTTACAGCACTGAAAGTGCTTTAACACAAGAAAGGGGGTGGAGGGGACCTTATAGCTATGCGTTTCAAACACAATTTATCAGCAAATTAAATTCAAGTATGCATGACAATCCATGAATAACTTAGGAAAAATGGTTACTATAGTATCAATTTGGAAAAAAACCTTATTTGGTATAATGTTATAGTAAAGATTTGGGCACAAGTTGATAGTTGTTCACATTTAACATTTTGATTATTGAATAAGCTTAAGCCTTGATATGTTGAAGGCTGCAGAGTCTTCATGAAATTTTCTTAAAACAGAACAAGGAATAATAAGTCTAGGATTTTTGTTTAATTTTGTAAGGTTGCTAATCAATTGACTATTTTTTAATTGAATTTAGTGGGGTAACATTAGTTAATAAAATTATTTAGGTTTCAGGTGTACAATTCTATAATACATCATCTGTACACTGTATTGTGTGTTTACCACCCCAAGTCAAATCTCCATTTATGCCCTCCTTACCCTCTTCTACCTCCCCCACCCCCTTTCCCTCTGCTAATCACCATACTGTTGTCTGTGTCTATGAGGTTGGGGTTTTTTTTTTAATTTTTTTTCTTGTTGATTTTTAGAGAGGAAGGGTTGGGGCAGGGAGAGAGAAACATTGGTGTGAGAGCAAAATATTGATCGGCTGCCTCCTGCACACCCCTTACTATAAATCGAGCCCAAAACCCTGGCATGTGCCCTGACCAGGAATTGAACCAGCAACCTTTTGATGCATGAGGTGGTGCCCAACCAACTGAGCCACACTGGCCAGGGCATGCGTCTATGGGTTTTTGTTTTTGCTTAATCTTTTCACCTTTTCACCCAGCCTCCCAATCCCCCTTCCCTCTGACAGCTGTCAGTCTATTCTCTGTCTCTATGAGGCTGTTTCTATTTTGTTAGTTATTTTGCTCATGAAATTCTACATATAAGTGAAATCATATGGTATCTGTCTTCCTCTGACTAGCTTATTTCACTTAGCGTAATACTAGCCAGGTCCATCCATGATGTCACAAAGGGTAAGATTTCCTTCTTTTTCACAGTTGAGTAGTATTCCACAGCTCTTTTATCCACTCATCTTGGTAGGGTAGCAGTATGTAGGAGATGTTCTGTGGGACCCATTGGAGCAGTTTCCTTCATCACCTGAGCTGGGTACTTTGTGTGGGTTATGTGAGCCTTCTTGTCGTAATTGAGTCTTGATTGTTACTGGCCCGTTCATGCCAAGTCTAGCTGGGTGCTTGCACACAGTTTATGAGATGCTGCTGACCACACAAAGTGAAATTCAACTCAGCAGGTTCTGGTTTTAGTAAGAGCATTTAATCCACTTACTAGTACATATAATGTAACTAGTGATATAGTTAGGTTTAAACTACCATTTTAGTATTTGCCTTCTATGCATTCAGCACATTTTAGTTTTTTTTTTTTTTCCTTTCTTGCCTTCTCTCTAAAATGATGGAATATTTTGCATTATTCTATTTTCCCTTTTATTAGCTTTGTAGTTTCATACTTTTTTTTTTTACTACTTCTTTAGTGTTTTCCCTGGGGATTACTTTCACTTGCATCCTTAACTTATCAACATCTAAAATAAATTAGTAGTTTTAGCTCTTTCTAGAAGTGTAAGGACCTTAAACTACTTAAACTCCATTTACCCTCCTGCCAATCTATATGCTGTTATTCTCTGTATTTCCATTCTATACATTTGATAAATTCCCAGAGACCTTACTATTATTGTTTTATGTATTCAGTATTCATTTAGATTTACCTACATATTTATGCTCTCATTGCTTTTCATTGTGCTGAAATTTTAAATAAAAAAGAGAAAGGTAAAAGGTATTTAGTGGAAATTTGTTGAGTCACCCTCCTCCCCCTTCATTCCACCTCTCTGCTCCATTTGGAATTCAGAAAAACATAAGGGCCCTGAGACATATGGGAAAACATTGTACAGAAACATCATAGGTAAGAAGTAATGAAATGGGAAGAAAAATACACACAAGAAAAGTAACATGCTCTAAGGGTAAGAGGCACAAAGATACACTTTATTTCAAAGCCTTAGGCAGTTAATGATTTAGAGAATTATTGCCAAGTTACACTCAGCAAATTTAGTAGTATGCCTCAATTTAGTGAGCACAAAAGCTGTTTATTGTTGAATGAACAACAACTGTAATGTAATTGGTCTCATACATTTAGGAGGTCACCAAGCCATGCTTGTTGTAATTGGCACTGCCATAGCCAGGGTCTTATGTGACCTCAAGTGATGATTTGCCTGAAGGAGTAAGCCAGGAATGTGTGTACTTTGGGCTAGAGAGACTGACTAATCTGGCTGTAAGGACTCAGGAAAGGAGGCCAGGAATCAAATCATAGCACTCAGGCGGGCATGGTGAACTCAGTTGAATGTAGTCAGTCTCCATTCAGTTCATCACTTTTCAGGGATTTGAGATGGAGCTGGGGATGGGAAGGGGTGGGAGGGTCAATGTGAATTGGTAGAGCACCAGGAAAAGACAATTAAAATGTCAGTACATAGGCATCCCATAATAAGTTGGGGCCTAATTCCTCCAAAGGCCAGGTTCACAGCTTGTATGAGATGGGCTCAAACTTTCACACTGAGGTTTTTAATTCCTGGTACTAAGCCACCCTGGAACAAAGACTGATGGTGCTACTTGTTTCAAAAATACAGTTTTACCTCAAAATTTAGGACCATCTTTTCCTAAACATTTGCTTAATGGATAATTAAGTTTAAGAATAAAAAAGGAAGGTTAGCTGGGTATGACATTTACAGAGATGCCAGAGAACATCATTGACAATTAACAATTATTTATTCATAGAAAATGTCTTTTCTTTAAGATTCTGAAAGCAATGAGCTTCATTTTGTAGTGTGCAAAAAGACCTGAAGAATGAGAATTAAGGTCTTTGTTTCCTTGATCATTCTCCTGTTTTGCTTGTGATTGATTGGTTCATTTGGTTTGTGTGACGTAGAATATAGAAGAGTCATGAGTTGAGTGTTCACGTGCATCAGTTGGTTTTCTCCTCCACGTTCACAAACCCTGTATCTACCCTCAGTTATTCCGTACATGAACACCACTAGCCATAGAGGATACTAGGTAGGAGAAGGTTGATTTGTAGTGCAAATCCATCATCATTGCTGGAAAAAGCAACTCCAAGTACATGGAGCATTTTTCCATATGAGAACAGCATATTTCAAGGTCTTGATAGAACACAGTGCAATGCCAAGGACACTTGACTCACTTTCTAAAACAAAAACATGAACTATCAGGGAGGCTGATATTTGTTGATTTTGGTGATATTTTTGTTTATCATTTAAAGCACACCAAATCATTAACAATCTTTTTTGCCAGAACAGATAAGAATCTAGAACTATAAATCTACTGCTGGCTATGGATAAAGACAGTCTTCTTTTGTTACTTAATATCAGTATTTATTTTCTCCACTAGAACTGCTTAGCTTGGGTGAATTCTGGTTGATAATTTCAGAAGGGTGAAAAGCTAACTAGAACTGGGCATTTGGCCCAGATAAATCTGATTCCAGTACTATGAAAGAAGCAGCAAGGGAAATAGAAAGTCTTTGACAAAAATTGTTGATAATTGGCTAAAGAGTGGGGAGGGAAACAGAAGACTTGGAGAGCTATGAATGTTATTCTAACATAGAAGAAAGACGCAAGGGAGGAACCAATGTGCTACAGATTAACAACCCTCTCTTTAATTCTAAGAAAAAGTAAATATGTATAACTGCAATAAAACTTCTATTTAAAACTCTTAGAAATAAGTTTTTCTGGAGACCTAAAATACAAAGGCAAAATGGAAATTTTGGGTTTGAATTCCTGCTCTGTGACCTTGGGCAGGTTACCTCACCAATCTACATTTCAGTGACATCCTCCTGCCTCACCCATAAATTGTGGATGATGTAACCACTTATTCCACAGGGCTCTTATTAGGATTAAGTCAGAGGTCTGTAGATCTGATTTCCTAATCAAATAATAGGTGTTTAGATATTGCTAAACATTTATCAATTTTTACACCATTTAATTTTAGAATTTTAACAAATTTATATAGGAAGTTATATAAAATATTAGACATCTTCTTAATCATATTTCAATCAACATAATAGTCTCAGGTTTTTGTTATCAATAGCCATTAATGAATGAGGCAGCAGTAAAACAGCAATGCCCTCAGCTCTTATTGAGATAGTTCCTACCTTCAAGGACTATATTGAAAAATAGAATGAATACCCAAAATAACTGTAAGATCTTCACCCAATGAGTCCCTTTTACTTAAAGGTTTCATAAAGTATGTAGAAAGAGTACTTTCCTGGAAACTAATTTATTGACCTGTCACTTGAAAGGATTAGGACCAATCACTCTGAGCAAATAGGTATCTATCTAAATCATTTAAAAATGTGAAGAAAAAAGAGAAGAAAATAGAAAGAAAAGAAAGGAGCCAGGAGTAAAGTAACTCCGCCTTACAGCAAGCATGAATGCTTGACCTTTTCCCCCCTACTTTACTTCTATTATGAGATTAAATCAGCATGATTGTGGAAAATATAACAAAGTTTTAAATCAACACAGGTCAAGAATTAGCAGCAAGTTGAATGTAACCATTACCTTTTCTTTAACCACAGAAGTTCAAGGGACAGCACCAACAAATAAATATTTCCAAAGCATGCACAGTGCCCCACACAGAACTAGTAAAGATACGGTTATTTTACTCTCAGTTTACAGTCTGGATAAAAAAAATATGCATATTTTGAATATTCTGAACGTTTTTTAAAAATCTGTGAACTATCATTAGGGATAGACACCCTCTTTTACAGATGGAGAAGCAGAAAGAAAAAGAATTGATATTGATACCATAGCCCTGGATCACATAAGCAGTGTCAGAGTCAAAATAATTTCCATCCCCTTCCTCCTATTTTTGTGCATTCTCATCACTGCGTGATGGTAGCTTATTCCAAAGTAGTTCTGAATTATTCCTTAAGCCTAAAGCAGCAAAAATTAGAAGTCTAATTGGTAATCTACAGCATTTAAGATCCAGAAAAGTTTTTCCCATGAAACACATTAAGTGACTTCATGTCGTGGTAAGTTATCAAATTGTGGAAAGAACATTGCAGAAATTAAAATGTTACATAAGAGAGAGAAAGCAGCATGAGTCAGGGGTTTGGGAAATATGAATCAGAGTAAAGGAAAAGAGCCAAAAACATAGAGAATGAGGGCCTAAGCAGGGACTTCGTGGACACCACAAAGACATGGACATAGTTACCTCCATTAACTTTGAGAGAAAACTAAATATGCAGTTGCATAGACTGGGGGTCAGTATGGTAAAGAGGCTAGCAGTGTGAACTGAGCGAAGATCAGACTATTATTTAAAGCAATGATGGTGCCAAAGTCAGCAAGAGAAGGACCTGCAATACTATAAATCACTATGAGGGAGAACATGGGCACATTTTTGAAAAATGAGGGAATCACCAAATATTGCCATTAGCTATTCTTAATGCATTAGGATGATGAAATGTAAGTTGATTTATGTGTTGTGATATTTTAGGAAGCACACTATTATTTTGTTCTTTGGTAATGTTTACATTAGGCTATGTCTACATGAGCTGTTCCTTGTGGTGTTCAATCCAAACTCTAATCCCACCTTTAAGGTCCTGAATTTTGCTCATGACTTTAACTACCATTTTTTTTCTTTTTTAGATTCTTTATTGTTTAAAGCAAGCATGTCTTGGTTTAAATTATTACATATGAATCCTTTTCCCCCCATTGGTACATCTACACAATGGAATACTCCGCTGCTGTAAAAAAAGAAGGAACTCTTGAACTACCATTTTATGAGCACCTTCAACCAGGCACTTTACCAGACTCCTCAGAGGCAGCCCCTCCAGCCATGCTGACTCCAGCTCTCAGCCATTCTCATGCAAACCACTTTTGTCTTGTCAGTGTTTTCTAATGTGACCTGCCTTCTGCCTAGAAATAGCCTCCTATTTCTGTCAATTCCATGTACCTCACCTTCTTCAAAATGCCGCTCAAAACTCATCTCTTCCAGCAAACCTTACGTAGCCATCCTCATCTGATGTTGCCTTATTCCTCATATCTTCTGCACTTCTCAATGCCCTTGCTCTACATCCTGTCCCATTTGCTGGCATCTTGCTGGTTTTGTTGTTTTTCTCACAACTTGCCTGTTAACCTATCTTGTAAATGTTTAGTTCCATGAGATAAAATACTGGTCCTACTTTCCTTAAACTCTAGACCTCAGTTTTCAGTAATCATGATTCATTCATCCATTTTTAAACAAATATTTATTGAAAACCCACCATGTTTCATGCATTCCGCTAGGCACTAGAAATACAGAGAGACGCAAACACATAGACCCTATCCTCAAAGAGCATGGGTCCAGGGAATGTGTTAACTGATGGCCTAAGAACTTAGTGAACTTAACTGTCAAGGATAAATTATAGTTTAAAAACAAAGCAAAAACTCTTCTCCCCAGAATACTTCTTAAAGTATCAGGAAAATCATGGCTGACCTGAGTACTTTTCCTTATGAATACAATATTGCTTTTGCCACTACAGATATCCTCACCCCAGAGGGCTTTCATAATTACACCTGGGGAAAGCATATCTTCTGGTACATCTGCACAAGGATGAATATTCTGCTTTGGGCTTCTGACAAAGATGTCAATTTTAGTGATTTTCTTATACATTAAACTTTCTGACTTCTAAGACAAATAGAAATGCAGACAGGTAGAAAAGAGAAGCATAAAAGAGTTTAACAATGTATAGCAATTCTTATAAGACTTTGTATTTTCTTATATAACGTTTTAATATGGCTTATATGGTTTGTGAATATCATAACAATATCTCCAAGTACAATTTTCAAAATAATAAAATTGTTTTATTTAAATAAACCAATAAATTGGAAGTACAATTGAAGATAATTCAAAGATATCCAGTCTCTCTCTCTCTCTCTTTTTCAGCATTAGATAACCTGCTAAGAGCAAAGGAGAGGATAAATAGTTTAAACTCGAGTCAGAGAAGCCATAAATGAAAATGTAGTTAGATCATGTACTAGCAGATGCAACTCAAGGTGTATGATAAAGCATGCATTCAACTCTTTGGGAATAATGTCACAAAGGGAATTTCATACAGCTGCATTTTATCAAATTTCAGAAGGTTTCTTCTCTGAAAGAATTAAATTAAAAGTGAATCCATATAAATATGTATTAAAAATATTAGTAGTCAATTCTAGGTGAGATGAGTACTATTGCTGTTTTGTTTGTTTGATAGAGAAAGGAAAAGAATGGAGTGGAGGCAGTGATATTTTACTTGTTTTTATTAAATTACTTTAACGCACCCAATTTTTTATTAAATAACTAGAGGCCCAGCACGTGAAATCGCGTGAGACCCAGACCCGCCATGCCAGCGGGACCCAGACCCCTGCCACACCAGTGGGACCCAGACCCCCCCTCCCCCCCCCCCCCCACGCCACAAGACCCATCAATGCACCTCCTGGTGACCGGTCGTTTGGTCATTACGGCGTTACGGCCACTGGCCTTTTATAATATAGATCCTTCTCAGAGGTAAATGGACCTGTTCTTAAAGAGAAGTAGGTCCATGGAACATAGTTCTTATGTTTAAAATCTACTTAATGATATATTTATTCCACTAGAAATCTTACCCTATTTATCAAAGAGACAGAACTGAACAAGAAAGTAGGAAAGAAATTGTAGCACATCAGAAGTAAAACAGGGTGGAGGCAGTTTGCAGAGAGAAGACTTGGTCACTGGTAAGGCCTCTTTTAGAAAATGCAGCAGCCAGCCAGTCCTTGATCTTCTGCCAGCATGTACTGAGGAAACCTGCCACAACTGAATATCACAATGCAGTATCTCTCAGGGCTGTTATCACTGCAAATGCTGTCAAATGTTCTTGACATAAAACAATAGGAATTCTGTTGTCATCTCTGCATTAGCAAGTCATAAAGTTCTGAAGAAACCTCAGTAGAAATGTTTTCAGCACGTGCATATGAGAAAATAATAAAATACACAAAAAAGAACAGATAATTTCAAAGCAAGATTGCTGCACTTTTGGATAGTACCCAAAAAGGATAGAGTTGTAATCAGTGATTTTAAAGTAATAATAATAAATTTCAAAATAAAAAACAATAACAAAAATAAATTCACCAAAACTTAAAAACCAGGTTCAAAGAACTATGTAAGTAGATGCTTTAGTAGATTATTATCCAATAACAGCCATATATCTCTCAAGTATTTTTCATCTCCCCTCCCTCATTCTTTTGGAATCTCTCATATCATCATTTCCACACCCAGCTCATTTAAGCCCATATCTGAGAACAACCCACCCTCTTATAACCAGAACTTCCTACGTTATTACACTGGGTACTGTAAGTGCAGTAAATCTCCTTGGAAATATTAGAAAGATGAATGTAACATTCTGAGCTTCTTAAAGGGAAGGGCAGGAATTGGAGAATAAATTCTAACCGATGGCTCATTTTTTTATTATTGATTCTTAGCCCAAAGCACCACCCTGGGTCTACCACAGTGATGTTCTAAGACCCCATAAGCTTGTTGCAGTTTTTATACTAAATTTGTCATCAGGGAATTACAAGGCTGTATATTTTAGTAATGATACTTAGAGTCTTAAGTTGTTAAAGGATGCTAAAATCACATTTATATTATGTACACACACAGATTCACATCACATTTTGATCCTACAGAAATTTACTGTAACATGTTCATTATATTATGACTGAGCATTTTTTACTTTTCAAAAACTATAACCTACCTATTGCTTAAGTCACCTTTACTATATTGTTCCAGAACTGAAATGTTTTGGGAAAATATGTATTTTACACTACACCAGCCAATCTCTCCTAAAGACATATGACCAAATTAAATCCTTTCTTTCTAAAGTTTGAACACACACACAAACAGCAATAGGGAATGCATAATATTAAAGTTTGATTTATACCCTGTTATTTGGCAGATTTTTAGAGATTTGTCAATAGAAATTATTTCAAATGCAATATGTTGGGTGGAAAAACAGTATCATACAATTTATTTACATTTTAAAACATAAAACAATACTATATATTCTAATGGGTGCATAACTGTATACTAAAAGTTTAAAAACATCTTGGGGAAGGATTCATGCCCACCCCAGGACAGTGGTAGGTGGGTGGGTAAAGGTATGAGGATGAAGTAAGGCTTTAAATATATCTGATATGTTTCATTTCTTTTTTTAAATATAATTTTATTGACTTAAGAGAGGAAGGAAGAGGGAGAGAGAGATAGAAACACCAATGATGAGAGAGAATCATTGATAGGCTGCCTCCTGCACACCCCCCACTGGGGATCGAGCCCGTAACCCAGGCATGTGCCCTTGATCAGAATCGAACCTGGGACCCTTCAGTCCGCAGGCCAAAGCTCTATCCACTGAGCCAAACCAGCTAGGGCTGTTTCATTTCTTAACAAAATAAAGTGAGCTAAGGCAAGCAGAGCAAAATATTACCATTTCTTAAATCTGAATGGTACACATTGGCATCTATGAAATTATTTTTTTATTCTATTGAGTTTAGGGAGAGGAAGGGAGAGAGAAAAACATTAATGTAAGAGAGAAATTAGTTGCTTCCCATAGGCTCCCCAGGAATTGAACCTGCAACCTTGGTATGCACCCTTACCAGGAATAGAAATCCGCCACCTTCTGGTGTACCGGACAACTCTCCAAGCAAGTGAGCCACCCAGCCAGGGCCCACATTATTTTCTGAACACTACAAATAATTTATCATTTTAACAGAGTAATATTTTAAGAATAAAGTAAAAACTCAGTTTATTTAGGAAAAGTATTATAACAATGTGGAGGAAATATTAACATCGTCACAACCTACTCAAAACCTTACTATGTTGCGTGTCTTTAACAGATATAGATGAGTGCACTGCAGGGACACACAACTGTAGAGCCGACCAAGTGTGCATCAATTTACGTGGCTCCTTCGCCTGTCAGTGCCCTCCAGGCTATCAGAAGCGAGGAGAGCAGTGTGTGGGTAAGTACAACAGTGCAGTAAGCAAAATCCTATCTTGAGCATCTTAATTGTTAAACCTCAGGCATTCAAAACAAAGCACTTGTATTTATTTGGAGAATGATAGCCAACAACTGCTTATTCTTTCATTGAATGCCAATCCATTTCCCACATTCACAAGAATGAACTAGCCTTACAAGTTTAGCATATTCTGGCTATCAAAGTGTTGGTTACATGTTAGACTAAGCAAAAGCAGAAATTTGGAGTATGAATGAGACCATAAAAGCAATTGAGAAAATAATTTTAAATTATCTATTTGGGGACCGTAGCACTTAAACACTGATGATACAGGCTTCATTCACTGGTTTTATAGTTTATAAGCCTGATGATACAGGCTTCATTCACTGGTTTTATAGTTTATAAGGCTTCATCACCCTTAACTCACATTGAGGACTTGGGTGAGTTACTGACATTCTCTATCTCACTTTTTCACTGTGTATTACAGAGATAATACTAGCCCCTGTTTCAGAAGCTCATGTGTGGGGATGCTTAGAACAGTGCCTGGTCTTGGACTGAATAGCTGTGTGCTATCATTATGCAATGAGTTAACATACTAAACATTCTTTATGCTGCAGGTGCAGTGCTAGGAATGTAAAGCCAAGTGCAGCATGTACCTCTACTTGAGAGCTCTACTTGAGCTCCCTCCAGGCAGGGGCGGGGTCTGGTTTGTGTTATTACTGTCTTCTTAGTCCCTGAAGAGTGCCCACCACAGAGATGCCCTAGGCATCTTTTTTGGATGACTGTAAGAACACAGTGTGGGGAGGCCAACTGGCAAATAAGAGATAAACTAAAGTGTTCGGGGCTTGTTTGTGAGGCATGAAACTCATTAATTGACCCCCTCTGTCCATTGATTTACATACCATCTCTTACCAGAAAAGTGAAGAGTCCTTATTTTCTCTTCGAAACAGAGGATCAGAATGTGGGGACAGACAACCAGCATCCATTTTCTCCAAAAAATGTGAGCTGTTGATGTCAAGATGTCAACACTGAGCTCCTCATGGGCCCCAGTGGAGTTCTGCCTGCCATGGGCTGTTCCTAGACGCTGGGGTTACTGCCCAGCCTCCGAGGAAGGCCCAGGGTTTGCAGTGACTGAAGCTGTGATTTAGGAGAAGATTGTGTGGAAAACTTCACAGACACCAAAGTTTTGCCTAGTGTTTTAGTCAGGAAAATAAACAAAAGTATAAAAAGTACAGAAAAAGAACTAACCCAAATGATTGTGGGAAGAACCAAAGAGAATGGAACATATGGTTATAGCTCTTTATGAGATGATAGGAGGAGACATTCTTAAATCCAATCTAATCATGAGGCATTTCTCCCACCCATAGAACCAATTCTACATTCCTCCACAGAGCATATAAGGTCTTCCTTAACCTGATCCTTGCCCAGCTCTGAACATCCCTCTCCCACCAAAACAATCAAACAAACAAACAAACAAAAAACACTCCAACTTTACCCTACTACTTATAATTCCCCACAGTACAATACATCACATAGAGTCACATTTTGGTGCCTTTACATAAGCTCTTTCAGCACCAGGAACATGCACTCCTGGCAAACTCCTATTTAACTCTCAAATCCCAGCTCAGGGTAATTTCCTCTGGGAAGATGTCCATGATCTACCCCAATATAATTAGTCACTCCCTCCTCTCTACTATTACTTAGCATTTTTATGGATCCATTTTGTAAATTTTCTATCTGTTGCAGATTAATTTTTCTACAAGCTACAATAATAATGTGGTAACATCAAATTGCTATTCCTAAACAACTACTCTAATTTTCTATACTTATTTTTGCAGTCTGGTCCAAATAGTCCATGGACCAGCAGTGGTCAGCAGGCCACACTTAGTGTAGCACAGTGTTTCCTCTGTCCATTATGCAACTTTCTATTTATTATTTTATTTATGCAGTAATCTGTTTTCATGCTCACCTTCCATAGTAAATAGGGATAGAACATATGTATATTGATCATCATTATAAACCTGCAGCATTAAACACAATGCTAGCAAATAACAATGGTTTGACGAGTGTTTACTGGTTTTAAGACACACATCATTTATTCATCAAATATTTATTGAGGGCTGACTGTGTGCCAAGAACTGTCCTAGGTGCTGGTACATCATGGTGAACAAGCAGATTGTACAGAATCACAGCCCTTGTGGAGCTATTAGAAAGTACCACTTATACAAATTAGCTATCGAGACTAGCACCTGGGTATAATACTGGGTACTAGGAAGAACTATGATAAAATTGCTCGTAGTTGGTATGATGTTTCCATTCATTCAACTAATGTTTATTGAGTACCTACTATTGCTAGGCCCAGGTATTAAGCATATAGCAGTGAATAGACAAAAATACTTTATCTCCACCTCAAGAGGAAGAGACAGGTCTTATCTGCCATGTATTATAGTGAGGGAGACAGACAAGAAGCAAATAAAGACATAACACAATGTCAAGGCATGTCAATGGCTGCAAAGAAATACAAAGCAGTATAGGGGAATAGATAATGCAGAAGAAGCTATTTTATACGGATGGTCATAGATGGTCTTCCTGAGGTGACATTTGAGATACCTAAATAAATGATGCGGGAAACCATGTGTATATCATTATCATTCGTTTTAATACTCAAGCTAAATCAAATAGATTTTGCAACTTATCAATAATAGCTCCATTTGTTTATACCTGTTTTGTGTAAGGAAGTTTGCCTACATTATGTCATGTAATCCAACAGTTCTACCACAATATTGTACTATTTCTTACAGAGGAGGAAATGGGAGCACCAAGAGATTAACACCAAGCTAGTAATTGCCAGAAGACTCAAACTCAGATTACTCTGAGGCCACTTGAGCACAATGCCTTCCACACTATTTGTTATTAAAGTACCAGAAGAGCTCAGCATAAAGTTTTGGTTTTGCTTTTTTCTTACGATAAGATAGTATCACTACATAGTCTTAAATTGTGCATTCATAATTGTTATTTTAAATTACACATGCCATGTTGGAGTTGTCACAAGGTGTAGAGTCATGAATCAGTGAAATTTTATTATGCTTCTAAGATGCTAATCCTACTCTGCAAGTTCTCAATTGAGCACTTTATAGTTGGCAATATTTATATGAGAAGGACACGGGCTGGAACGCTTCATCAATGTGTCAGAAGGGCACTTTTGTTTAGCACCCTATTCCTTCCACCATGTTCTTTCATTTGATTCTCACACAAACATCATAAGATATACATAGTAAGCATTACTATCCACATTTTACAAAAGAAAAACCAAGATACTGAACTTTTAAATGACTTCACCAAAACCACCAACTAAACAGCAGTCTACCCCTTCTTTCTCTTCGTTTTATGTGCATCACTCGAGTCTTCGATATTCTTTTTTACTTTTGTCATTAGAAATAAGCTTTTAGATCCTCAAACCGATATTCTCATATATATATATATATATATATATATATATATATATATATATATATATACATACATACATATATATATGAAATAGGCTTAATTACTTTTCTCTCTTTTATGTCTCAAACCACCCAGGCCAGGTTTATGAAGTCTTTGTTCTGAACATCTCATTTAACTGCAGATTGCAGACCAAAGCATATTTACCCTAATTAATAATAATAATAATAATTACTACTCTTAAAATGTCTTCTCTGGATAGTTTTTCTAGGTAATGTTTTCTTGAGAACTTGAGAGCAAACAGCTGTGGATAATCAATAATATAGTTTTCTTTCTGTGTATGTCTGGTAACCTAGATATAGATGAATGCACTATGCCTCCATATTGCCACCAAAGATGTGTGAACACTCCAGGATCATTTTATTGCCAGTGCAGTCCTGGGTTTCAGTTGGCAGCCAACAACTATACCTGCGTGGGTAAGCCTTTTGAGAACCCCCATCCTGACTGACTAACTTCTGTCTTCAAAAAAAACAAACCCCATGCCACATTGCAGTATTTCTAGTTTTCAATGTTCTTGAGTGAACTGGTTTCCATCAACTTCCCTGAATAAAGCTGAAAAGACAGTAACCAATCTGCTTCTTAAAATATATCAAGATGTGAATGGAAAACTTTGTTAACCTTGGTTTTAGTTCTCCACCGTGGGGGTATAAAGAGAAAATACAGATCCATTGATATGCACACACCAATAAGTCAACAATGTGTGATATAAAAGCTAAAGGTGCCAACGGGGTTACTGCAAGTTCGAGTACATAAACTTTCCACTGAAAGTGCATTTGATTTTTACATGCTTCTTCTTCCCTTTCAGAATGCAATGTCACGGCACACAATTTTAAGATTGACATGACATGGAAAGAATCTAGTGCCGGAAAAATGCCTTTTTCACAATATTTTCAGTGCCTTAGAGCATTGCAAAACTCTGTATGAGTCTCAAAGGCTTATGTTATAATTGTAATGGAATTTAACAGAACCCATTTAAAAAGTAATAAATAGCACAGATAAATCTTCACTACAGCATGCTGAGAGACCATATCAGTACGAGTGTCTTACTAGTATATCAATTATTTATAGACTTGGCATTTTGCATTTGAACAACAATAAAAGAAAATAGATACTGGAATGTATATTTATTAGAATCATTAAATTCTTTTGGAAAGATTCATCAAACCCCAAAATAACTGTCATTCCCAGAAAAAAAAATTTCTGGTATTTCTAAAAGAAGTATACAACAGATGTTCGAAGTTGTTCCAACAAATATGAAACCTGAATGGATGTTCTCCAATGAGCTTCTGCAGGGCAAAGAATCCACCTAGGGAATTATTCACTTATCATCAAATGACATGGGTACCAAAGAGCAAGGATATGTTTAAAGACACAGATACATAAATTAATATAACTTTTCCTTTCAGACATAAATGAATGTGATGCCAGCAATCAATGTGCTCAGCAATGCTACAACATTCTTGGTTCATTCTTCTGTCAGTGTAATCAAGGATATGAGCTAAGTAGTGACAGGCTCAACTGTGAAGGTAAAATATTTTCCAAATAATTTTTAATAAGACTCTTGATTGCCGTTCTTTTATTTGATTACTAGAGGCCCAGTGCACAGATTCGTGCACCAGTGGGGTCCAGCAGCCTGGCTTGTGCCCTCTCACAATCCGGGACCCCTCGAGGGATGTCGGACTGCCAGTTTTGCGCCCCCCTCCTCCTGCACTGGGCCTCTAGTATGCATATAAGATCTTTGGTTAATCTCTTCCCACCCTCCCCTTCCCCCCTTCCCTCTGAGATTCATCAGTCTGTTCCATATTTCCATGCCTGTGCATCTACCCCCTGGTGGTCAGTGCACGTCATAGCTACCAGTCAAATGGTTGGACAGTCACTTAGGCTTTTATATATATAGATGTACCTTTTTATGAAAACAAATTTTTATCCATGAAAATTCTATTCTAAAATTCAGTTAATTCAATTGCCACATTGACTTTTCAGTATGTTATCAAGAAAAAGGAGAAGAAAAGATGACTGAAATATTAAATGCAAAGGGGGTCTAATAATTAGAAGGGTGTGCTAGTGTCTTGTTTCTCAAAGTGTGATCCAACAGCAAACAGCATCAGCACCTCCTGGGAGCTTGTGAGAAATGCAGAATCTCAGGCCCCAACCCAGATCCACTGAGTCAAATTCTGCATCTAATTCTGGATGACTGGTGTACACATTTAAGTTCAAAAAATGCCGATTGCCTATCAGAAGCATTAGAATAGAAACTAAGAGACCTGGCCCCTAGTCTTATTCCTACCAGTGTGCAACTTGGGCACATATCTTAAGTCACTTTCCACATAAGTATAGAGGCCCATTTAACTGAAGGGATGACCTTCAGCATCATTGCACATGCATGTTACAGTGTATAATTTAAAAGGCATAAGACATCCTGAGGGAATGCCATCCGCAGTCGATGTCCCTGACTTCTTTGTGGATCCTCCCTGCTTTACTTGGGGCCACAAAGGTCATACCTCACCCAGAGAGGCCTCGCATCACGCTGCTGTGCTCAAAACCAAAAAGGCCTGAATCTGGACACCTGCCTCTACCCTTCTAAGTAAACAATAAGGGTATCACCATTGAGAAATGCAAATCATTCATTCCCTGAAGTCCAGATCCTGTCAGGATGTCATCTCTAGAAGCTAGCACTTGAAGTTCAAAGCTCAGATGAACTTGGGAGCAAAGCCACCCAATTTCTGAGAATGCAATTGTGAATCTGCATCATGGGTGGGTCTGCAGACATGAAAAGCAGCAATCATAAGCCAGTTCATTCATTCTGCTTAGTTCATATGGTTAGGTCAGGATTTGACAAACTGTCAGCAAGATTGAGTAAAACTAATGGTAAGACAAACTCTTTGTTCTATGAAGTTCTAGAGCAATGATTTTAAATGGTGTGCCACAGCACACTGATGTGCCATAAGAAGTTTTAAAACGTGCAGTACTTGAATATTTAGTGAGGAGCCTTGACCTCTTTTCCCTTAAATTATCAAATTTAAAAATGACAAAAGCCAACATAACAATAGCTGTCCAGTATGAATGAATCAAAGTTATATCTATTTTTGTCAGAGCAATAAAAAATATAATACATATTTTTTGGTGTGCTGATTTGTTTACTGATTCGTTTATGTGTGCCATGAGATGAAAAAATGTTGAAAGTCACTGTTCTAGAGGAAATGAGCTGATATTGTTAGAATTTGCCCTTGAGCTTCTTACAAATATTGTATTTCTGTTTCAGAGTTTGCAGTGTTTTTACTCTATTACTTCTAAAAAAATTACCAAAGTAGTTTTTTAATTCTGTGTCCTTGCTCTTCTCTGATTCAACAGACATTGATGAATGCAGAACCTCAAGTTACCTGTGTCAGTATCAGTGTGTCAATGAACCTGGGAAATTCTCGTGTATGTGCCCCCAGGGATACCAAGTGGTGAGAAGTAGAACATGTCAGGGTAAGTTTTCTTTTGTATCTGCTATGTTCAGTTTAACCAGGAAGAGCAGGGAGGAATTATAGGATTCTCTACCATAGACTTTTCATTTTTTTCCACCCTGAATATACAATTTGAACTATCCTCCACCCCTGTTCACTATGAGATATGCACATCTCATAAAGAGAGTATTCACTAAAAAAAAAAAAAAAAGAGGGTATCTATTCTAATAAAAGGTTAATATGCTAATTAGACCGGGCTGACCAGACATCTTCCGGACATCCGACTTCCTTCCAGACAAAGCTACGGTGGTGGGGCTGAGGCAGAATCTGTTAGGGGCAACCAGGCTGGCAGGGGAGCAAGCAGTTAGGGGCGATCAGGCTGGCGTGGGGGAGGGCAGTTAGGGGGCGATCAGGATGGCAGGGGAGGGCAGTTGGGGGAGATCAGACCAGCAGGGGAGCAGTTAGGTGGCGATCAGACCAGCAGGGGAGTGGTTAGGAACTACTGGTCCTGGATTGTGAGAGGGATGTCCAACTGCTGGTTTAGGCCCAATCCCTGCAGTCAGACATCCCCCAAGGGGTCCCAGATTGGATAAGGTACAGACCAGGCTGAGGGACAACCCCCCCACACACCCCCGGAGCATGAATTTCATGCACTGGGCCTCTAGTTTACTATAAATACCTACTTTCCTTGAAATTTAGAGTAATAGTTTTTCTTTCTTAAAATATAAATAATTTTAACAAAATACTAATATCCCTTCTATGTAGCCTACATAATCTATATGATATGTCTTCTAAGCATCCACCAGAAAATATTTGATTATTAAAATATTTCATCATGAATTTTAGTCCAGAACATAAACCTAATATGTGGGTTAGGCATACCTTAAACCAATCTTGGTTCTCTAAAATACCAAGACAATAAATTGAGAAGTAGTTTAGCTACTGAAAAAATCAGCCTCATGTATATATTAAAATGTGCTTGAATTCTTTGGCAAAAAACTATTGATTCAAAAATAGTTAATGTTCTTGGGCCCAGTTTTAAAATAAACATTCAGGTGATCTTCACACATACACATAGGTGGAAGAAGCAGCTCTCTATATGGTATGATTGCAGTCAGTCTCTCTAGAAGATCTGAAAATATGTACCTTCTTCTCCTACCATCAATGCTGCATGTAGCTTGACAGGGAAAATACTGCTCAGATAAAACAAAAAATGTAGATAATCCTAGAAAAGCTAGTACAAACACATTCACATAAAGCAATGACAGAATGAAAAAAATGACTGAACTTGAAGACAGAAATCTGTTTGAGTCCTAGCTGTACTACATTCTATCGATACAATCTTGAACAAATTATCAAACTTCTCTGAGTCTCAGCTTTCTTATTTGGAAAAGAAGTTGAGGGAGGAAACAGAATAAAAATTACTTGTAAAGTATAAACACTACATAATTCAACAAATTTTTATGAAAGTTACCTAGCAATGTAAATGACCAGTAGCAAATCTTCTCTAGGGAGTCCTTTTTAATCAAAATAGAGAGAGAGCACACAGTAATCAAATCTTGTTAAGGAGAAGATTAAGGAAAGGAGACACAGGGGATTCTCAATCTGTATCATGATTTTACAGAAAAAATACTAACTCAGAGGAACATCTATTGATCTGGAATTTATTAGTATGCATATGATCATTCAACTACTTTGCAACCACCAAATATGAGCACAATTAGAATGTCATTCACTACACAATGAACATCTTTATACCCCTTTCCAAGTTACTAAAGACTCTTTAATGTTAATTGTGGAAAAACATTGCATTCCAATGGTTTTACTTTCCGAACCCTAATTGAGACTTTTAACATGAATATTACATGCTGGAAAATGTTAGCCACTGGGACATCTTAACTTTTCCCTGGAGTCCTTCAAACAAATGTCTATGTGTTTCTTATCATAAGTGGATTTGATAGTCAGCAAAAGACAGAAGCAAATTAATGTACAGCAGAATCTTACCTGTCTAGTCTGTATATCTGAAAACATTAATATCTGTTATGATTAAAGGGGAAAATGCACTGAAACTTTAAATAAGGGATTCATGAATGTTATATCAATTTAAATTTTTTTATTTATTGATTTTAGAGAGAATAAAAGAGAGAAAGAGAAACACTGATTTGTTGTTCCACTTACTTATGCATTCATTGGTTGCTTATGCATTCATATGTACCGTGACCAGAGATTGAACCTGCAACCTTGGCGTATTAGGACGACACTCTAACGAACTGAGCTACCCAGCCAGAGCTAGATGAATGACGTTGTGTCTTGAAGATATACAGCTTCAGAATGTTTGGCTAAGCCAAAACGCGTGTGTGTGTGTGTGTGTGTGTGTGTGTGTGTGTGTGTGTGTGTGTTGTGTAAGAGAGATTCTTTTAAAGTACAAAGCAATTGGTTTCCCCACCAAAACCATCTCTTCCCCACCTCATCCACATACTAAAGTAAAACTGAAAGAGTTAGAATTCTTACATTTCTCCACAAGGCTTATTTTGAGGGTGAGATAACTTTTCTCATTTCCATGGTCTTGCAAAAATATAAATGGGTTGGCGGCGGGGAGTGGGGAGTAAAAAATACGAAAGTGAGAGAGGAAGACAGAAAAATAGACACAGAGAGAATATACATAAACATAGATACGCTTATAAAAATTTTAATATTATTAATAATTTCTGGAAAACCTTCCAGAATGATTAAGGTGTAAATTATGCTAGGCTCTAAATTCAATAACATTAATTAAATTAAATTAAAACACATTAAATTATTGCATAAAATTTATTTTAGCTGCTGTTAGACTCCATATAACAAACAAGTCTTAGTTTTCCCTGTATCTAAACAGCATCTTTATTTTTTAAGTGAAAAATAATGAAAAGACAACATAATTGTGATTTCTTCTGAGGAATTTAAGTTATTTCTTTAGCCACAGTCAGTCCAAAAGAAGACACTTCTTGTAACCGACTCTTGGAAACCTCAGAGCTTTTCCAGTCTTCTTTTGGGTTCCAGATAGCTTTAGCCAGTTTGGAAACTATAAGAAAGTTGGTGCGTGTGTTTTGTTTGTTTGTTTGTTTGTTTGTTTGTTTGTTTTTCTCTCTCTCCCTAAAAGACAAGGCATGGAATTACCTTACAGTGGAAAGGATGCAGTACCTTGCAGTGGAAAGTTGCCTTTCACTAACTATCTGAGCGTGGATCAGCTACTTAACCCTTATTTGTCTTTCCCATGTCAAGTAGAGATAATACCTTTCTCACCTATCTCCATGCGATTTGTGTGAGGAGCAACTTAGTTCAATTTAATATTTCTTAAAAATTCAGGTGCCCCCAGTGCATTAATTCTAGGTGATGAAGAGATATAAAGATGCATTTGATAGCCCTTGACATTGGGGAGTTTACAAGCTAGTAGAAGGGCGAGCACAAATATGCATATTTCAATAATGCAAAGCAGAAAGTAATAAAGGTCCAAAAAGAAAAACATGAGGGATGAGAATTCAGAGAGGAGAAAGAGATCATATCCCATCAATTAGCCCATGCCAGGCTTGCAGCTTGGATTCAATAAATTACTTGTGGGATGAGTAAATTAACAAATGAAAATATCCAATTGTGGGTGAAGAATGATTCAGAAAAAGGCTTATATTGGATAAAATCTAAATCACTATTCAAATGCAAAGGGCAATAGGCATTAATAGGAATGTAGATATTAATATAATTGTTGTTGTCATTAATGTAATAGCTCTGTAGTGAAACTGTTCTCTCAGATGTTATCTGGGAGCCCCTAATTCCTAAATCTAAAACCAGTCTTTGTGCAGTGTGGCCTGTCCACAACCCTCCTTCCCAGGACTCTCTCCCCACCTGCCTTTTCCAGCGTTGCCTCTCACTACTGACAACCCCTTCCTTAATTCCTCTTCTGTCTTTATATAGCTATGCTCTACAAGGTGGAACACTTCATAGCTCCATTCTTTTGCTTTGCTTTCTCTGGAGAGTATAATCCACTCCCGGAGAACCAACTATCCACCAGCATGCTATTGCTTACTGAAACCACATCTCTAGCCTCTACCTTTCTCCAAAGCTTCTGAGACAGTGAACTGCCCTCCCCATAGTCTTAGCTTGCTGCTTTCTCAGCTGGAAGGCCCTTCTCATCCCAACCATGAAAATCCCACCCACCCTTCAAGGCTAAGTTGAGGTGCTGCCTCTTCCTTCAGCCTTTCCTAGTTCCCCAGGCATAATTAATCAATTCTGCTTCTAATCCTCTAGTGCACTTTTCAATCTCTTATTTAATTAAATTTTATTTTATAACTAGAGGCTCAGTGCAGGAAATTTGTGCACAGGTAGGGTCCCTAGAGGCTGCCAGCTGCCGGCCGGGGCCTCCCTTCATTCTGCACCGCCCCCTGGTGGTCAGCACACATCATAGCGAGTGATTGAACTCCCTAGGTCTAGGGCAGTTATGGCGAACCTATGACACGCGTGTCAGCACTGACACGCGTAGCCATTTCTGATGACACGCGGCCGCTGAGGCGGCCGCATGCCGAGGATGAAACATTTGCTGCTCCTGAGGATGAAAAATTTGCGAAATAATGTTTTTTCCTCAAAGTGACACACTACCCAAGTTATGCTCGGTTTTTTGGCGAAGTTTGACACACCAAGCTCAAAAGGTTGCCCATCACTGGTCTAGGGGATACTTTGCATATTAGGCTTTTACATATAAAGAGAGATTACTATTGCCATATCTATATTCCTAACTAAATTATAATCTCCCTGAGGGCAAGAAGTGGTGTTTTTCCCTTTAACATAAGCAGGATCAATGACCAGCATTTGGCTTTGAATTCAACACATGAACAAATGGGTGCTTGATAAAGTATCATGAAATGACACATATCAATTTTTCTACAGTGGCTCAGCTGCATCTATGCTGAATTAAATGCAATAAACTGAAATAAATGCAGTCTCTTATCTAAAAACAAATTAAACACTGTCCAGATCCCTTCCTTACAAACCTGAACCTGCCACTTACACAATTTACTTAGATCAGTAAACTCTTTGACCCTATGTCTCTACAGATATAAATGAGTGTGAGACCACAAATGAATGTCGGGAAGATGAAATGTGTTGGAATTATCATGGCGGCTTCCGTTGTTACCCACGAAATCCTTGTCAAGATCCATATGTTCTAACATCAGAGAAGTAAGAAAAATAAAAACTTCAGAAAATAAGAATTTTCTGGTCTTACCAAGCCAAAATGTTAAATATGTTTGTTTGCCTTTGTAGCCGATGTGTTTGCCCAGTCTCAAATGCGGTATGCCGAGAACTACCCCAGTCCATAGTCTACAAATATATGAGCATCCGATCTGATAGGTCTGTGCCATCAGACATCTTCCAGATACAGGCCACAACTATCTATGCCAACACTATCAATACTTTTCAGATTAAATCTGGAAATGAAAATGGAGAGTTCTACCTAAGAGTAAGTATCCTGAGGGCAGCCTTCGCTGTTGAGAAAGTTTCAGGTTTGTTGTTGTTGTTGTTGTTGTTGTTTGGTAGTATTCATATGGAAGGAAAGCTACCATTTAAAGTGTCTTTATGTGCAGGTATTGTCTAAGGCCTTCCTGTGTGCATTAACTCATTCAATCCTCTTGTTAACATTGTTAGATATTAAATATGTACCTCCATTGTTTTACAGAAAAGTGAGACTCGAAGAGATTAAGTAATTTCTCTAAAGTCATTCAGATAACAAGTTGTAGACTCTAATGGAGTTGTGTGTGACCACCAAAACACAAGCCTACACACACACACATACACACACACACACGCTCCAAAAAGATACCAAAAATTAGTGAGTTATTTAATTGTACCTAGAAAAAATAATTCCTGGAGGGCTTTTCAAAAAAAAACAGGAATTTCTTATTGTTACAGGAGTATTTACATTTTTATAAAACTAAAACCTGGAATCTCAAAGAAGTGATTCCAACCCCCTGCAACATATGTGTCAATAGTTGTACCTCTCTCTTTTTTTAAATATATATATTTTTTTCTTTCAGAGAGGAAGGAGAGGGAGAGAGAGAGATAGAAACGTCAATGATGAAAGAGAATCGAACCCAGGACCCTTCAGTCCGCAGGCCAATGCTTTATCCACTGAGCCAAATCAGCTAGGGCAATAATTGTACCACTGTTGCGAACCACCAGGCAGACAATTTGAGGTCACCATTGTGTTTTCCCTTTTTTTTTTTTTCGTTGCCTGTCTGAAATCTTTCTCTGAGTTTTGCCATTTCTTTTTTCAGTGTCTTCTGGGATATTTTTGCTTCCCCATGCCCCTGCCTCTCTTCCTTTGAACTTGCTCTTAGCACCTCCTCAATCCCTCCAATAGATTCCAAGTATATCTCCCTGACTTCAGCCTTCCAACACCTCCCCACCCACCCCTGCAAAATCTCAGCAAGTTCATTTTAGGTTAAAAGTCTGCCATACTTTAAATACGGTTCACCACTGCATGTGAAAATGATGGCACCCCACCAAGCAGTTTACAGGGTTACGGTAACTGTTTCACACTAAGGATGCTATTCATCCAGTTACAATTTTCTCAAAACTCCTTTGGGCACTCTTCATTTTTAATCAAATTTTAAAGTCAATATTTCAGTCTGAGAATATGAAAAGTAAATTGGGAAATTCATCCTTGTGGTAAAGTTTACAGATTTTTAATGTTTACACGTTTATGCTGTTCTTTGCTATATTAAGTTTCCTTCCAGTTCCAGAATTGTGTGATTCTGTTTCTTTGCCAGTAAATTAGAAATGATTAATTTCTCATGACCAACTTCTGAAGAGAAAAAACAAACCCAAAATACAATCTATTACTATTCTTTTTTTTCATAGCTAAGAATAAATTTCTGTAACATTTGATGTTTTAAATTTGAGATAGAGTAGATAATGTAAGTTTACTCTAAATGAATTTCATACAGTCCAGATAATACCAATTTAATAATTCTAGCCCAAACAAATTACATTATTTGTAATTCATGGCAATAAAATAGATTCATCTAAAAATCTTCTTTAAAAATAATTTCCCATTTTGAACTCTTCAGCTATAATTTAAGAAAATAAAATTTCCTAGCAGAATCAACAAACAGTGAAGTAAAGTTTCAGCATGTTTTTTCCTTGCAATAAACATGGTCCTTTAAAAGTTTTATGATTCCTATCAGTGCATTTATCGACTTGATGTTTTCAAATATACTTAGTGTTTTTTCCAAGTAAAATCCTTTTTTCTCATGAATGATCTAAAACATATCAATTTTTATAATCCTAGAGTTAAATAGTATTAAATTATTTGAAACAAAAAACTATTGAAAATAAAAAGACATTTCAAGACTATTTCTTATCACATAATTCAAAAAGTATTTGGATCAAAATCCTATAAAATTTCTCCACTGAAATTCCACTTGTGAGGAGTGCATTTAATGCATAATAATCAATTAGCAGACCTTAATTAAGCATCTACTTTTTGCTCAGCTCCATGCTAGGTGCATGTAATACATAGTTCCTTATTTCAAAGAGCTTTAAACATGTGGTAAAAGTTAACATCTATAAAAAAAAAAAGAAGAGGAAAGTGTGAATTTAAATCTGTAGTCCAATACATCAAAGAATTAATGTGGGCTGGAATAGTCAAATAATGTTTCTTGATAGTCACAAGACTGGACCTGAATCTTGAAAGGGACTGTAGTAAACAAGATTTTATTTATATTCCTTTTGGGAGAATATTGAGAAAACCTTCTTCCCTAGAAAAAGGGACATATTGTAAAGAAGTACTACATGAATTGGAGGTAGAATACCATCCTCCTCTCACCCCACCCAATAGATCTATCCTCCTTTTCTGAGCTTTATTTTTCTTCATTGCCCTATCAACATTTGTCTATGTCACCCACTAGACTGTGAGTATAATGAGAGCAAGACTTTAGCTGTCTGTTCACTCTTCTATGCACAGCACATAGAATGGTACCTGGCACAATTAATTACAGGTGCCCAAAAAATACTTTTAAGTGAGTTTAATTCAATCAGTGCTTTCAAGATGTACTGTTACCTACAAGGGGCAAGCACCAAGTTAGAGACACAACAGTGAATAAAACTAAGCCAATTCCTGCTCCAGTGGAGCTTGTAGTCAAGATGTCAAACAAGTTTGCTGAATGTTACAACTAAGCATTGCAAGTTGCTCATAAATGCATAACAAGTCAACCCCTACCCAAGACAGGAGTGGTTTGTGAGCCTCTCAGCAGAAGTTGATTTAAACTGAAGACTAGAAATTAGAGAGCAGCAAATGGAAGGAATAAAAAGAAAACCAGTTGGTCTGGAATTCTAAGTACTATAGGCAGAGTGGCTTGAGAGGAGCCTGGAGAGATGAACAAGGCCTAAACCACACAATGCTTTACAGACCATAGTAAGGGTTTTAAGAAAAGGCATCACTATCAAGTTTTCATGTTTAAAAGGTTGTGCCTATACTGTAGAACCTAGATTGTAGTAAAGCAAGAATGGAAATGGAGAAACCAGTAAGTAGTTCAATAGATGGGAGACTAGGTTTGTACAGTGAGTCCAAAAAAAAATAAAGAGACTTATGAAGATGTAGGAAAAACTACATGAGTTGTTAACCCATTTGCTATTGGGAGATGGAAGAGAAGGCAGCAGCAAGGATAACCTCCAAGTTTTTGTTGTGAGCAGCAGTATATGGTGATGCCATTTACTAACATAGGGAAGAAGGATCCAGTGTAGAGAGGAAGGTGAGGAGTTCAGTTTGGACATATGGAGTCCTGGCCCTCATGAGGCATCCAAGTATAGATGAGTAGAGTGTTGGGTATGTGGAATTAGAATTCAAAGTACAAACTTTCAAGTCACTGACAAATATATGATAATTGAACGCATGGCTACGGATTCAATAACTCGTGGAGAGTGTGTAAAGAATGGGTGAAATCACTCAGAAAAGAAGAGAACCTGGGATAAGGAGAGGCTAGATTATGAAGAGTTTCCTTTCTGTAACTTGATTTGGACACTATCATAATCAGTATCTTAGCCATCTTATCCCCCATGATGTTTGGCTTCATGCCACTCTGCCACCAATCCCATGGTCACACGCTGGACTTAGTTATCATTCAGAACAGTTTCATATCAGAATCGTAGTGTCCAGTGACACACTTAATGAATGACTCCTCTCTCATGCTCTCATTCCCACTCTATCTTCTCTTCATACCCAAAGTGATGCTAGTCCCCTGACTCCTCGCCCCCCACTTTCTTCCAGTCTATCAACTATTTGGTGGACCCTTGAAGTACTCTGTCACCAACACCTCAACTTCCTGACCAGCAACCTGGATCAGTCCCATAATCCACATCTATTTTTATACCCAGCTTGTCAGCACAGATTGGTAATACCATAAGTCTTTAACTTCAGATGGGTCCTCAACAACCCTAATATTTTCTTTTATTTCTTCTCTTCGGCTCTTGATTTCAAATGTCCCCACACTCTTTAAATCCTTATACCCATCATTTTCAGTTGCCTCTCTCTCTCCCTGCTTCCTGGCCAAGGTTCTTAAAACTCAGTCTGCAATTACAGTCTCTGCTTTCTCACTTCCTATCCTCACATATCTATTGTCTGTTCCCACTACCCTGCTAAAATTTCTCAGGAAAAAAGCCAACACCAACATCCATACTGCTAACTCCAGGGCTACATTTTTCAGTTCCAGTCACCCTCAGCCTCTCCTGCTCAATGAGACACTGCTGGCCACTCATTTGTTTTCCACTCAATCATCTATTTCTTCACAGCTTTCTTCAATGCTTCTCCTCTGCCCACTCCTTAAATGTTGGCCTCTGTCAGAGCCAGTTTTATCACAGATATATATCTCCCTTGGTTTAATACACTCAGTGAAGTGACTGCTAAATCTTAACTCACTGTCTCTAACCCTGCCCTCCTCTTGGTGTTCAGATTCACACATTTACCTGCCCCTCCAGCTTCATCTCCCTCTACTCTTCAGCACACATCACATTCTTTATCAAAATGAAATTGCATCTTCTTCTGAATATACTTCTTTACAAAACTTCCATTTATTCTGGGTGACTCTCCTCAGTCATTCAAAAGTCTTCCCTTGGTTCTTGAGGGTCCCTCTTCATACATGCCTTGCATTTCTGCATATAAATTAGCATTTGCCACATTCTATTGAAATTACTATTTACATGTCTCTTCATCTACTGGAATGTAAATTTTGAGAAATGAAAGATAACAACTTTTTCACCAGTTCAAAAATCATCAGATTCTCACCCAGCCGGCGTGACTCAGTGGTTGAGCGTTGACCTATGAACCAGGAGGTCACGGTTCAATTCCCAGTAGGGGCACATGCCCAGGTTGCGGGCTCAAGCCCCCTGTGTGGAGTGTGCAGGAGGCAGCCAATCAATGATTCTTTCTCATCATTGATGTTTCTATCTCTTCCTCTTCTTTCCTCTCTGACATCAATAAAAATATATATTTTTATTTATTATTGTATTATTTATTTATTGTCTAAAGTTTTACATATGTCTCCTTTTTCCCCCACTTGAACCGCTCCCCCCCCCCCCACTCCAGCCATTTCCACTATGTCCATTGGTTATGCTAATAGGCATGCATACAAGTCCTTTGGTTGCTCTCTAACCCCCTCCCCTCCCTGCCATTTGTCTCTTGATCTATTCTTGTTCATCAAGTTATGTAGATCATTATGTCCCACATATGAGTGAGATCATGTGATATTTGTCTTTTTCCAAAATTATTGGATTCTCACCTGAACTCCAGTCTCTATAAAGACTGAAATACTCAATAAAAGTGAAGAGAATATTAACATAGAGGGCAAATAGAAAACATAGAAAAAAGCAGGCTCCTTCCTTGGAATTGATGACTATGTGTGGACAAAGGATAAGGCCCAAGAAGGGTTGGAACCAAGAAAAGACTAAGGAATGACTTTTATCCCACCCTTAAAATGCTTCCCCTAATTCTTTTAGGAGGTATACTCCCAAAAGAATAAAAACTTCAATTCAAGAAAAATTATTTTCTCCCTTCCTCTTTTTTCTTTTATTTTAGCAAACAAGTCCTGTAAGTGCAATGCTTGTGCTGGTGAAGTCGCTATCAGGACCAAGAGAATATATCGTGGACCTGGAGATGCTGACAGTCAGCAGTATAGGAACCTTCCGCACAAGCTCAGTGTTAAGATTGACAATAATTGTGGGGCCATTTGCATTTTAGTCTTTTAAAAGAGTTCACTTGAGGCATTTAAATCAGCCAAAGAATATTGTTACCTTAAAGCACTATTTTATTTATAGATATATCTAGTACATCTACATCTATATACTGTACACTCACCAATAATTCAAACAATTACACCATGGTATAAAGTGGGCATTTAATCTGTAAAGATTCAAAGTTTGTCTTTATTACTGTATGTAAATTAGACATTAATCCACTAAAGTGGTCTTCTGCAAGAGAGCTAAGCATACTTTATCTAGTGAAACTTGGATTCTTTTTTGTAAAAGTGGGACCAAGCAAAGATCATCTTCTGTGGTGCTTAAGGAAACTTACTACAGCTCCACTGACAGTCTCATAAGGAGGCAGCCATCATAACATTGAATAGCATGAATGAGGTTTTTTATAACTGCTTTGTAAGAAAATGGAAAAAGTCAATAAAGATATATTTCTTTAGAAAATGAGGATCTACCACATTTGTGTTTATTTTCATAATCAGTCTTAACATGGTTATTTATTACATAGTAATAAATTATTATTGTAGGATATTTTTAATTTTGTCAGAAACTTTTTATTATGAATGTAAAAAAAAACACACAAAAAAAAACACCAGTAAGCAAAAATCCCAAAATAAATAAGGTATTCCCTAGAAAATTATTATATTGAGAAATCTACGGGGAGGAGATAAGAAAACAAATTCTTTCTAAATCACATTGGAGTTGACCTGAAGACACAAATACAGTATCTTAGTTTGAGCTGCTAGGACAAATTATAGACTAGGTGGCTGGTAAACAACAGCATTTATTTCTCACAGTCTGGAGGCTGGCAGCTCAAGATTAGGGTGCCTGCATGTTCAGGTTCTGGTGGGATGCCTCTTCTAGGTTAAAGACTCATAACCTATTCTGGTAGAAAGAGAGAGGGAGAGCTCTCTGGGGTCCTTTTTATAAGAGCACTAATTCCATTAATGAAGCTTTCACCCTCATGACCTAATGACCTCCCAAATACCCCACCTCCTAATATCATTACATTGGGAGTTAGGATTTCAACATAAGAATTTTGAGAGGACACAAACATTCATTCCATAACACACAGTAAATATAATAACATTCCTGAATTCAGGAATTCCTCAAGATGTAGAGCAAAATGAAGAAAAGTTATTTTACTGAATAAGTTTTAATTTCTGAATAAAATGTAAACCCTAAAATTTTTCAACTTTATATTTGATGCTCACAAAGAAAATGGTCATGTTCTTATTCTTGGCTTCCAGAATGACAGTAAACTAAAGCAAATTACCCTCCCTCCCAGTTTGGTGAAAAATTTTTATGTCTTATTTGTTTAAAATGTAACTGCTTCACTTTGATGTATCATAGTTTTAAATAAAAACAAATATTCTTTTAGAGGATCACCCAATCTTTGGAGGGTTTTTTTTTAATGTAACCAATATAATTTTTATGTCTGGGGGAAAATTAGTTATAGCTGTCAGAGCAAAAACAACCATTTAATTTTTTAAAATTAATAATCTAGGAGACGAATAAACAAAAAGACCATTAAAATCATGCCACAAAAAGATGTGCAGCCAATTTTCTCTTGCATCCAATTTCCAAATACATATGAATAAACTCTGATACCAGTTAACCTTGACATTGAAACAAACATTTCTTAAAAGTTGACTAAATGTGCAGTAATTGTCAAAAAGAAATCACCAAGAGACCAAGGCAAAAAACAAACTTCTTGTGTGAGTAGAGCAGGGGAAGGGCTTTTAAAGGTTGAAGGGGCATAGAAACAATGGTGAGAACAGGTCTAAACAAGGCTGAGACAAGGAGGTAGAGTTAACAACCAGCCACAAGACAGCAGAACTATTGAGGGTGTTCCTGTCACCCTGTTCACATGATTACCTGCAGTCCAAATAAATTAAGGCTTCATCTAAATTTTTCCATTTTTCAACAATATAGTGATTTTTCTACATATGGACACATTTCTCAAGTCAGAGTTAGGAATGGTAAAAGTTTTGTTTTTAAGCCTAAAGCCTTCTTAAGATTTTTTACTCTTAAACAAGAAGGCAAGATCTTATCTATAACTCCTGGGCTCTGAGACTTCCATGCTTTCTGACTGGACAAAGTTATTTTCTGATAATGGTTAGGAAAGCTTTCTTGGTTGTCAGGACTTCTCAAACAGAGAAAACTTTCCTTCCACTGCCAAATTTCCCTCCCAACTAGTTTATTTGACCACTTGCAACCTCTATTCCCTCCAAGCATAAAATCGCTTACTACATACACTTTTTTAAAAATAACAACAGAATTCCAAAACCATCTTATTTTTAAGACTTGCTCAAAGGTACAGTTTGTTGAGCAAAAACACTGTGCCTAGAATGCAGGTCTGATGACTTAGATTAGGGCTCTTCATCGTCCATACTCCAAATTTCAATATCAACAAGCCATCCTTTCCTTCCAAGCTTCTTCCTGCACAGTGTCCACCCCAAGTCATGGATCAGCCTTGCTGGTTGCCATGACCAGTTGTCATCGCTGCTGTTACTTACATGCAGCGAGGTTGAAATAACACAGATACCAACCTGATTCTGATTTACTCTCTTAAACTTCGGCTAATTTTTTCTCTTTAAAAACTCCAGAGCACAGAATTAATTGTGTTACACAAAATACTCCTGAACTGTAGAAACTGAAACTCAAGAACCAGTCACATAGACCTTACTATACTTGAGAGGACAGCAATTTCCAAAAGAAAAAAAAAAAAAAGCTTATCACTAAAGATCCATGTGGAACTGTTGGCATGGAGGAAATGTGGGAGTCACAGTGGTGAAGATGGAGCGGGGCTAACTCCTGGTTCAGAAGCTGGACCAAAGGGCTCACAGAGTCCTTTCTTCCAGTATTTGTGTAAGGTAAGGGGTTAATGTAAAGATTACTGACATTCCTTGACACTGGTTAATATTCATCAGGTGGTTTTTGAAGGGGCAACCAATGAACATCACCACCTAAAGAATTCTTGCTTTAGAGGCCTGGAATAAGATAAGATATATTTTATTAACATCTCAGTTCTCAATGGGGCTGTTAGCTCTTTCACAATACCTTTAAGTGAAAATAGCAAAAATAGGTAGGGATTTTTTTAATGTGATTTAGAAATCAGCTAGAAACCAATTCCCGTATCTAATAAATGTAGTCATCTCTCCTACTCTGCCTCTACAAAAAGATGTTTTAGTGAATCCAAATGACGGAAATACCACCTGAACACGGCCCAGTGGGATTATTATTTGGGGGAAGCTTCACAAATAAAAGTTTATTGTTGTATCTTGTTTCCATAACGCTAAGCAGTTGCTTATGTTTTGAATATCCATGAAAGTTTTTAACTTTCTAAGTCTTCTTTTAAAATATAGACCAGCTGCTAGTCTGCTCATATGTTTTGCATAAGAAGCCCACAAGGGACAAAGCCCTTCATTGATATGTCGAATTATTTTTTTTAACACACTTATATTTCTATCCTGAATCATCATCTCAAAAAGATGGCAAATTTCCATCTTCCCAGCTGGGGGGAGCACCTGCAAAATACAAACCCAAACTATGACACATCTGGTACCAAAACCCCAATCTGGCCAGCAGATTAAAATATCAGGATCATTGCACAGAAACAAGGCAAAAAGTTAACTACCTCTTATATGCCGTCAACACAGATGTCTAGTTAAGCTGTTTATATTGTAAGCACATGTTATGTTAATGGAGCACAGAGCCCTTTAATAAGTCAGAGTTGGAATATAAATGCAAGAAAATGTTAAAGACCTGAATGCAATAATTCATTCTTTATCTTCCCATAGACATAGAAACTAAATTACTTTTTTTCAGAACCTCAACATTATTTTTAAACAGATGCATATAGCACAAAAAAGTATTTTGTTTCATTTTTGGGGTATCTCCAAATTATTTATTTTGTTTAAAATCTGTATTTCATGTTTTTTGTATTTTAATATTTAGATTATGGTCCTTTAAATGGCAAATTACTTACTTAAACCAAGTGTCTTGGTTTGTGTTGCCTCCAAAGCGGACCCTGAAACAAGAATTGAGTGTGGGTAGTTTGAGAGGTTAACTTAGGAAGAACAGGAGAGGAAGTGAGGAAAATGAGTCAGGAAAGGGAGAGATGCCAATAAATGAGTGAGTTGGTCACTTGACAAATGTATTGGTCACTTCTATGGGCAACTAGCACTGTTTCTCTGGGGATCCTCTGGGAAATTGTGTGGAACTCACCTCAACAGTATCCCATTAGAAGCTGCCTAGGCTTATCCATTTATCTGCCAACTTCCATCCTTGTGGTGATGATTGCCCCAGGGACACTAATGCTACACCCCCTTTGTAACTGCCTGCAGGGGGCAAGCTCTCTGGCACTAAAGAAAGTCTTCAGGCATAGAGGGAAGAGCTACAGATGCTTGAGGTGGGATGCTGTCAGTGAGCTAGAAGTTTCTACTGCAGCCCCCAATAAACTCAAGAGGCTGATGGGATGTGTGGCAGGCATCAACATCTGCTGACTGAGGTCAGTGCACTTTTTGATGAGTCTGACACCTGAAGCTGGAGTAAATGGCCTGATGGCTTCATACCACGTGAGCCTCTTCCTTCACCTTTTTCCGATTGGTTCTCCACCTTTTTCCCTCTCGTCCTCTATCTTGCCCTTTTTCTAGTCTAGTTTCTCCTCTGAGTATCACTCACGTAGCAAATCAGGTACCAACCATGTCCAAGACACATGATTCTGAATTAAATACAAAGACACATTAAATAATACGTAAAGTAGCATCTTACAGTTAATACTAGGAGCCTATCTAATTCTAGAACACATCACAAATCCAACTAGAGAGTCTTATATAAAATTAGTTGCCCTTCAAAGGTGAATTTTCAGAGAAGCTAATGAGGCTCAAGCTTCAAGGCCCTTCCCTTGTACCAGTTGCTTCCAAGGCCCTGAAGAGACCCCAATAACGTGTCACATGGTCATATTATTTTTGTAAAATTTGCATAATTGTTTAAAATCAGTCTTTCCTCTTAGGTCCCTCCTTGCCCCTAACCCTTTGTCATATCACACTTACACTGGAGAGCACTGGAGTGGTCACAGTACTTTTGAAAATCCAGCACAGGGAAGTTGACTTAAGAAGGTACTTAGTTTGGGTTTAGTGGGATATATCTATGCAATTCACAGTCACTTCTACTTATGGTTAATTTTAGTTCCTGTCTGGTATAGGAACAGCTTCTACAAATATTCCTACCACCCTTAGCGTTGCCTTACCTGACAGCATGCACAAAGGTTCAAGGCCAGGGGTCTTATCACAATATAATACGTCCCACAGCATCCATAACTAGAGTACATAGAAGAGGAAAAACAAGTTTTTATAGAATGGGTGCATGTTCGAAGGCTATGCCAGCAGCCCAGGGAAAGATGATATGTCAATTTGGACAAAAGTGTTGGTGGAAAGTATGACGAGAAAGGAACACATTCAATATATATATGGAAGACAAAATAAAGAACTTAAGGATGGATTGGATGTAGAGAGTGGGGGAGGACATGTCAGAAATGACCCTGGTTTTTGTCTCCCATAACCCAATAGGCAACTGTTTCTAAGCACAGATTCAGGAATCCAGCTTCTAGCATTTAGGGGCTCTACCATCTTCAACAGATGGCTTTCAAGGTCACTGTGCTCAACTACATTAAGAAGTGGATCAATGGCAGATAGAACATGAGAACTTTTTATGGGGCAGGCCTGGAGTGGTTTACATCACTCTGCTCATTTTCCATTGGCCACGTTTGTGAGGGAGGCTCAGAAACATAGTCTAGCTGTGTGTCCAGGAAGAAGAGCAAACAGGTTTGGTCACTACCCAGCAGTCTCTGTCTCCATGGGGAAGCTAGGAAATTAATATATTCTTTATTCTGGGAATGGAAGTACTCCACTACAGAAGATAACAGTTTTCTAATTCCTAGATTTATTTTTAGTTTCACTTATATTTTTCTATATTCCTTCTCTTTAATGTATTTATTGTATTCAAGGGTAAATAGAATCCTTACTGTTTCACTTCCATGTATTCACTTTCAATGAGGACACATCTTTTTTAAAAAACATTTATTTATTCATTCAATAGATATTAAAGTGTCTACAGCTGCCTCAGCCTATTGTTTACTCCTTGTCCAAGGATGACAGAAAGGGAAAAAAACCTATTGTTTTACTCAAAATAAAAGGGTATTAGAATTGGGTTTTAAATTTATAAGGAAAATGTTTATGCACAACTATGATTACTTTAGTGTTATTTCTAATAACCAAACTAATAAAAACAGTTAAAATGTACAATAACTTAAACTATGGCACATCTATATAATATAATATTATGCAGTGATTAAAATGTTTATAAAGAGAATTTTTTATGGATTAGGGACTGTTTATGTGTTAAGCAGAAAATGCAGGAGGTGCTATATCAATTACATAAATATATGCACAGAAACAAAAAAGTACTCCAAATGTTAAATGTGGTTATTTCTAGGATAGGATTAAAAGAACAGTGTATTCTCTTCTTCCTATATTTTCCTATATTTATAATTTACTTTTTTCTACAATGAGTTTCATATCAGAATAAGAAGTTCTTTCTTCAAAAAATTCAAAACAAATTCAAGGAATCCATAGGAGATTTGAAAACATGATAGGTAATCATAGCCAGGCCATATTAAAGCTTCCTAAGCAAAATGGGCATTAAACTAAAATTGGAGGCTGCGTCCAAAATCTGGGAGTGAGTCACCAAATCTTCTATGTGAATGCTTATTCAGTAGTGTTTTGGTATAAATCCATTAACTAAGAATTTTAACACCTTGGTGTCCTATATGCAGCCCATAGGATGGGTCTATCATTGCTGACCTAGTAGGGCAAAGCCAAAACACAGAACTGGATCCAGAGGGTCCACGTAAATAGATGAGGTGGCATAACAAAGCCAAGCCTCCTGGTGATAGAGAATCAGGGAGAGAGGCCATATTTTGGCTTCCATAGCAGCAGAGGCAAGAGGCGCCAGACATCAAACAGTAGATGCAAGAGGCAAAAGCTGCAAGAGGATGTTGGATTCGGATGTGTTAAGTGAGGTTCTGGAGCAAGAATTCAGGTGTTGGGCAGTTCACATTAATCTCCTGAAGTGGAATTTAGACTATTGCCTCCATTGAAAAGCTAAGGTATGCTTTCAAGCATCTTAAAAGTATAGCTTATGGTAGCCTTTTCCAAGAAAGGCATTTTTAATGCCTAGATATTTAAATAATAATAATGAGAGCTAGCATTTATTAAGCCCCTATTATATTCCATGCTCTGTGGCCTCATACTGTACTAAACACTTGGTGAGCTTTACAAATATTATTTCACTTTATGCCATAGGCATTTTCATTCCATCTGAAAGGTGAAGAGACTGAGACTCTGAGAAATATACTCCCTTAGTCACACAGATTGGAAGTGGTGGAGCCAGGTTTGTAACCCAGGTCAGTTTGACTCCAAAGTCCATATCCTAATCACCTAATTTATCATCAGTGACTAATTCTGTGTCCATTGATTGTATCTGTGCTTCTTTTTAAAAACATGTCATTAAATAAATAAAAAAAATCTACCAGGGATAAGGCTATTGGTTACCATGGGTAAGTAAATCACATTAAGATCTTTGATGTCTGTTAAAGAAATCTATATAAAAGCCTAAGTGACCATTATGACCAGTTGACTGATTGCTATGATGTGCACTGACCACCAGGGGGCAGACACTCAATGCAGGAGTTGCCCCCTGGTGGTCAGTGTGCTCCCACAGCCAACCTCCCGCGGCCAGCCAACCTCCCACAGTCCCTCCCCCTGGCTGGCCGGCCACTATCGGCCCCATCACTGGCCAGGCCGAGGGACCCCACCTGTGCACGAATTTGTGCACCGGGCTTCTATTATTACTAATAAAATATTATTGCGTATTTGCAAGTTGCTAAGAGAGTAGATCTTAAAAGTTCTCATCACAAGAAAAAAATACTATGTATAGTGATGGATGTTAACTAGACCTATTGTGATCATTTTGCAATATGTACAAACATGGAATCATTATGCTGCATACCTGAAACTAATATAATGTTATATGTCAATTATACTTCAATATAAAAAACTATTTATGAGAGTTTATTTGGGAAAAATGAAGTCTTCTCAGCGCCCTTAACATCACACCATGGGGTCTGGATCTGACTCTTCTTCCTCTCTAGCCAAAGTAATGATGTCAGAAATGAAAAGTTTATAGTAGGAATGTTTAAGGCAGCAGCAAAAATTAGACTAAATTCAGGAAGGATCCAAGTGGAGTAAGTAATGCATTAAGCAATTAAGATTTCTAATTAACACTGAAAACACAATTTACAACCCTTATGATCTTCTTTGGACCACTGAAACATACCCACTTTGGACCAAACATCTAAAGGACACTTTAAGTTATAGTGCTATAAACATGTCTATGGACTAAAAAACAAAATCAATTGTGCAAAGTTGAACAATGGCTAAAAAGAGTAAATACTCCTTTGTTTGCTTTTTAGAGATTAATGTGAAACTGTTGAATATCAGTTGCAACTTAATCACGTGCTCAGGTGCTTTTTTTAATGGTTCAAGAATTGACATGTTTTCTTCTGTTCAGTGAAAGCTCATGCAATTAACTGTGTGGAAAGCTGCAGACATGTTTAGGTCACTTTACCTTAACAGAAGTAACTATTCACAGATCAACAATTGCATACTCCATCACTGGTCCTAAATCTAGCAGGCAATTCCAAAAGTAACCATGGAGCTTCAGCACATCATTCACCTCCTCCTGTTTTTTGTGTGTTTTTTTTTAGTCACTTCAGCAGGAGTTCTAATCCTTTTCCAAGAGATGTTTCAAACTCTCTGTGATGTAATTATTATGTAAAAAAAATAGAGAGTAACTGATGCTGTGAATGTTAAAAATGGCAGTGGGTTAGTCTCAAAGCAACCCATGATCACTTTAGAGGAGGGTGAAATGAAACATCTGCTCAAAAACACCACAGTAATTTGTGTGGTTTTTTTGTTTGTTTGGTTTTAAACAGTCTGAGTACCAATCTGAAGATTCCATTTTCAAGTTATTGCATTGATAGCAAGATACCTTTTCTATCCTATGAGTGTAGTATTTAGAAGAGGTGGGCAAGCTTTGATGTCAAATAAATCTAAATGGAGTACAAATAAAAAAAACAAGACATGGAAGATGATGTAATACAAAGCTATTTAGCTCTGCCAGATGCTTCTGTAGGAAACAGGGATCCCAGCAAGTAAATGCATACCCTGTTATCTTCCCAATAGCTTCAATAATGAACTACTAGTATTTAATGTGGAAGCTTGCTTGGGCCCCAGCTCTTGACAGTTTTATAGCCCGTGGTCAAAGCTTTCAACAGCATTGGGGCAGGTGTGACTAGGCAGCTAGATTGCACATACTGACTTTCCACTTGCAGATATACAATATTTACTTTTCAGGGTGAGCCTGTAAACCAGCTGACCAATTAGGCTGCAGATTCCTCATGCCTCATGAAACCTAAGCAAAAACTGTGAATATAAAAGCCTCAGAAACACATGCAGGCTGAACTTTCCTTTAATGTCGTCATACAATCTCTATGAAAAATAATTCCAATGACCAGTGGTCTTCTACATCAGAGCCATAGACACACATTCAGGCAGTAGATAGAATCAAACTTCAGAAACAGAGACCAGAAATCTCTTGAATTCCTCTAACCTTCCTATCATTCACCCTGTCATTCAAATCCCTCCACAATCAATTTCCCAACTTTTAAAACCAAAATCCTTCAATGAATCCTCTCTCCTAGCCAAATTGTTATTCTCATGGTCCCCTGAACATATAGTATGTATTCCTACTTCTCTGACTGTGCTCAAAGCATTGCCCCTTAGAATGTCATCATTCCTCCCTCCCTATCTCTCCTTCCCAAACATAGATCCCTCACCTCCATCTAAACAATGATCCCACTCAAAAACCCCTTCTTAAATAAAGACTTCTTGGCACAGTGATTTCTCTCTCCTAGGACCTTTCTTAGCATTAACTGTTTGTATATCCACTTAATATTTATACTGCTGCAGGACCAACCTCATATCAATATATAACTTTATTTATGTGTATTTTCCCTCCTGGAAAACTTTCCAGTCATCTGTAGGTCACTTCTACTTGAGTGGCTGCCATCTTGCAAATTTAACATCTACCAGCAAACCTATATTCTTTTAAAAATTCTATTATCAACACTGCTATTCTTATATTTCAGCCAGGCTCAAAACCCTGAGATAACCTTTGAGTCTCCTTCCTCTTTCATATTCCCCGTATTTGATCAGTGGCCAGGGCCTGTGAATTCTAGCATTGTCATATCTCTTGCAACCAACCACCTGTCCTTTCCATTTCCACTACCAATACCCTTGCTCAGGTCTTTATTTCCTTACCTGAACTATTTCAAAAGTTTCCCACAGTCCTCTCTATCGCCAGTTTCTCTACCTCCAATTCAAACTAAACACCTCAGCCAGATTAATCTTCCTAAATACATCTCTGAATCACAATACTTCTCTATGTAAACACCTTCAATGATATCATAAATTCCTCAATCTGACATGAAGTATGCCTACTGTCGTAGATGCTGTGGTGTGCCATCCAGATCCCCCTTGGGTATTCATTCCCCAAATGCCACAGTTAGCTTCCAACAGGTCATAGTTAAATTCCTCCCCAAAAATTGCTCTGGCTAAAAGAAGCTATTTGGCCCAAATTTTGCTCCCTCTCCAGAGGCAGCCCTCATCCAATAACTGATTGCTGTGGGTATAGTATAATGTCCCAGCCCCATTGCCTCAATTCAGGACAACTTTGTAGGGTTATGCTAGCTTCTGTATGCCATGTGGGATTAGCTGAGAGCCCCATTGCAGCTTCATTTCAGTCCAACTTCTCTGTCTGCCACATCCTGCCTTCCTAAATCCCTTACAAGAGAGGACCTCAAGAGCATTCACCAATTAACTTTCTGCACTAGAATCTTTATCTTAGAATTTTTGTTCAGGGAACCCAACCTGACACCTAACCATCTTTCTTTCATATCTTTCACTCCTATCCTTCATATATCCTAAATTCCAGTTAAACTAGTTTATCTGCCATTCCTTAAAGATACCTCATGCATTATCACTAACTCATACATTTAAAAAAATCGACTGAATATCTAAAATGTTCCTGACTGTATAAGAAGCATTGACTGACCTAAAGGGATATAGACAATTAAACAGACTATTAGTATACAGTATGAACAGTGATTTCCCAGATGAGACCACAGAAAGAGCGAGGGAAAAGAGTGTGCTAGATAGGGAATAGCATGCACCAAATCCTAAAAATATGAAAACTCACCTGGTGAATCGGTGGACTGCAAATGCACTTCAGAATGCTGAAGTTCAGGGAGTTTGAGAGGTGGTGGCAAGAGATGAGATGAGAGAGGTCAGCAGGGCCAAAACAAGAAAGGCAAGTAGACTTAATTATGGATCTGGATACTATCCTTAGGGCAAAGGCAAATTATTAGAGCACTTTAAAAAAAGAATTAACACAATGCTCATATTTGTGTTTTAGAGTCATTTGACTACAGTGTAAAGAAAGAATTAGCTGGAGGAAAGAATTAAGGTAGATGGCTATTGCTATCATCCAAGCAAAAGATGATGGAGTGATGGCCCAAGAAGGTGGTAATGAAAATGGAGAGACCTGTACAGATTCAGGAGATATTAATAAACTATAATAAAAAGGCATGATGGTTTATTATATGGAGGGAGAAAGAGAAGGAGGAGTCAAAGATTATGCCACATTTGTGACTTGAATAACCAGATGTACATTATTCACTGAGATAAGAAAACCGAGGCCCCGCTGGAGTGGCTCAGTGTTTGAGGGTAAACCCATTCACCAGGAGGTCATCAGTTCAATTCTCGGTCAGGGCACACGCCTGGATTTCAGGCGCCATCTACAGCTGGGGGTGTCCAGGAGGCAGCCCATCAATGTTGGATTGATGATGTTTCTCTCTCATCGATGTTTCTTTCTCTCTCTCCCTCTCCCTTCCTCTCTCTCTAAAAATCAATAAAAACATGTGAAAATATTTAAGAAACACTGATGAAGCTGCAGAACTGGGAAGAAAGATAATGAGTTCAGTTTCAGACATGCTGGACTTAAGGTACCTAAGTTAGAATTGGGTATGTAAGAGTGAACAGCAGATAGTTAGATATATAGGTCTGACCTTAAAGAGAGCAGCCTGGCTAGAGGCACAGGCCAGGCATCATCAGTATGTACCTGGTCATAGAAACCTAGGGATAAGGTTAGAAAAAAAGTTGTCAAAAAAATAACAGGAGGAATACATTGCTCAGACCAAGTACAATAAAGACCAAAAAGAGTGTCCACTGGTTACAAACACTGCCATGCCTTTGTGCAAACTATTCCATAACCAGAAACCATAGACACTTTTCCATCTTCAAGGATCCACTCAATTGCCTCACATTTGCATAGTGATTTACTAAACACCATCACATGTTATCTCATTTACTGACTATAGATTTTGAGAGTTAAAAACATCTCTTTTGTATCTTGGCATCCTCCCAGCTCATTAAAATGTGGATACTATAGGTTCAGAAAAGGAGCCAAATTTGCAGAAAATGATTCATAAGAGAAGAAATTCTACAGATAGGATAGACCAGAACTATTATTTGTGCCTGTCAACAAGATGCCACACTAAGTCAAGCCCGTGTCTGTGTGGGAAGAGTCATGAAAATATGCCCTTCATTGTTTAGGAAGGAACACTGAGACAGTTAGTCTTCAACCTTATATACAAACTTGGTGAATGAAATAACAGTGATGAAGCCATCCTGCCATTACACTGTGACATTAACCTCAATGACCAATTTAGTGCTAGATCTACAGCAAAATGCCCACATGTTCTGGACCCTGACTGATCTCACTCACCCCAAAAGGAAGGTCATGAGCAGCCACTGATGAAGAGGCATTCATCTTCTGACTGTTCTTTCTTCTAGAGCAGTGATGGGCAACCTTTTGAGCTTGGTGTGTCAAACTTCGCCAAAAAACTGAGCATAACTCGGGTAGTGTGTCACTTTAAGGAAAAAACATTATTTCGCAAATGTTTCATCCTCAGGAGCAGCAAATGTTTCATCCTCGGCATGCAGCCGCCTCAGCGGCTGCGTGTCATCAGAAATGGCTACGCGTGTCAGTGCTGACACGCGTGTCATAGGTTTGCCATCACTGTTCTAGAGTGTGAACATCTTTTTTAAAAAGCTTATTTGAATAGGTGCAACTGCCAACTTCACTTATCCCTTCATATTTAATGAGCCTGTTTTGTTTTATGGGTGCTTCAAAAGAACTGACAGAGAAGAGGTGGCTATAAATGGAAAACATGAAGCAACTTGCTGAGACCTCATGGTGAAGTTGATGGCTTGCCTTGTCATGCCTTTGCAGACCGACATTTCCATAATTCCCTTTTCAAACACAGATCAAAACTCAAAAGAGAAGAGGAAAATTCTTGCTCTCCAAAGTGTCAACATGAAAGAATATTTCCAGGCAGTTTGAGGGAGATGCAGCCACCAACACAGTAACAGTTAAAGCAGTAGAAATGTGGTAAATTTTTTTGGAGACATTCAGCCCAGACTTCCAAAATTCACTGCACAACTGCAGAGCCAGAAATTATTCCGCCCTACCCCTAGCCCTGCCTAAGCAACATTCCTCTTAAGTTCTCAAGAGGTCCTGGCATTTAGAACATTTGCAAATATTTACTCAACGTCCAGAAGAGTACCTTAAAAATGGTGGGTCCTTGATAGTGGTGACACTCAATACTGGTAACAAATAGCCCTGTAAGAGGTAGCTTTTTATAAACAGTAAGAGGACAGAATAATGAAGTTGAAAGTTAAAGGTAAAAATTTGCAGCACCTTCTACCTGGAATATGTTGCCTAAAGAAATTTCAGCTCAGGAAGACATTATAACATTAAACACTTCCAGTGACCCTTCTTTTCATCAAGTCATTTTGTCATTCAGCACTGCCTCTGTAATAATATTGCATAGAGTATTGCATACTTCACTCCTGGATGCCCTTACCCCTTATACTGTGGTTTCCACTGACAACCCTGAGTGGGTTAAAAACAGATAATCCACCTTACACTGATCCATCAGACAGGTGTCCGAGAATGCACAGCCTCCTTAAATTGAGACCAGCTGTGTATAAGGAGAGCATTTCAGACAGGAAGAAGAATATAATAAATCTGAAGCTTAGAAAGAAAATTAGGGATTTATTCCAATGCCAACATTTTACATGATTTAAAAAACTTTTTAAACAAGTTGAGACATGAGGGAAAGTACTTTACCAAGGTCATCTATAATAATAAAAGCATAATATGCTAACTAGACTGGACGTCCTTCCTTCCAGACAAAGCTGCAGTGGGCGGGAGCCACGGCAGAGGTGGCAGAGGCCCCCCTCCCCGCCCCCCCCCCCCGCCCCCCCCGGCCGCAGTGGCGGCCAGAGCCAAAGCCCTTGCATGAATTTCATGTATCGGGGCTCTAGTATAGTTTTAAGTACTGTTAATGTAAAAAACATTCAAACCTGTGAAGAATTTTTGTCAGTTTATTTGAGCCAAACTGTCAACAAATGCCAGGGAACAGATCTCAACGGATTGAGATAATGCTCCAGAGAATGGCAGTTTTGCATCTTGTTTTAGACATTACAATCAAAGGAGGAGACATAAGTGGGTTACATGAAATCCATTGGTGATAGATTAGGGAGGCAGGAGAAAGCAAAGAGGTGGCGGGGGGGGGGGAGGGGCGGCTTCTAGGGTTGGATAAAAAGTGAAATAAAGACACATGCTTCTTTTACTTAGGTGGGTACAGGATCATTAATGGTCAATAATTAACTCAATAACAATGAGGGATTCTGTGGTCTCTGTAGAGTAGGACTTGTGCTTTGAGGGGTCTAGAAAAAGGAATATTACTTTGACATTCTAATATGTTATGTTAGAAGCAAAAAGACAATAGAAAGATCCGCTAAGATAAAGATTGACCTTTGTCAGGGAAGATACTGGCCTAGGACATGACTACCCACCATAAACTGCTTTTTAGTGATAGAGAAAAGAGTAGATAGAAGTGTCAAACTTTCCTGATGGCAATATGAAGTCAAATGACATGATCAAAACAGGAAGATCAAAAGATGAGACCAAAATATCTTGTTTTATTTACACATAGGATCAACTCATTTACACTGAAAGAGAGAAAGGAGAAATTTTATTATTACATTCTCTATCATAATTTAGCAACCATTTTGCTATTTTAGGAACAACTCTATACTAAGTTCATTTAGGTAAAGGTATAATACAACACCATGTAATTCATAACAAAGCTGCTATCTCTTTATGTGTTCTTCTTTTTTTGCTGTAATGACTACCTACTGTTCCTAAAAATTAAAATATTTATGGTAAATGGCTTATCAATCTGCCCTTCTCAATATGTTTTCACACCCATTGCTTCAATTAAGACTCATAACCACCCTGGAAAGTCTATTAGGGCATTATACAGCTATAATAACTGGGCCTCAGAGAGAATAAAAGATTTGTCCAAGCTACACAACTACCTAGAAGGTGGGCCAGAACTATAAATTAACCCTTTGAAAATATATCTCAAGCATTACATGTATGCCAAAGCCAGAAAAACAGATCGCAAGAAGAGAAAACTACAGGCCAACATCCCTGATGAATATAGGTTCAAAAATCTTCAATAAAATACTAGCAAACCAAATCCAACAGCATAGTAAAAAGATGATGCAACATATCCAAGTGGAATTTATCCCTGGGATGCAAGGATGGTCCAATATATAAAAATTAATTAATATGACATACCACATCAACAGAATAAAAAATAAAAATCACATAAATATCTTAATAAATGCATAAAAAGTGATTGAAAAAAATTAAACACCCTTGCAAAAAACTCTCAATGAACTAGGAATAGAAGAAAAATAACTCAACATAATAAAAACCATATATGAAAAGCCTAACGCTATTATATGCTACTAGAAGCCCGGTGCACGAAATTCGTGCACGGCGGGGGGTTGTCCCTCAGCCCAGCCTGTACCCTTTCCAATCTGGGACTCCTGGAGGGATGTCCGACTGCCCGTTTAGGCCCGATCCTGGTGGGATCGGGCCTAAACGGGCAGTCGGACATCCCTCTCACACTCCAGGACTGCTGGCTCCCAACTGCTTGCCTGCCTGCCTTCCTGATTGCCCCTAACCGCTTCTGCCTGCCAGCCTGATCACCCCCTAACCACTCTGCTGCCAGCCTGTTTGCCCCCAACTTCCCTCCTCTGCCAGCCTGGTCACCCCTAACTGCCCTCTCCTGCAGGGTTAATCACCTCCAACTGCCCTCCCTTGCAAGCCTGGTCCCTCTCAACTGCCCTCCCTTGCAGGCCTGGTCCCTCACAACTGCCCTCCCTTGCAGGCCGGGTGCCTCCCAACTGCCCTCTCCTGCTGGCCATCTTGTGGTGGCCATCTTGTGTCCACATGGGGGCAGGATCTTTGACCACATGGGGGCAGCTATATTGTGTGTTGCAGTGATGATCAATCTGTATATTACTCTTTTATTAGATAGGATAGAGGCCTGGTGCACGGGTGGGGGCCAGCTGGTTTGCCCTGAAGGGTGTCCCAGATCAGGGTAGGGGTTCCCTTGGGGTGTGGGGTGGCCTGAGCGAGGGGCCTGTGATGGTTTGCAGGCCAGCCACGCCCCCTGGCAACCCAAGGGGAGGCCCTGGTATCTGGAATTTATTTTCCTTCTACAATTGAAACTTTGTAGCCTGGAGCGGAGCCAAGCCTGGGGCTCCGGCTGCCATTTCTGTGGCAGTTAATTCACCTTCTACAATTGAAACTTTGTAGCCTTAAGCGGGTGGGCCCGGCCAGGGTGTGCAGAAAGCTTTGCTTCCCCTGTTGCCGCCGGCAACCCTGGCTTGCTCTCTCAAGCTCCATTCTGCCGCCATTTGTTTGAATTTGTTTACCTTCTATAATTGAAACTGTAGCTTGAGTGGAGGCTTAGGCCTGCAACGGCTATGGAAAGCTTGGCTTCCTCTGTTACCTGGGAAACCTTGCTCTCTGTGGCTGTAGCCATCTTGGATTGGGGTTAATTTGCATACTCGCCCTGATTGGCTGGTGGGCGTGGCTTGGCTGGTGGGCATGGCTTATGTAGCGGAGTGATGGTTAATTTGCATATTACCATTTTATTAGAGAGGATGATAAAAAACTGAAAATTTTTTCTCTAAAATTGAGAACAAGACAAGGACACCTACTCTCACCATATATGTTAAACATAGTACTGGAAGTCCCAGACAGAACAATTAGGCAAGGAAGAATAAAATAAAATAAAATAAAATAAAATAAAATAAAATAAAATAAAATAAAATAAAATAAAAGGCATACAAAGTGAAAAGGAAGAAGTAAAATTATTCACTTATCTCTGTTTGCAGATGACATAATATAGAAAACTCTGAAGTTTCCTTTAAAAACTACTAGAACTAATAAAGGAGTTCAGTAAAGTTTCAGGATCCAATATCAACATACAAAAATCAGTTGCGTTTTTATACCCTAACAATGAACTATCTGGAAAGGTAAAATGTATATACTGAAAACTACAACACATTGATAAAATAAATTAAACAAGGCACAAACAAATGGAAATATATCCAATGTTCATCAATTGGAAGATTAAATGTTAAAATTTACTTACCAGTAAAAATGATCAACAGATTCAATACAATCCCTATAAGAATCCCAAAGACACCTCTTTAGAAAAACAATTCTACAACTCATATAAAATCATAAAATACCACAAATAGCCAAACAAATCCTGAAAAAAAGAAGAACAAAGCTGAAGGCTTCACATTTTCTGACTTCAAAATATATTACTAAGCTACAGTAATCATTATACTAGTATAAAGGCAGGCGTAGACCAATTGAACAGAATAGAGCCCCAAAATAAATCCACATACATACAATCAATTGATCTTTGACAAAGTTGCCAAGAATACACATGTGGAAAAAATAGTCTTCAACAAGTGGTGCTGGGAAAACGGAACATCTACATGCAAAAGAATGAAATCAGGCCTTTATCTCTTATACTATAAAGAAAAGTAAGTTCAAACATAAAACTTGAAACTGTAAAACTCCTGAAGGAATCTTTGAGGAGTGGTCTTGACAATGATTTTATGGTTATGACACAAAAGGCACTGGCAACAAAACCAAAAATAAACAACTGGGACTACATAAAAAAAGAACACTTCTGCACAGCAAAGAAAACAATCAACAGAGTAAAAAGGCAACCTACTGAATGGGAGAAATATTTACAAACCACATATCTGAAAAGACTTCATCTCCAAAATACATAAGAAACTCCTACAATTCAATAATGAACTAATAATCTGATTTTAAAAATGGGCTAAGGACTTGAATAGACGTTTCTTTAAAAACATACAAGTGGCCAACAAAGATGTGGGAGAAATGCTCCTTGTCACTAATAATCAGGCAAATGTAAATCAAAACCATAATGAGATGTCATCTCATACTTGTCAGACTAGCTATTTTTTTTTAAAGGCAGCAAGTGTTGGTGAAGATGTAGAGAAACTGGAACTCTTGAACAATTTTTGTGAGAATGCAAAATGGTGCAAACACTATAGAAAATAGTATGGAGGTTCTTAAAAAATTAAAAATAAAACTACCAAATTATTCACCAATTCCACTTCCATGTACATATACCAAAAATTTTAAATTAGAATCTCAAAGAGGTATTAGCACTCCCATACTTATTGCAGCACTATTCACAATAGTTAAGAGGTGGAAAATACCTAAATGTCCATTGAAAAAGAATGGTGGGGAGTGGGTATGTGGTATACAAATACAATGGAATGCATTTCAGTCTCTTTTTAAGAAAGGAAATTCTGTAAATTCTGTAATATTTAATAACATGGATAGACCTTGAGGACATATGCTAAGTGAATTAAGCTAGACACAGAAAGACAAATACTGCATGATTCTACTACGAGGTATTTAAAATAGTCAAATTCATCAAATCAAACACTGAATGGTGGTTACCAGAGGCTGCTGGAAAATAAGGTATTGATCAGCAATCATAAAGTTTCAGTTAAGTAAAGTGGATAAGCTTAAGAATTCTGGTCTATAATATTGTGCCTATAGTCAACAATAATATATTGTACACTTAAAATTTGTTGAGATCGCCGAAACCGGTTTGGCTCAGTGGATAGAGCGTCGGTCTGCGGACTGAAAGGTCCCAGGTTCGATTCCGGTCAAGGGCATGTACATTGGTTGCGGGCACGTCCCCAGTGGGGGATGTGCAGGAGGCAGCTGGTCGATGTTTCTCTCTCATCGATGTTTCTAGCTTTCTATCCCTCTCCCTTCCTCTCTGTAAAAAATCAATAAAAAATATTTAAAAAAAAAAAATTTTGTTGAGATCTAATGGTGTGTTCCAATCACAATAAATGTTTTAAAAGAAAATATATCTTAGTTGTAAATGTTTTAGTACTCAAGATTCATAAGATGCTTATTATAATATCTAAATAAAATATTTTTATGGCTTCCACAACATGGGAAATCACCCACAACATAGCCTTTGAGTCCCTGGATGATCTGTTCCTGCTGTCCATCCTCACGTTGCCCCCTGATGCTGCCTCATTCTCCCTTATTCCAGCTACACTGGCCCTCTCTCTCCATCCCTCCTATCGTGGAGCTTTGGTACTTGGCAACTGTTTCTAGGGAACTGCTCACCCCACTCACCAACTGAGTAAATATTCTACTTCACAACTATGTCAAACCCACCCATTTTGTACTCTAATAGTTCCATGTACTTCCCCTTTTTAGCTCTTATTGCTGGATCATTTAAATATATTTGTGTGATTATGTGGTTACTGTCTGTCTCTCCACTGGACTCTATACTCCATGATGGCAGGAGCCCTATATCTGGCTTTACTAACCATTATTCAGTTTAACAGTGTGCCTGGAATAGGGTAGATGCACTATGAAACAAATAAACAAATATGATTTTGCCCCAACAAAATAAGTAGATTTCAATTTATGCTTATCACTTGTGACATACAACTTTGTAGTCTTCCTTTTCAATGGCTCCCAGATTGGGCATGGTCTTATAAAAGCAGAAGCTTTTTCACATCAAATGAAGCCTTCAACACAGAAATACAAAGGAGGGCATGGAATTCTACAGCTATCAATTACTTCTAGCTGCCCTGGGAAAATTTAAAGTTAGGGAGAGCCCACCTGTTACCTGCATTAAAAATTAATCACTCTAGCCCTGGTTGGTTTTGCTCAGTAGATAGAGCGTCAGCCCACAGACTGAAGGGTCATGGGTTCGATTCTGATCAAGGGCATGTAACTCAGTTGCAAGCTCGATTCCCAGGAGGCAACCAATCGATGTGTCTCTCTCACAGCGATGTTTCTCTCTGTCTCTCCCAGTCCCTTCCACTCTCTCTCTAAAAAAAGAATTAATCACTCCACAGTTACTCTCTTTTCCGAAAGTAAATCTCCTCTGAGATATTATAAAGATTTCTGTCCATCTGACAATGTTGATCTTTTGGCCAAAGAGCCAAAAAATTGTTATGGCTTAGAAATTTTTTGTCTTTGTATTTTTCAGCTCAGCATAACTTAACTTCAAACTATAACGTTTGAGTTGGTGACTCTTAATGCCCCAAAATGTTTACCTGATCCACCAATCCCAAGAGTATCTCTTCATGGAATCATGACATCCTTAGGGTGGAATGGACCTAAGAAAGATCATAGCCCATTCCCTTCACACCCCACCCACTATTCCAAGTCATTCCCTTCTCAATGGAGTGTTTCTTTGAGCTAGGGCAATTTGTTCCACATAGTTCTTGGAACAAAACCTCATGGAAGTTCTGTGATAAAGAAGGTTGTATCTCTCCAAGGTCTAGAGAAACAGGAAGCGGTGGTGGAGAAAAGGGGGCATATGTGGAAACAGGGGTTGGGAGATAAATAACAGGAAAAGAGAAGAACTAGGTAAAATACTAAAAATAAAATAAAATAATTCTGGAAACATGCACAAATTGAGATAGCCCAGGATATGAGTCAGAATAGGCTTGGTAAAAAAAAAAAATGTAAAGACAACCAAAGAAAAATTAGGAAATTTAGGATAGCTTTGCTATTTTTTGTCATTTTTGTTCTCTTACAGTTACTAAATAAGGCAAAAGTTGAAGTTGTTATAATGTACTGTATGTTCAGGGAATGAAACTTTTGAGATAAAATGTGGTAGTCCAAGGATATATGCAAATCAGATGAAAATATTCAACATGCAAAATAATACCTTGCATTTGTTTTTAAAGAAATCACATTGAGCAGCTAAGAAGAACTCCTCCAAAATGTTTAATTTTCCTTCTCTTCACCAGCTTCCTCACAGTGTAACTTACCCACACACCCTGATGTTAGTGGCTCATAAATCAACCTTCCATAAAAATCAGAAATAAAAAAATGTGTGAGCACAGGAGGTTCCTGATATTGGCAAGACTCCCATCCACATATACTACTGGGCCTAATTCACTAACACTTTTTTAAATTGAATTTACTGGGGTGACATTGGTTAATAAAATTATATAGGTTTCAGGTGTACAATTCTATAATACATCATCTGCTGATCCACTAACATTAAGAAGCCAGTTTGTTCTTAGTTCAGGAATCGGGAAGCTGCTACCCACCTACATTTACATGTGCTAATGTACTCTCTATAGGGAGCAAGATGCCTCTAACAAATTACTTCAGAATTGTCATATGAGATATTGTGCAAAATGTGTAAACTCTTCCTGACTACCAATTTGCCACCAGATTGTGACTAAAGTATCAGAATTAGAAAATCTGGCTCATGTATTTGTGACCAACAGCAATGTAAGAGCTGAGGAAAGGATGTACCATTGCATGGATATGACATCTGTACCAGAAAAACCATCCCTCAGGACAAGAAATGTGCATGCCATACAAGACCCTTCACACCTCAGGAAGCTGTAGTGCTGATCAACAATAAAGAAAATAAGGGCTCTCTGCAAACAAACAAACAAACAAAAACTCTTTGGAATGGACAAACTGCAGATCATATAGAATCATCTTAGTTTTAAAAATGTCAAATAGGAGGCACAGTAACTCCCTTTCTGCCAAAGTCTGACTCTCTGGGAGGGGCTCCCAGAACAGTCTTCAAGTCTGTTGACTTGTTTTTTTCAAGCTGTTAATGTAACTCGCAGCTACGTTGGTTTGTTTTGTTGTTGTGACACGGTCTCCATAGATGTGCTTTGAAATTGTGCCCAGCTACACTGAAGCCAAGAAGCATGCAATCTGGAAGTTGTGCAAGCAAGATTACAAGGCTCCAAGGTATCCAGTGCCTGCACTGCTCATCTCTTCCGCTTACCTCGAAGCTTGGCTTGTCCAGCCTGGGCAACCGAATGCTTCATTGGGACCAGATCCAAATATTTGAGGAAAGTGGCTACATTTGCAGAGAAGGAACAGAGATTGAACTTCACATCAGGGCTTTATTTGCATGTATGTCCAGGAAGTGGTCGATGAAAACCAGGATCAGTTTGGTGCCTGTTTGTTTTCAGTTTTTCTTCTTCCTTTCTGTAGATAACCCAACTTGCTCATCTTTATTTTTCTCAAGAGTCCATTACGCTCATATTTTTTAATCCCTTGTCCCTCTCAACAAATGGATTCTCAAGAAATAATTTGATCAGTTCATTCACACCAGACTTAGCAAATAAAAATACAGGACATCCACTTAAATTTGAATTTCAGATAAACGACAAGTTACTTTTTAGTATAAATATGTCCTGTGCGACATTTTAGACATACTAATACTAAAATTAGTAAGTCTTTATTTGAAATTCAAATTTAACTATTTGTCTTATATTTTATGTGGCAATCCTGTACTAAAAAGTAAATGATGTGATATTTTTAGCTCTCCTAATGTATTCAACTTAGGATCAAAGTCCCCATAGCTTAACACAAATTAATAATTAGGAAATTTTAGTAACAAACTAGAAGAAAAATAAATTATATCAGGTAAGCAATCAATTATTATGTACCAGAGGATATGTTTTTAATTGATTTGAGAGAAGGAGAGGGAGAGAGAGAGAAACATCATTGTGAGAGATAAACATCAATTGGTTGCTTCCTGAATGCACCCTGACTGGGGATAGAACCAGCAACTTAGTTATGTGCCCTGACCGAGAATTGAACCCACAAGTTTTATTTTTTTGCTGTACAGGATGACACTCCAATCAAGTTAGTTCCCCTTTTTTTAATTGCAAAAGACTATCTAAAATAAAAACAATAAATAATAATAAATTGTAAAAGACTAACTCAGAGACAGAAATCATAGCTTGAGTCTTACCCACTTGGATTTAAAGCTACTGATCAACATTTACTTTAAATCAGGTAATGTGTTTGTTCATGTCAATTGGTGTTCAGTTCTTCTAGATGGAGAAAATATGATTCAAAGATGCAATTCTCTGCCCCAGAATATCTATTCCCACATATCTTGAGTGGCTAGATACAGGTGGTGTTAGTTGAGTGTCCTAGGCCTCAGCTCACATCCCATCAACACAGACTTTCACATGTGATGTCTATTGACATGGCCAGGTATGATATATAAACCCTTCAAGTTCACAGAAAACCTATAGTTAGTGTCAGGGAAAGGGAAGAAGTGTGAAAATAATCCTACCTAATAATAGACAAATATGCAAATTGACCATACCTCTGACACGCCCACAAGCCATGCCCACCATCCAATCAGAATGAGTATGCAAATTAACCCAAACCAAGATGGCTACAGCCACAGAGAGCAAGGTTTCCTAGGTAACAAAGGAAGCCAAGCTTTCCGCTTGCCCTTGCCAGGCCTAAGCCTCCACTCAAGCTACAAAGTTTCAATTATAGAAGGTAAACAAATTCAAACAGAAATGGCAGCAGAACTGAGCTTGAGAGAGCAGGCCAGGGTTGCCACCGGCAACAGGGGAAGCAAAGCTTTCCGCACACCCTGGCCGGGCCCACCCGCTTAAGCTACAAAGTTTCAATTATAACCCCAACAGAAATGGCTGCCAGCTGCGGAGGGAGCCCCAGGCTTGGCTTCGCTCCAGGCTACAAAGTTTCAATTGTAGGAGGAAAACAAATTCCAGATACCAGGGCCTCCCCTTGGGTTGCCAGGGGGCGTGGCCGGCCTGCAAACCACCACAGGCCCCTCGCTCAGGCCGCCCCACGCCCCAAGGGAACCCCACCCTGATCAGGTACACCCTTCAGGGAAAACCAGCTGGCCCCCACCCCTGTACCAGGCCTCTATCCTATCTAATAAAAGAGTAATATGCAGATTGATCATCACTGCAACACATAATATAGCTGCCCCCATGTGGTCAAAGATCCTGCCCCCATGTGGACACAAGATGGCCACTACAAGATGGCCAGCAGGAGAGGGCAGTTGGGAGGCACCCGGCCTGCAAGAGAGGGCAGTTGGAGGTGATCAACCCTGCAGGAGAGGGCAGTTAGGGGTGACCAGGCCGGCAGAGGAGGGAAGTTGGGGGCAAACAGGCTGGCAGCAGAGTGGTTAGGGGGTGATCAGGCTGGCAGGCAGAAGCAGTTAGGGGCAATCAGGAAGGCAGGCAGGCAAGCAGTTGGGAGCCAGCAGTCCTGGATTGTGAGAGGGATCCCAGATTGGAGAGGGTACAGGCTGGGCTGAGGGACAACCCCCCTCCGTGCACGAATTTCGTGCACCAGGCCTCTAGTGGTTATCTATAAGGAAATAGGGAGCAGAGTGGAGTAAATGAAACTCAATATAAAAAATGTAAATGGGAGCAAAGAAATTTGATATAAAAATGTAAATGGAGAGCAAAGAGGACATTTGGACCAACTCCAACTGCCTAGAATAGGTGGTTGCCCAAAGGGTGTGAGTCAAGAATCTCTGGGAAGAACCTGTGGAAGATACTAAAGATGAGCTTATTCAACACCTATTCCAACCGCCTTCTGGTATGCCTGCCTATGTATTACAGAGGCTGGTAAATTAAAAATTGCTTTTTCCACAATTCCTTCTAAATGGTGTTCCGGGTGTGATGTAGGCTCCAATGCAAGCTCCGTCATCACATTCATTTTCAGAACATGAATTCAGACTGAGTGAAACAAGGAGGAAGGCTGGACATGCGGCATCATTCTGCTGCTGTAGACTGAGTGTTGACTCCCCAGTTCAGCAGAAGTGTCTTCCTGACCACAGCTTCTCCATTTGACAGACAGTGTAAAGATCAAGGCAAGTACACAGTTCCTTTGATGGCTCAGTTGTGGTATGGCTTCAGGATTCATTTTTGGAAGCTCACCCGCCTAGAGTCTGCTTCTTCAGCCACAAACCAGTTTTTTAGACCAGTGAATACCCTGTCGTTAACACATTTCAGTTTAAGTAACTCAATATAAAAAATGGGGTTTGTTCTCTGCAACTGAACACTAACTGATACAAGCTGTGCCTCCCAAAATATATATATTTCACTAGCCTAATGGTTCTCAATTGGGGATAATCCCCCCAGCCTTCCACCCAGAAGACACATGGCAATGTCTGGAGACATTTTTTATTGTCACACTGGAATGGGAGGTACTATTAGCATCTAGTGGATAGAAGCCAGAGATGCTGTTAAACATTCTATAATGCACAGGACAGCCTCCACCACCACAGAGACCTAACTATTCCAAAATGTCAATAATTCCAAGGTTGAGAAACCCTTCCCTAACCCAGAATCCAATGTGAAAATTTATTATTAAACATACAGTATTTTGGTTTAGAAAGTACTCTCTTTCACAATGCAAAAACTCCTAAAAAAAAATACAGGTAAAGTTTTGCTCTCAGCCAATATTGTATTGAGAACCATATATCTTTATTCTAAGATTTACATAATTTTCAAATTTTAATATTTCTGAAACCATGTCATGACCTAAAATTAAGGTGTACTTTTCATGTGGTGATATTTTTCTTGTTGTTTTTTGTTGTTTGTTTGTTTTAAATATATTTTTATTGATTTTAGAGAGGAAGGGAGAGCGAGAGAGATATAGAAACATCAATGATGAGAATCATTGATCGGCTACCCCCTGCACGCCCCCTACTGGGGATCAAGTCCACAACCCAAGCATGTGCCCTTGGCCACAATCGAACTTGGGACCCTTCAGTCCACAGGCCAATACTTTATCCACTGAGCCAAACCAGCTAGGGCTGTTGTTTTTTTAATTTTTAAAAAAAAGCTGTTATTAAGTCTATAGCCTATCTTAGAACTGATATCATCTGCAATCAAGGAACTAGGATAGTTTAAACAAGTATTTTCCTGAGGGCAAACTTACCAAACTGCACATGGAGGAGAATGGCTGATGTGTGCAGGGGGCACCATAGTCTCTACCCTAGCTGTACAACAGAATCACTGCAGGGCTTTCCATTGATTTGGGCACCACATCTTCTGACAAAATAAAAGGTGCCTCTGTAGTCCAAGGAAACCACAGAAGGCCAAGTTCAGACATAAATAAAGAGTCAGAAAGAAAAGGAACATGGGAGGTGGAAATAAATGGAAGCACTTCCTAAAAAAATAAAAGAAAATTTTAAAATGAATATTTTTAATGCTCTTTGTACCCAGGTTCAAAAACTACTAATTTGGGGCACTGAAGATGGAGGAAAGGGGATAAAAGAAGTGTCACTATTAGAATAGATATGCAAAACAGTGATGGCAGATAACCAGACAAACTTCAAAACCTCACTCTTCTGCCCAGCACCAGACCTCATTACTATTGCCAAACAATTTGCTAACACTCCAGCATTATAGCTCTTGAGTAACTTTCACAAGCTCTCTGGGACTCAAAGAAAATCACAACCAGAGAATTTAACTAGTAATGGATCCTAACAAAAAGAAATAGAAGATGCTTTCATCTTCTCCAAAATTTAGCATATATTTATAAGAAAGATGTATCTTACAAATACATTGTCTTTAACTTACAAACATCTCATTCCCCTATAAAGTCTAGCTCCTGCCTTGAATGAAGAGGTGCTCAGTAAATATTGGCTAAATTGAATTAAGCCCATTGCCTAAAAGGGCTACTAACTTAAAATGTATAGGGAAGAAAAATAAGGCCCTTTTATTTTTATTTTTGCTTTTTTTTAGATATTCTTTTTTTTCTTTATTGATTAAGGTATTACATATGTATTCTTATTTCCCCATTGCCCCCCACCCCACCCCACCCCGCTCATGCCCTCACCCCCCTAGTGTCTGTGTTCATTGGTTATGCTTATATGCATGCATACAAGTCCTTTGGTTGATCTCTCCTCTTTCCCCCCACCCTCCCCTGCCTTCCTTCTGAGGTTTGATGGTCTGATTGATGCTTCTCTGTCTCTGAATCTTTTAAACGGAAGAGCAAAAATTCAAGAGACAACATTAATAGGAGAAAAAGGAACTCACCCATTCCAATTACCTCTTCTCTCCAACAGTGGGAAGAGGTCTACACTGGTCCCAGTAAATGTTGCTTCACAAGTTTGCTACTACTGCCAACCTAACATCCATATTTATTAATTTTTTTCTGAAAGTCAAAATTGACAATAAATCCTACAGTGCCCTTAACTGCCTCAAGATCAAGAGTATACATTTCTAAAGCCAGATCCTAAGAAAATCCCAAAGATATGCTCTGTTACACTCAAAATGCGTATTTAGGTGACAGACCATTGCAGAGGAGTTAATCTCAAGCAAAAAAAAAATCTGAAGCCTTAATCTATCTTTTGAGAATCACTCTCGTTATTTCAGCAGAATCATTTTCCCCTTACTTTGAATTTATTTATTCAGAGACTTCTAAATATATGCTGGTCTGTTGAAACAGCCTCTGGGCCCATGTACAATAAAAACATTAATTAAAACACACGATTAGAAACACCCAGCAGCAAGCCTGGAACAGCTTCAAATGTCGGTCGTGTAAGATAAAGCCACCTGCAGGTGACCTGTACTATGCCCCCTGGCTTCCCCATGGATTCCTGACCAGCTGATGCTAAGGTGGGTGCTCTCTGCCTATAGATGGCCACACCCAATTAGTCCACTTCTCTCCTAACTCTTGATTTGGCACAGTTTCTACCTGCCTCTCCTTTCACTCTGCAATGGACTAACAAGAAATTCACAGAAACCCCAATTTTGGCAGAGATCTGGGCACGGGAACCTTACATAACTGTTGGGCTTTGGCAGGGCAGGACTGAAAGGCTGGGTGCCCTCTGCTGAAATGTGCCCTGCACTTTGTGGGCAGTTTAACTCTCCCTGAGGTGGTCTCTCCTGGGTTCTGGCTCTGAACACTTCTGAATGCAGAGGCCACAACCAAATTAACATTGAATACACAATGTAAGAATGAAAGGGAGCCCACAGAGAAGAGCATGAATTTCAGATAGTGAAGACACTACAAATTGGGGGTGGGGGAAGGGAACCCATCTTCAAAATAGATACTAAGCCTTCACTCCCTTGTGACATAGAAAAATTCCCTAAATTCCAAGTTTGTTTACACAGCTAATTAGGCATGAAAATTTTGAGTCTAGCACAGGCCTGTTAAGAAAATCTTATTAAATGCAGACATGTTCCGTCAAGGGCATGTATCCAGCGAGGGATGCCATCTATGGGTCATATGACTTTATTATAAGTTCTACCCTGTTCTTAAAGGTTCACAAGTAAAACAAAAGCAAAAGATCTTGGCTTTCTTCTTTTATGTATGTTTTTCCCACAAATCTCCCATCTTAGAAAAACAAGAAAAGAGATTTGAAAGAAAACAATAGCAGATCAATGATAGGTAGGAATAGTATTTCAAAAGCAGTGGGGATGTATTATTTGCTGTTCCACTGAATTGTGTATTATTCATTCCTCTTCTTTTCTTTAATGAAAAATCTGCCCATATCTTATTACAAAGAGGCTACCACCTAAGAAGAAGAAAAAAAAAGGCCTTTTATCATGCATCTGCCCCAAATTATATCTCTGGAACCCCTTTATAATCAGCCATAGTGTTTTCACAATTCTGTGATTTCGCCAAACTGGCTGACTCTCATGTGCTGCCTGCTACTACATTCTAAAGTGCCAGGCTGGTACCTAAGAGGAAAAATAACATTTTCCTTCACTCTTAACCCACATTCTGACTTCTCATGCTGAATTCAATCCCCAGCTAATTAGTTCAAGAGCAAGCAACTTTAACCAAGATTCCGTATTACTTTCCTGTTTCTGAGAGCTGGGCTTTCCCCAAATGTAATTCTCTTGTTACCCTTTGCATTTTAAATAAGCCATTTTGGAGCATGGCTCTTGTTTTTTCTTTAATATATGCGCCCCTTGGGACTGCACGAAAGCTTGTGATGGCTCTCTGCCTGCAGTCAGGGCAACAGAATGTCTACAAGATCAGGCTTTGTCCTACAGTAAGCATCCACTGTGCAGCCCCAGCTGAATAGGGAAATTGCAAGGCCATTTCCTCAGAAATGCAGGGTCCCTAGTATTGTAACTAGAAGCCTGAAGCTCACATGGGTTCCTCCGTTTTGTTTGTTTTAAATATGCTGGAACATTTCTATAATTGTTGTTTCCTGGGACAAAATATTCCACAGCAGTCATTTTTTTCTTTCAGATAACTGAAGACTTTTTAATTCCAGAGTTTTGATAAAAACTTTCTAAAATGTTCATTAGCTCTTTTGGGTCTCAAACAAATTATATATTTGACTAAATGTATTTGACTTTTTCTTGATGATTTAGGATCCTCTTTAAACTATCCGTTTGGGGCATAAAACAATAACAGATGCATGGGATTATTTGCCCCTACATTAAATAGGCCACTATCTTTTCTTGATTACTTTGGCAAACTTTAAATTTTATTTCTGTCTCTTTCCAAATGATCAAAGTATCAGTGGTCACTTTGCACTGATTTTCATGTCAGTCCTTCTATTTTCATAGAAGCAAACTTTAAGTTTATTGTTTTCAGCTTTCAGATGGCTAGAAATCCAAATAAGTTTGTTGTGGCATCTACATTAAACCTAAAACAGATCTTAAGCTTACCCATATGATCTAAATGCATAAGCATCTGTACATGATGTGGCACCTATTCTGGTTGCTCAAAGCCCTTTGAGCTCTTCATCAGCTCTTCATCTGTCTCTCACAGAAGTGGGATTACCAGACACTTGTTCTTGGGTATTGTACAGTGAAGTAAAGCAATCAGCAATCAATTTGCTCACTCTAAGAGTTTTCTTTCCTTCTTGTTCTTGTCTTTCTTCATCCTTCTGATTCCTGCTTTAAGCCATTTCAGGAAGCATTAAATCATCCACCATAAGGGAAGAAATTATAACAGAAAGAGCAAAACTGTTTTCTTTTTTTATTACAGTTGACATTCAATATTATATTAGTTTAGCATAGTGATTAGACATTTATATAACTTATGAAGTGATCCCCGGACAAGTCTTTTAATCTATGCAAATTGAACTCTGATTTCAGGGGGCAGAGGGTAAGGGGTTGGTGAGAGAAGAATGAAAATACATCAAAATGAAGGATTTTTCCTTTTTAAATTTGCCTCTCATCAAAATGGAAGCATGAACTTAGGCTACACTCATATAGGCACCTGCCACTGTTATATGTAGCAATCTCCCCCAGTTATAAAATCTCAGCCTCTTTAACAAAACCCCCAACAAGTATTTGAAATGCCTGTCCAAGATGATCTCACCAAAGCTGACTCAGAGTGTTAAAAGAGCCCCCGCCAAAAAGGAAGATAAAAGCTCTTATTCAACAGCACACTACATGAGGTTGGCACTGGTCGGTTTGCTGAGGACCATCTTTGCTTTGAAACCCAAACTTCCACATCCAGAGAACCTTCTCAATCCTATGCAAATAGAGACATTTGGTCACCCTAGTGGGAGATGATCCCTCAATGGTTTCTCATGTTTTCCTCCAGCTGGTCACCTTTACTTTCTAAACAAAACTTTTTAGATTTAGCATTTCTAAGAATTCAAAGACTCCTTCTGCCCAGGCAATCTAGATAATTCTTTGTTAGTAGCATCCCTATCATCAATCTCCTCTTTTTTTATTGCCACAAGCTTGGACTTTATCCCCTGCTCCTGGACTACTGTAAAACTTCCAGGAAGATGTACATATGCATGTCCTTTTCAGATTAATCTTTTCAAAACCCCATTTTGCACAAGGTTCAGTTGAAATCTCACTTCCTCCATGAAGTTGATATCTTCCCCAGCAGGAAGGGTAACATTACTAGGATGGGAGAGAGGAGTGGCAGGAGGTGTCAGCTGCTCAACGCTGTAGGAGTGCTGTAGGGCCAGTGCAGGCTGTCACCTCCCAGAAGCTGCTGACGAGCAAAATCAAGACAGGCTGCAGAGCACTGAGGTCAGTAATCCAGAAAAGGTTGTGTGAGAGTCAATCACCAAGCCAAGGAGGCCTAGCCACAGACAGAAAATGCAGTGTCCATGGTATATCCAATAGCCAGATGTGCTGGACTCAGCACACTAGAAGCAAATCCCTGGGAGAGCCGACTTTGCCCTATGGCTAGTTCAAGGAAGTGCTGGCTGCATGAGAAGGGAGAGGGAACCGCCTGTGCCATTCTTTCTGCAGTTAGCAGATTCTAATTTGGAAAAGCTGTTAATGTTTTAATGCATGCATCCCTTAAATGTAAACACTACATCTTATAACTCTATTACCCACACTGAGCAAACTATGTAGACAATAAATATTTGACTTAAATAATAAAAAAATGTGCTCTCATGTTCTGAGGGCCATGTGCATAGGAAACCATGAGAAGGTTACAGCAACTCCATTTTTTTCAGGAAGTCTGGAAGTCATCTGCCTGGTTTGGGTTTAAGATGCACTAATCAGCAATTGCAGAGCAAACACAAATCCTCCCTTTTCTCTTTTTAAAACTTCAGAGCAAAGCATCAACTCTCCTACTTCCTTTTGTATCTTAGTGCAAACCCTAAGCACAAAAACAATAATAAATAAAAGAACAAAACAAACTACCTTTCACCAAGACTACAAACCAAGCCCCAAACCCAAAATATCCTCATGTTTCCATGCTATAGTGCTTATTAGTACTTGAAGTTCAATCAAAAAGAATGAAAACTTGATCTAGTTCAGCTTCTCAACATGAGAGTTCTCAGCACACATGCTAAATCATTTCTTGAGCAAATGCCATGGTGTGTTCCTGCTGAGAATCCCTTTAAAATGTTCATGTCTTAAAAAGACTTTGCTAAGAATATATTTTTCATTCAATAACATTTGGGGGGGGGGAATCTAAGTTAAAATGAAGGCTTATTATTTTAGCCTTATAAATGCAATCACCTTTCTTTATTCACTGATTTATGAAGTCTCTTGAGTAAACGTGGTGGGGGAGTGATATTAAAATTTATAAATAATGTACTATTGAAAATGCTTCAAGCGAGAGCCTTGTTTTAGGTGCCAAAGTAAACACCTGCAACTATGAAGGAGGCTGCTGAATTTTGTTTCCTATCAAATAAAAAAAGTGTCAGTTGTAATTTTGGAGAGTTTAGGGGAAACTGAAAGGGAGGCTTCGAAATGAATCTCTGATAGGATCTATGTGAGCTATCTAATGCTAGAAATATTACTCACCTAAAGAAAGTTTCTACCCTAAACTTTATAAATCATCTAAACCAGTATTTCTCAAACTTATGGCTAAACAGCATATAATGTCTTATCTCTTCTATAAAGTATTTGTGTTTATTTAGTTAATTGTAGAATTTATTAATTGACATTTTGGACCAGAAAATTATTTGTTATGGTGGGCTGTCCTGTGCATTCCTATCTAATAAAGGAGTAATATGCAAATTGACCGTCATTCCAACACACAAGATGGCTGCCCCCATGTGGTCAAAGATGGCTGCCCCCATGTGGACACAAGATGGCCACCACAAGATGACCTGCAGGGGAGGGCAGTTGTGGGCAATCAGGCCAGCAGGGAAGGGCAGTTAGGGGTGACTGAGCCAGCAGGGGAAGGCAATCAGGCTAGCAGGGGAGGGCAGTTGGGAGGAACCAGGCCTGCAGGGGAGGGCAGTTGGGGGGGACCCAGGCCTGCAGGGGAGGGCAGATGGGGGGGACCCAGGCCTGCAGGGGAGGGCAGTTGGGGGCAATCAGGCCTGCAGGGGAGGGCAGTTAGGGGTGACTGGGCTGGCAGAGGAGGGCAGTTGGGGGGGGGGACCCAGGCCTGAAGGGGAGGACAGTTGGGGGGAGGGCCTCAAGCCTGCAGGGGAGGGCAGTTGGGGATGACTGGGCTGGCAGAGGAGGGCAGTTGGGGGAGGGCCAGGCCTGCAGGGGAGAGTAGTTAGGGGCGACCAGGCTGGCAGGGGAGGGCAGTTAGGGGTGACCGGGCCGGCAGGGGAGGGCAGTTGGGGGGAACCAGGCTGGCAAGCGAGGGCAGTTAGGGGTGACCAGGCCAGAGGGGAGGGCAGTTAGGGACAATCAGGCTGGCAGGGGAGCAGTTAGGCGTCAATCAGGCTGGCAGGGGAGTGGTTTGGGGGTGATCAGGCTGGCAGGCAGAAGTGGTTAGGGGCAATCAGGCAGGCAGGCAGGTAAGCGGTTGGGAGCCAGCAGTCCTGGATTGTGAGAGGGATGTCCAGTGGGATCAGGCCTAAACGGGCAGTCGGACATCCCTCAAGGGGTTCCAGATTGGAGAGGGTACAGGCTGGGCTGAGGGACACACACACACACACCCCACGGGCCTGTAGTAGTAGGATAAAGCAGCAACCATGGCCTCAACCTACTAGATGCCAGTAGTAGCTGCCCACCACGACCACCTGTGGTGACAATCAAAAATGCTCCAGTCATGGTCAATTGTTCCCTGGAAGGAAAAATCACCCCCAGTTGAGCACCACTGATTTAAACTAGAGAAGCTTTTTTTTTTTTTTTTTTTTTTTTTTTTAAGTGAAGGATCTTAAAACATCAGACCTGGAAGGGCACATCAAAGAATCAGTGATGCCAAGGGAATGCTGCACTAAACTAGATAATCAGCTAAGACATGCAATAGAAACAAGGCACAAGACTAAACTAACCTGAAAATTGGAACCATAAGCTCTAACCTGCAAGAGCAATGGTATACCAAAGAAAACCAGAAAGCTGAGCATTGGTGAAATATTTGAAAAACATTTCTCCTAAATTACTTTCTGGAAAAAAAATCTGAAATGTTTGGTTAAAATTATCTTCTTTGTTTTTCAAAGCTTTAAACTGAAGTTTCTTTCTGGGGTCATGAAAACATTCTAATTTGGGTGTGGTTTACTGTATAATATGCATTGGTCATAACCAATTAATTGTTCGTTTAAGTTCCTGCATTCTACCATATCTGGAAAAATATTACACACACACACACACACACACACACACACACACACACACACACACATCTATATGTGTATGTGTGTTTATATGTATACTAGAGGCCCAGTGCACAAATTCGTACACCGGTGGGGTCCCTCGGCCTGGCCTGCAGAGATTGAGCCGAAACCAGCTCTCCAATATCCCCTGAGGGGTCCTGGATAGCAAGAGGGTGCAGGCCAGGCCAAGGGACCCCACTGGTGCACGATCAGGGCCAGGGAAGGACCACAGGAGGGCTCCAGGGCATGTCCAGCCCATCTCATCCAGTCCTGATTGGCCAGACCCCAGCAGCAAGCTAACCTACTGGTCAGAGCATCTGTCCCCGTTGGTCAATGTGTGTCATAGCAACTGGCTGAACGGTTGAACGTTAGGACAGTTAGCATATTAGGTTTTTATTATTTAAGATACACATTTGTTAATATATTCATATATGAGTCATTGTGTATATATATTTGTATATGTAAACATTTCTATTTTTTGAAAAATAAAGCTGTAAAATTTGTGTGATCAAATCTTTTTCCTGTACCTCAAACTGGTCTATTTTTATAAACCAATTTTAATTATCACAGTAAATATAAATAGTTAGAAAGAACATTAGTTAGTTCACAGAAATAAAATAAAAAGAGCATAAAATATGATAACAATGGCCTTAACTCCCAAGACTGTCAGCTATAGTAAAAGATAAGATTTACTTTTTTAGTTTTATTGTTGTTGTTTTATTTGTAATTGTCTGCAAGAAAACACTTACATCCAAGTTACATTCATTATGGTCCTTATGTATTTGGGAGTTAGATTAAGGACCCTTTGAGTTAACATGGGAAATACATTAAGGCATGCTCAGAAATATTTGGAATATAATTCCAGATATTTTATAGGTTGGAATAAAAACCTTTCAACTATAACTTACCAAATGGTCAAAGCCTGTTATGTCTGTAAGAGAAACATGGGTTATTACCCTGGTAGTTAATAAAGGTGATTTCTTAGTACACATTATTAGTAGAAATAAATATGGTTACTATATAGTGAAAATATAGACTAACAACGAGACCTAGTAATACTGCATAGCAAAAGCATACGTAAAAAAAATTTTGGCCTGGCCAATGTGGCTCAGTGGTTGAGCACCAACCTATGAACCGGGAGGTCACAGTTCAATTCCTGATCAGGGCACATGCCTGGGTTGTACTCTTGATCCCCAATAGAGGAAGTGCAGGAGGCAGCCGATCAATTATTCTCATCATTGATGTTTCTATCTCCCTCTCCCCTCCTCCCTGAAATCAATAAAAATATTTGTAAGTTTATAAAAAGAAAGACATTTTGACCACAAAAAGCAAGAAGAAATTGAAATAAAATTATAGCTACCAGACAAATAGTCACATAAATTATTTTTTAAAGAAAGTTAAGAAATAAATGATCAAGGGAATGGTAATGAATGTGAGATATCAGTCATTTTTGAAAATTAAACATTAGTTCAGGTTTGTGTACTTACAAGAGATTTAGAGAAGAAACACAAATAAAATTTTAAATCTCAAAGATGCAACTAAACAAAATTGAAAAAGAGCAGAATTGAAAAGACCAATAGTTGGCTGCTTGAAAACAGCCTTTCCTGATCCCTCTCCAGTCACCTCATCAGCCGCATTGTCTCTTACCCCAATCAAAACAATGTACCACAGATACTGAACTCCTTTTAATGCCTCACTCTTAAAGATAATAAATAGCCAAAAATTGCCAGATATTTTAAGAAAAGTTCTAATAAAAAAGAGACCAAGACAAATTCTGAGGAAAAATAATTTTCAATATCAAACTATGTGAGGGTAAAATAAAGTCATTTCCAGACATACAAAGTCTCATGCAAACTCCTAGGCACCCTTTCTCTGGAAGCTACTGAGGAATGTGTTTCACTAAAATGCTGAAGTAAACCAAGGAAAGGGAAGATTCAGCACCACTGAGAGAGAATTCCAGGAATTCTCAAGATGGTGTCAAATTTAACCCCAGCAAACAGTATAATGCCTTTAAAAAGCAACTAAGGACCTGGCTAGTGTGGCTCAGTGGTTGAGCATCAACCTAAATATAATATATATATATATATATATATATATATATATATATATATATATATATATGTGTGTGTGTGTGTGTGTGTGTGTGTGTGTGTGTGTGTGTGCATATATATATATATATATATATATATATATATATATATCCTAAGCGACCGTTAAGACCGGACAACCAGACAACCAGCCAGTAGCTATGACATGCACTGACCAGCAGGGGGCAGGAGCTGCCCCCTGGTGGTCAGTGCGCTCCCACAGCCAACCTCCCGTGGTCCCTCCTCCGGCTGGCCGGCCCCAATCGGCCCCAATCGGCCCCTATTGCCAGTCAGGCCAAGGGACCCCACCCATGCACGAATTCATACACTGGGCCTCTAGTAAATAAATAAAAAGCAACCAAGGCCTGTCATAACACTTCAAAATTTTAGCTAATTCTTTGAAAAGAAAATGAATTTCCTGGGACTTAACTTAAGTAATACAGCCTTTCTTAAGACCTTTTGAAACTTAAGTGAACATGAATATTTTTCTCAAACATTTTATATATTTCAGTGAGGCTCAGTTAAAACTTTCCATAAATTGCCTGTGGCTCAGTGGTTGAGCATCGATCAATGAACCGAGAGGTCATGGTTCAATTCCCAATCAGGGCACATGCTCATGTTGCAGGCTCAATCCCCAGTCGGGGAGTGCAGGAGGCAGCCAATCAATGATTCTCCCTCATCATTGATGTTTCTGTTCCTCTCCCTCTCCTTCTCCCTTCCTCTCTCTGAAATCAATAAAAACATTTTTTTAAGCAACCAATCCTGCATGGAAAGGGAAAATAAAAGATGACAGGATGGATTTCTCTAGAAAAGAAATAGTATAAAATTGCAGATTATCTTACAGATTTTATCATGTGGAATGCTGTATTGAGAGCCACTTTATAGAAAAGAATCAGTCACAATTCAAAAATATAAAAAGTAAGCAAATCCTATCTAATAATAGAGTAACATGTAAATTACCATCACTCCGCTACGCCCACGATTGGGCAGCGGGAGGCTGGGGGGCGGGACTTGGGGTGGCCTATCCGGCCATTGAGAGGCACAGATCCGCTGTCACTGAGGGAGGCTACCCTGCTGTTGAGAGGCACAGGGGGCGGGACTCCGTGCCTCTCAACGGCCAGATCCGCGGCCACTGAGGGGGCCTGCCGGGGTCACCCAGCTGTACCTCTCAATGGCAGGGTAGCCAGGTGTCCGCAGCAGCCCCCCTCAGCAGCCATTGAGAGGTGCAGGGGGCGGGAGCCCCGCCCCCTGCACCTCTCAACAGCAGGGTAGCCCCCCTCAGTGGCCGTGGACCATCAAAAGTCGGGGAGCTGGGTGCCTGTCTGCTCCGGCACCAGGCCTTTCAGAAGCCTCCGCTGAGCCAGAGGCTTCTGAAAGGCCTGGGGCACCAGCGGACAGGCACCCAGCTCCCCCGAGAAAAGCGATAGCGTGTAGGGGACCCTACACGTGCATGATTCAATCATGCACTGGGCCTCTAGTAAAAATATAATTACTAGCTCCAAAGATACTTAGAAATTATGTAAGAAATGCAATTATAGTATAAACTATATATAGACACACTATATACATATGTTTTAGTATGTTTAAACTTTATATAGTATACTAGAGGCCCAATGCATGAAGATTCATGCAAGAATAAGCCTTCCTTCCCCTGGCTGCCGACACCTGGGACCCGGGCCTTCACTCTGGCCCGGAGCTGCCTTCTACCTTCACATGCTGCCCAGAGGCCTGGAGCGGCCAGGGCGAGCGGAACGCAAGTGTCCCGGCCCGGCTGATGCCATTTTTGTCATGTCAATTTGCATATCCCCTCCTTATTGGCTGTGGGCACTGCCATCTTTTGTCGCGAAGTGACGGTCAATTTGCATATCCTGTCTTTATTAGATAGGATTATACACTGTATATTGTACATATAATATAGTTTATAGTATAATCTATATGGTATAAACTATATAGTTGTATTTGACTAAATAATATAGTACATATAGTATAAACTATATATATATATATATATATATATATATATAACATCCTATCTAATAAAAGAGTAATATGCAAATTGACCATACCTCCGCTATACCCACCAGCCATGCCCACCAGCCAATCAGGAGCGAGTATGCAAATTAACTGAACCAAGATGGCTGTGGCCACGGAGCGAGCAGGAGGCTTGGGTTTCCCCAGCAATGGAGGAAGCCAAGCTTCCTACACACCCTGGCTGGCCCAGACCTCCGCTGAAGGCTACAAAGTTTTAATTATAGAAGATAAATAAATTCCAACAAAAATGGCTGCAGCCACGGAGAGAGCAGGAGGCTTGGGTTTCCCCAGCAATGGAGGAAGCCAAGTTCCTGGCCTTCTCTGGCCTCCACTCAAGGCTACAAAGTTTCAATTGTAGAAGATAAATAAATCCAAGATACCAGGGCCTCTGCAGGGGGGGGCCAGAAGAATGAGAGGCACTGTAGGGTGGAGAAATTAAGAGAATATTCATTTTTGTTTAAGCCTCTTACCATTACTTGACTTTAAAAGTGTGTGCTCAGATCACTCTGATGAAAAAAGGAAAATATTATTTTTTATAAAACAAAAGATAGAAGGGAGAGAGAAAAAAATGAAGTTATTACACTTAAAAAAAGACATATCCATACTGTAGTATTATAAAAAACATTTATACAGCAATTGTTCTAGGTACTGCAACTCTAGAAAGCAACTGCTACCAGCTTTTCAGTTAATAAAAAAACCTCACCCTTATCATTAAGGTTTTCAAGGTCAAGTTTAATCTAAGTGGTCATATTAAGTCCAAAAACACTGGTTGATGGTTAGTAGGAAGAAACCCTGGTCAATGAAGCTTTAGTTACAAGTACTTCCTCACACACTATCCCATATGATTCAATCACATGTTCCCAAAAGGATTGAAGACCTAGGTCATATCTTCCACTGCTTTGGCAATTCTCACACTGCAGTATACATAGTAAATAAACCAAAAATTTAATTATAGGGACAGGAGGGTTTAGACAAAGCTATTTAATTGATGAGGATAGGAGGGTGAAAATTAGTATAGTATCTTATTCATAGGGATGCAAGAAGAAAAGCTAGCATTCATAAAATATCATCATAAGCATTCCCAGGGATAAGTATGCATGCACACTACCCAGTAATCCAGAAACAAAACAAACCCTTTGTTACATAACTCATTTTACCTTTTTAATCTTTTGAGTAATTAACATTGAAAAAGTTGTTTTCCAGGCCACTCAACAGACAAATAGTTTCCCAGCAGAAAAAGGCAAGCAAATAGGCCTGAGCATGTGATGAACTTGGAAAGCAATGAATCTTAACAAATTTGCAGTTGAATTATTGAGCTGTTAAAACAGCAGAGTTAAACAGAAAAGATTTGGGTGGATAAATGAGGTTTTGTTACCTTTGCTTCTTTGCTAATTTTGTTTGTTGCAGCTGCTTGTTGCCATGAGCACCAAAAGTTATGACACTGCAATTCACACTGAATATTTTTATTTGGAAAATAAGGTTTCACTTACATAGTTGAGGTTCGTCAACCACATGAACTGAGAGTGGGAGGTTTACACACACACCATAGATTTATTTGCTAAGCTACTGATCTTGTTTATTTTTAGATGAACTGCAAAATAGTGCTTCTTCAGTTTATAGAATCTTTTCACTGATTTATTCAATGAATATTTTTTTAGTATCTACTTACTATGTGCTATGTGCTACTTATGTGCAAAACAGAATTTACAATCTAGATAATTAAGCAATTAAATAAGCAATTATAATAGGACTAGAAGCCCAGTGCACGAAATTCGTGCATGGCGGGGGGTTGTCCCTCAGCCCAGCCTGCACCCTCTCCAATCTGGGACTCCTGGAGGGATGTCCGACTGCCCATTTAGGCCCGATCCTGGTGGGATCGGGCCTAAACGGGCAGTCGGACATCCCTCTCACAATCCAGGACTGCTGGCTCCCAACTGCTTGCCTGCCTGCCTTCCTGATGGCCCCTAACCGCTTCTGCCTGCCAGCCTGATCACCCCCTAAACACTCCGCTGCCAGCCTGGTTGATGCTTAACTGCTCCCCTGCCAGCCTGTTTGCCCCCAACTTCCCTCCTCTGCCAGCCTGGTCACCCCTAACTGCCCTCTCCTGCAGGGTTGATCACCTCCAACTGTCCTCCCTTGCAAGCCTGGTCCCTCTCAACTGCCCTCCCTTGCAGGCCGGGTGCCTCCCAACTGCCCTCTCCTGCTGGCCATCTTGTGGTGGCCATCTGGTGTCCACATGGGGGCAGGATCTTTGACCACATGGGGGCAGCTATAGTGTGTGTTGCAGTGATGATCAATCTGTATATTACTCTTTTATTAGATAGGAGGCCTGGTGCACAGGTGGGGGCCAGCTGGTTTGCCCTGAAGGGTGTCACAGATAAGGGTGGGGGTTCCCTTGGGGTGTGGGGCGGCCTGAGCGAGGGGCCTGTGGTGGTTTGCAGGCCGGCCACGCCCCCTGGCAACCCAAGCAGAGGCCCTGGTATCTGGAATTTATTTTCCTTCTACAATTGAAACTTTGTAGCCTGGGGCGGCAGCCATTTCTGGGGCGGCAGCCATTTCTGTGGCAGTTAATTCACCTTCTACAATTGAAACTTTGTAGCCTTAAGCGGGTGAGCCCGGTCAGGGTGTGCGGAAAGCTTTGCTTCCCCTGTTGCCGCCGGCAACCTCGGCCTGCTCTCTCAAGCTCTATTCTGCCGCCATTTGTTTGAATTTGTTTACCTTCTATAATTGAAACTTTGTAGCTTGAGTGGAGGCTTAGGCCTGCAACGTCTATGGAAAGCTTGGCTTGCTCTGTTACCTGGGAAACCTTGCTCTCTGTGGCTGTAGCCATCTTGGTTTGGGTTAATTTGCATACTCGCCCTGATTGGCTGGTGGGCGTGGCTTGGCTGGTGGGTGTGGCTTATGTAGTGGAGTGATGGTTAATTTGCATATTACCATTTTATTAGAGAAGATTATTTAAATGCTTGGAATACATATAATCAAAGCACTCAACATATCCTTGGGCTCAAGGGTGGGAAGGGCTTAGTCAGGAAAGTTTCCTAAAGGAAGTGACATTGAGTGGAACTTGGGGGATGACTAGAAGTTATCCATGCCAAGCAGGATGAAGATGAGGCAAAAAGGCTGAGGAAGCCAGCAGACAAAGACAGCAATGAGGAGGCAACTGCCATAATGGAGGGAGAGATAATGGTGGCCTGGACTTGGGTGATGACAGTGGAGTTAGAGAAAAAGAGATGGATCTGAGAGCTATTCATGAGGTGGGATTGGTAGGATTTCATGACTTATTAGAGGTGGGAGAGGAGGAGGAACAAGGAATGAAACACCACTACAGGTGTCTGGCTTGGACAACTGAGTGCATGGTGGGTACCATTTACTGAGCTAAAGGCACACAGGAAAGGCAAGTTGAGGAAAGAGACAATGAATTCAGTTCTGAAAATGTTGGACTTGAGGTATATGGCAGATATTTAATTAGAAATTTCTAGTACGTATTTAGAATATAGTGTCTGTGCTGCAGATATAGGTTTGGAAGTCATTATCTCAGAGCAGACAGTTGAAGCCACAGGTTTAGATTAGATCATCCAGAGAAAGTCTATGGGGTGGAAAAAGTAGGGACCAAAGGACAGGTCCCTGGGGCCTGTTGACATTTAGGGAACTAGACTAGGAAGGAGAGCAAAAAAGAAGCCTGAGGAAGAACAAAAAGAAGAGAATTATAAAGTATTAGATGCTACAGAGTGGTCAATTTAATTCAATAAATACCAATTGAGCACCTACTATGTACTACTGAGTAATAAGGATAGAGTAGTGAGAAACACCAACCCAGTCATTATCATCAAAAGGAGAAAAAGTGGCCATGGGATTTGGGATTATAAAAAACTATCATTTTGCAATAGCAGTTTCAGTGGAGAGAGAGATGAAAAGCAGGGTTATAGTGCATTGAGGAGAGACTGAGAGGTGAGGTGTAACTGGCAAATGGAGACTAGCATGACCATGAAGAGAGGCAAGAATAAAGAACATGCCCTGGCCAGTGTGGCTCAATTGGTTGGAGCATCATCCCCTACACTGAAAGGTTGTGGGTTTGATTCCTGGTCAAGACACATACTTAGTTGTTTGTGGGTTTGATCCCCAGTCGGGGCACATATAGGAGGCAATCGGTTTCTCTCTCACATCCATGTTCTCTCTCTCTCTCTCTCTCTCTCTCTCTCTCTCTCTCTCTCTCTCCTCTCCCTCTCTCTAAAAATCAGCAAACATATCCTTGATTGAGGATTATTTTAAAAAGAAGACTAAAGAATAGTAACCAAAGGGACAGAGAGTTGAGATTGAGGAGTCATATTGCTGGTTTTGTTTTAAATTATATGAACACTTGAACATGCTTATATGCAAAAAGAGTGTGCCATGGAAAAGAGAGGGTAATAGTACAGGAAAAAAATGGGAAAGGGGTTGATGAAGTTGATTCCTGGGAGAAAATTGGGAAATGGGAAAAGGGAATATGGAGCCTATCTTACAAGTCTTTCCCATATCTACTGTCCTGTCCTTCTCTAGCCCATGTCAGCTCTGAAGGGAGTATCCAGTAATATAAAGACTGCCCCACTTCACTTCTAGAATCACTGACTAAGAGCTTTAAATCCCTAAGCCAGTAAAATTTGGAAATAATTGGTAGAGCTCTTATGCCTCAGAGCCAAAGACTCAGGCACTTCATGGTGCCATCAATAGCAGACCCTCTTGCCCATCCTCACCAATCCCTAAACTATAAGTTGACCAGATGACCTTTCTACCCCCTATTGCCTAGCCTCTCTTGGGGCACAAAAGGTTCCTCTTTTTTTCTCATATTCCCAGGGCACTAGTAAAAAGAATGGGGCAGAAAGGTGAGGAGAGAACCCTCCCTTATATCCCAGGTACCTGATTAGGTGCACGTGCGCGCGCACACACACACACTTGTGACTTGGGTCTGGAATGTATCCTATTCCTTACCTTATTTTGAGACAGGTTTCCTAACATAACACTGCTTTGCCTGGTTCCTTCCCTATTGCTATTCTACAATTTAAAGTCATCTCCTATGCCAGTCCCCCTACAAGAAGCTTACTTTGGGCCTCCAGTGCCAGCATAGAACTGGACTATTTACCTTAATCCTGTTCACATTCATTCACCTGTCCTCTAGCTTCTTCAGCCCAGCTCTTGCTCTCCTGGGTTCCCAGCATGCCTTCAGGTCAGGCTGTGTGGCACCTCCAATGGGATTCCAGGGCTGAGAAGGAAGTTGGCAAGGCCTTGACTCTAAAGTCAAAATGTAATATAAGGCTCAAGTGAAATCACCTTCTTTTGTTAGCCTGGAATTGGGATTATTACATTCTATCTGTGTTGGTAATGAGCTGAGACTTGATTAATTCTTGACTGGTATAAAATAAAAAACACTGAGGTAACCACAGCTCAGGTTTCCACTTGCCATTTAGGAATTATTGGATTTTGGGCTTAAGTTCTGTCTGTCTTACTTTTCTTATCTGCAAAATGGGCGTGATTACAGCCAGTATTTTGTGTTCTAAACACTTTATGAATGACCTCATGTAATCCTCACAACAACTTCATAAAGAAGTTCTATTATTAACAATTAATACCTGATGAATAAAATTTAAACCAGATAGCCTTATTCCAGAGCCTACGTCATTAACCATTGTGCTCTAGTACCTTTCCTCCCACTTTTAGAACTATAGAGAAGAGCCTGAAAAATGAAATAATGTATGAGAAGCACAGTACATCATTGTTAATGGGTACAGAGTTTTAGTGTTGCATGATGAGAAGAGTTAGAGAGATGGATTATGGTGCTGGTTGCACAACAATGTAAATATACTTATTATTACTAAATGATGCACCTAAAATGATTAAGATGGTAAGGTTTATGTTCTGTGTAATATTTTTTAGTTTTTAAAAAGGAAATTACTTGGTAGATTATAAAGTGCCACACATATGCAAACTATTAATGATGCTTTTAAATATTTTTCGTGTATAAAGCAGTGGGTTCCCCAGAAGAGGATTTTATGTGACTCACTTAATCCTCTTCTGAATATCTAGAAAAAACGATGGAAAGAGGGGGAGCCTCATGCAAATAACAGTATCTGTACTTCAGCAGCCCCAATGGCAGAGCAGAAATGAGGAGAAAAAAGTGGGTCAAAGTTGGTTTTTACATAACAATCTGAAGGTTCCAAGCCTGGCTGCAGATGCATTCTCTGGCCAACCTCAGCACTGTACAACTAAGAATAGAATATGCTTTCAAGGGTTAGAACCATCTTCCAAAGGAAAAGACCAAAGCTGCGGGTAGAGCGATCACATCATTCCAAGCCCTGGTTTTAAATCTGCCCACTCAGGTCCATTCCTCCTCAGGCTGAGGCTGAGAGCTCCTCCAAAGATTGCCAGAGTCACTGTGGGTGATTCCCAGCAGTGTGCACATTCCCTACCCTCACCTCTACCACGATGGGTCCTTATGTCATTTATTATACTTATGCCATTGTATTCCCTGTATGTTTTTCTTCTAAGAATAATTTTTTCATTATAAAAAATTCAGAAAATATAAAAATCAAATGTTCTTGGCTAAGTATTAGAAATTGACCCAGTAACTCCAAAAACTTGTTTTCCTATTCTCTCCAGAGAATAAAATAAAGTGAAGTTCAATCTTGTTGGGTGAATTAAGTTCTGAAGTTTTCCTAGAAGGTTTATTATCTGGCATTCTGATTGCATTTCTCCTTTAAAACAATGTCATGAAGGGTTACTAGGTTTCCAGATCAGGCAACAAAATCCTACTGAATGTATAATGGAGCTGAACTATAGCATGGGTAGAGCTATGACACCAAGACACCAAGGCTCCTTCTAGGAGGCAGGGACTTTGCCAGACATTTCTGAATCACCAGCACTGGCACATGTTGGGCATGAAGCAATGATTATTTCCAACTTTGACTTTACAAAGAGGGAAGAACTGGCTTTGTGGGCAATTCCTCCCTCAAGTAGCACTAAGAGCACCCAAAATTTCCATACTGAAAGGAAGATGAAACTATCTGGGAACAGAAATCTTCAGTGTGTAAAGATCACTGGTAGACTGCATGATAACAAATTGGAGAACTGTTTACTAGAATGTGTTGAAGAATGATCTCAGCATCTTCATTGTGTTAGTGGTACAAACAGTCAACAGCCAGTCATATTGATTAGATGGCTACCTACTATTTATTAACCAAGCATATTGGTGTTAGGAAGGAATACAAAAGTATTTCTGAAGGCAATGAATCCCCTAACTCCAGTAAACTTTCCCCTTTGTGGGCCTACAATAGTATAGGAAAATAATGAATGTACAAAGCAATACAGTTTAATAGAAAAATAATTTAAGCAATGTAATCTTTGCAATGGATTGATTTATTAAAAGTTTAGAGTTCATTCACTAGTACATTTCCTTTTTTAAAATCCATTCAACAAATATTTGCCTATACAGGTGCAGCTTCCTCTACCTGTAATACTTTTCACTCCTTTCCCTTTAAGTAGGTCTCTCCTGTTACTACTCCTTATCACAGAAATCTATCATAGGTTGGAAAAATATATTTATTTGTTTGATCCTTGCTCCCTCCCAGTCTTCTCCTGACTTCACTAGTCTGAAACTTCGTGGGGGACTGAGATTACAGATGGGTACTTAGGGGAAGCAGGGAAAGTTGTTTTGTTTTGTTTTGTTTTGTTTTAGCATGAGGTCACAGCTCTAATTTTTTTTTCTGAATAGAAAAAAATAAAGAGAAAATAGTAGGTGCCAAATATTTCATTAATTCTGATGAATCAATATCAAATTCAAAGTTATGGGGAGGAGGCCTTCCATGGAAGTGGGCAGGTGACAGAGGAGGCCTTCCCAGGTATTCAAGGCAGCTGTTTGGGGCCTCTTGGATGCATGAGTTCTGTACTACATTACTTCCCCTTCCTTCATCTCCCCAAACACAGTTTGGAAAAGCCTTCTCCAAACCTTGAGCTTTTCTCTAGATCCTGAGATACCCAAATAGCAATGAAAATCTGCTCTAGATGTTGACTACTTGATGTTCAATGCTTGATGCTGAACTGTACTCCCACTGTGATGAACCCACTATAGCAACCCACTATAGCAAGATGAAAGACCTGATCTCTCTCCCTGACTATCAATCCTCCAACCCATCTTTTCTCTTTAATATGAAGATGCAGTAGATTGTCCCAAACTTAGCAGATGCTTGTGCATTGTCCAGAACCCCTTCCTTTACACACTGCCTGGCAATCTAGTGTGGAAGAAACAGCCAGCCTTGGCTGACAGCTTGGTCGACATTACAAGGCACATGAGGCAGGAAGAAGCAGTGCCAAGATTTCATTTCTGTTTTTGCTGGTCTCTACTGTGGTTTCCAATGAAAAGAACAGTTTTAAGAAGGTAAAGTTGGCAGGGCCACACTGTGTCAATGGCTACTTTCAGCTTTGAGGAGCACAACTTTTTTCTTTTTCTTGAGGTACAGTCCTCTGGAAGGTTGGAATTTATTTCTGGCATAGTACTTCACTACAATCAGTTGTGCATGTTTAAAATTGTGCTTTTAATGTTATTTTAAGTACCTATTTTATAATTTCAATAAACTACTCTCAAGCATGATGTAATGCTGATTAATGACATTTCTCTGGTACACCGAGAGCTCTCAGTTCTGCCTTGTGCCTTGGTGCTCACCTGAGGCATCCTATTAATCATGGTTATGCCATAGTCTGTCCTATCATATTGCTTAATTACCATTTCTGTTACTCATTCATCTATTCTATTAATCCCCACAGAACTAATTCATCAAACCCTGAGACCCTGAAGCCAGGGTGTTCCTGGCCTTGCCAGAACCTAGCCCTAAAAGCAGCTTATCCATAAAAGATGGAAGGATCCCAAGTCTCTTGATACAAAAAACAAAACAAAACAAAAAAAAAACCACACAATAACAACAACAAAAAACCTAACCTTAACACATATTGTCTACATAAGGGAATCTTGTTCCTCTTTCTTTTTTGCAGACCTAAACCTTACCCACCTTTCAAGGTTCAGGTAAATTCATTCATCCACTATGAATTCCTCCTTAGTTATAGCTTTTATTGCCAATAGCACAACCTACATTATTCAATTTTGTTACTTATTCTGTTCTTTGTGGTTTTGTATATGAATATTAATTCAGCTGAATTGTTAATTTCCTTGGGGTAGGCTACATGTTTAATACTCTTTAATAATAATGAAGAATAAGAATTATAAATAAATAATAACTATTGACTATTTATTATGTACCAAGCACTGTGCTTAGTGGTTTACATAGATTATCTCAATTAATTATATCAACAATACTTTTAGTGTCATCTTCACTTCAGAGGTGAACTTACCCATGTACACACAGCTAGTAACTCAGTTATACAAACTCAGGCATCCTAAATCCAAAATCCAAGTGCTAGACCAGTAAACTGCACTACCTCTTCTCATAATCTCACAGTGCCTGGCAATGTACTAGACACATTATTAGTTAGCTTAATAGTTTAATTAATTCATTAGCTTGGATGAAAATTTCTATTATTTAGAATAAAAAGAAGAAGAAATGTGGGTCCAGATTATAAGAAGGAGAAGAGAGAAGACGAATCTAAGCCTGAGCAACAAAAAGTGATTGGCAGCTATTTCAAGTGAGAAAAAATATTCAAGAGATCAGGTGTACAGAATTCTATGTTCCAAATAAGACATTTCGTATAAAACTTTAAATAAAGTTTTGAAATTTAATAGGAGATGGTGAAGCCATAATATAGTTTCATGCTATGGAACTCTGTTTTAGGAGACATAATAGTGATTGAACCAATAAACTAGAATCACAGATGTTTCTAGTCACTTCACTGAGTCATACCAATGTTTTCTAAACCCTTTTCCTTCATGTAGTCAATAGGAACCATACTTACTATCTCTCCTAATGGGGAACTGAGGGCGAAAACATAGGGGTCTTTTCTCTCCTACTAAAATCTGTGCAGTAAGATGTAGCAAAATAGAAATGGATTTCTGGTCAAAACTTAAATTATTTTCCTATATGAGAATTACCAGAAATAACCCTTTGCATTTCAAAATATTTATGAGACAAGTATATCATTAAATCACAGAGGATAATTGGACATAAAGTATTTTAAGTTATTGAACCTGTTATGCAAGGTGTCTCACTGGTAAGCAAAGCAAATAACAAAGTTGTCGGAATAGGCTTCTTGATGGAGGGGTTCAATTTCATTAAAACAACTCATATCCCATTTTTGTACAGATACTTATATGTATATGTGCATAGGAAAGAAATTTCACCAAAGTGTTTGTAGTGGTTATCTTTGGGAAATGGAATTTGGGATGTACTTATCTATACCATTTGAATTTTTATAATGATTGTGTATACATTTTTACAAAGATAGTGCATCTCTTTAACTTGTATCTTTGGATTAGGAGGTGGTTGAGACTATTTGAAGAAAATCTGGTGGAGGTCAGGAACATTGTGAGGCCAGCATTAGTTGCATGTGCTTTATTGTAAAGGTTGAGAGAATAGGTCTTGTCAGTGAACAAGAAGACTGGCTACTGGGAGTGAGCTGAGGGTGAAAATACCACCCAAAATGAGAAAGGTCCTGCCATGCTGAGTCCAGGAACACCAACGATTAGCCTTGCCAATATCATATTACTATGTAAGCCTAGAAACTGACATTGTCAGAAAAAATGAAGTGAGCATATTCAAACTCTAATTCAGATTCCAATACTCTTTCCAAAATTATTGAATTTTAAAAATTAGAGACTGTGAACCCAAAGAGTACACTAAGTGAACGCCAGAGAGGCATTTTTACCATCCCCTTCCTCAATCCAACATATTTTCATCTATTCTGTATTTATAACAGTTGTTTGCACATGCTCACAACAGGAGTACTAATTACTCACATAATCACTCAGTGTTTTGGTTTTATATTGTTTCTTCTGTACATGATTTTTTTTTTTAACTATTGTCTTCAGAACTGAATTAGAGATCAGGAGAAAGCAGATTTGCCTCAGATTCCTCACACTAGCTACAGGAGTACTGGTCAACATAAGAAGCACAGGGTAAATACCACTTTTCCTTGACACCTTAGGAAAAGAGTTTACAACCTCTTCAGGAATAAGAATGAGGAAAAGAAAACTAAAGGGAAAATTCAATTCCACAAACAATTGCTGTAAACCAAACAAGGGAAAAGCATTGTGCTGTAGCACCTTTCTGTAGTACCATCCTACAGTGGTGATAAAACACTTTCTAGACATCATCATCAGATCTTCAGGACACTCTGGTAAGGTAAATAATTAGCAAAGGCCATGAGGAGCCACAACAAGTAGCAAAGCTAATAAAGAGAAACTTGTCCTAAATATTTTAGGACTCCTATATTCCAGATTTATATTCTATCCACTTCAGAAAACCTTCTTCAATTCCAAAATCTATCCCAGGAGTCATTTATACCTAGTGACTCCTGACATTGACAAAATTAGAGAACCCCTGGGAAAACTTCCAAACATTTGCCTCTTGTTCATAAAGACTCATTCAGAAGATTGATTATAAATGCAGGGAGACTTTGCTGATAACATGTCTACTTTGTTTAAATTATTATTCAATGCTCCCATTTTCCACAAACTTTTCTTGAACCTCCTATAATTACTGTAGCTACAAAGCAGTCTTGGATTAGCTAACTTGTGCCCTCTAAAGGCTATAGTGAGAACCTCTTTGACCAAAAATAAAAAATAAAAATTTAATAAATAATATTCATATCAGGCTCTCTACAAAATGAATTCAACAAAACTGTTCTCTGTGAGGTTAAAATACAAAACAGATAATAATGGGATGATAATGGGCAGATATTATTGATATTGTTTCTAATTAAAATGAAGGATAAAATCAAGAAGCCTCTGGGATCTGGGCTCAGCTCTGCTGCCAACAAGCTATGAGACCTTAGGTAAGTTATTTAACCTCTCTGGACCTCATATATCTCATCTATAAACATAAGGGTTGAACATGATTTCAAAAAAAACTTGACAATATAACTTTTTATGAACTGGAAAACTTTATAAATAATCACATGAAATTCAAGAAAATTAGTAGATTTAAAGAAGGGTTCGTGAATTAAGAGGGAAGTTAAATAAGTCAGAGGATTTCAACTATTCCTCTTTTTCCTGGGTAGACAGAAGTATGCATTTTCCAGGCTCCCACATAGATTTTGACTATGTAACTGAGTTCTAGTCAAATGACTGTTAGCAGAAAGATGGCTGCCACTTCCATTTCTAGCCTATAAAAATTAGTGCGTGTGAACCATGTAATGCTCTTCTGCCAGCTTGATGTGGACATGTGTGATAGTGTTGAGAGAAACTAAGTGTCTGAATTACCACTCAAAGTAGAACCACCTGTTTCCCAGAAACACTGATTTGGGCTCTTATATGATCAAGAAACAAACTAATTTCATGTTTTAGCCATTATATATCATTGGGTTTTTTAGTACTTCACTATAATTTACCTAACACAATTCATTCAAATTGACCAAGATCAGATTTGTGTTTATTCTTTTGAGAACCCTTAAAAAATACTAGATAAAAAATAATGTGAGATAGATAACTTTCTAATTTTACTTATGCTATCAACTTAAAGAAGAATGTGCAAACCTTGTTAATGAGAGAGAGAGAGAGAGAGAGAGAGAGAGAGAGAGAGAGAGAGAGAGAAGAAGAAGAAGAAGAAGAAGAAGAGGGGAGGGGAGGGGACAGGAGGGGAGGGGGAAGGGAAGGGGGAAGGGAGGAGGGGGAGGGGAGGGAAAGAAAGCACCATGAGCAATGATAAATAGGATGACATAATCAAAGCTAAAAGGAAGGTAGAGACCACCTTCAAAGGCAACCCTGAAATGGCTCTGTGCCTAATACAATATCTTTTTTTGCAAATAGCTGGTGTTCAATTTCTTGAATGAAGGAATAAGTGAATGAATAAATGAATGCTCCACAAATCTAATCATTTATAAAGTGGAATATGAAAAGATAATCTATTACCCATGCCATAGAATGGCTAGATTTAATTCATTCATGACCCAGACTGTTATTAGCAATGTCTGCAATGCAAGAGAGAAAGTCTAATAATACTGTAAACTCTACTGACTTTTCTGTTCACCAAGATGGGATATTTGGACATTAATTCAATAAATGCAACCTAGGCTTCTACCATGAGCCAGGCTCTAATTAAAATAAAGGATAAAAATCAAGAAACCTCTGGGATCTGGCTATGATCCAGGCTCTCTGTTCTACCCCGAGAGGTGCATGTCCTCTGTCTCCAGCATAGTTCCTCACTCAGGACCTGAAGATTATCCATGAAACCTCAGCAGGTCCTCCTCTTGCTGTTTCAGCACTGTCACCCTCATTTACAGAGTAGGACTAGCACAATGATTAAGAGCACATTCTCTGGAGTACAAACTCCTGGGTGAGAAACTGTCTCTGAAATTTTTAATCTTGGGAGTTTGGGAAAGATACTTAAGTTCTCATCTTCTGTAAACAGGAGTCCTAACAATACCCATCCCACTAGTTGTTATGAGGATTCATTGAGGAAATTCCACATTTAACACACTGCTTGGCACACACTAAATTAGCTCTCAATAAAATTTAGATATTATTATTTCTTTCCTTAAGGATGTAAGGTGTTAAAATGCCATACACCAGTGGAGAAAAAAAAAAAAAAAACATGTGACAACAAGTCAGAATTCCTAGATTGTAGGTGCAGTTCTTTCCTAAGTAGATATTTTAACATGAGCATGTCACTTAACATCAGTGAGTCTCAATTTTCTTATCTTTCAAATGAGAGGGATGGCCAGATGATTTGTATTTTCCCTTCCTACTCTATGATTCCATGTCTCATATCTTATTCAGATTTCTGTAACCTAATGCTCAATACTTTGTTGTACACATAAAGAACAGACAATTCCATAACCTCCCTCTGACACCTACTCCAATTATTTAAGACATAAGAGTTCACTCCTGGCATCTTTGCCATATGGTAAAGTGTGTAACAGGAAAGGCAGGTGGAGCCAAACAGGACTCAGATGCCCTATCAAACGCTCTGAGGGCAGATGTTATGGCCAAGAGTGTGGGATCCACAGGCACATCTGCAGAGAACATCAATAACTCACAGAGACTATCACATTTATCTCCTACCAAAGCACCTCAGGGATAAATAACAGAATTCCTAGCACAGAAGGCAGTCAAGAAATATCTATTACTTTGTTTACTTATGTAGAACATTCATTTCATAATCCTAAAGGACTAAATCTGAAGACAAAAAAAATAAAGTATGTTCTTTGCTTCAATAAGGGATTATATGTTTTGATTCCCTGGGGCCAGCACATAGTAGATTCTCAATATATGTATGTTTGATGAATAATTCATTCTAGATCCTCTAGTTCTATAGTTTAGGAATGCAGGCTGCTGGAATCTTATAAATTAACTAGAGGCCCGGTGAACAAATTTGTGCACCAGTGGGGTCCCTCGGCCTGGCCTGTGGGATCAGGCTGAAACTGGCTCTCCAACATCCCTTGAGGGGTCCCAGATTGCAAAAGGGCACAGGCCAGGCTGAGGGACCCCACCGGTGCATGATCGGGGCTGGGGAGGGATGCTGGAATCTTATAAATTAATATTCATAATTTCTCCTAATTTGGTAAATCAGTATAACAATGCCCCCCTAGGAGTCACTTCTCCCTGTGCCTATGCCTCTTTTGCAATATGATATTGTTGTTTCTCCAATATAAAAGTGGGGGCTCTTTTTTCACCCTTTGAATTTGGGCTGGTCTCATGACTTGTCTTGACCTTTAGAATGTGACAGAGTGACATTTTGAAAGTTCCAGAGCTTAGATCTCAAGATTTTCTTGGGGGTTACACCTTTGCTCTCTTAGGACTCAGCCACCATGGAAAAGAGCTTGGGTTCGAATACTGATGAGAGACAATATGGATAAAGAGATTCTAGCTTTCCAACTATCTCTGCCAAGGTCTGAAACATGAGGATGAAATTATCTCGACTCTCCAGTTGCAACAGTCCTACCATGAGAAGTCTGGGAAAGACCAGCAGAACTGCCCAGCCAACCCACAGAATGATGAGAAACAGTCAATTGTCATTGTTTTAAAACACTGAGTTTGGGGGTGGTTTTTTACACAGCAATAAATAATTGATAGGAAATTATTTCCGGACCAGAATCAGAATAGTCACACAATAAACAGCTTCATAAAACTCCTAATTGGGATGAACATATTATTCATGGAAATAATATTATGTCAGCAATTCTATCAGAGGGAGAAAGGGAAAGAAGAGATGAATAAAATGTAAATATTATGTATTACAAGTGATAAAATCCTAGATTTCATCAATATGGAAATTATGCAAGAAATGCAAAGAAGAGATCAAATACTACATTAAATCTATTCATTGGTTTGGGACCTGCAGAAAAGTTTCCAAACAGTAGATGCTTTTATAGAATTAATTACTCATTAGCTTTCACTCATTGCATTAGTTATCTATTTCTGCATACCAAATCACCCAAAAGCTTAGTGGTTAAAAGAACAACGGAGCAAAGCAGCTCTGATTTAATATAGGAGGAGACTACACAAAGGCAAGGATTATTATGGATTCTTTTGGAGGCTGGCATCCATAACCCTATTGCCAAAAAAAATTGAGAGCTTATACTAAAAATACATGTGCAATAAGGTTATGAAAAATAATGTTAGAAAGTGAAACCAGAACCCATAAAGAAGCAAAAAGGAAGCTAATTCTGTCTAAGCTTTTGGGTAAGATATTTATTACAAGTCCACAATCCCTTAGCAGAAACCCAGATATGTTTCAGAATCCTAATTTTTTTTATTTTAGAAAGGTAAGAAGGTCCATACACCAGATATGACACATGCCCTCCAGTGCTATGTGAGCAACAACCCAAAATCAGCCACACTGTTATATATGCAGCAAAATGTATGAATTTTCAAACTGAGTGGAATAAAGACTTTATATAGTCTCATATCTATTTAGGTCAGGCTTTAACAACAACATTTTTTAAAGTCTGAGTCTTTAGAGACTTTTGGCTTTTGGAATTGTAGGGAAGAGATTGTGAGCCTCTTGCAAATTCACAGGATAGATTCCCCTAGATTATGTGCATACATCCCCGATTCCTTGCAACTCCCTCATACTGTTGATCAAATGTATCCCCACAAGCTCTGATTGTCAGAGCTACCTCCTAATGACTTTTGAAGTCTTGGATTCCAATTCAGGGGCTAGATTTTCATACTTTCCCAGCTTATCCCCTGACCTCTGTTTTCAGGTTTATAGCTACCATTTTAGCACTAACAGCTCAAAGGAACTACTGTATAGCCTAGGAAGTATGCTAGTAACCACATTTGGACCATAGATTTAGCTTTTTCCTGACAAGGCATAGATGTTGTTTGAGAGAAATCACTTTTTTTCTTATGTCAAATTCTGATAGGAATTTAATCAAATGTACTATTAAAAAGGATATACTTCTAATCTGCCAGTGGAGGCATCCAAAGCAAGATACAACACCCCCAGAAGCCACAAAGTAAAATCTTTTTAATTTGTCTAAAATGAAAATATGAAATTTCTAAACAGAGATAAAAGACAAGTGACAGACTGGGGGAAATTTTGCAACACATAAAACAGAGAAAGATTAAGGAAAGCTCCTACAAATTAATAACAAAAGAGCAAAAGGCTAATGAGTAGGAAATTCACAGAAAGACATATTTAAATGTTTAAAAGTATATGAAAAAAATGAGAGGAGACCAAGATGGCAGTGTAGGCAAATGCCTGTACTCGCTGCCTCCCACAACCACATCAAAATTACAACTAAAATACAGAACAACCATCATCCAGAACCGTTGGAAATCTCGCTGAATGGAAGTCCTACAGCTAGAGAAGTAAGGAAGAAAGCACGCAGAGACTGGTAGGAGATGCAGAGGCACAGAACGGGCTGGTCCAGCACCCAGGGTTGCCGCTTTTTTAGTTGGGAAGGAGGCTACCTGGAGGAGCAAGGGGTCTCAGCCCCACACCAGACGCCCAGCCCAGGGTCCAAGATCTGAGAAAAGAAGTCCCTGTAGCTACGAGCTATAAAAACCAGTGCAGATTGGAGCTCAGTGACACAGAGGCTGCTGGAGACCCAGCTGCTCCTCTTAAAATGCTGGCACACAAACTGAACTTACAAGGTCCAACTTCCTCTGAGCTCTAGCACCAGGGTGAGGCTCTGGGGAACACAGACACATATGAGGAGAAACTGGATTGTCTGGCATCAGAGCAGGAATTTGGGGGTGGCTTTCTCCCAGATGGAGGTGCTTGCAGGGGTCATTGTTCCTAGGCTGGGATTGCAGGGCTGATTGGCAGCCATTTCTGTTTGCTCCACCCTGGTGATTCCCTGAGACCTTGCCCCATCCAATTTGCAGCCCCACCCAACCTGTGTGCCACAGATTTTGCATATGAATGGCCTGTGCTTGCTCAGGCTAAAATCTGTCAAACAAGCTGCAGCTGGGTTAGGGAGCCCCAAACTTATCAATAAGAGGCCCAAGACCTAGCACGAGCATCAGCCCGCCTTGCTTCATAGCTGGGCCTCATCCGGGCACTTCCAATCCCAATACGAAGAGTAGGAATCTGCAGATCTCTCTGTAGCTGCTGCTGGGTGGCCCCAGGCAATGGTTGACTTTACTTCTCCCTGGAGACCCAAGAGCCAGTGTACCCAGTGGTCAGTGTCAGACCACATCAGATTACAACTCTACACATCCATAAGCAACACACTCAAGAGGCAGACTCAGTGAGCACCAAAGCAAGCCCTACTGAAACAAGTCCTGCTCCATAGGGGTATCTCCTGCACAGCAGCTCTCCCACTGTAGTTGCAGGTGGTCCTCACAGCCATTTAGCCTGGAGGTCAATTCCTCCCAGTGACACCAATAGCAATCAAGTCTCAACTACAACAAGACTGTGGAACTGTGCACACAGCCCACAAGGGGTGCACCTAAAGTGTCCACCTCAGGTGACTGGGGAGGCTGAGCCACTGGGCCCTATAGAACACCTACTACACAAGGCCACTCTATCAACTCAAGGAGACAGAGCAGCTCTACCCAATACATAGAAACAAACACAGTGAAGCAGCCAAAATGTTGAGACAAAAAAACATGTCACAAATGAAAGAAATGGATGAAAGCAAACTACTGGATATAGATTTCAAAGTCACAGTTATAAGGTTACTCAAGAATCTTCTAGAAATCTCCAAGGGACTTAGTGATACTTTCAAGGACCTTAGTGAGAATTCAAAAGAAAAAAATGCAAAAGGACCAGTCAGAAATTAAGCATACAATGACTGAAATAAAGAATAATATACAGGGATTCAACAGTAGAATAGAAGATCCCGAGAATCAAATCAATGATTTGAAATATGAGGAAGCAAAAAACACCCAATAAGAAGAGCAAAAAGAAAAAAGAATACAAAAATACAAAGATAGTGTAAGGAGCCTCTGGGACAACTTCAAGTGTACCAACATCCAAATTATGGGGGTGCCAGAAGAACAGAGAGAGCAAGATATTGAAAACCTATTTGAAGAAATAATGACAGAAAACTTCCCCTACCTGGTGAAAGAAATAGACTTACAAGTCTAGGAAGCACAGAGAGTCCAAAACAAAAGGAACCCAAAGAAGACCACACCAAGATACAACATAATTAAAATGCCAAGGGCTAAAGACAAAGAGAGAATATTTAAAGCAGCAAGAGAAAATCAGTTAGTTACCTACAAGGGAGTGCCCATAAGATTGTCAGCTGATTTCTCAACAGAAACTATGCAGGCCAGAAGGGAGTGGCAAGAAATATTCAAAGTGATGAATAGCAAGGACTTACAACCAAGATTACTCTACCCAACAAAGCTACCATTTAAAATTGACGATCAGATAAAGAGCTTCACAGACAAGAAAAAGCTAACGGAGCTCATCACCACCAAACCAGTTTTATATGAAATGTTGAAGGGTATTCTTTAAGAAGAGGAAGAAGAAGAAAAAGAAAAGATCAAAAATATGAACAACAAATGGTAACATATCTATCAACAATTAAATCTAAAAATCTAAATAAATGATTAAGAAATCTAATGAACAGAATAAACTGGTAAATAAAATAGAATCAGAAGCATGAAAATGGAACAAACTGACAATTCTCAGAGGGAAGGGGACAAGTTGGGGCGGGAAGAAATTAAACAAAGATCTTATATGCATATATGCATTACCTATGCACACAGACAATAGGTTGGCGAAGGCTTGGGGTGGGCTGGGACCCAGGTGGAGGGGGGCTATGAGGGGAAAAAAGAGGGACATCTGTAATAATCTCAACAATAAAGATTTAAAATCTACATATATAAAAGCCTAAATGATGGTTACGACCAGTCGACCGATACTCAACACAGGAACTGCCCCCTGGTGGTCACTGTGCTCCCACAGCCAACCGCCTGCAGTCCCTTCCCCCAGCCAGCCAGCCCTGATTGGGACTGGGCAACACAGCCCCAATCGGCCCCAATCACAAGCCAGGCTGAGGGACCCCACCCATGCACAAATTCGTGCACCGTGCCTCTAGTATATATATGAAAAGATTCCTGACATCAGTAAGAATAAGGAAATAGAATTTTTAAAAGTGAGACATGATTTTTTTTATCTATCAGATCAGCAAGAATTTAAAAGTTTGATAATATTGAGTTTTTACAAGGGTATAGAAAACAGCACTCTCATACACTGTTGGTAGAAGTAAAAATGGTACAGCCTTTGCAAAGGGTAATTTGGCAATATCTGTCCTAATGTTAAATACAAATACCTTTTAACCATAGATTCCACGTTTAGAATTCAATTGACACACATAAGCAAAGACATGAGTAGTAGAATTTTTCACTGCAGCATTGTTTGAAATTGTGAAAAATGCAAACAAGCTGTCAATTAATAGAGCACTGATTTGGTATTTTTTAAAATTATGGTATAGATCAGGAGTTTTCCATCTATAAGACCCTGGGCCACATGTAGCCTCAGCCTATTTTGTGCTAAAAATGGTTTTTACACTGAGGACTGAGGAGAAAGAGGAAAAGGATAAGGGAAAAAAGAATACGCAACAGAGACCTTATGTGACCTAGAAAACCTAAACCATTTATCAGGCTTTTGCCAAAATAATTTGATATAACTAAACTGTAGAATGCTAATCAGACCACGAAGATGAAAATAAAATAAGGGGAACATGGGTAGAGCCAAGTAGTGAAACTGACAAATGTATCCTATGCTTATCATCCCTCAGGCCTCTGTACCAATATCCAATAGTACAAACACACAATAATTTACATACTAATTTATAGTGATTATCCACTTCTCTCAGTTAACCAATGTTCACATCACCAAATCATAGCTTCACATGATCCAAAAATTCACCTAAGTCTTAATTCGAAGCATGGATCGCTCCACCGCTTCCCCAACTAGTGGCTGTCAAGAACTTGCAGTGATGACGACCATTCCAGCACAGAGCAGCTTTAAATGTTAGAGTGATACATGGAGATACATACACCAAGTATAATCAGAGACTTGCAAATTGTTTTCACATTTTAGTTGACTGAATGATAAATAAGATAGTAGGCTCTAAACACCTGAAATTAAAATAGTGGCTGCTGAAGGAACTTTTGTTGAAAAGCAATAAACAACCTGGTTCTGAAACCAGAGGATTTATCCAAGTGTTCTGGATGTGGTGATCTGGGGCCAGCAGATGCACTGCAGATGTTTTAACATCTGTGAGAGGGAACTGTTATGCAATAGCCTTTTCCTCCAGAAAGCTTTAGTTGTCGTTTTAGATGGAAGACAGTGGTTAATTTAGAAAGCCAGAAGAGGGATCATTCCCTCGTTGTGGAATGCAAAACCAAGTGCTCCTGTAGGAAAGAGATAGCTCCAAAACAAGACCTTATTTTGCAGCAGGAATATCATTGTACGCAGAGGTGGTTCTACTCTCTACCCTTCCCTCCCTCTCTGTGGCACCCCTCTGTGACCTTGGACAAGTTGCATAACCTTTCAGTCTCTCTCGTACACATAAAGTAGGATTGAAACCTTGCCTGCCCAAAAGTAGGACTGAGCCGGATCATTTCATGAGGACCCATGTACCAATAAAACCTTCGATACTGGATTGCATCCAAAAGTTATGACACTTTTTGTTTTCTTGACACAAAACAGGTGTCACATATATTTTTTTCTTGTTTTAGTTCCATGGCACCCTAAGCAAGGGAGCAGACATGGGTTATACTGACTATCTTCTTCATTCATGCAATTGTGAATTTTAATAGTAACCACTTTCCACTGGAAATAGGGGATTAAGTAATATAAGTGGCAGAAGGAAAGTCCTAAATTGTGGTCTTTCTATCGCACAATAAAACCAGGGTTGAAATTTTCTTATTCTTTAATAACACCATACCTGTAAATAGTGCTTTGGAACTGACAAAGCCCAGGCAAAGCCAGCAGCTGTATCTCTAATTTCACACATGAAAATTAGGGCTAGCTCTAGAACCTAGATCTCTAACACTGAGGAGAGCTCTCCAAACTTCAATTAAATAATCATAAACTGTGTGAATCCTATCTAATAAAAGAGAAACATGTAAATTGACCGTACCTCTGCTATGCCCACAAGCCACACCCACCAGCCAATCAGAAGCAACTATGCAAATTAACCCAACCAAGATGGCAGCGGCCACGGAGCTGGAGTGAGCAGGAGGCTTGGGTTGCCCCCAGCGATGGAGGAAGCCAAGCTTCCCATCCGCCCTGGCTGGCCCTGGCCTCCGCTCAAGGCTACAAAGTTTCAATTATAGAAGATAAATAAATCCCAGATACCTGCTTCCAGCCGGCCCTGGCCTCCACTCAAGGAGGTGCTGGAAAAAAAAAGAAAAATAAAAAAAGGAGGGGCTGGGAGCTTGGGTCGCCAGGGGCCATGGCCAGCCTGCAAACAGCCATCAGCCCCTCACCCAGGCTGGCCACACCCCAATGGGGTGAGGGTCCCCACTGGGGGGCTTGACCAGCCTGCAAACAGCCATCAGCCCCTCACCCAGGCTGGCCAGGCACCCCAGCAGGGACCCCCACCCTGAAGGGGGTGTGGCCAGCCTGAAAACGGCCCTCAGCCCCTCACCCAGGCTGGCCAGGCACCCCAGTGGGACCCCCAACCTGATCCGAGACACCCTTCAGCGCAAACCAGCTGGCCCCCACCTGTGCACCAGGCCTCTATCTATACTAATAAAAGGGTAATATGCTAATTAGACTGGGAGACCTCCCAGGAGACCTTCTGGACATTCTTCTGGACAAAGCCATGGTGGCGGGGCTGAGGTAGAAGCAGTTAGAGGCCAAGAGGGGAGGGCAGTTGTGGGTGATCAGGCCAGGATGGGACGGCAATTGTGGGTGATCAGGCTGGTGGGGGACGAGGCTGTTGGGGGCGAGCAGGCCATCAGTGGGGGTCAGTTGGAGGTGATCAGGACAGCGGGGGAGGGGGCAGTTTGGAGTAAGCAGGCAAGCGGGGGGCAGTTGGGGGCAAGCAGGCCAGTGGGGAGGAAAGTTGGGAGCGAGCAGGCCAGCAGGGGGGGGCAATTGGGGGTGACCAGGCCAGCAGGGGAGGCAGTTGGGGGCGAGCACACTGCTATGGGGGGCATTTGGGGGCAAGCAGGCCAGCGGCGGGAGGCAGTTGGGGGCAAGCAGGCCAGCAGGCAGACTGATTAGGGGCAATCAGGCAGGCAGGCAGGCAGGCAGGTGAGCAGTTAGGAGCCAGCAGTCCTGGATTGTGAGAGGGATGTCCGACTGCTGATTTAGGCCCGATCCCTGTAAACCGGCAGTAGGACATCCTTCAAGGGGTCCCAGACTGGAGAGGATGCAGGCTGGGCTGAGGAACATCCCCCCCCTCCCGTGCATGAATTTCATGCACCGGGACACTAGTAAAATTATAAAGAATTATCAGAGAGGAAGGAACCCTCAAAAACCACCTAGCTATTGCTGTGCTAAAAAGAACATAAACCTTGGGGGAAAATAGGCGTGGTATTGAATCCTGGCTTCCCAACTCTCGGTCACCTTAAGTACTTGTAATTCTAAGTGGATTTTAAATGGATTTTATCTATAAAATGAGGAGTATAATACCTCCCTCCTCTGGTAGTTAGCAGAATTAAATAATATGATATATATAAAGTATAGGTAGATAGTGGACTCTCAATCGATGCTAAATCCCTTAATCTCAGCATTCAAGAAATTCTATCTTATTTTGAGCTTAAATCTTTCCTTCCACATTTTATCCTTTAGTTCTTTTCCCACTGTGGAAGATTAGATAGATAGATAGATAGATAGATAGATAGATAGATGATAGATATATAATAGATAGATAGATCTTTTACCTATATATAAAACTCTAATATGCAAATAGACCGAACAGCAGAAAAACCAAACAACCCGTCGCTATGACGTGCGCTGACCACCAGGGGGTGCGCACAGAACGTGGCGGGCGGTGGCAGCAGGCAGCAAAGCGTGGAACATGGCGGGCATCGGCCGCAGTGGGATGGTGGAGCAAGTGAGTGGGGGCGCCAGACCAAGGTGGGGCACCAGTTGCTGTCATTGGGGTGAGTCTCTGGTGGTTACTGAAAATTCTTTGCTCCCGCGCACCGCAGCCCCATCAGGTGCTCCCACCCACTGCTGGCATCGGAGCCACTGCTTGCACCTCAGGGCTTCTCCACCTCCCCCTGCTCCTGAGGGGTGATCAGGGCTGGCAGCCGCCTCTCGCACCTGCTGCCAGCGATGGCCCCGCTTGCACCTGCTGCTGGCTCTAGAGGCGCTGCTCGCACCCACTGCTGGCACCGGCCCCACTTGCACCCACTGATGGTGCCAGCCCCACTCTCACCCGCTGCTGGCTCTGGCCCCAATCGCTCTGTGCTGTCAGCAGGTGCAAGCAGGGCTGGCACCGTCAGCACATGGAAGCGGCAGCAGTGGGAGCGGGCTGCCGGCAGACAGGGGGCTGGGGGCCACAGCGGGAGGGGCCGGGCAGGGGCATGGAGGGTGGGCCAAGACCTGCCCCTGGCCCACCGCAGCCTCACATCCCACAGTTCCTTTCAAGGTGCACGAATTCGTGTACTGGGCCCCTAGTACATATATAAAATCTTCAGTATCTTAATGTATTATAAATTTTAGACTATGAAAGGGAGGAAATCTGGATATAAAATAAAGCCTAACGAAGTTAGTGATCTTGCTCTTTACCTTAGTGTAGACAGAATGGTACTACCATATATTTATCACAGAAAATTTTCTCTCAAACACCAACATGATTGGAGCATCATTGTATCATATCAGTTGCCTCACCTAAGTATCATGAATACACAGGGAGAGAAGCCTATTTCTGCAACTCTGGTGAAAGATTTTACTCTGAATGACCAAGAGATAAAGAGAAGTGACCTGAATAATGTCTTTTTTTAATATATTTATAGCAGGATAAAATAGTAGGTTTCAAACATAAGCAAAATACTACCCATTTACATTATGTATAGCATTGCTTTAAGTCTGAAAACATGAGGAACTGATTCATCTGCCCAGCTTTCCCATGACAGTAGCCACTTAAAAATAAAAATAAAAACACTGGACTTGACTCTCACAAAATAATTTTCTTAAAAGCCTTGCAAAAAATACTAAGAGTTTCAAAGGCTGGGACTGACTACTTAAAAGCAAAGTGATTTTGCAAAGCCATGTCTGATTTTGTTAAAACGACCACAGCCAAAGGAAAACTCCATAAATCTTTCAGGAATTAAAGCAGCAGAATACCAAGCAAATGGCAAGGCTACAGTAAATCTACTTACATTGAGAAAATAACGACAGTTCAGAGTTAAGCTTTATTCCCAAACAGAGACTCATTAAGCACATAGTGTACTAACCACAGTGTACCCTACAGGGATAAATTCAGATCTTGGCATATGAGATGTTAGAGCTGGAGCAACTCTGAACTTCTTTTATAAAGGCATGAAAAACATGAGAAGCATGTCTCTGAACCTGAGCCAACTCCTAAGGCTGCCATGCCCTCCTGTTTTGGCAAGAAAATGAAAAACGCTTAACCTCCAAGTGGTTATCTGTCCTCATCAGGTTATTCTAATCTGCAATATTCTGAAACTAAAAAATTAAAGGCAAAGCTTGAGAAAACATGACTAGTCACTCTGGATGAGGAAGACCCTATATCTAAATCTAAGGTCACATTGCCAATTATTTATCATTAGTTTTATTTCTCTTACCTCACCTAGCAGTAGTCTTCAGCAGATACTATAGATTTATTTGCCAAAAAAAATTATTTCATAGTCTGCTTTAAAGGAATATATTATATTTGAGGAACAAAGGATGCAAGACAACAATGCTTGTTGAAAAAACACAATGAAAAGAAAAAGTGAGAGGGTAATCCAAAGATATTAAAAAACTAGGATAAAGTGAGTGATGAACTCATACAGTGGTGAAACCCATAAAGCAGGATTAAGATGTGCACATAAAGAAAAAGTAGAAAATAGAAGAAGAAAGAAGAAAGCAAGAAGTAGACATAAGTAAAGAAAAAGAATGATGAAGAAAGTGATACTGTTGTAATGAGCTAGTTATTAATCATAGGAAAGGTACAAAGGGAAGGCCAGACATTATAGGCATGTCATTTGGGCAGCTTCACCAGGAAGCTACAATTTCACACTCCCCGGAGAAATCACCAGCCAATTCCCTGCAGATCATTGTGCAGTGAAGTTGGGATACTGTAGGGAAAGTGCTTGCTGTCAGTCAAACCTGGGAACAGAGATCATGGGTCAGAGAGGGGAGCCATTGCAAGCCTGAGAAAATCTAGGAATACATAATCCCGTAAGCAAAGGAGTTTGCACCCGCTATGACTCTTGGCTCATGGTGCTCTCTTGTTCCTGCTTCCTTGCATTCTCCCATGTTTCCTCCATAGCCATATGGCCCTGTGAACCCCACATGCAATGGACAGGTGGACTGCAGTAACACAAATTAAGCTGGCCTGATGCTATATTGGACTGCTCCAACACAGAATGGAAACTCCAGACACTGGCTCTGAGTTTAGCCCTGCTGAAGTACCAGCTACACTTCTTCCTTTGAGGGACAAAGGGAAATGGAATCTTGGAAACTCAGGAATTTGATTCTGCAGAAATAAAGCTTTCTACCATATCTCATGTTCCCGTGTGAGTCCCAGAAAATTCTTTTTCTTGTAATATGGTAAGAATTCCTCTCCCACTAGCAACAGGTAGGGACGAGGACCTCTCCCCTCTGGTAACAAAAGGAGGAAAGAAGAGAAAAGGCATGCATAGTAAAGCAAGGTTAGAGGAAGTAAGAATGATCATTCATAGAGCAAGAAGAACACACTTGTGATCATCTCAAAAAGCCCCTGGGTAGTGGGGTAAGATGATCTTAGAAAATGTTTGCCTCTGAAATGTTTTATATTTGCATTGTTTGGTACTGTATTAACTGTGGAGTATTTTTAACTGTATACTAGGCAGTAGATGTCAGACCTTTTAAACTATCAATGTATGATTATGCCTCAGAATTTTTTCCCAATTGAATATATAAGAAAGTAAACAAATTCAATATAAAGGTGCACTGATAGAAAAATATGATGTGCATTAAAGAGTTATGTGGGGGTAAATGTGCATGAAGGGACACAGAAAACCTAAGATACCCCTTAGAGAAATATAAGAAATTTCAAATAGAGTATATAGTCTAAGTGTCAAGCAACCTTAATGTATTATTGGCCTTATACATGATAGGCACAAAACAATTACCTGAATAATTCTTTACAGTAGGATCCTTTCAGTCATACAATTATCTAAAGCTATCTTAGTCATAAAAATTCTAAACGGGTAAACTCAGAGACTGCAGCCAGCAATGTGAACAGTTAAGAACATATTATAATTTCTCATGATGTTCTCCCAAAACAAAATTTGAAGCCAGTATTTCTTATTTAACTTGTAAAACTCTGGGGTTGGCAGAATTTTAGCCTCTATGATTTCTGCTCCCTGGTATTATTTCATTTTTTTAAATATATTTTTTATTGATTTCAGAGAGGAAGGGAAATAAAGAGAAAGATAGAAATATCAATGATGAGAGGGAATTATTGATTGGCTGCCTCCTGCATGCCCCCTACTGGGGACCGAGCCTGCAACCCGGGCATGTGCCCTTGACTGGAATTGAACCTGGGAGACTTGAGTCTGCAGGCTGACGCTCTATACACTGAGCCAAACCGGCTAGGGCCCTGGTATTATTCCTCTGGTTATATTATATTGCATGGTAGAAGGATGTTGCAGATATAATTAAGACTACAAATCATCCCTTAAAATAGGGATATTTATCCTTGATTATCCAAGTGGACCCAATGTAATCACAGGAGCCCTTAAAAGGAGAAAAGGGAGCAAGAGAGATGCAGCAGCCGAGGATGCCAAACTAATTCAAAACATAAGAACCACTTGATGTGCCATTGCTGGCTTGAAGGTGGAGGGCCATGTGGCAGGCATGAAAATAAGTTTGTGTTTTAAAATGTAGGTTTTATTATTATTCAGATATGGTGAAGACAACAAATAGAGACAATTGCTGTTGAAAAGATAGTTTGTTACTCACAGTTGCCAAGAGGAAGGGCACACAACACTGCATAAGGTGCCAAGGTTGGTCAGGGACAGAAGAAGTGGGGTGGGGGTGAGAGTGGGGACAATTGCTTTTATTGTGGTTTCCATGAGACAGAATGGCTAAGGCAGGGTAAGCAGGTTTAGGATAGACCAGTTTGAATAGTTTGAGCAGGCTCAGAGCCTAGGGTCTGTCCCTGGTTGCCTAGGACCTGGCCCTGAGTTGATTGGGGCAGGGGCTCTGGTGGTTAGTTTGCATATGAAAAGCACCCTTACAGGTAAGCCATCTACTACCTCTTGAAATTGGCTATTCCAGTGAGGGGCAGTCTCTCCAGAGTCAGCAAGGTCCCAGATGTCAAAGCAATACATAAAATAAAAAGGCATAATTAATGCAGCTTACATAAGGATTCTTCCCAATCACTGCCAGAAAGAAATGCAGCCCTCCCAACATCTTGATTTTGGCTTTGTGAGACTGTGAGTAGAGAATCCAGTTATGCCAACAATTCTCAACCCTTTTCATCTCATGGCACACATAAACTAATTACTAAAATTCTGCGACACACCAAAAAGTATATTTTTTGCCGATTTGACAAAAAAATAGGTATAATTTTGATTCATTCACACCAGCCATTGTGTTGGCTGTTGTCATTCTTTAATTTGACAATCTAAGGGAAAAGAGTGCGCCTGACTAAATAGTCAGATATTACTATTTAAAAAATTTTTGCAGCACACTAGTGTGCCGCGGCACACTGGTTGAAAATTGCTGAGCTCAAGCCATGACAGACTTTAGTTCTACACAACTGTAACCAAATGGATGTTGTAAGCTGCTACATTTGTGGCAATTTGTTACAGCAACAAGAGAAAACTTATACATATGCCAAATCCTTCTTGGTGGCATGTTTCTAATTAATTCTCTGGGCATGTTACATTCTGCAGAAACTTCTACCATGTTCACAACTGCAATCATACGGAATAAGGCTATTTAGACAAACTGTCTTCAATGACTATTTTTTGGCAGGTTTCCATCAAGCTAAATATAATGTGAAATTTTTAATGTTATCCACCATTAGGGCATGTAGGAAAATTAAATCAAGATGTGCTTAGGAAAATTATTTGAGTTTGTGGAAGTGAAATTCTTAAAATTTTAAGGCTGTGTGAGACATAATAAGTACTAATAACTACAGTATGCACTATCCATTTCTATTAGGCAAATAACTAACTGTATTAATATATATATTTGGCCACAACTTCAGATCAAGATAATGTAATTTCATGCTTTGAACCACTCTCCACCCAAAATACATGTATAGCAATGAAAGATAAAATGTAAAAAGTGAAAATCTACAATAAAAAAAATCTATAATAATAAAAGCATAATATGCTAATTAGACCGGACATCCTTCCGTACATCCTTCCAGATGACCTTCTGGACGAAGCCAGGGCTGCGCGGGAAGCCGGGGTCCCCAGTGCCTGGTGGCCAGAGGGAAGCCGGGTCCCAGGTGCCTGCTGGCAGCCGGAGGGAAGCCGGGGTCCCGGGTGCCAGAGGGAAGCCAGTGCCAGCAGCCGGGGGAAGGAAGGCCTACTCTTGCATGAATTTTGTGCATCAGGTCTCTAGTATATATATAACCAAACTTTTAAAAAGCTAAACATCACTGTGGATCAGTAACCAAACATTCATTCATTAATTTATTAATTCATTCATTTTGCAAGTTTTAATTCCTTACCTACTATGTGATAGACACTGTTTTAGATACAGGATACTGCACTAAACAGAACAAAGTCTCTGTCCTTAAGGAACTTATAATTCAACAGAAAAAAATTCTAACAGAAGCACAACAGATAAACCAGAAGGAGGCAGCAAACAAAGGCAGCCAGGAGCTTATATTATTATTAGAGTCCCAGTGCACGAAATTCATGCATGGGTGTCCCTCAGCCCAGCCTGCACCCTCTCCAATCTGGGACCCCCACTGGGATCGAGCCTAAACGGGCAGTTGGACGTCCCTCTCACAATCCAGGACTGCTGGCTCCCAACTGCTCGCCTGCCTGCCTGATTGCCCCTAACCGCTTCTGCCTGCCAACCTGATCACCCCCTAACCCAGTGGTCGGCAAACCGCAGCTCGCAAGCCACATGCAGCTCTTTGGCCCCTTGAGTGTGGCTCTTCCACAAAATACCACAGCCTGGGTGAGTCTATTTTGAAGAAGTGACGTTAGAAGAAGTTTAAGTTTAAAAAATTTGGCTCTCAAAAGAAATTTCAATCATTGTACTGTTGATATTTGGCTCTGTTGACTAATGAGTTTGCCGACCACTGCCCTAACCAATCCCATGCCAGCCTGATCAACACTTAACTGCTTCCCTGCCAGCCCGGTTGCCCCTAACTGCCCTCCCCTGCTGGCCTGGTCACCCCCAACTGCCCTCCCCTGCCAGCCTGGTCACCCCTAACTGCCCTCCCCTGCTGGCCTGGTCCCCTCCAACTGCCCTCCCCTGCAGGCCTGGTCACCCCTAACTGCCATCCCCTGCAGGCCTGGTCCCTCTTAACTGCCCTCCCCTGCTGGCCTGGTTCCCCTCAACTGCCCTCCCCTGTAGGCCTGGTCCCCACCAACTGCCCTCCCCTGCAGGCCTGATCGCCCCCAACTCCCCTCCCTTGCAGGCCTGGTCCCTCCCAACTTCCCTCCCCTGCAGGCCATCTTGTGGCGGCCATCTTGTGTCCACATGGGGGCGGCCATCTTGTGTGTTGGAGTGATGGTCAATTTGCATATTACCTCTTTATTATATAGGATAGGTGATGGAGAGTAAAATGCCCATCTGAGGCAGAAGACAAGAGTCAGTCTGACAGCTTGAAATAAGAGACTGGAATGGAAAGGAGGCTGGGAAAGAGCTATAACTGACTGTTGCCTGAGGCTATAGCTTGTATAAAGTAATGTACTCATCCACATGAGACAAAGCAGTTATCCTGACAGTCAGGACCTGGTTAAGCTGCCATTGGCTTAGAGATTGGCTCTGTGCTTATTCAAACGACCAGTGATAATAAATGCCATGAGCTGTCCCTATAAGACCTAATTCTGAACAGGGGCTAATAGGGGCTATATACAGATAACTGTAATCAAGTAGAGAGAGAGGAATAAGCAAAGAAAGGAAAAAATTTGCACTCAAGATGAGTTTACAGATCGAAATTTTATAAAACATGAGGAAAACTAAGCAACAAAATGAAAATAAAAGAGGAATCATGACATGACTTTAGGATACTCAAAGAGATAAAGGAATAACACTTTTATGGAAAAGAAAAAAACAAGAAATTATGAAATAAAATAAACAGGAATGAGAATAGGCATTTAAAAAAACATTAGAAATCCTGGAAATAAAAAAAAAATAGAGTTAAAACTTTAATAGGTGAGATGGTAAGGGAATTAATAAAATGGAAGAGTGCTGAGAAATTTACCTAGAACCTTTTACAGAATGATAGAGGTAAAAACATGAATATGCAAAAGCAGTTTAAAAATATGGAGGATCAACTGGGAGTCTCCAACATGTATCTAATGGGAGTCTCCAAAATATCTAAGGGAAGAGCCACAAAGAGAACATTGAGGAAATGGTATAAACTTTTCCAAAATAAAAGACATACAGGAATCTTCAGTTTAAAAGTGCCAACCAAGTACTACACAGGATAAGTGGATATATTTGGCCTGGAATTGTTTATTGCAATAATGATGCTAGAGTAAAAAAAATTCTATATAATAAAAGGGTAATATGCAAATTGACTGAATGGTGGAACAACCAGAATACCTGCAGCCCCTCACCCAGGCCAGCCCTGCCCCCTAGTGGGCCCCCCACCTCAAACGGGGGTAGGGCCAGCCAGCAAACTGCCTGCAGCCTCTTGCCCCAGCCCGCCCACCCACAATGGCTCCCATCAGGCAGGCCAGCTGGACCCCACCAGTGCACAAATCTGTGCACCAGGCCTCTAGTAAAAAAATAATAAAAAACAGCCCAAGTGCCCATCAGCTGAGTGGATAAAAAAGCTGTGGTACATTTATACCACAGAATACTACGCAGCAGTTAAAAAGAAGGATCTCTTACCTTTGCGATAACATGAAGGGACCTGGAGAGTATTATGCTAAACAAAATAAACCAGTCAGAGAAAGACAAGTATCACATGATCTCACCCATATGTGGAATCTAATGAACAGAATAAACTAATAAACAAAATAGATCCAGAGACACAGAAGCATGGAACAGACTGTCAAATCTCAGAGGGAAGGTGTGGGTGGGTGGTAAGAAATCAACCAAAAAACTTGTATGCATATATGCATAACCCATGGACACAGACAGTAAGGTGGTGTAGGCTTGGGGTGGCGGGAGGGGGCAGGCTAGAAAGGGTCAATGTGGTAGAAAGGGGGACATATGTCATGCATCCAACAATAAAGATTTTTTTTTAAATCGACCTTTAAAATGTACAATTTACTTAAAAAATCTTTAGAAGTCTAAACATAAGAATTCATACACTGACTAAAATATTCCTCAGCAGCTCTGAAAATCAATGTAAATAAATTTGGAATTTCTAGCTATAACTGTTGTAAGAATAGTATCTAACAATATTAAATTACTAGAGGCCCAGTGCACAAAATTCGTGTACTTGGGGAAGGGGGGTCCCTCAGCCCAGCCTGAGCCCTCTCGCAGTCCAGGAGCTCTCGGGGGATGTCTGACTGATGGCTTAGGCTTGCTCCCCCTGCTCGGCTGACCAGGATGAGCGGCACTCCCACAGTGGGCCTATCCCCATAGGCCACGCCCCACAATAGTACACGAATCCCATGCACCGGGCCTCTAGTATTTTCATAAACACTAAAATTCCAGAGAAGTCATGCCTACTCTGTAAATCAGATATATGAATCCACTCAATACAAGCTTTATTCATAAAAGGTTTCCACCATATTTGTTATTTTAGATGTGTCAAGTACAATGTCAATACCAATAATAGTATAATTGTGGCTTGGATCTCCTAAACATTTCACATTCTGCCAAAGGTAGATTTCTATCTTTATATTAAACTAGTATCCTGGTGCACGGATTCGTGCACATTGAAAGGAAATTAACTAGAAGAAATATTTTAATATCGCCATTCGCCCTTTCTCTATAATAAAAGTATCAGAGATTAAAGAAAATTAGTGAAATGTATATGAAAATAATATATAAATTGATTAATAAATAAACAATAACAACATGGTATAACAACAACAAAAACATGATAAAAAACAACAAAAACATGATATAAAAACAACAAAAAACATGATATAAAAAAACAGTGATAAAAACAATGACTGAGACTTAAACTTATTCTAATATCTTCCTGTATACTACATTAAGAGTACAAACACTTTCAGAGTGTTTGACTAATTTCGCTTGTGACGAAGTATTTAAAACTTTAACTTTAATATCACATGCTCTTTGAACGCAAGAGAAAGCAACATATAACTGACCATGTCTGAAAACGGGTTCAGGTAGGAATATTCCTACCCTGTCTAGAGTTTGTCCTTGTGATGTATTAATAGTCATCGCAAATGCTGGCATCACGGGAAACTGTCTTCGAATTAATTTAAATGGAAGGCCAATGTCAGACGGGAACAAATCAATTCTTGGAATCAGAACAACCTCTCCTTCCACAGATCCTGTTAATATTTTAGCTTCGATTATGTTAGGTTGCAATCTTTTTTCTTTTTTTAAAATATATTTTATTGATTTTTTACAGAGAGGAAGGGAGAGGGATAGAGAGTTAGAAACATCGATGAGAGAGAAACATCGATCAGCTGCCTCCTGCACACCTCCTACTGGGGATGTGCCCGCAACCAAGGTACATGCCCTTGACCGGAATCGAACCTGGGACCTTTCAGTCTGCAGGCCGACGCTCTATCCACTGAGCCAAACTCGTTAGGGCGGGTTGCAATCTTTTGATAATAAATCTAGTACCATCACAAAGACCCATTTACTATTAAGATTTCTCAGTAGCATGATGATTGCACCTACTTCCAATTTGAATTTATGATCCGGCATTCCCGAAGGAGTAATACTATTAAGAAATTCTATGGGAGAATTTTCCTTTTCGGCATCATCCATTGAATCGATGGAATCATCACTTAAATAGGTGTGAAAATCTCCATCGAGTATATCCAAAATTTCTTCATTTAATTTATGAATGTGTGAGAGCTTTATATATATTGTGCATGCGCGAGTCAACGTTTATTTTTAAATTGTTGCGCAACATATGTACCAGCCGGTCAGTTGGGCAGACGGTCGGATGGACGAACTGTCGGTCACTTAGCCTTTTCGATGATAGATAGATAGATAGATAGATAGATAGATAGATAGATAGATAGATAAAAACTTTTATAGGAATTTCAACTATTTGGAAGGAATTTTTTGTATATGGAAACAAAAATATAAATAATACAAGTGAGACAGAAACAGAAAAAAGAGAGAACACGTGAACAAAGGTTGTCAAAAGTCCTAGAATATGAAAAGAATACAAAAATTTCTAGAATAATATAACAAAAACAATACAGGAATTTGTGTTTTTCTTATCTAGACTGTTATGAAATATTGGGGACACTATTTAAACTTTGTATTTTTTTAAAAAAACAGTTTTAAAGTACCCATCCTTTTTTTTTAACAAACCTGCATTTTTTTCTTTCAAGCTTTCATTATGACTTTTTGATGGAAGTAATGAGGGACTTTTCTCAACAGAAAACAAGTGAAGCTTCAAAGACAGCTTTGACCTTATTCATAAGACCCCTATAGGACACTAGAAGTCCTGCCTACTCTAGACACCTATCCAAGTAGCTTACCATTATCCAAAATTTCCACTAATTTGATATAGTAGCAGAGTTTCTTTAGGGATAAGGAGTTAATTCTAAAATATTCCTATTGTTAATGCAAAATATTATATTAATGCTAATATTTTTCCAATCAGCTAGCTAGCTGTATTAGCTGGGAGCAGATGTGTATAAGGGAAAGGGACACTAAATTATTTTAGGTCTGTGGATATCCATCCTTACTACGGATGGTAAGGATGAGGTAAAACTCAGAGCATGGGGTATTGCCTAAAAGCAAGTCTGTGGGGGCTCTGAGGCAAAGCCATGTGAACAAAGGTTGTCAAAAGTCCTAGAATACGAAAAGAATAAGAAAACGGCCATGTCGTACCAAACATTTGGGAATATGAACCACCAAAGAACCACATTTTCCTACTTCACCATTTGATCTCCTAATTACTTTCCATTATTCACAGTATAATAGCATGTTAAATGTACCCCCCAAAAAGCAACATGGCACAGTAGTGTAAGATTTATGCCTTTTAACATTTGGTAAAAGGGACTGTTTCTTCATCTATATCTATACCCTGCTTTCTGCCTTCAAGTATTAATTCTACTTACCCCTGCTTCCTTATCTGCCTGGTCCTGCAGCAGGCCAACCATAAAACACAAGACGAGTCAGGACCACTCCACTTGAACACTAAACAATTCAGGCCAAGGGCAGGAGGGAGCAGGAAGTAGCCGTCCTTGTGTATTTCTAAAATGAAATACCACAACTTTCCTTATTGGAAGTGTCAAGCCATCCCATGGACTAACATTAGGATCAAAACCAGATGATTACCCTGTTTAAAGATTACCCTGTTTTTCCTAAGAAAAAAATACACCCTAGTTAGTTTAAAAACCAAAACCTAATTTTTATCTTGAAAAAAAAAAAAAAAAAGCACTTTCAAGCAAATATTTCCCAAAAAGAAAACCACCGTAATTTACTTGGGTGGAGGGGAGGAGAGGAATAGTAAAGGAAAAGAGAAATAAATTAGGGTTTGCGTGGGGCATAAGTAATTTGAACTCTGGACATGGACATGGATCTTTACCATTAGTAATTGTTCTGCTATTCCGGGGGAGAGAAGAGATGAAGCCGGGGTTGAAAACAATTTAGGATTGACCAGAGATAAAAGCACTAATCCCAATGCGGGTGGGGGACAGGATTCAGAAATACTGAAAAGCTTTGTTTTCCTCACCCAGTGTCTTGGAACCGCCAGATCAGAAGTTGGCAACTCTAGATTAAACATCATAACAGCTGGGATGAGGAAACTCTTCACAGAAGGGCCACCCCAAAAGTCAGGAATGAAAAAATGCTAGAGGAATAAACACAACAAAATCCCTCAGGAAAACATATCTGGCCACTGGGTGGGTATCAGCCTTGTGTCATACTTGATATGCACTGGAATTTTCTTCCTTTTTTTTTCCTTTCAGAAAGTTGCCTAGTTTTTAGGTATTCATCCAACTTCAATTCTAAATATATTGTTCATAAGACTTTTTATATTTAGGGGAAACATTAGCCCATTCCTTTGCTATCTGGTTTAAAAATATTACTTATTAGTCACCAAATAAGGAAAAAGAAAGGAAATGTTGAATAATTTCTTCAAGAAGAAGGTTGGTTTTCTATGTCATTTACCCTGAAAGGCATATAACACTACTGTTAAGTCCTGTGATGTCTATTGGTAGAAGCACAATAGTTACCCTACCTTCATTCTGCATCACTTTCTTTTGTCTCAAACTACTCAAATTCCTTCCCTTGATACCTCAGCATCCAAAGTTCTGTCATCTTTCCCCAAAACTTATAGCTTTTCTTTTTTACCACAGATAAGCTATTTCTACCCAGGAGAAGTTGTGCATTCAATTTGGCCCTAAATGTTTATACCTTTGCCTACACATTATTTATTGTTCCCCTTTCCACTTTCCTATGATCTCCTATGCTCATCATGTGGTGTGAAAACTGAGAGCATTTAAAAACTACAACAAAGGGGGAACCTAACCCATGAGCAGGCAGTCATAGGACCCTGGAAAATAATTTTGAAACAAGATCAAAGTCAAGGGCAGAAAGAGTATCCAAAAGACAACAGAAGATTCAGTTCCATAACACAGCTTTTTAACGTTAAAGAGAAATGCAGAAAATCAAAGCTTTCATATGTATAACTTGTGCTTCCCCCCCCCCCGCCCCTATTGAGCAATGAATTATCCAAGTAAAAGTAAGAGAAAATACTGAGCTGGATTGACTTTAGGTTGCCACATGGGTAGATACGTTTTCTTCTCTATTCTAAGGAAGAAATAGAGTTCAAGTGCAATAGATGAGATTTGTGTTAAACTTTTTTTCTAACAAACTTTAGGGGAACAAGTTATTGGAATATGGCACCAAAAGACCTCCTCTGGAAACTTTGAAGAATCTAAACTAATTATTGGACAAGGCTTCCTGGAAAAACTAGGTGAGAGCTCCTTTAAGCCAGGGACAGGCTATGTAGACTAATATATTTGAACACTGGCTTGGCAGTCAAGCATATTCGGAGTGTAAATTCTGCTTCTACCAATCAACACGTTAATTATCTCAGTCAAGTTACTTAACCTCTATAAGCCCTAGTTTCTCAGCTATAAAAATTAAGGTAATGCCAACTTCCTCAAACAGGGTTGTTATGAAAATTAAATGAAGTAAGTTCTGGAAAATAAATAATAATAATAATGGTAATAACAGCTAAACTTGTCCTAGACAGTTTGGCTCAGTAGATAGAGTGTCAGCCCTCAGACTGAAGAGTCCCAGTTTCAATTCTGGTCAAGAGCAAGTACCTTGGTTTCAGGCTAGATCCCCAGCTCCCGTTGGGTGCATTCGGGGAGCAACCAATCAATGTGCCTCTCTCACATTGATGTTTCTCTCTGTGTTTCTCCCCCTCCCTTCCTCTCCTTGGGTGAGGATTAACAAAAAATAAAATAAAACAAACTGTATCTAGTGGTTACCAACTGCCAGTACTGTTTATATATATTACTTAATTTAATCCTCACAGAAATCCTATGAATTACATGCTATTTGTAGCCACATTTCACACATGAAGACACTGAGGTTAAATAAGTTGTTTGTGGTCTGTCAGTTAGGAAGTGGTAAAGGTAGGAGTCAAATCCAAGTTCTCATACCCACTATGCAACTTATTACTATTGTACTACTACTATTACTGCTACTATCATTCATTATTCATCAATATATCCCCAGTACCTAGCACAATGCCTAGCATAGTGGACATTCAATAAATACTTCTTGAATTGAATTGAATTTTTAGCATTACTTATACTCAGGCAAAAAGTGAACAGTCCCGCTGAAACCGGTTTGGCTCAGTGGATAGAGCGTCGGCCTGCGGACTCAAGGGTCCCAGGTTCGATTCCGGTCAAGGGCATGTACCTTGGTTGCGGGCACATCCCCAGTAGGGGGTGTGCAAGAGGCAGCTGATTGATGTTTCTCTCATCGATGTTTCTTACTCTCTATCCCTCTCTCTTCCTCTCTGTAAAAAATCAATAAGATATATTAAAAAAAAAAAAGTGAACAGTCCCGTCAACCAAATAAATAATAGTTATTCATCTTGACAATAGCTATCAAAAAGCATGACTGTCATTTTTCATTGAATTAACCTGTTTTTATTAATTGAGTGAGCTGAATGGGAAACTTGGGTAAATGGAGAACACTCTAATATTTAATAAATGTCAGAAGATTGTAAATAGCCTCAACAAAATACTAGCCAACTAGCTCCAGCAACATACAAAAAGTGACACTGTGGGATCAAGTAGGATCTATCACAGGAAAGTAAGGTTATTTAACAGCTGGAAATCAATATAATGATCATGAGTGGCCTTGAAGAGGATATATGTAGCATTTGTCATTTTACCAAGAAGCAAATTTGAACCACATACAAAGCAAGACCGATGTGTGAGGACCAGTTGTGAAGATGTGCTTGGTGTGTGCACCAAGAGAGTACCTGCTGAGAAAGCGGATTTTCCCTTTTCTATATCATTATCTTTGTAGTAACTCCTATAAAGTTGTAAAGAGAAGGCTTCTTTGTGGAAAAGTGGGCCCCAAAAGTCAGCCAACAGACAGAGTTATAGTAGTATTCATGAATTTGGGGTTTAAAAAGGACTTGGGACAAATCCCAGGTAGATATCAAGAACATACCAGATAGAATGTGATAACTGTGGAAACTAAAATCAAATCACATGAAAGCTACCCAAATGTAAGACCAAATACATTCTCAGAAATTCAGCAAAATATCCTGGTGTAAACTTTCAAAATCCAGTTAAACTTTATCTTATCATCTTCCTAAGTTGTGATATGTTCATGATTTCCTGTTTGTCTTCAGAAACTTAAAAAAAAACTTTTACAATGTTTTCACTTTTTGCAAAATTGTACAAGCAATCAAATGTTAAGCTTATCATAATAAAATAATTTAAAATGTGCAGGCAGAAAATATGAAATTGCTTTGCATTGTTTCATTAACTTAACCACATAACAAAGGAAATATTATGTTCTTTTAACATCATAAGAGTAAACTAATGGCTCAGAAACAACATGTGTGCCCTAACTAAATTAGTGTTACTATGGAAACTTGATATTTTTAATTTCCTGACCCTTAAGGTTGATTTCAACATTGCAATATTCTGTGTTTTCCATTTTGCTGCTATAGTTTAGTACAATAGGAAAGCATGCTGCAAATCAAAGTTATTAAAGACTCCAAACTAAAATTGAGAAATAAAAGTAGGAAGAACTATATTCTTCTTTAAAAAAATTCAGTCATATGTCATCTATGGTTCATTCCATAACCCAAGTGCTCATCTGGCTTGTCTTTATTTTTCCCAACAGTTTGCTGGCAGATTCACAAACTCAAATAGAATTTTTCCACTATCTAATTCTGAATTTGGCAGCAAAACTCAATGATGAATCTATTCCTACCTCAAAAAATGTTTTCTTTTATACATTTCACTCACCCATACTCACTCAAGTCTGAGAAAACAACTTGATATAGTGGGTATTTCCATCATATGTTTCTCAGGAATAAGTCAAATCTAAATTCAATCCTAACACCTGAAATTTCAAATAGAAATAATCAATTTTCCACCACTTTCCAACTTGAATGCCTTCCAAGCCATCTGAGGAGACAAAGCTGATAGGTTTTATCATCATGAAGAGGATATTCCTCCATATCCTGAACTAGTGAAGGACCTTCACAACAGCAGGTGGTGAAGTAGGTTCGTGGCTTTACTTACCATCAATATTTATTTATTTATTTATTTATTTATTTATTTATTTATTTAAATTGTCATTCAAGGATATCCTATATAATAAAGAGGTAATATGCAAATTGACCATCACTCCAACACACAAGATGGCCGCCCACATGTGGACAAAAGATGGCCACCATAAGATGGCTGGCAGGGGAGGGCAGTTGTGGGCGATCAGGCCAGCAGGGGAGGGCAGTTGGGAGGAACCAGACCTGCAAGGGAGGGCAGTTGGGGGTGATCAGGCCTGCAGGGAAGGGCAGTTAGGGGTGACCGGGTCAGCAGGGGAGGACAGTTAGGGGTGACCAGGCCAGCAGGGGAGGGCAGTTAGGGGCAACCGGGCCAGCAGGGGAGGGCAGTTAGGGGTGACCAGGTCAGCAGGGGAGGGCAGTTAGGGGCAATCGGGCCGGTAGGGGAGCAGTTAGGCGTCTATCAGGCTGTCAGGGGAGTGGTTAAGGGGTGATCAGGCTGGCAGGCAGAAGCAGTTAGGGGCAATCAGGTAGGCAGGCGAGCGGTTGGGAGCCAGCAGTCCTGGATTGTGAGAGGGATGTCCAACTGCCCATTTAGGCCCGATCCCAGTGGGGGTTCCAGATTGGAGAGGGTGCAGGCTAGGCTGAGGGACACACACACACACACACACCCATACACGAATTTCATGCACTAGGCCTCTAGTGTTTTTATAGATTTTTAGAGAGAGAGGAAGGGAGAGAAACATAGATCGGTTGCCTCTTATATGCACCTCCCCCAATAGGGATCAAACCCACAACTGAGCCACCTAGCCAGGGCCTTCATTCTTTTTAAAAATACAAATACTTCACAGCCTTTACAATCTTTTAACCAGCTAACTTATATGGGACTTACAGCAGTAAAATAATTTAAATTATTTTTATCATTTCTTGCACAGGTAAATGAAGGGCTATTGTTACCTAAAAATGCTTTCCATACTAACATTTTTCTCACTTTTTCAAGTTAAACTTACCCCTGTCATTCTCTACCTATTACAAAACTTTTCAAAAACATCTTAAGAGCTCATTCATTCAGTTTGGAATTAATGCCAGGGAAGTGACACAACATGAACCACTCTGTTCCATGTAGGTGCCTAGAAACAACTTATAATCTCTATTTGGAAAGAGACAAACCTGGGTTATACATAGACTTTTACTGTGGAATCTGTTAGCATTTCTTTTTCAAGCATCACTTTCAGTTTATGTGAGGAACTTATCCCCAAGGCATTATTTTAAGGGGATTTGTGAATTTATACTGCATAGCACTTCTAAATTAATTGTACCAAAGCAATTTTGATCATGTCACTACCCTACTCAAAAATCCTCAGTGATCCTCTTTTTTTCTTCATTGCCTATAGGCTAAAGTCCTAAAAGCCCCTCAACAGTCTAGTAGCAATTAGCGCCTGGGACCTCACTTCCTATCTTCTGTACCCAGACTCTTTCTTCAACCAGAGCAAGGAAAACTTGTAATTCCTATCCAGTGATCTTCTCTTTACCTTCAGTCTGGTGTTCTTAGTTGCAAGACGCCTCAGGTGTATGAGTTATCTCATGATGTATGCTATGTACCAGGAAAAGCGAGGTATTGTATTGGAGCTTCCCTTATCCAATGGGAGTTTTACTAAAATTATCTTGTTTTTTCCTCCACAATTCCATATTGATTGTATTGGAAGTGGACCTCTTAGATTATTAGACTGTGAAGAGTTGTATTCATAACTGGTGAAGAGAAAGGGACAATACCCAGAGATCCTGAACTTGGAGCTTAAATTAGATTTCCAACCGTCTCCCCTTTGGAGAGAGGTTGTAAATGTAACTGTGTGTGGGTAAGGAGAATATATATGGATGCTGAGTAGCCAGAGATAGACTGTAAAGGACTCTGTGGGTCCACACTTTTCTGTATAGCAACCATGCAGTTTTGTTGGCAGCATCTCCAGCTTTAGGTGGACCCTAATTTGTCTAAGCCAATCATTTCATCCTATCCCAGGCCTAAGTCATTCAGTAGCTGTTATTCTTCCAAGCACTGTGATTGGTTTAAAGATGGTATAATCAGAGCAAATCTGAGAACTTTTCTTCAATGGCTTAAAAAAAAGCAACTGGATATAAACAAGGAATCATATAGGCCAGATGTAGTAGCCAGACTCCAAGATGGTACCCAATGATTCCAGTCTCCTGAAAGTCACATATTTGTACCAGGGTTGGTCTACACGACCAACAGAATAGGGCAGAAGTGATGGCACATCACTTCTTTAATTACATTATAACATACTGGATTCTGTCTCTCTCTTTCTCTCTCTCTCATCACTTCTTGGGGAAGCCAACTGCCATGTCATGAGAAACCCATAGGCAGATCCATATGACAAGAAACTGAAGCCTCCAGCCAACAGCCATATAAGTGAACTTGGAGGTGGATTGTCCAGACACAGTGAAGCCTCAGATGACGACAGCCTTGTGAGAGACTCTGAGACAGAGCCACTCAGCTAAGTTCTGCCTAGAGTCCTGTCACACAGAAGCTGGGATAATAAATGTTTACTGCTGACCTACTAAGTTTGGGGGTAATTTGTTATACTGCAAGAGATAACTCATACACCTGAGGAATCGTCTTGCAACTAAGAACACCAGACTGAAGGTAAAAAGAGGGCTATGAGGATCGTGGAGAAATAGAATGGAGCTCCAGCCCTAATTAATTCACCTCTGAAGCTTACTCTACCTCCAGTTCTTATCAGTTACATAAGCCAATAAATAAATGCCCTTTATTTTTAAGCCCATTTGAGTTAGGTTTTCCAGTACTTACAAAGAAAAGTAGGCCGATGCAGAATTTATTTGGGAGGACACAATGCTCCCATATGTGACTTCCAAACTTCCCTGATCTCTGCCTGTTTGCTCATGTGGCAGCCCTTTAGTCTCTGCCCACTTTACTCTTATCCATCCTTCATGGCACTGCTCAAGCCTCACCTTTTCTGATCTGATGACTACTGCAAGAGGGTGTCTAGGTAAAATTCATATCGTTCTATAGCTGTCATTTCTGTTCATTTGGCACTTGTCATACACTGTCCTATCTTTGATGAGTATATGTTTATCAAGATAGTAACATCCTTGAAAATCGGAACCATTTTTATATACTTTTAATCCCTATGTTATTTACCATAGGAGGCACTCATTAAATGTTGGCTGAATCTATCAGTCAGAATTTCTCATTCAAAAATGAACTACCTGGCTTGGAATTACAGATATTCATTCTGGCTGGTCAGATGCCAAGATACCTCCTGTGGCTAAAGGAAAAATCAAAAGAAAGAAAGGGGTTGCTTTTTTTGCTGGCCCATATCTTTTCAATTTCATCCTTGGAATGCAATAATGGAGAATTTTAAAGATACTACTTGGTTCCTGACAATATCATCCCATAAAACTTTCTGTATATTTGAAAAGGAGGCAAAGCTCTCCAGGTTAGTAAATATATTTTTGAAGCATGTGATATCCATTCTAAACAGCCTTAACTCAGTAGAGTACAAACTAAAATGTCTTTCTCCCCCCGCCCCCCCCCCCAGATTACTACCTTAATGCTGAACCTTCCTTTCCTATCCTTCACAACATTGTGGGCAGCTCCCACAGCCTTGGAATGACTGCATTCTAAGAAGGCAAGTCCAACTTAAAACTTCATTTTCAGCTCCTGCCTTGCTCTATCTCAGGCACTTATGGCCAAGGCCTAAAATGGGGAAGGGGCTTGGTCTCCTTCACTCCTCCTCCCCTCCCTGCTGAGTGGTGGGCTTGAGGGTCCGGGCTTATAGTAAAAGCAGAGGTAGAAGCAGGACAAATGTCTGCTTCAGTGCTGCATGATGGCCTTCTCTCGGCTAATGTTGCCTATTGGCCTCTGTGTGATAGACATCCCAACACTGGGGTACATGTGTGAAAGTTCTTCAGGGATATGAGAGCCCTCCCCAGGGAAGCCCTTTTAATAACTCCTCAGATGCTACCCTGGCATTGCCCCCTCTTGCGTAGGGTACTGGCAAGTCAGCTCAAGTCCAGCTACTTTCTGTGGGGGCTTCTTGACCCCTGAAAAAACCACACATTGCTGCCATGCCATGAAGTGAGTACAGCCTATTCCACTGCCTCACTTCTCTCTGTCCCGTTACTGCACTTCAATTACCTGTTCCCTTACACAGGCACTGGTGTGATGACTAAGAAATAAATTATCACTCTCCTCTTTTAATCCTAATCTCCAGAGATGGTCCTCAGAGCAGCCCCTCATGGTGAGGCCGCAGTACTTTCCATTAGGCCAAAGACTCATGACCCTAACAACACATCCATCACCCCTAGTATAGTCGAAAATTTAAGTGGATTGGGCATGAAGAGTGGTTTAGTCTCAGATGATGATGGTATGTGGAGGGGCAGTGCAAGGGAATGCAGAATAAGTTTGTCTGACTCTTATTAAATCTTGCTGGTGATGCCTGGTCTCCAGTATTCAGTATAAGGGGTACTCAGTACCTCTTTGTCCCTAGTTTTGGCTCCTCATTGCCAACTGCCAACCAAACACTCTGGTACATATGACAGAGAAAAAGAACCTGGTCTATTGGGAAGAACTGGAGTCTTGCCTCTGCTTGTCAGCATTAGCTCTTACAATACTATTACAGTAGTCTTATTCTCCATATTTTCTCATCTGTGAAATGAGAATACTATTTACTTGATCAATTAGCTTCAAACATAAACAAGCAAAAAATATAGAATCAGATTAATTTTATTCAATATTTGGGTTGTGTGTATAAAAGAGCATTCAATGAAAAAATAAATCAGTTATACCCATTTCTTAGTACTGATATATAATGCCAACTTGTCACATATTATGTATGAGGTAATAGAACTATCATGAGAATTAAATGTGATCATGCATGAGAAGGCCTTAGCATTAAATGCTCAATTAGTTTTATCCATCATTATTATCTCTATGACCTTAGACAAGTCATTTGAGTTCTCTAAGTCTCCATTTCCTCATTTTTAATTGAAGATAATAATAGAGTTCTGAAGATTCTATGAAATCATGTTATCTGGAAGCAATTGTAAATTTCTTTGTAAATGTTAGAATTAATTACCTGTGAAATAAGGACATTGGACCTTTAAAATATTTTCCTTTTCTAAAATGCCGTGCATTTACTATGTAGTATTATCCTATATAATAAAAGCCTAATATGCTAAGTGCCTGACCATTCAACCAGTCGCTATGACACACACTGACCACCAGGGGGCAGACGCTCCAACCAGTAGGTTACTAGTAGCTTGCCGCTGGGGTCTGGCCTATTGGGACTGGGTGAGATGGGCCTGACATGCCCTGGAGCCCTCCAGCTGGCCAACCTCCCTTGGTCCCTCCCTGGCCTCTAAAATATTTCTTCCAATTAATTTCCTTTCAATGTGCATGAATCCATGCACCGGGCCTCTAGTGAAGAAAGAATAGAAAATGTTCACTTTTCAACAGGTTGTGCTGTAGTCATTAATAAGTAAAATGAGCAAGCACTGCCTCATTCTATCCATGAACTTAGTTTCCACAGAGTGTAAAGGCTGCTCTTCCCTTATAGCACACTTTTAATTCTTATCCATTCTCCAAAATGTTTACCTCATCAGTGTGTACATTTAAAGCACCTTCACATAAATTAAAACATTAGGAAATTAGTTAAAATGCAATGGAGCCATAGACAGTTTGGCTCAGTGGATAGAGTGTCAGCCGGCAGACTGAGGGTCCCACGTTCGAGTCCAGTCAAGGGCACAGACCTCGGTTGCAGGCTTGATTCCAATGGATATGTCTCTCTCACATCCATGTTTCTCTCTCTGTCTCTCCCTCTCCCTTTCACTCTCTCCAAAAATCAATGTAAAAGTAACCTCGAGTGAGGATTAACAACAACAACAACAACAAATGCAATGGAAAACTATCAAATAATCAGCCAATAAAATATTCCAATTCCTGGCATCTGAAATCCTGGTGGGAAATTTTCTTTCTTCCATCTTGCCTTCAAATGTGAACACTAATCATGGAAATTCCAAATCTTTCTATATCCCTTGCTTAAATAAAGTAGGAAGTATATTCCAAAACTAAAGGTTTTTTAAAATAATCTATTTAATTTACATTCATTGGTAAGTCTGTCAAAAATATCTTGCATCAGCCAATTGAAATTTAGAAGAAATATCAATTTAAGTTTCTGTTGTCATAACTTACCATGAAATTGAAGAAAACTTTACTATGTCTGCTTTAAGGAATGAAATAGTAGTTAATGAGTTCCTGCTATTTAAGATATTTCGACTCACAATTATTTTTAATTATTAAACTCTGAAACAGGAGATTCTCTTGGGAACAGAATTGATTTCAAGTTTGAAAGTTGGAGCCTCTGTGCAACTTTGCAAGTGGCTCTATTTATCAAATCAAGCAAAATATCTTCTGAAAGATCTGCCATACTTAATTTGAGAAGTATTTTCATATTATTGTTTTATGTGATATATGAAATTCCCTGGGAGAGAAGCAGAGCAGATAAGGAAAATGTGGCTCAGTGAAGGCCAGTGAGTTGTTCACACGAACTGGCAGAACAGAAAGATGAGTGTAGGTGTCTTGTTTCTCATCCCAGGGATCCTGCAACCAAAACAGACTGCTTCAGAAATACACAGAGACCTCTGAAGTCCTGAGAGAACATGTCTCCTATCACCCTGCCATCAATAAGTTAAAACCATGACAGTTAAAATCAGCCATTCAGCTCTAGCCAGCTTGGCTCAGTGGATAGAGCGTCAACCTGTGGGCTGAAGGGTCATGGGTTCGATTTCAGTCAAGGGCATATGCCCGCATTGTGGGCTTGATCCCCAGTGGGGGCATGCAGGAGACAGCCGATCAATGATTCTCTCTCATTTTTGATGTTTCTATTTCTCATTCCCTCTCCCTTCCTCTCTGAAATCAATAAAAATATATTTTAAAAAAATCAGCCATTCAAAATGATTATATCTAGCATGGGAAAATGTTTACGACCTTTTTCATGTACACATTTACTTATTCAAAAACTATTTGTTGTGGGCACACTATGTGTCCAGCATTGTGCTGACACTTGGAATGAAGTCGTGAGTAAACCAGACGTGGTTCCTACTCTCCTGGAGCTTACCGTTTAGTCATGAACTGTAGCTTACAGATTAGTCACAAAATCACGTGAGTAAATATATCAGTATTAACTGGAAAAATGCTGTCCAGAGTGAGCACAGCATGCTTTAAAAGTGTCTAACAGAGAGACCTAGCTTCATCTGAAACATCAGGGAGGGCTGGGATAGGAGGAAGAGGCGGGGATATAAGGAGCATCCCAGGCCACAGAAAGATATGCCAGGCCAGAGGATCACAACTATAGAAGACCTGAGGCAGGAAGGATAATTGATCATGATAGCAATTTTATATAAGCAAAGGGGGAAATCTAACAGGAAATAACACTTAAATATTAATGATGTTTTCTTTTGGAGAGGAATTGGCAATGTTCATTTTGTCATTTATGCTTTATTGAATGTTCCAAATGTTTTGCAATTAAAAATATAAGCTTATTGATCGGGGGTGGGGGTGAAGGGGGGGAAGAAGGGGAGGAGTGGGGACAGTCAGCCTAAAGAGAAGGGAAAGAGCTGACCAGAAAATCTGGCCTAAAAGGCTCCTGTGTGAGAAGGAGGGAAACTCAACTGTCCCAGTCACTCCAGGCCAGAAATCCAGGACCTGGAGTGTGAAGCTGAAAGTGAACAGTACAAAAACATAATTAGCTTTGGTGATTTAAAAAGTCCCAGAATACGCCAAAACCGGTTTGGCTCAGTGGATAGAGCGTCGGCCTGCGGACTCAAGGGTCCCAGGTTCGATTCCGGTCAAGGGCATGTACCTTGGTTGCAGGCACATCCCCAGTAGCGGGTGTGCAGGAGGCAGCTGATCGATGTTTCTCTCTCATCGATGTTTCTAACTCTCTATCCCTCTCTCTTCCTCTCTGTAAAAAATCAATAAAATATATTTAAAAAAATAATAAAAAAATAAAAAGTCCCAGAATACTTAGAGTATATAAAGCTATGAATAAAAAGGAACTAATGTGCATTGAGCCCTCTCATGTCCCAAGCACTGTCCTATACTCTTTATTGCATTTCTTAGGACAGTAAAATAAGATAATGGTGCTTTATTTCCACAATTTACCCTCTAATTGTATTCCTTTCTTTCACACTGACCCTATTAGATGGTAATCCCCATTTTACAAATTGAGAAAAAAAGTGAAATTTAAAGAGATATCAAGTAATTTGCTTAAAGTCAGACATCTCTTAGGAGAGAGTTAAGATGAAAAGAAAAGGTCTGTAGCCCTGGCTGGTTTGGCTCAGTGGATAGAGCGTCAGCCTGCAGATCAAAGGGTCCGAGGTTCGATTCCAGTCGAGGGTACATGCCTGGGTTGCTGGCTCAGTACAACGTGCAGGAGGCAGCCAATCAATGATTCCCTCTCATCATTGATGTTTCTATCTCTCTCTTCCCTTCCCTTGCTCTCTGAAATCAATAAAAGTATTTAAAAAAAAAAAGAAAAGAAAAGGTCTGTATAACTCACAAGAAGCTCCTAGGGCTCCTGTCTCCTGTGTAAATGTGATAGGGATTGTTTATATTAATATTTTCCATAAGAATCGTGAAAAGATATGATTATGTTGCTGTCCAAAGAAGGTAGGATTGTGCTGACAGGATGACAGAAGACCTGTGCAAAGCATAGTATTTTTTTTAAATTTACTTCTTTATTGATTTCAGAGAGGAAGAGAGAAGAAAGAGAGACAGAAACATCAGTGATGAGAGAGAATCATTGATAGGCTGCCTCCTGCACACCTCCCACTGGGGATCGAGCCCGCAACCCAGGCATGTGCCCTTGCCAGAATCGAACCTGGGACCCTTCAGTCCACAGGCCAACGCTCTATCCACTGAGCCAAGCCAAGTAAGGCAAATCATAGTATTTTTAAACACTTATATAATGCCAGGGACAGTTCTAATTGAATTAGAAATCTTGTCTAATTTAATCCTCATAACAACTCTATAAGATAGCATTATTATTATCCGCAGTTTGCAGATAAGGAAACTGAGTTACAGGGAACTGTTATTTGAAGCAGGCAAGGTAGACCCAGAATCTGTAAGCCTAACTCCCAAGCTATACTTCATTCCTAAACTCTTAACTGACTCCCTTGATCCCATCTAAAGTATATGATCTATTTCTAAAACTTCTTTCCATGCGCTGGTGGATCCTACTTAGATCAGTGAAAGACAAATTCCTTCAGAAGCTTGAAGCAGGTAGAAAACTGCTCTGACATTGACTACCATTTGCCTAAGAGTCTGAGACCTATTCTGCAAAGAAATCTGCTGCTGGTTCTCAGAGGGGGGACTAGACCATAACTCTGAGGCTCTGCTTGCCCAAAGCAGCTTGTCTTGTTAAAATAAAGTGTCTAGCCTAGTGGTTCTCAAACTGTAGTGTACATCAGAATCACCCAGAGAACTTGTTAAAACACAGATTGCTGGGCTCCACAGCCAGAAATTCTGATTCAGTAGGTTTGGGGTGGGGCTCAAGAATTGGCCTTCTAACAAGTTCCCAGGTGATGCTGATGTTGCTGGTGGGGAGACTTTGAAAACCACTGGCACAGCCTAATAGGAGGCAGGACTGTCCTGGGAAGCAGGAATCAAATGAGTGTCAGCACTTTGCACCCAAGCCCTGAAACTGAGTGTTCCTATCATCTGGCCCCAGCCCACCCTCAATAACCTGGTTCCAGAGTAGGTGGATGAGTTAGAGAAGTAACCGTAACTCTCCAACCTGCAATAAACCAGAACTGTGTTTGCTGAAAAACAAAAACAATTTTTGGGTGTGGAATTTGGGGGTGGGGGGGAGTTGTTGTTGTTTGTTTAGGAGTACTGATGTAACTTGGGTAGCTGTTTGTAATCTGAAAGGAAAAACAAGATATATTCAAGCTTTAAAGCACGGAGTAATATTAACCCCAAAATCTCTAACAAAGTTCAGCTACAAATACAAAGATTTCATTTTACATTTTTCTTTCCACTATATTTTATTGTAATTTTTAAAAATTAATCTTTATTGTTGAGATAATTACAGATATCCCTCTTTTTCCCCCCATAGCTCCCCTCCACCCAGTTCCCATCCTGCTCTAGGCCCTTGCCACCCTATTGTCTGTGTCCATAGGTCAGTGGTCGGCAAACTCATTAGTCAACAGAGTCAAATATCAACAGTACAACGATTGAAATTTCTTTTAAGAGCCAAATTTTTTAAACTTAAACTTCTTCTAACGCCACTTCTCCAAAACAGACTCGCCCAGGCCGTGGTATTTTGTGGAAGAGCCATACTCAAGAGGCCAAAGAGCCGCATGTGGCTCTCAAGCCGCAGTTTGCCGACCACAGCCATAGGTAATGCATACATGCATGTAAGATCTTTGTCTAATCTCTTACTGAACCCCCCCACTCCCTTCCCTCTGAGAATCATCAGTCTGTTCCATTCCCATGCCCCTGATTCGCTTCCATTCACCAGTTTATTCTGTTCATCAGATTTTTTATTCATTTGATTTTTAGATTCAATTGTTTATACTGTATATATATATATATATATATATATATATATATATGTATTTGTTGCCACTTTGTTGTTCATATTTTTTATCTTTACCTTTTTTTTCTTCTTCCTCTTATTAAAGAATACCCTTCAACATTTCATATAATACTGGTTTGGTGGTGATGAACTCCTTTAGTTTTTCCTTGTCTGACCTTCAATTCTAAAGGAGATCCCCCAAAGCTAAGGACGTGACTTAAGTAACACCCGAGCGCCCTCTGGTGGGAACTGATTTCTCCATTATCCAAGCAGGAGTGTTTCACATGCTCAACAATAAATGAAATTACCATTATTTTCTGAACCCTTTGAATTTGATCAGTTTTGTGTGTTGAGAAAAAATATTAAAAATATATTAACTACAGGAAAGTGATTTTGAAAATCACTGTTATTAAAATAAAAGGAAGATAAATTTTAGATCAGATATCAATCTAAATCAAATCTGTTACTCCTCACATTTTTATCCACTAGCTTTGGCTCCATTGATGATTATTGCCTAAATCAATTAATTATTATGATGATGACACAAAACATGTTTACTTACATTATAGATTCCAAAGCACCAGAACATGTTAATACATAAAACTATGATTCTGGTGAACTCTTGAATATTCTGCTGGTCTCACTTGAAAATGCCAATGACTTTGTAGAAGTCACCAGCCTTCTTTCCATTTACTTGACATTTTGTAAAGCTATCTTATATATTTTGTAAAGTGTCCTCACTCGTGGCATAGATCTCTCTGGATTCATAGTACATACCTATAAGTTTAGAGCCAGGACTAAGGGATTCAGCTCAGAACATCTCTAAAATATTAAGTCCAACATGTAATCTCTAGCACTGGCATGGTTGCTAGTAACCACTAGTGCTTATTCTCACAACACACATAGGACATAATGTGATCAATAGTTTAATAATTTAATTGTGATAGGGAGCTAATGCTGAGTGAGTAGAGAAAATGTATACAAAGCATAGCACTCAGGCACTTTGCTGGAATGGCTGACTACTCTGTTGGCATGTCCAATATTTATTTAACTGATTATTTGTTTGCTCTTATGTTTATGTTTGGTGTTTGCAAGGTGTGCTCAAGCAAAATTGCCAGGTCAAAGCCAAAGACTAAAGAGGAAAATGAGCCTTATAAGTGAGTGGAATGTAAAGAAAATGAAGACATTTGCTTTTTGGGCTTTATTATAATTTATTATTTTAGCATTTAATAACTAAATGTACTTATATTCAAAATTACTGTATTTATGACATCCCTGCAGCAAAAATAACTTGGTTATTGCCAATCTAAAACTCTCTAACCCTTCATTTCCTTTTTTATTGAAACAGTTGTTTTAATAATATACTTTAAGTAGTGAGAAGCATCTTAGGAATGATACTATTGAGTTCCAGCAGAATATTTGGTCTGGTTGACCAAATGCAGCTTACAGACTACAGGGGAAGGAAATTATTGAACAACATCAACATGACCAAACCAGTTTAGACCTCCATCATTTTATATCTGGATTTCTCCAATACCCTCCCAAAACATAAGTGAGCATGGCTCTTTAGAAAACTTAAAGCAGCTAATATGGCTGGAAGCCCTCATGAAGTTCAAGCTTCCATGAAGTTCCTGTTGCCGCCCTTTCCCCCCCTGTTTGGTGTTTTTTTCCCCCCTCTATCTAGACTATCTTTTCAAAAACTGGGGAAATGAATCTTACATCATCCTATATTCTTCACATTTCTATTTTTTATAGTATGCAGAATTTTTTTGCCCTCAGTCTCAAAAATAACTTCTTGCTAAGTATTGTCTGTATCTATATTGCAACTCAAACTAATTATTTATTATTTTCTTTCCTTCTTGTAACAACATTTCCTTGGGACAGTGAGAATGCTATACCCTAGTTACTTCCTGAGTAGAGGAGAATGATAAGATTGCAGAAAATGGAAGAGGAATAAGTTAGTATCTCAAAATATAATCTCACTATATTTGTATGTTTCTTTGAAAATTTCACAAGAGAGAACAGAGTCTTCTATATCATTTGAACTCCCCATAGCACATAGCTCAAGAATTTATATTAGGCCAAATCTGCATGGCCATGTTCTCCTATTTTCTACAATTAAGTAAAATAATAAATGTGAAAACAGTATAGTCCCTATACCCAACAGACTCTATAATAAATTATTGTTGAAACTGAACCCTAATACTTTGAGTACCAATTTGAAATTCCCCTCTTCATCAAAGGGGCTAACAATCTGAATGTGTACAGAATTTAAGGATTGAAGTATGGCCTTCTTAATAATTAATGCAACCAAACTTTACAAAAGTGAAAAACTAAAATTTTCCAGAAGAAAATATTGGGGGAATAGGAAGAGTAAAACTTATATGGAGAGAATAGAGCAAACCAACTATGAAAAATTAAAGTAAACTAAGTATCTAAGGCCAAAACCAAGTTAAAGGAGGCCTAATGAGAACTAGGCAGAGGCCTAAAAGAGCACATATGCCCTCTTCACCTTGGTATTGCTTTGTTGGGAGTCCATGTGAGTCTGTATTTAAAGGGCAAAAAATTGTGCAGTTATTTGCTATAGAAATTTCTGTGTTTTCTCACATAATGGTATAGACTCTATATATGATTTTTGGTAACGAGAATTATGTATATTGGAAGCAGGAAATAAAACCATAGGAATTTTTTAAAGGAAGAGAAAATGCAAATGTGAATGTCCAAACAGAAGTTTTGTGAACTTATTAATTTTGAAACTGAACCCTAATACTTTGAGTACCAATACTATATGAAAGACTGAAAAAGACAATAAAATGTTAAAATTAATATTACTGCACAACTTCAAAGCCCCTCTCTTCAATTGATTGTTGCATGTGGATAACCACAAAGAGGGAAGTTTTCTTTTAAATGTAAACATTGAAGGAATAACACATCTTGAACATCATCTCTTTAAAAAAGAACAAGCTGTGAGGACAGAGGCTTGTGATTTTAATGAGGGTTAACAATGATCATGTAAAGCTACTTTGCACACAATAGTTCATTTATTAGCAACAGCTCATGCCTGTCTGCAAAGCCACTTGTTTCATATCCAAAACACAGTAAGTGTGTTTTAATACAAAACCATAAGTCACTTCAAGACATTCTAAATTTGGATCAACATTATAATCTTATGCAGTGAGCAAAAACTCAAATGTATGGATTACTTCTCTCCTGATCAGTCTTTTGTATGAATTTTCAAAGGGAGGAGGAGAAAATTGGGTGAGAGATGGCTTGACATTGTCCCTGAACAAACATTATAGTCAGCCTACCCCAAAATCAGATCAAAGACGTAATTATTCTGTTAAGAAAACACAGAACAAATTCAAGAAGCAAGAGAAAATGTTAATATGGTCTGAAATTCCTACTTGTATCATCAACCAAAAACAACTCTAAAAATATCCTCCAAATTTTAATCCACATTAATTACAAACACAGTTAATATAAACCGTGATGGTCTGAGCTAATTTGATAGAGCATACAATGCAGTGTTGGCAAGGTCAGGCTTTTGTGCTCAATTACTGTTCCTTCATGCTGACTTTAAAGAAACTGTTTTGAGAGAAGGAAGAATGATCCCACTATCCCAACATGAATATTTAAGTAACAATCCAGTGGGAGCTGCATTTAGTCAGAACCCTAAAGATACATAAATACATACATTAAAGTCTCTATGTAAATTGGTTCTATTCATCACAATTCTGTAAAACATTCTCTGAGACAGTTTGTGACAATGAATGAAGGTATCAGGACTGTGGTCAGTACAGAAAAAATCCCTCCACTAGAAAAAATGACAATGACTAGAGGTGGTAGAAGTAACAAATACCCATAATGGTGACTGGAAATATGACTGTCTTGACATTTATTTATTAATAAATAAAAAATAGGTTTACAGTTGTGAGTATGTGAAACAGAGTTTATTCTTGTATTATTATTTACTAATTATTGTATTATTTTCCACATGAACAACTGTAAACCTACTTTTGCCCCACCCTGTATTATAACACTTTATTTCTATGTACCAGGGACTATGCTTAGCTCCATAAAAATAAGATTGCATTTAAATCTGCATAACAACCCTAAGAGGTAACTATTATTATTATTATTTTACAAATGAGAAATCTGAGGCATAGAAAGGGTAAGCAATTCACCAAGAGTAACATGTTTAAGAGGTGGCAGAGGTGAGTTTCAAATCTAAATAATCTCATTCCAGAGGCAACATTTTTAACCACGATGAAATACCCACTGCCACATTCATCTCCAAAGATGAAATAATGGCTATATGAATTAATCAACAAAGTGGAAGGACAGACATAGATTGTACCATTAGTCAGCCTGGAGAATTAAGAAGGGATAGTATTGAATCTGAGACCTGATTGACACATGGGAGGGAATGTGGGCCAAGCACAGAAAATCGTACATGCAAAGACACAGGCAGGAGACAGGGTGGTATGTTAGAGGAAAACAGGTAGTTCAGTTTACTTGGAATATAAAATGAGCAGAGGGAAGAAAGGAAATAAGATATTAAGTTGAAATTGATGAGGCAAAATAGGAAAGGCTTATAGTCCACACAAAGCAGTTTCAATTTTATCCTGTAGCATGAAGATTTAAGAAGCCATTGAAGAAATGTAATCAGGATGGAGACACAATTAGGTTTGTGATTTAGAAAGATCCCCCTGGCAATGATGAAGAGCTATCTTTCTTAAAGTTGAGTATGCTACATTCTTTCAAGAGAAAAAATTTTCATGGACCCTCTGTGTTCACTGATACTTTTCATTATGTTATTTAAATGTGTACATATATTACAAGACATAAAAACTCCTTATATGTTGTCTAAACCAAACTACAAGCCAAATTAAATTTTAATTAATAATAATTTAATGTAATAATGTTTTATTTAAAGTTGCTACTCAGAGAGTAACTATTTTGATGCAAGTTCATTGCATTAAAATAAACAGAAAAGAAGAGCTAAGAAACATTGCCTGTGGATTTAAATTGGATCGCCTTTAATGTCCTTCAAGAGTTATAGGTAAAGAAATTTCTTTTAAATTATATTTTGTCTGTCAAGCTATACTTGGAAGAACTCTACTTCTAGAATGTGACATCCCAGATCAGACCTTGAAGATCATGCTGCAGTAGTTACAATCACAAGAATTTAAACTTGTAATATTTTTGTTTCTCTATTAATCTTAAAATGTTTAATATAAAGGTAGCTTGAATCGTCTGTATGACTACTTCATAAAAGTCTACCATAAGATTTCAGTACACACATTTGCCTTTGAGTTTATGATCCAATTAACACCAATTATTTTGGATTGGTGAGCTTAATGCATAAATGCTGTTTTCCAACATTTCCAACTGGATGAAAGCTAACTGATCCATGGGGATCTGAAGGAAAGAAGATTGTTCGGTATTTCAAACAGAGGGAACCAGAGGGAAAATTAAGAAAAGCTGGGTCAAAGCTGAATCTACCATTTATTAAGTGCTGACAATGTGCCAAGTACTGTGATAAACATCTTACATCCTCTGTCATGTTTAATCTTTACAAAAACCCTATGAGGTTCATATTAATACCCATTTCTACAGATGAGGAAACTGAGGCTTAGAGAGATAGGGATGACAACCAGTAAATTACAGCCAAGACTGGGACCACTCAGCACTAACTTCAGGTCTATGCTCTAAAATGATTAGGCAATACTGCCTGAATGAAAATGATTATACAGTATTAAGTACATTACCAAAAGGATATATCTCATTCTTAGTTTATAAATCCAAAGTCATGTTGAATTATGGCAAGTAGATTCTGATTTGTTGTTACCACAGGTTTCAATGGATTGGTCTTGAAAACACTGTTACAACATAAAGTCAAAAGTAGAGAAAGAGGCAAAAACTACTTTAACACTAAATACCCATAAATAGAGTTCATTGTAATCCCTTCTAGTATGGAAATTGCAAATCAGTAATAGTAGATCATGAAAGCAAGGTGTCAAGGAGCTGCTTTATCACCAAATCATTTGTCTGTTTGGAGTTCAACATTTTTAGTCTTAAAGTCATATTTGAGTGTGTGTTGGGTTTTGTTGTTCCAATTTGTTTTGGGAAAGAGTGTTATAACCTTAAAAGAAAAATATGACCCTCATAATAGAAAAACAATCATTGGTTCATTCAATGAACCACATAAAGATTTTCCTATAGACTGGATTAGGAGGGGGTGGAAGAAATTTATCCACTCGCTAAATATTTATCAAATTCAACTTTCAAAAATATTTTTTTCATTTTCCAAAATTGAGTTGGCTTAGCAAATATTAACATTTGACCAAGAGGAGCAGAGAAATACTAACAATGAAAGTAAAGATGAATCAGAAATTATGATATAAAGGTATCTAAAATGATATAGGTCGATGAGAAATTAACTTACTAGGAATAAATGAACACAAAACTTTGCAGCAATATATTTGTTCTGTGAAACTTACAAAATGAAACCAGGGCACAGTGGGGAGAGAGATATCGTTGCACCACACAAGTTCCCCTAATTCTCAGCTCAAAGAAGCCAAATAACAATAATATGTTTTCTGATTACTTCTATTATTATTCTATATTTACTCTATTTATTAAATACATTATTCTAGAACTTTCTTTTAAACTATGATGGCAAAAGAAAACACCAAGCATTATTTTTCTAATTGCCTTTCATTGGCAGATAGTGAGAGGCCGGCAGGATCGCGTTCTCAGAGGTTTGACCCTCTCTGGTTTTCGTAGAAAGTAGCCAAATTATTCCAATCCCCTGCGTTCCCCCAGCACTACGGAAACGAAACTGGAACAGGCTCCGCCCGCCGTCTGAAAGTGAGCCAATCAGAACGCAGCCCGGGCTGATCGCGTGCTGGGTGTCATGGCGGCCTGCAGGCATTGCTGCTCGTGCCTCCGGCTCCGGCCGCTGGGCGATAGTCCCCTCCGTCTGCCAGGGCGGGATCGGGCACTCACCCAGTTGCAGGTGCGAGCACTATGGAGTGGCGCCAGGTCCCGTACCGTGGCCGTGGACTTAGGCAACAGGTAAGGGACGACGTGCGTTTTCTGCTCTTTCACAGGCATTCTGTCCGGTCAGCAACTAGTACATTCATCTCCCTGGATAGGAATCTGGCAACCCTAGCCTCTTTTCCCTCTGTTCACCCCAACCTAAATGCCAAGTTCCCCTTTCCAGTTTGGAGTCTGTCTCCCGGCACCCTCACTCTTCCCTCCCTGTCTCAGCCTCATGTCCTTTGCTTCTTGGTCCTCCCTCTTACCCTGTTCCGGGCTTCCTTCCTTCAGCTGAGTCTGACCGCCTGACTCCATTCTCTTTAATTTCGGGGACTCCTGGACTCTGAAATATAAAACATTCCACCTCAGGATAATGAGCTCACATCGTCCAATCCTAAAAACGTGGCCAGTATGACCCTAGTTATGAAGGGAAAGGAGACGTAAGTTTATTGAACACCAGCTATATGCTACACTTTTTAAACCTGTAATAAAGGTACTCTTACACCCATTTTTATAGTTAAGAAAACAGAGATTCAGAAATGGTCAACAAAGCTAGTACTATGAGACTAAGTGGATTTTGAACTTGTATTTCTGTTACAAAGCCCCTACTTTTTCCAGGGATCCTTTTGCCAGAATTGAGATCTAAAATCACTTTTTAAAAAGTGTGTTTGAATAATTTTTGAAATAAATGGAACTGCTGTTTATTTACTTTATATATATATACATGTATGCACAAACACACACATTTTTTACATGTACTTAAAAAAAATTTTTTTTTGCCCTACTTAATATAAAAAGCCCGAACATCTGGCTTTGAATCCACGCCTTCCTCCTTAACTTATTGAATGACTGATCTTGAACAAATTACTTCACTTTTTTTATTTCACAAAACGAGGAGACTGGGCTAGATCAGGAGTCTGTAAACTTTTTTCTGTAAGGAACTAGATAGTAATTATTTTAGACTTTGTGGGCTGCATACTGTCTGTCACATATTCGTGAGAGAGAGAAAGGATATGTTTACAAACCCTTCAAAAATGTAAAAGCACATTCTTAGCTGAAAGACTGTACAGAAACAGGCTATAGTTTGTTGACCTCTATACTAGATGATCTATAAGGCTCTTCCACCTCTGGCATTCTTTGATCCTGATTTTTTGAGGGAGAGGTTATCTCTTCCATTCTTCTCTGAAGAAATTATCCTGAACAGTAGATTCAACAGATACCTATTATGGGCTAAGCACTCAGACTCAAAGCAACAAAATCAGCCCCTGCCCTCCAAATTTTCCATAAATGATCATTTGTCAACCTAGAACTCTTTTGTAGCTAGTTCTTTTTAAACCTGTATCATGTGTTGTAACAACTAGATTCATAATTAACACTACTGCTGAGTAAGTACTTTTTTTATCTTTGTTATAAGTTTGTTGTTTGCAGCACTCCTGATTGGGTGGTGGGTGTCGCAGATGTATAGTCTATTTGCATCTTTCTCTTTTATTAGTGTAGATGCTGCTATGAATGTTCGTATGCAAATGTTTGCATAGCTATATGTTTTCACTTCTCTTAGGTATATACCTATGAGTAGAGTTGCTGGGTCATATGTCTGTGTTTAACTTTTTTGAGGAATTGCCAGATTTTTTCCCAAAGCAAGTGCACCATTTTACATTTTCATCAGCAGTACATGAGGATTCCAGTTTCTCCACATCCTCACCAACACAATCCTGATAGATATGAAGTAATATCTCATTGTGGTGAAGTAGTATCTCATTGTGGTTTTGATTTGCATTTCCCTGATGGCTAATGATTTTGAGCATATTGTCATGCACTTATTGGCCATTTGTAAATCTTCTTTGGAGAGACATCTATTCAAATCCTATGCCAGTTTTTTAAATTGGGTTGTCTTTTTATTGTTGAGTTGTGAGAATTCTTTACATATCCTAGATACAAGTCCCTTATCACATATATGATTTGCAGCTATTTTCCCTGTGGATTTTCTTTCAGGTTTTTTTTTTTTAATAGATTTTTATTTTTTAGAGCAGTATTACTTTGACAGCAAAATTGAAGGAAATTTCCCATTTATGCCCTGCCCTCCACATGCATAGTCTCCCCAATTATCAACATCTCCCCCCTTTCTTTTACTTTCTTGATGATATCATATGAAGCATGAAAGTTTTTAATTTTGATGTTCAGTTTTTCTGTTTTTTCTTTTGTCACTTGTGCTTTTGATGTCATATAAAAGAAGACTTCTATTATTTTTCTTACAAATTTTATAGCTTTAGCTTTCATACTCAGGTTTTGAATTAATTTTTATTCATAGTATGAGGAAAGGGTCCAACTTTATTAACATCTTTGCGTATGGATATCCAGTTGTCCAGCACCATTGGTTGAAAAGACTGTTCTTTCGCCCATTGACTTGTCTTTGGCACCACTGTTAAATTTGAAGGTTTGAAGGTCTCTGTAGGCAGTTTTTGGAATATAAAGCAATGGGGAAATTTTAAAGGATTTTAAGTAGGGAAATGATCCAAACTGCTTTAGTCAACAGGAAAGGAATGAAAAGAGACTAAACTAAGGTAGTAAATGGGAATTAGCATCTAAGAAGTAAGCTTCTGTATCCCCCAAAATACTTTCATTCAGATTACTCCTGTGCCTTGGTTTCTATATTTTTCCTCACACAGCTCTTAAATTCCCTTTGTACTTTTTTCCCCCTTTGTACTTTTAATAATGATTATGAACTCTATCCCTTTTTTGTTTGCTGGGTGGGGTCATGTGGGCTTTGGTAACCTTTAGTTTGCTCATTAGAATCTTTGATTATGTTATACTAAGCTGCGAATTATATTGATGACTTAAGTTCTTTTATATTGAATTTTTATTTTTTAAACAGAAAACTGGAAATATCCTCTGGAAAACTGGCCAGATTTGCAGATGGCTCTGCTGTAGTACAGGTAAAAAGTGCAGTTTTTTGCATTTTCATCCTCACCCAAGGATATGTTTTTTATTGATTTTAGGGAGGGGGGAGAGAAAGAAAAAAACACCCATGCGAGAGAGTAACATCAGTCGGTTCCCTCCCATACATGCCCCAACCAGGGATTGAACCTGCAACCTGGGTATGCAGCCTGACTGGGAATCAAACTCTGGACTCTTTCATGCATGGGACTATGCTCCAACCAACTGAGCCATACTGGCCAGGACTACATTTTCATCTTAAAAATTGTTATGGAGACTGGTACTAAATGTTTTTACGTCATATAACTTTTTAGAATTGTGGCATTGGAAATTTATTCATACCATTTCTAGTGTCAGAACCATTCTAGATAACCAGGGAGTCAGAGGGCAGGATATACTAAATGACCTTTAAGATCTCTTCCGAACTTATTTATCTATTCTATAAATAACTTCTATAATGCTTTTGTAGAGAAAGTAATTTTTCTTGTTTCTTTAGTAGTAATACTTGGGATGTTTTTCTTTATGGGTAGCCTAAATTTCCTCTTAAGAAGTAGAAAAAGGATTGGGTGAGTCTTGTTCCTTTTAGTTATATTGCTTTTGAAAAAGCTCAGTGACTGTTCTAATAGAGAATATGATCATGCAGAAGGGATCAAGATTGGACTACTTGTGAATAATTGCTTTCATTGTCATTAGGTCAAGGGATAACAGTTCTCTTTACTTGGGTTTAACTGGAGTGAGGATTCATTTAGTCACTACTTATATGTTAATATCTGATTTTAAAGGAATTTACTAGTGTTGTTTATTTTTAACTAAGTCAGGTGACACTGCGGTGATGGTCACAGCAGTCAGTAAAACAAAACCTTCACCTTCCCAGTTCTTGCCTTTGGTGGTAAGTATTTGCTGATTTGCCTGAACTATAATATAACATAAATGTAGAATTTGTAATATTTTTGTTCAGTGACTAGTAAGTGCAAAATGTAAACTTCCAACAAAAAGGATTTTCCTTAGTTGTTTGATACTAAGTAATTAAAAGAATTTAAACTGATTGCTTCATAACCAATTCTTATATTAGTAGTTAGCATACTTTAGAATGTCCATGTTCAAAAGTTGACAGGAACAGTGGAAGTACATGAGTACTTTGATGAGTACACTGAATGCATTGCTTTTATAGGATTCCCTTCAGTATGAGTCTGCAAGTATATGTTTGCTGAAAAGTGAAAAGTTCATTAGGATTTTATGGCTTCCCTCTATTATGAAAAGGGGGATGCAGTTAGAGTGGATACAAAAAAGGAAATGTTTGACTTGACTAGAATAAGCTACTGTGAGGAGTAATGGAAGGCTTTTAAAACTCCATTTGCTGAAACATCTCTATCACCTCTCCTTTGCCTAAGTGATGCAAAACTCTAAAAATAAATAAAATATTCTCCACTCTTAGTCTGGAATATGTTGTTTACAACCTCAGGCGAATTAGCGTCATCTTAATAGTTCTTAGGGAATAGCTTGTTACTACAAAAAGCAGTCAAATGAACTTTGTTTTTTGTTTTTGTTTTCATTATTACTTCAGGTTGACTATAGACAGAAGGCTGCTGCAGCAGGTAGAATTCCCACAAACTATCTTAGAAGAGAGATTGGATCTTCTGATAAAGAAATACTTACAAGTAGGGTAATAGGTAAGATTAAAAAAAAAATTGAGGCATTAACCCTCTCTGTTAGGCCTGTTTTAGCATCTCTTTCATCTGTGCTCTACAATATCTCTTAAGTTTTCTTTCATTATATCCCTTGGACCCAGTATACTGCCTGGCACAAAATAGGCATTCAATAAATATTTGTTGACTAAATGAATGAGTTCTATTGAGTATATAAATTCCATGGCTCATGCCTCAAATCTGTTGAATCTATCCCTAGTAATTTTCATTTTTATGTTTAACATAGTAATTCTTAAAAGCATTATATTCATTAACTACTGAAAATGTCTGTAATTTTTCAAATCTTTGGCATCCTTTCTTTCCTGAAGTTTTTACAAAATTTTATTAACACTATCAGTCTTTGGATTGAGGAAGCTTAATGAACCCCAAACAGAATAAACGTCAAGTTCAAAACCAATCACTGTTTTGTTTAAGAATAGATACATATATGGTACATACAACAAAGAAAAGCAAAGGCAAGATTAGACAAAATTCAGGATAGTGGTTACTTTTATGGAGAATGATGGGAGGATGAGATCATAGAGGGGAGCTCACAGGCTTCAAATGTATTAGTATGTACTTTTTTTTCAGGTGACATAAAGGGTATATGAGCTTTAATTATTATTCTTTAAGTTGCATATATACAAATAATATTTTTGCATGTATAACAGATTATAATAAAAAATAGAAAATTAATGAAGTTACCCTTCTTCTTACCTATAACACAAGCCAAAATCTTGGGATTCATCCTTGACCACATTTTCAACCAAATCCAATTAATTATTTCTCAGTCTTTATAATATTCCACTTCCATTGCCAAGCCTCCTTTAACTCTCACCTGGATCCCTGAAATCTTTGACATCCTATATAATAAAAGCCTAATATGCTAAGTATCCAACCGTTCGTTTGACCAGTCGCTATGACGCGCACTGACCACTAGGGGGCAGATGCTCTGACAGGTAGGTTAGCTTGCTGCTGGGGTCCAGCCAATTAGGACTGGGTGAGAGGGGTCAGACACACCCTGGAGCCCTCCCACGGTCCCTCCCCAGTCCCGATCCTGCACCAATAGGATCCCTCAGCTTGGCCTGTGCCCTCTCACAATCCAGGATCCCTCAGGGGATGTCTGAGAGTTGGTTTCCGCCCGATCCCCACAGGCCAGGCCGAGGGACCCCACCGGTGCACGAATCTGTGCACTGGGCCTCTAGTCTTTAAATATTGTGGATTGCTTGTATTTTGTAGTTCTCCTACCCAGAAATTGCTCGTTTCTGTATATTTATATGCATTCATCAGACAGAATACTAAGGCAGGATTTTCTTCTGGTCTATTGTTCGTAAGTCTCTTTCCTCTGCTTATATTAGGAACTGATACCTAATGAAATTAAAAGCTGCTGCCCAATTTTAGATTTGAGTGTTCCTACTTTGCTAATTTTTTGTTGTTAGGGCCTGGTGTGTATTAATTGAAGCACTGACATTTATCGTCCTTTTCAGTAAATCAGTCCAAGGGTTTTTTGTGGTGGTTTGGTTTGGTTTTTTTTTTACATATTGAACAGCTAACTATATTATTTTTTAGCCTGATGTTTAATAGGGAAAACCTTTTGAACTGTAAAGCTACTATTTAATATCTTTTCTCTCTTTATTGGCAGACCGTTCGATTAGACCTCTTTTTCCAGCTGGCTACTTTTATGATACACAGGTAGGGTGGTCTTTATTTCCAGTTTAATCTAAAATTACTTAATGAATTTCTATAATAGTTATTGACTAAATATTACATAAAGAATACAAAATAAGAATTTTTGGTGATGCTACTACATTTTACATTAAATTTTTTTAAACATAATTTTATAAAGCTAATATTTAATCAGTGTCAATTTAAGCTGATACCTGAATTATTAATAAGAGTTAGCCAACCCAGGAGTGTAGGGAAAGCATTCCAGGCAGATGGAATGGGAAACACACAAGCCCTGAGGCAAAAAAGAAATTGGTGAGTTTGAAAGTTTAGAGTGATTGAGATTGGTGGGGGCAGATCAATTTGGGCCTTGTAGGTCATATTAGTAACAGAGGCTTGGACAATCAACATAACCAGTTTTTATTACTTATTTTTATTACTGAGTCTTCTAAACCTCTACTTAATTATATTTTAATACTTTCTGAATATTTTCTTTCAGAATGACTGAAATACTTTAATTAATTACAGTTTTTTATTTATTTGATAAAAATAAATATGCCTTGTAAATATGCTTTTGCAAGGATGTAACTGCCTCAAGAAATTATTTTCTTAAGTGTAAGACATAGGTATATTATTGTAGTGTAAAGTAATTCATTGGGTTGTTTTGTCTGTGCTTGTGAACAAGAGATAACAATATTTTTATGTAATAGATATAGCTAACATTTGTTGAATACTTTACACACAATATTTCCATTAAGTTTTATAAAAACCTTTTAGGAAGATACAATTATTTTTCCTTTTAAAGATGAGGAAACTTTTGAAGTTTAATTTAAGTAATTTGCCCATGGTCAAGCATGTAGTTAGTGATAATAGAATTAAGGGGCTTGACTACAAAGCCCATGCTTTTAATCATTTAGTGCTCCTATGTTTTAGGCCAAAATGTTAACAGAAATGATAATCCTCCCAAATCAAGTATATTTTGTTAAGTGCTTTGAATTTTTTCCCTTGTACCAGGTTCTTTGTAATTTGTTAGCAGTAGATGGTGTTAATGAACCTGATGTCCTAGCAATTAATGGTGGTAAGTATAAAAATAGAGATCAAAATTATCACTGTTGATTTTTTAAAAGCAATGAAATATTTTTATTTCAGCTCTTATTTTTTTATTTTTTTAAGCTTCTGCAGCCCTCTCTTTATCAGATATTCCTTGGAATGGACCTATTGGTAAGTTAGGATTTGAAATAAGAAACATTTATGATTTTCCAGGAAAATACTAGTGAGCAAGGGCCTAGATTTATTGGCTCCGATTTATTACCTATTATTATCTTGAATTAGATGACATTCTAAAACTTCTTTCAGCTCTTTTTGCCATTTTCATCCTCACCTTGGATTTTGTTTCTGATAGCAGTCTTAGGATATTAGAGATTTTGTGTCCCTAGATACTTCTTGTTGCCTCTTCTGTTTGAGGACTTTTCTTTTTGACTAGGAAATTGTCAGAGTACATACCCATTCAAGATAAAAACAAACATGTTTGTAATTTACAGCTCTTACAAGTTTTAATCATGCAGTATAAAAATGATTCATGGAGTAATTATTGAGTGTCCTAAATTCCAGATACTGAGCTAAGTACTAAAGGCACAAAGGCAGAGTAGGCACTAGCAATTCAAAGACAAATGAGGCAATTCTTGGGAAACAAATAATTATTTATAATGTGAAGTCAGAGTGCTAAGAAAAGGATAGAGAAGAGTGTGTTTAGTCTTCTAAGGTAAGGCTGTCAAGGGGCTTCTCAGAGTAATCAACTTTTAAGCTGATTAGAAGGATCATATGGTAAGCATTTGCCTTGGAGAAAGTAAAAGTCTAGACCAGGAGAAGAGCATGAGCATAATCACATAGGTGTGGAAGAAATTGTATATTTGAGCAACTCAAGAGTGATTCAGTGAGGCAGGAAAGTAGGGTGGGGTGGGATGCTCTTTGGGCCTTAAATACCATGGTAGAAATAATGGACTTTATTATGTCACAATTAAAGACAGGGATTAAGACTATTACTGGACTAAAGTCTTGAAAACTGAGTTTTTTTAAATAGCTGCCAATGTTTTAATATATTTTAGGGGCAGTACGAATAGGAATAATTGATGGAGAATGTGTTGTTAACCCAACACGAAAAGAAATGTCTTCTAGTACTTTAAATTTAGTGGTTGCTGGAGCATCTAAAAGTCAAATTGGTAAGTAGTTTAAGTACTAAATTTCCTGTGGGTTTTACTTATGAGTTATTGCTTCTTAAAGATGCATTTAAATATATTTTACTGATTTTTTACAGAGAGGAAGGAAGAGGGATAGAGAGTTAGAAACATTGATGAGAGAGAAACATCAATCAGTTGCCTCCTGCACATCCCCTACTGAGGATGTGCCTACAACTAAGGTACATGCCCTTGACCGGAATCGAACCTGGGACCCTTCAGTCTGCAGGCCGGCACTCTATCCACTGAGCCAAAGTGGCCAGGGCTAAAGATGCATTTAAACTCTTTTTTTGTATGTGTTTTTTGTTAGTCATAAGGATTTTTGTTTTGTTTTATGGCTGCCTTACTTGGTAGTGCTCTTGCCTCATCAGACAATAGCTAAAATTATAGAATGTTAAACAACTTTGAAATATAGAAAAATCCTTAACAAGAAAATTTTAGTAATTATTTTTAAATTGATAATCCATTATAAATTAAAATTCTAAATCTGATAATAAATTATTTTATTAGTTTAAATATGTTAATTTAACTAATTCAGTCATTCTAAGCCTGTTTTTATATCCTCTGAGAATGTGGTGAACTATTTCTGATGTGAAAAACTAGTAATAAACAGGCGTAAGAGGCTCGGGGGAGAGATTAACTGGGGAACTTATATGTATACTAGTGGCCCGGTGCACGAAATTTGTGCACAGGGGGTTTGGGGGTCCCTCAGCCTGGCCTTCACCCTCTCCAATCTGGGATCCCTCTCGCAATCCAGAACCACTGGCTCCTAAGCACTCACCTGCCTGCCTGATGCCCCTAACTGCTCTCCTGCCTGTCTGATGCCCCTAATTGCTCCCCTGCTGGCCTGATGGCCCTAACTGCTCTCCCCTCCTGGCCTAAACCCTGTAACTGCCTATGTGCTCTTCCTTCCTCTCCACGCCTTCAGAGCCTGGCGCAGGTGTGCTGAGAGCTCTCCGCTGAGGCCCCGACCCTGTCCTGACACCCCCCTCCAGGCTCTGCGGAGCCGCAGGCCTGCGCACGCCTCTGCCAGGGGGGTCGCCCCCAGCAGCAGCCTCATGTCCTGGTGGCGCATGTCCCCGCCCCCGTCCCTGTCCAGCAGCTCCTGCCTGCATGTGCCTCTGTCGGAAGTGGCCTCTGCCTCCGAGTCAGCGTGATGTTAGTGCTGGGCAGGCCTGTGTGCGCCTGCGCTGGGGGCGGAAGTCCCCGCCCCCGTCCCCACCCACCAGCTCCTGCCTGTACTCTGGTCGTGACTGGGACACTGTTAGGACCAATTAGCATATTATCTCTGTATATATAGATATGCATAGCCCATGGACACAGGAGGGGTAGGTACATATTGGATGGGGGACATCTGTAATATTTTGAACAATAAAGATAAATGTAAAATTTTTAAAAATTTAAAAACTAATAACAAAATAGAAGGAATTCATTGGGTCATCTTTACTTCTTGTAACAAAATGTCATAAATGTATGGATGAAAATTAGAGCCTGGTTCTATTGAAGGAGAATGGGCTTTAATAGTCAGAATGAGCTGGGTTTGAAATCCAGCATCTGCTATATGATAGCCATATTACCTTGGAAAAATTAATTAAGGTCTCTTCTCAGTTTAGTCTGCTACATGATACTTGATGTCTGGGACTTTTTGACATGGGATCTTCTGATGTGGCAACATTTTGATGAAATATAAACTATTAAACTATTAGTGCTTTTTTTGTAAAATTAACGTGTGAAACAGCTCATTTGTAGCTTCTTTTGGATTATGGGTCAGTAAGGAATTAGGTATTATATGATAGAACACATGTAACGGGTTGTATGTTATTTACATACTAGAGGCCCAGTGCATGATTGAATCATGCACGTGTAGGGTCCCCTACATGCTTTTGCTTTTCGCGGTGGAGCTGGGTGCCTGTCTGCTGGTGCACCAGGCCTTTCAGAAGCCTCCGGCTCGGCAGAGGCTTCTGAAAGGCCTGGTGCCGGAGCAGACAGGCACCCAGCTCCCCCACTTTTGATGATCCGCGGCCGCTGAGGGGGGCTACCCTGCTGTTGAGAGGCGCAGGGGGCGGGAGGTGCTCAATTTACCATATCAGTTAGTAAATTGATCTGGCTACTTTACAGAATTGTGGTAAAGATTAGAGTCAACGGCCGCTGACGGGGGCTGCCGCGGACACCTGGCTACCCTGCCGTTGAGAGGTGCAGCTGGGTGTCCGCGGCAGGCCCCATCAGCGGCCGCGGATCTGGCCGTTGAGAGGCACAGGGGGCGGGAGTCCCGCCCCCTGCGCCTCTCAACAGCAGGGTAGCCCCCCTCAGTGGCAGCGGATCCGTGCCTCTCAATGGCCGGATAGGCCACCCCGAGTCCCGCCCCCCAGCCTCCCGCCGCCCAATCGTGGGCGTAGCGGAGTGATGGTAATTTACATGTTACTCTATTATTACATAGGATTAGTTAGGGATTGTGTTGGTAAATGAAATAACAAGGCTTGGGATGGGAATTTATTTTTCTCTCAGGTAAAAGAAATTCAAAGGTAAGTGAATCCAGGATAGTTGTAGCAGCTTAAGAAATTTAGATTCCTTCTAGCTTTCAGCTCTGCTATTCTCAAGGTGTGGCCCTTATCTTCATGCTTATGAACTGGCTACCAGAGCTCTGGACAACTTATTAGACTTAGGGGCAGAAGGAAGAAAAAGGAGGGGAATAGCAAAAAGGTGTGTGTCAGCTGAGTGAGTTACCCTCCCTTTTAAGGAGCCTTCTCTTAAGTCCCCACATAGCAGTTTGCACTTAAAATACATTGGACAGGATTGTGACACGTGACTGCATACTTGACTACCAGGGCAAGATGATTTTTGGATTCTTTCTCCAGAAAGTGGGATTCATAGGAAAACTAGCACAATGTAGGGAGAGTATTCCAAAGATTTGAGGAAGCCATGAATAACAGATGACCCCTACATCATATTTGAGCACCTCAAAAAGGGCCTTGAGCAAAGTATTGGTTTACTATTTAAAGTTCACTTGGTCTGCATTTGATTTTTATTTTTATTTTTGCTTAAAGTTACCATATCAGTTAGTAAATTGATCTGGCTACTTTACAGAATTGTGGTAAAGATTAGAGTCAAGTTTTGTAAAGTGCCCAGCATAATACCTAGTATCTAGTGGGCATCCAGTTAGTACCTGCTATTATCATTAAGACACAAAAAATAAACTTCTAAATGGTCATATAGCCTCTATCTGCCTTAAGGTTTTAGCCCCTCTAATTTTAAATAGACACTGGAGGAATGAACTAAGGATGTTTACTATATCTATGGCATGCCAAACAAATCCCTTAGGCAGCCTTTCAGCTAGCTGTTCTCACCTGTTGCTCTCTAGATGGGAGAATGAGACTCTAAAGCAGGGGTCCTCAAACTTTTTAAACAGGGGGCCAGTTCACTGTCCCTCAGACCGTTGGAGGGCCGGACTATAGTTTAAAAAAAACTATGAACAAATTCTTATGCACACTGCACATATCTTACTTTGAAGTAAAAAAACAAAACGGCAAAAACACCCGCATGTGGCCCGCGGGCCGTAGTTTGAGGACGCCTGCTCTAAAGACTGCATAAACCAGTGATGGCGAACCTATGACACGCGTGTCATAGCCATTTCTGATGACACGCGGCCGCAGAGGCGGCCGCATGCCGAGGATGAAACATTTGCTGCTCCTGAGGATGAAACATTTGCGAAATAATGTTTTTTCCTCAAAGTGACACACTGCCCAAGTTATGCTCAGTTTTTTGGCGAAGTTTGACACACCAAGCTCAAAAGGTTGCCCATCTCTGGCATAAACCATCAGTGGGTAGTCTTTAGTAATTAGAGGGAAGCTGAGAATGGTTCAGAACCAACCTGTAAGGAGACTGGTTTCAGAAATGACCAGCGTCCATACTATGACTTTTGTATCACTGTTCCCATGAAGATATTTAGCCAGTTTTCTATGCTTTCATAAAGGTACACCAAATACACATTTGGTCCCATCTTCATGTTAAAGTTAATATTGGATCCAAATCAAAAACCACTGTCATGGAACTTCTGAGATATAAAAAAGTAATTGCTACCATTTCATTATTAAAATACTGAGTAATCAGAATCCCTAAGGTATGACCTTTCAGGGCAAGAATAATTTCCTTGTGCTGTCAGCTTCTAGATTACTTCAGTAGCCATTATTCTGTACAATGCCATTTAGATACCTTTTTTTCAACTGGCACATATGATATCACTAATCTTTCTGTGAATGCTAGGATACACAGAAAGATTAGTAATACTGTAACTAGAGTGAATTATATTTTACGTAATTTTAATCAAATGGAAAGAGCCATATTGGGCCAGTAGTTACCATATTGGACAACACAGATCTACACACTCCAAACTATAAGGAATGTTCTTATAAGGATTTTTTTTGAAAGAAGCGACTCTAAAGATTGCATAAACCATCAGAGGGTCGTCTTGAGTAATTAGAGGGAAGCTGAGAATGATTCAAAACCATCCTGTACATTTTAAAGTTTAATTGTTGAAAATAAAGTTTATTTTAGGAATATTCATTTTCTTTACTATAGTTTTCATATTCTTTTATAAACCATTTTATAGAGGTATAATTTATATATGTTAGGTGCATTTTTAAACCTCCAATTTAATTTTGCAAAAGTGAGAGGGAATGTAATGGGAGTAACGATGACTAAAAGAATACAACCATCTCAGTATTATGGTATTGAGAAAGGTTTTTCATGCCTCAAGTGACATATTGAAACTTTATCTCCTTCTATATCCCCCACTTAATAATATAATTATTTTAATACTCCTCTACATTTAGAACCACAACAGACATTGATATAATTTTTCCTCTTGACTCAGCCATCAAACATAATTTAGAAAACTCAAGAGAATAAAAGTATATTTACCCATATTTTTGCCTAACATGTTCTTAATATGGTGTTTTTTTAACATGGTTTCTTCCTTTATTATTTCCTTTCTGTTTAGAGAACTTCCTTTAGCCATTCTTAGAGGGTAGGTCTGCTGGTGACAAATTTTCTTAGTTCTTCATGTAAGAGTTTTGATTTCCCCTTTATTCCTAAATATTTTCCCTGAGTATAGAATTCTGGGTTGACAATTCTTTCCTTTCAGCATCCGAAAAATATTAACATTTCCTCTGGCCTCCATGGTATTTGAATTGCTTTCTCCATATGGGTAAGGTGTCATTTTTCTCTGGCCAGTTTCAAGATATTTTCCTTTAATTTCAGGAATTTAATTATGTGTCTTTCTTTGAATAAGAGTACTATGCAGATTGATCATCACTGCAACACACAATATAGCTGCCCCCATGTGGTCAAAGATCCTGCCCCCATGTGGACACAAGATGGCCACCACAAGATGGCCAGCAGGAGAGGGCAGTTGGGAGGCACCCGGCCTGCAAGGGAGGGCAGTTGAGAAGGACCAGGCCTGCAAGGGAGGGCAGTTGGAGGTGATCAACCCTGCAGGAGAGGGCAGTTAGGGGTAACCAGGCCGGCAGAGGAGGGAAGTTGGGGGCAAACAGGCTGGCAGCAGAGTGGTTAGGGGGTGATCAGGCTGGCAGGCAGAAGCGGTTAGGGGCAATCAGGAAGGCAGGCAGGCAAGCAGTTGGGAGCCAGCAGTCCTGGATTGTGAGAGGGATCCCAGATTGGAGAGGGTACAGGCTGGGCTGAGGGACAACACCCCTCCGTGCACGAATTTCGTGCACCGGGCCTCTAGTATCTAATAAAGATGGTGGTTTGGGGTATTTTTTGTTGTTGTTAATCCTCATCCGAGTATATTTTTCCATTGATCTTTTAGAGAGAGTGGAAGAGAGAGGGAAAGACAGAAAGAAACATTGATGTGAAAGAAATACATCGATTGGTTGCCTCCTGCACGCGCCCTGACCAGGGCCCAGGCCGGGGAGGAGCTTGCAACTTTACTGGCATTGAACCTGGAACCCTTTGGTCCCCAAGCCAATGCTCTATCCACTGAGCCAAACCAGCTAGGGCAAGATGTTATTTTTAAAAGTATGTATAGTTTCTTTACTTTTCTGTTTCATTTTGTATGAAAAATCTCTCATTAAATTTAAGAATATAAACCTAACTTAAAATATCAATGTTTCTTTATTCATTTAATACTGTTTACATTTTGGAAGTATAAAAAAGGTGGATATACCATTAATAAAATTGAACTGTACAATTTTATGTCATGTCATATTATTTGAAAAAGTTATATTGGCAATATATTCAATAGCAATCTTTTTTTTTTTTTCCTTCTTTAGTTATGTTGGAGGCCTCTGCAGAGAACGTTTTACAGCAGGACTTTTGCCATGCTATCAAAGTGGGAGTAAAATATACACAACAAATAATTCAGGGCATCCAGCAGTTGGTAAAAGAAATTGGTATTACCAAGAGGACACCTCAGAAGTTATTTACCCCTTCACCAGAGATTGTGACATACACTCATAAGTAAGACCATCTGTGCAAAAGAAAGTGTGAAAGCTCTGGCTGGGTGGCTCAGTTGGTTGGAGCATTGTCCCATCCACCAGAAGGTTGAGGGTTCGATTCCCAGTCAGAGTGCATATGACAGGCAACCAATTAATGTGTTTTTTCTCTCTCTCTCTCTCTCTAAAAATTAGTGAATATATCCTCAGGTGAGGATTTTTAAAAAAGAAACAAATTGTCACAAGATTTAATTTCCTCTCAGAAAAATACTTCATATGGAAGCACTGTCCGTGTATTTCTCAGGTAGCACCCTGCTAGTTTTGTTTGTTTTGTTAATCCTCACCTGAATATATTATTTTTTCCCACTGATTTTTAGTGGAAGGGCAGGAGGGCGGGTGAAAGAGAGAGAAACATTGATGTGAGTGAGACACATCAATTGGTTGCCTTCCACACGTGCCTCAACCGGGGCCGGGATCAAATCTGCAACACAGTATGTGCCCTTGACCAGGAAATAAACCTGCATCCCTTTGGTGCTGGGCCATTTCTAACCACTGAGTGACACTGGTCAGGGCAGCACCCTTCTGTTTTAAGAGTCTTTGATAAATGTCAATCTAATGCTTTAAAAAGGATAAACCCATATACCTCTTCAGTAGCCTAAGTATGAATTTTAAATGAAAGGGGGAGTGAATTTATTGGTCAAGATTCAAATCCCATATCTCTCTGTGTCAAGACAAAAGAGAATACAGCATAAGGTATTTGAGTAAGGAAACTTGAGGTTCTCAAAAAGAAATCAAGCATAACCATTGTTCTATGCCAGTGCTTAGAACAATGCCTGCACATAGGCAGGCACTCAGTAAATATGAATCACCAGAAAAGTATTTCACTTACTTAAAATAAATGGGAAAAGTTAGTATTTCCCTTAGTATCAGTCAGATTAAAGAGTATATAAATTGTCCCCAATAAAAGAGTTGTCTGCAATAACAGCCTGAATGGAGAAAAGAGAAAAAAAGCAAGAGGTTAAAAAAGAGTATAAAAACTAATACCATGTGTGAGTGATTCCCCTGAGAGGTAAGGAGAAAGAAATTTGTACTCTGTATTGTGTTATAAGTAGCAAACAGATTAGCAATGTTAAAGAACAATAAATACATTTTTAAATTCTTTATGCAATGTTTAAATATTTTAGCTCATTAAATATTTCAGTTTTGTAATAGACACTGCCTTGTGTTTCCAAATATTATGCTGATGTTTATCTTGTCTTAAAATAGACTTGCCATGGAAAGACTCTACGCAGTTTTTACAGATTATGAACATGATAAAGTAGGTATACATGGATTTTGTCTTAAGTAATTATTCTGGGAATTCTTTTTGTCATAACTCACATAAATTGTATGAATGTCAGTCCTATTTTTATTTAAAAATGTCTAAACAGAAAGCTAAATAACAGCCTAGCTATTTGCTTCTCATTCTCCTTTTGTTCATTAATACAAGTTATAGGGACATGTGTAAGTATATTTGAATGAATTTATATACAGGTAATATTTCTTATAAATCAATAAACAGTTCTAATCTTTTAAAGAATTCTACCATTAGAGAAATCTGAGTAGTTACATCTTAATTGTAAAATAATTTTAAAATAGAAATGTTGAAATTTGCTATGTATCTATAAGAATTGAACCTCAACTTTCTTTTAGATTTCCAGAGATGAAGCTGTTAACAAGATAAGATTAGATACAGAGGAACAACTAAAAGGTATTCTTTTTTTAAAAAAAGTATTTAAAGGAATAGTTAATTGATTTGATACTGTGAACTTACAAGAAATCCTATCTTCCAAAAAAAGAAAACCTTTGTTTTTCTTTCTTGTATAGAAAAATTTCCAGAGGCTGATTCATATGAAATAATAGAATCATTCAATGTTGTTGCAAAGGAGGTTTTTAGAAGTATTATTTTGAATGAATACAAAAGGTAAATATATCATTCATTTTTTTAATGGAATTGAAGCATGCATTATCTCTGCAAGTCACCATGAAAATGGCAACTTTCTCAAAGCAAGGAGATATTCTTTAAGTAAACAGGAGAGAATTATCATATTAATTTCATAACTGGAGGCCCGATGCACGAAGATTCGTGCAAAAGTGGGCCTTCCTTCCCCTGGCTGCCGGCACCGCCTTCGCTCCGGCCAGAGCCACCTTTTCACTCAGGCCCAGAGCCACCTTTCTGCCTTCCCACGCTGTCCAGAGGCCCAGAGCGGCTGGGGTAGTGCGGAACACCTGCGTCATCGCCATGGCAACAACGCAAGCGTCCCAACCCCCGGCCACTTGGCGCCTGTGTATGCAAATTAACCCGCCATTTTTGTTGGGTTAATTTGCATACTCCTGATTGGCTGGTGGGCATCTCGAAGGTACGGTCAGTTAGCATGTTACTCTTTTATTAGTGTAGATTGGGTACCTGTTGAAGGTGTGTGAATTTTGTGGATGTATTTGACTATCTCTCTGTGGGCCTTGTGCATAGAGCAGTGCTTTATAGCCCTGACTGCATGTAACAATTAACCTGCAGAGCTTTTTAACAATACAGGTGTATGGTTCACAACCCCCAAGATTCTGATTCAGTGTGTCTTAGGGTGAGGCCCAAGTAAAGTTCTTAAAGTTCTATAGGTGATTATGATATGCAGCTCGAGTTGAGACCTTCCTGATAGGGATAAAGTAATATATTATTTTTCTGTTTTCCAACACTGCTTTATACACTTATTTCCTTTATTGCTATAGGTGTGATGGTCGGGATTTGACTTCACTCAGAAATATAAATTGTGAGGTAGATATGTTTAAAATTCTTCATGGATCAGCATTATTTCAAAGGGGACAAACACAGGTAATTATATGTAAAAAGCTATAATTATTTGCTGAATCAGGATTGCTTAATTGGATCTAATAGAAGTACATTATGTGGACACTGTAAGTTTTTTATCATATGGAATGTACTGATCAGATTATCTGGTTTTTAAAAAATTTCTTAAAAGCTTTTTTTGAGGTACATATAATTGAATCACTCAGATTACTTAGTTTATGGGATATTGTCTATTCAAGATCCTCAATTTGTTTTCTCCATTTAGTATGTATCTCAGTCTACTCTTTTCCCTTACATAAGCACCCATTCTCTTGTACTTAACATGTATGTGTATCTATTGTTTTATGTATGTTATGCTTTATACCTCCTTTTTCTTTTATTAATCCCTAATTTAACTTTGCCAATCTAATGTGTACAAAGTGGTGTATCATTGTTTTCATTTGTGTTGCCCTAATTATGAATGAGGTATTCTATAATAATAAAAGCATAATATGCAAATTGACTGAATGGCCGAACAGCAGAACGACCTTCGAGACGACATACTATGACATGAACTGGCGCCAGGCCAGCCAAGGCGGGTGCAATGCGATTGGTCGGGGGCCCCACCATCGGCCCTCAGAGGAGGCCCAGGCCACCAGCCGGTGGGGCAATCGGGGAGCGGGGGGTGCTCCGTCATCACCCCAAAGAGGGAGGCCCAGGCCACCCTCTGCAGGGCGATCAATCGGGGGGCTCTATGATCAATCGCCCCAAAGAGGGAAGCCCAGGCTACCCGGCCAACAGCACTGCAAGAGGGCACAAGCCAAGCTGAGGGACATCACTCCCCCAAGCCCTCCCCCGCCTCCCCCCGCCCCCAGTGCACGAATTTCATTCACATGGCCTATAGTCTTTATATAATAGCCAGTCAATATGGTCACTGTATAAACCATACCCTGGGGGGGCTGTACACCTCTAGGGCCCTATTTTCACATAGTGTCCCTGGAGCTGTGTGCAAAGTGGTAGCACTAGTTCAGGTTTGCACTTTTGTGATTTATCTGCTCATAGTCTTTGGCCAATTTTTTTCAGTATGGTTAACTGTCTTTTTTTCTGCTATTTTTTCACTGATTTCTTAAGTGTTTCAAATGTTATTCCTTTCAGTAACCAGAATTTGTATGTATTATCTCCCTCTTTCTCATATGCCTTTTAACTTTGTTTGTGGTAGCCTACTATATGTCTACTACTATATGTCTACAATGAACCTGAAATCTTTAGTTTTGATGTAATTAATCCTTCCCTGTTCAACGTTTGTGGTTTGTGTTTTTAAAATCGTATTTAGGAAATTTTCCTTACCCCAAAAGTCACAAAAATATGCACTTACTTTTTTTGTCTATTAACGTTATAGTTTTAGTTTTCAAATTTAGACCATTAACCTATCTTGGAGGTTTTTTTTCCTGCACATGGTGCAAGGTGGAAACCTCCAGAAATGAGCCAATTTTACAACACTGTTTTTTAGTAATTCATTTTTTCCCATTGATTTGCAATGTCACCTTATCTTCAAAGTTTACAAATACATTTTGAAATATATCCTCCTCCATTTTTCTATGAGTTTCCTGGTACATTTTCAAATTGTTTTGATTATTATGGTCTTAGAATATTTTAATATATGAAAAGCAAATCCTTCTTGTTTATTCTCCCTTCCTCTGATTATTGTCTTAGGTATTGTGTTACATTTGTACCTTCGTTTGAATTTTACTATTATATCAAGTTCCGAAAAAAATATAGGATTTAAATTTCACTGAACTTATGAATTCATTTGAGAAATGATATTTTTACAATTTATATCACAGTCTTTACAATGAATATAATCTACCTCACTTTTGATTTAGGTTTTTTATGCCTCTTAATAAAGTTTTTTAAATAACTCCATTAGGATAATATACATACTTTTGCTAACCATCCTGACAATCTCTGCCTTTTCATTGGAATATTTAGTCCATTAATGTTCAGTTTAAGTAGTGATGTCATTGAACTTAGGTCTGTTTCATTATTAGTTTTGTTTGGCCCCTCTGTTTTTGTTTTTCTGTTCTTTCTGACTTCTTTTTGGATTAATCAGGTATTTTTTTAGAATTTCATTTTAATTTGTCTATTTGCATTTTAGCTATACCTCTGCATTTTTCAATGGTTGCCATAGAGTTTACAATATACATCTTTAACTTTTCAGTCTTTCTAGAGTTAATTTTGCACCACTTCACATAAAATGAGGAAGTTTGCAACCATTTAGGTCTATTTATCCCTCCTTCCGTTCTTTATACTGTAGTTGGCTTATGAGCTACATCTACATGTGTTATAAACTTCACAAGGCTATGTTATAACTTCTATTTCAGTCATATGTATTTTAAAGAAGGTAAGAGGGAAAGATTTTTTTTACATATTGACTCATATATTTACCATTTCTAATGCTTTTTATTTCTTCCTGAAAATCCATGTTTCTAACTAGTCCTCCTTTAGTATTGTCCTGTGGATTTTCTGACAATTCAAATAAATTTATTTGAAATGACTTTATTTTGCATTTAAACACAAAGAATATTTTTGTTGGATATAGATTTGGTGTTTTGGGGTGGTGGGTTTTTTTTGGGGGGGTTGTTTGTTTTGCACATAAAAATGTTCTAGTGGGGTTTTCCCCTCCATTTTCAGCTGATAAAAAGTCGGGACTTAATCAGATCATTGTTCATATTATATTTATCCTGCTAACAGTTTCCTGAGCTTGAACCTATAAATTTGTCTTTCATTTAACTTGAGAAATTTCAGCCATTTCTTCAAATATATTTTGGTATCTCACTCTCTTTTCTCTCCTTTTAGGGTTGCAGGTACATCTGTTAGTCCTCTTGAAATTGTCCCACAGGTCCCTGAGACTATGTTCTCCCCCCATTCCTTCTGTCCTTTAGATTGGGCAATTTCTATTAATCTGTTTTCTTGTTCACTGACTCTTGTTATCTCCTTTCATTATGAGATAATATATTTTTTAGTTCTAAAATTTCCATTTGGATTCTTTTTTATGTCCTTGAATATAATAGCTATTGAAAGTCCTTGTCTGTTAATCTAACATCTGAATTAGCTCAGGGTCAGTCTCTATTCATTCTTTTTTTCTCTTGAGGATGGGCCCCATTTCCTGTTTTTTTGTAGGTTGTATCCTGAATGTTTTGAATGATATATTGTACATTCTCTGGATTATGTTAAGTCCCTTCAAAGAAGATTAATTTTTTTAAATGCAGTTTTATTAACGGGATCTTTATTGAGGCTTTCTTTATGGTCAGGTTTTATGGATATTCCTTCCTCCTCCCCTAGCACTTCCAGTACAGTGCTTTACATATGTAGTCTATGTGATATCAGACTTTTGGGTTATTGATGATTATTGTATTAAGTACCATGTGTGGATTTGTATAGATTATACTTATCCCATTTCTGTAAGATCTAATTGGGTTTTTCAGATATTTCTCATTTTCATCTTTGCCGTTAGTCAACTAAAGCCTGACAAATTTTGTTTCTTTTTTAGGTGTTTTGTACTGTCACATTTGATTCATTAGAATCCAGTATTAAGTCGGACCGAATTATGACAGCTATGAAGTAAGTTATGTTTTTTTGTTATGATGTTCCCATGTATAATTGAAGCTCATATGGTATATTATTATTCATTATTATTTTTTAAGACCTGTACCTCTATACTTCTTTTTTCTATTTACATAATTGTAATTTCAAGGTACTTTTATATTGTCTTTTAACTCATTGGTCAAAACAAATACTGGTAAAGAATTTAATTCTGTAGTATGGGTACATTTAGTTTATTCTCTGTCTCTAGAACCATTCCTCAGGACAGATTTCCGAGTTAATCTTGAATGGATAGATTGTTCTATTACAAAGAAGAGAGCAAATAAATAAGCAGGAATCCAGTTGCTGAAATAAATCTGATGGCTGTTACTAAATGATAAAACCTGGTCTAATCCCAAGGCACATTTGAATTTGTGTTCAGAAATACTTGGCTCTCTTCTGTTCCTAAAACGTCAGCAATAAAATCCTGTTGACCAATTTCATATGATAAGAATCTATATTACAATCCCCACTAGCATTACTGCATCTACGTCCTAGGACTCATGGCCACCATAGCTCTTGCTTTTCTCAGTGCCTAACAGGGTTGCTTCCCTTTCCCTGGTTAAGGGTCTTGAAAGACTATAGGACTGCCTCCCTCTTCCTACTGCCCAGCTTATGAGGATAACCCCCTGTATCTTCATGATAGCATCACTAATTGTTTTTCATGTATTTAATAAAATTGACAGTGAAGCTGTCATCATGGAATGTTCATCATAATCATAATCCTTTGGAGGAGCTCTTATCCTTTGTATTATAAATTCTCATCTGGGCCAAAACTTGATTGTCCTGCTCTTCTTCACAATGACTTTTTTTTAGGAGGCAACACAGCTTCAAACCCTATATCATTTCAGGCCTCAGAGCCATGTGAACTATAGATCACATGGCTCTGAGGCCTGTCAGATCTTCTGATTGCTCTCAGCTATATCATTTCAGTTACTGATCTTCAATTCACATGTTGACTGGGAGAAAGATCCTGAGACTTAACTAATTAGTTTATAACATTTATTATTCTCCTAATAGTTAATACTTTAAAAAATGGTTTTAGTATTCAAATCTGGATATTTAAGTGCAAAATTGTCTTCCTAAATCTGTGCAGAATTCAATCATTAGCCCCAGAAAAAAATACTGTCTCTGACATCCTTCTAATTCTCCTCATTTTCAGTTTCAGACCAACTCTCTAATACCTAATTATGTATTTTTTTAAATCCCCTTAAATCTCTTTTAATTGTTTATTGAACTAAATTTGTTTGTATCTATATAATGGTTTGAATATTGTGCTTTTTGTTTGTAGTGGAATAAAAGATAAAAATTTCATGCTGCACTATGAGGTAAGGTGAATTTTTTATTATTAAAATATTTTATGAAAAATGTTTAGGATACAGCAGAGTTGAAAGAATTTTAAAATGAATATCTGTATACCCACTACCTAGGTTCTACCATTTACATTTTACTATGCTAGTTTTATCATATATCTGTTAAGGTGGATGTGGGGACTTTTATTTTATTGCATACAGAAGGGATTTAGAAAGATAAGTAGTAGCTTTCCAATCAGCAACTTCTGCTCTGAGTCATACATTAAAGTATAGTAGACAATATTGTTTTAGTCAAGAAAGAGTTGTACTTATTCACATGTGTCAAACAACAATGGGGCTTTTCAAATACCTCAACTGGCAAATTACCTTCTCTCTTATAGTTCATTTATATGTTCATATTTTTACTCAGTTGATTAGTAGTCATAGAAATGAGGTATTTAATAGTAAAGCACTTTATATGAAATTATTACACATAATTGAGTTTGTGATTGACTTTATTCACAACTAATTGTGAAGGAACAGACATGACATATAATAATACTTTAATTTTATTATTTAAAGCATAGACACTAGAAGGCTATTGTAAAACAGCAAGTCACTTCACCTTTGAGTGACTGTTGTTGGCTGCCCCAAATCCAAATATCTCAATTTTGGTGAACCTATTATAATTAATAGGGAACATTTCATATAATATATGCTAGAAAATATCCATAAACCTGGTGATTCTCACAAATCTGGAGTCCCTTATAAACGTCCCGTTGTGGATATACCCAAGTGCTATAGAAGCACATCCTTTATCATGAGCTAAAGAACACACAGCATTCTTTTTTCACAGGGCAGCTCTGGAATGTGTAGCTCTAGCTGATATTGGGAAAGAGGCAGGGGAAGGCGTAGGACAAAACTATGGGCTATGTTGTATCATCACATTTTTTTAAATAGTTTTATTGTAAAGTAAAATACAGGTAATGAAAACCATGTAAAACGAAATATGGTTTAATGAGTTTTTATAAGGCAGACACTCCTGTAACCCCCACCCAAATCAGAAAATACAATGTTACCATTCCACATATTTTCTTTATGATCTGTCTGAGGCCTCAGAGCCATGTTAACTATAGAATTCACCACAGTCTGGGTGGTGCTGCACTCATGGTGCAGTTCAATATGTTCCTCTGTCCTTCTATCTCCTCCAAATTGACTGCTAAATCCAGAACTTAATCAGATTCCTTTAATCCATTACTCCATAAAAATATTTCATATCGAAAAACTGGAATTCCAGATTTTTATGGTTAATTTCCCAATTTTTTAAATGATCACAACTAATTCATACCCCTTAAGACAACATAATCCTATATAATAAAAGGGTAATATGCAAATCGACCAAATGGCAGAATGTCTGGTCGCTGTGATGCACACTGACCACCCGGGGCAGACGCTCAATGCAGGAGCTGCCCCCTGGTGGTCATTGTGCTCCCACAGGGGGAGCCACTCAGCCAGAAGCCAGGCTGACAGCTGGTGAGCGCAGCAGTGAGGGTGGGAGCCTCTCCCATCTCCACAGCAGCGTTAAGGATGTCCGGAAGCCGTCAGTCGGACATCCTCTAAGGGCTCCTGGACTGCAAAAGGGTGCAGGCCGGCTGAGGGACTCTATACCCTCCCCCGCCACCCCTCCCCCGAGTGCACGAATGTCGTGCACCGGGCCTCTAGTAATAAAATGAAAGTTTGCAACCTCTGTCTAAAGTAAAACCCTTACTGGAGAAGATCTATTTCCTCAGTGTAGATTTCTTTTTTTAATCTGTTTTTGTCTCATTACAAAAATATATTTTACCCTGACTATTGTGGCTCAGTTGGTTGGAGTATTGTCCCATAGACCAAGGGGTCACATGTTCGGTTTCTGGTGAGGGCACATACCTGAGTTGCAGTCCAATCCCAGCTGGGCGAGTATGGAAGGGAGGCAGCTGATGTTTCTCTTAACAATGATGTTTCTTTTCTCTTTCCTCTCTCCCTCTTCCTTCCTCTCTCTATAAAAATAATCAATAAGAAAACATATCCTCGGGTGAAAAAAATATACAGGCAGTCCTCGGGTTATGTCGGACTTGACATACGTTGTTTCATGGTTACCTCGCCATCTCCCGTTTATTTATTTAAAAAAAAAGTTCGGTCATTTCGACGTATGTACATATGTGCTTTATGTTTTTTATTATTTATTTACTACAAGTAAAGGTCAGGAATTGTTATCTTTCTTTTAAATTTTTTTTTACTGTTTCACTTCATTGCTGCTGTGTATGTGCTCCATGTGAGTGACGTAGGTGCTTACGTAGGTGGGTTCCGACTACGGCAAAAATCACATTACCTCGCACCATAGGAATGGATCTCCGACATAACCCAAGGACCCACTGTATATTTGTTATTGTTAATAATGTAAAAATTATAGAAATTTATGGCATAAATCCCTATAACTATTCACTTCCCACCTGATTCACATATACACTAGAAATACCTACTTTTAGCAATATGGTATATATGTTGGATGTCCAGACATTTTCTGTGTGTGTGTGTGTGTGTGTGTGTGTGTGTGTGTGTATGTATCTGTATTCTTTTTTTATTTTAACAAATTGGAATTCTACAGTTTTGTAACTTGTTTTAGTATTTTGGTAATATATCTTAGATATCTTTCCATGTCAGTCATATATGTATGTGGGTTTGTTTTGTTTTTTAGTTTCCTCCTTATGCAACAAATGAAATTGGCAAAGTCACTGGTATAAATAGAAGAGAACTTGGGCATGGTGAGTACAAATCTGTAAACTTATATGGCATTCTTACAGAGACTTAGTACATTTTTTTGCTCATTATTTTTTATTCTAATTTAGGTGCTCTTGCTGAGAAAGCTTTGTATCCTGTTATTCCCAAAGATTTTCCTTTCACCATAAGAATCACATCTGAAGTCCTGGAGTCAAATGGTATGACATTAAAATATATTTTTCCTAGTCAAAAAGATCAGATTCCCTGTTATATTCTTTTTTTTAATACATTTTTTTATTGATTTCAGAGAGGGAGAGAGAGAAAAACATCAATGATGAGAGAGAATTGTTGACTGGCTGCCTCCTACACACCCCCTCCTGGGGATCGAGCCCGGAACCCAAGCATGTGCCCTTGACCGGAATTGAACCCAGGACTTTTCAGTCTGCCGGCTGATGCTCTATCCACTGAGCCAAACCGGCAAGGGCACCCCTGTTATATTCTTAACTTCCCAGAACTAATATTACATTGTTTATTACTACAGTACCCAAACCCATTGCAAAAGAAATATGTGTTTAGTTAATCATAGACTTGACCTAAATCTGTTCTATCTAATTAAGTATTTTGAAAGCAATGTAAAACAAGTATTTCTCTTTCTTATATCTGTTACCTGAGGCCTGGTGCACGAAATTCATGCACTGGGGGGTGGAGGGGTCCCTCAGCCCAGCGTGCGCCCTCTTACAGTCTGGGACCCCTCGCTTCTTATCGCCCGCCTGCTTGCTGCTCCTTACCTCTCACCTCGCTGCTTCTTACCACTGTTGAGGAGGCGGGAGAGGCTCCCACCACTACCGCTGCACTTGCCAGCCGTGAGCCCGGCTTCTGGCTGAGCAGCGCTCCCCCTGTGGGAGCACACTGACCACCAGGGTGCAGCTCCTGCATTGAGCATCTGCCCCCAGGTGGTCAGTGCACGTCATAGCAACCAGTTGTTCCACTGTTCAATCCATTTGCATATTAGGTTTTTATTATCCTATATAATAAAGGGCTAATATGCAAATTGACCAAATGGCAGAACAACCAAACAACCGGTCACTATGACATGTGCTAACACCAAGGGATGTGCATGGAACATGCAGGCGTCGGCCGCAGCAGGATGGTGGAGCAGGTGAGCAGGGGCACCAGACCAAGGCTGGGCGCCAGTTGCTGCCATTGGGGTGAGCCTCTGGTGGTTACTGAAAATTTTTTGCTCCTGCGGGCCACGATCCCACCCGGCACTTGCATCTGCTGCCGGCGCCGGCCCTGCTGGCACCAGCTGCCTGTGCCCAGTGCTGGTTCTGATCGCTTGGCACCATCAGTGGGTGCAAGCAGCAGCTGCTGGTCCTGATTGCCCCTGAGGGCTTCTTCACCTCCCCCTGCTGCCACTCACATCTGCTGACAGCACCAGCCCCACTTGTACCCGCTGCTGGCGCCGGCCTCAATCGCTCCGCGCCTTCAGCGGGTGCAAGCGGGGCAAGCGCTGTCAGTGTGTGGGAATGGCGGCAGTGGGAGCGGGGCTGCTGGCAGATGGGACCGGAGGCCCTGAGTGGGAGGGGTCAGGCGGGGGGCACGGAGGATGGGCCGAGACCCGCCCCTGTGCCTACTGCAGCCTCGCTGCCCACAGTTCCTTTCAAAGTATACAAATTCATGCACTTGGCCCCTAGTATAGGATAAGAGATCCAGTTTGGGTTGTTTGTTTATTTTCACGAACCACAGAGCAAGGGCCAAAACTGAGTGATCCATTAGGCAGGGGGCACAGACATAAGTAGACCCCACAGAGAGAGGCTAGGTTAAAAGGTCAAATTTAAATTTTTTTAAAAATCAGTCCATAGGTCAAGGCAAGGTAAGTCATTAAAGGCAGAAAGGGTACAGAATTCTCAAAGATGTAGCTGACATAGATCAGGTGGTCATAAGGTTTTGTTTTTGTTTTTGTTTTGTTTTTAAGCAAAATAAAGCAAGCTCAGAATTTAAACTAGAGACTCTGTTCTTTACTGAGTATGGTTAGGCTCCTGCTTATGGTCCAGTGAGAGAGCCAAAGCCCTGTATCTTGAACTACTTCTGACTAAGCAACAAAAGTGGCATGCTAGTGGTTCTGGGAGCATTCTTAGAATCAGAATCTCTAGCACTGCTCTCTTTGATAAAAATTTTCAATCTCTTTGCTCTCCATTGAGGGACTGAATTTACTTCAATTAAAATTTAGTAGCCATATATAGCTAACAGCTATCATATATGCATCTCTATAGTTCATGATTTAAGAGAGCTTGCCTTAAGTACTTTTAAAAAGAAGGAAATAATATTAAATTTAATATTATAATTGAATATTTATAAGGAAATAACCAATACCAATAATTTTGTGTATTTTTTAAATCAGTATATTATAAAGCAAATATTTAGCCGAAACCGGTTTGGCTCAGTGGATAGAGCGTCGGCCTGCGGACTCAAGGGTCCCTGGTTCGATTCCGGTCAAGGGCATGTACCTTGGTTGCGGGCACATCCCCAGTAGGGGGTGTGCAAGAGGCAGCTGATCGATGTTTCTCTCTCATCGATGTTTCTAACTCTCTATCCCTCTCTCTTCCTCTGTAAAAAATCAGTAAAATATATATTAAAAATAAATAAATAAATAAATAAATAAATAAATAAATAAATAAATAAATAAAGCAAATATTTATCTTTCTTTTTGTAGGATCATCTTCTATGGCATCTGCATGTTGTGGAAGTTTAGCATTAATGGATGCAGGTAAAAGAATTATGTCTCAAAACTTCTAATGATTTATTATACAGTACTTGGTTAGTATAAAATATAAGATTTCTTTCAAATTGAGTAATTATTAATAAGACTTAGAGAAGTCATATTACAAGTTACCAAACCAGGCCAGAAGCAAAATAATCACAAAGTACAGCTTCAACTCTACAAATGTCTGCCGGCATTCCTATTTTTTGGCTAAAAGCAATACACTCAAATTGTTTACTTGCCCTTGGTGACCCAGTAAGCTTTCTCACCTTCCAAAAGGTCTGAGAGCTCCACCTTTCACTAAAGTTGATTCCATTCACTAAAGAAGTTTGGATTAGCAAGAAGTAGTAGGACTGATAAGGGAAAATAACCATGTAATTGTCCAGCCACTTTGTGTAAGTTATGAGAAGAACAATGCCACTCATAGTGTATACACATAATTTTAGGAAGGAAGACTACAAGTGGTTAAATATAATCTTTGGGTCTAAAACACTAAAAGGGAAAGAGTCAAAAACTTAAGCGTCTCTAATAACAATTATTGCCAAATAGTCACTAATGATGCTATTCAAGAAAGAAAAAAAACAAATCTAAAGTCACTCGAGGCCACACAAGGAGTTCCCCTATAAGTTTACACATTTACAGTACAAGTTTGAAAGATAGGACAACCTAACGAAGGACAAAATAAAGAATGGTGTGAATATATAACATTATCTAGGAAGATTAAAATTTAAGCCAAAGGGGAAAAAGCTAAAAGCAATTAAAGGTACTTTTCTAGTTGTGTTCAATGGAAGGGAAACAATCTGATATTTAAGGTAACTAGTAGAATACTATTCTTATTTTCACCTTCATGCATTCATTCACCAAATCTTTACTGTATGCCCCCTCTGTACCAAGCCCTGATCTTAGTAGGACACAAAACAAAGTCCCTGTCCTTGTGGAGTTTGCATTCTTCAGTCTTCTAATCTCAGATTGGAAAACACAGAACAAACTCTGGAAAAGGTGAACTGAAAAGAGATTATAAGAGTTTTCAACTGTTTTAAATGAATTCCGATCTTTTGATTTAGACAAAAATCCATCCTAAGTATGATCAGTACTTCAGGATGAGATAACGGAAGTGTTTGAGAAATCACAGAGTCTAGTTAGTATACCAAGGACACAAAAGGTTCTTACTTCTGAAAACTAAGAAAGGTATTTTCTATAAAGTATAACTCAGTGAACCTGAAAGTGACCCTCAGCAAGACCCTTAGGTACACTATAAAAAGAATGGTTTATAACGATTTTGTAAGGGAAGGGCTGTGGAGAGAAGGAACCAGAGTCAAAATAAGTCATGCCATAGTAAACTAATTTTTTGTTTTCAAAAATATTACTAGATTTGGAGTGAGGAGGGAGGGTACTGCTCATATGTAGTGTATCTAGAGTTCAGCCTTTAGGATCTTTGTATAAATAATGCAGAAATTTATAAAAAGTCGGATGCTAGGTGCACATTTCCTAACTGGTTGAAGGTCAGCAAAGAGGACTTGTTAATCTGATGGGTCAAAGAGTCTCAAGTGTAATACTTCAGGATGTGTCATCCTAAACCTTGTCCTTTTCACTGTCTTTGTTCATGAGTTGACTGAACATAGGCCTACCAATAAAAAGGATACTGATAGAAACCAATGAATGCATAAGTAAATGGAACAATAAAATGATGTCTGTCTGTCTCCTTCCCTCCTCCCCCTCTCTAAAATCAATCAACAAATAAAAGAGTTAAGATTACTATTATTAGAGAGAGCTTTGTGCTAAAAACAATTATTACTTGCTAGAATTGTTTTTAAGGGGCTTTTATTATATGTTTAAGAAAAATGAGGTAGTTAGATGACAATTTATTAAGATCTTTCCATGCAGTGTGGCTCAGTTGGTTGAAAGATTGCTGGTTTGATTCCTGGTCAGGGCACATGCCCAGGTTTCAGGCTCAATCCCTGGTAGGGGGCATTCAGGAGGCAGCCAATCATGTTTCACTCGCACATCAATGTTTCTCTGTCTCTCCCTCCCTCCCTCTCTCTCTCAAAAATCAATTTAAAAATCTTAAAGGAACGGGGCGGTGGAGGGTGGGATCTGTAACCAGAACCCAGAAGGAGTCAAATACCAAAGGACCCAGCCAGGTAGGTGACCTCACAAGGAGGGAAATTTTTTTTAAAAAGACCTTTCCAAATTAGTTCCGGTGACTGTCAATTTAGAATACCACCCACTTACATTAAAATAAATGTCAACAGAATGATAAATGTATGTGTTAGGCTGATGTATACATCACACAGAAGTTCTTTCTCTCAATTATAGGGGTTCCTATTTCATCTGCAATCGCGGGTGTGGCAATAGGATTGGTCACCAAAAACAATACTGATAAGGATGAAATAGAAGATTATCGTTTGCTAACAGATATTCTGGCAAGTATATTCACATTTTCTTATACTTAATGGTAAAGATTATACATACTTTACAAGCATCTTATGCTTAAAAGAATGCTGGGACTCAAGAAATAAGAGGTCTTGTTCTTGCTTTCCTCCTCTGCATTTTCTCCTTGTTTTTTATAGGATGTGAGTTAAAAATTTATATTACATATAAGTATCCATAGTTTAGCTCACTTTAGGATAATCATAAATTAATCCTTATGCTTTTGGGGGAAAACATCTAAAATAGTGATTTTTCAGATAAAATATTTGTAACTTAAAAGTCACAAATTATAAGCAGTTAAAATATGTCTGTGTCATTTTAGAGGACACAGTTTATTATATCTAAAGCTATTTTTCAAAATTTCTCTACAATGACAATGAGTGAATTTTGTTTGTATTTAAAACTATATCATAATTTCTTAAATTCCTTAAGGGAATTGAAGATTACAATGGTGACATGGATTTCAAAATAGCCGGCACTAATAAGGGAATAACTGCATTACAGGTATTTTTAAACCAAACTTGTTTCATTTTTATGATATTTAATAGTATCATAAATCAGTATTTATATAATATTTGGCTTTTCCTTATTAGGCTGATATTAAATTACCTGGAATACCATTAAAAATTGTAATGGAGGCCATTCAACAAGCCTCAGGTAAGCTAAGCCAGTGTGCCTCATTCTCTTTTCATCATTACTTTGTTAATGGAACTATAATTCCCAGTAGGCGTATTATAAAAAAAACTAGAGGCCTGGTGCACAAAATTTGTGCACAGGTAGGGTCTCTAGGCCTGGACTGCGATCAGGGCCAATCGGGGCCTTCTGGTTGCTAGCCGGGCCTTCCTTCCCCAGCTGCCGGCTACCGTCTGGGGCCTTCCTTCACTCCGCACTGCCCCCAAGTGGTCTCTCAGTCAAACTCCTGCAGGGACACTTTGCACATTAGCCTTTTGTATTTATAGATAGGCTTATTAGAAAGCATTGCTTTAGAAAATGAAATTTCATGTAATACCCTCGATCAAGAAGTATTAAGTTACTAGGCACATAACTAACGACCAAAGTGGGAGGCCACTAAAAATTCAAATTTTTCAAATTAAGTAACTTTCTAAGATAAGAAGAATAGAGAAGAAAATATGAGTAAAATTGTCAAGGTAACAAATGTGAAGAGCTTTTATTATTAAGCTAAAAAATTGGAAATTTATGCCATAAAAACTAAGACAACTGTTGCTATAATTTATCATATTTAGTTTATATAGTTATTATTTTTATTATGTTTTTAATCTCTCCTAGTGGCAAAGAAGGAGATACTACAGATTATGAACAAAGTTATTTCAAAGCCTCGGGCATCTAGAAAAGAAAACGGACCTGTTATAGGTAATAAAATTATTACTGATTTCATAAGATAAATGTTAATATATGAAAGTATATTATTATTTTTCAATATTTGTAACTCCATACACAAAACAAATCTATTTTTAAACTTTTATGATTTAAATTTGGGGGAATATTGATATTAGAACTTACAGTAATTTTAGTCACTAGCAAATTGTTTTCTATTTCATGCTGAAATATTTTTACATGTATCTAGGCCAAAAAACTCTTAAGTGACCAGGACATGTTTTAGATTCATATATGTATTTATTTATATTTTTGTCTATACTACATTTCAGAAACTGTTCAGGTTCCATTATCAAAACGAGCAAAATTTGTTGGACCAGGTGGATATAATTTAAAAAAACTTCAGGCTGAAACAGGTAAGTGTTATATGAAGTTTGGGTTTTTTATTTCTAATGCTAGGCCATATAAGTTTGTCACTTCATTTCTATTGTTTGCTCCAAAAATATACGTTTGGTAAATGAGAGGAAGACCAAAAGAAAAGGATGTAACATAGATATGGCTTTACTGTAAGTTTTCTGTATGCCTATTAATAAATTAGCAAATGATTATCCTTAACTGTATTCAAGGATGACCTAGAATTCCTAGTCTTTTTTGCAACCATTTAAAATCAAGCATTTAGAAAAATGTTTAGTTTTTCACTTTGGAGTTATGCTTTAATTTTCTCTTACAATTACTTCTGCTGTTTTTCACATAGTGTTCCTCTTATTTTTAAAGAGTAAGTGTAGGAATAGTAAGCTTTAATTTTTTTATTTTTTTTTCTGAAAGCAATCTTTGGGTTACCTAGTACTTACTTACCAGCTTTGAGATTATTGAAGGAGAGTGAGGAGAGTCACCTTAGCCAGTTAAGATTGAGAAACTGACATGATTTCGTCCCTTATCTGTTCACCACTCTAAAGGATAAAGGGGAGAGAGAAGAAAAGTTGAAAAAAGAATTCTACTATCGTCTTTATTCATAATTAAGAGAGCAAAACTAAACTCTCCAAAATTAGAACTTGCATGCTTTATCCCACCAGATTATCGGCTGCAAGAAAAAGGGGGGATATTGGCTAGCACAATCTGGATACATACCAGGGGTGCAAGGTGTATTTGTTGGTGAATAAACCTCCTTCATTCCTAAAGCATTGATTAAACAGCACCACCCTGCCCAGCTACTTCCAGGTCACTCTCTTCCACTCACATCGACTTTTTAGACTAATCTCCACTGGAATGAGCAAGTTAACTTTAATATACTAAATTATCTTTTTAAAAGGTGTAACCATTAGTCAGGTAGATGAAGAAACATTTTCTATATTTGCACCGATACCCAGTGCTATGCATGAAGCAAGAGACTACATTATAGAAATCTGCAAAGATGATGTAAGTATAGATCTTATAACAGTTATTTTTTCTACTTTTTGTTGCTGTTTTCATAATGAATCTTATGGCTTATTTTTCACTTACAGCAAGAGCAGCAATTAGAATTTGGAGCAGTATATACTGCAACAATAACTGAAATCAGGTAATATCAAGTAATATGCTTTGCTGGTTTTTTAATAAGATTTATATTATAAGCTTCATATATGTTTGCTTTATTTATTTTGGAGTTATGTTTAGACTATATGTCAGTTACCATATAATCATTAATTATTTAAAGGTATAAATTTATTTTCTACATCAATTTGTAGATTTTCAGTAATATGGTTCTGTAATTACAAATTATAATAGATTCTTCTAACTGAATAGTTTAACCAAATTTCCCAACTTTTTCATTTTCCCAATAAACAGTTAAATAGACTTAGCAATAGTTCCTTTTTCTTTCCTTTTGCTTTTTCTTTCTTTGGTATTTTTTTGTTGGTCTGTTTTAAAGATATATACTATTTATTGCCTAAGTAGTTCATTTTATTTTTACCAGATAAAAAGATTGATTTTAAGGATCAGAAAATCCTTTTCTACAAAAAAAATAAATTATCAGATGTAGCATGAATGTTCAAAGCAATTTGAAATGAATAATAAAAGGCAATGGGATAATCTTACCTAATAATAGAGAAACAGGTAAATTGACCATACCTCTGCTACGCCCACAACCAGAGTGAGTATGCAAATTAACCCAACAAAGATGGCAGTTAATTTGCATACATACCTGGGTCCCGGGAACCTCCTTGGCACCCAAGTCACTCCCAGCCGGCCATCGGAGGGGCAGGGAGGTCTTCCTTTCCAAGCCTAAATCCTGGGGCAGAGGCTTTAGGCTTGGGAAGGGGCTGAGCCTGCGATCGGAGGTGCCATGCGGAGGGCGGGGAATCCCTTCCCAAGCCTAAAGCCTGGGGCGGAGGCTTTAGGCTTGAGCAGGGGCTGAGCCTGGGATCAGAGGGAAGGGGGAAAAATCAATGGAAACATATCCTCAGGTGAGGATAAAAATAAAAATAAAAAAAGAAATGTCATATCCTATGAAAGACAAATCTTGAAAATGCCTAAAGAAAGTTGTCATTTTTTCATGGTGAAGAGACTGGAGTCTGTGTTGATAAAAATACCTTGGCGGCTGCAGCAGCAGGGTGATGGGGCTGGTGCCTTCCCCTGATCAGCCCAGTCACCTCCCACAAAGGGAGGCCAGAATGCGGCTTAGGTCCGCTCCCAACAGGGATCGGGCCTAAGCCATCAGTAGATCATCCCCTTTGGGCTCCCAGTATGTGAGACGGGCAGGCTGGACTGAGGGAACCCTCCCAGTGCACGAATTTCGTGCACCGGGCCCCTAGTGTAGTATTAAAGGTGAGAACTAAGAAATGGAATGGCTGATTTTAGACTATAGAAAATAAGAAATTTTTAAATAAAGTAAGTATACCAGTTATCTAATCTCCTTCCTTAAATCACTATGCAATAAGTTGATGGTAATTCTTAAAATATTTAATGTCATTTCAAAAATTTTTGAAAAATATTAAAATACAGAAAAAGTATCTATTCTAAAGGCTTTTGACTGCATGTTTTTCTGTTACCATCTGTCCTTTGATACATAATATTTAAATAGGGTATATTTTTATTTGAAAAAAGTAAATATCCCTTTTGGACAATCATACTTTTTATAGTTAGAAAAACATGTACTGATTCATTGTTTTACACCTTAAACTTATACAATGTTACGTGTCAGTTATATCTCAATAAAACTCGAGAAAAAAAGAAAGAAAAACGTGTATTGGAGGGGTTTTTGTTTTTTTACTTTGTTCTTGTACGAAAACATAATCACAGTTTGATTATCAGTGGATACATAGATACTTAATGTTTTAACCAGGCCTATTTCCTTTTTTGTAGAGACACTGGAGTAATGGTTAAACTATATCCAAATATGACTGCAGTACTACTTCATAACTCACAACTTGATCAACGAAAGGTAAAAAAAGAAGACATATGATTTTTCAAACTGCCTTAAAATAATCATAGTGAAATTTACTGAGCTGGTGCGAACTGTACACTCTGTCTACTACAGGCCTAATATAGAAAACCAAAACTGATAGAGATGCTGCTGACAAAAGGTTTTACATTATTTATCACAGATATTTGTTTCTCCTCCCATGAAGGAATAGAAATGGCTCTTGAAAATTTTGGGGTGAAATAACATCTAGAGTTGACACAAAGCAATTACTTAAAATAGCAATAAACCTGTTTTCTCAATTTTCTTGACCATCCAATCATGGCAAGGTAATTCTTAGGCTGGAACCGGTTTGGCTCAGTGGATAGAGTGTCGGCCTGCGGACTCAAGGGTCCCGGGTTCGATTCCAGTCAAGGGCACGTACCTTGGTTGTGGGCACATTCCCAGTGGGGGACGTGCAGGAGGCAGCTGATCGATGTTTCCCTCTCATCGATGTTTCTAACTCTCTATCCCTCTCCCTTCCTCTCTGTAAAAAATCAATAAAATACATTTTTTTAAAAAAATAATTCTTAGGATGTTTTTAAATTTATTTAATCTTTGTTATAGTTCATAAGCAGAATATGAAAATACTCAAGAAAACGATGGGACGGAGGGCAGAGGAATAATAGGAGTATCTATTTTTACCATATATTAAATCATAAAGCTATAGAGAACAAAACAGAGTATTACTGGCCCAGAAATAGATGATTCATAAAACAGAAATATACCCAGTTATGGACGGGACTACATAATACAATGTTTACATTGTATTTTCAGTTAAGGAAGAATCAAAGATTATTCAATAAATCTTATTGGTACAGCTGGTTATCATAAAGTAGGATCTCTACTCTTTTAATACCAAAAGCCCATCTGGATCGAGGAGCCAAATGTAAAAAAAAAAAAATTTAAGGTGGTGGAAGAAGAAAAAGAAAATCGGGGCATGGAAGGCTGTTGAGAGAGGACTAGAATATTTTAATCTTCCTACTAGGTAAATATTTCTCAGCACGGTATCAAAGCCAAAATGTAAATAAAGTAATAATATTGTATCTCATTTTATGGCAAAATTACAATAAGATTGAAAGACAAGCAACAACTTAAAGAAAAAATGCTTGTAACATGTGACAAAGATTTCATATATAAAGTTCTTATATAGATCAGTAAGAAAGATGAATATCAATAGGAAAAGGAGCAAAGAATATGACAGACCAATCATTTAATGCCAACCAAGATATTCAGTACCTACAGCATTTTTTAATGCAAATAAAAAGTTATCATTTTTCAACTTTATGATAGTTGAAAATTCCCAATATAGATAAGATGTGGAAAAGAAATAGGCATTCTCCTACAGTGCTGATAGGAATATAAATAGGAGCCAACTTTTTAGAAAGTATTTGGTAAATATATATGAGTACCTTTGGACGTAAGAGTTCTACATAGGTCCTTGTTCTAAGAGGATAATTAAGAGTAGATGAATACATAAGCATTCCAACACTGCAGTTAATTTTTTGTCAGCTTTTTGGAAAATACACTGAAACCCATATAGCTTTCACCTATATTCACCAATTAGCATTTGTAACACTGGAATTTTAAAACAAAGTAAATGACCATATATAGGGGATTGTTTATACAAATTATATCATTTCAGTACTCAACTGTAATGTTTCATTTATTGCTATGAAAAGACGTCTTCAACACATTAAATGAAACAAATTCAGAAAGGTCCATTTTAAAAAATGCAATACAAACACTAAATAGGGAAACATTTGAAGAGATACTCATTGGAGTGTTAGCAATAATTTATCTATAAGTAGAAGGGTTTTAGATGCTTTTTACTATCATCTGAATACTTATGTATTATTTTAAACTAGAGGCCCAGCGCACGATTCAATAGTGCGGGTAGGGTCCCTAGGCCTAGCCTCCTGCGATCAGGGCCATCTTCTGCCTGTTCGCCAGTCCCCAGGCCCAATGCTGCCTCCGCCGCCGCCACTGAGCTGCCAGGCTGTTGGGATCACCAGCTCATCCCCAGCCGCTGCCACTGCTGCTGGGGCTTGAGGCGCTGACGAAGGGGAGCATGGCAGGGGATCCGGGTGCGAACAACCGGCTCCCCGCCTCCGATGGCAGTGGAGCTGGGCAGGGGATCCGGGTGCGGACAACCTGCTCCCCGCCTCCGATGGCAGCGGAGCTGGGTGTCCAGGGTGTCCGAGGCAGCCCCCCTCAGCGGCCACCAATCCAGCCGTTGAGAGGCGGGGGGGGGGGGGGGGGGGGGCGGGAGTCCCGCGCCTCTCAATGGCCGGATATGCCACCCCAAGTCCCGCCCCCCAGCCTCCCACCGCCCAATCGTGAGCGTAGCGGAGTGATGGTTATTTGCATATTGCCTTTTTATTATGAAGGATCTTTATAATTATGATTTTATAATCAGAAAAACCAATAAAGCTATTTTCGACTTAGGGGAAAAATGTGTACTACAATAGATATTAAGTAATTATAAAATGACAACTAATAGTTTAACATGTTCTCTTTCAGATTCAGCATCCCACTGCCTTAGGATTAGAAGTTGGCCAAGAAATTCAGGTACCTGTATTCATCCCTTTAGTCTAGAATTGTAAATTGTATTTGAAGTTTCAATTATTTGTTTCAAAAAGCAAGCTGAAAGAATCAAATCAACATTTGTTGTTTCACTTATTTATGCATGTATTGGTTGCTTCTTGTACCATATGTGGCCTGACTGGAGATTGAACCCACAACCATCGTGTTTAAGGAAGGAAGCTCTAACCAGGACATGCTTCTTTTTTAACTGTAGGGTTGCTTAAATAGACTCATTAAGGATTTAAGACAATTTGTTGCCTCAAGGAGTTTATAGTTTACAGTTTAGTTAGAATAGTCCCATTTAGAGCTTTTAAAATTAAATGAACAAGTCAGTGATGGCTATGCAGTCAGTGACTTAGTGACAGGACATGAGAATCCTGATAACTCTGTTGAGGGTCTTGAATGTCTTATTTAAAGAGTTAGGACTCTAATTTCTTCTATACTGCTTGAGGCTATAAGTTTTTTAGTTTGATAAAAGCCATATTGTTTAGCTCCAGAATTGATAACAAAATTGGCCTTTTTTATAGTCTTTTTGGAATTGATGAAAGAACTTATTGCCAGCACGAGTTTCTTGGGCCACACCACCTTTCGTTCCAGTTATACCTAATACCCATGACCTGAGTAACTATGGCTTCTAATTTATTCCCAGTCTACAAGCCCATTATTCAAGTAGCCTCTAGGGAAAGATGAGAACTAAGACATAATATCTCTGTATAAGACTTTTTTTTTTTTAACATCATAAAGGTTTTTAAATACTGCCACAGTTCCCCCTGACTTTCATTGTCTAAGGTCAAGCCAAATAATCTCCAGTGTGATAGTCCTTTAAGCAGTAGTCTGAGTGACCTAAGTGTAATCCTGTATAGTGTGTAGCACAATTAGGCTCAAAAGCCCTTGTAGAATCATTTATCATGACTTTCACTTGATTTCTGGTGTAGGGACCTGTCCTGGAGAGAATAAGAAGGCACAAATGAATCTAACAGAAGATTATAATTAGGCAAATAATACCCCGTCTCTTTTCCTTTGTTATAATCACTACTTAACCAGATTATATTTATTAGCATGTACCCTCACTTAGCACTGAGCTATGGTTTCAGTAAACAGGAAAAACATTAAAAGTAAATTTGTTTCTTTAACACAGGTCAAATATTTTGGGCGTGATCCAGCTGATGGAAGAATGAGGCTTTCTCGAAAAGTGCTGCAGTCTCCAGCTACAACTGTTGTTAAAACTCTGCATGACAAAAGCAGTATTGTAATGGAAGAACCTGTTTCACAGTCATCTTCTAATTCTTCCCCATGATAAATTTTTTTAAAGAGAATTCTAGAGTAATAATCTGTAGAGCAAAATTTCAATAGTATCTTGTAATGTATAGATTTATATATACTATAAATATATTCTAATGATTTATATTAAAATGCTCATTACATGTGCCATTTTTTACTTCAAGTGTTACCTAGTGCCCTGGCCAGTTTGGCTCAGTGAATAGAGCATCGGCCTTCGGACTGAAGGGTCTCGAGTTCGATTCTGGTCAAGGACACATGTTCAGGTTGTGGGCTTGATCCCCCAGTGGGGGCCATGCAGGAGGCAGCCGATCAGTGAGAGAGAGTGATTCTTTCTCTCTCTCCCTCTCCCTTGCTCTCTAAAATCAATAAAAAATATATATTTTTTTAAAAAGTTACCTAGCCCTGATCAGGTGACTCAGTTGCTTGAAGTGTCGTCCCGTACACCAGAAAGGAGCAGGTTCGGTTCCGGTCAGAGAGCAAACCCAGGTTGCTGGTTCAATCTCCAGTCAGGGCATGAGCAGGAGGCAACCCATGTTTCTCTCTCTCTCCCCCTTCCTCTTTCTAGAAATCAATTTTTTTTAAATAAACCATTCATACATATTTATATATATAAAACCCTAATATGCAAATAGACCAAATGGCAGAACTGAACAACTGGTCGCTATGACGTGCGCTGACCACCTGGGGGCACGCGTGGAACATGGTGGGTGTTGACAGCAGGCCACAGAGCACGGAATGTGGCGGGCATCCGCTGCGGCGGGATAATGGAGCAGCTGAGCAGGGGCCCCAGACCAAGGCAGGGCTCCAGTTGCTGTCATCAGGGCAAGCCTCTGGTGGTTACTGAAATTCTTTGCTCCTGCATGCCACAGTCCTGCCTGGCACTCGCACCTGCTGATGGCGCCAGCCCCAATAGCTCCGTGCTGTCAGCAGGTGTGAGCGAGGCCTGCGCCATCAGTGTGTGGAAGTGGTGGCAGTGGGAGCGGGGCTCCCGGCAGACAGGGGACAAAGGGCCACAGCCGGAGGGGCCAGGCAGGGGCACAGAGGATGGGCCGAGAGCCCGCTCCTGTGCCCACCACAGCCTCAGGGCCCATAGTTCTTTCACGGTGCATAAATTTGTGCACTGGTCCCCTAGTATCTTAGAAAAGATTACTAACCTTTACTTCCTGTAATTCTGAAATATCTGAAAAACTTATAATAGATTACATTTGCTACTATCATGGATCTCTTCCTATATATTTACTCTTGGTCATCTTGTGGCTCACCTCTTTGCCCACTTGACTTGCCTACAACTATTTTACAAACTAGAACTTGCCATATTCAAAGCTCATATCTATTTCCTTAGTATAGTTACCAAATATAGTAAGGAGTTGAGGTAGTTACTTTGAGCTGTTTTTAATGATATACTGCCCTTCTAACTGGCTGCAAAACTATAAACATAGTGGAGTAAATATTATAAGTGGGAATCTAACTAGAATGAGGCAGTACATTTTTCAAATTTAGAAAATATTTAGGAAATATAGAAAAAGCATTTACTCATCAAATAGAGGTCATATTTTGATTGTGTGCATGGATGTTCTTGGTATAAGAGCTGGAGGAATCATGATTTTCAGTTAATGCTTGAAACAGATATAGAGGCTGTTTATATAATTACTAGAGGCCCGTTGCACGAAGAGATTCATGCAATAGGCCTTCCTTCCCTTGGCTTCCAACACCGGTTCTCCAGCACTCAGGACCCAGGCCTTCACTCCGGCCAGAGTCTGCCTTCTTCGTCTTTGCTGCAGACTCAGGCTGGAGTCTGCCATCTTTGTCTTCACTGAAGACTCCGGCCAGAGTCTGCCATCTTTGTCTTCGCTGCTTTGCTGCAGACTCCAGTCGGAGTCTGCTGTCTTCATCTTCATCTTCGTCTTCATCTGCAATCTTGTCTTCACTCTGGCACTCTGCTCCTATAGATCCCTTCGCCCCTGCCCTCCCTCTCATAGCAGGTGTCCTGCCCCGCCTAGCCACTCTGCACCTGGAGCAGCTGGGCAGCCACCACCTTTGGCCTTCTAATTTGCATACTCACTCTGATTGGCTGTGGGCATAGCAGAGGTACAGTCAATTTACATGTTTATCTATTATTAGGTAAGACTAGAGGCTCGGTGCATGAAATTCATACACAGAGTGGGGGTTCCCTCAGCCCAGCCTACACCTTCTCCAATTGAGGGATGTTCCTTCAGCCCAGCCTGCACCCTCTCCCCTTGGGGGATGATCAGGCCTAAACCGGCAGTCGGACATCCCTCTTGCAATCTGGGACCCCTGGCTCCTAACTGCTCACCTGCCTGCCTGCCTGATTGCCCTTAACTGCCCTCCCCTGCCAGCCTAGTTGCCCCCAACTGCCTCTGCCTGCCTACCTGATTACCCTAACTGCCTGCCCCTGCAGGCCTGGTTGCCCCCAACTGCCCTCCTCTGCAGGCCTGATCTCGCCCCTAACTGCCCTCCTCTGCTGGCCAATTTGGTTCTGATTGGTCGGTTTCTATGCCAGTCAGTATCAAAAGCTCTGCCTCCTAGGCAGCCATTGGCTCCCCACAGCACCCAGATTTGGTTCTGATTGGTCAGTTTCTATGCCAGTCAGTATCAAAAGCTCTGCCTGCTAGGCAGCCATTGGCTCCCCACAGCACCCAGATTTGGTTCTGAATGGCCGGTTTCTATGCCAGTCAGCATCAAAAGCTCTGCCTTCTAGGCAGCCATTGGCTCCCCCACAGCACCCAGATTTGGTTCTGATTGGTCGGTTCCTATGCTAATCAACATCAAAAGCTCCACCTCCTAGACATCCATTGGTTCTTCACAGCACCCACATTTGGTTCTGATTGGTTGGTTCCTATGCCAGTCAGCATCTCTGAGCCTATCAATGGGGCCTGATCAGAAAGGCGGGACTGAGGCCTGGAGAGAAATGGAGGTGCGGCTGCTGGCCAGACTGGGAGAGAAAGAGAGAGGCAAGTGCTGATCAAAAGCTGCCACCGAGGCAACAAATCAGTCCCTGCTTCTCTCTTCAGGCCTCTCTCTGGCCCTGATTCGCAGCCCCCTCAGCAGTCAGGACTTCTGACTGCAGGACTGACTTCTGGTTGGTCAAGCCCCAGTAGTTACTGGTCGTTACAACCCAGGGTTTTTATATATTAGGATTAGTAATAACAGATGGAAGGGAAATGGTAAACTTAGCAGTTACAACTTAAATGAACAGAGAAGTAAAGAGAAAAAATTGTATCCACAAAAAATTAGAAAGGATAAGGGCTGAGAATTTGAGGGCATGGTGAAAGTCTATATGGAGAGAACTAAATGCCTGGGTTTACTCCCCCATCCTACATAATCAAAGGACTACCATCTGAGCAGGCAGACAAAACATACACTCATACTCATTCACTCCCTTGTAACACTGCCACTACCACCTCAGGAGTCTTTTTTTTTTTTTTTTTTTGGGGGGGGGGAGTCTTGAGATTTATTTTCTGAAATAGGAGAGACCTTTGACTTGGGGACACAGTCACAGTAGAGGGTTGAAAGTGGGGATTAAGTGAAAGCCTGAATGCCAAATAGTTGGATCTCTAACCTTCCTCTGCCTTTACCCAGGCTGGATATGGAGGGATATTTGGAAACTACATTCTCCCAGAGGAGACTTCTAAAAACATTTGGAAAGGAGTGGAAGAGGGCTATGACTGAACAAGAAAATCACCCCAGAGAAGGCCAACACTCTATAGCTTTGCTCTTGACAGCAGAATCAGGATTTAGTAGGGGCCAAATCCTGAAGAGCTTTGCATGCCATCCTAACGAACTTTATCATACAAGAAATAGAAAACGATTGAAAGACGTTAATATCAAATTTTTTCACAAAGACCATTCAGTGGTTAAGTCTAGAATAGGTTACAATTTTAAACTGCACAGGTCCACTTAATAAAGGCACTGTTCAATAAATACTGTGAATGTATTTTCAGAATATTTTTCTTTAGCTTACTTTATTATAAGAATGCAGTAAATAAAACATAACATACAAAAACACGTTAATCGACTGATTGTTATTGATAAGGCTTCTGGTTGTTAAACAAAACTCTTCAAAACCGAAAGTAATCCTGAAAGAGTTTACTGAGCCATGTTAGCGAGAGAAAGGACCAGGGCCAGGGTTGTGCAGTCTAAAACTCCAGCAGCAGGGCTAGATGGAGTAGACAACAAGTCTTATATAAAGAGTTTGGGGAAGATGTACGTTGTTTTGAATGAATTTACACTGGCTATAGATAGGGTGGGAAAAGGCGAAGTGGAGAAAGTTCTTGGATAGGTGAATAGTCCCTAAGGAAGAACTACTTGTTGCTTTATGGATTGGTTGTGAGCACTGGTCCAGAAAGTTCATAAGTAAGCAGGATGCAATGTTGTCTGGAGGTCGGCTATTCTTTTTAGATTGATCATCTTCAGGAAAAAATGAGTAAATATATAAAAAAAACTTTCATAAAAGTTATTTCATTAAAAAAAAAAAGAAAGCTTCACATTTCAAGGACATGAGTCAATGAGACTGAGAATCCAGTTTACCCTGTAGAGATTAGCAATATGTATTTTTTAAATCCTCAAGAATTTTTTAAAAGTGTAATACATCCTTAAGGGACATTTGGTAATGATGGGAGATCATTTTGGTATTCACAACTGGAGGAGGGGGTACAGTACTACTGGCATCTGGTGGGTAGAAGCCAGGAATGCTATTAAATATCCTGTAATGCACAGGATGGCCTCTCACAATAATGAATTATCCAGCCCAAAATATCAGTGATGCCAAGGTTTAAAAAACCTGCTCTAGGAATTTAACCTACAAATATATTGACACACATGAAATAACTTCCATACAATCATTTCTGTTCGAAATACAAACTATTGCAATGACACACATATACATAAACAGATGGTTTAGATACACTAGGGTTAATTTGTGCAACAGTGTATATGATATTCTATTATTCCTGTTTTTTTTAAAAGGTGGTGGATATCTACACTAATAAAAGAGAAATATGCAAATTGACTGTACGTCTGCAACACCCACCAGCCAATCAGGAGTATGGAAATAAACCCAACAAGGATGGCAGTTAATTTGCATGTGCAGGCGTGGAGCAAAGACTGAAGGGTCCGGCCCGAGTGAAGGCTGAAGACTGAAGACTGAAGACTGAAGAGGCTTGGCTTCTCTGCTGCAGCCGGAGCGGAGAAGCCAAGCCTCGCTGCAGCCGGAGCGGAGAAGCCTAACCTCGAGGCCTGGCTTCTCTGCAGCGGCTGGAGCAAAGGCCTGGGTCCTGAGTGCTGGAGGAAAACCTGTGCCGGCAGCCAAGGGAACGAAGGCCTATTGCACGAATCTTCGTACAACGGGCGTCTAGTAAATATATAAACACTAGAGGCCCCATACACAGATTTGTGCACCAATGGGGTCCCTCAGCCTGGCCTGTGGGATTGGGCTGGAGCCGAAAGTGGCTCTTCAACATCCCCCAAGTGGTCCAGAATTGCAAGAGGGCACAGGCCAGGCCGAGGGACCCCACGGGTGCACAATCAGGGGTAGGGAGGGACCACAGGAGGGCTACAGGGCATGTCCGGCCCGTCTCCCTCAGTCCCAATTGGCCGGACCCCAGCAGCAAGCGTCTGCCCCTTGGTGGTCAGTACACGTCATAGTGACTGGTCAACCAGTCTACTGTCTGCCCCCCTGGTGGTCAGTGCACATCATAGCAAGCAGTTGAGTGGCCTTAGCATATCATTAGCATATTATGCTTTGATTGGTTGAACGGACGACCAGACACTTAGCATATCAGGCTTTTATTATATAAGATTATCTGTAAATTATACAAATATATCTTAATCCTTGGAGTAGAACTTCGATGACTGACGAAAATAACCTTTGCTAGGAAAAACACATTGTTTCAGTGCAGTATTGCCCTCTGACCCAAGTAACCACTGGTCCCTGTGTTTTAGAAGGATCTGTTCTGGCTCTCTGTCCATGCTTCTCCCCCGAGGGTGATTAAGTCCATGGAACCAAGGGATGTGTCCACCCCAAAGGCCAAGCCTGCTTGCAAGGTCTACACAGTCCTCTTCCCAAATCCTATCCTCCTGAAGAGTGGCCCGGGGGGGAGGGGGGGGGATTGACTATATTCAGGAAGTGTAGACAGAGCTTGGGCAAACGGCTGGGATATCCTATGTGTGCAATTAAGGACTGTCAAACTGCAGGACAGAGCTGAGGTGTGAGAAGAGAAGGAAGGTAGACTAGACGGGCCCAGAGGGAGACTCTGGAACTTAAGGAAATCAAGAATTCTATATTTGCCTCTGGCTTCCTGGTCATTATGAAAATATATTTGTCAAAGTATACCAAAGGTTGGAGAAAATATATGTCAACAGTTTGTTCGCTTGATTTAAAACTTAAAAATATTTAGACTTATGATATACAGTCTTCCATTTGTATACTTGCCCCGGCCTTGTAAACGTCCATCTCTACAAATGTTAGATGGGCCTACTGCAGTAGGTGAGAGTGAATTCCTCTGACCTACTGCAGTACTTGTACTTGAGGATCTAGTAAGGGGTAGAGATGAGTCCTAGGGGTTTAATCTGCTCCTTTATTTCTCAGTCACCAGATCTCAGGGGCTATACCAGAAAAGAAATTCTGAAGATGGGAGAGTTGCTTTGAAACATTACTTCAAAACTCTCCAAGAGATTTGCAACTCGTTCAAAGTAAAATCCAAGGCCCTTCAAAATATCCCGTCTCAATTCCAACCTTATTTTTCACCATTTTTCCCCTTTTCCGCCCCACTTCAGTCACACTGGTTTCCTTGCTATTCCTTGCTATCCCACTCACTCATTCAACATGCAACAGCCCACAAGGCCTTTGTACTTGCTTCCAGGTTCCTGGATATCTATCTATCTATCTTTCTTTCTTTCTTTCTTTCTTTCTTCCTTTCTTTCTCTCTTTCTTTCTCTCTCTCTCTCTCTCTCTCTCTCTCTCTCTCTCTCTCTCTCTCTCTCTCTCACCCTGGGGAAAAGCTTGGCCCATTGCCTTCCTCAGAGGACTTCCTGAATAAACACTTTACCCTTCCCAAATTCACTCTCTAACCTTTTTGTTACTCTATTTTTGGTCATAATGTTTATCAGTACCTGGCATATATTTGTCTATCTTCTTACACTAGAATATAAGCTCCATGAAAAGAGGAGCTTTTTCTAGTTTATTCACTATATAGACCAATGTCTACTGTATAGCATATGCTCAACAAATATTTATTGAATGACTGAATAAATTCAGAAAATGATTCATATTATTTCCCAATTTTGTCCAGAGGCTATTAACCTCTTAACACATAAAGTGACTTCTGTATAGTTCTCATTCCTTTGACATATACAAATTTATATAAGTTATTTTAGGCCAGTAACACATTATCACTTTGTTTACCCTATCCCCTCAGCCTTGAACATCTTTGCAAACTAAACTCCCACTCAGGGATCCTCTAACATCAGGCTCAAAGTTATCTGTGTGAAGCTTGCTCTGACCCAAGACAGAAATGTTTTCTCGGAGTTCAAAATGCCTTTTTCCCATATCAATCATAGCAATTAATGGGTTCCGAGGTCCTCTTTAAATTTAAAAAACAACCCTGTGTATCCAGATTTTGATATTAGGAATTATTTTTCATCAGGCGCCTGCTCTGTGTAAAACATTGTCTCTCGTTTTAAAGTACCTCTGAAGGGTGTCCACACCGAGGAGCTAGTCAAAACAAAAGCACGTTTTGACAAGACCATTAAGTAATGACTACAATTCCCAGAATGCCCTGCAGGGTCAACATGTGCATCTTGCCTGATTTTCACCTTCCAAGCTAATGGATTGTAGAGAACTGGCGGCGGAACAAGCTGAAACTGTCTTAAAAGAAAGAATAAAAGGATTCTACCAAGAACGAACGGGGATTAAAATAAACAACTGCGCAATGCACGTCTTGTCGCGACCAATGTTTGACAACTAACGTGAATGGCCCGAGAATTCCTCCTTCGCTTATTCAGTGCATAAGACATCCCGATAGATAGCACAAGAAATGCCCACAAGAGAAACTTTTTTAAAAATGTCAAAACAATGCTCTTGGATGTGTTAGAAAGGGGGCTCTCAACCCGTTCCCTAAACCTATCTTAAGGCTTATTTTCTGAGATTACACCACAATAAGGGGACTGTATTTTCATGAAGCGGAAAGTATGCTTTCCAATGGCCAGCTACCAAAGTTAACGGCGAAACGCTTTGGCGGGAAATAGGAAATTGTCAACACTTTCTCTTTCTTTTTTCCTTTTTTTTTTTCGGTACGACGTTATAATCTTCAGGAGATGCAGAAAACAAACACTTCCTGAGGAGATGCTTAACTGTAACAGACTCCAATCTGGTTTTCAGATTGCCTTAAAATACTCCAAGTTCCTACATTTTCACCGAAAGAGGTTTCAATTATTTTTCTCCCATAGCTGACAGAGTGAGCTTCCACAACGGAGTGCGAGCACATCTCCTTCCTTTTCGCTCAGGGTTAGTCCCGTCCAAGGATGCGTACCTCCCATGTTTGCTTTGCTTTTCCTCGGAGATGGGTCGCACGACTCGTCACGCCGCCGGGTGAAAAACGGACGGAGCGAGACTAGCACTCAGTTCTCCCTGCCGCCTCAGAAAGTCTCGCGTTACCAGCAGAGGACGGGGATATCGCGAGGACCACTTCCTCGGCCGAGATCCCGCGCCCGCAGGCGTGGCCAAGAAAGGAAGAACGCGCACTCAGGCCCTCCCACCCCGCCTCGCGAGAACGCCGAGGACTGCTGGCCCTGGAAGCGCGAGCAGAAGCTGAGCGGCGGTGCGTTAGCCTCGTCGGCCGCCGTAGCCCCTGCTAGGACAGCCCGTGCGAGCCTGCTGGAGGAGGAAGAGAAAGGCAGAGAGAATCGGGTTACAAGATGGCGGATGTGTAGTAGTTACCGCGGCGGCGGCGGGAGAGCGAGCGAGCTCTGGGGGGCAAAGGGAGGGGAGGGTGGGTGTGTGTGTGGATAAAGTGAGAGGTCCCGGGGCTCCGGCCGAGAGGTCCCGGTGGCTCTTGTTGCCCCTTCCCGCGGCTGAACCTTGAGAGCCATGGTGAACTTGGGCCTCTCCGGAGCCGCCGCCGCCGCCGCTACCGTTTCTCAAGAGTGAGGGGACGAGGACGAGGGGGACGTGGAGGCGGCCGCGTCTGGACCGGTGGGAACAGCGGCCACGATGTCGGATACGCGGCGGCGAGTGAAGGTCTATACCCTGAATGAAGACCGGCAATGGGACGACCGAGGCACCGGGCACGTCTCGTCCACTTATGTGGAGGAGCTCAAGGGGATGTCGCTGCTGGTTCGGGCGGAGTCGGACGGTAAGGTTACTGGAACGGTAGGCTGGGGGGGGGGGGGGGAGGGGGGAGAATGCTTCCAGGTAGGGCACAGCCCTGCGGTTTAGGCCGGAGGCGGGGTGCCGGGACGGCCGCCTCTCGCCCAGAGCCTTGGTTTTGTTTCTGCACTTCTGTACGGTCCACACAAACCACTTGGTCCGCATTTACCCTCGGTCCGCCGCCTGGTCTCTGTTCCCCCGCCTCCCGTCCCGGTTAAGGATTTGACCCCTTCCTCTCCAGTCTCTTCTTTTTGAAGAGGGGAGAGCGTGCCGGAGAGGGGCGGACGCTCACAGAGACGAGCTATTGATCTCTACTCGTTGGGGAGCCAACGCTCCCTCCTCTTTTCCTTTTTATCTCGTCCGTGTCTGATGCAAAAGGTTCCGTGGAACTTTCCTTTCCGAGTCTTTTGTTCTTGAACTGCTGTTCCCACCGAGCTGCCCCCCCAGTTGCCACTGTCGACAGGTGCTGGGGGAAACCTGAAGGCACCTTGGAAAGCCCGGGGTCATTGCAGGCGGTTGCCACGGTACACGCACGCCCAGGCGCATCCCTGTGCGGGCGGGGACCCCCCCAGGCGGCCTTTGTAGGGGTGCTGGGCCTCCTTCACAGCCCAGACAAGTCCGGGCACCAAAGCAGACAGTAAACACGAATGCGTTGACTGACTGATTGGACGAGTCCTGTGGCAAGTGTTCTTCAGTCATGAAATTATGTGCAGTCATATTTAAAGCACCTTTCTCGTTGTAATCTGGAACTATGTGCAGACGGTAGAAACAGAACTTATATTAGATTTATTCGTGATGTATTTTGTGCTCTTGTACTTTTCCTTGAAGTAGTCACGGACGTTTATTTCTACATGCAAGTGTCCTTTTGTTCTTAAGGAGAAAAGGAGAAAAGCAGTTCTGTAATTTGTGTACCTGTTTGTGGTCCTTTGTAATTTGTTTTATTTGTTCAACTGGAAATGCAATAAAATAACTGTTAAAAAAAAGAGTTTGGCTTCAAGTGGTCATTTAGACCTTAAAATTTCATTTCAATAAAACTTTAATAGTCATCAAGTCTCCTTATAGTCTTTTATTTATTTGTTTAAATTCGTTATTGTTTAAAGTATTACATCCTTATATTCTTGGTCTGAATGTTTGTCTTAGGTGGATTCCCCCCCCCCTCCCCCCCCCATTTAAGGGTTTCTTGGAATAGGATGATATGTTCTAAATTAAATATGAAGTTCAGATCTGGAGAGAAAAATGTGAATTAGAGTACATTTGATTACTGCAGATATCTAGCTGAGTGAAGGGAACATGAGATGATTTTTTAATGTGGACTCTTGATTTTTTTATTCAGGTTTTATAAATTGAAACTTATATGTGTTATTTTTTTTTATCTTTCAGGATCACTACTCTTGGAATCAAAGATAAATCCAAACACTGCATATCAGAAACAACAGGCAAGTAGTTGTTTATCTTTAATTTGAAAGACTTCATCTGTGATCAAGGAAGTATTAATCTGACAAAGATGGGAAAGCTTTCCTGACAAGAAAAAATGTTTGGTAAACAAAGTAACAGACCATATATATTTCCCTTACAGGTTAAAAGTTTCAAACTGAAAAGTGCAAGTTTATGTACTGGAAATAATTTATTATCTTTGAATTGAGCCACTGTTCGTTTATATTAGAATACAATGTATTCATTAGTCTTATTTAACTTACAGTTAGCCAGGTCTCTGCTATACCCTGTACACTAAGCCTTTTATTCTCAACCACATTTAAAGGAAGTGGCATACAAGAAAATTCAAAGGGGTACTCTTTAAAGCAAGGAAAGCCTGTTTGTGGTGTGAAATTAGATCCTTTGACTCAAGCAAAGATAGAGTTTTGAAGTAGAAGCATTGAAATCCTGTTCTTTACTTGTATTTTTTAATATAATAATAAGTGATACTTTTGCAAAAGTGTACATTGTCAATTATATAATGTTTTCTGTTAATATTTATTGTCTTATTTGGGAAAAGAAAACCTGTGTTGTGTTTTAGCATACCAAATTATTTAATCTGGAAATGGCAGCAGTGATTCAACTTTTTCTTTATTCTGTGAATGTTTTTATTTTTATTATGAAAGATTTCAAAATTGAAAAATACAGAGAATAATATGAGTTTCTGTGTAACACCACCAGATTGAACAATGTTAACATACCATATTTGTTTCAAATCTTTTGTAATTTTCAACTCTGTGGGTAGAGTTAAAGCCCCCTTTGTACCCATCTCATTCTATCCATTCTCTATCTTCCCTGTAGGTAACCACTATTCTGAAGTTGATGTGTATTATTTCTGTACATGCTTTTATACCTTTTCTGCATATGTATGTATCCATGAATAATATGTAGTCTTTTGTGTGTTTTTAAACTGATACAATTGATCTCGTATTCTTACATGTATTCTGCAACTTTCATTTTTCACTCAACGTTATTTTGGAGATTTGTTCATGTTAATGTAGATCTAGTTGTGTGTTTTTAAAAAAAAACAAAAAAACACTGTACAGTATTCTGATGTATGGTATACACCTATTGTTAGACATTTGGATTATTTCCAGTTTTATTTTTGTGTGTGTGTGGTATGTAAAGTGAATATGACAGAGATTTTTGAAGGAAAAGATAAATTATGTTAAGATATTTACATCATCGATGCCTACTTTCTTCAGGGCCAATGAAAATTTCAGTACCCAAAAACAAATACTTCCTGTTGGAGGAATGAAACTATGTCTGTTGCACAATGCATTATTAGTAAAAGTCTTACTGTTAAACAATTGTTTTGTGTATGCAATATATTCTTAATCAGTTCTTTGAAATTTTTTTAGTTTTCAACATTCATTTAAACTAAATGATTTAGGAGTTTTTTTCCTCTACTTAGAACATATTATGTGTCCTTCCTGATGGAGAATCAAATTAAACATTTGTCCTGTTTTGAACACTTGAAGATGTTTCCTATACCTTAAACATTTTAAGGTATAGCACACTAAATTAAATTTAATTTCTAAGCCAGACAGATGGTTACTCTCTCTCTCTTTGCCCTGAATTTTGCCAGATAGCCACTTACGAGGTCTTTTGTTTGCTTGCTTGTTTTTCGGGAAAGAAATACTAAAATTTTGTGAATTTTTCCCCCTATCTGTATGAATATAAAATTCTCAGGAACTGTGGTTTTACATGTGACACCCTACAAACTAATTATAACATGGATTCTTCTCAAATTGTTTTCAAGATCTTTTGGCTATTGTTACTATTGGAAAGAACACATTATGGCAGAGGTTGGTATGTAAAATAGTCCCTCAGCATTAGTCCAAAAATATACAGTGGTATTTAGAAACTTTGGGACATGGTTTTGTTTGTAATGTTACGCTACTGGAAAATTAAAGTGTTGGAGGGAAAGAAATCTTAATTAAAAAAAAGATTTTATGCTATTAGGAAAATGTTTTCTGTAGTTAATCACATTCAAATAATACACTACTGGACTATATATTTTTTTCTAATTGAGGTACTTTTACTAAAAACATTAAAGTTTAAGAAAACTCTTTGGCAATAACAATAATATGGAAAATCTTGAATGTAAGAATGATAAACCTGTGTAAATGAGGTCACTTGTTTTACTTTATTTTTGTTTAAATTGAGTGCACTTTTCTAATATAAATTGAAGAGCCATTTAGAGGTTATGCTAAACTTTGAACGATTTTTCATATTTTCACCAAAATCTTGTTCCATTTGCACTTTTTACCAAGTTACACAAATTGGGATTTCCGAACACATTGCTATTTTGCTAAGTTCTACCTTTTGTAGAATGTCATTTAAGTTATTCAGTAAATTAGTCTAGAAATTATTATTTCCAAAATTTATATTTAGTATATTGATCATTAGTGGATTTTAATTTTAAAAAACTACTGAATGAATGATATATCCATAGTTTATAGGATACTTTACTATATTAAAATACATTGAATAAATTCAGAGAGGAATATTCTTCTTTTTTAACATTATAGTTCTAAAATGAGCTAAGTAATGAATTGTGTGTTCAAAATAAGTTAGTTTAGTTGAATGTCAGATACTCAAATATCGGTAGGCTCTCATGATTCACATTACTTTTCTTGCATACTGTGGACAATACTGACGTAGTAAATGGGAAGGAGAAGACACACTTACCTGAAAGGAGCCAATACACACATTGGGAAGGGAAGAGAATTACAGCTTATTTTAAATGGGTAATAAAGTGCCTGATACATATGCCAACAATTTTTTTAAGTTATGTAGACTCATTCCCACTGGTCTTGAAAGTGTCATTGGGATATGTACCTCTTATATCATGTAACACAATTTGTGTTCATAGGTTTAGGAAAGAAGTATAAGGAAGTTCTCATCCTTGGTTTTATTGGGAGACAGGACCTAACAGGTGAAACAATTACAGAATGATAATAAGCTGATAAAGTGTTTTAACTCCATTGAAAGATGATTAAAGAATTTCACAGATACAGCAACTAAGGCACAGAAAGGCTAAGTTTAATGACTGTACAGTAGGTATATGCCAACACAAAATATGAAAATCAACTGTATTCCACAGACTTGGGCAGTAGAAAATTAGAAGGGAGAGATTGATTTTGGCTAGAATCATTAAGAAAAACTTCACTCTGGTTAGTGGTACAGTATCTGCTACAGGAACTGTGATAGAGAAGGAAATAGTACACCTAAAACAAAAGGTATTAAGCCTATTTGCAGCCTAGGTTTCTTATTTGAGAGCTTGGTTTGCTAAACAGAAGGGAGCCATTATAGGTTCTTGAGTTGGGACCCAACATGGAAGAAAGTGATACTGTGTTTCGGAAGGAGTATGGCAAAGTCATGAATAATGAATTGAGGGTGTGGAGGGAAACAAGAGCTTTAGGTAGCAAGACCTTTTGCAATAATTCAGATACAAAAAAATGAAAGTCTTTCAGTGTAGTAAATGGAATGGGAAAGGATGAGAACTCCAGTATATTTTCAAGAAAGTGCTGGAAGATTTGGTGAATGGTTATATATGAAAGAGAAGGCATCAAAAGTTACTGGTAGTGTTTTTGAATCTTGGAACCAGGAAAATGATGGCTTCCCCCAGAAACTGGGAAGTTGAGAAGAAAGCAGGTTTACATTAATCATTTGGTTAGAGGCTTGTTTTAAATGGATAGTACATTCACATTATTAAAAATTCAGACAGTATTTGGTAATGTCTCCCATCCTGGACTCCATCAATACAGTTTCCCTTGCTAGAAGCTACCAGTGTTACATTTTCTTGTATATCTTCTTAGAGGTTTTATACATACGTAAAAAAGTATGTATAGTCACAGGTATTTCTTTTATTGGCATATATGTAGCATGCCATGAACTGTTCTGTGCCTTGCTTTTTTTATTTTAACTTAGGCTTTAAAGCGATTGTAGAATAAATGGAAAAGTCTTATAAAGAACACCTGGGACTAGAACTACAGTAAGAGTTTGTTGTAGGAGATTATAATTTGAAAATCATTAAATAATAATTTTAGCTGCAAGACAGCCTTTGCTCAGAGCATAGAATAGAACAGAGCTTAAGACTGAGCCTTGTTGAATTGTCCACATTAATTTATTCATCCAGTAATACTCGGGTGAGTGATGCTTATGGGTTAGTGACTACCTTTAGTTTGTTTTTTTTAAAGTCCATTTAAACATTTCTGACCGTTTTCATTCAAGGAATAACATGATCCAAAATAGTAACATCAATCTGGGGAATTGAAGAGGGCCAGTAACTGGGATGGGATACTAGTTGAGAGATCACAGCATAGTCCAAGCAAGAGATAATGTTGGGTCAGGTTAGCGGTGATGGCAGTGAAGATGGAAAGAGATGGATGGATTTGAAACATGTATTGGAGATAGAATTGACAGGGCAGACTGCTGGATTAGGTGTTTGGTCAACAGGAAGAAGGAAGATTCAGTAAAGAGGAAGATGAAGCAATTGGAAAAAGTAGAGAATCAGGAAAATGTCTTCAAACCAAGGAAGAACAGAATTTTGGTAAGGAAAGGACAGCCATTCATTCAACAAATGGCTGTTCCATATCCTGCAAGAAAAAGATTGCAAATATTCTAGGTTTTGGTTAGTAGAATGTCCGCTGAGATGAAGGTACGGATGAAAATGATCATATATTTATTGTAAACAAAACAATAAAATTAAGGGTATTGGGGTTTAGCCTGAGAGTCATTGTGGGGAATGGACTAATTAGTATACAAGGGGGAATGAGATTTCTATAATTTTGAAGGATGCTTTAAATGACAGCATGAATTTGTAATGAGTAGAGTTCACTCTGTACTTCGAATTATAGATCAGTTGCATGACTAGAGGATGTGCATGATTAGCTTTAAAGGATTGGGTGAGGTGATAGGTAGAGTTGTGTTCTGGGTGGTGGTTTGTAGTGGGACCAAGGAGGAATCTGGGGATCAGATGGAGACAGGTTTTTCTTATCTATGTGGTTAGGGAGATGCCTAGAAAAACAGTGCCACCGGGGAGAAGCTTGGGAAGCAAAGTTGTTAAGAATTTTATGGGGTTTTTTAGAATTTGATCACATTTATCATGTGGCATAGTAATAGAAATGTGGGTTTAATTTTATTTCTAGTTGTGTGATTTTGAGCAAATTTTCTCTAAATCTCATCTTTTAAATAGAGATATTACATTGTAGAATAGCTGTGAATTAATGTATGAAAAATGCTTCAGCACAGTACCTGACACATAAGTTCAATGAGAGAACTATATTCATAATAACCTTACAGTAAGCCCAATGCAGGCTAGCATTTTCCTTTCTTCAATGGAAATAAGAGCAAAGAGGTGGAATACTTCGATGAAAGTCACAGAAATAGTGGACCGTGAAACTTGGAGTTGAGTCCTAATTCTAGTTGAAGATTATTCTACTTGTATTCATATATGTCACTGATTTGGGAAAGATAAACTATTACTACTGTTTATAAGTAGTGTCATCATGTCTATCTTGGCCTATATGTTTTACCATACTATATTTTAAAAATGTATCTTAGAGGAACTAGGGTAACTATTAGGAACTACTAAGAGAGTTACATGCTACGTTATTTATCTGGATAAACTCATTCATTTTCATACTTTTAAATTGATTTTGAATCTGCAAATTAAATTCTGTAAACCTGATATTTATATTTCCCTTTTTAAAAATTCCTTTTGGAAAACTTCAGCTCTCTCTGTATTGAATTTTGTCAGAATTAATAGGGGCAGATATAGGGTTGGTCTAACAACTGTAGTGTTTCAGACGTTTCATAACTCTGGATTTATTCATGTTAATCAAGTGGATCAGTACTGGAGAAATAAACTTAAATAGATAATCCATTGGTTTGTAAGATCCTTTTAAATGTGTCACAGGTGCCTTTGTGAATACGATATTAAAAACTGGGGACTCTTTACCCAAAAGAGATGTGATACAGTTTTAAAGTATTGTTTAGACTCTGGTCTGATTTCAACAATATATGCTCAATAATGTAAGATTGAAAATAATAGTTTCTTATAATAATACTACATTGTGAAAAACTGATTTGGCAAAGATTAAATTGTCAAGTTTCTCTAGCTCATGTCTTATTCCCATCCTGGGCTTGGACATAATCACCTTGTTTTTTTTTAAAGGGCGAGACCAAATATAACTTTTTCTATTCTCCCTGCAAGCTTATTTTAAATCTGATTTCCACAGGGATATAGTGGTGATTAAATGTTTTAGTTAATAGAGGAGGAAAAACTCTTAAGCTTCTCTTGGTTTAAACAGAGGCATTAATAATGTCCCAAAGATATGTGTGCCACACAAATGAGCAAAAAACATATCACAAAGCACAATGGTAAAAAGCAGACCTTACTATGAAAAATTGAACTTGGCTCTATCTAGGCTTTTTAGATAGACTGACACTTCTCATTCTGTTTTATATATTCTTGTGCCAACCTCTGCTCACATAAGAGCTTTTACACTAATCTATGGAATAAATAAATCTAAGGGGTGCTTCTTCCCAATAATTTTTTCATGCAACAACAGTGGAGAGGAGGGACAGAAGGAAGAATGGGGTTTGTCACCCATTTGGAGTAGATACATAGAGCTGAAAGGTGCCTACTCTGATGGCACTTCCCTATCCTCGATTTATCAACTAGAGATACACTTAGGTCAGGTTCTCAAATTTGAACTTATCCAAAGAATTACCTCCGGTCCTAGTTAAAAATAAGGGTTCTTGGGCTTCGCTCCAGACCTGCCCCCAAAGAAGGCATTTCCCAAAGTCAATCCTTTTTGCATTGAAAAAGGATTCTGAATATAAATCCCATTTAGTTTCAGGGATTTTGACTGGCTTATGGGGAAGTTTCCATTAGGAATTGGAAGGAAAGAACAAAAGAAAATGATGATTAAGAGGAGGTTTCAGGTAACCTTAATTCAGACTTTGCTGCTTACCTGGACTTTCTCTTAGAAGGTAGATTAGAACCAAAATTGAAAAGGCTTTGGTGCCTGAATAAGGGATTTGAATTTCATTCTTTCCAAAGTGGAATGCATAGTTTGAAGCACTAGAATTTGAGAAGAAACCCGTTTTCAGAAATTGTTTTGCTAAATATTTAATACAAAGTTACATGGTCAAGAGTCAAAAACAGATACGTTTTTCTGAGAGAAGAGTAACATTTCCATGAAAAGCGTTCTTCACCTATTGTGAATTATTGTAGCCTACCTGTGCAAATAACTGTTTACAGGTATTTTTCAATTTAAACTAACCTGTAACCCTAACAAAAGAAATAAGTGCCTTAAAACTGGTTGGTAACAATAATATAAGCGCAAGTGAACAAGGTAATAATTAAACTGACATTTATACTCCTAGTGTATTGTTTAGTCAAAAAGAAACAATGTTAACATAGATCTTACAAGAAGTTACCCCTCCCAGAAATTCAAAATTATTAAAACAGTGATGTCAAATATGGATTTGTGTCTGCTGTCATTTGTGAGTATACTGGGCCCTAAATGTATACTGCATCTTAAAATGTTAATAATGGTATAGAGAAATTATAATTCAAACATTTAAAAGTATTATTTATTTTATCTTTATGTAAACCTTTTTATTTCTATTTTAGAAGTATTGCTATACTAATATTTTGTTCCTGTATATAACCTAAGTAATTTGAGCACAGGTGAAAATGTTTTGGAGACCACTGTTCATGAAGCTGTTTTGAAGAGGGATCTAAGAGAACTCAGGGACTGAGGAAAGTACATAGACCCTGAGCAGGTGTCTTAGTGCTTTAACCTAACTAGCGCTGTTTTTTATCTTTCCTTTTTTTTAACATGGAGATTTTTAGTAAATTTTGTTTGTAAAAAGAGTTTTGCTGGGTTTGTTTTTAAAAAAATTATTTCAAAACCTCTCCTCTAGATGGGGGAGCCACTGAGAGTTTTTAAATAAAAGTGTGATAAAATTTTATAATCTGGTGGCAAATTTCCCTTCCAAGAAGCATAGCTAGGCAGCAGCTAGAAAACTGATTTCCACCTGTTCTTTTTACCTGATCACACAGCAAAATAGGTAGTCATCTGAGGCCTGGGTTAATTAAAGCATATTTTTTTATTTACTGGTGAGAACTACCAAAATATTGAAAAGTTTTTATTTTGAAGACTTTGTCTTTTTTAATCTGGGACTCACAATTTTATATATTTTAGTAGGAGGTCAGATGAACAATTATTAAATAAGGTGTTTTTGTAGATTATATTTTTGCTAATTAGGGTATAAATTCAAATATTCATATTTTGAAAATCACAGTTTTAGCCATATTAAACTTTCATTATGTATCCTAAAAGAATTTTCATTTTATTTGAGTGTTGCAGTGATTTTAGTGTTTAAATATGTATGTGTGTTTTATTTTAAACCCAGACCTTAGTTTTTAATAAAGAGGTTGAAAACTTTTTCCTAAATGCATAACTAACCTTTTGGTGGGGATATAATTAAGGGCATTCGGGGAAAGTACTTACCTGAACCAGGGGTTCTTAATTTTTCTACAACTTAAGCTGCTGAACTAGGTACTATTGGTAGTACAGATAAAGTAAGTTATCTTCATTTCACCTTTGTTTTATATTTCTTAATATTCTGAAGGCTTTTCCAGGTTTAAAAAAAAAATAGAAAGGGTTAAACCTTAAGATATTTTTAGCTATTAGCCTATTTGCAACCAGTTGACAACTGGCTTAAGGGAAAAATAAACTTGTAGGTGGTTAGTGAGTGGAACAGCTGACTTTCTGGAAACAATAGAAAGTAGATGATTAGAATATCTACTTACAGTTTAGCCAAGAATGGCTAGACTTCCATTAAACATTATCTTGGTAACATGAGCCAGAGCCTGCAAACCTGTTTCAGTCTTTTTTTGTTTTACAATATTGCTCAATGTCAGTTTTAGTGGCAAAGCTACTATTTCATTGCCAGTATATTACTAAAGTTTCAATGGATAACAAAATAGAGTTATATGATGTCAGTTGAGTGTACATTAATTGCACTTACGGGAGGGCATTTGTCATTGCTGTGCTGTTTCCTGTCTTTTTTATTGTCTTTTATACTTTCTTTTTAAGTGTGATGATCTAGAAGAAGTCTTTGTTTTTAAACAGGATACATTAATCGTTTGGTCAGAAGCTGAAAACTATGATCTGGCTCTAAGTTTTCAGGAAAAAGCTGGCTGTGATGAGATCTGGGAAAAAATTTGTCAGGTAAGGGTCTTTGAATAATATTTATCTTAACATTTATATGCTTTCTTGAATTTTTTTTCTTTTTACCTAAAAGATGTATATTATAATGTGGAGAGGTAATGTCTTCATGTGAGATTTTGGTAACCTAACCTAGAAATTTCTTTTTTATTTTACAGCAAAATTTTTTACTTAAAATTATTTTAGTTATCATAATTTTGTTTATCACTTCAGATTTTAATACCCTGTAAAATGTTAAGATCTTTCAACAACAAACAAAAAAATTAAATATTTATGTTCTAAAGCTTTAAGATTTTATATATTTCATCACCCATTTGCCTAATGTTCATGAGTACTATGTACCACACACTAATGATCGAAAGTGCTCATGGCTTCAACTTGTGAAGAACTTACATGATATAGGATAAATGGTAACTCTCAGATAACTGGAATTTTTTAAAATAAAGTTTTTATTTTAAAAGATTCAGATTTACAGAAAATATGAGCAGAAAGTAGAGTTTCTATGTACTCCCCTCCCTGACATCACCACCCCTGGTTCTCCTGTTATTAGCATCTTACATTAGTATGGTACACTTGTCACAATTAATGAACTAAACACTTATTATTATTCATTATTATTATTCATATACTATTATTAGCTAAAGCCCATTCTTTATTCAGATATCCTCAGTTTAAAATCCAGTATCCTTTTTCTGTTCCAGGATCCCATTCAGGTTCCACATTACATTTATTTCTTTTTTTCATTTTTTATTGAATTTATTTATTAGGGTGACGTCTGTTACTAAAATTATGTAGGTTTTAGGTGTACAATTCTATAATACATCATTGATATATTATATTGTGTGTCTACCACCCCAAGTCAAGTTCCTTCCATTACCGTTTAACCCCCTCCTACTTGCCTCCGCTTCCCCTCATTCCTCTTTCTTTCTGGTAATCACCATACTATTGTCTATGTCTATGAGTTTTTTGTTTTGTTTTTTTTTTGCTTGATCCCTTCACCTTTTTCACCTAGATAAGCAACACCTCTCCCTTCTGACAGCTGTTAGTCTGTTCTCTATGAGTCTGTTTCTATTTTGTTTGTTAGTTTATTTTTGTTCAATTAGATTCTGAATATAAATGAAATCATTTGGTACTTATCTTTCTCTAATGGGCTCATTTCACTTAGCATAATGCTCTCCAGGTCCATTCATGCTGTCAAAAAGGATAAGATTTTCATCTTTTTTACGGCCAATTAGTGTGCCATTGCGTAAATGTATCACAGCTTTTTAATCCACTCATCCACTGATGGGCACTTGGGCTGCTTCCAAATCTTGACTATAGTAAATAATGCTGCAATGAACATAGGGATGCATATATTCTTTCAAATTAGTGTTCAGGTTTCTTCTGATTTAATCCCAGAAGTAGAATCGCTGGGTCATAAAGCAGTTCCATTTTTAATATTTTGAGGTAACTCCATATGCTTTCCACAGTGGCTGCACCCACATTACATTTAATAGTTACGTCTCCTTAGGTAAATCTTTGCTATGAACAGTCACTGGAATTTGAAATTAATCATGACATTCATTTTAGCTGCCATCCTCTATAATAAAAGCCTAGTATGCTAAGTGTCCAGTCATCTGGTCGGCTGTTCAACCAATCAAAGCGTAATATGCTAATGATATACTAAGGCTGCTCAACCACTCGCTGTGACGTGCACTGACCACCAGGGGGCAGACGCTCCAACCGGTAGGTTAGCGTGCTGCTGGGATCCGGCTGATCAGGACTGAGCAAGACAGGCTGGACACACCCTGGAGCCCTCCTGCGGTCCCTCCCCGGCTGGCCAACTTCCAGCATCCCTCCCTGGCCCCAATCGTGCACCGCTAGGGTCCCTCATCCTGGCCTGCACCCTCTTGCAATCCTGAACCCTTTGGGGGATGTCGGAGAGCAGTTTCGGCCCGACAGTGGAACGACCAGTCGCTATGACGCGCACTGACCACCAGGGGGCAGACAATGCTCTCCACAGGGGGAGTGCCATTCAGCCAGAAACTGGGCTCACGGCTGGCAAGTGCAGCAGCGGTGGCAGGAGTCTCTCCCACCTCCGCAGCAGCACTAAAGATGTCCTACTGACAGCTTAGGGCATCCCCTGAGGGTGCAAGCCAGGCTGAGGGGGGACGCCCCCCCCCATGCACAAATTTCGTGCACTGGGCCTCTAGTTTCCTATAAAGTGGTTGCCTACTGTGATATCCTATTATAGTCTCTTTTGACTGTTGTCATTTTCATTAACATCATCTTTTCCCTCTAGTGATTCTTTTTTTTTTTCTCCCTCTAGTGATTCTTATCACTGAAGGTTCTTAGTAGTTTTATGCATCTGACTGCAGTCATTTTTTTCCCTAGGTCTTCCCAGTAATAGTGCCACACAGTGTAATAAAGTGGCCAAAGAAAGTGGAGTGTGAATCTTCTCATTCTCTTATTTGACGTATGGCTCGAAATCACTAGACTTTTCTTAACTGGGAGTAGATAGTTTATTTTTACTTAAGCTCAATGGTCAGTAATATGATTTGCAAAAATTTGAGTGCATTTATATTTTAAGGTAACCAGCTATATTTGGATATTTTCAGGTTCAAGGTAAGGATCCATCAGTGGAAGTCACACAGGACCTCATTGATGAATCAGAAGAAGAACGATTTGAAGAAATGCCTGAAACTAGTCATCTGATTGACCTGCCCACATGTGAACTCAATAAACTTGAAGAGATTGCTGACTTAGTTACCTCAGTTCTCTCCTCACCTATCCGTAGGGAAAAGCTGGCTCTGGCCTTGGAAAATGAAGGCTATATTAAAAAACTACTGCAGCTCTTCCAAGCTTGTGAGAACCTAGAAAACACTGAAGGCTTACACCATTTGTATGAAATTATTAGAGGAATCTTATTTCTAAATAAGGCAACTCTGTTTGAGGTAATGTTTTCTGATGAGTGTATCATGGATGTTGTGGGATGCCTTGAATATGACCCTGCTCTGGCTCAGCCAAAAAGGCATAGAGAATTCCTGACCAAAACTGCAAAGTTTAAGGAAGTTATACCAATAACAGACTCTGAACTAAGGCAAAAAATACATCAAACTTACAGGGTACAGTACATTCAGGACATCATTTTGCCGACGCCATCCGTTTTTGAAGAGAATTTTCTTTCTACTCTTACATCTTTTATTTTCTTCAACAAAGTTGAGATAGTCAGCATGTTGCAGGTAAGTAAACTAAGGTGTTCTTCATAATTTTGTTTTCAGATGTTTAGTTTCAGTAATAGTTCAAGCTGCTCTTCATTCCTTCTTTTTGAAAGATTTCTTTGGTTTTATCTCATGGCTTTCTGAAGGAGAATCTTAATGTGACCTTTTATATTTTTAAGTGTCCTATGATGTAGCTGGGTTTTATTTAACTTTTTTTTCCTTCTTAAAAATTGTGGTAGAATATACATGACATAAAATTCACCATTTTAACCATTATGTGTACAATTCTTAATATTAAGTACATTCACCTCTGTTCATTTTCAGAACTTTTCCATCATCCCAAACAGGAGCAGCTATTTTTAAATCATCTTTTATTCCATTTTGTGAAACTTAGTTATTATTGGGATATGTATAAGTATGAGTGCTTAAAACTGCCCAAATAATTACAATGTGCAGCCAGGATTGAAAAATATTCATTTTCAGGAAATGATGATTAGATTATTTGCTATGTGAGGTTGATTTTATTCTGTCTCCTTGAGTTGTAAAATAGGAGTTTTACATCATATTTATCATGTTAATTTTTTATATCCTAACAATGTAATAAACAGGATTTTGAAGAGTTTTCTTCAGTTGTGATAGTATGCTATATGCACAGTTTCCTATATAACTGTCGTTGTTATTTCCATATGAGTCACTAAGTTTATTGAGCAGCAACTATATACTTAGTGTAGTGGTTCTCAAGTATGGCCCGTGGACCATTCAGGATCCCTGGAGCCCTTTAGACAGGTCTGTGAGGTTTTCCTTTTTCCAGCTTCATGTCGTGTAAGGCTCTATTTTCTTCATTATATTTCAACCAAAACAACACATCACAGCAGACTGAATGCTGAAGAAGATATGTGAATCTAGCTGTCCTCTGTTAAGGCAAACATTAGAGATTTGCAAAAATGTAAAACAGCCATTCTTTCTAAATTTTTAAATTTTGGGGTCATATAGTTTGTTCTCATAAAAATAATCCTACATAATAAAAAGGTAGTATGTAAATTACCATCATTCCGCTACGCCCACGATTGGGCCAGCGGGAGACACAGGGGGCGGGACTCAGGGTGGCTGGGGTGGTGATTGGGCCCTCAGGACGCTGAGCTCGCGTTGCCAGCGGCGGGAGCTCAGCGTCTGCGCCATGGCTGTGCTGCAGCACAGACAAGCCTCTGAGGCAGCAAGCCGGGCGTTTGGAGGTTTGGAGGCTTGGAGGCTTGAAGGCTTGGAGGCTTGGAGGCGGCGCAGGTGGGCGGGTGGCGTGGCTCCCCGGGGAGGAGTCTGGCAGCAGTTGGGCCGCAGGAGCACGTGGCGGTGTCCCAGTGTCCACAGAGGACGTGGGTTTCCACGAAGGCAGAGGAGGCGGCGGGGGCCCCAGCCTTCCTGGGCAGGAGGCGAAGGCAAGACCCCTGCCTGGGCTCCGGCCGCAGGAGGACCACGCCCCCGCCCCGCCTCGCCCTAGGGGCCCAGGGACTTAGGAGCTGCTGGCCACACCGGTCCCGACCAACAGACAGACAGCCTACAAGTGCATGATTAAATCATGCACTGGGCCTCTAGTATTTATATAAACATAATAGCTTACTTTTAAATGAGTTAATAAATATTTTTAAATGTCTCAGTTTTAAGTATGGTATTGATAAACATAACCTACATAGTAAAAACTCTTTGGGCCCCTCAGTAATTTTTAAGAGTTTAGGGGTATCCTGAGACCAAAGAGAATCTCTGGCTTAGTATTTAGTAATGGGATTCCATTTTATGATACTTCCAACCATTATTCATCTTTCTATTATTGTTACTTTACCTTTCATGTAGCGTTTACTTCTCCAGATCATTTTTTCACTGAGCAGTTTTTTGTTATTCCGCAGTAATAAGTGTGAGGGAAGTTAGACTTACACATTACGCTTCATTTACAGTACATGGGACCTGCTTTTTTTTTTTTTTTTAATTTCAGAGAGGAAGGGAAAGAGAGAAAGAGAGAGAGAGAGAGAGAGAGAGAGAGAGAGAGAGAGAGAAACATCAATGATGAGAGAGGATCATTGATCGGCTGGCTGCCTCCTGCATGCCCCCTACTGGGGTTCAAGCCCGCAACCCAGACATGTGCCCTGGATGGGAATCGAACCCAAGACCCTTCAGTCCGCAGGCCAGTGGTCCATCCACTGAGCCAAACCAGCGAGGGCTATGGGAACTAATTGTGAAAAATCATACTGTACAATTCAGGGTGCCATTTCACTTCCTGATAGGAAAAAGGTCAGGAAGTAGACCCACAGTCAATATAGCTGATGTAAAGGACCCAGTGACAGAAGCTGAAGTGTATCTTTCAAATGGCTGTTTTTGACTTCAGAGCATTGATTACCAAAATCAGTGTTTTAAGAAAAAATAAATTATGCAAACTAACTTATAAATATTTATAACATTTTATATGTCATTTTATATATTTTATCACAGGCTTATTTGTGAAGGCTATACTTATATAAATCAAGTGTAGCTTTAAAAAGGAAAGTTACTTATTTCTGGTCCATGAGATGTATTTGCTAAAATAGCCAGATACTGGAAACTACCTATTGTTTAGGGCAGTGGTCGGCAAACTCATTAGTCAACAGAGTCAAATATCAACAGTACAACGATTGAAATTTCTTTTGAGAGCCAAATTTTTTAAACTTCTTCTAACGCCACTTCTTCAAAATAGACTCGCCCAGGCCGTGGTATTTTGTGGAAGAGCCAAACTCAAGGGGCCAAAGAGCCGCATGTGGCTCGCGAGCCGCGGTTTGCCGACCACGGTCCTAGACTAACTTAAGTTATTTAACTGAAATTATTTAGTGTGGTCATTGGCTCCTAGTATGTACTCTAATACATGTTGAGATTTTCTTTAGCATGATAGAAGCATATTTTAGTTGACCTGAACTTTTCTAGTTGTTCAAAACCCCTTGTGCCCAAAATTCAGAAATACACTCTAAAATGTTTTCAGATTAAATTCCTAAAAGCCAAAAAAGTGAGGTTATTTCCACACAGTCCGCTACAGATTAAGATCCTTTTTAGAATAAGTTGTAGGACAGCTCTCTCAAATGTTGACATTTTAACATGTTACATGTAATTCCACTATTACATAGATGAGAGTTGAGCTAAAAACAAATCCAATAAAATCAGAGATTCATTCTTTTTGACATAGTTTTGCCTATATCAAGATTTCAGCACTGAAAGAGAAATTTTTAACCTTTCATTCCAGTTACTAATTAAATATGTAAAATCTTTCAATACCTTTTCGAAAACAACTGATGATAAACATATGGCTCTTCGTTTTGTTTTAGAGGTTTTTGGCCTCAAGTATAGGATTTAACATATTAAATGTTACTTATTAGATTTGTCCCATTCTAGTGTGTGTGTGTGTGTGTGTGTGTGTGGCTTTGATTTGTTTCAAACTTTGAAGTATTTAGGGTCCTATCCTGTAGTTTATTTTATAGGGTGGGAATGACAAAAATCTCATTATGCAAGAGACTTGGATTCTAAATCTATCTCTGTCGCTAGCTATCCACAGGTAAATCCACTCTTTGTAACTCAGTCTTATGAAATTTAAAATTGGACTAGGTAATCTCTTAAAGCCTGATCTAAATCTAAAAACGAAATATGTGTTCAGTATGAAAAACAGTTATGGTAGTATTGTCATTTAGTTGTACCCTTACAAGTAAGACTCTACACTAGCGATTTCAACCTTTTTCCTCTCAACAGTATGAAAGGCAGTTATTGTAGTGTTTTGTTGTTTAATGGTATCCTTGGAGACCACAAAACATGTAAGACTCTATACCAGTGATTTTCAACCTCTTTCATCTCATGTTACATGTAAACTAATTACTAAAATTCTGCAGCACATACACAAAAAAAAGTTTTAATCTGCTGTGGGTTAAAGATCTTCAGACTTGTTTGATTATGTTTAAATTAAGAATAAATAGACCCCAAAAGGGAGCTAAAAAGGCTCTAAGTCAAAGTAAATGAATGTTTATGCATGACTTCTAGAATATTTTTGTTTTCCAAGAGTTCTTTATAGTTGACATTTCTAGTTATATGAAATATTAATGTATGTATAACTAATAGTGAATGGTGTAGTCAAGTTTTGAAAATTAAAACATAATTTGTATATATCATATAAATGAGTAAAGTTATACTTTTAATATTTTGTAGTAATGTTAATTTTAAAATTAACATTTTTTTCTCATGTAGGAAGATGAGAAGTTTTTGTCTGAAGTTTTTGCACAATTAACAGATGAGGCTACAGATGATGATAAACGGCGTGAATTGGTAATTTATTTATTCTTGAAATTCAAACCCTTAAAGAGCACTTACTCTTTTGGCATGCAGGCTCTTGATATTGAATTTGTTAAGAGAAAATTTTTTATAATTAGAGTATGAGATAAAATATATGTACTTAAATTATACTCTAAATAGTTATTCTCAAACTTACTGTTTTATATATTTTAGAAATTTCTTAAGATATTTTGATGTGGGTTCCCCTCTCCATGAGAGAAATTGTGTGCCTTACAAATTCCAAAATCAGATATGTGGTTTATGTTAGGACAGAACTACAGACTCATGCATTTTCTTGGTTGTAGATACAGTATAAAGATGCTTTTCTTTTTAAACAAGTGGCAAGGGGACTGCTTCTTAAGTAGATGAATGATAAATAATTGCTTCTTGGAAATTTTTTTCTTCTGAATGTGTTTATAATAACTTTTTTGAGATAAAAACCATGCCTTGGAGAAGGAAAATAGTGATTGCCGTTTACCAGCAGTTTGTTAATTTTTCAAACATTATAATCAGGTACATGGAATTTAAGAAGTAATGTAAGATTGCTGACTTAAAATCAGCCAAGTAACTTTGGTGTAGTTATTTATTAATAGCCTAGTTAGTTTTCTTATTTATGAAATTAGTCCTTTAGACTAGGGAATCTGTAATGTCCTTTCCACTTCTTAAAACCCTAATCATACTTGTGAGGCTTCCCTGGAAACCCAGCCACTGGGTATCTGTGTAGCAGGGTTTCTGTGAAAATGTTTGCTCTAATTCAAAATATTCGCCTTACATGGCATTTTTACACCTTAGTCATGAATAGAGAATAATACATAAGTATATACATTCCTCAGAGACTCCACATATAACGTGTGTACACTATAATGTTTATAGAGAGGTAATTGTTAAAGCAAGGTTTACTTTTAATGGGCTGCTAACTTCTAATGTGTCCTATGTAGGTTCTGAGGAGTCAGGATAAAAAGACAATCCTTGAGAAGGATGTTGTTGCTCACATTACCGTGTGCCTTAAGTTTATTTTTATGTGTATCAATGTCTCATTGTACTTTCTAACATTACAGGTTAACTTTTTCAAGGAGTTTTGTGCATTTTCTCAGACATTACAACCTCAAAACAGGGATGCATTTTTCAAAACTTTGGCAAAGTTGGGCATTCTTCCTGCTCTTGAAATTGTAATGGTAATTACACATTTTTTTCTTCATGTTTTTGAAATTGAGATTTGTAAAAGATTTATATTATGGATGGCAAGTACTTATTATAGTAATGCATATTGAATTTTATAATTTAAATTATGCTTCCTTGATAGTGAATTATACAAGAGTGTTTTCAATCTTCATATTTTTAATAACTTAAATTTATAATATTACTATGTAATTACTTGCATATAATATGGCTTCAGGTGAATAAAAATCCCATAAAAGACTTTCTCTTCTGTAACCATATTAATTATGTTTCATAGAAACAAATAAAATGTCTTTCCTTTTTAGACCAGTGAATAGAGTGAGGGCAGACTGAATCAAAGGTGCTCGTGTTGCAATATGGGGTTAGGGCAGTGGTTCTCATACTTTTGCTTATTAGTTTTATCCGTTGATATTTATTACATGAAAAATTAAAACTGAGAGTTTTTTAAGTATTAATTTATTTTAAAATAATAACAACCCAATTATATGTTAACATAAATAATATAACTTTTATGAAAAAATAATTTTTCCAAAACAAAATATATTTAGTGAAAAGAATGGCATTGTTTCATGTTTTTTTAAACATTTTTCAAAATTTTACTTACTGATTTGAGGGGGGGACAGAGGTAATGAGAGAGAGAAACATCGATTTGTTGTTCCAGTTATTTATGTAGTCATGGGTTGATTCTTACATGTGCCTAGACCAGCAATCAAACTCACAATCTTGGCATATCCAGATGAGCTACCTGGTCGTGGCCTGTTTCATATTTTTTACCAATACCTTTAAAGTCTGGCTTATTAGAAAATAGAGTCTCATAGTAGCTTCAGCATTTAATTTGTTGTGATACCACAGGTTGTGTAGCCTCTTGAGAACCCAACTATACTTGTGATAGACTGAGAGTGAAGAGGCTATTAATACCCTAGTATTATTTATTATTATGAAAATAACTAGTAGCCCTGCGCACAAATCCATGTGCCAGTAGCTCTCTGCGGGGCCTGGCCGCTCCACACCCGCTGCCTAGAGGCTCTCTGCGGCCCAGAGGCCCATCCGCAGCTAGGCACGGAACACTTGCCTAGTTGCCACGGTGACGGAGCAAGCATTCCACCAGGCCACTCATGCTGCCCACTCTCAGCGGCCGCCCCCCCCCTGGGACTGGGGGACTCCTGTGGGGCTGAGAGGACTGGGCACTGCCATCTTGTGGCTATGGATGCCATCATCTTTGTGATGGTTAATTTGCATATTACCCTTTTATTAGATAGGATTTATTCTCATGCACTTCCTGAAAAGAGTCTTAGACTCCTTGTAGGGATTTGCTGCACCACATTTTGAGAACTACTGAGTCGTAGAATGTTTTCAGAATCTCCTGAAGATTTTGTAACTTATGAATCATGTATTCTTCACATGTTGAAAGAGGACAAGCATTCAGAATCATTACCTTAGAAAATTAAGTTGTGGAAAAGAGTAAAAATACCCAAAGTGTTTTCAAAAGCATACTCTAATAGGAAAATCATAATTGAGAAATCAGTTACTAAGGTGTAAAGTAACTGGCAAATCCAGGATCAAAGACAGATTCTGTAAGGGTTTAAAGACTTAACTAGGAGACATCATTTTTGCATATATTTAAATCAATAATTCTTCCCTCTCCGCCCCCCAAGAAAAACCAACCTTTTGTTACAGTGTTGCTTTATAATCCTGTGCTGATGCTTAAATTTAAATTCTCTGAGTATTTATTTTGTGGTGGAAAAAAACTGGTAGAAACTAATCATTGAGCTATCTAAAACTTTTTAATATTTGTAAAAGGATAGAGAGGTTATGTATTTTGATTCTAGTACTATTAAATCCAAAAAGTTGGAAGTGTACATAGATTTGGAAAAAAGGAAAATACATCATAACATTTGTTAACAGTCTCTAAGTAATCTATTTTCCTTTCATCAGGGCATGGATGATTTGCAAGTCAGATCAGCTGCTACAGATATATTTTCTTATCTAGTAGAGTTTAGTCCATCCATGGTCCGAGAGTTTGTAATGCAAGAAGCCCAGCAGAGTGACGATGTAAGTAATAATGTTTTGGTTCTATGTGAATTACATGTAGAATAGGGTTTGAAAACTATTGAGAGAAAATCATGGCCGTTATTTTAATCTTTTATGAAGCAAAATAATAAATTTCTAATCATCTATGACTATGGCAAGCCCAGAATATTATTCTCATGCACTTCCTGAAAAGAGTCTTAGACTCCTTGTAGGGATTCGCTGCACCACATTTGTGCCAATTGATTTGCAGTGTATTTAATTGGCAATTGGATTAACTGTTTTTAAAAAAGCATATTCAAATTAGTATTGAGATTGAAATAAATGATTGTCATAGAATCAAATTCTTACATGCTAGTCTTAAAAAACTTTTCAAGTACTAATGAAATATAATTTCAAGCCTCATAGGTCAGGCACTTACTGAATATAACTAATAAGTTACTTTCACTATATTCAAATGTGTATTTTTTAGTGTGGATGAATGTTTAATAATAAGACCAATGTTGTGTTTTCCCACTACAGAAATATTTACACTTTTCCCTTAAACTATTTTTAAGACAGTATGAACATATAGCTGTAATTTTAAGTACTCTTTCTTATTTTAATGTTAAGTAGAAAAGTAACTAAAATATAATTATGTCCCTTCATTTTTTTAAAATATATTTTTATTGATTTCAGAAAGGAAGAGAAAGAGAGATAGGGAGCTAGAGAGATAGAAATATCAATGATGAGAGAGAATCATTGATCAGCTGCCTCCTGTACTCCCCTCACTGGGGATTGAGCCTGCAACCTGGGCATGTGCAGAATTGAACCTTGACCTCCTGGTTCATGGGTTGATACTCAACCATGTGGGCCAGGCGAATTATCTCCCTTCTTAATGGTTTTGAATCCCAGTGTTAATTTGATCCTTTATTATTGAATTAAACTATAGTTGTTTTATATGTTTTGTGCTTAATCTCTTAACTTGGATTTTTATGTCTGTCTTTCATAGATATTTCCAGTATTTTTTTAAAGCAATTTTATTTAGAATCGGTTTGGGCTAATGGTATAGTTTAGGCAGTAGAAAAGAAATAAAAGACATATTTTGTGTTAAATATTTTAAGGTGTTTTTTTCCTACTAATGCTAATCTGACTTTAAAGAAATAAATATCTAGTTTATCTCACTGTTGATATTACTATCTTAGTGCCATCCTTTACAAAAGGTAATACTTTGAAGTTAATGCTCAGTATTACATCATTAGTGATGAGTATGATTAAAGGTATTCATTATAAAATCTCTCAGGCCATGAGAAGAATAAGCAACTAATTCTAAGAATTCTTAACTTTCTGTTTTTATTAGAACCATTTTATTCTGTGGGGTGGTTTTTTTTGTAATTTTTCAATTACAGCTTGCATTCAGTATTATTTTGTATTAGTTTCAGGTGTGCAGTATAGTGGCTAGACAATTATGTACTTCCCAAAGTGTTCCCCCAATATTTTCAGTACTCACCTAGTATAGTTATTACAATATTATTTTTTAATATGTTTTTATTGCTTTTTAGATAGAAAGGGAGAGGGAGAGAGAGATAGAAACATCTATGAGAGAGACACATCTATCGGCTGCCTCCTGCATATCTCCTACTATGGATGGAGCAGCAACCTGGCATGTGTCCTGACTGGGAATCAAACCCAAGACTTCTTGGTCCATGGGACGATGCTCAATCCACTGAGCCATACCAGCGGGGCAACAATATTATTGACTATATTCCCTATGCTGTACTTTACTAGTACATCCCTGTGACTATTTTGTAACTACCAATTTGTACTTCTTAATCCCTTCACCTTTTTCACCCAGTCCCCCAACTACCCTCTGGCAACCATCAGTCCATTTTCTCTATCTATGAGTCTGTTTAAATTTTGCTTGTTCATTTATTTTGTAGAACTATTTTCTTGTTTGCATTTAATTGATGCATGAGACTTAGAGAAGCTCTTACTGATTTTTTTAAATATATTTTATTGATTTTTACAGAGAGGAAGGGAGAGAAATAGAGAGTTAGAAACATCAATGAGAGAGAAACATTGATCAGCTGCCTCCTGCACATCCCCCATTGGGGATGTGCCCACAACCAAGGTACATGCCCTTGACAGGAATCGAACCTAGGACCCTTCAGTCTGCAAGCCGACGCTCCATCCACTGAGCCAAACTGGTTAGGGCTGTTACTGATTTTTAACTATAAAAAGTCCCTTTCTCAATTTTTTTTCTTCTAATCATAGTCTTTAAGGCCTTTCATTTCCCTGAATTTTCTGATATCTAGCAATTTTATAATTTAAAAATCTTGTTGCCTCAAAATAATTCTTAGCCCACAAAAGAGTATAAATTATATATATATATATATATTTTTTTTTTTTTAATTTCAAAATAAAGGATCCTGCATGCTGAATTCTATATTGGGTTGGCTGCAACCTTTAAAAAGAAAGAAGAAATGAGTTACTTGTATATTCAGTGGAGTGTTGATATTTTGATGTTCTTTTAAATGCACAGCATTCAAACTCAAGTTCTTCCTGATATGATGGAGCAGATTTGTTTTTAGGATCACAATATTAACATATGTGTTTGAGACACTAGGAAATAATAACATTTTTTATTGTAGTCATTTCTGTCCAAGCTGTAAGGGTGGATTTAGCAGTAACTGCTGTCTTCTTTTTGTTATGCCACAGATTTCACATTTTTATGCTAATGGCCTTTGAAACATCCAGTAAAACTTATTTTAGAATCTGACTGAATAAGTAAAACAGCTATTACTGAACTGCTTATTTTGGCAAGTATTTTCAGTGTATTTCTCACTTAGGAATAAATTCATGTTAATTTTTTTAGATATGACAATAGCATTGGGATTTTTTATTTTTATTTAAGTATAGTTGTTGGGTTTATTTTTTAAGATTCCTTATTTTCATTTTTTAAAGGACTCTTAAAACACTTTTAATTATTTTATGCTGAAGTATTTATAAAATTATATATATGGAATTTGCTTCAAAATAATTTTGGAGGGTGAAATTTGCCATAATAAAAAGTTTTTAAAAATACATAAATTAATCTCCATGGGTTGGTTGACTGTTCAGTATTTTGTATTGAACATATCACATTTTATTTCCTAAAATTCCATCAGTTTTTTTAATCTTTTATTTGGAAGTAATTTTAAATTTGTACCAAAGTGATAATAGTACAAAGAACTCCCATATACATTTCCCCCAGATTCCCTAGTTATTAACATTTTGTCTCCTATTTACTTTATCATTCTTTTTCTTTGCTCATATTTATATATACACATTTACATATATAATTATTTTTGTTCTGAACCATTGAAGAATAAGGTACAAAAATGATGGCATGATATCCCTTTATCCCTATGTACTTTATTGTCTATCTACTAAAAACTCTGCATACATAACCACACTCTAATGATCAAAATCAGGCAATTAACATTTTTACTTCATTTAACTACAGCTCTAATTTCAGATTTTGCCAGTTGTCCCAGTAATATTCTTTTAGCCTAGACAAAAAGTTTCTGGTCTAGTGTCCAACAATTTGGATTTGTCCTGATTCACTTTAGGTTATGTCTTTGTCTCAGGAATAGTACAGAACTAACATTTCGTTCAGTGCATCATATCATGAAAATCCCCCAATTTTACAAAGAGTTTTAGTTCTGTTTGTCTCTAGGCTGTTTTGCTCTTTCACAAATGTGAGGAGTTGGACCATTAAGTTCTTCTAATTTGAGGAGCTATTGTTTCTTTTTACTAACATGTGAGAATGGATTGAAAGAACTATTGGTTCTATAATATTTGTAGCCTTCATTCAAGTTGCTGCAGAGTAAATTTCATATGCATGGCTTTTTTTTTAATTATTACATTTATATATTTTTTAAAAAATGGAAATGTTTCCGCAACATCCATCAGTTATTTTTATTCTACTTCAGAATATTCTTCTTGCCCTTACCATTCTTTCTTCTCTTACTATATATAGCTAATTTTCTCTTGATCTTACTAGAAAGTGTCAGTGGAAAATAACTTTGTCATGATTGCCACTGGGCTGATAATAACTGTCTAATTCCATAGGTTATAAAATATATCTCAATATTAAGAAGGTCATTTTTTTTTCTTAGAAGCAATGAAATAAAGTATATTCTCTATCTTTCCCAATCAGAAACTAGAGATGCCAGCTCTTAACCTGGATAATCTCTGAAAGTTCTTTGTTGCTGATTATTTTTCATAGTATAGCAAAATTCTTAAACACACTTACATAGACTTTTTTTAAAGTGTTTGCTTCTAAGAATAGTATGAGGTTGGGGTGTAATGAAATGGGAGTATCATTTCTCTAAAACTTTGATTTAAAAATAACTAAAACATTGAAATATCTCCTAGAAACTATAGTTACTCACTGAAATGTTATTTAGGTAAGGAATGCGCAAACTTTTCTGCAGTATCCTGAAGGTAACTAAGACTTGCTGGGTCTTTTGGTCTGTCAAAACTACTTAACCCTGTCACTATAGTAAGAACTGTCCATAGACAGTTTGAAAATGCGTAGGCTTGGCTATATTCCCATAAGTGTACAAAATAAGCAATTAGCCAGGTAGTTTTGTAGTTTAATGACCCTGGACTTTGACCCTATGTCAGAACATTTCAGCTAAATGATGCTGCCATTTACAGGCTGGTTCTCATTTGAAAATTATAATTGCAGAAGCTACTATGGTGGTATATATTAAAAGAAGTAAAACAAAAAGATCATAGGGATAAGCAGTCATTAATGGAAAGGAAGTTTGGGGGTTATTTTAAGACTACATTTAAAAGAGTGTTCTCTAAAATAGATATTGATGCCCCAGCATTGCAATAAATTCATTGCACTTACTCTGTAATGGCATCTATGTATGTATGTATGTATGTATGTATGTATTTTCCTTACCTGAGGATACATATATTTTTTATTTTTGGAGAAAGAGAGAAACATTGATATGAGAGAAAAACATCAATGTGAGAGAGAAACATTGATCGGCTGCCTCCTATACACATCCCCACTGAGTATTGAACCCACAACCTTGATATATACCTTGAACGGAAATTGAACCCACAGTCTTTTGGTGTACAGGACTGGCTCCAACTAATTGAACCCCCCAAACATGGCTGTAAATTTTTAGATTAAATTATTGTTTGACATCTGAAGGAATTTTCTGGTAGTTTGTCTTATCATCTTCATTATTTTGCTGCAATTGCTTGAGCATGAGTTTTCTAGCCTGTGTAATGACATAGTTGGATAAGCAGATTAAGGAAAATTGGATTTGTGCTTGTGTTTTACTGTCAGTAAAGAACTCTAGTAGACGATTAGAGTTGCTAGCTTGGAATTTTGACAGAGTGGTCCCAACTTCGGTGATCTTCTATTCCAGTTCCCTTGTTACGCCATTAGAGAAACAGGCCTGGAGGAGTTAATAGGGCCACTTAAATAGCTGGTTATTGGCAGTACTGCATTTAGAGGCTGGGTCTTTTGATTTAGCTCTTTATTCAGTTCACCAGGCTTACTCTGTTGTGTTAATTAAGAAATGAAACATGCCTTACAGAATCCAGGTGAGAGGTTATAGCACCTTGGTGGAACACAGAAATGAGAAAAGATGCATTGAAGGGGTAATAACAGTTTCACTTTACCCATGTCCTTCCTTCCCCAAGACAACACAGAACAATGCTGAGAAAGATCCCCTGGACCAATGAATTCTCCCTTGAGGGAAAGAAAAAAAGCAAAGTGAGGGTGTGACATCCCAGCCTTTCAGGGTGCTACCGAGAGAATCACTTTTTCATGCCTCTGCCAGAACACTGAGGGAATCATCTCTCAATAGCTAAGAACAAATACCACTGCACAGGTCTCAATAGCTGGTCTTAGTACCCCAGTAACAGATCCCACCTGCTGGCCCAGCCAGAACCTTTGGCCAGGCTGACTGGTGAAGGGCTTTCTTTGCCAAAGCTGGTCTGTAAAGACTGGGCAAGCTAACTGCTTCTTAAGATGCGCAGACACCAATGCAAAACTACAGAGATCATGAAGAATCAGGGAAATGTGACACCACCAAAGAAACAAAAAAATGGAGAACTACAGCATACGGGATATAGTCAATAATATTGTAATAACTATGTACCATGCCAGATGCGTACTTAGAATTATTGGGGTCATCACTTTGTAAATTATATGATTGTCTAACCACTATGCTGTGCACCTGAAACTCATATAAAATAATATTAAATGTCAACTATAATTGAAAAATGACATTTAAAGAATTAAAGATAAATACATAAGTACATTTCGGGGGGAAATGGAGAACTTTGAACTGCCTAACAAGGAATTCAAAATAATTATCTTAAAGAAGAAGCTCAGTGAGCTACAAGAAGACAATTAGATAACTAAATGAAATCAAGAAAACAATACATAAACAAAATGAATTCAACAAAGAGATAGAAACTATAGAAAAGAACCAAAGGAAATCCTGGAGCTGAAAAATACAATGACTGAACTGAAAAAGATCAGTAAATAGCTTCTACAGCAGACTCGATCAAGCAATAGAAAAAAATCAGAGAACTTGAGAATAAAAAAAAAAAAAATGAAGAAAGCCTACATGAATTAATGGAACACCATAAAGTAAAACTATACGGGATAACCAAAAGTAGGTTTACTGTTGTAATATAAATAAATAATAACACAACAATTAAAAAGTAATTTTATTTCATAATTCCTCTTTGAAGAAATTTCATTCTGTCTCTGTTGCCATGATAGAATTTATTCACTAGTGTTCAAATTTGGAAACATGGTAGAGGGTAGGGTTCTAATATTTTTTAAGTATATTTTTACTTATTTCAGAGAGAGGGAGGGAAAAAAAGAGAGAGAGAGATAGAAACATCAGTGATGAGAGAGAATCATTGATTGACTGCCTCCTGTACACCCCCTATTGGGGATCAAGCCTGCAACCCCTTGCATGTGCCCTGACTAGGAATTGAACCAGTAACCTGGTTCATGGGTCGATGCTCAACCACTGAGCCACACCGGTCGGGCTAGGGTTCCAATTTTAAGAAGTTAAGTTGCTATCACATGGTTTTGTTGGTTCTTTATTGTATTGAGTTTATAAATAAAAAATTCACAGGGATATATTATTTTTGGCTAAAAGTATATAGTTTGGACAGGGCTAGTAAAACAAAATAATGACAAAGACTGCTTTATACTGAAGCTTTCCAGAATTCTCCCAATTTAAGGCATTTGTCTTCATTCCATGCAGTTCCCTTATTTCATCTCCTTCAGTTACTACCTTTCTTCCCCCAATAATAAACATATTTTCAAATCCACCGAGTTGATGTCAGAACTTTTTGACATGAACCATCAGTTTGTATCCTAATTTAATGTTTAAGATTTCTACTTTAAAAATACAAGCAGAAGCTGCTATAGCTGCAAGCTGCTTGGTAGCTCTGTATATTAAGACCCAAGAGCATGTTGCTAATATAACAATAAATCTAGTTGGTATTAGGTCATTATATAACACATGTGCATTCTCTCTCTCTCTCTCTCTCTCTCTCTCTCTCTCTCTCTCTCTCTCTCTCCTTTCTCTCTCTCTCTCTTTCTTTCTCTTTCCTAGAAAGGATTTTCTAGTTACAAGCTGAGATAAACTGTCTTTGGGAGTGGAGAGGGTATCACATGTGTAATCTTGCTTGTTTCATCAACTTCTAAATTCATACCTGACACTGAAACCTAGAATGAGAATCTGTTAGAACCTCCAGTGAACTAGAATCACTGATAAATGACTTTATTTTCCACTTCCCTATATTAATGGTATCGTAAGGTGTAGTATGCTCTGCTTTTTTTTTATATAAGTGGATTTTTTTCTCTAGTTTGCTTATAGAAAACATTATTAGGAAGAAAAGAGCTTAAATAAGTTCATATATTCTTTGGAGGGTATTTCCTATGTGATTCTGATTTTGTTCTTTCAACTGGTATATTTGTCGTATTTCCAAACCATGTCTAATGGAAACATTTTCTTTCAGGATATCCTTCTCATTAATGTAGTAATTGAACAAATGATCTGTGATACTGATCCTGAGCTAGGAGGTGCTGTTCAGTTAATGGGACTTCTTCGTACTCTGATTGATCCAGAGAACATGCTGGCTACAACTAATGTAAGGAATTATTCTGAATTTTTTTTTTTAAGTTTTGATCTAATCAGCTGTAGGTGTTTTTTAAATGTAATTGTAAATATAGAAATTTTGAAAATGTGTACAATATTGAAAAGCAATAAATAGTTACGTATTTGTATACTTGATATTCAAGTAGCAATGGTATTCCTATAGCAGTTCACTTGTCAGAATGCAATCTTGTAATGTAGAAAATCTTAGTGAAATGTTAGCACTTCTGTTTATGACCCTTGGCCTCTGTATGTTAACTTCTTAAAAATTAATATACAACAATGTGAATATACTTAACATTAGTGAACTATAAATGTAAAGATGGTTAAATGGTAAGTTTTGTTGGTTTTTTTATTATAATAAAAAAGGAAAAAATATGCGACATCATATAGTGCATGTACACAAACCTAAATAGTATAGCCTACTACACACCTAGGCTATTGGGAATATTGCCATTGTATATGTTTTTTGTCATTGACCAGACTGTCATTATGTAATGCATAAATAAAACATTAAAAATATATCCTCTTTATTATCTAAATAAATTATACTTATAAAAGTACTTACAATTGATATAAGCTATAACATGAATTGTTTATTAAATCATTCCTTCATAATTTTTTTTAAAAAAGGAAAACAATGTGTATGAATGGTCTCAACTGAATAGTAAAAAAAGCCAATAAAAATAGAAAGACTTAAGGAACTATCCCAAAATATTAATACTAATTGTCTCAAACTAATGGGATATTTTTTTCTTTATATAATGCCCTCATATTTAGAAAACATGTGTATTATTTTTAAATTATATACAAGTATATTGGGCCAGTTGTATTAGAAAGTAGTAGCCCAGAAAATAAAAAATCATTATTTTCTAAATTTCCAAAAATATTTTAAAAATAGATTTAAATTCTGTTCTGTTTATAGTGGCTTGATAAATTGATTTGGTGGTTTTCCAAATTTGGATACATTGTGAAATAGGGGTATCAACTTTTAAATAGTTAAGTTGCTCTTATATTGCTTGATAGATTCTTTATTGCATTTCAGATCATAGCATATTTGAAAAAAATTATTCTAATTTCCTAAAAACAAATGTTTTTAATACTATCTGATCTTTTTCTTACTTTCATTTTTATTTGAATATGAAATAGATTTGATTTTTTAATTCTGCAGAAGTAAGATTAAGGTGTATATAACTAGTTTTTTGGTTCTTTCACAGTATCTTAAAGTGTCTGTTGTTTGTGTATAACCCACACTGCTAATTCTTTTTTATTTTCTCACACTGCTAATTCTTAAAGATATGTTATTAATTGTAAAGGTAATAAAGTATTTTTTAAATTCTTTGTTTCAGAAAACTGAAAAAAGTGAATTTCTAAATTTCTTCTACAACCATTGTATGCATGTCCTCACAGCACCACTTTTGACTAATACTTCAGAAGACAGATATGAAAAGGGTAGGGTTTCTTATCTGCTTATGATTTCTGTTTTTAAAGAGTGAAATAAGTATTATAAGTGACAAGCTGTTTACTTAGTTCTTTATTTGGTGTAGTTTATATATTCACAAATCATCAGCTACAATTTTGGGCTTCAGTTTATTAAAGTGGAGTGATAACCTAATGATTTTTTTTATTAAATCTTTATTGTTGAAAGTATTACACATGTCCCTTTTTTCCCCCCATTGACCCATCTAAAGTTATTTTTTAAGCAGTCTGAGCACAAATCCTACTATGGTTTTATGTACTTCCCATTAATTATTCATAGTTGTGTACATCACATTTGGCAACAATTTTTATTGATTTCTACTGTATTTCTGTAGTCTATAAATCTATTGTATTTCATCAGTTTGCAATATTTAAATAATGTAATCATACTACCAAATATAAGTAGTGTAAACAAAACCATTAATTCTTATCAGAATATAACTCGACTTATGAAATGAGATATGTGAAGGACATATTCTCTTAGACAGTTGGTTAATTTGAGTCAGTTAAGAGAATGTTTACTAAACTAATAAAGTTGTAGAAGAGGCACACCCATATAATATCATCAATTCTATTTCTGAGTATATATCCTAGGGAACATTTTTGCATATGCATGACAGATACAAGAGTGCTGTTGCTTTGTTCATGGAGGAAAATTAAAGTGTGGTATATGTATATATTGGCAGTTAAAATAATTGAATATATTTGTGTCATCTGACTAGTTCTCAAAAACGTAAACTTGAATGGGTAAAAAATTGCAGAATGGTTCCATTTACATAAATTAAAATAAATACACTTTTAACATTCAATTTAAAATAAAACACTTCCAGCATAGAGAAATATTTAGATAATAGCTTGACAGACATCCATATACATCCTATTGGCTCTCCCATTCTCATTCCACCCCACCTACCAATATCCCTCAAGGAATGCTAAATTTGGAGTTTATCACCCCTATGGTCGTTTATGTTATTAAGACATGTATAATGCATTCCTTTTCATGTTTTCAAACTTGATATGCATTGATTTCTATTGTGTATATTTATTCTGCAATTTTTTTCTTTTTACCCACTGCTTTTTGTTTTTTAATCCTCACTGGAGGATATTTTTGGAAGGAGCGGGGAGAGAGAAACATCGATCGGTTGCCTTTTATTGATTTCAGAGAGGAAAGGAGAGGGAGAGAGAGATAGAAACATTGATGATGAGACAGAATCATTGATCAGCTGCCCCTGCACGCCCCACACTGGGGATCAAGCTCGCAACCTGGGTATGTGCCCTGACTGGGAATCGAACTGTGACCTCCTGGTTCATAGGTCGACACTCAACCACTGAACCTTGCTGGCTGGGCCTGATCAATTCTCTTTAATCATTGATGTTTCTGTATCTCTCTCCCTTTCCCTTCTTCTCTCTGAAATCAATAAAAACATTTTTTAAAAAATTCAAAGCATAAATCATCTATTATTAACATTTGTGTTATTATAGAACTTAAGAAATATCTATATGGATAGACATTCAGATTGTTGGAGGATGGCTGAGAGAAGATAAAAGCTGACATATCAGTCTTATCTCTGTAATCTCATTTTTTATGAGAACATTTATAATTGTCTTTCAATATCTTGTCTGTAACAAGTTCTGTAAAAGACTGCAGATAGAGGTATAATATTTGACTGAATATAATAACAACTAATTCTTAGTGGTTATTATGTGGGTAAAGGAGATTATGTGCTTTATATATTATAGTGCCAGGGAAGTATGAGATATTATTACTGAAGTAACTGATTTTAAATTTTTTTATTAGATAATATAGTTGGATCTAACAAAAACAGCATGATTTGTCCCGGTAAGTATATGTTTTTATTTTATGAACTAATGCAAATAGTAAACTTTTTCCTCCTCAGAGTATAATTTACTTGTACAAAGCTAATAAGAAAGGCTTATGTTCAACAAAAACAGAATCCAAAAAGACACTTTTTTTCTTTATTACAAAGAAAATATTCCACTTTATCCAATATAAAAAATGGAAAACCATTTGGAATTAGGTTTTTGTTTGTTTCTGTAGATTTAGAACTTGTTTTTTGATATTTTTTGAGAAGATGTCTGGACATTGGAGATTTAGTTTGTGCTTATTTTTGAAATCTAGTAAACTAAGACCAATTAGTTAGGAATTAGTGTTTATAAGAGCCTTATGTTTAAAATTTATTTATAAATCTGAGTGGAAACACTTGCTTTTACTTGTAACATGCATACCAGGTATGGGCCTGGTAGTATAGAAAATAGCCTGTGTACCCAGCATCCTGTCTGTTCTGCCAGGTTCATCAAAGCTGTAGAAAATCCAGTTTCAAAGGAGACAGTTCAGATATTGGATGGGTAATTTTAATTAATACTGTAGATCATTGTCACAAAATATTTTATAAGTAAAATTTGGGAATTGAGAAATTAAAATAGCTTAATTGTAAGGTACTAGTTCAAGTGTTGGTTGTTATACAAATTGGTCCAGAGCAAGTAAGACTTTACTTGATTTAAAGTAGAAAAGATTTTTGAAATACAGAATTGTATTTTGTATATTTAATGGTCATTCTGTTATTTAAAAGAATGTTAATTTATTCCTGAAAAAATAAAATAGTTGTACTAAGGTGATGTCAGTTATTTTTTTCTATTCTACAAGACTATAATTCCATAAATTGCTCACAGTTTAATATTTTCTTATCTAAAACTTTTATAATAGGTGTAGGTAATTACCTATATAAGCCCCTCAATTATATTCAATTTTGATACTCAGGAAGCAGTTTGAAATCATTCCATGAATGTATAAACCAAAGCCTCTTAAAAATAAAGCTAGTATATTTCAGTAGGCCTCACATGGGTATTATGGTTTGATGTTAAAAAGATAAGTGTTTTAAAAAAAACCTGATGTAACATTTTTCACTTGATATTCAAGTAGCCAAAAATGTCCTTTCCTTAAAGATATTCTTAAAGAAAGCATATTAATTTTTCTTGGGAAATTTGCATTGCACCATTTCAGGCAAAAAGTTTGAGGTACATTCTTCTTTACTGTGGACCCTTTTATAGATTTATTAATATTAACTACTACAGTAGTATGTATTAAACATTACCAAGAAAATCTCAGTTCATTGAGGGTTTTATTATCATGTTTGTAAACTTTTATTGAGAGTTTTTTCCCTCTTAACATTATTAAATATTTTATACAGGAATTTGGTGTACAGGACTGGCTCTTAAGCTCTTATTTGCTAGTTACTAGAAAAGTATCTAGTAACTAGGTAAAATTGACAATGCTTCTGGAGAGTCTGCCTAATGAAAAAGTAAAAATCTATAGCTTCTTTAATTGATATAAAAATGAGAAGGAAATATAATTTTACTTTTGTTCTAAAATATAGGATATGAGCTTTATTCCTTTTATTGAGATGTATTGCAATATTTGATTTTCATGTGATGACTTTTCTTTGTAGATAATTATCAAACAGCACAGCTGCTTGCTTTAATTTTAGAGCTACTCACATTTTGTGTGGAACATCACACATATCACATAAAAAACTATATTATGAACAAGGACTTGCTAAGAAGAGTCTTGGTCTTGATGAATTCAAAGCACACTTTCCTGGCATTGTGTAAGTAACAATTTAAGTGAACGGTCTAGTAAAATATTTTAAGGAACAACATTTTTAATAGAGATAAAAGCCAATGATAAAACCCATGTGAATTTATTTTTTAGCAGTATATTTGCTATTAAAAAGATGATTATGAGAAATACTGATCTTTTATTTAATGGATAAGAGGAATAGGTCATAGTGCTTCCCCACCCACATATATTTGCTCACATTTAGATTCAATTAGCTTATTAATTGGGATCCCTGTGCAAAGATAGTATTTTACTAATAAAACGAGTCCTACTATCTTTTACGTCTGCTTTGTCAAATTGTCATTTAGTAGTGACTCTATATTTTTGAGATATGGGCCTTGATATATTTTTGTTGTGTAACTCAGGTTATTTATTGAACTTGTAAAATACTTGCAACAATGTTGATTTTTGGAAAACTAAATTTTTCTTTCCTCTTCATAATTTCACTTGCAAATAGAAATAAATAAGCTTTGTTCTCCTTCCAAGTAAAAAGAGTTATATGGGTATTTTCTGAGCATAAAAATTATAGTATAAACGTAAGTATTAACTTAATGTATAAAGAAAGGTTAATCTGCCTAATACTTCTTTTATTTTTAAGGCCTTAAAGTCTTCACTACCTGTACTGTTAACTACCTGTACTGTTTATTTTCCATATTTGTACAAATTTACATAAACATATTCACACATGGGGTTTTTTATTTTCTTTTTACAAAAACGGGCTTATACTAACACACTTATAAGTCCCTTAATATTACTGTAGGGAAGTGGATATGGTGTGAACCAATTTTTGTTTCCTAAACACAGTTGAGTAATATTTCTTAGAGTGGTTCTTCCACATTTATTTTACCATGCTCTATTCCCAATAATGGGATTGCCAGAACAAAATGTTTATATATTTTAATATGTCCTTTTAAATTTTAATTTAACATATAGCTTCCAGATTTCTTTCCCAAAGAATAAAGCACTTGATATTCTTCTAGCACTTGAAGTTACTGGTTTTTTAAATATTATCAAACTAATGATGGAAAATGTAGTATTCACTTTGTGTATTAATTTACATTTTTCGTGACAAAATTTTTTTATTTTTTAGTGCTTTTGTATTTTCTCTGTTATACCCACACTGTTCTGAGTATTACCAACATTTGTGTTTTGAGGTTTTCGTGTATTTTTTAATCTCTTTACTATGGAGCTACCTGCCTGGGTAGTTTATTTATCTTCCAATAGCCAATTATGGGGGGTGGGGGGGTTATTAGCTCTGGCTACTAATTTGTACAGGTTTTGAATGATCTTTCCCTATTTTTTTCAAAGCCCAATATTTTTTAGTGCACAATTTTGCTTTTTATTCTAGAAGACTATATACATTATTTTACTTAAAAATACTTGTATAATGATTAATATTAGTAAGACCATTGACTTATTCCCTGTCTTATTTTTAATTAGGTGCTCTTCGTTTTATGCGGCGGATAATTGGCCTTAAAGATGAATTTTATAATCGTTACATCACGAAGGGAAATCTTTTTGAGCCAGTTATAAATGCTCTTCTGGATAATGGAACTCGGTACAATTTGTTAAATTCAGCTGTTATTGAGTTATTTGAATTTATAAGAGTGGTAAGTTTATATTAAAGAATTCTTAGTAAAGTAGAATAATTATATATTTAGTGATGTTAATATTTTTAAATTGTGAAATTTAGCATAGTCTTTGAAGCCATATTTATTATATAATCTTCTTAGTTCCATTTTTATTTTCCAGGTGTTTCAGGGTGAAATTTGGCATATGTGGACATTTCAGTCAAGCATGCCATTCATGTGATCTCTTTCATCAATTGTAGGGGTCATGATAAAAATGAATAGAAAGATTGAAAATAATTTGTTGGACACTCATATGAGATGCATAAAAATAGGATATTATGGAGTTTTAAGTTGAAGAGATCAGGGAGTTAGATGGATTACTCCAACTGCCTTATTTTACAGATGAGGGACTTGAGATGCCCAACATAATTAAGTGACCTATTCAAGAGCATCCATTTGGTTAAGAGCACAGTCAGGGTTTGAAGTTATGTTACAACTCAATTTCAGACAACAAAATATTTGTGATACCAACACGGATAGTGGCCACATGGTTAGAAAGAACTTGAAAAAAGAAAGTCAAAGCTAGAAATTCATTTTCTAGTTTTGATTCTGACGAATCAGATTTCTAGTGATGACATGGTATTTGAGCAAATGGATTATTTTTCTAATATTGGTCACTTGCCAAGAGTATGATACTCAAAAGGATGAAGAGGATAGAACTACTACTTTTAGCCTTTAGAAAAGAGGAAATATAGGTGTTTTTTGTTTTGTTTGTTATTGTTTTTGTTATTTTTCTAAAAATATTGTTAACTAGCTCCAATTCACCAAGTATCTGAACCCAGCTTCACAGTACACTTTCTAATGAATCAGAGATTAACTTTTACATTTTTTTCCTTTGAAATTTTTAATGGGATACTAATAAATCATAGGGTTGACAAACCCATTCCTATTCCTGTGGTTGATTTTGTCTTTCTGAAAATACAAATGGTTGATAAATGTACATTGAATCCTAAAATTTATCTTTTTGTTGAGTGTACAACACAGACCATTTTACCTAGATTTCTAATTTTTCTTCTTTGAATTTTTTTTTTTTTTTTTTGAGCTGTCCAGGAAAACTCGTGTAAAGACTTAAAATCCTTTATGCAGTCAGATTATGGTAGATCATTTAAAGAAGTGGCCTGTGTGTTTCTTATTATAGTATTAATGTCCTGAATCACAATTTTAATTATTTTAAATAATGAGCCTGCTTTGTACCCATTCATTGCAATGATCATTTAGAATGGTTCATTTGGAATTTAGAAATTGTCACTACCAGTTTATTTCACGTATATTATACCATTGGAAGGAAGACTGGGAATAAACTAGTATTCAAGTTAATAGTTTATCCAATCTGTATAGGTAATGTAGTCTGAGGTATCTTACGAGTATATTTTAGGTAAGGCTTATCCATTTTCATAGATAGGGTATCATGTTAAATGAGAAGTCCTTAAGTAATACCTAACATTTATTGAAAATGTAATTTCAAAATTTGCTCTTGATCAGGCCATTCAACTTCTCTCAGAGCCTCAACTTTCCTTTTCTATAAAATCGGTATAATAAAGCTTATTATGTGAAAGTGCTTTTTAAATTGCAGAGTGCTACGTAAGTGTGAAAAATGAACAGAAGGCATATATTAAACCCATTTACTTTTGAAATGTTCTTTATAATCCCCCAGAAGGGCTCCAGTGAATTGCTTCTCCTTTTTTCCAAGTTTTCTGTGGAGTCCTGGCTCATGTATAAAGAAACTAGAACATTTATTTTTGGAAGGTGATTTTGAAAAACCTTTTTTGATCAGTTTTGGAATTTTTAAAATTTTTAAGTCTTTCTCATAACAAGCATTGTATTATATTTGAAATCTAAATTTTGTGCTTATACAGGAAGATATCAAGTCTCTTACTTCACATATAGTTGAAAATTTTTATAAAGCACTTGAATCGATTGAATATGTTCAGACATTCAAAGGATTGAAGACTAAATATGAGCAAGAAAAAGACAGACAAAATCAGAAACTAAACAGGTATTGTTTAAGTATATTGCATTTATAGCATATAAATTTATGTCCAAAATCTTACATAGTTGGATTTGAAATTTACCCAGGAATTTTCTTTCCATCATTAGATAGGACAGGATTATATGTAGGAGGGTAGATATCCTCCCTATCCCAAATTTTTTATATGAAAAATTACTGCTCCATATTGTAACTCAAGATAAATTTTAATTAATAAATATTAACCAACTAAAGTTATTTCAGCTCCTCTAGATTATACATAATTATTATCAATTTTAATCATATCATGAATTTTAAGTCATTACTCAGTATTTATGGTATGTTTCTTACAGTGTACCATCTATATTGCGTAGTAACAGATTTCGCAGAGATGCAAAAGCCTTGGAAGAGGATGAAGAAATGTGGTTTAATGAAGATGAAGAGGAGGAAGGAAAAACAGTTGTGGCACCAGCGGAAAAATCTAAGCCAGAAGATGATTTTCCAGATAGTTATGAAAAATTTATGGAGACTAAGAAAGGTATTAAAATTTTGAATTTTTAAATAGTGCACCCTCTTATAACTAATACAAAAATTATTCATTTGCTTGTAAAAGTCTGTCCTTGTGTATAAAGCATAAAAGACAGTTTATGCTGAATCACAGTTTTCAAATTATGCACTTTTTCTAAATTTGGGATATCTTTTGATGTTTTGAAGCTTGCCATTTTACGATAGTCTTTATTTGCTATTTAGAAATTGCATTGCCTACTTATGCTTTGCCTTCTGTGAACAGTCTTGGCTTCTTTTCTATTCTGAATCTCCAATAATAACAGACACCATATAGATCCATAGAAACTTTCCAGAGCTCTCCACCTTTTACTGCCAAGGAAACTAAGCTTGAAGTCACTTTGCTCTTTGAAATTTTAAAATCATTATAAAAGTTTCTTTTTATTTACTTTTTTTATTGTGGTGACATTGGTTAATAAAATTATATAGCTTTCAGGTGTACAGTTCTATAATACATCATCTGTATGTTGCATTATGTGTTCACCACCCCAAGTCAAGTCTCCTTCCATCACCATTTATCTCCTCTATACCCTCTTCTACCTCCCCCCACGCAAGTTTCATAAAGATACAATATCAAGAGAAATAAAAGTAAAATTTCCAATTTTTCCAAAGAATTAATCACTTTAATTCTCTGTCCTGAGAAATTACCATTATTGGAGTACTGTCCTGCATATGTCATCTAAATGTTTAATAAAAATTTATATCTTGAAAAGGAAAAAGCATTTTCTAGACTTTATATAAGTTTGTGATTTTGAATGTGAGATTTCTAAGTATTTGTTAGGTTTCACTGAGTTATTACATTTTTCCCTGAAATTTGCTCTCAGCCTCATTCATTTTCCACTCATTAATACCTTAAGTTCCATTTATTTTAGGTTGCAGGGGCAAATAGCCTATTAAAATGTCCTAAGGAATAGGCACCTTTTAGTAGCCAGATTCTTCTACCTTTACTCATTATAGGCACTGTGCTGACTGACTACTGCCAAAAGAGGCAATGAGGCAAAACTTGAAGTACTATGTCCAGTTAAGAATCCTGTATAATAAAGGCTAATATGCAAATTGTCCCCTCAACTGGGAGTTCACCCAGGGGGGCAGCCAGCCGCCCACAGCTCCTCCCCCAACTGGTCCCACCCACCCCCCCCATCGGCCCCCATACACACACACACACCCTGATCGGGGGTGGGGCTGGCCATCCATCCAACTGCAGTCCCTACCCCCAGCCAGCCCGTCCCAATCGGCCCCGATTGGGGTGGGTCAGCCAGATCCCACCTGTGCATGAATTCTTGCCCTGGGCCTCTAGTCATATATAAAAAATATAGTAGCAACTAGGTGTTAAAGGATGGTAGACACCTATCTCATAAAAGAAACCCACACAGGAACCTAGTATAGTCAGGAAATAAAAGACTGATAGACATGATCATATCATTTTCTTTAGGCATTTGAAATACTAACTTGTGGGAAAGATTATTATGTATTTACAATAGAAGTATAGAGTCAGTGGAAGCTGCAGTGAGACAAAGAGTCAGACAATTAATGAGTCCTTGGAAGTGTCCTGGATCCGGCTGTGTAGAATTCTAGCATAGGATGGCTGATTTGTTATATGATTCTTAAGGTCCTTTCTAATCCTGAGATTTCTAAGATTCCAACTATACATATCATACTCTTCTACTCTTTTAGCTCTTATAAAGCAAAGACAGTGTTTTCTAAGTTTTTAAATTACTGTTCTTTTGGGATGCTTTGACTTAGCAATATTTACTGATATAGGTTCAAAATTTTACTTTTGTTTTAGCAAAAGAAAGTGAAGACAAGGAAAACCTTCCAAAAAGGACATCTTCTGGTGGCTTCAAATTTACTTTCTCCCACTCGGCCAGTGCTGCTAATGGTGCCAACAGTACAAACAGTAAATCTGTAATGGCACAGGCACCACCAGCAAGTTCCAATGGATCCTCTTCCAAAACGGCAACCTTGCCTTCATCAGTAACGGCCACCAAGGTATGTGAACCTTCTCTGCACATAAACTTTTCTTTTTTTCATCTGTAAAAAATTATATTTACTGAAGAAAATTTGGATAATAAAAATAATCTCAAAGAAGAAAATGTTGCACAAGTCATCAGATAATATGACTGCTAACATGTGATTGATTTTTCTTTAGGTATGTGGGTTTCTTTATCTGACCTATACTAGTAATTGAGGTCTTTCTATAAACAGTTTTCTATCCTGATTTTATGTCTTTACTGTAATAATTTGTTATTAAAACATTGTTGATGACTGTAAAATTTCATTTTACTTATCTGTATCATAATATTTGTAAGCATCCCCTCCCTCCAGTAATATTTCAGATATCTGTTCATAGTCTTGCCTTTTAAAAGTTAGCTTATGTTTTCTTGATATGAATGAATCTTTAGTTAAGGATATTACCTTTTGTCATTAACATAGCAAATGTATTTCCCGTTGGTAACTTTTTTTTTTAAATATATTTTATTGATTTTTTACAGAGAGGAAGAGAGAGGGATAGAGAGTTAGAAACATCGATGAGAGAGAAACATCGATCAGCTGCCTCTTGCACACCCCCTACTGGGGATGTGCCCACAACCAAGGTACATGCCCTTGACCGGAATCGAACCTGGGACCTTTCAGTCACAGGCCGACGCTCTGTCCACTGAGCCAAACCGGTTTCGGCCCGTTGGTTACTTTTTTTATGAACAAGTTTAAATTGTATATGAAACTTTTTTCTTTTATTTACATTTTTATTATATGTAACCATCCTTTTCCCCAAAATGGAGTAGCTTACAATAAAAAGGCATAAACCAGGGCAACTGTTAGTAAAAGGGTAAAAGGACAAGAAGTGGGAAATGCCATAGTAGAAAACCTAAATGAAGTGATGCTTTTTGTTTTGAACACAAAGTACAGGTCTCAGGTATTTGTACTTTGTGTTCAAAGTACAAACTAGAATCCTTATTCAGTATTAGAGTGAGGTGTGCTCTTGAATTTTATTCACAGAAGTAGCATTTTTAATGGAATTCTGCTTTTGAAACACATTTTATGATTTTTTTTTACTAGAAATTTTAAAATTAGTTTTCACTCTTTGATAGGACAATTTAGTATAATATTGTGACACTGTATTAAGGATATTTACTGTGGAGTTACATTGTTTGGGTTCAACTCTTGGCTCTGCCTTTTACTAGCCGTTTGATCTTAAGTTATTTAACCTCTCCAGGCCAATGAGAAGAACCTATTGATACGGACTTCATATAAAGAATTACAGCAAGTGCTCTGCTTTTTCCAGGGAGTGTTATATGTAGTTTTGGTTTGGTTTTTTACTGGATTAACTAGTCTACTCTACTTGGCAAGTAGAAACTTACCTGTTGGTGTTCTGAGAGCCTAGAGAGGAAAGAGAGCTTAGAGTGAGGGTGGGGTATCTCTGCTCAGTATACAAAATTTAAATTCTTCCATTTTCAACCTGGTGCTTTACCCTTGCCCTTTCCTGTGCCTGCAGTGCAGAGCCTTTCTGGTTCATTCTCTTTGTAGTTGGTGGTGATGGGAGAGCAGAAGTCTCCTGGAGAAGGGGGGATGCAGGTGAGGGAATGAATGGATTGTAGAATTGAGGACTCAGTTGTCTGTTTTAATGACATCACTTAACTGTCTTCCCTGCTTTCCCCCGTGTTTTGGTGCCTTTACTTCCTACTTCTTTCTTGGGTTAAGTCAAATCATATCTTTCTTGACATTCTCCTCTGTTAAAAATGAGTTATTAACTCTTGCCTCTGATTTCTCTTTCCCAAAAATGCCTTGATAGCTTTTATCTGTTTTCTCCTTTCCTGCATCATCTTTGTTAAAATATACTTTTTCAAATTTATTTTGTATTTGTGTGTGGTGATATTTTGTTGTTGTTGTTTCCTTTTTTAATTACTTTTATTTTCCTGAGATTTCAGGAAACAATGGAAGTAAATGCATTTATCAGTCTTCTAGCAACTTAGCTTGACCTCTCCTCTAATTATACAAATGTAATACTTTTTAAAAGTTAGCACTAAAAAGAAAAAAGTAGATGAATTTTATTTATCAATACAGATGCAAAAATCCTTAACAATTTAACATATCCATATGATATTCCATATACAAAGATTATTCTCAATTTCATTAATAAATGAGGAAAGCTGTTGTCAGAAACACAATTTTTTAAAGATAATACGATAGTCTTGGAAAGCAATCTAAATGTTCAGCAGGGAATATTCACACCATGGAATACTAGGTTTTAAAGGAATGAAATAGAGCTTTGTCTACTAATATCAAAAGCTTTCCACAATGTATTTTCAAGTGAATACAATTACACAAGGGTAGACATAATTGCTGTCTGATATTTGTTTAAAAATAGCACATGTATAGCTGTATATTAAAATCTGTAATTCATCCAATTCTTCAGAGTATGCATTTTGGATTACAGGCTTTTTACTTCCAGTATTTCACATTTTGTATTTTTATTTGTTTTTCAGTAAAATGAGATTTTTAAAAAGTGTATATGAATTTGTTTATGGTGTGTGTGTGTAGATAAGCGATACAACTGAAAATTAAATTTTGTAGCTGTGTTTTAGATAGAATATTAATCTTAAGCAAATAAATTTTCTTTATTTTTTTTAAATTCTATTTATTGAGTTTTAGAGAAAGAGAAGGAGGGAGAGAAACATCGATTTGTTGTTCCACTATTTATGCATTTATTTATGCTTCTTGTATGTGCCCTGATCAGGGATTGAACCCGCAAGCAACTTTGGCATATCGGGATGACGGTCTAACCAACTGAGCTACTCAGCCAGGGTTGGGGGGAACATTTTAAATGTTAACCATTTGGATCTGAAAAGTTTGTACATTATGATATATAATCCTAAGCATAATTAAAACTTGCCTTGATAAGTTGCTGTCATTTTTGTGAATAATCGACTGTTGTCTTTTTTTATGCTGTAATTGTTTTCTACTTCCTCCTGTCCAATTTGACTTAGAAACCAAATAAACAAATAATAATGATGTCAGTAACAGCATCTAATATCAATTATTGAACTAACTATATAATAAGCACTGTGCCAAGGACTTTACATGTTTTGTTTTCAAAATAGTTCAATAAGGTCTAAGTGCTACTATTATACTAATTTCATAAATAAGGAATCTGAAGCATAAAAATCACTTGCCCCCAAGGTCATGTACCTAAAAAGTGGTGGCATTGGAATTTGAAGTCAGGTAGTCAGACTACAATCAATATATTCTTAACAATTTAGCAATACTACTTCTTGCTTATAAAACTTGTGTGTTAAGCTGAAAATGAAGCAGAATGATTCTCACGTTTTATTTAGTTCACAGACGTTCAGATAACCATTTCTAGCTGCTCCCAGGCCTTTGTTGATTAATATTACAGTGTTTCAGTTATATTCTGGTAAAGTGTTAATGCCAGATACCTAGATTCTTTAGGGATGACAGTACTTAGTGTTTGAAATAAATACAGTGCTTACAATTGCCCCTTTAACCTGTAGGACATGTGTATAAGTTTCATGTGATTCATTTAAAATGAAAGCAAAACAGAGGACATATAATTTTCTGGGTAAAGTGTCCAGGCCTTTTGATAGGACTTTCAAAGGGGTTCATTACTCATAAAAGGTCAAGCACCTGAATTACCTCATTCTTACTTTTCTTTTGTTTAGAAAGAGGTAGCCCTAAAATTTTTATTCATTAGTGTCTAGGAACCATTTCATGTGTTTATTATTGTCAGCCATTTGAAATCACTGTACTTAGTGATAAAATATATAATGAGTAACAGACTCAGAAGAGACTTCTTGTCACTGACTGGCTATTTTCATTTAAAATTAGAGAAATGAACTAGTTTCCTCTCCAGGGTCCTTCCAGCTCCAAATGTCATGATTCTTTGTCCAGCCCTACTATTTGGAAATATTTTTCCACAGTGAAATTTTGCTGAATTGAATTGTGAGGTATCATTAAAAATTCAAAAGAAATAGAAAAGTTGAGGATAATTGAGAGTGCCACCATTTATTACTAAGTGTTCATCATTTCAGGCAGTTCTTTTACCAAATTCAGTATATCTAATTAAGTTACATGTTTTTAAAAAAATTTTTTATTCTCCAATAGGGAAGTTTGGTTGGTTTAGTGGATTATCCAGATGATGAAGAGGAAGATGAAGAAGAAGAAACATCTCCCAGGAAAAGACCTCGCCTTGGCTCATAAAATATTTACTGGGGACCTTCAACATGTGGTCTCACTAAAATGCTGCAACTGTTAATGAGCTGAAAATCTGAATCAGAAAGCTTTCTCACTTGAACTTACAAAAATACAAGGAGTAGCAACAGACATTCGGTATATCAGCAAGGAGAGTTTACTTCTGTAAAAAAAAAACAGGCTTCCCAGGAATTTGATCGCTTGCTAGTAATTAAGGGGTTTGCCTTATAGGCTGACAAAAAAAAAAAAGGTTAATAGCCAGAACCTGGGAGATAGCTTCTCAGCAAGGAAGCTCTCAGGTTTGGGGATGGTTTGCGGGGCGGGACAAGGTTGATAAAATAATATTAATACAGGGTTGCTCCAGGGGGGTATCGATGTAGAAACAATTATAAAACTTCATTTGAAAACCCAACTTGTATAATGGTGCTGGCCATGTTCTTTTAATCAGTTGCCTCTTTTTAAAAGAAATTTTTATGGAAAACAGATTCAACTATCATTTAAAAAAAAAATGAAGCTGTTGAGACCATTTCTTTGAAGATTTAACAGAAATTCAGCCTGTCCATGTAGTTGGAGGGAAGTACACCCTGTATTACAGCACATGTTGAGTTTTCTACACCAGGAATTTTCATATGTATTTTGATGAAAACAAGCTGGATTCAAAATGGACAGTTTTGTTAATGTAACTTGAAAATCAGCACTTTCGGAGATAACAGATGCCAAGAATCAGTACAATAGTATTCCAAAATGATTTTCTCCGGAAATGGAAGTAGATTGAACAAAATGTTTTCAACTGCCTACCAGTACAGTCTTTTGTGGAAGACACTTTGAAGTTACTTTCTGCTTTGTTAGTACATGGTCTCTCCAGAGCTGCAGGCAATTTTTAAAGTGTAATTTATAAAGACTGACATACAAAGAACAGTGCTGAATTAAGCAGAACTTAATTATCTAGAGACCATTTTGATCCAAGAAGTTACTTCATTGTCAGAGTCAGTATGCAGCACATGAAGCTTTTCCATAAACAAACAAGGGTGTAATATGAAAGCTGCTTTTTTTAAAAGAGTAAAAGCACATTCCATGTACGTAAATGATTTTAAAATAAGTTGAGGCAAACAGTTAAGAGGTTTTTATTTTTAGAACAAGCAAGTTAACTGTAAATATTTTAATGTTAGTTTGCTCATTTATGATCTGAGATAATGCTGAGGAAAAACATCCCCCAAACTACAATTTAATGCATTGGGGGGAAAATTAAAAATAGCAATTCCAGCTGCAATCTTCAGGTCACCTCTGTAATGTGTTATGGGTCCATTTTTCTTGGAATAGTTTAAACTAAAGCAGTTTTCCCTGTTTTGGAGATTTTGTAGTTAATTTTAATTTTGGCTATTGTTTGGAAAAGATGGGCTGTCTGTGTAGATATGAAGTATAGTTTTTCCATAAAACAGATGTTTATTTTGTATTAAAAATACCACTGTACTTGTTTTACACCATTTGTATACATGTGGTGATATTAATGCTGAACTGTACAATTCAGGAATTAAAATGTGACCCTGTAATTCTATGATTGTTGTTTTTGTTTGATTTGTTGTAAATATAAGTTAACTCCATTTGAGATATGTCCATTTTACAATTATCTTTTGAAAGGCAATAAATTATCCATATTTATTATAAACCACTAGGTCACACACCAGTCTGAATGAAAGAATTCTAAACAAACAAGGGTCAGCTGCACTTTAAATATCACCAACTCTACTTATAGAAGGTGTGCCTTGGGCAAATAAAGTCCCAGCACCAACGCATCACAACACGGGGCTATTACAAAATCCTTCTTTGATTATAGGTACACATAATGAAAAAGACCTTCCACCTCATAAGGCAAGTGACTTAAGATCATTTAAACCATGATCAGTTACATTACCATATGAATGCATTTTCTTTCAAACAAATTTACACTTGACTTTTCCTGATTAAGTAATTTTAAGTTCCAATAGGAAGTATTATCTTTATAGCTTATGAAGAGTTTAATTTTCCTTTCTGAAGAACTGCCATGAGTCGTAAACATTTAAATCATCGTCATAAAAACCTTTTCTTGTAGCACAAATGTGAATTTTTTTAAATTACAGGTTAACACTTTCCTTGGTTCATATGCTCATCCACAATGATATGAGAACAAGACTTAAAACAGCCCTTAAAAGAATAACTGTTAAGATACATGTTAGCTGCTCTTAAATGATTACCCTCAGGCAGATCAGGGTTTGTCTACCATTTCACTCAGTGAAGCAAGCCAGAGCCCACTTTTGTATGCACAGCCTGAGGTTCTCTTAAAATTATATCTGTAAATATGTATCAAAAAACTATTTTTAATAAAAAAAATTACATGAAACAGATTTCTGTGTTTTAATCACTAGTTTTTCCTCCTGTCCACTAAGTGATAAAAATGTAACAAATATAATTTAATACTGGTTTTCTCTGCAGGTTGAAGGTTTGTAACTAAACTAATTTTGTTATCCCTTTTTAAAAGTTTATGACTGTAGATTCAAAGCAATAAAATGGAGTTTTAAGTCAAACCTCAGGAGTGGCCCATAAGAAGCAAAATGGGCTGTTTGTGGGATGACACAACACGGGAAGTTTCTGAAAGAAAAATCTCTCTTCTACACAGTCCCCAACTTATGGTGGTTCAGCGTTTACTTTATGATGGTGCAGAAGTGATAAGCATTCAGTGTAAACCATACCTCAAATTTTGAATTTCGATCTTTTCCTGGGCTAGTGCCAGGTAGGTATGATAGATAGTGCCATGATGTAAGGCAAGCTGCAGCTCCCAGTCAGCCATGCAATCACAAGGATAAGCAATACTACACTGTACTGTATTTTATGTTTTCACATCCCATAATGTTTACAAAACACCCATCTGGCCCTAGCCGGTTTGGCTCAGTGGATAGAGGATCGGCCTGCAGACCAAAGGTCACATACCTTGGTTGCAGGCTCCTCCCTGGCCCGGGCCCTGGTCAGGTGCGTGCAGGAGGCAACCAATCAATGTGTTTCTCTCATGGATGTTTCTCTGTCTTTTCCTCTCTTCCACTGTATAAAAAATAAAAACACCTATCTGTGTCTCATGCTTCTGGTGAGAAGCAGAGGAAAGCAATACTCTTAACATGAAACTTAAGATAATTGCCCAACTGTAGTATAAGTGTTCTGAACACATGTAAGGCAGGCAGGGCTAGGCTATGATGTTCAGTAGGTTAGATATATTAAACACATTTTCAACTTACCATATTTTCAACCGGGGTATCAGGATGTAACCCCATTGTAAGTAAAGGAGCACCTGTACTCTGGTTATGTTTAAGCAAACAGACTACAGAAAACCATCAAGGATCCCTTCACATACAAAAGATCTACACTCATGACAGCATTCCCCTTCATGGGCTCAGTTGATTGTTCCTGATATCTGTTTTAATAGTAGCTTTTCTAGAAAGAGTATTTTTAAGACACACACACACACACCACCTCATCTATTTTCCAAGTCCTGTTTGCTCCTGCCTCAAATGCAAGATGCTAAACTCTATCTTACCACTGTCCAAGATAACTACTCTTATCATTGAATTACCTTAAACCTAGTATACCCACAGCTACACTAACACCAGACTCACCCAATAGTATCCACACAGCAGCTACACATCTTTTTTAAAATGAACATTATGATCATGTAACTTCTCTGCTATAAAACTTTTCAGTGACCTCCAGTGCCATAAGATTAAAATCCTCACGTTGTCTGCAAGGGCCTGCAAATCAGTATCCCACCTATCTCCAATTTCATGTTAACCCTCTCCATTCTATGTATACTCCAACCATTGCGACGGCTCCTCAGTATGTGCTTTATTACTTCCTGCTGCAGGACCTGAGTGGGTTTTTCCCACCTTTCTCCCTGCCTTCCTTTCAATCATCTTTCCAAACATTGCTTTCTCAAGGAGGCATGCAAGCCCTGCTTATCCCAGTGCACTTCTTCCTTCTAACACTTTGCTCTCTAGGCCTTCTTCACTAGCCCCATAAAGGCAGAGACCCTGTGGATCTAGTTAACTACTGTACCCTTAGTACTTAGCACAATGCTTAGCAGAAACAATAGGTAACCAAGTTTGAACGAATGAACACACTATCAATTAGTTTTCTATACCTTCTCTCCAAGAAATTATTCAGAAATTTATATTAAACTGGTCAGCATAAGTAGCTGCCTTCTCCAACTGCCCTTTACCTTAAATGTTCAATAAAACAGTAATAATGAGTTTGAATTTGCATTTATAAACAAGTATTTGAAACTAACAGGTTCAGTGTAAGGATTAAATAATTTATTTTTAAGAAAGTTTTCATTTCTCTTTTGCTAAATTGGTTTTAAATTTACTTATTAATAACTTCTTCTTTAAGTTTCTCTGCAAGCAATCTCCTCTTTAGTAATGTTTGCATCTCCTCTGCTGTCATTTCTGGTTTCTCTGTCATTTCCTTAAATAAAAAAAAGAAAAGAAAAAGAAAAAAATTGGCTACAGTATAAGATGGGTTCATTTGTCTAAAATTCCCAATATACTGCCCTGAACAAAGAGCATTTTTATTGAAATTTTTTTAAAAGTCACACATGGACTAAGTTCCATAAATCTCTTCCTTACAAAATTTCTTCTTGGGAAGCCTCTTAAAGGTTGTGGCTAGGACACTGATGCTGCTCTACAGTATAATATGTCAAAAGGCTCAGGTGAAATTCGACTGCTGACCCTTACGCACTCAGAATAGGGCAAGTAAAGAAATAAGAAATGTATAATGAAACTGCTATCATATCTACCTCACAAAATCCTCATTACATAACCATCTTACTGCCTAGAAAAGACAGAAGGCGCTCCACTAGCAGGGAGGTTAATATAAATGGATCTACAAGCAATGTTGATTAGTAAAGCTTTCTTCCACATATTCTGATTTTGAGAATTCCACCTCTAGATGTACTAGTTTTGACATACTAGTTAAGATCAGCCATACCTCTACTTCCCCAGCAGGTTTTCCCTTCTGTTCTGTATTTTGCATCTGCTTAGTCTTCATATCCTTTCTCATGGACATCAACTTATCTCTCTTCTGCTTGAGATAGTGCTCTCGTTGCCGCAGCTCTTCTGTTCCAAGTGTTGATAAATTCTGGGCCAAAAAAAGGGAACTATTTTAGATTCAAGTTCATATAGTAAATGGCAAAGATACCTGACTGATTCAATTAGAAGTTTGAGTTCAAGATAACAAAAGTATATGACTGTTTACATTGCTTGCTCCTAGTACTTTGTCATTTTGTTCATAGTTCTTAAAAAGTAATGTTACTTACTGCTATTGGTCCTTCAGTGCTTGCATATTCAAAGCCAGGAATCTTCAGGCCTTTTTGTGGGAGGGAAGATGTTTCAGGCGACATTTCCAGTTTTCCTGCCAAAGGTTCCACTGCTGAATTAGCCAAATGCACTTTCGCTTCTGGCAGTAGACAGAGACCAAGCAGAATATTATATTAAGTACTAGAGGCCCAGTGCATGATTTAATCATGCACCTGGTGCACCAGCGGGCTGGCTGTCCGCCGGTGCCCCAGGCCTTCCGAAAGCCTCCGGCGCTGCGGAGGCTTTCGAAAGGCCTTGTGCCGGAGCAGACAGCCGGCCAGGTCCCCCGCTTTGGCCTTTGATCGCGGGGGACCCGGCCGGCTGTCCGCGGGTGCCCCAGGCCTTCCGAAAGCCTCCGGCAGCCATGGCACAGACGCTGAGCTCGCGGCGCCAGTGGCACCGCGAGCTCAGCGTCCTGCTGGCCCAATCAGCTACCCCGGCCACCCTGAGTCCCGCCCCCTGCGCCTCCTGCTGGCCCAATCGTGGGCGTAGCGGAGTGATGGTAATTTACATATTACCATTTTATTATGTAGGATTAGACTAGGTTCAGCAAAATGAGCTAGTATTAATAACACTTGTTTTTTTCTCACACTCATTCAATCAACACGCATTGATTCAGTGCCTATACAGTACCAGGCACTGGTTAAGAACAATAAACATGGTCTCTGTCCTCAATGACCAGTTTCTTACAAACAATGACATTTTAATACCAAATTTCTGCTGTTTGATACTACAGCTACAAAATGATAAAATTCTCATCTAAAGATTAGAACTCCACTATAATGTAATACAAGATTGCCACATAAGCCAAATAAACAGTACTAGAATCCAAACTTTTGCTTGTGGGTAAAAACAGTAAGTGAACCTATATTTTCAGAACCGTTAATGTAAAGCTATAATTTTTTGTAGTGGAAGAGTAAATACCAATAATATCAATAAATTTTGTTTGTAATATATATTAACCCTTTGCACTCGCTTGCTTTTTTCTCGATTCCTTTATTCTACTCGGGATTTAATATTTTAAATACCCCAGATTTTACAAAGCGCGGCAGTAGAATAAAAAACTGGAGTGTTTTTTTCATACAAACTTATTTGGATTTTTTTTATACTTCAAATTATTGATACATTCAAAGAGTATAAAAAGAACTGCTACTGATGCTAACCATGTCGAGTCACACTCGACATCCGAGTGCAAAAGGTTAAAGATAACTATAAACCTACCAACACATTAAGAAAATGTAAAGATTTTAAGAGAGACGATATGGCAGCAGAATAGACGGATGTGTCCCGAGCCTTGTCCCGGAGCAGTAGAATGAGCAACTAAAGCGAATAACATCCACCCCGAAATGGCATAGTAGACACAGCTGGTGAGACAATTCGGAGCTGGGAAGGGCAGAGGACGCCTGGAGAACGGTAAAATTGGGGATCTGGGCTGGAGAGAACTCTGAGCCCAGAGGGTCAGAGGGAAACTGCACAGGGAAATATCAAACCCATATTATCTATACTAATAAAAGGGTAATATGCTAATTAGACTGGAAGACCTTCTGGATATCCTTTACAGACAAAGCCATGGTGGCAGGGCCAAGGCAGAGGCAGTTAAGAGCGATCAGGCCAGGAGGGGAGGGCAATTGGGGGCTATCAGGCCAGCAAGGGGGGGCCAGTTGGGGGCGAGGCTAGTGGGGGGCAGTTGGGGACGAGCAGGCCAGCAGACAGAGATCAGGCCTAAACTGGCAGTCGGACATCCCCCAAGGGGTCCCATATTGGAGAGGGTGCAGGTCGGGCTGAGGAACACCCACCCCCCCCTACATGAATTTCATGCTCCAGGCCACTAGTCTCAATTATAAAAGTTCTTCTAAACTAAAGTGTAAAAGAACACAAGATTTGAAGTCAGAAGACCAAGCAGAGTAATCCACAGCTTAAGCATTTAATAGTTTAGTGATTTTGGACAAGTCACCCAATTTCCTTAAATTTCTTGTTAAAAAAAAGAAGGCAATATCATAATATCTACCTGACAGAGTTATGTTTTTATTTTTTAATTGAGAAAAGGATGTTTCTTTAAAAACACAGAAATCCATGATAAAATGAAGTGAATTAATGATCATTATTCAATTTCTATTTCAGAATTACTTGTTTTCATATTAAGGAAATCAGAGCATACTGAAAATGGATTTCTACATATTCAACAATTTCATCTGCTAACATTTCCCACACAGATTCTCAGTGATTTTGCTTTCAACAATAGTTCCTGACTAAACATCTGGATAAATTAGCTACCTCTTATTTTCAAGATGTGCTTTAATTCACTTGGAAAATAATATTATCATTCCAAGTTTAGCTTCTTACTTTCCACATAATTGTGGTCAAGGGTGAGAATACCAAATGTTATGTGAATACATTTTAGATGCTACAGCTGTGGTACCAAAGGCTGGTGGCAGGCTTACTGCTCTGGGTTCCAGGCTTCACTTAGAAATGTGGGAACTATACCATTTCTGTCAGCTGGGTATTTCCTACCAGCAATCTTTTTAGCTAAATTCACAAAGAACTTTAAATACCAATGGCCATTCAACACTCCGTCCAGGGTTTTAGAGGGTTAAGTATGTCAAAGAAAGTTGCACACTCTTTACAATGTTTATGTATTCATATTATTAGAGAAAGTTTAGTGACACATCAAGCTTACCTAAGGGTGGGTGTGCATCATGTTCACCATCCCCCTGGGAATTACTCATTTTTGCAGTTTCATCAGCATTCGCCGTGGGTTCTTCTGTTTTAGCCTCTGATAACTTCAGGAATTCATTACACAATTTAAAAAAAAAACAAACATTTTTTTGATTAGTCTTTACTACTTCATTACTTAAAAACTCCAAAGACATTAGTTGTTTTTTTTTAAATTACTGTTCTGTTTTTCCAAAGTTTTTAAGATGTTTCCATTATATCCTCCATTTTTTAAAAATATGTTTTATTTATTTCAGACAGAGGAAGAGATAGAAACATCAATGATGCTTCAAAACTGAAGAAATCAAGGAGAGTGGGGAAGTAAAATATTTTTCTTAATCTTCTTTTATTCATAAAATTAAGGGAAATTTTTAAAAGGAATCCCCCAAAATATAAATGGTATTACAGTGTTTTGGAGTTAATAATGTAGTCTTTCTTGGAAATTTAAAGGTAGGTTGTTGGATTAATTATAAACTTATAAAGTTAAATACAAATGCTTAGAATTGCCAAGATAATATGAATACTTTTAGGAATTGTGTAGTTCCATATAAGCTTAAATTTTAACAACAAAAACTAGGTTAACAATAATGAAATACTTCTATTATATTAATATATTCTGTAGGCACCTGCTTTTTTCTCTTCTTTTCTTCCTCCTGGTCATATTCTTCTTTTGACTTTCTGAAATATATAAAATAAGGTAGAAAAGTAAATTTTCTTTTTTGGTCAAAGAAAAAATATTCAACAAGCAACGTGCTAACCTAAGCTTATAATATGTGCAAGGAATTTTGGAAACAAAAATGAAAATAATTGGGCTTTGCTTAAATCAGCTTACATCAACTGAGAAAGATATACATACACTTTTACAGCATAGAGTTAATAATATAAAATACAGGCATGCCCATTTCTTCTGGAAATGTCAATGTCCGCTTGATAAACAAAGATCAATAGGTTTAAAACTCTAAACCCAAATTTGAATGGAAAATCCCATTAATATCGACTTTGACCTCTGTCTTTATTTATAGCCCTCTTGATAAAATCCACTGCTCCCCTCCTTCTACTTTTCCCAGTGGCACCTGAGCTATCACAAAGCTTTTCTAATGCCATTATGCCCAAGCCTTAACAGCTTTCATAAACTGCTGAGGCAGTCTGATTTAGGAAAACAGCCATCACCTCTCTTACGTGTTCATAACTAAGCTCTACTACTTATACAGTATCACACACCCCTCAAAAACCCTTAGAAAATAACATTTAAAAGTACAATGTTGATCAGTTTTCAGACCACCAATCAACCAACAGAGGCAACCAGGATAAGTCAAAACTTTACTAGTCTTCTAAACCTAACACCAAACATCCTTACCTCTTCAACACTGTAAACTCAAAACATTCTGTGTTATCTCAGGCTCCCATTTGCCCCTGCCGTGGAATGTAGGATCTGGCAGGAAAAAGCTGGGTTCACTCACACATCTGCCTCCCTCTCCACAACCACTCAAATCCCCTGAAATTAAGCAGTAAGTCCTAGAGCTCCTTACTATCAACCAGCCTCTCCTCCCTTCTGCTTTAGAGCTGGGAACAAGGTGAGCAGGTGGGGGTACCACAGGATGCTAGAAGATTTGTGGTTACAACCCTTCCTCTCTACAGGTGACACAGTGGATGAAGGCTTTTACTATATATTTCTCACAGATTTAAAAATTAGGTGCTGAAATTGCCCCTCCAAACTTTCTATGGGGTCGGGGACAACAGGCCCAAGGGGGGAAATATGCCCCGTTAGTGGACTGCACACTCCGTGTCAGGCATTTGGCTGAGAATCATGTAACTGGGGCAAGGAAGAGAGGAGAAAGACAGTCATCTGGATAGGCACCTCCCACTGTCCTCTTCCCCTTGCAAGTTACCTGCCACTCATTCAGCTATTTGGTCTCTGGAGTCTGGATGTCCAGCCTCCTACTGTGAGACACATGGCTTGAGCCACCTCTGATACTGAGATCCAAAAGCCATGGAGTTTCCTGGTCAGCTCAGGCCACTACACCCCTTTCCAGGCATGGATCTACTGCATCTTGTTCCAATTTAGCTTCCTATTCCCACCACGGAAGTAGAAGACACTCCCATTTGTGTTGATCTGAAAATAATTTTTTTCTGTCCATTAAGAAATGTAATATATACATAGTTATAAACAAAATAAAATGACAAGTCGTTTTCATGGTCTTCAGTAGAAAATTAGATATTTTACTAGTTCATAATATTTTGGGGGTGAAAAGCATATATACAAGTCATATTACAAAATTCTAGTGATTCATTCAAAAAATAATTAAAGAAGGATACCTAAGAACTTCCCTCAGGATTTTCATCTCTTCCTGTTCAAGATCACTGACCACATCAGAACCATCTGTTAAGCAGTCAGGTAATACACCTGTTCAAAACCAGACCACATGGGAGAATATCAACTCAACTGAAAACATTTATTTCTCACTATCCTAGTTCATCAAGAAGTACAAATAATTTATTAATACCTGTCACTTTTAAAAAGATTGTAAACTATTATCTTTTTAACTATGGTCTTTTTTACTTTTTATCCTTTCAGGGAATCAGCAGTTCCCAACACCACCACCACCCAAAAACAAAACAAACAAAAAAAATAAAACCACACAATTTTACCTAGAAATGTCTCTTATTTGTATTGCTTATTAAAAGTAGCAACTATTATATATGGTATTAAAAATTAATTTAAGCTATTTTCTTCCCTAATCACAACTAGCAGAGGGTATAGCACTGAACTCAGTAGGTTCCTACTAATGAAACTATGCTCTCAAAAGTATCCCTTAAAAGGGGAAAGAGTTTACAAGATAAAATATAAAATACTTTGTTAATTAAAATAGCATGTTAATACTCTTCATTCATATTACAACAAATGCTACTGAAAGGGGCCCTGCTTACTACATGCAAAAAAGCCTGGTGCTAAGCACTTAGGGGGAATATAAAGATGAATAAAACAATCTCTGTCCTTGAAGCTTCTATGCAAATATTGGGCTAATAACTATAAACCAGGGCAGTACCAACTGCAGCCTAAGGCAAATAATAATTTATAGCAAGTAATTATAAGTATTAATTTAATTTACTTTATTACCTATATCTTCTTAATAAGAAGGTAGACTGGTAATAAGTGTTCTGTTCCTATCTATAATTACATTCTCATAATATTAGCAGCATGTCTCAAATTTTTACCTGCTATTTTTCGGTCCACATATGACAATGGGCTTTTGGATCTAATCTAAATTAAAGTAGCTTTATTATTTTAATCCCCTTGTTGTTTAAATGCATTTTTAATTAAACTTTTTATTTTGAGATAATTACAATTTCACACACGGTTGCAAGAAATAATACAAAGTGATGCTATGTACTCTTTACCCAGTTTCTCCCAATGGTAACATCTTGCAAAACTACAGTACAGTATCACAATCAGAAAACTGACATCTATATAACCCATTAATCTTAAGTGCATTTTTGCTAAGTCAAAAGATATACAATTAGTATTCTCCTAATACACTTTGTAAGGAAAATGAAAAGAACAAAGGAAAGAATAATGTAGCAGTATGCAATTCTTCAAAACCATCAAAATAATGCTCTGATTTGCATTTCCCCAAAATTCTTTGATAAAATACAACAAAGAATCCAGAGAGCTTTTGGATTTTTCTCACCACAAATACAATTTTCAAATGGTCTACAGATTTGAGTAAAATCAACATTGCTCTAAGGTCCTCAGCCCTGGATCTAAGTTACTAAAATTCTGCAGCACACCAAAAAATATATTTTTTGCTGATCTGACGAAAAAAATAGGTATAATTTTGATTCATTCACACAGATGGCTATTGTTCTGTTGGCTGTTGTCATATTTTTATTTGTTAGTCTAAGAGAAAAGAGGTCAGTGCCCCTGACTAAATAGTCAGGTATTGCATGTTTTTTAAATTCTTGCGGCACACCAGTTGAAAATCACTGTTCTAAGGGATTGAGTCTCTACTCACATGAGACAAATGAGAGGAGAATCCACAAGGGCCCTGCAACATTTTATTGTTTTCCCTGCAACAAGAGAAACTCTATTGTTGCATGTCCCAGACCCTTAGAAGCAAACAGTATCACTGACCAACAGCTCTCGTACCTTTGAGAAACAATCAAAGAAAAGGTACTGCTGCCAAACTATTAAAAAGAACACAGGCATGGTAAAGAATATCAGTGGCAATCTATTGAGCAAAGGAACACATAGGTTATTAAGGTCAGGTTTTGTCCAACAACAGTAGTTCTCAGTGTGGTCCCAAGACCAAGAGCTTTACCATCATCTGGGAACTTGTTAAAAATGCAAAGTTTTAGGCCCTACCCCAGACTTACTGAATCAGAAACTGAGAGACATATGTATTTCTACAAGCCCCCCCCCCCCCCCCCCCCCGCCAACTGCTTCCAATGCTTTAATCCCACAAGCGCCTAGATCAGGGTTAGGGATTGAGCCTGCAACCAAGGTATGCACCCTTGACCAGAATTGAACCTGGGACCCTTCAGTCCTCCGTCCAACGTTCTATCCACTGAGCCCAACCAGCTAGGGTTGGAAACCAGTTTCTACATTGGTTTCCTAAGGTCCTAGCAATGACAAGCCAGAGGAAGGGTAGTCACATTCTCTCAACTGTAACTACAACTGTGATCACTCAAAAATACTGAATTTCATAAACTCTTTGGCTGGACAGAAAAATCAAGCTCTCTGAAACCTAAATCATCCTTCCATCAAATTCTGGTCTGCATTTGAAATGTCAAACACACACTGATTAGGAAGTTTACACTCTTGAATCTCTTAAGTCAGCCATAGACTTTCAAACTTGAATAAATATAAACATAAAGGCAGCTACATTTAAGACCATGTTAGAATCAGCATAGTCAAAATTGCAACAACAAAAAAAGTGCATTTAGCACTTCGATTTCTAAATTCAACATTTTACCATTTCTCTCTTGAATTATTCGAATGGCTTGCAGCTGCATTTCAATGTTTTTCTGGACCATCATTGCTTTAAAGATAGTAAAATCTTCTGCGGCCAACACGGGTTGCAAAATGGCCTGTGGAAAGAAATCTGTAAGTTAAATTCACATTTTAAAACTACATGTATTTATTGCACTTCTTAGACAATGCATTTTCATCAACATTGAGGCAAGACCTACCAACACAAAGATTACAACTCACTAAAGGCTCAGATGATGTTAGCATTTTTTAGCAATAAAGTATTTTTTAATTAAAGTATATACGTTGTATTTTACACATAAAAACAGAATCTGAATTTGTTTTTCTGCCTAAATAAGCTATTTGGTTATATTCTGTCACTTGAAATGTATTGTTTAATGATAAATCATTAACTACAATATGATCCCTTAATTAATAAAAATACCCAATTAAATAAAAGTAAATGCCAAAAAAATAAGTCTGAAAAGTAAGTGTAATATGTTATTAGTAATGTGAGAATGCAATTGCAATTGTCCTATATGTAGAAAGTTTCACGGAAGAGGCAGAATTAGAAATTAAGATGTAAAATCCTTTTCTGGCTAAAACTGAAGTGTAACAAATTAGAAGAAAATAAATAAAGGTGTCTACCCCACAATACCCAAATTAACATTTCCTTAACTACAGAAAACTACTGTTATATCAAAGAGCAAACCAATTCCCAAGCTAACCAATAAGAAGTAGAATAAAATTTGAAATGCGTAAAAACCTAAAAGAAAACACTCAGATGTGATCCATCTTACTAAAATCTTACTTCAAGTTTTACATGATATTGTGGAAAAGCTGAACACACAAAATTGTGGAGAGGCAATGAAGGGTGTGCTGTTCTTGTTCACCAGGTAGGCGGCAGCAATGTCAAAGACACCTTAACAAAAGCGCCATCAAAGAGCTCTAAGCAAAGAGGAAGGAGCCCTTCCCACAACAACCAGCTCACATCCTAGACACCCCCAGTATAGAAAAATAAAGTGCAAACGTAGCTCTCTGTGACAATTATAGGGTCAACTATAGGAAAAATGTTTCTTTTCCTTTAAATTCAATAACACTATTCGAAAGGCCCAGGGCAGAGATGGTGAATAGGCTTAATCTGTGTTTGACTAAAGTTGCAGCCCAGAGCTCAGTAATTGTGGGCAGCCTCTGATAGATCAGTGATGTCCACCAGGGCCTCTTTATGGCATTATGGCACTACATAACTTTGTTCTGGGGCTTCCCAGACTTCTTATTAGAAATATCAAATACTTTAAACTCATCACTAACAAACACTTGCAGGGCACCGCTATTGATGCAATGTGTCAACTAGAGCTTCTTTTAGCAAGTCAGTTTGAGCTGATACTTAAAAGCATACTGCAGGGCTTCTCAAAGTGTGTTTTAAGAATACAGGAAGGAGGGGTTAACTGAATATTCCTAAGCCCTGCCCTAGACATAATGAATCTAAATTTCTGACGGATAGGTGCCCATGTATCTCCCCATATAATTCTTAAAATATTAAAGTCTGAGAGCTACTGGTACATTGGCGAAAAAATGAGGCCTTGACATCAAAAGCCTCTGCTATCAGCTCAATTTTAGGTAAACTTAAAACTGCTCTAAAAAAGTCTATTAATTTTTTTTTTAGTCTATTAATTTTTTAAAGTCTTACACAAAATATTGTTAATTACCCTGTGTGTATTTTTAGGAAATGAAAGTTACACCACATATGTAATCTTGTCAATGATCCAAGTTATTGAGGGGGAAGCATAATTTTCCCAAATTACTAGTATTACAAATATTAATGTATTAATATATAATAGTATCTATACTAATAAAAGGGTAATATACTAATTACACTGGGAGACCTTCAAGGAGACCTTCCAGATGTTCTTCTGGACAAAGCCATGATGGCAGGGCCGAGGTAGAGGTGGTTAGAGGCCAAGAGGGGAGGGGAGTTGTGGGTGATCAGGCGGGTGGGGGGGGGTGTTGGAGGTAATCAGGCCGGCGGGGGGGGGGGGCAGTTGGGAGTGAGCAGACCAGCAGTGGGGCCAGTTGGGGCGAACAGGCTGTCAGTGGGGGTCAGTTGGGGGTGATCAGGACAGCAGGGGGAAGGACAGTTTGGAGTGAGCAGACCAGCAGGGGCGGGCAGTTGGGGGCAAGCAGGCCAGTGGGGAGGGAGGGTGGAGGTGAGCAGGCCAGCAGGGGAGGCAGTTGGGGGCGAGCACACTGTCATAGGGGGCATTTGGGGGTGATCAGGCTGGCAGGGGGGGCATTTGGGGGCGAGCAGGCCGGCGGCGGGGGGCAGTTGGGGGTGAGCAGGCTGGCAGGCATAGTGGTTAGGGGCAATCAGGCAGGCAGGCAGGCAGGCGAGCGGTTAGGAGCCAGCAGTCCCGGATTGCGAGAGGGATGTCTGACTGCCGGTTTAGGCCCAATCCCTGTAAACCAGCAGTAGGACATCCTTCGAGGGGTCCCAGATTGGAGAGGGTGCAGGCCGGGCTGAGGGACACCCCACCCCCATGCACGAATTTTGTGCACCAGGCCTCTAGTATTAATAATAATATAATATAGCATTAATGTCTTTCTTATAAATGTCAAGATAATCAACTGAATAAACAAAAACAAGAGCAAAAAATAATTTGTCTCTTGCCATATAGAAATCTCTGGTTTTGGCAATACATTGATAACAATGATGAACTCGATTCTCACCAAAAAAAAAATCACAAGCAATGAAGGAAGTCACTTTTGCCTATTTCAATTGGAAAATAGCACATAATTAGTAATATTACTTAAAACAAGTGAAATAATATCTCTGTATTTATTATATTGCCATAATTTTCTAAACTATTTAGAAAGATATTCTAAGTCATAAGCATTTTTAAAATAATCACACATATATAACAGTAAAACATGCTCTTAAAAAGTCTTTTTCTTTTTTTTTAACTAGAGTTCTTTATTTAATTAATGTCATTAGACCCCTTACCACTCCTGCTGACTTTAATACACAGAGTATTCCAGGACCAGTGGTTTAGGTCTAATGATAACCAAACCAGGAAAAAGAATCTTTCAAGTTGGCTTTAGCAATACAATGGGAACTAGCAACTGATTTAAAAAACAAAATCAAACTAAGCAAACCAAAACAAAATAAAAATTACCTCCTAAAATTATCCAGGGCAAGCAAATGGTTTCTTGAATTCATTCTTAGGCCCCCCATTGACATAATGGAATTACCTTATCTGTCAGTGGGGGTCAGTTGTAATAATAGTATATTAATGTATTAATATATATAATAGTATCTATACTAATATAATCTTCGCTATCAGATCAGGGCAAGAATCAACCAATGACTGTACAAACAGAACCATAAATTGATGTTTCTCTTTCTCTCTCTCCCCCTCCCTCTCTTTCTAAAATAAATAAAATTTTTTAAAAGATTATATAATTGCTGCAAAGCAATATGTAACATATTTTGAGCTGTTTTTCTGATAATGGTGACAGACTTAGCTGATTCAATCAGGTTGATATTCAGTATCTGGTGCTAAGAGTTTGCCCCAAAAGAGAATAAAGCTAACTAGTCCACATGGGGATTGAACCCATGACCCTGGCCTGATTAACACAGTGCTAATCAACCACCAAAATAGCCACAGATAATTAAGAGGCGCTTCCATATATACCACCTTATATATGTCAGGTATTGTGCTAAATGCTTTATGAACATTACCTCTGAAATTGCACAAAAATCTTTCAAAGTAGATACTCTCCATATTTTATGGTTATGGAAATTTATAATCAGATTGGATAAGAAAGGAAAACCAAAACAACTTTTGTCCGAGGTCTTAGATCTAGTAAATGAAAAATGTATGACTCATATCAAGTTCTGTCTGTGTCAAAAGACTTGAGTCCTTGTACCAATCAAATCCAGATAAATCAAAAGGTGTTGTATAATAGAACAAATGAGAAAGATGTGTTACTCTTGATCTGAAAGCAATATTTTAAAATTCTGGATACCTTCATTCAAATAATTTAAACTTATCCTGATAACAAAAACAAAAGATGGATATGTCTAATATTACTGTGAACATTTTTATTCACAAAGTAATTGAGACTCTAATAGTACTGTGAACATCTTTATTCAGGAAATATTCCGGAAACACAAGGAAAATAAAAACAAATACCAATGTCTTAAAAATAAATTTAAATGCTACTTAGTAACTTTCAAATTCTTCCTATTTCACTAAAAAGGAGAAGAAAATAGTGTCTATTATTATTCCTTAAACTAAAACTACAGTGTATATACAACAAAAGCTACTGGTGAACTGTAAAACAACTTTTGTTTTTTATAATTATTAATCAACAAAATCATGTTTGCTTACATTCATGATGGTATATCAATAGCATTTAATATTTCTTTAAATGTCATGTTATATTTAAGATTTTCTATCTCTAGAATCAGAGGTGATCATTCAATGAGCAAAAGTTGTGCAAAAGAAAACTGAAGCAGGAAGTGCTTAACAGTAGTTAAAGCAAGCTCTTCTAAGCCACAATAAAGAGATAATTTAAGTTAACAATAATTTATTAAGAACTGCCTATTAGGAATTAAGTTCTCATCCTGTGATAGATGCTGGGAATGCAAAGTTACTTAAAACAGCTCAAAGGACTTACAACCTAGTAAAGGAAACAGAGTTGTAAGAAACTATAAATAAAGGCAGAATACCAAAAAATGTAAGTGCCCCGTGAGGCACGATGCGTGTTAGTCGGACTAGAAGGATCAGGAAACCTGCCTTAAGAAGAAGATTTAAGCCAGGCCCTGTGATGAGGATTTCCTGGATAAGGAAAGGATGGTGGGGTGGGGATGTGGGAGCCAAATATTCCAGAGTAAAGGAATAGCATAAGCAAAGTCACTTACGAGAGCAAGTGGCCTGAAATGACTGTAGTACATAATGTATTGGAGAACTATAGCAGGAGAAGGCAGCTAAAAATATAATTTGGGGTCACATCATAGAGAATCCTAATGGTAGATGCTGGGAAGCTAAAACAACTCTTTCAGAAGAAGGCTACTTGGTAATAGTAACATATCCCTATCCTCAGCCTCTGAGCAAGAGGCTCGCAGGTGGGGGGCCTGGGCTGGTATCCTGATTCAACTACCTACTTAGCTGTGTACTTTGCTCTAGTTGTTTAATGTATTTGTGCATTCGTTTTCTCAGTTCTAAATGGAAGTATAATATTTCTTAAGGAATATCAGGAAAATTAAATGAGATAATACATATCAAGTGCCTAAAATAAGCAACTAACATGAGCCCTCAATAAATATTAGTTATAAATTCACATGATACCTACTTCAGCCCAGCACTGCAGAACTAATCCTATATAATAAGAGAGGAATATGCTAATTATCCATTACGCCATGAGGCATAACGACCGACCGTGTAACGACCAGATCACGAATCTGCAGGACGGTGGGGCAGCAAACTACAAGCGGGCAGCGGAGAGCTATAGGAGGGGGCAGGGCAGCAAGCTCTGATGGGGGGAGGAGGAGGAGGAGGTGGGGAGAGCTACAGGAGGGCGGCAGCGAGCTACTGGCTACAAGCGGGCAGCGGAGAGCTACAGGAGCAGGCAGGGCAGCAAGCAAGCAGGAGGCAGAGAGCTATACAAGGGAGCAGGGCAGCAAGCTATGGGGGGGGGGGGGGCGGGAGGAGCTACAGGAGGGCGGCAGAGAGCTACTGGCGCACGGATTCCTGTGCAGGGCACTAGTAAGACAATAAAAGTAGTTCCAAAAGGAGGAAGCCCCAGGAACTGTGTTCTATGAATTTGCTAGATTAAAAAAGGAGCAACTACAAAACTATCAGTGATCTATTATATTCTAAATACAGAAAGTTCTTTTTTAATTGCATCAGTTCATTAATGCCTCAAATAATCATTTTGCAATGTATTTATAAAAAAGAACTCATATGTGATGACTTACTACAATGTCAAGAATAATCTTTGATAATCAAACATAGCAAATTTAAGTGAAACCCTTTTTTGGGTCATTTTTGTCAACACCATATGTTATGGAATAACATGAAAGCAAAAACCTGTGATGTCCGGGTCTTTGCAAGAGGAGAAGTGCATGCTTCTTGAAATTGATCTTCATTAATTCCAATTTCTTTGAGATAACCTTCTAACAGCTTTTCAACCTAAAAAGAGGAAGTTTAACTTTTATAATTTACATAGAAAAATTCAAAATGACAGTTTTCATGTTAAGTATGAGTTTAAGAGTATAATAAAATGTTTGTTTGCAATTTTAATTTACATAAAATTATACTACATGAGAGTGGCAATGTTTTTCATTGAAAAAACAAACAATAAAAAAATTAAAAATTTTCACAGAGTATCTAATGAAATTTTATTTCTTCTACTGAAAATAACTGAAGTCAAGATTATGAAGTTTGATGAGGTACAACTCTTCTGCTACCCAGAGGAGTCATTTTTAAAAATCACAAGACAACTGACTAAATTAATAACACTTCCCAGGATGCATCAGCAAAAGAAGAATAAAATTTAAAGATTAGATGCAAGATTCCTTAACATAGTCATCCTAAACCATTCTTTAGATTATAGAGTAGAAGAAATATGAAGTCATAAGGATGAGATGCTGAAAGAACTCTTGGAGTCTGATGCAACTAGTAGTACTATTAGGATAGACTGAATTTTTTAAAGAATTTTGATAGACAAATCTATTTTTTAATTTATTTTTAAGTTTATTTATTTATTCATTTTGTATTTATTTTTGTCAATCCTCACCTGAGGATATTTTTCCGTTGATTTTTAGGGTGAGTGGAAAGGAGGGGGAGAGACAGAGAGAAAAACATCTATGTGAGAGAGACACATTGATTGGTTGCCTCCGAGATACGTGCCTTTGACAAGCATTGAACCCAAGACCTTATGGTCCTTGGGCCAACACTCTATCCACTGAGCCAAACCAGCTAGGGCACCATTTTTTAATTTAGAAGAGCTAAAATTAATATTATTCGAATTACCTTTAAAAATCAGTAAAAAATATAAATAAAAGTACTTACTAGTTCTTTGTATTCCTGATGAATCTCTGTATAGGTCAATTTGCTTTCTTCTTCATCATCAAAAACTAAATTGAATAAAATATTGCATAAAAAATAAATGATATCATTAATGCTACTATAAAAGTCTACTCCTATATCTTACAAACAGATACTTGTATATGTACTTACAAGGATATACTTATACATACATTAGAGGCCTGGTGCACGAAATTCATGCACTGGAGAAGGGGAGGGTCCCTCAGTCTGGCCTGTGCCTTCTTGCAGTCTGGGACCCCTCGCTCCTTACCACCCGCCTGCTCACTGCTCCTTATCGCTCGGTTCACTGTTCCTTAGTGCTGCCGCGGAGGCAGGAGAGGCTCCCGCCACCGCCGCTGTGCTTGCCAGCTGTGAGCCCAGCTTCTGGCTGAGTGGCACTCCTCCTGTAGGAGCCTGCTGACCACCAGGGAGCAGCTCCTGCATTGAGCGTCTGCCTCCTGGTGGTCAGTGTGCATCATAGTGACCGGTCGTTCTGGTTGTTCCGTCATAAAGGTCGCTTAGGCTTTTATTATATAGACTAGAGGCCCGATGCATGAAATTCGTGCAAGGGCCTTGGCACCCACCGCCACCGAGGCCAGGGGCCTCTGCTGCCTCTGCCTCAGCCCTGCCTACTGCGGCTTTCTCCAGAAGCAAGGATGTCCAGTCTAATTAACATATTACGCTTTTATTATTATTATTATTATATACTAGAAGCCCGTTGCACAAAGTTTCGTGCAATAGACTTTCCTTCACCTGGCTGCCAGCACCAGTTTTCCGCCAGCACCAGTTTTCCTCTGAGGGGCGGGACTCGGGAGGCGCTCCGATCGGCGGGTGGCCAGAGGAAAACTGGTGCTGGCGGAAAACTGGTGCCAACAGCATGCAATCGGCCACCCGGAATTCCGCCACCAGCCCCATGGGTCCTCCCGCAGCGCCGGCCGTTTAGGCTGGCGGGAGGAGTGGGGAGCGGGGACTCGCGAGTCCCCACCCCCCGCTCCTACTGCCAGCCAATCGGCCACCCTGAGTCCCGCCCCCCGTGCCTCCAGCCGGCCCAATCGTGGGCGTAGCGGAGTGATGCAATTTACATATTACCTTTTTATTATGAAGGATACCATACAGGGATGGGCAAAAGTAGTATTACAGTTGTGAGTATGCGAAACAGAGTTTATTACTGTATTATTATTTATTATTGTATTATTTTCCATATGAACTGCAAACGTACATTTGTTTGCTCACCCCTGTATGTATCTGTCAGTCCTAGATCTTTTTACCTTTACCTGGCATCCTTGGTCCCCACTTCTTTGAGTCATTATATATACACTAGAGGCCCAGTGCACAAAATTAGTGCATGGGTAAGGTCCCTAGGCCTGGCTGGCAATTAGGGCCAATCAGATTCCCCGCCTCCCCACCTCCCCGCCTCCTCCTTCCCTAGCTCCCTCAGTGCCCCCTCAGGGCCCTGCCGACCCCTCTGGTCACCCACCAAGGTCCCCACCGCCCCCTGGTGGTCAGCACACGTCATAGCAAGCAATCGAACTCCCAGTCTCCTGGTCAAACTCCCACAGGGACACTTTGCATATAAGCCTTTTATATATGTATGGATAGTATTAATTGTAAACAAGTTATTTTTCTTACTTAAAATCTAATTCATATGGAAAACAAACACTAATTTGTTACTTTTCAATCAATAATATAAGGCAACAATTTCTTTATAAATTTTTCATGGACTATTACTGTTAACAATTTTTAAGAAATAATTCCTTTCACAATGGGCTCCATATTTTATAGTACTGGACCTTTGCTGATTAAAATTTTACTGAAAAGTTACTAGGCCATTTTTGTTATATATAAATCAATAATGAAGTTAAATAAAACCAAAACAAATTGTTTAACTGAATGATCATATGTGTGAAACAATGTAGATTAGAAAGATATATTTTCCCTCAAAAAGCTAACAATCTAATTAGGGAACCAGGGCAAATTCAAGAATTGTAAACAATAAACTTTTTTACACACACCCCCATCTTTCAAAAATACAAAACTAACTTCTGTAATTTTTTATTTAAGACTCTTGAATGATTGCTCTTTGCCTAGGGAATAAGTACAAAATCCTTAGAAGGCCAGGCAAACTCCTCCAAGATTGGATCCCAAGCTTCATCTCCCACCACTCCAACACCCAATCTTTGCACTCTTAACAATACAATTACTTGGAATACCACCAAATACAGTGCTTCAAATCTAATGCCTTTCCTCAAGCCGGTCTTAGATCTTTTTGCTTTTGCCTCCCTGGTCCCAACTTCTTCAAGTCATTATAAGTAGCACACACTTCGTGACCTGCTACCCCGCTCCTAGGCTGGTTAGATGCCTTCCTCTGAACCCTTATAGTATAGCACCATGTCCCTACCTTTATTATAACACCTGTCATTTTGTATTTAAATCCCATTTACTTGCCTGTCTTCCCCACTTCTTAAGGATAATAATTGTGTCTTATTCATCTTTCTATCCCCAGCTTCTGGCCCAAAGACACTCAATAATGTTTGTCGAAATAAATGCTGATATCACAAAGTTGTACAAAACTAATCTTTAAAATATCTGACGTGGAGAATAGCACACTGACAACCCAAAGTCAAGTGAACTATAATGATTATTTCAAGGGTCACTGGGATGTTAATTCTGAAACCAAATTACTGCATTCCATGTTTATAAAACTGAGGATTACTGTTTCCCTGTAAGATCACGCAATCGGGTGCATTATTACTGAGATGCAGCCACTTTAGATTTTGGGGGATAAAAAGAAGAACAATGCTTGAATTTTTTCCCATTTCAGCATCTAGTCTCAGTGGGATAAATGGAATCAAAAGGTGACAAAATTTCCTTTGTCTCCTAAACGAGGTCAGAATTCCACATGCTTTATCAGTCTCAATAGCATTTTAATTTCTTTAAAAGCACAAATACAAGTTATTTTTCATTTCTTTAAAAAAAATACCTGTAAAAACAATATGTAATAAATACTATTTGAATTTTTATTATGGCAATGAAAAGATTCAGTGGTCAAATTAAACTTCCTCTCCACCACATTCATGGAATCTTAGGGTTGAAAGGACTCTTAAAAGGGCATCCAGGATAACCAACCATTTGGTAGTTGAAATCCCGCTCTAGCACATTTCCATTCAGTTGCTGTCAGATCCATCCAAACACGAGTGCCTGGGGAGCTCATCACCTTCTGAGGAAGGTTAACTTACCTGGGATGCATTGCCTTATGAAGCACTTCCTTCAGAGAAATTTGTTTCCCTGTAGCTTGTACCCACTGAGCCTAGCTCCACCCCACTGAACCTTACAAAACAAGTCTAATCCTTCCAACATAAGACAGAAATTCAAATGATGAATGGATTACTCCCATCAAAGTCTTGCCCAGCTAAACAACCAGAATGACAGTTGGGCATTCATCTGGATGACAGGTTTCTGGTTCCTAATGGGCTCCAATTTGTCTCCAAGGACTGAACGCAGAACTCCAAGAGTGAACTGATCAGAACCTGGGGGTCACCTTCCCTCACAGGGAATGTTACGCCACGTTTCTGTACCTCATTGGTTAGAAAATAGCTCTACCCCACCCCCACCCCCCACCACCACCACTACCACCCCTTTTGGGTATAGCCGAGAGTCAGAGCTCAATAAAGGGAATGCAGGCCACCAGGATCGCCGGTTCTGAGCCTGCAGTATTCACACGCCCCTCTTTGCGGTCAACTGTTGGGAACAGACGGAACTCAGAGGCAAACTGACGCCTCTGCCCCCAAGCCTCTGGGGAGGCTGTTGAAGAAGCCCACCCAAACGGTGCACCTGCCCAGACCAGAAACGTGCAGGATGCGGGGAGAGACCAAACCTGGGGTTCAAGTCTAATGTGTGTTCTTGGGCCCCGCGGGAGGAGAGCCTCGGTCCCATTTTCAGTTCTGTCAAAAGAAAACACTGGCGTCGTGACAGCTAAACCTCCTACAGACCCAGCTCTAAACCCGGCGGATCGGGTTTGGAGCCCGGGAAGATGGAGATGGTTGGTGGGGACCACCTCCCCGTCGACTGCTGGTGCGAAAGCGGCAAGAACAACGGATGGTCAGTTCGGGCTCTCGTGTTTACCTTCACATTTCTGCTCCACAAAATCCAAGATGGGGATGGACCAGTCCGGGCCTCGCAGGAATCCCGCGATGCTCTCCACCACCCATTCTACCTCGTCCTCTTCTTCCGCAGCCATCCGGCCGGGCGGAGCGCCGCGGGACCCGAGGCCAGACCCCCGGAGCCAGCGAAGGCCCTTCGACCGCAGGGAGCTGAGAGCAAACTGGTGAAGAATTGCCCCCCGCAGTGGCCCTGTCACCTGGATGATAGCGACGGACTAGTTAACGTAAAATGGTCGCTATGGCAACACCTGCGCTCCCCGCAGCCGTCCGGAAGTGAGGCCAGCTTCGCGGGGAGCCTGCGCATTTCAGAGAAAGGGGCATTGAAGCTTCCTATTGGCTAGAAAAGAACAGTGGCGGATCAAAAGATAGCCTTCCGCCCATTGGCCCGGCGTTGCTAGGACGGAGAGTAGACGTGTAGTCATTGGCTGGAGGTCCTAGCAGGACTCTCCACGTTCCCTCTTCCGAGAAGTGCGTGGGAGCCAAGGCTTGGAAACGAGGTAAGGAGGTTCCTCCAGGGACCCGGCCTCCAGCCCAAAGGGCTTTGAACCCAACTAAGTGCCAACCATTTGCAAATGTGCAGGCCCAGAAGCGTTACTAATTAAAGGGTTGTTTACCAGTAAGACTTGCTGATTGGCTCTGCAGTCTTGGCCTCTTGAAGCTCCAAGCGGGTCTTGAACCTTTGATGCATAGATAGAAAAAATAATAATAATAATAACTAAAACTAAAATTAGGAACTTTTCAAGGGCAAAAACAAAGTTATTCATTTAAGTAAGCGTTTAAGTAACCAATAACATCAAATCAACCATTAGAGGGGTGTCCATGGTCAAGGTGCTTGGAGTCCCAGAATGTCTTCGAACAACATTATATATTTACATAAAAAGAGACATAATATATGCACAGTTACGGAACTTTTAAAAATTTTAATATGTGGTCATAATTTCATCTAAAACTATAAAGTCCTTTCTTTACAGCTGCATAGTATTCTATAACCTACCATTCAATCCATTTTTATTCCCCTTGTGTATACACACAGTATCTTACATGGATGCATAAATGTGATCATTAGTGTGCAGTTTTTTTTTCTTCTTTTCTCCCTCCCTGATGTGGGTGTACTGTGCCATTTTTCTCTTCTACAAATGGCGGAAATAAAAATCTTTGTTTCTTTAGAACTTGGTTTTAATGACTATTCCAATGGGTAGACTCCAGCAGAATTGCTAAATGAAAATTTATATACTTTGATTTGACCAATTCACAATTGCTAGATGAAATTCAATTTTTTAAACTTATCAACAATTTTGTAATGAACACACTTGCACATATATGTTTAACCCATCTCATTTCCTTTGAATAAATTCATTCTCGAAGGGAGAGGTAAAATTACTGAACCCTTTTTTTTTTTTTTAATCCTCACCCGAGGACATATTTATTGACGTAAGAGAGAGGATGTGAGAGAGAAATATCAATGTGTTGCCCCCCCCACCCACGTGCCTGGAGGGGGATCAAACCGCAATCTTTTTGATATACTGGACAACGCTCCAGCGACAACTCTCCAACTGTTCTGGGCAGCAAAAGGGCACCAGGTGTCTGACTGTTACCGTCAGACCAAACCTGAGTTCAGCAACCTTGGTACTAGGGGGTTCTGGTTAGGAAAGAATTCATTGCCAAGACCCAAACTATAACAGAATATTTATTTGGTAAATCACAGAGGTAGAAAAAGTAATACCTAGAAGAAATGGGCTTAGGAAACAAGTTATAGAGGTAAAGGAAGGGCCTTGGAGCTTGGGAGTGAGGGAGCTAATGGTAACGCCTGGGGCAGGGAGGATGAGGGGGAAGGGAAAGGGAAAGGCACCGTGTGCTCCCAGGAGCACTGGGTCTTCTGTCCTCAGTGTTTTAAGGGTGAAGATTTTAGAGGAGGTCCCAGGGGAAGATCTCAATAGAATATTCAGCAGTTTTCCAGGTGTGTCCTTTCAGAGTTGTGGTCTCCACTGATTTATTGGTCAGCACAGGACAGGGGTCATTATTCAATGCAGCTGGTCCTGAGGTCAGCCAGGTGTAGATTGTCTGGTTTTGCTGCTTCTCTGGGCCTGGAGCTGAAACACAGCTGAGGCCGAGATGTTATCTCTAGGGAGGAAAGGTGAAGGGGTCCAAACCTCAGGGCCAGGGACATGCTAGGGGAGAGAAAGTCACCCTGGGAGAGAAGTCCCCCCCACTTCCAATTGTCCTTTGCTAGGTTCCTGGGGCTTTCCACCCTGATAACCTCCTGTACCTGGCCCATAGTTCATGTTCTGCTCATGTCTGTCTAACTGCCTACCACACAACCAACTGAGCCACCTGGCCACGGCTGAACCTATTTTTTAAAATACGTTTTTATTGATTTTTAGAGAGAGAGGAAAAGGGAGAGATAGAAGCAACCATAGGCTGCCTCCTGCATGCCCCCTACTGAAGATGGAGCTCAAAACCCCGGCATGTGCCCTGACCCGGAATCAAACCAGCAATCTCTTGGTGCATGGGTCTACGTTCAACCACTGAACCTTACTGGCTGGGCTGAACCTATTTTTAAAATCGTTTTAATGTGTTTTTGCCAATCTACTAGGTTAAAAATGATGCATAATTTTAATTTGCATATTTTAAATTTGAAATTGAGCTCTAGTTCATGTTGATTAGACTTTGTGTTTCTTCCTGTGTTATCTTTTTATCATTTATTTGATCATTTCTTACTGGGATGTTCTTTTTTTTTTACCTTACTGATTTGTAAGAGCTTATTACACATTATTATAAGAATTTTAACCCATTGACACATGTGACAATGACATGTTTGTCATTTGTCTTTTTTTTTAAATATATTTTATTGATTTTTTATAGAGAGGAAGAGAGAGGGATAGAGAGTTAGAAACATCGATGAGAGAGAAACATCGATCAGCTGCCTCCTGCACACCCCCCACTGGGGATGTGCCCGCAACCAAGGTACATGCCCTTGACAGGAATCGAACCTGGGACCCTTGAGGCCGCAGGCCGACGCTCTATCCACTGAGCCAAACCGGTTTCGGCTGTCATTTGTCTTTTAGTTCATTATGTCTTTTGCCATAGAGAAGTTTTATATTTTCCATGCCTACTTTAAATGGGAGGTAATGTGTTAATTATTTTCCTTAGTGGATAGCCATGTTCCAAACACCATTTGCTTGAAATCAGTGTGGTAATGTGTTGTAATTTTTCTATTACTGAGAAGAGGTAAAAGGAAAGAGGGACCTCATCATCCTTAGAGTAAAATATTGTGATATCAGAGTTGGATTACTCTGGTGTATTGCTCTGTTTTTCTGTTTCCTAAACGAGCCTAAAATAGAAATTTCACTTTGTTGTGAGAATCTCCTCTTTTCATAAAGAAGTTGCTTGTATGGTTCCTAATGAGCCTGGAGACTATTGGAAACAAAGTGCTATTCAGCTGGATTGGCATTATGTGGCATGGGAGTCCTTATCTGCAGTCTCTTCAAAGCTTCCCAATTCCACTCGATGCAGATGATAACTGGGATGCACAGCGCTCCTTTCGTTTATTTTCTCACCCTTGTCCCTGAATGTGAACAATGTGGATTCCCTCGGGCCTGTAAATTCTCTCCTTTATTTCAAAACATCTCATTATTTCAACTGAAGGCTTTTCTTTTTATTCACTACCTAGGATTCTTATAACCAGGGTGCTTATACAGGTTTAATACAATATACTCAATATGCTCATCATGAAATAAACAAAAATTCAAAAGAACAGTGCATACACTCTTAGGACAATGCATGTCATACACTGCGTTAAGAGTAAGAAGATGAGGCGGGTGGTGAGTGGGTGTTGTATATTTTACCATAGGACACTCTGCTCTGTCAGGTAGTGTTTCTACATGTTTTGTGGTAGTGCGGGCATAGTCATTTCTTGAAAAATCATGACATCTCATTTTGGCAATGTTATTGCTTTTTATCTACTACATAGCAAAAAAATTTCATATTGAAGATATGCGTTGTAACAGAAGGACTAAAATAGATAACATATAGACACAGACACACAAATAAACATATATCTTTACACACACACACACACACACACACATCTGTGCTTTTACCATAGAGTTGATAGATTTAATTAGAGAACACATATAAAAAATACTTGAGGCCATGTGTGGTAGTTAATAAACACTCAATGCATATTAGCTATTATTATTATAGGTAATCTAGGTGGGTTGTTGTTTTGTTTTTACCACCTTGCAGCATGGATATAAGAAACCATTCTCTTTGTTTTGCCTCTCTTCTTTCATTGGCAAGTTGTTTGTGTTCTTTACTGCAGTCCTCCTTAAGTCTCCTGTTTCTCCCCATCTCCTGTCTGAGAACTGAGCCTCTGCCATACTAACGGGTTAAAAGCTCAGTCTTAATGAGAGGAGTGCATTCCTGCAGGTTGTTCAGCTACCATATGAGTAACAATTACTCCCATTTCTGTAGTACTTTATAATTTACAAAGGGATTTATATCTTTTTGACTCAGTGCAACCTTGAGAGCTAAGTGAAGATGTTTTTAAGGTGGTTTTCCATCTGATAAATGGTATACTGTTTTGCTAGGACCGCTGTAACCAACTACCATAAACTGGGTAGCTGAAACAACAAAATATTATTTTCTCTCCGTTGTGGAGACTGAGAAGTCTGAGATCAAGGTGCCAGCAGGGTTGGCTTCTTCTAAGGCCCCTCTCGTTGTCGTCTAGATGCCACCTTCTTGCTGTGCCCATAAGGTCTTCCATCTTCACCCATCCATATTCAAATACTTTTCCAGAAGGATATCAGTCAAAGGAGATCAGAATATGATACCCTCAAATATGCCACTTTGGCATATCAATTGTTTTCAGCTGAAGGCAACTGAGGGACAGCAGGCGCAGGAAGAGCTCTCTGCTATCTGCGTGAAAGCAGGGCATAAATCTCCTATGAAAAAAGCACAGTCCCTATTCCAGGGAGAGAGGATAGGAGAGCACTCCTATCTCTGGAGAAGACGAGTCAATGCTGAGGTGAGTCTGCATGAACAGACCTTACAAAAGTAATCTTATCTTCCATTGGAGGATATCTTAACCCACCCCCGTGTATTTCCTAGTCACTCTTGTAGTTTACCAGCTCTAGAAGCCCAAATCCCCTTTCCTTTGCTACTCACTTCTCCACAATTTATCACCCTTTATTAAAATAGTATGTAAGCCCCCAAGTCTGTCTGCTCTTTGACATTTTCACTTCTTTTTTGTGAAGCCCATACACATAAAACTTTAAAATATTAATACAATATTTAATTTGTCTTTTGTCAGTTTAATTCACAGGTCCTGGTGAATTAAAGGCCTCAGTTAAACCTAAGAGGATAGAGGAAGTTTTTTTCCCTTCCCTACATAGTCATATTGGGTTAGAGCCCCCACTAAAGGCTTCATTTTAACTGAATTACCCCGTTAAAGGCCCTATCTCCAAATACAGTCAAACTCTTAGGTACTAGGGGTTCGTTCTTGGGCATATTAATTTGGAGGGGGAACACAATTCAGCCCATAACAGATGGGAAAACTGAGACTGTATGGGGTCAAATTTCTTGCCCAGGGTCAGAGCCAAAATAGGGCTTGCACTTCCCTGTATTTGAGACTTAAGCAACAAGGTAACTTCCCATTTCCACTTTATATTATATCACAGAACATTTTCCATTTCAAATCAAGACATTTCTACATGATCCTTTTTTAAAAAAATTAAAAATATGGAGTGCTTCACGAATGTGCATGTCATCCTTGAGCAGGGGCCATGCTAATCTTCTCTGTATAGTTCCAATTTTAGTCTATGTGCTGCCAAAGCAAGCACTACATGAGCCTTTTTAATGTTACCTAGTACCTTAGCTCAGGCTGCTATATTCAGAACACTATAGACTGGTGGCTTATACACAACAGAAATTCATTTTCACAGTTCTGGAGGCTGGGAAACTGAAGACCAAGGAGTCAGCAGATTGACGGTAGTGTCTGGCGAGAGCCGGCTTCCTTGTTCCCAGATGGCATCTCTCTGTGTCTTCAGAGGCAGAAAGGGTAGGGGAGCTCTCCAGGGTCCCTTTTATAAGGGCACTAATTCCATTATGAGGGCTCCACCCTCATGGCGTAATCACCTGCCGAAGGCCTCACCCCCTAATACCACCACATTGGGGGCTAGGATTTCAACATATACATTTTATGGGGACACAAACTATTTAGTTTTATAGAGCACCTACTTTCCCATGGTGTGAACACAGCACAATTTACTTAAATAAGCCTGTATTGATCTAGACCAGGGGTCCTCAAACTTTTTAAACAGTGGGCCAGTTCACTGTCCCTCAGACCGTTGGAGGGCCGGACTATAGTTTAAAAAAAAAAACTATGAACAAATTCCTATGCACACTGCACATATCTTACTTTGAAGTAAAAAAACAAAACGGCAAAAACTCCCGCATGTGGCCCGCGGGCCGTAGTTTGAGGACGCCTGATCTAGACTGTTTCTTGTACTATTTTAAAAATAATTTTACAGTGAGCACTCTTGTAACTAAATCTTTGCACCTAATCTTTAACCTTCCTAAAAGTAGAATTGCTAAATTGCACAGTATGCAGTTTTTAAAGACATTTGTATCTATGTAGTTTTTTAAAGAGAAAGTATTGTGCATCCTGCAATAATCATGCTTAAATGTATTCTTTTTATTATTTTTACATCCATGTGTCTACATATGTATACACATGCACAAATATATCTCTGATACTTTGGAGATTGCTGATTTAATCAAGGGAGATTAGAGAAATGATTTCAAGTTCTTCAAGAAGCAGAATCTTTAATTTCACAAATGTGTTTAAAAGGCCAACACAATGCTTGGCTCAAAGAGACCCACAATGAACATTTAATGAATATGTGAATGATGATCTCACAGTGTCTCATATTTGCCTAAAAGTAATCCATTTCCCTTTTCTGCTTCTGGGGAGAGAGTAAAGGTTTGAGTGCTGGCAGAGCAGATTTTTTTTAACTTTAACAAAACATGCTTGCATTTTAGATCAGATGGCTTACAGTTATTATTAGCAATAGGCCTAAAAATACTGATGCAATAGAAGTGTCATTTTCATATGTAATTTATGGAGAATATAAAACATGACTAATCAACTATCTAATTGCTACTCCAAAGTCAGCTTTCAAGTAAAGAGAGAAAAAAAGTCACTATGAATTGCTTTTATTCTGGTTATAGCAAGACTTTTTAGAAGTTCTAAATTATAGGTTCTTTGCAAATATTCTTACTTGATTATTTGGTTTATATAACAGCAAAGGGATGGAGAAAATTTCCATGAGTTGGCAAGTAAATAATTACCTGCCATATCTTCAAGTTTTACAATGAACTTTTAGATTTTTATTGCATTTGCAGATATAGCACCAGAGAATTTCCATTCTCTTTTCAATGTCTTTTGTTTTCTAATCCTCATAACTTATAAAATATTCAGCAGCTTGATTTATATTAGTAGGAAAGAAATAATAAAAGTACAGTAACCTTTCAAATCATGACTAAATACATTCATTCGATGTAAAATGGCATGACTTAAAATCATTTCTTTATTCATTGAGTGCTTACTATGTGCCAAGCACTATGCCAGATACTGAAATAAAGAGCTCTAGATATAGTACATTCAAGTTTGCTTATTCATTTCATCTCTAAATAGTCAGTCTCTTTTGTGAAGTATTTCTTCTTTTTATTTCACCTCCCTTTCTTTGTTATATTTTTCATTGTTTTATTTGTGTAGGTGTAGAAAATTTTCCTGTTTTACTTTCTTCTCTTTCCTTCTACCTTTTATTACCTACTAAGTTGACTCTTGCATTTGTCTTTAATTATATTTTCTCACCTATTTCCCGGGGTTTTTTTCTCCTTTTCACTAATATATTGGTGACTTTGGAGAGGATAATGAATTTGTAGAACATGTTTGTGTGTACTTTAAATCTGCTTTTAGTTCTCTTAAAAGCATCTATAGTCTAAATTAATGGCCTCTAATTTTTTTTGGCTAGATACTTCATCAGTAAAAAAACGTTTTGAATATTCCCCTTAATATGTGAAGGTATACTTACTAACAAACTATTTACATGTACATATACATATATGAATAAAATAATTGTATAATATACAATTAAAAAACAAAACTCAAAATTTGAAATTAACAAAGAATAAGATAAAAATGCATAGGTTGAAATTCTAATACTTTTTCCTGAGTGCCAATGAATCGTTTTGTGCACCCCTCTGGAGGCCACTAGTTTGGGCTTGATAAACTTGATAGTTTGGGCTTCTGGCATAGTAAGGAAGCCAGTGAGTCTCTAATTTGCTCTAGTTTCTTTTAGAATATTCCAGGAGAAAGAGTAAAGAAAATTTCAAGATTCATATATGGAGCCCAGGACATTGAGGTCAAGACTCTCAAACAAAACAGGATGACAAAGCCTCTTCTACCTTCAGAAGAGGTGAGACAATCCTGACTGAGAACCATCCTGATATGGGAGGCAGTAGAGAACTGGGCTTAAAAATGGAAGATTTTTTTAAAGGATTGCAGGAAAACACTCTTTAATTTATTTACTTTAAAATTTTATCTTCATTGCTTTTTCTGTTGGAGAAGTATTATATGTACACTAGAGGCCCGGTGCACAAAATTCTTGCACTGTGTGGGGGGTGGGGGGGGAGGGGTCCCTCAGACTGGCCTGTGCCCTCTCACAGTCTGGGACCCCTCGCTCCTTACCACCCGCCTGCTTGCTGCTCCTTACTGTTCGGCTCGCTCCTCCTTAGTGCTGCCAAGGAGGCAGGAGAGGCTCCCACCACTGCTGCTGCACTCGCCAGCCATGAGCCTGGCTTCTGGCTGAGCAGCACTCCCCCTTACCACCAGGGGGCAGTCCTGCATTGAGCGTCTGCCCCGTGGTGGTCAGTGCGCATCATAGTGACCAGTCATTCTGGTCGTTCCGTCGTAATGGTTGCTTAGGCTTTCATTATATAGAATGTGAGAAACTAAAACATCATAGAACATACACAATGAAGAAAGCAAAAGTCTCCTATTTTGATTACCAACAAAGAAAACCACTGTAATTGTGTGGTTATTGGCTTCCAGATTACTTTAAATGCACTATTAACAAATATTATCTTACTTAACAAAAATGAAGCCATTCCCATTTATACAACTTGTTTTTACCTCATTTTCCAATAATATTTTCAATAGTAATACAAAATTGTTCTTTTAAATTGAGGCATGATAATTATATAGAAATACCTTTATTTAATATCTTATTCTTGTGCATTTCCAATATTTTGCTCTTAGAAACAATGCTACAGTAAACATCAGTGTACATTTATATTTTCATTCTTGCTAGAGTTGTTTCTTAAAAGAGAAGTGAAATTCTGAGTGTAGAGATATGAAATATTTTGGGAACTATAAAATTTTCCAGCAGTGTTACTAAATTGCCTTCCAAATCCAGTACCCACTCATACTCTTACCAAAAGATTGTGTTTATTTTTTTTACACCTTTTCAGTACTAAAAACTATGTGTTTTAATCTTTTTTACATCTGAAATGTAAAAAATATTTAATCGTTTTAATTTACCTAGGTTTTATTGTCAATGAGATTGAGGATTCTTTCATATAATAATTGAGCACTTATAATTGTGAGAAAATGTGTGTTTTTTCTGTTTCTCTTTTTAACTTTTTACTATACAAATTTGTAAATATACACAAAAGAAGCACCATGCTTCAACAATTATCAACATTTTTGCAAAACCCAGGCATCATGTCATTTTATATAGGAGTGATTTTAAGTAAGATTGGAAGATGTCATTTAGTGCCCTTTGACCCATGCACTCACCTCTAATTCCTTGGCTAACCAGAGAAAAGTGTAAACTAAAAGAGCAACAACAGCCAACCCTAGGCGACTTATAACAGTGAAAACATAGTTGCTGATTCAGGCCACCAGATGGCAGACCACAGAAAAAAAGAAAAAGGAGAAGAAATCTACACCTACCAAGACCCAGCTTCATGATGGCCCAGATAGATGTCTTTTTTTTTTTTTTTTTTCCAGATAGATGTCTTAAGGAACTTGGTTTCCTATTAGTATCAGGGGATGGGGATGAAAAGGGGAGGTTAGTCAAAGGCATTGTTTTTAACCATAGTAATATTTTAATTATATAATAGTAATATAGTTTATAATCTGATGTATTTTATTTTCAAATAAAATATATTTTATGTATTTTTGTTTTTTTTTCCTATGAATTTAGGCCTCAAAAAATAATGTTTTAATTAGAATTGCATCAAACCTATAAGTTAATTTGAAAAATATCAAGATCCTTATGATATTTATTTTTCCCATGAAAGAACATGATATGTTCCCCATTTTCTTAAGTCTTCATTTTAGATGTCTCAGTTATAAAGATCATAGATGTCGCTCATTAAGAATTTTACTTGGGAATGGGTTTATTTTACAGATATTCAAACAGAATTTTGACGATTTTACAGAAATATATTGATCTTTGCAGAGTTAATCTCTGTATTTTTTATTAAGAAATAACTATGAATTACTTCTTTTTAATTTTCTTGCTATGCAATTATATAATCTGAAAAAGATCATAACATTCTTGTATTTGCCTTTCCATTGTTTATTGCTCTTATTTCTTTTTCATACTTCATTACATTGGCTAATGACATAAAAATATAAAATAATGATAAATAATATATCTTTGCTATATCTAATTTACTTTTATTTGGAATGCTCATCGTGTTTATTTTAATTTTACACAGTCATACGTTTTTAGATTATAAATGGGGCCCTGGCTGGATTGGCTCAGTGGTTGGAGTATAGGCCCCAGGACCAAAGGGCCGCCGGTTTGATTCCAGGTCAGGAGCACAAACCTCGGTTGCAGGTTTGATCATGGCCCCAATGGGGGCACGTGTGGGAGGCAGCCAGTCGATGTGTCTCTCTCACATTGATGTTTCTCTCTCTGTGTGTGAGTCTCTCTCTCTCTCTCTCTCTCTCTCTCTCTCTCTCTCTCTCTCTCTCTTTCTCTCCCTTTTCCCTCCCTTCCACTGTCTCTCTAAAGATCAATGGGAAAAACATATCTTGAGGATTCAAAAAAAGAGTACAAAAGGATGTTGAATTTCATCTAGTGGCCTTTCAGTATCTACTGAGAGGCTCACTTGATTTTCCTTATTTAATCAACTGAACTGATACCATTATTTTACTAATAAGTTTTCTTATATTGCTAGTTTTCCAGCCTGAGGTAAATTCTCCTTGACCTCAATGGGTTAAAGTTTTAGTGTATTTTGAACTAGATTTGCTAGCATTTTATTTGTTTTGTGTCTAATATTCACAAGTAAGGATTGTCTATAAATGTTTTTGGTGTGTCACATCTTTATTGGATTATAGTGTCAGAGCTATATTTAGCTCATGAAAGAATTGGATAGCATCCAGCCATTTTCTGTGTTTTATGTTCCAGAATAAATATGTAATGGCTTTTATCTATTTTATTATGATGTTCCTAAAGCAGTTCTGAAAAAAATGCTATTTTTAAATATTTTAATGAAAATAAATAAATGCTTATATTACAGTAGAGATGTTTTATAATTCAAAACCTTAAAGAAGTGTAATAAAGGTTATTTTTCCTACACAAATATGTTAAAGAAATGCCTGCCAAACCCATTATAAAAGATTATCTCTGTCTAGATATGCTATGGGTTATACTATTACATAAAGCAGACAAAATATTCTATTTTTCTCAACTGCTCTGCTCAATCATGGAGAGAATGAAATTATGCCTAGGGATTCAGAATCTGAAATGTTATACCAAGTCAAAAGTGGCTTCCTATGTATTTTTCACAATAAGCTATTGCATTTCAAAGGTGTTTGTAGATAATATTCCAAAGAAGTCTTTCTGGGAGGGGGGAAGCAATAATGAATTTGGCCCTGTTATATCTAGTTCTATATCTTGTCTCTAGAAGTAACTCATGGCTTGGATAATAACAAAAGTATTTGTGGTAAACTTCCAGATGAATAATATTGATAAAGCTCCGTTATGATGCTTCTCCTCATGATGGACCACAGCGTTGTTCAACAGAACTTTCTACTCTGATGGAAATGTTCTATTGCCACGTGTCCAATGTGTCCCAGTGTACACCGTGGCTCTGAGGACTTGAAATGTGGCTAGTGCAAAGGAGGGGCTGAATGTTTATTTTAATTAATTTAAATTTAAGTAGCCACATGTGGCTACAGGCTATCATATTGGACAGCACAGCTTCAAGGTATGAAATTTAATCAGTATGGGTACATTAAAAACCCAGAACATTTTCACCACTAAACATTTTATTATTACACATAAATAAATTCCACTTGCCAGTATTTTGACAACTGATAGCCAGTATTAGTCTTTGCTCACTTCTGCAAGTTTATTTATACTTGCATTTTTAAAATGTAGTTTAATACTTACCTCCTGTCTGAGCTACCTTCTTTTGCCATTCCAAGAAGCTAGCTGTTCTTCCTGTCATTGGCATTTTGCTGTTTTTGTTGTTCCATTTTGTTTACATGCTTTTAGCTGCCATTAGGTGTCAGTAATTTTGCATCCAAACCTACTGAATTTTTTATAGTTCTTTTAAAAAGAAGTAATTTGGTTCAATTATTGGACATGAAAATTTTGCCATGTATAATGATGGATAATTATATCAATAAAATGGTCATGGGTGAAAAAATGATCAAGAAGAGCTTGCAAAAAATATGTAATGAGACTTATAAGAATAGAGTTGGTGCTTTAGTATGGAAATTGCAGCTATATCATTGAACGGCCTTTCGAAAATGAAGCCATTTTACTGAATCCATTACTGTAATTACACTTGAAACTTGCTAAAAATATACACTTCAGTATATACCAGTTTTACATGCAGTCTCCACATCCAGCTCCATTATTATTAAAATTTTAAGATTTGGAGGTTATACTATTGTAACAATACTGCATGTGTAGCTTCTTGTATTTCTGTAGGAGCAATTTGAATGTATACTTGAAAAGCTTTATGGTTTCAAAAAAACCTAATAGGATTAAGGAATAATTTCAGGGAATTATTTTTTAATTAAGAAATTGAAAAGTACTATTTTTACAGAGGTTGGAACATTCATTTGAAGCTAAAGCTTCATCATCTCATAAAATAATTCATCATTCAAGTCCATCTTAAGTAGTTACGAATAACGGTAGCTGCCTAAGTAAATGAAAATTGAAAAAGCTAATTTTCAATGAAATCATCCATGGCTGGAATCCAGATAGTGAAAATATTGAAATCTTGTACTTGCTGAATACCTGAAAGAACTCAAGTTTCCATAAAGATGCTGAGCCTGGTGGTGTGGAGGCCATTCTAATAGAGGTGAGAGAGGTGACTCACAGACTCTTCAAGAAGGAGCAGAAACAAGATGCTATACCTCCCTCAGACCAGTAACCGAGAAGGTTAGTCTAGAATCTTGATAAAATATAATCTTATTGTCTTGGTCCCCACCAACTCACAGTTTAAGTTTGCATTGTTTCTTAGGAAAACATTTTACTAACAAAACAATAATGTGAACTCAAGCAATAATATAAAACAGTTTAGGGTATCTCTGAACAGCATAAACCAAGCTACAGTATTTGTATTTCCCATAGGCCAAGGACTTTGCTGCCCATGGCCACATTTCCAAGTGTCTGAACTACACATGAGGTATCCCATATGTACCCCGGAAACAGGACTCAAACTCCACGGTCCATTGCATTTGGTGGAGCCTCGTGTGCTTAGGACTAACAACTGCATAAAACGCCTGATAACAGTTTGTGGGGAGGAACAGTTTCCAGAGAAACGTTACACTATTTTCACTCACAAAGCTCTGGTAGTTTAGGAAATTGTTTGGTCTATAATCAGTCCAATCAGCCCAGTCAGGAAAACAGAAATCACTGGACATAGTTCAAACAGAAAGGGGTTTAATTCTAGAAAATGGTTACAAGGTGCTGGAAGGGCTAGCAGAGAAAGAGGAAGAAAAAAAGGAACGTTACCCAGAGATGAGAAAGCTGCTACCACCACTCTCGGGCTGAGCCCCCAGCTGCATCTGGGGCTGGAGGTCACTATGTGGCCAGTGTAGGAACTGAACCTTCACAGAAGGGGCATCATGTCCCCAGTGCCCATTGAGCCACCCTACCACGGGTGCCAGACTAGAATGGCTTCTTCTCTTCCAGTGACTCCCATTGTCCAGACCTGACTGGGAGCCAGTTGGTAAAGGATTCTGGGGAATGGCATTCCAGGCTTCCAGCCCCTACAATGGTAGAGTACAGAAGGGAGAGTGTGGCATTCTACTAACAGAAAAATAATCGGCATAATAATGTTACCAGTTAGGTAGATGCTAATCATTTTTAATCAATAGAAAATGACTTTTGAATGGATTGTGTAAGTGTATAGCACTAATCGCTTTCTTCCCAATCATTTCTTGAGAAATCTTGCAGTTGATGCTTAAGACAGCAGCAAAAGACCGAGATGGGGAGCCGGGGATGGTTGAGAAGGGGAATAACAGACAACAGAACAGGTCCAGGGGCAGACACATGAATAATTAACTTGATGAAAGGCCAGAAAGGATTTTGAAAAGCACTCGATCTTTCTAATTAGAAAACATTTTGTCTTGCCCTGGCTGGGTAGCTCAGTTGGTTAGACCATCGCCATAATAAGACAAGGTTGTAGGTTCTACCACTAGTCAGGGCACATACAAATGGATGTGTTTTCTCTCTCTCTCTCTCTCTCTCTCTCTCTCTCTCTCTCTCTCTCTCTCTTCCCCTTTATCTCTCAAATCAATACAAACATAATAAACAAATAAATAATAAAATAAAACATTTTGTCTCTAAAATTGAGGGTAGAGATAGGGGAACAACAATAAAATCCCTTTCCTTTTATCTAAGGAACAAGAGCCAATGAATTTCAAAAGCAGAAAAAAATCTAGCTCACTAATTATATGTAAATTCTCCTTTACAAGGGAAGAAGAATGAGTCACCAAAAACACAAAAGCTACATAAATTAACATCCTTTCATGCCTTTAGACAAGTGAATGAAACAGCATAATAGAGTTATGTCCCAAAATTAGCCTCCGCTCATATTCCACCCAAGCATATACAGTAGCATTTGTAAAAGGCTCATATTACCATCAGTTGATACCTGATGTGGAATTTTTTTAATGTCTTTATATTTCCTCCATCCTCACTCTAATTCACAAAATGCTTTGTTAGAGTTCATTGGGGTTTTGTGGCTTATATGACTCAAAAATGAGTTAATTCCTATTTTGTTAGTTGGCATTCAATGAGCAAAGTTGAATACGATGATTACTCTATGAAGAAAGATATAGAAGTCATTTTAGAGACTGTTTTGAAAGTTTTACTCTATAATAAAATACTTAATTTTTTAAATGTATGAACTTTAAAATATTAGTTTTTAAAATGAACTTTGCTCCTTGACAGGTTGTGTGTGTGTGTGTGTGTATAGACTTCTTAAGTTCATAACTACATTTTGTGGTGTACCACTATGACATGCTGTTCTAAATACTTTTTTCAGAATCATGAAATGTTTTAGAGTTATAAAAGTCAGAATGGATTTCTGGAACTTAATTTTTTTAAAGCTGCCACTTTGTCATCATGAAATGCATACTATGTGACTAATAAAATTAGTATAAAAATAATAAAATCCATTTTTCACATGTGGTAAAAGGGGGGAAATTACTGTCAGATATTTCGTTAAGTTTGTGCACAATTCTTTTCCAGTTCTAGATCTGAAGTAGTCAGCCCATTGCATAGTTAATCCTCCTAGGAAGATACTGGAGAGGTGAAGGCAGCAGCGTAAGTTATGCTGGTTTGTGTAGCTTAACCTTTTCCCTTTCTTCTCTTGGAGATTATAAGGTGAACATTCAAAACACATTCACTGAGTTCTACACAGAGAACCCAAAGGGGTCATTTTACAGATGACCTGTATTCAGTTACAATCAGGCAGCATGCACAGGTTTGGCTATGCTACTTGTTCAAATAATGAAACACTTCCATGTCCATTGTGGCAGGCAGAATAATGGGCCCCAAAGGTGTCCATTCTCTACACCTCTAGAACCCGTAAAAGTATTCCCTTACTTGGCAAAAAAGACTTTGCAGATGCGATTAAGATTTTGAAGTGGAGAGATTATTCTAGAATATCCAGTAGGCTCGACCCAATCACATAGATCTCTAAAAGCAGACTTTTCCCCAGCTGTGATCAGAGAAAGATGTGACTGTGAAAGGAGGGCAAGAGGGAGATGTCATGTTGGTGGCTTTGAAGACAGAGGAAAGGGGCCACAAGTCAAGGAATGTGGGCAGCCTTAAGAAGTTGGAGAGGGCAGGGAAACATTCTCCCTTTGCCGAAACCGGTTTGGCTCAGTGGATAGAGCATCGGTCTGCAGACTGAAAGGTCCCAGGTTTGATTCTGGTCAAGGGCATGTACATTGGTTGCGGGCACGTCCCCAGTGGGGGATGTGCAGGAGGCAGCTGGTCGATGTTTCTAGCTTTCTATCCCTCTCCCTTCCTCTCTGTAAAAAATCAATAAAATATATATATTTTTAAAAAGAAACATTCTCCCTTCAAGCCTTCAGAAAGGCATATATTAGTGTCACCACCTTGAATGACTTCAGGTCCGTGAGACCATGCCTGCTTTCTGATCCACAGAACTGGAAGATAATGCATTTGTGTTATTCTAAGACACTATGTTTGTGGAAATCTGTTTCTGCAACAATAGAAAACTAATATACCTATAAAGCCACTGCCCCACGCCCACTGCTGCCCCTACCATCTTCATGCTTCCTTGGGATTCTCAATCCAGTAACAAAAAGGATCAGATTTCCCTGGACACCTATTTCAAACAGCAGCCAGCTTTACATCTGACTGAGCTATGCCCTGGCTTTCCCAGTTGTGAACATTACGTTTTATTACAGGGACCTCAATCAGTGACTTTCAAATTTTTTTGACTCCAACCCACCTACAGTGAAGATATACATTTTGATTTCAACCTAGGACACACATACATCCTCCTGAAACACACACCTCTATAATAATAAAAGTGTAATATGCCTCTAGTATTTATATTACTAAACTAACATTTCATGTAACAGTACCTACCTTTACTACATGTATTGAACTCTGATAGTTTCAATTCTACTCTTTTCTGTTCCTTTTAAAATATGTTTTATTAATTTTAGAGAGAGGAGAAGGAAGAAGGAGAGAGAGATAGAAACATCTATGAGAGCGAAACATTAATCAGCTGCCTTCCGCACACCTCCACCCAGGGATAGAGCCCAAAACCTGGGCATGTGCCCTGACTGGGAATCAAACCAGTGACCTCTTGGTACATGGGTCAATGTTCAACCATTGAGTCAAACCAACTGGGCATATTCTCTTCTATTTTTTCATGTAAATTTCAACCCACTAAATTGATTTCATGATTCACTAGTAGGTTGCAACCCTCAACTGTAAAACATTGACCTGAACATGAGAACTTTATAGTCAAGATGTAGAGTTTGTGGTAGAGAATATGTTGTTTTATTTTTAAAGGAAGCATAAACATTTGTTCAGAGTTTAAATTGTTTCTGTACGTAAGTTTAATTTCTTATTAAATGTTTTATTAATATACCAAAAATGTATTCGTTTTCTCAAAGTGAACATCACACCCATGACAATTGGTAAATTAAGTCTAATAGTAAAAGAGGGGCCTCACAAAGAAGACCTGCTACATTCTAGAAACAATCCTATATAATAAAAGCCTAATAGGCAAATTGTTCAACCAGGAGTTTGACCAGGAGTTCGACTGCTCACTAGGACGTGAGCTGACCACCAGGAGGCGGCGCGGAACATGGCGGGCGTCGGCAACACGGCGCTGGCAGCGGGCAGCAGTGGAGGCACTGCCAGCCCCAATGGGCCCCGACGAGAGTGGGACTGTGGCGGGATGGTGGAGCAGATGAGTGGGCGGCGCCAGGCCAAGGCAGGTGCAAACGGGGGCCGATCGCCTCGCAGATCGACCCACAGACCAACCCACAGACAGTGACCAGCAGCGGCAGTGGGGGTCAGGGCCGCCACCTGACTCCCAGATACTGAGGGAGCCGGGCGGGGGGCCCGGCCCCGATCGATTGCCCCACAGGCAGGATGGTGGAGCAGGTGAGAGGGTGGCACCAGGCCATGGCAGGATGCCAGGCCGGGCTGTGGGGCTGTGAGGCTGGGGGCAGGAGCTGGGGCCTGATTCCCGCAGGCCACCCCAAGGGACCCCACCTATGCACGAATTTGTGCACCGGGCCTCTAGTTTTTAAATAAATACAGTCATTAGGTACGTGTATTTAGGGTTCTACATTCCTATTACTCAACTTTGTTCATTTCTGCTTTTGTTTTTAACATTTCCTGTTTTCTTGCTTGCCTTTAAGATATTACCCATTTCCTTTTCTAGACTTTAAGTTAATTTATTACATTTCTCTTTTTTTCTTGTTACTATTTATAGCTGCAGCATCATTTCAAGCACTTACACTTGTTTCAGTTAATTTAGAGATCCTGAAGAGTTTAAATATGCACTTAACATTGTTTGCTATAATTCAACTAGCTTTCCTAGGTGTTGGTAGCAAAGGGTTTGAAAATTATGATCTATTGTATATTAGTTCTCACGAGGTTATGTTGTAGAACAAACATCCCCCAAGTCCCAGGGGCTTACAACAGCAGAGGTTTATTACTCACTCACTGCACACGTTGGTTACTGCTCTGTTCTGGGATCTTCTTCATTCCAGGATGTAGACTGAAGGAGCAGCCTCTGTATGAGACATGCTGGTTCATAGCTGAACCACAGGAGTCTCCTAAAGCTCCTCCTCACAAGTGGGGCATCCACCACTTCTTCGTGCATCCCATAGGCCAGAGCAAGTCATAAGACTAAACTTGATGGCAAATGGGTGGTAAACATAATCCTTTTATAGGCAGGGCAACAAATAGTAGGCAGCAATAATATAATCTACTCCCATGTTATCCCCCATAATGCTGCAACCAGAAAGGTTTATCCTCGCGTCTCTATCCATTTAAAACTCCATTTTATTGTTATATCTGGGATTATATCTGGGACTTAACCATTATAGCATTTATGTTTCCATTTTAAATGTATCTTTTCTCATAATATAGAACTGTTTGTCTCCCTTAATGCATTTTGCTACAAAATTAGTTGTGCTGATCATGTTTTTATAGGCCACACCAGGCTGCAGCCACTATGGGTTATAATAACATTAAGAAAACAGTATTTTTCTAGCTTAGCCTACACCCAAAGCAATGCAAGCCCTTCTCCCTCTCAGAATTTACCAGGCACTGCATGTGCTGCTGCAAGGAGTTCCGTGGTGCCCAGGAGGCTCCTCCTTGGTACCCGTCCAGCCTGGGTTTCTAGTCTGCTGAGAGGACAGCAGCATTCCCTGCCACCTCCAAAGGCAGAGCAGTGCTGTTGTGTGCATTTCACGCAATCAGAGACTCCAGGGATTTCACTCTTTTCAAAATTAATAGCCATCTTTCTCTAGAGCTTTGGCTCAAGTTCCTAGTTGCTGGGACACCACTGGATAGAGAATAATATGATTACTACACTGAACCATTCTCAAAATTGCTCTGACAGCCAAACCTTACATTTCAATGAGTTAATTTCCCTTCCCCACTTCTCTCTCTCTCCTCCTCCCCTGCCTCCCCTTTTGCTCTACGTGAGGCTGCTCTGCTGTTCACGCTGATAGATCCTCTAATAACCAGTCCCACCCGGAAATCTCTGTGTAACTGATTTAATTTAAATATCCGGTTTCTATTGTGCTTATACAGGCATTATGAATTGTAAGCCATTCCCTTGCCTTATTAAAATTTCCTTATTTTAAAACATTTTATCACAATAATCACATGCATGGAAAAAAAACACACACAATAACACAGGGCTTATCGTGAAAAATGGTAGTCTACTGGCCCACCCTCTCCCAGCCCTAATTTGATTTCCCAGAAAGAACCACTTTTAAGTGTTTCTGTTTCTGATGGCTGCTTTCCTAATTCTGAACAATGCTGTTTCTTTTTTTGTTTTTTTAATTCAATGATTTTTTTAAAAATATGTTTTAATTAATTAATTTTTTTTTTTTAGAGAGAGAGGAAGAGAGAGGGATAGAAAGATAGAAACATGGATGAGAGAGAAACATCAGCTGCCTCCTACATAACCCCTACTGAGAATCTAGCCCACCATCCCAGCATATGCCCTGACGGGGAATCAAACCGAGACCTCTTGGTTCCTGGGTTGACTGCTCAACCACTGAGCAACAATGCTATTTCTTGATTTACTTGGTAAATCACTGTATCAGGTAGGAAGATAAGTTCTCCTCTTCCAACTCTTCTCCTTCTACCTCTTGCTTTCTATGTTTATACATTTGCTTTCACATTATAAAGGTTTGCATTTATAATTTCTCTAGTAACTATATTTAAGTTTTACCTGTTTTGTTCATAGGCTGCTTCTAAAAGTCCAAAACCACGAATAATCATTGATATATGATAACTACATAAATATTGTTAAGAAAATTAGATAGTAGGATTTCATTTTCCTCTTCCCAAGGGCTCTACAGATCATATTAAAACTGTCCAAATTAATATCACAGAGCCTTACTTGGCTGGTTTGATTTTATATTTCCATCTCTTTTCGCTATGCAAAAAAAATCTTGGTTCCAGTGACAATAACATAACAATCAGAAATTGTCAAGCCTACAGAAAAAGTAGAATAGTCGGATAAATGCCTGAATGCCCTTTATCTAGACACACAATGGTTAAAATGTGCCGCGTTTGCTTTCTTTCTCTCTGTTTTTGCTGAGTCATTTGGAAGCACATTGCAGGCAGCATGACAATTTACCACTTGCATGTTTCTCCTTTATTGTTCCTTACTTTTATTTTATTTTTTGTCTTTCGTGTCATTGACATTTTTAAAGTCCAGATGTCCATAACCCGGTTTCAAAGAGAAGTAGCCAAGGGGTCATCCAGCCTCAGGGCTCGAGAGCTGAAAGTGACTTAGATTAAGATGTCATTATCTTTAGCCTGCCTAGAGCTTAAACCGTGTGCCCTTTAGTCAAAACCTGATTATTGTCTTCTGCTGCTTCAGGGGTGAACAATCAGCAAAGTGAGAAACAAAGGTTAGGTCAGTGAAGTGTGCTGAGAAGAGAGAAGGAAAAAAAAAAAGATCTTTTTAAAACTATAGTTTAGCCCTGGGCAGTGTGGCTCAGTTGGTTGGGTATCTTTCCATGCACTGAAAGGTTGCCTATTTGATTCCTAGTCAGGGTTCATGCCCAGGATGCATAGGGGGCGTGCAGGAAGAAGCTGATCGGTGTCATCAATGTTTCTCTCTCTCTTTCCCTTGCCATTCCTTTCTCTCTAAAAATAAATTTTAAAATATTTTAAAAAATAAAACTACTGTTTAAATCAAATCAGAATTACAAGTACCCTCAGTTTCAGTTTTTGAATCCATTAATGACCCATGTGTGAATCAATTACAATGAAGTTTTTAAATGGTGATTCCCTCCATCCCCCCTTTTTTAAATTAAATTTATTGGGATGACACTGGCTAGCAAACTTATACAGGTTTCATTTGCTCAATTCCACAACACATCATCTGTACACTGTATTGTGTGTTCACTACCCCAAGTCAAGTCTCCTTCCAGCAATATTTATTCCCCCTATACCCTTCTAAAATGGTGATTTTCTAAATCATTTTTTAAATGGCTGCTAATATATCAGCCTTTAGAGTTGTGTCATAATTTACTTACTAAATCCCCTATTGATGAACATTTAGGTTGTTTTTAATCTTTTGCTGTTACAAATAACGCTGCAAAGAACACTGGTATCTTTTACCCAAGTCCCAACTATAATTGTCAGATAAATTCCAGGAAGAAAAATTACTAGTTCAAAGGCATTTAACATTTGGTAAATATTTCAATGTTAAATCTCCGCCCCCCCCCCCAAAAAAAAGAGTGATATTAATTTACATTCGCACAGTCAGTGCCTTAAAACTGCTTATTGCCCGGCCGGCATGTGGCTCAGTGGTTGAGCATCAACCTATGAACCGGGAGGTCATGGTTCCATTCTTGGTCGGGGCACATGCCTAGGTTGTGGGCTCAATCCTCAGTGTGGGGCGTGCAGGAGGCAGCCAATCAATGATTCTCTCTCACCACTGATGTTACTATCTCTCTCCCTCTCCCTTCCTCTCTGAAACCAATAAAAACATATTTTTTAAACTGCCTATTTTCCCATTCCCTTATATTTTGACTATATATTTTTTGCTCTGTGTCTACCACCATCTCCTATTTTTCCAGTTCACTCTCACTTTGCTGTGACTCTCATCAAGTTTACAGACTATCCTCACCTTTTCACTGCACATTACTCTCCCTCATGTTCTCCATTTTCTACTTTCTCAGCTTATATTCCATGGTCCACCATTATAATACTCTTACATACAAGGTCAAATTCTTTACCCCCTTTTTCTCTCCCTCCACTGTAAACTATGGGGAAACTCCAGCCTCAATTAAACGCAACCCTCTTCCTGTGTTACACTGAGCAGCTAAATGACACTGGGGAAACACCAACAACCATCCAGAAAATACTCACTGCAAATTCATGGCTCTTGACCTCAAATGGGCCTTTAATAAAGTCCCAGTACATTCTCTAGGCTAGTGGTTCTCAACCTTTCTAATGCCGTGACCCTTCAATATAGTTCCTCATGTTGTGGTGACCCTCAACCATAAAATTATTTTCGTTGCTACTTCATAACTGTAATTTTGCTACTGTTAATGAATCGTAATGTAAATATCTGTGTTTTCCGATGGTCTTAGGCGACCCTGCTAGAGGTTCTCAACCTGTGGGTCGCGACCCACAGGTTGAGAACCGCTGCTGTAGAGCCTAAGACCATAGAAACTCTAGCAGGGTCGCCTAAGACCATCGGAAAACACAGATATTTACATTACGATTCATTAACAGTAGCAAAATTACAGTTATGAAGTAGCAACGAAAATAATTTTATGGTTGGGGGTCACCACAACATGAGGAACTGTATTGAAGGGTCACGGCATTAGAAAGGTTGAGAACCACTGCCCTAGGCCATTTACTCTCAGACTCTCCTAGAGCACAGTTTCATTCCTTTTCTTCTCCAATTCTCCAACAACTCCTGATTCCCTCCGTGGGTGACTTCGCTTCCTACTTCACTCTGAAGAGAACTTCCACAGCTAACACCACAGCTACTGGCCAACCAGCATTCGTGCCCACATATTCTGCCTTCTCTCCAATAACTATGGATATATTGTCAGTCTTCCTGTCTAAAGCCACCTCTGCAGTTGTGTACTGGATTCCTACCCGGTCCTGTGAACATGATCTCTATCAGGTCTCTCTCTCCAGCAGTTGTTCTTTCTCCTGCATCATCAATGTTTTCTCCCTACTGAATCATTCTCATTAGCATCAAACATATTATATTAGCTCCCATTTGGAAAAGAAAAATCATCCAGTGACTCTAGGTCTTCTTCCAGCCAATGCCCCAATTGTCAGTTTCCCTATAAGCAAAACTTCTCTACAGAGTTGTCTGTACTTAGTGATTCTAGTTCTTTTCCTATTCTCTTCTGAATCTGTTTCAATCAGGCTTTTACCCCCACCTCGCCACAAAAGCAGCTTTACTCAAGGTACCCAATGACCCTCATGTTACCATAAAGATCAATTCTTAGTCCTCACCTTTCATGACCCATTTGTAGCATATGACACATATGGTTAGTTCCTCCCTAAAACACTTAATTCTAATTTCTGCTCAAATGTCACTTCATCAAAGTGGCCTTTTCTGACCACTCTAGGTTAAATAGCCAAGCAACTAGACCCTTCTACTTTGTACAGTATACCCTCCTACTCTGCAGTATTGATCACCACCTGATATATTTTATAATTGACTTTCTCCCTTATTTCAATCCTGATCTTTGAGACCATTAGGGACATTTGACTATAGACTGGTTATTAAAAAATATTAAAGAATTATGCCTGAGCAGTGTTGCTCAGTGGTTGAGTGTTGATCTATGAACCAGGAGGTCATGGATTGATTTCCAGTCAGGGCATATGCCCAGGTTGCAGGTTCGATCCCCACTGTGGGGCATGGCAGGAGGCAGCCAATCAATGATTCTCTTTCATTATTGACAAGAGGCTCAGTGCAAGAAATTCATGCACTCAGGGGGATCCCTCAGCCTGGCCTGCACCCTCTCACAGTCCGGGAGCCCTTGGGGGATGTCTGACTGATGGTTTAGGCCAGTGGTTGGCAAACTCATTAGTCAACAGAGCCAAATAACAGTACAATGATTGAAATTTCTTTTGAGAGCCAAATTTTTTAAACTTAAACTTCTTCTCACGCCACTTCCTCAAAATAGACTCGCCCTGGCCGTGGTATTTTGTGGAAGAGCCACACTCAAGGGGCCAAAGAGCTGCATGTGGCTCGCGAGCCACAGTTTGCCCACCACGGGTTTAGGCAGTCGGACATCCTTAGCGCTGCCACAGAGGTGGGAGAGGCTCCTGCTGTGTACGCCAGCCATAAGCCCAACTTCTGACTGAGCAGCACTCCCCCTGTGGGAGCACACTGACCACCAGGGGGCAGCCCCTGCATCATAGCGACTGGTCATTCTGCTGTTCAGTCGATTTGCATATTAGCCTTTTATTATATAGTATGTTTCTCTCTCTCTCTACCTCTCCCTTCCTCTCTGAAATCAATAAAAATATTTTTAAAAAGATATTAAAGAATTATATTAATTTTGTTAGACATGGTGTTTGTGTGAAAAAATAGTCTTTAGTCATACATACTTTGATGTCCAACAAAGTATGTATGACTAAACTGACTTAATATCCCAAAATTTTCTTTTAAGGACTCAGGGATGAGTCAAAGATTTTTGGATTGAGCAATGGGGAGAGCAGGGCTGTTATTTGATGAGATTTTTGGAGACTGCAGGAGGAAGCCGTTTTGCAAGGATGAAAGTGGGAGAAAATTGTAAGCTTGGTTTGACATGTTAAACTCGAGATGTGTGTAGATACCAGAGTAGAGATGTTGAGTAAGAATGGAATTCAGGGAAGAGAACTGGTCTGGAGATAAACATCTGAGAGTTATCAAAATATACATGATAATTAAAGCCATTAGTCAGGATGGAAACATCTAGGAAATTGGATTTTTGAAAAGAGAAAAAGAAGAGGCCTGAGGACTAAGCCCTAAGTACTCCAAAATTCAGAGACCATAGATAAAGAGAAGTCATTAGAGGACTAGGAAGGAGTGGCCAGTGGCGTGGGAGGTGAACAAGTATTGTAGCCTGAGAGCCAAGTGAAGCAAGTGCCCCTCCCCCCAAGGACTCCAAAAATGGTGGTATAATGAATATGTTTAACAAGTGAGTGGAACACAGTAATTTATCCCCCTGCATCAAAATATATAGCAACTGAAGATAATCAATTGATATAAAATGCTAGAATTCTCTTTTTCATTTATTTAGAAATCCCACATTTTAATACATGGCTATGCACATAAGAAAACAAGTAATGAGGATACAAAACAGCCGAAGGTACAAAATGATAAAGCAAAGTTTTAGGCCTGATAGAGATCACCTTTACAGATACAGGGGGCAAACATCTGTACAGTTTCAAAATGCCAGAACTTTCGGTAAAGTCATATTCTTTTTGACTTTTTAAATGAAATAGCCATTGTTATGCAAATTGTACATTGAATAATAGCTGAATGCCCCTATAATCTCAAGATTTAATTCTGTTTTACATGATTTTAGTGAATACTATTGTGTTTCCTCAAGGATCAACATTCTCACGCACTAGCAGCCGAGCATATCAACTGCTCTTGGCTCTCAGCCGAATCCCTTGCTGGGAACACCCCTGGGTGCAAAGAGCTGCCTCTGTCTTCAAGTTATACCACCTGGTAGGAGGCAGCTTGTATCAAATACCTGGTTGAGGCAGGAATGCAAAGCTTGGCCCTCTTGCCTCAATTTGGGACAACTCTGAAGGATCATCCCTGATCCAGAACTCCCCATTGGATCAGTGAGGCCTCAGCTGAAAACCTCAGTGGGGTCAGCTTCTCTGCTGTCAAGTCCTGCCTTCCTCACTTCCTCAGAGGTATCTCTCTCCGATAATCTGCATGCAACTCTCCACCCCAGAATCTGTACGTAGGGAACCCAGCCTAAAGCAATGTTCTATGAGGTGGGCACTCTCCTCCAAATGTAATTGTGCCATTTATAATATAATTATAAAATTTATTACCTGTTAAAAAAAGCTGGGCCATTCGCTCTGTGGAATTGTCCATATCCTGGAGTTGGCTGATTATATCCCGGCATGCATACTTTATCTGATGCTTTCTGTAAACTGGCAGTGATGCTAGAGGCTTCATTGGATTCACTTCCATCCATTAAAACCTGGTATCCTGAAGCTTCTTCGCGTATCTTTTCCTACCCTGTAAAATTTAAATATTGATTATATGATTCTAAGAGGAGGAAAATATCAAAGTTTCCCAGGATCAGGAGAGATCATTTATGACTGCACCTCCCCCACACACTCACACACAGACCTGGCACATGCAACGAAAAGGCTTTCCAGATACACACTGAGATTCTGAAGGAATGGCTGGAGAATGTGCTTACCCAGGTTTACAGCCTTAGATACGAAGTACCCTCCTCCCACAGCAGAGTATGATTATCTCATTCTCATCTAGGAAAGAAACCAAAGACAGCAACAGCGTCTCTGGATTATTTGCATGTGGAATTCCACATTGTTACTAATTTTCAAAGCCATCCTGCTTTTCTTCTGTCAAATGGTTTGATTGTGGATCACATTTTTTCACCGACAGCTGGTGTATTCTAAGTCAATTAATCAACATGCATTTATCAAGCACCTGCTGTGTGATCAACGTCATTCTTGGAGAATTCATGCTGATTAAATTCTCTATAAAACAATTAGGAAGCTGTATCTTGTTTCTGTTCTGCCCCCATCCCCCAACTCACAGAAATGTATTCCAAAATCAAAGAGATGCTCTTTTCGTATCAATTTACTGTTTTGAATTATCTACACCCTGCTCCATTCTGTTGAGGGTAGATAACACCCTGGACAATTAGGCATAAATGTATATCCTTCTGCATAATTATGTTCTCCTATGTATCTCCTTTTAAAGAAATTTGTTGAGATTTTTTTGTTCATTTTACCTTTTTATTAACATTACACGTAAAAGAAACCAGCTTGAGCCGGCTCAAGGGAAAATAAAAACTTACTGGAATTATATTAGGCTCTCTCATGGAATTAAAAAAAAAAAACACACAAAAAAAAAACCCTGAACTACCAACCAGGCCTCTGGAATGACAGAAGACAAGGAAGGAAGCTCTGGGGACCCTCACAACAGCTGCTCATGACCTTCACTTTGGAATTCTGCCACTAACATGACTCAGAGCCAAATTTCTCCATTCTCTGTGTATTTCAGTTCAAAATTCAAATTCCTGAGAGGAAGAACCTGATTGGCTGAGCTGTGGTTTGAAGCCTACTGCAGCTCCAATCAATTAGGACCGTGAGACAGAGTCCCGTGCTCTAAATTCAAACTGTCCCATACACTGGCCACGTGTGCCTATGGAGCATTTGAAACGTGGCTAGTACAATTGAGGAACTTAATTTTCATTTTATTTAATTGTTATTAATTAAACATTTAAAACTGAAGCAATGTAAAATATTTTTTTCATTACATATAACTTTAATATTTTGGTAGAACTGCATTTCACTTTAATTGTTAAAATTTGTCATCTGAATTAAGATGTGCTGCCAGTGTAAAATACTCATCAAATTTCTAAGACAGTACCAAAAAGAAATAATGTAGAATATTTCATTAATAATTGTATTATATCCTCAGGTGAGGATAGAAAAGAATAATAATTGTATTTACCTTATATTGGTTTCATGTTGAAATGATAATGTTTTGAATATCTTGGGTTAAACAAAATATTAATAGTTTACCTATTCTTTTTACTTTTACAAATGTAGCTACTAGAAGATTTTATTTTTATTTTTTTAATATATTTTATTGATTTTTTACAGAAAGGAAGGGAGAGGGATAGAGAGTTAGAAACATCGATGGGAGAGAAACATTGATCAGCTGCCTCCTGCACACCTCCTACTGGGGATGTGCCCGCAACTATGGTACATGCCCTTGACCAGAATCGAACCTGGGACCTTTCAGTCCGCATGCCAACGCTCTATCCACTGAGCCAAACCGGTTAGGGCCTGCTAGAAGATTTTAAAGTACATATGTGGTACACAGTACATTTCTACTGGACAGAGTTCCTCTGTATAGCTACCAAGGATCCATTTCTGAGGACCAGGGGCAGTTTCAAGATACTGATTAAAAGTTCTGAATGGAATAGACCCCTGAAAGCAGTCAATTACACAGTAAAAAAATAAATAAATATAGAGAATTCTGGGGCAACCTAATGTACTCAAACAATAGTGGAATGCATCTCTTCAGCATTATTTGACTCCTTCACTGCAATATGTGTTATATCATTAAGGAAATTGAAAGCTGTTATCTTTGACTTTAATGTTTAATGCTACAAATTTCCATCCAACCACATTTATTAACAAAGCCCCTATCCTCGTGGAGCTGAAAATGTGGTAGAGGGGAAAGACAATAAGCAAAGACACAATGCCCAGATAATTAATAGGTACTCGGCAAAGCAAAAAGTAAGGAGATAGAGAATGACAAGGGATGCTCTTTAGCTGGGTGATTAGGGAAGACTCTGATCTGGTGATATTGAAGTAGAGATTGGAATAAAGGGGAAAGGGTGAGTCATGTGACTCTCAGGAAAAGCAGTCCTGGGGAGTCAGATTATTCAGGGCCCTCAAGACAAGGTAAATGTGAATGGAAACCTTTGCAGTATTGAATGCAAAACTTTAAAAAAAACTGCCAAACACACAAAGAAACAGACACCCATAGAACCTAAAGACAACCATAAACGAGACATGAATTCAGAGCCACACCAATACCTAAAACTTGCTAAGCATATGCATAAATAATTTATTATTTTATTTTTATTATTTTTAATCCTCATCCAAGGATATGTTTCTACTAATTTTTTTTTTGAAAGAGAGGAAGGGAGAGAGAGAGAGAAACATCGATGTGAGAGAGAAACATTGATTGGCTGCCTCCCATACACACTCAGAGATCAAACCTGCAACCTGGGTACATGCCCTGACTGGAATTTTACCCGCCATCCCTTGGTGTGCGGGACGACGCTCATTGGCCAACTGAGTCACATTGGCCAAGGCATGCATGAATAATTTATATACAAGAGGTATACTATACATATAATAACTGCTAATTATCTATATATATATAAGAGCCTAAGTGACTGGTCAACCGGTCGACTGGTCGACCGATTGACCAGTTGCTATGACGCACACTGACCACCAAGGGGCAGACGCTCAACGCAGGAGCTGCCCCCTGGTAGTCAGTGCACTCTCACAGCAGGAACGCCATTCAGCTGACCAATGGGCGCCAGACACCGGGCTCACAGCTGGCGAGCACAGCTGCGGCAGTGCCCACAGCGGAGCGGCGGTGGTGGCAGGCACAGCCGGGCCAGGATGAGAGGGAGCGGCCACCTGCCACTTCGTGCACTACTACATCCCTCGGGGGATGTAGGACTGCCGATTTTGGCCAATTCCCGCAGACCAGGCCAAGGGACCCCATTGGTGCACGGATCCGTGCACCAGGCCTCTAGTACATAATAAGTACCATTTTTAAAGCACTTACTATATGTCATTTAGTTCATATTAGTTTGCTAGAGCTGCCATAACAAAATACCATACACAGGATGATTTAAACAAATTAATTTTCTCACAGTTTTGGAGGCTGGAAGTCCAATCTAGGTGTCAGCAGGTTTGGTTTCTTCTTAGACCTTTCTCTTTGGCTTTCTGATGGTGACCTTCTTGCTGTATCCTCATGTAGTCTCTCTTCTATGCATGTTCATCCCTGGTATGTCCAAATTTCTTCTTTTTAAAAAAAAAATTTTTTTTTTAATTTATTTCAGAGAGGAAGGGAAAGCGCGCGCGAGAGAGAAACATCAGTGATGAGAATCATTGATCAGCTGCCTCCTGCATGCCCCCTACTGGGGATAGAGCCCACAACCCGGGCATGTGCCCTTGTTGAACCTGGGACCCTTCAGTCCACAGGCCAATGCTCTATCCACTGAGACAAACCAGCAAGGGCCAAAGTTCTTCTTCTTATCTGACCAAACTTACACCAGTCAGATTGGATTGGGGCCCACCCCAATGGCCTCATTTTAACTCAATCACCTCTTTATAGACCTCCTTCTCCAAATGCAGTCACATTCTGAGGTAGTGGGGGTTAGGTTTCCACCTATGAATGGGGGGAGGAGGCACAATTCATCCCATAACACTGCCTGCCACTTACCTATGACAATAAAAAGTTGAATAAGATGCTATCCTTAAAAGAGGCGACACTGAGAGAAGTGCTATTCATAGAAGTAGTAAAATTGGTTATGTATCTTGACAGCACAGAGGAAAGCGTGCAGATTCTTCCTTGAATGGAGGGGCTGGGAGCAATCAGAAGACTTCACAGAGGAAGTTATCCTATATAATAAAAGGCTAATATGCAAATTGTCCCCTTGACCAGGAGTTCAACCAGGGGACAGGGCTGTCCAGCAAACTTCCCACAGCCCCTCCCCCGTCCGGCACAGCCTGATTAGCCCTGCTCCAGGCAGGCCAGCCGGACCCCACCTGTGCACAAATTTGTGCACTGGGCCTCTAGTGTGTATGTGTGTGTGTGTGTGTGTGTGTGTGTGTGTGTGTGTGTGTGTGTATAGATTTCAGAGAGGAAAAGAAAGGGAAAGAGAAATAGAAACATCAATGATGAGAGAGAGTCATTGATTGGCTGCCTCCTACATGCCCCTTACTGGAGATCGAGCTGCAACCCAGGCATGTGCCCTTAACTGGAATCACACCTGTGACCCTTCAGTCCGCAGGCCAAGGCTCTATCCACTGAGCCAAACTGGCTAGGGCCAGAGGCAGTTACTTTTGAAGTGGCTTCAGAGGACAATTAGACATTGCATACCTTGTGCCAGTAACCATGGCAGCTATGCCTAAAATGTAGTCACCAGTTAACTATTCAGTATATTATATATGAACAAATGATTAGGGAACAATAATGTGCTATGTAAATATTATTTTTCTCGCTTTTTCAAAATAATTAGTTAAATTACAATATTCCTTATTCTTCTAGAAAACAAATTGTTAAATAAAAATCTAAACACATAAGATCCTAATTAGTCTTCTTTATTTATACACTAATGCTTGGCAAAACATTTAGTTGTTTCTTGTTGCTTTTCTCATCTATCTTTGCTTTCTTTGGCTGTTACAAAACAATTATTATAAGTCTTGAATTTTTCCCCCTCAGATGGAGATAGAGAGAGACTTCTTCAGGAATTGTACATGTCATCCTGTGATTGATGACAGTACCTGAAGATAACTATTAACTGTGGCAGGAACTAGATGAAATAAGATGGAATATATACTTAGCAAAGTTCTCTATCTCCCTTAGATTGGATAAGTCCTTGAATTGACTTCAAATAGAATTCTTTAGAGCTCTTTTGTTGTAATACCTACAATATTGTTCTCTTAAAATATAAACCTAAAAAAATCAATCTTATATGAAAACTAAAGGCACGGTGCTGATTGGGGCGGATTGCGGGTAGGGCCAGTCGGGGTGAGGGGGGACATATGAGGTTGGCTGGCCGGCCCTGCCCCCTGGTTGAACTACCCGTCGGTCGAGGGGACAATTTGTTTATTAGCCTTTTATTATATAGGATAGCCTCTATAGATCTGAAAATATTTCTATTTAAAATTGCAAAGTAACGTGCACTCCCTCCTCCCCCAAATGACTCCAGATATTACTTCTAGAGAGAGCTTTCTTTTCTCAGAGAGAACTCTTGGCTTTGGTGGCAAATGTCTTTCTTCCGAGAGAAGTTGAACAAGAATCTGTTTTTGTGATCTTTTGTGGTTTCTGTAGCTTAGAGCAGCAGTCGCCAACCTTTTGGACCACTGGTTGGTGACTGCTGGCTTAGAGTGTGATGATCATATCATACCTGTAATGTATTCCTAAATTATATTTCTGCCACCTTTATAGGTCACTGAAATAAAATCCTAACTCTACTAATTGCATTAGGGATAATGAAATTGTTTTCCACTAAGAGTCAAATTGCTTTGAATTTTCTTGCACTTCTCTTAACTCTTACTGCTATGAAAAGTACATCCTGCAGAGAATGTATGAAACTATGGACAGCTAAAATGTGCCAAACAAAGTAATAGTCTTCCCCAGAAAAGCTCCTAACCACAGAACATGGCATCTTGGCAGCTTGTGTTTTTGCTAATGAAGAATTTATATTAAATATTAAAATGCCACATTCATAATAATTGTCATAGCTTAACTAGAAATGACTTGAAAAATGTTTTTTTTTTTTTAATTTAGCAGATTCAATGCAATGTGCTACCCTGGATTGAATCCTGGAATAGAAAAAAACATAAGCGGAAAACTAGGAAAATCCATTTAAAGTCTGAAGCTCAGTTAATAGTAATGTGCCAAATTTGATTTTCTAGTTTTGACAAATGCTTCATAGCTAGGTAAGATGTTAACAACCTTATTGGATGAAGGATACGAAGGGACTCTCTGTACTGTCTTTGCAATCTTTCTGCAAATCTAAAATTACTCTGAAATTAAACATTTAATTTTTTTGCCCTGGCCAGTTGCTCAGTGGTTAGAGCGTCAGCTCTCCGACCCAAGGGTTGCAGGTTCCATTCCCAGTGAAGGGCACATGCCTCAGTTTCGGTTTGCTCCCCACCCCTAGTCAGGGGCATGCAAGAGGCAACCAAACCATGTGTCCCTCTCACATCGATGTTTCTCTCTCCCCTGCCCCCTCCTCCCCTTCCACTCTGTCTGAAAATCAATGGGAAAAATAATAGTTTATTTTTTTAAACTTAAAACAATTCAACCGAATGTTGAAGTTATATTTTCTAATCTATTTCCATGAATAAGGGACCAGACCCACAATTCCAGGAATCTGGATTAGATTGGGAACTATGGGGAAAAACAAGACAGAACCAAGATGCAAAACTGCAAAGGATGGAAACCGAGGAAACTAGCAGAAAGCTCTAGAACTGGAAGGGAAATTCTCTAGGCTATGAATATTGATATTCACTAAGTGCTAACATGCATTTAGTAATGAGGTTTTAGAATCAGATAATGTTATAAAAACAAAACATATATGTAGACAAGAATAAAGGATATAGCACCCTCTAAAAGTACTTTTGAAATTTAGATTCTAGGTCCCAGCCAGATAGCTCAGTTCATTAGAGTGTCATCCCGATATGCCAAGATTGGATCCTCAGTCAGGGCACATATAAGAATCAACCAATGAATGCATAAGTGAGTGGAATAACAAACAGATGTTTCTCTCTCTCTCTAAAGTCAATCAATCAATACAAATAAATAAAAAAAAAAAGAAATTTAGATTCTACCTGTCAAACGTGGGTAAAGCTGCAGGTTTACGAAAGCCAAGGAAGCTGCTGAATATTCTTACAGGACCAGCTCTTGCATTTCTGATGGTGTGAAGAAGGGGTGACCAAGTCTCCTGTTGTTTCCCTTGTTCTCTGGTTCTGGCTCTGTTTCATTCTGTTTGAGATCACCTTGCAATTTTTAAACATGAGGGTGTGATCCTAAGAATCTTTTCTACTCATACAGTTTTAGATTCAGTGATTTTTTTTTTCATTTCTTCTTTGTTTATTTTCATGTTATGCAAACTTTTAAAAAAAATGTATTTATCTTTATTGTTGAGGGTATTACAGATGTCTCCCATTTTCCCCCAGCCGCCCCCCTCCTCCACCTGATTCTGGCCCCACCCCAGGCCTTCACCACACTATGGTCTGTGTCCATGGATTATGCATATAAGCATATAAATTCTATGATTTATATATGAACTACTAAACTCCTTTTAAAATAAAAGCTCAATAGTAGCTTGTGGTCTACCCCAGAATGGATTTCTACCCCTTCCCTCTTTCTCCAGTAAAGCCCAACGCCTCAGAGGTGGGAACATGACCCAGGTCAATCCAACAGGGGACCCCATTTACTAGTATCTGGACCTACTGACAAATTGGGATGATGGGAACTTGGAGCTGCTAGAAAGAAATCCTGCTAAGCTAAGAGGAAAGGATAAGCTGAAAGGACAAAGGCAACAGCATACAGGAAGGCCCCTTCTGCCTCTAGCCAGTGATCCAGGACCACTGAGGGTCAAATAATAATGCTTGCTGAATTGAAAAAGCCCAACTCTATGCTCCAATCTAAAATGAATACAAAGGCGGGAGGCAGGAAACACACCAGAGTCATGATACAAATTAGGGAACCCTGTGTCCCTTGCTGCTTTCTCTTAAACAATTGGGCTATTCCCTGCCAAATATAATTAGAAATCGTGCCTGTGGTAAAACATTGTCCACTGAAGTACAGCCTGGGGGCAGGTTAGCCATTACTGGAGACTGTAAATTGAGAACTTATAGACTAAGCAAAGCTGAGATCTGTTACTAAGAGACAGAACCTGTGAGGGCGGGAAAACACTACTGGTATTGCTGCCTGGTTTATGGAATCCCAAGGTATAAATTTGGCAAAAAGCCATCAGAGATCTGAAAGGAGTCATATTGCCACACACACACACACACACACACACACACACACACACACACACACACCAACTTGAAAAGAAGTTTGTGAATGTTCAAAACCTAAGACAACACAGAGGCTCCATAATCAGGTCAGCGAGAAGATGGTGGCTAATGTGGTTCCATTCTGCAATGTGATGGGTGAGGGAGACTCGCTTCTTACATGTACAGACCCAGAGGTAGCAAGATTGAGTTGCTAACGAACTCCAGGACAATAGAAGCCATGTAGATGGTATTTGCAGTGCAGGACTAGAAAGAGCCCTGTTTTCATCTGACCAAGAAGAAAGCATACGGCCCAGAGTTTGTAGATTGCACACAATGTGATCACTGGACAAGACTTCGGGTATCTTTCTGGGAGATGAGCTGTACATGAAGGTGTTGCATTAAATCCAGTATGGGAAATTTTTGGAATTGCACATTTCAAAAGGCTAGAGCATGGATGAAACTGGTGAACTGTGATAGTATACTGTACTGCCCATATCTTGCTTTCTTTTATTTTTTTTCTCTCAGTTTTTTTAATTGAATTTATTTGGCTGACCATTACTGCTATTTTTCTCTTCCAATACCAGATCCTAGCTTCTGGAAGATGCCACAAGCCACCCAATCTTAATACTCCATCCCCCCAACAATGTGATTAGTCTAGGGGTGGGCAGGTGGCCCAAGCAGGGCCCATCATAGTCCTTCTCTGGAAGTGATATGTAGACATTGGGGGAAAGAGTTCTCTTTCCACTAGGATTCCTAAAGCAGACGATGTAAGCCTGGAGGTGTGGGCAACCTACTTCTCTGGCAGCCTGGAAGATGGAAGAAAATGAGGTTACTACACAGAGGAGGCTGAGCTGAGCTATTGGGAGGAGGGTGGAAGAGGGAGAACTGATGATACAATTTCCACCTTGGACTGAAGCCAAACCCCTCTATGAACGCTCTCCCTTTACCTACTCTTCCTTTTTGGCTTACATTAATTTGAGTTGTGTTTCTGTTAATTTCAACTGAATAGTCTTTATATTTATTTTACTTTTCTAAATATAAAAGTAGTACATACTCACTGTAAATGAAATTTGGAAATACAGATAAGTAGAAAGAAAAAAAAGAAAATATTCTATTATGCTTCAAGTATAAATAGATTAGTAGTTTAGAGGTTTTGGAGTATTTTAAATGCTGATTTTACATAGTTATGATCATAATAAATATTCAAGCTTAATATACTTCTATTTAACATTATAACATTTTCCCATGCTCCTAAACCACCTTATAAATAAAAATTTTCATAAATTTTATCTATTACTGGATAATTTTTAAATATTATAATCATTTTAGGTTATAGCCCTAGCATTTATTTTCAGAAATATAATTACTGAGCCTAAATACTGGGACATTTTAAAGTCCTCATGGTATGTTTTAGATATGATTCCTTATTTAGTTGAATACAAGTATACACATATAAGAAATTTGTTTTTCATGCGCAATTGGAATTAAGTGATTCAAATATGTGGACTTAAATAAGAGGAAAACAAGTAAGATATGATCAGGCCTTCAATAAATAGTTCTTTTTTAAAAGAAATAAAAACACTGATATTCAACCATGGCACCTGGTATACATTCCTCCCTAATTGATAAAATCTTTTAAAAATACAATTTTAGCATTTTTCCACTATAAAAATAACATATAAAACAACACAAGATATCATTGACAGATTTTAAACAATGATAATGTCCATTGTCATTGAAGGTACAGGTTCAATGCTGGGAAGAGTGCAAATAGATATAACCCTTTGGGGACAAGTTGGCAACTATTTTATTTTTGTATGAATGAATAAATTATCAGGCATTTAAATTGCTTTATAATATTCCATTAAGGGCCTGTGTTTACTTAACCAATACTCTATTTTTAGAGATTTAAATTGTTTCTAGTGTTTACTATTATATATGCATTCATTTATATGAGTTTTAATATATTATAAGTTGTTTACTTTGGACCAATTCCCAGAAGTGAGATTACTAAATCAAAGGTCAATGAATCAAGATTACAAAATCAAACATTTCTGGCTCTTGATAGAGCTGCAAAATTATTTTTCAAAGAGTGTACATCAATGTACCATTCCAATAGCAATAAATGAGAGTACACATTTCACCCCACTTTTTCTAATATGTTAAATTAGTTTATAATGTTTGCTCATTTGAGAAGTAGAAATTGGTCTGGTTTTAATTTAAATTTTAAAATTACTAATCAGGATAAATATTTCTGGGAAATTTTGTTAATCTTCCAAACATAACCTTTTAACCAGTAAGAAAACATCCTGTTTTCAGGGTGGCTTCTGTCATATTAGGAAGAAATATACCAGACTCTCCCATCACTTTGCCTGAAGTGGGGACTGGGGAGGGGCTGACTAATCAGGCCCACAGACTATTATTACAATTGTCCTCAAATGCCTATTCAAAAAAATGTGCCAAACCACTTCAGAAATAATAGCTGGGGAATCTATTAAAAATGCAGATTCCTGGATGCCAGTCTCAGAGTATCTGACTCTGCAGGCCTGCAGTAGATCATATTTTTAACATGTGAGGATGATATGTTGTCAGATTTGGACACCAGGGCTCTAAAGCAAAAGTTTCTAAAGTGTGGTCCCCAGATTAACAGTATCAGCATCACCTAGGAACTTGTTAAATATGTAAATTCTTGGGACCCCACCCAGACCTACTGAGTCAGAAACCCGAAGGGTAGGGACCAGCAATCTGTACTGCAACCAGCTATCAGCTCATTCTGAGCCAGAATCATTGCTCTGACGATTATGTGAGATGAAGAGTTGAGAACCATTCAAGGTGGACCACCTCCTGCTTGGAAAGTGAAAGGAGATGACATCTGCATAATGAGTAGACTTTCATCGGGGACAAGGAACAGAAGGGCCTATCAGGCAGATATAACAACATGAGAAAAGGCACAGAGGCAAGAAGGAGCAGGGAGCATGACAGCACAAGGTGGAAGGCCTGGCTGGAATGTGGGGCAACAGGTGTGACAGGAGATGAGGGAGAAAATTTGATAAAGTGCCCAATGTTAACGCAAAGGAGTAGACATTGGTCATTATGTGGCCACTCAGTCACCATCCTTCTTCCTAATTGCATTCCAGTGTCCATTGGGGGAATTACCTCTTCCCCACTGTGCATCATTGACAGGATGGTATATCCAGGTGTTCTCCTGGTACAGAAACCAAAGGACCTTTTGGAGGGTCCCCCACTCACTGACTTTCCTCTCACCTCCCTGATGTAGTCAAGGGGTGAGGATGTGACCTAAACTAAACCAACTACACTCTCTGTCTTGGGGCTTTAAAAAAAAAAGGATTTAGTCATCTCTTCATTGTGGAGAATTCAAACATACACAAAAGCACAAGGAATAGTGTAACGAATCTCCATAAACCTCAACTCATTCTCAACAATGATCAGTTCATGGTCAATCTACCTTGTGTATATACTTCTTCATTTCCTCCAGTCCCTAGGTCTTTTTGAAGCAAATCTTAGAGATGCAATATCAAGGAATATTTGCCCAGTATTGTTAATGTAAGCCATTAGACTAATTTAAGTTAGTTTGATGAAAATATTGCTTTGTGCTAGAAGTGATACTTTCTAAAATCCTTTTATAGCCTAGTACTGAAATTGACAATGCCTGAAAAAAGCATTTTCTTCGTTGGAGGAAAGAAGAAATGTCCAGGTTTGGTCACCTTCTGTGTTTCTCTGCCTGTTTGTCTATCTCTCTGTTATCTCTGAAATTAAACACAACAGTATCAATTTTATTTAATTTGATCACATTTATTTAATTCTATATATTATCATGTGCCATCTAATTCCTATAAATATTAAAAGCTATATTTATGTTTCATTGGTTTAAAGTTACTTTCCTGAATATTTTCAGCATTTGGCTACATCAAGATCATTGTTAATTTATGTGGTAAAATGTATATAACATGAAATTTGCCATTTTAACCATTTTTAAGTGCACAATTCAGTGGCATTAAGTACATTCATAATGTTATGTAACCAGGGATTTTGTATTTTACAGTGTCACATACGGAGAGAAAGAGCCCATGGAGTCTACTCATTGCAGCATAAAGACCCAACCAAGACCAAATAGGGATCCCTACTAACAAAACCCACAGGAACTACCTCGTTCCAAGCAGGTTTTTCAGCCTTTCCTTCAATTCCATTAGCTCCCCAAAACCCCCCTAAGATGGTCTTGAAAAAAGTGCTAATATGCCATTGCAGTGAATATCATAACCAAAATAAATTTCCTTAGTCATTGCAATTAATTGAACCTGGGACTAAAGAAAAACAGCCTGTTTACTAATTTAATCACTGTCTATAAGTAAGAAGCTCCTGGACTTTCCAGGTGAATGATGCTCCTGATAAATATCTCTCTGACTTGTGGACAATAAAATGATTCAACAAATGCCATATGTAGTATTTAGCTCTCAAGGAGACCTACGGCTTAGTTGGAACACATCCTATTTGCTGTGCCCACTGGAGGGTAGAATGAACAGATTGCTGGTAATAGCTCACTGCACAGTCAGACAAAAATGCCAGGCCAAAAAGTGACCACACACAATGTGGACACCATTATTTCCCCACTTCTCTCAACTAAAAGTCTTCAAAGAGGAGCAAAGAGAACAAATGGCAAGACCACTATTCAGATAACAATGAATTGTGATATGAGATCTGACCATCTATAATAAAAACAGCGTATTATGCTAATTAGACCGGACATCCTTCTGGACGACCTTCTGGACGAAGCCCGGGCTACCCGGGTTCCGGGTGCCAGAGGGAAGCCAGTGCCGGCAGCCGGGAGAAGGAAGGCCTACGAATTTCGCGCATTGGGCCTCTAGTTATATTATAATAACTAATAGCTGTGCTGATTAAAAATGGACAAATGGTATCTTGTAATTTTCAGTGTTAACAGAAGCATTTTGATGTAATTATTAGCAACTTTCTGGCATGAGATTCTATTATTGAATAGTTTCTGAAGAGGAGTATCATTGTAGTAAAAATAAAATCTTACTATTAATATATGAAAGATAGTGGCCTCAGGTAAGTGGATAAGACCCCAAATAAAGGTGGAATGGTGAGTGATAAAGTCTAAGTTCTGCAACTTAGGACCTCATTGGTTGCTGAGAATTGCAGTTAGGAAAATGAAAACACATACTATTGTGTGTACATGAGTGATATAGGACTTTGATACCCAAAGTGTTGTTTGTGGACCTGCAACATCAGCATTACCTAGGAGCTTGTATAAAATGTAAATTATTTGGCCCTACCCTAGATCTACTGAGTCAGAAATTCTTGAAACTGGGCCAGCGATCTGTGTTTTGCAAGCCCTCCACATGCTTCTGGTGCACCCTTAAGTTTGAGAAGCATCATCCTAATAGTTATGAGCACTCTTCTGGTGGCTTGTGCAACTGCCCAAGCAATAGGACTCGTATTGATGACGTAGACATATGTGATGCACAGGTCTCCCTTCTCTGGGTCACTACCTGCAGTGACAAACCAATTTAGTAGACCTCCAGGACTGCAAGGACTTCTTTCACCTAAACCTCAAACCCACACATTAGGTGGGTTGAAATAGTCTCATTTTGCTCATCAGTTCCTTTAAAGTTATCAGTAGGACTTCTCAGATTACTCTCACTTCTAGAGTTCTGTATTCTGCTATCATTGCTCAATCCCATGTAATATAACACAGTGCTATCTCTGATAATTAATACAACTAAGGCATTTCTTTTCTATAACATATTCTTTAAAAGTTGTTTTCCCTTTACCTTTTCATAAGACTGGAAGACTTGAATTTTCTTATGTCACCTTGTTCTAGGACAAAGGCCTTTCAGCATGTGTGCTAGCCAAAGCTGCATAATTCACTCCTTGTATTCCATACTAATTAAAAATAAAATTGTTGGAAGGTGCTTTTTGAGCCAGTGATTACTCAGCATCAACAAATATTTATTAAGTGTATGTTACAACCAATACTCTGTCCTAGGAGCAGTGGAATATAAAGTGGCCTTAGACACGATCATCATTTAAGATTTGGTTAAAGAGAAAACATAAATTTGAAAATTTAATGGCAATATCAGATAATAAGATAAAAGATATACTTAGACATTGTATGATTAACTGTAAAAATAAGTGGGAAATTCTGTGAAAAGAAAGAGATCATCAGATTGAATCGATCTGGGAAGGCTTCACTCAAGGTTCCTCTACTGAGCACATGTTCAGGAAGTAACTGCTCCCGGAAGGGCCACCTGCAGGTGCTGGAGAAAATGTGGAACTTGTGCTAGGCTTTTGGGAAAGGCAACTCAAATGGTGGGAATAGCACAAGGAAAGGTAAGGTGTGAGGAGTTAATAGAATAGTTCTAGTAGCCCTCTTCTTGCATATCTCCAAGGAAGCCTGGATTCATGACTGCCCATTGCCAACCCCTGGGTATGTAGTCCTTGGAAGGTTCGTTATATTAATTTTGATGATTTTATCGTATACGAGCAAGCATGTCAAACTCGTGGCCCGTGGGCTGCATGCCTCGTTTATTTGGTTTGTGTTAGCCTTTGAGTTTGACATGCTTGATTTAGGTCAATGGGCCATGCTCCACCAGCTTGTCGGAATTGTTTTGTCCAAACATCAAGATTGCTGATGTGCACTGGTTTCATTGTTAGGGTCCTGAGTTTCATTTGGCATGAATGGTCATGTGCTAGGATGTGCCTATATAATTAGCCCCCCATCAAAGCCTTGAACCCTAAGACGTGAGCTGACTCCTCTAGTGGAGGCTTTCTGCACATGTCCTCTGCAAGAGAAAAAGCATATCCTATGTGGCACTTAATGTGGAAGGACTGGAAAGCTTATATCAGGTCTCTCTGGATTCTGCCCAATGCATGTATTTTTCCTGTTGCCTTTGCTGTAATAAATCTACGCTGTGAGTATAACCTGATATTGACTCATAATCCTCTAGTAATCACCAAACATGGGTGGCCACGGGCCCCCTGAAACATATTACCATACATGCAACAAGATTAAAAATACACATGAAACTTGGGGGGCGGGGGTAGAGACAATAAATATTTAGATCTGGTAGGAAAATTTAATTCCTGATTGCTGAATATAGGTGAAGTGTGTGTTCAGTGTACTATTCTTTAAAGTTTCTTGTAAGTTTTAAATTTTTCAAAATATAAATTTGTAGAAAAATTAGTAATATTGGGGGAAAACTAGGTACTAAGGAATGTTAACAATTAAAAAATCAATTATTGCAATATGCACATGGACATGTATGTATAGAACCATAGAATTGTGTGTTGTATTGAAGAACGAAAGTTTTACACTTTAACCAAACCTATGCACCTTTTCTTCTTTGTGTGCAAGTGTATTTTCCATTACTTTTTTTACCACAAACTCCTTGGACATACGGAGGCCTGAGAGGCATGGTAGAGCCGTGATTTTCTGGGCTGAAAGTGGGCATGAGACTATGGTAAGTGGAGCCAAGAGGATAATTACCAGGGCAGTTTCCTATGGAGTTCCTGGGTCAGTGGTGCCAAGACCAATAGTGAAGGGTCAGGTGCCAAATTCAGACAGGACAATGAGAAGAGGAAGCTCTGATTCAAAGCTGATCTGTCTGACAGAGAAGGCAAGGCAAAGACAATTCAAACGGGCAGGAAGGCAGACAAGCCAAGAATGACCCCTGAGGGGGGGGAAATATATACAGCTAAAATTTCCTTTTTAACCACAGCTGAGAGAGGGCGTATATCCTGAAGTGACTGACGCAGCTGAGGATTGGACACTTGCAAGGTCACAGAGTCCTCTCTCATCCTGAGATTGAATATTTACATCTGTTTTCTTCTGGTTTTATTATATGAGATTTTACATGCATTTTAAATCTCTCTGGTCACACTGTTTCTACCTATATAAGTGAGATCAGCTCGTATTGTGCTAGCTTCCTCAGGTTTTATTAATAGGATGTACAGAGTGGTCAAGAACATGAATTCTGGAGGCAGACTCCTTGGGTCCAAATCTTGGCTCTAAATCATGGCCACCCATGTTTGGTGATTACTAGAGGATTATAAGAGTCAATATCAGGTTATACTCACAGCTTAGATTTATTACAGCAAAGGCAACAGGAAAAATATATGCATTGGGCAGAATCCAGAGAGACCTGATACAAGCTTTCCAGTCCTTCCACATTAATAAATAATTAGCAATATTACTAGGTACTTAACCCCTTAGTATCTCACTCTTCTTTTAAATTCAGATAAAAAATACTTCCTACCATAGGGTTTTCATGAAGATTACACTGAGTGGCCAGATTATTATGATCTCTGAACGCATAGTAATCTGGCCACTCAGTGTATACCCTATATAATAAAAGGCTAATATGCAAATTGTCCCCTTGACCAGGAGTTCGACCAGCAGGCAGGCTGGCCAACCGCCCATGTCCCCTCCCTCTGGCCAGGCTGGCCGGACCCCACCCATGCATGAATTCATGCACCGGGCCTCTAATATAAATACACACACACACACACACACACACACACACACACACACTCTGAGTAGCCAGATTATTATGCGTTCAGAGATCATAATAATCTGGCAATTCAGTGTAAATGAGATATGTATGTAAAGCAATTGGCACAGTTCTGATGGAGACTTAGTGCTCAATAAGTTTGCAACATCGGAAGAAGGAATTATAAATAAGGAAAGGACGAAGGCTAGAGTAACCCCTATGGTGTTCGATTGGAATAACAAGTATGAGGAGCAAGGTGGCAGAATAGGAGTTTTTTACTATCATCCCACCACAGAACATCAATTTTGACCATCACCCACAGACAAGAGCACCTTTGGAGGGGTCTGGGAATCTAGGGGTGAAGCTCCAGCACATTGTTGGAGCAAAAAAAAAAAAAAGTCTGAGAATAGACACAATGAAGAGGGTAAGAACAGTTTCACTTTACTTGCATAAGATCTGGGAATCTAATGTACAGCATGGTGAGTATAATTAATAATACCGGGTTGGATACTTACTAAGTGAATGGATCTTAAGCATCCTCAACACATACACAAAAAAGATAATTATGGCCCTAACTGGTTTGGCTCAGTGGATAGAGCGTCGGCCTGCGGACTGAAAGATCCCAGGTTCGATTCCGGTCAAGGGCATGTACCTTGGTTGCGGGCACATCCCCAGTAGGAGGTGTGCAGGAGGCAGCTGATCGATGTTTCTCTCCCATCAATGTTTCTAACTCTCTATCCCTCTCCCTTCCTCTCTGTAAAAAATCAATAAAATATTATTTTTTTAAAAAAGATAATTATGTGATATAATGTATGTGTTAATAGACTTAATTGTGGTAATCATTTCATAATTTATACATATATCAAATATGTTGTACAATTTAGATACAATTTTATTGGTCAATTTTACCTGAATAAAACTGGAAAAAGTGTCAGTATAAATTAATAGTTTTGGATAAATATAGAAATAGAGGTGTGTGCATGAGTATAAAAATATGTAAATAGATATTAGTGTATGTATATGTACTGAAAAGCCTAGAAGCAATGGTACCCCAGATACACCCAGTGCTCAGATTTTGTTCTATAAATACAATATTTAAAAAAATAAATAAATAAAAACAAACCCTAGCTCCATAGAGAAATGGCTGATTCCAGGGCTGGAAGGAACATCTTAAAATGCCAAAAGATAAATGCTCAAAAAATGATGGGGGAATAATAAATAATTGATGCAATTATACAAATAATTAGTTGGGTAAGAAAAAAATTCAGAATTATAGTAGAATTCCAAGTAATAAATGTTGAAGAAGTGATGGAAATAGAAAATAACCATTTGCCAAACACTATAGTAAAAATTGTTTCAGGCAACAGTCAAAAATGGATGCTAAAATTGTTTGGCATAAATTTGGAGAAATGGGATTTTTACATAACATGAAAGTATCTTCCCAGAGGATACTTATTAATGGCAAAGAGAAAAAGTGTCAAGGTCATGAAAGACAAATGAAGATTAAAAAACTATCCCAGATTAAAGAGTCTAAGAAGACACGATAGCTAAATGCATTATGTGATCCTGATTGTCCAGGAAAGAATGACATTAGTGGGACCATTGGCAAAATTTGAGAATAGCCTATAGATTAGTGGTATTTATTAGTGTTATTTCCTTGGTTTTGATCTTTTTTTGTTGTTAATCCTCACCCGAGGATATTTTTCCCTCCATTGATTTTTAGAGAGAGTAGAAGTGATGGGGAGAGACACAGAGAGAAAAACATTGATGTGAGAGAGACACATTGATTGGTTTCCTCCTGCACTCGCCCCTATTGGGCTGGGATTGAGCCTGTAGGGTATCCTTGACCAAAATCAAACCTGTGACCTTTCAGTCTGCAGGATGGTGCTATAACCACTGAGAAAACTGGCTAGGAAGGTTTTGATAATTTTAATATGGTTATGTAACATTTAACATTTGGGGAAGTTGAGGTAAGGGTATACAGGAATCCTATGTATTATTTTTGCAACTCTTTTGTAAATCTGAAATTATCTATATATATATAAAACCCTAATGTGCAAATAGACTGAAGGGCAGAACAACCGAACAACTGGTCACTATGACATGCGCTGACCACCAGGGGGCACGTGCGGAACATGGCAGGCATTGACAGCAGGCGGCAGAGCGCAGAACATGGTGGGTGTTGGCCGTGGCAGGATGGTGGAGCAGGTGAGCAGGGGCGCCAGACCAAGGTGGGTCACCGGTCGCTGTCATCAGGACAAGCCTCTGTTGGTTACTGAAAATTCTTAGCTCCTGCGTGCCACGGTCCCACCAGGCGCTCGCACCTGCTGCTGGCGCCCGGTGCCAACCCCAATCGCTCAGTGCTGTCAGCGGATGCGAATGGCAGCTACCGGCCCTGATTGCTCCTGAGGGCTTCTCCACCTCCCCCTGCTCCTGAGGGGCAATAGGGGCAGCAGCGCACCTGCTGATGACGCCGGCCCCACTCACACCCGCTGCTGGTGCCAGCCCCAATCGCTCTGTGCTGTCAGTGGGTGGGAGCAGCAGCAGCGAGAGCGGGGCTGTGTGCAGACAGGGGACCAGTGCTGCAGCGGGAGGGGCTGGGCGAGGGTGTGGAGGATGGGCCGAGACCTTCCCCTGTGCCCACGGCAGCCTCCCGGCCCACAGTTCCTTTCAAGGTGCACAAATTTGTGCACTGGGCTCCTAGCTTCATAATAAAAAGTTAAAATATAAATGTTTTTTCCTGTTCACTAAAGTCTTTTCAGACTCTAATATATGCATTAGCAACAGACATATATTTGTATATACACAGTTTTGTTCTGTTTCTATAGAAATGGGATTTATTATACATGACTCTCTTGTTTCCTCTTAACAATTGTATTTAACTCTTCTTGGGTGCTGGCTCATTTCACAGTGATCTAGCTTAACTTCCTTTTCCTTAAAGATGGGCCCCAGACAACCATATATCTACTTATATGACTTCATTCCTTGGTCACAGATGATCAGACCATGGGTAGAGATCTGACACAAACTGGGTCTATCAGATGCTTTCTACATGGATTTTGAAATCCGGTCTGTAATATTCTTATTCAGATGGAGCTGCCGTCTTGAGTGAAGGAAATTTAAAAACGTCAGAGCTGGACTACAGCTGTAACCTAATGTGTGAACTGAGTAGCAGAGACAGTTGATTAGCAGCGAAATGAGAATTAAATAGAGAAGCAGGGACAGGATATGAGAAGGCATTTCCCGGGTTCCTGGCTGCTAATCATTTTATTATCCCCTCTCCTCCCCTGCCCTGCACTCCTCTTCTCTCCACTCTTCTCTCCTCCAGTCTCTTCTACTCCCTTATCCCCTCTCCCCTTTTCTGCCCCTCCTCCTATTTCTCATTCTTCTTCCACAAATAAGCAGATCCACATATATTTCATTTCCCTTCTTTTCTTCGGTACTTTGTTTTTCACACGTAAAGGTTTATTTTGAAGTTAGTTCATAGTGATCTTCCTCATTCACTTTTACAGCTCTATGATATGACTTTGTGTTGCTGTGCCATAGTTTATTCAATTATTCTAACAGAAGTTACTTTTGAATTATATATGGTGTTTTAAAAAAAATTAATAGAACTACGCACATAAGCACATATCAAATTATATGCACACATCACAGTGTACAGCTCAGTGAATGTTCCTAAATGGAACACACCAGGGTAACCAGTAATGAGGTCAAGAAGCAGAACATTACCCCTAGGGCCCTCCTTGTGCTTTCTCTTTACTACTGTCAACCTCTACCGCACCCCCCACCTCCCTTGGTAATTAACCACTATCTACTTCTAAGACTAAAGATAGCTTCACCTACTTCTGTTCTTAATGTCAATAGAATACAATATGTACTTATTTGTGTCTGGCTTCTTTCACTGAACATTATATTGTGAGAATCATCTATATTGTTCTGTGTAGAACATTCTTTTTGGTGTACAGTATTCTATTTATGTATCCATTATGGGCATGTGGGTGGTTCCCAGTTTAGGGCTACTACAAACAGAGCCACCATGAACATCCCAGCAAGTATCTTTGGTATACACAGACATACATTCCTGTTGTATATTTACTTAGAAGTGGAATTACTGCGTTATGGAATATGCACATTTGGTTTTAGTACATGCTGCCAAGTAGTTTTTCAAAGGATCAATTTACACTCCCACCAGCAATATGAGAACTCTGTTTGCTTCACATCCTCCCCAACACTCGATAATTTCATTTTAGTTTTTCAGGTGGGTGTGTAGTGGTATACCACTGTGATTTCAATTTGTATTCCCTAATGACTAATGAAGTACTGTACCTTTTCATATGTTTATTGATCACTTGGATGTGCTCTTTTATAAAGTATCTGCTTAAACCTTTAGCCATTTTTTCCCTATTAGATAGCTTCCATTTTCCTATTTTTTGAAGTTCCTTAAGAAAAATTAATATTATGGTTACAAGTTGTTTCTTGATGTCTTAATTTGGATTCTCTGGAAACAGACCATGAAATGAGGATTCTAGTGCAAGTGATTTTTCCAGAAAGTTCTCCCTGGGGAAAATAATGTGGAGTATGAGAAGCAGGATAAGGACAGGGAAGAAGCCAAACAAAAGTGTGACTTCAGGCAAAGTATCACTGAGGGTAGCTTCAGCCTGATCCCATGGGGGAACTCTGAGATGTTAACCACGCCTCAGTTTGTCCCAGACTGAGATAGGGGAGCGGGGCTTTCATACTCCTAATATGCAATTCTGATACATACTGCAACATGGATGTACTTTGAAGACCTTATGGAAAATGAAATAAGCCAGACACGAGAGGGCAAATATTGTATGATTTTATTTATGAGGTTCCTAGAATAGTCAACTTTATAGAGACAGAAAGTAGAATAGTCATTCCCTGTGACTGGGAAAAGGGAGAAATGGAGAGTATTGTGTAATGGATTTGGGATCGTGGTAGGAAGTTAGATAGACATGAGCAGAGCAAGGAAGATGCGCCAGGCACAGAAGGTTTCCAGGTTGGAAAGTCCCGGGTGCCTAGCAATTGTAGGGTGGGACCTCATTCCCAAGGTGACCTTTCCTCCCCGAGCATATCGCTGATCTGTGGTTTGGACCTCCTGACCTTTCCTCCAGAGAGATAACATCTAGACCTCAGTTCCATTTCTGCTCCAGGCCCAGAAAAGCTGCAAAACCAGACAAGCAGCACCATGCCAAGGCTGACCTCAGGACAAGCTGCATTGAAAAATGACACACACCACCACCCCAACCCTACCACCACCCCGCCCTAGGGCCAGCCAACCAATCAATGGAGACCCTGACCCAGAAAAGACATACCTGGAAAGCTGCTGTATATTCTATTGAGATCTTCCTCGGGGACCTCCCCTAAAATCTCTACCCTTAAAACCCTTAGGACAAGCTTCTCACCCTCCTGAGAGCGTGCCAGGGCCTTTACCTTCCCCCACCCCATCCTTATCCCTCAGGCATATCACCCAGGCATATCACCTTTACCTTCCTCACTTCTAAGCTCCAAGGCTCCTTCCTTTACCTCTATAACTTGTTTCCGAAGCCCATGTCTTCTACAGAGTACTTCTACCTCTGTGATGTTCCAAATAAAAGTTCTCTTATAGTTGGAGTCTTGGCTCTGAATTCTTTCCTAGCTAGACTCAAGTACCGAGGTTGCTGAATCCATGTTTGGTCTGACCCTACTGGTCTAACTCCAATTCTCACTGCCCCCAACAGGATGATGAAAAATTTCTGGAGATGGGTAGTGGTGATGATTGTACAAAAAATGTGAATGTACTTAATGCCACTGAACCACTTAAAAATGGCTTAAATGGCAAATTTTATATTATTTATATTTACCACAATAAAAACATTAAAAAAAACACGCATTAAAGAATCCATGATCAAGTGGGATTTAACCCTGGGATGCAAGGATGATTTTAACATATGCACATCAATAAGTGTGATTTCTCACATTAATAGAATGAAAGAAAGATAAAAAATCATATGATCATCTCAGTAGATGCAGAAAAGGCATTTCACACAATTCAGCATCCTTTCATGATAAAAACTTCTTCACAAATTGGGTATAGGCAAAATGTATCTCAACGTAATAGAGGCCCATACATGACAAGTCCACAGCTAACACTATAGTCAGTGGTGGACAGTTGAAAGCTTTTTTTTCTAAAATCAGAAACAAGATAGAGAACCTGCTTTCATCACTCTTATTCAACACTAGAGGCCCAGTGCATGATTTAATCATGCACCTGGTGCACCAGCGGGCTGTCCGCCAGTGCCCCAGGCCTTCCGAAAGCCTCCGGCGCTGCGGAGGCTTTCGAAAGGCCTTGCGCCGGAGCAGAGAGCCGGCCAGGTCCCCCGCTTTGGCCTTTGATCGCGGGGTCCTGTCTGTCTGGCTGTCCGCCGGTGCCCCAGGCCTTCCGAAAGCCTCTGGCGCTGCGGAGACTTTTGAAAGGCCTTGCACCAGAGCAGACAGGCGGCCAGGTCCCCCGCTTTGGCCTTTGATCACGGGGGACCTGTCCGGCTGTCCGCTGGTGCCCCAGGCCTTCTGAAAGCCTCCGGCAGCCATGGTACAGACGCTGAGCTCGCGGCGCCAGTGGCGCCGCGAGCTCAGCGTCCTGCTGGCCCAATCAGCTACCCGGGCCACCCTGAGTCCCGCCCCCTGCGCCTCCTGCTGGCCCAATCGTGGGCGTAGCGGAGTGATGGTAATTTACATATTACCATTTTATTATGTAGGATAGTAATGGAAGTCCTAACCTAAGCAATTAGCCAAGAAAATGAAATAAGAGCATCCAAATCAGAAATGAAGAGGTAAAACTTGCTCTGTTTGCAGATGATGTGCCCTAGCCGGTTTGCTCAGTGGATAGAGCGTTGGCCTGTGGACCAAAGGGTCACGGGTTCGATTCCAGTCAAGGGCATATATATATGTTGGTTGCAGGCTCCTCCCCGGTCCCGGCATTGGTCGGGGGTGTGCAGGAGTCAACCAACCGATGTGTTTCTCTCACATCAATGTTTCTCTCTGTCTTTCCCTCTTTCTTCTACTCTCCCTAAAAATCAATGGGAAAATATCCTTGGGTGAGGATTAACAAACACACACACACACACACACACACACACACACACACACAATAACAGATGGTGTGATCTGATATATATAGAAAACCCTATAGACCACCAAAAACCTCTTAGAACTAATAAATGAATTCACTAAAGTTTCAGTGCATAAAACCAACATGCAAAAATCAGTTATGCTTTACACACTAAAAATGACAACCTGAAACAGGTTGTTGGTTCAGTCCCCACTTGGGGTTCTTATGGAACGCAATCAATCCATGTTTCTCTCTCATATTGGTGTTTCTCTCCCTCCCTTCCTCTCTCTCTGTAAAATCAATGCTTTTTAAAATCTTTGGGTAAGGATTAAAAATAATAATAAAAGAGAAGTCTGATATTTGATTTTTTGAAAGCTTCAATTGACCCCTCCTGACTATAAAATAAAATATGATATTTGAGTTTTTTCACAATATGACTTTAACTTTCATTTCTCATCATTTCCCACACCCTCGGAAACTATGTTCTTTAGCCACACAAACCTACTCATGGCTCCCCAAACACATGACACCCTTCTGTACTTTGATGTGTTGCTTCTGTTGATCCTCCACCTGAAATTCCCTATGCTTCCCCACTGCATTGAATATCTACTTTTCTTCAAGGCCTGGATCAAGTCACATTTCTGTGAAGACTTTCTATTAAAACTTTCCTTTTTCTCCCTCAAATATCACATATCATGCATTGCCCTGTTATAGAATAACCAGTTTGTCTGTATTTCCTGACCATAATATCCCTGAGGGTTTGTATATCAAAAGGAAACATCTCCCATGCCTGTCATGTAATAAATACTCAAAATGCTTATTCACTGAATGGACAAGAGAAAGGAACTAAACAGGAAGTTCGTATTGGACAAAACACCTTGGATAAAACTTTGGACTGACCTTTGCAGCTAAGGCATATGGATAGTGCTCCTCACAACTTCAGGAAACATCAAATATTACTAAGAGATTATTTTTTAAATATACGGGAATTTTTTTAGTTGTCAAGATGGGGTCCTTTAGTGCAGAAGTACTGGGATGTCAGGTTATTTGGAGAATCCTTGGTAGCACCAGGTCACTTGATTTCTAGGCCAGGTGCAATTCTACTTTCCTGATTCTCTGGAGACAGGGATGATGTACAATCTGTGTGTACTTGGCACACTCGATAACCAATTCCAGTCTCATTTACACTTTTATGCTGAGATCAGCATTCAAGAGTGTAATGAGGGGAGAAGAACCATTCCTTTCATGATTCTACCTCTGACTCAAGCACCGCAGTTTGTTTAAAAACACTTGATGTATATACCAGTAAGTAGACACAGATGATGTTTTGTAGAGGTGATCATTGCTATACCATCTGCCAGGGTCTGCAGTTTAAAAAAAGAAAAAGAAATTAGTTTGGCAGGATTTGCTCTTCACAAAATCATGTTGATTTTTGCCAATTCCACGTAATTTGATATGCCCCTGCAAAATGAGTAAGAGAAAAGTGCTTTCACATTGAGCTACAGGAAAAACATGGCCATTGTTCTTATTACCCTGGTTCAAAAAAATTAAAGTATTAGTTAGATAAGGCCATAGTAAATAAAAGAAAATAAAGAAGACAAAGACAGCTGGGTTGCTAATTCCAAATTACTAAAACTTGAACATTGTAGCTGCGATATAATTGACGTCCAATTGCCATGTCTTAAACTAAAAAGAAGGGGATGACATCTAAAGCCTTTTCAGATTAAAAAAAAAAAATGCCCAATCCAGGACTTGAAAACCTGTCTTTTTAGACTTATGCTAGTAAATTTCACAGAGGTTGTGTATGAGTTTGTGAAAGTTTACATTTACACATAAAGGATTTCTTCCTAATTCAGAGTCAGAGTCTTCACATGATCAATATATTGTGAAATATAAGCGATCTAATTGGTATTACCTACTAACAGTATTTCAGTCAGTACCCTGGCTGTCTACTATGTTGATTTCACAATGATTTGGGGAAGAGGCTATTAGAACTTTCTCAAATATAAGTAAAGGGCATGACTCCAATTTGTTATCAATTTTGCTTTTATTAAACAAAATGATGACTGATTTCAAATGGGGAGATATTCTAAATAAATGTTGAATGAATGAGTGTTAGTGAAAGTTGGCTTGTGTGTATAGCTTCCAGGTTTTGCTGTGAGTGAGGGATACAGATAAGAGAATCACAAGTGCCCCATAGTCATGTTAACCCAATTTTGTTATTTTTCAAAAATAATGTCTTTTAATAAATTGTATTTCCTGCTACTTAAAAATCGTTCTTTAAATAAAAGTTATAAAAATATTATTTTAACAAATTTATTCATTCAACTAATATAGAGCAAATACTATGTACAAGACATTGCAGGGCACTGATATTTTATACTGGTATTTGTCAGTCAAAAAAAAATAAAATTGGGGCCTTGTCTGGGTAGCTCAGCTGGTTGGAGCATCGTCCCATTGCACCAAAAGATTGTGGGTTTGGTCCTTGGTCAGGGCACATACCTAGGTTTTGGGTTTGATCCCCAGTCAGGCATGTTCAGAAGGCAACCGATCAATGCTCCTCTCTCACATCAATGTTTCTCTCTCTCTCAAGTCAATAAAAACATATCCTCAGGTGAGAAAAAAAAAAGGTTTGGTTTATACCTTTCATTAACAGATCATATATGCCAAACTATATGCCACAAATGTTAGGACATTTTACTGTCAACATATATCAGTTTCCTCTGTTTCGTCATGGCATTTTGGAAAGAATTTCCATCTTGTATGACTCTCAAAGAATCTATAGAAATGGATCTAGGTGTTATCCACAATTCTCACATGCAGCTCCGGGCTAGATAGTTTTCCTTGGGGGCATTTAGTTCGGACCTCTCTGCCTTTCTCTGTGATTTACCACCCCGTGTTGGTTCACTTACTCCTCACACCTCTCTAAGTCATCCCATCATTAAATCCTCTTGTTAAACACTTCAAAGTTGCCCCCTGTTTCTTGCAGAGACTCAAGGGAATTCCCCCCAAAATGGTTTTATATCCAGGGGAAAGGTTTTCAACGCTAACAACATGAGAAATTGAAAGCAATTTGAACTATACCTGATACACTAGAATAACGAAATAAATTTCCAAACAACTTGTAGACCAACTCTTCTGCGTATACAATATAGTTGGATGGTTAATTTAATTATTTATAAAATTAATTGACTAGAAAACCCTTCAATCCTGTTTTTTTGTTTTGCTGATCCAGTGTAAATACATTGAATACTAGTTTAGAGGTTCACAAACAATGGCCCACCGTCTCTTGTTGCAAATAAAGGTTTACTACAACACAGCAATGCCTATTAGTTTATATATAGTCAATGGCTGCTTTATGCTACCATGGCAGTTTCAACAGAGACCTCGAAGCATGAAAAGCCTAAAATCTATCTGGGTTTTTACAGAAAAAGTTTGCCGACCTCTGAGGAACTGATTGAATGATATATTTGCCATTTTATTTCTTTTGGCTTCATTTAGATTCAATCTTCTATGGTCTTGTATGTCAATATGCTATCTCACACATATGGTAGCTCAATAAATATTGATTAATGAAGAAAGTGAGAATGCACTGACAAATATAGAATTTATAACTAACTGCAGTTATACTTAAAATCCAGAAAGTCCACCTTTATCCTTTTACAAGGTATATTAGTCATATTTAGATATGGTTCTGGAAATTTGGAATTTGATGTTTTAACAATTGGTAATCTGGGCCTAGCTGGTTTGGCTCAGTGGACAGAGTATCGGCCTGTGAACTGAAGGGTCTCGGGTTCGATTCTGGTCAAGGGTACATGCCCAGGTTACGGGCTTGATCCCCAGTAGGGGGTGTGCAGGCGGCAACAGATCAATGATTCTCTCTCATCATTGATGTTTCTATATCTCTCTCTTTCCCTTCCTTGCTGAAATCAATAAAAATATATTAAAAAAATAGGTAACCTGGTAGTTCTACACACTTAACATATAATGAATGTTATTAAAAAGCATTTGAAGTCCATTCATTAAAAAGTTTAAACTGAGAGGTATGTTCAAATTTTAATTATTGTTGTATTTTCTAATGTGTTATGACAGAGGTACTGTTTTTTAATAAATTGAAATAAATGCAGCACTATATTAACCTCTGAATGGTAGAATTAGAGGTTTTTTTGTTTGTTTGTTTCTTCTTTATGTGTTGTTGATTTATCCAAATATGACAATGAAACATTATTTTATAATCTATCCTATAGAATAAAACGGTAATATGCAAATTGACCCAAACAGCAGAATGACGTAAAAATTTTAATGGCTATGATGCGCACTGACCACCAAGGGGCAGACGCTCAACTCAGGAGCTGCCCCCTGGTGGTCAGTGCACTTCCACAGGGGGAGTGCCATTCAGCCAGAAGCCGGATCATGGCTGGCAAGCACAGCGGCATTGGCAGGAGCCTCTCCAACCTCTGCAGCAGCACTAAGGATGTCTGATTAATGTCTTAGGCCCACTCCCCATGGACATCCCCTGAGGGCTCTCGGGCTGCCAGAGGTATATCTGACTGCCAGCTTAGGCCCAATCCCCCGGGGAGTGGGCCTAAGCTGTCAGTCGGACATCCTCTGAGGGGTCCCAGACTGCGAGAGGGCACAGGCTGCGCTGAGGGACACCCACCCCTGAGTGCACGATTTTTTGTGCACCGGGCCTTTAGTCCTATCTAATAAAAGAGTAATATGCAAATTAACCATCACTCCGCTACACCCACAAGCCACTCCCACCAGCCATGCCCACCAGCCACGCCCACCAGCCAATCAGGAGCGAATATGCAAATAAACCCAACCAAGATGGCTACAGCCACAGAGAATAGGAGGTAGGCTTGGGTTTCCCCGGCAATGGAGGAAGCCAAGAATTCCACCTGCCCTTGCCAGCCTAGGCCTCCACTCAAGGCTAAAGTTTCTTTCTTTTTTTTTTTTTTTTAATAATATATTTTATTGATTCTCCACAGAGAGGAAAGGAGAGGGACAGAGAGCCAGAAACATCAATGAGAGAGAAACATCGACCAGCTGCCTCCCGCACACCCCCTACCGGGGACATGCCCGCAACCAAGGTACATGCCCCCGACCGGAACTGAACCCGGGACCCTCCAGTCCGCAGGCCGACGCTCTATCCACTGAGCCAAACCGGTTTCGGCAAGGCTAAAGTTTCAATGATAGAAGATACATGAATCCAAACAGATATGGTGGCAGCCACAGAGCTGGAAAGAGCAGGAGGCTAGGGTTGCCCCCAGCAATGGAGGAAGCCAAGCTTTCCGCACACCCTGGCTGGCCCAGGCCTCCGCTTAAGGCTACAAAGTTTCAATTATAGAAAATACATAAATCCCAACAGAAACGGCTGCCGCCACAGAGCAACCAGAAGGCTTGGCTCCGCTCCAGGCTACAAAGTTTCAATTGTAGAAGATAAATAAACCCCAGATACCAGGGCCTCCACTTGGGTCGCCAGGGGGCATGGCCGGCCTGCAAACCACCACAGGCCCCTCGCCCAGGCCACCCCATTCCCCAAGGGAACCCTCACCCTAATCCGGGACACCCTTCAGGGCAAACCAGCCGGCCCCCACCTGTGCACCAGGCCTCTATCCTATCTAATAAAAGAGTAATATGCAAATTGACCATCACTTCAACTCACAAGATGGCTGCCCTCATGTGGTCAAAGATTCTACCCCCATGTGGACACAAGATGGCCACCACAAGATGGCCAGCAGGGGAGGGCGATTGGGAGGGACCAGGACTGCAAGGGAGGGCAGTTAGGGGTGACCAGGCTGGCAAGGGAGCAGTTAGGCATCAATTAGGCTGGCAGGGGAGTGGTTAGGGGTGATCAGGCTGGCAGGAAGAAGTGGTTAGGGGAAATCAGGCAGGCAGGCAGGCAAGCAGTTGGGAGCCAGCAGTCCTGGATTTTGAGAGGGATGTCCGACTGCCTGTTTAGGCCCGATCCCCATGGGGCATGGCCGGCCTGCAAACCACCACATGGGATCGGGCCTAAACGGGCAGTCAGACATCCCTCGAGGGGTCCCAAATTGGAGAGGGTGCAGGCTGGGCTGAGGGACACCCCTCCCCCCATGCACGAATTTCGTGCACCGGGCCTCTAGTATATATATAAAAGCCTAAGCAACCATTAGGACTGGTTGACCAGTTGCTATTACATGCACTGACCACCAGGGGCAGACGCTCAATTCAGGAGCTACCCCCTGGTGGTCAATGCGCTCCCACAGCCAACCTCCCACTGCCAGCCAACCTCCGGCAGTCCCTCCACGCGGCCGGCCAGCCGGCCCCGATTGGCCCGATCAGGACTGGGCAAGATGGCCCCAATTGGTCCTGATTGCTGGCCAGGCCGAGGGACCCCACACGTGCACAAATTCGTGCATCGGGCTTCTAGTGAGAACATAAAATAATTTTTAAAATATGAAATGTGTTCAGTTTCACACAACTGAATATTTTCTATTGCTATTTTAGTAAGAAACCAAAGGCAGATCTTTAGGTTAGAAATTCATGGAATAAAATTGAGGCTGAGAGTCTTCTCAAGCTAATATGTTAAGAAAAGATTCAGGGGGAGAGATCAACCAAAGGTCTTGTGTGCATGCATATGAGCCTAACCAATGCTTAAGTTCAACAGAGGGTTGGGGCATCCATGGGGAGGGGTGTGGGATGGGAATGGGGGGATGAGGACAAATATGTGACACCTTAATCAATAAAGAAATTAAAACAAAAAAAAAAGAAAAAAAAAGAAAAGATTCAACTGTCACATGGTGATTGAAAATTAGTAAATAAAACATTTACATTTAAATTTTTTAATGTTTCATGAAAATTTTAACTTTCAACAGCAGAACATCAAGCACATACTCTCATATCAGTATATGCATTTTAAATATACCTTCCTACTGCTGTTCAACAGAAGGAAATAAAATGTCTTCATATTTCCCCATTTGTAATGCTTATGATCATTTGTAATTGATTTCTTATATGGAAGCAGATCTACATTTTTCCTTTGATTAGAAATATTTCCTTGTTTTAGTCCACATTTATTTTCAGTAGCCTAAAAGCACAAGTTGTGCTTTATGTGAAAAACTACTTGCTGATTTACCTTAAATGAAAAGTAGTGTGGCAAATTCAAAGATACCCTAACTATGGCATCATTATATCAAGAATAGCCAGTTTGTGTTTCTTTTATTAGAAGGTTTTAAACTTGTGTATCATAGTATGTAATTTATCAATTATATTTCTGTGGTCTTCACTGTGAGAATAGTGCCTGCCACATGAAATTTTTGTCTATTTTATTAACGATCCATCATTTGTTCTCACATAGGTGAGGTTCTCTTTTAGCTAGGTATTGCTAATGTCTGTCTGCAGGATGGAAATGGGTAGATAGTAGAGGCTTGGGATAGGCTTATCATCAAACTAGGAGAGTGATTTTTTTTTTCATCATTTAAAATTCCATTTCATAATATTTGTCCTTTTCTATACATGTTTTTATTTTCTCCTCTAGCTATCAGATTTCCATTTATTTAGTATCTTCCCATCAGCAGCATTGTAAATAGGAATGAATGAGTCACCATCTATTGCATAGATTTGAGTTAAAGGAGGAACTGATCACATGATAGGACACTCATATTCTGGAAATACCTGGTAAGTAACCATTAATTTATAAGAGTATTTCGTGTCATACCACAGCAAACTAGTTAAAGAAATAGGATAGCACCACCTTACCTAAGACCAAGCAACTGACAGCAAAAACATTACACCAAAAGACACTTTTAGGCCTATTGCTAATTCATGAACTTTGCTCATAGAAGAGCCATCAGGTCCTCACTCAAAAATGATTAAATCCTTCAGACTGCTTTAACAATCTGTGAATTCCCTGCATACAGTAAATTAGAAGCAGCAAGTTAGAATGGGGACTATTGATACAGATATTGTCAGCAACAAAAACCAATAACCAAGAGAGAAAATAGAAAAACTACTCAAGTAAAATAAAAATTTAAAACATAGTTGTCTGGGACCTATGAGTGTAGGTCAAATATCCTTGCACTTTTTAAGAGCCTCTGAATATATCATTATACTAGAAGTGCAAAACAATAATTTAAGTCAATTGTGATGACATATTTCTATACTAAAAGGTCAAGTTCTGTTCAGAATATGCTGTGCAATAAAGCCTTGATAATTATAACACCTTTCTAGAATATTTCTTTCAAAATGATACAAAATGTAAAATATAAACAAATTGGGTGTTGAAAAGAATAAATATCATTATATACTGTCTGAGAAATAAAAGATTAGGTGATGTTTATGTATTCCTCCACACTTTTCTCTCAGAGAAAAGATTATATAGAGTCAGGAAAAATTTATCTTGAAAGCCATTTGTTTTATGGTCTCAGTGTCTTTTTAGTTCTTCCAATTCGCTGGCAATCAGTAATTGCTCCTTAATGCCCCTTCTAGGTCATTAGTTAATTAGAATAGTCCTTCTTGGAAGTTTCTTTGTTGTGAGCTCTTGCCAATTGTTGGGAATTTAAACTGGTTGAAGGAAGACTCTTTGAGATGCTATCTTAAATGTCAGTTATACAAAGATGAATGAAGCAAGTCACTCTCCAGGAGTTCCCCATCTACTCAGAAAAAGAACATGTGAGCAAATACATGTCATTCAGAGAAAGTTACAAAAACAAAGGAAAGCCTGGCCTGCGTGGCTCAGTGGTTGAGCGTCAACCTATCAACCAGGAGGTCACGGTTTGATTCCCAGTCAGGGCACATGCTTGGGTTGCAGGCTCGATCCCCACTGGGGGACTTGCAGGAGGCAGCCGATCAATGATTCTCTCTCATCATGGATGTTTCTATCTCTCTCTTCTTCTCCCTTCCTCTCTGAAATCATTTTAAAAATATATAAATATATATGAAATAAAGGGAGATTAGACAGTATGCAGGCACAAAAGAGGGAGTGGTCAACTCAACCCAGGAAGAAGAATGCTTCACAGAGAGTGACACTTGAATCCTGGAGGAGGAGGGGGAGTTGACCAGGATAGAAAGCAGGGTATTTCAGATGGGGATGGTAGCATGGAATATAATGGTGGATTTGTGATGGAGCACAGCACTAAAGTATTTGAGCGAAATAAATGAAGATTGGACTGAAAGAAGGATCCTTTTTCTCTGCCTGTCATCTCTGTTTAACTTTCTTTTCCCCTGCCTAGTTGAGACACAGGACAGAGCAGCAACAAGTTCACTGGCTAAGCAAATGTCTAGTAGGGAATGAAATTAGTATGCTCATTTTACAGCTGAGGCTCAAAGAAGTTAAGCAATGTACTTAATTTATCTCTCTGTCTCATTGTATTATATTTCCTATTAAAACTATATTGGATAATTAAAACATATGCATTCTATGTTTTAGGTGAGTTAAAAAATCTTATTCATTAGATCAAGAGGACTTGGCAGACTCCTTTGAAAAGTCTATGAGAGCCAGGCTCAGTGGTTGAATGTCTACCCATGAACCAGGAGGTCACAGTTCAATTCCCAGTCAGGGCACATGCCCCACATTGCGGGCATGCAGGAGGCACCTGATCAATAATTCTCTTTCATCATTGATGCTTCTATATCTCTCCCCTTCTTTCTCCCTTCCTCTCTCTGAAATAAATAAAAAACATATGAAAATAATAACAAAAGTCTATGAGAGATTGGACTTTTAAAAATTAATGAGAGAGAGGGAGAGAGAGAAAAAGAGAGACTTATCCCACTTATTTAAGCATTTATTGGTTGATTCTTGTATGTGCCCTCATCAGGCATCATACCCACAATCTTGGTGTATTGGGATGATGCTCTAAACAGCTGAGCTACCTAGCCAGGGCCTGAGAATGGATCTTTTGATAACATTTAAAAAATAATATTTATGAGGCAATGGTGCCAATTTTTAAAACAAATTTTTTGAGAAATAATTGACAAATTAGCCATTTAAGATGTCCAACTCAATGATTTTTTAGTATGTTCATAGAATTATGCCTTTATCACCACCGTCAATTTTAGATTATTTTCATTTTCTCAAAAAGAAACCCCTTACTCTAAGCTGTGAACTCCCCATATCTTCCCAACCTTCCCAGGCCTAGACAACCACTAATCTACTTTCTGTCTCTATAGATTTGTCTCTTCTGGACATTTCATATAAATGGAATCATGCAAAGATGTTCCTTTGTGACTGGCTTCTTTAACTTTGTGTAATGTTTTCAAGGTTCATCCACGATGTAGCATGTATTGGTACTTCATTCTTTTTTATTGCCAAAAATATTCCATTGTATGACTTCAACACATTTTATTTATTAATTTATTAGTCAATGGGCATTTGGGTTATTTCAGTTTTGGGGTATTATAAACAACTAGTGTCCTGGTGCGTGGATTCGTGTACATTGAAAGGAAATCAATTAGAAGAAATATTTTAATATTGCTATTCGTGTCTTGCTAATGAAAAGAAAATAGGATTCTACTGAGTCTCCTATCTACCCACTCCAGGACTTCTGTGAGGATCAAATGAGAGAGGCATGGGAAAATGCTTCACCAACATTTGGTTAAAGTGTAAAATGTTTGCACCTGGCTATAAAGCAAGTCAGGTTCCTAAGCTGAAGAAACTCCAAGGAGGCTAGTTGCTAGGGAGAGGAAGCCTGGCGTTGCTATGTGATGTCATTACCCGGCATCCATGGCGACTGTTTCCAGGCTGGGCTGGGCTGTGGGCTGCATTTTGCACCATGGGGTCTTGGCAGCATTGGCTGCAATTTGGTGGGGTGTCGCTCCGGGGTGGTGGCGGGGCCTGTGTCCCACTTGGGAGAAACTGAGTGTTGGTTTGTTGGCATCAGGTCCGTGGTGCCGTTTATTTTTAAATCGCCAATGCGCGTAATGGCAGCTTCTGCATTGAGCGTCTGCCCCCTGGTGGTCAGCATACGTCATAGCTACCAGTCGGATGGACAGACACAGCCTTTTATATATATAGATGATACCATTCTGCAGATGTATTTGTTGTTTGCATACTAGCATATAGATGTGATTAGTTTGGCAAATATTTATCATTGAGGAGCTTGGTTCGGTGTAAGTCTCTCACTTTCCATAGTGTAGATCAAGATGGAGGTACACATGTGTGCTTTTGTACATGGGTAATGTTTCGTATGTGTAACCTGCAGTGGGAACCTCAAATTATAATACACTAGAGGCCCGGTGCATGAAATTTGTGCACGGGGGTGTGTGTCCGTCAGCCCAGCCTGCACCCTCTCCAATCTGGGACCCCTCGAGGGATGTCCAACTGCCCGTTTCAAACGGGCAGTTGGACATCCCTCTCACAATCCAGGACTGCTAGCTCCCAACTGCTCGCCTGCCTGCCTGCCTGATTGCCCCTGCTTCTGCCTGCCAGCCTGATCACCCCCAAACCACTCGCCTGCCAGCCTGATTGATGCCTAACTGCTCCCCTGCCAGCCTGATTGCCCCTAAATGCCCTCCCCTGCAGGCCTGGTCACCCCTAACTGCCCTCCCCTGCAGGCCTGGTCACCCCTAACTGCCCTCCCCTGCAGGCCTGGTCCCCCCCAACTGCCCTCCCCTGCAGGCCTGCTCTCCCCCAACTGTCCTTCCCTGCAGGCCCGGTCGCCCCCAACTTCCTTCCTCTGCCAGCCTGGTCACCCCTAACTGCCCTCCCCTGCAGGCTTGATAGCCCCCAACTGCCCTCCCTTGCAGGTCTAGTCCCTCCTAACTGCCCTCCCCTGCTGGCCTGATCGCCCACAATTGCCCTCCCTTGCAGGCCTGGTCCCTCCCAACTGCCCTCCCCTGCTGGCCATCTTGTGGCAGCCATCTTTGACCACATGGGGGCAGCCATCTTGTGTGTTGGAGTTATGGTCAATTTGCATATTACTCTTTTATTAGATAGGATAGAGGCCTGGTGCATGGGTGGGGGCTGGCTGGTTTGCCCTGAAGGGTGTCCCAGATCAGGGTGGGGGTTCCCTTGGGGTGTGGGGCGGCCTGGACGAGGGGCCTGTGGTGGTTTGCAGGCTGGCCCCGCCCCCCAGCGACCCAAGCAGGAGGCCCTGGTATCTGGGATTTATTTATCTTCTATAATTGAAACTTTGTAGCCTTGAGCAGAGGCCAGGGCCGGCCAGGGTGGACGGGAAGCTTGGCTTCCTCCATCGCAGGGGGCAACCCAAGCCTCCAGTTGGCTCCAGCTCTGTTGGGTTAATGTGCATACTTGCTCCTAATTGGCTGGTGGGTGTGGCTTGGTGTAGGGGAGTGATGGTTAATTTGCATGTTTCTCTTTTATTAGTGTAGATAGGGAGGGGTAATCTTTCTTTTGTGACTCCTAAATGGGATCATGGTCCATTCTAACCATTTAAGTTCTGATTAGAATAGAGCAGAGCAAATAATGTAGACCCTAACCAGATGGGTATGATTTTTACAAAGTCCTTTCCTGCCAGACTTAACATTCTAAGAAAAGATGAAATCAGGACAAATAAATGACTACTAAGTACAAAACAAAACTACCTTGGAGAAATCTCTTCCCACGTGAAAGGAGGATTGGAACAAACGTTTGAATTTAATCTTACAGGACGCTGCAATTCAAAAACCATTAAATTGTGTAAATGTACAATCCCTCCTTTGCCAGACGGAGAAGTTTCCTGATTGTACTCTTGAGGTATTATAAAGTATTTCTAAGGCTGCTGTTAAACTAGAGAATTGTGAATTGGTAGGTTTTCAAATAAATTACTCCAGACCTCAGTCTGGTCTAAAGCTTCCTGTTTTTACAATTAACTCCTCATGTTTCTTTGTTGAGTGTGTGTGTGTGTGTGTGTGTGTGTGTGTGTGTGTGTAAAACCTAAAGATAGACCAGGAAGCATGTGGGGCCATCTGGCTTTAGAAGGGAATCCAGATTTCTGTGCGGGCTAGCTTCTAAATGTAAACTGGATAAACAATGCTATTGTAATGTACAACTCCTGTGCTAACCTTTCAGTCATCACTGTCCAAAGTGCCCTTACCTTCTTGTACTTTGATATCAATAGTTTATGGGTCTTTCATGTATGAATGAAGCAGGTTGGTCTCTCTTAAGGTAAACCCCACTATAAGCAGGAACACTTCCATGTTGTTTAGTCAAGCTTCTGAGGGATTACAAAGAAAAGGTAACCGCTCAGGCATTAGGCTGTTCCTCAAAGCAATGCTTCCTTTTTGGTGCCTGCTCTCTCCTGGTCTGCATTTCCAAGTAAAGGATTGTGATTAAGAAAGAGTCATCAAGAGGAGAAGGAAATAATTGCTAGCAACCAGAAGGATCCAAGGCTTGTGTACTGGCCAGGGCAATAGGAGATTTTACTCTGTTTACCAGTTAGCAAAGTGTGCTACGAATGCATCCGGATATTAATTGAGATGCATTTCGGAAGGGCATTTCTCTTCTCTTCAAAGCAAGAGCCATTCTCCTATAACTGAAGTAAAGTAGGAGAGGTTACATTTCAAGTTTTTTTTTCCTAAAGATTCTTCGTTTGGCTGGGGGTGGGCATAAAGGAAGTAATGATGAAAAACAACTCCAACAACATTTATGGAGCACTTCCTATACATTGCCATTCCTTTTAACCCAATTATTATTCCTGCTGTACGTATGAAGAAAGCGAACCACAGGCAGGTTCAATAAGGTGCCTGGGCGCACACAGCTGGTAAGTGTGAGAGCCTGGATTTGAATTAGGTAGGAAGACGGGCTCAGGCTCTCTCAATGACCTAATTAAGAAATGGTGCTGCTTCTTAATTAGTGTTATGACAAAACCATTTTTGCTACTAATTTAAAATACCATATAAGTCATCAGAAGTAGATGTTTGTGTAAACGTTAAGAGTACACACTGCGAAACTATACTATATTTATACTCTTTCTCTGTCAAAAAAATTTTTTTGATATGCCCATTTTCTCTCGGGGAAAAAGTCTTTTTGATTTTCCTTTGAAGAGGAACATTTGATTTTGTTGGTGAACTGCTAAAATTACTTTGATGGTTCCAGTCGTGCATAGCATAGAGATTTATGACAAATATGAAATCTATTTATTTGTCGCCCAACTTGGATGACTTCCAAATGTTTCTTCTTAGTAGCTCTTAATTTTGTTTGGATTTTTTAAACGGCCCAACAGTCAAACAAACGTCTGAATCACGTTTGCTCCACTCAGGGAATACCAACGTGTTGAAAGACAGCTTTTGGTTATTTAAAATTCTGCTCCGTTCACTTGCAACTTCGAAGAGACCTCATGCTTTCGTGGACTGGATTTTTAAAAGGGGAAGAAAACATAAGGAATAAAAAAAAAACAAAAAACAAGTTTGCGGCTCAAGTCCCCCCCTTTGCTATTTGCTGCAGTGAGTTTTCCCATTCCGTTTTGCAGGCAAAAAAAAAAAAAAAAAAAAGCACGCTTCACAGATCAAATCAAAACTGTCCGAAAACGCGGTCTGCATCCCTCATGGTGAAAAGAGAAGAATTTCGTTCCCTTTCCTTCACACATCAAAGAAGGCGCTCGGGGAGGAAATAAAACCGTAATTAGGCACGAGCGAGCAGACAGACCCCTTCCTCCGCCTTCCCCATCCCCGCCCCCGCCCCCAGACCCTGGCAAACGTCCGGGGCGCGAGCGAGGCGCCGGCCGCCGCAGCTGCTGCAAGCGGGAGCGCGCCCGCGCCCGCCGGCAGGACTGGGCGGCGGCGGGCCGGCCGGGGGCGCGCGCTCGGGGGCGCGCTCATGCAGCGGTTTTCTTCTCCCACAATCCAGAGGCTGCGGCGCGGGAGGGGCGGGGAGTCGGCGGAAGGATCCGGGCGCGGAGGGAGCCGCGCGCTCCTTTCGACGGCGGGCTGGCGGCCTGGGCTGGGCGGCGAGGGCCGGGGTGTGATGCGGCACTGCGGTCCTCAAGTCGTTGCTCCCGCTCCTCCGGAGAGGGCAGAAGACTAGGCTGGAGCGCGGCGGCGGTTTTGTGGCCAGGGGGCTCCCCAGAGGCGCACTAAAAAAAAAAAAAACAAAAAAAAAAAACAAGAAGAAGGCTGGCGGGGCTCAGAAAACGGGGGGGTTAGAGACACCCATTCAAGCCCCCACCCTCCCTGGGAGGGGAAGGGGGCTGGAGGCGAGGGCGTGAGGGCGGCCGAGGGATGGTGTCTGCTCGGGAGGAGGAAGGGGCGAGCCCTGCCTGTGGTTGGTGAGGGGCTGCGGCAGCGGAGGCTCCGCCGTTCGAAGCAGCTCCGCGCCCACGGGTGGGTGGACGGTGTGGAGCGGGACACGGAGGTCGAGCCCGGCGGCCGCCCGGCACCCCTCACCGTGACACCCAGCGTGGTGGGTTTCCTTTAGCCCACGTTGTGGTTAATTCATTGGAGGCGGCTTCGCGGATCGGGCTGCTCCAGGAGCTGGGCAACCTGGACGGGCTTTTTGTCTGGCTGCTCCGGCCCCCTTCCCCTTCCGCCGCCTCCTGATGCCTTGTCCCTGCCCCTCCTCGCCCGGTACGGACATTTCCAGCGCCGGCGGCGCGGCTCGGGGCGGCTGTCGAAGCCACTGCTCGGGGGTTGCGGCTCGTTCCCCTCGGGGGTGTTTTTTGAGGTGGGAGAGTGTTTCCCCCTCCACGATGGGATTTTCTTCCCGTGCCAGCATAGACTTTCATTGATTTCTACTTCAACGTTTAGTGGCCGATTCCCTAGGCGTATTTTGGTGGTGGTTCCTTTTTTTTTTCCTTTTTTTTTTTTTTCCAAGTACATGAGCTGTAAAATGGAGAACGAAATTTTTACTCCCCTTCTGGAGCAGTTCATGACCAGCCCTTTGGTCACTTGGGTAAGTGCGTGTCCTTTATTGTATATTTTGCTGCATGATTTGTGGCCGCAGCGATGGAGGTGGGCGTTCGTGTCGTGATGATGGTCCCTTCTGTTCCAGGTTAAGACGTTTGGACCTCTGGCTGCAGGAAATGGGACCAACCTGGATGAATATGTGGCTCTGGTGGACGGGGTGTTCTTGAACCAGGTCATGCTCCACATGTAAGTGTTCTTTTTTTTTTTCTAGGCAACTTGTTTTCTTTGAAAAATTACATGCTGTGAACTTTAGAGATTTTATGTTTTAAGCTCCTAATTGGATTCTTTGGCCAGGAAAAAAAAAAAAAAAAGTCAGGCATCTTAACACAATTGGACCTTGAAAGGAGTGATGATGATCTTACATGCCCCAGCCTATTATCACAACCCAGAGATGAAAAGGATGAAACTTTAATTTTTCATTCCGTAAACCATGTATTGGCACCTAATTGTCTTCAGTGCTGAAATTCAAACCACCTTGTGTCCCTCTGATAATATGGTAAAATAAGAGAAAAAGAATAAGAATAGTTTCCTACGGGGGGTGGGGTGGGGGGGGGGAGAGGAAGCCTTTACTGTGAAGTTATGTGCAATTGATGCAGAAATGTTTATTAACCTTTGTGTTTAAAAATAAATGTCACAGAATTTGAAACTAGTGAAGGAATAACAGATTGCAGAAGAGAGAATTTCAAACAATAGTTCTGATTGGTGAGGAACTGTTGCTGTAGCAAATAATTTAAATGCTACTAAATCTGAGTAGATGATTTATTGTGTGAATTATTAGATTAATATTTGGGGGATCACTTTAAGCTAATAGAGCTAGTTTTGAAATTCAGGTAACTGAAATCTTGATGACAACTAGGTAATGATGTGGGCATATCTTTCTTTGTCTTTTATGTTTATGATATTGGGTTTGTATTAAGTAGGAAAATTTTTGAGATGGGAATTGAATATTGAAATCATATTGGTAGCTGGATCTGTGAAATAACAACTTCAGTTTTATTATTGTGGCATACATGTATTGTGTATACATCAGTGGAGGTTATGAAACTGAATTTTACAGTTGTGCTCAAAATAATGTATATTCAGCCTTATTTCTCTTGAACAGCATCTGATTACAGGAGTAGTTTGGAACTTATAATTTAAAAATATTCTAATCTTTTATTATGTGAAATCTCATGCATTATTAATAAATGTTACTAGAGATTAAGTCTAGGTTGATAGACTAATAACCTAACAGAAGGTATCAATTCTGTATTTAATTGAAAATTATTTTTTTTAGATTTTTCTATTTAAAAGAGGGTAAAAATCACATCCATAAATAATTGTTCCAGTGGTAACTTCTCAGTCTGTGTGTTCAAAGAGTTTGTGTGCTGTTTTTAATGTACGTGTTGATCCTACAGGAAGTAACATAGTAGTATATGCTTTCCAAAAGTGTTTTATTTGTATAGTCACCCAAAGAAATATGTATGTTATCTAAATGTGTGTGTACATATATATATTTTCTTTCTTAAGAAAGGTAAAAAGCATGTGGACATTACTTATTTCCAGGTTTAGTAAATATTCTTTTGGCGGCTCTCCTATGGAACTATTTTTTGTCTTTGAAATATCCCTCTATTTCCTAAGCAAAATGGTAGACTAATTAAATTGACTTCTATTTTAAGGAACACACATGACAGGAAGGGTAGCCATTACAGTAGATACTTAGAACTTGTTCTCCTGTTTCTTTTTGGCTTTTTTTTTTAGACAGAAAAATTTGAATTTGTATGCTGACCTCTTAAAAAAATAGGTGTGTTTACAAAAATAGGAAAATACATTACTTAAGTTTTCCACTTTAATAGTTTTTATTTAAATGATTCTTTTTCCAAAAAAATATTTAGTTTATTTTGGAGTCCTAAATAGTTAGCAGAGATGCTAAAAACACGTTAGCTTGTTTCCACTTTGAGTACAGTTAAAAATACATATGCATATTTTGAAAGTAATGGTGTTCCAAAATAGTGGTTGCCAAGTTGTTTCTGAGGGAGAACCTCAAATCTGCTTCTGTTTTCAGTTCCACCTCTCAGTTTCTTTAAAAGTTTTTACAGTGCCCTAATTCTGTTCTGAATGACCTATATTAATTAAAGGAAAAGAAAATTAAGAAAAAAAAGTATGCTTTAGCTTTTAAAAAATAATTTGCTAAAATAAGATCAACACAAATTCATTACCCAATAGGGTAATAAAATACACATTGTTTTAAAAGCTATATTTTGCTAATTTTGAAATCATTAAGATTTCTGTTAAGCACTTTACTTAAATTATTGTTTGATTTAATGTACTGTATTAAATTGTCATTTGAAATTGTACTCAGTAAGTTAAACTAAAAGTTAGCCTTTGTCTAAGTAATTTCTACATGACATTTGGTTAATAGAATTTGCGAGTAAGAATCCTTTGTAAATGAATCTTTATCTTTCTTTGTTTCTTGTGCTTAGAGTTCGTTGAGCTTCTTGGATCTGTTTGGTTTTGTAGTTTTAATCAATATTGAAAAAGTTTTGGCCATAATTTATACACACACACACACACACACACACACTTTATTTTTTTTCCCTTTTTCCTTGGGCAATCCAATTACGTGTATATCAGGCTGCTTGATTCTCACTGATGTTCTGTTCACGTTTTTTCCAGTCTTCTCTGTTTCAGTTGGATAATATTGCTATGTCTCCAAGTTCATCAATCTTTTTTCTGTAATGTGTAATGTGCTGTTATTCCCATCCAGCATATTTTTTATTTCAGGCACGGTTTTATCTCTAGAAATGCAGTCTTTTTAAAAATATCTTCCACATCTATAGCTTTCATACTCTGTCTTTTTCCAGCTTCTTGAACATATACTAGTAGAATTCAGGTATAACTGGCTGAATATGCAGGTCCACAATTCAATCTGTGTCAATTCTGGGTTGGTTTTGATAGATTTTTCTTACTATGGATTGTGTTTTCTTGCTCTTGCATGCCTGGTAATTTTTGATTGGATGCCAGGCATTTGGAATTTTACCTTGTTGGGTGCTGGATATTTTTGTATTTTAAACATTCGTGAGCTTTGTTCTGGGATACAGTTAACTTGGAAACAGTTTGGTCTTTTCAGATCTTGCTTTTAAGTTGTGTTAGGCAGTACCACTGTTGCACTATTGAGGCAAAACCCTGCATAGTACTCTAGCTTGTGGGAACAAGAAATATTCCTGGACTTGTGTGAGCTCTAGGTGGTGTTCCTTCTAGTCCTTGCTGTTGGTTCTTTCACTGTCCTTGGGTAGTTTACTCAAATATGTACTGATAAGTACTCAGCTAAAAACTTGAGGGATCCCTCTGCAGATCTCTGGATCTGTTGTGCAGCTCTCTCTCACTACTCTGCCTTGTAGATGATCGTCATCACCTTGCTATCTCCAGACTAAATTATGTCTCCTCAACTCAGGGAGACCACTGTGCTGTGCTTGGGTTCCCCCTCCCTGTTCTGTGGCCTAGAAGTTCTTTCAAGGCAGTAAAGTAAGCTAGGGCAATTGTTAGTCATCTTGTGTGTTTCCACCTATCAGAAATCTGTTTTTTGTTGCCTGATGTCCATTGTCTTGAAAAAATGCTTTCTGTATTTTGTCTTTTTCTTTTTTCCCCCGCAGTTGTTTCAGGCAGGAGGGTAAATTTGGTTCCAGTTATTCCATCTTGGCCAGAAGTGGAAATCTGTTTATATACTTACTAGAGGCCCGATGCACAAAATTCGTGCAAGAGTAGGCCTTCCTTCCCCAGGTGCCGGCACTGGCTTCCCTCTGGCACCCGGGACCCGGGCTTCCTTCCGGCCGCCAACAGGCACCCGGGCTTCCCTCGGGCTGCTGGCAGGCACCTGGGACCCAGTCGTCCCTCGCAGCCCCGGCTTCGTCTGGAAGGATGTCCAGTCCATTAGCATATTACGCTTTTATTATTATAGAAGATAATTACATTTTTGCCCTGCCACTGTTGTATTTCTGCTTTCAGATGTGGCATAGAATTTTGTTATAGGAGCCTTATGGTAGAATTTTATTTTCAGGTAAAGTCAGTTAATAGTAAGAATATTGATTAATTTAGTGACTAGATTTGCCATTTTGGACCTAGAATCTGAAAGTAAACAGTTGATTTTTTCATGCCAGTTTACTGACTGCCTTATAATTTTGGAGTCTTTTCACTGACTTGGGATTCACTATATTCAGAGATGAATCCGGGATTTCATTGAGTAGCTCCTTGAATCAAAGAATCTCTGTAAGAGCTTGTGACATGGTGTCAGTCCTCTTTAACTAATGGGAAGAGGAAGCTATTTAGAGATCTGAAATGATGGGCCAGCTCTTCTGCATGCTGCAGGGCATTTTCCTACTTTAACTGAATGAAAAAAATTTTCTCAGCGCTAGTTATATACATAGGGCTCAGTGACAGTGAAGTAGAAATAATCGTTTTTCTGTTTGAGATGTCATTCAGTTCTGTAATCAATTTTGAATGTTACTTGCTATGGATTTTTAAGGAATTTGTGACAGTAGTTAATTTCATAATCTTAATGTTCACAGAGTATGCTATTTACCTTACCTAAGCAGTTGGATATATGGATATATTAGGGTTTTAAGGATGACAAAATTGTTATTAGTATTAAAACAATATTTGGAATTGCTCTATGATTCAATTCCATTAGATAGCTATAGAGATCTATACTTAAAATACTTAGTAGATATGATATACTGGTTATGGCTTTTCTTCTTTTAGATCTTGAGTTTGAAGGGTCTTTAAAAGTCATCTACTGTGAAAACAACTTTTTTTAAATTTAAATTCTTTATTGTTTAAAGTATTACATGAGTCTCCTTTTTCCCCCATTGACCTCTCCCTGGCCACCACTACCCCTCAGTACATGCCCTCATCCCTCTACTATCTGTGACCATTGGTTATGCTCATATGCATGCATACAAGTCCTTTAGTGAGGGGGTAAGAGATCAATGAAAACAACTTTTATAATGTGTTGTTTTTTTTTTTATTGACGTTAGAGAGAGAAAAGGGAGAGAGAAAGAGCTATGTGAAAGAGAAACATCAATCCTATCTACACCCTGACTGGGTATTGAACCTGCAACCTAGGTATGTGCCCTGACTGGGAATAGAACCTGCAACCTTTTGGTGCATGGGACAACACTCCAACCAACTGAGCCATTCAGCTAGGGCTGTGAAAACCATTTTTAATTAAATCCCTGACACATGGTCATCCAACTTCTGTTTTAAGTATTTCCTGAGAAGCAGTTTCATAAAGTGTAGCTATAAGTAACCATTTAGAGGAAGTTGACTGAGAAATGTTCCTTAGGTCTATCAATGCTTATGTTTAAAAAGTAGATTTTGCCCTCGCCGGTTTGGCTCCGTGCATAGAGGATCCTGGGTTCGATTCCGGTCAAGGGCATGTACCTTGGTTACAGGCTCCTTCCCAGCCAGGGCCCTGGTCGGGGCGTGTGCAGGAGGCAACCAATCAATATGTTTCTCTCGCATCGATATTTCTCACTGTTTTTCCCTCTCTCTTTCACTCTTTCTAAAAATCAATGGAAAAATATTCTTGAGTGAGGATTAAAAAAAAAAGTAGATTGTCCTATCTCTATGACTATAATAACACTAAAAGGACTTCTAAAATATATATAGGTTGTCTTACCAAATATGGCATTGACTCAGAATTTTGATATGGTCACTCTGAGGTTTTCTCATTGGACCTTCTGATTTTTGTTTGTTGCTTCTTTAAAAGCACACTCATGATGTAGTCAGAGTTGATATCTTATTACCAAGTTTTGTGACTTACTTCCCAAATATTTCTCAGATGTGTCCCTGACTCTTGGATTAATGCTGAAGCCTCTAACTGGTCTTCTTACCTTTGGGCTTACTCCCTTCAACTTGTCTTCTCATCTGTGATCACGTGAACTTTCTAAAACACTCTTATCTTTAAGATGATTCAATAGCTTCTTTTTTTGAGAGTAAACATTATATAAACTTCCAGACTCCTCTAAGATCTGGCTAATGCCTACTTCTCTAGTTTTATCTTTGCATAGTACCACTCCTCAGTGCATAGCCTGCAATTATGCAAATTTATAGTTCCCAAAGATAAGCTGTATTCTCATAGGTCTCTGTGCCTTTCTATACATTCTTCCCGTCCCCAGAACACTTTCTTACCTCCTCACTGTTACTTTCCTGACTGACTGCTGCTAACTTACCGTCACTGCTTCTCTGCTGTTCCCTGGCTCGTCCTAAGCTTAGTACTCCAACTTGTGCTTCTGTCAAACCCTATATATACTTTGGTAACAGTATTTATCTCATTGTATTGCAGTTCTTGGTATGTTTGACTCTGTTGACTACTTGTGAATTTCTGGAAGGTAGGGGCATATCTTTCATCTCTCTATTCCTAGCATAGTGCCTAATATACAGTAGGTTCTTGATACACTTCTGTTGTATGAATGAATAATAGAGAGGGTATGTGGTAAAGTGGAATGAATTTGGGCTTTGAGTCAGACAGAGTTGGGTTCATTTCTCACTGCTACTTATTAGTGTGTGATCTTAAACAATTTACTTATTATCTTCAAATCTTAGTTTCTACATCTTTAAGATGGGGGATAATGTTTCCTTCCTGGAGTAGACATAATCTGTACTAAGGGAGGGATAGTATCTATTTTCTCTTTTGTTGACCATGGTACCCCCAGGGCTGGTTACTGTCATTAGTATTATCCTGTGCTCTACCAGACCTACGTATTTATATTTCTTCAAACAAGTCATGATCATTCACATTTTAATTTTTTTATGATCTCTATTGTCGTCGCCTCTATATAGCTGTATGATCTTTATCAAGGTACTTAACTATTCAATTTCCTCCTTTATAAACAGGATAAAAAGAATCGTAGGGTTATTATGAGAAATCAGTAGGATAATTTGTGCATAGTGCTTAGCATATAGCAACTGTTCAACAAATGTTAGCTGTTGATATCTTTATTGTTTTATTTCTATAATAATAATTTTTTCTAGATTGCCCTTGACCTCTCCTTTTTTTTTAATGCCCACCCAAGGATATGTTTATTGATTTTAGAAAGAAAGGAAGAGGGAGGGAGAAAAACAGAGAGGGAGAGTGAGAAAGAGAGAAACATTGATGAGGGAAAAATACATCAGTTATTGCCTCCTGTATGCGCCCTGACTAAGAATCTAACCCACGACCTTTCGGTGTTCCGGACAATGCTCCAACCAATTGAGCCACCTGGCCAGGACCGCCCCCCCCCCCCCCCCCCCCAGTTTTTTTGCCTTGCAAATTATTTCTACTCTTTATTGTTGTTGTTAATCCTCACCCAAGGATATTTTCTCCATTGATTTATTTAGAGAGTGGAAGGAAGGGGGAGAGACAGAGAAAGAAACATTGATGTGAGAGAGACACATCGATTGGTTGCCTCCCGCATGTGCCCCAACCAGGGCTGAGGATCGAGCCTGCAATCAAGGTTGATGCCCTAAATTGGAATTGAACCCTCAACCCTTCAGCCCACAGGCCTATGCTCTAACCACTGAGCAAACCGGCTAGGGCTCTACTCGTTCTTTAACACCCTGTGAAGTCCCTTGGGAGAGTTAATTGTTCCTCTATGATCCCATATCTACCTTCACTAAATTGTTAAAGTGATATGACTACTGGGAAGCATTTAGAGGCTAGAAATTTTATGTTGCATATCACCACCACCTAGCATAGATTATTTATAATAATAAAAGTGTAATATGCTAATTAGACCGGATGTCATTCTGACAACCTTCCAGACAAAGCTGGGGTTGCGAGGGAAGCCTGGGTCCCAGTTGCTAGAGGGAAGCCAGTCCCGGCAGCCAGGGGAAGGAAGGCCTACCCTTGCACGAATTTTGTGCATTGGGCCTCTAGTGTATGTCATAAGTTTCTAGTAAATGTCAAAGGAATGAATGAAGACATTTTGTAATTTTACTCGTTTTTGAAAATTTGAAAACACTCTCTGGTATTGTAGGATTTACTTTTTAGTTTGTCTTCTATTTCTCTCTTTTTTTTTTCTCTGTCTCCTTGCTTGTCTTAATTACCTTTATTGGATATTTTCTCCACCTATGTTATGTCTTGCTTGAGGTGAGGTAAGAATAAGTCATAGTCCATGATTTTGTCTGGTATTGGAATACTTAGTTCCTTTAGTTTGGTTTCTAGTAACTGATGAAGTCCAACATATTGAGATTTTTGTCCATAGACTTGTATTAGATTGATGTCTTCAAGAGCAATCTATAGTGAATGTCTGCTTCTTAGTATGACATACACTGAGTGGCCAGATTATTATGATCTCTGAACACATAATAATCTGGCCACTCAGAGAGTGTGTGTGTGTTTGTGTGTGTGTGTGTGTGTGTGTGTGTGTGTGTGTGTCCGGCCAGGCTAGCCAGGGGGAAGGCACATGGGCGGTTGGCCGGCCTGCCTGCTGGTCGAACTCCTGGACGAGGGGACAATATGCATATTAGCCTTTTATTATATAGGATATACACTGAGTGGCCAGATATTATGCGTTCAGAGATCATAATAATCTGGCCACTCAGTGTATACCCAGTTAAACTATAGAAAATGATGAGAACCTAGAGAGAAGAACAGTTGAACTAATTGCTACATATGGGAGTATTTTTAAACTTTTAACTGAAATTTTTCTTTGTAATATGTATTAATTATGGGAAAGCGGTCCTCACAGGATAGATGGAAAGGAAGACCAATTCTTAACTATACTCTTTCAGAAGAACCCAGTTGACCTTCTTTTAAGATTTATGAAACAGATTGGTACCACTCTTAAGCACATTGGTGAGACCCAGGGCAAGTATTTGCCACAAAAGGCCTAAATATTTAAAGGCTCTAAACCAGGCTAACAAATTGTTAAGTATGTTCTGGTCTTTTATCTTGATACATATACCTTTATAATGACTTAAAATGAAAGATTCAGATTTATAATTTGTGGAATTTAGAATTCATAAGCTCACAGTTTTATATCTTCCTATTGTCCCTGGTTCTGTCTGGCACCACAGAGACGTTTTATGTGCATGCCTGTGGGCATCCTGCATGCATGACTGCAGTCCAAGCTCTTGTACTCCCTCCTCCAAACAACTGCTTCACAGCCTAAGGGTGTACACATCTGTAGCATAGTCCATGCTTAGAACAGACCTGGGAAAGAGGCCTGTGCAGGTCCTGAAATTAGGTTAGAGATATATGGGCAAGAACTTCCAGGATTCCTGATCATTGCAGTGGCATCTAGAAGGGGCATGTATGGGTGCATCCTCTTGTTTCCTGGACTCCTTGCCCAGTGGTGAGGGGCATGATCTGAGGAGGGCCAGAGTGGGACTCAGGGCACAGACCTTTTTGCCAGGATCTAAATACAGTATTCAGTGAGAGGAATGAAGGGGTGGTTCATTCAAATATCTATTCAGTAAATTGTTTCTGCGGGCTTACTTTATGACAAACTATCTGCTAGGTACTGGGGATATGATGCTGAATGAAGTATAGTCTTTACCCACTAGTAAGGGAGTTAAGCATGTAAACAAATGGCAATGTGATATATGTGCTGTGTGACGCAATTATGGACTTGATCCATGTTGGCATAAAAAGAAGTGATTATTTACATGGAGGAAAGGCTTCTTTGAAGAGAGAACATTTGAACTGGGACATGAAAGTTGAGTAGGAGCAATCAGGTGAATAAGAGTCATAAACAATGAGAGTAGGAGGAAGGACATTGTAAGCTAAGAAAGTAGCATGAATATATGAATAAAAATGGTTGAATCGCCCTGGCTGGTTTGGCTCAGTGGATAGAGCGTCAGCCTGTGGACTGAAGGGTCCCGGGTTCGATTCCGGTGAAGGGCACATGCCCGGGTTGCGGGCTCGATCCCCAGTTGGGGGCAGGACATGCAGGAGGCAGCCAATCAATGATTCTCTTTCATCATTGATGTTTCTATCTCTCTCTCCCTCTCCCTTCCTCTCTGAAATCAATAAAAATATATTTAACAAAAAACAAAAACCCTCTCTTCTTTTTTAAAAAATATATTTATTGATTTCAGAGAGGAAGGGAGAAGGAGAGAGAGAAACATTAGTGATGAGAGAGAATCACTGGTCGGCTGCCTCCTGCACGCCCCCTACTGGGGATCGAGCCCGCAACCCAGGCATGTGCCCTTGGCTGGAATCGAACCTGGGACCCTTCAGTCTGCAGGCCGACACTCTATCCACTGAGCCAAGCCGGCCAGGGCAACCCTCTCTTCTTAAAAAAAAGATAAAAATGGTTGAATCAGGGAACTGTAGGGTATTTTGTATGGCCAAAGCAGAGACTGTATACTTTTTGCACTTGGGAAATGCGTTTGAAGAGGTGAGTGGAAGATACCATGTAGGTAGATACCGCGTTTAAAAGATTAGATTTTTTTTTTTCGTGTGGAGACATGTATTAATTAGTTCACATTCTCGCTGGAGAAACACAACCAACAAAATATGTGTGTGTGTGTGTGTGTGTGTGTGTGTGTGTGTGAGAGAGAGAGAGAGAGAGAGAATATACACACAAGAAGGGAAAGGGGGAGAGAGGGAGAAGGGAGGTTGAGGGAGAAGTAGTTTGATGTTAAGAAATTGGCTCATGAAGGCTTGGCTAGTCCAAAATCTCATGGGGTAGGCAGGCAGTCTGGAGACTCAGGGAAGAAGTGTATTGAGCTAAAGGCAGTTTGATAGCAGGTCTGTACCATTAAGGCCTTCAGATGATTGGATGAGGTCCATTCACCTTATGGAGGATAATCTACCCAAAATCTATTGTTTTAAATGTTAATCTTAATAAAAATACATTCATAGAACATTCAACATGGTCCAGCCAAGTTATACATAAAATTAACCATCAGAACTAGTGTTTCTTAAACCGGGCCCACAGATATTCATGGGAATGTTAACTTTAGGAATGTTAGTTTTTGTGTTTTCATTCAGTAAGTTATTTTTCAAGAGGTAATAACAAAATTCTTTTGCAGCAATAATTTATATTTGAAAATATTTTTCATATACTAAGACTAGTTTCTTAGGCTGCTTTCTCAGACTGGGCCCATGGACAGTTCCTCACAGATTTTTGATAATGTTCTTTCCTTAAAAGGTGTCACTGCCTTACTCTAGCTTGGAAAACGGTAATATAGGTTATATAAGTCATAGGTAGAATTGAAACAAAAGGTATTTGCATTTTAGAAGGATTGATGTTGGTGCTGATGAGGGTCAGAACAGAAATAAAGACAGAATTGATGTATTAGTGATATGGAAGAGAGATAACACTGAAGTGATGGGACTTGGTTATCAGTTTGATTTGGAGAATGAGAGGGATGAGTCTAGGGCCGTGGTCCGCAAACTGCTGCTCGCGAGCCACATGCGGCTCTTTGGCCCCTTGAGTGTGGCTCTTCCACAAATTACCATGGCCTGGGCAAGTCTATTTTGAAGAAGTGGCATTAGAAGAAGTTTAAGTTTAAAAAATTTGGCTCTCAAAAGAAATTTCAATCGTTGTACTGTTGATATTTGGCTCTGTTGACTAATGAGTTTGCCGACCACTGGTCTAGGGTTATTACCAAGTTTTTTACTTGGGTGGAGAGTAGGTGGGCATTGCCTTTTGTAGGACATTACAGGTGACTGAAAAGTTGAGGGGAGGGGAAGTGTAGAAAATAAGTTCTGAGTTTATTTTGGATGGTTTGGTGAACCGTGAGAAATACCTTTTGTGGGCAGGTGGAAACATAGGTCTGGTACTCAGGGAGAAACTAGAATAGAGATAGAGATATGGGAATTAGCTTTTTAATTTGTAACAGAAGCTAAGGACATGGATGTTAGGGAAAAAATGTAGATGAGGGCCAATGACAGTTCCTAGGAAACAGCAACATTAAAAGGTTGGAGGTTTAAGGAAAGTGGAAAATTACACAAAGCTGCTGGGAAGAATCACAAAAGGAGTCAGTTATAGATGAATACAAGTATTGTCATGCCGGGTTGATGACTTGAGACTTGGAAACCACACATTTGTAGTGGAGCCAATTAGCATGGTTTGAATAACATATTCAGTAACGCTTAGCTGCTCAGAAACTGACAAGATATCTTGTAGAGTTTATTCAGAATTGGGGATTGATATGCAGATATGAGGTGGGATATTCTCAGGTGCATAGTTGAAATGAACAGAGTCTGAGCATTAAAGTGAGGAGGAAAGTTGGAGTCAGCAGAGGTTGTAGTAAAGATGAAGGAAAACTAAGGATGAAGGAATGGAATAGTTTGAGGTCAGGGGATTTTTAGAATTTGATATTTTTGGAGGTTGCAATTCTGAGTGGTGATTTAGGGCCAAGGTTAGATGATGCTAATGGATTGATAAAATGGAATAGAGTGAAAAATAACTAAAGTAGAGAAGGAATTTACTTTCTTGTTCTTTATGTAGTTATAATCTTGATTACCACTAGAGATAGAAATTAGTATTTTGAATTAAAATAGAAAACTGGAAAATAAATAGCTAATAAAAAAGTTTAATAGTAATGTTAATTGTAACTTTTTATTTCAGCATAATCCTTATATTAAAATCAAACTCTCAGTAGTGAGAGTTTGATTTTAATATAAGGAGTAGGGAGTATCTCAGTAGTTTTTTAGAAAGTTTTTTAATGTGACTACTTTCCTAGTGATGGCTAGGAAAAAAAATTGAATTTCGTAACGACACAGAGCCTGTTTCCTTTGCCTGGGACTGGGTGGTAAAGGACCAATGAAGATGGTTTAGTTTTAGGTATTGAGTTCTAGTCCAAAGTTGTGGAGGATGACCAATAGAGGCAATACTTCAACCCATTTATTTTATTTTTTTTATTTTTTAATTTCTTTATTGATTAAGGTGTCACATATTTGTCCTCATCCCCCCATTCCCATCCCACACCCCTCCCCACGGATGCCCCAACCCCCTGTTGAACTTAACCATTGGTTAGGCTCATATGCATGCACACAAGTCCTTTGGTTGATCTCTCCCCCCTCCCTCCACCCTCCCCTATCCTCCCTCTGAGGCCCGATAGTCCGATCGATGCCTCCTTGTTTCTGATTCTGTTCTTGTTCATCAGTCTATGTTCATCATTTCCCCTAGATGAGCGAGATCATGTGTCACTAGAGATATACTTATATGAACTGAATGTGAGATGAGCAATAATAGTTATGCTGACAGGCAAATGAATCAGTCTGTAGTGAGTTTCTTTCTGGACCAACAGTTCTTTTGAGACCCAATATCAATGTCCATCCATTTTTTTTTGTTTTGTTAAAAGTGGTTTAAAAAGGTAAATCATAGTAAAATCTCAGTTAATTTGAATGTTCAGAGAAAAGAGTGTTGTGTTTTCTCATAATTGATGGCTAACTTAATTTTTTCCAATCCTTGTTTAAAATATTCACAAATGAACTATATTTCCACTTTTGTAAATAGAATATGCATATGATGATTCAGAATCTTGTAGTATCTAATTTTATGTTTTAAACTCAAGTATTTGTATTAAGTATTGAGTGTGTATAACTAAGATGAATCATAGTAAATAATGATTGATCCCAAGCATGTATTTGAGAACAAATCTCTAGTTATTAGCTTGTTTTTTTACCTTTCTTTCTTTAATTTGTATGAATTTTATGTTTTCCTTTGAGGGAGGCAGAGAGGGGGAGAGAGCGAGAGCGAGAGAGAGAGAGGCAGAGATGAGAGAGAAACATCGATTAGTTGCCTCTCCCCCAAACACCCTGACTAGGAATCAAACCCAAACCTTTTTGGTGTATGTAACTTTTTATTTCAGCATAATCCTTATATTAAAATCAAACTCTGGGAGTATCTCAGTAGTTTTTTAGGAAGTTTTTTAATGTGACTGCTTGTGATTTTTTGAGTTGCAAGCTGAACAAGTCTGTTTTGTGAAACACTATTTTTACTTGAAAGAACTGAAAAACTGTAGTTATTCAGATTTGAGCATTGGGCAGACATTTTCTCAAAAATGAACAAAGTGAGCCCTGGCTGGTGTGGCTCATTCGATTGGAGCACCGTTCCATACACCAAAAGGTTGTGGGTTCAATTCCTGGTCAGGGCATATACTTAGGTTGTGGGTTAGATCCCGAGTCAGGGCACATATGGGAAGGCAACCAATCAATGTTTCTCTCACATCAGTGTTTCTTTCTCTCTTCACCCCGCCCCCCCTCTAAAATCCATAAGCATGTCTTCGGGTGAGTGTTTTAAAAAAAATGAACAAAGTGAGCCTGTCACTTCAAGGAAAACAGCTGATAGTATGTGTTATCAGTGATAAAATTTGAATTATAGAAAACATGAGCTTAGTAGTTCTCAATATTAAAGATCTTTTGGATAAGATATTAATGTATGTGGTTTTTTTTTGGTATTGAATAATAAAATGTGCTAAATTTGGAAGATCTCTATATAACTCAATGAACCAATATTTTCAAAATGACCAATGCATAATAAGCAATCATGGATATGCAAAAGATTTATTCAATGTGCCTGAGAGACCAGTAGAAGAAAAGGTCATTGATACAATTCCAGATTCCACATTACAACCAACCTGTAAGAAAGTACCATTTACTGAATTTGGTAGCATCAAAGAAGAATATCAATAATTATTTGAAAAGACTATTAAAATACTCTTCCTTTTTTTGTAAGTTTTCTTTATGTACTTTGAGCAGAATAGTGTATCATTGCACGTTGAATGCAGAAGCAGATTTAAGAATCCAGATGTCTTCTATTAAGCCAAACATTAAAGAGATTTACTCAAGTTGTAAAAGAATGTCACTTCCCGCTAAAATTGTTTGTTTTTGGAAAAAAATGGTTATTTATCATAAAAATGCTCTTAATGTTAACATACAATGAGTTTGTTATTTTTAGATGGTTGAATACATTATTTTCAATTATTAATTTTAATTTTTAATGTAGTAACTATATAGAGATATAAGTCACATAAAGAAAAGCTCTTTGTAGTCCTCAGTAAATTTTAACTGTGAAAAGGGATCCTTAGACCGGAAAGTTAGAAAATTGCTAGCCTGGTATTTTAACGGCTCATGTTGGCTTGTTCTAAAATGTAAAGGGTAGCTCTGTAGTCATTTTATGCAATTCAGATAAAATCAAGGTTAAGTGTAAGTATAGTATTAGATTTTTATTCTTTTTGTGTCCATTTGCAACTTTTATATCAAAACATTAGTTCTGTTTGTTAAATCAGTGAATATCACTCCACACTGCTAACCCAGTCTTGGGCTAACTAGATGTCATAGATCAGTGATGGGCAACCTTTTGAGCTTGGTGTGTCAAACTTCGCCAAAAAACTGAGCATAACTCGGGTAGTGTGTCACTTTGAGGAAAAAACTAACTCCAAGACTCTAGTCGCAAATGTTTCATCCTCAGGAGCAGCAAATGTTTCATCCTTGGCATGCGGCCGCATGTCATCAGAAATGGCTACGCGTGTCAGTGCTGACACGCGTGTCATAGGTTCGCCATCACTGTCATAGATATTTCTTCAACCCTTGAAGAGGTAACTTAATGTATCATAAATTATGAGAAAGTATAAGAGGGAGACTGTGTAATTATCTCTATGTGGTAATTACATGTCACTTGCAAGAATGTTTGTTCAGTCATTATAAAGATTTAGTTAGTAATATATGTGAAAATATTCTGTAGATATATAAAATATTAATATTAGGTTTTGTTGGTCATCATGCATAGTGATTCAGTTTGTGAGAAATGGGAGAAATTAAGGTAAAGAGATACTTTATAAAAAATAACAACTCTTCTCCCTGATTATTCTCAAGGCTAAGATAGATACCTTACTACTTAGATAACCCTAAATGGAGATTATATTTACCCAGTTAATTATTTTTCATAAAGCAGTCATTCTGGTATAGTTATTTCAAATGTTTCATGCAAATGTTAGGTAATTATGTGCTATCATAAAGATATCTTAAAAATTAAAAAAACACACTCTGTATACAACTAGTTTTAAATTAGAGTGGCATGATCAAAAACATGAGCACATGTAGTTGTTAAGCATCATCTCCAAACAGATGGTCCAAGAGGATACATAACAGGTTTACAGTCTGGTTTGAAGAGAATAAAGCCATTAAAACTATCAGATTTCTATTTCTCATAGATCTTAGTCAATGAATAAGTAAAGACATAATCCTTGGTTCTAGAAGGACCAATTCTTAGAATATTAGTGTTGTAGAATTGCTAACATTTCTTTCATCTATTACCCTAATTTAAAAATCACTATATACCGTGGTGGATAATACCATTGCCTATTTATTGAAATTAATGTGTCTTGTCATAAGTAGGTCACTTATAAATGTGAAATTGCTTGAGGCTCTCTTTTGCTTCCATGTTGCATTTTACTTCTGGCTGGACAGATTTGAGCTATATTGCTATGTTATTTGCCTCTACAGCATTTTTAAATTTTTATCTTACAAAAGAAAATGGTCGATTTGAGATTGTTAGTTTGGAAAGAGCTATGTGTAATTAAAAAGGTACTTGCTCATATATCACATGTGTCATTCAGTTGCTCATCTTTTATTTTAGAGAAAGACCTTTCCAAATATAAATTATTCTTTTTTAAGGTATGTTTTCAAAGGGAATAATCAAAACTTTATTAATTATGGCTATTCTGAGTTAATCTTATTTAGTATTTTAATATTGAACATAAAGAAAAGAGAATGTTTAGAATACTTAGTAGACTACAGTATCCTTTTAGAGAATTTTGGAGTTATATTGTACTACATACTGTTTAATTACTGTATATACTGTGACTGTTATTGTATAAAGAAGTAAACCTTAAATTACACGAAGGAATGGAGTGCTTTCGGTCTTTACTTTTGACAGAATAAATTGTTTATATTGTTTTCCTTTTTCCCCCCTTATTGATTAAGGTATTACATATGTGTCCTTATCCCCCCATTGCCTCCCCACCCCTCTACTCATGCCCTCACCCCCCTGGTGTCTGTGTCCATTGGGTAGGTTTATATGCATGCATACAAGTCCTTTCGGTTGATCTCTCTCCCCTTACCCCCCACCCTTCCCTACCTTCCCTCTGAGGTTTGACGGTCTGATCGATGCTTCTCTGTCTCTGGATCTGTTTTTGTTCATCAGTTTATGTTGTTCATTATATTCCACAAATGAGTGCGATAATGTGATATTTATCTTTCTCTGACTGGCTTATTTCGCTTAGCATAATGCTTTCTGGTTTTTCTTATGTTTATGTGCAGTCTCACACATTTTATGACTGAATTTCTAGCATTGAATCCTACATATATATAAATGTGCTTCAGTTAAGTAACAGATACAATTACTTATTTTTTCCCTAGAAGTAAATAAAATGACCAGGCTTCATAAAACAGAATGTTTTGTGGGTGTTTTGTCCCTCTTTTAAAATACGTTTTAGCCCTGGCCCGATAGCTCATTTGATTAGAGCGTTATCTGATTCAATCTCCAGTCAGGGCACATAGAAGAATCAACCAATGAATGCATAAATAAGGGGAACAACAAATCGATGTTTCTTTCTCTCTCCCTCTGCCTTTCTCTCTCTAAAATCAGTCATTAAATAAAAATGTTTTACATTATTAAAAGCATTATTTAATACCAAAAGTTTCATAGTGAAGAACAGCAATCCTACTTCCTTTTTTTAAAGCAGTTCCTTCTTTCACTTAGCCCCATATACTATGGTGATAATATGCTTACCCTAGTATTTTTTGATTTCTCCCTTTTAGACATTATCTATTGACTTCCTGATAATGATAGATGAGTTTTTAGCTTTTTAATGCTCATCTCTATATCTTGCCTTGTTTTTCTAATGTATTATAAGTTCAGTTAAATCAGTAATCAGTATTTACATTAGTATAACTATACAGGATGGGGCAAAAGTAGGTTTGCAATTGTTTATATGAAAAATAATACAGTGATAAATAATAATACAATAATAAACTCGTGTGCTCACAACTGTAAACCTGTTTTTGCCCCACCCTGTTACGTTTCCTGCAGAGCCAGATAATATATCATTACATTGTTCTTTTTAAAAAAGTACTATTTTTCCTGAAGTTACTGATTTCCTTGATTTAAATAATTTTCAGTAAATCTTTCCTTAAATATGCAATTACAGGGTCTCCAAAAAAAATGTACACAGACTTTGAAGATTATAAAGTCAGTGTTTATTAACATACAGTTCAATTTCAAAATTTACAAGAATTTACAGAAATTAATAATTTTTTTGTCAATGCCTGTTTTCAGACTGATGAATGTTCTGGTCTAGGCACTGCTAATAACATGAAGCAATGGAATTTCAAACATCAAGAATCATTTCATTTGGTATTTGTGTGCCTTCAATTCATTGACTGTTGCCAGTTTTGTACCGGAAACTTTATCTTTTATGTATCTCCATAAAAAAAAGTCTAGTGGGACTTTAGGATAAATTTTCTTTGTTCAAAGTTTAGTCAGACTTCACCTATTATTTCTAATCACTTAAGCCTGAAAAGGAATGAAAATTAAGTGAGTTATCAGCTGTTAAAGTGTGCATACATTTTTTTGGGACAACCTTTATTTTTCATAGGAGTGGAGATTAGGACCTTTCAGGCAGTTTCACCTGAGGTTAGTTTCTCTCACATAAAGAAGATCGTATTCTTGGGGTGAAAGGGCTTGTTTTCCATGATCCTAACATATGTCAGTTTGACCCTAACTCACATTAGGCATGCATCAAATGAGAAACCCAAGCCTTGTAATTGAGAGTTTATTGCTCTCTAGGTCCATGCCTAGAGTGCTTAGCAGTTATGCTGGTATCCAAGTCCAGAGAGTTGATAGATAGACTGTGATGTGATATCCAGTGATTCTAAAGAAGTAGGAACTTTCCAGTTCTGTTTGCATATTGAAATAACTTGTGAATGGTACAGTGTAGATTAGAAACTGAAACTGAGGCTCTTAGTATCAGCCTGTTCTTCCAAAGAACTCCACTATTCTATTGGATTTCTTTATGAGTCTACTAAATCATAGAAATCCCCTCAAATTCCATGTAATCATAGCAAAGATTTGTAAATACAAAGCACCACAGTTTTATAAGAGAATACAGAAAACTTTATTCTCCTACCTTGAGATCCTTGTTAAATGTGAGATTTTTAGGTGAAGTACTTTTCCATAATTTTTTCAGCATACTTTCTCTAGCTTATCTAAAGTGTATTTTTCACTTTTCCCCAAATTCCTAAAATATTTTCATCTGATATCCTTAGTATATACTAAACAATTTCCTCTTTTTATCTTCAAAATTGTCTTTGTTACAAGCAATCTTTCTCAAAGGCTGAAAAAACTTAATGTGAAACTTAGACATAAAATTTTTTTACAAAAATTTTTTTAAAGATTTTGAGCAAACCAAAATTCTAAATTCTTAAAACTTGTGAATTCTTAAAAGACCTTTTGACAAAGGAGACTACAGGCTTTTGGGCAACTGGATAAATTTAAAAGTATCATATGAGGAATGTTGGATATAAAATTTAAAAAGGAACTTTAAAACTTTACTTTAAAAAAAATCACTTTAAAGAACACAAATTTTTTAACAATTCTGTCAGGGGCAAATATAATATTTACTTTGTAAAATTTTTAAAAGTAGCAATGAAATCACATATGTTCATTAGAGTACTAGAGGCCTGGTGCACGGATTCATGCATCGGTGGGGGCCCTCGGCCTGGCCTGCACCCTCTCGCAATCCAGGACCCCTCTGGGGATGTCAGACTGCTGGTTTTGGCCCGATCCCACAGGCCAGGCCGAGGGACGCACCGGGCTGGTTTCAGCCCGATCCCCACAGACAAGGCCAAGGGACCCCATTTGTGCATGGGGCCTCGAGGATGCATATAAGATCTTTGGTTAATATCTTCCCACCCTTCCCTTCCCCCCTTCCCTCTCGATTCATCAATCTATTCCATGTTTCCATGCCTGTGCATTGAGCATCTGCCCCCTCGTGGTCAGTGTGCATCATAGCTACCTGTCAGATGGTCCCTTAGGCTTTTATATATATACTAGGGGCCCGGTGCACGAAGATTCGTGCATGTGGGGGTGGGTCCCTCAGCCTGACCTGCACCCTCTCCAATCTGGGAGCCCTCAGGGGAGCCCTCCCAATCCGGGAGTTTCTGTCTGTCTTTGCAATCATATGAGCGAATTGTCTGAGACCCCAGTGCAGTTTGGTATGTTGCTCACAGAATATTAGAGGCATTTTTTTTCCCTTTGCTTCATTGGTAGAGATTTCCTGGAAGTTTTAGGATAGCTTCCCTTTAATTTTTCCTAGACACTCTGATTTTACTTATGTCTCTCACCATTGCTTTCCCTCCATCCCCCACCACAACAGTAACTTGCTCCAGGCTCACTTTACTCTAGTGTCTAGGAGATCCGTCTGCCACCAGAACTACGATTCCCAGCATTCCTGGTGCTCCCCGCGCTCTGGACTTCCGCTTCTGGTCCTGGAGCTGCCACCAGAACTACTGTTCCCAGAATTCCTGGTGCTCCCTGCCCTCTTGGTTTTTCCTTCCTGCTCTGTCTCCATCCCATGGCCTCCCGCTCTGCCAAGTCCTCCACACCTCCAGCTCTCCCTCTCTGCTCTCCATCTGGCGGCTTGGGGAGCCAGGTTCCCCAAGCCACTCCACTCTCTGCTGGCTCTCCCGCTCTGCTCTCCGCCTGGCGCTTATGTATGCAAATTAACCCACCATCTTTGCTGGGTTAATTTGCATACTCACTCCTGATTGGCTGGTGAGCGTAGTGGAGATACGGTCAATTTACATTTCTCTTTTATTATATAGGATAGATTAAACATCCATCCCAAGGTATAATCAAAATCATATAGTGTCATGTAATAATGGGTTTGTACTTTAAATTTGTAGTTTAGTTTCTAAACATTTTCAGTTACAATATCGAAATCTTTCTTAAATATTTGTTGTCAGAATTAAATACCTAGGTTTACAATAAAATATTATTGTAATGAAGTTAGTGGGGAAAGGAAATAAATCTTCTTTATTTTGGTTATTGTGAAAACAATTAGGAATATGCTCAAATAATACAGACTTTGTTTTCTTGAATGATTCCATAAGAGAAAAGGCTGAAAGAGTAAAGGATAAAATTTAGGATTTTAGACAAGTTACTACTTTGGACTACCTAGAGTAATGGAAATTTCATTTGCAATCATAGATGTTCTGTAAATATCTTCCCTTTCTAGCTGCCTTCCATCTTTTTATTTCTATTTTCTTAACTCTATATTTGAATCCCCTTTTGTACTTCACTTTTTGTTTTTTTGTTTTTTCTATTTTCTTAACTCTATATTTGAATCCCCTTTTGTACTTCACTTCTTGTTTTTAATCTTCATCTGAGGATATTTTTCCCATTGATTTTTTAGAGAGGGTAGAAGGGAGGGGCAGAGACAGAGAGAAAGAGAGAAACATCATTGTGAGAGACACATTGATTGGTTGCCTCCCACATTTGCCCTGACCAGGGCTGGGGATCGAGCCTGCAACCAAGGTACTTATGCCCTTGATCAGAATTGAACCCTCCACCCTTCAGGCCAGGGGCAGACAGCCAAACCAGCTAGGGCTATTGCCTCACATTTTTTTCTTTAGTATGTGTGTGAACATTTAAGTTCCACTCTTAGCAAATTTCAGTTATATAATACAGTGTTATCAATTATTGTTATCATATTTTACATCACATCTTCAGACCTTAGCTTACAACTGAAAGTTTGTACCCTTGCCCTGGCTGATTTGGCTCAGTGGTAAGAGTGTCAACCCTTGGACTGAAGGGTCACGGATTCGATTCCTGGTCAAGGGCATGTACCTAGGTTGCAGTTTCTATTCCCAGCTGTGTGGGAAGGAGGCAACCAATTAATGTGTCTCTCTCAAATCAATGTTTCTCTCTCTCTCTCTCTCTCTCTCTCTCTCTCTCTCTCTCTCTCTCTCTCTCTCTCTCTCTCTTTCCCTCCCTCCCTCTCTCCCTCCATCCTTCCTTTCCACTCTCTGAAAAAAAAAGCAACCCAAAAAAACCAATGGGAAAAATATCCTTAGGTGAGGATTAACAACAAAAAAACAAAAGAAAGAAAAGAAAATTTGAACCCTTTTACCAACCTCTTTCTAGTCCCTTTACCCCCTTAGCCCCTGGCAACTACTTTTCTATTTTCTGTTTTTACGAATTTGACTTTTTAAAAATTCCACATGTAAATGAGACCAGAGTATTTTTCTGTCTCTGGCTTATTTCATTTGACATAATGCTGTCAAGGTCCATCCATGTTGTCACAAATGCTAGGATTTCCTTTCTCTCTCTCTCTCTCTCTCTCTCTCTCTCTCTCTTTGTTGATTTCAGAGAGGAAGGGAAAGGGAGAGAGAGATGGAAACATCAACGATGAGAGAGAATCATTGATAGGCTGACTCCTACATGCCCCCGACTGGGGATCGAGCCCACACCTGGGCATATGCCCCAACCAGGAATCGAATCAGTGACCTCCTGGTTCCTGGGTCGACACCCAACCACTGAGCCATGCTTGACTGGGCAGGATTTCCTTCTTTCTCATAGCTGAATAATGTGTGTGTGTGTGTGTGTGTGTGTGTGTGTGTGTGTGTGTGTGTGTATCAGATCTTTATCCATTTATCTGCTGATGTATACTTAAGTTGTTTCCATATCTTGGCTATTGTAAATAATGCTGCTGTGTACCTGCAGAGAACAATTTGAAATCTTGGTTTCAACTCCTTTGGATATATACCCAGAAGTGGGATTGCTGGATTATATGATAGTTCTATTTTTAATTTTTTGAGGAACCTCCATAGTGATTGCACCCATTTACATTCCCACCAACAGCACACAAGGGTTCCCTCTTCTCCACATACTCACCAACACTTGTTATCTCTTCTCTTTTGATGTAATAGCCATTGTAATAGGTATGAGGTGATATCTCATTGTAGTTTCAATTTGCCTGATGATTAGTGGTGTTGAGCACCTTTTCTTGTATGTTAGCCATTTGTATATCTTCTTTGGAAAAATGTCTATTCAGTTTCTTTGCCCATTTTAAAATTGGATTATTTGTTTGTGTTTTGCTATTGAGTTGTATCGAGTTCTTTATATATTTTGGATATTAACCCTTTATCAGATATATGATTTGCAATTTTTTTTTCATTCCATAGGTCGCCTTTTCATTTTGTTGATGGTTTCTTTTGCTGTAAGAAGCTTTTAAGTTTGATGTTATCACACTTGTTTATTTTTGCATTTGTTATCTTTGCTTTTGGTGTCATTGAATTTCTCATTCTTAACCATGGCATGTTTTTCTTCTTCAGTTTCTGCTACCTCAAAATCATTGAACCCTTTGCTTTCATTAAATCTATAAAGATTACCCAAGATAAAAGTGTTAACCTGTGTCATCACTGCATTCTTTAATTTCCCTGGGATGTTGCCTATTCACATATACTCTTCATTATCCAGTGAGAAGATAGAACATTTATTGGTTATTAGCCCATAGTTTACATTCTTGATTGAAATAGCTTTATTTTAGTTTATGGAAATATATCCTATATAATAAAGAGGTAATATGCAAATTGACCCTCATGCTCTCACAAGATGGTTGCCTATGGCCAGGCCAGCAGGGGGGTTAGTGAGGGATGACCAAATGACTGAACAAGCAGGCTGCGTGGGGCAACCAGGCCAGCAGGGGGGGCAGTTGGGGGCGATTAGGCTGGCGGGGGGGGGGCATGAGGGGTGACTAGGCCAGCAGGGGGGGGCAGTTGGGGGCGACTAGGCCAGCACGGGGGGGGGGGGGGGAGGGAAGTTAGGGGCGATCAGGGCGGCAGTGGTTGGCAGTTAGGGGCAACCAGGCAGGCAGGCAGGTGAGCGATTAAGAGCCAGCGGTCCAGGATTGTGAGAGGGATGTCCGACTGCCGGTTTAGGCTCTATCATCCCGGATTGGAAATGGTACAGGTTGGCTGAGGGGACCTCCCCCCCCCCCCCGTGCATGAATTTTGTGCACCGGGCCTCTAGTGTGTGTGTGTGTGTGTGTTTTTTTTTTTTTTTTTTCAGGGAAATAAGAGGTTATTTATCTAAGGAAGTTGTAGAGACAAAATGAGAATGAAGGGCAACATCTGACTTGTGTTTCAAATTTATTTTGCTATTGTCTTAGAAATATCAGATGCATTTTTATTCATTAGAAGCACAGAATATGTTTCAAAGTAATCATCTGTCCTTTTGAATCATTTCTCATAATGTAGATGAATGTACAATTTGTTTAAAGAAAAATATATAATTATTTTTAGTCATCTATAGGTTGATAGTATATTTCAGTATAATTTTAGTTTAAAGTATTTTTTTAAATTTCTTTCAGTAATCCTAAATCGGAGATTCAGAGGGTAAATAAAAAAGTCAACAATGATGCCTCACTTAGAATTCATAATCTATCCATTTTGGTGAGACAGATAAAATGTTATTATCAGGTAAGTGTGTGTTTTTTTCCATCTATTATATTTTAATAACTGCTCACATACATTGTTGTGTTACTTAAGATCAATCACCTAACAATGCTTATTATATGCCAGGTACTGGTCTGTTTCCTGGAGATAGAACAATAATGACATAGTTCCTTTTATGCAATGTTAAGATACAAGTAAGCACTTCATCATTATCTAATTTTACAAATAATTATTGTATTTTATAAATTTTTAAAACCAGTTCTCAGTTTATTGAGATTTGTATAATGCAATATCTTGTTAGCTTGCTCTAATTATGCCTTTCAAGAGTGTACTTTTTATTGTTCTTTTTAAAACTTAAATTGGATGCATATTGCACAATTTAAATATGAGCATTCTCAAGGTTATCGATATACCTCTAAGAATTGCTATAACTGCATCAGACAAATTTTAGTATGTTATATTTTTAAAATGTTTATTCTGTGAATTTTCTAATTTTTGTTATGATTTCTATTTTCAGTTATGAGTTATTTAAACTATGCTTTTAGATTTCCAAAAATAATGGTATTTTTTAAACAATTTGTTGAATTTTGGTCAAAGAATTTGGTTTGTATGATACTGACTTTTTGACATTTGTTAAAAATTATTTGACTTGGCCTAGTTTGTTGTCAGATTTTATCAAAATTCCATGTGTGCTTGAAAGAGATCTGTATTCTTTAATTGTTTGGGTGCAGAGTCAGAGCGAGCTTGTTTGTTAATGTATTGTTGAAACCTTTGCAGCCTGATTAATTTTGTCTCTTGATCTCCCAGTTACTGAGAAAGATGACTTGAAATCTCCCATTATAATGATAGAGTGGATTGGTCAAGTTTTCCTTTGTACACTTTAAAGCTATGTTATTGGGTGCAAATGAGTTTCCTCACAATGTTTTGCAGATTTTATTCTTCTGTCTCTGGATTCTTTATTGTTCTGGAGAAGTCAGCTATCAGTCTCATTTTTGTTCTTAGGTTAAACTGTCACTTTTCACTCTTGGCTGCTAATTTTGTCTCTTCTGATATTGACTCTTTACTATTCTGTTACCAGATATAACTCAGATATTTCTGTTAAATGTATACTAGGCTTTCTTAACTCTATCCTCCATGTTTATTAAATTTTCTTTTAGCCCTAGCTGGTTTTGCTCAGTGATTAGAGCATTGGCCTGTGGACTAAAGGGTCCAGGTTGAATTCCGGTCAAGGGCACGTACCTCAGTTGCAGGTCAATCCCTGGCCCTGGTCGGGGCATGTGTGGGAGGCCAATCACTGTATCATTCTTACATCGATGTTTCTCTGTCTCTCCCCCTCCTTTCCACTCTCTCTAAAAATCAATGGAAAAAAATATCCTCAGGTGAAGATTAACAAAAAGTATTTTTTTCTTTTATATTCAATCTTGTGCTAAATTCTGAGAAGTTTTTCCAAACTATCTTTTCAGTTTGCTAATTTGCCCTGCATATTTGTCAAATCTCTGTTTTACCCACTGATTAATTTTGACCCTCAATAATTATATCTTTCCTTTCTAGAAGCTCTGTGTGATCTTTTTTCATGTTTTTTTATTTTGTTTATTAATCATTCTTCAATTTCTTCATTTACTTTTTTAGAAATTTAAAATTTCCTATTTTAAATTTTATGTCTGATAATTCCAAAATCTGAAATCAGATCTGTAGGAATCTGAATCTGCCTTGTGTTTTCTGTTTGCTATTTCTCATGGTGATTGGTGGTAGCCCTGGTGGTAATGGTGTGTGTGTGTGTGTGTGTGTGTGTGTGTGTGTGTGTGTGTGTGTGTGTTTTAATTGTGAGGTCATTTTGGGAGGAAATTTATCTATGGGAATACTTTTGTGTCTGGGCCAAGTGTTCATTGCTTCAGAGAAGATTTGTTGCTTTTCTTGCAACCAACCCAGAACCACTTTTAATTTATTTTAAGCAGCTTTATATTATTTTAGAATCAATAGTTGTTTACTATAGAAAACTAGAAAAAATGTAAATTATGAACAGTTCCAGTGCCTAATAGAGATTACCACTACAGTGCCTGAATATATATATATACTTCTGGATCTCTCTTTCTGCATCTGTGTATATGGAAATGATGTACTTAAGTGTTTACATATATCTTTTTAACTGGTACTGTTACAAATCCTTAGGGAAACAACCCTCCTCAACATCTACCAAAGGCTAAGAAAAACAGCTTTTTCCTTGTTTCCCTAGACAGGACTTAATTTTTTCTGTTTTATCTTTTAACTGAGAAATTATCTTTTTACTTTGTTTTGAACTTAGTCATATATTTAAAAAAAATTTTTAATCCTTCAGTATTTTTAGATTCCTTTCTAATATCTAGTATTCCTTGTTGCCAGAAATAAAAGTCTATGCTAAATTTCTTATAAACGTTTTTAAGCCCAGATGTTAATAGTGCCAAGATGATATTAATAATGATTTTCTTTTTTCTTTTCTTTTTTATTTACTTATTTATTGATATGAGAGAGAGAAACAATGAGTTGTGGTTCCATTTATTTATGCACTTATTGGTTGATTCTTGTATGTGCCCTGGACTGGGAATCAAATCCGCAACCTTGGTGTATCAGGATGACACTCCAACTACTTGAGCTTTTTCTTGATTGTCACTCTTTTTTTAGACATATCTGTGTGTATTTCATTAACATTTGCTGGATGACCAGTTATACGCTTTTCTTTTTTTAAATCTAAGTTTGAATATCGGTGGACTAATTTAGGGCTAGAAGTGATTGAATATTGTAACATTTTGTCAATATTGTTTCAGATATTTAAAACATAAAGTATCACTGATAGTTGAAATTCTCCTTGTACCACTCTTGTATGCCCTTTCTTTAGACCAGTTTACCAAACCATCTCTACTTGCTTCCATGTTTCATATTCTTAGATAAAATGTTTCAAAGGCACTTGTGATCTTCAGAAATACATCAATCATCTTACTTACACAATTAGTAGACTTACTAAAATTATTTTTTCTCACGTAGCTTGCTTTAATATGACAGATTTCAAGTTAACAAAGTTTAAATTAATGCAGTTCTTGTTACCTGTTAAATAACCTATCTTTTGGAAAAATCAGACTTTCCCCCCCAAAAGTCTTTCTAAAGCAATTAAAAATACAAAATTTGTGTATCTTATATACCCCTAAGAAAAAGTATTTGAGGTAAAATATTTGATATTCAAAACTCAGAAGTACATTTAATATTAAAGCTTCTTTCCTCCCCCAATTTGCTGATGGTTAGGCTACCGAGGGGAGAGGGCAGGGCTGATTCGTCCCCTTGCCTTCTGACAGACATGAGCAGAGCAAGGGGCAAACTGGGAAAACAAGAACCTCCCCCCCAGGGTAACCTATCCCCCCGTAGCATATCGCTAGTCATATGGTTGAGCCCTCCTGACCTTTTCTTCCCTAAAAATAACATCTAAGCCTCAGTTGTATTTCAGTTCCAGGCCAGAAAAGCAGCAAAACCAGACAACCTGGCTGCCTTAGGACCAGCTACATTGACTAATGACCCCCTGCCCTGGTACTAAATCTGTGGAGACCACAACCCTGAAAGAGCACACCTATAAAGCTGATAAATATTTTATTAAGATCCTCCCCTGGCCCTAACTGGTTTGGCTCAGTGGATAGAGCGTCGACCTGCAGACTGAAGGGCCCCAGGTTTGATTCCGATCAAGGGCATGTACCTTGGTTGTGGGCACATCCCCAGTAGGGGGTGTGCAGGAGGCAACTGATCGATGTTTCTCTCTCATTGATGTTTCTAACTCTCTATCCCACTCCCTTCCTCTCTGTAAAAAAATCAATAAAATATATTTTTAAAAAAGCCTTTTAATTGCAGTATAGCACACATGCAGAGAAGTGCACAAATCATAAGTTATAGCTTGTTGAGTAATTACCTAGTCAGCATTTCTATGTAACAACCTTTGGATATCTTTTTATAGGAGACTTTGCAGCAGTTGATCATGATGTCATTGCCAAATATCTTAATTATTGGGAAAACCCCCTTTTGTGGTAAGTATTAACTTTAGCATAATGTGATAATAAAGTCTTTGCCTTTTGTAATACTAGAATGCTTACCCAGATCTTGCTTATTTACATCAATAGACCAAGTTGTTCATGACTGTATAGGGAAAGCTGGAGGTAATATTCCATTTTATATAGAGAAAATAAACTCAGAATATTTGTAAGTTGTGGATGGGATCAGGCATACATTTTCACTAAGTCTGATGTTTTTTCTACTATACCAAATTGATAGTTTTCTGTGATAAGTTTTAGTGGGTCATAAACAAGGATAGAAGATAATGTAGCTATTGGCTTCAAGGAACATAACCTTAGAAAAGAAGTATTTCTGAAATAATTTTTAGGTTTCTTTTTATATATTTCTTCTTATCTACTATGTACCATTGCCACAGTTGTTTGAGTCTAAGGTCTTACTGATTGATATGCTGTAATTTGTAAATATAAATTACTTCTGGATGGAAAGATGAGAACCAGTTTCTTAGATCATTTAAATTATTTTTTTCAAAAGTTTCTGTACCTTACTAGACTTTAAATGTGACATATTTAGAGTTTTAATTTTTGAATAATTGGGGAAATTAGCAACTACATAACCATTTCAACAATGGACTTATTCTAACAGGCTGCATGTAACCCAAATAAAGTTATCTTCTCCAAATCGTACCTCCACCAAAATAAAAACTAAAATCAGCCCTGGCTGGTTTGGCTCAGTGGATAGAGCGTCGGCCTGCAGATGAAGGGTCCCAGGTTCGATTCAGGTCAGGGGCATGTACCTTGCTTGTGGGCACATCCCTAGCAGGGGGTGTGCAGGAGGCAGCTGATCGATGTTTCTCTAAAATTGATGTTTCTAATTCTCTATCCCTCTCCCTTCCTCTCTGTAAAAACTCAATAAAATATATTAAAAAAGAAAGAAAGAATGATAGCTCTTAAAAAAAACCACACTAAAATCACATAGCTGTTTTTATTGAAGAAACTACCAGTTAGATGGGGGCGATATTCTGGGATATTTGGTTATACAAATAAAAAATGAAAAAATATTTTATATGTAGAATGGAATTATTTTTATTTCCACGTGTATTTAGTAATTACCTACCAAGTAGGGACCAACAATATAAAGAAAATGGTCTATACTCTTCAGGACCTTGTGTTTTGTTGAGAGATATAGATTACTGGGAAATCATGTAAGAATTGGTACAAAATAGAGATATGTAAAAATGTTAAGACATAAAATATGGAGCTATTACTTATTCAAGTTGGCAGATTAGTGAGGTTTGGGACCATTGATGGTTAGGTCAGAGAAGGCTACACAGAGGTGTTACATAAAGCTCTGCCTAGGATTGTGATTAGTAAGTAGAGGGATGAGGGGGAAAGGAAGAAAGGCAGAGTAACAGAAGTTAAGGCAGTTTGGGTGTATTTATATTGGGGAAAGGTGATTAGTGTAGCTAAGAAAGTAGGCTGTTTCATGGAGAGTAGGAGGAAATGTTTGAAAAGAAGATTTGGAGTTTATCATAAACCAGATTGGCCTGATGGTGAAATTCTGGTCCAAAGAATTGACCTTTTTTTGTCTGCTAAATGTTTTAAGCAAACCTGAGTTGAATTGGATAGCAAATGTGTTCTTCAGTTCTTTTGCAGACCATTAATTTTGTCCAGCTCATTATATACATTTATTTTACCAGTTTCACTGTAACTGACAAGGTTTTAATCCTCATGAACCTACACAGTGGAAAGCCATTTAAATTTTACTCGTAGATGACTCATACAAGGTATTTTAGAAAGAAAACAGTAATAGTCCTAAAAGAAGCCTGATATGTTAGGAACCATTTTGGCTGATCTTGAGGCATGTCCCTATAGCAACAGTTCTTAATTTAGTTCGCTAGTGTAGTATAATCATTTATGGAAAAGTAGTGGATTTATAGTTGCATACTTTATTGCACAGAACTTTGAAGCCTATTTTATCTATACTGTAGCTCCTCAAAATTGAAATCCTTGTCCATTTCTCCTGCTATTACCACATTGTACACAGAGCTGTTTTCTTAAAATTTTTCATTTTACTTACATTCTTAACCTTTTAGTCAAGTTGTGAATATTACCTATAGACATGCTTCTATCAATATAAGAAAGAGGCCCTAATTGGTTTGGCTCAGTGGATAGAGCGTCGGCCTGCGGACTGAAGGGTCCCAGGTTCGATTCCGGTCAAGGGCATGTACTTTGCTTGCAGGCACATACCCAGTAAGGGAGTGTGCAGGAGGCAGCTGATCGATGTTTCTCTCTCATCAATGTTTCTAACTCTCTATCCCTCTCCCTTCCTCTCTGTAAAAAATCAATAAAATATATTTAAGAAAAAATATATAAGAAAGAGAATTGAACTAATGTAAAATGTTATACTCAGTTATTGTTTTTATTTCAGAACAAGGCACAGAAGAAGTTAAAAAGTTGCTTTTACTTTTACTGGGTTGTGCAGTTCAGGTAAGTTTGAAATTTCTTCATATTTCATTTTGATAACTTCTTTATGCTCTTTTAGGCTCTAGTTTTTGAAAGACTTCAGGATGGGCCATTGGTTTTCAAAGTCTATGTTAGAGATTTTAGATTTTGAAGAAAAAGAATTATTCCCTTATTTTATTTCAAATGTTAGTTATATTACCAGATAGTCATATGATCTAAACATTTTAATTATTCTTTATTCTGAGCCTTCTAAGGGCCCCAAGTTTTTCAAGTTTCCTTAAAGATACCGTTAAAAACCTCTCTCAAAATATCCTTATAATTAATGCATGCATGTGTGTGTGCTACTGAAGAAAAGTGAGAATGGCAATATAAAGGAGGCAGAAATTATGAAAAATGTTTTAGGAGTCTGGGTTATTGTTATATTGCCCTATTAATCAGTGACTAATAATAATAATAGCAGCTATTACCTTATATAGGTTTTCTTATATCTCTTTTCAGATAAGGGAATTGGTGTTTATGTAGGATGATATTTAAGTTACTCAAAATTAAAACACTTATGAGAGTCAAAAAGGGGTACTATTAACAATTACAGTGGCACTGCTTGTATAAACTGGGACTGCCCCAGACAAAAGTGGTCACTCTAGATTTAGGTTATATTGTTGGTAGGCCAAAGAGTTGAGATTCAACTTCAATCTGATGTTTCCTTTAATCAGCCAATGTTTGGATGAATTATCACAATGATACTTTAAATTTATTGATTTTAGAGATAAGAAGAGAGATAAACCCTGAGAGAAACAGAGAGAAACATTGATTTATTGTTCTACTTATTTACACAGTCATTAGTTGATTTTTGTATGTACTCTGACCAGAGATTGAACCCACAACCTTTGGTGTATCAGGACGATGCTCTAACCAACTGAGCTACCAGGGCCCAATGTAAATTTAAACTATCTCAATTCTTTATTGAATGAAGTATCGGTAAACCAATAATGTGGCCACTAATAATGTTTTACACACGTATGTCAGAAATGATACACCCAAAAGAGTGTTGGCTTTTAGAGCTGACTGCTTGGGAGCTGTATGTACAATGTATGTTATTAAAGTTTCATGCTGTATTATGTACAGGTGTTTACTTCATAATTGATTACATATTAAATTAAATATAGTGTTTGTAGTCATTGCTGTTCTAATTTGGTCATCAGATTCTGAGTTAGAAACAGCTCTAAATTATTTACATACAGGCTTTGTGTACTGTATTTCCTTTTAAAAATACCTCTATTGGTGAATATTATATAAATTTAGACATCATAGTGACACCATACATTTGGTTATTACTTCTGGCTACTATTTAGTTGTTACTGCTGGTTACTAAAAGTGATAGTAGCAATGGAGCAGAACCAAGGACTTTTAAAATGAACAGTTTAGGGAAAGCCTAAAATATTAAAGAAGCCATCATTATTACCATCTGTAAAGGCAACAAAAGAATATTATAAAAATCTAAGCTGCTTCCCCCTTCCTTACTATTTTCTATAGTTCACATGATAGTATCCCAGATGCTGGAAAATGAAAAGAATGCCATGGAAATAGTGGTCCTTTTTCTTACTAAGATAAATAAAGCATTTCATAGGTTACTAAACCCATTGAGTGTTTCCTAAAGAAATTTACCAAGACTTTTTTACATTTGATGTTCATGTCATTTTCCTTTATTACTAAAGTAAAGCAGAATTAAGTAATGGGCCTGTTTTTTAAAAAACTACTTAATCTCCCTAGCTGCTTTGGCTTGGTGGATAGAACTTCGGCCTATGAACTGAAGTGTCCTAGGTTCGATTCTGGTCAAGGGCACATGCCTGGGTTTCGGGCCCCATCCCCAGTAGAGGGCATGCAGGAGGCAGCCAGTCAATGATTATCTCTCATCATTGATGTTTCTCTCCCTCTCCTTCCTCTCTGAAATCAATAAAAATATATTTAGCAAACAAACAAAAATACTACTTAAGCCATGCGAGAAATCACCAATTATCATATTAGATATGTACATGCAATTAAAACAAGATTTTCAGGCAATGTGAAGTATTGTTAATTTTTCCTATTAGTATATTAGCTGATTATGATTTCCTGTACTTTAGATTCACATAATCTGGGAAGAGTTTTTAACGTAGATATTATTTCAAATAGTCATTGGAATAGGGCGGAAGAATATTTGAGGAGATTAAGGCATAAGAGAAGGCACAGAATGGGAAAGTTGTGTAAAAGAATAATTATAAATATGCATCAGTATGACATTGTAAAGTAAGCTAGAAAATGGAGGATATTATTTTATTAATTTTTAAAAGTTTTTAAATTATAGTTTACATTCAATGTTGTTATTTTTAATTTTGTATTTTGTACAGCATTGTAATTAGACAATAATAGACTTTACAAAGTATTCCCCCGATATTTCCAATACCCACCTGGCACCATACATAGTTATTACAATGTTATTGACTATATTCCCTATGCTATACTTTACATTACTTTGTAACTACAGATCTGTAGTTCTCAATCCTTTCACCTTTTTCACTCAGTCTCCCAACCCTCATTTCCTCTGGCTACCATCAGTCTATTTTCTGTTTCTATGAGTCTGTTTCTGTTTCATTTGTTTGTTTATATGTTTTTTAGATTCCAAATATAAGTGAAATTCTATGGTATTTGCCTTTCTCTGTCTGACTTATTTCACTTAACATAATACTCTCTAGATCAGGGGTGAGGAACGTCTGGCCCGAGGGCCCTATAATGCTGAGAAATCATTTGGTCTGGCCCTGCCAAGGCATTAGGGGTGAAGTAATTAAATGTTTGACCAAGTATAGCAGGCTAGTTTTCAAGTTGATAATTTTGTATGGCCCATGAAGGATGTTATAAATTTCCACATGGCCCTTGGCAAAAAAAAAGGTTTCCCCTCTCTTCTCTAGGTCCATCCATACTTAATAGCCATGTGTAGCTAGTGGTTTCTGTGTGGACAGCACTGATATAAAACATTTGGTCTGATTATTCAACTTCAGAGTTTGAATCTTCTCTCATTCTCTTTTCCATCTTGATAATCTTTCTCTTTTCTGCCCTTCAAAATCCTATGACATTCATTCTATATTCTTTAAGAAAGCCTAACCTATTTATAAAGCATTGCAGCATTCTTAAGACTTTGTGGATATTTTAAGTGTAAAGGAAGAATCTTATTGATTTGTGTTATGACTGTGTTAAAGGCTGAGCTCCTAAAGTTAGTGTAAATAAAGAAACAGCAGCTTTAGGGCTTAGGAAAGGAGAGAGTTTCCTTTAGTTTAGTTTAAATTGAAGGCAGACAGCTGGGCCGGCGTGGCTCAGTGGTAGAGCTTCGACCTATGAACCAGGAGGTCCAGGTTAGATTCCCAGTCAGGGCACATGCCTGGGTTGTGGGCTCCATCCCTAGTAGGGGACATGCAGGAGGCAGCGAACCATGATTCTCTCTCATTAAAAAAAAAAAAATTGAAGGCAGACAGATAGGACAGTTGAACTGGGGGATTGTCCCTTTAGTGAGTAATAGTCTCTCACTATTTTATATGCTCATTAACTCAGAAACTATGTATAAGTTAACATTTTCAAAAGCATTAAGTTGAAGATTTTATTTTATATATCTACATAAAAAGTTATTTTATATATGCTGCAAATGTACTGTCCAAAGTCATTCTTAATAGTTCTTACTAGGCCTGTCAAATATTACTTACACATAAAAATTCTTGTTTTTAAACAAATTTTTGTTTTATATCCCAAATTTTGGCTTCCTTTTCTAGTCATAGCTAGGAATTGCCCATTGCTGGTCATTTAATTTTAAATATTATTATGTCATCCTAATAATTTTGTTTTTACACGATATAGAACTTTCTGAATTAATGGAAATGTGCTTAAGTTAAATTGTATGGCAATAGAATAGGATGTTGTGATTTGATATAATAAATATGTAAATGTAAATCAGAATCTTGCTAAGTTTCTTAATGATCAAAGAGTTGATTTTCTTTTTGTGAGTATATAGTCTTCACTAGTGTTCAGTAATTGGCCCAGGGGATGCCACTGGGCTAGACAAGGCAGTGCTGGTTATTTTGTATGCACTTCTCATTTGGTAGCTGGAGGAATACAGTTACGCTAGCAAGTTGGAGTGTAGTATAAGAGATGTAGAGGGGAGGCAGAGATTAAGGTGCATGTTAAACTGCTATTTAATACTGTTTAGAAAGAAAAAGTTTGGGTTTGCATTTTAATATTTTTAATTTATATAATGTCATTAAAATGTTACACAAATGCTGCCTTTATTCCACTTGACACTTGTGTACTTGTATATACATTTTTAAATTTTGCCCCTGGTAACTTTGTTATAAATAAGTCAAATATTTATTGTAGTACCTTATAAATGTTGAACTGGTATACAAAAGTAGGTTTCTTAGATTGATAGGCTAAAGATGTGAGAATGAATTGTAAGCTTGAGGTAAAAATTGCTTACAATTTTTTCCCCAAGAAGAAAGGCTGTGTTGTTTGATGATAGCCAAAGACTGACTGAGCATTTTGGCTGTATTCCGAATTCTGCCACTGACTCACTGTGTTTTTTGGCAAGTAACTTATCCTCCCTGAAACAAGTTCTTGATTCTTTACTTCTCTGTTTGTAAAGTTAGCATAATAATATTGTACTGACCTCAGATGGGCTGTGTAATGGTTTCCCACTTTAGAACTTTGAGGCATAAAAATAGTATGGATTTTCAATGCCTTGCCTTTTAAATAAATACTTCTAAATTGTTATCTTTTTATTAGGTAAGCATATTAAAGAGACCATTTAAATGCAAAACAAAACAAAACCCTCATTGTACTGTTCAAAACATAGCCAAGAGTTTTACCCTGATGAGTTTTCAGTTATTTACAACATATTAAGTACTATACCCTATAAAGTATAAATGATCATTTTATTCATTTCTTTTAGTGTCAGAAAAAAGAAGAATTTATTGAAAGAATTCAAGGTTTAGATTTTGATACAAAAGCAGCAGTTGCAGCACATATTCAAGAGGTAATAACCTGTGTACAGTTTTTATGAAGCTGTGGTGTGTTTATATATCTCCCAAAGTCATAGGATAAGCAAGAGCAAATCAAGGTCAAATATAGATGAACCCTGCTTTTAGACAAATTGCCATCTTCTCTTTAGAGAGTTTCTTAAATGAATCAATCATCTTATATGTGGCATAGTGCTAACCATAAATGTACTATTGTGTTTATACAGAGAGACATAGACAAAAAATGTTATTTGAGGAATGAAGTATATGTCTTTTATAGATAGCACAGAATAAATAGTATAGTAAATGGAAGCAGCAGAAAGTGGATCATTGCATGTAATTCAAAACTAAAGTGAGCTAAGATGATAACTGTAGTATTTTGTCATCCAGTGATTTTTCCTTTGAAGGAATGGACACAGCATAATTTTTATTGAAACTTTTACTTGAATTATAAACGGTGATTTGTAATATTTTTTTTATTTAATTAAGAGTTTATTCAAGCAAAAATCTGTTTGAATGGGGCAGCTGATTTGTAATATCTTTATAAAAACTTAAATCTAGTATATGTTGTCTAGTACATATTGTGCAATGTCAAGTAATTGAAGTTACATATTTATTTGTTAAGAATGCTTTTAAAAGCTGCTGTTTCTGCCTTTATCTAGACTTGGTTCTTTAATCTTGTATACTTTACAAGACTTTTTAGAATTAGAGCATGCTAAATTTTGCACGCTGGATAGAAAGAGAACTAAGGGAAAGGGAAAGGAGAGAATTTTTAAATAGTGAAAATTGGTAGTGTTTAAAATATTATGTATTTAAATAACTTTGTGTTCCCATATGTCATCTTTTCTCTTAGTTAACATTCAGAGATCCCAGCTTTCTTGTCAGTAATATTATTGTCAACAGTATGCATAGTAAAACTCTATAAAATATAGTTTTATTGGTAGTTTCCCCTAATATGTGTGTGTTTGTTTATGCTAGCTCTGTGGCTTGTATTTTATTTTAGATAAATGCTAATTGTTGCAAGTCACTAAATTTGCCAACATTCTTGAAAATGTTATTTTTGCTGCTTATTGCGAAAGTTAAAGCAAAATATCAGAATCATGATGAGAAAAGGAAAGCAAGAACTAAGTATTTCACTTATATAATTTTCATTTTTTTAAAAATCTTTATACTGGGAGTTCTTTTCTCCTTAAGTTCTGTGATGGTGTCATCTTCAGAATCTATAACAAATTAGTTTTTCAAATATAAAAATACAAGAACATATATCCTATATGATTAAAAACTTTCGCTTTTGAATTAAAGTACAGTACATTTAGTATTATCTAATGAAAAGTTAAATTGATTTTGTTAAAGCAGTTGTCAGACATCAATATTACCTTCCTTTGAGAATGCTTTGAATGAAATATTTTTTTAATTGGAAAAGAAATAGAAATTTATTTAAAATTTTATATTTAAAAAATAATGTTTTTAAAAATAATTTTTAGTAGTAGCTTTTTCATCATTCATTACTTTTAAATGTTTTTTAAACATATTTGCTTTTTATATTTTTATTTATATGGGACATAATATTTGAGCTAATATTTTGCTAAAATGAAATAGATTTTTTAAGTATTAGCCATTTTAAAAGTTATTTATTTTGGTTGTTTTTCTAAAGGTAACCCATAATCAGGAAAATGTGTTTGATTTGCAATGGATGGAAGTGACTGATATGTCTCAGGAGGAAATAGAACCACTCTTGAAAAATATGGTGTTGCATCTAAAAAGACTTATAGATGAGAGAGATGAACATTCAGAGGTTTGTAAATTTCTTTCAGTATTTTACCAAAGTTTGCTTTCCAAAAAAAGAGAAAAGTAGCATTTAGAGACACTTCAGAATTGATACATTATTTATTAAAATACTTTATGCCTTTTTTGTGCGACATAGGAACCAGAAAGGACATAAGGGCACCAGATTAGACAAAATTAAACAGTAAACTAGTAAATAGATTACATTTGGGTTTCTTTCTTCCTTTCCTTTTAAATTATTATTCTGATTTTTTTTCCTGTGTGTTTTCTTAAGTCATCCCCATAGCTCAGCGATAGTACAAAAGTGTGAAACTGAAAATATTGTTGATGTAAGTGGAAAAATCATTGCCTTGAAGCATAAGAATTTACTTAAGGATAATTTTTAGTTTTATTACCACGTGAAGTTGGAAAAATGTGTTAATAAAAGGAGAATAGCAGGTGTTCTGTATAAAATGTCCCACAAAAGTTCTCAAATTTTTGTAGTCAGTATAATGAGGTGTGATTTAAAAAAAAGAGAATTATTATAAACTCTTTAAAGACAGTACTTTGCTTTTTAAAAAGAGGAAAAATTGCTCCAGAATTTTTTGCCTGCACTCTCTGAAAACAGCTTGTAATTTTTAGAGGAGTCTAGACTTCAGTGCATGTGGTGGTGAGTAATATTTTCTGAATATCAGACCAAAGTACTTTGCCATTCAGGAGAATGTATAGCTTTGATCATTTGTTCCATTTACATGGAGACAGTTTTGAGCTGATTTATACAGAATTTGATTACTCTTGGGACAAATAAAAAACTATATAGAAGAAAGTCCTAAAGATTTATTTTTATGAACAAAACTTTCATGTCTCTTTAGAGTATATTCAGTTCTGATGATAATTTTCAGTTTTTCTTCAGTCATTGAAGAAGACAATATAGGAAATAAAGAAATATTTTAGAGCAACAGTTAAATTTTTTAAAAAGCTAATACAGTGAGACCAAAGGAAAAAAAGAGTAAATTGAAAAAATCTCTAGTATATATCAAACTTACCCTGAATTTTGTTTCATTTTCAATCTGATTTTTGAATCATATGCTGTATCTTTTTTTATATTAGTATCTTTTCATCACTTTATACATTTCTAGAACATCCCTTTGTATTTCAAGATATTAAAGATATTTTGTTAAGGTGTCCTCCAATTTCTGAGGAATTACTTCTAAAAATCTATATTTTGGCCCGGCCCCTGTGTCTCAGTGGTTGAGCATCAGCCTATGAACCAGGAGGTTGCGGATCCATTCCCAGTCAGGGCACATGCCCAGGCTTGATCCCTGGTAAGGGGCATGCAGGAGGAAGCCAATCAATGATTCTCTCTCATCATTCATGTTTCTCTCTCTCCCTCCCTCTTCTTTCCTCTCTCTGAAATTAATTTAAAAAATTTTTAGAAATCTATACTTTAGTTTCATATGACTGATAAATTAATCTCACTTACATGAACTGATTAATATGGTATGAAGCAGTACATTATTTTGGGAAAATGTGAACAAAATACTTGTCATTACATTCTCTGTGTTAGAACTAAAAGGAATAATAAACACTATATAGATTATTTGAAAAGCCTTTTTAAAACTTGCCTGATTAAGCATTTTTGTTGAATTTGTTTTTCTAACAAGGAAAAAAGAATCAGTCTTATTCTCCTGTCTGGTATTCAGGAAACAAGTTGCTAGCTGATTTAATCCCAGTTCTTTTGGGGGAGTAGGGAAAGGGAGAATTTTAATTTGGGTCATCAGGACTAATTAGAAAAGATAATTTTGTTTTGATGGATATTTTGTCATAATTGTTTCACTTTAATCTAGAAAGCATAATTTGATCACCCTGTCTTTAATGACTCTTCATCTTTTTATTATTAATGCTGTGGAACAATGATCTTTTCAGGCCTCTCCTTTTACTAAAAACCAAATAGATTTTGACGAATTTAAAATTTCTTTATTGTCACTGTTTATTTTATGTCAAGCTCTGTGTTAAGTTTAGCATATACTCTTAAGTCTGCACAATCACCCCATTTTATGGATGAAGATCCTCAAGAGCAGGGAAGTAACTCCAGTGCTTATGTTCTTAACCATTATAATACCTTTGACTAAGTCCAGGTTTGTGATGAGTACATCTTTGATTCTTTTCCTTAATAATGAGTTCTATAAGTAGAATTATTAGTTCACCTAAATTTTTTTCTTAGCATTGATGTATTTTTTTAATGTTCATTCTTCAAGCCTATCTAATAAAAGAGTAATATGCAAATTAACCATCACTCCACTACACCCACAAGCCGTGCCCACCAGCCAGTCAGGAGCAAATATGCAAATTAACCCCAACCAAGATGACTGCAGCTAGGAGGCTTGGGTTTCCCTGGCAATGGAGGAAGCCAAGCTTTCCGCACACCCAAGCGGGCCCAGGCCTCCACTAAAGGCTGCAAAGTTTCAATTATAGAAGATAAATAAATCCCAACAAAAATGGCGGCAGCCACAGAGCTGAAGAGAGCAGGAGGCTTGAGTTTCCCCCGGCGATGGAGGAAGCCAAGCTTTGGAAACCCTGGCCTGCCCTGGCCTCCACTCAAGGCTACAAAGTTTCAATTATAGAAGATAAATAAATCCCAGATAGCAGGGTCTCCGCTTGGGTCGCCGGGGGGCGTGGCTGGCCTGCAATCCACCACAGGCCCCTTGCCCAGGCCTCCCCACGCCCCAAGGGAACCACCCCCCGATCCGGGACACCCTTCAGGGCAAACCAGCTGGCCCCCACCCGTGCACCAGGCCTCTATCCTTCCTATCTAATAAAAGAGTAATATGCAAATTGACCATCACTCCAACACACAAGATGGCTGCCCCCATGTGGACACAAGATGGCCACCACAAAATGGCCAGCAGGGGAGGGCAGTTGGAAGGGACCAGGCCTGCAAGGGAGGGCAGTTGGGGGCGATCAAGCCTGCAGGGGAGGGCAGTTGTGGGCAATCAGGCTAGCAGGGGAGGGCAATTGGGAGGGACCAGGCCTGCAAGGGAGGGCAGTTGGGGGCGATCAGGCCAACAGGGGAGGGCAGTTGGGGGGGACCAAGCCTGCAGGGGAGGGCAGTCAGGGGCAAACAGTCTGGCAGGGGAGTAGTTAGGCATCAATCAGGCTGGCAGGGGCGTGGTTAGGGGGTAATCAGGCTGGCAGGCAGGCGAGCAGTTGGGAGCCAGCAGTCCTGGATTGTGAGAGGGATGTCCCAGATTGGAGAGGGTGCAGGCTGGGCTGAGGGACACCCCCTCCATGCACGAATTTCATGCACTGGGCCTCTAGTATATATTATAAATACCTGCTTTTTGTAATAGAGTACTTGGGAGCGACAAACTGATAAACATTAAAAAAAGAACCAAGGATTGTTACAATCTAATTAGGGAAGTTATTTTAATAGAATAATTAATTGTAATAAAATGTTGAAAGTTATAAATACCAAGAAGAGACATGTACCTAAATATTATAGGAATTTAAAGAAAGAAGATATTACTTGCAGCTGCTAGTGGAATGTCTAGGATCTGAAAGATCAGAGAAGACTTATTTAATTAAAGTTATGCTTTAATGACATTTCCTGTCAGATTTTTGGGAAAATGTCCAGAGGCCTTGAGCTCAAGAAACTACCATCATTAGAGGAAAGTCAAAGTGCTTACATAGTCTTCAATGGAAAATACCTCTAGATGCTGTTAATTCTTAGTAACAGGTTTCTTTCTTTCCTTTTTTTCTTTTTAAAAATATTTTTTCAGCCCATAGTTTTTTTGTGCTCTGTTCATTGGCATCTGGAACCTCTTGATATCTCCATTTCACCATCTTTTTAGTTCAGTTGTAGTATGTGTCTTCAGTACTTTTCTTGAGTTCTCCATTTTATCAATTACTCAGTTATAATATGTTTGAGCAGCTCATTACTATGCTGGATATGATGAGAAATACAAAGGAGGTATAAGAAAGATTATTTGGTTTACTGGAAAAAAATACATGGCAAATGAAAAATAAAAGTTAACAATTAAGTTCTAATTTATTTATTAAACACTGTGTACAGGTACTATTGTTAGAATCAGGAGATGTTAGGAGACAAAATTACAGATAATTGAGACAGAAAGAAAATTAACCAATAAAAATTGACTCCATGAAAATTGAGCCTGGGCTACTATGAAGATTAATGACACTATGCTCAGTGACAGGGAAGTTGGACTAGACATACTGGATGAGTGGATAGGATGAATTATTGTCAATGAACATATAAACTATCTTTCAAAAATACCATTGAAAGAGAAATAGAAGAGTAGCGAGAGAGAAATGTGATTTTTTTTTCCTATATAGAAGAAACTTGTATGTATACCTTTGAAGAACAAGGATAAAAAAGCCAATTGAAAATGTTATAGAAATAAGGACTATGTGTAGGGAGCAAGAGATATGTAAAAATGGAGGCGTTAATCTCAAGTGGTTTTGTTTCTTAGTCAAGTTGGAGGAGAGGTCATTTGTTGGAAGTAATGATAGCTGTTTGCAGTTGAAGTCTTAAGTAAAGAAAATGAATTATATTTACAATAGCCATTATGGGGAAATTTGCCAGGAAATCAGAAAGAATTTCCATAAAAGGATGGATGGGCATTGGAAAGAGCTTAATTGAAAATAGACCTGTAGTCGGCTATGTATTTGTTGTTATTGTTTTTCTCTTGAGTTCTTTATTACCTTGGAGCAGGAATGGGAAAAAAAAAATGATGGTAGGTAAAGAAAATAACATAGTGTCAGAGTCAGATTTGAAATTGAATTCCTTTTATATATATTACTCTAGGCCCAGTGCACGAAATTCATGCACGGGGGTGCGGGGGGAGTGTCCCTCAGCCCAGCCTGGACCCTCTCAAATCTGGGACCCCTTGAAGGATGTCCGACTGCCCGTTTAGGACCGACTCCAGTGGGATCGGGCCTAAACAGCTAGTCGGACATCCCTCTCACAATCCAGGACTGCTGGCTCCCAACTGCTTGCCTGCCTGCCTGCCTGATTGCCTGTAACAGCTTCTACCTGCCAGCCTGATCACACCTTAACCATTCCTCTGCCAGCCTGATCAATGCCTAACTGCTCCCCTGCTGGCCCGATTGCCCCTAACTGCCCCCCTTGCTGGCCTGGTCACCCCTAACTGCCTTCCCCTGCCAGCCTCGTCTCCCCTAACTGCCCTCCCCTGCAGGCCTGGTTGCCCTGAACTGCCTTCCCCTGCCAGCCCGATTGCCTCTAACTGCCCTCCCCCCCTGTCCTTGTCATCCCTAACTGCTCTCCCTTGCCAGCCTGGTCGCCGCCCCCAACTGCCCTCCCCTGCAAGCCTGGTCGCACCCAATTTCCATCCCTTGCCAGGCTGGTCATGCCTAACTGCCCTCCCTTGCCAGCCTGGTCGCCCCTAACTGCCCTCGGCTGCCAGCCCAATTGCCCCTAATTGCTCTTCCCTGCTGGCCTGGTCACCCCTAACTGCCCTCCCCTGCAGTCCTGGTCACCCCCAACTGCCCTCCCTTGCCAGCCTGGTTCCTCCCAATGGCCCTCCCTTGCCAGCCTGGTCACCCCTAACTGCACTCCCTTGCCAGCCTGGTCACCCCTAACTGCCCTCCAATGCTGTCCTGGTCACCCCTAACTACCCTCCCATGCTGGCCTGGTCACCCCAAACTGCCCTCCCCTGCTGGCCATCTTTTGGCGGCCATCTTTGACCACATGGGGGTGGCCATCTTGTGTGTTGGAGTGATAGTCAATTTGCATATTACAGGATTAGATGTGTGACTTTGGTTAAGTTATTTAATCTAAAATAGACATAATGCTTCTATTACAAATTATAGTATTGAATGAGATCTTGTTGGAAAATCCCTAGTTAAAAGTTCTATAAATGCCGAAACCCGTTTGGCTCAGTGGATAGAGCGTCAGCCTGCGGACTGAGGGGTCCCAGGTTCGATTCCGGTCAAGGGCATGTACATTGGTTGCGGGCACATCCCCAGTAGGGGTTGTGCAGAAGGCAGCTGGTCGATGTTTCTCCCTCATCGATGTTTCTAGCTCTCTATCCCTCTCCCTTCCTCTCTGTAAAAAATCAATAAAATATATTTAAAAAAAAAGTTCTATAAATATTTCTCCTTTTCCCCCCCCAAAAGAGTGAGCCATAGCCAAAGATGGCATGGTAGTGTTAAATTAGAAAGTAAGGGTGACATTTAAGGACCTATTTGTAGTTTCAGGCTGATTAAAAACTCTAGAGTAGGCAGGAAAAAATTATTTGACTGGATAAAAAGTGGGAGTTGAATGATTAAAGGTTCAGGCATAGATATGGTGTATGGGAGTAATGATAGTTAAGGAATCATGGCGCAAAAGAGGAATGGTGCCTTCACTGTAGAAGCCTGTATGTACCAAATAGGGAATGGAAGAGGAGTTGTAGAGAGAAAAACCTGGGAAGTCACATTCTGTGGATTATTAATAGACGAGCTAGAATCTGTGAAAGCGATAGTTGGATAGACCTTCATTCAGGTGCTGAAATATATCTCAGGGATAAGGAAATAAATTTTGTAGTGTGGTTTAAAAAAAATAAAAGAAGAGGAAAAGTCATGATTTAGTGAGGGTGGTGTAAGACTTGGTAATGAGAAACTGAGGGTGGTGATCTCATGGTCCTGAGGTGGTAATTCCACCCATTCTGTCTGATCTAGAGGGATAGTTGAATTTCCATAGAAGACAATTTCTGTTTGCCAAAGAAGTTTGAAAAAAAGTCTGAGAAATTGGTAGAATAAGAGAATTTTCCAATAAATGGAAAATTAGGGGAATGGATGAATATGATTGAGTGAGGGATATGTAGATTAGAAAGCCCTTAAAGTTCAGATTTAGGATAACTAGAAGGAGATTTGTGTTTCATAAAGGGTTTCTAGAGAAAGTGATAAGGGAAGCATTGAGATGGGAAGCAGATTGGGACTATTGTAAGAGAGAGTGTAAGATATAGAGTTGAGACTGGCCTGGAGTGTTGGCATTGCTACTAACTGTGTGATTATGGACAAGTTAATCTTTGTGCCTCAGTTACTTTGCAGAATTAAGGGACTGAACGAGACCTCTGAGATTCTGGTAGGTCCCTCTGAGATCCCTGTTTATAATTCTAGAGCATTGTCCAATTCTGTAATGATGGCAAGATTATATTTCTGCACTATCCAATATAGTAACCATTAGCTACATATGGCTGTTGTGCACTTGAAATGTGACTAGTGTGACTAAGGAACTGTATTTTTAATTTTTTTAAATTTGTACTTCAATAGCCACTTGTGCTGCTGGCTACCATATTTGAAAGCACAGTTGTAGATATATCATTCTTGGGTTAATTTCTTTCCTACGTCAATGTCTTTTATGCCTTTCTGGCAGTTGCCATCTGGTCGAGTTATTTTACTATAATTGATTTCTTTTGTTAAACTAAGAATGGAAAAGAGTATTGTCTTCTTCTACTATTATCTACTAAATAGCTTACCCACGACCTATTGATTCAAACTTTTAAAAATGACAACTAAATATGACAGAGTTAAGTGTTTTTTTTTTAATCAATGAATTGTTTTGATATTATAGTATAGTACTTAGAGACAGTGAATAGTGTTAATGTATTTAGGTCTTTGATGTGTAAAATACTAAAAGTGATTCTGTGTTCATTTCCACATTTCCTTAGACTATCATAGAACTCTCTGAAGAACGGGATGGTCTTCATTTTCTACCCCATGCCTCTTCATCTGCACAGTCACCCTGTGGTTCTCCAGGAATGAAGCGGACAGAAAGTCGACAACATCTGTCAGTAGAACTGGCAGATGCTAAGGCCAAGATAAGAAGGCTGAGGCAGGAATTGTAAGTTGCCAGTTTTCAAGGTTCATTGAATTTATATGGTTGAAAGGTGACCTAAACAATATTTTTAGGCTTATGGCATATAGATAGTAGTTCTTAATTGCTGACCAGAATCACAATTTTTACTAGTTTTTGTCAAAATGAGAAAAATAAGGAAACCAGCATTAGGTTTTCTTAATGCTAAATCTTATAAATTTAAAGGATGCTTTTAATTCTGGATTTATACCCTACTTATCTAGTGTTAAAATGCCCTTTCTTTTATAAAATAATGTTCTTCCTTGGCATATTGGGATCATAATATTTTTATTTTTACATGCTTTAAATACAGAACATTGACAACCTCTGATACAGATCAATAAGTTTAGCTCTTTTAAAATTAATGTTGTAGCCCTGGCCTGTGTGGTTCAGTTAGTTAGAGCATCATCCTGTGCATTGAAAGGTAGTGGGTTCGATTCCAGTCAGGGCACATACCCAAGTTGTGGATTCCATCCCTGGTGGGGACATGTTAGGGAGGTGGCCAATAATCTATCTTTCTCTCTCTCTCTTTTTTTCTCTCTCCCCCTCTTCCTCTCTCCCTCTCCCTTCTCCCCTCTCTCTATCTCTCCCTCTCTCTAAAATCAATAAAATATACATATAAAAATAAAATTAATGTTATAAAAGGCCGAATTGTTGACATACAGTTTTACAAATAATTTTGTGTGTATATCTTCTGCATTGAGTAATTGAGATGCCTGACTCATGTACTTAGTGGTAAATATTCAGATTGGTTAGTGCTGGTGAAATTTATCTTTCAAAGAACATTACAGAAAAGTCAGTATGTGTCACATAGGCATTCCTTGGTGAATCACATCTAAAGACATGACCAATCTCTGCTAGGGATTTTTTATTTTGCACTTCAAAAAGAACAAAGGATTTTTGTGTTTGGGGCTTTTTCTTTTTGTTGTTTTCTTCCCTGGAATTTGGGCTTTAGAGTATAGATTTAAATTTAAAGTCACAATATAGCGATTGAGTTTATTTATTGATTATTTAAGCAGTTGGTTTAAGAAACTGATTAAATATGCAAGGTAGAAAAAATACACAGTTTATAGAAAAATGTGAAAAAAAATAAATACAGCCTACATTGTGGATGTCTGCTTTATTATGTATCTATTGAAGTGAACACTCCCAGGATATTCTATAAACAGCTGCACCAGGAAAATTAGGGAAGCGATTGCTGTTATTAGTTTGACTGGCAGTTAATGGATAGCCTAAACAGTGAACACTAGTTTGTTCCATATAATTTAGCACCATCTTCTTCAGTCTTTAGATAAAGCATGTAATTAGAACCGCAATGCTGGCTGTGAATTCATTTAACATTTTGCACTATATTTGAATTTGATTTTTAAATGAAATTTACTTGGTCATGGAGTGTATTAAAATTCCAAACATCTTAAAAGAGATTGATAAGATTTGGTCTTTCATATGCTGATTGGAAAATGTAAAAATTTTTGATTAGTAAATAAATATGCTATATATAGCAGTATTCCCAGTAACTAGCATTTCATCAGATAGTACCTAATATCTTTGTTGTCCTTAAAAATGTGTTCCGTGGTGGATTTCTTCTATTAACATTTGTTTTACATCTTTTTGCTAGGACATATCTTTACTAAAATGATGAAGTATGAAAATCAGGATGGATAAAAATAGTTCAGATTGCCTTAGACCTAATGGAAATAAATAATTGTAATGAGATCATGCAAATTAACTAATAACATACTTATGGGTGGTACATTATAATACAATTGCTTTTGAGTTATTAACATACAGAGTAAAAGTATTATTTGCATTTTGGCTGGAAGAAATAATTTCCTTAAAAATTACATTTTTATGCAGTAGTTAACACTATCAAAAGCTTTCTTTAATAATTTTTCTGCCTTCATGCACCTCATGTTTTCAGAGATTTTGTGTCACACAAATTTTTCTTTTTAAAAATAACTTTGAGATATAATTTATATATCAGAAAATTTCTTTTAAAGTATACAATTAAATAATTCTTAGTATATTCATAGAATTGCACAACTCTCATACATTGATTTCAAGACATTTTTGTCACCCCAAAGAGAAAGGCCATACCCATTAGCAGTCAGTCCCAATACCTCTTTGCCCTTGACAACTCTTGGCAAACACTAATCTATTTTCTATTTCCATGGTTTTGCCTATTCTGGAACTTTCATATAAATGGATTGTACATTATATGGCATTTCGTGACTAGCTTCTTCACTAGCACAATGTTGTCAAGCTTGATCCATGTTGTAGCATGTATCAGTATTTAATCCTTTTTATGATTAAACTAGTGGCCCGGTGCACAAAGATTCGTGCTAGAATGGGCTTTCCTTTCCCTGGCTGCCGGCACTGCCTTTCCACTCTGGCCCAGCCCCTTTCCGCTCAGGCCCCGGAGCCACCTCTTTCCGCTCCAACCCTGTCTTCCATGCTGCCCAGAGGCCCTGAGAGACTGGGGGTGGGGCAGAATGCCTGCATCCTGCCCCCGTCACTCGGCACCTGTGTATGCAAATTAACTGCCATCTTTGTTGGGTTGATTTGCATATCACTCCTGATCTGCTGGTGGCGTAGCAGAGGTCAGTCAATTTACATGTTTGTCTATTAGGTAAGATAACATTAGATGGATATATACCATGCTTGGTTACTTATCAGTTGATGGGCATTTGACTTGTTTACATTTTTGGCTATTATGAATAATGCTCCTATGAACATTCATGTGCACATTTTTGTGTGGACATATGTTTTCAGTTCTCTAGGGTATATACTGAGAAGTGGAAATGCTAGGTCATATGTTAGTTCTATATTTAACATTTTGAGGAACTGTTAAACTATTTGGCTGCACCGTTTTGCATTCCTACTAGCAATTTCTCCAGGTCCTCACCTATATTCATTTAATACCTTTTGATTATAGCTAGTAGGTATGAAGTGATATCTCATTGTGGTTTTGAGTTGCATTTCCCTGGTGACTAATGATGGTGAGCATCTTTTTCTGTACTAATTGGCCATTTCTATATCTTCTTGGAGAAATGTCTATTTAGATACTTTTCTCATTTTTAAATTGAGTTATGAGATAAACTTTTTAAAAAATATATTTTTATTGATTTCAGAGAGAGTAAGGGAGAGGGAGAGAGAGAGATAGAAACATCAATAATGAGAGAGAATCATTGATTGGCTGCCTACTGCATGCCTCGAGCCCACAACCTGGGCATGTGCCCTTGATCAGAATCGAATCTGGGACCCTTCAGTCCGCAGACTGACGCTCTATCCACTAAGCCAGACTAGACCGGGTAGGGCCAAACTCATGAGCTTTAGAGACATTCTGCCTGAGTATCACTCCTGGCTCAACACTTCTTAACTGAGTCACTCTGGCCAAGTTAACCTCTTTAAGGCTGCTTGGTTTCATAGCCTAATAACTAGGAATAATTCTGCCTATTGTCAGATTGTTATGTGAGGTAAATATGTAAAGTGAACAGTGTCAAGTATATACTAGTAAGTGCTCAATAAATGTGAGCTGCTATCAGTGCTATTATTTCTTAGAAGGCTCTTGTAGGGATTAAGTGCTTAGCAAAGTGTAAAAGTGCTTATCGAAAATGCCTAGCACAGGTAATGAGAGCTTGACAATTGTTAGCCAAAAGATAGGCCCAAAACATGAAATCAGCAAAAAGAGTTAGTGAAGTAGAAAAACCCGAGTATGAAGTCATGGAAGCCAGTGGAGAGATTGTCAAGAACAATGGAGTTAACTCCTCTGAATTCTTCAGAGAGATCTGAAAATAATCCACTGGGTTTGGGAATAAAGATGTAATTGACTCTGTGAAAACCAGTGTTAGTGGGGATGTGTGGATGGAAAACCTCATTGCTGTAAATATAGTGGTCAAATGGATGCACAAATATTTGAACTCCTGGATAACTCTTTTGGAATATTTACTTACATTTATACCTCACATACACCAAAGTGAATTCCCCATGGACTAAAGCAATGGTCACCAACCTTTCGGACTTGACAGACCACCAGTGGTCCACGGACCACCGGTTGGCGACTGCTGGATTAAAGAGCTAAATGTAAAAACGGAAGTAATGCTAAAAGAATAAGAAAGTAATATGCAGATGAGTATATATTTGTTCTCTAGGTAGGGAAGAACTTTACACAAAAGCAAAAAAAAAGTGTTTTGTAAAAGCAAAAAAAGTGGTTGCTCTATTTGTATAAAAATGTAAATATGTAAACATCCAGAAAAAAATAAGTAAAATTAAAAGCATTTGACAATATTTCTCAGAAAGTAAAATAGAATTTTCATATGACCCTGCAGTTCCACTCCTAGATACTATATAGCCCAAAAAAATTTAAAACAGTATTATTACCAAAAGCCAAAAGGTAGAAACAACCTCAATGTCCACGAACCGATGGATGGATAAACAAAATGTGCTATAGGCATATGATGGACTGTTATTCAGCCATAAAAAGGAATGAAATTTTGATACCTGCTACAACATGGATGAGCCCTGAAAACAATTTGCTAAGTAAGAAATCAGATACAAAAGGACAAATATTTTAAAAAATGACAAATATCTTATTTTTCCACTTAAATGAAATATCTTTTTAAAAAATATATATTTTTTATTGATATTTTTACAGAGAGGAAGGGAGAGGGATAGAGAGTTAGAAACATCAATGAGAGAGAAACATCGATCAGCTGCCTCCTGCACACCCCCTATTGGGGATGTGCCTGCAACCAAGGTACATGCCCTTGACTGGAATCGAACCCGGGACCCTTCAGTCCGCAGGCCGACGCTGTATCCACTGACCCAAACTGGTCAGGGCTTAAATGAAATACCTTTTTTTTTAAAAATATATATTTTATTGATTTTTTACAGAGAGGAAGGGAGAGGGATAGAGAGTTAGAAACATCAATGAGAGAGAAACATTGATCAGCTACCTCCTGCACACCCCCTACTGGGGATGTGCCCGCAACCAAGGTACATGCCCTTGACCGGAATTGAACCTGGGACCGTTGAGTCCGCAGGTCGATGCTCTAGGCACCGAGCCAAACCAGTTAGGGCTGAAATATCTTTAATAGACAAATTCAGAGAAACAGAAAGTAGATTAGAGGTAGAAACTGTGGAGTCTGGGGGAATTGGAGAGTTATTGCCTAATGGGCACAGAGTTTCTGTTTGGGGTAATAAAAGAGTTTGGAAATAGACAGTCGTGGTTGTTTAACAACATTTTAAATGTAATTAATGCCACTGAATTGTACACTTAAAAATGGTTAAAATTGTACACTTAAAAATTGTACACTTAAAATTGCAGTTTTATGTAATATATATGTCTGCATATATATATGTATATGTATATATCCTTACTAATAAAAGCCTAAGTAGTCGTCACGCCGTCACAAGATGGCTGCGTGCACAGCAGGCTTGTGCAGGTGGGCAGAGGTGGGCTTGACGCTGCATGCGCAGCTTAGAGCCTGCCTGGCAGTCGCGCTTCAGTGAGGCGAGGCCTGCCTGGGGTTCCCCCGGCTCTGCGTGATGAGACTTGCCTGGGGGTCCCCTGGCTCCGAACGGCGAGGCCTGCCTGGGGGTCCTGGCTCTGCGCGGCGAGGCCTGCCTGGGGTCCCACAGCTCCACACGGTGAGGCCTGCCTGGGGGTCCCCCCTCCCGGCTCTGTGCAACATGGAGGCGGGACCCCTGGCTCCGGCCTACCTCTTTGAGGCAATCCATTGAGGAGCCCCGGATTGGTAGGTGGGACCTACCTCTGCAGCAATCAATCCCGGGGCTCCCGCACTGTGAGAGGGCACAGGCCAGGCTGGGGGACTCCCCTCCCACCCCCCCGCCAAGTGCACGAATTTCGTGCACTGGGCCTCTAGTATTACTATAATAAAAAATAGAATTTGTTTATACTTTTTGAAAAATTGATAATCTTAATCTATAAAGAAATATTTGTAAGAAATCTTATAAATTACAAAATGTAATAGCTTTTTATCATTTTAATGCTACAAACAAGAAAACAAATTTAGCCTTTCCTAGTGTTCAAATGAATGTAAATTAGAAGTGACAGCATTTTTCAGTTGTTAAATTGTTTCACATATAGGCACTTTTATCCTCTGTTGTTGCCTTATAAATTTATAATGACTTTTCTGGAGGGCAGTTTGACAATAGTATATCAAGTACCTTTAAACCTGTAATTGAGGTTTAGAAATCTGTCCTGTGTAATGTATAATGAGTTCATTTACCAAAACATTATTTATTACTATAAAGAATAAAATCCACTTACGTAAATTAATTATGGTTCCTCTGTCAAAGGGACTATTTTCCATTAAAAATTATAGTTTTGAGTGTACCTGAAACCTGTATAATTTTATTAACCAATGTCACCCCAGTAAGTTCAATTTAAAAATCATTGAAAACATAAATTGGATGTGCTGAAAAAGGTTTTTAAAAAATGTATGGGTGTGAGAGATGTCAACAGCAGATTATTTTCTACAATGAACATTTATCTTTTATTACTAAAAAAATCAGAAAGTTGAAAAGTAGAGATACTGGAAACTTGATTTTGAGGAGGTTGGCTCTGAATGGGGAGATAGAAAACTGAGAAAGTAAAGCAGTGTAAAGAGAAAAAAAATAGGAGAAATTTGAGGATGTTTATAGGCTTCAAGAAAGAAACCAATAGAATTGTAAAGATTTAGGTATCTGTGTGGCAGGGTATAATTTCATTTGGGCCATTGTGAATGTTGAAAATAGTTTGGAGACCCTTATAAGTCTCAGACCCAGATAGTATTGCATTGCATAAAAATTTGTTCAGCTTATTTGGTTTTGACTATGCAAGAGGGAGAAAGAGAAAGAAGAATGGGAATGGGAGATGTCAGGAAAGATGAAGAGAAACTACCTTATGAACTATGAGGATGCTAATCATTGAGGTTTGTCTTTTGGAGAACTTTAGGTGGAGTTTTATTGATGACATCAAATCATATAAATTCCTAAAATCCATTTCCTTGTCTTTTTCCCCTGGGTTGGAGTCATGGCTAATACTGTGTTCAACTAGACATTTAGTAATAATAATTTGTATTCATGAAGGTGATTATAGTTTTTAAAAGCAATAAGCTTACTTTTTAATAAATGTTTTTTGCATTTAAGGGAGGAAAAGACTGAACAGTTGCTGGACTGCAAACAAGAACTTGAGCAAATGGAAATAGAACTAAAAAGGCTGCAGCAAGAGGTTTGTACCTGTAACTTTTATTACATAGGACCACTAAGTAATTGCACATTGATTTTTCTCCTTATAATTTATAACGTTTACCTTAATACTTTCTGAAGTTATTGAGACTTCAAGAGATCTGATTACTTTTTTCAGTGTTTTTCTCTTCAAAAATGCCGGAGCCAAAACTAGAAATCATGGTCTGTGGACTTTTTTTTTCTCCCTACATCAGTGGTGTTTAAACTTTGCTAAGATTCAAAGGAGCCTCAGAGGACTAGGGCAGTTCCAAGTTTCTCTTTTTTATGTAATTGGCTTCTGTGGGCTTGGAAGCTGGAACAACTACACTATAAATTGTGGCTGCTAATGTATATCTCCCTAGGTCTCCACTCTCTGATGGTGCTTTATGTTATATAAGACAGAATGCCTTTAATTTTTCATTCTTTTCCTATTAAATAAGATAAAACTTTTTATTAAAAAAAATTTTTTAAAATATATTTTATTGATTTTTTTAGAGAGAAAGAGAGAGGGATAGAGAGTTAGAAACATCGATGAGAGAGAAACATCGATCAGCTGCCTCCTGCACACCCCCTACTGGGGATGTACCCGCAACCAAGGTACATGCCCTTGACCAGAATCGAACCTGGAACCTTTCAGTTCGCAGGCTGACGCTCTATCCACTGAGCCAAACCGGTTTCGGCAAATTTTTTTTTTTTTTGCTAAAGCTTGTTTTCTTTGCATCTTGAACCAAGATTTGTTTAAGAATTCACTTCTTTTAATCACTCCGTAATGTTTTGTTTTCAATGGTACGAATTGAAGTAAAGCTAGACAATTTTCTTTCCCTTACCTCCCCTAACCTGCATTTTAACTTCAGGGAATAAATACTGCACTTGCAGGTTCATAAACTGGGACCTTTCCATTCTCTTTGTTTTTTATTTTTTGACCTTTCAGATCTGTGAAATTGGACATGGTAATCTTTATTTCTAGATATGCTGTGGCTGCTCTTCCACGTCTTGGTAGCAGGGGTTTTTTTGTATCAGTGTTACCTCCAAAACAGTGGTTCTCAGTCTTTTTGGTCTCAAGACTTTCTTCCACTCTTAAAAATTAGTGATGATTATATCTACTGGTATTTACTATATTAGAAATAAAAGCTAAGAATTAAAAAAATATATTTATTAATTCATTTTAAAAACAATATTCAACCCATTCCATCCTATATAATAAAAGCCTAATATGTTAAGTGTCCAGTCGTCTGTTCAACCAATCAAAGTGTAATATGCTAATGATATGCTAAGGCCACTCAACCGCTCACTATGATGTGCACTGACCACCAGGGGGCAGATGCTCCAACTGGTAGGTTAGCTTGCTGCTGGGGTCCGGCCGATCGGAACTGAGTGAGACAGGCCAGACACGCTCTGGAACCCTCCCTGGCTGGCCAACCTCCTGTGTCTCTCCCTAGCCCTGATCATGCATTAGTGGGGTCCCTCAGCCTGGCCTGCGCCCTCTCGCAACCCAGGACCCCTTGGGATGTCGGAGAGCCGGTTTCGGCCCAATCCCGCAGGCCAGGCCGAGGGACCCCACTGGTGCAGGAATTTGTGCACCCAGCCTCTAGTGTTAAGGTTTCAAGTATAAAGTTTATATTTTAAGTAAATATTATTTTACAAAACAAAAACTAGAATGTACTCTTACATTTTTGCAAATCTCTTTAATGCCTGCCTTAATTGAAGACTACTAGATTCTCGAATCTATTTCTGAATTTATTCAGTTAAGATACTACATGCCATGTAGCTTCAGAAAACTCTACTGTGCCCTCATGAGAGAATGAGAGTGAAAAAGAGAAATAATGTATTAGGATTATTTTGAAAATAGTTTTGACCTCATGAACTCCCTGAAAGGGTTTCAGGAAACCATAGAAGTCCCTGTATCACACTTTAATAACTAGTGTTCTAAAGGATTAAGGATTACGAGAAGGCTTTTTTGAATTTTAATATTTGTCTCAAATGGCATTAAGATACACATTAAACATATGCACTAATCATTTTACTTGGAAGCATTAAAAAACCAGCAGGATTTTAGTATGTTACAGTATATCTGAATAGAGCCATTATTTCTCTAAAGTAACTAATGATCAACTTTAATAATACAGTTTGGCTCATTTTTGTGTTCCCTGTCCTGTATTTTAAAGGTAACTTTTCTTTTAATCTTAAATTAATTGCAAATGGTTATGTTAGGTAAAGGTTAACTTATTTTAAAACATCCTGAATAATTTTTACATACCAAAATTTTTAGAGTGGAAGGGAGGTAAGGCGGGAGGGTGGGGAAAGGGGGGACAGAAAGAAAGAGATAGAGAGATACAGAGACAGACAGACATGGATGTGAAAAAGACACATCGAATGGTTGCCTCCCGCACACTCCCCAACCGGGGCCAGAGATTGAACCTACAACCCAGGTATGTGCCCTTGACTGGGAATTGAACCCAAGGCCCTTTGGTGCATAGGCCCAGGCTCTAACCACTTTGTCACACTGGCCAGGGCTATATCTCCCCATTTAAAAAAATAACTTAATGGAGGTATAATTTACATGCCACAAATTCACACTTCTAAAGTACATAATGTATTGATTTTTTAGTAGATTCATCAAGTTGTGCGACCAAGGAAATAGAAAATAATATTTAAAATATTAATATTTATTTATGTTTAGAACATGAATTTGCTTTCGGATGCTCGCTCTGCAAGAATGTACCGAGATGAATTAGATGCACTTCGAGAGAAGGCAATCAGAGTTGATAAGCTTGAAAGTGAAGTCAGCAGATATAAAGAAAGGCTACATGATATTGAGTTTTATAAAGCAAGAGTTGAGGTATGTTGCATAATTTAAACCATTCACAATTTATTTCTTTAAAAAGTGTTATGATTTTCAAAATACAATGAAAATGCACTTAATAAATGAATGGAGTTGTTGAAATGTTTAGCAAACTATAAATACATATAGATGTTTATTTTATGATAGATCAGCATATTGCTTAGAATTTTAAAAAGGGATATTTGGACATTATTAATTTTATTTAAGTCTTTGGGGCTCTTCTTTCATCCCTTTATTTAACATTATAGGTAGAGCAGATTTTTGGTCCTTCCCTCATAGTCTAAATAAAGTGTTTCTCTCTACTAATTTTAAACTTGTTCCTAGGAGTGAAAACAGACATATTGCTGACTCAACTCAGAATGCTAAATTAGGATCTACAAAGTCACTTGTGTGTGCACACCTGCTCATACACTCTCTCAACAAATCATATAAAAAAATTAGAAGAAACGTTTTTCCATACTTAATGATTATTGTACAGTGTTGCATGAAGTTGAGTTTGACATTGACAGCAAAAAATTGATAATCTTTGCATCTGCATCCTTTTTTCCTTTCTTAGTTAATTTCTTCATTGTCTGCAAACAGTGGAGATCTTGGTCATGTTTATTATGGGGATAAGAAGGAAGGAGTATGCAAAAATTAAGAAGTGAAAACATTATAAGAAAACATAGAACATTTGAGCCTGAAAGTTATCAAAAATAGACCAAATAGACTATAAAGATAAGGTACATATTAATTCTTTGCCAATTTTTTAAACGAGTATATGGCACTGTTAAAGGATCCTTATAGATGCCACTGTTTTAATATACTTTCTCTTGAAGTTAGCTTATAAATTACAGGCATAAAGCTTAGCAAGATAGATTTGTGAGCATATGTCTTCAAAACAGATGTAGGGATTTAAAACATGTTCTCAAGATGCATATGTAAAATATTTATTAATAGAGCCTTTATTTATGATTTATGTGAGTATTCAAAGTCTTGGAATTTTACTCAAAAACCCCAAACCCTTCACTTCTAAGTTACAGTTTAAGTGGAGAGAATTCTTTAAATCTATTTCAGCAAATAAATTAAGTTCTAATTCTATGGAGATTTATATCTTAAATATCTGCAGGACTCTCTATACTTAGTGTTTTTTCCTTGTGATTAAGGGATTTAAATGTACCCTGACAATTTTATGTGAAATTATAGTAGTATTACTCATTCTAATAGAAGTACTGAGTGTTTTGTTTGCATAATAGCTTAAATTTTTTTTTGCGGGGGGGGTGGGGGGGAACTAAAGCCAAGAAAATATCAACTGTGTTTTTATTACTTAGTAGCTTTACTCTTGCACAGAACTGTTAATAAAGACAGATTAATGTCTTTTTAAAATAAGTTTTTATTGATTTTTTTTTTAGAGGAAGGGAGAGGGAGAGAGAGATAGAAACATCGATGAGACAGAAACATCAATTGGCTGCCTCCTGCATGCTCCCCATGGGGGGTCAAGCCTGAAACCTCGGTATGTGCCTTGACTGGGAATAGAATTGGCAACCTCTTGTGCATAGGTCGATGCTCAACCACTTGAGCCACTCTGGCCAGACAGATTAATGCCTTATTTTGCAACCAAGAATTTTTATGTTTCAGACTTTGAAAAATTAACAGATATTAACATGTTTGTGATAAAGCCTATTTGAAATGCTTATAGGAATTAAAAGAAGACAATCAAGTTTTACTAGAAACAAAAACTATGTTGGAAGACCAATTAGAAGGAACTCGAGCTCGTTCTGATAAATTACATGAATTAGAAAAAGAGAATTTACAACTAAAGGCTAAACTGCATGATATGGAAATGGTAAGTATTGTAAGGTGGATCAATTACATGACCTCTAAGGAAGCATTCTAAGTCATCTGACTTCCCTATAATGACAAAGGATGGTAGTGTCCTAGATGCTTTAACAAAGAAGAGATGAGCTAAATAAATTCAGTGCTTGCAATTTTGTATGGACGTGGAAGTAGTGGAAATTTCTGCTTTTTTTATAGAGGGGTGTTATTTGATTTTGCCTTGTATTTTAAAAATAAACTCTAAATAAGCTATTTTGTAAAATGCCTTTAAAATACAGAAATAAAACTATTTAGCATTGAGTCAGAATCTCTTGTTATATTACTAAATTAATATATTGACTATGAAGAAATGTTTTCCGTGTCCCCAGAGCTCACTTTAAAAGGATATCAAACACCTGGTCAGTATAATGACCAGTTGTGATTATAATAACTGGTTATTGCCTTTAAACTGTGAAAATTTTAAGTGACTCAAAATTTATCCTCATTATTTAGTTTAAGTAATAAAATATGAGCTTGAGATTGTACTGTTTCTTAGCTTTCTTTTCTCTCCCTACTCCCTGCCAACAAAAAAGGAACGTGATATGGATAGAAAAAAGATTGAAGAATTAATGGAAGAAAATATGACTTTGGAAATGGCACAGAAACAAAGTATGGATGAATCATTACATCTTGGCTGGGAATTAGAACAAATATCCAGAACTAGTGAACTTTCTGAAGGTATTCCCAATATTGTTTTACTTAAATGGATTGGTGAATAAATAAAGTTGAATTTATGCTTACATTTCTGGATATTTCATTGCAGTTATTTTCCCTAGCTGGAGATGTCTCAGCAGGCCACTGCCCCTAGCTATGATTTCACAGAGCAATATGTTATTTTCACATTGCTGGGTCTGATTATCTTTGCATGTCTTACAACGAAACTTTTTTTTTGAGTGCAATCACAGATTTGATCAGTTGTTTAGGCATTATTTTATGTTAGTATCATAAGAAACTAGAATAGCAATTTATTAATTTATTTTGAGAAGTATAGCCATCTACTAAATAGAACAGAAAAGTCATATTAACTAGTCAGCTATATTTTTACTATATTCAAACCTAAATAGGAAGTCAAAATTAGTGGGAAGAGTTTTAGGTGAATATGTATCCAGAATTAAGGATCTCCATGGCTATGTTCATCAGTATATGAGAATTATTATCTCCATTTTAGGATTATACTTACCTACTAGTCTAGCCCCAGTTATACCCCAGAGTTAATGAAAGACACCCCCTGCCTCCAGATAAATTTTTAACTCTTGACTCTTTTTTCTTAAGCTCCACTATTGACTTGTCTTCTGTCTTAAAACTGGGCATATACTATACAATAAAGTTGTTTGGGTTATAGCTGTGATTATGCTAATACTGATATACTTTCTTGAAATTACACTCAGGTCCCATTTATTTGAATTAGACAGGTTCCATAACTCCTCACCCAATATTAGATTCTTCCACCTGCTTTCCTTCCTTCAGCAGGTATTTATTAAGCACCTACCATATGTAAAATACTATACCAGGCCCTGAGGATATAGTGGTAGTGTGGTAGACGTAAAGTCTGAAGACAGTTTATAGTCTGGCTCTTGCAGAATAATTACTTCTACACATGTCTCATATTTGTTACCATTAGACTTTTTCTAGTTTTACACTTGAGAACCTAATTGCAAATTCTAGGACTGTAGGTAAATTCCCCACATAGTAAGTGATGATATTTATCCAGTGGGTTTGCTAAGATGTAACTTAAAATATTTATGGAACTTCTTTTATTGTATTCCTTGTGAATTGAGTTACAAAGAAAGCAATTCAGACTTAAATGTTTTCTACTTGAAAGTAGTTAAAATTACACTGTTAAGAGTTCCATCTGTTAAGTGAGGACAATAATAGTAAGTACCTTGAAGGCTTGTTCTGAGGATTGAATTTCTTAATACTTAAAAAAATGTGCCGGGTATATAATAAGCATTTGAATGTTAATCATTATGATGATGATCATTATATCAGTAGTTTTGCAGTTGTTCTTAGATGGGGTTACATACCTGAATATTTGTTTTAATGTGGTGTCATTTTTGTTTGTTTGTTTTTTAAATGTACAAGGGCTTTTCTTTCTAGAAAATTTGTAGAATATGTAAAAATATAAAGGAGGAAATCAAAGTCACTAGTGATTTCTTAAATCATTTTCACATTTGAAAAAACTTTCTTCTAAATTTTTGTATACAGACATAGGATTTTAGACATCAGGTTAATGTGTATGCACAATTCGGATTCCTTTTTGTACCTAAGACTATAATGCAGACATTCTTTAATATTGTTAAAAATGTGTTGTAAGCATTCATTTTAATTCTCATAGTCTGACTTGAAGCTTCTTTGAAGTACATTCATAGTATTCATGGTATTCAAAGTATTATTGAAGTATATCATGTATTTTAGCCTAATTTTTTTAAATTTAAATTCTTTATTGTTTAAAGCAGTACATAAGTCTCCTTTTTCCCCCATTGACCTCTCCCCAGCCGCCCCCACCCCCCAGCATATGCCCTCACCCTCCTACTATCTGTGTCCATTGGTTATGCTTATATGCATGCATACAAGTCCTTTGGTTGATCTCTTACCCCCTCACCCCCTGCCTTCCCTCATAGGTTGGACAGTCTGTTCGATGCTTCTGTGACTCTGGTTTTATTTTTGTTCATCAGTTTATGTTGTTCATTATATTCCACAAATGAGTGAGATCATGTGATATTTATCTTTCTCCGACTGGCTTATTTCACTTAGCATAATGCTCTCCAGGTCCATCCATGCTGTTGCAAATGGTAAGAATTCCTTCTTTTTTACAGCAGCGTAGTATTCCATCGTGTAGATCTACCACAGTTTTCTGATCCACTCATCTGCTGATGGGCACTTGGACTGTTTCCAAATCTTAGCTATTGTAAATTGTGCTGCTATGAACATAGGAGTGCATATATCCTTTCTGATTAGTGTTTCTGTTTTCTTGGGATATATTCCTAGAAGTAGGATCACTGGGTCAAATGGGAGTTCCATTTTTAATTTTTTGAGGAAATGCCATACTGTTTCCCACAGTGGCTGCACCAGTCTGCATTCCCACCAGCAGTGCAAGAGGGTTCCTTTTTCTCCACATCCTCACCAGCACTTGTCCTTTGTTGATTTGTTGATGATAGCCATTCTGACAGGTGTGAGATGGTACCTCATTGTTTTGATTTGCATCTCTTGGATGATTAGTGACTTTGAGCATGTTTTCATATATCTCTCGGCCTTCTGTATGTCCTCTTTCGAAAAGTGTCTATTTAGGTCCTTTGCCCATTTTTTTTATTGGGTGTTTATCTTCCTTTTGTTAAGTTGTATGAGTTCCCTATAAATTTTGGAGATTAAACCCTTATCGGAGATAACATTGGCAAATATGTTCTCCCAAGCAGTAGGCTTTCTTGTTGTTTTGTTGATGGCTTCTTTCGCTGTGCAGAAGCTTTTTATTTTGATGTAGTTCCATTTGTTTATTTCCTCCTTAGTTTCCATTGCCCTAGGAGTTGGATTGGTAAAGATATTGCTACAACAAATGCCTGCTATTTTGCTGCCTATGGCTTCTTCTAGGATTTTTATGGTTTCCCGTCTTAGGTTTAAGTCCTTTATCCATTTTGAGTTTGTTTTGTGTATGGTGTAAATTGGTGGTCTAGTTTCATTTTTTTTTGCATGTATCTGTCCAATTTTCCCAACACCATTTATTGAAGAGACTGTCTTGACTCCATTGTATGTTCATGCCTCCTTTGTCAAATAGTAATTGAGCATAATGGCTTGGGTCGATCTCTGGGTTCTCTCTTCTCTTCCATTTGTCTCTATGTCTGTTCTTGTGCCAGTACCAGGCAGTTGTGAGAACAGTGGCTGTGACCTAGCCTAATCTTGTTAATTTGAAATGCATAACTACAAGTCATTAACTAGAGTTTTACTAGAGAAGACGTGGACAACTTTGGAATTTAAAAAGTTAATGACTATCTAGTATACCAGCTTTTAATAAAAGATTAACAATATGTGACTTGAAATAAGAATTCTTTACTTAAAATCTGGGGGACGCCCTAGCTGGTTTGGCTCAGTGGATAAAGTGTCAGCCTGCGGACTGAAGGCTCCCAGGTTCGATTCTGGTCAAGGGCGTATGCCTGGTTACAGACTCGATTCCCAGTACAGGGAGTGCAGGAGGCAGCCAATCAATGATTCTCTCTCATCATTGATGTTTCTATCTTTCTCTCCCTCTCCCTTCCTCTCTGAATCAATAAAAATATAAATAAATAAAATCTGGGGGATATTTTACCATACCTGATTTTGTAAAGAATGTATGCTAGTGAGGATGTGTGAGTGTGTGTGTGTGTGTGTGTGTATGTGTGTGTGTGTGTATTTATTTGCTTTTCTATGATGGAGAATTTCAAACATACATAAAAGTTGGCAGACCTAGAAATGCCCTTCCATACTTCTACCCATTGCCCTTCCTAAAATTTAGGATTTCAAAATAAATTCTAGGCATTATATTTCATTTGTAAATCCTAATATTTTTATATCATCAAAATATTCAATGTGTCTTCTATAAGATTATTAAAACATAATTCTTTGTGGCTTCCTGGAGAGCATCATTTACAGAATTAGAAACTGAGTTTTCTTATTTTAAAACATGTAATGCTGTAATCTACTTAGAAAGATGATTTTCCTTGACAAAATGGAGTAGATGTTGCTCTTTACACTTAGTGTAATAGGGGTTCTTTAGAGAAAGGCTTTTTCAAGGTGACCAGTGTATACTGTCTTGCCTTTTTCAGATTCAGATAAGGATTTTCTCCCCTTAAACTGTCTTTCTTTAATTTTTTTGAAAGTGTGGCATGGGATATGCTTTATACTTCTTGTTTGAACCACACATGACTATAGATACACAGGGCCATAACTATTTGTACACGTAACCTAAGACTCATTGAAGTTAAAGTGGCTTGATTTTATTAGGTCATTAATTTCTCATGGCACTAGAACTGGAACTCTAGTCTCTTTGGTCTAAATTTTGTACCCTCCCACCTCCACCCAGTGGAATGCTTAAGGATGCATTAAAATTTAGGATTTACCTGACTTTTATCTATCTGTTTTTATCATTGTGTCTATCTTGTATAACTTTATAAATTTTTTACATAGTTAAGGACCAAGTGATGTACTGCATATACACTCAATATTTTAAATAGTAAAGAGTAAATATAGGTTTACCAATGACTTATTTTTCAATATTATAGCACCACAGAAATCTTTGGGCCATGAGGTGAGTGAGTTAACATCAAGTAGGTTACTGAAGTTGGAGATGGAAAACCAGAGTTTGACAAAAACTGTAGAAGAGCTTCGAAGTACTGTGGATTCTGCAGAAGGAAACACTTCCAAAATCCTGAAAATTGAAAAAGAAAATCAAATACTAAGTAAAAAGGTAAATAAAAATGAATGTTTGATCTTAAAATAATGTATGTAAAAATATATATAAATAGCATTGTAGTAAAACATTTTCCAGTTTTTAATGTGCCCTCAATTTTTATTTTAACTTATTATGAAATTTTTAACATTTATAAATGTAAAGTAAATGAACTATACTCGTTTTTTTAATGTGTTTTAATGTAGGCCTAATCAGGTTCAAATTGAGTTTTTAGTAAGTATTCATAAGGATTATGTACATATGTCAGTCAGGAGGCACATGTCTGGTTGTCTGTCTTTTTGTGATATTGTCATGGAAAATTGTTTGCTTGGATCCCTTATTCAGAGATTGCAAAATCCTGATTTTCTAATTATATCATCCCTTCCTAATGTGGTAGATAGGGTATTCCTATAAAGGAAAATTTTGTTTTAAAAGCTACTAGTTTAAAGAAAACACTATTGGTTATTCTGAGGAATAGCCTATGGGAAAAGCAGGATGAATGTTTGACCCTATCCTTTATTTTCAGGTTTCCTAATAATGAGTTGGTTTTCTCATATCCTCTTGAGATAATAGAGTGAGTTTGTTGTTTTAGTGTCATTATTAACTTGCGGATTTAAGAATATTTAAAGTGTTTCAGTCCACTGCATTTATTTTTCTTCCTGTCCCAATGAAGCTGCTTCCTGAATCCTTATGACACGACCTTAGCACTCCTCGGGAGCGGCCTTGCTTTCTGCCATGACAAAACGTTTTGGCACCTAGCCATGCCTAGTTTTTCCTTTGATATATTCTGGGTTTGTAGCCTTAGTTATGAAAATCGCCCTAACCCTTAGACCAGTGATTTTTGAACTATAGTATACATCAGAATCACCTGTAGGACTTGTTCAAACACAGATTGCTGAGTCTCTTGCCTAGAGTTTGTATTCTTGGTAGGTTTGGAGTGGGGTGCTAATAATTCTCATTTCTAAGAAGTTCCTTGGCGATGCTCATCCTGCTGTTTTGGAACCATGCTTTGAGGGACTGCTACCCTAGATAATGAGAAAGACTCCTTGATTTTCTTGCAAGACTTTTACTCTTTTTATTTTTATTTATTTATTTATTATTGATTTCAGAGAGAAAGGGAGAGGTAGAGAGAGAAACATCAATGATGAGAGAGAATCATTTATTGGCTGCCTCCTGCACGCCCCTTACTGGGCCCGAAACCTGGTCATGGGCCCTTGACCAAAATCAAACCCGGGACCCTTCAGTCCACAGGCTGAAGCCCTATCCATTGAGCCAAATCGACTAGAGCTAGACTTTTACTCTTTTAAAACATTTTTGTATCATCATTAGTCTATTAACCAAATAATCTTAATAAGCATTTGACAGTCAATATAGTGTTAAAGTAAGAGTGGCCATTTAGAACTTGGATCACTTCTATTTTGGTTGTCATTATAATTGGATCTGTGAATTATAATTTGATTTTGAAATTAGCTTTGAAGGTCTAGTAAGTTCTTAGTGATTCTAGCAGTTTTTGATAAATTCTTTGGATAAAAGATGTCTTTTTAAATGTTTCACTTGAATTCCACTAATGTAAAACAACATACGAACTTAATTAAAAAACTGTTATCCATATATTTTAGTCTGATGGGAGAACCAGATTCGTTAGTTATTAATAACTAAAAGCTTCCAAAACATGTAAATGAATGTTGAACTGAGTTACTGGATAAGATTTGTGACTCGATTCCTTTGAGGCATTATTGGGAGATTATTTTCCATGTGTGGTTATCTTCCATTGATGTTAAAAAGAAAAATCCAACTTGCTTTATGTAGACTGTTAAAATGACTAGAGTTTTTCACTATTGATAAAAAGATGTAATATTAAATATTTTTATATAGCTAAATATTTTATATAGAATATTTTATATAGCTAAATCTTTATTTTTTTAAATTACCTGGTTTGATGAATATGTTCTATAATAATGGGAAAATCAGTTAATAGCATATTTTGAACTTAAAATTTTTTAATACTTATTATACTTATTAACCACATACTTTATTGTATCTTCAAAATGTACAAATGAAAATAAATTTAAATCCAAAATATAAATAATTATTGGAGTTTTGTTCAGCCTGTTTTTCTCTAGTATTCTCCTTTTTCCTCATTTTCTTTTTATTTTAAACCAAGTCCCTTCTTGTTTCTTCATTAAACTTATACCACTATTTCTCATCTTTTCCTTCATGCTTTTTATATTCTCCTCTTACTTCTTCTACACCAAAATTCCTTGACTATAAAATTTTACTTTACAATTTCACTTGAGCCAAGAAAGCCTTTCAGTAAGGCTTGTACAGTCTTCACATAGCACATAATTATCATATGTTCACTTGAATTGTCTGTGTTTACAAGTAGATATTTACCTTCAAAGATGCAGAGGATAAGAAACATAGTCTTGTCTGCATATTTTATATAGCTGCTAAAATTAGCATGGTATATTACTTGAATTTTCTCTACTAAATTCTTAAATTTTACCATTTGGGTATTAAAACTGTATTTTATCTTTTAATTCAATGGTTATCTTTTGTTTTGATATGTTCCACTGTTTTAAAATACTTAATGATATATTGTCTTGTGACTTATTTTCTCCAGGTTGAAATTCTTGAAAATGAGATTATTCAAGAAAAGCAAAGTCTTCAGAATTGTCAGAATTTAAGCAAGGATCTAATGAAGGAGAAGGCTCAACTTGAAAAAACGATTGAAACGCTTAGAGAAAATTCAGAGAAACAGGTTCATAAATTTCTTATTAAGCATTGTATTTTAAAGTTTATTAACAGAAGTTAGTTTATGCAAATAAAATGTTCATATAATATTAAAGGGAAATATTTTAGAATTTTTTTTCAATTTTAAAGTAACTGGTTTATCTCACTTTCTATGCCATGTATTTTAGGAAAGTTAAAGAGAAAGATTAGAATTTTTAAAATTGCCAGTATGATTAATAATTGTATAACATTTTGCAGTACATGTGCTTTCAAATATCTGTGGAAAAGGGCTGTGGAGTGGAGCTGGGAGAAATGGGAGTGGAGTTGGGAGAAATGTCGTTGTGCTCTGGCCCCACTAATAAAGGGAGAAGTGGTGGTGGCAGCCGTCTTGGATACCGTCAAATTTATTTTCAAGTATTTATTGATCATTCTCATGCTTGCGGAAACAGAACTGGATAGATTGACTTGCTATTTCAATATCTGTATTTATTTTTTATATGTAAAATGATTTGTTTTATATTATCTAGGTATAACCTTAGGCCACCTATAAAATTAGAGATTTCTGTAGAGCTACAGAACAAAAATTGTAGAGTTAAGTATGAATCTGTACCTTTTACCAGGTTCTCAGGAGCTTGTTCAAAACACTACATTTTGAGAACTATTATATGAAGCCATGCCATGAATTGAATGGATTAGTTTTCAAATGTACCAGAGGATTTTGTTATTTTGATGTTTCCAAATTAGCATTCTTTTGGGGGTTGAATACACACACATACACTCCCATATATATTCACACACATATATGATACAGCAAATATTTACTGAGGACCCTCTGTATATAGGCATTGAAAAATTTATTTGTGCCCGGCTGGTGTGGCTCAATGGTTGAGCATCAGCCTATTAATAAGCAGGAGGTCATAGTTTGATTCCTGGTCAGGGCACTTGATCGTTTTTGGACTCCATCCCCAGTAGGGGGCGTGCAGGAGGCAGCTGATCAGTGATTCTCATCTTTAAATGTTTCTCTCTCCTTCTCTGAAATCAATAAAAAATATATTTAAAAATTAAAAAACAATTTATTGGTGTAAGGTAAAAGCTTACATCCTCAAGGAGGTATGTATATATGTTTCCCTGATACTCATATTTGAATTTGAAACATGCAATTAAGTAATCTGAAGATCATTTTTATTGATATTAAACACATCTCTCTTAACCATTCATTTATATTACAAACTCCCTAAAGCCACAGACTTTAGTGATCTGGCAGTACATGTATACAGTGGTCTCTCAGTAAGTATTTGTCAGAATTAAAAGTAAGATAGACAATGCTAGCACCCTTTTATGTTATGAGTTCCCTGTTAGTTTTTTAAAAGAAATAACTATAATTTAAAATATTTAGTTCTTGTCCTAGCTGGTTTGGCTAGAGTGTCGACCTGCAGACTAAAGGGTCCCAGGTTGCGGGCTGGATCCCCAGTGGGGAGCGTGCAGGAGGCAACCAATCAATGATTCTCTCTCATCATTGATGTTTCTTTCTCTCCCTCTTTCTTCCTCTCTGAAATTAATAAAAATATATTTTAAAAATAGTTTAAAATATTTAGTTCTTGTTCAATTAGGTTTTTAATTTTCTCCTTTCTTTTTTAAAATTAGATTAAAATATTGGAGCAGGAAAATGAACATCTGAATCAAACCGTGTCTTCCTTAAGGCAGCGCTCCCAGATAAGTGCTGAAGCAAGGGTGAAAGACATTGAAAAAGAAAATAAAATTCTCCATGAATCTATCAAAGAAACAAGTAGCAAGTTAAGCAAGATTGAATTTGAAAAAAGACAAATTAGGAAAGAATTGGAACATTATAAAGAAAAAGGAGAACGAGCAGAAGAACTTGAAAATGAGTTGCATCATCTTGAAAAAGAAAATGAATTGTTACAGAAAAAAATAACCAATTTAAAAATTACTTGTGAAAAAATTGAGGCCTTAGAACAAGAAAATTCAGAGCTAGAAAGAGAAAATAGGAAATTTAAAAAAAGATTGGATAGCTTTAAAAACCTTACTTTTCAGTTAGAATCCCTAGAGAAAGAGAATTCTCAACTTGATGAGGAAAACTTGGAATTGCGGAGAAACGTGGAGTCTTTGAAGTGTGCAAGCATGAAAATGGCTCAGCTGCAACTAGAAAATAAAGAACTGGAAAGTGAAAAAGAGCAGCTTAAGAAGGGTTTAGAGCTTATGAAAGCATCATTCAAGAAATCAGAACGCTTAGAAGTTAGCTACCAGGGTTTAGATACAGAAAATCAAAGGCTACAGAAGGCTCTAGAGAACAGCAATAAAAAAATTCAGCAGTTAGAGAGTGAACTACAAGACTTAGAGATGGAAAATCAAACATTGCAAAAAAACCTAGAAGAGTTAAAAATATCCAGCAAAAGACTAGAACAGCTAGAAAAAGAAAATAAATCATTAGAGCAAGAGACTTCTCAACTGGAGAAGGATAAGAAACAGCTGGAGAAGGAAAACAAGAGACTCCGACAACAAGCAGAAATTAAAGATACCACATTAGAAGAAAATAATGTGAAAATTGGAAATTTGGAGAAAGAAAACAAAACTCTATTCAAAGAGATTGGTATTTATAAAGAATCTTGCATTCGTCTGAAAGAATTAGAGAAAGAAAATAAGGAACTTGTCAAAAGAGCAACTATTGATATAAAAACTTTGGTTACATTACGTGAGGTAAGTATAGTAACCTAAATTTAAGGCAAATATTTTTTACTAGAGGCCTGGTGCACAAATTTGTGCACGGGTGGGGTCCTGGCCGGGGGGAGGGGCTGTAGGTGGTTGGTGGGCTGGCCCCACCCCCGATCGGGCTGGGGAGACTCATAGGGTCAGGGCCGGCAGGGGGGAGGGGCTATGGGTGGTTGGCCGGCCACCTCCACCCCCTGATCGAACTCCCAGTCAAGGGGACAATTTGCATATTAGCCTTTTATTATATAGGATATTTTTAACTCAAGGCTTTAAGTTTTATTGGAACCCATTAGTAATTTGTATCATCTACTAGTATGGATGGCTTTAAAATAGAAATTTAGAATTAGAACTAGGAAGTTTCCAACTTTCCTGCCTTTGTTAAACTAAGAAGTATATGTATATTTTTAAGATCTTGTACTAATAGTTTCCATATGGTATCTGACTTATTACATTGTAATTTTATTTCAAAATAATATTACAATATGTGATCAAGACTCTTGACTGAATGCTAAGTATAATGGGATCCATGATAGCCACTATGTATTGAATGCAAACTGTGTGCCAAGTACTAGGCTAAGGAACTTGTAAGATACACACACACACACACACACACACACACACACACAATTTTATGATCAATTCTTTATAGGTATTATCTTCATTAGATTAGAAAACAGATTCAGAGATATTAAGTAATTTTTTGAGGATGACAGTTAATAAATGGCAGAGTTGGATTACTGGATTCAAATCCAGATCTTTCAGACTCCAAAGTCCCATGAATTTTGACCTCTAAGCTTAGAGAATACAAATCAGGTTGAACTTAAAGGTTAATATTGAACAATTGGTAGTTGCTGAAATTTGTGTGTTGAGAAGAAATTTGAAATTATAGGAGTATACTGGTAACAGATCTTGTAAACGTGGTTGGTGTAGATCAGAAGATAACATGCTTGGCTTGTTTTTGCTTTTACTATGCGATACTATATATGATAACCCTTTAAGTTCAATTTAAAAGTATCTTAGCATTCTCGCAATAAGTCACATTGGGAAGTCTGTGTTTCTGCTAAAGAGATATTGAGAGGAGAGGGACCATTATGAGCCATTCATTTTTTTTCTTTTTGTTGTTCTATAGTCTCATAGACATGAGCAACAGGTTCCTTGTGCCTGCACTTCTCAGAATGCCTCTAGTTCTTCAGACCTATATCCTCTTCCACAGGGAGAAGGGTGCTTGTGGGAAAAGGGTGTTGTATAGGACGAAACATGTATTAAGGTCCTAGCTTATTATTGAAAAATTAATGGATATACGTTTTTCCCCACAGTTTTCAAATGTGAGGTGTGGATTCACAAGGAAAGAGTAGTTTCTCCATTTGGTTTTAAACATTAAAAAGATAAAAAGAAGTATTAGCCAAAAAAAGACAAAACTATTCTGTTTGGACTATGTTATATTGTTTCATAACTACTTCTTAATGAGGGAGGGAAAGTCCAACCACATTTCTGTCTTTCCTGCCTCACATTATATGTATTCCTAGATGGTGGTAGTTAGAATCTTGGCTAAATTTCTTAGAAGTTTATGTTCTTGAAGCTTAGTGAGTTTTCCATTATTTTTAAAATAAGGATTTGGTGAGTGAAAAATTGAAGACACAACAAATGAATAATGATCTTGAAAAATTAACCCATGAGCTTGAGAAGATAGGGTTAAATAAAGAGCGACTCTTACATGATGAGCAAAGTACTGATGACAGGTGAGTATTAAGTCACTGGTTCAATTCCCAGTCAGGGCACATGCCCGGGTTTCAGGCTCATTCCTCATTAGAGGGCATGCAGGAGGCAGCTGATCGATGGTTCTCTCTCATTAATGTTTCTTTCTCCCTCTCCCTTTCTAAAATCAATTTTAAAAAATGTTTAAAAAGTAAAAAATCAGGTTAAAGACAGCCTAATACTGTCTAAGAAAAAAATGCTAAAATGTTATATAAATACAGTTTGTCATTGAGGTAACAGAAGATCTAAGGCTATAATTGCCTGTGAAAGTAGAATGAGACATTAACGACAAACAAACCCCTCTCTGGTGAAATATGCAATTTAAGCAAGTTATATTTTATTTGATTATGTGCTTTAAATGCCTCAATTCTTTCATTTATTATTTATTTTTAAATCTTTATTGTAGTAAGTATTACATATGGAGTATTACATATGTCCTTTTTTTTTCTTTGACCCCTTCTAGCTCACATTCTTCCCCCTCCCCCACCCCAAGCCTTCACCACCCTATTGTCTGCATATACTTTATACCCTGAAGACAGAGTCTTCAGTGAGTTTCAAGTCTTAACTATGAATATGTTCTTATATAAATATTTTACACTTAATAGTGTAGACAAGTGTTTGATAATATAATAATCCTTCACTTTCTATAGATTCTATTCTTATAAAACTAAAGTAAATATTTTGAAAAAATATTTTGAGACATAAAACAGAAATATAATGCCTGTTTGAGTATTAGATAATTTTTTCTTTTGACAACCTAGGCTATAATCGAAAGCTCTGTTTACTTAGTGATTTCTGTTTCTTCATTCCCAGGAATAGTTTAAGAGGGGGAGACTGGGGCAGTAAGAGGAGGATAATTTAATTTGACACTTAAATTATAAGATCTATTTATGGCACCAATATCTGTAGTCATAAATTATCTTTAAAAATAATTTTCTGACCTCCAGTAACAAACTTTTACTATTTTTGTACTTGGATAGTAGGTACAAACTTTTGGAATCAAAATTAGAATCCACTCTAAAGAAGTCCCTTGAAATAAAAGAGGAAAAAATTGCTGCTTTAGAAGCTCGATTAGAAGAATCCACAAATTATAACCAGCAATTGCGCCAAGAACTTAAAACAGTAAGTGATTTCCTTGGAAATAATTTTAATTGTTAAATATTTGGAGAGAAAATTATAAAATAAAAAATAAAATTTTAATATTTTATTAATATTTTGTTTTTTTTCTTAAATTCGAGAGTGTTCTTAAATAGATTTTTGCCATGTAATTTATGACAAACTGTATTTTGTCTATACACTGTAATTGACTCAATCCTATTTCATGTGTGTATGTCCCCCATGCAATTAGGAACATACCAGAATTGATATATTGGAATGGGGAAAAGGTGGGCTTATTTTATGGGTAAAAGCTCTCAATGAGATACAGGCACTTTATTCTGACACCCTTTTCCTATTGAGAATCCAGGTAAAAGTTTGATAGGAAATTCGTACGTGTGAGAACACCAAGTAGAAGAAAATCATATGGCATGCTCACATAAAGTTGAGGATATTTTTCTAGATCTATTTTCTTGTGATATTTAGAATTATTCGGTGAATTAAACAAAACTGTTTTCTCTACATGAATAAATTAAATATGAAAGGACTTGCCCTATATTGAGTTAATATAATACTAGATTGGGAGTATCATATTCTGATTTATTCTTCTTCTTATCGTCTCTGCATTGCTCCCTGGAATGGTTTTATAGTAACTAAACATTAAAACTTGTAAGATTACTACAGGCCACATTTAGAACCATTTGACTCAGAACACTATAGGAAATGCAAGTAGCTAGCAGGGCACTGCCAGGTGTTCTTCACATGAGTTGTCTGAGAATCATCTTCCTACCAGATGGCAGTTCAGGTGCAAGTGAGATTCGTATTGGGTGGCTTTAAGACTTCATGCTCCACAGCAATGATCTTCTCTTGCAACAACTCCAGAGGTATGGGTTGAAGATCTCCATAAGTTGTTACCAATTTTAAGAGTTGCTGCACTTAGAGAAGTTCAAATATATGGCTTCATGTTAGGTATTTATAGTTCTCACAGTCCAAATACAATTTACCAATCAGGGATCTTATTTCCCTTCAGCAAACCTGCCTGCTAACATAGAACATTCCAATTTTATGAGGTTTCTGGAGAAAGCTAACTGGAGATGAATTTCTCAGGCAGAAAGGAAAAAGGTTTTGTTTCCTATTTGCCCTTACGATCATTGCTGGTATTCATCTCAGACATTACCATGAAACAAGTATTTATGTAGAAGAACTTCTAGAACTTTGTTTAATTAACATAAAGGATTATCAAAAAAATAAAATAAAATTTGGTGCCAGATTTTATTAATCTGCTTTATTTCCTGATTTTATTTTTACCCTATTAAGCAGTATAACTAGGTTACAAGTAAAGTTAACACATGAAGCTACTCAGCTAGAAAATAAGTGGGTTTGGATATGGGTTGGTATATATCTATTTCTAGTCTAAAAGATGGAGATTTAAAAATTCATCATTATCTTTACTTCCAGCCATTTTGGCATAACTACTATTGGACTAGCTTCCTGCCATAAACATGTATTCAGCTGTAATTATACTGTTCTAACTTTTAGTACTACACATGAAGAGGTATATCACTTGAAGATAGACTATGAAAGTTAAATATGAATAGTATAAGGTCTAAAGTAACTACAAAAATAGCATGACAGAGAGGTATGGCTAATATGCCAGCAAAAGAGATAAAATAGAATTACAAAAAATCCAAAAGAAGGCAGAAAAATAAAAAAGGTGGAGCAAAATACAGATTGGACAGATAGACAATAAATAGCAAATGGTGGGTTTAAATAAAATCATACCAGTAATCACATTAAATATAAAAGGTCTAATACCTCAGGTAAAAGTCAGAGATTAGTAGATTGGATAAAAATGCAAGTCCTACCTATATGCTGCCTCTAAGAAACCTGGAGTCTTTGGTCTCGGCGGCAGAAGCAAGATGACAAAGGGGACGTCATCGTTCGGCAAGCGCCGCAACAAGACGCACACGCTGTGCCGCCGCTGCGGCTCGAAGGCCTGCCACCTGCAGAAGTCCACCTGCGGCAAGTGCGGCTGCCCCGCCAAGCGCACGAGGAAGTGTAGCTGGAGTGCCAGGGCTAAAGGACGAAACACCGTTACTGGTCGCATGAGGCACCTGAAATTGTGTACCGCAGATTCAGGCATGGGTTCCGTGAAGGAACAACACCTAAACCCAAGAGGGCAGCTGTTGCCGCATCCAGTTCACCTGAAGGATTTCACTGATTAGTCTCACAATAAATCTCAGTTTTAAAAAAAGAAAAGAAACCTTGATGGAAAAACCTTGATGGAAAATGATATTTTATTTTTGTGTGAACATAAATTAGAGATTCTGATTAATGATACATAAGGTAAAGAAGCCGTTTTTGAAGCTTAGTTGTAAAAATAATGGTCTAAAAATTAGAAGCTTTGAGTTTTTTTCTCATTTCTTCTTAATAATGGCATATGTCTATAACCTTTCTAAGTCTAGGGGTGAAAAGACCCTGTGGGAAATTAACGTAAAATAGGAGACTAGAAATGATGTCACCCATCTATGTTATTAGGGTGTTAAAAGTAAGAGGGAGTGTGGAGCTGGATCCCAAAACACCTATTAGATCGCTTGCCAAGGTTTAAATTACATTCTATCTTGGCATCTTTTTCCTTTTGTCTCACATCATTATTTTCTAACTCAATCGTAGCAAATTTTATTGTTGAATTATAAGCTTTCTTAAGGTTTGCATTAAATGTTGAATTATTTCAAATATTTATCCTTGCCTTAATATAAAGTTTAGGTTAATTTAGAAGTTTATGATAAGTGTCTCGTAGGATAAACTAGTAATTCAGGATAAGTATAACAATAATCATTTCCAATTGAAGAGAGCTATTTAAGTTAATCAGCAATTTTGGTAATGTAAGATGACCAAGTTGCTAGTTTTGAGTTGGCTCTCTTAAAGTAGGATCTGGTTGTAGTCATACCAGAAAACCTGGGATTGCTCACTCTTCATAAAATAAATTACAGTAATTATATGTGATAGATGAAGGTCTCAATAAAGAAATCATTAATTTATTTAACACAGCTTATTCTGGGCAATATATCCTTCATAAAAGGGCAAGTGTCTACATATAGATACTTCCTCAATTTTAATTTAGGTCTCTTTTTAAGAGGAATAAATACTGTGTCAGGTCTTTATTTGTAGTTTATATGGGGATCTCAGAAATCTCTAAATCAGCTATAGATAGAGCTCTAAAAACAGTTGCTATTATTAACAGCACATCTTGATCTTCAGCAACATTTTCATCATAAACAATAGGATATGTAATTAGAGAATATATTGTAGGAGCATTACACATAAAAAAATATATTTGCCCTAGCTGGTTTGGCTCAGAGGTTAGAGTGTTGGCCCAAGGACTGAAGCGTGGTGGGTGCTGGGGCATGTACATCAGTTGCAGGCTCAATCCCCGGTGCCAGTCAGGCACATGCAGAAGGCAACCAATTGATGTCTCCCTCTCACATAGATGTTTCTCTTTCTCCCCCTCCCTTCCACTCTCTCTAAAAAGCAATAGAAAAAGATCCTCGGGTGAGGATTAACAAAAATAAAAAAAAGAAGAATATATTTACTATTTCTAAGAGGGAAGGATTTGTATTTTACGGAGCATAAATTGTGATTATGCTAATAATGATAATTATACATATTATTTACCATATTTTTAGATAAAGTGTGTCTCACATTCACCAGACCAGTGCAGAGTCAAATTAATTGTAAGAAGCAGAACTTGGATGATTTATTTTCCCCATTAAAATATTTTAAATTAAATTTTAGGTGAAAAAGAATTATGAAGCCCTTAAACAGAGACAAGATGAGGAAAGGATGGTACAGAGCCCTCCTTCCGCTTCCAGTGAAGATAACAAATGGGAGCGAGAAAGTCAAGAAACAACCAGAGAGCTTCTGAAAGTTAAAGACAGATTGATTGAAGTAGAAAGAAATGTAAGTATTTTTAAATTTTTAGTAGGAATAAGGATTTTTAGAAGTAATGTGTAACTCAGAAATGTATCTAATCTGGTTTTGTAGCTTTGTTCATTTTATACTTTCTTGACCGATTTATTTTGTAATATGAATAAAGACTGAAGAACTCATAATTTACTTTTCTCCATCACCCTCACACAAGACCATCAGTAACCTTTATCAACTCTGTCTTGAAAATATACCCAAACCCATTTTCTTTCTCTCCATCTTTGCTGCTACCTCAGTTGCAGGCTCAAGGTAGCATCATCTGTCATCTGGACTATTAAAATATGGTCCTAACTGGCCCTACTTTTTCCATTTCTGGCCCAATCTAACCCATTCTCAACACAGTAGTCAGTTATTTTTTAAAACATATTCCAAACCATGTTACTTTCATACTTAAAATCTTCAATAGCTTCCCATTTTAATTAGAATAAAATCCAGATTCTTTGCTGTGTCCTGTAAGATCCTTCCTGACATTGTCCTGCCTGACCTTATACCATACCACGTTTCTACCCACTCAGTTTATTAATCTGGAGATAATATTATCTGTTAATATCTGAAAAACACAAAACAATGCCTGGCACATAATAAGTAAATTAGTTCTAGTCATATTGGCATTTTTCTTCTTGTTCCTACCTCAGGCCTTTCTGTTTGCCTCCCCTGCTGGCTGGCTTCCCTCAGAATTCATGTCTCCTGTCACATACCACCTGCAAGACTTCTTCCTTGATCCCTTTCCCCAGCCTAAACCGTTCTTCACTATCACACCACTGCCTTATTCAGCTTCTTCATAGCACTTCTCACTTAAGAAATGACATTATTTTGTTCCTTTATTTGTTCTCTACCTTCTGAAAAAAAGCTCCTTGAAAGCAGGTAGCTTGTCTTTCATTTTCACCACTGCCTTCAGTATGTAGAATAATGCCTCTTAGATAGCAGACACTTTGCTGAATGAGTTACATATTTGACAATAAACAATAATTGAATGAATTCAACAAACATCCTACAAAGATGAATAAGCTTTAGGAACTTGCATGCTAACAAGTAAAATAGTTGTGGTTGTTATTGTTTTTTAATATAACATGAGTTAAAAGCTTTAAGCCATAAAGCCAAAAATTAATACCTTATACCTTTGATTCCTATTTTCTCATCCAAAAGTAATTACTGTAAATATCTTTCCCAGAAAACTGTTTGTGATTTACCTATATATAGAAGTATATTTCTTTTACAGTTTTACACCTGTAGATAATAGAATGTCTATTTTTAATTATTCAGTAATATATGCATATGTACCTCTGTTGTTTAGATTAATAATTATACCGCGAACACTTTGGCTGGCATATAAAGTCCTATAAGATAAATCTCTTTCCCATTGACTTCCTTTATAAATTTCCACTGGGGAAAAAGTTACTTGGTTCTCATACTTTAGCCATTTTAGATAATGGGTTTATAAAGATGGCTAGCCCTATATTAGACAGATAATTTTTGTGTCTCTGCCATTATATTTGCTAACTACATACTTTCCTATTGTAAATTTTTCCTGCTCTGAGATATCCTTTCTAGTCTTAGCTATCTCATCTGTTCATTACATACTATAGGAATTTTTGTTATTTCTAGGATCATTAGAGCTTGTATATTTTGATTTCTAAAGAGCTGAACTACAATAGTACTTAACATATCCAAGGGAAAAATCATTTACTTTTCTTCCCTTGGATATGTTTTCTAGGCCCTGGCTGGTTTTGCTCAGTGGCTAGAGCATCGGCCTGTGGACTGAAGGATCCCAGGTTTGATTCCTGTTGGGGCCACATGCCCGGGTTGTAGGCTCGATCCCCAGTAGGGGGGTGTGCATAAGGCAGCCAATCGATGATTCTCTCTCATCATTGATGTTTCTATCTCTCTCTCTCCCTCTCCCTTCCTCTCTGAAATCAATAAATATATATATATATATTTTTTAAAAGATGGTATTCTAAGTCAGTATTCTATTATTTTTTCAGTATATATTTTTTATCCTTTGTATTTGAACAAATGAATAAAAGAAGTTCAGTATCAAGAACATCTTTGAAACATTTTGGTTCTTCAGCTTTGATTTTTATGGTATATGTGGGTTAAATCCTGACTTGTCTTTTATACAGTGACGTAGTATATATAACATGAAACCTTATCGAGTGAATATTATTGTTGTCCCCCAAATGTAGATAAGATAAAAGTAATTTGTTGGGATTCAGTTGTAACTTTTTTGTTGTTTTTGTTGTTAATCCTCATCCAAGGATATATTTTTTTTAATATTTTTTATTGATTTCAGAGAGGAAGGGAGAGGGAGAGAAAGATAGTAACATCAGTGATGAGAGAGAATCATCGATCGGCTGCCTCCTGCACACCCCCTACCGGGGATTGAGCCCGCAACCCGGGCATGTGCCCTTTACCAGAATAGAGCCCAGGACCTTTCAGTCCGCAGGCTGGCACTCTGTTCACTGAGCCAAACTGGCTAGGTCACCCAAGGGTATTTTTTCATTAATTTTTTAGAGAGGGAGAGACTGAGAGAGACTCATCGATTGGTTGTTTCCCACATGGCCCCGGCCAGGGCTGGGGATTGAGCCTGCAACCAAGGTATATACTCTTGACAGGAATCAATCAAACCCAGGACCCTTCAGTCCGCTGTCTGATGCTCTATCCACTGAGCCAAACCAGCTATAGCTCAGTTGTAACTTTTTATGCATGTTGCAATTATATGTAAATTCTGGTCTTTTGTATATTAAAGATTTTAAATTTGGTTTTCTAGAGGATTCTTTGTTTATACCTTTTGATGCTATGTTATTTATATGTTATTTAGAAGTAATCCTGAAAATATAATATTCATGACAAACATTTTAATATTTAGAACATTAACTATGATTTGCACAGTAATTCAACTGTTTAACTATAAAACTGAATTATGGCCATATGTACTGGAAAAATTGAAAATGGTATGTTTTGTTTGGATTTGCTCTAGAAGTTCTATAGATGAAATAGAGCTTTAGTGGGTGTTTTATACCATGAAAAATAATTATTAAAGAAAATATGTAGTATTTGTTAGGTTTGTAGGCATTAAAATTTTTAAAAAGATGGTTAAGACTGTTTCTACTTGTCTTCCAAATATTTGTGTTTATAAAATACTTAGTTATGCTGCTATCCTTGTGACCACCACATATCTATCTGTCTGTCTGTCTATCTATCTATCTATCTATCTATATTTGCCTTTGGGCATTTAGAAAAGAAGCACTCCATTGACTAGAAACGCCCTACTCATTCTGGACACACTGGGCACTTTTGAGCAGCATGAAAACCATACAATCGACAGTCACATTCTTGTTTTTTGTGTTAGTCAATATATTTAGAATGGAGTATTTTATTTTTTAGATATTATAAAGCAGACAGACACAAATACAGTAGTCTATTCAGATTTTACGATTATTGCTTTCTTTTTCTTAAATATCTGTTTACAATTTGGGATAGAGGGAATATTTTCTTTTCTCTTTTAAGATTGTTAGGGTTGTTTTTTATTACAATGGTAAAAAATACTTGTACAAAATGCCAGTATCTATTAAATAGAAATAGTTTAATGTTGTTTTTATTTATAATATGTGTGTTTTCTTTATTAAGAATGCTACACTACAAGCAGAGAAGCAAGCACTGAAAACTCAACTGAAGCAACTTGAGACACAGAACAATAATTTGCAGGCTCAGATTCTTGCACTTCAGAGGCAGACAGTGTCATTACAAGAGCAGAATACTACTCTTCAAACACAGAATGCCAAGCTTCAGGTTGTAATGTAATATTTGGGGCATATGCAACAAAGTCTTGAATTATGCTATTAAAATAATTCAAGCTAAAATGTATATATGATATAGATCCCCTAATATACATCATATATATACTAGTCATCATCATCATACCTAATAAAATGGTAATATGCAAATTACCATCACTCCGCTACACCCATGATTGGGCCGGCTGGAGGCGCGGGGGGGCGGGACTCAGGGTGGCCGATTGGCTGGCAGTAGGAGTGGGGGGCGGGGACTCGCGAGTCCCTGACCTCCGCTCCTCCCGCCGGCTTAAACGGCTGGTGCTGCTTAGGCCGGCGCTGCGGAAGACGCTGGTGGCGGAACTCGGGGTGGCCGATTGCGTGGCTGCTGGCACCAGTTTTCCGCCAGCAGCAGTTTTCCTCTGGCCACCCGCCCGATCGGAGTTCCTCTCGGGGTGGCCGATCGTGCTGGCGGGAGGCGCTCTGATCGGCGGGTGGCCAGAGGAAAACTGCTGCTGGCGGATAACTGGTGCCGGCAGCCAGGTGAAGGAAAAGTCTATTGCACGAAACTTCATGCAATGGGCTCCTAGTATATATATAATAACACCTACCAAAAATCAAAATTAAATGGTAATCTTGTTCTTTGGGACACAAAAATTCAAATTTTCTCAGTATAATGTGCATATATCTGCTTTGATTTATTTAAACTTCTTAAAGTTAATGTAATCTTTCTTATTTTAAAAAAACACAAAAGAACAATATAAGCTATTTTCCTTATGTCTGATAACAATATACATTCTTATAGGTTGAAAATTCCACACTTAATTCCCAAAGTACCTCTCTTATGAACCAGAATGCACAACTCCTAATCCAGCAGTCTTCCTTAGAAAATGAAAATGAGTCTGTAATCAAAGAGCGAGAAGACCTGAAATCTCTCTATGATTCTCTGATCAAAGATCATGAGAAACTGGAACTTCTTCATGAACGGCAGGCTTCAGAGTATGAATCTCTCATTGCTAAACATGGAACTCTAAAGTCTGCCCACAAAAATCTTGAGGTGGAGCATAAAGACCTCGAAGATCGGTAATTTATTATATTTTCTGTGTTTTTAATTTAACACCTATTTACTTTGGGGAATAAAGTAAATGTTGAGTTAAACACATCTAAGAGATTATGTAAGAAATTTATATAAACTTACGTGTTTTGTGATACTGGCATGTAATAAATTACTCTTATTTTTTCATTTTAAAGTATTTTTCCCCTTGAGGAAATATTATAAACCAAATATCTAACTTTCCCCCCCAGTTATAATCAGTTACTAAAACAGAAAGGACAATTGGAAGATTTGGAAAAAACACTGAAAGTAGAACAGGAAAAAATGCTGCTTGAAAACAAAAACCATGAGACTGTAGCTGCAGAATACAAGAAACTTTGTGGCGAAAATGATAGGTAATAAATATTTATATATTTTAGTTTTGTATTATTATTCATTACATCCAAAGTGTATACTACCTCTTTGCAGTACTGTCCATAAATTAGAATTTTAAAATCAGACGCCAGCAATAAGTAAATTACCAACAAAACCCTGCAGCTAGTTATAGAATGGCTCAGACAAAAATCTAGATCTCCTTTTCTCTCTATTCAACTAATTAAGCTTTTTTTTTTAATCCTCACCTGAGGATATGCTTAGAGAGAGGGAAGGAGGGAGAGAGGATGAGAGAGAGAGAAAAAAAACATCTAACAGTTGCCTTCTTTATGCTCCCCCATGGGATCAAACCCACAGTCCAGGTATGTGCCCTGACGGGGAAGTTAACCAGCAACCTTTCAGTGACAGGACAGAACTCTGCCAACTGAGCCATTCAGGCTGGGCCAAATAATTTAAGTTTTTAAGCCACATTATATAGTGAAATTTTTGTACCTTGACAGCATTTGCATATTTTATTAAGACAGAATGTAATGGACCTGATTCTTTATGTCTTACTCTTTTTTTGCTAGTCTGGTATTCCAATTCCTGTTTTTTGAAGTTGCTACAAGTGAGCAACCTTATGATTTTCTAGCTGATTTATTCCTACTTTTATTTTTAACAATCTTAGATATTAATAGCCTCCTATTGCCATGGAGCAATTCTTTTTTAACTTGAAGCCTTGGGAAAATCAAAATTTGCCACTGGTAATCAAGTTACTCCATAAGGGTACATTTTCAAGTTTTTTAAGAAACCTTTGAAAAGTTTAAGCAGCCTAAACCAACCAAGCATGTCAAACTCGTGGCCGGCGGGCTGCATGCCTCATTTATTTGGCCCGTGTTAGCCTTTGAGTTTGATATGCTTGGCCTAAACATTTGCACTGCACTTACATTGCCATAGCTGAAGTGCTGAAAGGCAGCACACAAAATTTTGCATGTCTTTACATCTTCAACATATTTAAGTGCTGAGAGATTTCATTTCAAGGGAAAAAAGTACTCAATTTTAAAAAAATCTAGTTTTTACAAAATAGAAACTGATTCTTGATCAGTGTAGTAATTGGCAGAAGAATTCTTTATATTCTCTAAGTATGTCTGAATGTGATTTACAGCATTTTCACATTATGTAAATGACAATGAAAGCTATTAAGAGAATTTGATTCTATTCTATTACGATTTCTAATTATAGGTTGAATCATACATATAATCAGCTTTTAAAAGAAACTGAAGTTTTACAAACCGACCATAAAAACTTGAAAAGTCTTCTAAATAATTCCAAACTGGAACAAACAAGATTAGAAGCTGAATTTTCAAAGCTGAAGGAACAATACCAACAGTTGGACATTACATCCACCAAGCTAAATAACCAGTGTGAGGTGAGCTTTAACAAATTTAATCACTGTCTCCCTTCTGTTAGGCATGCAGACACATCTAAAAACTAAACAGTGATATTATAATAACCAGCAGTATATATTTAGTGGGGTGTTTCTAAAAGAATTGGTCAGGGATAATTGAAATTCATAAGTAATTCAAAAAACTTTATTATTAATTTCAATTTTTTTATTGTTAGTTTAAACTTATATGTTCAGGTACTTTTACTATATATAAAACCATTTTTATTATTATAAAAAATGTTACTGGCCACCTGGCATGTACTAGTAAACTAAATAGGTAAAACTCTCTCCCCCTGTATAGTTTATATTCTGGTGGAAGGAAAAAGACAATAAACATAATAAATAAGTGAAATACATAGTGTATATGTAACATAGTTTTGTTACATATGGCTGCGTAGCAAATTACCCCAAAACTTAGTGGTATAAAACAATTATTTATTATGCTCACAGATTCTGTGGGTGGGAATTTGGACAGGTACAGGGAGCCAGTTTGCCTCTGCTCCACTTGCCCCTGGGCCCTCGGCTGGAAGATGGAAAGGCTGGGTGCAGGCTGGTGGTGGATGCTGGCTATCAGCTGGAGGGAGGTATCAGTTTCCTCTCATGGGTGGTTATTTGCTTTCTCACAACATGGTCAGAACCAGACAAAAACCATTTTGTATTAATGGTTAAGCCTCAGAAGTCATGCAGCATCATTTCCCCTGCATTCTAGTTATTGAGGCATCTAAGTCCTGTCCAGATTCAAGGGGAAGAGAAATAGACTCAGCCTCTTGATGGAGAAAAGCAAGGTCTGGAAAAGCACATGGACTAAAAATACTGGTGTAACCATTTTGAAAATTAGCCTGCAACATATGGTATGTTACAAAGTGATAAATTATGTGCAAGTACAAATGGAGTAGGGCAAAGGAGGGTAAGGACTACCAGGGAGGGGGATAAGGGAGTGCAGATTGAAATTTTAACTAGGCATCATTGAACAAAGATTTGAAGGAGATTAGGGTATTGTTATGTAGATATCTGGGAAAAGAATATTCCAGGCAAACAGCCAATACACTGACCCTAAGGCCAGGGGAATCCTGGTGTGTTTGAGGAACACTCAAGGAGGCCCGTGTGGCTGGAATGGAATGAGCAAAGGGGAGAGTAGTAGGAGTGAGATCAGAGATGTGCGTGTGCCAGATATGTTGCCTTATAGGCCATTGTAAAAACAAACAAACAACTTTGACTTTTATTCTGAATAAAATTGGGAGCCATTGGAGGGTTTTAAATAGAAATGACATTATGCCTATGTATACAGTTTTATTCTTAATGTAATTTCATGGCTGTTACAATGGTTTGATAAAGTGCTAAATGTTTTGAAATATAAAAATGATACTGAAAGTCTTAGATCACCCTTAAATTTTATGGTTGGTACTTAAATAATTAGTTTGAATATAGTTTAACACCTGAATTTCATGGAACTTTTAGGGAACCAGCACTTAAGCAAACCCTTAAATAGAGTTAGGAATAGACTATATAAGAAAAGTAATACCTAAAAGCTTTTTGTATTAAATTATAAACCAATAGGAAGAAAAATTAGTTTGAAAGTATATACAGGGTGGGGCAAAAGTGGGTTTTCAGTTGTGCATATGGAAAAGTTAGTATAATAATTAGTAAATAATAATACAAGAATAAACTCTGTGTTTCATGTACTTACAACTATAAACCTACTTTGCCCCACTCTGTACAATTTAAATACTCAAAGCTTACAATGTATAGAACATTCATTCTGCCTGTGATTTATAAAAGTCTTAAGTAAAATATGATTGGGGTAATGAACTTACAAAATGGTAGAGAAGCATTAACTCTCCAAGAAACAATAAAATTTGACAAAACTGTCAAAAATTATCATTTTAGTACTGTGAAACTCATGCAGAAGCAAACAAATTGAGAAGCATTTATTAAAAACTGCTCACCTTTGGGTAGGAACTATAGTTGTCTGAGGCAATGTGACTTCTCCCAGTCTCATTCCCTCCCCCTCTCTTAGTTTCAGTACCTGGTAGTTCTGCCTAGGTGCAGGGCAATCCATGAAAAGCAGTACCTTTGCTACTGGAGGGGACTGGCTTGATTTGAGCAGAGCACAGAAAAGCCCCAGGCCCAGGAGAGCTCTCAAAGGCTAACTCTCAGATAGCCTGAGGTTGAAATATTGCTTGGGACAAAGTAACAGATCAGCAAACTTGTCAGAAATGTTACTGTGAGATCCAAGCAATGAGACAGTCAGCCATAGTGGGTCTTGATAATGTCCCACATGTCACTAGTGGTCTGGAAGGCTGCCTAGGAGAGACCAGAAAGAGTCCTTCGCTACCCCTTAACCCTGGCTGATTGTCCCAACTTCAGATGTTAACCCTTGGCTATGGGCTAAGTCACATAACATAATTTAGAGAGAGTAAAAAAATGAATCTGTATCTTTGTAGGAAGGGATAGTGATAGGAAGAGAGCACAATGAGTGTTTTTGGAATACAATTAATATGCTGCTTCTTGCTAGGGGTGCTGGTTTCACACATGTTCACTTTGAAAAATTTTTTTAAATTGATTTTTAGAGAGAGAGAGGAAGGGCGGGGGAGAGAGAGAGAGAGGGAGAGAGAGAGAAAGAAAAAGAAAGAAACATCAATGCAAGAGCTGAACATTTATCGGCTGCCTCCAACACACCCCCTACCGGGGACCATACCTCAACCACCCTGGCATGTGCCCCAACTGGGAATCGAACCAGCAACCCTTTGTTGCACAGGACAAAACCCAACCAACTGAGCTACACTGGCCAGGGCCATGTGTTCACTGTAATACTTCATTGAGCTGTATATACACTTAAAAATTATATATATATATATATATATATATATATATATATATATATATATATATATATATATATATGTTTTAACCAGTGTCTGTTGACATAATGCTGTATAATAATAATAATGGACAGTAAATATTTTATTTATTTATTTATTTATTTTTGGATAGTAAATACTTATTTTTGCTCATGAATCTATGGGTCAGTTGAGCAGATGTGCTGATCCATGAATTGCTGTGTAGGCCAAGATTAGTTGATCATAGTCGGACTTGCTCCTGCATCTGCAGGTATCTGGCATGTACTCTGAGGGCTGGCTGGTCTAGGGGGGCCCCAGCTAGCATAACTTCCCTGTTTACTCGGTCTCTCATCCTCCAGCAGGATTTCCACAGACTGCGTGTAGGCACATGAGGCCTCTTGAGGACTGGGCTTGGAACTGTCACACAATCACTTCCATCTCGTCTCTTGGCCAAAGGCATTCCAAATACAGAAAGAGAGAAAATAGATTCCTTTTTTTGATGGGAAGAGTGAGAAGTCACATTGTAAGAGGATATACATATAGGAAGGAGGATAACTGGATTCAATTTTGCAATGAATCTGTCACATGTTATATTTCAATTTAATAATCCTATCTAATAATAGACAAATATGCAAATTGACCATACCTCCGACACACCCACAAGCCACACCCACCATCCAATCAGAGCGAGTATGCAAATTAACCCAAACCAAGATGGCTATAGCCACAGAGAGCAAGGTTTCCTAGGTAACAGAGGAAGCCAAGCTTTCTGCCAGCCGTTGCAGGCCTAAGCCTCCACTCAAGCTACAAAGTTTCAATTATAGAAGGTAAACAAATTCAAACAAATGGCGGCAGAATGGAGCTTGAGAGAGCAGGCCAGGGTTGCCGCCGGCAACAGGGGAAGCAAAGCTTTCCGCACACCCTGGCCAGGCCCACCCGCTTAAGGCAACAAAGTTTCAATTATAACCCCAACACAAATGGCTGCAGGCCTCAGAGGGAGCCCCAGGCTTGGCTCTGCTCCAGGCTACAAAGTTTCAATTGTAGAAGGAAAATAAATTCCAGATACCAGGGCCTCCGCTTGGGTTGCCAGGGGGCGTGGCCGGCCTGCAAACCACCACAGGCCCCTCGCTCAGGCCGCCCCACACCCCAAGGGAACCCCACCCTGATCAGGGACACCCTTCAGGGCAAACCAGCTGGCCCCCACCCCTGTACCAGGCCTCTATCCTATCTAATAAAAGAGTATTATGCAGATTGATCATCACTGCAACACACAATATAGCTGCCCCCATGTGGTCAAAGATCCTGCCCCCATGTGGACACAAGATGGCCACCACAAGATGGCCAGCAGGAGAGGGCAGTTGGGAGGCACCCGGACTGCAAGGGAGGGCAGTTGAGAAGGACCAGGACTGCAAGGGAGGGCAGTTGGAGGTGATCAACCCTGCAGGAGAGGGCAGTTAGGGGTAACCAGGCCGGCAGAGGAGGGAAGTTGGGGGCAAACAGGCTGTCAGCAGAGTGGTTAGGGGGTGATCAGGCTGGCAGGCAGAAGCGGTTAGGGGCAATCAGGAAGGCAGGCAGGCAAGCAGTTGGGAGCCAGCAGTCCTGGATTGTGAGAGGGATGTCCGACTGCCCGTTTAGGCCCGATCCCTCATCGGGCCTAAACGGGCAGTTGGACATCCCTTGAGGGGTCCCATATTGGAGAGGGTACAGGCTGGGCTGAGGGACAACCCCCCTCCGTGCACGAATTTCGTGCACCGGGCCTCTAGTATATAAATAAATGAAAGAAACTTAGCACAATATTGGCAGTTGTTAGATCTAGATGGCTGTTTATGGATAGTCATAAATAGCTTTTCTATAGGTTTTATTTATTGATTTGAGAGAGAAAGAGAGAAAGGAAGGAAAGAGAGAGAGAGAGAGACACACACACACAGACATCGCTTTGTCCCACTCATTTATGCATTCATTGGTTGATTCTTGTATGTGCCCTGACCAGGTATTGAACCTGCAACCTTGGCATGCTGAGATGATGCTCTATTCAACTGACCTACTCAGATAGGGCCTTGAGAATTTTTTAAATGTTTGTTTTCTTTATCTTATTAATTATGGAGGAAAGATAATTATTGGCATATATTTTTTTAAAAATACAGATCTCTGAGCTCTACTCCAAAACTGCTGAATTCAAATGCTAGCACCCAGAAATCTACATTTTTAAAAATATACTTTATAAGTGATGCTAAATTTTGAGAATCACTACTGTGGGCTTTCTGACTTCTTTTTTTTTTTTTAAATATATTTTATTGATTTTTTACAGAGAGGAAGAGAGAGGGATAGAGAGTTAGAAACATCGATGAGAGAGAAACATCGATCAGCTGCCTCTTGCACACCCCCTACTGGGGATGTGCCCGCAACCAAGGTACATGCCCTTGACCGGAATCGAACCCGGGACCCTTGAGTCCGCAGGCCGACGCTCTATCCACTGAGCCAAACCGGTTTCGGCGGCTTTCTGACTTCTATTGGAACCGCTGGCCTAACTAAAGCATATTTCCTTCCAAATTCTGTTTAAAGAAAAAGCAGCCCAATGCTGCTGGCAGCCCAACTACAGGTAACATGAGCTAGCAATACCAATCATTGACACGATTAACTGCCTCCTTTGTTCAAGCCACAAAATGTATATAGCAACTTCTAAGGTTCCTTGAAAACAGTGGTTGAAGGAAGAAGGAGGTTTATTAAGTATCTGTTGGGTGACATAAGCATGACACCAGGTATTTACATGTATTATTTAATCTTTGCAAAAATCTTACAGGATGGGATTATCCTCATTTCATAGATGAGGTTATTGAAGCTCAGAGAATTAACTAACTTGTTCAGTGTTTCATAGCTACTTAGAAAGCCAGAGATTTGAATCTAGCTTTCAGAGTATAAGTTAAACAATTTTTAAGAAAGCAGTGTTTTTGGAACTAACTAATTTGTGATAAGCCCAATGTTGGTGAGAATTATGAAAACATAGATGTATAGCATATAACCCAGTTCTTTAGCTGTCATTTTTACTAAACTAATCACTCACATTCTGACCAAAGTGTGACCATCTAATTGTTCAAATAGCAGGAGATAGAAGTCTGTGAAGTACTCTATTTTTCAGATGTTTTGGGTGATTTATGTTAAATGTAAATGTTGATATTTTAAAAAATAACTATTTTTCAACAGTTGCTAAGCCAACTTAAAGGAAATTTAGAAGAAGAAAATCGGCATCTACTAGATCAAATCCAGACATTAATGCTGCAGAACAGAACACTGTTGGAGCAGAATATGGAAAGCAAGGATCTTTTTCATGTTGAACAAAGACAGTACATGTAGGTACCAAATAATTTTGCACTTTGAAATATTAGTTATGATTTTATATTGTAAATTCTGGTGGCAGAGAAAACTTAATCTAATTTTTTTTTGGTTTTCAACATTATTATTTCCTCATATTTTTTCAAATGCTTATGTCTCAGGCTCTATGCTGATAACCAGAAATACTATCATGAAAACATGGGTTCTGCTCTTAAGGAACTAGTATTATAAAGTGAGAAATACAAATAATTGCCATAATGGAAGTATGTGTAGGAGGCATAGAAATATAGCATCCTTAGTCTGGGAGCAGTAAAGTGGACTTGCCAAAGTTGGTCGCTTGAGCCAAGACTTAGGGGTTCAGTAGGAGTTCACCTGTGAAGACATACAAGATCAATAAATCAGCAAAAGCAAAACACAGCAGTGTGATGAAAGTGTGTTATGTTATGCTACAGGCTCTAAAAATGTATTTTTCTTACTGGAGCAAAATTGAGGAAGGAGGAACAGCAGAGAAGTGGTAAACTGTCACTCAAGAGTCACTTCACAAAGGTTTTTCTATGCCACACAAAAAAGTTGCTGAAAAATTTGAACAAGAGAGTAATAAGATCAGGTCTGCATTAAAAAAAACAACACTGATGGCATTTTAGAGTATGGATTGAAGGTTCTGAGAATAGAGATAAGAATTAAGTTTTATGAAAGCTGTTGCAATAATCTAGTGAAAAATAATTCACAAGCAGTGGTATTTGAGATGAAATACAAGAGATATGTGAGAAATAGAATTGGCAGGGCTTCACTGTTGCTAAGTTGTGTCTCCATGATGTGTGGAGGAAGCTGGTAAAATCAGGATTTTGGCCTGGGCAGCTCAGTGTATAGTCTTTATATTACACCACGATCCGTATTTACTAAATTCTTCTCTTCCCCTCGTCACTAAATGAGAAGCCGCATAGTATAATAGAAAGCACAGATGTTGAAATCAGACAGCTCCTAAAATTCAAATCCCAATTCTTCCAGTCACTAGTTATGTGACCATAGACTAGCTACTTCATTTCTTGGTTTGTTTTTCTCCAAAATACCTCTAGGATTATCCTAAGGAGTAAATAAAATAATGTCATGATATACATGATGGTGAGCCAGGGCATATATGAAACCAGGATACATGATACATTTTTGAAGCATTACTTTTATTATAAAATTTGGGGCAGAGAACATTATTTTTATATTAATACATAGATATATCATGGAGCAAAGGCAGAGTTGCATGAACTTTTAAGATAAATGCAAAACTTCAAAGAAATTTCACACTTGTGGCTGGCCACTTTGTCAGGGGTATGAATACCTTTACTCTCTGCCATAAGAGGCATTTTAGCTTAAGCAGTGAGTATATCTAAAGCTCTTGGCATTTGAGTTTCCTGTCTTTTAAGCAGAGGCATTATCCAAAGCTTATCTTAGTATTCTGATCTTTGGTGACTAATCCATTTCTAGGGTTTTAGTGGTTGTATCTATATATTGACTTCAAATATTAGTGTTTGACATTTAAAATTAAAATATCCCTCTTGCAAGTCAGACATTTCTGCCTGAATGCCTGTGCCCCATTGTCCCAGCAGGAGTGCCAAAGAACAGGTAGTCCCGAGAATTTGGAGGTTCCTGATAATATTTCAACAGGAAAAAGGAGAAAAGAATTGGGAAGTTGAGGCTGTCTGCTGTTTGTGCTGTGGTATAATTTGTGGGGAAGCATGGCACTTGGTTGGAATGTCTGTAAGGAGGATTCTCCAAAAAGTCAGGGTCCTCTGAGGGGACCTTGCTGAAGGTGGCAGCCCCTACCTTGACTTTTTCAAACAAGTCCGATCCCCAGGTATTTTTCTAGAATCGCTATGTTGAGTCTTTAAGACCCGGTCTTGTAGAAGCATGTGCTTTCTCAAGAATACTTACCCTGCTGATTATACCTAGAGGTTAATTTTAGTTCAAGCTGTTGTGACAATAAAAGCCTAAGAAGGCAGGCGAACAACTGCACCCCCCCCCCCCCCCGCCTTCTCTTTCACAGAAACGTGTGTCAGAGTAATCTGTTCATCCATCACTCAGGGTCTCCTGGTCAGCCCCGGCAATAACTGTTGGCAACTTGCATTCGTTCACAAAGCATCCTCTTCCATATACTCTCTCAAATCAGTTGCTTCCAGTTCCCACTACCCTAATGCTACCTTACCTCTCAACTAGACTACCCATTAGCCTCCTGAATGCTTTCTGTACCTCCATCCTTTCTGATATATCCTCTTCTATCATTGGGTTACGGTACCTAAAGCAAAGATTCTATAATGTCACTTTTTAATGAAACCGTCAATAATTCTGGTTTCCTGTTGAGCAGAATCTTTTTTTTTAAATATATTTTATTGATTTTTTACAGAGAGGAAGGGAGAGGGATAGAGAGTTAGAAACATCGATGAGAGAGAAACATTGACCAGCCGCCTCCTGCACACCCCCTATGGGGATATGCCCGCAACCAATGTACATGCCCTTGACTGGAATCGAACCCGGGACCCTTCAGTCCGCAGGCTGACGCTCTATCCACTGAGCCAAACCGGTTTCGGCTGTTGAGCAGAAACTTAACCCAAAACTCCCTCACTTCTTCCCTTCAGCTAAACTGCTTAATTTGGCATTCTTGTCTTTCCCTTTCAGTCTATCTAATATGGCCTTGTTCTTCATGAGGCTTTTCTTTCTTTATTTTAATCCTCACCTGAGGACATTGTCATTGATTTTTAGAGAGAAGGGGAGGGGGGTAGAGAGAAAGAAAGAAAATTAATGTGAAAGAGAAACATAGATCAGTTGCCTCCCATACGCGACCGGACCTGGGCTGGGGATCGAACCCACAACCTAGTATGTGCCCTGACTGGGAATTGAACCTGAGACCTTTTGGTGTGTGGGCTGACACTCCTAGCAACCCAGGCACATCAGTCAGGGCAGTGAGGCTTTTCTTTGGTTATTCAAGATGGAAATATTTTCCCTTTTATAAGTTCCTCTTGAACTCGCATAGTACTTTTGTTTTGGAACGGCTTCTGCTTTTAGAGAGTTCATTTTACTTTTACTTTAGTCTATGATCTGTGATTGTTCTCTGTATAATATATACTACCAAGAACATAAACATGAGACTGAGCTGTGGTGAAACTAGTATATTCCTACATTGTTGAAGGGAGAATGTAATTCTTTACAAGTAACTTAAGTTTAAGTAATTCTGCCACAAAGGAAAACATCTGTTTGTGTGAAGATGCAGTTGCAAGATTATTACTAGAGGCCCGGTGCACAGATTCATGCACCAGTGGGGTCCCTTAGCCTGGCCTGCGCCCTCTCCCAATCCGGGACTCCTCAGGGGATGTAGTAGTGTGCCATGCAGCAGGCGGCCAGGGAGGAGCCTGAGCCTGGGCCGTAAGACCCACTGCTCCTGTTCATCCTGGCCCTGCTGCACCTGCCACTGCGCCTGCCACTCAGTAGAGCTGCCGTGGAGGCGGGAGAGGCTCACGCAGCCTCTGCGCTAGCCAGCCATGAGCCTGGTGGCGCTCCCACTGTGGGAGCACACAGACTACCAGGGGGCAGCTCCTGCATTGAGTGTCTGCCCCCTGGTGGTCAGTGTGCATCATAGCAACCGGTTTACTGGCGCTTAGGCTTTTATATATAGACTAGAGGCCTGGTGCATGAAATTTGTGCATGGGTGGGGGTCCCCTCAGCCTAGCCTGCACCCTCTCCAATCCGGGATCCCTCTCACAATCCTGGACCGCTGGTTCCTAATTGCTCACCTGCCTGCCTGCCTGGTCGCCCCTAACTGCTCCCCTTGCCGGCCTGATCACCCCTCACTGCCTCTGCATGCCAGCCTGATCGCCCCTCACTGCCCCCCTGCTGGCCTGGTGGCCCCTAACTGCCCCCGCTGTTCCCCCTCCCTGCTGGCCTGGTTGCTCCTAACTGCCCCCCCCCCCCGCCGGCCTGGTCACCCCTTACTGCCCCCCCTGTCGGCCTGGTTGCCCTCAACTGCCCCCCTCTGCTGGCCTGGTCACCCTCCCCCCCCCCCCACCGACCTCGTCACCCCTAACTGCCACCATCCCCACCGGCCTGGTCGCCTCTTACTGCCCCCCCCCCCCCCCCCGCCCTGCTGGTCTGGTCTCCCCCAACTGCCCCCCCTCTGCTGGTCTGGTCACCCCAACTTCCCCCCTCTGCTGGCCTGGTCACCCCTAACTGAACCCCTGCCAGCCTGGTCGCCCCAACTGCACCTCCCCTCTGCCAGCCTGGTCACCCCTAACTGCTGCCCCCTCCCACCGGCCTGGTCACCTCTTACTGCCCCCCCCCTGCTGGTCTGGTCTCCCCAACTTACCCCCTCTGCTGGCCTGGTCACCCCTAACTGCCCCCCCCCACCGGCCTGGTCGCCCCCAACTGCCTCCCCCCCCCCCCCCCCCCGCTGGCCTGGTCACCCCTAACTGCCGCCCCACACACTGTCCTGGTCACCTCTTACTGCCCCCCCTGCTGGTCTGGTCTCCCCTAACTGCCCCCCCCCCCCCGCCGGCCTGGTTGCCCCCAACTGCCCCCCCTGCTGGCCTGGTCGCCCCATGCAGCCTGCTTGTTCAGTCATTGGTCGTCCCTCACTAACCCCCCTGCTGGCCTGTTCGCCCCACGCAGCCTGCTGTTCAGTTGTTTGGTCATCCCTCACTAACCCCTCCTGCCTGGTCTCCCCACGCAGCCTACTTGTTATGTTGTTTGGTCGTTCCTCACTAACCCCCTTGCCGGCCTGGTTGTAGGCAGCCATCTTGTGAGGGTGTGAGGGTCAATTTGCATATTACCTCTTTCTTATATAGGACTAGAGACCCAGTGCATGAAATTCGTGCACTCGGGGCAGGGGGATCCCTTAGCCTGTCCTGTGCCCTCTCGTAGTCTGGGAGCCCTCGGGGGATGTTCGACTGACGGCTTAGCGCTGCCACGGAGGCAGGAGAGGCTCCCGCCACTGCCGCTGTGCTCGCCAGCCCTGAGCCCGGCTTCTGACTGAGTGGCACTCCCCCTATGGGAGTGTATTGACCACCAGGGGCAGCTCCTGTGTTAAGCGTCTACCCCCTGTTGGTCAGTGCATGTCATAGTGAACAGTCGTCCCACCGTTCGGTCAATTTGCATATTAAACTTTTATTATATAGGATATTTGTAATTGTAAGCAAACTGTTCATTTCAATTTTTTACCTATATAAATTGTAATTACCCCTCATTCCAAAAATGGGTAAAAAGTCAATGTTGATATAATGTTGTTTAATAGCTATAAAAAAGATGTTAAGAGAATTCCTTTGTCATGATAAGATTGTAACATGGAAAATTTTTTTCAACTAAATCCTGTTGAAGAATTGAAACTTTAAATCCTACATGCTTTTATTTAAGTATGTAAATTTAAAGAAAAGGAGAAACTTGAAAAAATTCATTGTTACTACCTAATAAATTCTTAGTTTTCAACTATGGTATCTGTATTTGTTTATGTTTTGGGGAGAAGTTAGATCATAGTCACAAAATAACAATACCATTTATAACTGTACAAAATATGATGTATGTCCTAAAATTTAATTTTTATTTTTATAGTGATAAGTTAAATGAATTAAGACGACAAAAGGAGAAATTAGAAGAGAAAATTATGGATCAATACAAATTTTATGAGCCATCTCCTCCTAGAAGGTACTATTAACCAAAATTGACTCATTTTTATTCCAAAAAAAGAACAGAATATTTTAAACTTCTAATTTTGTGAAGGATTTATATGTTGAATTTTAGACTGATAAGAACTTTTTAAATTATTCTATCAGGAGAGGCAACTGGATTACTCTAAAAATGAGAAAATTGATAAAGTCTAAGAAAGATATTAATCGGGAACGTCAGAAATCTCTAACATTAACACCTACGCGCTCAGACTCCGGTGAAGGATTTCTTCAACTCCCCCATCAAGATAGTCAAGATAGTTCTTCAGTAGGTTCAAACTCTTTAGAAGATGGCCAAACTTTGGGGACCAAGAAAAGCAGCAGTGAGTGCCTAAACTCTTTAAACATTTGTTATATCTAGTATTGATTTAGAATCCTTTCTAAAACGTTTTTAAAAAATAACTTCAACACTCCTTTGAGATAATAGTCTAATTAATGCATTTCTTTTTAACTCCATACAATTATAAAATTCATTATATACTACAATAATACATAACCACATGATTTTCTGTATTGTGTGTGTAAAGATATTCCATACACAGGGATACCATCATTTGGCTGGGGAGGTAAAACAGTGTAGAAAGAACATTGAAATAAGAGCCAGAAACCTTTGCCATTTGCTAGTTCTGTTAATATGGGCAAGCATTTCATCTTTGTGTCATACTTACCCGGGTGATTATGAGGAGCCAGCGAGAAATATTTACAAGAGATCATTTTCATAATTATAACAAAATAGAATAAGGCATTTTATAATGAGGTTTTACTTATACTTTTGTATCAAATTGGAACAAAGTTACATTGAAAGCAAAGAAATAGCTATAAATTTGAAGAGAATGCTATTTAAAGATTTAGAAATAATTGATGGTTATGAAAAGTATTGAGTGCTTGATAAAGGATTGGTTAAAATAGGGGAGGAGATATAAATTTGTGTATATAGTTGTGATTTAGTATTTTTTGTTTTTTTTGTTAATCTTCACCCGAGGATATTTTTCCATTGATCTTTTAGAGAGAGTGGAAGAGAGAGAGAAAGACAGAAAGAAACATTGATGTGAGAGATACACATTGATTGGTTGCCTTTTGTACGTGCCCTTGACCGGAATCGAACCCGGGACCCTTCGATCTGCAGGCTGACACACTATCCACTGAGCCAAACCGGCTAAGGCTGATTTAATATTTTTAATTACAAATACAGAAGTTCACATCATAATGTACCCTACATAATTCATAATCTTTTCATTTCATTAATAGTGTCCTTAGCTAAACAGCAAGGGCAAAGTAAATGGCTAAAGAAGTGTATTTTAAGAGAAAGAGAAAAGAATCCAATCCTGGGCCCTTAGAAGATGTCCAAGAAGTTGACTATCAGTGTTCTTATAAAATATATAAACAGTATACTTCGAATCCACTCACTCTATCACCAGAGTCATTAAATTTTAAAAATAGATTTAGCCCTGACCGGTTTGGCTCAGTAGATAGAGCGTCGGCCTGCGGACTGAAGGGTCTCAGGTTGGATTCCAGTCAAGGGCAGTTACCTCGGTTGCAGGCACATCCCCAGTGGGAGGTGTGCAGGAGGCAGCTGAATCGATGTTTCTCTCTCATCAATATTTCTAACTCACTATCCTTCTCCCTTCCTCTCTGTAAAAAATTAATAAAATATATTTTAAAAAAATAATAGATTTATATACACATATACATTTCATTACTATTTTTTAAAGTGAATAGCAGGCAAAAACAGCTACTATTTCCCTTAGGGGTAGACACTCCATCTGGGTAACTTTAAAAAAACTATAGACAATGTTTTGGCCTTGGGGATTATCTCTCAAAAGGCAGTATTTTCAGGTGTAGGAGATTAGACATTCATTATAGGGTATATTTTAGAATGCAACTGTAGCACCTAAGAATCAGAATCCATAATCAAGCAGCAAATCATATACATACATATGTACATATTCATGCATACACACATGTGGGTGTATTTATATGGTGGGCTCAAGAAATTTGTTTAATTCTTTGTCCCCACATAAGAATATCATTACCTGGGTCTTTTGCTACCTAGTCTTGTCAGCCAAATCTGCATGAAACGTCTGAGTATTGTGGAAAGATCATCAAGTTTTCCTTGAAATGTTTCCAGATAATTTACTTTTATCTCTATCTTTAGATATAAAAATCTGACATTTTATTAAATGAGAAATGGTAGTAGATATACTTAATTTTTTTAATTAAAGGAAGATATTTCAATTCAGATATGAGAACCTACACAAGAAAGGCATGACAGTCTTTTCTGAGACCATCTTGTTTGTTTTAAGTACAGGATAGGGCAAAAGTAACTTTACAGTTGTATGAGTTTATTCTTGTATTATTATTTTTAATAATACAAGAATAAACTCACAACTGTAAACTTATTTTTGTCCTACCCGTCATTCCTTCATACTCTCTGCTGAAACCTTCAAAATAAGAATCAAAAGGAAGTAATATTCTCTTTTCCTGCAGTTGTTCAGTTTTAGAATTTTTTAAATAAACACAAAATACAACAATGCTGATAGTCCCTTAATTTCACTATGGTTTGGGGGGAAAAAACGTGTATCTAAAAACTAATTACCATAACAAAGATCACATTCTACCACTGGCAAATTTGAAACGCCTGTGGTCCTCTCCCTTTTGTAAGAGTGTCTGTCAGTAAAGCAGTCTTTGGAAAACAGTTGAAACAGAAAAAAAAAGTAAAGACAACATGTGCATGTTGCAACCATTCAGCTTTGGTTTAGCTAAGTGTCCATTTTTACATTGCTTTCAGTTCATTTATTTTAATCATTGAAAGTAATTGTGCTATACGAAGCTAGAAAAGAAATAGGTCAAATTAAAAGCTTAAATGAATCATGACTGCGTATTCCTAATAGCAATCAAATATATAAGTTAAAAAGCTGTATGTACATTGCATTCTACTTAATGAATGATTCTTACCAGTGTGTCAAAGAACTTTGATTATTTACAAGACAGTGGTAAACCCTGAGAAAGAGCATAGTTATTAAGGCTGTGTACAATGTTTTTAAGTCTTTATGCAAGTTGTATCACTAGTGCCTGAATTGTAGTTCCAAAATAAATATATTTTTTGTATTTACTTATTTTTAAAAAGTTTAATCCTCACCCAAGGTATGTTTTTTGTTTTTAATATATTTTATTTATTTGAGCGAGGAAGGGGAGAGGTAGAGAGAGATAGAAACATCAATGATGAGAGAGAATCATTGATCGGCTGCCTCCTGCATGCTCCTATGGGGGATCGAGCCTGCAACCAGGGCATGTGCCCTGACCAGGAATCAAACTGTGACCCTGTGGTTCATAGGTCGACGCTTAACCACTGAGCTATGCCGGCCGGGCGATGTGTTTTGGTTTAATTGATTTTGAGAGAGAGAGAGATCTATATGAGAGAGAAACATCAATCGGTTGCCTTCCATATGTGCCCCAACTGGGCATTGAACCTAGGGGTGTGCCCTGATCCTGGGAATGGAACCCTCAACCTCTTGGTATATGGGATGATGCTCGAACCAACTGAGCCACCCAGCCAGGGCTTTTTGTATTTAAATCTTATTAACCCTTTGCACTCACTTGCTTTTTTCTCGATTCCTTTATTCTAATGCTAACCGTGTGTCGAGTCACACTCAACATCCGAGTGCAAAAGGTTAAAATACTAGAGGCCCATTGCACAAAGATTCGTGCAAGAATAGGCCTTCCTTCCCCTGTCTTCGCTCCCTGCTGCCCGGGAGCCTGCAAACCCTCACTCCCAGCCGTCCGGGAGCCTGCAAGTCCTCGCTCCAGGCGGAACGCTGCTCCTGTAGCTCCCTCCACCTCCCGCCCTCCCCCTCATAGTAGGCATCCAGCCCCGCCCGGCTGCTTTGCATCTGCATATGCAAATTAACCCACCATATTTGTTGGGTTAATTTGCATGCTCACTCCTGGTTGGCTGGTGGGTGTCATGGAGGTATGGTCAATTTGCATATTTCTCTCTTATTAGTGTAGCTAGTTTAGCCAGGTGTAGTTCAGTGATTGAGCATTGACCCATGAACCAGGAAGTCACGGTTCGAATCCCAGTCAGGGCACATGCCCCGGTTGTGGGCTTGATCCCCAGTAGGGGGTGTGTAGGAGGCAGTTGATCAATGATTCTGTCTCATCATTAATGTTTTTATCTCCCTCTCCCTTCCTCTCTGAAATCAATAAAAATATATTTAGAAATATGTATGTGTGTGTATATATATATATATATATATATATATATATATATATATAAAATGTAGTTTAAGAAGGTTAGTGACTAGTGAACATTTTTATTTTTGTACTAATGACTCCTGTAGTTATAACCCTCATTTTCATTCACAAAATTTTCTTGCACAGTGCTATCTTTGATTTTTTTAATAACCTCACCGAAAAAGCCCTTCAAAATAAATACCTAAAAATGTAATGTACACTTTTTTGGGGTCATTTTTGCTTGTTTTAGGATGCCTTCATATCTTTTAGCCTTATCAGGACTTAGTGCTAGCACTTATTACTACTGTCACAATACTCTTTTTTTCTCTTTCCCCAGACAACTTTTTGGTGAAATGAAGTTTAATGTAATTGCTTATTTCATCTTTTGAAAGCCTGTTCAAGGAATATATATTTCCATGGTGCTACTACATATTGCACCAAGAAGCAATTTGCTATTTCTTTATTAAAGTTTAAGAAAGTATTGAAAATTTTTAATGAAAGTTTTAAAATCTTTAGATTGTTTAAAACATCCCATGGGCACTTTAGTTTTTGGTGATGTATATTACTAAAATACTCTTAAGTGCATTTACCTAAATTACTTTTCCATAAAGCCTTATAATTTAAAAAAATTAAAGAAAATAGAGGATTGAAAAGCCTTGTACATTTTTATCACGTATACTCTGTGTCCCACCAATAGCCCTAATTTTAAAGGTATACATTTACAACTTAACTAGGAAACTTGTTCCATAGTAATTCTAACCAGTTCCTGTATTTATAGGACTTTAGCTAATCCAAGCTTTCAAAGTATATGTTCCTCATCATTGTCTTCAGTGCCGTTCCAAGTATTTTAAAGTATCAGAGTGCTTATTTCATATTTCATTATCACTCAGCAGCACGAGAATAATAACTTTAATATAGCATACATAAGCTGAAACTCAGACATTCATTTCTGTCCTTAATTTCAACATTTAACTCCCATCTGTTCTTCTCCCTTTTTTCTGTTTCATTTTTCTGTTTCTGTTTTTCCTCATGCTCTGACATTAAAGTGGTTGCACTGAAAAGACTGCCCTTTTTGAGGAACAGACCGAAGGATAAAGACAAAATGAAGGCCTGCTACCGCCGTTCCATGTGTAAGACTTTATGACAGTTCAGCTTCTTTCGGTTGACTACATTGGCTTCCATTACTAATTTTCACTAACCTTTCTCTGGACTGTGCCAATTTTCTTATTTTACGAAGTGCAGTCTTCCTCTAATACAAGGAGCTGGAAGAATTTTTTTTTCAAAACTGGCACTGAATTTGCATTATATGTATGTTCACTGATACATATACATGCATATGTTTAGTTGTACATGTAATAATACACTTGTAAATTTCCAGTGCTTTCTAAAAGTTGGCAGAAATAAAACCCTAATTTTATGCCATTAGAGATTTTTTTCCCAAAGAAATTTACTTAAAGAAAATATAACAGAATGTTTAGCATTAGACATTTATTTCCTTATTGAACTAGATTAAATAAATAAATAAAATGGCCTATAACCCTTAAAAATGTTTGTCATTCTTTATATAATAATACTCTGGTTTTCCTTTTTTTTTTTTTTAAGTGGAATGGGTAATTACATAATTACATTAAACGTCTGTCACTTTGACTATCATCTCTTTCAGGTTTTTATTAATGGTATACTTATTTGATTGATAAAATGAATAATTTCTTCAGTAACCTGCTCTGACCAAGGACTCTTTATCATTTTCAATAATGATGCTGTATGAGAACTGCTCTCCATCTTACCTTTATTCATTCCATTTTTGTCACCACAAAACCACATTATGAAGGCTTCTAATTATATTGCACCTCACTGCGCAAAAGCATGGCAGTTGTACAGAGTAAAATTTCTTTTCCCATCTTTAAATGGGGTGGAGATGGGATAAAAATATTTACTGAAATTTATCAGCCTTTGGCCTATTCATTTCATTCAGCTGAATGCATGTCATAATTTGAATGACATTGTGGTTACAGTTTTTTATTTTCACTTGCATTAATCCATAGGGAACCCCCCCCCCCAGATCATTTATAATACAAAAGAGAAATAAGAGCAAGAACATTAACCATGCTGATTCATTTGCTTTCATTTGCATCCCAGCCATGAATGACCTGGTGCAGTCCATGGTCCTAGCAGGAGGACAGTGGACAGGTAGTACTGAGAATTTGGAGGTTCCGGATGATATTTCAACGGGTAAAAGGAGAAAAGAATTGGGAGCTATGGCCTTCTCTACTACAGCTATCAACTTTTCAACTGTCAACTCTTCTACAGGCTTCAGATCCAAGCAGTTGGTTAATAATAAAGGTATAGGCCGTCTGCTATTTGCACTGTTGTGGAACTGTTGGCAACAGAAATTTTAATTTGACTTTCCCTTGTGTACTTTTTGACAGTAGCAAACGGAAATAATTATCAAAACACTCTGGCTTTGATTTGAGGGAATTTTCAAAGCATTTTAAAAAATTTAAGACAAAATAACTAAAATTTTTCCTAAGCTTTTGATAATAAACAGCTAATGAACTGACAAGAAAAGAAAAAGCAAAGCAAGTAAAGTTTGAGAAAAGGAGCGACTAATAGAAGCTTAAAAAAACAAACAAACAAAAAAAAACACCCGAAAACACTACCACTTCAAACAGAGAAAAAAAACCATGTAGAACAACCGAGGCTCTTGCTTTGCAGGGTCACGGAGACTGTTCCATTGGCGAGTAAACTCTCATCAGAGCTATTTTTCTTGCTCCAGTTCCAGTTTTTGGTTGCGTCTAGAAATATATTTAATAGAGATGTATTATATGTAATTTAAAAAGAATTTCCATATTCTGAGTAAATAAAATTTTGCAATGTTGGTGTGGGTTTTTTTTTGGTTAAGAAATACTTTAATATCTATTTTGCTATTTTATGTAGATGCTACATCCTTTGAAGATATAAGTCCACAAGGTATTAGTGATGATTCTAGTACGGGATCAAGAGTTCATGGTAAGATATGAACTTTATTTAGAGAGTACGTATTAACTATAGAATGTTGCATTGAATCTGAATGTGCATTGCCAGCAAGCATGTTTTATCTAACCTGCACCTCATACCTCTGCCATTTCTTCATACCTAATACTCCCCTTTACTCCTTTTAAGGTTACTGTTTCATCTAAATAGTCTCTGTTTTAGTCAAGGTCATTTATAAAGTATTCCTGCACAATGATTAAAGGTAATTTTGTTGCCATTTTAGTATAAGTTTAAAGTTCTGAATTACTTTTTACCATATTTACTTTAAGAAAATATCAACTTTAAGAAACCATATTCTGCAATGTCAAGCATTTCAGGTTTTTAAATTTCTATCTGGAAAATCATGTCTTACCAAACTAAATTATTAACAATAAGTGGATAACATGTAAAAGGAATTTCACATGAAAGCAGGATTTTAAGAAATGGGATAGGGCCATGTTAACTGTGCGGTTGTTCCCCTTCTATGGATAGGAATACAAAACATTAACTACAGATGCTCATATTCCTCCTGTTTGTGGCATCTTTGCAATGTGCGGGGTTCTTTGTCTGATCTGTTGTAAGTGACCTAATCACTAGCACCTTTTTTTGGCATGTCACTCTATTAATTTAAAATAGTCCTAGTATCCTTCTAGAAGTCATATTCAAATCAAAATATGCAATTTATCTTCTTTTCTTTAAATTTCAACAATTGTTTCAGACGTGCCCTATCTTACTAAACTATGTGGAAATGTCTTTGCTCTCTAATGTATACAATTAAGCTATCGGTGGGCATGCTCGATGTGTGCAAGTATGCATGATTACTTCCTCAAAGCATTCTGTGATCAGAATGTAAAGTTCAGTGTCATCAGCTGGAAGTTTTATCACACTGTCTCCTGATTTTTTCATTTAGCTTCGAGACCAGCCAGCCTTGATAGTGGCAGGACATCCACTAGCAATAGCAATAATAATGCTTCACTCCATGAAGTCAAAGGTATGCTGTAGGTAAATTTATTAATATGTTCCATCCATTTCCACATTTAAAAGGTAGATCGATGAAGTTTCTAGGGTAAAGTGTGAAATCCAAATCATCTGTTTGGGACATAGTTTCTTGGAATATTTTATACTTTTAACATTGTAATACAAATGTATTTCAATGTATATAAATGTAAAAACAGGAGCAGTTATTTTGGTTTCCATTTTTTATCTTTCACAGGTAAAATAATTTATAATTTATACTTCAAAAATATCTGTAGGTCTTATTTTACTTATGTTTTATCTTTCTCATTAACATGGTTGTCCTTAATTTTTTCATGATGCTTGTACATTGAACTCACATTACAGAAAGAGTTTTACACACACTTAATTTATCCACGAAATAGGGGGAAATATATTTTTTAATTTGATAAGGCAATTGTGTGTATATATATGTGAAACAAGAGCCAAGTGGATGCATATAGCTCATCTAAGAATTATTTCAATTTTTCCCTTACTTTTTAAATATACATTTCAGGTAAGGCTTTTATGTAATGTCTGTCTTGAAGAAAGCCTTGACTAATACCTTTTTCCTTAAAGGTATACTGCCTACTAGGATTCTGGAATTGTTTAATGGATTATAAAAGTTTGTTAAAATATATTCTGTACAGTCCAGAATTGCCAAATTAGAGTCAATGCATTTATTCCATTGCTCTTTGCTTTATAAAATCCTTTTGTCTCCATTTTAGTTTATTTTTATCATTAATGCTATGACCTTTTTGCTATGATCTGGGGAAAAAAAGGGATTTTTAAATTTTTATAATCATGTTTGTATAGCCAGTAGGAAAAAGTAGTCTGAACATATGAAGTATTTGAAAATTTAAGAAAATCTTATTTCTATAAAATTATTACAGAACTTGAGCCAAATTCTTTCATGACCTACTTTACTCTTTTGTGATTAGAAAACCATGGAAAGTTGCATTTTCTATCTCAATACTGTATCAGTTTGCTTTTGATCAAAATCAATTAGCACTGTTAAGGAATAGCATAAGCTTTAGATAGCTTTTTTCCAGAACTAGTAATTTGCATTCTATACAGTTACTCAACTGAGTGGCCACCATACCAACAGTGGAAAGCATGACTTTCCTTATATGCCTATTTAATTTTAAAAAATTTTTCTTTAAGGCCATTTATTAAAGATGAACAGATAAAACTTTAAGGAATAAAAACTTCATAGAAAGGCAAAGCATTAGAATTTTTAGCATTTAGAATAGTTTTTGGTTTTAACATTCAGAAATATTTAAAATTCCTATAGTCACGTTTTGTTCTAAATTGTGAGGTGATTTACAGTTATAGTTGACCCTTGAAAATATGCGGAAGGGGTGGGGGTTAGCACCCCTAATCCCATGTTATTCAGGGTCAACTTGTATTTGAACCTGTATTTTAAAAAATACATATTAACCATTTATTTATTCATTCATTTCCTCATCAAATGCATTAAGTACCTGCTTTATATGTTTAGGCTCTGAGTATGGTGGCAAAGGTGCTTGCTTATATTTGTCAAATTGACAAAATAAAGAAGCAGGCTATGATAGACGGATAAGTTTATGGTAGACAAAATAATCTGGCAGTTGTTAGACTAGTAAAAGATAAACAGTTACTAAGCATTTCTGAGTAAAGCTTGAAAGTCAGTTTGGCTCTTCGTAAGAACCCAGTCAACAAATCTTATTACTTATATAGTTTTAATCTCATTTCTATTATTGAACTCTTAACACACCACTTACTCCAAAAGCAGGTGCAGTTAATATCCAGAGCAGGCCACAAAGCCATAGCAGTGGGGAATTTAGCTTGCTTCATGACCATGAGGCTTGGTCCAGCAGTGGTAGCAGTCCAATCCAGTACTTGAAAAGACAGACCAGATCAAGTCCAGCGCTCCAGCACAAAATGCCTGAAACTGAGAGTCGAGCACATCACAGGATCAAAACTGGTTCCCCTGGAAGTGAGGTTGTTACTCTACAACAGTTTTTGGAAGAAAGCAACAAGCTTACCTCAATACAGGTGAGTTTTATAGGTGACCTTAATTTAGATCGGCATTACAAGTTAAATGTCTGTGACTGAACTTTAGAGCTTTTTTGTTGTTGTTAATGCCCAATGATATTTTTTCCATTGATTTTTAGAAAGAGTGGAATGGGAGGGAAGGAGAGAAACATCTGATTGAGAAAGACACATCAATTGGTTGCCTCCCACATGTGCCCCACAGTGCGGGGGAGGGCAGCTAGGGAGCAAACCTGTATGAGCCCTTGATCTGAATTGAACCCGAGACCCTTCAGTGCACAGACGCTGCTCTACCACTGAGACACACCAGCCTGGGCGAACTTTAGAGCATTTTTTTTTTTTAAATAAAGGAGTGTTTAGAAATACTGGCAGTTTTATATTATGCAGTCTAATATATCAGGAAAGGAAAAGCATACCTGATACTCATTAATCTGCTTTGTTTTTTAACAGATAAAGTCCTCAAGTCAAGATAATCTTTTAGATGAAGTAATGAAAAGTTTGTCTGTCTCTTCTGACTTTTTGGGAAAAAGCAAACCCGTTAGCTGTGGTCTGGCCAGGTCAGTAAGTGGAAAAAGCCCAGGAGACTTCTATGATAGACGGACAACTAAGCCTGAACAATTTGTGAGACCTGGTCCTCAAAAGACTGAAGATACCTACTTAATTAGTTCTCCAGGAAAACCTACACCAGGCACTCAAGGAAAGATAAAATTAGTAAAAGAATCTTCTTTGTCACGACAATCAAAAGATAGTAATCCTTATGCCACTTTACCTCGTGCCAGCAGTGTGATCTCTACTGCAGAAGGGACTACTCGAAGGACAAGCATCCATGATTTTTTGACCAAGGACAGTAGACTGCCTATGTCAGTTGATTCATCACCAGCTGTTGCTGATAGCCACATCACTGCAGCATCTAGTGAGTACCATTTACACCAGTGGTCTTCCCATAAAATTCACAGCCCAACATATTATGTAGGTTCTCATGCACAAGTTGATTTAGTTACAGATGAGCATGAGTCTCTATATGCCCAGGCTAGAAACTCAACAGAAAGGTCACATTTTCTAAACCAAACTTTTGCCACTATTAATATGTCTAATGACACACTTGTAATATCAGCTAAAGATAGTATAGAGTCATTTACTCATCCACCTCAGCCATTTTTATCCCTGAATACAGAGTTAGTTAGTAACATCAGTGGGTTACCTCCCAGGCCAGTCACCAGAGTAACTGACCAGGCTTCTGCCTCTTTGGATAAAGCTTCACAGAAAGATAATGAACAGTTTTCTGATCATCAGATCCGTGGTAACTGTAACCCACAGTCTTCTGTAGGTAGCAGCAATCTTATCACTCCTGCATGCCTCTGTCCTGATGACACAGAAGCTGCATTGTTGGTTTCTGAGGATAATCAGACTGTTTGGTATGAATATGGTTGTGTATGATCAAAACTGCACAGTATAATCCTGATGTCATTTGATATGTACTATGCTTCTCTAATCTGACTTGAAGAGCTGCTGTTGAAAAGTATTTGGCAAGGTTCATATTTTTATTTTCAAATTTTGGCTGTACATGATGGCTTGTATATAAATGTGAATGTGTAACCACACCAAAGCCTGCATGAAATATTAATTGCATTGTACATTTTCTGCATGACTTTAAAAACCTTAACAATACATGCTCCTCTTTCACATTTCTTGCCGCCTGATAAGAGATTGTTACTTTTAGAAGCATGTTAAGATAGCTGCATGCTGTAATTACCAAGAAAGCATTTCCAAGTCATATTTTGTTTTTTGGTGTGGTGTGTGTTTTTTTCAAAAAAATTTTTTTTTTAATTTTATTGATTTCAGAGAGGAAGGGAGAGGGATAGAAACAACAATGATGAGAATCATCGACTGGCTGCCTCCTGCATGACCCCTACTGGGGATGGAGCCTGCAACCTGGGCATGTGCGCTCGACTGGAATCGAACACAGGACCCTTCAGTTTGCAGACTGACACTCTTATCCACTGAGCCAAACCAGTGAGGGCCCAAGTCATACTTTGTTGCTTCCAAAAAAGAATGCTCATTTCCTCCCTTCCTCCTTCTCAATCCTTTCTTTTTTCTAAGAAATATTTCTTTTAAAAATATATATTTCTTTTTGTTGATTTCAGAGGTAAGAAGAGGGAGAGATGGATAGAAACATGCCCCACTACTGGGGATCGAGCCCGTAACCCGGGCATGTGCTCTGACCTGGAACCGAACGATGCCCTCCTGGTTCATAGCTCGACGCTTAACCACTGAGCCATGAAGGCCAGGCCCTTTCTTTTATTTCCAGAATGTGCACCTCATACTGCACATGTATAGGAAAATATGTAAAAAAAAAAAAAAAGTCCTTTTGCCACTTAATTATGCCTTCTGTCCTGTTTTATTTTCAAAGAAATAGTTAATAACTCAATACTTTATGTAGCAAATATTAACTACTGCCCATATTTATAAAATTGTTCAAATTTAAAACATTGTTAATATTAATAAAGTTAGTGTAATTCTTAAAAAACCCCATCAAATTTAAATGTGACTTTCACAGTAACTAGGAGCATTTTCTATGTATTCTATTTCTTTTCTGCACTTTTCTTCATCTTCCTTAAAGATTAATTTTTACCTAGAATCAGGGTTTTTCTAGTTCTTTTTCTTTTTTTAATAGAGTCAAAGAGAAATAAAACAGTTATACTCAATGTGTTGAAAATTTGCATTTTTACTTCTGTTAAAAAGGGTAGCAAGTTTACAAAGTGGTGAAGATTGGTACTTCTATAATTTTATAATTTATTATTAAATGATATGTCTGTCCTTAAAAAAAGTTTTCTAAAATGAGTACATTATGCTAAAATAAAATATTAGGATTTATAACCACACTTAAATTAATAGGTGTACTTTTAGTAGAACAAATTATAGAACTAAGAATAAATACGACTTGTAGCTAAAAAATAACCATATAAGATAGAGAAAATATTTGCTAACTTTGACTCTGTTGTCATAAACTTTAAAATTGTCTCTTGCTGTGGTCCTTTAAAAACAGAATCAGCTAAACTTGAATCTCCCAGAATAAAACAAAAATAAAAACTCATAACTCTCACTTATCTCTGGAGGAGTATATCTTCGCTCTGTCTCTGGAATGTTTTTGCCATTTTGATTTAGCCTAAATATTTCTGTTAATAACAGCCTGGCATCTGAAAGGAATGCTTTGAAATGTAACTTTCTAAAGAGGAAGGAAATTATTATTTACTACATGTTGTTATATTAATTATTATTAATTGAACCAAGGCCCCTTCTACTTACACCTTTGACCATACTACTTTTCTCATAGCCAGCTCTTACTAAAAGTAGTGCTAGAGCAGGTAATCAATCAGAAAATTTTCATATTTTTAGTACCACCTAATATATTTTCTGCGTAAATACATCAATCTATTTTATTGTCATTTGTTTTATACTCAATTCTAACATTTTAAATGTTTTTGGTATGCCTTCTTTTATTTTTTCATAACCTAGTAATAAAAATTAATGGCAAATGCAGGTGAGATTAGATGGAGGACATATATCATGCAAATGTAAAAATTATTCTTTCTTTTCCACATGAGTCAAGTTTTATTTCTCAACTATTTCAACTTTTTAAATATTATAAATCTGGCCATATATTTTTAATTTAAAATATTAAATTTTAAATTTCATACATTGAGAAACATGTGCTATTATATTAAAAACTGTGATTATTTTTAAAAATTACTTTTACAGTAAAGAAGTATTTACAACCCAAATGGCTATAGTTATATATACAGCACATTTTCAAAAAGAAAATACACACTGTGCATGTGAGACAGATACATACCATGTCCATGTGTCTTGATGATTGTTTAAGAATACAGACTAGATTTCCTCCAGAAACTATCATAAGCTGTGGACTCATAAAATTCTCTCAGAACACTATATTAATATAAGTGAAATCTTAGAAAGATGCCCCCAATTAAATACATTTTTTAAGATAAAATTAAAACTCTGACTCAATTGAGCAGCTACATGTTTTTCTTCTAAGACATATCCATAAAAATCCTATGGCTTCACAAAGGATTCTTTGAAAAACTATGTGAGATTCAATACCCTAATTTTAGATGAAACTGCATAGTTTCTATTCCTGGCCTAGGTTTCTAGAAATTATGCCAATATTATTAGTGTGACATTGTAAATTTACACTGTTATGTATTGGGTCCCCTTTAACCAAAACAATTTTAGCTATTACAGTGTAATGAGGTATATTATTTGCCTACAAAATATGCCTTAAGCCCAGGTTTTCTTAGTAAGTAATACAAATACTTCATTGTAGATGTTTCTGTCGCTGCATGCAAGATTACTTTTTACTTTACAACTATATATGACCATTTAGTACATAAACGTAATAAGAAACCTTTTTGACACTAGGAGGCATATTACTTCTAGCTTTTAAATATGAAAACCAGTCTTATTATTTCTAGCTTTTAAACTATGAAAATCAGTCTTGAAGTAATGAGATGTCTATCAGATTAAACAATTTCCCAGAGTTAGATTCCATCTCCTTGCCCTATTCAATGAGAGCTCTTTAGTTTCTTATCTTCATGAATTGTATTATGTTTAACTTTTGATTAAATAACATGAAATGCTTTTTTCCTGCAGATGTGGACAAAGTACAAGAAAGCAGAAATTCAAAAAGCAGGTCTAGGGAGCAACAAAGCTCCTAATTCTATTACCCACTACATGACATGTGGGCCAAGTGGTGAGTTTCTTACTCAAAATGTAAATGAGATTAGTCTCATTTATACAAACTAACAGCATTAAGTATAAGAACAAGTGCATATTGCATTAACAGATGTAAATATTGCTTGCTTAATTAATTCATGACTTCTATCTTATTTACTAGTAAAGCAAGATGATTTGATTGCCATTGTTTTTTGCCTGTCACACAGGAAGCAAACCTTTAAGAATTATTTTTTCCTCAATTTAAATTTAATTTTAGTAGTGAGTAATGTTTTAGAAATTCCTGTTTCAGTGTGAAGTCTTTTCTTTTTTGTGGTAGGAATACAACTTTGCCACAGTGTTCTTGGTAATTGAGGGTAAACTAAATGCCACTTAAGGAAAACATGTCTGACTTTCTGTCACTCTCATTCCTATAGAAATATCTGGTGCATGCTGTTCTTGTAGTGGCTGCTCTGTATTTTATATCTCTTATCTTCAAGCTTTTCTTATATTTTCTTTCTTTTTTCTACCTTTCAACTAAATACAGAGAGAAAAGTGTCCTTCATTTTCTCAGTATGAAGCCTTTATTTCTGAAGTAACAAGACACCCAACTATAGAAATCATTTTTTTAAATCTTTAAGGAGACTTTATACAATTCTGCGTGACTAGAGCAGGCAAGAAACACAAACCTTCATTCCTTCCTTGAATCAAGGAGCACTACTGGAGTCAACTGCCAAAATTTTTAGAAGGTTTTAGGACTTACTATACATTGTACTATTAAGATCTACTGAATAAAGGATGTTCTCTCGCTAAGGACCAAGTGTTTTGAGGTTTCAAGAAGTACTCCAAGAACAACCTACTTCTTTCATCATTTGTTTATGAATTTATTCATGTTTGCTTAATGCTTCTGCTAAGAATTAGCGAAAATCTAGTGATTTATATTTAGTTGTGTAATCTAAATCAAATGCTGTAGTATGTTGTGGAATGTACTATATATCAAGATACAGAGAACCTTGGTTTTGGCATGCCAGAGTCTTATTTGGTTAGCAGACTGCATGTGTTGATATTTTTTTTTAAGTCAATTATTTTGGTGCACTGAACAAGAAATTCAGTTTATACGATAAATCTGAAAAATCCATAATGAGATGGGAGTTATAAAAAATTTACAGTGATATTAATCTTTCCATATTCCCCAATAAGCAACACTAAGCATTCACAAGTGGATCCAAGTTAAGTAAAGAGTGTTTTCCTGAAACTTTTAAGTAAGGTGGTTTTCCAGCAAATGGCATTCCCAAGATAGAGTTGCTGTATTTTAACTCATTTCCCTTCCTTAGTATTGGGTTATGTATGTTTGTTTTTTTAACTTGAGAGCTGACTGTTGCTTAAGTTTTCTTATGGCAAATATAATGTAAATAACTTACTATGATCTGCATTTTGCCAGGAACTCACTTATTATTAAGGTTATCACTTAATAAGAATTTTTCTGGTTTTGACCTTTATAATATTACATTAAAGTTGGTAACTATTATTGGTACTTTTGAAATATTTGTATGCATTTGTTACCTTAAACATTTAAAAGAAGCACAAAAAAGTAGATTTAGTTAATTTAACCCAGGGAAACATCAGTTCTTTTTGTAGTTCCAATTTTATATCACAGTTTTATTTTCTTACAAAATCAAAAAATGCATTGATACCTGTTAATGCAAATTCATTATTTAACATAAATATCAGAATAATCTTAAAGGTCTTAAGTGAGGAAGATACTGACTTTTTAATTTTAACAGTGTACTTCTTAGGCTCTCATTACCAGCTCTAAAAATCTTTTTGGAATAATTCATATTCCTGTGTGTGGTTTATGTGAACTGTGTGTTTATCACTAACCTAGATGTCATGAGAAATGTGTTGTTTTTCTCTCCTTCCCTTCCTCTCTCTTCCTTTTTTACCTCCTCCTTTTTCTCTCTCATGTATATTTATCTTTTTTGGAGGGGGTAGGCCAGTAGCTATGTTGTGATCAGAGTCTACTTTCAGAAAGACCATTAATGAAAAGACAGAATGTATAGTTGACCAGAAATTAAATGGAAATTAGCAAACCTGGTTAAGTTAGCCACTATTTAACTTAGGTTTTGCCACCAAATAGTGCTATAAAGTTAAATCACTTTTAAAGTCTTGCTGAAAGGTGCTGTGTAATGTAAATACAAAGGATTCTTACTAAAATATAGTTATTACACAACAGACATATTTAAAACGTATTCTCTAGACTTTGAAAGATCTCTCTCCATCATGACTCCCTAGATTCAAGTATCAAATTGATCATGGGCATCATGGCAGTCTAGAGACACTTGCATGTAAAAAAATGTAAATTCATTTTTAGGTGGATAAATGGAAAATAAATGTAGAAATTATGTTTTAGCTAAAATACAGTAAGTGAGTAATTTAGGTTTATATTAACTAGCTTCTAATTTGCACAACTAGGACACATCCCCGGACACTTACTGAAAATTGAAATTAATGAGTAGGGGTAGCCCGATGAGGGTGAATGATATCACAGCTTGACCTCTCCAGGATACTGATGTCCTAAAATAGAGAACTGCTCACTTAAGCAGCACATTATTCCTTCAAGTAGAAAATGCTAAGGGCAGCCTATAAAGTACTGAATCTGAGTAGGCTGACTGTGAGAAAGCCCAGTTAAAGCAACAACCAAGGGAACACTTGAGACTGCAAAAGTAGGAATAGTCTCAATTATATTCATCCCCCTTTTCATAACAATTCAAAAAAGGACTAGATAATAACCACATGAATATTTTACTTTCTCCAAAAGGTATCATTGGAAGCAGACTTAGTAGGAAGTCACTCTTTTTCCTTAAACAAAATAGTGTGGCCAACTAGAAACTAACTGGGGCCTTTTTTACTGGAGCCTGACATGCTTTTAATTATCTGGCTTTATTCTAAATCGACACCTAACCCCCCCACCTGACCCCACCCCCAAAAAACACTGAAGAATTTAATATACAGGGTAAGAGTTTTGGCCTAGAACTCCAATAAAGTGCTTCAGATCTGGCCATGTGGAAATTTTGGTCCAAGTTTTTGAACTGGTGGTTACCAAAGAGTTCACAAAACAGTTTTGTATGTAGCACCTTTCATGCAAGGCATGGTAAGAGCCTACTTAAAAATCACTGTGCATATTACAGAATTGCAGCCACCTCACAAATGAAATATTACAGCCTGCACTGTCTTAACAGTTTATGTCAGGAAGTGAAAAAGATACTGTACCAAATCTGGATTACAATGCGGAATAATGTATGCTAAATGACTTGTATTTTAAGTTACTTAGGAGAAAAGTGGTGACTTTTTTTTTTTTTTTTTTTGCTATACTTAGTCCTGAGATTTTTTTTTTTAAGTCTTGAATGAATAATACAAAAGGAGCCCATTTTATAATATCAAACTTGATGTGTACATGTTGAAATATTTGGACAATGAAAATGCCTTAAACGGAATGCTTATAAAGTTGCACTTATAACACCCTTTAACAAAACCTGGTTATAAATTGTCTTTTTCTTTTCTACTAAGGTTTCTCTTTTGATGTTTGCCATTGTACTTATAAATGTTATTAAATACCAAATCAAATAATATAAAAGCTGTAACATTTCCTTTCAGAGTAATGCTACTGAGGGATTTGAAGTTGAATAGCAAAATGTTTGGCAGTACCTAATATCAGCCACAGAAATCCAGTTTATAATGACACCATTGTTTATCTTTTTAAAAGCATCACTTTTTTATTTTAGTTTTTAACTTTGTTTTTTAAAATTAGGTTGGCTTAACATTTGCTTATCAAACTGATATAAAAAATAAAGCAAAGGTGATTTTTATAACAAATGGTTAGTAATCATTTAAAATATGTAAAATATGATTTAGCCAAGTATTCTTTCCTTTCCCTTTGCCCTGGAAAACCAATTTTCACATAACCCATAACCTTATTTAGATGATTGTGTCCTAATCATTTTGGGATGGGTTTTAGAGGTTTTGGGAGAAAGAGAGAAGAGTATTAGCTGTCAATTCCAAAATAGGTTTGAATACATTAATAGATTGTTCAGCCCTGGCTGGGTTGCTCAGTTTGTTGGTTATGGTTCTCTTCTATCCCTGGACAGGGCACATACAAGAACCAACCAATGAATGCATAAATAAGTAGAACAACAAATCAATATTTCTCTCCCTAAAAAAAAAAAAAATCAATAAACAATAGATTGTACAAATCAGTATCTCCTTTTCACTCATAGCCATTGGAAGCAGAATGTTAGAGATGGCAACCAGCCTTGTATCCTTGAGCAGGTCATTCTTCCTGGACCTGTTTCTGTCAGAGGTGGGGAAGGGCAGTTAGACCACTTATCTAAGGTCTTTGGGTCTATTCATTAAATCTTCATTTTATATGCAAAGCAACCTAAAACTTACTCTTAGAGATACAGTACAGATACAGTAGGTAAAAACTAACATGGCAAATCAGGATAAGGTTATCATTTATGAAGTGTTTCTTATTAACTCCACATCTCTTAAATCTGTTCTATATTTTATAAAAATTCTGTCATAGACTTATAGCTTCTAATCATCTATATATAGAAGTCTAAGCGACCGTTCAACCATTAGCTATGATGCGCACTGACCACCAGGGGGCAGACACTCAACACACAGGCATGGAAACATGGAACAGACTGATGAATCTCAGAGGGAGGGGGGGAGGGCGAGAAGAGATTAACCAAAGATCTTGTAAGCATACTAGAGGCCTGGTGTACTGTGTACCAGTGGGGTCCCTCAGCCTGGCCTGCAGGGATTGGGCCAAAACCAGCTCTCCGACATCCCCCGAGGGGTCACAGATTGCGAGAGGGTACAGGCCAGGCCAAGGGACCTCATCGGTGCACAAATCTGTGCACCGGGCCTCTGGTATATCAATAAATGACACGTTTTTACTTGTACTTTGCCTTTCAGTAACAAATTAGTATAAATTAAGTACAATATCTCTACCAAGTGGGAATTATTTTTTGAGTGATCAGACTTAGAGGAAAATGAGAATTCTCATGACAAGACCTGTAGACTATTTCTGTAGTCTAGTCTATGCCAGACCCTCAACTGATGAAGGGTTTTGTTTAAGTGAGGTGGAAAAAATGTCAATTTTCCTCACTCTATTTTTTAACTACCTTCTATGTGACAACTGACAATATATAATCCTGGGATCTTATACTTTTCATATGCCATAACTGAAAGGTGATGAGTAAAATTCAATATATTCCAGAAGACAGAAGAAACTTGTTCATATTCACATTTCTAACCTTTGAACAAAGACTAAATAAATCCTTCCAATGACCTGTGTATATTCTGCTACTGAGTTTTAGAATTTCAATGGTATAATGATTACAACATTTTACATCCCTATTTTGAGTGTTTTTCTAGATGAAACTTTCCTAAAGATATACTTTTATAAAAAGGTAATTATCTTATTTTTTCACTGAAGAAAAACCACTTCTATTTTTTAAAATATGTTTTTATTGATTTCAAAGAGGGAGAGGGAGAGGCTTAAAAACATCACTGTTGAGATTAATCTTCTACCTTTTGCACGCCCCCTACTGGGGATAGAGCCCACAATCCGGGCATGTGCCCTTGACTGGAATCGAATCAAGGGTCGTTTAGTCCACAGGCTGATGCTCTATCCACTGAGCCAAACCAGGTAGGGCAAGAAAAAACACTTAAAAACAAATACCAATAACAGAAATTTTTAGCTCTTGTCCTGTTTGTTTTAATTATTTTGCTGGGGAGTTTTTATTCCTTGATCCTCATTCCCCAAAGAGAACCATTATCAACAATATACTTATATTCCTCTTAATTTTTCCCTATATGTGCACTATCATATGCATAATTTTATATATGCTGTTTTTTCAAGTATAATAACTAACAAGATATGTTAATCTTAGTTTTGATGTTAATTTATTCTTAATTTTTGAGGGCATTTCTGTAATGAGTCATGGGGAATGGAGGGTGGGGAGTGGAGAGGGATCTGAGCTGACTAACACTACCTCAATATATCTTTTTAAAAACAACTTTAAGATGAAATATGCCTCCTAAAATGACTTTAGTCACCAAACCAAGGTGCTAAATATTCTTATTAACTTCTAATGCTTTTTACAAATTAGAAATAAGAAAAACAGCTTTCAGATGTAAATGTATTCTAAACATTAGCCCAATTAGTTTTTATCAAAATCCAGTATTATGGGATCATGTCCTGTCTTCTTCACAAATGTAAGAAAGTCTTCAGGGCTCAACCCCATGGTTGCAGCATTGGTCATTGGATGAAAGTATACCTTTTCATGTCCACCTTCCAAAAAAGCAGAATCCAGAACAAATTTCACATCTCCATCATCACAGAATAGTGCCAAGGGTGTGGCACAGCCTGAGCCAACTTTCAGCTTTTCTAGCATGGCTGTTTCATCAGCAAACCGCAGATTTCCACTCCCGACACCTAACTGCTTGGCAAGATCATTTAAATTAACTTGTCTATCATGAAGAACTGTCACCAGCCAATAGCCTTTTTTCTTTTTGTCTTTAAGAAATAAGTTCTTACTATGTGCTCCTTTCAAATGTTGGACATGAGGCATCATTTCTTCAACTGTAAACACCTGTAAAATGTCATATGATAAATTTAAAAATAATATGCATGTATACACACACTGCACACATACACAGTTACAATGTATTTTGCTTGCTGGGTGAAAACAGCAACGTTAGAAAAAAACAAGGTTAGGAAGTACTCAATGCTCTGGATTTCACCCATATGAAACAAGTCTTTTCCAGCTCGATTCCTCATATCAGGACCTCAAGTAATTTATCTTAGGTCAGTTCTCTATTCCAGTGTGCTGACTGACCAAGCCCTCACATTCCTAAAATACTTTTTGTTTTTTCTTTAAATTGAAAGTTTATAACAGCACAGATTCCTTAGCATCCCATTACATCCAGATCAGGTGACAACCTCCAATCTACAAGTAGGTAACCACAGTGAGGGGGAGGGGGAGGGCAGGGAATGAGACCCTGGACTAACAGAACATCAGAAAGCTGGCAATATGCACAGGTAAAGAAGGAGCGTATGTGGACTATGGGAGGGAAGAGGATCCGAGAAAATGATAGTTTCGATGTTAAATTTATAAAGAGAAGACTTTTAATGGCCTTCTCTACCCTTTGGAGATTACCATATTTAGCTATTACCATTAGCTGTTACTGAAGCTTTGGGTAAAAACGTTATGTACCCGCAGCTCTCAAGTTACAACTGGTTCTGTGAAATATTTGCAAATCTTCATATACATTAAATCATGTTAAAAATACAAAACTCTCTAACCCTGGTGTCCTGCTGGTGTGTATGATGCCTGATACATCGTAGCTACTGCAGAGACAGTTTTCTGCTTGGTGACTTTACACATAAAGTGGACAAAGTGAGCAACATCTCACAACAGTTTACAATGCACAAGTTCTCAATATGAAATGTTTCGAGAAAACAAGTTTTCTCACATAACATCATAATCCCAAATCCAGAGGGTCCTTTCCGAACTAGAATCTGGGAAATGCCTAAAACGGACGTTTCTGCGGCACACATTACCCCGGCACAGTGGCTTCTGCGGCCAGCGCCCACCCGCTCTGTCCTGGCAGTCCCGGCCGGGCTTCTCACCTCCGGGTGCTCCACGACCTCCGTGCGGATGGCGAGGGCGTCGAGCCTCTGCTCGAGCGCTGCCCGCAACTCAGCACCGGCCATGCTGCTGCTGTCGTGGCCAGCAGGAGCGACAGTGGGGGAGGAAGTGCCTGGCATCTCTGGAGGTTGAGGAGAGCGCCTACAGGGAAATAGGGCCGCCTCTGGAAGCCCAGTGCCCGCGCCTTCCGGAGGTGGGCGGCGCCTTCCGGGGGTGGGCGGCGCCTTCCGGGGGTGGGCGGCGCCTTCCGGGGGTGGGCGGCGCCTTCCGGGGGTGGGCGGCGCCTTCCGGGGGTGGGCGGCGCCTTCCGGGGGTGGGCGGCGCCTTCCGGGGGTGGGCGGCGCCTTCCGGGGGTGGGCGGCGCCTTCCGGGGGTGGGCGGCGCCTTCCGGGGGTGGGCGGCGCCTTCCGGGGGTGGGCGGCGCCTTCCGGGGGTGGGCGGCGCGCCGTCTTCGTGCGCCCTTCCCTGCACGTTCCTGAAAGCGGTCCCAGGACACAGCCTTTCAACACCTGCACGGAGGGAAGATCCGAGAACATGGTAGTTTGGCTGTTAAAGGTTGCCACCTGAGGGACGCAACCTTGAAAGAGTAATGTGTTGAGACCATCTGGACAGTAAACGACTGAACCATGTTATGGCCTCTGTATAAACTATCTGGATGGAGAGCTTGTCTTGCAGCCACCCAAGACAAGCCGCCTAAGTTCCCTTGCTTATATGGAGCGGCATGCCTTTTGGATTTCTGCTTGTCCTCTGGGTAGGGGGACCGGTTTCAGATTTCACCAGGGAAACTCCCTGAGTTTGCGAACCATCAGGGAGAGGGTTGGGGGCCAATCCCTATCCTTTTAAGACTTCTCAATTTTTTAATTATAATTTTCCCTTTACCCTTTCTGAAAGTTAACTTTTGTTATTATTCATCTGTGGCAACCTGGACTCAACTTTTTCAGAAGCAGTTTGCCTGCCTCTGGTGGGGTGGCTTCTGCTATCCTTAGAAACTTTCACTGAACCCTTGTATGAGGCCTGAAATTTCATGTTAGGGTTTCATTTATGAATTTAGGTTAAGCCTCAAATCCCAAATAAACATAGATAATCCTAGGGACGTTTAACTCTAGTGACAATAAATTTAGGTCATTTCTGGGGTGCTAATTGAGAGCCTGGAAAAGGAAGCCCCTTCAGAAGACACAACAAAGTATCCATCTGGTTCCTCACCTGCATAGGCCTTGGTGGTAACTGCACAAGAACTGATTTCACAATTTCACCCAGAATTGGCCTTAGACAGAACAATGATAAAACTTCTCAACTTGCCCTGGCTTGTTTGGCTCAGTGAATAGAGCGTTGGCCTGTGGACTATAAAGGGTCATGGGTTCGATTCCAGTCAAGGGTACATGCCCGGGTTGTGGGCTCAAGCGTGCAGGAGGTATCCATTCAATGATTCCCTCATCATTGATGTTTCTGTCTCCCTCTCCCTACCTCTCTGAAATCAATAAAAATATATTTTAAAAAATAAAACTTTTCAGTTTAACCCACTTCTAAAAACTACTGAGCCATGTTTCCCTACTAATTCTTGTTTCATCTAATTATTTGACCTCTGATTATGAACCAACTACAGGCTACTTATTACTCATGGCCACCTAAATTCAGGTCAATAACAAAAGCAAACATACTACACTAGAGGCCCGGTGCACGAATTCGTGCACTCCAGGGTCCCTCAGCCGGGCCTGCACCCTCTCGCAGTCCGGGACCACTGCTCCTAACCGCTCGCCTGCCTGCCTGTCTGATTGCCCCTAACCACCTCTGCCTTGGCCCCAGCCACTGCAGCTTCATCCAGAAGGACGTCTGGAAGGTCGTTTGGCTGTCTGGTCTAATTAGCATATTACGCTTTTATTATTATAGATTACTGAGTGCTCAGAAAACACAGACAACGGAGAGCAGCTTACCTGGAACTTTTTTTCATGTTTATTCTTTTATTTCCCCGTTTGTGAATTAGCTTTGTTTATATCTTGGCTCATTTGGCTACTGTATAAATGTTAATGGCTTTCACATTCAACCTAATTTTTATTAAGAACACTCAATTCATTAAAATTTATTTTGGCGTGTAAAGGTGGTGGGGCTCACTTTTTTCATTAGCTTTTCCTCTAAGAATGAAAGTAGAAAGCAATCAATAGCAAGATCACCCTTTGGAAGATAAGGCATATCCCGAGTGATTGTCCTTAAATATTTGAAGACTTTGAAGAATAAATATCCAAATCCAATCATGGTGACCAGAAAGTAAGCAAGGAAAGAATAATTGGAATCTGATTGTACCTAAGCAATGTAAATTATGTCCCAAAGTAGGAAAACATTAACCAAGGGTAGGATCTCCGGGGCAGCTACAAAAGAAGAATGAAAAGAGATAAAATTGGCAGTGCATCCAGCACATTGCCTACCTAGAAATCTCTTTGGGATTGAACTGCCATCCATCACTTATGCAAGGCAAGAATCCCTCCCCTAAACACACCTCCACTCCCCACCACCACCACCCAGCCACCCCATAGCTAATCCATCACGATTGCCTTTCAAGTCCTTTCCCTTGTCACCACCTCCAGCACAAGAGCCCAGCGATTTCTCAACCGGTGTGCTGCAAGAATTTTTAAACCATGCAATACCTGACTATTTAGCCAGGGCCACGTTCCCTGGTATTTTTTCCTTGCATGTGTCTTCTAAGAACGTATCCTTTCTCCCACATTTCCGGGTTTAACTTTCCTCGGAGGGTAGGCGCTCACAGCCCCAGAAGAGCAGAAATAAACTTCTAGAAAAGGAAGCGACCTGCAGAAGCGATTACCGACGCGCGGCTGACCCCGGGAAGAGGCTACAGATTGAATTAGCGCCTCCCGCGCCGGGCGCCCACCCGACCCCGGGGACGCAGACAGGGCGCCCACCTGACCCCGGGGACGCAGACACCGGGTCCCGCCGGCAAGAGCGACTCTTCCGGATTCGGACCTCCGAATTCGGGGAAGAACCGCTTCCGGCGGCACCGGAAGCCCGGTGGGGACCGTTTCGGAGACGGACTGACCGACCGTCAGTTCCCTGAGGTCCAGAAGGTGATCTGCGCCCCGTCTCAGAACCCAGAGCCTGCAGGCCTTATGCAGGAGCTGAGTGAGTGGGGTCCCCCAGCCGGTCGTCCGGGTGGCGCACGTTGTTTGACCTAAAGTGTCAGCGGCACAAGTCCTACACATCGCGCTTTTCCAGGATGCATTTCCTCCCTGCGTGACCCTGCTTCAGGCTGACCGGAGCGGTCTGCAGCCGGGAGCGCCGCGGCAGGTGCGGACCCCAGTCCCAGCCTCCCCTGTGCCCAAGGTGGTCTGGGCTCGGGTTCGAGGCAGCCAGATCCGGGCTTTCTCTACAGTGACTTCCTTTTACCTTTCAGATACGTTCCAAGGCTACATTCAGACGTTTCCACCCGTTCAGCTGCATGTTGGATATTTCCAACACCCTTTTCCAGATTCCATGAATTTCCTAGCGGCGAGAGAACGCCGAATTGGGTGTCAGAAAGCCTGGGTTCTAGTCCTGACTGCCACTAACTAGCGGTATGACATTCGAGAAGGTTCTCTCTCTCTCTCTCTCTCTCTCTCTCTCTCTCTCTCTCAGCTCTCTGGGCTCCATTTTTCTTTTCTGTAAAATGAGGGGCTTGGAATTAAGTAACAAGTAAGGTTCCTTCCAGGTTTGATATTTGCATTATTGCCCCCAATGTGTTTTTCTAATTCTGGCCTTAATTACGTATCTGTGCTTTGGTTAATCTCCGTGCAGGGCCTTTTCTCCTGTGTGCCCTTGGGAAATCTGGTTTTAGGCTCATTAAAATTACTTTTTATTTACTAAGGAGTCCCGTGCTTCCTGAGCACACTTTAGTTCTTCGTCCAGGGACTTGTGCCTAAAGAAGGTATTTTAAATGTGCCGCTCTTGAGGTGTTTGATGTGCCTGGGAGTCATTATCTGGGAACACTAGAAGACTGTGAACTCTGAAGGAAGGGACTCCGGCTTATTAAACTATGAATCAACTACCTCCAACACACTGCCTGGAAGCTGGTGCTCAGAAAACGTTTGCTGAGGAGAAAACATGTACTTCTTACATTATTTTAGTTGCTCCTTCCCTTAAAAACTGAAAAGCAAAGCTGTAGAAATGCAGAAGGAATAGAAGACTTCTATTCCTTCTTGGAAGCAGAAGGAATAGAAGACTCGGGAGGAAAAGAAGCATACTGCTGAGTTGAATTCTGTTGCAGTGTTCTCTTAATAAATTCTTTCATTCCAAGAAGGATATTCAAAAGGCATTTTTTATAGATCTTTGTTGGGTGTCTTCTTCCCTCTCTAAACTATCTGGGGGCGGGGGAGGAGAGGGGAAAATGGTGAATGTTGAAGGACAATTCCAAGTAGAGGGAGTTTATGCAAAGGTTCACAATTAGATGACAGGCCCTGGCCAGGTAGCTCAGTTGGTTATAGCGTAGTCCCAATACGCCAAGGTTGCAAGTTCGACTTCTGGTCAGGGCACATACAAGAAGCAACCAATAAATGCATAAATAAGTGGCATAACAAATTTCTCTCTCTCTCTCTCTCAATAAAAAAATATTTTTAAAACAATAAAAATATTTTTAAAAAAATAAGTGGCATAACAAATTGATCTCTCTTTTCCTCTCTCTAAAATCAATCAATAAAAAGGTTTTAAAAATAGATGACAAACCGTTGGAGATTACAAGTAGGTAAGAATAACAAAAGCCTGGGAGGGAGGAGTGAGGGGACTATTAAGAGTGTAAGAAATGAAGTGAGGTTAGCAGAGGGCAGCTGTAGCATGTTTTGAAATTGTACATTAAACTGGGGGGCCATTGGTAGTTGTGTAGCAGAGAGTTGATGAGTTCATATTTGCATTTTAGAAAAATCACTCTATTTTTAATTGGATTAGCTAATGTTTTTCAAGAGTGAAAGAAGCCCTTTATAATTTTGTTACTGTATTTCAGTTCTATCATAGTAGGAACATTAACCATAATAATACTTAATGTCTAGAGAGTAGTTAGTATGGAATCCCAGCTCTGACTAGACTGGGAGGCTCTTTCAGGGCAGGAACCCACTTTTATTCATTGTGACTCTAGTACTTTGCTTTGTGTGGAGGAGATATCCAATTAATATCTGCTAACCTGACTTAAATATTAACCAAAATACTACTTTAAAACTTTTTTTCTAGGAGAAACATGAACCAGAAGTTGCTGAGGTTGGAGAACTTGCTACGATGTCACACTGTTTGTAGACAGCTGCACAACCTAGGTCAAAGAAGAACCTTAGCACGATGGAGACGTGTGCTTTCATCTGCTTACCCAGTGTGGCCAGCTCAGCAGTACACCGGGTCCTGGCAAACAGACTCGCTCTTTGGAGCTGCTTTATCTCAATATAGGCTTCTAGTAACAAAGAAGGTAGTTGTAGATTTCTAACATTACTGTATTATTTGGTCTGAAATGAAAGTGCCTGGAGCCATGAGTAGAGGTCCATTTTGAGTATTTTGTCATTTACAGACTCTTTATTCCATAATGCTACACTCCAGGCAATAAATCTTTGTGAAGAAGGGAAGTTCTAGTTGTTCTGTAATGCTGATGAATTTGGTTACGTGGAAATTGGTGTATAACAGTGAATTAAGGATACAGGATTTTAAAATTTAGTCTGAGATTTACCTGCTTATGGGAGTGTTAATTCTTAGAAACAGAAGCTGTGATTGTGGTAGATATTCCAGAATAAATACAAATTGTCACTTAAAAGTTGTTTCTTACTTCTTCATGCGTTCTGATTTTTTAATAGGAAGTAAGGCCACGGAAGTCTCAGTTACCTTCAACAAAATCTAAAAAGGAGGTGGAAGTATGGATTGGAATGACTGTTGAGGAGCTGGCCAGAGCAATGGAAAAGGACATAGGTGAGCCACATAATTTTATAAGGAAAAATAATGGGAACATGGAATACTTGGAATCTTATTTGCATTCAAGTATGAAAATTAGACTGGTAGTTTAAAAAGTTGTCCTTATAATATTCTTCACTTTAAGTCACAAACTATAATTCATTTCTTGGCTCTTTGCCAAATATAGTTCTCTAACATTTCACTTCTAATAAAAGTGGAAATGATTTTATCTGAACTAACCTTTCTTTCTCAGAAATTTAGTGAGATATTAGATTAAGTCCAAATAATTTTTTTGGATTGAGGGACCATATTTGTATTCATTTACTTGCCCTTTGGTTTTCTATAATTTTATGATTTCCCTTTTCCCCTAATTTTGACATTATATGTAGTGTCAGCAGAAAAATATTCATAGTATTAACTACAACTTCTAATAATACTATTTCTATTTGTAAATATATAGCATTATAGTTATATTTATCCCTCATTGCACCATTGATGTATTTATTACCAATTTAGGATTGTTGGAACAGAATGAGTCTTTATTGTTATAACCTGACATTAAAATTTAATAAACAAAAATAGCCTATGATTGTAGCAAAATAAAATGACAAGTAAAACAGAGTCTTGGAAAAAGGAAAGAATTAAAAATAATAACTGATATTCATTGAACTGCTACCATGTATCAATACTTTATATTTATGAACTCTGTAATTTTCACAGTGCACCTAGAGGTAGGTATGATTATTATCCCCATTTATAGGTTGAGAAACTGAGGCATAGAGAGGATACATAATTGCCCAGGATTTCACAGCTAGTACATGATAGAGCCAGGATTTGAACCCAGGGATTTTGGCTCCAGAGCCTATGCTTTTCTCGTTCACAAACCAAATTATCTCTCAAGAATTGTTATTTTCACCATAGAAATAAGGAAATACAATAAACCAGAGAAATTTTTTTTGAGAACCTTGTGAGTAAACTTTTACCAGCACATTACTGAATAGGATGTTCTTTTAGTGTAATGGTTTGGTTATGTAAGGATGATTTTATTTCATATCTTCCAAAATCTATATTATAAAAGGCCTGTGGCCCTAACCTCGTAACAACAAAGGCTGGCGCGGGTGGGCGGGGCCACGCGATTTCATGCGCTGGGCTTCTAGTATATTTATTTATTTATTTTAAATATATTATTGATTTTTTACAGAGAGGAAGGGAGAAGGATAGAGAGTTAGAAACATTGATGAGAGAGAAATATCAATCAGCTGCTTCCTGCACACCTCCTACTGGGGATGTGCCCGCAACCAAGGTACATGCCCTTGACTGGAATCGAACCTGGGACCCTTCAGTCCGCAGGCTGACGCTCTATCCACTGAGCCAAACCGGTTAGGGCGTGGACATCTAGTATATTTATAAGGTGACTGAAAGTCTGGAAACATAAAACTACTAACTTCATTATCATAACATGTACATTTATTTATCATCCACCAGGAAGTATGACTGAAATTAAAACAAAGCACATTAATATTTACCTGGCAGGGGAGATACTATGATTCCCCAAAGGTGGTTTTCCCAGAGCGAAAACCACCTTGTTCATTGTGCTAACCCTTGAGATTTCCCCAAACGTGGGAACTTGGCAGCATAATTTGTGGTAGTGGGGAACTATGTTTGTGCTCCCCTGAAAACAAAAACAAGACAAAAAGCACATTAAATAAAATGAAGACCAAGAAAAACAAGTAAATATGTATTATATACTAGAGGCCCAGTGCACGAAATTCGTGCACGGGGGAGGGGTCCCTCAGCCCGCCCTGCACCCTCTCCAATCTGGGACCCCTCGGGGGATGTCCGACTGCCTCTTGCAATCCGGGACCTCTGGCTCCTAACCACTCGCCTGCCTGCCTGCCTGATCGCCCCTAACCCCTTTGCCTGCCTGCCTGATCGCCCCTAACCCCTTTGCCTGCCTGCCTGATCGCCCCTAACCATCTCTATCTGCCTGCCTGATTGCCCCTAATTGCTCCCCTACTGGCCTGATTGCCCCTAACTGCCTCTGCCTCGCCCTGCACCCAGGACCCAGGAACCGGACCAGCTTCGCCCGGGCCGGCCGCAGCCACAGGGGACCATGGGTGGGCGACTTTTCCCAGGCCGCAGGCGCCCAGGACTGCAGGGCAGGCAGCTTGTCCCTCTCCTGGGCCACAGCCACTGGCACCTGGGACCACGGGGACCGGGGGCCATGCAGCTTTTCCCTTTCCCAGGCCGCAGCCTGGCTGATCCCCATTCCTCTCTCACGAGCTCATTTTGCCTGGCTGGTCCCCATTACTCTCTCCCTAGTGTTGAGTGTCTGAGCCATTATGGCGTGATGGCGTGATGACCATTTGCATATTAGCTCTTTATTATAAAGGATTTTAAGACTTTCTAGGCACTCAAAATAGATAAATAAATAAATTGAATGTGTGTGTATGTTGAGATACTATGTGTGTGTATGTGCATACAGCTGAGTCTCATCATTTGGGGATTCTGTATTGGTGAATTCTCTAAAATGTATTTTGCCCCCAAATCAATACTCGCAGTGCTTTTGCAGTCAATCCCGAACATGCACAGAGGGGTGAAAATTTTGAGTTGCCTAATCACACATTCCTACTAAGGTTCAGTGAGGCAACATTCTGCCTTCTTGTTTCAGCTCTCATACTGTAAACAAGTGTAATTTTTGTGGTTTATTTAGTGCCACATGTTTTTGCCTTTCTGTATTTTTTGTTGGCGATTTCACTGTTTTAAATGGCCCCTAAACATACCGCTGAAATGCTGTTTAGTGCTAACTGCAGGAAGGCTGTAATATGCCGTACAGAGAAAATACATGTGTTAGTTAAGCTTTGTTCTGGTATTAGTTATAATGCTGTTGGCCATGAGTTCAGGGTTAATGAATCAACAATATAGTCTACTAAATAAGGGATCTTTAAACAGAAACATTTAAAACTAGGTATGTATTGATCAGCTGATGAAAATTGTATGATTACAGGCTAAAGGAACCTAACCCTGTATGTCCCCTCAGAACAATGATTTAGTATTTGCTAATTCAGTATTCATGAAGGTTTTATAGAACATAACTACTGTGAATAAGAATAATTGACTATATATATGTATACATATCTGTATATGCATGACACGTTAACTACAAGTTTTCAAAGAACTAGACAGTGATAAACTACTCAATACTAAATGTATATACAACATGCAATTTAATATTTTATTGATGATTCATTTGGTTCATCAGGTACATAAATACTCCAAATAATCATGAATATGCAGAAATTCCAATTTATATATATGCATTATATTTTAAAGATCATTTTCTTTTTAGCTTCTTTGTCATTAATTAACCTTAGAGAAACAGATAGCTTATATAGTTATTTCTCTGATTGAGTGTACTGTTTATATGGACGTTTATTAATAGAGGTCACTTTCTGAACATTTAATTTCATGAACCTAAAAGGTTTTATCTATTCCACCCAGATTTTATATATGAAGCTTTATTGAACACTACTATGGACATAGATTCACTAGAAGCAGACTCACATTTAGATGAAGTCTGGATCAAAGAAGTGATAAAGAAGGCAGGAATGAAGTTAAAATGGAGCAAATTAAAACAGGACAAAGTCAGAGAAAATAAAGATGCCGTGAGAAGGTAAAACATAACAATATATATTGGGGGAAGAAGACCACATAGTTTTATTCACACTTTTTAATAGAAAGGGTTGCCTTAAAATTTCTTTTGCAGTTAAAATGATGTTAAACTTTTCTTTGAAGTGCTTAAAGCATCAGTATATTCAGGTGATTATAAAACTCTTAAGGATTATTTTTCTAAGTTTATATATTGATCCTGAATCTTAAAATTTTTTATTTAGTTCTGCTCGTTGTTATGAAGATGTCAACTGTAGGTGTGTAGTCACGTATTTTGTCATAAGTTGTATGTATAGAAGAGGAAAATACTTTGGTCTAATGAATGCTGAATGTTAGGTTTTATCGTTAATAGCAGTTCACATAGGTAACTGCAAATCAATTCACTGGCTATCAACTGTTCTGATGTTTAAGAAATGAAATTCCTTTGCTGCTAATTGTAGGCCCCAGGCAGATCCAGCTTTATTAACCCCAAGGTCCCCAGTGGTAACTATAATGGGCCATGTTGATCATGGGAAAACGACGTTACTTGACAAACTGCGAAAAACTCAAGTGGCAGAAATGGAAGCTGGAGGCATCACTCAGCACATTGGTGCCTTTCTTGGTATGAACACAAATTATCTTACAGTGTGCTTGGGAACTCCATATATTCTTTCTTAAACCTAGTATGAAATATACAAATTCAAAGTAAAAGGAAAGGCTAAAGGTTAAAACCATTGGTTTGATGAGATGTAGAGCCGGTGGTTAATAAAGTTTATTTTGTACATTCTGTAAGAAGAAAATTATATTATCTTTTTATACTAACCCATTCTTAGTTAATGAGCTTAAATTCTCCAATGCTAGGTTGTGACAATAAATAATAGCTACCCTTTACCGAGCAGCTAGCATGTGCCCAGCCCTGTGCTGAACACCTTATATACTTTATCTTTTTTATCTTCAAAAAATATCATCAGGTAGGTATTACTATTACTACCTACAGGTAAGGAGGCTGAGACTTGTTGACTTGTTTAAGTTAAGTTACTTGGTTAAGGTACACAGCTAGTAAGTGGCAAAGCCAGAGTTTAAACACAAATCCTGAGCTACCGATTGTATACGAAATAGCCTTTGTTATTCAAGGCAGTTGTGTGCAGCTGATGTTTGCTAGTGCAGGGGAGGCTACCTATGTAATCTTCAGTGTATTCTCTCTCCAGAATAGATATTATTTGGTACATTTATGAAAGTAGTTATATTCTAGAAATATGAAGAGTTTTAGTTTGAAATTATTACATGCAGAGAAAACCCTACAGGTTTCACTGGTACGTTATCACTTTTTGTTGTGAAATGATGGTCTGTATTGTTGATTAAGATTAATGGAAGGAATAAAATCATTTTAAAGAATTAGTTGTGTGTGATAATGTCACATGTATTAGTGTTCTTGGACTCTGTTTCCACAGTCTCTCTGCCTTCTGGGGAGAAGATAACCTTTCTCGATACTCCTGGACATGCTGCGTTCTCAGCGATGAGAGCCAGGGGTGCTCAGGTCACCGACATTATCATCCTGGTTGTAGCTGCAGATGATGGAGTGATGAAACAGACGGTAGAATCCATTCAGCATGCCAAAGACGCTCAAGGTACTATGGCGAGAGCCACTGTTCTGGTTAGTGCCCGTGTTGCTCGTTTACTCTCCATGGCAATCTCAGGATTACTGTAGCTGTTTTACAGATAAGGCTCAAAGTTGAATAATTTCCCCACACACGTTACTACTTAGAAGAGTGTAGCAGGATTCAATTTGGGACTTGTGATCACAAGTACACTTCTTTCTCTACTGTTGAATTGGCATCTGATCTTCTGGCTTTCAGTGTTAACTCTCTTTCCTTTTTAATTTCTCAAAATTGCCTTTGTGGAATGGACTCTGGTCTTAATGATTTTAGGGAATATAATAAAAAGAAGAGAGTGACAAATTTGCCATAACAGAGCAGTTGGTTAAGATACATGGTATTTGTGTACCCTGACCAGGAATCAAACCATGACCTCCTGGTTCATAGATCAACACTAAACCACTGAGCCACACTATGATAAATTCTTTACATCATGCTTTCTATACCTATTCTTTTGGTCTTATCTATATGGCATGTATTTTTTTACAGTAGTAGGTTATGGATTGCATAGTGTTTGGGTTTTTTTTTGTGTGTGTGTGTGTGTGTGTGTGTTTTTAATCCTCACCGGAGGATTTGTTTATTTTATTTATTTATGTATTTGTGTATGTGTGTATGTATGTATTTATTTATTTTAGTAAGAGGGGAAGGGAAAGAGAGAGAGAGAGAGAGAGGACTTACATGAGAGAAAACATCAATCGGTTGCCTCCCATATGCACCTCAACTGAGGATTGAACCTGCAACTGAGGTATGTACACAGGACGACGCTCCAACCAACTGAGCAGCCCAGCCAGGGCACAGAGCTTTCAGTGTGTTTGTTTTCCATTTATGTTCCTTTGATACCTGAGAAAATTACAGAGTTGGTGAAACCCAAGAGAATTATCTGCTAGAATTTTGTGTGATTTCTCTAATGAGAGGGTATGTTTAGTAATAACAGGTAGAGTATAAGATTAGTTGGTCCATTCATTAAGTAAACATTTATTGAGAATCTACTATGTATCACCAAGCTAAATGTATGAATAAAAAGTTGCTGTATATCCAAAGGTAAGTTCACAGTAATGATTCCTAATTTCACCCCAGGGTAAAATGTTAGGTTTTAACAATGAGTCAATAGCTCCTAGAAAGAATAGGCAAATCATCTAATGGCACTGGAATTCAGTTAGAATTTTCTCTTGATCTTTTTCTGGAGATTATCTCCATATAATTGCTGATCTTGCTTTCAGGTTTAAGGATAGGCCTTTCTCTAACCAATATACCTTTTTGTTTTAAATCATCTTAGTGTCTATTCTTAATTCAGAATCTGCTTATAATTGCAGTTTGACATCTCACAACTGGAATCCTTTGTGTGTAGAAAGTAGAGCACAGTGGGTCTAAAGAGTGGGTCCTTTTAGGTCTTTTGTTAGGTAAGTACATCCACTGAGTCAAGAGGAAGCCAGAACAGATCGGTGTCTTCATTGTGAACACCTGGGATTAAAGGTGCCATTTGCACCCTTCTTAACTTTGTCTCTTTCAGTGCCTATTGTCCTTGCCATAAACAAATGTGACAAAGCTGAGGCTGATCCTGAAAAAGTGAAGAAAGAACTGCTAGCTTATGATGTGGTGTGTGAAGATTTTGGAGGCGATGTACAGGCAGTGCATGTCTCTGCACTTACGGTAAACGCGTAGATGATGTGTTCAGATGGGAATGCTTACAGTGCATTATGCCTAAAGAGCATTTTGACATATATAATTTCTGTTGTTGTTTAAGAATTCTCTGGGTACTGGGCAAAACTGGTTTGGCAGATTAGAAATTAGGCTCAGAAAGGTCAGTCACCAATCCAGGGTTGCATAGCTGATGGTAATGGGGTCTAAACCTAATGCTTTTCTTATTATGAGATACTTAGAATGAGAAGAATAAATAGTGAATGATGTGGGTAGGGTATTAGTTGGCTAAAGACTATTTTAAGCAGAAATGAAATACAGTTGTTAATAAAAAGTGCTTGCTTTTATAGTGAAAAACTATCAGTGTCTTAGGGCATTTAAGAAAGATTTAAACAAATAAAAATTTCACTGATACAAAGAGGAAACATTTGGGTTCAGTTTGTAAGTGATTGACTCAGTTTTTTTGGGAATTAAATTGTTACAAGTTTTATAATGTTATTTATGATGAATTCTGTTTTCTTTTAAATTACCAGTTATTCTTTTCTGTTTGAAAAACACCAAGGAAGCTCAGTACCTGCTTTGTGACAGCATTTTCTAATTCTTTTATCCTGTGCAGGTTGTTGCTAAGTAACAATTCCCATTTTTGTCCATTCTTATCATATTCCATCATTTACTCATAATACAGACTTTTCCCCCCTGATCATTCACTGAGGGATGGAGCTGTAAATGGCCACATTTTTTTCAAATAAGTCTCATTTTATCTTTATTTTTCCTAATTCTGTTACCTCCAAGATTCTTAGAAATTATGCCTTCTTTAATAGTATAACCATGTTATTGAAACTCATAAAATGCCACCTTACTCTCTTATCTTTCCACTATACCTAGATTGCTATTGCACTCTGAAAGCCATATGGTAAGATTAAAGCATTTGAAGACATGGCTACCTTTCCTGTCCAGATACATTCAGATGAATAGATAGATGTAAAACTGCTTAGGCAAATCTGGGGACATGGCAGAGATGATTCTTGGGGAATGGAGGGAGGTGGGAAATAGGGACAGCGGAGTAAGATGGGGCCTCCTTTTTCAAGGCAGATACAGAGGTCTACATTATGCAAAGAAACAACCCCAGCATTGTTTTTCAGAGCAGCATTTTATAAATTAGAATAAATACTAGGAATAAGTAGATGGGTAAACAAAGTGTTTTGTTTACAGTTGTCTCTGTTGTTTTATACTCTCTAACAACTGTGAGCAATCCCTTAGCTGATGGAGAATGAAAAATCCCTTGCCCATCAGTTCCAGTTCCATCACCAGTTATCAGCTGCGTGATCTTGGAGCTCTAGAAAGCATAGTAAAGATAGGTCATGAAAGGTGAAAGAATCATGTAATCTAGTCCTTCATTTGAGGAAAGGAGATCCAGGAAGGTGAAGTGAATTTTTATTTTTGCACAGTTGGGTAGTTACAATGGATCAAATGAAAAAATAGATGTGAAAGCTTGTCACATTGGATAGAACTTCAATGTGAAGTATCATTGTAAAGAGGGTTAGAAGAAGAAATCACAATTATAGAGACAGATGGAGGAGAGAAAGAGAGAATAAATGAAGCATGTGTTTATGAAAGGGTATTAACAAGCACCACTAATGGCCTTAAAAAAAAAAATAGCCACTGTTCGTTGCAATATCTGTCCCTGGACCAGGTTTTCTTGTTTATCTCTTCCTCCCTTCTTCCCTTCCTTCCTTACAATTGCATAATTATGCTTTTAATGCTTAAAGAGAAATATATAATTGTCAAGGATTATTTGGCTTTCTGACCCTAGTATTTACATTTACAGATCATATTAATGTATATTAACAACTTGTTTTGTTGTTAAGGGGGATAACCTGATGGCTTTGGCAGAGGCAACAATTACTCTTGCAGAAATATTAGAATTGAAAGCAGACCCCACAGGTCCAGTGGAAGGAACAGTTATAGAATCTTTCACAGACAAAGGAAGAGGGTAGGTCTAGTAAAATGCTTGCTTTTAAATAATTTTGTTCTATTGTTTTTGTGAATTGATCATATAATGTTATTTTTCTTGCATGCTATGTTTAGTCTATGAACAATATTTTCAAAGCATTTTTTGAAAAGTATTTTATTGCACTAGCACAGAGAACATAAAATACAGTTATTAGTAGACCATAATATCTATCTGTATATACCAAGTAGTCACATTTACATGACTTAAGTATTTGATTTGCTTGATTTTTTTTTCCCCCACACTGACATGACTGAACTGGTAAAGTCTGATTAGACTAATATAAAGTGGAATGAAATAGCAGTTGTTGCATTTTAGGGTTTCTAAATTCTTTATGTCCTTGCCCATTAATATAACATACTACAGGCCCGGTGCAAGAAATTCGTGCACATGGAGAAGGGGGTCCCCTCTGCCCAGCCTGGACCCTCTCCAATCTGAGACCCCTCGGGGGATGTCCGACTGCTGGTTTCGGCCCGATCCCAGGGACAACCCCCTCACAATCCGGGACCGCTGGCTCCTAACTGCTCACCTGCCTGCCTACCTGATCACCCCTAACTGCCCCCCTGCCAGCCTGGTTGCCTTCATCTGCCCCCCAACCACCAGCCTGATTGCCCCCAACTGCCCCCACCCCTGCTGGCCTGGTTGCCCCTCACTGCCCCCCTCTGCTGGCCTGGTCACCCCTCACTGCCCCCCTCTGCTGGCCTGGTCGCCCCTCACTGCTTCCCCTGCCGGCCTGGTTGCCCCACGCAGCCTGCTGGTCAGTCGTTTGGTTGTCCCTCGCTAACCCCCCCTGCTGGCCTGATTGCCCCACACAGCCTGCTGGTCAGTCATTTGGTCATCCCTCGCTAACCCCCTTGCCGGCCTGGTCACCCCATGCAGCCTGCTGTTCAGTTGTTACTGTGAGGGCATCGTGATCAATTTGCATATTACCCTTTTATTACTATAGATATTACTATAGATAGGAAGGTCTTTGGAATGGTGTTGCTGTCTTTAATTTTCCTCCCTATCAGCAAAAGAAGTCTTCTTACTGCTTAACAAATTAAAGAAAGAGAGTAGGATTCTGTCAGAACACTCAGCTATCTGCACCCTCCACTACCATCTATAATAATAAAAGCGTAATATGCTAATTAGACTGCACTGCTGAACAGCGGAACGACCAGGGCTGTGAGGGTCGAGCCCCTTGCATGAATTTCGTGCATTGGGCCTCTAGTAACTTTTATAAGAAATGTGTTGTTGTTTTTGTGGTAAAGATATGTAACTATCAAATTTACCATCTTAATCATTTTTAAGAGTATATAGTTCAGTAGTATTAAGTATATTCACATTGTTGTGCAATAGAATCTAGAATTTTTTCATCTTGCAAAACTGCAACTCTGTACCCATGAAACACTAATTTTCTCTCCCACTCCCCCTGGCATTGGCAGCTACCTTTCCATTTTCTGTTTCTATGACTTTGACTACTTTACATACTTCATGAGTAGAATTATATGGCATTTTTTCTTTTTGACTGGCTTATTTCACTTAGTATAAATGACCTTGAGATTCATCCATGATGTAGCATGTGACAGGATTTTTTTAAAGATTGCATAATATTTTATTTTATGTATGTGTATGCTGCATTTTCTTTATCCTTCCTTCCATGGATGGACATTTAGATTGCTTCAACCTTTTTAACAGTTGTGAAGAAATGTTTTTGTAGTATGAAAAACTGCTTGAGAAGTTGAGAAGTGGTAAATACATAATATTATGTATTTTTAAGTCTCAAAAATATATTCTTGCTCACTAATTATTCTAGACTATGAGTGGGCCAGTGAGACTTTGTTGGTTGAGCGTCATCCCATGCACCAAAAGGTCACTGATTTGATTCCTGGTCAGGGCACATGCCCAGATTGCTGGCTCCATCCCCAGTAGGGGGCATGTGGGAGGCAGCCAATCAATATTTGTCCCTCTCTCTCCTTTCCTCTCTCTAAAGTCAATAAACACACACACACACACACACACACATATAGGTGTGTGTGCGTGTGTGTGTATATATATATGTGTGTATATTTATATACATATATATGTGTGTGTGTGTGTGTATGTATATATATATATACACACACACACACACACACACACACATATATATATTTTGTTAATCCTCACCAGAGGGTTTTTTTTTTAATTGATTTTGTAGAGAGAATGGAAGGGAGAGGGAGAGACAGAGGGAGAGAAACATCTATGAGAGAGAGACACGTGGACTGGTTGCCCCCACATGCACCCTGACTGGGGCAGGGATTAAGCCTGCAACCAAGGTACATGCCCTTGACCGAAATCGAACCCACGACCCTCAGGCCAATGTTCTAACCACTGAGAAAACCAGCTAGGGCAAAAACATATTTTTCTTTAAATGAAAAAGTAACCTTTGCTCTACTAAGAAAGTACTATTATATCCTGATTATGGCATTAAGAATTAATAACTTTATTTTCATTTTAGTCCTGTTACTACAGCAATAATTCAAAGAGGAACATTGAGAAAAGGCTCAATTCTGGTTGCTGGGAAGAGTTGGGCAAAAGTGCGCTTAATGTTTGATGAAAATGGAAAAACAGTTAATGAGGCCTACCCCAGCATGCCAGTGGGAATTATAGGCTGGCGAGACCTCCCTTCTGCAGGAGATGAAATTCTTGAAGTAGAATCTGAGGTATATAAAGCTTAATTCCTATATATTAGCTATGATATAATGATTTTAAATAATCTATAATGTTATACCAAATTAATGTTAACTTATTAATTATTCTAGACTATGAGGGGGCCAGTGGTACCTTTTTAGAATTTGGCTGTAGAATTTTTTAAAATTTGAGATAGGATTTTTAAATTGAATAATTTCATTTGTATACAAAGCCTTCAAATGAAAGTGTTATAAATTTTTTGAAACTTACAAAATTAGTACTTTCATATGAGTTAAACTAATTTCATAGTGAAAGAAAAACAAAGCTTTTAGTTAAATAATGCCTGTTTTTTTCCCTGTAAAGGCAAGGGCACATGAAGTTGTTGACTGGAGGAAGTATGAGCAGGAGCAGGAGAAAAATAAAGAGGCTCTAGAAACAATAGAAGAAAAGCGAAAGGAACACCAGGAGTCACACCGGAAGGACCGTGAGAAGTATGGCAATTTGCACTGGAAGGAGAGAGCATTTATAAAATACCAAGAAAGAAAAAAACAAAAGTTATTAAGGCCAAAAGAGAAAGTAGAAAGAGATTCAAATATACTTCCTATAGTTATTAAAGGTAACTTTTTAAAGATTTTACTTAACTCCTTTTTGGAATATATGTATTTCTTCATTCTCACAATTAATTTGAGCAATTAAATTTAAGCCAAAAGTATCTCAGTGTTTTGGGGGGAGACTTTTATTTTTATTAAGGTATAATTGACATGTTATATTAGTTTCAAGTGTACAACATAATGATTAGATATTTGTATATACTGTGAAATGTTCATTGCAGTAAGTCTAGTTAACATCCTTCACCATACATATATTTACAGTATTTTTTCTTGTGATGAGAACTTTTTAAAAATATTTTTTTATTTTATACAGAGAGAAAGGGAAAGGGAGGAAGAGAGAGAGAGAGAAATATCAATGTGTGAGAGAAACATGGATCAGTTGCCTCCCATATGCACACTGACTGGGAATTGAACCCACAACTGGGGTATGTCCCCTGACCGGGAATTGAACTGGCAACCTCCTTTTGGTGCATGAGACAACACTCAATCAACTGAGCCAAACCAGCCAGGTCATGATGAGAACTTTTAAGATCTACTCTCCTAGCAACTTTCAAATATGCAGTACAGTATTATTATAGTCACCTTACAGTACATTACATCCCATGACATTTTTTTAATAACTGGAAGTTTGTACCTTCGGACCTCTTTCACCCTTTCACCTCCTCCCTCTTGGCGAGATTTTCTTAGTAAACATTTTTCTAGTTGATTTTGTTGTAAATGTACATTTAGTTATATTTTATTAAGTTAAGTAGATATTTATAATGCTAAACCTAAAAGTGTATTTAGTGGTAAATAGTATTCCTATTATGGTCTTAAATAGATTATCATCATTTAAATGCCTAACTCTTAACACCAATGATTTATACTGTTGCTTCATTTAGGTGATGTTGATGGTTCCGTTGAGACCATTTTGAACATTATAGATACCTATGATGCTTCACATGAGTGTGACCTTGAGTTAGTACATTTTGGTGTGGGTGATATTAGTGAAAATGATGTTAACCTTGCTGAAGCATTTCATGGTAAGGATTCCATTTCCTGTAACTGTGTTCCCTAGAACTCACTGAACCATTTGCTTCTGTCTTTTGTTGCTTGGCTTGTCGCACCTGAGATTTGCCCATCAGCACTATTCCTGTTGCGGTGGAGTCTCCGCTATCAATTACCAATTGGGGTGGATGGGTTGTGCAATGTTTTAGCCGCAGCTCCACTTGTCGTCTTTTTTTGGGGAGGGGGGAGGGGGGAGTACCATTTCTGTCCCCTCTTCCCACTCCTCCTGGTTCCCCACCCAATTTAGACTAATGAGTATTCCTAACACTGTAATCAGCCTATTCAAGTACTTTCCTTGTCCCTGATAATTTTACAGTCTTCGATAAAAAGCTCCTTTTAGTTGTAAATGCCTAGAAGGAAAGGGGACTATTTGTTGAACTTATGATACACAAAAAGGGAACTCATGACTGTCTCTCACTTAGCAAAGCACCAACACTGTTGAGTGATTAATGAAATCATTAGGAAGGAGCTACTTCATGACCTGCCTTATTTAGAATTAGATGTTAACTACTATTGAAAAGGTTAACTCAAAGTATTTTATGGACATTTACTGGTCTAGCACAGCGATTTTCAACCAGTGTGCTGCAAGAATTTTAATTTATATATATACACGAGAGGCCAGGTGCACTAAATATGTGCACTCAAGGGGTCCCGCAGCCCAGCCTGCGCCCTCTTGCAGTCTGGGAGCCCTCAGGGGATGTCCGACTGACGGCTTAGGGGAATAGGCCTAAGACGGTAATCGGACATCCTTAGCGCTGTCGCGGAGGTGGGAGAGGCTCCCACCACCACCGCTGTGCTTGCCAGCCATGAGCCTGGCTCAGGGCTTCTGGCTGAGCGGCGCTCCCCCTGTGGGAGCGCACTGACCACCAGGGGGCAGCTCCTGCATTGAGCATCTGCCCCCTGGTGGTCAGTGCAAGTCATAGTGACCAGTTATTCTGCCGTTCGGTCAATTTGCATATTAGCCTTTTATTATATAGGATTTTTAAATATATTTTTGATTTCAGAGAGGGAGAGATGGAAACATCCATGATGATGTTTCACGGCACGTTCTGATCCCGCACCTCAAGCATGTGCCCTGACTAGGAATTGAACCATGACCTTCTGGTTCATAGGTCGATGCTCAACTACTAAGACATACCAGCCAGACAAGAATTTTTAAAACATATAATACCTGACTATTTAGTCAGGGGTACTGACCTCTTTCCCTTAGGTTGTCAAATAAAAAAATGACAACTGTCAACACAACAATAGCTGTCCAGTGTGAATGAATCAAAATGATATTTTTTTTGTCAAATCGGCAAAAAATAGCTTTTGGTGTGCCACAGAGTTTTAGTAATTAGATAAAAAGCTCCTTTTAACTTTAAATGTCTAGAAGGAAAGGGGACTGTTTATTAGTCAAACTTATGATATACAAAAAAGGAACTCATGACTGTCTTTTTAGCTAAGTTTGTCACTGAGATGAAAAAGGATGAAAATCGCTGGCCTAGCATTGTACTGTGTAATATAGTGTATTGAATGCTTTCTTAATGATGAGACTTCAAGGTGGTTGTTTTGCTCTTAAGCTGTTTGTATTAACTTTTTTTCACTTAAGAGTGTTGTTTTTTTTTTAAATATATTTTATTGATTTTTAACAGAGAGGAAGGGAGAGGGATAGAGAGTTAGAAACATCGATGAGAGAGAAACATCGATCAGCTGCTTCCTGCACACCTCCTACTGGGGATGTGCCCGCAACCAAGGTACATGCCCTTGACCGGAATCGAACCTGGGACCCTTGAGTCCGCAGGCCGACGCTCTATCCACTGAGCCAAACCAGTTAGGGCTTAAGAGTGTTTTGTTGTTTTTTCCTCCAAGGTATTTGCAGTTAAATACTTTATTTTTAATTTGGCAAAATGTACAGCTTCATAGAACTTCTTTCATTTCTTAAATAACTTTTGAACTTTACCAATTATTTTTGAGTAGCAGAAAACCTAAGAGTAAATAAATCACAAAAGTTGTGGACAATAAGATTATAATAATAGAGTCATTATTAAAATAATGTAATATTTCAACCCTAATTTTTTTTTATATCTCTGGTTATCAACCCTAATTTTTTTTATATCTCAAAGCTTTGTTTAGCATGCTGCCTACACATTATGGGCACTTAAAATAATGTTTCTTAGATGAATGGATGAATTTTTAAAACAAAGACATTTTCCTTGTTAAGCCACAATCCTATATAATAAAAGACTAATATGCAAATTGACCAAACTGCAATTTGACATGCACTGACCACCAGGGGGCAGACGCAGGAGCTGCCCCCTGGTGGTCAGTGCGCTCCCACAGGGGGAGCGCCACTCAGCCAGAAGCCCTGAGCCAGGCTCACAGCTGGCGAGCACAGCAGGGGTTGGCGGGAGCCTTTTCCTCTGCAGCAGTCCAACTGCCAGCTTAGGCCCCCTCCAGCCGTCAGTTGGACATCCCGAGGGCTCCAGGACTATGAGGAGGCACAGTCTGGGCTGAGGAACTGCCTCCTCTCCCGATGCACATATTTCGTGCACCAGGCCTCTAGTAGAATTTATAAAGTGTTTTATTCATTTGAAAATTTACTAGTTTTCATGAGAAAAAAATTACAGAATTTCCTCTCTCCCCAACTAGCTTTTAATTTACATAGAAGGAAATAAAACAATTTAGATTTGAGTTTCTATTCAAAAGACAAACTGTTTTGTGCAATAGTTGTGCTATTTTATTGACTATATTTCTGATTGCCAGGTGTTATATATGGCTTCAATGTGAACGCAGGCAAAGTTATCCAGGAGACAGCTGCAAAGAAAGGAGTAAAAATTAAACTTCACAAAATCATTTACCGTCTTGTTGAAGATTTGCAGGAAGAATTGAGCAGCAGATTGCCCTGCATTGTGGAAGAGCACACAGTAGGTAAGTGTTCACTGACTGTTACTTTTAAACATTCATATCTGAAGTGCTGTAAATGACACTTGAAAGTAAAGTTTAGGGGAATGTATTTTACTGTTGAAATGTTCACTGTTCTTATATCCTGTGTTCTAGAAAAATGAATACCACACATGAGAATTCAGAGTAACTTCATATGTATTATAAATGCTTGCCCTCTGAAAAACTTGGGCCCTGAGGATACGAGGCACGTAAGGCAGTAAGAACTTGCCCTCAAGTTTAGACATGAACAACTAATTATGAAACAGATTAGACTAGGGTGGGAGGCATAAAGATTATTAAGGTGTCATGAAGGAGCCATTGATTTTGTCCTGGAGCTGGCAGAGACATCTACCATGAGAAAAAAATTTACTTCACATTTAAATATTAAAAAGACTAGAGGCCCAGTGCACGAAATTCGTGCACGGGGGGGGGGCAGCGGGGAGGGTGTCCCTCAGCCTGGCCTGCACTGTCTCCAATATGGGACCCCTCGTGGGATAACCAGCAGTTGGACATCCCTCTCACAATTCAGAACTGCTGGCTCCTAATAGCTCGCCTGCCTGCCTATTGCCCCTAACTGCTTCTGCCTGCCAGCCTGATTGTCCCTAACTGCTCCCCTGCTGGCTTGATTGCCCCTAACCACCTCTGCCTCGGCCCACACCCGGGACCCAGGATTCCCTCCTTCAGCCGACCACAGGCACCCGGGATCTGGGCTTCCCTCCCTCTGGTCAGCCATAGGCACCCAGGCTGGCTGCAGCCTAAGGGGATGGAGGGCAGGTGGCTTTGCCTGTGCTGCAGCTGCAAGTGCTGGTGCCCAGGACCACAGGGTGGGCGGCTTCTCTGTCTCCCAGGCCACAGCCAGCCACAGGTGCTGGTGCCCGGGACTGCGGGGTGGGCGGCTTCTTCGTCTACCAGGCTGTAGCCAGCTGCAGGTGCTGGTGCCTGGACTGCAGGCGGGTGGCTTCTCCATCTTCCTCGGATGCAGTGGGGACAACTTCTCTGGCTGGCTGCGACCTGAGATCATAGGGCAGGTGGCTTCTTCATCTCCCGGGCTGCAGCCAGCCTCAGGCACTGGGGCCCGGTTTCTCCATCTCCCCCAGCTCGTGGGGCGGGTGGACATGGGGTGGGTGGCTTTTCCAGCGGGCTGTAGCCTGGGATCATGGGCAGGCAGCTTCTTCGTCTCCCAGGTCGCATCCACCCTCAGGTGCTGGCACCTGGTTTCTTGTCTCCCCCAGGATGTGGGGTGAGTGGCTTCTCCAGCTGGCTGCGGCCTGGGATCATGGGGCAGGAGGCTTCTTTGTCTCCCAGGTCACATCCAGCCTCTGGCACTGGAGCCCGGTTTCTCAGTCTCCCCCAGGACGTGGGGCAGGCGGACGTGAGGTTTCTGGTGCTGGCTGTGGCCTGGGATCACAGGGCATGCGGCTTCTTCATCTCCCAGGCTGCAGCCTGCCTCAGGTACTGGGGCCTGGTTTCTCAGTCTCCCCCAGGACGTGGGGTGGGCAGACATGGGACAGGCGGCTTCTCCAGCTGGCTGTAGCCTGTGATCATAGGGCAGGCGACTTCTTCATCTTCCGGGCTGCAGCCAGCTTCAGGCGCTGTGGCCGGTTTCTCCAGGATGTGGGGTGAGCGGCCTCTCCAGCTGGCTGCGGCCTGGGATCAGGGGCAGGCGGCTTCTTGGTCTCCGTGGCTGCAGCCAGCCTCAGGCGCTGGGGCCCGGTTTCTCCGTCTCCCCAGGACATGGGGCGGGCGGACCTGAGGCTTCTGAGGCTGGCTGCAGCCTGGGATCATGGGGCAGGCGGCTTCTTGGTCTCCGTGGCTGCAGCCAGCCTCAGGCACTGACGCCTGACTTCTCCGACTACCACAGGCCCGGAGAGGCTGGGGGGTGGGGCTGCCGCCATGTTTTCAGTTTAATTTGCATACGCACTCTGATTGCCTGTGGGCATAGCGAAGGTGCGGTCAATTTACATGTTTCTCTATTATTAGGTAAGATTCTCTAGCATACTCCTTGGCCAGATTAAAGGCTAAATTTATGATGACTGAATCATTTTATGTGTTTTTTTCCTCCGCATATACAGATATTTTAAACTTCTTATTTTGATGGAAAGTTTAAATACCCAGAAAAATTACAGGAAAAGTATAGGGAGCTCTCTCCAATATACCCTTTACACAGTTCACCAATTAGACATGATCATACAGAGGTTTGTATGTTCTTGTGCTAAGAGCAGTTTGTAAAGCTAAGTTATCTCTAGCAGTAAGCAAGCACCAAATAACACTAAAAAATTCATTCATACATTATAATGCATGGCACCATGCCATTATTGGAATTTAGTTTTCAGTTCGTGAAAAAGTTAAGCTGAATCATAGAATTAGTATATAAATGACCAGTGATGATATTAAAAATAAATCAGGTGATCTAGATGATAGAGACTAGAAAATTTATCGAGGGACAGCTGAAAACTACATTTTCATGAAGTTCTAGACAGGAATTGTACTAAATCTTATCAGTTATCACTTTCTAATGCATTTTTCTCAGCCAAAAAAAAAAATGAGTCACATTTTTCTTTTATTCACTCTTTTGGTAAACACTTGTATTTTTGTATTTTCTTTCCCAAGAATTTTTTGGGTTTTATTTCTAATATTGGTCAGGAAAATAAAGTTGGTGGAGTCAAAGAAAACCAGGATTTCTTTACATGAGTTTGTATTTTTACCACCTTTCCTACCTTACAAAATGTTAGAAATTATTTGTCTGAATCTTTTACTTTCTATAATGTTCTCTTCTTCTTAAAGGTGAGGCTTCTATACTAGCTACCTTTTCCATAACAGAAGGGAAGAAAAAAGTTCCTGTGGCTGGCTGCAGAGTCCAAAAGGGACAGATAGAAAAGCAAAAAAAATTTAAGTTAATCCGTAACGGAGGTATTATTTGGAAGGGTAAGCAACATCAAAATGTTTTGATATCATGTCATCAAAACCTGACAATTCTCTGTAACTGCCTGAAATCTTTCACTTCTTGCTAAATTCCCTCCCTCGCTGGGTCTGATTGTTAGTCCCCAGTCTGATTTTACAAATTTCTAAAAAAAACTTTCCCAGTCATGTCTCCTCCACACTGCAGATTTGCTTGCTCCCATCCTTTGATTCTGCCTGCCATCTTTTATCCTGGTTTATCTCACTTAAGTCCTAACACCAGACTACATAGCACCTAGTGAAGTGCCTATTATTTATTGAATTTATGAACTATGTTTTCCTTTTTTTAAAGGTTCATTAACCTCCCTGAAACACCACAAAGATGACGTTTCAGTCATCAAAACTGGAATGGATTGTGGTCTCAGTTTGGATGAAGAAATGATAGAATTTAAAGTGGGAGATACAGTTGTTTGTTATGAAGAAAATGAAGTTCCAGCCAAGACCTCTTGGGACCCAGGATTTTAAAATTGTATTAAAAATATAAATATTAAATATTTTTGCTTTTTAATAGAACTTGTTTTGCTTTATTGGACGGTAGAATTCACTACTATTGGTAAGTGCCCAAGCAATTCTGTCAAAATAGGAAAACTTGATGCCTCAAACTAGAAATCCTGGTATTAATACAGTAAAAGGGAATTACTGGAATTTCACTGAAGGTAAGGAACTTCAAATGAATGCTTTTACTTGAGAGTGGTACCAAAAGAAACAATCCTCTCAGAATTGAGCTCCAAGGACAAGATATAGTACCAATCAAATACTGCTTGAAATCTCATTTCTCAGTGCCAACTGGACTGAGCAGTTTGATTTCGAGTTCATGCCCAACACTTAACAGTAGTGTATTCCCTAGTTCTGTACACAGCACACACCCCAGTCAAACCACCTAGGAACTCGGGATGAATTTTTGAATTGTCAATTTGCAGGCTCGGCCTTTTAAATGTCCCATGTATGAATCCTATCAAAGCCTCTTTTTAGGCAGTGTTTTAACACCAACACACAAACCAGTGTTTCAAAATTGGGGGAGGATGGTAGTTCTCCCTCACCCAGGGGTTATATGGCAATGCCTGCATACACTTTCAGTTGTGGCAATGGGGGTGGAGTGTTACTGGCATCAAATGGATTGAAGCCAGAGATGCACAAGGCAGTGCCCCCCAAAAAACCACACAAATTATCTGGTCATAGTACTGAGGTAAAAAAGAAAAACACTAACTGGTTTATCATCTAGACAGCTGATATTAAATATAATGAATGGAATTCTTCTGCCGAAGTATAGTTTATCAATTTGATCCATCAACTTTGATGCTTAAAAAATTCACTGGAATAAAATTCAACAATCAAATGTTAGTTCATGTCTTTTATTAACCCAAATACAATTACTTGTCTTCTGGTTTGTTGAAGCAATAGGTCAGACAACATTTGCCACAATAATGTCTGTCAAAGTGGCTGGCCATAAAAACTCCAGCACCACATTCATCTGAAGGGCACTCTCGGCGAAGGCGACTGATTTTGCCATTCTCGTCCACCTAAAAAGTACAAACTTGCTGTTAAGATAGTTTTACAACATATTTTGAAGTTTATTTTAAGTGAATCAAAATACGTAACCTTTTAATCACACAATGGTAGTTTTTAGTATTTACAAACCCAAGGCATCCCAAACCCTCACCAGTAATTACTACACCAAACAAGTTCAGAGCTCATTCAAGTCAAACCCCGCAAGTGGTAGACTAAGCTAGACCTGAACCCAGATCTGACTTCAAAATCAAAACCCTCGTTTAGAACAAGCAGCTAAAGATAATCCCCATTATCTAAAGTTCAAGTATTAACAGGAAAAGAAATTTTATACTAGGAGTTTGAAACCAGCGATATAAACACAATTTATTAACCTATAGGCAAAAATTTTTTAATAAGTGGGCTCACTTTGTAGTATTTCAGGACAGCCAGCTTAACCTTCTTTCTCTTATGCTTGTTCTTCTTGGGAGTGGTGTAGGACTTCTTCTTCCTTTTCTTGGCACCACCACGAAGTCTCAACACAAGATGAAGCGTGGACTCCTGTTAATGAGGCAGCATGAAACAAGCTTTAAAAACAATTACGTTAATGCTCAGGCTCCACTACCAATGGAAAGCTAGCATCACGCATCTTCTAATTAGATGCAATAGGAAGCACACCATACCACAGGAGAGGGGGTCTGGGGGGAAGAGTCTTAGCTAGTGTGCAGGGAGATTAGAGAACACTAAATCACACCTCGGGATACAACCTGCCAAACCCAGAATGCGAGAACTAGAGCAGCACTGCTCCGATGTTAACGTAGGAGTCACCGAGGAAATCTGAATCATCTAAAGCTAGCCTTATAGCATTAGGTACTTGTCAGAAACTTCAACATTTATACAGGGCCGCTCTTTCTAACAGACCTTCTGAATGTTGTAGTCAGACAAAGTACGCCCGTCTTCCAGTTGCTTGCCAGCAAAGATCAGTCTTTGCTGATCAGGAGGAATTCCTAGTGAAGAAAACCAACAAATTAGGCCACAGCAGAACAAGCCTCTGCTCAAGATTTACAAAGTAATAATCTTGAATTAAATGGTACTAGCAGCCCTCAGAGTTCGCACTGCAGGCTATGCATGCGTGGTTTTAAAGGTTTACTGATTTTACCTCACATAATCGTTAACAGTACTTAATACGGACATGCTAACAGAATCGTCATTTTGCAGATGAGGAAACCGGTGTAAAGAATTAAATAGCTCGTCCAAATTCACAGTAAGTGGAATGCACTACAGCTTGGTTCCATGCTCAAAAACGTTTGTCTAGCCCTAACCGGTTTGGCTCAGTGGATAGAGCCTCGGCCTGCGGACTGAAGGGTCCCAGGTTCGATTCCGGTCAAGGGCATGTACCTTGGTTGCGGGCACATCCCCAGTGGGAGGTGTGCGGGAGGCAGCTGATTGATGTTTCTAACTCTCTATCCCTCTCCCTTCCTCTCTGTAAAAAAATCAATAAAATATATATTTTTAAAAAACACAAAAAAGTTTGTCTACCGTGTTACTTCAAAAGATTTCACTGATCAATCTGACCTCTGCCCACCCCACCCAGCGCACGTCTGCGGGGCACCTGCAGGTCGGCTGGAGCCTCCGGAGGTTACTATGTCTGAACTAGAAAACATCACTTGCCTTCCTTATCCTGGATCTTGGCCTTTACATTTTCTATCGTATCCGAGGGTTCAACCTAAGAGTTTTCAAATGCAAAGGTATTGGTAAGACAGTAAGAAAAGAAACGCTCAATTCGAGTGCACCGAGCGGGGTGGGGGGCCTGCAGCCTCCCCAAAAGAGCTGGTCCCTCACCCGGCCGACAGGCCACCTCCCAGGACCGCACACCGCGAGCACTTCCCCAGCCCCGCGGGGGCGGCGGCGGCGCCGCACGTGCTGGGCCCGCCCGGCCCGAGCGCCTCCCGCCCATTCCGGGACCCCCGCCTTGGTCGTCAGGCCGGCACCCCCGAGGTGAGGGCCGCGCCTTCACACGGGCAGCAGCTGCGCAGACCCCCGCCGTGCTCAGCAAACAGCTCTCAATTCACGGTCAGGTTTCACAACCCAGACTCGGAAACACGCGTCTAGACCGAAAGCAGCGCCGGCCCGACATCCACCTCCGGGCCTTCCTCAGGCCTCGGCTCCCGCACGCCACCTGGCCCGCACCTCGAGAGTGATGGTCTTCCCCGTGAGGGTTTTCACGAAAATCTGCATCTTGGCGGCGACTCCACCTGAGGTGGGGGAGAAGAAAGAGACCGGTTACACCTGGGGACACAAGAAGGGGAAGGCCGGTAGGCCGCCGGCCAGGGAGCGGACGCGAAGCACACACTCACCGCAGATGGCGGATCGGAAAGGAAGAACGCCGCGCAGGCCCACACGGTTCCCGGGGCCGCCGCCGCAGGCCCCACCTCTTAGGCGGCCACACCAAGTGCCTGACTGCTATCACCGCGGCTGTCTAGCCACATGCCAGACTAGCTCGTTTTGAACCTCATTTCTTCTCGTTCTAAGCCGGGCTTATTTCTCACTTTAACCTCCAGAATGCTCTAGAGATAGTAGGTTTAAACAACTTAAAATGTCTTTAAAAGGCTTTTCTCCTAGAGGGGACGTGGCTAGGAGGGTCTTAAAAAAGGGGGTGGGGTTGAGGGGGGCCTCATTGAGGAAGAGGAGGAAACGGAAGTGTCTTCTGGGAGTTGTAGTTTCCACTGCTTGCTTTGGGCTGAGACTACTTGTCCCAAGATGCAGTTCCACACGCCCGGCTTCCCGTAGTAACTAACTCCAAGCACCGGAGTTGGGGTTTTTGGAGAAAGGGATTAAGGTGAGGAGGGAGGAAGGGCGAAGCGAAGTAATGCTTTCAGGGAAGGTGGAAACGGGTCGGAAATGACTAGGAGGAAAGAGCGAGAGACTGGGGAGGGGTAGTGGAACGGAGGTAGCGTCCACCTACTCACCGAGGCGGTTAGGAGCTGAGGATCCAGCCGTCTCCCACCGGCTGCTCCCTGGGCCTGCAAGGGAAGGAGTTCCTTGGCCAACTCCAGGCAAACTGAAAAATAGGTGATATCTCCAAAAGCTCGGCTTCATCCTTGTTTTTCCTTTTTTGCCCCGTAGTCCCTCCGCCTTCAGCCCCCAAGTCTCCGCTGGTGTGAAGAAAGTTCTGAGCCTGGTTTGTCGTGGGAGACAGTGTTCAATAGGTTGCAAATCTTAGGCCCGGTTTTCAAATGTTAAAATGAAGCCCTATGGGAAAGGAATCTGCAGAATGGCTATTCAGTTGTAGAATTTCCCAATGTGTAGGTTGGCGAAGATCCCAAGAGGAAGACTTTGGAGTCTGTGTGGGACGCTCCTGGCGCGGCGGGGAATTAGCAGGGAGTCTGTCCTTGCCTTGCCTCCCTCGGCCACACAAACCGCGGAATCCTGTCCAGCGTCCCCTCCTGATGCCATCCATCTGTTTGGTATCTCTATGCCTTCTCCTCTCCGTCCCCACCCCCAGACTCAAGCCCTCCCTAATTTTCTCCTGGAAGTTTTCAGTGCTAGCTTCTAACCTGTCTCTAGTCTTTCTCCTTTTCTAACCCACCTTCACTTTTGTCTCCAAATATTCTAAAAAGTAGGTTAGGTCTATTATTCTATTTCACCTCCATAAGAAAATCCAAATCCCTCACTATAATATTCGGCCTCCGGCTCCCTTACATCCTAATCTGCCCGACCCATTACTTGCTTTATAGTGTTGAGCCGATGGAAGTTCCTGACAGGTGCTCCCTCATGCTTTGGCGCTAAGGAAGAATCCACTCCTTCTTCCTGGAACATTCTTTGTCCCATGTTCTCCCAACTAGTCCTCACCTTTACAGCAGAACTCCTTGAAAGAGATGTCTACACTCATTGTCTCCAAACCTTCCCCGCTGTTTGGCTGTACCTACTCCTGTCAGGCTTTTGTACCCGCCATTCTACTGGAATAGCGTTTGTGGTCACTAATCACCTCCATGTTGCTGAAGTCAGGGGTCAGTTAATCTTATATGATCTGTCAGCAGCATTTCACACAGCGGATCACTCTCTCCTTTGAAACACGTTCTTCACCTGACTTCCAGGGTACCCCTCTCACTTCTTCCTCTGGACACTCCTTTATCGGCTCTTTTGCTGCTGCCTCCGCAACTACCAGACCTCTAAACTTTGGAGTACCTCCCCCAGCACTAGTCCTTAGACCTCTGCTTTGTTTACATTTCCCAGGACATTTTCATTCTGTCTCATAACTTTTAAATACCACTTATTATGCAAATGGCTTATAAACTTACCTCTCATTCCGATTACTCACCTGAACTCCAGCTTCACATAGCCTGCTGTTTAATTCAACATCTCCCAATAGGCAAGCCCCAGACTCCTGATCTCATGAAATTGCTCTTCCCATATGCATAAATGGCAGTTCCCATCTTTCTAATCTATAAGGCCAGGAACTTTATGGTCATCTTTGACTGCTCTCTCATCCCTACATCTCATCCCCTCAGCAAGTCCTCTTGGCTTTGTTTTTACATAGTATATATGCAGAACGCGTCTCACCACCGCCACTTACCATTCTGATTCAAGCCACCGTTATCTTCCTCCCAGATTATTGCAGGAGCCTCCTGACAGTTCTTCAGGCTTTGGCCCTTTTCTTCACAAAGCAGCAAGAGCAATTCTTTGAAAAATGTGTAAGTCAGCTGTCACTCTTGCCCACAGTCCTCCAATGGCTTCCCATCTCACTCAGAGTTAAGCCTAAATTCCTATAAGTGAGGCTGTTGCTCCAGCACTGGGGTGACTGGAGTCTCCAATCCTCTTGCCAAATCTGTCACAAGAAAGGGCACCTCTTTCTAAGGTGCACAAAGGTGCCCATGTGCAGGTAGGGGTCCTGCCTTCAAGGCCCTGAACTTGATCTGGCTGCTACACCTCTGACCTCATCTCTTTATTCTCTCCCTTTCTCACCCTCTTCTGGCCCCACTGGCCTTCTTGCTGTTCCTCAGACTTGCTTACTGCCTTGAGGCCTTTGGACTTGCTGCTCTCTCTGCCTCAACCTTTCTTTTTTCCTCTGGAATCTACATGACCTGCTTTTGTCAGATTTCTGAAATGCCACTTATCAGTGAGGACTTTCCTCTTTCCTAACTTAATGCTTTATATAAAATTGCACCCTCCCACCCTCCTTACTCTCATTCCCAGTTTCAATTTTCCCCATGTGGCTTATCCCCACTTGTCATACTATGTTTTTACTTTGTGTTGTCTCTCTCTCCTTGAACATAACTTCTGGGAGGTTAAAAGCTTTGTTTTGTTCAATGCTATGTCTCTAGCATCTAAGATAGTGGCAGACACACAGAAAGTGCCCCTAAATATTTTTAAATATATTTTTATTGATTTCAGAGAGAAAGGGAAAGAGAGAGAGAGATTAGAAACACCAATGATGAGAGAAAGAATCACTGATCAGCTGCCTCCTGCACACCCCACACTGGGGATCAAGCCCACAACCCAGGCATGTGCCCTCACCTGGAGTCAAACCATGACCTCCTGGTTCATAGGTTGACGCTCAACCACTGAGCCACACTGGCAGGGCCTAAATATCTACACTAATAAAAAAGTAAGATGCAACTTGACTGTACCTTCGTGACGCCCACCAGCCAATCAGGAGTGCGTATGCAAATTAACCCAACAAAGATTGTGGGTTAATTTGCATATGCAGGCACCACCCCAGCCGCTCTGTGCCTCTGGGCAGCGTGGGAAGGTGGAAAGGCGGCTCCGGCCGGCCAGAGTGAAGGTGGTGCCAGCAGCCAGGGGAAGGAAGGCCCATTCTTGCACGAATCTTGGTGCATCGGGCCTCTAGTTTATTGAATAAATAAATATGGTATAACTTAAGCATTGCCCTAGATGTGATTCCTTTAGATGTTGTCCCTGATGTTTGATGTTTTCCTGTCCTCTCCCAGGGGAGATACCTAAAAGATAAAGTTTATGGTACAAAACCAGCAACAGTCAATGAATTGTGGGCCTACAAATACTGAAGGAAATGATTCTTGATGTTTGCAATTCCATTGCATTGTGTTATTAGCAGTGCCTGGACCAGAATGGTCATCAGTTTGAAAACATGTTGACAAAAAAATTATTTATTTCTGTAAATTCCTTTAAATTCTGAAAATGAAAGCTGACTTTATAACCATTCAAAGTGTATGTACATTTGGGGGGATAACCTGTATATGCTCGGTTAATAAGTAAAGAGCCCCTTATTGAGCGGTGTTTGGTATTTCTATCCCAGAGGGATAGCATGTGACAGAATAGATTAGACCTTCTAATTCATAGGTTGAATCATTTATCTCAGATCCATGGCACATTTTTTTACATTTGTTTTAGATGAATATTTGACAATTTATTTTAAGCTTTAAATTAATTGATGGTCTTTTTTTCTTTCAGGCCTATCAAAAGTTTTGGCTTTGTTGCAAAAGCAAGACAAGAGTTAACTTTTCTCTGTTGAATAAGTATTGCAGATTATGCCATGTCGGTTCAAGGAATAAATAAACATGCAATTATCCCTCCTATCATTAGTAGATGTGATAAGGAATTTTTGGAAAGTATGCAAAGATACATAATTACAGAAACTAAAAGAGTGGGCTGTAATGAGGAAGGACCTGCTGATGAATATTACATCATATACCGAAACGTTTTTGATAAGGTATCAATGCTTTTAAGACAATGGATTTTCATGGGGAAGAAATGTTCTTTCTTTTCTTTTTTTTAAAAAAATATTTGTATTGCTTTTAGAGAGGAAGGGAGAGGGAGAGAGAGAAACATCAATGATGAAAGAGAATCTTTGATTGGCTGCCTCCTGCACACCTCACATGGGATCAAGCCCGAAACCCGGGCTTGTGCCCTGATCGGGAATCGAACTGTGACCTCCTGTTTCACAGGTCGACACTCAACCACTGAGCTCTGCTGGCCAGGCAGAAATGGTCTTTCTTGATGACTAATACTCCTGTCTTAGTAACACCATACTGCTTGTTTAACTACATCTGTCAGTTTTGAAAAGTTCATCTGTTTTGTTAGAAAGGGGAGAAGGAAGAAAATGCAATGCTGCATTTATCACTAGACAGTTGATGAATGTTTCAACTGTTTTGGCTTAAGTGCAAGCTATCAGTTTTAACATTTTTATCAGTTTTTGAGCAACACCTAGCGTGCCCTGTAACAACATTTTGACCCTCCATCTGAAAGTATTAACTGATTTGTGAGGGATTGGGCTGTAAGCTTGTTTTGGGTTTATGTGTGGTATCATTGAAGTCTTGGTCTAGATTTGATCTACCACAGCGATTTTCAACTTATCTCATGGCACACATAAACTAATTACTAAAATTCTGCAGCACACCAAATAATATATTTTTTTGCAGATCTAACAACAACAAAAAAGGTATAATTTTGACTTAATCACACTGGACAGCTATTGTGTTGGGTGCTATCATTTTTTTTTCTTCATTTTTTTTTGAGGGAAAGAGGTCAGTGCCCCTGGCTAAATAATCAGGCATTGCATGTTTTAAAAATTCTTGTGGCACACCAGTTGAAAATTGCTGACCTAGCATATTAAATTGAGATCCCTTGTAGATTAGAGGTCTAGGTAGATAGGCACAGTAAACAGGGGGTTTGACTAGTTGAACATTGGAAATATGGAAATGAGGCTAGAAAATGCTGTGGCTTATATAACATTTGATTTTGTTTTGCAAGGTTTTAGCAATACCCTTTTTTCTTTTCTTAAAAATATATTTTGATTGATTTCAGTGAGGAAGGGAGAGGGAGAGAGAGAAACATCAATGATGGGAGAGAATCATTGATCAGCTGCTGCCTGAATGCCCCCTACTGGGGATCGAGCCCAAAACCCGGGCATGTGCCCTTGACCGGAATCAAACCTGGGACCCTTCATTCCACAGGCCAACACTCTATCCATTGAGCCAAACCAGCTAGGGCATGAGGCTGTAAGAGGATGAGGAATCATGGAGACTAGTAAAATGAAGAACTAGTCTAAAATGAAGAATTCAGTCTAAAGCTCTTGCTGTTTGTTGCCATTAAGGAATGGTGGTTCCACGTATGTAGTTTTTTCATAGTTTTCAAGAGAAGCTGGAAATACGGTTTTCAGGTGAAATTTACTAAATTTTAAAATATTTTGTGGGTCAAGCAAAACTATTCTACCTGTGGCCTGCCAGTCTGTCTTCTTTATTTTAATGCAGTATCTGCTAGTATGCATTCTCAGAAGTTCCTATGAGTGTTCTCCTGATATCTATTTCTTCTAGCAGACATATATGGGAGCTGATCAGTGTATCACTACAAATCTATTTTCTATCCACTAATGCAGTGGTCGGCAAACTCATTAGTCAACAGAGCCAAATATCAACAGTACAACGATTGAAATTTCTTTTGAGAGCCAAATTTTTTAAACTTAAACTTCTTCTAACGCCACTTCTTCAAAATGGACTTGTCCAGGCCGTGGTATTTTGTGGAAGAGCCACACTCAAGGGGCCAAAGAGCCGCATGTGGCTCGCGAGCCGCAGTTTGCCAACCACGGCACTAATGTATCCAAGCTGTCTTGGATTGTTGTAGCACACCCCATAGGTGTGTGGAGTGGACGATGGCCAGGAACAGCAGGAGGCTTAGTTTGAAAGACCACAGAATCCTGGCTTCTATTTTATTAGGGGTTTTTGGGTAGCAGTCCTCCTAATTGGGTTGATCGGTAGTATGGTCTTGCCAAAAAGACGCCCAGTATCTCCCACTCCGATATCCTCTCCTGGTACTTGTCATTGATCAGTAAGCTCCTCATAGCATTTCTTGAGAGACCAGATGTCTTCCTGGATAATTTTTTCTAGATATTGTCTAGCTAACAGAAAACTAGTAGGGGATACTAGAGACTAGAGATGTGGCAGGAATAGAAAGCATAATTGTGGCTTTCAGAGAAAATTTTGGATTGATCACCTCTGTTCTCTTTACATATCTGTCCCTTCTGAAATCTTCGTGAGCACAATTTGAAAACCATAGATTTTAAATTATTTTAAATATTTATTTGTTTTTGCATGGGTATTGTATACACAAGATTAGCAAATAAATAATAAATAAATAAAAAGAACTAGTAAAGAAAAGTATACAACCAAAGGTCAGCTTGTTATCTTTCCCTTTCCTTTTCTTCAGGCATCCACTATTTCTATTTTCTTCCATTATCCTTCCAAAGATATCCTGTACTTTCACACCATTGGAAACCATGAGTGAATAGTGATGAGGGATTTCCTACAGTTTTACTTGATACCATGGGAATAGGAATGCAGTATTAGACCTGGTATTGGTTTTAACTAACATCATATAATGTATGTGTTCATACCAAGTAGAGAAAAATATGGCATTTTTTCTCTCATATTTAAACTCACAGGACTGTAATAATTTACAAAGAGTACATATTCAGGAAATACTGTTTTTAATACCCAGTGATATTTGTAAAATTTGAGACTTCTAATTCCTCATCATGTTTTATTTAAAAAAAATAATCTATAATGCTATTTGCAAGGCTTTTGATCCATAGTGTTCTAGAAAAAAATTTAAAACTATAGGCAGAAAATCATATTTCAGGTAATAGAATATGTCACTGCATACAAATCCATTCTTACTTCAATCAAAAAAGAATATGATGCCATCATTGCTACAATAAAAAGAGACCAAAGAATTGCATTTAATCTTCATGGAAGACTTAAAGTTTTGGCAGCAGAGCCCACAACATTGGTGTATCACAGGAAAAGAATAACCCAACTTGAAGCAAAGTAAGTATATTAGCAAATAGCCCAAAAGGTGATCATTGTTACTTGGTTATGTTAACTAGCTAGTGTAACTATAACCAGTGGTTTTCAGTCTTTTTGATTATTTAATTTAAAGTCATGTTTTCATGTTCCCCTTCCTACCAATTTGAAGTAAAGTCTGTTGACTTTTTTTTAATCTCAGGGGAAGAAAGGGAGGGAGGGAGAGACAAACATCCATGTGAGAAAGAAACATGGACCAGTTGCCTCCCATACAGACCCCAACTCTGACTTGGGTTTGAACCCACAACCTGGGTATGTGCCCTGACCAGGAATCAAACCCTGGTACATGGGTAACGCTCCAACCAACTAAGCCACACCAGCCAGGGCAGAAAGTCTGTTCAATTTTAACATTGCTTTCTTTCACAAGCATAAGTATATTTGGATGAGAGCCAAAAGAAATTTTATTTCCACAGTCCCTCTTTCATAAATACTGTAAGCTCTTGTTCCAAGCAATCACTAGTTACCAAGAGCTCTGTAATAATCAGATGCAGACAGCCTTATCTACTGACAAACTTGTTATTAACTTGCCAAAACCGTTGTGGCATTTATGTATCTAATTTATTTTAGTCTGTTATTTTCTCCCTGGGTCACATATCAGTGATAAGTGAGAAAGTAAACTTCAAATAATGCTTGAAGGAAGTTTATATCTTCTTCTTGGTCTTTAAGATCCCCATTGCAGGAGGAACTCAGTTTTATCTCAGAGGAGTGCTTTCATTCCTCCAGCTATAGGATCAGAATTACTACAGTAGGTTGAATAATGGCTCCTAAAGATTGCAGGTCCTAATCCTGAGGACCTGGGAAAGGGGTCTTTGCAGATGTGATTACATTGAAGATCTTGAGATAGGGAGGTTTTCTCAGATTATCCAGGTGGGTGTTACAAGTGTCACAAGTTTCCTAATCTCAATCTCAAGGGTTCTTATAAGAGAGGGCTGAGGCAGTGTTGACGAAGACCGAAGGGGAGAAGGGAATGCGACCAGGAAGCCAGAGATGGAAGTGATGCAGCCACGAAGGCAGCATTCCCAGCAGCTGGAAAAGGCCAGGAGCGGAGTCTCCCCCAGCCGGTCTAGAGGAAGCATGGGCCCGACAGCACTCTGGTTTGGGCCCAGTGATACTGACTTTGCTGGTCTCCAGAACTGAGAGAAAATAAATTTCTGCTTTTTTAAGCCACCAAGTTTTCAGTCATTTCCTATGGCAGCCCTAAGAAACGGATAATTACTTCGAAAAATAAATTTTCAATGCAAAGGTAATTTTCAACTAAAGGGAATAGATACAGTGCTTTGTGGCCAGATTATTATGTTTAACACTTATAAACTTCCAATAAGGTTATGAGTCATAGTATCGATGCTCTGAAAGAAAATTGTTCCTCACTGTGAGGTTAGTAAACTTTTTATGGGGCACTGTTTTGTAAATTTCCACCTAAATCCATAATGGTTCAAAATGACAATTAGGCAAAATAAAATAGTGATTTAACCTGTTTTATTATAAATATTACGATTAAATAATTAAGTTAGTTGAAAGTAACATAAGAAAGCCTTTTTGTTTTCCAGAATGAAGGTTATTGAAAATAATTCCTCAAACATTCAATTGCAAATAGACAAAATAAAACAACTTAGGGCAGAGTATGATGTGAAAGAAGTAAAACATTTTCCTTTCTCCAAAGATCCTTCAAAACCTATTCCAGGTACTATATTTTGTGTAAAATATTTAAAAGAAATTCTAACTGTTACCAGTTATTACCTATTACACAAGTTAATATGTATGTGCTATGTATATATCTTCTGAGTACAACAGGACTTTATCCATACTTTACAAACAACTTTAGCCAGGACTCTAGATAGAAAGAAGAGAATGAGAAAACCCTAAAAGATTAAGAGTTCCAGACTGACTGGACTATATACAGGATATTCTTCAATTGTGGTTCCTGGTCAACATCAGCTTAACTGGGAACCTGTTAGAAATGCAAATTCTTTGACCCCAGTGTAGACTTACTGTGTCAGAATTCTGGGCATGGCACTGGGGTGAGGTGGAGGTAGAGCCTACCAATCAATGTTTTAACAAGTTCTCAGGTTAGTCTGATGTACTCTAGAGTTTGAGAACCCATGCTATAATACATGAAAAAACTGTAGTGTGTTAGTTCTGGTGAATATTGTTGATTCATATTTATGTCAGCATTCACTGGTTCCTCATCTTCAGCTAAGCCACATTTTGAGAAATTGTAGTGTATCCTGAAAAATTTTTTTTTCTAATATTTAATCGGGAGGTTTTCTCAAACGGGCTCAGAAAACTTTTTTTGCTGGATGAATGAACAATGAAAGGAGAGAAAAGTGAGGACAAGTGAATCTGGGGAAGTGCATTCTGTCTCTTGGAATTTATTCAGGAAGCTGAGAGGTTTATATGATGAATATAGAGGAATTATAAACATTCACCCTGGGACAAGGATGGCTTTGAGAATAGATAACTGTATTCAAAACTTTTATGGATTTCAACTAGTGTTTACCCAGAAGCAGAATCAATAGGTGGAAATTTTAGGAAGTAGGATTTGGATTCAGTGGAAGAAGCTGTGTCATGAAATAATAAGCTATTCCACACCAGAGGATTTCAGCTGAGGTTGAATGATCAATCAGCCTGTGTTAGGTGGAGGCAGGGGCTAGATTTCCTTTCAAATGTAAAATTATGACTAACAAAACATAAATAAGATACATATGAATAAGTACAGAATAACAGATAAATTGATTAAATGCCTAGAGGATTTTGGGTAAGGTAATGATCAAAATTGAGTAGGATTAATCCAAAAGGGTTTCTGGAGGAAAATTTTGAGATATGCCTTTAAAGGCAACAATTAGCCTGAATGAGAAGGGAAATCATTTGGCGTGTGCATGAATAATGAGTAGAAGGGGCAATTAGAGAGTGAGAGAGGACTGAGATATGGCTGGCACTTATAAGTTTTTCATTGGAGAGAATAAACATTACCCTGGGGTTAGCAGGAATAGTTTAATGGAAGATTTGGATAGAGAGAAATTACTGGGCAGAATCCAGAATTCATTCTCTAGAATTTTCATGGGTATGTTTAAAAACTGCTAGCCATTTAAAAAATGTATGTTAATTCCATTTATGTTCAGTAAATGACAAGTTCATGCTACCATTTCTCAGTCATTTCCTGACATAGAGAACTCACTGACATATTTTGCGTTTTTGCACAAGAGTCCCACCCATGGCTTGGCTGGTTTGATTTGTTCTCTTTTCCCATAGGCATGATTCTCGAAGAATCCTTCAATTTAGATGCTCTCAATAAATACCTGAAACATCTGGAAGATAAATATGCAGAAATTAAACAACTAATGTCAAAAAAATATGTCCCACTTCAGAGGAAGGCAGATTTAGAGGAGGAAATGATTGTGATAGTAAAACGGCAAGATGTAGCTGAAAGTCTGAACAAAGAATTACAGTTTCGGTATGCAAGTCTATTATTTTTAAAGTTTGAAACTTTTATATGTGTTTTATTCTAATATTACACTTTGATTTTAGATTCAGTATGTTGTTGATGTTTTTATCTTTATAGTCATCGAAGACTGCAGATTATTTCATATGCACTTACTTTATGGGTAAAATCTGATAAGAGCAGCTCATTTGAAGACTTCGTGAAACAAATTGAGAAAATCCAAGATTTACACGGTAGTTTATTGATATATTTAAGTAACACAAATAATGGAAAACATTACTTCTTTCCCCAATGCACAGAAAGCTAATGAGTGGGAATTTTCCTAGATAGAGTTTAAGGAAAGCAAAAATGTATTTATTTCGGTTAGGTCTCTGTTATCCTATGGGCTTCTTCCTCCAATAGCTGACAGATAATTGGTAAAGAGTAGACTTGGTGAACCAAAGATATAAAAATCTTAAAATAAGAAAAAAGTAAAGGGAGGCACTCAGTCTAGAAGAGGTTGATGCTATTAGGAACCATAGCATTAAGTGGTTGGTATTAAACATCTGCATGCTTATTATTTTCTACTAGAGGCCCATGCATGAAATTCGTGTGTGTGTGTGTGGGGGTGTCCCTCAGCCTGACCTGCATCCTCTCCAATCTGGGAGCCCTCAGGGGATGTCCTTCTGATGGCTTAGGCCCGCTCCTCTGAGGGAGCGGGTCTAAGCTATAGTCTGGCCTCCCTCTGCAGGAGGCAACTGGACTGATCAGGGAAAGGCACCACCCCCATCACCCCGCTACTGCTGCCACAGTCAGCTGCCGCAGCTGCCAAGGTGTTTTCATCAACACAGACTCCAGACCCTTCACCACGAAAAAATGACAACTTTCTTTAGGCATTTTCAAGATGTCTCTTTCATAGGATATGACATTTCTTAGCCCCTCCAGCAGCAGACCTTCGTTTTTTCCTCCAGGAGTGAGGTGGAAAAACCCTAGATCACCTTCTTGGATTCTTATTACCCAAGTTACCAAGAACGCTGTGAGTGGCGTATGGGGAGCTTAGCCAATGAACAGTCAGAAAAGGTGTTTCCTCTGCAGCTCACGCACAGAGGCGGGACTGCCAGCGCGCCCCAGTTGGCAGGCCCTGTTCTCTGCAGGCCTGCTCGCTGCCATGGCAGCTGGCAGACAGGCACTGTTCTCTGCTCTCTGTGGACCTGCCTGCTCGCCACTGTGGCAATTGGCAGACCCTGCTCCGCCCTGCTCTCTGTGGGCCTGCGCCATCCATGGCTTGCCGCACCGCCTCCCACCCACCTGCACACGCAGCCTCCTCCTGAATGGTCGTGACTGTTATGGCATCCTGGCTAATTTGCATATTACCTCTTTATAAATATAGGTTAATGTATAACCTTAAATATCATCTGGTGGATCTTTTGATATTTATAGGTAGCCAAAGCTTTATGGAAGGGCTATTGGAAGATGATCCAGGCAAGGCAAAAGAAGCTGAAATTTTGCTTTCCTACATTGAAAGGCAAATATTTTAAAAGCTTTGATTTTCCTTGTTAAAATAATATTGCAATAATTTAATATGTATTTAAATACTTATTAAATACATCTTTAATATTTATTAATTGCTTAGTATTTATTTAGCATCTTGATGAGCTATAGTCTCTAGCTTTTGTATCTTTAAAATTTTACCCTGGTACTTCCCATTTATTTGTTATCATAGTCTTTTCAATGATCTGAGCAGTTATATGCATGGAATAAAATAACATTGGGCCATTGTAAATTGAAATGGAATAACCGTTTCATCTCTTCTGCATGCATGATCTAGACATTGCAAAAAAATTTTTTTTTAACTTCTAATAAACAAATTAGAAAATAAGGTAGAATTTTAAATGATAATTCTCTGTGATAAAATACTAGATTGGGCCCAGCCAGCGTGGCTCAGTGGTTGAGTGTTGATCTATGAACCAGGAGGTCACAGTTCGATTCCTGGTCAGGGCATATGCCCAGGTTGTGGGCTTGATCCTCACTCAGTGTGGTGCATGCAGGAAGCAGCCAGTTGATGATTCACTCTCATGATTTATGTTTCTATCTCTTTCTCCCTCTTCCTTCCTCTCTGAAATCAATAAAAATATATTTTAAAAAATACTAGATTAGTAATCTAGGAAATATTTCAGAGAATATAGGTGGTTTGTAGTGTTGATTTAAGTTTTATTTATACTTTTCTTGCATTCCCTCATCATCAACTTGATGTTAAAAAATATTTTCCTAAATATGTTTTTATTAATTTTTAGAGAGAGGGGAAGGGAAAGGGATAAAGAGATAGAAACCTCTATGAGAGAGGAACATCCCCTCATATGCCCCCCACAGGGCCGGGGGGTGGTTTGAGACCACAACCTGGGCATGTGCCTGGACTGGGAATCAATCTGTTGACCCCTTGGTTCCTGGGTCAATGCTCAACCACTGAGCCACACCGGTTGGCATATTTTTGCCCAATACTTTATTATTTATAGTGTAAAATAGAGGCTTAAAGAAATTTAAGACTTCATTCTTTAAGAGGTTAATTCATAGGCTATAAGGTCCATATGTAATGAACACATTTAATGTTCCTAATCTTACATGTGAAACAGTTTTCACTTGTTGATTTGCATGTTGATATGATACAAATAAGGAGTGAAGATTATTTTTTTTGGGGGGGGGGCACCAAAGCCCATTATTTCCTTACACTGTGTGCTTCTCTAAGTCTGCCAACTCTAGATAGGAGAGAAAAACCCTTGTTGAGGTTAAACATTTTATGTATTTTACTTAATATTACTTTGATATTTTTCTCCTCTGGGATTCCACATTCATTTGCAACACTGTGTAAATTGGTGTTTGCCATAGTTTTATTAATTGTGAGGTGAGGGCTGATTTGAAGATATTTTGCCCTAGGAAGAGGAGTAGAGGCTTAAGTTATTTGAACTATTATCTTTTCTCCTTGTGTTAATCTCATATTTAATTGGGAGTCTGCTGAGCAACATAAATTCTGAATACCAAGGGTACTTCTTGATCTTCAACTTGGCAGCCTTTGTGTTCATTTAATATTTCCCCTAGATGAGCCTCTAAGCAGATTATCCTTCTTTTCCCCGACACCCCCTCTTATCTGGAGATGATATGAGAGAAAAAAATCTGAGCTCTTTGTAACTTCACCTCAAGTTCTGTTCATTTGCTATGGCTGGCTATAGAGTACTATAGGAATAAAGTACAGGATGAGGTCCATAGTCAGCTGGCAGATGAGAGTTTTTTCTGAGGCTACAAAAATGATAGAATATTAGGGAAAGAAGTGAAATAACCTCTTACAGAGTGACTGAATCTCATTATCATTCATTAGAATTGCTTTTCTATATTACTATGCCACTGTGTTTAGTATATATTAGAGATTTCTAATAAGTTTTCTTTTTGCTATTTATAATGTATAATGAAATGTAATGTCTGTAGGTTCAATGAATTAATATCACTTGGTGAATATGAGAAGGCCGCTTGTTTTGCAGCAAAAAGTCCTAGAGGAATTCTTCTAAACATTGGGACAGTGAATAAATTTAAGGGTAAGCATTTCTCTCTGAACCTTCTATATGTATGCAGCTATACTTTTCCCCATGATAGAATGGAAAGAGTATTGAACTGGGAGACGAAAGATCTAGGCTCCAAGTCTTATCTCTACCTTTTACTCAGTTTCCTGAGCTGTAACAGTACAAGGGAGGAAGATGGAGAAGAAGAGAGGGAGGGGGAGGAGAAAGGCTCAGGTGTACTCCTGGGAGGGAGAGTGTGCAGTATTTGTGTTTTTATTAATGAGTTGCAAGAATTCTTTCTATATTCCCTTATCATATAGGACTAGAGGCCCGGTGCAAAAATTCGTGCACGGGTGGGGTCCCTCTGGGTGGCCTGAAGGGATTGGGCCGAAACCCACAGTCCAACGCCGCCTGCAGCTCCTACCTGCCGCTCCCACTCATCCTGGCCCCACTGTGCCTGCCGCAGGCTCGCGCCCAATCAATCCCGATCAGAAGAGGCTCGCGCTGCCACAGCAGCGCTCGCCAGGCATGAGCTGTGCATCTGATGCCCTTCCAAGGGGAGTGGTCTGCAGGATTGGGCCAAAACTGGCTCTCTGACATCCCCCGAGGGGTCCCGGATTGTGAGAGGGCGCAGGCCAGGCTTAGGGACACCCCTGGTGGTCAGTGCACATCATAGTGACTGATCGACCAGTTGACTGTCTGCCCCCTGGTGGTCAGTGCATGTCATAGCAAGCAGTTGAGCAGCCTTAGCATATCATTAGCATATTACACTTTGATTGGTTGTTCGATTGTTCTGCCGTTTGGTCTATTTGCATATTGCCCTTTTATTATATAGGATTATATAGGATGATATAAAAATATTTTCTTCCAGTCTGTGGATTATTCCTTTACTTTCTTGATGGTATTTTTTGAAGAACAAAAATTTTTAATTCTGATGAAATTCAGTTTATGAATTTTTTCTTCTATTTCTGTGCTTTTGCTGTTGTATCTAAGAAATCCTTGCCTAACTTAAGTTTATGTATTTAGGTCTGTCATCTACTATAAGTTCATTTTTGTGTATAGTGGGAGGTAGGGGTCCAAATGCATTCCTTTCCATGTGGGTATCTAGTTTTCTCAGCACCATTTGTTAAGAAAAAGACTTTCCTTTATCCATTGACTTTTTTGGCCCCTTTGTCAAAAATCAATTGGCCAGGGTTTATTTCTGAACTCTTAATTTATCCTATTGCTCTAGATCAGTGGTAGGCAAACTCATTAGTCAACAGAGCCGAAGTTTGCCGACCACTGCTCTAGATATTCATCCTAAGATAGTATCATACTATCTTAATTACTATGGTTTTCTGGTAAATTTTGAGATTAGAAGTAGCAATCCGTCTTTCTTTTGATAAATATTAGTGTGTATATATTTTTCATACTTTGAATTTATTTGTGTCTTTGTTTAAAGTCAATGCCTTCTAGATAATATATACTTGGGCCCTACTTTTTTATACAATCTGACAATCTTTGTCTTTCAAATGCAGTGTTTAGATCATTTATATTTAATATGATTATTGACATGGTTCAGTTTTGTTTGCTGTTTTCCTCAACTCTTCTTTGTTACCTTCTCTCTCTTTTTTTGCCTTCTTTTGGATTACTTCAATTTTTTAATGATTTCATTTTCTCCTTTGTTGATTTACGAGCTACAAATTTTTTGTTGATTTATTTTGGTTGTTGCTTTAGGGTTTATAGATTAAATATTTATCACATGCTACTCTCAGGTGACATTATACCCCTTGATATATTATATAAAAATAATGTATTTCTAAATTCTTATATTCAGAGCATATACCATTTTTGGTCTTCATTCCTTTTGTAGATTTGTATTCCTTCCTGGTATCATTTTCTTTCTGCTTGAAAGACTATCGTTATCATTTCCTATAGTGCAGATCTGCTGGTGGTATACCCCTTTAGCTTTTTAAAGTTCCTTTTGGAGGCTCTGAGAGAGATTACATTTCATGCTTCTCTCCTAGTTTCTAGGTGGCTGACAACAATGTTTGGTATTCCTTGGCTTATAATCACTCCAATCTCTGCCTTGGTTTTTACATAGCATGTAATGTTTAGTCATTATCAAAAATAGAATGTTTAATCCATAAGCATTAGTTAAAAATTACAAATATGGCCCCACCCAGTTAGGCTCAGTGGATAGAGTGTTGGCCTGCAGACTGAAGCGTTCTGGGTTTGATCCCGGTCAATGGCACATACCTCAGTTGCAGGTTCAATCCCTGGCCCTGGTCAGGGTGCATGGGGGAGGCAGGCAATCGATGGTGTCCCTCTCACATTGATGTTTCTCTCTCTGCCTCTCCCCCTCCCTTTCACTCTCTCTGAAAATCAATGGAAAATGTCCTTGGATGAGGATTAACAACAAAAACAAACAAAAATTACAAATATGTAATTTTAGATTCAAATTTTTAAAAAATGCAAAGAGATGAAAATCCTACCTAATAATAGACAAATATGCAAATTGACCATACCCCTGACACACCCACAAGCCACACCCACAACCCAATCAGAGCGAGTATGCAAATTAACCCAAACCAAGATGGCTACAGCCACAGAGAGCAAGGTTTCCTAGGTGACAGAGGAAGCCAAGCTTTCCGCCTGCCCTTGCCAGGCCTAAGCCTCCACTCAAGCTACAAAGTTTCAATTATAGAAGGTAAACAAATTCAAACAGAAATGGTGGCAGAAAGGAGCTTGAGAGAGCAGGCCAGGGTTGCCCCCGGCAACAGGGGAAGCAGAGCTTTCCGCACACCCTGGCCGGGCCCACCCGCTTAAGGCAACAGAAATGGCTGCCTGCCACGGAGGGAGCCCCAGGCTTGGCTCTGCTCCAGGCTACAAAGTTTCAATTGTAGAAGGAAAATAAATTCCAGATACCAGGGCCTCCGCTTGGGTTGCCAGGGGGCGTGGCCGGCCTGCAAACCACCACAGGCCCCTCGCTCAGGCTGCCCCACGCCCCAAGGGAACCCCACCCTGATCAGGGACACCCTTCAGGGCAAACCAGCTGGCCCCCACCCCTGTACCAGGCCTCTATCCTATCTAATAAAAGAGTAATATGCAGAAGGAGAAGCCAAGATGGCGGCGGAGGTGAACGGCTGATCTGTTGCCTCGCATGGCAGTTTCGGAAAAACAACTAAAAGATGGACTGGTGAGCGCGGCGACTCCTGCTCGCGTCTCCCCAGGCCGAGCGGCTGCTCCTCTCAGCCAGCACCGCAGCCGGGGCCATGAGCTCGTGGGCGCCGCGGCAGCTGCTGTGGCGGCGGCCGCGGACTCGGCGCGGCGGCTCTCGGTGAAGGAAGAGACCGTCTTTCTGCGAGACGGGCCCACCCGCGTCACCGACCTGGCCCAGCTCCCCACTGAGATCCTCGGGGCCCCGGAGACCGCCAACACCGACTTAGAGGATTCTTAAGACTTCCTGTCTTACACTCAAGTCCTCTAGCCATTTTGAGAGAGGAGAACAAAGAAGGCAGCGAAGTCAAACAAAGGAACTTCGCGCACAGCAATTTCAAAGTTAAACAAAGGAACTTCGCCGCGCACAGAGCGTCTGCCACCCAGAACCACAGGAGAGCTGGCTGAATGGTGGATTTACAGCTAAGAGAGAAGAGGAAAGAGCGAACTCTGGAGGAGCTGAGGTGCGGAGGCGCGTGGGTCGGGGGAAGGGACTTGTGGCTTTTGTTCCAACCCTAGGGGAGATTAGCTCCCCAGACGCCTGCGGGGAGAGGCTGGACTCTCGGCCTTCCTGTCGGAGAGTGGGAGTGACTTCCTTGCGGAGGTGCGCCCAGCAATCAGTGTTTGCTGCGCTGGAGTGCGGAATGAGGGGGCTTGGAGACATGGAAAGCGGAAAAAGCAGACTTGCAGCCAGTGCGGTTTGCCTCGCCATGGCCTGGTGGCGCCCTGAGGCCCCGCCCCGCCCTGAGACTCGCCCCGCCCTGGGACCCGCCCCGCTCGTTTTGCAGGTCCGCCCCGCACGTCTAGCAGGCACACCTGGGCTCCAAGCAACGGCTTTTGCATGTGGGTGGCCTGCCCTATGGCAGCTTGACCAGATAAACTGCGGTTCTAGTTGGACTGCTCTAGGGACGCTCAGACAGGAGGAGGAAACTGCAGTTTTTGCCGTAAGTCCTGCTGAGTGGTCTCAGGTAGTAGCTGACCTGCACACCATTGGAGACCCAGAAACGAGGGCATCTAGTGGTCGGTGTGAGATGACACCAGATTTCAACCACTCACATAAAGGACACATTCCAGAGGCAGACTCGGTGAGCGCCAAAGCCTTGCTGCACCAAGACCCGGCCCATAAATCTGTCTCCTACACAGCAACTCTTCCTTTATAGACACAGAGGATCTGCACGGCCAATTGGCCTGGAGGACAATTCCTCCCAGCGACACCAACAATAATCAAGACTTAACTATACAAAGGAAGACCAGGATGGAGGCATAGGGCAGAAGCCTGATTGCTGCCTACCACAACAATTTTGAGTCTGCGACGGGAGAGCAGAGCGGACACCGTCTGGAACCACCGGAGGGCTGACTGAGCGGATGCTCTACAACTAGAATAAAAGAGAGGGGTACTCGGGATGATGCTGATGCCGGTGACCCAAAGATCACACTTTAAGAACTACGGCTCAGACGACACAGTGGCGGCCTGGAACGTGCTCGGCGCAGTTCCCCCGGCGGTCTCCGGCTGAGGGGAAGGCCCCACTCGCTGCCGAGCACGGACAGACGAGCCCCTGGGAGACATGGGGTGGGAGACTCCGCGCTTGCTGACCTCCAAGTCCTTCAAGAATCTCAACGCCCCGGAAGCGGCCAGGTGCGCACGCTCGGTGACTGGCCACCGCTGCAGACCCAAGGGCCGACGCAGCCACCCCGGACCAGCCCGCTGCCGCGCACCGGGCACACCAGATCTTCGCCGAGCCCGCCGCCCAACGAGTTTTGCGGCGGCTGCCCTGGAGCTCTGAGAAAATGGCCGAAGGAATTACTGAGATGGAATTGACCAACAGGAAATGGGATCAAGAAGACGAAACCCCGCTGGGTCCCGGATCCGGGTGAAGCTGCGCGCCCCTGGGTCCGGGTGAGGCTGGGAACTGGGTCAGGGTGAGCCTGGGTCCCGGGTCCGGGTGAGGCCGTGGGCCCCTGGATCCGGGTGAGCCTGGCCCCGGGTCCGGGTGAGGCCGCGGGCCCCTGGATCCGGGTTAGCCTGGCCCTGGGTCCGGGTGAGGCCGCGGGCCCCGGGATCCAGTTGAGCCTGGGTCCCGGGTCCGGGTGAGGCCGCGGGCCACTGGATCCGGGTGAGCCTGGCCCCGGGTCCGGGTGAGGCCGCGGGCCCCGGGATCCGGGTGAGCCTGGCCCCGGGTCCGGGTGAGGCCGCGGGCCCCTGGATCCGGGTGAGCCTGGGCACGGGTCCGGGTGAGGCCGCGGGCCCCTGGATCCGGGTGAGCCTGGGCCCCGGGTCCTGGTGAGGCCGCGGGCCCCTGGATCCGGGTGAGCCTGGCCCCGGGTCCGGGTGAGGCCGCGGGCCCCGGGATCCGGTTGAGCCTGGGTCCCGGGTCCGGGTGAGGCCGCGGGCCCCGGGATCCGGGTGAGCCTGGGCCCCGGGTCCGGGCGAGGCCGCGGGCCCCTGGATCCGGGTGAGCCTGGGCCCCGGGTCCGGGCGAGGCCGCGGGCCCCTGGATCCGGGTGAGCCTGGGCCCCGGGTCCGGGCGAGGCCGCGGGCCCCGGGATCCGGGTGAGCCTGGGCCCCGGGTCCGGGCGAGGCCGCGGGCCCCGGGATCCGGGTGAGCCTGGGCCCCGGGTCCGGGCGAGGCCGCGGGCCCCGGGATCCGGGTGAGCCTGGGCCCCGGGTCCGGGCGAGGCCGCGGGCCCCGGGATCCGGGTGAGCCTGGGCCCCGGGTCCGGGCGAGGCCGCGGGCCCCTGGATCCGGGTGAGCCTGGGCCCCGGGTCCGGGCGAGGCCGCGGGCCCCTGGATCCGGGTGAGCCTGGGCCCCGGGTCCGGGCGAGGCCGCGGGCCCCTGGATCCGGGTGAGCCTGGGCCCCGGGTCCGGGCGAGGCCGCGGGCCCCTGGATCCGGGTGAGCCTGGGCCCCGGGTCCGGGCGAGGCCGCGGGCCCCTGGATCCGGGTGAGCCTGGCCCCGGGTCCGGGCGAGGCCGCGGGCCCCTGGATCCGGGTGAAGCCGTGCCCCTGGGTCCGGGCGAGGCCGCGGGCCCCTGGATCCGGGTGAAGCCGTGCCCCTGGGTCCGGGTGAGGCCGTGGGCCCCTGGATCCGGGTGAAGCCGTGCCCCTGGGTCCGGCCGAGACCAAACCAGAGGGAGTCGGACCTGCATTACCACCATTTGTCCATCATCCAGAGCTGTGGGGTCAGTGCCGACATGTACTCATAAGGAACTGGTGGACATTGATATTGGGTCTCAAAAGAACTGTTGGTCCAGAAAGAAACTCACTACAGACTGATTCATTTGCCTGTCAGCATAACTATTATTGCTCGTCGCACATTCAATTCTTATAAGTATATCTCTAGTGACACATGATTTCGCTCATCTAGGGGAAATGATGAACAACATGGACCGATGAACAAGAACAGAACCAAAAACAAGGAGGCACCGATCGGACTATCGGGCCTCAGAGGGAGGATAGGGGAGGGTGTGGGGAGAAAGGAGAGATCAACCAAAGGTCTTGTGTGCATGCATAAGAGCCTAACCAATGGTTAAGTTCAACAGGGGGTTGGGGCATCCATGGGGAGGGATGTGGGATGGGAATGGGGGGATGAGGACAAATATGTGACACCTTAATCAATAAAGAAATTAAAAAAAAAATAAAAAAAAATAATAAAAAAAAATGAAAAAAAAAGAGTAATATGCAGATTGATCATCACTGCAACACACAATATAGCTGCCCCCGTGTGGTCAAAGATCCTGCCCCCATGTGGACACAAGATGGCCACCACAAGATGGCCAGCAGGAGAGGGCAGTTGGGAGGCACCCGGCCTGCAAGGGAGGGCAGTTGAGAAGGACCAGGCCTGCAAGGGAGGGCAGTTGAGAGGGACCAGGCCTGCAAGGGAGGGCAGTTGGAGGTGATCAACCCTGCAGGAGAGGGCAGTTAGGGGTGACCAGGTCGGCAGAGGAGGGAAGTTGGGGGCAACAGGCTGGCAGCAGAGTGGTTAGGGGGTGATCAGGCTGGCAGGCAGAAGCGGTTAGGGGCAATCAGGAAGGCAGGCAGGCAAGCAGTTGGGAGCCAGCAGTCCTGGATTGTGAGAGGGATCCCATATTGGAGAGGGTACAGGCTGGGCTGAGGGACAACCCCCCGCCGTGCACGAATTTCGTGCACCGGGCCTCTAGTAATATAAATAAGACAAAGAAAACTATTAAGATATTTGACTTAAAAACTCTATTTTTCTCTGTAGCTGCTGGAAAAATTAGAGGAAAACCTTTTCCATTACTCTCATTTTTTGAGGCTATCTTTACCACAAGTCATGCTAATAGACGTCCTATTGATGCAGAACTAACCTTGGAAGGAATCAAATGTGGACTTTCGGAAAAACGTTTAGATTTAGTTATCCACTGGGTCACTCAAGAAAGGTAAGCAAAATTGAACTTAATTTTGATATTTGTTTAATAAAGTTGTTCATTCTCAAAAATGTAATAGTTTTCTTTGAGACAGCATGGAGGGACCTGGAGAGTATCATGCTAAATGAAATTAGTCAGTTATAGAAAGACAAGTATCACATGATCACACTCATGTATGGAATCTAACAAAATAAACTGATGAACAGAGAGGATCAAGAGACATGGAAGCATGGAACAGAGTGCAGAATCTCGGAGGAAAGGCGGAGGAGGGTGGCCAGAATTTTTATTGACCTTAAATTTTGAAATCCCTCCAGTCTTTTTAGGAGAATTTTAACATGGTTTATTGGTTTTTTAATAACTTGAGTTCAGTTTTGCCAAAATGTCTTCCTCCAAAGGAATATATGCTAATTGTTTTTGTTCTTCTTGCTGTTAAATTTTAGATGTATTTAATTTCTCCGACATTAATTGCCTACTAACTTGGAATTCTTACAGACCATAGAAATTCCAGTTCTACTGTGATGAGTTTTCCAAGACTTCATTTAAAATATATATATTAATATATTTAAAAAAAAAAAAAAAAATATATATATATATATATATATATATATATATATATATATATATATATATAAATGTAAGAGAGGAAAGGAGAGGCATAGAGAGATAGAAACATCATGATGAGAGAGAATCATTGATCAGCTGCCTCCTGCATGCCCCCCACTGGAGATTGAGCCCGCAACCCAGGCATGGGCCCTTGGCCAGAATCGAACCTGAGACCCTTCAGTCTGCAGGCCGACACTCTATCCACTGAGCCAAACCAGCTAGGGCCCAAGACTTTATTTTTATCCTCTCATTAAGAACTTAGTAATGTGTGCCTTATTGATCTCCTTGCTCTAGACTCACATTTTCTGAGGAGGCTGGGGATGTGATTTGTGATTATGGAGATCAGGATACTCATAACAAGGCCAAGTGCCTGGCTTTAGCTCAGATCATCTACAGTGAATGTAAGCTGTTCAACAAAATTATTCTCTGCCTGTGTAAACAGGATCAGCTTCATGAGGCCATGGAATACATACAACAACTCAAGGACTTTACTTCTGGTAAGTAATAAAGCCTACTTATTTATATATATTTGAATTCTGGACTTTAATTGTAAGATCACCCGTGTTAGTAGGCAATATTTTGGCTTTACATTATAAAATCCATTTTGCCCTGGCCGGTTTGGCTCAGTGGATAGAGCATTGGCCTGCGGACTCAAGGGTCCCAGGTTCGATTCCGGTCAGGGCACATGCCCGGGTTGCAGGCTCCATCCCCAGTGGGGGGCATGCAGGAGGCAGCCAATCAATGATTCCCTCTCATCATTGATGTTTCTAGCTCTCTCTTCCTTTCCCTTCCTCTCTGAAATCAGTAAAATATATTTTTTAAAAATAAAAATATAAAGTCCATTTTGCATATAATGATAAGTACTAGATTTCTTTTGTAATTTTCAGTAAAACAGTTAAGCTTAAGCTGTTTGACTTTCATGCTTGACTTTCAAAGATATTACATGTTTTCTCAATACATAAACATTTAATAAACTGGATGGTCCTGAAATACACAGTTTTAAAGATACATTTTGCAGATATGTTTGTTATACCATACTACTTAAAGGATTAAAAAACTGAACTTATATATAATGTTCTCAATTATGATATAAGCATTAGAAATGAAGAATTGGTTAAATAAAATTCATTTCAAAATTTTAAACACCTAGGTTGCAACTGGGCAGTGATCTGAGAGAATTGTGGACCTTTTAGGGTGACCCTAGTCGAACTATCTGATCTCTTATAATGAATCTGGTTCAGCAGTGATGTCAATGTACAGGCAGTCCTGACAGCTCCCCATACCCCAGGCAGCGGCAGTCCCAATGTGCAGGCTGTGTACCCCAGTTGCAAAGTGAAATAAAATGTAGCACTTTTAGGTCACATTTTCCCATGAAAAGGATATTTTATGGCTGTTGAATCTGATAATTTTTAAACAATAAATGGACTTTTACATAGAATCTCTTTTATAAAGTTACTAATTTCTTCATTCACTATATAACAGCATGCCTGATAACATTACTGTAAAATAGATAATAGTTCAGCGTTTTACACGAATTATCTCATTTAATCCTTATGTTAACTCTATGAGGTAGGTTTTAGTATGATCCCAATTTTATAGATGGAAAAAAACACACCTATGTGTCCAGAGAGGCTAAGGACAGAAAGGTAAGTAATTTGCCTATATGCACACAATAACAGAACAGAATCTGGCATAGTAGGAACTACTCAATATTCATTTTATATACACTTTCCAATGATATATTTTATTATTATCTAAGTATACAGGTTCAGGTTTTGTATTATTATTTTTCCATAGGTAAGAATTATTTTAGTCGGGATTCAGGCATGGATATAGGTTTTAATTACTCTTTGAAAATGATTATTCTGTTCCTCTAAAAGTATATTACACTCTAAAGTAATTAAATATATTAATTAAGTAATAACACTCCTAAATAATTAGAACCTTGATATTTATCTGCAGAATTTATTTAGTATAACATCATAAGATGAAAATAACCTGAGAAAAATTAAACTTAAAAGATAGAAACATTGTTTGAAAATTAGTTGTTCATTTTACTTTTTAATGAGAAACAACTATAGCTTTCAAAGGTATCATCTTTCCAAGGCCTCAGGGGACAGGTATAGTTTGCTAATACTTTCTGGCTTCAGAGAAAAATGTTCTCACTCAGATTTAGATTATCAGCTTTACATTTACAAATTAAAAAAAACACAATAAAAACAAAACCAGAAAAGTCTTTTGTCCTCAAAACATAAAGCTAATAGAGTGTTTTAGAAGTAAAGAATCATTTTTTTTCCTTCCTAATAATTTCTAGAATAAAGCCTAAAATGATTTGTGTGTTCACCTTCTTCGTTATCATTAAACAAATAAATGTACTTCTCTGGAAACTAGCTTATTCTAGATCTGAGGTGAGGCTCTCAAGCTTTCTGGGCTCAGGCCTCCTCTACACTTTTAAAAAGCACTGATGATCGCAAAGAGCTTTTAGTTATATTGATAATATCTATTGATATTTATCCTAAGAGAAATTATTAAATTTTTAAAATATTAATTTATTCATTTAAAATCTTTACATGTTATCATAAATATTTTTTATGAAAAGTGACTTTCCAGCTGGTCCGCGTGCAGTGGTGCCTACAATTAATTGATCACAGCCAGTTACAGATTTCTTTGTTCCTTCTCCACTGCTTCACTTGACTAGCCTAAAAAAAAAAAAAAAAAAAAAAAAGGTGACTTTCCAACACCAAATAGTTTCATGGAAAGAGTGACATTATTTTATAGTTTTGCAAATCTCGGTAATGGCTGGTTTAATAGACGGTATATGGCTTTTCATATTTGCTCCCATATTCAGTTTGTTGCAATATCACATGTCATAGCCTCTGGAAAGCACCCCTGTGTCCTTGTGAGAGAATGACAAGCAAAGAGGCAAGTAACAAGTTCCCATTTTCATGGAAGTAGTTTTGACTTTATAGACCCGAGACCATATTTTAAGAACCACTGTTCTAGGTATTTATGAGTTAAACAAATACCACATCTTAGAATTTTATTAAAACAGAACATGAGATAAATTATGATTAATAATACATCAAACCAAGGGATAAGGAAATGGATTCTGAAGTGTCATAAACAGTGGGGTAAGGTCATAGGATTTGAATTTGTGTCCTTTCTGATTAGTCAGAGACTATATCTTGCACATAATTGAGTAAATATTGATTAATTAATTCATGGAGAAGGGGATTTGAATACCTGATTGAATGAAAAGGAGAAGATGAGTGAGCTAGGAAACGCTGGAGGCTGAGGGGTGCTATAGAAATAGCTTCACCTTACTAGAGGATAGTTTGAATGACCCAAATCATAAATTTATCCTTTATCCCTAGGGAATTTCTAAAAATTATTTAACTGCATTGACATAGAATTATATTCTGTTATTCCTTGTTTCCTCTTTTACAATTTCTCTGTGTTTGTGTGCATGTATGTGTATGTCTGCACACATTCAGTGCACACACACGTTGTTATTGTTTTGGAGGACCAGCACTTTGGATTGGAAGGTCATAGACTCTGGGGATCAGATGAATTGTTCTACTTTATACCATATGTATAAACTGGGAAAATTAACTTCTTTAAGCCTGCTTCCTCATTTGTAATGTGAGAATAACAATATCTCACTTATACTAAATATTAAATGCAGTGATTTAATACATATAAGTTTCCAGTACAATAAGTATGTATTTAATCAACACTAGGTTACTTTATATTGTCTTTCGGAGTGCAGATTGTGTTTATGATAGTTCTTCAAAGTCTATCAGAAATTATTCTGAAAATTACCTGTGTTGTGATCCAAGAAGAATATTTTTACTTTAAAAAATTTAGGAAATTGCCCTAGCTGATTTGGCTCAGTGGATAGAGCATCTGCCTATGGACTGAAGGGTCCTGGGTCATGGGCATGTGCCCAGTTTGCAGGCTGGATCCCCAGTAGGGGGCATGCAGGAGGCAGCCGATCGATGATTCTCTCTCATCATTGATGTTTCTCTCTCTTCTCCCTCTCCCTCCCTCTCTGAAATCAATTAAAAATTTTTTTTTAAATTTAGGAAGTTAACACAAAGTATATATTTTAAGAATATAAATCATGATTGTAGCTTTAGATTACCTCGATTACTTCAGCAGTTAACCAATAGATTAAACCATATGAAATTGCTTTTTTTGGAGTAAAAAATGGTCAAATGTATGCAACTTCATCTGGCTTACCCTCCAGCTACTTAAACTAGCTAATGGCTTCTTGAAATCTTCATTTTTTAGTTTCTGAATACTTTATATTTTTAGGAAAAAAATTATGAAGCCCCTTTTCTGTGCAGGCACGGAAAGAAAGGCATTATATTCACTAGAAGTTGCCCCAAATATGAGCATCAAGATATAGTCAAATAGCCCTAGCCGGTTTTTGGCTCAGTGGATAGAGTGTCAGCCTGTGGACCCAAGGGTCCCCGGGTTCAATTCTGGTCAAGGACATGTACCTTGGTTGTAGGCTCCTCCCCAGCCGGCCCTGGTCAGGGTGTATGCAGGAGGCAACCAATCAGTGTGTCTCTATCACATTGATATTTCTCTCTGCCTTTCCCTCTCCCACTCTCTGTAAAAATCAATGGAATCCTCGGGTGAGAATTATAAATAAATAAATATTTTTCCTTTCATTTTTGCTTTCAGATGACCTGATGCAGCTAATAAAGTTATGTCCCCACTATGGATTAATTCAGTATCTCACTAAAGAATGGAATGGAAAACCACCACTTTTATCTTTTTGTCTCACTATACTTTATCTGTTCTCTATTGATATGAAAAAAGTTGGCATTAAACTACTTCATGAAATAAATAGAGGTGGGAAAGGTAAGTAGAGTAAAATGTTGTAGAAGAAATAGTAGTGGCTTATTTAGGGAAAGGTTCAAGATTATTATGTTTGAGTTATTCAATCTTCTAATAGTTCCTTCTTGACAACAGTTAACTTTAGTTTATAAATGTGGAGATCACCATGTCAATGAGAGTCTGTTAGCAGCAGTGTATATATTTTGAGGGAATTAGAATGAGAGAATCTTTATGAAGCTTCAGGGGAACATCTATATATGTAAAAGCCTAAGCAACCAGCTGACCGGCCGACCAGGGGGCAGACAATGCAGGAGCGGAAACCACAGGCATGGAAACATGGAACAGACTGATAAATCTCAAAGGGAAGGGGGGACAGGGGAGGGTGGAAAGAGATTAACCAAAGATCTTATATACATACTAGCGTTCCCGTTGCAGGAAAAATCCTGCAATAGGGTTTCCTGCTGCACTCTACCCCGCCCTGCCTGCTCTCCTCCCTTCTCCCCTGCCCCGCCTTCTCTGCCAGCCCACCTGCTTTTCTCCCTTCTCCCCTGGCCTCGCATGGGCTCCTCCCTTCTCCCCCGCCCCGCCTTCTCCGCCAGCTCACCTGCTCTCCTTCCTTCTCCCCCAGCCCCGCCTCCGCTCCTCCCTTCTCCTCCCCCCGGCTTGCTTGCTTCTCCGCAGCTTTGCTCCCTTCTGCAGCTCTTGACTTCTTTCTACGCTGTCTTGATATGCAAATTAGCCGTCATCTTGGTTGGGGTAATTTGCATACTCGTCCTGATTGGCTGGTGGGCGTGGCTTGGCTGGTGGGCGTGGCTTGGGTGTAGCGAAGGTGCGGTCAATTTGCATATTTGTCTATTATTAGGTAGGACTAGAGGCCTGGTGCACAGATTCGTGCACCAGTGGGGTCCCTCGGCTTGGCCTACGGGGATCGGGCCAAAACCGGATTGCGAGAGTGCACAAGCCAGGCCAAGGCACCCCCCTGGTGCACAAATCCGTGCACCGGGCCTCTAGTAATAATTATAATCACTAACCCTGTAAAAACTTTGAATTAGTATATATGTATATTTAGTAATTTTTATATGTATTTTAAATGTTTAGGTATAAAATTCATTTTTTATTCTTAAATATATATGTAAATAACAATTATATATATTTACTCTGAAGCTATTCTGTAGTGGGATCAAAAATAACTAATTATATCTTTCTTCTTTCTCTAATTCAGCAATTTTCAACCTTTTTCATCTCATGGCACACATAAACTAATTACTAAAATTCTGTGGCATGCCAAAAAGAAATACTTTTTGCAGATCTGAAAAAAAATAAAGGGTATAATTTTGATTCATTCACACCAAATGGCTATTGTGTATTGGCTGTCATTTTTAACTTTGACAATATAAGGGAAAACAGGTCAGTGCCCCTGACTAAAGAGTCAGGTATTTCATGTTTTAAAAAATTCTTGTAGCACATCGGTTGAAAATTGTTGCTCTAATTTAATATAGGAACTTAAGCAGATAACTTGATTTTAAATTATTATATGGGGTCAAAGAAAGAACAGTAAATTACTTGAAAACATTGAGGAAGGTAATTTTGAAATTACCATTTTATAGATATCAACTAAAATATTTACTTGGTAGAAAAATAATGATCACGGGTAGAATAAAATAATAGCAATTACAGCATTCTAAAGTGAAAAACTTTCATTATTTATCATTAAGCAATACAAGAAATGGATAAGAAATGAGTTTCATAAATAGATATATCCCAAGAGGGTCACTATAATGGATTTTTAAAGGGAAATAATATTATTTTCTTTAGAAAAATGTTTGTTAAAGGATCCCCATCACTAAGAAGTCCCTATCTAGAGATAGGGTGGAGGGTTTGCCAAAGAGTTTCTTCAGCCTGGGGTGAGCACTACTAGGGGCATTTGTAAAAGTGTTTGAAGGGTCATGTAAAGTAGACCCATAACTCTCAGTTATTTAATAGTTTCTAGTGGTACCTTGTAGACTCTGCATAATGCTGACCCACATTCTTCACTCTCTGAGCTCCCTTTCTTGTAGCCTTCAGTATCTGCTACTTTACCAAGAAGGAGGTGAGTGGAGGAGTGGGGAATGTGAGAAATACTAGAGGGTTGAATTGAGACCTGAAAAGATTAATGGAAAAAGAGAAGAAGGTATTACAGTGAGCTGGACTAAGCACTCCACATTAAACTTATAGGACCCAGGCACAGGAATCATAGTAACTGAGTTAAATAATATCCCTTTCTATTTTTTGAACAGTTGCAAAGTGTGGATTATCAAGTGAGAACAAGTGCCATACTTATTATTATATTTTTTCCCCTAGATGCAATAGAACATCTTATGGTAAATGATCCAATTTGCTCCCTAGAAAGGTGGCAAGAAATGGCAAGTATATGCTCACAGAATGGCTTTGACAGATTATGTGATGAAATCATTTCCATTCTTCGATCTCAGGCTGGAGTTACAGAAATTTCTGAAGAGGATGATACAGTCAACTTAATGCAACATGTTTTTTGGTAGTTCTGTAGCTTAACCAGCTGAGGGAGCTTCTACAACATTTTGTGTATGTTGGTTGGGCAAAGTGATTTTGAAATAACTAACACAAATAAATCTGGAATATGAAGCTCTCAGAAATAAATCATGTTTCTTTTGTTATGATTTGATTTTGAAACATTTACATTTTTGCTTCTTTTTTTGTCCATATGGTTATTTCTTGTATTGAATCTTTTTTTTTTTTTTAAATATATATTTTATTGATTTTTCACAGAGAGGAAGAGAGAGGGATAGAGAGTTAGAAACATCGATGAGAGAGAAACATCGATCAGCTGCCTCCTGCACACCCCCTACTGGGGATGTGCCCGCAACCAAGGTACATGCCCTTGACTGGAATCGAACCTGGGACCTTTCATTCCGCAGGCCGACGCTCTATCCACTGAGCCAAACCAGTTTCGGCTTGTATTGAATCTTGATAAAATTCACAAATATAACTTTGTATAGAAATGTTTAGGCATTTCTATCTAAGGGCATAAGCTAATGTGCACTTGTGCTCCATTCTGATAATCTAATTTGATAGCAAGAACTGAGGAAGGTGTGATTGTATCCTGTCTGTCTGACTTTCCAAATATCAAATACCACAAACCTGACTTCTAACAAGAAAGGCAAGATGACATTTCAATGTTGTATTCACTGGAAAACATCGAGTATAGTGATTTTGTACTATTGATTTAATGCCCCATACTTTGGTATATATAAATGGCAAACATTAGGCTTCTATAAAAATTGGGAATCTTACTAGCATGTTCTTACCTAGAGAAAGGACCAGCCAAGGTTTGCATAGAAGTAGATCTGGGATACCTGTAGGCACAGAACATGCGTCATAAGAAGTGATTTTGGATGATTTTAAGTATCAGAATAAGTAATTAAAAACTCAAGAGTTCTGTGCCATGAGTTCAGCTCATTTTTTACCATGTTCCATGCTCAAAGCGGACATTCAGCTGGTTTGCCCTGGGGTGGCATCAGGGCTGAAAGCTGTTCTGATTAGTTGGGTATCTGTTCTGTTTGGTCAGTGCCCATGTCATACTGATCATTAAATATTTTGAATACCACACCTGGAAGTTCCAAGCCTTCGGGAGACTCCAGAGTTCTAAAATAGTTACGTCAGATTCTGCCAGTGCAGTTGTTGTCTAGGGAAGACAGATTCCTGGTGCCTTCTACTCTTGCATCTTTCCAGAATCTCCCTTGAGGACCAATCTTGGGGGACTTGTATTCTTAGGAGGATGGCCCTTTAAAGAAAAAAATGTTACTCTACATTAAAATGTTTTAAAATGCTAGCACTCTTTTCTCTTTGAGCTTGAATGGAGCAGGAATGAGGGTGGGCCTGGAGGTGAGGGCTTTGTTTTCAAGACATTTCAAAGGCCACATTGTAGTAGGATCCGGCCTGTTCTGCAGCGATCCCACACTGTTATATGCTTAAGCAGGCCCTTATGGCTTGGCTGACTTTTCTGCTTCTGCTATTCAGGGTTGAAGCACAAGCTGGCTGCAAAGCTGTTGCTAACACCATAATTTTAGCTTTGAAAAATGTTAACCTGCCCAGTCTATTCTTCAGAAAAGTAAGAAATGTATACACAAAATATCCCAGGCTGATCAATTTACTGCCAGATTGTGGGGAGTCTGTTTTCTCAAAATCATTGAGATTGTTTGAAAACCAACCGCAGAGGTTCCTGCTTATTCTGCTTACACAGTGTTCAACCTTTGATTCAAAGTGGGGAGATGAGATTACTACGGAGCTGGGAGCTAGACATCTCTGGGTGCCTCTGAGCAAGACCCAGACCTAGGAAGCAATTTTGAGAATTCCTTGTTATTTTATGACACAGCCTGCCCGCTCACCAATCCCCACATAACATACCGTACCTTTTTAAGGGAGCCCATGAGCCAAGGGCAAGCTTGTTTTCACCTCACAGTTGGGGTTTTACTTGCCTTTGGTAGGTACACTGAGCTTGTCCACCAAGCAGCTTGTAATTTCTCCAGGCCGGTGGAGTGTTGAGAGGAGGAGAAACAGCACTGCCTGAATCTCCTGAAGAGGTGAAACCATTTAGGAGGACATGGAATTATTTGTAAGTGAGGGTTTCTCCATCTCAGCTCTAGGAATAATTTGAACCAGATGCTGCTTTGTTGTGTGAGGCTGCCCTGTGCACTGTAGGATGTCTAGCGGCATTCTGGCCTCTATCCACTAGAGGCCGGTAGCGCTCCCTGTTTCGCCCCAACCAGTCATGACCAGCGGAAAGGTCGCCAGGTCCTTCTTGCCAAATGGTTGAAAACCACTGGTTTTCCTAATGAGTATAAAAATTGTACCAATCCACAGTTAAACATAATGATAATTTCTGGGTGGTTCTCCTGCAAAGAAGGTCAAAGATAGCGAAGTAAGTGAATGTACCTCCTTGATTTTTTTCTCCTACATAAATTGTTATTTTCATGCAGATCCAGAAAGTGTCCTGAGGTAAGTGCAGGGAAACAAGTGAATAACATAAGACTTATCTTACTTTCAATTCATAACTGAGAAATCTAACTATCTCAAGAATTCTTGGCAAGAAAGAAGGAACTAATGTGCTCAGGTTTCTCTCAGAGGCAGGAGAACATAACCCCAAACATGAGCCGCCTGCCTCTGGCCACGTTGGGCATAACCCCCTCTCCCCTGTCTCTGGGAACCATGAGCCTTGGGTTTGACCTTTCTTCTTCTCAACTCTTGATCCCTCCCACTCTTCAGTTAGAAGGCTGTCAAGGTCTGCAGGCTGTGGGAATCCCGGCTTTGAAGAGTGGAAGCCAAGGCAGGTGCCCTCGCTGTCTTGGAGACGGTGACTTGTTACCTACTTGAGTGCCGCTTGCCACACAGGATGACAAAGTTGGCTCTAAAATGTGAGAAATTGGCATAGCCATTAGACTAACACTCAAACCAAGACTTGAAAGAGGTTCTTTTGTGGCCTTTACAGAAAGTCAGAGTTGGTGAGAGCATTGAAAGCATGACCTTTTGCAGAAAAACTAGTGAAATGAGATCATTCACCTTGAAGAACAGGTTGAAGATGAATTATTAAGGGTTCCTAAACAGAGAAGCTTATATATATATATTTTTTACCTCTGCCTAAGGTAAGAAAAAGATACTAATATGGGGTATGAGAAATTTATTGCAGGGAACATTTCTGATAGTTAAGGTTTATCAAGTTTACAAGGGGTGTCCGTACTGAGGGTGGTTTTAGAAATCTTCTTTAAAGGTCTTGAAGAAGTGCCTGAACTTGTGCCTGGCTCAGGGAGGGAGGGTGTGGTCCTGCTTGGGAAAAGGACTTTCCCGTCTCATTGCTCTGATACTTGGATGGCTCAGTCCCTACATTGTGGCTGGCCGTGAGGTGACAACCTGTCACCTGGACAGAGTTTAACTTAATTCTCTAAGTCAGGGCTTGGGCCGTGCTCTCCCACAGGCGTGAGGTATGCCAGCAGGTTCAGCAGGTCGAGGTTTCCTCCCTGCCTTCAGTGGGACTCTGTGCGTTTCCTCAGATAAGCGTGCCATCTGGGTTCAAATGACTGTGCGGTGGAGATTTGTGTGTGGGCTGTGCTAAGGTATCAGCACTGTGGAGGGAGGGCGAGGCAGCGGGACTGGGCAGCGGGAGAGGGTAAGCGCTGGAACATCCCAACGAGACTCAGCTGACCACATGGGGGTGGTCCCTCGGAGAGGTCCCCCGTTGGGGCAAGAGGGCCAGCCTTTCTACCCCTGTGGGTGAGCCGCGGGACGGGGCTGCAGGACCTTGGGCAGCGCGGCTTCCTTTGGCCTAGCACTCCCCCGAGAGGGCTGGCGCGGAGGGCCTTCCTCCAGCAGCATTTGCAGTGTGCAGGGGAAGAAGCCTTCACTCGGGAAGGCGGCCTGCTGGGCCGTCACTGTCACCACAAGCCGCTTTCCCTGTCTTCTACTCACGTCTGACCTTTGCCTTTACTCTTACTTGTACTAGAAGCATCTTCCTTTCTTCAGGAACAGAGTCCCGGTACCCTCATTCCCATCCGGCCCCTGCCACCCTAGCGCACAGAGTAAATGAGATGTATTCTCCCCCCTTCCCGCCCTCCCTCCTCTTCCTCACTTCCCTCCTCCAACTCTCACCAGGCAGGTCCACCTGCTTTCCACTGGAGCTGGGTGACAGCCAGCCTGGATAGCGAGCTAAGTGCCCGCCGGTTTCTTCCCCTTTGGGGCTGTCCCGTTATTCCCTTCATGGGCACATATTCCCCCTCTGCCCTCTGCCAGTTCCTGGGGCCTGGATTTGCAGGGCCGCGGTGCGGCAGGCAGAACGCTGGGCTGCAGCCTGAGTTCGCCCAGTCACCAGCCGGTGGGGCTCTGCTCACGGCCGGTCTTCTTGATGGGCTCTCTAAAGTGAAGGGAGGCCATGGGACTAAGTGGTTCCCAACATCGCTTCTACCTCCAAATCCAAGGACTGTGTGATTTGAAGGATTTTCACAAACGGAAATGGGGACAAAAAGGGGTGCCAGGTTCCCCGTTCAGGTTTTGCTTACTCTCTCTCCCACCCAGCATACCTGAGCCTTCTTTCCCAGTCAGTGCAGGATGTGGGGTTAGTTATGGCAGAGTCTGTGCCATGTTTGGGAGTGAAGGTTTAGAATCCCCAGAACATTGTGGAAACCAGTCTGAACTGAGAGTAGCAGCCCACCGTGCAGCAGCCCTTAGCCTCCGTCCGGGTGAGGCAGTGACGGGGAGCCGGGACTTGTGCTGAGCTGGGTTTGAAATGCTCAGGGGAGTCCCCTGCAGCGAGAGAGCTTCCTGCTGCTTTCATCCTTCCTTTTTATCTAAATGGATTTAGCTGTCACTGTTGGTATTCTCCGTTGCAGTTAGTTGTCTTTTGCTTGTTTTGTTTTTTTTTTGCCTGCAACCAGCCAGGGTAAACGTTGGCCCTTGAAAGGAACTCAGGCTCAGGCCTGGTAAAAGCTGTCCTTTCTCTTCCGGGCTGGTTGTCTCCTTAGGTAATGACAGACCAGGAGGAATGAGTTGTGTAAATACGCACTGAGGGAGAGAAGAGTTCATGGAAAAGTGGGCCTGGCTGCCCTGGGCGCAGAGCTGAGCGTATTTGCACAGCAGCTCAGGTGTGGTTACTTATTCATGAAGCACATTTCCTCAGAGGTGTGGAAAATAGGCTAGCTGGGAACCCGATCCCTGCCCCAATGCTCCCGGTCAGGAGGCCAGCCCCGTGGGTCCCTCCCCCCCCCCACACACACTTCCTGGGTGCTCCTGTTAATTCCCCGAGCTTTGTCTTATCTTCCCTTCTTGCTGCACTCTGAGGTCCTGGGGGCAGGGTCAGTGTTTGGTCACCATTGTTTCCCTGTGCCCAGAGTCTCACCTGGCACATGGCAGGCCTTCGGTAAATAAACGTGTGACGAATGGCACTTGGCAGTGAAGCTTGCAGCTACCTGGAAGCTGCAGGGGAGTCAAACTACAAAAGAGGAGGAGAGGCTGTGAATCTTTCACACCAGACGCCCACCCTGCAGCCAGAGGAGGCAGCGATGGTAGAGGCCGAGGGACAGGAGGCCACCCTTTGAGGAAGGGATCAGCTGTGGACCTCCTGCAGCAGAAAAATCCCAAACTTGACCTTCTTCCAAGTGCATGGTGTGACTCCTCCAGAAGGAAAAAAAAACAAACACCCCAAACAACCCCCACCCCCACCCCACACAGCAATTCCTCCAGACTCTTAGTGGTGCCCTAGTTACACTGCAGAGAGAACAAAGAGGTGATTTAAGCATCTCAAAATTGAAATAGCTATTGCCAAACACCACAGGCTCAGCAGAATCATTAGATTCCAGAAAATGCAGAACCTCTGAGGCCTCTGTATTCTTCCACCCTGATGTCAGACTTGGCAGCCCCCGCCCCCGCTGGGTAAGAATGTGCAGCGAGGCCGCTGCCTCCAGAAAGTCGGTGTGTGTGTGTGTGTGTGTGTGTGTGTGTGTGTGTGTGTGAAGGTCTCGCTCCCCCTGCCTGGAATTTGGAAGGTCTCTGTTGAGATCATTTCCCCAGCGCTGGACGCTGAAGTTTCTCAGCTCCCAGTGATGAAGGAGGGCAAGGCCGGCCCTTTCTGCTGATCAGACCCAGAAGTGCACGTCTCTGAAAGTCAGGGGCCTGACAGGAACACAATTTATCCCAGGTGTTCAAATACAAAGACTTTACCAAAGGGACTCACAGAGATGCAGGCAGGGTTAGGGGAACAGTGTGGTATGTTGAGGAGCCCGGAGACTTGCATCCATGGGGAGCTGTTACCTCCCTGGGGCTGAAGGGCAAAGGGAGGACGAAATCTCGGAGCCTGAACCAGTGACGGACAGGCGGGGGGGGGGGGGGGGGGGGTGCGGGGAGGCAGGGAGCTGGTGCCGCCCGTTGGCCCAGCCAGAAGCCAGCCAGCAAGCCTTTCTCAGGGGTCAGTCTCCTGTGGCTGAGAACAAGGGGTTGAGTCAAAGGGAGAGTAACCAGGACCCTGACAACTAAACCAATTACCATATGAACGCTAGAGGCCCGATGCACCAAATTCGTGCACTTGGGGGCAGGGGCCCCTCAGCCCAGCCTGCGCAGTCCAAGAGCCCTCAGGGGATGTCCGACTGATGGGGAGCGGGCCTAAGCCGGCAGTTGAACATCCTTAGCGCTGCCTCGGAAGCGGGAGAGGCTCCTGCCACCTCCACTGTGCTCATCAGCTGTGAGCCCAGCTCAGAGCTTCTGGCTGAGCAGTGCTCCCGCTGTGGGAGTGCACTGACCACCAGGGGGCAGCTCCTGCATTGAGCGTCTGCCCCCTGGTGGTCAGTGCACATCATAGCGGCCGGTTGTTTTGCCGTTCAGTTGATTTGCATATTAGCCTTTTATTATATATAGGATATACCATATATATTAACATATAACATATATGACAACTAACCCCGATTACCACATATCATATACATAAATTTTTAAATTTATTTTTAGAGAGAGAGGAAGGGAGAGGGATAGAGATAGAAACATCGATGAGAGAGAAACATCATCATTGGCTGCCTTCTGTGCACCCCCTACTGGGGACCGAGTCCAAAACCTGGGCATGGGCCCTGACTGGGAATTGAACCAGTGACCTCTTGGTTCATGGGTCAATGCTCAAACACTGAGTCACACCGGCTGGGCTGCCATATATATTTTTAAACATTTCACATAGCTTCTTATATGTTACCACATTGAATTCTCAAAATTACTCTAAAGCAGGCTGAGCCAGGGGCTCTTCAGGATACCGGGGCCAGTGGGCACAGCGCCTACTCAGGCGTGTTCAGGCTGGTCAGCAGAGGAGAGGGGGCGTGGGCTGAGACCGACCTCATGAGCTTGAGGCCAAAGGGACTCTGGACGCCGGCCAGCAGGGAAGTCACTGCGACAGAGACTGTGGCGCGTTGTCCACTTTCCTCCCGTTTGCAGTTTCCTCGGTTAGTGCTTTTTATCCTCGGTGTTTCCCAGGAAGGCTGTCTTCTGCCCAGCAGGTGGTCCCTCGGGGAGAAACCCTGTGGGTGCGGTGGGCAGGGATCGTGTTAAGCAGGCCGGTTCCTGGCTCCATCACTGAGGGAGGAAGGGAAGCAAAAGGCCAGCAGCCAGAGGGTCCTGAGGAGCCGGTGTGGCTGGGATGGAGGGCGCTGGGCCTGCGGGCTGTCTCTAGCTGCTCCGAGGTACCCGTCTCCTCCTGTTCCCTATCTGAGGGGCTGGGATGGGATGCAGTGGGAGCAGTTATCCCTGGCTCAAGTGCAGGCTGAAGTGAGTGACCCTCCAGCAACTTGGGACAGCAGACACTGACATCGGCTCCACTGTATTGTAAGGTAATCCCGGCAAGGGCAGCCATTTGATCTGAAGGGCAAGGTCTTATCGCCAAATAAATATTTTATCATTCGAGGCCCCAGTGAGCCGAGGCATGGACAGGGCTTCGTGCATGCCTGAGTTCTCTGTCCCTCTCAGGTGTCCAGTACCCAGGGAAGGGGGGAGGAGGGTCTGTGGCTGAGCCATCGGAGGAGGTGGGGGAGGGGTTCCCCTCACATGACCCCCACAGACGTGCTGTGTCCGTCAGCTAGCTCACCGCTCTGCACCTCAGTTTTCTCAGCTGCAAAATGGAAACCATTTCCCAGCCCAGCTCTAGTGCCCTTTCTTGTTGCAAAGATCAAATTCAATAACCCATGAAAGCATTTTGGGAGGCGGCACATGGTATACCAAACGTACCAACTATTAACACCGTGTTTTGTTTTCAGAAAATGTCCCTCAAGAGGCCTGAACCATTCTTGAGCTGCTTTCAGTTATTAATTAAATTAATATTCAGTTATTAATTTAACACACATCTATTGAGCACCTGCCATGTGCCAGGGTCCTCCTTCCTGCCTTACGGATGGGCAGGGCCCTCTGTTCTTCGTCTGTTCTTCCGCATTCACCAGTCCTGCCCGCTAGAGGTTTTATTTTAACCTCTGCTCTCTAGGGCTGACAGGAAGTATAAAAGGAAGTCAGCTGCTCCTTGGGGTTGATGAGGAGTATACATGTTGGCTGAAATGAGATTTCAACGCCCCTGCTCATTACCTCTAGGCTGATTGCTGGTCTGCCTTTTGGTCTGAGGAGCTGCAGGCTGTGTGTGCATAGAGAGCCGAGTGGCCCTGCAGGGAGCCATGGCAACCACACCAGGGAGTTCCCATCAGGTGGTGCCTTAAAGCTCACCAGCAGTGGGCAAAGCAGAAGAGAAATGCTTTCCCATTCTGTGAGCTGGAGAGGGGGAGAGAGGCAGGTGCGATGGGCGTAGCTCAAGCAGGGCGCTATCAGCAGGAATGGATGCATCTGTGGGGACTTAGTTTCAGTGGAACCTCTGTTTGCTGGGAGCCGGGGAGGCCAGGCCCCGGCACAGAGAAAGGCACAAATGCCTGGCTTAGGTTATCAAATACTGGGATGTCCTCTCAAGACATGAGCCTCGGAGCAAGACGCACAGGAGTAGAGGGGCTCCCACTTCAGGATCCCCTGCCTGTCCCGAAGGGGAACCCACCTGAGCTGGTCCTAGATAAACCTCACGCCGACCCCAGGTCCCGGATCCATCGCCTACGGGTGTGTAACATTTTCTTGTTCTTTTCTTTAGTTAATAAGTCAACCCTCCTACAGCATTCATCTCCTAGTGGGACGTGGTGGTGGAAAATTGTCTGCAACGTATCACTAAGTAACCACAAAACCGTGTCCTTGCTGACAGAGGACAAGATGTGGGGCAGGGCCTTGTGAACTTGATGCCCCTTGGTACTTCCAAAATATGCCAGTGCGAGGGTCCCAGGGGAGGGAGTGCTGGTAGGGGCAGACAGAGGCAAAACCCCTGCATTCCCCCCGACTTACGTTGCTGGAGGAATCAGCAGGGTCTCAGATACTAGACAGTAGGCTTTGTCTGCTAGGAATTTGTGCTCCTGCCTCTCTCTTCTTTTTTAAAAAAAATATTTTTATTGATTTCAGAGAGGAAGGGAGAGGAAGAGAGATAAACACATCAATGATGAGAGAGAATCATTGATTGGCTGCCTCCTGCACACCTCTTACTGGGGATCAAGGCCACAACCTGGGCATGTACCCTAACCGGAATCTAACTGTGACCTCCAGGTTCATAGGTCTCTCTTCTTTTATTTCTTGTCACCCCCAAACCAGCACCTTTAAACAAACCTAGCCTCTATTGCCTCCTCGACCTGCAGGTCGGCCCAGAGGCTGAGGAGGAGCCAGTGTCCCGTGGTGAAGATGGCCCATTGCCTGAGGACGGGGTTGATGATGAGGACGTAACAGCCTCCTCCTCCTTGTCACTGTCAATAGTTAACAGGGGCCATAGTGATGGTGGCTGACAGCCCTTCAGGGGATTATCTTATTTTAGCTTCTCTTTATAAAGCCCCTCCCTGATCTGTCTGTCATTGTTTCTCAGGCCCAGGACACTGTGTTGGTTCAGAAAGTTCCCTTGTTTATGCTGCAGCGGGCGGCAGCTGCCAGATCCCGGGAGGAGAGGGCCCAGCGGTTGGCTGTTTTCATAGGTGCTGCATTGGGTCAGTATTGATTTTCACATCGCTCCCTGCAGTCACATTGCATTATGCTGCCCTGGCTCAGGGCCTGGGCAGAGATTTTAACTGAAATGTCTCGGCTTATTCGCTGGAAGCTGCTGACACTGTCTCCTTTGGCTGCCCTCGGGGGGGGGGGGGGGGCGGGGGGGTGCAGCTTGTCACTGACATCCTTCTTACTATTGAGTTTGAAAAGGTCTGAGAAGGGAGGGTGTCCACACATCATCTGCAGGCAGAGCCCTTTGGCTTGAGCTGGTGAGGTTGCTTCTTGGAATGTATGGGGGGAGGGGCCGAGCCAAGGCAAGTTCTTAAAGAAAGATAACACATTAACATCAGAAATCTGGAGAGTCAGACTTCGAAAACACCTGGTGAGAAGAAACGTACTCTGTTTGGAAATAGAAATAAGGGTTCGCAGCCAAGTTTCCCTTTGCAAAATTAGCACCTCGTGCCTGCTCTGGGGAGCATTGGGCGCTGTGATGATTAAGTGAAAGGGGTTGCACCTGGGCCTGTCTTGCCTCCCTTCTCACTCCCCAGATGCTGTGGGAATCTCTCCTTTGTCTCCCCCAGTGCGTTGTGCTGTGCTCTTGAGAAAACTGTATTTGTAAAGGTCGCAGGAGAGTGCTGGGTATGTAGCAAATGCTCTTTAAGTGCTTGATAAATAAGATAAACCAGTATGGCTGAGCTGAGGGCCAGAAATGGGTAGGAGTCGGCAGCTGGGTAGAGAGAAATGTGTTGGGGCCTGGGGTCGGCTGCAGTGGATGACCCAGGACAAGACCTAGGAGGGGCCGAGGCTGCAGGAGAATTCAGGATCGTCTGGGAGGATGGGGATCGTCACGTGCCTTTTAGATGCGTGTCCAAGGTGTGTCCCTCATTTAATCACCACAGTATCCTATGCAGTAGGTGTTGCCGTCGCTTTTTGAAAGGTGGAGAAATTGCCCAGGGTCACCGACCTACTGCAGGAGGCCACCCCTTTCCCGGGAGGAACAGGAGCAGAGGATGGATTTGGGCCTGTTCCCCTCTGGACACGTTGTTGAGGGGAGGGCCAGCACACCCTCAAACCCCTGCCCCCAAAACAGCACCCCTGGTCTCAGGAAGCTGCATCTCTGCCCTGGGAGGTGGGGCTGAGTCACCCTCTCCCTGGAGCCCTCGGGCATCCGGGCAGTGAGGGGGACGGGAGTTCTCAGCGCTGACCCAACTCTTCACTTTTCCTCTCTCCAGGGACTTTTTGGCCAGAGGCCCAGGCTGTGCTGATAGAGAACCGAGAGTTTTCCTAAAATAGGAAACCGCGTCACCCACCCATTATCTCCCTTTGGCTGAGCGGGTGGGGTCTCCTTAGTAGAAATCTCTTTTAGATTTGTTTTTACCAGAGAAGCTTGGCATCAGAGTGTGACCGAATGAATGCCTGTGGTTCAAGGGCCAGTTCACAGCCGTCTAACGTCTGTTGAGCTCTGGGGGTTAACCAGAGGCACAGGGCAGGCTGGGGGTTGGCCAGGAGTCTGCTCTCACTTCCTGTTTGAAGGGCTGGAGGAAGCCCAGGGGACCTCGCCGACTACCCCGCCGAGTTCCTTCCCGTCCTGCAGAGGCCCAGGGCCCTGGGGACAGTGCAGGGAGTTCTCAGCGTGGCGTTAGAACAGCCAGATTCAAGTTCTGGTTTCCTTGTTTTTCTAATTAGAAGACCTGGAGTAAATCTTTCTGGGACTCGATTTGCTCGTCTGTATAATGGATGTGACATTCTGCCCACAGGGTTGTAGTCCGGATGGGGGTGGGGCAGCCTCTGTGTGCTTCAAGCGTTGGGTCAACTCGGTCAGTCCGCTCCAGCTGATAAGAGACCAGCTTTTGTTTGCTCCGAGATAAGAACAGGGCCGGGACCGGAAAGGTGAGCCCCAGCTCAGCTCGGAGAGCTGCTTCCCTGTGGCTGTGACTCTCACTCACGTTGATCATAGAAACGACCACACCCCCTCCACTTGCTGTTGGGATTTTGCTTGGCGGCTTTATTCGCCTGCTACATGGGCTTTTCTCGCTTTCTGCACTCAGTGGATCTGAAATCGATTTCACCTCATGGAGCAGAATTTCCCATTCTTTGTTTATGAGGAGTGTGGGTTTTGCATCTTGTTTTGTTTTTACTGCTCAGAATCCCCCTGATATACTTAGCTTTCCAGCCTTGCCCATGGTTAGGCGGAGAGGCCATTCATTGTAAGAAGAGCAGTGTCATAGTGACTTTCCTTCCCCCGGGTGTGATCCTGACTTGAAAAATATAGAGAGAGAGACAGGGCAGCCCCGGTGCCAAGTGGCGCTCACACCATGTCCGTGCTCCGTGCACGTGGCGGTGGTGAGTTTGGCGGGCGTCAGACGGGGCTGTCAATGCACATCTAGTGTTCGGCCCGTCCCTCTGCTGATGGGAGAGTTATGAGGGCATAGTTGCCCCTTCCCCAGGGGCAGAGGCCTGGGGAAGGCTTTTCGGAGGGGTCTCTGCTCCCCTCTTGGCATGGTTGGCTTTGGGTGTTTTGGGGGGCAATGGAGAAAGGGATATGGCTGGACCCACAGTGGCGTCCCAGCTGCCCTTGCTTAACAAGAAGCAGAGTCTCCCCCCTGAGCCCCTGTGACTAGTGAGGTGACACCCTCCACGCCCATCTTGGAGGTGGAACCAGTGCCCATTCCTCAGGGGTAGATACAAAAATAAATAAATAAATAGATAGATAGATAGATAGATAGATAGATAGATAAGTAAATAAAGGAGAAGAGCAGATAAAGTCCTTGTGCTGGAAGAACTCAAGACCTGGCAGGGAGGTTGAAGCCCTCCCCGAAGCATTAGCGATGAGGTCATCGTGACCAGAGCGGGCTGGGTGGGGAGTGTGGGTGGCTGGGTGTGAGGAGGGCAGCTCACCTGGGCTCATTTTGCCCTTCTGAATGGACAGAGGGGAGTGGACTACCAATCCATTGTCTCCTTTCCTCCCTCTTTCCTTTCCTTCCTTCTTTCCAACGGGAAATCTATTTGTATAACACGGCACTAGGTCCTGGGTAGGGATGAATGTGTTATAAGGGATCCCAGAGTCCCCGTGGGAGTGTCTGCGGAGTCAGGGAGCACTCCTTTAGGGCCAAGCATCCTGCCGGAGGGGCAGGGCCTGGACTTCCACCATCAGTGTTGGAGCCAAGGAGCCTTGTCCGAGCCAGGGCCTCCTTCCAGACCACCCACCGTGGACCTCTGCTTCTGCTCCTGCTCTCTTGCTTTGCTCCTGCCTTAGAGCCCAAATCATTCGTATAGATTTCGCTTCCACGTGGGCATCTTCCAGTGGTGACCCCGACGTCTGTTTTGGAAAGGCCCCGACCTCACCCCTGACACAAAGCTTTGGTCCTGGACCCCTTCTCATCTGGGCCTGTAAGCTGGTTTTGGTTCTGGCAAATGGCTTCAGCTCAGACAGAGAATAGATTAATCAAGGAGAGAAGACCTAGACTGAAACTGATTAAAAAAAAAATACAGTATGCTCATTGCCAAAAGAAGAGGGCTTTATGGTGATTTTGGTCCCCAGGGACAGGCAGGGTTTTCATAACTGGAAAAAAGCAGAGAGTGCATTCCTGGCAGGAGGCGAGGCTTCAGCAAGGGCTCAGAGCTGGGAATGTGCCTGGTGAGTCCAGGGAGCAAGGAGTGGACGGGCTTCCTAAAAACATTTACCACCCTCCTCCTCTGCACAAAGCACGTAGAAGCTACAGAGAAAGGGTGACTGGTGCTCTGTGTCCCCGAGGGTTGTGTGGGCTCTGACTCTGACATTCCCCCATCAGAATGGAACGGCCTGGGGAAGTCTAAGGAATGAGGCTGGAATAAGAACCGAGGGTGCAGGCATTTGCCAGCCCTCCCAGCAGAGATCCGGATGGCTAAAAATGTGTGCGCAGGACATGATTTTAGTAAATCTGCAGATTATGTTTAAAGCAAACATTTACAAAGAGGATTGACTCGAGGAATGTGCAGGGAGAGGCTGCAGTTCTGCATTGCAGAGCTTCTGAATTGCAGTCGAATTAGTCAGCAAAAGAGGAAAGAAACCAGGGGTTTTATAGCAACCCCTCAGCGGGGCTGATGCTCCTGGCATTTGAGATGTCGCCATTGTGGCAGCACGGTCTTCCAGGCCCAGGGAGACCTTTCTAGGTTATTCGATTCTTTGGCTTTTATGAACTTGTCACAGGAAGTTGCTTGAATTTCCTCTCCCTGAATACAGAGGAATGCCGGTGGCTCCTGAAATAGGTAACAGTCTGAGTTGTTTTAGTGGGAAAAATTGCTAATGAGATAGATGATTTTGGTCCTGGCATTGGCTCTCCTGAGTGTGTCTTGAACCAAGCTAAATGCTAATGTTTTCTCTAAAAGCACTTAATTTGGATTTGGATTTATAAAAGCTGGCATATCATCCCTCAAGGTACAATTAAAAAGTAGCAAGACAGCCCTGGCTCAGGTGGTTGGAACATAGTTGCATAGATAAGGTTGCACAATAAGGCAGACATTTGGAGCCACATCCTATTTTCGGATTCAATTCCTGATCAGGGTACCCACCTAGGTTGTAAGTTCAATCCCCAATCAGGGTGCGTATGGGAGGCAACTGATCAATGTTTCTCTGTCTCATTGATGTTTCTCTCTCTCTCTCTCCCCTCCTTTCTGTCTCTCTAAAAATCAATAAAAACATATCCTTGGGTGAAGATTTTTAAAAAAAAGTAGCAAGACATGAAATAAGAGCATAGGAATGCTGATAAAATGTATATTCGTTCATTTACTCAGCAGATATTTTTGCCCCTATTATGTTCAAGACACTGCTAGGCACAAAACCAAGTGCCTGTTTATAAAAGCCTCACTTGTACGATCCTCCTAAATGTGCCAGATCAGGACACTATCCAGCTAAACGAGCAAGGATTCCGGCTCCGGTTCTCCTGGTGGAAACATGAACTGGCCACCTAATAGGATGGACATGGAGAGACGGGAATTCTTCAGCGGTCGCCGGCAGCCATTTGGCCACAGGTTTCAGCCTCCCGCTCCTCAGGATTTTGTGAGACCACCCCCTCTCAGAAGGGAAGGTCCTTGTCCAGGGGTGTGTACGCAGGAGGCGCTAGAGCAAGAGAGGTGAGAGCATAAGGAAGCGGGAAACAACGCCCAATGGGGAGCCCGGCAAACTGGTGGGAACTGGCTCGCCTCTGATGAAGCTGGTTGCTTTTCCACAACAATCAGGGCCGCTCTGCCTGCTGTCAACCCCGGCCGTGAACCTGTGAGCTGGCCTGCTGGGTGGGAGGTGTGTTCCCACGCACTGCGGGCGGGACGCAAGCACCGAGACCCGAGGGACCGGCAGATGCCTGGCGCGGACAGGTCCCCTGTGGGGCAGGCTGGGCTGCTGCTGGCTGAGTCCGTCTGGCCGTGGGGAGGAAGGTGTGCTGTCGGGTGAGCTCGTTCCTTGGAGAACCAGACGCCACCAAGAGGGAGGAGGTGGACACAGATGGCATTGGATCATGTGCTGTGGAAGACCAGCTGGGCTCTGTGGGTCACTGTCCCGGCTGCCAGCACCGTAGGGACTGGTATCGTAGGACTGGCCTCTGCTTTTGCATTGGAATTTCCACCGGCAGAAATAATTGGTTGGAACCGTTTGAGCCCAGAAAGAGCAGAGACCATGGTGCCTGTGGTTTATTTTCGGGTGGTGTCTCTGACTCACTCAGAGAACCGGTGATCCTTTGTACCTCAGTTTCTCCTACCCACGAGAACAGGATGGAACTTGCCTGCTGCCAATCACCCCGCTGTGGGAAACTTACTACACTCCAGTAAAGAATGTTGACATACCTCTTAATACCTCTGACGGAGGCAGGGTTTTGGCCTGGTGCACATTTCCTATGGGGGAGCTGCAGGATAGTTTGAACAATCTTTCTTTACAGGTGAAGCCCATTCATTGTTTGTGCCAATATCTCTCTCCCCCCCCCCCCCCCCTAATTCCCTTTTAACCACTCCCATTTAGTAATGGGCATTAGTATTAGTTACTAATAAATGATAACTTCTTAGTAATGATAGCTACTATTTATTAAGCAAATCCTATTGACAATCACTGTGTTAAATATTATATTATCTTGAATTCCTAAGACGGATATGAAAGCTGGGTATTATTAGTCACCCCTTATACTTGTGGAAACTTAGGTTTAGAAAACTTAGTGGGAAAGATATAGGCGACTCAGCCAGCAAGTGATAGAGCCAGGATTGTAACCCTCCCCGCTCCACCCCACCAGCTCCTGGCCACTCCTCTCAGATTTCTGAGCGTCAATGAGTGAGTGGGCCATGGCCGGGGACGGCAGCTCCTAGGGTTGTAGGCGGCGGGAATGGCACCAGTTGTATGACCCGTGGGGTCAGACCGGACCTGGGGTCAGCATCCTCAGTACTTGGGTTCTGGCTAGGAAAGAATTCAGAGTCCAGACCCAAACGGTAAGAGAACATGTACTGGGTAAATCACAGAGGTAGAAAAAGTGATTCCTGGAAGAAGCGGGCTGAGGAAACAGCTTATAGAGGTAAAGGAAGGCCCTGGGAGCTTGGGAGTGAGGGAGCTAATGGTGAGGTGCCCGGGCAGGGAGGGGGTGGGGAGGAGGGGAAGGGAAAGGCACCGTGTGCTCCCAGGTGGGAGAGCGCACTGGTCCTCCACCCTATGGGTTTTAGGGTAGAGATTTTAGGGGGTGTCCCAGGGGAAGATCTCAATGGAATATTCAGCAGTTTTCCAGCTGTGTCCTTTCAGGGTTGTGGTCTCCACTGACTGATGGGCTGGCACCCGGGCAGGGGGTCATTATTCAGTGCAGCTGAATGACAGCTGTGGCGGGCTTTGTTGCTTTTCTGGGCCTGGAGCTGAAATACAACTGAGGCCTAGATGTTATCTCTAGGGAGGAAAGGTCAGGGGTCCAAACCTCTGGACCAGCGATAGGCTCGGGGAGGAAACGTCGCCCTGGGGGCGAGGTCCCATTGCTAGGCACCCGAGTGACCTTCTGTGCCTGGCCCATCGGCCTTGCTCTCTCCTGTCTGTCTAACTGCCTCCCACACCAGCAGAACAGGGCCTGCAGGGTGCTTGGTGATGAGCACAGCACTGGCAGTGCCAACACTCCACCCAAGACGTGTGCTAAGGCTGGTTGTGGTGGGCACAGCACACCTCCCTTTTCTCGGCCGTTGGCTGAAATGCCATCTGAGACCGAACCCACCCTTTTTTGTATAGAAGCCTGCAGATGGCTGGTTCCCACCTATGTGGAGGGTGGCAAACTCGGAAAAGGAAAGAATTTGTCTGGGGCACACTTACCACACACCCGGGTCCCTCTTCCTTCTTGCACGTGGGGAATGCAGCAAGGCCCCTACATCCCCATCTGACGACTCATCCGGGCCGGGGGGGGGGGGGGTGTGTGGTAAAGGCAGGTGGTTTCCTGGGCACTGGAGATTGGGCCTCCGTCCCGCTGCTTCCAGAAGGCCCAGTTTTCTGACAACATAGCTTATCTGGAAGCGGTTAACTCTGCCCTAGTTCACTTTATTGCATGCGTGCTTATCCTTTAAGCATGCTTTTGGACAGCGGGTGTGGTGGGTGAGGAGTTGAAACTTGTCTTAATTGCGCACTGATGCTGGCTTTAGGAGTGTTACTTGCCTAATGATAGCAGCTTGCAAAAACAGTTTCCATGGCTCCCAGCACAGCCAGGCCTGCACGGTCGTGCATCTGCTCCTGAAAAGGTTTTGCCATTTGGAAATGCAAGCATTTGGCTCTAGCAAATGATGCCCCAGCACAATCATCCTAGTATTTGATGTCCTCTAAATGTCATTGTCTGGCGATCAGGAGCGATTTGGGTAGCTCTTCCAGAGGCTGCACTGTCAGCACCCCTTGGGAGGGTCATAGCCTTTGACACCCGGAGAGGAGCTGCTGGTGTTACTGACGCATCCCAGGGCCAGAATGCCCTAGGGCCGGTCACTAGCTCTTCAGAGGCGTTTTTGTAGACCACATCCGAAATGCTAGTAAAATTTCTGCATTATGTAATCATCATCAATATTGTATGTGTAAGACTTTTTTTTAATTTCTTTTTCCCATTTGTGGAAATCACCACCTTGATACTTAGTTGCATAGATAAGGTTGCACAATAAGGCAGACATTTGGAGCCACATCCTATTTTCCCCCAGCTTTCTAGCCTTCTCGGGAATGACGTATTCCAAATAGCATATTTTCCCCTAGGATCTAAAATTGACCTCTTGACAGAAAAAAATTCAGACTTCAAACTTTTGTAGTATGGTCTTGGTATCTTCAATTTGCAAATTAAATATATAATTTCTATTTTGATGACTTGGGGCAATCAATGCCAGAATTGTACAATCTTGCTGTAACATAATGATACTTTCTTAAGGCGGCGGAGATCTATGGGGGTGCTCTTTTGTCTCCCCGACAGTCATATTGCTGGGTCATTTATTTCCCTGGGCCTGTGGCCCTCTCCACCGTCATTTCTCCCTGCTGCCTTCTCACCCACAGTCTCCTTTCTCACACAGCTGGAGGAACGACTTGGAGAGAGAGTTCTTTTCTGGAGAAGCGCAGCACGTGGGTTTTGTGACAGCAGCCGGTTGCTCAGAGGTTCTCCTTGCTTATTCCAGAATCCACAGCTTGGCTGCAGACGGTGGAGGGAGCAGGAAGAGGGAGCCTCCAGAGTGTTACCCGTGTTGACATTGAGCAGAGCTGCCCTTGGGAAAATGCATTTCCCCTCTAGGCGGAACTTAGGGATATCGATTCATCACATGCATGATGAGGCTAGTCTTTATTTCCTGGCCGCCTTTGACAGAAGCCACTGCTCCGATTTACTATTTTACCACGTAGCTGATGGTGGAGCAACCTAAGCTCTCCCCGTCGTCTCCAGAGGAAATGCGATGTGCTTTGCCTTGTGCACTCTTAGTTATTTCCCCAGACTTCACTTGTACCGAAAGCAAAGATCAGGCAGAGAATAATAAACGATGACCCTTGCCCTCAGAGAGAATCACATTCCCATGACTACTAGTATAGTCAGGGAAACTGACTATACACACATCACACAGGGGAGTCCACAGAGCTGGCGAGATGGTCAAGGAGAAAAAGTGTTGACTGTGAGCTGACTGTGGGATTGGCCAACCTTAAGGACCCAAATGGAAAGAGTCGTGTTGTGGCCTCCTAGGAAATCCCTTAGAGTGATTGATGGTGTCTGTTTCTCTTTGTGGCCTAAATGTTCTCGATCATGGGGATGAGGAGACGATGATTGAAACTTCCTCTTTCATTCTAACCAGATGAGACCATTTGTTTCCCAGACCATTTTCTTGCTTATTTGTACTGAAACCTCTACCCTGAGCAGTGCAGAGGTAAATGCTAATGGCTCCATGGAATTAAACTTGGCATGGTTCAGGGGAAACCAGCTGTTGGAGGTGGGGGGGTTGGAGAGGTGGACCCTCCACCACTGCTCAGGACACTGTTTCTCCACAGAGCTGGCCTCAGCGTAGGTGGTGCCGAATCACTGAAGACCAGTGATGGTAGGGATTATGCAGACAACCCAAGCACAGCTTCCCTCCTCTCCCAAATGGACCTAGGCCCAGAGAAGATCAGTTCTTGCTCAAACCCAGAGTTGCAGAACCAGGGAAAGAACCCAAGTCCTCCAATTGCTGGGTCAGGGTGTCATCTCTTTCTTAGTATTGCTTCAGAATGTAATATCCTCCAGCCCTAACTGGTTTCGCTCAGTGGATAGAGCGTCATCCTACGGACTGAAGGGTCCTGGGTTCAATTCCAGTCAAGGGCACATACTGGTTGTGGCTTGATCCATGGCCCTGGTCAGGGTGCATGCAGGAGGCTACCAATTGATGTGTCTTTCTCGAATCAATGCTTCTCTCTCTCCCCCTCCTTCCCACTCTCTCTAAAAACCAATGGAAAAATATCCTTGGGGGAGGATTAATAAAAATAAATAAATAAATAAATAAATAAGAATAAAATAAAAATAAAGACTACAATATCCTCCAGCTGGAGTGGACTAAAGCATTTTACTCTAGGAGCCCCCGATAAAACATAAAATGAAGCTCAATGTGGACAGTTATAGTTTTCTTACATCAACCAGGCCAACAGGCTAGGATTTAAGACGAACCTGCTCCCATCCCTACCACTGGTCAAAACCTTCCGCCTTCTTTCCCCATTCTGCTCTGCCCTAGAGCACAGGCCCAGCTTGGCCAGGGCAGACCTTTGTGAAGGATTAGCTTAGAAGAAGACCATGTTGACGTTCCTGCTTGGGTCATGTCAGGATTTCCTAGATAAGGAAAATCCCTGGGCCTTTGCTGTGTTTTTCTGGGTGCCATTTCTGCAATGGATGTGAAACTCAAGATGTTTCAGAAGAAACCTCATAATCCCTCATTTCCACTCACCACTTGGGGGATCCAGAGTGGAGGAAGAAACGCTATGAAACATTCCTCCTGCCAGCCAATGGGGTCATTGATGACTGCATGAGAACTGTCTTCAGGAAAACTGGCCCTAAGACAATGCATTTTTGGGTTAAAAACTATTCTAGAGCTTTATAAATGGCATGCTTTGCCTCGTAATTTAAAACTTCTGATGCTCCACTGTTCTATTAGGGGATGCACATTTGAGAAGCACTGGACTCTTGCACTAAGTCCTCTCCGAAGCCTGCCATCAGAGGGACCTCGTGTTATGGCTCCGAGCCACCTGTCCAGCCCCCTGGTGCTCCTGGCACACACTGTGTACTCTGGTTAAACTGAAGAGGTTCTTGCCTGGTTGGTGTGGCTCAGTGGTTGAGCATCGGCCTATGAGCCAGGAGGTTGAGGTTTGATTCCCAGTCAGGACACATGCCCGGGTTGTGGGCTCGATCCTCAGTAGGGCGTGTGCAAGAGGCAGCCGATCAATGATTCTCATCATTGATGCTTCTATCTCTCTTTCTCCCTTCCTCTCTGAAATCAATAAAAATATATTTAAAAAACAAAAACTGAAGAGGCTCTTCCTTTCCATGCCTCCCTGCCTTTACTCAGATGCCCCCTCTGCCTGGAATGCCCCTTCCTTACCCCATATCTGTCTGCCCAATTTTTTTTAATTAAAAAATCTTATCATTATAGTTGATATACAATATTATATTAGTTTCAGGTGCACAACATAGTGATTCAACATATACATACCTTACAAGGTGATCACCAAAATAAGCCTAGTACCCTATTCTTTAAATAAAAGCTTTGCCTGCCTTAAATGTTGGAATGTATGTATCTGATGAGGGATGTTTTCCAGCTTTAGGAGAAAGATGGCTATCTCCAGTGATTCACAGGCTCAGTAACTGCTCTAATGGAACCCCAGCAGCACGGGAGGGTGTCTCCAGGTGATCATTTGTAAACATCCTCTAATCAGCATGCAGGTTAACTAATATTTGCACGTTGTTGTCTTCTAGGTGCCTCCAAAGGCCAGTGTTGTGACAGAACAGATGATTCAGTCTAGACACGATGGGAAAACAGGATATAAAATCCAATGCACCACTGACATGAGCGATGAACAATAATGGCAACCTATACTTAAATGGCAGGAGGCTTGATAATTATCTGTTGCGTATCTAGTCTCCCAACCTGAATGTATCATTAGGATGTGAAACTCATTCTAAAAATGTAAGCACTGGAAAGCACTGGTAGGCTCAGAAAAAGTATGCACTGCAAGTACATGATGTTCTGAGCGATGTATTCACTTCTGCCTGGTTCCGTGTGCCAACATGACCACCTGCATTAAAACAAAACAAAACTGCAAACAAATTTTAGCCAAGAGTCCGAAATTTTCAGCTAGTTTCTGTAAGGCATTGATCAAAATGGTTTCTGCCAATGTGGCCCATCCTGTCTTTGAGGTGTCACTCAGTATGTCTTAGGCCATATACAGTGGGGGAACCTTGTACTGTACAAATGGATGGTGGTGACTGACGTGGCTTGCTTCCTTTGCAGGGCTGCTATGAAGATTAATTGGATTGTAGGTCTCCCTGTAAATGGGAAAGCTTAGTGTAAATATTGGTTATTATTATTTGATCATCCATTTCCTGCTACCTATTCCAAAGCAGAGGCCTTACAGTTTCATTTAACAAACCGAAAAATCATCCTTCTTAAAGTTAAGTTATAAATACTTAGTCCTGTATTGCGACCATAGGTGCCTGGGACTTGGTTGAAAACGGGCACTAGCTTTTGGTAAGATGTTGTGATTAGAACGTGGACGGCATTGGGAAGAGCAAATTGGTTCAAAGCACTGATTTTTCCCAGTGTGGTCTTCAGACTGTTCTCGTGGTTCACAGACCTGTGGGTCTTTGAATTGGAGGAGACTATAGAGGTGAGCTCGCCTTACCTTTTACACTTTCCAGAGATACATTCCACAGCACCCTGACAGACATCATCTAGATCTTGCTTGGACACCTTCAGGGTGGGGTGGGCTTATCACCTCAACAGCTCATTCCATTGTTAGCTATTTGCAGTCGTTGAAACATTCTTTCAACTTTTGAGCCAAAAATATGCTTCCATTTTATTTCCAACTATTGGTCTTCATTCTCAGCTCTGATGGAACATACAGAAGCCCGCTCTTCGCCATATGGCAAGGCTTCCTGGAGAAATAACGCACAGCTGGCATGCTCTCACCGGTCCTGTCTTCTCTGAACTAAACATCCCCTGGTCGTAGTTGATGTGGTTCCCAGAACTGTCTCACAATTTCTGATTCCCTCTCCAATATGAAGAGCATGAGTGTTTAGAATGTGACTATTGGGAATAGAACACTGGCAGGGAGCACCTAGGTCTTCCATGGTCTTCTAACAAAGCAAACATTCCTCTGATGGTGCCCCCCTCACCCTTCCTGCATCACACACTGCAAGAGTTCAAAAAGGAACCTCTAAGCTTTCAAGTCTCCAGGGAGCCAGCAAGGACATTGGGCCACGGGGGCAGCCGGATACTGTATGTTGTGCAGAGTGAATTCACTTGGTCTAGTTCCTACTGATCATTTCTTTATCCGAAGTGGTGGAATTCTTCCCATAATTCTGTAGGAGTGTTTTTCGCAGCAAGCAGTGCAGTGAATGCAGTGGTAAAAGCGCACAGGCTGGCAGATCTAAGTTCCAGCATGGCTCTCCCACGTCAGCAATTTACTCGCCATCTCTCAGTGTCAGTTTTCTCGTGTGTAAAACGAGGATGGTTATGCCTACCTGACAAAGTTGATGTGAGGGCTACATGCAGTGATGTTTCCAAAGCAGGGCCTGGCTCGTAGGGGCTTTGGGGTGCACTCTGATGTCCTCAGCATGTGGACTCTTTGTTGGGGTTTTGGCCTTCCTCCCTCCGAAGCAGGCCACGTAGAAATGTTTGCCACATTCTGGGGTGGTGATAAGAGCTCCGAGGAATCTAAAGCAAGGTGTGGCAAATTCTTTTGTACAGGGCCAGATGTAATTACTTTACATGTACATCAATAGCCATGTGATCCTGGTGACTACCTCCCTGAACATAGCAACCTTGGGGCATGTGTCTTAGAATCCCGGCAAATAAGGCGAAACCCAGTCTATGGATTGAGTGAGAGACTAACAGGCAGCTGGGAAATGTTTTACACTTTCCAGTAGGAGAATATCAAGGACAGAAATGTGGAAAACACCAAGATGACCAACAGCGGACACCCTCATACAGGGGAGTCAGGAGTTTCAGCTTTGTGGGTCACATGGCTTCTGTTGCAACTACTGAACTTGCTATTGTAGTGTGAAGGCAGCAGCCATAGACAACACATACATAGATGAGTGTGGCTGTGTTACAATAAAGCTTTATTTACAAAAAACAAACAAACAGAGGGCTGGATTTGACCCATAGGCCAGAGTTTGACAACCCTTGGTCTTAAGTCTTATTTTCTTTCATTTCTCTCTCTCTCTCTCTCTCTCTCTCTCTCTCTCTCTCTCTCTCTCTCTCCCTCTCCCCTCTCCCCCTCCTTCTCTACTTCTTCTTTCCTCTTTTTCTTCCTCCCTCTTCCTTCCTCCCTCCCTTGCTCCCTCCCTCCATTTCTTTCTTCCTTCCTTCCTTCCTTCCTTCCTTCCTTCCTTCCTTCCTTCCTTCCTTCCTTCCTTCCTTCCTTCCTATTATTGTGGTAAGAACACTTAACATGAAATCTAGCCTCTTAACAAAATTTGAAGTGTTTTGAAGTATTGTTAACTATTGTCACAATGTTGTACAGCAGGTCTCTAGAACTTATCTTGCATAACTAAGATTTTATTCCTATTGAACAGCAACTCCCTGTCTCCCCTCCTCCCAGCCTCTGACAGCTACCATTCCACTCTCTGCTTCTATGAGTTTGACTATTTAAAGTTCCTCCTGTAAGTGGACTCATGCAATGTCTGTCTTTCTGTGACTGGTTTATTTCACTCAGCATAATGTCCTCAAGATTTACCTATGTTGTCACATATGGCGGGATTTCCTTCTTTTTTGGAGGCTGAATAATATTCCATTGTATGTATATGACACATTTCTTTACCCACTCATCTATGATGGACATTTAGGTTGTTTCCACATCTTAGCTATTGTGAATAATGCTGCAATTAACATGGTGGGGGAGGGCAGATATCTCTTTAAGATCCTGATTTCAGTGCTTTTGGATAAATAACCCAGAAGTGGGATTTCAATTTTTTGAGGAACCTCCATTCTGTTTTCCATAGTGGCTACACCAATTGACATTTCCACCAACACTGAGAATGTACAATTGTGTTCTCCACGTCCTTGCCAACATTTGTTCTTTGGCATATTTGATAACAGCCATCCTAACAAGTCTGAACTGGTTGGAGTTTTGCTTTCTGATCTCTGCCCTGGGGACCTGCTTCTGTTGCATTCTTCTTTCCAGGAGTGTCTGTCTCCCACCCTGAGGGGCTTTAGGATCCCCTCTGGGCTCATTGGGCACAAAGCTCCCTCACCTGTCTGAAGATTTGTTTCAAATACTTGTAGCTCTTAGAGGGGCAAGGACCTCCATCTACTCTCCTTGAGAGAAAGGGAAAGTGTGTATAAACCCTTCAGAGGAGACCCACTAGGGATGTCATTCTCACTGGGGGCAAAGTACCCATGTCCTGTGTTTCCATTTAATCATCTGTTGGTGTGTAAAGTACCCCGCTGTATGCCTCCATGACACCCAAACGTTTGCTTTGTAGCATTTAGTTCAATTACAATTATTTGTGTAATATTCAGTATAGTAGTTCCCTTCCTCTTTCTCTATGAAGGCAGAGACATGTTTGAGTTGCTGTCTAGGCTGCATCTCTAGCATCGATTAGAGTGACCAACACACTCAACAAATAGCTGCTGAAGTTTGGCCCCTTAGCTCATCCACAGAATTTTTTTTAGACCTTATTTGCCAGACTTCCTCTTCCTAATACTGTGGGGGAAAGTTTGACTTTCAATTGTTAATGGACTCCAGGCCTGAAGACAAGACATATGCTGTAGATGTGACCTTGACCAAAGACCTACAGTGTCAGGTCTCAGAAGTTTTCTTGGTAACTATCACTGGCACATCTTCTCTGTTTATTTATATGATTGGCAGGGATTTATGGAGGGAGGTGACATTCATAACTTAAGAAACTATTCTTTTGAAACTTAGGGATGGTGATTCATTCAATATTTCTTCCTTACAGAAAGAAACTTTTATAATTTTTGTACCTGATGTACCTTTTCCTGACCTTGAGATTGGGTTTTGTTAACTAAGTTAGGGAGGGATTTTCCTTTTGTAAACATTAACGGCAGCAGAGGGAACTTAAATGCTGAATCCCGTGTTCACAAGCCCGTCGTGGAAGGGCAGTCACGTGAGCAGTCCCAGAGTGAACAGAGTTGGCTGACCTCCCCAAGGCAGGAGGGCAAAGTGCTGGACAGACAGGCTGCTGGGAGAGTTTCAGGGCTCGGCCCAGGCTGCTCACACCCCCAGGAGGGTAAAAGGCTCTGGGTTAGCTGTAGCTTACCCGGCAGGCAGAGTGAGGGGGGGGAAATATTGATGACGTGGCTCTTTCCCTGTGACTTCGTGTTTCCAGCCACCTGGTGCCCGCTGTGGGTCTCAGTGGAGGGCAGATCCCGAGTTAGCACCCCTTCCTCCCTACTACAGCCGTGCTAAAGGCTCATTCGGTCTCCCGTGGCCCTTGCTACCGTAATTTGGCTGAATAACTGCAGTCCCTACTTTGTCCCATGAATTCTTACAGGCTTGAGAGGCTCAGTGTGGTTTCCTCATCTTCTCTTTCCCCCTTTGTTTGGGTTCTGTAGTGGGTTGAATAGTACCCCCTCTCCCAAAGATATGTCTGAGTCCTAACCCCTGGCATCTGTGAAGGTAACCTTATTTGGGGAAAAAAAAAATCCTGAGATGAGATCATTCTGGACATAGAGTGGGCCCTAGGTCAGTGGTCAGCAAACTCATTCGTCAACGGAGCCAAATATCAACAGTACAACGATTGAAATTTCTTTTGAGAGCCAAATTTTTTAAACTTAAACTTCTTCTAATGCCACTTCTTCAAAAATAGACTCGCCCAGGCCGTGGTATTTTGTGGAAGAGCCACACTCAAGGAGCCCAAGAGCCGCATGTGGCTTGTGAGCCGCAGTTTGCCGACCACGGCCTTAGGTCAATGACAGGTGCCCTTATAAAAGGAGAGGACACAGACTCAAAAGAAAAGCTTCTGTGAAGTCTGACCAGTAATTAGAGTGATACGGCCGGGAGCCAAAGGAATGCCAAAGATTGTATCTGGTGGAGGCATGGCATGGAACCCCCGGAAGGCACCAGTCTTGCTGACACCTGATTTGGGACTTCTTGAAGAAAATAGCGCCGGGTCATGTGCTGTTAACCACAGCCCTGGGGTTTCTCCTCCTCTAAAGCCAGGGGCTGTCCATGGCAGATAACACCTCCCTTATCCTTCTCAGCTGGGAAACCGGAGACTAACCATGCTTAGTGACCACCGGCTGGCTGGGCGGGTGGGAGGGCAGCCTGGTCACGGACTTCCCTGTGTCTCTCCTCTCTCCACTCCTCCTTTGCTTCTTAGCATATAAGCGGGGAAAGCACAGCGCAGCTGTTCACAGCAGCTGCCGCCAGTTAGACCACAAGCACGGTCCATGCTCTAAATGATGAAGTCTTCCCTAAAGGGGCGAAGTAAAGCAACATTTAACTTCAGAGAAAAGAAGCCCTCCCACCCTCACTTCTCTGGTCTTCCCTCTCCCAGGCTCCAGCCTTTCCACGTGACATCAGAGCGGTGGGGCCTGAAGCAGAGAGAGTGAGTACCAGGCACGTGTGCCTGAGACACCCTGGGGAACCACTAGGGGTCAAGGTGGGGGATGGCTTGCTGGGGCTGTTTTAGCTTCCATCATTTTAAAATGTTGCAAGTTCATTTTGGGGTTGCTGTGCGAGACTCTTCATCTGTCCTATTGGCTGAAAAACACACACAAACAAAACCAAAACAAAGCAATTGTCTCACCTAACAATAAAGAGGGGTGCTTTTGGCAGCCACTAAATGGCCCCGTGCTCCAGCCTCAGTCAAGACATTCCTGTTACTACACGTACACCATGGAGAGTTGCTCTCATGGGCGTCCTTTCATTTGGGGCGCCCAGTAGTCCGTGAGATAAGTATGGCAAGGATTATTATCCCATTTTTAAAATGAGAGAACAGAGGTTGATGAGACTCAGAGGATGCAGGTGGGCAGCAGGGAAATCAGAGGGAATTCCAAGCTTGGGGAGGAGCGTGGGCTGGAGGATGAGTGTGAAGGAGTCTGGAGCAGTGAGGAAATCTTCATGGCTGGGGAGCAGGATGGGGGTGGGGAGTGGTGGTGAACGTGCCACTGGAGAGCTCTGCCATTTGAAGCTATTAGGAATGTCAACCAGAGACAATGAGAGCATCCTGTGGTTGGTGTGCAGAGGTTCCCCCTGGAGCCTGCACGTTTAATAAGAGGTGGATTTGGGTAAAACAGTGTCTCCTCACCCTAACGATGGCCCACCGTAATGATACTTCTTGAGAGTCCAATGAATGAACTCTGTCCTCTACAGCAGAGAGCGGAGGCTGCTGTGGTAGCGAGTGTTACATCATGGCCTTGGCTGTTGAATGGGGTCCCCCTGTGCAAGGCAGTGTTTTGGGAACTTGGCTCTCTCTGGCCCTGGGAAGCCTGGGCTGGTGGATGTGACGGTTGGGCTGTTATCCGGCTGCGTTGAGCTTTGAGAGGAGGAACTTGGCACCTCCACAACCCTCAGCAGGAGGCCTGTCCTCAGCTGGTCTGACACATCACATTTGCTTCTTGATTTGCACACATAAAATGCATTTCCCCAACGACCCTCTCCCCAGAGCCTCACCAGTTAGAACTGCTTTTGTCCTTCGCCTCCTTTTGTTGACCAGCTGGGAAATTAGTTAGAAGGGAGAAGAAAGGGAAGTTGTCTTTGTGGGCCGTGGCCCTGGAGAGCTGGCTGCTAATGAAGAGGCCCTGAATGGTCCGATTGTGCTGCTGTTTATATAGTTTTCATTTTAATTTGCATCCGTACCAGGCTCGGATCCCAACAGTCATTTGGCCTTGTTTGGGGCCTTTATCTCCTCCGTAGAGCCAAACCTGCCAGCTTATCATTTGCCTCATGGAAATTAATGGGGGTCCCCCTCCCTTACTTGGACCATGTGCTGCTGAGTTGTTTATACATGCCCCGAGAGAAAGAAAGGCTCCCAGAGCCGTAGGAAAAGGTTTCCTTCCTCTTGTTCATGGATCATCTGACACTTGGTCCTCCGGTTAAAATGTTTCTAGAGCCAAGGACTGAGAGCGAGGCCTGGATTGAATCAAGGGGATGGAGGGTGAGGGATGGGGACCCAGTGTCAAGGAGCTGAACTGCATCTCTTAAAGTGAGAAGTGAAAGAAACTGTACTCCATTTCCCCTTATCCCTCTGGGTGAATGTACATTGCTCACCCTTCTTCTACTTTTCCTGAATGTGGCAGCAAAATCTGACGTAAGAACCAAGCCCAGCTCACGATTCCCCTTGTAAGTAGATTGGAACTCCTCAGCCTGGCATTTAAGACTCCACTTACCTTAGTCCCTTTCAGTTCCTGCTGCTGGTTAATGAGAATTTTCAGACCCAGTGTACTGACTTCCTGGGCTGTGGTTCTCCCCACCTGTGAGCTTACCTCTGCTCCAGGTCACTGTGCAGGCCACGGCCCCATCTGGAACGCCTCTCCTGCCTTGTCCAGTCCACCTGCCTCAGGGCCCAGCCATGGCCTCGTGTTGGTGGAGCCTTCCCTAAGTGCTCCAACTTACCTGCTTCTCTCCATTCACGAAGGTCCTGGCCACTCAGCAGCCTCTTCTCAGAACGTGTGAGAAATGCAGAATCTTGAGCTCTCCTTGGGACTACTGAGTCAGAATCTGCATTTGAACAAGACCCTTGGGTATTTTGGGTGCACATTCAAGTTTAGGAAGCCCTGCGCCAGGCACCTATGAGTTTTTTCAGCTGGTGATCAATTTATTCCCAAATGTCTTCATGTGTGTGGATCCTGCTTCCCTAGAGTGAGCATTAACAGCTATAGACAAGGACAGGGGACGTAGGCTCACTTAAGGTACCTCATAGCTCTCAGACAATGCTGGGTACATTGTAAGAACTCGATAAGCACTTGGTTAGTTAGCTGCTGATTTGCCCTGTAAGTCACATTTATTTGTTGCTCCTTTTAAAACGCTGGGCAAATCATTGGCCATCCAATGTTTGATGTCCTTCTAAGTATGCTTGTTCTGTCTTCTTCATCTTAATTATTCGGGACAGGGATCTCTTGCTGTTTTTTTCTTATCTTCATACAGCTTTTTTTTTTTTTTTTAAGATTTTTATATTGATATTTAGAGAGAGAGAGGAAAGAAGGAGACAGAGAGAGAACCATCAATGTGACAGTGAAACATCAATTGGCTGCACACTCACCACCAGGGAGCCGACGCTCAATGCAGAGCTGCCCCCAGCCTGCAGGCCCCAGGCAAGCCAAGGCAGGTGCCAGTGGGAGGGGGGGCCCGATCGCCCCGCCGGTCGCCCCGCAGAGGGAGGCAACTGGCAGCTGGCGCCGCCCCCAACCCCCATCATCCCGCCAGTTGCCTGCAAGGCAGGTGCCAGCAGGGCCCCCCTAGTTGCTCTGCCAGACACCCCACAGATCAGCCCCGATCACCAGCCAGGCCTAGGGACCCTACCCATGCACAGATTCCGTGCACCAGGCCTCTAGTAATAAATAATGTGTTTGATTTTCCTGATTGACTTAACCCTTTGCACTCGCTTGCTTTTTTCTCGATTCCTTTATTCTAATGCTAACCGTGTCGAGTCATACTCGACATCCGAGTGCAAAAGGTTAAAGAATATAATTTTACCATTGATTTGTTTGAATCAGTTAAAGACTACTTAAGAGCTTTAAAAACATTTAAAAAATTCTTTAAAAAAATTGTGCTTCCCTGGCATTGACCTATGAACCAGGAGGCCATGGTTTGATTCCCAGTCAGGGCACATGCCCAGGTTGCAGCTTGATCCTCAGGGTGGGGCATGCAGAAGGCAGCCAATCAATGATTCTCTCTCATCATTGATGTTTCTATCCCTTTCTCCCTCTCCTTTCCTCTCTGAAATCAATTTTAAAAAAATATTTTTTATAAATGTTCTGGCCGTGGCCTGTGAGCTGTGTTGCCCAAAAGTCTCTTCTGGTCCGGCCTGCCCTGGTGCAGGCTCATTGGCTCGTGGGCCTTCAGCGCCTCTGGAGCCAGAGGCCACACCGTGACCACGTGCTTCCCAGCCAGGCCTCTGGGGAGGGACTGGTACGGAACCCAAGGCCACAGGAAGCTGAGGAGGGGACTTGGTGGTCTGGGTCCTCCACTCTCTTCAGGGAAAGGACTGCTGTGGAAATGCAGGCACCACTGGGCTTTCCCCCCTGAAAGCAGTGTGTGCTTCTCTTCTGGTTTCTGCAGCCCCTTCTCAGCTGCACCTGGTGCAGGAAGGCAGCCCCAAGCTCTGTTGCAACAAATCCTAGGAGGAGGCAGGTTGGGTCATTGTCAGCCCAGGAGAGCTAGGGGTGTCCTTAGGGACTAGCAGAGGCCCTGGGACTGGTGGCGGGGCCAGGTGGGGCCGGTATATTTGGCAAGAGAAGCCTACTGCCCTGTGCCCTCTGTGAGGGGAAGGCTGTGGCAGAACAAAGGGTGGGGCATTGAGAGTATCGGGGTACTTGGGGGAGGGGAGGCACAGTGATGGGCAGTTAAAATCTGCAGAACAACCTGGCTCACGGGCCACACTCGGACATTTTTTAAAACAGAGTTTAATATATTTGAACCACATAAACAAACAAAAAGGTGTTATATAAGAAAAAATAATGTAACAATCTGTATAAGTACCTAATAAATGGTGACCATGCTCTTACATCCAAAACAAAAGAAGGTAACATTGGTACTATATTTACAAGGTGTCCCCAAAAAATGTATGCACGCTTTGAATGATTCTAAAGTCAGTGTTTATTTACATACAGTTCATTTTCAAAATAAGGGAGTTATCAGCTGTTAAAGTGTATGTACATTTTTTGGGACAACCTATATATTTGACAAGTGAACATTAAAAATACTCTCTAAAATAAAACATTAAAAATGTGGAGGGTGCTTTTTCATGATACAGAAGACACTTGTTAAGATAGGCACACCCACAGTTCTTATAAAAATATGCTGACGGAAGATAAAGTTCATCTGAGCACTCATCCCTCAGATGTGCAAAAGCTATGAAGTTGTTAATCACTGGATATTGGCTCCCACTTTGCACAGTTTGAGTTTCAACACTGCTTGGTATGAATTATGAATCGCACAATTAATTACTGCCATTTTCCGTGTTTCTCCCAAGGTTCCACATAGAATGCATCTATTTATATAAATACTTAAAACAGCAACATTATCTGTTTATAAAAGTCACTTCCTTTGTTCTTTTTTCCTTTTTTAAAAAAGGCACTATATTTAGAAAATAGTTATAACAGCAAATAGTGCTTTGAAAAATCTGAAACGCGAAATCAATGTGCTCCAACCAGGACATTTTTAAAACGTACTTTTTAATGCTTTTTAAAGCTCCAAGCATTCTTTTTCTGATTCAAACAGATCAGTGATAAAAAAAGGTATTTTTAAAGACAATCAGGAAATTAAACACATTATTTATTATATGTGGTGTGCTAAATGGCATTCTTTTGTTAAAAATCCTTATTGCGTACATATTACGTACATGCAGGATTGTAACTATATTGGTGAAATATATGTGTTTGTCATTTCTATCCTGTTTCCATGAGAGATCAGGTGACGTACAATGGAGATAATAGATGCATCTGTCATTGGAACAGACTGCAGACTTAGCACATTCCTAGCACAGACTCACCAGTCCTTCTAAAATAAGTCTTTATTCAAGAACTTGCAAACTTATTAATGCATGCTTTCTATTTTTAAGCCATATAATGCCTCACATTAGAGTAAGAATGAAAATAAATGTGAACACTAAGTACAAGTTTAAATAGAGTGCTACTGCTTAGCTATTGTAAGCCTTCTTATAAATATACTTTTCTTTTTAAAAAAATTAATTATGAGCTGTTTAAAAATACCAAAGGTATCACATTATTCTTTCTGTCTTTTGTAGAGACAGTAATATAATGAATACTGTTGTACCCATCACCAAGCTGAAGAATTCATATCCTGTAAATATAAATGTAAGCCTCTCAAATGGCTCCCATCCCCCCTTCCTCCTCCCATGGGTGTTTAGCTCTCTCCTGCATATCTTTATACTAATTTATTTGTATTAAAAATATAGTAACATTAAACAAATATTAGGACGTATAATAAATAGCAAGTATTTGTATGTCTTGAAATGCTTTATACAATTATTTAGGGAATTAAATACTTGATTTTCTTTATACAATGAAGACAAATAGGGGGCCCAGGACTTTTGTGTGACTGCTGGACATCTCTGTGCTACCCGAATATTCAGAAGAATGGCATTAATCACCTTCTTAATCCCTCCCCTCTGTGGCTCTCATTTTTCTCTATCCTGTTTGAGTCTTTGCAAAGATACCTCCCTTCTTGGTGGCTCTGGAACCATCCAGACCTGGACCGAATCCTTTCTGAGTTGCCTAGTAGCTCTGTGACTTCAGGCAAATTACTTGACCCCTCTGAGCCTCAATTTCCGCATCTGTAAAAGAAATAATACTACTACGTATAGAACAGATAATGCTACTGCTCACCTTAGCGTTGTGAGGTTTAAAGAAGACAATGCCTGTTAGAGGCTTAGCTCCGGACCTGCCAGACATAAGAATTCAACAAATCCAAGTGTTTTGGAGCCCTACATCCTTCTGAATTATTCCTCCAGTTTTGCAACTGAACAGCTTTGAAGGAATCAGATCCTTTCAAACTCCCGCCTTCCCTCCCCCTCTCTAGTGAGCGGGAACTGTCCAATAAAAGCATAAGGTCTCCACAAGGCCACACACATTTCTGCGGAGTTTGTGAGGAAAGGGTGAGTACTTCTTTTCTGAGGAGGAACAGCATGAGAATAAACGTGTCTATGCTGATAACCGTGGGTCCTTACTGGGCTCAGCTTTTAAGGAGGACCGAAGCCCCTGACTCTCAACAGAACCCGGACTTCATGCACAAGGGCCTACACCAGACAGACGACGGGACTGGAATGGGAGAGCGACCCTGGGCTTAGTTCCAGGCAGCCCAGATGTTATCAGCGGCACAGACCCAGCGTTCCTCTTCGCATCTCCTTACTTTTCAAGCAATGGGCCGGATTTACTGTGAATTGTGTTCTTTCTAGATGCGTATACTGAAATGAGATCATTACCAGGGCATTTAAACCCAAAACATGATTCCCTATTTCTGGTCAAAGCAATAAGTTAGATATCTTTCCCTTTAAACTGTGCTTCAGAAGTCCCACAGCGGGAGCTGGGCATCCAGTTCCATGCTTCCGTGGCTGGCTGACTGCCAGGACATTCCAGAGAGAACGGTTTCTCTTTCTGTAAAATGGAGGTAAACACATGGACCGGTTCCTCATTCCCCCCGCCTCCGAGATGAGTGCAGACTGAGCTCCAGGTTCTTCTGGGCACGGTGAACTTCCCAGCTTCCCCTCCAGGGCTGAGGTTGCCACCCACAGCCGCCACCCACAGCCCAGTCTCCCCTCCCAGAGACAGCCCACGTCCCCTGACTAGTCCCTGTGGAGGTGCCCAGCCCAGCCCACTTTCCTCATTTGGAGACACCCCCAGAGGCCCGGGGGGGGGGGGGCTCCTTTGGGGATCTGTGAGGCCCTGCCTGTGACTGCATCACAGCCCAACTTCTTCCTCTGCTCAGTCCTTCTTCACTGCCCCCCCCCCCCCCCAGAGGTCCTGTTCCTGAGCGCTGGGCCCAGTCCACCTCCTGCAGATCTCAGCGTCAGCGTCTCGCCGCTGACCCGAGACACAGTGGGAAAGAAAAGAACATCTGTCAGTTCTTGGAATTTGTTCGAAGGAGGGATCCTGGTACGACATATCACCGAGGCATTACTTTCCAAGTCTTACTTACAAAAATGATAATTTAAGGATATAGAAACAGAGGGGAGGCTGGCCTTGTTCAAACAGATACCGTGAACTCAAGTCAGGAAAGGGAGGGAAGGGGTTTTTAGGGAAGGTTTAGTCTAGAGAGGGTATCAGAAAGTCAGGAAAAATACATCTGGGAAAAAACACTGTCATCTGCGGGGGGCGGGGGCGGGGGGCGGGGCCTGACACTGGCAGGTGGTGGCTGCTTTTCCCTGCCCCGTCCCCTCTCCAGACCCCAGTCAGGCTGCCTGTGCTCCTCAAGGGGAGGCAGACCTCATGGGTTTGTAGGCCTGCCCTTGAGCAACCCTGAACCTATAGCAGCAGTTCCTCTTTCTTTTTCATCCTAAAACTGCACGTGTAATATGTGAATATATGTTTCTGGTAAGACGTCAACCAACAGAGTAGTCATAGCAAAAGTCCCTCCACTACCACGTCCCCAAGCCCACTTCCCTAACCAGAGAGAACTCTTACTGTCCGTCTAGTGTGCATTCTTCCAGATGTATTTCTGTCCATTTACACAGACACGCCTGTACATATGGAAATGTGTGGTTTGGTGGGTAGACATGTTTAAAGTATGAGTAGATTGTACTATGACTTCATGTGACTTGGAAATCTTTCCCTGCCAGGGCTCATAGTGTCCTCCCAGCTGCTGCATAGTGTCCCCACTATGGCTGTCCGATGTCTCATAAAGCCCCGCCTTTCCGAGGACACTGAGGTTGTTTCTAGCGTTATGCCTCTACAGGGTTATAATGAACGCTCTGTACGTACTTCCTCATTCACAAGTGTGCTTCCCTAGGTTAGCTGTGGGAAGTAGAATGCTGGGTCAAAGAGCACACACATTTTTGTTGCTGTTGTTAATCCTCACCTGAGGATATTTTTCCATTGATCTTTAGAGAGAGTGGAAGGGAGGGGGAGAGACAGAGAGGGAGAAACATTAATGCGAGAGAGAGAGAGAGAGAGAGAGAGAGAGAGAGAGAGAGAGAGAGAAAGAGAGAGAGAGATCAATTGGTTGCCTTCTGCATGCACTCCAAACAGGGGTTGGGGATGGAGCCTGCAACAGAAGTACGTGTCCTTGACCAGAATCAAACCCAGGACCCTTCAGTCCACAGGTCAACACTCTATCCGCTGAGCAACAACGGCCATGGCAAAGGGCACACACATTTTAAAATGTGTTGTAACCTAAATACCCTCCTAACTCCCAACACTGCATATTCCTTTCTTTTTTCTTCCAGTTTATTAAGGTGAAATTAACATCTAACATTCTGCACGTTTAAGGTATACAATGTGAAGATTGGATACACATACGTATTTTGAAATGATTTCCACAATTCGGTTACTTAACATATTTATCACCTTATGTACGGTAATCACCATATTGTTCTGATGGTGTGAACATTTAAGATCTACTCTCATTACAACTTTCAAACATACAATATGGTATGGTTGACGACGGTCACCAAACTGTACATTAGATCCCCGGAACTTATTCCCTTTTTTACTGGAAGTCTGTACTCGGACCAGCATCTCTTCATTCCCCACCCTCTTGCCCCGGGAAACCACCAGTCTACTCTGTGTCTATGAGTCCAGCTTTTTAAGATTCCACATACCAGCGTCTTATCTCATGCCTCTTCACTGATAACCATTGTGACAGGTGTGAGGTGGTATGGCATTGCGGTTTCGATGTGCGTTTCCCTGATGATCAGTGATGGTGAGCACCTTTTCATGTCCTTGTTAGCCGTTTGTATGTCTTCTTTAGAAGTGTATTCAGGTCCATTGTTTGGAAGAGTTGGGAAGAACTGGTGCTAATTCTTTAAAAGTTTGCTAGAATTCACCACTGGAGCTGTCCGGCCCTGGGCTTGTCCTTGTTGGGAGGTTTTTGGTTACTGATTTAATTTCCTTACTAATTGTTCACATTTTCTAATTTTTCATGATTGAGTCTTGGTAGGTTATATGTTTCTAGGAATTTACGCAATTTTCTAGGTTGTTCTGTTATACTTATTTAGGACTCAGGGGTAAGGAACATCTGGCCCATGGGCCATATAAGGCCAGTGAAATCATTTGGTCTGGCCTTGCCAAAGCATTAGGGGTGAGTGAATTAAATGTTTGACCCGATATAGAAGGCTGATGTTTTTCAATTTTTATTTTATTGTTTAAAGTACTACACACAGTAGTACATATATCTCCTTTTTTCCCCCATTGACCTTCCCCCAGCCTCCCCTAACCCCTGTCAGATGCCCTCACCCCCACTCCCAGTGTCTTGTGTCCATTGTTTGTGCTTATATGCATGCATACAAGTCCTTCAGTTGATCTCTTTCCCCCTCTCCCCAACACTCCCCAGCCTTCCCACTGTAATTTGACAGTCTGTTCGATGCTTTACTGCCTCTGTATCTATCTTTTTGTTCATCAGGTTATAATGTTCTTTATTTTCCATAAATGAGTGAGATCATGTGGTATTTTTCTTCTAGTAGGCTGATTTTTAAGTGGATAATTTTGTATGGCCTGCGAATGGTGTTATACATATCCAAATGGCCCTTGGCTGTGAGAAATGCTCACCTGTTCGAAATAAAATAACGTACTCGGAGACAGAAGTATGGTGAAAACGAGACTTTTAATACGTTCTTGAGAGTGGGTGTCTGTTGGTACAGGCCACCTGAATTAGCTAGCACAGGCAATATTTATCCTATTGTGTGAGAGTCCCTCCTCCAGTTCCTCATTGGGTGAGTACTGTGGACTTTTTATCCCGTATGTTGCCTGGGTCTTATTGTCTCCTATTGGGTTATTTTAAAAAATGGGCTGAGGCCTTTTCTAGTTGTCTCCACCTTCCTTTGTCTAGGGGAATCTTCCTGGAAAATGTGCCACTAGTCAGGTGCACAGTTATCATACCCTCTCCCCGCCCCCACCCTCTCTACATCCTGTTTGCCCAGGGGAAATTCTGTAACTGACTGGCCACATGCTGTTTCTTTTCTATGAAGATGAATCATGGAAGCATGCCTCCCACACACAGAAAAAAGATTCCCTACCCCTGGTTTAAGTAGTCTCTTATGAGCCTTTGTATTTCTGTGGTATCAATTGTAATGTCACCTGTTTCATTTATAATTTTGTTTGCATCTTCTCTATGTTGGTTTTTTTTGTTTTGTTTTGTTTTTTGTATGTGTGTGAGTCTAGCTAAAGATCCAACACTGGATTTTATTAGTCTTTTTAATGTTTGCTAATTTGATGAACAAATGATATTTTAAAATAATCGCTGGCCGAAACCGGTTTGGCTTAGTGGATTGAGCGTCGGCCTGCGGACTGAAAGGTCCCAGGTTCGATTCTGGTCAAGGGCATGTACCTTGGTTGCGGGCACATCCTCAGTGGGGGGGTGTGCAGGAGGCAGCTGATCGATGTTTCTCTCTCATCGATGTTTCTAACTCTCTATCCCGCTCCCGTCCTCTCTGTAAAAAATCAATAAAATATATTTTAAAAAATAATAAAATAAATAAAATAATCACTGAAGTATTTTAATTATATTTGTTTACAATGAGATTTGGCATATTTTGCTGTTCGCCATTTTTATATATATTTTACGATGAAGTACCTTTTTATATTCATGACTCATTTAAATTAAATTCTTCACCCTTTTCTTACTGAATTTTAAGAATTGCTGGTATACTGATTACTAATCCTTTGCCCGTTTTTCATGTTGTAGATATCTTAATGTCACTCTCTTTAACTTTGTGATGTCTTTTATTGTTCTAAAATTTGGATTATGTTGCCCGGGTTTTTAGCCTTTTCTTCTTTGTGGCTTCTTTGTTTTTGTACCGTACGTAGGCCTCTCTAACCCCCTGGTTATAAACACATGAAGGCCTCTTAGTAAAGTTGCAGCGAGTCAGGACCGTCTTGTAGGCAAGAGTCTGCTTGGCCTTAGACCCGGAAGGGAGTGGCCCATGTCGGGTGGCTGTGCTCTGGAGGCTACAACTCCACACTTTGTTCATCTCAGGAGGGCAAGGGACAGAGCCATGGCTGTGGGTGGTCGTGGCCACCACGAGGCAAGTCTGGACAGCCTGCTTTAAGCTGCTGCTGCCCACTCCACCCCAGAAGGGTGCAGGAAGTGTGAGGCCACCTCAGGGACCCGAGTTTTGGAGAGCTCCGTCCCCTCCAGCCCGAAGGCCTCCGCACGCTCAGCAGTCCCATGGCAGATGGTATAACAGGAGAGGCGCTCTTAGGATGTGCTGCCGTGTGGTAAAAGACAAGCAGTCCCGGAGTTGTAAACGTCTCTAATCACAAGGTCGCGCTGAAGTATCTGCATTTGTAGTGCTACAGCAGAACTGCCTGCCCCCCCTTCCCCCCCCCACACAGACACAGACTCTGCAGCACCTTGTGGCTGAGAGCATCACCCCACTTCTCCCTGCTTTGTCAATGTTTGCTCCATCTCTGAGGAGCATTCACATTCCTTGACATGCTCAGCAGTCCCAGAACAATGCAGATGTTACAACATCTGCTAGGGAGTGTGCGAAAAAGAGAGATCTGCCCTCGTGGAGACGGCCCGTCCGGAGGTGCAACAGAACAGAACCAGGCAGGTCTGCGATTGAGTCCAGCGCTGCCCTTCAGCAGCTGTGGATCAAGGCCTTCACCCCTCTTCTGTAAAAAGAGCATTATCCTGGCTGGGGCGTGTGTCAGCGAGGACTGGTGCGTTCATGAGTGGGAACATGGGTTACAGGTGCTCTAAGTGCAGTATTGTTAGGTGTGGAGTCTGGGGAACACACAGGAAGAAGATATGGTCTCTGTCCTCAAGGAGCTTGTGATGTGCACACATGGGAACAGGAACCCGGGCAGGAAATGATCAAGGGGTCAAATGAATGCAGTGGCAGTGGGAGAAGGCTCCAGTTCAGGTGGTTGAGTGCACTCCTATTTACGGCTGCGAGTTTATGAAAGTTGCCAAATGTGTTTTGTGTGAAATGAAGTGAAACAATCCGAAGGAAATGGCCTTGTCAGCAGAACCTGTTTGTCCTGCCTCGTCTTGAGGGACAGGGGAGCATCCCCGGGGGCAGCTTCTGTCCCGAGACGCCTCACATGAAGGCTGACTTTCTTTTCCTCCAGTTTTCCTTACGTGCCTGCCGGGCTTTTACCCATTGTCCTTCTGACTCTGACGACCTTGGTGAAATGAACCTGTCAGAGTGACCGGGTATCTGACCAGGAATCTCTAAATAGGACTCCGAGGGAAAGGCTGAGAGACTGGCTGGTGGCGCCTGAATAACGAAAATGTAATATATCCTGAGTCCCCTCCGTGGGAATTCAGTCTTGCTCCAGGCTTTGTCCCCAAAGGAATGAAGATGTTTCCCCAAGAAGGAGCAGACGATGACAAAGGAGGGCGAGGTGGGTGATGCTCTCAGCCACAACCTGCTGCAGAGTCTGGGGGGGGGGGGTGCAGGGAGGTGGCAGATCTGCTGCTGTCTACAGAGCAGAGGCCTGTGACTGGCCTGTGCTTTCCTTTGCCTTTGCTCAGCTGTGGCCCAGAGCAATGAGGACACGGGTCCCCAGTCCATCTCTGAATGGGCCATTTTTCTTGCCAAGACCAGCTGCCTAATTAATAGACAGATGCATGGCCTTCTTGACAAAGGGCAGTGGTGGCTGGATCACTTCTGGAAGACAGTTCGTGGTGGGGCTGTTGCAGGGCCCAGTGCAGAATGAAAATGCGGGGCCCTTGTTCAAAGAGCAGGAAAGAAAGTGCTGTTAAAGGCACTAAAATAGCCCGGCTAGCGTGGCTCAGTGGTTGAGCGTCAATCTATGTACCAGGAGGCTGCTGTTCAATTCCCAGTCAGGGCATATGCCTGGGATGTGGGCTCCATTCCCAGTGTGGGTGTGCAGGAGGCAGCCGGTCAGTGATTCTCTCTTATCATTGATGTTTCTATCTCCCTCTCCCTTCCTCTCTGAACTCAATAAAAAAAAATATATTTTTTTAAAAGGCACTAAAATGTAAAACTTTTTCTTTAAGAAAGATCTATTCCTTATAAACATAATAGGCATAATATTGTTATATGAATAGCAGCATTAACTCACACATGCAAAAAATAATGCTTTTGGTGTCATATTATAAATGATAATACTTTATTAATGTGATACCTTGATCATAAGACTTTTCTGGCTTGCTTTTTTGCAAATTCATTTATTAGGTCATCAAAAGTTATACTTTCAGCAACTTCATTTTCAATTGATATAATTGAAAGTGACATTAGTCACTCTTGGCAAATGCAAGTGCTCAAATAATTTTTAATAATTGTCAATTTTGAGACGGATCCTTCTGCAGGTACAACTGTTACTGGAAATGTTAGGTATATTTTAGAGGCTAGGACAACATTAGGATAAATGATTTCAAAATGGAAATTTTAGTACATCTAGTACATCATGACCAGCTTCGTGTGAGTCTGAATTTAATTTTAAATGTAAATTTATACAATGGCATTTTAATATTTCCTCTGGCATTTCCTGTAACTTATAGAGGCTGGACAAGGAATTGAAAGCAGTTTCATGATTTATATACAGTTAAAATATCTATGTATTCTATTGCTTTACCTTCCATTATTGGAAAATTAAAAAAATTTTGTTATAATTGGCTTATCTGAAGCTTCATATGAAAATGATGTCCTTTCTGTTGAATGCGATGGCCTTGAAAATTACTTTCTATTTCTGAGCCTGTGGATATTTGCTTTGCAGTGCTGGGACAATTTTTTAACACAGAAATTCTAAACTCATTAGAGAATTCTAATAACTTTCTGATAGGTTTTATTGCAATGCCCATGTGCACGATCTTACTGCATAGTAATTGACTGACACAGTGTACTCCCTGGCATTCCTGCCCAGCACTCAGACCGGAGAGTTACTATTTGTGCAGATGCTGCAGAGAGGGGCTCTGGGGATGGAGGGGCACGCCCGCTCCCATCACAGTCCTGCCGCTGCTTCCTCGAGGAGCCTCTCACGCCTCTGGGGCCGCGGCCAGAGCTGCCAGCCACGCCTCCGCTGCTGCCACCATCACTGTCACTAACCTGGGCTGAGATCCGGCCTGGCGGTCCCTTCAGCATGCTGCCTGCTGTGCCCACAGGCCTGAAGGTGTGCGTGTGCCCCATTGCCCGTGCAGCTCCTCTGCTCACACACATCCTTTGCTGTCTCTTCAGACTTCGCTTAGAAAACACAAATTCAAAGATAAAAATGATTAAGAATTGCAGGAGAGGGGTCACAGAGCACGGCACGGAATCTGAGAGTTGGGCGCTGGGAGACTGCACAGGTTGCACACCGTGGAGTCGGCCCTGATTCGGGGCACATGTGCAGACCTCGGTGGGGAAGCAGTAGCATCTTGGTGGTGCAAGCCAGAAAGCACTCGAAGTCAGGGGACCCCGAGATCAGGACTGGGTTCCAAAACTGGAAACCCAGCACGGCCCAAGCTGTGAGGGAGGGCACCATCCTGACAAACAGCTTGAAGGACTTGTGTTCCCAGGGGAGAGAGGACACCACGACTGAGCCACTCCAGTTGTTTATCCCCCAACCCCACCGGGAGACGTGCCCAGCATAGGAGGTGACCATTGCAGGTGCCGAGGTAGCAGATTTCCCGCTGACACTGTCATCACTGCCCTCGTCCTCTCGTGCAGTGCCAGAGTGGTGGGCAGTGTCCTAGGCCCTTGCCCAGCCAAGGAGAAGAGTGGTGACGGGACAAGGCAACCGCACAGGATAGCAGGCCTGGCCCTATGTCCAGACAAGGATGATTTGGCCCAAGGTCAAGTGCTTTCTTCAGGATGACATGGGGATTCTCTGATGACGGAAGTGGAATTTAGCTCTTCATTCAGGATTCCAAAAAAAAAGATGGTTCGTAGTTAAGCTGGTACCTTGGAAATTTTTATAACTTTTTTTTTCTTCTCATTACCAAATCAACTCCAATTTTTAGAGACAGAAGTTACTTAGAAAATACAGATAAATGAAAATAAGAAATCCTACCTAGCGGGAATAACCACTGTTGAATATGCTCTAGCATTCTTTTTTGTTTGTTTTTCTTTATGTATTTTTTTTAAAAAAGAGTTAACTATTGGAAAGTACAGGGAATAACACAACATTCATGTGCCCCATACCCTGAATAAGTATTTACATTTTGTCATGCTTGCCTCAGACTATTTTATATAAAATAAATAAAATGTTATCGATAACTTCAAGTCCCTTTAATGCCCTCTCAAATCTGTCTTTCTTCTTTCCTTAGAAGCAACTTCTGTCATGAATTTGTATATATCTTTTCCATACACATTTTTATTATAGATTTTCTACATATATGGATTTATATTTTTGAGGGGAATTAAAGGTTTACCTATACTGTACATATTCTTTCAGGAATTTGTTTTGTCACTCAGTGCTTGTCTTTAAGACTTAAGTTGATACATATCGACCTAATTCACTAACTTTAATTGCTGATATAACAGAGGTTGGCAAACTATGCCTGTGAGCATCTACACCCTGCGAGCGAATCTGGCTACGGATGGTTTTACATTTTTAAAGGTTGTTAAAATAAACGAAGAAATCTGCACTACAGACTTAGGTGGTCTATAAAGTCTAGACTATTGGCTCCTCGCTTTGGGGAAGTTCAGATGACACAGAAAATGGAAGTATTTGGGGAGCGAGGTCGGCGCTTTCTGAAGCCGTCCAGAGGGGAAAGGGCAGAAAGGTTCTAGCTCAGCGTGTTCTGAAAAGAGACTGCTGTCTGAGACGGATGCGAGCAGGGCTTGGGGTTGTCGCCCTCCCTGCTCTGGTCCCAGGCCCACGCAGTCTCTACCAGAGGAGGGGAACAGTGGGTGTGTGGTGAATGAATAAGAAAGCCGTCTCAGGACACGGAGCTGTGGCGCGGGATTCGCAGCTGGTTCTGGTTCTTGTGCTTGTGCTGTTGGGGACGGTGTTGTTCGAGGCACTTTTCCCTACAGGGACTGTGTGGTTGGGTGGCCCCCGGGGGAATTTTCCCAGCTGTCCTGGGGGCCTCCTGGGTTTGCATGTTGGTCGAATGGAGACCCTGGGGACCCCTGCAGTTGGGCGCAATTCCCTGGAGCAGCCGCTGCCCGCAGCTATGTGGGTGTGACCTGGAGGCCTAGCCTGCCTTAAGCTCTGCTCAGCTGCTGACAATAAACACGTGTTCCTGCAGCAGCTGTTGACAGTCGCCTCCCACACAGCCCCCCGGCCTTGCCCGGGATGGCATGACTCCCTCCCAGCTGCTCTAATAATAACAACGCTGGATTCTTAGGCAGAGCTTGAGGGCCTCACGCAGACATTTTTTCACTCGCCTCAGAAGGGGAGTCACAGGAGCATGGGAACACAGAACAGGCATTGGACATTTATTTCACCGTCTCCAAGTTAGCTGGTCCAGGTTCAAGTTCTCTCCCTCCCCCCCCACCCAGGCCAAACACACACACACACACACTTATCTTCTGGCTCCTGAGCAGTGGGAAGGGGACAAGCGGAGCAGAGGGTCAGTGGCAGCTCGAGGGAGGCCCCTCCGGAGGCCTGGGCCGGAGGGAGGCCGGCCAGGCAGGCCAGGGCCTGGGCTCTCGTTCCTCGACGGCTGCCGGGGCCCCAGCGCAGTGTCTCCCGTGTGCGCCCTGGGGATGGGGAGCGAAGTCAGCCCGCTGGGAGCAGCAGCCTCAGAGAGCTGAAGTAAGAAGCACAGGAGGGGTTGCTTCCCTTCTAGAAACCTTGTCTCCTCCTGCCCTGGCCTCTGCTCTGCAGAGATGCGCATATGCCGCCCTCCCCAGGGGCTGCAGGCTCAGGCCACCTCTGCCAGGCCAGGCCGCACGCAGCCCACACCCAGGCCTGGGTTTGCACTGGGCAGCCGCCGGCACGGACTGCACTTTTTTCCAGCTCAGGAGAAGCAAATGGAGAGGCACTTTTAGGAACTGGTCCACATCCTCTGGCATCGGAGGCTGCTGAGCATCTGGGAGAAGGAGACGTGAGAAGGGACCAGTCAATGGCCCGATTCCTATGCCTCTGCGTAACTGTGTGTTGGCCACGCTGCCCATCTCATTTTCTCAACAGCCTTGCCACAGAGGGAGGCGGAGGCAGCTGCTGAGACCGCGTGCCCTGGATCTGAGTGGGCTCCACCTGCCCAGGAGCTAGGCCACCCGGGCAGATCCCTGGGGAAGCATTTACTTCTCCCCCTAGTTTTTCCCCTCCCCTGTTAATACTGCCATAATTTTCACTATGGCTGAGGAAGATTTCAAGTTGGCCTGGCCACTCTGCCCAAAGAATACAGGATTGCATTATACCTAGGAATGCCCGGGCTTCTATGAAGAAAAGTGCCCTATAAATCCAAGGCATTATTCTATTTACTTCTACGTTAAGGCTTTTATACTCACATCCCGTGAGGCTGAGTCCCTTAGCTGAGGGATGAAGCCAGCCAACTGACACACATGAGCTCTTTCTTCCTAAATAGATTCAAAGCTTTGCTCAGAGCTTTTCAGGTAGATTCATTGGAGACTGCGGCCTGCCTGCCACTTGGAGAAATTCATCATATCCGTCATCAGCCTGTTGATTATATTACTCGTATGCATGGAGACACAGATGATAGCCGCCCCCCTCCCCCCAGTATAGAAACTAAATTTAAACTTTATATCGACTAATTGCACAAAACTATATTGTGATTCACTAAGAATATATTACAACATTTCAAAAAGTAGGTCAGGGTGCTTTTAGGGAACAACAACAACAAAAAATAAATTAAAAAAAACACACAAAAACACCACACACACACACACACACACACACACACACACACACACACGCGCGCGCGCGCGCGCGCGCAACCACCCAGGAGGATCTCTGCAGGTGCAATAATTGGGCGGTCCATCAGCCTCCCACCTCTGTGCCCTTTCCCTCGTGTTTCTTCTCCATGCTGCCGTCTGTGACAGCTCAGGAAGGGGCCCCAGGCAGCTTTCCTGTGAATCCTTCCCGATGACACCTCTCTCCTTCTCCCTTCAGCCTCACTAGCACCTCAGCTTCTAATTTTAGCTTCTGTTTTGCATTTTGTGCGGCACACGAGGAAATATCTTGCAGAATTTAGACAGGAGAGAAGCCAGCCTGTTTGCACCCTGATAAATTGACAGGGACTCGTGTGCGATGGCTGAAGGCGGATAGTCAGTAGAACAGGGAACAACGGCATGGTTGTGCCTCATCAGTATCAGACAGCAGTCTCTTCTCAGCATACCCTGAGCTAGAACCTTTCTGTCCTCTCCCCTTTGTACGACTTCAGGAAGCGCCGAGCTTACTCGTAGCTTTGGAGAAGTTCAAACTGACACAGAAAATGGATGTATTTGGGGGGCAGGGAGGAATATGTCACATAAAAGTAATACCTAGATTCAAAAATCGGTTTAGACTAGAAGCTGGAGAGATCTGTATTGTCAAATAGGCAGAGGACCATATCCTACATCTTATCATGTGGACTCTCTCCTTGGGTGTCTTAAAGGATGGAGCAAAACTTTGGAGCAGACTAGATCTGTGTTTCGGCATCATCTGGGAGATCGATAGGAATTCAGAATCTTGGGCCTCCTCTGTGCCAGGAAGGGTACTGAGGAGATGGTCAGGAGGCCTTCGGAGGCGGGGCCTTGCTGAAAGAAATGCCTAGAGCTATGAGCTCTCTGGCGCCTCAAAACCCAACGTTCAAGCAGTGGGTAGCATTGGATCAGGTATGGGGTGACCCACGGCTGTTTCAAGGCAACACATGTGTATCTTCATGTTAGATTCAATCTGGTTTTCTGATCCATCACACAAGCAACTATGCAGGAGGCATGCTGGAAACTAGAAGAGATGGGAAATCTGCAGCACAATCACTGCCAGTCTTTCCTTGGAGGCTCTTGCTGCTTACAGAGGTTAAGAGCATGGTCTGTTGAGTCAGATCAACCTGGGGTCTGGTCCTGGCTTTGCTACTTGACCTTAAGCTATGTGACCTTAAGCTCATATCCACCTTAAAAATGGAGATTACAATACACCATGGGGCTATTTTGATTAAGAAAAGCTTGAAAAATGCTTAGCACAGCATCTGGCTAATAATTCTGGTTAATAGTGAATGCTCCCAAAGTGCCAGGTTCTGGAATCCTATATACCTAGTTCTATTGTTACTCTCAGTTTCAGATGCAGAAACTGGGGCACAGAGAGGTGAAGAAACCTGCCCAGGATCCCATGGCTAGCAAGTGGTGGAGGCAATCTAACACTGTGGTCTTTGCTCTTAACCATGCTATGTGCCTCAATAACGGTTAGCTTTAAAAAAATTTTTTAAATTGATTTTAGAGAGTAAGGGAGGGAGAGAGAGAGAGATAGAAACATCAATGATGAGAGAAAATCACTGATCGGCTGCCTCCTGAAACCCCACACTGGGATCGAGCCTGCAACCTGAGCATGTGCCCTGACCAGGAATCAAACCATGACCTCCTGGTTCATAGGTCGATGCTCAACCACTGAGCCACACCGGCCAGGCTGTTAGCTATTTTTACCATCATGTTAATGCCTAGGTCTTGGTATTCTTGATGGTTTCTTTCATCATCTGTTTCAAACCTCTCAGATGGCTTCTAGCACAGCTGGGGTTTTATCAGCTGCCTGTCTGTCCCGGATCAGCCTGATAAAATAAATGAGACTGGCCTTGGAACCTGAGAATAATGCAGTCTTCTTGTTACATGACCCTCTTTTGGGGGTTGTTCCTCACAACAGAAGCTGGTGACGACAGTGGTAGTCATGTCAGATACATACCAGAGGGTCTTATCTGTCACTTTATAAAGCACCAGTGTGCCCCGAGGCCGCATGCCTCGTGAATTGGGATTTTGCAGCGGGGAGCAGTTTAAATGGTTTAAAAGTTGGAAACTGTTCCCGACAGGATGGCTTAAAAGAACTGGCAGTAATTTGTTAGTGACTCGAACTTTCAACAAGATATGAAAATTGACAGCTTCCCCCTGCCCACATGTGGTAAGAGTGGAAGCGATGTGCAGAAAGGGATGAGCTTGATAGAATGTTTTTCTTCTATTGATGACAAAGGCTCGGTGCCCTGGGGTAGAATATTGAGAGGCTATTGGGGACACTGTGATTTTCTGGGCAGTTGCATTGGCAGCTTGAGACAGGGATGGACCTCCTTCCTCCGCCCCCTCCCCACCCCCCCCGCAGCCCTCTATTTGTGATAAGGATATTATACCTTTATTTTCACTTCTCCTTAGGGTTTTCACAGTATGATAGGCAGAGTCATGGCCCCGCCAAAGATATCCACATCCCAATCCCTGGAACCTGTTTTTGTAGGTGGAACCCACAAGGGTTCTAAGAAAGTCAGTTCAGAGGGATATGATGTGAGGAAGACTCAGTCATTGCTGACTTTGAAGATGAAGGGAGAGGACCAGGAGTTAAGAAATGCACGTGCCTCTAGAAGCTGGAAAAGGTAGGGAAACGGATTGTCCTCCATAGGTTCCAGAAAGGTATGTAGGCCTTCTGACACCTTGATTTTAGCCCAGTGAGACCCACGCCAGGCTTTTGACCTACAGAGCTACAATATAATTTATATTGTTCAAAGTCACTTAAGTTTGTAGAAATGTGTTGCAGAAGCCATAGACAACTAATAATGCACACTCTAACCCATATGGAATGAATATAATTTGGAAAAATAAAATAGATTGAGGGGGGAATTTTAAATATTTTCTACCAGCCCTGGTTTCTATAACCCAAGTCCATGAGATTATAAGCCCAGATGTATGAATGGTGGTAACAGTGAAGTATCACTATTTCTTAAACCATCTTGCTACCTACCTGTCAGCTAATGTACCCTCTGGTGTCCCGTGAGCCTCTGTGGCCAGAGAAGCTTCCAAGGAAGGCATAGTAGGGCCGCTCTTCAAGGGCAGCCTGAGTGGGTACGTTAACTTTCTGTGGTTCTCTGGAGTTACCTTAATCAATCCTGGCATCAGTCATGACTCGGACCATGGAGCCTCCTTGTCACCTCGCAGCTCCAGCCCCTGCTGAGAAGTGAGTTTGCTCCCTGTGCTGAGTCACCTCTCAGACGGCGATGTGGAGCTGCAGGAGAGGGAGGCAGAACCAGCCAGTGTCGTCATGTGCACAAGATGCACCAAGTCCCGGAACAAAGAAGTGACATCACAAACTATTCTAAGTGCAGGCAGATAATTCCAAATTGCTGGCTGGAAAAAGTAAATTTAGCTACCTATTTTTATAAATTGCATATTTAGTGTTTTAAAAGGAAAACCAAGCTTTTGGCAAGTACAAAGAAAATCAAGTTTTAAATAAAAGATGGTTTCCTAAAGCCAGTTTGTGAGGCCATTTCAGGGGCCCGTAGGCTGAGCATAGAAGGGTTTCTTTCACAGCCTCGCTTGGTTGCTCAGGGCCCAGGGTCAGAAGTAGTTGATTTTCTGTTTTCGGCCAGAGAAAAGGGACCAAGAACACGCCCAGGGGCAGAGAAGGTTCTACAGTTGACACGAGACTGTTAGGCCAGAAGCTCCGTGGGCTGTGCATCCTGGACTCTCAGCCACGTTTCCCAATCACTTTGGACCGGAGGCCACCTCCTCTGCACCTTCCTACCAGGGTGCTAAGGTAGGGGCAGGGCAATGTGAGTGAGGAAACCAGGTTGGTGAGCCACTTTACCTATGTTGGGGCCCATGGGTCCTAGAAGTGGGGTTGAGCGGTCACCTGCAGAAAGGAGACCCATGATTTTGTCCAACTGCAACAAGGGCCACAGCAACTTGTCCCCTCAGTCCAGCTTCCACCAAGACCCAGTCTCCTCCTCCTGCTATGGTAGACAGACTGACAGATGCTTCCCAGGAGAGGGCTGAGCAAGCAGCGATGCTAATGAGCAAGAAGGTATCTCTAGCCTTGCCTGAGATCCTAGTCTGTTGTCTATATCAACAAGGCTTGAGTTCAGTTCTACACTGGCCTGAGTGTGACCAGGACTGTAGGAACCACAGTCCTGGGACCTGAGGAGTTCCCGTCTGTAGGTAAGCAAGTCTCCCAGCAACAAAGAGAGTGCCTTTCGCCATCCCAGGGAGCCTTCCAGAAGAAAGGAGGGAAGTCTCTAGGAGGTGAGCCTTTTTATTGATCTAGGGACAGCACAGGGCAGAGTCACGTCACCCTCTCTCTCCTCCTCACGCCGGCCCTGGGCCTTTAGCTGGGCCCTGGAACGACAGTGCGGCCGGGCCTGCCTTCTATGGACCATCCACTGAGCGCCTGGCTGCCCACCTGTTCTGGCCACAATTTTTCATTCTACAGTTAGTTTTCCAAAAACCAATTTCCCCTTCTTTATAAGTGCCAGACTCTTGCCATTTCCCCTTTTTTCTGCTCTTAACTATTTTATTGATCTGCAAACTCCAGTTGAAATCAAACAAGGAAGCCAGAGTCATGAGCAGCTCTGGTGAATTCTCCAGCAGGAGGAGAACTTGGATTCTACCGTTCAGTGAGAGCTGGGGATTACCTGTTAGACTTATCCTCGCCACTCCATCCACCGTTCACTCAGCTATAGAAGTGCAGGCCTGTGCCTGAGCCTCCAGGGCTTATCTGCTAGGAAATCTGTGTCCATAAGCCAGCGAAGCTGGGCCCCGCGCCAGCGCAGCGTGGACGCGGGGAAGGCAGGGTCAGGTTCCGAAAGAGCCTCTGCGGGCTGCTGCAGACTCAGCCGAGGCAGCCTGGCTCCGAGTTCGCTGGAGGGGCAGTGCCTGGGGAGAAGCCACCCTATAAAAAGCTCAGAGGTTAATTTGGGGCCTCCTTTTCCTCCCCCTGGCCACGCTTAGATTTAGAACCATGCTGGCGTGGACAACGCAGCTTTTCTAAAAACCAGTGGTGTTGAAGTGGTTGGGCGCCTGGACTCCTAACCCTCCAGTTTGAGCTCAAATCCTGCTTCATTACCACTTGATTTTAGGCTCTGTGACCCTCCCCCCTTCCACACACACCCCTGCCAGGTTTCCTCATCTATAAACTGAGGATTTGACTGTCTACCTTCCAGGATTGCTATGGGGTGCAAGTGAGGCAACCTCTGCCAAGCGTTTCGCAAATAACAAGTATTCGGACAGTAGTGTATTGTAGCATCATTTGTCGTCATCGCCGTCATCATCACAGCCCAAGGGTGTAAGTGGGTGGGGTGGGCCTGGTCCAGCCCTCAGCCAGCTCGCCCACAGGGGAGCCCCTCCGAGCTGGCCTGCAGCTCTGTACAGAGGGACGCACACTCTCCCTTGTTTTCAGGAGCACTAATTGGAAGGTATTGCCCAAGCTCCGTCCTTCTGTCATCCCTGGAGCAGGTCCCCAGAGGCCCTTTGCCATCAGCTGATTCTGTAGTTAAGGCAGTTGTGAGAGCTGTGCGTGCCCGCAAAGCAGGCTCCGGCATGCTGAGTCACACTGCAGGGTCCGCCTGCCCAGCCATCACCAGCACAAAAGGCGGGCAGGGGATTTCAGTGAATGTCTCCCGTTCATGTGTCTGGGTGAAGGGAGGGGAGGGTGGGTGTTAACGTTTATTAAGCACTTGGCCCCTACAACTGGCCTTGGATTGTGTTGAGCCCCACCCAAACTACCCAGTGGGGACTCCCTCAGTTCCAACAGCCCCAGGCACCCTCCTTAGGGGCCCTTGGGGAGAGTCTCTGACACCCAGCGGATAGTGGGAGGTGGCCGTGAAGGGAAAACCCCTGGTGAGGTCCTGGGTGGGGGACACTTCTCCTTTCCCCTGTCCTCCCCCGCCCTCCCACACAGTCAAGGTGGGGTTATGGAAACAAGAATAGAAAGCACTTATTTCTGCCCGGGGTTGAGAGAGGCCTCCCGAGAGGAAGTGACTTGCAATAGGACTATGCCCCGAGATCTGTTTTCCACAGTTGCTATGGATATTTGGTTGTTTCTGTTCATACCACGGTCTATGCGGGCCTAGGGTATGAGGATGTCTCTAAAAAATGCTTCATCACTGTCCCTGTACTTGCTCCCTGTTTTAAAATCTTGGAAGAGTGAGGTTAAAGTGAAGGGGTTTCTTTCATGCAAGAATTCCAATGTTTCTTCTGAAATTATTGCAAACTAAAAAGCAACTTTGCAACTATCCAATTTCCCAAGGTTGGCAGGCAAGTGAGTAAAAAAAAAAAAAAAAGATTTTAAAAAATGTCCCTGATTTGAGATGAGCTTTTGATTGTATTTCCTGAGTGAACACATTTTGCAGTCATTTAAATAATGAGTCAAATAATAAAAAAGGATCCAAATGGACATACACATTTCTTCAGGTAGATGAACATTGGTGTGTATTATTGGTAAGTAATTAGGAAATGATGTTTGAGAACATTTGTTTTCTTCACCAGCAAGAATGTTTTAAGCCTCTATTGGCTCTGATATGTCATCAGGCATTCCTGGTTGTTCTGCTTCTTTTGATACTGTTACCTTGGGTAAATGTCTATCCTAAGGAAATGGAAGGTGAGTGCCCTGGCTGGTTTGGCTCAGTGGATGGAGCGTTGGCCTGCAGACTGAGGGGTCCCAGGTTCGATTCTGGTCAAGGGCATATACCTTGGTTGCGGGACATCCCCAGTGTGGGGGGCGGTGCAGGAGGTGGCTGATCGATGTTTCTGGCTCTCTATCCCTCCCCCTTCCTCTCTGTAAAAAAAATCAATAAAATATATTTTTTTAAAAAAAGAAAGAAAATGGAAGGTGAGAAGAGATTCTGAGGAGTCATCTGGCCTACCCCCTGCTTCATTTATAGCCACAACTTTCTTATTATTCTTATATTATTATTAACTCTCACCCGAGAGTATTTTTTCCATTGCTTTTAGAGAGAGTGGAAAGGAGAGAGGGAGGGGAAGAGAGAGAGAAATATTGATGTAAGAGAGACATGTCAATTGGTTGCCTCCTCCATGAGCCCTGGCTGGGGGCAGGGATCGAACCTGCAACCCAGGTACGTGCCCTTGACTGGGAATCTTCGGGTGTGTGGGCCGATGCTCTAACCACTGAGCAATGCTCGTCAAGGCTAGCCACAACTTTCTGTTGATGAGTGAGATCGTGTGAAATTGAGATTCCAGAATATTTTTGGTAATTTGTTCCACTACTTAACATCCCTTCTTTACCAACGTTTTCCATTACTGCTTGTAACTGTAAGCCAAATGTGTCATTCTTCAGTGAAAGGCAAACAGTTGATCCCCAGGGAATAAGTAATATCCCGAAGCACGGTCTAAGAGTTTATGTGGGTCCTCCCACAGTCTCTTCTTTGTTTGGCCGATTGTCATTTTCAAACACTTAGCGGGTATTTGCTTACTCTCTGCCTGGAGGCCCTGTGCACTGCAGAGCCCCCAGGCCATCGCCTTCTCTGAGTGCCCCTAACATGGCACCTGCATAACACCCTCTTGCTCCAGCGCCGACCAGCAATTACCCTTCCCGCTTCAGTTCTTCCTGTCCTAGACGGGGCTTCAGCAGAACGGTTGGTGATCAGCGAGTGAACATCCATAATAAATAATTTCCGAGGGCAGAAGTTCTAGGAACAAACATTTTGATCCAAGTGAGTTATCCCCTTTCTATGCGAGGCCCACCGAGCTACATGACATGGCACCGGTTGGCCCTTCTCTAACACAGAAGAAATGTGAGGAATTTCTTTGGTCAGCACCGTTAAGACCAGAAGTGATCAGTGGAGGAGGAGCTGTGTTTGCGTCACCCTGGAAAATGTATTCTCAGTGTTGACATGTCCCTAACTTTGCATCAGTTATTGAAGGACTCAAGCTGTTCTGGGACGTGTTGCCATGCAGCCATCCACCCATTGGACTTTGCATTGTGGCTTATGATTTTTGACAGTTACTACATTTTAAAAATATATTTTTATTGATTTCAGAGAGGAAGGGAGAGGAGGAGAGAGAGAGAGAGAGAGAGAGAGAGAGAGAGAGAGAGAGAGAGAGAGAGAGAGAGAACATCAATGATGAGAGAGAATCATTGATCAGCTGCCTCTTGCATGTCCCACACTGGGGACTGAGCCCACAACCGGGACATACTAGTATGCCCTGACTGGGAATCAAACCATGACTTTCTGGATCACGGGTCACTCAACCATTGAGGAATTTAGCACTCTTTTTGTATATAACTTTTTATCTTATTTCAAAATTTTACAAGTGTGTAATTTATCAGCCTTTGAAGAATTGGGGGCTGAAACAGATCACGAAACGGGTATATTTAAAAAAATAATAGCTCATTTAAAACAACTCCACTTCTCATAATTCAGAAATGGTACCAGCTGCACCTGCTGTCACTAGAAAGTGCCACGGCCTTAAAAAAGCTTCTGGCCTTGGTCTTCTCTTGCCATTTTCTTAGAAATGTGTTTAGCACAGAGCTCCTGAAATTATTCTCTGAGGAATGTAGCTGTCGAAAATCCCTATAGATCTCCATCCTTACTGTTTTCTGGGATTTTAGTCATGGAAGTTGGTTGATTATTTATTTCTTCTGGGAGTCAGAGTAATAAGAGAGGAGAGATCAGTAATAGTAGAGATGGGCCTGGTGGGTTTTTATTTCTAAATCCAGCACAGCCAGCTTTTATTAATACCCCTTCCCCAGTTTCCTCACTGGAGCCACCCTTACTGACTCTTCCCCTCAAAATACAGTAAAAACAAAAACAACAACCCACCCCCACCTATCAATCCATCCACACATGGCTCTCAAGGGATTCTTGCCCTTAATAAATCCCAGTTCTCAATATTACTAGTACACACACACACACACACACACACGCACACACACACACGGAATTCCCTAAAGATATCTATATATGACTGAATTTTACATGATAGGAAAAGGCGGCACATTTAGCCATTCCTCAGTCACTCAGAAGTTTCTCACAGTCTCTGTTTCTGTCACTATACTTGGTCCAGGGTGAAGCCTGTCTCAGGAGCCTCGTCTGTCCAGGCAGTGACGTGGACATGCCGACGTTCTCAGCCATGAGGGCTCTGGATGCCCAGAGCGCCCTTTATCTACCCAGAGCCTGAATGGCATCTCTGCTCACTTTTGTATCAGCTCAGACCCGAGTGCATGACCTCGCTCTATAAATACCAGCCTTGTTTCAATAAGAGCTGCCTTGGACTGGTGGCCACCACAAACCCCCCAGATGCGCAAGGCAGGCAGTCCCATCCTGGCTGTGAGGTTGGCTCTGCCCTCCCTCTGGGAGAGGGAACAGAGGCGTGGGGGTGGGCCTAGAGCTGCCGTCACATGGCCTTTCTTTCCACAAACGTGTGAGGCCCTGGATGAGGGTTCAGGGGGACACAAAGATGAATAACACCCTGTCCCAGCTCTAAGGAGCTTACAGTATGGTACAATAGGCGAGAGATGCACAGATAATTATAATAAAATAAAAAAAAGAAAAAGAAAAAGAAAGAAAGACCAAGGGGGAGGAGAGAGAGCAGAGAGAGCTCTCTTCTTATTGGGGGGCAGGAAAGGCTTCGTGGAGGATGTGCATTTGAGCTAAGATTCAAGAGAAGGCAGGATTTGAACATAGAAAAACAAGTGAGCTATTTAGAAAAATAATACTTTGGAAATAAGTCAGAGAAAGAAAAATACCCTATGAGTTCACTTACGTGGAATCTAAAGAACAATATAAATAAACAAACATAACAGAAACAGACTCATAGACACAGAGAACAGACTGATGGTTGCCAGAGAGGAGCGGGGTTGGAGGACTGGGTAAAAAGAAGTGAAGGGATTGAAAAATACAGATTGGTAGTTACAGAACAGTCATGGGGATGCAAAGTACAGCATAGGAAACCTAGTCAATAATGTTGTAATAGCTATGTATGTAATAACTATGTATGGTGCCTGCTGGGTACTGGAAATATCAGGGGGAACACTTTGTAAAGTATGTCATTGTCTAACCACTATGCTGCACACCTGAAACTCACACAAAATAGTATTGAATGTGAACTGTAATTGAAAAATAAAATTATTTTGGATCCCTAGCTTTTACACCAAACTAAATTCCAAATTTCAACAGTTTAATATAAAAAAACAATACAACTCCCCAAACAGTAGAAAATATAACTGCCTGTTTATGTGATCTCGAAATGGAGAAGTTCCTTTTAGTGTAAGAGGAAAAAAAAAAGGTAAAAGAAAAGACTGCTTTTGACTCTGAGATGACCTATCAGAAACATCCCACACAAAATAAAAGAACGAGGGAGAGTGCGGAAGTATGTGTTCCTTATAAGAGCAGATAACGGACTTATATCAATACAGAGAGCTCACATAAAATATATTAGAAAAATATAGATCCTAATAGAAAAATGGGCAAAAAGCAATGAGCAATTCACATAAAAAGAAACACAAGTGACTTAGGAAGTTGAAAAAATTCCGTATGAGTAGTAATCAAAGAAATGGAAATGAAAACAACGGAGATGTTGTTTCTCACCAGTTAATCAGAGCAAAGTTTGATTTTTCTTTTTTGATGTTCATTCCCCAAGGCCCAGGAAGAGTTGCCTTTCATTCAGAGCTGCCTTTCAAAACTCACTGTTTATCTTTAAACGCTTTATAAACTTGGTTTTAAAATAGACTTTAGTAACTTCTTGGATCAATCAAGAGGCGTAAATTCGTTTTTAGATAAGTAACCTGTGAAGTTTTGTTTCATAAATCTCTTGCATTCTCTCCCCCCCCCCCACCCCACCCCTTAACTCCAGGACTAAGGAGAAGCAGCAGATCTGACCATCAGGCCTGGCCTACAGCCCTGGGTCAGGTCTGCCTACCATCCGAGTTCTGTAAGGCCTGCCAGCTAAGAGCGAATTTGACATTATTTAAATGGATGGGGGGAAAAAAAGTCAAAGGAAGAATAAAATTTGATGGCATGTGAAAAATATATCCCATGTAAGCCTCAGTGTCCATAAAGAACGTTTAATTAGAATACAGCCACACCCTTTGTTTATGTCGACACTACAGCTGCTTCTGAGCTTCAGCAGCAGGGGTGAGCTGTTTCAATGGCAGGGGAGAGAAACATTTCCCTTGGCCCTCTTAGTGTCCCTGACTGGGTCTGAAAATTAAACTGACAAAGACAGATGAACAGGGGAAAAGCATACACATTTGATTGACTTTTTACAGGTGCCATGGCGCCTTCACCAGAGAATGAAGACCTGAAGTGTCTAGAGCAGGAAGCTTTTATAACCTTTAGGCAAAGAAACACTTTGTGAGGAATTGGCAAGACAGAGAGGTTTGGGCTAGCGGTAGTAAATGGTGAAGAAGTACCTGGGCAGGTAAGGGTTATTTATTAAGGTTTGGTGTTTACAGCATTCTCGGCCCTAAGTTTCCTACCAGAAAATAAGAATATCTGCTTTCCTTCTGGCCCAGGGAGGGCACCTTTCACACGGGACATGTATGGTGTGCTTCAAGAAAGAAGGACAGGTGGGGGAAAGTGCAAGTGATCTTCCTACTTTTGACATTTTAAAACATTCCTTCAGCTTAAGGTATTTAATACGCCAAGGTGCCATGTTTGGGGGTAGCATGTCCTGAACCTCATTATGACAGAGACGGCATGGCCCACAAAGCCCAAAACATTTGCTGTCTGGCCCTTTATAGCAAAAGTTTGCTGACCCCTGGCCTAGAATAATAGATAATGGCGTCTTCAAGGAATTTCAATTCTACAAATACAAATTCAGGTCTTTTTCCCTGGACATTTCGATACTCTCTTCCCTTCTCCCTTAAATTGTCATCTGTTCCAAAGAAAGCACTAAAAAATGTGGCCTGAATTGGACTGGAGGTTATGAAATAAGAATATCTCATCTTTAAGGAAGTTGGTGTTAACAATTTTTAAATTTCGACTTGTTAACTTTATAATTCAAAATAAGACAAGAGACTTTTTTAAAATGTCTTTAGAATTCAGATGTTACATCTACAATTGAAATACCAGTAGGAAAGAAAATAAGCTTTCTTATCTATGCTCTTTTAATTTTATACTTGATTTAGAAATATCAAAATATATAATATATCCTACAGTGAGTGATAACTTTGTGAAACTTGAATATGCTGATGACATACATGGTTTTAGTCACTTAGCCATTATCAAAGGGAAAATTCACTTTAGCAATGAAAATTTGAGCAAAAGTACAATTAATTTATTTGCTTATTATTATGCACATGCAGTGATTCTTGTACTTAATTGTTGATATGCTCCAGGACATACACAGGTTTGGTTCTTACCGTAAGATGATGAAAGGAACTGGGTTTATCTTTTCCATAACTGCATAGTTCGTACTTCCACACCTAGCACATCACCTGGCACATACTATTATGGAATGCATGTTTAATGAATGAATGTGGCTTGTTCATTATACTAAAGACAAAATCAACATTTTATTTTATATATATATTTTATTTTAGAGAGGAAGGGAGAGGGAGAGAGAGATAGAAACATCAGTGATGAGAGAGAATCATTGATTGGCTGCCTCCTGCACATCCCCGACTGGGGATTGAGCATGCAACCCGGGCATGTGCCCTTGACTAGAACCGAACCCAGGACCCTTCAGTCCACAGGCCAATGCTCTATCCACTGAGCCATACCAGCTAGGGCAATATATTGACATTTTGAATTCCACTTGTTTTGTATATGTATAAAAGCACACACTAAATTATTTTGGATTCAATGAAGGCGAGGTATGCTGTTTTTCAATACATCACTATTTTATTAATAACTAGAAGCCCGGTGCATGAAATTCATGCACGGCGGGGGGTTGTCCCTCAGCCCAGCCTGTACCCTCTCCAATCTGGGACTCCTGGAGGGATGTCTGACTGCCCGTTTAGGCCCAATCCTGGTGGGATCGGGCCTAAACGGGCAGTCGGACATCCCTCTCACAATCCAGGACTGCTGGCTCCCAACTGCTTGCCTGCCTGCCTTCCTGATTGCCCCTAACTGCTTCTGCCTGCCAGCCTGATCACCCCCTAACCACTCTGCTGCCAGCCTGGTTGATGCTTAACTGCTCCCCTGCCAGCCTGTTTGCCCCCAACTTCCCTCCTCTGCCAGCCTGGTCACCCCTAACTGCCCTCTCCTGCAGGTTGATCACCTCCAACTGCCCTCCCTTGCAAACCTGGTCCCTCTCAACTGCCCTCCCTTGCAGGCCTGGTCCCTCACAACTGCCCTCCCTTGCAGGCCAGGTGCCTCCCAACTGCCCTCTCCTACTGGCCATCTTATAGTGGCCATCTTGTGTCCACATGGGGGCAGGATCTTTGACCACATGGAGGCAGCTATATTGTGTGTTGCAGTGATGATCAATCTGTATATTACTCTTTTATTAGATAGGATAGAGGCCTGGTACAGGGGTGGGGGCCAGCTGATTTGCCCTGAAGGATGTCCCAGATCAGGGTGGGGTTCCCTTGGGGCGTGGGGCGGCCTGAACAAGGGGCCTGTGGTGGTTTGCAGGCCAGCCACGCACCCTGGCGACCCAAGAGGAGGCCCTGGTATCTGGAATTTATTTTCCTTCTGCAATTGAAACTTTGTAGCCTTAAGCGGGTGAGCCGGGCCAGGGTGTGCGGAAAGCTTTGCTTCCCCTGTTGCCGCCGGCAACCCTGGCCTGCTCTCTCAAGCTCCATTCTGCAGCCATTTGTTTGAATTTGTTTACCTTCTATAATTGAAACTTTGTAGCTTGAGTGGAGGCTTAGGCCTGCAACAGCTATGGAAAGCTTGGCTTGCTCTGTTACCTGGGAAACCTTGCTCTCTGTGGCTGTAGCCATCTTGGATTGGGGTTAATTTGCATACTCGCCCTGATTGGCCGGTGGGCGTGGCTTGGCTGGTGGGTGTGGCTTATGTAGCGGAGTGATGGTTAATTTGCATATTACCATTTTATTAGAGAGGATAAATTCCATTTTCACAGAATCTTATTAATAGTACACCACTCAACTGAGAATCGCCCATAAGAAATCTCTCTGATATTATTACAATGGATAATATTCTTTTTTATTTTAAAGATGGAACGCTTCACGAATTTGCGTGTCATCCGTGAGCAGGGGCCATGCTAATCTTCTCTGTGTCGTTCCAATCTTAGTATATGTGCTGCCGAAGCGAGCACTGGATAATATTATTTTGCTGTTCTGAACAAATTATAACAACATTGATTTTTCAAACAATATATATAGTTTTCTGATTATTCACAAAAAATTCATATTTTTCTATGTATATGTCAAAGTGTATAATAATTATTCTTTTACTAAAATATGAGCGTATTATAGATACTGTTTCGAAATTTGTTTTTGTTCTCTCTAAAACATGTCTCCATGTTAATACCTAAAGATCTACTTAATTATTTTTAGTGACAGAATACCTTCCATTATATTAATTCACCATCATTTATACACAGGCACTTTCCTGTTGGCAGACATGTAGATTACAATTATTATTTGTAAAGTGCTTTAAGTGCCATGTCATCTTAATGACAAACAGCTGCTTAAAAAAAAAAAAATCCCGAGGGTGCTATGAAGACACACACACACACACACACACACACACACACAGCAGAGTAAACCAAGTGACTATTTTTTATTTAAGCATTACCAGACCTTGGTGCACCCTGGGAATTTCTGGCCAGAGGCCCGTGGACAATTTGGCATAGCTGATGTAATGACAGTGCAATTATACGTCAGTGATGCAAGTATGTAAAACTGCAAACAAAAGGCTTTGTTTTAATGGCAAACCACTTTAGAGACTGAGTATGTTAGAGCTCTGTAGGGTTTTTCAGGTTTAGAGAGGGACCTGGAAGCTTTGTTGGGATCTAATTTACCACAACGAAACAGTCCCTTGGGCTGCTGCTTCCCTTTCCCTGTCTTTGTTCCGAACCATTCAGTGGCTGTAGCCCTGAAATCATCCAATGCCTCAAACCCGGAGAGAGTTGTATTGCAAATGGCTGAATGGGTCAGGATTTGATCATTTGGATGGGCTTCCAGACAGGACCAGGGTTAGGCTGTATTGGATTTGGGACATATCTTGCCACTCTACTAGTTTGATTAGAAAGGGAGCTGGAGGGTCCCTTTGGGACTACCACCCCTAGTAACTCTCTGTGCTCAACTAGGAGACAAACGTGGATTGGCCATGGCCCCAGTGCAAAGTAAGACCTTAACTCTCTGGTTGGGCCATTCCCAGCCAGGCTTCTGCCAATTTACCCTTTTCCAGACGAGTATAAAAAGCAGGAAGTATGCTTGGTGCTTGGGGACCTTATGAATGCCATTAGCTTTGTTGAATTTGGATTCCTTTATAGGAAATGTTCCAACGTGTGAGTGTTGCATCATTTAGAGCTGCATATTAGTGGGATGAATGTTGCAGATGAAACTTTAGGATCATTTTTTTATAATAAATCAGTGTGGCCTTCTTCTCTGAGTAAACACCAAATGGCTAATTACCCCTGTGTTGCTGGGGTCCCCGTGGCACTGGAGGCCCTGGAGGCCCTGGAGGCCCTGGGGGGTCTGGAATGGGAAGCTCCGGCAGTGGTGTCTGAGGACTGGGGTTGAAGCAGGGGAGCTTCCCAGGCAAGGCTGGATCCCTGTCATTAAGCTGGGCTGCCTGGCCAAGGATGTCAAGATCAAGTCCTTGGAGGAGATCTATCTCTCTCCCTGTCCATCAAGGAATCTGAGACCATTATTATTCTTTCCCCGCCCCCCCGCCCAGGCCTCCTTCAAAGATGAGGTTTTGAAGGGTATGCTGTGCAAAAACAGACCACCACTGGCCAGTAGACCAGGTTCAAAGCATTTGTCGCCATTGGGGATTACAATGGACATGTTGGTCCGGGTGTTACGTGCTCCAAGGAGTAGCCACTGCCACCTGTGGGACCATCCTCCTGGCCAAACTCTCCACCGTCCCCATGCAGTGAGGCTCCTGGAGGAACAAGCTCGGCAAGCCTCCCACTGTCCCTTGTATTAATTTGGACTTAAAACTCTAGTGTTTAAATTGTAAGTGAATCTACTCAAACAACAGCTACCAGACTATTATAAATCATTGCTGATGATATTTCTTGACACAGGATCATCTGTTTTTTGTCTATTTCTAGCCCAAGGTTCTCACATTTTAACAATAGCTACTCAAATTTATCTTTGCATAGCACAGAAATCTGAGTTTTTAAAAAGGGCCATGACTTAGTATTATCAGGGAAGTTTGAGAAATACTATTTGCACACACATGCCTGCTACATATCCTTGCAAGATCTCCGTACAGCAGTTTTTCAAAATCTTATTTAAATATGATTTCTGGTAAGAAACAGTTTACCTTTAAAACTAGGACACACAAATATTTACGTATGCAGTAACAGACACAAATTGGTCAAAACACTATTTTTTCTCCTCTATTCTATGTCACCTTAAAATAAGGGACTCACTAAGTGGATTTCAAGACCCACAGCTTGGAAACACTGTCCTGTGGGTTAAAATCCAAGTGTTTAAAGCTTGCTTTGCCACAATCTAGCTCTTATTCGTGTTTTGCAAGTACTTCCACGTGAAAATGCTGAATGACCATGGCTACTTAGTGCATGATGTGTTCTTTGCCTAGACCCGTGGTTGGCAAACATGCAGCTCTTTGGCCCCTTGAGTGTGGCTCTTCCACAAAATACCACGGCCTGGGTGAGTCTATTTTGAAGTAGTGGCGTTAGAAGAAGTTTAAGTTTAAAAAATTTGGCTCTCAAAAGAAATTTCAATCGTTGTACTGTTGATATTTGGCTCTGTTGACTAATGAGTTTGCCGACCACGGGCCTAGACCTTCTTTTGGCCTCTTGTCCACTTGGTGAACTTTTTTCTTTCTTCACGTCTTTGCCCAGATATCACTTCCCTTGTATAATTTTCCCTAAGTACTGGAGCCACCATGGGGAGCTTTGGCTTACATGCTCCCTTTGCAACTTGTACACCCCCAAATGAATACCTAGCATCGACCTCTCAACCCTGATCTGATCTGTTTACAATGCTTGTCGCTCTAATTATATCACACTCCTAGAGTGTAGGGACGCCTTTCTCAACAATGTTTGCATTCCAGGACCTAGGAAGGTGACTGTCACAGAACAGAAGCTTGATAAACAGTAACCCACGTGCCATGCATAAAGGAATGAGTATCCCATTGTCATTCATGAAGGTGTGATCGAAGGAGTGTTGGTGCAGTACCCAGAGCTCAGGACAGGAGATGAAATGGGAAAGTAGTTTATGGTCAGGCTGAGAAAAAAGCCGAAAAGCAATGCTGGAAAACCTGGACTTTATCTTCCAACTAAAACACAGGTTTTGTTCCTAAGGGGGATTATTTGACAAGAGAAAGGAAATGATCAGAGCTTCGCTATGGAAAGACAGCTTTGACAGTGTGATGCAGGATGCTGAGAAGGGACTGGGAGCTTAGACCTGAGGCTGTAGGAATAGTGCTAACGAGGGGTGGGTTCTGGGAGAGACGCCTGGGGCCTATATTATGTGAGACCTGGTGACTGGTGGGATGTCAGGGATGAGAGAGAGTGAAGAAACAAAAATGACTTGGAACCTCAGCCAAGGGATTAAGGTCAATATCAAGAGCAGTAAGTCAATTGATTTGTGCAATAAATACGGCATTTTAGCTCTGTGGTCTTTCTTCTAATAACCCATAACTTCATTTTAATCACAAGAAAAATATCAGATAAATTCTAATTGAGAGCCATTTCTGCAAAATGTCTGGCCAGTAATCCTCAAAACTGTCAGGGTCATCAAAAACAAGGAATGTCTAAGAAACTAAGAGAAGCCTAAGGAAACATGACTAAATGCAATGCAGTATCCTGCATGGGATCCTAGAACAGACAAAAGACATTAAAAATCAGAATAAAGTATTGACTTCAGTTAATAATAGCATGTCAACATTGGTTGGTTAATTGTAACAAATGTACCCTCCTGGCATAATAAAACTGGCTTAGAAGTGGGTGATGCTGTGACTAACATCATGATGAAGTATGAATGTTACATGATATATGGATGGTGGAAGATGATGATGTAGGAAATTCTGGGAGGACTTGTGTGGAGTAGGACCATTGTTATTTCATTGATATTCAAAATCTGAAGCTTCTTCTATGAATTTATTTTTGCCATGTATCTCTTACCTCCACTTCTGGATACTAATACTCACCTCTATTTCAAGTCTACTTTATTTTTTGTCTGCCCTAACTCAGAAGTCTTACACTGGAACCTTGGCTAACACCTTCATTCCCTGTGCCTGGAACATTATCCCATCACATTATCTCCTAGTTGGCTCTTCCTTATCATTCAGCTCAAATGTTTTTTCCCCAGAAAGGCTTCTTTGACTACCAGCTAAGGGCCCCTCCCCCGTTGCTCTGCATTGCATTGCTTCGCTCTGTTGTGTTTTCTTCACAGCTCTTATCACTAACTGATATTTACGCATCATCATTACCTCCCCCCCCCCCCAATATAGCCAAAGAGAGAATCTTAAAGGTAGCAGAAAAAAGCAATTTGTTACCTACAAAGGAGCTCCCATAAGGCTGTCAGCTGATAATATTTACTTGCTTGCTTACTTGTCTGTGGCAGATCTCCCACTGGAACCCAAGTCCCACCCTGAAGGCAGAACCTCATCTGCTGTATCACTGCTCTATCCACAGTCCTGGACCAGTACCTGGAGACACTCAGGACATATTTGCTAAATGAATTCACTTAAAACACTGTCTTAGTCAGCTCAGGTTGCCATAACAAAATACCATAAACTGAATGGCTTAAGCAACAGATATTTATTTTTCACAGTTATGAAGTCCGAGAGGTCCAAGATCATGGTGCTGGCTGATTTGGTTCCTGGTGTAAGTTCTCTTCCTGGCTTCCAGATGGCTTCTTCTTGCTGTGCCCTCACAAGGCAGAGAGAGAAAGAGAGAAAATTATAGCTTCATCCATTATGGCTCCATCTCCTCTGCCCCCCAGATACATTAGTGTAGGATAGTAGCGATTGCAGGAACATTGACTCTTTTATGGTATTTCCATGTCCCTCTTATATTCCCTTTAAAAATTTTTTAAAAAGACATTTAAAAAAATAATTCCTTTCCCAATCCTCTTTCTCATTAGACAAAGCAAACCGTGCAGACAACAGAACATACCTAAATGAAATGCATCTTTTCCTTGGCAGATCTTAAAGGGGCATTAATCGATGGGCCTTCAGACTGCCTTCCTCTGGCTGGATTCAGGGGAGGGAAGACTTGGCCACATTTGCCCTATTACCTTTTCTCTTGCCCATTCTTCTTTTCCTCCTCCCCTCCTTTGTCTTTGGCTCTCCTAATTCCCCTGGTCTGGTGGGGGGAGAGCTGTGGTGTACTTACACACTCCAGATCTTAGGGGAGGTATAAGAAACGATTTGGGGCTTGATCTGGGAGCAACATCACCTCTAAGAGAACCTGGGGATCACTTAGGGGTCTAGGGAGCCAGGACCCTCTTCAACCACAGTAAACGCCTTTTCTGGTGTAACAGGAGAGTGAAGAATACTCTCTTGGGGTCCAGGGAGGTTACTGCTTTATATACATGTACACACACACACACACACACACACATTTATGTCAGTTACCCAGACTCAGCAAGCAACATTGAATTAATAAAGTGACAAAGTAAATTTTTTTAGTCATTTACTATAGTTAGTGACTAAAAGTCAAGCAAAAATGTTCTATCCTTTGGGAAAAGGTCTGCAAAGAAAATGACAAGAGCAGGAAACTTCCACAAGGTTATGAAAAGGGACAGAACTGGATACTTGGAAAGAATGACACTTCCCTCGTGTGTGGGTTCTCCTGGGGCCGCTGCCAGCTGTAGCAAGGCCTCTGCTTTTCCCACGGGAGCCCCCGGGGCATCTGCACGTCCCAGTGGCCCATTTCGCCTGGCTGAGGGGAAGCAGCTAAATGACGAAACTCTGATGAGGGAGACTTTACCGGATGCCCCAGTTTGGGGTAGCCTTTGGTCCAGGGAAAGCAGGAAACAAGTAAAACAGATGCATTCGTTCCGCACATTTTTATTGAGCTCTACTCTGTGCCAAGTACCGTTCTAGGAGCTGGAGATAAAAATCTCTCGCTTCATGAACTTACATTCGAGTGGGAAGACAAAGATGAAAAATATGTAATCAAACAAGTAAGTGCTATTAGGAAATAGAACAAAGTAAAGGGTAGAGAGTGACTAGGGGCCAGAAGTTTGGAGACTGTGGCAGCTATGCAAAAATTTAGGGGGAAAGCATTTTAGGCAGAAGAAGAGCGAGTACAAAGGCTCTGCTGCTCTATGTGTGTGCATAGAAAGGGGCCAGTGTTCATGGTGCCCCATGAATGGAGGAAGAGTGGAAGGAAATGAGGTCAGAGAGGTGAGCATGGTCAGGTCACGTGGGGCCCTATAGGCCGCCAGGAGGAGTATGAATTGCAATGAGAAGCCATGATGACTTTAAAGGGTAGAGTGATATGCTCTGATTTGGACACTGCCCTCCACCCCAACCTGGCTGGCAGTTGCTATGTAGAAAAAAACAGAGGCGGTTTGGGGACCAGAGGCAGTTGGGAGATTCTTGCACTATTCACTTGGTTGGGATCAGTGGAGATATACAGAGAAGGTGAGAAATGTCCGGACTTGGTTTATTTCTTGGAGGCAGGGCTGACAGGGAATGCTGATGGCTGGTTATGCGGGATGAGAGAAAGAGGAATCCAGGAGGACATGTAGTTCGGGGTTTGAGCAATTGAATGCATAGAGAGCTGTTAATTGAGGTGAGGAAGATTAAGGAAGGAGAAGGTTTGGGTTGTGGAGTCCAGTTTGGTTTTTGGTAATTTTACATTGGAGTTATCTAATGGACATCTAAGAGCAGAAGTTGAATAGACAATTGGATCCAAGGTCAGGCCTGGGGAAGGGTCTCTGAAAGTCCTTAACTGCAGTCTCCTTGCCCCTTGGAATGGGCTCAAAGCCCTATTCCACGTTTCATGAATGCCAATGCCCTCAAGATGATGTGGGAGAATTTCCAGGCATTCATTGTTGACCCTTCCAGCTCCAGCTTCTGCTTCTTTAGAATCAGTGCAATTTATGGACTATTTCTTCTTCCTGTGCAATACCCTTCCCCCAGAGAAAGAATTCGGCCACTTTCATAATTTCCACACTAAGTCCAGCTATTGAGTGTGCAAGAAAAAGCATTAAAGATTTGCTGGAGCCCAGCCTGTGTGGCTCAGTGGTTAAGCATTGACCTATGAACCAGAGGTCATGGTTCAATTCCCAGTCAGGGCAAATGCCCGGGTTGTTGGCTCGATCTCCAGTGTGGGGCATGCAGGAGACAGCCCATCCAATGATTCTCTTTCATCATTGATGTTTCTATCTCTTTCTCATTCTCCCTTCCTCTCTGATATCGATAAAAATATATTTTAAAAAAGATTTGTTGGAGACAGAGGTGAGTGTGTGTATTTGGGGAGAGTGTGGGTAATGCTATAATAACACAAACAATGTTAAATGGAATGTTAGTCCTCCCTGTTTTTTTTAAATTTTTAAATATATTTTTATTGATTTCAGAGAGGAAGGAAGAGGGAGAGAGAGATAGAAACATCCATGATGAGAGAGAATCATGAATTGGCTGCCTCCTGCAAGTCTCCCACTGAAGATCGAGCCCACAACCCGGGCATGTGCCCTTGACAGGAATCGAACCTGGGACCTTTCAGTTTGCAGGCCGACGCTCTATCCACTGAGCAAAACCAGCTAGGGCAGTCCTTGCTGTTTTTTAATATGTCTTTGGCCACTCTACCTGAAGAATATTTAGGAATATTTCTAGGGCCTTATTATACCTTGCTTTCACAGGCTGAGGATCTACTTTCTCTCCACTCCTGCCCCACTTTCCCCCCCAAAACAGCTCCAGACCTGTATTTTACATATTCAAATCTACTAATAATTCAGAAAAAAAAAGGCTTTCATTAAACACATCTCTCATTAGAAAACATTTGCTTTTGGTAAAAAACAAGCCTTTCTCAATGTGAACAATCCTTGAAGAGTCCTTGAGCTATTGTGTCTATACTGACATTCAGACACTTTCTCAGGAGTGAGGAGCAGGGGAGGGGGTTCAGTCTACTTGCCCCTCCCAGTCATTGACCTTGGTAATGGGGAAAACATTTCATACCCCCGGTATCCCAGGAGGCATCTTTTTACTACCACAGTGGCAAGCAAATGAAAAAGACCCCTCCCTTGGCATCAGGACCACAGTGCTTTGTGGAACGGTGGTCATTGGGAGGCAGTTTACTTTGGGAGAGACTTGAACCTCAAGTGCTTCTGCATTTCACAGCTTTAGAAAATGACAACTAGAAACAGAAGTAGCACTAGACCTGCAGTTGACAGCACTTGCTTAGCTGGAGTAGAACATGTCTGTTCTTTGAACACTGAATTTTAAGCACACCCAGACAAGGAGACAGATTCTCCTACAATTGATATGTCCATCAATACAGATAATGCATGAAAGTGGCTGGCCTAATCAAAAGGGGTGTGGCTAGAGGAACTGTAGAAGCAGACATGATACATTCAGGCTCCTGTGATCTCAGAGCCAAAGCTGAAACCCTCCCCTCGCTGCAGAGTGACGGGCTTAACAGTGGTGTCCGGGAGGGATTGTGTATGTTGCCACCTCACTGGGTATATCAGCACTGGTTTTTAGTGTTCATACTGATGCTGAACTTAATGATAGATTATGTGCTATGAGTTGAGTGCTCCTGAGCCCCTTTGTTTTCTTTGTAGTATTCTGAGATAAAAGAACCCTCAAGATAACCTTATTCTTGTGCCATCGGTCTGTCTAGATGATGGGGAACCAGAGAAGCTGTCCCTTAAAACATGTTTCCTAAAGAGGACCCATTCTCAATTGATGGCCCTGCCCTTGTATAAACTCCACCTTCCTCTCTTTCCTTTTCTGGGTTTCTCCCTTGGTCTCCATCCAACTCTGCTCCCCTGCTTTCAGAATATTCCTTTCTTTCTGCCTCTCACCAAATCCAGCTACCCAGGTCCTAAAAAATTATCCTTTCATTCAGCATCATTTCATTATAATGTTGATAAGGTATTGTAGGAACTTAACTCTTGTTTATATCAATTCGACTGTGGTGAAATGGCTTTGTTATATGTCATTTTGCTTAAAATCGACAATCTATTGATGATGTTAAGTAAGGACTTATTGTAGTCATTTGTTGTTGTTGTTAATCCTCACCTGAGGATATTTTTTTCTCCATTGATTTTTAGAAAGAGTGGAAGGGAAAAGAAGAGAGGGAGAGAGAGAGAGAAAGAGAGAGAGAGAGAGAAATATCAATGTGAGAGAGACTCATCGATTGGTTGCCTAGTTAACTAGACAATTACACTGCAAGGTATTTTTTTAGATGCGGTCAACATTTAAATCAGTAGGCGCTGAGTAAAGCAGATTGCTCTTCATTATGTTAGTGGATATTATACAATAGTTGGAAGTCCATAAGAGAAAAGACAGAAGGAACAAATTCTTCCTCCAGATTGCCTTTGGACTCAAGACTGCAAAATAAAAAATAAAATAAAAAAAGAAGATGAAAGAAAAAAAAAAAAGACTGTAATATCAACGTTTCCCTGGGTCTTTGGTCTTGCTAACACCACAAATTCATGAGCATTTTCTTAAAATCTCTCTCTCTCTCTCTCTCTCTCTCTCTCTCTCTCTCTCTTTTGTTCTTTTTCTCTGGAGAACCCTGATTTACAGGTTAGGTGAGAGAAAGAGAGCAAAAGGTTTGTATCAACTTAAGTGGTTGTTATGCAAACAGAAAGGTATTTATACATGAAAGCAGCAGGCTTCATCTGCCATGAATCATGTCTGTTGCCATAACCAGTGGCCTTCGCTTTGGGTCCTGCTGGCATCAAAGCTATCCTGTCCTGTAGGGAAGGGAACAAACACCTGGCGGGGGGGGGGGGGGGGTGGCGGTGAAATTGGGCTAGTCACCAAGATCACCCTGCTAGGACAGCCCACCCAGGGATTGCCTATTTTAGGAGCTTTTGGGGGAGTGAGGTGGTTTGGATTTTGGTGGCTGCTCCTATCTGGCAGTTCTTGAATCCTTGACTTTTGGGGGATAAATGTCTCTCCAGTAACATTTTAGTTGTGAGGTCACTTCTGAGTGTGTAGAAGACAATTACAGAGGTGATTATTTACTATGTCTTTATGAAAGTCCAAGGGAGACCAAGGCATCAGGTGAATACAAGTAGGTTCCTATATTCACAGGCACCCTGGATACAACTCTATCAGCCAGATCCTGGGCTCCGGACCAGGAAATGGTAGAGCCAGTGAAAAATAATCTTTGTAGTTTCAGAGATTATAGATACCACCTTAAATAGATACAAAATTTTTGAACATTTATGCTTAGTGATTATGTCAAAGATTCAATGTAGGCCTTCTACTAAAGTAAAGTACCCATCTACTGGGAAGAATAAAATCGCTGTAATATTTAAGTGCAGTATCAGGGAAAAAGCAGAATTTAAGTATGTTGAGGCCTTCTTTTTCTCACATTTGATAAAAATGAATTAGCAATCTTGATTGCAGAAAGGCAGCAGGCATTCCATTTTATTTTCTAACACTGGTAAGAAATATGCTCTGGATATGCAGTTAGTACAATAATCAGGAATTTTAATATTCAGAATATCTGCACATCCACATACATATTGTGTTGTAAATATACCATTTAAATTAGACATAGTGTGAGTAGCTTAAAAGGAGGGTGAAGACAGTGTACCCTTTTGAGAGATCTGAATATAGAAGAAAAGGTATGTCCTTTAAAAAGAACTTTTTTCTTTTTCCTTTAGAAGACCAAAAGATTTTTGAAAGATAAAGGTTGTATATTCTCCACATAGGGTAAAATAACTTTAAAAATCAATTTAATAGAGCCTAACAAAAGAGATACATACCACCATCAGCACAGTTTATGATATGCATTATGTGTACAAGTAATTTATATTGAATATATAGACATACTTATAAAAGGCAGAGGAAGGGTCATATGCCTAAAACATTTGGAAAGACAGAAGATTTGAAAAGAAGGTAAAAAAACTTGTCTTAGTAGAAAGGCGATTTTAGTCTACTCCATTTTTCTATCCTTTCCTGAATTTTCTTTGCTTTCAATAGAGATTTGTTATTGAAAATTTCTCAAAGAGGAGTTTGAAGCATAAACATGCTTGAGATCAGACAAGGTCTATTCTTAATATGAGTCATGCTGAGGAAGTTGGTACTAAGGCATTTAAAGAGGGTATGAAAATTATAAGTCTGACACAGGAAGTGGAGAAAAATATTATGGAGATGAACTAAGAATCATGGTAACTTGTATAAATTTGCTCTTTGACAGTCAGATATAAGGAATGCTACATTTCTTTATTTTTTAAAAATACCAGATTAAATTTGACTCAACTTCGCCTAACCAGGATGATTGGAAATCCACTCAGTCATTTTGTAGAACTCCTTCCATTTCCCTTGAAATTAAACAAAAATAATGCTAGCAAATTTATGCATAGAACTCACTCTGGGCCAGGAACTGTTCTAACATAGTAATTGATCTTATCACCACAATACTCTTTGAGGTAGGTCATAATATTATCATACTCAATAAAAATACATATATATATACTAGAGGCCCAATGCATGAAGATTCGTGCAAGAATGGGCCTTCCTTCCCCTGGCTGCTGGCACCGCCTTCGCTCTGGCCAGAGCCGCCTTTCCGCCTTCCCATGCTGCCCAGAGGCCCGGAGCTGCTGGGGAGGTGTGGAACGCCTGCATCGTCACCATGGTGATGATCAAGCGTCCCGCCCCCCCCCTCAGTGCCTGTGTATGCAAATTAACCCACCATCTTTGTTGGGTTAGTTTGCATACCCACTCCTGATTGGCTGGTGGGCATTGCGAAGGTATGGTCAATTTGCATCTTTCTCTTTTATATACATATATTTGTATTCATTTCAGAGAGGAAGGGATCAAACCCGCAATGTGGGCATGTGCCCTGACTGTGAATTGAACCGTGATCTCCTGGTTCAAAGGTTGATGCTTAACCACTGAGCCATGGGGGCTTGGCATACTCATTTTTAAATGGAAGAAACTATGGTACAGAGAGTATCTTGCACTAGATCACCTGGCTAGTAAGGGACCAGGATTTTGACCCAGGCAGTCTGGTTTGAGAACCTGTTCTCTTAGACACTATACTAGTCCCAGAGTTAATGCATTTCAGATTCAGTGGGACAGGGCTCCCAGCCCCTTCAATCCTAGTCACCATCTCTCTGTAGGAGAGTCTAGATCTGTTGGCTGCATGATCTGACACCCAAAGTCAGAAAACTGGTGGCCTGTGGTCAGATCTGACAGCAGACATATTTTGTTCAACGAGTGTAGTTAGTATCTTTCTGCAGTCTGAATTACTTGCTGACATTGAGAATATAGAAATTTCATTTAAAACTCAAGGTTTCTAGCTTTTATTGAAAGGCCACAAGATCTGGCAATACCGCCAAGGTTCCCACTGGCCTGTAAGCTGGAGCTGACTGTCCCCTCTGTCTTTACTCAGGAACAGGTGCTCTCCCTAGTTTTATACTCAGACTCTTTTATGCTCAGACTCAGACTCAGTAGGTCAGACTTGAAAAAAACAAAGGTCCCTTTCCTCTTCTTTGGGGCAAGGAAGCCCAGCCTTCCAAGACACAAAGTCCTGTCTGACTTCTCAAGAGGTGGAACAAGAACTACAACCACCCAGACACAACTGATTTCTCACCAGCACAGCGCTGGTACAATTTTTTGCTTTTGTAAAGACTGAGATTGGTTTGGGTTTCTCCATCATCTCCCCAGGCACTGAGATTTGAAGCTGTGGCAGACCTTTTTGGCTCTTCCCTTGTCTTTGCCTGAAAGATCAATCAACTGCCAAATCTTAGATTCCATCACCAAAACTCTTCTATATTCTCCATACCCACCTCCAAGCCTTTCCTCTCCCCTTTCCTTTCCTCTCCCCTTGCATGGAGCATCCTAATTTGTGACCTCTTCCCAGGTCTACTGGCTCCAGTTTATTTTATTTTTTAGTTTATTTTCCATTTTTCATCTCTCATCCTTATCCTCAGTGCTCAGATGACCTAACCTGCTTTTAATTCTGTGATCATTTCATTCTCTAAATCTAAAATTCCTTTCCTCTTCTTTCACTTATTCAATTTTTACCTCTTTCAGTAGCCTTCAATTTCACTTCCTTCTTGAATCTTTCCATGATCCCAATGGGAAGCAATTACTTCCTCTTTTAAATTCCCACAGCACTTTACATTTACTCCTTTTAAAGCATTTACCACTTTCAATATGTTTTTATAAATATTGTCCCTACTTGATAGTAACTCTTTTGAAAGTAGAGTTCATTTTTTGAATATCCATTTTGTATGCCCACAACTCCCAGAATGGTATCTTACAAATATTTTTAACAGGTTTTCAATATTTGTTGAAGGAAGGAGGAAAGGAAGAGAGGCTAAAGTTTCCTACAAAGCAAAAAATGCTTAGTAATAGAAAATTTATTTATTTTTTGTTACTGTTTTCTCACCTCTATAATATAGAAGAACGGAAATATTTCTAAATCTATACTATTCATCTTGAAAATAATATGGTAAAACTATTCTTTCTAACTTGATGTTTTCTGATTTTATGACATTCATCTATGAGCTAACTTTAGAGTCACTACCAACTTCCACAAAATCCTTCAAAGTAGGTGAATTACTGAACATCACCTTCGAGGATATGAGTGTGTAAGAAAGAAGACTTGAAACTGTGCCAAGGGTGGCTTATGCTTACTAGTTGCCCCCTGATTTAGTTGATTAGGTTGGGCATGTGTTGCTTTTGGGATGTGCTGTGGCTTAACCTTACAATGAATGTAACCCTGTGATGTGACTGGGGCAGGTGGCCCTAAAGGGGTGTGGTGATGTGGGTGATGCTCCAGATCCCATGTCAGAGGCAGCGGCTCAGGTGCTGGTACTTCCCCTCACCAGTGAGTGATCTGGACAAGTTGAACGGTCCTTTGCCTTTACGTGAGGAAAATTGTGCATTATCTCCAAAGTCCTTTTCAATTCCCAGTACCTATGAATCATGCTCTTTGATTATAATTTTCAATACATAAAATCAGCAAATATTGCCAGAAAGCCACTGATGTCAGCAGACTGAAGATGAATGGGGGTTCTAGAGATTGTATTTTAAAGTGGTACCTAATGGATCCCTAAAATTGTGCATGTTGACATAGTGATAGAGCATCATGCAGATGTCACATATCATCAGCATTCTGCTGTAATTCCCAGAATTCTTCCCAGAAGATATTGGGGCAATCATTAGCCATCCCTGTAAGTATACCAATTTGCTGTCCCACTTCCTTTTTCTCCTTCTACTCTCACCCCTACAGACAACATATGAGAGTAGATCTACTGCTACTGTTTCTTTTAATAGTCACATCCAAATGTTATGCTACTGCATATTTATGCTTTCTATAAAGTTATTTGTAGATACTACTATAAACAATCAAATATGACGAGATACACATGGGACAATGAAATGAATACTCTTGGTTGTTTGATATTTATGGAGAAAAGAAATATTGCGATTGAGCTAAAGATTACCCCCAGCAGGAAAGAAAAGATCATCTAAGTTTATGGGCTGCAATAAACTCCCTTTAAAAATGGTTTCTGTGGGAGACATGGCTAGTTAGAATTGTCTTGTGTGGTTTTTTGTTGTTGTTGTTGTTGTATAATATATACAGTCAACTTTTCTTCACAGTTTATTTCAATATATGTAAAGTTCAGCCTAGCTTCTTAGTAGAATTGCCTAATAAACTTGCAGAAACAAAGAATTGTATGGGGGGATGGAAACTGGAGGAGGCAGATAAATAAGATGAAGAAATGATGAAGCATAGCAACTGAAGCAGCCTGTGTTCAGGGGGTAGGGTTCCAGGAATAATGCTTTACCAATTTCTCTTTTGATGATTTGAAATAAGCGTGGCACATTTAAGGAAGCATAAAGCACAAATGGTAGTCCTGAAAAAGGAGACAAAGGACAGCTATCATTGTGATCTTTCTATTTAGAGGTTTTCTGAGTTGGAAGATCATGTAAACACTCCTCTGGACAATTTCAAAATTAGAATGTATATCAAGTATCATTAGGCATGTGCACAAGTGCTAAGTGGTTCAGATATATCCAGAACAGCAAGATGGCCCCGTGATAACTAAAGAGAGGAAATTCCTCAGGAACTTTATTATAAAAAATGAAAGCTTTAAAAAAAGTGTGTGCCCCTTGATCCAGAAACTTCACAACCAAGAAAGTGTCCTAAGGAAATATAGCTATACATAACAATTGTCTTTGGTGGTTTTTACTCAGTTTTATTTATAACTAGAGGCCCAATGCATAAAATTCATGGAAGAGTAGGCCTTTCTTCCCCCAGCTGCTGGCCCTGGCTTCCCTCCAGCACCCCAGACCCGGGCTTCCCTCACAGCCCCAGCTTCATCCGGAAGGTCGTCTGGAAGGTCGTCCAGTCTAATTAGCATATTACACTTTTATTATTATAGATTAGAAAAGAAAGAAAGAAAAAGAAACAACTCACATTCCCATCAATAAGGAATTGTTGATATAAATTGTGTACACCCATACGAAGGAAGAATGATGGAATGATATGAGATGGTGATGGGAGCCATTTAGTGCAGGAAGCAGGGGGAGGGAGATGGAGAAAATTTCTACTTTCTTGTATCCTGGAATATTCTCAAATAAGTGAAGTTTATCTGAGCAGTCTTCCAACTTCCCTTTCTGCTCTTCTCTTTCTGTTTGGACCCTAAAATCCTCATGCTAACTCAGTTACTATAACACCTGTATCGCAAAGTTATTTGGACTCATCTCTCCTGAACAGTTTATGACTTTTGTAACTTCTTCCCTCCTCTCACTAATAAATCCAAGGAATCTCTCAAAAGGTTCTGAAGTTTTGTTTGTTTGGTTTTCTTTCATTACAACCGCTGCCAAGGGTTGTAGAGTTGGGACTACTGAAAGGTTGGGGGTGACTGTTTGCTAAGAGATGACCTACAAATTAAGTGGCTGAAGTTAGTGATTGCCTGTGGTATTTTTCAGAGGGTCAGATCACATGTGTTTTCTGCTCTAGGAGTAGCAAATGACTGGTATTTTTAGTGGCAAATGGTCTCACTCCTAGCCTGGCAAGGCAAATCATATGTAGTTAAAAGTAGAAAACAGCATCGGACACTTTAAGGTCATTTGTTAATGAGGTTCCATTTTTGCAAAGACCATAAGGACTTCATTATGTCTGTTTATATTTTCTCTTAACTTTTCAAAGCACTTTTACATCTCCTTTCATTGTATCCTTATAATCACAGAAGGTAGTCGAGGTATTATTGCACTCATTTGAGAAATGACAAAACAGAGACACAGGGAGTTAATTATAGAGTAGTAGTAATAGGACCCAGGATGTCTGACTCTGAGCTGGACATTTTATCTTATAGATCACAAGTAGGAGTCCCCTGGTAGCCAGTAAAGTATTACTGTAGACGCTAGGCAGAATTTGAAACTATTCTCAGGAACTGAGCCTGGCTTGTAGTTTTGAAGTTACATTAAAAAAGAAAAATCAGAGCACCTGTTTGTCCTTGAAAGGACACACAAACACACACACACACACACACACACACACACACACACACACACACAGAGAGAGAGAGAGAGAGAGAGAGAGAGAGAGAGAGAGAGAGAGATATCTAGACCAGTGGTTTTTAACACGGAGCAATTTTGCCCCCTCATCGCACCTCTCTTCCCAAGGGCATCTGGCAATGTCTAGAGACATTTTTGGTTGTCCCAGCTGGGAAGGAATATTACTGCCATTTTGTGGATATCAGTTAGAGATCCTGCTAAATAGCCTACAATGCACAGGACAGCCCCTATAACAAAGAATTATCTAACTCTATTTGCTAAATATTAATGAACCTGCATAGTAGCCTGTGGCTATGCAGTTATTTTCAGCTTGCTCTTAGACAATGGCAGAATTGAATGTACGAATTAATAGGAGCACTTAGCGTGTTGGAGGTACAGAGTACCAAGTAATTGTGGTCTTTTATTTTCCACAAGAATGCGGCATAAATGAGAAGCATTGTTTGCATCTCAATTATAAAAATTAGAGCTACATAGCTTAAATAATTGATTTCTTGAACATGATTGTGCTAACCATGAATGTTTTCATCAGTCTCATTAGGGTCAGCTCTAGGTAAAATATGTCAATTACCTTCAGCGGACCGATCATCTAGCTCAGCCGTTCTCTAAGTGTGCCCTCTAGACCCCTGGGTGCTCCTGAGATCCTTTCAGAGTCTGAAAGGTCCAACTTTTTTCATAATGATATTAAGATGGTTTTTGCCTTTCTTTTTTTCCGTGTCATTCTGCTCACTCATTTTACCATGATGGTGCAAAAGCACTGGCAGTGAGAAGAACACTCCGTCTCACGAAGGTCCTTGTTGAAGCAGTAAAAATTACGAGTTTTGTTCAATTTTGAGCCTTGAATGCCCACATTTTGAATATTTTAGGTGACAAAGTGAGAGGGACACATCCAACACTGCGGCTACATGCTGAAGTACGAACGTGCAGTGTCTGTCTTGAGGGAGAGCACTATGCGATTGTTTGAGTTGCAAGCTGAACTAGCCAGTTTTTTTCCATGGAACATCATGTTTACTTGAAAGAACCACTGAAATACAAATTGTGGTTGTTCAAACTTGGGTATTTGGCAGAACTTTTCAGAATAATAAATGAAGCGAACCTGTCGTTTCAAGGGGGAAAAAAAGGACAGTATTTTCTAAAGTTATATTTTGAGTTTTTAAGCAAAAATCAGATTTTTGGAAAGCTGTGAGTGGGACAATTTCCTATGACTAAAATATTTTTCTGATGAGATGAGTTGCGACATGAATTGATGTGATCTTTTAGTATTGTACAAGGAAATGTATCAACATTGGAAAGACCTGAATAGGTCTATGTATTGATATTTTCCATATGACTAATGAATAATGTTACCAAGTCATGGATGGGTGAAAGATCAATTCAAAGTGTAAGATAGAGCAATGGTTTAATGTAGCGGAGTAGAAGTTCATTGACATGAACTTTTTGTTCACAAAAAAACTAATGAACCAAGATCATTGGTTTTAAATCCAGATTGCAAATAAACTTTTAGGTTTTGATATAGTGTCAAATACTTATAACAACACTTATCTGAAAAGGCTGTTAAAATAACCCTGCCTTTTTCAAATACGTATCAGTAAGGCCAAGTTTTCTTTATATACTTCAACCAAAATGACATGTTGCAACAGATGGAATGCAATAGATATGAGACTCTAATTGTCATATTAAGCTAGACTTTTAAGAACTTTGCAAAAATGTAAAATAATGTCTCTTTTCACTAATTTTCCTTGTTTTAGAAAAAAAATAGCTATGTCTCATAAAAGTTACTTATGTTAACATGTAACAGGTTTATTATTATTTTAAAATAAATATTAAAACTTTTTGTTTTAATTTATATCACAGTAAATATTAACAACTGTATACACCATGAGTATAAAGGTGTCCTGAGATTAGAGATTTGAAAAACACTAACCCAGAATAGCATAAATTGCAATATAGATATTGCAAACTTGATCTCTTTAAAGCAAAGATAGGTTATTCCCTTTCTTCGTTTAAAACAATAATGGTTACATTTGGATAGTGCTTTGTATTTTCCAAAGTGCTTTTACATACATCAACAAATTAATCCTGTGAGCAACCTTCTAGGTCAGGTACTATTTTCTCCATACTACACTAAAGAAAATTGAAGTCCAGAGTAGTTTATTCTTGGTCTGAGAGCCAGTGGAAAAAACCGAGATATGACCCCAGATTATCTAATTTCAAATTACATCCTGTTTCTGTAATGCTACTAATAAGGCTTGGAAACTATTAGAAATGATTAGTAGGTGGACATTTCCAAATTATTATCAATTGGGGAAAAAAGGGCAATTAATTTTCAGGTAACAAATATAAACTCAAATGTATAATCAAATCACACTAGGTTTGAGTTATGTTGACATGAAAATTATTTCAAATTCTGAATTAGGAATGTCTAAATGAATGTTTTTATATAAGATCTTTATGTCTGTTTATTGTATTAGATTGAGTTATATGAAACTCAGTATTCTCTCATTTTTTAAAAATCTATTTTTATTGATTTCAGAGAGGAAGGGAGAAAGAGATAGAAACATCAATGATGAGAGAGAATTATTGATCGGCTGCCTCCTGCACGCCCCACACTGGGGATCAAGCCTGCAACCCAGGCATGTGCCCTGAGCAGGAATTGAACTGTGACCTCTGAGCAATACCGGCCCAGCAGGACTGCAAATTGCTTTTTTTGCTTAATATGTTTGGATATCATTCCATTTGATTCATATAGTTCTATTCTTTTTTTAAAGTTCTATTAGCCTATTAGAAAATGTACCATTATTTACTATTGAATTTAAAAAAATTATTGCGGTACACTACCCATATAGCAAAAGGCTATATGGTTTATTTTCTATGTGTATATACATGTATATGCACACCAATTTCTACAAGTTTGTGTATACCTGTGTAATGACCACCTGAGATCAAAGTATAGAACATTTCCAGCATTCCAAAGGGCTCCATCAAGTTACTTCCTGGCAAATAACACCTCACCAACCCAGTTACCATTCCTCTGATTTTTATCAGCACATAGACTAATTTGCCTGTTCTTAAACTTCATATAATTGTAATCATACTATAAGTTTTTGGTGTGTGTGTGTGTGTGCCTGGTTTCTTTTGCTCAACATCAGTTCTCTGATATTGATCCATATTATTGTGTGTAGCAGCAGTTTGTTCTTTTTAAATGCTGTATAGTATTTCATTGCATGAATTTACCCATTCTACGGTTGATGGACATTTGTTTTTTACTTTAAAAATTTTAGATATTATGAATAAAGCTTCCATGAACATTCTTTACATATTTTGGTGGACATACCCATTTATTTTTTTGTTATATTCTTACCAGATCATTTTGGCTTACATGTGTAAATATGACTATAAAGACAGCCCCGTATAGAAGAAGTAAACCCACTCATCACACTAGCAAAAGTGGTAGTAGGCAGATGGGTGAAATAAAGTGAGATTTAAGAAAACCTTTATGTTATAGAAATGTAAAGAAAATATAAAAATAAACTAGAGGCCTGGTGCACAAAATTTGTGCATGGATAGGGTCCCTAGGCCTGGCAGGCAATCAGGGCCAATCTGTGGGGTGACCAGTGGGATGATGAGGGGGCCCCCACTGGCACCCGCCTTGGCTGGCCTGGGGCCTGCGGGCTGGGGGCAGCTCCGGTGTTGAGCGTCTGCCCCTGGTGGTCAGTGTGTGTCATAGTGACCGGTCATTCCGCTGGTCGTTCTGCCGGTTGTTCCGCCGTTCGGTCGATTTGTATATTAGACTTTTATTATATAGGTTGTACTAGTAAAATGACATTTGTGTGAGCTGGTATGAAGAAACTCTGCCAATAGACTGCTAGATAAAGTAGACATTCTGTAAGAGTAGAATATACTAGCTAAACTTATCTCTATGATTTTATTTGCATTCTTTCCGTCATGCTTACTGGCTTATTTTGAGTACACTATTTAACAACCATATAGTATAATTCATGTATTCTAAACAGAAAAACTAAAGTTATTAATCTATAATATTGATCTAATTTGATTTCAAATCACTATCATTATAAGCAATTCTACCCAAAGAATAAAAATTATCTTAGGAAATAATTTATATGTTTAGTTAAGCATATAATTTAAAATAAGTCTCATTGAATTAGAATTTTACATTATATTAATTTGGTTTGTGGTTAACTAAAGATTAACCAGAAAATTCTTTTTATTTCTCCCTGATGGACATTTCTTTAAAAAATTTCTCAGTCTTAATATTTTGGTATAGGAATCCAATTTATTCTTTGCTGCTTTAAGTACTTTTGTGTCATCCTTTTAAATATTAATGATTGTTATGAAAGTGCTATCGATGTTCTAAATCTGGAATAACTCTGGAAGTTTCTTTTAAAAATAAATTTTTGCTACCTTGCGTTTTTTTTCCATTTGAGAGTTCTAATTAATGGTTTATCTTTAATGAGTATTTTACCTAATTCAGATCTTTTAAATCACATATTAATTTAGTATGTCATAGGTAAAACAAATAAAATTTGAAGGTACTATATTACTTTATTTTAGCAAAATAACACTCAATAGTAATTATTAGCAAATTATTTTTTTGGTTTAAATTTTAAACAAACTACAGGAGAACATGTTCTTAACATTTAGAACATTCTAACATTATCACCTGTTTCTAGACATACATATGGTTCTGTTCATTCTTTGCTCAAAACCATTATTATTAATAAATTTAATATTGCTGGAAAGAGGTTTATTAGTGGGGTTTCTGAGCAACCAAAGCATATTTTTAAAATAAAGTATCAAGTGTGGTAATTTATGGAAGGGAGATCATATATATATATTTCAGAGAGGAAGGGAGAGGGAGAGATAGAAACATCAATGATGAGAGAGAACTACTGATCGGCTGCCTTCTGCCTCCTACTTGGGATCGAGTCTGGAACTGATGGAATAGAACCATGACCTCCTGGTTCATAGGTAGACGCTCAACTACTGAGGCACGCATCTAGGCTGGATGAGGAATTTGTTAAAGCACTAGAAACCAAACATGCTCTGATGCTCTAGTGTTTGTATCAAATTGCCAACTTGACACCCTCCCACTTCAGCACCTTTAGCTCAATGTCTGAAAGGGAATCCTGACTCCCTGCCTGTTTCTGTGGTGCTCCTCTCCTTTCCCCACTCCCACCCCTTCATCTCCCAGTTTTCCTCACTTAAGAAAAAGGTGCATCCATCTACCCAGTTGCTTAAGCCAGAATCCCAAACTTTATTTCAGATTCCTCCCTCTTCCTGCATCCCATCCATCATCAAGTTAGATCCTTTCTCTCTCATAACCATCTCTCCTGTGTCCCCCTCCCCAGTTCAACCATGGTAACCCAAGCCACCACCTTCTCTCGGCCAGCCCTCCACAACAGCCTTCTTTCTGGTGGCAGTGCTTTCACTTTTGACACCCTCTGTCTGTTCCCCACACAGCGGTCAGAATTATTATTATTTTTTAAAATATATTTTATTGATTTTTTTTACAGAGAGGAAGGGAGAGGGATAGAGAGTCAGAAACATCGATGAGAGAGAAACATCCATCAGCTGCCTCCTGCACACCCCCTACTGGGGATGTGCCCGCAACCAAGGTACATGCCCTTGACCGGAACCGAACCCGGGACCCTTCAGTCTGCAGGCCGACGCTCTATCCACTGAGCCAAACCTGTTAGGGCGGTCAGAATTATTTTTAACAACGTAAATCAATGTTATTCTCCTGCTTATAATTCTTACCGTTACACTTTTAAAAAATATTCAACTCGTTACCATGGCCCACTAACACGGAATAATGTGGCATCTGCTCCCTGCGCCACCCCACCTGGTCCTGTAAGCGTCAGCTGCCTGGCCTTCTTTTAATTCCTGGAACATACCAGATTTAGAGATTGGGATGTTCTATAGGAAAACTGTCCCCGTCTCTGTCTCCATAGTTGCAGATAAATCTGGTGTCAGAACCTATGTTCTCTGACTCCTTGTCCCAAGTTCTTTACATATCACTCTACCTTCTGAAAACCAAAGTTTACTAGTAGACCAATATTACATTTTCACTCTACAATGTACCAAGAACAACCAACTGAGCTACCCAATGCTTGACTGACATACACCTTGATTATAGAAACGATTTCTAACACTTTCTGTCACTTCTGTGATTCCCCCCCCACACACATTTTCTTGGCAACCATGAAACACCACTTTATTTTCCCTCTTCTCTTTGCAAGGTTTCCAATAGCAGCAGACCCCAAATGATCATCAGGAGGGAAACAAAATTTCCAACTATCATGAATCATGCTTTACACGATAAGACATCTTGGATTCTACTATAAGAACTTTATCTAAAATTTCATCTACACCACAGATGCTGTGAAAAGCATAGACAAGGCTGCAAGTGACTGGTAGCTGGCATGTATACCATAGCAATTCCTAATGAGTGAAAAATTTGTGGTTTGTGTAGTGTATTTAACATTATCACCACCTACGCCTTCAGTTAAAAGCTGTTCGTGGCTGAGGAGAAACCCCTGGTTCCCTCCTACGTCACATCTCAGCTTAGTTTTGGTGTGAGCTGTAGGCGGCTTTGTCAAGAATGTTTGTACCCTTTTTGCAGAACAAACATTGCAATATTGCAACACTTGTAGACTCTATAAAAGACTAAATTAGTAATATTTAATAAGTAAGTTATAATAATACAATAAATTTAAAATGTTTTCTATGACTTTTCCTCCTCCTTCATCCCCTGTATATCACTAATCAGTCCCTGAGACCTCTCCATCTCTAAGTCCCTCAACTGCATCCTTTATTTCCACTCTACAACCCTTGTTTAAGTTGTCTTTACCATTGCTACTATAAAAACCAAATGACATGCTCATACTACACATTCTCTCTTCACGTTCTCCAAGTTATTCTTAAATGTTTTAAACAGTTTTACTGAATCAAGTTTTTTTCCTGCTCAGAAACATACAATGACTTGTAAAGTCTTAACTGCTCTGACTTTAAATATATATATATATATATATATATATATATATATATATATATATATATTTTTTTTTTTTTTTTTTGATTTTTTTTTACAGAGAGGAAGGGAGAGGGATAGAGAGTTAGAAACATCAATGAGAGAGAAACATCAATCAGCTGCCTCCTGTACACTCCCTACTGGGTATGTGCCCGCAACCAAGGTACATGCCCTTGACCAGACTTGAATCTGGGACCCTTGAGTTCACAGGCCGACACCCTATCCACTGAGCCAAACCGGTCAGGGCTACTCTGAGGTTTAAGGTCCTATAGAATATGGCCTCTTACCCATGTGGCCTTATCTTGCTCTCCTAATAATAATAACAACCATAAGAGTTACTACTAATTGAGTAGTTAAGTCCAAGACTGTGCTAGAGTTTGCTAACAAACTCTTGCTCCAGCTAGCCCTGTGTCCTTAGGGTTCCCACACATGCTTTGCCCATTTCTATTCTGGGCCTATGCCCTATTTTTTAATTTTAATTTTTTGAATTTTTATGAATTTATTTGAGCCAAATTGATGACATATGCCAGGGACAAGATCTTAAATGTTCCCTTATATTTTCAGGTGTACCAGTTAATAATGTGGATTTTGTAATCAAAGAAAACACGATAATTTCAACAGAAACATCAGAAGTGCTTTATTCAAAGTAATGTCCATCGCTAGCTACACATTTTCCGCATCTTTCAGGTAATTTTTGATACCGTTCCACTAGAACTTTTCTTGTTTTGAGGCAAACCATTCAGAGACCCAATTTTCCACTTCTTCGTACGTTTTGAAGTGCTGCTCAGAAGGTGCATGTGCCATCATCGGAACAAGTGGTAATCTGAAGGAGCACAGTCTGGTGAATACAGCAGGTGGGTTAATACTTCCCAGGCAAGATCTTCTGACGTGTCTTTAACTGGTTTTGAAGTGTGTGATGGTGCGTTATCATGAAGCAAAATTACTTTGCCGTGTCTTCTGGCCCATTCTGGTGGTTTTACAATCAAAGTGTGGTTCAAATTGATTATTTGTTGTCGGTAGCGATCAGTATTAATGGTTTCACCTGGTTTTAGAAGCGCATAATACCACACCTTCCTGATCCCACCAAACACAGAGCATTGTCTTCTTTCCGAATCGATTTGGCCTTGCAGTTGATGTTGATGGGTTGACCTGGATCAACCCATGATTTTGTGCGTTTGGGATTCTCAAAATAAATCCACTTTGCATCGCCAGTCACAATTCGATGCAAAAAAAGACTTTCTTTTGTGCCATTGAAGCAACATTTTACTGATGACTTTTCGGTTTTCCATTTGTCTTTCGTTCAGTTGATGTGGCACCCATTTTCCTTCCTTTAAAATCTTTCTCATTGCTTGTAAATAATCGGAAATTGTTTGCTGAGCAATGTTTAATCTTTCTACAAGTTGTTTTTGAATTTGACACGCATCTTCATCCAAGAATGCTTGTAATTGTTGGTCTTCAAACTTTTTCAGTTGACCTGGACATTCTTTGTCTTTCACATCGAAATCATCACTTTTAAAGCATTTAAACCAGCGTTCACAAGTATCTTGAGATGGAGCATGTTCACCATAAGCTTCCCGAAGTATACGATAACTTTCAGCAGCACTTTTCTTCAAAATAAAGTAATGAATTAAAGCTTCCCGCAAATGCTCTTTTTTTTGGCACTTAATTTGACATTTTTAAGCGTAAAAATATCTATGATGTTAACACCTTCAGAAAATTTGACATGAAATCTTGAAGCTTTCTGTCAATACAACAAAATAGCATACATATCAAATTGCACATATATCAACATACTAGTATGTGTAACTCCATCTATTGAAAAAAAATCTGCATTATTAACTGGTATACCTGGTATGTCCCCAAATCCTATTAATAATTTCAGACAGATTATTTCTCAGCTCCTCCAAAAATCTCCTCCAATTATTCAAACCCATAATCTCTTTCATATTTGACTTTTTAATGCTCTTTTCAATACCACACAAAAGATATTTAATACCACTGTATGGTGATGTAGTCATTTCTGGTATGTAAATTTACCTCCAGCTAAGTTGTCATATGTTAGATGGGCTTCAAAGGGTGCATGAATCATTTAGAATGGTATGTTTTGCATTTGTGCTTTTTAATTTCTAGGCCAAGAGTTCTCATGGCATCCCAAAGGGGTCCATGAATAGGGGGTTGCGTTACTTTCTGGATACCAAGCCATACTTTTACATCTACGCCTTCTACCATAAACATAAAAATTATATATCTTATTCTCATTCTCCACTGTAAAAACTTCTAACTAAGGTGCATGCATTGGAGTTTTAAATTCTGATCTGTTGTTTTACTCTGTATTAAATGAGGTGTCCTGGATTTTGATGTGGAAAACATAATCATATATATAAAACTTATTTCAACGGTATTTTAAAAAATATCTTTTGAATAGATAATAGTTACCTTTAAATCATGTAACTGTATTACCTATTCAGAAGATAGTTAAACTACATGTAAAAGTTAACCAGAGAAATCTCACTCCCACCTTCCTTTTCTACGTAACTATCAGCAAAAAAAGTTTGTAATACCATAGATAATACAATAATGACTATAGCTTCATTAGTTAAGGCTCTTTGGGTTGCAAGTAACAGACATTTATTTCCAATAAGTGTAAGCAAAAAAACCCCAAGTTTATTCAAAGAATAGAGTATTTTAAGGAAGACAGAAATTGCAGCCAGGTTTCAGGGAGGATTGGAACCGAGACTTGGCAATCTATCAAGAACACAAGCTGCTAATTTTTGTTTGACTTACTGAAGCTCCTTGGCTTCAATTCTCTCTCTCTCTCTCTCTCTCTCTCTCTCTCTCTCTCTCTCTCTCTCTCTCCAGACGGACTTTGTTGCTTTGCTGTGCAAAAGGCCAAACACAGCTGTCCCTTGCTCCTGAGTATACTTATCCTCAGTTCAGGTAACCAGCCCAGCTTCTTATCTCTCAGTGACAATTCTTACCCAGAGAGACACAGAGACAGGGAGATCGAAGCACTTTCACTTTTTGACCTGACTAGCATCACATGTTCGTCCTTGGATGATCAGCTCTGGACAGGGGAGCAGGAAAACAATGCAAACATGGATTCCAGGAATTCAGTCCTGTCTAGGGAAGTTCTTAAAGCAAAGGGGTGTGAACCAGCCTAATGTCCCCCAAGGTACCTACTAAAATGGTCTGGCTGACCATAGTCAACTTGCTTTTAATGTGCGTGGGCCTGAGGCCACCTTTGGCCCAGATTACCAGTGCTGATGATCTTTTTTCCTATTGGCAGGAAATGACTCCGGAGAGCCACAGCTTTTCTGGAGCATTGTACTCTCCGGCGACCTGGAGAACTATTTATCTCAATTTTTAAAAAAGTTTTTAAAAGTTTAGCCTGCAGACTGAAAGGTCCCAGGTTCGATTCCAGTCAAGGGCATGTACCTTGGTTGTGGGCACATCCCCAGTAGGAGGTGTGCAGGAGGCAGCCGATCGATGTTTGTTTGTTTTTTCTCTCATCGATGTTTCTAACGCTCTATCCCTCTCCCTTCCTCTCTGTAAAAAATCAATAAAATATATATATATATATATATATATATATATATAAAGAAAAATGTGTGCTTAAGTAAGAAAACCTAATTTTAACACATAAAAATATGGCTCTAATGTATTTGCACGTCATGATGGTGCTAAATGAACTTCATGGATGTTCTATCTTATCAATATGTGTGCTGAGGATAGTGTTAGTAAGAGCTATTAAAAAAACACAAAAAGGATATTGTCTCTTTAAGTAAGATTTTCCAGACAGAACAAATATTAGCCTGCCTGCCTCCCTTCTTCTTTCCTTCCTTCCTTCCTTCCTTCCTTCCTTCCTTCCTTCCTTCCTTCCTTCCTTCTTTCCTTCCTTCCTTCCTTCCTTCCTTCCTTCCTTCCACTTTTCCTAGTATAGAAGTACCTTCTCAGAACTTCCTGGCACTTACATACTTTTATTGTCTGAAATTCTTACTTCACTGCATAAAATATCCTTTATAATGTTTATGAATTAAAAACCTGTATAGTGCAGTTCTGTGTGTCAGGTGCTCTTGTAAGTATTTTATGATTGTTCAACTAATCCTTGAGACTACCCTGTGAGGCAACCACCATTATTATCCCCATTTGACAGGTGAGAAATGAGGCACAGAAGATTGTTGCTCAAAATCACAAACCTAGAAGTGGTAGTGTCAGGATTCAAGCCCCAACCTTCATATCCCAATGTGAAATTGTTCTTCAGAACCATTATTGTAAAATTCATTCATTATCTGAAATAGAGAAAATAAACAAATTCATTATCTGAAATAGAGAAAATAAACAAATGAAATTATATACTATTAAACATTTCAATGGTAAAATTTTGCATGTCAACCAGGCCTTTCTGGGAACTCTTCATTTTTTACTTCAACAAAAGCTCTGCAGGCAATTAAAGAAAATATTTTTGATTAAGCTATTTTTGTTTTTTGTTTTTACTGTATTTCCAAGTCTATTCAGCTTTCTACAGTTTTCATACCTGCCTTGAGAAACGAGAAAGGTAAAGTTAGAGAAGAGAAGCTCATCTAAGTTAAACACACGACGTGACTGTCCTCTTTCTCTTCATTTTCTTACTTTGAAATGTATAAAAGAGAACTATCTTCTTTCAAGAAAGGCTCCAAAGAGCAAAGCCTTGTGAATGCTTTACCATCTTTAATTCAGATCATCGTCGCAGCTGTCCTACTGTAAAATACACCTTTCTGAGCTGCTTATCTCAATATTTGATGTTGGCACTAAAGATGAATTAAAAGTTAGAAATAAACAACAATAAAAAGTGATCTTGCAGGTAGATCAGAGACAGGCCAATCCTTTAGTGTAACGTCTTGATCACGGATGAGGTTACGGAAGCCCAGAGTTTCCTGAAAGGCACCAATGGGGCATGGCAAACCCCCATCTCATCTTGCTCTGCTGAGTCACACTATCCTTTCCTCCATATCTTATTCGAAATTTGTACAAAAGGTGAAGAATGGCTGGCACTGATCATACATTTTAAGCGTGTGAATTGTATGGTATGTGAATTGAATCTCAATAAAGCTGTTTTTTAACAAAGGATGAATGGCTGGGTTTCAGAAGTACAGCAATGAAAGAATAACATGTTTAAGAAACATTCATTTTCAATAGAAGTTTCTTTTTAAGAGATTACACAGTACATAGTCACCTAAAAATTGCAACTAACCCCATTCTAAGATCTAAATAACCACTTAGGCCAGACTTAATTTTATGTACAGCATTATTAATTTCATAGAAGTAGAGGGTAATTTAGAGAAGCAAAATTGCATAAGAAATAATCTTAAAATATTTCTTGCCAACCAAAATATCTGTACACATTTATCAGGTGAAGTTAAAATGTAAACTCTTAACTAATGCTCTGTCATGCAGCATTAAGTACCATAGTGCAAGTTCACCTTTCTAGAGGACAAATTAGATTAATAGAAAACAGTGTTTTTTCCATTCTTTCTTTCTGGATATCTTATTAGTGTTTCATAGGCCTCCCAAGTTGATCTAACTTCCTTTTGTCTTCTGCATTATATCTCTTTGTCTTTAAAAAAAATCAACTTTCCTGAGATATAATATTTATTCAATAAAGTTCACTCATTTTAATTGTACAGTTCAATGAGTTATGTCCATGTATATAGTAATGTAACCATCAGCACTTTCATTCTAAGGCGTTCCCTGCTCCCCTTTGCATTCACCCCCCTTCCCCCTGCCCTCGGCAGTTTTGTCTATTTTAGAACGTCACACAAACAGATTCATATAGTATGTAGGCTTTTGCATCTTGCTTCTTTCACTTAATGTGATTCTTTTGAGTTTCTCCCATGCTGTGTATATCATTTGTTCGTTTTTATTGCTGAGTAGGATTCCAAAGTCACGGTTTGTTTATCCACTCAGGAGCTGATGGACACTTGGGTTGTTTCCAGTTTTCGTTTCTCTTGGATAAATACCTAGCAGTGAAATTGCTGGGTCATATGATTAGGTTTGCTTAACTTTATGAGGAATTATTTTCCAGAGTGGGTGTATCATTTTACATTTGCAACAGCATTCATTATATATCCTTGCCAAGATTTTATTCTAAGTTTTAATCAAGACATTTTATAGTTTTGGCCATTATATTTAGGCCCATGATTCATTTTTAGTTAATTTTCTTAATAAGCTCTGTGATAATGATCGAAGTTCTTGTTTTTGCATATGGATGTCCAATTGTTCCAGCACAATTTGTTGAAAGAACTATCTTGTCCCTATTGAAATACTTCGGCAACTTTTTCAAAAAGTTAATTGACTATAAAATGTATATGTGTAGTGTATATGTATATATGTCTATTAGTCTATGCCTGGATTCTCTATTCTGTTTCATTAATATATTTGTCTGTCTATGCCAATACTACACTGTCTTAATTATTGTAGTTTTATCATAAATCTTGAGATCAAGTTGAAGTCCTCCTAGTTTCCTTAATTTCTCTCAGCAATGTTTGGGCATGTTTTGTTAAATCCATCCTTACGTATTTCATGTTTTTGATGGTATCATAAATAGTATTGCTTTTTAAAAGAAAAACACTTCAATTTCCACTTGTTTGTTCCTAATACGTCTTTTTGGCTTTGTTCTATTTCCTGGGAGGTTTTTCAAATCTGTCTTCAACATGTCTATTAATTTTTAAAAGCTGTAATTTAAAAATTTTAGTGTGGTAAAAAATACATGAAATGGAACTTACTATTTTAACCACTTTTAAAACACATATACATTGATTGATTGATTGATTTCAGAGAGGAAGAGAGAAGGAGAGGGAGAGAGAGATAAAAACATCAATGATGAGAGAGAATCATTAATGGCACACTAGGGATTGAGCCTGCAACCTGGACATGTGCCCTGACTGGGAATCAAACTGTGACCTCCTGATTCATAGGTCAACACTCAACCACTGAGCTACACCAGCCCGGCTATTTTAACCACTTTTAAAGTGCACAACTTAGTGCACTTAAGTACATTCACATTGTTTTACAACCATCATTACTATGCATCTCCATAACTTCTTCATCATCCCACATTGAAGCTCTGTATCCATTAAATATTAATTTCCCATTCCCACCTTTCTTCGCCCTTGTTACTCACTGTTCTACTTTCTGTCTCTCTGTATTTGACTATTCTAGAGAACTAATGTAAATGGAATCATACAATATTTGCCATTTTGTCTGGCTTATTTCATAGCATAACATCTTCAAACTTTAACCCTGTTGTAGCATGTATCGGAATTGCATTCCTTTTTTTAAAAATCCTCATCAGAGAATATTATTTTCATTGATTTTTAGAGCAAGAGAAAGAGAAACACATTGATTGGTTGCCTCCTGTTTGCACCTCAACAGGGGTGGGGATTGAATCTGCAACCCAAGTACATGCCCTTGACCAGGAATTGAACTTATGACCCTTCGGTGTACAAGCCAACACTCTAACCTCTGACCAACACCAGCCAGGGCAGAATTGCATTCCTTTTTAAGGCTAAATAATATTCCACTGTACGCATAGACCACATTTTGTTTTTCCATTCATCCACTGAAAAACGTTTGGGTTGTTTCTATCTTTTGGTGGTTGTGAATGATGCTGCTATGAACATTCAATTAGTTTTAATTTATGAACTCTCATGTTCTCTGATAATTTCATTCTTTTTGTTTCCGTTTTTTGTTTTATGCTGTCTAAATATTATAGTTTCTTTGATGTTTTCTTCTTTTCTCTGTATGTCTCCGTTTCCTCAATTTTTTTCTGTTTGTTTTCATTTTTAGCTTTTATTCAAGGTTTCTGTCAAATATATGGTGGTTCTTGTGTTTTATTTTATGCCTAAGAGTATAGTATCTAATAAATGGACTGGGAACTTTGTGGGGAGAAGGGAGCAGGAGGGACTGATCAGGTCTTTTTACTGGGGTACTCCAAATGCCAATGCTTTGAAGAATTTTCACTTGCACCACCCATTTTGTTCTCCATAAAAGGATTCTCCAATATCCTGTCTGGGGGAGAATCAGGTGTTGGGGATGGCAGGAGCTTGGGGAGCAGTAATGGTGGGGCAGCAGGCATATGTTTAAGCCTTGCTGCAGGCTTCCTGAGAGCAGCGAGGGGACATGAGGGCCAAGGGTTTCACTTTTACTTAATCCACCTGTTTTCAATCCTGGCACCTCCAAGGGCCAAGCCTCTCAAGGGTTCTGTGGCCCAAAATGACTTACTTCTATTTGACACTGTCCCTTGAAAGTTATCTAGGCCGTAACTTCATACAGTCGGCTAAGTCAGTCAAGCTGCTCCTCCATCTGCTTTTTGTCTTCCAAAAATATGTTGAAGTATTTTATCTTTTCTTCCTCTGTTTGTCCTTATTGGTTAATACCAATTTTTATTACTTTACTGACAAATTTTAATAGGGTTTTGGGTTGGGGAGGAAATGAACACATAATATGCCATATTAACTCATTAGATTAAATAGCATTTATCATTCATTAATGATTTACAACATTTATTTTACCACCTGACAGAAAAACTTGCAATAAATAAAACATAAAATGAGAATGCCAGATCACAATAAGTTGGTAGTAATAAAAAGAAAATGAGTTTTAAAAAAGACCATGGCAGGGCAATATTCTATAGCATATATCTGGTAATGAATGTGTTCCTGGGTTCTCTGGAAAGTAGAAAACAAGTTGAATATGAGCAATATAGATCTGTGGATTTAAAAATCCTGTACCTGATAAATATAGGTAGTATATGAAAGAATCATTGTAGTTAACTCTGTAATTTAATGGAGCTTGCTTAATATCTTACTGCTTTTCTTCCAGCCATTTCCTTCTCTTTAGCATCTTCATTAACAGATGGTCAGTTACAGGAAGAGGCAAAGTTCAACAGGCAATCCTACTTGTTATTGGCTAAGTGACTGGAGCTCCCAATTTACTGAGAGTTTAAGGATTATCAGTGGCTTAAATTATTGGTGCTGTCTCTATTACTATAGATCACTTATTGCATACTATAGATTACTTAGTATCCATTGGATACTATAGATTACTTGAATACTATTTTGACTTCTGAGTCTAATATTTAAGGTGGATGGAAAAAATAAAATGAGCACCTATTTAAAACTTAAAGAACTGGACCTATGAACATAAGCTAAAGGGAGTTGTTTTGTTTTGTTTTTGGTTTATTTTGAAAAAGTAAGGGTTAGGTAGAAATAACATTATTCAAGCATGTCCAGAGATATTTCATGTTGATATTTCCTAAGGCTCCATGCTAGGCCTTTGTCTCCCATGAGTACACACAGTATCCATCAAACTGCTTGTCCATCTCCTTCACCAACCCCAACATTTTCCTCAAAACTTTACCCACGAATCCTAACCAACAGGTTTAGTTACCTACTCTCCAGACTACATTGAAGCCCCAGCCCTCGTTTTCCACCTGCCTCACTATTTCTACCACACTATTCTGCAGGCAGCTTGAGTTCAATATATCAACAAACTTAGGTCATTATATTCTCCGCAGAAATACTCACCAATTCTGTGCTCCCCTTCTGACTTTTCTTGATATTGGCAACATTAATGTATCTCCTAAGCTAAAACTTTAAAATAAGCTTTCCTTTCTTCTTTTCCATCAGCTCCTCCATCCTGTTAGCCACCAAATTCTATGATTTTTAAATTTAAAAGTTTTAAATTTATCTTTTCCTATTTCCTATGCTATTAATTTAGTTTTTATAATCTTTTGCCTGAACTATAAGCAGTGATTGTTTCACTTAAGCCACAGTAGCTATAAGAAAGTTATTGGGCAAATATTACCCAAGGTATTGTAATTGCATCTTAAATATTCTTAATTTTCCTTACTCTAGCACCCATAATCCTCTATCAGCATATTTTTTGTAAATTAGCAATCAGGTCCTCTCACCATCCTGCTTAAAAACCTTTAATAACTCTTTACTTAGAAAGTAATATCTTTAGCATGGTATTTGAGACCCTTAGTTTGAACTTAACTTATTTTTTTTGGCTTTATCTGCAATCATTTTCTACCTCTCTAGCTATACCAGATGTCTCTATGCCTTGAATCTGTGTTGGAGTTTCACTCTACCCTGCCTCTACAGATGCTATTCCCCCTTCCTTAGATGCCTTTCTTCCTTTCTCTACCTTAAAAGATTAAGTATTAAATCATCTTATGAAGAATTACCCAAATCCTGTTGGAATATGTCTGTGTCTCTCTGTCTATCTATTGTACACACATCATATATATATTCATACAATACATATACACATACATAGATACATACATACATCTTCAACATATATGTGAATATATACGCACACATATATGTATATATACGTATATATTTTTATGTAAACTCAACTATATGTTCCTTGATGTCTGGAAGAGTGTTTTATTTACTCTTTATTACCATAGCCTAGATGCTTAATAAATTTTAGCTGATTAAATTAATAATGCTTATTCTAAATATAGTAACCACCTGGCTTCTATTTCCACTGATGATCTAAAGAACAAAATTTATACATAAATCTTTAAGATAATTTTGTGAACTCTTTTCTGTGGTTCTTTTTTCTCATGAGGACAGATTTTTTTTATTTGTCTAAGAATTTCTTTGCTTGTATTTGTACTGCTAACCCAAAATTAATTTTCTGCTAGATCGAAAATAGTTTTTCTGCTAGATCAAAATAAATTTAATCAGAGAAATGATGCATATTGAACTAGCCTAAGGAAATGCAGTATTAATGCAGAGGACCAAGGCAGGTTAAAGGAGAAGGATTAGGTTCAATTTCAATGATGACTTTCACTTACCCAATATGCGATTTCTGTTTGAAACAAATTTTTAATTTTAGGTCCAACAATAATTGTCAATGCATAACTAGCATAGCTGAAGATGTTGATTTTATAATATTTATATTTATATTTTTATTACAGAGTAAGTCAAGATGTTAACCAGAACCCTGAATTGCATTTCACAAAAAGGTACATTTCATGACATCTAAATACCAGTGAAATGGTAGGGACAATGATGTAGCCAGTTGTTAATTTTCCCTGGAGGGTGCTAAAATGATGCTTCTGTCTTTTTTGAATACAAAGATCAAATGTAATTCAGTGATGCTCTTTTACACGTGCAAGTCATTTTCAGTAGGCAAAAAAGCTATGGTGCACAGCTTTGTAACAAATTTGTCAGGAGTTTGCCTCTGATCTTTCTCCTGTGGTTGCTGAACCCACTCTTGTGTCTATACCCTTCAATATGTAGACTTGAGTATACTCATCATATGCCTTTAACTCTTTCAGGAAGTTTACATGATGCAAGGGCAATTAACCTGTTCTATGTGCACCAGATGAGGTGTCAGTTCAGCACTCTACAATAAGCTACAATACTATAGACATGGAATGTGCTATTTCCCTAAGAAGTAAGTTTCCTTTACTGAAAATGCTCATGCACATTTGCGTCTGATTTTTCCCAAGTCTGGAACAGTGTGTGATGCAGAGTAAGTAGCCAATAAATATTTCATGTATGAATGAATAAAGCAAAAATAGAAGCACAAAATGGATGATGTTTCAATTAGCTTTTGCTGTGTAATGAATCATCTCAAAGGTAGTAGTTTAAAACAACAGTGATTCATTATTTTTCATGATTTGGTGTATTAGCTGGATAGTCTGAGATGGTCTCATATTTCTGGGACATCAGCTCTATGGCTAGGGCAGCTAGTGTCTCTCCTTGTCTCTATCATCTTGGGCCTTAGCATTCCAAGAGCGTGAGGGTGGAAGCTGTAATGTCTCTGCTGGTTGGGCTTGGAACTCATTTCCAGGGCATTCTATTGGTCAAGAAACATCACAAGCCCGGGTTAGAAGATGTGGGGAATTGATCCAACCTCTTGATTGGAGTGGTTGCATAGAGTCTGTGGCCATTTTTAATCTACTACAGTTGCCCAAGTTTAAAAAACCTTCTGTAGGATATTCTTATAATGTGAGGGAGATTGGTCAGTCTGACCTAGAATCTTTCCAACTCTGAAATTCTACCAGGCTGAATAGGGTTCTGAGAGAGAATAGTTATTATCCATGGTACTGGAAACTTCAATCTTCTACATCTGATAAGAAAATTTCCAAGATAATCCATTGAATAATTATTTTCTAACTATTATTATGATCTAAAATTTATATTCTTCCTTTTACCATTTCAAATACTATCAGATTTTCTTAATTCTGGTATAATAGCAACATTCTCTTTTCCTTATGCTTTGTTGGCCACTCTATGAACATTAGATAAACTCTTTATTCATCCATCAAACACTTGATTTTATAGAAATCACTGAGATCAGTAATATAAAATTCTTGTATTTCTTCTATGCCAGAGGAGAGTGTGTTTATTACTGCCTCAATATTTACTGCTATTTATAATTAAAGTTGCAAATCTATAATTTTCTGTAATTATTCTTTTGTGACACTTTAAATAAATCACATTTCTTGTGACTATTTTAGTAATAGCAGGTACACATATATATGTATGCAGAAATATCATATGAGCAACTTGCAAATAACATATGAAAACCCTTTGAAACTTTCCATCAAGGAGTTTCAGAACAATCATAGTGACAAAAACAGTTTGGGAAAGACTGAACTGCTGATAGCTAAATTGTGACTTAACAGAAAAAGTTCATATAATAAAATTTTGCTAGTATTTTATTATGTGTATGTACTTACACTTGACAATCATGTATGATTTTTGATAATTTTGACAAATACTTGAAACATTTTAGTTATCATTGTAGTAATCTGTTTTGTTTAAAATTTTTACTTTGGTGTTAAACCTCCTGCCCGCAAATTCTACACTAATAATTCCCTCTTCTTATACTGTTTTAACCTCTCAAACAAACCACAAACAAAAACTGAAAGCAACTCATAACCATTTTGTATAAATAAAGCAAGTTCATCTTTGTGGGATTGATATGCCAGGTTGTGAATGTATTGTTGATAATTAACCTGATCAGGTTACATTGCCAGGAAATTTTGTTATACATTCCCTTTAAAAAAAACAACACACAAACTTTTTTTCTTAGAGTAGTTATACGGTACCTTTTCAGAAAAATTAAACAGAACAGAGTTCTCATACACTCCCATGCCAATCCCCCAACCACAGTTTCCCCTATTACTAACATCTTACATTGGTGTAGTACATTTGTTACAATCTATGAACCAAATTGAAGTATTATTTGCTAAAACTCACAGGTTCACTCTTTGTGTTGTACAGGTCTATGAGTTTTGCCAAGTACATAATGTCATGTATCCTTCATCACAGTATCATACAAAATAGTTTTACTGACCTAAAAGTCCCCTATCTTCCACCTATTCATCCCTTCTCCCTCCCCTTATAACCCCTACCTTTCATTTTTAATACTCTAATTAAGTGTAGGGTAATATTAATTAGTTGGAGCTAAGAATTTGCTTAAATAACTAGTGATTCCCCATGGCAATCAACGTTTCTTAATCATTAAATTAGACTAGCACCGTCCAATAGAAATATAAGGTGAGTCATATATGTATTTAAAATGTTCTAGAAGCTGCTTTAAAAAAGTAAAAAGAAATAAATGAATAATACTTATCCCAATGTATCTAAAATATTATCAATTCCAACATGTGACTAATAAAAATTGAGATAGTTAAATTGGGGGGGGGGAGGTACTAACTCAAAATATAATGTGCATTTTAAACTTACAACACAGTCCATTTCGGGCTAGTCACATTTCCAGCGCTCAACAGCCACAACAGTGGGGCTGGCCTGGACTGCGTGCAACTTGTAAACAGGTTTTCCCTCTCTCCCCAGGGCCTCCAGGTTAGGCATGCAGCAAAGACTTTTGGAAGGCCTATCAAAAAGATAAAAGCGTCCTCTAAACCTCTGTATGCCGACACTTATATGTTTTGTAGCCATTTTCCTTAAACGCCCTCCAGTTTTGGAAAAAGTGGACTGGGAATCATGCTCATTCTGGCATATCTAAGAAATGAGTCCTGGGCTTACCGACTCCCAGAAAGCCTGAATCATCTGAACTGTTGACTCATGAGCCTAAGGTGACTGAAATGTAATGTGAATCAAATCTGCCTTCCAAGGCTTCGTTCTGTTGCCACTTTTCTCTCTCCCCTCCCTCTCTCTTTGGGTGACTGACTCATCCTGCTACCATGTGAGAGTCCAGCATCCGGCAGATCTCAAAAGTCCCCTGGAAGGAGATGAGTGGACTTGCACAGGGTCCGCCCCAGCCCCAGATGGTCCAGCCCAGCTCTGTTTTGCCTACCTCATCCAGGGTCAGCAATTTAGACCAGGAGTGATCTTACCCCTGTCAAAATTTTTACTTTTTTCTTTTTAGGTGGTGATGGTAGTAGTAATCACGTGGCCTAGGAATTTAAGTTTAAAACTTAAATTTTAAACAATAAGTTTAAAACTTATTGTTTAAGTTTAAAACAATATAATCCTTTATTTCAAAAAATCTTTTAAAATAGAATGTCTATGTCAATCCTTAGGGCCTACTCCACAGTCCCGTTTGTTAGTACCTTTGTCCACTCTGGGGTTTTTTCCCTTTCCTGGGAGGAAAGTTTCCACCCAGGATAACGCCCTTCCGGTGGCGAGCCAGGAGTCTCTCCCACCCCTCAGGGCCGGCAGCTGGCTCGCCTTCGCAGCCCTCTAACCACAGCGGACCTACAGCTGTGGGCGCGGCCAGGCCGCCACCCCACCCCACCCCACCCCTCTCCTAAACTACCCACGGTGGAGGGCGGGGTTGCCAGTTTCAAACCCCGCCCACCGAACCCAACCCAGCCGGTAAGAGAGAGGAAGCGCAACAAGCCACGCCCACTTTCTCCTCTTCTCCTTTCCGTTGGGCCGGCTGGTTGTCCTTTATCACTATCCCGTAGCCGATTGGCTCCCTCCATCCCGCTCCAGCCCCCGCCGGCAGGGGAGGAGGAATCGCGCCAAACTGGGCGGAGAGTCTGCTGGCCTCTCTCCTACGCTGGTCTGGGCGGCGGCGGCGGCAACTGGGGACGGGGCGGGTGGCGCATCACGGGTGCGGAGGCAGGAGGGGCAGCCTCATTGTTCCGGGAGCCGTCGCCTCTGCAGGTCCCTCAGCTCGTTCGGCTCTGCCCCTTTCAGAGCTCCCCAACCCCCACCACAGCCCGCGCCTCGGAGGAGAAGCGTCCGGCGGCGGCAGCAGCTGCAGCATCATCTCCGACCCGCCAGCCATGGAAGACACGGACCAGTCGTCTCGGGTCTCCTCGTCCTCGGACCTCCCGCCCCGGCCTCAGCCCACGTTCAAGTACCAGTTCGTGAGGGAGCCCGAGGACGAGGAGGAGGAGGAGGACGACGAGGAGGAAGAGGACGAGGACGAGGACTTGGAGGAGCTGGAGGTGCTGGAGAGGAAGCCCGCCGCCGGGCTGTCGGCGGCCCCCGTGCCCGCCGCCTCCGCCCCCACCGCGCCCCTGCTGGACTTCGACAATGACTTCGTGCCCCCGGCGCCCCGGGGGCCCTTGCCGGCCGCGCCCCCTGTCGCCCCGGAGAGGCATCAGTCCTGGGACCCGAGTCCCGCGTCCTCCGCGCCATCCCTACCCTCCGCTGCCGCAGCCTCGCCCTCCAAGCTCCCCGAGGACGACGAGCCTCCGGCCCGGCCTCCCCCACCTCCCCCGGCCAGCGTGAGCCCCCAGGCCGAGCCCGCGTGGACGCCGACCGCCCCGGCCCCCGCTGCGCCCCCCTCCACGCCGGCCGCGCCCAAGCGCAGGAGCTCCTCCGGCTCCGCGGGTGAGTGCCTCGCCCTCCCGCCTCGCGCCCCTCCCTCTTTTGTGTGCAGCCCCAGCTGCTCCCGCGGAGCCCCCCTCTCCACCCCGAGGGGCTTTGTCTGCAGACCTGGGGGGGGGGGAGGGGGAAGCCGCCCCCCCCCACCCCACCCCGTGGGAGCCGCCGGGAGCTGGGTGGGGCGGCGGAGGTAGCCCGGGCTTGTTCTTCATTGTCTGTCCGGGCGTCGGGGAACACGTGCACCCGACCGCTCCCGGGTTCTCCCCTCTGGTCCCCGGTCCACTGCGTCCCTGAAGTTAGGCACCCACCCACCCCTGGTTGGAGCTGGGTGTCTATCAGGAACTGGGGTTGTGGATTCTTCGGGCTGCCTTCCTTCTTGGGGTGAGGATGGAAAGGCCTTGGCGCCTTAGTCTTTTGTCTCCCCGTCTGGGTTGCGCCGAGGGAAAAGGCGCGGTTTCGCTGTCAGTCCGCTTGCCTGTCTTCAGCCCTGGCCCCCATCTTATCCCCTCCTTGGCCGGGATGGCCCCCTGCGTTTCATCTCCCTCTTCCCCTCCTCTTGGCGCTTGGTGGGGAGATGACCCCTTGGAAATCGTCCACACTGACCCAGCTGCAGTGCGGGAGAGCGCCTCCAGTGGTGTGCGCGTGGAGGTTTGGGGGGAGAGTTCTGGCCAAGTCCTGCCACCGCCCAGTGTGCCCGGGCATGGATGTGGCAGCTCCGCACCCGCCAAACCGAGCCTGGGACGCGGGCCGTGGGCATTGTGTTCCGAGGGGGCGCAGTTTTGCCCGGGCTCTCAGCTGCGGGGGAAGAGGAATGGCTGTGAGCGGGGACAGGTTTAGCCTCTTACTGCATCATCATTGAATCGTAAACACAAAAAGGCAACATGATTGATAGTCTTAAAGCAGGGAAACCTGTGGATTCCTATCCGGGTCTAGGCCAATTAAATTTGTGGTAGGTGTACCATGAGGCTTCATGAAATATTTTGAGAGGTTTTCCCGGATTGGTTAGAGATACTATGTCATGGAAGTTATGTTTTAGGTCTACAGAGGCACATCTGCATAGTCTGTTAAATAGTTTTCAAATCTTTTCATTCACGAGTACCTGGTTGTACATGAATAGTTAATTCTCTTAAGGAACACCTTGGGAAATTATTTTAGAAGGTAAAACTATCAAGTTTATTAGAGATTTAGAGTTCATCTTACCGGACAAATTATGAACTTATTCACTAGTAGCTTTTTACTTTTCCTGATTTTACTGCTGTAGGTGTTAGGAAGCCATTGGAGATTATTGAACGGAGGCCTGGATGGTAGTGTTAGAAAAGGAATTGGTGACCATATGCTAAGATAGGTTGGAAAGAAAAACAGGGGAACTATATTCAGAAAGCTTTTGTGATAGTTCTGAGACAGGTGAGTAGCGCCTAATCTAGTTCATTATTTAGTTCAGTGAAAATGGAATAGAAGGGAAGCATGAATTCTGTAATTGTTTGTGAACCTGTATTTTTATAGTTAGGGTACAGAGTGGTTTTTTGAAAGAAGAATTGACAGGACTTTGAGGCTATGAATGTAAATGCAAAGGAAAGAATGTTGGTGCTTATTAAATCAGTTTGAGACTGTCCAAAGTTGTTAATTTAATGGAAGTTTATGTAGGATTTAATATTGCTTTAAGTATAGGGTTATTATATCTTGGAGATTAAAAACCATGTCTTTTAAGATTTTGAGTTTTATATACGTTAAATCTTAAGATGCCTCTAAAGAAAGAGATGTCATACCCTATTCAGTCCCCATCTTCCATTTTTATCTAACAGATGATAACAAGGAATAGGACTGATGAATTTAGAGATTCTGAATAATTTCTTTTGTTAAGCTATTTTTAATTTTCTGACTAGGAACAAGTGGTATATATGCTCCTTATGGATAAGTTAAATTATGTTTCAGATTAGTTCCTAGGAAGCACAGTGTCAAACTTATAGTGCTTTTTAGTAACCAACAAGCTCCCCCATCCTTTTTAAAATGATGTAATGAATATATATATAGAATCTTTGGTAAATATCTAACTATGTGGAATAGTATTTAGAAAATATGCTATTTCATATCTCTGTAAACTTGGAAGATTTGCTATATCATATAAAACATTTCTAAAAAGGGGCATATTTTCTGTTGTCCAATAATTAGCTCTGTTTTAGTGTAGTTATTTCATAAAATACCTAAAAGCAATTTATTTGAAACCCTACTGATGTAAGGCTCCAATTTAAATGGCACATTTTAAAGGTACTTTGCTAGTCCAGGTTTCAAGTACCAACCAAATGGATATATTTCTTGATTCTTTGGAAACTCTGATGAAGTAGAAGTAAATGTTGCAGACACACTATTCTTACAGCACATTCTTTTTGAGACTTTTGGTTCCTGATTCTAAATGTAGACCCTAGAAAAGGTCCCCCTGAGGGTGATAGCACCAGGGATTCAGAACTCTTTAGGGCAGAACCCTAGTTCATCAGCAGTGTTTAAATGGGTGAATGTGACCTTTGTGGACATAGTCATGTGCAAGGTGGTCAGACCCAGCTGTACTGAAGCTAAGGTCTTCTCAGACTGATGGCCTCATCATCATTTCAGCTCTGAACCGAGGAGTTGATAATTTCACATTTAAGCTGCTGAGTTTTTGTTTCTTGGCATGGTGATTATTAGTTTTAAGTTGCTTTACTCATGTGTTCCCATAACATTCTGTTCTTACCTCATGATAGATATCATACCATATATGTGATAATAGTACGTTTACTCATCTCTAGTTTCCACCAGACTATATGCTCCTTGAATAAAGGGGCTATATCACCTTTTTTCCTTGAGGAAAAGGATTATATGACATTATATCTGCATTACTGAGCACAGACATGTGGTAGAAGCACTCAGATATTTGTTGAATGAATGAAAATTATAGATGAAAGTTGATCTTCACATTCTGTATAGTTCCAGAATTATTACAATATTTTCTCTCAATAAAAATCCCAAGTGTTATGAATTAAAGCATGCATTTTTTTACATATGTACCATATTTTATTATCAGTCTTTTAGTGATGATTAGGTTGTTTCTCAGCTTTTTCTGTTATAAATAATGTTGCTGTGAACACCCTTATATGAACTTCTTTGGGAATGCATGCTGTTCTCTGGGTGTTGTAAGATAAAAGCATGCTAATAGAATTCCTAGTTCAAAGGCTATGTGCATTTAAAATGTTGCTAGATAATGACAAATTGTACCAACAAAGAGTTGTTCCAACCTATATTTTCACCAATAATGTGTTAAAGTACCTTTTTTCCTTTTGCCTTTACCAGTAGAGTAGATTAACCAGTAAATGATTTAGCAAATTATTTTTTAAATTTATATTTCCCAGTATTTTTTTTTTAATCAGCTTAGGTGCCATATAATTTGCTAGGCTTAGGTGCCAGTACATTTTTCTCATCACAGTTTTGACCTCTTCTTTTTTTTCTTCTTCTTCTAGCATCAAGCGTCCTCAAACTACGGCCCGCAGGCCACATGTGGGTGTTTTTGCCATTTTGTTTTTTTACTTCAAAATAAGATATGTGCAGTGTGCATAGGAATTTGGTCATAGTTTTTTTTAAAACTATAGTCCGGCCCTCCAACGGTCTGAGGGACAGTGAACTGGCCCCCTGTTTAAAGAGTTTGAGGACCCAGCTGTAGCAACACTTGATCTAGTGTAAGGGAAATTAGACTTTGTCATATATATGTCTTATGAGAATTTCTCCATGTTTTCTCTTGGTATTTTTATAATTTTATTTTAACATTTAATTCTTTCTGTAGTTTATTTTGTTCTAGAGAATGACATAGTGATACAATTTTATTTTTGAATATGATATTTCATTTGTCTCAACACCATTTTCTCTACTATTTTGAAATGCTATTTTTGTCATATATTTGTAGTATGGGTGAAATATTTTCTGTTTCATTTATTTTTTAATTGCTATAACTTTAATTTAATTACTTTTAAGAGTTTCAATTAATTGTTGATGTTAAATATTATATTATTTTCAGGTGTGCGTCATAATGGGTAGTGGTAGTGGTTAGACACTATCAGGTGATCCCTCAATAAGTCCAGTACCTATCTGACACCCATATATATGTTATAACTTAAAAAAAAAAAATCTCACCAGAGGATTTTTTTAAAAATGATTTTTGAGAGAGAAAGAGAGAGAAACATTGATGTGAGCGAGAAACATCAGGAGCTCTAGTTAAGTTTGGCATTGATGGAATCAAATGTATATTTTAATGGCCTGCTAAAAGAATTGTGGGTAAAAATGTGGTTAAAATTACTTCAGTGTAATAGAAGTTTAGTATGTTTACATTACCTTACCTCTTTTTTGGAGGGCTTAAAAATTTTTACTTTTTGTTATGGAAAATTTCAAATATAAAGGAAAACAGAATAGTGAATGGAACCTCATTTAACCATCACTGAGCCCCAACAGTCATCAATCCATTGCCAATCTTGCCAGTCCCACACCCTTATAAATATTTCATTATGTATCTTGCAAACCAAGTACTGTTTTCCAAAACATAACCACAATACTCTTGATCAAATACTTTCCCAATGTATTTCACAATAATTAATTTCACCAAATATCCAGCCAAAGTTTATATTTACTACTTCTTAGTGAATATCATAACGTCTTTTTAAAGAAGTTTTTAAAAAAAATCAGAATCCAAATAAGGTCCACACATTACAATGGATTGGTTTGTTTTATCTGTCTATGGGTTCTCCCTTGCTTACTTGTGGACTCTGTCTGAAATTTGTTGAAGAATGCACATACAGTTTTTTCACTTTAATGTTTTTATTATTTTATTTTATTTTTTATTTTTATTTTTGTTAATCCTCACCCGAGGATATTTTTTCATTGATTTTTAGGGAGAGTGGAAGAAAGAGGGAAAGACACAGTGAAGGAGAGAAACATTGATGTGAGAGAAACACATCGATTGGTTGTCTCCTGCATGGGCCTGGAAGGAGTCTGCACCTAAGGTACTTGCCCTTGACCAGAATTGAACCCGGGATCCTTTGGTCTGCAGGCCGATGCTCTATCCACTGAACCAGAACTGGCTAGGGTGATGTTTTTATTATTTTAGTTGATAAAGTCATTTTAATGTTATTAAGATACTAGGAGCTCAGTGCATGAATTTGTGCACCTTGAAAGGAACTGTGGGCTGTGTGGCTGCAGTGGACACAGGGGCGGGTCTTGGCCCATCCTCTGCACCCCCACCCGGCCGCTGCTGCCGTGACTCCTGGTTCGCTGTCTGCTGGCAGCCCCACTCCCGCCGCCGTTGCCCTCACGCGCTGATGGCACGGAGTGATTGGGGATAGCGCCAGCAGCAGGTGCGAGCAGGGCTGGCATTGTCAGTGGGTGCGAGCAGTGGCTGCTGCCCTTATTGACCCTCAGGAGCGGGGCGGGGTGGGTGAGAAACCCTGAGGGGCTAGCGGGGCGACAGCACCAAGTGATTGGGAGTGGGGCTGGGGCTGGGGCCGGCAGCAGGTGTGAGCACTGGGTGGAACCATGGCGGGTGGGAGCAAAGACTTTTCAGTTACCACCAGAGGCTCGCCCCGATGACAGCCACCGGTGCCCTGCCTTGGTTTGCTGCCCCTGCTCACCTCCACCATCCCGCTGCGGCTGATGCCCGCCATGTTTCGCGCTCTGCCGCCTGCTGCCGATGCCTGCCATGTTCCACACGCGGCCCCTGGTGGTCAGTGCACGTCATAGCTACTGGTTTTTTCGGTTGTTCTGCCATTTGGTCTATTTGCATATTAGGGTTTTATATATAGATAGATAACTTACAGCCCTAGCCAGTTTGGTTCAGTGGATAGAGCGTCGACTAAAGGGTCCCGAGTTGGATTCCGGTCAAGGGTAGCCTGAGTTGCAGGCTCAATCTCAAGTAGAGGGCGTGCGGGAGGCAGCCAATCAATGATTCTCTCTCATCATTGATGTTCCTCTCCCTCTCTCTCTGAAATCAATAAAAATATATTTTAAAAATAATAATAAAGATATAATTTACATACAGTAAAATGCATAGATCTTAAGTTTTAGCAATTCTGTCTTTTGACAAATGCAGCTACTCATCTAACCCACACCCCTGTCAAGATACAGAAAAGGTTCATCATTCCAGAAAGATCCCTTGAGCCTTAGCAGTCAATTTAATTCTTGTTCTGTCCTTCTCCCAGCCCCCTAATCGCAAGCAGCTATTGTTCAGATTGTTTTCACCATAATTTTGCCGATTATAGAGCATCATATGGATGGACTCATACAGTATTTACTCTTGTGTCTGGTTATTTGCACCCAATATGTTTTGGAGACTTACCAATGATGTTGTAGGTATCAGTAATTGATTCCTTTTTACTGCTGAGTAAGTATTCCATGATAAGAATATACTACAATTTAATTATTTGTTCACTTGTTGGTGGACATTTGGATTATTTGTAGTTTTTGGCTATTATGAACAATAGAATGCTGTGAACTTTCTTTGTATAGGCCTTTTTTTGTGGATATTTGTTTTCATTTCTCTTGGGTAAAAAGAGTAGAATTGAGTAAGAGTAGAATTGCTGGTTCATGGGGTAGGTATCTTTATTAAAAAAAAATTGCCAAACTGTTCTTCAGAGTGGTTCCATGTCTACCAGCGATGTAGGAGAGTTAGCATGGCTTCACATTCTCACAAACATTTGATATTATCAGTCTTTTAAATTTTAGTGGGTATGTAGTTGTTTCTCATTATAGTTTTAATTCAGGTCTTCCTAATGACTAATGAATTAGAAGGCTTTAAATGTCTACTGGCTACTTGTATATTTTCTTTTTGTGAAGTGTCCAAGTTATTTGCCTATTCTTATATTGCGTTAGATGCCATTTTCTTACTGATTTGTAGGAGTCTTTCCTTAGATATATGCATTGTGAATATATTTTCCTAATCTGTGGTTTACCTGCTAATTTTATTGATGGTTTCTTTTGATGAGTATAATTTTCTGTTTTTGAAGAAGTCTTAATTTATCAAGTTTTCCTTTTATGGTTCATACTTGCTGTATACTAAGACACATTTGCCTACACAGCAAAGTTGTAAAAACATTTTACGTTTTCTTTTAGAAGCTTTATCGTTTTAGCTTTTATGTTTAAATCTCTAATTCATCTTGAATTAATTTTTGTCTATGGAAGAGTTACAGATTCAGATTTATGTATTTTTTTCCATGTAAATATCCAGTTGTCCCAGAAAACACTTTTTTAAATATGTTTTTATTGGTTTTTAGAGAGAGAGGAAGGGAGAGGGATAGAAACATCGATTAGAGAAACATCATGGAACAGCTGCCTCCTGCATACCCCCCACTGGGGATCGAGCCTGCAATCTGGGCATGTTCTCTGACTGGGAATTGAACTGTTGACCTCTTGATTCATGAGTCAATGCTCCACCACTGATCCAAACTGGCCGGGCCCAGCAAAAATTTTTTGGAAGGAATTTGTCTTTCTTTATTGAATTTTGCTTTGGTACCTGTGACGAAAATTAGTTGACCATATAAGTGCGTCTGTTTAAGCATACAGATCCTCCTCAACTTACGTTGGTGGGTATGTCCTATAAACCCATAGTAAGTTGAAAATATCCTGAGTCAGAAATGCATTTAGACACATTAGAAATTGGCACTGACTTTCTTTGGCATTATACCATGTATGTTTACATAAGTATGTTTAGCATTCAATGTTGAGAGTGGGTGGAGGAGTGAGATAATGAAGGAGAGAGGTGAAGACGGAGAGCAAAGAATTAGCTCATTAAATAATGACTTTTTAAAAAAGCATTTGATACACTTAACCTACCAAGCATCATAGCTTAGCCGTGCCTACCTTTAATATGCTCAGAACACTTAATATTTTGCCCACCTACAGTTGGGCAAAATCATCTAACACAGTGAATACACTGTGGAATATCCGTTGTTCACCTTCCTGATCTGGGAGATGAGGCTCACCGCCTGTGCTCAGCATCACCTGCATAACCTTAGCCCGGAAATGATCAGAATTTAAAATCAAAGTATGATTTCTATTGAATGTATATCGCTTTTCGTAAAGTCAAACCATTGTGAGTCAAGGATGTCTTTATCTATTTTATTCTATTGATCTATTTGTCTATCTTTATGTCAGTAACCAGACTGTTTTAATTACTATTACTTTATAGTAAATCTTAAAATCAAGCAGTGTGAATTACACCAAGTTTTATCTTTTTTTTCCCCCCCAAAAATTGTTTTGCCCTAAGTCCTTTGTATTTCTATATACATTTTAGGATCAACTTGTTCATTTCTACAGAATGCCTGCTGGGAATTTGGGATTGTATTGAGTGTAGGGATCAATATTGGGAGATTTGACATCTTAGGGTTTGAGATTTTACCTTATAACAAGCTAACAAATTGAGCCTGCCATAGTCTCATGGATGCTGGCAGAGGACACAGATACCTGGGTAAGAAATAAGGGACTTTAATACTCACAGCAGTGGTAATAGCCAAAATATCAGCACTTTTTTGGACAGATTCCCAGAGCCCCATTTCCTTAGGGCAACATGAAGAGGGCCAAGCAACCTTGGGCTTAGAGAAACTGGATCTTACACTACATAGTAAGCATGCCTGCCTTATTGCTCAAGTGAAAGACTTGGCTTCTGTCTCTAAGGCTGTTTGCAATACAAACATCTTTGAAAAGATAGGAACAAAGGCAGCCAGTGCCCCATCCCTCTATTCACAAGATGTGCAAAAACACAAGAAACTCTTTAAGAGAGCTCTTCCCTGATAACAAGAGTCTTCCAATCCATGTCATGTTTACTAGTATGTATTTCTCTCAGCAGTGTTTTGTAGTTTTCAGTGTAGAGCTTTTGCATTTCTATTGTTAAATTTACTTCTTTTTAAAAAATTTCTTTATTGATTAAGGTATTACATATGTGTCCTCATCCCCCCATTACGCCCCCCCTCCACTCATGCTCTCACCCCCCTGTTGTCTGTGTCCATTGGTTAGGCTTATATGCATGCATACAAGTTCTTTGGTTGATCTCTACTTCTCAGTATTTTATGTTTTTTGTTGCTATTGTAAATGATAGTAGTTAAAAATTTTATTTTTCATTTGTTAATTGCTGGTACATGGAAATACAATGATTGCATACTATTCTTGTAACTATCCTGCATCTTCCTAAATTTACTTCCTAGCTCTAGTAAGGTTTAATAGGTTAAATTTCTAACTACACAGTGCTGTTCGCAAGTTAAGATCATTTTACTTTTCCCTTCTGATCTTTATGCTATAAATGTGGTAAGAAAGCAAGTACAGTAAAAGGTGTAAAAAATTCATTGTTTTATTCTGCATCTGGGGGAAATATGATTAGTCTTTCATTATTAAGTATGAAGTTAGCTGCATATTTTTCCTAGATGTCCTGACCCTTCGGTTGAGAAAGTTTCCTTCTTCAAATTTGTTGAGAATTTTTATGAAATAGGTATTGAATTTTAACTGATGTCTTTGGCATCTATTAAGACAATCATATTACTTTCCTTTCTTAGATTGTTAATGTGCTAAATTTCATTGTTTGATTTTCAATGTTGAACCAATCTTGTATTTTTGGGATTAAACCCTTTTGGTAATGAATATACTTTTAACCCTTTGCACTCGCTTGCTTTTTTCGATTCCTTTATTCTATTGCTAACTGTGTCGAGTCACACTCGACATCCGAGTGCAAAGGGTTAATGAATTGCTGAATTCAATTTGCTAATATGTTAAAGATTTTTGCATGTATGTGTAAGGGGTATTTTTCTGTAAATTTATTTTCTTGCAATATCTTTGGTTTTGGTATTAATGTATCCTATTTAATAAAAGAGCAATATGCAAATTGACTGTTACTCCAACACACAAGATGGCCGCTCCATGTGGACACAAGATGGCCACCACAAGATGGCCAGCAGGGGAGGGCAGATGAGAGGGACCAGGCCAGCAGGGGAGGGCAGTTGAGGGTGACCAGGCCTTCAGGAGAGGGCAGTTGGGGGGGGACCAGGCCTGCAGGGGTGGGCAGTTAGGGGTGACCGGGCCAGCAGAGGAGGGCAGTTTGGGGGGACCAGGCCTGCAGGGGAGGGCAGTTGGGGGCAACCAGGCCTGCAGGGGAGGGTAGTTGGGGGTGACCAGGCTGGCAGGGGAGGGCAGTTGGGGGTGACCAGGCCTGTAGGGGAGGGCAGTTAGGGGTGACCGAGCCAGCAGGGGAGGGCAGTTGGGGGTGACCACGCCAGCAGGGGAGAGCAGTTAGGGGTGACCAGGCCGGCAGGGGAGGACACTTAGGGGTGACCAGGCCAGCAAGGGAGGGCAGTTAGGGGCAATTGGGCCAGCAGGGGAGCAGTTAGGCGTCAATTAGGCTGGCAGGGGAGTGGTTAGGGGGTGATCAGGCTGGCAGGCAGAAGCAGTTAGGGGCAGGCAGGCAGGCAGGCAGGCAGGCGAGTGGTTGGGAGCCAGCAGTCCTGGATTGTGAGAGGGATGTCCAACGGCCCGTTTAGGCCCGATCCCACTCGAGGGGTCCCAGATTGGAGAGGTTGCAGGCTGGGCTAAGGAGAGGGTGCAGGCTGGGCTGAGGAACACACACACACCTCCCCCTCCCCCCATGCACGAATTTCGTGCACCGGGCCTCTAGTCAATTTATAAAACGTTTTGGGAAGTGTTTGCTTTTCCTTTATTTGTTGAAAGAGTCTGTATAAGCATCCTGAGATGTTACAGAATTTACTAGTGAAGCCTCTGGGCTTGGAGTTTTCTTTGTGGATATGGTTTTAAATTATAAGTATACTGAACTTTCTGTAAGTAATATAGGGCCATTCAGATTTTCTATTTCTTCTCTGCCAGTTTTAGAAATGTATGCCTTTAAAGGAATTTGTCTATTTCATCTTGATGAGTAGACATCAAGGACTTTGTCCACTCACCTAAGTTATCTAATTTATTGGCATAAACTTGTTAATAATATTTTTGATGTTTTTAAGATTTATAAAGATAAATCTTATTTATCTTTTATATCTATTACTTTTTATTTTCTTCTTTTTCTTGATAGTTTTATGGAGTATCAGTTCTATTGATTTCTTCACTTTTGGTTTCATTGATTTTTCTCTATTGTTTACTAGTTTTCTATAACATTAGTTTCTGCTCTGATTCTTGTTATTTTCTTTTACCTATTTGGGTTTAACTTGCTCTTTTTTTCTGGTTTCATGAGGTGGAAGCTCTTTGAATTGAATCCTTCAGAGTTAAATATAAATTTCTCTCTAACCTTGCTTTACCTGTATCCCACAAATTTCCATTATCATTTAATTTAAAATATGCTTTAACCTTTGCACTCGGATGTCTAGTGTGACTCGACACGGTTAGCATTAGAATAAAGGAATCGAGAAAAAAGCAAGCGAGTGCAAAGGGTTAATTTCCTCTGTGATCCATGGGTTATTTGAAATTGTATAGTTTAATTTCCAAACATTTTGGGGTTTTCCAGATATTTTTGTCTTACTGATTTCAATTTAATTCATGTGATCAATTTAATTTATGATGTCAGCCTTTTGAAGTGTATTGAGACTTGTTTTATAGACCAGAAAATGGTTTATCTTGGTGAATGTTCCATGTGTACTTGAGAAGAATGTGTATTCTGTTGTTTGTAGTGCTCTATAAAAGTCAGTTTAGTTCATGAATAGTGTTATCTAAATCATCTTTATCCTTATTGATTACATGCATGTGGGTGTAGTCTGTCGATTAGTTGAGAGTTGAGTGTTAAATTTTTAAAATAAAAGTTTTAGATTTGTCTGTTTCCCTTTAGTTGTTGCTTCATGTATTTTCTATATACCTTTCACATACATCTTTAGTGTTGTAATATAGCTATTTAGTGTTATGTTTGTTTACTCCTTTATGGTTACCAAATGCCCCTCTTTATCACTGATAGTGTCAAGGTAATATTCCTTGTCTTTGAATCTACTTTGCTCGACCTTAATGTAGCTGCTCCAGATTTCTTAGGGTAAGTGCTTGGATGATATATCCTTTTATATTCTTTCACTTATATATATATATTCTAGAGGCCCGGTGCATGGATTTATGCACTGGTGGGGTCCCTCGGCCTGGCCTGCACCCTCTCACAATCTGGGACCCCTTGGTGGATGTCAGAGAGCCAGTTTTGGCCTGATCCCCACATGCCAGGCCCAGGGACCCCACCGGTGCACGAATCTGTGCACCGGGCCTCTAGTATGCATATAAGATCTTTGGTTAATCTCTTCCTGCCCTCCCCCTTCCTCTCTTCCCTCTGAGATTCATCAGTCTGTTCCATGTTTCCATGCCTGTGGTTTCCATTCCTGCATTGAGTGTCTGCCCCCAGTGGCTATTGAGTGTCTGCCCCCGGTCGGCCGGTTGCTTAGGCTTTTATATATATAGATATTTTATTGATTTCAGAAAGGAAGAGAGAGGGAAAGAGAGATAGAAATATTAATAATGAGAGAGAATCATTTATTGGCTGCCTCCTGCACTCCCCCTACTGGGGATCAAGCCCACAACCCCAGGCATGTGCCCTTGACTGGAATCGAATCTGAGACCCCTCAGTCCGCAGGCCGACGCTCTAACCACTGAGCAAAACCAGCTAGTGGTAGATCCTTTCACTTTTAACCACCTGTGTTCTTATATATAAAGTGTGTGTTCTATAAATGTCACGTAGAAGGACTTTTATCTAGTCTGAAAACCTGCTTTTAATTGGGACCATTTACATTGATCATACTTATTAGTGTGGTTCATTTAAGTCTTTGTTTTCTCTTTGACCCATCTGGTTTTTGTTCTTTTATGCATCCATGCAGTTCTTCCATCCTTTGTGTTTTTATTGTCATACATTTTGCTTCTACAAATATTATATATTGTAATTATTTATGCTTCAAAATCACTTTTCTTTAAAGAAATTAAGAAATGAGAATATTTTATATCTACTCATATATTTACCATTCCGCCATTCTTTGTTCCTTTATGAAGGTACAGATTTTTATCTGGTGTCATTTCCCTTTAGTCTGAAGAACTTTAGCATTTCTTGTAGGGGGGGGGGGGGGCAGGTCTCTTGATGGTAATTTCTTTCAGCTTTTGTTTTCATATTTTATCTAATAATACCTTTATTGTCTTTGTTTTTCAAGAATATTTTTGTGTGAATACAGTCAATCTTGCTATATACGGAAGTTATGGTGTTTTTTGTTTTTTTTTCTGTTTCAAATCTTCAATGTTGAAAGATTTACCTCTCCCAGCCCATCCCTACCCCCGACCCCAAGCCTTCACCACCCTATTGTCTGTGTTCCTGGGTTATGCATTTATGCTAAGTGAAATAAACCAGTCAGAGAAGGAAGTTATGTTTTATAGAGTCGCAGAAAACACTAAATTAGCAAATACTGAATCATCGCCCCTAGGGGAAATACGAGGTTAGGTTCCTGGAAACCTCTAGTCATAGCATTTTTGTTAACCAATCTATATATAACTTTGTTTTATGTGTATTTCTATTTAAAGACACATGATTTACTATATATTGTTGATTCATTAATATTGAACACATGGTCAACAGCATGATAATTCATACCTAAATGAAGCTTATCTAATACATATATTTTCCTCTGTAAGGTACATCACAACCTTCTGTGGTTAAGAACACTAGACAGCACTTCAGCACTGTGCTTAGGAGCCTATTTAAACAGCAAAACAACTAACAAAAGCCACAAAAATGTGAAAAAATGTGGCACTAAATAGGCTGGAAAAAGAATACGTGCTTACAGTCTGAGAGTGAAACAAGGAGACATAGGGTTTCTTTGTTTGACCTCACCTGGGAACCTGTGTTGGGTGAGGGGCATATTTTGCTGTTCTGTGCATATTTGCTATTGTAAGTATTGATTTTGGGATTACCAATTTAGCCAGTAAACAAATTTGAAAATAAGGGAATCAGTGAATAATAATGATTGAGTGTATATAATTTTAGATTGCCTTTTTTATTATTATTTTAAGGATGTCCATTATCTTTTGGATTATGTTTTTTCCAGTGAGAGGTCAGGTCATTCTTATTGCTGTTCCCTTGCCCTTTTCCTGTTTTAAAAGGTTTTCCTCAGTCTTTGGTTTACAACAATTTGACCTTTACAGTGTGTTTCTTTGTGGGTTGTATTTATTCTGCTTCTTGGATTTGTAAATTGGTATTTTCCATCACAGTTGACAAATTTTGGTTTGTTATATCTTTATTCCCTTTTCCCCCCCTGCATCTGTCACTGTTGTGATTGGAGGGGGTTCCAATTACATATACTCTAAATGCTTGATTATCTCACAGGTCACTGAGCTCTGTTCATTACCCCTCCCCCCCAGCCTTTTTTTCTTCCCCTGCTGTAGTTCAGTTTGCATAGTTTCTTTCTGTTGCTTTTTTAAAGCTTATTCATCCTTTCTTTTGCACTGTCCAGGAAATCCAAGATGAAGGTGCCGGCTAGGCTTCATTCTGAGGCTCCTTCTCTTGGCTTATAGGTGGCTGCCATTTGCTCACATAGCGCGTGCGTGCGTGCATGTGCATGTGTGTGTGTGTGTGTGTGTGTGTGTGTGTACGCGCGTGTGCGTGGGCACAGAAGAATGGAGAGACAGGGAAGGGTGAGCAGCAAGCTCTCTAGTGTCTTTTCTTATAAAGACACTAATCCTATCCTACCATGTAACCCTAATTACCTTCCAAAGGCCCTGATTCCACATACCATCACGTTGGAGGGTAGGGCTTCAACATAAAAATTGGGGGGGTGGGGGGTGTCACAAATATTCAGTCCATAATATATTGTGGTTAAGAAAATGGGCTCTGGGGTTGAATTGCCTTAGTCTCACTAGTTGTTTTGTGTTTTGAGTGAGTTCTTTAAGTTCTGTCCCTTGGTGGTGGTGGTTTTTTAATCTGTTAAATGGGGATATTAACAACAACCCTTGTAGCAATAGGGTTTTAAGGAGTAAAAGGAGTTTTTGCGTGTAAAGTACTTAGAATAACAAGTAGCCCTCAATGTTAATTTTAAACAAAATAAGACTGGTGATAATAATGATCTTCCTAATGATAATTAGTATTTTCTTTGTAATTTGGACAATGGTGATAGAACTGATGTCTTCAAAGAATAGTGTACAATGACTCTTAGAATATTTTTATTTAAAGGTAGACAACCTGGCATAAGAAAATGCATTCTTCGAAAGTTCTTCTGAACTGAACATATGCCAATAAAAATGACTAAGCAAGTGTCGTATTAATTTTATTCAAATGCATCTTTAAAATTTTGGCTTAATTAGTACAAGATAGTTTAACTATCTGAAAATGTGAATAAAAGCTTTGGATGTGGTATATTAAGTAAGAAAAATAGTATCTTAAAGCCATTTTGGTTCATGATGTGTAACATAAGCATGTTTTTGCCTCTTGAAAAATGATAGGTTGTATGGATACCATTTAATCAACTTTATAATCCTATCTAATAAAAGAGTAATATGCAAATTGACCATCACTCCAACACACAAGATGGCTACCCCCATGTGGTCAAAGATGGCTGCCCCCATGTGGACACAAGATGGCCGCCACAAGATGGCCAGCAGGGGAGGGCAGTTGGGAGGGACCAGGCCTGCAAGGGAGGGCAGTTGTGGGTGATCAGGCCAGAAGGGGAGGGCAGTTGGGAGGGACCAGGCCTGAAAGGGAGGGCAGTTGGAGGCGATCAAGCCTGTAGGGGAGGGCAGTTAGTGGTGACCAGGCTGGCAGAGGAGGGAAGTTGGGGGCGACCAGGCCTGCAGGGAAGGGCAATTGAGGGCAATCAGGCTGGCAGGGGAGGAGTTAGGCATCAATCAGGCTGGCAGGGGAGTGGTTAGGGGGTGAGCAGGCTGGCAGGCAGAAGCGGTTAGGGGCAATCAGGAAGGCAGGTAGGCGAGCAGTTGGGAGCCAGCAGTCCTGGATTGTGAGAGGGATGTCCGAGATTGGGCCTAAACGGGCAGTCGGACATCCCTCGAGGGGTCCCAGATTGGAGAGGGTACAGGCTGGCCTGAGGGATACACACCCCCATGCACGAATTTCGTGCACCGGGCCTCAGGTATATATATGTATATATATATATATATATATATATATATATATATATATATATATATATATATGGTAATTTAATCTGAATTAATGGTTCTACTAATGGTACTAGTTTTTCCTTTCCATCTTGGCTTTGTTCTCTGTAGGTGAAGTTTTGTATTAACTCATTACAAACTGAACCCTTACTTGCTCCTCTTATCTTTAGGCTCCTTCCAGCTCTGTCTTTATTTCTGCTGAGGTTATATTCTATTTGTTTTTCAGATGAGACACTTTTTGCTCTTCCTGCTGCATCTGAGCCTGTGATACACTCCTCTGCAGGCAAGTTCTTTCTGCTAGCCTTTTATCTCTGTGTATTCTACCTTTAACTCTTTAGTTTTGTAAACTCTGTACAGAGTAGTTTGAATTTACTAAAAATCAGCATGGTTCAGATAATATCTACTGAAAAAGTTGAAATTGCATTTTATATGCTATGTCCAACGGGGAAATGGGCAGAACTTTTGATTAATAATTGGAAATATATAAAGAGTTCTTGGACCCTTGATTTACATTTACATATTGACTGTTCCATTTCTCCAAGTAAAATTTACTTGCTGTATAGCTGGAAGACTTACACATGAACGAATGTCATTCTGTGACATTTAATTGTCCAGTGTCTTTTCTTTCCTAAACTGTCAAACTCTCTTCTCAAATCCCCTTTTCCCCTCTAAAACCAGTTAAAATTAGCTTTTTTAGTGATTATACTTGAGGTTTTTCTTAAAGACTGATTTATGTCTTTGCATGACATATAATTACCTCTGTAGCCATACACAGGTTTTATTGATAATAGCTTTAATTTTTTAGTAATGGTTCCAGTCTACTTGTTATTTATTAATTAAATGTTACATTTCATTTTAGTTAATAGCAAGTCTTTACTAACATTATTTTGAATCTGTAATAAAGCATACATTAACTCTGAGAACACTGGCATTCTCTAACTTTCCTTTCTGTCCATGGTCACAGAAAAAATTATGGACTTGAAGGAGCAGCCAGGTAACACTGTTTCCGCTGGTCAAGAGGATTTCCCATCTGTCCTGCTTGAAACTGCTGCTTCTCTTCCTTCTCTGTCTTCCCTCTCAGCTACTTCTTTTAAAGAACATGAATACCTTGGTAATTTACCAGCAGTATTACCTACCAAAGGAACAATTCAAGAAACTTCAAAAGAAGCTTCCAAAGAGTTTCCAGAAAAGACAAAAAATCCATTTGTAGACAAAGAGTTAGCAGAGTTTTCAGAATTGGAATATTCAGAAATGGGATCGTCAATCAGTGGCTCTCCAAAAGCAGAATCTGCCATAACAGTAGCAGACCCTAGGAAGGAAATAATTGTGAAGAGTAAAGATGAAGAGGATGGTTTAGTTAGTAATAATGTCCTCCATAATCAACAAGAGTCACCGATAGCCCTTACTAACTTGACTAAAGAAGAGAACAACGTTATGTTCCCAGAAAAAAGAAGGGACAGTTTTAATGAAAAGAGAGTTACAGCAGGAGCTCCTATGAGGGAAGAATATGCAGACTTTAAACCATTTGAGCGAGTATGGGAAGTAAGAGGTATTAATGATAAGCAAGATAGTGATGTCTTGGCTACCGCAGGTAATCTAGAGAGCAAGTTGGAGAGTAGAGTGGATAAGAAATATTTTGTGGATAGCATTGATCAGACAAACCCTGAGAAAGATAGTGAAAGCAGTAATGATGATACTTCCTTTCCCAGTACACCAGAAGCTATAAAAGATGGTTCAGGAACATACATCACATGTACTCCCTTTAACCCAACAGCAACTGAAAGCATTTCAACAAACATTTTTCCTATGTTGGAAGACCATACTTCAGAAAATAAGACAGATGAAAAAAAAATAGAAGAGAAAAAGGCTCAAATTATAACAGAGAAGAATACTGGCACCAAATCATCACACCCTTTCCCTGTAGCAGCACAGGGTTCTGAGACAGATTATGTCACAACAGATAGTCTATCGAAGGTGACGGGGGAAGTAATGACGAACATGCCTGAAGGTCTAACCCCAGATTTAGTACAGGAAGCATGTGAAAGTGAACTGAATGAAGCCACAGGTACGAAGATTGCCTTTGAAACAAAAATGGACTTGGTTCAAACATCAGAAGCTATGCAGGAGTCACTCTACTCTGTAGCACAGCTTTGCCCATCTTTTGAAGAATCCGAGGCTACTCCTTCACCAGTTTTGCCCGACATTGTTATGGAAGCACCATTAAGTTCTGTAGCTCCTAGTGCTGGTGCTTCTGGAGTGCAGCCCAGTTCATCCCCGTTAGACACTCCTCCTTCAATTAATTATGAAAGCATAAAACTTGAGCCTGAAAATCCACCACCTTATGAAGAAGCCATGAATGTGTCACTTAAAAAAGTATCCGGAACAAAGGAAGAAGTTCAGGAGCCTGCAAGTATGACGGTCGCTGTTCAAGAAACAGAAGCTCCTTATATATCGATTGCATGTGACTTAATTAAAGAAACAAAGGTCTCTGCTGAACCAACTCCAGATTTCTCTAATTATTCAGAAACAGCCAAAGCTGCACAGCCAGAGCCTGAGCATTCGGACCTCGTTGAAGATTCCTCACCCGATTCTGAACCAGTTGACTTATTTAGTGATGATTCAATCCCTGAAGTTCCACAAAAACAAGATGAAGCTGTGATACTGATGAAGGAAAATCTCATTGAAACGTCGTCTGAGTTCATGATAGAACATGAAAATAAGGAAAAAGTCAGAGCTTCACCACCACCTAAGGGGGGGAAGCCGTATTTGGAATCATTCCAGCCCAGTTTAGGCACCACAAAAGGTACCGTATCCCCTGGTGAAGTTCCCACATGGACCCAAAAGGAGAAAACTTTGCAGATGGAGGAGCTCAGTGCTGCAGTTTATTCCAACGATGGCTTATTTATTGCTAAGGAAGCAAAAATAAGAGAGAGTGAAACATTTTCAGATTCTTCTCCCATTGAGATTATAGATGAGTTCCCTACATTTGTCAGTTCCAGAACTGATTCTTCGAAATTAGCCAGGGAATACACTGACCTAGAAGTATCCCACAAAAGTGAAATTGCTAATGTTGAGGATGGAGCTCGGTCATTGCCTCGCTCAGAGTTACCCCATGACATTTTTTTCAAGCATGTACAACGTAAGGCTGAAGATAAAGTCCGTGTCCCAGAGGAAGTCTCCAAAGAAAGGTCTGATAGTTCAAAGGTGCCCTTACTGCCTCCAGATGTTTCTGTTTTGGCCACTCAACCAGAGATAGGGAATATAGTTAAACCCAAAGTTCTTGTGAACGAAGCCGAGAAAAAACTTCCTGCTGGTACAGAAAAAGAGAACAGATCACCATCTGCTATAATTTCAGCAGAGCTGAGTAAAACCTCAGGTAATGAATCCATACATTGTTTTGTGCTTTTTTCCTTGCCACCTTTTGACTTAACCATGGAACATTTCACTACATTTTGTGTAGTGTATTACATTTGTAGTGTCCAGTCCATCACATCACATTGGTAGAATCCTCTTCTACTGTCCCAGGTAAAGGTTTTAGTGCTTTTTCTACCTCTCTTGCACTCATCCTTTACCCTTGTTCTTAACTTTTCTACACAATTATTCATTGATCATTTGTATATTGCCAGGGAACTAGAAAAAAAAATTTGTTAGAATTGGCTTCAGCGTATATTTCTTTTCTTTTGCTTCAGTGTTTCCTGATAGCACGCAGAGCAAGAGGTATTAAAACATTTTCAGGTGCATTTACTTCTGTTTTCCCTTAAATTAATTTTTTAAATTTTTGAATGAAAGAACCTTTCTGTAATGTTCCTACTATTTCAATATACTGCAGTATTTTCCAGTAATAGGTGTAAAGTTATGTATACTGAGTAGTAGACATTTTGTTGAAAAGTATAAATTGAGGTATGCTATTATGAATTTTTCTGAAAAATTTTACTTATTCTCATTTTTCCTTTTGTCTCTACATTTCCCATGACCTGATTTGTGTAAAGTGATTTGAAAATGTGTTTGTTACTTAGTTGTGTTTTCTATGAAAATATGTAGTGATTATGTGGATTCTAATGAATCTGCTTATATGTTTGTTGCAAATGGGTAGTACTATCAACAGAGAGCAGTTTAGAGATTGTTGCTATAGTCTAAGAAAGAGGAGACTATGAACATTAAGGCAGTGGGATGAGCCTGATGACATACTAGTAGGACTTGGGGTTTGGTTGGACATGAACATGAAGGATAAGGGGAAGCATTAAAGATGACTCAATATGTGCAAATACATGGTTGGCAGTATGAGAAACTGAGTTCGGGAATTTTGGAGAATGAAGTGAGATTTAAGGAGAGAAGATAAAAAAATAAGTTTTAAATATATTGGTAATACTAGTACATTACTTAAGGGACAGCCAAGAAGTGATGGATATTATACATAGGAAGCTCTTGAGAGAGACTTTGCTTTTATGTGTGTACTAGAGGCCCGGTGCACGAAATTCATGCACTCGGATGGCGGGGGGCAATCCTTCAGCTCAGCCTGCACCCTCTCACAGTCGGGGGATGTCTGACTGCAGGGAGTGGGTCTAAGCCGGCAGTCGGACTTCTTTAGCGCTGCCGCTGCGCTCGCCAACCATGAGCCCAGCTTCTGGCTGAGCAGCATTCCCCCTGTGGGAGCGCACTGACCACCTGCATTGAGCGTCTGCCCCCTGGTGGTCAGTGCGCATCATAGCGACCAGTCGTTCTGCCATTTGGTCAATTTGCATATTAGCCTTTTATTATATAGGATTTGCCATGGGCTCCGGGATAGTAATTAAAGCCACAGGTCAACAAGGGAAAACCAAGAGAAGAGGAAGATTTAAAGGTGGAAGGATTGGTGTGTTATCAAGTACTAGCTCACCTAAGATTAGGGATTAAGAATTTATCAAAAAGGAGGGAAGATGTTGGCCTGACAGTGGCAGGTGGTGTGAGTGGGCAGGGCTAGGGCTGAGGAATGAACGGGATTTTAGAAAATAGATACTAAGTGTTGACAGTTTTAAAGAAAGTTTGAGACTGTGGAGAAAGAGTGTTAGCAATGCGAGGGAGACAATGGGGTTGAAGAAGCCCGGCCCCTTTTTAAAAGATTGGAGTAAGTGTCGAATTAAAGGTGCTTATAGAGAGTCAGGAGGGGAGGATGAGATCCAGAACTAATTTTTACCCCTTTTAACAGAGTAAGAAAACACTCATTTCTCTATTACCACCAGTTGATATTTTTTTTTTTGGATAGATAATACCTTCACATATACAAAATTTAAAAAGTACAGTGATAGTAGGTCTTCCTGTCTCAAGTAAACACTTAGTGCTCCTTCCTAGTCTGATTTATATCTTATGGATTCTTCCAGACATTCTGTATTTGCCATTAAAAACCAAATCGAAAACCTTTATGAGTTTGACAAGTTAAAGTGGTATGTGAAGGTGAACATGTTTCCATATATTTATTGACTATTTGTAATTTTTGTGTGAATTGCCTGTTCATATCCTTGGCCCATTTTTTTTTTTTAAATCTTCATCTGAGGATATGTGGGTGTTTCTTTTAAAAATATATTTTATTGATTTTTTTCCAGAGAGGAAGGGAGAGGGATAGAGAGCCAGAAACATTGATGAGAGAGAAACATCGATCAGCTGCCTCCTGCACACCCCCCACTGGGGATATGTCCTCAACCAAGGCACATGCCCTTGACCGGAATCGAACCTGGGACCGGGACCCTTTAGTCCGCAGGCCGACGCTCTATCCCTGAGCCAAACCAGTTAAGGCTGTGGGGTGTGTGTGTGTGTGTGTGTGTGTTTTTAATTGATTTAAGAGAGAGGAAGAGAAAGAATAGAAAACATTGATTTGAGAGAGAAGACATCGATCAGTTGCCTCCTGTATGTTCCCCAACAGGGGCTTGAATCTGAAACCTGGGTATGTGCCCTGACCAGGAATCAAACCCACCACCTTTCAGTGTACGGGAGGATGCTCCAACCAACTGAGCCACACTGGTCAGGGCTCCTTTGCCCATTTTTAAATTTAGATTTTCATCTTTAATTTTGAGAGTTCTTTATATACAAAGGATGCAAACTCTTGTCATGTCACAGTTTTCCCTCAGTTTTCTAAAGAATTTTAATTTTGCTGGACTTTTAAATTTTCACATAGGGAAATCTGTAACTTTATTTACTTATAGATTCATTTTTACAGTTAATTCTGATCTATTGAAAATTGATTTTGAATTCTGGTCAGAGATTATTTTATCCCACATGCTTTTTGGTGGTGAAGTTGTTTTCCTGTTCCCATCATACTCTGATCTAATTTCCTACTACCAGGAAACAATCCTAGGGAACACAGGGAAACACAGAAAATCAACACTGCCAGATTTCAGGCCCTGGGTTAGACAATCAGCTGTACTGTGGGTGTTGGTGCCACCTAGTGTTGTAGACAGAAAATGAGGTCTATGGAATACTCTGTAACTGACCACAAGGAATATATTCGGTTGGGCAGAGAAATTTAGTGAGTTGTGGGTATGTGTTTCATACTAAAAATGACTTTATAACAGGATTTTGAATCTTGACACATTTTATTGAATGAAACAAATGCTTGAATCATGCTATTACAGACATTATGAAATGACCTTAAGGATTCCCCCAAACCTGTGTACTTTAATGAAAACTTAAAGGTTTTAAGGTTTCAGAGCCTAAAGACTATTTTTAAATTCCAAATTAAAAATGCTTTGTCTCTTTTGGAATATCTATATATTTATTTTAGATTATAATACAAGAAGCCAACATTTTTTTTAGTTCTCATTCTGTAATATCACTTTCAATTTCTTTCTATGGTTTTTAGTATTCATTTTTTTAGCAACTTATGCAAAATTGTTTATAGACTCAAAAATGCTAATTTTTTTTTTTTGCCATTTTAACTTGTATTGTCATTCATTTTCTAGACTAAAGTATTTCTCCATATCTTAAGTTTCAATTCAGTAGTTAATGTTGAAGTGCTATAATTTAGTCCATAGAGGGCATTATATTACAGCACATTAAACAGTGCTGTTTAATACCTTTCAGTAGTGAGACATATGTTTAGTTTCATAACTCAGGATAATTAAATTTTGAAGTAAGTTCAAAACTACTGTGTAACTACAATTGTTTATTTAAAAAGTGAATGCTGTTTTCTATTGCTGGAAGTGGAAATAACTATTTTAGCTATCAAGAATTGTACACAAGCAATTCCCAGTTTAGAGTAGTACTTTCAATCCAAATGACTGCCTTGTTCCCACTTTATTTCCTTTATCTCAGCATTGTTAAGAAAACAAAGCAAAACAAAACATGAAATTTTCTGAGGTTCAGAAGAAAAGGAAGGAAAGACATGGAAAAGGAAGAATCTTGGGAGAACTGGCTAGGGCAGACCTACAGCTTACATATTGCTGCCTATGCCAAAATACACTTTCTAATGTCTGAAATCCTGCCACTTATAGATACAAACCTCTCTCTCTCTCTCTCTCTCTCTCTCTCTCTCTCTCTCTCTCTCTTTCTCTCTCCTCTCTCTCCCCTCCCCTCTCTCTCTCTTTCTGGTTGTAGAGAAAAGAGTTTTTTTATTCCTTAGTAGGGACTGATATAATCATGTACATTTCCTACTGATGAGGTAAGTGCACTAAGAAAATGAGAGTTTTGATTCGAGATATGAGAAGAAGAGAAACAATGGAGGAAATTTTAGGGCATGCTTTGGGGACATTTTCTTTACTGGTTTTTGTCATACTTGGGGGAGGTACTTGGGATATGGACTTTGAGGAGCGAGAAGTTGCCAGACATGAACTTTGAACAGTTTATTTAAAAAGTTTTGTGTAATTCTGATTTTGATTTCAGGAAAAGGAGACTACCTCCTCCCCTCCCCCTTCCCAATAATATGCAGTAGGACTTAGAATTTAGACATTAAGAATTTATTTACTTGCATTATAAGTAAAGCACTTTTCTGTTGTCCTCTCCTTTGGAATCCTCCTCTTAAGAGGAAATGGGTTCCTGTCCCAAATAATCAAAATGCTGTTGGGATGTATCTGCTCTATTTAAAAATTATCATTGAAAATTTCTTTATTTGTTAAATATTTGAAGGCAAACAAAATAAATGATGATTTTTTTAAAAAAAACAACAACACACAGATTTATGTCCTTTATTTGCCTATGAAGTTGGGATTTAATGTGAAATAGGACCTATAAACTATTAATATATAAAATTTTCTCAGCTGCAAAATAATAGAACTACACAGCAAAGGATAATTTGTGTGTATAGGCACTTCTAGTTTGAAAGGTGTTCGTTATTGCCTGGAATTAGATGGCTTAATCTATATGCTTTCCTAGATGTGTCTTAAGGGTCTTGTCCCTTGTAGTTTGTTATTTTTAGCATAAAACTAATCATAAATGGCTAGCACTTAAATAGGGCCTACTTTTTGTCAGGCACCTGTCGTAAGGCATTTTGCCTAACACTAATTCATTTGATCCTCACAATAAGCATAGCTCATACAGCTTTATATTTTAACACATTTTTTGTCTCATCAAAATTTCAAATTTAAGCATGTTTTTGCTTAGTTTACCAAACTTAAAGGAACTCTAGTTTTAAAACTTTTCTAAGAAAGAAATGGGCAGAATGTCAGTTGATTTATATGAACCAGTTTTCGCTGTAAGCTTCATAAATTGCAAAGCCCATATAAACTGAAGAATTAGATATCACTATGCAAGGTTGAATTTCCAGGGCTCCTGTTTTGCCTTTTTAATCTGCCAGGGAGTTACTAGGTATATTTAATGTTTAGGTGAATGGCTATTATTACACATTCTTGCCCTCTCAGACTATTTTTTTAAATTGTCAAACCAAGTTAAATACCAGAAGATGTGAATGGTAAATACCCATATCTTAAGAAATCTTTCCACCCCCTCTCCTGTTTGTGTAGTAATCTCTGACTTAAAAACCCTTTGGGCGCCCTAGCTGGTTTGGGTCAGTGGATAGAGTGTCGGCCTGCGGACTGATGAGTTGCAGGTTCGATTCCGGTCAAGGGCACATGCCTGGGTTGTGGGCTCGATCCCCTGTGGGGGCATGCAGGAGGTAGCCAATCAATGATTGATTCTCTCTCAGCATTGATGTTTCTATCTTTCTCCCTCTCCCTTCCTCTCTGAAATCAATAAAAATGTATTTTAAAAAACCTCTTTGGGTGCCATATTTGAATGCTGTATTCTAAGGCTAAAGTATTTATTGGCCTTCAGTTTTATGGGACTCATTATTAGGATATAATATGTACTTATTGAATAGTTTGGGATATTTTCAGTTATGCTATGACTTGGTGACGGGGTTCTCAAATATCATATTATTCAAGGGTCCAGTGAATAGTTTAAAGTTAAATATTCACTCTTAAGCTGAGAATACTGGGTTCTCTTTAAAAATAGCTTTGCTTTATTTATGTTGGCAGTTAGGCAGATATGGGAAAGAACTGAGTCATCGATATTCAGGCCTCTTCTGATATTAAGGATTTTGGAGGGTTTTGCAGCCCACACAGTTTTATAGAAAGTTCCAGAAAACATTATAACTATTTTAGTGTAGCTGCATAGTCCTGTGAAGTATGTATTTTTGTACATAGGCTACATATCTTATACTTTATCACACATTTTAAAATATTTTAGCTGATTTTGTCATATATTGCCTCTGCTGCTTAGTCAGATGGTAGCATCTGTTGAACAGTTAGTTACGGAATATTAGTAAAGACTATTATTCTGCACTGGAATTAATGACAGTTTTATAAAGTTGAACAAAAATTTTAGAAATTCTGTACATAGACTTATTTTTATGTATTTATCAGTAAAATTTTAGTTTGGTCTCATATCATTTTCCCAAGACAAATGATGTATTTAGCACATAAATAAATATTTCTCCTCAAGCTAATAGATATTTATTGAAAGATTGAGTTGGAACAGGTGATAAATTCAGAATAAGTATGGATTTGTAATTCTCTGAATCTCCTTAATTGGAGAAGAATGAAAAAATACCATTGCATTAGAAAGATTGTTGAAATTGAATAAAAACTTTTTTCTATTGAGTAGCATATATTAAATAAACATAAATAACTTGACTTTATGATTCTCTGCTTATACCCTCATAAGGGTGCAAATGCTGAATGCTTTAAGCCTTAATCATAGGAGAAAGTAAGAAGAGACTTAGCATTTCCAAGGCTTGAAATATAAGCTATTACCCGTGAGATAAAAGCTATTGCAACTTTCCTGTCGATGTGCAAAATTGATAATTGCATCTGGAGGGCAGATCGTGACTAGGTTGGACGATCAGAAGAAATATTTGAAGGACTAGGACCTATCTGCTTTTTAATCTTCTAAATAGAAATCTTATTGAGCCATTAAAATTATGTGACTGAATAAGCTTTGCAATCAGTCTGTGTGTTGTTTTTTCTTAACAGGTAACCACTGATTTTGTTAGAGTTTTAGATGAAACTGAAAAGCAGCAGTATAATTTAAAACAAAGCAAAAAACTGTATATGCCTTAAGTGTACTTCAAACATATTCATTGGTTAAATGCCAAAAGAACAACCCTCTTTTCTTTCTGTTGGTAGGCTGCCCCTCCGCCCCCTTGCAAAAGTAGCTCCTTTTGGTGTGAGCAACAAGCAAAAGACCAGAACAATAAACAGAAAGAAGGCAGTAGTGCCTGAGTATTAGTAGCCTAGTTACAGATTGCACTGCGTCAGACTGCTCCACACCCAGAAGGCGTCAGGTGACTCCAGCCCTGCTGCAGTTGTGCAGCAGGAGACTGCAGGCTTCGGTTGAGGAAACGGATATTTCATGTCTCAGGGGTAGACTTTTGCAGTTACAGCTTTCCTGTTGGTATGCATAATTGATAATTGTATCTGGAGGGCAGATCGTGACGAGATGGACGGTCAGAAGAAAAATTGGAAGGACAAGGGTATATCTGCTTTTTAATCTGTTCAGTGTTGTGTGTGTTTTATGTGATCAGTAATATATTGCTGTGAATGAGCTTTTCCGTTTAGATACATTTTGGACTGAAAGTGAAACCTGTGAAAGGTTTAAGAGTAAAGGGTTAAAACAGCTATTTCGGATGTGTTTTTTAACGTTTGGTTGGGTATGAGAGAAAGGCATGCTGTTCTGTTTCCCTGGCGTTTGATTTAGTCCTCGCAGTCCTGTCTTTGATTAGGTTCTGTTTAATCTTGCACATTTTAAGCAGTATGGTTTCAACACATTTCATCTGTTGGTCACTTTGGTCTGATTGATCTACATTGCTATTTTTGTATTCCATAATGACGTATTTTCTCTAAGTATTTTTTTTTAAAGCTGAATTGGTATAGTTGAAATCCTATCTGAAGGTTTGTAGGCAGCAAGATACTGTGTTTGCTTGCAATAAGCCTGTTTTCTTCTTTGGGCATTTAAAATGGTTACCAGCCTCCTTTTAATTAGATTACATTTTTGTGTATCTTGAAATCATTAAAATGTATATACAATAATTTGTAATGCACGTCTATATTTAAGTCACTAACCTTTGTCCTTGTAATAACCAATCATTGATCTTGATCCTCTTTCCTCCCCCTTGAAAGCCTAGATCCTTTCAAATCTCAGTGGATCATTGTGTAAGAATTTAAGCCCATAAGTGGTGAAATGTTGACTGCAATGAATATTTAAAAAGTATTATGTAGATGACTAAATGTACCATTTTCACAAAAGAAGGTGGTAGATTATGTGTGTTGACCACTTATAATAAATTATCTTAAAAATTATTACAGCTATTAAGTAGTCCTAGTAGACTTTCCACACAAGTCGTTTTTTTCTGGCTACATTAAAGTTTTATAATTTAAAAAAATATATATCCTTCTACAGTAGAATTGCTAGCAAGATTAGTAATAATGTTTCCAAAAGCAATATGTGGAGCTCATTATAATAACCCTCACAATCTCTTTTTAAAAATCTGTTTAATAAGGAAATGTGGGGAAAAGGTGAGTTTAAGATTGCGTTCATATTGAGATACAATTTAAAGATTAGAAAACAGTACAGCTTTGGATTTTTATCTTTATGGTTTCTTTACATGTGAATTTAATAAAGAAAATAATTTTTTCATCATCCTGACCATTATTAGCATTACAAAGTGAAATATGAATCTATACACTAGTTTTTGCTAAGGAAATATAGTAGTGATAATGCAATAAATACAGGATTTAAAAATGGGTGAAAAGTCACATCAGGGCCTACTCTGCAACTAATAAGGCTCTATATTAATCATTTAAATCTTAGAACATTAAATAACATCATAAGTTATTTATTTGCTGAACTAATTTAGGGATATTTTGTGACAGGAAAAAATTAAGATCTAGTATAGTCCGTATTATACCATAAATTTTTAGGCACTAAATATAAAATCAAATTTACTCAAATGTCTCTAGGGAGCCTCACTTTGTATGTAAGTGTAATGGCCTAATATTTTTTAGTCCTTGTCTGTGGCTTTTTTACATGGTAAGACTAACTTTACCTATTTCAGATTCATTGGTGAAATTATATTTTAGTATTTTTTTTTATCAGCAGTTAATTTTAATGTTGTAGATGATAGATTATGACTTAAATGGAAATCGGTGAAAAGCCGAGGCTGACATGGATTGAGTTTTATGAAAAGTGTGTGACAGCAGAAGAAAGAACCTAATCTAGATTCTAGGTATATTTAAAAAATGTATTTAGGCCCATTCTTTTTTCTACTGTCCCATCCCCCCACCCCCTTAAGCACATCTAGTCATCTAATGGAAATATGATGGTATAACAGAAGTGAGAAGTACTCTGATTTCAGTTTTTGAAATCATTTGGGTTTTTTGTTTTGGATTTTTTCCCACCGATTCACTAGTTTTTAAGACATTTTATCTTTCAGGCTCAGACCAATACTAATAATTTGTATTTTATAACATATTTTTCATCTTGGGTATTCTATTATTCTTAGGATACTTAAAAAGTTGGACTCTACATAGTACTTGATTATTGAGGTTATATGGGAAGCATTGATTAAGACAGTCAAAAGGTTTTGAAGAGCTTAAAATAAGGAATGGGTAGTTTTGGGGTTTGGGTGGTGTGGAAGAATGATCTAACCACGAAACATGGTATTAACTGAGACACTGTATAGCACTTTCTGGGTAGGACAGAATATTTATAGGACAGTAGTTGAAAAATAAGATTAATGTGATTAAATAGAAGATTTGCAAGATCTAGGTCAGGTTTCCTCAAACTTCTCTGAACATAAGAATCACGTGGTGCTTAAAAATGCAGATTCCTGTGATCCTACTCAGACCTACCCAATCAGAATTTACAGGTGAAAGGCCTGGCCATCTTCATATTATGCATCCTGATGTAATTCATGTTATAACCATGAATTACTAATTTAGGAAACATCCATCTAGGCTTTCACGTTTCTGTTCTGGCATGTTTTGATTTTGGCCAGAGTAAGACACTTACCTCTTTGGGTCTTCGTTTCCTTAGGTCTGTGATCTCTAGGCTTCCAGTTTTGATGTTCTGTGGTCCTATAAACATACTGTGTGCCAGATTGCAGAAGACATTGGGTTTTGGACTTTACCATAAAGGGAATAAAGAGCCTGTGGGAGTTTTAAAGTAGAGAGGAATAAAATATAGTATGTTGGGAAGACTGGTTTGGGGTGCTATGTGAAATAACTCGGAGAAGAACTCAGAACAGTTAGGATGACTGTATGTACCCAGACTTAAGGCACGTAGTGCCTGAGCTTGGCCTGAAATGGGAATGAAAAGGAAGTGACAGATTTGAGAAAGAAGGAATACTTAACGTTTGACATAGATTTGTGGGACTAGGGTGAAGGAGGCGCTCAAAGGGCAACATGAAATTTCAGTCACAGCAAAACATTGGCAGTGCTAGGGCATTAGTATTTGTAGAAATAGAGCTCAAGTAGGTAGGAAGAATGCCAAGCTTGGTTTTAGAAACTTCAAATATGAAGTGATGATAGAATATCTCTTGAGAAGCTCAGAGAAATGACAGATTTAATGATAAAGAATTGGGAATTGAATACAAAGTGAGACAAATGAGGATAGTAGTACCCATTTATCTGTGGGAATACATTCCAAGACCCCATGGATGCCTGAAGCCGAGGATAGTACCAAGCCTATAGAGGACTATGTTTTTCCCTATACATACCTATGATGAAGTTTTATTTATAAATTAGGCACAGTAGGAGATTAACAGCAGTATCTAATAATATAAAACAATTATAACAATATACAGTAATGAAAGTTATGTAAATATGGTCACTCATTTTAGGGGATCTCTTGCTGAAGTCCTTGAATGGGCTCAGTGCTTTCTGGCACAACACATTGCTGTCGGTCGGAACACGTGTGCTCTTCATGTCTTCCACACAGAAATGTAATGCCTTTTCTATCTTCACTGAGCACTTACCACACGCACTGTGGTCATAACTTTTGCATTTGAGGTGTGACGACAAAACTAGCCCAAATTTATTTTTTTCCACAATTTCACAGATGGAAGATTCGGTCTTACCATTGATCTTAGCAATCTCAGCATATGATATTTTTCTTGTCAGGTTGAGAATTTTTTACTTTTTCACTTAAAGGAAGCACTTTACAGCTTCTCTTGGGCACATCCGCATTGCCAGCACCACTACTCTTACACTTTGGGGCCATTATTAAGTAATATGAGGGTTACTTGAACTAAGAATCCACAGTTGATCTGATAACTAGGACGGCTACTAAGTGACTAAAGGGCTGGAGGCATATGCAACATAGATACGCTGGACAAGGATGATTCCTATCCTGAGCAGGTGGGAGTGGAACAGCATGAGATTGCATCATGCTACTCAGAATGGTGTTCAATTTTAAACTTATTGCTTATGTTTTGGATTTTCCAGACCCTGGATAAGACTGGACTACAGTGTTTGCATAGAAAGAACTGAAGATTAATGAAGGAAAACCTAAAACCAACATGGGGGGTGGGGGCGGGGGGGCGGGGTTGAAGCACCAGGAAAGATCGGGAAGTTGTTGTCAGGGCAATAAAAGAAGCAGAGGAGTGTAAGGGGGAGAGGGTTTTTAAGAAGGAATGAGCAGTTAAATACAGAGAAACTGTTCAATGTGAAGACTGAGAAATGGTGCGGACTCTGTGGAATTTTAGGAATATGTGCACCGCTGTCCATTAATAGTAGTTACTTTTTGAATTTGGCATTTAACACGCTATAGGTACGACCTTTGAGGGAAGTTTCTGTAGGGTGGGGATAGAAATGTTTCTAGAATTAGAATTCAGTTTGACTGTACCTTAAGGTATGGTAGCTTTGAACCATTTCTGGAACATACTTCCCTGCAAAGGTTGTTGTTGGGCTCCCTGATTTTTGCTTTTGATAAGCCACTTTCCATTTCTTCGAAAGCTTAAGGTTACTGACTATATGGGTATAGGTGTACACATACACCGACATTCAGGTAGAGGAGCAGGGGTCTTGCTGCTTGAAATAAATGCCTTCCTAACCCCTGCGAATGCCCCCCCCCCAAAAAAAAATGCCCGAGAAGGGAACTTTGGTGTTAACCAATTGATAGACCTATTGATTAGAGAAAAACCCTCTACTTTCCATTCTAAACTTAGTTGAAGCCCATTGTTTAGGCATTCATCCCTTCACACAGAGAGGTTTTGGTATTTATTTTTTTACAGCGCTCAAAGGGCAACATGAAGTTTCAGTCACAGTTGGGAGGGTAATATGGTACATTTTGTTCTGTAATCATTTTCCCCCCGCTAAATGGGGGAAATTCCTTTCATTTAAAAGATATTCCACATTGTTATAATGCTTGTAGTATTCTAAGTATGTACTACTAATCCCATACAGTTAAATATTCATGTTATTCCTGAAGTTTTTGGCAAGTGTGAACTATACTAAAATGAATATAATTGAATATAAATCTTGGTTTTTATCCATGATTATTTCTAAATTGCTGGGTTATAATATTTAGGCATTTGTTGCAAAACTACCCTCCAGCAAGATTGTACAAGTTGTTTTGAGCAATCTATGGGAGTGTCTGTCCTGAAACCGTGGCCAAGATTAAATACTAACTATGCATTTCTGATGATTTTAACTCTTTCCGAGAGAGCTGTTTTGTCAGTTTTTTACTTGATGAGAACCAGGTTTATTACTTGATGAGAACCAGGTTTGCATTTAAAAATAAATTTGTACATGTTTTTTCCTATATGGATAAATGGTGAGAGCAATGGTCTGGGTACTCTTATTTCCTCACCAGGACTCCCAACTGGTTTTTCCACTAAATCCTGTGTCATAACCTAGTTAATGTTCCAAGAGTGTTCCTCTAATTGTAGCACTTAAGGGGCTTTTCTTTACTTTTCAATTAAAGCTTATACGGTCTGTCTTGGACTTTTATAAGGCGTTCCATGTCCATCCAAGCATGTCAAACTCAAAGGCTAACATGGGCCAAATAAACAGGGCATGTGGCCCGCCAGTTTGACATGCTTGGTCTAGTCCCAACCTTTATAACCCCATATCCCATTATTTTGTCTCCATCCACACTGAAGGACTTGTTCCCTAAACATGCCTGTTCTTTGCATTTGCTTGTGTTTTTTTCTCTGTGTAGAATGCCCTTTTGCCCTGTTTCATTTTGTCCGAGTTGTACTTATCAACAGCCCAGTCCTCCCTGAGGTGTTCACTGATTCTCTCAGATCCACACAGGGGATTGAGCCCACAACCTGGGCACGTGCCCTGACCGGGAATTGAACTGTGACCTCCTGGTTCATAGGTCCACTCGGTGCGCAGCCTACTGAGTCACGCCAGCAGGCTGGGGTGTAGCTTTTATTAGAGTTATTTATATGTATATCTTGGCTCTTTTTTCTAGCCTGTAAATTCCTTGAAGGCAGGAACAGTGGCTTCAACACTAGGTCTCCTTTTTGACTCTGCACAGCTTCTCAATCAAGTAAGAGGCTATATTTTACCCCCTCTTAAGGGAACAGTTAAGTAACTTAAGCAACTTTTATAAATCCAGGAGTTTTAGATTATACCTGCAGACAAGTCATTGTATCTTTTTTTTTTTTTCTAACTTACTCATTTCATAGGTAAGGAACCAAGAAAACTAAAGAGATTATTTGTTCAGGACCACACAGCTTGTGGTACAGGGCCATTGTTTTTATTTTACAATTTATATTTGTACTTGAACAACTGAAGATAAAAGCTAATGACCCATGTTTTCATATTTTATTAATAGTTGTGGTATCTTATCGAACATGGTATACATTTCTTTTTGTATGATCTTCACTCTACAATAAAAGAGGCAGTAGTCTGTTACACAAGCCATAAAAGAAGGTAGGTGTTAGTTGTTTAGTGTTGTCAAAAGGTTAAGCCTAGTGGGAACCCTGTGGGCCAGGAGTATAATTTCTCTTCGTCCTTGGGGATTGGATTACATGCTTGAATGTAGGAAACATATTTAAGCGGTGAATAGAATTCTTATTCTGGTCTGTAGGTATCCCCTACATCACCTTTTTTATTTATTGAGTTAATTCCATCTCTTGTTAGGATTTAGGCTAAAGGATGTTACTAAATTTAATTTAGCCAGTACTTCTCTTTGCACCTTTGGGGCAGTATTCTGAGACCACATTTTATTTCCCTGCGTTATCATGGATAATGCTGACTTGTGTTACTTGGTGTGTGTCTGTATGGGGGGTGGGTGGGGGTGGGCATTATAAAATGTGTAAATATCTCTATTTAAATCTGCTTCATGGCTTTCACACTTAATCCAATCACCTCTTCAGCATTTATGTAAGGTATTGATAGACACTGAAATACTATTGTCTCTCCTTAAATATTCTATCATTACTATATTGTACTATGTAGCATTTACTTAAAGAGCTCAGAGTACCTGAAAGATTAAAAAATGTCAAATATGAATGATATCCCTGCACATCTATTGTTAAGAGTTTGACAATGAGGTAGATTTAGGAATTTCTACTCTCAGACTATACTAGTAGATTTGCTAAAATTCTGACTTTCCATAAAAATAAGAGGAATTATAGCTGTTCTTTGTTATACACACTTATTTGTGTATTTTTAATCTAAAATAATTTAGATTATTCTGGTCAGTGATATGAATAGAGGTATTACCTTGTTTCTTTGTCGTACTATTAGCCATTTACTCAGTGAGCATTTATTTTGGAGTGTGTACAACAGGTGTATAAAGTTATAGAAGTATTAATATAACAAACTAGTTTACCTATTAATGAAGTTCATTCTTTTTTTGTGTGTTAGTAATTTGCTTTGAGTCCCCCTCCCTTCCAGTATATTAAGCTTTTCAAGTTTCTAGAGTTACAGAACAATGTTTTCTATTTAGTTTCTATTAGTAGAAAATAGGATTCTGGTGCCTATTTCTTGTAATGCTTGGATGCCAACAAGAAGTAAAATTTACACCATAGTATGTTACACATTGAACCAATGTGTACTCCAATTTTAGGCGTTCATTTGTGTAAGTCTTGGCTCAATTCTAGTAATTTAAAATAAATAACCACATGCTTAACAAAATTTATCAGAAATACAGATTTTTGTATAAGTAAAGTCCTTACTGTGACATCCTTCACAACTGAAGATTGTTAAAAGTCTCTGCAGGTAGGGAGAACCATTGGCTCAAATTATGTGTAAATAACATGCTTAGAGAGAACATATTTATTTAGCTTTACCTTAGAGAAAGTGGAATTTGCTACATATATGAATTTTCCTGGGCAGGGAAAAGTATGGTTTGAAGTGGGAGGTTAGAATTATTTTTTGTTGTATTTTTTTTTTTTGTTCTCTTAATAATAAAGCTGGAAATAGAATCAATAGGATTAAAGGAAGTATTGAAAGCTATATGAAGTAATTTAGTATATTGGTGAATTTAACTAACTTAACCCTTTGCACTCGCTTGCTTTTTTCTCAATTCCTTTATTCTAATGCTAACCGTGTCGAATCACACTCGACATCCGAGTGCAAAAGGTTAAAAATGAGGCATGTGTGGTAACCTCACTGTTTGCTACCTCAGAGAAGTTTGATTATCCTTAGAAACACCTAACAACCACAGGTAGTTTTTACCTTTATGTAATGTATTGAAACATTTTCTATGTAAAGACACTTAATGTAGGGAAGAATAGACTACTTGAAGCAAACTCATTTCATAGCTAATAAAGGATTTGATAAAGACTTTTATCTTGAAACTAGAGGCCCAATGCATGAAGATTTGTGCAAGAATGGGCATTCCTTCCCCTGGCTGCTGGCACCGCCTTCGCTCCGGCCATAGCCGCCTTTCTGCCTTCCCACACTGCCCAGAGGCCTAGAGCGGCTGGGGCGGTGCAGAATGCCTGCGTCATCGCCATGATGATGACGCAAGCATCCCGTCCTGCCCCCAGCCACTTGGTGTGTGCATATGCAAATTAACCCATCTTTGATGTGTTAATTTGCATACTCACTCCTGATTGGCTGGTGGGTGTCACGGAGGCACGGTCAATTTGCATCTTACTCTTTTATTAGTGTAGATAAAACCAGCAGCTATGAAAACAAATTTTAGTTTATTCTTTTTTAAAAAATATATTTTATTGATTTTTTACAGAGAGGAAGGGAGAGGGATAGAAAGTTAGAAACATCGATGAGAGAGAAACATTGATCAGCTGCCTCCTGCACACCTCCTACTGGGGATGTGCCCGCAACCAAGGTACATGCCCTTGACTGGAATCGAACCTGGGACCTTTCAGTCTGCAGGCCAATGCTCTATCCACTGAGCCAAACTGGGTAGGGCAATTTTAGTTTATTCTTAATGAAACGGTGTAATCACAGCTGTATAATAGTTCTTAGAATGAAGTGAGGATAAATCAAGTTTTGGGGCTTTTAGTGTGTGTAATTTTTACCACAGAATTATTTGGTAGTGCAAAATGTCATCTTTTACTTCATGGTTGAATTTCTCAGTGGATCATATATGATGTACCTTTACAAAAAGTGTTCAAGGGTTTTATTAACTTTCCTAGTGTCTTCTATTAATCTTTTGAGGTCAGATGTTCTGGTTGAAGTGCCTATTGGATCTTTTTTGGAGTAATTCTCCAATATCACTCATAATATTAAACTCATAAAATTCTGTATTATTAGAAAGATTTTCAGTTTTGCATTGTGGTTGATTTGTGTTGTTTTATCTGGATATAGTTTCCAATTTTTAGTTTCAAAGTGAGACCATTTAGATAGCTTCTAAGAATCAGTTTGCAATTTAAACAATATGGTTTATTATCATTGAATCTATATTACTGGAATTGTATATGTATATAACTCTGCTCATGGTGTATGTATGTACTAGTATATAACTCTGCTCATGGTGTTAGTAAATTGCTTCTCCTCCAATTGAGATTGAAATACTACTTGGGACCCTCAGGTAGAATAAAAAGCAAACGAGTACTGACATATACCTTTAAATACAAAGCGTGGTATGATGGAAAAAATGAGACCTTCATGGTCAGAGCTGAATTTCAATCTGTAAGCCTGAACAATTTATTTAATAATACTTCTAAGCCTCAGTTGCCTCATGTATAGCAGATAATAAATACTTTATAGAGTTGTTGTGATTAATGTAATGTATACAAAGTACTTGCATAGTTCCTTGCTCAGAATAGGGGATCACTAAATTATTATAGAAAACTCAAGTATAGAATTTATACATAAATTATTTTTTCCTTAGATATGTGGTGGTTGAAATTGACCAGTACACTGTAAAGTTGTCAGAAGTAAGGCAGGAAAGATTTAGTGATGAAAGAGACAAGGATCTGAAATCGTGTGTGTATCTTTCAAAAACTCTAGTTACAGAAAGAAAAGAAAGCCAGGAGAGATGCTGGTTTGCCAAGTATTCGATGAAGGTTCTTTGTAGCAATACTAGGTATCCATCAATCTGAAACTTGCTAACTAAAACCAAGTTAGCAGTCCTTTCAGAGAAAGTTGAATTCACCTTAAAAAAAAAAAAAAGTCAGAGCTTAGTTAAGTATTGCATTTAATATTCGATTGCCCTGCTTGACTTCATCTCTTGAAATATTACCTTTATTTCCACATATGACATCTCCTTTCGGTTTAAACTAACTTGTTAGGAGGTTACCATTTTCCTAATTTTACACACGGGGAAACGAAGTTCAGCCATCTAATCAGGGCATGCTGATGCAAATGGAAGACAGAGTTAAGCTCCCACTCTGCACAGATCTTTTTCTGGACCGTCACCTGTCATTTATTAGCCAAGTGAATGCTTACTATGTGGAAGTAAAAGCTTACTATGTAGTGCTAAGTGATTCACTCTGAATTTTCACCACTTTTCTTAGCAGTTGAGAAGAATTTGATTAAGGATTGTGATTTCTAATTAATATATAATTATTTATTAAGATTACGATTGTGAAAAATAGCAACTAAAATTTTAATATTCTAATTTTTAATATTTGTTTATTAATTTTCCTATTTAACTGCCTTACTCATTGTTCACCTGACTCTGTTAAAGAGAACTTAATATTTGCTTTTGTTTAAGAGGTAGGTATTTTCCTACAACCATTCCTTCCCAGTATTATTGTGACCAACTAGTTCAACTTTTTCTCCCGCTAGACAAGAGATTTTAAAGTTGAAACCTGACTTCAGGCTATTCAAGGAAGAGATTCAGTAAGAATTTGATTTGAGGCAAAATGTAATTGGATGACTTCTGCGTGTACTAGCGCTATTTTTAGCTATGACAGATGATAGTTTATGATTATCAGATGTAGGCAACTTTTCTTACTCTTCGCTGGGCCAGAAGTTTTTCTTTTGAAGGAAAGATTGCAGTGTACTCAATTATTTTAAATTAAAAATTTAGTTGGTAAAAGGTGGTACAGCCCAGTGCATGGCACATCACAAAATAAATACTTTCCACATTTTGAAAACGAGTGGACAATCAACTTTTTTTTTCTAAATGACAAAAATTTAATAGGTCAGCATTATTTTAGTAATTCATAAGTATTGCCCTCAGCTGTTAAGAGGAAAGCCCATTGCTAAATTAATCTTAGATCTTTACAAGGGTATTTCATGAGCATTTTATATAAAAGTAAAGTAACATTAAGTTACTGTGCATGATTAATGCTTATTCTTCAGTACAGGAGACCTGAGGAACCATTAAAGGTTATGCTGTCCTTTTACAAGCCCTGTATCTTAATTTTGGTTTCTCAATAATAAAGAGGCCATTAAACTCTTTGTTCATAAACAGAACTAGTAAAGTGATTACAGAGGATCCCAAAATTAGCATTTTAGTGACCCAACAGTTTATTTAAAGATGTCCATTATTTTAATTTGAAAATATTATGGTGTTTAATTAAAATGTTTTTATTTCTAAGATTAATCTGGCCACTATTTACATACCATTCTGACAGCAAATATTATTGAAGCAGATTATGACAATATAAAGGTGAAAGGCACTCATCAGTCCTTCAGAATCTACAAGGAGATACAAGCCCATAAAACAGAATTTGCTGTAAATTATCTGAAAGCATTGCTATTTGTTATTTTTGTAAATGTAGATATTCGAAAATAGTTTAAAACAAATGTTAGATCCAATGCATAGAAGCATATTTTAAAATAAATTAATTAGAATTAGTGCATGCCTTAAATTGGCATAAAGTATGCATTCATTCTAATCAGTCCATCAGTACTATTTATTGAAAGTTTAGCTGGTTCAAGCTTTGTACTCAGCTCCAAGATATGGTAGGTAAGACAACATGCTTTCTTGTAGAGTTTACACCTAGTAGACAAACAGATGTTAAAACAAGTAAGTTTTTTAGTTTACTTTTTAATTTTTTTAAGTATATAATTCATTGATATTGAGTATGGCCACAAAATCGTGTAACCATCACCATGATCTAATTTCAGAACATTTTCACCATCCCTCCAGCCTCCTCTAGCAGTCATCCCCCACCTCCACTCCTTCCAGTTCCTGGCAACCACGAATCTACTTTCAGTCACTATAGAATCGCCAACTCTAGACATGCCATATAAACAGACTTACGCAACTATGTGACCTTTGGTGTCTGGCTTCTTTCACTTAGCAGAATGTTTTCAAACATTTTGTAGTATGTATCAGTACTTCACTTTTTTTTCCTGGCCCAATTATATTTCATTGTGTGGATATACTATATATACTATATATTCTGTATATTCCTCACCCAAGGAATATACAGTATATATACTGTATGTATATATATTTTTTCATTTCAGAGAGAGGAAGGGAGACAGAGACAGAGAAAAACATCGATGTGTGAGAGAAACATGAATCAGTTGCCTCCGGTACACACCCCACTAGGGATCGAACCCACACTTGGGGATGTGCCCTGACTGGGAATCAAACGTGACCTTCCGGTGCACGGGATGATGCTCCAACCAACTGAGTCACACCGGCCAAGGCACCATATTTTGTTTATCCATTCATCAGTTGATGGATATTTGGGTGTTTCTTCTTTTCAGTTATTGGATAGTGCTGCTATCAACATTCATGTACAAGTTTTTCTGTGGATATACTGGAAGGTTTTCTTTTCTAGTCTTTTGGGTAGGAATTCCTAGAAGTGGAATTGCTGGTTCATATTGTAACTCTGTGTTTTAACTTTTTGAGCAATTGCAAAACTGTTTTTCACTGTGGTGGAATTTTACTCTCCCACCCAAAGTAATGAAGATTTGTGCCTATTTTTTTTTTTCTTCCAAGAGTTTTATAGTTTAAGCTTTTTAGGCCTTTGATTCATTTTTTATATATGGTGTAAGGTAAGGGTCCAATTTCATTCTTCCAGCACCATTTGTTGAAAGAAAGTATTATTTTCCTCATTGAATTGTCTTGACACCTTGTTGAAATCAAGTTGACTATAAATGTAAGGGTTTATTTTGGACTCTTAATTCATTCCACTGATCTCTCTCCATCCTTGTGCAACTACTACATTGTCTTGATTACTGTAGGTTTGTAGGAAGTTTTGAAAAGGGGAAGTGTTCTCCAAATTTGTTCTTTTTCAAGATTTTTTTGGCTATTCTGGATGCCCTGCATTTCTAGGTGATTTCTACAATTGGCTTGCCAATTTCTGCTAAAAAGCTGCCTAGGATTTTGATAGAGATTACAATGTCGATCAGTTTGAATAGCATTACTATCTTAATAATAATGCCTTCTAATACATAAACATGGGATGTCTTTTCATTTAAGTCTTCTTTAATTTCTTTAAACAGTATTTTGTACTTTTAAGTTTGTAAGTCTTGTACTTTTCTATAACTTTGTTCCTTAGGTATTTTATTCTTTTTGATGCTGTTGTAAATGGAATTTTCTTAATCTATTTTCAGATTGTTTATTGCTAGTATATAGAACTGTAATTGCTTTTTTTTAATAATCTTATATCCTGCAGCCTTTCTGGACTTACTAGTTCTAGTAGCTTCTTTGTGGATTCCTTAGGATTTTCTATATACAAGATCAAGTTATTTGCAAGTTGAAATAGTTTAATTCTTCCTTTATAGTCTGGATGTCTTTTATTTCTTTATCTTGATTTATTGCCCTGCCTCATACTTCCAGGATTTTGCTGACTAAAGTTGGAAAGAATAGATATCTCCTTTGTTTCTTGTCTTAGGGGGAGAGCTTTCGTTCACCATTAAATATGATGTTAGCTGTGGGTTTGTGTGTTGTTTTTTTTAATCAGCTTGAGGACATTCATTTTATTCCTAGCTTGAGTGTTTTTATAATGAAAGGGTGTTGGATTTTGTCAGATGCATTTTCTATGTATGTTGTGATGATCATGCAGTTTTTGTCCTTAATTCTATTAATATGGTGTGTTACATTAATTACATTTCATATGTTGGATCACTTTGTATTCCTGGGATAAATACCACTTGGCCATGGTATATAATCCTTTTGATGAGTTGCTAGATTCAATATGCTAATATTTTGTTGAGGGTTATTGTTTTTATATTCATAAGGAATATTGGTCTGTAGTTTTCTTGTGATGTCTTCCACCTGATTTTAGTATCAGGACTGAAAAAACATTCAAATTAACTAATGAATACAGATATTTTGATGAATGTTAGAATTAACACTATTTGAATATGTTTCTCAGAAAGGATTTTAATAAGACTTTTATTCTTCTCTCCACATTGAGAATCAATGATCTTGGATAAACTTAATCTTACAAGCTTTTTTCATTAAAACCAATTTAAGGAATTTGTGAGACTAGAAATATTGGCTTATGTCAATGAAGGCTGCAATTCTGTTTGCCAGAAACATACTTTTTCATCCTTGCATCATCACTAATAATCTCTTAAATTCCTTTGCAAAATAAAAAAAAATGGTTGAAATCCTTCTATACTTTGTGACTTTGTAACAGTATAGATTGCCTCTCAGACCTTTCTTTTCTAGGTCATATTAATTCTGTCTTATGTGTAACTATCAGTGCCCAATTGTCTTCTCTCTCTTAGCTGTTCTTCCCTCTTTTCCTTCTCAGTGCTCTAACCTTTGCAGCTCTACTCGGCCACCCCCTGGGACTTGTGTCAACAAGGCTCTCAGGGTATTTGCTTTGATTACTCTCATGTAGCTGTTTTCACACAATATGTGTGGGCTTGCTTATCTGTTTACCAGAGCTCTCTCACTGATTAAAAAGACCTTATTTCTAGAAACCCATATGATAGATGGAAAGGAAGAAGTAGGTTAGGGTTTGCTGTACTTTCATGCAATTAAATTTATTTTAGGCTTTAATCACTGAATAATGCTGGACTATATATATGACTATTCCTGTATCAGCAACGTTGGGGAAATTGACTTGATACAAAACCAAAGCACCAGAATTATGAACTGTTAGAATTTTAACTATTGTATAGATCTAAATATTTATTAAGCTAGCAGGCCGTACATTCTGACTAATTATAAATAACTCTTATCTAGTCAATGAAACTGTTGGGACAGAAACCCTTATATTTGGCAATTTGGTTAGACATTAATAGATATTGTGTATTCTTCTCAGGTCTGAAGTCATTTAATCTCATAATCAGGTTTTACTGAGTAGATTTTAATGATGGTAAGGAATAGTGATGATGTTGCCTTTATTTTAACTAGTCACCAATAGTGGTGATTTCGAAGGTTACCATAAGAATGTTCTTCCCCCTCCCCAACTGTTTACAATGCAGAGAGAGATGAATTGTGTTTTGCTTGTGAATTCAGAGCTCTTGGCACACTGGAGAGTTTTCCCTGGGCTGTGCGTAACCCCATCTTGAGACCATAGGCCTATGGGTATTTGATCCCCATAGTGGCCCTGTGGCCATAGGCCAAGAGCAAAATTGCTAAGTTAGGCTTTGACTCCTTACTATTAATAAACGTTATGTAACAGTGGGACATACTTAGTTCTTTTTTTCTTTGACACCTAAATTTTTGTGGCATTATATACATATCTACTCTTAGAGGGAAGTAGCTTTTCAGGTAATCTGAAGGTGGTTTTATTCTTTTGCTTCATAGGACATTTTTGTTTTAATGATAGCCAGATTACGTTACAATTTTGTTAAGTTTCTTAAAGAGCAAGCTCTTAAAAGCAGAGCTGTAAAACTCATCTGTGTAGTTTTTAGTAGTTCTCAATTTCTCAACATATATTTGAATTAGTCGTTTTTCTGTTGATAAATATATTTTTGTGTCACTGAAGTATCTTATTTTTGTGAGTGTATGCTAAGACTTCTATTATTTGGATATATATCATGCATTGAATAAAGAAGAAAACCTCAAGATGATTTTTAAGAAAAGTTGTTTTGGATTGAAGTCTGCTATGCTGGGCTTGAGAGATCTGATAAACTTTTATAGCCAGAGTGATTTAGACATGTAGGACATAGATTTGCATTAGAAACGTTTTATAGTGAATAGAAATAGATGCAGGTGTTATTCCAATACACAACGTAGAATAAATGTGTAGTGTATGAAGTTAGTCTTTAACATTTTCGGTTTTGACTTTCCCTAGAGACCTTTTTTTTTTGGGTGGGGGGAGGGGGTAAAGAGGAGGAGTGGAGCAAATATAAATGTGCCAAATCGAAGTGGTTAAAAGAATGTTCTAATTTCTATTTCTTCTCTTTTAATTTTTAGTTGTCGACCTCCTGTACTGGAGAGACATTAAGAAGACTGGAGTGGTGTTTGGTGCCAGCTTATTCCTGCTACTTTCATTGACAGTATTCAGCATTGTGAGCGTAACGGCCTACATTGCCTTGGCCCTGCTCTCTGTGACTATCAGCTTTAGGATATATAAGGGTGTGATCCAGGCTATCCAGAAGTCAGATGAAGGCCACCCATTCAGGTGAGATGTCTGGAAAGCAAGGCAAACTTTGGCAACACTGTAAACAGAATTGTATTGAGACTTCATTCTACTATCTGTATAGTTACAGGCATGCAATTCTTGACTGCTTAAAGATAATTGCAAATGTTTGCTGAAAGCTATACCAAAAGCACCTGCTTTTGAGATTTTCTAAAGGTCATTTCATAGGCTCATGGTAGAAAAAACTGGGTTTCTATATCATTAGCCTAACTCTACTACTTAGTAGTAATATTAATTAGAAGTAGGTGTTGGTTGTCTAATTTTACTTTAGTGGAAGCTATATCTTTTTAACATGGTTAGGATTGGTGAGAGTTATATTTTCTTTATTGCTTACACTTTATGCTATCTGATGTTAGAAATACATTTCTTTCCAATAGTTATGTTTATATTTTTCTGTTGTTTTCTCGTCACGCCTGTGTCTTTTTCTGCCATTCCTTCTCTATCTAGTTTCTTCTTCTCATTCCTTAAGCCATTATCTTTGTATTATCCTTTGGAGAGCTCCTTTATTTCAGCATCTCCTTGTCTCTCACCCATCTTCTGCTTCCCTTACTCTGTTACAAGTAACACACGGTAGCATTATGTATCTAATTGATAAATGGTACTGACCTTACCTTGGGTCTTTTGCCTCATTTCATGCTTAGCATGTTTTCCCACTGCCTTTTAAAACTTGGGGTATAATTCACATAAAATTCAGTGATTTTTCAAGTATATTTACAGAATTGTACAAGAATCACCATCTCATTCCAGACATTTTCATCACACTGAAAAGACACTTCAGACCCATTAGCAGTCACTACTTACCCAGCTCCGGACGACCACTAACTCATCATGTTTTTAAACAAACTTGCCAATTTCTATCAGCACCACTATTATCCAGTTTTGAAGTTATCTTTGTTTCCATTTCATAGAAAACAAAATAGCTAAATTTTGTAGTCGGCCCCCTCCCCTACCCCCACTCCCCCACTCTAGACCAGGTGTTCATAAATAGAAACTACAGCCTATAGCCATGGGCCAAATCCTGTCTGCTGCCAGCTTTTGTAAGTAAAATTTTATTGAAATGCAGCCATACTCAGTCATTTAGCTGCTTTCACGCTGTAATAACAGAATTAAGTAGTTGTGACAGAGACCATATGGAATTTAACACCTAAAATACTTACTATCTGGCCCTTCACAGAAAAAACATGCCTACCCCTGGCTGGACTGCACTTGTTACCAAACTGGCTTCTGATTCCCTCAATTACTTTAACACTTACAGATGTTGTCAGATTACTTTCTCTCAAACAGCATTTTTATCACATTATTAGGGACAGGGGCTTTCTGTTCATTATAGGATGAAATCCAAATATCGCTGTCTTGTCTCTCATTTATCCCTTCTAGGGTTTTGTGTCCATTTTCATGCTGCCTTTTTAGCTCCCCAGATGCCCTAATCTGTCATGTTTTATTTGGTTCTGTTTTATTTGGTTCATATTTATATGGACAATTTTTTCAAATAGGTTGTAAACATTTAAAAAGTATTTTGACAAGACAAGTATCTATTTGGGCACAAATGACTATGAATGAGTATTGTAACCACCTAGGACAGTGGTTGGCAAACTGCGGCTCGCGAGCCACATGCGGCTCTTTGGCCCCTTGAGTTTTTAGCAAAGGCCAGCTTAGGAGTACCCTAATTAAGTGAATAACAATGTACCTACCTATATAGTTTAAGTTTAAAAAATTTGGCTCTCAAAAGAAATTTCAATCGTTGTACTGTTGATATTTGGCTCTGTTGACTAATGAGTTTGCCGACCACTGACCTAGGACATTATCCAGTTGATGGTAGTGGGAGGCTGGTTTTCAGTTTACAGGAAGAGACCTATTAAATTATTTGGTTTATTGTAAAGACTGGTGATTTGTTTCTCTCCAGCTTTCTCTTCATATTGATGAAGTGATGATGTCACATAAGTTTTGGGGGAGAATCCAACATTTACTGAACGGCTCTTGTGTGTCTGGACTTATATGTACAAGCAAAAGTTGGAGTGCAGGAACTTGAAATTGCCACTCCAACGAGCCATATCATTTCACAAATCATTAAGGAATATGATTTTAATTAGTTATATTGGAATATATAAAAACATCGTTAAGCCAAAATTTCTAAATTACCTACATATAAATTTTATACATCATTGGATTTTAAAGACTTTTTGGGGAAAAACTAGTAATTTCTGTCTGTATTCTTTATTTCCTTAGGAACCCTTTATTCTTAGCTCAAAGGCTAAATCATTATAAGTCACTAGAGGCCCAATGCATGAAATTCGTGCAAGGGCCTTGGCCCCCGCCAGCCACCTCTGCCTCAGCCCCCGCCCACTTTGGCTTTGTCCGGAAGGAAGGACGTCCGGTCTAATTAGCATATTACCCTTTTATTATTATAGATTATTATAGATTATAGTCATTATGAAGTAAATTCAGCCAACATGCCAGGTTAAGCCTATAGCACGGTTTTTCCAACTTCTCCAGTCACACTGGTGAAGGTGACATGGCAGTTTGTATGTAATGCCTGTGGTCACAGAAAGAGTGGTGGCAGTGCCTTAATACCATGTAAATGCCATCAAACGAATGCAAATATTGATAGGATGGCATTGGTGGAGAGTGCTACTTCTGTGCCTACAGGCCAGGCATCTTATCTTCAGCCAGAACAGAACCAGTGGTACAAGAAGCAGAATACCAACTAACGTTATATCAGCCACTTTTCTGTATTTCTCAAAGCTGCATAATAAATTATTGCTTATTTAAGGGGAAATGTGAATCTTAGACTATTTTTAACTTGATAACAACTTCATTAATAATAACAAACTGTGTGCTAGACCATTGTACTAGTAAAGATGTACCTTCCTGGTCCTTAACAGTTTATACTCTAATAGGAAAAATATACAGGTATACACAATTCCATAGTTCACGGCTGGATATGGCAAATACTCTAAGAATGAGACAAAAGGAAGCACTGTTAGAGTTACAAAGGAGGGTTGTGGGTAAGAGAGAGAGCAGTAGAAGCTTCCTGTATGGGTGGGATTTGAGATGCGGCCAACGGACTGGATAGGATACCCCCAGGTGACAGGAGCATTGTGGATTGGGAAAACTATGATCAACAAAGGCATTAAGGTTAAACAACGTTTGGTGGATGGTTCATTTTTGGCTGCAGTATAGTGAGTAGTAGGAAATAAGGTTGAAAAGATTTAGGAGGGCTCTGGTTGAAAAGTTGGAACCATAGAATTGCAGAATGTTTGAGCCTGAGAGATTTAGGAAGGCGTATTTCTCTAATTTTATACAGAGTTGGAACTATGACCCAGAAAAGTTAAATACCTTTTGCAAGGTTACAAAGCTAGGTCATAGCAGGTGTCCTAGCTCCCACCTGTGTACAGCTTTAATAGCACCATCTAGGAAACTCAAAACTAATCTGCCATCGACTGAAGGGAATGGATTAGGATGCTGACAGATTAGGGGCTTGTTTGGAGACTGATAGAATATTCCAGTTTGTAAATAATGAGCACTTAAACTTGCAGATGGCATAGTGAATATAGAAACGAGGTGACATATTTGGGGCATATTGCAGAGGTAAATGACAGAAAAAGGAGCTATCAAAGAGGAGTGTTATTTTTAGTATAAATAACTAATGCCCACTGACAGGGGAAGTGACTGAATTAGGGACTACTTCCAATAGATTCAAAGAATGCCTGGCACTTCTGATTGGTTCCACTTTGCCAAGATACAATGGCTTCTTTGAAATAGTAACAAATGAAGTAGTTCTTTGCATTGTAGACTTGACTTGCCCCTCCCCCATTAGAGGTGTCTTCTTAAAGTTAACGAGTCCAGCTATCTCAGTATAGATTAGGGCATCTAAAAGGACAGTAACTATTATGTTTTACTGGGATTGCCACTATATTTTTGACAGCCTTTCACAGTCTGGGGATTGACATATGGGGCAATTTCACCTAAAGGTTAAGCTGAGAGCGTGTAATATGTGGAAATGAATGGGATTTTTGTTAGGAAAACTTGATGAGACACATAATGTCAACTTGAAGAAAAAACCAAATCCATGATAATGACTACCATTTATTGAGTACTACCTTGTGTGTGATTGTGCTAAGCACTTTACTCTTTGAATCCCATTTTATAAATGAGGAAACCGAGGCTTAAAGGGAAGACTAAATAATTTTCTGAAGTGACACTGCCAAGTAAGTGGCGGACCTTAGGATTCAAAGTTAGATCAATCTGGCTTCAAAACATATCCTTTTTCCTATGCTCGTCATCAGCTGACACCATATAAAAATGAAATACCCCTTGGTGAATTTCTACATTGTGCTTAATTTGAAACAGAAGGCTTTTTATAGTAAGATATTTTATTAATGTCTTCTTTACAGCTATGTAATTGCTGGATGCAGACATCCAGGGAGAATCACCCCAGTGACCATTATGGTGTGTTTTGTTTCCCAGGGCATATTTGGAATCTGATGTCGCTATATCCGAGGAGTTGGTTCAGAAATACAGTAATTCTGCTCTTGGTCATGTGAACTGCACAATAAAGGAACTCAGACGCCTCTTCTTAGTTGATGATTTAGTGGATTCTCTGAAGGTAAGTTTATTTGCTTTTCATTTTTGACATACCCAGAATTTAATATCAAAAGAGTTAGGAGTGTCATTCAATTTGTCTATATTAAGGTAAATGATAAAGATGGAATGAAATCCTGTTACAGTAAACTTGGGTCTCAAAATTAAGAATCCAATCAGCTATTTGAGATGAAGGAAAAGTACTTTGCCTTTTTAAAGAAAAATAAGTTATAAATTCGTATTTTTAGAAATCACAAGACTTAAAGGGAATTTTGACAGTAAGGATAAAGATTAATAGATTTAATGCCAAATGTGGCTTAATCTGTCTTGATTTTGTTTTAGAGTCTAGCACTTAATTTCTTATCTTGTGTGTGTGATTCATATACACATGTAAGCTATTTCATATCTTGGACTCTTTCTTGGCATGTTTATTTTGCAAGAGCTTTAATATCCTGAAACACCTCAACTAATCTTCAGCTGGTAATTGTAAAGTTTTTCTTTAGAGTTGGGATCTTGCTACATAGCAGCTGTTAGAGTCTCACCTTGCAAGTGAACTTTCCCAAGGTTCAGACCACTAAACAGTCATGTAACATGAGCCCTAGCACTGGGGCCTTGGGGACATTTGTACTTCTTTATGTAGAACCTGCCATTGTGTTTTGTGTTACTTCCTGCAGCTCTGCTTCAGACAGACTTGTTTCCAATCTAAGCCCGTGTAGAAATGCACTGTGATAGTAACTATCATCATTTTTCTTTTCCAAGAGTGATGCACTGGTTTGCAATTTATCATGCAAGCCAAGGATATCATAGCATTAGGATGATTGGGCCTTGAGGCCCAGTGAAACTATTTCTGGGCTGGTCAGAATAGATTTAAATGCCCAAATTGCTTTTAACACACATCTTAGCCTTAATAGCCAGTGGATAGGCTTTATTTTCAGCTGTATGCCTCTCTCAGTATAAGACTTAGAGCCCCAGTTAGTTACTAATAAGATTAATGGTAGTAATTTACTTTCCTTTTCTTCTTTTGTATAGAGTGTGTGCATCTGGTGCTTATTTGTAGTAGTGCTTTGATGTCAGTCTGTAAATTTAAAAGATCATGGTTTTTTTAATTGATTTAAGAAAGGAAGGGAGAGGGAGATAGAAACATCAGTGATGAGAGAGAATCATTGATCTGCTACCTCCTGCTCTCCCCACACTGGGGCCCGAGCCCACAACCCAGGCATGTACCCTGACCAGGAATCAAACCGTGACCTCTTGGTTCTTGGGTTGGTGTTCAACCACTGAGCCACACCAGCCAGGCTCTTTGTTTCTTAGTATTGGGAAAAAAGACTTCCATTGAAATTATAGTTTACTACTTTTTTCCCTTAAAGATTAGCAGTACTTTTGAAAAGAAAAAGTAAAAGAAGAAATTTATATGAATGATTTTCCTGAGTAGCAGTATTTGGCAAGTCCAGAGCTCAAGGAAAGCTGCTTGTTGACTTCCCCAGAAGGCGATTCTTTCAGGCCTCCAAATAAGTAATAGTTGTTTCAACTTATTAGCAAATAGAATGAACTTTGCTTTAAAAAAAAAAATTATTGAATTTATTGGGGTGACATCCTATATAATAAAACCCTTAATATGCAAATCGACCGAACAGCGGAACGACTGGTCCCTATGATGTGCTGACCACCAGGAGGCAGATCCTCAATGCAGGAGTTGCCCCCTAATGGTCAGTGGGCTCCCACATGGGGAGCGCCGCTCAGCCAGAAGCCAGGCTCACGGCTTGTGAGTGCAGTGGCGGTGGTGGGAGCCTCTGCCACCTCCACTGCAGGTGGGCGGTAAGGAGCGAGGGGTCCCGGACTGCGAGAGGGATGTCCGGCAGGCAGACATCCCCCGAGGGGTCCAGGACTGCAAGAGGGTGCAGGCCAGGCTGAGGGACCTCTCCAGTGCACAAAATTTCGTGCACCAGGCCTCTAGTTGGTTAATAAAATTATATAGGTTTCAGGTGTACATTTCTATAATTCACTACCTCTATATTGAATTGTGTGTTCACCACCCCAAGTCAAGTGTCCTTCCCTTGCTATTTATCAATGATGAGAGAGAATCCCTTATACCCTGTTCTTGCTCCTCCAACCCACTTTCCTGCTTATAACCACCATACTGTTGAACTTCATATTCAGGTCTCAAAACCTATTGAGGCAAAAGAATAAAGCAGGGGATCTGTCTTTTTCTCCAGATGCAAAGGTGCCGAGTACACTCTGATAATATACATGAAGGGTCTTCCTTCATCAACCTTGTGGTTCCTGCTGCGTGGGGTGTACCACCACAGTACATTCCTACACAGGCAGAGATTAACCTTTTCTTAATGTCATTATGTGTGAGGAGTACAATTCCATCTGTTTGCTTCCACTGAATAAGGCGACTAGAGAACACAGCATACTTGCTCAAAATGTCTCATTAAAAAAAGCTGATTAAAAAACATAGTGCTCTTGGACTCTTCATAAAAATGACTTAACATGATTGTCTTTCTAGTGAGAATTCCTTGAGCAATTGTGACTCACTTTATGTAGAGAACATTTTTTTAAAAAGAAAGTGATTGTTTAACCCTTTGCACTCGCTTGCTTTTTTCTCGATTCCTGCTACCGATGCTAACCGTGTCGAGTCACACTCGACATCCGAGTGCAAAAGGTTAAGCTTTATTACTATTTGTCTTTTAGCCACAGCAGATGATAGGAGTCATAGTCTCTCTTCCTAAAGCAAGCAAAAAAAAAAAAAATGGTTTTTAAAATTCTCATTGTTGTTACCTTTTCAATGTAAAGAAAAAATTGATTTGCCCTGATTTATTTCCTTATATGCAGATTTTAAATCTGTCTAAAGTTTGCTAATAGCCCCCGTCTCTCCAGTTACCAGATGAATTTGTGGAACACTGAGTTTCTTTAATTTTTAGGAACCTGCTTTTTATTGGAACTACTTTGATTTTATATGATTCATAGCTAGGAAAATGGAGACCCCTAATTTCAAGAAAATACAGTGGCAATTAGTCTTCATTTGTAATTTTTTTAAATTTAGAAAATATTCATTGCTTCAATCTGTGGCTCATTTAAAATAATAGCTTCTAAACAAAAAATTAAAAGGGTTTCCTCTAATTCACTGTCTTCTTAAAGGTTTGGTGCCCTTTAAATTCATATAATCTACATTTCTAGATTCTGGGTCACAATTACCACTACTTCTATTTGAAACCTTCTTTCTCAGAAATTGAAAATTTTAGAGCCACTATTGTTAGCACATGAAACTTTCCCTTCTCCTCGCTCATTACCTTTTTGGGGCAGTGTGAGGGAGGAACCTATCTTTCAAACGTGATGGAAGAAATGACCAAACTTCAAGTTTCATTAGAGCTTATGGAAAAGACCTGATGTGAGACCGTGGTTATCACTGCGCCAGGTCTAGGTCTCCTTCTGGTGGGTGACGCGGACAGATAAAAACGTGTTCTGCAGATCTCTCCTTTAAATTCTGTATGGTCATCCCGTTCGTTCTGCTCCTTTGCAATGAACTATAACAGGGGTCCTCAAACTTTTTAAACAGGGGGCCAGTTCACTGTCCCTCAGACCATTGGAGGGCCAGACTATATTTTAAAAAAAACTATGAACAAATTCCTATGCACACTGCACATATCTTATTTTGAAGTAAAAAAAAACAAAACGGCAAAAACACCCGCATATGGCCCGCGGGCTGTAGTTTGAGGACGCCTGAACTATAAGATTCTAATTCCTAGAAAAGATTTCAAGTGTCCATAGATTAAGCAACAATCCATTTCTCAAAGAATTCTCGGCAACTATTATTGGAAAATCACTGACAAAATAGTTGTAATTCCATTTAGTAGGACTTATTTCAAACATTAGTATAAAATTTCTTCACAGCCCAGTGGTTTGACCAGTCCATAGGCTTTGTTTTAAAAGTTGTATTTCGTAAAGCAGGTTTGTTCAATTGGGTGCAAGATATAAGGTGAGGGAAGGAGATGAATGAAAGGGGAAGTAAAGGAGGATTGTTCTTCAGTAAAATTAGGTTGTGAAAGCTGTGTATGTATCCTTTTCTTAGAGAGTCTAATGTATGTTAGTTTATTAGTATCTGAGGAGTCAGAGGCTAGATAACTTTATTTAACCTGATATTTGTCAGCCTTGTTTACATAACACCCATTAGCACTGGAAAACTAATATAAGATACTTGAATAAATTTAAACCACCTAGATAAGGTTTACTTCCATTTCTGTTGATTGACCTTTTGTATAAGGGATCTTTGATAGTGGTTCTTGTTTTAAAACAGTGGTCCTCACTCACTCTTTGCTGCACATTGGAAACATCTAGGTGCTAAAAATTTTACCTGGGAATGGAGGGTGAGGGGTTCCCAACCCATGAAATTGTGATTTAATTTTTCTGTGGGTACTGCCTGGGGAATTACTGTTTTTAAAAGTTGTGGCATTGCCCTAGCTGGTTTGGCTCAGTGGATAGAGCGTCAGCCAGCCTGTGGATTGAAGGGTCCCAGGTTCAATTCCAGTCAAGGGTACATGCCTGGGTTGTGGGCTTGATCCCCAGTAGGGGACGTGCAGGAGGCAGCCAATCAATGATTCTCTCTCATAATTGATGTTTCTATCTCTCTCTCTCCCTTCCTCTCTGAAATCAATAAAGATATATATATATATATATATATATATATATATATATATATATATATACACACACACACACACACACACACACATATATACATATGTATATATATATACATATGTGTGTGTGTATATATATATATATATTAAAAAAGACAAGTTGTGGCATTAAGCAGTAAACCCTGCATTATAGTTTCTCCCCACTATCAACTCAATCCCTGCTGTAGAAGAAAAGAATATGACCATCCTTGCTGGGCTCAACTTCGGGGCTTCTTGAGCAAGGCTTTGAGCTTGATTAGAAGGTTTTTGACTTTTGAAACCTCAAACCCCAAGAAAAAGTCTAATACTTTTATTTACTAGATACTAAGAGCAGATGTTTTAGGCCAACGTTCTTATTTTTCTGTCACGTGGCTTTGGGTGGTAAAGACCAGAATCTGTACGACAGCTGTCCTGTGATTTTCAGTGAAAATATATGCTAAAATTGTAAGAACATTTCTAGCTATAGTTGCCTGAACATCAGCCAAACCATGATGTTCCAGAATACAATCTTAAATCTGAAAGTGAGGGGGGGGAAAAGGCCTGAACTCCAGAAATAGCTGACCCAAAAGAACATTAAAATCTAGCCCCGGGCTCTTAAGAAGTTATTAACATACACATTTTGACAGTTTCCTTTCTGGTTTCTTTGGCTCACAGAAAAATTAGAAGGGAAATGGGCTGTAGGACATGTAGAGACAGTCAAAGTGATACTAATGAATGAGGCTGAAGATGTCAAAAAAGGTCAAAGTGTTTAAAAATGCAGAAAAAGTTTAAAAAATGTCAGAATTGCCATTTCTGAAATTCTGTTAAGTACCCTACCTTCATTTTCTTTAAAAATGCACCCTCCACCCCTATTGAGACACCATCTAATAAAGATCTGTAGAGCTTTTTAATGAGGTATGTGATACACGGTCATACTTCATTCCCCTGGACAAAAGACAAACAAGACACGGCCCTTGTCCTCTTTCATCAAGTACTTGTTAGAGCTTCACTGGACTTTGTCCCTCTTTCCTCCAGTTTCATTACTGCCCAAAGAGTTGAACTTTGACTTCCATGGTTTATTTGCATTGGCTTTAATGTTGCAAAGTATTTTCCGTGGGATAGCATAACGTTTGTAGGTCTAGGGTTTTGGGGTGTGTGTAAGTGTTTATTGACCTTTTTCTGCCTCTTTATACTAGCGTGCATACTCATGATGAATTCCCATGTATAATGGTTACTCTAGGTGGTTTCATAGTAGAGCAAAGCAGATAGATTCTGGAGTCAGATAAACCTGAGATCACTGCGGTCTTGGTCTGGCAACTTGCATCTTGGTTTCCTCCCCTGTAGGGATAACAGTAACACTTAACTTTTTATTTGATTAACTAACCTAATGTATGTTAAAACAATGGTAGTTGCTGTTTTGTTATATAACAGTTACAGTAATTGTGTATTTGCTAGATGCTAGTGCTTACCATCCCTCCTTTCTCTCTGGGCGGAGTGTACTCTGGAAACCCTTACCCCCCCAGTATTTTTGTTTTAGGCGTCTGAAGTGTCACATTTCCTTCAAACTTAGCTGCGACATTTAAAAATTCTGTGATAGCATTTAAAGATGTGAATTTCTGTTTTTCTCTTAAATGGGGAAATTTGGTAACATTGAATTGCATGGCAACCTTCAGTGGAGCTGGGCTGCGGGGACCTCCTGGAGCGGGAGAATGCCTGCATTTGTTTGCCTCAGTCCTCACCCAGGCCTCCTCGTGCTTTCATGTCACCTGCCTGGCCCTGCAGGCATTTGAGGCCTCCCTCTGGAGAAGCCTGGCTTTAGGGAGTGTCCTCCAAGAGGCAAGTGCGGTGACACTTGAGTCCCTTAGTTAGCCTAGGTGTGAAGTCTCAGGCTTCTCTCCTTGTGGACTTGGAGTGGGACACCTTGCCAGTGACCAAATTCGGACTTACTTTTAGCGTGTGTGTGAGATAGTATCTGAATTCTGTCATAGAGGGTGTCTTTATTGCCAAAGCAATTTCTTCTAAAATGTGGCAGGTGGACTCTTTTCCCTTTAGACTTGTAAGTGGTAATGGAGGAAAATGGCTCTGTTCCTCTGGAGTAAACTTGCTCAAGTGCAGAAATTATATTTAGCTTCTGCAATAGGAGTCTGTAAAACGGGGGGGGCGGGGGGGGGAGGCTTGCAAACCAGAGTCAGGCTTCAAACCGTTACCAGTGGTTCCATAGGAGTTGCTAAGACCAGGGCAGCATTTAATTTTTGATTTTCAGTTGACAGGTGTTTGTTTTCTTCAACAATTAAATTCGGCTGTAGGGGTAATCCGTGTTGCTCTTGGTAGAACTGATAGTTGGTGGGGAATCCAAAGTGTCCTCCTAGCCTGTAGTAAAGAAGCTTACTACAGCTTGAGCACCATAATTACTGCTCAGTTCCCAGCTCATAGTAGGCACTCAGGTTTTGTTGCATGAAGAAAGGTCAAAAGGGTGAGCAAATTGTCTGGGCCATGGCCTGGGAACTAAGAATGTTTTTTACATTTTTAAAGGATAATATTCAAAGAATATGTGACAGAGAGCTGGGTTAACTATGGCTGTTAAAACATGCATCACTGGGCAACAGGGCCTCTGATCCTTAATCAAATGCTGGAGGTGATATTTTTGGTACCTGGAACCTAATCTCTTTGATAAGTCCTCCCTGCCCCTTTGTTACTTACTCAGATGTCTGACTTGTCAGTGTCTGAATTATTCAGCTCATGAAGATCTTCAAGCACTTAATTTGTTAGTACTTAAAATCAGTTTTAATAGTGAATTTTCACAGTTTTTCAGTCTTCCCATTTAAAAACTAAATTCTGTATTAGAACTGAAGTTATTATGGTGTAGCTTTGGCATGCTTTCTGATTTCAGAGAAAACAGAATCAACTATTTAGTAGTGTAGCCCAGAGAAAATGAATCAAATCTATTGTTTCAATTAGGATTCTGAAATATCCATGTTACTATACCAAGTCTCCAAGGAATATGCCTCTACTAGTTTGGCATTTAGGTGGGATGCTTTTATTTGAAGCTTAATTTAGTTTTTAATAGGCTAACGTTATTTTCTTATAGTTTGCAGTGTTGATGTGGGTATTTACCTATGTTGGAGCCTTGTTCAATGGTCTGACACTACTGATTTTGGGTAAGTCTACAAAAGCATTGGAATGAAAAATTGCAGGGGGAAAAAAGTGTGTATAAGGAGCTTAGAGATTTTATGGAGAAGGTTCTTATATTGTAGGAAAAATAGAGGAGGTATGTTTGAGGTTGTGACCTCCTTAAGTAAATTGCCGATCCTATTTATCGGAAGACTGCTCAGCTCACAGTGACAGAGCAAGGGTGGCCTTACCTGTATTTTATAAAGTCGGCGTGGCATGATTTGGAGCCAGGAGTGGTTCTTGCAGCCCAGTTAATTCATTGCTCTGGCGTGGCCCCCCCACCACTCCCCGCAGGGGCACCCAGGAGAGCCTGGGGATTAGCCATTCATTAGCAACACTGCCTGGCCTGCTTAGGAGCGTTGCCGGTTTGATGGCTTTTCAGTGTTTGTCCCCGAAATCATACCAGTTGATGTTAAAGGTTGTGCATTTCCTTTTCAGCTCTGATTTCACTCTTCAGCGTTCCTGTTATTTATGAGCGGCATCAGGTAATGTAACTGCAGATTTCAGAATACAGAGCTCACTTTATTACGTGGAACTTACAAATGTATCAGTGCCAGTTTCCAAAGTCTTACACAAGTGAGAAATACGGTGGTTGCTTATGCCTTTAATTTGTTGGGTCATAGCAATAGTTAATCAGGTTCTTTAGCAATGGTCATGTTCTAATACCTCCCTTATCCTTCTCTTCAGGCGCAGATAGATCATTATCTAGCACTTGCAAATAAGAATGTCAAAGATGCTATGGCTAAGTAAGTATTTAAAATCTGCAACTTTTTTTTTCTTTTACCAAGGATAAGGTGTACTGGACTTTGAGAACTCAATCAGAACTACAGTGTGACACAATTGGCAAACGATTTTTTTCTAACCGTTGGGTAATTTATTTCTACATTTATTATTTGTACTTAAGGCTTTTTTTAAAAAGTAATTCATGAGGCCATGGTAGTAGAAATCATAGCTGGACAGCCTTAGGATTTCATTTCTTGTTTAAGCTAAGCTACTCTAACAAGTCATTCTTGAAGGGTAGCGTTTTAAGAAGCAGAAAACAAAATACTTAAAATTTTTACACTGAACCTCCTCCCCCCACCCTCCTTTTCATTTGCAGAATCCAAGCAAAAATCCCTGGATTGAAACGCAAAGCTGAATGAGAAAAAGCCTGAAATGATTCACAGTAGGAGTTTATCTTTAAAGGGGATATACATTTGATTACATGGGGGAGGGTCAGGGGAGAATGGCGCCTTGACATTGCAGAGTCACAGATCTTTATTTTTAGCAATGCAGTGTCTGAGGAAAAATCACCTTCTTGACTGCCACGTGTTCATCATCTTAAGTATTGTAAGCTGCTATGTATGGATTTAAACCGTGATCATACTTGTTTTTCCTATCCGAGGCACTGGTGAATAAAAAAGATCTGAGAAAGCTGTATATTACACTTTGTTGCAGGTAGTCTTGCTGTATTTGGGGAATTGCAGAGAACATGAAGCTGAAAAAAAAAAATAACCCTTTTCACAGTTTGTGCACTGTGTGTGTATGGTCTGTGTAGATTGATGCAGATTTTCTGAAACGAAATGTTTAGACGAGATCATACCACTAAAGCAGGAGTGGAAAAGCTTGCCTTTCTGGTATGTTCTAGGTGTATTGTGAATTTTACTGTTATATTAATTGCCAATATAAGTAAATATAGATTATATATATATCTATATATAGTGTTTCACAAAGCTTAGACCTTTACCTTCCAGCTTCCCCACCGTGCTTGATATTTCAGAATCATTGGTTATACGTGTGTAGTTTCAAATACATAAGCAGAAAAAAATATATTTCTAGGCGCACTACCATCTGTTTTCAACATGAAAGGATGCCATGCACATAGAACTCACCATATAAACTTCATCGCACAGACTTACCGTAGTTAATTTTGTCACACACCCTGAATCTATGGACTGAATCTAATGCTTCCAAAAATGTTGTTTGCAAATATCAAACATTGTTATGCAAGAAATTATAAAATGAAGATTTATACAGTTGTGGTTTAAGCTGTACTGAACTAAATCGTGGAATGCCTTGTGAACTGTAAAAGCGAAGTATCAATAAAGCTTATAGACTTAAAATATGTTTGGTATTTTGGTTTCATGAAACTGTAGCAGATGAAAAGTACACACAAAGGGGGAATAGACTTTGCTTCAGCCAGTGAGGGTTTCAGCTTATCGTGCAGCTGTGTTTACTTAATCAAATCTGACACACACCAAAATGTCTAAATTCTTTTTATACTTTGATAACTGAAAATAAATTCATGCACCAATTATTTTAACATAGAATACAGTGGCAGGATTTATGAACATACATAAAATCATACCATATAAATGTTTACTAGAAGTTTTCTTGGTACACAGACACTATTGCTCTGTAAATATAGTTGTACATACCAGTATTTCTATGCAAGATTCAATCATATGAAAGGTCAGTGGTACAATATAGGCAGACATGGTTATCACTCAGCATCACCAGTCACATGGTTACAGAAAACAATTAGGACTGCAGAGGGACTCTAACTGGGCCCATCAACCTATCAGTGGATTAATGTAAGGCATTAATAAATTGGCATATAAAAATAGCTTTAATGAATGACCTAATCCATTTAGAATGCTGAAGCACTTCTGTGGTAAATGTTAATCTAGTTAATTGACACTGCTTCATTTCACCTTTTCTCTAGACTGACAACTGCAACTAGCCAGTAACTTAAGATCCAAAATTTAGTTCACTGACCGCAAGGACTCACTGGTATATATGTGCTCAGAGTCACCAGTGTGTGCCATCATCCCTCCTGTCAGTGCTTGGCTGAGCGTCAAGTATGATTGAGGTGGTTTGGAGCTGTCTTCTGGGTAAGATTGTCCAAGTCACATTCTGTTAGCCAACCCACTCTGAGGAACGCTAAGCTAGATTATTTTGTTTTATAATCTTGATTTATCAAATATTGTTTGGGTTTAGGAATTTGTTCTATATATATACACACACATGTATGTGTGTGTGTGTGTATATATATAAATTCAGAAGCAAATCAGTGGTGTCCAGTCAGCCTCAGATCACCTCATTTGTTCCCGTTTAACAAGATAAATCAGCTCATCCTCCTGGCACCGGTTGAGCTTTTTTTTCTTTTCTTTTTTTTTCTTCTTCTAGTATTTTGGATTTTGTGGATTTGGCACTAAACACAATGAACACTCATCCTACTCCCTCCCACCTGAATTTCTTCGTTGCTCACCTTCCTATAGCCACTATTTCCTCAGCAGGGAACTGATGCCCTTCCTCTGAGAGGCCTGGACATAAACAGGTGACAGGGGTGACAGACCAGGAAACTCCTAAGTAGCCCTCCTCAGTTTGGAAGTGTTAGCACCTGATGTAGAAAGGAGATCATTTGTGGGAGGTGAGACAGCAGCCCACACAACTGGAAACTTTCAAAGGCACTTAATGGATAGAAAACTCTGCAAACGAAACGTTAAAAAATCAAGTTTCTCAACTCGTTTATACATGGCTCGTTTGGTTTTGAAAGCTCGATGTGGAGAACAGAGGCTGTCGATAGTTCTAGGACGTCGGTCCATCTACCTTGAGCTGTCTTATTCAACTTATTTGTTAAAAAAAATGAACAATTTTTAAAGAATATAGAACCAAAATAGCAAAACATCTTTTGCAAAAGTTTTGATGCAAATGAAAAGCTACATATTCGTTAGGGTAACTGAGGCTTTCGATTTTGTCAGCGGGCTACATTGTCAGATAGGATGCTTTGTCAGTGTTGTTAGTACATCGAGTTTTAGTCTCAGGAACAGAGGCAAGCCGTCTTAACGTGTTAGAACTGACCTTCCTTCCAGCATCTCGGTGCTGGAGGCCCCCGAGTGCAGTCTTACCACTTGTCTGGCGGAGCTTGTGCGCCGGCAGGCAGCGTGGGAGGTGCCTGGTCGCTGCCTCTGCAGGTGCTGGGTGGGAGCAGCCGCAGCAAGAAAGGGAGCGGTTTCCGGCCTTTACAGACATCGCCACACAAATATACTGAAAAAGGCAGAGCAGACAGCCAGTTGTGCCTGGAGGACATCATACTTTATCAAGTGACAAAAACCATCTTGCCAGGGGCTCCCGAGTCCAGCGCAGGTGAGGCAGAGCATGTCGACAGTTTCAGGAACAAAAACCGCGAACCTGGGATCTTGCCACCAATTAAAGATCACCATTTATTATTATTACTAGAGGCCCAGTGCATGATTGAATCATGCACGTATAGGGTCCCCTACACGCTTTTGCTTTCAATCGCAGGAGAGTTGGGTATCTGTCCGCTGGTGCACCAGGCCTTTCAGAAGCCTCTGGCGCGGCGGAGGCTTCTGAAAGGCCTGGTGCCTGAGCGGACAGGCACCCAGCTCCCCCGCTTTTGATGGTCCGCGGTGGGACGTGAGCTCGCTGCCCCAGAGGCCCCTTTTGTGCCGCAGCACAGCCGTGGCGCAGACGCTGAGCTTGAGCCGCCGCTGGCGACGCGAGCTCAGTGTCCCGCCGGGCCCAATCGGCCACCCTGAGTCCCGCCTCCCCCCCCCCCCCCCCGCGCCTCCTGGCCAATCGCGGGCATAGCGAAGGTACGGTCAATTTGCATATTTGTCTATTATTAGGTAGGATTATTATTATTATTATTATTATTATTATTATTATTAAAGGTTTTGTTTTTTTCTGGCTCTTGCAGCAGCCAGAGTGTGCTGAACGTGAGGACTTTTGGCAATCTGACTTCACGCTCTCTCTCTTGTTACTGTTGAAAAGGCCTTATCAACTCCACTTGAGTAGGAGAGCCCTTCTAGTATTCAGCACCGAGCCAGGGATCACAGCGTGCTCCCCGGCTACAAAGGCCTCGGGGCCTTTCCTAGCAATCGAAAGTCACTCACATCTCTCTGCATCTCCTGCACTGGGTGACCCATTCTCCTCTGGCTCCCATTGCTGGCTTGTTTACAGTGTGGCCGCTGCTGCTTGGTGCTACTTTGAATGGGTGTTTACCCTCCACCAGAGCTGCTCTCAGTACTCTCTCAAGGGCTCTAAGTGCTGGCAGCAGTTGGCACAGCAGACGGGAGGTGGGTGCTCCCAGGCAGGTCCTCAGCTTGCTTTGGGGCCATTTTCATTGTCCACAGCCTCACTCGGACCACTTAAAAAATATCTGGAATGCATGCATTTCTTCTTCATCCCCCACCGTTCACCCCCTAAAGAGTTTTGCCCAGCCGGAACCGGTTTGGCTCAGTGGATAGAGCGTCGGCCTGCGGACTGAAGGGTCCCAGGTTCGATTCCAGTCAGGGGCATGTACCTTGGTCGCGGGCACATCCCCGGTGGGGGGTGTGCAGGAGGCAGCTGATCGATGTTTCTCTGTCATCGATGTTTCTAGCTCTCTGTCCCTCTCCCTTCCTCTGTAAAAAATCAATAAAATATATTAAAAAAAGAAAAAGTTTTGCCCAACACTGAGGAGTGACTTAAGATGAGTTTGCCCTGGTCCTCCCCACGCCAGACAGGCGCCGGCCTTGGTGGAGGGACAGAAGATGCCCCAGGTGCAGAAGAGGCTGATGCCATCTCTAGAGCAGGCTGGTAGGGGTGCTTCCGAAAACACTGCCCATTCCACACAAAGCAGCCCTGGCTCAAGGTCCCAACAGCCGGTGGAGGTTCTGCTGCGAACTCCCAGGAAGCCTGAGGTGCAGCAGAGGGGAGAGTGGAGACCAGGCTGGGCTCTCAGCCCGATGCATCAGGTGGAGTGGGCACCTACCTGCAGTCATCTCCTCCAGTGCTGACCACATACTTGTCGTCGTGGGAGAAACGGATGTTCGTCACGTGAGCCGAGTGACCAAAGTAACGCTTATGTTTGGCCTGTGAGCAAAAGTGAGCAGGGACACTGAGCAACCCTCCTCCTCCCCAGAAACCACAGCTACTTCTTGGACGGACTTACGTCCCCTCTTTCCAGAACCTTCCTTCACTCAGGAGACTCCCATTTGGTGGGACATCTGTTAGCCAGCCTCTCACGGGCTTCCCTGTCTCATTCTTGCCTCACAGCCGTTTTGCCCCCCCCATCTTCCCTTCTCCCAGCTTCTAGGACTCGCCCTCCAGAGGGAGATGAAAAGGTTAGGGGTCCCCCAGCCTCCGCAGGGCTGGAACAAGATGCCTCTTGTTCTAGATTCCAGACGGCCGTGTAGATGTGGCCGCTGTCTCCTATCTCCGGCACAGTGCACAGAGCATGGGGCAGGTTACTCTACGGCAGACTCACAAATTTCTCCGTGCATGGGAAATCAAAGAGCTTCACCAGCCCAAAGTCGTCTCCCGTGACAATGTTCAGGCCAGCGTGGGTCACACACGCGCAGTTCACGTCGGCCTTGTCTGCGTTCCGCGGCCAGATGCCAATGACTTCGTCTCCCAGAATGCTGTTCAAAAAGGAAGTTAGAAGGAGGCTGGCGAGAAGGCTTCCTGCACTCAGACATCCTTAGGGACAAGGGGCGGAGGGGTAGTTTACAGAAATCGGGGGGGGGGGGGGGTCCATGTGGCTCTTCTGGCATCTTCGCCCCAGCTTGTCCTGTTCTGCCCGGGTCCCTTTCACCCCAAAAAGGAAAGCTACCTCCTCTTTCTCTCCCTCTTCCCTATAGTCCCGAGTATGTGTGTGTGTGAGAAGGGGATTCCTTCAAGCTTACAGGATGGTGGGTCCTTTTCCTTAAATTGGCAAGGCCCTGTTTCTTATCAGATCCAGCTTTCCATTTCCTCTCGGTGATTAAGGGCTTAGTCAAGAGCTGGGAAATGTGGTTGGCTGGAGCGTACACTGAAAGGTCGTGGGTTTGATTCTCAGTCAGGGCACGTGCGAGAGGCAAACTGACGTTTCACTCTCACGTTGATGTTTTTCTCTCTCTTTCTCTCCCTTCCTCTTTCCCTCCCTCCCTAAAACCAATAAAAGCATGTCCTGGGTGAGGACTTTAGAGAGAGAGAGATGGTTTCCCTTTTCTTGCTGGATGGGACTGGGGATTTGTAAGATGGATTACACAAAAAGAGGGACTTTGCATTTCAAGGCCCAGGTCAGATCAAATCCAGTGGCCCCAACAGGTACCAAGAGCCTCCTGCCCCCACGCCCCAAAGAGAGGGCAGCTCTGTCTCTGAGCTTCTTCAGATCCCAGCCACACACACACACACACTCGGAGGCTGAGCCTGGGGCGAGAGACTCCCTGTGACCTTTCCCTCCAGTCACCTTGTCCAGGAGGCCCAGGTGATCTTCTCGATGACCATGGCTTCCGTTACCTGCTTCCCCAGGGGGACCTCATGCACCTGGCGCTTGTAGGCTCCTGTGGACACCTGCAACGTGGGAGGAAACCATGTCCATCAACTTCCTTTCGAGTGCAAAGGACTCCTCCCCTTGGGGTGTGCTGCTTTCCAGAACAATGGCCCTGCCTCTGCAAGCCCAGGGCTGGGCACGAAACCCAAGCTCAGGTGTGGTCAGCCCACGGCGAAGGTCACACGAGCAGGGCATTTTTCCATCCATTTCCCCACTATTTTCCGAAGGCCTGAGGTGGTGGTTCCTGACCGGCAGCAGCAGGATCACCTGGGGACTTGTTAGAAATGCCCAGGCTTGGGCCCCAACCCCAGTCCTGCCAAGTCACACACTCTGGGGGTGGGCCCGGGTCTGTTTTCAACAAAGCCTCCAGGTCCCTCTGACGCTCACTCGAGTTCGGGGAAAGCCCATTCTCACCGAACCGAGGTCCTTTGGCCCGGAAGTAAGACCAGTGCTCTCATGGACAGCAGCGGCTCTGGGTGACTGCTGAAGCACCTAGGACCCCACCCCTGCTTCTCCGGGGGCCAATTCTCCAGGGGAAACGGATCAATTCCCAGAAACCGGCTGCTGCCTGCAGCCCGGCCCCTTCTCCCCCTGCGGGTGCTTCCAGCCTGGCCTTCCCCGATTTTCCTGCCGTTCCCAGTGAGCTGAGAGCTGCCTCCTCGGGGCCTTCCCGCAGATGGAACAGTGTTCCCGGCCCCCTTTGCTGGCCTCCTCCGACGCCTCCTCCGGATCTCTGCTTCAATACCACTTTCGCAGAAAGGAAGCGGATCTAAATCCAGCCCCCGTTAAATGCTCCCACGGCACCCTGCACTGCCCCTGCTCCGCACAGTCACAGGTGGGATTCCATTCTGTGGTGATCTGGGTAATGCTTGTCCTCTCCAGGACAGCAGGGACCAGGGCCATTTTGTCCACCAAAAGCAGACCACAGTGCCTGGTTTACTAACTATTTGATGATGAACGCGTCCTCCCTCCTGTCACAATGAATATCCAACTCCAGGTCAGCTCTCAAATGCACCGCATTTGTTCAGAGTGCTGGGAAAATGGTTCTGTCTTCCACTGTACGTTTTAAGGGCGGGACCCCTCTCTCTCCCGTCCCACTGGTCGGTTCCCCCAGGACCCAGCGTGATGAATGCTCACTCCTGGCCCACCACCTGGAGTCCAGGTCCCAATGTGGAGGGGCCACCCGACCCCAGGAGGGTTTGGAATGAAAATGAATTAAGTATAAGAAGTGACACAGGCTTAGGTGTGGCCCCTGAGAACTAGAAACCAGGAAGCTTTGCAGGCGAGATGGTGAGAGGGGGATCACACATGATTAGGGCTTGTGTTTCCTGCTTTTCTTACTGAAGAAAAACTCTACTCCTTTAAATTCTATTTCTTCAACCTGCTTAACTTCTCTCGGCCTCTGCTTCTTCATTTATAGGATAGGGGAGAAGTTACAGGACCTAACGCAGCTCCTGTGAAGAATAGATCAGCACACTGGCCGCAACACAGGAAGCACTCGATTAAGTATAAGCCGCCGCTGTTATTACTGTTAGTATCCGTCGCCCCAGGTATCAGTAAAGCGGAAGCAAACCTGAATGTATTTGCCGTCGGCAGAAAAATCCATCTGGATGACAAAGCTCGGGATGTCCTTGCAGTAGCCGATGCGGTTCAGGCTGGTGCCCTGCATGAGGTCATAGAAGTCGACGGTGTGTTCGGAAGAACCGACGGCCAAGAACCTGCTGTCCGGGCTGATCCTAGAGAAAGCGACCCCGGAGCACGGTCACCGAGGGGCCGGGCGGGCGGGAGGTCTGCTCCGGGGCCGGCCTCCCCCGCCTCAGTGGCAGGGAGACCTCACTTCGTAACTCACAGGTGCTTAGCTTCTCCCACGTTCTACGGAATTCAACCATTTCTCTGCATCAAATCCCAGGAGGCAGGGGCATGCATGCATGCAGCCTTTCTTAGAAGGGCCTTTTGCAAGAGGTTTTCAGCACTCTAGTGGAACTTAGGAAAGGCACGTCTGAGGACTCCTGTGTGAGAGGGTGTCCTTCCACAGGGGGCTCATGGAGAGGGACCTTCTTCCAACTGAGTGCTTCATCCCACCCCGGCCGTGGCCTTCTGGAAGGGGGGCCCCCGGGAAGGCGAATGCCTGCCTTCTCCTCCCTGCCCAGACCACCTGCTACGTACCTGATATCTTGGATGGCAGATTTCCGGTCTCGTTTTTTCCCCCAAACTTTCAGGCTGTTCACCAGCAAGATGACAAACTCTCCGTTCTTCATGCCAATGGCCACCATCTCCCCGTCGGGGCTGTAGGCCGCACACCTGGCTGCGTGGCCCAGGTTCACCTTGTTCAGCAGCTTCTGCATGGATGCAAAGCAACGGCACCTGAGCCCCTGGCGGCCCTGGCTACTCCCCGGGGACAGCCTACCCCCAGGCCGAGCAGTCAGGCTGCCTCTGCTACCACGTGGGCCTCCAAAGTGCTTGCTTCTAGCTGCTGTCCCTGAGTCGCTAGGTGGGCAGTAAGTTTTGATTAGAACAGCTTGAGAGACGGCCTGCTTTCGGGCAGGGGGGCTGGCAGGCTTTTTCTGTAAATGGTTTGGAAGTGAGTATATTAGGCTTTGGGGTCCACAGGGTCTCTCGTACCCATTCAACGCTGCCGTTGTAGCACAAAGGCAGCCCCAGACGCCACATGAACGAAAGGGGGACTTACTTTGTAGACACAGGCAGCAGGCCGGCCTTGACCCTCCAGCCGCAGATGGCTGACTATTATTGTTCAGGTGCGTTTGCGACATAGCACCTGTTAGTTCAGATCCTGAATCGTGGCTCTCACTAGCTGGGTGTGTTTAGGTTAGTGACTTCTCCAGTTTCCCGTTTGAAAAACAAGTGATATTAGTATTGGTCTTGCAAGGTTACTGTAAGCATTAATAATAGGGTACGTGAAGCACCTGGTATGGAGTAGGTAGTCAGTAAATGATACGTGCTGTTACCATCAGCAACGTAATCACTGTGAGCTGATGAGGTAACGGCCACGCTTAGGCCCCTGCATGTCTGTTCTCTGGTCTGTGCACGGAAGACAGGACTCAAACATATTCATTACTAGCCACTTTGTAATGAAACCAAGTATTTTAATTATTAGAGACTTCAGTAATTGTTTTAATATTAGACAAGGCTTGGTAACATTACCTCCCCCGTCCCCCCACCTTAGACTATTCTTTGCTATTTTGGATTTTTACTCCAGATGAATTTTTTAAAAATTATTTTATGATATTTTAAATTGTTTTTTTCCAAACTCTAAGAGAAGCTTTGTGGGAATTTTGATTGAAATGTTCCATTTGGGAACTTTTGACATTTTATATCATTTTTAATCTTCTTGTCCAGGGAAGATGATTTATCATCTCCCTTATTGTTTATTTATTGTAAGTTTTGTGGGTTCTTTCATGACGAGAACAATCATTCTCACTTAGATTATTCCTACGACAACTAAGTATTTGTAGGCAGATATACAGCTAAAAGATAGACTGTGTGTGTGAGTGGGACTTTTTATTAGGCTAACTTAATCACTGATCTCATATTCAGCCCCATCCCCACCCACTCCCTGGCCCGGCCTCTCCTCACCACCCTGAGCGCGGGCCCTCACCTTGTCAGCCAGGTCCCAGATGCGGGCTGTGCCGTCGTTGCTGGCAGAGATGAAGATGTCCTTGGACGGGTGTGTGGCCAGGCCCCAGATCTCCCCCTCCATGTGTCCGTCAATCAGGATGTTGGAAGCAGCATTTTTTTCACCAACTTCAATGATTTCTCCATCTTTGGTCCCCACTAGGATTTTCCCCTATTGTAACCAGAACACTATTAGAAAAAGGACAAATCCTGTACCATCCCACCCATATGAACTACCTGGAGCAGAATGGTGGTTGACTGGGCCAGACCTCGGGGCTGGACTAAACCAACCCTGTTTTACAAACAACTGTTTGTGAGGCCAGCAGGAAAGTGGGCATTCTCAGCACCGAGACAGTGATACGGACTTTCTGTCCGAAGACAAAACCAGTCAACGCTCATGTACAGCGAAGAGTAGCTCAGCTTGTTAGCACCAGCAGGAGTTCTTTCTTCTTCTCATGTAATTATTCCTTTGTCTTTTCTCATAGAAACCCCTTGCTTTCACCCTGCAATCGGGACACTATTTGGTTCTGCCTAAATGTGTGCTCCCCAAATTGCACTTTTTTGATCCCAAATAAATGCAGGTTGCTTCTCGTTGCGACTGTCTGATTGGAAGGCGCTGGGCTAACTCTCCCTTGGGCCCCTCTCCTCCCCCCCCGCCCCCCGCCGCCCCAGGGGGGACCCGCCGGCTCACTTTGCCGCGGCACACGGAGCGCACACACTCCACCAGCTGCCCCGTCTCCAGCTGGAAGGCTCGGCAGCGCCTCATCTCCTGGTCCCACAGCTTCACAGCGCCTCCTTCTTTGGTCCTGAGAAGATCAAGAGGAACTCAGCGAGTCAGGCCTTGTCCTCAGACCTCCCGTGGCCCTCACTGCCCTCTCTCCCTGGCACCTCTTTACGTCCCCCCCGAGGCCCTGGGGACGGGCCAGCACAACCCCTTGAACGTGCACATTTCCTAAAATGCCTTCCGATGCCATGATCTTGGAAGGAAAGAGAATTGTAATCTAGGAAATCAAACTTTTCATTAAGTCAAACATAGAGTGTTTGTCTGTCTCCTGTTTTTCTGCTTCGTTTTCACAACTTTCCTGTCCCCACGGGAACCTCTCTCTGTTCTCACTTCTCCTTCGTCTCTTCTCCCTCAGAGCTACCGAGAGTGACACTTGATGAACATTAAAGCCACGCAGATCGGGGCGAGAACGCCGCTCGGGTTGTTAGGCTGTTAAACCACCGTTCATTCAATAGCCTCCCTTCCAGAGGCTGTGACCCTTGGGGAGACGGCAGACTGATCTCCCTGATGCAGAAAAGACAGGAGAACGAAAATCTGGCATTTTCTCCAAGTTGTAGATGCTTCTGTCAGCCTCTTCTCAAAACAAAACTCAACTCAACTCAACTACACACGTGTTCCCAGAGGAGCTGTGGCTTACGGCCGCTCTTTGCCGCCGGTCACGATGAGTCCGTCCCGCAGGGTCGTGTACATGGTGAAGACGGGCCCCGTGTGAGCCTTGGCCACCAGCCGGATGAGGAAGTGGTCCTTCCACACGTAGACGTCTCCATTGATGGCACCCGTGAACGTGAGGTTGTTCTGCAAACAAAGGGACACCGTCCACACCGGGACAGGCACGGCACCCCCACCCTGGCCTCCCGCCCCAGACACCTGCTCCTCGGTTAGGAACCAGAGCGGAGAAATGGAAACGTGCCCTGGATCTGACCTTCCGGGCTAAGGAGATGCAAAGGCGTTTGCCGACAATCACGGGCAGCACAGGACACATCACCTGGCTCTGAAAGGCAGTCTGCCGAGCTACTGTGGGGCTGTGGCTCCCCCAGCACGGCTCTGCATGGAATGAACTTCCGTTCTGCGAGCAAGGCCCGGGGGACGGGGAGGGAGGGGGCTCCACCCGAGAGGACGCTCTCCTGGCTCATCCGGGAGGTGGGCGCACCCACAGCTGGAGGGCCCGGGGGCTGTGTCCCAGAATGTCCCCAGGGGATCGTGCCCGTTGGCTGAGGGCACCCCGTAGCCCACTTAAGGATGCCAGTTGGGGGAATCTGTGGTGCACCGGGCTGAAACAAAAAGGGATGCTAGCCGGTGGCAGAAACGATCCCACCTCCTCTGCGCTGTCTGACCCAGGCCCCACAGCCTTCCCAGCCCGCCTGCCTCTGGAACAATGAACCTTCTGCCCACCCTTCGGTGCTAAGGAAAGGGAGCAGTGACTGCAAAAAAGCCAATAAAGCGGATCTTGTGGAAAGGGCTTTCTCGTTTGCAGCTTCTTGGCCATATTCCTTCTCCACACCCTCTCCCATCCCCCCCCATCCCCCTCCCATGCACAGGGGCTCAGGGTCCCTCAGGAAGCTCTGCTGGGACTCACAGCACCGAAGGCCACGGACAGCATCGTCTGCATCTTGGCCGCCTCCATGGACCCGATGACCCCTTTCTTATACAGGAGGGCGCTGCCTGCCAGCGTCCAGAACTTCATGTGTTTGACCCCAACGGACACAAACTGCGTGTCCGAATCCGGGCGAAACTCCACCACGAATATGCGCTCCAGGTGGCCCCCGCGGCTGGCGACCTTGGCACCTTGTGTGGATGAGAGAGTCCGGTGAGGGGCCCCGCTGAGCCCGGGCCAGGCTGGCGCTGCAGGCCAGGGGGGCTCTCCGTCCCAGCAAGCCCGGGCACCCTTCCGTGTCCCTTCTTCTCTAACTGCCCCTGCCCCGTCAGACACGGCTCCCAACGTGAGAAAGAGGCTGTGTCGGGGAAACTTCCAGAGCAGCAGGTGCTGCTGACACAGTCCCCGACTCCACCCCCACAGCCACGTCCAGGCACCTGTGGACACAGCAGGGAAGGACAGCCTGGGAGGGCGACGCTTCCAGAGAAAAGGGCAAAACGACTTAAGGGCATCCCCGTCCCTCATCGGCACCAAGGTCCACCCCACAGGGAGAGGAACCCTCTGAGAGTGTCGCCGAGACTCAGTTCTCTCAGACAGTCTCTATTTCTCTCCAAGACTCTCTGCTTTTATTTTATTTTTGAATAAAGGTCCCTATATGGTCCCTTTTCTTTATGGTTTTTAGGTTTAAATTCCTTTACCTTTTACATTTAATTACTAGTTTTATCCTCATCTCCATTTATTTATGTTTTTTTACTTGTCTCTTGAGTTTTTCTTTTTTTTCTCCTGAGTTTTACTTAACCTTTGTCTTGATCAAATCCCAATGGCACCACTAATTTTTAGAACTTTGGACAGCTCTTTAGCCTCTCTGTGCCTCAGTTTCCTCACCTATAAACCGAGGGTAACAATAGTGCCCATTTTGGAAATTGTGCGGATTGAAAGGATGGAGCTAAGCGAAGCCCTCAGAACAGTCTTGAGGCAGTGAGTGTCCTGTGAGCAACCACTATTATCATCATCATCACTCTTTTGGCTCCTTTTCAAATCTCTTGGCTTCCAGTCTTTTAGCCCTGGTTTTAAACCTCATCTATTTTTGTCCCATCAGCCCTGGACTTTTTAACTTTTATTTTGAACTTGTATTATCTTTCCTTTAAACTTACTCTTAATGTTTTAGTTCCAGTTTCCTCTTATCTCCTCTCCCTGTTATTCGCTCAGATGTATTTTTTCTTCCCCTCTTCCTCGTCACTTACACTCCCCTGTTTGTTTTTATAATGACTCCCTAGCACGGTGGGCCGAGGCCAGCCTGCGGACACTCCCGATGGGAATGGTCTCCCAGGGGTGGGGAGGCCCACAGGTCACCTCTCGCCACCAGCAGCAATTCTCTCTCTGCAGAAGAAATGCGAACTTCCTGTAATACCCCTCTCTACCTTGGGCCCAACGGTACCGAAGGATACGATAAACTAAGTTACAAGACAAACAACAGAGTGGGAGAAAAACACTGCGAAACGTACGAGACCAAGACTTAACATTAAGAATCTGTAAGGAATAGAAGCAGCAATATACAAGCAGTCAAAAGTGATGGGAAGAGGAAGATCTCAGGAGTCCTGGGGGAAATGCAAAATAAAACAACAACAAGATACACATTTCTTCTAAGCCACTGTTGGTTTTTCCTTGCGATCTCACGCACACGTCTATTGGGGCGACGCCTGCCTCCTCCTGGGCACTGGCTTCTAGGCTGCTCAGAACAAATTTCATACAAGCATCTAGGACCTGACAACATGCAGTTCATATAAGCAGCTCATTTTCCCCTCCACTTTACTTTGTATATCCTCTCTCTCTCTCTCTCTCTTCTCTCTCTTCTCCCCCCCCCTCTCTCTTTCTCTCTCCCCGCCCCCCCCCCCCCCCCGCAAGAGTTCCACAAAATAATTATTTAACAAATGAGGAATGAATTATATGCTCCCTAATGACCACAAAAGTGTACATAAACCTCTGGGAAAACACACTGTTTATCGGTAAGCAGGACTTAGTGAAGGAAAAACCCTCCGCAATCAGCTCAGAAGAGCTGCTGGTTGGTGAGAGGCCCTTCCACATCATCTCTGGCTCAGAGCCTCTGTACAGACCCCCGTGCTGGTTCCAGCAAAGACAATGGGAGCAAGTTACCAACGGAAGGCCTCTCCTGTTCCTGGGAGCTTGTTTGAAAGTCCTGGCTCCACCGATTCTCCCTCAGCCCGTCAGAAGGGGCCCAGTGAGCAAGAGTCTGTGCTGGGGCAGGGCCCGAGCAGGTCCTGCCCAGAGGGCCAGACAGGGCAGCGAGGAGAGCGAGCCGGAACTGAAAAAGCCAGGACTGTGTATAGGGGCCGATGTAACTTTCCTTCTAGGCACGAGGAATAGACTTGGACTTGGCTACTATTAGGCAGCAACGTACGGCCTCACAGAGGAAAGGGCTTAGTGGAGCTTTCTGAGAGGGCGTGGCTGCCTCGGGAAGTGACAAGGGCCACGTCCTTGAAAGTGTTCAGGCAGAGGCTGGAAATCGGCCCATCCGTCTATTTAATCAGCTGGCCATGACATGAGGAATGAACCTGCATCCCCAAGATCCAGAGGATGGGGCCGTTTGGACACAGTCTATGAATGAATGAGGACATGAGAAATGGAGGGAATGTGATGACTGCGTCTCCTCAGAAACACCTGCAGGTCCCCAGCCTCTTTCCTCACGTGGGGGCTCAGGAGGGATTGGGATGCTCCTCTCTTCACAGCCCCGCCACAGCCCCTCCCGCGGGAAGAGGCTAAGATAATGGACTCCAGAAGCCGCAGCTGGAGACGTGCCCCCTGTGCGTGCCTGGTGTCCGGCGCCCCAGATACGGGCTGCCCGGCTGGAGACAGACCTCATTAACGTCCTAACTAATTAGATCTGCTTTTGCCAGCCTGAGAACATGCTTGGAAGACTGCACAGCTTTAATCCTAAAATGACCATAAATTTAGTAGCAGCCTCTGTGTGTGTGTGGGGCGGGGGGGAGGGGGGGGAGAAAGAAAGAAGGAAAAACTGCTAAATGGCTAAATTAAATGTGAACCTGGAATATAAGATGAATCCCCATTTCAAAAAAAGTTAAAATGTGCAAGAAAAATATGTCTCGGTGGTAGCACCCTGTCCCCAGTTCCTGTAACAAGAACCGAGGTGCAGAGGCTGCTGCAGAATCCGGCAGCCACCAGAAGGAACGCTGAGGAGGAGGAAGACTGGGTCAGAGGTCGTTAGGGTAGAAAGGGAGGAGGCTGTGCCCTTCTGTGGGAGCAGGAAGGCTGCGGCATTGGGGCACTTTCCAAAAGTGCCCACAGACCCTTCGCGAACCGGCACAGGCCCGCCCTGGCAGCCCTCTCTGCCGCGGGGTCCGGGACGCAGAGGCGTCCAATGAGCAGCTTCTCCAGGATCCCAAGAGCCCTGGGATCTGCTGCCCCAGCAGCCGGGCCTCCTGGGCTTGGCAGGGAGGCAGATGGAGGGTGGAGCCCAGCCCAGCCCAGCCCAGGCCCCAAGCACCCCGTGCCCCCCACCCAATGGACAGAAAGCCCCGTTTCGGTTACCTTCCTGCCAGCGCCACACGGTGATAGTGTGCTCGGGGTCCACGCCCACCGACACCAGCAGCTTCCCCGTCGCGCTGAAGTTGATGTAGTTCACTCCCTTGGAGTGGAAGCACCGCAGCATGGAGAGGGTGTGCTTGGTCATGGCGTCCCAGACGTGGATGGAAGGCGTTGTTCCTGCAGGCGGGGGGGGGGGGGGGGGGTGACAAAGCGCTCAGGCTGGGGAGCCGCCGAGCCGGGGCAACCCTTAGGTTCCCGAGAAAGTCTTTAAGGCCAGCGTTCGGGGCCTGAGGGACCTACAGCCTGACCCGCCAGAGGCAGAGACAACAGCGAGCATCTGCCGGGCTCTTAGAGACGGGGACCCAGGGCCCGGGTGCCCAGCGCGCACACTGGTGGGGGAGTCGCCAGGAGACGGATGAGGTCAACGATTGGTATCTGCCGCTCGGCCAGATACAACCAGCAAACGCGGCGCAGCGGCAGGACTTTGCTGTGCAGGTTCAAACTACTCCCCACGGGCCAGCCTTACCTGGGGCCTCCGCCACGGCACCTGCGTGAGGTGGGCAATGGCAGTGAGGGAGCGTCGGGGGGAACAACAGCTACAGTCAGTCACGTTTCAAACAGGGAAGCACTCAGCACCAGCATCAGAAAGTTTCAATTTAAATTTAAAAATGGACATGGGCTCCATGCAGACAAGCAGGAAGGTATGTTTGTGAACACTGCCCTGGAGATGACAAAGCTAAAACACACACACACACACATGCTTTTCACAAATGTGAGTCAGGTCACATTGGTTGTGGGCCGTTTCCCAGGGCACAGGAGACCCGGGGACACACACTGGCATCTCTCCTGGCCAAGCACAACCACCAGGCTTCAGACATGAGGCTCTTCATTTGATCCCCTGGGTTTGAACAATGCTCACCCATCCACAGGGATGGGGGCACCCAGTGACTGGGAACTCAGCTATGGTCTGACTTCAGGGTTCCTCGGAACCACCTATCGCTGGATGTGTGAACCCAAGCGACTCAGAGGCATTCAGGGCTCAAAAAACCAACAGCAACGTCCACAAGAAAGGGTGGATGTCAGGGACCCACCCTTCCCTCTCCCAATATTCCCGCTCAGCGTGGAGGACCTTGGCTGCATCAGGACCCGCCTACCTATCTGGCTGGTGGCCACCACGTTCCTGTACTTGGGGTGCTGGTTCACCGTGAGGCAGAGGATGTCATCCGTGTGCTCCAGGTAGAAACTCTGGCTCCCTGGGGGAGAGACGTGGAGGGTGAGCGGGGGGAAGACCTCAGGGCCAGCCCACAGCTTCGCGCAGCATCTTTGGAAATGCCCTGTGAAAAGAATCAGCCCTGGGGAGACAGACCACTTTTCACATGTACACAGTCTGTTTCCGGTCTGAGAGGAGCTGGTGTCTTATCTAACACACGTTGGCTCCATTCGATCCTTCCTGCCATCCTGTGTGGGCCCAGAGCACAGTCTAAGGGCAGCGGCTTCCAGAGTCCAAAGTGAGGAGGCTGCTGGTCAAAGCGGCCACTGTAAACTTACCCTCATGCCTGAGGACGGAAGGTGAGTGATGGCACTGACATACAAGGAAACAGCACATCACTATTAAAATGAGAGGCTAGAAAATGGAGAAAATACACAGAAAATTGCAAGGCCCCCCCTCCCCGCCCCCCAAAAGACAAGTCACTATGTGCCCAGTGATTTCACTGCCTAAAAACCAATGCATGGGCAACTGCACAAATTGGGAAGAACATAAAAATTTGAAAAGCAAAAACAGGTTTCAAGATATGAAGCAAATAAGGCAAAATATTAACATCTAAATCTGGTGGTCAAGATACGGGTGTCTATTAAATTAATTTCGGAAGGCTTCTTTGTGCACTTTGTGTCTCTTTTTAAACTTTTTAATTTAAGAGTCATTTGGTTAAGTTTCGGGTATTTTTGTTTAGTGTGTAAGTATTCTCGTTCTCACTGTAAATCTAGCTACATAGTCAAAAGAAGCAAAACTTAAAAATCGGAGCTGCTAGAAAACTGATCACAGGTGAAAATGAATGAGAAAAACTCCCCTAGGCCTGGTTCTCGGGATCTCTCTGTTCCCCACACCCTCTTTCTGGCTTCTCCCCATCGCTCTCAGCCTCCCGGGTGCTGACAGCACCTTGGACACCTCTCCTGACCTTGACACCTTTGACCCTTCAAGCATGGGCCTGCCCATTTTGTAGGACTACAGGCTACCGGCCTGGAATAGAGGAATGGCTTTAAAGGGAAGAGAATGCTTACGCTGTGGGGCACCTAACGTGTGGGCACGTGCACAGAAAGGCTAAACCAAAGGCCTGGGTTCAGAGTCACCTGTGGAGAGGTTCTGGACGACGCCGGCCGCCGCGGTGTGGAAGATGATGTCGGCACCCTCGTTCAGGTAATGCAGGTTATTGCGACAGTCAAATCCTCGGTAGCCGAACACGTGGTCGAGAGCCAGCTCCTACACGCCCACCCAGAGATGAAAGCGGCCCTCAGAGGAACAGCCCGCACTGCAGGCACAGCCATGCCTCTCATGGGACTGCAGGCCCGGGAAACAGCCAACCACACACTAAATACATTCTGCTTCTGGTCCCACTGAGGATAAAATGCAGTCTCCCCCCCCCCCCCCGCCCCAACACCCCTTTTTTTAACTGCCTGGAATGCTAGGGGCACAGGCTAACACCTAGAATTATAGTGAGTTTTCTAAACAAATTAGATTTGCTTCCCAGCTCCTCAGGTGAGCCCACGTCTACGGGTTTGATGCCCTATAAAGGTTACCTAGACATTTGTCTGCGCCTTGGCAGGCATTCGTAGGGGAACTGAATGGTGGCTCCGAGATTTGCTCTGATTCCCACACACGCAGCTGGGCCTGGCAGAGCAGAATGGGGAGGCAAATGCCACACTCATTCTGTGGCTGGGTGCACGCCCTACAAAGTTTCTACAGAATTTGCATTTTCCCCCCAACAACTAGATACTGTGCTGGGTTTATAGTCTTTCTCTTCTTCCTGTCTTGTCTCCCATGACAAAGAACAGTGGCTGAGATGGATCAGACGCGCTCCTAATTCAATCTGACGCACATGTGTTGTTGGCAGTGCCTCTGTGCCAGGCGCTATGCTGGTTGGTGGGGGATGAGAGTAAGAAGTGGTGAGTTCCTTTTTTCCATGATCTCTTGATTCTGGCCTTTTCTTTCTCCAAAGCTCACCAATTGCAGACATCAGATTAATTCTCCTAAAACACCACACCATGTCCTTACTCAACAGCATCTGCTAACTCTCACTGCCTATGGGGAAAAGCCCAAATTGCTTAAGCTGGTACAATCAGCCCCTACACACATCTCCCTGTACTCCTTGGTCAGGCTGACTTATCTATTTAGCCATGTACCATGAGCGTTCCTATCTTTATGATTTTGCTTTTAAAAATATCTCTCATCTTCTCCTCCTTTCAACTTTCTGAATGTCTGCCCAGCCCTCAGTCTCCCCCGATCCCCACCCTCACCCCCTTGTGTTTCCCAGAACTGTGTGTGTGTAATTATGTAACCCCCAGTCCTAGTGGACAACTGACTCAAGCTGGGCCAGTCACATGGTTTCTCCCAGGAATTTAGAACTGGGGTTGGGTAGACGAAGGCACCATCTTGGCTTATGATGGCTTTTCAGCTCCTGGGTCTTGTCTCTCCTGAAGCTCAGCTGTATTTCCTGACCTGTGCTGGGTTCCATGATAAATCCCCCCAGCGAACGCCTTTTCCAATGAAATTTGAAGATGGATTTTTCTGACCTCTGTGAGTTCACAGTCTCGTATGGGAGACCGCTGAGCCACAAATAATGGCAGCAGGGTGTGTGGCAGGGAGCAGGCAGGGTGCAGGGGGGTTCAGGGTGAAGAGCATCAGGGAAGAGACGTCAGCAAAGAGCCTGGCAGGACCAAGGTGTGGGCAGGAGGAGTAGGAGCTTCCGATCTGAATGGAGCTTGAGACGTTCTAATCTGGGGTGTGAAAGCCCACAGTAGCTCCAGGACACTGAGCAATGGGGGTGGGGGTGGAGATTTGTGTTACAGTGAGAATGATGGGAGAGGAGCTTGAATGGTAGCGCCTGGTAACGTTCTGAACCCCGTTATTTGAATCCCAATCGGCGGGATGTGGGAATCGACTGGGTCTCAACGCCAGGGTGAAACGTGAAGTTATATTTCAAAGAGCGGACTCTGCGGGCAGCAGGGCATGAGAGAGAGAGGGACGTCCGAGGATGGGAAGAACATTAGGAGGCCTCTCCCAGAAAACAGCAGGTTACCAGCGCCACCATCCTAAGTCTCACCCACTGAGTCCACACCCCTCGCCACTTCCCGGCGTGGTGACCTTGGGCAGGGGGCCTAACCGGTCACTGAGATGCCCTGAGCTCAGGTGCTCCTTTGCAAAATGGAAACAATGCGAGTCTTACCTCCTAGGTGTGAAGCACAGTGCCTGGTGCAGGGTGAGTGCTCCAACCAGAGACAGTGAATAAACTCCCGCCCGCCCTGCGTGGTACCCGTATGGGGAAAAGGAACCAGGTTTGAAGGACCTGGGACGTTTTGGAGTTAGTACTGATAGGACCAGGGGCAGGGCTGAGGGAATGGGGCGCAGTGGGACGGGGGGACACGGTGCTGCGTAGGAGGGAGCAGGAACGAGAGCCAGCGGATCCCTGCAGGTTCCCTTGAAGGGACCTGCAGATGGTGATGTCCACCAGGTGTCAGAACACCGATACCCAGTTAAAAGCAAAAGCGCTTAACCTCCTCACCTCAACCGGTTTCTTTTTCTTGGTGATGTTGTTCTTCTGGAGTTTCTCAGGCTGGGGAGCTGCTCTGCTCACGGGTGGCCTGGAACAGAGAGGCCAGGAGAAACAGTGCTGACCAAAGGCGGCAAGCTTGCTCGTCGGGCGCGGCTCATGAAGGCCAGGGCCAGCTCCTTCCCCCCTCCCCGCCCCCAGAGGACCCTCCACCCAGGCTTATTCTGTCTCCCCCCCCCGGCCCACCTCCACCCACCCCCGGAAAAGCTTCTGACATTGAGGGTCCTGCATGAGGGGGCCTCGGTTCGCAGGCACTGAGGTGGCCGTCGGGGGTCAGTCCCTCCCTCCCGGGGCCCGGGAAACCCACGTGACTGACTTTAACACCAAAGAGGAGCCTGAGCACGAGAAGGCAGGGGCTGTGCTTCCTGAACCCGCTGGCCATGTCTCAGACGGGACGCGTCAAAACGGTTCGGAGTCAGGTAGTGAAAAAAGCACAGCATGGTGAGCAGTGGGACTTGCAAGCCAGGCCCGGGAGCCATGAGCTCAGGTCCTTCTCACCACACAAGAGGGCCAGCAGGAAGCAAGAGGTCAACAACAGAGAACCACTCCGCTCTGTCCCTCAGGGCTCCGGCCCGGTTCCACTGCTGCCATCACGGCAGAGGTTGCTTTTCCCTTCTCCGTTTTGGAGATCGGGGCCTCTCGATGTACTTCGGAGATTTTATCGTGGCGGAGCCCTCAGGGATTCTCATGGGAGTCGGCCAATTTGGGGTAACCTGGGGTTCCTTTAAATCGACCTATTGGAGTTTAGGATTCTCATGGGAGTCGGCCAATTTGGGGTAACCTGGGGTTCCTTTAAATCGACCTATTGGAGTTTAGGAAACCACGGATGGGTAGGGGAGACCTGCACCAGCCCCGCCGCACGTTCCGAATCCATTAGCTGTTGCTCTTGGGTTAGGTGAAGAGAAAGGATTATTACCTTGATCCCCTTGGCAGCAGCAAACAAAGCCAAGTGAGAAACTTAGTACAGTTTAGAGTGGCATTAGCAAGCACCTCATTCATGCACAAGCACTTTCCCAGTGAACAGACATTCCTGTGTGGCACAAACCATGCTTCCCGGGCATGCCAGCAAAGAACTAAAACAGAAATGAAAGAGTGCACCCGTCTACAAATTCAGAAAGCTCATACCCTGGCGTCTCTGGGCAAACTCTGCACTAAAGCGCCTACAGAATGGGGAGAGAAAAGGAAGCCCTGTCAATGCTTCCCACGCACGCTCTGCTCGGGGACCTGGCGGATGCGCCCGGGGACTCTGCTGGTTTGCGAGTGTGCTGGGGACAAGCGTGTTGTCGGAAAAACAACCCCGTCCTCCTGGATGGCGCTGGGAGCTATGCACAATGGATGTTTTGTTTTCGAATCAAGTTCAACTCATAATTTGGCCTAATAATTCCCCGTGTTTCTCGGTAGGGCAGCTTGCCCGCTGGACCGGTTTGCATTTCTGTGCCCGGGGGGAAAAACAAACAAGCTACCTTTATTTTCTCCGAAACTCTTCAATCAAAACATGTTATGTAATCATAAATGATCACTGGATCCCACGGCATTATCATCAGCACCGAAGAACGGGTAGCGAGCACATCTCTGCAAAAATGACACCCCCGGCTGACGGCTGACGTCACCGCCGCCAAATGGGGCGAAACCAGGAGGCGGGGGCTCGCCAGTCCTCGCAATTAGACACTTCCTTCACACTAATTATCGCTTCCCAGGACATCTGCTCTTTCTTCTGTTTTAGTGGGACTTTCAAATGAAATCCGTGGGTTTCTTCTTTCCCCTCAGAAGGTTTCAGTCATGACAAAAGCAAGCCAGGGTCTGCGATGGGCGCGCGGGGACGCTGGGACTGCAGCATGGTTCGTAAGGCAGAATCTGAGGCTCAACGCGGGGCTCGCCTCCAGGGTACACAGGGTTGTATAATATGGCACATATTATACAGCGTGTACAGAGTATGCATACAAGCACAGACACTGTGTATTAATATATACATGCGATGTGTATATATGTACACACGCCGTGGCAACCCCGCAGATGCTTTTTTTTTTTTCACCTTGATTTTCGGTTAAAAACGGAAAAGTAAAGCAATCTCAGAATGTTCCCTTCATATTCACAAGCACATGTGTACAGCTGCATCGCCTCCACACTGAAGATGAGGGGCCAAAGGGAGAAACCTGCGTGTGGCACGCTCCGCGGCCTGTGAGTCCAGGCCCTCGGCGGAGGTGGGCTCTGCATGAACGCTTAGTGCCGGATGCTCACCGAACGCCGGGGCGTTGGCAGAGCGCTGTGAGTACTTACTTGACAATTCCCTGCCTCCAAAGGAAAGCAAGTTAAAACACAATACAAGCATTAAAGGCTTCTCTCCGGGCATCTCTGAGCAGTGTTCGTAACATCAGACACGGGGAGGGACTGCCAAGCATTTCAAACACGGCCGAAGGCTGGAGGGTTAGCATTTTTCAGCGGCTCTCAGAGTCCACTGGAAACCTGGCCCTGGAAAGCTTTGCTGAGGTAGGAAAGGGCAGAGCGCATGAGAGCATTCCCTCAGGGTTCCGTCCAATGAAGTCTTTGTAGCTGGCTGTTTCCAGCTGGCACACAGGATGGGGGGGGGGGGGGAGGGCGAGGAAGCGGGTGAGTGCCATCGGGAGTCAGCAGGGACACTCAGAAAGGTTGGGTTGGACGGTAAGGGGTGGGGGTTGGAGGTGGAAGGAACCCAGACGCAAAGGGGCCTCCTGGGGCAAGTGGGGCTTTGAAGACTTCCAGGGAGACCAAGGAGCAGGAGAGCTTCCATTGGGCAAGAAATGTAAGGAGGGAGCCTGGCAAGAGAGCAAACAAATTGGATGATCCGGAGAGAGGATGATGGACTAGCTTGGGCTTTGAGAGCGGGAGAGAAGCTTTGCCAAGGAAGAGAGGGTGACGACAGGAACCCCAAGGAGAGGCCTGTGAACTCGGGCATGTGCCTGGATGCTAAGTTAGGAGGCAGCCCTATTCGTGCCCAGTGCAGGGGGTGTGGGCTGCTGAAGACCCACCGCACGCCTGGGGTAGAGTCACCACCTCGTGCCCTCATGTCCCCTACGGAAATGGCACATTCTGTGGGCAGGGAAGGCCAATCCCTGCTGTTACCTCATTGGCCAGCAGCTGGACTGCAGAAGAGGAAGCTTAGACTCCCGTGAAGATGTGGAGTGTTCCCTGACATAGGCTCTCACCCTACAAAAGGCCCCCAAGGGTGGCCAGTGCCTGGGTGCCTGCTCCTTTTGGCCTCCTCCCTGGGCTGCTGGGCGGGCACAGCATGTGCTGACCTGAGTTGTGCAGGAGAGGGTTCAGAGCCTAGGGTCCTAGGGAAGCTTCTGAAGTGACCAAGGAAGAGAGGAAAAGCAGTCACAGCCTGACAGCCGACGGGGGAGTCAGGCTTGGAAATCCAGTGAGAAACAAAGTGGTTCCAAGCAGCTTCTATAAAGAGGCTGTGGGTATGAAGAAACTCAACTATACTGAGCCAAGAAATGCAAGTTTGAAATTGTTTTTATGTTGTTACTCAGACAATGTTCAAAGTGTCGTTGGAGGAAATGTCATTATATTCCAAAATGTGCTATAAAAATGCTCCAAGAGTTTTCAAAATGTCTTGGGAAACCAAGCGACTCTTCCTCTTGGTTTTAGATGGAAACCAGTGGATGATCTGGAGACTGTTTAGAATTGTCCACAATAAAATAAAATAAAATAAAATAAAAAATAGAATTGTCCACAAACAAAAGCCATCACCCCATGGATGGGCTCAGGGGCTCAGTGAAAACCCTGGCACTCATGCCAAATTGTGTTTGCACATGTGCATCTTTCTGGGGAGAAGGGAGCATGCTTTGATCAGATTGTCAAAGATGTCTGTGGGGAGGGAGGCAGGGAGGGAACCAATGTTCTAGGATATGTCCAGGTTTAGGAAAAGTGTCCAAAGCCATGGGGGGCTCTCTATCATCAAAACCAAAGGAAGTGGATTATGTTAAATGTATTTTTATGTCTTCCAGAACCATCTGTAGAGCTGCTCAGTGGTGAACTGGAGTGGAAGGGAGTCAGACAGGAGAACTATGGGTGACCCCAGGGCCTCCCATCTTACAAATGCTCTTGACTAAAGCCTATAACGCAACCCTTAAAAAAGTGGGGATATAGTCCCAGAAATGGCCATTTTAGGCAAATATCAATTTATTTGGGTGAAAAACTGAGGGCATAAACGATGGAGTGAGGGGAACCATGAGTAAGGGAACCATTGAAGAGGCTACTATAATAGTCCAAGGGAGGGATGACAAAGACCTTGACTAATGCATTGGTTGTGGAAAAGGAAACAAGTGACGATTCAAAGAAATGTTGGTGAAACAGACTTCAAGGACTCTAACTGATTAGCTCTAATGAATAAAGGAGGAAGAGCAATTCAACCGGAATTCCAGTTTTTTGCTTGGGCATCTGGGTAGATGGTGGCACCACTGATGGCAACAGGAGAAGATTTATAAGGAAAGACGATGAGTTCAATTTTGGTGTGACAAATGTTGGATATCTGTGGGTTGGCTAAACTAGTTGGAAGTTCAACTGAGAGGTGGAACTCAAAGAGACTTAGGACCTTGGGCATCATCCCCCAATGGGTGGCATATATGAGCTTAATCAGGGTACAAAGAGAGGGTGGCCAAGGGTGAAACCCTGAGAACCAACAGCATGTGGGGGGCTGAAAGAGGAAGCAGAGACGGGACACTGAGAAGGAATGGTTGGAGAGGCAGGAAGAGGAGAGTGGATTGGACTTGGGAATTAGGAAGTCACCATGTCAGCAGAATGGACAGCAGAAGACAGATGGAATGGGCTAGAGAGTGAAGGAGAGGCTTGGTGAAACCTGGATGAGAAGGAAAAAAGGGAGGGAAGGTGAAGGTGGGGATATACATGTCAGTGTGTAAAATAAGTCAAAGGATTTTTTTTTTTTCTTGAAGAGAGCTGGATGGGGATGGGAGAGACTGAAATGTGTTTCTTGGCTTTGGACATGGATCTAGCTAAGGGGAGTGACAGAGGAGAGATGATGAGGGAGCTCGGACAGTGGGGGACCGAATAGGAGAGATTCACTTCCTCTGAGAAGAGAAGAAAGGAGGTGAGTAGTTTATGTGGGATGGAGGATGGGAGGCAAGATAGAGGAGACAGAAATGTGTATAAAAGTACAGTTCACTCTCATTGGCTTCTGTTTTCTCAGTGAAGGAGATTAGAAAAGCCATCTGCCAGGAGTGGAGGGGTAGGATTTAGGCAGAAGGTTGAGGAGGGGGACAAAGATCTGTCTGACTGCTGATTGGGTGGCAAAGGGAGCCAACCAAAGACAAGAATGAAAATCAATGAGCAGACTCTGGTGAGGCAATCTGCACGGATGTCACTTTCTAGTCAGAAGAGTGAAGAGATGGGTTGTAGGAGAAACATATGGGTGAAGAGCTAAGAGGACTGGAAGAGTGACATTTACTCAGGCAAAAAAAGTGAGGCCAGGAGGGAGCTGATGAACCTAGAAAAAAATGGTGGTGTCTAGGCACTGGATGTCATAATGAGGATGAAGAGAGGGTGTACTGAGAATGACAAATCTAAAGGAGATAAGATTAAGGTCACTGAGGAAGAGAGGCACTATGGGTAACAATGTAACCCATGGCATGGCAGGAGCTGAGGTTGACCAGTTGACTATTACCTGAACTCCTCAGAAACACGAAGTTGATAAATGACAGGAAGGAAGGGTGGAAGAAGGCAGAGCATAACATGAACTTCAAAGGAGTGGGTGGGGCTGGTTTAAAAGCATGCCAATATATTTAAACACACCTATAAAAAGCACCCTGATCCCACCTTACACCCAATAGCATCATTTCAAGGGGCACAAGTCGTGCACCCTAACAATTGCTTCTGCAAATACCTCATCAGTTACCACATCACGACCACACAACAGTAGGAGAGGCAAGGTGAATGACCCCAGTAGTATCCATTCCCTCCAACTGGATATCTCAGAAATGTCTGGAGACTGGATTAAAATAATTGGACCCAACTCTGCCACTGTCTTCTAAGAGATGTTCCCTTTCCAGAGAAAAGCGCTCACCTACTTGTGATAAGAGAGTGTGTTTGGGTCAACTGATTACACTGTAGGAATATGATTTCCTAGGTGCATAAATATTTTTTAAAAAACCTTTTATAGCACTTTACCTCTGGATTTCTATGGCCTGCCACATTTTTTACAATAAAAAGTAAGGAAACTCCTCTCTAATGAATGGCAGGTTTAATTATCCATTATGTAGACATCATTAGTTTGCTTCAAACAATAGAAAATCAAGAAATTTGAATAAAGAAATCATTTATGATGGTAACATTACATTCCCTTTAAAAATCAACTAACTATTCAACTTCTGGTGGAGTTACATAGAACTCTCACCAAACCCAGGGGCGACGGGAAGGAGAATTTAGCCGAGAGAGCAACGCTCTGGAGGAGCAGGGACCCCCTTACCCGGTTTGCCCTATGATGTGAGGTTTGAGCTTCACGTACCCTCAACATATATGCAACGGCAGGTCCCTGTACTAACTCCTGCTATTTAAGGTCACTCTATCATCACAAAGGGGGTTGAAATGCAGAATTAGAGGTTCCTCCCCATTTATTGGACCAAGCGTCAAGATAGGATAGAGCGGTTTTGACAGATCTCAGACTGGTAAACTCAGTAGCACCTGCTAGCAAGGTTGTCAGTTCTTAGCAACTCGAACAATACAAGCTCACAAAGCAGCTATTGATCAGCGGCGACAAAGGGCCTCTGTCAGGCCTGCGGAGCTGCGGAATGTGCCAGGAGAGCTGGGCCGTTGATTTGTTGACATCACCCTGGAGGGGAGCATGGCTGCTTCCTGGTGCTCACTGCACCTCAGGCAAACTTGAAATGTGAATTTACTGATTAAATAAAGCTTTTTTTTTTCTTTTCTTTTTTTTTAAAATTGAGGGCAGGTTCTCCCAGTGGATTTCTGCCCTTCAACACAATATAAACATTTAGGGAAAAAGTGGGATTACCACTAGATAGATGGTGATTTGTTTCAATTCAGGGACAGGTATCTAAACGTTTCCAATATTTTTAAACTTTGCCACCAATGAGAATATTCTCTGTTTCACTGCAAATCTGCCGACAAGGAAGCTTTGTCTGTAAAAATAGGTGTGATGGCTACAACAATACAGAATTTCCTTCTCAGTTCTTTTGACCTCGGATTACTGAAATTTAAACCAAATAAACATTTTAATTTCTAACAGACAGATGGTATGAAGATTTAAAAAAAAATCATTTAACCAAGAGCAGTCCCAGGGCCAGTTGGGACATGACTGGATTCTACACGGGGTCACACAATTCCCTACAAAGAGAAGACCACCTAAGATGCTAACAAAATGAAGGTAAAGGTTGTTGACAAAGAATGGATTTGTAGGCCATTTTGAGGACAGATTAACTTGTTTCAATATTAAGAGAAGCAGGCTAAGTAAATTCACCCACTCATCTACTCCTCTGTTTACTATGTAGTTTGTGTAAGACGCTGCGTTAGGCAGGTGGTGGTGACCATGATAGACAGTGCGGACCCTCAAGGAACCAAGTCTCCTGGAAAGTTTACAACCCAGTGGAGCTTTAAATACCTTGATGCTATGGACCCATACATTAAGGAACCGACATTAAACCTTGCCAATATTTTTAATGGGAACATTGTAAGGACTAAACCTTAAGCATCAAAGAAGGATATTAATTTTGGGGCTGAAAAAAAAACAACCCAGGTAACATTTCTTTATAAACCCATGGTGTACAGCTGTCTTTATAGGACTTCCTTTTTGCCTAAGCTCATAAATCTGTATAAATCGATTTGGAATGGATGTGAGAGAGTAGGAGAAGATAATTCTTAGGGCCTTCCTGAGTCAGCTATAAACACAGTTTAAGACAAAGTTTTGAAAACCCTAGTGCTGGAGTAGAATTTCGGGGTCAGTTCATGGGAGAACCTGTGAATTCACCCATGTGGGGACTGTCATTGCCTGTTTCCTTGGGACCCTGGGCATTTGGGAAACGGACACTGCCTGAGGCAATGCTGCCGGCTCCTGCCTTATGTAACTGTATCTGTATCTTTCCATACATTCTACAATTAAAGAGACAACACAATGTCTAACTTTTGTACTGCCATCTTTCCATTATTCACATCACTGTCCTATTGTGACCAAGCAGGTTGGTGTCAGAAGTGAGATTAAAGCCAAGGACTCCCTCACGCCCTTGCCAGATGCAGCCAGCCATTTTTCAGGTAAGTACTGGATACCTGCTGAGATTTTAAATGTGAAAGAAAATCCAAGGGAGCTGATTTTTCTTTGATTCTCACTGAGCTAACACTTTTTTGTAAATGTCACAGACTCAGAACTAAAAAAGAAGGAGGACTGAATATGTCAAAGGCTTCAAACGTTGGAAAGCAGGAATAACAAAGTTGATATAAAACTCTGTCACTAACCTTTGCTTTAAAAAGTGGCCAAGATGGAGACTGATTTCACATAAAAATTAACTGTGAGAATTTCTACTTTAATATGTGCACTAAGTATTATCCCTTATAGTCAGCTGAACCTTGTAACTTTGTCATTTAAAAAAAAAAAAAAGATATTCAGAGGACAGAAATTAAAAAATGATTTTCTAACTGTATTAAGGACCCCCCTTTCTGGAAAGCAAATAGTCTTTAATTAAGATGAAGCTTGATTGATATAAGTGTATCAAAATAATCATTTCTTGAAACTTATTTTTAGAAAATGATTGTGTACATATTACACAGCCAGGCAAAACAGCTGAATATCTAGACCAGATATATCCAAAATAAATTGATGACTGAAACTGTAAATATCATAATTTCTAAGGCAAACTACATTAAACTTGTGCTAAGACAATACAATTTAAGGGTTAAAAAACAACTTGTCTACTTCCGACTTTTTTTGTTTTTAAAGAGAGATGATGACCTTTCCCTTCTGAGATAAACAGGAGAGGCTGGCCGAAAGCCCAAGGCCTTTCTAAGGAAGGAAAAAATACACATCTGCTCAGGGTGGACTTCTGAGTTGTGGCCATAAGTTATGCAGCTGCTGTAGTGAGAAGATTGGGGGGAGGGGGGGGGGAAGAAACCTAGGGTTTGAATTTTCCCTATTGTAGTAGAAGGTAGAAAATGCAATAATAAGTAAAATAATGTTTTAAAGATGGTGTAGAAATAGAAGGGGTTAAATCCTGTTCATCCCTGGATAGATAGCAGAAAGCTGCAAGCCTGAGCATTTGTTAATAAAAGGCCTTGAAAAAATTATAGACTGCGGACTCCAGTGCACTGAGACAGCAGCAACCTCTGAATTACTGCATCCACTCAGAAAGACAAAAGATAGTGAATATTGATATGCTGATTTCCATAAAGCAAGTTCCATTTGTATTAATTTTGTATCTTGTCATTATCAACTTAGTTTTTTTTGTGTTTTTTTTTCTGAACGCAAGTCCCAGGTTTCAACAGAATATATCAAATAAAAAGCTCAATTATTACTATTCCCCAGGTAGATGGTTAAACTAAGCAGATTGGTGAGAGGAGGAGATGAGGACCATGTGTCAAACAGCAGATATTTAACAATAACTTACAATCCATGGCCCCAGCAGGTCCAGCTAGAAAGACTAATGTTGGTCAGCTCATCTAGATTTTAATGGAAGTCCATAGCCTATACTTGGGGATATTATTAGATCCTATCTATGAATAATTTTTTAAATGCCTGGTGATTCACCTCTGTGGTGACCATGCAGTTACACAGAATGCAAAATTGGGGTTGCATGATCATTTGATTCATACAAGCACATCGGATATTGGCACTACACATGTCTATGGTTGTAAATTTCTGATTTCTGGTTTTTGTTTCCTTAGTGTGAAAATAAACACCTTTGAAGATGGGCTAAAGATGTTTAAACATTATTTTAAAAACTATCTGGGACTATCACCCTGTAATGCGAATATGAAATTTCAGTTACAAAAGTCAGACTTCTCAGTGTGCTCGAGTCTTTTATAACGTGATGCTGGGGGCACCCCGACAGTGGTGTCCAGGCCAAGCCTCCTCAAAACTGTTCCACTTAAACTGGGTAAAGTTTTATTGACCTGGCTGTATTCACTGGCATCTTTAATTGGTTGTATATACACTGCTGTAATACTGGGTAATAAATACCTGTGTATCTTCAAAGGCGTTTACAGATAATAGTAATTGCTGTTTAACATTAAAATGGCCTGAGGTTCTTTTCTGTGATAACAACACCTGTTTCCATTGGGGGGGGGGGGGGACCTCAAGGAGAAGGAGCTGGGTATTTCCCACGCGCCCTTTCATATCTCCACCCTGCTCTCCAAGGCCGCCTCTGGGGACTGCACCACTGGATTCGCTTTCAGCTTCCGACTGGATTCAGCGCCAGAGAGGCACCGGAGGAGAGGGTGCACGGAGAACGCCGTCTGTTCTCCTGATACCTCCGGGCTGGGCCTCCGGCTGGTTACCTTCAGCCCTCCCCCCCAGGTCTCGGCTCTCATAATGTGGCCCACTCCTGCCGCTGTTCTCCACCTCTGGCAACAGCTTCCTCCCTTCACCCCTCCTGGCCCAGGTACGGTAATGGCTTCCAGCTGTTGCTGTCCCCAAGGCTGCCCCATCCCCATTGTTGCCCTTATTATTGCTCAGACCTTTGTTAATCGTTCCTTCTCCTTCGTTAAGCTCTCCCCAAACTACTCCCTTTCAGAGTATTTCTCTTTTTCTTGCTGGGGCCTCAACTGCCACAGAGTTCAGGCCAAACTTGAAAGATTTAAGATTATTCCTTTCCCTGTCTACTAGTTTTATGAAATGCTATTTCAGGTACTACGTGTCCTATGTTTTTGTATTCTATGAAGCCAACGTTCGGGAACTTGAGCCAAGAATCAAAATGAGAGAAGAGAAAGGTCTCTGAAGTTTTGGGCCACACCATCCAATGTAATCTTCAGAAATACAACATACCACATGGTGCAGTCAAGACAGCAAAAAACAAAACACAAAAACTCCCATTGAAACAAGGCTAAAAAGAGTTAAATTCAAAAATCAACATAACTTGAAAAAAGAGTATTTTTTTTCTATTTTAGTCTACAATAATTTAAGCAACCTCGTCTAGCGGTTATGGGGAGCAAAGCAATGCGCACTCGATAGAGACCAGATTCCATGCTTAGGACAGGAAAGCCAAAGACAAGTGTGGATCTCTTGTCAAACAACAAGGACAATTCCAGAAATGTACGCAGGTGTTATACCAAAGCCACACACACCAACCCCAAGAAGGCTCAGTTAAAAACTCAATAGTGACAAGTTAGACATGAAACAATAACAAGCCATTCGTTATAATCAGTTGAGCCTAAAAGAGTTATACATACTATTACTTCAAGAAACAAATAATATAAACCATGCTTTAAGAAATGAATATATACCAATAGTCATCAATTAACTTGTGCTCAGTTTACCATAAAAAATGAGGTTAGAAGGAGTGAAAAATGACTTCTTGATTTAAGAAATAAAATCCTGTTTTTTAATTGATATGCCTTCCCCTGGCACTGAATGGGTATTCCAAGCCCATGTCTCTTGTGGTCCTTGAGTCTTTGTCCCCCATTAGTCTTATGGGCACATGCTTGGGTGTTTAGAAAAAGCACCCAGATCCAGGCAGGTATCTGCAGCTACACACAGACAGGAACAACAAGGGGAAGGTCAAGCAGAGCCTCGGGCCTGGAATCAGCAGGGCTTGATGTGGTCAAAGGGAGCGGTCCTGAACATTGCCCGGAGAACCTGGGTGCTGCCTGGCCTCATGTGGTCTGAGGCCCCAGCCATTCTCTGGCTCGGCCTCTCTCTCACTCCTGGGACACTGGAGTCCGTGGAACCCAGTCTGTACCCTAGGTGAGCCCTCTGCTGACTGATCGTTAGGAGCCCTCCCTGCCCCAGGGCTCCTGCCCCACCTTCCCTTTCTCCTCCTGCTTTCTCACAAATTCTCTGAAGGCCCTGCCTTGCCTGGCACCCCTTTGTCTTTTCTCCCGTTCAGAGCTGCCTACAGTCACATCTCTGAGGTTCAGGCTCCCCTAAAATTACCGACAATGACTGGTGGACACGCTTGTTCTCAGTTCTGATTAGGGTTTGCCCCTTGGAGGCTGCTAACTCAGACACCATTCACGGTTCCTCCTCTGCTCACCCCTTCCTGCTATGGCCTGCTTTGCTCCCAGCATGCTGTGCGGTGCTCTTTGCTTTCAGCCCCAGTGGGAACGCATGCTGGTGTAAGTTATCAGAGACACTGCTATGTACAGAAAAGGCTTGATTATTCCTCTGGACCCTGTGTTTATCTTAAAATTGTGTTCTTCACAACATGTTTTCTTCACTATACCCTGGTGTGAATTTTTTTTAATGCAAATCAAGTACTAAAATAACTCCCCCCCCACACACACACATATCTCATAATACTATGAAGCACTTTTTTTCTTTTGTATCAATAAAAAAAAAAAGCCAATCCTGTGTATGCTATGAAGAAGTTTTCAATCTGGCGTATTGAAGAAAATGAGGAAACTTCAAAATTCTGGATTTTAAGATAGAAAATTCTTCTCAGGGTCATCTCTACCTTCACCTCGTCCACCTCTCCCTGCATTGAGCGGGTATGAGATTTTTATAGACCTGCCCAGAGACACACCGAGACCAGGAAAGGTTCAGAGGAGCCTCACTTTGGGTTGGAGATCAGCTGTAGTGTTTGGAAGTAGGCATTTGGTTAGATTACTAATCTTAGGGGCCATTCTACAAGCACTGGCTGTAGACATCGTCCACAGCAACCTTGGAATAATAGCCAAGTCAACTCATTACATAATGTCATGTGAAATTGGAAAGATTGGGCAATTTTCTTTCAAAAGAATGTTTAATTTATGCCAAATGTTTTTGGTTTTTTTTAAATATATATTTTTATTGATTTCAGAGAGGAAGGGAGAAGGAGAGAGAATCATTGATTGGCTGCCTCTTGAACACCCCCTACTGGGGGATTGAACCCACAACCCAGGGCATGTGCCCTTGACAGGAATCGAAACTGGGACCCTTCAGTCCCCAGGCCGGTGCTCTAACTGAGCCAAACCGGCTAGAGCTGCCAAATGATTTTTCAAGTAGATTATTTAAGTGGAAGGCTTATTCATGGACATATTCATAGTGCATATGGTTCTTTTTTTCTTGGTTCTTAATATTAGTCCTTTACATTTATTGCCTCTTTTCAAAAACTACATTGCAAGCAAAATAAACTATAATTTACAGACTACTGCAGAAATACCTATATAATTTTTTTTAAAAAAAATCAAAAGAGAAGTCTGAACCTTTGTGGTAGCATCTGGCAAAGATTCTAGGGAGGAATTACGGTTTTTTCACATCAGATTCAATCTTCTTGCCTGCAGCACACCCACCCTTTCTCAACTGAAGCAGGAGGGGAAGTGGCATTTTATCTCTTTGTATGATAAGTCCTACCTAATAGCAAAAGGTGCTATTATTAAATAGTTATTATTGGGCAGAAAGCCATACTGAGTGCAAAAAACAACTTGAGTCTCATCAACTACAGACATCAGGGTATCCATCAATGTGAAGAGCCCATAGAGAATTCTTAAACATCTAAGATCCATGAAATTCTCTTTAAGATGTTAAAAGTCATTATCCAATACTTATCTTCCCTCCTATGAATATGGCAAATTAAGTAATAGTAGTACATTTAAACAAAATTTTTAAACAAATGATAGAACATTTGATAATTTCTCTTATTGATTACAATAATAATTTACAAATAACACATCAAAAAGGCCTAAAATAATACCAGCAATTTTCCTTCTCCACAGAGGATCCAAGACAACCAAATCAATAGGCCTGGAATTGCCAAACACACCTGAACGAATGTGGGCAGGCGAAGACAGTAAGAGAAGGTACACCACGTGACACAGAGTAATGCGCAGACTCTGCTTAGAATGGAGGATTACTGTCACACCCACAAATATTCCCTCCTGACCCCAGAAGCCCGCCCTCCCTCCTACCTGTCTAGTCAGCACACCCATCCCATTCAGGACATCCTCTGGCTATCCGACATCCCCTCTGGGCAAGGGAAGCCTCGTCCAACCCACTCTCATGTCTGTTCAAGTCATTCCATAAATACCTTTGGCAAAGAGTAACCCACCCTTTGCCATATATTGAGGGCTGTGGGCAACTTTTGCCAAATTCAGCTCATGTGCAGGTTAAGACTCTGTGCATACACATAAAAGACTAGCTTAGGTAGCAACTTGGAGGGCAAAGAAAATGCACTGTGGTTTACACGAGTCTCTCGTCGACAGGTGTGATAAATGCCAACAAACCTGGCGACGCCATACCTTTCTTCCATGGAAACCTCTTTCATCTGCTGGTGTGGTTTGGTGCCCTCCATTTCCCTGATGCTCACGGCATAGATCTTGGTGGTGTAATCAATAGCCTTTTCTCTGGCAACATCACTGTCATAGCCTCCAACGACAGAAAGATGGGGAGAGGAGTTGGATTGCCACGGCTCAGGAGGGGGTGGGGAGGGAGGTGCGGGTGGCACGCGGCTGTTGGGACTCACCTCCATCCTCTTCGGCGTCGGTGTCCGACTCCTCGCTGTCCACCAGCTTGCTCTCCTGCGTCCCCACAAACTCCCTGGTCCAGATCATCAGGGCCGTGTCGGCGCCCCCTACCGTGAGCAGCACGGAATCATTGTGCAGCCACCTCACGTTGGTGACATGGGCGCTGTGCCCCACGTACTTCTTGAATCGCGCGTGCTGGCCCTGTGAAGCCAGAAACTGGCCATTACCCCATCGGGAGCCCCGCTGCTCCTGTCTCCGGGTTATCTCATCCACGTTATTCTCTAGAGTGGCTTCTACTGGGTACGAATGAAAACATTTAAGCAGCAATTCCCTTACCTTCCTCTAGCCTGTAAGCTCTATGAAGGCAGGGAACAGGTCTCGTTTCCCCCTAAAACATTACCTGGCTCATCACAGGTCCCCAGTAAATAATTTGTAAGGGAACAAGTAAAAATGTTGGACTATAGAAGTTATTTCTGGGAGCGTAAGGAAGTATAAGAAGCTTGTTTTTGTTTCTCTCAAATATCAAATGTGGATTCTCCCCAGGGCTCTGGCATAAAACCCTGATTGCGAGTCTGGCTGACATTTGAGATCAGAGGTGTCCTCCCAGTCACTCCCCACAGTGACTTTTGTACCACAGCCCAGACTGGGGCTGATCAGCAAGGGACTTCTAATCCTGGGGCCTCAAGTAAGATTTGAAACACACACACACCGGTTTCTGCCATGGACCCTGGAAACAATTTCTGACACTAGAAACACTCGACTAATGGATTTAAAAACAAAGTAAGCTGCTTTTCAACAAACACATTCGAGTCAACAGGACCCAGGTTGTTAGTAATTTCCGAGAGCTCTTCAGAGTGGCGCGCTCAGGCCCCGCCAGGCTTATCCCAGGAGGGGAAGGACAAGTGAATGTGAGCGGTGGCCGGCCTGCCCGCCCGCCCGCCCCGCCCGGGGCAGCCCTGACAAGTGATGGGGATTTGCAGCTGACATCAGACGCCGGCTTGCATTTCTGGCTCAGGAGCCAGAGTCTGGCTGGCAAAAACAGCTCCGGCAGGAACCATTTAAAAAGGGAGAGTTTTTCCATCCTCTGGCAACTCCCGGGGAATACCTCCCCAGTGTGGGAAGCTGCATGTCCTTTCTGAAGTCCTGGGAGGGCCGTCAGTGCCCCAGAGGAACGCTTTATTCAATAACTGACAAGAGGCTCCCAGAGGGGTTTGGACCGGCGCCCTGGGGAACCTAAAACCGCCACAAGCAGGCAGCAGGCAACAGGTGCAGGGGAGTGTGTGACTTTAAAAGACTCTTGGTCGGATCGCTCTGGATTTGGCCGACCCTACCTGACAGCAGAGTGGGCCCGCCCACTCGTCAGCAGAGTGCTGAGTCTAGAGGATGAGGGAAGCAGGCAGGTGGGCAGCATTTCCAGGAAGCCCTCCAGAGCCACTAGCTTATGACGGGAACAGGCAGAGCCAAATAAGGATTTCCCCTGGGAACCACCGTGCGACCAGATGAGACCCAGAGGCACGGACGCGAAGGGGACAGTCAGGGTGGCAGCCGCTGTGAGTCCTGCCGGTCTTCCTGCTGGAAGCAAGAACCAAGCCATTATGCAAGCTGGGTTCTTGAGAGAAGGAGAAAGTAAGAGAATTTGAGAAATGCCTCTCCATACTCACTTACATGAAGGAACACGGGGTTTTTAGATGGGGGTGGAAGATAGAATCCAAAAGGAAAGGTGGGGGCGGGGGGCGGGGGGAGGAGCAGAAGGAATATCCTAAGATGATCAATCCGAATCTTTGCAGAGGCAAAGAAAGTGGACCAAAGAGGTAAGAAAAAGGGAACGTTTCTGAGTCAATTCCAGCAAAGGGTGATTCAAGATTCTCACAACAGGAAGCAGGATTACTGCTCCATGGAACAATTAAAAGGAATTCACTGTTCTCGGAAGGTTCCAGGAAACCAGCTGCTCCCCGGGAGGAAGAGGCGGGCAGGGGTGATTGGCGGTTCTCTTAGGGCCTATGGGAGCAGCCTCCTGAAGAGCTGGCACGGCCAGTCAGATGCCCTGTCCTTCTGGGTCATCATGCCAGATCCGGCATTTCTGCTACAGCCATCAGGACTCACTACCACGACTCTCCTCTTCCACCAAATTCTGAAAGAATGGAGAATCTGCCCCGGCCAGAGTGGCTCAGTTGGTTGAGCATCATCCTGTGCACCAAAAGGTCACCAGTTCGATTCCTTGTCAGGGCACATGGCCAAGTTGTGGGCTGGAGTGTGTACAGGAGGCAACAGATCAATGTTTCTTCCTCACATTGATGTTTCTCTCCCTTCCTAAGAAAATCAATAAAAACATATTTTTAGCTTTAGAATGGAGGACATGGTGATATTTCAAACTCTCCAGTCTAGTGGAAGGGCATAGCTTTGAAAAAGAAGGGCAGATATGGGAAGCAATCAGCGAGCTATATAGATGGTGTCGAAAGACAGAACTGAACGTGGTTTAACTGGGAAAATGGGTGGGCTCTGGCAAAGGAGAGTCTATCTCGTGGAGGCTGGAAACCATGTGATTGTCAGGGAACTAATAATGTCATCACAGAGATTTTAAACTATGAAACTGAATATATAAGTGTAGGGAGCCTCGGACTGACCTGCTGGCAAAGTCGCAAACAAGTCCCAGCTTGGAGAGCACAGCCCTCTAAGCATAATTAAGCTTGATCTTGTGACTGTTCCCTAGATCTTTCCTGGGTAGCTAATGGGCTAAGGGAGGTGCAGCAAGTGCTGCCAAAACAAGTGAAACTTATAAGAACATTGTAAATTACCTTGTTTACCTCTGACTATAAAATAAACCATCAGCTTACAGTCTGGATCTGTTCTGTGGCCTCAGCCAGGCACAGAAGATCCACCTAGAGCCTAGATCCAGCTTATTCTCTTTGTCTGTCTTTTCTTCATCCTTCACCGGCCCTCCCTCAGGCTCGCGGAACCCTTGGCTGTGCTGGCACGGCACATATAAGGACCCATGATTGTCATGAAAGAAAAATGCTGGGAAGACATACCTAGTAACTCATAGGAAGGGAGAACAAGGAAAAGGGCCAAGAAGAAGATATCACTTTAGAATCTAACAAATGGAACTTGATCTTTGGACACAAAGAGATATGTGTGGTGATTAGATCTCATAGGTATCACCAACACTTGATGACATGGAGCTCAATGCTAGAATATTGCAATGGGATGCTGTCTTAGTCTGGTTGGGCTTCCATAACAAAATATGACATGCTGGCTTAAACAACAAATTTATTTCCCACCGTTCTGGAGGCTGGGACATCTAAGGTTTGGTTTCTGGTGAGAGCCTTCTTCCTGGCTTATGGACACCATCTTCTCACTGTGGGCTCCATGGCCTTTCCCGGGTGCATTGGTGCATGGAGAGAGAGAATGTGCTCTTTGGTGTCTCTAATGAGGGCACTAATCCCATTGGATCTGGGTCCCACACTTATGACTTTATTTGGCCTTAATTGTTTTTCTAAAAGCCCTGTTCTCAAATATAGTCACACTGGGGGTTAGGGGTTCAGCATTTGGATTTTGATTGGGACACATTCAGTCCATAACAGATGGTGAACTTTGTCTAACACACCCAGAGCAGTGGGGGAGTGTAAACAGACAGGTGGAAATAGTCATCAAGTTGGGTCTATGTATTTGGAAGGAAAAGTGTGCCAGAAAATCATATTTTAAAAAAAGAGGAGGAAGAGAAGTGATACTATCAAGGAGTTTATTAGCCAATGGTTTTCGAATGCTTTTAAATTATGAAACTATTTCTTTAACCAAATGTTACAAAGTAGTACTGAAGAATAAAAAGATAAGTAATCCAATGTAAAACAATGGACAAAAGATCTGTACTTCACAGATGGCCAATAAGCAAATGAAAAGCCCTCAGCATCATTAGTCCTCAGGGAAATGCAAATTAAAAACATAAAGCCCTCATACTACCTACACCCAGGACAGCTAAATTTCACAAGTCTGACAACACTGATGTTGGCAGCTAGAACTTGCTTATATTTCTGGTGGGAATGGAAAATGGAAAAAGATCTGGCAGTTACTTAAAAAGTTAAACACACATTTTCTCCTATGACCCAGAAATTCTACTCCTACGTATTTACTTAAGAGAAAGAAAACATATGCCCACAAAGACTTGTCCATAAATGTTCATAGCAGCTTTATTATAACCGAACAGTGGAAAAACCAGGTGTCCATCGATAGCCATGTGGATAAACAAACTACTGTATCCATACAGTGGCATTCCACTCAGCTATAAAGATATGACTGACTGTTCTTACCCACAACAACATGCAGGAATCTCAGAAACAGCATCTGAGTGAAAGAAGCCAGACACAAAACAGCACCTACTTGACTATTCCATTTCCATTCATGTGAAGTTCTGGAACAGGTACAACTAATCTATGATGAAAAACACTGGAATATTTTTTTTCATCTGAGGGTAGAGATTGGCCTGGAAGGAGCATGAGGAAACTTACTGGGATGATGATAATGTGCATCTTGACAGGTGTTTGGATTACGTAGGTGTGTTTGTCTAAGTTCATCAAAAGGAACCTTAACACTTGTGCATTACAACTGTATATAAATTTTACCTAAAACATACCACAAATAAACGTTGAACTCTAGGTAATGATATGCATAGTAACTCATTAGGGGTAAGTATCCTGATGTCCACAATCTACGTTGAATTGTAGACTCTAGGTGGTGGGGTTCACTGTATCATTCCTTCACCTTACCTGTATGTTTGAAATTTTTTCTAACAAACTGTTGTAAAAAAAATATCTTACACAGAGAATCAACATATGAAATACAAAACACAGTGACTAGTTGAAGCAGAGGTGGGGCCCCAGGCCCCTCCCACTGCCCCCTACTCTGTTTCCTGGGGTGGTCCCTGAGGAACCTCCCTGGAACTCTGGGAGTCTGAGGAATACAGGGTGACATTACTATAGACAGCACACGTGGTGAGGCTGGGATGGGGGTGATGAATTCCAGGACCAACAATAAACCTAGCCCTGGAGCATGATGCAATAGCATTTTGGGGATTTCAGCTATCTGAATATAGGCCCAAACCTTAAGTCTACTAATGCCAGGACAAGCCTAATTGTTCTGCTAGCAGTCTCATTTCAAATAATGTAAAAGTAGCCAGGAAAATTGCTACATAAAAGGGAATTCTGATCAAATAGGAAGAGCTGGTAACTGACAGTGAAGTGTTGATCACTGGGAGTGAATCTCAGAAAAGACCACCAAAAATTATTTCCTAACCAGATATTAACGAATGAACGAGGAGAGAGGAAGGCATCTAAAGATACCCAAATGGCTGTGGAGGGAACTGGTGTGTTCAGGTAAATGTACAAATGAGAAGAGGAGTGAAAAACAAGGATGAATACAAAAGTCTTGCACCGACAACTTTGATACAGTTTTAGAATATTAAAGTAAAAAGCTAAGAAAACTGAAAAGGAATTTCTGTATATAAGGCTAATAAGAAAAATACAGAAACACTAGGAACACTTTTTAGATCAGATGGTTTAATATGAACAGAAAGCAGACTGATTGCCTTAAAGAGAATGCTCTTCAAACCAGGAAGGACAAAACAGAGCTCATGTACCTGAGTACAGGTACCTTGCAATGTGACCACAGAAGTAAAATCAGGAATGCCCAAGGAGTTTAGAAGCCAGGAGAGGCGACATCGAACACAAAAAGGCTCCTCTATCTAAAAGGGAAAACAAGTGGACTCTGGCAAATATTGATTCATGAGTTGATGCAATCTCTGGAAAATTCTAGCGTGAATTATTACACAGAAGGTCTTATAAGCACTTGGAAAAGGAAGTAATGATTACTGGGCAGCAACAGGGCTTCACTGTGAACTAACCCCACGTTTTCCAGGTTGGTTTGTTGGAAGGGGAGATTAGGGACCCCAGAGACACACTCAATCTGGCTTTTCGCAAGATTTGTGCCAAGTCTGTAGTGATGTCTTGTTGCACTAGAGAGGGAAAGGTGAGGTCCAATACAGCACAATCAGATAGAGGTAAACGTCTGTTTCTGACTGAAGAACTGAAATTAAATGTGTGCACTAACAACAGCATGTCAGATTGAATGGGGGCTCCTGGCAGAGGCAGTTGGGTGTTCTAGTCTGTATTTTTTCTTTCACATGACTTAGAGCTCACACTGGTGAAATCACAGGATGACATGAGGCTGGAAGGGAAAGTAAATACTCTGAGAAAGTATTTAAAAGATGTTGACAGGCTGGAACAATGAGATAAAATGAACAAGATAAGTCTTATTTGGTACAAACATGAAGTTCTGTCCTCAGAATTTAGAAAGTCAGTTGTGTATGATGGGGGTTATAACCTAAACATTTTGGGCAATGATGTCTATGATTCGATTATATAGGGTGGCAACCAAGAGCTGATGCCATTTTAATTTAATTTAAAACAAATATAAAATCAAGACAAGAAGATGAAAGTCCTCCTGTACCCTGAGCTGCTCAGAGGACATCGGAAGCACTGAGCTCAGTCTTAGATGAGACAATCTGAAATGGAATAAAATGGAGTGTGCTTCCAGGGAGGGGCAGCTGGAAACCACGTCACACAGGGAACGGTGAAGACCTGGGGATGGCAGCCTGGCGAGAATGAAGCTCTAGGAAGTCAAAGGTGGCCCTCCTGTGTATGAGGCTGTTAGAGGACCCGAGTCAACCAAGGATGATTCTGAAGGCAGAACTTTGGCTAAAGAGAAAACATTTCCGTTCAAGATAGAACAGAAACGTTTTTAACAACTGGGACTATTTTCAATGAATGGGATGCTTCGGGAGGTAAGGAGTTCTTCATCTCGGGAAGTATGCCAGTACATGTTAGAAAGACACGGGTCCAAGAGGTTCTGAAGAAAATTCTTACATGCCGTTCTGTGAGGTGTTGGATTTGATGACCAATGAAGGCCTTTCAAGGAGAAATCCAATGCCACAGACTGACTCAAATTAGTAAACATACCATCATGAAGCTTGGTATTTATACAGCATACATAACGACGGCACTGTAGACAACATTGTTGATGGGTAGGCCTTCAATGTTTAAAAATCCGCTTAGGTATGGTACGTAGATTTGGGATGCTTAATGAGACTGAGCAAGTATATATATAATAAAGTGCAATATTACCTTGACAGGATACGAAAAAAGCTTGACGAACCCGAAATCATCTCCAGTGGCTAAGAGGGAGCAGTCTTTGGTGAGACTGGCAGCGTTGACGTCGGTCACATCGCTGTGTGCGGGCCAGATCCCTTCGCAGGTGGGGCCCAGGACGCAGGTCCACGTGTCCCACTCTATCTTCTCAATCTTAAAAAGAAGGAAAAGAAAATTAATGTATTTTTTGCACAGCCTAGAGATCTTTAGTTTTGTTTAAGAGGAACCATTTGAGGCTGAGTTAGCGCTAAATGATGACTCCGCCCACCTCAGGCACCTGTGTTGGGTGCTGAGGTACACGGTTCTAAGTTGCATTTTAAAGTGCTACATGCATTGTCTTAATCAACACTGCAGTCAAATATCCACAGTCTTCTCTAGATAAGATGAACATTTTGGGAATTATGGAAATCCGATGCTAACATTCTCTAGTTCTTACCTAGATATTTATCATTGTACTAGAGGCCCGGTGCACAACATTCGTGCACGAGTAGGATCCCTAAGCCTGGCCGGTGATCAGGGCCCATCAGGGCTTTCCTCTGGCCGCAGGCAGACACCCGGGACCTGGGCTTCCCTCACAGCCCTGGCTTTGTCCGGAAGATCATCTGGAAGAATGTCTGGTCTAATTAGCATATTATGCTTTTATTATTATAGATTACTATAGATAAGCCATATAAGCTAGATCAGGGTTTCTCAGTGAAAGCACTATTGACATTTCGGGCCGCACAACCCTTTGTTGTCAGGGGCAGTCCTGTGCATGGTAACATGTTTAGCAGCATCCTTGTCCTCCACCCACAGGATGCCAGTAGCACCCCCTCCCCAAGTTGTTCCCAGACATCCCCAATGACCCTGGGGCCCTTGCTCCCAGTTGAGACCACTGAGCACACTGATCAATGAGACTGATTATTTAGCAAACTATTTTAAAAAGTTACAAGACATAACTTTATTTTTTATGGAATGCTTCCTTGGAGGAAAGAATAATCAGATTCTGCAGCTAGCTTAAAATTTTTTATGCTCTGGAGAGACTATCTGAAGAGCTGTTCATACTGATATGAATGTACAGCATTTCGGGAAGCCTTATAACATGAATTTACCTCTTATGCGTATTCTTTTACATAATAATTGTTCATCTATATCAAGTTGCATCCTCTCCCCCTCCCCCCCATCATTTGGTTAAACTGCACTTTATTTTAGTGTACTTATTTGGGGGCACTGGAACAGGATGGGAAAATAAAGGTGAAGTGATGTAAAAATGATGCCTAATATATAGAAGATATCCAGGTAGAGTCACACACAGAGCCCTCCAGATTGGGATCACAGCTCCATGGTCTTCTTACTCTCTTGGAATCTATTTCCCTATATGTAAAATGATATCGACAAACCCTCACACAAGGCTGTTGTGAAAATTAAAATGCAGCCATATGAAGTGCTTGGCACATTCAACTAATGTTCAGGGAATGAATGACACAGTTAAAAATACCCCCTACTCGCGGCTATAAATGTTTCTCCATATGGGACAACACAAATGGATCCTGAGACTACCATGCTAAGTGAAATAAGTCAGACAGAAAAGGACAAGAAACATATGATTTCACTCATATGTGGGATATAAAACAAAAAGCAACAAATGAACCAACAAAACAAAACAAACTCAGACACAGACAACAGTATGATGCTTACTGGAGAGGAAAGGGGGTGAAGGGAGGATGAAGAGTTTAAGGGGTCAAATATATGATGATGGAGGGAGACTAGACTTTGGGTGGTGAATATACAACATAATATACAGATGATAGATTATAGAATTGTACACCTGAAACCTATATAATGTTATTAGCAATCATACCCCCAATAAATTTATTTTTTTTAAAGTTAAAATGAGGACTGATCAGAGGTGAATAAATTGGAATTGGGGGTGTGAGACCAATTGATCAGTAAACAATTTCCATTAATACATTGTCCTCATGTACAAAAACTTGTTTTCCTTTAGAAATGAGGAAAACACTATGAATGTGTGTGTGTCCAATTATCTCCGGGACTACTTGACAATACTGGGATAGTTTATATTACTGGCAAACTGAAGAGAGAGGCAGGTGTTTATCCCTCAGTAGTGTACTTTTATCCACTTTTCCTCAAAGGAAGCAATATTTCCTTTTCTTTCATCAAAGTTTACATTGCCAATACATAAGTCAGATTGTCTCCCAGGACTAATAGGACATTCTTAGAGCTCAGATGGGCAATGACCTTTTGGCCATGAGGGTCATTCTCTGGAAGCACTGTGCAGCTAGCTTTCAGGAAAGAGGCAATTTGTGGATTCAAACATTTTATCTAGGCTTTGATTTCAACAATTAAAAAGTATGTATGGACCTAAGGACATGAGGAAAACAAGGGAAAAAAAGTTTGATAAATCAGGATAGCCAGATCGTGGATAGCTTTTGCTTTGAAAGATCATTTGTCTTGTTATTGTTGCAGAAAATATTACAAATAGTAAACATTGAGAAAGTATGTTTCAAAAATTTACGTTTATAAGAAGCTTTGCACAAAATAACATGTTGAATGGGATGAACAGAATATGTAGCATCTAAATGCTAAGAATATGTAGGATCTTAGTCATTGTCATCAGGCACAGAAAAATTAAGGAGAATTTTAACTGTGCATTGCTACCTCACTGGTATCGGAAATCCATAAATCCCCAGAAAGCAGGAAATCAGACTAAGCAACCAGATTTAAGAAACTATCAAGCATAAAGGTACACTAAATGTAACCCATATTAGTGGATAACAACTGATAGGTTTTATTAAAAATATAAATATTTAATAAAATATTTAATAAAATAAAAATATTAGTGGATAAGAATTGATTGATTAAATCTTCATGAAATATATATTTTAAAGCTTTGTGTAAACTGTTACCTCTGAAGGTCTTATTATATGCCGTTTGCCTCTTGGAGCTTCAAAAAAGAGTTGTTCTTTGGCACCCGAATTAACTTGCAATAATTTTCCTGTTATGACAGAATGAAGTAGAGAGACGATTAAGCTCTTTACTTATTTCTTTTATTATAAAGTGGCTGCAACTATTTTTATTCATTTTAGTCTAAGTTTCATGAATTGAGTAAATACATGGTAGATATTCCAGAAGTAAAGGCAATTACATGCCATGGTGCAAATCCCAAAGCTATGATTTTATTGAATATGGACCTCATAAAATCTGACCTTGAACATCCTTCAAGAATAGAAGAATCATGTTTGCTACGCTTTACTCTGTTGCACTGAAAGTAGCCATTTTTCCAAAGCCTGACAAAATCCACTTTTTGCTCTTTTTTTCTGTTGCCTCCCAGCAACGATGTAGTCAGAGCAGACTGCTTTGGCAAGAATTATGGCATCGGAAGTGAGAGCCTTGCCTCAAGGATTCACATTTACTCCAGTCTAAGTTCTCAATGTGCCCTTTCAAGCTTAGAAACAGGAAGATAAGGACACACAAAATAAACTACGAATGCTCATTCCCCTCTCCTCTCCCACCTTACTTGAAAATTTGTAGAGAAATCCAAGACTTTCCCAAAACAAAATGTTCAGCAAAAATAGTCTTTCACTGTGATATAAATGTATAATCTTGGGTTCATTTTGATTAACGTTGAAAAAGATAAGATTTCCTACTTTCCCTCCAACCACATCAATAATCCTTTATGGCTTGAAATTTAAATGACAAAAAAGAGATACACTTTATAGTATTTCTTCAGCTTGTATATACATACACACATAGTATTTCCCCCCTTTCTGTTTTCCCATAACTGTTTATATATAGTAGACTTAAAATGTCCTTCTTGGAAAAATACCAAAATAAGAACCTTGTGGGGTTTATGTCATGTTCTTTAATGGTCAGGTGGACACCACCTAGGTCTAAGATCTCGAGTGGCTAACCTTCAGAGTTGTAGATCTATTTCTAAGTGACTCGTTAAAAACAAGGCTCTCCTCGCCCTGGCCAGTGCGGCTCAGTTGGTTGGAGTGTCATCTCGGGCACCCAAAGATGAGAGGTCCGATCCCTGGTCACGGTGCATGCAGGAGGCAACTGATCAATATTTCTCTCTCACATTGAGAGAGAAATTGTGTGTGTGTGTGTGTGTGTGTGTGTGTGTGTGTGTGTGTGTGTGTCTTCCTCCCTCCCTCTCCCTAAAAAATAAATTTAAAGCTTTTTGTAAAAAATGATAAAAATAATAAAAACAAGGTTCTCTTAGTTCATAACTGAAAACCTCAATCGTTCATAATTTGTTGAGTTTAACACGGTGGTGAGGGGGTTTTGACTTAGCTGTGGGGAGCAAGTGAATTTGAAAATGTTTCCACTAAAATGGGCATTTTCCTGACCTTTTGGCTGAACAGATACACAAATGAGAAAAGGGAATTAAATTAGCTTTGGCTATTTAGCATTATAAGAAAGTGAGTAACCAATATTTTTTTCAATGAGCAAATATATATTTTAGGACTCTCAAGAGGGATTGCAAGTAACAAAGGACGTGGAAAAGGATTCAATAAAAACATTCTTTGAATATAGCTAATTTTAGAAGATTTTTTGGCCACAGGATACTAACAGAACTCAAAGGATTCCAATTCTCAGATGATCCTAACAACTCAGTTTCAAAGATCACACTTAGAAAAACAAACCAAAGACTTTTAAAATAGCTCAGCGAAGTCCTTTAGGGTTGTAAGAATATGAGAGAATCTAAACACCAGAGAGCGGTATGAGAAGTGCTTCGCAGAACCGGAGACACGTGCGGGGACCTGCCCAGCCCAGGTCCCCTCCCCGAGAACTGCCCTCCACGTGACCCAGAGGCCGAGCTGGACAAACTCTCTCCAGGAAAACTGGAATCTGGAGGCTGACTCAGTGGGTGCCGTGCTGAGATTAGAAGCGAGCTTTGGGACTGAGGGTGGCATTCTGGGGCAACAGAGAGTAGGCCGCATGCAAATGATAAGGGAAAGCCCGTCTGTGCAGACAGAGGGGCCAAAGGCAGACACTGAAACACGGCAGGAGAGGAGGGGAGAGGACCCGCCGGCCTGGTTTCTGGGTTTTCCAGTTCATTCCGAAAGCCAGTTCCTAGGCAGATGTTGGTTCCTGTTATTGGAGTCTATGCCATATGCCTATGTCTCTCCATAAACTCATCCTTTATTATTATTTTAAAATTGAAGCTGGATTGAGAAGGTTTCCGGTTCCTTGCAACCCAACGACATGAAGGAAAAATAATTTTTAAGTCAACTATTCGTGTTAGGAAGGTGGAATTATGGGTGTGTATTTCCCCCTCAATTTTCTTTACTGCTATTATTTCATTGTCCTTTTTTTTTTTAGGCATAGAGGAAATATGTAGGTCACCGCTTCTTTTCCCACTGCCTGCTGCCGTGTAATAACTACTGAAATATTCTGAGGACAAGAGCAGAAACAGAGCAAAATGTTGTATAACCCATGTATAGATAATTCACCCCTGAACAGAATAACAGTAACCCCATTCTTTCAGAATCCTCACATTTTTACTCACTAGAAATGTCTACTCACACAGAATGAGGAAACTGAAAGATACAGATGTCCTCATTTCTAAGCAGGTACAGGACATCACACATCCTGCAGGTACACAGAGCTTTCTAGTCCACAAAACGATTCCCACACATCACCCCAGCTGGTATATTATTTACGAGTTAGAACAATCCTAAAATTGGTGCTAAATGTACCAAACATATCAGGCCATTGGCAATGAAAATGGGAATGTGATCTATGGTCGCTCAAACTGTTAATTGTTGAAAGATCGCATAGTCCCGATATCTCCAGAAATGAACTAATAGCAGCCAGAACACATCCTTCCATGATTCCTCTCTCTCTATGCATATTTCTCTCTCTCAAGCATTCTGTGCAGGAGCTTGCAGTCAGGGGTAGCTGTTGTTTCTGCAAAGGCCCAATGCACTTTTTGGTTTTCCTAGGACCTGTGGTTGCCATGGACACGAGAGGCTGCTGAGGCTGCAGGCTGCGCCATTCCCCACCAGAGGAGCCAGCTGGCTCCGGCAAATGTGTTCCCTCTTTTGACAAGATCAAAGGAATGAAACAGATTCCTGCTCCTCAATTCTGCGGTCTGTCCTTTGCAGACCCTCGGGGCTCCGCTGTGAAAGCGAGGCTGGTCTTGAGGCAGCCCGGCCCATTCTGGAGGGCGGGCATTGCGGCACACGATGATCAGGAACATAAAAACACAGATGTAACACATCACATGACAATGAAACTGGACATAAACCAAGGAAGATTCAGGGGCACACTTGCTGTTATTCTCCCGATGGCCTACCCCCTCCTCGCCTTCCCCCCCCGACCCAAATCAGAAGTATTCTGTTCTCCTCTCAATCCTAGAAACCATTGGTCCAATCCTCTCATCTGACTGAAGGGGCCACTTAGGAAGAGAGGCAAGGTGGCTTTTCGAAAACCTCAGCATCTTAACTGCCAGTCTCTTTCCCATCACCCTGGACCACAGACACTGGCTTTGGGCAGAATTTTGGAAATGGTGAGGTCGTCTCTTTCCCTGCAAAAGTGACGGTTCCACATTGGGTGACTTTAATAGACCTTCTCCTAGGCCCGTGGTCGGCAAACTGCGGCTCGCGAGCCACATGCGGCTCTTTGGCCCCTTGAGTGTGGCTCTTCCACAAAATACCACAGCCTGGGAGAGTCTATTTGGAAGAAGTGGCGTTAGAAGAAGTTTAAGTTAAAAATAAATTTGGCTCTCAAAAGAAATTTCAATCGTTGTACTGTTGATATTTGGCTCTGTTGACTAATGAGTTTGCCGACCACTGGCCCAGGCCCTCCACGGGGCAGCTCACTGATCTCGGCCAAGATCTTGTTCTTTCCACCTGGGATTTACTCCTCTTTTTTTTTTTTACACAGAGGAAGGGAGAAGGAGAGAGTCAGAAACATCGATGAGAGAGAAACATCAATTAGCTGCCTCCTGCACACCCCCTACTGGGGATGTGCCCGCAACCAAGGTACATGCCCTTGACTGGAATCGAACCTGGGACCCTTGAGTCCACAGGCCGACACTCTATCCACTGAGCCATACCAGTCAGGGCAATTTACTCCTCTTTATATTGCTAACATTCAACCCAGGGCTTACACATTCGAGGAATTAAAAAATAATCCTCTCAAAATGTGAGTCAAACTACAAGGAGATACCACCTCACACCAGTTGGATGGCTGATATAAAAAAAATAAAACAAAGCAGAAAACTCCAGAAAATAACCAAATGTTGGCAAGGATGTGGAGAACTTGGTGGGAATGTAAAATGGTGCAGCCACTGTGGAAGAAGTATGGTGGTTCCTCACTTAAAAATTGATTTATCATTTAATCTAGAAATTCCACTACTGGGTACATACTAAGCACTTTACACTAGGTTCACAGCAGCCAGAAGGTGGACACAACCCCAGTACTCACTGATGGATGAATGGATGGATCAAATGTGGTGTGTACATACTATGGAATACTGTTGAGTCTTAAAAACGAAAGGAAATTCTGACACATGTTACAACATGGATGAATCTTGAGGATAGCATGCAAAGTGAAATAAGCCAGTCACAAAAAGACAGATACTGTATGGTTCTACTTAGTACCTAGAGTAATCAAATTCTTAGGGACAGAAAGTGGAATGGTGGTTGCCAGAGGCTAAGGAAGGGAGAAAGAGGAATTATTGATTAATAAAGTTTTAAGTTTTATAAGATGAAACGAGTTCTAGAGATGGGTAGTGGTGATGGTTGCACAATAATGTGAATTTATTCAATGCCACTGAACTGGACTCTTAAAGTGATAAGAGGGGAGGGGTGTTGGGGCTGAGTAAAAAGGGTGAAGGAACAAGATGTACAAATTGGTAGTTACAGAGCAGTTAGGGATGTAAAGCACAGCATAGGAAATATAGTCAATAATATTATAATAGCCAAGTACAGTGCCAGGTGGGTACTGGACATATTGGGAAATCACTTTGTAAAGTATATGACTGTCTAACAGTATACTGTACACCTGAAACTAAAGCAAAATAATGTTGAATATAAACTGTAACTGAAAAATAAAATAAAGAAAAATGGTTCAGGTGTTAAATTTTTTTATGCATCTTTTTTCACAGTTAATAATTTTAAAGCCCTGGCTGGTGTTCTCAGTGGTTAGAGCATCGCCCTGAGGACTGAAGGGTTGCAGGTTCGATCCCTGGCCCCAGTTGGGAGTGTGTGGGAGGCAACCGATCGATTTGTCTCTCACATGGATATTCCTCTCTTCCTTTCTCCCTCTCTCCCTCTCCCTCTCTCCCCTCCCTCCCTTCCACTTTCTCTAAAAATCAATGGAAAAAAATATCCTTGGGTGAGGATTAACAAACAAAAATTATAATAATTTTAAAGAAATCTTCTTGATCAAAACTTATTCCTCCTATGTCCCATTTTCTTGTAGCTCTTCACTCCCTAATATGTAAATAATTGGTTTTAATCCCCCCATGGTCATTGTAGTGGTGTAATTTCACATTGTGTCAGGTAGTGTATGTGTGTGTGGTGAATTTTAAACAAAATTCCCCATACTCTAGCCTATGTCCACATAAGGTTGGCCCTGACTGGTTAAATCTTTCTCACAAGAAGGCATATCTAGGCGTGTTAGCCAGAGAGTAAACAGGAAGAAATCACTGCTTTTGTTTTTCAAACAATAAAGCAGAGAATATCAAAGAACGGGGTAACGAAGTGGCTGCTTCCACCTGCCCCGTCAGCCTCCTGGTTCTTAGGTGACTGTCAGGCGCTGTGTCCTCAGGCGGCTGGTGCCCGGCCCAGTCACAAATGCCAGCCCAAGCCCTCGGCACTGTGTCCAGCGTGGCCCTGACATGTAATGGGAGGGACTTATCTGATCTCCTTTTGCTCTTGGTGGGACTTGCACCTCTTCCCTCCTATCTGGTGCACTACATAAATATGCCTGCGGGTTGTAAAGCTCAGATAAAGTCCAAATTCCAGGGCAGCAAGCACAGTTACTACTAAATACCTGTCTTAGCAGAAGGATCGGTTTATGGTTCCTACTTCAAGAAATACTTAAATATTCTGGCATCTCTGAAATAACCTTTTTGGTTGAGGCCCTCATTACCCCCCTTTTTCCTGGTTTATTTTAGATGCTTTCCAACTCCAGGCTCACTCACCCTCCAAAAGCTGGTGGGAAATGCCCCGTCCACGTGTCCTGGAGTTACCTAATGCTATAGGATAAAGTGCAGTGTCCAACTTCCTTGCGCATGACGTCAACATTCCTTTACGTTCTGTCTCGGTCCTTCTCTCCACACTCGCTCCCTTCCCGCTCTCAGCCACTCAGCATTACTCACTGTTTCTTAATCACCCCTGCTCTTCCCACGTCTTGGGACACCACGTTCCTTCGGAGCCTGGAATGCTCATCCTAGACTTTGCAATCTGGTGAATTTCTGCTCATTCATCCTTCAAGATCCATCCCGAAGGTCACGCCTTCTGTGAAGGCTCCGTGGATTCTCGCCGGAGCTCTTCCTCGGAGCCCACCCTGGGCTGGGTGCTCTTCCACCACAGTACACTGACCCTTCCCGGAAAGGTGGGACCCTGCCCTTTCCTAAAGGCCTGCCTCCGACTAACATCAGCCCCCCCTTACCCCCCAGGATGGGACTGAGAAGTGCCCCACCCTGCAGCACTGCTGCTCCAGCTGCAGTGCCCACTGCTGACCTGCCCATCCCCGCCCGCCTCACCCCTTCCTCAGTGACTCACCATGTCTCACTCCCGGGCCTTACCCAGTCTGTGCCCTTGTATTATTCAGGGACCAGGACGTCTCCCTCACCAAGTCATAAACGCTGTGGAGAGCAGGAACCATGCCTCACACTTCTAGATCCCACACCATTTCTGGCTTAAGACTTTGCACATGGCAGAAGCTAGATTTGTCAGATAAGTAAACATGTCCACATGGTGTTCGTGGGCATGATGGAGGAGGCAGGGGCCGGCGGGGAGTTTTAGAGAGCAGAGAAACTTGAGGTAAGGGGCACGTAACTCCCCACCTCTGCTGAGGATGAAAACCGCTGAGGCTCCGGGGCAGTCGGGGTGGGGGGGGGGGGGGTTGGGGGGGGAGCACTGGGAGGGAGAGGTGCACAGGAAGGAGGGACGGAGGCAAGGACACGGCCAGCGAACGCAAAGGGGGGCGGTGGCTGGCGAGGGTAACAGAGGCATCGGGTATCTTCAACTGTCTTCCGACTCAATGGCTGGAATCAGTGACACCGATAATAATGAAAAACACCCAAAATGTGAACGGCAGCTGTCTCTGGGTTATCAAATTACAGTCAATTTATTGTGGGATCCCCCCCTGTTTTTCTCTAAAACTCAACTGTCATCCTCGCTAGAAACAATATGGATGAACACCGACTTTTTTTAAAACAAAAACTGTATTTTAAAAGCCACAACATACTGTACCTCGAGAGTCCCAGTCGATATGTGTAACGTAACTAGAAGCACCTTTGCAGATGCCGACCCGTTTGCTTGTAAGCACGTTATAAATATCCACGAAGTTATCGTGGGAGGCCACGGCAAGGTATTTTCCTGTATCTGTACAGAAGAAGGTGCAGTTACTATCAAAACATTGTACGTAAGACTTGGATTCTGTGAACGTAGCGTTTTAGAACGGGGGAGAAGTCAAGAAAACCATGAAACTGTTGTAACTTTTTGTCCCAATGCATTTTCGAAAGTTTTTGCCGCCATCTTTACCTTTTGAAAATTTAATATCAGAGATCATTTCTTTTCTGTGGTGGAAGGAGACCATGTCTTCAACCGTGTCAGCATTGACAACCAGGAAGCTCCCATCATTCAGGCCGACCGCTAGGGCTTTCCCATCGGGGGAGAAGGCACAGCATCTTCCACCTGCAAACGGACTCACAGAACCACACTCGTTAGGCCTGACGTGACGACCAAACAACCGAGTGGGGAGGGGGCGAGATCGGCGTGTGTGCTGATGCACGAACATGGGCTGTGTCTGTAGCATGGCTTGTGAGAAGAACTAAAACGTCATCATTTAATCATCTCTTCCCTCCAAACCCAAGGACAATGACCAACATGTTAAACACACATTTTCAATTTCTTTGAGGATATCTATTCATTTCTTGGTATCTGCATACCTGGGGTTCCCAAAGGGTTAATATAACCAGTATCTTTGCTCCCAAGAAAAGAGATGATACTTAAGAACAGACGTTCCATAATAAACTTTTTAGAAACTGTTTTTTTTTAAATCATGTTGTACATGTAAAACTTGCTTTATGAGAACCTTGTTCGGTTCTCTGATCCGTGGGTCATGATGCCTCATTCTAGAGGTGAAAGATTTTGTTCCTGCCTCTTCTATCACGAGAAGGATGGAATGTGGACAACATTCTCTCAAGAGGCATCTGTAAAACTAACCATGGCTGATGCTGCCACATGAGCAATGCTTTCTCCTGTTTTGTAGGGTCACAGGGAGACACGTATAATAGGAGTATGGACTCTGGTGGGTATGTTTAATAGGAATCATAAGAATATGCCCTCCATTCTTATTTTGAAGACTTTGGTAAGCATGGCCCCAGGGATGGGACAGTCACGTGGCCTCGTGCTAAGGCAAACATGTCAAACTCTCGGCCCACGGGCCACCTGCCTCATTTAGTTGGCCCGTGTTAGCCTTTGAGTTTGACATGCTTGTGCTAAGGCATTCCCTCTGAGCTTCCACGCACACTCCTCAGTCACTGCTCGTGGGATGATGAAAGCTATGCTCATATCAACAACTGCACATCCGCTCACCAATTATATCTTCCTCCCTTCGCTTAGCAAACAGTTACTCACCTGCGGTGAGTCAGGGCTGGTGCTAGTGCAGAAAGAATAAGAAGTGGGCCCACCCTTGAGGAGATCACCAGACTGAGTTAACCATATACTTATCATCCAAAGCAGCACACTTCTGAGTGAAAGGGAGAGCTATTAATAATTACACCAGGACAACAGCTATAAACTGGGCTGAATGGTCATCTTATCTAACATAATTTAGCAACTGTTCTTTTGAACTGATTTCTAACTAGTGAATAAAGTCCATTGTCTGACACTCGAGCCACTCACAATGAGGACTTGGTCCATCCTTTCCCCAATATAAACCGGCGTCCAAATGAATCCATCCTGTGGTGGTAAAGGGCATGGGCTTTGGAGCCAGACCTGGGCTGGAGTCCTGGCTCCATTAACCAACGCCCAGGTGTGCAGTGGGAAGAGAGGAATAAGGTAGGAGGAGGCAGTGCCATGCAGTGGCCACAGGTGTGCTCTCTGAAGCCCCATGGCCTGGGTTTCAATTCAGTTCCGTCACTTACAAGCTGTGGGACTTCCGGCAAATGACTTAAGCTCCCTGCGCCTCCGTTTCCTAATTCCTAAGTGGTAACAATAATGACCTTACTCCGTGGGTTCCCACCAAATGCAGAATGCTAGCACAGTCACTGGCTCAGCAATATTAGCCACCGTCATCGTTGTTACTACTGACACCTTCCTTTTCTCCTAGAATGCACTCCCCATGTCTCTCTGCTTATAAAACAGACACTTCAGCGCCAGACTCCAATGGCATCTTTTCCTGTCTCAACTTTCAGAAATCCTTTGGGCCTCAGCTCTCTTTCTCTTCCATGATGAAGCGGACCCTGGCAGCAGGCCTTCCTCTGTGCCTCCTGGTACCTGGTTTGTGCCAGATTATCTTTGGTTGACCCTCCACACCCACTCTCCACCCTCTTCAGCGCCTGGAGCTGGCCCGTACAGACGGCATCAAAGGGCCTTCTTGCCCTCTGGCTTCTGATTGGGTTTGGCCAAGGGGCAGCATAGGCAGGAAACAAAAGAGGGAGGGAGGGAGGGAGGGAGGGAGGGAGGGAGGATTTCCCTGGCTGCCTCCCTGGGGTCGCTGCATGTGGCTGAATCTCGGCTGATGGTCACAGCTGCTGTCAGGTTGCATCTCACACAGCTCTTACTTTCAAGGTTCCGGCGATCGCTCCCTCCTCTAGCCCTTTCAGGCCCAGGGCTGGTAAAGGTACCAGCTGCTAATAGCTGCACAGGGCTGCACTATCCCTACCCACCCCTTTACAAACAGTCTTGTTTTTAGGCTCTCCTCACATTACCCAATTTGAATGGACCATCTGTTGCTGGGACTCTGCTCAAATCTTGTCCATCTCTGACACCAGAGATGGGACCATTCATCTTGGATCCTCCGTGCCTGACACACAGAAGCTACTAAGTAAGTATTTGCTGCATTTGTACTTGGTATGCCTCTTAGTTCTAGTGCATATAGGTGTTCAATACATATAATATTTACTCATTTCTTGATTATTACTTGGAGTAATATTAAGTATTACTTTTTGTTTAGCAGATTTTCATTTTTCAGTAATAAAACCAGTTCTGGAGATGGTTAGACATACAATTAAACAGCACGTTTTACAAGCGGATGTGTTTCAGCTGATGCACACAGCTCTCGAAGAGAAGAGGAAGGACATATTGCCCCCAGGTGGCAAATGCCTGTGAAGTGCAAGGAAAAGCAAGCGAGTAACAGAGCTGGGCACCGACAGATCAGGCCAGCCTCCGGGAACAATGTGAAGCCTGCGGAAGTATGACTGCAGCAACAAACACTGAATTCCCTTTGCCTGACACACTTGGGGGCATCCAACAGGTGCTGCCAGTGAATATCAGTTGAATGAACGAATGAACCCAACCCGTTCTGTTCTTTGTAAATACTCTTGCAGATGTGTAAGACGATGTCATGTACCTTTTTTGAGTTTCCGTACCGCCAGCATGCGGTGCTGGGAGGATAATTCCCAGATGCGCAGGGTTTTATCATCGCTCACTGTTGCACAGATGGGCAGGAGAGGGTGAGCTGCCAGCCCCCACACTTCTCCCTCCATGTGCCCCTGTGGAGAGGAAATGGGACAACAACTCGGTCTGTGTGTCTTGGCTCGCTCTTTGGCAGCCTCGTGCTGCATATGCAGCCCAAGCGTCTTCCAAACAGGTTCAAGCACAAATAAACACAGTTAAAGCTTCCTGGAGCCAAAATGATAGCAGTGAATACGCTTTTCACTTGAACTTGAATCTAAAGCTGGGCTGACATGATGCTAAAGCATTCCTTTGGGAAGCACAATAGGGATTTGTCGCTTATAAATTTTGTTTTATATGATGCCAAACATCTTTTCATTTAGAAACATCTGGTTGAATAATGAAGTGCCTTCATTGTAATCTGTTGTTTGACTTCAGATAAGCACAAAATATATATTTATCTCCTTATAAGACACAATTTATTGATCACAATGACACAATAAAAGCAGATTCTAAAGGCGCAGGGACTACCTATCTTTGGCAGAGGAATTAGTCAGCAATATTCTTGTCCATTTATTTCCATTTTAGTCCTTTGAATGTACAGCATTTTGCAGAACAGAAATGAAGACAGTTAAATTTTTCACTTCAAGTGTCCTGGGTTCAACATTTGCTCACAAATTCATCTATCCAATGGACTTTGGAAAACTGGGTGGTACGTCATAGGCTCTAGGCCAATTCCACATATCTATACTTTATCACAAACACACTTAACTGGCTTAGAATAATGACTGAGATAAAATAGTATCTCTCTATATAAAAGGCTAGGTGTCCATCTGTCCAACCAGTAGCTATGACACACACTGACCACCAGGGGGCAAATGCTCAATATAGGAGCTGCCATTTTAAAATAAATGGTACCATGGACTTGGCACCGACAAACCAATACTCAGCTTCCCCAAGTGGGACACAGGCTCCACCACCACCCTGGCGCGACACCCCACCAAATCTCAGCCAATGCTGCCAAGACCCCATGGCACAAAATGCGGCCCATAGCCCAGCCGAGCCCGGAAATGGTCGCTGTGGGTGCCGGGTAATGACCTCACGTAGTAACGTCCAGCTTCATCTCCCTAGTGACTAGCCTCCTTGGAGTTTCTTCAGCCCAGAAACCCAACTTGCTTTATAGCCAGGTGCAAACATTTTACAGTTTAACCCTGTGGTCGGCAAACTGTGGCTCGCGAGCCACATGCGGCTCTTTGGCCCCTTGAGTGTGGCTCTTAGGCCAGCTTAGGAGTACTCTAACTAAGTTAATAACAATGTACCTACCTATATAGTTTAAGTTTAAACTATTTCGCTCTCAAAAGAAATTTCAATCGTTATACTGTTGATATTTGGCTCTGTTGACTAATGAGTTTGCCGACCACTGGTTTAACCAAATGTTTGTGAAGCATTTTCATGTGCCTCATCTCATTTGATCCTCACAGAAGTCCTGGAGTAGGTAGATAGGAGACTTGGTAGAATCCTATTTTCTTTTCATTAGCAAAACACGAATAGCGATATTAAACTATTTCTTCGAATTAGTTTCCTTTCAATGTGCACGAATCTGTGCACCAGGACACTAGCTTAAAAATAATTAGGGAGAAAACAAATCCTATTCCTATAATTTGTCCCTCAGTAAAGCCATGTAAACAGATTAGTGTATGGGGCAATAAGACAGAGCAGATTGTTAACTGAATTTCTACTTTTAGTGGCTAATTATAAAAAGGCTCTGCTCAGTGACAAGAAAAGAAAGACCATAGACAGGCGTCTGGAAAGTGTCTGGAGTTGGAATGCTTTGGGGAACAGGTGGCTTTCCAGAGGAGAAATCGGATGATTATGGTTTGACTGGGAAGCTGTTTGAGCAAAACAGTAATTTGGCAGAAGACACAGAGTTCCAAATTCAGGTGACATTCGAATACCTGTGGAGGGCTGAAGGGTGCAAATGTTGTTTTTAAATTTATTGCATTTGGAGCATCCTATATCCTAGTTTTCTACCCTTCAGAAGCCTCCCACCTCCAAGATCATAGTCAGAGGATGGTTCCGGCATCAACCCCCGCTTGCCCCCAGCCTGGAGCTGCTTGGAGCTCTTTTACGGGCCAAGGCCCTTTGCTCATTTTGCTTGAGGACAGGCTTGTGGTGCTCCGAGGCCCTTTCAAACCACTGCTTCATATATTGACTTAAAAATTATATTTCCTTAATCTAATATGCTTCTATTACCTCCTGTCTAACATGGCCATGGACAGTGAGCGAGGCAGGCTGGGAGCACCTCGAGTGGCACAAGGAAATGAGCTTGGGATCTTACTTTCCTACTGTGTCTCCCAGCTGCACGACTGAGATGACTATATTCGAAGTGCACACAATGGAAATGGTCAGAAATCACCTCATGTCACGTCTCTCTTCCCCCAACATAGCTTTCCTTCTCTTAAAAATAAGCAATGTATTCTAAACGACACTAGATTGCTTCTGAACTTGGAAAAGCAGACCTGAAATCTTCCCACAGCAGGCTAGCTGACTGATGGTCCTAATCACGCTGCCTCTCCTGTCCCTGAGCTTCCTCTCTGTGTCTGTGAAAGCTGAAGGTGGCCTCTGGCCAACAGCCACCAAGGAATGGAAGCTGTCAGTCTACAACCACAAGGAACTGAATGAATTCTGCCAACAACCTGAGTGACCTCAAAAGAAGATCCTTCTTCTCAGAATGGGGCTGAGAGCCTGGGAACAGGAGGCCTGACCCTCTGTGCACGGCACAGGGCAAATCTTGGCAGGAGCCCAACAACATTGACTGCATTCGACACTGAGTTCTACCTAGGAGGAAACGGCACAGGCCTGATAGGCCAGAGGAGGAAAGAGATGCTGAGGAATAAGGAAATTAATGGTGCACATGGAAGAAGAGATGGTTCTACCAGCTCCACAGCTCAGGGGCCGTGCCTTCTGTACCGCTTTCCAGTGTCTCCACTCGGAGACACTGAGAGAACAGCCTGGTGCAGTGACAAAGAAAGGGCTCTGGTGTTTGCAAATTTTGGGTTGAACCCCAGCTCTGCAATTCTTACTGGGCTTTGGGTCCGTCATCAATGAAACAATTTCAACGGAGCCAATCTGTTGTGGAGATGAGAGAGATGTTGCATTGCCGGACACATAGGAGGTGCTCAGTAAGTGGTACCTGTGGTTATTTGTACAATTAGAATGATAGAAATAAATATTAAAAAATAGTTTGAAAAAACAAAAAAGCAAAAAGCTTTTATTGTCAAGTTTAAAACATATTTAAACAACTATAACACAATACTTAGGAGTTTAAAGTTGGAAAACTTGAGAGTTTAAGTCTTACAGCACTGTTGAAGTCATATTATGGTAAAAACTTTATAAAATATTAAGCAATATAGCATGTATGAAAACAATTTAAAGTCTCAAACATGGGCATTAAAAAATCAATAATGAACTAAGAAGACTTTAAGTTGTTTACATTGAAACAAACACTTGCTTTTCAATAAAATTAAATAAGAAGTCATAGCCAGAAAGAAAAAGAAATGAGTCTGGCAAGAAACAACAAAAATGCGAGCAGTTAGAGAACAAGACAGTCACTCCCAGGACACATCTCAATCCTGCTGCCTGGCACAGTCAGCTATAGAGCTTTGGAGGTTTGTTTTTAACATAATTTTTTAAACACAGATTCTTATTCAGGATACCCAGAGAAGGACTTGAGCACATGCATTTCTAAAACCTCTCAGTGATCTGTGTGCAGACCTGTTCCCAGGGAGAAATCAACCAGAGGACCCTTCTCAGTGGGGTTTTGGGACTCATCCCTAATAAGGCGAGCCCACAGGCATGGGCCAGGGCAGGGGGAGGAGGCAAAGCTCCTCTACTGGACCCAGAGAAGTGCTCAGTGCTCATTCTTCTACTCCACCTTCTGAACACACATGCTCTCCCTCCCGTGCCTCTTCCATCTATAAATCAGGTCCATTCATCACCAAATTGGGTAGGACTAGCTACCTACTCACCCCCACATACTACTACCCACTCAGGTGAGACTGTATCATTTCTTTGATCTTTGAGGATTCATTAATATTCATTTTAATCGGATTTTACCTGAATTCTTAAGGGCCGAGGGAGGGTAAGGAGTATGTAGTGTGTTTCTGTGAATCAAGGCTGAGGATAAAGTGAGACACAAAATCTAAAGAGGTGCTTATATGTTTGATGTGTGTGGAGCAGAGAACGTCTTGTTAGTTTTACAGATTGACAGACTCAGAGAAAATACCCCTACGGAGCCTTATGCACACCTGGAATAGATTTAGATGATGAGATTGTGGACTTTGAGCAGACACTGCAAATAGATAAGGCTCTTGGAGACTGGGAGGAGGGAATAAATTTTGAATGGGTGGGAACATGAAAAATTGGTGGCAAGAGGAGGGTTGTGATGGACTCTTGAGGTGACTCTCAAGATGCTCATGATTTGCACACTCTTTATATAATCACCTCCCTTTGAGTATGACATAACCAGTGGCTTATTTTCAATAAAAATATATGGCAAAGGTGATGGATGTTTATGATTACATGTATGTGATGATATGATTATGTCATATAAGACTGCAGTGCCTATTTTTCTCTCTCCCTTGCTGGCTTTGAGGTAGTAAGGGGCCATGATGGGGAACCCCATGAGGCAAGGAACTGTGGGCAGCAGCTAAAAGCTGAAGGTGGCCTCTGGCCAACAGCCACCAAGGAATGGAAGCTGTCAGTCCTACAACCACAAGGAACTGAATGAATTCTGCCAACAACCTGAGTGACCTCAAAAGAAGATCCTTCCTCAGTTGAGCCTCAGATGAGACTGCAGCCCTGAGTCTCTCTGCAGCCTTGTGAAACCTTTAGTAGAGGAACCAGTTAAGCCATGCTCAGACTCCTGACCCACAGAAATGATAAGATAATAAATGTGTGCTGTTTTAAAAGCTACTGTTTAAATTTTGCACATTAAGACCTCCCCTCCCACACCTCATCCCAGGTCTGGCTCTGATGTGAACTGTGGTTTAGAATATGTACAAACATGGTACCTGAACAAGCAGTGTCATTGGGCCACTTTTGTCAATTTCCAGGATCTCTCCATTTTTGGTTCCCACCAGGATATGTCCATGTCCCAAAGTGATGGCACGAATGGAAGGATTATCTTCCAAAAGCAATCCTAAGGGGAGGAAATGTATTTAATAGAGCAAAAAATAAAAAGGTTATTATATAAATTATATTTCTTATAATTCCAAAACTAGACAATCATCCTTGACATTTCTACCAGGGGCTTAGAGCTCTCAATGTAAAAGAAAAAGAAATGATTTGATCATGGTTTTCCAAGAACCTTAGTACTACCGTCTCCATCCCTATGAACAGAAAGGTTTCTACTGCATATTTGGGAGTGGCACCTTTAGAGCTAGTCGACAATGCTGCTCTTTTAATGGCGTAAGTCTTCAAGCATCTTTCAAACATATCATCCCAGAGCTCCACAATGCCGTCCTTTCCACCTGTTACAAAACCCTGTGAAGGCACACACGGGAAGAATTACATACACATTGAAATGAGCAGTTGCCCACCCAGCCCCAACAGGAGTCCCCGTGGGTAAAGCAGCTTTGTGTGTGTTTTCATCTTAAGTAGAGGGGACTGAAAAGTCTGACAAGATGTAATAGCAATATGATATCTTCTGGAAGCATCTCTCCCCTACTTCTCTAGCAGGATCAAGGACATTCTCAGTGTCCACTGCACTTCCTCCAGGCCGTAGGCTGGCTCTTGGTGCTCCGGGCCATGGCCATTCCTGTGCCAGCCCCCTGACTAGAGAGTGGGTTCCTACAGAACAGGACCAGCCTCAAAGTCTGGCAGTTTCTGGTGTCTCCTATACTCCTCCTGAATGAATGTGAATTAACATCACAATGAAATGACTGTTAAATATTTTTAAATTAAATAATTACTCCTAGGTGAAAACATCCTTATTTCTTATTAAGAGTGAATTAGGCACTTCATATAACAAAATGGTCCTGCTAATTTGTTCAAAAGACATCAATTTCTACAATAATCAAAATCTGGATTAATTTTTACAAAACCTGGAAAGTAAAAAGCTTAACATATTGGATATATTTTAATGAACAGTGATCTTTATTCTTGTTCTAAATTTATGATTTCTTGGCCTTACCACTTTTCCTTCCTGGCAACTTATCACATATACCAACTGTTCTTGGAAAAGTCGTCTTCTTTTTTTTAAGAAAAATACTGAGTAACTCATTCTGTTTTCTCAGAAACTTTTAATTTACTGCATTTTAATGATGTTTACAAGGAAAAATGTTTTTTAGTTTATTACATTAAATATTCTATTCTTACTATAGATTTTGCACCCAGGGAGATTCAATCCCCAAATTAAATTTAAATGCAGTATATTATACTGTGATATCCTCATCTTTCTCCATGATTTGTCGGCTTAAGTTACCAAGCAATAAAAAGTTTGAACACATTGTATCACATCAATTTCTGCATTCTGCTTTCATCTCTTCTAACATTTGCTGTTTGCAGTTTAACCAAAAACAAGTTTGCTGGTTAAAAAAAAAAAGCTTAACAACTAAAACAACCATCTAGGTTTACATAAGCACACTCTATGTTAGCACAACTCTGAGCAGGGACAAAATCACCTAATGACTCATCACACATGACTGTGTGTATATGTGTGTGTGTATGTGTATGTATATGTGTATGTTGTATATTCTACTGGTTTTGTTTCTTTGGAAAATCAGCAGCTGGTTAAAGACTTCACTCTAACACTCTTGTTAAAGCTGTTAACAAGATGTTAGAGTGCAGGAAGAAACTGGTTATCAACATCACTTTTGTTGGGTGGAACAATAATCTAACCACTTGGTACTTCTAGGTCTCTGCTCTCTGTGCCACTGAGGAGAAGAGAATGCTGAAATATTTTTCAAGTCTCTTCTCCTACTGTGTGTTTACATTTATCCCACCACTAATTCTTAAGGAGCTTTAGGAATGAGAGCCAGAAAGAACAAGTGTGAAAAAAAGTGGGGAGAAATTGCATATAAAAATAATTATAAATGAAAGAGAAAATACAAAATATTTGCACTCCCTGCCTTCTCTTGACTGGAGGTTCATTACAATGACTTCCTAATTCAGACAGTTCTGTTTTTAGACACAGGATTCTCTTGGTGTCTACTTTCCTAAGACTAACTGACAATTTTAGAAAGCCGAGGAGGAAAATGAATGCTGATAAAGATACCATACCTTATCCAATGCATACATAGCAAACACGGGCCCGTCATGAGCCTTCACCGTCTTCAGGAGTTGAATGTCTTTCCAAATGAAAATATCTCCTGTAGATGCTCCTGAGAAGACTAGGTCTTCCATCCGCCCATAAGAAACACACATCATTGTTTCCAGTTTTCCGACACTTCCAAAGATTCCCCTTTTAGAGGTGAAACCCCCACCTGGAGTGGACCAAGAGTATTTATTACGTGGTTTTATTTTTAAGTGACACCTTCTATGAATGTGTAGAATGACTACCTTCAATGGAAAGCCCAGTGTGTCATTATGTGTATACACAGAGCTGTATGAAAATAGCATGAAATAGCAAAGACAAAAATATAAGGGGGTTTTCATTCACTCAGGCATTTATTGAGGTCCCTACTTTGTGGTAGGCTCGGTGGTCAACGCTGGGGTATCAAGATGAAGAGAGAGTTCCTGCCTTCAAGGAACTTAGGGTCTGGCTGGAGAGGGGACTCGATAATCATACGCATCTCAGTCAAACAAGAGATCGTCCAACCAAGGTTCGGTGCTAGGGCTGTGACAGCCAGAGGAAGGAGTGACTGGGGGAGATGGGACCATCTTCCTGAAGGCTGAGCAAAAAGAACAGAAACAGCGCCAGCTGCGAATGTGAAATGTAAACATGTTATATATGTCTTGCCTCAGTTTTTATCACAGCAGCTTTGGGGTGAGAAAAATGAATCACTGTGTAGGAGAAGGTACATCAGATTCGTCCCTTGGATGTTCTCATTTCCCTGCACTTCCTGACTAGCACAGAGAAACACAGACTCACTCCAGACAACGCCACGCAGGCTGGCTCACCCGACATGCTAGTGCCAGTATCCTTTCTTGAAAAATAGAAGCATGGGAACAGCAGCTTTTTTATGCTATGACCAGTTATAAAATTGGGCTTGGTATTAAAGCTGATACTAAGAGTTCAGAAGCAATTTTAGTAACAGGTATGACGTATTTAGTGAGAAGAATAAGATATCAGTATATGTTTTGTCATGCTTATTTACTCATCACTTATTACCAATATTATAATCCACAAATATTTATTTTTGACTACTTTCTGGGTATAGTGTCAGGATTTAATTCATTCTTTGAATTCAGTGATAAAGGAACCCTCCCTGAAAACTGTATTCACCCAACCAAAGTGTGATTATTTTACTTCCTGCTCAGTAGTCCAACATCATGACTGCTTTCAGATCAGAGGGATACAGAGAATTATTTTCACAGCAGAACATGTTCCAAAGCTTTCTAGATATTGATGAATATGCATAGCATCATATAGAGTGCTCTAAGTTTCACAGCTTAGGCATTAAGCAGTCCAAAGTGAATTTGGGAGAGAATATCTTTCAGGAACATTTTAATTTTAGGCTGCAGAGACATGGTCATGGTCTTCTCCAGCTCTCAGCCACATAAATGATAAACCCAAATAGCATTACCTGCTTGTTGCCAGAATTTGATGTGCTTTATCCCAACTGTAACCAGTCTGTCAACATGGTGTGGGTTACACTTTACCACAAATATCTTATCTTTATGTCCTCTGTAAGAAATAAATAAGAAAAAATTCTAATTTTGATGGCAGCAATGATATCAAGTTTTAATAAAAGTATGCATTTGGTCTAACTGTCATTAAGCATATGTAATAGGACAACTAAGTTAGATGATGACTTAATTACACAGAGTCGACATTAAAATAAGATTTCTTTGCATGTTTGAGCCCTTTATTCTCACCTTAATATTGCTACCAAAGTCTAGTTAATTATGCTTTAAACAAATTAATGAAATATCTAAAATAGATCAGAATGTCTCTGTAAGATAAAATTAATGTCATTGCCATAGGATTGTGAATAATTCTTGGGTTATGGAGGTCTGATACAGGAGGAGGGAGAAGACACTGCAATAGCATTAATGAGGAGCTTCCAATGTAATATTCTTACTGTGGAAATCATAACTTTGGGTTTAACAGAGTTAGTTTCACCTAGCAATGTACTCACTGGAAATCCAAGCCCTGGCTCACATCCATGAAGAGAGAATGATGTTATCTATTGATTCAAGGAACTTTCAGATACTATGCATTCAGAAAGTTAGGTTTATAACCAAAAGGCAGAATATAAAAGTGAGAACTGGTTCTAGACTGGAGCGACAGACCTGCCATGCCACAGTGCCAGGGAAATTTCTGCCTTATAGTCCTCACATTAGACTGTAAGGACTTCCTGGTCTTAATGCACTACTTGATGGTCTTCTATGGGATATCCTATATAATAAAAGGCTAATATGCAAATCGACCAAATGGTGGAAGGACCAGTCACTATGATGCGCACTGACCACCAGGGGGCAGACGCTCAATGCAGGAGCTGCCCCCTGGTGGTCAGTGCGCTCCCACAGGGGGAGCACTGCTCAGCCAGAAGCTGGGCTCAAGGCTGCTGAGCTCAGCAGCAGTGGTGGGAGCCTCTCCTGTCTCCACGACAGCGCTAAGGATGTCCAACTGCCGGCTTAGGCCTGCTCCCTGGGGACTAAGCTGGCAGTCGGACATCCCCTGAGGGCTCCCGGACTGCGAGAGGGTGCAGGCTGGGCTGAGGGACCCCCCCCCCTTGAGTGCACAAATTTCATGCACCAGGAATCTAGTTAGGACATATATTTTATAATGTAAGAGAAATGCAATTAACAAAAAGAACATTACTGACCAATCTCCCTTATGAATATAGACAAAAAATCTTAAAATATTAGCAAAGAGAATCCAATAACATATTAAAGGTAATACATTGTAACCAAATGCAAGGTTGGTTCATTATTAAAGAATCAAATAGTACAATTCACCATATTAACACATATAAGAAGAAAATTTATGTTATAGTCACAGATGCTGAAAAAATCTAACACACATTTGTGGTTTAAAAAACATTCGTCACGGAGTAGGGGGGCAATGGTGAGATAAGGACACATATGTAATACCTTAACACATTAAGTGCCCAGCCTGTTTTGTCTTCAGGACGGAAAGTATAGTGTCAGTCACCAGTGACTGACTGGGCGCTTAACGTGTTAATCAATAAAGAAAAAAATAAATTTAAAAAAAAACCACTCGTCACTCAATGAAGTAGAAATCAATGGATGCTTCTGACTTTTCTATTTCCCTGCACTCCCTGACTCTCACTGAGAAACCCATGTTCATTCAAGACCAACTGTACACAGGCTGACGTTCCAGCAACGCTGTGCCCTTACCTTAATCTTTTTAAAAACCAAAAGTGCTGAAACAGTAACTTATTCATGGTGTGTGAGTGAGTGTGTGTGTGTGTGTGTGTGTGTATACTCAAAATCAGATTCTTACTTAATAGTATTCCCAATAAAGTCAAGAACAAGGCTATTATTAACACTTCCATTAACACTATATTGAATATATTAACTAATGCAGTTAGACAAGATTTCAAATATTAAAGGCACAAGAACTGGAATGGAAAAGGTAAAACTTTCTTTTAGCAGAAGATATAATTATATGTCTAGAAAATTCACAAGGAGATAAGGTAAAACAACTACAAACAAGAGAATTTAGTAAAGTTGCAGTATAAACTCATAGAGAGCAGGCAGACAGCTCTGCTGTGGGGAGTGAGCAAAAAAGGAAAAAAGAGAGAACGCATGGACATGGGCAACAGTGTGGTGATTGCCAGGGTGAGCAGTGGGTGGAGGTGGAAGAGGGGACTCCGATAAAAAGAGCACTGGATGTTTGTATCTAATCTGGAGTTAGATACCTTTATTTGTAAAGTTATTATGAAAGAATAAACCAACAGGAATGGCCAGATAAAGTATGAAAAAGAGAAAAGTGGGAAGTATACCTCTCTTAGACATTAAGTCTAGAAGCCTTCATAACTAAAACAGTGTGGTACTGGTGCATGAGTTGACAGACACATCCATGACAAAATAGAAAATCTAGAAGAAGACCCAAAAGAATATTGAAATCTGGTATATAATGAAGACAGGGTCTCAAATCAATAAGGGAAAAGAGGAACTTTTAAAACAGATGGTGTTTGTCACCAAATGCTCGTGAAGATGTAGAGCAACAGGAACTTGATGCATTGCTGATGGAAACGCAAAACGGTTCAGCCACTTTGGAAGACAGTTCAGTGCTTCCTCACAAAACTAAACATGCTCAACATAAGATCCAGCAATCGTGTTCCTGGGTATTTACCCAAGGAGTGAAGAACGTGCATCCACACAAAAACCTGCACGTGAATGTTTACAGTGACTTTAATCATAACTGTCAAAACTGAGAAGCAACCAGGACGTACTTCAGTATGTGAATATATAAACAAACTGTGGTACATCCAGACAATGGCATGTTATTCAGTGCTACAAAGAAATGAGCTATCAAGCCATGAAAAGACATGGAGGAATCTTAAGTGAATACTACTAAGTGACAAAAAGCTAATCTGGAAAAGCTACACACTGTATGCTTCCAACTATATGACACTCTGGAAAGGCAAAACTCGGGAGATAGTAAGAGGATTGCTGGATGCCAGGATAGAGTGACAGGAGGGATGAACAGGCAGAACACAAAGGATTTTTATTTTAATTTTTTTTTTCCACAAAGGGCTTTTAGAACTCTGAAACAACTCTGTAAGGTACTATAATGGTGGACATGTCAATATACATTTATCAAACCTCAAAGACTGTACAAGGCCAAGCGTGAACCCTAAAGAAAACTATGGGCGTTAGGTGATAGAGTGTCAATCTATTGTCATGAATGTACCACTCTGGTGGTGGGGATATGGAGGCGGCTGTGCGGGGGGTGGGGGTGGGGGGTGGGGGGGGGAGTAGGGGACATATAGGAAGGCTACTTTCTGCTCAATTTTGCTCTGAACTTAAATGCCTATTTAAAAGGGAAAAGAAAAATGATATTTGGAACACATCGACAGCCATATGGAAAAAGGATAAAATTGGATCTGTTCTTTATAACATACTAGGATAAATTCCCAAATTGTTTAGAGATCTAAATGCAAAGAAGCAGCTATAGCAATGAGAAGAAATTATGAGTGATTTCCTTTTAACCAGAGAATGGGGAATACACTCCTAAGTATGACCCAAAATCTTGAAACATTAAAAAAATAATTGAAGTTTTTGACCACATTAAAATAAAAACCTTTAGCATGGCAAAAAGCACCATAGCAAACTCAAAAGACAAATGGTAAACTGGGAAAAATATCTGCAAATTATAGACAAAGGACAAGTAACCCTAATATATAAAGAACTACTTTCTGTGTGAATTTTATTTTGTGAATGGTGCATGAGGAAAAATTCTTATTTATAGAAGAACTCTAGCTAATATGAAGAATGACCGAATTAGAAAATTTTAATTTTAGACCCCTAATCAAATAATCGAAACATTCCACAGTTGTAAATGGATGCTACAACCATTGGATAATATGTTGATGTGGAGCTTTATAATGGAAGGATCAGGCTGATGCTACTAGAACCCACAGTTGAGCTGAGTGTTACTAAGCGTAGGACAACTAGACATTTCACCCAGTGGTGTACCACAGGGGTGTGCCCTTGGGGAGAGGAATTCCATCCCAGACATTGTTTAGAATGGCTGGTTCATGGGAATAATAAAACGCATACTGGCTTTTAGTTGGTTTTCTTCTTTTACTTTTTTCCTACAGGTAATATAGCTCTATTGCTTGCACCCGGGAAGTACTACTCCCAACGCCTCCACCCTCGACTATGCCACTGATTGTGTTTCTTCAATGTGATGAAAAATGAAGTACCTATCTAGTGTTCTTGTCTAAAAAAAAAACAACAATGTAGATGAAAATATTTGCAAATCATATATCAGATAGAGAACTTGTATCAGAATATATTTTAAAACTCCTACAACTCAATAATAAAAAAACAAACCTCTATTGCCTGGCCGGTGTGGCTCCCTGGTTGAATGTTCCTATGAACCAGGAGGTCAGGGTTTGATTCCTGGTCAGGGCACATACCTGAGGTGTGGGCTGGATCCCCAGTAGGGAGTGTGTAGGAGGCAGCCGATCAATGATTCTCATCATTGATGTTTCTATCTCTCCCTCTTCCTTCCTTTCTGAAATCAATAAAAATTATTTTTTTAAAAAACCAATTAAAATGGGTAACATATCTAAATAGGCATTTCTACAAAGAAGATATGCAAATGGCCAGTAAGTACATGAAAAGATGTTCAACATCATTAGCTATTAGAAAATGAAAATCAAAGACATAATCAGATACCACTTCACACCCACTAGAATGGCTATAATAAAATGACAGACAACAGTAAGTGTTGACAGTCTGTTAAAAAATGGAACCTTCACTCATTGTTGGTGGAGATGTAATATGGTTTGGCCACTTTGAGAAATATTTTGATGGTTCCTTAAAATGTTAAACATAAAACTACCAAATAATGCAGCAATTCCACTCCTAGCTATAAACCCAAGAGAAATTAAACATACATTTACTCAAAATCTTGTACACAAATGTTCACAGCAGCATTATTGCCAAAAGATGGAAACAATCCAAACATCCATCAGCTGAAGAATGGATAAATAAATGTGGCAGATCCACAGAATTAAATATTATTCAGCAATAAAAAGGAATGAAGTACTGATATATGCTATGATACAGATGAACCTTAAATATTACGCTATGTGAAAGAAGCCAGGCATGAAGGACCTCATATTGTATGACTCTATTTACATGCAATGTCCAGAACACAAAAATCCAGAGAGACGGAAAATAGATTAATTAGTGCTAATGGGTGTGGGGCTTCTTTCTGGGGTGGTACAAGTGCTCTGAAATTTGACAGTGGTAATGATCGCACAACTCTGTAAATGTGCTGAGAACCACTGAACTGTACACTTTAAATGGGAAAATTGTACGGTATGTGATTTATCAATAAAACTGTTGGGGGAAAAACAACATGAATCTAATGAAGGCTGTGGATCTAACTACCATTTATAGGAAATGCAGGGAATGCCTGAAATGCTCCCAGGAAGAATCAGTCAAGCTTAGACTGTGAAACATTCCATAGGTCAAACGACCAGTTGCTCAACTGCATCCATGGCATGAAAAGGTGGGATGGGAGCTGCTAAAAAATAAAAATCTGAAAGAGGCCTAAGAGAGAGGAACCAAATGCAATGCCTGGGCCTTGTTTGAATGCAATTTTGAACAAATCAACTCTCATCTTTGAAACAGTCAGAAATGTTTGATTATGAATTTGGTAATAAATTAAAGAAATTACTATTGCTTTAGTTAGTTGTGATAATGAAATGGTGGTTTTAAAAAGTGTCTTTTCCTCATAGAAAGTGGGCAGACAGCTCTGGGAGAAGGGCAGTTTGGGGGGGGGTAGGAATTGAGCAACAACAACAGTTGGGGACATGGACAACAGTTGGTGATTGTGGGGGGTGGGGAGAAGGGTGGTGAGAGGAAGTGGAAGAGGGTATAGAGAGGGTAAATGGTGATGGAAAAATAAATAAATAGATGTAAAATTAGCAAATAAAAGGTGTCTTTTCATGTAGAAATACCCAATAAAGTATATACAGGTCAAATGGCATGATGTTTTAAATTTTCTTTAAAATATTATAGCACAGCCTGGCCAGCATGGCTCAGTGGTTGAGCATCAACCTATGAACCAGGAGGTCACGGTTCAATTCCCAGACAGGGCACATGCCCAGGTTGCAGGCTCAATCCCAAGTGTGGGGTGTGCAGGAGGCAGCCAATCAATGATTCTCTCTCATCACTGATGTTTCTATCTCTTCCTCTCTGAAATCAATAAAAATATATTTTTAAAAATATATTATAGCAAAAAAAGTAAAAGTAAAAAATGAGGGGAAAGAGATTTGTACCATTAGTAGGATGTTGTAGTTGGGTGAGAGTTCAAGGAAGTTCATAATGCTCTATCCTCCACTTTTGTCTCACCTTGAAAACTTCCATCACAAAAATTTGAAAGAACAGATCAGAGCATCTCCATACCTATTATGTGGGCCCTGCTACAGTGACAGCCAGGAATGAAGGAACTGCTTTTTGAACTTCCTCTTTGTTTCTTTGAAAGTCAAAAGTGAAGGCATGAACACGAAGGACAGGATACATCACTGGATGTATTGGGAACAATTAGGACAGAGAGAAAAAAGCTTAGATAAAAGAGAAGAGAAAATGTGCTTAATACAAAGTGGAGAAATGAACCGGATCACCATAAAGGACGTTTAAGCATCCAAAGATTTCTTGGTTGGAAGAAAATCCCCACAGATCTAAATCATTAATATACATCTTAGAAGATGCTAGAGAAAACTGAAATGAAAATTGAGGGCAGATATATTTTTAAAATCACATTTCCTAGATAGAAAAAAAGGGCATTGTTTTGTTTGCTGGTGTCTGTACAATGTCAAACATTTAGATAGAGAAATCTTTTTTGAGAGCACTTCTTAGTTTCCATCTAGTTTCTTGGTATATAACACACAGCAACTTGGCTAAAGTTCTAAACTGACCAATGATGGCATGTAAATATTTAATTAATGTCCACATCTAAATAAAGAACATTCATGGGGTACCTCTGTTGTGTGGGTGTGTTTTTTTTTCCTTTAGACACTCGTTAAATTTGTAGGGAAGTTGCCTACAACTGTGTGTGTAAGAAAAACAAAGTGGAAAAGTTTCAGTTTGTAACGGAGAGAAGAATGCAGAAGACTGCTGCTCTAATACAGAGCAGTTCCTCATGCCTGAGTCATAAGTAATCCACCACAGAGGGCCACATGTTAACCTCTATCCCAAGCACAGGGGAAGGAGGAAGGAAACACTTCTAGAAGCCAAGGGCGGATCGCTGGCTGTACCTGGTGAGTTGCTTTCCAATCTTCTATTCCCAGCCCTTTCATTTGCATAAAGGTCCGGTCCTAGGTGTGATTTTGCTTTCTCTTTCTTTGTAAAAGTAGCCCTTAACAGGAAGACTGGATGTTTGACTTATATTCCATCTCTAAAAAAAGATTTAAAATGGCGTACAACATAGAATAATATAGAGTAAGCCAGGTAACATAAATTAGAAGGCAGTGAGATGGTATTTGAGTGAGTTAAAAAAAAAAATGCCAGTTACAGAGCAGTATGCATTCTGTCCCAGATATGAATAAAAACGGATAGAAATACTAGAAGATATACTAAAGAATATGTGCTAAAATGGTAGCCATAGTTATGTCTGGGTAGTGGAATTATGGATAATTTTCATTTTCTTCTGGGTGTTTTATGGTTTCTAATTTTCCTATAATGATCATGTATTATTTTGAAAACAGAGAAAAGATTAATAAGTATCATTTTAAAAAGAGATACACATTTAAAAAGTGAGGAGAAAAGGTGTGGGTTTGCTGTGCAGGGGACTTTATCATATCCACTAAATGTAGGTAAGGGTAGGGGCCTAAATAGCTCAAACAACAAAGCTAATATAGAAATGCATGCTCTGAGGCTCCACATCCCTGCTCTCTGTGGGCCTACATTGGTCCCTAAGCTTTCTACTAGCACAACTATTTCACATGGACAGTGGCAATATTCTTGTTACACATCTTGAGAGCTGTACCTTTTGCCTAACATCTCTGCTAAAACCTCTGAGATGAAGCATGTCAATAATAATTGAGAGCCAGGAATGAAGGAACTGCTTTTTGAACTTTCTCTTAGTTTCTTGGAAAGTTAATCAATGGCCCCCACGGTCAAGTCCCCAGTGCAATGAAAATCCAAATCAAGGGGCATAGAAGCACCTGATTGTCTCATTATTCTGCTCTGATTGACACTGATATTGGGCCATTTAACTACTGCCAACAGAGACCGGCCTTGGTTTTTAAGTGGATTACTTATATATTAGACTAAAATTGCAACAACCTTTAATAGGGGGAAAAGACTAAAAATTTAATTTGTAATGGAGATGATTAAAATCATTCATGAAAAGCAGCAAAAACCTTCAAGTAGGTTGGATTAAGGCTCATCAAGATCTTGTAATAAAAACTCTACGAGCCAATTCTGAATTTTTCTAAGCGGATGAGAAGTAGATTCATTTAAACATTGGCACAACGGAGGGGTGACTTCTGAGAGTGCAGTGCTGTGCAGTGGGACACCTTAGCCCTGGGTGTGCCCTCATGGCTACTGACTATGCCCCTTCCCCTGGGGAAATCTCACCTCCTGGGGGAGGGCGTGTTCTAGAACCACCACCCTGCCAGAAGCGGGTCATTAGGAAGCCTTGGTGGTGATGGTAAGAGACACAGAGTGCAAAGTGAGGGGCGTCCCCGAGTCAGCCACTCTGATACTAACCCGGCCTCTCCGGAGGATGCTGACTCCCGGAAGCCAGGCGGTACCATCAATGGAGGATTACTTCTGTTTCTCTGTCCCTTCTTTCCTGCCTCTGTTTTTTTTTTTTTTTTTTTTTTTAATTTTTATCAATTGAAGCACTCTAACTTAAGGCCAGAAATAAAATTTGTATATTTTCCTGGTTACTTATCCTATAAATTTCATTCTCGTTAACATTATATAAATAAGCACTTATATAAATATTCATTATTTATTTATTACTTTACAATCTGACACGCTTCCAAAGAATCTGAATGACCCCGGAACGTCCTTCTTGGAAAGAGCACTGGCTAACGTTACAATTGCCAAAATGCCCTCTGAGGGCAGTTCCGTGGTGTCCTGCTTTGGGGATGTGACATAAGGTTTGGGAGCAATTCCGAAAATAAACTGTGTCATTCACATCATGGTATTAAGTCGCGTTGTATTAGTTAAATTACATAGAATGCTATCTGCCATGCATACCAAGTCTATACTTTTTCACATTAATAAGTATCGCATTCTTCCACTTCTATTAATGCCTCTGGCATACACTTGGTGAGCCACCCATCACCGCAGAGGGTTTTCAAGCAGGAAAATTGAACTTCTGGTTTGGAGGCAGGCATGTGCTTTGCTTGAAATTATCTACTAATGTAGATGGGATGTTATCAGACATATTAAGTTAAAATTCCATTCATTTGTCTTGGAGGAAAGCAGCGCTCTGAGTGGGACCTGCACCTGAGTGCCAGAGGGTGACACAGCAGCGAGGAACAGGACACTGAGAGACCACGGGAAAACCATGTGGGCAGGCGAATTTATGAGCGGCCGTTTGCTGCCAAGAGCACCATCTATTCAATAGCTGCCATCGGAAAAGCGTCTCCTTTTCTCCCAAGATGGCCAGCTGGAGTCCTCAAGGCTCCATCGACGCCTCCTCTGAGTCTCCAGCAATTTACAAGTCTCTCCATTCATTCAATCAAATTGCCAAAAAACTTCCCCCCCCCCACTTAATATTGTGGAGGGAAATACCAATGTAGAAAGTAAGTACTGAGGTTCAAAGCTATTCATTCAAAAATGATTTCATATTGCAAAATAAGAAGTTGGTGAATGCAGGGAAGAACTAGGAGAGAGGCAAATGGATCACACGCCTTGGGCAACAAACTGTATTGCCGGGCCTTGGCTGCCAGCTATTTTGACTTCTGACCACGTTTGGCAAAGAGCTACGCCCCGTGTTAAGTGGAAAGTAATGCGAAGACATCGGGCTGATTCAGCAGGGAGGGAGGCTGGGGTGAGGGAGGACAGACAGGTGGTCTATAAACAGCAGTCAGTCTTGAGAAGTCTATTTATAAGGCGGGAGATTAGGGAAACAATTTGCCTGCTTTGAAAGCGAGTGGCAGATGCACAGGTTGGGGCCTCCTTCCCAGCACACCACGGCCTCATGACTAACGGGCTTCTGACTCCAGTGACATTGACAACCCTCCACCAGATGCCAGGACAGCGGAAAAACAAGGGGCCAGGCACCAGCCCGAGAAAAGCCGCTTTCCTCCCGCTCGCCAAACGCTTGGACAGAGATAACGCATGTATTACTAAAAGCAAAGTGATGAGTAACTCTCCGGAGAGGATTTCGGAATTTTCCAGCTCCCCCGAAACAAACATTCACTGCTCTAGGTGAGGCCTGGCTCCGTGAAATAGAGCAACGTGTTTTCTCTTGGGTGTGCGAATTTCATCTGAGTCTGAAGATGAAATCTTACCAGAAAATGAAAACTACTGACCGATACCGAAGCGTGATAATCGGCAGGATGCCGTCAGACCTCGGCCGCTTCTTACCTTGTTGTGGCTATCTTTTCTCCCTTTTTCCAGTCCCAAAATACAATACTGTGAAAATCGTCTAAACCAACCGACACCAGACATTTTCCATCGGCTGTGTGAAAACAACACAAACGTCAAATAACTCATTTCTTCAATGAAAAACCGAAACATTTTATATGCTATAAAGACGAATGAGTAATTGACCTTAAGATCATTATTAGGCTCAAATACATTAGGAGTATCTTATACTAAAGGGACCGCACTAAAGGAAATGCATAACTAGTAGCAGTTGAGCTACTTATTGCATAAAAACCGGTTGCACAGTAACTGGCTGCTGAATATAATCCCTGACCCAACATTCCAGTCTTAGACACAAGGCTGGGGAGCCACTCAGGTAAGTCAGGACAACCCTGTATATTATGTGACAGACAAATCTCATGACGTTTATTGGAAGAGCCATTTGGCTTTGCGACTCAGTCTACTTTCAACTCTAAAATACTGGGTTCTGTTAACCCTCCAAGATAAGAGTATTTAGAAACTAAATTTTAACTTCAAAAATTATTTTAAAAGATAATTTTATAATTTAAAAAATCCTAATTTCTTAGTTTCCCTATTTCAAACGTAGTATGCTTGTTACAGGACATTTAGAAAATATGGATAGAGGACATTTACAATCATCCAAATTTCTAGGCCTACATTTGATGAATATCCTGTTGCTATATAAATGTGCTTTAAAAAAACAAAACCAGAATCACAATGAACATACTATTATCTAATCATTTTTCATTTGTTATAAGTATTTTCCTTTAGTATTAAATATTATTTATAATGTCAATGGCTATTGTAATTTAGTTGTTGAGGTTGTTTTCTAAAACATTTAAAAATATATGTAAAAAATTAAATTTGAAATCATTTGCTTTTTCCCTTCAAAGCAGAAGGAAAGTACAGTCAGTAAGTCTTTCCTTTGCTGTCTCCTCACAAAGCTAGATTCACAGGACAAGCGCCCTGGGTCAGCTGTGCGGGGACAGGAGACAGGTGACCATGCTCACTGTGCATCCGCTCAGCAGGCGTCTTCTCTGGCCACAGAGGACCAACAACATTAGGGCAAAGAAACACAAGAAATTGGTAAACTGCTTCTCCCCAGTCCATTCAGGGTCTCAACTGGCATGATTTCAAAGGCAGGCCTGGGGTAGATACAAAATCTGGGTTTCCAGGAAAAATGAGGGAAACCCAGTTAAACTGGAATTTCAAATAAACAAGGAATAATTTCTTAGTGTATGTCCTATATAATATTTATATTTACACTGCATATTTATACTGCCTGGGACATACTTGCACTAAACAAAGTATTTGTTTATATGAAACTAGAGGCCCAGTGCACAAAATCCATGCACGGGGTCAGGGGTCAGTCCCTCAGCCCAGCCTGCACTCTCTCCAATCCAGGACCTGTCAGGGGATGTCTGACTGCTGGTTTAGGCCCGATTCCTGTGGGATTGGCCCTAAACCGGCAGTTGGACATCCATTTTACAATCTGGTACTGCTGGCTCCTAACTGCTCGCCTGTCTGCCTGCCTGATCGCCCCTAACTGCCCTCCCCTGCCAGCCTGATTGCCCCTAACTGCTGTCACCCTGCTGTGTGGGTACTGGGTACAGGTATCCAGCTCCTTCCCCCCTCCTGTCAGAGTCTGGGGCGCGCCACAGGACCCAGAGTCAAGTCCCCACCCACCCACACGCGCCTTGAAATCACACAAGACCCAGACCCAGCTGGCCCCAACCTCATTGGGCGAGACCCAGACCCAGCCGGCCCCACCCCCATCAAGCCCCACCGGCGCCAGATGGGGGCGTAGCCTCCTGCTGATCAGTCATTATGGCATGAGGGTATGATGACCATTTGCATATTAGCCTTTTATTATTATAGATTCAAATTTAATTGGACCTCCTGTTTTTTATTAGCTAAATCTGGCAACCCTCCCCCAAAAGCTGACCAGTGCCCAACCTGTGAGTGCCCTTGCCTGTGCCAGAGACCCACCCCTGCAACCACCTGGGAACAGTGGTCTGCTGCTTTTCTGGAGGAGGAAGGAGAGTAAGAGCCTGGTTTAACAAGCCAAATAAATTCTCCCCGATGTGGTCCTTGATGACCACTATATATAAGGCAAGGATTTGAAAGTTACATGAATCCTTTCAAGCTACTAGGTTATTGTAGTATTACATGAAGACATTAACACTTACCTAAAGGGCTAAATCACCACACATTATAAGCAAATATTTCTTTTTTTCCCAAAATTTTTTTACTGATTAAGGTATTACATGTGTCCATATCTCCCCATTGCCCCACCACCCCACTCCCATACATGCCCTCACCCCCCAGTGTCTTGTGTCCATTGGTTATGCTTATATGCATGCATACAAGTCACACCTAAATGATAAATCTTTATGCTTAAATGTTACTAGGCTTTAAATTGGGCAAGGTCTCTTTATGAATTTGGGATAAGGGTTAGGTAGGGACTTCCTAGTCATTACCAACAACATTGCTTTTTCCACACATCTTGGCAGGGACTAGTTATATTTCTATATTAGCATGCCTTTGTATTTGGTGATTTTATTTGTATTGGAATCTTCTGTCTCCCTTTTTAGATTATAAGCTCTTTTAAGGCTTATAGTAATCATATCATGTTTCCTTTATGATCCTTTATGAGTTGGTTTTCAAAGAATGCTGATGATACTTGGTGACGTTGAGGAGGAGGGAGAAGATAAAGTGCATATGGATGGTATGAAGGGAAAGGGAATGTACTAGGTTACATAGCTACACATTTTTGTTTTAATTACAATTACTTTCAAAAACACTGCACAAATATTCAAGGTCTCTTTTTTGCTTTCATTAATCCTATATTTTCTATTATTTTTAAACCTGCATAGCTATTTTAATATATTCTTCTTAGACTACAAGCACCCACACACTTAAGAGGATAGTTTTTAAAGTTTTTCCCTTTTGAAGAAGGCCTCAGGGTAAGTTGATTTGCATGGATTTTTAAAATTAAAATTTCTGCAAGTCCCCATCAGCTTGTCCTCACAGTTATGCCACTTTCCTACCCCTAGAAGGATATTGTGACTATGAGTAGCAATGGAAGAAACAGTCCAAAAGTGGAGATACCTCAACACTATACCTCTTCTTTTAGGAGAGTGACTTTTCCTTTTTTTTAAAAAAATTTTTCAATTAAAATTTGCATTCAATATTATTTTGTATTAGTTTTAGATGTACGGCAAAATGGTTAAACAATCATATTCTTTACAAAGTGTCCCCCTGATATTTCCAGTACCCACCTGGCCCCATACATAGTTATTAAAATATTATCCTATATAATAAAAGGCTAATATGCAAATTGACTGAACTGCAGAATGACCGGTCCCTATGAAGCTGGGTTCAGGGCTGGCGAGCGTAGTGGCGGTGGGTGGGAGCCTCTCTAGCCTCTGTGGCAGTGCTAAGGACCCCTCAGGGGGATGTCTGACTGCCGGCTTAGGCCCGCTCCCCACAGTCAGACATCCCCCTGAGGGGTCCCAGACTGCGAGAGGGCACAGGCTGGGCTGAGGGACACCCCCCCACCACCCAGTGCATGATGTCATGCACTGGGCCTCTAGTTAACTATATTCCCTATGCTGTACTTTACATCCCATGAATAGTGACTTTTCTTGAGTTGTGAAGGTTTCGGCTATTTCAGCATACTACATACTTTGGAAATATAGATTTGGCTACCTTTCAGTTTCTTCCCAGTTTTCATTCTCCCCCACAGAGCTTGACTTTGAAAATCCATTGTTCCTTGACTAGTTTTGGGTTTCTTTATTTTCAGCCATATTTTTAGAGCCTAGATAATGCTCTTTCAAATCTTTCCAGTCACAGTATGTATTAATTATGGATATTTCGTGACAAAGTCCAGAAATAATTCTAAGGCACTTAATGTCAACAGTAAAGGGCAAATTGGAAAGAGAAAATTTTTATTCAGACAATTACAAGTTGGTCCCTGTACTTGAAGCTCATAAAAAATGCATGGTGTTTTTCTTTTCCAGAATTCAACACAATGAAATCAAATTAGTCTTAGAGGTGCCCTTGTGGAACATCAGTATTATTCAATGAAGGTTTTAAAAATATGAGGATGATATTTAGGTTAGAAAATATTTATGGGGCTGAAAGTTTCTCTTTCTAAGCTGGTTTTCTATTCATGTGGAAGCACAGAAACAAAGACGGCTGTTTTCCCTCATCAGTGATGATAAACTCACAAAGAGAAAGAGTTGCTCAATTAAGTGAAGCAATCCTTCTTGTTTACATAATTTAGAGTTATGGATTATGTCGTAAGAAATGTTTTTGATTAAAAATGTCTTATTTTTGTTTGCTTTGGGACAGTGGCAAGAGTAGATTAATCTAAATCCTTATGCGTAACGGGCATTTTTTGTTTAGTTTTCACATCAATTGCCTATTTTGTACTTCCGTGACAATTTTTCCTCTAATAAGAGATAAATGTGCTATTAGTATGTTTCCACATCACCTCCCCAAATGAGCTGATCTGTAAAAGATAGGTGGGTGTGAGGTACTGGGACACACAGATGGGGCCACCAACGAGCTGATAATAATGAGGATGCCCTGTCTACATGGTTAAGCAGGGAATCTAATCTCCTCTCTTGGGATATTGACTTTTCTATCAGTTTTCAAAAGGAAGGTATAGTTGCTCCTTTTGAGGTAACTGTGTGAGTCAAGGCTATTCTAGGTGAACTCCAAGCATGACGCTCAGGCCAAAAGTTTACACCCGCCCTGGTGGAAGGCAGGAGAAGGCAAGAGGACTGAGGAGGGAGCACTCCCCATCCAGACGACCCACCAGCCAGGAGACCTGGGTTCTAGGGCTGGATCTGCCACTGTTTGACTTTTTCTCTGGGCCTCCATTCTTGGCCTGTAAAGTGGTGCAGGAGTCTGTTGAAGACTGAAGTTGTATTGTTACCCAAAGTACCAGCAATAAAATTAAACCAAAGAGGCCTCGGCTCACACCTTCAGGAGGTGCCATCGAGACCACAGAGGTCAATCAACCCCCACAATTCATCTTCATGTAACCACTCAAGGTATCAGATCAAGCACAAGAGACACTAGTGAATGTTCTTCCTGAACAGTCCTTCATATCAGTGCATTCTAAAACTATCAACTGGTTTCCTTAAACTCGAAGACAAAAACCTCATTTTGCACAATCAAAAATAACACCATTGCTGAATAAATGGGCTCTTTCCCAGTGACTGTTACCTGGGAAATAGAGACTGCATTGTTAACACTGAAATTATACTTTTAATGCAGGATATATTTCATATCTAGGGATTTCTTTATTTGCCCAAGATGAGAATTGGAAGCAGTGAGAGAATCAGCTTCTTAACCTCTCCCTAGAGTAACTGGTTTCTCTCCCCCGCCACTCCCCCCATCCCCCAAAGATCTGCAGGGCTGCCTCATGAGAGAAAGATTTCCAAGATAATTTCTTTCTTTCTTTCTTTCTTTCTTTCTTTCTTTCTTTCTTTCTTTCTTTCTTTCTTTTTTATTGACTTCAGAGAGGAAGTGAGAGGGAGAGAGAGAGAGAGTCAGAAACATCAATGAGAGAGAACCATTGATCGGCTGCCTCCCACACGCCCCTCACTGGGCATGTGCCCTTAACTCGAATCGAACCCAGGACCCTTCAATCACAGGCCAATGGCTAGTTTGGCTCTATTCACTGAGCCAAACGAGCCATGGCTCCAAGATCATTTCTTGATCCTTCTTCTATAAAACTACTAAGCCCGGAAAAGATATGAGCTCTTAGAAATTCAGAGACCAAGTTACTGGGTACCAGCTTACTCACTCATCTCATAATTAATTAATGTCTTTGATCAACATTCCTCTAATTCCTTTCTCTAATGGTATTTAAATAACATGAGTTAGTTCTTTTGATTCTTCTAAATTAAAAAGAATCAATCAATTCTATGGAAAAAATCTAATGATTGTTAAATTCTATTTATATTATTCTAAATTTCTTGCTACTCTGTTTATATGCTAATATACACACATACATTTTCAGATGAAATCAGTGAATAGGTGCTATTTTGAGTTCTATTTTTCTTTTACTTGGTACATAGAAATATGTATGAAATACACATAGTCTACATACTTGTCATTTTGAATTATAGCTTTTATTATATGGTGCCAAATTGTTTGCTAGAATTATTAAGTTAATTTTCAATGCTGCCAAATATGAATATATTAGATTCTTTATAAACTAGTCCACATTTAGGTTTTATTATTTTTATTTATTTTTGCTACTTTAATGGGTATCTTACCACTCTTTTAGAGCATACTTAATATTATTTTTATATTAAATATACACATATATACCTGCTAGCAAACTTAATTTTAGGAAAAGGGAAATTTGGCCATTGAGAAGTGGAACTATGAAAAATACAGAAGTATTTGGAATAGAACTGTATTTGAACTCAAATTAGGGATTCCTTTAGATTTTACTGCTTTGTCAAGGACATGTGGCACACCTACTATAAAACTGTATGTCCATCAAACCTGTGGAAGTTTAGGACTTTGTATCTGTTTATTAGGTGAGTTATCTGGACTTTCAACTGGCAGGTGATATGCCAAGAAGTTCTCTTTTCCTCAATACTCATGCCTTCTCTACCTCAGATGCCCACTAGTGTAGAGTGCAAACTGCTTAGCTTTGATTTTTACTAATCCAATAACCACAGAAAGTATGATTGTAATATCGATTTAACAACTCAGATTTGTAGTTTATAGTATGCGAGAATGTGCATGTCATTAAAAAACACCCTAAGTTGCACCATGTTATTGGTATAAAATAAAGATAACTTTCACCCCAGCATGGTGAAAATATGAAGTTCCAATAGTAATAGTGAAAGTAAAAAAAAAAAAGTATATTAAACAAAACCTTATTTGTTCACTCATTCATTTATCCTCACATTTTTTAAATATATATATATTTATTGATTTTAGAGAGGAAGGGAGAGGGAGCGGGAGAGAGAGACACATCAATGATGAGAGATAATTATTGATATGGCTGCCTGCTGCACGCCCCCTACTGGGGATCGAGCCTGCAACTTGTGCATGTGCCCTTGACAGGAATTGAACCTGGGACCCTTCAGTCTGCAGGCCGACACTCTATCTACTGACCTTAACCAGCTAAGGCAATTCTCACATTTTTTGAGTAGCTTTTGTGTCCATAACACTACATGTGCAATGGCAAACAGATATGAGCTGTGCTGCCCAAGTAGCTTACAATATGTGAAGGGCATAGGAGATGTCAACATTAATAACTACTGTACCACATGGACCCTAAGAGCAATGACAAATGCGTTAAGGGATGCAGAAGAAGGGACACATTATTTCTCCCGGGAAGAATGGAGGAGAAAACTTTCAGCTTGGTCTTAAAGGGTGGTAGGACTTGAATGGACACACAGCAACAGCATGAGCAAAGGAACCCAGGCAAAAAGGACAAGGGTGCATTTAGCTTTACAGTTAGGTAGATGTAAAGGAGCATGAATGGGCTGGTGGGTGAAAACACTGCAGAGGAAGGCTGACCAGATCTCGGAAGGCCATGAATGTCCCTCCAAGTGATCAGCCCTGAGTCAGACAACCAAGGGGAGCCCATGTGGTGGCGATACACCTGTGCTTCCAGAAGTCTCCAGAAGTGTGCAGGATGGACTAGAGGAAGTGCCGGTGGGAATCAGAGACCAGCAGGACTACCATGGCACAGATGAGAAAGAGGGTTTGAACAAGGAGATCAGAGAGTGAGGGACACAAGACAGAAATGGGTTGTGCAGTCATGGAACTTAATGACCAATATTATACCTGTTGCACATAGTAAACATTTAATGGGAGAAATAAATTATAGAATCCGTTTTCTGTAGAAAAATTAAGAATTTTTTTCTACTGATCTAAATTTCTACCATTGGAATTATTCAAATTTTCTGGGTAAAAACACCTTTTGCAATAGGTCCTCGGTCTCCAGTTCTAGTTTAAGGAAACGGCCTCACTCGAATGAAAATGATAGCCACCAGCTAGTATTTTTATAGTACTGTGTTCAAACTTTAAATTAAAAAGATGGAAGCTTCAGTTCGATATTTCCATGTGAAATTTATTTCCAAAACCCATGTTGTCAGGTGGCCCTTTGCCAAGAATCCGCAGCCCCTGCTCTAGTTCTTCATAGTTTAAATCGCTAGCGTTGGGCCCCCCCTTATCCAAAGAGTTAAAATTGATGCTCTGAGTCACTGCCAGACATTTGCAACTAAGTCTTTCAACAGCAACAGCTGCTCTGGATTTCAAATCGCTCAAGCAAATGCAGAACACAGTGCGAGCTCGGGGTAACGACTAGGGAGAGGAAATGAGGCAGACGAGGAAAGGACGTGTAATCTAAAAGCCACATTTCTTTATGAGGCATTAACATATCTGATTTCCAGCCTAAGACTGGGGAGCTGATATACCAACAGAACTCAAACTAAATAAGGGGTTGTTAGAAAAATAAAAAAAAAATCCTCAAAATAAATGTAGAACTGCTCGTCAATGGCCAGTGGAAAACGGGCTTACCTGAAAAATCCAGTGCACACACTCCTCTCTGATGCTGTCCCTTCAACAGTGACAAACACTTCAGAGTCTGCGTGTCCCACACATGAATGGCAGCATCTCTTCCAACCTTCAATAGCAGGATGAGTGTGTTAATTACTCATAAATTATAATAAGAATGATTCTGTTCTGTAGTCAAATGCTGCAGAAATAGTTGCATGTCAAGTCTCAGAATAGTTGTCTCCTGTTAACCTTTGACCTTCATGCAAAATTTTTTATTGGATTCCACTTAGAAACTTTTTTAAAAAAATATATTTTATTGATTTTTTTTTACAGAGAGGAAGGGAGAGAGATAGAGAGTTAGAAACATCAATGAGAGAGAAACATCGATTAGTTGCCTCCTGCACACCCTCTACTGGGGATGTGCCCGCAACCAAGGTACATGCCCTTGACTGGAATCGAACCTGGGACCCTTCAGTCTGCAGGCTGACGCTCTATCCACTGAGCCAAACCAGTTTTGGCTCCACTTAGAAACTTTTAACCTTTAGTTATAAGCCCACGACAAAACTGAACAAAAATGTAATCTGTTCATTGGAAGAAAAGAGTACAAAACTGAAAATACTGTTGACAGTATTACTACTTTACCAGCAAGGTAATAAATGTGAGTTTAACAGATGCTTTGTTTACTAAGCAACTCAATCTCTTTCCTTTCCCCACACAAAATGACTGAACACAGGGCTTTGTTTTTTTTAGTAGCTTTTCAATTATAGACTCAATCCAAAGTTTAGACATTCCAAAATGGTTCAGATAAAATTCAAAAAACTTTTGCATCAAGGTCAAAGGTTAACAGGAGTCAACTATTCTGAGACTTGACATGCAACTATTTTCTTTGAAATGCAAAAATATAAAATAATAAGCCAAAATTCATACGACTTTAAGTTTTTAAAAAATCACCAGATGTTATAGTAGTATGAAAAGATGGTTCATTCTATAAACATTCACTGAGTATTGAGCACCTAGGATATATTAGGTACCAAGTACACAGTGATGAGGAAAGTATATTAAGACTGCACATTCATGAAACTTACACTATTTGTTTCAGTTAATTCTATTCACAAATAATTCATGTTAAGGTGATCATCTCTTGGTATTAGAAGTGTTAGAAGGTATTGGCTGATTTCCCACCATCATGAAATAATCCAGCATTTACTACATCTTCAGCTTCCTGCCCCAGGCTTATTTCTACCAAGTGTTTCTCGAATTTCTAATATATAAAGTGGATTCAAAATTAAACCCTCCCTCTCTTTGGCTAGACCCGTCTCCCAGGAGAGGTGTATACCTGCCCAGTGGCCACGTAGTCCTTCACTGGGTGGATGGTCAGGCTGAGAATGTCATCATCGTGCCCCAGGTACAGCCTCTGGGAGTGCTGCTGCCTGTTGTACACGACAGCAGCCGCAGCGATGTGGTAGACCACTTCTCCAGCTTGCGTGTAGAATAGGTTGTTCCTACAGTCGTAGCCTCTGTATCTGAAGCACAGGTGCAAGAAAGGCACAGCATTTGAATAAGCAGTGAATGAACAGAGCAGCAGTTGTCAGAAGGTAAAGCTGGCGCAGGGACGTGCGCAAGTAGAAACCGAGGTGAATGCATAGTTGCTTAACTACAGTGTTCGGGGAATGAAGACTTCTGAGGGCATGGGATGACTTTCTGAGGGGAAAATGGGCCCAGATCATTTTCAGATCCTCAGCTACTGTATATGCTCTTTCTCAAAACTGACCAGTCTGACAACACACCTGTGGCAGGCGAGATGCAGGCTTTCCTTTACAGCACATCTCAACTGAGACTAGCCACATTGCAAGTGCTCAGTGGATACCATACTCAAGAGTCTAATGGTTTCTGGGAATTAAATTTAAATCAAACTGCCCAGGCCAGTGTGGCTCAATTGGTTGGGCATTATCCCATACGCCAAAAGGTTGCCAGTTCAGTTCCTGGTCAGGGCACATGCCTGGGTTGCGGGCTTGATTCCTCAGGTGTAGGGAGTAGCCAATCCATGTTTAGCTCTCTCACCCTCTCCCTTTCTCTCTCTAAAAATCAATAAAAAATTGAACCTGTAGATATTTTTGAACCTATAGCATAAGGTATGATAGGGTACAATAAAAGATTTACAAGCATAAAAAATATTACGATAGGGTAAAATTTTGTGGGAGAAGTAAAATGAAAATCTGAGTTCAAGAAGAAATATGAGTGGTATAAAATGTCCTACTTTTACAGAAACACTTGTTCACATATTTTTTAAATTGATGATGGTGGGAATCAAATTCTATCTTATTAAAATCATTTTTTACAATATTTTCATAAGCTCCATTGGTTCCATTTAAATGAGGGATGCATTTATAAAACACTAGATATTATATTCCTCACAACCATTGACAAAAAGTTTTGCTGAAAATTTTTAGATTTCAACTTAAAGTTTGGAAGGTTATATGTAATTCCCAAACTTGAAAATGATTTGGCCATATGTTTTTTGAAGAACACATTGTCCTACTTGGAGCCAAGCAAAATAGAGCAGGAGTTATGGGAACAAAGAAACCAGAGATGGTGGAGAGAATAAAGTAAAATAACATTGAGCTGCAGTAATATATGCATCATGGAAGTATATAAAGTATAAAAAAATGTAGACACACACATTGTGATGGCCACAGAACACCAACTGAGAAAACTGGACACAGACTAATGGTTAAAATAGTAATCACAGGTAAGTGCAAACTGGAGAGAAGAGCCCGCCTGAGGTGGTAAAGCACAGAGAAGGGGGACATCCTTCGCCTGATGCTGAGGCTGGTGACAGGCCACCTACCCGTGTATGAACTGGAGTTTCAGGCTGTCCTCAGGAGCCTTTTCTCGTTTAAGGAAGGGCACTGGATGGTTTTTCTCTTTACTTTGTTGCTTTAGCTGAGGTAGATCTTCTTTGTAAACCTTAAAGCATAACAAATGAATTTAATTGAGGCTCCTTTCTTCAGGTTTCAAAAGCAGTATCTTGACATTCCCAGGAAATCTTTAATTGTAGGAATCATATTTTTGAGAACATGAGGCTAAAAATGGTCATAAGAGACAAAGAAGCTCATTATCCTATATAATAAAAGCCTAATGTGCTAAGTGTCTGGTCATCCAGTCAGCCATTCAACCAATCAAAGCGTAATATGCTAATGATATACTAAGGCCATTCAACTGCTCACTATGACATGCACTGACCACTGGGGGGCAGTCAGTAGGCCAGTCGCTATGACGTGCACTGACCACCAGGGGGCAGACGCTCCAACTGGTAGGTTAGCTTGCTGCTAGGGTCTGGACAATTTGGGTTGAGTGAGACAGGCCAGATATGCCCTGGAGCCCTCCCACAGTCCCTCCCCAGCCCCATGCAGGAGCTGCCCCCTGGTGGTCAGTGCACTCCCACGGGGGTGTGCCGCTTAGCCAGAACATGCTGGTGAGCACAGTGAGCACAGCAGTGGTGGCAGGAGCCTCTCCCGCCTCAGCTGCAGGCGGGTGGTAAGGAGCAAGGGGTCCCAGACTTCGAGAGCCCCGGACTGCGAGAGGGATGTCTGACTGCCGGCTTAGGCCCGATTCCCAGGGGACATTCCCCGAGGAGTCCCAGACTGAGATAGGAAGCAGGCCAGGCTGAGGGACCCCACCCCCGCCCCCGAGTGCAAAATTTTCATACACCGGGCCTCTAGTATAATGATAAAGGGGTCAATTCTACAAGATATAACAATTATAAATATTTATGCACCTAAACATATAAAACACATTCTAAGAGAACTGAAAGAAGAAATAAACATAATATGATAACAGGGCTGTAATACTCCACTCTCAACAATGGGTAGATCAACCAGACAAAGAATCAGTAACGGAACAGGAGATGTGAACACCAGAAATCAAACAATCCAACAGACATATATAGAACATTGCATCCAACAGCAGAATACACATACTTCTCAAGTGCACATGAGATGTTTCCCAGGACAGATCATGTGTTAGGGAACAAGAGCAATCTCAACAAATTCAAGTAGAAATTATATCAAGTATCTTTTCTAACACTATGGTATGAAACTATAAACCAATAACAGAAGGAAAGCTGGAAAATGCACAAATACGTGGAAATTAAACAACACATTTGAACAACCAATGGATCAGAGAAGAAATCAAAAGGGAAATCAAAAAACATCTTGAGACAAATAAAAATTAAAACAACATTCCAAAACTTTTGGGGTGTTGTAAAATCAATCCTAAGAAGAAAGTTTGTAGATATAAATGCAAACATTTAAAACAAGGAAAAGATCTCAAACAACTTAACATCATACCTTAAGGAACTAGTAAAAAGAACCAACTAAGCCCAAAGTTGAAGAGGGAGGGATAAAATAAAGATTAGAACAGAAATAAATGAAATAGAGACTAGGAAACCAATAGAAAAGGTTAACAAAACTAAAAGTTGGTTTTTTGAAAAGATAAACAAAATTGAGAACATAAGACCTCACTTCTAATGAGCAAGACTAACATATCTTTTAAATTATTGGGGGTTAAGATCATTTTTTTTCTTAATTTGCTATTATGTTTAAGTAATTTATATCTAGAAAATATGGTATTAATTTTTAATAAATAATAAAGAAAACTATTATCGGTATAAATAAAATTATAATTTCTTCTAAAGCAAAACATCTCGAGGATTCTGACATCTGCAAAATGTGGACCTTGAGAATCATGGTGATCACTCTTTAGAATTATTTGTCTTTTCATGGCCTCATGCATCTTGACAGATCAGACTCCAAACTATACAGCAAAGCTCCTGGTCTAACTTAGGACCTACAACATACTGTTGACTGAGAGGACATTTCCTACAATTTAATTTAAAGGTACATAATAATCAGTCCTGGCTGGTGTGTTCAGTGGTTAGAGTGTTGGCCTGCACACCAAAGGGTCTCGGTTTTGATTCCCAGTCAAGGGCATGCATTGGAGGCAACCAATCGATGTCTCTCTCCCCCTCCTTCTCTCCCTCCCTCCCTCCCTCCCTTCCACTCTAAAAATCAATAGAAAAAAAGGTCCTCTAGTGAGATTCAACAAAATAAAAAAGGTACATAAAAATCAATCTTTGTCTACCATGTATTTAAGCCCTACTACCAAGAGATATCCATTTAACACACTGAAAATTAAATACAATCTATTAATAATTTCTCATCTTCTTAAAGGAAAGTTTTCATTTGAAGAAACTACATTGCTAAAAACAAAATCTATGAAATATTATAATAAAGCCCCTGTTTAGGATTTGACCAAAACCCTTTTTTAAAAAGGAGGTCAGAAGATATCTCATTACTGTTCTATTACAGGTGCAAAGAACTAAGCTTTTAAAATCTAAAGATAACTATTCATCTGAACTCATGATGCTTTCATCAGCGCACCAACCACTTTAGAGCACTGAATCCTAGTCTCGGAATTTCTACTGCTTATTTGAACATCTCACAACCTCTGTGGGCCTCAAATTCCCACCTGTTGGACAGAAATAAAAATCCTGCTAAGGAATAACTCAGGAATATTGTGAACATAAATCAGATAACACGGTGAAAGCTTTGACTTTAAAGGAAGATGTCAGGGAGGATATATAAGTCCTAGGCACAGATTTCAATACAATTAAGACTTTTCATTCTTTTACTAGCATCCTTTTATTAAATAAAAACTTTCCAACTAAGGAATTTTTTTTTCCCCTCCTCCTAGATTTTATGTCCATTTTGCTTAAATTCCATTTCCCGTTGATATCAGGGCATAATGTTGTTTAGTGTTTGTGTGGTATTTGCACATTAATAATTTCCTTTCAAAGCCTTATCTTTAGTTGCTTTATTGTGTAATGCATTGTACCAAATATACAAACTAATAACAGTCATGAATTTGAAACAAGCCATCAGTTGAATGCCATTTTTACTGAAAAAAATTTTCAAGCACTGAATCCATGAGTGATGATTATGGACTGAAAAAAATATATATCATCTGAAAATCAGTACACTCAGTGCTTATATAGAGGCAAAGCCAAGTAGTACATAGACTGTGCATTTTGGAGAGAAGCCCAGATCTGCATTCTTACCCTGACAATACAGGCGATGTGGATGTGGGTAAATTACATAACCTCTCAGGGTTATCATGGGGTTGAACTTGGTGTATGTAAAGCACAGGATACGGCCCCACAGAGACACCCAATACGTGGCAGCTGTCTGACAGTTGCTGGGTCTGAGACCTGAAATCCTATTCACTCAGTGTTCATGTAGAGAATCTGCTTCACATACCTTTGCTAAATGACAAGGAAGAGAACAGAACCCCTAGTTATTTCCATAACAAGGTAATGTGTGTCCAGATACCCTGAAAGGATTGCTCTGTTTAATATTTACTATGGTTTCATGCTAAAATAAAATGCCTACTTTAAAAAAATAAGGACCCAATTTGGATGTTATTGCCCAACTTTTATACTAGAGATGATTTCTGACTGGAGCGATAATGTGCATTGTATTTGGGCTTTTACTTTACTTATATGGATAATGGTCTCCATAAACTAAGAAAGAAACCAGGATAACAGCTCACTTGCAAACTACCATGGCTCCAAGACTACATATTCTCTAAAGAATATCCATGCTTTAACAGGCATCCTCAAACTACGGCCCGTGGGCCACATGTGGGTGTTTTTGCCATTTTGTTTTTTTACTTCAAAATAAGATATGTGCAGTGTGCACAGGAATTTGTTCATAGTTTTTAAACTATAGTCCGGCCCTCCAATGGTCTGAGGGACAGTGAACTGGCCCCCTGTTTAAAATGTTTGAGGACCCCTGGCTAAGAGAATACAAAATCTGGCAGCTTACTGCTCATTGTTTTTCTCCAAATATTTTAAAGTTCTAGGTGTGAGGGAGGTAGAAAACCCCAAATATCATTCAGTCTTGAAACTTTACTCACTTCCACCTAAAAATATTTTTTAAGAATATGATCAGGTAAATGCCTTATTTTTAACCTGTATTTAAAGATAAGAAGTGTTCAACACCTGCCCGGTGTTTCCCAATGGTTAGAGCATTGGGCTGTGCATTGAAGGGTCATGGGTTCGATTCGCCGTCAAGGGCATCTGGGTTGCAAATTCAATCCCTGGCCCCCAGTTGGGGGCTCATGTGAAAGGCAACCAAGCGATGTGTGTCTCTCTCACAGCTCTCTCTCTCCACCCCCCCCCCCCCCCCCATCCTTCCCTTCTGCTCTAAAGATCAATGGAAAAATATTTTCTGGTGAGGATTAACAATCAATCAATAAATAAATCCTATATAATAAAGGGTAATATGCAAATTGACCCTAACGGCAGAACAACAGGGAACGATCAGTCGCTATGACGTGCACTGACCACCAGGGGGCAGATGCTCAATGTAGGAGCTGCCCCCTGGTGGTCAGTGTGCTCCCACAGGGGGAGCTTTGCTCAGCCACAAGCTGGGCTGATGGCTGCGAGTGCAGCGGTGGTGGCAGGAGCCTCTCCCACCTCCTTGGCAGTGCTAAGGATGTCCAACTGCAGCTTAGGCCTGCTCTCCCCAGGGGAAGCGGACCTAAGCCACAGTCAGACACCCTCCTGAGGGCTCCCAGGCTGCCAGAGGGATGTCCGCCTGCCAGCTTAGGCCCGCTCCCCAGGGAGCGGGCCTAAGCTGGCAGGCGGACATCCCCCGAGGGGTCCCGGACTGCAAAAGGGCACAGGCCAGGCTGAGGGACCCCCCCCCCTTTTGAGTGCACAAATTTTCGTGCACCAGGCCTCTAGTAAATAAATAAATGCAATTTTCCTTCTTCTTGTCTTGATTCTCTTTCTGCTTAAGTACCAACCATTTGTAGTCAGTGTCCAAATACAATGGAATTCTGGGTTATACGACATTTGTTAGGAGGCTGCTTGCTTACTGACCTGGCGATCATAATTGATTTGAGTTTCTTGCTCAATATCAGAGTCCAACTCCGGCACATCAGATAAATCTGAATCAGATTCTTCACTGTAGGAATCAGTGCCACCCTCTGTGGAAACACAACCCACAAGAACAGAGGAAAAATTCTGCACCTTAAAGAGCTAAAAATATTATTTAAAATATTTTCTTTCTTCTATCCTATCAAAGTAAACGAAAATAACTACACCAGTTAAGGTAAATCAACACCCTCCCCCATTTCCACACTTCTGTTATAAACAAAAAGGGGGGCAGGTTTTTACAAGGAGAGGGCTGGTTTAAAAGGAAATTCAACCACTTATTTCAGGCAAGATCTTCATTAGCCTGTTAACATGCCCACCAACTGTCAGTAATTGCCATGGTCAAGGTCGCTGCAGAATCCCTCCCAATAAAAATCTTTCCCCCACATAGCTTTTCATTTTATTACCTGATCATTCCTGCTGACATCAAAATAAATTTTAAAAAAAAGACTACACATCCTTTGAGCTGGAAAACACTGGCCCGGATTGTGGAGCATTCACTGAAACCCATTCTGGAGGCAGCTTATCTATTCCAAAGGTTACCCTGTCGCCCCACAGCCTGACCGAGCAGACCCATCGCCCATTATAACCATCCTAAGGTGGTGGACACATACACGCTCATGTTATCTTCAGAGGTTAATTCTTCATGTAAACCTTAGACCTTCCACTTGCATTTGGTATAAGCAAAATCCTTTGAAGGAGATTAACCAACTGACCCATCATTGTCTCTAAAGTGTTTTTCTGTTTTTTGGGTTTTTTTTAACTTTAATATTTATTATAGGGATGAATTTTTTGAAATTGTTTTAACTCTTTACCTCCAGAAGAGATGTTACAACGTTCTTTGAAACTTTTACTGAAAAGTAAACAGATGTTGAAGAATGATTACTGGCTTTACCCTGGGGTGCAGTCTCCAGCAGGCCGTTGCTGACACCTTCTGGAATGAATCTCCACTGGAACACCGAGTGGTCAGCCCCTCCTGTGCTTAACACCCACTGAAAGTCGTGAGACCAGCGGACGTTGGTGACATGTGCAGAATGGCCCACATACTTTCTAAATTTGGCTCCTGAAGATATTTTTAAGAAGATTAGTCATGCAAAAATATAAATATATATATAATTTATTGGTTATAAAATTGCATTCCTATCCAGGAATATATTACAAAATAATTTTCAGTATTATATATAACAAATAAGTAAATGCTCCAAAAGATATCTCAATTATCCCAGTATGGATTAAGCTAAAAATGGATCTGAAGTCCTCCTTCTCCCCCTCCTAAACCTGTTCCTACTGCTTCACTGATTCTGAAAATAAATGCCAAAGAACGAAGAGCTTACACATCCTTCTTTGAATACTAGATAAAATGGGTAGTCCTTGCAACTGGGAAACAGAAAATTATTCTGTGGGAAAAGTCAAATTACTGTTTGGGGTCATGTAGATGCACATTTGGGAGAACGAAATTTTTTCCCCTTAAATTGATTGCTTTACTCAGGAAACATCATCATCAGGTAGTGAATTCAATAGAAGAACTACTTGAACGCATGCCTGTGGTTGAACTACTGCGGCAGAGTCTCCAGGGTATTTATTGTTGGTGCACAGCAGCATAATGACATGCATGGAAACAAGCCCGGGCCACCTTATGTGGAGATCCAGTACTCCAAAGACTATGGAAGATTTAAGGGGGGCAACAAGCACCCCATCTCTCCTTCAGAAACACTTCTACCCTCCTAATGAAATCTCTTTAGGGGAAAAGGCCATCTGTTCAACTATCACATGTAAATATTGAATACCCACTGGAGAGGCAATGATTTAGATTTACATGAAGGTGAAAACGACGGCTACATGTCCCTTTCCTGAGAGCATGTTCTAACCAGGTGACGTCCTATTATGTTAGGGCCTCCAAAAAAGTCTAGGTGTGTGCTGCCATATAGGGGAAAGGAAGGCCTTGGGTCTCAAAAGCAACCTTGCCTATTTCAAAGAGTTGCCTAAATCAGTTTTGGTAATTTAATAACATCCAACAGATTCCAACTAAGTCAGGTGGAAATGCTGTCTGATGATAACTCAATAATTAGGAATCAAAGTATATTCTTTCCTTATCTCCATAGAGCTTGTTGGGTTATCCTTTACTGCCCTCACCTTTACACCCTCATCAGAAATCATTTAACCTATCTCTTTGCAGTGGTTTGAAAATATGCCCACAAATAAAATTTAAAAAAGTTAAACTCATAGAAACAGACAGTAGGTTTGGTTACTAGGGGTGTGGGTCGGGGGGGAGGAGGGAGGATGGGGAGATACTGGTCAAAGGGTACACTTTCAGTTATAAGATGAATAAATTTGGGGAATCTAATGTACAGCATGGTGACTATAGTTACAGTACTGTATTGTAGACCTGAAAGTTTCTAAGAGAGCAGATCTTAAATCTTCTTGCCATACAAAGAAAAGGTAATTAAGTAAGGTGATAGATGGGTTATCTAACCTTATAATAGTAATCATTTCACAATATATCAGTATATGAAATCATTGTTCCCCCTTAACTTACACAATGTTGTCAATTATATCTCAAAAAATCTAGAAAAAAATAAAAAAATATGTCCATAAACTCTTTAATACAAATCAAAATGAACAGAACATGGCAAAGGTGAAGACGTGTGGCATCCCAGAGGAGGTTATAAAAGGCCCTGAGATTCCTCCTTGCTCTCTTTCTTGGATCTCTAGATACCAGGCGGCAAGGACATTCAAGCACCACACAGAGGGGCTCACAGGGCAAGAAACTGCGGCCTCGGGCCAACAGCCACGTGAGCGAGCCGTCATGGCCTCACTAGCCTTCAGATGACTGCAACTACACAAGAGGCCTTGAGCTAGAATGTTCCAGCAAGCTGTTCCTGAATCCCTGACCCCCAGAAACTGAGTGAATAATGTTTGTTGATTTAAGCTGAATTTGCTGGGGAGAGGAATTTGTTATGCAGCAACAGAGAACTAATATACATTTGGTAGATTGGAACTAACACCTGCGAAAGCATTTGTGTCAATATTTAGGCCTCTTTCTAATCGTTTTTCCTGTTTTCTCTTCCTTCCTCCTCCCTCCCTTCCTTTCTTCCTCCCTCCCTCCTGTCTTCCCTCCCTCCCTCCTTCCTTTCCCCTTCCTGCCTTCCTTCCTCTTTCTCTCTCCCCCTTTATCCCCTCTCTAGGCACACTGGCCTCTTTGCCATTCCTTAGGCATGCCAGGCACTCTTCTGCCTCTAAGCCTTTGCACTTGCTGTTCCCTGTCTGGGATGCTCTTTCCCTAAATACCTGAATGGCTGGTTCCCTCACCTCCTTCAGGTTTCTAGTCAGATGAAACCGTATCAGTGACTCTTGTCTCACGGCCTTATTTAAAGTAGCAACACTACTCGGCCCGACCTGAAAACTCTATTCCCACTGCTTGCTTGCTTTTTCTTCATGGCTCTTCTCACCATCAGACATGCTCATACTTTATCCATTAACTATGTCCCCTCAGAACAAAAGCTCCACGAGGGCACGGATTTGTGCTGGTTTTATTCACTGATGTATCTCCAGCCTCTAAGATAGCACTTACATACTTACTTAACAAATAAAGGCCACAGCCATCTCTTCCAAGGCTTTCCTGGGACACTGAGTTTACCAGGCCTCTCTTTTTCCTCTGAACCACCAGGAAGATTCAGGCCTCAGCCCTCAGCTCCTCTCTACTGATCTTTCTCCCCTGGTTTTAAATACTGTAGGTATGCTCACATCTGTCAAATGTTCATCTCCAGCCCTGAACTACCCTGGAGTGCTGACAGTCAATGGGCCATATCTCCCTGGGTGTCTAATACTGCTTCAAACTTATTGTGGACAGAACAGGCTGATGAGTTGCCCTTCCCCTTTTTCGCTTACTCTTATACCCCCATAAGACATAACAGAGACTGAACCTTTCCCTTTCTCATTTTCCCGTCTCTAGAAATGGAGCCACCATGCACCCAAAATTTGGGAGTCATGCTTGATTTCTCTTCCCCTCTATCCCCACGTCCGATCCATCAGCAAAACCTTCAGCTCTACCTTGAAACTGCTTCCTAACCTCTACCACCTCTCTTTGCCTCTGTTCCTAAGGAGTAATCCAAGCTACATCATCTCTCACCTGGACTCTTGCCATAATCTCTCAACTTGAAGCCTCCCCTAGCCTAATCCATCCTACACCATATCAAAATGCCTTTTAAAAACTTAAATTGGTCTTGTCACGCCTCCATTTTAAGCCCTCGGTAGATTTTCATTGCACTCAGATTAAACCCACATTTCTACCAGAGGCTGCAAGGCCCTTCATGACATGGTCCCCTGCACCTTCTCCAGCCTCACAGTACACAGCTCTCCCTCACTCATCATGCTCTAGTCACACTGACCTGCCTGGCCCTGCCCTGCACTGCAGAGCAGAAAACGATCCTGTTTGCTCAGTCTTTACACTCTCAGAGTCATCAGCCTCTGCTCGTATTTGGCTGTTTACAGGTTCAAAAGTGAGGGGAACAATGTCACTGGTACCCTGGGCGATAAGGAGGTAAGTTCCACCAGCTGCTATTATTTCCATCAGCAAGTCTTATATAAACTTGTCTGCCAGTGGTTTGGGTGTAAAAAGGCTACCAAAGCCTGAATGTCCTGAGGCAAATTGCAAGATTTATAAACCATGAGCCATGAAAAGCAGAACAAGTCAATTTGCTATGAGAACATGGAAACTCCTGCAGATTACCGAGGTGGATTCTATTGCTCTCCCCATATTGTCACTGGCTGTCCACCTCTCCTCATTCATTCAGGCATCCCCTGTATGCCATCACTCTCGGGGCTGTTTCTTACATATAAAGGGTCTCATTTTGACAGACAGCATTGCTCACCACCTCCCTCCCACTTCCCCCAACCCTGCCATTCTAATACCTAACCCAAGCTCTACCTTTCCATTGCCATTTTCCAGGTTCAAGTTCACCCTACGAGGCTTGGTGATACAAAGGAGATACCAACTCTCATTGAGTTGACTTGTGACCAGATGCTTGTGACCGACAGTATTGCTTGTGACCCCTCTGATGTTTCTTCTGACTCCCCAGATACCCTCTAGTTGCCTAACTTACTTTCTGTAAGTACATTACTCAATCTAACAAGATGTGCCCTATTACTCAAAAGACCCATTAGGGGGAGAGAGGAGAGTTTGAATTTGGCATGCTGAGGTAATTTTGTGCAAGTATTTTAAAACTGATATTCATTTTGTCAAGTGTAAGGGATGGTGATTTTGCTACGTATTTTATGTTCAATTTTGTACTGTAATTGCCATTGCTTCAAAACTGCTGGTTAGCTCAAAATGACTTTCTGATTACATTTTCGATCCCTTTTTCCTTGCTCAATCTAAAAATCGCTCAAGTGAAAGAGTTTGCAGGCAGCAGCATGTCCCTGCTGATTACTTTGCTAAGATCAGATTTTCAGGGAGCAATCAGGGAGTCTCAGAGAAGCCTGTGTATGGGCTTTGCCTACACTTGCAAGGGAAGAGGAGGAGGTCATAAGAGGGTTAATTCATCTATCTTCTACCAAGCCCGAAAGTGCCACAAAAATTGAGGTAACAAGATTTAACAACAATAAGAGAAACAAAAACCACAAAATGTGAAGGCAGAGACAGCTGTTTTGAATCAAACTTCTCTGATTCTGGTTTGCAAAATCAGTGCTCTGACAGGGGGTCCATAAACTGTATTATCGGAAAGAGCCATCCCTTTCAGACTTCATTTTACACATGCCTAAAAGGATTTGCTTTGCTTTGCCATGTATACTCACAATTAGCTGTGAAGCATAAAAATTTAATTACAATACTTTAATGTAATATTAAATTATGGGTATGTACATAAATATAAATAAAATAGGACTTGTTCAAAAAGTGAAACATGGGGCTTATGAATCACAAAAACAGTGAGTAAAAACTGTCAACAAATTCTGACTTATATTTGCAAAACCCCGTATTTCAGAAGGTCAAAAGTGTGCACCAGCAACACATTTAATGTTCAAGAGTAATATGAATATAAAGATAAAATTAATAGCCTGCAGGAACAGACACCAAGAAAATAAGCCTTGTGCATGCCTAGACACACGTCTACATGAAACATCTCTTCTGGCCTCACCTTTCTTGAGACAAGGGAACTTGAACAGTTTGACCAGTCCAAAATCATCTCCGGACACCAGCACGGAGCTGCTGTAGTTCGCATCCACCGAGTTGATGTCAGTGACGTCCGTGTATTTCGGCCAAATTCCACTCACTTCCGGGCCTTTCACACACGTCCAGGAGGCCCAGGGGACCCCTTTGATTTCTTCTTTACTCGCTAACGGCTTCCCCGCTGAAAATAACCAATAAACATTCATGTAATATTACACTTATTTTTTTTTAATATATTTTTATTGATTTCAGAGAGGAAGGGCGAGGGAGAGATAGAAACATCAATGATGAGAGAGAATCATTGATTGGCTGCCCCCTACTGGGGATTGAGCCCACAACCCGGGCATGTCCCCTTGACTGGAATCAAACCCGGGACCCTTCAGCCCCCAGGCCGACCCGGCCGACCCTCTATCCACTGAGCCAAACCAGCAAGGGCTGTAATGTTACATTCATATCAAAAGCAAATTTTTATATAAATGGCTAACATGGATTCCATATTTTTTCACATATGGGAAATATATATGAAATAGCAAGCAAAGAAAGTACACACAGAAGTACGCACCTAGTAATAGAGCATTAACTAATCTGTGTGCAGAGACTTTAAAAAGTTGAAGTGATATGTTACACATTAATTTATGTTGATTAATTTTTCAATTAATTTAAAAAATCTAAGATACTATTTGCAGTAAAGATTCATGTTAATTAAATTTTTCCTCTTACATTAAAAAATCATAAAGATTATAATACAGAAATTTGTCTCTTATTTATGACATTTTAGTATCACCAACTGTTACTAAACGAGTATTAGGTAAGTCAGATGAACCACGTATAAAATTTACAGTGGGGTGTTACAAGTAAAAATTATATTTTTTAAAATGCAATTAATACATTTCACCAAGTAATCAAATAATAGGGGCTTCCACTTATCAAGAACAGAGATTTGAGACTAAAGCAATCACAGTAAATAAAAAATGTGACCCTCAAATCTTTAGTATTTTTAGTGTTTTGTAGAATTTTTTCTTTCTTATCTCTAAGCATTCTTTGTGTATATCCTTTATCGTAACAATTATAAGTATTTATGCCCAGTTGATGCCTTGTCTTTGTATGGTATTCAAGATCTCTCTTATGGTGCAGTTATTTTTTATTTTAATGTGTCCCAATTTATTACTCTCTCCTTTGAGAGTCCATGATGTGAGGGTCTTGTTTCTGAAAACATTCCTGGCCCTGAGGTCATAACAACATTCTCACAGTTTCTTCAAAGTTCTGCTTTTCACGAACATCAGTGCCTGCATGACTTACACGGCATTTTGTAGAACAGTCGTTCTCCTGCACCATCATTCGTTTGCAAGTATTTACTATCCAAAGACCAGTCAATGTGCGTAATGAAACTGAGGGACTTGTTGCATTCTCCAATTTTCTTATACCGCTGGGCAACCGCATAGACGTCGACTGGGCCATCATTGGATCCCACTGCGAGATAAGAACCATCTGGAGAAAATTTCATTTCATGAATGACTTCTTTTCGATCTTTGATATGAACCACTTCTGTCATATCTCTATAAGAATAAAGAGCAAAGCGATAAGCAGCAAATCTAGAAATAGGAACCCCAGGTCATGTATTAAAGTATATGTGTCAGAGAAAAAAATGTTTGAAAGGGAGGAAGTTCCTACAGGAATTAGAGAATTAACTTCTGAAAAAAAGATATAAAACTTTATTTAAAGTTTACAGCCAATTTAGAAAAAATTAATATTTAAAATAATATTTTGAGCTTTCAAAGAACCAATAAAATTTAATGAAATGCATATTTGCGTTCATGTTCAATTATCTATTATTTTTCTCTAAAAATTTTGTTGAAAAATTGAGGTTTATAAAATTGTTTTAAAATATGTCATGGAAAATGGTAGGTATATCAAGGTTAGCATAAAAATAAAAATCCTTTTTATATTTTAAGAACAAGAAAACTGCTTAATGCTTTTTGCTACAAGAAGAGCAAATTCAAAAAGCAGAAGAGGAAAAGTCCTTATTTTTAATGCTAAGTTGTTATGGAATTATTTAACTCTGACTATGAAAGGGCAATAATGCATACATTGAATCACCTGAGTATCCTATGTCCTTTCTGACCAGATTCTGATAAGAATTTCTGCCCTCACTTGAAAGTCCACTGAGGGTTTTCCTACAACTGTGAGACAGGATTATGATTGGCAGGTCCCCTGAGCCAGTAATGATGCCTTCATCAACTCCAAAACAAATGGAATGCATAAACAATGCCAAATATTTGCTCCACATAATTCCTCACACTGGCTGTCACTTAATAATAGCACTACAGTTTACTACAATCTCATAAAATAGGTGTGGGGGGATGCTTTTTGTGGTGTGTTTTTATTTTTATTTTTTGGGCTTGGAAAAGCTATTAAAAAGAAAAGAAAATCTGGTAATTAGCCGTCTTTCCACACATCACTAAGCAGGGAAAGAAAATGTTGCCCACCAATTTGGTCCTAAGTTATGTGTGGCTGTTAATGAGAATTCAGTGTAATAAACCATGCCAAGTGCCTTTTTCAAAGCTATCTAGAATTTGCTTCTGTGCAAAACATGCCATACCTAATTTCTGGCCGCATTTCCTTTCTGTAATCACAAAATGGGTGAGCCAAACGAACAGCCAATGCATTTAGAGGAATTACAAGGGTAGATCATAATTTTTATCCTGTAAAAATTATATAGGGGATTAATAGAGTATGAAATATTCTATCTTATTGTCAAATGTGGGTGGTAGACATGTTTTACGCAAGCTCACCTCTAACAATCTGGTGCTGTTGGAGGCAGCTCTGCTCCTGCTTCCTCTTTTCCTGGCTTACTACAAGCACGTCATCCCTCACCTAAAACCCGTGGGACCAGATGAGCTTGGGAATTCACTATTCATTAGATTTTTTTAAAGGTTCACATATACTATGCCATGTAACATCACCAGTAGGGACTGGGGCAGCACCCTGCATTGATGCATGGTTATTCCTGCTAAGAGATTAATAGGTTATATACAGTCTCACATCAGTCCACTGAGGCAGGCTGTGCTGCCAAGGAAGTCACTGGAGAAAGAGGTTTGTATTTTCAGAGCGTGGATTTCATCATTACAGACAGAACTGTGAATCTGTACTGTTCCTATTTGAAAGAATAGGTGCCCATTTTCCCTAAGGTCCCAGCATCTATTTTGACCAGGAGAATCTTAATCCTAACAAAAGAGCCTCTTTTTTTTTTTACTTTTCTTTAAATATTATTTTTCAATTACAGTTTACATCCAATATTATTTTGTATTAGTTTCAGGTGTACAGCATAGTGGTTAGACAATCAATATACTTTACAAAGCGGTTCCCAATATTTCCAGTACCCACCTGACACCATACATAGTTATAACAATATTATTGACTATATTCCCAATGCTGTACTTTATATCCATGACTATTTTGTAAGTACTTCTTAATTCCTTCACCTTGTTCACCCAGCCGCCACCCCCTCTCCCATCTGGCGACCATCAGTTTGTTCTTTGTATCTATGAGCCTCTTTGTTCATTTATTTTACAAAAGAGCATCTTTTAATGCCATTTTCAGGATCAGTACATGCCTGACTCGGAGAACAATGAAAGAGCCGTCCTTCATGCCCAGGGCCAACTGGGACCCATCGGGGCTGAAAGCCACACTGCGAACTGCTTCCTCCATGTTACAGCGGGCGATCAAGGCGTGGTCAGCCAGGCTCCACAGCCTAGGCACAAGAACAAAGAAACAAAACCAAACCAACGCTCGTCACCAGGCCGCCCGAGGCAGGCAGGCCTGCTGAGCACAGTGTGACAACAGCAGGAAAGGAGGCGGCCACTTCACACTCGCGTCCTTCCTGCCGGCACGTCTGGGAACCCGGGATGGGGTTTAGTCTATCTCTGGGTCATTTCCCCCATTAGAAATACCCAGCAAGAAATACGAGATAACATTTCCAAAGATTTTTATATTCATATATAAAAAGGAAATTTTAAACACTACCTTCACACAAAATCTTACTTTTCTCTTTGGAAATTAAAACTTGTTCTTTACGAATGCCAAACATTATTAATAACTTACAGGATAAGAAGCACTACTAGATACTATTATTGTTCATTTTAATATAGATAGATAGATAGATAGATAGATAGATAGATAGATATAGATATAGGTATATAGATATAGATATATACCCTTCTAGTAACTGTTATTTACGCACATATAGATTGAAATACACATTTCGTTTTGCTGGCCCCCCTAGAAAGAAAACCCAGCTGAGGAGAACAGCCAATGATAGCCCTGCCCAAGATGGTTCCAAAGTCAGCTGTGCTCAGTCATATGCCAGCCTTCCTCATAAGCTCCCTGGTTGCCCCACTGCTGACAGGCCCACTCATGGCTGGGACAGGTACTCTCCACAGTGCCCCTGGCTGATAAGCATGTTACTGCTGAAGAAGCAGGGGTCAAGGGTCAAGTGCAGCTAGCACACACTTTTCAGCAGCTCCGGAAACCCCTATTCCAGGCACCTCAAACTGGGTAAACATGAACTAAATTTTGAAGCTACAAACGAAGGTTTGCATGTGAATTACAATTGTGGTACCTGATTTCTCCCTGTTAGTACTTTTAAGACAGTCTTCTCTTAACACACAACCAACATCTGTTAGGCAGACCGACAATTTAGAATGCTGCCACAGAGGCAAGAGTAAGTCACACGTGGTGGAGTTTCTCTAATGCATTCTGCCATCAGGAGGGCTGGGGCCAGCTCCTCACAATGCAGAGTTGCATGGTGAATAGTTTGCTGATCCTTTAGGCAGCGTGCACTGTTCAGTCTGAAGCTTATGGTATTCTTTCAATACCTCCTCGTCCATTATTCATAATCTCATGCTGTTTTTAGCCATGTACTATTTTCAGCAATGTAAGTTTTGCTTTACCCTCACTCCTCAGTGAACTGTACTAGCCTTACAAAGTCACTCAGCTAATCTTTCTCGGGAAATTATGACTTGTATCCTTTCTACATTTCCATACTCCGTGTAAACTTACATTTAAAATGTTTGGCCAAATTAATGGTTGAGGAGACCAAGACAAATTCTGGCCATCAGGGCTCCTTAGGGAAGTTTGCGATTCTGAGACTCAACACATTTATCAAAATGCAAAAGCCAAGGACTCTCTTGAAAACATTTCCCTCTGGATGGTTATGAATCCAGCTTCTCAGGTGTTTGACTAACGTGGTGGCATTGTTTTGGCTGTTGGGGCAAAGCTCTGAGTGATGGAAGGAAAAGGAAGAGGAGAGAGTGAGTGAAGACCAGTGTAAGCCAAATACACATTTATGTCACGTGAGGGGACAAGTGGAATTGCCTTCACTGATTTTTAGACTGATGAGGCACCGTGCTTGACAGAAACTGAAAATTGATTTTTAGATTATACTTTACTGATGAGTGCCGGGAGCCAATTCCAGCATGTCATAATTACAAGAATTTTATCAAAAGGTTGATGAAACTTGGGGGCTCAACAAGGGCTGAGTCACCTATGTAATTACCTGTTGGAGTGGCTAAAGGGCACTTCCCCCAAACCTGAATAGGATGAATGTCTGCTGCTAGACAGCTCAGGGCATCTTAATCTACATGTTATTGCTTCCTGTTGGCCAAACACCTGAACAGCTGTAGGCTATTCCCCAATCTGACAATGCTTCTGTACCCTACCCTTTGAAGTGTATTATCTCCACCTTGCCTTGGGACAAATTGTGTTAATAAAAAGCATGGGGTCCTGAGTCAAGGAAGTCTTTAGCTCCTTTAGCTGAAGCTCCTCTGACCCCCAATGCCTTTCAAAACTATCTTTTGTCTTTGGACTCCTACTTAATCTATGCACAACCTTTCTCCAGATTGCTGAACCCTTCTTAATGCTGGGACAAGAACCCCAGCAGATGAGTATACAATTGTATCTTGATTAGATTCACAGACATACAGAGTAAGGGGGGGAGGGGGGAGAGCAGGAGCCTCTAATCTAATTTACAAGGTTCTATTTAAACTATTAAAATCCAGAGGCAATCATCATCCAATCAGATTAATCAGTCTCTTTCTCTCACCATCGATCAGTCTTTTCTGACCTGTTTGTTGTTAAGCACATTTAAAGCCTAATTAAATACGAAAATCCTGAAATCAGTGTAATAGTCTTCACCTTACACTTTTAAATCACATGTTCAGGCCTTCAACAGTCACACAGATATTGGAATCATACTAATTTGTTCATTTTACATGATGCCATGCTCTCAAAGAGGAAAACGTGATCCATCGCGAGACCCTTTGGGGTCCTAATAAAACCGCAGACTTTCTCAGGAACCAGCACTTTCCTTTGACTTGAGGACACTGTTCAAGATTTCATCTGAGAAATTACAAAGAAATCATTATTCACCCACGTGCTGAAGACAACTTTGCAAATCGCAATGTACGTTCTAATGGTGATGAGTGAGTGTCTGAGCCTGTGAAAATGCCGTGCAGGCCCCGGCCATGTAAGCACATACTAGGAGCGAAGGTATGAGGGGAAGATGCTGTTAACACACAGGAGTGCACTTAGCTCCCAGAACCGGAAGCCACTCTCACCAGTAGTATTTTCACTTCTAAGAACAATTTCATGACTAAGGTGGAGCCAAACAAAGATAAAATACCAAGAAGTCAACCGCTGTTGAGCTCACTGCCTTCACATTCCATGTGGAAACTGTGTGGCTCTGCCCTGTGGTTTAGCCTGTCCCTACGTAACAATTTGGCCCAAATAAATGTGTTATTCCCAAGTAAGTCAGTGAGGTAACAATGGCCACCACGGGGTCCTCACCTGACAGAGCGGTCGTCACTGCCAGTCACGGCCAGCGGCTTCTTGGGGTGCAGGGCCAGAGCCCAGAGCTCCCCCTCGCAGTGGCCTTGCAGGATCAGCATGGGCTTGTCTCGTTCTCGCACAATCACCTCGAATATCTCGCTGTCCTGGGTCCCTGCTAGGAGGCGGTCTGCTTTCCAGCACACGCTCCGGATGGAGAGGCCTGGCAAAACCAGAGACGGCAAACAGAAGCAGGTCTTCACATCACTTACAAATAAGAGAAAACACCTAAAGTAAATACCCTTTCACCAGGACAGCGTCCAGTGCAGCACATCTTAACAATTCCGGGGGGGTCGGGGTGGGGGGGAGGAGTGGGGGGAAATCCACATACCAGTCCCTGTTACTCACCAGTTCCTTACACGTGCCGGTCCTTTCCCCCACCCCTCGAAACCTATTCTGCAAAAGCGTGTTCGCTCTTTCCTGTCTGACTTGGGATGATTATCTGTTTTTACAGCTGGATATTCATTTTAAGGGGAGAAATTGGTCTTTATGAAAGCCTAACCCTTTTTGAAATTATTTCCTTTTGACTTGTATGGAAAAGTTAATAATTACTTCACTCTTTAGGATGTTAACATTGCATTAAAATTATATGGGGCGGGTACTACAGAATGCTTAACCATCCTATTAGGCAAATTTAATATGTATTTGATCAGAACCCAGACTCATTTTGTGGGATAACAGATGCACCATGTCCCAGAAACATGCAAATGAAACTCTAATTTCAGTCTCAAAATATAATCAAAACATCAAACAATTGATGGAATCTTCTCTAAAAGCACAGTGTTCCTTTTAAATCCCAACTTCCACCTCTGTCGCATGACCCCATCTTCTTGCCCTGCAATGAGTGTGACCTCTCAGACTTCCTGCAGTCTCTGTCCCTTACTGTGTTCACTATGTCTTTACTCACACAGTGAAGTTTCTCATGTCTGAATTAGAAAAACAGAAGCAATCCCACTTTCATAACGACTTGAAACCAGGTAAGGATGTGATAGGCTTTGAGTCTTTAATGTAGAACAAGCATGTCAAACTCATGGCCCGCATGCCTCATTTATTTGGCCCGTGTTAGCCTTTGAGTTTGACATGCTTGCTGTAGAAAGTACAGAAGTCAGAACACCTGGGCTTTCACCCTGCTCTACACCTGATTGGCCACACAAAGAAGAGTCCCTTTCTCTCTGGGACCAGGCTTTCTTCACATAAAATGTAGACGATAACTATGGAGACCTTGTAATTTATCATCGAAATTGGGACCCTCCAAAAGTAAAAGGAGGTTCTAAAAAATAATTAAATTTACATAATTTTTAAATTTATTTTAACCAAGAAAGTAGTTGTATGATATTGAAAGACTGATGTATTAACTAGTTCTATTAAAATATTTTTAATATTAAATTCTAATAATACTTCATTACAAGATAAAAAGTCTAAGCCAAAGGTATAAATAGGCAAAGCACAGAGGATTTTTAGGACTGTGAAACTATTCTGTAGGAATAATGCTAGATATACTTAGATATATGTTGTTACACATGTATCAAAACCCATAGACTATAGACTATACAACACCAAGAGTGAACCCTAACATAAACTATATAGGCTTCGGGAGATAATGATGTGTCAACGTAGGTTCACCCATTGTAACAAATGTACCACTCTAGTGGGAGATACTGATAGTCAGGGAGGCTGTGTGTGTATGGGGTAGGGGACATATGAAAAATCTCTGTAAATTCCACTCAATTTTGCTGTGAACCTAACTGCTCTAAAAAAATTAAGTCTGTTTTTTAAAAAATTCGGGGCAATGTTAAACCAGACAGGATGCTGAGACAACAGTAGGGTTAATTGGCGGGGGGGGGGGGGGGGGGGTATATGGATACTCTATAATTCTTAACTCACTGTGGTCTTGAACCGAATCAAATGAGAGAATTCATTTACTGATGAAATAGTAATTTTTAAAGCACAAAGCTATTTTTACATGAGATAACTCTCTTTATTCCTTGCTCTGAATTCATTGTTATGAGTTTTAAAAGGGAAGGAGCTAGCGCATAGGCAGACATTATTCCTGCTGTGAGGAGGAAGTTGGAATACCTTGGCAACAGCTAATTCAGGGTCAAATCTTTAGCTCGACTTACACAGGAAAAAAAAGAGAGAGGACTCAGCGCTACAAATGAAAACTATAATACAACTGATTCCACAAAAGTCCAAAAGATTATAAAGACTGCTATGAACAATTATATGCCCACAAATTGAACCATCTAGAAGAAATGCATACAGCCCTAGAAACATATAAAACTTCCAAAACTTAATCATGAAGAAATAGAAAATAAGAACAGACCAATAACAAGGGAGGAAACTAAATCAGTAATAAAAAACAAACAAACCTCCCAACAAAGAAAAGTCCAATACCAGATGACTTCACAGGTCAATTCTACCAAACATTTAAAGGAGAGTTAATTAATTAATTAATCAATCAATAAATCAATCCTTCTGAACCTCTTCCCAAAAAATACCAGAGGAGGGAACACTTCTAAACTCGTTTTAGGAGGCCAGCATTACCCCGATACCAAAACCAGACAAAGACACTACAAGAAAAGAAAATAACAGGCCAATATTCTTAATGAATATAAATGCAAAAATCCTCAACTAAATATTAGGAAACCAAATTCAACAATGCACTGAAAGGATCTTACAGCATGATCAAAAGGCATTAATTCCAGGGATACAAGGATGGTTGAACATTTGCAAATTAATCACTGTGATACACCACATTAACCAAATGAAGGATAGAAATCATGGTAATCTCAATAGATGCAGAAAAAGCATTTGTCCTCAGTCAACATGAGCATGTCACTTCTCCCCATGGCCTCCCACAGTGTGTCCAGTCGCTTAGGCTAAATGACTTGAAAACTAAAATTTCTCCCAAAGATCTGGCATTGTCTTTGGTCCAGTGTGCAAACATTTCATCTCTCCATCACCCTCTCGATTTTTTACCATCTTGTTTTGGGGAACTAATTCAGAAAGGTACAAGAATAGTATAACAAACAACCTACCACCTGGAATGAACAAATGCTAACACTTTTAAAAATATCTGCTTTGTCTTTCTTTTCTTAAAAAGAGGTTTAGGAACAAAGAAGAACCTTCCAATCAGCCAAGACTACTGAGCCAGTCGAGTTACACAGCGTCTCCAGACTGTGTCCAGGGAGCTCTTGGATCCCCCAGAGGAGCCAGCAGAGAGCCAGGATGGGAGAACTCGGGGCGCAGAGTCTGAGGATCCCACCCCTGTTTTCCCCTCAGAGCCTCCTAATCTGTTTAACAGGAGGTTTCATTTGAAAAAAGGGTTCCTCGGAACCAACCAACGTAAGACGGAAGCTTTACACAAAGCAAAGGCAGTGAAGTCAAATCAATATAAATACAGAGAGGGAGGGAAGGGGAGATCGTGAGAGTTGCTCCATTTTCATTGTTTACAACATAAACGTAATGAGCTGTGAACATTTTCTCTCAGAAACCAGCTCAGGCTCTTCACAAACACTCAGTGCCTCCAACAGATACATTGCATCTTGTCACATCAGACAAGTCAGCCCCAGGGGTCCACCCATGACAATAGATAGGACACCGCCATTCTCACTTTCTACATAACCGGTTCAAGTAGGAATTGCTTCCTGAAGACACCTCAGGAGGTGAAGAACTGTATTCAAGTTTCCTAATCACGTTCTGTTTTCACCATTTCTGAACCTCACTGCTGCTCTGCACGAAAGCCAGAGTGAGAAGAGAACAGCTCGGTCTCTGCTGGGCACATTCCGGAGAGTCCCTGGGGAGGGGCAGGTCCCTGGCAAGATTCTGATAGCATTTCCCTTCTCTGTCTACCCATCTGGCTTGGTTTTAACGTCTCCAACACCAATGCAGAGCACAGTAATGTGGTCTCCTAGCCAGGCTGGCCACTGCATTGGGAAATTATTAAGCTGTCCTTGCTTCATTATGTTCTGCTCTGGGAGTCCGAAAAACACGAGGCAATGTTTGGAATATGGTTGTAAATCCCCCATAGTGAAGAGAGACCCGGGAAGAACCATTCTAGTTATTTAAGACCACAGAAAGGCCCTTTTGTTCTGGAAGGTGTGTGTTTACAGACCTTTGTCAGTATGAGCTGGAGGCATTGTGCTGAATTTGTAAGGTGTCCACATCTTGGACACCATCGCCTCATCTGCAGCGTTGCTTTCTCTGTAGCTCATCTGTGAGAATGTGGGGCTCTGGCCTGTGCTTGGTCCAGACTGCCAGCAGACGGCAGTAGAGAGCAACCACCCACTTAAAAATCCTCCAAGACCAAATTCTCATCAGCCCTCTGCCCAGTTTTACATTCAGATCACAGAGTGGGAAATAGCGTCCTTCTAATCCTCTCTGTGACAGCCCTGAAACCCAGGGATGGGGAGATCTGGAGTCCAGGAATATCATGAATATTAACTTAAAGGACATTGCTTATTTTCCATTAATTCATTAAATGGTTAAGGACACAGACTGGATTTATATCCCAGCCCCATTCCTTCCCAGCTGTGTGACATGGAAAGCTATTTAATCTTTCAAATCTTCAGTTTCCTCATCTGTAAAATGGAGAGAACATTAGGCCTCACACTTCAGAGCACTGTTATAAAGATCCAATATAACAATATATTTAAAAACTTCACCCAGTGTCGGCATTTAGAAAATTAACCAATAACAATGAGTTATTGTCATTTTTAAGCAGAAAGTTTTGGTGCTTTGTTGGGGTTTTTATTAGTTTTACATCTCAGTGGAGAACCACCTGCTGCACACAGGGTCACATTCTGGCCCTGGGAATGATCTGCACCAAGAGCTATGAAGAAATTGCTGCATGTGCCCCCGTGTGTTATAACTTACTTGTTGATTATCATGCTGATGCGCCAGCACTGCAGACTCTCAGAAGGAAAGGCTATGATCCAACACACAAAAGAGAGAACAAACTATTTTGGGGAAAAAATGGCTTTTCCCCGCAATTATTTGGCCCAAGAAGGGAAGACTGGCAGCAGGGAGGGAGTTGGTACTTATTAGTGATCTTAAATCTGGTGCTCCTGGGCCTGGCATATGGTAAAAGACCCAGAGCAGCTGCTCTACCCCTTCCTGGGCCTCGGATTCTACATGGAAAGTGTTTTTAAAATACAGATGTCTGGCCCCCACCCAGCGTTCCTCTGGTGGGTCTGGAGGAACCGCAGCCCCCTGGGGCTGAGAACCACTACCAACCTGTTCCCCAGACTTGAGCCAGGTCGTTGAAAATGCTGATTTCCAGGCTTCATCCCCAGGTGATTCTTCAGCCACATGTTGGAAAACTCCACCCCAGTGCATTAGAAAGCCCAAAGATGGCAAAAGAAAATGCAACTTTCAGGAGTTGATCTAGTCAAACAAGCAAGCCCTATGACTGGGGACGAACATCCTCACTGACATGACTCAGCCCTGCACCCAGAGCTCTATGCACAAGCCAGGAATGCTAATAACAACTCAGGAGCAGCCCGGGGACAGCTCAGGGCCCTAGATGGGGCCAGTAAACACCAGTTGAATAAAGGAGGAAATTACAGCATAGAAACTTATATTATTTTCCCAAAGTCCCACAGTGGAAACAGTTTGCTGAAAATCCATACAGAAGAGGCAAGAGGATGACAGATACCTTGCAGAAGATTCCTGTGAGGAAGAACCTGTAATTCTAGAATGCAAAGTGAAATCTACCCTGAATATACTGGGAAGCAATAAATCACCAAGGATAAATGGGAAACCGTTAGAATTATTTCAAGCCCACAGAGACTGAATCTGTCAAAACCTAACAAGAATATGTCAACAAATATGGAAAACAAAGCAATGGCCTACGGACTGAAAACATTCAATATACATCCCAATCTTCAAGACGGAGATGCCAAAGAGTGCCATAAACAGAGGGCCATCACTCTGATTTCCCACGCAAGCAAAGTGATGCTCAAGGTGATGCAACAAAGGCAACACCTCATACGGATGCAGAAATGCGACATGCTCGAGCTAGATTCAGAAAAGGAAGGGCATCGAGACCTAATTGTGAATATTTGTTGGACACTAGAGTTCTCTAAAGAATTTCAGGAGAAGGTTAGTCTGTTTTATAGGCTATGAAGCCTCGGACTGTGTAGATCATGAAAAGCTATGGGTTGCTATGGATGCCTCAGCATTTGATTTTCCTGTGCCGTGGACAGGAAGCTACTATCAAGACAGAATATGGGGAGACAAAATGGTTTCCTTTAGGCATAAGTGACAGACCAGGGTGTATTTTATCTCCCTAATGTTTAATCTGTACACAGAGCATATCATTCAAAAAAAACTGGACTAGATTCAGGAAGGAGTAGTGACAATTCCTGAAAGAATTATCAATAGCTTAAGATATGGAGAGGACACCATCTTTTTTTTTTAATTTCTTTATTAAGGTATTACATATGTGTCCTTATTTCCCCATTACCCCCACCTCCCATTCATGCCCCCACCCCCCTGTTGTCTGTGTCCATTGATTAGGCTTATATGCATGCATGTAAGTCCTTTGGTTGATCTCTCCCCCTTACCCCCACTGTCCCCTACCTTCCCTGAGGTTTGACGTTCTGATTGATGTTTCTCTGTCTCTGGATCTATTTTTGTTCATCAGTTTATGTTGTTCATTATATTCCACAAATGAGTGAGATCATGTGATATTTATCTTTCTCTGCCTGGCTTATTTCACTTAGCATAATGCGGAGAGGACACCATCTTACTGAAAGAAAGTAGCAATGGTTTGAAACAACTTCTGATGGAAAGAAAAAAGTGCCAAAGCAGGACTGCATCTGAACATCAAGATGACAAAAATCGTGGCTACAGAAGAGATATACAACTTTAACATAGACAGTGAAGACACTGAAATTGTTAAAGATTTTGCTTTCCTTGATTCAGCCATCAAATCAAGACTGCAGCCCCGAAATCAAGAGAAGGCCGAGACTCAGAAGGGCAGCGATGGGAGAACTAGGAAAGATCCCCAAGAGCAAAGATGTGTCATTAGAGACCAAGGCTAAGACCATTCATACCCTCATTCATATTCCCAATTACTATGTACAGATGCGAAGATTGGACAGTGAAGACGGCTGATAAGGAAAAAAATTTGACTCATTTGAAATACGGTGTTGGAGGACAGCTCTATGGACACCCTGGATCACTAGAAAGATTTACAAGTGGGTCCTGGAGCAAATTAAACCTGAAATATTGCTGGAGGCAAAAATGACAAAACTGAAGCTGTCCTACTTTGGGCACATTATGAGAAGATGGAGTTCTTTGGCAAAGACAATAATTCTGGGGAAAATAGAAGGCAACAGACAAAATATGAGATGGATTGACTCCATAAAGGAAGCCACAGGCATGAGTCTACCAGAGCTGAGCAGGACTGATGAGGACAGGACTTTGTGGACATCACTCACTCATAGGGTCACCAAGAACTGGAGTTGACTCGATGGTACCAAACACACACAAATAAGGAAATTACAGCACAGAAAGTTCCAATTATTTGCCCAAAGTCCCAGAATGAGCAAGTGATACAGATAAAAGGAGAATTCAAGCGGTGAACTCTGGAATGAACTCTCTTCCCCACAAAGTTATTTCCTTTCTCTGTGGATGTGCACCCAGGACACAGTACCGAAGATTAAACAGGACAAGGTGATGGCTTTTTTCTGTAAACCTAACCTTATTAAAGATGTAGTGCCGAGGAGCCCCTCAGCAAAGAGGTAAGAAGTAAAAAAAGAGTGAGAGGAAGAGAGATTTCACTCAGACAAAAAGAGGGCAGGTGGGAGAGGGTGAAGAAAAAACAGCAGGGACCTCTGAACGCCCTTCCCTCTGCCTCCCCTCATTAAAGGGGTAGCTGAAGCCACTAAGGAGGTGGACCAGGGGCTCCTGGCCCTGCTTGTGGTTCTGGTGCTGAAGAGTAATGCTAAAGGCAGAGTTTGGGAGCCTGAAGGAAACAAGGCTTCCCAGAGATTCCTGGGTACCGATGACTGGGGGACAGGACTGGCCTTATGATTTGTGGGGCCCAATATAAAATGAAAATGTCAGACCCCTTGTTAAAAAAAAAAAAATGATTAAGAATTTCAAGGCGGCAACAGCACAAAACCAGATCTCCTGCCCGGGAAGCCAGCCCTGCCTGAAGGATCACATTGCATCCTGTACGCAGAGTGCTGAGCACAGTGGTCGCCATCCAGTACGGGAGCTGCTGCAGGGGAGTCACAGGGCTCTCCAAGGGCTGGGCAGGGGCTGGTCCTAAACTGGACTGCAGGTCGCCTGCAGCACCAAGTGCCCATGGCCTGCTGCTCCTGTTTGCAAGGGTCTCTGCCTGAGAATTTCTAGCAGAAGCTGCAGTGAAAGCTACTCTCTACAAAATCTGGTCTATTTCAGTGTCTATAGGATTCCAAATTCTATAGTCACAGGAACTCCACACAGCCTAAGGGGACCTCAGAAGATAGAGACACACCACTAGACGTGCTATGTCCCACCCCGGGGAAGGACCACCCAGACAAGTTTTTATGTGATGCCAGCCTGGGAAGGGGAATTACTACCAGAACAAACCAGACGGTCAGCCTCTTCGAATGTTCTCACACCACATTCCACACCACAGAGCATGAACAAACACCACCACACGCGTCCCCTCCAAGCACTCCTCGCCCTCTCCAGCACCTATGCATGCTCCTCTGATGCGCCTCCACCTTCTCAGCACACAGTGAGGCAGGAGGCATGGCCCAAAGGACAACGGTGGACAGACAGGGAGGCAGGTGATAGAGGCGATGGGAGCAGCGGTGAGGCATGAAGCCACTCAACGGACCAGAAGAAGAATCGGATGTGCTTGCTTTGTCTCCGCTGGAAACAAGGCTGTTCTCAGATTGGAGAATTGCTCTTTTGAATGTTCTATGCCAGGGTTTCTCAGGCACAGAGAGAGTTGGAGAGCTGCTCACCTCCCCATTGCTGGTTCTTGAGGGTCAAGCTTGAACACGGCAGGTTGACACAAAGAAGAAGGGGCTGCTAGCCCAGCCTAAAAACTCTGGCTCTTTTTCTGAGGAAAGTGGAAACCATCGCAGGCGTTTGAGGAAAGGAATAATGTGATCTAGCTCGTAAATTTCAAACAATCCCTCTGGCTGCTATTCTGAGAATAGTGGCTGAAGCAGGAACACAAGTGATAAAGCAACTGCAGTGATCTATGTGAAAGATGGTGGTTCAGACCAGCGGGTGGGCAGCAGAGATGCTGAGAAGTCTTGTACCTTGGAGACTTCAGCCTCCTAACTCTTGCTCAACACTGAGGGGATGCTGGTTGGCCTAACGCAGAGTATCTCCAGATATAGAGTTTATAGTCATTCTACACAGTAACAATTCAACAAGTATGTATTGGAAATTAAAATAAATACACAAGACGCCAATAAAATGCCTGAAGCATGCTTTTTAGAAGAACCTATTCAGTTTGTAGGCACATATCTGACACTTAGTAGATGCTTAATAAGTGCATATTGAATGGACAAATGAATAAGACACTTTATACTGTGTGAATAATTACTGTATTCTTTTAGACATAATCATTTATAGCCATTAATTCAAAGTCTTTTATCACCATAGATGTAATTTATTTTAGTTGACTTGCTTTAAGAATTATTTTTGGCTTCCCTTGCCACCACTATAAGTCATTTAAGCTTCATTATTTTACCCAGATCATAAATTTGTGTTAAAAATGACCAGACTTGGCATGCACTATTATTAAGTTAGGTGTGAGATGTGACTTAGATCCCTTGGTGGAATAAGATGGGTACAGAAAAAGCAATATAGAACTTCACCTTGAATTTAACACTCATAGAGTTATAGGTAAGTATAAATACATATTATTACCTTTATATCCTTGTTCTGTCTCCCTGAGATCAATTTTGGTTATTGGTTTGAATTCAGTATCCCATAACCGTATACACCCGTCACGTCCACCGGTGGCAAAGCCTTCATCGCAAGGATACATGCTAAAGATTCCAGCCTGGAAATAAGGCAGATAACACTCAATGCTGCCATCATTCTGAATGTCACTGCAGTTGGGTCTTGATGATTAAAAAATCAAGACAAAAATAAAAACAAATTTCTTGTTCTCTATTGAAATCCTGACAATACAACAAGCAGCCATTTATAATATCCTTAATTTTTAGCTAGATTAAAAATTAATCCTAATAACCACCAGAGAAAACTAGTTGAAGAGCTCCTTTGCCATTACTAAACTGATTGCAGGTTGTAAGAAAATTATTCAGAATTCCTTGGTTAAATCGGATATGGAAATCATAAATTCCTTTACATGAAAAGAGATCGTTATATATATTAAAAAAAAAGATGTGACAATGGATCACTACAAAGAAAAGTAAGACAACAATGGAGGGATTTAATATAAATCGCTATCCAAATAATCAAGTAAAAAATATCCTGGCTGGGACCATAAACACTTCTACAGGTACAAGCTCGTCTCAATGAACATAAATTACCGTGGCGTTGGCTTAAGCATCATTGAAGATGCCTTTTCACATCTGAAATAGTTTCATAGTTTAAAGATGCTTGTCTACAGGAAAATATTTTATTTGGTCTGCTTAAAGTGCTACAAGTGAATAATGTTGACCTAAGATCTAGAAAGAGAAATTAGGTTCCTAAGGTAGCTATGAATGAGGACAAATACTGACCTCTTAATTGTTTTAAAAGCAGTTTAAAACATAATAATCAAAGCCAAGAAAACTGGTCTTGAACATACAAGACAATGAAAGATCTAAAATTTCACAGCTCTTTTGCTAAGAGTTGCTTAAATTTTTCTTCCTATTATAATAGGGGATCAATTTGGAGACAAGCAAATGACTATCAAATTTCCAGTAACATTTTACCACAGCTCCACTTACTACAAATAGTCTTTACCATTCACATCATCTCTGTTTTATCATCTGTAGACACAGCAATGTAACCATTTTAATATATGTCAAAATTGAGCAGAGTGGTCAGAAGTAAAGTTTGCCCTGTTCTTACACAGCAGACCATCAAAAAAGAGTTTGTCAACGGTTTCTGTTTGCATTTTGAGACTTGTGATGTGGACCTAGAAGTGAGGGAAAATCCACTTTACTAATCAATGTAAAAATAGTTGTCTCCATCCTTGCTAATCAACATATGGGCCACAGTGACATCATCTCAGACCCACTGAGTCAGAATCTGCACCTCAAGATCTCCAGGACATTTGTAGGCACAGTAATATTTGACAAGTGCTGGTCGATACGATGAAACTGATGATGAAATTGTTCTAGTCTTCTGTCGAGCTACTGCTGATGAATAACAACACTAACCAGTCAATCGATAATTGAGGTGAAGGCCAATTAAAGTATGATGCTTTTGAAACATTTCTTTTAGGTGAACAAAACATTTGGGAAAATATTTCAGGCATGTTTAGGGAGTGCTCAGCAGAGCTGGTTGATCCTTAAGGGGGGGGAAATACCAAATTTCCACATGGGAACACTTACACTATGTGCGCCTTGGACGGTGCGGACTAAATTGAGCCCTTTCCAGACATAGATATCCCCATTTAAAGCACCAGAGTAGGTGATGTCTTCTTTGGCACACGCAAGGCAAAGGATGGTCTGAAGATCCCCCGTTTTGCCAAATATCCCTCTTTTTGCAGTCAGGGCATTTCCACATAGTGTCCAAAACTAGAAAGTAAGTGATAAAATTAAAAAAAAAGTGTTCCAAGGCATTTCATTATTAGTGTTTGTTTGCTTATGTTTCGATACATGTTACATAATTTGCTGTAGGTGAACTAGGTACACACAATTTAACTTATTTTGCTGTGACAGCAGAGAACTGCAAAATGCTTTAGCCAGCTACCAGCATAAAGAAAACTTATACTTTAAAATGTTCAAAGCTCCAAAATTCCAAAACATAACTAATTATTGATTAGTAATTTAATATAAAATGTCAATGTTCCAAGAGTTGGGATAAAGTGGATGATGAATCATCACACTTTTGTTTGATTTCTTGTCAAATTATAGAACTAGGATAGATTCATTGTCGGGAAGTTTAGAAAAACAGAAAAGATAGAGAGGAAAATTGAAATTACCCACAACCTCCTGCTAACACACTGATATATCTTCTAGCCATTTTTTGGTGTATATAAATATATTTGGAAACAATTTCTTTCTAACTAAAAATGTTATAAATCGTCACTGTAAAAATGTTACTTAGAAATATGTTGTTAAAATATAAGCTATATTTCCATAGAGCCAAATAAATGCCTAGGCTTTTCAGTTTAGTGGTATAATTTATCATGTGGAAAACCATAAGCATGAAGCTTGAGCTACTTTATAGAAGGTAGCAGGGAGACTCTGTGGTTATGTAGATATTAAATATTTTGATTTAACATAGTTTTGAAAAAAATATATGAAATGGCATAACTCTAGTGCCCTATATATAGTCTATAATGGCTCTTTACAAAGGTCTAGCATTTAATCTTCTTAGCACCCTTGAAAAGAGGCTAAGACAGATACTACTATCCCCATTTGGGAGTGAGGAACAGAGTATTAAGTGGTTTGACGAAGGTCAGGGCTCAAGGGGGGGTTATATAGGACATAATATTGAAATCCTGATCTTTGCCTTGAGAACGTTCAATCTAATGAAGATACATATAAAACAAGCGATCATTTCAAGGCAGCATATTCAGACTGCATACAGGTGGCAAGAAAATTTAAGGAGAGAGAAGCATGTTGAATTAACTGGGACGAGCCAGGGTAGGATTTGGATCGCTGGTGAGGAAGAAACTGCACTAGGGCTCCCAAGAGGAAAAGTCAGTGACAACCCTAATTTTTGGTGCCTGCACGAGAGGAAGCAACGGTGGTCCTCTCAGAGTAGTCAGGTGTCTGAGGTGGCCCTCGGGGAGGAGGAGAGACAGGTGTACAACCTTTTGAGACAATACAGGGTTCTTCTCATTAAAGAGGGAAGTGTCAACTCTGGTGATTCATTTCTTTGGAGATTGTTTTTATGAAAAGGCATGAAAGTATACATGGAAAGAATAAAAAGATAGGTATAAGCTTTGGTAATACATTTAATATTTCAGTATTAACTTTGAACATGAACAAACTATGAGATATAACTACATACTACATGCCAAAGAACTTGCTGTTTGTGGTGACCCTTAAGGTACTTTTCTTTCTCACCCTGTCTCCCAGGCGTGAAGATGAAAAGGAGAGTAATTATTTCGTAATTATTATTGCTTTAACATGGGGTGTGCACCTCTGCCCTGAGTTACTGAAATATTTCTAGATGGACAACCACAAAAAATAAAGAGAGGCCATTATCCTCAGACACAAAGGGTTTCTGATAAAATCACCTGATCAGATGGTATAATGTAAACCATTGCAAGTAATCAAAGGACTCTCTAAAAAGGCACCTATAAATGTAATGCCAGGATAGGTAGGAGATTTTCTCCGGAAAATGGCAAATCTTTGACCCATGATCTCTTCTTGAGAAGCACGTCCTGTTTGGAAAACAGTGACAGGTTAGGGTAGCAACACATCATTAAGCCCACATCAGATGGAGAGTCATCGTCTATCTTCTCCAATCTCCAGTCACAGATTGAAGTGCAAATTTTGTTGGAACTGGCAGCTCGCTTGGAGTTCATCTGGCCCAGGTAATCTCCAAGGTCCCTTCTGTCTCTGACTAGAGACTGGAGAAGGATCAACAGTGTCCACAAAGCTGGTGAGCTCATTTGCTGTAAAACCAACCAAGCAGACAAGGCTCAACTGCCACTGTTTTCCAGGCGTTCGTTTCAGATCCCTGCAACTTGCCTGTCTGCAAAACCAGAAAGGGTTTCACCCTGGCTGCAAAAATTTCACTTAAGAATATTTTCTTGGGGTGAATCAAAGATTTTGCATTCACCGTGTGACTGGAATCATTCATTTGCTGTTAGGCAGCTTTTGGAGGAAAGGGTGGGGGGATCCTACAATTGGATGGAGAAGATACAGACGGTGAAAATAATTTGTTGAAGCCTGTGGAAATTTGATGTGGATTTCTTTCTAAAACAAATTAATACAGAATGGCTGAGTGGGCATTTGCCGATTCTTCCATTTGAGGTAAAAATGCTTGCTTTTGCTTAGGAAAAAATGCCTAAAACTGCTAAGACACAACAAATTTCACAGGATAAGTGGCTCGCAGTATTTTCAAATGAAGTTCCAGGTTTTACCTTTCTCTGCTTCTAGATTTAACTGATTGAAAGTTAAACCAAGTATGGGGGAAAAAATAGGAAGAAGCTAGAGAAGTCTACCAATTAAGCAGTTAATCTATTCTTTTTAATAATCTGGGGGGAGGGGGAGGTGGTTAAGCCATGGATGATCACTAAGGAAATAATTTCTAAGTGGAAAAAGCTCTACATAGGGAGCCAGAGTTTAAATCTTACCTGTGCCAGCATTTTTGTGGTCCTAGGAAATGGGAGGAGAAGTTAACATTATTGTGCCCCTACTGGTTCCATACACTATTTAATGTAACTCAATAAATTCAGGAGGTAGTGATCTCCCCACCCCTATTTTTTTCCTAGAGGAAGAAACTCAGCCTCAGGGAGATGAAACAGCTTGCCCAGAGTCAAGTAAAGGGAGATAAAACCAATATTCAATATAACCTCCTGGGTCTTGGCTTCCTCACTGTAGAATACGCAGGCTGGATGATGGCTCCCAGGTCAGGGTCCCAGTCTTCCAGACACAGCCTCACGGAAATCAGGCTCATCGTGAGCTCACACATTTCTTTACTTGTAGCTCAAAGAACTGGATACTTTTGCCATATTTTAGACTGATTAGAAACTCATGTTGGCAGGTACATATCTTGGATGAATAAAAATTGTTAAGGTGCCCTAGCTGGCTTGGCTTAATGGATAGAGCATCTGCCTGTGGATTGAAAGGTCCCAGGTTCGATTCCGGTCAAGGGCACATGCCTGGGTTGCGGGCTTGATCCCCAGTGTGGGGCGTGCAGGAGGTAGCTGGTCAATGATTATCTCTCATCATTGATATTTCTCTCTCTCTCCCCCTCACCCTTTCTCTCTGAAATCAATAAAAATATATTTTTAAAAATTGGTAAGGTAATTAATATTTAACAGCTACAATGTATTTTGTGGCCAGAATCTTTCCAAATATTGGTTCCCATGGAAAGAAAAATTTAAAAAGTAGGTTCTTTGGTGATGAAAACATTAATAATCTTTGAACATGTTATGGGCCAAGGACCTTTCTGCTCCCAGTCCCATGATTCCATGGGTGACCAATGCCTCCTATTAACTCTGGGCTGAATTGCAACCCCTCAACTGGGTTCTTCTGCCTTCCAAGCCCTCCCTAGCAAACTCACCGACCCACCAAGGCTCAGCCGAAACACCATTCCTCTAACCACTTGGGATCTCTCCTTTATCCCTACAGAATTTCAGTTGTGCCTCTCTTATAGAATGTTCTAATGTTTTAGTTGTTCAACTTCAAACAAATTGAAAATAGGGTCAGTTTTTATTCCTTCACATAATACAAACTCAATTTTTAAATCAAATTTAGTGAGTTTTCTATACTTCCAGGTGGGCTGTGTAAAACATAAGGAAGGATCCTCCAACTGCTGCTGAAGCAAAAAGTGCCTGTATTACAGCAAACATATTCTCAGGTTACAATCAGGTCTTTGCACCAGGGCTGCAAAATGTTTATGAAGCCCTAAGGTGTTGGTAGGACACTGATGTTAGCTTCCTTCAAGATCAGAGAAGCAGGTAAGGAGGCTTTAAATTTAAGGAAAGCAAGGCAAAGTCGAGCAGTTTCTCAACACCAAATTATACATGAACACCTAAAATTTCTTTTCATACAAGGTACCAAAAATTTGAAAAAGAGAACTACTTTACCTTGATATGTTTTACTCCACAGCTAACCACTCTGTTTGGCTGATATGGATCCCAGGAAATATCAAAAATCTGTTTAAAAAATATTAAAAGTTGCTATGTTGGTCATTGATTTTTTTTTTTTTTTTTTGGCCTTCTTTCAGATACCAGTCTGATTGCCAATACTCTACCCTGACACTTAGGACACAGTGTTAACCTGCACAGCCTGAGAACTGGAGAATCTGGCTCGGGGATGAGTCAGGAATTGCTGACACATGTCTTATCACCTCATGTCTACTTACCTCAGGCCTGAATAGAGAGGTAATAGTTAACCACAATCATTGAGAACAAACTGGCATTGTATTTTTAAGTCTGTCCATGCAGGGTAATTGCAAGTGATGACATAGAATAATTTTTTGATCAGATTTTCTCTAGCTCTCTGTGCCAATAAAACACTTTTCAGATAGTTTTACTCAATAAAAAATAAAAAGAATTACAAAATGCTTCATTTTAAGAAGGAAAATGTTTCATGGTCAACTACAGTCAATGAAGCCAACAGTTTCTAGTGATCACAGAAGTTAATATCCCTGCACATAAGGCAGAGGCCTTTTCCTGCCACTAACTTAGCCCACCGAAAATAGTTCTTCAGACCATCATTATAATCTGGTCCAAAATAATATTATGTTTTCAGTTTTCCAAAGAGCTGAAGACATTATTTGCCAGTATTATTTATCATACCTTGAGAACAGCTACTAAGCTGCTTGCAGGTAGTTCTACTTCTATTTGGGGGACAGGAAAGAGAAGACTGTCAACTTTTAGGGTCAAATTACCAGTGGCAATTGTTTAAAGTGCATATTCCCCTGGCACACCAGAGAGAATCTGATTTAGTGGGTCTGAAATTGGGCCCAGGCATTTTAAAACAGACCCCAGAAGATTCTGAGGAAGGTGGTCCATGGACCACATTCTGTGAAACTCTAATAAAAAGAACCCATTGCCAGGGCCAGAGTAAGCACTTAGGCTGCTAACTTCTCATCACATCGAAAGGAGCAATATGGACCAATCATCAGAGAAAAGAGGACTATAACCTTCGGTTAGGTAGAGAGGAGCAACTGTGGACCACAGAAAGAGCACTGAAGAAAGAACACTTGGTCCAAGTACCAATAAGGTCCAAGTACCCACTTCAGCTATGCAAGCTCAGGCAATTCTTAGCATATCTAACCTCATGTTCCATAAAATGGATGATACCATCTCAGTTTTGTTATGAGGTCTATTAAGATAAGGATAAGTATGATCATTTTGCAGGCTACAAAAGCACTCATTATACAAATTAGTAGTAGGGATTAAGTATTTGGTCACTAAAATAATCTTGAAGATAATCATTTGCCCATAAGCAGCCAATCATCATTCACATCAGCATCAGTAATAAAGAACAAAACTAGGTGTGATACAAATTACAGCGTCTGGGAGAACAATGTTCTAAAAGAACAGTATTTCATTAAAGCATCTTAGGCTAAAATTACATAGTTCTCACTGGAATGGCATTGCACTTACCTAACTGAAAAGTGTACAATACGGTAACAAAGCAATAGGAAATTCATGTATTGATCCAATTCAATTTACTTTATGAGATACGATGGGATCACAGTATAAACAAAAGCAGTAACACCCAAAATGTAAGCATTGCAAATATTTTCAACCTGTTAAGTACTAAATTAATACCAATTAACCACCAATAAGTTAATACCAACACCTCGGGGTAGAGCCCAAGCAGCACTCAGCTGAAACATCACCTTAGAGTATTTTTTACGTGTGGTCAGGGCCTGGAACCACTGGGCCAGAGGGATGCCAGGCCTCTTCCAACACTCAAGTTCCATTGATGGTCACTCCTGGGCTTTCTGAGAACTTTATCCTCGAGTACAATTTGCCCAAATAATTGCAGCAACAACTATTGGATTCCCTTACTGTCTATAGTGACTATAATAGTATAGTTATATATATATTTAAAAAAAAAACTTTGAGAGTTCACACAAAGCAAGAGACAATGAATTTAATATTTAATTAAGGCCTCATTCTTCATAGGCACATATTGGGCAGATATACAAAACTAGGAATCAATGTAAGACAATCACGCAAATTCATTATTTTTTCATTAGAAAATCAAGACAGTAAAGTAGCCAAATTATTTTAATTATGCAAGTCAGTGGAGAAATCGATTTCTTACCAGTTAATACGTATATGCCTGCTTCATGTCCTATCTTGCCAGCCATGACTACAAGGAAGTTTCATTTCTGATCACACCGACTTCAATATGAATGACAAGCAGGCGACAATTTACATTCAAGGTTCTCAAATATAGCAAAGAACCACCAAGTTGTCACTGCATTCATTTGAAATTCAAATGTATACGCTTGTAAATGTATTTTGTGAATAGTAATTTCTAACAACTCTTTCCATTTCTAAATAAATACATTTGCGTATCATTTTAAAATTCAATTCCATTTTGATTTTATGAGGAAGTTATAAAAAGCAGTAACTTCAATAAAGCATCTGATCGCCCAAAGAAATGCCAACATAGCTATCAATCCTAACTTAATTTTTAAAAACAGTAAGTTTTTTAAGTTGACTATGTAGGGAAAATATACATGTGGAATACTTACTTGAAGAAGTATTACCAACTCTGAGAGGCTCGATCACAATCCCCCCTCCCCCCCCTTTACACAATCTATGTGGCTTGATCCAACAAGGTCTCCTTACCCGGTCGGAGTGGCCGGTGGCCGAGGCCAGCAGTTTCCCCTTCCTCCAGTCCCAAATGCAGACTGTGTTTTTGGCATCCAAGCCCACAGAGGCCAAACGCTAAGATTAAAAACAATAATTTAATGGCAAGATTCCCCATTACCCATGCCCTTCTTTCAACAAATGGCCACTGATTATCTACTCTGGGCCAAGCTTTGAGCTCCTTATGAAACAAAATCATTTTTCAAGATCCATCTTAAGTCCAAAGCATATACTGACTTCCATAGCATATACTGACATTCCAAAAACCTTTCAGTTGCAACTTATCTGTCCTTAAACATAGGAGACATATGTGCAAAAATCTCATGAATCTCTGATTAATCGGTGGAAATCACAGGAACAGAACTGGAAGGCAGGATTTGAATTTAATTTCTAAATGTAAGATCTTAATGTGAGATGTAAGAGAGTTCGGGATTTATAATATGAAAGCCTCAACAAACTGCTCCAATTAAAGGGTCTGACAAACACACAGAGGAGACGTCTCAGAAATAAACATTTTCATTCTTTTTAATTTCCATGATTTCACAAACATCTCAAGTGACTAAAGAAGGAGACATAATTTTAGTAAAAGTAAACTGGCACTCCATCTCCCAGTCCAAATTCTTTGGATTCACAGCAGAATTTGTCCTCAAAGGGAAAGGGAAATTTAACATGAGTATACACAACATCTAAAGTGTCCAAACACATTTTAGAAACACCAAAATCAGAGGTTCTAGCAGGATACCACTTCTAAGGAAACAGCACTGTGTAACAGATAGAGGTTTGGACTGGAAGAGTAAGTAGGTTTGGCTTCTATTTTAGTTTTGTGAGTAGCCAGATATAACACCCTGAAAAATTCATTAACCTCCTTAAATCTCAGTTTTCTCACCTGTAAAATATTTTTTTATGAATGTAAAATATTTTTTTCAGTTTACATAGGACTTTTGTGTGGATCAGTGAAATAATGTAAGTCAAAGGGTTTTAAAAATATAGTATTACCCAAGAATAAGAGTATCCTAGCTCAATGGTCGGCAAACTGCGGCTCGCGAGCCGCGGTTTGTCACTCTGTTGACTAATGAGTTTGCCGACCACTGTCCTAGCTTATGTATTTCATCAAGCATATTTGAGTGTGCATGTAAGTGTGCGAATGTATGGAATGATACATGGCCATGTATGACTATATGTACACATGTTAGTATGCAGAGATTATTCAGGTGTTTTGTTTTTTTTTACTATAAATGACTTCCCATTAGGAATATTTAGTATTAAAAATACATAGTTGGAGGTTTTTAAATGTGCCTTTATGAAAGGAGGTCTTTGCTGTAATTTTTAATTGAGTATTCCAGCAATGGAAATGATTTTAATACATTCTTTATTTTTATCCATATAAGAAAATTCAAAGTGCGTGAATTCCATTCAGCTTATTCTATTTCTTTAAAAAAAGAAAAACAGAAAAAGCAGTTAACATAAACACAGACACTTAAGTAGAACCCACATTTCTCGATTGAGAAAAAGCCAAATGGAATCTATTTTGTTCATTTGCAGTGACAGACCCCATAGCTACCTGAGGAGCATTTATATTGCCTTTTGTTGTTTGAGAGGGGATGGGTCATTTGTCATTTTCCAAATATCACTTGATTCCCGTGGACTCTGTCTAGGGAATAAGGCAGACCTGAAGCAATAGGCATCAGCAAGGCAGGAAATCCATCATGGCCAACCAACAGGAGGTTATTCTTCTCAACTGACAGTGAAGTCCACCCCTACCCCCACCCTGCAACATGGAGCCTAAAAGTTAAAGCTGATTTCCTCAGTCACATTACATTTTTCTTGTGATGATTTAGAACAGCAATTTTCAACCGGTGTGCTGCAAGAATTTTTAAAACATGCAATACGTGACTATTTAGTCAGGGGCACTGACCTTTTTTCCCTTAAATTGTCAAATAAAAATATGACAATGGTCGTTCAGTGTGAATGAATCAAAATGATACCTTTTTTTTTTTTTCTCAGATGGGCAAAAAAATATATTATTTTTGTTTGCCTCAGAATTTTAGTAGTTTGTGTTCCATGAGATGAAAAAGGTTCAAAATCACTGCTTTAGAAACAATTTTGATAAAGAATGTTTGCTAAAAAAAAACAAAACCAAAATCAGATTAGAGAATGCGCATGGGAGTCCATCTGAGCATACATTTACACCTGGACGTGCTCATGCATTCTGACCGGTTCATTTAATTTAGTCAGGAAGCCAATAACGGCAAGTTTGAAGAAATGTCACTAAACAGCCTTTTCTCTTTAGATGTGGATATACAATGGAACGCAGGCATTATCCTGACTAAATTAGATGAGATTACAGAGTACTAAAATAAAAAAATAAAATAACATATATACCAGGGTCTATGTTTTAGTGACCCTAGTTCTAGGGGGGAAAAATGAATAATGATCACTACTCTCTCAAATTAGCAGACTATACCAAATATATAAAGGTTAATTGTTTAAAAAGTAACTCAAACCAGGTCAAGTCCTATAATCCACTGAACTTCAAACAAATTCAGTTTGGGCAAGCCTTTATGAAAAATTTGACAGGTCTTTTCACAGCACAGACTCAGATATTTGACAAAAATTGAAGAAATTAACTGGCAGAAATATAGAGGGTTAAAAAAAAAAAGAGTCAAGGTAGCTTAGGAACATGGAGCGTGGAGAAAAGCACAGCCTTGGTAAGGAGGCGAATGCAGTGGGACTCGGGGAAGATCCCTCGAGATTTCCACTCTGTTGGGGGCTCTGGGAAGGCTAACTCATTCTTTCAAGACCTTTAAGAATGAGTTACTTTCCGGGGCAAAGAGGCTGAGTAGGGCACTTGAAGTGGGGAGGACTGCCTGAGAGAGGGTCTGAAGGTGGAAAAGAGCAAGGTGTGGTAGAGGAACCTCTCTGACTTGTCCAATCTGACCACCAGGGGAGAGTGAAGATGAGGCTAGAAAAGTTGGTTAGTCTAGAACGCCCAGCTACAAAGTGTGGACTTCGATCAATTTTTTGCTTTTCTTGTTTTTAACCAATTCTCTGACAATTCTTTTTCTGTCGGTGAAATGTATTATCAAGAAATTTACTGTGTGGACCAGTTAAGAGGTTACCTAAATTGTCAGGCACGACATGGATTTGGAACTTAAAAGATGGTGGCAGAGAGAATGGGACGGAGAGGATGAATGTCAGAGTTACTGTAAAGAAACTAATAAATACACATGAATTGTGCTTGAATTTTGGGGAAGTGGGTAGCGAGAAGTTATTACAAGTGACCTGAGGGGAGAGTCAGAGAGAATTTTATTTATTTATTTTTTTGGTGAATTATGAGGAGAGGATGTTATCTTCTGAAAGCAAGGGGAACCAACATGATGCTCAGAGTTTGAGGTTTATGGGAAAAGTCTGGTCCAACCCTCATTCCAAATAGGAAACTAACAGGAAGGCCAAGTGGAATTGCTGAGTCATGATGTGCCTGAGCAGCATGAGCTCATGACTTTCTTTCTGGAGGCTTTTTACCAGATGATGAGACTGAGGGAACCAAAATGGGTTTATTCAGAACTGGCGTCAGTGCCACAAGCTTGGAAAAGGGTCAAACAAGTGAAGACTCCAAGAGGCTGCCAAGGGGAGACAGCAAGGGTTGATAGACTTTCCAAGCCCAAAGGCTATGTGCATTATAATTCTAAGTGACTTATGAGAAATCATTAAAGGAAATGAAAACAGAAGAAGATACACACCTGTCCATCTGAGTCGAAAGCCAGGCAGGCGACTCCATGTGTATGGACATCTTTAAGAATAGACACAGTCTGGACATTATAGGAATCCCATATACATATATATGGCTCCTTCCCAACTTGGCCAGTTGCGACAAGAGTTTTATCTGGGTGTAAGGCAAGGCTGAAAAAGAAAAAGGCCTCTTTTCACATCCTACTGAGCACAGATAAAAACACCGATCACCTTTTATCCACATGTGTTTCTCGTTTTAGTTACCTAACAAGAAAAAAAGCTGAACTGCCCTCTTCACCAAATAATTAATTACCCAACTGGTCTAAATATAAATGTTCAACTTTGACAAAAAAAGAGGCTTAGCACAACTTAACAATAATCTCATCTAATTTTTACCCACTTGATTACCTTGAGACACTATTATGATTATAATCCTATGATTAGAAAATCTTCTACTTGTCTTTGTCTGGCTTCTTTCACTTAGCTTAATGTTCTTTAAGACAAGTACCATATGGTTTCACTCATATGTGGAGTCTATTGAACTAACAGCTGACAGCTGTAAGACAGCGTGGGCTGGGTTAGGGGAGTGGAGGGATTGAGAAAAAAAGGGGGGGAAAAAGAGAAAGAACTCGTGGACAATAAATAAATTTGAAAAAATATTCTATGAGGTTCTATAACTGCTTTATGTCATGATATTTACTTACTGATTTGAAAATATTATTCAGCTTTCAAATTAGCTTTTGACTTTCATTTGGGGGGGAATGCTGTTGCTAGGAGAAAGAGCTCTTCTCAGGATTAATTAAACCTGCTTGCAGAAGCTGGCTACCATCCTCATTAGGCTTTCAAAGCATGGAGGGGTCCAGAGTCAAGTGCAGTTTCTGTTGCCATAGATCATGTATTTTAAATGAAATTGTCTGTTTTGCATCAGTTACTATGACACCGAGAGAACTACTAATGACTATGCTCGTGTAGCATTTTTCCCTCTGCAGTCCAATCCAAATAAAACTTTGTCAAATACCAACTACAACTTCTAGGAATCTGTAGCAGTCAAGAGGGAGAAATGTTATCATGATGATTCCTAACTGAGAAATCACTGTTTTAAGTTTACTGTGTGAAGAAGCTGTGCCTTTCTAAAAATAGGTATTGGAAATTTAAAATAAAACAAAAAAGAGCGCGTTACCTATATGGAAAAAAAAAAAAAAGACTAGCAAATGACTGTTTACCCAGTAGCAAAAGTAGGTGTGTTTTTCTTTTCCGTTTCAGCACCTATAATAATAAAAATGTAACATGCTAATTAGAGCGGACAGCCGAACAACCTTCTGGACGTCCTTCCGGATGACCTTCTGGACAAAGCCGGGCTGTAAGGGCTGAGGCAGGCTGAGGCAAGCTGCCGCAGCTGCAAGGCCAAGTCCCTTGCACGAATTTTGTGCACCGGGCCTCTAGTGATTTAGTAAGGGTATATGCTCTGGAATCAGACACCTGGATTTGCACACTGGCTGCCCCTTGCTACCTCTGGTCCTCTGAACATATTGCTTGATTTCTCTTACCTTAGGTTCCTCATCTAAAAAATGAAGATGCTACACAAAAAAATAGGTAACATAATGGATACAGAGCATTTAGCACAGGACCTGGCACAAAGTTTCTTCATCACCATCACCCGTGTGACTGGCCTCAGGTAGACACAACCAGCACAGGCAGTGTCTCTGTGGCTACAGTGCGTGTTTCAAAAATGAACTACTCCTGGTCCTCCCCTGGCTCCATGTGTGGTCCCCACAATTCTGCAGCCACCAAGCACCACAGGGTGGCAGGTGGCCCTCACCCCACTGTGCTCCCTTCCTGGGCTCCTACCAAACCTAGTGCCATCTTGGGCAGAGGACCGAGCACCAGGCCATTCCTCACCGACAGGCCCTCCCCGGCCCGTGTACCCTGGAGCTGAGTGGGGGTCCCCAAGCCCCCGCTGCACAGGTCCGCAGTCCAGGCGCTGCCGGAGGCCACGGCCTGCTCCACTTGCCTTCTCCCGTCCAGGCTGGGTGCTGCGTCGGGTTTACGTTGTTCTATTTAGGCAAACAGGTGCAAAGAGGTGCGGGGAGAGCCCGCAGGGTGCCCTTTGCGGCAGTGAGTGCAGCTCCAAATGGCGGTGCAGGGAAGGGATGGGCTGAGCGTCAGGGGAGGTGGGATCAGGCCCCAGGAGCTGCTGCCTCGACCTCCCTCTGTAGATGCACCCGGAACTCACGGGATCTTGGAGTTCTACAGGGGCCGGCAGAGGAGGCCTGGGATGGGAAACACCTGGGCACCCCAGGTTCTCGGGGGGGATCCCTCATCCTTGATGCGTCAGGTGCCTGGCTCACACCACCTGCCAAGCAAACCCCACTCCCCCTTGAGGCGTCGCCTCCCCACCCCCAAGTCAGAGTCACAGTGCAGGGCGCTTTGGCCGCAGGGCTTTGGGGACCAGGTTCTGGCCTGAAGGCTGTGCGGGAGCTGGGGGGGGGGGGGGGGGGGGGGGGGGCGGAGCGGACCCCAAGGCCAGAACCCGGCGTGGGGGCGGGGGGGGGTGAACTGTGCGAGGGCCACGAGTCTATCACCTTCCAGGAGGACGAAGGCTCCGGGCTTCGGTGTGGGCTCTGGCTCGGCCGCTGGGCCCCCATCCAACCTCTGCTGGGGTCCAAGGCCGCAGCAGCCCAAGCGCACTGCTTCATTGCACACCCCAGCCGGCGGCAGCGCGGTGTCTGCGAGCGGTTCCCGGAGACCGGAGACTGGGGCTGCCGGTGCCTGGAGCCTTTCCCCTGGAGAACAGCCTCAGGGCGCTGCCTCCTCCCCACTGGGGCCTCCTCGCCCAAGCCCTTCTACCGGGAATGCGCTCCTGGGCCACCCCGCAGCAGGGAGGCCCACGGGCTTGGGCGGGGCCTGAGGGAGGGGGTGGGGTTTCCCGGACCTCAAACTGGGTGCAGGTGCGCTCTGTGGCTTCAGCTGTGTAGCAGGGGCGGGAGGGAGGATATAGGCTGGGACAGTGGTCGGCAAACTCATTAGTCAACAGAGCCAAATATCAACAGTACGACGATTGAAATTTCTTTTGAGAGCCAAATTTTTTAAACTTGAACTTCTTCTAACGCCACTTCTTCAAAACAGACTCGCCCAGACCGTGGTATTTTGTGGACGAGCCACACGCAAAGGGCCAAAGAGCCACATGTGGCTCGCGAGCTGCAGTTTGCCGACCATGGGGCTGGGAGACTGAGCATCAGGGGAGGCCCCAGATGCAGTGCTGAGACCAGTCTCCCCAGAGGAATCCTGGACTCTGAGACTCCTAAGGGCTGGCAGTGGAGTCCGGGATGAGAAACACCTGGGTGCCCACATCTACCTTAGCGGTCTAACAAGAGCCTGCTGGAGGATGTGTCTTCGGAAATCTCTACATTAAGGAGTAATATAAAAAGGTAGCACACATAAAGGCAGAGCTTTTTCACAAGAGTTGAATGCTAGAGGCTTTAACACTCTTTGCTGTTGTAGAACACTTTAGCATTCAGACTTGTGAGAGGTGACCAGTAAGGCATAAAAGGACCCTCCTAATCTCAACGTTGCTGGGGAATCTTTGGTATTTGATGGCATCTAGTTGTCCTAGAAAATTACAAATGGATTATGGAGTCCATATTTGTTTCATTAAAGTGGATGGAAGCCATCTGTGAAAAACTTATGACAAACTATGTATGTCATCTCATCCATCCATCCATCCATTCACTCATTCATTCAACAAACCCCTTGGTTTAAGAACCTAAGAAATGTCAGGTGCAGCATTACACAGACATACACAGCTTAAGAGGAAGGACAGACATGCAAATAAATAATAAAACGTCAATACCTATATACAATGACATAGAAAGATGCAGGATAGAGATGGAGCGGCCAGCTGCCCAGGACTTTAGTGGAAATAGTTCATATGAAAGACCAGGTGCAAGGGGCATGCGTGTGAAAAGACAATGTCCACTGCTAACGTCTTACAGAGAACAGCAGGAAACGAGATGGGTCAGACAAGCTGGGCAGCCGGGACAGCCTTAGAAGCAGGCCGGGAAGTTAGGGCGCTACTGACAATCCCTACAGGACGCAGCATGGACAGTCTCATGTCTCAGGAAGGTAGCCCTGGCAGCAGTGCGGCTCAGTGAGAAACACAGATGCGTGAGGGGTGTCAGGAGAGGCGGCAGGGAGGCAGTTAGGGACGAGGTGAGAGAGTCAGGTAAGACAGGGGTAGAGGGATAGAGAGGACCAGTCAAGGGATATTTAAGGGAAAGAGAAAAAAGAGGTTTAGGATGTTTGAGGCTAAGGAAAAGCTTGAGCATGTCTGAGGTGACAGAATTTTTGGCTTGGACAACTGAGTTGATAGCTCACAGAGCTTGGCAGCCTATGAGCCTGAGCCTGGGGAAATGGCCTTCACTCCATCCAATTTTCAGTGGGGACACCAAGGAGCCTCCTCAGGTCTGAAGTGCTAGGGGGTATGGAGAAGACTAGACCCGTGGTCGGCAAACTGCGGCTCGCGAGCCACATGCGGCTCTTTGGCCCCTTGAGTGTGGCTCTTCCACAAAATACCACAGCCTGGGCGAGTCTATTTTGAAGAAGTGGCGTTAGAAGAAGTTTAAGTTTAAAAAATTTGGCTCTCAAAAGAAATTTCAATCGTTGTACTGTTGATATTTGGCTCTGTTGACTAATGAGTTTGCCGACCACTGCCCTAGATGGTCAGGGACACATTCCAGAGACATAAATGAAACTCTCTGGCTGTAATCAAAGCTTCTATTTAAACGTGCTTGAAACTGGGGAACTTGTATGCATATATTCATAGCCCATGGACACAGACAATAGTGTGGTAAAGGCCTGGGATGAGCAGATGATGGATGGAGGGGGTCAATGAGGGGAAAAACTGGGGGACATCTGTAATACTTTCACCAATAAATTTTAAAAATAAACTAAAAACACTTGAGATACTTGGTAGATCCCTGAGGTTCCGAAGTACCCAGATTTCATGATTCCTGACTTTTCTCAGCTCCTTGAATGAAGTGGGAAATGAAATAGACAGTTTTCAACCAATCTTTAAAGAGGTCTTCAAAATAATTCATCTGTCTAAGTTACTCAATTAGCAGTGTGACCTAAAAACATCCCATTGTGGATTTGAAGTATTTTTACTCTGGTTATTGTTTTTTTCATTCATAGCAAAGCCCATACATTTATCACATTTATGAAAAAGTTCACATTGGAATTGTTTTTCTTTTCTTTTTTTATTGTTTTGGAGTGTTGTTTTTTGGGGGGAGGAAGGGGTTGCCAGACATTCCTTTATGCTGTTCTTTACATCATCTCTTCCCAGCCCATGAAACCACATTGACCCATGTTCCTCCTTTGTCATTTGAATACATTAACAAAATTATCTATTTTTCCTTTTCTAAGACAAGGGTGTCTGACCTCACTTCTCTGGCTTGCATGCAACACATTTGCTTAAAATGACTCATAATGTTCCTATTTATCCATGTCCATGTCAGGAAAAGGGAAAACAGAAAACAACCTTTGTTCACTTGGCCAACTGCTACTTTCCCATCAGCTTCCCAGAAACTCCACTCCTTTCATCTGGGTAACACAATGAAGCATCCATGCATCTTCTACAGCACGGCCAAGGGGCATTTCCTTTCATTTTAAATTTGACATACCATTTCAACAGCACTTTTTATATCTCATAAGAGAGGGTGAAATAAAACGTGACCAATGTTAATCACTGCATTTGCAAGAGCATAAGGGATCAGTAATGGGGCAGTTGCTGAGTTGCTGAAGCACTTATTTAATAAGCAGGGTTGAAGCTACCATCAAAGTATCGATTCCCTTTTCCCCACATCTCTTCACTTAGGAATTCGAGAATTTCATAGAAAGTCATTTTGAGCAGGCTCTGCTTTTGTCTAATCCCAAAACATCCTTTTAAATTTTAGTTCAGAAGCATATAAATGGCAGGTATGAAAATACACTGCCATATATATACATATATGGTAATGAATGTTCAGTGGATGTTCCTCACCTGTGAGCTGAACAAAGACACACACACACACACACACACACACACACACACGAAGCTACCCTTCAGTAATGCCTTTAGATCAGCCAACAGATTAAAGGAGGGTGGATCCCCTTATGCTATTAAGGGGCTGTGGTGGAAAGACTCCTGACCCCTGAATTCCTTCTGATGAGATTTCATGAGAAATGACCAACTATTGTGTCCTTCTTTGGAGAAAAATCACAGAAGTGGAAAATGTCACCATTACACAAAATACCCTATTCTGGGCTTTCCTTCATATCCTTTACTAACAATGTGAGTCTTTCTGTGACTGGACGTATTGGTACCACTTACTTATATTTTAAGTCTACGTGCCACTTGAAAGTCTGTAAATCCAAATCTCTGCTTCTCTAAGAAAAATTGCATTATAGTCACAACAGCAACGTCCTAATATTAAAACTTGAAAAATCGACTCCCTTTCACTGAGGGTCTCAGTACAATGGAGGTCTCATTCCACACCTGCATGAGAAGGTTGGTGTCATTCTAGTTTCTGTGGTATTAAGGTTATTGCAGTGATTGTGTTGTACGCATGGCTATAGACAAGGGATCAAGTTTTTAAAGAACTACTTTTCTGTATATATATAAATCTAGTTCCATTGGGAAATCCCTTCTGTTACCATAGCAATAGCAAGCACCCTGCCTAAGAGAAGAAATTGATTTGTTTCTCCAGGATGCCAGGAGGGCAAAAACATGCCTTTCTGATGTCAGATGAGATCAGGAAGATTTCCAAATATGTTGCGTGGGAGATTATGAAAATGAACAGGGCCATGGAAAGAGGCGGCCTTGTTTATGAGGTTAAACAAAAAACATTAATCAACACTAATCGTTCTTGATTCCGGAAGGCAAAAATTTATATGGGAGTACTTGTTCCAAAAATGATTCTGACTTTACCTTTTAAAGCCTCATTTCATTTTTGCCAGGTTGCATTCTTTCAGTAATAACTTTGTATGTTAGAGTATAATTTTTATATTTTTTAAATTTATTTCAGAGAGGTAGGAGAGATAGAAACATCAATGATGAGAGAGAAGCATTGATCAGCTGCCTCCTACATGCCTCACACTGGGGATTGAGCCCACAACCTGGGCATGTGCCCTGACCAGGAAGAACCGTGACCTCCTGGTTCATAGGTCAACACTCAACCACTGAGCCACGCCAGCTTGGCAGTGTATATATTCTTTTTTTAATTTTTATTTTTTATTGATTAAGGTATTACGTATGTGTCCTTATCCCTCCAATGCCCCCAGTGTATATATTCTTAATAGTCTCACCAGGAAAGTATGAGAAAGTCTTCTCCCTCCCTTCCCTGAAGATAACCCTGAGAGCACTTTTCCAGTGTTGAAGGTATAAGTACATCAAGGTGATGAGGCTGGACAGTCTGAGGGCAGAGGGGAAAGCTCTTGCTTTCCGGGTTGAAGAGGGAATGGTCCAACCTCAGTGGATGCTCACCTGTGAGGTGAACAAAGGCACAGGAAGGCTTTATTTGAACACGGTGGCCTGGGGAGTGCAGCCTCAGGTGGGATGCCTGTGCTCTGGTACTGCTGATCCCTGGGGCTGCAGCTGGCCCTGGAGTACCACCAGTGGGACTGTGATCTCATCTGACACCACGGAAAGTGCCCCACCTTCCTGGTAGGCTTAGTGGGGATGAACACAAGTGACAGCAATGCAGGCAAACCACCACGGTCCACTGCCATGTTCCTGAACTGTGTAAGCCCCTGAAAATTCATGGTTGAGTAGTCATCTGTCATCAACAACTTTGATGAGTGGTGCATCTAATGAGAATGAATGTGATTTATAAAAATAAAGAAATGTAATATATCTTTCATGCTGAGTGTTTCCCACTTCTAGTGGTATGAAGCTATATTCTAGCAAAACCTTATTATCACATAAAAGAATGGTTAAGGGCACAGTGGTTTGGCTGCCTGGGATCAAAGCATGGGTAGTATGATGCTGGAGCCAGCTTGGACTAACCAGCAAGAACTGCTAAATTTTAGCAATTCTGTGAATCAGTTGTCAAATATGGCCACTGTCAAAAATTAAATCACATCTATATATATAAAAGCCTAACATGCTAAGTGTCCGACCACCTGGGTAATGATGTCACATAGCAACCCATGGCTTCCTCTCCCTAGCGACTAGTCTCCTTGAAGTTTCTTCAGTCCAGGAACACGACTTGCTTTATAGCCAGGTGGAAACATTTCACACTTTAACCAAATGCCTGTGAAGCATTTTCACGTGCCTCATCTCATTTGATCCTCGCAGAAGTCCTGGAGTAGGTAGATAGGAGACTCAGCAGAATCCTATTTTATTTTCATTAGCCGGAAAACAGAGATTTAGAAAGCTTAGAAACTTGACCCGACTGAAAAGAAGTAAGAAATGGTGGACCTTGAAAATGACTTCAGGTTTTCTCACTGTGCAGAATATAGTCAAACACTGCTGCAGTTAGATATTTTACCTTTTGTTTTCCCTGCATGATCTACAATAATAATCTGCTTTGTGTTGATATTCACTGCTGTGTTGCTGACAATGATCTGAAAGAGAAGTTGGGGTGCTTCACTAGGCTGGAAAAAGTTTAGCTAAATCAGAAAGCAGGTCTAATTAAGCAAGTTTATCCTATATATATAAAAGGCTAAGTTGACTCATGCATGTGCGATACATATAAAGCTCTCACTGGCACCAATTGCACGTGTGTGTTTCCATCTGTCATTGTCAATCATAAATTTGGTTGACACTTCTATTATAGAGGAAAGGCAAATAGCAATATTAAAGTATTTCTTCTAATTAATTTCCTTTCAATGTGCACGAATTCGTGCACCAAGCCACTAGTTAAATTATAAATAAATCATATTAAAAACAATGGTAATGCATACTAAACGTATCGCTTCCTAACTATTTTACTATATTCTCTATTAACTATAGTACTGAGGTTCCTAATAAAATAACCCTTTGGGGAGAAGAAGAGAAGACGTGTAAGAATGGTATCTATAATCGACATCCTCTTGTATCTTTTTTTTTTTTTAGTAGTCTAAACTTTTTTTTAATTTAAATTCTTTATTGTTGAAAGTATTACATATGTCTCCTTTTTCCCCCATTGACCTCTCCCTGCCTGCTCCCGTCCCCCAGTACATGCCCTCACCGCCCTACTGTTTATGTCCTTTGGTTATGCTTATATGTATATATACAAGTCCTTTGGTTGATTTCTTATCTGCCCCTGCATCCTCTTGTAGCTTAAAAGGAAAGTTAATCATGTCTGAACTGGATGTCAAGAAATACCAATTGGCCCTTGATGGGTGGCTCGGTTGGAGCATCATCCCATACACCAAAAGGTTTGGGGTTCAATTCGAGGTCAAGGCACATACCTAGGTTGCGGGTTCTATTCCCCTTCCCCTCTCTCTCTAAAATTAGTGCAAATGTATCCTTGGGTAAGAATTTTAAAAATTGCCGAAACCGGTTTGGCTCAGTGGATAGAACGTCAGCCTGCGGACTCAAGGGTCCCAGGTTCGATTCCGGTCAAGGGCATGTACCTTGGTTATGGGCACATTCCCAGTAGGTGGTGTGCAAGAGGCAGCTGATAGATGTTTCTCTCTCATTGATGTTTCTAACTCTCTATCCCTCTCTCTTCATCTCTGTAAAAAAATCAATAAAATATTAAAAAAAAGAATTTAAAAGATAAAGAAAGAAAAGAAATACCAATTTATCATATTGTTTTGAGATGTGAAGGTACTCACCAGAAAGAATAGTCATAAGAATTAAAAGTGTTTCTTTAGGAAATGGATTTGGGATCAGAAAGGATGGGGCAAGGGAAGTTTTTCATTGTAAGGCCTATAAGTTTTTTATTTGTGTGCTAATATTGTATAAGTTAAAAGTTAAAACCAAATAAAATTGATTACCTTATGCAAAAAAAAAAAAATGGTTTAGAAACCTTCCACAGGCAGGCTGGAGAAAGTGATGTCTGATTTCTCAACCCCCAGATGTTCTCATCAAGTATAATTGTTACTGATAATGTGAATTAGATCAGCATGACTAGTCTTAAAATTCATTCTTTGAAAAAGGAGAAATACTGACTTAGGACTGCAACACAACAATTTAGTAATGAGACAGTTCGCTAATGAAAGGGATCTATGTGAAACCTAGCTTTCTGGAGCTATTCATGCCTTTTCTCCTCTTTAAACAAGGAGCATGACTCAAGCATTGAGGTTTATATTTGGCAGAAGTCCTGTTAATTTAGGATAATTAAATATGCCAGTCATGTGTTTCAGGAAGGTCTGACTAAATACTTTAGAGAAGTCATTAGTGAATCCATCTGGTCTAGTGGCTTTGCCAGATGGCAAAACATTACTACCTCTATTCCTTCTGCTCTTGGAATATTCTACCTCTATTGCAGAATAGCATGCGGTTATTTTCAGGGTAAGTCTTAATTTGCTAGTTTACATTATCAAGGGGTCTGGAAGGTGGAAGGCAAGCCTAACAATTATGTTACATCACGCCAACTGAACCACAAGATTTCAGGGCCTGTTGTTCTGTTGAATTCAGTGATTTTATCACTTCCATTTCTTCAGAATGTTCGACATCAAACATTTTAAATAGTGCTCCATTTGTGACCAGACAGTCAAAGGCACAGGGAGAGGTAACCAGCTATATTTCCCACCCATGAGATTATAATAATCCAAAATGAGGAGAACCCTGGGTTGAAGAGGGGTTCAACCCAGGGTTCTGAATGGTCACCTAAATGGAAAAGTAGCCAGTTTTGATTTTTTTTTTTAATTACAGAGTTGCATATAGCTTTGTATGAGTGCCTTAAAATAATTACCTTCAAACTAGAGGCCCAACGCACAAAATTCATGCAAGGGGCTCGGCCCTCGCAGCCCCAGCTGCCTCAGCCGGTCCTTACAGCCCTTCGCAGCCCCGGCTTCATCTGGAAGGCCGTTCTGCTGTTTGGTCTAATTAGCATGTTAGCTCTTTATTATATAGGATTGCCTTGGTTCTTTGACCATATAGAGTTAACCTTTGACACTTACCAATTCCCTAACCATCTGGGCCAAAGTCCAAAGCATTACGATGACAACTTTAATACTTCACCAATTGGTGCCTAAGGTAAATGCTTAAACCCAAGTGGTAACAGAGGCAGGGGTGGGGAGTTGAAGCTGCTGGAGGAGGGTCTGGGATGGCTGAAGGTATGAGGCAAAGATAGAGCCTAGGAAAGAGCCCAACATTTTATTGTCATTCTTAATCTCCAACCGCTCAACTATATGCTAGGGCTATGCATTAAGTTGAGCTGAAGCCCCGCTCTTTCCTAATAAAGGTCAGATTTGCATATATAATTAACTGACTTAGTTGACTGTGACCAGACAGAATGTACCTTGATGGAACTGATGCATCCAGAACTAGGGCACCCCACTATGGCAACTCTTGCACTTGGAGCTTCGGATTTTATTTTGTTCTTGGTTACTAGCACCTCCTCTTCTCCCCTTTGTTTATTTTATTCCTCTTCCCCTCTTACCTCCCCTTTCAAGGTTTTCTCTGTCTTCTCGTTGTCTTTATGTAGTTTGTACCTTCTTTCGCAATCTCCCTACTACTGCTGTGGCTTAGGGTCCCTCCTCGCATTTGGAAATCACTTTGTAATCCTTCTCTGCACGTATCACAGTCTACCTAGAGTCATAATTAGGCCTGTTCTGAACACATATCTCTCATGGTGTGAGAATTACAAGGACAAATCTTCTGATGTATCAATTATTTCACAATGCCACCATCCACCACACACACACAAGCACATATACTCACATACACTTACACACCCACACTCACCCACTCACACACACTCATCCACCTACCCTCAAACACACAGACTCACATGTACATGCTTTCATCCACAGACACATTGCACAGCACTGCACCTTGTGTAGCAAACACTCAATACGGGCTTAGTTGAATCAAATTTCATTTTCATGTCTTTTACTTCTGATGCCTAATATATCAGTATCGTTGTTTTGGGGAACTCTGTGATTTCTGGATTTGGCCACCATCTGGGATCTTGTTCAAGTACATGTTGCAATTTCATTTTCTGCTCTTGATCTGGTTGGAGATGGTATGTGTGAAATATAAGAATTCTGATTTTGGAGTCCTACAGACCTACATTGGCTCGAATTTCATCTCTACCATCTACTGATGGTAGGAAGGTCAAAAGCTATGTTGTGTCTCTGGGCCTCGATTTTCTCATCTGCCAAATGGGGTACATGTAAACACATAGCACAGGATCTGGGACTCAGTGAGCATTCAATAAATAGTAGTTATAAGTGACAAGGCCCCTCAGCATGACAACTAAAATTATTTATTACCAAATCGAAAACCTCAAATACATGATAATTTACTTATTTTGATTTTTAGATGTAGAAAACAACTGAAATGATTGTTTTTTTCTCACTATTTCTCTTCTTGGGATCATTAGTTCTAACTCTACAAGTATTTTTAAAGGATGTTAGCTACAAGAGGCAGGAATTTTAGTTTTTTTTTTTTTTTCCTCCATCATTGTCTCTGAAAGAGCACAGTGGTAGCTACTGGATGCTTTACAAATACTTGTTGAATGTGTAAATAAGTAAACACATATAGCTCCAAATATTTGAGATGGATGAAAAAACATTGAAAGAGCCTTTCATGCATATAATTCCTGTCACAGACTCCACAGACAAGAAAGATCATGAATAATTCTGTTTTGTACTCAATATTAATTGTTCCTCAGAAAATATTTATTTAGTCATCCAGAAGTTCAAAATCCAATTTTTAAAAGTGGCATTCTGAGAAGGATGGCATAACGTGTGGATCCATAGGGCTTCACTTCTTCCTAACTAAATTAGTACAAAATAAAAAAGTAATCATGTTGGTAATATTGGTTTTTGAAAAACTACATATTTGATTCCTTGCAATAGTTTGTACAGCAAAAATGTTAAATAGAAATGAAGAGTCTCTGAAAGTCAAGAGGACTGCAAACAAGCTTAATTCAAGGTCCCTGACTTCCCTTTGTATTTTAGTTCAGCACAAATGGTTTCATAGGGGGAAAGAGCTTTATCTAGGTTCTATTATTCCACAAAAAACAAGCCTGCCCTCCTTAGAGCAGGGCATGGAGCCTGGTCCTCTTCAAGCCTGGCACCACACTGGGGAGTGAATCATGAATACACTCCCTCCTTAAAGCCAGGATTCCAACAGTGACGGTGACGGGAATTCATATAAGCAGCACTTCCGTGCCCTGGCTGACCTCGCCCACTTGCATTACTGCATATTCTCAGACCTGTCATAGAAAATGATTTCCAACTCTAATGAGAAACTTTTAAAGAGCAGAAGTCCAGGGCTAAATAAAAGGAAGGAACCAGGGTAACTCTATTCCAGCTCCTCGGCCCTTAATGCAATGCGAGTCCTTTGTTTGCCAGCTCCTGTTCCAGCGGCTTTGCAGTGGGATCAAATTTCATCCCCAGAAGGGGTTTAGCTGGACTGGGGCCAAGGACCTACACACCCACCATGTAGAGCTAACACCCTCTTCCTCCCCTAACATCCCCAAATCTGTTTTCATCCACCAAAGGTTAAAAAAAACAAAAAACACTGCTTGGGAACCAAAATATTTCACTCAGTCCGGAATGGTGGTCCATCCACCCACCCATCCATATATCTGATATGCCATGGGTTGGAGTGAGAGTGCAAGGAATGCAGGCTGCGGCAAAAGCCAACAGACTCATGAGAGAATTTACCGTGTCAAGGTCAGACATATGTCCTTGAGCCAGCTTCTAAGACAATCCAGTTTTAAGAAAAATAACGGAAGCACCCTCGTGGTGGAGGTTTCTGAGGATTATTTTAAAACATCTACACTAATAGAAGAGAAACATGCAAATTGACAGTACCTCTGCTATGCCAACAAGCCATGCCCACCAGCCAATCAGGAGCGAGTATGCAAATTAACTCAACCAAGATGGCTGCGGCCACGGAGAGAGCAGGAGGCTTGGGTTGCCCCCAGCGATGGAGGAAGCCAAGCTTCCTGGCCTGCCCTGGCCTCCGCTCAGGCTACAAAGTTTCAATTATAGAAGATAAATAAATCTCAGATACCAGGGCCTCCACTTGGGTCGCCGGGGGGCGTGGCCGGCCTGCAAACCACCACAGGCCCCTCGCCCAGGCCGCCCCACGATCCAGGACAAGGGAACCCCCACCCTGATCCAGGACACCCTTCAGGGCAAACCAGCCGGCCCCCACCCATGCACCAGGCCTCTATCCTATCTAATAAAAGGGTAATATACAAATTGACCGTCACTCCAACGGCTGCCCCCATGTGGACACAAGATGGCCGCCACAAGATGGCCAGCAAAGGAGGGCAGTTGTGGGCGATCAGGCCAGCAGGGGAGGGCAGTTGGGAGGGACCAGGCCTGCAAGGGAGGGCAGTTGGGGGCGATCAAGCCTGCAGGGGAGGGCAGTTAGGGGTAACCAGGCCAGCAGAGGAGGGAAGTTGGGGGAAAATGGGCCGGCAGGGAAGGGCAGTTGGGGAGGGGGGGGACCCAGGCCTGCAGGGGAGAGCAGTTGGGGGGGGACCAGGCCTGCAGGGGAGGGTAGTTGGGGGGGACCAGGCCTGCAGGGGAGGGCAGTTAGGGGTGACCAGGCCTGCAGGGGAGGGCAGTTAGGGGTGACCAGGCCTGCAGGGGAGGGCAGTTAGGGGCAATCAGGCTGGCAGGGGAGCAGTTAGGCATCAATCAGGCTGTCAGGGGAGTGGTTAGGGGGTGATCAGGCTGGCAGGCAGAGCAGTTAGGGGCAATCAGGAAGGCAGGCAGGTGAGCAGTTGGGAGCCAGCAGTCCTGGATTGTGAGAGGGATGTCTGACTGCCCGTTTAGGCCCGATCCCGGTAGGATTGGGCCTAAACGGGCAGTCGGACATCCCTCAAGGGGTCCCAGATTGGAGAGGGTGCAGGCTGGGCTGAGGGACACACCCCCCCATGCACGAATTTCATGCACCGGGCCTCTAGTCTATACTAATAATAGGGTAATTTGCAAATTGGTCAGGACGCCATCATCATAGTAACCACCAATCAGCAGGCTGCGAGCACAGCAGGTGCAGGTGGGTGGGGACTTGCAGCGTCGGGGTGGGGCCACAGCAGAAAGGCCTCTCCACGCACCTGCACCGGGGGTCCGCAGGGTCCACAGGCGCGTGGAAAGCCCCTCCACCATGGGCCCAACCTGGGGGTCTGCAGGCCTCCCCCAGTTCCGGCTTACCTCTTTGGGGCAATCCATCGAGGAGCCCCGGATGGGTGGGCAGGGCCTACCTCTTTGGGGCGATGGATTGTGGGGCTCCTGCACTGTGATGGGGCACAGGCCAGGCTGGGGGACCCACCCCACCCCCCGCCACTCCAAGTGCATGAATTTCGTGCACCGGGCCACTAGTGTTTAATAATGAAAAATGTCATTTTTAATTGATTTTTAGAAGGAGAGGGAGAGGGAGAGAGAGAGAGAGAGAGAGAGACATTGATGTGAGAGTGAAACATTGATCTACTGCCTCCTGTATGCCCCATCAAGCCCACAACCCAGGCACGTGCTTACACTAGGAATCAAACCAGCAACCTTTCAGTGTACAGGATGACTTCCAACCAACAGCCACTCCAGCCAGGGCAAAATGTCCACATTTTTAAAACAGGTGCTCCAAAAATAAATCTGGCAAAAGGGAACCTCTTAATTCAGGCCTCATTTTGATGGAATAGTGAGTGATACCTTTCACACTTAAGTTCTGAGCTATTTAATAATTCTAGGAAACTATGTGATCCTTCTTCAAATATGAAAAGAAAGGGGTGGAGGGGGGAGCCTAGAGTAGTTAAGTGCCCAGAATGGCCCAGTTACTGGCAAAGCTAATAAAACCCAGGACTCCTGACCTCGAGGTCAGCTCTGTTGCTAGCCCCAAAAAATGGCTGGGTTTCAAATAAGCAGCATGGTCTCTGGAGAAAGGTACCACATAAGTAACCAGATTGGGAGCAAGGGGTCTGTGCCAGTAACAGCATCAACTATTGTTATTGTTCATCCTCAGCATAACCTTGAAAGACAGTTCTCATTTTTCTCACTTCACAGATGGGGAAACTGAGGCTCAGAATGTCCAAGCTCAGCCTACAGATTCCAGTTATCCAAACACGACTAATATAAACTTGCAAAGAATAAAAAGAAATTTTGTTCAGATTTTTGGGCTAATTTAAGCCAGAATTTTTTACCTCAAAAGGAAAGAAACAATTAAGTCCCCAATGTGTACCAGTTGGTCTGCTAGGCATTTTCACATGCACTGTTCTTTTAAAATAATTTCTCTTGAGGTTAAGAGAGCTCCTTGTAGTAAGGAGTTGAGCCAAAATTCAAAGTGAGGTGTGCCTGATTCTGAAACTTTAGAGCTAATTAATTTTACCTCTCTAACATCCATTTATTTTCCGTTATACTAGAGGTCAGCATACTTTTTTTCTGAAAAGGGGCAGTTAGTAAACATTTTAGTTGTTAAGGCCACAAAGTGTTGCAACTACTCGACTCTGCCGGGGCGTGTGAAAGCAGCCACTGGTAATACATCCATGAATGAACACATCTGTGTTCCAATAAAACTTCACCTATGGACACCGAAATTTGAGTATCATGTAATTTTCACATGTCATAAAATACTATTCTTCTTTGTATTTGTTTCATTTAAAATGTAAAACCATTCTTAGTTCAGGGGCCATACAAACACAGGCAGTCCAATGGATTTGGTCTGTGAGCTGTTGTTTGTTGACCTAAGTTTAACCATCCTTCTTTCGGTATCTACCAAATGCCAACAACCAATTAAAATTTTTGTCTTCTTAAAAATCTAGTTTGTCAAAGGGTTATTTTACTTCTCAGCACCAAAATCCATGATTTTGACATTGAACACATGGCTTGCAAGAGAAAATAACGTCTTGCTTTTTATTACAATACTAGAAGCCCAGTGCACGAAATTTGTGCACGGTGGGGGATTGTCCCTCAACCCAGCCTGTACCCTCTCCAATCTGGGACATCCCTCTCACAATCCAGGACTGCTGGCTCCCAACTGCTTGCCTGCCTGCCTTCCTGATTGCTCCTAACCGCTTCTGCCTGCCAGCCTGATCACCCCCTAACCACTCCCCTGCCAGCCTGGTTGATGCTTAACTGCTCCCCTGCCAGCCTGTTTGCCCCCAACTTCCCTCCTCTGCCAGCCTGGTCACCCCTAACTGCCCTCTCCTGCAGGGTTGATCACCTCCAACTGCCCTCCTCTGCCGGCCTGGTCACCCCTAACTGCCCTCTCCTGCAGGGTTGATCACCTCCAACTGCCCTCCCTTGCAGGCCTGGTCCCTCTCAACTGCCCTCCCTTGCAGGCCGGGTGCCTCCCAACTGCCCTCTCCTGCTGGCCATCTTGTGGTGGCCATCTTGTGTCCACATGGGGGCAGGATCTTTGACCACATGGGGGCAGCTATATTGTGTGTTGCAGTGATGATCAATCTGTATATTACTCTTTTATTAGATAAGATAGAGGCCTGGTGCACGGGTGGGGGCCAGCTGGTTTGCCCTGAAGGGTGTCCTGGATCAGGGTGGGGTTCCCTTGGGGCGTGGGGCGGCCTGAGCGAGGGGCCTGTGGTGGTTTGCAGGCTGGCCACGCCCCCTGGCAACCCAAGGGGAGGCCCTGGTATCTGGAATTTATTTTCCTTCTACAATTGAAACTTTGTAGCCTGGAGCAGAGCCAAGCCTGCTGTTCCCTCCGGGGCGGCAGCCATTTCTGTGGCAGTTAATTCACCTTCTACAGTTGAAACTTTGTTGCCTTCAGTGGGTGGGCCCAGCCAGGGTGTGCGGAAAGCTTTGCTTCCCCTGTTGCCGCTGGCAACCCTGGCCTGCTCTCTCAAGCTCCATTCTGCCGCCATTTGTTTGAATTTGTTTACCTTCTATAATTGAAACTTTGTAGCTTGAGTGGAGGCTTAGGCCTGCAACGGCTATGGAAAGCTTGGCTTGCTCTGTTACCTGGGAAACCTTGCTCTCTGTGGCTGTAGCCATCTTGGATTGGGGTTAATTTGCATACTCGCCCTGATTGGCTGGTGGGCATGGCTTGGCTGGTGGGCGTGGCTTGGCTGGTGGGTGTGGCTTATGTAGCGGAGTGATGGTTAATTTGCATATTACCGTTTTATTAGAGAAGATATTTCAAACATATAAATGCAAATATACACTCATATATATGTGTGTGTGCATATGAGACATGAAGAAACATAAAATAAACAACTATAAGTCATCACTGAGTTTTAGAAACATATTACCAAAGATGCTCCTGCATGCCCCTCCCCAGTTGCTTCCTCCTCCCGCCCCATGAAAACACCACTGCCTTGAATTTTGTCCTTATTATTCCCTAGTATTTTTAATATTTAGTTTTACTATGCATGAATGGCAGTTTGTGTTTGAATTTTATTTAAATGATATATTTACACTGAGGGGCCAGATTATTATGATCTCTGAACGTATAATAATCTGGCCACTCAGTGTATATCCTATATAATAAAAGGTTAATATGCAAATTGTCCCCTCAACCAGGAGTTCGACCAGCAGGCAGGCCGGCCAACTGTCCATGTCTCCTCCCCTGGCCAGGATAGCCGGACCCCACCCATGCACGAATTCATGCACCGGGCCTCTAATATATATATATATACATATATATATATATATCACACACACACACACTGAGTGGTCAGATTATTATGCGTTCAGAGATCATAATAATCTGGCCACTCAATGTATATATATTCTTCTACAACTTGCTTTCTTTCACTCAACGTTATATTGTGAGATTGTATCTACATATGGTGTAGCTATACAGGAAGGGAGGGAGGGAGGGAAGGAGGGAGGGGAAAGCAAGCAAACAATATGTCTATCTACAGGGGAATGACATTATGGTATATTAAATACTATACAGGAGTGGATTTAAATGAAATAAAGACAATTTATTTCTAACTAAAAATATAAATTGGATTTCTAATAAAGAATCTATTGATGTTTCCCTGGCTGGTGTGGTTCAGTGGTTAGATTGTTGGCCTGGGCATGGAAGAGTCATGGGTTTGATTTTCAGTCAAGAGTGCATGACTGGGTTGCAGGTTCAATTCCTGGCCCTGGTCGGGGTGTGTGTAGGAGGAAACTGACAAATATGTCTATCTTTCCCCCTTCCTCCCTTGCACTTTCTCTAAAAAAAAACAACAACACAAATCTATTGATGTTTAAGAATAAATGCCCAAATCCTTTAACAAAGACATATCTTCTCAAGAGTTATCAATAACAGATATGATCTGTATATACAGGGTTCACTGATGGAGAGAGGGGGGGCATATTTTCACTCCCTAAAAGTATTTCCTCTTCTGGAAAAATGGACTTACAGAGCTATGCCATTGAGGCCCAGTCCAGCTGCTCGGAAGGTACATTAGTGAGTCACAGATATGACTGATTGAGAAAGTCAAGTGCTATACCACCATCAGTCTTCTTTTCAAGTCGGTAAAATAAACAGTTCTATTAGTGCTATTGAAACTGCACACTTATCTAATTAGAATGACTCAGGTCCTTTGGCTTTCCTTATTAAAAAAAAATCACCTCTATAAATTAATGTCAAAGCAGACATCTCACCACTAAAAAGTCTAGAAAAATGTATTAGTACAACAGTGCTGCATTAATTCATACTAATGACTTTAAAATTCATTGCAAATCACTGGTAGACTTATAAGTGAAAAATTGTACTTAGAAATAAAAACCATGAAAACATAATAAGACGTGTATATCTTATAACTTAATGAAAAGTATGTTAGAATAAAGGTGAAGCCTTAAGTGTCTTTCTAGAACTTGTTTGCCAATGTCAAAAAGCACAAAGTCGCCATTTCCCAGGGACACTGCCCGTGAGGGGGTGTGGTCCCATGGCAGACAGCCCGTCTCTGTGGCTGCACCCTGGGGCTCTTCCTCTCTTCCCCGAGTTTCTTCCCATCTGAGGCTCTAAAATAGCATGCTTACTCCCACGTGTACTCTGTAGTCCATCTGAACTATTATTCACTCCTGGCTCTCTCCAAACCAATCTCTTTCTCCAGAGTTCCAGGAAGATGCAAGGAAAGTTATTTTGAGCACCCACCAGCTGCAGGAAGGTGAGAAGTGAGTGTGGGTATAAAGTGAGTTAGATACACAAATTACCATGATTCTGAGGAGCGGGGAGAAATCTGGATGGCCCTATTTATACTAAATTAATTTCATAACCAAACACTTCCCGACAGAGAAAACGCTAAGCCCACATGGTTTCATTGGTGAACTGTAACTGACATTGACCAACTCAATGCACTGCCAATCAAAATTCCAACAGGCTATTTTATAGAATTAGCAATTGATTTAAACTTCTATATGGAAATGTAAAGACTCCAGAATAGACAAAACGATCCTGAAATAATGCCAGTCTTACACAAAGTCTCATGGAAAATAAAGGGGGAAATGCTTCCCAACTTACTTTATGAGGCCAGCACAACTAACATCAAAACTTGACAAACAAAGTCGAAGACAATAAAATTATAAACAAATATCCCTTATGAACATGGAGGCAAATTTTCCTAACAAAACACTAGCAAATTGAACCCAGAAATGTATAACCAAGTAGGGTTTGCCCAAATATGCAAGTGATAGATCCTTCCTTCCCCCAACTGATGGACGGAGTATGACGTAAACTCCACCTGCAGCCGGACATTCCTGAACACCTTATATGGACTGTACATTGAACCACCAATCAGCACCTGCCAAATACCCTAAGCCCCCGATTCCTAAGTCCCTAGGTCCCTAATCATGTACCTTACATGTAACCACCAATCAGCGTGTGCTGAGTACCCTAAGCCCCGTCCCCTCCTTTCCTCCCCTCAAAAGGCGCTTTAACCCCCGGCATGCTTTCTTTTCCCTCTGGAAGGCGGCCGGCAGGGTGATCTCCAATAAAGCCTGTATCCTAGTATCCCATGGTCTCCGGTCCCCTGTTTCATCTTTCAGCAAGGGTGACATAACAGTAAAAATCAATGTAAATCTTCAGATTAACAGAATAAAGCAGAAAAACCATATGATCATCACAATACATACAGAAAAAGAATTTAACAAAATTTAACACCCATTCACGATTTAAGAAAAACCACACACATACACACAAAACTCTCAGCAAGTTAAGGATGGAATGGAAATCCCCAATCTGATCAAGGGCTGCGAAACACCTGTAGCTAAAATAATGTTGAAAGACTGAATTCATTCATTTAAGATGAAGAGCAAGGCAAGAATGTGTTTCAATCACTTCTACTCATTTTTTGGACTGGAGATCCTACTAGTGCTATAAGGAAGAATAAAGAAATAAAGGCATACAGATTGGAAAAGAAATAAAACTATCTCTATCCACGGAAGATATTTTTGTTAATGTAGAATATTCCTACAGATTTTTAGTCTATAGGATTATATAACTAAAACCTTAATGTGAGTGTGTGTGTGTGTGTGTGTGTGTGTGTGTGTGTGTGTCCTAAGCAGAAAAAGTAAGATGTGACTATTCACATCACTAAAGGTAAAAGAGGGTTAGAGAGACGTCTCCATGCCGGACTATATGAATCCTCCTTCCTGTGGTTGCTACTGTTCTACACTAGCCCCTGCTACTCAGCGTGGTCCTCAGACCAGTAGCATTCACAACAGGTGAGACATTACAAATGCAATGCTTCAGGCCCCACCTCAGGCCTATAAGATCAGAGTTTACCTTTTAAGAAGATCCCCCCTTTTATGCAAAAAAATATATAAATAAACAATCAAACTAATGAATTAATTAAAATAAAAACATTCAGGGTGAAAAGCAACACAAGCTTGAAACGCTGGTCTAATCACTTATCCCTGCATTAGCATTCAGTCATATATGGCCCTGGCAGTGCTCTAAAATGGTGTGTTCTACCAATTCACTTCAGGCCATCACAACAGAACTGCAATTTTCTGCTACATAGGGCCTGTGTGGATCCCCAAAACCTTTATTGGATGTTTAAATCCCTGTTACACTAAGTCTTACGTGTGTGTGTGTGTGTGTGAGTGTGTGTGTGTATGTGTGCACGCTTAATATATTTAATTTTTATTTTAAAAGGATTAAGGCTTCCTTTAAAACAGTAAGCACTCCAAGTATATTTAAAGTAGGATTGATTTACCCCCAAAAGCCACTAAAATAAAAACAAAACCCTCAACTTACTCAATGCTCTTCAAAAAGACACAAATTTCATAAATGTGAATTCCACCTGAAGTGAGAATATTTAATTTCTCCTTTAAGAAATAGATTCTCTCAAGAAATAGGTCATTTAGCTTCTTTGTGCTTCTATTGTATTACTTTCAGTGTAATAAGTAAAGACGGACTAGAACAGGGAAATTCACGAGGAGGTATTTTCTCTCTCATCAGTCATTTTAGGACCCATTAACCAGACTGATTCCCAAGGGGATTTCTTCAGGTCAAAATTAGATAGAGATACAGAGATATAGTGCTGTCACATATAGGTATAGGATACACTGGAGGTTTTATTTATACACTAGATGGGTTTTGTATCATCCTTGCCTTTTCTTTTTCAGAATCTTTTGAAATCTTTATCTCCTTAAACTTTCTCACATAAAAAGATTATAGTTTCATGTACTTATATAACTTCATCTAGTACTCAATGTTTTTAATAAATTTACATAATGAGCGCATCTCATCTAGATTTTGGAGCTGGCTTTTTATTGTTAACAATTGTAACCTGCTGATAAGTATGTTAATGAAATAGAAATTATGCAAATTCCACAGGAGCAGCCTCTTCTGAAGCCAAATGAGTAACACTCATCTCACCCCAGGAAACATGAGGGAAATGTGTGTTTGATGAGACTCACTGTACTAATCTTGTGCCTGCAAGAAGCTTACAACGTAGTTAGAGAAGGAAAACCAGCCTGGAGAAATAACTGGCAAACAATGCCAAATAGTAGAATGGCCTGATAAAATTCTGAAGGAAAGGGGGGCACTCTGCAGGCTGTAAAGAACAAAGGGGTTTAGGACAGTGGAAGCTGGTGTGGTCAAACAGGTAACAAACAAATCGGCACCCTGAAATGTTTAGTCACTGTCTCACGGACAGGGCCAGTCCTGGCACCAGAACCTACTGAAGCTGCAAATTCCTCTCCAATGGCCCTCCTTCAGGCATTTATTAAGCAACGAATATGGCACCTGTCATATAAGAATGCTTAGATCCTTTTCACTATTAAAGTTAATCCCTGAAAATGCAAATTAAAACTACAATGAGATACCACCTCACAGCAGTTAGAGTGCCCATTATCAACAAGATAAGCAACAACAAGTGTTGGAGAGGTTGTGGGAAAACGGGAACCCTCATTCACTGCTGGTGGGAATGTAGACTGGTACAACCACTATGGAAAGCAGTCTGGCGATTCCTCAAAAAATTAAAAATAGAGCTACCACACGACCCAACAATCCCACTCCTAGGTATATACCCAAAAAACTCGAAATCATTTATTTATTTATTTTTAATATATTTTATTGATTTTTTACAGAGAGGAAGGGAGAGGGATAGAGAGTTAGAAACATTGATGAGAGAGAAACATCAATCAGCTGCCTCCTGCACACCTCCTACTGAGGATGTGCCTGCAACCAAGGTACATGCCCTTGACCGGAATCGAAACTGGGACCCTTCAGTCTGCAGGCCAACGCTCTATCCACTGAGCCAAACTGGCCAGGGCAACTCGAAATCATTTATATGCAAAGATATATGCACCCCTATGTTCATTGCAGCATTATTCACAGTGGCCAAGAGTTGGAAACAGCCAAAGTGCCCTGCAATGGAGGCCTGGATAAAGAAGACGTGGTACATACACACAATGGAGTACTACACTGCCATAAGAAAGGATGAAATAGCGTCATTTACAACAACATGGATGGACCTTGAGAACATTACGCGAAGTGACATAAGTCAAACAGAAAAAGCTAAGAACTATATGACTTAACTCGTATGTGGAATAGAAAACCGAAACTTATGTACACACACAGCAGTGTGGTGGTTGCCAGAGGGAGGGGGTGGGGGAAGAGAGCAGTCCTAATAGGAGGTGACAGGAGATTTGACTTTGGGTGGTGGGCACATGGTCCTACATACAGATTTTCTAAGTTAGTAATCCATCCAGGAAACCTATATGTTCATGTTGAGTAATGTTGCCCCAATACAATTAAAAAATAAAATGTAAAAATAAATAAATAATAAAGTTAATCCTTGCGCTCACAAAACATTTATAGATGACCAAGACTTTGCCCCACTTGACGGAAAGGGGGCTTTATGCAGGGGCTGTTGGCACTAAGCTCTTATGGAGAAAACATTAAGCAGACAGAATCGTTAACGGGGCATCTGGACCAGTAAGCTTAGGGAGCCCAGAGGGGTGCACAGGGAGGGGCCTGAAGTAAGGGAAACTGAGTCAACACGTCCCTCCTCTCATTCCTCAAGCACACACTCCCGGATGCTCCTGCCAGATAAGAGGGCTGAGAACTGATGTCTTCATGAAATCATGTGATCTGTGCGTCAAATTCAGACATTTGCTATGGAGATTCTGTAGGATACAGGATACTGATATTCAGGAACAGAGAAGGGGGTGATGGGTAGGACTCCATGATGCTGAAATGGTGTCTCTCATGTCTTTAAAGGACCCGCAGTCACAACGGCTGGATGAAGATGAATGGGCAGCACCGTCTGGAAGCAGAGAGGCCTCGCTGGAATCCCAGCTGCCCCACCCAGCAGCGGTGCTGGCTTCTCATCCTCTCCCGGCCTTCCCACGTCTTTATCTGTGAAATGTGGGCGCTGCCAGGACTTACCTCCTGGGGACGGGAGGGTTATGTGAGATGAGGTATGGATGGACGTAGAGCGCTGCCGGGAAAGTGGGAAATGCTCGGCAAGGGTCACTTTTCCGTGGTTACGGGACCAGGCCGATTCCAGGGGCTGACCATACAGCCCTGGAGGGAACCCAGGGATGAGGACGGCTCCACTGGCTGTTCGTAGACCGTCCTCTCTCGGCGGAGAGGGAGAACTGTGTCCTGGGGGGTCAGTGAGGGGAGGGAGCCATCCTAGGCTGGCCTCCCAGCCATCAGGGCTGTGTTCCAGGCAGCAGAAGCAGGTGCCACCGCCCCCACCAGCGCCCCATCACCAGAGCTGAGCCAGCTCCCCTGTGTGTCTCTCTGGGCGTCCACACAGCACTGAAGCAGCCACCCAGCCACACCTGACTCCAGAGAAGGCTGGGGACTGTCTTTTTTTAGGGGCACGCTGCTTCCCTGAAATAAAACACGGGCTTCTGTTGCTAAGGAAAGGGAGAGCAGATATTTGGTAGACAACCGGCAGTCCCTCCCACTGCCCTTGAAGTGATAATTGCCTGGTGGGGTGTGTGAGGAAGTTCAGCAGGAGTCAGTGTTCACGGAACCATTTGTCTCGCTTGAATTGCACAGACAAATTAAATTTACTTAGATATGCTTTCGTAATGGAATTGTGCCTTGACATGGGGATCGTCAAAAGTAGTTATTTTGTGCTAGGAACAAAAATCAGTTCGTAAATATTTACTCTGTACCTTTTCAGGAAAACAAGATTAATCTGCATTTTATTACTAGTTTTATGACTTGGCTCTCCTCTCTTCTCTTGCCCCCAAATGTTGAAATATCTAAAGTTTTAAGCCAACGTTTTAAAAAACCCAGATGCCACACTTTAAAATTGTTTATAACCTAAGCGGTTTTTGTTTTGTCTCTGCTTGCAATTCCTATATTTACTGCAGTTGTCTGGGAACAAAAGAAAGGATTGTTTCCAATAATCTTTGTGTCCTAATAACGTGTCTTTAAAAAATATCCTAAATTTTCAGCTCCTTACATAAAGTATAAGTTCCTTGTGAACAAAATGTCCCATATTTCTATAACATCTATATTTCTATTTTGTCCCAACATGCCCAACAGAGTATTAGGTATTAAAAAATATCTCAATATTTGAAATATTATTTTCTTTCCAGGTACTTTTAATGGGATTTTTCTCATTTTTTAAATTGAACTATAATTTACATAAAGAAAATTCATCCCTTTTAGAGTATGGTCTGTGACTTCTGACAGACAACTGTAGTCATGTAACCACCATCAGTGCAATCAAAATATACAACACTTCTGCCCTAACCGGTTTGGCTCAGTGGGTAGAGCGTCGGCCTGTGGACTGAAAGGTCCCAGGTTCAATTCCGGTCAAGGGCATGTACCTTGGTTGTGGGCACATCCCCAGTAGGAGGTGTGCAGGAGGCAACTAATCAATGTTTCTCTCCCATTGATGTTTCTAACTCTCTATCCCTCTCTCTTCCTCTCTGTAAAAAATCAATAAAATATATATTTTTTAAAAAAGATATACAACACTTCTTTCTATCCCCCTCACAGTTCTACCTGTGCCCCCCTTTCAGTCAGCCTCTCCTCTTGTATTTGGCAATTATAAATACAGTTGCTATCAACATTCCTGGACAAGTTTTTGTGTGAATGTAAGTTTTTATTTCACTTGCATACATATCTAGGAGTAGTATTGCTGGGTCACCAGATACTTATTCAAAGCCCCAAATCAAGAGTTAGCTTAAATATCAAGTTTTTATTAAGCATTTTGACAGCCATCCCCGAAGATCTGCATAATAACTTACTAAAAAGAGAAATTGGCACCAATACTATAAGAGACAGCCTGAGGGACATTAATAAAAGTAGGCTAGAAGTGAAGGGATAAAATGGATCAAGATCCATGTTTCATTGTGCCCAACATAACAGAAATAAGAGGCAACGCTAGATGTTGAAAAGGGACAGGCAATATATGGTTTTCAGATTAATGTTTCCCCACTGCTGCTGTAACTTATACTTCCTTCTATTATTCCCCCTACAAATCACATTTCTGAACTTTAGAAAGATTGTTGGAGAGAATGGGGATGGCATGGCGAAACCCTGGTGCATTCTGATGTCTGCTTATGGGGAAGCCTTAAAGAGAAAATACTGGAATAAAGGCTACAATGAACCTTAAAGTCATTTGTTGGGATCTTCTGAGTCAAATAAGGCATATTACTTCTTCATAGAATCAGAGCTAAAAAGAAACTCAAATGTAATCTCACCCCACCTTCTCAACTCACAGATTCGAAGAAAACCAAATCTAGAAAGGAGAAAAGACTTGCCCAAGGGCAGAAACTAAAATCGAGGGCTGCGTTTCACTAGGACAAAGCAAAAAGTGGGGTGGACATTACTGTTATATAATTCTTCAATTGTCTTTTCTTTTTTTGTTAATCCTCACCCAAGGATATTTTTCCATTTAGAGAGTGGAGGGAGGGGAGAGACAGAGAGAGAGAAACATGGCTGTGAGAGAGACACATTGATTGGTTGCCTCCCACAGGCGCCCCAACCAGGGATGGGGATCGAGCCTGCAACCAAGGTACATGCCCTTGACCAGAATCGAACCCAGGACACTTCAGTCTGCAGGCCAACGCTCTATCCACTGAGCCAAACCAGCCAGAGCAATTCTTCAATTCTTAATGGCTCTAGGGCTAACATCACAGGTGTAATGTTTGCTTTACCCAGGTACATAATGAGAGGAACAAAAGGGGCTTTCTGTTTGTTTTAGGTAAATATTTTATTACAGTACCTCAGCAACTCATGCACAGACTGGAACTAGAAGTGGCGACAAACTGATCAACTCCAGGGTTCATATTGTTAGAGAGTTAGAGAACTCTACCAATGATGGGTAATCTTGTAGCACAGGTACAAAAAGGTAGACCCTGCTGGATTTGTTTCATCTTGAAGGTGCACAGATTTCCATTTAAAAAATTAGGACCCATTCTCATCTTAGCAAACCACTGATAAAATCCCTACCTGGACAGAATGTGGGTACCTCCCCAATAAACTATCTTGAAGGGAGATGAAACAAAGACCCACTTGAATGCGTACGCTGGTGGGACTGTAGGTGAGACTGTAACTTCTTGTCTTAGTCTGTTCTGGCTGCTATAAGAATAGCATGGATTGGGGGGCTTATAAACAATAATTTATTTCTCACAGTTCTTGGGGCTGGGAAGGAAGATCAGAGTGCCAGCAAATTCAGTGTCTAAAAGAGGTCATTTCCTGGGTTCATAGACAGCTCTCTCTGGTTCCTCCCCCCTCCCCTTTTCTCTCTCTCTCTCTCTCTCTCTCTCTCTCTCTCTCTCTCTCTCTCTCTCTGGCTTCACATGGAAGAAGGGGTAAGGGAGCTGTCTGGGGAGTCTTAAAAGCATTAGTCCCATTCATGATGTCTGGGTACTCATAACCTAATCACATGCCAAAGGCCCTGCCTCCTAATATCAACACATCTGGGCTTGGGTTTCAACACAAGGTTTTCAGGGAATCAACCATTCAGTCTAGCACTTCCTATCAGACATTAACTCATCATTTAGGTTCCCAAACACGATGTAGGAGGAGCAGTAAATACAGCTGAAAACTTTATATCTCACTCTGAATTTATCTCTATACTTAGGTTATTTTTGTAACCTTTCTTCAGAAGAAAAGATGGTGGTAATACAATAACTTGGGTCCGTGGCTGGTGTTTATGTTTTAAAGTATAAAATTAAATTATAAACATCCATCACACATTATGGGGGTGCTGATAATGACATGGATGTGACTAATCAATTTCACCTGGTGTTAAGTATTTTAAATATATAACCAAGTTGACTTTGCTTCCAAGTCTATTAGAACTTATATCCTTGGCTCCCAAGTCTTCATATCTGAATGTCATGATACAAGTTAAGTAGGAATAGGCCCTCTAGTTTTAAAATGAGTGGGGACCATGAAGAACATATGTGGCAGTGTATGCACATATTGAGTGTAGAGCATGTAAATGTTTTTTTCCCCACTTATTGTTGGAAATTTATGCCATGATTCAAAGCACAATTCACAGTGAAGGTGATTTCCCCCCAACAGTAAATCTGAAATTAACTATCTAAACATATTCTTAGGCACAATGTGAAATTTTTAACCTAATTAATTCACTAATATACCAATGAAAACGATACATGTGTGAAAAAACAGAGGGAGACAAAGCATTATTATAAAACTAGAGGCCCGGTGCACGAATTTGTGCACCAGTGGGGTCCCTCGGTCTGGCCTGTGGGATCAGGCTGAAGGCGGCTCTCCAACATCACCCAAGGGATCCCGGATTGCGAGAGGGCGCAGGCCAAGCCAAGAGACCCGACTGGTGCACAATTGGAGCTAGGGAGGGACACTGAAGGTTGGCCAGCTGGGGAGGGACTCCGGGAGGGCTCCAGGGTGTGTCCAGCCCATCTCACTCAGTCCAATTGGCTGGACCCCAGCAGCAAGCTAACCTACTGGTCTGAGCATCTGCCCCCTAGTGGTTAGTGCATGTCATAGTGAGCGGTTGAGCAGCCTTATCATATCATTAGCATATTACGTTTTGCTTGGTTAAATGGATGACCAGACACTTAGCATATTAGGCTTTTATTATATAGGATGAGTGAATTGTCATTGTACACACAGGAAATTATCCATTATGTTTAACTGGCTCATTAGAAATAATTGCCCATTATTCAATCTTTACTCTTTAAGATCACTAGTATTTAATGAGTTTTAAGATATATGAATTAATATTATGTAGTCAATATCTTGGTAAGATATTCTTCAAACAAATAGCATACAGATTACCTTTATATTTTCATTATTTAAAAATAATATAATACAAATATGCATGTAGTAAAACTGAAGTAAACACACACACACACACACACACACACACACACACACACACACACACATACATCCTGAAGCTTGTTCAAACTTATGTGTCCAAGAGCCAAAGAAATCAATCAGAACTTACAGCTATTCTGTGTTCTAAAGCTCCCTTTGTACTTATTGACTGAACATCTGGGTAGAAGAAAGTCCTCGTAATGAAAACAGCATGTGTGTTGGAGTTAAATAAACCTGGAGTTAAATTTGAAGGGTTCAAATTCCTTATCTACTACTTATTAGTTATAGGACCATGTCTCTAACCATTAGGTTGCTCATTTGTAAAATGTGAATAATACTAAATACCTTTCATGTTGTTGTGAGGAATGAATTAAATAAGATATAGTATGCAAAGCCCGCAGGATAGTACCTGGCATATTAATAGGGTAAGAGAAGAAAAACCCAATGCAAGAACCAAGATATAGCCCTGGCCAGGTGGCTCAGTTGGTTGGAGCATCATCCCGTGCATTAAAAAAAAAAAAAAGGTTGCAGGTTTGATCCCTGGTCAGGGCGTGTATAGGAGGCAGCCAGTCTCTCTCTCTCTCTCTCTCTCTCTCTCTCTCTCTCTCTCTCTCTCTCTCTCTTTCTCCTCTTCTCTCTCTCTCTCTCTCTCTCTCTCTTTCTCCTCTTCTCTCTCTCTCTTTCTCTCTCTCTCTCTCTCCATATATATATATGAATATATATATGAACATATATATATATTCATATATATATATATATATATATATATATATATATATATATATACCTCCATCCTCAGGTGAAGACTAAAAAAAAGAACTAAGATACAACATTGGCTAGGCCAGTTATATCTAGCTCATGTATATTTTGAAACCACATTCTTTCTAAAATCCACCATTAACACCTGTTAAAAATGAATTATTTTGCTCTGTTTTGTTTAGGCAAGTATTCTTCAAATGCTATTTATTGAAATACAACCACAATGCTGAAGGAATCAGGCAGAGAGAGAACATATTAATGGAAAACATATGAATGGAAAAACATAACAGATGAAAAATATGAGGATAGAGATAAAAAAAGATAGCAAACTGGCCTAGTTTTATTAAGAAGTGTAGATAAAGGGCAAAGGAGGGAGAAGATAAAGCCAATGTTACTAACCATCTGGACTTAGAATTGGGACTCAGCCAGCCAACCAGAAATGATTTTCATTTTCATTGGCTACATGAAAAAAAACAGAGACTAACCGCTGTATATTAAATACTAGAGGCCTGGTGCATGAAATTCGTGCATGGGGGGTGGTGTCCCTCAGCCCAGACTGCACCCTCTCCAATCTGGGACCCCTCGAGGGATGTCCGACTGCCCGATTCTGCCTAAATAGGCAGTCGGACATCCCTCTTACAATCCAGGACTGCTGGCTCCCAACTGCTCACCTGCCTGCCTTCCTGATTGCCCCTAACTGCTTCTGCCTGCCAGTCTGATCACCCCCTAACCACTCCCCTGCCAGCCTGATTGATGCCAAACTGCTCCCCTGCCAGCCTGTTTGCCCCTAACTGCCCTCCCCTGAAGGCCTGGTACCCCTAACTGCCCTCCCCTGCAGGCCTGGTCCCCCCCAACTGCTCTCTCCTACAGGCCTAGGTCCCCCCCAACTGCCCTTCTCTGCTGGCCTGACCCCTCCCAACTCCCCTCCCCTGCCAGCCATCTTGTGGTGGCCATCTTGTGTCCACATGGGGACAGCCATCTTTGACCACATGGGGGCAGCCATCTTGTGTGTTGGAGTGATGGTCAATTTGCATATTACTCTTTTATTAGATAGGATAGAGGCCTGGTGTACGGGTAGGGGCCAGCTGGTTTGCCCTGAAGGGTGTCCCGGATCAGGGTGGGGGTTCCCAAAATTTATTTTTAAAAATATCAAGCCTCAAATGTTTTCAGTATATGTAATCTGTCATAGTTGGGTCAAGCTAGCCTCAATTCATTATAAACTGCAACTAACTTTATGGGCATTTTTTTTCTGTGCAACACTGGATATCCATGTTTAACTAATTTTTAAAAATTAGATTAAGAAGAGGTGTAGATTTCTATTTCACTTCCTTACCTAGTTAGATAAGCTCTTAAAATCAAATATCATTTTGTTCCAGATGTGGAGAAGGATTTTATACACTGGGTATAAACTGACCATATGGTAACACTGAAAACTATTTGTGATGTTCTGAGGATTATTTAAAATATTAACTAGTTATAGAGAAGATTTAAAAATACAAATTTAAGCCGAAACCGGTTTGGCTCAGTGGATAGAGCGTCGGCCTGCAGACTCAAGGGTCCCAGGTTCGATTCTGGTCAAGGGCATGTACCTTGGTTGCGGGCACATCCCCAGTAGGGGGTGTGCAAGAGGCAGCTGATCGATGTTTCTCTCTCATCGATGTTTCTAACTCTCTATCCCTCTCTCTTCCTCTCTGTAAAAAATCAATAAAATATATTTTTAAAAAATTAAAAAAATAAATAAATAAAAGTACAAATTAAAAAAAAAAAAGACTTAAGCTTGGTTTTTGCTTGCACAGTGCTTCATTACATGTAACACCTATAACAATAAAAAAGAAATACACATCTACGTGGCCATGCATTAGGAATAATTCCTTGTTTCATGAGACAAAATATGAGGTCAGTGAGTGACATTTCCCAGGCATTGTAATAAAGCTTTTTTCCATGTAGGATGTGATATAGTATAACATGACTTTTATTACTTTTACTTGCTGAATGACATAATGTATGCATGCATACATACATAAATTAACTTCCCAATCCTGTAGAATAATCCAGAAGGACAATGCTAATGGTCACTGGCAGCAATAAAACATCTATAATTTAGTGAGCTTTTACTAGCACTGGGCTAAGCCCTTTACATGGATTATTTCGTTTAATCATCCCAACAGCCCTAAATCAGGTGCTACCCGCATCTTCTCTCTACTAATGAGACCCTGGGGCTCACCATACAGGTTACACAATAGACAGGGGTAGGCACAATCTGAAATACAGTATTGTCTGACCCCACAGTTATTAATGTTTATTCTGATATTCATTATATAGACTTCCTGGGAGGAATGAGTTTTATTTTATTTATAAAATATTTTTATTGATTTCAGAGAGGAAGGGAGAAGGAGAGAGAGAGAGAAACATCAATGATGAGAGAGAATCTTGGATCAGCTGCCTCCTGCACGCCCCACACAGGAGATAGAGTCTGCAACTCAGGCATGTGCCCTGACCAGGAATCAAACCATGACCTTCTGGTTCATAGGTCGACACTCAACCACTGAACCATGCCAGCCATGACCATTAGCATTTTAGAACAACTTCAAACCTGGGTTGCAGTAAGATATTTTTTTATTAGCCCTTAACTAACTAAAAAGTTCAATTAATCAGAATGCCCGAATATCCCCAGAAAGCATTCTTGATAGTGGAGGTTATGGCCTTTAATCAAGAAGCTAGGGGTAGGGATGAACAATGAATGAAGGCAGGAATTCTGAAGCATCTTGGACAAGACAGGAAGATAGAACAGTAAAAAAAAAAAAAATCAAGTTGATCCAGTAGAGTTATTTATAACTCTTTATAATTTGATTAGACACATTCATTAACTTGTTACAAAGAGTCGAGAAGCCAAAAGAGTATCCAGAAAACCAAAGTAATTAACAGATACAATCATTGAATATATCCTACTTGGACTCTAGAAGCAAGAACAGGGCCTTTGAAATTAAAAGCAGGGCTTGAACTTGATCAAGAAAAATAAAATAATCCCAATTTAGGAAAATCATGTATTTTTCAATTTCCCTAAGAAATCTTCCTGATATTTAAAAATATACTTTAAAATCTCATTTTTAGCATGCTTCCCAATATATAAATTTGACTTTAAAAACACAAAATAATATTTCATAAGAAATAAAATGGTATTTGTAAATATTTTATAGGTATTATTTATTATAGGGAAATATCAAGGGACAGGAACTAACCACCTATTAGGATTAGCAATAAAAGAAAATTTAACATTTGAGGTAAAATTTATCATAAGTACAAAAAGATAACTTATTAGGTGGTACAGAAATTTAGAATATAACTTGGTGAAAACACAATCTTATTTAAAATGTTTTATTTTATGTCTAAGTTTTATACAATGTAAAATGCAATTTGGTTAGCATAAAATACATAAACCTTTTTATTACATACAGGGTGGGGCAAAATTAGGCTTATAGTTGTGAATATGAAAAACAGAGTTTATTCTTATATTCTTATTTATTAATTATTGTATTATTTTCCAAATGAATAACCGTAAACCTACTTTTGCTCCACTCTGTATACTATAATTAAAAGTAGCAAAGATAACTCAATATTAACCAATTTTTTAAATTTAAAATTGTATTTATAAATCTATACACGTACTTCACTCTAACACTTGTATGCTTTTCAGTATTTGATATAAGCTTTAAAATATATTTAGGATTCTCTAACTTCAATAATTTATCAGTACTGTCTAGATGTAATTATATTTCAAATTTTTCACCAGTAGAGAAAAACTGCCATAATTTGGGCAAATGTCTCAGACATTTAGTTTAAGCATGGTGGTCATTTTTAAGTTTCTATGTGAGCCAATTATATGAAAATGAAATCATTTCCCATCCCACAGCCACAAGCTGCATCTTCTTACCTAAAGCACATTTTTTTCAAAATCTCCTGCCTTTCATTGGCCACGGAAGGACCTTTCATTGGCCACAACTAGCTCAATGCAAATCTGTCACCACCACCAGGAAGATCTCAACACCCAGGCCAGCCCTACCACTCTCCAGCTGTGTCCTTGAGTCTGGTGCTCACCTTTTCTATGTCTCATGTGTAAAGTGGGGATAATAATAGATATATCTAATAGGGTTATTGGGATCATTTAATGCTTAAATCCTCAGAGCAGGGCAGGCACATAGTAAGCATTCCATAAGGGTAAACTGTTACTTTTATTATTCAGTAGTATATCCTCATGTACAGAAAACCATATACTAGTATTACCTTTTAAAATTGTACAAACAAACCCATAATACCAGAGCTAATAATTCCTTTCCTATTGCCCCCCCCCCAAAAAAAAGTATAAATACGTGGAGGATTTCAACCTTTTAAATTAAGCAGCATGTCCAATGCTTAGTGACAAGAATGAACCATCTATCATACTCCTGCATTCACAAAACTGAAATGATTATTCAAGTGGCACAAGCATAATGCCGTTTATTCTTAAGCACTATCCTTCAACCGTGTTTCTACAAAAATACCTTGTTCCGTTCACCATTCCATATGTATGGACAGGCTGCAATTATTCCATTGAAAAACTGCATAGTACATTTAAGGTATTTCCCTAAAGAATTATAATTATCATGTTTCATCTTAGAGAATGACATAAGCACTGTATATTTGTTTTTTAACCTTAAATTCTCCTCCAGATCGCCAATATTAAAGTTTCCTTAATTGTTGGGGAAAATAAATACGGGAAGAAATAAAAGCCTTTGAAAGCATTCACCCCAGGGCAGCCCTCTTTGGAAAGCAACCACACAGAAGATCTCGGCATTGAAAGTCACTTATTTTCCTGGACAGTCAGCCATCTACCTGTGCGAGTCTGAAGCTACAAACACCATTGTTGCCAATGCACTCTAACTGCCGGGAAATATCAAATCACTCTGGTTTGGGAACCTTTTCAATAGCTTTCGCCTTTGAACTACCATGTGAAACAACCCAGTCTAGTAAGTTGTTTAGGTTTCTGTAAGACTACAGATTTAAATCACTTTTAACATATCTAATTATTCATTTCCAGTTGAATTTCAATAGATATTCCACTATTTGGCTAAAAGCTCTTAGTTGTGTAATCTGAAATAGTGAAGAACTGTAGGCAAATAATGTCTCTCAGTTGGTTAAAGGCTTGGATGTTGGTATCTACATAGATAAATGTCTGTCAGGATGTGCACCCAACTGTAAATAGCAGTGACCTTTGGAAAGCAAGCTCAGGAGGTGGAGGGTACGGAGGAGTTTCATTCTGCATTGCTCACTTCTGTATTGTTTGAAGGCTTGTTTCACTTTTGAACTTCTGTAAAGATTTATTTTTTAAAGAGTACTCTAAAAGAACAAGTTAGTGCCCTGTCAGATAGGGTTGAGAGAAACAGATGTCAAAAATCTTGGATTTTCTTCTCCAGTTCTACTGACAAGTTCATGACCAAACGGGCTTTCCCCTCCTACTGGGTCTGTCGGATTTCATTAAAACTGCACTTAAAGAAATCAAATTCACAAGCTCTGTCATTTCTTAGGTGAAAGCATAAAGTATTAATCCATTCTTACTATCACAATTATAAAGAGTATCAGGTAGGATCTTATATATATTTAATGTTGTACCCTTTACAATGCACATCTAATTATATTTCATTTCTTTCTCTTCTATCTTACAGTAATAAAAAGATAATATGGGACGCCTGACCTAGTGCATAGTTTGTGCATCTCAAGAAGAATTATAAAATGGGTTGTGATCATAATCATTATTTGGAATTACAGTACTTGGAAGGGGTCAGAATTATGGTTCAGTCCCAATGTGGGAGAGGGTATAGAACTTTCTCATCATCCAAGGCAGAAAACTCTTCTCTCATATCTCTCTCTCTCTCTCTCTCTCTCTCTCTCTCTCTCTCTCTCTCTCTCTCTCTATCTATATATATTTAGCACAAAGTTCAGAGCCTTCTTTAGCAATAAATTTTAGCAATTAATAAGATTTACGAGAATCTAATAGAAATCCTTCACCAGTCATCTTAAACTGATGTCATCTCACTTCCTTTTGAGAATTAACTCTGGATTTGTGCACTCTAAAATAATCCCAAATCAAACATTTAGAGATTCACAGGTACATCCATATAAGTAAAAAAGAACTCTCACCCCTAATATGTGTAAAGACCCCAAACAGTAGGGAGAAAACAGATAGTCTATTAAAGTTGACCTTTCCTATCTTTGAATGTTTAGATGATAAACATCTAGATTATCTTTTGATTTAAACATTTTATCTTTTCTTCTCTCTATAAGCTTAGATTTGAAGATAGAACCAATAGTATTTGTTCACATGTAAATGTTTCCCAATAATTTTATTAACTTTAGAAAGTCTACTTAGAAGGCAATAGTCTACTTTGAAAGTCTACTTTTAAATCTGCTGTAAATAAGTCATATTATAAAACAATTCACTTATTGAGTTTTAGGATCGTTTCTCTACCAAACTTTCATTAATGGGACATTTTATGCCAATTTCAAATGTCCCAGGAGGAAAAAGGCTCCTCCTGTCACAGGAATCACTGTGCTGAGGTGGACGGTCACTCTCAGGCCAGGGAAAAAATCACGATTCTGGATGGAAGTCACGATTCTGTCTCTCCCAAGAGGGTAATTACCACATACAGAACTTACATGAGGCCCCATAAGATACAACACAATAATCATTATGTTTCCAGTCTCCAGAGCTTTTCCTGCACTGTCAAGATGACACTAGAGTCCTGTTTTGCTAAAAATTCAATACTGAGAAAGCGTGCTAATAGCAGAGTAAACCTTTCAATGTATATCTGAAATATAGAAAGCAAGAGCTCAAATTTACATGGAGCCCAAAGCAAAAAACCTACAACCTAAAATTGGGCACAAAAGTCAAACTTAGAGTCCAACAAATATAAGAAGCAGGAATGATCTTGAGTCATCAGGATGTTCAATTAAATGACTTTCTGCAGAATAGCTCCTCGTCATCACCCCACCATCACAACTACCCCCCACCACAGGCCCCAAATAACTACCCCTCACCCCATGCCCCAACTAGCTGACAGTGAAAAGGCACCTGGCTCTATGCTAAAACCTTAAAGACATGCACCAAAGGAAGTGTGCTCAGAGCTGGGAGACTTCCCTTCTGCAAGTGCTGAGGTCAAAGACAAGCAGGTTAGTGTCTGTGGTAACTCCAGGTCTCCATTGGGTAGGGATAAAGTTGTGCAATAAAGCTGTGTCCAGGAGTACAGCTGTCCTTACTTTAACAATTGTGATAGAATAAAAAGAAACCCTAATGAAATAAAGAATAAAACAATTACAACCACAAAAATAAGTAGGCTGAATTAACAAAACATAGGTGGTTTTTGAAATAACAATAAAGTAGATTAAACTTTGTCAAACGTGATTACGCACTTCCTATAGTTCCACTTGAGTGAAAACCAAGTCAAAAGCAGTGTCAATACTATCTTTTCTAATGCAACTCATTAGTCAAGGTCTAAACACCAACCTACAAGAAGTAGAAATTAAAGATTTTCCAACACAATATTTTATTTTCTAAATTTGGTCATTAGACTAGGGCTTGCCAACTCTTTCTGTCCCAGAGGGTGCTCTGAAAGAAAACTATTAAAATAATTGGTGAGTAATCATACCAGAGCTGAGACTGATTGGCTATTTGCCATAGGCAGTGCTCTGCATTTTGTTTTGTTTGAGCCTCACAAACACTCTGTGCTGTAGTGTGGCAGGTCTGCTGGCTCCCCCCTTCTCCCTGTGATGGACACCAAAATGAGTCGCCCGGCACCCCGTCCATGAAGGACTGCTGGCCCAATTGCTGGCAGTGCTGTCTACAGACACCTCCAGCTGTCAGTCTCTTCAGGGGTCACCTCAGCTGCCAAGAGCTGTTTCGCCCAAGGTCACACCTATTCCCAGGCCAGGCCAGCCCATACCTAATGACTGATCAATACAGGAATATCCGCTCCAGAGCAACCGGTAGGGGCCTGCTGGGGCTGTCACTGGGCCTCCACGGCAGCTTGACTTGTCCTCTGTCCTCCCATCCATCCCTTTTGATCCACAGGGCACTGCTTAATAGACATCCTGCAAGCTAAACTTTGTCTCAGAGTCTGCTTCCTGGGGAATTCATCCTACGATACTCCCCTTCCTTCTCAGAAATAGAACATCCAAATGTCAGCAGGGCGCATGAATAAATGCCAAGAATGAAGACTACATTTCAGACCTTCCCTTCAAGCCAGGTGTAGCCATGCAACCAACCGCCAGCCAATAGGAGGAGAATGGAAATAGTGCAATTTCCAGGAAGCGTTCTTAGTGGGCAGGGAAGGCCCTTCCCTGTGCCTCCTTTCTCTTCCCAGCTGGGAGATACGCAGGTAAAAGAGCTGGAGTGAGAACAGCCACCTTCTTGGGGACAGCCAAGCAACAAGATAAAAGGAGGCTCCGTGTCAGTCACCAGCAGGGGTACCGAGGGCATTTTATACTTAATCCTGTGAGATGGGTCCTACTGCCACGTGACAAATGAAGAAAAGGCTCTGAGTAAAACAGTGTGCCCAAAGGCAAACTGATGGTAAACAGCAGAACTAGATTTCAATCCAGATTTGACACCAACGTTTCTGCTCTTACAACACGGAACTGCCTCTGGCAGAAAATTTAGTGATGATTTTGATTATCCATCTCTTCTGAGCCCAGAATAAAGACATATGGATGTTCCAATAAAAACTTTAAGTTAGCTGCAAGAAAGAAGCTCCCGGCTGTAAATATTGTAGGAGACTGAAGAAGAGAGGACTGGGAGCTGTGGCTCCTTCTGTGGAGATCCGAGATTAGACCATGTAAATGGGAAGTAATTATCTAGTGATGCTTTGCCTGGAGATACAGATGTCAGCTCGTAAGTCTCCTTGTAGGCCTGCAATTCCTTTCTAAGTATGAACAAGGCCTTCTTCTGTCTTGGGTAATGAGGGGTGGGGGAAAGCTCAGCCTTGGGGCATAACCTGCTGGGCTGGGAGGGAGTAGAAGTCATCCCCAGCTATACTGGAGGATAAGGGCCCAGGAGAGCAAGACCAGGCTCAGCTGTAGGTCTGCGATGACCTGACAGCCTGGCTGAGAATCCTGACAGAGGGAGGTGGGCACACAAGCAGCACCAGGGAGAGCAGTGCTGCAGCTCCCCGGAGGTGGCCTGGCCTCCCAGCTCTGGGCTACACACTGGGCCTCGTTGCTCGTGGTGCCGTCTGGTCCTTAAGGATTAAGGTCACTTACTGCAGCTCTGGTTCCTCCTGAGGAAAGATTTCTCATAATGTAGCCAGAGGCCCGCAGCGCCAGAGCTCAGGAGAGAGGACAGCCTGCCCCTGGACAGTTAGCTCCCGGAGGGCACCCGTGCTGACCCCTCCCGAGGCCGCAGGGCTGCGGTCATTGAGGGGCTTCACTCTCCTGAGCACCGCGCCTTGTCCTCCATGAGTCAGTCACCCTCTGACAAGGGGACAGCGGGACAGGCCATTGTCCTGGGCCTGACCATTAATACCTGAGCTCTCCATCCCTGCGCCAACAAAATATTGAAAAAGCACCTGGTTCCAAGACTTGCTCAAATGTCATATTTGGTTAAATTAATCCAGACGAACACGTGGATTTTGCCAATGCCATCACCTTCATACACCAGTAGTCACGGTTGTAACAGTGAGAGAGGCAGTATTCTGGGGTGGGGGTGAGGTGGAGGGTGGGAAGCATGCTCTCAAGTCGAACACACCTGAGTGAGAAGCCCAGCTCCCCCTGTGTGACCATGGGCCAGTCTCCAGACCTCTCCATCTCATTATACTGACACTACCACCTTGGCTGCAGAGCTGCTGTTGAGGAGCATCAGGGAATGTGCATAAGGTGTCCAGCACGTGCTTGGTAGGCAATAAATGTTTGCCATCCTCAAGAACAAAGGGGTAGCCTTGGTTCAGGGATAATTTTATCTTGGAAAGAAGTTATCAAATATCCTTACAGGTAAACAACATAGTTAAAATTAAAGTGGCATTGGTCCCACTGTATTTAACTATGTTTAGAAATTTCTACAGTCCTGGGTGACCACCCTCTGCTTGGTGAAACGCATCCAAGTCCCCATCTATTACCATATATTTCCTTTTGGTCCAAACCAACCAGATGGAATTATTCCCCCCTGCATCCACGTTTCCGCAGGACCGCTATCATCTCACCAACCAAGCCACTTGAAGTTTGGTTGTTTGTACAGCTGCTTCTCCTATTAGATTGGAAGCCCTTTTATGACAAGAATCGTGAGCTATTCAAGACCCAGAGACACAGAAGCATGGGACAGACCAATGAATTTCAGAGGGAAGGCAGGGGATGCGGGAGTGGGTGGGGTGTGATTAACTGGGGAACTTATAAGCATATACGGACACAGACAGCAGAGCGGTGAAGGCCTGGGAGGGGCGTGCACAGGGTGGAGAGGGTCCGTGGGGAAAAACAAACCAAGGGGGCATCTGTAATACTTCCAACAATAAAGGAAAAAAAGAATCGTGAGCTATTCATCCTTAATCCTGATTGCCTAGCACAGTGCCTGGCACAGAGCAGGAATTCCATAAATACTCGGCAAAAATGGTTCCTAACTTAATAAGTGCTGTGGATTCTATGGGTTTCACGAACACTGGTGTCAGTTCCACAGTCCTGATGGCAGCTGTGATCTTGGAACATGAAGCATTTTAGAGCCTACTTAGTGCCAGTACATTTCACGGGAGAAAATATCACTTTAATGAGAACAATTTAGCTTGTATAGCCCACAGGGTCCTAGTTAACACTGAGTAGGAGAGATCCCATTTTTCATTGCAAACCTGAAATTAATTCAATTTTCAGCTTTTGCTAGCCTAGTCCATTCAATTCTAAACCTCGTGTTGAAACAGTAACACAAATGAAGCTATCAGAGTACAAAAGTCGGCTGTGGCTTTGCTTCCCAGCATGCAATCATTTCATACATGTGGGAAACTGTGCAGACACAACACCAGTCAACAGATTACCGGACAACTGTGAAGAACAGCCTCAACCCCAACATGTACATGTACATGCATGCATACTTACACACATGTATGTGATAGCTACCATTTTACAGAAGGCATTTTGTAGCAGACAGTCTGAAATGTGTCATTAACAGTACCCATGATCACAGAAGGCATCCCGCACCCAGAATTACCTGCGTTTGCATTTATTTATGCGATTAGCAATAGAAACGCAGCTGATAAACAGTCCATGAAGATTAGGTGAGACAGAAATGCTATATAATTTAAAGACTGGCTTTTGAATAACTGCAGACAGGGTGTGAGACATCTATAATTAATGTATCTGCTCTGGTATGAGTAAGAAATGGTTGCCTGGGGCGTTACAGGTGACCTGGTGACTCAGAGAATGACAGAGAAAGCATCAGGAGAAAGAAAGAAATTGAATACCAGAATACAAAAGGACACTTAATCTAACCAGTCTAGGTTAACGGCTTTAGGGATGATCTGGTGAGAAGATGGTGAACCCTAACTGTAATCATAAATGCAAAGGTTTGTAGCATACAGTACCATTAAGATGAACTGCAGTGAATTACATAGGTTGGATGACAGAGCTCAGTTGTTTCTTGACTAAATCTGTCATCCTCTCCTCAAAGCACTGAGTTAATGGAATCTCTTTAGGAATAGATAAGGGGAGTTAAGGTACCAATGTTCAAAGTGCCTACTTGGGTGGGTAGATTAGTTTAATCTAGAAACAGCATAGACTATGCCCACAGAGAATAAGAGTTTGAGTGGATGGGGGTAAGGACTTTTATTTTCATTTTATACACATTAGTAGTTTTCAGTGTTTTATTTTTACAGTGAACATGCGTTACTTTTGTCATTCAAATTTCTTAAAGTTATGTAAACATTCAATACCTAACCATTTCTCAAAAATAAGAATCCATGGTCAGTCGGGTGCACGGTATTAAACCCTGTGTCTCCAGGCCTGGCTCCACGGTACCCGTTGCTGTTGGCTTGGACAGATAACTTGAAGTGAGACCAGATGTCCTCTGCAGCACCCAGAATGCAAAAGGACACTTAATCTAACCAGTCTAGGTTAACGGCTTTAAGGATGATCTGGTGAGAAGATGGTGAACCCAAACTATAATCATAAATGCAGAGGTTTGCAGCATACCATTAAGATGAACTGCACCATGAATTACATAGGTAATATTCAAGCCTAGAATTATGGTGAAGTCTCCTGACAACACTACTAATTCATCAACGCCTCCTCACAACCCACCGGGCGCACACTGCATCCAGACTGGCTCGTATACACCTCTGCCAGGTGATTTACAAAGTGCCATCAGATTCTGTTGTCTCAATCAGCTCACCTGCACGTGGCATTTTGATTAATTAAAATAAGTCCATTTCCCAGATTATTGGCTAGAGTGATTCTTAGCTGCCCAGCTTTGAGCTGAAAGCTAAGAACCACACAGCCAATACTCATGCAAACGAAGTCCCAGCAGCTCTCCCTAAACCGGAAGCTTGTCCCCACTCCAGCTCTGTGATGAAGAAGTGAGGAATTCCAGGGCAGCTATGTGGGCCCAATTTACAACAGGAGCCATCCCGTATTTTTCCAACTCATGCTAAAGTTCTGCCTGGCGGTGGTGGCTCAAAAGGTTGGGTGTCGACCTATGAACCAAGAGATCACGGTTCAATTCCCAGTCAGGGCACATGCCTGGGTTGCAGGCTCAGTCCCCAGTGGGGGTCATGCAGGAGGCAGCCAACCAATGATTCTCTCTCATAACTGATGTTTCTATCTCTTCCTCTCCCTTCCTCTCTGAAATAAATAAAAATATATTTTAAAATTCTAAGTTATCATTATCCACACGTATTGTCACTAAGTGGATATAAACATGAAGTATTTCAGTTGGAACAAATAAATCATGTTAGGATTTAGAATTTTTTGTGTGAGTTCCATCTGTACAGAAGCCAACATCCATTCACTTTCTGAAGAAAAAAAAGAAATAATTTTGAATAGAATCAATTATATACAAATACTGGTACATATTGAACCAGAAAAGGTTTAGGGCTGTAAGAGTCCTTAGAGATAATTGAATCTATAATTTTTTTTTACAAAAGAGAAAACGGATTCAAAGGAGATACTGGCGTGCCCATAGATCACACAGAAAGGGAACAGCAGATCTTGGACTAGAACCTGGGTCTCCTGACTCACCATCTCTACCATGTTGCTTGCTATGAACAAAGTAAATGCTCATGAACACTCCACAGAGAGATATTTAGGCAAGTTGTTACTATACACTGATAAAATATAACCTGCTTCATGTAAATAAACTGTTTACAAGTGTTCTCATTGCTATGATCTCATGCATATTTGTAAGCAGAATTTAAAACTTAATCAAAAGCATTTCCTCCAATATTTTTTTACAGGTTAAAGCTACTATAGTCGTGTGTGTGTGTGTGTGTGTGTGTGTGTGTGTGTGTGTGTTCTCCTCTTCCCATTACCTAATTATTCCACAGGCCCAGGCAAGCTACTCAATAAATGTGCACTACACACAACTGAACTGCAACACAAACAGTAGAAATAAAATAATCTGCATGTGAAATATCTTTTTAGACAAAGGCTAAGCGTATAAGCTTGGGTTTTTTTTTGTTTGTTTGTTTATTTGTAAATATAGTCTCATTGACTTCAGAAAGGAAGGGAGACAGAGAGAGAGAAAAACATCAATGCTGAGAGAGAATCACTGATAGGCTGCCTCCTGCATGCTCCACACTGGGGATTGAGCCCGCAAGCTGGGCATGTGCCCTGACCAGAAATCGAACTGGGACCTACTAGTTCATAGATTGACACCCAACCACTGAGTCACGTCAGCTGGGCTTGGGTGCTTGAATATTTTTTGAGATAACATATGCTTCCCAGTCTTGATAAAAATATCTACATATATTTTATCTAGTAAATTCTACTTTATCACCATATCATAAAACTACAAAACTACCTCTGTGTTGATCCATGAGGATGTAAGTTTCTTTCTAGCTGTGGGTTCTTCATTGATATTGTATCCTGAACAGATAGATAGATAGCTTGGGGACTGTCAAACTGTCATTTAATACAGGGTTAAATTGTGTTTATGCTTCACCAGTTCACACTTTGTCCCAACAACATCGGCAAAAGAGGATCCAAGATCTTCAGAGAAAGAGCAACAACAAACAGATACTCTACAAAAACCTACCTTGATTATCTCACTCAACGAGAGTGATTTTGACAAAATGATGTGAAAACAGACTATTCTGCTAGATATATTTCATATATTAGGTACTACTTTTAGCTGCAAGTGCAAAAAAGGGGAAACAGATGATCCTACTATTATAAAAGTACTGGTTATGAAGTTATTTACTTGTAGTAAATACCAGGTACAGATCAAATAGACTAAGACATCATGCTAAGAGAACTATGAGAGAATCTGAAGCTAAACAGAGGATATTTATATTCAAAATAAAAAGCAGAATCTAATTAGAAAATCACCATTTGGTGACCATCATAGTAATAATTAAAGTATGAATCAGATTTGATGCTAAAAATCCTGGTTGAAAGTTTGATAGGAAACATATTTACATAGTCTCAAAGTATTTTCCACAAGATGCTTATTAATTACAAAGGGAAAATAGTAATTTAACAGTAGAGAAATCTGGCATATGGCACCTAAACTAAGTGACCAAAGTTAACATCATCAGCAATAGTACAAATCAACATGAGGTACCTCTTGATAACATGTACAGAGAAGAATACAACATCACTTGTATGATATTTCTGCCAAAAATGTATAACCCAAATCATGAGGCAAATTTTAAAAACTCAAATTGAGAGACATTTTACCAAATAACTGACCTGTGCTCTTCAAAAATCATCAAGGTCATGACAAAGAAAGACAGAGCAAATACTCTAGAAAGGAGACTAAAGAAACGACATATAAACACAGCACGTGATGTGGGATTTTCTTTTGCTCAAAAGGACATTATTGGGACAAGTGCCAATATATTAATCAAATTTTAGATCAGATAATAATATTGTTTAAATGTTAATTCACTGATTTTGAGAATGTACTGTGGTTATACTAAAGAATGTCTCTGTTTTTAGGAACTACAAATTGTAGTAGTCAGAGGGAAAGAGCCATCAATCAGGTCTGCAACTTATTCTAAATAGTTCAAGAAAAAATATATATCTATATACATATACATGTTTGTATATATGTATATGCATGTATGTGTGTATCTAGGTAGGTACAATAGATGATAGATAGATAAATAGATAGATAACAAGAAAGACAGATGAAGGAAAGGAGAGAGGGAAGAAGGAAGGAAGGGATAAAAGGAGCAGGTGGAGGGGAGAGAGTGAGAGAAAGAATATTAAGTCAAATGTGGCAAAATATTAATAATTGGGAAATCTTTGTATAGTTTTAGAACTTTCCTGTAAGTCTGGAATTATTTCAAAAAAAGGAAAATAAAAACGAATTTAGAATATATGTACACAAGGAATGGTTAAAGTATTTACTAAGAAAATAACAATTGACTATTAAGTACCTATTATGTGATAGAGATAGTGTTAGGTGCTAAAAAGACTACAGTAGGAAGAATGTATGAAATATTTTTGCTCTTAAACTTATAGAGGAAAACGATTTAATAAACTAAAATAATCAGAGAACAGTTCAAAAGGGTAGATATATAATTAAATGCTAAAGATTATAGGTGTGCATAATTCATAACAATTTTGAGCCACTGTCTAAAATTTAAAATAATGACAAACCACACCAAAAATATAAACTCTGTCAGCATTTCTGGGCTTACAAATATGCTTGTAAGTAATTTGTGAAAATATGCTTATGTGTGCATATAATTACACACAGAATTTAGAAGCTGAATATAATAAAATATTTGCTGCTTCAAAAACTTCTCCAATTACTTGGATTTGAAATGCAGGTAATTTTTCCACTCAAAGTAAAATATTTAGAACATGTTTTTATTATAAAGTGGAAAATAGAAAAAAATATTCTAATGACAGTAAAAGAGAGAAAGAAAAATAATTGTTTAAGTAGAAACAAGTATACTCAGCCAACATGAGCATTAGCTAACTATTCATATGTGTGACTTGACCATTTCCCACTAATAGAATGTCAACAACCTCAGATGAAGCAAATCCACTAAAAGCTTTAATGGAAGCACTCATGGATAAATTTCAGCATAAGCCATTTTGTAAACAGAAGAGGTTAAATAGGAGAACCTAACATCTGCACTCATACACTGAATAGAAGAAAAACTGGAAAAAACACCTGAGCCTTTTGCTGCCCCATTTCCCCAACTCCTGTTTGATTCTGCCCCAGGCAGAATATTATTTAACTAGTCGCTGCACTGATGATAAGTGATATTCTTAAAAATCAAGTTCACCTTTCAGCTCATCCTTGTATTTACTGATGAGGGCACAACTTAATTTTGTCTCTCCCAAAGTTAGAGCCAGAGGATATAGTTTAAGCCACTGAATAACTAAGCATTAATGTACGCAATGCAAACAAGTCTAATAAGCAACAGGAGGCAAACAAGTGCAGTTTAAGGTTAATGTACCTCAGAATTCTTATATAAGTGGGTTGCCCCAAGGTTTCACAAGTAACAAAGATAATGAATTTATTTATGATTACTTTGGGGCGATCAGATATTGAGTTAATTATCAGTTCAACTTTTTTCCTCTTGGTCTAATCTCATTAGTTCCATATGTACTTTAATTGGCTCTCATTTGAATTTTCTGATTTCATAATGTGTGACTAATAATATTTCCACCATGTCCACTTTGTGCTAGTTCGTCTTGTGTTAGGAAATTATATGGACTTGATCTTATTTTACATGCAGACAATATACATGGTTGCTCTTTACAACATTTCTCAAATAGCAGAATGAAAAGAAGTAGGCAGCTTGGGGTTTGAATTATGACCTTTGACAGGTTACCTAACTATTAGCCATTTTGCCAACCTAAAGAAAATAAAACCTTGACTAAAAGACAAGAAGATGCCCTAGCTGGTTTTGCTCAGTGGATAGAGCGCTGGCCTGCGGACTGAAGGGTCCCAGGTTCGACTCCAGTCAAAGGCACATGCCCGGGTTGTGGGCTCGATCTCCAGTAGGGGGTGTGCAGGTGGCAGCCAATCAATGATTCTCTCTCATCATGGATGTTTCTATTTCTCTCGCGCTCTCTCTTCCTCTCTGAAATTAACAAAAAATATGTATTTTAAAAAAAGACGAGAAGATAGCAAGCCCAAGAGGAGAAAACAGGGGGCCTAAGAATGTCCCTGTCTCTCAACTTCCATCTCATTTCTAGGTCAAAACCCTAAGAGATGGCACAGAACCTGCAAGATCATTCAGGGAGGCCTCCAGGGCTGGGGTTCTTGAACCTCACCTCCCAGCCTCAGGGGCCTCTGAGCCAATGTGCCCCCTAGTGTCATGCAGGGAAAGTACCATGGCTTTTCAGAGCCTTCCCTCCCCGCCAACACCCCACCTCCCAAACCTGCTGAGGCTTTTTTTCCAATGAAGTTCACGTTATTCCTAATCTGTACCTTAACCATGTTGAATACATTCACTCTTTTAGGTGCCTGCTATTTCATGTCTACATTTTTTTCTATGCTTTGGAGAATAGATACCAATATCCTGTACCCACATTCCCATCAAAAAGCAACACAGACACATGCACTGTTCCATTTCAAACTATCAATATTCTTTAATAGCAGATTCGTCACTTAAAAAATAAAAAAGCTCAGTCCAACTGGCATGGCTCAGTGGTTGAGTGTAAACCCATGAACCAAGAGGTCCCCAGTTCAATTCCTGGTCTGGGCACATGCTAGGGTTGTCGGTCCAATCCCCCACAGGGGGCATGTAGGAGGCATCCAATCAATGTGTATTTCTAATCGATGTTTCTGTCTCTTTATCCCTCTCCCTTCCGGTTCTCTCTCTAAAATCAATACAAATATACTTTAAAAAATAATTTTAAAAAAATTAAGCCCGCCCCGTGTGGCTCAGTGGTTGAGTGTCAACCTATGGATCAGGAGGTCATGGTTCAATTACCAGTAAAGGCACATGCCCAGATTGCGGGCTCAATCCCCAGTGTGGGGCATGCAGAAGGCAACCAATCAATGATTCTCTCTCATCACTGATGTTTCTATCTCTCTCTCCCTCTCCTTTCCTCTCTGAAATCAATAAAAAATATATTTAAAAAAATTAAAAGCTCTGAATATATATTTTGTATAGTCTTGAGTTTTATAATCATGTTAATGTTCTACATATTAAAAAAAAAATTAAATTAAATCAACAAGGATGGTGGGGCAGTCCTAAAACTCAATGCAAACTAAAATAAATGAGCCCAACTACATTTAAAATGAATAATTTTACCATGCTGAATTTTTAAAAACAGAACTAATCCCAGTAACTTCTTTGAACACAGACTTTGACAACTTGTCAATGTAAAGAAAAACAAAATAACTGCAAATAGTCTTGAACTCTACTTAGTAGATTTGTTTTAGTAGTTGGGTATAGCTATCTTGAAACTCTTTAACGTGTATTGCAGGGTTGATCAAATGAGTAAATGTATTGATATTTTGTGAGCCAGGCTTCTCACTGTGGAAGAGGGAGATACAAATGAGAAAAGGAGGAAGGCAAAGAAGAACTCAGGGTAGGGAGCTATTCAAATTGAAAGTATCCATATGAACTCGGGATTTTAAAAATACATTTTAGCTGTATCTATGAGAGTATGTAGGTATGTGCATGGCCCGGTCTGTCTGCTGAAAAGGGCAAGAAGCAATGACATTCTGGTACAGCAACGATCACAGATCTTGGGTTTTAAGTACTGGTCTCCACTCAAAGAACCAGGGCTCCTTGGAGAAATGGTTGATTCCAGTGCTGGAGCAGGAAAGGTACAAGACAGACCAGGAGCAGCTAATTATGCCAAAAAGTAATGAAGTGCTAAAATATATATATATACCTGTCAAAAGGATGCAGGTAAGGGCTTAAAGGGGTCCCTACTGGCCCTGGGGAAATTTGAGCATCAAAATAAATAAGAGCCCTTCATTATAGCAAAATCCTGATTAATAAATCTAGAAGGAATGATAGGGTTTTAAAAATCATAAAATGAGACATAAATTAGTAGCAATGGATACTAAATTTGAGGGTGGGAGAAGCTCAAGGAGGGGTAAGATGTTTATATAATCTTAAGATGTTCTCCCAGCAAACTATTTATTACAAAAGGAAAAATAGTAACTGTGCACAGAGGAAATGATAACACTTTAATGCTCAACCTCAATATTAATAAATTAAACATCACCAATAATGGGCCAACAGACATTGTGCACCTCCAGATACAATGCCCTAGGAGGATACACTATCACTCTTGGGGCTCCAGCCAAAAATGCGTACCCTGAATCTAATCATGAGGAAACACAAGATAATCCCAACATGAAGGACATTCTGTAAAGTAGCTGGCCTGGGTGCTTCAAAAAGATCAATGTTTTGAAAGACAAAAACAAACAAACAAATAAACACGCTGAAACACTTTTCCAGATGAAAGGAGACCAAAGAGACATGACAACCAAGTTCAATGCATGAGCTGGACCGGAATCCGTGCCAAAGAAAAACTGCCCTAAAGACAAGTATTGGAACAACTGACTAAATTAGAATATACACGAACTTACAGTATTTACAGATAATCGTACTGGCAATATTAAACTTCCCAAATTTAATAACTACACTGTGGTTGTGTAACAGAATATTTTTATTCTTAAAGGTGCAGGTTTTAGTATTAAGAGTAAAGGGAGCCCTACCAGGTTTGGCTCAGTGGATAGAGCGTCGGCCCTCAGACTGAAGGGTCTTGGGTTCGATTCAGGTCAAGAGCATGTACCTCAGTTGCAGGCTTGATCCCTGGCCCTGGTTGAGGTGTGTGCAGGAGACAACCAATTGATGTTTTTCTCTCTGTGTCTCTTCCCCTCCCTTCCATTCTCTCTAAAAATCAATGGAAAAAATGTCCTTGGATGAGGAATAAAATAAAATAAAAAATAGGAAAGAAATAATGTATGCAGCCTACCTTCAAATGATACAAAAAAATCAATATTAATACATATCTATAAAAAGGATAAAATTGATAAGGCTAATGTGTCAAGATACTATAAAGATGGATGGAATCTGTGGACTATTCTTGCTATTTTTTTGTAAATCTGAAAATATTCCAAAATAAAAAAATGAAGTTCCAGGTGAGAATCTGGGGACCCAGACTCATACGGGGAGAAACTGGACTGTCAGGAAAAAGAAAAGCACACTGAGACTCAGAGGAACTGTGGAATGCAGAGGTACGAAGGTGCATGCATAGAGAGGGCTGGCAACTGAGTACGCAGCTGGCTTTCTCAATCGGGAGGAAGACAAAAGCTCCCGACTGCTCTGAACTCCAGCTCCAGGTGAAACTCTGGGGACCCAGACTCATTCAGGGAGAAACTGGACTGTCTGGCAGCGAGCAAAACTCGAGGGTGGCTTTCTCTCAGAGGTGCTTACAGCGATTATTCCGGGACACTGAGACCCAGGAGCATCTTAGGGCAGGGCTGATGGGAAGCCATTGCTGTCTGCTCCGCCCTGAGGCTCAGCCCCATCCAAGCTGAGCACAGAGGCTTTTGCAAGTCTTGTCTCATAAGGGTGTCTCCAGCACCGAAGTTCTCCCAGCGTAGACACAGCTGATCCTCACAGCCAATTGGCCTGGAGGTCAATTCCTCCCAGTGATACCAACAACAATCAAGGCTTAACTACAACAAGACTGTGCACACAGCCCACAAAGGGGTGCACCAAGAGTGTCCACCTCAGGTAACTGGGAAGGCTGAGCCACTGGGCCCCATAGGACACCTAGCACACAAAGCCACTCTATCAACTCAGGGAAGCAGCCAAAATGCGGACACAAAGAAACAGGTCACAATTGAAAGAAATGGAGGAAAGCAAACGACTGGATGTAGAGTTCAAAACCACGGTTATAAGGTTTTTCAAGAATTTTCTAGAAAAGGCCGATAAATTTAGCGACACCCTCAAGGATATGAAAAAGGACCAACTAGAAATTAAGCATACACTGACTGAAATAAAAATTAATATACAGAGACCTAAAAGCAGACTAGAGGATCACAAGAATCAAGTCAAAGATTTGAAATACAAAGAAGCAAAAAACACCCAACCGGAAAAGCAAAAAGAAAAAAAACCCAAAAATATGAAGATAGTGTAAGGAGCCTCTGGGACAACTTCAAGCGTACCAACATCCAAATTATGGGGGTGCCAAAAGAAGAGAGAGAGCAAGATACTGAAAACCTATTTGAAGAAATAGTGACCGAAAACTTTCCCCACCTGGTGAAAGAAATAGACTTATAAGTCCAAGAAGCGCAGAGAACCCCAAACAAAAGGAATCCAAAGAGGACCACACCAAGTCACATCATAATTAAAATGCCAAGAGCAAAAGACAAAGAGAGAATATTAAAAGCAGCAAGAGAAAAACAGTTAGTTACCTACAAGGGAGCACCCATACGATTGTCAGCTGATTTCTCAACAGAAACTATGCAGGCCAGATGGGAGTGGCAAGAAATATTCAAAGTGATGAATAGCAAGAAACTACAACCAAGATTACTCTACCTAGCAAAGCTATCATTCAGAATTAAAGGTCAGATAAAGAGCTTCACAGATAAGAAAAAGCTAAAGGAGTTCATCACCACCAAAACAGAATTATATGAAATGCTGAAAGGTATTCTTTAAGAAGAGGAAGAAGAAGAAAAAGATAAAGATAAAAATTATGAACAACAAATACATATCTATCAACAAGTGAATCTAAAATCCAAGGGAATAAAAAATATGATGAACAGTATTAACTGGTGAATATAATAGAATCAGGGGCATAGAGAGGGAGTGGACTAACAATTCTCCGGGGGAAAGGGGAGTGGGGGGTGCGGGAAGAGACTGGACAAAAAGCATATACCTATGGATGAGGACAGTGCGGGGGAGGTAAGGGCAGAGGGTGGGGTAGGAACCTGGTGGAAGGGAGCTATGGGGGAAAAAAAGAGAAACAATTGTAATAATCTGAACAATAAAGATTTATTAAATTTAAAAAAAATAAACCTTTGTTAGATAAAACTGGTAAATTGCTCTGAAAATGAAAAATAACTTTTTTTACTTTCTTGCTAGTACCGAAACTTTCAAAATTCATGACACTTCCCCCAAGGTTAGTGGAAACAGGAACCCCAATTCATGCTTTTTTCCCCTCCAGTTTGAAAAATTCAAGTTTATAACACTGAACAAGACCACTCCACAACTGGAAATATGAATGACATTTGTAATCCATTTACAATCATATTCTTGGATGAAATAACTATGGAAAACAATTTCTCAACAATGATGAGACTCATCATTCAGCTACACTATTAATAAGAATAAAGTAGAAATTAACATCTTAAAGCTGAGAAGCTTAAAATCTAGTTTTTAAAATAACCTGGGATTAACTTCACTAGCATAAACCTCAAAGACACTGATTATGGAGCTCAGAACTTCCCAGCTTAATTAGAGCATCATTGATCACCATTCATCATGCGAAGCCTCATCTCTTCTATATTGAAAAAGTTTGTATTTTAGGCTTCCCCAGACACAGAGGGGAGGGCAACCTTCATTCTTCCCATCGGGTCCCGGTTCTTTTTCTAGTAAATATATCCCTTTCATTTCAAACCAGTAAGAAGACATCAGGGGGTAGGGGGATGGGTCTCATGTGCACCTCTACCATCTTTGAAAACGTCTAAATTCTAGGCCAAGAGAAGCAGTTAGCTGTCAAGGTTTGCTCGTGAGAGGAAAAGATGGAACATTCACAAACTGACTTCTTCAGACAGAATCACATTTGGCAAAAATAATTAAATTTGGTAGCGTAATATTCTAAGGTCGTAGGGAAACCGGTCCTCTTTGGGCCTGCTGCCTCTTGGTAATGCAATTCTGCAGAATACTAGTATATTACAGTTGAAAGTGGGCATAGCTATGACCAACAAAGTTCAGCTCTAGATATCTTCCTAGAAGGATCCCTCCCCCTGCCCATATGTACAAGAGATGTGATGTCCACCTCTGGACAATTTTCTCTTTCTGGTCTTATTTTCAAAAGTTTGTTTAATGAGCATATCTACATACTATATTGGAGGAAAAGCAACTTTTAAAAAAATAGCAAAATTGAGATTCTGTGAGGTTCACCACAACTCTAAGTACGCTGAGTAATTTAAACACAGTGTAACTAAAAAACACTGGGTTGCTAGACATGCTGAAAAACAATGACCTAGAATGTACTCGTCCTTACGGTGGGGAAGAAGAAATAAATTTTTGTCAGTATCTATCACAACGTGAAGTGTACACGTTTTTATCCTGGCCATTCTTCTAGAATATCTGCTACAGAAACTCTCTAGAAAGCATGAACTCTAAGGATGTCTGCTCCAGCATTGCCTGTAACAGTGGACAAGCTAAGTGCCCGTCAACAGGACTGCTGAGTCACAGAACAGAGACCGACGCGACAAACTAGAAGTTCAGGGGTTCTTCCGACAGTCACAGTAGGTGAACGCCGGCCTCTGAGCAATTCAAGTCAACAAAAATGTATTGAGTGGTTTCCCCAGGCCAGGCTTTGTGCTGGGCATGTGAGGACAATAGTGAACAGAAGAGAATGTAGCCCTTTAGCCAGAAGAAAAAACAACACAAAGCCAGATTCTATATTGTCCCAATCCAGGCTGGTCCTTATAAGATTATCCTATATAATAAAACCCTAATATGCAAATCGACCGAACAGCGGAACAACCGATCGCTCTGACACGCACAGACCATCGGGGGCAGATGCTCAACGCAGGAGCTGCCCCCTGGTGGTCAGTGCGCTCCCACAGGGGAGCACTGCTCATCCAAAAGCTGGGCTCATGGCTGGTGAGTGTAGCTGTGGTGGCGGGAGCCTTTCCTGCCTCTGTGGCAGGCGGACATCCCCCAAGGGGTCCCAGATTGTGAGAGGGCGCAGGCCCGGCTGAGGAACCCTCTCCCCCACCCCTCCCCGACCCCACACACCCCACACACCCCACTCCACCACAAGAATGTCATGCACTGGGCCTCTAGTTTTTAATAACAACACTAAGGCCTGGCTCAGTGGTTGAGTGTCAACCTATGAACCAGGAGGTCATGGTTCAATTCCTGGTCAGGGAACATGCCCAGGTTGCAGGTTTGGGGCGTGCAGGAGGCAGCCAATCAATGATTCCCTCCCATCATTTATGTTTCGATCTCTCTCTCCCTCTCCCTTCCTCTCTGAATTCAATAAAAATATTTTTTTTAAATAACACCCATAATTTTTGTTTATAGCTTCAACTGAGGATCATTAAAAATTACACTTCCCAAAAGCATTGGGGTAAACTTTTGCATGAAAAGGAAGTAAATCTTTATTGAATCTTTCTTTGGCACCATATAATCACAGTTTAGATAATTTCTTGTTATTTTACTGTTTACTTTTCCTGAGATTTCTGTCAAATAGCTATAATTTCCTTTTGATGGCTTGCCAAAAATCAATAAACAATTTTACCCTTACTTTTGTAGTAAACTGCACTAAGAGGAATTGGTTTCCTCCAGAATTACTGAAACATTTTGTACATATTAAAGTAAAATTTTCTTACCTATAAATTACAAAAAAATTAACCAGGCACAAAATTAGAAGAAGTAATAATGGTTCAGTTCTATAATCCCAGTATTAATATAAAGTAGTAATCCTAGGTAAACCTATATAATGTCGTTATGAATAAACAAGATTAAAATGAGTATATTAATAGAAACAAAAATGTTTAGCATTCTTCCACATATGCTTCAATTTCTTTCATAATTTCACATACCTCAGGGATAAATAACATGTCATAAAATCAACTATGCTAATTAACATAGTATTTTCTGCTTATGGCCCAAATAAAATAAAACAAAGAGCCTGAAATAAATTTACTAAGTTCTAATCCCCCTTACAAGTACAATTTTTTCCTTGTCATTTTAGTCTTAAGTGGGAATAAAGTTCACTCATTACGTGGGCTTCCAACATACATGCTAGTTTTCTCATACCATAGTGACAAGCAAGGCTATAGCAGAAATGTTCATTTTGTTTTCTGTCATTTCACAAATATTTGTTTAGTTCCTGAATCAGGATTTTGGAACCCCCAAACAAAGCTAATAATCTAAATTTTAAAAACATAGAGAGAGTTTTGCCCTGGCGGGGTGGTTTGGTTGACTGGAGTGTCATCCCATACACCAAAAGGTTGCAGGTTCAACCCCCAGTTGAGGCGTGTATGGGAGGCAACCAATAGATCTCTCTCTCTCTCTCTCTCTCTCTCTCTCTCTCTCTCTCTCTCTCTCAAAATCAATCAACATAGCCTCGGGTGAGGATTAAAACAAAAATAGAGATTTTTAAGGCCTCATTGTAAACTTACAGTGTTCTGAATTCGTCTTCTTTTAGTGTGTATTTTCTGGCTACCTATTTTCACTTACTACTACCCAAACACCAGTCTAGCAGACCTTTTATCTTATTACCCAGAAAGCACACCGACTGTGAGGAGAAGGGTGCCCTTTGCACATCTGCTCCTATTGTGGTTACGAAGGGTGCAGTGGCTGCTCTGGACACGTGCAGACTGCGGACTCAGAAGCCACTGCACACAGGGGTCTAATTATGAAAACAAGGGAAGCATCTGATCCACCAACACAGGGGAGACAGTTGGCAAGGTTCTAAAATTATGATGATTTACACATGACCACACTTACCCAAAATTTTGCCTATCCCCTGAAGATTAACAAAGTCTCTTTCTAAAATCCTACAGTTAAAATCCCTAGGAATGCATGAGGGGAAAGGTCAAGGATTGGTGTTCATGCCACGTGAGCACAGGCTGGAGAAAACATGCGGCCTCTGGCGTGCACACGGTACAGGAGAAAAGTCATCCAGCAACTGACAACCTGGATCCATGCTAGGATGTCTTCTAGCGAATCCCTCCTGGACATGGCAGCTCTGTGTCGCCACTGGGGGTATGCTGCTGCTCAGTGCTTTCATTGATTTATTGCTGGGAACGTGATTTCCACTTTTTTGTGGCACCCAGAAGGAAAAAGCTAGCTGCTGAATTCGCTTCTGAGATTCAGGAGAGGGTTCGATGAAACTGGAACAGGTATGGAATTAAATGTACCTAGAAACAGATCATCATTTTCTATCTATAAAATAACAAACAAACAAAATACTATCACTTAAAGAGAAAATCTGCTCTGAAAAAACTAAGCTCTGAATTATGTGAAATTTGAGCCTATAATTGTTTGCAGTGTGTAACAGTCAGTCTACAAGGATTAACAGCAACAACAAAATAACCTGTTTTCCTTTCTTTTTCCTCTTCTGTCGTTTTCCCTCCCGAAGGCATTTAAACAGAATGCTGTGTAAGTCTTGAAGAGAAATAATCAGTCATTATAAAACCAGCTGAAATCACAAGCCTGTCCTTAGGAGAATAATAAGGTGGATTTTTCAAACCTCTGATTTGTTGCTCCATTAAAGCGGATATGCCTCTTGGTTAAAGATAGTTGAGGGAGTAAGAGACACAATTGCTCAACTTGCACCTTCATTCATATTCCCTACTGGAACAGATGGCATCTTGAGCGCGCTTAATCTCCCAGAATAGGTGACTCAAATCTTCCAGCTATCAAGAAGTGCTTTGGGCCAGGCTGGTGTGGCTCAGTGGTTGAGCGTCAACCAGTGAATCAGGTGGTCATGGTTCAATTCCTGGTCAGGGCACATGCCTGGGTTGCAGGCTCGTTCCCCAGTACAGGGCGTGCAGGAAGCAGCCAATCAATGATTCTCTCTCACCATTGATGTTTCTACCTCTCTCTCCCTTTCCCTTCCTCTCTGAAATCAACACAAATATATTTCAAAAATATAATAAATTTTTTTAAAAGATGTGTTGTGCCTAACACTTTCCCACTGCCTCCACATTTTCATTCTTACTCACTGTCCTAGCAATCTGGGCTCTGCCCCTGCACTACTTGAATGACAATGCTCTTCCCTTGATCCGTTTTGACTCCCAATCCAGGTCCATCCCTTTGCTGGGCTCCACAGTGGACCCCTCACCACCAGCCTTTCCACAGCACACAGACAGGCGTCGGCTCCTCCCTTGCCTTCCAAGTCCCCACATTCTCTCACTTCCTCTGCGTCTCTGCTCCTCGGGGCCCTTTGTGCTTCTTTTGCTCTCTTCTGACTTAAAGGTAAGGGTATATACCAGGTTCCATCTTTTTTTTTTTTCAAATATTTTTTTATTGATTTCAGAGAGAGGAAGGGAGAGGGAGAGAGAGATAGAAACATCAATGATGAGAATCATCAATTGGCTGCCTTCTGCATGCCCCCCACCAGGAATCAAGCCGTGATTTCCTGGTTCATAGGTCGATGCTCAACCACTGAACCACACTGGGAGGGCTCCAGGTTCCATCTTAAGCCCATCAGTTCACCTGCTCTCCTTTCATCTCTCACTTACGGCAATCACCAGGAGAGTCTCCTGGACGGCACTCAGTCAATACCTGTGAGATGAGTCTCACCCTCACCCATGCTGGGAGCCACCCATAGAAGAGACTCTCTAATCTGGGTCTCCATCCAATTATGTTCTCTGACCACCACCCCACTCCCATGAATGGGGTTGATACTGTTGACTCTAGTTTAACATTTTCACAAGAGGCTTCTTATGATTGTACTAGAGGCCCGGTGCACGAAATTCATACACGGGAGGGGGGGGGTGTGTGTTCCTCAGCCCAGTTTGCACCCTCTCCAATCTGGGACCCCTCGAGGGATGTCTAACTGCTCATTTAGGCCCAATCCAGGATCAGGCCTAAACGGGCAGTCGGACATCCCTCTCACAATCCAGGACTGCTGGCTCCCAACTGATCGCCTGCCTGCCTTTCTGATTGCCCCTAACCACTTCTGCCTGCCAGCCTGATCACCCTCTAACCACTCCTCTGCCAGCCTGATTGATGCCTAACTGCTCCCCTGCCAGCCTGATTGCCCCTAACTGCCCTCCCCTGCCAGCCTGGTCACCCCTAACTGCCCTCCCCTGAAGGCTTGGTCACCCCTAACTGCCCTCCCCTGCAGGCATGGTCACCCCTAACTGCCCCTCCCTGCAGGTCTGGTCCCCCCCAACTGCCCTCCCCTGCAGGCCTGGTCCCCCCCAACTGCCCTCCCCTGCAGGCCTGGGTCCCCCGCAACTGCTCTTCCCTGCAGGCCTGGTCGCCCCCAACTTTCCTCCTCTGCTGGCCTGGTCACCCCCAACTGCCCTCCCCTGCAGGCTTGATCGCCCCCAACTGCCCTCCCTTGCAGGCCTGGTCCCTCCCAACTGCCCTCCCCTGCTGGCCTGATCATCCACAACTGCCCTCCCTTGCAAGCCTGGTCCCTCCCAACTGCCCTCCCCTGCTGGCCATCTTGTGGAGGCCATCTTGTGTCCACATGGGGGCAGCCATCGTGTGTGTTGGAGTGATGGTCAATTTGCATATTACTCTTTTATTAGATAGGATGTCTCTCTCCATCTCTCCTTCCTGGTTTATAGCCTCCATGTAACAGAAAGAGAATGGCTTTGGAGTCAGATAGAAATGTGTTCAAAGCTGGGTCTGTGAATTATTCACTATGTGATTATACCTCTGAATTTTTCAGAATTACAGGTTGAAAAAATATATATGTAAAACATTTGTGCATATATATATATATATATATATATATATATATATATTAAAACTTAAGGTCTAGTGAGGTTTCTTTTTCTTTATTTCTCTTTAACTCCCTTTGCAAAGCTCCTTACATGCTTTATTTAATTGAGTTTTCACAGTAACCTATCTGAGGTCTAGAGGAAGAAGCTGAGGCTGGCTGGGTAACAACTAGTACGTGGTAGAATCAGACTCTAACCTAAGGCTGCCTGGCTCTGAAGCCCTAGCTCTTTCCACCACACACAGTCAAGTGCCTGCAGACCACAGAGGGGTCAGTATGCTGGGTGAGAGGGGTTGGGAACGCACAAATGGAAAATTAGAGCATAATGTGAGAAGTGCCATGAGAGAGGTACGGAGAAAATGCTGTGGGGTTTACTGAGGAAAGAGACATTGACTCAGCCTCAAGAAACCAGAGAGAGCTCGCAGACAGTTCACTGGAGTTGCCTCTGGAGAGCATGACTCTACCCCCCAGCGACTGGGCAGGGCACCCTAAGCAGCAGGACCATGTGCAGTCACTGCAGGGAGTATAGGGTGATGGGAGCAAAAGTGGGGGAGGGCGAAGGAGCACAGATATGGCAGGAGATGATGGCAAAAAGGCAGGGCAGGGCTATGTCCAAGTGTGTGAAGCCCATTCCAGAAGCAATACAGCCCTCGGGAGTTTTTAAGGAGGGCAGGGTCAGATCAGAACTGTCCTCTCCAAGGCTAATCCCAGTGCTGGCATAGTACAGGGATTCCGGAACCCAGGACCACTAGGGGAACCTTTCTTATTTTTTTATTTATTTTGGGTAATCCTCACCTGAGGATATTTTTCCATTGGTTTTTAGAGAGAGTGAAAGGGAGGGAGAGAGACACAGAGAGAAACATCAATGTGAGAGAGACACATCGATTGGTTGCCTTCGCACACACTCTGACCACCCACGGCTAGGGATTGAGCCTGCAACTGTACATGCCCTTGACCAGAATGGAACCTGGGACCCTTCAGTCAGTCCCCAGGCTGTCGCTTTTTCCACTGAGCCAAACCGACGAGAGGTGGGGAACCTTTTTTAAAAAAAACTTTCATCATTTGGTTAAGGTGGTGTCTGCCAGGTTTCGCCAGTGTAGTTATTGTTTGTCCTTTGTAATGAATAAATATTTTGTAGCAAATATCATGTTCCTTAACAAACTTTCACCACGAGTTATAACATCCATTGATTTTTCCAACTCCATCATTCCATTTATAGTTAGTAGCTGACCTTCTACTCAAGGAAGAGATTTCTCTTCTTCCCTTCAGTTATTTATGTCACTATAGATACATGACTTTTTATTTTATTCAAAGGATTGTAATTCAAGCTCAAATTATCCCAGAGGTGGCCAGTGACAGTCCCTCAAGCTGGCCCTTGTGTGATTATGATATCTCCCTTGTTCTTCTAGCACTGCTGTCCTTTCCAGCACAAGAGGCTGTTCCAGGCTCGTTTTGTGTTTTCCCTGCCTCCCCTCCCCCCATCTGGAATAAGCTTTTTTTAAGTTCTGATCCTTCTGTGTGAAGAATGGAATTTAGAAACCATTCTAAAGTTCTGGGTACTTGGTGTGTCACTGTCAGTTCTCTCAATGGACAGGGAAAGAAAAGTGTGTGTGTGTGTGTGTGTGTGTGTGTGTGTGTGTGTGTACATTTATATACACCTATCTATATTTCTATGGGAAATTTCTTTAAATACAGATTTGGGGGGCGGGGGGCTATGGCCAGACCTACTGAATCAGAATCTTTAGGAGTGGGCTCATAAATCTGTATTTGTTTAATGTTTAGCCAGGTTTTCAAAGAGAGGACTGACCAGGGGAGTGATAATGGGGGCAGAAAGACTAGTTAGGAGGCTACTCTACTAATCCAGACAAAAGTTCACAGGGCTGTGAACCAGGGCGGAAGCAGCAGGACAGAGAGGACATGCTCAGCTGTCCTTGGGGCCGACTGATAATGGAGATGAAGAGGGAAGCAGTGGCAGGCACTCCGTGTCTCCTGCGTAGACATCTGTCATCGCTGTGGCTTGAACACTGTCATTTACACAGAAAGCACTGAACAGGTTTATTTAATTGAACATCTTCTCACTTTTCTCCTATAGATTATATAGAAATCCAAGTGACATGCTGGGAAGAAAATAATTATAAAGCATTCAAGAATTCATCTCTCTTCCTTATATTTTATCATATAGACTAAAAAACTGAATGCTACTCAAGACAAGAGAGATGACTTGTGAATTCACTGTCAGCAGGCCAGGCCCTCACAGGGATGAACGTGGCCTGGCCGACGTGATTGTGTCTGTGTACACTGTGCATGCAGAATAATAGCCCTGGAAGGCTTTTTACCCAGAAGCAACCTCTGTAACCATGTCTCCCATTGTCCAGAGAAAAAGAGAGCTACAGTCGGCTGGAGATAAGTCATTAAGCTGAGATGACTGCTTACTATCACTGCAGCATAAAACTCACTGGCGCATGAGCAAAATATATAAAGGGACTGTAAGAAGAAAAGTGAAGCTAAAAGAAAATGACCCTTGGAATTCTAACTGCTATAATACGAATTTTAAAACCCAGATAAAAGTACAACCCAGAGAAAAATAATAATTCCCAGCGTTAATGTAGCAAAAGCAATTCATCAATGACCTTCTCCTTGCTAAATCCACAGGGCACTTTCCAGACTTACCCTGATACTAGTATATGCCCTATTGCTACTGTTGAAGGTCTCCCTGACACCCTCTCTGCTCTTGGCCTCCAGGACATTCCACTCTTCTGGTTTTCCTTCTACCCCTCTGACTGGTCCCCATCTTTCACAAGCACCTCTTTCTCTGCTGATCTCCTAAAAGTTCATCTCCCTCAAAATGCTAGCCCTGGGGTGGGAAGGGATCAACCAAAGAAATTATATACATACTAGTGGCCCGTTGCAGGAAGATTCCTGCAATAGGGCTTCCTGCTGTGCTCTCCCCTGCCCCGCCTGCTTCCCTTCCTTCTCCGCCACCCCGCCTGCTTGCTTCTCTGCAGCTTCGCTCCCTTCTGCAGCGCTTGGCTGCTTTCCACACTGTCTTGATATGCAAATTAACTGCCATCTTGGTTGGGTTAATTTGCATACTCACCCTGATTGGCTGGTGGACATGGCTTGGGTGTAGCGAAGGTGCGGTCAATTTGCATATTACTCTTTTATTAGGTAGGATATGCATAACCCAAGGATACAGACAATAGGGTAGTAAAGACCTGGGGTGGGGGTGAGGGCAGGGGACATACGTTATACTTTCAACAATAAAGATTTATAAAAAAAAAATGCTAGCCCTGGCCTCTTGTCTTTCCTCCATAAGTTGTCTAGGTCCATGGTCAGCAAACTGTGGCTCGCGAGCCACATGCGGCTCTTTGGCCCCTTGAGTGTGACTCTTCCACAAAATACCATGGCCTGGGCAAGTCTATTTTGAAGAAGTGGCGTTAGAAGTTTAAGTTTAAAAAATTTGGCTCTCAAAAGAAATTTCAATCGTTGAACTGTTGATATTTGGCTCTGTTGACTAATGAGTTTGCCGACCACTAGGTTATCTCATTCACTCCTAACACTCTCACTACAACTCCCACAGCGCTCTCCTGAGCAAGAAGACCCACATAAATGTATAATCACCTCTTGCATGTCCCACAGACATTTCCATCTAAATATGTTCAAAGCTGAACTTATCACCCCGAGCTTGAACCTGTTCCCCATTCTATTTCGGTGAATGATAACCACCATCCAACCAGAAACGTGACCCTACCTTATACCTCCCTTCTCCCCCACCCCTATTTCCAAACAATCATCAGGAATCTAGAATCTCCAGAATATTTTCATTACTTTCCTTGCGTGCTGCCATAATGATTTCACACCAGGATTACTTCAGGTGCCTCCAGACGTTCTCTCCAACAATCCATTATCTACACTGCAGCCCAAGGGACCAGCCCAGAGTTTAAATAATCTAACGATGCTCCTTTTTTCAGAAGGTGCTCTCTGACCGCCATCCCCTCCCATGAATGGGCTAGGCATATGTCCTGCGGCTTTCAGACATCTTGGGCTAACAATGATAGAACTGAACACGCCATATCCAGCTGCTCATTTATGAATATTGCCCTCATAAGTTCCTTGAGAGGAGGTACATATTGTTCATTGTTGGGTCCTCAGTGCCTACCTAGCACAGTGCATGACACATAGGACACTCAAGAAATCTTTGTGGCTTCTTAACTTAATAATCCATTTTACATTAAGGCTCAAAAGACCAACTCAGTTGGTTTTGTAAGACCAAGCTGGATAGTCATATGTGCTGAAGGCAAAGATAGGTGTGTGTGTGTGCGCGTGCAAAATGGATCATTAAGATAAGAAGCTAGTCTGCAGTCAAAGAAAATAAAAGCATCTATTGTCCAGAGAGAAGCGGAGATGTGAGTCCCTGTGATACATAGGAACACTTGCAAGAAAAATAAACAGGGAAAAAGACCAGCTGCCTGTTTACCGTGCAGTGCCTGAGAGGCCAGCCACACTCCTCCCTACAATTGAGTCCCCAAAGATTCTCATCACCTTATGATCCTTGTGCCTTACACTGATTCTCACCAGACTTAGACTAATTCTCAGACCAGCCTATTTCTATTTCTGCCTCATATCTCTGGCCAGTCCAGAGAAAGCTTCTTTCTGCAAGAAGATAGAGCTGGCCTGTCCCTCCCTCCTTCATGCCGATGGGAAAGGGAGTGGCAGAGAACCAGATGGCAATCCAGGAATCTTACAATTTCTGGGTTGGGGCCATCCAGGTGCCTGCCTCCCACTGGGGAAAGAAAGGAACGGGCTGATAAAGGAGTAGAGTTTGAGGGACACCCTCTCTGACCACACCCTCTGCTTTCTATACCACCTCCACCCCCCTCATCTGTCTCCAGCAGCAAGGCTGAAGGCTGTAAATTCATTCTTAAAAAACAGGACTCTTTGGGAGTACACAAAGGTATATAGACTATTGCTGGTCCCTAAGCCAGCAGTTACTAAATACTGCACTGGCTCCTCAAAGTATAAGTGGTTACATTCTTTAAATATATAAAAATCTATATATCCTTCATAGGATCTAACAGCATCTTCACAAACATGGGATAGAAACCAAAGCCTCGGATTTCTATTACTTTTAGGTTAATCATTTTTTAAAAGTATGTTTTTATTGATTTTAGAGAGAGAGGAAAGGAGAGAGAGAGAAACATCGATCGGCCGCCTCCCGCATGCACCCCAATGGGGGATTAAGCCCTCTGGGCATATGCCCTGACTGGGAATTCAACCAGTGACCTTTCCGTGCACAGGACAATGCTCAATCAACGGAGCCACACCGGCCAGGGTTGGGTTAAACTTTTTAATGGTTGTTTCCATTTCTAGGTCCCCAAATGTTCAGTATTTTTTATGTGAGAGGAATGGACACCCTGCTAGAGAAATTCAAAGGCTATGGATGTCCAAGACAATTCAATGGGGAAAGAATAGTTTTTTAAACAAATGCTGTTGAGACAACTGGATTTCCACATGCAAAAGAATGAAGTTGGAACTCCTACCTCACACTATATATAAAAATGAACTCAAAATAGATCACCTGCCTAACTGTCAGAGCTAAAACTATAAAACTCTTAGAAGAAAACATGGAAATAAATCTTCATGACCTTCAATTTGGTGATGATTTCCTAGCTATAACACCAAAAGGATAAGCAACAAAAATAAATAAATAAATTGAACATCAACAAAATTTAAAACTTTTGTGCTTCAAGAGACACCATCAAGAAAGTGAAACAACTCACTAAATGGGAGAAAATATTTGCAAATAATATATTCAGATAAGACACATTGACAATATATAAAGAACTCTTAGAACTCAAAAAAATAAACCAAATAGAAAATGGGCAAAGGATTTGAATGGACATTTTCTCCAAAGAAGATATATAAATGTATTCATAAAAACTGATCAATGTTATTAGTCTTTAGGAAAATACAAATTAAAACCACATGATGGCTTAGCTGGTTTGGCTCAGTGGATAGAGTGTTGGCCCGCAGACTGAAGGGTCCCAGGTTCAGTTCTGGTCAAGGGCATGTACCTTGGCTGCAGGCTTGATCCCCAGCCCTGGATGGTAGGTACGCGTGCAGGAAGCAACCAATTGATGTACCTCTCTCACACTGATGTTTCTCTCTTCTCTCTCTCTCTCTCTCTCTCTCTCTCTCTCTCTCTCTCTCTCCTCCCTTCCTCTCTCTCTAAAAATCAATGGAAAAATATTTGTGGGTAGGGATTAACAACAACAACAAAAACCACACAAGATACCACTTCACACTCAGTAGGATAGCTATAATCAAAGAGACAGACAACAAGTGTTGGTGAGGATGTGAAGGAATTCAAACTCTGATACGATGCTGGTGTGGTGATAAAACTGTTTGGCTGTTTTAGAAAACAATTTGGCAGTACTTCAAAATGTTAAACCACATAATTCAGCAATTCATCTCCTTGGTATACGTCTGCACAAAGTCAGTGGACATACTCTTCCACTGACCACATGACAGGCTCACCATCTCCTTAACTGGTTCCAGCCAAGGCCTGGCTGGTTCTTTCCTTAGGAGAAGGAACAGTAGGCTGCGTGCCAACTTAATTTAAATAAATGATTCTATTCATTTAAGAATTTAATAACTATATGGGTTATATTATTCAAAGTCTATTTCACTTGCGGGCGATATGTTTTGGGTTGAAAAAAAAACACAACACTATCAAGCTCTGAAACATACCAATGAGATCCCTAAAATGTTGCTGTGTAGAGTGGCCTGTGAACCAGCATCAGCATCCCTTGGGAGCTGTTTAGAAATGCAGCATGTCAGGCCTCACACTTGACTTACTGACATCCTATGCACAATGATATTTGAGAAGAACTATCTGCTCTCAAACACTTTAACTACATTGAAAGGCCAATCCACATACGACAAACTCAAGCTAAACCTACAAGAGGAGCCTGACTACCGAGGACAGGTAGTCCACGGGTTAAAGGGTGGCTTTCTGTGCGGCTCCAATCTATTGGGCGAGTGTCAGTCCCAGAAGCAGAGCCAGCCAGTCAGCCTCCCCAGCTGCTTCCTTCTTCTTTTTGGAGGCAATAGTGTCACCTACATTGCAAAAGTGTTCAGATCCGCCCCCTAGGGCAGCCCCACTTAGAGATGTTGCTATGGAACATTTTTCCACTTCACCGCAATATAATCTACATTCAAACTGGCCGTTGGTGGTGAGGCTAATGTCATTCTTTATAGGAGCGTATATACCAGTGCAATGTTTTTCAAGCTTTGGAACAACCCATTATATGGTAACCATATTTTTAAAATAAAAATATGGTCACATATTTAGAATTTAAAAGAGGCCTATAAAATGACAAGAACAAGGGCACCCATGACAGTAACTGAACAAAATGTTGGTGACTGTCCTGGGGAATCTAGGACATAGGGTGTCAAAACCCGTGAGGCATTCATCACCGGGATGAGAATTCCAATGACCTTGGTCTTTCTCTGGAGACCTACACCAGAAGTTGGGGCGTACCAAGTTCTCTCCCACCCTGGTGCCTTTGCCTGTAACCTCTCCTCTACCACAGCAGCTTCACTTATCTGTCCCTTCTCATCCTTCAGGTCTCGGCTGAAACGCCAGCTCCATAGAGAGCTGCCCTGGAAACCTTATCTAAGGTAGCTCCCATACCCCCACCCAATCCAGTTCCTCTCTATGGTCATTCTCTTCTTAGTATTAATCACAACGATGTTCACCTTTTTTTTTTTTCTTGTTCATTCATTACTGGCCTCCCCCACCAAAACAGGGGCAAGAACTCAGTCATGTTCACTGTTGTACCCCCTGCACCAGGTACATTCTAGATGTGAAATGAGTTTTTGATGAATAAGCAAATGAGAAAGAATAATATGTACTCAATTTAGAGAATAAATCTTAATAAAAATCAGCAAACACTCTATTGTTTATTAATAAGAATAACAATAAGATCATTTATGAACAGACCATAACCTTCCATCAAAACCTTTCACTTCATTACACTTACCAATGAACAGTGAGATCCAATGAACAGTAGATGGTATCACTGAGTGACTTTGCTTAAATCTCTTTCCCTCTCAGAGCTCTACCTATAAAATGAAAGACTATCTCCCAGTGTTGGATAAGAGGGGAATTCAATAAGATGGCTACATATATAGTCTGCTACAGAGCAGGCACTCAACGCAGTATGGGTTTGATTCTTTATAGTTATGTTTCCCAATTTCAAACTCATCAGGGGACGAAAGAATATGAAATCACATCTCCAGGCCTTCATGTGAACCTGTTTGCCCAACACTCCAGGCCCAAGCATGGCTGTTAGACCCCTCTCTCAAAAGTAAAAAAAAAAAAAATTTAATTTTATTTGCAGCACCAGATTATTTTAGCTATGTTGCAATTTAGACATTTCTTAAATGTCTCTAGTAGATCATTGCTTCATGTCATTGTTTCAAGCCAGTGATTATCTTCCGTGATGAACTTGAATGTGGTTTCATTTCTAGAATGAGTTCTAGCCATCTGCTTCAAATACTCTCGATTAGAGCACAGGATTGATAAACAGAATTACAAGAAGAAACTAGCTCACTAAGTTCTGGTTAGAAACAAGGCACAGCAGTAGGAACCACCGTGATTAAGAAAAATAAGAGAGTCTGTAAAGCAGTGAAGCAATGACTTTGGGCTCTGGAATCAGAGCGACTGGGGTACCAAGTCGCATTCTACATTCTTCTAATTAGTGACCATAGGCAAGATCTTTAACCTTTCTGTGCCTTAGTTTCTTCACCAATAAACTGGGGCTAACAACGGTACCAACACCATGGAGCTGTTAAAAGGGTGATGAGATGGATCTGTACACACATTGAACAGTGAATCTGCACTCAGAAAATGCTGGCTGTCGTTATTAAATTCATTCTCAGCCTCAGGATCTTATATACATTTACAAATGAAAATATTCAGAATGAAAGAATGGCACTAAGTGACACATATTAAACGAGCAGCATTGGTCTTGTAAGATGCAGAACTTCAGGATGCAAGGCACCCCTTATCTAAGGATGGTAAAGGTCGCCTGGGAGAGATGAGACTGAAGCAGATGTGGATACAAACGGGTGAACACTTAATATTTGCCAAACACTGTGGGCACCTCCAAAAGCTATAGAGCAGATACCTTTAAACACCTATTTTATAGCTGAGAAGTAGTTTCACTGATAACAGCTCAGACTCACAGAGGTTTAGCAATTTCCCCCAACTCATCCAACCAGTGGTAGATGTAGGTTCAAAATCAGGTCTCTCTGACAACAAAGTCCATGCTCTCACCACGATGCCACTGGGTGGGGAGAGGGCACAGGGGAAGGAGGGAGAACGAGGAGATAAATCACTCCAGCACAAGGTAGGAAAGAACAGAGTGATCTTATTATATGGCAAGTGGAGAGCAAACAATTTATGATTTTAAAAAAGAAAGGGTCCAGCCGGTGTGGCTCAGTGGTTGAGCATTGCCCTATTAACCAAGAGGTCGTGGTTTGATTCCCAGTCAGGGCACATGCCCAGGTTTCGGGCTCGATCCCCTGGGGGTGGGGGCGTGCAGTAGGCACCGATCAATGATTCTCTCTCATCATTGATGATTCTATCTCTCTCTCCCTATCCCTTCCTCTCTGAAATCAATTAAAAGCATATTTTTTTAAAAAATGAAAGAAAGTAAAAATGAGGGTAGAAAGGTGGGTTATGACGAGAAAGAACAGAAAGCTAAGGAATTTGAACTTCAGCCTATGGGGAATAAGGACGCATTGTTCTGGCCCTAGCTGGTGTGGCTCAGTAGGTTGGGCGTTGCCCTGTGCACTGAAAGGTTGCCAGTTCAATTCTGTCAGGGCTCGATCCCTTGGTGGGGGCCTGCAGGAGGCAGCCGATCGATGTTCCACTCTCACATCAATGTTTCTCTCTCTCTCTCTCTCTCTCTCTCTCTCTCTCTCTCTCTCTCTCCCCCCCCCTCCCTCCCTCTCCCCCCCCCATCCCTTCCTCTATCTCTTAAAAAATATCAATAAAAATAAAATATTTTTTAAAAGGAATCATCGTTTTGTTTTTGGTATATGTGTGTTTTTAATTGAGTACTACTACTGCCACTACTAAGTGCATTTAATGAGCATCAACTAAGGGCGGGCGAGGCTCCATGCTAAACCATCTGCACACATTCTTTCTAACAGTGACAACTATGCAATGTAGGCATTGTTATCCCTATGTCACAAATAAACAAGACCCTGAGAGGTGAAGCCACTCACTCAGACGCCTTCAGTAAGTGACAGAGGGGGGTTCATACTGAGTGTGTGCAAAGTCAAAGCCAGTGCCCTTTCCCCTGAAACAGGACTGCAGGAAAACCACCCTTGGTATGGAGAGCTAAAACGTAGGAGAAAATGGAGCCAGGCAACTAGTCAGAAGCAATACAGAGATCCGCAGTGGGGAGATAAATGTCTCAACCGAGGCACTGTGAAAATGGAAGGGAGGTGACAGAGAGCACATGTGTTCATGACCTTTTCTTTCACTCACTCCATTTCTCTGTCATGATCTGCTACCTGAAGTAGAAACCAAGTTAGCTACTATTCCAGTCTCTGACTGTCCTTGCCTTCAAGCCCTGATTTGAGTCTGGTTATTCACCCAATAGCAAACAATATTACCAGGGCTAAATATGGCATCATCCTCTAATCTGCTATCTGTATTGAAAAGTAATCATTCAAGAGAATAAAACTAAGCCTCCACATACAATAGATCACATCACGCTTCACATATCTACAACTTGCTAAAAATCTGACTTAAACACATAGTCTGTCAAGTCAGGAGGACACATGCTGAGCTCTGCCAAATCCTACTATCATTAAGGTTCATCCTGATCTCAGAGGCCACACGGTTTTATAAAATGGAATGAGGTATCTATTGGGGGGGGGGGGGTGGCTGCTTTCTAGTCAATATTCTAGGAAAAGTAGCACAATAAGCAGTAGGAGCAGTAGGAGCCCTGACTGGTTTGGCTCAGTGGATAGAGCGTCAGCCTATGAACTGAGGGGTCCCAGGTTCGATTCCGGTCAAGGGCATGTACCTTGGTTGCGGGCACATCCCCAGTAGGGGGCGTGCAGAAGGCAGCTGATCGATGTTTCTCTCTCATCTATGTTTCTAATTCTCTACCCCTCTCCCTTCCTCTCTGTAAAAAATCAATAAAATATATTTTTTTTAAAAAAAAGAAAGAAAGAAAGAAAGCAGTAGGAAATGTATGCATCGTGAATATATCTTTCAAACTAATACAAATGCTAACTGGACAATTACTTATATTATCTCATTTAATGGACTTAAGAGTTAGAAGTTTTAGTATCCCCCCCCAAAAAAATATACTTGCACTAAAACCTTGATTATAGTCCTTCTCTTTCAATGGCAAGTTTCAATATTTTAAGTGGAAAATCAATAGTATAGCTAGGATACATAGAAGTGAGTTGAAATTCATAAAGGTAAGAGTACAACTGTCCTATCCATACACACAGTTAATACATAAATATTCCCAACATTTTGCAATATTAATTTCAAACATCTAATATGTTTCTGAGATGAAAATGATGAAAGAAATGGCACTAGAGTCCCACATTCTAAGGATAAAAACAAAGAAGGAAGATTTACATATATTAGATAAAGCAAAATTTTAAAAAGCATAAACATTCTAATTTTGCAGCTATTACTTGCATAATGATCTGTGGTTTGTATCTTTTAACCTGTTGGAGTTCATTTTATTCCTATGTACAAAGACATACATGCACACTAAAGAATCCTGCTCACCTGTGCATACTCAGATCAACCAAATATGGAACATTTAGCAATAAAGTCCTTTCTCCAAAGGCATGCTTACTACTATGTCACTATTCAGTGTAATATATAACAACCTTAATAAATAGACCAGACATTAAATTGATTTTTTTCCCTCTTCATCAAGTGGGGCTCCCTGCAAATCCAGTTATACAAAAAATTTCATTCATCTTTTCTTCAAATCTGAGTGTTTCTTTAAGCCAGATATCATTACATCCCCGCTAGTCCAGCTGCCAGTCACAGCAGCAACTTACTGCAACTCCACCCTTTTCCCACCTTCAGTTTCAATCGTGCATTTAATTTTTTCCCTATTATAGAAAAATTAGGTTAGGAGTTCAAATCCTCAAAGTAGTTAAGTGAACTGTCACATATACATTATTTAACCCCAGGGAATTGTCTGTTTAATTGCCACTCTCTCCCCTCCCGCAAGGACTACATCTTATTTTGATGGTGTAATGGAAAGCACTGCATTAAGAAAGAGCAAAAACATAATGGGTTTAAATTTTTAAACATCTAACCTTTTCACGAGTCACTGCTAATCGCTTGCACCTGTGCCTTTAATAATCAGCCTGGCAATTAGGGAGGCAAAAATCCCCAGGACAGAACTAGTAGGGATGCCCCAATCACAGCCATTGCCACTTCCGGGAGAGAAGAACAGCTATTTTTGGCATATGTGACATGAAGGAAGTTTTACGTTAGTTCCACCAAATCCTGAGAGCAATAGAGCTCCTCGTACTTAAAATCTTCATCTTCTAAAAGTCAAGATTTTTTTTAAAAACTATATCTTTCTATATCTTCAAATATTAAGTTTTGACTACATTTTTCAACTTGAGGTCTCAGGTCGGGGGAGGGGGGAGGGGGAGAAGGCTCCAGAATAAGCACAATACTCAAGGCAGGGAGGGGAGCTAGTCTTTAAAATAAATTTCTCCCCGGGAGAAATGAAGACCCTTAACATTACACCCCTTAACCGTTTATCTCATTATGAAAGGCAAACTTGGAGCACAAGTGGGAACATCCTGGAAATGGGGTGGAAGTGGTTCCACATCAGTGAGCACACGCGCTTGGAAGGTTCAAATATGCTCTGTCAGTTGTAAGTCCGTCCTCAGCCAGTCATTTCCCTGTGGGCTGAGGCCCCCACATCAGGGGAACCTTCCTGAACCGCCCATGGCCCAAAGGGATTCCCGGTGAGCAGCGTCTGGACCACACCTCTGGTCACGCAAGAAGCTGACCAGGGCTGGAGGGATTGCGGCTGCTCCAAAGAAGGAAGGACAGGGCTGGTGACCAAAACATGTTCCTCTACAAATTCCTCGGGAGAACCCCTAAAATGGCTAGGCATCCCAGCGTGTTCTTGTCCTCAGTCCTGGCCACCCGCCACCAGAGGTTGGTCATTCTGTGGGGCTGACTGGGAGGATTCCGTGGTCCGGCAGCTGCCAGCCGGTGACAACCTCAGCGATGTGGTGGTGGAAGCATCCATTTGGGGGTATAAATAAGCTTTCAGGCATTAAAACACTGCTACGTGAAAACATCAGAGAACAAACTCCCCACCCACTGCAGAAGAAATTTCCCCAGTTTCAAAGCATCTGGGATGAAGATTCCAAATGACCTGTAGCAAAATTTTTAGATTTTTTTTTTTTTAAGTCCTCTTGCTTGCTGAGGAACCTACTGAGAAACCTCCCAAAGATGATACCCACAGCTCAGGTCACGGGTCCTACATTTACCTCGTTAGCGAGGGAAGGAGAAGTGTGGGATAGTTAGTTACCCAGGATCCTCCTTCCACTTGTAGCAAGAACGAACAGCCCAAAAAGCATCCGGACACTCAACTCCCTAGAGGTCCAAAGCCCTCCGAGGAAGACAGAGAACTCTCCCCGCCAGCCTGCACCCCAGCCCTCCTTCTGCCCTGGCTTCACCACCAGCAGCCCTTCGGTGACTCCATGCGGCTCCAGAGGAAAGCCTTCATTGCACGGCGCGCGCCCGGGGCTGACCCCGGGAAAGCCCGGTGGGTCCCCCTTCTCCCCACCCTGCCAACCTCCCCCCGCAGCCCCTCCCCGCCACCTCCCCCGGGCACCCCCCCCCCAACCCCCCTTACCTGATAATGTCGTCGTTGTGTCCCAAGAAGAATTTCTGGCTGTGCTCGCGGGTGTTGTAAACCACTCCGACCCCGGCCACGAAGTAGACCACCTCCTTGCCGGCCGTGTAGTACAGGTTGTTGCGGCACTGGTGACCCCGGTACCCGTAGACCCACTCCAGCCGGAGCTGGCCGCTGGGAGCCGTCCGATCCGCCATGATAAGCCGACCCCACGGCGCCCCCCCGGCCGCCCCCCGCGCGCCGGTCCGCGGCCCCTGCGCGCCGGGTCTGTCCTCGCCAAGGTCCGGGCTGCGGAGGACCTGCAAGGGCTCAGTGTGCAGCGCCGAGCGCTGATTTCCGCGGCGACGCACAGACACAGCCCTGCGCGCCGGGCGCCACCATCATCCGCCGCCGCCGCCGCCGGAGACGAGCCGCCGGTGCGCGGCCGCCAGACCCCGCCGGGCGCCCCGGCTCCCTCTCCGCCGCGAGGCGTCTTCGGAGGCGCCGGCACCCGCGCGCGCACGCCTCACTGCACCTGCAGGCTCCGGCCCCCGGGAGAGGTTCTGGGGGGGGCCGCCCCGCCTTTTAAAGCTGGGATCCGCATATCTGAGCACTGATTGCCCAGTTCTCTCCCCGAAGTTTGCAGTGCGCGGGGGCTGCCCGGCAGGCGGCGGGATTTATTCTGTGACAGCTTTGGTTTGACAGGGAACCCGGCTAAGCTTGGCCATCGCCATCCTCGGATCCGAAACCGACGGTCTATATCCAAGATGCAAGAGCGAGGGAGAAAGAAACATTTTTTTTTTTTTTGCGTAAGTCACCCGGTCCAAGAAAATTATCCACAAACTACAAGTTTTTATTAATTATTATTATTATTATTATTATTATTATTATTATTGTCAACTACTCCTTTCAACCTCCAGACTCATCTCCTTAATAATATGAAATATGCCCTAAATGATGCTGGCTGGTGGTTGCTGATTTGAAAGAACATTTGCTGTTTTCCCATGAAGCCAGGGTGAATATGCAATGGTCATTTTTTTTTTTTTTAGATGCTCCAATTAGTTGTTATGTATGTGCTTAAAATTCGTGTCCTCCGTGAACCCTCTCTTGGCTGGGAACACCATAAAGAACTTAGCAGTTCTTACGAATCACCAACTCCAATTGCAAGCGTCATAAAAGGTTTTTCTGAATCGGAGGAAACGAGACACGAGTGCAGTTGCTGGCAGGAGCGCTTTACCCACTAATGCTCCAGGTCAAAGGAAAACCTAAATAATGAACAAGTGGCAAAAATCGTGTGCCTCTCCCCAGGAAGGTCTGCGCTAGCTAGTTACGGACGGGGTCCCGCGGGCTCAAGGGTCCCACCTCTAGCCCAGCGTGGGGCGGGGACGCCCGCGAAAACACTGGGGACCGCGAGCCCCCCCACACGCACGCGCACGCACACACGCGCGGGCATCGGCCGCCGTGGGTCCAAGGGATGCCGGCCCCCAGGGACACCCCGGCCCGCGAGCACTGCCGCCCTGGCGGCGTGCGGGACTCCCACACCCGATCCAGCCTCTCCCTCAGAGCATCCCCGCTTCTCTCCGCCTCTAACCTCTGCTCCGAGCCGGTGCCGCCACGGGCGAGCGAAATCCTCTGCCTGCCCGCCCCTCCCCGCCTCCCGCACCCGAGGTTGGGCTTCGTCACTGGACGCAGGGGAGACGGGTTCCTCGTCTAGCCCGGGCTCGGGAGGCGGGGCCACAGAGCCGCTTGCGGGAACCCTGGCGGTGGGTTACTAGGCTGGATCGCCGCACTTGGAAACCGCGGCGATGCACCAGGGCTCTGGGGCCGCCCCCTCCCTCTCCCGGCTCAGGTTGCCCTCTTCCCCGATGCATTCTGGGAAGTGTAGTCCCCTGGACGCCAGCTCAGTCGGGGAGCTCGCGCAGCCGGGCCACACGTCCCAGGATTCCTCGCGCCCAGAGGGGGCCCCGCAGAGAGGCCGCTACCGGCGTCCTAGGCACCTGCGGTTCTCCCGCTGAGCAGAGGCAGCCGCACCTGGGGCGACCCCTTGCCAAAGCTCAGCGTTCCCTGCTGACAGAGGTGGCCTGCCCGCGTGCGTTTGCATCTATGGGAAAGAGCAATGGCGCTGGAATAGAGACAATCTCTACGGCCCACCTCCAGAGTTTTCTTCTGCACCAATCCCTGAGGGTTTCTATAGCCGATTCAAGCCCAAATTTATTTCCCACTTCAGTTTTCCTTTTCATTCAGATGGGTTTTATTCTGTGAAACTGCAGGTCTGCCAGGTTTAAAGAAAATGCTATGTAAGAACCAGCGCCTTCCCATGAGCCGCCTCCTAAGTTAGAGGACGTGGGTATCTATATATATAAAACCCTAATATGCAAATAGACTGAACAACCGGTCGCTATGATGTGCGCTGACCACCAGGGGGCACACATGGAACAAGGCGGGCGTCAGCAGCAGGCAGCAGATCACAGAACATGGCAGTGTCGGCCACAGCGGGATGGTGGAGCAGGTGAGCAGGGGTGCCAGACCAAGGCAGGGTGCCGATTGCTGTCATTAGGGCGAATCTCTGGTGGTTACTGAAAATTCTTTGCTCCCACACCATGGTCCCGCCTGGCACTTGCACCTGCTGCCAGCGCCGGCTCCACTCACACCCCAATCGCTCGGTGCCATTAGCGGGTGCGAGCTGCGGCTGCTGGCCTGATAGCCCCTGAGGGCTTCTCCACCTCCCCCTGCTCCTGAGGGGTGATCGGGGGAAGCAGCCACCACTCTCACCCGCTGCTGGCGCCCATCCCAGTCGCTCCGCACCATCAGCGGGTACGAGTGGGGCCAGCGTCCTCAGCGCATGGGGGCAGCGGTGGCGGGAGTGGGGCTGCTGGCGGGGGCGTGGAGGATGGGCTGAGACCTGCCCCTGTGCCCACCGCAGCCTCACAGCCCACAGTTCCTTTCAAGGTGCATGAATTCATGCACTGGGCCCTAGTTTAAGGATAACTAGATTTTGTAAGTGGGAAGGTGTTAAAGCCATGAACCACCAACCTTGGCCCTAAGACACAGAAGCCGGGACATGTCTCCTACTTGTGAACTATGAATCCCACTGTATTGTGGAAGTAGGCTGTTTCCAAATGTGGCCACTTCAAAATCCCTGTGACACAAAGACTGCAAAAAGGATGATAGAGGGGGCGTTTGGAGCGTGTTCTTTCCCTTCTCTCAGTGTAACCGTTTACTCCGTTCTTCAACTCCCCCAAGCTTCCAATACAGCTCTCCGAGTGGTAGGAAAGCCTAAGGAAGATTAGAAGTGCCAGAGTATGGATGAGCAGTTGCTGCCTGCAGCAGTGAAGAGGGTGTGAACTGGTCTCATCCTTCTTTTTAAGGAAACAGGAGTCTACAAATATGTGAGGTGGCACTGAGCTAGCCAATAAGCACACTGCAACAACAACAAAACAAACAGAAAACATGCCCTGAAAAAGATTTGAGACATAAGCAAAAATATAGATGATCAATAATGCCATGCCAGCCCAGCCTGCATGGCTCAGCGATTGAACATCAACCCAGGAACCAAGAGACCACCGGTTCAATGCCTGGTAGGGCACATGCCCCAGTTGCGGGCTCGATCCCCAGTAGGGGCATGCAGGAGGCAGCCATCTCTCTCACTGATGTTTCTATCTCTCTATCTATCCCTCTCCCTTTCTCTCTCTCTAAAAAATCAATAAAAACGTATTTCTTAAAAAGTAATAATAATAATGCCATGCCATAAGGCAGTGCCAATGAGTTACATAGAGACAATAAATTCTAAATAAAAAATCAGCAGTGGAGAGCTTTTCAGCTATAATAAGTCAGGAAAGACTGCATGGAGCAAAGAGGAAATAAAGAAAGATTTGAGATAAGTAAAGATAAATTGAAAGAGTGTCCCACACCAGTCTATGGGATAAAAGAGTAGGTGCAGGAAAGCATTTAGACACTGAATAGAATCGGTGCAGGAGAGAATTCATGTAAGATAAGAAGACATAAGCCTGAGATGTTAGACTGGTTAGAGATGAACCTAGAGGTTTGTATTATATCCTTAAAACAATGAAGAGCCACTTAATTGGTGTGTGTGTTTTTTAAAGAGGGTAATCACAGAAACACTAGTAGTAGAAGCCTACGTAAGGTATTAGAACCTTACAGTCATGCTTGAGGTATTAATCAAAGGTAGTGGCCATGGTCCAGAGAGGAAAGGAAATTTCCCTGAGAAAACGTGAAAGTATCTGAAAGGAGTCTCCTAAACAAATGAGATGGATGTAACATGACATGTTCATTTTCTCAGTTATCATATATAATAAAAGGCTAATATGCAAATCAACCGGATGGCGGAACAACTGGTTGCTATGATGTGCACTGACCACCAGAGAACAGACGCTCAATGCAGGAGCTGCCCCCTGGTGGTCAGTGCACTCCCACAGGGGGAGTGCTGCTCAGCCAGAAGCCGGGCTCCCGGCTGGCAAGCACAGCAGCAGTGGTGGGAGCCTCTCCCGCTTCCACTGTTGCGCTAAAGATGTCTGACTGCCGGGGAGTGGGCCTAAGCCATCAGTTGGACATTCCCTGAGGGTTCCTGGACTGCGAGAGGGCACAGGTTGGGCTGAGGGATCCCCCACCCCCCAGTGCACAAATTTCGTGCACCAAGCCTCTAGTCTTAATTAATGCTACACCAGGTTGTCCTTTTAGTTAAATGAGCTGGAGGAATAAGTTCTGGGCCTGCCACTTACAGTGTTACCTTAGGCAAATCACTAAACCTCTGATCTTAGTCCACTCATTCAATAAAGTATAACAATCCTCACCCGGATAGTTGTGAGAATGAAACAGAATATATGTGTGCAAAGAGTTAATTTGCAAAGCATTATACAAATGTATTACCAAATGGCAGTATATACTAACTTCTGTTTGAAGAAAGTGTAAAGTAAGACTTGATAATACCCTTTGGAAATAAGCAATCTAGACAAGCAAGAGTAAAACTCATAACACCATGTTAATTTATGGTTTGCAAATTATATCTCAATAAAGCCATTAAAAATAACAAAGTTTGACTCATTTTACTTGGCTGCTGCATGTTGATTTCCTATATATTATCATACTAATCACTTCTTTCTATTTGATTCCTTACATGACAGTCATTTTTAGAGCAGAAGTTATTTCTTATTCATGGAGGGAAAGATTAATTTTTAAATTAAACTTCATGGTTTTAGTCTATCATACAGAAGCTATCCTAAGTTTAATGTTTTTATAGGAATACTAACCACTTTGGGTAAACTATACCAGTCACAGTGGAAGATATAAAATGCTAGGACTAAAGGGAATGGGCAAGTATCAGTCATTTGTGGAGAAAAGGACTTTTAAAGTGTTTTTCCCCATCTCCTGTCAAACATTTTTAACAAAGGATAAAGAGGCTCTATCTATTGAGCTGTAGTAGACACTACAGTCTAAGAGAAGATCAAAACAATGAAAAGTTTCCATGATTTTTTTTTATTGAAGATAGAGTTCCTCTATATTCTCTACTCAATAAAGATAAAATAACCTGGTCAGATACGTAAGAAAAGGCCTCTTTAACCCACGTTTGAAAAGAACCCATTCTGAAAAGCATCCCTAGATAGCAGAGAGCCTGTCTTTCAGGTGTAACCGCTATGACTCTTTATAAAGTCTAGTTTACCTGAAGACTAACTTGCAGTGTACAGGCATCTCCAACTTCAGCACTTCATTTGACACTTCCTAATCCAAACATTAGCCCTGGTAATAATTCTTTTTTTGTGTCCTGGTAATAATTCTGTCATAGTGTGGCTTATAATAAAGCCCCTATTCAAACTCTTAAATGAGGTCTCTAATCTCAAAGAGAGAGTATGAAAATCAGTCATATAGCTAACAACATGTTGCTTTCAATACATTTTCAATGTTTTCAGTTGATTACAATAGGGGTAACATCTAGTTGTTAGATCTGGATCACTGAAATCTGACATCATTACAGATTCTTCCTAAGTGGACCCTGTAGGCAGATCAATGTGCCTTCTCTAAAATTTTTGCAGTGTTTCCTAGTAAGAGCAATCGGAGGTTCCTATAGAACAGTGGTCAGCAAACTCATTAGACAACAGAGCCAAATATCAACAGTACAACGAATGAAATTTCTCTTGAGAGCCAAATTTTTTAAACTTAAACTTCTTCTAACACCACTTCTTCAAAATAGACTCGCGCAGGCCGTGGTATTTTGTGGAAGAGCCACACTCAAGGGGCCAAAGAGCCGCATGTGGCTCGCGAGCCGCAGTTTGCCGACCACGGCTATAGAAGATATTAATTTGTGTTTTAAAACATTAAATATATGTGTAGATCTCATGGTAGGTAGGTTCCTGTAATAATAACAATAATTGTTATTACTACTTCTTAATTTTTAGTAGTTTTGTGTTACCTTCAGATATACTTTCTAGAACATTGTTCAGGCTTAGGAAATTGTAATAATCTCCCCCTAAGAATCACAGGATTCTAGAGCTGGAAAGTATCTTGGAGATACCTTAATTTTACCACTAAAGGAGGCTCAGGTGATGCCAAGAACGGATCAAGTCCATAACAACAACTTTATCAAGTGCTTGTATAGTCAAACAGACGATTCCTGAGTTCCACTGTGGGAGGGATTCAGAGTGCTGCACAGAAAGTGTCATGGAATGGTGTGATGGGGAAACCCTTTCAGTGCAGAAGAAAAAATTCTGGAGCCAGTCTGCCCAAATTGTAATCCTTACTCTGCCTCTTAGTAGTCTTTTGGCCTTGGACAGGCTACCTACTCTCCCTAAGCCTCAGCTTCCTCGTCTGTTAAATGGAACCTATCTCATAGACTTGTTGTAAAGATTGAATAAGTCAAATACCTAGAAAGTAATCCAGGGCCCCATATGGATTTTCCTTTTTCTTATAGAGCAAAGATTTTGTAGGATCAGGGGAACATGCCCACCCAGGACACATCACCCTCTCCTCCCTTTGGGGCCATCCAGGTATCTGAGACCCTGGAATTACCTGCACAAATGGGCCTGGCTGCCTTCTGGCTGCTTGTGGGAGTGTACTCTCCTAGGTCAGAGGATGACCTTAAGGGCCAGCAATTTCTGAAGTGGGAGGGAATGTACTTGGATGTATGGGCCAAATGTCCACAGACGTGAGCGCAAAGCCCCTCGTGGTGTGGACATGGTAGGAGGTGGGAGGAAAGGAAGCAGGCTGGAGGCAGCGGGGGCCACTTCTCACACTGACACATTCAGGCATGGAACTCCAGGGAATCTAAGAATTCTACATGCGAACCTCTTCTTCCAGGTTGTTGAGAAGGCACATTTGACAAGGTAAGAGGAAAGAACATAGTATGTATGTATGTATGTATGTATGTATGTATGTAATAAAACTATTTTATTTTTTAATTAAATCTTTATTATTGAAGGTATTACAGCTGTCCCCCTATTTCCCCCATTGACCTCGTCTAGCCTGCCCTGGCCCCCCGCCCCAGGCCTCCACCACCCTATTGTCTGTGTCCATGGGTTATGCATAGTATTTAATAGACAGTTTGTTCAATATCTAACTTTTAAGTGTGTAGACATATGGAATGGCCTCCTTTAGTATTCCTGCCCTGCCCCCACCAGTAAGAGGGGTAAGCCGGGTGCCTTGCATTCAATAGTAAGCATACAGTACATGTGACCATGATTATCACTGTCATTACTGTAAGAAAGTGACTCTTCTCACAAAAGGTAGCAAAATAAAATCTTTCCTTTCCCCCACTGAGCAGAGAGAACACAGCCTGCCGACAGAACCCTGATGAACGAGCACTCAGAGATTTCTAAAGGCCAAACCACTCTTCAGATTAATGAGCATGACGGGAGGTAAGCAGAGCCCTCTGCAATGAGAGAGATTCCACACTAACCATGAACTCGGCATCAGCATTTGTCAATGTGAAGAATAAGCAATCCTCAGGGAGGTCTCCCAGCACGGAATTGCTCGGGCTAAGAGCCCTTTGGCAAGAGAGTGACCAGGAGATTAAGGAGGAGAGGAAGCCAGACCTGAGTGGACCAGAGCACGGTTATTATCGTGGCTTCGGGGCTAGGTGTTAGCACCAGTTTTTCTTTTCTTTTTCTTTTTTTTAAATTGATTTCAGAGAGGAAGGGAGAGGGAGAGAGAGACAGAAACATCAATAATGAGAGACAATCATTGATCAGCTGCCTCCTGTATGCCCCACACTGGGGATTGAGCCCACAACCCAGGCATGTGCCCTGACCTGGAATCAAACCATGACCTCCTGGTTCATAGGTCGATGCTCAACCACCGAGCCACGCCGGCCGGGCCATAAGAGTAATTCTAGTATTTTCTTTCCAGAACTCAACCAGTCACCTTTCAAGATCCCTGTAGTACCCAAGGGTTTAGGCTGCCTTTGACCAAGTCAAACTTTGACTTAACAGCACGGTGTTAATTTTCCTATAAAGTGTGAACATTTTAATAGGATATGCTTAAAGGGTAACACTTAAAAAGGTGAGTGGTTCATAATGGAATTTTAGGCCCTGTGAAAATCAAGGGACTTTTTTTTTAAATCCTGGAAACTGACTTGCCTTGGAGAAATCTCATTTCACTCATTGATTAAACAAAGTTATCGGCACAGTTATATAGCAACGGTTGATTAGTTATAGGACACAAGATTTAATCAATGTGGCAAGTGTTTGCTGAGTGCCTATGATGGGCCAGAAACTAGGTGTTTTTACTGGGGATAGGGTCCCGCCTGCAAAAGCTAAGTATGTTCCAAAGGAACCAGAGAGGGCTCCACACCAACAGAAATAGCCTGAGAAAGACGCAGTTTGTCCTTTGCTCCTTGAACACAAACCTTTAGAAAGCAAGGGCTGTAGTTAAAGGTGTATTTTACAAAAAAACAAACAGCCAAAACCGGTTTGGCTCAGTGGATAGAGCGTCGGCCTGCGGACTGAAGGGTCCCAGGTTTGATTCCGGTCAAGGGCATGTACCTTGGTTGCGGGCACATCCCCAGTAGGATGTGTGCAGGAGGCAGCTGATCGATGTCTCTCTCATCGATGTTTCTAACTCTCTATCCCTCTCCTTTCTTCTCTGTAAAAAAATCAATAAAATATAAAAAACAAACAAACAAACAAAAAACCCCAAAGTTCAATGCATTAGAATGTGATGAAGAACCCAAATTTTCTTTTAAAATGTAAGACTCGTAATATGTACCCTTCTTTCTCTAACCTGGGGTCTGGTCTTTAGATCCTCTTGAAATACTGGGATGTTTCAAAGTGCACTATGAAATTTGTTTTTTAATTTCGCCTTTATCTCTTTGTACATAATAAATAGGTTCAATCATGACGGTGCTAAAATTGACAGCCCAAGGAGATTTTTATATCTCTTCCGCAAGAGGGCGACATAGGACTGTGTCTTTAAAACAGGATCTTGGCTTGTGTCCCAAGGGATAAACCTACACAGAAATGATTTCCTTACTAAATCTAAAAGAAAAAAATGTATAAATAAATGATATTTACAGGATTAGTTTTTTTCTAGTCTCCTGTCAGTTTCAAGGGTATTTGGATAGCTGGTTTGCTTTGTAAAATTAGCAATAGAAAAAACAGTTGAGTAGAAAGAAGAAAATGGGTGTTGCAGATAGATATTGAGCTGAATATGTCAACCACCCTTCAAGTTCCTTTCATTGGTTGCTGCGGTAACGCCCAGGTTTATTCACCCCAGCCCTTATTTAACACAGCTCTGAAATTAGTAGGATATTGGATCTGCAGTCAGATTACTTGGTTCAAATCCCACCTCCACCATTTACTAAACATGTGACTCAACACGTGATTTAATACTATGGCTGTCTCAGTTTCCCCAATTGTAAAATGGGGATGATGATTAACTGAGAATAAGCATGTAAAACATTTAGCACAGTTCCTGGCGCTCACTGCACATTCCATAAATTTGCAGTCATCACCAAATCACCACCATGGCCTTGACTATGCTTTCTAGACAGACTCATCAGAACACTTATTTCACCATATTATATGAAGAAGCATGATTCTCGGCATTGGCCAATCCCAGACAAGAGAAAAAATACTTTTAGGGCTATACAGTATGATATAATTTGAATATCTTTACCTCGTTGCTAAAATATCAAATTGTTCCATTTTTGATTCAGTCAAATTATGTGATTGATGAATCATTCTATTCTGTTTGCCATTTGGAATCTTTATAGTTTTCACTTTCACTAAAAAGTATATAAAGCAAATTTATGCAGAAGGTCACATTTTTACCACCTATTTCTTCTTTTAAATAGATTTTTACATACCCCAACCCATGTTTCTATTTCAGCATTTACTCTAATTATTTTTTTTAAAGAGAGAGAATAAAATAAGCACCATTTCCAAATTATACAACCTTAATGAACAAGTTCAGCCTACTTGTATTGCAGGAGATGCTGGTTTTATTTTACTACTGTCCTCATCTGCCTTTCCTTTTTGATATGGCTAATTATCAGGATTAAAGCAGTTCTTTCAACATCCATCCTTTCCATTGTCATTAATTTTTTTAATTGTCAAAATAATGTTCCATATTAACAACCAATCTGCCTGTTCCCAGCTGGTCGAGATTAAGTTAGTCTGTTTGATTTGGTTGTTTTGGTTTTGTTTTTCCTTCTAAACTGTCCAATTTTCTTGCTAGCATCTCTTAGCTAATGAATTATTTAACCACTACACAGAGTAGTCTTTTGAACTTGAAAGCTTTGCTTTTGATGGAATCATTTCTCATTTCAGTCTATTTACTCTCACTGGGACTCAAGCCCTTGGTAGCAATGAGGGTTGGCACTGTACCATCCACCCACAACCAATGTCCCCCTGCCTCAGCCTGATGGCAGGACCTGCAGAGAAGTTCGAGGCCACAAGCAGAGATCCTCCTAAGAACTCGGGGCAAGGAGAGTCAAAAGGACCCATCAGTATAGGAAAGCTTGTTTCCTGTGAGCTGGATAAGCTGATACTTCCTTTTTTTAAAAAAAAAAGTATTTTTATTGATTTTAGAGAGAGAAAGGGAGAGGGAGAGAGAAAAATATTAATCAGCGGCCTCCTTCATGCCTACTCCTGGGGATTGAGCCCACAACCTGGGTATGTGCCCTGACTGGGAATCAAACCAGCAACCCTTTGGTGCATGGGCCGATGCTCAAGCAACTGAGCCACACCAGCCAGGGCAAGCGGATAATTTCTAAAATTATACTGCAGTTTACACGTTTTACCTTTGTAATCAACGAGACTCGGCTGCACTCTGAGATTTTTGAGAGCTGTTTTTGGAAATTAGAGAAACTTCACCTGTGTGTGTGACCTCTGGAACTTATTTTAATGGTTCACTTGCTTACTAGTAACGTTGTCAGAGGGAAGTAAGCCCATCCTTTCAAACAAAATATCAGAGGAAATACACAGTGTGGTTGTTACTTTGGTGCCAATGAAACACACTTCCCAGAATTCATGCCCGTGAGGCTGTTCTTGGCCATGTGACTTGCTTTGACCAATGGGACATTAGCAAGTGTGGTGAAAGCAGAGGCTTACTAAGCACATGCATGTGGGGGTGTGGCCTCTTGCAATGCTTACCGGTAATTCCTCCGCAGGGTGAAAGGCCCAGTGGAAGGACACCCTGGAAGCCATTTGGCCGTTCCAGCTCCAACCAAGCTACCTACGAAATGCAACAGCGTGCGTGGCCTCAGGCACACGGCATGGAGCAGCCGGTCCTCCCCGGGCCGCTGAGACAGCCAAATGAATAATGAGAAATAATACATCCTTGTTTAGCTACTTTGTTTGGGGCTGGCTTGTTACAGAGCAATTGGCTTCTTGAGGATTTATCACCCAGTGCTGCTATGCCTATGGAGATACCCATATTGCCTTCCTTTCATCTCAGCCAAGAAAAGAGTCCTTCTTTGTCCTCATCATTGCAAGTCTCCTCCAGACACACATGGTTCTCTTTGTTTTATCCCAGGAGCCAACCTGGTCCACAGAGCTGCCTGTGATGGGAGCAGCCACCTGCCCAAGCCCCTGACTGCAAGGATGCAGGGAGAAGGTAGCAGGGCGCTCTACTCCAATGAAGAAGACCTGCAGGGAGGGCTTTTAGGCGGGGGCAGAAGAGGGAGGGGAACTGAGAAGGCCTGGGAATGGACTGATAGGAGTCCTAAGGGTAAAATAAAGGGCTGTTGCAATCCATCCTCTGTCCTCTGTGTTTGCTTCCACATCTAAAGTCAGACTTTCCCTGGTAAGGGCCGAAACTGCCTGCCTTCCAGCTGTTGAAGGCCTGGTGGAGAAGTTACCCAACGCGGGATCACCATCCTTGGACAAAGGTGAAGAGAAAGGACCCTAAGACGTGAAGAACTGAATGTATTTGAAACTCTCATTTCTCAGTCAAGACCGGTGAGCAAAAAGTCAGGATGGAGCAGCAGCTGAGCGGAGGATGAATGTCAAGTGGCGCACACTCACTGGCAGGGATACTTCCCCGGAGCAATGCCAGGAAAGTCCTTTCCTCGCATACCTGTTCTTCCTCCAAGCTATGAGCAAACGCTGACCACAGTGCATCTGGGGAGGCACAGGCCCCATCGCCTCGGGCTAGGGCTTTGCTTGCCTTGCTCACCACAGAGCATGGTGGTGCATGGCACCATTAGACACACAATACATGCACTAAAGGAAGGCACGTGCCATACTGCATTTTTGGCCTTGTATCTGCTCATTCCTACCACTCCCCCGGACCTCCTGTCTTCCAGAACACGGTTTCCAACCTGGGGTGCTGAAGCTGCCACACCCCTCTACCTGAGACAGAGCCCATGGAAATCGGGGGTGGGGGGGAAATATGGATTTGATCAATTTTAGACTTTCATTTATTTGAACTTGAACTCACCAGGGCAAGGTAACTTGATTTCTAAATTAAATTCCTTTGGACTTTGCTGTCTTGGATTTGAACATGCAAATAGGTCTTATCTAGAAACGGTCATTTCTCCCTGAGAATTTGTCCTGAAAGAGGGCTTTATATTCACATCTGGGGCCGCTTTGTAATGCATTTTATTTTCGGAGTGTCTTATGTTATCACTTTCTCTTGTTGAAGAACCTTGGGCCCTCGCTGGTTTGGCTCAGCGGATAGAGCATCGGCCTGTGGACCAAAGGGTCCCAGATTCCATCCCAGTCAAGGGCATGCCTCACAGTTGCAGGCTCAATCCCCGGCCCTGGTCGGGGCGCATGCAGGAAGCAACCTATCGATGTGTTTCTCTCAAATTGATATTTCTCTCTGTCTTTCCCTCTCTCTTCCACTCTCTCTAAAAATCCACGGGAAAATATCCTCAGGTGAGGATTGAAAACAAAAACAAAACAAAAAAGAGCCTCAGGATAAACAATGTGCATGGACTCAAACCAGGTCAGAATGGGGAGTCAATTTCCAGCTCTGTGTGGAGCAAGCATGTCAAATTTGCGGCTGGCGGGCTGCGAGTTTGACATGCTTGGTGTAGCGTAACCTTGGAGCTTAAAGTGCAGTTCTGACCCATCTCAGAGCTTTCTGCAGTCAAAACCTAAACTACGCAGCAGATTTTGGGAGGCCTGAAGTTTATACAATTTGTGGGGGGTGAGGAGTTAAGGATGTCAAATTTGCAACCAGCAAATTTGTATGATGAATACAAAATCAGATACAGGCCATGAACGGGGCCTGAGTGAGAGGTCATGAAGCACCAGCATCCTTCGCTTTGTGACGAACCCAGCTCTGCCGCCAGCAGCGGTGGAGGACACCCCAAAGAAGCAGTGGCTAGTCCACCAAGATGGGAGCAGGACCCTCCTGATGGAGCACTGAGCTCCCTGAGATGGCCACCCCCTGGCTCACCACAGGCTTAGCAGCTGTTGCAAACTCATCTAAAATGATTCGGTTATTCACAATAATAACTATGGTCTCCCTTGTAACCTACAAAATTATAATGAAAATAAGCTTTAGATCGAATTCTGCCACCCATATCGATGTCGAGGAGCAAGCGGGCACAAAAGCCTACGACCTGCTCTGGGACCTTGGTGACATCCCGGCTCCATTCTGTGCATGGAAGGTGAACCCGATGCCAACATGACAATATTCTGATGACAGGAAATAGTCAGATTCAGGCACAAGCATCCTCCACTAAATAGTTCAGGTTTTTTCTTCTTCTTCTAAGAACAAGGACATTCTCCTACATAAGAACAGTGCCAATATCAAACACAGAAAGTTCACGATCAATTCACACCTATTATCTGATCCACATTCCATATCCAAATTCCGCCATTGTCTCCATAATGACCTTCACAGCTCTCTCCTCTCTCTTTTTTTTTTTTTTTTTTTTTAGTCCAGAATCTATTCCAGGATCACACATTGCATTTAGTCATCAAGTTTCATCTGGAACAGTTTCTCAACCATTTTTTGCCTTTCTTGACCTTGATATTTTAAAGAGTAAAGACCAGCAAGTTTGTATAATATTCCTCATTCTGGCATTGTCTGAGCTTCCTCCTGACCAGATTAAGGTTGTGCACTTTTGGCAGGAACGCTACAGGAAGGATGCTGTGTCCTCATTGCATAGCAGGAGGAAACCATAATATTGGTCTGCCCAATATTGAGTGGTGCTAATTTTGATGGCTTGGTTAACGGGGCGCCCGAGATTCTTAATGATTAAGGTACTACTTTCCTTCTTCATAACTAATAAGCAACATCCAGGAAGACACTTTGAAACTATATAAATATATATGGTTTGTCATGAAACTCACCCAGTATTTTGGGCAACATTGATGAGTTTCTAATTCCACTATTTCTTTTATTTTTGTTGTTGAATTTCTATTATAAGGGAGAATTTTCCCTTCTCCATTAATTAATTAACTAATTAGTTAATGTCAGTATGAATTAGAAGATCCTATAATTACTCATGCTTACTGAGTGCCTGCCAAGTGTTAGACTTAGGCAGTTAGGTACAGGGGATTCAAAACAAAACAGACATGGGCCTGGGTTCACTTTGTGGTTTTGCTATGAGAGAAAATTAAATAATGTTAACCGTACCTGGTATTTAATAAATATTAGATGCTCAATAAAAATCAGGTATTACAATTCTAATATTGGAAAGAGAACAAGGGATCATTGTTTACTAAATAGTACTAAGAGAACTGAGTAGAAATTGGGAAAAATAATGAAGTTACAGGTATTCCTTGTAAAGAACATCAAAATAAATTTCAGAATTGATTGAAGTGTAAACATTGTATTAAAAAAAAGCACAAAATAACCAGGTTTTTAGATTTATGAAAGATGACAGTGTTGGAGTAATAAAGTCACAAAGAGGGAGTGGAGAATGGATCTTGATATTGAAATATTTTTGAATTCCATACCAAAACCAAACAACAGGCTGGGGAACATATTTTCATACTGTACAGCTGACAAAGGGCAAAAATCTAGAGAAAGCATTTCAATTTATAACCAAATCATAGACTTCAATAAATAAGTAGCTAAAGAAGTTGTGGTGGATATTTGTCGTGGTTTGTTTTGTTTTGTTTTTTTAAACCTCAGCTGAGGAGGAGTGCCTCTTTTTTAAAAAAAATATATATATTTTACTGATTTTTTAACAAAGAGGAAGGGAGAGAGATAGAGAGTTAGAAACATCCATGAGAGAGAAACATCAATCAGCTGCCTCCTCACACCCCCTACCGTGGGATGTGCCCCCAGCCAAGGTACATGCCCCTGACCAGAATCGAACCTGGGACCCTTCAGTCCGCAGGCCGATGCTCTATCCACTGAGCCAAACCGGTTAGGGCTGTCATGGGTGGTGTTTTTTTGTTTGTTTGTTTGTTTTGTTTTTTTGCCTTTACTTTTATTTTTGGACAACAGTGATAGACAGAATAATGCCCACCCCCCACCCTCTGGCCCAACGAGTTGCAGGTCCTAATCCCACACTGTAGGACCACGTTACATCCCATGGCAAAGAGGAATCGTGGTTGCTCGTCAACTGACCTTAAAATGGGGAGGTTGTCCTGGATTGTGCGGGCTGGTGCAGGGCAGTCACACGGGTCCTCCAAAGCGGAATGGAGACGTACACCTTCAGAGGGGTGCGGTGAGGACTGGCGGCCACGAGGGCTGGCTTGGAAGCTGGAGGAAGAGAGCCACCAGCCAGGGGACGCGCCCCTCTGGAAGCCGGAAAAGGCTGGAAAGCATTCTCCCCGGAGCCTCCGGGAAGGAATGCATCCAGCTGACGCCTTGATTGTGGCCCACGGGGTCCATCATCTAACTTACGGAAGGGTACGAGAAGAAACTTGTGTTGTTTTCAGCCGTAAGTTTATGGTTACGTGTTAAGGCGGCAACGGAAAGCTAACAGCCACCAGCTTTTAACCCTGCGCCTAGGTTTGCAGCATCCACCGCCTCTGGAGGCCCCACCTCCCTGTATAGGGTCCTTTTCCCAACCTCCCTTGCGGCGAGGAGATGCGTGGACCGTGGCTGCGCATTGTACACACGTGCACGACTTGGAAGGGAGCTGGTGACGGGGAGGAGAGCTCCTGGTGATCGCGGTGGTCCCGGCAGCGGGGCGGGTCTGCGCGGCAGGGTGCGCTCCGGGCGCTCCGGGGGTGCGCGCAGTGGCGAGTTCCAGGAGCCCATCCTGCCGTGGGACTTGGGGCTCCGCTCTTGGCTGTAAACACCCTAAGCCTGGAGATTCTTAATAAGCTCCTTTCCTGTTAAATTGGCCACAGTTGTTTTTTGTGGCTCATGACCTAGGACAGTGGTCGGCAAACTCATTAGTCAACAGAGCCGAATATCAGCAGTACAACGATTGAAATTTCTTTTGAGAGCCAAATTTGTTAAACTTAAACTATATATAGGTAGGTACATTGTTATTAACTTAATTAGGGTACGTGGTATTTTGTGGAAGAGCCACACTCAAGGGGCCAAAGAGCCGCATGTGGCTCGGGAGCCGCGGTTTGCCGACCACTGACCTAGAGCCTGGGTGAACCAGGTATGAACAGCTCATTTTCTCAAAAGGAAAAGGAAACGTCAAGCATTAGTAGAGAGAGTGTACCCTGCTCGGTGGCCGAAGGAACCCGAAGCTGGCCAAAAATTAAAACAGTCGTTTTCAGGAGATGATTACCCTTGTGTACAGGTAGTCACTAAGTGGATGTATTGTCTGGAAAGGGGTAATAGAACCATGACGCAAAACCTGTAACCGTGTTCTAGCGATTCCCACGAAAACGTGGCCAGGCGTGAACTGACGTGTGTGTTTGTGTGAGAGAGAGATGATTGAAGTGTGAGGCTGGGGATGATAACACTTGTGTTAGGACCACGGGAGATTTTTAGGGAGTGAAGAGGTGAAGACGCACCGCCAGTTTCCTGAAACGTGAAGTTCCTGACACGGTCAGGGTGGCTGAGGTCAGAGCGAGCAGAGAGGGCAACAAATCCTGAGGGGACATTTCCACAAAGGGGGGAAGAGCCGGCTCCCAGGTGTGTGCCCTGCAGGGAGGGAGGTCCTTAAAGCAGAATAGGGCCGGGGAGGCGGCCTACCTGAGGGAGTTGCTGCCCCCAGAGACCTGCCCGTGGAAAGAGCCCTGCCTGGCTGTCGTTTGAGGGACCCAGCCTCCGGGCGGGGCACGCCCTTATTGCTAAATACCAGCATTTGGGGGCGTTTTACTAACTGACGGTGCGCCAACCCGCGGCAAACGAGATAGGAACCACGAAGTCTCTGTAGCAACATGGCAAGATATTTGAGATGTAAGTTTACGTGGAAATACTGCACAGGAGAAGCACGCCTGACGTTTAACTGTGCAGGACTTTCCGCAGGCGGGAAGGACAGCCGAGGGGTTACGAAGCACAGACCACAGACCGTGGGGAGACTCAGACATCAGAGCAAAGCCACCACACAAGTCAGAGGCCAGAGGGGCCCCGTGGCCCGTTCCGGGAGCGGGAGTGAACATCTGACCCTCCCGGCTGGAGCCCATCAGCTCCCACAGCTGGTCTTCGCCTCCTGTGGGCGTGAAGAGACTTAAGGATCCTGTCCGCACTGACTGTGGGCTGTTCTCTGTCTGATTTTCCCTGACACCAGACACCGACGGGGGTTTTGTGCCGAGCCCTGGTTTATTTTGTCACCTTTCTGAGGCCACAGCACCCAGCTCGGAGGAGGATCCTTCCACCTTTCCTTCCCTCCTTCCCTCCCTGCCTCTTCTCTTCCTTCCCAATAGTTATGTGTCCCATGTGCGCTTTCTCTGGTCTTAGATTTGATCCAGAAAGGACTTCAGCATGTAGACAAGTCCACATCTGGGCAGCTGGAGGTTTGCAAGTCTGAGTCAGGCACCAGCCACCCTCCAGGTACCCTGCTCATGCCTTTGAGAGCAATCCCTCAGCTCGCACACAGGGTAACACGGGTGCTGAGCGTCGGTGAAGAGCTGTGACTGCACTCAGGCTTGTGTGGCTGGAGCGAGGACCTGGCACTGGCCATGGTAGTCCTTTCCCGAAAAGCCCACCTGTGGGGGATGGTTTATGCACCTGAGACCCCCTCCTGGCTGGCACTGGCTCCATGACAGTTGTTTCTCAGCCCAGAGAAGGGCAGGGAAAGAATCGAAGTGAGGGACATCAGGGGACGGTTTAGTTTGAGAGTGTGGCCTCTGCCAAGACGTGTCAGAACTCGAATCCCCAGCTGCTGTTGACACAAGTGCTTCACTCTCTACCCCTGAGTGTCCTCCTCTGTATAACCAAGGCCACCATGACCACACGCAGCTGCTGTGAGGCCTGAGCAAGATAACCCAGCTCAGGCGCTGAGCACACTGCCTGGCACAACCTTATACCCAAGCTGTTGTCCTTGGCCAGGCAGAGTCATTCCGCCTGGAGAGCACAAAGGGTGGAGCCGCGTGAAACCAGGTGTTCGGAGCCCCATCCCGGGACCGCTGCCGGTTCTTTCCCAGCAGCCCTTCGGGCATGTCTGGGCCCAGCCTGGCCCGCCCCTCTTCCTACGGGGCAGGTCCACACTCACGCCGCGGAGGTCCTGGGCAAACACCCTCTCCCAAGCTGAAGAGGACACAGCGGCAGGGGGGTGATGCCGGAGGACAGGCCGGTCACGGGGTCAGCCAGACCTCGGCAAAGTCAGGACTCGGTGCCGTGGTCTGGTTCTGCCGCCTCCGGCCTGGCTGTCTCCTGTCCCCTGCAGTGACCGCTCTGGACCCGGCTATCCTGATGGCCCGTGACAAGAGTCTACTTCACAGGGTCGTTGCGAGGGGAGAGGAGTCATCACGTGTAAAATGCGGGCGGCACCTGCGCATACGGTAAGAACGCGGCACACGCTGGCTCGGTCACAGCCAGTGCAGAGACGGTGTCCCCCTGGTCGAGCCCCGAGTGCGATGAGGGGCTGGTCCCCTGGCCGCCTTCTGCAGGCTCCCTCCTGCAGCCCTCACTGGGGCCGCTGCACTCTCTACAGCTCCGCAGCGAAAGGCGCTCGGGTGGGGAGCGCCGGGCCCTGCCTGGCCCTGCATCCATCGCGAGGAGCTGCGTCAGGAGGGGCCCCGCTGTCATGTGCCCGCAGCCGGGCTGCTTCCCAGAGACGCAACTGTGATGGGGAAATGACGTCAATCCCGAGGGTCACAGCACGAAAGGTAACGTGAGGACAGGTGTGTCTCTGCAAATGTTCTATGGAATTTAAATCCTTCCCCTCCTGGCGGGGGAATGCCAGGCTCTGCTGCTCCTGCAGCCCTGGGCCTGCCTCGGCCCCAGCCCAGTCACATGGGTCACGCGTGGCCTTTTAAGTCATTACTGCTCTGGGTAATCTGACCTCCTGCCAGTGATGGAAACTCAGTAAGAAACAGGGTGCTGAGTGAAGAGCGAGCTGCTCCCTCAGGGGCGGGGTGTTGTGGGGGGAGGGGGTTGGTGTCTCACATATTGTCTCTCTGGCAAATACAGTTCCAACCACAAACTCGGGCACTCAGGACTTCCCCAAAGAAACAGATGTCAGCACCTTTGGGAGGGCCCTATTTCAAAAGGAAAATGTCAGTTCCTTAGACAAGCATTTGGTTAATTCATAGTTACAGCCTCCCCACCCGAGCGCCTTTCGCTGCGGAGCTGTAGAGAGTGCAGCGGCCCCAGCGAGGGCTGCAGGAGGGCGCCCTGCAGAAGGCGGCCAGGGGACCAGACCCAGAGGCCTCCCGACAGGTAACCTGCAGCTGTTCTCTGCAGACACGCACCTGGGAGGGAAAACCCAGGGGCAACGTGGGATACATTGGCAAATGTGCTTTAACATGTACAGAGAGCCAGGCAGGCGTGGCTCAGTGGTGTTGACCTACGAACCAGGAGGTCACGGTTTGATTCCCGGTCACGGCACATGTCCCAGTTGTGGGCTCAATCCCCAGTGTGGGGCATGCAAGAGGCAGACGATCAATGATTCTCTCTCATCATTGATCTTTCTCCCCCTTACTCTCTGAAATCAATAATATATATATGTTTTTTTAATTAAAAAATAAAATATAAAGAGATTCAAGCCTGACTCCAAGAGGAGACCCTTCTCATCACCGTCTCTCCTTTTCAAAGAAAACGTGGTTCTTTCAGAAAAGGCCCCCTCCCCTATTTCTCAAATCCCACCTCTCCTTGGGGCCAGCACTTTCCATGTCACAGACGGCATTTGAGTGCTGCCCCCTCCACCACACACACACACACACACACACACACACACACACACACACACACGGTGAGGGCTGTAGCACACAGCCAGCTCTGACGTCGTTATTCTTGGATGTGGTTTTCTCAGTCTCACCCCGTGGTGGACACTGGGCACTGGGTCCCATCCCCACCCGCGTCTGCTCTGCCAGGGCCTGTGGTTGGCATAGACCAGGACACCCTGGTTCCCTGAGGTGATTTCCCTTGTACGGATGTGGTTCAGGATGCAAAACCTAAATCAATCCATTCAGAGCAAAACTCAGGGCTTTGCTCTGTTTGGGAGAGGAGGCGCCCCTTCCACCCCTCCTACCCAAGCAAGCAGCGCCAGCATCAGGCAGTGAGCCAGCCCGAGGCCCAAACCGACCCAAGCGCAGGGCGGGGCCGAGGGGGTAGGGCGAGCACCTGCTGGGGTAAGGATGAGGCGGGGCACTTCTGCAGCAAATCGGCGTTTAAACTCGGCCTGCCGCAACCCGCTTCAGTGGTGCGGCCGGACACCCTCTCTTGTGTAAACCATTTGGATGTGGGTTTTGTTACTGAACCGTGAAGACTCATGAAATCATCTTTGAAAAATAAATACAGAGAGCCTCCTCGGGGCCACAGGAGAGAAGGAACTGGCTCATGGGGTGCAGCGTTCCTCACCTCATTTCTTCAACCTCCCTTAGATAATCAGGCCCGGGCTCAGAGGAGGCGGACGGGCGGGCGTAAGGAGTCTGGTGTATAGTCAGCCCCCCCCCACCCCCCCGGCTGCTTCCAGAGTGGCTGGCGCTCAGTGGGTGCTTTGCCAGAGTGATGAGGACACTGATTTGGCTGGATGGAGGAGGAGCCGCGATTCCGACCAGAGCAGGCTGCGCACACTGGATGAAGTGATGGAATGGCGTGGACCCAGGGAAGACAGGAGAGAGATGTGACGGACGGGCAGCAGGTGGCAGCAGGGTGGGGCTGGCCTGCACCCCAGCCAACACCTGTTCCGGCGGACGCTCTCTGGCCATTTGAACTAAGGCCGTGGGACTGTTCCCGAAGACGGAGGCCCCAGGTGGGAGGTTAAACCCTTGAGAGCCTTTTCCCCATCACAGAATCAGAGCTTGAAGAACAGCAGCACGGGAAGCAATTCACTGAGAGAGGGAAACCACAGTGGTGGCAGCAGGCCGAGCAGATTCTCCAGGGAAATGCTGGGGGCCAAGGCCGGCCTCCCCAGGAGGCCGGGTCCCGCCCAGACCCCCGGAATGCCGGATGCTCCACCCGGGAGAAAGTCCCTCTGGGCTTACGTAAGAGAAAACTCCCTTTCCCGCTGAAGAATCCGTTTCAGGAAACTCCACTGCTGTTCTGCCTCCTCCATTCCCACTCCCCGACACAGTGGGTCCCACAGTGTGATCACCACCTGCAGGGACGAGTGCAGGGCGAGGGGAAACTTGCAGGAGGCCCTGACGGAGGGTGTGTCACTGTGGCCAAAGACCGGGCTCCCTGTGGAGCGGGGCGGGCAGGAGAGCCGAGGGGGGCCCTCTCAGCTCCTGAGTCCCGGGGTCCTCTTCCAGCTGTGCAGCTGACCGGCCCTTACAGAAACCACCTCTGTGGACGGACCCAGGCGCCTCAATAAACCTGGGCATTCCTGGGGAAGCGTTTTCAAGCTCTCCGTAGAGCAGTGATGGCGAACCTATGACACGCGTGTCAGCACTGACACGCGTAGCCATTTCTGATGACACGCGGCCGCATGCCGAGGATGAAACATTTGCGACTAGAGTCTTGGGGTTAGTTTTTTCCTCAAAGTGACACACTACCCGAGTTATGCTCAGTTTTTTGGCGAAGTTTGACACACCAAGCTCAAAAGGTTGCCCATCACTGCTGTAGAGAAAACAGCCAAAACGAGGCTCTTGAACTCGACCCAAGAATGCTACCCACTAACTTCACGCTCCCCATCGGCCCTGCTCCCAGGGGCCTCTGGGGGAAAACGGCCCGAACAGCACGGAAGAGGTGCCTCGGCTTCTCACACATCTCGAACCCTGCGTTAGAGGGAGTAGGTCCCTCCAATTCCATTTCCTGGATCCCTTCTTTCAGAAAGGGGCTGAGTTTGTACAAAAACCCAAAGCTCCAAACAGGATGTAACATTCTCTCTCACAGCCTTTAAAGAGAAAAAGTTGAAAAACTCTCTTTTTTTTTTAGGGCAGCTTGTGCTCTTAAAGTTGGGTCTAGACCCTGTAATACTTTGGAGCTCACATTTATTTCTCCCTTGGGGAATCTTTATTCAGTCCTGAAAGCAACATAAGAGCACTTCACTTTAAGTGTATGATCCAGAGAACCGGCCAACAATAAGGGTGGGAGGGGGAGGATGGGGGTTGGGGACAGCAAGAAGAAACTAATTATATACACACACCACCAAGGAAAGGAGCTTCAGACAACCAGAACAACTAGGAACCCGCTCCCCCCTCCCCCCCGCCCCGCCTGGTGAGCATTACATATGCACCTATTTGTAGAACTAAGACTACATGAGGATTAAGAGGGAGAGAAGAAAGAACTATTTGCTCATTGTAGATACAGTGAAATGACATAAAAGTGGGGAGAATGGAGAGCATACATACAAAAATGTTTTGAAAAACTCTCAGCCCTCCTGGGCACCTCTGTCCTAGAGAAATGAAGATTTATGCTCACACAAAGACCGGCACATACCAGTAAATGTTTATAGCGGCTTTTGTAATAGACAAAAACTGGAAGCTACCCCAATGTCCTTCAGTAAGTGAATGGTTCAACAGACTGGTACATTCACACCTATAACCTGGATGAATCTCCAGAGAACTATGCCAACCCCCAAAGGCGGTTATATCACGTGTGATTCTATTTATACAACATTCTTGAAAGGACAACCCTGTAGCAAAGGAGAGACCCCACAGGTGGTTGTCAGAGGCGAAAGGAGGTGAGGCTGGGAAGGTGTGGCTATAAAAGGGCAGCAGGAGGGATCCTTGTGGTGACGGAAATGGTCTGCAGCTTGACTGCATCAACGTCGTCGATAATCTGGATGTGATCTTGTATTATAGTTTTGCAAGATGTTACCACTGGGGAAAACTGGGTCAGGGGTATTTTGAATTATTTCTTTTGTTTTTAAATACATTTTTATTCATTTCAGAGAAGAAGGGAGACGGGGAGAGAGATAGAAACATCAATGATGAGAGAGAATCATCGATTGGCTGCCTCCTCCACACCCCACACTGGGGATCGAGTCCGAAACCAGGGCATGTGCCCTGACTGGGAATTGAACTGTGACCTCCTGGTTCATAGGTCGGCATTCAACTACTGAGCGACACTGGCTGGGCTTAAACTATTTCTTATAACCGTGTGAAGGAGTCTACAGGATCACAAAATTAAAAAAAAAAAAAGGTTAATAAAAAAAATAAAAACTGTTCTCAGTCATTATGTTGTTGGTGGTACTAGTATTGCTATTCGGAGGTTAGGTGTAATATGGGATAAAGCATGAGTAATTATAGGATCTTCTCATTCTATGCCCCTTGTCGCCTTGAGAAGCATGATTCTGAGTGAAAATGATTGTAATTCAGGAAATGTTAAGTTGAAAAGACCCCGCAATCCTGCATTTGAGTACCGACATGCCTAGAAACAAGGACCAACCCAGTGAGAAGCAATGAGCGTGGCTTCAGAATGCCATTTCCGACTAAAAGAAACCAGCGGTTCTTAGAGAAACCTAATTGCAGGCTTGGGGTCAAGAAATGGGCTGTTTGCCCAGTCGTTCACATAGTCTATGGCTGCCTGTGCATTACACAACAGCGCAGTTTCAACAGAGTGTGGCCCTCAAAACCTGAAACATTTACTGTATTTACCATCTCTGCCTCTTTACAGGACAAACTGGCCAACCCGTGTGTCAGAGCTCGTTTAGCAAGCTCTCTGGTAACTCCTTTATAAATGAAAGATAAAATCCGGATGCGGCTCAGTGGTTGAGTGTCGACCGACCTATGAACCAGGAGGTCATGATTCAATTCCCGATCAGGACACATGCCCGGGTTGTGGGCTTGATCCCCACTAAGGGGCATGCAGGAGGCAGCCACTGAATGATTTTCTCTCATCATTGAGGTTTCTCTCTCCCGCTTCCTCCCTGAAATCAATAAAAAACATTATATATATATACACAAGAAAAGCCTAGATGTGCAGCTGCCACACATTCCAGAGTTTACTGTTTCCTGTAGTTTTCAAAGCTCGTACACCAGTCCTGCATAAGAATGCAAAAACCAAGTCCCGCTTATTCGCTTGCTTTGCAATTCCCCCACTTGCCACGTGAACACAGGAGAGAAAAAACAACAATTACCCACCGTGCTGGATTTAAAAGCATTTAATGACATAGCATATATTTAACAGAGAGGGCAGAAGTTGAGAGGTACAGGTCATACGACTGAGCACCGGGCCCGAGTGACCACCTTCCTGCTCAGGCCCGGCCTCTGGAGCTCATTCCTATCGATGCCATTGTGATTGTGCAGGAGGATGAAAACTTGTCATTACAACCGTCACAGTGACAGAGAAATGCACACTATGTATCAAAGAGCAAGGTAATGAAGCAAATTATAACACAGTGTGGCCACGCACGAGCAGGTAACCATTAGAGTAACATTACTTTGTCCAGTAAATGCTTCAGTTCCACTTGTACACTTACCAATGATTTAAAGGGTTTATTATACATCTAGTTTTATTATACTTTGTACTAGAATTATCTCAAACATACAATATAATGTATTTCAGCAAAAAAAAAAAAATTGAAATTACAGATTATTTAAAACAGTATCAGTTGTCTATTCCTTCTTGGATACCGACATTCTTGACCGTCGTCACAGGTGATGCAGAAAAGCCGCATGTCGTGGGTTAGTAAGTGCTGCCGGATACACACGGTTTGGTCTGTAGAGTTAGCATGGAGCTGCACGGAGGCTGCAGCGAGATCCTAGGACACCCCCTGCCTAATCAGGATCAGTCCCATCGCGGGCACTTCTAGTCGTCAAAACTCAAGGGAACCACGGGAGTGAATGGCAGAGAATGGTGTCAGGACATTGGTACATTGTGTCTCTGGAGAGCCCAGGATTTATTGTTTTAAGCACCGCTGCCTTGCATACCAACAGCACTAGAGGCGAGTTATTTCCAACACAGCCTCACAAAATTGAGGAACAGTTTAAATATTGAGATCTAATCTATATAATTTCATTTAAAAAAATCTGGTCTTTCCTCTGCACCTCAAACTTTTGTAACTTGGAGATAAAGTATTTAGGTGTATTTTTCCCCCGACCCACCCCCAGAAATGCTCTATAAATTAGAAAAAAAAAATCAACCACATTGAGGAACATTAGGCACAGAGAGTAATGTGTTGGTTCTGAGCTTGCATGCTGGAATTTCACTGAAAAGGTAAGAGAAGGGCAGGAGGTGAAGGGAAGGAGTTCACTTCTTTTTGCCAAAAAGGCTGAACCGCTTCTCTTTGTCTTTCTCTTTGTCCTTCTCCCGTTTGCCGGGACTGGACTCGCTGGTGATGGTGACGACGCTGGTGGGCAAGGTCTGCGCCCGACTGGATGCTGGCGTGCCCTGGGTGCTGGCGGACACCTCGTGCTTATCAGCGGAGATGGCAGAGGAGATGGCCTGGATCCATGTGTTCATTTCCTCCTGGACAAAGGAGGAGGCACGGGGAGACTCAGCTAACAGGAACGGGCACGAAACGCTCTCGCTCCGACGGCACGACCGCCTGAGACTTGTCAGTGGGGAGGCTTGGGAACAGCGCTAACTCAGGGTTAAGCAGCTTTATCAGGACGCAGCGTGACCATGGTTCCTCTCACGAGAACTCGGTGTACAGTGCCTGAAGGTCAGCCCTCTAGTATATGGTCCCGTGAACTTGGAGGAGCTGGAAGACTGGTCTCCATCTGTGAGGTATCTATCCCTCTAGTAGTTGCCCCCCCTTTTAAAATTAAAATATATTTGCCCAGCTGGCGTGGCTCAGTGGTTGAGCTGAGTCAACCTATGAACCAGGAGGTCATGGTTAGATTCCCAGTCAGGGTACATGCCCGGGTTGTGGACTCAGTCCCCAGTGTGGGGCGTGCAGGAGGCAGCCAATCGATGATTCTCTCTCATCATTGATGTTTCTCTCTCTCTCTCTTTCTCCCCTCTTCTCTGAAATCAATTAAAAAAATATTTAAAATTGTAAATATATCTGACACATACGACTGTAAGTTTAACAGAAGCTTTTCCAGTTTAAAGCACTGTGCATGCCGTGTTCTCTCTCGCCCCGAGGTGCAGCACAGCCATGAAAGAGGTGGTGAAGGCAGTGGGCTGCCGTGGGAGGCTCCTGACTGGGACACCTCGCTGTGCCTCACCCACGGTGGGGTGGACTTCAGGACCCTGCACTAGCTCCCCTGCCACGGCAAGGACAGATGGCATTCACTGCCTCCTGGAATCACTAGGACCGAACACCCTCCCACGCTAGTGACCATGGAGACGCGACGCCAGGCGCCATCACTGCCCATTACTTATGTGACAAACATTACAAGTAAGGCTTATCACGCCACTTTCAAATTATGAAGGATTTGAGAGAAAAGAATCTTAGAAACTTACATCGTCTTTGGCTTGGAAGAGGTACTCATTTCCATCATTTAGTCTGTAATTTGAAGGAAGAAAGAAAAGTCACAATATAACAAGGGAAAAAAAAACCACCCCCAACTCCCATATCCTCCATGGGATACAAGCGGGCACAGGAATCACACCAGAAACGCCCGTGCACACATCACCAACCGCGCCCGGGGCGCGCACAGGCCCGGCGGGGGCCTTTGGACATCAAGACGCCATGTAATTGGGCTAATATAATTCACACAGGCAGCGCGGTGTTTCAACCCACTGGAAGGTTTTTTTTTAAAAGTCCAAATGAAGCAACACCTGGCTCTGTTGTGGCGAAGACCACCTGGGTGCCTAACCACTGCTCTAAATTGAATTCAAGAGAAAGTTCTTTAAAATTTATAAGCCCTTTTGAAATTCTGCTACTAAGCTTGCATCCCCCACATTTACAAGTACCAGTTTCTGGCCCGGCTGGCATGGCTCAGTGGTTGAGTGCAGACCTATGAACCAGGAGGTCACGGTTTGATGCCCCGTCGGGGCACATGCCCAGGTTGTGGGCTCGACCCCCAGTGTGGGACGTGCACGAGGCAGCCGATCAATGATTCTCTCTTGTCATTGATGTTTCCATCTCTCTCGCCCTCTCCTTTCCGCTTGAAATCAGTAAAAATGTATTTTAAAAAAATAATAAAAAACAAGCACCAGTTTCTGAACAGACACACAGAGACGGTCTCTTAGACTTGTCTCCTCACGTCAGTCTCAGAGTGACGGAAAGTGTCCTTGGAAGGCCATCCCCGTGACTCCGAGAAGCCACCGGCGTGGAGGGCTTACTCCTTTGCTCCATGGCTGTCACGAGGAAGGGGGCATTGCCGGTGGGGCGGAGGGCGAGTGCCCTGGCCAATGCCCCAACCCTCGGAGGCTGCAGCAACAGCATACAAAGAGGGAGGCGGCCGGGGAGCCGGCTGCCCGTGCCCATCTCACAGAGCGCAGTGTTCCGCGCCCCAAAAAGCTCCAGCGCCCGTCAGCCGAGCTCAGGAAGCCACACCGTCTGAAGCTCATTTGTAGCCCTGGGCCCAGTCCAGCTGGCACGAGACACAGAGACTCCCGTAGCCGAAGCCCAGAGCTTGTTGGATCGCAGAGCAGCAGGTCAGAGAAGCACCGAACCAACAGCCTAACCACTCACACACACACTTTTTACGTTTTTGAGAGAGACAATGTCTTCCTGCCCACTTCCAAGCACTACGCAGACCTTCCGAGCTTGGATCCGCTGTGGGGACGTGCAGGTGTTGTGCAGGGTAGGGACACGGGGAGCGAGACAGTTCCGGGGCAGCTGACATCCCGGGGGCGAGGCCCAGGAGGCCCCCCTGCCCCCACCACCACCACAGGTAACTCAGAGCAAAGAATAGCAGCTCCTGAGTCCAGAGAAGCGGAAAAGATGGGGAAGCCCTTTTCCTAAGCGGCCCTTACAGGTGAAATGCGGAGGGCTCGCCTGCTCTCAGGGCACAGTGTAGTTCGGCTGTGCCGTTAACCACGGGGAAGCTGGCAACCGGCCAGCGCCCAGGACCCAGCCGTGCGCCACACCTGTGTGTCGCTTGGTTGGTGATGTTTTAAGCTGCAGAGGAGATCACAGAGTCTAAGGAAACCAACCCCCAGAGTGAGAATACACACACACACACCCAACTCTCACCTGAGCTTGAACACGTGCTTCTTCTTCTTGTAATCGAGAGCCACCTCGCAGAGGGCTTCCTGCAGACTCACGGGCACCTCGCTGTGGTAGGGGATCCCAGAAGCAGCTGCCTTTGCATCTTTGTAGAAACCCATTTCCTGGTTATTTATGACACAATAAACATTGTGCCAGGACCTGAGCAATAAAGAAAGCAACGTCAAGGTTCTACACCACACACCCATCAAGGACTAAGAATCTGACGAGTATGAAAATGATCCTCAGACCACGTGCCCGGACTGCCTAAATTCCGCTAAAACTAAACAAATGGAACAAAATGCCTCTGTGGGTTCCTGGGCACGGCACATGCTCCTATGGTGGTAGGTGTTTTGAGGGCGACTCCTCTCTCTGGATTTGGGGGAAAACATGGTGCTACTCAGCAAGGGCCCCCTGGGCTCTGACGGGCAAGACTGGCGGGCGTCTGCGCTCTGCGGTGACACCCGCCGGCAGCAAAGGGCACCAGCCGGGCTCCCAGGAAGCCTGCCTCTCCGCAGCTGCTCTTCCTCCTCAGCTTCACTCTGCGTGGTTGGCAGCCTCCCAGGGAGGCAGGCCCAGGGCCCCGGGTACGCAGGGAACCTTTGGGTGAATCAGAAAAAGGTGGCCTTCCCCCCATGATAACATGCTGTCATAGCGTACTTTATTAGAACAAGGGGCTTTACAGCGGTCTACGTGTATTAAGTCAATGTTGTTCTCCATGTGGATGGCAGCTCTTAGATGGGCAGCCTTGTCCCACACGGACCCTGCACCACTTGCAGCTGGTGGTCCCAGGCTGTCGGGTTTCCTGGTTAAGCACACAGGCTGTGAAGTCAGATGTGCGCGTCACCCCAGCTGTGTCACTGACTAGCTTTCTACAGAGAGTACGCTTTTTTAACCTCTCAGGGCCTCAGTTTCCTCATCTGGAGAACAGAGATAATAAAAAGTAGGTCTATTGGGAGATAACAAGTACAAAGACTGATATGGAGATAAGGCAGGGGAAATGGTGACTTTCTAAAAACCCCACAATGAGGAAAACTATAATGACATCATTTCTCTTCAGGGAAGCCTCAATTGCAATCTAGTCGTCCTTCTCAGGATGAGCCACTGAGGTCTAATTTTGCTATTTCCAAGCATATTTAACTCTTTCTGCTCGGCCGGCATGGCTCCGTGGTTGAGCGTCGACCTATGAACCAGGAGGTCACGGTTTGATTCCCGGTCAGGGCACATGCCCAGGTGGTGGGCTCGATCCCCAGTGTGGGGTGTGCAGGGGGCAGCCGATCAGTGATTCTCTCTCATCATTGATGTTCCTGTCTCTCCCTCCCTCTCTGAAATCAATAAAAATATATTTTCTTAAAAAACCAACTCTTCCTACTCTCAGTGAATACGAGGCACTCTACTCCCCCTTTTCAGGGTCAGTCCTGAGAACATGTTGCCCAGGAAGCTACGCACAAATCAACTATGCGAACGCGAACGCGCACTCCCCTTTCCACTCAAGATGGACTCGCCTCGGCCTTGACCGGGCTGCCTTCCCGCCTCGCCGCTGTACCTGCTGGAGGCTTTCTTGTTGTGGGCCTCCCACTCGTGCTTCCGGTTCAGAAAGCCTTCCATCTGGGCCGAAGGCATCTCCTGGGTTCTGGCCGGCAGGGTGGCGGCACTCTGGGCCGGGAGGGCAGTCTTGGCTTTGCGGTCGGAGGTGGGGGAGGGGATGGGGCTGGACTCTTTGGAACTCGTCCTCTGTTCTGCGGCGCCATTGACCATGTCGCTTGTGTCCACCGTGTCTGCCATCTAGGGACAGCGGAGAGGCTATTCAGCTAACCCCGTGACTCGGTGGGGGGGGGACCACATACGCTCCGACTCGCACACGTGGCTGTGTATAAATGCCTGGCACAGATCGAGGCAGTACAGTAAAACCATTGCACATCCCACAAAGCCAGCTGGACACCAAGGACATTAGAAGGTGGGAAGGGATTAATGCCCGCCCGCTTGAGGGAAATGAGAAAAGCGAAATGCCAGTATGAGTTTTACTGCACTCTGCCCCTCTGATCAATCCATTTTCTCTAATGCAACTCGGATCCATTTCCTCTCATGGTTACTTTAAAACAAAAGGACAACGGTCACAATCACACGTATTAAATATGAGAGAGTGGACGTTATACAGCAGCCACCTTACAACCAAGGACGCCACCAGGAGGGCTGGAAGTGTAAGCGAAAGGGCATTCACAAACAGACCGAGAGACAACTCTATCAGAACTACACAGCATTCCCCCAAGGTAAGACAGGAAAGACCTTCGGTTTCTGAAAATGCTCTCCGGCTCTCCTCCCCCTTACCCCCCCCCCCCAAATACATCGTCATAAACACATGCAGAAATTAGGACGACAATCATGCACTTCACAGCTACCATCCCAGTTAGACTTTGGAACTTAAGAGCTGGAAGGAAATGAGGCAAGTCAACAAACATCAATGGAACCACACCTGCCGAAGTTGTATCGTGAGTGGGTTGTAGTTTGTGTTAAAGGAGCTGGAAAAGCCAATCACAGTCACTCAACACCACACGGCTATTTACCCCCAAACCAAGACAGAACCAGGGCCTTCCCCATCACGTGCTGGTGGATCGCGGTGCCTTGCTGCACTGAGACGAGAAAGCCCAGGCACAGCCAGGCTTCCAGCGGCTCTGGCCCTTCAGGCGGGAGACGTCTTCGGGAGCGGTTCCTTCCCAAGCGCATTGCTAGTGTAACCCTCATGGCTTTGTGCGGCTTGGGAAATGCCGTAGGGTCTCAGGGTCAATATCGCTTTCGGCTTGCGTGCCATCAACTGTGTACCATTACCTGTAGCAGCCCTTGGCTGACACGCCCAGGGCGTGGGATTAGCGAGTTACTAAAGCTGGGTGTGGCTGACACTTTAGTGGATTACAGACAACCTGGCTCCCCTCGTACACGGACAGACAAGGAGGTGTCAATGGCAAACGGTCATTAGCTATGTCCCCCACCACGGCTGCCCAGAACCAAAATGACACCCAACCAGCAGCAACACCCTCCACGGGATACACGTAGACTGGCCACCACGGCTTCAACACTCAGATGTGTCAACTCTCAGGAACGGGACCTCTGGTTTAGGTCTCATCTCCGTGGACGGGAGCCTCAAATTGATATTCCGTCTACACAATCTATCATCAGGGCTTAGGGGGAGATTAGAGGCTATGCGATTCAAGGGTGTTCTTGATTGGAACCTTTGACCCGCAGAGCGATATGGAAAATGGATTCTTGGGGCGGAAAGGCATGGGGGAGGGGGTGCACGGTGGTTATCCTGGCCTTCCTGTGGGCACTGCTTGTGAAGCAGTAGGCTATTTAAGAAGTTCTCCCTTTCGCCTTGAAGGGAGAGATGAAGGAGGGGAAATAACAAAAAACAAAACCCCCGAGTCAAAGGAAAGTGAGTGGACTTGGAAGTTGACAAATCTGTTCTGTGTGTGCTTCCAGGGGATTTCCGGTGGGGGGGAAGGAGGAGTTTGGTTGGGAGGCCTGTGCCAGGCGTGAGTCCAGGGAGACATGAAGTTAGTGTGTATAGAAATCAGGTTAAAAAAAAATTAGTGCTGCAGGTGTGACTCCAAAACTGCGAGTGACAGCAATGACCTGGACAGAGAGAAGTTTACTTCAAAAGGGCTACAATTTATTGGACTTGGTCAGACTTCCAGGGGAAGGCTGGGGAAGCCTCTTCGGGGGGAGATTCTGCAGCAAAAATTTTTTTCTTTGGAGTTAGAAGGAAAGAGAAAACCCCAAACCAGTATGCAGAGATAATTAATGTTTATGCAAATGAATCACTAACCAACAAGAAAACAAGAAAAATAAAAGGAACAAAATGAATTTTAATGGACATGTGCTTAAGCATGCCAACAGACAACACACCACTAGAGACAAACATCAAAAGCAAAATCATAGTGCTATGACCAAATAGTGGGTACACGTGATCACACCCTGCCCCCGCCCCCGTTGCTTCGCTTTAGCGATTAGTCCTCAGTGCTTTAGTGGCTGATACACCTGAGATACTTGAATCAGAAGGTGAACACAAATGCAACGTGACAACTAGCAGCACAAGAAAGACCAGATTGGTTTTCTAAGTGCCCGAAGCAACGCTATTTTCAAGTTCATTAACTTGAGTCTCTGCACCGTAACTCAAAAGAATGAAAAGGCTTTTCTCCTTCCAATCCAGTCCAATTGGAATTAAAGGTTTGTTCTGGCAAGCTACAATTTTAAAAACCTAGATAAAAATAAGTCACAGAAACATGCCAAAGACATCATAGCACTACTTTCCTGTGTGCTTATGTGGTTGTCGTCATTGTTTTTTTTGGTGTTTTATTATTATTTTTTGGTCTTTTGAATACAAAAAGCATAAAATTGGGCATCAGTCCTGATGATACAAACTTTAAACATATATATGGAAACATCACATATACATATAGGTCAACGACACACATAATTTGGAGCCGGAAACACACGTCAGGGCTCCCTACAAGACCAACGACAAAGCAGTGGTTCTTCTCTAAAATGGAATTTGGTGTGTATGAAGGCAGAGACCCAATAATGGTGCACACTACCCCAGAACATAAGAAGCTTGGCATCTATCTATATACCCATCTACAATCACAGTAGATAGGTATGTACATAGAAATAAGGAAACACAAACAAGATGCTATATGATGTTATCCTGACAAAAGAAAAAAAAAAAAGACATGCATCATGAAATGAAAAGACAAATTAGACTTAACTCATGGAGAACACATATCAAAACAGGTTTCTGATTCCACTAACACTAAGTATGGCAAACGAGCAAGTGACTGTCTCATGAGGCTGTGCTGTCACACGGGTCTGGTTTTGTCTTGATCAGTACCAGGAAATCACCTCTTTCATTAGCGTTTATTCCTAAGGAACAGAATCCCCGTTAAAACGTTTTCAGTCCCTGCTGGTGGTCTGACAAATGCCCTCCTAAAAGACTCCTTATTAGAGAACTCCACAAAGGAACTTCATTTTCGTCAGAAAATGAAAAATGAATCCGTAAGGAGACGTACAATGGAGTTTCTGTCTACAGAGACGCTCACAGGACTTGGGAAGCCAGGAGGCATGCAGCTGCTCCCAGGGGTGGTTCACCGCGGGCAGCGTTCAAGTAATCAGGGTGAACCAGAATGGCTTTTGCTCCGTTTGTTGGAAAAACTGAAACAGTTTGACAGCCGGAAGTCATCGGCTAAGGGGCCAGGCCTGGAAGTCCGGGAGGCGGGCTGAGAACTGCAGTCCCCTGCGGCTCCCGGCGGTGCCCAGGGTGACCGAGGCCAGGGCGCACCGCCCTCAGCGGGCACTGCCGGGAAGCCTGGAGTTCTCAACTCAGGACTTGGCAGAAAAATGTAAGGGAGGAACTGGTTTGCAAAAAGTAATAAACGCTATGAGGGTCTCAAAAACATTTGAGATGCTGCACCCAAAAATTCAAACAGCTTCCCAAGCAGATCCAACTTCCTTTTTCTTTCCTTGTCGTTTTCAATAAATGGATGCACCCTCCATGGAATGTCACACAGATGACTTTAGGTTTTAATCTTAGTACTTCAAGTCTCCTTCTGCATACACGGGTCTTCCTAATTACCAGTAAACTATTGCAGGTTAATAACATCTGTAAAGGGGCTACATTTAGTGCAGTACCGCACCCTGTTAGTATAACTGGGTATGCCATACCTTTCAGGTTCTAGCTTTCTTCTTCATTTTGCTGTAATCTCATTAAATTGCAATTACTCATGTAAGGCTTTTGCTGTAAAATCTCAATAAAGTAAAAAGCTCACATAAATAAACAAAAAAAAATAAGTATGTTGCTTTAAGGCAACTGAGCATCCCATCAGTTAAAAGACTCAAATAAACATGAATTAAACGCAAACAAATATGAAACCGAGGAAGGCTATGAATTAAGTAAAATTGTAACACTGTGGGTGAAGTGGAAGCCAAATGGTCAAACCATGAGGATTTGGAAAGAGTGGTTCTTGACAAATGGTAGTGAACTTCACAGTCCGGACCATGGCTGGTCACTGGCTGTCCGTCTGCTATTAAAGTTTTTGTAGTTTTGGTAGGTTTGAGAGCGGTAACTAACCCGTGGAGATCCCTGTTCAGCCGGCAAACCATTCTGGGAAACTTGCTCTCCTTTCGAAGTATCCCTGTTGGGTGAAGGGGGAAAGAGGACAGGGGAAGGAGAAGAAAAGGAGAAGAGGGAAAGAGAAAACAGTAGGAAAGAATGGAGAGAACATCAGTCACTTTTATTACAGGCTTTCTCCTCGAAAAACATATGCAACCCTCTTTTGCACAATTTGATTTCTTTTAAAAATCTAAGTGTTTCAAACCCTCTCTAGACAGGGCGGGGAGACTGCAGGCCTACCCTCCCCACAAAGGCAGCACTGGGTTTATCACGGAGCTCTTACCACGGTACAATGACCAGACTTTCAGAAGCAGAGTGATTTCTGTCCTTCATGGGAAGTCACCCAGAACTTTCAACAAAAGCATGTCCACAAAAATCACTGGCAAGAAATCTGGGTGGTTCACTCCCTCCATGAAATCTTGTGGGACTTCTGAGTGTGTGTGTGTGTGTGTGTGTGTGTGTGTGTGTGTACACTCGTGTGAGCACCTATGGGCAGTAGAGAGGGCACTGTCTACATCCCCTTCTGCCGCCTAAACAGCAACAGGACCATGGACAAGCCAGGGGTGCCTATACAGACCCTGAGAGTTCTACAGGAGGAAGTAACAGGAAGAACATGTGGCTAGGCCGGCGCCACACGGGCTTAGAAAAGATGCTCCTCCCTGCACCTCACCGGACACTAACGCTAAGGCTCCAGGGCCGTGCCGGGACTCACCACTGCTGCTGGGACTCGGTGTCCTCAGAAACCTTCGTGCTCGGCTCGGGCGAGGGTGGCCGCCTTTTCCTCTCCTCTTCCTCTTGCTGTCTGCGCACCTCCAGTAGCTCCAACTGAGAGAGAACAAGGTGGCGTTCAGCAGAGCCCCGGACTCTGCCTCTTTTAAGGAAAGGGTTCTAGATGAACTCAGGAAGTCCGAGACGCCTAGTTTTCTATCCTGGATTACAATGGCCAACTAAAGGCTCTAACATCCTAAGCAAAATGGTATTAGGATCACAGGAAATGCAGCCATAAGTCCAAGCGACAGGAAATGAGATCCGAGTGATGAAACAGGTCCATTTCAGGGGCTGGTAGAATTCCCAGGAGTTGTCTGTCTGCCCCGGGGGCACTGGGTCAGTTTCTACACAAACTGGCAGCTCTCAACTTTGCTTAGGAAGCAGGGCCATGCTGGCTTCCCATCAGAGCTCAGACACCACTGAGACAGAGCAGTGGTTCCTAGGGATTGGTGTTCAGCCAAAACCCAAACTCACATAAAAATTGGAGTGCAAGAGCAAACCATGAACGAGTCGGTTTTCTACCAGGAGTGCAAGTGTTTTGGGGAAGGAAACACCAATGAACAGGCCCCATTAAAGGCCTTTATGTTGGCAGAGAGATTTTCGGGAACGGTGAGGTTTTCCGTGGTCTAGGATCAAGCTAGGATGATGGGAATTCTAATTCTGAAATTCTGAAGAAAGCTGTAAGGCTATGCTCCCTGGAAACCCAAGCTGCTGTGAGCCACAGGACGAAAGACAGATCAAAGGAGAAAAGCAAACCCCAATCCATCAACTCCCAGGCAGGTGGCTATCAGAAGTGACCTTAAATCCAGGTGCCCAGGAAATGATGGAGGGGTGATAGCCCCAAAGAGTCTCCCCAGGTCCTGAACCAAGATAGCCACCCATTTCAGGAAGATCCTGGCTGCTTTGAAAAGCAGAGGAATGATGTGAATTCCCAGGTCTAGGAGGCAAGCAAGGAAAGCAGCTGCCAGGGGGACCAACAGGCCAGGCACCAGGCACTCGGCACCCGGCGGCCACGTACCGTCGTCAGCCTCTCCAGGGCGGAGAACCTCTCATCCCAGGTCGCTGCAGACTTTTCGAAAGCCTCGTGGCGCTTGATGAGCTTCTCCACCTCGTCCACGCTCTGGCCAATTTCCCGGCTGGATAGGTATGGCTCCTGTCCGAGCAGCCAGGCCTCAGCCACGCTGGCGTCCCTCGAGAACTGATGGACTTCCAGAACTGCACAGGGTACCAAGAATGAGTACGGTCCAGCAGGGTGCCTGGCAGCCAGGGGTGGCACGGCCCTCTGCTGGCAGCTGCCTGCACAACCAGTTTATCGTCTAGATCAGAGCTGTCTAAATCAATGTCAAGTGAGCTACCGATGCAACCTTAACTTTTCCAGTAGCCACATTGAAAAGAAATAGGGGAAATTAATTTCAAAAGCATATTTTAGACAAACTGATATATCAAACTGTTACCATTTCCAACATGTCATCAGTATAAGAAATTACTGATACATTCTATTTTGTTGTGTCTTTGAAACCTGAGGTGTATTTCAGAGTTCTGGTACACCTCAGTTTGGACCAGTCACATTTCAAGTTCTCAAAGGCTACCGGTGGGCAGTGGCTACCATACCAGGCAGCCCAGCTCTCTGCTCACTGAGCCTTCTCGAGTGAGATAAGCCTCAGATAAACCTGCCAAGAATTCACAGTCTACATACAATCAGACAGACTATGCCGGAAGGAGCAGGCATTTATAAAGCACCCTTTTGCGGCGGGGGGGTGGGGGGGGGTGGGGGTGGTGGTGGTGAGAGGGCGGGAGGGATATGGGAGCTTTATACAAAATGGAGATGATGTGGGCTAAGGCTTTTGCCTTATTCGTTCTGTTCCTCCGCACGTAGGGAAACAGTGTGACTGACGTCCACTGCAGCTATGGGAAGGCAGGTGAGACCTGGGGCTGTGCTGTGTGGACATTAGTTTTCATACATCTCCTGCAGCAATGCTCGGGGCTATGCAGGTAAAAATGAACTGCAGGGAGCATCCGTGCCCCCAGGAATGCCAGGTGTCTCCTTCTGTCATCCTGGTAGCCCCCAACCAGGCCACAAGGAAAAGGTGCCACCATTGCACCAGAGACTTGTCACCTCACCATACAAGCTGGCGCCCACTTCACAGGGGGTGCAATAGGGGTTTTGCTGAACTACACTGAACCTGCCCTGGGAATTCTAAAAATGTACCAAGTCCTCATCCAAAGGATGGTCAAAAGCGGGATTTCCTTTTCGAAAGAGGGTTCTGGGCACGACAGGGTGAGGTGGCTTCCCCAGGTCCCTCACCCACCTTCTAGAAAAGGCCTTGGATTCTCTTTCTAGTAAGCAACCCTGGGGTCTGAGGGTGGGGAATAACACCAGGACAGGGCCAGAGCCCCAAACAGAACGGCAACGTATACAAACAATGCTGAGTTGGGCTACTGTTGGAGTTCATACCAATTACTAAATGTCATTCCCAATACTGTGTATTATGTGCTCTGTGATTTCACATATTCCTTTATAAAAAGAGATTAAAATGAGAGTCCACCTCAGTGGGTCACTGTGGGGAGTAAATATAGAAAAGCATGAGACACTTAGGATAATGCCCAGTTCTCTGTAAAACATGTACAGTTGTTAACTTTTATTTTATGTTGTCCTCGCCCTTCTAAGAGCACCAAATATAAGACCTAATCAGGCCAACTCTCTACCTCCTTGACTCTGCAGTAATAATTCTTGGGTAATGGGGGGACCTTCCTTCTGTACTCCCCCAGCGGGACACCCAGTTCTGCCCTCCCCATGCGGTTCCCAAAGAGCATCCAAACCCCACTCACAACAGGGAGGTCAATCATGAGGTGAAAAAAAAAAGCCTCAGGGAACTACTTAACAGTACTTAGCACAGAATGGTGAAATCGGGCATTAAAAAAGGAGCATTTAGAACTCCAAACATCATTAAGTGATAACATCACATCAAATGAACTAAAGCAGGAAAACACACTCGCATACTTTCAACGGACACCCAAAAAGAGCAGAGAGAAAAACCAAGTATGTCCTTACTCAGCCTTAACCACTCCCATCGGTCTTCCCACTTGTCAATCATTTCTTTTCTCTTCTCGGTCAACTGCAGTAACTTTTCCTTGATCTGTGAGAAAAGCAGCACCACGGGGACACCTTAATAGAATGGACCACATCCTCCCGGTTTCCCCTTGACAGGCCACTCCACACACGAGCAACACACTTTCTGTCCAAACCATCACGGAGCCAGGAAACATCTAAGGACGTTAGTCTCTCGGGCCCTGGGAGAGCGGAGGCGCAGGAGGGTGGACAGCAAGGCCTGCTCCCCACTCTGGAGCTGCTTTGTCCTGAGGCCAGCTCTGCATTGAGTCCCTCCAGCCTCGGAGGCTCCCTAGGCAAACACTTAGGAGGGAGTCAGGGACAGCAAGAGGCCAAGCTCTTGACCTCGCTGGGAACTTCCAAGCCCCTGAAGGGGCCACACACACAGACTAACCAGCTACCTCTTTACTACCGTCATCCTAACTGGAAGCAGCCACCGCCACTGAGGAGCAAAGAGGTCGAGGGCACATGCGATAGCGAAGGGGTCACCCGGGAAGGGTACTGACGAAGCTGAGAGAGGCCGAAACCTCAGTCTGGGGCCCTCAAACACTGTCTGCTGGGCCTCGGATTTGGAGTTCCTGGCTCTGCCCACAGCCTGAGTAATTCTTTTCTACACACACAGGAAAGAAGTTCTGAAATATATATAAGTATGTGCATACGTATATATGAATGTACCTATGCATTTTTCTCTGTGGATACACACACACACACATACATACACACTCACAAAGTAAAGTCATTTTACTTCTTAACACAGCTGCAGTCACCCTGGGCCCCGAAACAGGGGCACCCTACCTCCTCAGATGCGTAGTGCTTTCTCGCCAACAGGGATTTCCCAAGTTCAATGCAGGTTGTGAAACTGTCGTTACGAGCATCAATTTCAGCTTTGATACCTTGATGATTATTCATCAATAGTTCAACAGATGACACATCCCTAAAATGGGACAAATAATACCCCCGTTAGGAGATCAAGCTTTTCAAATAAATGTGTTGGTTTCAAAACACGTAATTAATTAGAAGGAAACTGTTTGACGGCACGATTTACCTTGAAGGCCTGAGTCACAGTCTGAGTCACAGGAGCTAAAGTGCGATGACAGTATAATTCAGGACCAGCTAAGTGTACTCTCATTTGTGTGTGCGTGTGCGTGCGCGCCTGAGTAATTCACAATGGCTGCCAGGCAGATGCTGGAAAAACCACTGGATTTCCATTCAAACTTACTGTGAAATGCAATTCAGACTCTTCAAGAAGGTACAGAAGCATTTACGTGTGTCCCCAATCGTACCCCAGTGAGTTAGCTGCCAAAGGTTCAGCACATGTGTGTTCAAAAGAGCAGCTGGTATCTCCCCTCCTTCTCTGGACACGGAGACACACAGCGCGGGAACCAGCTCAGAAATCAATGGCTGGTGGAGCTGAGAGCTTCTCATGAACCAGAACCTAAGCCTGGGAGTCTGATCTAGGAAATACAGTATACACATTATATAGGCAATACACATATTTTACATCCATGAATACATTATGTTCTATGTATTTCTTCTCTTGGGACGTGCCTCATTTCTCAGTGAGGTGGGGGCTGGAGCTGACAGGGGTGAACTGGAAGCTATGTGCCTGCTTGTTCATCTATGAGCTTCTCTTCACTGCTTTGCACGAAACAGCCAAAGGGAAGATACAGAACAAATATTAATCATCTTACACCATGGAAGCAGATGCAGGGCTGAGACTCCTTTAGCAATGTCTACGAAAGGGACAGAGTGGTTTTTAATCTAACCGACAGGTAAAGAACTCAGAAAAGCCCCCTCATTTCAATGATGAGGCCGAGCTAGTCATGCTCAAGGGCAGGAGTGCCTGGGTGGGTGTGGAACGTGGGGGCAGGTGGAGGGAGAAACGGGGCGGGCCTGCCAGCCTGGGCCCCTCATTCCCCGGCGAGTGTGCAGGCGGCAGCGGAGGCAGTGCAGCTCGCCCCACACGCCGCCCCACCCTGCTCTGGCCTCGCAGCGTCAGGCGAGGCCCCGGCTCTCTCGGGAAGATCCCGCCTGCACACTGCCCAGGGCCAGTCGCTGGATTCCCTGCCCAGGAAGCTGGCGTGTTACCTGGGCTTCTCCTGGGCCTCGATCTGCCGGATGACATCCTCCATCCACAGCATGAGGTCCCGCACCATGCTGAAGAAGCGGAACTTGTCCCCCGTGTCCACCAGCCGCACCCGGCGACCCTCACAGGAGTCCAGCAGGGCCTTCCAGGCCTCCAGGACCTCGTTCTCCCGCTTCTGGATGTCATCAGCCTTGTCACCCGCGTAGGCTGCCTGGAGGCGGGCCGCATCCTCCTGCAGCTGCCTCACCTGTGGAGTGGCAGGGGGACAGCCGGATCAGACGGCCGGGCCTTGGCCCCCTCACCCCACACTTCCTTCACACGTGCGCCCCACACTGTTCTGTTTACACACCAAGTCACAATGGGTCCCCTGACCCCGAGAAGCTCACAATGTCATCAGGGAGATCCAAGTCACAAACCCCAAGGGTACTATAAATGTGCTGAAGGACAATATTAAGTTCTGCATAAACGATGAGACAAATGAAAGGCTATAGGATGGTCCCCCGGAGGTGGCCAGGGATATAAGGATGATGCAGAAAACACTCGTCTTCAGGGTAAGAGGATGTTTTTATCATGAGAAACTGCCAGGAAGAGCACTTTGAGAACTCCTTTTCCACGGCTGTGTGATGTTGCTGAAAACAATCTACATGTCATCTCTAAGAGCTCGCACAACTTGAAAAACATAAAAATGCAGCATCTAATGCAGTTGAAAAATAACAACGGCCCAATGTCAAAGAAGGTAGAATTTTAACTAGGCAAATTTCAAAACTTGAATTTCAAAATCTTTGCAAAACGCCCATGGGTCTTATGAAAAGAGGCCACACAGAGATACTGTACTTGGTTATCTACTAGTTCAAGCTGGATGATTTACCTCCCGTGAGCCAGTTCCCTACGGACAGGACAACGGCCACAGCTCCTACAGGAGGCGAATGCGCAGCAGCAGCGGAATTAGAAAAGCGTGTCCTTTTGATTCTACGTCCTCACTTTGGGGAACCTACCCTACACATACTCTTGCACGCTTAGGAAATGAGACGCACATAAGCTCTTTATTGGAGTGTTGCCTGCAAAAGCAAAAAGATTGAGAATACAGCCCATGCACTGGTTAAATGCACGAGGGCACTTCCACACAGGAGGGCCCCATACAGCCACGAAAATAGCAGGGAGGCTCTGGCACTCAACCGATGCACGGCGGGCCCTTTCACATTCCGCATGATGCAGACCCTAGGCCGCTACACGTATCTCCTTTAAACATTCCCTCAACACCTCCCACCTCCGTGGTGGGAAAGCTGCAGCACTGCTGAAGGGAGCCTCAGCGGTGACCCCCTCTGCTTCTAGAAGGGGGCGAATCGAGGGCAAATGAGCAAAGGCAGTGAAGGTGGTCCCCCCACAGAGCAAACCCCAGAGCCCACAAAAGAATGGTAAGGCAGATATACCAGGTCAGGGTTGGCCCACGGCCGAACCTGGCTGCCGGTCTTATAAATAAAGATGCCCTGGCACGCAGCCATGCCCTGTATTTTCAAACTGTCTGTAGCTGCTTTACGCTGCAACGGCCGAGCTGGGTAGCCGCAACAGGAATGGTCTGTCCCGCAAAGCTGGAGAGATTTACTACCTTGGATTCTACAGAAGTTTGCTAACCCCTCCACTACATGATCAATGTGCTCTTAATTGACAAGAACAAAACCCCCAATAGACTGAGGGCTGGGATCTACAATAAAACTGACTTCTTCTCTAGGACCATGAAATTTGGGGGGAGGAGGGAAGGATACCATTTATTTCTCATCTAAAAGACTGAACAAGAAACTGCAGAGATGAGGGAGCGATCTAGAGTGAGTTTCCTAAAGATTCTGACTGTTACATGGTGATCACTTAGTCAAACACCTTTCAAACAGAGACTTAGTGTCAGCCATTTCACACCGGGGAAGACGCCAGGCATGTGAAAATGTCAGACTCTGGTTTTCCTTCTTTGTGTTATATAACTCAGACCCTGGTTGATGGAAAATAAGATGGTATTATTTTGGAAATGATTCTGGATAGATATGCTAACACGATACAATTTCTTGTTGAGAAGGTCTATTGCTTGCAAATGTTTTGTGTGTGCATCTGGCTGATTTTAATCACGAGAATGTACCTCTAACAATGTCTGCAAATGCAGCAAATGTAGAACTCTTGGACTGGTAAGTTCTCCCAAATAAATGGAGTGTTTTCATATGTGCGCGCGCGCGCGCGCACACACACACACACACACACGCACACACGCATTTAACTTAGGCCACTCTTTGAGGCATGTTTTGGAGTCAAATGGCGAGAAATGCTCAGAGACGCACAAAGATGCTCTGGACAGAGAAACACACGCCCGCCCCCCGGGCGGCTCTGCCACGCACCTGAGTGCCCAGGGCCTGGATGTCGTGCTCGAACGTGGTGTGCATTCTCTGCAAGGTCTCCACCGTGTTCTGGTCTCTCCCCAGCTCCTCGGGGAGTTTCTTGTGCTTGTCCTGTATGCGCCCAAAGATCTCCTTGGCATCGTGGTAAAACTTGTGCAGTTCGTAGGAGGCAGCGAGGATCTGGGTTCTGGTGTCAATGAGCTCCAGCAGGTCGGCCCAGGCTTCGTTGAGCCCGTCCTTCCACTCGGCGATGGTGGCGGCGTCCGAATGGCCCGAGTTGATGAGCTCGTCTGCCATGTGATTGACTGTGTCCACGCGCTCCTGCCCAATGTTCCCCGTGTCCCGAGCAAATTCCCGGAACCGTTCCTGTAGCATCTGAAACAGATGAGCGTAAAGAAATCAGTGAGACTATTGTGAACATTTTGCTTCTCGATCACATGAACGTCCTTTGGAAAGAAACAAGGAGTATGCATGACTTGACGACAGATCTCAGCTCTAAGACCTATTATCCATCGGAATTCCTTCCCATTCATTCACTGGAACCCGAGTAAGGCACCGGCTCCACGTCCTTTTTCTAGAGGAAGGGGCACAGAGAGGTTAACCCTTTGCACTCGCTTGTTTTTTTCTCAATTCCTTTATTCTAATGCTAACCGTGTCGAGTCACACTCGACATCCGAGTGCAAAAGGTTAAACAACCTAACTCCAAGTCGCCCAGTGATAAAAACAGAGTTGAAATTAAATCCCGTGACCTTGGCGCACAGGGCGTTTTATCTGCTCACAAAGCATGTAGACGGCCAACCACACCCACTGGTCACCGCACACCCACTCGTGCTCTGCCCGAGTACTTGCCGTGACGTGCTCGTAGTCCTGCCCCAGTTCATGCGACCCTGCGACCACCTCCCTCTCTGCGATCCACTGTTCCAGGTCGTCCACCTCCCGGTTGAGCTGGAACAGCCGGTGCCTTTCGTCCAGCTTGCCTCTCCGTTCCTCCGCCAGGTCCTTCAGACCCGCGTACAGCTTATCCACTTTGGACTGCCTCATGCTGATGCGCTCACTGCAAGGGGGAGGCGGTGGGGGAGAAGGACTTAATGTCAAAGTTCCTTGAGGGAGAAAACAAACGGGGTGGGAAGGAAGCTCTGGTTAACCTATTTAGCCTAAAACATACAACAAAACTCTCCAGTTTGACTTCAACTCCAAGTAAAGAAGAGCCAACATGTAAACGAGTCGTAATTAAGGCCCAAGGCCACCTGACACGATGGAGGGAGAGACTCGAACTGTACTGCTGGCTCTGCAGGTCAGGATTTCCTCCGACGTTTGACGTTAATGCAAAATCCAGGAGCCGCCCCCATTCTCAGGTACCGTGCTGCCAAGGGACAGGTGGTACCCCTGAACGGCACACGCCTGTACCTCTCTGGGCTGTATGCTCTCCTTGGCCAGGAGGGCAGGCCCTGCCCTGCTGCTACCCACGGGCCCTGGGTGCACTGCATCCCCCCTCTTCCTCCCCTCATCCCCAGAATGACTGTCTTATAACAGGAAAGCAAAGAGGCGAGGCTTCCTGATGCCTGTCCCTGGAAGCTGGGAAGGCCGCTTTCTGGGAATCCTGAGCACGAACACCCGAGAGACCCCATCTCCAACCTGCCTTGGGTAACGCACAGGCCTATTCCTTTCCTCCTGAGTCAGTTACAAACACAGAAAACCTAGAGTGACGGCCACTGGAGGTAATACAGGGCCTGGCACAGAGTTGGGAGTGCCACACGCACCTTTCATCTTTTTATCTCTAAGGCGTTCTAGGACTTGAATTGTGAGGCAGGAGGTGGTATCCTTTGGTTCTTCCCGGAGCCCTTTTACTTAATAGTCCACTTCTATCTCCTAGCGACTACTAGTAATTAAACTACCCCATTCCTCTTAGAACTAGAAATTACTTTCCCAGACTGGATGACCCTTTCAACACACTGTAGGCGCTTTGATAATGTATCTGTGCAAATCACTCTGCACTCCTGACTCCCGTCACCAATGGTCTTTCCATAGGGCCCTGACCAGGAGATATTTCACTGATGAGAGCCATTTCCTACGTAACAGCTCACCCTCCTACGCAGCACAGGCCTACTGGTCTGTTACAAAGGTGCTTCTCAAAGCTCTATGGTGCCAGTTACTCAGATGAGCGCCAGCCGAAGCTTTGGCACAGGTGAAGTAAGAGGCCCTCACTGGAGAGCTGGTAACCCTGGACAAACGGCATCACCTTTCGGGATGGCTGTCGGCCACCAGGGCCCGGCTGGTCTTGGAGAGCTGATGCACCGTCTCCGCGTAGTCCTCCACCGCCTGCTCCAAAATCTGGTGCTTCTTCAACATGGAAACGGCACTCTGCTCATCCTGCAAAGAGATGCCACCACGTCCCCTCAGGCCCAGTACCACCTAACGGAGGCAGGATGCTGCGTGGTGGGGCAAGAGGAAAGACCCGGAGAAAGAAAAACCCAGAAGCGTGACCTGGGCAGTGGAACACAGAAGCATTTCAGGAGTGTCAGCATGGCCTGGCTGGTGTGGCTCAGTGGTTGAGTGTCAACCTACGAACCAGGAGGTCGCAGTATGATTCCTGGTCAGGTCAGGGCACATGCCCAGGTTGTGGGCTTGATCCCCAGTGTGGGGCGCGCAGGAGGCAGCTGATCAATGATTCTCTCTCATCATTGATGTTTCTATCTTTCTCCCTTTCCCTTCCTCTCTGAAATCAATACAAATATATTTAAAAAACAAAAACAAAAAAAATAGTGTCAGCATGAACGTCGTGCGAAGGACGAAGGTGAGGTAAGGGGATGACTGAGACCCTCCGAGGCAGGAAGGAAAGCTCAGGCACAGCCAGTGTGTGCCGAGGCTGCGACGCCTCACGGTGAAACAGACAACTGGGTCTCACAGCCTTCTGGAGCCTGGAAATAGCTGCAAATGGTCTTTAAGTATCACATGTATGTTATAAAAGTTAGGTAACCCTGTAACTAGAGAGTGTAAGAAGGGTTCTGGCAAATTTAAATTTAAAAAAATATATATATAGGATGATCCATTGTTAATGACAAGCCAGGACTCGGACAATGAAATCCCAGCCACCTTTGTGCACCAGGGTGCCCCATGACATGCAAAGGCCGCAATGAGATGTCACACAAAGACATGGCAGTCAGCAGAAAGCTCGGGGGAGAGGCTCAGGCTCTTCCAGGGACAGGGTGCATCCAGCTTCCCCCCTGGGGGGCGGACCCTCTCACCTTGGCCTTCTCCTCAGACATCATGTACAGCTCCTGCTCACTCATCCACGCCTCGGCCTCGGCCGCGTCGAAGTAGTACTGCTGGGCCCTCTGCGCCTCCTCCAGCCGCCGGTGCCGCTTCTCCGTCTCCTCGATGAGCAGGCCCCACAGCTGCCGCAGGTCGGCGAGCCTCTGCCGGATGGCCTCGGCGTTCAGGCTGCTGCTGTCGGTGACGATGCTCTGGCTCCTCTCGAAGATGTCGTCGATGCGCGGCTGGTGCCCCTGGATTTCCTTCTGGAGGGTCTGTGGGAGCAGGAACACACACAACGGTTTGCGAAACAGCAACCGCACGCTGTTTATGCCAAGCCGGGAGGGCCAAGGGGCAGGCGCCAGCCTTCAGGGCTCTCCCCCACTCCCCGCCTTCTAATTTGGGGCAGTATTTACCAGACTGAGGTAACCCGAGCAGAAACGCTTACCTGGTTTTTCTTTATCAACAGCTGCACAGTCTGGAGGTTGTGGCCATGATCCGTGGAAGTTGCCAGAGGCATCCTCTCTCCAACCCACAACTGGAGAATTGTAAACAAGTGGTCAGGGTCACGCAAAGAGAACAAACATTTGACGTGAGCAAGTACGGCGGGGAAGAGCAGGGAGGCCGGGGTGAGAGGAAGTGTGTTCGATCCTCTTGGAAGGCTGAGCCCGCCCTGCTCCGACACGGGGCGCGCACTCTCTTGCCCCATCCTCAATGCCCAACTTACTGAGTCCTCATGCTTAATTTACTTTTAAAATTTCTGCTCTTGCCCTAGCTGGTGTGCTAAATGGTTAGAGCATCAGTCTGTGCACTGCAGGGTCTCATGTTTGATTCCCGGTCAGGGTATATATGTGGGTTGCAGGTTCATCCCTGGCCCCAGTTGGGGCACGTGTGGGAGGCAACCAATCCATGTGTCTCTCTCACATCGATGTCTCTCTCCCTCTCTCTCTAAAAAGCAATGGAAAAAACATCCTCAGATGAGGATTAAACAAAAAATTACTGTTCTAGTGGCTCAGTGGTTGAGTATCGACCTATGAACCAGGAGGTCACAGTTTGATTCCCGGTCAGGGCACATGCCCCGGTTGTGGGCTTGGTCCCCAGTGTGGGGCATACAGGAGGCAGCCAATCAATGATTCTCTCTCATCACTGATGTTTCTCTCTCTCTTTCTCTCTAGCTTCCTCTCTGAAATCAATTAAAAAAAAATACACTTGAGAATATCTTTATAAAAACCGGACAGAAAAATGGAGTTGCATTTCACGTGAGCAGGGAAAGAACCCTCAGTGTGTACATGACGTCAGCCTTGAAAGTTCCGCTCACCCACGTGGCCCACGGTGAGACCCACAAAGAGGCCAGAACAGTGGCTCCAGAGAGGTGAGGCCAGGCTAGGAGGTGTACAGGAAAGCTGCTCGTGCAGTAGGGGTCTACTCACGATCTCGTCCTCCACATCCCTGTTGAACTGGTGGATCTCTTTGGAGGCCAGCAGGTTGTGCTTCCGTTCATTCAGGGGCTCCAGCAGCTCCATGAACTTGGTCTGCACGGTGAGGCGCTTGCTGTCCACCTCGTCGGGGCTCTCCCCCTCCTGACTCAGGGCCTGGGCCTGGCTCTGCAGCTCTTCGATCTCCTTCTTCCGCACCTCCATCTGGTTCTCCAGCATCTGAGGGCAGAGAACAGACCCCCTTTCAACCAGAGATGAGGGCAACTCGGACAGTCCTATAAAATGTTCGTTTTGGGCACTGGCCAAATGGAAGGTTGAGGAATATAAATGTATACAGCGGAGCGTCTAAAAAAGTGTTTCCTAATATGTATCAAACTATCCATTGGCATTCCACTCTGTGGGCTGATGTAAAAAATAAAAAAAATCCCTTTCTAGGATTTTGAAATTTGGGAGAACATTTACATTTCTCCAGGAAATGGGAGGAAAATAAAAGGGAAAACAAAAGAATTATGGGGCAAATTTCTTGCACCCTGAACCACTTAGATAACTGTCATATATATCTACATGTTATATAGCAAAGCCAACATGAATACCTTCCTTCATGTATTTATAAACTTACATTCAGTTCATGCAGAACTGAATGAAATGAATATTTATTCAACTGTTAAATCAGGGGTCCTCAAACTATGGCCCGTGGGCCACAGGCGGCCCGCCGAGGACATTTACCCGGCCCGCCGGGTGTTTTTGCCGCCGCTGCCTGTCCTGCTTAGCAGCTGACTCGTCCCGGGCCTGCAGTGCGCATGTGTGGAATGTGCGCCGCACTCTCCGACTCCCCTCCTTCTCTCTGAGGGACAGTGAACTGGCCCCCTCCCCTGTTTAAAAAGTTTGAGGACCCCTGTGTTAAATGGTGGGACCATCCATCAACTAAAATGATGATGATAAAAAGAGTATTCTCATGCACAAACACCCAATACTTCTACTGATATTGTTTCTTTCCAGTTGTTTCTGGAAACGTCCCATGATGCTATGGGAGCTAACACTTTACTGGGTGAAAACCCCTTCACACAGAGGGTGGATGGCTGTGGACGAGTTAGGACTCTGGCAGTAAAACAGAAACAGTCCTCGTAGGTGGTCGCCCTGCCCACTCGCCTGCTGCTTTTTCAGCAGGATGTTGACGCTGGTCAGGTCTTTGCCGTAGTCATCGGACTGAATCTGGCTCTCCAGGCCGTGCAGCCATTTGTCCAGATCTGCGCAGCTCTGGGTGAAGAGTTCAGCCTTGTTTGCATCGAAGAGCCGCTGGGCCTTGGTCTGGGTGGTGGATTCAAGGACTTCCCACATTTTATGTAAACCAGTGAGTTTCTCCTTCACCACGGCTTCTGTCTCGGGCTTTTCTGAAATGAGCTGCATTCCTTCCTAGAAAACGCAAACCACCGTGGTGATAAACAAACAGTTTGCTAAAGAACAAGTGTCACTGTGAAAAACGAACCTGAGATGATTTGATTCGTGATTTACACACACACACACACACACACACACACACACCCTCACCCCCCACACACACACCCTTACCCCCCACACGCAGTCTTTCCACATGAAGTTACTGCTTGATAAACTGACGATGACCTAGTCTGTGCACCGGCTTCCATGAGAGACGAGCAGGAAATGATTACTGCACATGGGAATTGTTTCAACCGGGGCAACGGGACATTTCATGCTAATAACCTAACACTTCATCCCCTCCACGCACCCCAAAAAGACCATGACACATTGTTTTAACTGTTCCGAGGCTGAAACAATCTAACAAGTGTCAAGGAAGAGAAGGGAGGGTGGGGACCTTCACCACATTCACTTATGCTCTTGCAGCACAGAATCTCCCTGGGCTGAAACAACACATTTTAAATTATTACAGTGACCAGAATACAGTACTCACAAGAAAAATAGGGAAATTTAAAAATACGTAATATCTCTAAATTCTGTGCGACTGGACTAATCAGTCTCTGTCCCAGTCCTATACACGGACGACGGCAAGGACAGCAGGGCCCCTGCCCGGGGCTCACAGCCCATCGTGGGCGGCAGGCGAGACGCACACAGAACCTGCACCCCCAGCACCCACGGGAAGGCCCGGGGCCTGCGCACCAGCCGGAGGGTTTCTGCTGGGTGCGAGTCAGGCACTGGACGTGGGACGACGACGGACTGCGTAACTTTTGTATGTGGCCAAGTATGACTCAGACGTGCTGGGAAACGTGTTAAGGAAAAGGGGCTCATGTCCACCCAGTCCGTTTCCTCACCGTGGGAACGGCAGCTCATCAGACACGTTAACTCACCTTCTCAATTTTGTCAAGCCATTCTTTGTTGGACGCGAGTTCTGCCATAAACGCTTGATGCTTTAACCATTTACTGTGCAGGTTTCTGGCTTCATCGTAAGACATGTCCTGGGCTGTAAGCATCTTTTCGTTGATCCAGAGAGACAGCTGGGGAAAGAGAAACACGGAACAGGAAGGCTTCAGAGACCGGGATCACAGACACCGGCCCTTTCTCTGCCTGGAAAGAGTCGCGTTATGTTGCACGAGGCTCGCTGTGCATGTTTCCGTGGACGTTACAGCTGTGACCTGCCAGGACAGGCAGCCCCACTGTGCGGAGGAGGGACCGGAGCCACGCTCCACACTAGGCCTCTCACCGCGAGTCCAGCAGCACCAGCGCTCTGAGCAGCTGTCCAACTGTTCAGCACTCTCAACCTTCTCTTCCAAATAAACACCTGGGCTACACCACGTTAACTGTCTTTCAATCCACTTGGTAGTTTTTTACTCTTTTTTTTTTTTTTTGAGTTTTTTACTCTTTTAATTCTGTTATAAAAAAAAAACCAAAACCCCTCCTCTCTTATCCCTCACTCCCTTCACGGAGGTATTTATGGGAATGCCCAAAAGTATACATAACTAGCTCCCAGTACGGGCAAGGCAGCGATGATGCCCTCTCCTTCACATGTGCGTCACCTTCACCCCTTTCTCTACAGCCACTATTTCGCTGCAGGGCCTTCTATTCAGACCAAGACCACTTCACCGGACTGGATTCTGAGACCAACATGGCGACGTGGCCCTGGACCCTGGAAGCCTCACAGAGCCTGCCAGCTGCTGACAGATCTGAGAAGGGAGTTCTCTGCTGAGGCCCAGGCCAGGAGTCAGCCCAGTCCCGGGCCCCAGGCCCCGGACACACTTCTCTTGCTGGCGCTCACCCCATTCACCTGCTCCTCACTGCCTGCCTGCACTCGGCCATGCCAGTGTCCTAACTCCTCCCCCACACACCGTGCAAACCCAGGAAGAGCGTCTGTTTGCCCAGGTGGAAGGTACACAAAGGAATACAGCGTCAGCCCGAAGCAGAAGCGAACGTCTTCAGGGACCGCGCCCCTTCCCCTGCGTGACCTCCGGCAGCCACTCTCACACCTGTCCCTGCCACAACAGATCTGCTCTCAACGCCTTCACAACCCTCCCTCCGGAGGGTTAGAAATGGCATCTAGAGCCCATAGAAACCCTCACAGGCTCAGCAGTTCCAAGGCCATTCGCTTGTACTCCGGGCTGCTGCCGGGAAAAGGCGTTCCCATACATTTGCCTAAACAATACAAAGCCTGTTCTTTGGAAACGATGCCAAGGGGAGCAATGGGGGTCATAGGAGGACCCCCGGCCCTGAAGGGGCTGAACTCTGGGCACCATCCCTACCTTTCTCGGGCTACTCACCCACCACGCGGGAGGGAGTGGGGATTGACAGCAAAAGGTAGAGACCTGTGATGTCACTCGTTACTGAGGGGAAAACCAGTAAATCTCATAAAGCCCTTTGTAAGCAAGGACCGTAGATCTGTTGTTACACAACAATAGAGACACTAAACTTCCTACTTTAAATGAATTACCTACTTTCCAGTGATCTGAGCAGCTAAAATCTGAAATACTATGGCCATTCAATCTGAGAGGAAAAGAGGTTAAAAGGAAACCAAATGGTAAAATTTCCCCCTGTATTTTGTGTACACACACACACACACACACACACACACACACACACTCTCACACACACGGATATTAAACACAATAGAAGGCATTTATTTATCCAATGGGCCAAGGACATGCACATATTTTTTGCTATTCATAACTACCTACCCAAGAGAGGTTAAAAAATAAAAAAGAGCCACATAAAACCCAGAGGCTTATAAACAAATCTGCTCTTTGCTGAACACGCCACCCTACAGATACAGCCTCATGCGAGGCAGCAGTGATGCGCGTCTGTGGAACTTGCTGGTCATCTGCCCTCCTCAGCACTCTGGGATCAGAGCTACGGCTATTATTTGTGGGCATTTACGAAGGTCACTTGAGAATATAGTCATTCTCTGCAGAAAAAGAACACTGTGCAGACTGGAAAGGGATAGGAAAAAATGCTTTGAGCACCAAATCAAGCTAAAAGGGAAGCACGGAGCTTACTATCCCTGTGCCACACCCGCCCAGTTACACTGTCCTCCTTAAAAAAACACTCCATTCTCAGAAACTCTGGCTTAAAATGAGGCTGAAAGACAGAGTAATACGCATCACCCCTTTGCTTGTGCTTCAAACTCCAAGGGTTTTGAAACCCCGAACCTGACCTAAATTCCACCACCACACGACATCCCCCAGCAGACACTACGGCTGCACTGACGTAGTGAGACTCAGGGGCAGAAAAGACAAACCAGAGCAGCCCCAAGGAGACCTCAAGCACCTGCAGGACACACCCGCCCAGCCGAGCCCTTTCTGCACAGCCCAGCACTGGGGTAAGGGGCGGACTCCTTACAACCACCGATGCCAGTTTGAAACGAGTGTCAACAAAGACCCAGACTCACTAAGACTATCTGCTGTGATTCCACTGGGAGGGACCATCATTTTATGTTTACTTTTCCTACACGTTTCTATTTATGAATCCACACTTATGTGAATGGAAAACAGGGGCTGGAAATTTCAACCGGGTTTCTCCCAAGGGTTCTTTTGGTCCTCTCAACCTCCTGCTCATTTCTGGGCATTTACCTTCAGGTCAATGAATTTTACCTCACTAACTTGCCCTTTAAGTAAGAGCCTGGAATCCCATGGATCCCCCATCCTCCCTAAGTACGGTCTGAGGTTAAAGCAAGTCACTGATGGAGGGAAGCATCAGGTTGTGCAGGGACTTGCAGTCGGTGGAACGCACAGCCCAGGCTGCACACATCTCCTGGTCCCGTTTACTCCCGCCAACGCGGAAGGGCCACCCGCTTTCACTGCAGCGCAGAGCGCAACGCCACACGGCCAACTTCAGACCCCATTACTCTCCGCTGTGCTCTGTCCTGGGACATGAATGCCTCTCTAATGAGCCGTCTGCTCAAATGGATTATTCATGCTCGAGTCACTGGCAGGGGCAGGCACTCTTGTCTTCAGCCTGCCTGGCTCCAGGCAAATTCCCCGGAGACCTAGATCCATCAATGTGGTGCTGCAGGCAGACAGACCCTAAACGGCGTAATTTAGGGACTTTCCTTCTTAAGGTTTAGCTGCTGGAGCACACTGCCAGATCCACAGCAAGACAGCAGTTTAATGGACGTGAAAGGCTGCTCTAACACAGCTGTTGGTAGAGCCGTATTTCCTTTCACACACAGCCACACATTCACATGGCAGGTGTTTGTGATGATCTGAGCCACGTTCTTAAGCATCCCACTTGACCCCGTCCCCACACCGCCCCCCGCCCAAGGCCCCTACAGCCTCACTTGGATATTCTTTATCCCATTCTTGCCTCTGGGTAATTTAATCTAAAAATCTAGAGCGGCCCAGGCCACACCACTGTTCTCTGGCACCCAGAGAAAGATGACGCGGCCCGGAACACACACACGTGAAGTCAGCTAGAGGTGTCTCTCCAACCACGCCTGCACGAGACCACGCTTCTCCGGCTAACTGTAGTTTCCCAAGTTTGTTTATGCACGTACTCAGGGAGCACAAAGCAGTATAAGAACCACAGGTTAACACCACATGTTAAAACTCAGAGTTTGAAGTCAGGCTGATTGCTCTTGGCATATTAGACATGAATCTAAGGAGGCTGAAAGGTGGATATTTTAAGGTCTTAAGTGAATAAGAAACTTGAAATGTATCTTCTAAATCTCTGCTTCTTAACTGGGTAGCCAGTTGCAGTTCCTTCCAGCCCATTGGAAAGACTGGACATTGCTATAAGCAGTTCAAGTATTCAATGCTTTTAGGCTACAGACTATCCTAGGACATCGCTGTCTGGTATGAAGTTCTTAGATGATGAAATCATTCTCCACCTGCATTGTCCTGTGTGGCAGCCACCAACCACAGGTGGCTACCGAGCACTCAAAATACAGCTGCACTCTTCATTTTATTTCATTTTAATTAACTTAAAATGAAATGGCCACATGTGGCTAGTGTCTACTGCAATGGACAGCACAGCTCTGGCCTGTAATATTCCAGATTACAATAATCTAGTCACTCTAAGTGGTAAGTTGTAGCTGGAGAACTGACATGACCATATTGCCCACCTGAAAATCATGTGATATGAACTTCTGGCCTCAGTTTTATTTCAGGGGCTCTTCGGCCAAATTGCTGGCTGGCTCTTGCTAGAAACCAGGAAGGGAGAGGTGAGAGGGAGACGTACCTCCTGACAATCTTGCAGGAATTTCTGAAGATCCCTGTTGTCCTTCAGTCTCATCAGAAGCTCACTGGCTGCTTCTCGATTCTTCCTATGTCTGTTATAATGATAATAAGAACATTTTTTTTTTTTTAATTAGAGAATCTGGAAACACAGACTTCACAATTCGATCTCTTCCCTGGGTCTCTACGTTTGCTGAAAAGTTTGCTTACAGCTCTCAATTATGCCAAGGAGACAAGATAAACAAGAGCTCTCAGCATCCTCCAAATGAGTGAGTCATGGTGCAAGAGAGAGCAAAACACCTGTCTAAGCCACACAACAGGCCAAGGACGCAGTCAAATGAGCCGTACAAACCTGGTGCCTCCTAATCTAGTGCTGGGGGAGGGGACCCTGAGCTCGCAGGTGTACAAACCCCCATTTTAGGCACCGTGAACATATCTCCGAGGAACCTGTAACTGGGTGACAGGGCATGTACATGGCTAAGAAAATATAGATGGGGAGGTCTGAGTTTTTCATTCTGATTCTCAAAGCAATTTCATGCTTATGTGCCTGGGCAAGGTCTCTCCCCCGACCCTGCCAGTCCCCATGGCAGGGCTGGGAGAGAACACAAACTCTGCTTCTCCACAATGACAAACAGCACTTGCTGCTGACTTTTTAAAAAATATATACATATTTTTTTTATTGATTTCAGAGATGGAGAGAAACATCAATGATGAGAAAGAATCATTGATTGGCTGCCTCCTGCACACCCCCTACTGGGGATCGAACCTGCAACCAGGGCATGTGCCCTGATGGGGAATCAAACCATGACCTCCTGGTTCATAGGTCGATGCTCAACCACTGAGCCACCCTGACCAAACTGCTGACTGACTTTTAAAGAACCCTCCTCAAGGAGGAGCAAGAAAGATCTTCTAGCGATGCCACGGAATAGAGATGCCACGGAATAGCGATGCCACGAAATAGAGATGCCACGAAATAGCGATGCCACACGCCACATGTGCTGGCAAAACAAGTGGCAGTAGCAGCACTGCAGCCGTTATCTGCCTGGGGAACCAAAGGAAAACCCTCTGTCCCTACAGGCGCCAGTGACTGCAGAACGACAGGATAACGTGGATGGAGATGAACTGCCAGGTACGTGCCAGACACATGCAATGACTAAATTGCTTTAGTTGAAAGGGGTCCCACGCTTCAGGAAAACAATCTTAATATGCTTATACCACTTAGACAAAATGCGAGAATAGAAAAATATTCCTTATATAATGCTAAAAGAAAAGGCTCACGTATAATTCAACGATATAAAATTCCACGGCACAATTAGAAGGTGAAAACTGAAATGGCATGTGCTAGGGATGAAATTAAAGGTAGTAGTCCCCCCCCCACCCCCGCCATTCCCAATTTTAGACATTGTTGTTTCTATAACAACAATAAATAAAGGCCAATCCCCTTTACTTCATTGCTATCCTTTGTCAGAGACCAAAAGTTACAAATAACTTTTTTAATGTTGTTGGTGTATTTGGGCTAAAGTCATCTAAAAATGTGGGAGGGGAAGGAATGCCCAGAAAAGTTCTTCAAGCGCCCCACCCTCAGGTCCCAGTCACTAGTTGTGGGAGGTTTTAAGATGATAAAAAGAAAGCAAATTTCTTAGAAGGAGCTGATTTGAGTTGGAGTTAGTCAAAGCCCTTGAATGAAGGGACTTGTCACTCCCTTCCTCAGCATCTCACAACAGTACTACAGCTGCAAGAAGAACCTATACTGGCAGTTACAACAGGACATGGGAATAAAAACAACTTCAAACGCTGTCTGAGAAGATTCACTAAGAGAGAAATGCAACCAGACAGAATCCTGAATGCATTTCTGAGATAATCAAGTCTCGGGTGCGCCCAGCAGGTGTGTGCCCAGGCAGTATTTTTCTTACAGTAGGACCTTGAAGGAAAAGCTAAATGGTGACTTAGGGCCCCGTGTCCACATGACACAGAGCTATGGGGAGGGCGGGATGATGGCCTCTGAGTGATGTGCTCAGCAGACTGAAAGCAGCTATCTATGCAGGCGGCTGAGATGCTGCTGACTCAGAACACCCTCGAGAGAAGTGCGCGTGGCCTGACTGTTTACTAGTGGCGACTGAAATCGTTCATGAAGCGAAACTCAGGAAGGTCTTTCAAAGCTCTGGGTCGTGGATTTAATTATAGGGAAGGATCGTCTATAAAACTTGGCCGTAGTTTCCCACAGTCCTAAGAGCACTCTTTGTTTGTGGGCAAGGTTAAATCTCTGGCTGGATTTCCATCTCTCACCCCATCACAAGACCCAAAGGCTCCCTCATCACATGAGGCAGATGCTGGGTTAAACTCAGGTTCTTGGGAAAAGCACAGAACCACAGGTGCCTGGGGACTTCCAGCTTTTTCCCATGTGAGACGGGGCCTGGCTCTATGGAGCTGACGCTGGTCCTTGCTGTCCCAGGATTTCCCCATGGCTGGAATTCCCATCAGAGACAGGAAGCGGCAGAGCAGGCTGGGACAGCAGGCTCCGTCCCACCGTCCCACCAAGCCCCACCCACATCTGTTAAGAGCCAGTGTCTTTGTTCTAGAACTTTCTCATTTTAACAAACTCAGTGGTAACTGACAAGCTCTCTGGAATGTAAGCACGTGATAATGACGGTGCACTTGAGGAGTCCAGCTTCCTGGGAGCCTCAGAATGTTTCTGGGCAGGGGATCAGGCCCAAGGTGCAGATGCTGACTTAGCTTTTGCCCCTACAGCACCTGGAACTCAGCCTTTCAGATCTTGAGGCCTCTGGGGACATTAACGTAGAACCAGAATTCAGTTAATACCAGCCTGGGAGCTGACCAACGGCAAGCTCCCCTCCTCCTTTCTTATGCTTATGGATAGGAGAGGGTCCTCTTCCCATTTCTTTCTAAAACCAGAAATCCTAAGGAGGCCGTGGGACCCCAGGAGCCAGGCTCTCCGCCAAGGACAAAAGGGAGGTTAAGCCACACTGAGGCCTGATTGATGAATGTCTGCTCATATCCACCTGTTCCCAACAACCCCTCACAGCTACAGAATCGGGGAAGCTGCAAGGCAGTGCCTGAGCACACGTGTCCCCGAGGGCCAAGCCCGCCGGCAGGAAATCAGCCCTGTGTGCCTACCTCGGAGGAGCATGGGGTATGGCGGTCACAAAAATGAGAGGTTTAACATCAGGGAGAAGGGAAATTTTTTCTCCTCTAGGTTTTCTCTTGCTCAATCCCTGCTTCTCACACTCATTTAAGAGGGGTTTGGTGGAGGAAATTTTTCTTTTTTGTAGCTGTTTTAAAAGCAGTAGACACAAAATTACAATTAATCTGTTATACCCTATTCTATAGTGGCATCCTTAGAACAAACATGAAATCAGTGCAGGAGACTGGGAGGAGCTTTATGGGGAAAGAGTGATTCCCTTTCTCCTCCAAACCATAAAAAGTTAATCTGGCCCAGGGTTCCGGGTCCCGAGTCCCGAGAGACCCTCTTGGGTATGGTAAGCAGGGGACACCTCAGCAAGTTCCTCCTGCTCACTGTACTTGGAGGCCAGAGAAGCCTTGAGGAAGGGCTTGTTTCTCGATGAATCACTCTCACAATAAGCCCTTAAATGCAGCCCAATCTGGGACCAGAGAAGATCAGTTGGAACAGAGGATAGTGACTGGCCAGCCTGAACCTCCCCCTTGAGTAATAACAAAGGCAGGGTGAGAATTAGAGGTGAAGGTCAAACAGTCCTTTAAGCAGGAAGAAAAACCTTTTAGAACTGCAAACAAATAAATAAGCAAACAAATAGCTCTTTTAGAACTGCAAATAAATAGAATGGGCACCCAATCAACCAATCGTAGAGCTGCCTTCTCTCCCATCATGGAAAAGATCCCTTACGGCGTTGCGCAAGCCAATTTTCTAAGGAAGGCCTGATGAGGCTCCTTTGTGGCTCTGCCAGGTACTGGGGACCAGCAACACCCTCCTGAGAGGCTTCGAGGCGTCTGTGGGCCCAGATGATGTGGGTGTGGCTGGGGAAGGTCTAGGGTCCCATCAGGTGCCGTGCTTGCACCAAGGCTGGAAGGGCGTGGCTCATACCGGATGGCCACTCAGCGTTACTGCTCTCACAAGTCTCTGGGTAAGGATCCGTCTGGTGTCTCAGGCTTTCCTTTCTTTGGTGGACACTTGTGCACGTCTTACAATGAGAATCACCATCTCAGGCAGCCATTTGCTGCTCGCGGCTTTTCTGTGATAGGCAGACCAAATTCAGCTAGGTGCCCATGCCCCACCCGCTGGGAAATTTATACCTACAGCCCCCAGGACTTCTGGCCAGTGACTAAGGTGCCTGAGAGCCTCAGGGTGCAAGACCCCCTCTGAGAGCCCCCGAACACTGTACCTGTCATCAATAGAGTCCACCTTCTCCTGGATGCGGTCCGAGTTGATGTTCCCATCGCTAACCAGCCTCCGGCCAGTCTCCACAACAGCGTTGATCTTCTCCTCGTTGGCGTCCATGGTGGTCATGAAGTCCTCTTGTTTCTTAATAGCGGCTTCAGCTCCTTCCAAGGTGGTGGGCATTTCGGTATGGGCCAAAACATATTCCTTATTTACAAAGAGAAAGAAACAGTCACAGGAGAACGAGACGTCATGAACCGCGACTCACTTTCAGCATAACGGAGACACTCCTTCCTGGGTCCTACATTTCCCTGCACCACACCTCACCGTATCTGCTTCGTTACTCACTACACTGGGAAATAATCCAAAGAACCTGATAAAACAAAAGTTGTAAGGGGGGGGGGGGAGCTTGACAGGAAGAGGGGCTTGCGAAAGAGCTCCAACAAGAGTGGTAACAATATACCTGTCCCCCAAAGAACCAATTAATCCATGTCTGCCATATACATCTTACTCATCTCTGGGCCACACCTAATGAGGGACTCCGTAAGTGACTGAATTTCCCTAAATGGTTAAATGCTCTAAATTTTTCCGCAGAGTGAGGGAGGAAAGCAAGCAAAGCTTTGTGCATCAGCCACAGGGGTCCTCTCACGTAGCCACGAGGGCAACAGTGACACAGCTTCCAAACCCTGACTTCCACAACAGAGTAACAGCCCTGATGGTGCTGACCACCCTCGGCTGCTTTTCCTTCTCCAACCTCTGTGTTGTGTGTCATCGGGTGAAGGCCCTGTCTCATCTAAAACTAGGAAGACAGCCATTCATTAAAAAAAAAAAAAAAAAAAGGCTGACTGAACAACCGAATGTGATACTACGAGGACGTCCTGTGAACACAGGGGTCCTCAGTGGCAGCTGAAACCACCGCCCTGCGCGCAGGACGGCGACAGCTCCGTGGGGCTCCCCGTGCCTGTCCTCCGCACCGCGCCGGGCTCGCTGCCTTAGGAGCCGGGGGAAACGTCTCCACACCATCCTCCCCATCGCATACAGGGGTGTTTAAACCCATCTACAGGCAGCCAGGCCCGGTCGGGGAGGCGGCAAGGGAACGAGGCGCGTCACCTGGTTGTTGAGAAAGGCTTCGGCCTGCTTGGTGTCCCGGAGGAACTGCTGGTAGGCGTGGGACTGCGAGAGGAGACTCTGCCGGTTCTCCCACATCTTGTGGAGCTCGTTCCACCCGGTGTCCAAGGCCTGCAGCCGCTGCCGCAGGAACATGTACTGGGCGTCGGTCTGGCCCTGGGTGACCATCTCGCCCATGTCCCTCATCTTCTGGTAGTCCTCCTCGTAGTTGTCGATCTCGTTTTTGATGTTCTCGTGCTGCGTGAGAAGCTTCTCCGCCTCGGTCAGGGTGTTGGGCATGTCTTCCGAGGCGATGGCCGTCTGGGTCCGGGAGAGCCAGGACTGGAAGTCGTCCAGGTCCCGCAGGAACTGCTGCAGCTTGCTGGCCTCGCCCAGGGAGGCCTCGCGGTTCTTCAGGGTGGTCTTCATCTCCTCCCACACGTCGCTGATCTCGGCCAGCCGGGACAGGATGGCCTGCGCCTGGTCGGGGTGCTCCGACTCCAGCTTCTCCGCCTCCTTCTGCAGGTCGCTCAGCTTCGCCTCGATGGCCACCAGGTCCCGCTCCATGCCGGTCAGCTTGCGCTGCAGGGCCATGACGCCGGCCAGGTCGTTGCCCAGGTCCTGGGTGGACTCGATCACCTTGGTCTTTTCCCGAATCCAGGACTTGGTTTCGTTGCACTCGAGGTGGTAGTTCTGTATGCTCAGGGCGGACAGGAGGGCGTCCTTCTTCCTGTCGACCAGCTCTCTGAACTGGCTCCACCTGTGGGCGCGGGAGCAGAGGGAGCGGCGTGAGGACCACGCTGGCAGCACATGACTGAACGGCATTAACAGTGATGGTCACAGCTGCCCTTTCCCCTCCACCTCTGCTCTGACTGCATGCTTTTGGGAAAATCATCTCACTCAGCAGATGGACATCAAATGTTATCCAAATAGCTCAGAGATGCGATGTGAGCTGGAAAAAGCCTGGCAGGACGAGGGCTCGTGATAGAGCTCCAGCATGAGCCGTGACAACATACCTGTCCCCCAAAGAGTCAATTAACCCCTGTCTGCCATACACATCTCACTCATCTCTGAGCCACACCCAAGGAACGTTTTCCAAACCCAATACTTGACAGTGACCTTCAGACCTGAGGCCCATCCACCACCACAACCTATTCAAACGTGTTTACTCAACAGAAAGATTAGACCGACACAAAGGTCTACCTTGATGATCGGGGCTTTCATTGGCCAATTATGTCTCAAACACGCCTAAATCTTGTTCCAGAAACTGTTTTAAGAGGGACAGCACAGGAGCCTCCTTGAGGCCTCACCAAGGCCCTAACTTCTGATGTGGGGAGGGGCAGGCGCCAGGGTGCTCTGAATGACATCACCCAAAACACACGTCTTGCAAAATGAGGGTATGTCGAAAGGCAGGTGCCAACGCGGTGACATCAGCACCACAATGCCACTGACCCCAATACAGGAAGTTCCTCACAGCAAGGCTCACTCAGCAAGGGGCCGCAGCCTCCCTGCCCCGCACACCCGAGCCCCGCACCGCTGGCCTCACGCTCACCTCGTGTTCAGTTTGTCCTGCTGGGCTTTGATCTCCTTCTCACTCGGGTGGCCGCTGTGCATCAGCTGCCGTGCAATCTGGTTGACCACTGCGACCCGGGAAGCTTGGTTGTTCATTTCCGGCTCCAGGCTCTCGAACCTGAAAGGCAGTTCGAGAGGGTAGTCACTCCTTTGGTGACGACTGGTAGCGCGAGGCAGGCTGGCGCCCCAGCGCCCCACCCCTCACCTGTGCTGGATGACCTCCAGGTCCTCGAGCTTCTCTGGGATTTGCATGTTGTTGAGCCACTGCTCCTTCTCGTCGATCCAGAGCTCGCAGGCGTCGGCCTCGCTGAACATCTTGTACAGGGCCAGGGTGTCCTGCAGCGCCTGCTTCCTCAGCCGCGTCAGCTCCGCCACCTCCTTGTAGCGCTCCTCGATGCCGGACAGCCGGCCCCGGACCTCCGGGGACTCGGCGTGCTCCTGCGGGAGGGCACCGGCCTGCTCGTGCAGCGTGTCGATGGTGGGCCTGTAGTTGGCGATCTCCTCCGCCACGTCCTTGTGCTTCCGGACCAGGGACTGGGTGGAGTACTCGTCGTGGCCCACGTCGTTGCTGGAGACGATCTTGAGAATGTCCAGCATCCACGCGTCGATGTCGTCGGCGTCGGCCTGGAACTGGTGCAGCAGCGAGGCCTCCTCCAGGCGCTTCTTCCGGATGGCGGAGAGCTGCTCCAGGTGGGCCCACTGCTCCCGGATGTAGATGATCCTCTCCCGGATCTTCTCGGACCCGAAGTGCTCCTCGGCGATCATGTCTTCGCCTTCCTTGATGGCCTGCTCGAAGTGGCCGCTGCGGCCGCTCATCTCATCCTCGAAGGCCCGGTGCTTGCTGAGCAGGCGCATGACGCTGGTCAGGTCCTTCCCGTAGTCGTCGGAGGACAGGATCTTCTCCTTCTCCCGTATCCAGCCTTCCTCCTCGGCCATCTCCCAGAAGAACTTCCAGAGGCGACGGGACTCTTCCAGGCGGGCCCGGCGCTCCGCCGCCAGCTGGCAAAGCTCTTGGTAACAGAACTCCATGTGGGCCACTCGGTCTCGGATCACCTGGGGGTCGCAAGGCTTGTAGCCTGTTGAACGCCAAGGAAGGAATGGGTGTGCAACAGAGGTTAGCACAGGGTCCTGCTCGTTTGCAGGCAGTAAGCTACACCCCATGTCCTTGCTACTAGGTTAGCAGGGCTAATGCTATGAGGCCACAGAGCACCTTCTAAGGTCTTGACGGGAACTGGCAAGAGGGGCAATGGTGAATTAAGAGCACGCACACCAGGTTGCTGGTGCACAGCCATATCAAGTGTGGTCTGGCAAAGTCTCGCTGCCAAGCATCAAGCCATTCAAAACCAAGAGCACTTGAGTATTTAAGGAAAAGACATGCCCAACTGAGAAAAGCAAGACAGAGTTAAAGGGCTCAGATGGCTACCCCACGGACTCTCATGTATCCACCACAGTCCAAGCATGTCAAACTCGTGGCCTGAGGCCCGCCGTAACTTCCAAAGCCCCGTTGCCACACAGAATTTATCTGCTTCTACAAAGGTGGGACTCAGGTGACTAGGAGGTAACGTGTGGAATGGTCCATCCTCACCTTCCCCATCCGTTGCAAACTTCTGGGCGGAGGCATTGACACCTCTCACCCGCTCTGCCTGGATGCCGATGTCGGCTTCCACCAGGGCGTGCTTCTGTAACAGGTCTTCCACGCCGAGCAAGTGTTTGCCGTAGTCTTGAGATAATAATAGCACCTGCACACAAGAGGTAACAGACAGGACACCAGTGAATACAACCTTGACTTCAGCATCTTGCAATCTTCAAGCAAGCTGAGAGCCAGCTGCCAAGCCGCACCCTCCCCGGGGCCAGCTGTCCTCCCCATGTCCTTAGGGGAAGAAGATGATGAGCAACTAGAACACTCTTCCCACGGCCCTTCTCTGGCTCTGCAGAGTGGGCAGTTAGACAAGGGGCACAGCGCATGCTGGGGCTTAGGGGTGGGTCCCAGAAAAGAGAGGCCTCACGGGATCAGCTCCGGCCTCCTTGCAGCCGAGTTTTACCTTCATTTCGTCCATCCAGTCCATAATGTAGAGCATTTCCTGGAATATCTTCTGCAGCCCCAGGTTCATCTCAAGACGCTGCCTCCGGGCCCGGAGCAGTTCCAGCAGGTACTCCCAGAGCCGGATGACATTGTCTTTCCTCGCTGTGATGCGCTTGATGTCATGGTAGTTCTCCGCCTCCAGCTCCCTGGCCACGGCAACCACGGCCTGCACACGCTCCTCGTATGCGGCAATGTCTGTCTCAATGGCCTCATGCTTTTTCGTGGCGGCCTCAACTGCTGGAAGGTCAAATCCAAAGTTGTCCTACAGAGAAAGGGAATGAAAAAGCCCTCTGATTGGAACAAAGAAACAGAACAGGGGTGGAATCCTGAGCGCACGTTCGTCTTTGGTGGTCTTAAAGCTAAACACCACCCCTTGAGGTTCCCCCCACAACCCTGGGGCTGGTCTCTGCCTTCCCCAGGACGCTTAAAACTCCACGCTTGCTCTCAGACGCTCCCTCCCCAAAGCTAATCAGCACCATCTCAATTACAAAGGGGTCCAACTCGTTTCTAGCACCTGGCTTAACGTGCCTGGAGCAGGTGATCGCTTACGTGGAGGCAAGCAGAAAAGAAGGGCATTTGTATTATTTCATGACCCATCTGACTGCCTTGAAAGACGAGTTGGTCAAAGATCGAGGAAAAGAGGGAATTTTTTTAATTACATAAATGTGACCAGTTCACACACACTCACTGGCTCTAAACAAACTGCTTGAGCTGCTTCCAGCTCGGTAAAAAGTTGGATAAACAGAAGAGACAGTGTATTATAAAGTATAAACATCCCCTTCGCGGGAAGTGGGCAGAGACCTGCCAGCTACTTCAGATACGGGTGCTGACAAGCAGCCGCCCAGCGGCCCTGGGTACAGCCTACATTTCTAGAGGAGCCCCGGGCAGTTTCTCGAGTAATTCGGGAGCAGAACCTGAGACACCAGGCGCTGGTTTTCGCTCAGCCAGGTCTCCCTCATAGCTGCCTTGCGATCGAATCTGCGGGCGAGCTGTTCCAGTTTCTCCTGGCGGATGAGCTCGTTCCGCAGGGCCAGTTCTCTCTCGTGTTCCGCCTTTTCCAGTCTTTCCCAGGCCTACGGAAGTGAAAAAGAACGGTTTCCTGCCATGTCCAAGGCACTTTCCTTGGCTCCAGTCAGCAGCTAGCAGTATTTCTCCAAGAGACCCAAGGACGTAGAAGGGAAGTCCCGTTCCCATCCTCACTGCCTCTGGAGCCTTGAGAAAAAAAGCAGTTTCCTCTCAGTTTAGCCTCATGGGAACACTCTCCCTTATCTAAATCTACAGTCCTGTGTTGTTCTTGGAAAACAAAACACTGTAGATATGGAGCAAGTCAACTAACTAAATAATAAATCTTACTTTAACTGAGAGGAAACAAAGTACTTATTTTCAACAGCTCTGATCATATAAAAAAGATAAATGATTTTTCTCTGAAAGAAATCTTATTATGACTCTCTCATTCACCCCGTCCTGAGCCACTGTTTTTTATTCACACGTCTATGTATTTCCCTCCCAAAATCCTTACTGACTGTACACATTAAATTCATTTCTATGAGATACATCTTACTTCATGACATTTTTTAAAATTCCAATTAAAAGACTCTAAATGGGTACAACTGACCAAAGTTCTAGATTTTTCAAACTTGTACTTGGAAATATGCTTCCTGTGAAATTCTCTAATTGCAGACACAACAGGACATGATAATGGAAGTCATTTAATAGCTTCTCTGACAGAGGAGCCAGCCCCAACCTCCAGGGATTCCAGATACATGACATAAGGTTTTGTGTTCTCCATTCCCCAATTTAAAGATGTTTGAGTCAACTGCCTCTGACAGACGAGTAACAAGTTCAACAGGCAGAACCCAAGCCGGTTTGATAAAATCTAACACTCTCCCCAAACCTCCAACAGACCCGCCCGCGCAAGTATCCCCTGAGCCTCTGCGATACCCGAGCAACACCTGCCCCTAATTCCACAGGCAGAGACGGACCCTTTCAGCCAATCAAGACCGAGCAACAGAACCAGGAACAGAACCGGGACTCTACAGGACGGGCCCAAGCAGGACCAGAGGGAGGGGTTTACCTTGTTAATGTCAGAGATGAGCTTCCCCTCCCGGGGCATGTAGACCTTCTGATTGTTGGCCCTCATCTTGCTCTGAATCGTGAAAAGCAGCACTTCCAAGTTCCCCTTCTCCGTAAATCTAAGCACAGAAAACAACCACCGTAAACATTATTTATTATTATTTTGTTCAATCCAAGGGGAAATATTAATTTGCTTCTGGCGAAAGAACCATTTCACAGAGCCAGGCGATTTAAAAAGCCATTTATCTGTGGTCTGATTTATGTGAGACGCATGTTAGAGAAACCAGAGTGGGTTAGTTTTGGGGTATTTCAGACCTCAAAGTGTGCCCAACTGTGGAAATTTTTTGTGTGATTGGTTGTTTGTTGTTTCTGAGATTTATATTTAGGAGCATGCAATAGCATTCTTTTATTAATCACCTCATTCAAGGTTTAGACCAAGCATGTCAAATGTGCAGCCCGCCGGCCGAGAGTCTGACATGCTTGGTTTAGACCAGCAGTCGCCAACCGGCGGTCCATGGACCATTGGTGGTCTACGAGGTCTGAAAGGTTGCTGACCGCTGGTTTAGACCATAAGTCCTGGGCTTACTTCATTCGGAGTGCACAGCTGAATGCATTCAGCAACAATTAGTTCATATGACTACCGGTAAATGGGTTTTAGAGACCTCAGCAAGGAATCCACAACTGAGTGGAGTTTCAGAAAAAGGAGGAAAAACTTTCCAACTGTAAGTAAAGAGATAAGGTACCCAATCCTTATTTCTTAAAAAGATGTGGAAAATCAAATTTTGGGGGACAGTAAAATGATTGTCTGTCTCTCTCCAACACAACGTGAATATTTACACATTTTGCTACGGATCTATTAGTGGGCCTGATTATGGATTACTTCCTCACACCCAACTGGAATCATAGTACACAACATACACACAACTGCTACTTCTCTGAAATCCAAAAAATACGGAATTCTGAAATACATCAGGCACCAGAGTTTTGGATAAGAAACTGGAGACCTGCACAATTTCTTCAGAGTCTCAATCTATCCGTGGCACAATCTACTGGAAAGGGCTCACAGAGCAACACAGATCAGATGAAAGGAGTAGCATTCGCTAAGGGGAGAGGCGTTCACTCAGAGACGAGACCGTGCAAGTCAGAAAACGGGGGTCTGTGACTGCAGCGAGCTCTCCCCCACACTAATGGCAGTGCATCCCAATCTGCATCGTACTTGGGTGGTTTCTCCACAGTGCGGTACGTGTTGAATGCCTGAAGCTGTTGTTGAACCCCAACCAATGAATTGGCAAATTTGCGGTTGTTCAAAATAATGATGGTTTGTTCAATCCACTCCAGGAGGTCGGAGGCAAGCGATTCATACTTTTCAATCATTTTTTCTGTTTCAATAGCATTGTCAAGCACCTGTAAGGAGGAGTTAGAAAGATGGAAGACGGCGTTATCACGACAGGAGGAAAACGTGAGGGCACCCCTCTATGAGCACAGGCACACTCAGTCAGGGTCCTAGGCTACTCCGCTCTGAGCACTTGAACCTTGAGGAACTGTTTAATAGGCACTCAGACTGTGACCATTACTTGTGAGCAGTGACATCTTAACTCAAGTGGAATTGGCTCTGGCACTCCCAGCCCCCGGCACAGGGTTTAAGAGTCCGAATGACTCCTGCTGCCTGAGCTCCCAAATCTCTAGAGAAGCACAAAGGGCTCTATTGTGCGTGGCCCTGGCCCACGAACGTCCATGAACTTTCCATTCCTACTGCACTGAGAAGACAAGGTCATCTGGCCTGAGGTGTTCTGAAATACGTGGCAGGCAAACGAGAAATAAAAAGCGTAATACTGAGGCCTGTTCAATGGTGGGAAGGAGGACTTCAGGCCCATGACCTCAGCCGGCTCAAGCAGATTTTCAATGCCCAATTTTCTGGTAAGGTCAGGGGAGGTATGTTTCCGGGTCTGAGATGCCCCCTCACATCCTTTCCTAAATATTTTAGCCACCACTCCTCCCACCGTGGGATGCTGCCTACTCCCCTGCCATTCGGACAGCCTTCCCAAACTGCTCCTGGCTACGTTTATGCGTTCATGGGAGGGCAAGGAGCTCGGTGGCAGGCAGTCCATTAAGATGTGAACCTTAATTAGGTCTCACAACATATAAAACTGGTGTGAGCTCACCTTTCCAATTCGTTTTCCTTCAACAGCCAAGGCCTTCATCTTAGAGAAGTAGTGGTAATAGGTCACCACGTAAGTGATGATGGATTTCTCGTCAGGGTGGTCCACACTGATATCTGTAACCGAGGGGAAGAGTCCCTTCAGTACTGTGTTCACGGGGCTGCCACTCAAGCAGCAAGAACACCCTGGAGCAAGTGGTCAACACTGAGCAGGCCAGTGTCTTCGTTTTCTGTACCTGAGAGTTATAGTTATGCCTTCCATCCATTGACGGTGTATCAGGTTTCCACTATTGCTAAGCGCTATTCTAGACGTTTCTAAATCTAGAGACTAATTCTTCTCAGGCACTATATATCTACACCAAACTGGACTCTTCACCACACACCCCAGAATTCCCATTGTCCTTTCCTTTACTCTCAACTTTCCTTTGCCCGAAATGGCCTTCCACACTCCATCACCTTCTTCCTAGTCTTTCATGATCCAACTGAAAAGTTACCATTCCACCATAGCTAGTTCTAATCCCTACAGCCAGAATTACTGTCTCTCTCTTTTCTCCTAAGAACTTCGTTTATATGGTCACCCATAATACTTTCCGCCCGGCACTATAACTATTTATGCACGTTTTATGTGTCTTGTTAAGACTGAGTCCCTGAGGATAGGAACTCTGTCTTGTAAGGCCTGTGCTCATCATTCCACCTCCCAAACTGCTAGTGTGTTGCTTTGTTTGTGATCAACAAATATTGAGAGAGGGCCCTAGCCGGTTTGGCTCAGTGGATAGAGCATCGGCCTGCGGACTGAAGGGTCCCCGGTTCGATTCCGGTCAAGGGTACGTGCCCGGGTTGCGGGCTCGATCCCTAGTAGCGAGTATGCAGGAGGCAGCCAATCAATGATTCTCTCTCATCATTGATGTTTCTACTTCTCTCCCCCTCATCCTTCCTCTCCGAAATCAATAAAAATATATTTTAAACAATTGAGAGAGGGAGCAAAGGAGTAAAGATGGCAGTGAGTGAACAAGTCTTCCCGGTTTGGCATTACTGAGTGAAGTACTCAACTCGGATAGACCAAGAGGAGAACGCAGAGGATGTCTCTTAATGGATCAGGCTCTTTTTCAGTGTACATTCACACATGCGCCCTCACTTCTATCACTGGCAGCCCTGCGTGAGACAGGGTTGTTTCTCTTACTCAAGGATGAGAACACGAGGGTCCAGAGCTCGATTGAAAACTCCCTGCCCAGTGTCACCGAGGCAGCCAATGACACTGGGAGCCGGAAACACACCTACTGATCCCCCCACCAGGACCCCCTGTGACCAACTCCTGCGTCTGCTCAGTCCCATCAGTGTGTGCTCCAAGGAGAGCAAATTGGAGGAAAACAAGAGAAAAATGTCGGTCGTGTATGCAATTCAATAAACACAAAATATTGACATAACCGGGAAGGAGTGAGCAGACAGAACCTTTCCTTAAACTTACCTACATTTTAACCAAAGGCTCTCTTCTCCGGGTCTACTAATGAAAGTAAGGACAACTAACAATCAAGCTCAAACCCACAGGATAAGTGACCTCACATCCACTGCCATTTTCAGTCCCTTGTTTTGTAATCCGGGGATCACACTCCCCTTTTCATACTGGGTACTGATTAGAAAGATTAACTAATGAGCAAGTTATTAAAAAGATTTTGTCATAGTGGTTGCAAAAATAAAGGGTTCTTTATCAAAGAGCTAGATAGCTGAGGAAGAATGGCTTCCCATAGGAAGGTAGGGGTTAAGTATGAAGATTTATCACAGCCCAAGGAATGTTAGTTTTCTGTTTATATTGAGAAGTCATTTAACGGGCTAGCACGAAGATAATTTTATCTCAGCTTCCTGTAGTGAACATATCAGTGAATCTGATGCACTGGAAAAAAAGCAAGAAGCCAGCTTGGCAGCCTCATGACCTCAATGTGCCCTTGGGGAGTTAAACTTCCTGTTCTATATTTATAAGAACTTTAAACTTTCACTCACATACAGTTTCCTCTCGCTAATACTTGCTCACAGTGAGGAGGATCTGAAAAGCTTCAGCACTACAAAAAAAAAATCCTCTTATGTTTCTCAAAACTGAAAAAAAGTGCCCATGATAACTCATGCTAAAAACAAGCCTCGAATTAGGGTTTTGTTAAGCAAGGGGAACTACAAGCTGGGGAGCTGCCCCCACACAGGTGGACTCCACGTCACCTTTGGGTCTGTCTTTGGGGCTTGCTGCGGGGACTCACAGAGCAGAAGGATCAAGTCCACCCAGAGAATGTGATTCCGTGCCTCCCAGCAGCCACTGGGAGGGGACTGTTAGTGTTACGCCTTCTTCCACCCGCATGCTCCCCTTGCCTGATGCACCTTCCTCATTTACGCTTTTGCTCATCAGCAAACACTGCACAGCCTAACAAGGGCCCTGCCCTCAATCTCCACGCACTCCATCCCATGCTGCTTGCTGCCCTGGGGTGAAAGCCAGCTACCAACCAATATTCCCTGGAGCCTATGGCAGGTGCTGTTCCTGAGCACAGCTGCTGACCACTGCCTGCTGAATACCCTCTAAAAAGTTTGACCTGTTGGACCCCACCCACTTTTGCGCTGGTATTTCCTATTGTCACTCTAAATGCCATTCCCAGTGAACTGCTGGTCCCCAAAGCATGCCTTCCTCACCCCTTGCTCACGCAAGTCCCTCTGCCTGGCATGCCCTCTCCTTCAGAACATGTTTAAATCACACTCATTTTTCAAGGCCTTTTCAAGTGTAATCCTTTGCACAAATCCTCGAGTAATTCTCACAGCAAAATTGAGCTCCTCTCCCTTGGATAATTCTCAAAGCACATTGTACAAATAAAACAGATACAAGGCAGACCTTGTATTAACCCCTCAGTGCTAGAGACACTGAAGGTCCCACCTGTTATCCCGAGCCCTTACCTTCAGGATCCAGCAGTTTGGTGAGGCCAAGGTGCTGCTCTGCCAGGTTAAATGCATTCTGCAGGTTGTAGTGTGCGTTGGACTTCTTTAGCTTGTCAAAATCTATCAGGTCAGGCCTATGTGGAACGACAACGGAACACGACAAAAACCACGGCTTGCAAACACATTCTGTGGCCAGTTAGACATGGTTATTACTCCCAGAGTGTTCAAGTCACCACTCAGGGGAGTAAAACTCTAGGATATTATTCAACCATCAATGAATGAAACCTGATTTTTTAAAATAAAGTCTCCCAAGTTCATTAGGAGAACTGACGAGAGACAATGAGAGAACTCGTCTATTTGGTTTAGGAGACTTTACATATTCTCTCACATTTTCCTCACATGGAATGCAGGAATTTCCACTGTAATGCAACATCAAAGGCAATGGGTATGAGGATCCAACGTCCCCCAGATCTGCTATAGAAGAAGGTACACATTCCACCCCCGAAGTGTTTACCGGTGTTTGTGTATCAGTGCATTGAAGGCCATGCCGTCCCTCCAGCTGGTGGTGAAGTTGTGAATGTTGACGTTGGGGTACCTGGCAAAGAAAAAGCACAAGACAAAAACAACAGACTTATCATATATAGGTTTTCCTCCCTGAAAAACTTCATGTTTGAAATCTACCCCTACTCAATCAGCCATTCTACACCATCTTGATTATTTATAACTCCATATCTGTAGTTGATTAAAGGTTCATCTCTAACTTGATCCCCTTTATGGTGTCCACACTTATTGTTGATCATAGCCATTACAGATACATCTGTCCTCCAAGCAGTCCCGACAGTAATTCTCCACTTAACCTGGTACATAATCGGTTCTCAGCAAGTACCTAGGAGCCACGGCAGTTTCAGTGAGCAACAAAAAAGATGGGGTTCTCTAAAAAAATACTGACACCGAAATTTCAATGAAAGAATACACGGAAGGAAAACTGGGGCAATAATGTACAAAGAGTACTCCTATGGTTACTGCACAAAACTCCCCCGAAGCAGCAAAAATAAAAGGGAGGAGAAAACCCACAACTGGTGTTGTGGTTTTTTTTTGTTAAATATCATGATGTGATTCCTAAACATAGTTTCAGGGTTTTAAAATTCAAGATATACTGCCCTCTGGAGCTTCCTTAATAAAGAGATGGTGGCGATGAGAGGTCCAGAATATAAATCAGAACTCCTTCCACCATGCTGAGAGCCAGCTGAAAGGTCAGCCTATCAACCACTCGCCAGTTAACAAGACCTCTCAGTGGAGGCGGTGGGGGGGACACCTGTCAGCACCTTGGAAGTGACGACCGCATGGAACTCGGCCTGGGCCACGGGCCGGACTCTGGGCTCACACTCACCCAGCTGTCTTCATCTGGCACCACAGCAGCAACGCATCCTTGGCAGATTTCTTCTCCTTGTTGTCTTCCGTTTCCACACTGATATCCTGGATCTAAGATTTACAAGGAAACATCAGACGGACAGATGGGTCAGCTGCCCAACGACAGCCTCGAAGAGCTGGTCTGCATGTACATGAAGAGGAAACTGTGGATCAAAGCCCAGCCCTGCAGCCCACCTCCTCTGACAGCTGCTTTCTGAAGCCAGGGTTCACCTCCCAGAACACCAGCCAGACTAGATTGCCCACTTTGCACTGAGATAAGATGGAAGCAGAGGCAAGTTACTTGCATGACCTCCTATTAGGGGTCATGTCCACCTTCAAGCTAGCCCATCGTTCCAACCAGAAGCCAGCACAGTGATTCATATGGTACACCTTGAACCTCATCAGACCCCAGAAAACCATTATGTTCAGTGTTTCATAACCAAACATTTTTTCACACCAGGTGTGCCCTTCATGGATGAGGACGGTGTGTGCATCACTGGCTGAGGGCTGACCCAACCTCGCAGAGAGAGCACGCACTGAAATGCTGTGCTTCCACGTCTGTGTCCCCTCCAAATTCTTACGCTGAAATCCTAGCCCTCAAACGTGATAGTGTTTGTAGGTGGGACCTTTGGGGGTGATTAAGTTGTGAGAGGGACTGGGTAAGAGGCTGCAGAGATCCACGCCCCTTCCACCATGTCAGGACAAGACATGTGCGATCTGGGATAGGACCTCACCCGACGTACAGCCTCCAGAATGGAGAAGTAAATTCCTACTGTGTCTAAGCTACTCCGTCTGTGGTATTTTGTTATGTCAGCCCCGATGGTCTAAGACAGTCAGTGAATACATAATGTAAAGGCGACCCTGCTGTAGAGCCTAAGACCATCGGAAAACACAGATATTTACATTATGATTCATAACAGTAGCAAAATTACAGTTATGAAGTAGCAACGAAAATAGTTTTATGGTTGGGGGTCACCACAACATGAGGAACTGTATTAAAGGGTCGCGGCATTAGAAAGGTGGAGAACCACTGCTCAAGAAGCAGTCTATCCCCTCTGGAATGAAGACAGCTGCCTGTTCGGACTAGGCCCGTGGTCGGCAAACTGCGGCTCATGAGCCACATGCGGCTCTTTGGCCCCTTGAGTGTGGCTCTTCCACAAAATACCACGGCCTGGGCGAGTCTATTTTGAAGAAGTGGAGTTAGAAGAAGTTTAAGTTTAAAAAATTTGGCTCTCAAAAGAAATTTCAATCGTTGTACTGTTGATATTTGGCTCTGTTGACTAGGCCAGTGGTCGGCAAACTGCGGCTCGCAAGCCACATGCGGCTCTTTGGCCCCTTGAGTGTTCTAATGCCACTTCTTCAAAATAGACTCGCCCAGGCCGAAAACCAACTTCGCATGGGCCATGAAGTTTCAATCGCACTGTACGTGCGTGCCCACACGTGGTATTTTGTGGAAGAGCCACACTCAAGGGGCCAAGAGCCGCATATGGCTCGTGAGCCGCGGTTTGCCGACCATTGGACTAGGCAAACGCAAAGACTTTCATTCCAGTTTCCCACACCATCTTTTACTCTCTCTCTTTTTTTGTTCATCCTTACCTGAGGACATTTTTTCCATAGATTTTTAGAGAGAGTGGCAGGGAGGGAAGGGGAAGAGAGGGAGAGAATGAGATGGGGAGAGAGAAACACTGATGTGAGACACATCTCGGACTTGAGGATCAAACCTGCAACCCAGGTATGTGCCCTTGACAAGGAATAGAACCTGAGACCCGTGGAGCCAACACTCTAACCACTGAGCAACACTGGCCAGGGCCATCTTTTACTCTCTTCCTCATTCCCAAGCTCCTAAAGCCCTTTCTTTGCCTCTTATAACTTGTCATCATCAGTAGTTCCTGGATTACCTACTAAGTACAGACAGGGCAGGCCATACGCTGGGAGCCCGGGGGACAGGGACACACACACACACACACTCACACACACTCACACTCACACACACTCACAGGGAACATAAGACAAATCTGTATATTCAGGAGCTGGGAGAAGAGAGATCTTTGTAAACAGGCGGGGAAGCTTCAGAGGAGGCAGGACGTGAGCTGGCCCCTGGCTGATGCAGAATCAATACATACAGGGTGTGGCAAAAGTAGGTTTACTGTGTTCACATGGAAAGTGATAGAATAAATAATTAATAAATAAAATAAAATAAAATAAAAACTGTGTTGTGTGTGCTCACAACTCTAGACCTACTTCTGCCCCACCCTGTATTTGTGGAATGGGTGCTGATTTAATAAAGCTGGGTTTGTAAGACACCAAGGATGCAGCCCAAGCAGTGACATCTGCAGCCTCTATTTCCTGCCTCAAAGAAAAGAGAGAAAGTACCTATCAGCATTTACAAGTTCAAGTACAGAAAAGGGCCAGCTGTCAGGAAGCTAGTCAGTGACTCAACCCAATTCACGCTAACAATCCTGGAAAGGGCTGCGTTTGCCAGCTCACCAACATGGGCACTGCCCGGGCGTGGCAAGGCCGCCATCAGATGCCCTTCCAGGCTCTGACTACGACAGGAAGAAGCAACAGAAACACAACTATTTTACTCTGCAAAACTCAAGTCAGGCTCCAAGAGTGTCCAGCTGATTTCACCTGTTGGCCTAAAACCAAGAGCAGTATTTAGTGAGCTTAATGACATTCACTCCATTTTTAAATCATTCTGAAATTAAATGACAGAAGCCTACATAAGAGCTATTTAAAAATGAAATCGTTGGTGGTTGTAATTAACTCCATTAACGACTGATGCTGCCATCTTCCACAGGGGTTCCCTCCTTAGCCCTGCTTGCTTAGGAGCACTAGGGCTGGGGCAGGGGATCTGAATTAGTCAGAGGACTAGCCGGGGGGGGGCTGGGGAACCACCCTGAAGGGCGTTTCTTTGTCCGGCTCAGCCCCCACCCCCTCTGCCCACATACACACCAGACACTGTTAACTCAGCCCAATCCCAGGGGAAACAAGAAGGAAAAGGACTGGTTACAGGGTGGCCTCAGAGTTTTCCTAAGAAGACAAAGACAGCTACAATGTGATTTTTGTTTTTGCCTTTTAGTGAGATTTTCATTTATCAGAAATATCAATCAGACTTTATCAAAGGGGCGGAACAGGAAGGTGCAGAGAACACCTCGAGGAGGAGACAGGCCTGTCAGGATATCTGTTTGCAGAGTAACCTGACGCTATGGTAAGAAGTGTTTCCTGAAGAGCGGGAGCGGGAGCGTGAAGCATCTCCAGGAGGAAGGGCCAGCAATCGGCAGGAGGTGCCGCACAGCCGCACAGTCTGCACAGCCGCACAGTCTCCAGAGCCGCGGAGCTCTCCCCTAGGGGGCCACGCCTGCGCTGCAGCCCAGCCTGCCGGCCCTGTGATCCTGGGCGAGGCTCCGCCCTTTCCTCAGCAGGGAAGGAAATGGACCAGGTGACCTTAATGCCTCTGGCTCAGAGTATTTCTATATTTGAAGTCCTTCCCTGGACTACACAAACCCACAACATGCTTATAAACCCACACAAGCCTAAAGCTTTTTGCACATCCCCCTGAACACGGCTTCCTCACATCCAAAGGAGAATGGAGGTGAAAATGAAAGCCCACACACGTGCCATAATCCTAAACAGCTTCTCCTAAAAATATTCTACGATACTGTGGAAGGCAGTTAGACATGTGCAGAGCAAGGACGATGGGCCAGGAATAGAGGCCACTAGGGTAGAACACACCCCAGGTGTCTAGCAAAGGACAATTGTAGGGTGTGACTTCATCCCCAGGATGACTTTTCCTCCCTTAGCATATCGCTGGCCTTGCTGTCTGGGCCCCCTGACCTTTCCGCCCTAGAGATTAACATCTAGGCCTCAACTGTACTCCAGCTCTAGGCCCAGAAAAGCAGCAAAACCAGACAAGCAAAGGCCCTGGCTGACCTCAGGACCAGCTGTATTGAATAATGAACCCCTGTACCCTGGTGCCAACCAACCAATCATGGTTATCCCAACCCTGAAAGGACACACCTGAAAAGCTGCTGAATATTCTATTGAGATCTTCCACTGGGACACCCCCTAAAATCTCCACCTTTAAAATCTTTAGGACACTAAAGGACTCGAATGCATGCATATGAGCATAACCAATGGACACAGACAGTAGGGGGGTGAGGGCATGTGCTGGGGAGAGGGAATGGCTGGGGAGAGGTCAATGGGGGGAAAAGGAGACATATGTAATACTTTGAACAATGAAGAATTTCAATTAAAAACAAAACAAAACAAAAAACCTTTAGGACAGAGGACCCAGCATCTCTCCCTCCCCAGAGGAGGCCAGAGCCTCTCCCTTCCTCCTCTCCCTCCCCCAGGCACGTTACCATTGCTTTCCTCACTCCCAAGCTCCAAACGTCCTTCCTTTGCCTCAGTAACTTGTTCCCTAAGCCCATTTCTGCTACAAATCACTTCTTCTATCTCTGGGATTTTCCAAATAAATGTTCTCTGATAGTTTGAGTCTTGGCTCTGAATTCTTTCCTAGCCAGAACCCAAGTACCAAGGTTGCTGAACCCAGGTCCGGTCTGACCCTCGTCTACCACCTGCTCTCACAGCCCCCAACAACACTTGTCTGATTATCTGGTGACGTTCAGGCAGCCTAGTGCTAGTAACTGAGCATCAACTGCATCTTACACCTTTGCTCCTGAAAGCTGAGCAGCAGACACCAGACGTTTAGAGTAGGTGCCGGTGAAGTGGTGGGCGGGGATGCGGCTCTGAACCCACTTATCTGAGGGGAGAACCAAGACTTTCAGGGCCCAGCAAAACTGAGGGAGGTGTGGGAGCTGTGCCCACAGGGCAGCTGGATGTGACACACAGCCCCGCACACCTGACCCTGAGCTGCCATTTCAACCTGGTCTTCCTGGCCCCTCTGGAACGGGAGGCCAGCTTCGCAAGATGCTTGCACCCGAGAGGAAGGCAGAACCCCTCCGCCAAGCCTCTTACCTGGAAGCGCAGGATGATGGTCCAGATGAGGCCCAGGGTCAGCCGGTGGTTCCCATCCACGATGTCGTGGGACCCCATGTTCTCAAGGTGGACTCTCTGCTCCTTCAGGAACTGGAGGGCCTTGTCCACGTTCTCCAGACAGTGGATGCGCATTCGCCCCTTGGTGGGTTTAGGCTAGAAATGGGTGAGCAGAAGGTGGAAAATCACCCAACGGGTACAGGCAGGCCCGGATCTCCTGCCCATTCATGCCGCACGCTCCTACCCAAACCAAAGCATTAATAGCCAAGTGTGCTTGTTCAGTCCTAGGACAGTATTTAGCTAAAAGCCTCTAAAGAGAAAAGTTTACTTAAGGGATGGTAACCGATCACTCTTTGGAAGTTTGTTTAATCCTGGAAGCGACACAATTTACAAATGCCTGAAGAAACTGGAAGTTTAGAGAAAAACGGATCCCGTTTTCATCAACTTTCAGAGGTTCTGCTGCCATCCACACAGCCTTCTGCAGATGTGTTTAAATCTGAGGATTTAATGGCTGCTTTACCCTAACATTAGGCTTGCCACCTGCTGGTTTGGGTCATTCCTAAGGATGGCTCACAGGAGAATCAGGTGGTTTTGTGAAGGTGATGGGGAGGGGATTGAGTTAAAGGGTGTGACTTACTGAAAAGAAAGGATAAAGGGGAAAAAATGTGAGAGTAGTGTAATGATGTGAATACCCCAAATGTCTCTTCCTTTTTACCCAGTTACTGGTATATCAAAATCCAAAAGGTCCTCCGAAGGTAAACATTTTAAATAAAGCAACACACACACACCCACACACACACACCCACAGTGTCTCTATAACCCTGCCTGTGTTGAGAGCATGCTCATGCCCTCCCCCCCACCCCTCACCCCCCCCTTTCCTTCTAGCAGAAGCTGCACCTCAGGCTGCTCTCACCATTTCACAGACTCCGACAGGCTGTGCACACCTCGCTAGCTAGAAGGATGCACTCGGCCTGGCTGCCGTGGGGCTGCCCTCCACGGCCACCTCACCATACCCCTCACACCTTTCAGGGCTCAAGGCAAGGCACAGCTCCCCTTCTCGAAGACATTCCCGTTCTCACAGGCCTCCCTTTTCTCCCCACTCTGTACAGTTCTGCCACAGAGCGCAGAAACAAATCAGCGTCTACATCTTATATTTTCGCTGTTGTTTCACACATCGCTCTTATTACTTCCAACTAGACTACTGGCTTCACGAGAGCAGGAATAATGCTTAACCATTCTGCTATAGTCCCAGCGGCTTCTGGTTTGGTTCCGAGCGCGCGGCCACGCGCAGTGGACTGAGCTCAGTGTGTGCCTCCGGGGCCGGCCCCGCGGGGAGTGGCGGCCAGGTGTGCAACAGCCGGCACCCCAGCAAGGCAGCAGCCACTCGGACAGGAATGCCTTGCCTGTCTCCCGCTTGCCCTCTGAGGCGGAGATCCTCAGTGATTTGTCAGACGGAAAATGTCTGAAGGGAAGATGACTTGGCTAACAAGTGGCCATTTTAAGTAGCCAGTCTCAGATTATCTTTTTTTTTTCCCCTTGACTTTCTATTCTCTTACAAAAAGCTAGTGTGCAAAGAACACGCTCTGACCCCGAGGAAAGAAAATCACAAGCAGAGGCCCTGCCACAAAGGCAGATTCTGTTTTCAAGTAAAAGCCATGGGAGGAGACATGTCTCTCAAAGTGAAGCTTTCTTACACTATTCTGATAGCTTCCCGTACACTCCCCGCCCCCCAAGGCATTTTCTCTCAGCAACTTCACAAGGAATTTATCTCAGGAATGTGGGAAATGCTGGGAGATGTTACTTAAGTTAGGTCAAGTGATAACATGACATCGAAACAGAAAGCAGGTAGACTCAATCTCTAATTTTGGGACTGGCTCTGCAGATGCGGTTTGAGGCCGACACTGGCACACTCTCCCTCGAAGGTATACCCAACAGCCGCCTCAAGCCAGCCACATCGCGGGGACCCCTGTGAAGCTGACGGGCCACCCAGAGGAGGAGCTCAGGGTGCTGGGCCAGGATTCCAAAGCTCGTTCTCTTCATGCCACACCAAGAACCACGTGAAAGAAAACAGACTCGGTTTCTATCTGGCGGATAGTTTAAATCCTTTGTTAAGGAGCTATTTTTATATCCCTAGATTTCCATCTTCTCAAAAGGAACAGGAGATAACAATGGAGAAAGCTCAACACAATGGAAAGGGGGGGGTGCATCTCTCCATAACAAACACTTTCCTAAAACCTTGGCCCGAAATTGGCTAATTCTGCCATGAAAAGGGGCATTCCCTGCCTTGCCCCCATTAATTATTGTCGCATTCCCAGTGTGACACGGGTTCGTTCCCACAGCAACACGTGCATTTCTGTCCTGTGTGCCATTTCCGAGGGGGCAGTTTGAAATGTCACTAACGTGGAGACAAAGATCAATACCAACACCAGACTCGTACGTGACTCAGAAGCAGGGGGCTCTGCAGGCAGGGAGGCAGTTCCTCCGAGGAAATGCCTATTTTTACTGTTTCTCCCTTAAATAGTTTTAACCAGTTCCCCACGCCATGGCCAGTGTTCCTGTGTTTTGCAGGCGCTTTTCCTGTTTTCCCTCCCCAAGGTCCCTCTGGTCCCACATCTGGATCAGCCACAGCTCCATCCCAGGCTTTGCTCCAGACCCATCTCCTTTCTGACTTCAAAAAGGAGTGGAAATTACAGGGCTAGACAACCACCTCTAGCAACTGACAACATAATGCTAACTGCTTATTGGAGCAGCGAGGCCCCTGACGTGGAGTGGCCTTGGTCAAACTCGTCCAGGGGGCCTAGTGCGGTAGGAAGAAACGAGGGAGCCGGGTGAGAGCTGGGGGCTCTTCCCCAGCTGCCCACACAGCCTTGAGTTGGGTCAGTGCTATCCTGTGGGTGTCGGGATTTGCAGAACTATGACAGAGTCACAATGGCAGTTTTTATCAGAACCTAGAAGAGGTGGAAAAGAGAGAAATAAATGTTTCCTGCAGCTGATCTGGCCTCCTTGAAGAGAAGAGGAAGACAGAGGGAGGCTCCTGGAAGGGTGTTTCGGGAGGCCACCAGGAACTGGGCCACACTGTTCCACCCTGGTAACCCCCACTCTCGCGGGGTTTTCCCATGAGTGTCCAAAGCCACCTTGAAGCCACGGAGCAACAGCTCTCCAAGGGTTGCAGGGTGGACGGAACACCAGCCCTGGGCATTGGGAGTGGCCGGCCCATCTACCACACACCAGTTGAATGGCCCTGCATGCTGCTTACTCGTCAGTTTCAGTACCTATGCAATGAAGGGATCTAACTTAGTGGCCTTTTAAAGTGGCTTCCAGCTATAAAATACAATTTGTGTGTTGGAGGATGTAAGACTTACTAGCATGCAAGGTGAATTCTAAAGTGCCTGCTGATCTTATTGTTCAGTAATAGTAAAGAAGACAGAGAGAAAAGGCACTAACTGGTCTCAGTACACCAGTGCGCCGAACACTTGCTTATGCTCTTGTCTTTTAATCACAAACTGATTTTCCACACACACACACTCTTCTCCTTAATACAGAGGGTAGTGTGGGAAGCACTAATTTCCAACATCTCCTCTAATACGTTATACAGCCAAACTCATTTCACATGAAGTCCCCATACATATCCAACTTTGAGCTTTGAGCAGAGTATAAGCGATTCTTGCCCAGTTAAAACTAATGCACTGTGTTCTATTAATTCCTGCCTGTCTCCTCACTGGTTGGGGCCCACTCCCAAGAGCACCTTCTCCTTTCTCAGGGCTCACTGGGAAAGGAGGGGACGAACAGACAGTAGAGTGGGCTGACGTCCAAGTCCTATTACTTACTAGCAATACTGGCTTTGGGCAAGACCCTAGCCACTCTGCCTGTTTTTATTCTATAATACATAAATTGTCTACTTCATTAAACTAGGAGAACCAAATGAGATAATTTGTGACAGTAAACACTAAAAGCGAAACATACTAAAGTCACCATCATTGCTGCTTCCAAAAACGAACTCCAATTTAGCTGGGCTGCTTTCCCTGCACGGTTCCTCCCTGACGCCGTTCCCCAAATGTTCTCTTCACTCTGCCCCTCAGCTGACACTCGACCCCTGTATGCTCTCTCTATCCGCACCTGAACCTCAGCTGGAACCCACCCACTTGCTTACTTGGGGTTCCCTGACGCCCCATCCAGAAGGCCTGTTTTCCCTTCCGCACTCCAGGGCTTTGGGGCCATTCATTTGGTACGTTACAATATGGTACACATTACTATTAATTCGCTCTTGGCATTTGTGCAATCAGACGTAAGTTTAATGGGGGCATTCTCCAGTGGCTGGTTATTTAGGACAAAAACAAATTCTCACACACAAATGATATTACAGACAACAGGTAGGTTCTGTGGCCAGTCCACAAATCCTGTTTCAACAACAGTACAGACCAGTATGGTTCTCTTAGCAAAGGCTTTATGTAAAACTCAGAGCAGCACACAGTGGGATTTAAGGTTTCACAGATCTCACAGTAAATCTACCTTTTCCAACTAGCTCAGCCTGTTTTGGAATTAATGGCGGCAAAACAAAAACATAAACCCACACACACGAAAAAAAAACAAATTCCCTCCCCTTCTCTTCTTTGAAACTGATTAACGGAGTGAGAAGACAGAATGTCAGGAAAACAACAGGCAAGCAGAACCCAGTGATATCTGCAATTGGAAATGGCGAGGGCTGGCGGGAAGGCAGAGGTCAGAAAAACCTCGTCCTCTTTCGGACAGGCGAGGGCTCAGCCCGGCAGGGGCAAGGCAGGAACCTGGCCTTCTTGTTGAGAGCCATTCCTCACTGCTGCGGCCTCAGAGGGAAGGGGCAGGCACAGGCAAGCCTCGACCTGGGTTATGGCCTGTGGGCTCCACTCCGTAACCAAAGGCCAGGCCTGACGCTTTACACCAGAGGCCCTACTCCCTCCAAATGTCAGTGCTGCCCTGAGACAAACCCTCGCCCCCCAGTCCCGCTCTACTCTGGCCCTGGGATCTACGACAAAGTGACCGGCACGGTTCTGTGCTCGCCATTTTCACCTGCTCAGTTGATGCTGAAGTCAAGGATGGGTCTATATTTTGTAGGGAATTTTAAAGCGAAACCTTTATGGAGAGTTATAATGTATAGCAATTTCAGAGTGAGATACTGAAAGGAATATTCTTGGTCATCAATCCCAATTAGCAGTAGCTTCCTGGCTCAGCCTCGGTTCCCTCAATGCTCCGTAAGCTGACCCGCCTGAGGCAGAGAAAGGGACACTTCCGACATGGAGCCTGCCCAAGCCGGGACCAGAGATGGGGTCTCTGCCCTCTGACGTTCCCCAGTACATCAGGATCAAGTGCCCCGATAGCCCACCTAAAACCTGTTCAAATTTAATTCAAATTTTATTGAGCCAAAATGCAGGCTAAGGCTAGGATGAAACTGTCTGGGACATTAAACCAATGTTTCTTTGAATTTCATGCAGCAAAAATCAGACACACATTTCCTCCTCTATACAGAAGGATGAACTGGCTCCAAGAATTTATTAATAAAGTAAATTTAAATACTCTGGGCCCTCACACATTTATCTACTACCTACTGCCAAGCTGGTGGTTAAAGGCTGTGGCCAAAGTGCTGACTGACACAGGGCTCCAGATGGGAGTGCACATGTTTATGTTACCCGGGGTGCGGATCAGTGGTGCAGAGAGCCCGGCGCTGGCTGGCTGTTATCTGATGATCCACGCTTAGCTGTGGACATTAATTTACCTGGGCCAGGAAGCTCTAACCACCTCATTAGTTATGGAATCGAAATATGCAAGGATCCTTTGGGGCAAGCCCTCCCAGAGGTCCTGGCCTGCAGGGAGGGTCTCTAACCTGAGTTTCTGGCAGCCGCTGCAGCCAACAGCAGAGTGGTTTGTGTCCCATGAACCAAAATCAACCACGGGGCCAAACAGGCTGAAAAATGAACAAGAGCTTTAGCTCACGCTATCTACAGGACCCTTATTTTTGGAATAAGAAGATTAATCAGACTGCCCAACCTATAATCAGGGCTGGCTGTGAGGAATGGATAATAAAAGAAGTAAAGACACTTGTGGTTTTTACAAAGTGGGATGTCATTGCTAAACACAGTTTCTGGCACTGCCTGCCTGAAAGGTTGGAAATGGTGCAATCATATGTTCTTCCCTATCTATCTCCTAGGTTGATGGGTTACTACAAAAAATAAACAAAAAACACAGCAGCAAATAAGAGGAGGAGTGGGCAGTATCCACACACAACTATGAAGTATGCTTCATTGGTTGTCTTTTTCTCCCTATGAATATTTTTGTTGCCCTGTTCAGAAAAAAAGGGCACTGGGCCTGATCCCATTTATTATATGGACGTTATCAAGGACACAATCTTCTTGGTATAAAAGAATTATGGACCTTCGGAGGTGAACAACTTACTCCCTACAGCCTGGAAGACTGGACCCCACTGGAACAAAAATAAATGTTCAAACGAATGTCTATCCATGTGACCTTTAATGATTTTTTTTAGCTACTTTCAAAACATTCACAAAGATCAATAAACAATCATACTAGGTTAAATATTAACAGGAAAAAAAGGTTGAAAGGTAGGGGGAAAGTCTGGTTACAAAAACTATATTTAAAGATGAATATTACAATAATTCTAGCCTAAGTCCTCAAAGAAGTCTCACTTGAAAAAACAAATTAAAATGCAACCAATGACCAGCCTTCGCCCTCTCCATGTGGGCCCACTACCCACCATCGCCCTGCAAACCACCTTCAGTTTCAGGCATCCACGCAGTCTTAGGCAGAGCCTCCTTTATTAATCTAATCTGTCCAGTGTGACCCACAAACTCCCAAAGAAAAGCAGGCAACCACCACACCTGCACGCACGGGGAACAAAGACCATGAACAAAACTCACTCCACACGAGATGAGGCTTTACCCTCTCGTAGGACTCTGATCTTGAACGAAGGGGCAGGGAGAGAGAGAACTCTGGCTCGGTTCCTACCCAGGCGTGCGGAGGCAATTCTGTTGTGGGCTAATAACAGGGCAGGGCACCAGCTTAGGTCCCTGCCTGTGGTCAGAGGTGTGCGGGTCGGTCTGCACACAGAGCCATGTGGCTGTAAGTTACAGGGTAGAGATCGAGTTAAAAATAAGGCTTTCTGGCAGCCCTGCCAACCGCCAGCATATTTTCCTGGTGATGTCACTACAGATGTGGGGCTCTACCCCTGGGCGTCAGCTTTCGGCTCGGTCCCACCCACCACCTATGGAACTGCATGTGATCTGGTAGAATACAGCATCCATTTTCAAACCAAGAGGAGACAAAACCTGTTGGGTCAGTTTGGGAGACTGGCTTAAGCTTCCTTGGTTTAAGGTTCATAAACAAAAGTCACATCAGAGACAAGCCGCTGTAGCTCTGGGAAACAAAATGGGGATACGCTTTTCGCTGCAGGCTGAAAACTCCCTTGCCTGGGAAGGCACGGTGAATTCATTAGAAGCCCCGAGTTTCCAAGGAGACGACAAAACACCAGCCTCTCCCTCCACCCCCAAAATAAAGTGTGCAGGGAAGAAAGCAAAAAAAATCAGAGAACTACTGAATTCAATTCTTGCCACTTTAAAACGGCAGCTCAGATTTTCCAGAGAATTAATAAAACACAATTTCAAAATTATTCCATGATCTCGTGGGCTACAGATTCATCTTGGAGCCAGGGCCCCGGGCTGGCCCTTCAATCACCAGCACCATGCCTTGTTTAAGGGGGCACACCAGCCAGGTCCCTCTGACGGAAGGTAGTAACCTCGCCGATTACGGAACGCAGCCACCTTATTACAGGTTCAAGAACATCAACTAGACTCAGAATGCTTACACAGGAGCTTTCTCCAACATGCTCATCTCACGTATCAAGGTTCTCCTTCTCAAGAAGATCAACCATAATTTTACCAGGAGGAAAGCCCTGATAAGATTTTTCAAAAACATTTCCCCACCAAGGCCACAAGACACGTAAACAGCATTCGGACACTCACCAGCCTCTCTCCAGAGAGGACCTCCAGCAGCTTGATGAGCATCCGTCCATCTCGGAGGTCCGTGTACAGGTCTGTGATCCGGCAGGACACCCGGGCGAGGTGGGAATTGACCCACTTGGTGAAGGTCTTCTTCTGCACAGCTTCGCGCTCATCTGCAAGCACAGGAGAGCCTGCGTTACCACCAGCCACAGCACGGGCGGCAGCGGCGTGCTGCCAGCAGGGCCATGGGCCCAGCCAAAGGAGGAACAGCAGGACTGGACTCGAGTGAAACCTCTGCAGCAGGACCAACTCCTAGGGAATACAGGAGTCCCGCAGTCCTTGAACATTTGGGGCCTTCAGCATACCACCAGCAGAATACCCTTTGCTTTCATTCAATCCGTGTCCAGTAGATGACAGGGAGGTCTTTTGCAATCCTGCCCATTGGATTAACACTTGACTGGTAAAGTCTCTAATGTGTCTGTTACAGCGATTGTTTCTCCAAAGGCAAGTGTGGGGGAAGCACACAGATTATGGAAGGATGTGGGGTAGAAAAACTCAGAAGACATTCAGAAACTGCTTCTCTTTACAAAGGATGAGGCATCACCTAGTAAGATAAATTTACTCATGACTTTGATCTACAATGAAAACCTGCTGTAAGTCACAAGCCCCGTGAACAACAGAAAATGGCAAGCAACATGGTAGAGTTCAAAAAGATCTGGCCAGGCACTGGAAGAGGAGGGCCTGGGCCCAAGGTTTTGCCAAAAAATGTGCGGAGACACTGGATACAGTGTACCCTTCTGTAAGACGAGTGGACAACTATCACCTCCAAACTCAACCATTCGCTGAAAAGGCAACTGTTAGTCTATGCTCTAGAGTGTGGCAGTCACACATCCAGGTCATCGAGGGAACAGCATTGAGTTCTTCAAGCCTCAGTCCAATTTAAAGCATAAAACTCTAGACCAGTGATGGGCAACCTTTTGAGCTTGGTGTATCAAACTTCGCCAAAAAACTGAGCATAACTCGGGTAGTGTGTCACTTTGAGGAAAAAACATTATTTTGCAAATGTTTCATCCTCAGGAGCAGCAAATGTTTCATCCTCGGCATGCGGCCGCCTCAGAATTGAACCTGGGACCTTTCAGTGCTGACACGCGTGTCATAGGTTCGCCATTACTGCTCTAGACACATCTGCCCAGCACTGGCCCTTCACGTCCCATACAAATAAGCTTCCAATCGTTTTGCCTCTGCAGAATGTTCTACATGCAGGCTGCTGAGACGTTCAGAGGGCACCCACCACGCGTACGCACTGTGTTCTACAGTTATCCTTCTGTCAGCTACTCGCCCGTTTCTAGTTCCATGAGCATGAGCTGGCACCAAAAGGACCCAAGACCCACTCCTTCCAGTGCCAGCCCCAAACCACCAAAACGTTTATTAATCTACAACAAAGGGGGGCAGACCCCAACAACTTTTTATGTATTTCAACACCACGGGGTGACAACTAAAAATCCACCCTTGCCGATGGGGCATGCACTGGGTGGCCTGGGAGTACTGGGTTCCCAGGCTGGCCAGAGCATCCCGGGAGGGTCTGCCTGGAGGGTTTTATGGAGGTCTCCATCCACCCCACTGCAGGGAGGGAGGGAGAGAGGCAGAGACAACGTGGGATGAGCCTTTACTGCTGCCAACCTAGCAGGTGAGGCAGCCGGGGGCCTCTGCCAAGACAGCTGGCCACCTGCTGCAGCCAGCAGCTCCTCCCGGCCCAGCCTTGCCCTAAAGGAACAGCCTGTCCAGAGGGAGAAGGGACCTGTCCCCAGGAACAAAGGCCGACCAAATACAGACAAAGGGCCAGAAAGGATGGGACTGGGGGGAGCAAGAAGAAGGCAGCGAGGGACACACTGCAGACTGAAAAAGAAGCTGCACCAATAACGTCACGATAAGTCACAGAGAAAAGATCACATGCATTATTAATCACACAATCATCCTGATGGATGGTAACTTTACGACAGTGACATGGGGAGCTGCTTTTTGTTTGTCTGTTTGCCTAAGGTTGGCTGCTTTGAAAGAGCAGGTCCAGATCGGAATACACAGATACACTACGTTTCTCCTAGGTACGGTTCAGATGTATGCAGGGTCAACTAATTGTTTTTTATAGTATTTTTTATGTGCTACACTGGAGTTACAAATGTCTTTCATAAAGCCCTTGATGGGTATCCTAGGCAGTTATTAAAGGGTTTGGGGCTCAAAGTCACTACCACACCCAGCATATCAAGGGAACAAGATCAAAATGAAAACCTGCTTGGATTAAGGTATTTCTAAATAAACAAGCACACCATGTGTTCGTCAGCCAATTGTCACTCCTTGGGCGAATCTCACGTTACAGAAACACCTCGGGCTTCTTTCAGGTTCTGAATTAACAGGTTCCTTTATGAGGAGATTCTGAGGATTTGCTTCAAAAGATAGTAAAAGCACTCCCACAGCCCCCTGACCTGAAGAGTTATCGTCCTACCCCACCCCCTCCCCATGAGGAGACCACAGAGAGGTCATGGGTGGAGCAGAGAGAACCGAATGGAAATAAAACAGGCTGGGGATCTGTGCAAGGAGGGATCCCCGGAGCTGCTGGGTCCTCAGAAACTCCAGGAAGAAGGTAAGAAAGAAGAGGAGAAAGAAGTTTAAAAAATTAAATTAAACAAAATAAAAGGGATGAAGGCTTACTTTCTAGCCCTCTCCCCTGCTCCCCACTTCTCTCCTCTCCTCAGTTTCAGAAGCGGGCTCCAGGGAGAGTGAGCACGCTAGGAGAATCACAGAGAGTCCAAGTTCCTGGGGCTCACACCACCACACTGGAAAAGGCATGGAAGATTCCATGCAGGAACTGGACCAGAACCAACACTCTTATGACACACAAGGGGCAGGAAACGGACTCAGCTGGAGACACGAAGCCCGGCCAGCTTAGTGCGTCCTCCGACAATGGATCACTTGGGTGAACTACAAACACTTCTGAGGCCGGAAGGAGGGAAAGGAAGGGGGAAAGATCGACCCGGCGGCCCAGTTGAGGATGAGGCTGCGTGTCCTTGGGGACTCCGTCCTTTGTTCCACCCTTCCTGGGAACGCACGATGACATCAGCCCTGCAATCCCAACCCAGCCGGGCCGGGGCAGATCAGGCCAGACGCCGGCCTGAGGAGGAGCAGGAGGCCCTTGGCACAGACAAGGCAAGACAGTCCGGAGACGTGTTTCTAAGCTAAAGCGGCTATCACTGGGCCTGAGCTGTGTGAGGACGGGTGGGAGTAATAGAAGGAAGAGAAGTCACTCCTAGTGCCACACATAGGAGCAAATCTGGTGACTGAAAAGGAGGCCCTTGCAAGTTCTGTACTGATTTGGTTATTTGGATGGGTGGTTCTCAACTGGGGAGGGCGGGTGATTTTGCTCCCCAGGGAACATTTGGCAATGTCTGGAGACATTCTTGACTGTCACAACTGGGGGTCAGGTGTTATTCACATCTAGTGGGTAGAAGCCAGAATGCTGCTAAACACCCCCCAGTGACAGGATAGCCCACACCACAAAGAATTACCCGGCCCCAAGGTTAGCAGTGCCCGCTGGGTTGAGAAACCCGGGTTTAGACATTCTGGACTTACACCGATCGGAGCTGGCATTCACATGTCTCAGTCTGCACTTGGCAGAGAGGGACACCCCAGAGAGGGACAGCTGAATTGAGGTGTTAGTCATTCATGACTCTCTCTACCCACACCAAAGGGCTTTCCATCCGGATGGCTGGTGGCGGCAGAAATTCCCTGCCCTCAGGCCCACTCGTCGCACTAAGGGCTCGCTGCTTCCTTGAGAGAGAGAGAGAGAGAGAGAGAGAGAGAGAGAGAGAGAGAGAGAGAGAGAGGAGCCACTGCAGGAGCAGCAGGGAGAACCATGGGTGGGCGCGCCATCTGTCCTCCACACCATTTCCATTCTCCTTTTACCTTTTCAGTGCCTTGTATTGCTGTTCATCACGCCAAATCATGGCTGCACCTCCTCCCAAGAAGCTGACGTGGCTGAACCGGACGCTGGGGCAGGTTCCCACGCAGCCTTGCCCAAAACTGGGTAGGTGCTGGGCCCAGGAATAGGCACCTCGCAGGTCTGCTCCCCGTGTGTTTGCCCCGAACCCCAAATTACAGTTACTTAGAGGGACTCGGGCATTAGAGGAGAGGCGGTGAAGTGCACATCAAAGTGCCGGCTTGTAGCGCCTACTCATCAAACCAGTTCCTCCTCCTTTTCCCCAGCAAGGCCGCTCTCATCAGCTCCAACCATTTGAGAAATGTATCAGGGATCGTGGGGCCATACAATCCCAGGGTGGAACAAGCCTTTGGGAGGCATCTGAATCACCTTTCTTTCAAAAGGAGAATTCCTCCTACAGCCCTGGGCCAGCTATTTAAAAATCCCAGGGAGGGGGAAACGATTTGTGTGCGGCAGGAGGTTAATAGCTGCATAAAAAGAAAATTACTTGTTCTCTCTTTTTTTATTAAAATAATAATAGCATTCACTGAACACTTACTATGTCTCTGGTACCAATATATGTGCTTTACAATCCTCATAACTATTCCACGAGGCAGAACTAGTAACTCTCCTGGAAGGTTGGCTCCAAAACCTGGTTTTCAATCTCTAGGCAGTAATGCCTCTAGCGCAACATTAGAAATATTAATAATAAAAATAAACACAACACATGGCACAACGATACAAAATCTAGAAGCACCCATAATCTCGCCTCCCTAACCCAAGTCCTATTCTGTCCAAGGGTCTGCTCCGGTCCTTGGGTGACTCCAATTGTTGGGATGGTGTCTCCATCAGGACGAGATCTGGCCCGGCCAGCGTGGCTCAGTGGTTGAGCGTCAATCTAGGAACCAGCAGATCACAGTTCGATTTCCGGTCAGGGCACATGCCCTGGTTGCAGGCTCGATCCCCAGTAGGGGGCGTGCAGGAGGCAGCCAATTGATGATTCTCATTCATTGATGTTTCTATCTGTCTCTCTCTCCCTTCCTCTCTGAAATCAATAAAAATATGTATTTTTTAAAAAAGACAGTATCTGTCTCTGTGGCCCATGAAGCTCACTCCACCTTTGATGCCACAGAGAAAAGGTCTCCCCAGTCCTCCAGGGAAAGGCCTTCAGGTTTAAACACTGCTCAACGGACCCCTCTTTGCAATGACTGCCACAGTGCGGTGGGCAGAGGGGAACACAAGTTGGTCCCTGAGGACACTACCTGCTCTTGCAGCCTGGAGATCATCACACCCTTACTGGTTCAAGGAGCGGGGGCTGCGGCACCAGCCGCCCAGGGATGGAAACGTGGGAGCCAAGGGAAGAAGGGAAAAGACCCAGCAGGCCTCTGTGGGAGGGAGCCTGGTGAGGCAGTCTGTGTGTCAACACAGGGGTGGGAGGCAGGAAGGACCCCGAAAGCTCCTCTCAGAACAAGGTCCCCACAACCACAAATTCTACCAAAATGTCCTCGGAACCCTGAAAGCCAGAAGCGGTTCTAAGATCCAGCCAAGTCTTGAGCTCCACAGGCTCAGAGATGAATCAGTCAACTCCTGGAAAATGAGCATTCCTGAGAAGCAGATGAGTAAACCCAGATGAGTGGAAACAGCTACGCAAGCACCTATGTCAGCTCTGGATCCTTGGAAGGAGAGAATTATAAGTGAAATTCTAGTCTGGCCTTCTTTCCTAAAAACAGAACTTTGTAAGATGGCATGCCTGCAATAGCACCATCACGCATCTGAGTAAAAACGTATACTTCCTTCAAGCTCACTAGACCTGCACAGCAACTCCCGGGGCGGTGGACACGAGAGCCAGTGAGGTTCCGGGCTGCGCAGGGCCACCGGCCAGCAGCGGCGGAGCTGCACGTGCTGCTGGCGTCCCCGGGGGTTGCTGTCTCTCCCAGGGCTCAGCCAGGTGAAGAGGGAGTAGGCTGTTTGGCTACACCTTCTCCTCTAAGTGTCTAGACTCGCTGTGTCATGTTTCTGATAAATTACTGGACATTTTCAGAGGATTTCTTAGAGAAAGAGGGCGGGGTATTTAGAGAAACATATTATCGTAATTTTAACCAAAGGGCTGTGACTATCCTCTCCATCATCACCACCCCCTTCTATAAGTACATAATTGACTTCCTCTCTTTTTAGGGAATGACTATTATCAATAGTGGAAGACTATGGCGCTTTGATATTTATTTATTACTCTGAAGAATTTGCTGTAATTGGAAAAATGAACGCTGTGTTAGCACGCGTTCGCATGTTAGAAATAGCTTTGATGAGGAGGAGGGCGCTGTGTTACGGGAATGACTGTATGGCATCTTTCTGCAACACCCTCTGCAGAGTGCTAAATGCAACCATCTTCCCCATATGCCACAGCTCTGTCTACGAACAGGGGTGGAAGCCAAGGACGAAGGAAGGTCTGAAAGCATGGAACATTTCTGGATGGAAAATAAGGGAAATACAGAAACATTCATTATTCCCCCAAAGACTGAATGTATACCTGGCTTAAGAGAGCAAATCTCTCTTCGACTTTTCAAATAGTGTGAACCTGCTAGTGTAACCCAAGAATGTTCTCTCTCAGGGTCTTCTTCAGTTGTGCTAAGATAATGGCCCACCTTACCTAAGAATTGGCAATCACATGCAAATTTTCTTTGTATAGACCCACGGCTAAGTTAGGTCTAGACTTGGGTTCATGGTAGGAAATTTCGGAGGTACAAAGATGGAAGCTGAGAAGAAATCAAAAGGAGATGATGAAGCAATGATCTCATGCACACATGCACGGTTGGCCATTTAAATGAACAATACTGTACAGGCTAGCTGATTAAGGACCAATCCTAACCTGAGGTTGAGAGTATTTAGAAGCTCCAATATTTACAAAGTGCAGTCTGTATGCAGAACTGTCTAAGACAAGGTCCTCTTGCCCTCAATGAACTAGAAGTCTAGCTGAGGAAACAAAATGGGAAATTAAAAAATAAAAGATATGACAAAGTAGTACAGGATCAGTTGCCAAGAGAATGATTTCAACAGTTTGGGGGGCTTGGAAGAAAAAACTCCCTACAATTAGAATGGTTTCAGGCCCACCCTTCAAAGTTACTGGAGTCCCCTGCCTTGCGCCTTTCCCGTTCTTACCCACCTTAAACACCAGTGCCATACTTATCTTCCCCAAACAATGGTTTTTCAAAGTTACTCCACAGTACCAAAACCCTGAATGGCCTCCAACCCACAAGACAGACCAAACCTCTGAGCCTGGCGGCCTTTCCTCGGGCGCCTGTTTCCTCCGGCATCTTCCCTAACATACCATCTTTGTGTCCACCCAACAGGTCTTCTTATTCATTATGTTCTGAACGCTTACCCTACACATTGCCTTTTCTTTCCTATCTTTACTTACACCATTCCCCTAACCTGGAGGGCAATTTCTCTTCTCTTACCCTTCTTTTAAGACCCAGGGCAAGATCAACTCTTCCAACAGGCCCTTCATTTGATGGGACGTGGTCTCTTATCTTTTTATTATGTATCCTGTGTCCTACCTTGGCAGCTACCCTATACCTGCCTCCAAGGACCCAACTCCGTATCTGTTCAGAGCCTTAGCATATGCCAGGCAGAGTGGGTGCACAATAAACATTTGGTGAAGCAATCAACAAACCTCCAGCGCCCAACAAATACGCTCCGGATAATCCCACTGCTGCTGGTTGTTCCACTGAAATTATTAAGGAGGAAAGAAATTCCAAATCACAGAGACAGGCCCTACGTATTTAAATGTTACCAGTGTACAACACTAAAAATCTTGCACAACTGAACGGTTTCTTGCAACTCTTCCTCAATGTCTGATAAATGATAAAATTGCAATTTTGTGGCCCTGTGTGTCAGATTAAAAGGGGGCTCAAAGCTAACCTAAAAGTATGACAAATGTTGTTTGCTTTTGTTCTGTTTTGCTTCTGGGTAATTGCCACCACATACCTGTACAGAGCAGAGTGAAGCTGCAAAATACTTTAGGGTATAGTAATTAGAGCATTATTGTAACACAACCCAAACAGGCCAGCAGTCACCAGACTTGACTTATACTAATTTTAACAATGCATCCGTTAAAGCTCGATTCTTAGGTTGTTAAAAAAAAAAAAAAGAATTATAATTTAAAACAAAAGATTACAGTAGGGTGGAGTCCCCATGTGTGCCTTAGCTTAAAAAAATAAATAAGTCATTTCCCATGAGCAACATGCAAAATACACAGAGCAGGAAACCGGAAACAGGCAACTGGCTGTATTGATAATAGAGAATCAAACTGTTATCTTGAGGCAGCAAAAGGAAGGAAACTAATCTTTTGACTGAAGGCCTCCCTGTGCTGGATTAGTCTGGAGGCCTTTCATTTATATGTTTGCTGATTTGTATATAAATAGAACTTGAGTTAAAATGCTTTTCTTAACAGTTTAACCCACTTCATGGATAAAACACATGTAAACATCTGTTCTAAATGCATGTGTAGCAAATATGCAATTCTCTGCTAATACTTAACAGTCTGATATGCAGACTACGGAACAACAATAAACTCTATATAACCTTGAGCCTATGGTTTACATCAGCAAAGCAGGCTCTGTTGGCAGCTGTACCAAGGGTCTTTCTTCTGAGCAGCATAGTCCCAATTTTGCCAGCGTGAAAACAAGGGCACTGGGCGGGGGGCGGGGGGCGGGGGGCGGGGGGGGACCTCTGAGGGGAGGCCCACAGTAATGAACAGAGACAGCAGGCCGGCTTCCAGGGGTCCTGGCCGCCTGTCATGATTATCACTTCAAGATGAGCCCCTTAAAATCATAGTCCACAAAAAGCCAAGGCTGTGGAGAGGCTGAGGTTATGGTGGGAACAAACTCTGAAAGCAATCGGCAGAGGAACACCACTAACTCTCCTAAGAGGAGAGCTAAGGTGAGAACTCGGGTGAATTAACAGCAGTGTAAAGTGCTAAAGCCACAGGGGGAAGGTGCCTTAATTAAACAGAAACAGGACATTATGAAAAAATATTAAGAAACCAGTCACAGCCCTAGCTAGTTTGGCTCTGTGGAGAGAGAGTCGGCCTGAAGACTGAAGGGTCCCAGGTTCAATTCCGTTCAAGGGCACATGCCTGGGTTGCAGGCTCGATCCCCAGTAGGGGACGTGCAGGAGGCAGCCAATCAATGATTCTCTCTCATCATTGATGTTTCTCTCTCTCTCTCCCTCTCCTTTCCTCTCTGGACTCAATAAAAAATAAAAAAATAAAAGAAAGAAACCAGTCACAAAATTGGCGGGAAAATGGGTGGCACACTTTAAAACTGCCTTCATATACAGGAAGCCATACCTTGAGCCTGCTAATCTGCCACCTCCATCTCTGCGGGCCGGCCCTGCAGGAAACAGCCTGAAACCACAGCCAGGGACAATCGGACGAAGGATGAAGCAGTCCTACTCTGTCCCTATGCACTGGTGGAGGCTGTGTTAGGGTATTTGCTAACTTGACTTTGTTTATTACAAGCTGTTAGTTCCAACTAGAGGAGGCACAGCCAAGTTTAGGTTACCCACCTGAACCACGGGCACATGGTTAAGAAGGTCATACCCAGGACTAGAACCCACATCCATTCCCTGAAGAATCGAAAAGCTCCCACACCACCATTGCAGAAGGAAAGCAAGATACTACCTACCCCCAAACAAGAGGAAAAAAACCATAGCTATCCATCCCAGGTCAGTTCCTTCTTAACTGAAAAGATCAATTTAAAATAAGCAAGAGCAATCTTCGACCTATAGCCTGTTTTGGTATAGCCTGGGCGCTAGAATCTTTTTTTATTTTATTGGGTGGGGAGGGGGTCTTAGAAGAGGATGAGGAGATAGGACGGATACTCTATGTGGCCTGCAAAGCCCAACGTAGTTACTACCTGACCCTTTACAGAAAAACTTTGTCAGTTCCTGGTTTAAAACATTCTATAATGTCACTGGTCCCATATCCCATTTGTTAGCTTCCATTTTCAAATCAAATCAGTGTAGCAAATATGCAAGGAGTGCCTGCTGTGGGGCCGTTTTAAATTTCATTGTTACTAGTAAACATGCAATAGGCATGTATGTATGTGTGTGTATTTTTATTTTTTTTAATTATTATTTTTAAAAATATATTTTATTCATTTTTTTACAGAGAGGAAGGGAGAGGGATAGAGAGCTAGAAACATCGATGAGAGTTAGAAACATCGATCAGCTGCCTCCTGCACACCTCCTACTGGGGATGTGCCCTCAACCAAGGTACATGCCCTTGACCAGAATCGAACCTGGGACCTTTCAGTTCACAGGCCGACACTCTATCCACTCAGCCAAACCGGTTAGGGCAGTGTGTGTATTTTTAAAAAGTTTGTTTTTATTGGAGAGAGAGAGAGAGAGAGAGAGAGAGAGAGAGAGAGAGAAATGAGAGAAACATTGGTCGGCTGCCTCCTGCACACCCCACACTGGGGATCAAGCAGAAACCCAGGCATGTGCCCCTACCAGGTATGGAGCCAGCAGCCTCTCGGTGCATGGGACAATGCTCAACCAACTGAGCCACACCAGCCAGGGCCACATGTTTATTTTTTAAATTATGTTACTATCAGGTCAGTCAGGAGGTGAACACAGGGCCCTCTCCCCTCCCCAGCTGAGGGGTATTTATCTGGTTACCCGACACACAGAGTTAACAGTGCCCAGCTGCCAGGAGGGACAAAGCATGGCTGGAACTCAAGGCCACACCTTCATGTTCCAAGGATGAGGAAGAACCCTGTGGCTCGGGGCCAGCTTTCCCAACTTCCCACTGTCTCTCCTCACAAGCTTCCGGTCCCCAGTTCTTACTCTGATGGACACTTCGTCTTCATTTCTCTTCCCCCAACCCTCCCTGGAAGGAAACTAAAAATATTAAGCCCAAGGTTGACTGAGGGTAACTTGTAACATTCCCCAAAGATGAAAAAGGCTTGGAACTAAGCACATATCATATCTTTAATTATTAAACATAGATGGCAGAATGCTAACATGAATACAGACTAACTAGGAGGGCACCTTTTAAAGGGCAATAACCATCATGCATTCACTAGAGATAAGACTTTATGAAGGTAATTTAATTGCAACATACTGGGATGAGGGTGGGAGGTTGCATCTGTAAATAACTTTCTCTAAGCAACAACTAAAGAAACAGTAAATGTATTCTAAGCCAGTCTGTCATGTGCCACACAAACCCACTGGTAAAGATAAAACCCTGTACTTCATTCTCAAGGACTAAAGATGGATTTTCGTTACAGGAGCCTTGGGACGAGGTGGAGGTGGTGAGAGAGGATTTAAATTTACTTTTTTCATGCAATGCACACACACAAAAGGTAGCTGTCCTGTTCTATGGACTATGTAGCTGGTCTAAGCTAGCACGTTAGAAATCGAATAGCGTGCACCCTGGCCCTTGCTTCTGGTTTTTCTCTCTTCTCCAGTTTTCTGGAATGCTTAGGGTCAACAGTGAAGGGAAGAACACAGAACTCTCTTTCACACACCAGACTCACATTATGGTCAGACACTCAACACACAAGAGGATACCCCTCAATGCTTTCCGAGGCCGACGCTGCCAACAACATGACTGCCAGCCCAGCAACTCGAGACAGTTCCTGACAGCTCTCCTGTGAGATGAGGATGCCCAAAGCATCCACAGTAATTTATGGAGCCCCAAAAGCTAAGATCCAAGGGGCTCTTTTTAAACCAGAGACACACTGACAAGAAGGAGGGGTCAGGGACCTAAAGATCACCATGAAGCTGTCTGCTTTACACGGACAGCACAGTGTTTGCTAAAACCACCATTTCCTGAAGGGATCGTGGAGGCGGCCATGGAAGATAATATAAGGTATCATGGGAACCCTCCACATAAGGTGACACATGTAAATTTAATCTGCAGGGGCCTAGGATTCAGGGTTAAACAAAGCCATGGTGATGCCGAGTTACCACATGGAACTACAGGAACTGTGACAAAGTTCCACGTAGTGAGAAGATAAATTATATTTAAAAGCAAATGAAACAAAAGAATTTAAAAACTGGCTTTTGTCCTAAAGAACACTGCCAATTAGTCACCTAAACTCCTTAAACTATCCGGGTTGAAATGGCAGGTTGATAAATGAAATAAGACTGTCTTGTCAATGGCAAAATTCCAAAATTACAGTTGTATATGCAAGTAAGCCCAAGCCTTCATGTGTGTTTGGGGGGAAGGTACTCAATTAATGGTTGTGGCAAGGTGCAAAAACAAAACGCATAACGTTATAAAGATGAGCTGCTCCCTGGACTGACCTAAGGCATTTTAGAGCTTAGCACTATTTTCTAAGTGATCTCTGAGCGCATCAACCCAAAATTTCACTTCTCACTAAATATTCCTCATTCAGGAAGCAATTTACTGAATGAAAAGCTCTGATCCAATGCCCAATTATATATTTTAACTTAGCCAATGATTTCACTGCCTCAAACATTATTCCCTGTAGAACAGCGAATGTTGTGCACATTGGTACCCAGCATTCAGTCATGCTGGCCCTACCATCTTTTTTTTCTCCCCATCTTGAGTCAATCAACCAATGAGCAACCATTTCTAGAGTACCTAAGCATGAAGGCACTGTGAGGGCACCTCAAAGCATTAGAGTTCTCTCCTTAAAAAGTTAGTGAGCAATTTCCAACTCCTTGAGAATTCACAGCACCAGATAAATGATACCCACATTCAACTACCATTTAGTTATTTTTAAGGCATCTTAAAGTAAAAAAGAGAAAGTTATTACTCACAAGGTCAAAGCCTGCAAAACAATTCTGCTAACTTCCTTTGTGGCTTTCCTTAACCTCACCCAAACGATAAATGGTTACGCAAGATTTCTTTCATAGCCAAATAGCACAGAGTTTTGGCGGGCAGACCCTGTAAGTACACAATGTGCACTGCCTTGTTTCAATAGAAAAGCTGGAGGAGGAATCAGATTCAACCCCCAGGATGACCCAGTCGACAGGTGGGGTGGCATCAAAGGACCCCTCACACCAATCAACGGTGGGCAGGGCAGTAACAGTTTCTACTAGCTTTGTTTGTTTGTTTGTTTAGCCAAAGCCTATTTCCATTAATAGGAACACTAATCAAAGTTTTAAGTCCAGTGTTGTAGAAGACAATGCACAAGGTGTGCGTAGAAGACAATGCACAAGGTGTGACCTGGATCACACTGAATCTTCTTAGCTTATAAGGAGTCATCTACCTTAATTTTTTTCAAATGAAAAAAGAAAGCAACAGAAGGGGGAAATAAAGAGGGAGATCGGTTGTTCTGTTTTCTATCTGTTTTGGAAACTTAAAGCTGTTCAACGGTGATCTTACTACATGCAAATCTCTTGCCACAAAATAGAACACAGATCTTTACAACGCCCCAGAGTGTGCACTCACATGCAGGCTCCCCACCCCACCCTGCTTCCCTCCCATCCCTAACAAGCAAGGCTTTATCTCCCAGTCCACAAAGCCAGGTGCTTAACAACAGGTGTGGGGACCTGGCTGTTGGTGCCTTAGTCAGTTTATGGGAGAGGAGGGGGGGAGTAAACCAAACCTGGCGCACAAGTATTACCGCTAGTTACCCAGATACTTCCTGGGAAACCTGCTGCTAGAGCTGATTTGTTCAGGAGCATTTTATTGCATCACATAGCCCTTGGCTGTTTCTCCTCTATAAAGAGGATAATCCTGAAACTGGGTGGGAAGGGATGGAGGCCCTCAGAGGTCCCACTGGAGTGGCAGACAGCAGAAGTTCCTCTTTCAGGACTAGTAGAAAGTAAGTGAAAAAAAAACTACCTCCAATCCTTGGACTTGAAAAACAAATCCTGCCACTTACTGAAGACATGGAGAAAAGGGCATATTGGTATGTGGTTGCTGGGAGGATAAGTGGGCAATATCAAAATTTAAAATATGCACCTCCTCCATCTACCAAATCACTCCTGTAGGTATTTACTTTCTAGGAATCCCTGTGCAAAAACACAGAGATGTGCAGGAAAAAACTGCAGATTTTTAAATAATTATAAAACACGGATAGCAATAACAAAACAGGAAAGACCAAAACCAACTAAATGTATACAAACAGGCTGATGAATTAAAACATGATGCATCCATTCAAAAGAATAGTGTGTATGCATGCAAAAGGAAGGCAAATCTGAGGCGCACAGGCTTACGAAGATGACATGAATGAGCAGTCCCTTAAAAAACAGCATATACATCTAGTCTGATCTGATGAATGTACACATATTTAAATGCAAGTAATTACATAAAAAGTTCTGGAGGAATACTTTCCAAATGATTAACTTAATTAGCTCAAGCCAGAATCGGGGACAGGAAGCATTTCCGCTTCTGTATTTCTGCACTGTTGTTGATTTTTTTTTTTAGAAGAACATATACAATTTTTGAAATATTTAAAGGGCATTTCCATTTGAGAGGAAAACACACCATTCATTTTTACATGGTAAGAGAACTGAGGTTTCCCAGTGGGTCTGAGATTGAGGAGCAGGAATATAAGGGCACCGGCTAGAGGAGAACGAATTCTCCCAGGGCACCGCAAAAGGTTACATGTGAAATGCTGTCTTCAATGAGTTCTCTAAATAAAACGACACTCTGAATCTTCCTATCTTTCTTCTGGAGAGTAATAATTCAGTATTTAACCTTACACGACGTTTATCAGCAAAATAAGGCCAAAAAATACTAATACTTCCTTTTAATAAAGGGGGACACTGAGGATATTAATACAAAAATAAGCGACATTCACTGAAGGAACACTGAGGTCTACAGGATGCTAGGGGAGTGAGTTTCCCAGCAAGGATGCCAAAGGAACAAGGCAGAAGCCTAGCGATCAGGCTCCAAGTCCCTTCTCCCTGTGCCCTTTGGTCAGAAGAGCTCCCATTTTATACCCTTTATTTGCTGGGGCTCTACCTCAGATTTCACCTGCAGAGAAGACAAATTCCAGTGTTTAAAAGTATTTGTAAATTGTTTGACTAAGCAACAGGAAATAAGGATAGATGCTGGAGGAGTTTTCAGTTTAATGATGCACCTGTCTCACTGACAGGTAATTTATACTGCAAGGTAACAGGTGACAAGAGGGGAATGAGCAAAGCACTGTGGGATCAACTGACCAAAGGTGATTCAAGGGGTCAAAGCTTTCTAGTTGAGGAGCCATCACCAATCAGCAGCAGGGAGATGATCAGGGCCCAGTGGGGTTGATCTACCAGAGCTTCAGCTACACAAGTGGGAGGCTCCATGGGCAGGATCCTAAATGATGAGGGAATTCAAACATCATTTCCCTTATCCACCCCCTAACTTAGACTCACCACTTACTCTAAGGGCTAAGCACCTCTTCTAAGCACTTCACTGAAACTATTTAATTTTCAAAAGCACCATGTGAAGTAGGTACTCTTATCATCAAACTAGTGGCCCGGTGCACGAAATTCTTGCACATTGAAAGGGAATTAATTAGAGGAAATATTTCATTATTGCTATTTGCCCTTTCTCTATAATAGAAGTGCCAGAGATGAAAGAAAATTAGTAAAATGTATATGAAAATCTCCCTCTTGTCAGAGTCTGGGGCGCGCTGCGGGACCCAGAGTCAAGTCCCCACCCATCCGCACGTGCCTCGAAATCACACGAGACCCAGACCTGGCCGGCCCCACCCCCGTCAAGCCCCACAGGGTGGGGGGGTGCAGCCTCAGGTCCCCCATCAAGCCCCGCCAGGTGGGGGGTCCCCCGGCCCCAGTGCGAGGGTGTGATGACCATTTGCATATTAGCTCTTTATTATATAGGATATATTTTGCATAAGCGCAAACTAAGGCTCAGAGAGGCTCTGTGACTTGCCCTCAGTCATACAGCAAGCAGAGTCCCGGGAGTTTGAACCAAGGGCTGCCTGCACAGCCCTGGTACACTGGCAAGGACCTTATGCTGCCACTGACACGAAGCAGGGTTCCAGCCTGAATGTGACTCAGGATTTTCCCCACCTAAAGGGAGCACACGGGACTAAAATCTCTTAAGGTAACCTTAATTCCTGACAATTCTAACACTCGGAGTTTTACATATAATTCAATGCAGAGGCCCTCATCAGAAAGAATCCTCCATATTTTCAATTGTTCTTTCAATTCCATCAGGATCTTTCTTCAAGTCCCATCAGGGAAGTGTGCTCCTCTCCCTTGCCTGACACCTGGGAGGACTGTAATTCACCTTGCTCCATCAAGGTGCTTTCAGCCACCACCAACCACCACAAAATCCAAAGAACACTGTCCTTTTCAAATGCTACCTGTAGCCACAGCACAGAAACATCCACTGCTCTCCCACCCCAGCTCCCATTAAAATTCCTCCTTAGAGTCCGGAACCAGTGAGGCAAGAAAACTAGCTTTGTGATTGTTTCGCCATCATGTATTTTAACAAACAGATAACATTGCATCTGTTTTTTAAAAAGCACTGGTATCAACTGAAGGCTTTGAACAAGCCCAGGGCACACACAAACAGACTTCCAGGTGTGGTTTTCCTTTACCTCGGTGTTCAGAGCCATCCTATTCTTGGCACTGAAAATTACAGGTACCCCAGGCACCAAACCACAGAGCAGAGCATCTGCAGCCAGTGGAGAGAGAAACGCCTGCTGCCTGGCAGGGAGCAAGGTCGTCCTCCTTCAGATTTGGAAGGAAGCAGAGCAATTACTTAATCAAAAATAGGAGTTTGGGGTAATTAGCAGCAACAACGAAATGTTTAGCTGAGTTTCCTCTTTTTATCTTGAGGCGGTTCCTATAGACAGATGCTCAGGAATAATGAAGTTTAATGAGACCTGTAGCAGCTGACTAATTAGTCAGGAGGAAGCAGTAATGACAAGGAAAAAGGGGTTTTACTCTTGTTATGAGCTCAGGCCTTAGAGACAGTTATTTTTAATTGTGGGGGACGTACCCCAAGAAAATCCCTGAAGAGCCACACAGTGGTCCCAGGGCAAACAAAGTGTGTGTGTGTGTGTGTGTGTGTGTGTGTGTGTGTGTGTTTTAAAAGGCACAGAAACAAAAGCTTCAGTGGTAGCCTTCCCGAGATTTGGCTCGTCAGCAAGTAGTGATCACCTTGAGAGCCCAGAGGCATGGCAGCTGCGTGCCAGCCATGATTCCAACGCTACACCAACTTCTGTCAACACTGAAGGACCCCCGTGTCCTGAGCAAGCTGGACAGTCACCATCTGGGTCCCGCTGAAGCCCTTAGTGAGAACTCTCAATACTAAGAATATTATAAAGTTTATTAATCACAAAGGAGAAGCATTAGTGGCTACGGTCAAGTCCTCTGCTCTCCGTCCTACACTTGTATTGTCACTAAATCTGCTATTAAATCTGTTACGGGTTCATCTCATCTTGGCTACCTCCAGGCCTGGTACTTTTGGAAGTGTGCCACAGGAACCCAAATCCTTTCAGAATTAACTAGCTACTGGCAAAAAAAACTATGAAGGAGGGAGGTGTTTTATTTGTCAGAGTGACAATCTGACTATACCTCGATTTTAACCCCCAAACACAAACAGACATGGCAATACCACTGATCTCCCAATGCACAAGGCCTGTGCTTCAAATTGCTTTCCCAATAATGTGGGTAAATCTGCCCTTCATGTATTTAGGAAACAGGCTGTGAAGAGCTAGTGTGGGCCTTAAAAATGGAAAGTGTCCAGCCAAAGGGAGCCGGAAGCGTCTAAACGTTGCTGATTTCCCCAAAGTTTCAGGTGCTTTTTAGGTCCACATACCTCCTTTTATTGTGCCTCACATGTATTGCATGTTTTACAAATTGAAGGCAAGATCCTCCACCACCAAAAAGATTAAGATTCGCTTTATTATAATACTCACTTTATTGCAGAGTGCTCTGGAACTGAACCGCAATAGTTCCAAGGAATGCCCCTATAGTTCTACCTTTAACCCCACCTCCCAGCAGACCAGCAAGCATCAGAATCTAGTCCTCACATCACCTAACCTTCACACAGGGTTTTACTGCAGAAAAAAACAGCCCTGCCGCCATCACTGTCGGGAAGAGGACATTCTGGGGTTCTACCTCACCACCTGGAAGCCTCAATCTTCAGCATCGGCTTCCTTCCCGACAGGGGCCGGGGGCGGTCAGAACCAGCCTGGAGACCTTTCGCCTGTGGCTTTAATGGAAACGAAAATATTCCCCTGTTCATGGTTTACATAAAGAAGGTCACACAGGTTTGTCCTACCAAAACCAGAGAGCGACTTTCGCCCCAAAGAAGCACTCATTCAAGTTCAGCAGAGAGATGTGGGTTTATAACTTGTTTCCAAAGTAAATACGTTAACTGCTGTAGGCTATTTATTTACTTTCACAGTTTTTAGGATCTCTCTGTCACTTTGTACTTTCTTGCAAGACATGACAAACAATACCAATAGGTCATTTTAGTCCTAATGTATGGACTAGAAGGGTTCCTACACTCTCATCCATTCTCTAAGATTTAACATTATACCTAAACCCCAAGGGGGATCATCAGGAGTTACTGGGACTCACAAAGGTCCTTTTCAGAACTCCACCCAGTAGGTGTGCCTTCCCAATTCAACTCCCCTGACGTGCCTAACCTTCCGCCACATGCTCCAGCTACGTGAGGAGCTGCTCTGACCACAGTTCTGGTATCAAGGTAGCTGTGCTGAGCCACCCTCACTGGTCCTACACGGGGAGCTTAGATGTTTTCAGAAACGTCTGGCTTGTGATATTATACGGTTTACCCATATATAAGGCCACACATTGGCTAATAGCTCCACAGAATCAACCTCAAAAGATGGTAGCTCATAATCTGGGACTGTATCATCTCTCTTTGGGGGGGGGGAGGGAACATTCTTACCCCTGTGGGGTACCACGTGTTGAATGCAAACTGTTACACTCCTCTCTGACTCAGGCTTGTCATAGCTCCTACATTTTAAGCATTTCAAAGAAAAGGTAAAAGAGATCACTTGAACTACATAAAACCATAAAGTAAGTTTTTTTTCTCAAAAGAGATAAAAACGGGTGTTTACAACATATGCAGTCCTACAGGAGGGTTTTCCCTCAAGTACCCTTAAAAGGAAAACAGACATAGAGCAGAGGTGGCCCCTCCATCCAGCAATGCCAGGCCTTCCCAGGGAAGACAGGCGCATTTTCCTGGAGAGGGAGGCCAAGGAAGAGAACAAAGCCCGTGTTCACCACCCCAGCAACCCTGTGATGAGTCTTATGATTCCAGACTCTAGGCAGCAGAATTAGCATCATCACACACACACACACAATGATCATCAGGAGACACTTACCAAGGCCAAATTAAATCACTCCTGGAACGAGGTGGGCATAAACAATAAACATAAATTATTTGCTTCTCTTCTGCCAAATTTACAACACAATGGATGACAGAGAACACCAAGTCCGTGGTGTTAGGGTATAACCAGTAAGGTGCCCCCTCTTAAAAACTGTTTTTGTATCTGCTTTGGGGAAACGCAAAAGGTGGCCTGAAAACAAAATGCAGAGAGCAGCTGGAAGTCTTCACTTACACTTGGCAGCAGCCGTGGAACCAGAAATAGGGATTATCTGCTTTATTCACACATGGACATCGTAGACCAAACGGCAACTCGGCCTAAATACACCAACAAACGCTTCAACAGCTGAAAATGTTTAGGAAAAGTCAGCAAAGTCCAAGAACTTGAACTGAAAACGTGGGCCTGGGCCCAAATGCATGCTCCTAGGTAGTGCTGTTCCCAGTGAAAATGGCTCCAGGGTTACTTCCGTGCCGCCTATGTCTCGAGACTGAGCATCACACTTGTAACTACAAAATTATACTTCAATACTGTTACATTCATTACAGGTTCTCAGAGTCCCTTTACAAATAGTTTTGTTTACTGGTTAAACACCAGGCAAAACCATAAACCACCACTAACCAAAACAAAAACGTGCCAACAACAAAAACCAAGTACTGTTAGAGGAGAAATGGCGCGCCGCTGGGGCAGGAGGGTCAAGGAGTCTGCCCCGTCAGCTGAGGCCCCTCCTATTCTGTCAGAATCGCCAAAGCAATCTCCACCAAGGGGAAGACGAGGCAAGGCTTGATTTCTAAACTGCATTTACCACGCCAACCTCACCACCACCACCAATTAAGAGTGGAAGTCTCAGCAAATCCTTCCCAGTTGGAATAGGATCAGGAATTTCTACTTCTCAGCAACGGCTCTCACCAAACCCAGGTTTCCAGGTCCTGGAAATGCTAATCTGAGATTTACAGAAGCACAGGCCTCAATCATCGTTTGGAAAACCCACAGCAAAGTGGTTAAGGATTCAGAATCCAGAAGCAGACTGCTGGCTTGACATCCAGACTCTACCACTTACTGGCTAAGTGTCCTTGGGCAAAGCGTACTTTGTACCTCAGTGTCCTGACCTCCAAAATGGAGATAATTCTTATAGGGATGCTGCAAGGAACATAAGAATCAATGTGTGCAGAGTACTTAGAACAGTGATTGCAAGTATCAAGAAGCTTTAGCTGTCTTACTGTTACCACTACCCAGCTCTACTGGGACCTGCTTTCCTTCTCTCTGCATGAGGCTAAACCTTAGCCTTCTCTCTCCTCAGTGGCCCGTTTCCGGACAAGACTAATTTTGTGAGCCCAGAGAACACAGAAGCTACCATTTTTTAAGCAGTGGGCATCTACCCAGCAGAGCCTTGGAGAAACATGTGGTAAAATGAAAGTTATCACTGGTTACTGGTACAATTTCCATGCATTTATTTACAGGGGCCTTCGAAGCTCTGTCAGATGACGATCTAGCAATCCTTTCTAACCAGTAAGAGAAATGAGACACAAGTCACTTGTGCAAGGTCATTTCACCAATACCAGTTGCTAAGCACCCAAGTTCCTGTACCTGTGCCAACATGAGCTGAAGTTGGCTAACAAAAAGGAGGCAAAAGTCCCTACTAATAATAAGCAGCATAAATAATTGAAATGGAAGGAAAAAAGACACATCATATCCTAGAGGGATATCTAGTCATTCCCCTAACATGCTTTGTTTCCTGGCTCCCTCCGGTCATAACCCATCCCCAACCCCCCACCATCTCATTACCTAATCCTAGTCAAAGTTGCAACTCAGACATCAATTTCAAAAAGCCTCTGTCACTCTCTCACGCCACAACTCAGGGATGTTACTTCCATGTCTTAGGACACTTGCCACTTCCTACCTCCTATTCTCTTTTAGAATGTAATCTGAGGCAGCGGCTGTCTCACACCTGTGTTTCTAGCGAGCACTGTAACATGCTCACCACCACCCTCACTTGCTTCTTGGGTGCATTGAATGGCTCCTTCGGTGATCTTCGAGCTCTAAACGTGTTCTAAAAATGTACCCTGCCTTCAGCGGTAGCACTTACTCTCCGTTATTTAGGAGGCACAGCCTACTCTGCTCCTACAGCCAGTCTGCAGCGCTGCATCAACCAGAGCACAGGAGAAGCAACTGGCTTCCAGGTTTGCCAGCTGACTTCTGAGGACAAGTCCTAGATAACAATACTTCTATCACTAAAGAAACTGCAGCAACAACTAGAGCCAACAGCCATCTCCCCAGGCCTGGACACGTCGCCCATCCGTGTTCCAGCTTTCAGTCCTCAACCGAGCAAGGCAGCAGCAGAGAGGGGCCATCCCCACCGCCCACCTCTCCTCTAACTCACCTGCCCTCACCTAAGCTGAACCATGTTCTGAAAGCTGCTCTATACGCCCACCCAAAAATGTTTCTTTTATGCTACAGGTTAATTCTTGTCTCCCTCAGGAGAAAGGAAGAAAGACGAGGTTTTCAGGACTGCCTAAGCAGAGGCATGTTGGGACCCAGCTTTCCAAATGTATGTAAACACATTTCCCCTCTCCTCTTGGTTCAGAGGTTTGTGGACAGATTCAAATGAGTCCTTTGAATACCTTGAAGCTGAGCCGTCACACAGTCTGGCCGCCATTGAGTCACCACCATCTTCGCATCACGAGAGATCTTTGGCTGCAGGTATTTCATCTCTAACCAAATCCAGAGCCCTCACAGGCTAGCTGTGGGTCTACCTATAGGCTCGCCTATAGCTATGTTCAAAGGGATCCTCATACACTAAGGCTCAATATCACCTGAATTTAGACTACTACCTGGCACAACATCCCACCAATATCCTAACTGCATTTACCAAGCAAACACTATGCACGTGTGGGTGGAGGTCAGCTCTGACCTTCAAGATACACGGATGCACTACCCTTCCCCTAAATGTTATGCTCCTTGCACTACCAATAATAAGCCAATTAGCAGACGGTGCTGTTTTGTTTTTAATCCTCACCTGATTATATGTTTGTATTGATTTCAGAAAGAGAGGAGAGAGACACAGAGAGAAACATTAATGTGAGAAACACTGATCGGTTGCCTCCCATAGGTGTCTTGACCGGCATTGAACCTACAACCTTTTGGTGCTTGGGACGAAGCTCCAATTGAGCCACCCAGCCAGGGCCAGACTGTATTGTTTTTAATGGAAAGATTTACTCATCAATAGCAACAGGTTTTATCAGCAAGTGATGTCTGAGAAATCTGATGAGCATTCAATTTTTAAGTTGTGTATTCAATTTGTTGTTAGGTTAAGTGTGACACTTTTTTTAAACAGTTGTGAATTTGGCTGACTTCCTAAATAAGAATGATTAAATACATGTTTTAAGCAAAAATTAAAATAAAATTTAAATCAATACAATCTACCCATGATAAGACAGGTACACTGTGCCCTGCTACCTACCTCTACTAGATGAAAGCACACACTTTAAAGAAATGTCAAATTCCTCTTGCTGCAGAATTTCGAAAAGTCACCCATTTTGTCACTTGCTGATTAAGCCACCTCACTTCACCTTTCACATCCCCGGGTTCCTCAATCCACAGGTGTGGCACCACCTAGCCCACAAGACTACTGAAAGGATCAATCATATGTACTGGTATGTGAAGGCACCTGGTCCATACCTGCCTTGTGCTGGAAAGCCCACAAAACCGTTTTTGTCGAGTCACAACCAGTGCAGGAGCGAGAGAAGCTTGTGGCTGAAGGGCTACGTCACAGCAGTTGGTGGACTCGTGGGCAATGTGGCAGAAAGGACATGACCTCCGGTTCCAAACCAGACTGCCCTGATCAGGCCCTCAGAGCACCACCCACTTCCCACGTGGTGACACAGCGCGCCCATCCTGAGCACAGGGCAGGCACGGAGCTACTCCACCACAGCAGATCTTGGCCACCAATGAGCTTTCTGACTCGGGGGGCGGGGGAGGTGACGAGCTGACTCCAGGGACAGGAGCAAGAAAATCACATCATAAAGACGGACAACGCTTTCTAAGGTGCTAGGCTGAGGAGGCTGCTTCAAAGCAGACTCAAGAAACTGCGTAGGTTGCTACTAGGCACGGTCCAACCGCTTCCTCCACACCCAGCCACACCCAGGTCCTCCCAGGAAGATAACTATCTCTGGCGAGGCAGGGCTCTGTGAACACTCAGCAGACTAGCTGTATGACACCGAGCAAGTTACTTCATCTCGCCAAGCCCTGGTTTCCTCATCGGTAAACAGAGATAACGACTCTGCCTATCTCTAGCATTCTTCTGAGTGTGCAATGAGGTAATGCACAGAATGAATGGCACAGAGTCAGGTACATAAGCCTTCAATAAATGCTGGCCAACATGGCTGAAAAGGTCCGTTTCCTTCATCAGTGACACCGGACCAAGTGAGCGGACCTTGGAACAAGACAGCCTCCCCAATTGTCCGCCCCCCCGCCCCAATTTCTTAGATTTGATTATGAATTCATATTTTTCATAGGGGAATTCATTCTCATAGCCACCCCTGAGGAGTAGTGAGGGAAGGTGGTCTCCATTTTGCAGGTGTATAAAGAACCCCCCCACCTCCTTATATTCACTATTCAAAACCTGTATGTTTTCCTGTCTCTTGACTTGTTTGTGAGCTTCTTGACAGGGATAGAAATCCTACCCCAAAGCCTGGAGAAGAGGCCCTCCTTAAGGAGTTTTGTTGGTTGGTTCTCAATGCAGGTTGGAACCTAGTAAGGAAATTACATTGTGAGTTCTCACTGGGGGAAGGGAACAAAGAGAGGAGTCCCAAATCAACCATGAATCACAGTGACCTGTGATCACTTTCCTCTTCCAGAAAACACTGAGCTGCTCCTTATCAAACAAAGAGGGAGGAAGGACCCATGACATAATCTACGTTGGCAGACAACTATGAGCTCATAGGAAAATGAGGTAAGGAAGGTCATCTCAGAATCACCGCGTGACAACGATGGCTGAGCGAGGGCCTGGCCGCCCAGCCCACTGGTGGCAAACACTCACAAAGGCAGCAGCTTCAGAGCCTCCCCTCTCCGCCGCCCCCCCCCCCCCCCCCAGGCTGCAAGTCACTGCTCTAGAGCCCCTCCCTCAACCCCAGCCCTCTCCCTTCCCCAAAAGCCATCTGAATTCACTACCCTGATAAAGCCTGCAGCATGTGGTTTTGTGGCCAAGAATTCCTAGCCAAGCTTGGCTAGAGTCAAGCCCACTGCTGAATGAGTATGACTTTTAAAAATTGCTTCCTTGTGTTTCAAGTAAAAAATAACCTCCCATCTCAAAATTGAAATCATATATATGTGCAGGAGAAAACCAACGACCTTTTAAGGGGGGCGGAGGACGGGCAGTGGGAGGCACTGAAGGCTGGGAAGCAGTTCTTGGGCCAGAATTACTTCTGTCACAGCTACTCCTTCAGTTTAAAGGGCCAAGCTGCACACTGGTCTGGTATCTAAATTTCTGAGGCCCTGCCTCCATTTGCTCAGAGCCCCCTTAGCTGCTTGGCTTGCAGGAGAGCATTACTCCGTGGTAGCACAGCGAGTGAAGGCACACTGGCAGTTAGAAACATCACACTCATTTTACAGTCCCCACAATATAAAACTCTGATTGGCTACCACACCTACAAGAATGGATTCCATCCTCAGGGGTTACACTTTTACCTCTTTTGCTATGTGACTACATTAAACTTTCTCCTGGTCCAAATACTCTTACCCATCCCATTCAAAGGAAAAAGAAAAAACAAAAAACGAAGAGACAGCCCAATGCCTAACTAATTTCTAGGGAACTTTCTCTCTCCAAGCACTTTTAGTCTGTGTGCCTACCTCTCCTCTCCTCTCTACCAATGTTAAGTAAATCCCGGGCGCCCTGCAGAGTCCAGGGACTATATGAGGGAGGTCCCTAAGGTCCTATCAAATTTCATTTTCTCAAAAAAGTAGACAAACCCAGATAAGCCCTTCCTGAAATTACAGTTTAGCCACATCATAAAGTCAAAATCATTACCGTGTGACGCATTCCTTCATTCAACACATTATTATGTGGCTGATGAGGCCACCTCCTTTCTCAGGGGAGAAGAGGGAGGAGTGACTAACTCACTAACTATGTATGTATCAGTGCCTTCGTTATTTTACTCGTTCATTCATTCCTTTATTTATATTTATTTATGTGCCAAGTACTAGGAAGGAATACAGGGGTGAAAAGCACACAGATGTTATCCTCCGTACATAGCAACAGGTACTTTCAGATATAATCAGAGTGATCCACTGCCCGGCTCGCCTGGGACTTGGGGGAGATTCCCTGGACACGGAATGACCAGTGCTAACACTGGGAAAATGTAATCCTGGGAAGGCCTCAGGATTAGCTGGTCACCCTATTAAACCAAAATTCTAATTTAAACTTCACAACCACCCCAAGGACTATATGTTCTTCCCCAGTGGTCGGCAAACGCATTAGTCAACAGAGCCAAATATCAACAGTACAACAATTGAAATTTCTTTTGAGAGCCAAATTTTTTAAACTTAAACTTCTTCTAACGCCACTTCTTCAAAATAGACTCGCCCAGGCCGTGGTATTTTGTAGAAGAGCCACACTCAAGGGGCCAAAGAGCAGCATGTGGCTCGCGAGCCGCCGTTTGCCGACAATGGTTCTTCCCAGTTTTTAACAGGTGAAACAATGGGACTCGGTGACGTCACGAGGGGAGCCAGAATTTGAAAGCTGGCTTATGTGACTTCCACAGCCCCTGTGCTTTCCCCACCCTTGTGTTTCTGAAATGAGAGATACAATGTCCTCAGACAGCCTCTGCAGCCCTCCTCCCCACACCGTGGCCAGCCTGGCTGCAGTGCCCTGAGTACTTCCCTCCTCCCTCCCCCGGCCACCCACCCCTTCTCCACCACAGACTGTGCAGCTGGGATTGCATCTGCCTGACAGTTGTGCACAGATAATGCATAATCTCCCTCTACCACTGCAAGGCTGATTTTTTTATAGCAAGTCATTTAAGTCTCTGTAGGAATAAACGTCTCCTTCAATAGAAATCAGGGTACCGTCCACCTCTCAACTACCATACATTCCAGCCTGCAGAATCTACAGAGACTCATTGGCATTTAACAGTGCAAACAGCTGAAGCAGACTTTCAGACTCTGTATACTTGACACTTTAAGTACACTTTTTAAAGATTACCTTTTAAAAAAAAAAATCCACCCCTAATCCAAAATGCTAAGGCCACATTCCTAGAGATAACCACCATTTGCATGTCAATGGCACCAAATTAACGTCTATGGTTTGTATAAGGATTTCAGGCAAAACACACTCACACAGCTCAGCTCACTTCTGCAACTAGTGCAACCGGCTGTCACTCCAAAATTCCATCACAATTGCACGCTCAGTGGGGGGCTGATAAAACTCTCCCAAATAATGACACAGCCCCTGTAATTTCCTTGCCACCACGGAAGAGCAGAGCCTCCAGACTTGTAATGTTTTGCTCACATTCTTTGTGAAATAACATGTGCCTCAGTGATCCTCAAATTAACTTTCCACTTACATCACTGCAGCGTTAGAAATGGACTTTAAGGCCAGACCTTTCACAAGGCCTTTGTGAAACCAGACCCAGGCCCGCATGTGTCTCCATGCTACTGTGTTCACTGGAGTTGCTACTTTAAAGGCCCTGTGCCTCTTGAACACAGGGTTGAGGGGTTGGGGGAGAAAGGCCTTTCAGAAGCAAGCACAGAGAGGCATTCAACCATCCATGGAGGGCGGGCAGTATTCATTTGGCCGCAGTAGTTCTCTGACGAAGTGCTGGGTGCTCTGGCTTCAGCAGTAGCTGCTCCAGATGCTTTTTATGAACTTGGAAGAAGCACCACCATCGTAACCTTCAACCTATACCAAAGGTCACAGACTCAAGTGGCTGCCATCAACCTTGTGGGAACATAATAAGCGGTGTTTCAGTTGGGTGCATTTTCAGGCAAAGTGAACACTCTTCTAACAGACTAAAGGAAACCACACCCGAACAGGTTTCAGGGGCGGAGGTGGGGTTGAGACACTCAACTCAAGTTCAAAAGACTTGCCCTCTCCTGGGCCTGGCTTGCCATTTAACCAGGACCTGTAAAAATAATGGTTGTCATCAATTACTGAGGGTACTGTGCTAAACACAGTTTCCGTGGAGTATTTCACTTACTCTTAAAATAATCTTATACACAGAATTTGTATTACCCTTCTCCCACATATGAGGAAACAGGCTCAGATGAGTAAATAAATTGCCCTCATTTGGAAAGCAATTTGGAAATACTTGGCACAAGGCATAGAAATAACCACATATGAAAAGTTTATGATATAATGTTAGGTAAAAAACAGAAACAGGAAGGCAAGACAAAACTGAATCTATACAATGATTATAATAGCATTAAACTGAATAAGCACACAGAAAAGAACTAGCAGAAAGTAAAAATTTGCTGGGGCTGCAGAATCTTACATAAACTATTTCATTTTTATTTCTGTTGAAGGTGTCACAGCATGGTTGTGAAATAATAAATACATAAAGAGAATTTTGGAGTAATGCAAAGGACAGCTAAAACACTAACTCTGTCCATTAATGACCTTCAATGCTTCCTCTGAAAGAACATCACCTGAGCCACTTCCTGACTCCTCCTGCTTTCACTGCCTGTGCCCCGCCCATCGGAAGGGTCCTGGAGTGGGGCCAGTCAAGAAAGGAAGTCGCCTATCTCCCCACCTCTTTTCTTTCTTCTTCTCAGGGACCAATACTTCCAGCCAACAAATGTCAGCAGGTGCTTTTTCTCCCCAACCTAATCGATACCCAGTCATTTTAAAGCTTCACCTGCAGACACACAGGCAATGGGCACTTATATTAAATAACAGACATTTAATGCATTTCCAATCCACTTTTAAAGCCAAAGCCGGAAGGCACCAGTCGGTAAATTTGACATTATGTGAAACTGGACTATAGTCTGACCAACTTCAAGAACAGCAGCATTCATTTAACATAGCACCAATTTACTAAGGTGGAGTGTGGGGAAAGCGGGAGGAATTTTTGCTTTAAAAATATAGTTTGAGCCTGGCCAGTGTGGCTCAGTGGTTGAGCATTGACCCATGAACCAAGAAGTTACTGGTTAGATTCCCGGTCAGGGCACATGCCCAGGTTGCAGGCTCGATCCCCCGGAGGGGGCGTACAGGAGGCAGCTGATCGGTGATGCTTCTCTCTCATCGATGTTTCCACCTCTCTATCCTTCTCCCTTCCTCTCTCTCTAAAAATCAATAAAAACATTTTTTTAAAATAGTCTGAAAGTAAAACACTAAAGTCATAAAGCAGGTATGGACTTTAATTTTCCGTCAATACCAAATGGGTAAATGAAAAGAAACTATGTTTTTTTAACCTCACAAATTTCTAGAACTGCAGGATTAGCAAGTAGGAAAATCCCAGCCAAATTCTACAAAGACTTACAAAACTAGGAATTAACCAACCATGCTTTAAAGCCCTGTAATATCCTAACGCAGTGGTCGGCAAATTCATTAGTCAACAGAGCCAAATATCAACAGTACAACGACTGAAATTTCTTTTGAGAGCCAAATTTTTTAAACTTAAACTTCTTCTAACGCCACTTCTTCAAAATAGACTCACCCAGGCTAAAACTACTTTTAATGCAGACTATATATAAAGCATATAAACTTGAACCTCAGAATGGTCATAACCTTCCTGGGACTATTTCCTTCTCTGCACATAGGGGCAATAGAGATTATTTCTTTCTAAGCCTGAATGTGCACACAAACCACTTGGTGAGCTTGTTAAAATGAGGTTCTGACTCAGTAGGTCTGGGTGGGCCTGAGAGTCTGCATTTCTAACAAGCTGCAGGATATCTACCACATGGAGTAACAAGGTTCTTTAAGTACGTTGCAGTTCAAAATCCCAGGAGGCTGTGTTGTTTCTAAATTTCTCACCCCCTCCAAAGCCACAGCCTCTTAACTAATCTCCTGCCTCCTCGCTTGACCACTGTCCTCTAAAATAATCAGACTCAGGAGTCAGACCATCCTTTCTTTAAAAAAAAAAAAGTCAGAACCAAGCACTCTCCTATTTAAAATCTTCAGTTGCTTCCCACTGCCTGCCTTACTTCCAAATTCCTTCATCTGATTTAGAGGACCATGTATCCTCAGACCTTTGTCAATTATCCTTCCAGAAGCCCCTCTGACCAGCCCTGGTTTGCTCTAAAGTCTGGCTGCCCAGAACCTGCTCAAATTCCCCTACTTGGGTCCCTCACCTCTTGGTTCCCTACCTTGGGTCCCGCACTTGGAACAAGTTTACTTCTCCACTTGCTCCTACTGATCGTCAAGCTCAGCCAGCATCTCCGTCCGGCACAGCTGAAACACACCTTTTAACCGGAGGACAGCTGCTCATTGAGAAGCAGGTAATCAGTAAATATTTGTTAAGAGACTAACAGAACAAACAAAAACGCAAGCCCTCTCTTTTTAAAAGTCAGTTTTATTTTATTTCTTAGAATTCTTATTGCCTAGATTACTGACCATCTACCGAGCATTTAAATGGCAACTCTGCACCCATGACATGGGTTAACAACTGCCAAATTTATAATTAAGCCAACCTAGCGAAGAATACTGAAGTTAGAAACATGCCCACCATGTCCCTATAATTTATTTCCCCCATCATTAGTATTTCATACTCAGGGCCTAAGTGTTGATAGAAACTTGTCAGGAAAGAGGAGAAAAAGTACCAAGATCTAAAAATGGCTGAGATCTGCCTGGCTTATTCGGACAATGTGCACAAGTGTAACTCCAGTAAGAACAGATGTATGGCTATGAAGCTGTGGTTAAAAATTGTAAACTTGAAGCTCTGTCACTATTCACGTTCATTTTCCAGAAGAGAGGAAAAAAAACCCTGAAGTCCATATTTAAACTGCTGTGCAATACTGGAGTTATAGAGTTCATATGTATGTAGAAATTTTCTTTAAAAAAAAAAAAGATTATGGAAACAACAACCATACTTTATGTTTTAATAGTACATGGACATTTTCAAGGAAACTTCACATAGAGATTATGGCATCTGCTGTTCAACACAACCCTGGAAGGTAAACCTGACAGGCATGCAGAGGAGGAGAGCTGCCCAGATCTTTAGATACCGGAGACAGGGCCGCGGCCAGATGCCACCCGCCTCCCTTCCAAAGGCCAAGTTGCTGGGATTTCTGGTTTTAAGGTTAAATCCAACAGATTTTTAAATTAAGAACCTCAATAGAACTAAACTAGATGCCTTATTGACCTGTCCTCAGACCCAACACATACTATTATCTTTATTTTTTTTCTAAACTTACATCTCTTTTCAGATTGGTCTTCACACCAACTTGGTGAGGGAACTGACCCCATTTGCCAGATGAGGTGGCCAAGGCCTTCAGATGGTAAAGGGCTTCTCTGATTTAGCAAGGTAGAGCCCATTCCTAACTAGTGGGCTCTTCCACTATTACACTGTTTTGTTCTAAAACATAGTTTTCCACAAGACTTCATTCTTCAGTAAGAGATCGGATATATGCTTCTATTTGGAAGCAGTACATGCAGCCTATTCCTCCCCATCTCTCTCCCCCCACCCCTACCAATCACAAAGACTGTACAAACGGTAGAACTCCAGTGTGCACCAGAGTCACCAGGCAGGGCAGTTAAAACACCTATTGCTGGGCCCCACACCAGGGTTTCTGATTCCGTAGGAGAGAAGTAGGGCCTGAGAATTTATATTCCCATCAAGTTCCCAAGACAGGCTGATAGAACGCATCTGGAGAACCACTGCAATCAAGGAGCCCGTAAGATTAACTTCATTTAGTTCCTCTTTAAGAAAGGCTTAGTGACTGCTACTTGTAAGAGGTTATGTCGGACTTTTGTCATGTCGGACTTTTGTGAAATGTACGGAAAACAGAGGCAAATACTCAAGCTATCACCAATGCCAGTTTGTGAAAATCACAGAATGACCAAGTGCTTAAGCCTTAAAGGAAGGGAATCCAAGCAGGGATCCTGACCTCCCCTCCCTCTGGGAATACTTAAGAGTGATGTGGCATCTGACCTAAAGCTCAAAAGAACGATTCCAACACTAATAAATAATTCCCTATGAAAGAAACCAGGCGGGAAAGACAGGGTTGGTTTAGAAATCATGAATGCTGTCAAGTAGAGAACAAGAGCTGGATAGGAAGGTTGGTTGGAGTCAAATCCCAAAAGTTTTGGGAGGGAGGAGGGCTCTTATCAGGGCCTGGCTTTAGAGAGGCTGGGCAGCTGCATGGGGGGCTTTGGGAGACCAGGGAAAGAGACTGAAACAGAGGAAGAGGTAGTGGGGCTCTGAACAGACCCCTTCTCAGGCCCAAGGTGTGGGAAGAGATCATCAGGCACACAGTCATCCAGAAAGCTTCCTCACAGTCAGGACATTGACAGTCCCATTATTTCACTACCCTAAGAAAAGTGGTAGCTTACACTAAATCGAAAAGACCTATGTTTACTGCAGCATTATTTACAATAGCCAAGATATGGCCCGGCCGGCGTGGCCACGTTCGATTCCTGGTTAGGGCACATGCCCAGGTTGTGGGCTCAATTCCCAGTGTGGGGCGTGTAGGAGGCAGCCGATCAACGATTCGCTCCCATCACTGATGATTCTACCTCTCTCTTTCTCTCTCTCTTCATCTCTGAAATCAATCAATAAAAATATATTTTAAAAAAATACATATGGAAGCAACCTAAATGTCCATCAATAGATGAATGGACAAAGAAGTGGTGCATATATACAATAGAATACGATTCAGCCATAAAAAAGAATGAAATCTTCCCATCTGCAGCAACACGGATGGACTTAGAGGCTATTATACCAAGTGAAATAAGACAAATGCCAGATATGTGGAATCTAAAAAACAAAATAATGAACAAGCAGAACGGAAGCAGACTCAGAGACACAGAGAACAGACTGATGAATGCCAAGAGGAGGGCGACTGAGGGACTGGGTGAAAAAGGGCAGGGACTTGGATGTACAAATTGGTAGTTACAGAGTAGTCATGGGGATGTAAAGTACAGCATAGGGAATATGCTCAATAATCTTGTAATAACTATGTATGGTGTCATATGGGTAATATATTTATCGGAGTGATCACTTCATAGGTTATATACACGACTAATTACGGGGTTGTTCGCCTCAAACTAATGTAATATTGTACGTCAACTGTAATTTTAAAAAAAATTGGTAGCTTTTCCTCAGAGAATTATCTATCACCCTCCTCTTCTCCTTAGCTGGCCGCCAAGAGCCCTTTTAATGGCTGTCCCGGGCAAGCACTATATATGTCTATAGACCAAAAGAATCAGCGTGCCCTTGCCTGTTAGTGTTCCTAGCCCACCAAAAACTAAGAGTACCACATGTCCAGAAATCTGAGCAGTTCTGAGCTCATTAATTTTCCATGCCACCAGAATAAATTCATGGTGCCTGGGTAACGGGTGTCATGGGTCGACCTCACACTCTGCTGTCCTAAAGGAGGGACATCAAATTTGGACTCACTAAACCTAGGTTCTGGAGAGAGAGCTTCATACTGGTTGGTCGTAATCCAATGATCTGTTTCTTTATAAAAAGAGAATATCTACCCAACAGGATTATTATTAGTGCTAAGGAAATGCACATTCGTTTAGAACCTAAGTTACTAGATCCCATGCTGGATACTTTAAACAACCTCATTTAGTTAATGAGCAAAATGGTACCTATTTAGGTTAAGAGCTACACACAATAATTATTATCATTACATCATTCAAAAACAATTCTAATTCACAAGTCTATTAGGAACTTCTAAATTTTGAGCTGAAATTCTTGTAAACTGGTGAAAGTTGTTGGGTTTTTTTTGTTTTTAATTAGTGACTTACCCACAAGGTTATCTGGTCTTAGAAAACTATAGTCTCACAGTATTGGAGGGAAACAAAACAAAAAGCCAATCTTTTATGCCTTCATTAAATCCCAAAAAAATCTTATAAATCTTGCCACCCCAAAACAAAAAAAAAAATAGGGATATCATTTGTCACCAACTCTGTTCACTGTCACAATGAGGAATATTTGAAGACTATTACTTTATATTTAAGAACTTAAAATTTTATTCATGACAAACAGGTATAAACCCAGGTTTAAGAAATTAAGCAAGACAAACATTTAGGTACCATAATTGGAAAGTTCTTAAAAACTGAAGAATAAATTTTCTTCATGATCTACAAGTATAAAACCAGCAGATCTTTCCCTAACAGTTAGGAAATTAAAACCAAAAAATATGAGGAAATTCAACATGTCTGAGATGGCATGTAATAAACTTGAGAGTATTAATGTATTCCCATGGCTAAAACTCTTTAGTATCCCTCTATGTCCCAATGAAGACTCCATAGCTCTTTCTGGACAACGGGATAAATTCATTAAGCCAGAATAGCTAAGAGAAAAAAAGCACTTTCTCCAGAAATATCTGGTGCTAAATGTCAAGGTCGGGCAAAGAAGGCACAAAAAAGTCCATTCTGATGCTTTTCAACTAGATCCGGTCTTCATTACAACTCCACTGCCAGAGCCAATAGAATCAGTGCTCTGGGGACAGGAAGGCAGGAAAAGGAATCAGGTTAATGTGGGCACTTCACAATGTCACATGCCCCCCTTTTTTTTCAGAAATGAAATATTAATATGTACAAGTCGGGGAAAAGAAAATTACAGAAAACAATGTGCAGGCTGACCCCATCAATGCCTGTGACTCTGGACAAGGTATTTGATTCTATCTTCTCATCTTTAAAACCTCCTAGGTATGTTATGAAGACTAGATTAAGATAACCATGCACAGCCCGTTTGGCTCACTGGATAGAGCAGGGGTCCTCAAACTTTTTAAACAGGGGGCCAGTTCACTGTCCCTCAGACCGTTGGAGGGCCGGACTATAGTTTAAAAAAAACTATGAACAAATTCCTATGCACACTGCTAAGTCAGCTGCTAAGCAGGACAGGCAGCGGCGGCAAAAACACCCGGCGGGCCGGATAAATGTCCTCGGCGGGCCGATGTGGCCCGCCAGCCGTAGTTTGAGGACCCCTGGGATAGAGCAACTGTAAACCTATTTGCCCTACCCTGTGCATGGTTATCTTTTTTTTTTCTTTTTTTGGTTAATCCTTACCTGAGGCTATTTTGACATTGATTTTTTGGAAGAGAGAGGGAAAGACAGAGAGAAACATTGATGTGAGAGAAACACATTGATTGGTTGCCTCCTGCACGAGCCCCTACCAGGGCCCAGGCCGGTGAGGAGCCTGCAACCAAGGGTACATGCCCTTGATTGGAATCGAACCTGGGACCCTTTGGTCTGCACAGCCTTGAAGAGTTGTAGGAAGGATTTCTATATGTAAAATGGAGGGGTGGGACATTTGAGGCAGAAGGTAATGATGGAGGAAAAACCCAGGGCTGGGTTTTATGAAGAGAAACAGGCCTGTCTACCGGGAAGATGTTATCTGGAGTGTGAGAACTGGAATAGGAAGTATGTGGGGTGGGGAGGGTCCTGGATGTCAAGCTCAGGAGTCTGGAATTTTTTTTTTTAATCCACACCCCAAGACATGCTTCCATTGATTTTTTTTTTTTTTTTTTTTTTTTTTTTTTTAGAGCGAGGAGGAGAGAGGGAGAGAGAAACATGGACATGGAAGAGAAACATCGATCTGTTGCCTCCCTATGCGTCCTGACCTAAGACCAAACCTGCAATCTAGGTGTGTGCCCTGACCAGGAATCAAACCCACACACAACCTTTTTGGTGTAAGGGATGACCTTCTAAACAACTGAGCCACAGGCCAGGGCTAGGGGTCTGGAATTTAATTTACATAACAGGCACAATTAAGTTTCTGAGTAGAAAGAGTAGCAGAAATATTTTCCTATCAGGAGTTAAACTGGCTGTGAAACCGGAGAAAAAATATTATGAACTCTCTGTTACTACAAACACGTTTATCTAAACACGTGAGGTTGAGTGTTATTGTGTCCCAGTCTTCTCTCTTAGTTAAAAAAGGAAAACAACTAACCCAACCTTTTAAGATACATGAACAAACTGAGGACGATGGTCGTTTTGCAAGTGAAAACTTTGAGAGGGTGTGTGTCTGTGAGGTGTGCATTAAGGGCTGGGTGTTTGTGGTTAATGTCTGAAGCCATCAGAAGTAGTAGGTCCTCTCTCTCCCCTTCTGCCAGAAGCATTATTAGTATGATAGACACTTGCAACATCTCAGTCCTTTAGATCACCGAGGTTTTGTTTTTGATCACATTTATTTACGTATCCATAACTCTCTAGGAATTATTGTATCTAAATAGACCAGATTCATTTTAATATCATATTTCCCTTAGCTGGGACAGCAAATCTCATCCCATGGTCCCTCCCGAGATTTTTAGGACAGTGTGAAAATACTTGAAACCAGCAAACACGCACAAATACCTCCCATGAAATCACATTACTCTCAGACACAGATGCTAAATGAGTTAAGTTCATATAGGAGGCACTTTAAAAGATTAATACAGATTCAGAGAAACAGTTTGCCAGGATTGGGCTGCAAGTCCTAGGAAAGATTATACTTATAAGAGTTAAAAAAAGAGGCAATTTTGTAGGTACGTACAAAATTAAATCAGCAGAATCGATATGCTATCAAAAATGTTGATGATTGGAAGAATAGTAAACGAAATATCAAACTAGGGGTGGGAGGTGGAGATGGGAAAGGGTTTTATCAAAAATTCTCTTACAATGCAATCAGTTCCATTTGTTTCTAAGGATGATCCCAAATGCTGGGCATTCTCCTGGGACCCACCATACTTGAAAGTTAATCCACCCTTTCTCAGTTCCTTCAACATGGGTGGTTCTCGGTTACAGAAATACAACACTAAACTTAGGCAACTCCTAAACCACAATATTTAGAAATAAGAAAGTTATCTGGAACTAAATCTAAATGCGGGGACAAAGGTGACACGCACACACAAAGGTGAAGCCCACCCCTTTAGGAGGGATTTCCCTGAGAAACAGCTGCGAGGTAAAGTCTCAGGAGCACCTGGTGATTTTGAACTTAAGTTTTACTTTGTCCAGAGAGGACAGTTTAAGACATTTCCTGTGTGCGTAAGCTCCACCCTTTCCAGGGAGCAGTTTTACAACCAGGCTCAAACCTTTCAGAATAACAGCCTTTTGTTAGGGGGTACACGCCTCCTACACCTTCTTCTGTTTTCTGATGGGGGAATCCCCCTTGGGTGCTTCCTTCCTGGAGTATGACACAATAAAGTGGGGAGCCTGGGGCCCCCAGAAGGTGCGTTCTGAATTCTCAGGACCTGAGAGATGGAGTGTGGGGCTTCCAGCATAGACCCAGAAGACAAGGAACACACTTCCCATCCCTCTTATTTACCACTTGCAAGTTCCCTGCATCAGCCCAGGCCCCGCCAAATTTTCCAAAAAAAAGTAGTAAATTCTACCTTCCAAGAGCTCAAGAGGAATGAACCAAAGACACACAACCATTCCCCGGAGGGACTGGAGCTTCCTCTTAGCTAACTGCCCAAGGAATGCAGCACAGCCTAGCAAATGTCTAAAATCAGGTCCTGCTCTGTCTCTCGTTTCCCAGAAAAGTGTCATTACTGTCAACTGTTTCACAAGACAAATAAACCTATGAATGAAATATACCCCCCCCCTCTTTCCCAATGAAAACATTCTAGGACCGAGCTGCTTCCTTCCTTCCTCCTCCTCACAGGAACCACACATTTGTGGCACCAAAAAGAGTTAAAATAAGAAACATACACAGTCTGCGAAGGTTACTTTTTTTTTTTTTTTCACAGCACTAAGAGCCATTCCCAGCGATTACTTTTGATTCCAGGGGCTTTCAATCGGAAGGAGTTCTGTTTTGAGTTATGAATTCTTTTTCATATAAAAACTCGGAGACACTGCTTGGCCAGGCCTCCTGCTGGCTGGGCAGGGCCAGCCAAAGGCCGCAGGGGCCAACCTGGCCGCAGGCTTTGGGCCCACCCCCCTCACACACGGCTGCGCACAGGACCCTGCTCTTCCTAAACAATCTGTGCCCTAAAATACCGGATTCATTCAGTTATTGGAAACTCATACAGACCCCCAAGAAATACCAACTAATGATCCCACTAAATCCAACCCATAGCACGGAAATGACAATAACTATAAATTACACAGCCCACTCAAAATTGATGGGGAAGGCTCTCCCCCAACACAATACATCAGAAGCGTTAAAATTAAGCTTCGGAACCAAAACTGTAATTTACTCGGGCTTAGGAACAAAAAAGACCACTCCCTCCCCTCCCCTCTGCCATTGTTCTACGGGACTGGGTGTAGAGCAAATGCACTTTGCACCTTGAGGCTCCCCAGAGGTAAGAGGCTGGGGGCTGGGAGGCGGCTACGACTTGCCTATTAGCACTCATCGCCTGAGATGCAGAGGTAACTGAAGGGGGAGAAACGTGTGTGCGCTGGGCGGCAGTGACCTGACCACCCAAAGAGCCAAAAGGATCCTGGAGAGCCAGGGGGACTCCAAACGGTGGCTTTTGCTGGAGGAGAGTGAGAAACCCGTCTCCTTTCAAGTGAGTGAGTGAATGGGGTTGCTCACCGCCAACCAGAGGCTCTGGGACCAGGCCGTGCGGCCGGGGCCACCAGTCTTGAATTAGGGTCACGTACCATATGGCACAAATAAAGCCTCAAACCCTCCCCCGCCCCCCCGGCAGGCCCGGCCTTGGGGAGGGGGGGGAAGGTGGGGGCTTACCTTGTAGCTGCTTGAATCTCCCCTCCAGCTGGTTGTAGTTGTAAGGCACCTGCCCCGTGTAGCCCGGCGACAGCGGCCCTGAGATGCTAGACGTCCTCTGCAATTCCATTATGCCCGGCGGCGTAGCGCCCCGGCGGGCGGCACGGAGGAGATCCCGCTCCGGCCCCCTCCTACCCCCATCCAACACGCAGCAGCCTCCGCACGGCTGGGCTCCCGGGCCCTGCGACGAGGACTGGACCTTAGGCAAGCCCCATCGCGGTCGGAAGGTCCGGCAGGGCGATCTGATCGGAAGCCGGCTGCACGCGCGTCCGCCTTAGCCAGGCCGGGGGTGGCCACTCAGGCGCCAATTCCTCGTCGCTTTCCTTCCTTCGGTGGCCCCCTGGCTTGAAGCTTGAAACCAGTGACCCAGGAGAGGCGGAAGGATCGAGGGAGGAAGGCGCAAGTCCTACCTGAATTTTTTTTTTTTTTTTAAATATGGCCAATCCTAAAAGCTCGGCGGGTCGCAGAGTCCGGGCGCTCGCGGGAGCAGCGCACACACCTCCTCCCCGCCGCTGCCCTCGGCGGCCGCCGGTTTGTAATTTAATCGGGAGCCACTCACCGCGCGCGGGGCGGTGATGTCACCTGATTAGCATAACAGCATTGTGGAGGGGACGCGGCCGCCCCGCGCGCAGGGGCGGGACGCCGCGCCCGCAGTCCCCGGGCCGCCGCCGGCGCCCCTCCGCCCGGGCCGCCGACCCCCGGGCCGGCCCAGGGCGCGCCCGCCCGCCCGCCGCGGGGGTCCCTTCCTGCCCCAAAGCTGCTGAAATGACAATCTTTTGTGGAGAGCTTCGCGTAACGGAAAGGTCTCCGATTACGATCACTCGAAGAGACGGCGGCCGCGAGGGCGAGGAGCCCCGCAGGTCCCCGCAGGTCCCCGCCGGCGGCTCGCCCCCTGGTCAGCCTCCGCGGAGAGAGCGCGGCCCGTGCACCTGGGCGCGCCGCGTCCCCACTGCGCGGGGCGCCAACCACGCGGCGCCGGCCCGGGGAGCCCGCGCGGGGTGGGGGGGGGGGTGGGGGGGGGGTAAAAGAAAGTCACTCTGGACACTGCGGGGCCACAGGGAAGGGAGGTGTCAGTTCTGGCTCCCAGCAGACTTCTGCTGCCTTCAGGAGATGTTAAAAGCCAGGGGGTTCCTGGGATAACACGGGCTCTAGAGCAGTAATTCGGTGCAAGGTTTATGGGAGCACCGCCTTTACAAAGGCGTTGTGGGAGAAAGGCACACAGGTCAACACCTCGAGGACCCCTGACCTGGAGGAGTTCAGGAACCCGTGGTGAGGAAATCAGAGAACAGAAATTAACCTCAGATCCTCCTTTGATTTGTAAAACGAGGTCTCTAAACTTTTGCATTCTTCCAATGTTTAAAACTCTCTAAGAGCTGCTTCTCCCACCAAGCTCAACCAAAATTAAAATACCCTCCTTAGAAAATATATATTCTTGGAAAATAATCGACCCCCGTTTATCCCCCCATCCCCTTCCTCACGAACTACAGGCAGACAGCTAATGACTAATCTGGTGTTTCCAGCACGGAGCCCAGCAGCTATCTGTGCTCACTGAAGAAGGTAATGTCATTCCTAAGGGATTCCGATGTGCACTAAAGAGGAGGTGGGCCTCCACCCCAGGTTTGCTTTAGTCCCCTGGGCACTTGTAATTCAAGCAACTGCATCCTGTCCAGGGCTAGATATAAAGCAAACCTGGAGTCCAGCTAACTGCTAACTAAACTCTGACAACCCCCACTGCCTCCATCCACAACCAGTGTCAACCTAGCTTTGCAAAGCCGGGCCCAGGATTCGGAGACATTTTCTCATCATCCAGGAAGTAGTACGGCATTTGCTAAAGCCCTTTAACTGCCAGTGCAAATGTGGGATACTGGAAGAAGCACTTGGCTAGGATTCCCAAGACTTGAGTTTCTACGTCCTGACCTGGCCAAGCCTCTTAATTACCTCTGACCTTCGAAGAAACCCTGGATTCTTTCTAAATCTCCGCTGTTGGACAGAGATAATTAATGCCTACCTCTACAAGGTCACAGAGGAGATGATGTGAAAACACCTCAAAAATGATCATACTATTAAAATTAGAAGTATATTTTTCAAAATGCACCTCTTCTTGCATCCCCCCTACACACACACACACACACACACACACACACACACACACACACACACCAAGGCTACAAAGAGTAGAATGAAGAATTTTCTCAGATCTTCTTAACAGCCCCTCTTCATTATTAAGTATATTGGTGAAGTGGTTAAGTCTCTAGGTGTCCAGCTATAGGCACAGAAAATGAGACTGCAAAGTGCTTGCCAATTTACAACCCTTTATTTTTAATCTTTAAGCCACTTAAGTAAAGAGAGTATGAGTCACTACTCTTGAGAGACTCCCTTTCAGCTCCCTCTGGTATGAGGAAGTAGGTGAGTAAGTTTTCTAACCAGCCAGGTTACCATGTGATGGGGGCAGAGGCCAGGACTAGTAGTACAGCCACACTCAGTCCTCAAGAGCAGGTGTAGAAGAAACTGTCAGCCAGGCAGAGTATTGGAAAGACAGGTAGGGTATGAGGCTGGGGAAGGGTTTATAACACACTGCAAAGTCCAGAGGTGAGAACCCATTTGGTATGATGGTTGCCAGGGAAGGAGAGAACATAATCCTGATGGTTCATCTGACCATCTCCCACGCAGCAGTGGGCAATGAGGGAACGCCGGAGGCCCTCCTTCTTTATTCCATTCACTGTTTACCGGACACCAACTGTGTGCAAGGCACATTGCCTAATGCTTTGGAGCAAGCATGTCAAACTCGTGGCCCGCGGGCCGCATGCCTCACTTATTTGGCCCGTGTTAGCCTTGGAGTTTGACATGCTTGCTTTGGAGGGATTCAAAGATGACTGGGAGAGTTGCTGGCCAAAGGAGATGGAACTAATATGCAAACAGGCCAATACCAAAAGAAGAGAATAAGGGCCGGGGCGGGGGGGGGGGGGGGGCAGTTCAGAGGACAAGGAGGATAACTCTGCCTCGCAAGGCAGGCAGGATCAGCTCTAGGAGGGGCGACATTGGACCAGACCTTGACATGCAGGTAGATTATCAACAGGCTTGGACAAGGGGGCAGCAGCACAGGAAAAGGCACCAACTGGACTGTCCCAGGAACAGCTCCAACGAGCGCTACCTTCTGTCTGGAGCGTAAGGGACCGTCAACTGTGTCAGGCAAGCCTGGAACTAAGTCTGGGCTGGAGACCTTTGCAGACTGTTGAGCCAGAGGACGATGGGGGCTGGGCTGGGCTCCAGGGATGATTCGTCTGGCAGTGGTAGGTGAGAATCGGTAGAAAGGAAAAAGCCTGAAGGCAGCCGGGTCACTTAGGCGGTGCCTGCCGTTGCCTAGGTCAAAGCACTAGTCAGCGTGTGGCAATGGGAATAAAAAGGAATGGATTGATGGGAGAGTCCACGGGACTTTGGTAACAGACTGTACAGGAGAGGTTCAAAGGCAAGGGCTGAATATGGCTCTTGGGCTTTTAGGGTGGCTGCGGGGTACAGTGGAGGACTGAACAGTTCCTTCTACGTGGGCTGAATCCGCATTACCTGCAACACGAGGAGGTGACATGTCCAGAAGTGGAACTAGAGCTCAAGGCTGAAGACATGTACACTAAGGTTCTGTGGATTTAGCATGTAACATGTGAATGGGAAATTAAGGGGGTGGGACTAAACCTGTTTGTCCCAAGAGGCTTTATATAATCTGGGAGGTAAAAAAAGAAAAAAAAAGAAAAAAAGAAGGGGGGATGGGGGAAGATGACTGCTTTTCCTGCATTACAGCAAGCTTGACAGGGTAAACCATGGAGTGTTCGTTTCCGGAACTTCTAAACATTAGCAAGACTGAAAATGTCTGGGAGGAGACGGCCAAAATGCTAAAATGTGATGGGATTTGTACACATTCAAAAAACAACCCAAGAGCTGGGAAAGAAATGGTGGGAACAGAAAGGGACAAAAAAACAATGGAGTTTTACATGTAAACTGTTTTTGCCAAATTCTCTCCCACTCTGTACTGCCTTTCCAGATCTTAGGACTATCGTAGCAGCAATGATTAGTCTTCAAAGTCCTCATAGAGGAAATTTCAAAAACAAATTCTACCCCATCTCCAGCCATCTCTTTACCTGGGAGGCTATCGCCTGGAGGATGCTGTCAGCTTCAGGGAAATCAATGGCCTCCGGCCGGGAACCAGGGGTCACCTCTTTGCAGGTCTGGATAAGGACAGTTTGGAAAGGTAGGACCAGTCCTCCACCAGGGAAGTGCTCACCCCCCTATGCACTTGGAAAGAGATATTCACAATCATATTACAGACATAAAAGCAGTAACACCTCAGAGATGGCAAGGGCACAATCCTCACCTTGAAACAAGTTATAAAAGGCCTATGTTTTCGAAAGGCTAATGTTTATTTGAGGTGGGGCTATTAGGTTAGACACTTCAGGACTCAGAATAACTAGAAGAAAAATTAAAAGGAAGGCTAAAAGAATTTCTCCACCTACAGCAATTGCTATCTGTGTTCCTTGGAGGATATAGATGGTTTTCTCTCTCTCTCTCTCTCTCTCTCTGTCTTCTTTCCCTCCCTCCCTCTTTCTCTTTCTCTCCACACACACACCTCCCGCAAAATCATCTAGGTATATGTCTGAATCTGAAACACCAGAGCAAATCTAATTTCCATTCATATCCTTTTCCCTGCTTCTTCTTCAACCAGTCACAGCAGAATCAAACACAAAGCTCCTGCCATCTCTGCTGAGAAGAGAAAAATGGCCAGTTACACTCAACAACGAACACCCGAGGTCCTGGGGAAGGAATGCAGTTTACTGAGTCTCCTACCCCAGGCCATCCTGATCCCTGCATTCTTATTTGTCTGTTATCTACACATGCAAAGCTTCCCTGTGTAGACAGAAGTATGCCCCCGTCCGGAGGCCCCACCTTTGGCAAACAGGTGTTGCTATGCCTGTGAATGTAACAGCAGCCAGAGCCAAGGCCGGGTTCCTCCAGTGCCGTAAAGTGGTTCAAAGGAAAGGGACCTCTGAGGAATGCGGTTGGGGCCAGGCCCGCTCTTGCCCAGGATTTCTGGTTCTGCTTCCCACCTCCAACATGGAAGCAACAGGCCGACACACACAGGTGTTCAGAGCCATCGGGCCGGAGTTGTACAAGGGGGCAGACAGGACAGCAAAGACACTGAGAGCTCACGAGGAAATAAATGGGAAAAGAGGAAACACAAATCTATTCCATTCCACCTGAACCCCGTCCTCAGGGGTTACCATCCATGTTACCTTTTCCAGGAGCTTACCCTGGACGGGCTGTAACGAGAAAAGGGGAAACAGCGGCCGCCTGGGCACCTGGAGAGGGAAGGAGGGAAAGGAAGGGAATGGCAGGATACAAACCTCATCAGCCAGACTCAGGCCCCACAGCCCCTGGTCTACGGAGAGCAAAGTCAACCCACCCAACATGTCCTCAGACCCTCCACGGGGCCCACAAGAGGACGAGAAGGGAATTCTCCTTTGCAGGCCCTTTCAGCCTAGTTGAGGAAACAGGGCACAGACACGCCCAGGCACGAACACGCCAATACAAAGATGTGGCAGCACGTAATGAATGCGGTGAGTGGTCGTTTCAGAGAGTGCCGCCATTCTGAAATGAACCAACAACAGCATTTCACTGCTTGGCTGAGAAGAACAGAGCCCAGTGGGGTTTCTTCCACACGAGTGTTCTCTGTTGTTATGTCATCCTACCTGCCACTTCCATGTACCTCCGAACTAAATCCCTGCCAACGTGTGCCACACTGACACGACAGTATAGGGTATTTTACTTATTAACTGGGGGGGAGGGAGGGTAGGAGGTGTTATTTCTTGCCCTTTAAAAACCAGATCACAGCCCTAACTGGTTTGGCTCAGTGGATAGAGCATCGGCCTGGGGACTGAAGGGTCCCAGGTTCGATTCCCGTCAAGGGCATGTACCTTGGTTGCGGGCACATCCCCAGTGGGGGGTGTGCAGGAGGCAGCTGATTGATGTTTCTCTCTCATCGATGTTTCTAACTCTCTATCCCTCTCCCTTCCTCTCTGTAAAAAATCAATAAAATATATTTTTTTTTAAAAAAACAAACAGATCCCAACTACCCAGGTTCAGGGCTATGGAACGGTACATGCGGCCCTGGCACATTAACATGTGAAATAGTTTAAGAGTGCAGGCATTTCTTCCTCCTCAGCTCCCGAGCTTCTGCTGATCTCCCCAGGAGATAGCGCGGCCTCCTTCCCACAGGGCTTTGCGAGGCAGCCACTCACCAGGCGCAGGCCCTGAATAATTCATGGTCGCCCGGTCACTCAGGAGCGCCCAAGGCCCGCCAGCTGCCACCGAGTGGGAGGCAGGCTCCAGGCTTCCTGTCCAAGAATTAAATACGACCGGCAGCCTCGGAGACCTTCCTTACAGAAACAGGCCATCCTGCCCTCTTTGCTCCTTCTCCCTGTCCGAACCAGGAACTGTCCCACCAGGTCAGAGTGTAACTGACTTTTTCACTCTAAAGAGGACAGGTCTCACGTGCACCGATGGGGCGGGGAGAAGCGATGCCCTCATGCCAGTGCAAGGTCGGGATGTCACCCCCCCCCCCCCCCCCACTCAGGAGGAGAGGACACTGTGCCTGACACAAGACGATGCTCAATCACTGTCCGTCCTCATTCCCTCCTCCCACCTGTCCCTCTGCTCCAGCCAAACTGCTCGGTCCATACCGCCTGTCCTGGGCTTTCCCATCTCCACCCCTCTGCTCTTGGTGCTCCCCTATCCTCTTGGTCTCAAGTCCACTCGTCTTCCAAGCCCAGCTCGAACTTCCCTCTTCCAGAAAGGCTTCCCCGATGATCCCAGCTGGGATGACTGCTCCTTCTCAGACACCCTATCCCAGCACACTGGCAGCCCCCCTCCTCTGGCACCTAGCATGCCCTGCCTTTGAGAATGGCTTATCTCCTCCAGTGCGCCAGTCTCATCTACCTAATTAAAATAATGGAAAGTGCACCAGTTACAGGCTCGGGCGAAGTACCAAGTGGACTCCAGCCTCAGTTTTTAACACTGTCTGGCCCTGTGACCCCGAGCCAGTCCCCTGGCTTCTCTGATGCTCTCCCTAAAACCCAAGGGACCTGAAATAGCAAGTCTCTCAGGTCCTCTCGATATAATGCTCCTGTTAACACATCATCGCCTGTTCTAAGACAGATACAGGGCTATAAAACCTTCACTCCACACCTCGTAGCCCGAAGTCCGCTTTGGAACCGTTGTTCCAAAGTGCTTCAGCCATCTCAGAAGCCTGAACATGGACCCGAAGCCTGAAAACACAGCACAGGCTCTGGGGGGGAGTGGGCACCATATGGTGAACGGCAGAGCCCACTCCGCCCTGCGTAACCCACCCCTAGTCCACACCTTACTCCTCCACAATGAGATGAGAGCTAGAACCCCGAACAGGTAAAGAGGATCCTTTTCAAAATTCGCCTACCATCTCATTTATAGACCAGGAAAATGAGGCCCAGAGTGGCATGCCCAGTGATACAGAGGAGTTTACTGCATATCAGAAACTAGAAAGTCTCTGAATTCCTGCTGCCTATACCTCATTTCTAGGGCAAACCTGAATGTAGAGGAAGCTGCGTACAAAGGAAGTGGCATGCATTTCTTCTGCCGGTCAGTGAGGTGGGCCCAGGGCTCAAAGCTCACTCTCATCCCCTCTCCCACCTCACCTTCCAGCATCCAACACCACACAGGAAACGACAGGCTTATACTAAGTGGCACATGGCCTGTATCGTTCCATGTTCTCCAATGTCCCACTTATACCAGCGCAGACAGAATGAGGACCCAGACTGTGTGGTACGAGCAGCTTCAATCTCAACCTCCCAGCAGAGAACCAAACACACAGTTAGACCCAATAAACTATTCTAAGACCTTGTCTCGCCCTGACCGGGTGGGTGGCTCAGTACATTGGAACATGGTCCCGTACACGGAAAAGGTTACAGGTTTGATTCCCGGTCAGAACACATACCTAGGTTGTGGGTTTGATCCCTGGTTGGGGCACCTATGGAAGGCAATCAATCAATGTTTCTCTCTCACTCTCTCTAAAATCAATATCCTCAGGCGAGAATTTAAAAAACAAACAAAAAACAAAGACCCTTTCTCTCTGTTTTCTGCATTGGACTTTTCTATTCTTTTTTTCAAATATTTTTTAAAATATATTTTATTGATTTTTTACAGAGAGGAAGGGAGAGGGATAGAGAGTTAGAAACATCGATGAGAGAGAAACATCGATCGGCTGCCTCCTGCACACCCCCTACTGGGGATGTGCCCGCAACCAAGGTACATGCCCTTGACAGGAATCGAACCTGGGACCTTTCAGTCCGTAGGCCGACGCTCTATCCACTGAGCCAAACCAGTTTTGGCTGGACTTTTCTTGATTATTCTTATGATGTTTAGGAAAAGAGTTTACTCATGAGGCATTTTTTAAAAGCATCTGACAAATGGGTTTCTTCATTATAAATGGAATTTTAATGACAGGTAAAGAATGGAGATCAGAGAGAGAGTAATGAACTTTTTACTAAAACCTGCCATGCTCACCTATAACCACCTTTCTACTCACTTTTTTATTGCCATTTCTATCATTGTTTTAATTGCCATCTACCAGGAAAAACATGAATTATGACCATGATGGTGATGCCTCTCCACTATTTTAATATAATAAAAGCTATAGTAAAGGATGGGGAGAAATTGAAACCCTTGCGCACTGTTGGTGGAAATGTAAAAAGGCGCAACTGCTATAAAAAAAAACAGTATGATAGCTTCTCAAAAAATTAAAAATAGAATTACATATGACCCAGCATTCCCACTTCTGTGTATATATCCAAAAGAATTGAAAGCAGGATCTCAAAGAGATATTTGCACACTCATGTTCACTGAAGAATTATTATTCATAAGAGCCAAAGTTAGAAGTAACCCAAATGTCCACTGAGGAATGAATAGATAAAGAAAATACGTTGTGTACATATAATGGAGTATTATTCAGCCTTAAAAAAAAAAAAAGAAAGAAAGAAGCCTGGCCAGCGTGGCTCAGTGGTTGAGTGTTGACCTATGAGCCAGGAGGTCACGGTTTCATTCCCAGTTAAGGCACATGCCCAGGTTGCGGGCTCAATCCCCAGTTTGGGGCGTGCAGGAGGCAGCCGATCCATTGTTCTCTACCATCATGGATGTTTCTATCTCTCCCCCCTCTTCCTCTCTGAACTAAATAAAAAATAAATTTAAAAGAAAGGAGGAAAGAAATCTTGTCAAATGTTCAACATGGACGATGAACCTGAGGACACTGTGCTAAGTCATTACCAGGACATTGTTAAATAAGTTAGTCCCAGAAAGATGGGTGCTGTATGTTTCTACTTCTATGAGGTGTCCAGGCAAGTCAAACCCATAGAAACAAAAAGTAGAAGGGTGGTTGCCGGGAGCTGGAGGGGTGCAGGGGGGGAAGGGATTGGAGAGTTGTTCAGTGGATATAGAGTTTCAATTGTGCAAGAGGATATAGAGATCTGCTTCGTAACAATGTGAATACAGCTAACGCTACTGAACTGTACACTTAAAAATGCTTGACAGTATACACACACACACACACACACACACACACACAGTCCTCAGGTTACGTCGGATGGGTTACGTCGAACTCAACGTACGTCGTTTCGTGGTTACATCACCATCTCCCATTTATTTATAAAAAAAAAAAAGTTCTGTCATTTCGACGCATGTACATATGTGCTTTATGTTTTTTATTATTTATTTACCACAAGTAAAGGTCAGGAATCGTTATCTTTCTTTTAAATTCTTTTTACTGTTTCACTTCGTTACTGCTGTGTATGTGCTCCATGTGAGTGACGTAGGTGCTTATGTAGGTAGGTTCCGACTTACAGCGAAAATCGCATTACGTCGCGCCGTAGGAACGAATCTCCGACGTAACCCGAGGACCTTCTGTATATATATATTTTTTACCACAATTAATAAATAAAATTTAAAGTTTATAGAGGCATGCACTACTGGGCATGGGAGGGAACAGCAGATCTAGCGCCACGTGTCACACGTCTGTGACACTGAAAGTCACACAAAACATTTTCAAATCCTATCGACTAATGCACGCATCCCTCCAAGTCCTCTCTTCAACCCTTAAGAAAAAAGAAAACAACAACAACTTTATGGGCGCCAGGCCAAATCTCATTTTTACCACAAAGGCCTAATAAATTAGTTGTTGACTCCAAGCCTCTCAGGTGTGAACAGTGCTATGGCGAAACCTCCATTGACCACCAGAGCTACACCAGTGTCAGGCCCAATGATCCCCACAGGCCAACCTTCAAGACATTGTTCAAAAACTTTATTTTTAGTCACCATCCTTGAGTTCAAGCCTGTGAAACACAAAAGTAACCAAGTGGTAGTTTAGGGACAGTCAGTAGCAACACAACGTAGTTAAGCAGAAATGTCCATATTTATACAATTTGGGTGTATGTGTGTGTGTGTGTGTGTGTGTGTGTGTGTGTGCGCGCGCACGTGCGTACACACAAGTACAGGCCCACATGCACACAGGATCACCTTGGCTGATATTAAATAGACAAGTTTTCCTTACTTTTAAGGTTTTGTGATACTACATCATCAGCTATCCTGAAGATTTAGATTTGTCCACCCAGCAAAAGCATATTGCTATCCTGTCCATGTGGGCACATACCTAGTTTTCTGTTAAGGATATTTTTAAGGCAGGAAGGGTTCAGGAAGCAATGCACTAAGGTTCTTACTGATTAAAAACATCATAGCCCGGCCGGTGTGGCTCAGTGGTTGAGCGTCGACCAATGAACAGGAGGTCACGGTTCGATTCCCGGTCAGGGCACATGCCCAGGTTGCTGGCTTGATCCTCAGTGTGGGCCATGCAGGAGGCAGCCCATCGATGATTCTCCCTCATCATTGATGTTTCTATCTCTCTCTCTCTCTCTCTCCCCCTCTCCCTTCCTCTCTGAAATCAATAAAAATATTTAAAAAATAAACAAACAAAAAACATAGTCTGTCCTTCTGTTCTGCCTCTTAAAGATTATGGAAGAGCAAATGGCAAAGATCATTCCATAGGAAAGGTGCCTATCACTTGAAGTGTTAATAATCAAAGTCTTGTTAATACTCTCCAGGAGTATTTCTGACTCATCAAACATAAAAAGTTAACAAGAAAAAAATCAACAAGAGAACTAGGACTTGAGTCAGTCACCCAGCAGTTATTACTTCCTGGAGGAGGACAAAGGTTGCTAACTTCGCTATACCCACACAGAGTTTGCGCCTCCCTGTGTACACAGAAACCACTGGGCCAAAGAGGCCACACTCGCCTTGGTAACCACAGGAAGGCAGCCCGCTACTCCCCAGGAGCCCACACTCACACAGCGGCCTAAGGGGCCCTTAATTAACCAGCCACCCTGGTTTTTCAAGGGAGGAAACTGAGGCTGAGAGAGGCGAGGTGATTTCTCTAAAGCCTCTACTGGCCACGCCCAGTGGCACCCAGATCTGACCACAGTAACAGTGCTGACGATGGACCCCTATCTGATGCCACTTTTGTAAAGGTCATAAAAAAGCTTTGTTTGACTTAAAAATAGTTTTCCATAGATTTACTATCCATCTGTTGGCTTGTCTCTGACAGCAATGACACAGTAGGCATGTTAAATAAAGTGCCAGCTACTACTGTTAATTTGGTGGGGGTCTTAGGATACCTTCACTTACTGAATTTCATCCTCCCTGAAATAAAAACAAACCCCGTGTCAAAAATATTTTTTCCAGTTGTTTATACAACCTACCAACACTCATATTTAGGATATATGTTATAGCTCCCTATCTTATAAGGTAACTCCAACTGCATTATCTTTTTTGTTGTTGTTAATTCCACCCAAGGATATTCTTTCCATTGATTTTTAGAGAGAGTGAAAGGGAGAAAGGTGGTAGAGGGGGCAGAGAGAAAGAGAGAGAGAAACATAGATGTGATAGAGGCACACTGATTGGTTGCCTCCTGCACACACCCCAACCAGGGCTGGAGATCAAACCTGCAACCCAGTACGTGCCCCCTTGACCAGGAATCGAACCCGAGACCCTTCTGTGAGTGGGCTGATGATCCAACCACTGAACACACTGGCCAGGGCTGCCATTATCTTTTTAGTATGCTATTTAAAAACAAATAAATGTTTGACCCCTTTTTTTAAATATAGGTGAATAGGCCTCCCTTTTTAAACTGGTCACACTTCTCTTATGCTTGAGAATCAGAAACAAAAAGAACAAATACTATGAAATACCTGATTTTTACCCTCAGCTTTCTTGTTAAATAGAGGTAATATTTGGCTCTGTTGGGAAAGGTTTTAATAAGCTCAATCACCACTGATGTCATCAAATGAGCATTCATTCATTCCTTAAAGCAAACAAAAAACTCTGTTTTAATTTCTGTTCAACCAACAATTCTAACCTTGTAAATTTATTTAAGGTATCGCAAAGTCTTACTCATAATTCTCTAATATGCAGTCATTGTAGGGAAGAGGCACAAGATTTTTTTCTTTGATGAAGTAAAGGGCATTCAGGGACCTACAAATACTTATGTGAAGGAAAGCAATTTCCAAGAGTTAGAAAAGGCGGGTCAAAGACAGCATGAGGCTGTCATCCCCTCTCTGGAAGGCAGGGGCCCGTTTATAGTGCCACTAAGGCCGGCAGGCTGGGGCAAATAACCCAATTCAGAAAAGCTCAGACTGAAATATCTAAAGTGTGGCTAACGCCCCCTACTAAAGATTGTTCTTAATACGACAGTAATCTTTTTATAATCTTCTCTAAGATGAAAGTGATATACAAATTTTGAGTATTATAAATAACTAGAGGCCCGATGCATGAAATTCCTGCAAGGGGCTTGGCCCTTGCAGCCCCGGCTTCCTCCGGAAAGTCGTCCAGAAGGTTGTTTGGACAGTCGTTCTGCTGTTCGGTCTAAGTAGCATATTAGCTCTTTATTACATAGGATCCCCCTGAAAATCTAGTAATATGTCTTCTTCATTATCCCAATATCAAACTACAGCTGTTTCAACAAAGAGGAAGAGAGCACTAAAGCTACATAACCCCCACGAAGGACCCCCCCCTTCCCATACAGCCAGCCTATCTGACGGAATTCCTAGGCTGAGCGCATCCCTCTGCCTCCAAGGATTACAGGTCTCCCACTCCCATCCCCACCTCTCTCTCTCTCACCCTCTTGGCCATTTTCGGGGTGGTGGTGGTTGGGGGGGCCGTGGGGGGCAGAGCGGGGAGAATCAAATTTTCAACCTCTGCTCCAAAAAAAAAAGGTTTCAAATATTTTTATTGTACTTTCCCCCTAAATCATCCTCTCCATGTATGAGGTTATAATCATTTTAATGTGTGCTGAGTACAAGCCTAAAAGATGTAAATGCAGTTAAGAGAAGATGCACATGCACAGAACCCATTAGTTTTAAAAATGAAAAAATAAGAGTCTTTTCCAGTGCTCTTCCTGCCTCCCAGGAAAAGATGTGGGGGGGTGGGGGTGTCACAAATGCTCTCTAAACACGCCAACAAAGCCGCAGGTCACCCATCTTTAGGCCTTCAGTGTCCTTTGAAGACTCCTGCTGCTCCACTCTGACTTCTAATATTCATGTAATACTCCTCAGTATGGAAGGCCTCCTTGCAGGCGAGAGGAGCCCTCTCTTCAGAAAATTTATTTTCATAGTAAAATGTTATAACACCTCACAGGCCAACGGTGTGTATACACTGAGCCAGGCACCTTCCACCTGATTTTAAGCTCTCACACAACCGGACACGGTGGGTCCTATAACCCTCAGCATACAGAAGTAACTCGCCCATGAACTCACAGTGACGTAGCAGAGCGGGGATTCACTCTGGGACCCCGGCCTGTAAAGCCATCCTCCTATCTCAGCATCAGCCCTGAGACGGCGGGAGGCCTGAATCGAAACCCAGAACCCTCGGTGCTCAGGTGTGGGAGGACCACCAGCCGTGCACGCCGACGGCAGACTCGTGCTCCAGGACCCCTTCTGTTTCCAAAGGCTGGAGAGAATCTACACGAACTGGAGACTGCGTGGCAGAGCCTTGCAGATCTGTGACCAAAATTCCCACCCAACTCTCATCTACCCCACGTTTATGGCACCCAGAAGAAAGACGTGGCATGAGGCTTCCAAAACCAAAACCAAACTCCTGCTCCTCCCTCCTGCCTTCCCATACCACCCAGAGCCCACGGAAGAAAACTCCTAAATCCTAAGTCAACAGCTTAAGTCCGTGCACTCTAAGCCCATGGTCACTGCCTCAGCTTTAGGGCCTCCTCGTCTCTCTCTAGGGCAAACATGAGGCTCCCTCCCTCCAGCCATTCTCCTCTCTAAGGCATCCTCCACGGTGTCCCCAGCCGGCTCCCACCGAGACACAAGTAGGATCCTACCGTTCCTGGAACCCACACCAGTGGCTCTCAGATGCAGTCACTAGGGACCTCAGGGCTCCTGGGGGTAGAAGTCTAGGGGAGACCACTCTGTCTCAACCAAGGTGATTTCAATGTCTGCCATTTTACAAATTGAGGTAACAAATAAAATTCTATTCGAAAGTAAAAATTATCCTGTGCCAAATGTTGAAAATCACTGGCCAAAAATAGAAAAGCTAAATTCATTGGTATGGCATTCAAGGCCCTCTCTGTCCACTCTAACAGTTCTACACCAGGCTCTCTGCACTCCTGCAGGCGGCTCCCTGAGAAAGCCAGGCACCATCACACCACTCACGGCACCGCTTGCTCGGCCTAAAATCCCATCCCATCTACTGGCACTGCCTCTCTTCCCTGAGAAGGATAAATCTCTTCTGCTGACCACAGACTTGCTTTCACCTAATCCCCTAGCTCTGTATTTCTAATGCTAATCACAGTGCCTGGCACTTAGTAGGTGCTCAGTAAATATATCATGCCTTTATTCACTAAAAATGAATGAAACAAGAAAAAGCAAATATCACCCCACTGTAATAATCATGATTCACAAAGCTTAAAAAAAGAGACTACTTAGATGCACTTTTAAATGTACCTGCTACCACAGGGTTTTCCAACACTATTATTAGTTATAAAATCTAACTCATGGCCTGGCTGGCGTGACTCAGTGATGGGACATCAACCTAGGAACCAGGAGGTCACAGTTCAATTCCTGGTCAGGGCACTTGCCCAGGTTGCGGGTTCTATCCCGGGTGGGGGACATGCAGGAGGCAGCCAATCAGTGATTCTCTTTCATCATTGATGTTTCATTCTCTCTCTCCCTCTCCCTTCCTCTCTAAAATAAGTAAAAATATATTTTTAAAAATAGAAATAAATAAATAAAAAGATGGAACAGAATAGAAACTACCAGAGCATTTCATGTACTACAAGTAAACACTATTTTGTGACATTTAAATGTGAGTGGATACACACATTACTACCCCCCCCCCACACACACACATAATTGTATATATGAACTAGGTTGCCATGCAAACTATACTAGTACTTTTACTGATGCTGTGCTCAAAATTGTTCTTTTAAAATCTTAGTTTAGTTATAGATTAGATCAACACAAATACTCTGAAGTCCTCCAGTTTTTTAAAACATTAGAAACTTTATCCTCCATGATAAAATTCAATTTAGACAATAATGGTGTTGGGTGTGCCAATTAAAATGGCTCCCTAAACGTGGAGTTAAAAAAAAAAAAAAAGACCTACATGTGGACACGTCTGAAGATTATGGCTCATTAAGTGCACAAAGAAAACCGCACAAGCACACCTGTTAATTCAGTGCCCGAGTTGGGTTTCGAATTAGTATCAAGTGTGTCCTCCAACCTTGCCTCCCTCCATCCTGAATTTCTCAAGGCAGTCTTGAATACCTCTACATTATTTACAAGCATCCCTACTAACACTGGCCTTCCTTCAAATGCTTGGAGACAATTCCATGGAGGGTGTGTGCAGGGCAGACGCACACTAATCCTTTGCAGTGCAACCAGGTGTAAAATTTTGTGTAGAGACATAGAAAGGCTTAACAGACTTGGCCTGCAAATGTGCTTCTCCAAAATCAGAATATATAACAGCTTTGGGACTATCCATCCATACATCCCTGGCTAGAGAAAAAGGTGAAAGCTGACCACTGGGCCAAGATGGCTAAACGACAGGGCAATGGCCCTGTAGACTCAAGAAGTTACTGGATTGTTTTCATTGCTGTTAACCACAGAAGAAAAGGCTTAAATTACTTACCAGTTAAAATGACAACAGCACTCTAGCCTGTTTATAGCCTAGCCTGAGGGACAGATGAATGGCCTGTAGCTGTCGTAGGAAAATGGAAGTATTCTAAGAACCATATACTACAATTACAGCATTCCATTCCCCGTCATGGTTGGCCGCCACATGCACCAAATACCCTACGTCCTTGAAGTCACAAAACAGGATTCCAGGAGGAAAACGGTGGCCACATTTATAAATGTGTGTATTATCAAATGCCAACTGCTGGCATCCACTTGAGGCTAAAGATGGCACACAGGAAAACACAGGCTGGCCTAGGAGTGGGTGCCCCGTTAGAGGTGGCCCCTTCCCCTAAAAGCATGTATAGGATCCATGGAAGGAGAGGAGGGAAGAGGCCCAGAATCATTGCAGAGAGTTGAAGAAAGAGCGGACAGTTAAATCTTTATAGCTCTTTTGACCAAAAAGGGTAAAACTGCTGGAAGCAAATTCCAGTAGGTAGCATAATAAATGCGAGAAGTTCATCAGAAGGCTGATGGACAGCTTCAGCAGGGCTGAGAATCTGCATATATTATGGCCTGCTGCTGGAACAGTTCCCCCAACCTGATAATCTTTTTATTGTTTACCAAACCTTACCTTTGATATGTATATCTGCTTTGCTAGAGGGCAAGATGTGTGAATAAAAAGCTGTATGCAGAGATTCAAGGAACTTAGTCACTAGAAGTAAGTTTCCTTCTGGCCCTCCAAAATGCCTTCCAAATTCATATTTCTTCTCTCGTCTCTTTAATCCATTTATGCACAGCCCCTTTTCCAGATTCCTGAACCCTGGTAGATGCTGAGAAAGACTCCGGCATAAAATCTTAGGGGCAGACACCGCACAGAAGGAGGCTGGGACCAAACTGAGAGGACGGTATGAAGAATGTCCCATCTGCGGTGTCCTGGTTGGCACGGGCTTACCATGTCCCACGCTTACAAAAACATTAAGTTAACATTGTGGTAGGGAGATCAGATACTGCAAGAATAAAAACCTAAGATAAAAATAGGCTCTTCGGTGGAAGAAAGGTTAAACTCCAGGTTCTACTAATAAACTTGTCCTGCTTCTCTTCATTATTGGAGGGGGAAAAAGGTGTTTTCATTAATGTACACAGAAAATATCTCAAAAGATACGTATCAAACTTTTAAAAGGAGTTATCTGTAGGGATGGGATGGGTTTGGAGAAGGGGAAACATTCACTGTCCACTTCTGTAGTGTTTGGGTTTTTTCTTCTTTGTAATGCACTGCATTGTAATGTACAATGTTAAAGTACTAACTGCTTTCAGGCTGAGGGGAGGTGCTGTAGGGAATGCTGAAAGAAAGATTACTCATTGTCACTGTCTTCAAGGAGTTCAGCAATCAGCTAGAGAGAAAATATGGATATACCCACCCTGAGCACACACAGGAAACTAGTAAGATTCAAGGGAATAGGATACAGAATAGCAAAGGCCAAATAAGTTTCTTGAAAATGTCAATGTGAGATGGCTCCATGGAGCAGATGGGTGGGTGGGCGGGGGGGGGGGGGGGGCACTCAGGCTAGAGACAGCAGAGGGGCCTGGGTTTCCTGAAGATTTACAGGCAATCCAGAAAGTAGCAAGCAGTGCAGGGAGGGCCTGGGGACCTGGCAAATGGCACAGTGTCTCCCTGACTCCAGTCCATCTGTTTCTTAAGATGCCTACAGACACAAACAGGTGGCTAATAAAGCAATTTCACATACATGTTCAACAAATCTAAGGAGTCCGCAGAAATTTAAACCTGTGTGGCAAAATTTGTATCAGCCTCCCCCAATAACATGGCCCATCATCCAATTCTGTCACTGCCTTAGGGCTCTGAAAATTCACAGGAAAGAGGTCAAAACTCAAGAGCTCAGCAAATTCCCTTAAAGGTTACTTAACTGTAGAAAATGGACATGTTTATCAACCAGAGAGTAATATGGCTAAGACTTGGGTTTTTGAGAAGTATCACCACACAGAATACTGTCTCATTCATTGCTTGTTTTATACACACAGTGTATTTCCCCCAAATAGATTACATGTGGGTAAGGAAAACACTAACATGGTACTTATGTCATCATACAACCAAAAAACCTGGAATGACCCTAAATAACCTGTCCCATTCTAAGAAGGGCACTGGTCCCTGAGGCCCCGAGAAGAAGAAATGGGACAGACTGCTTCCAAGTCACAAAATGGCCAAGCAAATTCATGAGTTAATAACTTAGGAATAAACTAAGTATCTTATTAGAGGCACATTCTAAAGACTGAGAGGCCAATGTTTATTTCCCTTTGTTAATTGTTTTGTCGAAGATCTCAAAGGGAGTTGGACATGATTGGTTAATTCTTTTAAAGGAAGCAATTAGTCAATGGTGAACATCACCTTGCCATTTTATAAAATAGTCTTATTGCCAAAACCGGTTTGGCTCAGTGGATAGAGCATCGGCCTGCGGACTCAAGGGTCCTAGGTTCGATTCCGGTCAAGGGCATGTACCTTGGTTGTGGGCACATCCCCAGTATGGGGGTGTGCAAGAGGCAGCTGATCGATGTTTCTCTCTCATCGATGTTTCTAACTCTCTATCCCTCTCTCTTCCTCTCTGTAAAAAATCAATAAAATATATATTTAAAAAATAATAATAAAATAAAATAGTCTTATGTCTGAATCAAAAACATCAGTCCACCTGAAAATGTGTCATGAGCATTTATTGTTAAGTATTGTCACCTACCCATCACCCCACCCCCTTTTTCGGGTACAGCTCCACGTGGTTCTAGGAAAAGCTGCCTGGTTCTTACATTCCTGCACACCCCACCTCACTGTTCTTATTATGACACTAGAGGCCCAATGCATGAAATTCATGCATGGGTAGGGTCCCTAGGCCTGGCTGGCAATCAGGGCTGATCTGTGGGGCGACCGGTGAGGTAATGGGGCCCACTCCCGCTGGCACCCACCTTGGCTGGCCTGGGGCCTGCAGGCCGGGGGCAGCTACTGCATTGAGCATCTGCCCCCTGGTGGTCAGTGTGCATCATAGCGACCAGTTGTTCGGCTGTTCGGTCAATTTGCATATTAGGCTTTTATTATATAGGATATTTTATTTTTTAAGTGTATAGGACTTTATAAGTTCCCTGTATATAAATTATATTTTGTTGGTACCTGCTCACAGGTCCACTTTGGTAGATAATTGGCAAAAGAGTTAAAACTGTGTAATGAAGGCAATAAATGTGACCATATGAGATACCAAACACCCACAACCAGTAAGGATTTTTTTAAAAAAATATATTTTATTGATTTTTCACAGAGAGGAAGAGAGAGGGATAGAGAGTTAGAAACATCGATGATAGAGAAACATTGATCAGCTGCCTCTTGCACAACCCCTACTGGGGATGTGCCCACAACCAAGGTACATGCCCTTGACCGGAATCGAACCTGGGACCTTTCAGTCCGCAGGCCGACGCTCTATCCACTGAGCCAAACCGGTTTCGGCCAGTAGGGCTTTTTTTATGACCATATCTGGGTAAAGGAACTAGTTCCTAAGTCTACAGTACTTTTAGATGCCTACAAGGGGCCTATCATCTGTTCCCAGGCAAATAAAAATCATAGTATTGTGATGTTGGTAGTGTTCACAGAATTTTCTGTTATTTTTCACTAACCTACCACTATTATTTATGTAAGAGAGCAGAGGGAGAAATGAGGTACTCATATATGCTACAACATGGATGAACCTTAAAAATATTTTATTGCCCTGGCCAATGTGGTTCAGTTGGTAGGAGCATCGTCCTGTACAAAAAGTCACAGGTTCAATTCCTGGTCAGGGCACATGCCCAGATTGTGGGTTCGATCCCCAGTTAGAGCATGTGTGGGAGGCAACTCTCCCCTCCTCCTCCTCCTCTTCCCTCCCTCCCTCTTCCTCTCTCTCTAAAATCAATAAAAGCATGTCCTTGGGTGAGGATTTTTTAAAAAGCAACATTTTACTAAGTGAAAGAAACAAGTCACCAAAGACAAGATATTGTATGATTCTATTTACATGAAATGTCCAGAATAGGCAAATCCAAAGTCAGAAAGTATACTAGTGGTTGCCTGGGACTAGCGGGAGGTGAAAATGCAAATAGGTATGGCATGACTAACAAGTATGGGATTTCTTTTGGAAGTGATAAAAATGTTCTGGAATTAGTGGTGACTGCACAACTCTCTGAGTATATTCAGATCTGCTCAATTGTATACTTTATGAGGTAAATCTTATGGTAATGTAAATTATGTAAGAGACAGACAGATGGACACATCTGTGTCGATACACACACACACACACACACACACACACACACACACACACACACGACCAGGAAAACAATAAGAGAGGAGAAAAATCTTAAGTTTTCCCTCTTTTGCTTACCCAAGCAGCCCCCAACAAGAGAGAGGTTATCTTCCTAAGTTCAGTCACAAATCAACCATTACATTTATGGGATTTTTCTCATAGAAGTGGTGATTGGCGGTCCTCAGGGAAGACTAACTTAAGGAAATTATTCTGGTCAAGTGGGAAGAGGAGTTAAGACAGAGGCTGAGGTTGAGTCAAGAGAGGTTTTCTGAGGTGACTGAGGAATGGAACTTGGCTCTAGAAGACTGAGGGCAAGAAGGAGGTTTAATGAAGGAGAGAATAGTAGGCAGGTTCTCCCAGCAAGGATCCTGGGCCTCACCCAATGAGAGATTTCAGCCACTGCGGAGGTGTGAAGAGAATTGGAGGAATGTAAGAACAGTAACTGATTTCAAAAGTGGGGATGAGGTCATTGACTGCAGTAAGGAGAGAGGGAAGGGAAGAAAACTGTACCCAAAAAAGAAAGAAAAGATCCCTTCGTCCTGTGGTCAGAGAACTATTGAAGTCATATGTACATAGAAAATAAATTGATGATATAATCTGGGACTACATTTAACAACCTAAACAGACTTTCTACTCAATAGCTTTCATGAGCCTCTTTGATATGAAATGCTCTTTCGGATTCAGATTTCACAAATAATGGGTGGAGTATTTAAAATGCACGAGGTCCCTAGCTGGCTTGGCTCAATGGCTAGAGTGTCGGTCGGCCTGCGGAGTCAAAGTCCTGGGTTTGATTCCAGTCACGGGCACATGCCCGGGTTGTGGCTTTATCCCCAGTAGGGGGCGTGCAGGAGGCAGCTGATCAATGATTCTCTCTCATCGTTTTTGTTTCTATCTCTCTCTCCCCCTTCCTTCTTCCCTGAAATCAATAAAAATATATTTAGTAAGTAAGTAAGTAAATAAATAAATAAATAAATAAATAAATAAATAAAATGCACTAGGGACCATGCCTCTTTTACAAATAATCCCAAATAATGCATAATTTAGGGAAAGAGCCTCAAGAATGAGGGAAATAATGGATAGCTATTAAATCCCTGTTAATGCTACTATGAAAATTCACCCCATCATGCAAGAAGCATTTCCCTTGGGGCATAAGTGTTCCATCTGTGGAGCTGTGGATGTGTAAATATGAAAAACCCTAGCCTAATTTTCGAGGAATGAGTCCAAGCTTGAGGTGATATATCATCTTCAGAAGCCGAAAGCTGACTTTCTGTTTTAAATATATTTTTATTGATTTCAGAGAGGAAGGGAGAGAAGGAGAGGGATAGAAACATCAATGATGAGAGAGAATCATTGATCAGCTGCCTCCTGCACGCCCCCTACTGGGGATCAAGCCTGATACCTGGGCGTATGCCCTGACTAGGAATCGAACTGTGACCTCCTGGTTCCTAGGTTGATGCTCAGCCACTGAGCCACACTGGCCGGCTGGGCTGACTTTCTGTTTTAATGAGGGGTCCTCAGAGACCTGCAGCCTGGCCTCTTCTGTTTACAGCGGTTCCAACGTCCAAGCCCCCGTGTCTATCTTGTCTGTCTGTCTGTCTGTCTGTCTCTCTCTCTCTCTCCCCTCCTCCCCCACCCAAGTTCCAATGATCTTTATGTTACTCGACTCATCCAGTTAAAATTCTTCTCCCTCTTATGACCAATACTTTTCTCTCAATTACTAGAGCATAATTGCCTATAGTACTTTCTTGGCATTTGCATACATGTTTAGTTAATATTTCATGTAAATAGGTTTTATCTTCCTATTTAGACAATTCCAGACCATGTTTTATACATCTCTTTACATATTCAATAGCAAACTGGTTCTGTACTATTACTAGAAAAAAGTCAAACATACCATTTATATACATTTGTTTTGACAGGGGGTGGGTGGCTGATGTGAATTGACAGTTTTATTCTGGAAAGTTTCTAAGTAAAACCACCATGTTATATAGGAGACCGTAAAAATATTAAAGCCAGGTCTGGCCAGTGTTGCTCAGTGGTTGAACATTGACCTATGAACTAGGAGGTGAAGGCTGGATTCCTGGTCAGGGCACATGCCAGGGTTGGGGGCTCTATCCCTAGTAGGGCACACAGGGGGCAGCCGATCAAAGATTCGCTCTCACCATTGATGTTTCTATCTCTCTCTCCCCCTCCCTTCCTCTCTGAAATCAATAAAAAAATATTTTTTAAAAATAAAGTAAATCACTGCTTTAGCTGATTAAATGCTCCATCAAAATTTTTGGTCACTCAAATAAATGCCTATGTTCAAAGAAGTCTGGCCTATAAATACAGGCACAGATAATTGTTATTTACTCTATACATGTAATGTGAAAGATGCAATTGGGTGCTTTTATCTCATTTTCCTATAGCTATCACTTGTCCATAATCAAATAAACTCAAGGTCAGTTTCTTTTGCCATGTCCACAGCCTAGTAGAAAGGCTCTTACTCAAAATTTTACCTCATAAATGTTGATGAGTGACAACTCCCAAAGGAATCTCGTTTTTGATTTATTTTTTTTAAATCCTCACCTGAGGATATGTTTATTGATTTTAGAGAGAAGGGAAGATGGGGGTAGAGAGAGAGAAAGAGAGAAACATCGATGTGTACGCGCCCCAACTGGGGATCGAACCCACAACCTAGGTGTGTGCCCTGACCAGAAAATGAATCCTCAAACTTTTTGGTGTATGGGTGACGCTCCAACCAACTGAGCCACCCAGCTGGGGCCAATTTCTTTTTTTCTTTTTTTTGATGCTCACTTGTACACAAGTTTTCTCCTACCACCTCTCTATTGCACTGTTTTTTAGAAATAAAAATTTCTTATTATTCAGAAGTAAACACTAAATATTTTGGCGTATATCCTCCCAACTTTTTAAATTCACCGTTTATGAGTGTCGATGGAAAAAATATTGATTCTACTTAGTTTATTAATATTTTCAAGCTCAATGTGGCGCTTTTTAAAAGACTCCTTTTCCTACTTCTCCTAATTCCTTCTCCTAATCACAAAACATAACCTACAACCATAAACACCCATCATCTACCTTTTGCATAATAAAGTGGGTTTTTTTTGGTTTTAGTTTCATTTCAAATAAAATGCTGGTTTCCCAAAAGTCCAGCTTATTTTCTCATCACCACCGGTCTGACACTACTGAGGCAATTTGGTCAGAGGTCAGGAATGTGGGCCTGCCGCCCCTGGGTGTGGGAAATCATTTACAGAATGCATAAACATCCCTGCGCAGCTCTCTGCCGACCTCCAGGCTGCATCGGCATGCTGAGATCTCCATGCTACACACGTGATGGGCCAACACTCTTCTTATCTCCCTTCTCAACTGTAGATGGTAGCCCTTTCAAGTTCAGACCCAAGTCTGTATCTCACCAGCCTCGTACAGATACAATTTTTGAACATGTGGCCATGGTCAGTATGAATACTAATTTTTTCCTGAAGCACGCCTAAGTGCTGAACGTTCACAAGCTGAAAATTTGAGAGGCTCCCTCGTCACCCAACTTGTGCGAGGGGAATGCTTTCCGATGAAGCTTTCCTCTACTTGGAAAAAGAGCTGGTGTTTTCAGTTTTCGGCAGGAGAGGCTCGAGGTGGATTATGGAGATGGGGGAGAGTTCCGTTCCCTGCGATTCCACTTGGTATTTCCCTGTGATGTTTCCAACTACTAAGGAGCAGGAGGGGTGATGAGTGCCTGAGAGATGAGTCAGATGTTCAAGCAAAAAAGTGTAAGGAGAACAGGAAGATTCAACGCTCACTGGGCAATGGACGGGAGCCAGCTCGACTCTTTCATCTTTGTGACGACCAACTGGCACTTGACAAGTGATTACAGGCCTGATTTCTACTTTTTAAAAAATAAAATGGGCATGTTACCCACTACACCAGAGAAGCCACCTTCCCTGTGAAATATCTCACCGAGTCCGATACTCCGAACACCAAATGGGTGTCCTGGAGTTAATTCAACCCTGACGCTAATGACCAGCAGTCGGGGCAAACCCCACAGGGAAAGGGATCTGTCCCACAAAACTAATCCCACTTCGGATGCCGGTCCCCAGTCCCAGGCCATCGCTAGTCCCAGGCCACTGTACTTCTGACCGAGTGGCTATCAATTCAGGGGTTCCCATGACAACCCCTCATCAGATTCAATCATTTGCTAAAACAAACTCACAAAACTCAGGACAACATTTTACTCATGTCTGCTGTTTGGTTATAAAGTGTGTAACTCAGGAACAGCCAAATGGAAGAGGTTCTATGGCCGGGGGCAGAGCTTCCACCCCTCTCAGGGCACACCACTCTCTCAGCAGCACACGGGTGTGTCCCCCAACCCAGAAGCTCCCCAAACCTGGTCACATTTAGGGGGTTTTAGGGAGCTTTTATTTATTTATTTATTATTTTTTAAATATATTTTATTGATTTTTTACAGAGAGGAAGGGAGAGAGATAGAGAGTTAGAAACATAGATGAGAGAGAGACATCGATCAGCTGCCTCCTGCACACCCCCTACTGGGGATGTGCCCACAACCAAGGTACATGCCCTTGACCGGAATCGAACCTGGGACCCTTCAGTCCGCAGGCCAACGCTCTATCCACCGAGCCAAACCGGTTTCGGCTAGGGAGCTTTTATTATGTAGGCATGATCGATGAAATCATTGGCCATCAGTGGTTAAACTCAATCTCCAGCCCCACCTTCCCTGCAGATTGGTGGGTAGGGCTGAAAACTCCCACCTTTCAATCCCTGGATGTTTCCAGTGGCCAGTCCAGTCTGCTTAAGGCTATGGAGGGGTGGGGGGTCTCAACCTAAGTCACCTCATTAGCATAAATCCAGGTGTGATGAATGAGGCTCTTTATGACTAAACTATTCAAGAAAATTCCAAGGGTTTTAAGAGCACACTGTGCCAGGAATTGGGGACAAAGACAACATTTATTTCTTATTATACCATAGTTAAAAGCAATTCCTGAAAATGAAGTAGCAAGTAGTTTACCTCGCCTTATTTCCTTAGGGATACTGACATGTAAAGCCACTGAGTGAAGAACACAAGATAAGGTGGTGGTTACACCATCAATACAAGATCACTGCACTGTAAAAAGTTAAATTCCTGTTCATGTCTTTTGTAAATCACCTCGGAATTCAGAATGGAGTCTAGAGAATACTAAACCTGTATATAGGATCTTAGAGGGACAGGAAACTTGATATTCACAATTCTACTGCTCCAACTGGAGACCTCCCGTTTCAGAACACCCGCCTGTAACAGAAACCTTCCAACAGCACTCCCTCACCCTAAACTTCTCAATATACGACTTGCCTAGAGGGGCCGGAAGGTATTTATTTCCCTTGTCTTAAAATCAGTGCCAGCATTCCACACCACTCCCATCTAAAGGTCACTCCGTTGGGTGTTGACACTTCAGTTCTCCCTATACTTCAAGCTGGGTCCAGATGAAATGGTCTCCGACTCCCAAGGAAGCAGACCAGGCAACTATCAACACTCTGTACTGGCCTCAAATGTGATTCCCCGGAACCGCCACCTCAGCATCACCTGGGAACCTGTCAAAAATGCAGATTATCAAGCTCTATCCTGGGCTTCCTGCATCAGAAACTGGGAGTGAACCCGGCAATCTGTGCTTTCACAAGACCTCCACATGGTTCTGATGCCCACTCCAACTCTAGAACCACTGGTCTAGACCCTGTGGGGCTGTTATGTGATTCCTGCTATCACATGTAAGATTTAGACTTTTTCCTGTTCCACAGAACTGGGAAGTCAGAGAAAAAGATAACTTCCTCTGATAACAGATGATTCAGATGGGTTTTCTGGTATCTTCTGGATTTAGTGAAAGCAAAAATGTTAATGTCATTTAACCTAGAGGCAGCACATTTTCTTTTCAATAATGTTTTGAGTTTACTCTTGACTACTTCTCTATCGCAGGATGCATTCCTTAGCCTTCAAATAAAATTTTTTTTTAATCCTCACCCAAGGATATTTTTTCATTGATTTTTAGAGAGAGTGGAAGGGAGGGAGGAAGGGAGAGTCTAGGGGATGGAGGGAGGAGAAGAAAGGAAGAGGGAGAGAGAAAACCACTGATGTGAGAGAGGCACATGACTGGTTGCCTCCCACACGCACCCTGACCAGGAATGGAACCCTTGAGGACCAACGCTCTAACCAGTGAACCACACCGGCCTGGGCCAAGTTAATTTTTTAAATGCTTGAATTACCCACTAAGTAGGTAATTCCTTACTCTACACCAATGAGCTTTGATTCATTTTGTATTTTACTGAATACAGAAAAATAGTGTACACTTGGTGCCATTCTGCCGTCAGCCATTTATTTACCAGCAGTATGACCTTGAGCAAGCAAGCTATTTAATTTCTCTACGCCTCAGTTTCCTCATCCATACATTGTAGATAATAATAATCTCCTTCACATGGTTGTTATTCAAGTCCTGTCTTCCTTCCCAAAAATGGACACCCTTAAGCAAACATGCACCTGGCTCAGATGGGTGTAAACGTGGGCAGAGTACCTCCTAGAGCCCCACTTCTTGAGTCTGTCCTTGAAGAAAAATATATGCAATGCACTGTGAATAGCTGACACACAGTAAGTACCATATTAAGTGCTTACTATTATTATCATAGCTGTAGTAGCTCAGGGACCTACAGAACATAGATGGAAAGGTCTCCCATGAAATGGAAAGACAGCTGATCAACACTGAGGACAGCTAGGCATCTCTGGAACTGTGGAAAAGAACAGACACAAAGAGCAAGAACGCCGCTCTGCAGTTTGCCAAGAAATACACAGATAATACATAATAGCCTGGGACCAGAAAGTAAGTGACTCATGGTCAACGATAACCGGCCATCAACATCAGACTGAACTAAAGGTTCCAATGAAGATTGGAGAAGAAGAGGTAAGAGATTAAAGTACAAATCAATCCACTCGCATAAGCCAGGATCATGGTTTCCATAAGGTTCCATGTTAATGAATAAGCTAGAAGATAAAGCTCTGATTCTAGAGTGACCATCTGGTTAATCATTCATTTATGCCCTCAAATCAGGCAAGCTCAGGAAAGACCTTTACATCACTGCCACTCAAGAAGCAACTTATCCGAAGGCAGCTGAATGGCTTTCCTATAGCTTTTAGTTGGCTGCCTCCCCAAGGTCCTTTTCTTTCTTCCTCCTTCCTGTTATATTTTGAATTTTCTAGCCAAGCTAGTTGAGTGGGACTGATCCCTCCCCACCCCACCCCCAAGCCCCCATCACTCTAGGAGTGTATCCTGATTAGCTGGTGTCAGTCGGCATATCCTCTTCTGACTGCAGTGGAAGAGACTCTTAGAGGCACGTGACCCAAGCCCTCACCAATCAGGACAGCGAGACGGATCCCAGGACCAGGGTGTGAGTTCTGGGGAAGCAGAGGTGCCGTTCTTCGGCCGCATGTCCTTACAGACAGATCTGGGTCCTGGGGCCTCGGGCAGCTATCTTGAGACTACAGGGTCCCTAGAGCCCGCCTGAGAATCCATCCACACTAGCAAGTAAAGCCAAAAACCGGGGAGAAAGAAACTAGTCCTGGTCATACCATTTAAGTCCAGGACGAAGTCTTGCTCAAGGCCAATTTGTCTACTATTGGATCAATACATTCTCTCTGTCATTTAAACCACTTCGGGTTAGGTTTCCTTTTGCTTACAATCCAGAGAACTCTAAATTATACAGGCCTCATAATTAGCTTACACTGTAAAGGTAACAAAAGAGTGAGTTCTAGTCACAATTAACAGTAAACTTACCTGTTTGAGTCATGACTACGGTTTAGTTACTTGTCATAATTAAAGACATTAGGGGAAAAAAACATAAACCCATTTTTCTCATTTGGAAAGCATTTTATTTGAAATCTCAAAGTACAGACGGGAGGGAGGCCCTGCATAAACTCCACGGGGACCCCTGGTTTACGTGTGTTCAGCACCGCCGAGTTTTCACGTGACAGACCCTTTCCAGATTTTCAGGGCAAAACGCTCCCCACCCCAACGAGGGCCACGGTGAAAGTGTGTTCTCGGTTTCCCACCGCAGCAAGGGAGTGAGAAATCACTACGTCAGGATGTATCCCTGCTAATGTTAGCGCATCCCGGCAGACTTAACCTGTCACAGCATTAAATGTGCCCTCACAAGATGAAGCTACGGGCTTTTACATTTAACACCCTTGCATGTGATCCTAACCAACCCGAGTCACTCAACAATCGAGTGGTCTACTGTAAGAGGTCAGGTCAACCAAGCACACAGGCTAGTTTTTGTATTTATGCTCCATTATTTTCACACATTAAGATGCATCGAAAATAAGCAAGCTCTTAAAATCCCCGGGCAGCTCTTTCTAAACGGCTCTAAAAATCACTCTGCTCTGTATCGTGTTGGCCTCGGAGATTGACAGTTCTCCAAATACGGGGCTTATGAAATGGCCAGCTTGCACCAGTGGGACAGGTTTAAGTTGCAGTGAGCCAACCTTGTAAGGGAGACAGGGTGGGTGACTGCATCCTGGGCCCCAGGGATGGTTGTGAAGAAGACTTACCTGCCAGAGCCTTGATGCGGGAGCGCTCGAAGAGCCTGGCAGAGCTGTTCTCGTTGTCCCAGTCGTCCACATCCCAGCGGTTGTTGACATCGCTGTACTGCTGTTGGATCTCAATGTTGTCGTAGTCGGTGGCTACTGTGGTCGTCATCTTGAACTGACTCAGCTGCTCCTCCACATCAGCTCCTTCTTAGCGTTCTGAGGGAAAGAAAAGGGAGAAAAAAACCCGTCATTAGTTGTCTACAGGGTGCAGAGTCCTCACATCACCTGCTGGGATAAAGGTGAGTAGAAGGGAAAACAATTCACACGTGTCAAGAACAGGTCTCTGGAGTCCATGGAAACGGCGTTTGGACTTCCGCACGGCCTCAGAGCGCGTGTGTGACCCAGGCCCAGGTACTTCACACCGGAGCCTGAGTTTCCCCAAGCACCAACGAGGGAAGGTACTCTCCAGGTTACTGAGGGCACTGCCTGAGATGATGGAGTTTTCTTCCTTCTTTCTGAAGTTTCAACTTCGCAGTTTTAAGGTGTTGTCAGAACTGGGTGAACAGCCTCTCGGGGCTTCTGCACGACCTCACTGATTTCTATTGTGCGTCGCCCTAAGCTAAACGATTTCAGCTTCTCCTGGGAATTCACAAAATGTTGTGTGAGAGAACTGACACATCATTTCATCTCACCATCTCATTTTCATGCCAGAAAACTGGTGCCCGAGATGAAATGAGGTAGTTACTAGTAAGTGGATGACAACAAGCACAGTGCCAGGCACAGAGTAGGTAAGTAAGTAACAAGTGCAATTATTTACATTTCCGTGTTGTTATGAATGCTTACTACCAACACCAGTACCACTCCCCAGGGATCCACGCACGGCCACAGTGTCTTACAAGGATAAATGGTAAACGAGAACTTGGGGCTCAAAACTTCTGCCCCCCTGCCGTCTTCACTCTATTACAGTACCCTCAGAGCATTAAGAGGAATTCATTCAGCTCCAAAACTGACATTATTCAGGCACTGAACCAGAACGCACTGAAGGCTCACTACGTGCTCAGCCTGTTCCAGAGCTAGAGATAATCGTAAATAAGATAAGGACCAGGCTCTCCTGAAGCTTTTATCTTAGTAGGAGGAGCCAGATAAAAGGCACACAACAAAAGGCAAGACGGTTGAAAGAAAATAAAATAAAAGTGGAGTGATATGACAAGAGAGAGAACATATTTTAGATCTGGTGGTCAGGGAAGGCCTCTCCGAGTAGGTGTTTATTTAAACTGAGCTCTCAGAAAGGAACAGGTCAAAAGGAACAGCATTCCAGGCGAAAGAAACAGCTTGTGTAAAGGCCCTACGGTGAGAAAGAGCACGGCTTGCTGGAGGAATGAAGAGGTCAGTGTGTCTGGGGTCTGTCTGGTGGGCAGCGGGGAGACACCAGGAGATGAGGTTGGACGGGCAGGCGGGACCAGACCACAAAGGGCTCTGTGAACCTCTGTGTGGTGGAAGGCACTGCAGGATTTTAAGCTAATAACAGGCACCACGGGATGTATGTTTTTAAGAAGATCAATCCCGGTGCTGCAGGAAAAACACATTCTAGGAGTCAAAGATGAGCTCTTAATCCTTACAGGGTCAGTTAAATTCCTGCATGTTTTATACACAAAGCTATCGAGGTAAGTTAAGAGGAGGAGAAAGAAAGATGCCCCATCCCTTTATTGGTAGGAAGGTGTCCCCCAAAGTCCTGGCCCACTCCCCTATCTTAAGATTCAATGATTTTTTAAAATCACATTTTATATCTGGATGCCCATTTAGTGAAAGCCTCATTCATTCACTGGGCACCAAGAATATGCACATGGACCGGAGTCAGCAGGCCCAATCACTCGAGTTTGTGCACAAACAAAACCAGGCCGCCACCCAGCGACCACAAAATGATCACTTGAGCTGATTTTCTCCCCTCACATATGCCACAAAGCAAAGAAAATAAAGCCACCTGTGTTGGAATGAAACAGTTCTCTGACTGTGCTTGAAATGTGGATTTCCTCAAGTTCTAGCATGAAACCAGGATTCCACGGTAAGTAAATTAAGCTGAAACAAATGAACTGTACCTCAACTAGTATAATTATTGGTGGCACAAGCATAGAACTGCCTACCCTTTTGTCATTAGCTGTTTTCTTGCAAGCTATCCAAGAACCTCGCCAATGGGCCCTACATATTCCTAAGGAAAAAGCACTGTGTCCACCTTAGGACTGAGCCACACATCTGTAACGCAAATAGTCAGAAACATCTTGGATGGGAGTAAAATCCAGGATTCTCACCAGGCAGACAAAATCAATCCCAACAACAAAAACCTATGAGTAGAGTAATTTTAACAACTACATTAGCAATGTACTGATGAGATTTCATAAAAACACAAAAAATTTCAGAAACCTAAGTCAGTTAAGTATATTCTACTGAGTGATGTTATAATTGCTCTTAACATTCAGTCACAACCCTCTTCCAAAAAAAAATTGGTACTGTCATTTGAACCTGGAGATGGTTAATTTTCTTGACTATTACCAATGACTTTCATAAAATTCAGCCTTGGAGGATACTATCTCTGGGGGGGAGGGGGGAGTTGTGAAAGTGCTATTTTTTTAAATGTATATATATTTTTTATTGATTTCAGAGAGGGAGGGAGAGAGAGATATAGAAACAAAAATGATGAGAGAGAATTATTGATTCGCTGTCTCCTGCACACACCCGACTGGGGCCTGCACCCACAACCCGGGCATGTGCCCTGACTGGGAATAGAAGAACCATGGCCTCCTGGCTCACAGGTCAATGCTCAACCACTGAGTCACGCTGGCGGGGCTTGAAAGGACTATTAATACCCAATTTCTGAAAGCACAGACCGTGTTTTCACCCAATCCAAGGTGAAATCTAACCACTTGGGTCCAGATTTGTTTTGGCTATTTGGTGCCACCTGCTGACCACTGAGAACAAGCCACACCTCAGCCTCCAGGGCAGCTACCAACCTGTGCTGGGACTTCAGCACATCTGACTCTTGAGGAAGCCCAACCACAATCCTTTCCCACCCCATGAATCTTTTCCTACCACGGATTTAGCCCCAAAATCACCAACTACTTTCCACAAATTTCTCAGTAAGCCAGTGTTAATCCTTTCCCTTACGCTATAAACAAGTCCTTCAGAGAAGGTAAGCACATTTCTTTTCTAAGAATTCTTTTTAATGGTGTTAACACCATGCTGCTTTAAAACAAAGAGGAGTGTGGGAAGCAACAGTTCTTACTAGCCCGCCCGGCGTGGCTCAGTGGTTGAGTGTCGACCTATGAACCAGGAGGTCACAGTTCGATTCCCGGTCAGGTCACATGCCCAAGTTGAGGGCTCCATCCCAGTAGGGAGCATGCAGGAGGCAGCCAATCAATGATTCTCTCTCATCATTGATGTTTCTCTCTCTCCCTGAAATCAATAAAAAATAAAAACTTCTTACTAGTCTGTGCATAAAAGAAATATTGATGCTATAAGGTATTCTTTTTATTTGATTGCTTCCCTCTAGTGTTTAAGAATTTGGATATCAGAAACATTTCTAAATTTTCAGGGCACTGTCAAAGCAAAACATCCCACATCCCCACCAGGGCAAGAGCGAAAGGGTGCTTCTAGGTAGTCAAGAGCAACAACAGAGTGACCTGAGAGTAAAGGAACAGGCCGAGTCAAGCAACGGGCATAGATGGATAGGTGAGTGTGCCCACGGCGTGCGGAGTCCAGAAAAACAATATGCTACAAACATCATTATCTTCCAACCCATTTCAACAAGGCTGCGCCAGCGGTGAAGGCAGTTTATAGCACACATACAGGTGTCCCCCGAAGGTTATCTATAAAGGGCTACATCTTCCCAAGATGCTATCAGCCATGTGCCCCAAGGGCCAGTGAAGGAGCAATCTGTACTCCCCAAATGGCCGTGGGAAGATCAGGAGAGAAGAGAGGAGGGCTGGCCATGCTGGAATTCTGCCTGATGGGTCTGCCATTAGGAAATCTTAAGAGGACTATTTAAGGTTGGCATGAGGCAACACAATCTCTCCTAGAGAAGGGTTTCCGTTGCTTCCACTGACTCAGTGATGGTCCAGAGTCCATCTAACTTGATCACCATGGCAGGAATTCATTAAATAATCCTTGAATAAATACAATTCAATAATATCCTGGGTGTGTTATGGCTAATACCCATGTTTTTGGGGGCTTGGTTTCGAGAAGAAGGTTAAAAGTACATACCTACCTTTGCTGCTCTTCTTCATCTCCTGGGTGTGTGTGTGTGTGTGTGTGTGTGTGTGTGTGTAAAAATAAGGAATATGTAAAAACAAGCCAAGCCTCCTCCCTCAAATATCTTTTTTAATCCTACGTTCTATGAACTATAATTTTTCCAAAAAAAAGGAAATTCCAAAAGCTTTATCATTTTTCTGCTTCAATAAGAACGTAATTTCATTTCTGTCAGACCAAGACAGAAATGGATGAGGAAACGATTATTCTAGACTTATGAGGCAAAGAGGTTCCTACAGCTCTGGCATGTGCTACTACCACAAGGCCATAACCACCAGGAGAGAAACTGGAGCGTTCTACTAGTTGTCCTCTTTATTAATTACAATTCTGAAAGTCAATCCCTGGCAAAGCCCAGACAGAAAACACTTTATCTGTTCTGTTCCTTTCCAAGATCCCAAATAGATTTTCCGTGTCACACATAGGACGACGGGTTTTTCTTTATAGTTTATTTATCGCCAAGCTTCCCTCCTCTGCCCTCTTGTATTACTCTACAGAATCCCTGGGTGACGTTACCTATCCCCGTCTTTGGGTCCTACCCTGGGCTGACTACTGCTCCCTGGGTGGCTAGGTGCAGTTGTCTCCTACGGATCATCAAGTCAGTGTCTAAAACGAAACTCATAATTCCTCCTTACAAGCCCTGTTTTTCCTCTGTCAGGCCCCCTGGTTGCTTGTACCTCCTGAAAATCCTCTGAGTTAGCTCAAGCCATAGTTTCTTCCTGTGTACCTCACCTCTTATTTTAACCCCTAATCCATTCCCCTACACTGCCACCAGAGGGACCTTTCTCATTTCATTCCTGTGACCAAACCAACCAATAGTCATGCCTCCCAACAATAAATCCCTAGGCCTTCAGAATAATGCCAGAGTCCAGAATGAGACTCTTCATGAGGGGGCCCTGCCCAGCTCTCCAGCCACATCTCAATACTCTTGTCCTAAGCTCGCTGTTCCTGTCCCAAGCTCTTCTAGCTCCCGAGGGGAAGGTTGTGCCCTTGTTTCGCCTCCAAAACTACTACCTGGAAGAGCTCTCGACTCAAATCCAACCTCCACCAGGAAGCCACTCCTACCCACTCACCAGCACCTGGTCTAAATGAGACAACCTCAGATAGCCCGCCCAGGTACTCCACTCCCTTCCAGGCACTTTACATACTTCTGACCTATCACTCACCCTCCTAAGACTGTTTCATAATTACTAAACATCTACTGACTTATTGTCAATAGGCCACGGACTCTTGGGATCACGTCCCAGTCATACTGTCTTTATCTCTTTCATCTCCTAGCTGAGTGCCTCAAAACATTATGTGCTTGCTAATTATTTATCTGTGGGACGGCTGGGTGGGTGAAAGATGGAGGACTGGAAGGTGAGGCCAAAAAAGGGATGTCAATTCAAGCCACCACCCAGGCACTATCTCCATCCATCACAAAGCCCCAAACACGCAGTCTTCGGAGCTACATGGGCCTGGCGAGCACTTGCTTTTCAAGCAGTCATGTGTTAGACGAGGCTGCTAACGAACACGGACACACATTGAATAAGGTGCTTCTCCCTGTACATATTAACATGTAAGTGTCCCTCTTTAGTTTTTATTTATAAAAAGAATTATTTTTTGTCTGAACTACTCAGATTTCAGAGATTAAGGCAACAGACAGGAACACAAATACACATGTACAAACACACACTTCGTTAATACCCAATCTTAATGAAAGGCTCACATAAATTAAATTTAAAAAAATTTTTTAAAAGGTGACTAACATTTGCCAATTCTTTTTTCAGAAGGAAAGCCATATGCTAACAATTACTTTGGCAGAATTCACAGACCCAAATGCTCTGCAGACACTTAAAACCCTCCCACTTCACTCATAAAAGACTTGAAAAAGCATACACTGAACCTGCTGGTGTGTTATCTGGAAAAAGAAGGAAAAAAAGTTCTGCTCAGGGCCTTTAAGGGACCAAACTTTGTGCCTGAGAATTTCCAGAAACAGACCTGACAGAGTTCTGCCTCAACCCTCCGACTATCAGTTGCCAGAAAGCAAGGGAGGCACACCCTGCTTGCAATCTGCTCGCGGAAGCACCCTGCAGAGTCTGTAAAACAGCCAGTAACGGGGACTCTCTGCAAGAAGCCACATCTAGAACCACGGCGATGAATGAACTCGGCTAACCTACCGCGACTCAGGTTCATGGAGCTAGCTCCACACAAAGGCCCAAGACACCACCCTAAACATCCCAAGTTCTCTGCTCACAAACAAGACGTGGCTATTTCAGCTCTTACCTAGAGAACAGCCGACCACCAGACGCCACTGCATGAGCTTTCCTAACGATGGCACACCAACAACCCAAGAGCAGCAAACACTCCTTCCTTAGACACTGTACACCTATGCCAGAACTAGCCCTGCTTCATCTTCTCCCAACCCCCCCCCCTCCCGCTCCCTTCATCTATAGCCAAGTCTTTCAAAACAACTTCCATCTTTCTTCCCCAAACTCACTGTATAAAAGAGCCCCATCAATCCTAGGATGCAGATGTGTGTGTCTTCTCCATCTAGCCCTGCTGCTGGTGGCTTAGATTGCCCGCCCCAGGCCCTGGTCCCTTTTCTGGCTAGCGTATGGTTCAATAAATCCTTTCCTTCAGAAAAACTTTTGGCCTTGCAAGTTATTGTTTAACAGTATCATTCACTTTTTAAACTTTCTAGGTTACTTGCAGTTTTACAGGAACATGTCAACTGTACAGAAAGTATGACACAGCTGTACAAACGGGCCAAAATTCCTGGATTCAGACCGTTTGAAAAGAGAAGGGCGCTCAGAGACCTAGTAATTAAATCTCATTAACAAAGGTGGTCTTCAAATACTCTGTGGTAACTTTTGTATGTTTTATCAGAATATGTTAATTGTGAATTTTTCAGATTTTCTTTATAATTCCCTGCATATACATTCAAAATCATAATTATTTTATCTTCGTGGTAGGTCAACATAATAAAATACCCGATTTTCTCCCTATTCACACATTAGTTCTACTTTTATTGATAGTAATATTTGCCTAGTATATTTTTTCCATTCTATTATTTCATCTCTTGAGTCATTTTATTTTAGGTATGTCTCTTTTTAAAATCTAATCGAAGAGTCTCTGCCGTATAGTTGGCAAATATAATCCATCTACATTTATTAGGATTACTGCCATACCTGAGGTTTCAATCAACTTATTTTGTTTTCTATCTTAATTATTAGCATGTGGAAACTGGGGCCTATACCCAAGAGTTAAACAACTGAATCGTCATACTGCTATAATATCTTTAATTACATCTATAATATCTTTATCGTCACTGAACCCAGAACCATAAGAACTCAATCTAATCTTTAAAATGTACAGAGCTTATGAGTCTAACTGCCAAAGAAAACTCTAATCTATAATAATAGAAGTGCAATATGCTAATTAGACTGGATATCCTTCCATGCGACCTTCCAGACGAAGCCGGGACTGCGAGGGAAGCCTGGGTCCCAGGTGCCAGAGGGAAGCCGATGCTGGCAGCCGGGGGAAGGAATGCCTACTCTTGCATGAATTTCGTGCATCATCAATGTGTATGACTCCAAAGCCCATGCTTTAAATGAACAGCTTAGCCTACATTTTGAGGCACAATAACTTATATAATGGTCCATATGAGAAAAATACCTAATGGACTCAAGGTTCTTCAATACATGAGAAAATAGATATTTTTGTCACAGTATCTATCCCAAATGGACTAAGACACCTTCATTCGCAATATTCAGAAATGACCTCTTTCCTACACAGAGGAAAGATGCCACTGAAAGGCTGGTTCTAGTTTTATGAACAAAGTTGTGGGGGGGGGGAAATATTTTTTAACATGGGCAGGTTATAACAGGCTCCACTGTTTGGGGGAGCAAAATTAACTCTTACTATAAAGAAAAATATTTTTAAAGATTTCACTAGAGAAAAATATACTAACTATAATTCATTTTATTTTAAAACAACCTATTAAAAAGAACCTATCTCTATGGCTTAAGAATTTATATTACCAAGAGTACATTTCTACAATAAGAGTATAATGTAGGGGGAATAACAGGGCATCTTCCTCTATTTTAGAGTAAACTGAACAAAAAACAGTTAAATTATAAACAGATTTACTGAGTGCCTTGAATGAAAATTCTTACTATTCTGCATACTTATTTATCTTCATTACCATTTGTACATAAAAAGTTTAACAAAGTATCTTATTTCTCTCCCCCCCACCCTTGCATGATGCAATCTAGATTCCAAATATAAATCTGTAAGCCCTAAAATATTTTAAAACTAGGTTTACTTTGAAAACAGATTTTGAGAGAAAGGTAAGCTTTTCCAACATCTACCTATACTAGTAAATCTTAAAATAACCTACCTTGAAACAAACGAAAAAATTTTAAATGATTTCTACTAAGGGCTATCTTCACATAACTAACTGATAGTTAAAGGCCATCCTTGTTTTGTTTTGTTTTCTCCTTATAGGGAGAAGCAATTCAACTTGAAAGCATTAACTCAATGCAGATCTAACACTGATCTTATGGCCAATAACCATTTTGGTCTTACCCTTACTTCCTGGTAGTTTTAAATTACAATACAGATTTAATGGCACTGCTACCAAAATGCCAATCCTGAACTTTCATTGTTTGGCATTTCACTGCCTTATTTTTTGTAAAATTGCATAAATCAGTATCGCTTGTGCCTGAACAACAGAGGCAATAATGTGTTTTCTATTTGGAAGCTGACTTTTACTCCAAGAGCAGCCGGTCCCTAAATTCTCTGCCAATCTATCAAGTAAAAATGTGTATCTCAAATACCAGGAATAATGATCTAATGAAAAAAAAAAAGTAAACTTGTATGAAAAGCAACACTACATGAAATGATGGATGAGGCTCACACACGTATACACTAAGCTCCATGAGAACCAGGATCTTCTCTGTTCTCGTCATCTTTGTATCACCAGCACCACGCGTAAGCCACAGCAGATGCTTACACACAGCTGTGAAATGAAAGGGTAGGCAGTGGGAGCAGTGGCACTCCAGAGCAATCTAACTCTAAAACACAATGCTTCTTTCTGCCTAAATAACATGTCTCCTGAACCCCAGTAAAATTCTCATCCTATGTAATAAAAGGGTAATATGCAAATTGACCCTAACGGCAGAACGACCAGAACGACCGCTGGACCAGTCACTATGAGGCGCACTGACCACCTCTTGGTCCCTTTCCCCGGCCGGCAGGCTCCGATCACACGATGGCGAACAGGGAACCAGGGGTGGGTGGTGGTGGGGGGGCAGGGCCGGCTGCGAGCAGCTGGGAAAGATGGCCCTGATTGCAGGCCAGGCCTAGGGACCATACCCCATCACGAATTTCGTGCACCAGGCCTCTAGTCCTAGTAAAAGAGTGATATGTAAATTGACTGTCACCCCAACACACAAGATGGCTGCCCCCCTGCAGTCAAAGATGGCCGACCCCATGTGGACACAAGATGGCCAGCAGGGGAGGGCAGTTGTGTGCGATCAGGCCAGGAGGGGAGGGCAGTTGGGAGGGACCAGGCCTGCAGGGGAGGGCAGTTGGGGGCAACCAGGCCTGCAGGGGAGAGCAGTTGGGGGCAACCAGGCCTGCAGGGGAGGGAAGTTGGGGGGAACCAGGCTGGCAGGGGAGGGCAGTTAGGGGTGACGGGGCCAGCAGGGGAGGGCAGTTAGGGGTGACCTGTCCGGCAGGGGAGGGCAGTTAGGGGCAATCGGGCCAGCAGGGGAGCAGTTAGGCGTCGATCAGGCTGGCAGGGGAGTGGTTATGGGATGATCAGGCTGGCAGGCAGAAGCGGTTAGGGGCAATCAGGCAGGCGAGCGGTTAGGAGCCAGCAGTCCTGGACTGTGAGAAGAATGTCTGACTGCCCATTTAGGCCCCATCCTACTAGAATGGGGCCTAAAAGGGCAATCGGATATCCTTCAAGGGGTCCCAGATTGGAGAAGGTGCAGGCTGGGCTGAGGGACACCCTCCCTCCCTCCCCCCCCCGTGCACAAATTTCGTGCACTGGGCCTCAAGTTGTTACACAAGGATCAACCACCTCTTCACTGGATTTCATTTAGCAGAGGATGAATTTTTATAAGCAGTTTCTTTTCAACTGTTGCAAAATAAGCCAGGTCATATCTGGATAGGAATGGAGTAAGCGCTAATTTCACAATAAAACTGGAGATGAATAAACATATTTATCTTAATATGTAATATTTTAAGAACCATTCCCCTTTGCAAAATGATCTAAATCCTAGGCTTCTCTGATAATCTCCAAATGTCCCAAGGTTCCAATACTATTAAATTTTCTCAGACAGCAATTCAAACAACTCCAATTGCTTGGGTTAACCCTTGAGTAGCAAGCCTTCCCCCTTTGTATGCCTGGTAAAGGTTTCCCAAACTTACTTAGAAATCTGTAACCTTTCAAATAAACAAAATGAGTAAAGGTTGGCCTATGGTACTTGAAAAGGAGAGTGAAGTCAGTCCCAGAGAAACCATTCAAATAGTTACCATTTTAATACAATCAGACATCGAATTTGTTTAAACTTGATCAATTTGCAAAACAAATTTTTGAATTACAACTTAACAATGTATCAGGCTGTAACCAATTCGAATGCTGCGCATTTCTGTTTAAAAGCTTGATCCTAAAGGTGCTCCGTATCAAGCCTGGTAAAACAAAGGTCAGCTATAGCCGTGGTCGGCAAACTGTGGCTCTCGAGCCACATGCGGCTCTTTGGTCCCTTGAGTGTGGCTCTTCCACAAAATACCACGGCCTGGGCGAGTCTATTTTGAAGAAGTGGCGTTAGGAGAAGTTTAAGTTTAAAAAATTTGGCTCTCAAAAGAAATTTCAATCGTAGTATTGTTGATATTTGGCTCTGTTGACTAATGAGTTTGCCGACCACTGAGCTAAAGTAAATGTGGGGATTCACTTCGGCTTTACATAATACAGGGTGGGGTGAAAGTAGGTTTACAGTTGTGATTATGCAAAACACAGAGTTTACTCTTGTATAATTAATTAATGACTATATTATTTTCCATTTGAATTGTAAACCTACTTTTGGCCCACCCTGTATTTAAGCACCGATTTGCAAGAAAAATGAGCCAGTGTTGAATATATTGCCGTAAGTTTAGCATCACAGAGGAGCCCTCGGATACATAACTCAGATCACCCACTCATCATAGGGGACCAGATACAAACACTACCATAGGGCCAGACCATCATCTAATCAACTGAGCCAATGACCCAACACTTCACAAACTTATCAGAAAGGCACAGGATAAAGCACAGCCTACCCACAACTACGGGGCGTGGGCCTGCCACTCCGATGTGCCTGGCTCCCGCTAGACTGCTCAACTTACTTCAAAAGGAAAACGAGGTCTTAGCTGAAGTCCTCAATCAGGTTCAAGAGCAGAGGAAACCAGGAACTGTCCTCGTCCTCCGAGCAGGGGGGGGGGGGATGGGGGTGGGGGGAATAGGCTTAAAAGAACAAGAACTAGAACACCTAAACCACTCAGTTCTTTAAAAGCTCCCTGGTGATGTGACTTCATCTTTGAACTCTTTGCCTGGCCAAAATCAAGCCTGTACTTTCATCTCCTTGAAATATGTTATTTATAAACCCATTTTCTGCTTTCCAAAGTATCTATGAACTTTGTTTTTCCTGCCTCCAAGCGCTTTCAAAGAAGTTGCCTTTCTTTTTCTTTTCTTCTTCTTCTTCTTTTTTTTTTTTTTGGTCTAACTCTGCAACACCGTGAAGAATTACTAGGATGGTAGGGCATTTTAGAGCATTGGAGAGAAACGAATTCTGTTAGCCTTCTATGATTCTGTGCAGAGAGAAAAGCAGGGGTTGCGCACCCCAGTGGTGGCTGGATATTTTAGTGCCGTCTTTTGTGACACTGAATGCCAACCCCATCCCAAAAAGGCTCCTGTAATCAAGGAAGGCTTTCCAATCTCTTGAGTAATGGAGCTGCTATCTCTCAATAACTTGTGATTTTAGAGATTAGGACAATAAACGAGAACCAGGTTGGCCTTTCTCTAGTTAAGATTCTCCTCACGCTCCCACCCCAGCCCAGAGCCTCCTGTTAGGTGCTCTTGCTGGTCTCTTTTCTTCAGGGAGTGTTCTTAAATAATTACCCATGTGATTTTTTGTTAAATGACTATCTCACCTTGTAGACTATAACCTCCATGATTAGGCATTTCTCTCTCTCTTTTTTAAATTTTTAAATTGATTTTTTAGAAAGAGAGGGAGAGGACGAGAGAGAAACATCAATGTGAGAGCAAAACATCAATTGGCTGCCTACTGCACACTCCCTACCAGGGATTGAGCCCCCAACCCGGGCATGTGCCCTGACCTGGAATCGAACCATCGACTTTTTGGTACACTGAACAAATGCCCAACCAACTGGGCCACACTGGGCAGGGGTAGGCATTTCTGTTTATTGTTTATTATTATTTTTTTATTATTATTTTATTTTAAATCAATGCATCCCTTGATACAATGCCGAGCACAAAGAAAACAAGGAAATATTTAATTCATAAACTTCATGCTTAAAAATTCCTCACCTTTCAAGGATCTTATAGGCACTTTCCCTACTGAATCTGCTGTATCAAGAAGAAAAATATTTCCAGTTTATTCAGTGGTAAATTTGCTCAAGTGAAAGCTGTAAATAGTGAAAAACAAACAAAAACTGACATTAACTGCTAAATGATCAAGATTTATCTACATTTTACTTTTTCTAAAAAAACTGTATTTAAAACACTGGAATGTTTAACTTCCTTCACTGAGCAAAGGAAAAACTTCAAATGGCAATTTCAAACTTCTAAATCATGGAGGCTAATTTCCCAAGTCAAATTCTCGTTGCTGGCTGAACAGCCGTATTCACCGGGTGCCAACTCAAAAATTAAAGGGTGGGGAGGCAAGATCCCGGGCCTCATCAGTACCGTCCTCACTACCTCAGAAAGTCAATTTCGTACAGGTAGGGGACCCTGGACCAAGAAGAGTAAAAAAACTGTTCAAGAACACATATGGTCCTACATTTAGTTTTTTAAATTACCCACTGTTAGAAAAAGTGCAAATTGGCCGGAGTCCACTGAAAATGTGGCAAGCTCAATATGAAGCACCAGCAGAAGGTAGCATAGTCCTGGATGGCTTTGTTGTTAGAAAACCCCCAAGAGTGTCCAGAAGGGGGCAGACAGTCTGTATAACGTCTTGAGATTTCCAGCCCAGGAGCCAGACCGCTCCCCCCACCTCACCCCACCCCAGGGAAAAATCTTAAAGGAACACTCAGCACCAATCTTTAAGTGGCCTCAGGCGTTCTCATGTGGGCTCTGGCACAGCCTCCTTGGCAGGCAGAGAGCAACACATTCATAGAGACTCAGGGTTAGAAGGCGCTTTCTAACAACCAGAGCTCTCCAAAAATGCAGAGGGCTGGCCAGACAGCGGGGAGTTCACGGCATCACCAGAGGTTGCTGCAGGGTGGGGGTGTACCCTTCGACAGGGCAGCCACAGAGGGAACCACGTACCGTGGAGGAAGCTGGGCTGCAGGAATTCTAATATCCTTTCCAACCAACAGGCCTCTCGGATTTGGTTAACCACAAAGTGTTTACCATTCTTGTAATCAGCACACTGCAGTAATACTACAGTACTCAAAACTTGGTTCCCAAGGTAGGCACGATACTCTCTCTTCAATGGGGTTCAAAAGAATGGCTTTTCAGTTCCTATTTATAACTGGACCTCTACTACTTTACTTTTAAAATATATTTATATTGATTTCAGAGGAGAAAGGAGAGGGATAGAACTGATGAGAGAGAATCACTGATCAGCTGCCTCCTGCATGAGCCCGCAACCCAGGCATGTGCCCCTAACCATGAAACGAACCGTGACCTCCTGGTTCATAGGTTGACCCTCAACCACTGAGCCACGCTGGCTGGGCTGAATCTCTATGACTTTCATTATAATCTTTCTTTGTTGGGGTGTTTTCATATTGAACTATTCGCATCTTCTTTAAAACACAAGTTTTACAAACATTAATAAACATTTTTCATTGGGTTTCACAACCCTACTGAAAAAATGGGCGAAAAGCTTTGAAAGCAGCTTTTACATTTTGATGGAAACATTAAGTGCACCATTGGAGATATTTATCAAAACAATTATTTTGTTAGGCAATGGTACACTTTACAAAATGTAAAGGTACAAATAAAACATCTGTTCATTAAAAAAAAAAACCCAAAACAACGTTTAAGTAGAAAACACTGCCTGTGCTGGTGTGACACTCTTGTCACCCAGGGCACAGCACTGAGTCTGGGATTTTGTTCTTTGCAAAATGTGGAGACATACCACATAGGTGTGAAACTACAAATAGTTTTTATTTAAAAAGTCAGGAAGTCGGAAGATAAAACAGCTCTTGCTTCACACATCCTTTCCTTATACTGCTTAAATGAAAACCTTGCTTTGCTTCTTCATTTTGAGGGACTGCATTCTAGTTTCCCTAAAAATTACTCTATGACCCTCCTGATCAGATTTTTGCTATAATGGAGGGGGATCTAAACTTCTCAGTCCCACCTAGTGTACTGACAAGTCAGTGCACACATACCCAGCATCAGTCATTTTGCAGCTAGGTCCTGACATTAGCGAGGGCGATACTCAGAAGATAAGAGTGGTGACAAACCAAATCAAATAACCAAGGTACCCTACCAGCCGTAGAATTTGTTTTGTTATATGGCTGGTTTAAATGCAGTTTCCAGAAGTGTCCTTATCTCATCCATTTTCTGTAGGCAGATCATGACAACACCAAAACATTTCTGAAAACTTGTGAACTGACACATTTGGAAGCATCAAGAAAGGATGGAGCCCTGGCCGGCGTGGCTCAGTTGGCTGTGTGTTGTCCAGTGAACTGAAAGGTTGCAGGTTCGATACCTGGTCAGGGCACATGCCTGGTTTGCGAGCTCAATCCCCAGTAGGGGCGTGCAGGAGACAGCAGACTGATGTTTCACTCTCACATTGATGTTTCTCTCTCTCTCCCTCTCCCTTTCTCTCTCTCTCTAAAAATCAATACAAATGTGTGTGTTTTTAAAAAAAGGATGGGAAAGCCATTCCCTCAAACCATACTCAGCAACAGAATGATGAAGAGTTAGGCATTTAGTAGTTTCTCAGCCACAAGTTGGCTGGTTTTGCGTTTTGGTGATGGGCATGTATTTTTTTATATTGCCATGTTGCTCTAAAAGAGTTGATATGTTCAGAGACTAGAAAAAAAGTAATGAGAGCATAGATCAAACATGGTGACCTACAAGGATGATAATTTTTTCATGCTTATGATGATTTTCTTGCCAGGAAAGCCTTGAATACTTTCAAGTTCTGCTAAATTCCTCAGATTCTCTAGGAGAAGGAGTAAAGGAGTACGCAGCCAATGTCTAACAGATTTCTCTAAACACATTTTGCCCCACACTGGGCCTGCAGGAGGATAACAGGGAGGGTGCCGGGCTCCTTAGCTTACTCTCACTGTAAAAGCACTAACCAGGGAAGCAAAGGGACACCTCCCTCCCCCCGCCCCACGCTGTGCCTAGGAAGGCAACCATTGGCTTATCCAGGTCCCACGAAACCAGCCTCCTATCTCCAGATGGATTATGCAAGAACAGTATAGTACATCAGAATGGAGGTAACAGTCTGGGGAGGCAGGTGAGCCTGGATGACCAGGATCCAAGAATGTCTTTTTTTTTTAATTAATAAGTTCAATAGAGTAACAAGCTCCACATGGCAAAAGAATTTTTGTTTTCACTTAGAGGTCACTGACTAGAGACTAGGAATCTGCCCAGTTGTTAGAACCCCTCTGCTGTGCCAGGAAAGATGCCAGCTACAGACAGGGACCATCAGCTCTCCTTCCCTCTTGATGGTGGAGGGAACACGGCAGTGATGCCACGTGCATTCCCCACCCCCCCACCCCACCCCCACCCCCGACCCCGGCCCCAGGTGGGCAGGCTGCGGTGTTAGCTCCCTCCTGACTCTCACAGAGGACAAAGCCAAGTGCTGCCCTCCTCAATCAGACTGCTCCCCACTCACCCTCTCTCCAGAAACCTCCCTCTGGAAGGTCCTGCTAACCAGCTCGGCAGACTTTACAAATGAGAGATGAGTAGCCCCCACTTTCAGTGTACATTCCAAAACTGGAGAAAATTAAAAACAACAACAACAAAAACAAAAAACGAGCAAAGCCAGAGTTTGCCCTTGGTTGTGCACTGAGAGAGATTTTTCATTAACACGACCCTGCCTGACTTCAGGCTAAGCCCGTTCATCTCTGTGTGCACAGGACCTTGCAGGAAAAGCAGGCCGGGAGCCGTCACCCATGCATGCACAGCCCGGCCCCGCCCCGAGACGTACTCTCCACAGCGGATATTTATTTCCCTTCCTCTCAATGGCAGGAGGCATCCTCCATCTCCGTGGCGCCTGTTGCCAGAAATAGACAGTCACGTCAGGAGCAGCCGTCTCTCCGATGTAAACCAGCTCCTCACAGAGGAGGGGTGGGCAGACGCAGCCAGACCAGGGTGTCAGCGCCACCACCCCACAGTGCTGAATGGGTGCCGGCTGCCGATGGGGTCTGCATTCCGGCTTAGGTCCTTATAACCGGCTCCTGACAAGAGTAATCCAGACACGATAGCAAGGGTGAGGCCTTTGGGCCCAGAATGGAGAAAATCACTCCTTCCCCGTCACTGCCATAGTCTCACACCAGGGGGACCAGGGGGTGGAGGGGGTCATTGCAGAGGTCAGTGAGTATTGTAGATAAGGGATGAGTGAGCTCTCTGATTGACATCCCGAAAAAACACACACACGCCACACATATTTTTCTTTTCTTCATTTCTCTTGACTTTTGCATTTGAAAACGAATGCTGTCCCATTATAAAAATAAACGGCAGGTCTGGAAAGGAACCAAAGCCCTTTCATCCAGCCTTGCTTTACAATGCAAATGTTTTTCTTTTCTTCTTTAAAAAAATTATATTTTTCATGTTTTTTTTTAAGTTGAATTTTTAGAGAGAAGAAGGGAGAGGGAGAGAGATAGAAACATCAATCATGAGAGAGAATAATTGATCGGCTGCCTCCTGCACACCCCACACCGGGGTTTGAGCCCGCAATCTGGGCATGTGCCTTGACTGGGAATCCAACTGTGCCCTCCTGGTTCAATAGGTCCACGATCAACCACTGAGCCAAGTTGGCCGGGTCGCAAATGTTTTTCTATCAAACATTCCAAAATATGCTAATGACCACCGGAAGTACACATTTTCAGGGAACTGTAAATAACGTACCAACAATGTAATCCAACTTTTCCCAAGCAAAGTCTCTATGCACACAAGTTGCGCCATAGCCCAACTTCCTCTTCGGTGACAACTCCCCAGACCCTCTCCTTTGTGCTCTCCTGTCCTCAGAGGCCTCACCCGCAAGGCGGAGTGTCCCAATGGTAGAGAAGGTGCCCAGTGCGGGCAAGCCAGGTCACACCCTCCGGGACTACCCTCCAGTGCACAGCTGCAGCACCGAGGAGCAGCCAGAGCAAGCGCACAGGTAAGGAGGGCGTTTCAGACAAAGCCTCGGACTCAGAAGGGCTGGGACAGACCAACTGAGAGTCCACATGGTCCAACCCGTCTCTTTGGACACCACAGCCCGCCACCTTACTGTCCAGCCAGGCTAGCCCTTCACTGGCTTAAGGTATCCCTAACAGATACACGTACCATTAGAAATTGTCAGGTGTACCAAACGCTGTGCCTAAATGATATCTACTGTCCCCTTTATAAAAGGGGAGAAAGCGGCTTCTAAGAATTGCAAAAGTGGACCAACTATTCAAAAGGCTCTTTTGCGATAAATGGCAACTGGTCTGGAAGCTGCCATCTCATTTAGCTCATTACAAACCTATTTGTTTCTAGGGGGGAAAAAATAGGAGCCCCAGAGGCAGCTTTATCCCGCCTCTCACTGGGGAATGCAGTAGCTCTGGTGGGAAAACCAAGGGCAGTTTCTCCGCTGGTGAAAGGGGCAGGGAGACCAATGCTCCATCCTCCTCGCTGGGGTCCTGCTCTTGGCATCCTCCGGACCCAACTCTCCACAGGGCAGACCACCGTGGGAGGTCACCAGGGAGTCAGAATGAGGGCCTGACATCCTCTCCAGAAACCCGTTCCCCACGCTCAGGCCAGGGCCGGCGGGGAACTCAGGACAAGTCACCTAGAGGCTTGGGGTCTTCGTGTTCTCATCTGCAAAGCGAGGACCGGGTGAGGACAGTGGTTCCCAGCCCTGGCCACACATAAAAAAACCCTTCTGGTGATTCTGTGATTTAATTAGGCAGGCATCAGGATTTCTTAAAAATATGTTTCCATTGATTTCAGAGAGGAAGAAAAATGGATGAGAAAGAAACATCAATTGGCTGCCTCCTGCACACCGCCCCCTGCTGGGGATGAGCCCAAACCTGGGCATGTGCCCTTGACCGGAATGGAACTGGCAAGCTCCTGGTGCATGGGACGCTCAGCCAACTGAGCCACACCAGCCGGGCCACCAAGATCTTTGAAAAAGAACTGCTGATTCACTACAGCCCCTTTTAGTTTAAAACAAAAAAGCTTCCTAACTATCAATGAAATCACCTGCACACCCCTCCCACCCCCCAACAGGTGAGCTCCAGGCTGAGTGGGGCAGTCTCTCAGCAGAAGGGGCACCTCCAGCTGGCCTGGCCCCGAGGACACCAGAACTCTGAGGCTGCCGCCTGCCTCAATGATCCAGGCGTTTCCAGTCAGCTCCAACGTTTGGACCCCGTATCTGGGATTTAAAATATATTTTTATTGATTTTTTTACAGAGAGGAAGGGAGAGGGACAGAGAGTCAGAAACATCGATGAGAGAGAAACACCGATCAGCTGCCTCCTGCACACCCCCTACTGGGGATGTGCCCGCAACCAAGGTACATGCCCTTGAACAGAATCGAACCTGGGACCCTTCAGTCCACAGGCCGACGCTCTATCCACTGAGCCAAACCAGTCAGGGCTGTGTCTGGGATTTAGATTTTCTTCCCTCCGCTGCCTGAAACATGAGCCTCGCCATGAAATATCTAAAACAAAAATTATGTGGTTATTTACAAGAAGTCTTTGGCTTAACAAATGAGACTACTCGCCTTCTTTTTTTAAAAACAAAGAATGAAAAACTGCCTAAAACATTCATTCATTCCCTCACTTCCTTGTTTACAGGCTGCAAAAAAAAAAAAAAAAGCTCACAACAAATCCTAAGAAATGAACCATTAATATCACAAAAAACGTGAAAAGAGTTATTACATGGAAACGCCAATACTGATTACACTTCAATTACTATTTGTGCTTTCATCTGGAAAACATATCCCCCGCTGGAAAGGACCCAGGGGTAACAGCTGCATCGCTTTTTCAACTTTTCGCAAACACTCTTAAAAGTTAGCCACAACTCGGTGCTGGCCGGCGTCCAGGGTTTTATTATTATGTACTATTAGTTCATAGTGAGAAGCGGGGGCTGAGGCAGGCAGCAAGCAACGTAACAACAGGGGCTTCCTAATCATGTGCAGATGGGGACGTTCCTGGGGCTTTATCGGCCAGAAAATGCCTCCCATATTATTTCTATTACCTGTAGCCTTTATTAATCTAATTAGGTAATTACAAATGCGTTTTCAGGACATCGTTTAGCGACTTAACGTTAAACAATTTTTCTTCTGTCAGTGCCGGGGCCATGCTGACATTTTAATATTTTTCACATGTACAGCCAACGGCCGGACCCTCTTCCCCTCCCTCCGCGTTTGAGCAGGTGCTGAAAGCAAGTCCACAGGCGACCAGCCCGTCAGCCTCCCTTCGTTGCGTCCATTCCTTGTCAAGTCAATTACGGTTCGGCATTATAGTGCTTTGTCAACGCTGGGGCTGGTACCGCTTTTTTAAAGGTCCAGACAGACCAAATGGAGTGATGTGCTCCAACACGGACTTTTCAATCTCATGAACCTGTCAAGTTAAACAAACAAAAACACCGAGGGACCAACCTAGGTTTTCAAATTTTATTTAAATACGATTTTAGAGAGTTAAACAATTTCTGACTATGAAAGTTCAATTACGTCATTATACAGAAGTCCAATTACCTAAGGGGCGTAACACACCAAGTTGTTGTTCAATATAGTATCTGAATTCCCTTTTTTTAAAAAATATATTTTATTGATTTTTTACAGAGAGGAAGGGAGAGGGATAGAGAGTTAGAAACATCGATGAGAAAGAAACATCGATCAGCTGCCTCCTGCACACCCCCCAATGGGGATGTGCCCGCAACCAAGGTAACATGCCCTTGATCGGAATCGAACCTGGGACCCTTCAGTCCGCAGGCCGACGCTCTGTCCACCGAGCCAAACCGGTTGGGGCTGAATTCCCTTTTTTAATAATAGGGAATAAAAATCGCTACTATTTTGTAAAGAAAACCCAGTCTCGGAGAACAGTCATCATCGTCACTCTGAGAACGGAGGACAAATGGTGATGTTCCAGGAAGGCTTCCGAAGAGGCCGGTGAGCACGCAGGACGCACCTGGCCCGCAGGTGCGAAGGGAGGTGTGCGCTAACAGGCAGGCGATGGAAGATGAAGTCCCGGCTAGCTGACCGGGAGCAGACACACCGTTTCTCCGGGTTTCTGGGTCTGAACCTGAGCACTGACCCTACTTCTACAGTCCCTTCCCGTTCTAAAAGTCCACAAACACTGGATGAGAAAACTCTGCTAGGTGTCACTTGTTTTTTCAGGATGAGGGGTAAGAACCAAGCCTCATGCCCTATGGTGTGTTATCTCCAGCACCCAGCACTGCCTTTGCCACAAAGTAAGGGCTCAGTAAATATTTATTGAATGATTTTGCTGACCTCCACAGTATTTAAGGGGCTTTTAGAAAAAAAATGCACTGATGATTAATGTGTGGGGGAGTTTCTTTTTTTAAAATCTTTATTGTTGAAAGTATTACATATGTTGTGTGGGAGTTTCTTGAAAGAAAATATGCAACTGGATCTGGCTTTAATTTTTAGTTTTGTGGATTTATGTATGTTTGCATTATTTACCAAATACATACATTGCTCTATGTGACAGTCTTAAAAGCCCTTTACAAATATTAACTCATTTGACCCTCAAAATAATCCTTTTGAGGTTGGCATTATTATCTTTTGTACTTCACAGATGAGAAAATTGTGGCACAGAATGGCTAAGGAACTTGCCTAAGGTCAGAGGTGAACTTAGTGGAATATGGATTTAAGCCCAAGTGGTCTGTTTTTAGTGTTTATGCTATGTGGTCCGTTATGGCTGCCATGAGCCACATGTGGCTATTCAAGTTAAATGAATTAAAATTAAATAACGTTTAAAATTCAGCTCCTCGGTGCACTAGCCACAGGCACACAGAAGCCACATGTGGCTGGCTCACGGAGACTGGACTGAAGAGCGTGAATCAAGAACGTGCCCGTCATCACAGAAAGCCCCACCAGAAGCACCACTCTGCGCTCTCAGGCAAAACTCTACTGCTGCCTCTCCATTGGGTTTGGTTCCAGACCCTGAAGTCCCATCTCCACGCCATTCCCTCAATCTAATAAAACCGTAATACGAAAGGTCTTTCCAACTGAGACTCTCTAACACCCACTCTTTAAGCAAAACACACACACACACACACACACACACACACACACACACACACACGTCAAGCCTGGCCGGCATGGCTCAATGACTGAGTGTTGACCTATGAACCGGGAGGTAGCGGTTCGCTTTACCGTCAAGAGCACATGCCCCGGTCGTGGCTCGGTCCCCAGTGTGGGGCACGCAGGAGGCAGCCAATCGATGGTTCTCTCTCACCATGGATTTTTTTTTTTTCTCTCTCTCTCTCTCTCCCTCTCCCTTCCTCTCTGAAATCAATACAAATATTTAAAAGACAAAACAGTCAACAGCAGCTTGATGGATGTCCTCCACAGGAAAGCCAACGAGGAACTTTGTTTTTTCCCCTTGTTATTCTCTCCTCTTCCCCTGGCAGGATGTTAGCAGGAATGGTCTCTGGCGCACACTCGCACCTGTCCTGCTGTGAAGGGCCGAAACCCTGTATTTATGGATTCTGCAAGCAGAGTTCAGCCAGAGGGTAGCCCTTCCCAAAAATTCAGTTCCCAAAATATTTGCAGACATTTTGTCAAAATGTGGAAAGCACACCACATAAGGCTCTTTCTGTAACACAAGAAACAAGGCTTTTGGTATCCAGGCAGCCTTTAAATTCTACGTCTTGGAGCCGGATTCAGGGAGAACTGCATTGTGGGGTGGGGTTGTCATTGGGGAGGGGAGTGATGAGTCCTGCAATTCCCCCAAAGAGTGCCACCTTTGAGAAAACACAGTTGTGAAAGTTCAATTTCCCAAGAAGGGTAACACACCAGTTATTGTTCAGTATACTATCTGAATTCAAAACGACTTGAGGGGACACGAGGCCCTCATTTGGGTGGTAAATTTGGGTAGGAGAAAGTCCACCGAGGGGCAGGACAATAAAAAGGTAAAGAGGAAAACTCGTTGGGTGGAGCGAGTCTCAAGGGGAGAAGAAAGAAGGTACACCCAGCGGGCCTAGAGGAAGACTGGAAAAACAAAACTAGGAGGTAGTTCTGCTGTGGCTGGACTTCCTGGCTGTAACAGTCCGTTTCGCGTTTGTTAAACGAAGTTAATGTAAGATCTATAACCAAATACATTGATTCCCTTCCCTCCCTGTTCTAAGCCAGGCCTTTTTTGTAACGCTCATTTTCAGAGGACCCCAGAGGGATCCCTGGCACGGACACACACCCTACGACAAGGCACGACACGTTTCTCTGGCTCGGCAGTGAGCGGGAGGAAGCCGGGCATGCTGGTTCCCTAGGAGGGGGCCCCACACCCACAACCCGGAGCACAGAGTGTGCACAGATGTCGGATCTTCATGTTCCACACTGTATGTTTATCCCCATTTACTACTTCCTGAGCAGCTATTTCCATAAACAGATGCCCAAATCATCATTTTTGGTAGCTGAGCAGTGTTCTACAGTATGGATATGCCGTAATTTATGAAACAAGTCCTTTCTATAAGGCACACAGTTGTTCACGCGTCTCCATAATATTTTCTTGAATGTAGTACTGTCGTCGTAATCTTGACCGTTAATTTCTTAGGATACATCTCTCGAAGAGAAACCTACTGCCCTACAGAAATTGACCGTCCCGCCAGCACTGTGCGGGAGGGCCTGTTTCCCCTCTACCCTGATGGACCCCTAGGCATTATGGTCAAGGTCACCAAAGGCCTCCAAAGTGATAACTCTGTCATTTTCATCTGCAGGTCTTTACTTACGAGTGATGTGAGGTTGACTACGTTTTCATAATCTAAATTAATCACTGATTTGGTCAGGCTACTAACTCCTCTGTGCTTCAGTTTACGTATCTGTAAAATGGGAATAATGATTAAACCTGTATCTCATAGAATTGTTTTGAGAATTGAGTTAATGCATGTAAAATGCTTAAAACAATACACAGAACGTTCAAACACCACTACTGTTATACTTTTTAGACTTATTTTGGACATTTATACTTTTTAACTTACTAATGCTTTTTAACTTATGTCTGATAAGAAAGAAATCCTCCTTTGAAACAATAGAGCTCACAGTGGTGGTTACTTTTTATGGACAGCACAGATGAAATAATTATCACTGGGTAACAAAGAGCCACTGTATGTTCCCACGTGCAATTCTACAAGTGGACATCCCTCCCTTCGTTTAGTTATAACATCAAGTGGACTATTTTTCTGAAATAGATAAAAGATATTTGAATACATTGTACATTCTTGGGTTTAACTTTTAGTAACAAAATCCCAACTTCCCAAGAATTTAAAACATTTTATAACAAAATATTATAACAAAAAATAAATCCCCAAAAGGAGCTTTGGTTAAATGAATCATGACATATATGACATATGAACTCTCATGCATCCAATAAAAACAATGATATTTTAACATGTATCTATAAAACATAGTAAGATGCTCAGATGAAATAGCAGGTAACAAAATATGCAAATTATGATTCTACTTTTGTTTGAAAGCATACATTTATCGGAAATATATACCAAAATGTTAAAAGAAGTTAGCGCTGGGTGGTGGTATTAAAGGCAATTTAGATTTTTTTAAATTTTTCTTAAGAAAACCGTATTTTCCTTTGTTTCTACAAAGACGGCTTCCTTTTTGAAATGAGCAATGTTAAGTATTTGTACAGGTGGGTGCCAACGTGGTATGCAGTTTCTTGGACAGGGCAGAGCCGGCTGGCAGGACAGTCCTCTTGGGCAACAAGGTTCTCTCGGGCAAGAACATTCTTTGGACAGACTGGGAGGACCCTCTCGCAAGGACTGCTTGAGCTCTGAACCTGAGATTCCCACCTCCTCATACTCCCCAGATATGGACACAGGCCCTGAGCTGCTTTTGTCTCCCCCCTGCTCACCAACCAGCAGTGATGCCCCAGGGCTTCCCAAATGAGCACAAGGTAAGCACACAGGGCCCCGGCTTCCCCCCAGTCTCATGCCCCCCTGTCACAAACCCACACAACACCCTCCCCTTCCAGGTAACTCGGGCCCCTTGCAGTCCCCAGACTCTGCACGCCCACTGAAATACCCCTCATGTTCAGCTCACGCTCACCTCCTGCAGGGGCCCTCCCTGCACCTGTGTGCCCATGTCCATCTAGCACAGCCCTCTGCACACTGGGCTACAACTGTTTGCCCGTCCCTGCCTACATCTCTGGGGGCGAGTTGATTGGGTGGGATACAACAGCGTGGTGGAGTCAGTAGGCAGGTGGAAAGAGGATTTATTGAAGTATAACTGATGTGTAATAATGAAATGCACCTATATAAATTACACGATCGGATAAATTTTGACATATGTATACACAGTGAAGCCATCGTCAAGAAAATGAGCACACCCATCACTCCAAAGTTTCCTCAAGCCCTTCTTTAGCCGTTCCTAAGCCTACCCCACCCCCTCATAGCCTCATCCCCCACCCCCAAACAACCACAGATCTGCTTTCTGTCACTATAGATTAGCTTTTATCTTCTATATACATGGACTCATATGGCATGAACTCTTTTTCTGTCTGGTTTCTTCACCCAGCAAAATTATTTTGAGATCCACCCATGTTGTCACACATAGCAATGGTTCATTCTTTTTTATGACTGAGTAGTATTCCATCGTACAGCTGTAACACCGTTTATTTACCCATTCGCCTGTGGTGGGCATCTGAGTTGTTTCCACGTTGGGGCTACTACAAACAAAGCCGCTATGAACATTTGTGTGCATGTTGTTGTGTGGACGTGTTCTTTCGTTTCTCTTGGGTAAATGCCTAGGAGTAAAACACCTGGGCCACATCATAATTTTTTAAGAAACTGTATCATAGGATCATAGGGCATTCTAATTCAACCAAAAAAACAACAACAAAAAAAAAACCAATGAATAGGCAAGTACCCAAATTCACCAGGGGACTATCCTCTTAAAAGAAAGAGAATGCGTCCTTTTTGTAAGGGATGAGTCATTTTATAATGTGAATAATCGTTCTCTGTAACTTTTAAAATCCAACCTTCACATCTGACGCTCACTCCAAGTGAGTCATGCCTGTATTAATTACAGTTACATAAAAATTTGGGCTCTGTCCATTGCCCAATCCCTCTACCTTGCACCTCGTTCTTTTCAGGATTTGGATGGCACCAATTTAATGGCTTCTTTCTCTTTAATTCTCTGCAGCGGTGTTGTGAGAAAGAACGTGACATTGCAATTGTGTCAGCCTTGAAGAAGGACCCTTTCTTCGCATGCGCTCCAAAAAGGACGGGAACCCGCTCGTGTGGCTTTGGGGAAGTTATATGAACTTTCTGTGCCTTTGGCGGGCACCCTATCGGCACCCAAAATTAGATGTCTGACTTAACGGGCTTCCTGTTTAAGAGGCCATTCAGCAGGAAATACAACGTGAGCTAAAAATAGAAAAGCAATTCCAGGTAGAAATATTCTATCTTGGCTCTCGGTCTGGGACCCAACGTTAACCTATTTAAGTTCCAAACGCATAAAAGCCTGTGGTGTATAGAAAACATAAGTAAGAGCAATCCAGACCATGGAAGAAATGACAAGAAAAGTGAAAACACTGAGGTATGCTCATTGCTCTAACTAAACTCAAAGGATGAGATTTTTCTGGTAATACTACACTCAATATTCTGTAGACACATTACACTGCACAATTTTCTAAACACGGTTTTAAAAGAATCTGTGGTTTAAAAGCATAACAGAACTAAACAGAGTCTGACAGCTTTTATTATTTCTATTAACTTTTCTGCTCTAGTTTACACAAGCCAATTAATCTCATTCTTATTCCACATTGAAAGAAAGGAAATCCACTACATTACATTTCCACTGTCGGCTGGCAGTATCTTTGCTTGAGACATAAAGACACATGTCCATGTGTCCTCAGCATGAAGACTTCTGTGATTTACATAAATGTCTCAGAAGCCAACATTTTAAGTAGCAAAACCCAAATCCCATATAAAATACTACCAGCCTGCTTAAAGTTTAAAGGCATCTGCCACAGGAGTAAGTCGGCCAACACAAGGGTAGTCAAGACACCTGCAAGAAGGTCATGGTAATGTACAGCCTTAGAAACGGGGTTAAATAAAATTCCCTAGATCCAGCTATTCCCCTCTTAGGAATCTACAGGGAAAAGATGAATTTAGATAAAAATTTGAATTCAATGATGCTCATCACTTTGCTTTTTATTGTAGAAAAAAAAATGAAGACAACTTAAAGGTCCAGTAATAGGGGATTGTATGAGTATTTTACATAGCCATAAAAATGTTTTCAAAAAAAACCATTTTAGCCCTGGCGGGTGTGTCTCAGTTGGTTGAGCGTCATCCCATGAAGTGAGAGGTGGCTGATTTGATTCCTGGTCATGGCACATGCCCAGGTTGCAGGCTCAATCCCCAGTGGGGGGTATGCAGGAAGTAGCCAATTAGTGTGTCCCTCTCACATTGATGTTTAAATTCTCTCTCTCTCTCCCTCTCCCTTCCTTTCTCTCTAAAAAAAAAATGAATAAAATCATTAAAAAAAACATTTTAAAAATGGATACAACTCATCAAAGTGAGCACAATTATACAAAAAGTATTGTGTACGAATGTGATTAAATGCATATAAGCAAGTGTGAATAATAAAGACCAAGAAGAAATATAACAAAGTGTTACCGAGGGTTATCCCTGGACTTAGAGGAAAATTCATTGATCTATTACATAATTAGAAGTTATTTTTAAAAATTACAAGGTAACCTCAAAACAAATATTTTATAGGTTTTCTTGTTTTTAAAGCTCTTGAAGTACCATATTATTTCCCTGGAAACATCTCAAGAACTTTGTTCACCAGCAATGCTGAATGTTTGTTTCTTTATGGGCCAATAAGCAAAGCCTAATAGGAAAATTTGGGTTTAGAAGAGAAATAAATAAGAATTAAATTTCTTAAAAATTACTCTTCAACCCACAGAGGTTTCAAGAGGATTAATTTAAATGGTGCATGGCCATAAGGCACTTAAACTATGATGTTCAAAATTTTATTTTGCATGTAACTGTTCAGGAACATTATTCAAAAAATTTTTTTCTTACATAATATGACCAACAATTATCAATCAGCTCTTCTCCAAGAATACTGACCACAACAGTTCAAATAAGAATATCTAGTTGGTAATAAAAAATTTTCCCACAAAATTATAGAATAAGTGAAAAAGAACATAGTTGAAAATTATAATGTCCTGTTAATGATGTGGGCAATCTTTAAAACCCTTGAATATGGGTTTGGGGACAGAGTCTGATGCCTTGGGGATTCAGTTTTTCCTGTCCGTCGATTTATTAACCATTTCTCTGGAGCAAAAAAAATAAAAATCTCAAACTATAACCTTGACCTACGTGAAGTCCCTCAGAGTTTCTTGACTGAATTATTGCCTACTCTGCCATTTTGCCTTACTGAAACTTATTATCTTCCATACTGGAGCTCTATCTAGTGAGCTTTGAAAAACGCACAAACTTGCCTAAAATCTTTCAACACTCTCCCCCTCCTTCTCCTTTTGGGTTGACCCTTTCCAAGCAAGCAAGACCTTTCACCTTGTCTCAGCTCCCTTCACTCCATAACCCGCTCCCTCTGCTTCAGCCATAATAGAGCATTTCCCCCAAACATTATTTTCTCCTCTCTCCATGGCTTTGCACATGCTGTTCCCTCGGCCTGAGACTCTCCCATAACCTACCTTTCCAGTTAACAATGTTGTGCCTTGGGCATTATCCTCCTTCAGAAATGGCCCCTCTCCCATCCGGCACCTATGTGAATATGAGACCCCAATTCTGGGCCTGCAGGTTATACTAATCGTGACAAGGACTTGCCTCTGGTCCCGCATGTCCTCTGAACTCTTGCCCTCTGAGGAGAGACCTGTGCCCTGGTGCCCGCGCAGAGCCCAGCGAAGGGAAGCAGACCGCTTTGTGATGGAGGCTCCATGCCCATCTATGCTGCTGAGGGAGTTTCCTAACTCAGTCCCTGTTACCCACTACTGAGGGGAAATTCAGACATGACAGATTAATCAAAGCAGCCAGTTAAAGTGCTTATTTCCAAACAGAAATTCCTGGAAAAACTGCTTTTTGGAAGAACGCTTTCATTACCATTTCAGTGGTTGCAAGATTATTCAAATGTCCTATTTCCCCCTTTTTTGTGACCCTACCTGAATTAAAGCACTACTAAAGGAGGCCCCTTAAGTGCCTTCCACATTCAAAGTTTATAAACTCTCCATAAAGTTTTCTTCTATCCTCTGCATCATCAACCCAGCAAAATTAAACAGTTCCGTGGTGGGGCTCTGCGGAGATCAGCATGAGTGATTAATCTCTGGTGCTCTCCTATTCTGAGGGAAACACAGCTACCACTAAAAATATTTTAGGCCCAAAGAATAGATCAAGGTCCCCTCTCCTTGATCCAGAAAAATCCAAATAGTAAAAAAAAAAACCAAAACACAGTGAAAAGACCATTTCAAAGTAAAGAACATTTTCTATAAATAATCCACATACTCAGTAATATTGTGAAAAACATTTCCAATTAGGGATTTCTGTATGCATGCTCCTTGTGAAAGCGCTTAATCATCTGAGACCGTGTCCGTTCTCAGGTCAGAATTATGATTTTTTAAAAATCAGTAACTGCCCGGCCGGAGTGGCTCAGTTGGTTGGAGCATTGTTACCAGTTCAGTGCCCGGTCCGGGCATATACGGAAAGCAAACCGATCAATGTTTCTCTCTTACACAAATGTCTCTCTGTGTCTCTGTCTCTCTCATCATGTCCTTGGGTGAGGATTAAAAAAATAAATAAGTAAATAAAAATGAATTTAAAAATCAGTAACTTACATCTGTATACTGCCATGTATTTTTCAAAGTACTTTCAATTATATTGTTTTATTTGACCCCATTTTTGGCACTTACTTCTCAATGCCAAACCCCAAGTATCACAAGTTCTTTTTCTTAATTTTCTATTTCTAGAAAATCATGTTGTTATTTTGTCATGTGATGCTAAGGATGTAACAGAGTAACAAATGATGTAACAAAGAGTCACAACAATACTCTTTATTTTTGCCAAAGGAATTAAGTATTATATACAAGTGTTAGTTCAGTGATTGGTCTCTTTACAAAACGAGCCTTCTGTAAGATTAATAACTTCATTAAAATTGAAAGTAGGAAAATAATTCATGAAAAAGTGTAAAAATTCTGTTATTTTTTTCTCTATACAAAAAGTACCATCTGGAGTTATTCTGCAGCCAAAAATATATCAAGAGATAGAACTTTTTTTTTTTTTTAATGGCGAGGGGAGGGAGGAAACTGTAAATCACAAAGAAGCCACCAGGATGAGATAATGCAAAACTGAAACCTGAGAAAAGGGGTCCCAGAGATCACCCTCGAAGTTCACACTCAGCTTGTGTGACCATACAGGACCTGCAACAGGCCACCCTTCAGAATGAAACAAGAAACAGCACTCAGGGAATTAAAAAAAAAAAAAAGAGTTCAACATGCTGCCAACAATAAAAAATAAAATGAAAAGGAAGCGATTTCAGAAAGACTATAGTATGAGTCAGAAATCGGGACAGTGTAAGGTAACACAAGAGAGTCACAAATTCTCAGGGTTTAAAGGGACCTTAGGAAGGTCCCTGGTCTAATCCCCCCCTCTGGCTACCTTTAACTACAGGGAAATCAGTTCACCTCCCTAGTTTCCTCATCTGAAAATTGAGGCAAGTCAGTAAGGCCAGTGGTTCTTAAACTTGGCTGCTCACCAAAAATCACCGAGGAATTTTCAGTACACATTCCTGGCTCCAGTGCCTGGAAATGTTATTCAATGGGGATGTGAGGTGACCAGAACCTGTAATTTTTTTTTTTTTAAAGCCCCTCAGGTGGTTCTGATGTACATGTCTGGAATTTAACTGCAATTTAAATCTTTGTTGAGAACCAAGATCTATATTAAGCACTGAAAGGTTACAGGACTTCAAAATGCAAATTTTCAAGGGCTTGGAGGTGAGTTTCCTATAAAGACCTCCCAAATCCACAAGCAACAGAGGACCTCCCTCAAGAGTTAGCCGGATGGCCTCTTACACAACACAAGATATTAACGAATCAGTGCTTGCTTTCCTATTCTTCTTCTTAGCATTCCTTTTTGGTCTTTCCCATCTTCTGTTTTCCTATTTTTAAACGAAGTTGACATGTCCTATCCAGCTCTCTGAGTTTGAAGAAAGAGAATATAGAAAATCAGGCAAAATAAAAGTGCTGAACACAATTCGAAAAATACAAAATACATAACAAAACACATAAAAATCACTGACAACGGGAAAGAAAGGAAGCATGCCTCCTCTCCAGCAGTCAGAAGCAGAGTGAAGTAACTGGGGAGAGAGGTCCTGATCCCTCATTCCCCAGGGCTGTGGTCGGCAAACTGCGGCTCGCGAGCCACATGCAGCTCTTTGGCCCCTTGAGTGTGGCTCTTCCACAAAATACCACGGCCTGGGCAAGTCTATTTTGAAGAAGTGGCATTAGAAGAAGTTTAAGTTTAAAAAATTTGGCTCTCAAAAGAAATTTCAATCGTTGTACTGTTGATATTTGGCTCTGCAGGGGAAAGGCAGACAGTGCTGGGCAGGTGTCACGTGTCAATACAGATATTTAGCTACAACCCCACCAAAAACACTTAGCTGACAGGTGTAACAAAGCGAGGAAATGACACCTGCAACAGGCACTTCAACCTCACCCGGGGATTAACAGCAGACAATGACAAAATAGGGAAAACTCAGGTGACTCACAGGCCCTATTAAGCCATTGACTCTCCACGCTGGACCACTTGCATCCTTTTGATTCATGCACTGATTCATTCATTTCCACCCGCTCCCTGTGCCCAGGAATACTTGGCATTTCCTTTTGGTGGGGTCAGGGAAAAGCAACAGAAACTGTCCCCGGGGAAATGCTAATGTCCAGTGAAATGCAAGACAGGAGGCTCCGCATGGAGCCTGGAGGGTACAGACTGGACTGTCGGCCTCAAGACAGCCTGAGCGTCTCTCTGGAGAGGGCAGATTCTAGAAAGAGGACCTCCCTGAGCAAAGAAAGCATCGTTTAGGAAATCGACATCACTTAACAAACTTCACTGACCCCTTCCTCTTTTCCATGACCCTGCCCTACTTGGGTTTTTATGAGATTATGTCTGAGTAAAAATGACTTAGGTTGATCCCATTCTCTTACCTCCTCCCTGCCCAACCCCTAATAACATGGGGGCCCACGTGGACCTTGATTTCACTGAAAATAGGTGCTGGCACCCGGTCTTCTCTCCCACACACTTAAAATGAACCAGGAGAGGCAAACAACTGAAGCAAGTGTTTCTTCAACCGAAGGGACTGAATCCCCTCTCTCTCCTGGCTTTACCCCAAATACCCATGCTTCAGTTCCATAAAGGACATGCCTCAGCTCTGCAGGGATAAAGCTTGATTCTCTCCTCCAGGCCCTGGACTCCTCCAAGTTCACACTGTCCTGCCCTCAGTCCTTTACCACACCTCCCAGGCCGGCCTGCTTTAAACGGGGCCTTTCAGTAAGAAGTGACACCTAATCCACGGCACCAACTGCTGCCGGGCTCCTGGTGCCAAGGGGCCATTGAGAAAAAGGCTGCTAAAGACGCGGGTCACCCAGCACCGGCAGGTCCTGCTGGATGAGCCCTATTCCAAGCCTGTCCTTCCTGTGTCAGACGTCTCAAATGTTCACAGCTCCCGCCCTGTTTTGTTAACATCCCACAGACAGCCTGAACCGAGGCTGCCCAACACAGCTTTCTGCCACGTTGGAAACCTTCTCCACCAGCCCGGTCCAAACGGTAGCCACGAACTTTAGGCAGCTACCAAGCATTTGAAATGAGGCCAGTGTGACCGAGGCACTGAATTTTTAGTTTTCGTGAACTTTAGTTTAAATGTAAGTAGCCACATGGGGTCACAGCTGCCCTTACAGACAGCCTAGACTAGAGCCGTCATTCTGACAGGAGAGGCAAAGGATAAGGTGCAAACCCGGCGATGCACTGGAATCACCTGGGGAGCTGTTTCAAAGTCCTGGTGCCCATTTAATCCCCCCAGATAATTAAACCACAATGTTGGGAGTGGGACCCAGGCATCCGCATTTCCAAAAGCTCCTCAGGTGACGCTAACGTACTGCCAAGACGGAGAATCGCTGCTCTAAAATGTAAAAAAATTCTACCACAGACAGCCAGTCCTCGTCCAACCAGACCCGTGCAAACACTCAGCCAGGTAAACCACTAGGCCACATATTCCACCCATCGTGCATGTCAATCCTATGCACACTGGTGGCAAACCTCAGGACTTGCTCCTGAAGAGCAGAACCGTGTTCGAAGGGAATGGGCCACGAAGGGAAGCAATGAGGAGAAGAGGAGACCGTTCAGAAAGGAAGGAAAAAGGAGGGGGAATGCTCATCTAAGGAACTAGCGGCATCCAAAGCCTGGCTAGCATGAGTCTACCCACAAACAATTTATTTTCTGGAAAGCCACCAGTGAACAACAAAATACACCTCCAAAATCTGGTGCTCTGAACCAACAGCTCTAATTGGGCTCCCCCTCCCCCCCCCCCTTGGCTAATCCACCCACACACTATCTGTGCCTGAGAGTAAAGCTCTCAGCACTGAGCACTTTTCTTCCAAGGATCACCTGAGACCTGTGCCTTTACGTTGGGTGCATTAAACTTTTTAAATGGCAGCCATGACAACGCCAGTATTGGTCCCAAACCCGTTTGCTTTGGCTCCCTCTTCCCTAGTAAACACAATCCCAGCCTTCACGGGCGTCTATTAGTAATTTCATCAAGGGTATCATGAACCCGGTGAAGCACTTTCTCTGAGACGTGACTTAGCAGAGGCATCACAGCCAGAGTGTACAAAATGCAAATGGACACACGGGGTTTCCACAGGCCCTAATCTTCCAGTCATCATTTCCCAAAGGCATGCGGTGCCCTTCAGGACGAATGCTGACAGAGTTCCAAGGCTGATGCAGAATATCCGCCAGCATTTTCTAGGGCAGTACTACCGAAAGTCACAAACAGGATGAAGAAATTGTCATGGGAAGAGTATCTGAAGGTCACGCTTAATGACAATAAAAGCCGTTCCCTCTACGTTCACAAGTGAAATACAAACGATCCAAAATTAAATTCCCTCTCCCCAGATTATTCCTAAAGTAATTCAGGCTCAAAACTGAGAACTCCCCACGCTTCAATAAGTCACCTTAACTTGTATGCATGCATATAAGCACACCAATGGACACAAGACACTGGGTGGGGGGGATGAGGGCATGCAACAGGGGGGTAGGGGAGGCCGGGGGAAGGTCAATGGGGAAAAAAAAGTAGATATATGTACTATTATATGTAATACTTTAAACAATAAAAATAAAATAAGTCACTTTAACCAATGGACTCCCCTCCAAAGAGAAAGAGTTGGCTTATCCACCCCTATGCACAGCCAAGAAGTTCTCACAGAACGAATGTAATCCCTGCTGCTGTGGCAAACCAGACTGAATTTCTTTTTACCTTGGCCTTATTGGATACCCAACAGCAGCTACTCAGTGAAAACTTACTAAATGTCCATTCCAATTAAGGGTAAAAAAACATGGGCTTTTAAAACTTAACACAATAATAGGAACTAGACCATACTTTTGTATACAAATCTGAATGTGGGTTATACTGAATAAGGTAAAAAAGTCTCTTTAGACTGTATAATGGTTACCAGATAAATACAGAATGCTAAGTTTAATTTCAGATAAGCAATGAACTTTTAGTATACATGTGCCCCAAATATTGCACGAGATAAGATTTTACTAAAGAAGATGTGCTATTTATCTGAAATTCAAATTTAACTGGGCATTCTAGTTTCTTTGTTTTTCCTAAATCTGACAGCCCTACCTATCACCATGCTGGGAAAACTGAACTGGAGCGAGGCAGAGAGATCTGGTTATGGCATTCCTCACCCCTCCAACCATCTAACCATTCCTGTATCCTTAGGTCAACTATAAAAACTATGGTCTCCAGTGTGGATCCTGATTAGCCACCACCTGACAATCAAGTGCCTCAATGCCCATCCTTCCCTGGACCACAGATGCTAATTCTATAACTAGGTGCCAGACACATGCCTCGCTGACAAAGTAAAAGTAAGTTTTATGTTCAGGGCCTTTATCTGAGTGAAGGGCTCAGAGGAAGCAAGTAATTATGTTTAAGTAGATGCCATGAAAGGAAGCAGTCCTTAGTAACCGTTATTATTCACTCAATAAAACTAAAAGCAAAATTTGCTATGGAGAAATCATATGAAGACAACAGGAAGTAAACAGAATATGTAAGTGGCTATTCTGTGAGTTAAGTATCCTAAGTAATAATGTGGGTATTGTTTTTAATAGCTAACTCTATTGAACAGTTATATGCCAAACAACATTCAAACACTTGACATCTTTTCGCCCTCATCCTAACCCCCTAAGAAGTGAGTGCTATCACCATGCCCACTTTATAACATGAAGAAGCTGAGACACAGAGATCAGGTAGTTTGGTAAGACTAGGGTGATCATATTGCCTGGTTTGCCTCAGGTGGTCCCAGTTTTTGCCTACTGTCCTGGGACAATTACTTAGAGTGTCCCCTTTCATTCCTATAAATTACCCACGTTGGATGACAAACCATATAAGTTGTATGCGGTCAATTACCAAAGACTCACAGTTAGTAACCAGCAGAGGCAGGGTTCTGTCAGGCCGTGTGGCTCCAGAAACAAAGCCCAACCACGGAAAGATACTCCCTCCCAACGCTTACCTTCCCCGGAAGAGGATTCCAAGGGAAGATGGGGCGAACTTTTTAACTTGTATCTCTCAGGCCCTAGATTTCCCACACGGTTAGCAAACCCACGTGGGGTCGGGGCTGGGGGCAGATAAGGGTCATGTTCTTCAGGACTGTCCTTTATGCCCTTTTAAACCACTGGTAATGCACGGTACAAATGATCTGTGAGCGGAGAGAATTCCTCAATCAGCCTAGAGCCACGTGCCTGAGTCTGAAAAATTTTAAACGTATTCTACTTATCAAAGTAATATTTAACCAGATCCTTTTCTATTTTGGAATGACCTTCACCTTCCTTCAGCCTGGCCCAGGCAGCCAGGGCACAGTTGTTTGCTATTTTTATTAAGACAAAGGTGGACATGTGGTATGTGTGCTGGTTTTCAGTTCCGTACTTCTTTGCCTGATTAAAAAAAAAACAAAAAAAGTTTTTCTTTTCTTTTTTTAAATCTTTGATTAAACGCCATCTACTTTCCCATTAAATGTTAATGCTAGCTGGACAGCATGAAAACAGCTAACAGGAGCATTCACTTACGTAGGCTCACTTCTTATACATAATGTTTACATGCATCGCAGTGGTTCAGATAAGCAGAGGTGAGATGCCTCTGGAACGTCAGCACTTTGAAAATGGTCACGAGGAGGCTGGCTGGGCTCCTCTCTCTGCAAAAGGCTCACAATAACGCTTACTGACTTAACATGGCGGTTTCAGCTCTGAACACCCAGCCTCTCCGAGCTTGTCCCCTCCTCTATGCAATGGTTTGTGCTAAGATATACAGGCCCCCCCAGGCCCGCCCCCCCCGCCCAGCTCTAAAATTTCTAATTCTATGTTTCCTCTACAATCTTTCTGACCAGGAGCTGGAGCCTACAATATGAAAACAGTGCTCCATCACAAACCTCCCTGAAGTTGACTACGGCTAGGGTCCTACTGCAATGACATTGGGGAAAGAGGAGGAATTGGGGGGGCGGAGTGGGGGCTGCTGAGTTAATTGATAGACGTAACAATGTTTCCTGTCTCAAAACAGCAACTGCCCTTCCCACCTTTTTCTACTCGCAAAGGAAAAAAAACAAAACAGAAAATGAAAATGAGTTCTCAGCTGGGGTTTCATGTGATTTCTAATAGAATCTGAATTCACCACTAGGAAAACAACAACAACAACAACAACAACAACAAAAAGCCGTAATAAACTCCGGTCTGGGGAATTAGTAATTACGAAGTTTTACTCGTGCAGTTATCAAACAGGAGGAGATCCTTCTTCCCTAAAGCTTTATTACATCAACTTTAAAGCCACATGTAAGTGAAAACGTCCATATTAAGACTTGACACATACGCAGGCATCCAATCCCTAGCAACAAATACCGTGTTTAAATCCAAAACCTTCTGGTAAAGAAATAACTAATACCTCCTGACGAAAGTCGTCTCCCTGATTCTTATCAGAGCCCTCATTTCAGTAGTGTCAAAACTTCCAGAAAATTTGTAATGGAAACTCAGAGAGAACAACAACAAAAAAATGTTGAAGCCAATAAAAAGTTATGTGTGTTTGGGCCATCTGTTCAAACCAATGTAAATCCTTTATAGCCACTAAGATTGTGTGGTCATGGTTTGTTTACTCTTTTCAATGGCAAATTTAGGACACAAAAGCAGTTCAATGAAGAAAAGTCTTATGGACTCAACACAGGTATATGTATCAAATAACGACTAAATTTAAAAAAAATAACTGCCTGCAATTTGATACATAAAGGTAGAAACCAAACTCTTCAAATAATCAACTTTCCTAACAAACAATAAGAACTAAGTTTCTCCCAAAGCATATTCTATGAAACTCCAAGCTTAAGAGAGGCTGTGGGGAAAAAAAAAGAAAAGAATTCCAGGTAAGTTTGGGAAATACCATACATTACTCTCTCTCCTAGAATGCCTATTACGCTTATAAAGGCTCTGAGAAATCCTTCACTAAAGAAAAAGAAAGGCTTTGAGACAGAAACAAACATCACAATCTCACCACTCTCCCCCCAAAAATTAACATTTGGAAAATTTCCTCCTTATCTCTTTTTCTTTGTATGCTTTTCTACATGAGATCACACCATTTATATAACCTTGTGCTCTCCTTTTTCCCCGTTAAATTAAAAACCTTGCTATGTGAGGTTATGAGAAGTTTTCAATAATAATAATATTTTATCAATATAGTAATAACTAATAGTTTTGTCAAGCATTAATCACTGTACTTATACTAACGTATTTAATCCTCACATAACCTAAGGTCTGTATTATGATTGCCCCCATCTTAGAGATGAGGAAACTGAGACTTGCTCAAGGTCACAAAGTGAGTCCATGGTGGAGTCGGGATTCAAATCCAGGCAGCCCCTGGGTCAGCAGTCTGAACCACTGCATTGTACTGACTGACTCTCTAATATTCCTTCCTCGAACTTACCAATGAGGGGCATTTCAGTTATTCCCTATTTTTTTTCTATTACAATAATGTCACACTAGACATCTTCTGGGCATCTGAAGCACACTGTTTTATCTAAGCCTATTCAGACTGCAAAGATCTTACCATCCCGAGAAGTTCGGTGTATTTTTGGCTAGCTGACAACAGCTGTAGAAACATCTAAGATGGCTAGCATTTCATAACCCAGCTCGTTACTCCACCTACCCCTGGTATGAGCTTCCATCTGGTCCTCACCTGTCCCATCCATTGCCATCTGCAGCAGATTTCTGTCATGTTTCCATCTGCCTTCTCACTGCACAAAGAGCCAAATAAAACCCTGGGTCTCTTCTGTGCACCTCCCAACACATTTAGCAAATTCCATCAACTTCTATGTCTGGAATATTTTACTTAATTTTGTATATATATTTTTAAAAATGTTTTAATTGATTTCTTTTTAGAGAGAGAGGAAGGGAGAGGGAGGGAGAAATAGAAACATTGATGCGAGAGAACCATCGATCAGCTGCCATCTGTACGCCCCCTACTGGGGATGGAGCCCTCAACCGAGCATGTGCCCTGGTGGACTCAAACCTCTTGGTGCATGGGATGCACTCAACCAACTGAGCCACACGGGCCAGGCTATGTCGGGAATGTTTTAAATACTACACTTATATGTTCCTAGTCTCGTGAGCTTGTGCCAATACAAGACATACAAAGAGAGATAACATCCACTCTGCATGTGTAACATTAAGATGAATTATTTTTCTAATCCAGACAATACTCCAGAAAAGAGATATTCAGATATTTTGCTGTTTGCCTGCTTATCTTACGGTGAATGATTGAACACTCTTACAAGATTAAATGAATGCATAGTCTAAATTAATAAATAGTCTGTGGTAAAAACTGCCCAAAAACAAGATCACACAAGCGTATCGGATACCGTATGCTAAGTAAAAAGTAGTAAGCAGAAGTCCTAGCCCATAGTTCACACAATATACTGTTCTGGAACTCAATATACCGTTCTGGCTATCCAAGAGTGTGTTTAAAAAACGGGGAATGTCTACAGGAAGAGAGAGGCAAAAACGTAATTTTAAAAATTCAGAAATCATAGGGTCGATAAAGGTATTTTCCAACATGTCAACAATACCATAGAGAATTAATTTGCCATATAGTAATAGGAAGATTAATATATCTAAAGAAGCCAAGTGTCTCCACGTTTTCTACATATTACGAAACATGCCTAAAAAAATAACCTCAACTCTATTGACCAAAAGCCTAATGATTATAACTATAAATTTCTGAATAAGGCACTTACTTAGAGCCAGAAATAATGATTCTACTCAAGGGGACACCCTCTGAAATATATGTAAGATAACGAAAATGAGAAAGCAAAATTCAGAATTATAAATCTGAAGATGCGATATAAGAGAAACAAAGCCCTTTGTTTGGGGGGTACTCTAAAAAGCTATAAAATTGCTGCAGTGTCTAAGTCCGAGTTTCTAACGGACCTTGTTGTAGGATAATTAAGATATCTGTTAATATCATCTTTTTAAGAAATTCTTAATAGGAACTTGGTTTATATTAAAGCCCCTCAAGATAAAGTTCACTCACCGCTTTCATATTATATATTTAACATCTAAACCCTCTCTGTTCTTATTTTCACTCACTCATCCAAATACTGCATTTGAAAAAAATCTCATCTTCACAGCACCCAAACTCACAGGTTGTCTGGATTATCCCCACCCCACCCCAACCCAACCCAACCCAAACCCCACATGTCACCAGCAGGCTCAAACCCTCCTGAAGACTGCACCCCCTCCCGCTTTGTTTTTACCAACCTGACTTAAAAAACGAATACGCCTATCATGTGTTTTTTTAATTGAGAGGCCACAGTTAGAAAATAAGTCAATTACAAGCAAGAATCAAGGACTGCAGACAAAATGCCAATGAACTTGACACAAAGTCAGAAAGTGCCTTTCTCTCTGCTTCTACTTGTTTTAGTGTTCAAACATCAACAATTCACCTCAAAAAGACTATCAGACATATAAAACATAGGACTTATTTTTAAAACCTTCAGGGCCCCAACTTTTATTCAGACCACAAAACTACACATTGTGTGGATGGCGTAGGTGGGGCAGGGGAGCCTCAACGTGAAGTCTGGAATAATGCATTACTAATTAGCCCAGGTAAAACCACGCCAACAGGAAGGTTGCACAGAAGTATTTCCCTACATACAGTCACAAGGTGTTTTTTTTTAAGACGGCTGAAACAACAAGAGAAACCAATTAAAATAAATCTTGCTAAATGCAGGAGGAAAGCAACTACCTCCATTTCTCGGTACTACATTTGAAGGAGCGATGGTTGCTTGAAATGACACGTTCCAAGATATTTGGTTAAACTATAGCTATTTTAAGGCTGCATTAGTGCTTGTCACACAGCTTGCTCCCAATCTCTTGGCAGTTCTCCAACACATTCCAACTTCTTATGCACAGCCTTGCTGGAATCACATCCCACTTATCGCTAAAGACACACTAAGGAAGATGTTGCCACATGACACAACCAACCTGCCACTTACTCCCACCAGGTCACTTCGCACAACGCCGGGCTTAAAAAAAAAAAAAAGTCAAACCAACATCTGTGTGCATGCAGCTCAGTCCAAATGATCCACACTGGGCCCCCCGCCCCCCCAAACAAGTATCAGAATACTGCTCAAATGGGGAGAGAAACAATGCCTCACTGCCCAAAGAAAGGCTGAGTGCTCAGCCACCACGGAGGGATAACTGATAGGGAGGGGAAAGGCAAGATCAAATATTTGTTAAAAAGGGACACCTTGACTAAAGGCCCAAACCCTAGTCATGCCCCCACGGCCTACGCTTAAAGCAGATTATTAAGCAGGGCACATTTTAAAGGATAATCTTAGTATGTAATGTATCTCATTACCTCTGTGAAAAGAACAATTTAACATAGCAATACATCCTCCTCTAAGCCAATATTCTAATTGTTAATATTTGGCAAAAAAAAATAAATACCTCTTTAAAAACAAACTGGAATGGTTAACCACATGCTGCTACATTCCATTCTTGCTAAAAAAATATTTAATTAGCACATTTGATCTTCATGCTCTGCACAGCTGCCCAACATTCCAGTGAATTCCAGCGATAGGCGAGCTATCGGTATACTCTTTACATTAAATACCTACTTTAAAAGTTGAGAAGACTAAGAGCAGTTCTCAAGTATGACCCACTAAAGATATATAATTTAGTTCATGTGAATAAGCCTTCTGTAACAAGGGTGTAGTCCAACGGAAATACACAGTATAAATAAGAATAAAATATTCAAGCAGACACACACTAACAAAATAATTCTGCAGAGCTGGAAATGTATACGTAACACATTCAATTGACAGACAAGAGTAGTCTTCCTCGGGAACAGGACAATAAATCACCCTGCTCGCTAATTAAAATATCACCCTTTATGAATCAAAGGAGTTTTTTTTAGAACTAAGCTGAAAGCGGGGGTTCATGTCAGGGACACAAACTTCAAAAGCAAAATAAGCCTTTCAAAGTGACCAATCATCCTTAGTATCAGGAAAAGTCAGACATTCCTTTAGCAGTGAATGCTGATTTAGAGACAAGCAAACAAAACAAAACAAAACTCACCTGCCTTTAAAACAAAGACGAGGACACGAGGTGTGCGCTGGTGTCTTTCCTGCTCAAACGGCGCGGAGGTCCACGCTCCAGGGCTGTGGGGCGCCCTCCACTCCGCCCCAGAAGATAAGGTGGCTGTTTAAGGACAGCTGGCAGCACAGAGCTGTCAACCTCCCTGTGAGAAGGACCAGGCCTCTCTCAGAGAAGTCACCCGACAGATACCTCTGACCACCGCTCACCGCCTAAAATAGCGACAGGTGTGCTCATCCAGCCGGAGGTCCGGATAAGGCCTCATGCCAGGGCCCTGCTCTCCCCTAACCTGCGGTACTGTCCCAGCTGGGTGCCCCCCCAGGGGCTGGCCCCAACCCTTGCAGCTGCCTGGAGGTCAAGTTAAGATCCCTACTCCAGGCTTCAGGCAGCCCAGGCACATTAACCATCGAGAATTTCCCTCGAATGCTTTAAACAATAAAGAATTTAAATTAAAAACAAAAAAGTAAAAAAAATAAATAAATAAGAAGAATTTCCCTTGATGCCCAGCTGGTGTGGCTCAGTTGGCTGAGCATCAACCCATGAACCAGGAGATAGAGGTTCAATTCCCCCGTCACGGCACGTGGAAGAAGCAACCAATGAATTCATAAATAAGTGGAACAAAATAATCAAAGTTTCTTTCTCTTTCCCTCTCTTTCTCACCAATAAAGAAGAAACATATTTTTTTTAAAGAAGAGAATTTCCCTTGATGGATTTGATTCCCACCGGGTTGTGAGTTTCTGAAGAGCCCTTATTTGGAGAGAGGAAGTCTACTAGGGTAGCTGAGTTCTATCACCCAACCTTGCTCCATCCATCACCCAGCCCAGCTCAGATCTCCCCTCTGAACTGTGAGAAGAGCTGCCTCTGGTCGTCAATATTTAAGCCTGGAAAGAATGTCATTTGCCACTTTTGTTCAGGGCCCACCACCCCACACAAGACTTACCACTACTACAATGTACTTCCTCATAAAACCTGCTGAAAGAGTATTTCTTCCAGCAAAAGAGTATTTCTCCTCTCTTCCCACTCCCTCTTTCCCTCAGCACATGAAGAAACCACACCTTCCGTAGGAAGAGACCAAATACTAGAATTAAGGCATCAAAGAAATGCCAGTGAGTCACCTCCATCCATCTGATGTCCCAGGGCTTAAGGAAATAGCTTTGCATAATCAAGTATGTATATTGCTTTTTCTCCTTGGCACAGACCAAAGATAGAACTGCAAAGACTTTAGCTAACATAAAGTTGAGCTCTGGTGTATGCTTTCAATCGTTTTAACCAAACCCGGCCCACTAAAATGTATTACATTTAAAACCAAGATTATAATAACCACGTCCATTCTATTTCCGACCTGTTATGGGGTAGCTGTTTCAAAGACTCTAAAATCTGAAGACAAAAGTAAAATCAGATGTTGTCCGGAGCATACAGAGATGCCTCTCAAGAGAATTAAGGCAACTCTGATGGGAATTCATTTCAAAACAAAACAGAAAGCACACATCATCTAATGAGAACTTAATTTTGGTATTTTTCCACTGTAAAGGTTTTTGGTGTGTGTTTTTTTTTTTCCCAAAGAAGAGAAGTATCTATAATAAGCAAATTTTGGATTCTTCACTATTTTTCTTTGATAATCCCACCACTAAAAATAGCTACAGCAACAGAGAGTATTTATTCCATAGCTTTAAATATGATCAGTAATGAGACTTTTATAACTTGCCATGCTACGTGTATAAACTAGAAAAGTGATAAACATCAAGTGATTTCTTCAGCTGTCAAAACTTCACATCTTCAGCTTAAGATTTGAAAATTGACCATTATTTGTGAGATGCAAATATGTGCCAAGGGAAACAATTCAAAGGATAAACACCAAAATGTTAACTGCACGTTTATAGGGTCACTGAATTCACCTAGTGATTTTAATTTTCTTCTTTGGGTTCATTTTATTTTCCATATGATCTATTATACATATTTATTATTTTGGTAATAAAAAAGAAACTATTGCCAGGCCAGCGTGGCTCGGTGGTTGAGCGTTGAGTTATGAACCAGGAGGTCATGGTTCCATTTCCGGTCAGGGGACATGCCCAGGTTGCGGACTCGATCCTCAGTAGGGATGGGCAGGCTGGCAACTGAGGCAGCCAATCAATGATTCTCTCTCATCATTGATGTTTCTATTTCTCTCTCACTCTCCCTTCCTCTCTGAATTCAATAAAAATATTTTTTTAAAAGAAAATATTACTTGCCCTAACTGGTTTAGCTCAGTGGATAGAGCATCGGCCTGCGGACTGAAAGGTCCCAGGTTCGATTCCGGTCAAGGGCATGTACCTTGGTTGCGGGCACATCCCCAGTGGGAGGAGTGCAGGAGGCAGCTGATCGATGTTTCTCTCTCATTGATGTTTCTAGCTCTCTAACCCTCTCCCTTCCTCTCTGTAAAAAAATCAATAAAATATATTTTAAAAAAATAAAATAAATAAAAAATAAAATATTTCTTGAAAAAATTTAAAGTTTTCTTATGATTTATGCTAATTTATACCTTTATGAAAGTATATATTCTTCAGAAACCTTTCAGAGTAAAACTATACACTCTGTATATATTAGCAGATGATTAAAAATTCAGGGACTCTAAAAGGGCAAAGAAGTTATTTTAACTTTTAAGACTATTGTTCTCACCAAAAAAAAAAAAAAAGCACTCCTATGCTCCAAGTTAAAAAACACAATGGAAAACATTTAACCACAGGACAAAATACTAGTAAATAAGCACTGTTTTAGGGAAGATTCTAGGTCTTCCCTCCCCCATAAATAAATGAAATAAAAGCACCCTACCCCCAAGGCCCTCAACCGAGATAAGAACATGAAGTTTCCTACCCCAAAGGCACTGTACAGTCCGTGAAGTTAGGTTTGGCCTTGAGGCAAACACAGTAGGACAAAAATCACCCCTGAAACAGCCACCCAAGAGGGTAGGAAACAACAAGAACTCCACCCAGAGCCAAGGGCAGGAGCCACAGGGCTGAGTTCAGGGAGGATGTTTTTGAGAGGCTCCCCTGGGGCCCAGCTCCGACATCTTTTCCCACACTCCATGGAAGGACCATTTCGGGCAAGGCCCTAATGAAATGCACGCTGAAATGAGAAATGGAAAAACCCTTTTAACATTTCAGGGTTCTTTACACCTTCGTGTTAATACTGCTTTTCGGAAAGTTATGGCAGAAAAAAACTTGAACAGCAGAAGGTGTCCGGAGATGATGAACCATTTTACCTCATTTTCTTAGCCAGCTAAAAGAAGGTTGCTGTTCAGCATTTCCGAAAATTTGGAAAATATGGAGAGATTAAATTAGAACTTTCCCACAATTCCATCACCCAGCAAAAAAACCTCTGTTAAGCTAGTGAACTTGCCAAGCATGGACATACTTAATTGCACAAATTAAACAATGAATATACTATGTACTTGAAAAGAATAATTTCAATTATATTTATATGTCACTAGAGGCCCGGTGCACGAAATTCGCGCACTCAGGGGGCGGTCCCTCAGGCCGGCCTGCACACTCTCACAGTCTGGGAGCCCTCGGGGGATGTCCGACTGCCAAGGAGGCAGGAGGGGCTCCCACCACTGTTGGTGTACTTGCCAGCCGTGAGCCCGGCTTCTGGCTGAGCAGCGATCCCCCTGTGGGAGCACACTGACTACTGAGTGTCTTCCCCCGGTGGTCAGTGTGTGTCATAGCGACCGGTCATTCTGCCTTTCGGTCGATTTGCATATTAGCCTTTTATTATATAGGATTCCAAACTTCACCCTAGTTCATCTGTTGAGTAAAAACCTATAATTATCTTCTGATACAGATTTTACTGCCCACCTAATGGCTTCAAGTTTGTTAAAGATCAGAATGAGCAGGGAACTCTAGATTCCAAAGCAGAGATGCCAGATTGTTCTGAGAAGCATTCAGGTGTTTACTCTCACCGTTTAAGAGTTTACTACGAATGGAATTATGACACCTATGAACAAGGATCAATTTTAAAGCAATTTTATAACTGTCACATTTTACTTTCATATCTCAAAGCACACTTAATCCTGAAACCCCCATCAATCCACCATGTAAAGTTCATGGCAGAAAACACACAACATTCATGGAAGTAAATTAGTTCATTTTTATAAGCCACATTTTATAAAGTGCCAATACCCTTGGGACTTGGATCATAAAAACATCTTCTCCCAAATATTTCCTCCACCAGCGAAGGACATGATTCATTCCTGAGATTCACCTTTAAAATATTATCCCTATAATATCCCCACTTGAAGAGCCTTAAAATTGCCCTCCCTTTACACTGGAAATTAACCTATTTCCCTCACACACTAACACACACACACACACCTATCTCACCAATGTGATAGAGATAGATAAAATAGAATAGATATGCATCATATGTTTACATAAATATATATAACATTGCCTAAGAATTTCCTTTCACATAAAAAATCAAAGATATCATTAAAATTCCTTCTATCCATTCTAAACCTACCATATTCCCAAATGCTGAAAAACCATTAACTGGAAGTAATCTAAATCTGGAGTCATTTTTATTTTAACATTTTTCACTTGGAATTTTATCTACATTTCCAACCAATTCTAATGATGGTCTAAATGGTTACAAAATTAGCTGCAGCAGCAGTCTCGGCTCCCACAAGTGAGAGCAAGCATGTCACAGAATTCCACTGCTCTCTCCACACAAGTGTGCGGTTTGGAAATATGTACTCAAGTCCTGGGCTTCCCCACTTTTCAAGCTGGCCCAAGGTGAGTGTAGAGAGTCAAGTTAGCATTCCATTACATCTGAAGGCTCTATCTCTCTCTCCAACCCACACCCTTAAGATGCTGACTTACTCATTTTCCCACTGCTTTTAGGTCAATACAGAGGACAGGTAGGACAATCATTTGGAATTTTAAACTGTTCCTTAACAATAATCTACAATTTGCCAGATTTGCTTTTTTTCTTTCCGTTTTAAAAATTAAAATAAACTGTTGATTGTTTTTTTTTTAATTATAAAAAACTAGAGGCCCAGTGCACGAATTCGTGCACAGGTGGGGTCCGGCCAGCCAGGCCCCAATTGGGGCAGACTGGGGCCAGGCCTGTTGGGAGGAGGAGATGGCAGGAGGTTGGCCAGCCAGCCTGCCCCAAATCAGGGCCCAATCAGGGCCAGGCTGGCTGGAGGGAGGGGCCACGGGTGATTGGCCAGCCAGACCCACCCCCAAATGGGATGGGGGGGGGGCCTATCAGGGGCCAGTGGCCTGGGTGAGGGGCCTTGGGTGGTTGGCCGGCTGGCCCTGCCCCCAATTGGTGTGTGTTGGGCTAATCAGGGGTGGGGCCAGCCTGGGGGAGGAGCCGTGGGAGGTTGGCCGGCCGGCCCCACCCCGGATCAGGCCAGTTCGCTGGCTGAGGTGGGCGTCATAGCAACTGATTGTTCTGGTCACTATGGAGTTCCGATCACTGGCTTTTTATATATATAGATAGTCCTCATGGAAGTCTGATATTATTTACTATACTCTTCTCTGTGTGTGAAATATTTCAAAACTTAAAATGAGAAACATTAGGTCATCAGAATTTCCTTTCACACAAGAGAGGAAATCACCCATCAACCCACCATCCAAAGCAAACCATTAACATTTTAATGTATTTCTGTCCAGTCTTTATTTAATGCAACAAAACTGGAGATATACGGTATTATACAACTGTGTATACAGATTATTTCCCAATAGTATATTGTATTTTCCCATTTCAGTATTATTCTTCCAAACCATTATTTTAAGCACTGCATTGAATTCCATCCCGTACCTGTGTTTCAATTTATTTGATTAAGCCCCCATTTGCTTTTCCACCAGTACTATTGCTAAGAAAATCCTGGTTTAAAATCCCCTGTCATTTTTTTAATTCTCCCTTTAGGTTATACAGCTACAAGTGAGATTTCAGTCCAAAAGGTATAAACATTTCAGGTTTCTGTTATGTATATTCTGTTTTCAAAATGAGTTTGTATTAATCCAAATATTCTCCCAACAGGTGCTGCAGATCTCCTATCTCATAGCATCCCAGAGAATATTACCTACCTACTAATTTAAGTGGAAAAAAATAATCTAATTAATTTGTGTTTCACATTACTGGTGAGTTGGAACAATTTAATATACTTATTAGTTTCCTTGATTTGTTCCTTTATAAACTACCTGTGATTTCTTCTTTTATAAACTATTTGTTCCTAGTCTTTCCCCACATACTAGGAATTTTACTGTTTTCTTATTTGTTAAAAATAAATATTATTCAGGTTTGCTTTTCATATTGTTGTATTTTGACAAGATACATAGGAACAAGTTTAATATAGACTGAACATAGCTTTATTTATTTGATGGATGTGTATGTATTTACTTACTGGAATGTATCTTTTCTGAACAAACCAAATTGTTTACTTGAAAGAAAGCTTAAAACTGAGACAAAGCAAAAATTCCACATTGAATGGTAATTAAAATGTACTGTGATTGGCGCTGGATTATCTCACTTAACTTTAATAAAATCCTTTCTGATAGGTACTGCCATTATCACCATTTTACTGATGAAGATACTGAGGCATGCAAAGAAGTCAAGGCAGTGTACCCAAGGTCACTCCGTGCCTGGAGTGACCAGGCTATGCAACTCCAGGGCCCACTCAGAGCCACTGGGTCCCGTCCATTCACCCTCCATACAGTTGGCCCAGGGGTGGGCCTTCACAACCCTTCTCCCATCTCTCTCCTCCTTCTCCTTCCCATGGCCACCACCACTACTTGCTCCCTTAACGTCTGGACTGCCCAATCTCTTGTTTTCTGTCTCCTTGCTTCTGGTTTCTTCCTATGCCACTGCATTTTTTATTTTTATTTTTATTTTTTTTTAGAAAAGCAAGCAAGAATTTATTGACCGCAGCAAAAACACCCTTAGGACAGTGAAACAAGAAAGGGCATAGAAGACGCAATGGGGGAGCCTAGGCTGGGCTGCTGGGGCTCACTGGGAAGTCAGAGAGGGCCTTGGGGATAGGTTCAGGGGTGTAGTTAGCCCTGGATGAGCTGCCGATGCCCATGGCTCCTCTGGTTGCAAGTCTCTTGGGGTCCCTCAGAGTTTAGGAGATGCGTGCCTGTGGGGAAAGGAGAAGGGGAAAGGGAATGGCATGGGCGTGCTCCCTGGAGGGAGAGCACCTGGTTCCACTGTATTGTGAACATGGCTGAAGTGTTGTGTTACTGGAATATCTTATCATCCCAACATTTTAGAAGTTACAGGATCTTAAAATCTAAGTGCCAAATCTGGTCCACTGGCAGTTACTGCCTACAACACTGTATTTGCACTGAGAATGTTACTGAGGCTCTATCTCAGCTCTGCAGATAAAGAATACCATGATTCTTTTCCAAGTCTGACAGGGACACAGGGGAGTGGTGCCCTTCCGCCATGTTTTAACCCCGACTATAATCCCAGCTAAGATTTCCATTTCATAAATTTACATCTGAGACCAGGACAGTGAATGGCTTGCCGAAGTCACACGGCTGGTCAGTAAAAGGTCTTTTATCATCTGTGTACATATATGTAGATTAAAAAGTCCTTAGATTCAGGAACTAATTCTTATTCAACTTTAAGCCAGCCCACACCATCATCACCTTAACCCACTTCAAGCCCTAGCAAGAGAAGGTATCCAATAGTTATTTACTGAATTTATATACACTGAGTGGCCAGATTATTATGATCTCTGAACGCATAATAATCTAGCCACTCAGTATATATCTTATCCTATATAATAAAAGGCTAATATGCAAATTGGCCCCTCAACCAGGAGTTCGACCAGCAGGCAGGCCGGCCAACCGCCCATGTCCCCTCCTCCTGGCCAGGCTGGCCGGACCCCAACCATGCACAAATTCATGCACCGGGCCTCTAAAATATATATTCACACACACACACACACACACACACACACACACACACACACAGTGGCCAGATTATTATGCATTCAGAGATCATAATAATCTGGCCACTCAGTGTATATATAATCTTAGAGTAGCAGCAAAGGGAGAACAGTAGTATAAATGCTTCTTGGTAAACAGAACTGTAATTGCATTACTTTCAAGAGCAGGAACCTGAACTGACAAAGGAATTTCATTAAGTGGATGGATGGAGATATATATATATATATATATATATATATATATATATATATATATATTCCATTGGTAATACAGCCTTTTAAAAAAATAAAAGAATGCGCTGTTTAATAACTGTTTTTATAAAAAAATGTTAAGATACTTTTTGCAAAGCATATCAAAAGGGATCAGTGGCTCATATAGCTTAGGCAGTCTGAAGAGAAAGTAATGAAAAGGTTATCAGCTGAACACCTACTATATGCCTACTGTACACTGCTGTCTCACAACGACATGAGTATTATTATTTTAGTTTTACTGATGAAAATAAATGGTTCTGAGTAGCTATAGTCGTGTGACTAGTATACAACAGCATTAGGATTTGAGCCCAGATTTGTTTGACTCCAAAATTCAGGCTCTTTCCAAATTAAGGAAAACTTTTCTTGCAATATCAAAATCATACTCACAAACCTTAAAGGATAAAAACTGATTATGACTCAACTGAAATTATGAATGTTCATAAAAAAACAAACACAGGGTTTCTTCAAAAGAAAATAAAAACACAAACTGGGAAGTAATTTTTGCAACACATATAATCCATAAAAGATTAGCAAGCAATCTACATAAAGAACTACAAATCAATAAAAAAAATTTGAAATCAATAAAGAAATATATTTTTTAAAAACCTGAAAGACAAAAAAAAGACTGAACAGGGACTTCACAAAAGGAACCCAAATGGCCAATAATAAAAATAGGTACTTAACCTCAATAATCAGGGAAATTGCAATTAAAAGCACAATGAGATAACTTCACAAATGGACATTTTCAAGTTTGGTAAATGATGGCCTGGAGAGGTTGTGGAGTAACAGTAACACTAAACCCTGCTAGTGGGAATATAATTGGCATACAGTAATCACTTTGCAAACTTTGGCATTAATACTAAGGTTGATAATGCACATATGATCCAGCAAATTTCATTCCAGAGAGAGAGAATTTGTGTGTGTGTGTGTGTGTGTGTGTGTGTGTGTGTGTGTGTGTGTCTATCTCCACATAGGTACTAAGAGACAAATAGAAGAATCATTCATAGCAGCCCTTTTTATAACATCAAAATATTGGAATTAAGCCAAGTGGCCATCTACAGAAGGAATAAGTAAGTCATCGTGGAATACTATACAGCAGCAAAAATGAATGAACTACTACAACAAAATGAATGAATATCAGGAATATAATGTTAATCTAAAAGTGTAAGTTACAGAAAAATAAATAAAGCATAAGTTCATTCATATAAAATTCAAAACATGCCCTAGCAGGTTTCGCTCGTTGGATAGAGTGTTGGCCTGCGAACTGAAGGGTCCCGGGTTTGATTCCAGTCAAGGGCACATGCCCAGGTTGTGGGCTTGATTCCCAGTAGGGTGTGTGCAAGAGGCAGCTGATCAATGATTCTCTCTCATCATTGATGTTTCTCTCTCTCTCTCTTCCTTCCTCTATGAAATCAATAAAAAATAAAGTTCAAAACATACAAATTTAAGAATTTTAGAAAGGATAACCTATAAAAAAAGAGTAAGGATTCCTCTGTGTAAAAAAATCAATAAAATATATTTAAATAAATAAATAAAATAAAAACAACTTGGGGGGAAAAAGAGTAAGGAAATGAGAAGCAACAAACTGAGGACAGTGGTTGCTTCAGATGGGAAGACAGAAGGGTACAAAGGGGACTCTGACTATATGATAAGGTTCTTCTTCAAGTAGGTAGTGGCTGCATGAGTATCCATTGGTTTGTGAATCTGCAATGTATCTTTCATGAGCATTATTTTGTATGTACAGATTACTTAATAAAAAACAACTTTAAGAAAAGAAGGAACCAGAAGGACAGGATACTGAATATACCAGGAGAAACAGCTGGTGAGAACAAGATGCCAGAGGGGAGCAGGAGGAGCAGGGGGACCCTGGGCTTCCTGGACTCCAGCTCTGATGTCTCAAAACCAGTGCCTTCTTGGGGGAGGGGGGACAGGATGGGGAAATTGGCTGTTTATCAACTTTAGAAAGGAACCCCTAACACTGAGTAATCTAAAAAACTATAATTAATAGGACTATGCCACCGAAATATTAAAGACCTTCATAATGTTTTCCTGTGGTAAGTAATTTACAGTGAATGCATCACTTTCTTCAACATCACTTAGTGACACAAGGGGAGAAAGGTGTTGATATTTGAGCAAAAGAAAAGACAAAAGTAAGATACAAGAAGGAACTTTTTGATATAGAAGTCCCTTAGATGAAGAAGTGCAGTAGTTTCTCAATTTAGCGGGCATACAAATCACTTAGGGGTCTTGTTAAAATGCAAATTATAATTGGATAGGTCTGGGTTGGGGTCTGTAAGAATCTGATTTATAACAAACTCCCAAGAAATCCTGATGTTTTCACTCCACAAACCTCATTATTATAGCAAGGGACATTAGGAAAATGCCTAATTGGGATAGTTTAATATTACTCACCAAAATAAAGAGACTAATGATGTTATTCCTACGTTATATGAACTTGGATACAGACACTGTTATCAGAAGAATGAAGAGTACTAAACTAGGTGTACTCTAGGTTTGTAAAGAAATTGTGCTCTGAGAAACAGCGAAGTCTGAAAATCTATAAGACACATCCACGAGATGTTTTACTCACCTCCACAGACCTCCAGAAGTAACTTTTCCAGAGGAAGTATTGGCCTTTTCCTTAGGAAGAATGGTTTACATTCCCAATAGTCTCGCAGGAAGAAACCAAGAGTACCATAAGGAAATCCACAGAACATTAATTAAAGCCCAATGATGATGCTGATGTTGGTCAGAGCCCCACATAATTAAAGGAACATCACATCACCGCATGTAAAAAAATATACGTTGGGCTTTAAAATTCTCTCTAAGAATATACTCTTTAAAATGAAAAGCTTATTTCAACAAAAACCACATCAAATAAATTCCACTCATCATGTCTATGTTTGTTTAGTAGTAGTAAAATCCTTCCATCTCAAAACAGTACTTCCACATGTAAAGTCATACTTTCATACAGCAAGACAAAATAACCACGCCAACCAGCTCTTCCACAGAAACTCTGTCAATGCCAAGTCTGCGAAGGATGTGTCACAAGCAGGGAGCGAGGTTCCTACATCATCTTAGGTGTTAATACTCTCGCCCAGGAGATCCTCTTCTCACTCTTCACAGAAAGCCCGCACAGCAGGAGGCGGCCAAGTTTCTTCACTGCCCCAATAGTTCTCATTCTCTCGGATGAAGGTTTTGGTCAGTCCAGAAATGACAAAGTTGCAAAGAGCTTAACCTTAACCGAATTCTGCACCTGGTGTTTAAGTCAGAACAGCTAAACCTCCTGTGACATCAACACAGGATATTTTCTTACAACATAATGAATCCAAAATGTCTGGATAATCCATGGGAACGACACTCCCAAACATCTTTAGGCAATACTATTTTATACCATCAGCAAAACAAGAAAGCCCAAATCCAAAAAGGGCTGTATTTGAATGGCTCTCTTCTAAGAGACACTCGAAATCATGAACATAAACCACACAATCTGCATTCAGTTCTACTTTGTAGAGCTACCAAGAAGTCAAATGCCACCGACTTGGATTCAATAGAGATTTTAAAAAATAAAAGTAGACACGCCCTTGCTTTGAAACATTGACCCTCCCTCCCAGACAGCATACTGAAATTCCCTTTTTCACCTATATGGGTGACTTTTGAAATGTATCCCATTTGCCATCTCACACTGAATAAATGACTTGTAGAAGTGGCATTGAGAAGGGACGTAACCTAGGCACTGGCCCAGACTAAATAAATGAGAACACTGGCAACCATCTCCTTCTGACCAGATACCGGCCTCAGAGGCCTTGGGGGTCTGCCCTTCGCAACCCCCTCCCCAGCCACATCTGCAAAAAAAAAAAAAAAAAGTATACAAAAAATACATATAAACAAACATAAATGAAGCCATTTACCATCAGAATCCCATTAACCACGACTAACCTAAATCTATAAAAGTCTGAATATCAATTCACCACCAACCATGGCGCTCATTTACCTCATCATCCCTACTAAAACATCCAAATAGGCACTTGATTTACAGAAAAAGCAAACGATGAAAGCAAAGCAAATACAGGTTCATCAGTAACTACCCATCAAAAAAAAAAAAATGTAAGTTCCTTTTAAACCAAGCTATTCAACTAGTGAATACATTTAGACATGTCTCAGGGACATAAAAACTAAAATAGATGTATCGTTTCATTTCAAAAATTGGTTTCCTGTAAGAAAAATGCATATTCTTTAGTGTTGACCAAAAAGACACGGAGGTACTGTAACGTCATAGCTATGAAGATCCAATAAGCACCAACTTTTCATATATTAAGAAATCGATGGGTAGTTGGGTTGTGGTTACCAAAGATGGGTGATCGCACAGAAAGACGCTGCGACTCCCACCCAATCCCGACTGCACCACTGCCTCCGCGCCACACCGGTCCGCGTCCTCCCCCCAGCCCCTCCCTGCGGCTCAGGTCCCAGGGCTGGAGATCAGATTCCCGTCCGCAAACTGCAGGCAGGCAGGCTCCCGCTGCCCGCATTAGCGCCGCAGGGCGCCCCTTCATCCCAGCACAGGCAGGCAGGGAGGGAGGGAGGGAGGAGGGCACCCCAAAGAAAAGAGCCTCCCCTCTAAGGTAGGTGACCTGGTCCTCCTGTCCCCACATAACAGCTGAAGCGGCATGACAGGGTAGAAGCAGCTCTGAGCCTCGGCCAAGGGCAGCCCGGGACCTGGGTGGGGCCGGGCGGGGGCCGCAGGCGCCGAGCGGCCGTGCCAAGCCCCGCCAGTGAGAACCCCGAGAGGCTGCGATACTGCTGCATTGTGCTGCATCACGGCGAGGGCACCGGGAGCCATCCATCTTGCCAAAATAGCATACCCCACGGCAACAAACCCACTGAATCCATCTTCCTCCTCGCCCAAGCACCCTCACCCTCTCCCTCTCACTAGCTTGCCTGGCTTTTGACGAGAAGAAGAATGGACGCGGTTTGTGTATCGATCCCGACAACACTCCCCCTCTCCATCTGGAAGGCAGGCACTTGGCATCTTTCCTATCACAAAACAAAGGGAAGGCTCCCCACCCCAAAAAAAGAGGATCGCGGGCGCGGAGGGGTGATGGCGAGAGGAGCTTCCAGCCCACCACCCCAAAGGCAGGCCCGGAGGGTCCCGGCGCTGGCACAAACCTGTTGAAGACAGGGTGGCAGAAGCTGAAGGGCGGGCGCAGCGGCGGCCCCGCGCCCGCAGGCGGCTCACGCCCAGCCCTGGGAGAGTGGGGACCAAGGGAGGGCGGAGGGCGGGGGGCGGGCGCGGAGGGGAGAGAGGGCGCGAGGACGAGCGGTGTGGGGGGGTGCCGGGGCGCCGCCTCGGGTTCCGCTGCAGCGCGGCGCAGCCCGAACCACGCCTGGCCGCATCCCCCGTACCGTTAGGCTCAGAGCCCGGCCCTGTCAACGCCGCCCCCGCTCCCACCAGCAGGACTAAGAAGGAGGGCACCCGAAAATATACCCTCGCCGCTGCCCACTCCGCACCCACCCCCGCGCCAGGGGCCGCTGCGCCCGGCTGGAGGGACGAGGCGGCGGAGGCTGGGAGGAGGAATGAGCGCCTCCGCGCGCCTGGGATGGAGCTGGGCTGCCGCGGTGCGCACCGCGGGTTTGCGGCTGCCTCACCCGGGGCCCGGCGCCTTTACCCCGAAAACCGCCAGTACTAACCAAGCCTGGGAGCCCCAGGCTCCCCGCGCCGCCCCCTCCCGGGCTCTGCAGCCTCCCCGCCCCCACGCCGCTCCCCAGGCGCAGGGCAGCGGCGGGCCAGCGGCGTCCTCCCGGCCTGGGCCCGCGCCCCTCCTCCCGGCCGCCCGCCGCCCAGGAGCCCGCCTAGGAGGCAGCCCCAGTGAGTTGGCATCTTCCAGCCTCAGGCCCCCTACCTACCTCCCAAGGATAGGGGGGTGGGGGTGCCGGGGTCCCGTCCTCCTCCCGCTCCTCGGCGGCCGGGCGGGTGGGCCGGGAGGCGACTCCGCGGGGCTGCCGCGGCTGGGGCTGTCCGCGGCTGGGGTCGGGGCTCACAGGACGGGACCGGTGGGCGCTGCTGCGCGGGCTGCGCGCTCGCTCCGAGCGGAGAGGCGGCCGAGGGAGGGACTGGAGGAATCCGCAGCCTGCACGGCAACAGCTGCACTGATTCCGGGGGCTGGGCGGGAGCGCGGGGCGGGGGGAGGAGGAAGGGAGCAGCCCGGGGGGGCGAGGGGCGGGGAGACGGAGCGCGCACACGCGCGCGCGCGCGCACTCGCTCTCTCCCGCACACCCTCCACCCTCCACCCTCCTCTGCTGTCCTCCTCTCCCCTTCCCTGGGTTCCTCCCTCACGCTTGCCCTCAGCGCCGGCCCGGAGCCCCGCAGCCGCCCACCCGGCGCCTGCTGAGCTCGCGATCGGGACCTCGGGCGCGTCCGCGCTCTCCCCCAGCCCAGGCTCTGCCCGGCCCGGCGCCGACTGCGCCCGCGGCCGCGGGGACCGGCCACGGCGGGCTTGGGCAGGGTGGGCACCGCCGCCTCTCTACCCGGGCCAAAGGACAATGGGGGCTTTGTCCCCACAGCCCAGCCGGCGAGGGCCAATTTCACGTTTAATTTGAGGCTAATTCGATTATCGCCGTGGAAAAGGGGCAGCCTAATTTTCTACGTGACTGGTGCATCCTCTCTTCCCCCGCGACGTTGGCGTTGGGGGCGCGATGGAGAGACTGTGCGGAGGGGCGTTTTAGAACGCCACCTGGTTGATTTGGTTTTGGATCTAGGTTGGTGGTGCCGCGCAAGCTCCGTCCAGCCTGAGGACAAGCGGTGGTGATGCCTCCGTGGGAAATCTTGGGAGACCGGGGGGATGGGGGGGGGGGGGGGAAAGAGGGTTATTCTTCGGAGAAGTCCAGATCTCCCTCTTTTGTGAGTGCTTTTTCCCACCATTTCCCTCGGGATACAGATCCTACAAGTGATTCCTCCAACTCCTGCCTCGAGCCCCAAACGCCCGCCTCCACCTGTGGCGGGTGTTGTTCCTACGCCACTCACTCCCGGGGAGGAGACACCCGGCTGCAGTGGAGGTCCCGACGGCTTGAGGGCTGGAGTTCTCCCCCTACCCACATACCGGGAGATGACACCGACGTTTTCCTCAAGTGCCAGCGCCCCTTCCCAACCTCCGGCTCACCCCATCCATCCCCCAGGCTATGCAGAAATGGTGCGACCACCACTGCTGGGGAGAAAATATGGTGTCATCACCATGACCACGACTAGAAATGCTCTTTAGAAAAGAGTCTGGGGAAACTGACCCTGTGCCTGCTGGGGAGGTGCCCAACGGTGGCCTTGTGAGCTTCGGAGGGAAAAGGGCCTTTGGTTGAAAAGACCCAAGGCTTTTTCCCTAAAGATCTGACCCTCAACCCCTGAATAAATAAAATAAAATAAAATAACAGAAATAAAAGACAGTCAAACAGTTTGGATCATGCTCATATCTCAAATCGCCTGGTGGGTTTATATTTTTGTCTGTATTTTTAAATGAAAATTTTAACATAAAACATTAAATTGTCCCAGCAATTTAGGGAGTTGATTCTTCCTTTTAGGCCTTCACCATCAGTTTGAATGTTTGTACCAATGTTTACATTTGATATATATGAGAGAGAAAAAATGGAGGAAGGCAAATAACTTAACATTTTTCTCAGAAGGTGGACGAACACAGCCAAAAGGTTAACTCTCCAAGGGCAGGGTTCTTTGTTCACTGTACACAGCAGGCACTTAGGAGGTGCTCCAACATTTTTTGTTGAATTGAATTGAACAGAAGCAACATGTAAGTGACTGCCCTGATTAGGTAACACTGGAAATCCACTAATAATGAAAGCTGTTGGGTTGGGGTTTTTTCCCCACTTATTTTGGGCCATGGGTCCCAGCACCTCCCTACTCAAAATGTTAATGAAATACCAAAGAAAACAAAGGCAGTACTGGGAAATGCCTGTTTAAATTCTTCCAATGCTATTCTGAAATGGTGACTCCTAACTGCTTCCTTTATCACAAATAATAGTACTTGAATAAATCTTCATTTGATGGATGAGTCACCTCCACTACCCCATTCCACCCTCACTTACTTTTTAAAAACTTTCCTTCAAAAAACAAGGCCACACACACCCTTAGCAAGGTCCTTAAGTGGCAGTAAGTATTCCAAAAATGTGAAAGACAAGGATTCAGAGTTTCACCATACATACTTGTTCACAATTTCAAATTCTTACCTTTTGGTGGAAAAAAAATCATCACCCAGGAGAGCCCACTTTACCACTGAGCAGACAGGAAGTAACAGGTCAAAGTAAAGACAGTCTAGCCTGGCCAAGTGGCTGGTCTGGTTGGAGTGTGGTCCAGTGCATCACAAGGTTTCAGGTTCGATTCCCAATCAGGACACATACCTAGGTTTCAGATTCAATCCCTGGTCTGGGCACCTATGGGAGGCAACCAATTGATGTTTCTTTCTTTCTCTCTCTCTCTCTCTCTCTCTCTCTCTCTCTCTCTCTCTCTCTCTCTCCCTCTCTCTCTCTCTCTCTCCTCTCTCCCCCTACCCGCCCTAAAAATCAGTAACAAAAATATATCCTTTGGTGAGATTTTTTTTTTAAAGAGTCTAAATCTGGAGATTATTAGAGAAGACATATATCTCTGTGGAAGGCAAGAATCTAGAAAAGATAAAAAGCCTTAGTAATGATGGTAACTCCAAAGGATTGTTCTCAAATATTTCCGGCCCAGCTTGGTTGAAGTTTATTATCCTCACAATAGAATCAAGGTTGATTTAAAGGAAATTGAAACTCATCCATGTCATGTCTGTTCTCTCTGTTTTTAAAAGCATGCAATTATATATGGCTTTGCTTCCCACAGAAATAGTACTTTATTACAATTTTTTTTGCAGATGTAAAGGGTCTTCACATTTTCTGTTAATAATGATGACAAGTAGCAACTATAAAATGCTTTGTAGTTTTTAAAGTGCTTTAGCAAATATATTTTGTCCTTTTGTCAGTTCTGTGGAATACATATTAACCCCATGTTATAGATGAGAAAACTGAGACACTGGTAGGTCAAGTGAGTTGTCCAAGTTTATTGACATAGCTGTCCAAGTTTATTGACATACCTACACTGTGCCAGATACTGCTTAGAAGCTAGCATATCAGAACTGTGTATCTGGGCATTGCATATGAATTACTAAAAAGTAATTCTGTTTGCATGATGAAAAAAGTTCTGGAGATGGATGGTGGTGTTGGTTGCACAACAATGTAAATTAATGCAATTGAACTGTACACTTAAAATGGTAAGTTTTATGTTATGTTGTGTTACTACAATTTAAAAAAAAATTCTTAAAGTAATTTTGGGTTTAGACCTCTTGAACAGTAGAGTAGATGCCCACCTGTTGGATTATACTTTCTCTGCGTTGTAAGCAGACTGACTGATGTCCATGGCACACAGACACATGGACTAGATCCTCCGCTACACCTGTATATTTCAGCTCCCTCCAGTTGTGCTGTATACTTATCAAGCCAGTGGATTTGTTCCCAAATTGATTGATTCCAGTTATACTTACTGTACTTAGTAAGTTCACTTATTATAATTAAGCATTACATAAACCAATTAAATGAGTGTGAAAAGAGAGCTGTTTCAGTGAAAACTAAGTTGTATATTTTTGAAATGTCTGATTAAAGGCTAAAAATACTGTCATCAAAATATATGCGGGCAAAATAACAATAAAAAAGGTAGAGAGGAATGGAAATCATACAAACCTTGGAATATTTCAAGTCCAGGTTGCTTTGCAAGTGTCTCTACATTCTTAATGAACTAAAAATGAAACAAAAGTGGGTGTCAGGTCGCCGTGGCTTATCCAAAAAAGATTGGTCTTACACTTGGTAAATACGTTCAAAGAAACACGTAGTTTATCAACTGATTAGCAAGTTCATGTAAATTTATAAGTTTTGAGTAAAATAAAACTTCAGGGCATGTCTTTTTACAGTTATAAAGCTATCATTTTATTTTTCTTTTGAAATATGCTTCAATGCCCTAACTGGTTTGACTCAGTGGATAGAGCGTCGGCCTGCAGACTGAAAGGTCCCAGGTTCGATTCTGGTCAAGGGCATGTACCTTGGTTGCGGGCACATACCCAGTAGGGGGTGTGCAGGAGGCAGCTGATTGATGTTTTTCTCCCATCACTGTTTCTAACTCTCTATCCCTCTCCCTTCCTCTCTGTAAAAAATCAATATATATATATATATATATATATATATGCTTCAAGGTATAAGCAATGAATTGTTAGATATGACGCCAACGCATGAGCAACAACAACAAAAAATAGGCAAATGGACGCCATCAAAATTTAAAACTTTTGTGCATCAAAGGATAGTATCAAGGAAGTGAAAAGACAATAGGAGAAAATATTTGCAAATCATACATCTTATAAGGCTCTAGTATTCAGAATAAAGAACTCTTATACTCAACAACAAAAAAGACAACTCAATTCAAAAATGGGTAAGAGGCCCTAGCCGGTTTGGCTCTGTGGATAGAGCGTTGGCCTGTGGACTGAAGGGTCCCAGGTTCGATTCGGGCCAAGGGCACATGCCCAGGTTGCGGGTTCGATCCCCAGTAGGGGACGTGCAGGAGGCAGCCAATCAATGATTCTCTCTTATCATTGATGTTTCTATCTCTCTCTTCCTCTCCCTTCCTCTCTGAAATCAATAAATATATTTTTTAAAAATGGGTAAGAGGATTGAATACAATTTTCTCCAAAGAAGATATACAAATGGCCAATAACCACATACAAATATGTTCAATATCATTAATTATTAGTAAAATTAAAATCAAAACCACTATGGGATACCACTTTATACTTACTAGGATTTAATTTTTTTTTAAAGGGAAGAGATCAGATTTGTGGTGGGGGAAAGGGGATTTGGATAAAGGTGGTCAAAAGGTACAAACTTCAGTTATAAGATAAATAAGCAGCAGGTTGATGACACTAGCACTGCTGTGGGCTCTATATGAAAGTTGTTAAAAAAGTAAATCCTAAGAGTTCTCATCACAAGGAAAAACATTTTTTTCTTTTATTTTCTTCCATATGAGCTGATAGATATTAAGTAAATTTATTGTGTTAATCACTTTATGATATACATAAGTCAAATAATTCTGCTGTACACCTTAAACTGTATGTCAATTATATCTCAATAAACGGGGCTGTGGTGGGAATGGAAAATAAGTATGGTGAGAATGTGGAGGAATTTGAAGCCTGGTACATTGCTGGTGGGTATGTGAAGTGGTGTAACTGCTGTGGAAAATAGCTTGACAGTTCTTCAAAAAGCTAAATATAGAATTATGTGATCCAGCAATTCCACTCTAGCTATATGCCTAAAGGAATTGAAAACAGGTACACAAACAATGTTCACAGTAGCATTATTCACAACTAGTAGCCCTGTGCATGAATCCATGCAGCAGTAGATCCCTGCAGGGCCTGGCTGCTTGCGCCTGCTGCCCAGAGGCCCTCCGCGGCCGGGGTGGAATGCTTGCCTCGTTGCCACGGCGACGAGGCAAGCATTCCACCAGGCCACTCATGCTGCCCACTCTCAGTGGCCACCCCCTGGGACTGGGTGACTCCGGTGGGGCTGAGAGGGCTGGGCGCCGCCATCTTGTGGCTGTGGGCACCGCCATCTTTGTGATGGAGTGATGGTTAATTTGCATATTACCCTTTTATTAGATAGGATTATTAGATAGGATAGCCAAAAGGTAGAAACAACTCAAATGTCCATCAATGGTTAAATTGATAAACAAATGTGGTATATCCATACAATGCAATACTATTGAGCCATAAAAGGAATCAAGCTGATATGTGCTACTGTGTATTAGTACGTTGTACACTTAATGTAGTATACTTAGCATATTTACACTTAGCATAATGAGAAAAAGCCAGACACAAAAGGTCACACATTATACGATTCTGTTTATATGAAATATCCAGAATAGGTAAATCCCTAGAGATAGAAAATAGATTGGTGGTTGCCAGGGGCTGGAGGAAGGGAAAGGAAAGAGTATTATTAAGTTTACTTAATTTAAATTTCAAATTTGATTATTGGTTCAGTTATTAGAAAACTTTTAAGTATGTTTAGAACAACTTGAGTATTCAAATCTGCTTGTTTTAACTGAATTTTATAAAATCTACATACATATCAGATTCAAAGACAGTTTAAAAAAGGAATGTAAAACATCTCAATTTTTAAAATGTCACATGTTGCAATGATACTATCTTGGATACAATGGATTAAACAAAACTTATTTTTAAAGTTAATTTCACCTTTTTTTTCAAATATTACTAATGCAAAAATTTTAAATACATATATGGCTTACGTATTTCTTTGGACAACTCTGCCCCAAACATTGTCACTGGAGCCTTGGTAATTGGCATCCTCAGTATTTAGGCTCGGGAAAACTGAAGAAAAGCAACTTGAATCTGTAATATGCCACAGAACAAGAACTTCAACATGAGGTCATTTTCCACTTCCAGGCCTCCTCTGGTGCCTCCACCACAATGGCCTTGGTATCTGTGGTAGCAAGCCATGATGCTTTTCTGTGAGCAGAAGGCAGGCATAGCTAATGTTCATGACTCACGTCATTCTTCTGAAAGTCCAAAGATGACCTTGGCAATGACAGAGTGCCATTGCCTCAAGATATACCACCTGCCACCCCCAACCTCCCTATTTGACATAGTTTGCCAGCCTATATAAAGGATTCCAGAAGTGGGCTAGATTCATGCTTAGAATTCATTCAAGAAATTGCAGAAATTCATAGGCTGATGGGTGAGGAACAAAGAGAAACAGAGAAAAATCATTTCCCCACAGAGAAAAGTTTAACATGTAGTTGCTTTGAGGAGAAAGTCTTCTGTCTGGATTAAATGGTTAGATCTTGCCCCCTAGTCCATACTTCCAATGTTCGGATATCATTTCCCATTCTATGCCCTCAGATACTGCATGGGTGGGATGCAGGGTCATAGCATAAATGTTATATCTCATTCTCAGAGTCCGACACAAAATACTGAGGCTATCTGAACATTTGCTATGGAGGCAATGAAATTATTTTCTTGCTTGCTTCTCATGGTTGCCAGTCTGATTTCCTCTCTTGGGTTTGTTCTTTTACACATGGGTTAGAGTAATCAAGGTTTCAATTTTAATACTTTAATTTAAGACTGAGATTGGAGTCCTTAAAGAATCACAAAAAAAATGAGGAAATATTGGCTAAATTTCAGTTAATAAGCAATTTCCCCCAAATGAGATATGAGGTGTAATAATTATAATTGTTTCAACATTATTATTTTTTACTACTAATATATATTTCTAGGCACCCTGCTAAGCACTTTACATGTCCAGCAGGTCCTCAAATAATGTTGCTTCATTCAATGTCATTCTATATAATAAAGAGCTAATATGCAAATGGTCATCACGCACTCGTGCCCTCACACTGGGGCTGGGGGACCTGAGGCTGGGCCCAGGGACCTGAGGCTGCGCCGGGGGACCTGAGTCCGCACCCCGCCACCTAGCTGGGCTTGATGGGGGACCTGAGGCCATGCCCCCCCACCCAGCTGGGCTTGATGGGGGACCTGAGGCTGCGCTGGGGGACCTGAGGCCGTGCCCCCCCCCCACCCAGCTGGGCTTGATAGGGGACCTGAGGCTGCGCCCCTGCCCTGCGGGGCTTGAAGGGGGTGGGGCCGGCCAAGTCTGGGTCTCACGCGATTTTGAGGTGCATGCTGGTGGGCAGGGACTTGACTCTGGGTCCTGCGGTGCACCCCAGACTCTGACAGGAGGGAGATTTTCATAAACGTTTTACTAATTTTCTTTCATTTCTGTCACTTTTAGTATAGAGCAAGGGCAAATAGCAATATTAAAATATTTCCTCTAATTAATTCCCTTTTAATGTGCACAAATTTTGTGCACCGGGCCACTAGTTTTGTTATAATGTTGACAAACATAACTACTGTTCATAGCAATTAGCCTATGTAAAATTGGCTTCCTTTTACCTCATTTTGCCACAGTTCCAAGAATGTCATTAAGTGAGGATTTACTGTACTCATTTAATCCTCACAACTAATCTTTGTGGTGCTTACTAATATTATTCCCATTTTTCTAATGAGAAAACTGAGGCACAAAGAGGTTGGTTCAGTTGCCTGAGGTTGAACAGCTAATATGTGATGAAAACTGAATTCAAACCCAGGTCCATCTGTCACCAAAGCTGTTTCCAAAAGTTTGAAAAGGGAAAGTAGGATCGCAGACATTTTATTACTAGTTTTGGAAGCAAACATAATGACTCAAGATATCTGGTCAAAGCATACTTTTTAAAAAAAAAATTGGCATCGTTTTAGTAAAACTTTAAAAATATGTTTTTTAGATGAAGGCTAAAAGGATGTATCTAAGTTTTAAAAAATTTTAAACACCTGGATTCCTATGTGCTTATGTTTCAAAGTTCACCAACTTGAAAGTCATCCGCTCCTTAGTAAGTGCTGCCAATATGGAATAAGAAAAAAAAAGTACTTGAAACAGAAAATCCCCCTGTGTGTGGTGAACAGAGCAGTATTGTTGTTTGTTTTTTGAAGGGGACAGGAGATGGGGGTAGAGGTGGGATATTTGTTTTTATGAGATCCGCTTTGAAAAGCCCTTCTGAGGCCTTCCCAGGAGCAGCCAAGTAGGCGTGCTGGGGTTTGATGCAATACATGCTGGGTAAGTATGGGCCTGGCTCAGCTGCAAGTAATTTACACGCTCAGGATTCTCTCCAAAGAGGAACTTGGACCAAAGCAAGCTGAGAAAACCATGCACTGGAGTTCTAATTGCTCTGGGACTCTCTGGCAGGAACAAAGCATATATATAGATCTAAGTTTCTCAAGGTGGTGGGCTAACTGAATTTGAGAAGAACGTGGGGCTTCACCCATTTAGTGGGAACGGGAGGATTTATGCCAGCTGAGGAGTAGATTCTATGGGAAGGTTAGGAACGTTGTCTGAAAGCTTTCTCTGAATTGTGTCTTAGGTGTTATCCTGTCGGCACTGCTATCGTTCACCACCCGTAAGGGAAGATCGGAGCTTTCTCCATCACTCCTCTATTAATTTGCCCTCCAAGAGGATACGAGGTTTCGCTAGGCTGATTGTCTCCTCTTCCCCAACTTAATTCTCCCAGATTCTCCAGAAAGAACAGGGGTGCTGGCGCTGTGGCCCTGAGACTTCACATGATCACCAGCCACATCCCAGATGGAGGCCGACCTCTAGTTTCTGACCGACCTGCCTCAGGTGGCATGAACGGGAGAATCACTGTGGCCGGCCTCAGAAGAAAACTCCAGGAGTACCTCAGCGGCCAAGGTTCACCTTTCCGATGACAAGTTTGCCACAAGGGCTTCACACCCCAGTTCGAAGCTGCAGCAATGAAGTAGTAAACCGTTCCTTAGTTCTTCCCTAGTCCACGGAAAACTGAAAAGAAACAAGATGAACATCTGTTTTTGTTAAAAATACTCCTTGTCACAATCAGAGGTTTCACTTTCAAATTTAGCTTTTTTCTTTGAGTAGGCAATATATTCACATTAAACGCATTCACATATTGGTTTAAAAAATCAAAACAGTATTAAAAGGTTGGCATTGAAATTCTCACTCTCACCCAGTGCCCATTCGCCCCATACCTCACCCCAACTCCCTATAGATTAAACACTTAAAAATTTTTAATATATTCTTTCAGGGTACCTTCCCAATGTCTCCTTAGACATATATAAACACAATTAAATATATATGATTACTTCTCTCCCTTTATTGTTATACAACAGGTAGCATACTACAAACAGTTCTGAACCTTGCTTTCCCTCCCCCCCCCCCCCCCCACTCAATAAATCCTAGAGATCTTTCCTTATTACTTCCTGAGGGCTGCACAGAAAACAAGTTATCTAAAGTACTACATCTCAGAAAACTGGTGTGTTGTGTTTTCTTTTATTGTCTTTGTTTGTTTTAGTGTCAAATAGAAAAGCCTGATTTTATTTCTGAAATAGAAATCTCTCAATTTCTATTCTAGTTCTTTCATACACCAAGGTAAAGATGTTGGGATGTTGGGAACAACAATATATATATTGTTTGAACTTCATTGATACTTAACTGATGGTTTAATACATAATACACTGTTGCTATCATAGCATATAAAAGAGAGTATATCCAAAAATAATACCTTCATCCCCTCCCTCCAAAAATCCTCATGAAATGTAAAATTTACACACGTGGTGTGGCTGAACCAAGTAAAACTTTTGTTGTTAAGAAAGGATTTTGCACATCTTAAACACTGTGTTAAGATAAACCCCATTGACTGGCTACAAATTCTGCCCACCAAGGACATTTTTGTAGGCAGTTGTTATTACATTTGATAAGTTGGGTGGAGCTTTCTTCTAAATTCTAGGAGTATTTTAAGAATTTTTGAGAGGATTATTGGAATGGCTAGAAATGCTATTGGTGATGGTTTTATTGCCCCATATGATGAACAATTGTAAGAATGAAAGGGCTTCTTAATGATGTTCATTCTTGCCCGGCTGGCATGGCTCAGTGGTTGAGCATTGACCTATGAACCAGGAGGTCATGGTTTGATGCCCTGTCAGGACACATGCCCGGGTTGTGGGCTCGATCCTCAGAGGGGATCGAGGAGGTAGACAATCAATGATTCTCATCATTGCTATTTCTCTCTCTCTCTCCCCTCACTCTTCCTCTAATATCAATTAAAAAGTAAAAATATTTTTTAAAAATAATGCTCATTCTTATTTAGAGAGCTGGGATAGATACAACTCCAAATTCTTGCAAAAACTTAAAGAATCACAAGTAATAGAGTTATTTCATTGTTTTGGAGATGATTGATAGTGATCTCTTCAGATGTAAGATAGGATTGACTGTTGGATGTTTTTCCTAAGAAATTTTTTGTAATAAAGTAGTTTTCTGCTGCTGTTACTGTTATTAAAACTTGATTTTAATCACTCAAAGCTGTGAATGAAGTCCAGGGTCCTTCTTTTACCATTGCATTATGACTGCAAGGTACAATATTTAGGATAGTCATCCTTTTTTTTTTGCCCTAAGAGGAACCCAAAGGAAAAAATACAAATAAAAAAGATGTATTCATGCAAATATTTCTTGGGCCCAAATGAACAATATATAGTGATGCAAATGCTAGTGAAACAGATTGGAAAATAGAACTTTAGAGGAAAACTGAGGATGATGCTAATTGCAACCAAATACAGAGCTGTCTCTAACCTAATTAACTATCGGTATAAATATCTTCTTTCTTTGGACACCATATAACATATACCTATGCACTGGAACGTTACTTAAGCATAGGCGATTGGGATCCCCAACCTATGAAACAGTGAAAAAGCTCTCTCTCATCTCAGGAACCAGAGGAACTGGAATTCTGTACCATTTTGGTGGCTTTTTGGTTACCGAGGTGGGTCAAAAATCTGTATTCAAGACCTGGGGTGAAATGAAACCTGAGATGAGTGTCCTGAATTGTAACTTTGGCACCACCCTCCCTGTGAGCTCAGACAAATGACTTCATCTCTTGTGTTGTTGTTTTATCTCCCAATTTCTATTCTTGTTCTTTTATTTCCAGAGGTACAAGTCATCTGAGGCCTTAGGCATTTTGCATAGTAAATCAGGAGCAAATCCAGGAGGGAGAATGACACAGAGAGACAAGTACCTGGATAGAAACACTAAGTTTCTACATAGACTGTGTATTAGGTTTTATTAATGGTGTTTCGTGTGTTGGGCCATTTCTTATACATTTAGACATTTTCTCCTGGCCCTGGGAAAACTGAAGTCTCCATGAAACATTCCATGAATGATCATCAGTGTTACTAGTACGTTCTTCTAAAATAACTGGGACCTATTTATAAACCACAGGCAATTGTTCTTGCTCAGGACATAGTCTGAATAAGTAATTTGAAGAATGGAAAACGCTGTCAGTCACCCATGTGTTTTCTCTATTTACTATTTTCCAAACTGGCCTGAGAGTTCCTATCTCCAGATCTTTGTTCATGTTGTTATTCTCTCAGCTTTGAATAACCTCTCCCCTTCTTCCAATCCTCTCCTCCTTTAAGGTTCAGCTCAAATACCACCTTTTTTTTTGTGTGTGTGTGTGGGTGTTAGAAATGTCTTTACTTTTTGACATTACCCCGAAACCCAGGAATCTCTTTATTTCTTGCAATTGTGAGCCACTTGTAGCCCCTAACACATCATTTAGCACTGAAATCCTACCCTATGTTGTTTCCTCCTTTTTGCCACTACATAAACCTGGATTTCCAGAGAGACTTCAAACTCCTACATGAATAATCAAGATAGCATCCAACACAGAGCTAAAAATGTGGACAACAAGCTGAGCTGTTGGGTCTCTCCAGTGTAAATGTTACCTGCCTTCCCCCAAATGTGTGCATCCCCACAGAGTTTTTCTAAGAGCTCACGTTGACCCAACTGACCCATGGATCTCCGCCTCATCAGTTGGAGAACTCAGTGTGGCTGATGATGAAGCAGTCCTTTTGGCCATATTCCCCCATTCCTTCAGAGCTAGCATATTTCAGCAGGAATGGCCGCATGTTTGAAATTCTCCTGTTTCTATCAACTCAAACAAACATATTCTCCCCATAGACAAATTCTATTCACCTTCATACTCTCAGTTAATTGCAAGGAAACAGAATAAACAAAGTTTCTGGTGGTACTTCATGGCATAAGACATCCCATTTCAGAGCAGCAGAAACAGAATAAGAGTGGCTCTATCATCCACTTTTTAGCCCTGGCATCCCTCCAACCTCCAGCACTGTATTGCACTCCTCCGACACTAACCACCTTGGCTGCCTGTTCTTCCTGGCTTCATGCTTGCATTTTAAAAAAAATAGTTTTCTTTTGATTTTATTGTTTTCAGAGAGTAAGGGAGAGGGAAAGAGAGATAGAAACATCAATGATGAGAGAGAATCATTGATCTGCTGCCTCCTGCATATCCCCACACTGGGGATTGAGCCCACAACCTGGGAATCGAACTGTGACCTCCTGGTTCATAGGTCAATGCTCAACCACTGAGCCACGCCGGCCAGGCCATGCTTGCATTCTTGTTTTTCCCTTATCAAACTTGATTATTAGACAAAAAATGGGTTTGTCCTTGACTTCACACCCTGCTCACCTCCTTGGAGGTGGTGATCCAGTTTTCGCTCCAGACCTGAACTCCTCTTAGCTGCTGTTCGCTTCCAGATCCATTGATCTTGGTCATATCAGCCAATTCAAGACACCAGGCCCTGCCAACCACAGATGATGAGCCATGCTTGCAAGCTAGAATCTGGGGTTGTTTTCCAAGAGACTCTCTTGCCTATCCCTGACCCCTCTGTGCTATAAAAGCCCATTTCCATTCAGGCACAAACTCTTGACTTAGCAACCCAACCTCAGTAGCCTCCCCACTTGGCAATGTATGTGTTCTTCTACCTATTTAGACTTGGGCTTACCTCTAAAACACCCTTGTGGCTCCCTGTGCCCCCTAGAGTCCTTCGCCTGCACTACCCCCAGTACATGCCCCACCATGAGGAGCAGTCACCACTGGCCATTCCACTGGCCCCTGGGGAGTGGGCATGAGCTAGTCAGGGAAACTGTTTTAGGGGGATGGGCTTTTGGATTTCCTTAAAAGCGTGGTGTGGTTGAGGAGATTATTCTCAGAGGGAGATATAAAATAGGGGATGTATGGCTGGAGTCTCAGTCTAGTCAAGAAGGAGGCACACACAGTTTATAAAGGAAAAATGATTTAATCTCCTTCCCATCATTCTATCAGATGAGATGAGGCCTTCTGGGAACGTGTTACAAGGGAAATGTTACAAGGATAAGTAAAGGACTTAGGACTTTTGTAATCTATCTTCTTCCATAATCACTCAGTTCTTTCCTCTTCTGTTTTTTTTTTTTTTTAGGTAGAAAAATGTGTTGGCTTGAACTCCTAAGTGCTATCTTATGTAATAAAAAAAGTCAAGCAAAGGGCAGGTCTTGGTTCAGCTTGGACTCAGCCAACTGCCTGCATTATTACAAGTGCTAGGAGTTGGAGGCTCTTTGCTCCTTGAGGATTATCATGAAATTCCTACTCAAGTGTTAAGTCTCCTTCCATGTAGGCTCTTTCCATGCAAGAGGAACATCTCAAGGTAGGCCATTATGCCACCTCATCCATTGTTGGCGTTCAGCAAGTGTTAAATAAATCTTTCTTTAAAAAAATAAATCTTTATGCTTTTATTGTAAGAGCACTACATTTGAAGGCAAGATTTCCAAAACCAGTTTTCCTTCTAACTGACCATGGGTGCATAACCTATCCCATCTGGGTCCCTTCTGCTCACCTGAAAAACCATGAGAATTGATCCTAAAACCTCCCGTTTTGAAATTTCCTAGCTTAATGATAAATCCTAGTGGGCATCTAGGCACTAATTGAAAACCTATAAACCAGATAAGATATTCTAAAAATGAATATATTGGTATCCCTCAGCGATCATAGTAATAGAGTTTTGGCTTCAATAGGAAATCACCTTCCTCTTTGATAACTAACCAAGGTTAAATGAGATAATATATCCAGGGGCAACATCTAGCATGCAGGGCACAATCCATTTCAGTTGAAAGGGTATTTCCTATACTCGTCTTTCCCAAAATACAATTCTAGAAATCCTATTCTTTCATCTAGATTTACCAAGGCGATTGTGTCCTAAAAAGTCCTTTATCATGATGATTTTATTCATTCAGGCTCCAACTAAGGATTACACATTGCATTTGGTTATTGATTCTTAGTTATTATTTATTTTGTTTTTGTCATCTGGAAAAGGCTTTATTTCATGTAAGCATAGAAAGAAGGAATGTCCCTTATCAGCCTTGGCAACCCTCAGAGAAGACAGCCTTAAAGCGAGTGACCTGGTCGCAGGGCTTTAAGAATTACAGAAACATTTTGCTAAACATTTGTGTAGTGGCTTCTTCTGGAGCAGCGTGCATAATTTTGCCCGGGCTAAGCGCTGGGGTGCCAACTCTTTTGTAATGCACCGGGAGCCCGTGGCCCTGACCAGCTGGGGACCATGGCAGTGCCTTCCCTGATTCCTGGAAAAACAATCATCTCTCCCTTAGAGGGCAGCTGTGTAGCTTAGCTGAGATGGTGTAGGGACCTGACTGGCTCACAGTGGGAGCTCAGAACATGCCACAGCCCCCTCCCCAGGACCCCTAAAAAACGGTCTGGGAAAACTCCCTAAAATATAAATTTCAGTAAGTGACTCTTTTGGTCAAAATCTTATGACTTTAAGGATAAAGTCAACATTCTTCTGCTTGGTATTCAAGCCCCTCCAGAATCTGACCCCTGCTGTGTCCTTGCACTGTGACCTTGGGTGAGCCCACCCAAGAGGGGGCGGGTATCTCTTGGAGCTCCGGCCTCTGCCCTCCCTTCTCTCTCACGTCCATCTTTAGACACACTCCCTTGTTCCTGCCTCGGCACCCGTGCTCGTTGGCAGACAGACCTGAGAGAAGACTCTCCTCTGTCCCATCAGCGTTGGAAGCTGCAAGCAACTGACATCAGTCCTGGCTGATTGAAGCAGAAAAGGGGTTTGCTGAAAAGGAGAGTGAATCGCCATGGAATGGCTGGAGAACTAGGCTGGGAGGCGCTTGAAAGTAACAACGGAAAGTAATAGCACACGTGCAAGTAACAGCAAACCCAGCTCAGAAAGAGGAAAGCGAGGAAATCCACCATTCCTTGTAACGAGCATTGAGTCCCACGGCAAGGCGGCCCCAGGGGGGGTTAATTCAGCGGCTCTCGGACGGACACCCAGGACCCAGGTCTGCTCTTCCCAGCTCTCCTGTGCTCACAAGGCGGCTGGAACATCACGTCGAGCTAGTCTCTGGTTAGGGTTGGTCATTTCTGGGACGAAGCGAATTTCCCAGCATCCCTCATTGGCCCGGTGGGCAGCACCTGCCTAGATATCGACCAATCATTGGCAGGGATGTGGACCAATCGGATAGCTTGTCTGTAGCAGGTCGGAGAGCAGACTGGTGCCACCCCATTGGAAACAGGCTTGGCATAGCCTCCTGAAGGTGGGCATTTGCCAGGCCGGCAGCTCCAGGCGCAGCAGGAACACCTGGCAGGAGCCCGGAGCAGCTCTAGGCTCACTCGCAGGGCCTGGTACCCAGCGACCCGAGAGAGGGGGAGTCAGCTACGGAGCTCCCCCCAGTGGAGCGCTATGCAGCGGGCAAAAGGAACAGCTGCAACCGGTGCAGCAAAACGGACGAGCTTAACAACATGATATCAAGAGAGAAGGTATGTTTAAAAGATTATAAAACGTGTAAGCATGTTTTACTTCCTACAGATCTAAAAAAAAAAAATCGTACCTTTTTTTGGCAATCATGCCGATGACATATTCTACCTATGGAGGAAAGCAGGGGAATGATGCAGCCCGATCCAGACGGGCAAGACATTCCCCTACCCCACGCCCCATCCCCACGGGCCTCCATTTCCAAGTCTGTAAAATGGAGCTAACTGCCTCCTGCATGGGTCATTGTGAGGATGCAGTAAGGCAAGGAAGGTGGGTGACCTCATTAGTTATTTGTAATCTAGAACAGCCTCATCTCCTCCTTTATGATATTGGTAAATTTAAGGTATCCAGGCGGATTATCTTATAGAATATCACCCAATCTGGTTTTATGTGATTGTTTCCTCATGTTGAGATTCAGGTTTAACGTACTTGGCAAGAAAACTGCTTAAGTGATGTTCATACTGTTATTTTATTTTATCTTTAATGTGTAATCAAATAGTACAGAAATGCGTAAGGTAGACATGGAAAGTGTTCCAAAAGGCCGCCCCCAGAAATAAGCAGTATTTACATTTTAGTATATAGACCATTAGTTTATTTTCCTTTGCATATAACAAATTGAAACCATGTCATTTTTGTAACTTGCCCTTTTTACTTGCTGCCGTATCTTGGGACACTTTCTGTGTGAGAATATATACATCTACGTACTCTTTTCAGTGGTTTGTTTCCAGTTGTCAGCTATTGAGGCCATCACCCACGCACATTCGTCTTTGTGTTCTTATGTGAATGTTTCTATGGGTTACACTCCTAGAAGTGAAATTTCTGGGCCAACTTTAATGTTGTAAAATTACCACCACAAAACACCATCTCAACTAAGATGCTCACCAACAGTGTATGAGAGTGACTGTTTCCTCATATCTTACCCTAGTATTACCACTCCTTTTAATCTTTGAAGTTGGAAATGAAAATTGCTGTCTCATCCTCATTTGAACTTTTAAACTATGAGCGAGTTTAGTATATTTTTATATGTCTATTTCCTGTTTTTGTTCCTTTTTGTGAGCTATCTGCATATATCCTATGGCTGTTTTCCTGTAGATTTGCTTATCTTTCTCTTATTGATTTGTAAGTCTCAGGTCTATAGGAAAGAAATTGGCCATTTGTTTTGTGTATGTGTAATTTTTTTGTCCAGTTAATGGAAGCACCTAAATATCCTATAAAACATGTTCCAAGGAATTACCTAACTTAGAAAAAAGCCATGTTTAGACCCTTCTCTTTGAACTTCCCATATAGGGAATAGAACCAGGGTACCTACTTGATTTAAATATGTATGTGTGAATAAAATATGTTATGTATTCATATGCACACATGTGTACACTGAATGTATAATTAGAAAGTGGTTTTTAAAAAGTTTTCTCTGTGGTAATTTTCTTTCAAAAAATAAACTATGTTAAGATACTTTAATAAAATTCTTAAACTTCTGGGCAATTGTTTTGAACTTGCAAATAGGCTGTAGATAATTAAATTCCATGTCCACAGCTGGCCAAATCTTCCCCCTGCCCCGCCTCTGTATGATTGTCCCTAGTTTGGAACGCATCACTCTGGAAGGTCTCAGGAATCTCTGATAAGAGCATCTTCAGAAGGTAGACTCTGTCCATTTAATTTTCTTTCACCTTGAAAGGCTAGGTTCAGGTTCATGGCTGCTCACTATGCATTCTTCAGTGCACCATGGGTCTAAATCCAGTCTTTGGAATACTTTCCAAACAAAAATGACTCATGGGCCAAAGTTTCTTTGTTTGTTTTGTCTTTCCCATCCCAACCAAGTCGGTTTCATTTCCTCACAATTTGGATCATGTCATTGCATTTCATATGAGCAAAATTGTCCATTTCTGAGATGCCCATTTTGATGATAGTGGGAAAAGTTCAGCATTTTTACAGCGTTCTCCTTAATCTTCCAGTTAACTGGATGTGTTAGCTCTGTGCCTGGCACAAAGATTAACTGATGCACTAGGTACATTGCCATCAGCTCTGTTTAGGACACATGATTAACTCTCTTACCTCTCTAAGTGCTGCCTTTACTCCTCTGGCCTAAAAGAACATAGTCCTTTCTTCTTCAATACTATTGACTCCCCTATAGAAAGAAACGGGGGAAGAAGTCTCCAACTTTTGATGCCCCAGAACTGGATTTGTCAGCAAACTGGAACACATCCGGCCTCTAGTAACAAAACATTCTCATATGTTGCTAGAAGGAATTAGATACATTTCCTTGGAATTTGATTTCACACGTGTAGGCATCCGTGAGAGCAAAAGTAAGATATCCACCCTCAGCCCCCAACACAGCCAGGAAATAGGAAATAGGGAAGCAAACACATTTTCTGAGTGTTAAACTATGAAATCAACACATAATGGCACTGGGCGGAGATTTGTAGTCTCCTTAAAGGGGCAGAAATCAATTATCTATCCTGTGTCTCTAAGGCTGCCAACTCGAGCATAAACAAATATTTAAAGAGAAAAAAAAATAACATGCACATTATTTGAAAGGAAACATATAAATGTGACATGGCACCTTTTTTGGTTGTTATGTGATATAGATATATTAATTTTGTTTCATCATTGCTATTCTTTCCATCTGTATTTTTTCCCATAGGCGATACTTACTGGAATAAAAATATTTTTCCGTTTATTTTTTTAAGTGCCTCAATGGCTAACATTGTGGATCTGCTTCAGAACTGTGATTAAATGCACTCATCTGATTTGGTTGGGACAGAAGCTCTTATACCTACTTAATATGTTAAGCTACAGCTGAAATATTTTGATAAGAGAAAACAGGAAACAGCTCTATAAAGAAACAAAGGTACATTCAGGGTAACCAAAAAACTTTTTCTTCATGGGAAATAAACAGAGACATCTCTGTTTTCTTTTGAGCAGGGAGGAGCTGGCATAGAATATGGCTTATTGCACCACTGATTAAATGAGGTCTTATGGATGAAAATAGTGGCTATCCTATCCCTGACTTGACTCCTCAGCAGCTGCCCAACAAACTAGGCCTCATAAAGAGAACATTGAGAAAAATATGTCTGTGGCTTCATGGACACACCCATAACACACAATGGTCTCCCCACACCCCGGACTGGGACACTCATTCTGTAGTACACAGTAAGCAGTCAGTAATCAAATACGTGTTGATTTGATTGTACCACAAGAATATTCATCCTAGCTAGTCATCTGTAAGGGATATCATGTATCTCCTAAAAACTTAAAATATATATATATATATATATATATATATATATATATATATATATATTGATTTTAGAGAGAAGGGAGAGGGAGAGAGAGGTAGAAACATCAATGATGAAAGAGAATCATTGTTTGGCTGCCTCGTACATACCCCCCACTGGATCAAGCCCACAACCCGGGCATGTGCCCTGACCAGGAAGCAATCCGTGACCTCTTGGTTTATAGGTCAATGCTCAACCACTGAGCCACGCTGGCCAGGCTCTCTTAAAAACTTTTAATGGCTAGAGATTTTGACTGAATTTTTGATAATCAGGTTAGATGTTTCCCTATCACCTCATCTGTTAAAAGAGACCAAAAAAAAAAAAAAAAAGACTGCACTCCTCATTCTTCTGATTTGAGTGATTGTGGCATGATTACTTCATTTGCTTTTCCTACTTTGCAGAGGAATTTAAATAGCTCAGATGTTTCACTCTTGAAAAAGTGGTTACTAGTCACACATAGGAACTATTTCCTTTAAGAAATATCACAAGGATGTTTATAATTTATTGCTGGGCTTGTTCAGCTTAGCATGCAAGTCGGCTTACATATTTTCACCCTGCCTCAGATGCGATCTTAGAAACAAAGGCACCATCCATGCCACTCAAAGCAGGCACCCTGATTGGCAACACCATGGTGCTGCTTTTTCTTACTCGAGCAGTTTTTTGTATATTAAAATGGCCCATTGCTGTGATGTAGGAGTGCATGTGTGTGGTCAGAACCAGCAAACACAAGGAACAGATGGCCAGGGCACCTCCCCCCCCGCCCCCCGACTGTCTGGAGAACTCCAAGCTGTTGACCCGAAGGAGAAGGGAACTCCAAAGCAGAGACCTTGATGGCAACCGTGGCCACAGGGCTTTAGCGGTCACTACTCATGGCCCTGGGGAATAGCTGTGTGACCAGCCCCAAACCACAAAGATGCCAGTGAACGTGTGGAGTCAGTTCCTAATATCACGCCTGAAAGCACAGTGGAAAAACAAGGAGGTTGGATACATGGATTCTGAGGGGAGAAGGACTTTGGAATAGGCACACCATTCCCCAGGACCTCCACCATGACAAAACCCTCTCCACCTTCTGTCTGCTGCCTGAAATTGCCTTCATTCTTTACCTTAGGGCTTCCTGAGGCCTTTTTAGGATGAAAATATTTGAGGGGAGTATAATTCTCTATGCCGTTCTTACTCATACCTTAATGTGAATAAGGAATAGGACGTTCCTAAGATAAAGTGTATCTGTAGAGCACAGGGATGTAGGAAGAACCTGCCTGCCATGGGTCCTAGGGAGAGGATGTCCCTGAAGGGAAGAGCTGAGAGCTTGATGCTTTGCTAATGGCCTTCCTGGTACCTTTAGGTTTCACTTCCAAGGAGAGCTCTGGTGTCTACACTGAGGGGCCAGATTATTATGATCTCTGAACGCATAATAATCTGGCCACTCAGTGTATATCCTATATAATAAAAGGCTAGTATGCAAATTGTCCCCTCGACCAGGAGTTCGACCAGCAGGCAGGCCAGCCAACCGCCCATGTCCCCTCCCCCTGGCCAGGCTGGCTGGATCCCACCCATGCACAAATTCATGCACCGGGCCTCTAATATACATATATACTGAGTGGCCAGATTATTATGTGTTCAGAGATCATAATAATCTGGCCACTCAGTATAAATTGCTGAAGCAAATGGAATGAGCTGCCTGGGTGCTGAGCAGAAGAACGAGCTGCCAATCGGCAGAGGCCGCCATGCGTAGCAGAAAGCCGTAGGGCTTGTAGTTGGGAAATCCTTTTATAGCTCTCCGGGGCTTATAGGTCCCATGCGATCGAGTCTCATCTTATGAAGGATCAGCCCTCTCTCGACTGTTACAAAATTAACATTTCAAGTTAATTCCCAAAGCCAGCCCAGCCCTGAGAGTGTGCCAGTGCTCAGGGCTGCAGAAACTCTTCCATGAGCAAGGAATGGCAATCGGTGAATCTCAGGAGAGGGGCCAACATCCCTCCCCCATTCCTCGCTTGCTGCCACCACCATGCCTCTGCCCAGAGATTTAAGATTCGTTTTGCACCTTTCTGAGTGGACCTCAAAGCCCTTTACAGACAAGAATGAGGGTTATCCCAGGACAGGATTCTTAGTTTGTATTCATCATATTACACTTGGCCAAAGCAACAGTCGCAGTTGGAAGCAGGAACAGGCTTCAAACTTCCTAAGAAGTCTTGGGATTTTGAAATCACAGAATGAATGTGAAGTATGAGGCAAGTCTCAAAGTAACTCAGAAATGTGGCAGAGGTGTGTCTCATTGTGACTTACACCCGCGTATGCTGTTTTCTTTAATCCAATCGGTCAGGTGGTAGTAGTGGAACAGTGGATAATAATAACAGTAACAACAACTACTAACATTTACATAGTGTTTACTATGCTCTAGACCAGTGATGGGCAACCTTTTGAGCTTGGTGTGTCAAACTTCGCCAAAAAACTGAGCATAACTCGGGTAGTGTGTCACTTTGAGGAAAAAACTAACTCCAAGACTCTAGTCGCAAATGTTTCATCCTCAGGAGCAGCAAATGTTTCATCCTCGGCATGCGGCCGCGTGTCATCAGAAATGGCTACGCGTGTCAGTGCTGACACGCGTGTCATAGGTTCGCCATCACTGCTCTAGACACTGTTCTAAGACCCTTACAACAATTGATGACAACCCATAAAACAGGTACTATTAGTATCCTCCCATTTGACAGATGAGAAAACTGAGGCACAGAGATTGAGTAACTTGCCAAAGGGCACATAACAATGATAGAACTAATTGCATTTAAAACTTTCATAATAACTGCTATCATTACTGCCTTCATTTTGCAAATAAGGAAACGGGGGCTCAGAGACCTCAAATAACTTTTCTAAGGCCACACAGTGCTGAAATGGTGGCATGGCTCACCCCTAACGTTTAGGGGACCTACAGCAAGAGTACAGACATTGACCCCTATTCCATGGCAAAAGTTATACATCAAGCGAACAGGTAAATAAAGTGTGTTCTGTTCTCCTGCTTTGAAAAAGAAACCTTCATGACATCCTGGAAGGCCAGATTCAACTTTAGAATGACTTCTTGGTCTGGTGCAGAGAGAGTCATGGCCCAGTCCCTGGCCCGGCGCCCTCTCTTCCCACCCCCGAAGCTCAGATACTATCCTCCCGTAGGCACCATCCAGCTCTGTCCAAGCGGTCTCTAAATGGCTGCCCCTGAGCCACCCTGAAATCTAGGGAATACACACCCTCGGGAGGACCCGCCCGTGAAGAGGCCTGCACAGGTCCTGGAAGCAGGGAGTTCTGTTGTCTCAGACCTGGAGCATGGCCTGGAGGGGCAGAGATGGGCTGGGCGGGCATGTTCCTTTGATCGGGTGGACTCTTCACTCCATGGGGAGCACGCCCTAGAAGGACCCCAGTGGGGCCCTCTGGAGCTCACGGCCCAGGGCAGAGGTCCTCTTGCCTGGGTCTGAGAGCAGCACTGGGGGTAGCACCAGGGCTTTGACCAGGTCTCCGCACTCCCAACGTCCTGGCCCTACTGAATCACCGTGCATGTCATCCCTCGGCCTCTGACCCCCATTTTCACGTCCCTGGGACTGCAAATGGCAGAGGAATACCACGGGAAGGAGGGTACTAAGAGTGGGGGGTGCAGTGGGTGAGGGGAAGGAGCCCAAGAGATTTCCCCTCACCCACTCCCATTTCCCCTTTTCCACTGGGTCCTGCCCCCGGCAGCCGGCCAGGGAAACAAACGCTGCCCCAGCGAGTCCAAGTCATGGCCACACCCTTTCCTTGTTTATGGACACAAAGCAGGGAGAGACGAGGAACCGCCTTGAAAATAATTAGTGCAGGAACTGTTAATTCTCTCTTAAGCTGGGAGATAAGACTTCTGCAAAATCACTTGCCTGGAGAAAAGGCCTTTTCCTTCCTTCAGACGTTAGGGTAGCCAAGGGCCTGCCCACCGAGCCTGTCCCTGCTGCTGCAGATACTTCCTGGCACCTGGCATGGGCTGTTTACATGGGCTTAGGAGGGATCCTGTCAATCCATCCAGGCTTCTAAATTTAGTTTCCATACATCAATGCAATTTCCTGTGCTAGCTATCAAAATTAAAATTTTCCACAGGCTTCATTTTGTACTGTCATCACCCACGGTGTCATGCTTCCTTTTTTAAAGATCCACGAAACACCCCCACTAACCAACAGCTCACAAGCACCCGGTATCAGAGCTCAAACTCCAGCGGTCAGTGGCTGTAAGGGCTGGGCTCAGTCCTTTTCCGAGGCACTGGGGGAGTAAAGACAGACCTCCTGTGCCAATACCAGAACATTCGTGTCCGAGTCCTGGGACTTCAGAAACCCACCTAAACCAGGATAAATGAAACGTGGTGTGTGTGTGTGTGTGTGTGTGTGTGTGTGTGTGTTTTAATTCTCACCCAAGGATATGTTTTTATGGATTTGTAGAGAGAGAGAGGAAGGGGGAGGGAGAGAGAATGAGAGGAACATCCATCTGTTGCCTCCCTTATGCACTCCGACTGGGGATCAAACCCGCAACCTGGGCATGTGCCCCGACCAGAAATTGAACTCTTGATCTTCTAGTGTACGGGATGACACTCCCACCAACTGAGCCACACTGGCCAGGGAAAACTAAACGTGGTGTTTTGTCATAAAGAGCAGGCCAGTCTTGGGCAAAGAATATATCAGATCTCTCTATAGATGATTGGAAGTAGAAATATCAACCCCCTATTTAGCCAGGATGGTTTATGGTATCTCTTCTTTATCCCTGCATCCCCACTCCCTTCCACCCCATGTGGCTGGGCAGGCAGCCCTGCAGTTGTTCTCATTTGGAGCACTAGCTTAACTGCAATCAGGTTCCAAACTGAGCGTCTGATTGGTCCAGCTTGAGTCAGGTGTCTGTGTCCAGTCCAATCGGCTGTGGCTCAAGAGAATGGGTAGAGTCAGCGACAGTACAAGCAAGCCTGCCAGTTGGATCCTTGGGGTTGAGTGGTTAGAAGTTCTAATCCAACAGGGGGTGGGCAGGTGCCCTAAAGGCAGGCCTAGGTTCAGTACCCAGGTTGTACACATATTTAAAATAGACTACTACCTCTTTACCTTTGCCTTCACTTTGTTGGATAATGAGCAGTTTTATGTCAGGTTTCACATCTGTGCTTGTTCTGTTGCAAATGGTTCATCCTTATTTACCAAGAATCAGCATGGCAATATCCTTATCATCCTACCTCTCCTCGTTAATACCTTTCCTGGCTTTCTGTTTTGGAGCCAGACCTCGAGCCCAAACTCAGAAGTAGGAAGAAACGTTGTTGAGAAACCAGTATGGTCACTAACTCCTTGGCGTTTGGCCTGGTTTAAGCCTACTTGGAACTTGCCTAGAGAACGACTCTCGTCAGCTTGGTTCCCTTTTGGGCCCTGAGCCCAATCACAGCTCTCACTGCATTTACTGGACTTGTCTAATATGTAAAACAATAGCCTGTTCTACACTCTGAAATGTCATAAACCTCTCAGTTCATAAATCCCAGACTGGGATATCTGAGGAATTTTTGGCCGATCCACCAAGAAACATGGCCAATCTAGATGTTAGAGGAATTTCTTGAGTTTCAAGCCAACCAAGGACATTAACACTTCACCCATATTCCTGAGGAATGCAATCCTTTTGTACAGTTGGACAGTCTTTAGGGAATGGTCAGTGTTACTATTATGTATTTTAAGAAATGTGTATTTTGTTTCCCTGACATTTATGTTCACGGGGAACAAAGCACTCATTGCAAACTAAATGCGGGGCATGGTATAATCTGTGCCGCCACATTAGATTCATTTTCTTTTAAATTTTTTTCTTGCTAGAATGACTAAAGGAAAATTCTGTACCAAAATCAAGATGTAAGCTAAATTTCATTAAGGCCTTTATTCGGTCATTAGCTGTGAGTTGCGCATTGGCTATGTGAAGGGCATGGCGCTAGGTGCGTGTATGCTGAGGTAAAGGGCACAGTCTTTGCCCTCATCACATCACAGTCCAGTGCTGATGACAGATTTATAAACCAAAAATGACGGTGCAGTGTACCAAGGATGATAAGGACATAGACTGTTAAGAGATGAAAAAGTAGGGACTACTAACTCGGCCAGGGTTGGGTGTGGTGAGGGAAAACTTCCTGGTGGAGAATAAAGCCTGGGCCGATTTTTAAAGTTTAAAAAGGAGTCAATCAGGTTGGTGAAAAGGATGAAATGGGAAGGGTATTCAGTCAGGGGGAGAGCATGGAAGAGCATGATGCATTGTGGGTATTGGTTACGGCTTGTTTTGGTTGGAATTTAGGCTAGGAGTTGGATGGAGAGGGCTGGAAAGGTTGGCTGGGACCACTAGGTCACAAAGGACTCTAGGCCAGGCTGAAGAATTGGGACTTTATTCTGGGGTGATATGGAGTCTCCAGAATATTTCCTTTTTAAGAACAACTTTTATTGAAGTGTAAAAGAGGTGCAGAAATGTGCACATGCGATAAATATTCCGCTTAATGAATTTTCATGGACTGAACACAGCTGTATAGCCTGAATCTAGGTCATAATGTAACCAGAACCCCTGAAGCCCAGGCTGGCTCCCTTACAGTCACTACTCCCCTCTCCAAGGGAGACCACCAACCTGGCTTCTAACATGATCGATTTGTTTAGCCTGTTTTTTTTTTTAACATTATTTAAGTAGATTGCTAAAGTATGTACCCCTTTGTGTCTGGCTTCTATCAACCAGCATTATGTGGAGATGTGGTTCATGCAATCTCGTGGTTGTATAATATCCTATGCATGAGTTTGCCATAATTTATTTATTCTTCCTATCAACATTTGAGCTCTTTCCAGTTTGAGGCTATTAGGAATAGTGCTGCTGTGCCTGTTCTTATACATGCCTTTTGGTGAATATATGTATGTATTTCCACTAGGATAAAATACCTAGGAGTGGAATCTCTGGGCCATACGCTAAGTATGTTCAGCTTTATCGGATTCTGACAGTTTTACAAAGTTATCAGGCTGATTTAGAGTCTCAACAGCAGTGTAGGAGAGTTCCAGTGGTTTCTGTTTCCAACAATTGACATTGTCTTTTTCATTTTAGCCCTTTCTGGTGTGTGTTGTGTGTAGTTGTTATGGACTGAATTGTGCCCCACCCTAACCCCAACTGTGACTATATTTGGAGTTAGAACCTTTATGGAAGTTATTAAGGTTAAATGAGGTAATAAGATTGGGGCCCTGCCCTAGCTGGTTTGGCTCAGTGGATAGAGCATCAGCCTGCGGACTAAAGGGTCCCAGGTTCAATTCCAGCCAAGGGCACATGCTGGGGTTGCGGGCTCGATCCCCCCAGTAGGGGGCGTGCAGGAGGCAGCCAAGCAATAATTCTCATCACTGATGTTACTATCTCTCTATCCCTCTCCCTTCCTCTCTGAAATCAATAAAAGTATATAAAAAAAATAAAGAATGGGGCCCTAATTTGATAAAAACTAGCATTCATACAGGGTGGGGCAAAAAAAAAGGTTTACAGTTGTGAGTACACAAAATCTAGAGTTTATTCTTGTATTATTATTTTTAAATTATTTTGTTATTTTCCATGTGAACAAATGTAAACCTACTTTTGCCTCATCCTGTGTATGAGGAAGAGATATCTCTCTGTCCTCTCTGTCCCTACCTCTCCTCCCCTTACTCTATACCTCCCGCACCCCCCCCCCTCACACACACACACACACACACACACACACACACACACACACACACACGGGGAAAGGCCATGTGAAGACACAGTGAGAAGGCAGCCGCCTGCAGGTCAGAAAGAGGTTCCTCACCAGAGGCTAACCCTGCTGGCACCTTGATTGTGAACTTCCAGCCTCCAGAGCTGGGAGAAAAATGACTGATGTTTAAGCCACCGAGTCTGTGGGATCTTGTCATGGCTGCCCAAACAGACTAATAGAGTAGTGGAATCACATTGCAGTTTTAATCTGTATGTTACTCCTCAAAGTGTTTTAAATAAGAGAAGAAAGGGGTCAGATTTGTACTTTAGCTGCAGGACTAGCATCAAGGAGACTAATGAGAAAGCTAAAGGAATAATCTAGGCAAGAATTTATGAGAGCCTGAACAAACTCAGGCGGGTTGGGTTAGGCCAGTGGTCGGCAAACTCATTAGTCAACAGAGCCAAATATCAACAGTACAACGATTGAAATTTCTTTTGAGAGCCAAAATTTTTAAACTTAAACTTCTTCTAATGCCACTTCTTCAAAATAGACTCGCCCAGGCCATGGAATTTAGTGGAAGAGCCACACTCAAGGGGCCAAAGAGCCGCATGTGGCTCGTGAGCCGCAGTTTGCCGACCACGGGGTTTGGGTTAGGGTAAATGATGGAGCCAGGGTTTGAATTTATGTAGTCTGACTCAAGGGCCACGCTTCCAATCCCATATTTAATTAATCTGTCAACTCTACCTCTTTCCTATTTATTAACCCAACCCCTTCTATCCAACCCAACCCGCCTGAGTTTGTTCAGGCTCTCATAGGCGACCCTGCTAGCAGTTCTCAACCTGTGGAGCTGCTGTAGAGCCTAAGACCATTGGAAAACACAGATATTTACATTATGATTCATTAACAGTAGCAAAATTACAGTTATGAAGTAGCAACGAAAATAATTTTATGGTTGGGGGTCACCACAACATGAGGAACTGTATTAAAGGGTTGAGGCATTAGAAAGGTTGAGAACCACTGTTCTAGAGTTACTAAATGAGATAATGTAAGGTACCTATTTGTAAGACATTAATATAAACCCAAATGTATTTGCTTCAGCCTTGATTAAAATTAAAGTGAAAACCAGAGGCTATAATTTATTTATTTATTATTAAAATGTTTTGTTTATTATTATTAAACTTGCATGAATGAAAAAATTTAAGTCTGATGAGCACCTGTTTTCTATTATTTTCTTTGTGAATACATATAATTGTGGAATACATATAAATGTTGTATCCTATCCCAAAGGCAATATCTTAGTGAATGTAAAGATGTACTTTATTGAGGATGATGACAAGATTACATCTTTCAGTTTTCTTCACCCATATTTAGCTGATGGAAAGTATAGGAGAAAATATCCAGAAAGTCCTTAAAGCCATTATTAACCCAGTCCAGGGCAAAAGCTTAGTAAATCAGCCCTAGCCGGTTTGGCTCAGTGGATAGAGCCCACAGACTGAAGGGTCCCAGGTTCGATTCTGGTCAAGGGCATCTACCTCAGTTGCAGGTTCAATCCCCAGCCCTGGTCAGGCACATGTGGGAGGCAACCAGTCAACGTGTCTCTCTCACATCGATGTTTCTCTCTATCTGTCTCTTCCCCTCCCTTCCATTCTCTCTAAAAATCGATGGGAAAATATCCTTGGGTGAGGATTAACAACAGCAAAAAGAGTTTAGGAAATCAAAGGTACCATTAAGTGACTTTGTGACCGACCACCTGTGGTAGGTCAGAGAATACAGAATGACTCCCAGTTTTCAGGCTTAGGCGTCAGGGTGGTAGGTTTGATATAGATGGCAATAGATGTAATCTAAAGGAATACCCTGGCCTCAGTAGCTGTCACTGCAGCATAGTAATTCTCCCTTGGTAGACCTAAATTCTGATAGCTTAGAGCAGGGGTCCTCAAACTTTTTAAACAGGGGGCCAGTTCACTGTCCCTCAGACCGTTGGAGGGCCGGACTATAGTTTAAAAAAAACTCTGAACAAATTCCTATGCACACTGCACATATCTTATTTTGAAGTAAAAAAACAAAATGGCAAAAACACCCGCATGTGGCCCGCGGGCCGTAGTTTGAGGACGCCTGGCTTAGAGCCTGCATGGAACTACTTGCTGGAAACCAGCTCCGTCAGTTATTTCTGAAAATGCCTTGGAACGCCTCTCAGTGGAGCTACAGGAAAGTCCCTTGGGTTCTTCCCCTCTGACCTAATGTTGTTGCTTGGCTGCTGCTGCTGCTACTACTGTGAATGCCCTTCTGACATCACCCACTCTGTTCAGCTGACGTAGGAGTGACCGCTGCCTCTGGCGCTCCGTCCCGGCCTTGGAAATGGGACGTCCACGCTGGAGACAAGTCAGGCCCACAACTGCTGCCTCAGCCTGGCATCTCGAGAAATTGCCTTTCAGCCTCCATTTTGCTGCTCAATCAGAAACTTGGTGTTCCCGTTCACTACCTCCATGTGGTATCGGCAGTTCCTCTGCTGGTAGAACAACTCCAGGCTTCTCCACATCTCAGATTGGGACTTAGTTGGTCTTGGGCCCTAGATCTTTCTCTCCTCCAGTTCAAAGCATTCCCCACCTCCCGTTTCTTGTCCTAAGATAAAACGACTTCATAGGACAACTGAGCAGAAATGTCCATACTCTGCCGGGAAATACTCCATCCCCACACACCAGCATGTGGTCTTACTCCGTTGCTCAAAAGACGCATTCACACAATAGTGCAAGTTTAGCGTATTTCTCATAGGCTGGGCCATCCCTCTAACCCATGGTTATCTTGATGCGCTGGGAATACAGACATATATTTATAGGAATATTGAGTGTCCATTTTGCCCTTGATGATGTTGAGAAGATGTGACATTCAAGTGGATTTGAGTCTGGAAAGGACTGAGAGAGATTGATTGATTCTGCGTGTAGCAGGTATGAGAAGGGATGGGTGTTGTGGTGTGCTGGAGCTGGCTCTGACTGCTAATAAGGCCTGCTTTTGTGCATCATATCCCAACTCCACAATGATTGGTAGCTTGAGATCAGCAGTGGTCAGAGTATTTACATCATGGAAATCAGCAAACACTACAAATCTGGGCTTTTAAAAACCGCCATTTGTTAACATTTACCGCACACTATTGTGGGATGAGGGTGAAATCATCCAAGGACAGCAGATACAGTGAGAGAAGACAAGGTTGGGGAAGGAGTGCTGAGGAAGTAACATGTAGCCAATTGATTAAAGGTGGTTATACTTATTTTTTAAAAACTAACTGTTTTGAAAAGCTATTTTAAGCAGTAAAAAAGACTGCTTCATGGTCAAGTCAGTAAGTGGCTAAGGTTGCTGAAACAACCAGCCAAGGGTGTTTAAATCTAGTTATCATGAGCATTCCAACAACTGAGTGATATAGCCAGTGTATTCTTGGGCAACAGAACCATTTAAACTGTCTGCCCATCCCTAGCCAGTTTGGCTCAGTGGATAGAGCATCGGCTCATATACTGAAACCTCCTGGGTTTGATTCTGTCAAGGACACGTACTTCGGTTGCAGGCTCAATTCCCCAGCCCTGGTTAGGGCATGTGCATGAGGCAACCAATTGATGTGTCTCTCTCACAGCAATGTTTCTCTCTCTGTCTTTTCCCTTCCTTTCCATTCTCTCTCTCTAAAAAAAAAAAAAAAAAAATCCATGGGAAAATATCCTCAGGTAAGGATTAACAACAACAATAAAAAAACTGTCTGCTCAATCACGAAGTCAAAATATTAAGTCATATTATTTCAGAACTAGAAAAGACATTAAAGATGATTATCCAGCTAAGGAAATTAAAGTTAAGAGAGGGCAAATGAAATGGCATGACCACAATCAACATACAGCGGAGTAAAGCCAGTCTCCCAACCCCTCTCTCCTGCTGCCCCACCACTTTACAGAAACGTGCTCTGTAAGTGAAAGACTAGTATGTATTCAGCTGGGATGAATCTTGTAGCAAAAATTTTGAGATTCTTAGCAATCTTTTAATTAAGATTCAAATAAATCGGGGTCACTGGGTTTATTTTCTTCTGCTTGGGGGTGTATCTCCAGTAGAACACAGGATTTAAGCCAACAGGCTCTGGCTGCTGTAACCAAGGGAAATGGGAGGGCCTGGGAGTCATTTTGTTTTCAAGCTGTTTCCAGGTGGAGCGTGTTGGGCCGATGTTCTCTGGCCCAGGAAGCTTGGTACCAACTCCCAGTGCTTATCCTGAGTACCAGAGAAAGCTTGACTGCTTGTTGCATCAAAGATAAGGTTTTGCCCCACTTCCTGGCCAGTGTGGTTTAGTTGGTTGGAAGTCTCGGGTTCTATTCCCAGTGAAGGCACATGCCTGGGTTGTGGGTTTGACCTTGGTCAGGGTACATGCGGGAGGCAACCAGTTGATATTTCTCTTTCACACAGAAGTTTCTATCTGTTTATCTATCTATCTATCTATCTATCTATCTATCTATCTATCTATCTTCCTTTCTCTAAAATCAATGGACATACCAGGTATCTTGAGGTGAGTATTAAAAAAAAGATAATATTTTGAATCTGATTCTAAGTCACAAATATATTTAAAATATGACAATTTCTTCCTTCTTCTTCTTCTTTTGTTTTGTTTTGTTTTGTTTTGTTTTGTTAATCCTCACCCGAGGATACTTTTCCATTGATTTTTAGGGAGAGAGAGGGAAAGACAGAAAGAAATATCGATGTGAGAGAAACACCTCAATTGGTTTGACTCCTGTACGAGCCCTGACCAGGGCTGGGACAGGGGAGGAGCCTGCAGCCAAGGTACAGGCCCTTGACCAGAATCAAACCCAGGACCCCTATCCACTGAGTCAAAATGGCTAGGGCTAAAATAGGACAATGTCTACTAGAACTAAGTAGGACGAATAACTGCTCTTATTGAGAATTCAAATCTAGCCACTAGTATTATTTCCTACTTGAGCTCTTCCAGGGGCCTGTATCAGCTCACTGAACAGCCTCGTTTCCTGACTGCTGTTCAGAAGCTCAAGAGACACCCCCCTCCCCCCGCCCCCATTGCTTAGGGAGTGTGTGGGAGAAAATTCTACTCCTTTCCTTCATTAGAGGGGTGAGCACTGGGGGGCGGGGAAAGCTGCTAATTGACTTCTCTTCTTCTCTGACTCGAGTGGATTATGTGGCTGCACCCTGCAGAGCTAGATTTCCAAATGGGAACCATAATGACTGCACTTGTTATGGTTGTTTATATAGCCAGCCAGTCCCCGAGTCCCTGTTCACTGTCCTCCAGGAACCTGTAGGTCAGCGAAGCGGCAGAACACTTGGTCCTTATTGTTATTCGCTTGTATGTATGACTCCAGTCACCCAATGCTCCCCCTGGGCCCTAAATTAATAATTTCTTAAAATGGCATCTCATGGGCTATGACACATGCGCATGTCCCAGCCCTCCAGCCCTCCCCCTCTTCTTTCAGATACTGGCTGACTAATGCCCCCTGGGTCCAGTCCACTTCTCTCCTTCTCCCTTTACAACTTGGTTTCTAATCGCTGTCCTTTGCATCCTACCCATTCTCTGTAAGCAGACTTTCCTCTTCATATGAAGTAAGTCATCTAAGGAAATTACTCACATTTCCATTTTCAAAATATATTCTCCTTCCCATGTGGGGATTATTCCTGAATAAATTGGTTCAGCAGTAAATGTGAATAATGCTTGATATCATCTGCCTCTCTTGGTTTTGTTTCTTAGTTTCTCTAGTAGACTAGACATTTTTTTTCAATTGTTTCTGTTATTTGTGCCTTTTATCTTATTCTTTAAAAGTTAATTTTTGCCCTGGCCAGTGTGGCTCAATTGGTTGAGCATTGTCCTATGTATTAAGAGGCCACAGGGTTGATTCCTGGTCAGGGCACATACCTGGGTTGTGGGCTCAGTCCCTAGTAGAAAGTGTGTGGGATGTAGCTAATCAGTGTTTCTCTCCCACATTGATGTTTCTCTCTCTCTCTCTCTCTCTCTCTCACTCCTTCCCCCTTCCTCTCTCTCTCTAAAATCAATAAAAACCGAATTTACAAAAATATTTATTTTAAAAATAATTTACAGTAAAATGAAAAGAAATTCTACTTTGTATTCTATGTAACATAATCATGACACAAGTTGTTTTAGGCATTAATATGTACCCATTTACATTTTAAAAATCTTTTGATCCACCAGTTTCTTCCTTAGCGCATTATACACACACACCCATATACACAAACACATATTTATTTATTTGTTTCAGATACCTTACCTGTTTTTATATGCCTAGTCTTATAATTAGTTAATGTATGGGAAAAATCTTAAGTAACATTTTAATGCCAGGTTTTTGAAGTCACCTACTCCCTACACATTACAGTACCCTACGACGGAATATTTATTGGAGGGCTTTACTTGGTCATAGACATGTAGAGAAGTGCAGACTCGGGAAACTTGCCAGTGATTGTGCATTGACCTTGAACTAGTCACTTATGTCAAGGGTTCCCCACGATGTCAGTGTTGTCATTTCCAAAGGACCATGATGCAATGGGAGAAATAAAGTCAATATAAGAAGTTTTCATAAAACCAAGTTTATTCAATTTTTAAAGACATAAAATTAACATCTTTTTTACTTTTTGGAAGTTAAAAGTCCTTTATTTTATGATATGATGGTGACAGTTTTGATAAATTTTCCCCCTAATAGATTTACTTGACAAAAATAAAATGATTATATCTTTCGCTCAAAAGTTTTCAGGACACTTAGGGATCATTGGAATCTCGAAGTCTTGAAAGTGGATAATTTACTTCCTTGTGTTCTTCTATTTGCTCACTGTCCCTCCAACACACACACACACACACACACACACACACACACACACACACACACATCCTCTGCTCTCCTCACCATGGCATTTACTATCCCCAAGTCAATTTTGAAATTCAAGGTCATGCCTGCACTGGTATCCCCATGCAGGGCATGACTGCAAGTTCAGCCACTGACATAGCATTCCTTCTTAATCACCCTTCTCATTCTGAAGGCTTACTTTCCTCTCGGGTGGGGAAAAGAGAAAAACATTTTTCAGAGATTCTGGGTCTGCTCAAATTCCAAGATAGATTCAACCCAGTCTCCCTTTACCTAATCAACGTAGATGAAATGAAATGATTTCCCATTAACTAGGTCAGTGAACTGTTAAACATCCCACCCATCCCTGTTTTAGACCATTGTTGTCTCTAGAGAGTGTCCGTTTTTTCTCCATGGGTTTGAAAACCATTTAGCGAAGCAAAACATTGAAAAAACAGCTTCACGTGGGGTTTCTCACATTCCTGTTCGATTGAGCGATGGCTGTGAAGGGGGCTTGGAGACTGCGGAAGCCTGCAGGAAGAGGAGGGATCTGTGTTCTTCTTCCTTACAGTCATTGTTCTTATTCTACTTTTGTATATCATTTGAGCAAAGGCATAAGATAGAACAAAAGTATTGGCTTGGAATTTGGGAAAACCGAATTCTGTTCCAAACCCTGGGCGAATCAAAATCTCTTGACGTGTCAAAGTCCCTTCAGTAAATGGGGCAGGCCTACCTGTATTTGCTTCTATTATGTTAAAGTATAATTTTTAAGAGGGTAAACATCATATCCCCAGGGAAAATATAAAATGAATACATGTCAAAGATTTTATTTCTTGAGGGGAACATTAGGATGTTAAAACTGATCCAAAATGCGTTGGCGATTGTGCGTGTGTGTGTGTGTGTGTGTGTGTGTGTGTGTGTACTATTTAATTTTTAAAAAATTATAAGATTGCCAAGTTAGATACAAAACTGGTTAATGTTCAACAGGACGATAAAACTGTAATCTTTGTACTTATCTGCTCTGTTGGACAGAAATTATTTGCTCCTTCACCAAACCAAAACTCTCTGTACCTACAGAGTTGTAAAGTCAATGGGAAATCAAGGCCAGTACTGCACTGAAAGAAGGCCCAGTAATCTTTTCTGCCTATTTTCAAATGTCAAATCATATTTCTGACAAACATGTAGAGAAATAATATTGGTTAATATTTCTTGAGCACTTACTATGTGCTGGGCAACATTTGGCATGTATTTTCTCTTTAGATGAGGTAGGCATTTTTTTTTAAATCCCCATGTTAGAGGACAGAAGATTGAAGCTCAGGATGTTTAATTAACCAGCCTAAGGTCACACAGCTCATACTAGTAAGTGGCAGTGTAGCAAGCAATCAAACTGAGGTCTTACTCCCAAATCTTAGCCTGAACTCCTACCTATGATTATTGTTATTATTAACCCTTTGCACTCGCTTGCTTTTTTCTCGATTCCTATATTCTAATGCTAACCGTGTCGAGTCACACTCGACATCCGAGTGCAAAAGGTTAAAGGTCAAAAGGAAGAATGAGTGTGAAAATGCTATAAAGATCGTGAATGTGCTATAAAATAAAAAGCATAATTATTAAGTCTAGATCTCTGTTAAAGAATAAGTAACAGTTTTTGCCAGCCCAGTGCACAGGGAGACATGTTAATTATGGAAAAGGCATGCTGCAGCTAGAATGCCTCTGAGATTTTATCTTAAATCTGTTCTTGCATTGAATAGAGTTTACTTAACTCAGCCTACTTTTTCCTTCCTTCCTTCTTTTTTTTATTTTTTATTTTTGACAGTGGATTCTATTCAGAGGGTTTCTTAGCCCGTTGCTTATGACATGTGTGGAGAGGTATCCCTTTCCTCATTTCTCCCTGTGTTTTCTTTTCGCGGCCCAGTGGAGTGGAAAGAACACAGGTCTCAGAACTGGCTAGGCCTGACCCTGAATCTCAGCACCGCGATGAGCTCAGTGAGACGTAGAGTCAGTCACTGAGCCCAGCTTGTCTCAAAGCCCGTCCAGCTGCATCGCAATCCCTTGGGGGCAGAGGGGTATTGCTTATGCCACAGGCGGGACAGGGTCCTGAAGGCTCTGAAACGTCAGGTCCTCATGGGGAAGGCGCAATATTGGTCCCTACCTCGAAGTTGGTTTGGAGCATTGATATCTAGTAGGACGTGGGAAATGTTCTCTTCTTCCCCTCTTCTTTAGCCTTTGCCATTCTCCCCTCCTCCTGCCCCCTCCCCGTTTCTGTTTCCTCCCCTCCGTTCCTCTTCTCTCCCTTCCTGTCCACCCATCCCCTCCTCACCAGTCCCCTTCCCTTTCTCCTCTCATCCCCGACGGCTCCCTTTCCTCCCTCCACCTGTTCCCACCTCTCCCCTCCTGTGCCTTCCCTCCCCTCTCTTCCCCTTGGCTCCCACAAGGACCCTGAGGCCCGACATCTCCTATACAGTGAGACCTGGTCCTCACTTTACTAATTTAGAGAAACTAGGGACTTTCAGTCTCGCAGGAACTGCTGGGGCCTCTTTCTTTCTATTCCAGCTCTCACTTTATTAATGAAAGAACTGAGAACAGAGAGGTTACCCCCAGAGCCACATATCCTGACTCCTGGTGGGTGCTCCTCCTCACACATCCCCGGGGGGCCTCTGGGTCTGTGCTTTCAACCCCATGTCTTCCCTGCCTTCACGCCACAGCCTGTCAGGAGGCCGGGAGAAACAGGGCGAGGAGTCACTGTGAAGAGGAAGTTCCCCCAACCACTGAGACCACCAAAGAGAATGCGCCCTGAAGATTGAAGGTCAAACTTCAATTAAATTGGAGTTTAGGTCAAAAAGGTCAAACTTCACCCGCAAAAAAGTGCCGTCCTCCTTCGCCAGCCAGGAAACCACCGTCGGCACAGAGGGCCAGGAACCTCGCGTGCGCTCACGTCCAGGGAGAAGGGCAGCTTTCACACCCCGTGTCCCTGGGAAAGGAACAGAGCGGCGTCCTGCGGGAGATAAGGCGGCAGAGGAAGAGAGATAATGAACTTGGGGAAGGCGGCCAGAGACCGGGGCCCCCACCCTAGCCGAGCCTGCCTCCCGGGGAGGGCCTGCGGGGGTGGAAAATGGAAACGCGCCCCCAGGTTTCCTTTGCGTGCGCGGGGCCCCGGGAGGTGTGCTTCCTGCCCCGCCCCAGGCCCTCCCCACGCTGGTTCTCGCTGGCCCCCGTGGTCTTGGCTCCGGAGAGCAAGGAGGGAAGCCGGGAGCTGAGATGGTGCTCACTCGGGGAGGGGCGTCAAGTTCGGAGGGTGACCTTGAGAGCCCCCCAGAGCAAGCTACCTGCTCTCAGGGCAGATATTTTAGTTTCACACCAGTCTGTTCAGTCCCCCGTGTTCATCTGAGCCTTTAGCAGAGGGGTGTTGGCTGGGGTTCAGATATGTGCCCTCGGGGAGGGCCGGTGTCCGGTGTCCCCACTGGAGCCGGAGCACCGGGTAGGTGTTGCCCCTCCATCCCCGGGCCTGGGGCAGACGGCAGGGGTCCGGGAGGCTTCTCAAAGGGCCAGGGGAGGATGAGCAAGACGCAGGGACGTGGGAGGTAGAGGAGTGGTTGCCAAAGGCTGGGAGCAACGGGGCGTGACTGCCCGTGGGCTCCTTTTTCAGGTGATCAGATGTTCTGGGATTATAGAGTGCTGGTGACTGCCTACGTTTGTGAATGTATTAAAGGCATTGACCTGTATACTTTAAGTAGGTGGCTTTTATTGCATGTGAATTATAGTTTAATAAAAAGAGGTTGGGGAAAAGAAGCAGCAAAGGTGAGTTTTGGAGCAATGCATAGGGCCGTCAAGGCCAGATGTTGTCCTGCCTGCATATCGTAAATGCTTTAACGTCTCTTATACACTTTTCACACCTTTCATTCGTCTGGTGGGATAAAGGCCCACTGTGTACCATCCTTCATAAAGAGATCCAGGGCAGTAACGCTCTCTTCCCGCTCTGCCACCAGTCTTCGTTACCCACACACTTCCTCCTGGAACCTCTGTTCCCACAGGGCTGGGCTGCCCGCTGCCCCACTTTAACTCTCTGTGCCTTTTATTCCAGAGGTTCACCTTGTCCCCTTCATACGCCTTCTCTCAACCCTGACGGCTCTCTGCTCACCCCCATCATCAAAACCTGGCTCGTCTGACTTCGCCTCTGTGTGTATGGCTGGACTTAACTGTGCTGTTTTGTAATGTATTTATTTACCTACCTGAGCCTCTGCCGGACTGGGAACCCTCTGAGGTTGGATACAGTGTCTTTTCGATTTCTGGTTCCCTGTTGCCCTGTTTGGCAGGTGGAAGGTGTAAAAGATCTGTTAATGGAATTTAATTGCCAAGACTCTGAAGAATAGTGCTCTGAGTGTGTCCTGTTGCCTCTGCTGAATTATTTTCCTTAGTGCTGATGGCAAAAACTGGAATGCCTGGGCCAAAAGGCAGAGATGTGTCTCCACGCTTGCCACAATGCTTTCTCAAAGGTAGTACTAATTTGTAGCGCCACCTGAAATGAAATGTGTGTGTCAATATCGCTGTCACCTTGCCAGCCCATCATTTTTAAAAATGCTAACTTAGTAGGTGTCAAATGACATTTCTAGGTTGCTTTAATTTGCATTCCTTTCATCACTCCCAGGGCCGAACATTTCCCCAGGTTTTTATTTACTGTTTCTATTTCTCCTTGGGGAATAGCTTGTTCATATTCTTGGCCTATTTATCTATCAGAGTAAAGAAATGTAGCTAATAAATTTGAATAAGATCCTTTTATATTTTATTGATGACCCTATAGTCTGTCATATTTGACATATTTCTTAATATTCTACCTTTTGTTTTCTTATGTCTTACTGTTTTTCATTGTTCAGAAGTTTAAAATTTATGTATGCTTTTACCTATCTCTTTCTTTATGATTCCTTATAAAGTTTCAAGGGGAAAAAAAAGTTCTTCCTTGCAGATCTGCTAAATCTTTTATTTAGTATTCTGTACTGTACTTTTCTCATAATAAAAAGTTAGCTCATTAATCTATTTGGAATATATTGAGTACTTAGCTATGTTTAAAATTGATACCGCTTATCAAGTATCCCTTGTATGACTGCAAGTAACAGAAATCCAAACAACAGTGGCTTAAATAAATCAGGGGCTTATTCTTTTCACTTTACAAGAAGTCCAGAGGTTAGCAGTTGTCCTGAAATGTAACTGTGGGATTTTAATTTATAGAGTGACGTGATGTCATGGAGAGATCAAAGCCACTGAAAAAAGAATTTAGTACTTACATTTCCTGATTGAAGAGGGATCACCATGCCACGCAGGACCGCGGGAGATGCATCTGGCTTTGATCAGAAGCTGGAGTTAGGGGAAGCCTAGGACAGTGTCTTTATTGGGTTTTCACGGGAAAGGCAAAGGCAAGGCAGAATAGACAGTTTAGGATTGGCGAGTTCGAATAATTCTGGGCTGCAAGATCTGGGATTTGCCTGCCCCTTTCTCTGTCTACACTATTGTCTACTTGTTTATCAGATCTCACTTCTGTATCAGTTAGGTTGAGTTTGATTGTAAGTAACCGCAAACGGAAGCCAAACTGCCTTTGACAAGAGAAGCTCACATCCCTGGGGTTGTATTTTGGTATCTCTACCAATTAAGGGAGGGTTGAATTTCTTTTTAACCTTTCGGTCTGCTGGGCACCATAGGCTTCCTGCCGAGGCTGGGGTCCTTGGGGTGATCAGATGGCCAACAGTAGCGAGTAAGCCTATGTGTTTCCTTATGCCTGTTCATTCAAGTAAAGTTAGTGTTTCTTTTCCAGTCCTCCCTTCCCCGCTTCTCTGCCTCTCTCTTTTCCACATCTTTTCCACCCCTGAACCAATATTGCTCACCTCTGAACCAACAGCTATGGCTGGGGGATGAAATTATGCTATGTAGCTTAGACTTGAGTTGGGGGGAGGCGGGCGTTGTAGAATTGTGTCCCCAAAAAACATGTGGGCTTCATGTAGAAGGTATGAGTATCCCCTCTCTCCAACCTCCACCAGGAAATTAGGGTAATTACCAAGAACTGAACCCTGGACATCAAGGAGGCAACCATATGGCCCACCCTAGTTCGGATGTCACCATCTTCCAGGGAGATGGGGATATCTTGCTAATGGGAGGACTTGTGACATCTGAGATGTAAGATTTAAGTAGTCTAATAAAGAAGGAAGAGCCATAAAGTGTTTGCAGGGCAGACCCTGGGAGACTGGGGGTAGAGTGGGGTGAGGAGATTAAGGTTTGATGTGGGAAGGACAAAGATGTTTATGGGGAATTTTGGAGAGAAATTTTGTGAGCTGTAAAGTATAAACCCCTTCCCCTATGCATTCTTCAATAAAATATCCTTTTCTTTCTGCCATAATAGAGTGAACTTATTTTAGGAGGATGAAGAGAAGGGTAGAGGTTTGCATTCGTGGTGGCAGGACAAGAATGAGGGTGGACGTGACATTTGAATTTTGCTGATCTGTACTCTTCCCTAGATTCTAAAACTTGTGAGGGTGGGGACCATTCTTTCTTGTTTACCTCTTTGCCTAGCTCAGTGCCTAGTACACAGTAAATTTTGTGAGTGAGTAAATGAATGAATGAATGAATGAGCTTGCTATAATTGAAGAAACCTCTGTCCAATCCATTATTAACTCTTTCCAAATTCTACCAGCTAACCTACAAACACTAATAATAACAACCACACTCTCATTTATTGAACAAGTTCTATGGTAAGCAATTTACATATGTTACTTCCTTTCATTTTAATCCTCCCAACCACCCTGTCGTTATCCAGATGTCAGCTATTCCTCCAGAACATCCCATATGACCAACATCCAACAATCTCTCTCATCGCTCACAGGCACCAAAACCTGGATAGGACAAGAAGGATTCCTTGGCTGCTCTGTTATTTGCTACTCCCCGCCCTAGAAATGCACAGCTCAGTTGTTCTAACAAGATTGGATAAAATGTGAGTGTCTGGCAGTTTGCATTTAACAGTGAAATGTGATAGATTCACGGTTGTTGTAGCAATGGAGACCACGTGACCTTGGAGGCAGGCAGAGGCTAAGCCTGTGGTCACGAGTGATGGGAAAAGCCGAGGGTGGATTTGGGAACATCAGGAATCAGACTTTACCCTCTGGCAGGCTCTATTCCTGGAACAGCCGAAAATACTGAGGGCTAAATTCAGACTCCTGGGTGAGTCTAAAAGATTGCCTGGTGAGAAGGAGAAGAGAAAAAGGGACCTTGTTCCTGTTCACCTAGGTCCTCTGGGTATATTAACACATTGGGATGTTCATTTTCTCCTTTATAGAATAGGAATAATACTACCTGACTTCTCATCTCTCACAGGAATATGTGGGTGTTTCATGAAGCGATTTTCAGAGTTTCTTTATAGAAAAATGCACCAGAAATACAAATTGTTTTAATGACTAAATATGTACATGAGCTCCATGTATACTCTGAGCTGCTGAAGGAAAGATAACACCCATTGAAGATTACTCTCTCCATGAGTTTCAGAGTTGTGTTGTGCACTGAACTCTCCATAGTAATACATTTACAATTCCACATGTATCTCTAATGTTTAATAGATGTACTCTTGTAATCCCGGGTGCTCTTAGAGGTAGAACTGTGTGCTCATTGCTGTTCTTAACTCCTTAGATTTCTGACTTTTCAGACAATAACAAGTGATCAATTTGCCAATACTGTCACTTACTTTACAAGTCAAAGGGACTGCTCAAAGCTAAAAGCAGCTGGTAAAGAAAAGGTACCAATAAAATCCGATTTTAAGGATTTCAACTCTTCTAGACTAAAAAGACTCCATTGTGCAGGAGAAGTATTTTAATCAAAAGAAGAAGAGGATTTTAATCAAGAGGATAATGATGATCATCATGGTTGTCATTAAGTTTTGGTGGTTAAAAGAAACAAGCTATCTAAACACATTATCTAAACAGGTCCCCTAGCATGGAAGACTCTATTTTTTAACCGTGAACTTTGTTGTGACTAATTCTAGAGGATTCAACGCTTGGGAGGCCTGTGTTCTGGGGGACCTGTGTTCTCGTCTAGTGGGGGACCTGGAGAATGTCATCTAATCTTGAAAGGTCTCTGTTTTCTTATTTGTCAAGCAAAGAGGATGGAATAATTAATCTCTACAGTCCTTTCAGCTCTAAGGTGTTAGGATTACTTTCAATCATATCCAGAAAACTTGTGCTAATCTTTGGAACACTGCTAAGCAACAGCCTGAAATGAGAGCTAAAAATTAAATGAGACTCACGGGGTTACAATAATCACTAACGCTGACATTATGGAGCGATGGCATGCATCAGACCCTGTGCCTCATACTTTGTATTTATTATCCATTTAATCCTCAGACCAAGCACAGGAAGATCCGAGCCTACATCTCAGACAAGGAATTACAACAACCTGTGGGACATCCTCCTACCGGCCAACTAGTCCTTACTTACAGAAAGACAGATCTAAATCTTGTCAGTGTCACACTTCGAAATAGTCCAGGGAGAGATAGATGGTTGCTGGGAATTCCTTATTTTTAAAAAATGTATTTTTATTGATTTTAGGGAGGGAGAGAGAGATAGAAACATCAATAATGAGAGAGAATCATTGATTGGCTACCTCCTGCACACCCCCTACTGGGGATTGAGTCCACAACCCAGGCTTGTGCCCTGGTACATAGGTCGATGCTCAACCACTGAGCCACACTGGCTGGGCTGGGATTGCTTTCAATGGCTCTTTATGCAACTTATGCAGTTGGCAGTTTACCAAGCATCAGAGCATACTTGCAGATCAATTCTTAGTCTTCATCTTACTAGACCTTTTGGTAGCATTTGACGTGGTTCATTGAAACAGCTCTCGAAACAATTTCCTCAGCTGGCTTCCAGGACTCTGAACTCACCTGGATCTCTTCCCCCTTCTCTGGCCACTCCTTCTTATCTTTGCTGGATCCTCCTCATCTTCCCACACTCCCCTTGTGAGAGAGCCTCTTCTCCACCTGCACTTGCTCTCTTGGTGATCTCATCCAGGCTTTCAATACTACCTACCTGCTGGTGATTCTAAAATTAAACCTCCAATCTGGCTCTCCGATCTGAACTCCAAACTAATACATTCAACTGCCAACTCAACATTTTCACTTGGACAACTTGATCTCTGACTTAGTGAGAGACCTGAACTTCCTCCTCCAAGCCTGTCCCTCCCCCAGGGTTCCAAAATGCAGTAAAAGGCACTACAGATTCACCTAGCCAAGACCAGGAGACATCCCAGATTCCACCTTTTCTTTCCTTACAGGCAACATTTAATCCAGGAAATTCTGTCCGCTCTAGTCTGAAAAGTTATCCAGAATCTAGCAGCTGTTCACCAGCTCCATCACCTCTACCTTAGTCCAAACCCCTAGCACCTCTCACCTAGACTATCGCAATAATCTCCAACTGGTCTCAGCTTTCACCCTCGACTCCAGCATCCTCAGTCAATCTATTCTCCAAAGAGCAACTTGTGATTCCTTTAAAATGTAAGTCCTTGCAAACCCAACCACCTTTCCTCATACTGGGAACACAATCCCAAGTTCTGACCTTGGCCTAGGAGAGCCTGTGGGATCCTGCTCCCAGGTTTCTCTCCAATCACATCTCTTACCACTCTCTCCCTCGCTCCAGCCACACTGGACTTGTTCTTTTTTCCAACACATCCAGTTTGCTCAGTTCTCAGCACCTCTTCTCTTTCTCTTCACTCAGTGTGGAAAACCATTCCCTCAGATATTTGCATGTCTCATTTCCTCACTTCATCCAGGTACCTCATCAGAGAAGTCTTTCCAACCTGCTATATGGGAGAGATTCCCTCTTCCAGACAGTCTCTCTCTCCTTACCCTTCTTTTTATTTCTTCACAACAGCTAACCTTCCTCTCTGGTTAAAGACTTTTGTCTATTGTGTTTAATGCTGCACCCCAATGCTTACAACAATGCTTGGTACATAGGAGGTGCTCAATAAATATTTGTGGAATGAATGAATAAATCAATATTATAATTACAAATGCACATTTTAGGATGTGACTAGATAATTCACTCAAGCAGAAACAGTAAGAAAACACCTTGGAAGTAACAATCAAAGGAACAATCTGTTCTTCCTTCTGCCTTGAACAAGTCTGGTTTGTCTCCCGCCTTGCTCAGGAGCTCATGAGAGCCAGCTGCCTGCAAGCCCTGGTTCCCAGTGTCCCATCTGCTGGATTAGCATGCTGCTTCGTGCTCTGATCTCTGTGCACTCCCCAAACCGTGGCTGTATATTCATCTCTGTATTCCTGTCTTAGTTCTCCACGCTCTCATGACCTGTTGGCACCCTTTCCTTCCCTCACACACTGGGCCGGTACTATCAAACTTCCACTCATTAAAAGTAAAATAATAGCCCTGGCTGGGTGGCTGTTTGTTGGAGCATGGTCATGTACACCAAAAGGGTTTTGATTTCGGTCAGGGCACATACCCAGGTTGTGGGTTCAATCCCCAGTCAGGGCGCATATGGGAGGCAAGCAATTGATGTTTCTCTCTTTCTCCCTTCCTCTCTCTCTAAAAAATAATTTAAAAAAATATATCCTTGGGTAAGGATTAAAAATAAATAAATGTAAAATAAAAGATTGTAATTGCTTTATCCTAATTATCAAATTTTCAATTTATAGTTAGAAAAAAACAGGTAGTATGTACAAATCTCTTTCACTCTTTAAATGACTATTAGCATTTTAGTTTAACTCAACTCTGAGTAAGAAACTATCTTCCCCCAACTATGGTCATATAAGATCCACCCTGTCTAGTTTAATCTCTTGGTCTCCTAGGCAGGAAAAAAGAAAAGAATAGAAATAATATTCAATGTAACATTTTATAGTGAATCAGCAAAAAGAAAAAGAGAAGCATGTAAAGAATTAGCACCATGCTAGTGAGGTTTTGATAAAATTTTCAAATATATATCACTAGTAGAATTTTAAATGCTAGCAGTCATTTGGGTTCATGAGACTATAACAATATTTTATGTTATAAATATATTCATAGCTTTTTTGCACTTAAAAAATTCTACTCACAGGAAAACCTTACATGCAAAAACATGTTATGTTGTATAATCTATTTTAGCCAAAATATGGAAAATCATCTGTGAGTTCAATAATGGGGAAATAATTAAGTAAATAGTGATATATAGATCTTAATGAAAATTACTTTTCCATTAATAATTACAATTATAAAAAATATGTAGAAAAATGGTTATGATGTAATAGTAAATGAAAAAATACAAAATTAGATTATAAATAGCTAAAAATATTTATGAATATGGACTAGGGAAAGTGAGTAGAAGATAACACCCAAAAAAGAAATTTTTGTAAACAGGGAATGGGATTACGGGTGATTTTTTTCCCTTTTAAAAAGTACTATTTGAATATGTTTACTGCTATTATTGTTTTGATATATTTTTTGTTTTATTACAAAAGGACTGAGAGAGAAAATAAAAATTTCCAATTGCTGAATTCTGAAAGTTTATGTTCTGTGGCAGAGATGTTCATGGCCTACTCAACAACTATCCCCAGTGCCCTTCCGCTTGGCCTGCCTCTCCTACAAAAGGCTGTAAATACCATATTGGATGCCCCAGCCCCTTTGTAGCCGGTGCTTGCCATGTGAGCCATTCCTAAACAGTGAAACCCACGGGTAAACCCTTGAGGTGCTGCTGCAAAAACAATGTCCTCCCTGATGAAGATGAACAAAATCCTTTTTACCTTTGCCTTTTGGCTCTGACTTTTTGCTAACTTTGGAAACTGTGACAGCCATCTGGCAATATCACCAACTCTTTGAGGAGGGCAGGGTGGAATGACAGGAAGACCCTTAGTACTAGACAGCATCATCCAGTCACTGAACAAACTCAAGGACAGACTGTCTCAAGACTTCTTGATGACTAAACAATAAATGTCCTTGTGGTTTGAATCACTATTAGGTTTTCTGTTACTTGCAGCTCAATGCATTCTAATTGATACACATTCTAATTGATACACATTCTAATTGATACAGCCAGTCACAAGTAAAATTCACTGGCACACAGATATCCAAGTATATAGAAACCACAAAGTGACAGGAAACATCACAACAAATATACAGATTAATTTAAAAGAGTGCTATACTCTTACAGAAGGAAGTGAAAAATCAAAAATCTATCAATGCCCTGCCAGTGTGGCTCAGTGATTGAGCATCGCTCTATGATCCAGGAGGTCATGGTTCGATTCCCAGTCAGGGCACATGCCTGGGTTGCGGGCTTGATATCTCATCAGTGATTCTCTATCATTGATGTTTCCATCTCTCTCTCCCTCTTTCTTTCTCTCTGAAATAAATAAAAATACATTTAAAAAAACATATTAAGTACTTATTTGTTGTGAAGTTCCTTGGATCTGTTAATATTTATTGGTAGAAAAAATATTATTTAATATTTTGGGTTAAAATAAGACAAGAATCCAGACATCATTTTTGGCTTGTAAGCTTTTTCAAGTCTGTATGTCTCAGGAAGCAGTCAATTAGGTTATGATATGGCGGTTGTTTTTCTCCCTCTTGAGATCCTTTGACTTCTTTCCTTAGCCTGGAATACTGTTAAATTTTGTAAGGTGGAGCTCCTTGGGATTTGAGAATGGGGATGAGAATGTGATTTCTTTATTGATCTAGTATTGGGAGTCCCTTCAACTCGTCCTCTGTCTGTACTCAATACAAATCTGGTTTTGAAGATGATAATGAGTTATTGAGTTTGCTGAGAAGGGAATTGATTGCCAAAGCTGGAGAAGTTGGCGACAAAATAGCTTGTTATAAATGGATGCTTTATTTGAAACACAGTTCCCACTTATCCTATTTTTTTCTAAATGGTAAATGACATAGCAAGTTAGCTGACTTTTAGGTTAAACAAGAAAGCCAGGAGAGTGGACTCTGGGGTGGTGAATCCTCGGCTTGATATGGGCAGCTCTGCCCCACAGTGTCATTAAATGATGAGGAGCAGGGATGAAATGGCCACAACTGAGTCATCCCTGTGGTGACTGGTGTTAGTTTGGGTGCCTGGGTTGGCTGGGGGATGAGGGGGGACACGGGGTAAGGAGCGTCCATCGTCCTTTCCTGCTTCACGAAGGTCCCCCCTGAAGCTGCTTGAGGAAACGGGGTTGCTATCACTTCAAATCCCAATGATCAGCAAACCCATTTTAAAGTGTCTTGTACAAATGTCTTTCTATTTGGTCTCTCCCCCGACCCCACCCCACCCCAATAACAGGAAACCCAGGAGTAGGCCAATGCTTCGTTAGCTCAGCTGATCAACATTACCACCAGGCACCTGGTCTCCTTCTATGTATCTGCTGCTCCGTCCTTAATGTGCCAGTTTTCATCCTTGACTCCTCATGATTGCAGGATGGCTATAACTCCATCATTTCCGATCCAAGGCAGCAAGAGGGGACTGGGAGGAAGGCCACTACTAGCTATATATATATTGAAAATCTGGAAAGCAGAAAAATTCAAGAGAATTCTGTTTATGTTTTATTGGTCCAAATTGTGTCACATGGCCATCCCTTCATGCAAGGGGCCTGGGGAAGAAAATAGCTTATTACATTGCCAGCCTGAGCATGATTGAGATTCTGTTAGCAAGATGCCACCGCAAAAATGTAAAAAGAATGAAAACAGTCTCTCCTGCTTTGTTAAAGATGATTGGGCCACTTTGGGTTCCTTGAGGGCTCCGGAAGCCATGGTGGAACCTGGTAGGAGACAGCAGCAGAGCCCGGGAAGGGGAGCAGTATCCATGGGGAGGGAATTCCCTAGGATAACATTGTGGCCTCTCTCCCCACCCCTTAACTCTCCTCTTCCCAGGAGAGGAGTGGTGACTTCTCTAATGGGGTATTTTGAAGAGAGGAACTGGGCATGCTCAGCTCCTTCCTTTTCTCTCTCTACTCCTTTGGAATCTGACTCATCTGTTCCTCATCATGCCGGAAGCTTAGTGGACAATTCTTGACCCTGTGTGTAAGGGCTGAGATTGTGCAGCTGTGCCTGTGACTGGGGACAATCTGGAATATGCCTCTTGTTGTACAACTAAGCTATGTCCTCTAACAGCCTTTCTCAGTTAGAAAGCCAAAATTTTTAATCTTCATTTATCTGATACCTGTGTCTAGCTATTAATTGTTATTGAACTCAGATGGGTACAAGGTAGGTAATATGTATGAACAACCCAACACCCTTACATGCATGAGCCCCTGTGTATCCCCAACACTGCTATGGCCCAGGGACACTCACGGCTATAATGATCCACACTCATCAACTTGATATGGAAAATAACATCAAAAGATGTCATCTCCTTTTTTTTGGGTAATATTTGGCTTCCAATTTTGTGACCTTTTCCCTGCCAGGATTATATAGTTGAACACGGCAGGGCCAGCTGGGCTGATATTTGCTTGAACTTATACAAAGTGGACCCAGCATAATTTAGCTGAAGTGTAAAGATGATAAGGGTAGCAAGACCACCCAAAAATCACTTCAGGAATGGATATTTGGAGTTAACAAAAAATAAGCCTCCATTCTTGGACTGAGTGAGAAATAAACTGCAGAGGAAAGAAAACAGATTTCTGAAAATCTCCTTTCCTTCCCTCATAAAAAGAACGTTGGTAATCTCCGTTGTTAAACAGCTGTGTTTGGAAACGGCTCTTATTCATCTAGTTTTAGGGTTATTTAAGATCTTGTACAAGTCATGACCCGTATATCTAAGTCTGATCCAAAAGAAACGCTTATGCTTTAAAAACAAAAGCATTATATTCAGGAAAGTTCATGGCTTGGGAACCATACCGAGATTTCCTAGAGTGTTTTCCAGATCTCACCAGTTCTCTGTGTATAAACATGCATGAAACCAAAATGTAGTTTTGTGGCTTCTGGGCAGCTCTCATAATTTAAAGCATATCCTTTAATATCAACAGACCCACCCATGTAGAAGGGTCAAATAAATTCTCACTGCTTGGCTGCCCAAGAGATTATTGTTTTTCCTAAGAAGGCTTGGAAGGAAGAGAGAGAGAAAAAAACATTAATGGGAGGGAGAAACATTGAACCCACAACCCAGGTATGTGCCCTGACCGGGAATTGAACCAGCAACCTTTCGGTGCACAGGACGACACTCAACCAACTGAGCCACTCCAAGTGGGCAAGAAGTCTTCTTCTTAACACGCCCTGTAATGTGGGGAGGCCGATTGGGTAGATCAGGGAGCCTTGGTGTGCCCTGAACTGCCTAGCCCTAATGAAAGACTGGCAGCTGGGCACTCCCAAAGGTGAAGGTTATACCCTGGCCACTCAATGCTCACTGCACAGAACCTAAAGCAAAGCTGCTGAAAAACTTTAACTGCTCTGAGCACAAGAAGGGAAGCGGATGACACTGTTGGCTCACCTTCCAGGTGTTTGGCCCAAATAGAAATGTGTTAAGTGTGATTGGGGATCTCCCGTCCAGGTGAGACTAAGGAACAGGTAACCTCAAACTTCACGGTTGTAGCCTAAATCCTTGTTCCTTTACTTGTCAAATGCACCCAACCAAGTAAAGTTAACACTAACTGTAAGGTTTTGCCAGAGAAGCACAATCACCAGGGGTGACATCATGAGGAACTCATTTTAGAGATTTGACCTTACTTGATTGTGGGAGCCGATGAAACAGTCTCTGTGAGGCTTTGCTTCTGCCTCTGGTGCTGGGACTTGAAGTTCGAAGTCAGGCAGTTGGGAAGGAAAGGTGGCACGAAGTGGGGAAGCACAGACACCTATGAGGATGAGGCAGAAGCTGCAAGGATGTCTGGGCCTCAAACTGGACTCTCAACTACCTACAAGCCTCCTGGTCTGTGATGCAGGTGAGCTGCAGGATAAGCTGGTGACTTTCTCCCACGGGGAAGAGGGCACCTAGCCCGGGGGCCAGAGAAGCTGACCTGGAGACCTGGCGGGATCTGGAGGAGCTGCGTGTGCCCCACCGCAACCAGTGGAGACACCAGATCTGCAATGACATGTGCCAGTATCAGCCTCTGAGCGCAAAGAGACTATGGCTGCCTCCTTTCCGCCTTCTGAGTCTCAAACAAAATTTCTCTTCTGACCCAAGCCAGCTGTGCAAGGAACAGAATTCTGGGAAATGTAGTCCCGGCTTAGCTAAATGGACACAATACACATCCATGATGGAGAGGAAGAATGCAGCTAGGTAAACTGAGGAAACATTCATATCTCGCTAGTGTTTCCAGATGGAAAACAGAATGTTCTTTACAGTCAAGTAGCAAGATGAATTGAGGGTGGGAAAATGCACGCATTTTCATTTTATACGGCAAAAAGAATCTGAGGTATCTGAGATGGAGTCTATGAAAGCTAAAAGCCCAGCATAAATTATTTAAAATATTAAAAAGATACTGAAAAAAATTAATAAACACCTTGAGTAGAATGAACGTGCTAAAGGCAGATGAATGGTCCTGAGGAAGGAAGAAGCTTCCTTGACGCATCTTTAGTAACAACAGCTCCAGATGAGAGGACGTTCAGGTCTACACTGACATCCCTTGGAGGGAGAGCGGGGATGTATGTGCAGGAGCTAAAACCAGGGAGTTATCTTCACAGCTTCCCTGTGAAGGAAAGAGATTCGGCCTCTCCATGTCTCTAGAGCAGGTGCCTCTGCTAAATCATCCAAAGGGGTAAGCTGAGGTATGGACCATGATCCATGATCTGCCCGTATCATCACACCATGAGCAGCGTGGGGGTCCTGGTGGTGGGTTTCTAATTGGCTTCCTAGAATTCTTAACACATTCTCTTTCAGTCTCCCTCCCTTCCCCAACTCTCTCATGTTTTTCAACCCCCATAATCCTCCCTAAGGGAAACTAGAGCCCTGAGTCCCATTCAGATGGGTAGAACGAACCAGCCACTCACTTTTACGAAGGGCAGTCCTTTAGAACCAATACTGTGATGACTGCTAATGACAGACGTTCTGAAACGTTTCGGAGACATTTGGAAGATGTGTATTTAGCTTCAGAGGCTTATGCTATTTGCAACTGTCACTTTGTCTATATATCATTAGGCTGTGCATCCGGCTAATTGCATACATACCATCACCCTGTAATGCACTTACCCGTGACCTGCCCTTGTTATAAATATTTCAGACCCATGTGCTTCTTGTCTGAGAAGAGGACGGTGATTCATCCTTCCCTCTCTGGATTGCAAGCCAGGTTGCTCCTAACAACTTGAATAAAAAGCCGGGACTCATTATATTTTGGTTTTCATAACAATATTTTAAGGGGAAAAGAATTTTAATTAATATGAATGACATAAGATGTAAATAATGACTGCACATTTGAAAGGGAAATTAATGCCATGAAAATTTTAACTATTAGAAAAAAATTAAATATATGCTTTAATTAGTAAAAAGATAGGCATCTGTTGACCCTATGAAAGCAACAAAAAAATTATCTCTGTATTATCCTCAGAACGTTTTTCTTTCTTTTTTGAAAATACGTTTTTAGAGAGAGTGGAAGGGAGAGGGAGGGAGAGAGAGAGAGAGAAACATCAGTTGGTTGCCTCCGGCACATGACTGGGGATCCAACCCGCAATCTGGGTATGTGCCCTGACCAGGAATTGAACAAGCGATCTTTCGGTGCACGGGACAACAGTCAACCAACTGAGCCACACCGGCCAGGACCAGAACATTATTTGCCATGTTTGCCAGGTGGAAGTGCAATTTATATGGACTGTATGTCAGTTCTGCAACTTCTGACCAGTGCAAACTGGAAACATCCTCAGAGCACAGCACACGTATCAATTACTGAACATCTCAGCAACATAAAAATACTGAAATGGCATCAATACACGGATTGTAGTGCTTAGCCAAAGTGGTCCATGGATTATTTCAAGGTCTATATAGTTCAAATCAATTTCTATCCAGAGATATATTTGGCCACCCTCCTAAGGCTGAAAATTTTTGATACTAAAAATAAAACTTTAAATAAAAACTCATAAGAAATGGAGCTTTGTCACTGCTTAATGTCTCTAAATTGAAAGGGCTTAAGCTATATCAAGTTTCATCTGATATGGAAGGTTTCTTACAAGGTCCAGAGAGCCAAACAAAGCTGGCACTTGGCATGAATGGCACTCTTTAGGGACGGGTTCCTCTCAGGGGCAGAATGCTCGCAGCTCCCTCGGCACGGAGGAACCTAAGACACAGGCCAGCCGCAGACAGAGCCTTCGTAAAGTGAGTCAGGGGCCTCGGGTATGTTTTTCTGCTGAAAACATAAATTTTAAAATTCCACACATAGGGTTTAAAATATGATCCTCCTTTCATTGACTTAGGTAAAGTAAAAAATATAAATGTATCCAGGCACCAAAGTCCAGGACGCCTTAACATATAAGCAAGACAGAATGTCTTTGCATTATTTTGGAACACAATTACCAGCTTTACTAGTAAAAAAAAAAAAAAAGTTTTGTATCTCAGCAGTAGCATACTATTTTAATACTTTAAGATGAGATTTTTGCTCAATAGTCAAGATTTTTTTAAAAATATATTTTATTGATTTTTTACAGAGAGGAAGGGAGAGGAATAGAGAGTTAGAAACATCGATGAGAGAGAAACATCGATCAGCTGCCTCCTGCACACCTCCCACTGGGGATGTGCCTGCAACCAAGGTACATGCCCTTGACCGGAATTGAACCTGGGACCCTTGAGTCCGAAGGCCGATGCTCTATCCACTGAGCCAAACCGGTCAGGGCAATAGTCAAGATTTTTAATTAAATCTAAAGTAGTATTTGAGACTAAAATAATAAGCATATTTTGATGGTTTTTAAAAAATCTGTTGCTTTAATGTAATATTATGAAGAACAGTCAACATGTGCAACTGCACTGCTTTCTTTGTACTCAACAAAAAAAGACTGATTAAAAAAAAAAGTGAGTCAGGGGTAATAGTAAAGGCTATTAGGGAGCGGATGTGGTCAGATGAGGGGACCACTCTGTCCCCAGAGGCAACTTCCTGGTGACCTTCCTTTTATAAATCGATTTTTAGAGAGAGAGAGAGAGAAAGAAGGGGGAGAGAGAGAAACATCGACTTGTTGTTCCACTTATTTATGCATTCATTGGTTGATTCTTGTGTGTGCCCTGACCTGGTGATCGAACCCGCCACGTTGGTTTATTGGGGATTATGCTCTAACCAATGGAGCTTACCCAGCCAGGGACGTGACCTTCTTTCTTTAGAAAGAGCTCTTTGATGAGAACAGGCACCCTTCCTTCCCTCCCCTCTCTTCCTTCCTCCCCACTCCCAAACACAGTAGCTGTTTGAACGGTGCTTTGAATGCTTCCCCTCTCACCTTTAGACACCGCCACCTGGAGGGGTGAAGCCCATTGTTCCTTTCCCTTCTTTCCCTCGCTCCCCACTGAAGAACTTTGATGCAGCTACTGATAAACTATTCATTGGGATTCAAAGGCGTCTTAGTTTAATAAAATAAAACAGGTCCCTCTCGGGGTAAAAGCAAGGCCTTAACTGAGTCAGTGAGCAACTCAACCTTTCCCCGCAGCTACACTGAGTCAGGCCAGGGTCCTGGTGCCCCTGTAGGCTTGGAGGGTAACACAGCCTGGAAAATTCATGCGTGTATAGCCGGTGTTCTCCACCTGTCTGCTCTCTGCGGTACCCTTGGCCTTGAGGGGCTTGGCTGAAGAGCCTGGACTACTCCTGTTGATGACTTAGGGCAGTGGTCGGCAAACTCATTAGTCAACAGAGCCAAATATCAACAGTACAACGATTGAAATTTCTTTTGAGAGACACATTTTTTAAACTTAAACTTCTTCTAATGCCACTTCTTCAAAATAGACTCGCCCAGGCCGTGGTATTTTGTGGAAGAGCCACACTCAAGGGGCCAAAGAGCCACATGTGGCTCGCGAGCCGCAGTTTGCCGACCACGGACTTAGGGGAGAGCAGCACAAGGTGTAAAACTTGCCCACCACTCAGAGGGCTCCCTGGAGGCACCTGTTGTTCATTGGGCCAGAAACCTTAGGGCAAGCATGTCAAACTCAAAGGCTAACCTGGGCCAATAAATGAGGCATGCGGCCTGCGGGCCTCGAGTTTGACATGCTTGCCTTCGGGGCTCTGGGTGGCTCTGAAATTAACAGAGGTCTCCCGTTTCAGAGAGAATCGCACCAAAACAGCGTGATACTGGCCACCCCCATCCCTAACGGAGGATCAGGAGTTACAGAAGCAGACTTCTGAAGCCTCCGTTCCCCTCACAACTTCCTGAGAATCAAGGCACTGGCAGGTCAGAGCCAGGTCCCACCTACCCCACCCAACCAAATTCATTCTCTCTCTCTCTCTCTCTCTCTCTCTCTCTCTCTCTCTCTCTCTCTCTCTCTCTTTCACTCCCCCCCACCCCCCAAGCCTACCCTGGAGGAGAGAAGAGCCTTGAGTCCCTTATGAGATTTGTTGGGACAAATTTTATTCACTAAAAGTGACCCAAGAGGCATCAACTCTGCCTAAAATGATGCTAAGGGATGGAAAGAATGATTAGAAATATGTGATTGAAAACGGTGATTAAAAATATATATAAAAAGCCATTTTCTTCTATATCCTTCCTCAACTTGGGGCTCCTCAAATAAACTGGTTACCTAAATGTGTAATGGCTTAGTTTCTGTAGCTTATAAATGTAGAGGTAAAACAGCATCCTAGAGAGAAAAATGGGGGTGGGGAGGAGGAGGTTCAACCCTTTTTAGTGTTCTCCCCTGAGGCTGTTTCACCTGCCCATAAACAGCAGCATCTTGGCACCCGGGGCCCCTGAGCACCGCGCAGGGATTGGGGAGACCAGGGCCGTGGCCCCAGCAATGACCAAGCTGTCGCTCTGGCAGCCCACTGCCTCTCTCCTCTCGGTTTCCTCGTCCATCAGATGCCCCGCAGCTCTGGCTCCCCAGCTGCTTCCCATTTTCCCTTGACTAGCTCGGGAATGACTCATAAGCTGATCTTTTATAAGGGCCAGAGCATTTGAAACACATCAAATGTAGGTTAAATATAATTCCAATGGTTGTCCCACATAAAACACCAATTATATAAGGAAAGAGGTTCCTTCACTCCAGCATTGGTGTGGTACCTGGAAGTCAGATGAAACCTCTCCCATGTTCTGACGTGGAGTTGCTGAGCGCACGCAGGTGATGGAAGGAGCCTGATGGAAGTGATGGCTGCGGTGGGTCACCTGGGCCCCTGAGGTCTCCGCCCCTCCGAGCACGCAGCCAGGCAGCCGGGCAGCCGGGCAGCCGGCTTCTCCACCGCAGCTGTTCGCCATCTCAGTATTAAAGCGCGAGAGAGAAAACCCCGAAGTGCCTGCTGAAGAGACGCTCCTGGCTTCTCGTTTTTTTCTCTTATAAAGTTTTAAAAAAGTTAATTAGTATTTCCTATGTACAAGATAAAGATAGAAATATAACAGCACACATTGACCTCTGCCCAGGTTTTTAAATTGTTAACGTTTGGCCACCTGTGCTTTAGATTAAAATAAAAAAAAAACAACGGAAGGAAGGAAGGAAGGAAGGAAGGAAGGAAGGAAGGAAGGAAGGAAGGAAGGAAGGAAGGAAGGAAGGAAGGAAGGAAGGAAGGAAGAAAGGAAGGGGAGAGAAACGGGAAGAAGGAAAGAAAACATTTTGGTTGGGGTTGAAATGCCTCCCCAATCTCAACTGAGGAGATACTCCCTCTTCCCAAAGGTAATAACTTTTCTTATTGTTCATGTGCGTTTTTCCTGCTCATGTTTTTATCGCCATTCTACATATCTGCTTGTGTGTTTTACATAAAAGATATCATACTGAAAATGGCTTTTGTAACTTGCACTTCTCATTCAGCATTATGTTTTAGATGAACCTGTGTTGGAATATGTGGCTGTTGTGTTTTGGGCATTTTAACTGAGTGTGCTGTGTCGTTGTATGGTGATCAAGCCACAATGATCGGTTCTGCTGTTGGAGGATCTGAACCCGTCCAACCTATTCATGTCACAAACAACGCTGCACTGTCTGAGTGGCACATACCTGAAGGGGGAATCGAGACCTTGAAGGGTGTGCACACTTCTACGTTAGCAGATATTGCACAACTGCCCTTCTGGGTTGGTTGTGCGAATTTACAGCCATCTGTAATATATCAGGGCTCTTGTTGCTCAACATCCTTGCTGAGTCTTGGTATTACCAAACTTTTGGATTTTAATCCTTGTGATAAATGTGAAATGGTATCTGTCTCATTTGAGATTATAATTGGCGTATCCCTGAATGCTGGAGAAGCTGGGGATCTTTTCATATGTTTATAGGTCTGTAGAGGCTTCTCTTTTATTAACTGTTCATATCCTTTGCTCATTTTTCCATTGGGTTGTTGCCTTTCCCTTGTTGATTTATATTTACTTCTGTTTTGGGATACTCGTCCTTTCTTGGTTGAAAATGAGTTGCAGATATGTCCACGTGGCTGCCCCTCTTGTTGAAGTGGTAACAATGGAGGCTTGGGTTTGGAGTTGGGGAAGGAGAGGAAGAGTTAGCTTTTCCTTTGGCTGTGGTCTGGGCTATGCAGGCGCATGCAAAAGCATTCTTTTTTTGTCATTGTTAATCCTTACCCGTGGATATCCTTCCATTGATTTTGAGAGAGAATGGAAGGGCTAGGGAGAGACAGAGAGACACATTGACTGGTTGCCTCCTGCACGCATCCCAACCAGGGTGGGGGAACCTGCAACCAAGGGACGTGCCCTTGTTCAGAATTGAACCCAGGACCCTTTAGTCCAAGGGCCGACGCTCTACCCACTGAGCCAAACCGGCTAGAGCAGGCAAAAGCATTCTTCATTAGGCCCAGCCTCGCTCACTCCAGTGCTGCAGTGAGATTGGGGACCGAAGCTCCTGACCAAGGGTTACTTGTTTTGATATCTTCTCTGTGCACCTCAGAGGAAGGGGTGGTTTTTAAGGAAGGGGTTAGGATCAGAGACCTCTCACTGCTACGGTATATTCAACTCACCTGGGAACTTCTAAAAATTATATGGATAACCTGGCCTTACCCCCAGAGCAATTAAATTAGAGTTTCTGAGGATGGATTCCGGGTATCAATATTTTAAAACTCTCCCGATGATTCTAATGTGCAGCCAGTGTGCCGAACCATTGCTTAGGCAAACACCCTCTTAATCGCATCCCAGGATTATTTCCAACACTTTGAACTTTAAATCAAACACCTGAAGATTAAGAATTATTAATTAGCTAAGGGGAGAGGTTAAGAGTTCTTTATGGCAGTATGAAATAACAATTAAAACATGTATTTTTTTAAAAGGCCTGATTACTGTGTGATACAACAAAGCTTTCAAACCACTGGCAGTGTTAAGGTCAAGGAGCTAAGGCGTCTGTATTCCCACTCCCCACCCCCTCCACTATTTGATCTTTGTTTTGGTCTCCTTGGAAGACAAAGATGCTCAGTCTGGACCATGTTTGCAGCTGGGAGGGTGGTCCCTGGGGCCTGAAGCCTTCCTTTGTCTGAGGGCTGCAATGGTGATCCTGGAGGATTTGCAGTGTATTTCTGTCCTCATTACTCTCCTATCTATTTTCCAGTTAATCCCGCTACTCAGAATCCTCTCCGCTATGTTGTGCTGCGTTTTAGTTCCACAAAAGACCCCTTCGGCACTGACCGTCCTAGGTCCGGTTCCCCAGGGCACCTGTGAGCTTCCCTGTGCTTTACAGCCTTCGGGAGGTCAGGCCAGACGTCTCCTGCACACGTCACAGGGGAGAACAGAGGTTCTTGGAACATGCTGGGTCTCAGAGGACAGACTGTTCCCATATTTCCCTTTTGCATTGGCAGACTGTTCAAATGCAATCCCGGACCCTTAGCGTCCATCAGGGGTGGGGAACGTCCGGCCCATGGGCCATTTAAGGCCCTGGAAATCATTTGGTTTGACCCTGCCAAGGCATTAGGGGTGAGTTAATGAAATGTTTGACCAAATACGGCAGGCTGTATTGGAGTTAATGAAATGTTTGACCAAATACAGCAGGCTGTATTGGAGTTAATGAAATGTTTGACCAAATACAGCAGGCTGTATTGAAGTTGATAATTTTGTGTGGCCCGAGAATGATGTTACGAATATCCAAATGGCCCTTGGCAGATAAAAGGTTCCCCACCCCTGGTGTACATGAACAGAAGGGAACTGGATGTATTTTCAAAAGGACATGTGACTGAACTCTTCTAAGAAATGTCTGCTGAAAGGAATTACTAGGTGCTCTCTGCCCTTTTTTGCTATTAGAAACTCAGTAATCAATTATGGAAGGCCTGAAATTGTCCCTTACCCACCGTCTACCAGGTCTACCTGGCTTATGGATTCTTCTTCACCATTCCCACCTCAACAGCATTAATTTAAAAATTCAACTACAGCTATTTGCCTCTTCCATGAGCCTTTATCGTGCTTTCCACTTCATCTCTTAATTTTTTTCTTTTCTTAAAAAAAGGTTGTTCTTTCTCTCATGCTACTTGTTTGCTTTGCGATTTGGGTTTCTTTAAAAACCTCTTCATCGTACTCCTTCAGAAGGCCGGCCCCGCACTGTACACACTGGTGTTACAGGAGGATGCCTCTGGAAGGGAGCAAGAGTGTTCGCTTTTTCTTTAGAAAACTTTCTTAAAAGGGGCACATATTACTTCAGCAAATTGATATTTTAAAATACCGTCACAAATAAAACTTTGAAAACGTGCACCCCTTGTTGGAATTTATGCAACCCCAAGTTGTGATAACTGTACCTGTATTTGGACATGCATGCATACATTCGTGTTTATAAAGCACTTAGGACACTGCCCAGCACACCGTAAGCCCAGCACATAGTAAATTAACAAAAGGAAGTATGTGTGCCATCATGTAACAAAAGCCGCATTTGCGTTAAACCTGTAAGTGAAAGGAAATGCCGAGGGAAGGGTGAAAATACAGTTTAGCCCAGCGTGGAGCGCATTGCACTGCGGATGGGTAACTTCTGTTCTCTTTGTTCTCATTTGTGAAACTGGAATGAGTTAAAGTCAAGGATCATGCTGAGGTTTAACTCGTTCCAAAGTGACACAAGGCATGATTGAAAGCCAGACCGCCTGTCCAGGTTTCCAGTTATTAGTGGAGGTTGTCTGTCTTTGATTGATTACGTAGGGCCAGGGGTTCTGAACACGTATTGTGATTGTCCCAGGGCTGATGCAGCCCGGCAGATGGTTTGCTGCATTCCCACAATTTTTCTGGTTCTAGTTAAAGCCTTTGGATTTGAATAGCTGTGGGATTGATCTGGGCCTCCTTGGCTGGTCCTGGACCCAGCACCCAAATGGTCTGGGCTATTTCCAGGCCAGATCAGGGCATCCTGTACCCTGAGACTGACAGTAGGCTGTGGGCTCTGACCAGTGCTTTGGTCACCTATGAACGGGAGGTGGGCTCTAAGCTAAGCACCACTGAGGGCGGGAGGTAGGGTCAGCCAGGAGCAGTGACAGTGGGATGGCCTGAGACAGAATCCTACTAAGACTCCTGCCCAGCGGGGAGGTCAGGCTGGAGCGGCTCTGACGTCAGCTCAGTGGGTCCTGCTAACCCTGGCTCAGCTTTGGTTTGGGCTCAGTTGAGTGAACGTCAATACTGCTCTTCCAACTTAAAGTTTTCCTTGAAGACAACCAAAAATTGGAGAGAATTACATTTGCAATAGAGTTTTTGCAAATATATCTTTCTGATCTTAGTGCTTTGTAGCTACATTTCTTAATTGTTGGGGAAATTTTTTTCTGAATTATAATCAACAATTAAAAAAGCTTATCAAGTGATTGATTACATTGGTGGTTGGAAATGGTGCTCTTGCTAATTTTTTTTTTTTTTTAAGTATAACTTGCTTTCGTTGGAAAGGGAAATTCCACAGGGACTTGTGAAAAAAGTACAGAAGTTTCTTTTGTGTTCTTAGGCACTAATTCAAAGCATTCAATTGTTCATGGGTCAATAATGCTACAACTATTACAACTTCTGAGAGAATTGATCCTGCTGGGGTTTCTTTAAGGGTAAGGGAGAATATTTGTATGAAGCTGACTTCAGTGGGGAAGAATGAAGTGTGCATTCATGATTGCTTAGGGAGGGGTAGTTCTGGAACTTTCCTGATGACTCCACTCAGAGTGAGGAGCCAAGTCCGGCCCCTGGGACTACACGCTCATGTCCTTCCGGCCATTCTAGCTGTGGAGGGAAGTCCAAGAGCACCGCCTGTCTGGAGACAACCAGTTAGGGCGGGGACCAGTCAGAAATATGAAGTGAAGGTATCAGAAACCCTTCTCGGCCTTGTCCCAGGCTTAACTTCTTACTTGGCTTGTTTAGCCTCCTACAGCCCTCTGAATAGATGCCCTCTGAGGACCTGGCTTTCCCAAAGGGATAGGAGTTTATTTATAATGACTGCAGCAACAAAATCAGCCAGGCCTATAATAATTGTGTGCACGTTTAATATATCAGATATCTAAACTCCGTTTCCGTTTCATTCTCATTTCATTTCAGATCTCCAAAGACATTTCCTGGCCAAAATATTGAGTGTAATATTCAGACATGGCCAGGGTACGTCTCTTTTTTTATTAAGGACAGATGTGCTCATAGTTAAGAGTGATTTCTCTTATAAGCTGTGCCCACCTGATAGCCTAGCAGAGATTCAACATATATTTGTTAAGCAAATGAGCAAAAAATAGAGGGTAGATTCGATTCTATTTCAAAGCATTTATCAAGTGCCTTGTATCACCAGGAAGAACAAACACTGCCCCCAAATCTGGCCAGCCTCAACCTCACACTAGGTGTGTCATCCAAACCATTAAGACATGATGCCCTCTCTCCCCCATCTAATCAGTTATTCCATGAGCCTGAACTTTAGGATGAATTTTTATAGATTTACAATAGAATCATCATACCTATATCAGGGTTTCTCAGCTTGGGCACTATAGGCGTTTTGGACCAGATCGTTTTTTGCTGTGGGAACTGTCCTGTGGGATATTTATCAGCCTCCCTGGCCTCAAGCCACTAGATGCCAGCAGGACACCCCTCCAGCCCCCAGTCATGACAATCAAAAGTGTTTCTGGACATTGCCAAGTGTCCTCTGGGGAAAACATCACCCCGAGTCTATATAAAAGAGTACTATATGGTCATACCATGTTGAGTGATACTAAAATCACAAAACCCCTATATAATTACCCCCCCCCCATTTTTTTTCTGTTCCACGAAGGTGTTCTGTAATATAACCTTCCAAGGAACACACACGGAACGCACTTTTCTCAGAGAAGCAAGGCTTTGTTTATGGGAACACTAGAGATTGTTTTAGGGCAGAGGTTTGTAGTTTAAAAATTACACAAAAAAAATTTGATTTCTTTTGAAACAGAATAATAGAAAAACGAAGACCCAAATGGTCGCAGTCCTCACTCTAATGAACTCTAACATTATAAAGGTGAAATAAGTACACATGGTAAAAAAATTAACACAAGAAGGTAAAAATGGACAACAGACGTCCCCCTCCTTCTGCTACAATCCCCCTTCCCTTCCCCAAAGCTGACCACTTTCAATAGTTTTCATTTCAGAAAAGGAAAGTTTGCAGCATGGGACGTTTGTGCTCCCTTTGGGAGAACTGGAGGAGACATAGGTGTGACCTTGAGGCGGGAACAGGGTGGCGACTTGAAGCTAATGCCAGTTCTGAGCAAATCTGAAGGGAAGACCTGGGCTCTGCTTTCATGAAAAGAGCTGGAGACGATTCACTGCTTATCTGCCTCCCTAGGAAGGGAGAGTCTCCTTTTTCCCATGGTGCCCTGGCTGCACATTTTGGAACTTGAGCTGCCCTTCGTTTAAATCTGATCGAGTTTTCACTCACAGAGCAAGCTTGCGGAGACCGCTTCTTTGGCAGAGAGTGCGGCCCCCATCTTTGTTCAGGCTGACCTGCTGTGGTGGTGCCAGGGGCTCATTTAGTGCCCCTTTGCCTCAGCACGCAGGGCACCGCCCCCCCCCCCCCCCCCCCCTGCTCTCGTGTTGTTCTGGAGTGAACAATCCGGCCTTTGTGGTGCTGCTGAGGTTCCCGGCCAGGCCCTGTGAATGGATGCAGGTTTCTGGCGAGCCGGGCACGGTCATCGGGAGAGTAGTTACTGTCCCCTCCTTCCAAGGTGCCTGTGGTTCCAGCAGCTTCCCTTCCTGAGCCGGCTCCTCGGAGAAGTCCTGGGTTTGTTTGATGTCCTGCAGCGCTGGCTCCTCTTTCTCCGAAGAGGCAGACATGATGAAGCATTCCCTAAGCATGCTTTTCATCCCGTGAATGAGTCTCTTTATGCGTCCTCGCCACGAGCACCCTAAAGTTCAGATGCGTACAAGGAAAAAGGGGCATTTGTATGAGGAAAAGAATATTTCAGGACAACAGTGTGTTTTGATTATTTGTGAACTTTCATGGTATTTCCCCTTGTAACATATTACCATTTGTTCATTCACTTATTCATGCCCTCACAGACATTAATTAAGCAACAACTGTATGCAAGAGACTTTGCTGGGTGCTGGGTGGGATACAGGATCACCAGGGGGGAGCAGATCAGAGTGGTGAAGAGCTTGAATTTTGGGATCAGAACACTTGTCAGCTTTGCCTCTTCTGGGCTGTGCGATCTTGAGCAAGTCACTTAATCTCTCTCAGGCTCAGAATCTCACATCTGATAAATCAGAAAAATAATGGAATCAGCTTCACAGGGTTATTGTGAAAATTGAGATATTCTGGCAAAACCCATACTACCAGGTATGCTCTAACCACTCATTTGATGCTTACTTTAAAAAGACAGCAACTTGTAGACTAGAATAAAAAAAGGACATTGGTGCCAATAGTTACATCTTATGCGATAAAGAACAATAAATGCTATGAGAGAGAAAGGGAAGGGAACACTAAGAGAGTGAGCAGCACCAGCTGCTACGATACACAAGCCCCAGGCCTGTGATGTAACACAGTAAGGATGGTTACCCAGGGTGCAATTGGACATCCAAGTGACTCGGATCGTGGCCTCTTCCATCTTATGGCGTTTGGTAGCTTCAGAACCATTCACTTCAGGTCACATGAGTCCTCAAAGAGAGAGTAGGTGTGAAATAGCGCTTGGGATGTTTTATAACTAGGATGACTAGTTATCTGTTGTTGTGTAACAAATTGCCCACGTTTAGAAGCTTAAGACCACTCGGGTTCTGTGGATCAGGAATTCTAGAGCAGCTTAGCTGGGTGGTTCTAGCTTTGGGTCCCTCACGAGGCTGCAGTTATCTGAAGACTTGACCGAGGTTGGAGCAACCTCTTCCAAGACAGCTCACGCACATGGCTTTTGACAGAAGCTCTCGGCTCTTCGCTGGCTGTCGGCAGGAGGCCTCAGTTCCTCGCCACACAGACCTCTCCATTGGTGTTTGAGTGTCCTTACAGTATGGCAGCTGGCTTCCCCCAGAGCCAGGGATCTGAGAGAGAGGAAGAGCACAGAGGACGCTCTAATGCCTGTTCTGATCTAGTCTCAGAAGTTCCATGCTGCCACTCCGGTTACATTTGTTCATTAGGAGAGAGTCAGTATGTCCAACCCACACTCAAAGGGAGAAGGATTCAGCTCCAATTCCTAGAAGGAGGATTATCCAAGAATTTGAGGACCACATGTATCAGTGGTCGGCAAACTCATTAGTCATCAGAGCCAAATATCAACAAATATCAACAGTACAATGATTGAAATTTCTTTTGAGAGCCAAATTTTTTAAACTTAAACTTCTTCTAATGCCACTTCTTCAAAATAGACTCGCCCAGGCCGTGGTATTTTGTGGAAGAGCCACACTCAAGGGGCCAAAGAGCCGCATGTGGCTCGCGAGCCGCAGTTTGCCGACCACGGACATATATATTGAGCACAGAGCTCCTGAAACCCTTGGGATTTCCTAAGTGATCAGAGCAGATAATGGTGTTGGGCCCTGTCAACCACACATGAGTTTATTTGAATGAAGTGACTTTTGGAAAGCCCCTAAGGATGGTGGGGCTAATTGCCACGGGAACTGACCAGGTGATTAGAGGATGGACCTTCCAGCCTTACTCTTTGCAACCTCCAGTGAGGGGAGAGGGACTAGCGATTGAGTTAATCACCAACCATGTCTACACAAGGAAGCCTCCATAAAAACCCGTATGGTGTGGAGTTCAGAGAGCTTCCTGGTTGGTGACCATATTCATGTGCACCCCAGGAAGGTGGTACACCCCAACTTCATGGGGACAGAAACCCCTATGCTGGGGACCTTTCTGGACCTTGCTCTATGTATCTCTTCATCTGGCTGTTTATATCCTTTAGTACATCCTTTATAATATGATAAACGGAAAAACGTAAGTAAGTGTTCCCCTGAGTTCTGTGAGCAATTCTAGCAAATCATTGAACCCAAATTATGTGAACTCTGATTTATAGCCAGTCAGTCAGAAGTGTGGGTGACAATTTGGGATATGCATTTAGTGCCTGAAGGGAGGGGGCCAGTCTTGTGGAACAGACCTCTTACCTTGTGGGAGCTGAATGCTGATTCCAAGTCAACAGTGTCAGAACTGGATCCAACTGCAGGATGCCCAGCTGGTGTGAGACTGGTGTGTGTTGGGAGGAGCGGGGGGACCCACATATCTGTCTCAGAAGTGAGTGGAGAAGTAAAGGAAAACAAGGCTCTAATTCCCTCTTTGCTCCTCACTAGCTGTGTACCTTTGGGCGATTTACTTAACCTCTCTCAGTCTTGGTTTCCTCATCTGTACAATGGGAACAGCAATGTCCCCTTCACGGGTGTTTGGAGGATTTGAGAAAACATGCATACAATACTTAGGAAGTAAATGGTAGCTCCAGTGATCAATGAAGCCTCTTTATGGTGAATGAAGAGTTTTAACAACTTGCTCAAAATTACGTAGGGAGTTAGTTAGGAATGGGATTGGAATCTCACATTAGAACCAGCACGAGCAAAGGCATAGCGGTCAGAAATACCGCCTGCGCCTGGAACGGGGATGGCAGAGGAAGGTCTGGGCAGAGAGGGGTGGGGCAACACCAGCCCAAGAAAGCAGGAGAGGAGCTGGGGCTTGAGCTTGGTGTGATGGAAAGGGCCGTAAATTCTAGAGCAGGGTGATGGTGGATGCAAACACATTCTGAGATCCAGTGGCAAAAAGGTGAACGATATAATTAACACAGTAGCCTTTGAATCGGGACTAGGAATACAGTCATTCAGTCACCAAGCTCCGTGGAGAAACATCTACTAAAAAGCACCCAGAGGCTTTTCGTCATTCTCAACCTGTAGTCAGGGAAACAAGGAGACTAAAAAAAGATACCGCCAGAGAAACCTATTTTTTGACAACATCTCTAAAGGAAAGAAGGAAACCAGCTGCGTATTCTGCGACCACGTTCCCATGGTAGTATGTGTCGTTATGTTCCCATGGTAGTATGTGTCGTTCACACCCACACTGCATGGATATAATCGTGTGTGTGTGTGTGTGTGTGTGTGTGTGTGTGTGTGTGTGTGTCTGTGTCTGCATCTGCCAGGTGTGGAGAACCCATCCCTAGTTCACATGGTACCACGGTTGGGAGAGAGAGTATAAGCGCATGGTCCGCCTGTACTATCCCATACGGATGGTGGTTGTTTTTTTTCTCTGAAAACTCCCAAATTCACACTGAAGCCAAAGCTTCTTTTCTGAGCTCCAGACCTAAATCTGACCTGCTTAGCAGACATTTTTTTTTTATTTTGGATCTCACATGAGATCTCAAACCTCACATCCAAATCCAAAATCGTGATTAAGAATATATTCCTTCTTAAACTATTTTAATATAATCTTCAGCATCTTAGTAAAAGACACCATGTCCATCCAGGTGTTCAATCCAAAAATCTGGACATCATTTTTGTTCCTCCTTCTGCCTCACCGAGCCTTATAGTTTTAATATGCCAGATGGAAGCAGCAGTCTTTTTATAACCTCATCTCGGAAGTAACGTATCATCATTTTTGTAGGGTTCTTTCCTTTAGAAGTAAGTCATTAAATCCAGACAATACTCAAGGAAAGGGGGTTCCACATTTGGGGGTGTTCTTAGAGGCTGCTCATAGCATTCCGCCCCTGTCGGGCAGCCTGGCCAGGTTGCTCTGATACCCCCGCAGTGCTCCAGCCTCCCCAAGGGCACCTCTTCTTATGTGTCCACAGCCTAAAGCAGTTGTCAGTGTTGCTTTTAATTCCAGTGCTCGGCTTAGGGCCTACCAATGACCTGCTGATCTGAATTGAATTGCACGCCTCTGTGCTACGGCCAGAGTGTATAAATAGTGCTCTCTACCACCCAGGCCTATAAGTTTGGTACTTATATTTTTTTTCCTATGTGACTTATAGTGTCGGGTCTTATGTCTACGTCTTTGATCCATTTTGAATTAATTTTTGTACATGGGGACAAACTGCAATCATGGATGGACCTTGGGAACATTTTGCGAAGTGAAATAAGTCAAACAGAGAAAGCTAAGAACTATATGATTTAACTCGTATGTGGAATATAAAACTGAAACTTATGTACACACACAGCAGTGTGGTGGTTGCCAGAGGGAGGGGGTGGGGGAAGAGAGCGGTCCTAATAGGAGGTGACAGGAGAAGATTTGACTTTGGGTGGTGGGCACATGGTCCTACATACAGATTTTGTAAATTAGTAATCCACACATGGAACCTATATGTTCGTGTAGACTAATGTCACCCCAATAAAAATAAAAAGATAAAGATACATAGTGCTGACGTTGGGAACGAAACTGAGTTGCTTTTTGAGATTTTAGCTCTTATGGCAAGTGTGCTGTGGAGTGGCACCTCAGAGGTCATTTTGGGTCAATAGAGAAAGCATCAGCTGGAACCTGGAATCTCAAATGCATACCAATGGAAGGTGGTCTGAGCAGTAGTGGGGTAGGCAGTGTGTTATCGTGGAAAGAACTGAGGACGTGGGTCAAATAGACTTGCTTTGGAAGCCAGCCTTAGTTCTAACTCCCCATGGGGCCAAAGGCCATTTGCCTCAGTGTCTGAGACTTACCACTGAAAGAAAATAGTAAAATCTGCCTTTAGTGGTGGTGTCAGAATAAACACAACACCGCACATTCATTTCTCTTTCCTCTCTTCTAAGTAAGAGTCTCAAACTTTAGCATACATAAGAGTCACCTGGGAGATGCAGGCCTGGCCTCACCCCCATCAACCTGCATGTTTAATTAGGGCCACAGGTGGTCCGATGAAGTGATCATACAACCACACATTGGGAAACACTGTCCTGGAGGAATTAGGAACTAGAGAAGAAATGGAAACCAAAGGGTAAGGTCTCAAATGAATAGCAGGGGTCCCTTCCCGGCTACTTGCTTTTCCAAGCGGATGAGGAGGGGTTGGTAGGAGCAGCCAGATCACTAGCAGAGAGGTCAGTCCCAGTGGCCTGAAGCCAGTAAACCACATTTATAGCAAAAGCCTCATTTTTAACTTGAATCAATGTAATCTTGTGTGAGGCCAGATGAGGACACGGAGGGCCACAGAAGCTGTACTTTGCCCACATCTGTAGTTGTTCATTCATTTGTTGATTCTTTGGTTCATTCATTCATGAATTGAGTCGCCTGTCACATGAAGTTACATAAAAGTACAGTACATGTTTTCTGCCCTCAAAGACAGATGTTCAATACGACTGTTCGAATCTCTGCAAAGGACAACAGTACGGAATGAGAGGAAAGGACACACCCGGCAGTACCGACAAGTTGTAGAGCTGCAGGAATTCACATGTGGGTCCATGAAGGTTTACTGGAGCCTTCAGGAAACTGGGCTGGGACTTGAAAGGGGGCTTAAATTTGAACAGATAGAGAGAGGGGAGGGCATTCCAGCTCCCCCCGCCACCTTCGTTAAAAAGTTCTTTTTTATTTATTGTTTTGTGAATTGTTCCATGTCCTTTAGCCTGTTTTTAGATGTGTTCCTAAGTTTTCTTGTTGTTCAAACCAGTACCTTGCACTTCATTGTTGGTGATAATATGCTCTATTTCCTGGAAAAGTTGGACATGCCTGTCTTTCTTCTTTTTGAGGCAATTTTTTTTTTTTTTGTAATTTCACCTGTATATTTTCCCCAATACATTTTAAAGCAAATTTCTGATGTTCTAAAAAAAAAAAAATCTATTAACATGTGTAAAGCATGTGACTTGATTGCGTAATTAGGGAAGAAAATTGCTGCGATACATAGTTTTCCTATTTAAAACATTAACAACTCCTTTCAGGCTCCCTGAGGTGCAGGCCGAGCGCCCTGGAGAGGCGTGTGCAGCCGCACAGCTGTGTGAGGCTGGGATTGTCCCCGAGAAGGAGCACTGCTGGTTATCCAACCTTGGTGACTCAGAGGAGTATTATCATCACAAAACCGGGACGCTTCTGTGTCTAGAAGCTTCTACCCCACAATGGCAACGCTAATTGGCAGGATTAAACTGCAGACCGTTGCCAGGCACCGGAATGAGAAAGTCAGTGTTTCTCCCAGTCTGATTCCCGGCTCAGGTAAAAAGAAAGAAAAGGAGAGACGGGTTCAGTCTGCCTAGTCCTGCAAGTCTCTCTAAATAGCTCCAGTGAATTGCGTGGGGTTCTGTGGAGATGTGTGTTGGAGAGAAAAGTGCTAATATGTGTGAAGCTCTTGTGATGTGCCAAGGGTTTTACATATGTCAATCCTTGAACCTCACACCTGCTCTGAGTTTAAATTATAATATTCTCTACCTGTCTTACCTCTTTCTCTTTAAAACAATTTCATAGGTTGGTGGTCGGCAAACTGTGGCTCCTGAGCCACCTGCGGCTCGCGAGCCGCAGTTTGCCGCTCTCTTGACTGATGAGTTTGCCGACCACTGCTAGACTAAATGTTACCGTGTAGTTGGAAGCTCTGAGGACTAGGCAATTGTGGCATATTGTGTGCAAAGAGGTAAAGGGTAGTATATGACAGTGGTCGGCAAACTCATTAGTCAACAGAGCGGCAAACCGCGGCTCGTGAGCCGCATGTGGCTGGCGAGCCGCAGTTTGCCGACCACTGTCATAGGTACTATCCCCTGAGGACTCCTGGACTGCGAAAGGGCACAGGCTGGGCTGAGGGGCGCCCCCCCCCCCGACTCCCTGAGTGCACAAATGTCATGCAGCGGGCCTCTAATTATTATATAATATGCAATATAAAACTTATTAAATTAAGAACCAAAGGTGAATTAAGTTGCACATTGGCATACAGCAGTCACTGAACTGTTTGATTTTAACATTCTGCCTTTCCTTATCTACCTCGCTGACTAGCACTCACATCAAGCGCAAGGAGACGTGAATACAGACGCACACATCAACATACAGACACCTCTGTCTACATACAAACAGACATAAATATTCTCCAAAACATAGGGATATCTGGGTTTTGTTAAGGAAACAATAGCTGAGGTTCTTCCAGGGAAAAGAATACCCATGATACCTTGCAGCGTGGTAGTGGCAGGGGAGTGCTGGCCCAGCTTGTATTGGCTGGCAAGAGCTAGTTGTTCAATTTTCAGGAATTTTGTGAACCAGCTGTTAGACCCAGCCATTGTTAGAAATTAAATTATAGAAACGCATGATTAAATCAATTATATTGAAATGTCATACTCATCACTTCCTAATTATTTTATTACACTTTTCTATTACTTCCGCTCTTGAGGTAGGAAGTACGATAGAATGGTATGCTATTGTGTGTACATATATCTGCCCAACTGACATTCAGTGACATTGTTTTGGTATCTCGAAATTGGTCACGGGAGTTGCAGCTGCACTACAGAAATCGGTAACTATTACACACCAGGGCATAGTTTTTCCAGGAGAGCTGGGTTTTAAACATTTACCAACACACTATTGGGCAGTATCTATGCAGATGTTGTGATGAATTCCCTAAATAAGGAAACACACCAAGAGTATATCCACTCAACAGAGACTTGCCCAGGAGAGTAGAAATCAGAAAAAAACAAAGTACGTTGGAACATTGGTGAGTGGGAAGAACACTGTCATTCACAGACTCTTGTGTGAGCTTACCGTGATCCTGGAAGGTAGCATCTTTGCCCTCAAGGAAAACCAAGCCTAAGTTCTTGTGGTTAACAGTGCCCAGCTGACGGAAGCCCTGGAGTGTGGCCAAGGTTTTTTTCTAGACTACTTGTGCTTCCTGGGCCTCCATGTGAGTGGCCACACAACATTAGCCTCGCTGGGGAGGTGTGTGAACACATTCACAGCAGGTCACGCCCGGGACGTGGAATCTGGCTGGTTTCTTGAACTCACTCTGTATGACTCCTGACTCAGGCACTTCCAGCCCATTGCCCCAGACCCGTGGTCGGCAAACTGTGGCTCGAGAGCCACATGCGGCTCTTTGGCCCCTTGAGTTTTTAGCAAAGGCCAGCTTAGGAGTACCCTAATTAAGGTAATAACAATGTACCTACCTATATAGTTTAACCCTTTGCACTCGCTAGCTTTTTTCTCGATTCCTTTATTCTACTCGGGATTTAATTTTTTAAATACCCCAGATTTTACAAAGCGCGGCAGTAGAATAAAAAACTGGAGTTTCTTTTCATACAAACTTATTTATTTGGATTTTTTTATATTTCAAATTATTGATACATTCCAAGAGTAATTTTAATCTCTATGCTAACCGTGTCGAGTCGCACTCGACATCCGAGTGCAAAAGGTTAAGTTTAAAAAATTTGGCTCTCAAAAGAAATGTCAATTGTTGTACTGTTGATATTTAGCTCTGTTGACTAATGAGTTTGCCGACCACTGCCCCAGACTGTGCACACCGATTTATTCTGCATGACTGTCACCAAAGGTCTGGTTTGCCTCTGTGGGAATACGATGTGTGGAAATGAGTAAGACAAAATCACTGGGAAAAGGGTCAGACCCAAAATGCAAAATCAGGTATCTCTTCCACCGCCAAGAGAAGGGGCCATAAAGGGAACTTGAGATTTAAAGGTAAATGTGGTCTTTTAGGGGTCGCAAAACTTGGTGAGTTGATATTCATGACAGTAATATAGATAAGATTTCTCTTCGATTTTTGGTTAAAAATTTAAAAAGCAACTCATGTCACTGTAAAAAATTGAAACAGTATTCAAGAGTATAAAGCTAGAAAGGGAGTTGCCTCTTGACACCTGCTTTCTTGGGATATCACACTGTGGTGTAGACCCTTTTAGAACTTTATTTGTGCATATGCACGTAAACACTTATCTACATGATTTGCAAATACTTAGGTAAAAAATTGGATCATATTATCTGTACAAATTGTCTTGTGACTTGCTCTGTTCACAGTATATCTTGGAGAAGATCTAGCCCAAACTTTGAAATTATAATAGAGAATTGTGTAGATGTACCACAATGTATTTAAAGAGCTCCCTATAGAAGAGCTTTGAAGTTTTCTTCAATTATTTGCAAACTAGAGGCCCAGTGCATGGGGGTGGGGGTGGGGATGGGGGTGGGGACAAAGGTCCCTCAGCCCAGCCTGTGCCCTTTCACAATCTGGGACCCTGCATGCACCAGTGGCCATACTTTTCACACAGGTGAAAGGCAGCTTGCTGTTGTATGGGCAGCTACATTATTTTGCCCTGATTATAAAAAGTAGTACATAACATGATCCTTCTGAGGTAGTAGTACCATTTTCCCCATCTTATGGGTAGAAAAACTGAAGCAGAGAGAAGTTAAGTAATTGGCTTTGTCACACAGTTATAAGTGTCAGAATCAGGGCTGGCCACAAAATGTGCAAGCCAGAGTTCATGCATGTCATCGCTGCATCATCCTGGTTTTTCACTGTTAGAGTAGCCTTGCCAGGTTTTAATTTTTAAATCTAAGAGACTGTTCCCAATATATAGGGTAGGGTCCCTAGGCCTGGCCGGCGATCAGGGCCATCTGTGTGGTGACCGGTGGGCAGGGCAATTGGGGGCCCCGCCTTGGCTGGTGGCCTGGCCCCGCCCACTGGCCGGCCCCGCCCCCTGATCGCTGGGGCAGGAGGCAGACACTCAACACAGGAGCTGTCAGGGGGCAGACACTCAACACAGGAGCTACCCCCAGTGGTGGTCAGTGCACGTCATAGCGATCAGTCATTCCGCCATTTGGTCGATTTGCATATTAGGGTTTTATTATATAGGATAAAGTAATCCTATATAATAAAGAGGTAATATGCAAATTAACCCTCAGCCCTCACAAGATGGCTGCCTACGACCAGGCCAGCAGGGGGGTTAGTGAGGGACAACCAAACGACTGAACAGAGGCTGCGTGGGGCGACCAGGCCAGCGGGGGGCAGGGGGAAGCAGTTGGGGGCAACCAGGCCAGCAGGGGGGGCAGTTGGGGGCAACCAGGCCAGCACGGGGGGGGGGGGCAGTTAGGGGCGACCAGGCCAGCAGAAGGGAGCAGTTGGGGCCAACCAGGCTGGCAGGAAGGGCAGTAAGAGGCGACCAGGCTGGCGGGAGGGGCAGTTAGGGGCAACCAGCCTGGCTGGGGGGGTGCAGTTGGGGGTGACCAGGCCGGCAGGGGGGCATCTGGGGGCAATTAGGCTCGGGGGGCAGTGAGGGGCAACTAGGCTGGTGGGGGGGGCAGTTGGGGGCGACCAGGCTGGCAGAGGGGGGCAGTTGGGGGCAACCAGGCCAGCAGGGGGGCAGTAAGGGGTGACCAGGCTGGCGGGGTGGGGGGGCAGTTAGGAGTGACCAGGCTGGCAGGGAGGGGCGGTTAGGGGTGACCAGGCCAGCAGAGGGGGCAGTTAGGGACGATCAGGCCAGCACGTAGAGGCAGTGAGGAGCGATCAGGCCTGCAGTGGGGAGCAGTTAGGGGTGACCAGACAGGCAGGCAGGTGAGCGATTAGGAACCAGCGGTCCAGGATTGTGAGAGGGATGTCTGTCTGCCGGTTTAGGCCTGCTCCCAGGCAATCGGACATCCCCCAAGGGGTCCTGGATTGGAGAGGGTGCAGGCTGGGCTGAGGGGACCCCCTCCCCGTGCACAAATTTTGTGCACCGGGACTCTAGTATAGTAAATAAGCATCCATATAAACATGCTCCTGTACAGTTATTTCTGTAGGATAACTATCAAGGAGTAAAATTATAGGGTAAAAATGTGTGTGCATTTACAATTTTGATAACTTTTATCAAATTGCCCTTTACCTACTTATATTCAACATTATTTTAAATATCTATTTCTATCCTCTTTCTTACAGGCATTTAATATGAACAATCTTAAATTTTTGCCCATCTCAGATGAAAACTTGTGTTTTGTTCTTATTTTGCAATTATTTGACATTGTTTACTTCTCTTTTTTTGTATTTCTTCTTTGAATTGCTTATTAATGCCCTTTGCTCATTATCCAATTCATTTATTTAACTGATTTACATGATGTCTTTATATAGAACTTTTTATATCCTTATATATTAGGAATTTACTATATCACGATGTGCTACAAATATTTTCTCTATTCCATTTATCTTTTAACTTTGTTAATGTTATATTTTTGGTCATATTAATATTTTTCATTATTTTATAGATAAATCTAATATGTTCCTTCATAGCTTCTGGGTTTGGGGATCTTCTTTTGGATATTTTTAGATGCTGATAAGATCATCGAAAGCCTCAAGGACGACAAAAAAAAAAAAAAAAGGTCTTGAGAGTTTGACTGATCAATGTCATAAAATGATAGCCAGTACTTACCTAATACTTCACTAGATATTCTGTTAGGTATGGAAGCAAAACAAATAGTTGTTTTCCAATAAGATCAATAGATGCTCTTTATAGATCAAGGAAAAAACTGCAGAGTAGAAAACTGCATTGAGCCTTCTGTACACTGCAAACATGCAGTGGAGGAGTGAGAGACAAACAGGAAACTGAAAGGGTGTCTTGACATGTATATTTCATCTGCTCTGCAGCCAAATTTTTGCCCTGGCTCAGACTGTCCTTATCCGCCGTGTGAAAAGAATAGAAAGGGAATTAGAAATCGGTTAAGTGCTCTATGTTTGAAAAGTAACCACTGCTTTCCAGCTCAGGCTTATCCCAGCTTGCTCTTTCTACACGTGTTTTGGGAAATGTATATAACATTGCTCCAAAGGGACCAAAGTGTGACCTGGTTTATGTTTTAAGTTCTCTAAATGGAAACAAACAATAATGTTATTTTTGGAAGGAATTAGTTATTCTCTCCGAAATTTAGGGTGTATTCATTGGTTCTCTAAGGCATTTTGCCTTCACTTAAAATATTAAAATCCTTTTGCTCTGAGATAGTGTTTTTGTTTTTTAACTTTAAATGTCATCAGTGACCAATGGAACTGTGAATGTCCAAACAATTATTAAATACTAGAGGCCCAGTGCACGAAATTCATGCACTGGGGGGGTGGGGGGAATCCCTCAGCCCAGCCTGTGCCCTCTTGCAGTCCGGGACCCCTTGGGGGATGTCTGCCTAAGCCAGCAGTAGGACATCCCTCTCGCAGTCCAGGAACCCTCGCTCCTTACTGCTTGCCTGCTCGCTGTTCCTTACCACTTGGCTCACTGCTCCTTAGTGCTGCGGCGGAGTCGGGAGAGGCTCCTTCCACTGCCACTATGCTCACCAGCCATGAACCCAACTTCTGGCTGAGGGGAGCTCCCCCTGTGGGAGCACACTGACCACCAGGGGGCAGCTCCTGCATTGAGTGTCTGGCCCCTGGTGGTCAGTATGCATCATAGCGACTGGTTGTACTGGTCATTCTGCCCTAATGATCACTTAGGCTTTTATTATATAGATCATTCCTCAACCAGAGAACTCAAATTTAATTACTTAAAATACTTTGTGTTTTACATAGGATTCCCAGTACATGGATGTGTAATTGCTTGAAATATCTCATAATAAAATGAGACAAAAGGAAAGAAAAAGACTTTCATTTTTAGCATTTTAGGATTCCATCTATAAGAATTAGAATTATAGTGTATAGCAAAAAAAAAAAAAAAAAAAAAAGCTCAGGTAAAACTGTGAAACCAGTTACTATGGAGAGTATTGAGTATAAGAGAAAGGAACATTGCAGGAGGCACGTTGCACAGTAAGATGCAGATTAAGATAACTGGAAGGGAGGCAGCAAACAATACTGTGTTCTCAGCTGTCTGTATGCCATTGTCCAGCAAATGGGCAATGGAGAAAGTGAACTTACTATCTAACACCCAGAATAAATATGACCTCATGGGCATTCCTGAGAGTTGATGTGGGGATTTCTTGAGGACAGAATACGGGAATGAAAGAATAGACTTTGTCTTTCAAAAATGATACTATTAGGAAGATAAATGCATGAGTATAAATTTAAAACTCAGAACAGTGCTATGGTGGAGAACATCTGGGTATAGACAAGAGAGGTGGGCGTTATGTGAACCTTCCTAACTTACTGAGTGACTTCAACTGTTTGACTATTACTCTAAGTCTCCATCAGCCCAAGACACAGGGTAAGTCACAGATGCCACCTAAAGTTTTGATGGAGAGGCGACCTGTTGGGGGCTGTATTTGAAGAAGACAAATTGTATCAGGGTGAAGATTATTCTGTGATTTAGGAGAGCAGCAGTGGAAGTCTGAGAAGCTCTGAGTACATATTGCATGCCAGGCAGGCTACGCAGTAAGCCCTGCAGATGCAAGGTGTGAGACAACAAAAGTGTCCCCCAAACTGGGAAACAATGTGTAGGAAGGAACGGTTTGTTCTGATGGGGGTTGGTGGAAGGGGAGCTGCAGAGATTTGATATCTGAGCGAGGCCTTGGAGGAATGAAAAAATGTTACGGACCTGGGAGAGGTGGGAGGCACAGCCAGTCCAGGCAGAGGGAGCAGCCTGGATAAAGGCGCAGCAGCACGAACGAACGTGTCAGCACGTAGGTGCCTCCTTGTTCTGGAAAGAGTGACTAGCTCCAGGTGTGAGCACAGGGCGTTGGGCTGGAGGCATGGCCGGCTGGAGAGAGGCTGCCTGGCTGTGAGGTCTTGGCAGTCCTTCTGGCAGCAGTGGGGAGCCTTGGGTTTCCAGCGAGGCTGAGGCCGATCAGACTTAGGTGAGTCTGCAAAGACCAATCCCAGCAGCCGTGCAGAGAGGACAGGGCGTGCCGAGGTCACGGCAGGCAGGTCAGTTGGGAGCCCGTTGCTTGTAGATGAGTGCGTGTAAGTTCCTCCAGTCGTAAGGCAGAGGCCGTGGAAATGGGAAACAGGAAACAGATGGAAGAAATAAAACTCGGTGACTAGTTGGAGAGGGAACATGAAAGTTTCTGACCCATTGGGTGACCTGTGATGTCATTAACGGGGAGGCAGAAATGGAGGAGGGGGAACTGAGGAGGCAGGGATGAATCTGGCTTGGGACATAATGAAGTTCCAGTTATCTATTGCAGTATAATAACCCCAAATTTGCGGCAAACAATAACCATCTTATTATGCAGTGATTGGGGCTCATCGCTGCTCCCCAGTCTGGAGCCTCCCCTGGAAAGACTGGGGATGGCTCAAATGGCTGGAACTGGAAGAGCTGGGGCTGCAGGACCCAAGTCTAGGACGACCTTTTCATTCCTGTATCTGGCACGTGGTGAAGAAGCCTGGGAGGCAGGGCTCGGCCAGGACTGTGGCTCCCGATGCCCACATGTGGCCTTCCCTGCACGGCAGCCTCAGAGAAGTCTGACTTCGCACGTGGGGGCTTCGGGTACCGGTGAACAGTGGCCTCACTGTGGAAGTCTGGTGTCATCACTTCAACCTTGTCTATTGGTCTAAGCCAGTGGTCGGCAAACTCATTAGTCAACAGAGCCAAATATCAACAGTACAACGATTGCAATTTCTTTTGAGAGCCACATTTTTTAAACTTAAACTTCTTCGAACGCCACTTCTTCAAAATAGACTCGCCCAGGCTGGAGTATTTTGTGTAAGAGCCACACTCAAGGGGCCAAAGAGCCGCATGTGGCTCGCGAGCCGCAGTTTGCCGACCACGGGTCTAAGCAGTCACAAGCTCACCCAGGTGCAAGGGGAGCGGACACAGACTCTTCTGTCACTAGGCGGAGGGTCACAAAGTTTCAGGCCATGCTTTAAAGCCACCACCACGAGTTGGAGTAAAAACAAGAGGACAAATCTGAGACACGAATAGACTCCACAGACCTCAGCAACTGATGGATATTCGGTTAAGGGGGAAGGAAGCCTCAAAGGCGACTATGGGCATTCATAGTTCCCACATTCTGATATTATTACTGGGATAAGAAGGCAGACCTGGAGTTGGACAGCCTGGGTTGGAATACCAGCTCCATTTATATTGGCAGTTTGACCACAGGCAACTGTGCCCCATTTTTCCTTCCCTGTGATCCCATTTTAAGGGTGATAACAATAGTAACCTACTTCAAAGGGTTGGTGAGGATTCTAGGTAAGACATGTGACGTTTATAGAACAGTACCAAGCACACAGCACCTTCAGTACGTGCTCGCGGCCATTATTGTTTACGAAGCATTCCACGTCTATTGTCTCATTCATTCCTTTCACTCACACCGTGATGTAGCTGTCTGTGTTATCATCATTTAACAGATGAAGGAACATGACCCTGAGAGGTGAACTAACATTGTCAAGGTCACACAACTGGAAAGTGACAGAGCTGGAACTTGGAGACCTGCTTTCCTGCTTCCCTGGGCGTGGCTCTTCCCACGGCAGCCCAGCTGCTCCAGCGGGAGCCTGCTCGGGCCCACTCCCGCGCCCACCCACACTGCGGGATTAGCCGCCTGGCACGGCTACTGTGTTTCTGGCATTGATGTCGTCCTCCTGGGAGACGCCACCACGGCTGCATCGGCCCTCACCCACCACCGGCATGTCTGAAATTTACTAGAAGCAAGAAGCAGACAACTGTGACAGCAGGTGTGATTCCTGTGGGTACCCGCCTCCCCGCCTGCAGTCTGCAGACTGGTGCATTTGCTCTGGTGTGGGGGTGGGTTGGTGGGGAATAGATAGCCCTTTCCCCCAAGCCAGCGAGAACCCAGGCCTGGACACATCACTGTATTGTGGGCTCTCTCAGGATCCAGCACCAGAACAGATGCCAGGCCCAGATGTTCCTGCCCCTTCTTACCTGGCTGGAGGGAGAGGCCCAGGTGGCTGGGGAGGGGGGGCGGGGGAAGAGGTAAATGCTGAATAAAGACAGGCCTGCTTTTTTGCCTAAAAATCCAGCACAAGCCTGCACCTTGGTGAAGGCTGTCTGCCCCCAGTGGTGGTCCCCGCAGGGCCGGGCCTCTCACACTGAGGGTGCTCTGGCCGAGCTTAGTACTTTTCCCAGTCTCAACCCACCCCATCTTCCTAGTGGGGACTGGAAGTCAAACAAGGAAGTCTTCAGAACAGTGGCAGGTTTTCTCTTCCTACTTGCACAGCCTAAGACACTGGCACATCTGTGAGAAAATGCACCCACCAACCCATCAGAGACCCTGCGACTGCCTGGAGAATAACAATGTCCGCTGCTGTCTGCGAAAGGTCACCCTCAGGGCCCGGAGGAATTTTTCCTGAGTCACAAAGGAGGCACAGATCAAATGCCTGTCATAACACCCTTCAGAAAACAAGGCGCAACCAGAAGTTCCCATTCATCTCAGGAATCTTTGAAAATCCTGCCTTGGGTGGAGTGACATTTGGTAACAATAAAAACAGTTCCCTTGGCGGGTGGCCCTGGGTAGGGCCAAGGCTGCCGGGTAGACTGCCCCCTCCAGGGATTGTGTCTCCCGCCCCTCTCAAGCTCTCAGGAAGTTTCCAAGAATGTCAGGAACCCTGTCTGGCCTAGGTGGGTCCCAGCCCACCTGCCTACCCAGGCTTCCTCTCCGCCCACATGGCAAGGGAAGGGGCCTTAGGAACAGCACTTTCGTCTTCTAAAGGCCAGTGGGGCTGCTTCACCTTCTCCCACAGTGTAAGCCCGGGGCGGGGAACGTTCGAGGGCCTTATCTGGCCCACGAGATCATTTGGTCTGGCCCTTCCAAGGCATGAGGGGTGAATTCATTAGATGCTTGACCAAATACAGCAGGCTAATTTTTACGTGGATAATTTTGTATGGCCCGCGAATGATGTTATACATACCCAAGTGGCCCTTGGCAGGAAAAGGGTTCCCCACCCCTGGTGAAGCTGACCAGGGTCGGTTCAGGAAGAGTCACCAGGCAGAACTACTCACCGATGTGTGTTTCCAACAAGTTATTTAGGCTCCCACCCCATTCAGATCCTGAGGGGTGGAATCCTGGACGGCAAAGCCAAAAAAATCTCATCGGCTATGCAGCAGCGGGTCTGGGTTAGCAAACCTGCTGCTCTTCTTTCATTTTCTTTTTATTACAACAACTAATATATGTAATGTACTTTCAAAGGCATATGCAACGTACTTTTTATAATTAACATCTCGCAATTTTTCTACCACCTCTATGAGAATGGTGTGCAATTTTGCCTTCTTTCCTTCTTCCTCATCTGAAAATGTGATTTTGACTTTTTTGGGGTATAGCTGGCAGCACTAAAATAGAATGTAGGACTAACATAGGAGAGAATTCCTGGTTTTGTACTGTGTGAATTTACTGGCAATAATGGTAGAAGCAAGATGAAGAAAGAAACATCTCCCTAGACCATTTTGAGGTGGGGTGCCCTTCATTGCTGAATTCCTTGAACAACTCTAATAACTTTGGTGTGATTGGTGTGATGAGAAATGTCAGCATGACATTCATTTACAAACTACTCTGTGGCCTAGGAAGGAAATTTTTAATATTTATACATATATTATGAAAATATATTTTATAGTTACATATGCTATTTATAAATAATATTAAGTATACAACATGAAAAATATAAATATACTAGTAGCCCTGCACACGAATCCGTGCGCCAGTAGCTCACCAGTAGCTTTCCGCCTGCTGCCCTGCCCTCCTGTAGCTCCTCCCGGCCTCCCCCCCTCCCCCCGCTCCATAGCTTGCTAGCCTGTCCCCTCCTGTAGCTCTCCACCCCACCCTCCTGCTGATCCATGATCCAGTCGTTATGCAGTCGGTCGTTACGCCTTGGGGTGTAAGGGATAATTAGTTTATTCCTCTCTTATTATTATATAGGATGTTACAAAATAAAAGCATTTGGTAATGTTCTTTTTCCTCCCTTCAAAACACTGTTTCCCTGTAACCGAGGAATTGGCCTACTTATTTAAACTATTTTTAATGTTTATTAAATTGTTATAGGGTCATGACTTCAAAGATGAGATAATGAAACCACACATCTGTCTGTTGCTTTATACATTGTAAAGCAACTTCAAATGAGTTTCCTTCTCCAATTTGATCCTTAAGATCGATCACCTGTGGATTAGAGCTGACTATGATTGTTCTTCCTTCATGGATTGGAAAACTGATGTTTATAGAGATGAGATGACCTGCTTTGGGGATAGAAACTAGGTTTTTCAGTATTTGGTTCAGTATGTGGTCCAAGCTGCCTTCCTAGAGATTTTTTTTTTTTTTTTTTTTTTTTTAGCTTCCTGAGAGGGGATTACTGTTAGGTATATGAGTCAAAATGTCTGTAAGTCTAGGATCATTTCACTTCAGACAGACCCAGGCCTATACACACTGCCCACACGAATTCTTGAACGTTTTGTCTGTTTCGATTATATTTTACTTTTCGGCGAGCTGAGAATGTAAGTGCTTGTTATGAGAGGATTATTACTCTGTGGCCTGGTGTGGTGGTTGAAGTTCCTTGTGGCCAGGGGTGCTCCATGGGCATCAAGTCCGCAGCTCAGAGGTGACAAGGAACACGAGTGGCTGGACAGCTCCTGGGGAAGCTGGGGCTTGGCGCTCAGAGGACTCAAGGTTTCCAAGCAGGTCTGAGGACAGTGGCGCTAGACTTGATTGAGCCGCCTACTGGAGTAGCGTGGGAATCAGTATTCCCAGACAAGGCTAAGAGGCATCAGAGAAGGGTGTGACATGGTTAGGAAAGCACCCCAAGCTCACTCCAGGTGCTCTCCTGACCAGGTCATGTAGGAGACAAAGGGGGTGATAGAAAGAGGTGGAACCCACTTCAGTGGGAAAGTCTCTTCCTTGTGGGTCCCGACCCGGGTGGGAGGCCATTGTGTGTCAGGAAGCAGGTGTGAGGAAACAGAGACTTTCGTAGAGGATGCACACTTGGGCCTAAGGTGTGAATCTGACAGCAGGGATAGTCGATTTGTTGAGCCCTGTATTTAAAATGTTTCTGAACTACAATATCTTTAGAAGGCGCCAGGTTTCCATAGTGTGTTCTACTAGTAGGTCCAAGCACCGCCTATAGTCTTTCCCTTCAAAACAACAGTATTGAGATATAATTCACATGCAATAAAAATTCACCATTTTAAAGTGTAGAGTTCAGTGGTTTTTATTACAAGGTTGTGCATTCATCGCCATTAATTGCAGAACATTTTCATCACCTCAGAAAGAAACCTTGTGCCCATTAGCAGTTGTATTCCCATTCCCCATCTCCTGTCTCCAGGCGCCAGCCACCACTAATCTACTTTTGGATTTGCCTATTTTGGACATTTTCCGTAAATGGAATTAATACAACTCTGACCTGTTGTGTCTGGCTTCTTTCACTTAGCTTATGTTTTCAACATTTGTTCATGTATAGCATATATCCATACTTCCTCTTTATGCCTGAATAACATTCCTTTGTATGGATATACTGCCATTCATTCATTCATTCATTCATAAGTTGATGGACATTTGGGTTGTTTCTACCTTTTGCCTATTATAAATAATGCTCCTATGAGCCTTTGTGTACAAGTTCTATAGTACAAGTTTTTATTTGGACATATATTTTCCATTTTCTTGGATATCTACCTGTGAGTAGGATTGCTGGGTCATATGGTAACTCTATGGTTAACTTTACCTTTTGAAGAACTGCAAAAACGGTTTTTAAAGTAGCTGCACCATTTTTATAATCCTACCAGCAATGAATGAGGGTTCCAATAACACTCTTGTCTTCCTTTTGATTTTGCCATCCTAGGGGTTGTAATGTGGTATTTCATTGTGGGTTTGATTTGCATCTCCCTAATGACCCATGATGTTGAGAATCTTTTTGTGTGTCTATTAGCCATTTGTATACGTTCCTTGAAGAAATGTTTATTCAAATCCTTTTGTCCATTTTTTCAGTTGCATATTTTTATGCTGTATAATATGTTTTATTTTGAAATTAAATTTATTGAGGCAACATTAGTTAATAACATATAAGTTTCAGTTGTACAGTTCTATAGTACATCTGTATATTGTATTGTGTGCTCACTACCCAAGTCTAGTCCCCTTCTATCACCATATATTTGATCTCTTTTGCCCTCTTCATCCTCCTCCCATCCCCCTTCCCCTCTGGTGACGACCATACTATTGTCTGTGTCTGTGTTTGTTCGTTGCTTTCTGTTTTATACCCCACATATGAGCGAAATCATATGGTTCTTGTACTGACTTATTTCACTTAACATTGTTCTCTCAAGATCCATGCCTGTTGTTGCAAACAGCAATATTTCTCTTTTTTTTTTATGACTGAATAGTATTCTGTTGTACTATGTATCACCTCTTCTTTATCCAGTCATCTGTTGAAGGACATTTAGGTTGTTTCTATGTCTTGGCCATTGTGAATAATGCTGCAATGAACATACCTTACTAATGAGTATTTTCAAATTTTTCGGTTAGATAAGGGATTGCTGTGTCATATGGTAGCTCTATTCTTAATTTTTAAGGAACCTCCATATTTTTTTCCATAGAGGCGGCACCAATTTACATTCCCACCAGCCATGTATGAAGGTTCCTTTTTCTCCACATCCTCGCCAACTTGTTATTTCTTGTCTTATTAATAACTAGAGGGTCCAGTGCACAGGATTCGTGCACTGGTGGGGGATGTGGCCTGCGGGGATCGGCCTGCTGTGGGAGTAGCCGCTCATCAAGGTCAGCAGAGCAGCACTCCCACTGTGGGAGCACACTGACCACTAGGGGGGCAGCTCCTGCATTGAGCATCTGCCCCTGGTGGTCAGTGCGTGTCATAGCGACTGGTCGACCAGTCATTCTGCCCGGTTCGCCGATTAGTCGCTGAGCTTTTATTATATAGGATAGCCTTTCTAACAGGTGTTAAGTGGTATCTCATTGTGCTTTTGATTTGCATTTCCCTTATAGCTAGTGAAATCAAGCATCTTTTCATATATCTGTATGTCTTCTTGGGAAAAATACCTATTCAGGTAATCTGAATTGGGCATTTTTTTATTGTTCAGTTTATGAGATGTTGATATGTTTTGGATACAAGTCTATTGCATGTTTGTATATATCTTCTCCATTGGTTTGACTTTTCACTTTTTTTATCTACAGTATTCTCTGAAGCACAAGCTTTTAATATTGATGAAGTCCAACTTATCTATGTTTTCTTTTGTTTCTTGTGTTTTGGGTGTCATATCTAAGAAACCATTACCTAGTCCAAGGTGATAAAAATTTACACTTAAGTTTTATTTGAACGACTTTTATGGTTTTCACGCTTTACATTTAGGCCCATTTTGAATTAATTTTTGTAAGATGTAAAGTAGAGGTCCAACTTTATTCTTTTGCATGTGGTTACCTCGTTGTCCAGCACCGTTGTTGAAAAGACCATTCTTTCCCCATTGAATTTTCTTGGCACCTTTGTTGAAAATCAATTGACCATGGTTGTATGAGTTTACTTCTGGACTCTTAATTCTATTCCATTGATCTATATGTTTATTCTTATGCCAGTACCACATTGTTTTATTGTAGCTTTGCAGTACGTTTTGAAATTGGGAATTGTGCGTCCTCCAACTTTTTTTTTTTCTTTGTTTGGTTATTCTGGGATTCTTGCATTTCCATATGAATTTTAGGATCAGCTTTCATATCTACAAAAAAGGTACCTGGGATTTTTATAGGTGTTGTGTTGACTCTAAATCAGTTTGGGGAGTGTTGTTATTTTAACAATATTAATTATTCTAATACATGAATGTGTAAAGGCTTTCCATTTATTTATATTTAGATAATCTTTATTATCTTTTAACAACATTTTGTAGTTTTCAGTGTAAAATTATTATACCTTTTTGTTAAATTTATTTTTAAGTATTTTACTCTTTTTTTTGAGAGTAGAATAGGAATAGGGCTAGTTAAAACACCACAAAGCTCACTATTCTCCCAGAGATTCAGCCTTTTTTAAAAAAATGTGATTTTATTGATTTCAGAGAAAGGAAGGGAAATTTTTTTCCTGAGAAACCTCCATGATGAGAAAGAATCATGGATTGGCTGCCTCCGGCATGCACCTGGTCAGGGCACAATCCTGGCATGTGCCCTGACCCGGAATCGAACCATGTCTTCCTGGTTCATAGGTCAGCACTCAACCACTGAGCCACACCAGGTAGACAGAATTTTGACTATAGGCCGACTCTTAAAAAACCTTCTTGTCCAACTCCAAACACATAAAAAAAACATAAGCTGCTGCTGCTATCAAGAAACAAAAGGGAGCAAACAAAAGCACCTTAAAAATGAAATTGTTTTTAATAGAACTTAACCAGAGATTTAAATTCTGTGAGAGCTACAGTTAAGATTCTGGCCATGAAAATTGCATTAGGTCATACATTTCTTCAAATCATTTGCTTATGATTGTGAAACAAAGAGCTAAGAACCCTGGGGAACATTTTTGGGTGTCTCTCTCTAGTGCAAAGTTGACTAGAGAATGAGGAAATCATGTGACCTAGAAGGTTACTTAGGAGTAAACATTAGGCATCCTCAATCTACAAAATGAAAGAAGACAGTTTACAGCATCATTTGAAGAAAATTTTATACTGAAGAAATTCAGTCTCTTCGGTGTGGTGATCCATCTTTGACTTTGGTGGGCATGTAGCAGCACTTGGCTCTCTACCTTCCTGGCTGAAATATTGTAGATCATCTTGATATAATTTATCAACTCCAGGCATTCTCTCCATAAGGCTTAATCCATTAGAAATGAATTTGTGTGGTGGAAAGTCTTTTTTTCTCATTTTTTAACATTTTGATTTATAATATGCCATTTACTGGGGCCATGTTTCTGGAGAACAGTGATTCTCACTAATGACTACATGCAACCTATCCTTACATCATGACTATAAATACCCAACAAAATATCCTATTACCAATACATGTATTTTTTTGTTTGACACATTAGCAATCAGCCTTGCAAATTTGCTCTTTCAAAAAAAACAAACGAACACAACTTTTGTTGCATAGTAGATTGAACCAATAGTTTCCAGATTTTGTGACTTCATGGATCAGGAAACTTATGAAAAATTTTTTGGAAACTGACAGAGAGTTGTCAAATATTTTCTTTTGCCAAATAAATACACTACAAGGAAAAAATGCCCTGAAATCTAAAATCAGAATCATTTCACAAAAGAACATTCTTTTTAGGTTAATACTTAATTTAATCAATGTGATTTTCTGATTTGTCTTGTTTTCTACTTACATCCTACAGTTTTTGTTCGGGTCCAATATTGATCTCTTATATGTCATCTTTTAGTGGTTATTTCAAAGAAGATTTGTGAGTAACTAACTCTCCTAGTCATGGAGACAGAGTAGCATAATAATGAAAACCACAGAATCTGGAGCAAAATGCTTGTGCTTGAATCTCAGTTTGGCCATTTACTAGCTATGTGGCCATTGGCAAGTTCCTTAACCTCCCTGTATCTTAGTTTCATAATATTTAATATGGCAATATTAATAGTATCTACCTCAGAGGGTTGTTGTGGGGGTTAACACTGTGAGTTAAAATGCACAAAGCATTAGAACAGTGCCTTGTAAAATTGTATTATATAAGCACTTGCTGTTATTGTTAATCTATGTATGTCTGAAAAATGTTCATATTTTGTTTTCATTCTTGAATTATAGCTCAGTTAAGCATGAAATTCTATGTTGACCATTTTTGCCTTCAGCATTTTCAAGATATCACTCCACTACCTTCTTGCATCTACTGTTTAGAAGCCTGCTCCCATTACGATTGACTTTCCTTTCTAAGTCAGAATCTCCTCTCTGATTTGCTTTTAAGGTTTTTCTCTTTACATTTGATGAGCTGTGGCTTTACTCTTGTGTGTCCATGTGTGAATTGAATTTCATTTTTCAAAATTCAATCATTGTGTACTTTATGATTAGGTTCTACTGCAAGTGATTTAAAAAACTCTCTAAACCAGAGTGGTTTATACAAGATAGAAGTTTCTTTCTCACATAAATTAGGCAATCCAGGTGGCATTTAATGACATCAGGGGCTCAGGGACCGTTCTATCTTATCGTTCTACCACTCCCAGCACGGAGAGTCTCCACCCAAAGGACAGTATCTGTATTCCAGCTACTAGGAAAGGGAAAGTACAGAGAAGGGCTACCTCCTCCCTTGAAGGACATTTCTGGACGTTGCACATGCTGCTCTAGTTATATCCCATAAAACACTCATTTGGTCAAGCCAGCTACAAGGGAACCAGGAAACACTGTTTTCATTTGGGCAGCCAATTCCCAGTTAAAAATGGGTGATTCTATTAATAAGGTAGAGGGGGAGATTTGTTATTGGCAACCAGTAGTAATCTCTATTAGAGCTATTTTTATTTCAAATTTCTCTCCCTCATGGTCCTTCTAGTATATCCTCTGGAACTCTTAATAATAGGCTATTGTTTGTGTCTCTTCTTTTTAGGATTTCTTTCTATCTTTTTCTGTTGTAGTCTGTGAGATTTCTTCAGTTCTATCTTCCAGTTTACTGTGTGTGGTGTGTTTTTTTTCCTTAAGCTACTGAGTTAAGTTTGTTTTAAATGACATTTTATCCCTAGAATTTCTATAACCTCCCTTCCCCCACACGCCAATATGGCTATTAGTATGGTATTTTGGCTTTTCTACATAGTTTTTATTCTTTTATGTCTTGAATCATTTTATGCTTAATTATCTATAATTATGTTCTATTGTCTGTAATTCGTGGGGCATGAATTCTGCTAACTCCCTCCCCTAAAAGTTTTCCTTCTTGCAGATATACCCATCTCAGATCATGGGTATTTCTTTCCATGGTGGCTCATGTATCCAGGATTGTAAAGTGTTAGAATGGGGCAGTTTCATATTAATCTCTACCAGGGTCCTTCAGGTTTCCCTGGTTCAAACCAGTTTTTTATTGCTTTCTTGGTTTGGGAACTGGCACTGCTCATGGAGGTACATTTGACTCCCACTCCTGTGTGCCATCTGCGTGGTGATCAGTCCACTTCCTCCCCTAATTCTCGGGCTAATGGGAGGAGCTATCTAGAGTCCTTTTCACCGCAGGAGAGTCCTTTTAGCATCCTGGCTCTGTGCTTAGCTCAAACTCCACGGCACATGGGCCTCAAGTCCCCCTTGCAGCTCAGCTATTAAAATTCCTGCCACCAAGTTCAACTTCTGATTCCACTTCTTCAGTTGCCTATTTAGCCTCACCTCTTGCTCACCACTGTCGTGTTCTGTTTCTGGCACCTGAGTATTTCAATTTCTTGTTTTAGTGCCTAGTTGTACATTTCAAATGTTTTTGTTATGTTTTAATGGACATTTATCTGTGTTAGAAATGACGGGTGCTTCCCAAATCAACTTAGTTCGTTATAAATAAGAAGTCTAACAAAGAGTATCTTAAATCCCCCAAAGCAGTAAAATTATAATCTCTCAATAAAAGCATTGAAATTTTTTTCCTGATGCTTCTTACATGGGCCTTGGTGTGTGTGTGTGTGTGTGTGTGTGTGTGTGTGTGTGTGTGTGTGTGTTTCATTTGTCCTGTTGGTTGGCATTTGGAAATAAATGGACTGGGCATTGAGAAGCCAAAGTTCCGGTCCTCGCTTTAGTGCTCGCTAACTGCCAACATAGGGAAACCATGGAAGGTCTCTGAGCCTATAATTAACCATAAAATTGGGATATAAGTATTTTCTCTGCTCATAGCATTATTATATGGATCACATGAGATAATGGATTTGAAAATGCTTTCAAGCTTAAAACATACAACCGTATGGTATTAGTAATAGCAATGTTATTAACACATTCATTAAGGTAGTCTTAAAATATTAAAATATATGAAAGTTCATGTTTTTTTGTTTGGTTTGGCAAGCTGGAAAAAAAATCCTGTATCTTGGTAAGGGCTTTTTATTCTACTAAAATACCTAATAAGGGAATTACTTGGAAAACATTTTTCTTGTGAAATTTAAGAGTACTATCTGTACTGACAGGCTGTTATAACTTTAATAGGCTATGAAATTCATCGTAGAGAGATACACCCTTATCAGTTAAAAAAGACACTTGAACCTGGAAATCATCATTGCATCTTGTTATTATGTGTTTTCTCAAACTATGGATACTGAAAGTTCTATTACTGTTTTGTGAGGGACCATAAATATTTCTCTAATGCAGAAAAGATGTCCTCTTATTTGAAAATGTTGAGAACCACCAACCTAGCCTATGGTAGTGGTCCACTAACTAAGCTATTTGGCTCCAGATCCTCTATTTCTTACTAAAACATATTCTCTAAGAAAGAGGAATGTGTTACCCTGGCCAGTTTTCTCAATGGTTAGAGCATCAGCCTGAGGACCAAAGGGTCATGTGTTCGATTCCCGGTCAAGGGCACGTACCTGGGTTGCAGGTTTCAATATCCGGGCCCGGTCAGGGTATGTGGGAGGCATCCAGTTGATCTGTCTCTCTCACATTGATGCTTCTATCTCTTTCTCTCTCTCCCCCCTCCACCCCTCTCTTCCACTCTCTCTAAAAAAAAAATAATATATATATATCAATGGAAAAAATATCCTCAGATGAGGATTTAAAAAAAGACTGTGTCAATTCTCAGTGATGTTTGTCAGTCAACGGTGAGGCTTTATTGCAGAGAATTTATTTACTAATATTTAAGTATGTAGTTTTCAAATGAGTTACTTAAAAGGAAATTAGAAATTGACTCAAATGGCAGACAGTTATACACATCTGCTTATAAAAATACATATATAAAATAGAGAATAAAATAGAGTTTAATAGCATTGAAAAACAGGGAAACTTACTATCAAAATAAACACATTTTTAATAAATTTAAAAAGCTATTACCAGAGAACAAAGGTGTGGAGGAACAAAACTAAATGAAACGAAATCTGACACGTGTGTAACATGTGTAGCGGTGACTGCCGTGGAGGTAGGTCTTACAGAACTCTGCTGAGAGTCCGTGGATATTAGGAAGGAGAAGGGCCCCGGGGACACTGATCAGTTTGGGAAATTAGGGAACCGCATGTGGAGCAGCACACCCGTTTTCCCTGCCCCGTTCTGCGGTGCTCAGCGATGGGCAGCTGTGGTGCTGATCGAATCAGACACTGGGTCTGAAAAAGCAAGGCAGTGCCCGAGCAGCTACTGACCCCCAGGAGGATCACAGAGCCTCTCAGACAAATCCTCCTCAGATCCTGTCTGACTACATATCCCAACCCTGTCCCAAAGTCAGGCTGTGATGGACAGAAACAGCTTCCGCTGATAAGGATCTGGAAATCTCATAATCAAAGAAGAGTATACAACCAAGAAGCACCAAACGTTTAAGTAAGAAGTACAATACTAGGAAAGTGAGGCGTGGCACTAAAGACTATAATAGTATTCTAAGGCAGTGGTCGGCAAACTGCGGCTCGCGAGCCACATGCGGCTCTTTGGCCCCTTGAGTGTGACTCTTCCACAAAATACCACGGCCTGGGCAAGTCTATTTTGAAGAATTGGCGTTAGAAGAAGTTTAAGTTTAAAAAATGTGGCTCTCAAAAGAAATTTCAATCGTTGTACTATTGATATTTGGCTCTGTTGACTAATGAGTTTGCCGACCACTGTTCTAAGGGGATAAGAGAGGCTGTCCTACCTATACTATAGGAAGAGTCTTGTGTGTTTAGAAAGCATGCATAGATTTTGGAAATTTAAAATATAATACTAAAATGTTTATAAATCTCAATAGATGGCCCAGCATAATAATGGACAAGGCTGAAAAGCAAATTAATAGAAAGTTAGTGTCATTTTTAGTGGTAAAGTACCATGGGAAGGATAATGAGAGGAAAGTTAAGAGGCATAGAAGATAAATCCAAGTATTCCATCATTCAGCAAGTAGCTGTTCCAGAAGGAACGAAGAGAGAGAATGGAGGGGGCGGAAATGATAGAAAAGGCTAGAGAATAAAAATTCTTAAGACCACTCTTAAAATTTTGATATATTGTAATTGTCTTTTTTTAAAATTCTCTCGTTTATGTAAATTGTATGATTTGAGGTTATTGATAAGAGAAAAAGCAAATGCAAGAGCCTATATGATGATTCTGAAATTTCTCTACGTTCCAAGGGTTATGTCTTTATCTGAAGAAGGTGCTTTATCCTGACGTTTCACGGGCGGATTTGAAGGATTGTGCCTGGCGATCAGAGCATCCGCTGCAGACTTCCTCCTCACAGGACTCGTGGGGCAGGCCTTGGCCGCCTCTCTGACGTCTGTTTCTGATAAGGGGGTTTTAGTCTCTAACAGCCCTGAGGACTTTTGTTGGCCGAGACCCGGTGAGGTCATTTTGCTCTCTGCTGCGTTTCCTTTCTCTGGTTTCTTGGACTGTTCTGATGAGCATGAGCCTGGAGCGTTCAGTACCGCCTCTGTTCCCCCAGGAGCTCTTGGCCTACTCCCTGGTTTTATCTCCATCTGCATAAAAACTCCATGCCGCTGGAAAGGAAAACAAAGTTGACATTAACCAGGGGATACAAGTTGCTGGGACTATGAACTGAATTCATGTGTTAGGTCAAGTCCTGGTGATTCAGGCACTTATATCTCTGCTGCTGCTGCTGCTTTTTGTTTTGTTTTTTTCCATCTCTGCTTCTTCAATGGCTGTTACCTTCATCCCAAAATTATTGGTGAACTTTCAAACAAATTATGAAATAGGTGCACCAGGAAATGAGCAGGAAGGAGAAAGCAGAAAGTCAAGAGAAGCAGCACCTCATTATCTGCCATTCTCAACTCCTATTCCTTGGATTGTATAAGACGATTCATATCAAATTTTATTTCTTGCTCTCTAGGTTGCTGTGGATACTATGGAAACTACAGTTCATCAACGTGAGGATTTATGATTGCATGCCAAATGTCTATTAGTTCCCACAAATGACTTAGTTATAGTGAAATGTGAAAACAAACATTTGTAGTTGGAAAAAATCCAGCCATTGACTCTTATTATATTTGTTTGACTTCGTAAACCTTACATGCATCCCCCTGCAACACACATGTAAGCATATCAAAAAGTTTATCAAAATGTTTTGCTATTACCTTACGTGAATGATTTTAATAATTTAAACCAAATTCTAAACACTGTGATCCAAAATTATGACGTCATTTTTTAGTTTTAACTGTGACGTGGTCGAGATTGTATAATAACCATGTTAACTTATTTAAATCGACTTTGAGAAATATGATTATGACTTAAAGGCTTAAGGTTCTATCATAAATATATCCCACCCTAAAGTATTAAGTAATTGATTCTAAATACTGTCTCACCTTACCCCGCATAGGCTCATTGGGAGTTTTCCTGGAATCATATTGATGTATAAAGGAGATACGTTCTATAAAATTCTTTTGAAGTTCTGCGGATGCATCAGGAGAGGCAAGTGGAACTAAGGGGAGGGGAGAGAGATTTGTGAAGTCAGGGCAAAAATTAGATTTGTGGATGGATATAAAATCAGCATTCATAATATTCATGCTTTATAAAAATGCTAATGAAACCAAGTTCTCCTAAGTGTGGAAGGTTACCACACACATCTACATAATAAGTATGATTCAGCATTCTTTCTCTATGAAAGGAACCAAATTAAAACAATCAGATTAGCCCCACATGTGAAATTACTTGTAATTTAAAAACCTAATATTAATGCAATAATGACTTTAGAAATCTGTTAGATACATTACTTGCAGATACCAACCAAAGTTTGGGAAAAGCATATGTATAATATATTTTTCAACTTATTTTTGCTCCTAGAAAGGCTATGAGAAATTTATGCCTAAGTTGCTCCCAGCTAGCACCAACGGAATGAACTGCTGTAGTTGTAGTTGAAAACATAGTTTTTTAAATTTCCCATTGACAGAAGCTCTGAAAATTTGCAAGAGTATTAAACCCTGACTTGAAAATAATCTTTCAATCTGGGTGATAGGCATATAAGGGATTTTACATTGGTCTTGCTAACCTGTTTAATATTTTAAATAATTTTTAAAATTCGCTTTATTTTTAGCATACAAGGTTATGTAAGGAGTAAGAGTAATTCCCAATTTAGTGACATAAAATTCAGTCAAGCCGCAAAATTTAAAAAATTCTTTCTTTTATAAAAAATATGTACATAAGTCTCTTAATAAACAGTGTTGGGAAAATTGGATAGATACATGCCAAAAAAAAAAAAATGAAACTAGACCACCAACTTACACCATACACAAAAATAAACTCAAAATGGATAAAGGACTTAAACGTAAGACGGGAAACCATAAAAATACTAGAGGAATCCACAGGCAGCAAAATCTCAGACATATGCCGAAAGAACTTCTTCACTGATACTGCTCCTAGGGCAATGGAAGCTAAAGAGAAAATAAATAAATGGGACTACATCAAAATAAAAAGCTTTTGCACAGCAAAAGAAACCATCAACTAAACAACAAAAAAGCCCACTGCATGGGAGAACATATTTGCCAATGTTATCACCAATAAGGGTTTAATCTCCACCATTTACAGGGAACTCATACAACTTAACAAAAGGAAGATAAACAACCCAATCAAAAAATGGGCAACGGACCTAAATAGAATCTTTTCGAAAGAAGACAGAAGGAAGGCCAAGAGACAAATGAAAACATGCTCAAAGTCACAAATCATCCGAGAGATGCAAATCAAAACAACAATGTGGTACCATCTCACACCTGTCAGAATGGCTATCATCAACAAATCAACAAACGACAAGTGCTGGCGAGGATGCGGAGAAGGAACCCTCTTGCACTGCTGGTGGGAATGCAGACTGGTGCAGCCACTGTGGAGAACAGTATGGAGTTTCCTCAAAAAACTAAAAATGGAACTCCCATTTGACCCAGTGATCCCGCTTCTAGGAATATATCCCAAGAAACCAGAAACACCAATCAGAAAGGATATATGCATCCCTATGTTCATAGCAGCACAATTCACCATAGCTAAGATTTGGAAACAGCCTAAATGCCCATCAGCAGATGAGTGGATTATAAAACTGTGGTACATCTACACAATGGAATACTATGCTGCGGTAAAGAAGGAGTTCTTACCATTTGCAACAGCATGGATGGACCTGGAGAGCATTATGCTAAGTGAAATAAGCCAGTCGGAGAAAGATAAATACCACATGATCTCATTCATTTATGGAATATAATGAACAACATAAACTGATGAACAAAAACAGATCCAGAGACAGAGAAACATCGATCAGACCATCAAACCTCAGAGGGAAGGTAGGGGAGGGTGGGGGTAAGGGGGAGAGATCAACCAAAGGACTTGTATGCATGCATATAAGCAGAAGGAACATGGTGCCAGTTCCAGGTATAAACATCAAGAAAGCCTTGCACTGGGCCGGGGGGAGGTCCTGAGCTGCCATGTGAGAAGTCCAGCTACCCTGCTGGAGAACTTAGATGGAGAGACAACATGGAGATGGAGAAGAGGAATCAGTCCAGTGTCTTACCTGAGTCCAGTCCTCAGACAACCCGCTAACTGAATGCAGCCACACAAGCACCCACCAGCAAGACCAACCAAAGAGCTGCCCAGCTGAGCCCAGTCCAGATTGCAGAATCACGAGCAAATAAAATGACTGTTCTTTTACGCCACTAAATTTTGGAGTGCTTTGGTATGCAGATAACAGAAATATTTCAGAAGGAAGTCAATTAAACAAATCTAATGAATCATCTTTTATATAGTGATCTAGAACCTCTCAGAATTTCAAAAATAATAACTCAAGAAAATTTCTTCCTGGGGACTAATAAAAGGAGAGGAAAGGTAACCTGAGCTATTATAGAAATTTCTTACTCAGTACATTATGCCTATCAGAATTAGACACAACTACCATGCTCACTTATGCAAATATATGAGTCTTTTAAAGAAGCCCTCTGCAGTGAAGAACATCTAAGTGGGAAAACATCAAAGAAGATATTCAATTTCTTAGTGGCTGGTTACTCTACATAAGAATTCACATCGGACCCAAACTAATTACTTTAAAAAGAAGCCTTGTTAGATGAGGCTTGCCAAGAAATAAGGCAAAGTCTATGAAGAATGTTTGAAATCCACTCTCTGTTTCTTAGAAACCTGATCTAACTAAAATAGGAATTTTCTAAACAAGTATACACCAAGCCAGTTGGTGCTAGCCATCTATATTTTATTTTAAAAACTGCACACAAGATTTATTCAAATATACAACTTACTCCTCATATTGGAGGAAACAGCAGCTTTTACTTTGACAAATTTTCTTAACATTTTGCTTGTGTCTACTTAAAAAACATGAGTGATACTTTTCTATTAGAAATCCCATTCTTCTAAACAGTATTTATTTTGATCTTATATAAAAAGATTATTGATGTCAAAATAATAGCACAGATTTTCAAAATATAGTGGAAAACAGAAACTTGAACGTAACGATAGCAAAAAATTGTTATGTTACCCCTTGGTGCAAAAACAGCAACACAAACTAAAACCTAGTTTAGAAAATTATTTTTACCACTGTATCTGAGTTTGAAATTCAAAAGAATGTTAAAATATCAAGTAGTCGATAAACAGCCACAGTATCATATAAATATGAAATACCTCCCTCACAAATTAGATCAGCTTTTCCAATTTATAAAGATTTATTACATAAAACCAAAAGTTAATACTTATTCTTACAGGGACTCGGATATGATGGAGCATAGTCATTTGTTGAATTGACTGTGGAAGGCAGCCAGGAAATTGCGTGGTGGTACAAGACATAAAGGGCACTCTCACAGTCAGCACAAGATGAAATGCCAAAGACCAGGCGTAATGAAGTGGGCTGATGGAACAGAATGACTAGGAGATGACTTATAATTGGCATTAATGCATGTTTATATACACATTTTCCATGTCCGCATGCATAAGCTGGCATATACAGACTCGTTTATATAAGTACTTCAAAACGTTACATTAAAATATTTTCTTTTAAAGTCATGTTCATCTATAATCCAGATATCATCTAAAATATGAATAAATTGCAAGCCTATATTGGTGTGTATTTTAGTTGAAATTACAGTATGACTTTATATAATCTGTTGGATGATATGTATTTATCATTACACTAATCAATAAGCATTGGTTGACTCTGGGCATTGTGCTAGGACTTGGGTGCAATAATGGTCTTGCCAATTAGAAATGCCAATAAAAGAAGAGGGAGAGGCGGAAGAAAGAAGAGGGAAAGGAGGGAGGGAAGGCAAGTGGAGGGAGAAAGGAAGACATCTATGCCAGGTTCCCAAAGTTAGATTCCAGTTCAACACCTAATTGGTACAGTGCAATCTATAATAATAAAAGCGTAATATGCTAATTAGACTGGACAGCCGAACCACCTTCCGGACATCCTTCCGGGCAACCTACCAGACCAGATGAAGCCAGGGCTGCGATGGCTGAGGCAGGTTGCCACGGCAGTGAGGGCTGAGCCCCTTGTACGAATTTCGTGCATTGGGCCTCTAGTAATTAATAGAAATAGCTACCATTTGTTGTCTGCTATGTGCTGAGCATGGTGGTAGGCATTTTTTTTTTCTCATGACAAACAAGAAGTAACTGGAGGACCTAAAGGAGGAGAGTGATATCATTTATGTTTTTAAAAAATCCTCTGACTATGGTGTGGGTAACAAATTATAGAGGAGAAAGGATGGGGGTGCGGAAGCAGTGGCTGCACTACATTGGCAAGAAGATTTGGGATATATTTTGAAAAGTGAAATGTCAAGATTTGCTGATGGGCTGGATGTGGAGGGGAGTTTTAGAATGACTTCTAGATTATCAAAACTTGAGCATCTGGGGGCAAAGAAGTGACATTTATTGAGATGGGAAAGGCTGGTGGAGGAATAGGTTTGGATGGGAGAAATGAGATGTTCTATTCCAGCCACGCTAAATTTGAAAAGGAGGTTAGTTTCTAAGAAGAGATGTCAAGTAGGTGGTTGGCTATGTAGTCTTAAAGTTCAGTGAAGAGGCCAGGGCTGGAGAGAAAATTGGTTCGTATATTAGGTCCCTTCACTTTAAGCTTAATCTTCTGTTCCTTGTTCCATCTACTTTGGGTCGAATCTCTGGAGTGCTCATGTTCAATAATGATATTACACCCTTCTCTTCTACTCGTCTTCTGTCGACTGTATATTTACCTTTCTTGTGAAGGCAGGTAACATAATTCCGTTCTATAAAATTTAAATTCTGTTCAGTGTTTAAGTTTTCCATATTGTGTTTCTAGACTGATGCTAAAAGTTGAGAATTGCTAAACAGCATTTACAATATAAGTGAATTTTGTTCACTTATGGTCCAAATATTGTTGCAGGACTACATTTGCTTCTCAGTGGGTCCAATGCCCAGCACCACTTGAAAACAAATTTCTAGTGTCCGTGTCATACAATTCCTCTTTTCTTGGTTAAAAAATTACTATTCCTGAGAACTTTGTTTATGCTTAGAATAAGAATTTTAAGAGTTCTAAATATATATACAGATATCTAGATAGATAGATAGATAGATAGATAGATAGATAGATAGATAGATCTGCCTGTCTATCTATATAGGTATCTGTATATTCAGTTTTTGCAAAACTTATTTAACCACTTCCCCTGTTGTTGTTTTTAATTAAGTTTATTGAGGTGACATTGGTAACAGGGTCATATAGGATTAAAATGTACATTACTATAATATATGATCTGTATATTGCATTGTGTGCCCACCACCCATAGACAAATCATCTTCCTTCATCATATATTTGGCCCCCTTTACGCTCTTCCACCCACTCATCCCCTTCCTTTTAGTAACCCCCATACTGTTCTCTATTTCTCTGAGTTTCTGTTTGATATCCTCATATGAGTGAAACTATATGGTTGTTAGCTTTCTTTGACTGACTGATTTTGCTTAGCATAATATTCTCAAGGTCCATCCATGTTGTCGCAAATGGCAGTATTTCATCTTTTCTTATGGCTGAGTAGTATTCCATAGCATATATGTATGTACCACATCTTCTTTATCCAGTCCTTTATCGAAAGACACATTGGTTGTCTCCATGTGTTGGCCACCCTGGGTTTTTTTGTTTGTTTTTGAGCATCTATAAACATTGCAAAAAATAGTACCCTTCAGATTGCACTTTGAGAAATACTACCATATAGTGTTGCCTACTATTTTAATAGTGACAATTTTTAAAGTTTGGTGCAATAAAGAGCAGAATGCTACTAAGTTTCTGACTTGGAGGCTAGTGTTTACTAATCAGTACAATTTTTATGATGGTATATTAAACGTGTTTGGAGATAAGCTGTCCACGAGGAAGGGATAAAACATGTCAAGGGCTGCACTTGCATGTCTATTTTCACCTTCTGTAGAGAAGAGGTTTTCTCAGGAGGTGCCAGACGATCTAATACATCGTAACTTGATAGGAGTAACCTGAGATACTCAAGAAGTTTTACCGCTGCTAACCTTACCTATTCCACAAGAAGGCTTTTGCAACTTGCTGTGTTTGACTGGCAAAACCAATGGACACGCTGGTTTTTGAAAGTCACTCCTCTGGGTGCTCTTAGTGTCATAAGGTGGTTGAAAGTGATGCTCAGGTTCTTTACCATGTGACCACCAGTCATCCTTTATGGGAAAAAATTAGAAACATAAAATTGGGTACTGTAGGCCATTTTTGTGTGCTGCTTAAGGTCTTTTAATGGACAGTCATTTGGTTTCACAAGTCATTGGATATTCTAGTACTAAAACCAAGTTCTGAAATCTATTATATTTTCACAAAGATTGTATTTCTTAAAAGACACCTAAAAATGAAATATCACACATTTTTAGCCAAAATACAGATGCTAAATTCTTAAACTACCTTCTATTTACAGATGGAGTTATAAAAATAAAAAAATATATTTCTGTTTTATACAATTTTATTACATACTAGAGGCCCGGTGCATGAAATTCGTGCACAGGAGGGGGGGTTACCTCAGCCCAGCCTGCACCCTCTCCAATCCAGGACCCCTTGGAGGATGTCCGATTGCCGGTTTAGGACCGATCCTGGGGATCAGGCCTAAACCAGCAGTCAGACATCCCTCTCACAATCTGGGACCGCTGGCTCCTAATCGCTCACCTGCCTGCCTGCCTGGTCACCCCTAACTGCCCCCTCCTGCCAGCCTGATCGCCCTCACTGCCTCTGTGTGCTGGCCTGATCGCCTAACTGCCCCCTCTGCCAGCCTGGTCGCCCCTAACTGCCCTCCCCATCAGCCTGGTCACCCCTTACTGCCCCCCCCCGCCAGCTTGGTTGCCCCCAACTGCCCTCCTCTGCTGACTTGGTTGCCCCTAACTGCCCCCCCTGCCAGCCTGTTCGCCACCAGTCTAGTCGCCCCTCACTGCCCCCCCCCACCAGCCTAATCGCCCCCAACTGTCCCCCCTGCTGGCCTGGTCACCCCCAACTGCCCCCCGCCTCCCTGGTCACCCATAACTGCCCCCCCACTGGCCTAGTCACCTCTTATTGCCCCACCCTGCCGGCCTGATCACCCCCAACTTCCCCCCTCTGCCTGCCTGGTCACCCCTCACAGCCCCAGCCCCCCCGCCGGCCTGGTCACCCCACACAGCCTGCTGTTCAGTTGTTTGGTTGTCCCTCACTAACCCCCCTGCCGACCCAGTCATAGGTAGCCATCTTGTGAGGGTGTGATGGTCAATTTGCATATTACCTCTTTATTATATAGGACTAGAGGCCTGGTGCACGAATTTGTGCATGGGTGGGATCTGGCTGGCCTGCCCCAATCGGGATGGTTGGGGGTGGGGCTGGCTGGGGGGAGGGGCCATGGGCGGTTGGCCAGCCAGCCCCGCCCCCTGGTCAAACTCTTGGTCCAACTCCCGGTCGAGGGGACAATTTGCATATTAGCCTTTTATTATATAGGATGTACATATGTATGCCTATAATATTAAACACAATTTAATTTAAAAGTTATGTTCTATACTTTGTATTATGACAATACAAATAATGTATTATCATCTACGAGGGTGGGATTTCAAAGCTTTTTGTCCATGACCCACACCATGAACTACATTTTATGTCCTGTAGGAGCACACAGTGCATACACATGCATAAAACTCTTTTGGTTTCACAAAACAATACTCTTACTACATGCAGTGCAGTTGGCTACTTTTATATTCTACTAGAGGCCTGGTGCACGAATTCGTGCATGGGTGGGGTCCGGCTGGCCCACCCCGATCAGAGGGCCGATCGGGGGTGAGGCCAGCTGCAGGGAGGGGTTCAAGGGTGGTTGGCTGGTTGGCCCTGCCCCCTGGTCGAACTCCTGGTTGAACTCCCGGTCGAACTCCCAGTTGAGGGGACAATTTGCATATTAGCCTTTTATTATATAGGATTTTACTGCTTTTCTGTTTTATTCACAATGCCTGTTGCAACCCACATTGACTTATAACTAATGACTTCACTTGAAAAACTTTGTTCTAAGTGGAAGTATCTCTGATGTTACTGAATTTTTTATGAGAAACCCTGACCTAATACACAGGAAAGGGAGAAGTGATCGGTTCTTCATTAGCACGTAAGACAACTTGATCTCTTAGAAGCTGAGAAAGCTGGGAGGGAATTCCCTCACAGTTACTTGACTTAATTCTGACTAGAATGTTTGTGTGTGTTTTTTTAGAAACTGATTGATCAGGTACAAGTGAGAGAACCTTGAGAGAAGGCAACTGTGACACTTAGGAGTTCTTGGTTATTATTAGGGAATGAAACCTTTGGTATAATCTAACACCCACCTTAGCTTTAAGAAAGACTTAATAAAACTCTGACAATGCAATTGAAGCTACATTGATATAAGAAGCAAGAGGCACCTAAAGAACTCTGTTTGGCCGAATGGGAGTCAGCTCTGAAATGAGCTTAGTTTCTAAAAAGACAGGCAAGTATAGAAGAGGAGCACACGGTCAAACTTGAAAGAAATAATTTGATGCGGTCAACTTGTCAGAAAATTGTCAAGAAGCTTCGCTAGGAGAAATTCATGAATATGCCCAAGGCAGCAAAAGGGTTTTCTGTGGGGGGAAATTCTGTTGCAGCAAGACATCAAGGAAAGGCTAACAGTTTGGAGAAGACTACACCCTTCAGGGCGTTAGTCGGACCTACTCAACATCAGGTTCTTTGTGAAGGGAGATTATCTTCACCCTGAAAAGGATGGGATGAGCAGGCAGAGTTGAAGAGAGAGTTAGACCTCACTTTGCATCTTGAAATGAGCCTTTAGGACAATGACACATTGTAGCCAGAGGTAACCAATCAGTTTGCAGAGATCAAAGAAATAGAAGGAAGTAGGGACTTGGGGAGAATAGGAGAAACCAGCTGCCTCATTTTTTCAGAACAGGTTAAAAGGTGAATTCCAAAAAATAAAACTACTTGGTGTAGGTCCTAGGAATTCTAGAGCAGATTACTGAAAATAGTCACACCCTGCTGTTGTCAGCATGCCTCGTTCTTGCCGCTCCGCGATTATGATGGTGCTTATTATGCCCAGAGGTCTGGGGCGTGCAGGCCTTCTCTCACTTACTCTCACCACAATGCCATGAGTTAGGTACACCCATTTACAGATGAGAAAATGGCTGGCAGATTAGGTCACCTCGCCAGGGTCTACCACCTGCAGGCAGCCGAGCTGCCACAGTGCGAACCCCCGCCCACCTGTGCACACACTGATTTCCCTGCCACGTTGCTGCATCAGATCAACTGGCGAATGCAAAGCCAGAGCAGCACAAACGCACTTAAATTATTTCAAAAATAAAAATAAAAGGGCGCCGAGTGAGTGCCCTGAGGAAGATCTCCTCTGATAAGAGTGCATCTTCTTTTACCGACCAGATATTTTGCTAACACCCAGGAACTGGGGGGTTGACTCTGGGCTAAGTGAACCACTAGGAAACGCCTGGCAGTCTTCAATTCTTTTTTCTCTCAAAGTAGAGCAAAAACTGTATTTAAAGCAGAGATACTGGTTCACCTTTCAAGAAGAATTCTTTTGAATTTAGAATTTTACCAAAAACGGTCTCTTTAGTTTCACAAAGGAACCAATGAACAGTTTTTCTTAAAGTGTGATTGACTTTAAGATCCCAAAGTTGGAGAAAGTGTCCTGGTTCGTTAATTGGATGAATTTTCACCTCAGCGGGATGAAGTCCTACAGTTCAAACAACGTTTTTATATAGTTTCTCTTTCTGGAGAGTCTGCCCGCCCCATCCCTTAAAAGTCTGGCTTGTTCCTGGAATAGTGAGAGGGAGTTCGCACCCATGCACATGGGCTTGCCTTTTTGATCCAAGCATGTGCTGATAAGAAATTATAATGAAAGGTATAGGCGGAGGTTTGTGGGTTTTTTTCACCTCGTGCTAAAGGGAAAGACTAAGAATTTACTGCCCTGTCTACCATCGCTTACATTGAATTTTGAGAGCTGACACAGAATGACTGATGATCAACTTTGTCCATCTGGGAAAAGTCCTCTAGTATGACTGTTTTGTCTAGGCTTTGGGGATCAGGCCACATCTGGCAGATGGCGGAAGGGGTTTTGCCTAAAAAAAAAAGATAGTTGTTCCCAGTTCAAAACTTTGGACCCAAAGAGAGAAGGAAGTCCTGCCTTCCAAGCCTGTCTCCTTTCCTGCCCCAGGATGACCGTGCCTGGGCCCCATGGCAGGGAGATGCCTGGAGGTTCCTGATGATGAGGCTCCCTTCAACCCCTGACCCCTGGACGGCCTGACGGCGGGTGTGCCATGGACCCTTTGGCCACATTTGGAAACCGCTGTGCAGCAGTCTTCATGTTATATCTGTGTTCTCCCTAAGCCTTTAGAAGTGCATTAGTAAACATTGCTTAGTTTCCATTCTTCAGGAATTTAAAGGCGAAGCCTCAGGGGAGGAGTAGTAAAAGCAAGTGAGGCATCCTGGAAAAAGCAGTGAAAAGAAGCAGGAGGTGGTAAGCCGAGCTCTGCACCAGCAGCCACAGTGGCCTGGCCACGACAGCTGCTTGTGGGGGTGAGTTGTGGACCATATACGTGAAGGGCCCCTGGGAAATGCGGGCTTTTACGAACACCTCACTCAGAGACCATCACATTTTACTAGGGCAGCTTCGTGGTGTTAAAAAACTCAGGTGCTATTACAAACATTAGAGTTACATTCATGGAAGGGATTACTACATCTCTAGTGTGCTCAGGATACCGGGAGTGCTGAAAATACCTCTTTTTAAGCAATCTGGTAATGTCCCAGCAAGTTATTCCTAAATGGTGGTCTGTGGAACACCAGTTGAGTAGCATATTAAGAGGTGCTCTATGAAAGAGGTTTCCATAGCTAAATACTGGGAAAGGGTGAGATGAGCCAAGTTAAACAAGCTTATCACAGGATTTCTCAGAACCTTTATATGCTAATGTAAATTGTGAAGCTCTGAGAAAAGTCGATGAAAATACAGTTTTTTAAAAACATTGGACTTTGGAACTTTATTGAGCACCTAAGGAAGGCCTCGTGCTCTGAAAAGTACACTTTGGGGAAAAACTCATTTTGGAAAACAGTTAAGATACCAATATTTAAAACTAGCAGACAACCACACTAGTTTTCATTGGGAGTGACTGAGCTAGAGCACCTTTTTACTCCTGCCAGCACCAGTTTTATGTCCCCGGGCAGAACTGTGACACTAATTATTTCATTTCAAAGTCCTGTAATTAAATACAGTCATCCAATCTGGTGTTCTAAGATATTATCTTAGCAAAATACATAAAACAACAAATATGTCCATTTAAATATTTAGGCAACTTTATTGTCTTTCTTCTTAAAGCCTGCATTACCATAAACCAGTATGTTTGTGTGTTTTTTAAACAAGCTAACTTTATAAAGAAATCTGTTATCTAAAATAATAGAACAAAATTTACACGTATGTGAAATGAGCACTTGTAATGGTTTTTTATTGTTGCTTTTGGTTTTCTAAACATAAACATTCCCTTCGCTCCACACTGGAGTCAGACACGCTTTTAACTCTGTGAGGCACCCTCAGTCTTTGTAACTCCTCGTTCACGTCCACTCTTACCTGTCCCCTTACTTCATGTCAGACTTACGTTCACCATTTCTTAAAAGGTTAGCTTTTAGGCACTGGTAAAGCAAAGGTTCTACTGATGCTCTGTCACTTGCTGACAGCAGCTCCTAACACTTTTGTTCCTATTATTTTTCCCCCCCAAGAGACATATGAATTAGGAGTAAGAGAAAATTAGTTGGATTTAATTTTGAAATTTTTATGTTTCATATTTCTATTCTCAAACCAGCATCTTTTCCTTAGCATCTCCAAGGTAAGGATGGGTTCAGTTAACAGTCAGGTTTACCTTCAGCCGAAACTAGAGCTCAGGAGAGTCACTCACTGACTTTTGTAAAATATCTGGGAACTTCACTAACCTGGGTCTCGGTACCAGGCTTATCTCCCCAGTGTAGGCCTCGTCTGTAGAAATTTCTTTTAAATCCCAAATAATTTTTAATAAAATAGTCTTAAAACTGCCCATGTAAGGGTTTACTACATGATGTTAAAGCATATCTGACCTCAGAAATTCCCGCCTCACATCCACACATACTTGTCATGGTGTGCAGTTTTATAAGAACAGTTGGTGTTATCATTGTAAAGAGAACCCTCTAAAACAAACTTCTATTCAAATGTTAAGTTAAATCACAACTACACCTAACTTACAACTATACCCAAATTTACAAGGCAAAAGGCACTCTGTGGCTGTGATTAAGGATTTTGAGGAGGGGAGATTATCTCAGATTACCTAGGTGGGTCTAAAGCAATCACAAAGGTTAGGCAGGAGAGTCAGAGAGAGAGTCAAAGAGAGAGAGAGAGACAAAGAGAGAGAGAGAGTCAGAGAGAGAGAGAGAGAGAGAGAGAGAGAGAGAGAGAGAGAGAGAGGGAGGGAGGGAGATGAAGATGCTTTGCTGCTGGTTTTGACCAGGAAGGGGCCATGAACCAAGGAATGCAGGCAGCTTCTAGAAACTGGAAACAGATTCTCTCCTCAGACCCTCTAATGGTTCTCAACCTTCCTAATGCCGCGACCCTTTAATACAGTTCCTCATGTTGTGGTGACCCCCAACCATAAAATTATTTTCGTTGCTACTTCATAACTGTAATTTTGCTACTGTTAATGAATCGTAATGTAAATATCTGTGTTTTCTGATGGTCTTAGGTGACCCTGCTAACGGTTCTCAACCTGTGGGTCACGACCCACAGGTTGAGAACCGCTGCTGTAGAGCCTAATAATTTTATGGTTGGGGGTCACCACAACATGAGGAACTGTATTAAAGGGTTGCGGCATTAGGAAGGTTGAGAACCACTGCTCTAGAAGGAACCAGCCCTGCCTAGCCAATGAGGTTGATTTGAGACTTCTAAGCTCCAGAAGTGTAAGGGAATAAATTAGTGTTGATAAATAATACCTCAAAAAAGCTGAATTTAATAAAAGAAGATAATGGAATATATTTACTATAATAGTGTGAATAAGAGTGTGGTTTGGCTAAAGCAGTAGTCCTGGACCAGAGAGATATGACTATGACATTTGCTTACTTTGTAATCTCAGACATGTTAATTTACTTTTTGGAGTATGTTTTCATCTGTAAAATATTTCCAGTGATACATCCTAGAAAATATTGTGCAGATTCAGGGATATAACATATGAAACACTTAGCTCATTCCTAACACTTCATACACTTTCAATAAATGGTAGCTATTATTTTATAGAAAGCATCTGAATTATCAGGTATCGTGGGAAGTTTTTATATTAGAATATGTTACAAATAATGTAGAAGATATTTCTTCAGTAACCTCCAAGCACTACTGTGTGGCTATATATATATATGGAAGGAATCTAAATAATTTTTCTAGAATGAATATGGAATATATATACAGTAGGTCCTCGGGTTAGGTCAGAGATCCATTCCTATGGCGTGACATAATGCGATTTTCGCCGTAAGTCAGAACCCACCTACATAAGCACCTACGTCACTCACATGGAGCACATACACAGCAGTAATAAAGTGAAACAGTAAAAAAAATTTAAAAGAAAGATAACAATCCCTGACCTTTACTTGTGGTAAATAAATAATAAAAAACATAAAGCACATATGTACATACGTCGAAATGACGGAACTTTTTATTTTATAAATAAATGGGAGATGGTGACGTAACCACGAAATGACGTACGTCATGTCTGACGTAACCCGAGGACTGTCTGTAATGAAATGTATGTAATGTATATGAAATATGTCTGTTTGTATATGGTTTGTATGCAAAAGTTATATGAGAGTAGTTCCAGGCTACTGCTTTAAACTATATATATAAAAGGTTAATATGCAAAGTGTCCCCTCGGGAGTTCGACCGGGATTTCGATCGCTCATTATGATGTGCACTGCCCACATGATGTGACCAGGGGGGCGGCTTGGAATGAAAGAAGGCCCCGGCCGGCAGCCGGCAGCTGGGGAAGGAAGGCCCCAGCCCGCAGCCGGAAGGCCCCAATCGGCCCTGATCGCCAGCCAGGCCTAGGGACCCGACTGTGCACGAATTTCGTGTACTGGGCCTCTCGTTGGATTATAAAAAGTATTAGTCTGACATATGTTACATCCTTTAAGTAGTCTGTGGCTAAATTATCTTGCAAAAGAGATTCTGAATCTAAATCTTAGTTGTATATAATGAACATCTGTCCAACCTGATTTTCTGACCCTATCTTGGGATCTATGTAGGGAACTGGTTCATTGCATGTTCTTGCATTTGTGTTAATGAATTTAGCATAATATACACGGCGTCTCCTGACACATGGTTTTGAATGTGGTATGCTCTTTCCAGGTTCTTTCTCATGTTTGAGTTCTTCTTTTTCAGTTATATACACTATACCAGCATCTTCTATTTTATGCTGTCTGAAAAAACAGAATAAAATAGTAAATCATTTATCTCAATGAGCATTTCCAGTACTGAGTTATAATTACATAAAATAAGAGTTAAATATGTTTCAAGTATCAGTCAAGACTATTTAGGCTTCATTATAGTTTATAAGGGGCTCCTGCTATTAAAATTTGAGAGGGTATCTTCTCTAAATTATATGAGATAAAGGGATTTGTGTGAATAATGATTATGTATTCCAATATACCAGTGCAGTGTACAGACTCTCGCTGAGAGGAGAGGAGTAGTGATTTGATCACACTTACAAAGCATATTTGCAGTATTTTCTCATGTGGCTGTTACTTACTAATCTTAACTCACCTTTAAGCTAGTTACCTAGTAAATTCATCCATCTGGACGAGGAAGACTATTAATTTTAAAATCTCACCTGGAAAACTTACAAAAACTACCAAATGACCAAAAGAATTAAGAAAAGACCACTGTGCAGGCATCAAAACAATTCAATTTCTTATCACTTGTTACTTCTAATAACTACACTGGTATTTTTTAAAAAATGAAAGTTACTGAGTTCTTTAAAATGTTAAAAGAAATGATTAGAAGGAAATAGTTTATACATTTTTCTTCTTTTAAATAAGTTGTAATAGACATTATAAAGGGGAGTATTTTAAATGTCATATACCTGAAAAGTAAAGGTAAGAATGGGACATATGAATTAGAATACTTTTACATAGAAGCTTTTAAAATATAATCCCTTAAAATATAATCCCTACCTTCAAACCAAAGCCAGGGCCATCTCCTTTATCAAGACCTTTTCCAGTTAAACCCTCCAATACCTTTTCATTGCATTTGCAATGAATACTGCCTTCATACCGTGGCTCTGAGGTCCTGGGAGACCCTGTCCAGCTGAAGTCTTCAGTTGCACTCAAGTCTCTCCCCCCTCACTTCTCCAGCCAGCCCCCCTTCCTTCAGCACCGGTCTCTTTCCCCTCAGGTATTTGCACATACTGCCTTCCCTCTGCCTGCACTGGCTCGTTCCCAACTCCCTGCACACCTGCCTCCCTGCACACCTGGCTCACTAACATTTACGTCTCCGCCTGGAAGTCATCGCAGAAGCGTTTCCTAAGGTTTCTCCTTCCTCACGCCATGTAGTCTCCATTTTCGTATTTCATTCATTTCTTTCATAACACCACAATTATTTATGTATCTACTTGTTGTTTACATGATTTTGGTAAGCACTACAATACCTTTTACTAATCAATAAGTTCCATGAAGGCAAAGATTGTGTTTCATTTATCATTAGGTCCCCACCATCTGGACCATTATGTATTTATATGCAGAGCCATTAAAAGATTTACTACCGCTAGTGACTCTCCTGGAATTGTTTTGCTCTGGCTTTGTTTTAGCGGTACACTCCCAGCCCTTACGCTAATACACACAAACACCATTCAGCATCCTGGGAGCCTAGTTCCTGCATCCCAACAAAAAGTGCTCTCTGTAAAGGATTTGGAAAAGCTGATCCTGGTAAAGTGTAAGTAACTTCTAAGGCTTTTCATAGACGGAAACATTTACTTAAAGGTTGTGGTTGATTCATTATTGTAGACTTCTGACGTTCGTTTTTTCCATCTGCTTCTCATAGCTATAACCCAGCAATATGCTTGGACTGGAACCGGGTCCTTGGAGGAAAGGACTGTGGCTGTTTCCTTGCATATATAAGCATCCACCCAATTAAGTGCTCGTGGTGTGAGTAACTATACATCAATGTCAAGTATATGATTCTGTAATAATCCCTTATTAGAAGGAAAACACAGTTAAAACCTGTGTTCGAATAACTCGAAGTAAATCAGAGCTGGGATTCCAGCCATTTACTGTCTGAGCCTTGGTTTCCTCATTTGAAAGCTAAGGACAGTAATACCTATTGTGAGAGATGTGAGAGTAACGTTGAATAATTCATTCCTTCAACAAATATTTATTGAGTCGTGCCTCTGGTGCTGTTGTGAGGCACTGAAGATGCAGGGGTGATCTAACAAAAACCCCTGCCTTCACAGAGCTTACATTCTAGCGGGGAAGGCAGATGGAAAATAAAACAATAAGTAAAACGCATGCAGGCATACCTCGGAGATATTGCCAGTTTGGTTCCTGACCACCACCATAAAGCAAGTATCGCAATAAAGCGAGGTGTAACCTTTTTGCTGGTGGAGGGTCTTGCCTTCAGTTTGTAAGAAATACAACCTCTGTGGAGCGCAATAGAGCGAAGCACCATGAAAAAAAGTATGCCTGTATTCTGTGGGATGGTGTTACGTACTAAGGACAATACTAAAGAAGGGGAGAGGGAGATGGGAGTGCGTGTACATGGGAGGTAAGTTGCAGTTTTACATAGTGTGGAGGCTGCATTATGAAGGTGGCAAATGAAAAAGACAGGAAAGAGGGAAGAGAATCCCAGCAGAGTGAACTTGAACTGCCAAGGCTGTGCCACAGAAGCGCACCTGTCCTCACAATGGTGCTCAAGGTGTGGGCCCCGGAGAAGCAACATTGGCATCAATTGTCAGCTTGTTAGAAATATTTCCTGTCCCAAAGTACTGAAACATAATCTCTGGGGCAGGTTCCCAGGAACCTGTTTTAACCAGCTCTCTAGGTCCGTGGTCGGCAAACTGCAGCTCGCGAGCCACATGCGGCTCTTTGGCCCCTTGAGCGTGGCTCTTCCACAAAATACCACGGCCTGGGCGAGTCTATTTTGAAGAAGTGGCGTTAGAAGAAGTTTAAGTTTAAAAAACTTGGCTCTCAAAAGAAATTTCAATCGTTGTACTGTTGATATTTGGCTCTGTTGACTAATGAGTTTGCCGACCACTGCGCTAGGTGATTCTTATATTACGTTCGAGTCTGAGAACCACTGTGTAGTGACAAAACTACAGGCTTTAGAAGCAGATAGTACTGGCTCCACATCATAACGAGCCATGCAATCGTTCTCAAAACTTAGGATCCATCAGAATCACCTGGAGGCCTTGTTCAAACCCAGATTGATTATCGTGCCCTGCTCTTAGCGTTGCTGAGTCCGTCTGCCTGTGGTGGGGAGCGTGCAACAATTGCATTTCTAATACGTTCCCAGGTGATGCTGGCCTGGGGACCACACTTTGAGAACCATTGCCGATGACAGCAAGGAGGCCTGTGTGCTGGAGCTGAGTTGCGTCAGAGGAGGGGAAGTAGTAGATAAGGCCCCGGAAGGGAAAAGGGGCCCAATGTGGAGGCCCCATAAGCCATTGTTGGAGCCTTAGCTTTTTCTTTGCAAGGGCCCGTGGAGAGGAGTGATCTAATTTGTCTTGTAAAAAGCCCACTCGAGTGCTGTGTTGAGAAGGCTGGAAAGGGACAAGGAGCGAAGCAAAAGCCATTGTGCTGTCCACGTCAGAGACCCTGGTACTTAGACCAGGAGGGATGATGGTGTAAAGCGTTAATCGTGGTGGATTCTGGATGTATTTTAAAGATAAAGCCTACATAATAGGGGTGGGGGGGGGGGGGGGAGGACCTAGGTAATACTTTCAACAGTAAATATTTTTTTAAAATAAAAAAAGAACTGAAAATAATAAAAAATAAAATTACATTATATCTCCCACAGAATTTGCTAGCAAATTAGGTGTGGTTTATGAGAAAGAGTGGATAATTCAAGACGACTTCAAGAATTTCAGGCCGGGCCCTGCCTGCACAGAACCTGTCACACCATAGATGCCCAGGAGGCAGTGCGTTTTCAAAAGGAGTGATGGGGGATTGGCAGAGGGAAAGCCCGCCCACATTGGGGATGACTCCATGAACGGTCCCCCGAAGGAGGAAAATGTTTTTTTTGGAAGGAGAACTAGAAAGTCAAACCCCAGCACTTACTGCTGCGGATCCTCCTTGGCCTCCATGGGCTCCTAAGACCTGACCCGAGGCAGCGAGGAGCCTCAGGGGTCGATCAGGGACTAAGCTCAGCCAGGAAAAGGGCATTCGGAGCCGCGATTGTGACTCATGCGTTGCTAAGCGACGGAGGCCGGGGAGCGCGGTGGGGGTGTGAGGGGGTGGGGGGTGGGGGGTGGGGGGTGGGGGGTGGGCGGGGGGGGGGGGGACCCGGTGCGCATGCGCAGTAACCCGACTCCGGCTCCAGCTCCAGCTCCAGCTCGGGCGCCAAGGGTAGCTGGCGGCTCTTCACTGCGCCGGCGGGCGGGGGAGGCTGGCCGGATCTCTCGGCTTCCTTCCCGGACCTACCCCAGGCTGGACAGCCTGCGTTTGAACTTGGCCTTCCCTCAATCTGGCCAGGAAGCGTATTTATCAGGGCCCACCCCACCCTTGGGATCTGCGAGGGGCCGTTCTGGAGCCTCCCCTTGGCCCTGGGGCGGCGCTGCTAGTGTCCCTGTCCCCGCAGTCAGTCTGTCGGGACCTCACCCGGAGCTGCGGGAGCGGGCGGCAAAGGGCAGGCAGGCGGGCAGGCGAAAAACTTGTTTTCCCGAGAACCACTCAACGCTGTGCGCGTCATGGTTCGCTGCTCCTGGGCTGCCTGGTCTTTGCGCGAGAAACAGCTTGGCTCTCAAGGTTCACCATTTCTGACAAAACCCTTTTCCCAGGCCCCGCGGCCAGCATTAAAGTAGAGCAGGGGGACACTCAGGTCTTGCAAATGAGACGCCCCGCGGTGTGCGCATCTGCTCCGGCCCCAGCCGCGTTCAGAGGCTCTCGCACCCGGCGGGGCCTCGTTCCTGCGGCGCTGATCCAAAAGAGCAAGCTCCGGGGAAAAGCAGCTGATGACCTGCGTCCACCTTCTGGCCCTGGAATTTCTTACCTCATTTCACCATTGCCTCCCAGTTTCCACTACCAGAGCCAAATGGCTTTGGCATCTGTCATGGTAACTCATGCAGTTCCCTGGATAGTGGGAGGAGAAAAATCCTTATTGAGTTGAATTCTGCTATGTGTTGGGCTATGTGTGTGCGTGTGTTTTGTAACCCAGAGTCAGTGTTAGTCGTTACGTTTACCTTGAAGAAATGTGGGAGCGTGGAGGTTGGCCCTGGGACTCATTGTACATATATGTGAGCTTAAGTCCTATGAGGAAGAAGAGTATATGAATAGAAGTAAGACTTGAATGTGTGGAAATGTGTGGTTATGTACTAGTATATGTGTGTTTGGGGATTAAGGGGTGGGTGGGTAAATAAATATGAAGACTGTTTTAAACACTGCATATAGTCATCCTCAATTTCCCCAAATCTGGGGATATTCAAGTAAGTGCCTTATATAAAATGGCATCATATTTGCAAGTAACCCCACATATCCTCCTGTGTACTTTAAATCACCTCTAGATTACTTATAATACCTAATACAGTGTAAATGCTATGTAAATAGTTGTTATGCTGTATTGGTTAGGTAATAATGACAAGGAAAAAAGTCTGTACATGTTCAGTACAGATGCAACCATCATGGCCTAAATACATAGTGCACGTCAGCAAAAATGTAATATCTTTTATTTGCAATTGGTTGAATTCTGGGGCTAGAAACCTGAGGCTATAGAGGGCCAACTCTGCTTACCTGGCTTTATCCTAATCATCATACTGTGAATAGGGGCATGTGCCCCGGCTCCACCACTTAGGAGCTGGTTTGCTTGGGCAAATGATCAAACTTCAGTGCGCCTCAATTTTCTCATCCACAAAATGGGATCTGTGCTTGGGGTTGTTGTGAGGTGTAGATGGTTTACTACAGTCAGAGTATTGAAAGGAGCGCCAGACACCTAGTCACTCCTTGGTCATTATTAGCTGCTATTTTTATTGAGCAATTTGATTGGCATATTTTACCACATGTCTTAAGGCTTAGTCAACGATCTCATCATTCCCTCTAATTTCTATTCCAACCTTTACCAATCTCCTCAAGCTCCTAAAACGACTCACCATCAGGGACAATCCCAACTACTTGATAAGAAGAAATGAGGACTTTTCTCAACTTTCTCCCTCTGAAAACAGACTCACCTGCAACCACACAGAATGACAGTTGTTCAGTTTTATTTTGAGTCTTGGAGTATTAGTCTAAACCCGTGGTCGGCAAACTGTGGCACGCGAGCCACATGCGGCTCTTTGGCCCCTTGAATATGGCTCTTCCACAAAATACCCCGGCCTGGGCGAGTCTATTTTGAAGAAGTGGCGTTAGAAGAAGTTTAAGTTTAAAAAATTTGGCTCTCAGAAGAAATTTCAATCGTTGTACTGTTGCTATTTGGCTCTGTTGACTAATGAGTTTGCCGACCACTGGTCTAAACTATAAATATACTTTTGTCAATCTCTTTCCAACTGTTATGCAGTTTATATGTGTGTATATTTATTGAGGGATATAGGAAACATTAAAGACATGTGCCTACCACAGTCACAATTTAGATATGGATCCAAAACAGACATACAGGAAATAACTGAGAGCAGCAATGATGCATAACCAGTTATCACAAGTGTTAAATTTCAGCAGTGATGATAATACCGTATTATAAAAACTAGCCAATTATTTATGATTGATACCTCCTCTGCCAAATATTGTAGATTTTAAAATAACACTTACATTTTAATGTAGAAAAAGCGCTGGACTGTTATTACTTTTTCCCCACTACTAACTACTGATCTGATCTAAGAGAGACACTTCAAACCTCTGTGCTATAGATTCTCACCGGTAAAAAGAAGTAGCCAGGTTACATCTTCTTTGTGATCTCTTCCATCTGTAAAATATATTGATTCTATTGGAAAATTTGTAGCTGAAAGGCAGTGCTCACACTAGCCTAAATAATACATGCAGTTTTCTCATTTGTGTTAGGTAATTTGGATACGTGTCAGCAAAGAGTAATTCAAAGTAGTTTACCGATAACTGTGCAAGTTAAAAATACCAATGCTATTTGAGCTAGAACACCATATGTGAGGAAACAAATAGGATGGAAGTGGCTCATCCAAAATGTTATAGATGCAGAAAATTGTTACCACTTTTTTTTGAACCGTAGGAAAATTCCAAAAAAACAACAACCACGAGTGGTACGTCTGTGTAACCTGATAGGAATGCTGAGGCCCAGGCGGCCCCAGCTTCCTCTCAGTCATTTCCTCAGCGATGTACTTGTGATACAGGTAAGGACCTCAGAGATACAGCATAAACCAAAGCTATCTTTAATTTCTTTTTTTAAAAGATAGTTTATTTGCCTGATACACATGTGTTATAAGGATTACATGAGAAAATACATGCAGAAAACTTATCTTGCACATAGTAAGCACTCATTAAGCGTTGGCTGTTAGTATTCTTCCTATTATAATTAGTATAGTAGAAAGTTCAAGTGCATACATTACATTGTTTTTATTTCATTACCTTAGGTTATAAGAATTTTATCAAACTAAAATACACATTAGGGGGCAATGAGAATGACAGATGTTAGTTAGCATTAGATTTGCCTATCTTTGAAGATGGATAGGTTCAAATGAATTACAGGTATAAAAGGGACCCTGAATTTTCTTCTGGTGTAAGTTCGAGGCAGAGTGATTTTTAAGAGAGAGAGAGACATTACAGAACAAGTAATCATGAGGTGTTGCATCTCCTAAAAGGTAAAAATCTCTAGTATAAATCATATAGATCACTTCTGATATATGTGATGCCGGACATGTGCATGGGTATATTTGCATTTGTTCATATAGCTGTGTAAATAAAAATTGAATTTTATGAAATCTTTTGAGATAACATATAAATACAGTCAGCCTGAGTTACTCCAGAATCATTGTTAGAAATCTCTAGTTTTGATATTCACCTGACTGAAAGAAGAAGCCTGTATATACTTTATGAATTTGGAGAGTTCTAGCAGAGTGATCATGTAATAAAGATTGGTTGAATGAATAGCCACAGGCATATAGCTTCTTGAGGAAGGAACATTGCAGAATGAAAGATGGTTGGAGTGTCACCATTCTCAAAAAGTTAGGAATCACTAGTTTAAGCTGTCTAGTTTTGATGGTGTGCGCGCGCGCGCGTGTGTGTGTGTGTGTGTGTGTGTGTGTGTGTGTGTGTCTCGTAGCAACCTTTAAAGGCTATTTTCCTTGTTCATTTAAAGAATTACAGATCTATGTGAACATCTTCCTTACAGGCCATCTTATAATCTAATTTTTGAGAAATACAACATGTATTGAGCATCTTGTCTACCCTGGCCTATTCTCACTGGACCATGAGATTTTAGTTTATTCATTTGAGATCCTTTGCACCTAGAAAAGTACCCTGCAAATAATACGCCCTATTAATGAGATTGACCTAGAAAAATTCTTCCTTATATCCTACAAAATGCACACAACTTTTAATTTTTAAGTGTTTTCTTATGGACACATAATAATTGTGTCAACAAATTCCTGAGAATATCCACATTTAAAAAATGGTAATTAAAACTTCATTTTAAGCTAAGCAATTCAGTTCTTCAACATTTGCCCATAAAATCTACCTTTGATCCCTTTTGATGGTACAAATTGCCATGGCTGTTCTTTTCCTTGGGCAGGAGAACTAATATTTATTGACTTTGTGAGTTAGACCTTAGTTTGAATCCTAGCTCTGTTATTAAAACTCTGAGGCTCTGGGCAAGTGATTTAAATTCTTTGAGCTTTAGATTTTTAAATATGTCTCTTGTTAAGCTTTAAAAAAAAAAAATGAATAAGACTCCAAAAGAGTAGAGATAAAGGAACTTATTTTGTAGGGTTGTTATATTAAATAATATATGTGTAAAGCACCTGGCACAAAGTAGGCACTCAGTAAGTATTATTTCCCACCACCCTCTGCCACCCTTACCCAGTGTCAGAGCATCCAGCTGGAGTGTGATACAGCTAGTACTTGTTTTGGGGTCCACTTCTCTGCTTCTTATACCTCATTGCCTCTACATCTAGTTTCTCCACCTCTTACTTTAAATCGTGGCAATAAAAATCGAGTGTAGCCCTAACCGGTTTGGCTCAGTGGATAGAGCATCGGCCTGTGGACTGAAGGGTCGCAGGTTCGATTCTGGTCAAGGGCATGTACCTTGGTTGCGGGCACATCCCCAGGGGCAGGTGTGCAGGAGGCAGCTGATCGATGTTTCTCTCTCATTGATGTTTCTAACTCTCTATTCCTCTCTGTAAAAAAAAAAATCAATAAAATATATTTTTAAAAAATTGAGTGTAAAATTCTAAATGAGGTCTTCCTAATGTCAACTAGACTGGAAAGAGTAGGAACACTATGGTATGAGAGTGGGTGCAAATAACAAGAAAGACAAAAATTGGCCCAAGTTATGAGTCCATGGCAAATGAAAGCTTTTCAAGACAGGAAGGCTGTGATGGGGGCAGAACATGATAACTGTTCAGTGATGGTGGGGTAGGGGGGTGGAACATCACAATACACAAAGGTTTTGACTGATGTGCAGTAGTTAGAGCTGGCATTTAGGTTCTATGGTTGGCAAAACAGGAAAAAAAAAAAAAAGCAATCAAGAATAAGCACGCAGAATCACCACCACTCAGACTCATGACCTTACATAGTGCCACAATTTGAGACAAAGCTAATGAACTGACAGAAAATGGTGATTCTTTTTATATGAATAGGTGGGTCTTTGATAAATTTAATAATGCTTTCCTTCTGTAACGAAAGTGAAGGGTTGGGAGATAACTTGAGCTTCCATTTAAAGAAAAATAAAGGTTTTGAAAGTTAGGATATATATACCTAAAAGGAAATCATAGTGAAGTTTTAAATAGAAAAGTGCAATACTTTTCATTAGTAAGGGCTAGTTTAGTTAACCTCAAATACCTAATGGTATCGCAAATAAACATTTTACAAGTCATCACTTTTAAACTATTATTCTAATCTATCTTCTCCCCCCACCAATGTAATTATAATGGTATTATGTGCTTCAAGTTATAGTTAATTATTTTGGTTTTTATAAGCTTTTCAAGAGTTTGGAAACTTAGCCATGTTTTTTATCCTCATAAGTCTGGGAGCAAACTACTTACCTGATTGCAGTTTTCTCTTTCTTCCTTCATTCCTTCTTTTCTTTTCTTTTCTTTTCTTTTCTTTTCTTTTCTTTTTTCTTTTCTTTTCTTTTCTTCCTTCCATCTTCCTTTCTTCCTTCCATCTTCCTTCCTTCCTTCCTTCCTTCCTTCCTTCCTTCCTTCCTTCCTTCCTTCCTTCCTTCCTTCCTTCCTTCCTTCCTTCCTTCCTTCCCGAACTTCTGAGGCTTTAATAATGCATTGTAAGATTCAGGAAAAGAGATCTTACAGGATTTTCCCATGTTTTAAGAGAAGATAGGCAACATTAGGAGGAAATCTGGCATGTCTGTAATTTTTTTGCCATGTGGAAAATAGATACGGGAAATGCTACAGCCCTTTCTTTATCTGGATCATGGCTAGTCAAACTCATGGCCTTGGGGGAGCCTTGTGAGCCATTGTTGTTGCCGGTAATGAGTTACCACAATGAATACAAACCCGGGCTCCTGTGTCGGAAATCTAGATTGGGCAAGTCTGACCTCTCTGAGTCTCCGTGCTTTTGAAAGGAGCAGTTTCACACGAAAGAGCTTTGTTAAACTGCCCTTCATTAAATGCATCAGTTGGGCCTTGCTAGTGAACTAACATCACCTTTTTGGGGTAGTTCCATAGTACAAGGCAACTCCTGTAAAATACAGTTTGCATCAGCATATATTTTGCATCAGCCTCTTCTGCAAAACTTTTCATTTTGCTTTTTGTTTATATTTCCTATTTGTTGAGCCTTCTATGAATCCTTATCTTAAGCCATATTTCATCTCTGTAAGAATGTTAGGCTGAGAAGCTCATCCACAAGATGATCTGCTCCCAATTCCCATTTCCCTCCCTGAACATGGGCCTGAACAGTGCGGACCATAGGATCAAATAATTACCTTCAGACTTTTGCTTTAACTGGAATGTGGTTTGATGGATAACAGAAAACCTCACTAATGGGAAAATATAGTAATTCTAAGTATGTTATTTCCCTAATGATTGCTTCTGGTTATATAAAATAAAATATATAGAAACCATATAATTTTATCTTGAGCATACTTCATGGGGTTATATCCTAAACTTATTATTTTCTATAATTTTCTCTTCATATATAGTAATACAAGAATTGTGATTTTTTTTCTTATGGTTACTACTCTTTAAACTTTTTATTTTTACCTTCTCTAAGAAAAAAAAAAGTTTATACTTTTTTACTTAAATCCAGGATAGTCTTCTTTCTGAACTGAATACTGTATAAATAGAACTAAAATTTTGCTTCCTTTTTAAATATTCTCTTTGCTTCTCATTCTTATATAAAAGGATATAGCCAAACTGTGCCCTGCAGTTGAAACCACTTCTTAGCGACCTGGCTTTGAGCAAGTTTTTATCTTTCTGAACCTTGGTTTCCTCATCTGTAAATGGTAATAATTACTGTACCTGCTTTCCTCAGAGTGCTGCTTTTGTGAAGCTCAAAGACTCCCTGGAACATGGTAGGTACTCAGTCACTTGTTATCTATTAGCATTATTAAGAATATAAATGTCTTGCCAGGGCTGGTTTGGCTCAGTGGATAGAGCGTCGGTCTGCGGACTGAGGGGTCCCGGGTTCGATTCCGGTCAGGGGCATGTGCATTGGTTGCGGGCACATCCCTGGTGGGGGGTGTGCAGGAGGCGGCTGGTCGATGTTGCTCTCTCATCGATGTTTCTAGCTCTCTGACCCTCTCTTTTCCTCTCTGTAAAAAATCAATAAAATATATATATTTTTTAAAAAAGAATATAAATGTCTTAAAGGTTGAGATTGTCTCATACGTATCTGTGTGCCGAGCCCCAGGCACAGTGGGGGCGTCTGGCAGATTCTCAGTAGCTGTTTCCTGAATGAATAGCAGAAGCATCCAGTCAGTTCTGTTCAGTCCCTGCTCCTCCTCTGCCAGCCCACTGCTTTCTCCGGCTTCTGGAACTGGTCACTGAGAGTCATGGGGAGACTGGACTCCCTGGAGTGTCCTGAGACCTTATTGTTTAGGCAGGAAAGACTTCATGTTTTTCATCAGGCTGCGTATTTTTTCTCCGGGAGTTTCTCAGTCCCGTCTGGCTTTGGACTTGACACTCTCAAAGGGCATAAATCTCAGCCTTAACCCTGGCCCCACTGATCTCACAACTCACAGCTGGCTCCTCTGGTCCAAACGGTCTGTTCATCCTCGTTTCTGTTTTACTCTGCGTATGGACATAGTTATACTTGTGCGAGCTGCTTTCCCTCCTGTTTGGGGAGAAGAACTTACTTTAGCCTCAGTTCTTGGGTTAGAAGGAAATTGTTGCTTCATTTCCGGTATCCCTCTCTCCACCCACTTTCACTGCACTGGAGAACAAACTCATCAGCAGACTGTCAGAAATGGACATTGACTGGGACATTTCAGGAGAGGGTTGCTCATTGTATTCAAGGTCAGTGCTCAGGGATGTGCACACCCTTGCCCTCTCTAGCTCAGCTGGCCTGGCCATCTCCACCCTCTTGTTCTACCTGCAGCTGGATGCAGCCGATGGGCCCGTCATTCATGACCATACAGCTATTTGGAAAGAGGGTAAAGAATCTTAGGGATGGTGCCTAGGAAGGAAGAAGGCTCACCTTGGCCTACTACCTTAATTTAATTTCTGTAATCTAGCTTTTTCTCATGTTCTCCATTGTCGCTAGATCCTTGTTCCATTAATGAAGTCCGTACTTTGTTGCTACTTAGCTATCATTTCTTGTCTGTATGCTCCTTCAGAGAGAATCCCAGAATGCGACCGAAGCCACTTGCAGAACCAAATCCTTCACACCATTCTCCATCTAGACCAAGCTACTTCACCAAACCTTTATAGCCAGCCACCAGAAGGGTCTTTTTCTAAATTTGGACCTTTTACAGTACTAAGAGATATAGCCGATTCTAACCACCTCCTATTCACCCCACTGATGAGGAAGTTCCTGCCCTAGGATTTTGGGGGTGGCAGAGCACATGACACCCAACACTGGCAGCAGTTTATTAGCGACATATCCTCACAGCCCAGGGGCGTAGGACACCATGCTGTGCGGGGCCCCATGAGAACGAACAGCAGAGGCTGTGGGAGGCAGGCTTCGTAGTGGTAGGAGGATGAGGTCACCTCTGGTTTCCACTGGAGGATGTGATTGGCTTGTGAAATAATTTTGCAGGCTGGCGAGGAACTGAACCTTGCTATTTAGGGATGAGCAGGAGGTGCATCTGGTCCCCGTTAAGGAGGTTGGTTAGGGGATCTTCTCCGTGGGAGTGAGTGGGGAAGAGAATGAGCCATTTGAGGCCCTGCAGGATGTAAGGCAGCACACAATACCAGGCCTGAATGTTAGGACTAACGCTATACAGGCCACAGTACCAGGATATCATTTCTTTACCTGGAAATTTTACTCTAGATCTGTGATTGTGAATGTCTTGTTTCCTAGTCAAGTTGTGAGCTACTCGGGGACAGACAGCACTTAAAAAACAATGCACGTTATGGTTTGGAAAGACATGGTTTGCATTACAATGATCTGTCATATCTCAAAGTGATGTTTTCAAATTTAATCATACAAATGCCATCTAAAACACCCACATTTTGTCTTTGGACAATGTTAGTTTTAATTTTTCAAAACGTTGACTACTAAAGGATGTGCTGGTCGAATTTGTCCTTGTATTGGTAAGGAGTTGGCACTCATGGCTGGCAACAATGCCCGTGTATACACATCCCGCCGAGATAAAGCCCTGTGATGTGCCCTGGATGGACAGCTCTAAACACTGAGAGACACCCACATTTGATGACATTTGGAAATAGCTAATGTTTTCCCTCCCACTCTGTTTTCAAACAATGGGGTGAAACAATAAAATGAATGGCGCATTGGCATTCTTTTTAAAACCAGGGTTAAGCTATAGCTTAAATCCCAGAATGCTGAGGTGTCAGATGTATTATTCAGACTGCATATTGGAGGCACCAGTGGGGCCCATTAAGAGGCTTAGTGTTGCTAAATTGAAACAAATTGGTATGAAGGAGGGATGAGGAAGAGGTCATAGACAGATTGGAAGAATTTACAGTATGTCCTCTCAATTTTCTAAAAATCTAATATTAAATCTTTTATTCATCTCAATTTTGGTCCATTAAGGTAATTTTATTTTCTACTTTATTAAAATATTTGTTAAATTATATGCAACCATAAATGCAAAGCTCTTTCCCCTTTAAAATTATGATATACAGTTAGGCAAATGACACCAAATTTCGACATATAACTGATTTTTATGTTTTCAGAGTAATCCATTATGTCTCTGACATAGAATGTCTTTTCTTGTATTTTTTACAAATAGTCCTACAGTGCAGAAAAACGGAGTGACTGGATTACATCAAGTATAGACAACATTTTTGGAGGAGTTTCTCTGTAAAAGGGGGAGAGATGTGGTGGTCGCTAGAGGGGAGAGAGGGAGACATTAGTAGCATGTTTGTAGACTGGTGGGAAAGAGAAATTCAGTGGGAAATGGGAATGGATGATGTACGAGTGAGAGCTGCAGGAGCAGCGTCCTGGAGGAAGTGGGATCCAGGCATGGCCTTAATTGGGAGCATGGCCGGTTCACCCACGGGAAGAGGCAGGAAGGTAAGGGTTGGGCACAGATGTAGGCAGGTAAGCAGATGCAGTGGGGGAGGCTTGTGGAAGTTCTCTTCTGCTGGAAATAGAAGCAAAATCATGGCTGAGTGAGGAGTGAGTATGCAGTGGTTGTCTAGGAGAGTGGGCGAGTGGATGGATTAGAAAAACCGAAGCATTGCTGGGCAGCCATTAGGTTCTTCTTGAGGTGAATGCTAGAGAGTTCTTGCCTTGAAAAGAAAATTTTTTTTTAAGCCATGCTTTATGTAGGAGCCTCTGTGTAGTAATTTTTGCTTAAAACTCAAGTCCTTCTGAGCTATATAACTTTACACTGTGTAACTTATAGCTTTTTTTTTTAAACTCAAAGTTTTCTTCTATCATGAGTGGTTTTGCCTTCTGTTTCAATTCTGCCCCCCCCCCAACCCCATGAACTTCTATTATTGACTTCTGATGGGTTAGATATGTGCCCTCATTCCTCTAAATTAATCATTTTCACACATTTTCATTTCTTTGTTCTTCTACTTTTTTGATAAACTTTTTAGGTTTATTCTCTACCCTGGTATTTCCTGAGCTTTGCAGATTGTCAGAAATCACCAGGGGATATTTTTAAACATGCAGGTTCAAGGACTAAAACCATGAAAAACCCCTGATTTATCACGTCTGGAATGGGGCCTTGTAATAAGTATGTTTAAAATGCTTTGTAGATAATTCTGATAATCAGCTGGGTTTGCCAACCACAGCTCTGTGTCACTAATGAAAGTGGCCAGTTACTAATTCCAGAATAGATTGCAGTTTTCCTATTCCCTCTTGGGTTTCCTATAGTTCCCATAGCTAAGTGTGTAATTGTATGTGTGTGTTGGCTGCTCTTCAGAATGTGGTTTTTATATTTCAAGTAATTTTCCTTAATCCATATATTTTCTTTTAATCTGCACATATTCTCCCCAGTGGCTCCCTGCTCTTCTTTCAAAGATCAACTTTTATTACACGCCATGGAGGACATAGCATATCTTTCCTGAAACTTTATTTTTTTTCTTATAGCTTTTAAAGATACGTACTTCCCCTGATTCCAAAGGATAAGGTTCCATTTACCATGGGTATGGCATTTTTTTTTTTAATTTCAGGGCTGATTTTTGTTTCTGGTTTATTCATCTTTTCATGAGGAGAGTCTGGTTATACACTGCATTTGCTGACAGAGTGTATCCTTCTCAGATCTAAGGCCTTAGAATGGTTGATCTGCCCTAATCTAGTATTCTGATCTCTAGGAAACAAGTATTTGTTTAAATTATGAAATACATCGTACACTTAAAAGGATGTGTAAAATAAGTATGAAGTATAAATAGACATCTAGGAAGCTCTCTTGCCTTGACGTCCATGCTGTAAGCAATGGGACTGCCCACTGTGCCACTCACTCCCTGTGTCCTCTCCCCTGGGTGCCGTGCTGTAGGAATTATAACACGGAGAAAGGAGGGCAGTTAGGATCAGAGAAAAGACAGGAAGGTTGATTTTTCTTTTGCTTCGTAAGAAAATAGTACCCGAGGAGAACTTTTGCTCCTTTTTTTTTCTGGTTGATATAGATCCTGCATCTAAAAAACAATGTTATGCTGTGTCTGTCCACTTTATGCCAATTGTCTGGTTAAGCATGCTCTTAATCCAGATTAATCTGACCAGAATTCAGTAGAAGTTCTGCTTTGATGCTTGCAAATGACCAGGTGATGGAAATTAATCCTTGCTTTTCGGAATTGTTTTGAAATAGAAACTCCATTTCCAATCAATGAATCTACTGAATCTTTCTCTATGCTGCTTCTAGTATTTGTAAAATGAGAAAGTAGGGGGAAAGTCATATCGGAGGTTTACATTCATTGCTACTTGTAGCTTCCATTGTGCCAACATAGAAAATAAAACTAAGACAAGAAAAATGTAGTTGGAGGATGAAAGAATTATCTTAGACATCCAGCCAAGTGTGTGTACTGATCTTCAAACAGAGGAGGAAGCACAAAGCATGCTCTCTAGGAGAAAAACTCATTTTCTATAGGAAAACCTGCTAATGAGATCATAGGGTAACTAGACTTTTAATTCTAAATTTAAAAATCCTTATCAGATTTGTTTAAAATTATTCGAACCAGTTAAGAAAAAGGAAAATTGCCTCTTTCACATAATTCTAAATGTTAGGTTAAAATCTGCAAGACATGCTTATAAAACTTTTTAATGAAGTCACCTATATTTGTATTTTTGTCTTGCATATTTTTCATTTTGGTAACATCAAAATAGACACAAGAGACAACTGAAAGTCAATTAGAGAAATATTTTAGCGACCATGGACCCTTCTAGGGACCACTGTGAAAAATAAGAATCTATTTCCAATAGTACTTTTCACAAAGTATGCGTTGTTTCAATGCAAATGGCTAAAGATAAAGTAGACATACCACACTGGCTTGACAGAAGTAATCAAGAGGATAGGAAATAGGTTTAACAATTATAGAAATTTAGAAAAGAAGACTCCAGATACGAATTCAGTGTCTTTGTTGTTATTTCTTTGAGGCAGAATTCTTCTGAAAAGATGTCTTATGGAGAAGCCTAATACCTGATAGAGATGAGAGTAGGGCTGCTCTGATCGGAGCAGGGATTAGGGCCCTCGCCTGCCCATCTTTCTCGTGGCCCTTCTGCAGCTGCCCTGGTACCCCCTCCTGGGATGCCTCTGGCTTACTGGAATCCTGCCAAAGTCCCGATTTAATCCAAATGATGGGTTTAGGAGTTGAGGGTACCTAGGGACAGAGCAAATTAATGGGTGGGCTGGGCCCAGATGCAGGTCTTCTGATCCCTAGACCAGAATATTTTCTGCCATACTATGCTGCCTATTTTCAGTTCCTGAAATTAGTTCCAGACATGACAATCTTTTCTTTTTAACCAAGTGAGCTTTCTATGGAGGTCAGGGAGAGCTACTATATGAAATATATTTGTGGACTATATACATCCAAATACAAAGCTAATTTTTGGAAGTAGATTCTGTTTTTCTGTCATATCTAAGTATAAGTATAGAGATACATGCTTCTGAAATTTTTCTTTGGTAGACAAAATGGAAAATATTTAGCTGTCACAATGGTGACCAGTTTCGAGCAAAGTCAAATTCACTATTCCCCACCCGCCCCCGACTGTTGGTTTCCTCCTTCAGTGCTTCTCTGTTCCTAGTTAGCACAGCACCTGCCTTGTAGACACAAGCTTTCTGCAGGCTTCAGGGTATTCCCAGGAATTCCCAGTCTCAGATGAAATTTGGATTGCTTCTACTAGAGCTTAGGAGCCCATACCCTTCCTAATAGAAAAACCTCGTATGTCTCCCACATCCCTGTTGCTTCTATGGACTGGCCCACCTGGTCAAGACTGTCATTTACATATTCCCTCCAAAATTCTATTGAGCGTTATTTCATGAGTTAACTTTGTAAAAAGACAGGCTTTTTACCCTCCGGTTCCCTTTCCCATCGGACCTGAACGCCGATCTTGGTAGCTGTAAAAGGAGGAAAAGTAATACTGAAGCTGGCCTCACAGTGCTTGTAATCTGTGGCTAGTTTCAAACAAGGTTGAAAAAAATAAAATAAAAAGACAGGCTTTTAAAATTTTATTTCTTTAACTTTTTTAAATTAAAAAAATCTTTCAATTACAGGTATCATGTTAGTGTCAAGTATACAACACAGTGATTAGACATTTATATAATTAGGAAGTGATCGCCCTGATAAGTCAAGTACCCATCTGACACCATACACAGTTATTACAATATTATTGACTATAATCTCTGTTGTAGTTTACATCCATGACTGTTTTTGTAACTGGCAGTTTGTATTTCTTATCCCCTTCACCTTTTCCTCCATCCCCTCACCACCACCACCACCCCCCACTTCCACCTAGCAATCGTCAATTTATTCTCTGCATCTAGGTTTTTGTTTGTTTTGTTGTTTGTTTTTTAGATTCCACATATAAGTGAAACCTTATGGTATTTGTCTTCCTCTGACTTATTTCACTTAGCATAATACCTCTAGGTCTATCCATGTTGTCACAATGGCGAGATCTCATTCTTTTTCACGACAGAGTAATATTCCACTGTTATAAATGTACCACATTTTCTTTATCCAGTTGTCTATTGATGGGCACTGAGATTGCTTCCATATCTTGGGTATTGTAAATAATGCTGCAGTAAACATAAGGGTGCATAGATCTTTCAAATTAGAATTTTGGAGTTTTTTAAATAAATACCCAGAAGTGGAATTACTGGCTCATGTTAGCTCTATTTTCAATTTTTTGAGAAACCTCCACACTATTTTCCATAGTGGCTACACCCATTTACATTCCCACCAATAGTGCACGAGGGTTACCTTTTCTGAATATCCTCAACACTTATTTGTTGACTTATTGATGATATTCTGATAGGTGTGAGGTGATATCTCCTTGTTGTTTTAATTTGCATTTCCCTGACGATTAGTGATGTTGAGCATCTTTTCATATATTTATTGGCCATCTGTATGTCCTCTTCGGAGAAATTTCTATTTAGGTCCTCTGCCCATTTTTAAATTTGAATAGTTTGGATTTTTTTTCTTTTCTTTTTTACTTTTTTTTTTTTTGGTGTTAAGTTATATGAGTTCCTTATATCTTTTGGATTTTAACCCTTTATTAGATATATTATTGGTAAATATACTCTCTCATTCAGTAGATTTTTTGTTTTGTTGATAGTTTTTTGCTGTGCTAAAACTTTTAAGTGATCCATTTTCATTCTTTTGCATGAATCTGTCCAGTTTTCCCAATACCATTTATTGAAATGACTGTCTTTACCCCATTGCATATTCTAGCCTCCTTTGTTATATACATGCACATGGGTTTATTTCTGTGCTCGCTATTCTGTTCCATTTATCCAAATGCCTATCTTAATATCAGTAAAAATAAAGACAGTCATTTTTATATAAATATGAAAAATAATTAAGTTTGCTTTTATAAATAATACTCCCATAATTCTGATACATTGCTTGCAGACGGGTGTGGACAGGTGGAATGTTGAGACTCCTGGTTGATAGTTACTGAAGTAGATACCCACCTTTTGCTTAATATTTTTGTTTTTTTTTTAAATGTCTAATTCTAACAAAACTAAGTGTATCACAGTTTGTTATTATTCAAATGTGACATATGAATTAAAACTTGTGTAAGTCCATATGAAATTTGACATATTAAGTTTAATGTTAAAATGTATCTGGCCTCTACACCACATTGCTTATCATTTTTTCCTCTTGTTTTCTACCCATTCATGAACACCTACTTTTAATAATTATTTACAACATTTCTCACCCAGTAATAGAATTTAGTTATTAATCATTAAGCAACCTTAACTATTGTTTGTGCAGCTAGAATATTGTGCCAGCAAAGTATGATTTTCTTGTAACCTGAGCTGGGAAGGGAACTCACAGAACATAGCAGGGTAATAAAAAGTGACATATTGGTGTCACATCGGAGATCATCTTTTTCCAGAATTACTTAGCCTTTTTATGCATAAAGACATACAGGGTTTTTTCAAACTTGACTGTGCAAGAAATGCCCATTTTATTTTCTCTAAATGAAGCTGAGCCGCTTCAAGCCCCACCTGTGTGGTGGGTGGGAAGTTAAGTGTGCCATCCTGGTGTTTCGCGCCCTCTCGCAGAACAACCATGTCAAGGTCCTCATGCAGAGAGAGCATTAAGAGAAGTCTCCAGTCCACACCAGTTACCACGACTACGGTCCAAAGCACCACGGTCCTTTGTAATCAGGATACTTTGCAGCACTTTTGGGGACAGGAGTCTGGCTGGGAGCCCCTGCGGCTGGGATCCAGCTCTTCTGGATGTACCACAGGTGCCCCCTTCTCAGGCTTAACCATCCCCCAGAGGTGCCCCCGAGGAGAAAGGCGCAGATCTCCATCTCCTGGGAAACCCACATCCTTTTGTCCCTTTGCAAAGTATTGAATAATCTTCTTGTCTCTGGCTTCTCTTTTACCTGCTAAAGGCCTATGTTTGTCTTTTCCCTCAACTCACAACGTAATGCTCTCTTTAAAATGAAACCTTCCAAGGAAAGTTGTCTCCAGGGGATCTGGCACCAAAACCCTCCTGAGGAAAGGGAACACAAAGACTTGTCCACCTTCCTTGAACCACGAGTGGGTAACACCAGGAGAGCAAAACTCAAATGAGTATCACAATAGATTCTCCTGTATAATATGTGACACACAGAACACTTAACGTGATGATGGTGTTAAAGTAACAGGAAAGTTCTTTATTTCTTTACGTGTATTTGCAAAGTTTTAAAAATATCTTTGTCATTCCCTAATGTGTTGTCATATATATTTGATATCAATATTATCATCAGAGTTAACCTTTCAGGTGAACAATGCCAGCCCACCCTTCATCTCCTTTTCTCAATTCTGACCTTGCAGCAGGCATAGGAGAGGGGCCCAGATTCTTTCTCTGAGCCATGGAGTGCAGCAGTGGACATTTCTTCCGTAGATAGGACGGTGGTTTCTAACCTGGATCCCCAAGGAGGACAAGATGCAGGAGGGAAAGTGAGACCAAATGTGCCGTGTTCCAGGGTGCCCCAGCCCCGTTTCAATCAAGCCGGTTGTGTCTTTTCACCTTCTTTACAAATTAAATGCCAGGGAAATATCTTTTGAATGAAGGATTTCATTGTTTTAAAATGTTGGAAGTCACTGAAGCATCTATGCAAGTATATACCTACAACATTTGACATTATCCAGTATTTTGAGTTAAAGATCTTCCTTTTTCAGTAGTGTAATTCTGTAGTATAGAAATGAAACTTCCTCTTAAAATACTTTGGTTGCTTAAAAATCATTTACATGGGAAAATCCCCAAATGATAGGCTAAATTTGGGGGATAGAATGATTTATTGAGACTCTCAGTTGTTCTTCTGGGTAAGGGATATCCATCATGGAGGGTTGTTGATACAAATCTTGCTGCTTGCTATACTGAAATTGTGGGTTCTCAGTCAGTTGCCATCGCTCATCTGTTCACTATACAGAACAAGGTAGTTCACAGAACGCATTAAGGAGCGCCAACCCAAGTAATGAACCATGTTCTCAATCAGAACTTAAAAATTTAACTCTTTCTTGATACTATTTTTGGGTTATACTAATCATCATATACGTTTATATCTAACTACTGGTTCTTTTTGAGTAATTAAATTTACGCAAAATTACGCAACTTTACTAACAGTTATTATTTGGAAGGTTTTCAGAATTCAAATCAGATAACAGTACTGAAAAATACTTTTTAAATGGTTAACTTTATTATGTCTAGCCTAGCCAAATAACATGTAAGCTATAACATTCATTAGAATTAGTTTCCATGAGACAAGTTTAAATTAAAAATTCATATTAAATATTTTATAATGACATTTTTATTTTAGATACTAATTTTTGCTTGTGAAAAACATAGTTGAGTAAAGCTATTTCAGTGTCAGACATTTTTAGTAATCTGTATAATATAGCTTTCAGATCAGAGTTCCTTTTACTACTCTGCTACTATTGCCCTAATACATAAGAATATATAGTGTCTATTATGCAGTCTATACATTATCATTTCTATTAGTATCGAATACTAAAATTAGAATATTCAAGTTTAGAGATGGTTTTTTCGTTAGAAAAGTCCGTGCGGTCAATGCGAGAACTAGGACTTCCAACCTTGCTCAGCCAGGACTTCCTACAAAAAACAAACAAATAAAAATTACCATGTAAAGTATATATAGGCTAGCTACAATGATCCCACAATGGGAGTTTATATGCAAAAGTAACTTAGTAAAAGTAATGTAAAATATAAATTTTTCAAAATTTTATAGTTTTAGAAAATGTAAAATATCAGAATACTATAGAGTTTAATATATAATTAAATATGGACAAATAACAAATTAAGCACAGTCAACTACTGAGATTTCACATTGAGGTTATTTCCCCCCCCCCCCCTTAAAACATCCAAGGCCATTACTACCTAGCCGTTGAGCTATAAACAAGAGATAAAGTATTTTTTTCTCATTACCCAGCACATGGTAGGTAACATACTAGTATATATATATGTAGATAATATATATAATATACGGGAGGGAGTGGAGGAAAGTGGAGGAAAATAGGAGAATGGATAAAAGAAAAAATGTGATTTTCCATGAACATTAAAATTAGATGAACATTGTTTATTATCCAAAAACTATCTCTTACCATATGTATTAGCAAACCATATGTATTAAAGGGCCAAGTTAAATGTTGTGAAATTAGTGATATCCATGTGTCTAATTTATGCATTGTGTACTTACCCAAGATGCTTCCTATATAATTAAGGCTTATTTTAATGTACTTGATAACTCAGATACTACTGTTAATAGGTAGAAAGTTTCTAGTAAATTCTTAATAATTAGTTGGGATGACAGAGTAAGTGGGACTGTGGGTTAATAATATGAGGCCACTTATCCCAGCTATTGTAAAAACATTCCATGACTTTCCTCATATCCCCAAAATTCTTTCAGGTTGTGAAACTAGAGTTGTGTACAGCTGTGAATAGCATATTAACATCTCATATAACCTTGAATTTAAATTATTTTCTAGGCTCAAGTTGTCTGATTAGCTGAAAATTACTGCTAGGCAAGAGAAGATTTCCAATGCTTCAAATTGCCATTGTGCTATGTAACATTTTCTGTGGTTCTTATTTGTGACAGTTTTACTGGGAAAGGTGACTTTTCTTTTTCAGAAGCTAAGCCATGAGCATAATAGCACATTTTACTTTCTTCATTTCATTTCATTGAAATCTTAAAATGGAAATTGCATGTGTTTAAGAATAAAATTTAGTTATTATGAAAAGGAGCTGATAACTTCAATTTTACAAGTCAAATCTCCTTGAAACCTTCTAGAAAAGAAAAGCCAAAAATAATAAAAGCTAACATTTATTGTGCACTGACTGCTCAGCAGGATGCTAAGTTCTTTACATATTCTATTTCCTTTAGTCCACCCATGGCATTAGGGTTGTTTAAAAAAAATAGTTGGATGGTTGTCATCTCCTGAAATGGAGAGGCTGTGAGAAGAGCAGATTTGGGGAAAAAGTGGAAGTTCAGTTTTGGAATGGGAGTCTGAGATGTCTATTAGACATCTGAGTTGTTGAGTATGCAGTTGAATCAATGAGTCTGGCTGGAAAAGATAAAATTTGGAATTTGTCTGCAAATAGAATTGAAAGCCATAAGATTGGATGGGATCTCCAAGAAAATGAATATAAGTAGAAAAGGGAAGCAGTCGGAGGACTGCACCTTAGGTATACCCAGTGTTAAGAGCTCAGGAAGAACCATCGGGTGAGGTAGGAGAAAAGCTGGGAGAGCATCGTGTCCTGAGAGTCAAATGAAGCCTCTGGGAACAGTGAAGCGAGAGGTGGGTCAATGCTGCTTGCAGGTCAAGTAAGGTGAGGACTGAGAATTGACCATTGCATTTAGCAACCCAGAGGTCACTGATGGCCGTGACCAGGGCAGTTTTGGTGGATTGCAAGCCTATTTGAATGGGCTCAAGAGGGAATGGAGAGAGGAAATGGAACCAGTAATGGATAGAGGGCATAGGAGCTGCAATGGACTAATCCATCTGAGCTAATAACTCAATGTATTTAACTAGTTGAGAGCCTGTCTACCTACCTATATGCAGCTGGTCTTTGACATCACCAAAACTTCACCAGTCAGACCTATGACCACGGCGGAATCTATGCCACTACTGGGGGCAGAATGGTCATGCTGTTAGGTGATTCAGCTCTACTGTGTGTGTTTGTGAGCATGTGCTCATGCCACTTGGTGCTATGGCTCCACACTTGCCACCCCTGGTGCTAGGAACCCCTTTGCCTGACCTGCCTACTCACTTAGGTATTCTGGTCACCAGCCCTAGGACCCCAGTCTCATGTGCTGCTCTTAATGGGTGTGGCGCAGGTCTAGAGAGGGCAAAACAGTTCTTCTAAAGCAAAAAATAACTAGTCAGAAATTTTCACATAAATTTATATCTAATTAGTGAGGACTGGATATATACACAGTCAAACAGTACCAGTTAATTCAATTACATAAATATTTAAGTAGCACTGGATGCAAGGCATATTCTAGATACTGGATACATACACAGATATTCAAAGTGAGGTTTCTTCCCTCGGTTACTTACAATCTACTAGAAGACTTTGGAGAATACTAAAAATAACTGAAAATAAGGCAGGATGTAATGTGCAATGTGATCTTTATATAAAGGGAGAGGGGAGTTGGGGGGCTAACTTCTGGTCAGGGACATCTCTGTGATAGCAAAGGCATTTGAGCCAAGTTTTAAAGAAAACACTATTGAATTTTTCAAATCTTATAATGCAAATTCTAATTCAAGCATGACAGGAAACCAATAAACATAGGAAGACTACTGATAACATTAACTAATTAAAAAATGTAAAACTTATAAATGGTCTTTATTTAGATTTTGTGCTTTGCTTAATTCAGTTCCTATATATTTCTTGTTAAGTTTATGCTTAGACATATTCTATTTTTCTTGCTGTTTTGAACAAGATGCTTCTTAATCATCATGTTCTTAAACTGGTACATAGGTAACTAGTGATCTCTTATATTGTAAACAGATGTCTTACTGAACTTCCCTGGCAATATAAGTTTTTCTTTTCTTTGGGGTTCCCAGGTAAACCGCTTTTTATATTTTTCCTGAATTCATCCTGCCAGTCCGTTGGCATCACATTGAGTGTATAATTTCAAATTGCCCTTTATTTTAGGCCATCTAACCACATGTTGGCTATTTACGTGCCTCCGGGAAATTGCCACAGTGACTATGCAGAGAAAGAACATTAGCAGCATTCACCCAGCCTGGGGTCAGCCCGCAGGGCCATAATACACCTCTGGCTCCAGCATGTTCTTTCTACCTATAGGTTTAGTGGACTCAATAAATATTGAATGGATGGTTGGGTAGATGGGTGAATTACATTTGCTCGGAAGAGAATGAGGTCTAGTATTTCTACTGTAAATCTGAATCTGCTTTGTCTGCATATATCTTTCAGATATTTTTATTTAAGAAACATGATCCGCTGACTGGCTTTAAAAGAACAAAAAATAAGAAAGCTCAACTAATAAAAAAATGAAAGAATAGCAATGGAAGTTGGAAAATTCTATTGACAGAAGTCATATTACTTGATAACCATGTTCTCCCTTTAACATATTTTAAATGTTATGTGTAGGTTTTGAAAATTAAACCAATTTTTAGAAAGTCTATTTTATTCCTTTACCACTTGTACAGTGATAACGTAAGAAGGACTTTCCTTATAGATGCATTTCTTGCATGTGTGATGAGGATTCTCCACAGTTGTGAAAACAATATTGGAGGGCGTGCTGAAGGACAGATCTTGCATATATTACTTTTAAGTCCTTCAGGCCATCTTTGCATGAAAGAAATGAATAAAACACAGTGCTGATAAATGAAGGGAAAATGTACGCACTTAGTAAATTAACTGTGCCGTGTTTTTCTGTTCCTATTCAGGCAGTCACCGACTATATTGGCCCCTCAGGGCGCCCACAGCATTTTAATGCTTTGGTGCAGATGGCACACGTTTAGCTGTCAAGTGCAGTAAGTGCCACTCATTTATGGCCTTGGCAGTCGGCAGAGGCCAGCTGCGGCCTTCTAAAATGCACTTAGGCTTCTGCCTCCCGGAGGCCTTTCTTAGACAGCCCCTGTCTAAAAGGACCCACCCTCAACCTGTTGTGTGCATCATGGGCATTATCCCATTCTATAATTGCTATGTGTATGTATTCACTACGTGCCCACTCCACATTAGAATACAACTTCTAAGGCAGCGTTGGAGTCTTATTCACTATTTCCCCCCTACATTTACCACTCTGCCCAGTGATAGTGGGCACTCAGTAAATATATACTGAGTGAATGAATATTGTCCCCTGCCTGCCTTCTTCCCGTCTGTAGCTGCCAGACATGGAAGGAGGGAACGTTTCTAGGGTCCTACACAGTCCACAGCCAGAAAGGAACCCTGAGCACGAACTTTTAACTCTGATCTCACCTCATAGGAAACAAAAGCCTTCTGTGTGTGTGTTTTTACATTCTTTGTAAGGTCAAGAAATAGTTGCTCTTATTACAAAAAATGATAATTTACTCATGACAATCCTCTCTGAAACTAGATTCATCTTCTTAAAGGAAGTTGGAGGCCTACAGATCTGACCTAACAACCTGAATATAAGAATGTGAACCAAGTTTATTCATAGGATCGGTTCACTTATTTTTGCCAGCCCCTAAATTTTACTGTATTTGTGCATGTCAGTTTACTCATTATATAAACAAGCATGATAATGACTTCACCCAGAGTTCAGAGTGAGTATTACACCACCAGAGGAGGCCCAGTCCGGCCCGCAGACCCGGTCACGTGACATGCTGCCTGCTCAGTCAAGTTCGCCTGCTCAGTCAAGTTCAGTGCCCGGCGGGGGGTTGTATATGCTCAGACATATTGTGGTTATCAAATACAAATCCTTAGACACTTTTCCTATTATCCCAAAGATGTACAAGTACCTACGATTGTATTTGTTGTATTAATTCAGGATTTTTAAGCTTTTTAAAGAGAAGAATCCTTTCTTCCAACATAATCTTGCACAAAAGCTTAATGTTTATAGTGGAAATGAATTGCTTCTCTCAAGTAAAGGAATGGTTGGGAGGTGGGGTGCAGAATCTCCCCCAGCTGTACCTCGAGCACCTCTGGGGAATCCCAAAGGCTCTGAAGAGCTCAATTGCCCTATTAGCCCATCACTGAGCAAGGCTATCAGGTAGTGGACTACATGGGGAATCCATCACATGTAGAAGTGGAAATCAACATAAGACTTTTCTATAATTCAAGTCGGTTAGTGTCTCCTACAAAATGTAGTAAGCTCCTGAGGCGATATAAAAATTCCATCTAACTAATATTCTCCTCTGAAACAAAGAGGGGAAATTAAAGCACTAGAAAGCCACTATTAATAATTCATAGCAGTTCTATTTCCTGGGACTGAAGTGGGGCGGCACAGTCCTTTTGGACATCTCTGCAGCAGCGGTATAAATGTGGAGCGGAGCGAGAAGGCAGACAGTAGAAACAGTCAGCTAAGGAATAAAGGCTAGCGTGGTGCATGCCAGAAAATACTGAGTTGCCTGCCCATTTCAAGCTTTTAAGCTCGCATTAATAATGGAAGAATAGTACATAATATTTTTGCTATTCTACGTTCTTTAGCAAGTTTTCTTATTCAGTTACATGTGGGCAAATAATACCATATACTTCTTTATCAAGATAAGCATTTAATGGTGTCTGGATATGATGTCTAAAATTTCTGTCAGGGAATAGCCCACAATAAGTAAAGACTTCAGTGATTATCAAGGGAATCACAGGACACCCATCACTAACCTGAGACCAGATTCCTCATCTTTAAAATGGGGATAATACTTCACTGCGTTATTGAAAGGATTAAAGAGAATGTGTGTGAATTGCCTAAGGCAATGTCTGACACACAGTAGGCCCTTAATAGCAGTTATTACAATGTAACTGTTCTCTGCCTTTGCCTGTGTGGGTGGGCACCCTGTTTTGCAAACTCTGTGACCCTTAATCAAAGTCACACACTTGTAGTGCAATTCCACTAGGAATACCTCTGGGTCTTGGCAGAGCTACTTCTCAGCTACAGTGGGAAATGGCATGTCATGAACCTGCGCTGAGAGTCTAGAAGAGCTACCTCCAGGCAGGAGTTATGCCCAGGATTCTGAGAACCAGCAACTGAGTCCAAGGGCCGGGGAGCAGAGAAGAAGGGAAGAAGGCATGACCGAAAGCTCTACCTTCTCTGCCACACACCAGTTTCCAGACCAGCAAGGTGACAGATCCACTCTTCTTTACGCTTTATTTATGAAGTGGAAAGAAATTAGATGTTGGCACAGTGGTCATGAAAGTGGCCTCTAAGATCATTCTGCTTGGATATGAATCCAGCTACCCTTTCTTAACTGGTCATCGTGGGCAAGTTCCGTAAATTCAGAGCCTCATCTGTACACGGAGATTATGTTGCCAACCTCACAGAGTTGTTATGAAGATTAAGTGAGATCATCTGTGTAAAGTGTTTAACACTATCTAGAAAATTGTAAACAATAATTTTTAGCCCTTGTATCAGTCAGGGTGCAGGTTTAACATAAGGAAGTAGGTCCTTACAAAATCACTGGAAGGGCTGGGAGAACAGATTTATATGGGGCCTGTTGGAGCAACTCTGTAGAGTTGGCTGCTAGAATACCAAATGTTAAAGTGATTCTCACGCAAATATGATGTGAGTCAAAGATTTTAATTTAGTGCATTAACTAATGAGGGAACCTAGAGGATGTTATGTCTGGTTCAGATTGTAAGTATGTATACATGTACGTATATACACACGTGTATATATTGTATATAAATACATACAATCAGGAATGCTAAACTCAACTTGTTAATAGATGCAGCACATCCATTAGAATCTGACAGTTCCTGAGCATTCCACTAGACAATACCCAGAACCTCCCTGAACGATGCCCTGTAGTCTCTATTTGTAAGCCTTAGACAATTGTTTCCTGATAGGCCCACTCAGGGAACTGCTGGGAATCGGGAGGCTGCCATCCAGATCACTGCATTTTATGAACATGCTACCTTAACCGCAGTCCAGGCATCAGGGAGCCCCCACCAGACTTGTTGGCTCCACGTAATGCCTGCTAAATCCTCACGCCAACTAAAAGGAGGACTCACACTGCTGCTTCTCTCCCCACCTCAGTTCCAAATTTCACAGGAGGACTTCTGATTGATGAAGCCTGAATCATATTTGAAGGCTCTAGCTGCAAGAGAAATCAGGAAAACAGCTCCTCGCTCTCCCAAGTCTGCAGTAAAAGAAAGGTACCAGGAAGAGCTTGGAACAGAGGTTGAGCAAGACAGCACACCACCATATCTACCACTGTCATTGTTCACTTAGCCAGAACTTCTTGAAATTCTACACTATGGTAAACGGAAGATTAGAAATGTTTTTTGCTGGCCTGTATCATAGCAACATTTTTTAAAAAATATTTTATTGATTTTTTACAGAGAGGAAGGGAGAGGGACAGAGAGCTAGAAACATCGATGAGAGAGAAACATCGATCAGCTGCCTCCTGCACACTCCCTACTGGGTATGTGCCTGCAACCACCGTACATGCCCTTGACCGGAATCAAACCTGGGACCCTTGAGTCCGTAGGCCGACGCTCTATCCACTGAGCCAAACCAGTTAGGGCCATAGCAACATTTTTATGGCCTCTGTCAGATCTTGAGTTCTTTTCAGCACGAGAACAGAAAGCCTGAGGAACACCACCATTGAAGGGTCAGGCAGCAAAGGAGAAGCAGACAGAGCACAGGTGGAGAGAATGATCAGGAGAGGGAGAGGACCACGAAGTGGGGCATTAGGAAAACTAAGGACACAGTATTTTAAGGAGAGAGCAGTCAACTCCAAATGCTGCTGAGACTCAAGTGAAATATGAACTAAAAATGCTTTGCAGACCTTCGCAGGATCAGCTTCAGTGGAGGGGTGGGGGTGGGGGTGCGAGCCAGATTAGAATGGTTTTAGGAGTGAGGGGGAAGTGAACAAATGGAGACAGCATGAATAGATCAGTCTCTTCAGCTGTCTGACTCTGAAGGAGAGGAGAGACACTAAGCAGCTTTGTACAGCTTTAAGGTTCTGTTCCTGGCAAGCCAAGCCCACCTCGATTCTGAATCCAATGCCTTCCAGTAGTAGTTACGGGCACCTTGTCTCAGAAGAACAATATTTGAGGAAGATTGCTTTAAGGACACACTGTTTAAGATGTTTTCTATTCCAGATATGTTAATATCTGCTCCCACAGGAAGCCAAATGAAAAGGAGTTGGCCAGACTCCCCTGTATTTTCCACCCTCACCCTGACCTCTTCCACCTCCTTCCCAAATGCTCATAAGCAAATTGAGTTTTTGGGGTGATGCCATTAGCTGATAGACGGCTACCAGATAGTTTAGAGCCAAAGTGTGACCAGAGGTCATTATTTTAGACTTTTTAAAAAACCCTGTTCCTGGCTCTATTTTATCCCTCACCCTTGGGTGGTTGTTTTTAGATCCTTTTTCACTTTTAAATGCACCTCCTGTTACAGTTTTACATATCCTTACAAATCACTTTAAATCCTCTTGGCAACAAAGAGAGCTATAAACATATAAAGCTGTGAGGTTATTTTTCTTCTTCTTGCTGATACTGTTTCTCTGATTTTATACACGAAATTATTGGGAAGAGGGATAAAGATGATTGGGAAGAGGGATAGAAATTTATTTATGGACTTTTGCTTCACAACCGACTTTCCTAGACACTTTTTCCATTACAGTGAGGCATGCATCCCTCTGAGGTCATCAAAACATGTATCCTCAGGCCGCCATCCGGGCTACAGCTTTGAACTTGGGGACTAAGAGCTCTCAGCTGCAGCCCATGGGCAAGAGCTGTTCAGACTGGACCACTCAGCTGAGCAACACTGGGGCTCCACGGTGCTGAGGGAGGTCCCGGGCAGCACTTTCCTGTGGCTGCTGGGGGAGGAGGGTGGCTCCCAGGCCGGGCCAGGCTAGCGGCCGGGCAGACAGATGCATGCACAGGCTTTTCAGACATTCATAAAGCATCTCTCTCACAGCCACTTTGAAAATAATTTGTACAGAATCAAAAGAATAATTTGAAGGCAGAATGGAGAGGTAACTAATGACACAAGAACCACTAGAAAAAAAGACTCACCAGGTGGAAAATCAGAGAAAATTTTTTAATGTGCCAAAGACTGTTGGGCTGTGTTTTAAAGGGATCGTCTGTGAAGGAGCATACTGCACCACAAGGTGATAACCCTGAAGGTGAGGGCTTTCAGCATGCCTTTAAATGTTTGACACGAATTCAAAATAGTGAAACTTTCCTTCCTGGGTATGTCTCATCATTAGGGAAATGGCTTATCTTTTCCACCTCCCAGGGTTTTTTAAAAATTATTCTTTTTAGCGTCTCATTTTCCCATAGAGAGGGTATTTTATCTTTAAATTCAGGTATGTGCCTCAGTTCATAGGGAGGCTCACGATAGGAGGTAAGAATGCCATTGTAATGTTTCAGCTCATAAGTGGTCACCTGCAATTGGTATTTGAATACTATACTCTGAATTTTTTTTTAGTGTTAATGTGTTATATTCTCATTAATTTCAGTCTGTAATACAAATAGAGATTCAGAAAATAGCCACTCCTTATCAAAATGGTTTTCTTTTTGTACTCATAAAAACCCATGCCAGTTTATTTCCTTCTTTTATAAAAGTAGGCAATAAAATAGAAGATGAAGAAAAAAATATCTTTCTAATATTAATGATTTTTTGCAGGTTGTTAAGAAATAGTCATTGCTAAATCCCAATAAATGTTTTTCTGCCTATACTTTTAAAACCAAAATTGAGGGTACTGTTCTCACCCTAATAAAAATTTGAATAATGTGTGCTTATTGACTGAATTAAAACTTGTTTTTCATAAAGAAATATATTAACAGCTTATTGACTCTCAGACAAATAAAAAGGCATCATCCATATATTCAAATGGCCTGTCTAGTGGGAGGTGACAAAGTGAGAGGAAAGGATTAAAGGCTGAAAGGAAGGAGAGAAAAAGATTTTATGGAAGAGGTTAAGAAAAACTCTTCATAATTATAATATTGCATTCTAAGATATGCTCAATCTCTCTGACACCACTAATAAAATGATCAAAGAATGTCTAATCAGCAGAATCAAAATGCAATTTAATTAATCATGTCTCCCTCTTCTGAATTGAAAGCTACTTCAGTAGTAGATAGATGGCTGCCATGTTTAGTTTTCCAACTGACTTTCTGATGAGGCAGCTCAAACAAACCAGAGTGATTGATGTACTTGCATTTGGATAGAATTGAAAGTCTGAGGTTTCAGAAGTTACAACAACGAAGAAGAGAAAGCCAGAAGATGGGTCCTACTCTGAAACTGAACTCCTAATCTGAAAGATATATGTACTCCTATGTTCACTGCAGCATTATTTACAATAGTCAAGATATAGAAGCAACCTAATTGCCCATTGATAGACATTTGGATAATGATGTGGTACATTTATACAGTGGAAAATTACTCTGCCATGAAAAAGAATGAACTCTTGTCATTTGCAAATACATGGATGGACCTAGATGGTATTATGCTAAGTGAAATAAGTCAGATACAAGAAGAAAAAATACCATATGGTTTCACTTACATGTGGAATCTAAAAAAACAAAAAAAATAAATCAACAGACAAAACAAACAGACTCAGAGATGCAGAGAACAAATGAATGATTGCTAAATGGGAAGGGGTTGGGGAGATGGGTGAGAAAGGTGAAGGGATTGAGAAATACAAATTACCAGTTCTAAAAATAGTCATGGGAGCCCTGGCTGTGTAGCTCAGTTGGTTAGAGCATTGTCCCCATATACCAAGGTTGCAGGTTCGATCCCTGGTCAGGGCACATACAAGAAGCAACCAGTGAATGCATGTTTCCCTCTCTGTCTTTCTCTCTGTCTCCCTTCCTCCCTCTCACTAAAAAATAAATAATTTTTTAAATAGTCATGAGGATGTCAAGTACAGCATAGGGAATATAGTCAATAATATTGTAATAATTATGTATGGTTTCAGATAGATACCAGGCTTATCAGGATGATCACTATGTAAATTACATAAATGTTTAATCACCATCTTGTACACCTGAAACTAATATAATGTATGTCAACTATAATTGAAAAATTTTAAAGATTATATATTTTTTTAAAAAAGATAGTCACCAGTCTAGTTTTCTTATCCACCAAATGCTTGCTTCCAGTGGTCTCACTGGGAGTGACTAGCTCAGTGTAGTTGGTTAGTCACTCGATTTGGTCTGTTAATAAAGTACTCAGTGCTTTTTCTTAAACATTCATAGGGTTATATGGTGGGAAACTAAGATCAAATCAAGCAGAATTGTGCACCAGCTCAGAATTAGTTTCTTGAAAGCTGACCACAAACAGGGTGACCTGCTTACCATGGAGGAAAATAAAGGCTGGAGCAAGTAGAGGACACAAAGGAGGATTGGGATAGGGGTTGGGAATTGTCTGAAAATGTTAATACTGATTTTTAGTTCCTCGTCATCACTGATGGTAGAATTTGCTGGTAACTTATTGTTTTATTTATAGCCCCTCATCCTCTCCCCCAACAAACATGCGAGTTGTATTCTGTGATTTGGAAAACTTGGATATTCTTCTGTTCTTTCATAAGAGACTTTGATTTACCAATTAAGTCAAACTTTTGAGGCAAGAATACTCAAATTAACATAAAATTTATTTTCCAAGAGAACTGGGGTCTCCTATGTAATGAATTGTGAATAAAACAAATAGCAATAGTCACTTTAGCTCCTGTGTGAGACACAGGATGAAAATAAATAGTAGTTAAGCTTGCAAATTACGTTGCTTGCTTCATTCATTCTAAAGAAGACAATAATTAGATGGTGGGGTATAATTATTATTTTGAAAATTCTTTCTTATTCAAACAAATTTCATTGAATTTGTGTAATGGGGGAAAAAGTGGAACGTGGCAAAACATTTTTAATAAACATCTAAGTTCTGTATTATCTCATTCTACATCTAACGCCTTAGAAAATGACTCCACAATCAAGATCTTCCTGGTTCTCTCGCCAGGTGTTACAACACTCTCATTGACAAGAATATGGTTTTGACTTTGGCTTTTTAATTTTGCTTCATGATACCAGAGCATAGAATTAACTTCCACATCACAAAATATTGAGCACAAGGGTTTCCCCAAACTCCAGCTCTGGTGATGTCTGTCACATGATGCCTCTGCTACCCTAATTCCAAGAAGATGGCGAGTCTTAATCAACTGAAGTTTGGTCCGGCCCCTGACATCAGCCTGTCCTTAGCTCTCCATCTTTAGGCTAATAACTGGCAGCTCTCAGCCTACTGACTGAGACATCGGTATCCACATAGCATATGACAGTGCCCTGTACATGTGCACTGTAGTAGCTCCATTGACTTACTTTGTCCATGGTACTTAACATGATAAACTGAATTAAATAAATTATCTAAATATGATCCAGCAATCCCATTTCTGGGTATTTCTACAAAAGGATTGAAATCATGATCTCCAAGAGATATCTGCACTTTCCTGTTCATTGCAGCACTACTCGCAGTGGAAACAACCAAAATGCCTACTGATCGATGAATGGACAAAGAAAATGTGACATATAAGGACTGGTGGTTGTTAGAAACTGGGGGAAGGAGAAAATGAGGAGTTACTACTCAATAGGCATGAAGTTTCAGTAAAGATGAATACTTCCTAGAAATCTGTTGTACAATGTAGTACCTATACAGTGGTTCTCCCCCCCACCCCACCCCCCTCGTTATCCATGGTTTTACTTTACTTAGTTTCAGTTACCTTGGGTCAATTGCGGCCCGAAAATATTAAATAGTTCCAGAAATAAACCCTGTTCTGAGTAGCGTGATGAAATCTCTCTCCATCCTGCCCAGGCCATTAATGATCCCTCTGTCCGGCATATGTGCTCTATGCTCCCTGCCAGTTAGTCACTTAGTAGTCACCTCAGTTATCAAATCAACTAGAACTGTATCACAGTGCTTGTGTTCATGTAACCCTTATTTTACTTAATAATGGCCACAAAGCACAAGAATAGTGATGCAATGAATATGCCAAAGAGAAGCCATAAGTGAAAGGTTAAAGTTTTTGACTTAATAAGAAAAGAAAAAACATCTTATGTGAAGGTTGCTAAGATCTATGGTAAGAACAAATCTATCCATGAAATGTCCAATAATTAAAAATTGGTTTAAAAAAATTGGTTAAATAAGTTACCATATTTCCATATGAAGGAATAATAGATAACCATTAAAATTATGAAGATTAATTTTTACTAATATGTACAGTGTTTCTAATATGGTATTATGTTTTTAAAAAGTAAGTTACAAAGCAAGATGTGCAGTATGACCCCACTTTTGTAAGAAAATATATACATATTTTATGTATATATATATATATATACAGGAAAATATTTGAAAGATGTACATCAAAATGATAATAATGGTTATCTCCTGAAATGTGGGTAGTTTTTCTTTCCCTTTTTCTTTGCTATTTTCAAATGCCTCCAATAAATATGTATCAATTTTAAATTAGTAAAAGATTATGAAATTGAGGAAATGCCTTTGGAAATAAAAACAAATTTTCTTTTTTTGTTTCTGTTTGAAATAATGATCTGAACAGAGAGAAATATAAAATGTGGCTTTTGTGATCAAAGTCATTAGCATGAATGCCGGAATTTTATTAACAAATCTCTTGCTGGGAGGTAACGACATCCAGGGGCAAATACGATCTATTATTTTACCAATGGCATCAAGTCTTTTCAGTGGGTTTAGTAACTCCAGCATGGTAATGCAGAGCGATTCCCCCCACTGTGTATAATTTACTTTATAATATTGAAAACTATTAGACTAACATATTTATCATGTACAATTCACAAAGGAGAGTAGTAGCTAAAATACCTCAACTAACATTTAAGACACCAGACATTTTGAGTGGAAGACTCTTATGGATTAAAATAGGTTACTGGGCAGGATGGGAAGAGATCAACCAAAGAACTTGTATGCGTACGTATATGCATAACCCAAGGACACAGTCAACAGGGTGGTGAAGGCCTGGGGGAGGGGTGGGCTAGAAGGGGTCCATGGGGGGAGAAAAGGGGAACATATGTAATACTTTCAATAATAAAATTTAAAGAAATAATAATAAAATAACAAATGTCACAAAAAAATAAATAAAGCAGAAAAAAATAAATAGGTTATTGGGGCTATGGCTGGATTGTGAAGCATCATGTACAGCTTGCTAAGGATTTGGACTTTTCCTGTAAAAACACAGATCAAGTTGTATTTCAGAATGAAAATTCAAGGTGCCCATGGAGGACAGATTAGAGGGAGTAAAAATTAAAAACAGAGTACATTTATAATTGGGACATTTATAATAGTAATGTCTTTAGAGGAATTTTTCCTAACAAGGAAGAAAGGGTGACTATGGAAGCTATTTAAGTTTTAGCTTCGATTTTTTCTCTCCCAAAAAAGGATATATAAATATAAAACCCATAACAACTATGTAAACTACTATAATATATACAGTATAGGTAGGGATATGCTTTTGCATTTTATGATTTGACTAAATATTAACTAATGACAATATATTAAATCAGAACTTATTTTGTCCTTAACAAATTGGCAAATCTAAGCAGAGCTTGGATATTCGTTATACAATACGAGCTGACATTCCAAATTCACCTAAATGGAATTCACTTAGTATGTTAGAGTCTGTAAGTCTGCTCAATCATTTCTTAGAGCTTCCTATTCCCTAGAAAGGGGACTGCTCAACCCAAGGCTGACCTGCACTCTGAGAGCTGTCAGCCTCTCCCTGCGGGAGCCCCAGAGAGCATCGCCCTGGGGTGCAGAAAGAAAGCCCTAGAAGGCCCCCCCCCATTCCTATCATATTCCAAGGTTTTCTTTCCTGATCTAATACCAGAAGCTAGAAATAGTCAAGCAGTACTAGCATCCTTTCAAAATTAAAAACTGTTGAAAACATACTTGTGAGATTTCCACCTCTGTCAAATAGTCCCACGGAGCTAGGCCTGGGATTCCATGGGAATGACATAGGGAGATACACGGCAGGTAATGAGATCATGGTACCAAAAAGTGTGCTTGGATTTTGTTCACATTGTTCTGGCTCTCTAACCCATACAACCTAAGGGCTTATATAAAATTTAACATGAATAAGCACAGAAGAGCAGCCCCAGGATGGTCATTCAGTACAGCTAGATCATTTTAACTCAGGGTCAGAATGAACTTTATGGGAGCATTTACAAAGACCAAGGTTATTTAGGGGAGAAGGTTTTTTTCTCCTTTCATATCTTACCTTGCACAGAACTTTAAGGTAATATTAGGAAGCCTGAAACACAGTCTAGAGGATTCAGGACCATCTCAGTTCAGGTTGCCATGACATCCTATATAATAAAGAGCTAATATGCTAATTAGACCGGACGGCGGAACGACCTTCCAAACGACTAGTGGACGGGAGGCGTGGCCGTGGAGCTGTGAGTGCCTACTCTTGCATGATTTTCGTGCATCGGGCCTCTAGTTTTCTATAACTGAGTCCTGTACTTCCTCTTGCAAGCGAGAACAACATTGAGAATGTAAAAATGATCCACACTAAGGAAAAGTTGTTACCCAAATTTAATCAACAGGATGTTTTTCCTCTTCCTGTTCTGGGACAAGGAAGCTAAATGCTATCACAAAGTGGTTGAAAAAATTGGAAGTCAAGACGCTGTGACTTTATTGCCTGTGTCTCTGGTCGAAACTGAATGTGGAGACTGGATTTGGTTCAAGGATACGGAAAGCACCACTGGCGGTCTATAATGTGGCAGCACAAAAACAGTTTGAATCCTTATGGCTTCTTCCCCCACCCAAGCTGCCTTTTACATAAAAACTTAGTTGGAAAAATTTGACATTTAAGTTTAAGCAAATTTTCAACAACAAAAAAATAATGTTTAACTTCTCCAGGTTTTTCTTTTCGTTTCAGAAAACAATAATTTTATAGTTTCAATATAATGCTGGTCTTTGTAGCACTCAAGAGACACAGCCAGACACCGGTGCATGCTGCAGATGCCTGTTTTTATTCCAGAAACAACCTTCGTAACTGTTGGCAGCGCGAGGCTGGGGACGGCGGAGGAGGCAGGAAGGCTGTAGGGATATCTGCTCGGAAGTCTTCAGGCAGAAAGGTTTAGAACCGTTAGCTAATGACTTCAATGAGACTTTAAGTTCGAAATCAGTAACTACAGAAATCCATACATTCTGTGCCTCCTGAGGGCTGTATACCTTCCTTTGGATTTTTTTATTTTTATTTTTGGCATAAAGAAAGAACACTATTAAATAATGCATAAGTAATTGTATTATATCTTCCAAGGGTACATTTAAAACACTGTTTAGATTACAGACAGGAACATAAGATTTAGTAGTTCTCTCTGCTGCATGCCAAATAGAGATGTTCATAGTTCATAATTTATTCAAAATCTGTTTGGACAGGCTCTGGTTGTATTAGATTTGAATAGTCAGTTTGTCATTTTGTTGCTATAACAGCAGCACAAAGATAAAAACAGCCCGAACAGTTTTGTTACAGAGACGTCTACCTACCACAGCTCTTACCTTGACCCTTTCTAGGCTTCCTGCTTTCCTGCCCTCAATTCTCTGCTCTTTTCAGATGAGAACAAGCTGACCCTGGCTAAGCATCTTCCTGTGAAAAGGCTCATGACAAACGCAGTCTTTATAAAAGACTCCACAGTTGAAATGTGAACCCGAGATATTTTAGGGTCCCCACAGGCCCTTGTGTTCTAGCATTGAAAATCTGTTGTGAAAAATCATTAAACCTGTTTTCTTTGTGTCACTCATTCATTCTATACCAACAAATGTTCACTGAGCACTTGTTAATTTGCAAAGCAATTTTAGTGATTCAAGAATGGGGAAAGTGTAGTCTCTGAGGAACTTGCAATCTTGAAGAAAACAAAAGAACCCTGTAATGTGCATTTAACAACAAAGTCAGCCTGGATCCTCTATTTACTCTTTCTTTGCACAGGTGAGGGAGTTAGCAACACAGAGAGGTGGAATGACCTGTCCTAACCACATTGCTGGCGTAGAGATCACTGGGACAATGGAAAGACCCCTGGCTGTGAAACAAGCCACTTACTTCACCACTCACTATTTATATGATCCTGGACAAATTACTTAACCCACTGAGCTAAGCCAGACTTCAAAGGGCTAATCTGGGTTAAAAGGCTTATAAGAATGAGAACAGCCCTAATCGATTTGACTCAGTGAATAGAGCATCAGCCTGCAGACTCAAGGGTCCCAGGTTCGATTCCAGTCAAGGGCATGTACCTTGGTTGTGGGCACATCCCCAGTAGGAAGTGTGCAGGAGGCAGCTGATCGATGTTTCTCTCTCATCGATGTTTCTAACTCTCTATCCCTCTCCCTTCCTCTCTGTAAAAAATCAATAAAACATATTTTTTTTTAAAAAAAGAATGAGAACAGATGGCCTTCAGCCTGAAGTATAAGGCACACTTACAACATATGAATAAAAGTGAACTGATGGAGCTTCTCCATGCCTCCCTAGTTCCTCACAGACCTTTGGCCAAAGTTCAGTGGCCAGTGCAACCCTCAGAGAGTGAGAAACCTGCTGGGTCAATGACTCCAGGGCCACAGGCCCACAGCCTTCCCTACACAAAGTTAGGCACGTTGGTGTTCCATTTCTTATTGCTTCTTTAGACATCACGTGGAACAGCCCCGCCCTGCTATACCTGCTCACCTTCAGTTTCCTCACTGGTGGTATTTAATGATATACCTATAGACTCTGGTGGTTTAATCTAAGCCTTGGGCAAGACGGCCTGTGGAGAGTGCCTGGCTCAGGGCCTGATGCAGAGCCGGAGCTGCGCAGGTGGCTTTCTTAGCTGAGGAACTGAAAGGAGGATTCAAGTTCCCCGGCTCTCCAGCCTAATGCTCTCTTTAGCACACAAATAACGGCGACTGCCATTCTGTGGGTATGCACTTTGTGCCAGTGGGATGATACATCAAAGGGTGATATGAAACTATGATTACTTGAAGAAAGCCGTCTGTGTCTAGAAAGCCCAGGCAGTAAAATCTCGGGCATCTCTCATGGCAGTATTTTTTCTGATTTGTCTCCTCAGGAAAAGGAAACAAAGGGAAAAAATAAACAAATGGGACTACATCAAACTAAAAAGTGTTTGCACAGCAAAGGAAACCGCCAACAAAATTAAAAGACAACCCACTGAATGGGAGAGCATATTCACCAAAAATACATCTGATAAGGGGTTAATATCCAGAATTTATAAAGAACTTACAACACACCAAAAAAACACACAATTCAATTAAAAAATGGGCAAAGGATCTGAAAAGATAAACAGGTGACCAACAGACATATGGAAAGATGCTCAACATCACTAATCATCAGAGAAATGCAAATCAAAACCACAATGACTTACTACCTCACACCAGTCAGAGTAGATATTATCAAAAAGTCTGTTGACTAGGAAACCCTTGTGAACTGTAGAGGGGACTACTAATTGGCACAGCCCCTATGAAAACAGTATAGAGATTCTTTAAAATATTAAAAAAAAAAAAACACCTAAAAATATCTCTACCATACAACCCAGCAATTCTACTTCGGGGTATTTATCCAAAAACAAACAAACAAACATGAATTTTAAAAAATGTGTACCCCTATGTTTATTGCAGCATTATTTACAACAGTCAGGATATGAAAGCAACTTTGATGCCCATCAATAGATAAATGGATAAAGGAAAATGTGATATATACATGCAATGGAATATTACACAGCAATAAAAAAGAATGAAATCTTGCCTTTTGCAACAGCATGTATAGACCTAAGTGAAATAAGCCAGACAGAGAAAAACATGTGGAATTTAAAAAACAAAAACAAAAACAGACAAATAGAAACAGGGATCAAAGGGATGGTTATCAGAAAGAAGGGGGTGGGTAGATGGGTGAAAAAGATGAAGGAGAATATCTATCCATCTATATAAAAGCCTAAGTGATGGAACAGCCGGTTGACAGGTCGCTATAACATGCACTGACCACCAGGGGACAGATGCTCAATGCACAGGACTGGGTTCCCTCCTGTCTGGATCGGGCCTGCGGGGATCGGGCTGAAACTGGCTTTCCAACATCCCCCGAGGGGTCTCAGATTGCGAGAGGGTGCAGGCCAGACCAAGGGACCCCACTGGTGCATGAATCCGTGCACCAGGCCTCTAGTAGAATTAGTGAGATAATCACATTACAAGGTATAAAAATGTCAAATCACTACATTGTACACCTGAAACTAATATAAGTAATATAACCTTGTCTAGTAACTATACTTAAGTAAAAAAAAAAAAAATTTTTTTAAGGGAAGTTCTCCTATTTTTCTGGTCTGTGTTTGCTTTTAAGGATGCCCTGAATCCTTTATGGAATGAATGGAATTATGTGTAAGTAGATGGATAGACCAAGTTCCTTAATCATAGCACCTAAATGAAAATTTTCATGTACTAAAATTGGAGAAAATACAAAGAGGAAACCACACTTATTCAACCCTGGCTTTATGACTTTATAGTCCACAACCTCATTTCAATTACTGAAGTCTGCAGGATGATCAACATCAAAGTATTACAAGTATTTGCTATAGTTCATATGCAAACTTTTGAAAATGAAAGTGGATCTCAGTGGAAAAGTTCAGGTACAGAGGAAGAAACATTTTAAAGGAATTAAATGTTGTGGCTCAGGCTCAAAGTAACTAGGGTGGGTAGGAAATCAAATGCTTTCCATATCGTGTCTTAGGCAGTGTCAGGGACTCGAGTTTTCTGTGTGTGTGTGTTTTGAACACTCCTTGAAATCAGTAAGTGGAATATGAGCATTGCCTGAACTTTATTTGAATTTCAATAGCTACCAACAGATGTGCTTAGGATGAGTAGGGCCCCGATTCCAAAACAGCACAGTACTTTAAATCTATTTTAGACTCTGAAATGAGAGCCGATTCCAGGAAGACAGCTCCGAACCTTTTCCCCAGCTGCAGAAATAACTCCTCTTGCTGCCCCTCTGACTTACACACCAAAGGAAGCTGCATGAAAAGGTGTTCTTTTGCCAATAATCATTTTACCATACAGCCCTCAAATGGAAAAAAAAACTGTTGGCTCCTCTTCAGAAAACTTATTCTCACATCCCCCAGAACCAGGTAGATAAATAAAGAAAACCACAGAGTTATTTTAACTCCTTTCTCCTTCTCCAAAGTGATTTTTCATATTTGTATTACTTCAGTAAGCTTATAAAACAGGGCTTATCTATTAACAATTAAGTCACTATTAAATTTCTACAAAATAAGTAATTCATTCAAGGCTCTGAGACTGTTCCCTCCCCCCTTTTACCCCTGCCAATTTCTTGGGCTTTTGCTCCATTGGTTAATTCCCACTTGCCTAAACCAATCAATTCTCCCACCCTCTGGTTTCTACCCTTCACTTTAGGATGTACAAACCCCTCTCAATGGAAAGTGAAACCTCTAACCTGAATTCACCTCTGCTGTTATCTTATTTCTTCCCTTCACACCCAAGCTTCCCTAGCTGACAAATCTCTATTAAGTCAAATGGAAACTCTGACTTTGCTTTTAGACATAATAACAATGACTTTATTAGGTGCCTCTCTGTGCCAGGCGCTCTTACAGGCTTTTTTTTTTCTTGATTAAAAAATGCATGAATAATTCATGTTCATTACAACAAATTAAATAATACAGAAACGGATCAAATCAGCATCAATGCATCCCCTGCCCAAACACCATATCTTCTTTGTCACAACCATAAGATAAGAATTATTGACCCTGTTTTACAGATGAGAAAATTGAGCCTAGAAAAGGATCAGAGTGTACCCCCCAATTTTTAAGAGGGAGAGCTTTGCGGTCTGACTGCCTGGTTCGTATCTTGACCTTGCCACTTACTTTATGTGTCCATGAGCAAATTACTTACTATTTCTGCACCTCAGTTTTCATATCTGTACAACGGAGCTAATGATAGTACCTCGTTCACAGGGTGTGGTGAGGATGTAATGTGCCAAACATAAAGATATTGCTGTTTCTAAAGAAAAAAAAAAGATTTTTAAATGACAGCTGAGAAGAAATCCTAGGAATCAGGGCAAAATGCTGTTCACCATTCTGCCACTACTGTGGAGGAAAAAAACTTTTTAAAGCAGCTGGAAAATATTGCTCAAAAACAGGCTCTTATTGCAATGATGACACCATCAATGCACTTAGTTTTTTAAGATAACACCATTTTTTTAAAGATTCAATATTATTTCCATTTTTCATGATTAAATTTTATTCATTTGATATGGTATCAATTTCATTATTTTTATTGTTATCTCAGTGTGCTAGAATGAGTATGCATGTTTAACATTTATATATAAACACATTTTACATAATGTTTCTACTATATTTCAAAGTTTTTGTAATGGCTCTGTGTAACCCTAGGTGATTTGAGTCTCCCCTGCCATCTGGCTCTACCACTCTGGGGCCAGTCTGCCCTGCCAGCACGCTACTATATGGTAGCCTCTTATTGTCTCAGTAGGCACAATAATTTATATTTGCTCTCTATGTGTGAAATATTAGTAGAAAATGATTATATAATGGGCATTAATTTTCCCAGTAAGTCATTACCCACACCCCAGTAACTCAAATATTTCCTTCCCACTTCTCTATATGCTGCTTCTAAGAGGCAACAGACAGGACGGCTGCTGTACAGCTACTTGGTTAATTCCTCAAAGCCTCTTACTTACCATTCTCTTTCCAAGCACAGTTTAATGGACTTTCTATGGGAAACAGAGCAAATTAACAACATGTACATCTCTTTCTCTTGCCTGCCAACATTCTTTCCAGTCTTAAGAAAGTAACATTGCATTGAGGCCCGCAGCTTTCTAAAGAGGTGGTCTGGCCCGAGGAACAATAGTTCTATATGCTAAATCACTAAACAAACACACTTGTTTAAATAATTTGAGTCAAGAGTAGCAGATCCCTTTCAAAACAAGGACTGAACAATAACGCTTGAGGAGTGAAAGGAAAATAAGGTTAAACAATTCACAGGCTCTCTTCATTCATCTTATATTAAGTTTATCTTTTAAAACATCATGCTTTTTCTGTTTCCCAGAGAACTTAGTAAACACTTCATCATTATATGATGTGTGGATTTGTGGCTAAATTAAACTCTTCCCAAGAAGAGCACATTTTTCTTTTCCTTTTTCTTTCTCTTTTCCTCTCCCTTCTCCTCTCTCTCTTCCTATCAGTTTCTGCCTCTGATTGGCTAGATATTTCAGAGATTGTATATTAGCTCTCTTTATTCTCCCTTAAAAAATTTTTTTATAGTTTCAAGCCCCAGGTTAAAATTGTATTTTGTTCTTTTCAGTAGTTTCTAGTCCAAAAAATACTCTAGGACATAAACAGAATGGCAGACCCCAAAAGAAAATAACATTTCACAGTCATATTATCACTATTCACGTTCCAATAAAAAAAAATACATGTTCTTTATTTTTTATCAGTTCATATATGTGTAACTTTCTTCTAAGCACCTTGAAGAAGAAAAAGTAGTATAATACAGGATCTGGGACATTAAGTAACATGAAATTCTAAAGGCATCTGCCTTCTTACTCACTGATTTAGCCAAAGATGGCATTGCTATATAATTAACCTTGGTCCTAGAGTACAAACCCAGCTTTGAATTTCCTGTCATCAGTTTACATTACCTAATGCCCTGCACTGTTGCTACTCCCACATCATTCCCCCTCATTTCTCCAGGATTTTACTCCTGGCTCATTCTCACTTCTCTCTAGTCTTATCTTTCAGTGATTTCAATATACATAGAGGTGATCCTACCTTCCCTGATCTCCTGGTTCATTGGCCTCCTCCCCTGTAATGACCTCATTCTCTTCTTGCCTCCCTAGATCCCAACTGGGATGAATGAGTAGGATGCTGGCCAATGCCCGGCAACCTCCTCTCAGACCACTATCGCTCATCCTTCCAACTCACTCTGGTACGTGACCCCAGTGACTCCAGTGACCCTTCAATTTCCTGGGTCTTCCAATCCATTGATCAGGCCACCTTTTCACTGCCCCTCATTCTATATATCCTCTATTCCTCCAGCTTAAATTCTAAGATTATTGTAATCATTCTCTTGCCTTTCTCATTTCAGCTCTAAATCCAACTGCTTACTCATTCTGCACCTGTAAACTGAATGGGGCTGGAAAAAATTTCACAGACGTGCTTAGGTGCCTCACTTCAACTTCAAGACCATACGTCAGAGTCCAGTCACTCTTCCATTCTCTAGACAAGTATTCCATACCTTCTTTCTCCTCAGGAAACACGCTGCCTCTCACCCTCATCCTCATTCTCACCTAATAATCTTGCTTCCTACCTTATTGAGAACCCTGAAGCAATCAGAAGAGAATTTCACAGATTCTACTATCACTTCGACCCACCGGCCAGGATACACACCCTCATACTTTGCCTGCCTGCTGGTTCCCATAGATGAAGTTGTCAAGCTCCTATCTAAAGCCAAGTTCTCCTCCACTCAGGAACTAGATTCCATCTGCTCTCACATATTCAAGGGCATCCCTCCAATGATTCTCTTTAATGTTTGCTCCCTGCTGAATCATTCACCTCAGCATGCACACATAATTCTTTTTCTCCTATTTAAAAAAACATTTTTTTGACCACTTCCTTTATCGGCCATCATCCCATTTCTTTGGAGCAAAAGTCCTCAAAAGTCGTGTATACTTGCTGTTTTCATTTTGTCCCTTCCCATGTTATCTTAAACTCGTTACAGACAAACTGTCCCCCTACCAGTCCTCCAAAACAGTTCTTTTCAAGTGATGACCCCGTTTCTTTATTTCCTTTTGGCGCAAATTCCTCAAAAGAATTAATATTCACCATCTCCAATTTCTTTTCTCCCATTACCTTTAAAATCTATTCCAGCCCAGCCAGCGTGGCTCAGTAGTTGAGCGTCGACCTATGAAACAGGAGGTCATGGTTCGATTTCCAGTCAGGGCACATGCCCAGGTTGCAGGCTCAATCCCCAGCAGGAGGCAGCTGATCAATGGCTTTCTCTCATCATTGATGTTTCTATCTTTCTCTCCCTCTCCCCTCCTCTCTGAAATCAATAAAAATGTTTTTAAAAAACTATTTCAACCCCCACCACTCCACTGAAAGTGCTCTTATTGAGTCACTAGTGACCCTTTGATTGTAAAATCTAATCGTCAATTCTGAGACTTCATTTTACTTGACCCAACTGCACCACATCATGCAGTTGAACACTTTACATTACACATTTGACTTCCAGCGCATTGAACACTCTCAGATTCCCTCCCACCTCACTGGTCTCTTCTTAGTCTCCTTTGTTGGTTCTTCCTTTTCTACCACACCTTGAACTTTGTAGGCCCCAGAGCTCAGTCTGTTAATACTCACACCATTGATGATTTTATCCAGCCCTCTGGCTTTAAATATCATGTATACTGATTATTACAAAGTATGCATCTCTGTCCCAGACCTTCCCTGAGCTGCAGACTCATCATGCCTACTTAGTATCTCAACTCTGTTGTCCAACAGTCACCTCAAATTTAACATGTCCAAAAGCAAACTTCTGGTTTTCCTGCAAAGATATGCTCCATCATAACCTTCCCTATTTCTGCTTCTGGCAACTCCATTCTACTAGGTGTTCAGGTCAAAATCCATGGACTCAGCCCTAGCTGGTTTGGCTCAGTGGATAGAGCTTGCGGACTGAAGGGTCCCGGGTTCGATTCCAGTCAAGGGCATATGCCTGGTGGCGGGCTCGATCCCCACAAGGGGGCATTCAGGAGGCAGCCAATCAATGATTCTCTCTCATTATTGATGTTTCTATTTCTCTCACCCTCTTCCTTCCTCTCTGAAATCAATAAAAATATATTTTTTTAAAATCCATGGATTCATTTTCAGCTTCTCTTTCTCTTATATCCCATATCCACGCTGGTTCTACCATCATACTGTATCCATCATGGTCTGAGATATATCATCTTTCACCTGGATTATTTTGATAGCCTCCTAAAAGATCTCCCTACATCTACCGTTACACACACACAGTTTATTCTTTACTGGGGAGCCATAGTGATCCATGTAATATTTTGAGTCCTCTGCTCAAAATCCTGTAATGGTTTCTCACAGTATCATATAAGACCCTACTTCATCTGGCCTCTCTCATTCACTCTTCTTGAACACCATAGTTATGCTCTTGTCTTAGGACCTCTGCTTAACTCTTCTCTCTTCCTAGAATGCTCTTCTCTAAAATATCCATTTAGCTAACTCCCTCATCTTCTTTGAATCTTTGCCAAACACTCTGACCATCCCATTTAAAACTACAATCTGTTCCCTACTCCCTACTTCCAGAACTCTCAAATCTTACTCAACTCTACCTATTGTTTTTTCCCATAGCACTTATCACTGTCTAATGTTTTACTGTTTAACTGCTATTGTTATTATTTGTTGTCTTTCTCCTCTGCCAGAAACTTTAAGAGGGAAGAAATCTTTGTTCAATTCACCAATATATATCCTAAGAGTCTAAAACAGTGCCATGCATTCTACAGGCACACAGGAAATATTTGTTGAACATTTAATAAATATAGAAAATAGGTTATGTGTTCCTTGAAGGTATGGTAGTATTTTTCTCCAAATCATTTAAGCCTCAAGCTATCTTTGTGGGAAGATTTTTTTCAAACTGATTCAATTTATTTGTTTCTATGTCTATTTAGTTTCCTACTGCACTTTAGTCAACATTGATGATTTACACATATGTCTAGCATGTATAATGGATTCTTACAAATATGAAAAATATAAAATACCCAATAGAAAAATGGGGTAATACTTCACAAAAGAAGATATTCAAATGGCCAAAGAACACATGAAAATGTTCTCAAATTGTTAGACAATGGGTAAAGGCAAGTTAAAACCACCTTGGATAACATCACACACACACCAGAATGGTGAAAGTAAGAAGGGGAGAGGCCAGGGAAACAGACGCGGGTGAAACTAAAGAATGGATGCTGCAAGACTGAGAGGTGGCTATCGAGATACTGACGGGTGGGTGTCGTGAGACTGAAGGGAGGGTGGTGCAATGGCTGGTTTGTGTAAGTTCATCTTTTGTGAGGAAAGTGGATGCTAAGGAACCACTGGTCAGGCTGCCACCAACATGAGCATCCTGGATGGGGTCCAGAGAATCCCTCTCCCCCAAACCCCAACCTCACTACTCCCGACCCGCCCCGGGAGGCCCAGACCTCTACCAGCGCCAGAAGCTCCGAAAGGAAACAGGTGACACAGGTGGTAATGGAGACGGTGAGGGCAGCTTGAAGGCCGTTGCAAGCCTCCCACCCCAGCTTCCAGAGGAGGGGGCGCACCCCAGGGCCCCGAGGACTGTGGCCACACACCCCACCTCCTAGCTGATGGGGGTCACAGTCATGCCGTGGCCACAGCGGGGGCAGGAGGAGGCCCTGCCGTCCGTGGAGGGCCTACAAGCAGCCTCTGCCTCTTAAAAATGGCTTTGAGTGAGGGGCCACCAGCCCTGGCGGAGAGAAGGCCCTAGAAACCTTGGCGCAGGGAGGTCGGGGTCTGAGGTGGTGGCTGGAGTGAAGGCTAAGGAAACAAAGGCTGAAGGTGCGCTATCTTCCCACAGCAGTGGATGAGGAGGAGAGAGAGGGCTGAGGTGGTGGAGGTGAAGCCGGGAGGAGAGGAAATGCAGTGGTGGAGGAGGTGCAGGGAGACCAGCAGTGGGCCGCCTGGTCTGGGTGATTTATGCAACTCCATTGCTCTTCCTGGTCACCTACTGCTGCCTGCCACAGGCTCTGCCCCACCCCCAGGCTGCTGCGTGCTGGATGAACATTTTCAAGTCCACTGTCAGCTCCATTTCCTGGTTTTTCGTAAACAAGGATCTCAGAGCTGGTGATGGGCCCATGTTTCCTGCCTGGACATAAAAACCTTTCTATTCCTCCCTTAAAAGACCTTAACCCCTTCCTACCACCGCCACCATCACTCAGGAACCCTACGGGTTGGTTAACTGAGAGCCTGCGAGGAAGGAACACTTCCTTGACTCTGTCAGTGGTGGTGGGAGGAGAAATACTTTTCTCGGAACTGGGGCGGGGGAACAGAAGGTGGTGGAAGTAACGATGGTGCCTAGAGAAGGCTTCTTTAAAGAAACAAGGCAACTTGGATGTTTTCTCCCGTTTCCATATGGCCTTATTTATGTGGAAGATTAACACCTCCCTTATTTCACTAGTATTTAGTAATATCCTTTTATTTTCTCTGTTTCTGCTTACTGGGAAGATCCAGCTGTATAGATTTTATTTTGCTGTCAACTGGGACTATTTGGAAAACTCGGTCTCTTTCCTGTACAATATAGTCTTATGCAAATATTCATAACAGTTTTCAAGTGGTTTCTGTTAAAACTGTATCTTTGCATGCATATTAGCATAACCAATAGACACAGACACTGGGGCAGTGGGGGCTTGCCCTCGGGGGTGGGAGTGGCGGGGGGGTCAATTGGGGAAAAGGAGACATATGTAATACTTTAAACAAAAAAAAAAAAGAAAGAAAAAAAAACTGTATCTTTAGAAATATAATTCAAATAACCTGGTCTTGCTAGACTCTGAGGACTTTGGAAACTGTCTTCATGGAAAAATAACAAAAATTTGTGGCTCTAATTGTCTTGACAATTTACTCTTTTCCTAAATAGCAAAAATACTTGTGAGATTCCTCTGTAAAATTGAAAGAGTACCATTGGCATATTTATCTTTCCTTATAGGCACAACTGCAAAACAAAAATTAAAAAGAAACCCAAAGTAACCGAAGAAAAATTTTAAAGCCAAAAATTCCATCATTTTTTTAGAACATCTATGCTAGAAAATGATTGGCTAATTTCAAAATATGTTTGAGATATTTTGGGGTAGGCCATGAGTCCATATATGAGAATTCTAGTAGATCATTTACTATGCCACATTCAAATGGCTAAAATCTATTTTTTTAGAATAAAAATGTTCAGGTATATCTAGGTATGGGCCATCAACTTTTAGTAGTTAGTGCCCCTACTCACTTTATCAACAGACTTTTATCTGAACTTTTTAGTTATAAACAATTCATTAATCAGGGCTTGTGATGGTTCATTTTCAAAGCTCAGTTCTTCCAGCAAAATAAAGGATAATATCCACATATTATTTAGTTCTGTTGTTCAGCAAGGATGATGCCATTCTGAGAATTAACCCCACCATATAGTACTTGCTTTTTAAGATGATATGTATCAAAGTTTCATATCTTTTCTCCTCAGGCCTCCCACTTTGTGGTATAAATATTTCACTTGATAATTAAACGTTAAAAGAAGAATTTCAAATCACACATTTGGGACATAACATTGAAGACTACAGTATTAATAGCAACAAAATCTGTAAAACTTCTGTAATGAAATCTTTTGGTTTGGGCTTACTTGAGCAAAGTCTTTTCATGTCTGTATATAGCAAGGTATTTGGGGATAATACAGATAAGGCAGTGTGGAAAATGCAGGGGTTTATTTTTATTTTACATAAAAGATATAAAAACAATTAGGAAAAAGATTAACTTATTGCCTTTGAAACATCAGGAAGATTTAATTACTTTTTTATAATTCATACTATCAATTCATATTGTACATTATAATTTTAAATGATGTCTATGGTATTGCCCTGTAGTTTCCAATGGCAAAATTTTCTTTGCTATTGGTAGAAGCATAAGAAATGTAGGGTACTGCCCTGGCCAGGTGACTCAGTTGGTTAGAGCATTGTCCCATATACCAAAAGGCAACCAAGCAATGTTTCTCTCTCACATCAGTTTCTCTCTCTCTCTCCCTCTCGCTTATTGTCTCTTTCCCTCTCCTCTCTCTCTAAAATCAATAAAAACATAGTCTCAGGTTAAGATCTAGAGTAATAAAAGCATATTATGCAAATCGACTGAATGGCAGAACAGCAGAATGACCGTCCAGATGACCACGCTATGACACGCACTGGCACCAGGCCAGCCAAGGCGGGTGCGATGCGATTGGTCCGAGGGCCCCACCATCACCCCACAATCGCCCCGCAGAGGGAGGCCCAAGCTACCGGCCAACGGGGTGATCAATTGAGGGGGGGCGGTTTCCGTAGAACCCGGGGAATGGCGGGGGGGGGGGGAGGGGGAGGTAGCGGGGAGCCTACGGCAGACACAAGCTGCACCAGGCCAAGGTGGTGCGGGCAGGGGGCGGGGCCAAGAAGCCGGGGGAAGGAAGGGGCTACCCTTGCATGAATTTCGTGCATCATGCCTCTAGTAAAAAAATAAGAAAAGAAATCATGCTTTACTTTATACAAAGGGATCCAAAATCAAAGTTTTTAGTCTGTCGTACCAAGATTTTCAATGTTAGCATTAAACCAGAGTCTAGAGCATTAAACTGATAGTGCTCTGAGTTACAAGTTAGGGCACCAGGGTTTTAAGAATGCTCTACCACAGTGATGGCGAACCTATGACATGCGTGTCAGCACTGACACGCGTAGCCATTTCTGATGACACGCGGCCGCTGAGGCGGCTGCATGCCGAGGATGAAACATTTGCTGCTCCTGAGGATGAAACATTTGCGAAATAATGTTTTTTCCTCAAAGTGACACACTACCCGAGTTATGCTCAGTTTTTTGGCGAAGTTTGACACACCAAGCTCAAAAGGTTGCCCATCACTGCTCTACCATAAACTGTAGACAAACCACTTAATGCCAAAGGCAGTTTTCCTTATCTTTTTAATAACAGGTTTGAAACATCACTTCTTCTAAATCTGAAGATTTACCTGCCCCTTAAATATAAGCTCCCCATAGGTTCTGTGGCCTCCCCTGGCCTGCTTCCTGGGTGACCTCAGCCACTGCCAGAGTTTCAGCCATCACCTTTAAGGTAAAACTCTAAGAATCCTACATCCCGATCAGGGGCCGACATGTCCGTCTGCACATTGTGTCCAGGATTGCCCTCTTCCATATCTGTTTTCACGTCCACATCTCTTCTCTGCATTCCTAGAGATTTCCAGATTGCCCTTCCTGAATCTGACCTTTCTCTTCCCAATCACACTGCTCACCAAGTGGTAAAGTCCCTTTTGCACAAATATCCTTGCCAGTGCACCACTGCCTGCAGAAGAAAATCCAAACACCCTAGTATTGCACTCAGGATCAGCCACAACCACACCCCTTCTAACATTCTTGCCAGAGGCCACTCACTTGACACTCTTTTCTGTTTATTCCTCAAGCAACCCGTGTACTGTTCTGCCTTTGGCCATGATGTTCCCTCATCTGGGATTCTCTTCCCCACATCCCTACCTATGGAAATCCTACCATTCCTTCTAAATGCCAGCCCCTCCAAACTACATATAACACCTCCTACCTCCCACAGCACACACTTGGCAGCAATTATTTCATGCAAATTTATACTGAAGTTCTTTCTTTATGTTAGTAGTTTATATATGTCTTTTTCACCCAACTGTAGATTATTTAAGAGCTGAGATCATACTTTAGTTATCTTTTTCTTCTGTGATAAATAAGACACAGTACCTGCCCTCAAGTAGCCTATAGGGTAGTATAGTGTGATAAATGCTAAAATAAGTGCAAGTATAGGGTGCTATGGGATGCATAAGAGGGCTATTTCCCTCCCCTGAGGGTTAGGGGTATGAGGGAAGTCTTATACTATTATAAGAGGTGGCTTTTAAGTTCCTTTTAGACACCAGACTGTAAGCCTTTCCAGAGTAGGGATCTAGCCTTTCATCTATGTATCTCCAGGGCATTATCACTGTATCTAGCACAAAACAGACATTCTAAAACTACTTAATAAATGTGTAAATAAAAGATACCCAAGTCCTCTATGGCTATAAATATGTCAAGTATGAATCATATTAGTCTTTTGTAGTACTTTTATATGCCACTTATTAGTCAAAATATAGTAACTGTCTGATGAAAACATAATTTTAAAAAAACACACACGTATTTTTAGGCTTCAGGTTTTGGCTGCCAAAATAGTTCCTAAGAAAGAAGAGCCAGAGTAGAGACTAGAGTCAAACCCACACAAGTACCTTGGTTCTATCTCAGAAAATAGGAAATATGACCAAATGAGCGGTTTTGCAATTATATATATGGATTGTATCAAAACTGTGATATTTGCTCATTAACTCTAAATTCATATGCGTTAAAGAAAAACATTCTTTATTACAGGCCTTAACAATAGGCTGTACTAACCATAGCTTTCATTTATTAAGGCCCTACATCAGAGCACCACTGTGCTAAGCACTTTATGTACAATTATCCTTCTACTTCTCACACAACTCTACCGTTTGCAGATGAGGACAGTGAGACTATGCTGAGATTATGTTACTTGGATCCAGTCACTCAGCCACGCAAGGAGTGGTAAACCCAGGGTTCAAACCCAAGTCTGACAACTATACATGAATAGAAATGCTATCTTTTGTTTTGCAGTAAAAAGTTATTAATAAAAATAATTTACCAAATGGCTTAGATTTTTTCCCATTTGTACACAAATTACTTTAGCATTTAAAACTTTTACTAATTTTTATGATTATTCATGAAAGTTATGACACAGAACAAGTGCAAAATGATAAGTACAGTACTGCCCTGGCCAGTGTGGCTCAGTTGGTTGGAGCATCATCCCATACACCCAAAGGTGGTGGGTATGCTCCAGATCAGGGCACATACCCAAGTTGCGGGTTTGAGCCCCAGTCGGGGTGTGTGTGGGAAGCAACTGATCGACGTCTGACTCTGTCTCTCTTCCCTCCCTTCCTCCCTCCCTCCCTTCTTTCCTCCCTCCCTCCCTCCCTCCCTCTATCCCTCTCCATTCCTCTAAAACAGTGGTTCTCAACCTTTCTAATGCTGTGACCCTTTAATACAGTTCCTCATGTTGTGGTGACCCCAACCATAAATTATTTTCGTTGCTACTTCATAACTGTAATTTTGCTACTGTTAATGAATCATAATGTAAATATCTGTGTTTTCCGATGGTCTTAGGCTCTACAGCAGTGGTTCTCAACCTGTGGGTCGCGACCCACAGGTTGAGAACCGCTAGCAGGGTCACCTAAGACCATCGGAAAACACAGATATTTACATTATGATTCATTAACAGTAGCAAAATTACAGTTATGAAGTAGCAACGAAAATAATTTTATGGTTGGGGGTCACCACAACATGAGGAACTGTATTAAAGGGTCGCGGCATTAGGAAGGTTGAGAACCACTGCTCTAAAACATCATATGCATTTTAAAAGCAGCATTGTAGCTTTTTTTAAAAAGTACAATACTAATATGTAATTGCTTATGTTTTTTCCTTTGAATATTGTAAACATGGCCTAATTTCTTTTGCAATCCAAATACCACCCACAAATGAATATAAGGTACAATGGCACTTATGACACATCTACTATTGGTTCAAATGGTTTTGCTAAAGGCACCGTCACAGCTGAAGCATATTTTCAGGTGTTCAGTGGTTCCAACAAGTTTTCTGCTTCAATTCCAGAAGTAACCAGCAGAAGACATTGCACTTTGTCCAGCAAGACCAAATGGCAGAGGTCTTTTGGGGTGGAAACGGGATTATGTCACTGTCTGGAAATCTTTGATAAACTTGGCTCCTGATCAGTGGCCAGCTGGGGGAAGAATGCACAGCCAAGCAGCGCATGTGAGGTCCCAGAAGAGTGATGAAAAGAGGACAAAACAGGAAAACTCTCAAGGAGAAAGCACAATGGGAGAGAAAAACAGTCGGAAGGGCAATTTTCAATGTTATAATTTTGTAAACCCAAAGGAACACTGTTGTGAGACCCAAGAGACAGTCACCCTTTTTTTTCTTTTAAGTTCCAGCTTGTTTTCTAAAATAAAGTTGTGACTTCTGGGTGAATTGTGGTTGAAATTTATTACTCAAGATTTGAGGGAGGTGGACTAGAAAGTCTTAGGTCTCCTTTTAGAGCTTTGATCCTATCATTCTAGGGAGGCTGCACATACACCTGGGGCTTTACTATTATTGTGAAATATGGTTAAATTCAGTAAAGTAGAAATAGATGGATGCCTTCTTAACTTGATAAAATACACCTTGGTGCTATAGTGACCATTGCACTTTCTGAGGCCACAGTAGGCAACATTCCCAGTAAAATCAGGAACAAAGAAGGATGCTCACTTGTCACCACTGTTACCTAACAGTAATGGATGTTAGACAATGAGATTAATAAGAGAAAGAAACTATACAGATATATATTTAGAGAAGGAAATAAAACTATCACAATTTGTGATTATTATAGAAAACCTGAGATATTCAACTGAAAATGTACTATAAACAGTAAGAAAATTTAGTAAGGTAGCATGAAGCAGAATTACTGCATATCAATAAATTTCAGATGAACAAACATAGTGGGTTAGAAAGTGAAGTAGTACAAAAGCAACAACCAAAGACGAAATATCAAAGAAAAAACTTTGAGAACTATGTAAGATTTATGAATGCAATTTTAAAGCATTCCTGAAGGACACAAAGACTTGTATAAAGGGAATGGCATACCAAGTTCTTATACAGCAAGACTCAACCTCATAAAGTTGTCAGTTCTTCCTTAGTTAATTTAGAGATATATTGTAACTAGAAGCCCGGTGCATGAAATTCATGCACAGCAGGGGGTTGTCCCTCAGCCCAGCCTGTACCCTCTCCAATCTGGGACTCCTGGAGGGATGGTAATATGCAAATTAACCATCCAGGATCGGGCCTAAACGGGCAGTCGGACATCCCTCCTGGATCAGGCCTAAACGGGCAGTCGGACATCCCTCTCACAATCCAGGACTGCTGGCTCCCAACTGCTTGCCTGCCTGCCTTCCTGATTGCCCCTAACCGCTTCTGCCTGCCAGCCTGATCACCCCCTAACCACTCTGCTGCCAGCCTGGTTGATGCTTAACTGCTCCCCTGCCAGCCTGTTTGCCCCCAACTTCCCTCCTCTGCCAGCCTGGTCACCCCTAACTGCCCTCTCCTGCAGGGTTGATTACCTCCAACTGCCCTCCCTTGCAGGCCTGGTCCCTCACAACTGCCCTCCCTTGCAGGCCGGGTGCCTCCCAACTGCCCTCTCCTGCTGGCCATCTTGTGGTGGCCATCTTGTGTCCACATGGGGGCAGGATCTTTGACCACATGGGGGCAGCTATATTGTGTGTTGCAGTGATGATCAATCTGTATATTATTCTTTTATTAGATAGGATAGAGGCCTGGTGCACGGTTGGGGGCCAGCTGGTTTGCCCTGAAGGGTGTCACAGATAAGGGTGGGGGTTCCCTTGGGGTGTGGGGCGGCCTGAGCGAGGGGCCTGTGGTGGTTTGCAGGCCGGCCACGCCCCCTGGCAACCCAAGGGGAGGCCCTGGTATCTGGAATTTATTTTCCTTCTACAATTGAAACTTTGTAGCCTGGAGCGGAGCCAAGCCTGGGGCTCCGGCAGCCATTTCTGTGGCAGTTAATTCACCTTCTACAATTGAAACTTTGTAGCCTTAAGCGGGTGAGCCCGGCCAGGGTGTGCGGAAAGCTTTGCTTCCCCTGTTGCCACCGGCAACCCTGGCCTGCTCTCTCAAGCTCCATTCTGCCGCCATTTGTTTGAATTTGTTTACCTTCTATAATTGAAACTTTGTAGCTTGAGTTGGAGGCTTAGGCCTGCAACGGCTATGGAAAGCTTGGCTTCCTCTGTTACCTGGGAAACCTTGCTCTCTGTGGCTGTAGCCATCTTGGATTGGGGTTAATTTGCATACTCTCCCTGATTGGCTGTGGGTGTGGCTTGGCTGGTGGGCGTGGCTTATGTAGCGGAGTGATGGTTAATTTGCATATTACCATTTTATTAGAGAGGATTACAATAACAAAGCCAGAAATTGAGGAAAGGGTGGGGGAGAAAATTAGACAAGCAATTCTAAACTACATATCTTTTTAACAAGTATACAAAACAAGAATTTCAAGAATACCTAAAAAAAAAAGAAGAAGAAATGAGAGGACTATTCCTAACGTTCACTATAAAATAACATGCAGCAACAATAATTAAAAGCATAGCCCAGGCGCAAGAATACACAGATGACTCAGATGACTACATGGAACAGAACAAGTCTAGAAATAGACCCCAATGCATACGGGAATTGTGTGTCCAGTAAACATGGCATCTGAAATCAGTGAAGAAAAGATGGACAACTAAAAAACTGTCTTCAGACAACTGGAGAGACATTTTTAATAAAATTAAGTTGGGTTCATGCCTTATGCTGTATACCAGATAAATTTCAAAGGAGCAACAATTTAAATTTAAAATGTGAAGTCATAAAAATACTAGAATAATGCAAGATAGAATTTCTTTATTACCGTGGGGTGAGGAGGCCTTTCTATTTAAAATCTGGAAGCATAAAGAGATTAATACATGAAAAAAATTTAAAGATACACATGGTAAAAAAAAAAATTCCACAGAAGAATCAAAATAAAAATGACAAACTGGGAATACATAAACTTATATCAAGCAAATTCTTAGAATGGTGACAAAGGGCTGCAAATCACTGATCCAGGTATTTGCCAAAGAAGGATGTTAACTTCAGGTTATTTCACCTGAAGTGCCAAGTATATATTTATTCTGTCAATTATAACCCTATTTTCTACTTTAATGGAGGAAACCAATAACCACCAGGCCACCAGGAAAAGATGGGTAAGACAAGTCTGAAATTGTCTCACAGGATATCAGTGACGGGCAAGGTCACCTGGGGATTACTAAATTCTGGAAGGCTACTCTGTTTACAAGCCTGGTCCTTTCCATCTTGTTTGATGCTGTGTTGTAACTGCTGCAGATGGCAGTGACTGCAGCATGAAAGTTACTTCTGTCGTGGTGTGCACGGGTTTGCACAGATGAACTCAAATGTGAAGAATACGGCAAACCTACCATTACCTTTACCAAGCACACCATAGTCATGACATCTGCATTTTTACTAGGCCCGTTATAGCTCATTTCTCCATATACTATTATTTCATCTGAAATATTTTCGTTCTCTTCAAAGCAATACATTTGATGAATAAATCTGGTATTATTGGAATATGGTTGATTTCTTGAATAAGAACTTTATTTGATCATTCAAGAGAAGAATATGACTACCTCCACTTCTCCAAACTCTATCTCATGGGGCGGAGGGGGGGGGGGGGAGGGCAGAAAATGGCAATACTTTTTAGCAATCCCTTCACTGTTTGACTTCAGATAAAAACAACACAACAATATCAGAGGTTTAGATGAAAGAAGTTTGAGAGAAAGCCCAGGGTTATTGCACCTTTTCGGTGAATTTTTTTCAAGTCAAGTCTATCTCCTGGGCACCTGAGTACATATTTCAAATGTCTTTTGTTAGTAGAAGGTTTCTTTTTCTTAGGTTCAATATCACACTTAAAGCAGCTGGAAATTTTAGAATAGTCCAAGCATATACTTTGTTATAAGACTGCTATTTCCATGGTAATTTGGATGAGGATCAGCTGGCATATATTATAGTTTCCTATGATATGTCTAAATTAGAGATTGACTCAACGTTTATACTAATTGAATTGACTTCATTTCAAAAATGTTTTTCATGGCTTGTCATTCACAGGCATTTTGGGGAGGGGATGAATACTTCACTATGTTAGTCCTTTCTCCAAAGGTGAAAAGAACATACCTTTGGGACCATTCAATGGCACTTAATCTCCAGCTAACCAAATGAAGATAAAAGAACACACAAAAAAGGCTGCCAGATGAAAAGCGATTACCAAGAACAATAAAATGGTACAAAACCTCAACGAGAACAGAGATTAATCCCCTCAAGTCTAAATGTTTTCTCTCTAGAATTACTAATATAAAGTGCTAAATCTGGGTTACATGGCAAAGGTGACATTGCAGCATAAGCCCCTGGAGCCAGAAAAAACATACTCAAGGTCAGACTGTTAGGCAGTAGAAGCCTAGGTCTAGCCCCAGGTTTTCTGACTCCTAACATCACTGTTATCCTCACCTCATCTGCTCATCTCATCAGAGCTGCTCTTGTAAACTGCACCCTCGGTAATAGAAGCCTCAGTCTTGGGAATTTTTTCATGCTAAGGCAGGGGACGCTGCCATGACAAATTTCTGAGGACCAATAAAAATGGGAAGTTGGAGAACAAGTTACTGATGTCCTTAGGTATGATAGAGGGGTTCTGATCCGAGACCGCCTTCTCAAGTTATTAGTCAGGAAAAGAGACATCTCCAGGGTGGAGAGAAGAGCGAGTTCTCCAGGCCACAAAAGTCTGATGTGTTACTTTTTGGAGCAAGGCAATTTTCTTTTTTGATTCACTGTTTGCTCAGGAAGTTTCGGTACACATGCAGACGGATTCCTGAATGAGGTATATTTTCCACTCGAATTTAATAAACTGGTATCTCGTTTCTTTATCATTCTCTTCTTAGTTAAGGGGCTGGCATTTCATGCCTCATCTGAAATCAAGTTTCTAAAAATGCAGCACTGAGGTTGTGGTGACCCTCCCTCCCGCCTCCCTGGTCAGCCCTGGGGAGTCTCAATCCTACCCGGCTTCATGACAGTAGCCCCAGATCCCTCTCCGCATCCACGTGGTCACATGGGGAGGAGCACACCTGTAGCTTCCTTCTGAGCAGAAATTCCCACCCCTAATGATGGAACCCTCAGCCCCCGGACCACTGCAGTCAGACCTCCTTCCAGGGAACACTCGGACTTTCATTGGTGAGCACAGGTACACTTTTTTGTTACAAACACTTTAATGTTCGGGAATATTTATGAAATACTGAGCTGCCACAAGAGATGAATTCTAAAAACAAATGCATAGGTTCAGAGGTAAACATGTGACACTTAGAAATATTTACTGGTATCTTCTTTCCTGAGACATGTTTGACTCTTGGGTGAGGCGTGCCCGAGCCCCTCTCCTTGGAGCTCGTCTGCCATACCCCCTTCTTACGTCACCGTGGGTGGTAAAGTAAGGTTCGTGTTAGTTTTAGCTCAGCTATGATCATTCTGTGCCCTTTATAACCTTGGTAGCTTAGACAACCCCCTGGAGTTTCTTAGTGATGATGAGCTCAGTGTTTCTAACAGGGACATATGGCGCAGCTTCAACTACTCCTCTAGTTCCTATCAGATGCTAACCATCCTACTCCAGAGGTGAGGAATAGGGGGAGTGGTGTGGAGGTGGATGCTTTCCTCCTTAACCTTTCCAGGAAGCATTTATTTAGATTGTTAGCTTCATTCTAGACAAGGAAATGCATGGGTGGTGGGGGAAAGCTCGGATGACTTTATCAGTTCCATTTCTGTTTTTAAGCTGGCTAAGTTTGTTTTAAGCTAACAGAGTAAGACAGAGGCCATTCTTGCTCCCTCTATAGGTAGTTCCAGTATGGCAGAATCCCTTAGAGACATTCCTGGCAAAGCAGCACAGTCCATGAACATCAGGAAGGCATGCTGACCTCAGGCAATCTAGCAAATTACGGTTGGTGCCAGGGAAAGAAATTAGACCAGAAAGTAATAATGAAAATATGCTTAGAATGCTTGTAAATGAAGGAATATACTTCCTAATAACCCATGAGTCAAAGAAGAAATCACAATGGAAATTAGAACATATTTTGAAGTGAATGTTCATGAAAATGTATGAGATATATTAAACCCATTTTAAGAGGAAAATTTATGTCCCCAAATGCATTTAATCTAGAAGAAGAAAAGCTATAAGGCAATGAACTAAACATCTATAATAAAAAGTTATTAAAACTTAAATCTAAAGAAAATAAAAGACAAAAATAAGAACAGCAACAAGTAAAATAGAAAAAAAGCATACAAAAGAGAAGACCAACAAAGATAAAACTGGGTTCTTTGAAATGACAAATTTATGGAAAATAATAAAAAAATACAAAGTAAGCTTAAATAATATCAGGAAAAGAGGGGATATCACTGCAGAACTACAGATATTAAAAGATAAGAGAATATTATAAACAACTTTACATCAATAATTTATTTATTTGTAGACAAATCACGTTTTATGCTTAATATTATGCACATACGATGTGCCTGTTATATTTCAATTTAAAAAATCAAGAAAATATGCATTTTATAAAATCCGACAGCACAAGAAGAAACAATAGGTGAACAGTTCTGTATCTATTTTAAAATTGAATCAGTAATTAAAAACCTTAACCCAAAAAAATACTCTAGGTCCAGTTGGTTTTGTTGGTTGATGCAAACTAAATACTTAAGGAAAAAGTAACATCTATCTTACACAAATTCTTCTAGAGCATAGAAAAGAGGAGAATAGAAAACACCCTCCAGCCCACTTTATGAAGTCAGCATAACCTTGATGAAAAGGGCATTAGTAGAAAGAAAAAAATGCAGCCCAATTGCATTTATAAACACAGATGCAAAAACCCTAAGCAAAATATTAGATAAATGAATACAGAAATATGTAGGAAAGAGAGCTAATATGTAATGATTAAGGTAAGTTTATTTCAAAAATGGAGGGTTAGTTTAACATTCAAAAACTCAGCCAGTAATGCAACTAATCTATAGTGACAGAAAACAGATCAGCAGTTGCCTGGGGCCTGTGTGGAGGGGTGGGTGGGAGGACAGGACTGCAGAGAATTGAAGAGGAGCATGAGGAAACTTCCAGAAGGGAGGGATAAATATGCTCATTACCCTGATTTCAGTAATGGTTTCACAGGCATAAACATATGTGGAATGATCAATATATACTACAAATATGTGCAGCTTACCGTACGCTATAACACCTCATTAAAGTTGTTTTTAAAAATCAGTGTAATTTATCACATTTACAGAATAAAGGAAGAATCTACACGATTATCTCAGATTTAGACAAAAATCAACGTCCATTCATGATTTTTAAAAATAACTCTTAGCTAACTGTGAAGGCAATTTCTTTAAAATGATAAAGAACATCTTTTCTAAAACTCCTATAGCAAAATATCATAATTCAAGGTAAAATGTTGAAAACTTTCCATGTGAGGCTGGGAACAATCCAAAGATACCTTCCCAGTACCACTTCACCTCCTGCTCCATTATGCCCCTCTGTGACCTGGGTGACACTGACCATGACATCAGGTCTATGTTTCACTAAGCATATTAACACTATTCCTTCTGTCCAGTGTATGACTCAGAAAGGGCAGGGATAAGCCAGTCAATGCAATCCAACCCCCTGCTCCCAGTGATTGGGTCAAAGGCAACACAGGATTTAAATTGGTCCAGTCAAAGGAAGCCAAGAGTTTTGTATGGGAGAATGGAAGCTCTCCATTCCTATGGAGAGTACAGTACAAGGATGTCATGTTGGAAACTGTGGCAGCCATTTCTAATCAATGACAGAGCCATGGAAGAAGACAGAGTGGAAAGATGGCCATTTCTAATCAATGAGCAGAGCCATGGAAGAAAACAGGGGAAAACAATCCCAGAGAAATAGAGTGCAGTGAAGAATTACTCAGTTGTGTATGTGAAAAAAAAAATCCCCTTTATTTTTTGAGCCAGATCAGTTCTGATTCTCTGATATCTGCATCCCAAAGCCCCTTAACTAACTGGCTGCATAAAGTACCATAATTAGTAAAAAGCAGTGGGTAGAATAAGGGAGACATAAGTAAAAAGAATACATGTTCTAAAAGAAAATACAGATAGTAGAAAGTCAGAGACCAAAAATTTCCTAAAAGGACTGTTACGATTAAATGAAATAATTTATGTAAATCACTTCGCACAGAGCCAGAGGCACACCAAGCTGTCATCATTATGTGCAGAGAGCAAGAGCAAATAGTGCAGCAGGCTGTGTGGAGTGCTCAGCGAGCCAGGAAACAGGCTTTTATAGCAAAAGCACTTAAGATTTGAAATTATATAACTCTCTTGAGCGGGCAGTCTTAGCGTTCAGGTACCAATGAGTGATAACAGTTAGCTTTTACTGAAAACCTACATTTGCAACTTTATATACATCTGTTTTTCATAAGGATCCTGGGAGAGAGGTATGATTCGCAACTGACAGAGCAGGAAACAAATTCAGAACCGGCTTAGCAGCATTTAAATGGTGACACCTGCACTTTGACCACAGGTCCCACCTCAGACCCTCGTTATTCTCCATCTCAGGCTGATTCTGTAATCACTTGAGAGAATTCACATAACAGAAAGTAACTGCATTTCCTGGGTGCATCCTATATTTTAGCATTTTTCCTTTCGTACATCTCAGACCCATCCTATATAATAAAAGGCTAATATGCAAATCGACTGAACAGCAGAACGACCAGTCACTATGACACACACTGACCACTAGGGGGCAGACGCTCAATGCAGGAGCTTCCCCCTGGTGGACTATTTTATGGTGGCTCATGGCTGGCGAGTGCAGTGGTGGTGGCGGGAGCCTCTCCCGCCTCTGCGGCAGTGATAGGATGTCCGATTTCTGGCTTAACCTTTTGCACTCGGATGTCGAGTGTGACTTGACACGGTTAGCATCGGTAGCAGCTATTTTTATACTCTTTGAATGTATCAATAATTTGAAATATAAAAAAATCCAAATAAGTTTGTATGAAAAGAAACCAATTTTTTATTCTACTGCCGCGCTTTGTAAAATCTGGGGTATTTAAAAAATTAAATCCCGAGTAGAATAAAGGAATCAAGAAAAAAGCAAGTGAGTGCAAAGGGTTAAGCCATCAGTCAGACATCCCCCAAGGGCTCCCAGACTGCAAGAGAGCATAGGCCGGGCTCAGGGACACCACCACCCCCGCCCAGTGCACGATTTTCGTGCACTGGGCCTCTAGTTTCATAATAACAAAGCTATGTACTGGATAGAACTTGACAAATGCACAGATTAAGCAAGAGAAATATTTTTGGATAGAAACCACCCTATAGTATGTCAGTCATCTGGAGAACATCTTCCTACCACAAATGAAACTAATCTGGGTTCTTAAAAACATTTTTGGGAGATTTCTAATAGCACTTACAACTAGATCTAGGAAAGCATGAGCTTTAGAAAGAACAGATAATTGGATAGCCTTTAGAGCTATTATAAGATAAACATGGAGACAGATAAACACTACATGAAAGAAAAAATAAAATTGTTTTTTTAGTTTTTCTTCCACAGAATAGAGGACTAGACTAGCAAATGAAAACTATTTAAATGACTCTCCTAGGTACTGCTATATTGAAGGTTTATCTTTTTTTAATTATCTTTTTTGGATAGTTTTTATTTTATCAATTTCATAGAGAGAAAGGGAGAGGGAGAGAGAGGTAGAAACATCAACGATGAGAGAGTCATCGATCTTCTGCCTCCTGCCCTGCCCCCCTTACTGGGGATTAAGCCTGCAACTCAGGCATGTGCCCTGACCAGGAATCGAACCACCCCAATCTCCTGATTCATGGGTCAACACTCAACTACTGAACCACACTGGCTGGGCAAAGGTTTATCTTTTAAGGATACATATCAAGAGCTCTTCAAATCATATATATTATCCAAAAGTTATTATAAAACAGAATAAACAAGTGATATGAATAATTAAATAACAATTCATATCTAATTATTTTTCCTAATAGCATTCTAAATGGCTTAGTGACTCTACAATCAATATATTACATAACATGCTGTGTTTCTAAAAAAGAAAAAAGAGAATAACAACTTAATCTGGGTCATAAGGTATATATGAAAGGATGTTATTGAATTTTATAATTATAGTATGAAAATTCACCTGCCATTCCACAGTCTTTGGATATCCAATGTCACTGTTACATGATTCCATCTCCCATAGAAGCAGTACTGCCATGGTGAAAAAATAATGCTAGCAAAACTAGTAAAATTAGCCTCTTGCCTGGAACTCTAACCCAGTTGGGTTCATGTGTAATGGCCTACCTGGCTCCGTGCCCTTTCTTCTCTTTCTCTCTGAGCCGAATCTGTTAAATTAGCCCTGACTTATAGCTATGCATGTGATTCTGGGGCCAACTCCAGCCCTTAGCAGGGGAGATAACATAAGAAATGTTTTGTCAAGATATTCCTGCCTCTGCCCTCAATTTTACTACAGTCCACTATGACTGGGTTCCTTGCCTTGTATACATTTCCAATGGCTGGGTTTCTTACTCTCAAGTCTCAATCTCCTTGTTATGGGTCCTTAATACTTAATGGGGACATTCTAACAATATCCAATACCCAATTCCTGTTGGAATTAATCCTTTTTTAAGATGATTACCTTGCTATTTGGGCCACTTCCTAAGTAACTTAGAACTTGGTCTATTTTAGGACCATATTTCACCAGTCCACACCATCTCCTCCCCCACACCACCAATTGATGAACTATGAATCTACTTTTCAGATTCATGAGAGGAAGTATGGCATACTGGTTAAGAGTGTGGTTTCTGCAATCAGGTTCTCCGGGTCTGAAAGGTAGCATAGCTATGTATGACCTTGAGGAACATTCTTAATCTCTGTATGCCTTGGTTTCTTTACCTCCAGAATAAAGACAAACACAGCACCTGCCTCACATATGAATAATCCTATATAATAAAGAGGTGATATGCAAATTGACCATCACTCCAACACACAAGATGGCCGCCACAAGATGGCCAGCAGGGGAGGGCAGTTGGGGGGAACCATGCCTGTAGGGGAGGGCAGTTGGGGGCAATCAGGCTGGCAGGGGAGGGCAGTTAGGAGCAATTGGGCCAGCAGGGGAGGGCAGTCAGGGGCAATCGGGCCGGCAGGGGAGGGCAGTTAGGGGTGACCAGCCAGCAGGGAAGGGCAGTTGGGGGCAACCAGGCCTGCAGGTGAGGACAGTTAGGGGCGACCAGGCCTGCAGGGGAGGGCAGTTGGGGTGACTGGGCCAGCAGGGGAGGGCAGTTAGGGGCAATCGGGATGGCAGGGGAGGGCAGTCAGGGGCAATCGGGCTGGCAGGGGAGGGCAGTCAGGGGCAACCAGTCCGGCAAGGGAGGGCAGTCAGGGGTGACCGGGCCAGCAGGGGAGGGCAGTTGGGAGCAACCAGGCCTGCAGGGGAGGACAGTTGGGGGTGACCAGGCCAGCAAGGGAGGGCAGTTAGGGGTGACCAGGCTGGCAGGGGAGGGCAGTTAGGGATGACCAGGCCAACAGGGGAGGGCAGTTAGACGTCGATCAGGCTGGCAGGGGAGTAGTTAGGGGTGATCAGGCTGGCAGGCAGAAGTGGTTAGGGGCAATCAGGCAGGCAGGCAGGCAGGTGAGCAGTTGGGAGCCAGCAGTCCTGGATTGTGAGAGGGATGCCCGACTGCCCGTTAGGGGTCCCAGATTGGAAAGGGTGCAGGGTGGGCTGAGGTACACCTCCTCCCCTGTGCATGAATTTCATGCACCGGGCCTCTAGTCTATAGATAATGCATAATAAATACCGTGTCTGGTAAACAATGAACATTCCATAAATGTTAGCTGTCACTATTATTATGGTTCCATCTTCCCTTCTAGAGAATAATAGGCTGCTTTACTATCTTTAGACCTTGCTTAAAGTTCAAGATTTGCCTGATCCTGTATGTCTATGCATTTCTGATCTGCTTCCATCCTTGTATGATAAGTCTTCCTTCCTAATTTCTAGTAAATGTGATCACTTTCCAAGAGCAAAGTAATAAGGGATTCGTTACTTTCATCTATCAAAGAGGAGGGAGCTATTTTTCAAGTTCTCTACATCTATGAGATGTTACTTTTATAGCCACTCTGTCATCATGGCTTATCTTGAAGAGTGGCTGGGATTCAGCCTTCTGAGCAGATGATTTGAAAGTTTTGCAAAACCTAGCCAAAAGAGTGGTAGTTTTGCATACTGGCCTACTTAATTTCTACAAGGCTGCTTAGACCCTGAAAATTTAAAGCTATAACCTGAGGTAGAATCTGAAAGTAAGACATATATAGACTCAGATCCCCTTTTTACAGTTCCAAATACTTGTGGATTTTTTATAAAATATGAGTAAGTATAAATGTTTATTAAATATGAATAAGAAAATGACATAGCATTCATTTATATGACTTGCTCTTATTTTAAGCAATATTGCTATTACTATTCATCTACATGAAAATACCTTGGGTTGATAAAGTCTTAAAATATCACCATTTATTTCTGAAAACTTGGGTGACATGTGTGACACCTTCAGAAGCAGGGGGCCAGAATTAGTGTGTATATTTTATAAGTCAAGTGAAAAAGATGATAGATAAAAAGTGAGTGATTTCCTCCAAACTCGTGCAAGGAAAGGCTGAACGAGAACCCCCGTCCCTAAACACCTACTACTTCGCTAAACTGCCTTTGGAAAGAGAAAAACGTGTTCCTCATTCTTTGAGAAAAGATACTCAAAACACACATAGATATTAAGGCTGGATTTAAAACTGAATATACCCCTAAAGGTCTAATTTGGAACCCAAAGCAGTCAACTTCCAAATTCAACTCACATTCAACATTTGTACCTAACAGCTTGCAGACGGACCTTCAGGAAATATGTATCTTCACAAAATAACAACCTCTTACCCAATTTCATAGACTCAGGCGGCTTTTCATTATTCCAGCCAAAGGTACTAATAAAAATTCTAAATCGGTTTAGAAAAACGGTATCACATTTCTTCAAGTATCGAAATAAGTGTGCCACTAAGAGTTAGCCTGGGTAGTAGGAATGCTGAATAACTTTCAATGTCATTCCTGCAACTCTAACTCAGGAGTAATTTTTACACTGTGCTTCTATAGTTTCATAAGTGTTGATTCACTCTAAGGGGCGGGGGAGGGGAGGGGCGAGGGCTTTAAGGAGGGGTGTAGCTGCTGCCAAATCTAAACCTGGGTAAGAAAACCAATTCGTAAAAGACTCTGTGTTCCACTCCCGGGGCTGAACTCTGTCACCTCTTCTAGTATTTACTTCTCGGTTTCACTTAGGGATTGATTACTCAAACTCGTCTTGTGACCCACGGCCTATGAATTACCCTGCTGTTGCTTTACAGGAGCAGGTCACGGAAAGAACACTCACAGCTGTTTAAAATTAACACTGCTTTCTTATCAGAAATGGCTCCTCTCTTTTCCTGACATCAATACATGATTGAAGGTTCTGTACTGTAAACTCTCTGTCCCTCCTGACTCTGCCCTTTCCTGCTGCCCACAGCCAGTAATCACAAGGAATTGTCTGTCGGGAGAAGCGGTAGCTTCACAAATGCACATAAAAATTCCAGACGCTCATCATCTTTAAAAGATGGGCCCAGACGGATCTGGGAGAATCCATTTCTACTCACTTGGGTATTGAAATATTTTTTGTTTTGAATTTTGAATGTGGGATTGTCTGCCATCTCCCGAAGCATCCAGGACATCCTGTGAATGTGCGGTAACAGGGAGCACTTGGGCCGCACTGGTGCCACTCCGGGATTTCTGCAGTCAATACAAATAATCGAGACCCGCCGTTTATACAAGACTTCATTTTCTCACCAAATTCCCCATATTTTCTCTGAATATTTATACTAAGTAGGCACCAAAGTAGCAACTCTGCTGGAGTAAAACATTAGTTAGATTCAGTAGAGAATTCACTTCAACACCAGCCTACCCCCCACTCCCTGGATTTTCTGCAGTGAATTTTTGTTGTTTTTAATCCTCACCCCAGGATATTTTTCCATTGACTTTTAGAGAGAATGGAAGGGGGTGGGGGACAGAGAGAGAGAGAGAGAGAGAGAGAGAGAGAGAGAGAGAGAGAGAGAGAGAGAGAGAGAGAAACATTGATGTGATGTGAGAGAGACACAGTGATCGGTTGCCTCCCACATGTGCCCCGACCAGGGCGGGGATTGAGCCTGCAACCGAGGTACTGGACTCAAACCCAGGATCCTTCAGTCTGCAGTCCTATGCTCTGCCCACTGAGCCAAACCTGCTAGGGCTGCAGTAAGTTTTTAATCTTAGGTTAGCTTCCTTATAGCTCTTGGCATCTTCTGGAATGTCTCCCCTCCCAGTTATATATTTAGAAAATAAATGCTTATTTTATTACTTGTCTAAGAAAGAAAGAAAGAAAAAATTCTTAAGGCATTCAAGAGCCAAATATGATTACCTCTAATTGGGAATAACCTTTGATATTGGGTCCTTATTAGTAGTATGAATAAATAGATTATCCACTTATTTCCTTTAAAAACTGTCAGAGATAAAGATCACCAGCAATTTAACTTTTGGATACAAGAGATGAAGTTAAAAATGAGGCCCGAAGATTTAGTGTCCCGCAACACGAACACAAGTGAGCGATAGAGTAGAACCTCCTGGTGAAAACGATGCCGCTGAAACCCGAAAAGAACACATAAGTAACCTGGGTCGTGACAAAACTGTAAAGAAGATGCTAGTCCTGTCACTCCTCATCTATGAAAAGAAAAAAAAGTGTTACTACAGATGTCTGTTTATAACCAACCTTTTAAAATACCCTTAATGTTTTTCTTTTCTGTGTGATTTCAACAGTCACAAATATGGTGGATTCTTTTTAAGTCTTCCTATTTAATCCTGAAAAAGACATGCCAGAGCCACTCACAATCACCAGCTTCTTTTCTGCTCCAATCCCTCTGCCCAGCGCTTCTCCTGGCTCACGCCTGCTCGAGACGCACCGCTGTGCTGTCCACAGCTGGACCGGGAACTGCTGGAGGGCACGCACCGTATCCTGACACGGTGCGGCTCCCTAGTCACTCACATGGTGCCTAGCACACTGTCAGCATTCCAGTATCACCTGAAAGGAGTGGGATGGACATTCGCAGGGCCAGTTAAAGGGCCCTGTCACTGCTGTGCCCCCCGCTGGTAGTCCCTTCCCTGGCCATTTTTCAACCACTTAGGATTTGAGGACTATCCACTTCACCCACACTGCAGGAAGGAATTTTAAGAGCAAACTTCCTTTTCCTCCTCCATCCCACCCACTTTTTTGCCCCACAAACATAATCACTAATGTCTGTAGCTACTACTGTACCATACAAAGTACTTTCACATATGTTTTTATATCCGACCCTCACAACAATCTTTTGAGTTAGGTAAGGGAGACATAATATCCATTTACTAGTAACACACAAGAAATGAGGTATTTAGGAAGGTTAAAGAATGTGGTCAAGGTCACACAAAGATAAAAATAAATGTTCTTTTTGCAATCTTAGTATTAAGACCAGGCTAACAGTAACAGAATCTTAATACCCATGTTCCCATGTGGAATCTGAGCTAACCCACGTCCAAATGCATCTCACACTCGGGCTCTGCTGTGTCTTTCTCCCACTCTCTTTTTTTTTATTGCTTACATGTTTGAAACATGCCCAATGCAAATGCTTTGTTAATAAAGAAAATAATGTTTGTTAAATAAAAAACAGCACCACTAAAATCATGGAATGTAAGGAAACATGAGCTCCTCAAAACCCCATTAATGCAGTATCTTTGGTAAAGGTGTTTTGTTTTGTTTTAATATATCTTATTGATTTTTTACAGAGAGGAAGGGAGAGGGATAGAGAGTCAGAAACATCGATGAGAGAGAAACATCGATCAGCTGCCTCCTGCACACTCCCTACTGGGGATGTGCCCACAACCAAGGTACATGCCCTTGACCGGAATCAAACCTGGGACCCTTCAGTCCGCAGGCTGACGCTCTACCCACTGAACCAAACCAGTTAGGGCTGGTAAAGTTTTATTTAAAGGAATGAACGTCTGTCAAATTACTAGGAAAATTGCCTCCTAAATTAAAGATCAACCAATTAAATTTTATTAGAACTGAGTGAGAACTAAAGTTCTTTTAGTTAACTGGTTTTCAGCTTTCTCCCTTTAAAATTCATTCTCACAGGCCCTGGCCAGGTGGCTCGGTTGGTTGGAGCATCGTCTTGTACACCAGAAGGTTGTGGGTTTGATTCCCAGTCAGGGCACATACCTAGGTTTCGGGTCCGATCCAGATTGGGGCACATACCAGAGATGTTTCTCTCTCACATCAATGTCTTAATCTCCCCGCCCTCCCTCAACATATCCTCAGGTGAGGATTAAAAATAATAATAATAATTCTGACAGGAAGTAAAATCATTCAAGACAGGTCAGTAGTCTGGGCTTAGCCAGAAGCAGAAGTGGCTCTGCAATCATTTCTAACCCAGTGTGGTAGAAGCAAGTTCTTCATACTATTTAAATTTATACCACCATCTAAATTCTAGGCTCATAAACAAACCAAGCTCGCAAACTCCTCAAATTCTCTCGGAATAGCTAACAGGAAAAGTGGTTTGGAAAAAGTCCAGAAAAGCTCACACCCAGATTCATTCCACAATTTTTGTAAATTACATTTTTGTAAAGAGGTAGGCAGTAAGTAAAATCCTAAAGATAGGCTTTTTTTAGTTATGTGAAATATTTTATTTCTGATCTAAGAAGAAAAGAGTAGTTTTTGCTTATATCAGATGTTTTCAGTTCTCACCACTGAAAGTTAGTTGATCAAACTTGGTGTTGAAAATTCAATGAAATTCTACTTAAAACATTAAAATTGGACTATCAGATTAATGGGACAGATTCCAACTTTTGTTGTTTTTCCCAAGAGAATCCCACTATGTTTGCTGTTACTGAGATAGAGACAGGAAGGCACACGTGGATACTACAGTGTGGGGGGTTCAGATGTGACTCCCAAGGTTGTGGTGCCTGGGCTATGAAGGCTCCCCAGGAAAAGGGAAGCTATTCCGCAAAACAGAAGAATTTGGGGAGGGACAGTCAACAGACAAGGCTGAGAGGGAAAGAATGGTGAAAACCTTGTGTTTTGCAGGCGGGTCCTTATAAAAATTCAAAATGCTTGGTTAAGGTGTGTGCTGTAGAAACCAGGAAGGGCGGAGCTTTACACCAGACTGACATGGTAAATCAAGGCGGCTTCCAGAGACTTAGGGTGTGGGGTAGGGTGGGCAGGCCTAAGATTTAGAAATAGTGGGAAGAGCTTCAAATTTTCATGGGATAAGGGGCTGAACAATAAAAAAGTATCCAACAATGAACACTAAAATTGTAACTAGTTGGGTCTAATTGCATTATTTCTACATGGAGTTAAATAAATTCACATTAATGAGACTCTGAAAGGAAAGATCTTATTGTAACTGAGAAGATTCTGGAGAGATGAGGCACTAATGAAGATGAAAATTCTAATATTCCAATTAGTAAATAAAAGAGGTAACTCAGACTTCAGATATTCATATATAATTATATAGGAAATCATTTCAAGTATGTTTTACGTGTTTCAATTCAGACTGTCTCTTTACTCAAACTGCTATGTCAAACCGCCAAAAATAATTGATCTCATTATTAAAATAGAAAATAACAAAACTTAGCTATTTTATGAAATTTTAGGTTGAATAAACATGTCATTTAAAAAATTAAGTGTATCTAGGAAAAGCTGTAACATATCTATTATTTAAAAGAAACTTTGTAGAATGTATTAAGATTGATTTAAAAAGGAAAATAAAACATTAAGCCAGTGTAAGTGCTTTGAAGTTTAAGTATTTTCAGCAAATTAAAAATTCTAGGTTGAAAAATAATAGACAACAAAAGTACTTTAGTCCAAGAGCACCAGTCTGTTTTCAATCATTTTATAAATTATTCAGTGCAAGCTTAGAGAAATGATTTTAATTAAAAAAGATTACACTTTGGAATTAATATGATAAAATATTCTGACATAATATTTAAAATCTATGTGGTGATAACAGAAACAAAGAATTCCTTGGCAATATAAAAAAATAAGTTCAACAGAAAATTTGATTTCTGGTGTTCCATTGTTCTATAACACAGGGCTTCAATTATAACAATATCAAATATCTATTTTAAATGCTTCCTAGGACCAATGGCTTTGGTAAAAATCCTATGAACTACTAGGTAGGAGGTATGGCATTCTATGTACAATTGGGTGTTTGATCTATAACTGTTCCCTTTTGTGTAAAAGGCAATCCATCCATGTGATTATCCAAAGAGCATTTCAACCTATGAGCCTTAGCCAGAGGAATCTACAAATTTTCCAAATGATTCCTGCATCTCTCAAAATAAATAATACTTTAGGCAATGCAAAGATTAAGTAAGACAATTTTTCCACAATCCAAAGTGTGCTTCTGCTAAAAAACTAACATGGCCACACCAGTACTACTACTACTACACCAAATTTATTCATTCATTCATTCATTCTTTCATTCATTCATTCACCCACAATGAATACCTACTATGTGCCAAGCACTATGACTGGCAGTGGGTAAAGCTTACAAACAGCCCCTTATCAAATATAAATATATTATGCTCCTGTTTAAAATCCTGATGGATACAAATTAGCTAAAAATAAATTAGAAAAAAAGGAATAAAGCAGAATCTCTGGTATCATGGGTTTGCTCGGTTTGAATTTTCAAGCACTGATTATGTCCTACCCTTCTGGTCCATTAGAGATGGAAGTATTAAAGTTGTAGAAGAAAGAGTACTGTAATGCAATACATAGAGAAATGGTAGGTGTCATTTCATTATTTAAAACACAAAAAAGAGTAGGGGGGAAACTGGTGAGATGAATTAAATTTATTCTTTGGTAAATAAATCACTTCTAATATTTAGAAATTAAATATAACCAATTAATTATACATGAAACTTTGAACATCTTAGTTCTCAAAGTAAAAAATAAAAATTATGAACTCAAACACAAAACCAACAACATTGCCCATAGACAGATCTAGATAGAGAAGACGCCAAAGCTGGGCGTCGTGGTCTTTTCAGCCCCGCGAAGCAGGTCCGGCTCGTCACAGCCTCGGCGGAGCCAGGACCAACAGCAGTTAGGCTTGTCTCTTACAGCCCGGGACCTACCTAAATTCCTTATAACACACGTGTCCTAACAGGTCCTGGACATCAGATTTAAGTATCACTGCAATGCTATACATTAATGGTGCATCTAGAATTGAGAAACTATTTACAAATTTATTTAATTAGACAAAATTTGGATATAGAGACCCAAATCTTATTGGAAACTGTTGCATTCTCTCTCTATAGAAGTATTTCTCAAACTACTAAGATCTATGGATATATTATTAAAGGTCTTCAAGTTCTTGATGATTTAAAAAAATTTTTTTTTAATTTTGAGGATAATCTTCTAAAAAAAAAAAATTTAACAACAGTGTGTATCTTTTGCATGACCCAAGCAACTGCATAGTGGAACAATGGTTTTATGCAGTAGCTTGCGGTCTAGCTGAGTCTATGCCAGTTGGCATCAGGGAAGGCTGTGTGACTGGAAGGCCCTGTGGTTCAAACAAGGAGAGTGGTGGGAGGGCCCAGAATCATCTCTGCGCCAACTCCTATCAACTTATTAGAAATACATATGGTCATAAAATGCAAAAGAGAGGCTTTTTATACCCGATTGTAGTAATAATTGCATCCGACACCTAAGTTATTGAAAGGCTAACTTTAATTCAATTAAGCTAACTTTATCTTCAAGTGATGAAGCTTTACAGAGTTGCCAAGTGATACATCTTCAATGCACTCTTTCGAAACTACTCACTGAAAGAGTCTGATCAAAGATGAGGCTTGATTAGCCTAACTTCCCATTAGAGACTTAAAGGGGTTAATATTGTTTGAATACCATCCTTATGCAAACAGGCATTTGTTGAGTAAGTATTTTCAAAATCCCAATACAGCAACAGGTGAACCACGGAATGAGACTTGTGGTAACATCTTTCCACTGTAATTCCCCAAATCAACAGCTATTTCAGCCAAGCAGCATTACCCATCCCATTAAGTCCATGTGGATCTGAACTGTAATGTTCATTTGAATTATAATGGTTTTGTAGTCCTATTTACATTTCATTTGTAAATTTGTTTTGATTTCAGTATGAGTTATAAGCATAAAGTAGTATATGTAATTTTATGTTTGTGCATTATTAAATAGCATAATAAGCAATGTTGATAAAGTAAGCTATTTAAGTAACATTATAATAACAACTAGAGGCCCGATGCATGAAATTCATGCAAGAGTAGACCTTCCTTCCCCCAGCTGCTGGCACCAGCTTCCCTCTGGCACCTGGGACCTGGGCTTCCCTCGCAACCCCAACTTTATCCGGAAGGTCATCCAGAAGGACGTCCGGTCTAATTAGCATATTATACTTTTATTATTATAGAAGATTTAAGTCAACCGTAGAAGTCCACAAGGATTTTCTTTTTCTTCAAGAGATTGGGTTACATCCCTCAATTTGAGGAGCTCTGCTTTATGAATACATCAGTTTTATCTAGGATTTCAGAGAAAAGGAAGTGTATTAACATGGTTCTCTGTTGGCAGCTTAAATTTTACTTCTCGATTTGAAAGGAAGTTTCTGTGTCCTTGCTTCTGCTTTATTCCCCAACTTCAAAGCTCAAATTGGAAGGCCATCTGGAGTTGGCCCAAAATGGTAAGACACAATCAGGAAAAGGAACCCCTTTTGTAACAGTTACTATGTTGAATTTTAATTGCTTTCAATTTTTGTCTAAACTGTCAGTTTCTGTAGGAACAGGGCAACATCAAAGCCTGGGAGGCTTAATAAATGTTTGACAAATGAAGAAATGGACTGTTCCAAGTCATTTTCTCAATTCATCTGGTTCAAAGAAAATGCATCAGAACAATTTTTTAACATAGGTATTTTAACTATAAGAAATACTCTTATGAGAAGTATATTTGAAACTTGTATAATTTTGTTAACCAGTGTCACCCCAATAAGTTCAATTTAAAAAAACACAAAGAAATGTATTTGGGCCTCCTGATGCTTACCACAGGCTGTGTTCTCACACTGATTGTACAGAAATAGGTAGCAGAGTAAACCTACCTCATATACCCTTCAGCTCAGGCCCTTTGCCTGGTCTGTATTGTGAATGGGGAGATACTGAGAAAACATGTTATTTGCAGATTTTTTAAAATTTCCTACAACTTTTGTGATATTATACTATGTTAGTACAGTTTTGGTAATATTATATTTAAAATCTTTTTCCTTGAAATATTAATTTTTATTGCGTGTAATATTATATATAAAATTTTTCTTAAAATATTAATGTTTATTGCATGTAACTTTATTATATTTAAAATCACTTTCTTGAGATTAATGTTTATTGTATATAACATATTTAAAATCATTTTTCTTGAAATATTAATGTTTATTGCATGTAAAAATAAAATACATACGGAAAAATGAAAAAAAAAATAATGTATTTGATGTTGACTGATCAAATAGTCACAACTGATTAGTAATTATCAATATCCTTGGAGACCAGCCTCTGTAGGAGGCTAAATGATAAACAATTCTAAAATGACATGAGAAGTATATTCAAATTTACCGAAGAAGATAAACATGAGCAACTTTTATCTCCTGTCCACAAAATATCATCTATATGTATAAAGAGGTAATATGCAAATTAGACCAGGACGCTGTAATGGTTGCGACCAGCTCAGGAGGAGGAGCCAGGCGTGGGCCCGGAGCCTGAGAGAACAACACATAGGGGGGCCGGAGCGGAGACACAAACCCACAGGGGGGCCCGGCCCCCAGCAGCCCTGCAGCTGCGGCACTGAGCTGCTGGGGGCTGGAGCAGAGACACAAACCCGCAGGGGGGCCCAGCCCCCAGCAGCCCTGCAGCTGCGGCACTGGGCTGCTGGAGGCCAGAGCGGAGACACAAACCTGGCCCCCAGCAGCCTCGCGGCCGCAGCGCTGGACTGCTGGGGGCTGGAGCGGAGACACAAACCCGCAGGGGGGCCGGGCCCCAGGAGCTCCGAGGCCACGGCACACCAGCAGTCCTGCCTCTGCTCAGGAGCTGCAGAGGAAACACCTTTTCTGAGCGCTCATTGGCTAAGCTTGCGGTACACTTCTTGCTTGGGTGATAAGAATCCAAGAAGGTGATCTAGGGTTTTTCCACCTCACTCCTGGAGGAAAAAACGAAGATCCGCTGCTGGAGGGGCTAAGAAATGTCATATCCTGCCCTAGCCCATTTGGCTCAGTGGATAGAGCCTCGGCCTGACCGCAGGGTCCGGATTCGATTCTGATCAAAGGCATGTACCTAGGTTGCAGGCTCCTCCCTGGCTGGGGCCCAGGTCAGGGCTCATGCAGGAGGCAACCATTCAAAGTGTGCCTCTCACATTAATGTTTCTCTCTGTCTTTCCCTCTCTATTCCACGCTTTCTAAAAATCAATGGAAAAATATCCTCAGGTGAGGATAAAAAAGAAAAAAAGAAATGTCATATCCTATGAAAGACACATCTTGAAAATACCTAAAGAAAGTTGTCATTTTTTTCGTGGCGAAGGGACTGGAGTCCGTGTTGATGAAAACACCTTGGTGGCTGCGGCAGCCGGCAGTGGCAGCAGCAGCGGGGTGATGAGGGTGGCGCCTTCCCCTTAGCCATCAGTAGGACATCTCCTGAGGGTTCCTGGACTGTGAGAGGGGGCAGGCTGGGCTGATGAGCGGTCAATGAGCAGTCATGCCCCCCTCCCAGTGCATGAATTTCATGCACCAGGCCTCTAGTTAACTATAAAATAATGAATGCATCAACCCAAAACAAGAGTCAAAAAAGCAATATAGGCCCTAGCTGGTTTGGCTCAGTGGATAGTGTCAGCCTGAGGACTGAAGGGTCCCAGGTTCGATTCCAGTCAAGGGCATGTACCTCGGGTGCAGGCTCTATACTCTGGTGGGGGTGCATGTGGGAGGCAATCAATTGATATGTCTCGTTCACATTGATATTTCTTTGTTTGTCTCTTCCCCTCCCTTCCACTCTCTCTAAAAATCAATGGAAAAATATTCTCGAGTGGGGATTAACAAACAAAAAAAGCAATATGGAATTAAAATGCTGCATATATAAAGGCAGCATTAAAATGCATTATTTAAATATATTTTTTAAATCTACTAGCTCACAAAAACAAAAAGATTGCCTACCTCCCCCAAATACCATATTCTAAGAAAACAATTTTTTTTTAAATTTCTGGGTGGTACTAACCAAGAAGCCAGGAAACATTCCTAGCTTCATTCTTAAGAACTGATGAAATACATCTGCAAAAATAAACAGCCTGAAAAAGCTGAGCTTGCCAAAAAAAATAAAAAGTGTTTGTCATTTCCTCAATACTTTTCTTTAATAAAGGAAAAATCAAATAAAAGCTAATAAACTTTATATTAGGGATTGCCTCAGTGAACATATATGACCCTCCCCCACTACACACACACACAATCACACGATAGGGTGTCGGCACACAATCTGACAAATGATTAATCCTATAAAGTTTGATTTATGATACAGAATATTGCTCAATACTATTTGCAAGTAATAGTTTTCCTTCTTACTTTTTTCTATGACTTGGACCTATTCAGAGCCCTGGAACATTTTCTCCCTTTCTTCCAAAGTCTAAACATAAATTCTTATCAGCAGGCTGTCTAATGAGTTAAATCAATCACTGAGCCACTATTTCAATTGGTGCTCCTGCAGCAAAGAGGCTTTGGAGCTAAGAAAATCATTTCTGTTGTGTCCTGCTATTCTGGACAAAAACTCATTTCCTGCTCAACCCAAGGGGTCACATGATGATGTCAAGCTAATGGAAAGTCACGTAGAGATCAAGATCCCACAACTAAAGACACACAAATACACACATATGCGCAGCACACACATACAGACTAAACACCATTCTAGGATTTAAAAAATAAATTGTAATAACCTTTGGAAAGGAAATATAGATGAAGACTGTCACATAAATTTAAAATAAGACATCCAAGATTAGGGGCAGTACGTTTTGAACATCAGGATCAGAACTGAGAGGGAGAGAAGAGAGGAGAAAGAAGAGAGGGAGGGGAGAGAAAAGGAGAGTGAGATAGCTACTTTAGAACTGTAGGGAGAAAGAAAACTAAAACATTTCTTTTTAACTTGGAGACCAAAAAAAAAAAAAGAAGACTTATAGGATGAGGGCAACTAGAAAACATCCAAGCTTGACATCTCCTTGAACTGGAAACTTACACAAAACAAATGAGGAACATAACCCACAAGATACATTTTATGGATCTGTGTGAGGTCCTGGAACATTCAGTGTTATAACAATTTTAGGATTTTAGAAATTCCACAGGAGAGCAAGTTGATGAGCCTTCTCTCTTTAATCCACATTTTGGCCACTATTCTAATTATGTGTTCAAGATTGCCTAATATAAAATGCACACGAAGAACTTGAAAGCTAAGTTTCAAAGAACAAACTAAAACAATACCATTATAGGACACTGACCACCCCCCCCCCCAAATAATTAGAGAAAAAAATCCAAACTGACAAGAGGTATGGTTTATATATTTCATATCCTACTTTGGAGTACTACAGTATAAATTAACATTTTCATTACTGCAGAGTTCTATTAAACAGTAAAGCCAGGCTACCAAAAACCTAGCAACCATTATCTTTTTTAAAAATATTTTTTTCTTGATTTCAGAGAGGAAGGAAGAGGGAGAGAGGGATAGAAGCATCAATGATGAGAGAGAATCATTGATCGGCTGCCTCCTGCACACCCCCTACTGGGGTGTGCCTTGACTGGGAATCAAACCATGACCTCCTGGTTCATAGGTCAATGCTCAACCACTGAGCCATGCCAGGTAGGCTAGCAACCATTATCTTTCATTTATGTTCATGCCTACATTGATATAAATGTATGCAAGATGCCAGTGATGATTAATTTTATATGCCAACTTGTTTAGACTATATAGCTCAGTTTTTTGGTCAAATACTAGTCTAGATGTTGCTGTAAAGGTATTTTAAAGATGTGATCAACATTTATAATCAGTAGACTTTAAGTCAACAGATTGTCATCTATATGTGGGTGAACCTCATCCAATCAATTGAAGATCTTAACGGCGAAGACTGAAGTTTTCAAGACAAGAAGGAATTCTGCCTTCTGACTACAACTTAGAAATTCTGCCTGAGTTTTCAGCCTTCAGACCCAAGACTGCAATATCAACTCCCACCTGAATTTCCAGCCTGTCCTACAGATTTCGAACTTGCCAGCTCCCACAGTAATTAATCAATCTCTCTACCTCTATCTCTACCTAAATGTAGTATGTGTTTGTATGTTTGTGTATAATAATTTATATAAATTTAAATGTATACACATATAAGTAAGAATATATTATATATACATACTACTGGTACTACTTCTTGGGAGAATCCTGATTAATTCAATGCCCAAAACCATAAAAAATAAATGTATTGTTTTCATCCTAATTATTCAAATTTTATAACTTGAGGGAAACATTGGCTATCAAATTTACATGGTTTTCAAATCGCTTAAGAAATCTGCATTAACACACAGAGTGCCTTTGAATGTGCCCTCTATAGTTTACAGCTTTCATTACACATATTTAGAGTTTAAAACAGATTGCACCCCCTACAGGGGAACATTTAATTTGCATTTCTAAATTACATTTTGGAGCAAGTAAGTGAATTTTATTTACTCTGTAAGTATGGAAAAGGCCACAAAGAGGATTTCATTAACTGAAGTGAAATAAGTGGTACACCTGTTTCAGGAAACAAAAAAGAGACAGTGATACCAGCAAGAATTTCTATAATGCTAACAGGCACCTGGTATAAATAACAGATGCCATCTATGAAAACTTTAAGATTCTTAGGCCTGTCAAAGCATAAAGGATAAATTATCTTGTTTTCAAAGTGCCTTTTAGTATATTAGTTTTTAATCAAACACAATAGAGATATCACTAATTGTACCTTTAGCAAAGTGACAGGCAACCTAATTAAATGAAACATATAACAACATGTTTTGGGTGGAAACATTTTAGAAACAGCATAGGACTTGTAAAAACAACATTTTTGTTATTGTTCATCCTCACCTGAGGATATTTTTCCACTGAGTTTTAGAGAGAGTGGAAGGGAAGGGGAGAGACAGACAGAGAAACATTGATATGAGAGATGCACATCATTGGTTGCTTCCCTCAAGTGCCCCAACCGGGGCCGGGGATTGAGCCTGCAACAGAGGTACATGCGCTTGACCAGAATCGAACCCTGGACCCTTCAGTCCCCGGGACGATGCTCTATCCACTGAGAAAACTGGCTAGGACAAAAAAAAAATGTTTTTGGTTGAACAGGAAAACAATTCAACGTCATTTCTTTAGGCACAGCCAACAAATAACTGATATAAATTGCAATTCATGGCATGTGCCTCTAATTCACAGCATCATCCATTATAAATATTTAAGAAAACTATCTTCAAGTAAACAAATTACAATGACATTTTGAGCTCAAGGTCCCAAACTTAAAAGTCAAATGCCTTCGAGGAGAGGGAAGTTAACAAAAATGTGGGAAGTACCCAGGTATAAGGGAGAGGAGGGGCGAGCATGCCCCATCAGAAGATAAGTTTACATTAAAACAACACAATAACTACTTTATTTCATCCCAACAAAATATATCAGTCCCAGGTTGAATTCAACAAACAGCTGCCAGTTTGTGATCCTTGAACTAGACAACAGACATAAATTAGAAAAGTAAATACATGAATTAGTAAAAGAGAATATAACCATAAATATCTAGAAAACATATATACTCTAAAAAGGGGTTTGTGTTTGATAAGTACATTACTCATAATTATTGGTATATATTTAAGCCTAAAGCAAAGCCTGTATCACATGAAAAGTGCAAAATTAGCTGCAGATGAGTATCCCTGACCTAATTATGTGAGACACACTGGTAAATCTGTACAGATTCAAGTCTCTAGGGAGAGAGTTAAACTCTGAGGAGTGAAGGAGAATTTCAGGAAAAGGGATTTAGTAAAGGAATAAAGTTATTTGGAAGAGATCACTTAAAAGGGGATACCTGATGAGATAAAATCCAAGTCACTACAGGAGATAGTGAGATGGGTCCTCACTCTCTCCAGAGCCCTGTGTGGAGAGGAAAACATCCCACAGCAACAATGGTGTGACCGCTGCCTGATCTGCGGAGAGCAATCAACTCAGGCAAAGAAAGGGGTACAGGGTGGGTGTGTGGTAGGAGTGGGTGGGAAGAGGAGATATATACAAGGATATGCAAAGGTTTTCTGAGAAACCAAGGACAGTAACAAAAAACAGCCAGTTTCCCTATCAAGAACTAAGCTATCTCTTCCCCCACAGCTGGCCTATGTGCTTGTCTCTGGGTGTTCTCTCTTCAATGCTAACTAGTTTCCTCTGGTTCTTCATCTTGCCTTTGACTAAAAAGGCCCTCCCTCTCTAGGCCCAGATGATGTCTCACAAGTTTTTTAGCTCAGCACCCATCACACCTATACAGTTGCTTGGGAAAATACACTCCCAGACCCAAGAAACATCAAAGGGACTTACTTAGTAGTCCAAACTAGGAAACCAGAATAGACAGAGTAGGTTGCTTCTACCTAGACCAAGTTAATGGAAGAAACAACAATGTTTAAGGAGATACACATAGAGAATAACTATAAAAATTTGGGGGGAGGGGAACTAAACGAAGCAAACTCTGGGGATAAAATACAAATAAAGAATGTAAAATTGATTGTAACATTACAAAGCAACAGGAAAAGAAAAAATGTCATTAGAATTTGTAAATAGGTTAAATATTTTAAAAAGAAAAATAAAGTTAAATGTTGAGAAAATAAGAGTCTTTGATGTTGATAGTACCTATTACTCTACAGATAGGATTTGTCCTGTATGTTTATATAATATACTGCAATAATATAGTTTCCTGATAAAAGAAAAATATCAATCAATCAGTACACTTAAGTTTTGAATAGCATGCCTCATGGAAGAAAAAGCTGGGTTGAACAAAAGCTTTAACTCAATAAAAGTGTATAGTGAAATTATTTTCATTTCCAATTATTGATGTCTTACTTCCTGTAGAATTGACTAAAACCCATTACACAGTGTTCCCAAAAGAAAATGCTGATGGGGTGAAAGATGATCAGTCTTGAGGTTTCATATATCATCCCTATAAAAACTCTGGTTTTAATCTTTTGAACACAGTACAAATAAAATCAAATTAACGGAATCTATTACTCTGTATTTAACAATTTACTTTTGACCATATATTTTTATTATGGTACTCTTTGGCATATCAAGTTTTAAATACTTCAAGACTCTCCTACATTTCCTTCACATTTTATTTGACTTCCAATTTATAAGGCCTTTATCAACTCCAAGATTTGGTATCTATATATGCTTTTACTTCTTGGTTTAATCTTTTACATTTAACTCTTAACCTAGACAGGATTTATTTGGTAGAAGGAAGAGGACTAATGTTATTTTGTTGTTGTTGTATTTTTTCCAAATAATTACTAATGGTCTCAGCATTGTTTATTAAAATAACCCAACTTTATCATTTAGTAAGTGCATGTATTAGAGTCCGTTTCTGAACTTTCTATTCTATTTCATTGGCCTAACTGGTCAATATTTGTTAATAGTATTACAATGCTAAAATTACTGTAAAAATTTAAATTTTTCATTCTTCAAGTTTTAAAAGCATTTTGTCATTTCTTTTAAAAGGAAATCCCTGAGAAATAATGATTACCATGTCAGTTAGCATGCTCTATGCTGCAAAACACTGAAAGCAGGAAAAGAAAAAGAGGCTTAAAGAGGCTTAAACAATAAAGGAATTGATTGGCTTTCATAACTATGAGTCCAAAGGTAGATCAAATTTCAGTGGTGCTTGAATCAGTTGTCCATCAATGTCATTAATAACCCCTGTATTTCCATCTTCCAGCTCTGCTATCCAATGTCAAGTTCACCCTTTAGCTCATAGGTATAGGATGGCTAACAGATGCAACCCAGACCACTGCATCCTTGCTCACATCTAGCAGAAGACAATAAGGCACCAGAAAATTGTTTGTGTGTCATTAGCCTGAATTCTCATTTTTTAAAAATCAATCACAACAATGAAGGACAGAATCAAAATGATCTAATGGGATTCATCGGGCACACCCACAGACCTGGAATGGAATAGATGTTGGTAGATAATCAGTTTTCACTACAATTACAATTGCTTTAAATGCATTAATCTGAAATGAAGTGATATCTTGCTAATATTGAACCTTTTTATCCAAAGAAATAGCCCCTTTTCCCATTTATTCATGTTTTCTGCTTTTCTAACATGTATTTTAGTAGAGGCTTGTATATATGTGAAAAAAGTCTATTTTATTCTAGAAAATTTTTATTGCATGATTTAGGATTTTTTTAACTGGCTTAAGCAAGTAAGAAAGTTTATTGGTACCCAGAGAATCATGGTACCCGGGGAATGTGGGGCCAGGACCAGACCAGCAGCATCTTATATCCACCCCTTGTATCTGGGAGTTGGCAGGGACACATGGAGTAGGGAGAGGTGTTCCCTAAAGAAAAAATGAGAACAAATTTCTTGTCACTAATGAATAAACAACTCAAGGAACAGTTCTACCCATAATATAGCAATCATTTCTAAAAGGGTTTGAGAGTTTTTAATGGCATAATAAATACTTTGCTGTGTCATGATAAAAATCAGTATGAAGACTGGATAAACACTCCAACAATAGGGAATTCGTTCAAGAAACACTGGTTAAGTCTACATGATGGGATTTTACATGGCCAATAAAAATCACATTTAGAAGAATACTTAAGAAGTAGGAAATGCTTTCAGCTCGTTTTTGTATGAGTCATGGTCCTTCCAGGAACTAGATGGCACACTCAAATGGGGTGACTCAGCAAGAGTGACTACAAGGATCGGGCAGGACTAAAGAAAACCAAGGAGAGATGGGGTGCTTCATTTCCCAAGAGGTTGGAGGGGGCACGCCACCTGTCCACTAAGATGTCAGTTAACAATGGCTGACTCTGGCAGATAGAATTATAATCAAGTCCACCCCCACCTCCCCTTCTTTGGCACTCTTTTTTGCTTGTTCTAAATGTTCTAAAATGAGTATTGTATTAATTAGGATACAGAGCAGTTCAGATGCTGTTAACAGAAAGACTTAAATAGTGGATTACTAGGCGTACCAGTTAATAATGCGGATTTTTTTCAATAGATGGAGTTACACATATGTTGATATATATGCGATTTGATATGTATGCTATTTTGTTGTATTGACAACAAGCTTCAAAACTTCATATGTCAAATTTGCTGAAGGTGTTAACACCATAGATATTTTTACGCTTAAAAACGTCGAATTTGCCCTAACCAGTTTGGCTCAGTGGATAGTGTCGTCCTGTGGACTGAAAGGTCCCAAGTTCTATTCCAGTTGGGGGCATGTACCCAGTGGGAGGTGTGCAGGAGGCAGCTGATCGATGTTTCTCTCTCATCGATGTTTCTGACTCTCTATCCCTCTCCCTTCCTCTCTGTAAAGAATCAATAAAACATATTTTTTAAACATAAAAATAAATAAAGAAAAATGTCGAATTTCGTGCCAAAAAAAAAAAAAAGAGCATTTGCGGAAAGTTATAATTCATTATTTTGAAGAAAAGTGCTGCTGAATACTTCGGGAAGCTTATGGTGAACATGCTCCATCTCAAGTTCCTTGTGAATTCTGTTTTAAACGCTTTAAAAGTGATGATTTCTATGTGAAAGACAAAGAATGTCCAGGTCAACCAAAAAAGTTTGAAGACCAACAGTTACAAGCATTACTGGATGAAGATGCATGTCAGACTCAAAAACAACTTGCAGAAAGATTCAATGTTTCTCAGCAAACAATCTCCGATCATTTACAAGCAATGGGAAAGATTTTAAAGGAAGGAAAATGGGTGCCACATCAACTGAATGAAAGACAAATGAAAAACCGAAAAGTCATCAGTAAAATGTTGCTTCAACAGCACGAAAGAAAGTCTTTTTTGCACCGAATTGTGACTGGCGATGCAAAGTGGATTTATTTTGAGAATCCCAAATGCACAAAATCATGGGTTGATCCAGGTCAACCATCAACATCGACTGCAAGGCCAAATCGCTTAGGAAAGAAGACAATGCTCTGCGTTTGGTGGGATCAGGAAGGTGTGGTATTATGAGCTTCTAAAACCAGGTGAAACCGTTAATACTGATCACTACCGACAACAAATAATCAATTTGAACCATGCTTTGATTGTGAAACGACCAGAATGTTCCAGAAGATATGGCAAAGTAATTTTGCTTCATGATAATGCACCATCACACACTTCAAAACCAGTTAAAGACATGTTAAAAGATCTTGCCTGGGAAGTATTAACCCGCCTGCTGTATTCACCAGACCTTGCTCCTTCAGATTACAACTTGTTCCGATCCATGGCACATGCACTTTCTGAGCAGCACTTCAAAACGTACGAAAAAGTGGAAAATTGGGTCTTTGAATGATTTGCCTCAAAACAAGAAAAGTTCTATTGGGACGGTATCCACAAATTACCTGAAAGATGGGGGAAATGTGTAGCTAGCGATGGACATTACTTTGAATAAAGCACTTCTGATGTTTCTCTTGAAATTATCGTGTTTTCTTTTATTACAAAATCCGCTATTATTAACCGGTACACCTAGTAAATGAGTTGGCGTTTTTTTCTCTGTCCTGTAAACATTTGGACAAGCTGTCCACAGCTAATGATCACTTGACAACCATCCAAGGCACCTGGTTCTTCTATGTGGTTGCTCTGCCACACCCTAAACATATGGCATCTATCTCATGTTCCAAGAGAGCTGCTCCAGCTCCCGTTTTCACGTTCACGTTCCAGCAGGGAGGAGGAAAGAAGGCAGAGGAGAGCATGCCCTTTCCCTGTAAGGGCACAATCCAGGCAAAACCCAGATACTGCACACACTATTTTCATTCACAACCCCTTGGCCAATTTCTTTCATTCTTTCTTTTTTTGTTAATCCTCACCCAAGGACATTTTCCCATTGATTTTTAGAGAGAGTGGAAGAGAGGAGGAGAGACAGAAATATCGATGTGAGAGACACATCAATTGGTTGCCTCCCTAAGTGCCCCAGGAGTGCCAGGGATTGAGCCTGCAACTGAGGTACATGCCCTTGAACAGAATCAAACCCAGAATGCTTCAGTCCGCACAGGCCGATGCTCTATCCACTGAGCCAAGCCAGTTAGGGCTAGGCCAATTTATTTCTATGGTCACCTTGACTTTAAGAAGGCTGATAAATACAGTCTTAAGAAAGAGGGCCATATATACAGTTTAAATTCAGATCTTCTATTACTAAAGAAGGGAACAGTTGGATATTAGGAGACAACTGGTCGTCTGTATCCCAATATGTATGAGTTTAATAATAAGCAAATTTGCAGTTTTAAAAAAAAAGGAAATTAGGAGTTGTTGCTGTCTGGCAATCTGCATACTCCCAGGCCAAATACAGAGATATCAAAAGAGGATCTTATCCTTCCAGAATAATCTATATATTCAGGATTGATTTATAAAAACACTTTCCCATTCTATGTTTAGGAGTAAATATATTTTCTTCATGTAAAAATTCCTCCCTATCACTCCACTGAATTATTCACAATAATAAACTTGCAGTAAGGGCCAGCCAGTCAATGTTCTTCATCAGGGGTCAGTAAACTATAGCCTGCAGGTCAAACTTGCTGTTTTTATGAAGCTCACAAGCTAAGAATGGTTTTTATATATTACAATGGTCAAGAAAAAAGAAAAAAATATGGAAAACACACAAAAATTATGTGAAATTCAGATTTCAGTGTCCATAAATAAAGTTTTATTGGGACCCAACTTCATTTGTTTACATATTGTCTATGGTTGTATTTGTGCTAAGGTGGCAGAGTTGAGTAGTTTTGACAGAGACTATTTGGCCAAAGGAGCCTAAAATATTTGCTATCTGGTTTTTCACATTAAAAAAAAAAAAAAAAAAAGGACTGAATCCCATCAACAAGTTAGGAAATAGGCCCAATTTTTATGGAGCATATATTTTGGAGCAATATAAAGAATAAACAAATAAATATAAAAATATCTAATGGCAACAAGTGCTATGGTTAAAGATAAGGTGATATGACAGGGAATGACACTAGGTCTACTTTGATTGGAGTGAGCAACGAAGTCCCCACTGAGGAAGTGGAATGTGAGTGGATAACTGAATGACAAGGAGACAGCCATGTGAAGATAGTGACTCCCCAACCTTGAGTACTCGGGAGAAGAAGATGGCCAATGGGACAGGTGCACGGCAATGGAGGAGAGTGACAGAGTATACATACTCCCTGTGCCTCTACAGATTGTCCGAGCCAATAGCAATCTCCCTGGAACTTGACAGCAGCTGAAAGGACCATTGTAAAAGACAATATCAGGAGGGAAGACAGGCTGCAAGATTGTACCATTTCCCTTGGTTTGCAACCCCACAAGAGGTAGCAACTAGTCTGAAAAATGCCCCTTTCCTCCCACCTTTTATCTCTAAAGTATGTGAGAAAAGATGTGTGTAGCCAAGTGGAAATCAGTCACATAAACCCACCTTGCAATGCGCAAGGTCCCCAAACTGTAGACACAGGAGCTGAGAAATGACTGCAGTTCACTTTCCCAACCACCGCCCCCTCCTCTCATCCTGCTTGTATTCCAGGTGTGGAAGCTAACTTTCTCTCCACACGCATCCACTGTTGTGGGTTACACACACAGTTGTGAAACAGTTGGTGTGGCCGATGATTTGCAGAGATGAAGGAAACTCAACCCAGGCCATAAATTCGGTTGTGACAAATGTACTCACAAATAAACCATGTGACCACACTAAACAACTTCAGTTTCAAAAGCTTTGCTTAAAGCACCTGACTTTTGTGTTGTCCTTTTGCAGGATTTATATTCAGGGGTAGGCAAAAGTAGGTTTACAATTGTGAGTACATGAAAGAGTTTATTCTTGTATCATTATTTATTCCTGTATTATATATTTTTCCATTTGAACAACTGTAAACCTACTTTTGCCCACCCCTGTAATATATACATACTAGAGGCCTGTTGCATGAATTCATGCACAAGTGGGGTCCAGCCAGCCCGCCCTGATCAGGTTGATCGGGCCAGCCGGGGGAGGGGCCATGGGCAGTTGGTCGAGGGGACAATTGCTAATTAGCCTTTTATTATATAGGATATGACTATGGTTGGAGGGGATATAATTTTTTAAAACCAATATTCCTATCAGTACAAGCAAAGAACTCAGCACCCTTTTAAAGAAAAACAAGCTTCTCAAAAGAGAAAGAAATGTAATTAGAAATGTATTAAAATCTAAAGAGCTTTTTTAAACTTGTTTCCTAAGAAACCAAAAATAGAACTGACAAGTACAATTTCCAAAGAAGCTTAATCTACTAACTCTATTATTAAATTTTCCAGTTCAAAATTTTTAGAATCACTAATTTAAGGAGTGAAAAAAGCTCTTACATGAAATAAAATTAAGTTCCCCAATTAATTTTGTTTGTAATCCTTCTGCTAGTGAAAATCGACTTTCATGAACGAAAAGTGCCAGGGTTACTCTCAAACAGGTTAATAATATATTTAGTAACTAACAACAGACTGCAACCACAAATGCTATCAAAGACCGTTAAATGTACTTACTAAAAATATATATAAATTCAGTCATCAGTAATTAAAACTCTTAGTAGAGAGACAAGAGTTAATTCATTCTTCTATCACATTCTCTTAGTCCACGCCATACCTTCAGCACTGGGAGGAAATCTGTCACTGAAAACTGAGCCCATATATTTCTTTATTTTTAAAGCTCTTCTAAGTAGTTTTACAAGATGAAAGGATCCATATTTGAGGCTGGAGAGAGCAGACATGAAGAAGGCCACCAGGAAACTGTGGGACTCTGAGATAACCCTCGAGCCTCAAAAGCCACATGTTCAATCTCACACCCTCCAATTTCCAACCGATAAGCTATAAAAAGAGGAGCAGTAAATGGTTAACCATGAATGAGAACCCTCCTCCCACCTCTGACTGCATAGCTATTCCATTCCAGGAGTCCCAGGGCTTCAAATTAAAAAGGACCAGAGACCAAGTGTATAAAGCATACCCTCCTTCCTTGTGCCTAGCCAACTTTAACCTTTCCTTCTCAAATCCCTCTTCTTTTTAAAGCTATATTCACAATCCCTGCCCTCAAGACTCCTCACAGTCAAGCCAGAGATAAGAGCATGACTCCAACCATCTAGGGGAGATCTATGCTGTCATAAAAAGTATTTTAATAAAGTATTTTAATAACAGGACTTGGAGATAAAAGTTTTCTTATTGCCTAGAAATGACAATGAAGTATCATTAAGTATCACCAAATTCTAAAAGAAATGAACAACTGGAGCCTGTATCCTTCTTGGGGTTTCTTAGGAGGAGGAGGAGCAGCTGCACCCCCTTCTAGACTTTAAAAGAATGAGAAGCAGAGGCAAGTCATCGGCACCTGCAAGGGCAGCCTCATGAGTGCCATGATCTTGGGAAACATACTACCTTGTTTAGCAGTGAGCACAGAGCTCTAAGAATATGAAAACCAACTGTTGATTCGTTTAACCGAAAGTCAGATGTAACTGTACTGGGGAAGTGAGGGAAGGAAGGTGTGGTATAATCAGTAAGAGTTACGTTGTGTACAGAGAGGTTATACAGAGGCTAAGTGGTACAAGAGTTACATCTTAGGACAGAGCTCATCTGTCCTAGCAGAAAGTCAATAGATTCATCTATCAGAACACAAAGTTAATAGATAATGTCTAAAATAATGATTTTCAGAGATACCACTTTAAGTATATTATTTTGAAATTGGGAGAAATACCCAAATCTGAAATAGTTGTTGAGGGATGGGATGGGTTGGAGGGGGTGGCTGCTGGGTCTTTTTCTTTTATACTTTTAGTACTATTTAACTTTTTAAAACATGTGCAGGTATTATTTTATTAAAATAAACAAAATCTACACTAATAAAAGAGCAATATGCAAATGGACCGTCACTTTGCAACACCCACCAGCCAATCTGGAGTGGGTATGCAAATTAACCCAACAAAGATGGCGGCAGCCCTGCCCCCCAGCTGCTCCAGGCCTCTGGGCAGCACGCATGCTGGCACGGAGCGGCCGGGTGGAGCGAGACACCTGCTGTGAGGGGGAGTGCGGTGGGGCAGAGGGAGCTACAGGAGCGGCGCTCTGGCTGGAGTGAAGACTGAAGGCTCCGGCCCGAGTGAAGGCCTGGGTCCCGGGTGCCGGAGGAAAACGGGTGCCGGGAGCCAGGGGAAGGAAGGCCTATTGCATGAATCTTCGTGCAACAGGCCTCTAGTTAACTTATAAAGGCAGAGGCAGTATTTTTCTTTAGGTAAAACCTAATAATTTTTGTGGGCCTTTCCTGTGTGCTGTTTGTCAAAAATGTCTGGAATAACATGGATATAGATATAGTTGATAGATCATAACTAGTCTTAAATTCCTACAGGTTGAAGATTATTTATCAAGAGGTCTAATGTGGGGGCCAAAGAAAGGTGATTCTGTGTGTGTGTGTGTGTGTGTATATATATATATATATATATATATGTAATGCCCACAGATTAGAAACTGAAGCGAGCGGGGAGAGGGGAAGGCTTTCACGGGCATGCCCTGAAAGTAAAAGAAACAGAAAACAAAACAGGCAAACCGAACATAGTAGAGAACACAGTGGCCATTTGGTTTGGCACAAATGGCACTACACATGTCAATTGGCCCTGGAAGATTTACTACTGACATTACAGGCTGGAGTCATTAAAAAAAGGTCCACCTCTGCTAAATAGCTTCTAACTTACCATAGGAAGGAAAAATAAAAACAAAAACAGTAAGGGAGGAGTGTAGAACCATCGAAAATGATAAAAAAATATATTAAAAAAATTCTTCTGTAACATTTCTAATTGTCTCTGGGCAGGAAACCCACGTTTTATAAACCCCAGCAAGCGTGTAGGAATGGAAACTGGTGCCAAAAGTAAAGCTTTGGCTCATCTTCCCAGTGCTGCACTGGGTTGCCCATTGCCTATGCTATTTAAGTGAATGCATGCAACACAAATGTTGCCGTTGTCATCCTCAGCCACCCAGAAGATGGCAATACTTAAAGTTTTATTCCTAATAGTTATAGACACAGCCAGACTAGTCTTATCCCTTCTACATTTTCCCCGAGATACTTTATATTCATTTTCACAGCTCTTCCTCTTTATTAAATTCATTAAGTGTCTTAAAGTCAGTGATTGCCATACATATATATTTTAAAATAACTCGGCAAATATATAAAATACCTGATCCTACTACTTGTCTAAATATTATCCTAGTAATGTTTCTGAAATTATATTAATAATGCTACCCTTGGTACTATCCAATTATTTTTATGGTCCCTCGTTCACCATCATGTAGCTTTCTTACTTGATTAGACATTCGGATGCGGCAGATCTGGCTCAGTGCTTCTGGGTAAGGCATATTTTATGGAGTCAATGGTCAGAGTGGGAAGTTTGACAAAACAGTTTTGAGAAGTCTACATCAAAATATAGAAACAATTTTTATTATAAACGATAGTAATATTAAGGGTAAAGAAATGGGATGGAGTGAGGCTCTGAGCTGGCTTGGGGCCCAGGAATAGGATGAACATTTCTTTTTTGCACATTATGTGGTAATTTTTTAAAGTTGGCTTATTTAAAATTTGTGAAAATATCCCAGATTCAAAACAATTGCATCAGTATAGACTGACAAAAGGCCTTTTAGCCATTACTCTGACTCTCCTTAGGTTTCTCCTATTCAATAACGCTCTTTCTATTGGATTCTCATGACAGTCTGAGGTACTATAAATAAAATTATGGACATCATGACAATTTATTCCAAAACTTCAGTACAGAGCTGTGAAAAATAACATTTTCCTACGTAACCATGATACTACTATCACACCTAGCAGATTTAGCACTAATTCCTTAATGTTTGTGAAAGCCAGGCCATAGTCCAATGCCCCCTAATAATACCTCAAATGTCTTCATTAGTTTCTATATGTGTGACTATCTTTAAAATTACAACTCTGAAAACTAGATGTAGGTGTTCATTATGCCATTTCCTCACTTTTGAAAAATACTGTATAATGCCCTAGAGCAGTGGTCGGCAAACTCATTAGGCAACAAAGCCAAATATCAATAGTACAACAATTGAAATTTCTTTTGAGAGCCAAATTTTTTAAACTTAAACTTCTTCTAACGCCACTTCTTCAAAATAGACTCGCCCAGGCCGTGGTATTTTGTGGAAGAGCCACACTCAAGGGGCCAAAGAGCCGCATGTGGCTCACGAGCTGCAGTTTGCCGGCCACTGCCCTAGAGAATTATACATCTTTCCCAATATGTCTATATACTGTGTATAAAAGAGAAGTTTCTAAAGCATGCTGAAAGCCCTATACTATTGAATATTGTTATCAATTATTTGAACAATGATATAGAAAGGATGTTTATCACATTTCTCAGTTGGCAAGCTGAGAGGAATAATGAATATGTTACGTAACTGAATCAAAATCCAAAAATATTTGACAAAACTACATAGAACAAGAAATGAGTAGAGATACATCAGAAATGTTTTTAAAAAAATGAGTGGAGATACATTAGATGTATGTTTATGTTCAGCAGGAGCTGAGAACAAAAGGTCACAGGTCAATAGATGTAGTAATGACGAAGGGACCTAAGGATTACCGTCTGGCTTTTGTGAAGGTAGACCAAATGCAATTGTTGAAAGCATTAAAAGGAACAAAGCAAAACCAAAATAGAGTCCCGTGTTAGGAGAGGTCGCTGCCCTCCTCTGTGAGCTACATCTCTCAGCCTTGTCAGATGAGCGTTACCATAGGCTGGTACCAGGACGATAGATGTGAAGCTAGGAAATGGGAGAGGAAGGTGGTACGGAAGGTGGGGTACAAAAGCCCAATTGCCATAGAATCTTGATTTTACGTCTGCATTGTTATGGGAAAATGCAAGAAGTCTAAGCTCTATGTAGTCTGAACTATTCCCGGGTTCATGTACACCTACGGTTCACTCTTGTAGCTTCACCTTGGCCCATATTTAGCGGGCCAATATCATCCCTGCTCAAAGTGCGATCCATGACAAGCAAAATCCACATTACGTAGGAGCTTATTAAAAACACAGTCCTGGCTGACGTTGCTTAGAGCGTCGACCTGCGCACCAGAGGGTCTCGGGTTCCATTCCTGGACAAGGGCATGCACCTGGGTTGCAGGTTTGATTCCCCGGCCATGGTCGGGGCATGTGCGGAAGGCAACCAATCAGTGTCTCTCTCTCTCCCGCCCTCACTCTCGCTCTTTCTCTCCCACTCTCTCTAAAAAGCAATGGAAAAAATATCCTTGGGTGAGGAAAATATCCTTGGGTGAGGAAAATATCCTTGGGTGAGGATTAACAACAAAATAGACTATCAGGCACCTCAAACTTATTGAATGAGAATTCTTTCTTTGTACTAAATCCCTACGTGATTTAAAAAGCACTGGACAACCCTAAAATGGGCATAGCTGATTGCACAAAATGAGTATTTTATGTAGGCACCAGTGAGTATAGGACTTGCATCCTTTCAAAATCGCATATGCCAGTGGTTCAACACAGATTGCTGGACCACGCCCCCAGAGTTTCTGGTTCCCTAGGTCTGGGAGGCCCTGAGAATCTGCATGTCTAACCCTCTCAGGTGATGGTGTTGCTGCTGGTCCAGGAACCACAACCACTGGCTTACACTATCTAAAGAAAACATGCTGATATTCTGGGAATGTCCTTTCAAGTGCACTCCCAGTAAAAGGGGAAGTACTGAGCTAGTGAGGAGGAAAGAGAAAAAGAAATGGCAGCAGATGTTTCACTTACGCTACAGGAAAGGAGCTGTTAACACTCCTTTGTACACAACTGGGTAAAAAATAGCTGAAGAAATTACTATAGCAACAACTGTGTCATCCGCGAGGGCTTTCTCTACCGACATTATTCAGGAAAGGAAACCCATCTTGCAGAAATTCTATTTCAACATTGAGACTTATAAGAAACAACAACCACGGGAAATATAACCCATTCATTAAACACTATGAGATAACATTACAGACTTCAGACAGATCCAAAAATGACTCTCACAGGCCTGGATTTGGATTTTTTGGTCAAGTAATGAAACAAATATGAGTTTGTATCCAAATGACTCTATAGTCAGAAAAAAAAAAAAAGGAGAGCTGAGAAATGTTGAGAATACTTATTAGAAATGTTTAATTTTTTAAAATCCAAAATAGCTCCTTTTTAAAACAAAGACTCTCAAAATAATACATAAGACAATATAAACCAAAGAGCTCCACCTAGAGTTTGAGAAAGGATTATTTTACTTACACACACATAACAAAGCACTATTTATCCATATCTTATCTGTTACATTAAAATACACACTCTTTTAACATAATCTTTATAAAAAGGATAACTGCCTGAAGTGTGAAATGCTGTTAACTAAAGGAGAACTGAATTTTTTATAATTCTGTCTGCAACCTATTTTTCTTCTAAAATTTTGGCAGTTATAATCGTTACTGTGAATGATTTAGAAGCCGTTATCTTAAGGCAAATTATCAAAAAGTTGGGATAGTATTTAAAGTACCATGGAGAGAACAGCTTAAAAGGTTGATTCTTACCTGAACTTGCTGTGTGACCTTGAGCAACTCATCTTCCAGCCCTGAGCTTTGTCATCAATGGGGGTTAGACAAGATCAGTGATTTTTCAGGCCTGGCTGCATATTGGAATCACCTGGGAGCAATGGAAATAAATTGATGCCTGGATCTCACGCCTAGAGATTCTGATTTTAGTTGTTCTGCTGTGGGGCTCAGCATGAAAAAGTTGCCATGGAAAAGCGCCCCAGATGATTCTAACAGGCAGATTGGTTGCATCAGATCAGGTGACCTGCAGACTCTCTTCACCCAAGTGTCTACTGCTCTAGTTAGTGACTCCCCAGCTTCAGGTATCTCAGAGTCACCTGCAGGGCTTGCTAACGGTCTGGAGTGGGTCCCAAGAATTTGCTTTCTTTTCTTTAAGAATTTGCATTTTTAACGCACTGCCATAATGCAGATGCTACTGGTCCAGGGTCATACTTTGAGAGTAACTGTTCTAGAGGATGACTTCAAAATTACATTTCCAAATCCCCCAAATTATTCTCACTCTACTTTATCAAACCAGAGTATAATATTGTTAATTAGTCTCCCTGATTCCCATCTCTCTTCCTCCTGTTCCTAGCCCAACAGTTAACATTAACCCCACATCCTGTGTCACTCCTTGGCCTGAAACTCTTCAATGCCTCCACAAAGCTGACAGAAAGAACAAACTAACTCGATGTGCAAGGCTTTCCACAGTTTGACCACAAACTACCTTTTCAGCCTCAATTTCCAATAGTCCCCGTCATCTGTCTAGGCCCAGTCACTTGTCTCCTTGCACCTGACTTTCCCTTCTCCCGAATGTCCTTGCTCTGCCTTCTCTTTCAAACATGCACATCACCGTTCATTCTGTGTGCCAGCACTCTGCGAGGCATTGGGAATTCAAGGCAGAACAGAACAGACAATCCCTCCCCTTCAGGAGTCTTGAGAGGTATGGTAGACGTTGAGTGGTGAACCCAACACCAGACTTACTCTCCTCTCCCTCACTGTATAGAATATAAATTTTATTTTCTGATATCTTAAAAAAAACACACCTTTCTGGCTGGGAAAGACTGCCCTTCCTGGGAGATCGTAAATTCCGGAAGATAGCAAAGAGCTCAGCCCTGAGCATGACTTTAATATGCAAACCAGTAAATCCAGAGCCCTACCTCCTCCATCAGGCCTGTGCATCCATCCCAGGCGGCAATATTCCTCTCTCTTAACTTCCCAGGGCCAGAGACCAGGCAACTAGGGACCACCCCTGTAGGCCAAAACCCTCTGGAACTCCTCAAACTAGCCCCTCCTAAACCACTGACCCTGCCCAGCCCTGCCCTGCCTCTTCCCCAGAAACCCCAACAAAGGCTCCGGCCTGCACCTCGCCCCTCACGCCCTGCTGGCCACCCAGGTGTTTCCCCCGTGACGCTGCGTGGCATGCCATGCCTTGTCTCTGGGACTGTGAGTATAATGAACTGTTTGCTCCTGAGCCTGTCTCCCCCTGCAGCTGCACCTGCCCATCTGATAAAGGAACACAAAACACTCACCTTCCTCACCGGTGGCTGGAAACGCTCACTCTAGCGGGAGCTGGCCAGGAGCACACTTATGGAAGTGTGCTGCGGGCTTCTGGAATGTTTGCTTTCCAGATAAAAGAGAACAGGCCCAGAGCCACCCCTTCCTCCAGCCTTGAGTGCGGGTGTGATGCTGGAAGCTGGAGCAGTCACTCAACAACCATGAGGGAAGGGACAAGAGGATCCGCCGGTCCCGGATCCTGACACGGGAATCAGCTGACCAAAGGCAACCTCCACTGACCTCCAGCCTCCCTTATATCCAAGGAGAACAAAGCCCGGTCTGCCTGAGGCACTTGTTCATCAGGTTTTCTGTTACTTACAGCTGAAGGCGTTCTCTTGGGGTAGAGGTGGGGGGTAATAAGTAATTCCTCATAACAGCTGTGCTAAGGGAGGTGCAGAAGCAGAGCATGAGGTGAGAGGACTGAACAGGGTGAGTGGGGAACAATCTCCAGGTGTGGAGACAGAAAGAGGCATCCATTCCAGGAAGAGGGTGGGGCTTCTGCACAGTCCTGTCCTGAGGGAGGAGGAGCCTGGGGGGGGGGGGGACTGGACACGTGAGAGGGAGAGCAGCCGAAGAGGCCAGAAAGAGAGGCCTGCCCTGCTCCCTAAGGCACGGGGAGCACCTTTGCACGTGCACAACACACACACACACACACACACACACACACACACACACACGCTCACGCTCACGCGTTTTCACATACATAAGAAAAATGTGTAGGACTATAGTGTTATGAGGACCGGGAGGGCTTGCATATTTTACTCCATATAACGCTATTTTGAATTTTTTGGAACAACCATGTAAACCTTTTGCAAATTAAAAAAGAATTATCACATTTATTTTGTAGTGAGTAGACTGAAATAGGTTTCAAGCTTTTGGAAAATTAAGCTCTCTTTTTGAAAAATAGTTTGTTTCATATTTGTGTATTGTAGGTTAACTTTAAGAAACATGAAAGTAATACTAAAAACTAATTTATTTACAGTACCAACTTTTTAAAAAGTAATTCGTTTAATAACTGCTGAAACTTGGACACAGCTAAGATGTTCTTCAATAGGTGACTGGATAAACTAATTGTACATCCACGCAATGAAATTTTATTCTGTAATAAAAAGAAATGAACCAAACCCATGGAGTGTACAACACAAAGGTGAACCAAAAGGTACACTATGGACTCTGGGTGATGATGATATATCGATGAAAGTTCATCTTGGTTTAAAACAAGAAGTACCACTCTGGTGAGTGATACCGATAATGGGAAGGCTATGTGTGTGTGGGGCAGGGGGTATATGGGAAATCTATGTATCTTCCTCTCAATTGATTATAAACCTGAAACTGCTCTAAAAAAGCAAAATCAGCCCTAGCTCGTTTGGCTCAATGAATATAGCATCGACCTGCGGACTGAAGGGTCCTGGGTTTGATTCTGGTCAAAGGCACATGCCTGGGTTGTGGGCTCGATCCCCAGTAGGGGACGTGCAGGATGCAGTTGATCAATTATTCTCTCTCATTACTGATGTTTCTATCTCTCTCCCTCTCCCTTCATCTCTGAAATCAATAAAAGTATATTTAAAAAATAAAAATAAAAAAGCAAAATCATTCTTTTAAAAAAAGAGAAATGTTAAAAAAAAAAAAAAAGTAAATGTTCCACGTTATACAATAATCATCTATTCAAAACCTGTTTTTTGGAATAAATTCCAAAACAACACACACACACACACACACACACACACACACACAAGCTATCAAGTAACAAAAAGACACAGAGAAATCTAAAAGGCATATTTATTTCTAAGTGAAAGAAGCCCATCTGAAAAGGCTACATACTGTATGATCCCAACTATATGACATTCTGGAAAAGGCAAAACTATGAGATGGTAAAAACATCAGTGGTTGCCAGGAGTTGGAGGGGAGGGAGGGAAGGATGAATAGGCAGAGCACAGGGGATTTTTAGGAGTGGAACTAGTCTGTATAATACTATAATGGTGGCCTCAACTCATTATATATTTGTCAAAACCCACAGAATATACAACACAAACAATGAGCCCTAATGTAAACTATGGTCTTTAATTAATAATTGTATATAAATATTGGCTCATTAGTTGTAATAAATGTATCTCATCAATGCAAGATGTTATAACAGAGGAAACAGTGGGGGAGGGGAGGGCAAGTGTGAGGGATTATATGGGAACTCTGTACTTTCAATTTTTCTGTAAACCTAGAACTGCTCTAAAAAATAAATTCTATTAATTTTTTAAAAAGAAATTACTGCATTATGCATTTATTTTATTAAATATTATTCTTACTAAATTCACATATTTAAATATAAACTTTAAAGCAAAAACCATGCATTTAAGTAATTTTAATAAAAATATGTTCCAAAGGAAAATAAATGACTTAGTATTTGAGGTCTAAAACCTGATGTAAGAACTCCAACTCTACTATAGGTATTTTTCATGTTTCTAGTTTCCCAGTAGAGTAATTTATATTAATTAGGTTACACTAAAATTACTTTCCAAAGTTATAGCTCCTCAATGCATTTTTGTTCTCCTGAAAAATGCCCAAGTCTTCTATATTTCAGTAGAACATCCAATGGAAAACAGACACAAACAGAACATCCAATGAGTACTTTCTTACTAACCCCATCTGTTTGTGTAGGAAGGACCTTACGAATAAGGTATAAAATATTAGTAAAGTGCTTTGGTATTCTCAGGTGAAAAGTCATAAAAAACTAACAACTCTGGTTACATAGAAAGTAATGCCACTAATGGTTTGCTAGAGGAAAGTTATTTTTAAAAAATATTAAATAACTTTGAATCTGACACTACTGAATTGTTCACAAAATCCATTGCTTCATTCCAATCCACTAGTGTAACAGCTGGAAATGGTGAAACAGCTGGGGAGGGGTGGGACTTGGGGGGAGGGAGTCCATGGGGTAAAAAAAAGAGACATCTGTAATACTTTCAACAATAAAGATAAATTTTTTAAAAAGATAAACAATGGCATTTCATAGTTAAAGCAGAATGCTGTTAAAATTTCACATTTCACACAAATGCTAAATATCTGTGGAAGACATAAATACAATTATATTGGTGACTCTATTCTACTTCCAGCTCTTAAGCTGTGAACACATCTTAACTACATGTATATTGTTGACTCTGTATAGAACCACAGAATCTTAGTTGGACAGGATCTTAGAAGTCACCTATGCTAATTCACCATCATCCAATGAGTTACAGCTCTGTAAACCCAAGGGGTTGACTTGTCTGAAATCTACACTAGGGGTCAGCAAACTTTTTCTGTAAAGGGCCAGATAGTAAACATTTTAGGCTTTGTAGCCATCCAGTCTCGGTTGCAACTACCCAACTCCTGGTGGTAACACAAAAGGAACAGCAGACAAAATATGAATGAGTGGGTGTGGCTGTGTAAACCCTCATTTACAAAACTGGCAATGGGCCAGATCTGGCTCAAGGTTGTAGTTTGCCAACCCCTGATACAGACTCCTAGTTACTGATAAAATTCCACCATTAGATACATTAGGTGTCTTTACAAGAACATTCTTTATCAGGTGAAATAAGTGAATTCACTCATGGCCACAACCAAAATGATCACCTCTGGAACAACAGGGAACATCTACCCTTCAGAAGTAAACTATCGTTATTCCCTCAAGTATTCTTTTTTCCAGCCTAAATATCCACAGTGCCGCCGAGCATTCCTTGTATTATGACATATTTTATCATCCTCTTTTATACATACCCGAGTCTGTGAATGATGCTTTGAAGTGCAGAGTACAGATGCATGACATATACTTTGAAAAATATGTAGCAACCAAGAAGTAATTTGACTTTTAGAATGTGGCTCAGTGTCTCCAAATTCAAATGTTTTCAGTTTTGTGGGGGGATTTTTTGGTTGTTTTTGTTGTGGGTTTTTTTGTTTTTTGTTTTTCAAAATTACTATTTAGTCTTCAAGAAAAATATATTTTGTGTAGATTTAGTCAAAGGTTTATGCTCAGTGTCATAACTCTACACATTAATTTAAAATGATTGCCAAGAAACAGAAAATATTTTTTGTTTGATTTTAGAAAAAAATAGGTTTAATAAAACAATAAATTCAAAATGGTTTCTATGCATCAAAAATGTTGGCAGAATCTACCTCTACAATTCAAAACATATAATGCAAATTGCTAAAGAAAGCCATCAGTCATTGTTTCTGAGAAAATAAAACACAGACGGGGAAAAGACACACACACACACACACACACACACACACACACACACACACACCCTGCAGTGCGTTCTTGGATGCTGCTGGCCTCTTAGCAAAAACAAAGCAGGAATGTTATAATCATAGCCAGGCTGCCTCTAAATGTTGATCCCTGTTGAATTCCACATTTCAATAACTTGGGAAGAAATCACACCTGTACTTTTAAAGGCAATTTAACTTTGATTTCTGTGACTTATTGTCATAGCATTCTAAAACATAATAAAAAAATTAAGAAAGGATTTTAGTAACTAGCAGAAAATAAGGCAATATTCATATAGCTTATAAATGCACCATATTTAGTCTGACCTTACAACCTATTTCCATAACTTCTCTTACTGTGGCTTGATTTTTTGAGAATTCAGTACCTTAAACACTGTACTGCACATAGTAGATGCTAGAGGAATAGATTCATTCTTTAAAATCTAAATATTTTTCATTGTAATGGCATTTTATCATGTTTGCTAAAACATGATAAAACGTTTGATTTACATTTTCTGGTGTCGGGTTCCTGCTTGCCTGTCATCACATGAGCTCTCCCTGCAAAAACCCAGCCATGTACATGGCTTCAAACACTGTCCACATACTGATGTCAACCAAGTTCAGGGAACACAGCACAATCCTTACCCCTTCCTGCCTTCTCCTGCCTTGACTGTGGATGCTATGTGCTGCTGCACTTCTCCATTCCTGACCAGGAGGAAAAGGCCAAGAGAACCAGAGGTTGGTCCTCATATCACTGAGCTACTGAGCCAAAGGCCAGTCACCACCTACCCCCAGACTTCTTGTTACTGAGAAAAAAGAACCCTTAACTTGTTTTATCCATTTTAAGTCTGGTTTTCTATTAACTTACAGCTGAAAATATTCCTAGTTGATACAAAACTATAACCTGAAAAAGATATTTCAACAAATCAGAAGGAAAACAGATGGAGGAGGAATCAACAACACAGAAAAACAAAGGACGTTATAGCCAAAGTGGCTGCAGAAGCAAAAAAACAATTGGAACCCACAGAAGACTCAGGCTTTGAAGGGAAAAGGGACTGCAGACAACAAGACCTATTAATTTAACATTTGGAGGTTCCCCAACAAGAAGGCCAACTCTCCATCAGTCACCACTATTCCTCGAGCCAACAAGTCTACAATTACATGTTGGAAAATTTCCTTAAAAGTCTGTTTATTCTTGGCTGTCTGCTCATATTCATGAGTAAGTTGCTGAAAATATGACTGTAAGGAAAGTCTGCAGTATGAAAGAGAGGAGCAAAACAGAAAACAAAGAAAAGGCAAGGAGAGGTAAAAGAAAAGGAAGTTAGAGGAAACAGAAACAATGCAAAAAGCAGAAGATAACTTCAAAAAGAAACGCACACACAGTATCCTCAGAGAGATATGGAAAAAAACAAGATGCTATAAAGTAGAAAAATTAAAATATAGCAATAGAAAGAAAAAAATTAATAGGGGAGAATGGAAGACAAAGTTAGGGCTGTTTCCCAGATAATAGTTTGGAAACTAGTGAGAAAAGTTGAAAATTAGAGGATCAGATCCATATAGAAGTTTCAAAAGAGGAGACCCAAGAAGAGAGAGGGAAAGAAAATTGTCAAAAAAAAAAAAAAAAAAAAAAGGACAACTCTCTTCTTCCAAGAGCCCCACAGCATTTAAAGTGAAATTAAAACATGGACAGCGGATTGTGGAAATGCAGAAATAGGGATAAAATGAACATCTTAAAAAACTTTCAGAAAGGAATAAACAGGCGTAACTCTCACTCCTTTGTGTGGGAATGATATCAAATCTCTCAATAGCAACACAAGAAGTTATGGAGCTATGCCTTTAAAATTCTGAATGGGAGATTATTTTTGGCATAGATTTTTATAACAAACAATCAAATATGAGGGCAAATAAAGGTAGGCAATAAGACAAAATTTTTTTGTTCTCTCATGCACTTTTCCTTGGGAAGTTTATAGAGAATTATGTTTCAATAAAACAAGGGATTAAATCAAGAAAGATGAAAACGTATGATTGAGAAGACAGGAACCCACTCCTGGTGTGGAACAGGCTTAAACCAAGACTATGAGGAAGACAAGCTGCCAGAGAAAGGGTCACTGATATGGGATGCACTTGGACATTTGGAGATAGATCTGCTGTGGGGTTTAGAAAAATATATTTAATAGGTTCATAGTGCTTCTGTTAGAAAAACATAGGAAAATATTAAACAACCTGAAATTGACATTTTATAGGTAAGAATGTTGTCAAATATTGGTAGTTTCATTTTATTCAAGCTAACTTACAGATGAATAATATGATACAGAAAATTTGCTTTAAATAATCAAACAATAACAACAACAAAGTTGGGGGAATATGGGAAACAAGAAAGTCAGAAATTAAATATTACTGAAACTAGGTAATAGACACCTGGGGTCCATTGTCCTGTTCTCCCTAGTCATGTATATATTTGAACATCCCATAATAAAAAGCTGTAAGAGAGAGTCACGACAACACCAAAATATGAAAAGTTTTCATTATCTTTCAGGAAGAATTTCCACTTGGCAATGCTCAGGTGAAGTCCACTGACAGACCCAATGGACACGGGGTTGGGGTGGGGATGGGGGTGGGGGTGGGGATGGGGGTGGGGGAGTCTGGGAAAGACCCCATCCACACTGGACCCTCAGTCACAGTGGAGCAAGAGACATCAGGGATGTTCCACACCCGCCCCTCCAGCCCTTCCTTCCTGAGCGGACTCCACCGATTCCAGAACCAGTGCAATGAAACAGTGCCCGAGAGCGGTGACAGATGGTTAGACCCAAAATCCACTAAGGCAACCATTTCTCACTGCCCAACCATTTACTCCCAGTTCATTTCTCTTCTTGTCCAAACAAAATTCCAAAATTCATCATGAGAGTCACACCCTTGTAAATACCCTCAAGTCCCTGCTCTCTCACCTCTGCTCTTTGCAGTTGGCAATACCAGCCCTGGATGAACCCCGACCTCATGCCTTCTCGGCATCTGTATTGTGAGAACTAAACATTACCAGAGAAAACAAACCTAAACCAACGGACAGACCTAATGTTATATTTATTATTGCAAATTGTAAACGGCAATTTTATTATTGTTGCCATCCTAAATGTAGCTAAGTTACTTTAAAGAAGCAACATGTAAAACTGACAGCCAACTTTAAGACAACACAATGAGAGATAGAACACTAAATGGTATATCCATAGAATACTGAAGAAAAAACAAAACCTACCATGTTAGAATTCTATACACAGCAAAGCAGATATTTTTCAAGAATGAAAGTAAAATAAAAACATGTAGAACTAACAAAAACTGAGATTACACATCACCAGCAGGCCCATATTAAATAAAATACTTTAAGAACATATTTTAGCAGAATGAAAATATTCCTACACAGAAGACCAAAGAATTAGAAAGGAAAAAAAAGCAACAAAAATGTCAAATATATGCCAAGTCCCCCGCTTCAAAAAATATTTATTTTAAAAAATATTAATGTCTTGTCAGGTTTAAAATATATAATTAAAATACACAACTGTAGCACCTAAATAAATAGGGAGATAAATGGACTTAAAGGATGCGAGAGCCCTGGCCAGGTGGCTCAGTTGGTTGGAGCACTGTCCAGTATACCAAAAGAGGTTGCACGTTGGATTCCTAATCAAGGCACATACCTAGCTTAGGAAGAAACTCAGCAAGAAGAGCATATGATGACAACTATAAAATCATATTGAAGGGTAAATTTAAAAATCTGAGCAGCCCTAGCTGGTTTGGCTCAGTGGATAGAGCGTCAGCCTGTGGACTGAAGGGGTCCTAGGTTTGATTCCAGTCAAGGGCACATGTCTGAGTTGCGGGCTCGATCCCCATTAGGGGGCGTGCAGGAGGCAGCCGATCAATGATTCTCATCATTGTTTCTACCTCTCTTTCTCCCTCTCCCTTCCTCTCTGAAATCAATAAAAATATATTTTAAAAAGTAAATAAATAAAATAAAAATCTGAGCAAATGAAAAGACATCTATCTTCTTAGATGGGATAATTTAATATCAAGCTTCTTAATATCATAAAAATGTAGAATTAAAAAGCAAGTTAAATTTGAGTTCCTAAAAGAGAAAAGGAACATTAGGTAAATGCTGAGGAAGTATGAATGAACTATGTATGGATAGTAGTTAATACTAATGCATCAATATGGATTAACTGTAACATACATCATACTAATGTAAAATGTTAATAGGGAAAACTGGGTAGAGAATAAATGGAAACTGTTCTATCTTCACCATTTTTCTGTAAATCTAAACTTCTAAAAATAAAGTTTATTTTAAAAAGCATATTTATAAGACAATCAGGTAAGTTTTCAATAACACAAATGTAATTCCAATTAAATGGATAAAAATATCTTAAAGTTTAGAGAGAAAATACCCAGTAAAACAAATAAATGAATGAAAAAGAAAGAAGATATACTAGAAAGCCACTTTAATTAAATCAATATGGAACATTACTCTAGGCATATAATCAGTAGAACAGAGAATCCAGAAATAAAACCCAGTTGATATGAGATTTTAATATATATGACAAAAACGTATTTCAATTCAATGAGAAAGAGTGATTATTTAATAAACGGTGCTGGCACAACTGGCTATCCATCTGGTAGAATATAGTCAGTCCCCAATCTCATAAAATAAAAACAAATTCCAGATGGAGTAAATAAGCAATGTAATAAATAAAGCATCAAAAAGTTAGAAGGAAACCTAGGAAACAACTTCTACAGTCTGTTTGTTAACCAGAAAGAAAAGAGAGCCATATCTGAGTTTATAAAAGTTAAAAATGCAAATAATAGTAAAAAGTCATATATTACTCTATCCCCAATCAGATAAAAGAAAAATTGCTGACAGGATAAAGAGAAAAATAATGTAATTTGTTTAGAACTGTTTTGAAAGCAGTCTAACAAATATTTTTAAATTAATAGCACACAGACACTTCAACCAACAAATCACACTCCTGGGAATCTATCCCATAAAAATAAAATCACCAAGAAAATGTTTATTATAGTATTGCTCTTATGGCCAAAACAAAAACAAAAAAACACGAGGAAACAAGATGAGTTCCCAACAATAAGGTAATAAATAACGGTACATTTATACTGTAGAATAATAAGCAGCTATTAAAAAGAATACATTAGAGCTATACATTTGACTTGGATAAATTTTTCTGGGTGTATTTTTTTAAAATATATTTTATTGATTTTTTACAGAGAGGAATAGAGAGTTAGAAACATCGATGAGAGAGAAACATCGATCAGCTGCCTCTTGCACACCTCCCACTGGGGATGTGCCCGCAACCAAGGTACATGCCCTTGACCATAATCGAACCTGGGACTCTTCAGTCCGCAGGCCGACGCTCTATCCACTGAGCCAAACCGGTTTCGGCTCTGGGTGTATTTTTTAATGATAAAAGTGAGATATAGAGAAGTGCATATACAATAATCCCATTTTTAAAAAACAAACATTGATCACAACCCAAAAGTATGTGCCGCCCAATGTGTGTGTGTGTGTGTGTGTGTGTGTGTGTGTGTGTGTGTATGCGACGCGTGTGCATGAAAGGTGAACATGGAGCAAATACAGAAGGAAATGCACCAGGTTGCTAGCACAGATTACTGGTAGTGTGAGGGGGGAGGGGCAAGGGTGGGAAGAAAAAATGAGCAGAATGTGTAATACCATTGCACTGATATTAATCAGAAACCTGCTACAACATGGATTAGGATATAACATAATTGGCATGAGTGTCCCTCCTCCACAGAGTCCCCATCCTCAATCTCCCTCCTAGTCATCTGGCATTTCCTTGTGCAGTGAACTATTAGTCCTATACAATATTAAATCCTATAAGTCTTACAATCTTTGTGCATGTTGTGACAATCCTTCCCAAAAATATTGTTTTCCATTAACATTTAATAAAATTGCATTTTTGTACCCCACTTTTCAAGTTGGGGTGCAGTTTTACACACAAGCACAAATAAGTACCTATAAATAAAGAAATTAGAAAAATAAGGAGTTGGTAGTTATAAATTTACTGATGAATGTCCATCAAACGACAAAACTAATTACAGAAAAATATGCATTAAGTATTCTATTTCAGCAAAAGCAAGCAAAACCCTAATTATAAATGTATGCTTAAATACTTTTTTTGTGCTTAATCCTCACCTGAGGATATTTTTTCCATTGATTTTTAGAGAGAATGGAAGGGAGGGAGGGTGTGGGAGAGAGAGAGAAAGAAATATCAATGTGAGAGAGACACATCGACTGGTTGCCTCCCACACAAGCCCTGATTGGGGCTGGGGATCAAACCTGCAACCCAGGTACATGCCCTTGACCAGGAATCGAACCCGAGACCCTTTGGTGCACGGGCTAACACTCTGACCACGGAGCAACACTGGCCAGGCTTAAATACTTTTAAATGAAAGTGAAAGCTTCGGAAAGTTGGCACAGGTTACCCAAAGGGAAGGAAGCAGAGGGGAAGGGGCAGATTACCAGCTTTGCTTTTATACTCTCTGTATCTTACTATTTCACCTATTACAATAAACAAAAGAGCATTGCTTTTTAAATCTGAAAATATTAAGCAGTGAAAACAAAGATAAATTGCAAACAGTGAAAGAAAATAAATTGGGTATTAATTAGCACCTCCCTCATAAGATCCTTGTAAAATTACATAAGATAATCTATGTAAAGTGTTTAGCATACTGCCTAACATACTGCATATGCTCAATAAATGTTAGCTATTTATTTATTAATTTTTTTCTTTACAAAGACTGCAGACAGCAGTAGAATTTACAAACCTGAAAAGATAAGGCCTTTGAAAATGACAGGGCACTTTTTCCTGTATTTCCGAATTTGGTCTCCTTTGGTGGGCAAGGACTCATATTAGGGTAACCGTAGAGCGCATTAAACATACTTTCACTGATAGTAAAAATAAAATTACAATTAGATTTTTTTTTTTAAGAATTTTTATGTGTTTATTTCAGCCAAACTGATGACATGCTGGGAGCAAGATCTCAAATGCTCCACAATTAGATTTTTAAAAAGATATTTAAACAATAAAGAGGAGATGATCATCTTTTTGCCTTGAAGGCTACTTTAAGAACTTCAAGCCTGGCTGGTGTGCTCAGTGGTTGAATGTTGACCTATGAACCAGGAGGTCATAGTTCGATTTCCAGTCAGGGCACATGCCTAGGAGTGGGTTTGATACACAGTAGGGGGCATGCAGGAGGCAGCTGATCAGTGATTCTCTTTCATCACTGATGTTTCTATCTCTCTCTCCCTCTCTCTTCCTCTCTGAAATCAATAAAATATATTGGTGAGGGGGGGGGGAAGAACTTCAAGCATCTTAACCTTTTGCACTCGGATGTCGAGTGTGACTCGACATGGTTAGCATTAGAATAAAGGAATCGAGAAAAAAGCAAGCAAGTGCAAAGAGTTAAGGCATATGCTTCTATCACAACCACTTCAGATGAGAGATACGTGGACCCTGGATATTTCCCACATGTCAGAGGAGAATTAAAACACAATTCATAGAGATTGGAGAGTGGTGCCAATGATCTGAGAGCCTGTTCACATGGGAAATCCATTCCTAAATGCAGAAATTCCATTCCCAATTCTGAGAATTTCTTTGTTGGTCTGCCTAAAAGAGCATGTTAGTTTAGTTATAATCTGCAAACCGAATTTGGTACATCAATACTATATTCCGATTATCCAAGGAAACATTAAAATAAGTTCATAGATTGCATGAGTGTATTATGTGTCTTGCTACTTACATGGAGTTGACTTTCTCCTCAGGGCCTTGCACTTGACCTGTAACAGTGCCTTTGTTGGTATTCTTCACCCAGCCAACCACTCCTATCTTCTTAGCCTCACCTTCTGTGTACTGGTTTCAGGAGAAAACAAGGGAAAGAAAGTCCATCATCAAAAGTCAGAATTCATAACACTTGATTCTAACATTCAAAAAGCACTAAGCTGATAATTTTTTCCTAAAATTGTACAACTGACAGAATAAATATAATTCTATTTATAAGAAACTTCACTTAAGGGGAATTTTTGTTAAATTCCACTTTCAGTAAAGACAAACATGCTGTGAGAAAATAAACTGATCCTGGGAATTACTTCAAAACACAGTTTTTATGATGTGTTTGGGGATTCATAAAATTCAGTTGCATTCCCTTGCATCAGCTAACACAAAATTACATTGTTAATCTGGGTTTCAAATGATGACCACTCTAAAATTCTCAATCACTAAGGGAAAATATTCAGTTATAAGCAATAGAAAAGTACTGGATTAAAATATTCTGTTGTTTTCTGAATTATAACAAATGTTATAATTCTCTAGGTAAATTTATTTTTCCTATTATTCTTTTTTTAAATATATTTGTATTGATTTTAGAAAGGAAGGGAGAGGGAGATACAGAAACAGCAATGATGAGAGAGAATTATTGACCAGCTGCCTCCTGCACTCCCCCTTCTGGGGATCGAGCTCGAAAATTGGGCCTGTGCCCTTGACCAGAATCGAACCCGGGACCCTTCAGTCCACAGGCTGATGCTCTATCACTGAGCCAAACCAGCTAGGGCTTCCTATTATTCTTAATAGGTTGTGTGTTTTTTTAAGTTCTTTTCTTGGTTCCAAATTCACATGCTACTGGCAAATAAAAACCTAGAAATATTTTTTTAAATTTTGTTTAAATTTATTTTTAGAGAAAGAGAGGAAGGGAGAGGGAGAGAAAGAAATATCGATGTAAGAGCAAAACATCGATGGGCTGCCTCCTGCACTCCCTCTACTAGGGATCGAGTCCGGAACCTGGGCTTGTGCCTTGACCAGGAATCTAATTGCAAACCTTTTGGTGCACTGGATGATGCCCAACCAAGCCATACCAGCCAGGGCAAAACCTAGCAAAATTTTTATTTTGAGTCATTTTAACTACATCATACTAAAATTCTTGTGGATCCATTCTAACTAGAACTTTTTAAAAACACGTTCTTCTGTTTGGAAGCCAGGGTGACCACGATCTCTCTCTACGTTCCAAACAATATGAAGCAACACAAACCGAGATGGTAAGAGCTAGGGTTGATGTAGGAGCTGGTTCTGAAAATAAGTCAAGCTCTCATAGGTAATAACGAAGAAGGAGACAATCTGATCTGTAGAGGATACAACTATCTCAAAATGTGGAGACGTATAGGTGGGACCTGTTAGAGTACTCAGAGGTTAGGAACAGAGACCTAATCTAGTGTCTGCCAGCTCAGATAAGTCAGTGAAAATACAAGTCACATTTAACTTTTAGGAAAAGAGTATGAGAACAAAATCAAGTTTTTAAAGGCAACAAGTAGTTTTAACTTCTAAAAACCTGGGGACCACTACCTTATGCAACATGAGCATGTTTCATTATGCAATTTGAGACACATGCCCTTGGGTAGAGGGTTTCTTCCATCCAGAACAAGTGGAAGATCCCATATTTTGTATTAATATATCTAATCAAAAGGTTTAACTTAACCACCTCAAGAGAGGTATTTTGAAATTCATAGAAAATATTAGCTAAAGGCTAAGAACACTGTAGTGTTTTTAATAGACTACTTTGTAAAGACAGCTCTAATAAAAATCTCAACCAGTAATTTGTATGTGAAGAAATAAAAATACACTTTTATTTGCTGTCAAGGATGGGAAATAAGCAATAGACCAGCACTAAGTAGAAAGCTGCTTTATATTTGTGATTAGAAATAACTGTGGGAGAAAAAAATGTACCCCACACACACCAAAAGCAGATTGTATTGACTTACCATTCTGAAGCAGACACCTGTATAAAAGAAAGATAAAAATAAAGTCAGCTTGTCTACTTTAAAAAAAATCATATATTTCCTAACTTAATTTTCATCTATTTATTCAATAGTAAGTAAATGAAATGAACAAAATTTTTAATGTCTGAATATATTCAAAATGTGTTGTAAAATTTTATTTTCTGGTGAAATAAAAAGATAAAGGGAAGATTACTTTTGGAAAAAAATTAGTAATCTGAATATTTCATTTCATTTTAATATTTCATTCAAAGTATAATAAAATGTCTAACGGTATATTTAGTCTATTTTAAAATGCTAACTAAAATCAAAGGCTTATTACAAGGTCAGTTGATTATATTTAACATTACATTTACCTATCCTCAGCTTTTAGAATTTCTTCTTTAAAGACAAGGACTAAATCCAAGTTAAAATGTAATAAAATGTTCCTGTTTTAATGTTAATTCCACATTCTGGAAAAGGCAAACTACAGGGACAGGAAACATCAGTTGCCAAGGGCTGGGAGGGGAGAGAGGAGAGCAAAGGGGCACCAGGGAACTCTGGGGGATGATGACACCGCTCTGTATATCTCAACTGCGGTGGTTACATGTTTCAAACCCCATGCAACTGTTCACTAAAAAGGGTGAATGTTAGCCCAGCCTGTGTGAGCGCTGCCCAGGTGAATGTTAGCCCAGCCAGTGGGTGAGCGCTGCCCTATGAACCAGGTCACGGTTCGATTCCCAGTCAGGGCACATGCTTGGATTGAGGGCTCGATCCCCAATGTGGGGCATGCAGAAGGCAGCTGATCAATGATTCTCATCATTGATGTTTCTAGCTCTCTCTCCCTCTCCCTTCCTCTCTGAAATCAATAAAATTATTTTTAAAAGAGGTGACTGTTACTGAATTTAAATTATATCTCATTTGAAAAAAATATCAGAAGAAAAAACTTGGGAAATCACAGGGGATTAATCAGGCAAAGATATTGCTTCAATATACAGCAATTGAGCCTGGTTAAGAAAATACAGAAGGATTCAGTGGGTTAGGTAATTTTACGTAATTCTATAAGTGGACTTATAATAAGAGATATCATTTGTTTCCTGATGATAGTGTATTGTAGCACCAAAAGAATGTAAAGAAAAAGAGTAGTAAAGCAATAAAGACAAGATAATCTCACAAATGGAGTTTTTGTAGGGCTATAAAAATATTTTAAATGCTACATATAAAAGGTGGAGGAATTGATCTGAAAAGGAATCTGTTATATAGATGGAAGGAAAGACATTAGCTAGCAGATATAAAATAAAGTGCCAGAAAACTCAAGAAAATTTTCAGACCATCTAGAAGAGAGAGACAAAACAGGAGAGAAAACAGCGTAACGGGGCAAGTGTGCAGTCGTTTACCCTAAGAGTGAGAAGATCCTGGAAGGTCCACGTAGGGTTGAAGGTTTGGTCACCACTGAACTGTGCATATTCCCCTCTGAGTTCCTCAACAGTGATGTGCTGCCTGATGTTAGTTTAGCACAGGCGTCCTCAAACTACGGCCCGGGGCCACATGCGGGTGTTTTTGCCATTTTGTTTTTTTACTTCAAAATAAGATATGTGCAGTGTGCATAGGAATTTGTTCATAGTTTTTTTTAAACTATAGTCCGGCCCTCCAACGGTCTGAGGGACAGTGAACTGGCCCCCTGTTTAAAAAGTTTGAGGACCCCTGGTTTAGCATCATGAAAAGTAAGTGCATGCAACTGAAGTAAAGAGAAATTGGAAACATCTGGTCCAGCTCTTTCCTGCTCCAAGAGTGGCCCATGGACCAGCAGCACCAGCAGCACCTGAGAGTATTTTGCTTTCCTTTTTGTGTGTGTGTGACTTTTCAAAAAATTGAGATATAATTCATATAATATGAAATACCCCCTTTTAAAGTGTTCAACGTATACTAAATATACAGTGATATTTAGTAGATTCACAGAGTTTTGCAACCATCACCAGTAGCTAATTGCAGAACATTCCCATCACCCCAAAAGGAACCCCTCCCCAACACTTCCCTTTAGCATTCATTCCCCATTCCCCACATCCCCCATCCCTCGGGGACGTCAGGGCCAAGGCCCCTGTGATTTCCTTGGCCTTTCCCTCTAGGCTTTGGGAGGGCTGCTGGAGTGCAAATCACAGTCACCCTACAGTCAGGAGTAGGGAGAGTACAAGGGGAAAACCTTGGCTGGGGACGCTCCTGTCAAAGAGCTTTCCTGCCAGCCTCAACCAGTGACCTGCTGGTGTTAGTCCTTCCCACCTCTACCTGTGAGAGAACAGCAGTCCTTCTCCAGGTGGGGACCATACCACTTCCCTGGCTTTTCCTATCACTCCACACCAAACACCCTGCAGTCCAGATCATCTGGCAGCACTGCAACCAGGACTAAACAAGTTGTGCTCCCTCTCCATTTTATAACTTCTTTCTGGAGGAGAAAGCTTCTTTGCCCTCGTGATAGCTCCTTCTTTGAGGAGGAATATCCATCAATGTGCCACCCTTGGCCACGCTCTACCCTCTCTACCCTGTTTCTGATTCCTCCTCTGATGGGTACATTTGGAAGTAGAGCCCTGCGCAGCCCACGTGCTTCCTGTCCCCCCTTCTCCTGGGAGTGAGTTACCCTCAGAGGTCATGCCTCCTGCTCCGCCCACAGGGAGGCCTGCCAGCGCCTGGTGGCTGTGTCTACTTTGGCAGCACAGATTACAACGAGGTGCACTTCCCTCAAGAAACACACCATATCCCCAAACCCTGCTTTATTATTTTTTAAAATATATATTTTTATTGATTGCAGAGAGGAAGGGAGAGGGAGAAAGAGATAGAAACATCGATGATGAGAGGGTCATTGATCGGCTGCCTTCTGCACGCCCCCTACTAGGGATCGAGGCAGAAACCTGGGCATGTGCCCTGACTGGGAATGTAACCTGGACCTCCTGGTTCATAGGTCTATGCTCACCCACTGAGCCACACCAGCCGGGCTCTGCTTTAGTCTTGGTCTTACTTGTCAATCAATAGCTCACACAATGAAGAGAGGTGTTATTTATTCAGCCCCTCAACCACAACCCCTATTTTTAAAGCCTTAGAAGGAATTCGCAGCAAGAGGTGTCAGGACCTCCAGCCCATTAACTTTGTGAAGCAATGAACCACGCGGGAATTAGCATTCAAAGCTCCGTAATCCACTTGGAATTTTCCCAGAATCTTTCTGAGAGTCCTGAGCCCTAGTTTGAAGCACACTGTGCAACAGGAGGAGGTCCACAAAGGAAACAAGAAGCGAACGTGGGGACGGGTTTTCTGCAGCCCATTGGCACCGGCTGGAGCAGAGCGCTCACGGGACGCGGCCTGCGTGGGAGATGTTCCCACGGGCTTTTGTGGTCTCTCTGCTTTGCTTCCACCTCCTCTGCTAAAGAGCAAGGAAGCTGCTCTGACACGGACAGGTTTCTCACAGACACACTGCTCTGGAAACTGGGACAGACATCAGCCCCTTCCGTTATGAAAGACTCGAGCGCGACATTGCTGCTCAGCCGAGGCTCAATCAGCTGCAGCGGCACCTCACTCTGTGGAAAGATGTGTCCGTGAGAAACTGAGGTGAATACTGCAAAGGAGACACTATTTTAAATCTACCAAGAAATACTGGTATTCAAGAAATCATATGATGTCAGCCTTTCATGCAAAATCAAGTTTTCCTATTGTAATGTACCCCTTCATGCTGGGATCTGACTGCATGTGTCAATTTTGAATGCAGACAGTCATAGAGTCACCACCTTACAAAGCAGCCCTTAGTGATTTTAAACACCTGAGTGGTTAGAAAGGCCTTCTTTATATGGAATAAAATTCTGCCTCATTTCAACCTTTCTCCATCCATCCGGGGTCTGTCCCCTGGAGCCACACACCACGGCATCTTTCCAACAGTTAAAGCTGGCCACCACTCTAAGGTTTTTTTCTCCAAGTCAACTATCCCAAGCACTTTAATTTAAGACACTCCTGAAGTCCCCACCACAAGCACAGCCTGTAGGGGGTATGAAAACAAGCCACCAGCTTGACCTTCAAAAGACTGTCCTTATTGTCTAAGGAGAGACACAGACATGAGTCCATAAATAACTGCAGTGGAAAGCAAAATGGGTTAAAGTAAAAATCAAGAAGTAGAACAGAACTATACGTGAAACGCTATAGGAACAAAGATGAGAAAAGGAATTAGAAGCCACCCCTAACACCAAGCTAGCACTGTCAGAAACACACTGGTGCATTTCTAAAGCACGGGGAAACCAACAGACGGCCACAATCCACGTGCACGGGTGCCATTAGCATTCACCTGAGCGCTGGTGGAACATCCAAGACTCCATGCACAGCTTAATCAATTTCCCTCTCAAACTTATGTAACTGCAATGAAACATAAGGAGCTTTGTAAACCATGCCAGTTACAAACGCTCTAAAAACACAGGTGGTCAGCCACTGATCCTCATCTCAAAGCCCCCAACGCAACACAAGTTGGGGAGGGGGAACATGGAGCTCCTCAAAAATGGGGAGATTCAAAAGTAGAGGATGGCCCGCCCCACCCCCCGCTCCCCCCGCACCCCTCTCCTTGGGCTTCCAGACCACCCCCCTCACCCCGCCCGGCCCCGCTCTCCAGCGCATGCGCGTCTCGCCGCCTCCTCCCTGCCCCCCACCCCCCGCCCCAATCGCGGCTGCTGTGTCACGGCCCAGCGGAAGTCCCGGCCCAGGACGGGGAACCCCTCTCTCAGTCCTCCCCCTTGCTCTCCGAACACCTCCCTGGTCTCCCACAGTAGGGGCTCCCCTACCCTGCACTCTCCCGAACACCTCGTAGTCCACGGATTTGAGGGGCCCCCCGGTAGACATGGCGGCGAGCCCGCTGCGGAGGAGCCGGAGCGACAGGAGCGGGGTTCGGGGCGCGGCGACTGCGGCGGCCGCCGGCAGGAGGGGGCACATGGGGCCGCGCGGCGCACCCCGCGCCGGGTCACGCGCAGGACGGCGGCAAATGAGACCGCGGCCCGGGAGCGAGGGCGGCGGGACCCCGGAGCGCAGAGGCCGCTCGCCGGCGCCCGGTGCCGCCCCTCCCGCTGCGGGGACCCGCCCGCCCCCGCGTGGGTAAACACAGGCCGGTGCTGGGCCCGGGCGTCAGTCGCTCGGCGCCCAAACACGAGTGCCCGTGAAAGGAAAGATCTGCTAATTCGGGGACGCAGAGCCTTGGGTTAGTGAGTTTTTATTAAACGTGAGCGTCTGCCAAACCTGTCGGGATTGTGAGCCAGTTCTTAGAGGGTGTCTGCCTCCTCCCCACCGGCTCCCCGGGGTCAAAGGCTCCGGGCTGAATCCAGATTCTACAGGAAATCGGGCGTCTCTGGGGACAGGACGCTTTTTAAAATCTGAGTTCTTGTATGTTAGTGGAAACAAAACTTACCTCCTGTTCACTGTCACAACATGTTTGTAGTTGTGATTATTGTTCAGCAACATCCCAATTGCCTAGGGCCGTGGTCGGCAAACTGCGGCTCGCGAGCCACATGCGGCTCTTTGGCCCCTTGAGTGTGGCTCTTCCACAAAATACCACGGCCTGGGCGAGTCTTGTTTTGAAGAAGTGGCGTTAGAAGAAGTTTAAGTTTAAAAAATTTGTCTCTCAAAGGAAATTTCAATCGTTGTACTGTTGATATTTGGCTCTGTTGACTAATGAGTTTGCCGACCACTGCCCTAGGGGCTTAATCACAAACAGCCTGTAATTATTGGAATCGAGAGTCTAGGTTAAAGCAGTTTATGCTTAGGACATTTTACTTCCTGGCGAGCTAATATGGAGTCTTAATTTAAAGCAACCCATCTCTCCAAAGAATCTGGATACAGCTATTGATCAGCTGCTGCCACGTAGAATTCCAAATCCTTTCACTCGTGAGAATTTGCATTTCTCAACATGTTTGTTGGCTTCCGTACCTTTACATATGTCTCTGCATCTGGCCATAGAGCTAAAATAATCCTCTGCAATCTGATTCGATATTATGTGCCAGTTCTATTAGAGAACACCACAAGTCATCTAAAACTTGTTTAGAATGTGGTTAAATCCTTTTAAAGTAAAATACATTCTGAAAGTTCTAATTTAGGTAATTTTAAGTAATGAGGTTCCTGGTTTATTACAGAGACCTCACCATTTGTCTTCCTCTCATCTCCCTTCCAGTTCATTCTTTCCAATACCGTATCTTCAAAGTCTCTCTAACATTCCAACAAAATCAAAGGCTTCAGCCTTCACTAACCTCTGATTACCTGCTTAACCCCATCCTATAGGTTATAGGTAACCTATAATCAAGACACTTTGAATCATTCTGCTCTGAACACAAACTGACCTTATTTTTAAAAAATATTTACTCTCGGATCTACTTTATGTAGGCTACCTCCTGACACTCCCAAATCTTCCCCTATCCTGTTCCGTGGCCTGTGCAAGTATTTACCAGATTTCACCCTAATTATTTCGTGTCTTTCCCACTAGTACTGTGCCTTCCAAGAAGTAAGATCTCAAACTGGATTGAGGTCCTGTCACTATCACTAATCCTGTCACTGACTGGAAAGGTTGACATTTTCCTTTTCATAATTAATCTTTGACTTCTCCCCACATTTACCCAGAGTACCACTGTCAATTACTATGTAGCTTTATTGTAATTTTAGCAGTGCTATAGCAACAATTGACATTGCTTAGCCAAAAAATGTACTGTGTCTGCCAACAGCAGTACATCAGCAGACAGAAATTTTTATGTACCATTTAAGCATGGAATGCCAACAATATGTGATTTGAATACTTTAGAAATTTTAAGCAACTGTTACTAATATTTAAGCTAATTTTAAATAACAGAAGGAAAATTTTATAACTTTAACACAACCTTTATCATTTTTAGTATTCTCTTCATATATTACATATGCATATATATGTATATGTATATTTATCTTTTGTTTTCATTTCAGAGAGGAAGGGAGAAGCAGAGCGAGATAGAAGATAAAAATATCAATGATGAATGAGAATCGTTGATTGGCTGCCTTCTGCACGCTCCCTAACGGGGATCGAGCCCACAACCTGGGTACGTGCCTGACAGGAATCGAACCGTGACCTCCTGGTTCATAGGTTGACGCTCAACCACTGATCACACCTGCTGGGCTCTTCATATATATTTTTAAATAGTTAAAAGTCATAGTATAAATTTAATTTTTATTCTTTCTTTTTCCATGTTATAGTCTTTCCAATGAATAGTTTAGTAGTTTCATGATATTCTATTTTTACTGAATTTATTGGGGTGACATTGGTTAATAAAATTAAGTTTCAGGCATACAATTATACAATACATCACCTGTATATTGCACTATGTGTTCACCACCCCAAGTCAAGCCTTCATTTATCCCCCCTTTATCCTCTTTTACCTTCCCCCACCCTTCCTTATGGTACTCTAAGTGAATATAATCATAAATTTACCTACCAAGTCCCTATTGTTATACACTCAGGTTATTTCTAATTTTTCACTACCATAAAAAAGTACTGTGAAGGAAATATTCATACATAAATTCATTCATATTCATATTGCTTTCTTCCCATATTATTCAATTATTTAGAATAGAAGTCAGAATAAAAAAATCAAAGTATATAAGTATGTATTGTTCTTGATATATATATGGCCAAATTGTTTTTCAAAGGGCTGTGCTAATTTAAATATACCACTACCTGCCGAAACCGGTTTGGCTCAGTGGATAGAGCGTCAGCCTGCGGACTGAAAGGTCCCAGGTTCGATTCCGATCAAGGGCATGTACCTTGGTTGCGGGCACATCCCCAGTAGGGGGTGTGCAGGAGGCAGTTGATGGATGTTTCTAACTCTCTATCTCTCTCCCTTCCTCTCTGTAAAAAATCAATAAAATATATTTTAAAAATAAATAAATAAATATACCACTACCGGCACTAGATGAGTATATGATCTTTTAAAATATTTTTATTGATTTTTAGATTGAGTGGAGAGAGACACATTGATGTGAGAGCGAAAATCTATTAGCTGCCTCCTGCATCCCCCCCACGGTGAAATAGGTACAGACAATACAGTCTCTGTGTCTAAATCAGCGGTCGCCAACCGGTGGTCCGAGGACCACTGATGATCCGTGAGGTCCGAAAGGTTGGCGACTGCTGGTCTCAATGACATTGGAACAGAGGAGGCATCACCTGTAAATCTCTAAATCATCACCACAAAGGGTTAGTTGGGAATGATTCCTAAAGTGATGTCTCAGAAATTTGATATTGAAGTATAATTGATTTCAAGGACAACCAAAATTACTTTATCCATCAACGTATTTCTATTCCTGAAATATTTTTGTAACCATTAATTATGTGGAAAGAGCTGGACTCAACAGGATAAAAATTATTAAATTTCACAACTGAAGAGGCCTCAACAAACCAACTCGATGCTTCCTTCTTGGAAGAGATCCTTTATAGTAAAGAAATGGTTAGATAATTATTACTCAGCTGGATCCAAGATCAGTAGACATCAGGCTGTTAGTCAGCTGAGAAAGTAAGCTGGTTTCCCAGAAGAGGCTTTTATCTTATTATAATTTATCAGAAAATTGCTTAAGCATTTTTATCAGGGAAGCATATTTCTTCCCAGAGGAGATTCTGTCCTGGGTTTGAACCACTTTTTCTTCATCACAGTCCAAGTTAATATTAAAAACTCAGAACTACATTTAACATTAAAGCTTCTTTCCTCCCCCAGCTTGATATTTTAAAATTTGAACACAGATTGACTATTAAATACTATAGAATTATCTTTAACTTTCTCATGTGGTAATAGAATTATAGGTATATTTTTTAAAAAGGCCTTACCTGTTAGACCAGTGGTCAGCAAACCGCGGCTCGCGAGCCACATGCGGCTCTTTGGCCCCTTGAGTGTGGCTCTTCCACAAAATACCACGTGTGGGCGCACATGTACAGTGTGATTGAAACTTTGTGGCCCATGCGCAGAAGTCGGTTTTCGACTCTCAAAATAAATTTCAATCGTTGTACTGTTGATATTTGGCTCTGTTGACTAATGAGTTTGCCGACCACTGTGTTAGACTCTTAACAGTTAGAGGCCTTAACTGAAATATATGAGGGTGCTATCACATATTTTGCTTTAAAATCCTTGGGAGTTGCCTGGATGGTGTGGCTCAGTTGTTGAGCATTGACCTCTCAACCAGGAGGTCAGGGTTCATTCCTGGTCAGGGCACATGCCCAGGTTGCAGGCTTGATCCCCAATGTGGGGTGTGCAGGAGGCAGCTGATCAATGATTCTCTCTCATCATTGATGTTTCTATCTCTCTCTCCCTCTCCATTCCTCTCTGAAATCAATAAAAATATAGTTTAAAAAATATCAAAAATAAAATCCTTGGGAGTTGAAGGCAGAACAGTTTAGATAGAATAAACATACTGAATTGGTGGTATTTATTAAGCTGGGTCATGGGTACATGGGGATTCATTATACTATTTCTAATTTTGTACATGTTTGAAATTTTTATGTAAAGTTTTAAAATAAAATAAAAAAATAAAAGTCCATTTTCATTCTATAAAGTATGTGACCAGTAATCTTCAAAACTGTCATGGCCATGAAAAAAAAAAAAAAAAAAAAACACAAAGAAAGCCTGCAAAACAACCCAGAATTGCCCTAAGGAGACAGGATGACTAAATGTAAGTGTATTCTGGATGGGATTCAGGAATGGAAAGAGGACTTCAGGTAAAAACCATGAAACTCTGAATAAAGTATGGACTTCAGTTAGGTATCAATACCGGTTCATTATAACAAAAGTACCATATTAATGTAAGATATTAATCTTCCTGAACTATCTTCATAATAATTTTATAAATCTGAAACTATTCTTTCTCTCTCTCTCTCTCTCTCTCTCTCTCTCTCTCTCTCCTTTCCTCTCTAAAATCAATAAAAATGTATTTTTTAAAATATCTTAAATTCCATTAAGAAATTAACTTGTAGGGTGTCTGAGAGATAGAAGCAAAATTGGAAGCAATCGAATGGAATAAAGCAGAATCATTCTAAATGAACTGAATTGTAACCAAACTGCCTTCTGAAAAGAGAGGGTGAAGTGGAAAGCTTGATTGGTCCTGGGAGTCTAAAGGTAAAGGATGGGAACAGACTTTGTTCTGGTCCCTGAAGAATAAAGAAGAAAAGACAACTCCGCTCATCTTTCTCATGATGCCTTTGGTAGAACACTGGATTGGTATAAAACATCCATGTAAATCTCTGTCTAGCTTGCTTTTGTTCTGCAGGGCTGGAAAGTTTAAAGTTTATATCTCCCAGACATTCCTGCAATTAGGATTCCTTGCATGACAGAGACTCTGCCATCAGAAGTACCATGCTACATGTGGAGGTGAGCAAGGCAGAGGCTCTCTGCTTTTCCTTCCGTGATAAGCACAGTTACTGGGGGAGCTTCGTTTTTCTGGGCATTGTTCATTAAGGTCACCGTGACTGTAGCTTCTTGGGCGCCTAGAGGCAAGGTGCAGGGCACCGTTTTACTAGTTAATATTAGCAAGTGTGATGGGTTCTAGAGTGGCAACTTCCTGGATGTGGCAGTTTTAAAACCAGCAGCTTCTCAGCTCAGCACATTCCCTGATTGCAGAAGAATCCGTAGCTTCCTTGGTGGCCCAAGGAAGTGAGAGTCGATCCTGAAACATTAGCCTCAAAGTGTTCTCCACCCCAGTGCACATTAGAATCACCAGAGGAGCTTATTGACTGTACACATATACATGCCCAATATGTGAATTCCACAATCACTACAGTATTCTTACAAGCAACCCAGATGCTGGTGATGCGAAGCTAAAGTTAAGAACCACTGATCCAGAGACTCTTTCATTAGCCTTCACAACAATTTCATAACCTAGCCCGTCTAATACCCAATGTTAAATCCATGTCTGTTTAAATGTCTAAGATGGATTATTTTTTTCTATAACTGAAGCTTGGCCAATGCCTGGGGGCAAAATCTTCACAATCAGAGTAAATCAAAGTTTAAACAGAATGAAAGTTCAAATATGCCATCCCTGCTGTCAATAAAGGAGCATTAATATTGTCAGTGCTTACAAAGCGAAGAAATAAAGATTATAAGAAAGAACAAGCTAAAACTGCTAATAAAACTAAGCCTAGAGTTTTCAAAAATAAGTTTTTGTCAAGAGACTATAGCATAACGGCTTAGGTAACATATATTCTGCAAATCAGCTATATCTTGCTTATTTATATTTATTGTTTAGTGCTTTGCAGCTATAATGTTTTATTTTGAAAAAAAAATTGCTGATATAATAACATTAAAAATAACCCTTCCAATGCCCTGTTTAAATGAACCGTAATTCCTAGTCGACTGCTGCCACCTACCAACTATCCCAAGGCAAGGCAGGTCAAGTGAACATTACTATTCCAATCTCCCAGCAAAGTCAGTGCCACTTAACTTTTCTCTCATTTCAGTGTCATACTTCAAACATACTTTTAGGTGCATGCTAAACCCTTAAATGCTAAGCAGTTTAAGTGTCAGGGGTCTTTACTCAACAGAGCACTTAAATATGATATTATCTTGATCATCAATTACTATTAGTTATGGATGTTATAGGAAATGCAAACTTACAAAGAAATTCATTCAGTAAATGTTGATTGAACTCCTACTATATAGTAGACAATATACTTATCTACTGCAGCCTTTAAAATTAGACTTTTTTTCAGTTTTTATTGATTTTTTAGGGAGAGAGGAGGGGAGAAGGGGAGAGGGAGAGAAAAACATCAACTGGCTGCCTCCTGCATACCCACTAGTGGGGATTAAGCCTGCACCCCAGGCATGTGTCCTGACAGGGAATCCAAACGGCGACCTCTCAGTGCATGGGCCAATACTCAACCAACTGAGCCACACAGGCCAGGGCGAAATTAGCCTTCTTCAAAGGTCATGTGCTTCAGAGATAGCTTGTTCTATAAATATAGTGATGATTGCCATAGTGAGAGTGACTCAGTTGGTTGAGCCTCGGCCCATGCACCTCGAGGTCACCAGATCGATTCCCAGTCTGGGCACATGCTGGGAACCATTTTGCCAACAGGCAGAGAAAGCTTGCCTGAGAATAACCACAACAGGGAGGAGAGCCAGCTGAAAAAGAAAAATCAAGTGCTGATGACATTGTGTGAGCGCCAGGATCTAGCCGTTCCTGAAAGCAGGCATTCTCCCTAGACTTTCCAGTTCCATGGCCGATATATTCACTTTTTTTTTTTTTTTGGGGGGGGGGCGCTTAAATCAGCTGAAATTGGGTTTCTAGCATGGCAATAAAATGAGCTCTGATAAATGTAGAATTATATCAAGAGGCCTCCTGAACTAAAAATGGTAATAAAACTAAGCCTAGAGTTTTGAAAAATAGAACTGCCTGCAACCATATCTCCCTCCTTAGAAAAAGCTTGTCTGCAATAGAATAAGAATAGCACATTCTCTGACATCAATTGAATTCCTGAATCAAGTCAACCCTGAGGCCAGCCTTCAGATGAATAAAACAATAAGTCCCATATTTTGCTTAAGCTGGCTTGTATTAAATCTCTGGCATGTACCTGGGAATCCTATCTTAGTTGTATTTGTCCTAACAGGAATGAGATATCAAGTTCTCTAAAATAAAAAAATAATAATATCCAGTATTACTGATGTTGTGCCAAAACGGGGACTCTCACACATTGCTGGTATTTGGATACAAACATTTTGTAAAGCACTTTGACTATAGATCTCAAAAAGCCTTAAAAATTACTTGGAGGAGGGAAAGAAGGATAAATAAATAGAACACAGGGGATGCTTAGAGCCATATAGCTATTTGTATAATACTATAATGGTGAATACATAGTATTCACATAGCCCTCTGGCCACATCGCTCTCTGATGTGGTGAGCACTATGTTACTCTGGAGGTATCTTGCCCTGGAAGGTCACCCTTTTCAGGAGGTAACTTCCAAGAAGGCTTAGGCCCAAGTACCTTGCACTCCTTAAAAATCCTCAAGAGCCCCCTAGGATCTACAAAATCCAAGCTTCTTGGCATGGTATTTAAGGCTTCCATTATGTGATTTAAATACTGTTCCAGACTCATTTCCCATTCATTGGGACTATTTTTTACATTTTGAAAATACTAGTCTGTTCCTCCATCATTGTTAAAAAAAATAGTCCCTTATGAATAGGTTGAGGCTTGAATGGTCAAATTAAACCACAGTTTCATATATCATTCCTGACATAGACCAAATAGAAAGCAAGTTAAAATGTGACATGGCTTCTACAATTGGTAGAGTGGAAAAAATCAGGATCTGTTTCTATGAAATACAAGAGATGTACTTCTGTGACTAGCACAGGGGTTCTAACACTGACCCCATAAAGAGGAAACCAAAGGGTAATTTTTGGCTCTACAGTGAACTGAATCTGAAAAGCCATGTTCATGTAAATGGTCATTTAAATTTTTTTTACAGTTTTAGAATAAACTCTTAGGCAAATCACAGAAGACTAAATTGTGATTATAGAAAAGAGTATGTTATCCACCTAGAACACTTAAAATTTGCCGCTGACAAAGATTGGGAAGTAAAAGGGGAGAAGAGCAGGTGAAGGGGACCATCCGAGCACAGATGTCCTCAACAAGAGAAGCTCTCTTGGTTGGTGGAACATATAGAGGTTCAAGAATATTGTCTGAAATCAAAGAGGTGACTGGAAGAGAAAGCAGAGATCAGTGACAAAATTATCTTGGGAGGAAGGAGGCAGAGCAAGAGGGCTAAATTTGCAACCATCATATCTAAATCAAGAAACAACACATTTAGAGATTTCAAGGTAATCACAAAAAGAACTAAAAACAGAAACTGTTAAAGTAGTTTCCTCTGGAGAATAAGTTAAAAAGACACCATGAGGAAGCAATCAGTCAAATCTAGAATATGGGACATTCCACAAGACAACTTGACCTAGTTTCTCTAATCAATGGCATGGGGGCGGGGGGGGAATGAGTTACAGAGTAAATAACACTTAGGAGAGAAAACAACTGAATTCAATGTGGGAACTTCATTTGGGATCCTTATTAGAACAGTTTTGAAACATTCAGAAAATTTGATCATGAACTGGATATAAGATGATATAAGAAAATTCATTTTGATATAATAATGGCATGGAAGTTGGATTTTAAAATAGCTTTTGCAGTGAAGTATTTCTAGGTAAACCAGCATGATGTCTGGGATTTGTTTTTAAAATACTGAAATGCCACCCCTTCCTATAGGGGGATAGAGAAACAGGGCTGGCCAGATGTCGATAACTGTGGAAGCTGTGTTCATGGGGTTCACGGTACCATTCTCTCCACTTTTATGTATGCCTGAAAACTTCCAACATAATATACTGTCTTGTTTTTATTTTATTTTTTTTAAGCAGGTTCCTCTGAGGAGTGAGATGGGGTGGGGTGGGAAGCAATAGTGCCAGGAAGATTATTTTACATTTTTTATTTACTGAATGAATATTTATTGAGTCCCCGCAATGTGTGAGGCACTGTGACCTAGTGGAGTTCACATTCCAGTCAGGGGGAAAGAAAAAATAAACCATGGACATAATAAGTTCTAATGTGTTAGAAGTTAATAAGTGCTATGAGGAAAGAAGAAAGCAGGGTAAGCAGGAGCAGGAGTGAGGCCAAGGTCACAGTTTTAAATAGCATAGTGCCTGGGAAGGGCTCATTGAAAATGTGACATTTGAACAAAGACTTGAAGGAGATTATAAACCCTTCTGAATTGTTGCTTATAAATTATGTCCCTGGATTACTTTGATAAGAAGAATTTTAAAAGATTAAAAATTAAATTAAATTAAATCTCCTTCCTCACTCCTCCTCTCCATATCAAAATCCCTCTTTCTTCTTGGGACCAACTTCAAATAACCATTCCCGAAGTCTTTTCATCCACAGCTAGAAGCCACTGCTCTTTTGTGTTCTCCTGTACATTGCTAGTGACTCTAACAGGTATTTCTTCCACCTAATATGGCTCCTTATAGCGTTACTAAGCATCTTCACTTTCATTATTTTATTTATACCTCACAATAATTTTAAGTGGTTTTTATTTCAATATTATTATTATTCCACCTTATTGCGTGAGAAAACTAAGGCTCTGAAGGAATAAGTGATCTGCACCAGACAACATCTGAATCCTAGACCACATCTTCTGAAGACATCTGCCTGACTCCACTACCTCTCCATAATTAGTTGTTTCTAAGAGTCATTTCATGTTAAAATTATATTTGAATCAAAGTAATATTGCACACGATAGTAAATCAGGTAGTTCAGAAAAATCTTAGCAGGAAACAAACATCTCCAACTAATCAATCCCCAGTCTCTGTTCAAGGACACCCTTTTTCATCATTTCTGGTTTTGATTCTGGTGGTTATCTGTGTAACTTCAGATAATATTTTCACATTGTTATATAGTGATCTTATCACCTTTAGATATTATCTGCTGATTTTCTACCATAAAAGGGGAGGATTTGGCTCATTTGAATTGACCTAATGTCTTAAGTTAGGTTCCTCAGGACACTGACTCTGAGGCAAAGACATGCATGCAGGAGGCTTTGGGGACAACCCTGGAAGAGTGAAAGCCCCAGGGTTGAGCTGTGGGAGGAGTTGACCTGCTGTGCACTTGAGACAGAAGCCTCAGCCACCCTAGAAGCTCTGGGCTGGGATAGCCCTCCACAGTTGTCCTGAAATGAAGCCAGGGTTTCTGGGCCGTTATACTTTACCATCAGCCAGTCATTGGATGCAAGCTGAGGAACATAAAATTAGGCAGAGTATCTCTTGTCAGCTGAGAACAATTCCAGAAAAAAGGACTTAGAGGTAAGCTGTCAGCAGTCAGTTCTTCTGGCAATTGGAGAATGAACATTTTGGTCCTGAAGTGAGCAGAGCAGAGCCAACCTCTATCCGGACTCACTAAGAAAAAAGAGAGAAGACTCAAAGAAATAAAATCAGAAATGAAGGAGGAGAAGGTGTAATGAACACCAAAGAAATACAAAGGGTTATATAAGAATACTGGGAAAGGGTAAACGTCACCAAATTGAATAACCTAGGAGAAATGGACAAATTCCTAGATGCACACACTCTTCCTACACTGAACCATGAAGAATTGGAAAACCTAAATAAACCCATCACTAGTAATGAAATTGAAACAGTAATCAAAAAGCTCCCCCAAAACAAAAGTCCAGAACCAGATGGCTTCACTGGTGAATACTACCAAGTATTCAAAGATGACTTAATACCAATCACTCTCAACCTCTTCTAAAAAATTGAAGAGGAAGGAATGCTTCCTAACTCATTTTATGAGGCCAACATTATCCTAATACAAAAAAACAGGCAAGGACATCACACACAAAAAATTATACATCAATATCTTTGATGAGCATAGATGCAAAAACCCTAAACAAAATATGAGCAAATTGGCCCTAGTGGGTTTGGCTCAGTGGTTGGAGCCTCAGTCCATGAACCTTAAGGTCCCGAGTTCAATTACAGTCAAGGGCACGTACCTCGGTTGTCGGCTCGATCTGAGTGCAATAGGCAACCAATCAATGTGTCTCTCTCACATCAAAGTTTCTCTCTCTCTGTCTCTCCCCCTCCCTTGCTTCCACTCTGTCTAAAAATCAATGGGGAATATATCCTCAGGTGAGGATTAACTAGCTAAATAAAATTTTTTAAAAATTCCATACTCCTCATTTAAAAATGAGAACATTCATCTACATAATCACAATACTATTATATCTTTAAAAAATGACATAAATTTAATAGTGTCATCTAATATGGAGTCCATATTTAAATGTTCCCGATGAGGAATTCTCTGAGCACCAGCCTCCAGGGTCCTTTGTTGTTCTGGCTGGACTCAGCTGGGAGGAAGAGGGCAGTGCAAGGCAAGCGACTGATGGTGTGATGACTCCCCCAGAAATTGGAGCCCATTTTTGCTGATTCTTAAAGTATTCCTTTCCTAATAAGTAATATTATTAAATGGTTAAGAATAATCAAAATTCATGCTTGAATGATGTGATTTTTACTTGCAGTTTTAGCAAACCCATAAGAAGAAAGTCAAACCTAAATTATTTTTAAGGTAAGAGATAAAACAAGTCATAATTTTTGGATCTAATCCTTACACAGGCAGTCCTTAATGGATATATTCTCCAGGCTCTTAAGGATGCTGGCATATAAACCATTCTAGTATTTTACAGTCAGGGATCCTAATTCATCAGGTCCACCTTACACCTAGAATGTAGAATTTATTTTTTATTTTTGGTTTCTTAAGGGTGGTTTTGTCCAGACTCCAAAAGGTTGTGAGACCATATTGTGCCCCCTTTTTTTGGGGGGTGGGGGTGGGCGTGGTAGGGGGTGTACAGTTATCCGCAGGACCCTGGAGCCTCATGTCAGCTTCTTGTGGAGAAAGTCATTCTCCATGACATGTGTTTGGTTCTTTTCATCCTCCTGGAGTCACCACTACTCCTTCCTACCACTCTGTTTACTACTGACCACTCCACCAATGGCTGTTCTCTATACACTTAGGACTTTTCATTTCTCTTGAAAGTAACAACCCACTGAGACTTGCCCAGTTGAACATTCTGGGTCAGCTGTGGGATTTAAAATCTCTACGGCTCACAAATAGATGTAATTGAACAAAGAAAGCACGTGTCCTGCCATCAGAACTTCAAATGTAATGGAGAAGGAAGATAATGCATCAGCTTAACATGGCTTGCCATAGCTGTGGTCTCTGTATGGGAAGCTAATGCACTCATTGATTAGTCGTCAAGAGAGGCATCATTCTCAAATTGATCCCTGGCTTGTGGTGGCAGACTAACATTGTTTTACCGGCAACAACCATAGGAACAGATCCTGTTGCTGGGAAGGCATGGCAGTGGTTGCCTTGACAACACAGCATGCGAGCTTCTAGTTCCCTCCATAATTTCCCTGAGAAGATAGTGATTACTGATCAGTCCTACATAGGAACTAGGTTTTGCCTACAAGATGAGGACTTGTTAACCCATAACTCAATTACTGAAAGTGAGTCAGTACCAGGAAATTTCATCTAGATTCAGATGACAAACTGTATAAAACAAGCTTAAAGACACGAAAGGCCAGCGTGATGCACTGGCCACGGGAACCGTCGGAAGGACTCAGCGAGGCCCAGGGAACCTGGGAATGGACTCAGTGGCCTTTGAGGCTGTGGCTGTGAACTTCATCCTGGAGGAGTGAAGGGTCCTTTACTGGGTCCCTCCCAGGAGAAACTCTAGAGAGATGTGATGCTGGAAAACTTCGGGAACCTGGCCTCAGCAGAAGTCATATGATAGAAAGGCTGTGAAGCGAAAAAAGCTAAGTCAATGTGGAGAAAACGGCAGCCTTGTTTCAGATCTCAATCTGAAGAAGAAAACTCTTCCTGGAGTAAAACCACGGGAATTCAGTGTGTGTGGAAAAGTCTTCATGCATCATTCACCCCACCCAAGGCACACCAGCTGTCACACTGGACACAAGCCATCCGAGTATCAGAAATATGGAGAGGAGCCATATAAATGCAACGTATGTGGCAGAGCCTTTGTTTAACTCCAGTGTTTTGAAAATCATGAAAAAAAAATCACAATGGATAGAAAACATAAATGTAAGGAATGTGGGAAAGCTTTCATGTGGCTCCAAACCCTTCAGATACACAAGATAGCACATACTGCAGATGGTCCTTATAAACATAAGGTGTGGGGGAAAATCTTTAGTGGTTAGACCGAAGGGTCATGGGTTCCATTCCCAGTCAAGGGCACTTGTATCTCAGTTGCGGGTTCCTCAGCCCCAGTAGGGACGAGTGTGGGAGGCAACCAAACCATGTGTCTCTCTCACATTAATGTTTCTCTCTCTCCCTCCCTCTTTCTCTCCCCCCTCCCCCATCCCTCCCTTCCATTCACTCTAGAAATCAATGGAAAAAATATTCCCCAGTGAGGATTAAAAAAAAAAAAGATTTAAAGTATCATTGTTCAAAAAAATTTGAAATGTCCTAAAATTTTATAAATCACATATGAAATGTGACAAAATTTTCCAAATTGACAAATCCACACAATTTGCATGGGATTACAAGTATGCTGTAAAACTAAAATAAACTTTTTAAAGTTATCAAAATAAAACAAAATAAATTTTGATCAACCCTGGGAGGGGAAACACTGAATTCTCTACAATAATACAAAATCTCTCTAATACTACTCTCTTATGAAAAGGACATCAAAGAAAATGCATCCCTAAAAGTAGGAGGAAAGAACCATAAAAATGTGATAGGCAGGTAATAAACAAAAAAAAATATTGCTGATTTGGGGATATTTGTGACGTTTTTCAGCTTTTCAAAATTCATGGTTTGGTCTGATTTTTCATTCTAATGAAATATTCACATTTGAACTTAATTTTGCATTTGTAATCTTGCGTTCTTTTTCATAAAGAGAACTCTCAAAATTGTACAAGGTTTAAGCCACTCCAAATCTAAACCTGGTCAGATTTCAATGGATTTTTGATGGGACTCACTTGACAGAGGCTCAACAATATCACCAAAGACTTCTTTTCTTTCCTTCTCTCTGCTCTGACATCCTAATGCTGGCTTCCTCATTGTCACAAAATGACTGCAGCAGTTTCAACACTCATCCAGAAGATCAGTGACACCTGGCTTTTTGTTGTTCTCTCAGAACAATTAAAAACCTTTGTAAACAGAAGCGACTAGTGATTAGCCTAAATTGGTCTGAGTCACTAGTTGGCTTAGTTTTGGATGACCTAAACAACTCACTGTGTCGAGGTGATGGAATTACTGGTATGGGGTCAATCTCCACCCAGAACCTCCTCGCTGTGGGTAGTGAAGGTAAACCCCCTGGCTGGGGAGACAAACCACAATGTCCAGTGGAAGATATGAGAAGGGTCAGATGGTTATTCATTTATTCAAAACCATCTCCCTAGAACACACCTGGGCTCAATTCTATGTCAAGTATCAGAAATCAGGAAGACAAAGATTGAATAAGAACTAGATACTTTCCATCTCTTTCTAACTGGGACAGGCTCTTCATTTTAAAAGACCATTTTGGGTTTGAGATATTTTATTCTAACACTACAAAATGAACTTAGAATCTACAATAAATTCCACTTTTAAGTCTCCATTTATTCAGTAAATATTTAACACATGCCTACTGCCTACTCATCATGGAGTGGGATATAAAATTTAGTTTCTGACATCATGAGTTAAAAAGCTTGTTGAGATGTCTTAAGTGAAAAATTAAGATGATAAAATGTTTAAATAGCTAAAATAAATAATATCTGTTCAAGATGGCAATAGAAGAGATACTCCAAGATAATATAGATGAGTTGTACAGGTAATAAAGCTACAGGAGTTTAAAAGAATTTCATATATATATATACATATATATATAATTATATGTTTGTATTAAATACAACATAAATACACATTTATATGGAAGCTATTCCTTCTCACTGAGAAAGTAAATGGCTGGCATTGTCCTAAAGTGTATACTTGAACTTCCACTTTCAGTCCGGATTTGCTAACAATGATTATAAATAGGAAGCAGATATAATTATGCACTTTGGCCCATAGTGTTATTTTCAGTACTCAGTTCTCTTGTAGGACAACAAACTTCCCTGTGTCACAGATGAGACAGAAAGCACAAGAGATGTACTGAAGTAGGCTGAGGGTGGGGAGGGGGAGGGGCATTTGTTGAACACAGTCCTAGTCAGTATGTCATGACCTTGTCTCTTAGTCTCTAGAGAAAGTGAAGTGGTACACTGTAAAGAATATTAGTCCAGGAGCAAGAAGACTTGGTTTCTATTGCTAATCTGCTTCTACTTTACCTGACACCTTGGGATACCTGTCACTCTTCCTTCACAAGCCATTTATCTATATAGTTGCCACTTCCCTGCTCAGAAGCCTTTTTTCCTTGCATTGGCTGGTTTTGCCCTTTGTCGATAACTATTTGCCCGCCGGCAGCCTCGCCGCAATATTCCATGCACTGAGAATTGTTTAACCTCTGTCACTAGCTCCAAGTTTAGCCTTTGGATTCATTCATTGCACAAATATTTTTTTTGAGCACCTATTATGTGCCAGGCACAGCGTTTCAGATAAAAGGTTGAACAAAAAAACATGTTTGTCCTTGTGGAGCATTCACAGAGGAGGTTAGAGTGGAAAAGGGGAGTCATAAATGCAGGCCTTTTGTCCTTTAAATTCCTAGGTGAGTTAAGTTAGCTTAAGTGATTCGAGGACTTCTTCAACTCTAAAAGTCTCTTCTTCTGCTTTGACTTTGTTCTATTTTGTGGAAGTGTGTCTTAAATTTTGACAAGATAGAAAACCAGAATATAAGTGTATTAAAAATAACTCAAAGTGAGGATAGATAATATTAGTTTTGTATACAAAGAAAAGCATATTATTGAAACCCTGACTTACATATATGTATATGTGTGTGCTTAATACAATTAAGTACTGTTTTATTTCCAAATAACACTTAACTAGAAGACCCTAAAAACCTAGATTCAGGTTCAGAGTTCAACAGAAATCATTTGTACAAATAATTAGATCTTTATGCTCACAGAGGTTAAACTACTAAGACAACTTTCAGGACTCAGGATAGGCAACTGCTAAGTCTTTTTCACACTCCAGGGGACCCATATTTGACCACTCACCGTGTGCCACCTGGACTCCAGCCCTACCAGGTGCCTGCTGTGCCCTCTTTCCCTCCCTCCCTTACCCATCTCCAGATCCACCAGTTCTTCAGTCCCTTCTCCAAGACACTTTGCTCCTTTTTCCCGCTGGTTCTGGAAAATAAAATTAAACTTAGATCTTCCAATTGAGTTTCTATATGAAAATCTACCACCCTTCTAAACTAGCTAATATTTTCTGTATTCAATGTCTGCAAAAAAAGCCATTTTTGATCTTTTTAGTACATTGCTGACTGGATAGATATTTAGACAGAGCCTGGGACCGAGTGTCAGGAGACCTGGCTTCTAGTCCTGTCTCTACCATTGACTAGCAGTGTGACCTTCCTTGAGCCTCTCAACCTCTCTAAGCCACCATTCTGCAATCAGCAAAATAAGGAAGTCAGACCAGATATGTTATTATTTATTGCTAATTACACAAGCGATAAGAGCCTATATTCTTTGTATCAATGTTTTATACAGTATAATTCAGATACATTTAAAGTCCTCTTTGAACTTCCCCTATTTTCTCAACCCTAGTTCCCTTTTCATCTCCCCATTATTATCTCTTTGGAAAATCTTCTTCAGGACTCTTTTACACTTACATAAGTTCCCTACAAGGTTTAATATCTTACATATAAAACTAAGCAGCCTTTGTGTAAAGAAACTATAGGTTAACTTGTGTTCAAATGTATGATTTTCCATATGGGAACATTTTCATCTCTGGGCCTTAGTGAATATTTAAGAAGGAATGCTAAATCTAAATTCAAAACACTTATTAAAATGCAAAACTCACAATATCTGCTATGAGGATATAAATGTTAATAAAAAAGAAAAATGTCAACATGAATGACATTTTAAAACCTTTAGTTTTGTAAAAAGTTCAGGAAAAAGGAAATTTCTAGAGGTAAATATGTCTTTTTATTATTAGAAATTATTTTTATCACCCCCATTATTAACTCTATGATAGCCTAATTAGTTTGTCAGGTACATACTGTTCTATTTATATGAAACATCAAGAGAACTGCATTTTTGGCAAATTAACAATGCCATTTCCTAAACTTATTCAATCTCTGAGAAAATGAGAAGAATACCCCTTTGGATGGTCAATTTCATGCGTCAACTTGGCTGGTCAAACATTATTCTGAATGTTTCTGTGAGGGTGTTTTAGGATGAGATATTAAGATTTCAGCCTGGCCAGTGTGGCTTAGTGGTTGAGCGTCAACCCATTAACCAGGAGGTTATAGTTCGATTCCTGATTCAGGGCACATGCCCAGGTTGTGGGCTCAATCCCCAGTGTGGGGCATGCAGGAGGCAGTCAATAGATGATTCTCTCTCATTATTGATGTTTCTACCTCTCTCTCCCTTTCCCTTCCTCTCTGAAATCAATAAAAACCCTATATAATAAAAGGCTAATATGCAAATTGACCAAACAGTGGAATAACAGGTCGCTATGACGCACACTGACCACCAGGAGGAAGATGCTCAACACAGGAGCTTCTCCCTGGTGGTCAGTGTGCTCCCACAGGGGGAGCGCCATTCAGCCAGAAGCTGGGCTCACTGCTGGTGAGTGCAGTGGCAGTGGCAGGAGCCTCTCCTGCTTCCGTGGCAGCACTAAGGATGTTCGACTGATGGCTTAGGCCCGCTCCCCACATCAGTCGTACATCCCCCGAGGGCTCCCGAACTGCCAGAGAGCGCAGGCTGGGCTGAAGGACACCCCCCCAAGTGCACGAATTTCGTGCACCGGGCCTCTAGTGTATATTTAAGAAAACACTATTAGCCCTAGCCGGTTTGACTGAGTGGATAGAGTGTCGGCCTGTGGACCAAAGGGTCCCAGGTTCAATTCTGGTCAAGGGCATCTACCCCGGTTGCAGGTTCCTCCCCAGCCTGGGCCCTGGTCGGGCCTGTGTAGGAGGCAACAAATCAATGTGTTTCTCTCACACTGATATTTCTCTGTCTTTCCCTCTCTCTTCCACTCTCTCTGAAAATCAATGGCAAAATATCCTCGGGTAAGGATTTAAAAAACAAAACACTATTAAATACCACATTTCTTTTCGTATAAGTATTTTGTAGATATTTTGACAAGGTTGAACAGATTACTCCTGATTCCCAGTAGGTGTCTTCTATCAACATTTGATTAATTTTTCTCATTAACTCAACTGTTTTCTTCCACAAATTAAACAATAACAAAAACCTCTTTAATTAGAAATATATTTCTACTTAATAAAACTGGCCAGATTTGCTTTAAAAATACATGGCCATATTTTATGCTCTCTTTACATATTATAAATAATGTTTTATACCAATAAGAATATTTAAAATAAAATTTCATTACATCACCTAACATGGCTATACCAATAAATGCATGTACTAACAGCCTCTTTCTCAAATAGCTTGTGTAAGATTACTTATTGTGTTAACTACAACTAAATAAAATTTTAGTTAAGATACTTTGGGCACATGTAAAAGAAAACGATTAGTGCTACCTTTATAAAAAAAAAAAAAAAGAGAGAGAGAGAGAGGATTTATTATAAGGACACAGACATCTTATAGAACCCAATGCAAGAATTCAACCAGGCCCCAGAAAAGAACTGTAAGTAAAAACTTTAAAAAGTCACCGGAACCCAGGCAGTTATCTTCTTTGAACCTAGTGTCTCCTCCTCCTCCAACAAAATAGCTTTCTCTTCTCTATTCACCTGGGAGGGAAACAATGGTCACGCCCAAACTCAGGACTAAGCAAACCCAATTCCTCTCTAATTCAACCAAACAGTAAGTCATCCCTCCTCTCTTGGAATAAAGTGACCAAAGAAGCAGAGGAAAGCCCAGGAGTTGAAAAGAAATACATGTCTTCCCACTTAGAAATATGTTACAGTGTAAGAATAAGTGAAACTAACTTAATGACACTTTCATTTGGACAACTTCCATGCCAAAATATACCTGTCAAATGAAATTCTTCAATGTTTTACTTAAACCCTATGGGTTATACAAACAGAGCTAAAAATATTCATTGCTTAAGATAAGCAAAGCACTTAAGCTAATAATAAAACAATTTGTGCTTATAACCTCTATTTGGCAAAGGCAAACAATTTAAATGTTAAAAGAGTCACTGAGTGATAATTATCTGTTGTTTGTTAAATTTTACTTTCCCCTGAGGGTTTGCTAGTCCACTGTCTGGACGTATCAGTAAGTAGGGAACGTCTTGCATAGAAAAAAAATATATCGCTTTCAGATATGAATTCCAAGTTGTTTTAAAAAAAGTATTTTAGGTACAGTTATAACACACGTTCCCCCTTAGTGATGAATAATTGCTAGACTGAGCTCTAGGAATGCCTGAAATCCAATTTTCCCCCAGCAGATAACAATTCATGTTAAGTAGGTTCTCTCTAAATATATTCTTCTAGTCTCATCTTTCAATATTATCTGCTAAATTTAACCACAGATGCTTAAGTTACATTTCTTTTTCCATAAATGGTGTTAAGCAAAAGTATTCTAAAGAAGGGAAGTGCACTGTGAAAGGTAGAATTAAATCCTAATTTTATTTCTGATTCTCTCTGACACTGGAGGACTTCTTATTGCAGCTGTTCCATAAATTTTATACAGTGGCAGTGCCTCACAGCACTGTTGTAAGAGCAAAATAAAATGTGAAAACTGAGCAAATATAAAAATTGCCATGATGGTTGGTACTGCTGTTAGTAATATTGCTCTGGTTATGGGAACACAGATATCATTTGCCCAAGACTTGAGTTCCAGAAATTCAACCATTAGGGCAAGTAAATTAATAATGATATCTACATTTGCATAATGCTTTATTGTTTATAAATAATTCCTGTAAATGTTGCTCATTTAATCCTCACAAATATCATATAACAGATGTATTACCATCAGAGGCTCTGAGGTGTCAAGTGATTTGTCCAAGTTTATTCCCCTGGTAGTAAATCTAGGGTTCAAAGCTAGATTCAAGACATGTCTTTTGACTCCAGGTCTAGCGTTTTCCCTTTTTTGTAGTGGAGCTTATCTAATGTTTAAAGACACAGAATAAAGAACAAATGTAAGTCAGATGATTTTGTGGCACAGTCGTTTCGTATGGGCCCAGTGACACATATCTGGGTTTAAATTAGAATTTGTAAACGTGGACCTCAATTCCTCATAAAATGGGATCAGCAGTACCTACTGTACATGGTTAGAGTGAGAAATACACAAATACATGGAATGTGAGGGTGTATAAATATATATTTATTAGTGGTTGGCAAAGTAACTGGTACAAAACAAGTACACAAAAATTGAAAATCTCATGACTTTGGGGAAAGTTGTAAATAAGTCAGATTTGGAAAAGGTATCAAACATGGCTTGACTCACATTTGAGGAGACTGTGAACACCAGGTAGCAACAAATATTAGTTCCAATTTTTGGACGTTAGGTCATGTGGTAAGTGCTGATGGTAGTGGACTTGAGGTAATAATTCATTCAACTGAGGATACATAAACAAGCCTAGAAGGACATTTAAACAATGTCCTTACACAGAAAATAAAATATGTAATTTTCTCATGAATGGAGATGCTGTATATCACGTTCTAGCTACCGCCTGTTAAATGTTTTATTCACCAGTTATGTGTAAAGAGCAAAACCCATGCACGACAGATGGCCGCCCAAATGTGATTTCTCTAAAATTGCTTTCCTCCCACTCATAAGAGCCCAGGGATGTACTGACTCAGTGTTGCAGATGAAGCCTCAGCACGGACTACTATTTCACAGTGTGACTCAGAGGCCAACTATATTTCTCCTCGTTGGTGAGAGCCAAGCATTAAAACATGGACTGAATTCACAGATCTAAAGGCAATTTATGTGCAATTTGGAAAAATCCATTAAATCCATGATAGCAATCAAGGTTGTAAAACAGAGTAGTTAGCCCTAGCCGGTTTGGTTCAGGGGATAGAGAGTCAGCCTGCAGACTGAAAAGTCCCGAATTCTGTTCTGGTCAAGGGCACGTATCACAGTTGCAGGCTCAATCCCCGGCCCTGGTCGGAGCACCTGTGGGAGGCAACAAATCAATATGTCTCTCTCACATTGATGTTTCTCTCTCACATTGGTGTTTCTCCCTCTCCCTTCCACTCTCTCTCTAAAAAAAAAAAAAAAAAAAAATCAATGGTAAAATATCCTTGAATAAGGATTAACAAGACAAACCAAACAACCAAAAAAAAACAAAAAAAACAAACACACACACACACACACACACACACACACACACACACAACAAAACAAAAGTAGTTAAATTTATGTAGCCAACACCAACCAATTCAGGAAGCAGGAAACTGCGAACAAACCCTGATGCCTCTATTTTCCTTTATCCCCAGACATTCCAATCATAGCAGGTTCACTTGCTAAACAACCCTTACGTCCATGCACTTCTCTCTGTCTTAGTCTAAGCTAACATCATCTATTTCTTGGTCTCCCCACATTTAACCTAGACTCTCTTCATTGCAGTCTGAGAGGATTCTGCAAATACAGACTTCATCCTGTTTCTGCCATCCCAGCCAATTCCTGCGGCTTAAAAGCCTTAAATGGCTTCCTTTTGTTCCTGTGATAAAGGTCCAAACACTTAATATGGTCATTAAGGCGCAATGTTCTTAGTTACTACAGTGTATTTAGTTATCAGGGTTCTTCGTTTCCAACAACAAAAATTTACTTAAAGAGCAAAAACAATTTATTACAAGAAAATGGCCTCTAGGAAGAAATTGACTCTGGCCCATTCAGACAAGAAAGAAATTTGCAAAAGGATGTGAGCCACCAGGATGGCGGGGGTGGGGGTGGGGGGCAGGGGGGGTTGCAAAGTGAGGAAATGAGTGCTGCAGCTTGCACTGCTAACACCCTGGAAACCACTGCTGGAGACACTGTCACGTCTGCCAAGAGGAGAAGAGAATTCTTCACTGTTCTGCTCCGGCTCCAGATCCATACGCTGGATTGTTCCTGACATGAAGGGCCTCAATAAATATTTCATAAATTAATGAAGTAATCTTCAATATGGAAGATTGTGCTTTAAATAGTCTAATTCTTGTGACTTTAATAACTAAAATAGGGAAATTATGGTTCCTACTTCCTTATCAGACAGGGTCTTCCCTAGTTTCCTTTTTGTCCAACTAGTAAAATGGCCTGTTATCATAAAGTATCTGAGGCCCTGCCTAGATTGAGCTAAAATTTTAAAATTTTGCCCAAAGTTTCTTCTGCTCAGTTAATTTTTCTAGGTAATTTTTTGAGAGCTCATTCTATGGCATATATGTAGAAAGCTAACATTAAAAAAAAAAAAAGTTAAAAAGAGAAAGCTAACGTTCTCAGGCTTCATGACAACCAGAAAGTTTAAACCACAATACACAGCAAGCATTTCAGTTTAAATCTTTTGCCTTTGTGCTATATTAAAATATGCCTTGAAAACAGGCATAATGCCATGTGGTGAATAACATATGGTACCTGACAGTCCTTATTCGTATGGAAAACATGCTAATGAGGCCTGTCCATACAGAAAGTAAAAGTGAAGTCAGATTTGTTTTTTTCTATATGGATTTATCTGGATTCGGCATCTAAAAATACTGATTTCCATTGTCACGAAGGGAATAATGTGGAAGCTGAACAGAAATGGCTGGTGTGCAAGGTCAGTTACAAAATAATTCACCAGAGGAAGACAGGCGTAACCCATGACGTGGCTGGTCAGAGTCAAGGTAATGTTAAGGGCTAATAAGAGGCATTTAGAGAAGCCCCTGTGCCTTTTCAAAGGAGTCCAAGGCTCAGCTCTACCCAGGCCCACAGAACTCATGCCAACCTATGGAAAACAGACTAAACATCCTCCAGATGTTATTTCCACTCGTGGATTGTGTTTATTTGTCTGTTTTGGGGCTTGTGTTTGTTTTTACTGGCCAGAGCTCTATTAGGCCTAATGCCCCCTCTTTATTTATTTTTTAAAATATATTTTATTGATTTTTTTTTTACAGAGAGGAAGGGAAAGGAATAGAGAGCTAGAAATATCAATGAGAGAGAAGCATCAATCAACTGCCTCCTGCACACTCCCTACTGGGGATGTGCCCGCAACCAAGGTACATGTCCTTGACCAGAATCGAACCAGGACCCTTCAGTCTGTAGGCCGATGCTCTATCCACTGAGCCAAACCGGTTAGGGCAACGCCCCCTCTTTATAACAAACATTTTATAATGCCACCTCTGCTATCCTGAAATAAAATGCATGGGTAATATAATTTACCCAAAACATTTGTAAACCAACATAATGATCTATACTAATTAAAGGGTAATATGCAAATTGGTCATGACATCCTCACAGTAACAACCGAACAGCAGGCTGCATGGGGCGACCAGGTTGGCAGGGGAGTTAGCGAGGAACGACCAAATGACTGACCAGCAGGCTGTGTGGGGTGACCAGGCCGGCAGGGGAGGCAGTTGGGGGCGACCAGGCCAGCAGGGGTCGGGCTGAAACCGGCAGTCAGACATCCCCTGAGGGGTCCCAGATTGGAGAGGGTGTAGGCTTGGCTGAAGGGACCTCCTCCCCCCATGCATGAATTTTGTGCATCGGGCCTCTAGTCTAACTATAAAACAAAGGATAACTAAAACACACTTATAATAAAATAATATATATCAGAATGTAAACTCTTAGGCACTCAGAGGCTCAAACCTATAGGTACTATCACTGTGAATCCAACAACCACAGTTTGATCAGGTACTGGAGATGCACATACCATGGGCACTGTTGGCAGAGCCATGAGTTTTCAAAATAATGAACACTTCTTAGTAATGTTCCCAGCAAACAATGTTTAATCTTCTCTTGGCTCACATAGTAGCTACATTTCTAGAACATTTAGTGAACTTAAAAATATATAGAACTTTATATAAAACTAGGGGCCCAGTGCATGAATTCATGCACTTTGAAAGAAACTGGGCTGCAAGGCTGCTGTGGACACAGGAGCGGGTCTCAGCTCCTCCACACCCCTGCCCGGCCCCTCCCGCCATGGCCCCTGGTCCCCTGTCTGCCAGCAGCCCCACTCCCGCCACCACTGCTCGTACCCACTGACGGCGTGGAGCAATTGGGGCTGGCACCAGCAGCAGGTGTGAGCAGGGCCAGCACTGTCAGCAGATGCGAGTGGAGGCTGCTGCCCTGATAGCCCCTCAGGAGCAGGGGGGGTGGAGAAGCTCTCAGGGGTGATGGTGGCTGGCAGCCGCTTGCACCTCCTGATGGAGCTGAGTGATTGGGGCCAGCGCAGGGCGACACAGCGGGTGGGAGCGCCTGGCGGGACCGCAGTGTGCGGGAGCAAAGAATTTTCAGTAACCACCAGAGGCTCACCCCGATGACAGTGACTGGGGCCCCGCCTGGGTCTGGTGCCCCTGCTCAACTGCTCCACCTCCCACAGCAGCCCACACCACTGCCGCCTGCTGCTGACACTGCCATGTTCTTCATGCACCCCCTGGTGGTCAGCACACATCATAGTGACCGGTTGTTCGGTTGTTCCACTGTTCAGTCTATTTGCATATTAGCCTTTTATTATATAGGAGGATAGAGTTGGGTTCTAGGCACAGATCATTATAAATGAGTTTTATATCTACATGAAAGTCCTGTAGAACATTCAAAAGTCTCATTCAATTCCAGAACAATTTATTTGCTTTATGAATTTGTTTTGTATATTGCAGAACAGCTAGCATTTCTAGTCCCAGCCCACTAAATGCTAGAGCACCCTCCATTCATTTTAAGAAGCCAAAATGAGTCCACACGTTTTGAAAGTCCCCCATGGGTATACAGTATCTCCTCTGTTGAGAACTGCTGGGCTGAAGGATTCAGTAATCAGTTTTCTGACTATGATAGTATCACCGTGAAGCTATCAGTATGTGACATTCTAAACCTTCCTTTGGCTGTTACAATTCTTTCCAGCAGGCTCAGAAACAAAATCTTTCTTAACTTAAGAAAAAGAAAAAAAAAAGCTTATGAGAACGATACAGGAACAGCTCACTGAACTGAAGGATAAGCTAAACAAGTGTATCATTTAGGATTAAGTTCCACTAAACATGATAGAAAACCCATAGCAGTGGCTTAAACAAGATAGACTTTTAATTCTCTCTCACATAAACTGAGCCTGGGGACAAGAAGTCTAGAGTTAACATAGCAGCTCTGCCCCAGGGGCATTCTGCTCATCGCACACACCTTAGGGTGAGGCCCTGGTCCTCAAGGTCCAAATTGGCAGCAGAATGCAGGAAAGGATGAAGAACCAGGAAAATCTCAACTATCTTCTAAGGAAGGTTCTCAGAAGCATCATAAGACAATTCCACTTACACCTCATTCTCCAAAACTTGGTCACATGGCCATGCCTAGATTCAGGAAGGCCGAGAAGATGGTTATTCTGGGTGTTCATGTGACCAGCTGAAAATTCCATTACTAAAGAAGAGGATGATATTGGATGATAACTAATCATCAATGCCTCACTTGGGAAAAGGGAGAACCAGGGCAGCTCTGCAGTCTCAGTTGACAACACAGTTTGTGCATATTCAGTGTTGATAGCATTGGGGGTTCATGACTATGTTGTGCTGCAATCCAGCGGTGCTCTTGGCTGTTTAGCCTTCCTTGGTATAGTTAGCTGAATAATGGCTCCCCAAAGATATCTACATCCTAATTCCTGGAACCGGTGAATATGTTCCCTGACATGGTAAAAGGAACTTTGAAGATGTGATCAAATTAAGCCTCATGAGATGGAGAGATTATCTAGGATTATTGGATATGCTTAAAGTCATCACAAGATTACTTTTAAGAGGGAAGCAGGAGACCAGAGGGAGAGATGTTTTCCATGGCAAAAAGGCAAGGAAATAGATTTTTTCCCTGAAGCTACCAGAAAGAATGGATCTTAACCTTTTGCACTCGGATGTCGAGTGTGACTCGACACAGTTAGGATTAGAATAAAGGAATCGAGAAAAAAGCAAGCGAGTGCAAAGGGTTAATTTTATACTTCTGACAATCAGAACTATAAAAAAATAAATGTGTTTGGTTTTGAATCACTACATTAATGGTAATTTGTTACAGCAGCAGTAGGAAACTAATACACTTGATAACTGATTGTTCTCTGAGCCTGATTCTAAAACATTCTCATAAATTTCATGAACTCCTAATAAATATGGTCTCAGTAAATCTCTTTCCTGTTGAAGCTAATCAGAGTTGGTTTCTATGATGTCCGACAAAGAACCCAGTCTGGTATAATCATAGACAATCCTTCTGGGGGCTACCAATAAGAAAAGTCAGCACCATCAGCAGCCTTTGACTCCTTTACCCTGGAGTCATACTCCCATGAGAACAAAACCAATTTTCCAGATTAGATCACTTGCTTACTCTTGTGGTCAGAGGACTAAGGTCCTATGATTGGCAGCCCCATCAGAACAACAAGGACCAGGGCAGGGGCAGGTCACTCAAAGTAATAAGGCAGGAGCATTGGAGATCTTGCTCCCCGGCATGTTGTCAGTTTGGCTCAAATAAACTCATTTTTTTAAAAAGTAAGAAGGCAAGTGCTTTCATCAGAATAAGTAGAAAAATAATAATGGCCAGTCCAAAACCAACATATCTTTATTAATTTAATATTTCAGAGACTTATCTGTGAGCCGATTGCCAACTTCCAGTTAAATATGGCAGATTACCTCTTTTTTTTCTGAAATTCCACCAAAAAATGATTTAAAGCTTCAGGGCAAATAGGAAATGAATAATGACAGACAAAAACAACAAATTTTTGAAAGCCGGGAAACAGATGGAAGACTGGTAACAGATATTGCTGAGCAAAAAATAAGCTAAAACCTAAGTACCTACAGCTATTCTGAAAAATTTAAGGACTTAGAAGCATGAGTACTTCCTATGCATACAAAGAAGCATTTTGTGCCTCATTATTAAATGTGGATAAACAGAGAATTTGATAAAATTCTGTCTTACAAATACATAACATGTTTGAACAAATAAATTAGTATACCCTACTTACCTCTGGAGAAAATTGTTAGGTTATTAAAAATATAAGTAGATAACCAATAACTATGAGATATTTGAAGCAATTCTCTAATATCAACAACAAATCCTAGAGAAAATAAAGATAATGGAAGGAGCAGAACAAAACTATTGAAACCTGTAATTGATATCATCAGAGAGCAAAAATTTATGTTCATGAGACAAGAAGAGAATGATTGTTTTAAAAAAAATAATCAGAAGAAAACATTTATGGAAATTAAAAATAAGGTCTTGAAACAAACAAAACAATAAATGGGTTAGAAGATAAAGGCAAGGAAATATTCCAGATAATAAAATCAAGAGATAAAAAAGATGGACAATGGGGGTTGGGGGAATAAGAGGCTTAAAGGTTCATTCCAGAATGTCCAACATCTGCCTGATAGGATTTCCTGAAAGAGAATAAACACGGAAAAAAACGCTGCAATGCATACATGCAATTTCAGATCAAAAGGACCCACTAAATACCAGCCAACTGAATAATGAAAGACTTATACCAAAGTCACGGAATAAAAATCTAAGAATCAACTTAAAACTTCTAGGAGATTGCGGAAGGGGTGATCACATAAAAAGGATCAGGAATCAGAACAGACATCAAACTTCTCAATAGCAACAGAGTTCAGAAAACAATAAAGCAATACCTTTCCAGTTCTGAGGGGAAACCATTTTCATCCTAGGATTCTATCCCTATATCCTTATTAAGCAACAATCAACGGTGAAGATAAACACTCAAGGACACCCAGGCACCTTTTCTCAGGAAGTACTGAAGGATGGGTGTCAGCAAAATGAGGGACCTAACCAAAAAGAAGAAAACGTGGAAGCAGGGAAACATGGAATGCCCCACATAAAAATAATAAAGGGTCACTGGTTCTAGGATGACAATCTAGGCAGTAACAAGTCCAGACAGAGCAGGAGTTCAGAGATAACCAATTGATTATCTAAAATGTTAATTGTAGTATTGACAAGCATCTGAAAATCTAATAAAGCATTTGGTTACATTGATAGAAAACTGGTAATATGAGAAGCTAGGCAATTCTTAACTCCAAAGAAAACAAAACATTGTACAAATGAAGGGAAAGTAGCCAGAGTATATACTACCCAGCTTACCAATGACCAATACTTACATAGTAAATACCAAATAGTGGGCTAACGAGAAATTGGAATAGGATTATATTAAGAGGATGAAGGGAAGTATATGTATGTGTGTGGGGAGTTAGTAAAGTTTAAAATTTATAAATCAAGAAATAGCAGTAGCTATAGGCATATTACATCAGGAAAAACTGCCAAAGATTTAAAAGCCTCAGCTGGGGGCAAGGAGGTAGCACTGCCTTTTTCTTTCTTTCTTTTTTTAAATATAAGCTTTGTAGTATTATTTAATATTCTATATACCTTGCTATTTTGATAAATAGTTATAGAACCAACGAGAATAAATTCAGAGATTTTTCACATTTCAGCTTTGTATCATGCATTAAGGCTTACACTCCATTTAGTGCAAATTCTCTTATGAGATCCAGCATCTGCTGAGTGTAGTTAATCATTGCTCCATATGCCTTGTTGCTCCTCAGCAACCGATATTTGAATTTTTAAAGAATTACACACAATGGGGAAAACATTCTCTTCTATATTTGTGTGTGATTATTGAATATCCCAAAACATAAAATAGGATTTTAAAGTATCTGTTTTCCAAATGTTCACTTATTCCCGTGTTTACTATACCACCTCTGCTCGGCACTGAAACCAAGTGAGAAGCCGCCCTCGCTTTGCTCTGCCTTGACCTGGTTCTCACTCAGTCGCCTTGAAGGTTGTGACTTCATTACGTCATTCAGGGCCTTCTCTGCTCTAACTCCAAATTTATATAATTTCCACATGACACCTTAAAAGTTACCAAATATTCAGTGTTGACAACAATATTGAACATATTTTTGCTAACAATAAATTTATGTATTGCAGAAGTTTATAAACTCAGGACCTATGCACAATCTAGAATAAGTACACTTTTGCATAATAAAATACCCTTTCCTGAGAGATGGAACAAAGTCTGTCAGTGACTAAGTGACAGTAAACAGCTATCTTAGAATTGAATTAAATATAGTAGACTCAGTATGCAATTCCTTCTCTTCTTTTTTAAGTATTCATTTCTTTACATTAGCATTTCCTCCTCAAAATGTTTCTAATTGATAAATTCTGCCATGAGAGGGTATTTTATATATCAAAGCTTTCTGAAGAAAAGAGGACATATTCATTAAAATTCAATTCAGTGAAGGCCTGGGGTGGGCCGGAACCTGGAGGAGAGGGCAATGGGGGAAAATGGAGGACATCTTAATACTCTCAACAATAAAGATAAATTAAAAACAAGCACAGTACTTACGTTGAAGATTCACTTTATCAAATTGCTGATTTTAAGAAAGCAGTTGAAAAAAAAAGAAAGCAGTTGAGAAGCAAATAAAATGTTCTCAATCCACGGTTTTTCACTCACAGTTATGACTCGGCCAAAAACAAACTCTGGCACTTGTACAGATTTAGAACTGGAAAACAAATATGAGAATTCTGGCTAGAAAGCAAAATGTGACAACAGTAAGAAAAATTTCATCACCAAGAAAATCCAAGGGTCAGGTTGCATAGTTGTCTCATGAAATCAATTAACCTAGACAATATAGTTTATGGTTCAAGTAGAAATTCATGTCTTTGTGCCAACCCATGAAATAGAGGGAAAAAGACACTAGAAAGCTACTTTTTCTGAATTATTTGGATAACAACTATAATTTCCATTTAATTTTGCTAATTGAACTAATTTTTTAGTGCAGGGAAGGTTTGGGTAAAACATTTTTCATAGACTGCTCCCTTGTATTCCTAACATAAGAATCCACAGGTAATATGGAAGAAAACTGTTCAAGTATAGATGACAGGTGGAAAATAAAATGCCTTCAGGCACAACATGCAATATAACTACTGTTTTCTTTTTTGGGGGGTTCTTGTACTTTATTTATTTTTTATGTTTTTGTTAATCCTCATGTGAGGACATTTTTCCATCGTTTTTTTTTTTTGTATTTTGTTTTTTCTTTTAGAGAGAGAGTGGGAGAGGGAGAGACAGAGAGAAACATCGATGTGAGAGAGACACATTCATTGGTTGCCTTCCTCACCTCAACCAGAGCCAGGGATGGAGCCTGTAACCGAGGCATGTACCCTTTACTGGAATCGAACCCAGGACTCTTCAGTTCGTGGGCCGATGCTCTAGCCAAGTCAGGTAGGGCATACCTACTGTTTTCTTAACAAAAAAAAAAAAGTCTGGATCTGGATAAGCAGAAATGCTTTTTGGGGAAAATAAGTAACTTGAACTGTCCCAGAAAATCCAGAATGTGTCATTGAAAATATACATCATTATAAACACAGGAGAGACACCATTCAATCACAGAATACAACGGGGTTCCATTTTATGCTCATTCAATCATCTAGAATTCAACTGCACATTTCAGCAATTTTTTAAAAAGGAGAAATGGAAATGTAAGTAGTATAGGCAAATGTGCTTTTGTTAAACTCAATGAGCATGTCCCCTTGCTGATGGATACAATCAAACCTACATTGCTCTATTGATGTTGACAAACATGTGGAAAGAATGTATGATTTTATTTATTTATTTATTTATTTATTATTTTTTTTAAAAAATATATTTTATTGATTTTTTACAGAGAGGAAGGGAGAGCGAGAGAGAGTTAGAAACATGGATGAGAGAGAAACATCCATCAGCTGCCTCCGGCACACCCCCCACTGGGAATGTGCCCACAGCCAAGGTACATGCCCCTGACCAGAATCGAACATGGGACCCTTCAGTCCGCAGGCCGATGCTCTATCCACTGAGCCAAACCAGCCAGGGCTGTATGATTTTATTTAAACTGTATCCTTGACCACAGGCAAAGAAGTCAGAAGCGTCACCGGTGTCACCAGGCCACGAGTGGCGATGCCTTATTTGCTGCTTATTAGCTCGACCATGACTGACTCCAACCAGTGGCTTGCCTGGCCCCACTCTGTAATAACACACTAACCCTCTTCAAAGCAGGGCCTCCCCCTGTGGTCAAGCTGATGGAAGAGGGCCAGTTTTTTCACTCTGTTCCCTGCAGAGCCTACCCAACGGATATGTCAGTTATATTAATCCAGAAAGAGCACACATTTTGAAAATAGAGGAATCTGGATTTGGATAATTTACTTAACTTCTCTAGGCTTCAGTGTCTATGTCTATAAAATGAGAGAAATAAAATCTACATTACAGTTGACCCTGGATCAACACAGGGGTTAGGAGCACCAAACCCCCAAGTCCAAAATCCGTATATAACTTTTGACTCCTCAAAAATTTAACTACTGCCCTGGCCGGGTAGCTCAATTGGTTAGAGCATCATCTCAAAATGTCAATGTTTTCAGTCCCATCCCTGGTCAAGCACATACAAGAAGCAACTAGTGAATGCATAAGGAACAAATAGATGTTTGTTTGTTTGTTCGATTGATTATATTTTTATTGATTTCAAAGAGGAAGAGAGAGAGAGATGATGAGAGAAAATCATTGATTGGCTGCCTCCTGCATGCTCCCTACTGGCGATCGAGCCTGAAACCCTGCATTTATCAGATTATCTTTAATACCTGAGTGATGGAGTTAAACTCAAGGTTAAACACTTAGAGAGAGGTGGAAGACCAACTTTCCCTGCATATACAACTGTGGAACTAGCCTTGGTTGGGAGAAAGAACTCACCTCCCACATCTTGGGGGCAATTTTGTCTTCCTACCAATTGAAGAATTTTCTTCCAGAACTGTGCCTCAACTTTTCTGGGGGAGGTTTTTTTTGTATTTGTTCTTTTATCACATTATGGTAGCCAAGTTATTTCCATTAACTAGAATGGTCGTTGCATGTTCAATATACTAACAACTTTTTAAAAAACCCATTTACATTTTAAAAATTTGTTCTCAACTTCAGAAATATTTTTAAAAGAACAAGTACTGCCAAAGACTAGTTTTAATTATAGTAATAAGCAAGGAACTAATAGGGGGTATTCAGTCAAAATGTAAGAAAATGCTTCTTCTCCACCTCACTTCTACATTTTATTCCTCAGCCCCAAACATATTCTACTACAATACCATCGATTTATTCATGACAAGGTGATAATTAGTATGTAGAACTAGCAAAATAGGTCTGGTGATTTTTGTTTGATATGCAGTTTCTTTGGTTGGGAATATTGCATTAAATAACAGTATGGCAAATAAAATGACTTGGCAAGCCCACACAGTGAGGGAAGTATTTTCAGTAGCAAGTTGCCTTTATATGGGCATATTTGTACATTCTAAAATAATATCTCTATTATCTTGGTTAGGGTTCATCTCTTTTAAATCTATAAGAAATATGAGATGTCTGAGTGTGTGTGATGATTCACAAATTTGAAATAACATCTACTCTACTTCAGTTCTGGCACAAAATGTGTCAGTGAGGCCTGAAATTAAGAAAATTATCTTGCATCCAGCCAGTGTGGCTCCGTGGTTGAGCATCGACCTATGAACCAGGAGGTCACGGTTCTATTTCCGGTCAGGTCACATACCTGGGCAGGCTCAATCCCCAATGTGGGGCGTGCAGAAGGCAGCTGTTCAGTGATTCTCTCTCATCATTGATGTTTCTCTCTCTCTCCCTCTCTTTTCCTCTCTAAAATAAATAAAAATATATTTTTTAAAAAAAGAAAATTATCTTGGTCCATCTTGCCACAAGAATGGTGACATCAATATACACAGCCAGAGTAGAAATGTCTTGGCAAAAATGAGTTCAGAAAACAGTTCTACGCCAGCACTAGCTGTGCCGTGTCACCTAGATCTTTGTCATTGATAATAACACTAGTAACATCTACTGAATCCTGCTCTATTCTTTCAATCTTTGCACAGTCCTGTGACATGGGTACTACCATAGTACCTATTTTTAAAAAAATATTTTTTTATTGATTTCAGAGAGGAAAGGAGAGGGAGAGAGAGATAAAAACATCAATGATGAGAATCGTTGATTGGCTGCCTCTTGCATGCCCCATATTGGGGGTGGAGCCCACAACCCAGGCATGTGCCCTGACCAGGAATCAAACTGTGACCTCCTGGTTCACAGGTCGACGCTCAACCACTGAGCCATACCGGCCAAGCCATAGTACCTATTTTACAGATGAAGAGAGGTTAAATACATCCCTAAGATTATACAGCTAGCCAGTGGTAGAGCTGGGATTGAATCCAAGTCTCTCAGATGTTCACTCTCCTGACCAGGACTGGCTACGTAATTTGAAGGGCCCATTGCAAAATAAAAATGTGAGAGCCCTTGTTCAAGAATTTTTAATAATTTCAAGATGGTGACAGCAGGGTATATGACCAAGCGTGGAGTCCTTCTAAGCACAGGGCCCTGATCACCCGGGTTGTACACTCATGAAGCTGGCTGTGCTCAGAGCTGTATCACTTCCCTCCATCACGACTCAACCTAATTCAGCAAATACATTGTCCAAGCCACAACTCCACTCTAAGAGGTCCCACGAGAGACTCCCATTCTGCCTGGACACAAACAACATTTATTACTCAGTCAATCTTTTTGCTTGCTGAGATTTCATATAATGTTCAATAGCAAAAAAATACCCATAATGTTATGTTTTGAATATCAAGCCTTCTCTTTGGTTGATCCCTAAGACCTCCCTTTTAATTAGTCTGTTTCCTCTTTTAAAAAAAACCAACAACAACAACAAAAAACAAAAATCCTGTAGCCATTTTCCACTGTGATTTTAAGCACAGAATATCACAGCCATGCATTGCTCCTTCCTGCTGTGACTGTTTGCAGGTGCTTCATCCTAATGATGGGAAAAGGCCTCAAAGTCTTGTAATTGTAGGGCCCTGATTAATGAACTCTGCCTCTCAGGATCTTCTTTTGAAGATCTTTCCAAACCTTTCATTTGGCACCTTCATTCAAGTGGAATGTCTGAAGCTTGGTGGATGGCGTGTGTTAGTGTAAACCTTTTACTGTCCAGCACATGCCCTGAGAACAAAGGGAGTTTGTTTGCAGAGGGTGCAGAGTAATTGGGACATGAAGTGTACATTTCTAGGGACAGGATGGGGCTGAGTGTGTATATCTGTGGAGGAACCAGGGGGCGAGGGGGAGGTGATGGAGGTGGAAGACAAAAGACAGAGAAAGCATGATCTCTGCCCCTGGTGGGGACTGCTATGGAATTGGATGCCTAGCCCTAGACTCTCCCATCCTCACAGCCTTTTTACTGTGATTTCCTTTTCCACAAGAAATGTTGGCTATTCCTATACTTAATTTCTTCCTAATATGGATCAAGGAGGCAGAAATCACAGGCAACTGCCACCTGAGACTTCACACTTTAGGACTTAAATGTGGACTCCTGGGATTGCTGCCTCCCTACCTTGTATGGATAAGGTTGGATGAGATAATAAAAATGTGTAAACTTGCCATAAAAAGAATAAGGCACAAGCAAGTATCTAGAACAGTAGTTTTCAATCGTATCAGACCCACTGTCCCCTTTTTTGTAATGAAACATCCCCTTCACTGTCCTGAAATGAAAGTCATATATGATATAATCTACCCACAGACACACAAAAGTTTAACTAACATAAGGCTCTAAGTGTAATATAAAGGAGAAATAAAATTAGAGTTAAGGTTTATGTTCAAATAATTATAAATAGGTTTTTCACCCACATCAGTGCCCTGAAGGATATTTGAAAGTTGGACAGGGCCTGGTCAGCATGGCTCAGTGCTTGAGTGTCGACCTATGAACAAGAAGGTCATGGTTCAATTTCCGGTCAGGGTACATGCCCAGGTTGTGGGCTCAATCCCCAGTGTGGGGTGTGCAGGAGGCAGCCGATCGATGAGTCTCTCAAAATACTAGTATGTTTTTTAAAAAGAAAAAAAGAAAGCCTTAGCTGGTTTGGCTCAGTGGATATAGCATCAGCCTAAGGACTGAAGGGTCCCAGGTTCGATTCCGGTCAAGGGCATATGCCCAGGTTGCAGGCTCGATCCTCAGTAGAGGGCATGCAGGAGGCAGCCGATCAATGATTCTCTCTCATCATTGATGTTTCTTCCTCTCCCTCCCTCTCCCTCTCCCTTCCTCTCTGAAATCAATAAAAAAAAAAAAACATTTAAAAAGAAAAAAGCAAGTTGGGCAGGACAATTTCTTTGTTCTATGGAATTGTTTCACACATCTGTCAATCCTGACCCCCACCCACCAGTTGGTATGCCTTCAATTATTGTGATAACCAAAAATGCTCCCACAACCCACAGAACACATCCTAAAAGGTGATACTGCCCCTGTTGAAAACCACTGTGTACCTTGGTTGGGATTTCCACGTATCAGCACAAGATACACTTGTCATACTCCCCGGTGAAGAGCTCCAGGGCCTGGCAAGCCTGAAGTCAACAAGCGTGCCTTTTCTATTTGTATACAACTATATTTAGGCCACTAGTTTTAAAATAGTACACACTTACACACCCCTTATTCATCTAGGTCTCTAACCACGTAGAGTGATGAGGCCTTGGTCAGGGAGTGGCCCTGCTATGCATGTACTGATAGTTATGTAGAGTGAAGTAGAAGCATTTATTTTGTGCCATATTTAAAACGTAGGAAGGTGGAAATGATGGGTGTGTCAATGTGGTGAGTTGCTAAGAAGGGCTAGTTGGCTTTGCACGTTGTTTCCTGGTTCTGGCTGACCCTCAATTAGAGGAGACTCTGAATTGTAAACATTTTTTCCCTGGCCAAGGACAGGCACTAGTATTTGCTTCTTTTTCTGCCTGCTGAATTCAAAATTGAGGCCAAACAGGGACCCAAAGGGAATAAGTCCCCTTACCAATATGCCCTTGACATACATCCCTAGTTAGGATCAATTGAAATATTTACCAGACACTTATAAAGATACTGAGTTCTGGCCAAAAAGTATGTTGTGGAAACTTCTGTAAGTCACCCACCAGCATTTACCAAGAGGTCAGTGTTTTGCTGCCAGAATAAGCTAATATTTGAATGGAAGATGAGTTTTAAACAATCTAAGAGAATACTTAAAAAGCAACATCCCTCTACACCATGACCTATAATATTACATTTGCCCCTTTTCATCCAAGAGTACATTTGCTAGCTTAACCCCAAGTATGGTTTCTGGGTGGTAGCCCATCCTGTATAATAAAAGCCTAATATGCCAATCGACCGAATGGCAGAACGACTGGTGGAATGACCGGTCACTATGATGCGCACTGACCACCAGGGGGCAGATGCGCAACGCAGGAGCTGCCCCCAGCCTGCAGGTCCAGGCCAGCCAAGGCAAGTGCCAGCAGGGCCTCCCTCCCCACCCCCCACCCCCCCCCATCGCCCTGCCGGTCGCCCCACAGAGGGAGGTGACTGGCGGTGGTGGCTGGGGGTGGGGCCCGCGAGCGGGCAGCACCAGGCTGGCCAAGGTAGGTAACCAGCGCCCCCCTCATCACCCCACTGGTTGCCCCACAGATCAGCCCTGATCACCGGCCAGGCCTAGGGACCCTAAGAATTTTGTGCACTGGGCCTCTAGTTAAGAATAAAGTGGATTTCAAGTCTACATGTGTTTCAGGAAACCCTGATGACAGCTACGTGGCTCCGCTTCTTTGCCCTGAGAGGCTAATTAAAGCTCAATCGTGAGATTCCAGCAAAGCAGGTTTTAAGAAGCCTATGTGATCAATTGCTATTCTTTTTTTTTTAAATATTTTATTGATTTTTTACAGAGAGTAAGGGAGAGGGATAGAGAGAGAGAAACATCGATCAGCTGCCTCCTGCACACCCCCCACTGGGGATGTGCCCACAACCAAAGTACATGCCCTTGACCGGAATCAAACCTGGGACCTTTCAGTCCGCAGGCCGACGCTCTATCCACTGAGCCAAACCGGTTTCGGCCAATTGCTATTCTTATTGTGTTCATGCAAACAATCAGGCCAAATTGAAACTAGACTTAATACAGTAAATAAATTGGTCTTAATTTGACTCTTTAATAAAAATGAAGGTAATTTTAGAGGGAAAAATTGTGTTTCAATAGACTCTATAATACACAATTGTGAATACTGGATTCTAACTCAAGTAATTGTCTTCAAAGTTTTCTTGTTGTTCTAGCTTTTGCCCCAATAACTCTGTCTGCCTCCACCAGGTTACAAGCTGTACTAGTTCTCAGGGAATACCACCTCTAGACACCATTGCCACCTCCTTCTGTGACCAGGCCTCACTGTCTCTCTGACAGAGAGCAAATGCAGTCCAGCAGGATGAGACTTTCATCTGAAACTAATCTCATAGATATGAGATGATAGAAATAGCAGTGGGGAATGCTAGGGGCAGAAATAGAATATTGGGGACTAGCTATGGTTATAAGAAATATTAATCATGCTCTGTTAACCGTGATTGCTTTGTTCAGATTAAAGAAAGCACATTCTAACCTAGCTGGGAGTTGTACACCCCTGAGACCTGGGAGTCAACCCTGCCCCCGGGAGTCAACCTTGGACCTGGGAGTCAACCTTGAATGTGGTCCATTCTCATTCAAGAACTGCTAATTGATCAAATAAGATGAAGTTTGAGTCTTGGCCATTGAATACAGCCTGCATTGCCTATTCCCCATGCCTGTAATACCCATTTTGCTTGCCCATTCATATTCCTTTGGCCTACTTCCCCGTTTTTGCCCCACCCAATGTAAGCAGCTGGCTTATGAGGGGGGTGCAGAGAAAATTTTCATGGATGACCTACTTCTCTCCCACACTACTGGCATTACTGCAATAAACGTTCATATATGATTTTTTAAAAAAATAATAAAGTGGATTTGAATCAATGGATGGGAAAGAAAAATTTATTCCAAATGGATGTATTCATTTGATTTCTTTACTCAGCTTAAATCCACTTTTATTACATTGCATGTGCCCTCAGCACCCTGATCCCTATGACACTTTGAGATAGTCACTTGATCATGCTGAGAGATAGCACTTTAAATTATGATAATAAACCTCAAGTAGGCCTTAATGCTGCTGGCAATCGTATTCTATTTCCCTGGTCCTTTTATTCCCCCACTCTCCCAGGTGACATTTCATGCTTCTTCTCTGTGCACAAATTCAAATGCCCCCTCACCACCCATTGTCATTCTCTGTTGATGGCCTTGCTTCCTATTTCACTGAGGAAATAGAAGGAATCACAAGACAGCTCCTACAAATACACACCCCTGCATTAAGGCCCCTGTCCTGGACTTTTCCTACATGGCCAAAGATGAACTCTATGCTCTTAGAAAAGGCCACTTGCTCTACTTGTAGACCAGCTTCCACTTATTCCGACCCACTCAAGGACATCACTTTAGTAAATCTCCTCTCAATTCTTTCCTTTTCACTGGAACTTTTCCATCAATCTAGAGACATCATTTCTCCCACCTTTGAAAAACCCTCTCTTGACCCCACTTCCTCCTCCAGCTACTACCTTCATTTCCCTCCTTTTTTGGGATTATCTATATTCATCATCTCTAATATCTCCCTTCCCATTCTCTCTTAAACCTTAAATAATCAGGTATTTACCAATCTATTCCAATTAAATTGCCCTTATCAAGGTTACCTCGACCTCCCTATTGCTATATTCAATGGCCAAGATTCAAGCTTCATCTTATTACATCAATTAGCAGACTGTGATCACTCTTTCCTCCTCGAACCACTTTTCCACTTGGCTTTCAGGAGCAGACTTACCTGGTCTTCATCTTACCTCTGTGGTAGCTCCTTCTCAGTCTCTTTTGTTGGCTCTCTTCATTTCTCTGCCCTCCCAAACTTGGAGTATTCCGATTCTGTCCTTGGACCCCTTCTCTTTTCTCTTCACTCGCTTTTTTGGTGATTTCATCTAGCCTACTGGCTTTAAATACCATCTAGTATATGCTGTGTCCAGCCTGCATTTCACGCCTGAACTCCAATATCCAGCTGACTCCTCAATATCTTCACTTGAATGACTAGTAGACACCTCAAATTTAACAAGTCTAAAACTGAGCTGAATCCCCTGGCTATGGGCAAGGAGACACCTGATTGGTGGTGTTGCTCTTATATCAATCAGGGGCAAAGCAGATGTACAGTCCTTAGTTCATCCTAGCTTGATGCCTCTGTCAGTGGCCAGAGCTGTTTCCTGCCTGAGGCACATAAAATTATAATTCCTAGGTCTTGGAGGGAAAAAGATCAGAAACAGTGGTCTCAAAATAGATTATTAATATTAACTGAGGCCTAGGAAGGGATGTAGTTTTAAAATGTTTGTGTAGATGTTGTGATTACTCTAGTAACTTCTAGATAACAGTAAGTAAGTAGTTCTAGTACAACTCTATTAAGAGTGAACATGTCACCTAACAGTTTTTGTGGCAGTTGTGCAATAGGACATGGATATATGTCATTCTGCACATATAACTGGATGCTATGAGAAAAATAAGTGGGTCACTATTGGCTTTCAGAAAGTTGGGTGGGGGTCTAGTATGGTAATATTGGAATTATTACAGAGGGCAATTACTGTGAATCATGTATTCTCAGGAGCCGGAATGTGTTCGAATCCTGAGTCTCTGCCATTTAACTCCCAGTGTAGTCTTAGATGCATTTAACCTGTCTGTTTCTTGCCTGAAAAGTGAGTTTTAATGATAGTGCATATGAGTTGTTGGAAAAAAATAAAACATGAGAAGCACTTAAAATGGGTCCTGGCACAGTTTAAACTAATCCTATATAATAAAAGCCTAATATGCAAATTGTCCCCTTGGGCGGTCATTCCACCAGGAGTTCGACTGCTTGCTATGACGTGTGCTGATCACCCGTGGGCGGCGTGGAACATGGTGGGTGTTGGCAACACTGCTGGCCCCCATGGGTCCCAATGAGAGCAGACCGCGGCAGGATGGTAGAGCAGGTGAATGGGCGGCACCAGGCCAAGGCGGGTGTGAACGGGGCCTGATCACCCAGCCGATCAACCCGCAGAAGGCGACCAGTAGCAGTGGTGGGGGGCAGGGCCACTGCCCCACTCCTAGGTGCTGAGGGAGCTGGGCAGGGGGCCCGCCAGATCCATCACCCTGCAGGCGGGATGGTGGAGCAGGTGAGGGGGCGGTGCCAGGCCAAGGCAGGGTGCCAGGCGGGGCTGCGGGGCTTCAAGGCTGGGAGCGTGAGCTGGGGCCCGATCCCCGCAGGCCACCCCACCTGTGATGAATTTGTGCAATGGGCCTCTAGTAATATATATGAGCATTTACCTTTTTCTGGGTTTAGAAAAACAAACAAACAAATAAATAAATAACTGAGCTGATCTCCTCTTGCTGCTTCCCTCCCACCAAACTCTGTTTCTCTTCCACTCTTCCTCAGGTACTCAGGACAAAACCTTGAAGTTATCCTTGATGCCTCTCTTTCTCTCACACTTCAGATCTGATCTCCCGGCTTAACTTTAGCATATATCCAGAACGTGACCGCTTCTCACTCCTTCCAATTCTACCACTGCTATCTCTCACCTAAGCTAGTGCAGGAGCCTCCAAACTAGTCTCCCAGCTTCCACTTTTGACACATCCAGATTCTTCTCAACACAGAAGCCAGAGTGATATTCTTAAAATACAAACAGAGAGAGTCGCTCTTCTGCTAAAGAACCCTCCAATGATATTTTTAGTAAAAGGTCACCTCCTTAAATGCCTTTAAAGCCATGCATGCTCTGCTCCCTGCCCATTCTCTCTCCAGCTTCACCCCTTGCTTCTTTCTTCCTTGCCTGTTCCATCCCAGCAGCACACGCCTCACCCTTTGCTGTTCCTTGAACCTTCCATGCGCCTTTGTATTCACTGTTCCGGGGATGTTCTTCCCTCCGACACAACTCACTCACCTCCTTCCCTCAGGTGTCACCTTCTCAGGGAGCCCTTCCCTGTTTGCCCATCTGTGATTGTTCATTTCATGTACCAACCTGAGTGGGCCATGGGGTGCCCAGACATTTGGTCAAACATTATTCTGGGTGTGTCTGTGAGGATCTCATTCTGGATGAGACAAACCGTTGAATGGGTAGATTGTTCTCCCAAATGTCAGTGGGCCTCATCCTAACATTTGAAGGCCTAACTAGAACAAAAAAGCTGGAGTAAGAGGGAACTTCACCTGCCTGACTGCTGGAGCCCTTGGACTGGAACTTACATTATCAGCTCTCCTGGTTCTAAGGCTTTCAGACTCAGACTCAAACTCTACTACTGGCTCCCCGGGGTCTTTAGTTTGCAGACTGCAGATCTTGGGGCTGCTTAGCTTCTACAATCATATGAGCTAACTTCCATTTCTTATCATATATATTCAATTTCTTATTATGTATGTTATACATGTATATATTATATATTTATATATAAAATTATATACATATAAGCCTATTGGTTCTTTTTCTCTGGAGAACCCTGAATGATACATCAAAATTGTAACTCCTAAGTAACCCCATTTTCTCCTCCCTGCTTTATTTTTTTTCCGTAGAATTTATTGCCATCTATCAGAACATACATTTATTTTACTTTTTTTGTTTGCCTTTATCTGCCAATCAGACTGTCAGTTTCTCAAGAGAAGGATTTTGTCAGCTTTAGTCATTGTTAATGTCCTAGCACCTAGAAGAGTACCTGACATATATGAAGTACTGGATAAATATTTATTAAATGAATGGCTGCCTACTATATGCAAAGCATCAGCTTTAGGTGCCAGTAGAACTTCTGGTTCCTCATTTATACGATCGGGATAATAATACACTTCATTGGACTGTTATGGGGATTAAATGACTGAAGATTTACATATTGCTTGGAATAGTGCCTAGTATAGTACTGTAGTAAGTGCTATATTAAGTAAACAAATTTTCATACATGCCTTTAAGAGGTTCACATATAGTGGAGAGGAAACATATCTGCAAAAAAGTATAGAGTGTGCAGTGATAGCACAGAAGATGGGAAGGGTCCATTTTCCCTTAGGGTCAAGGAAGCCTTCCCAGAGAAGGTGATATTTAATATAAATCTTGGAGAATGAAGAAGTATTTACTAGGAAAACAAGAAGGGCATTCTAAGCTGAGGACACAGAAGAAATGCTTGAATCAGGAGATTCAGAGGTACAAATAAAACTGTCCTCCCACCTTCCAGAAAGTGATGATCAAGAGTTGTCTCAATATATCCAGCTTATTTTTACTACTTTATGCTTTAATTTCTTTATTATGTAGGGGAAGGCATTGGTAACACTGAATATTCAATTGTGGTATTTTTATTATGTAGGAGAGAAAGTTTTAGCAATTGATACACCTTGGGGAAATATTTCTCCCACTCTGTTTGATGCAGTTGGTGAAAAGAATCTGCTAGCATTAACTCACCTTAATATTCTTGAAAGAATCTTCAAGTTTCTTATAGTTCACTGATATTTCTAACATCTTATCTGCTGACATGGTTATTGATAACCCTTTTGCTTAAAAGTGTTACATTAGAATTCATTTGTTTAGGAAAAGCACACTGATTTCAACTTTACCATATGCTTTATTCATTTAATTCATTAGTTAACTAAAAACAGATCTTATTTATTGTTACAATGCTAAAATTATTATCACTAATTATTTTAAAAATAAACATCCCTGCCGAAACCGGTTTGGCTCAGTGGATAGAGCGTCGGTCTACGGACTGAAAGGTCCCAGGTTCGATTCCCGTCAAAGGCATGTACATTGGTTGCGGGCACATCCCCGGTGGGGGGTGTGCAGGAGGCAGCTGGTCGATGTTTCTCTCTCATCGATGTTTCTAGCTCTCTATCCCTCTCCCTTCCTCTCTGTGGAAAATCAATAAAATATATTTTAAAAAATAAAAAATAAAAAAAAATAAACATCCCTAATGTCCATTTAAATGTTTTCCAAAAGACTTTTTTTTTCTATTAAAAAAATATTATACAGGGACAACATTATTTTACACACCTTTGACTAAGTCCTTTTTTTTTTTAAATATATTTTATTGATTTTTTACAGAGAGGAAGAGAGAGGGATAGAGAGTTAGAAACATCGATGAGAGAGAAACATCGATCAGCTGCCTCTTGCACACCCCCTACTGGGGATGTGCCCGCAACCAAGGTACATGCCCTTGACTGGAATCGAACCTGGGACCCTTGAGTCCGCAGGCCAACGCTCTATCCACTGAGCCAAACCGGTTTCGGCTGACTAAGTCCTTTTAAATGAACAACTCAGAAATCAGTGAAAATGCCACTTTATTCGCTTACAATGAGAAGTTGAATTCTCACAGGGACCAGAATACTCCCATTGGCATAATTCATGCATTTTCTCCTTGAAGTCAAGGCAAACAGAGGCAAATTAATACTCAGAAAGTACTTCACTGATTTTCCATGAGAAATCCCTGTCATGGGAACAGAAACCTCAATTTCTGTATGACTTGCTTAACTGGGAGTCAAATCGTAATCAGAATGTTGGTAAGTAATAAGAATAAAGATCGGTCATCAAACATGGAACTGGACCAAAAGACTCTATGGCAGGCAGAATACAGGCCTCCAAAGATGTCCACACCCTAATGCTCAGAAACTGTGAATATGTTACCTTACATGACAAAAGGGACTTTGCAGGTGTGATCACATTGAGGATCTTGAGATGAGAACATTATCCTGGACTACTGAGGTGGGCCCAATATAATCGTAAGCATCCTTATAAGAGAGAGGAAAGAAGGTCACGGGAGGTAGGAATGTACGCGATGGCAAAAAGCAAGAGAATGGAGTGACACCAGGAGGGGGCTATGAGCCAAAGAATACAGGAAGCCACTGGAAGCTGAAAAGTCAAGGAAATGTATTTCCCCTGAAGCCTCCAGAAGGAATACAACACTGCTGACACCTTGATTTTAGCTCGTAAGACTCCTGACCTTCAGAACTATCCTCTCTAATAAAATGGTAATATGCAAATTAACTATCACTCCGCTACACAAGCCACGCCCACCAGCCAAGCCACGCCCACCAGCCAATCAGGGCGAGTATGCAAATTAACCCCAATCCAAGATGGCTACAGCCACAGAGAGCAAGGTTTCCCAGGTAACAGAGGAAGCCAAGCTTTCCATAGCCTTTGCAGGCCTAAGCCTCCACTCAAGCTACAAAGTTTCAATTATAGAAGGTAAACAAATTCAAACAAATGGCGGCAGAATGGAGCTTGAGAGCAGGCCAGGGTTGCCGGAGGCAACAGGGGAAGCAAAGCTTTCGGCACACCCTGGCCGGGCCCACCCGCTTAAGGCTACAAAGTTTCAATTGTAGAAGGTGAATTAACTGCCACAGAAATGGCTGCCGCCCGGAGGGAACAGCAGGCTTGGCTCCGCTCCAGGCTACAAAGTTTCAATTGTAGAAGGAAAATAAATTCCAGGTACCAGGGCCTCCACTTGGGTTGCCAGGGGGCGTGGCCGGCCTGCAAACCACCACAGGCCCCTCGCTCAGGCCGCCCCACGCCCCAAGGGAACCCCACCCTGATCCGGGACACCCTTCAGGGCAAACCAGCTGGCCCCCACCCCTGCACCAGGCCTCTATCCTATCTAATAAAAGAGTGTTATGCAGATTGATCATCACTGCAACACACAATATAGCTGCCCCCATGTGGTCAAAGATCCTGCCCGCATGTGGACACAAGATGGCCACCACAAGATGGCCAGCAGGAGAGGGCAGTTGGGAGGCACCAAGCCTGCAAGGGAGGGCAGTTGTGAGGGACCAGGCCTGAAAGGGAGGGCAGTTGGAGGTAATCAACCCTGCAGGAGAGGGCAATTAGGGGTGACCAGGCTGGCAGAGGAAGAAAGTTGGGGGCAAACAGGCTGGCAGGGGGCAGTTAAGCATCAACCAGGCTGGCAGCGGAGTGGTTAGGGGGTGATCAGGCTGGCAGGCAGAAGCGGTTAGGGGCAATCAGGAAGGCAGGCAGGCAACCAGTTGGGAGCCAGCAGTCCTGGATTGTGAGAGGGATGTCCGACTGCCCGTTTAGGCCCAATCCTGGTGGGATCGGGCCTAAACGGGCAGTCGGACATCCTTCCAGGAGTCCCAGATTGGAGAGGGTACAGGCTGGGCTGAGGGACAACCCCCCGCCGTGCACGAATTTCGTGCACCGGGCTTCTAGTAGTAGAATAAATGTGTATTATTTTAAGCCATTATGTTATGGCAATTCATTATAGCACAAAAACAAAACAAAAACCCTAATACTGACTCAGGCATTTTAGGATTAGATTCAGCAGTGAGTTAGTATTCAAGTCAGCGATGACAGGTGAAACCCCCTAAATGTCAGTAGCTTGAACAAGATATATGTGAACAAGTTACAATCTCTCAGAAAAACAAAATCCATATTAAACAATCCAAGACTGATCTAGCAGATTCAGCATTGCCAGGTACCCAGGCTCCCTCTATCAAATTGCTCTGTCATCCTTAACACATGGTTTCAACACCATAATTCAAGATAGCTGCTTAATCTCCAGCCATCACATATACATTCTAACCAGAAGGAAGAAGGAAAAAGATAAAAGTAAGCATGCTCTTTCTTTATAAGGAAACTTATTGAAAGTAGCAAATAGCATGTTAGTTTGCATCTCATAGACAATCCTGTAGCCACACCTAGTTTCAAAGGAAGCTGGGAAATATAATCCTTATTCTGGGTGACTTCCGATAGCCAGTGAAAAATAAACAGTCCTATTTACAAGGAAAAAGAAGAGGAGAAATAACAGGTACTGCTTATAATACCTATCACAGCATCAATCTCACTTGAGATTACATTACAAAGAATCAAAATCCTCAACAATCCTTTAGCTACCACCCCTGCATCCATCTCCACCAGAACCAGAAATAGGCAAGCTAAAACTTGCTTTCCTCTACTCTGAGTTTAGATGGGTACTGCTTCTTTGGTCTACATGTCTTTTTTATCTAGGAAAATCTAATCAATTCTTTTTTAACTGATATCTTTAGGACAGGGGTCCTCAAGCTTTTTAAACAGGGGTCCAGTTCAATGTCCCTCAGACTGTTGGAGGGTCGGACTATAGTTTTAAAAAAAACTATGAACAAATTCCTATGCACACTGCACATATCTTATTTTGAAGTAAAAAAACAAAATAGCAAAACACCCGCATGTGGCCCACGGGCCGTAGTTTGAAGACGCCTGCTTTAGAAATATTAATATATATTCAATCAGGTTATTGACATTTTAGCTGGCCCAAGTCAGTCTATCTCTCTTTCAGGTAATTGCAGTTTATTCTCAAAGAGCAGCCTTATTTCCTCATTCACAAGTCCTTGGAAGGTATTTCTCGATGGCCCTACAAATTATAAAGGGGAAATGTCTGCCAAAGGGTTAAAGCCTGGTGCCAACAGATAAGTTGCACTCTTTTCTATGGTCATTAATCATGGTCAGCCATTCCAATTGTGGACAAAAAGGGGCCACCTGCTAACCTGACTAGCTCAGGCAAGGCCTGCATGGAGGTCTAGCAAACTCAGAGACCTAAGCAACCATAAAGGATGGTCTGAAACTTTTAAAAAAATGTTTAAATATATTTTTATTGATTTCAGAGAGGAAGGGAGAGGGAGAGAGAGATAGAAACATCAAGAATGAGAGCGAATCATCGATGGGCTATATCCTGCATGCCCCCTACTGGGGATGGAGCCTGCAACCTGGGCATGGGAATGGAACCATGACCTCCTGATTTGTAGGTCAACACTCAACCACTGAGCACACTGGCCAGACTAAAATTTTTTAACCAAAAGCATTTTATGGTGGGTATTCATGTTCTAGGTTGGTATCTTCCCTGACAAAGGTCAATCTTTGCCTTAACTGCGCCTGTGTATTATCTTTTTGCATCTATGATAACATATCGTTGGAATGTCAAGGTAATTTTCCTTTGCTGGACCCCTCAAAGCACAGACACTGCTCTGAGAAGACTACAAATCCCCTCGTTGTTACCGAGTTAATTGTTAACTGTTAACTATCGTGCAGCTACCTAAGTAAAAGAAGTATGTGTCTATCATTTTACTTTTTATCCAATCCCAGAGGTTTCCCCACTTTGCTTTCTCCCACCTCCCTAATCTATTACCAATGTAGTTCATGTAACCCAATTATGTCTCCTCCTTTGATTGCAATGTATAAAACAATGTGCAAAACTGACATTCTCCGGAGCATTATCTCAATTTGTTGAGATTCTGCTTCCCAGCAATTGTTGACAGTTTGGCTCAAATAAACTCACAAAAATTCTTCACAGGTTTGAATGTTCCTTACATTGACATAATCATAGAACTGTCTGAAATGCTGCCCCAAATGGAGCAAAATGTGATCATATAGATGGCTGAGTATAACTCGAATACCTCTACTTGAAAGACAATTTCAGGCCCAGCTGGCATGGTTCGGTGGTTGAGCCAGGAGGTCATGGTTGGATTTCGAGTCAGGGCTCGATCCCCAGTGTGGGGCATACAGGAGGCAGCTGATCAATGATTCTTTATCACCATTGATGTTTCTATCTCCCTCTCCCTCTCCTTCTCCCTTCCTCTCCGAAATCAATAGTAAAAATATATTTTAAAAAAAGAAAAGAAAGACAATTTCAGTGTTGGCCTAACAAGTAGGTGAAGTGAATATCTATGTTCATGAAATTACAACCTGGTAGGTATAATTAATATTCTCACTTTTCTGATGAAGAAACTGAGGCCTAGAGAAATAAAGCAATTTGTCTAGAATTAGGGTTATTAAATGTCAGAATGAGAATTAAAACCTCTTAACCAGAGTCTGGGCTCTTAACTATTATATAATTGACTAGAGGCCCGGAGCGCGAAATCACGCAAGACCCAGAGTCCCTCCTGCCACCTCCACAGGACCCATCAATGCACCTCCTGGTGACCAGTCATTTGGTCATTCCGGCATTATGGCCACTGGCTTTTTATAATATAGATATTATTTGACAAATATGGAGGATGTTTCTACTCTAAAATATTGGCCCAATATTTTTCAAAATGCCTGAAATTTCAAACATTCTTTTGGTCTGAAAAGCAAATATATTGCCTTGGCCAGTTAGTTCAGTTGGTTAAAGCATCATCCCAACATGGCAAGGTTGTGGGTTTGATTCCCCAGTCAGGGCACATACCAGAAGCAACCAATGAATGCATAAATAAGTGGAACAACAAATCGATGTCTCTCTCTCTCCCTAAAATCAATCAATAAAATTTTTTTAAAAAAAGCAAATATATGGGTAAAGTAGTTAACTCTTTAGAGAACCCAGGAGGGAAAATCATCATGTTCTTTCTATCTACATGACCAATACTTTATATTTCAGGCCACCCTGCAATACCCATCCGGGGTAGGAAGTTAGACAGACATAGGCAGAGCAAAGATGGTGAGCCAGGTACTGAAAGTCACCAGGGCAGACAGCCGTGGGTGCCTAGCAAGGGGCAAAATTGGGAAAACAAGGACCTCCCCACAGGGTGACCTTTTCTCCCCTAGCATATGGCTAGTCATGCGGTTTACACCTCCTGACCTTTCAGGTCGCTGGTTGTGCAGTTCGGACCATCCCCTGGCCTTTCATGTCGTTGGTCAAACAGTTGGGACTTCTAAAGTTTTTGTACTCAGGACTCTTCCTCACTTCGCCAGCTAATATTCTCACTGATCAGCTTGACTTGGGCTTTAATCTTCATAAACTACCTGAATACCCAATACACACAGTGGTCCCTTACTGGTCTTTGTAGAAGCCACTTTTCCTGCCTGGCATTCTTCCTTATCCTTCCTCCCACTTTATCTGGCTAATACCTTCTCATTCAAGTCTCTGCTTAGAAGTAATTTCCTCCAGAAGGCCTTTTCTTTTTCTTTCTTTCTTCCTTCCTTTCTCTCTCTCTCTTTTTCTTTTTGTTTTGTTTTAAATGTATTTTTATTGATTTCAGAGAGGAAGGGAGAGGGAGAGAGGAACTCTCTCTGAAAATCAATGAAAAAATTATCCTTGGAAAGCTACTGAATATTCTATTGAGATCTTCTGGGACCTCCCCTAAAATCTCCTTAGAGTGGAGGACCCAGTGCATCTGGGAGCACATCCACGCCGTCCAGGCAGGTTACCATTAGCTTCCTCACTCTCAAGTTCCAAGGGCTCTTCCTTTACTTCTATAACTTGTTTCCAAAGTCCATTTCTTTTAGGAATTACTTTTTCTACCTCTGTGATTTACTCAATAAATGTTCTATTACCATTTGGATCTGGACTTGGAATTCTTTCCTAGCCAGAACCCAAGTACTGAGGTTGCTGAACCCAGGTTTGGTCCTACCCTACCGGTCAGACAGCTGGTGCCATTCCCACCACCTACAACAGTTTAGATTCCCTGAACTTTCAAATTGCTGATCATGTGGTACAGACCCTCCCCTGATCTTTCCTTCCTGGACATGTCACCATCATGCGGTAGACCTCCTTAGAGGAGAAACCAGGAGCCTGATAGGACTCCTTTGAATAACTACTCCCTTATACATTAAGCCCTCAGGACAATGAGGTTCTGATCCACATCAACAAAGCCTCTGGTCTCTGACCACAGAGACAGAGTTTTGGTGAAATTAGAGTTAACATCTAGGCCTCACTTACGTTTTAGCTCCAGTCCCAGAAGAGCAGCAAAACCAGACAAAATGACGCCATGACTGACATCAGGACCAGATGCAATGACTCCCTACCCTGGTGCTGACCAATCAGTAGAAACCATGATCCTGAAAGGACACATCTGAAAAAGCTGATGAATTCTATTGAGATCTTCCCCCGAGAAAACCCACCCCCACTAAAATCCCCGCCTTTGGAAACTGATAAAACCCTTAAGATAAAGGACCCAGTGAGCTCTCTCTCTCTCTCTCTCTCTCTCTCTCTCTCTCTCTCTCTCTCTCTCTCTTTCTCTCTCTCCTGATTGACTGGCGGGCACCAGAGCATGGGGTCATTATTCAATACAGCTGATCTTGACACCATGGCTGATTTTGTTGCTTATCTGGGCCTGGAGCTGAAATATAACTGAGACATAGATGTTCTCTAGGGAGGAAAGGTCAGGAGGTCCAAACCTCTTGGCCAGCAATACGCTAGGGGAGGAAACGTCACCCTGGGGGTGAGGTTCCACCCTACAATAGATTGTCCATTGCTAGGCACCTGGGGCTTTCCAACCTGATGACCTTCTGTACCAGGCCCATTGTTCTTGCTCTGCTCAAGTCTGTCCAACTGCCTACAACATAAACCACATGACCAATGATATACTAGGGAGGAAAGGTCACCCTGGAGGCAAGGTCCCACCTACAATACTTGTGTTCCAAGGCTTTTGTGTGTGTGTGTGTATCTGTTTTTAATCCTCAACTAAGGATATGTTTTTGTTTTATTTTAGAGAGAAAGGAAAGAGGAAAGGGAGGGAAGGAGGAAGGAAGGGAAGAAGGGAGGGAAAGAAAGAGAGGAAAAAGAAATAAGGATTTGAGAGAGAAACATCTATCGGTTGCGCCCCAACCAGGGATGGAACCTGCAACCTAGGTATGTGCCCTGACTGGGAATTGAACCCGAAACCTTTAAGTGTATAGGATGACGCTCCAACCAACTGAGCCATCCAGTCAGGGGGAAAATCTTTTTTTAAATAAATAAAATGTAATCAGTGGATCAAAACACTATTATATATGCACTGTATTGTGAGAAGCTTTAGTGAGGGGGAGAGGCTACAAATTAAAAAAGAAAAAAGGGTTTGGATTCCACTCCTGAGAAAGCCAGTTAAGCAGCAGGAGCCTCTGAGCAGATGTGGAAACTGAACTGGTCTTGGAAGGAGGGATGTATAGGGAGTTGGGAAAGAAAATTCCAGACAGGCAAATGCCATGGGCAAGGACCCTGAATACACTTGGCACATGTGGAAAATAACTGAGTAGCTTGAGGAGACCAATTTATCTGGAGTAAGACGTCCATACAGGAGAGAGTAAATAAGTCGATAAGGTCTATTTTACTGTAGCCTTAAATGTCAGGCTGGGACATCTGACTTGTTCCGAGTGCAATGGGGAACCATTTACAATTCTCGGGACGCGATGAAAGCAGTATTTATAAATGTGTAGAGAGAATTACAGGTGGGTTTCTCAAGCAGCCACATACACACTACCTCACCTGGGGTCCTGTTAAAGTACAGATTCTGATTCGGCAGGTCTGGGGTGCAGGCTGAGAGGCTGCGTCTCTGACATGTGCCCCAGATATGCCCAGATTGCTGGTCCTCAGACAGACTGTGAGTCGCGGGGGATTAGGGTACGATTCTAAATTCAAGACATCCACTGAGCTGTAATACTGAAACAGAAAGAGAAAGCATGCCATAAAAGAGAAAAAAAAAAACTTTTTACAAATTTATTATTCTAGTCTGTTCATTTGTTTGCAAGAAACAAACATTTCTCACTCAACCCGCTGAAGTAAAAAGGGTGACTCTAGCCCTGGCCGGTGTTCTCAGTGGTTAGAGCATCAGCCATGCACCCAAGGGTCGTGGGTTCGATCCAGACCAGGCCCGGGTGTGTAAAGGAGGTGGTCAACTGATGCATCTCTCTCACATAGATGTTTCTCTCTCTCTCTCTTCCCCTCCTTCCCTCCCTTCCACTCTATCTAAAAGCAATGGAAAATATCCTCCAGTGAGGATTAACAAAAACCAAACACACACAAAAACAAAGGCAGTGTCTCTTGAACCCAAAGAAATATTTTCCATCCTGGTTCTCACTGCTTTTTCTTTCCTAGAACCCAGTCCTGTTGGTACACCTCCCCCCAAAACACAACAAAACAAAACAAACCACCACCACCAACAACAAAAAACACCTAAACAAACAAACAAACAAACAAACAAAGGTGTCTCTAAAAAGAAACATGGGAGAATCTGGCAGAAAGCAATGCAGAGTATGGCAGAATGTCTCCAGGAAATGGAAAGGCACCAGGCACTGTTCTCTCCATCTAGCTGATTCTATGCTTTCCTGTCTCTTCTGCTTACTCATCAGTTCGCCCATTAGGACTCTCAGTCCTGACTCTAAGTAACTGCCGCTTCAAGCATCGACTACCGTCTTACTGCAGAGTCTTAAGTCTCAGTTCAGCTTATCAGGAAAAGATCAGAATGGACCCGCCTTTGGACTGGTCCCCAGGATAAGGAGTCCTTCTCTGGTTCAATCATCTGTTACTGTGGCAGAGTCTTAACGTAATATTTCAGTGATGAAATGAAGGAGAGTTGGAAACAGCAGGCAAATTGGCCAACAGGATGCTAAACTGGAGAGACTCTCAGGTTCAACTGAGGCCTCTAGATGTCTAGCACTTCCCATGCTCTAAAGGCAGGTGTTTCTCTGAACAAGTTAAAACATTGAGAAACCAGTTCTGCCAGCCTTAAGCCTTCATTCACTTCCAGACTATATGAGTTGGTGAAAAATTCAGAGATTGAAGAAGCAGGTGCTGAGGTCTGTTCCCAGCTTTTCTGTGCATTTCCTTCCCCCACCCCCCGTGCAAGAGATTGAAGAGGGGAGCTCATTTCATTCAGATGTGGGGGTTTTCAAGAGAATCATTTGGAGAGCAAGGATCACTTGAGAATTTGGGGGTACATGGAAAATGGTATTACACTTTGAAAAGTCTAAAAGTGAAAGGCTGTGGCTACATCAGCCAGGGATAGCAGAGCAGCAGAAGGGAGGGAAAGAGAAGGAGAAAGAGATGCAGTCCCCAGGGGTAAGCTGCACTCACACTGATGGGAGGTTGGGGGGGACGGACCTGGACAAAGTGGGATCCTGCAGGAGGAAACTGGCCTGTATTAAAAGGGCCCCCACCCCTTTTAAGGGCAACGCCACCTCAAACTTCTAACATGGATTAGACTTTTTACTATTTGAGAATTATCGGAAAAGTATGAGACGGGCCCAAGATTTTATCCAAGGTGTGTGGAAGGTGACTCCTCAGAGCTGGTTTAAATAGAGAATGGGAATGGTGGTGGAGGGGTCCCACCAGCGCCCTACTAAGTCCAACATGTTCTTTAAACCAGTTACAAATGCAAAATTATGTCACTCCAATGGTGTTTGCAGATTCCAGGCGCTAATTAAGTGGAGAATAGTCCAGCAGCCTGAAAACAGAACTTGGAGTTGAAAAAAATATATATATATATTTTAATCCTCACCTGAGGATATTTTTCCATTGGTTTGTAGAGAGAGTGGAAGGAAGAGGGCAAGACAGAGAGAAATATCAATGTAAAAAAAAACACATCGATTGGTTGCCTCCTGCACACACCCGGCTAGGGCCCTGGGGCCTGGGAGGAGCAACCGAGGTATGTGCCCTTGACTGGAATTGAACTCAGAACCCTTCAGTCCACAGGCCAATTCTCTATTCACTGAGCCAAACTTGCTAGGGCTGGAGTTGAAAACTTGTTTGTTTGTCAACTTATACTTCTTTCTTGAGATAAAACAGTGCTTCATTTGTGACTTAGAACCCAACAAAAAACTCTCTAGAAGCTCCAATGAAGTAGGCCTGTAGAAAAGGGACTTATAAACAAAAAAAAGAATGACAATGACAGAAGGAAAGAAATAAATATTCTCATTTCTATAAAAGCTGCACATGGTTTCCTACTGAAAATTATGACCGACAGGAGTGGAGAAGCTAGCTGAATAGTAAGTATCATGTAAAGTAAGTCCTCACTTAATATAGGTTCTGCGACTTGAAGCAAAACCATGCAACGAATGGATCCGGCCTGCCTGTAACTACTCCAGCCAATAAACCAGAGACAGGGTTGAATCATATGTAAGCATTTATTCCAATAATGCTGGCAGTATGCGGGAGAAGCAGATCATCCATGAAAACCTGCTCTGCCCACCCCCCACCCCCATAAGCCAGCTGCTTATATTGGGTAGAAGGACAAAGATTAAATGGGGAAGTAGGCAAAAGGAATAAAAATGGGCATAATGGTTACAAATTACAGGCAATTTGAGCTGGGGAGTTGCAAAGGGCTTTTTTTTTTTTTTTTTAGCAACAAGGTTGTTAATCTTTCCATGATAATAGTGTGGATGAAAGGGGCCACATGCAAACTAAAAATGGAACTCCCATTTGACCCAGTAATCCCCCTCCTAGGAATATATCCTAAGAAACTAGAAACACCAATCCGAAAGGATATATGCACCCTTATGTTCATAGCAGCACAATTTACAATAGCTAAGATTTGGAAACAGCCTAGGTGCCTGTCAGCAGATGACTGGATCAGAAAACTAAGGTACATCTACACAATGGAATACTATGCTGCCATAAAAAAGAAGGAATTCTTACTATTTGCAGCAACCTGGATGGAACTGGAGAACATTATGCTAAACGAAATAAGCCAGTCAATGAAAGAAAAATACCACATGATCTCACTCATTTGTGGATAATAAAGAACATTATAAACTGATGAACAAAAAGATAGATACAAAGGCAGTAAAGCATCAAATAGACTGTAAATTACAGCGGGAAGGTTAGGGAAAGGTGGGGGAGATAAGAGATCAACCGAAGGACTTGTATGCATGCATATAAGCATAACCAATGGATGCAAAACACTGGGGGGTGAGGGCATGTATGCGAGTGGGGTGGGGGGCAATGGTAAGATATGTACACATATAATCCTATTGAATAAAAGAGCAATATGCAAATTGATCATACCTCTACTACACCCACAAGCCACGCCCACAAGCCACACCCACCAGCCAATCAGGAGCAAATATGCAAATAAACCCAACCAAGATGGTTGAGGCCACGGAGAGCAGGAGGGAGGCTTGGGTTTTCCCGGCAATGGAGGAAGCCAAGCTTTCCGCACACCCTGGCCAGCTTAGGCCTCCGCTTAAGGCTACAAAGTTTCCTTAAGCGGAGGCCTAAGGAAGGTAAATAAATCCCAACAGAAATGGCTGCAGCCACAGAGTGAGGAGGAGGCTTGGCTCTGCTCCAGGCTACAAAGTTTCAATTGTAGAAGATAAATAAATCCCAGATACCAGGGCCTCCACTTGGGTTGCTGGGGGGCGTGGCCGGCCTGCAAACCACCACAGGACCCTCGCCCAGGCTGCCCTACGCCCCAAGGGAACCCCCACCCTGATCCAGGACACCCTTCAGGGCAAACCAGCTGGCCCCCACTCCTGCACCAGGCCTCTATCCTATCTAATAAAAGAGTAATATGCAGATTGACCATCACTCCAACACACAAGATGGATGCCCCCATGTGGTAAAAGATCCTGCCCCCATGTGGACACAAGATGGCCACCACAAGATGGCCACCACAAGATGGCCAGCAGGGGAGGGCAGTTGGGAGGGACCAGGCCTGTAAGGGAGGGCAGTTGTGGGCAATCAGGCCAGCAGGGGAGGGCAGTTGGGAGGGACCAGGCCTGCAAGTGAGGGCAGTTGTGGGTGATCAGGCCAGCAGGGGAGGGCAGTTGGGAGGGACCAGGCCTGCAAGGGAGGGCAGTTAGGGGCAAACAGGCTGGCAGGGGAGCAGTTAGGCATCAATCAGGCTGGCAGGGGAATGGTTAGGGGGTGATCAAGTTGGCAGGCAGAAGCGGTTAGGGGCAATCAGGAAGGCAGGTAGGCGAGCAGTTGGGAGCCAGCAGTCCTGGATTGTGAGAGGGATGTCCGACTGTCCGTTTAGGCCCGATCCTACCGGGAGCGGGCCTAAATAGGCAGTTGTACATCCCTCGAGGGGTCCCAGATTGGAGCAAGTGCAGGCTGGGCTGAGGGACAGCCCCCCCCTGTGCATGAATTTCATGCACCAGGCCTCTAGTACCTTAATAAAAAAATGGAGAAAAAAAAAAGAAAAAAAAGAAAGGGGGCACATGCTAACCTAACAAGCTCAAGGGAGGCCTGCCTGCATGGCAGTCTTACAAACTCAGAGACCTACAGTAACCACAAAGGATGGTCTGAAATTAAACTTTAACTAAAAGCAGTTATGGTGGGTAGTTATGTCCTAGGATGGTATCTTCACTGACAAGGTCAACCTTTACCTTAACTGAGCCTGTCTTTTTGCATCTATAATAACATACCATTGAAATGTCTGGGTAACTTGTAACTTCCCTTTTTCTGAACCCCTTGGGGCACAACCTAAGGTTCTGGGGCACCAGAACAGATACCACAAATTCCTTCATTGGTATCATGTTAATTGTTCCTGCACCCACCTAAGTATGTATCTATGGTTTTACTTTTTAATCCTATCCCAGGGCCCACCCCCCACCCCCTGCTTTGCTTTCTCCCGCCTCTCTAGTCTATCACCAATGGATTTCATGTAACCCACCTACATCCCTCCTTTGATTGCAATCTACACTAATAAAAGAGAAAGATGCAAATTGACTGCACCTTTGCGATGCCAACCAGCCAATCAGGAGTGAGTATGCAAATTAACCCAACAAAGATGGTGAGTTAATTTGCATACACAAGCACTGAGCGGCCGGGGGCAGGACGGGATGCTTGCGTCATCACCCTGGTGACGACGCAGGCCTTCCACACCGCCCCAGCTGCTCAGGGCCTCTGGGCAGCATGGGAAGGCGGAGCTGGAGCAAAAAGAGGCAGCTCCAGGGCTGGAGTGGAAAGACGGTGCTGGCAGCCAGTGAAAGGAAGGCCCATTCTTGCATGAATCTTCGTGCATCGGGCCTCTAGTGTATAAATATTGACATAACCCACCATGCTCCAGAGCATTATCTCAATTCATTGAGGTTCTGCTTCCCGGCATTTGTCGACAGTTTGGCTCAAATAAACTCACAAAAATTCTTTACAGGTTTGAATGTTTTTATGTTAACAATAGGCAGTTCTCGGATAAGGAGAATGGACTAAAGAGGATGGACCACAATTACAGGTTAACTCCCAGGTCTTGGGGAGTACACTCCCAGCCAGGTTAGAATGTGCTTTCTTTAATCAGAACACAACAATCACAGTTAACAGAGCATGGTTTCTTATAACTATAGCTAGTCTCCACTATTCTATTTCTCCCTCCCACCCCTAACAAAACCAATTTTACCACACACCAGTTGATATAAACAAGAATTAAATTCCTATGGCATCTCATCGATGTTGTAACAAAACATTATCCAAGGACCTGTATTTTGAGATCATCAGGTAAAAGAAGTAAGACCCCAGCCCCACTCTTATCATGAACACAGGAACCCAGAACCTGAAGAGGGAGGTCAGCCATACAAATGCAAAGGTCTGCATTCCCCAGCATGCTCCACCCTCAGTGAAGTAAACTTCTCAGATTTCACTGGAATCATAGAATCTTAACCTGTGTCCCAACGTATTCCTTTGTTTACTAAACATTTCTCATGCTAAATCCTAAGTTAATGCATTCCAAATTTTGTTTCTCACAGAGCCTTCTCTGTGTCTGGCACTGTTCAATCAGCTCCTCATGGAACGTATACTTGAGTGTGTGGCAGTGCAGGTAATAAATAACACATCCAAGCACCCAGGTGATTATTTTGATCAGACACCTTTTGGAAACACTAACTTCAGCTATCCCATAGTTGAAAGCAGTCACAGCAACTGATAGCCGAGGACTAAAGTTGTCGGCTCACAAGATATAACACAAGCAGGGTTAGTAGACAGAGCTCACCTGACATGTAGCACTGAATGGGTAAGAACTTGTCCTTCCATGTTCCCTTTGAAGTCAGAAGGCCACACAACACACTTTGGCCAATGGAATGTGAATGGAAGCGATGTGAGTGGAACTAATGTGCTACTTCTGGGCAGAAATTTTTAAGAGTCAAGGTATAACTTCGCACATTCCCTTGTCCCTGTTGTGACGATCATGGAAAAACCTGTGAAGATTCTGTCATCCTACTTCTTTACGTGGATACAATATGAGCATTACTCCCTTCCAATCCAAGATGGATACGTAGTATGAGTGAAAAATAAACCGTTGTTATTTCAAGCCACTAAGATTTTCAGGTTCTTTGTTATTGCAACATAACTCAGCCCATCCTGATTGACAGTCTTCAAACTCTACAAGCTTCTAAGCTTTGCAAGAAGACAACAATATCTCAAAAGTCACTTTTGAAGAGAGGAGTTAATGTGGTTAGGTAAATTTTCTCCCTAGAAAAGGAAAACTTGTAGTGCCAAATTTAACATCTCCCAATTAAGTTTATGTTCACAGGACATAGATTCCAGATCCTTATCAGATCAACCATCTTGGTAAAGAAAAAACTCAGACTTTCTCTCCCTTTCAACCCTGACTTGAACGTCTCGGACCTGGTGTTTGACAACAGTAGTCAATAGGCTTGGGGAGGGGGTCGATGGGGGAAAAATAGGGACATGTGTAATACTTTCAATAATAAAGGTTTTCTTAAAGATAGGCTTTGGGAACATAATTTTGCCTGAAATAACTACACTAGAGATTGGGGAGTAGCTTTTGCTAAATTTGATAGGTGCAGAGACAGTGCTATAATAATTTTGTGTGTCTTATTGACTTTTTGTACCCTCTAGAAATTCAAAGAGAGACTTGATATTATTTCTGTCTAAGCTACAAGGGCTTGCAAAAAAATTCCAACACTGTTTAATCCTTAAGAACCCCTCTAATTAAGAGTGAGTGAGATATGAAGTGGAAAGAATGAATTCTGGACATTAATTTCTTTGAAGTTTAAATCTTAAGGGCAAGAGAATTTGACTTTAGACATTAATTTCCTTGGATTCTAATTTGTAAGGGGTTTTCATCTTTAGACTTTTAATTTTCCCTGGGAATTTGATAATGGAAGAGTTTATGATAAAATCTGGAGGGTCTCTGTACTGACCGCATTTTATTATTGAGGTATTGTAATGGTGCCAAGTGATTTCATTGCAAGCCCTCTATACCTGAGATCAGACAATATTAATGAATATAACTGGTATGGAAAACAGACACGGAGATAAATTTTCAGATTTAGAATTTCTGTAATTCACATACTATTTGTAGTAGTTATAAAACATGGTCTGTTTTATGTCCTGTTTAGCAGCTTCTCTCCCATGCAGGTTCTTGGTCCTGGAGGGGAGCTCAGGTGGGCTTTGAAAATTCATGGAATCTAGACCATTCTAGCACCATCTGATCATCCAACAGTTCCTTTGTGTTCACCTGAGAAACGGAGTACACACAGCTTCTCCCCAGTGTTGACCACTACCTCAGATGAATTCTCTAAACATTACACACCCAGTGGAACTCTGTCTTTTCGGGGCATCTTTTGGTCAGATGTCTTGTTCTGTCTTGTCTTGGCTCCCTCTGCTTCCTCCCACATATAAATCCTGTTGCTATCATGATGTGTTCCCACCTATATATATTTGGGAGCTCATACCTTGCTACCTAAACTTGTTACGGATGCTGTTAGTGAACTTTAGCATTTTCTATCCAACTTGCTCTCTGTCTTTATAGGAAGATACGGGAATATTAAAAAAAACACAATGCCACTCCAAACTTCCCAAAATTCCCTTCGCTTTTTTCTTGATCCATTCATGGTGCAAAGATAATTATATGCTCACCAAATGCACTTTTTAAAAAAATGTATGCTTTTTAGTGACTTTTAGAGAGAGAAGAAGGGAGAGGGACAGAGAGATAGAAACATCAATGAGAGAGGAAGAACATCAACTGGCTGCCTCCTGCATGCAACCCAGATATATGCCCTGACTGGGAATTGAACCATCAACCCCTTCGTTCCTGGGTTGACACTCAACCACTGAGCCACACTGGCTAGGCCACCAAATACCTTTTCTTATCTCTTCTACCTCTCCTGCCCCACAATTGAGTGTGGCCATGTGATTAGGTCTAGCTAAGGAAACATGAATAGAAGTAACAGGTGTTACTTCACAGCAGTGAGATAGATCCCTCTGCATCACCCCCTCATCTCTCCCTTTCTGTTTCTCTTTCGGCTCAAAGACTGAGGCAGCCTGGATCAATCGGTCTCAGCATACAGCATAGTTATCTACAGCAGAGTTTGCACCAGCAAGAAATAAATTCATGTTTTAAGTCACTATTCTTTTGGTGCTGCTGATACAGCATAAAACCAGACTACCTAGACACTTGCACACCTACTTTCTCTATTAATTATCCATTTTTCCTCTGTAGATATATTCAAGTATCTCCTATCCAAAAAAAAACACACAAACCAAACCAAAACACAAAAAACCTTTCCTTGAGCCTACTGTTTCTCAAATTATCATCTATCTCCCCGCTCACTCACTGATACATTTCTGGAAGGAAAATCTATATTTGCTACCTCCGCTTTCTCAGCACCCACTCACTCCTTAATTCCTGGGGATCTGGCTTCTGCTATCGTCATTCTTCAGAAATTATATTTTTTAAGATTACCAATGATCTACTTGCTAACCCACACTCAATCCTGCCTTCTCTGGTCAAGTGGTTTTAATTTCTTTTTATGATCACAAACCCATTTGAAAATTAGATAAAAATTATGGATCTTATTCTCAGAAAAATAACATATACATGCATACAAACTTTTCATAAATTTCAGGTTTTTTTGTTTTGTTTTATTATCATGCTCTCCCAAAGCCCATCCATAAATAGCCTAATCATCACTGTGCTTTGGGTAAAGAATTCTGCTGTGGTGTGTACTTAAGAAACAGAAAGCAAAGAAGTTTATTCATTCCCACAAAAAAGTCACATGGAGTATTCTTTCACTTTCCGATATATTTTCCTATGTCACCCTAAAGTTTTGTCTCCCCTCTATTTTTTGCACTTCTGTAAACGGTAATGTAATTTGCATTGCCATCTATTTCTTTGTTTCTCTTTCTCTCTCTCTCTCATCTCTCTTCATTCAATTATGGAGTACTTGCAGAGTAAAAAACAACAGTGTGTTTCTTATCCCAAAGGAAATGACAGCATAGCTGGGAAGGAGGCATGCTTACATTAAAACCTGAGTAATAAAATAAGAATATGAATAAGTGGGAGACATATTTAACTATTTCTAAGGAAGGGTCAGACACTGCTTTCTGTAAGATAGGGAATGTAAACTGGACCTTGAAAGATGGGCTGGTGTTTTGTTTTCTATTGATTTCAGAGAGGAAGGGGGAGGGAGAGAGAGATAGAAACATCAATGATGAGAGAGAATCATTGATTAGCTGCCTCCTGGATGCTCCACACTGGGGATCGAGCCCGCAACCTAGGCATATGCCCTGACCTGGAATTGAACTGTGACCTGGTTAATAGGTCTTCGCTCAACCAACTGAGCCACGCCAGCCAAGCTGGGCTGGGTTTTTGATAGGTAGATAGGGAAAATGATGTGACAAGTAGAATAGGAAGCATTGTGTGAGCAACAAAAAATATGTAAATACCAGAGGCCCAATGCATGAAATTTGTGCAAGGGGCTTGGTCCTCACAGCTGCGGCGGTTGCCTCAACCCTCGCAGCCCTGGCTTCATCCGGAAGGCTGTCCGGAAGGACATACAGAAGGTCGTTTAGCTGTCCGGTCTAATTAGCATATTATGCTTTTATTATTATAGATAAATGAAATGTTGAAGTAGGCAGCCTTTACCAGGCAGCCTTTGCCCCGGAGCTTCCCATTGGCTCAGACTTTCCTAGATTTCCATCAGAGTCTGAGGCTCTCCCTGTCCAATCCTGTTTCCTCCCTTTTCTTCCACAGGTGGCAGGTCAGCATCGGGGTCTGTAGAGCTTTCCCATCGGGGTCTGTAGAGCTTTCCCAAGGTCACACTGCTCGCCTATGACTGAGTGTCTGGGCATTATTTTGTGGGCTATTTTAAGAGGGAGACACTGAATAAATATTTTTGAGCAAAGGACTAACAGCATCAAGTGATCTTTTAGGAGATTAGAAGATCTCCTAAAGGCCAGAAGGAGAAGAGTTAGGAGACTGTCTCCAACAATCCATAATCTGAACATGTGAGCTGCAGAACTGAACTGCTTGAGGAGAGTGACATTAGCAACAATGGCAGAGCTGATGTAGCAGGCCTGAGGACGCGTGGCTTGGATAGCCCTTCAGCTGGGAGAACGTGGTTAGCTAATAATAGCCTCTGGCCGCAGCACCTTCGGGTCCTACCACAGCAGCATTCAAGCTGCGGTCACCATCCTCCCGGGACGCTCGCCTATGACTGAGCATGGCGATGTGACTCGGGTCTAGCCATTTCTGGCCAGTGCAGGACTTTACCAGGCAGCCTTTGCCCCGGAGCTTCCCATTGGCTCAGACTTTCCTAGATTTCCATGAGAGTCTGAGGCTCTCCCTGTCCAATCCTGTTTCCTCCCTTTGCTTCCACAGGTGGCAGGTCAGCATCGGGGTCTGTAGAGCTTTCCCTAATTAATCCTCCTTCCTCCCCCTTTACCTCTCATAGGTGTCCTACCACACTCCCCAACTACTGGGGGCGGGGGACTTTGGAAATACGAAAAGTTACACATTGTTCAAGTAAAAATTAAAGTGAGAGCCTGAATTGTGTCTAATAAAGGCATTTCTAATTTTATTTCATGGGCCAGAAAACTAAGAAATGTGAAATGTGATAATAGTGATTTTTGGATTGAGAACAACACCAAGGTCACACTGCAGATTTGAATGAGATTTCTGCTTCCTGAAATCTTTTCTCTGATTTAACTTGAGATTAAGTACAAGACGAAAGTAGCTATTTGGACATATTTTTATTTAGAGAAACCAATTTATTTTAAAGAGAACGTTTTCATCTCACAACTGAAAGTAATAATGGGGTAAGTGGGAGGAGCCGAGCAGTTTTCTGAGACAAGTACTGCAGTTGGGGTTCAGCAAATATGAGAGTCAGTATAGACACTAGAACTATGTCTTTCAGGTAGCAAAGATCCCTGGAGCTTCTTTGAAATACACTTTATGTCTGTGTTCATGAGACACTTCTGCAAAATTGGAAAGATGCTCCTGTAATGGCAGTGTTGAAAAAAATATATAAAAAGAACTGTCTCAAAATACACCAACTTGATATTCAGAATTTAACGGAAACGCTAGATGACAGACTAACACTATCGGCTAAACATAACCACTCTTCCTGTTTTGTTTGGTGGGGGAGGTTACAGTGCAATGTTAGAGTATATTTTGTGTGTGCGTTAGGCTGGGGGAGAGTACGCGGTCACTGAGTAGAGTAACTTGGGAATGAAACTGTTACACTAAAGTAGCTTTGAGCTAATATATAACTATTTGGTTAAATGCCTAATCATTTCATTCCTATTTTTAACTGCTACCCAATACAACAGTTTCCTTGAAACATTTCAATAATATAAATTCAAATTGTTGCCTTTTAGTCCTTAACCCCTGCCTAGCATGACCTCTCCCCTGCCAGTTTTCTATTTTACACATTTGCTATCACAAATTATTTTCCTCCTTCGTCTACAAATTCCCAATTTTCTACTTTTTCCTCACACCTTTCATATCTTTTTCACAAACCTCTACTCTCAACTGAGGACACTGCCTCATACTTCTCTGATAAAACAGAAGCCATCACAAGTTTGCTCATCATCCCATTCCCAAATCTATAATTCTATCTGCATCTGTACATTTTTTTCCTTCTCTCCCTTTCAATGAAGGGAGCGTCTCTTCTCCCATAATTTTATTCCTGCTCTGAATCCAATTCCTCTTTCTCCACATCATTATCTCTCCCTTCCTAATAAATTATTCTTTTTATTTTATTTTTTAATATATTTTTATTGATTTCAGAGAGGAAAGGAGAGGGAGAGAGAGATAGAAACATCAATGATGGGAGAGAATCATTGATCTGTTGCCTCCTGCATGCCCCACAATGGGGACTGAGCCTGCAACCCGGGCATGTGCCCTAACCGGGAATCAAACCATGACCTCCTGTTTCATAGGTTGATGCTTAACCACTGAGCCACACCAGCTGGGCTAATAAATTATTCTGATCCCAAACAAACACGTGTTAGTATCTCTCATCTATTAAAAAAAAATGTTTTCTTGCCCTGGCTGGTTTGGCTCAGGGGATAGGGAGTTGGCCTGCGGACTGAAGGGTCCCGGGTTCAATTCCAGTTGGGGGCACATGCTCAGGTTGTGGGCTTGGTCCCCGGTGGGGGGCATGCGGGAGGCAGCCGATTGGTGGTTCTCTCTCATCATTGATGTTTCTATCATTGATGTTTTTATCTCTCTCTCTCTCCCTCCCTCCCTTCCTCTCTGAAATCAATAAAAAATCAAGAAAAACATATTTTTAAAAATGTTTTCTTGAGTTATAACATCTTCAAGCTACATTTTGCTTCCTCTCACAGAAAACTTCTTGACTTCTTGAAATATCCTCTCTATACATGCTCTACACTCCCTCACCAAGTCACTTTTTTTAATTCCTCACTGGACGATATGTTTTTACTGATTTTAGAAAGAGGGGAACAGGGGGAGGGAGGGAGGAAGGAGGGAGAGAGAGAGAGAATGAGAGAGAGAGAGGTGTATGAGAGAAACTTCAATCCGTTGCCTCCCGTATGAGTCCCCACTGGGTATGGAACCTGCAACCTAGGCATGTGCCCTGACTGGGAATCGAACCAGCAACATTTAGGTGCATGGGATGTAGCTCCAACCAACTGAGCTACACCAGCCAGGGCATCAGCCAGTCACTCTTGAATCCTCCCCAATCCAGTTTCCTTATCCTGCCATGCACCTGAAATTGTGCTTGCCAAGGTCAACAATGATCTCTACAGGGTAAGGCAAAAGTAAGTTTACAGTTGTGAGTATGCAAAACACAGTTTATTCTTGTTATTATTTATTAATTATTTTATCATTTTCCATATGAACAACTGTAAATCTACTTTTGCCCCAACCTGTATAGTCCAAATCCATTGGCCACGGTGGTCCTTACCTTACTTGATTCTTCAGCAGCATCTCTCTCCCTGGACACGTTCTCCACTCAGCTTCTGTGCTGACACTCTGCGCAGAACAGTTAAGACAGCAGGCCTGAGATGGTTATCCTTCAAAGGAGCTTACAACATTGGCCCTGAGCTAGCACTTGGGAACTTGATTTTCAGCAGTGTTCCCACGGTTCCCTAACAGAATGCTGGCTCACTGGGCTAGACTATATAAACAGTGTGGTTTATGCTAAACACCTGCTTTCCTTCTGGGACCTGGACTTTCGCAGGCAGAGGGTGCCTACACGATCAGACCCCAGTAAACAATCTTGGGCGCCGTGTTTCTAATGGGCTGCCCTCAGCAGAAACATCACAAACATGTTGCTGGGCATTTTCATTTCTGGGGGAAGAGCATGCTCTGCGTGGCCCCTCATCGGAGGAAGAAGACATAAGGAAGCTGCCCGTGGATTCCTCCGGACTCCAGCACTGTGTTTCCCCTTACAGTCCAGAGCTGTGTGTTACTCCATCACTGTGCTCGATCTCAGCTGGGAGTACAATTACATGCTGATTCCAGGGAGCCTCCGAGAGACTATCCGAACAGAGAGCACTAACCTGCCCTGGTTTTCCTTCTCTCTTGCTCCTTTGTTGGTTTCTCCTGCTCTGTCCCACTTGGAGGCCTCCAGGCTTTACTGTCTTCTCTTCTTTATACTTTTCAGGTGATCTAATTTAGTCCCTAAACATTAAATATAATATCATCTATATGCTGACAACTTCCACATTTCTATTTCCACTAACTCTAGAAACTGAAATCCAAACGCCTACTTGAATCTTCACTTAGGATCTTGTACTGCGGTTGTTTGTTTGTTTCTTTGTTTGGTAAGATTTTTCCATTTATGTTCAAAAAGGATTAGTCTAAAATTTCCTCACTCCGTTTGGGGGTCAAGTTTGAATTAGCACTAGTTCCTAACGGCAAACTACCAAGGCATATTTTTAACCTTCATCATTTACCTCTAAAGCACCTCACTGTTCACCACTGGCTCTCTCTTCAATGTGCTGGTTATTTTTGTTATGACAATGGCAGTGACGTCCAGAGTTATCTTTGTAAATGACACGGCTCCTCCTGTGATGCCCCTGCCTCATGGCTTACAGGATAAACCGCAAACACCTGGGGAAGGCATGCATGACTATTTGGAATCTGGTCTCAGCTTTCCTTGTTGTCTCTTCTCTTGCCATTATCCACACTTTCTGTGCTCTCACCACGCAGGAGTCATTGCTTCCTAGCCTACCCAGGCCTCCTGAAAACGCCAGGGCTTTCTACATACTGATGCCTCTGCCTGGGGTATACGTATCCACCCGACTTCAGGACCCTAATGACACTGCTCAGCTTCTCCCAAATGTTTGGTGACTGCCCATAGCACTGTATTCATATAACTGAAATAGCTTTGGGGAATAAAAATCTAAAATTCTTAACCCAACTTACAAGGCACTGTATGATTTAACTCTGTTTACCTTCTCAGCCTTACCTCCCTCTCTCCCCCTCCCTCCCTGAGCACATAGGTCTTTTCAGAGCTTCTCAAACAAGCCAAGTTCTTCCGCCATATCAAACTTCCACTCGTACTGTTTTCCTAGCTGGATCGTTTCTAATTCTCCTTCTGAACACTTCATTCACCAAATGCTACTTCCTCGAAAAAGTCTTTCTAGGTCCCCCTGTTCTACACAATCAGAGCCCTCCTCTTCCTATTAAAGGATTTAATGAAATTATCAAATACCTGGAGAATGAGTTGTTTGATGTCTGCCTGCTCCACTAGACAGAGAGCTCCATGATACCAGGAATTAGACCGAAATAGATCTTTTAGGAAAAGAAATATTTTATGTTAAATTTTTAATTGTGCGTATGGTTAGCATATAAATCTCTTTTCACCTGAACCTGTCTATATTTTATTCACACACACATAGAAAGCATTGTGTGAATGGTTTGTGATAGGAAAATGGTTAAATTAAGGGGGAAAATGACAGCTTCATGTTTGGATTAAAGCATTACTAAAACAGGGGCAACAGAAGCCTCGTGGTAAGATGATGACTCAAAAGAACTAGTTTAGCAGAAGCTGACGTTTATAGCTGAGAGTGACTATAGAAACATAAGCCACCATCCTCCAAAATTAACAGAATTATTGGATGAGGCATTAAGTATTTCCATCTGTGTAAGGGAGTTTGAATTATAGTCAGTGCTCAATTAATGTCATCAACAGGTTGTGCCTTTAAGCGAACCAATATAAAAAACAACACAATTTCACCATAGGCTAACTGATATAAACAAGAGTTAAGTTCCTATGGTATCTTATCAACATGATAACTAAAGGACATTGAGGACCTGCAGTAGTTTCATCTAGAGATCTTAAGTAAGAAGATTCCAACTGACATTTAGTTACAATTTTATCTGTTTACTTGTTTGTCAATCCACTAGACAGTGAACTCTTTGTGGACAAGTACTGTGTCATTCATTTTATGATCTCACACTTGGCACTCAGAAGGCAGTCGATACATATTTACAGAATTAATGGATATATATTTCACTGCGGAGAATTAAGGATTTAACAACATATCAGATACAGATGAACAAAATACTCTCAGAACCAGCCCTAGCTGGTTTGGCTCAGTGGATAGAGCGTCAGCCTGCGGACTGAAGGGTACCAGGTTCAATTCCAGTCAAGGGCAAATGCCTGGGTTGCGGGCTCGATCCCAGTAGGGGCATGCAGGAGGCAGCCAATCAATGATCCTCTCTCATCATTGATGTTTCTATCTCTCTTTCCTCTCTGAAATCAATAAAAATGTATTTTAAAAAATATTCTCAGAACCAGAAACAGATCTGATAAAGTTATTGAGAATGAGATAGACAAAGATTTGAGAAATATAAAAAAATATGAAGATCAGAATGAAAAGGTACAGATGTCTAATAGAAATTCTATAAAAAGGAAACAAAAAAAGTTGTGAAAAGATAACAGATGAACATTTTGTCGACTAATAAATGATTTGAATCTTTTAAGAAACACAAATCCCTTGCAAGATTAATAAGAAGAAGTCCACATCAAGTTACACTGTAGTGAAATGGCAAAATGCCTAACAAAAAGAAAAACTGTAAAATAATAATGGAAAAATCCATTCTTTTAGCTATGATACCTTCCTTGTTAAAAACTGAACTCCATATTTGAACTTTAGCTCAAATGAAGTGAAGTGGATAGTATGACTGGATAAAAAGGATTTTTGGATGACATATTCAAAACTTAAAAATCATACAGGGACTAGAAAAAGTCCTCATTTCTCAGATCCAATATTCGGGTGTCTTTTAATGATTGTAACAGCAAGAGTCTGGATATTTTATTATACTAGAATGACTCATTTTTAAAGATTATGCTCTGGCAACAGAGATTCATTCACTTGCCAATATATCCCCAGGCCTAACTACATCACATATAGAACAAAAGTAAGGCAGGAGATGCATGAAACTAACAACCTATCATTTTGTTCACTGCTAAGAAGTGAATTATCAAGTAGTGGGCCAATAAGTACATCAAAGACAAATATTTGATTGATAACTATCCCTGCCAATTCCTCCACCAATATTTTCCATGAAGGGATATTGTATTTTCTGGGTCTTCTAAGAAGGGTGATTACAGTCGGCTTCTTCAAGGGTCTGATAAGAAGCCAATGTCTCCCTCAGGGTCTGACTGAAAGAGTAATGGGCTGTTATCGCTGGCAGAGTATTCTGAGCTCTAAGAGATACAAAATGTTTGGAAGTTGGTCTGATGAGAAAACTGACCTCAGATTTTGGATTATTGTCTTCAGGGATGAGAAGACTATGTCACCCAGAGAAACTTAAGGTCTCCCAACCTTCTCACTTCAAGGGGTTTCAATAGTATTTTCTATTAAACTTCACAAGAATAACAGAAAGAGACTTCATCTCTTTTGCTCCAATAATTTTTTTAAAATATATTTTTATTGATTTCAGAGAGGAAGGAAGAGGGAGAGATGGAAACATCAATGAGAGAGAATCATTCAGTGATCAGCTGCCTCCTGCACGCCCCCCTACTGGGGATCGAGCCCACAACCCGGGCATGTGCCCTTGACCAGAATCGAACCTAGGACCTTTCAGTCCGCAGGCCAATGCTCTATCCACTGAGCAAGACCAGCTAGGGATCCAATAATTCTTTTTAAAAAAATATTTTTATTGATTTCAGAGAAGAAGGAGAGGTAGAAAGAGATAGAAACATAAATGATTAGAGAGAATCATTGATTGGCTATCTCCTGCATGCCCCACACTGGGGATCAAGCCCGCAACCTGGGCATGTGCTCTGACCTGGAATCGAACCAGACCTCCCAGTTCATAGGTCGATGCTTAACCATTAAGCCACACCAGCTGGGCTCCAAGAATTCTTTATTCTTTGCCAGTACAGACATCCACTCCCAGGAAACTTGGCTTCACCTGGAACTGCTTCTTTGAAATAATAAATCCAAACATTCCTGTTCCTCCAGATCCCATGCTCAGGCTAATCCTTGTACCGCATCAGGATCTGAGTCCCTTGACTTCTACACTCTGCCTATCTGTCCTTTTCTTTCTTCACTTTGACTTTGTGAGGAACAGTTTGCCACCCAATACACCTTTCTTAGTGTATTGATTTTTTAAGCTGATCATTTTTTAAGAAACAAAAGACTCCAGAAGAATCTTTGACCTTCCCCCCTAACTACCTAAAAAAATTTAGTAGAGGACCTGCTCCAGGAAGAGAGATATTATTATAGATAACTATAGTTTAATCTGAATTAAGTGTGATAGACAGGAAAGAACCTAGCCAAGTCTTTAATCAAAGTCCTCTCTGTGTCCCATTGTTAAAGATGGTCAACAAACAGTTGTTTACCAAACATTTGCTTTTCTATCTCCATGTGAATTGCCTTCCCCTTTGAAGCCTCAAACCACAACCACAACACCCCCCCCCAAGCCTCCCCCCTACTCCAGAATGGCATATAAACCTCAACTGCCCAATTTGTCTTTGGGTCCCACATTCTTATGGAATCCCGTAAGTACATACCTAAAAATGTGGTCATTTTCTCCTGTTAATCGTTCTCATATCAATTTGATTATTAGACCAGCCAGAATAACTTAAAGGGGTAGAAGGATGTTAACCACTCTCTATCAAGTATTCTCAACTCAATGATCTCTATTTAGAGAAGAGAATCCAATGAGATCATGTAAGTAAAGCACTGGCTGAGAGAAGTGCTCAGCAAATGGTAACTAACACCACTGCCTTCACCACCACCAACATACATAACATTCCCTTACTCCTTTGTCATTCTATCAAACCAGCCCGTAGGTACACAACCTGGGCTGCTAAACATTATTGGAGAAAACCACTATATTGCGCAGACAGATGATGGTGTATTATACTTCCAACCTTCAGTGTCAAACAATTCTGTTTCTCTAATTCGTTTTTTGAATTTTGAGACTACTCTAAACCTCCCTCAGTCTCCTCAAATCTCCTACCCATTCTCCTTCTCTTGCTTCACAGAAAACAAAATACAAAACAACAACAATAACAACACCCCCCACCCACCCACACACACACATACCAAAAACAGGAACCATTGGAAAGAACTTCTCCAACTTCCAGCTACCAAATCTGTAAACCTTTCTGAATTTGCACCTCCCTTCCTTGCTTTTCTCCTCTGGCTATGGAAGTAAACTGGATAACTACGAAGGGCCAGACTCCACATTCTCTTCCATTCTCTGTCATCTTCACTCAACTGTCTTCAACCTCTCTCTCCACTGGCTACTTCTAGTCAATATTTAAACATTTAAATATAGTCCACCTTCAATATTTGCTCTTTTTATTTCAGCTAACTCCTTATCTCTTTCTTGTTCTTCTCTAAGTTTTTAAAAAAATACTTTATTGATTTTTAGAGAGAGGAAGGGAGAGGGATAGAGAGATAGAAACATCAATGAGAGAGAAACCTCATCGATCCACTGCCTCCTACACGTTCCCTACTGAGGATCTAGCCCAAAACCTGGGTGTGTACCCTGACCCGGAATCAAACCAGTGACCTCTTGGTTCCTGGGTCAACGCTCACCACTGAGCAACACCTGCCAGGCTCACCCAAAGTTTTTTAAAATCACAGTCCACATTTGCTGTCTCTATTTGTTTACCAGTTCTTCCATTTTTCCATTGTCATTGTAATCTGGTTTCCATTCCTACACTCCACTGAAATTATTCTTTTTAAAAAATGAATATATTTTCATTGATTTCAGAGATGAAGGGAGAGGGAGAGATAGAAACATCAATGATGAGAGAGAATCATTGATCAGCTGCCTCCTGCACGCAACTGGGGATCGAGCCCACAACCCAGGCATGTGCCCTGACCAGGAATTGAACCGTGACTTCTTGGTTCATAGATCAATGCTCAATCTCTGAGCTATGCTGGCTGGGCCACTGAAACTCTTCTTAGCTGCTTTATCAGTAATTCCAAGTAACCCTTCTCAGTTCTCATTCCATTTGACCCACCAGGACCTTTTGTGGGGTTAATCGCTTCTTCTATCTGAAACACTGTTCACAGGAATGCCACTTTCCTAGACCTCCTCCTACCGCTCCCACTGCTTCTTGGGCACTCTTGGTGGTCTCTCTCCTTTTTCTCTCTCAACCCCTGAGTTCCTCAGAGTTTGGTCAAGGACCCTATTCTTTTCATGCTGTTAAATTAATTAAACAAGGAGATCATTAGACTGAGGTGGCACTAATGCTTTGGCAGCCTACTTAAGCAAACCAAAATCTAGGTGTGGCTCAAGGTTATGAAATCTAAATACCAAGGACAATCACAAACAGCCCACTGGGCTTAAAGCTATAGCCAATCAAATAATTTCCATTATTGGCTTCAACACCTTCTCTACTCTTTCCCCTGGCTGGCTCTTGTCAGTGGAGCACCCTTAATCACTCCAGGTTTGGCACTGCCCAACTGAAATCAATTGTTGCTCAGATAGACCCTGGTCGGGTAGCTCAGTTGGTTAGAGAGCATTGTCCCAACACACTAAGGTTGTGGATTCAATCCCTGGCAAGGGCACATATAAAAATCAACTAATGAATGCATCAAGAAATGGAGCAACACAACAAATACATGTTTTTCTATCTCTCTCCCTTTCCTCTCTCTCAAATCAATTAGTAAAAATTTAAAAAAGATTGTTGCTCAAATAAACTCTTCAAAATTTTAATATGCCTGTTTATCCTTTAACAATACTCTATATCTCACTGCTTCCAATCCATGTATGTGCTAATCTATATTCCAGTTTAGATCACCCTCCTCCTCCATTATGTCAAAATACTTAACCATCCCTTAGGCATTCTGCCTCCAAAGCTGCTTCTGCCGTGTCCTGTCTCTCAGGGAAAGGCTTCACTCTTTACCTGGCTTCCCAAACCAGAACTCCTGTCTCTTCCCTCTACCTCACCCTTAATATTCAAACAGCTATCAAGCCCAGGCCTTTCTACTTGCTGAAATGGCTCTCAAATCATTTCAATTGACATCCAGGCCTTCATGTCACATCTGAAGGGATCCTCCGGTACCCAACCTGGTCTGTTCTAAATCATTCTCATTCAGAGTGATTCTTCAAAAAAAAAAAAAAAAAAAAAAAAAAAAAGTAAGTTACATCATACCACCCCTATGACTAAAATCTTCCAGACTTTCTTGTTGCCTTGCAGGATAACGCTCTAAATATCCCTAACATTTCCTCCGCGGCCTCAATTCCCCACTCCCTTCTCTTGCAGTCAATCTTCAGCCATTCTGGACTTCTTTGAATTCCTAGAGTGAGTGCATACTTGAGGCCACAGAGCTGTCCCCTTAGGTGAAACATACTTTCCCCTCCCTTCTTTTCCTAACCAGCTCTGCATTTAACCCTTAAAATTCAATATACGTATCCGCTCTAGTAACGGACCTGACACCCCCAAACCCCACCCCACCCCAGTCTGAACACCGCTTTAGGTGTTCCCGGGGCATCCCGTACTTATCTAGCAATTACGAGTATTGAGTTGTAATTGCTTATTCCCTCGGCTATAGCTCTGCTCGACTGAATCCCTGGAGGGCAGACACCTGGAGCTCTTTAGTTCCATCTTAAAGGTCAAAAAGAAGCATCTGGCACACAGCATGGCCCAATGACTATTTGTTGAAGGAATAACTAGTCCCTTCTTTGGAATGAGGGTGGCTCAAGAGGAGGGCTTCAAGGGGTCAGAGTAAAACAAAAAGAAAACAAAAAACACACCTATAAATAATCACGTGGGGTGAACGCGGCGCGGGGGACGGGCCGACTGCCTGGCCCCGGCGGCTCCGGGGAGGCGGCCGCCGGAGGGAGCGCGCAGCCCCGGCCCGAAGGGACAATGGCTTGGAATTCGGCCTCGTGTTTCCGGTGGGGCGGCCGGGCGCTCGGCCGGTGAAGCCCGAGGGTGGGGGCTCCGAGCCGGGCCCACCGGAGGAAGGCGCGGCCTCCCCCCCCCCGGCTCCCGCCCAGCCGCCGCCGCCCCCTCCGCCGTCGCCCCGCCCCGGAAGTGACTTGCGGCCCGTCCGGAACCTCCGGCCGGCGGCTGCAGCGTCACCAGCCGAGCCGGTGCGGGCCGAGCAGAGCGGCCGCTGCCGCCGCCAACGAACCGGGAGCGCGCGGGGCCAGCAGCGCGCCGGCCGGGGGAGGGGGCCCAGCGGTCGGGCCGAGGGCGACGGGCCGCCGGCGGCCGCAGGGCGACGACGCCGCGGAGGAGGCGGAGCCCGGAGAGGGGTGGGGGCTCGGGAGGGCGCGGGGGGGAGGGGGCGGGCGGGTGTCCCCCGGCTCATGGAGCCGGCGGAGCGGGCGGGCGGCGGGGACCCCCCGGAGCCGGGCGGGCGCCCCGGGCCGGGCCCGCGGTCCTTCGTCCCGCAGAAGGAGATCGTCTACAACAAGCTGCTGCCCTACGCCGAGCGCCTGGACGCCGAGTCCGACCTGCAGCTGGCCCAGATCAAAAGCAACCTGGGCCGGGCCGTGCAGCTCCAGGAGCTGTGGCCCGGGGGCCTCTTCTGGACCAGGAAACTCTCCACGTAAGTGCAGCGGGCCTGCCGGGTGGGCTCGGGGCTGCGGCTCGGGGCGGGCGTCCGCGGGCGGGGGCGGCTCTTTGTCCGCTCCCGGTGGCTGGACCAGCTCGGCGGTGCTCGAGCTGCAATCGCCACCGCAGCTCGGGAAAGCGCTCGGCCCTCCTCCCTGCCACTTGCCTGCGGGACGTCTCCGGTTCTCACCAGCCCTCCTCGTCCTCCCTGGCTGCTTTCCCCCAAGGGTTCGGATGGTTGTCTTCCGACCTGCGGGGTCCCCGGGGAAAGAGATGAGCGGTTCCCGCAAGGGTCTTCCTCGGACTTGTGTGCCCCTGTGGGGAAGGGGTGCAAGGAGGACTCGTCCTTGGGGGAGCAACTCTTGACTTCTCGTTCCTCCGGTTCTTCCTTCCCCCCCCCCCCGTGATCGCCGCCGCTTCCTAGCTCCGCATTCGCGTCTAGTAACTTTCTGAATGGGAAGGAGACCGAAGGGAACTTCTAGTTCTACTTTTTTTGGGGGGTGGGGGGGGGGCTGCTCAATCTCTGTGGGTTTGATGGAAGAGATTGGTTTAAAATCAGCCCTCTTCGTACCCTTGGGCTGTATCCTAGACGTTAGTGTCGAGAATGGTGAGGCGTAGGACTTAGGGGAAGTGTCTCTTGCTCCTGCTCGGAAATGCACGATACCGAGGAAGATCGATGGGGCAGAGAGCTGTCAGGTGGTCCTGGGAGTTACTGCGATCGGGCGTGTGTTCATTTTGAGTCGCTGAGATGAATGTAGATTGCCGAAATCAGTTTCAGGAGTTCTGGTCTTTTGTTACTTTTATTTGTTTATTTTTGCCACAACCTGGCTGCGAACTAGAGTGCAACCGAAATTAGGGGAAAACGGGTAAAATACAGTTGCTGGAGGCAGGTTAGAGACTTTATTTGCTAGATGGGCATCTTCACTGAGTCAGAAAAACTTTTTTTAAAAGGATTTTGCTGAATCTTGTTTAGTTAACTGGACACGAAATCTGGCAACATTGCATGTTCATGCGTTGGGGGTATGAATGGTTGAACACGCAAGACTTGTCACTTACCCACTGTTTATCCAAATCTGCTGAGTGAACTGGATAATGACTCAGGGTTTTGTAATGAAATAGTTCTTACATTTCCTCCCAGGATTAGGACTCTTATTAGGGAGTCTCTGACAAATTTCTCCCATCCACTTCAGGTGGTGGTGGTGGTGGGAGGAATTACCTTTTTAATTAAAAAGCAAAAAATAAAACACTTAAGTTGCTCTTTTCAAAGAGTGACCATAAAATGTCAAGGTTAACAGCTCTCCTTTTGCTTAGAGAGTCAAGTTTATGGTGTTCAGATCCATAGGAGACTTGGGGGGGGGGGCACCCAACGGGGAGAAGAACCACTTTTAGTCAAAATAGAAGAATGCTTTATAAATTATTAGAATTAATATGATTTTTCAAGTGCGCCTCCTAGCTGTTTGTTACTCAGGCACAGTAAAAATCGTTCCTCTGTCAGTTCCAGTAATTCCCCACTTTAATCACTTGGTTTAAATTTGCCAGAGAAGAACCATTTTGGGGGACACAAACAACTCCTTTTAAATGCACAATATATAAACATACCAATGTGTGAATGCATGTCTAATTTGGATTTCTGAATCTAGAATCTATACACGCATAGTGAAGCATTGTTTTCTGACATTTACTGTTACTAAACTTGGCAAATTATCACCTAAGGTTTTATTATTTTTGGCTTATTTAGGTATAAGTAGCTTTTGCCTAGGAAAGGCTAGAAATACATTGGACACCGTCCTTGGTGTTTAGGGCAAGATTGCAGTTATGTGGCTTAATAACCTATGAACCTAAAACCATTTATACATAAATTACCAGCAAGAAATGCTATCAGAATTTTATTTTGGGACAGTGGTTAAATGCTGAAAACTGATTCTTGGGCTTGCACTATGAGACATTTTGAACTTGGTGGGACATGTTGTGATCTTGGGTGAATTTTTTTTTCTCCTAAGTCATGTTAAAGGTGACCTGTTTATATCTGTGCTTGTTTATTAAGCCTTGTATGTGTTGCACAAGTTTACATCTAGATGATGCCAGAACATGTGACGATAGCTGAGTAGTGATCATATTTAGTACTTTGTAGAAGAGTGGAAAGTAGTAATGAAAATAAAATCTAATTTCTCCCACTAGCTCTGTGACTGTGCAGTTACTTTAATCATGTGTTTCAGTATTCTTGGAAGAGAAGTGGGGGTTTGGATTAAATAATTCCTGAGAAACAGTGCTCTGTAACTTTATGATATTCTTTATCTGAAGGGAACTTCTAGGTTCTACTTTTTTGGGGCCTGCTCAATCTTTGTGGATTTGATTGAAAAGATTGGTTTAAAATCTTGCTAAAGGTTTGTCCTTTAGAGCTTCAAATAAGCCAGTGTGTATCTTACTACAAGGACAGTGAGCAGTTTTTAAAGTATCAAGTACATTCCTAAAGAAGACCTGAATGTAAATGCTGTTCAAAGGCACTGGGAGTGGGTCCCTGACCAGAAGTGTACACCCCTAATCTAGCCATCACAGACCTGGGTGGGGTAGAGTTCTGGTTTGAGAGGCGCTCAGGCTCTCCTTTTTTTTTACTTTTTACCTCATTTTAGTAGTAATCATAATTCTGTTTCAGTCCATTTCAAGACTTCTGGGTCTGTTTAGCATCTCCGAGAAGAAAGCTTACTTCTGTGTATTTAAAACATTGGTCCTGTAATATGACACAACTTCTTGCATACAATTTAAAGTATCAGAACGTGTTCAAGAGAGATCATGTGGCATAACATATCACAGGGCCATTTTCTAAGAAGTGAGGAAACAAGGGAGGCACAAACTAGTTTGGTGGTCTTTGGAGAACAATAGTTAAGATAGCTCGGACACTGAGTGAAAGGTATTGGTGATTCCTGGTATGGCCAATGTAGAGAATGGAATTGAAGAAAGGTAATCTTGAAACTTGCTTTTTTTCCCTTGCCCTTTTGGACTTTTCATGAGAGACACTAGGTCTAGTCCTAAGACCTCAGGTTATCTGTACCTGGCTTTGCCACCAACATTATCATCTCAGTCTTGCCTAACCTCTCTTAGCTTTGGAGTCCTCTTTTGGAAAATGGGAGTTTAGACTACTAGTGATGTTTCAAACTTAAAATCTAGCAGTTGTCTTAAGCAAAATTCTAAGCACAGAATTGGATTCCTCAGGCCAAATAAGACCACACTGATTTTTTTCTTTGTAACACTTCATTGAACCCCTGATGTCTACTTAGGGCACCAAAACATACTGTTTGAAAAGAAAAAGGAAAAAAAATCACTGGACTAGTCTCTAAGGGCCTTTCCAGCTAGCTCTCTGTTACTTTCAATTGGCCTGAAGGAAGGGCAAAAGGAGGAACAGTTAGTGAATGGGCTACTATTTCCTACAAGCTTACTCCATTCATGATTGGTTCTTTCTTTCAAAGAATTTTTATTTTAGTGAAGTGGGCTTGGTGTATTATGAAGCAAATTTAGATGTCTTGTTTGTTATAATAAAACGTTATGTTCTTTGCTGTTTGTTATAATAAAATGTTATGTTCTTTGCTGAGGAATCATTTCATTTGTTAATGAAACTGTAGCTCCCTTGTTTTATTATTAAGAACAGTCTGTAGTCTTCCTCCTGGACAGGAATTGGATTATCCCATTTGAAACCACATAATGTATTACATTTAGTCAAGATATGAGTTATCAAATAAACTGACTGCCTCTTGTGGAAAGTAATAATGTGAACACTGGAGTGCCCAAGTTCATACTATCTCTGTTGGGGAAGAAAGTAGAAATGCTATCCACCGAATCTCAGTTGCCTAGTAACATGATGTACTTAATAGGGTATCTAATGTTAGAGCATTGAAATTACAATAAATACAAACGCTTTTTTGTTGTAAAAGAATCTTGAAATCTTGACAGATTACCATATTCGTCAGGGAGAAACAGTTGGAGAAAGTAGTAGAAAAGATTTGTTTTTATTAAATGACCACACTCAAAATGGGAACCAAACTTTCTTTGTAGTGAGAAAGTTGTTTTTCCGAAGAAAAGAACAAAATAAGTGAATTAAGTGATTTTGGGGACATGAATTTTTCTGATAAAGTTGTCTAATAGCACACACCATAAGTTATCTTTCACATTAGATTTTTAAAAAATTAACACTTTATTTTTAATTTTTTAAAAATGCTCACTCGAGGATATTTTTCCATTGATTTTTAGAGAGTGGGAGAGGGAGAGACGTTGAGAGAGAAAAACATCTGTGTGAGAGAGACGCATCAGTTGGTTGATATACCCCCTCTCCCTACACATGCACACATTTGATTTTTCATAACAGTGTCATACTTGGGGCCCTTCCCTTTTTCCAGGGACCTCTCTTAATCATTCTTTCAAAACACCTTATTAGCTTTCACTAGTTAACTGTCTGTTTCTGCCAGAATCTCATTTGTCAATATATATGATTTGAACAGCTTTCTAATATTCTTTTTGTTTTTTGCTTAGACATTTTTTTCTGTTATGGAAACTCAAGCATACACAAAGGAAGACAATAAAATGAACTCTATGAACCCATCATTATCAAAGTTAAAAAAATTCTGCAATAATCCATTGCCACTTTGATTAACCTCATGAAGTTCTTTTTTTGCAAAATTTGATTTTACTTCTAAGTTTTCATTTCATTTGTGTTTTGTCCAAGGTTGACTTCAGACAGACTTCATGGACAGTTTTAAAAATAGCTTACTAATGAACATTTTTATATTATGACATTCTCCCCCCCCCCCCACCCCTTAATTTTGGAGCTATAGAATAAATTCTGGGGTAACAAGGACTCCCTTGAATTATCTTCACTTTGAAAACATAGACACTGATGTTGATAGGGTTAATAGATAGTTGGATACAAAGTTGTAGTCAGGAGTCTTTGAACAGATTATTCTCTGAGTGCCTTGTGTGGACGGCACTTTTTGGCTGTGTCAGTGAAAGGCTTTTGCCCTCAGGGAGTTCCAGTGTGCTCTTGCTCTTAGTCACATTTTTGTTTATTTGGGACAGACTAGTTAAGGTGTGTAACTCCATCAAGAAATTTGGGAAAATATGAATTTTAAAGTTAATTGCTTTAAAAAAAAATTCTCATTCTGACCAGTGTATTTTAACACAGTACATTGAGAAAAGGAAGTTAGTAAAAAAAAGAAAAGAAAATTAGTACAGCAGTACCATAGTTCTGAGATCCGAATATATTTAAAACATTTTAAAAAAACATTTAAAAAACATTTTTAAAAACATTATTTAAGAACGTTTGTTTTTGCAGTGTTGTAAAAAAGTTTTTTTGAACTGCGTGTTCATAATTGAAGTGAAATGATGGCAGATTCTTGTTTTTTAAAGGATGCTTATTTATTAGTAAACAAGTGCACAACTTGTAAACCTATCCTCATTGTGGAATCTAGATGTTAACTTTCTAGTAAGCAGACTTATTTCTGGTGAATCTTCCTCTCCCAATAGAAAATCCAAATCTGTTTCCCTCTAATCTTTGCAGAAAATTAGATAAAAAGTCTCATTCTTACTGTGTAAACAGCAAGCCGAGAACAGGTAATAAAAGCAACAGTGAGCAAACAACAAAAAACCTTTACATTTACTGAGATCACGACTGGAATGTTAAAAGCAGCACATACTATAAATATTCTCATTTGGAATCTTGAGGTTGGTTACTTCCATATTTGGCCTCTGCTCAGCATTTCTTTCCTTTGAGTGCACTCGCTCTTGATCCCTTGTTCCTGCTTTTCTATTCTTCATGTACACATCTTCCCTCTGCTGTGCGCTTTCTTCATATCAGCACCTTGCGTCCGTATTTACTGCCTTTCCTCTACTTCCAGCATTAGTGCAGTGGCATATACATTCATAGGTCCTCAGTAATATTAGAATTAACTCTTTTTTGTTTGAAAACTAAAAGCATTTAATACTGGGTTCAAAAGAAAGTATATTTTTAACCAAAGAAGTGGAGAAGCATTTTGGTTATGGAAGAAATTGTTTCATAACCAACCCAAAGTTAATTAGAGAAGAAAGCCGATTATATTGGTTGTATCAGCAAGTTTGACTGAGATCTCACTGTATGATTAAATATTTATTATTAAAAATATAGTTAGATGAACTATAGAATTTTGGTAGCGGTCATCACCTGTTTCATAATACCTAAACCCCAAATTTTAGAGTTTAAAAATATAATAAAGGCTTTTCCCCTTTAAAAAAAATTTTTAAGCCCTGGTTGGTTTGACTCAGTGGATAGAGTGTTAGCCCATGGACTGAAGGATCCCGGGTTTGATTCCCGTCAAAGGCATGTTCCTCAGAACACCCACTTCTGCCTCTCAAGCTTAGTGAGACTGTTATCCTCTGCTTGGGGCTTTGCTCAAGTCGGGAGTTTTCAAATTACATCGAATGGTACTTTTAAATATTAAAATGAAATGTCATCTCATCATTAAAACTCTCTGGAAAGGTTCTATAATGTGCTCAAAATTTCTTTTTCAAGGACAACAAAGGACAAATCCCTGTGATGGCAAATGTTCCTAAATTTGTTGTATGAATGAGTTATACTTGTCATAGTTGTTCAATGAAGTGTTTACTATAATAACAAAAAGAAAATAGTAATGCAAGGCTAGAACCATGTATCAGATATATATTAAAAAATAAAAAATTATTTATTGATTTTAGAGAGCAAGGAAAGGAGAGAGAGAGAAATATCGATTTGCTGTTCACTTATTTATGCATTCATTGTTTGCTTCTCGTATGTGCCCTGACCTGGGATCAAACCCCCTACAGCTTTGGAGATGACACTCTAACCAACTGAGCTACCAGCCAGGGCAAGGCCTTTTCTCTTGCTAAGAACACTATTGCAGCTATGAAATGGGTTTGAGAATAGTATTGTACTTTAAATACGTTGGAGATTGCTTAAGAATTGTTAAAAATGCTTTGTAATCTAATGGTATACAGTCTAAATGGAATGTGTTGGTAATCTTTGAGCTGTTCATTTCATTGTTTGACAGTTTCTTTTTTAAGCGAAGGATTAAGTCGTTTTTAAGAGCTAGACATTTTATGAAGGCAGTGTTTAGCATATGAGTGTTTATATTTTGGGCAGATTCCCGAAAAGTTTAGTTGGGACAGCTTGTGTTCTGAGGGAAGGTAGGTAACCTCCTAGAGATCCCAATAAATAAAATGTTGTCAAGTTTCTGTCAATATACCAAACAGAGGCCCCCATTATGTGTATGGCAGGAGAAAAATTACCATTTAACAAATCCAAGAATGATTTAGAAATGTAATCTTTTTAAAAATTCATAATTTAACAAATATCTTAAGACTTTCACATTGTGGTTTGGTTTTTTTTCTTGTGGGGTCTCACTGTTGTTGTTTTTTAAAATCTCTGTTCATTTGTGAGTGTTTAATAGAGAATTTTTCAAATTGTGAATTATAACTAAAGGGTATATATATATATCATTTAGTAGGTCTTGACCCAGTTGTTGTATTCTTGGGGAGGTTTTATTTGTTGGTTGGTGAACTAAATTAGAATTATTAGACTGAATTTGGAAGTAATAAGGGGGAATGTTTATGACTTCTGTTTCGAGTGTGTGTGTGTGTGTGTGTGTGTGTGTGTGTGTGTGTGTGTGTATGTGTGTGTGTGTGTGTGTATGATTATTACTGTGGGTTGTGGCCAAACAATATGAATGAAAGCTTCTGATTTTACAGGTTTCTTTCTTTAGTTTAGATCATATCACCACACCCATTTATCTATAATAATAAAAGCGTAATATGCTAATTAGACTTGACGTCCTTCCGGACAACCTTCTGGACGAAGCCGCGGTGGCAGGGGCCGAGCCCATTGCATGAATTTCGTGCATCTGGCCTCTAGTTAAGCTATAAAGATATAAGGGATGAAAATGAAAAGTTGCAACAGTTTAAAAATATTAGTAGCCTGAGGTATCTTACAAAATGTCAGTATTATAGACACTACCTGCCATATGTTGAGGGCTCAGAATGTACTAGCACTATGCTAAGGGTTTACATTCATTATTTCATTTTCACAAACAACCCTATGAACTGTAGGTATGTTTATTCTCCCAGCTTTACCCCTGAAGAAGTGAGACTTAAGCAAGGTTATATAACAACAGATTTGCCTAATGACCACAGGACTCTTGCTCTTACTCACATGGTCAGAGGAAGGAAAATTCTTGGGCTGCCAGCAGTCAGACATCCCTCTCACAGTCCAGGGCTTTCACAGTTCTGGACCCCTCACTCCTTACCTCCCACCACTGCTGCTGCGCTCGCCAGGCATCAGCCTGGCTTCTGGCTGAGCCAGGGGGCAGCTCCTTCATTGAGCATCTGCTCCCTGGTGATCAGTGCACGTCATAGCGACCAGTTGTTCTGCTGTTTGGTCAATTTGCATATTAGCCTTTTATTATATAGGATTGATTGTTGCCAATTCCTGACTTTTAAATGACACTCAGTAAAGCATTTTAAGAAATGGATGCCCACTTAAAGAAATGCATGACTCCAGGGAGAACCAACTGGGAGAAATGAATGGACATATTATTATTAGATGTTAGTGGTGAATGACCATTACTCTAAAATTGTCATGTCAATTTGAGTGTTAGGAAATACAGTATGCTGAAACTCCAAGTGAGCATTGTTCAATCTGAGGAGGATGGGGATACAGAGAAATGTACACCTCAGACTTCCTTGCCCATATGGAGCCTCCCATTAGAAATACTGTACTTGATAAGATGAGAGGCCTGTTTTCTAATGTGTTTTGGAAACCTACTTTTAATGTTTTAAAGGCAATTTGCTCAGATATTTATTGTTAGTTTGAAAGTGCTTTTTTCTTTTTTCCTTTTTAAAAATAGAATTAGTTCTGGTGAGCTGTTTGTATACTTGCATATTCAATCTGTTGAAAAAAAAAAATGTTTCTCAAAATGTCTACCTTGTTTCATCTCTGGTTAGAGCTGAGGGTTAAATAGATGTTGTAGAGGGGTGGTCCCTGCCACCAAATATCTTTCAGTCATCTAAAGAAATACAGTAATGTGTACATAAACAACTATGGTATGAGATAGAATATGAAAAATACTCAGAGTTTGGTACAAGCTATTAAGGGACAGAGGACAGAGGTAGCACTTTAGTTTGGGAATGAAGGAAGACTTCATGAAGGAGGGAGTCTTAAAGGATAGATCGATTTCTAAGGATATGACAAATAATTATATATTAAGCAAACATCTTAAGATTTATTTTGCATATAACTAATTTAAGAAATATAAATTGTACAGATTGTATTAATATTACATTTTTAATGACTTAAGTAGATTTTTAAAAGCATGTATTGCCGAAACCGGTTTGGCTCAGTGGATAGAGCGTCGGCCTGCGGACTCAAGGGTCCCAGGTTCGATTCCGGTCAAGGGCATGTGCCTTGGTTGCGGGCACATCCCCAGTAGGGGGTGTGCAAGAGGCAGCTGATCGATGTTTCTCTCTCATCGATGTTTCTAACTCTCTATCCCTCTCTCTTCCTCTCTGTAAAAAATCAATAAAATATATTTAAAAAAAAAGCATGTATTATGCTCTAGTTAATCTGCTAAGTGGTGAGACATCTGGGAAGCTTATAAAAAACAATTGGTGGGAAGAAGGGGGTCATAATACATGGTGACAGAAGATTTGACTTTGAGTGGTGGGCACATGGTGCAATAGACAGATCTTGTCTCATAGAAGTCCTCACCTGAAACCTACTATTCTATGTTCATGTTGAACAATGTCATCTCAGTAAATTTAATTTAAAAAAAAACCTGGGACCTGGAGCCCCTCCTCCCCATCCTAGAACAATTAAATTAGAATGTTTTTCATGTATGTTAATCAATTGTCCATCACCATAGCTTTGTGAGGACACCCAGGTTTTACGTATGTACTTAGGAGATTAAATGACTTGCCCAGGAGACTAATATAGAGCAGTTTGAAGTCTCAGCAGTCTTGTAGAACCATGCTCTTCCTGCTTGCTTGGCTACTATGTTGAAATCAATAAATCTGTCTATCCAAAGTTTATTATAATGTTGAGAGTTGCAAAGCAAGCTAGAATGGAAACGTAAGACATCCTCCATTTAGATAGCAACTAACTTGCCTTTGTTTCATACCAGTAGTCACTTGGAATTAATATTCTTTATTGTTGTTTATTTATTTGTGGTAGTATATCCCCTTTCTTGATCCTCAGCCTGACCTCTTTGGAGGGGAGATGGAGGAATAAGAAACATTCTCTTGGTTGTATCACGTTGCCACAGAAGTACCCTGTTCTTGCTCTCTTCCTCTGCCTGGAGATGTCTCCTGAGCCTCTTTCCCCAAATCCTTAAGTTATCTTGGCTTTGGGTTGCCTATTCAGAGTGATGACAGCTTTCTAATCTTTTCTCAGTTCAGTGATCACTATATTTGGTGAAACTTTGGCTTTGAAAGAATCAAAACTCTAATACTTCATTTGTCCCCTTATTTCTGTATATTTGGTTTGCCAAGTATATGTCTCCTCACATCTGACTTGTGAGTTCTTGGCCTAAAGGAACTATTTGAGTCATTACTGTCATCCTGTACCTGTCATTTGCTCTAGAAATGCTGTTTGAAAAGAAGAGAGGTGGGTTTATGAGAAAACTCTTCCTTTTAAAAAAATATATTTCTATTGGTTTCAGAGAGGAAGGGATAGGGAGAGGGAGAGAGAGAGGTAGAAACAATGATGAGAGAGAATCATTGATCGGCTGCTTCCTGCACGCCCCCTACTGGGGATCGAGCCAGCAACCCAGGCATGTGCTTTTGACCGGAATCGAACCTGGGACCCTTCAGTCCTTAGGCTGATGCTCTATCCACTGAGCCAAACCAGCCAGGGCAGAAAACTCTTTATTTTAACATTCACTTACTGTTTCTAGCTGTGAGAAGCTGTTATATGCATTTTCAATATTATATGTAATGATGAAGGACTTAGTCAAAGTAATTAATTCCTGATCCTCTAGTTTTCTTGGCTAATTTTTGCCCTTTTTTATTTTTCTATTTGGTGACACCTTAGGAACAGAAAGAAAAGACTGGAACTGACATAGCTACAGCAAAAATGTGTGATGTTTATTTTGGTAGAAGGAAGAGTTGAAGTTACTGTCTGAAATTAAAATGTAAAGTTCAGGAATTTCACTGGTCATGGTAGTTTTCCTTTCTGTGAAATATTTGTCATTTAGCCTTAACTGTCAGGTACTAAGACATTAAAAACAATCCTTATCTCACAATTTATTCAAATATTTTACATATCAGTCAATTTTATTTTTATTTTTATTTTCTTTAATATTTTTTTTTTTTTTATTTTAGAGAGGGAGAGAGAGAAACATCAATGATGAGAGAGAATCATTGATTGGCTGCCTTCTGCACGCCACACAATGGGATCAAGCCCACACCTGGGCATGTGCCCTTGACTGGTATCAGACCCGGGACCCTTCAGTCCATAGGCTGACACTCTATCCACTGAGTCAAACCAGCTAGGGCAATTTTATTGTTTTAAAAATGTAATTCCTGCACTTTTCCTTTTTTAAACAATGTGCTTTTTTTAATTTATTGATTTTTTTTTTAATAGAGAAAAGAAGGGAGAGGAAGGGAAAGAGTAAGGGGGTGGGGGGACAGGAAGAGAGAGAGAAACATCGCTTTGTTGATCCACTTATTTATGCGTTCATTGGTTGCTCCTGGCATGTGCCCTGACTGGAGATCAAACCCACAACCTTGGCATATCCGGCTGACACTCTAACCGACTGAACTACCTGGCCAGGGCTCCTATACATTTCTTTTAGAGAAACTTCTAATTTTTTTGTTGTTGTTGTTGGTATTAAGAATGAATGGAACAATATTCCTTCAACCACTATTTCTTTCTGGGTACCATACAGGAAGGTTGTTGCTTTTAAAAAACACTAGATTTTCTTATGTAGTCTAAAACTGTTTTTAGGTGGTTGTTTTGGATGTTTTAGGTATGTATAGTGATAGCATTGACACCATACTATTCTATCTTTTGTTACCTAGTTTACTCTTCAATCTAGATTCAGAATAATGCTAAATAATAACAGTAAGGATAGTCATTATTGTTGTGAACCTGATTTTAACCCTTTGCACTCGCTTTTTTCTCGATTCCTTTATTCTACTCGGGATTTAATGCTAACCGTGTCGAGTCACACTCGACATCCGAGTGCAAAAGGTTAAAGGAAGTGCCTCTTAGAAGGGGGAATGCCTTAAGTCTGGAGATTGCCTGTTTAATCAGATTCATATGCATGTTTTTAAATTTTGTTATACTCTAATATTTTCTAACTAGTGGCCCGGTGCACGAAATTCATGCATAGGGAATGGGGGTTGTTCCTCAGCTCGGCCTGCACCCTCTTCAATCTGGGACCCCTTGAAGGATGTCCTACTGCTGGTTTACAGGGATCGGGCCTAAACCGGCAGTCGGACATCCCTCTTACAATCTGGGACTGCTGGCTCCAGCCGCTCACCTGCCTGCCTGCCTGATTGCCCCTAACCACTCTGCCTGCCGGCCTGCTCGCCCCCAACTGCCCCCACCGGCGGCCTGCTCGCCCCCAAATGCCCCCCCTACCAGCCAGATCACTCCCAACTGCCCCCCTCATGCCAGCCTGCTCACCCCTAACTGCCCTCCCTGCTGGCCTGCTCACTCCAAACTGCCCCCCACCCCTGCTGTCCTGATCACCTCCAAATGACCCCCACTGACGGCCTGCTCACTCCAACTGGCCTCCCTGCTGGTCTGCTTACCCCCAACGGCCCTTGCCATCCCATCCTGGCCTGATCACTCCCCGGTGACCCAAGGTCCCAGCCCCTCCTTTTTTTCCTTTTCTTTTTTTTTTTTTTTTTCAGCACCTCCTTGAGTGGAGGCCAGGGCTGGCTGGAAGCAAGTATCTAGGATTTATTTATCTCCTATAATTGAAACTTTGTAGCCTTGAGCAGAGGCCAGGGCCGGCCAGGGTGGGAAGCTTGGCTTCCTCCATTGCTGAGGCAACCCTAGCCTCCTGCTTGCTCCAGCTCCGTAGCCGTCTGCCATCTTGGTTGGGTTAATTTGCATACTTGCTCCTGATTGGCTGGTTGGTGTAGCGGAGTGATGGTTAATTTGCATGTTTCTCTTTTATTAGTGTAGATTTTATTATAATCAGAGTTTTTGGCTATAATAATGTTCACATGTTAGAATTGATGTTTTTCTTTGTTGACTAATTTATGATCAGGTGTTCACAGAAGATTGAAAAGAAGGCATAGTTTTGTAAGCTTAAATTTTCATTTGTGTGTTTTAAAGTCAGTTTTTTTAATGATTACCTTCAGTCCAAGTCAGATTGAAATATTAGACACAGTAATTAATTTTGTTGCTGTTATTCAGCACATACTTTTATCAGGAGATACATAGCCCTACTTCTCTCTTTCTGTGAGTTAATAGCCATCCTATATGCATTAGAGATTGCAAAATGGTGATAACATTCACCCTAATTAGTTTGAGCTTATCCTGAGGTACAATTCCTATATGAGAGGCAGAATAGGTTCTCTAGTGGTTTTCTTTATTTATCAGTATTTAAGATGATCAAATCTTGGTTACCTAGCATTCTTCAAAAGTGAGATTTGTGGGGTATTCTTTTGTTTGTATTTATAGTTTTTAGTATCATTATGAATTTAATGGATTTAAACATCCATTGAAGTTAATTGTGGTTCACATTCTAGTGTGTGTCATTTTTGCTAGTGAGAACCACATAGCTTGACTCCTTTGCTGTATTAAGTAGGATTTTAGCAGTCTTTGATAAGGGATATTTTTGTTAAGATATATGAGTGCATTATAGTCTAAAAGCATAAACTATAATTTAACAAACCATTCTCTTATTGGACTGTTTAGATTTTTCAGGAAATTTTATTATTACAAATGTGCAGTGAAAACTTTGGTAGTTTGACTTTGATATCCTAAATTTTTACTTAGGGTCTGTTGCTAGATAGATGGATCTTTAAAAAAAAAAATCCATAAATACTTTCAAATGCTTTCAGTTAAAATATTTGAATTCTGGTGTGTGTGGGTTTTTTTTTTTGTTTTGAGGAAATAACACTTAATGGTTTTTTTCTTTACAAATACTCGGAGAATCATGCAAGGCTATAGCATTGCATGCAATTCCAGGCCACAAATCTGCACACTCCTTTGCAACAGGTCCTGTGAGGGCAGAACCTTTCATATTGCCTTTATTGTTTACTCTGACCCCCTTATTTTCAGAGTAAAGAAACTCGGCCATCTTTTCTCTGGGGTGACTTTCCTTGTTGGATTACTACCCCTGGATATACTACATTCTTTCTGGCTTTGTAAATTTTCAAGTTAAAATTCCATTTTTTTTTTGTCTTTTGAATGGAACTACCCCAAATAAAACATTCACTTAAGATTAAATATCATTGCCAAGTGTCTTGCATGTTTTATAATTACAAATAGTCTTAATGTCCCTCTGAAATGACGCTAATTTTACTTTATTGATGGATATAGATGGATTAGAAATCCAGTGACTGCCTTGAATAAAATTAACTGGTGAATGACAAAGCTTGTATTGAAAACCAATATTTTTAGCTGCTAGCCAAACTAATTCTTACAATCGTGTTGTATAATTTTATATTTTACTTTAAACTTCCTTGTAATGTGCAGTAAACTATCAAGATGTAGAATAGAAAAAACATTGACAGTATTGTATATTTTCTTAAATAATTACTGTCCCTGGGATTCCACAGTCTTTCTTTATATAAGATTAAAAATTAAAACGTTTAAGCCCTCGCTGGTTTGGCTCAATGGATAAAGCGTTGGCCTTCAGACTAAAGGGTCCCAGGTTCGATTCTTGTCAAGGGCACAAGCCAGGGTTGCCTGCTCGGTCCCCAGTGGGGGGCGTGCAAGAGGCAGCCAATCAATGATTCTCTCATCATTGATATTTCTGTCTCTCTCACCCTCTCCCTTTCTCTCTGAAATCAATAAAAAATATTTTAAAAAGACGTCTAAAAAAATAAAAAATTGAGCCAAGAGCCCCTTAATTATAAAAAAAAAAATAGTTAAAACGTTTGATTAATACACTATAAGGTAGTTAGGAGGAAGCAGTTGAAAGTGCTTTTGTATTACCTTTTACTGTTATTTCCCCCTCCCCTTTGTGGGAGGACAGTTTAATTAGTCCGTTCAAAAATTCAGTTATGACTGTTACCAAGGTTTTTAAGTATTTTGAGGCATCTAATAGTAATTTTTTGTCCTAAAATATGACATGAAAATTAATTGGAAAAAGGAATGAACCTAAATATACAGAAAACCAACTGGAATAGTTTTTAAAATGAAGATTCTTAGTCTTCATTCTCAGTATTTTGTTTTTAAATTACCTTTTTTTAGAAACAGCTTTTTTTTTCCCCCTTAAATCCTCGCTCTGGGAATATGTCCATTGATTTTTAGAGAGGGAAGAAGGGAGGAAAGAGAGAGAAATATTAATGTGAGACACAAACATCAATTGGTTGCCTCTCATGATTGTCCTGATTGAAGATCAAACCCACAACCTAGGTATATGCCTTGACCAGGAATCAAATGGGTGAGTGTGACATGGGTATATGTTGGGGGGGAGGTGTTAATTCTCTCTGGAGGATATTTTTTCAACTAATTTTTAGAGAGAGTGGAAGGGTTGTGGGGGAGAGACAGATAGACATCCATGTGAGAGACATGGATTTGATCTATCAGTTGGTCGTGTGTGCCCCCTCCCCCTCAACATGCACCCTGACCCAGGGCTGGGGCTCAAACCTGCATACCAGATATGTGCCCTTGACTGGGAGTCGAACCCGAGAAAACTCCAGCCAGGGCAAGACAGCCATGTTTTTCATTGGTTATTAAATGTTGAGACTTGAAGCCTTTTGATAAAAAAAATATTTATTTGGCAGTCTTAATGAAAATACAGAATAATTCTTTTCCTCATAACAAGAAGTAGATATAAAATGACTAACATCAAAGACATCTGGAACAGTTTTACAGTACCTATTTTTTGTGGCAAGAAAAGTATACATTTACTATCTTAACAACTTTTAAGTGTGCAGTACAATATTGTTAACAACATGTACATTGTTATACAACGGATCTCTAGAGCTTTTTTATCTTGCATGACTCAAACTGTATACCCGTTGAACAACTCTCTGTTTCCCCTTTCATCCCTATCCCTGGCAACCATGATTCTACATTCTGTTTCTATGATTTTGGTTATTTTAAATACTACATATAGGTAGACTCCTGTAGTATTTATATTTATGATGGGCTTATTTCACTTTTTAGCATAATGTCCTCAAGGCTTATCTATGTTGTAGCATATAACAGAATTTCCTTCTTTTTAAAGGCTGAATAATATTTTGTTGTGTGTGCATACTACATTTTTAAATTCATTTATCTGTTGATGGATATTTATGTACCTTACATATGGCTGTTGTGAATACTGCTGCAAGGAACATGGATGTGTCGCCATACCTATTTTTAAAAGCTATATTGATTTTTTCTCTTTCAGATATATTCGACTTTATGGGAGGAAATTTAGCAAAGAAGATCATGTTCTTTTTGTCAAGTTATTGTATGAGCTGGTATCAATTCCAAAACTGGAAATCAGCATGATGCAGGGATTTGCTCGTCTCTTGATCAACTTGTTAAAGTAAGTCAATTTTTCTGAGTTTGGATTTTTTCAAGATTTTAGGAAATGAGAACTTTATATGTTTATTTACTTATTAACTATGTTTTTATTGATTTCAGAGAGGAAGGGAGAGGGGGGAGAGATAGAAACATCAATGATGAGAGAATCATTGATCAGCTGCCTTCTGCATGCCCCCTACTGGGGATCAAGCTGCAACTCAGGCATGTGCCCTTGACTGGAATCTAACCCGGTACCCGTCAGTCCGCAGGCCGATGCTCTATCCACTAAGCCAAGCAGGCTAGGGCGAGAACTTTATAAGTTTACATCATGTGTTAATTAACCTTTTAATTAAAATTCCATGAAGCTTTCTTTTCTCTAGCACACATTGAACTCTGTGTTGTCTGATTGTTTTATTTATACTAATTATCTTTTCTTATATAGGCTTTAAGATCCTTGAGAATATAAGGATCATTTATTCTTCTGCTTATCCCAGGGCACCAATCACAATGCTGGAAACTTTAAGTGAAGACAGTTAGTGTAGGAAAATAGGAAATTCATCTATAATGATGGTAGCACAAATGTAAATGCCCTCTTTTACCAATTGCTCTTTGAGGTTTAAGCAGTAGCAAGAATCTAGTGCATTGCTCTTCCTACTACCTACTATATTATATTCTGCCATCGGATTGCTGTGGATGAGGAAAAGCAAAACCCACTGTGATGACAGCAGCATTTAACAATTGTCCTCCCTGAGTAGTATGTGTAATATATACATACCTTTGCACACATTCATATGTATGTGTTTACCTTTCCTAATTAGGAAAAAGGAACTTCTTTCAAGAGATGATTTGGAGCTACCTTGGAGACCACTTTATGACATGGTGGAAAGAATATTATATTCCAAGACAGAGCACCTGGGATTAAATTGGTTTCCTAAGTAAGTATTTCCATTTAAAGAACTTCTTTGGGAGCACTGGAGGGCTTTTAGGGATTTGATCTAAGTTGAGAAATACTGGGTTGAGATAAGCTAGCACATGTACATTTTAATATACTCAATTCTATGTAACTTAACTCCTAAATTAATTTTTGCCCTCTTTAAACTATATCTGAAGCTGTACTTAAGAATTTTCCACCAAAATATTTGTAACAACTAACATCACCATAATGGCCAAAGAAAGCAAGAGGTTTTGTTTGAAATCTATTATCTTGTCATTAAAAGTAATCCATATTTGGCATTCTTCACAAAACATCCACATGTATTTTAATTCTTTTTTAAAAAAATATATTTTATTGATTTTTTACAGAAAGGAAGGGAGAGGGATAGAGAGCCAGAAACATCGATCAGCTGCCTCCTGCACACCCCCTACCGGGGATGTGCCCGCAACCAAAGTACGTGACCTTGACCGGAATCGAACCTGGGACCTTTCAGTCCTCAGGTCGATGCTCTATCCACTGAGCCAAACCGGTTTCGGCAATTCTTTAAGTAAAATGAATGCCTTAAGAAGAGGAGCTTTGCCTATTCCAGGGGGCACACACACCCAGTTGAAGAAGCATCAATTTTAGTGTTTGACTTTTCTTTTTCTTTTTTTTTAATATTTTATTGATTTTTTACAGAGAGGAAGGGAGAGGGAGAGAGAGTTAGAAACATCAATGAGAGAGAAACATCGATCAGCTGCCTCCTGCACACCCCCCAGTGGGGATGTGCCCGCAACCAAGGTACATGCCCTTGACCGGAATCGAACCCGGGACCCTTCAGTCCACAGGCCGACGCTCTATCCACTGAGCCAAACCAGTTTCGGCAAGTGTTTGACTTTTCTGAGAGCACACACTATTCAATGTACAGTTCCTAGTTCATGTTATTTTCTACTAGTGTTTAGGCATACTGAGATTATAAATCTCTGGCTGATTAGGCTTCTTGTACATGCATCATGACTCTTCCAGATCTCTAATTTTGGTATGTTTTGTTTTTATTTTGAATTAACTGCTCTTTTAGTTATTTTCCTTTTTCGCTTTTATAAATTCTTTAATGACTCTTTAATGATCAGTCTTCTTTAATGATCGATTTCTGTGGTTTCACTCTCAATCCTACACATGTTGACATTATCTTATTACTTCTTGTAGCCTCCCCAGTTCAGTTCATTTAATCTATGATTAATCCTCAGGCTTCACTTAAGTGAGCAGTCATTTTTGTAGAATTTTTTGAAAATCATGGCAGATGGCAGATTTTAAGAGCTTTTTGGGTAATAGGTAAGTAAGTAGTGAAATGATTTAAATGGAAAGAGTAAAAAAGAAAATGACTATAGTTGATCCTGAACTTAGGCCCTAATTGGATTTTGGAGAGATCACAAATAGAGTGGTCAGAAGTCATTTATTTCCTGAAGATTTCATGTATTAAAACAAGGAAACCCATTTTTCAATCATAAAACTAGTAAATTCATCATGAAACTAAATGGTGCAATATTCAAATGTTTGTATAAATTATATGAAAACCCAAAGTTTAACATAAAAGCTGTGTTGTAAAGATTCCTTATGAGTTTTTGTTTGAAGGAGCATGCCATAGACTGGATTGGGTGTATTTAAAATACGAGCCCATTGAAGTTTGTACTAGAATCACCATTTCATAGATTTCAGGGACCTTTAAACTGTGTTCAAAATTAGCTCTCTTTCTGAGAATTTCCTGGCTGATTCTTTTTGGCTGACTCTGAAAGTCTTTGGTAAATTAAGACAATTTCTTCTTCTTCAATAAGTCATTTCCTGCTTCTTCATAACCAAGTTCCACACTTTTTGCCCTGGCAGTTGTACCTTTGCAAAGGCAGCCACTTCCTTTTAGGTCCTGTGTGGCTGTTTTCCTGGAAGTGTTGTTAGAGCTTATCACTAAGTGTCAGTCAGTGCTTATAGTTCCTCCCTGATTCTTGATACTGTGCTTATTACCATGCCTTTCCCTGAAGCTTCACATCATCCTTGCCCCTGTGGAAACCGCTTTCTTAAAAGTTTTACCATGCCTATTCTTGGTGTCTTAAAGAAACATTTTGTCTCTGATGAAATTGTTGTTTGTTTAAAGCAGTGATTCTTAACTCTAACAGACTCAGCATTCCCTTTTCTATTTTGTAGTTAACTATTTTAAATGAAATTTGAAAGTAGTATAACCTATCTATGCTCATTATCTACACTCAGTGACATAAATATAAATATCTTCATCATAGAAGAGAAATAATAGGAAAGTCATTTATTATGAAACAATACAGGATGGGGCAAAAGTAGGTTTATAGTTGTTTGTATGGAAAATAATACAATAATAATAATACAAGAATATGCTCTGTGTTTCATATACCCAAAACTGTAAACCTACTTTTGCCCCACCCTATATGTTTGAAACATGCAGATTATTACACTAAAAGACACACTATTATATTCAGATTGTGCATCTACTTATGATGAGTTTGGATTTGAAAGAAAAAAGCTTAGAACATATAGTATTCTGTATAAGAAGTGCAAGAACTTGAAAGAATAGCATTATGAGTGGACATTAAAATAAAAGCTAGTGCCAGGATAAAGAATAACATAAGATTTAATTAAGTATGATGGTAGAGAAAGGGAAATAACTTTCATTTCAGGCTACTGAACTGAGAAAAAAGCAAGTTCCTATTCTCACAGATATGCTGGCCTTATTTGTAACATAGTGTCATAATTTTCCATGTAATGATGTTGGTGAAGTTATTTTGTATCAGGAGACATTGTTTTTAACCATTTCTACATGTGAGGAATTAGAGGCAAAGGATGAATTGGTAAAAGAAACATTAATATGTGAAGGCAGAGAGAATTTGTGCAGTAGACTTCTGGGGCTAATATCAGAGTAAGATTGAAAACTAACAAGCAATGCCAAAATGAATAAATAATGTCAATATATAATTTTTACAAGATAAAGTGCCCTTTGTGCCATATGAAAAAGGTTTACAATAATTTACAGCATTTTAACAAAAAGTTATCAATGAAATTCTACATCCTTGTGTTTTGTGTGTCTAATTGCCAAGGTAATGATACTTAGTATTCTAAGACTGTTAAAACAGCCAATGTAATGATACTTTATTCTAAGACTGTTAAAACAGTCTTAGTTACATATTTGTATGCAACAGCTACACAATGGTATTGACAAATCAGGTGTTGCAATTGGAATTGCCACAGTGGTGTGACCCTTCCTTCCTTCCTTCCTTCCTTCCTTCTTCCCTCCCTCCCTCCCTCCCTCCCTCCCTCCCTCCCTCCCTCCCTCCCTCCCTCCCTCCCTCCCTTCCTTTTGTTATGAATAATGAATAACCCCTTATAAAAATTTCAACAAAACAAAGTAGTACAGCCTTGTTCAGTTTACATTGGTTGTATTCCCAGAAGAACCAGTCTTCATTAAAACTGTGCAAAAAATACTAAATGTTTAAAGCAGTGAACTTTTAGGTAGGACATTTGAAGGTCTTGCACCAATTTTTTGTTGTGTCTGGCTATTCCATGAATTGCAGGATATCTAATATACTTGGGTTCTGCCCCAATAATCGTGATAATTAAAAATGCCCTATGCATTTCCCAAATGCTCCCTTAATATAGTTAAAGGGCCTGGGTTTGCCACCTCTTATCTTCTATCCAGACAATCAAAAGTTTTCTGCTTCATTAATCAGTCCCTCCTCTTTTCTTATCACTGGTCCAGCACTCTTTGCTTTCTCTTTTCCTGTTTTTAAATCTCTAAGGCACTGGTCTTCTAGTATCCAAATCATTATGTGTTTTTTTCCTGTGTTGGGTTTATTAGGTAAAATAAAAATCCTTCCCTATATGTCTCTTGACTAAAATTGATGCTGTAGGCAGATGAATGAGACATACTGGTCCAGTGGCTTGGACTACTCATACACAAGGCTGTGAACCTCCACTAAACCGCACACATTGTGAAATGGAGCTCTATTGCTGCATCCCCTTTTTAAAATGGTAATGTGTTCCAATTTGAAGGGGTCAGAAAGAATACTGGGTGGTTGATTGTTGTATGTGCCCTGACCGGGGATCCAACCCGTAGCCTTGGTATATCAGGACAATGCTCCAGTCTAACCAACTGAGATGCCCAGCTAGGGCCACACTTAGCCTTGATTTTAAAATCAGAGGAACCTGTTTCTTTAAGCAGAAAGGTTAGAGAACAGTGGAGAAGTTATAGGATAGTACTTTTGCTTTCTGTTCCTCTGTCTACTGAATTTCTTTTCTTTTTTTTAAATTTATTTTATTGATTTTCTACAGAGAGGAAGGTAGAGGGATAGAGAGCTAGAAACATCGATGAGAGAGAAACATCGACCAGCTGCCTCCTGCACACCCCCTACCGGGGATGTGCCCGCAACCAATGTACATGCCCTTGACTGGAATCGAACCTGGGACCTTTCAGTCCGCAGACCGACGCTCTATCCACTGAGCCAAACCGGTTTCGGCTGTCTGCTGAATTTCTAAGGGAGAATCATTTAAAACATTTAAAAATGTATTTTTCTATGTAAGATGTATTTAAAATTAAGAGTTTACAAACACTATTACAGAAAATTTCTTAAAGAGCCCTTTAATACGGCATATTTTTGAAATTGGTATTTTGAGTATTTTCATCTTAGATGTGTTCTTACTAATTTTAGAATACTGTTTTTATAATCAAAAGTGAAAGGTTGCTTCATTTGTTAACTGTTTGTCTTTCAAGTCTTAAACTCATGTGCCTTAATGTGTTTATCATTGAAACCACTGCTTTCAAACGAGTTTTATTGTTTAGAGCAAGGATTATTAAATTTCTCCTTTCCCTTCTTCTTTTCCCTTATCTTCCTTCCTCATTCTGTCTTTCTGTCTTTTGCTTCAGGGACAAAGACCCTTTTCATTCTTATCTGTTGGTACTTTCTACTGGAGAAATAATGTAGGTTTAAAATATATATACACACACACACACACACACACACACACACACATAGAAAGATCAACATTGGAAAAGAGCTAGGTAGTTGTGAACTTATACTTGCAACATAAGAATTGGTTCTTGTTTACTTCATAAAAGAAGCATTTGAATCTTAATTGGCATGGTTTTATTTCACAAAACAAAGTTCCATATGCTTAATTGGAGTAGCATATTGCGAGTTACAAATGTAGGCAGCACACACTAAGGAAGGGTATTGCTACTAACAGAATGTGAGGGTGATTATGCATAGATTAGCTTTTACAAAATGGGCATGGGCAATTCATATTTGGATTATGTATGTAAATTTGTTTAGTCTTATCACTACAGGTTTTCAGAGTTGTTTGGTGTTAAAAGGATTTGCATATTTGTATCATGAGTAGTTTGGGCCTGTATAACTCATTTTTTTACTTTTTAAAAATATTTTTTAAGTATATCTATTTTTCTTTTAGGTATATTGTTCTAAGGCAGTGGTTCTTAACCTTCCTAATGCCGCGACCCTTTAATACAGTTCCTCATGTTGTGGTGACCCCCAACCATAAAATTATTTTCGTTGCTACTTCATAACTGTAATTTTGCTACTGTTATGAATCGTAAATATCTGTGTTTTCCGATGGTCTTAGGCAACCCTGCTAGCGGTTCTCAACCTTTGGGTTGCGACCCACAGGTTGAGAACCGCTGCTGTAGAGCCTAAGACCATCGGAAAACAGATATTTACATTACGATTCATAACAGTAGCAAAATGATTTTTAACACCGTATTTGAGGATCATTTTACGTGCTTTTAAAAAACTTCTACTTTAACTTTATTTGGAAATTAGCGACTAAGTGGCTGATTTTTATTAATGACTATGATCGTGTTTCTTCTAAAAGTTGTCTTTGTGGCCCTGGCTGGGTAGTACAGTTGGTTAGAGCAGCGTCCCAATATGCCAAGGTTGTGGATTCAGTCCCCGGTCAGGAGACATACAAGAGTCAACCAATGAATGCATAAATATGTGGCACAAATTAATGTTTTTCTCTCTCCTCAGTCCTCTCCTCTCTCTCTCTAAAATCAACTTTAAAAAAAAAAAGAAAAGTTGTCTTTGCTGCAGTGATCTCTTCTTGGAAAGCAATTAGAGGAAGGGAGAGTGATAGAGAGTTAGAAACATTGATCAGCTGCCTCCTGCACACTCCCTACTGGGGATGTGCTTGCAACCAAGGTACATGCCCTTGACCTGAATCGAACCTGGGACCCTTCAGTCCACAGGCCAGCGGTCTATTCACTGAGCCAAACCGGTTAGGGCATGTCACAGCAGTTTTGCATGCTCTTTTTTACACAGTGGTCAGGATTAGGAAAACTTTTCTTTTTTAGCTAGGTGTTGGTTTGCTTTTTAAGATTTTTTTTTTAATTGATTTTTAAAGAGAGAGAGAAACATCGATGTGAGAGTGAGACATTGATCAGCTGCTTCCTGCATGCTCCCTACCGGGGATGGAGCTCGCAACCCAGGCATTTGTCCTGACCCGGAACAGAACCAGCAACTTTTTGGTGCTCTGGTGTCATACCGGCCAGGGCCAATTTCTTAACACTTGGCATAGAGGCATACTTTAAAAAAAAAAAAAAGTGATTATAATGGAAAATCAATGTCAATGCTACATCATTGATGATGATGTTACACTTTATTTATATACATTTGTTATGGTAAAATTATCTTGACCCCAATTTCTGTGAAGTGGCTGTGAAAAATGACTACTTGCTGATTTACTAAGCAATATTAGATTTTTTAAATTTAATTTTTTTTATTAATTTGGGAGATGGAGAGAGAGAGAGAGAACATCAATAATGAGAGAGAATCATCAATCTGCTACCTCCTGCATGCCCCCTACTGTGGATCAAGGCCGCATTTGCCCTGACCGGGAATTGAACTGTGACCTCATGATTCATAGGTCAATGCTCAACCACTGATCCATACCCGTTGGGCTATTAGATCTTAAAAGATTAGATATGAGATGGAAAGTGTTGACTGATTGATGGTGGACTTATTTAGATTTAGAGAAAGCAGGTAAAATTGAGTTATTGTAAATTAAATGTTAAGTACATTCTTAAGAAAAAAATACTGTATAAGCAATTACCATTAAATTATAAGTAACTTAAGGCAGAGAGGTATATAGAATATACCAAGATTATAGTTTCCCTTGTTTTTAGTTGAAAACCAAATATGACTATTCTAAAGTTAAATTTTAGTTCAAGAATTGTCAAGTGACTCTGAAAATACTTCCAGCTATGGGCATTCCACCTCACCCTCATCTTGAACATATCATTTGCTGTACATTTCTTTGGATTCAAAGTGAATATTGTCCCAATAGTTAGGTAAGGGAGGAGATAGGAAGAGAAATATTTAGGTTTGTAGAAGTGCACTCTCTTAGTAATTACATTAGCTGGAGACCAAATCTTCTGGTTTTCCTTGGGCCTCCCTGCTCCATCTATCTATATATTTAAAAGCCTAAGTGACCATTCGACCGGCCGACCGGCCAAGCTGTGATGCGCACTGACCACCAGGGGGCAGATGCAGGAACTGCCAAGCTTTGGTGACTTGGCTGCTGTGGTTCTTGGGTGACACACCTTGAACCAGAAGAGGAGGGAGCCTGATTCCGGGGCACATCACCCGAGAACTGCCCTCTCGCAATCCAGGACCCCTCAGGGAATGTCGGAGAGCCGGTTTCGGCCCAATCCCCATAGGCCAGGCTGAGTGACCCCACTAATGCACGAATCCATGCACCAGGCCTTAGTATCTCATATTTGCTTTATTGATGTCATCATAGGGATCATAAAGAATGTCGTCATAAGGTAATTGCAGCCCAGAGAGGAAAATTGACACACTCATTTGTTGAATCTGGGACAAGAGCTGAAGAACTGGGACAACAATTTACTTTCTGCCCTAATAAGTAGGGTGACCTCTGGGGAAGGAATTTCCTGTTTTGATATGATTTCCTAAATCATAAATTAATAGCTACCCAGAGGCAGGAGGATATATATAAAAACAAAATGAGCACAAAAATTATTATTTTTTAAATAAGTTTTTATTTATTTTAGAGAGGAAGGGAGAGGGAGAGAGAGAGAGAGAGAGAGAGAACATCAATGATGAAAGAGAACCATTGATTGGCTGCCTCCTGCCTGAAACCCCGGGCATATGCCCTGACCGGGAATCAAACCAGTAACCTCTTGGCTCCTGGGTTGATGCTCAACTGCTGAGCCATACCAGCTGGGCCAAAAATTAATTCTTAAGGAAATTGAAAATATAAATTATTTTGGCTGTCTATGAAATAATTATTGTTATCATTTATTGTGATTAATTCTGGGCCAGATAGCTGCTTTCTTTATGTTACATCATTTAATTTTTACAATAGCCTTATGAGAGGTAGGTATTGTTGCTCTTATAGGAAAAACTGAGGCTATAATACTACACTAGTACATAGCAGAACTGGTATTCAAATTCAGATGTGTCTGACTCTAAGCCAAGCTGTGAACCACACTACATGATATATTAGGGCTTTCTTTTCAACTTAACATACTATCTAATAAAAGGGTAATATGCAAATTAACCATCACTCTGCTACGCCCACCAGCCACGCCCACCAGCCAATCAGAGCGAGTATTCAAATTAACCCCAACCAAATTAACCTCCTGCTCTCTGCAGCCACAGAGAGCAGGAGGGAGGCTTGGGTTTCCCTGGCAATGGAGGAAGCCAAGCTTTCCACACACCCTGGTGGGCCCAGGCCTCCACTCAAGGGTACAAAGTTTCAATTATAGAAGGTAAATAAATTCCAACAGAAATAGCAGCAGCCACTGAGCTGGAAGAGCAGGAGGCTAGGGTTGCCCCGGGCGATGGAGGAAGCCAAGCTTCTGCAGCCCTGGCCGGCTCAGGCCTTCACTCCAGGCTACAAAGTTTCAATTGCAAAAGACAAATAAATTCCAGATACCAGGGCCTCCGCTTGGGTTGCCAGGGGGCGAGGCTGGCCTGCAAACCACCACAGGCCCCTCGCCCAGGCCGCCTCACGCCCCAAGGGAACCCCCACCCTGATCCGGGACACCCTTCAGGGCAAACCAGCTGGCCTCCACCCATGCACCAGGCCTCTATCCTATCCAATAAAAGAGTAATATGCAGATTGACCATCACTCCAACACACTAGATGGCTGCCCCCATGTGGTCAAAGATCCTGCCCCCATGTGGACACAAGATGGCCAGCAGAGGGGGGCAGTTGGGAGGGACCAGGCCTGCAAGGGAGGGCAATTGTGGGTGATCAGGCAAGCAGGGGAGAGCAGTTGGGAGGCACCAGGCCTGCAAGGGAGGGCAGTTGGGGGCAAACAGGCTGGCAGGGGAGCAGTTAGACATCAATCAGGCTGGCATGGGAGTGGTTAGAGGGTGATCAGGCTGGCAGGCAGAAGCAGTTAGGGGCAATCAGGAAGGCAGGTAGGCGAGCAGTTGGGAGCCAGCAGTCCTGGATTGTGAGAGGGATGTCCTAAACGGTGGGATCGGGCCTAAATGGGCAGTCGGACATCCCTCGAGGGGTCCCAGATTGGAGAGGGTGCAGGCTGGGCTGAGGGACACCCCCCACCCCATGCATGAATTTTGTGCACTGGCCTCTAGTGCCTTTATAAGAGGAAATAGGGTATGAGAAACCCATTCAAAACTTAGTCCATCTATATGTAGATCCCTTCTGATTTAAAAAGAGAGTGTTTTGATTTGTTATCACTTTAGTATTGTAAATTTCCAGCAATTGGAAAAGTTTGTAGTGATAATTCACTCCCTCTAAAAATTAGTAAAACATAGTCTAGTAGCATCTAGCCTTAACCTTTTATTTTATTTTTAAACAGAAGCATTGTTTCCTTCATCTTGAGAGATTACAAGAATCACAAAAGGTCACTATACAGATATCACAGGTTAGAGAGATTGTACCCTTTTCTGGATAAAGAGCATAAGTCCAACGGCACAGTCTTATATATTAGGAGGGGTTGAAATTTACTTTATTTAGATGAACTAAATCACATTCCCACATACCCTATTCCTCTTAGTGAATTGAGAGCTACCATGTATTATAATTAACCTCCTATTCTGAAGAGTGAAGGGAACTGGACAAAACATAGCTAGCTATGCAGCTTTTTATGACTTGCTTTCTAAAATTATTTCCCCCATTACATGAAAGTTTGTTTGTAGTATATAAAAGTTACCAGTAAAAATAGCAGGTTTTCTGTGTTACACTCTCAAATGAGTTGCCACAGAAACAATAAAATAAATCAAAAGTTATTATGAACACAAACTTCAGAAACTGTAGAAATTATAGATCTTCTGCTTATATCATTGGGCAGAAAGTTTACCCTTTTAGAATTTTCTTTTTTTAAATGTGTATAAGTTTATCTGATATTTATTTTGGAACAAGATGGCTCTTTAAACCTTGCTTATTAATTTGTTTCTAAATGTGATTCGTCAGTCCAAAGTAAAAGATCCAAAGATCTGTGCTCTTTATTTCCCTGATAGAAAATGTTTATTGAGCATTGTAAGTAAGTAAATAAATCAAGTATAAATATAGATGAACACATAGCCTTGTTATAAGTCTTTTGGCAGTGCCCAGAAGAAAAAAAAAATCATAGCCTTGGTCTTTAGGGAGATTTATTTATTTATCTCTTTATTTACTTATCAGAGAAGGGGGAGAGAGAGACATTGATGTGAGAGAAAAACATTGATCAGTTGCCTCCTGTATATGCACCCTGACCAGGGCCAGGGATTGAAGCCTCAAACTTTTGGTGTATGGGGCTGATGCTCCAACCAACTGAGCCACATCCAACAGAGCTTGCTTAGCTTTTTTTATGAGGGAAGGTAGAATCTCTCTGATAATAAGAGGAAATACTCCATGATTGCTCACTAGCCATATGGTCATATTTTTATTTTCGGGTTATGAGTAGTAGTCTGGTTTCCTCTTCGGTTAATTGTTTTCTGAGTAGTTTTAAACTAAAGAGGATTTATATTGCTTCAAGTAATGAAATTAGTTTTCTCTCTTAGTTATATGATACATTGATTACTTGTTACAGAGTTTGGTTTATATTAGTCCTTGAAATTTCTTTGCAGATTAGTTCTTAAGCTTTCAGAGAAATTGGGTAGACTTCTGGATTTAAGAATTTCAAGAAGCTTATTGGGAAAGTGTCAGGTTGGAAGTACTGCCTGAAAGTTACCCTTCCCCCAGTAACTTTTTCCTTGAGATTTGGGGACTTGCTCTATTTTTATTTGTGCAAATCATACTATAAGTAGTCACACATTTAATTTAAAATTCCACTTCAAAATTACCTAATGCCCCTTTGCTTTATTTGCATTTGACCTTTTTTGACTGTGGTCCAGTTAATATTTTAAAAATTTCATTCTCTTCATGTGTGTTTAAACTATTAACACAGAAATGTTCATTATAAATTAATATACAAATATTTGTTTTCCATATTCACTTGAACCACCTACAAGTTGGAAAATAAGTTGCTGCTTTTAATGTTACTCAACCAATAAAGTGCCCTGGAGTGTTATAGAACTCTCATCAGTTGGTTAGAGAAAAGAGTTTTGGCAGTTGCTGATAGGAGCACACCAAATTTTGTCTGCCATTTTGATATAAAAGCACTTGAATAAAAATTTAAAATTACTCTCTGAAGTTTTAAGCCACTGAGCATATTCCTTGATGTGTTGAGAAGTTTGGTCATTGCTGCCTACTTTGTAATGATTGAATATGATTTGTCCTTTTCCTACTTTTCTTCCCTTTAGTTTATAGCAGAGGATGAGCAAAGGAGGGCAAAGGAAAGAGTAGATTATGGAGTGTGGGTAGTTAATCCTTACACTTCTGTCTATATGAAAGAGGAGGATTAGCAATTGCATGTACACAGATAATATCTAAGTTTCTGAGCATATCTAGAGAGTCTTTTTTTAATTAATTGAATTAGATGTGTTCTTAAAATACACTGAACTAATTTATCAAATGGCTTTCCCCCCCAGTTCTGTAGAAAATGTTCTCAAAACACTCGTGAAAAGCTGCCGACCGTAAGTAGCTCCTCAATTTATATAAAGCCTCATGTTGTTTCTGTGGGCCTTTCCCTGTCTTTAATTTGCTTTGAAGAGGAAATTAAAGGTATAAATAGTTTCTGACCTTGTGATGATAGTCACTGACCTTGTGATGACAGTCAACATGTCATTTCCAACTCTTGAACTGAAATTTTCAGATTTAGTTTATAAATTTAGAAAATTTTAAATGGTGTATCAGTCACCAACTATAAAATAAGAATGCCATAATTTACATATAATCACATTTGTTTTAAAGGTTATCCTAGGTTATTGTTACTTAGATAAAAAAAACTTTTTCAAAATGGGCATTGTAGGGTAATTGCATTAAAATTGAGTGTAACAAGGTATGGTTCATACATTTTTTCTAGTGTGTTCTCTTTCAGTAGAATATTTGCCTTTAGCTTCCATATTCTCCTATTTAAATATAAATATGTATAGAATTTAGTATTAATTAATATTTGTCCAGTTCTTTGGACTTAAAAATATTTTCTGACTCTTGTTTATCACATTGTTCTGAGACTACTTATCCTACTATGGATACGGGGAACTCTTTTGAATGGAAATCCCTGTGTTTATTGTATGCTGTAATATGAGTTAAAGTTATTTCACAAATCAGATTGCTTATCTACTATACTCAGTCTTGGGCAATTGTATACTCAGGATAAAAAATGTCTCCCTTTTAAGAGGCTTAAGTTGTAACTTGAGTCATAAGCCACCAATGAGCAATGTCATTTTGTACTAGGCAATTACTCTCTTGGCCTATGTGTTTCCTCACTGGAAACTTAATCATCGCTGGGGTATTTACTGGTTTTTAGGTTGTTGGGTAATTCATAGAGCACCCAAGCTTTTATTTTGGATCACCAGGCTAATAAATAGTTGACTCTGAAAAATTAGGAAGGTGAATTGATGTATGAAATCTTTGAAGGCAGAATATTTTCTGCATTTTTCTTTTAATTCTAACCTGTTTAACAATGCCCAACCATATAAATGTGTAATAAGTTCAACAGAAATAGTATGAGAATGTAATTTTATTTTCACATCAAGGAATGAAGTGTGATTCTGATTAACCCAAGTATATAAAATGTAATAGGATTTAATAATACGATGTGTAAATCTAATTTGAAAGGGTTTTTTTTTTTAACTTTTGGCCATACCCAAATCAGAACTTCTCATATGCTTTTTGTTCTTCTAACCCCCTTAATAGGTATTTGGAAAATTATATCTGGGTCTTCTTCATCCCTTTACCCTCATTTTGTGTATGTGTGTGGGTACACACACACACTTCCGATTTTGATTTTTAAATCTCTATCCCAAGGATGCCCCTGTCCATTTAATAGAATTGTACAACGTTAGACCCTGTAGCACCAGATCATCTAGTCCAGTCCTCTCTTCTCTATAGGAGGACTTTGTGGTCAGTGTGGATAAATGGTTTGGCCACATGTGCTGAGCAATTGATATTCTCTTTCTCACTTTAGTTCACTGTTATTCATTTTTTTATATAGACAAAATTTTTTTCTATTGCTATTACATAGTACACAGGAAGAAAATATACAAACATGTTTAAATTTGTAGGTGATTTGAGTGACTTTGTATTTTATCTGAGTTTTTTCAACTTTTGTAGCATTTTTCTAAGTCCCCTAGACAAGAAGAAAATTTACCTTAATGTGTTTCTTATAAGCTAACATGCTCCTCCTCCTAATTTTGTCAATCATGTATTTATGTTAGAGAGTTTTTAGCCAATGATCAGATACATGAAAACCTTCCTTTTTATTAGATATTTTCCAGCAGATTCGACAGCTGAGATGCTAGAAGAATGGCGGCCTTTAATGTGCCCTTTTGATGTAACAATGCAAAAGGCCATCACTTATTTTGAACTATTTCTTCCTACCTCCCTTCCTCCAGAATTGCATCATAAAGGTTTTAAGTAAGTATTTACATATCATGAGAAATTCTAGAAAATAGCAGGAAATACAGATAGAGGCAAACTAGTAAAGCAATAATAAGAAAAATTACCTAACTCAACCATTATGTTTATTATACTTGAAGTATGTGAAAGCTAAATCATTTAAATATGAGATTATAAGTAGAGAATAATGCTTGTATGTCAAGCCAAATAGGATGAGGGCTTTAAGAGAGAAAGAGTATTACATTAAGAAAGGAATGGAAATATCAAGAGGCAGTGATAGAAATGTTAAATTGCATAGAGTTTTGAGGAAGGAAAAATGTTTTCCTAAAACTAGGTTTTAACCCTTATCACATGTAGTTTCTCTCCGTTTTTTGTTTTATATATATATATATATATATATATATATATATATATATATATATATATAATCTCTTCTTTTTGTAGACTTTGCACGATTTTTAGGAACTTTTTAGAATGAAAAAAAAATTTAGACTATACTTTTAAGAACAAAGAAAAGGTATGAAAAAAAAGACTGGAAGAATAATAGTAATTACCACTGTGTTATGGGTTCATACTTAGTTTCCCTCCCCCTCTCCCGTTTTCTGTAGTGAAATTTTTATTTCTTTTAAGTCAGAAATTTTGTGTATATCTGAAAATTTAATTTAATAAGAATTCTAAAAACTTTTAGTATCTTGGGCATTTTTAAAGATTTGTTTAACAATATTCTAACATTTTCTTGCCCCTATATTCTCCTCTATTTCTTCAATTTGAGATCATTTTCCCCACTGTAATTTAATTGCACTTAACACTTTGTGGCTAGTTTCTTTTGTGGCACATTTATTATAGTGCTAGGTAATGACATAATTACTAATTGGGTTCTTAAAGACAAGAAAGTAAGGGAGAGTTATAAGAACAGGTAGTATTAAGAAAACATTTAATGAGGAAGGTGGGAAGAGGAAGGAGAAACTTGTAAATAGTGCTAGATAGGGTGGACAGTAATTACTTGACAACGAAGTAGAAGTATTATGAGATTATTCTTTTTAGAATAAATACATTGGAAGTATAATATTCAGACAAAAATGGTCCTTTGTGACATTAAGTTTATAACTTTCAGTATTATTTTTTTCTAGGTTGTGTAGTTTTTAGTAAGAATAATAGATTAAAAAATACAAATACTAAGAAAATGGCTTTGAACCATTTTCTATAAGTCACTTGCTATTCATAACAATATTTTTTTTTCCTTCAGACTTTGGTTTGATGAATTAATTGGCCTTTGGGTTTCAGTGCAAAATCTCCCACAGTGGGAGGGGGTGAGTATCCCATTTTTTCTCCTATACTTTTTAGTTTGGAAATGGTATATGAAATAATTTGATAAGTAACTTCAGTTCCCTAGAATTGGCTATTAGCAGTGTTGTAATCAGTTTTTAAAATTTTATTTGCTGTATTTTAACAGCAGTAGACATTTCTTTGTTTGATTTTATTAATATAGTGAAGTATGCAAGTGTAATGGGAAATGCATGAAACTGTAAGACCCTGCTTGTTTCCTTTTGTATCCTCACTAGCATGGTGCTGGGCACATAGTAGATGTTTACTGGATTAAAGTTTCTTTTTTTTGTTTGCATTGTGCATAATGCTATGTTTTCCTATTTGTTTTATTTTTTTATTGTTATTTTTAAAATATATTTTTATTAATTCCAAACAGAGAGAGAGAGAGGGGGGGGGGTAGAGAGAGGTAGAAACATCAATGATGAGAGAATCATTGATCAACTACCTACTGGGGATGGAGCCCACAACCCAGCATGTGCCCTGACGGGGAACCGAACTGTGACCCCCGGTTCATAGGTCCATGCTCAACTACTGAGACACACCGGTCAGGCTGCTATTCATTTTAAATGGGTGACAGGAATCAGAACTTAAATTTTGAAATTTTAAAAAACTGAGTTATAGAATATATATTAAATCAAGTTATGCTAATACTGATTGCTGAAAAGAACAAATGAATGAGGAGTTTGACTGTGCCACTTAAAAACAACAACAAATGTATTTACTTAATTTTCTTTTTTTGTTTACTTTCAGCAACTAGTAAATCTCTTTGCACGATTGGCTACAGATAATATAGGGTACATAGATTGGGATCCATATGTACCAAAGGTAATTAAGAACATTTGAACATAAAACATACAATAGCATTGATAGCACTTTTATGTCATTAAGAAGTATATTTTATATGTTGATTCTTAACTTCACAATATATTTTAGAACATTAATAAAAACACAATTTACAGGGTAGATCCTTTATTTTCAAAAAGTAATTGGGTCATATCAAGATATCAAAAATATGTGATTTTTTGTCTTACGTATGTAGGAAATGAACTATAAGTTTTGAAATGAATAAAATAGAAAACACTAAGTGTATTATTCAGGGTGTCATACATTCATACTTTGCAACAAATTTCGTGTATTATATTTGATTGCTCTTCTAGTGTTCTCCACTTTTTAAATCACATTACCTATATATTTCCCTCGATTAAAAACTAGAGTTTCTCTAGGTGCATTGTTCTTAACATTGCATCCTCTGTATTGTTTCACCTGCAGCAGAATCACTTGTGGCACTTCAGGAGGGCTGGAATGGGACATCCAGGTGATTCTGAAGCACATAGTGAGAGTAGTGCAGAGCTGGGGACCAGCAGAAGGCAAATGCTCTGTATGTCTTTGCTTGTGCTGTCTTCCTCTGTTGCTGGTCAGTAGAAACTAAGGAGGAGAAGTAATTTTTCCCTACCTTTGGGCCCCCTATCTGTTAATAATAACAGATTTAAAACATAGATTTAATTATATTAGAATGTAATTACTAAATGACAGATTAAAATGCAAATTCTTGGGGAGGGGGCGGATATCAAGTCAGTGTTAAGAATTAAAGAGTTTGGAATCCGCCAGAAGATATTTCCATTTTGTGCATCCTTGGCATGGAATTAGAGCATAGGAAAATAATTTTTGTGCATTTAGAGAGAGAGAAAGGACTCAAAACATAGCATGTTTAACTTCAGGTATCTACGGTTTGCCTTTTTATGTTTTACTATCTCTCCTTTGTCTGTTTTTTTGGGTACATGGATATAACTGTATTATATCCACATGTCTATGACCTCAGAGTGTCATTTTTAAAAGTTGTAGATATTTTCTATAATTTTTAAAGAATAAAGCAGAATACTAAGCAGTATGTAATTTGCTTCAAATGAGACCACATCCAATATCACTAATATACAACATTTAAGTTATTTAAGGGAAATTATATAGTAACTACATATTTATTTTTAATTCTCTTTTTCTTAAAGATATTTACAAGAATTTTGAGAAGCTTGAACCTCCCAGTGGGAAGTAGTCAAGTGTTAGTCCCAAGATTTTTAACAAATGCTTATGATATAGGACATGCTGTAATATGGATCACTGCTATGATGGTTTGTAATACATTATATTTGTTTTATGTAGTTCATCCAAATTTTGTGATATATATATATAATCACATATGTCTATACAGTGGTTTAATTGGTCACTTGATTCTTGGATATTTTCAGACCCAGAATGTATTCATAATGTACCATTTATTAATGTCTGTAACCAATGGGCCCTAAAAATAGAATCTGAGTTTAGAGTTTTGAGAAATTCAGAATGTCAGTTTTACAGGCCAGGAACCAGACTCATAGATAAAAGGACTTTCTCAAAGTCAAATTGAGGTCACAGGCACGTGGATATAATTGTTAGAATTTTTAAACTTTTGTTGGTATTTTGCTGTGGAATTATGGTTTCTTAGTGGTTGTCCATTCTAGAGGGGGGAACAGGAACGTGGATTTCATTTCAGTAGGGAGACAGGCTCCTAATGTAACTGACATTCTACCTTAGGTCTGTGGTTTTTCTTGAAAGAAGATCACCTTGAGGCAGATAGGAGGTTTCAGGCCTTTATCCCCAAGGCCGTTCAACTTGATAAGATGAATACTAGCTTTTTACCTTTTTTCCTCTAACTTATGTTGTTGTTTGCTTTGTTTGTTTTGACAATAGATTAAGAAATTTTTTGAGTCAAAATGTGATCACATATAACAGGTTTAATCATTTGAACATTTACATTTAGAAGTAATAAAATATTTTAATGCATTTATGTAAATCTTACATCTTCATTTCCTGCAATGAGAAATTCACTTCTTAAATCATTTAAGGAATGTTTTTATGCTTGATTTTACCACTCTTGATTATTCTACGATGATAATCTTCATGATAGAAGCTATTTGATTGCACAAGAGTAAACGATACTGTTATCCTAAATTGAAAAAGAATATCTTTTCAATTTTTAAATTTTTTTCAGTAAGTTGCCCTTATTTTTAATAAAATGTTTTGAATCAATATGTATGAAGTTCATTGGGGAATGTTTTTTCACTCCCATTCAGAGGTAGAATTGATTTTTGTCATCAGGATGAATATAAACCAGAGTATAATGGGATTACTGTTCTTTTTACTCTTATATCTGAACAGGGTGGACCAAGTAAACTAGTGCAAAAGCACTTGACTGGTTTGTTTAACAGCATCACATCTTTTTACCATCCTTCAAATAATGGGCGCTGGCTGGTGAGTATGTTCATTCTTCACTCTAGGTTTTGGAATTTTTTGAGATATGGCCACATGTAACTATTACATGTTAGGTAACCTGTACTGTGTTTTCTGTCCTTCATATCATCTTTGGTTATATGTAAATGATTACATTCAAATTAAGTTACTAAGTTCATAGAACATATCTAAGTAAACTAAGGTAATACTGGTGTGATAACTAGTGACAAAATGCTACATTCTGGCAGCAAAATAGTAACAAAAATGCCACCAAAGCATGGAATGATCTTTTCAGTTTTATTTGTTTGTCACTTTGTGTGTTTTGTTTTGTTTTGTTTTTTAAGTTTTCTGTTAAAATGGAAGGTTAACGTGGTGCTGGAAGTTAAAGCAGAAATTTGAAATATATTTGTATTGATCATTATCAATATTTTAATTGGCTAGAGTATTCTATTCTGTCTAGATATACTATGCAGGTCTTTGTAATAAAAGTATTAGAGCTGTTATCTTAAAAATCTTTACTTAGTGAGGGTACAGAGGAACTATGAATGTCTATCTGTGAGATGGAACCTACCGTGGACTTTTTGCTTCTGTGTCCCCAGAACAAGTTAATGAAACTACTTCAGCGGTTGCCAAACAGTGTTGTTCGAAGATTGCATCGTGAAAGATACAAGAAGCCTTCTTGGTTAACTCCTGTGCCTGATAGCCACAAGCTCACTGATCAAGATGTTACAGACTTTGTACAATGCATTATTCAACCTGTCCTCTTGGCTATGTTTAGCAAAACTGGTAGTTTAGAAGCAGCCCAGGCTCTGCAGAACCTTGCACTCATGAGACCTGAGTTAGTAATACCCCCGGTACTTGAAAGGTAAGTGTAGCTTTACATGCTTGTTGAAGCCTCAGCAGTGGCTACAGTTATTCTGATTATCTCTTCCCTCTCCTCTTCTGTTCTGTTTGCTTTGCTTTTCTGTGGGGTCTGTATTGCTATCGTGTGCTTACATCTGTTCCTGGAGGAGAAGCAAGGCATTTTAACCTAATGATTTATGACTTCATAAAGGCTTATTTGAGAGAAAATGCAATTGACACGACATGGATAAAATAAGTATTTTATATTATTTGCACATTTTAGTTATTCAAGTGCTTATAAATTGAGCTCTGGCTATTTTTTTCATCAGAATGCGAGGGTCACAATGTATTGAGAATATGGCAGTAAAAGTGGTTTTGGATTTCTGTTATTAAAACCAGTGACACAGAAAAAATTGCATTGTCTTTATTGTTTTCCTATATTGTATAATCTTAGGTGTGTTGTTTCCACAGGGTAGACCTTATTGCATTAATTTTGTTTCTTGTGTTGAACTAGTAACAAAATAGTTCTCCATTAGCTGAATCACTGTCACAGTGTAGACCTGATGTGCTTGCCAAGACAGAGCTACTCTGAGTTGTATTGAGAGTGGGTTACTTCAGCTTTCTGTTAATTCCTCTGCTGCCTGAACTTGAGCTTTGTGATTTCTCTCTAAATACCTTTGTCAAACGTGGAAGAAGATCAGTTTTTAGGTCCCAACAGGATCTAACTGATTGAGTTCCATAAAACTCAGATTTATCCTAGGTTCTTAGTGGGAAGAGCAGAGTAGTTTGTTATTCCTGAATTCTAATAAACATTGACCATTAGATTAGATACAATTCTATTGGAGTGTGGAAGTGGATTAAGATGGTTGAAATAATGCAGAATCTACCAGTTTATGTTCCTTTTCACTGGAATTTGCATGGAGAAAGGTGGAAAGATGGCAGGAGATTGGGGAAACATATACCTTTATTTGTGTGATTCAGTTAACCTTTGAGAGCATATATTCACTGAAAATATTTTGCTAGCTACAAACTTGTAAGCCAAAATGCAGTTTATGAATTTATTATACTTAATGTATCATGTATGGTTATCTGTGATGGAAATTTTTTAAAATTCTGTTTTCAAACTGTAGAACATATCCTGCACTAGAGACTTTAACAGAACCTCACCAGCTCACAGCTACTTTAAGCTGTGTAATTGGAGTAGCCCGCAGTTTGGTATCAGGGGGCAAATGGTTTCCTGAAGGTCCAACACATATGCTACCTCTGTTGATGAGAGCACTGCCTGGGGTGGATCCAAATGACTTTAGTAAATGCATGGTGAGCATATTTATGATTCTGTTTGTATCTAAGTTATAACTGTATAAGTGGACATCCTGTTAATTTTTTTCAAATACTCTTAGGACATGGTTCAATGTAAAATTTGTTAATGATAACAGAATTATATCTATAGATGCCCAAGTTTAGGTCTGTGGATGGTTAGTTGATATGTATAATGTATTCCTTCATAAGTAACTTGCTGTAACCTATATTCATTTACTGATCATTTAATGTTTTAAAGCTTATTATATATTTACTATTTTCCTTAAGCAGTGACATTAAAAAACATGTGGTCATTTGCACTTAACTTCATTCTCACTGGTGACAAGGGGGCAGGATACACATTACTAAGTGTAAACTGCCAGATACTGGCTGTTCATACCTGTCCTGACATTGCTCCTCTTCCCTGGTCTCTAGCTTCTGCACCAGCATTTACTCTTTACTCTTAGTTATGGTTACATTTTAGGAGGGAGGCAAGGTAACTTCTCAGTGACAGAAGGTTGGAGAACTTTATGCTTAAACCTAAATAAATAGCTATGTGAAAATAAATGTAGTATAATTTCATTACTAAAGTAACAGCTAGTTCATTTTGAGGAACCTTTAAAAGTTCACTTCTAAGTAAAATATTTCCAGAAAGATTGTAGGATTCCCTGAAGATAATTTATTTGGGTAGATTACAATATGCTTGTGTTTTGAACTAGAATTATGTGAGTAATGTTAAATTTGTTGCATTTTCCCAGATTACATTCCAGTTTATAGCAACATTTTCCACTCTGGTGCCTTTAGTAGACTGTTCATCTGTACTCCAGGAGAGAGATGACCTCACAGAGGTAAGGATGCTTTCTGGTTGCAAAGGAATTGAGTTCTAACTTTTAATGTATATGCATAGCAATATTTGTTAGTTTAAAAGCAACTTTGGGCCTGGCTGCTGTGGCTCAGTGGTTGAACATTGACCTATGAACCAGGAGGTCATAGGTCTGTTTCCCTTCCTCTCTCTGAAATCAATAAAAATAACTTTTTTTAAAAAAATAACAACTTTGGATAGGTTCTAACAAATTAAGAATACTGTCTTGTGACTTCAATGATATAAATAGAGGGCCTTGACATCACTGCTGTTTTGACACCCAGGGGGATATTTCCATTTCTTTCTTTTTTAAAAAAAAAAATGTTTTTATTGATTTTAGAGAGGAAGGAAGAGGGAGAGAGAGATAGAAACATCCATGATGAGAGAGAATCATGGATCAGCTGCCTCCTGCAAGTACCCCACTGGGGATCGAGCCCACAACCTGGGCATGTGCCCTTGACTGGAATCGAACCTGGGACCTTTCAGTTCGTAGGCCAACGCTCTATCCACTGAGCCAAACCGACTGGGGCATATTTCCATTTCTTCGTTACTTTTTAAATGTTTTGTTAAGCAAAGACTGGTTTTTGTTTTTCCATTTTCTTATCCTATATAATAAAATGCTAATATTCAAATCTACCAAATGGCGGAACGACCGGTCGCTATGATGTGCACTGACCACCAGGGGTCAGACGCTCAACGCAGGAGCTGCCCCCTGGTGGTCAGTGCGCTTCCACAGGGGGAGTGCTGCTCAGCCAGAAGCTGGGCTCACTGCTGGCGAGTGCAGCGGCGGTGGTGGGAGCCTCTCCTGCCTCCGCAGCAGCACTAGGCGGGCATCCCCTGAGGGGTCCTGGACTAGAGAAGGCGCAGGCCGGGCTGAAGGACCCCTCTCCCCCGCCAAGTGCACGAATGCGGTGCACTGGGCCTCTAGTGTTAGTAATAAAACTGTTGAAATTAACATCTAATGACATTTTCTTTATCACTGTCTTGTTCTTTTATTTATTTTTAAAATATTTTTATTGATTTCAGAGAGAGAGAGACAGAAAGACAGACATCAATGATGAGAGAGAATCATTGATTGGTTGCCTCCCGTACACCCCCTACTGGAGATTGAGCCTGCAACCCAGGCATGTGCCCTGACTAAGAATATATAGTGACAGTTTGAAAAATGTAATTGATAATAAAAATGGCTGCTTGACTCTGGGTTGGCCCTTATAAAATACTAGAGGCCCGGTGCACGAAATTCGTGCACGGAGGGGGGTTGTCCCTCAGCCCAGCCTGTACCCTCTCCAATATGGGACCCCTCGAGGGATGTCCGACTGCCCGTTTAGGCCCGATCCCGGTGGGCAGTCGGATCCCTAAATGGGCAGTCGGACATCCCTCTCACAATCCAGGACTGCTGGCTCCCAACTGCTTGCCTGCCTGCCTTCCTGATTGCCCCTAACCGCTTCTGCCTGCCAGCCTGATCACCCCCTAACCACTGTGCTGCCAGCCTGTTTGCCCCCAACTTCCCTCTTCTGCCGGCCTGGTCACCCCTAACTGCCCTCTCCTGCAGGGTTGATCACCTCCAACTGCCCTCCCTTGCAGGCTTGGTCCCTCTCAACTGCCCTCCCTTGCAGGCCGGGTGCCTCCCAACTGCCCTCCCCTGCTGGCCATCTTGTGGTGGCCATCTTGTGTCCACATGGGGGCAGGATCTTTGACCACATGGGGGCAGACATATTGTGTGTTGCAGTGATGATCAATCTGCATATTACTCTTTTATTAGATAGGCTAGAGGCCTGGTACAGGGGTGGGGGGCCAGCTGGTTTGCCCTGAAGGGCATCCCAGATCAGGCGGGGGTTCCCTTGGGGTGTGGGGCGGCCTGAGCGAGGGGCCTGTGGTGGTTTGCAGGCCGGCCACGCCCCCTGGCAACCCAAGTGGGGCCCTGGTATCTGGAATTTATTTTCCTTCTACAATTGAAACTTTGTAGCCTGGAGCAGAGCCAAGCCTGGGGCTCCCTCCGAGGCCGGCAGCCATTTGTGTTGGGGTTATAATTGAAACTTTGTTGCCTTAAGCGGGTGGTCCCAGCCAGGGTGTGCGGAAAGCTTTGCTTCCCCTGTTGCTGGCGGCAACCCTGGCCTGCTCTCTCAAGCTCCATTCTGCCGCCATTTGTTTGAATTTGTTTACCTTCTATAATTGAAACTTTGTAGCTTGAGTGGAGGCTTAGGCCTGGCAAGGGCAGGCGGAAAGCTTGGCTTCCTCTGTTACCTAGGAAACCTTGCTCTCTGTGGCTGTAGCCATCTTGATTTGGGTTAATTTGCATACTCGCTCTGATTGGATGGTGGGCGTGGCTTGTGGGTGTGTCGGAGGTATGGTCGATTTGCATATTTGTCTATTATTAGATAGGATGTTAATTCTTATTTTGGTTCCTGGGAAGTAGTAGATTGAGTTATTCTAAATTGACATGTGATAATGATGCTGTATTTCACAGTATATAATATAAGAATTTAGTGTTATATCTATTTCGTAGACCATATTTGAGTTTTGTTAGTTCAAACGAGAAAAATAAAAAGCTACTTTTAATTGTTCTCCACATGAATGTTGTAGGTGGAACGAGAACTGTGTTCAGCCACAGCTGAATTTGAGGACTTTGTCTTACAGTTTATGGACAGGTGAGCATGTACCCCAGACCTACCCTTTATCTGAATTCAAAACAATGATTGTTCTGTCCCAGCAATTTTAGTCTCTCTCTGTATTGCAACTGCTATTTCACGACTACCCAAGGTGGTGCTTTTGAAGTTATAAAAGGACAGTTGATTTGTGAGTGATGTGCAAGTTATGTAGCTGTCATTTGAACAGTCATAATAATAGAGGTTTATCTGATCATCAAAAAAAATGTTAAACCTGTTTTTGGTTACTAAAATTATACTTTTCTTTCTATTTTGTATTATGTAGATGCTTTGGACTTATTGAAAGTAGCACATTGGAGCAAACAAGAGAAGAGACAGAAACTGAGAAAATGACTCACTTGGAGAGTTTAGTCGAATTAGGTCTGTCTTCTACATTTAGTACAATCCTCACACAGTGTTCCAAAGAAATATTTATGGTAAGAAAAATTAAATTTCAATGTTGTAATCTTATTTGATGTTTTAAAAATTGAACCTTAAGTGCCCTAGCCAGTTTTGCTCAGTGGATAGAGCATTGGCCTTCGGACCAAAGGATCCCAGATTCCATTCTGGTCAAGGGCACATACCTCGGTTGCAGGCTCCTCCCAGCCCTCACCCTGGTTGGGGCACATGCTGGAGGCAACCAATTGATGTGTTTCTCTCACATCGATGTTTCTCTCTGTCTTTCCCTCTCCCACTCTCTCTAAAAGATCAATGGAAAAATATCCTCAGGGGAGGATTAAACAACCTCTCCCCTCCAAAAAAAAACAAAAAAGAAAGAAATTGAACCTTAAGCTACTTAAAGTGTATAAATTAATGCCAGTTTATCCTTTCCATGCTAAAATTTGAAAAAGTTAATACAGTTATGCTCATTATTTGCATACTCCATATTAGCACATTTACCTACTGGCTAGAATTTATTTGTAACCCCTAAGTCAACACTTGCAGTGGCAAAAATTTGAGTTGCACATGTTTCCAGCTGAGGTCGAATTAGGTGACACCCTACCTTTTTGCTTCAGCTCTCAAATTGTGAACATGTTCTTTGTGTGTCTCTCTAGTTCTAGGGTTTCACATTTTTGTGATTTTGCTGCTGAAAATGGCCCCCAAGAGTAGTGCTGAAGCACTGTCTAGTATTCTAAGCATAAGAGAACTGGCATGGATCTAACAGAGAAAATAGCATGTTTTATTATTTTTTTAAAAATATATTTGTATTGATTTCAGAGAGGAAGGGAGAAGGAGAGAGAGAAACATCAATGATGAGAGACAATCACCGATCGGCTGCCTCCTGCACGCCCCACAGTGTGATCAAGCCCGCAACCTGGGCACGTGCCCCCAACTGGAATCAACCCTGGGACCTTTCAGTCCACAGGCTAACACTATCCACTGAGCCAAAACCAGCTGGGGCGAAAATAGCATGTTTTAGATGAGCTTTGTTCAGGCATGAGTTATGCTGCTGATTTTAGTTCCATGTTATGAATCAAGGGTATATATTAAATAAGGTGTCTTTAAACAAACACAGTAACACAAAATTCAGTTGATGAAAATGTGTACACAGAGCCTTGTAGGAATGTGATCCTGTTTGTCCCTTAGGCACAATGATGTTACTAGCTAGCAAATTAGTATTTGATAATTCCGTGTTCACAGCAACTATATAGAATATAACTACTACAAATAACAAGAATTAACTGTATTTTTAAAGTTTACAATTAAATACTATGTAGGAGAATAGTTTTGGAAGTGGTTTATGTCATAATATGATAGAAATCTATATCTATATTATATAAGAGGCTGAGTGGCCAGCCGACTGACCAGTACCTATGACGTGCATTGACTACCAGGGGGGCAGACGCTCAACGCAGGAGCTGCCGAGCGACAGCAGCTTTGCAGGGCCTTCATGCACTCTGGGACCCCATGGGGGATGTCAGACTGCCGGTTTTGGCCCAATCCTCGCAGGCCAGGCCAAGGGACTCCACCTTTCGGAGGGACCCCACTCCACAGACATCCTTTGAGCCCTGGCACCGCCCCAGGTGTGGCCAGCCAGGGAGGGACTGAGGGAGGTTGGGTCCAGGGCATGTCTGGCCCGTCTTGCCCAGTCCTACCCCGCCGTCCACCTTCTAAAGAATTTCCTTTCAATGTGCACGAATCCATGCATCAGACCTCTAGTTAAATATAAAATCTGGCAAACTAGGATGAATTCAATATTGGTTAGTACCTGTTATGTACAGTATGGTCTTTAAAACCACACTTTATTTCCATTTCTGTTTCTTCTCCATCTGAAATTATTACTGTTCAATTTGTTTATCCTGGTTAAAAACTAACCTTACAGCTGCATGAAATATTTACTAAGATTATATGAGCATAACATATTAACATAAATAATCTCTTATTTAATCGAAATCTTTTTTTTTAAATATTTTATTGATTTTTTACAGAGAGGAAGGGAGAGAGATAGAGAGTTAGAAACATCGATGAGAGAGAAACATCAACCAGCTGCCTCCTGCACGCCCCCCACTGGGGATGTGCCCACAACCAACGTACGTGCCCTTGACCGGGAATCGAACCCGGGACCCTTGAGTCCGCAGGCCGACGCTCTATCCACTGAGCCAAACCGGTTTTGGCTAATCGAAATCTTTTGAAGGGAGTTGTTTATAATACTGAGTACTATTAATTCATGTGGAGAGCTCAATTTTTCATTTAGCAATTGAAATCCTTTGACTTGATTGTAAAATTAAATAGATGTGGTTGTCAGAATGACAAAATGTAAGTATTATTCTAAAAAATTTATTGAGTTACATTGGACTAGCCAACAAGATAATTGTATTGCTTCAAAGAGTTGTAATTTTGTGTTTAGTGTTTCTGTGGCAAATAAAATCTTGTGCTTCAGTTGTTTTGTTCATGTTAGGGTCTTGTGTAAAGATTGCTTGTAGATATGAATGTAACATTAGTAAGCAAATCCTTATAAATTCTGATGGCTAAAAATTTCATATTTGGTTACATTTAATATAGTCTGAGCATCATTTAAAAAATGTTTTACGTTTAATTTTGCTTAAAATTCTGATTAGACATTTTCCGTTTTTACCTATCTTAAAGGTGGCCCTTCAGAAGGTTTTTAATTTTTCGATTTCACATATATTTGAAACAAGAGTGGCAGGCCGGATGGTGGCAGACATGTGCCGTGCTGCTGTAAAGGTGAGTTTGGGTTTTTTGTACTGATGAATTAATGAATCAGTAACCAACAGATTTATGTGACTAATTTTTTAGGTATGTTTCTTATACTTAAAATACATAGTCCTTTCAGTAGCTGCTTACAGCCCTTATTTGCCACTGAATATAGTGCTAGTGTATACTTTGTGACTGTTAAGTATTTGTACCTTTCAAAAAACTTATTTATATGCATATGTTTTCAGTGCTGCCCAGAGGAATCTTTGAAGCTATTTGTTCCCCACTGCTGCAGTGTTATAACTCAGCTTACGATGAGTAAGTCATATAGTTACCATTCTGTATTTACAATTTTAAATGAAATTTTATTCTGTTTCTAGTATTCTGTTAATAAAAACAGATCCTTTAAGCTAGGCAGTATCTTAATTTTGTAGTTTGGGGGGAAATTGCTCAAAATAAGGTATCACCATGTTGACAGGTAGATTAGAAATTTTACTTTATTAAATTGATATTTTCATGCAAGAACCATTTAAAAGTTGCCACAAAAATACCAGTTATTTTGTGACTAGAGGCTTGGTACATGAAAATTCATGCACTGGAAGGGGGGCGTCCCTCAGCCCGGCCTGCCCCCTCTCACAGTCTAGGAGCCCTCAGGGGAGGGAGGCGACCCGGCGATCAGGGGAAGGCAATGCCCCCATCACACCTCTGCTGCTGCCACTGCCGGCAGCGCAAGCTTCAGCCGGCCCTGGTTACCTGAGCCTCGGGCAGCCTTGGGCGGCTGAGCAGCCGCCATCCAAGGCTTACCTGTGCCTTGGGCCAGCCCTGGGCGGCTGGGGGGCTGAGGGGACTGGGGTACTCCGGAGGCAGGCGCGTGGAGCCGCCAGGCCCACCTGGGGGCGGGCCCGGACTTGCTGCATGCCTGCCGCCCCAGTGGGGCTGAGGGGACTGGGCGCCGCCATCTTTGAGGGCGTGACAGTCAATTAGCATATTATCTCCTTATTGGCTGTGGGTGCCTCCATCTTTGAGGGTGTGGCAGCAATTAGCATATTCCCTCTTTATTAGATAGGATATGTGCATGGTCAGACATTTGGCTGCTGTGTTTATTTTCTGAATTGTGAGTTTCCACCTCTTCTAAAGCAAGAAGGAATTGAAAAAGTCTCCCAAAAGAGACTTTTTCAGCTGTCGGAAATATTAAATGTAAATATGTAAAAAATGATTTGTTTAGTTGGATACATAGATTTTTTTTTCTCCCCTCTGTACTATTTTGCCTTTTTTAGATGATGATGTATTAAATGAGGAAGAGCTAGATAAGGAGTTACTATGGAATCTTCAACTTTTGTCTGAGGTATTGTAAATCTTTGGAATAAAAAAATATAATTGTGAAAATGTTGACTTGCTCTTAGTATTTATTCTTTTTTGAAAGTTTGATATTAAACCATGAAAGGTCATAAGTTTTAGGTATTCTTTTGATTTAGTGGCAGAAAGTCAGATAATGCCACTTTCTAATATCAGGAGTATAATTGTTGATTACCTTATGTTCAGTATTATTGACTTTTTACTGATTTATTAATTCTAATATAGGTAACTCATTAATTGGAAAGGTTATTGGATTTGGGAATTCTTTTTTTCTCTGTGTTCTAAACTTGGCCATTAATCAGACTTGAGCATTCAAGAACCAAAGAACAGAAATTCCATTATCTCTTAAAGGAGAGGGACTCTTTTGGAAAGGATGTTACTATGCCATGGCACTTGAGAGCCTGGACTCAGAAAATGAGTTTGACCTTTAAAAAGAATAGATTGTTAGAATATAATGAATAAGGCCTAAAATGAATTACTTTAAGAAAAACACTGTTAATGCTTTTTAAGACTTCTTTCATGGCCAAACATTAACCTTTGCATTAATTATTGATTCTTAAACCTTTTACCCCAAATATCTTTGGGCTAAAAAATCTTTCTCTTTTTAGATTACTCGAGTGGATGGGAAGAAGTTGCTTCTTTATAGAGAGCAACTTGTAAAGATTCTCCAAAGAACCCTACATTTAACCTGTAAGCAGGGTTACACTCTGTCCTGCAACCTTTTGCATCACCTTCTTCGTTCTACCACACTCATCTACCCTACAGAATACTGCAGTGTGCCGGGTGGCTTTGACAGGTGTCTTTCTGAATACTTTCCTATCAAGGCAAGCATTTTTAATAATTTAGGATTCAAGGATATATTCGGTTATTTTCCTAAGGAATTCAAAGTGTGGTTGTTGTTTTTTCTTATGTATGAAGGTGTCACTTCTTTATTTTAAAAGTAGATTATATTAAAACTTCTTGGGTTATTTATTTTGAAGATCTAATTGGCTTTTTAAGTGGCTTTGTGAATGAGGCAGCATTCCCTCTGGCAGCTAGAATGGCGCCCCTGGAATGTTTTAAATGTGTGCCGCATAGTATATAGTGCTGGAGCTCCTCTGGTTTCCTTCTTTTCCGTTCTGTGTGAGATGACTTGTTGTGCCACATCAAACCTCTATAATTCCATGTAATTTTATCGGGGAACTCAGTAGACTCACATAAATTTACTGTTACTCTTTTTTTTTTTTTAATATATTTTATTGATTTTTTACAGAGAGGAAGGGAGAGGGAGAGAGAGTTAGAAACATCGATGAGAGAGAAACATCGATCGGCTGCCTCCTGCACACCTCCTACTGGGGATGTACCCGCAACCAAGGTACATGCCCTTGACCGGAATCGAACCCGAGACCCTTCAGTCCGCAGGCCGACGCTCTATCCACTGAGCCAAACGGGTTTTGGCTACTGTTACTCTTATAAGTAAACTAATATTTGAGGGGCTCTTTAGGAAGACCTTTTCAGGAGTTATAATGAAGGGATAAAATGTTGTCATGCCATTTTTGTGTCCATTATTCACTATCTTAGGTTTGGAACACTTATACATATTTTAACATTTTCAATTATGTATATATGTTCTTTTTTCAACTTCTCAACCGGCTGAACAAATGCTGTTCTTTTCTAGGACTGGGGTAAACCGGGGGACCTTTGGAGTCTGGGAATCCAGTGGCATGTTCCTTCTTCCAATGAAGTGGCGTTTGCCTTCTTTCTGTTGGACTCTTTTCTTCAGCCTGAACTCATCAAACTCCAGCAGTGTGGGGATGGAGAACTTGAAATGTCTAGGTTAGTTTTTTTGTTTGTTTGTTTTTTTAAATAATTAATTGGTGTTTTTATGGTTTCAGACTAAAAAATATCTTTTTTTGTGCCTTTCCTTCTCTCTATGGATGTCTGCTGTATTCATTTTCAGTGAGTTTTGACCATCGACACAAGTGTAATTAAAAACCATTTAATATAGCGTTGTGTAACAGAAAATTTGTCATAACATTTAAACATAAATGGTTTTTGTCCTCACTTGTTTTTGGTGCTTTTTACTTAGCTGTTTCACATGTGCATCTTTGAGAAGTGTGTAGGTATGTCCCCTTTGAAAGTAATTCCTGCTTTTCTAGGTTCAGCTTAGATTTATTGGTTTGTTTCTTCTCGGTAATTCATTATTGCTGTTAATATTACTTAAGAGAAATATCTCTGTGAGGTAATTTTTTCCCCCTTTCCTATGGGCTTTAATAAGAAAATTATTTCAAATCATTAGACTTTTGTAGTTTGGATGTTTGACAGTTCCTAAAATAATAGTAGGAAAATTACTGTGTGTCAAATATCAGGAAACTTTAATAGTAAATTCAGTAGAAATGGGATTGGAGGAAGAAGTATGATTGACTTCATGTCAGCTATATAGTCTATTGCACAAAACTGCCTTTTGAAGTGAACGTTTAGCTAGTCCATTTTTAGATGAGAAGATATGCCAGAAGATTTCATGTAATACTGTTTTCTTGTGGTAGTGATCTTTAGGTAAATAGGTGATTAAATTCAGAATTGTTTCACAAAGCACAATCAGTCTTTGTTACCTGTGATTATTTAGAACCTGCTTAAATATAAGCACATCTCTTATTACCAGTAAATATCTGTTTAATTACCTTGAACTATTAAGTGGGTAAACTGTGGTCGTTGCCATTCTTTTTGCCTTAATTTTGTATATCTCCACTTGATGGAGTTTTTGTACTTGCCCCTAGATTCTTGGCTTTTTATTAAATAGGGATTTGGAGTCTTGTAAAATATGAAAATACCTTTTATTTTTTTCTAGAGATGATGTTCTACAGAGTCTGACTATAGTGCACAACTGTTTAATTGGCTCAGGAAACCTCCTACCTCCATTGAAAGGAGAGCCAGTTGCTAACTTGTAAGTAAAAATAACTACTTTATATATTTTGCTGTTTTCCCATTTGGTATATATTTTAAGTCTTAGTCACATAATGATTTCCTGGTTTTATAATTATTGGTGGTGTTTGTATCACTTTAACCTTTTTGTCATTGATAGGCCAAAAAATACCTGAGGCACAACTTAGGTCTGTAAACTTTAAGGCTTATTCAGATATTCATATGGTGCCAGGATAACTTTGAGTTTTAAATATTAATTTAGTGATATTTAAGTTTATCTATTAGATTACTAAGTTAATTAAGAAATACTCTGCTTTAAAAAGGAAAGAAAAATACTTTTTTTTGGTCTGCTGTCAACATTGATTAAAGATTTTGTAGCAAAAAACAGTTGTTTTTTAAATAAAAATTTGTCCAATGTTATTCATTATGATTTTGAACTTTTTAGATCTATCAAGTTGCTTTTTTTAAATGTAAGTGCTTTTCAGAGTATTATTATTTTGAAAGAGTGTCTTGATTTAGTCTATTGTTAGTGCTACCATTTAAGTTGAAAAATTGAATTTAATGGACATCAGCAAATATGTAACTTGAGCTCATGTAATAAGTAGATAGCTACTAGTTTCAGTATACCATCTTAGATCATTTTCTGTCTACATCAACATCTCATTGCTGAACAACTTAATGAAAATCACATAAAAATGAGTAAGTAATCCCTGCCTGCTCAAAAAACACAAAGAGGAGAATTATTTGTGGATTTTGCAACAAAAATGTTAAAAAGCTTCAAGGAATTGTTTAAAATATGACTTGCTTGTCTTCCTATATTTTGTATAATCACTGTTTGGAATCATACTTTTTCATAATTCCCATTTATTTCCATCTAAGAGCTGTCTTTAGACATTGAATTTTAGTTTGATCATTAGATTTAAGAGGGAGAAGTGGGGCCATTTCAAGTAAGGGAATCTGTTTTCAGTTTACCTAGGAATTTGCTGAATTCTTTTACAAAACCTTTGTTTTTCATTAGTTTTATAGTTTGATATCAGAGCAGTATTACCAAATTCATTTTTATGAGAGATTGATTTTTAAATTATTTTTTAAATTCTCACCTGAAGATATGTTTATTGATGTGAGAGAGAGAAAAGCATAGATAGTTGCCTCCCATAAACTTCCCCACCAGGGTTTGAACCCACAACCTAGTTATGGTCCCTGACTGGGAATGGAACCCGGCAGTCCTTTTGGTGCTTGGGAATACCTTTTGCTCCAACTAACTGAGCCCGCCACCTGGCGGGGCACAAGAGATTGATTTTAAACAATAATTTTAAATGAGACCTAAAATTAAAATCAATGGTTTTTATTTTCCTGGAGATTTTAACAGTGTATAATACAGTAAAAATTTTAATATATAATGAGTTTATTACATTAGTAAATTTAGTTGTGCTTGAACTTGTTGACAATGAGAAGTGTCCTCATTTAATCCAAAAATGTATCTAAGAGCAAAAGCATGTGTAATCTTGTGTATATGATGAGAGGATTTTTAGTAGAGTGACCATTTAGATGTACTTCTTGAAGGGTCAGCTAAGGAGGCCTGGAGGTTTTTCGATATGGAAGTTCCTATCATCATGTAGCCATATTATGCCATGTGGACTATAGTAGGGAATTGACACAAATAATTTATCTTTTTTGTGTATATATATATATGCATATATATTTTTATTGATTTCAGAAAGGAAGGGAGGGGGGAGAGAGATAGAAATATCAATGATGAGAGAGAATCATTGATCGGCTGCCTCCTACACGCCTCCCAACTGGGGATTGAGCCTGCAACCCGGGCATGTGCCCTGACTAGGAATTGAACCATGACCTCCTGGTTCATAGGCTGACGCTAACCACTGAGAACACCGGCTGGGCAAGAATTTATCTTTTGAAATAAATGTGCACCCGGACAAAATTGCCATATATTTTGCTGTTATACACCAATTAGGTTTATATATAATGAAATGCATTTTCAATAAGGAAAAGAATACCATGTTATAAAAATGTTACGAATGCCATGGACTATAACTAAATAATTTGTTAGCCTGCATTACTATACACTATCAACTATAAAATTGATCCTGAGTATCCTTTATAGATTTTTCCCAGAAAAGCTGAAGAAGAAAGATCATTTAAATGGCGATGTTTTGTTTTTGACTTTTCACTTTTAGTGTGAAAATTTAATATAATGAAGTAATAAAAGTTATTTAATGTAAATATACAATTATTAGATTTTTAAATATATTTAAACGTATACATATAAAATGTTTTCTTAACACATTTTTAGGATTCTTTATAGTTACGTACATCTCTGCAGGGTAATGATTAAATGAAGTTGAATTAAAAATGAATGAACAGCCCTTAGCTAGCCGTTGAATTGCCAAAACACGGAGTATAGTCTTCCCTGGGCCTTTAACTCATTCTTAACAGAATCCTTAGCTTTAAAACCAATTTCTTAACTGGTATCATCTTTATCTGAAATATTAATTTGTTTTAATTTGTTTTGGTAATATTTGTTTTCTTTATATAACATTTTGGCTTTTTTTGGCTGATAGTAAATTGGTTCTCACCAAAGTATCATAAAATAAAGTTAGCTTTTTAAATTTCTGAAATGCTTTTTTAATAAGTCAGTTGTTAAAAATCTTATAAATATACATTGATTTGAAAACACTAAGTACTTTCAGTTGATGGTGCCATTGTTCTGTGATATTAAATCACACTGCCTGGTGTGAAGAAAGAATATCTGTAGCACAACTCTCAATTAAATTATCAACAGCACATCAATTTGAAACTAGTACATAAAAACAACAATAGGAAAGTAGTTGCTCTATGGGAAAATAGAGTAAAATGTGTCAGGTCATGGAGAAAAGGAAAGGCATAAATGTGACAGATGGCTTAAGTGTAATGCCTACAGTGCTAACATTTTACCGATGTTAATAACAAACAATTTTGTCTTTGTATTATGGGACAGTATGCATTTTTCAAAATACTCCAGCAGTTTTTGGAAGCACATAGCAACTCAGTTTTTTAAAATTTCAGCTTATGCTTTTCTTATATAAATCTCAATTAGGTAAAATATTCAAGCTGCTTTATGGATTGATTGATTGGTCAAACCACTCATTATTAAGTTTGCCTTGCACATGTATTAGTAGTATTTGTCTTCTGGAAAATTGAAAAGTAATGAAAAACTTCGTTCTGAGTTTTTCTCTAAGAAAATCTAACCTAGTTTCTAATAGAGTATATGGGATGATCTTAAAATCCTATTGTTCAGGGGAATGGCTACTAAATATATGAACTATGCTAAGTGATTAGAGACTGACAAAAAATAAACTACTTAGATAAGTTGATTATCTTAATAAGTATAAAATAAATGATATACCTAATGTATCTGCATTGTAATTGTTGGCCTTTAGCAGTGTAGGGGGTCACTAAATATCTTGTATATACTATACATTTTACTGTTTCAAATGATGGGTAAATTACGGTTCCTTGAGGGTAATTAAAGGATACATTTTTTTAGTTTAGTACAATTTTAATTTTTAGCAGTTTTGTTATACTATGTCTGCTGAATTACGCTTACATTGGAACCTCTTTATTTCGCCCTCGGAACCTTTAGTTGATGATTTAATAGGAATATTTGTGATACAGTCTGTACTCATAGTTCTACCTTTATAGCTGTGGAAGTTGGAGTATGTCTCTTCAGGGTCACAGGAATTTTGGACACTTGCCTTTAATCCTCAAATCATCATTAATTTCTCCTTTTGCAGTCCACTCATAATCTTTTAGGTCTAACCAGCTATCTCAGAAAGTAAAAAACTAATAATATCTATAAAAGCAGGGTTACTCAAGGTAGAGGAGTCATCATTTTTCATCTCCAATATTTCTTCTTTACTTTGTTCCCCCTTTTCTCTGATAGATCTGTAAGTCATTCTTAGATCATTCTTAAGATCGCAGCTTTTACTAACTTTTCACTCAAGAAAAATTCATACTTAAGGTCTAAGAGTTGAGACCATTTCATTAATATGTGAAAGGATGTGTTGTTATGCGATGAGGGGCAGGGCTAGCTAACCTCTCTTGGCACCTCCAGGGAACTACCCAGCTCTGCTGGGGGAGCCGCACACAGAAAAGGAAACAGTTACTACTCCACGGTGAGTAATCCTGTTTTCTCCTTATTTCACCTTCTGACTGTTTTCTTTGATTTTTTAAAAGCTTGTGTGTCAGACATGAAAATAGTTCTTATGCTCAGCATAAATTTTCAACCTAGCACTCTGTAAGATTTCTCTTTCTTTACTTAGCAACCTGTTATGCACATGGTAGAGGAAGAGCTAGCTTTTCATTTGTGTCTATTGCTATTATTGATGCCTAGGATTGAATTGCATAACAGAACACAGAAATAGGCTAATTGTCTCTTGTGAAACACTTCATAATCTTGGCTGGAATAAATACCTAGTGGCTTGGTTTTATACCTTCAGGATTGTTTTCCTTTGGGAGGGGAGTGATTATTGGAAAGGGTAGCTTGTTCTTTCACTTATAGACAGGAAGAGTTATTACTGTTTGTGGTTGTGTTATGACAGTTAACCTAGCTTTCATTTGCATATTTGATTTGTATATTTTGTTTTTATGTTATTAGTCACTGCTTCCCTTTTCACCATCTTTTTCCTCCAGTGATTGTTTTCAGTTCTACTCTGATCAAATCTAAAGAAGATTGCCATCTAGTGGTATAAATCACATAGTTGTGGAAACTTACAGGTCCCGTCCCCTCCTCCCACCCCCGCCCCGTGGCACACATATTGAATCTTGTTATAAATTAGATGGCCTGCTACTATTTAGTTGATTTAACTTTATTATTTATAGATGGTATTATTTATAATATGTTGTGTTGAAATTACTTGTCAGAATTTTTAGTTCCTGTGTCAAAATACTTACTCCTTGTAAAATGAAACAGTGAATGTGAGTAGAATGAATTTCACTTTGGGTGGGAAAGTGATGGTATTTGATTTAAATTATATATATTGCTACTATGGCTTTTAACCAGAACGCATATCTATAAGTTGACAGTACTTTAAATCTATTCAGCTAAGATTATGTTCTTAACTAAAGTTACAAGAGCAGTTTTAAGTAACAGAGTATGGCTGCACATGACTTATAAAGTGGCCACAAGAGATAAATAGGTCATGACTAGAGATTTTTTTTAGAAAATTATTCTTTTAAAGATCAGAAAAAATAAATTGATATAAATACATTTTTATACTTGTGGAGAAACATTTACTGTAAAACATGTCAACCCAAATGGAGTTCAATAAACTTATTAGATAAGAAGAGATCAGTTAAAGCTGAATCTTAGATAAATAAGCCTAAGAGGAATTAGTGATGGATAAGAATAAACAAAACCAAAATATATGTCTAACCAGATGCTTTCTCTACATTTGAGTTCTGTAGATGTATTTTAATTTAGATTTTAAAAACAAAAGCCTAAGTAATTTTTATTTAAATGTATTACTTAATACTATATTTTAAAATTCCATGCAGGCTGATATTTTAAAAATTGATCATCTTCAAAATTTTTAATAGGAAAACTATTTAGAGTGACACATGGGTTTTAAAAATTGGTATCAGGGCTTGTAGTTGAGACTTGTTTTTAAAAGTGATTACAGTGTAATGGATTACTAGGATCATAAATGCATACCAAAAAAAACCATTTCAAATTACCAATTAATAGGGGTTTTTCTTTTTAATTTGTTTGATAGGTTCTCCCCCCCTCCCTTTGGATATAGTAAAAATTGTTCCGAGGTTTGCTGTAGAGATTGTTTTTTACATTACTTGTAAGACTGATTTTATGATAATTAAAATGTATGCTTGGTTCAATATTATTTGGTACTAGGTATGGACTGGGTAAGGTACAATTGTATTCCTACTTTAGTAAACTACTTATATTTATAGCAGCAGTGAGGAGACGTCCTCTCAAGTGACAGCTCATGACAAGCACCTCCCCATCCTCTCCCAAGGGAGGTCAGGCCAGGGTGGTAACAGTCTTAATGCTTTTTGCTTGTTACTGCTTAAGCACAGCCTTTTTCTCTTTGCTGGTGAAATCTAATTTCAGTAGCCATGGACTTACCACCCCCCCCCCCTTTTTTTGTTTTTTAAATATATTTTATTGATTTTTTACAGAGAGGTAGCGGGGAGGGATAGAGAGTTAGAAACACTGGGGATGTGCCTGCAACCAAGGTACATGCCCTTGACCGGAATAGAACCTGGGACCCTTCAGTCTGCAGGCTGACGCTCTATCCACTGAGCCAAACCGGTTAGGGCTGGACTCGCCTTTACATTCATTGTAAAGGAATCTGATTTTATTTTTACTGACTAAACTCTGGGTACATATCTATTTTTCAATCATACACAATTTTACAGAATGCTCAAGTTTCCAAGCTTTATACAATGAAAACCAGATTTTTAAAAATATATATCTTTTATTGATTTCAGAGAGGAAGGGAGAGGGAGAGAGAGATAGAAACATCAATGATGAGAGAGAATTATTGATTGGTTGCCTCCTGCATATCCCCTACTGGGAATTGAGCCTGCAACCCTGGGCATGTGCCCTTGACTGGAATTGAACCCGGGACCCTTCAGTCTATAGGCTGATACTCTGTCTACTGAGCCAAACCAGCTAGGGCTGAAAACCAGATTTTAAGAATTAGAATTTGAACTTGAAAATCTCTGAGAAGCAAATCAGCATTTTATATTATAACCCATTACCATTCTTTGTTTATACTCTGTAGGCTTGGTTTTGAATCTTGTGATGATTCTGTTTTCATCCTAGGCACTAGATGATGGGGAGGGACATACTTATAATTGTCATTTTAGTAATCTTGATGTTATTACTATTTAGATAAATCCCAGAATTTAAAGCTATGAAGTATTAAGGTAAAGATAACTTAATTCAACTTATAAAAATACACTAGAGATGCAGTGTGTTGATTTTAAAGTGTTTTCTTCATTATAAGGCTGTGTAATTCATGAGAGATGATTAATAACTGTAAAATTTATGTTTGTTACTACTTAGCCCTGTATTAGATATGCTTATCCCCTGTTTTCTTGGCATTTGTGCCTGTGTTTCTCCTCTTAGAAAGTAATATCTCTTTGTTTGTAAAAAGTTATTGAATTCAGTCTCAAATTTTGATATAAAATGTTGAAAATTCAAGTATTTTTAATGTAGAAAATTTAGATTTCAGTTATAAAAGTTTGTATTTTCCAATACCTGTTCTTACATACCTAAAAAGTGACTTTTCATTTAATAGATTTAACCAGCTCAGTTTGTTCCAGTAACATGTTTCTTTGTGACAGATCTTTAACTAGAAAATGCAGTGTTTTTTACCTCTGAACATCTTCTGAAGTAGTGGCATTTTTCTGCAGATGGTAGGAGAAATCAGTTTGGCTGGTTTTAAGAGGAAGGGTAATGATTGTCTAAAGAAGCTTGTCTGCTATATATTCTACAATAAAATTTCATTGTGGGTTTTTGGTGACTACTTTTAACCCTTACTATGCTATTACAAATCTGACTTTCCTTTGTATAAATGTATAAATGTTTATCATCAGACTTAAGCTTTTACACTTGACTATAGACTATCAATACAACACTCATTTGGGCAGTGAATTCCCCTCCTAAAGTCATTAAATGTAAATAACATTTTCTTTTAAGATGAATATTATTGTCCTTACTGATAAACAGATAGCATCAATCCTCAGAAGGATAGAGTAAAGAAGTATGGAAGATGGGAAATCTGTGTTTGTTAAAAGAGCATCATCATCTTTGTTTTCATTTAAACATTCTAGCAATGACATTTTTCCCTTTAACCCTTCTTATTGGTATTATTAATAAATACAAGCACTCTTGTTTTTATACAGGGTACCAAGTATGGTGTCCTTGGAAGAGACAAAGTTGTATACTGGACTTGAATATGGTATGTGAATCCTAATCTGAGTAAATCTGCATAGTCTATTTTTTGTCAATTTTTCTACAAGGGTTAAAATGGAATAATTTTGTAGTTGTAATTTTCCTAGGCTCCTTTTTATATATAAAAATGAATATTAATTACACAATAGTTATATTTGCTTTTTCTGGAGAAACTAGAAAATTATTATATTAGGATAAACTAGTACAAGATAGAAATTTGGGTCAATAAATATTTGGATATTTTCTACTTGCAGAAGCAGACTTTCATATACTCTAATATTCGTTTATATTTAGAACTAGAAGCCCGGTGCACGAAATTCGTGCACGGCGGGGGTTGTCCCTCAGCCCAGCCTGTACCCTCTCCAATCCGGGACTCCTGGAGGGATGTCCGACTGCCCGTTTAGGCCCGATCCTGGTGGGATCGGGCCTAAACGGGCAGTCGGACATCCCTCTCACAATCCAGGACTGCTGGCTCCCAACTGCTTGCCTGCCTGCCTTCCTGATTGCCCCTAACCGCTTCTGCCTGCCAGCTTGATCACCCCCTAACCGCTCCGCTGCCAGCCTGTTTGATGCTTAACTGCTCCCCTGCCAGCCTGTTTGCCCCCAACTTCCCTCCTCTGCCAGCCTGGTCACCCCTAACTGCCCTCTCCTGCAGGGTTGATCACCTCCAACTACCCTCCTCTGCTGGCCTGGTCACCCCTAACTGCCCTCTCCTGCAGGGTTGATCACCTCCAACTGCCCTCCCTTGCAAGCCTGGTCCCTCTCAACTGCCCTCCCTTGCAGGCCGGGTGCCTCCCAACTGCCCGCCCCTGCTGGCCATCTTGTAGTGGCCATCTTGTGTCCACATGGGGGCAGGATCTTTGACCACATGGGGGCAGCTATATTGTGTGTTGCAGTGATGGTCAATCTGCATATTACTCTTTTATTAGATAAGATAGAGGCCTGGTGCATGGGTGGGGGCCAGCTGGTTTGCCCTGAAGGGTGTCCTGGATCAGGGTGGGGTTCCCTTGGGGTGTGGGGCGGCCTGAGCGAGGGGCCTGTGGTGGTTTGCAGGCCGGCCAAGCCCCCTGGCAACCCAAGCAGAGGCCCTGGTATCTGGGGTTTATTTTCCTTCTACAATTGAAACTTTGTACCCTGGAGCGGAGCCAAGCCTGCTGCTCCCTCCTGGGCAGGGCGGCAGCCATTTCTATGGCAGTTAATTACCTTCTACAATTGAAACTTTGTAGCCTTAAGCGGGTGAGCCCGGCCAGGGTGTGCGGAAAGCTTTGCTTCCCCTGTTGCCGCCGGCAACCCTGGCCTGCTCTCAAGCTCCATTCTGCCGCCATTTGTTTGAATTTGTTTACCTTCTATAATTGAAACTTTGTAGCTTGAGTGGAGGCTTAGGCCTGCAACGGCTATGGAAAGCTTGGCTTGCTCTGTTACCTGGGAAACCTTGCTCTCTGTGGCTGTAGCCATCTTGGATTGGGGTTAATTTGCATATTCTCCCTGATTGGCGGGTGGGTGTGGCTTGGCTGGTGGGTGTGGCTTATGTAGCAGAGTGATGGTTAATTTGCATATTACCATTTTATTAGAGAGGATTGTTTTAGAACTGATATACTTGATATGAATTAGAATATTATAACCTTTATATATTCTGACTATCTCTGTATTTTTCTACCATAGTTAAATTTTAATAAATATTTATGCAAAGCATTTTATTTTGTTCATTTAATGTTCTGAATCTAACATTGGTAGAAATTTTTTTTTTTCTTATTGCTGGATTAACGCTGGAGTTAGTTGCATACATTAATTGCTAGAGTAATTTTAGCTTGCTTGATTTGGGTCACCCATAACTAATTAGAGAATCCTATGCATTTATGGTCTCTAGTTAGTAAATAGAGTCTTTGAAATATTGGCAAAGATGGGTTTTTTTCCTCCTACTTCCTTGCCTATCTAAACAAGTTTTATAAGCAGGTCATTGTAAATGTGAAGGTAACTCTATATCATGCCTAGTCATTAATGCAACTATTATAAAGGCCGACTCACTTGTTTATTTTCTCCTGGATATATTATCTCTTCTTTAAACAAACTGTTGATATAAACTTCAACAGTATGGGAGCATTTCAGTGTCTCTAAAATACCTTCTCATTTTTCTAAAACAGATCTATCCAGAGAGAACCACCGAGAAGCAATTGCTAGGGTCATAAGGAAACTTCTCAGTAAGTACATATATGCATTTTATTTATTTATTTATTTTACTAATAAATATTTAGGAATTTAATTTTGTAGCATATGTGCTTTTATTTAACATTTTTCATTCTCACTGGTGAGAATATCAGGTGGTGTCTTTTTCCTTTATTAGACTTTTAACTAATGTATTAGGAATACTGTAGTTAATTCAAAATATTTTAACCAAAATCTGATTTCTTCTCCTTTTATAGACCATATACTTAATAATTCAGAAGATGATACCAAGTCCTTGTTTCTTATCATAAAGGTACAATTGTCATTAATAGTTTCATAATTATTAATATGACAGGGTTTGATGCAATGACTTATAAATATAAAATTTGAAAACTTTGACACAGATTATTGGAGACCTTTTGCAATTCCAAGGATCTCACAAGCATGAATTTGACTCCCGTTGGAAAAGCTTTAACCTAGTAAAGAAATCAATGGAAAATCGGGTCAGTATTTTCCCCTACAACTCTGAAATAATATTTTTAAAGATGTGTAATATTGATATAATCACCTGATTTAGTGATTATTAGGCATAGAGAGAAAGTTGACATAAGTAAAAATAGTAGATTTTCAAATATGATATCATGATATAATCAAAAGGATCCTAGGAAAAAAATGTATTTTTCTGAAACAAACTCTTCAGTCTATTTCCACAGTCTCTGAACTCTCAGTGGGAATTTGGAGTGTGGTAACTTGGCAATGGCATTGAAACTGCCTTGTAAAATACTGAAGTACTGAGTAAAAGATAGGAATTGTCCAAAGGCACTTTATATAGGTCAGAGAAAAATATATCTCATATATTTATGCTTTAGGAAAAGTCAGTACAAGTTTCTCTCAGAGCATGGAAGAAAGAATACTTAAGTTAGCCATTTGATATTCTTGGCAGTTTTCTTTATAGGAGACTTTCATTTAAATTGAATCTAAAAAGGTTGTGTTAGTTTCATATTTAGGCAAGAAGTGCTAGACAGAAGGAATCCTATATAATAAAGAGCTAATATGCAAGTGGTCGTCAACGCCATAATGGCTCAGGCACAAATGAGCTCGCGAGAGAGGAATGGAGACCAGCCAGGCTGCGGCCTGGGAAAGGGACAAGCTGCCCGCCCCGTGGTCCCCGGCGCCTACAGCTGCAGCCAGCCCGGGCAAAGCCGGTCCAGGTCCTAGGTGCCTGTGGCCGGCCAGAGGGAGGGAAGCCCGGGTCCCGGATGCCTGCGACCACAAGAGGAGGGAATCCTGGGTCCTGGATGTGGGGCGAGGCAGAGGCAGTTAGGGGCGATCAGGCTGGTAGGGGAGCAGTTAGGGGCAATCAGGCAGGCAGGCAGAGGTGGTTAAGGGCGATCAGGCAGGCAGGCAGAGGGGTTAGAGGCAATTAGGCAGGCAGGCAGGCAGGCGCGAGCGGTTAGGAGCCAGTGGTCTCATATTTCGAGAGGCAGTCGGACATCCCCTGAGGGGTCCCGCATTGGAGAGGGTGCAGGCCGCACTGAGAGACTCCCCCCCGGCCACCCCCCTCCGTGCATGAATTTCATGCACCAGGCCTCTAGTGGTATATAAAAGGGCAGGGAGATGTTACAAGCATGGCTTGTTTTAGGAAACTGGCTGTTGGGAAGAGTCGTAGGTGCTACACCAGGTCATTTATAATTTTTTCCCCAGAAAGTGCTTCAGTTTTATATTCAGGGGTGTCATTAAAGATTTTTTAACTAGATCTGGCTTGAATATTAGAAAGAGCAATATTTAATTTAATGAATTTTGAAAAGCTCTGTTACCACTGTGAAAAATAAGCAGTAGGGGATTGAGACTAGAAATAGGGAGGGTGGTTAAAGTGTTTTAATAGCCCAGATGGAGAAATAGCCTGAATGTGGTCACTGGCATGAAGATGGAGATAAAGTGTTTTGAAAAAGAAGGAATTGTGGGGACTTGATGACCAATGTGACTGGATAGAAGATTGGGGGTGAGGGACAGCTTAAATGATAATTTTCAGAAAAATAAAAGGTATTCTATTCTGTAGTAAACACACACAGTTACCTAGGGAGTCTACTTATAAATGTAACTGAGTCCAGAAGTTTTCTTTATAGGCTGTTTGTGTACTTTGAACGAATAAGAACCAGCTCCATTGCTTTCCCATGCATGGATCTATTCATAAATTATCAGAAAAACAGGGTGTTGGATGAGCGATTTAAAGGGAATATTCCTATTGTTATACATAAAATTGATTGGAATAGTACATTTTAAAATAAACCTGATGGCTTTAGAATAAATGAATTACCTCCACTACTCACCAGCCTGCCGTGACCTTCTTTGAACTAATTTTTCATTAAGGGTTTCAGGACAATCCACTGTTGTCATTTAGAGAAAATGTTGAAGTGTTTTCTACTTTTTCTTTCAGCTCCATGGGAAAAAACAACATATCAGAGCACTGTTGATTGACAGAGTAATGTTGCAGCATGAGGTAAATATCTTTTTAAAATCAAGATGACTTTTTTAAATGACAGTTTTCCAGATGAATATTTAATTACTTGTGTTACTTCATAATTAAATGAGCTTTTAGTACAAACTTTTGAGATTTGATTTACATTGATTTCTTTTTGTAGCTACGAACACTAACTGTTGAAGGTTGTGAGTACAAAAAGGTACATCAAGATATGATCAGAGATCTTCTTCGTTTATCTACAAGTTCATACAGTCAGGTAAGGCCTAGTCTAAACACCACTCTCCCCACTCTCCCATTTTATTACATGCAACCTAAATATCCCTATTTTAACAAGGGAGTTTAAATTTATTGGCATAGAGAACATCTTTCAAATTGTAAATATATTCATGCTAATTTAGCTAGTCTTTTAAAAATAATTATTTTTGCTGTGTGTAATTGCTTCTCCAATTAAAAAAAAATTAATTGAAGTTGATGGATAATGCTAGTGTAATGTTGCTGCCACTTAATTAAATCACATCATAAAGGCCATGTAATCCCTCCTAGGTGTTATGTTTGGATAAACTACCATGTGAATTATGGGGTCTATCCTTTAAGGTAGTATGGGACCAATACTATTATCGCTAATCATGGAAAACTGAAAAAAGTAAAGAGATTTATGTACAGCTAATTATTCTGTATTTATAAAATAATATAAATTGGGAAACTAGTCTCTAACGAAGATATTTCACCTAAACTTACCTTGAAAAGGGCTTAAAATATGTACTGTGTGTTGTTTTTATATTTACACTGAATATTTTGCTTATGTTATAAAATATGTGGTGATAACATTTGCATTGAAAAAGTTAACTTCTGTGTTTTAGAGAAAATCAGACTTTTCATCAAGAGTAACTCGGAATAAGAAGTTTAATATTTTGCTGATTATGTTACTGATCAAATGCATACTGATTCCATTCAGTCTCGCCTTTATAAAAAATATTTGTACTGATGTAACCTAAATTGTAGATATGGTTGGTGGTCATGCTTTCCTTTCGATAAAAAGATAATTATTTGTTTTTGTTAAGGCATTGCTTTAATATGTTTTTCTAATATAATATTTAAATTTTTACTTTATGATAATTCATTTAGGAATTTTTGTAGTTTGTCTATCATTGAATAAAAGTTCTCTGTTAATAATACTCTCTCTAGGTCAGAAATAAGGCTCAGCAAACATTTTTTGCTGCCTTGGGAGCATATAACTTCTGCTGCAGAGATATCATTCCCTTGGTTTTGGAGTTCTTACGACCCGACAGACAAGATGTCACACAACAGCAGTTCAAGGTACAGTTATTTTTTGTTTTGTTTTACTATAAGAATTTTTCAAACACACAGAAAAGTTGAAATAAATAATTCTTCAGTGACTGTCTGTATGTCCACCATTCAGGTACTGTCTTTACCATTTTAAAGCTTTATTTACCTTATCTCATATCTATTTCTTCAGCCATCTTATTTTTTTATGTATTTCAAAGTAAGTTGAAGACATCAGTGTACTTCACAGGTATAGTTTATTTTTTTTCTCCCCAATTATTTACTTAAATTATTTATCACAACCGTTTAGGATAATGTGACCAGCGTGAAGGAGGGCCTAACATAGTAAGTTTGAGCAACTGAGAGAAAGCTTGTGTGATGAACACAGAGGAGGAAGGAAATGATGCAAGATAAGGAAAATACTACCTCTCATAGGGATGCAATATAGAGTGTAGGTGATATATAATGGTCATTTATACCATCAGATAGAACTGGGCTGATTGAAAGTGATTTATGCCGCGTGCCTGCCACCCTGGCGGGGAAGAGGGGACTGGACACCGCCATCTTGTGGCTGTGGGTGCCGCCACCTTTTGAGGGCATGGCAGTCAATTAGCATATTCCCTCCTTATTGGCTGTGGGCGCCACCATCTTTGCGACAACATGAGGGTCAGTTAGCATATTCCCTCTTTATTAGGTAGGATTTGTTTGGACAAGTTTAATTTGAAGTAGTTTCAATAAACTAAGAGGCAAGGCAGACATCTGAGTTTGGATTTAAAAATACTGTATCAGTGTATATTGATGATAATTGAAATCTTTAGAGATGGGTACGAGAGCCTAGGAGGAGAGTGAGGCAGGACCAGAAGGCAGGTGTTGAGAAAACTTCATTAGAAGCCTAAGAAGAAGAGGTAACTGAGAAGGGAAAGGTAATAAATACATAAGAAAATAAGGAGGAATTACAGACGATAACGAGACTTCTTTCTAGAAGGAAGACACAACTAGTGCTGTCAGTTGCTTTCTGGAAAGAGTTAAGATGAGAACTAAACAAGTTCCTTAAATTTAGCCTGTAAGGACAGGTCAACAAACTATAGCTTGGGCTCAGTCACTTGCTTTTATAAGTAAAGTTTTATTGGAACACAGCTATGTCCATTCTTTTATGTATTGTCTACAGCTATTTAATGCTATAGTGACAGATGAGTAGTTTTGACAGAGACTGTATGGCCAATTATTTACTACATGATCCTTAATGGAAAAAATGTGCTGTGCGCCTCCCCGCCCCCATGTAGAAAGGGTAACTCATTGTGAGGTATGTTATTGATCTTGTTGAAAGCATTTTAAATGTACAAAATCAGATAGGTTAAGTAATATCAAAATTGAAAAATGTCTATTAGATCAGTATAGGTGAGCTTTTAACAGTGACCTTAAGAGAACTTGTAAAGAGGAGTACAGCATCAGGTGGGTAAGAAGTCTGATCGGAGTTTAGTTAGGGTGAATGTTCAGGAAATGTTTTGGTACTAATTGTTCTTGTCATTGAAAAGGGATACCTATTGAACTTTTATGGCTAGAAAATACACAGTATAATTAAGTAACCAATTTTTTCTATACTTAGGAAAATACATGGGAAAGATATGTTAACTACTTTAGAAATCATTCTACACATTATGTCCTAAAATGCTAAGAGTGATATATATAGTTCATGATCTTTACAATATAGTTGAAGTACAAGAGAATTGGGATGGAAGCTTTGTCTTAACAAAATCCTTTCACTTTTATATTACCCTAATAGCCATTTTTTGAGCTAGCCCCCTATTAAATGACTTAGAGAAAATATTACTGAATGACATTTAATTAAACGTCAAGTTCAGATTTCTAAAAGTAACATGCCAAACAAATATGTGAACTTATTTTGCTAAACAGAATCAAGAATTTAATCAGTGTTTAGTAAATTTAAAACCATCATGTAGGTGAGTGACTTCTTAACTCCATATTAATTTTTTTTCCTGCAGGGTGCCTTGTATTGTCTGCTTGGAAATCACAGTGGCGTATGCTTGGCAAACCTTCATGATTGGGACTGTATTGTACAGACTTGGCCAGCAATTGTTTCTTCTGGTCTTAGCAAAGCCATGTCCCTGGAAAAACCATCAATAGTGAGACTGTTTGATGACCTTGCAGAAAAGATTCATCGTCAGTATGAAACAATTGGCTTGGACTTCTCAGTAAGCATAGCTATTTTGTAATTCAGATTTTAGTGGAAATACTACCCTGTTAAAATGCTTTTCTATTTTTCTTATCTTTTTTTCTGTAATAATGTTCTTGATAATTAATTTTTAAAAGCATTTCTTTTGTTTTCTTTGTGGTCTTTACTGTAAATAGCAGGGTGGAATAGGAGGTTGGAGCATGGCCAGGAGTGAGCTAGACTGCTCTCTTCCAAGGGGCCACAAAGGGTTATTACATAGTTATAATTACCATTATTCCCTGTACATGCTGTGGCCTCATTTTTCAAAGAATTGATATTTTAGAGTGCTATTCTTACTGGCCTCTGGGTTCATAATTTATAGTGAAGAAAATAAAAATGGAATGATTTGACAAATGAAAAAGGTTCCTGGGTGCTCAAATGGAGAGATGTAGTAGTAGATCATCTACAAATCTTCAAGTGCATATTAGGCACCCATTAGAATCGGGATGGCTAAAAGAGATGTGAGCACAGTTGAATGCTCCTCTTCTCTACAGTGGTTATGTTGACTTAAAAATCACTGCTCTAAATGTATTCCTTTTTTATGAAACAGTTTTGCTATTTACAGCTGTTGTTAGATTAAACTGCTAAAAAAAATTTTTTAATTGAAATGTAATTCACATTCCAAACATTCACTCAACAATAGTGTATTCACAGGGTGGTACAACTATCACTACTCTAATTCCAGAACCTTTTCCTCAGTCAAAAAGAAACTGTATACCAAGCAACAGTTACTTCCAGTTCCCCCATACCTGTGGCCTCTGAAAACCACTCGTCTACTTTCTTTCTCTGTGAACTCCCATGTTATGGACATTTCATATAAATGGAATCATACAATATGTGGCCTTTTATATCTGGCTTCTTTCACTTAACATAATATTGTCAAGATTCATCCATGTTGTAGTATGTGTCAATACTTCACTTTTCCCCCCTGGCTTTTCTTTTTAATAAGATTCCCAAGTCATGTGTTGGAATAGCAGAATTACTTCAACAATCAAAAAACCCCTCTACCAACCAGATAATGCCTAGCTTAGAAGAAATAAAAGAAGGACTTAGACGCCAACAAGTAAAGAATGCTGATGCCCTAAGGTAATTAAACGTGCCTTCTTGTCAAAGATTACATTATAGATAGTGGGTTTTAAATATCTCTAAAATACAGGTGAACCATAACTGTGTAATAAAATTTACACATTGATTCTGTAAAAAATACAGAAATGTTAGGAAATAATCATTGTGAAGATCCCAGATTGACACTTTTATGGAGTTGGGAAACACCATCTTAAAATAAACTTAATCTTAATGTCATATCATTTTTCAGTGTGAATTCTCTTTGATTTTTAAGTACGAATATCAGTTATTAAAAACTAACTCAAGTTCAACACATTTATCTCACATAGCACTTATAAATAATTGCTTTTTGATCAGATTTATACAAATTTGTTATCAGGATATCAATAACCTGTTTCTAGATTTTTGAAACCAAAGCACTTCAGTGCTTCAGTGATAAAACTCAAGTAGGGGCCTTCCTATCTTGATTTGTTTCTTTGCCTTATGAATATGCTTATTGATTTTTTTCCAATATCTCTATATAAAAGTAATAAACTTTTATATAGTAGCCTACCTTATGAATATACTTGGAGTGCCACATGAGGACATGTTCGGACACTCACAAATTGACTTTTGAATGTCCAGTCAGGAACAGTTGAGTTGCTTTGTACCTAGCATAATACTTTGTTTGGTTTTCTTTGTACTCTTCATGTTCTTTCCCCAGTGTCTCTGTTCATCCATTTGCTTTTACTCTGGTTTGCTTCTCACCAGTGAGAGGGTGAATCTAGCCAGAATTTGAATTTATATTATTACTTTGTCTATGTTCATCTTATTACTTTGTTAAAAAAAAAAAATACCTCACCTGAACTTATTTTTTTTTTTAAGGAACTATGAAAATTTGGTAAACACCTTGCTAGATGGTGTGGAGCAGAGAAATCTGTAAGTACATAAATTTTTTAATTTTCAAAGCTTTTATTTTAAATACTATAGGAGTTTTCTGTCCTGGAGGCCATGAAAGACTGTATCACAAAAATATTGTGGTCTGATTCATGAATTTACAAGACTAAGAGGGGAAGTTTGGGGCTAATGATAGGAGGGATGTTCTTCAGTATACCTATTTTAATTTGGGATACTTAAAAAATGTTTCATATTCAGTTGTGGTTTTTTGTTTTGTTTTTGTTAAGTGGTTTCATGAGCACTGTGTTTTGTTATTTTGTTTTCCCCCTCCCCTTTTTAGGCCCTGGAAATTTGAGCATATAGGCATTGGGCTTCTGTCTCTACTCTTGAGAGATGACCGAGTGTTACCTCTTCGTGCCATACGTTTTTTTATTGAAAATCTCAACCATGATGCAATTGTAGTTCGAAAGGTAGATATTTTATTTTAGTTACAATCTTGGGTTTGAGAGTTTTTACCTCACATGAAGCCTTTAAATTCTTCACAAACAAGACACACTTAATAAATACCTTGGAGTGCATTGATTTGAAGTCTACTTCTTTGGGTTGAGAGATGATAACTCGGCTAATAAATACATGAGGACATGTTCGGACACTACCTTTTAGCACTGGAGATATAGCAGGGAACAAGTTTACAGGTTAATGGGAAAGATTGACTTCGAGAAGTTAATTATATGAAGTGGTAAAGGAAGCGAAAGATGTCTGAGGATACAACTTTTTTGTTTTACTCGCAAAGTATTCGAGGTGGGGTACAAGGTGGGACTGACCTAAGCTGGTACATTGGAGAAAGATCCTTAAGAAATGTTTTGGCTGAGATTTGAAGAATGAGCATGTATTGGTGAAAAGATCAAAGTTTTCTAGGCAGAGACTAGCATGAAGGATGAAGGTTCAAGGGTAAGAACTATGAGTGACTCCTTCCAGGTCATATTTAGCACTCACATGTGCCACCAGGTATCATTGGGTGAGATATTTCTCGATTCTTGAAAGAAATCCAGCTTCTCCTTTGATTAAGGCATGCAACCATTTAAGAGATTTAAAAAGTTGACACATCCGCCCTGTTTCGTTTTCAGATGGCAATCTCAGCTGTTGCTGGTATTCTTAAGCAGCTAAAAAGGACCCATAAAAAACTGACCATCAACCCCTATGAAATAAGTAAGTACTACCAAATGTAATTAATAGTGCTTCTCAGCAGACTTGGAAGTTTCTTTCAAAGTATATAGTTCTTGATCTCAAATATTTTTCTATACAAACTATAGAAGTGTAAAATTATTTTAATACAAAGTTTAAAATCTATACTTATAATATGGTAATATGCAAATTGGTTGAGACACCGTCATGTAACGACGATCAGCAGGAGGGTGGGGCAGCGAGCTACAAGCAGGGGAGAGCTACAGCAGGGCAGGACATCGAGCTACAGCGGAGAGCTACGAGCGGCGGTGGGTGGGGCAGCCAGCTGAGGCAAGCGGCAGTGAGCTACTCTCGCATGGATTCGTGCTCAGGGTCACTAGTATTATAAAGGAAAACAGTTGGCTTAGTAAAAACTAGTGATACACATGGTCAGTCTTGCCTTGTGCCAATTGTAAGAGAGTCCTGTTATGAAGACAGTCACACTAATCCTATTGATTAAAAGTTGAGAATAATTATTGCACACATATTTTTAAGTTCATCAAATGTAATTTGTCTTTTCCTCAGGCGGATACCCTAAATCCACCCAAATTCTTGCTGGTGATAGGCCTGATAATCATTGGTTGCATTATGATAGCAAAAGTATACCAAAAACTAAAAAAGAATGGGAGTCAAGTTGTTTTGTGGAAAAAACTCACTGGGGATACTACACCTGGCCACAGTAAGTACAACTTCCCATGCACCTTATTATTAAACTGATTATCTTTGATGTAATTTGTTTTATCTTTGAACTTCTGGGGATGTTCAGAAGCACTTGAAGCAGTTAGAAGGACTCGACCACCAAAAATACAGACTCTTCAGGTTTTTTCCTTTTCCTTTTTTTCTTGACTCCTGCCAATGCTATGCCTTGATCCTGCCTCTTTTCTTGTTTTTCCACCGAAACCCGTAGGCTTCCTTAGGCCCACCATTATATGTTTAAGGTGTTTGTTAATAGCTGCTCTTAATTATATTCCTACCTATTAATACTAAGCATGCCTAAACCAGCCCAGAGAAATGCTTGTTTATCTCTTATTGTTGACTCCAATAATTTATTTCATAAGGACACAGTGATTTGATAGATTTTTTTAAGGCCAGGACTGTTAGTGATGTACTCCTATCCCCAAATGTGGCATCTAATTAGAGTTTATTAAAAGTACCTTCAATGCATTCTATTCACGAAGCTCTGCTATATTTTCTTATGTGTATTACAATTTAAACTCTTTCTGTGTAGGAATATGGTTGTTTATGCTGGTGTGGAAGAACAGCCCAAGCTTGGCAGGAGCAGGGAGGATTTGACAGAGGTAAGCATTCCATTTTCACCATGATAGCACTTACCCTGGTTCCAATGCAACTTACTTGTAGCCAGATACATTTCAAATTCAGTTCATTTTTCTTCCCAATTTGTGTGTTTCAGTATAGCACGGGGTTAAATACCAGTAAATGTGTACTCCCTTACTCCACCCCACCCACCTCCCTTATTCTCCCCCGTTCTGTTAGAGCCAGGTGGCTGGAGTCTTTTTGTATCTAAGTTTACTCTCAAGTTACTACCCCACTTGGCACTCACTTGGGCACTACTGTGTATAGTTATCGGCTTGTTTTTTTGTACCATTTCTGTCTAACAAGCTTCTTGAAAGCAAGGATAATGACTGGCTTTTGGTTTTTTATTGTATGTAAATGATAGTTACACAGTACATAGATGTTTATAGATTTAACTTAGAACTCCTTAGTCTTCATAAATCATTTGTCAGCTTGAAAGTTGACTTAAGGGCTTTTAAGTTTATGTCTTTCTTAATTAAGTTACTGGTGTAGTAGATGCATTTTCTAATTCTGAATAAAGTTTATCTTTTAACTTCTGATGCTATATAAATATGGAAATAATTTGCTGAGTTTGGTGTGCAGTTTGGGGACTTCTTCTAAATTTCACACAAGATGGTACAGTAACATAAAACCTTCATTTCCTAAGCAGAAGATTTTTTTGGTTTTAATTCACAGTTTGAGAAATGGAATGCACACTTGAAGATGAAGGAAACTTAGCTACTCTTATGGATTTTGCATTTTTAGGAAGTGATATTACATGGATTTTAGAAAGCTTCTGTGAGAATTAATTCTTTTTTAAAAAAATATATTTTTATTGATTTCAGAGAGGAAGGGAGAGAGAGAGAGAAACATCAATGATGAGAGAGAATCATTGATTGGTTGCCTCCTGCACGCCTCCTACTCGGGATTGAGCCTGCAACCCAGGCATGCGCCCTTGACCAGAATCAAACTTGGGACCCTTCAGTCTGCAGGCTGCTATTTCCACTGAGCCAAACCAGCTAGGACTAAAAATTCTTTAGAAAAAAAATAGTAGCTTACTGTTAGGTATCAAAACTTTATAGATGAATTTTAATGTTTTCAGAATTGTTTTTAAATACATTTTAAACACTAAATGTTCTTTTCCTTTAACTTTACAGGCAGAACAGATCATATTTGATCATTTTTCTGATCCTAAGTTTGTTCAACAGTTAATTACTTTTCTATCTTTAGAAGACAGAAAAGGAAAAGATAAATTTAATCCTCGACGTTTTTGCCTCTTTAAGGTAACTGTTATTTATATGCCTTCTTCATAAAGCTTAGTGGCTGTCAGTTTGTAGGTTTATACGTTTTAAAGTATTTGATCAAAGTTTGAGTTTAGTCATCTCTTATTTTCATTTAAAATGGCTCTGGAAGTTATGCCAATCATATTGATCTTGCCTTATTGTCCTAGCACTCTATATTAAAAAAAGGCTTTTTTTCCCCCTTTATCTTTGTAATTAGCAGTTGAAGCAAATAAAAAACCCGCAAAACTAGATTCATTTGATGTTCATGTTATTTTTTTAAAGGGTGTGTGTGCTATTTTTAAGGTCAGAAAGATTATTAATTTCTGTTTTCTTGATTAACAGTACCTCTAAGTTAAAATGATAAGAATACTGTCCTTTTACATGGCACAATAAAATACAAAGTTCTAGAAGGGAGAACTGGGGTTTGTTTTAAGCACAGTAGTAAGATAGTAAACAAATGGAGGTGGTAGTCATTCAAGTACTGAGGAACTTCCTTACCCTTGTTTTTGTAGGGTATATTCAGAAATTTTGATGACGCCTTTTTGCCAGTGCTGAAGCCCCACTTAGAACGTTTGGTTGCAGATTCACATGAAAGCACCCAGCGATGTGTTGCAGAAATTATAGCTGGTTTAATCAGAGGTTCTAAGCATTGGACATTTGAAAAGGTGATGTATTTGTACAGCACATTCCCTGTTAAAGCAACATTTTCCATTTATGTAGTAAGTCCCAGCACATTAGGTCCATTTCCATTCATAGTTGATTCATTCAACAAATATTTGCTGAGTACCTAATACAAGTGAAGAACCACTTCTATTCCTGAGTAATTTATATGAGTAAGTATGCAATGAGGAGAACATGAATAAGTGCTTCCAAATTGCTTGGGTATCTTTTTATTATTATTTCTTTCTTTATTTTGTAATATATTTTTATTGGTTTCAGAGAGGAAGGGAGAGGAAGAGAGAGGTAGAAACATCAATGATGAGAGAGAAGCATTGACGGGCTGCCTTCTGCATGCCCGCTACTGGGGATCGAGCCTGAAACCTGGGCATGTGTTTTGTTTTGTTTTTTAAATCATCACCCAGGGATATTTTTCCATTGATTTTCAGAGAGGGAAAGACAGAGAAATATCAATGTGAGAGAAACACATCGATTGGTTGCCTCCTCCACGGGCCCGACCAGGGCCCAGCCTGGGGAGGAACCTGCAACTGAGGTAGATGCCCTTGGCCGGCATCGAACCCGGGACACTTCAGTCCGCAGGCTGACACTCTATCCACTTAGACCAGCTAGGGCTTCTTCTTCTTTTTTTTTTTTAAAAACACTTATTTTTCTACTTGGCTTTGTTAACATCGTAGAAGAGATGAAACCTATTCTTTGAATTGTTTTTTTCATCTGATGTAATAATGAAAGCCAAAGTATTCATATTTCCTAAAATAGCCATAAATGCACTCTTGGACTTCTTACTGGAACAGTGTTTGATACTCTGATGTTTAGGTTGTATTTTTGTAATGTTTAGAATGATATATTAATAAAGTAATCTGTTAAAACAAAAAAAATTTGAAGTGTTCAATTCCATATTGCTTTTGAGTATAAGTCACAACCCCTTGGTATATAGACAACATTCAACATCTTTTAAATTTTGAATTATTTGCCAACATTAGGGGAAAATCAGGATATGTCATATAAAAATATTTCTGTTTCCCTTGAAAAATACGAAGGTCCTGGAACGCTGGTTCCACACTATTGCATTGTATCTGTTGCTGGTGCTGCTCCTGGGCTTCTCCTTCATGGGGCACTCTCTAGTGCTCATTAAACCCCTTCTTCTCGACCCCTTCCCCCATCTACACAGCACATTTGGTCTTATAGGCACTTTGAGTTTGACACCCTTCTTTTGAGTATCCTGCTTTTTAATTGTAAAATTTAGTTCTATATATCTGCCCTAAGGTTAGTTTCCTAGCAAAATGCACTAGGCTGAAAATAACCAGGTAAAATGTCTGCAATGCCTGAATATAAGGTAGGCCACCATTTCCTCAAAGAAAACACACAAATATTATTTTGGGCCAACTTAATTACACATACTTTTAGGAGGCCTATGAATACTTTTAATATGTTAATTTAGTTATATGTATTAACATCACATATTAAATAAAACTTTGTTAATTTGTATTATTGCCTTTTTTCCTGTTCACATATCATGAAACAATTTTATGTTTTATTTATTTTTAAAATATGCCATTGATTTTAGAGAGGAAGGGAGAGGGGGAGAGAAACATTGATCCACTGCCTCTTGCACACACCCTACTGGGGATCAAGCTGGGCATGTGCCCTGACTGGGAATCGAATTGGCGACCTCTCAGTGCACGGAGTGACACTCAGCCAACTGAGACACTCTGGCCAGGGCTCTTATTATTACTTTTAATCAGTGCCTGGTGCTACCACTGGAAACTTTATCCCAAGCCCTCCCTCCCCATTCGTCCTTTTGACTCAAGTGCAGTCCGTGGACATCACTTGGTAGCTTGTTAGGAAAGGAGGATCTCAGGTCCCGCCCTGATCTAATGAGTCGTCTGCATTTGATCAAGATCCCAAGGTGATTAGTATTCTCATTAAACTGTGATAAGCATCTATACATATATTTGCAATCTTTGTATAACTGAACATTTCTTAAAGGCTATTGATAGTAATTCAAAACTTGGTATTTGAAGATTATACTTCAGGCCAATAAGAAATTGTCTTAAAATGTCATATCTTCCTAAAGTAGGATTCAATCAAATGACCTCAATAAGCATGAACTTTTTTTAAGTGATTATAGTCCTTAGTCACAGAATTTAAAAAAAATTATTGCTGATTTTTTAGAGAGATAAGAAGGGAGAGAAAGGGAGAGAAACACCTCTAAGAGACATCATCAATTGGGTGCCTCTTGTAGGAGGTGTACATGGTAGGAGGTGTACAAGAGGCAGCCAATTGATGATGTCTCTTAGAGATGTTTCCCTACTGGGGATCGAGCCCACAACCTGGGTATGTGCCCTGACCAAGAATTGAACTGGCGACCTCTTGGTTCATAGGTCTACACTCATCCACTGAGCCACACCGGCTGGGCAAGCACAAAATTTTGAAATGATGGAGGGTTTTTTCCAGCCCAGTATGCTATATTATTCAAAAATTTAAAGAGAGAACTTCTCTTTAAGAGAAATTATATGATTTTGTAAGGAATCATATAAGGCAGTGGTCGGCAAACTCATTAGTCAACAGAGCCAAATATCAACAGTACAACAATTGCAATTTCTTTTAAGAGCCAAATTTTTTTAACTTAAACTTCTTCTAATGACACTTCTTCAAAATAGACTCGCCCAGGCCGTGGTATTTTTGTGGAAGAGCCACACTCAAGGGACCAAAGAGCCGCATGTGGCTCGCGAGCCTCAGTTTGCCGACCACGGATATAAGGGGTCTCCTCTTTTCTGAATAATTTTTTGGAAAAACAAAGTCACATAGCTGGGTGTGTGTGATGATAATATAGTGAAGTTACTTTTCTGGATTATTTAGGTATTCTAAAAAGTAATTTTTTAAAAAGAAATAACTTAAATCAGTATCAGTTTGTGTGTTTATATGTTTCTTGGAAAAGAGCCGAAGACAAATGTTCTGAGTATTTTCCCATGCATTCTGTTTTGAGTAGGTGGAGAAGCTTTGGGAGCTTCTGTGCCCTCTGCTTAGAACAGCGCTGTCCAACATTACAGTGGAAACTTACAACGACTGGGGAACTTGTATAGCAACGTCCTGTGTGAGTTCTGCTTACTTCTGTGTCTAACTGATCTATTCAAACTTTTATACCTTGTCTCAAAATCTGTGAATTCTCATTATACTTCCTGAATCTTGAAATTTTGCTCATAGTTGTGTCATTTTAAAATAATTGGAAATGGTTCTGTTTAGTCTTTCAAATAAGCCTTGGGTGATAACCTTAAGAGATTATTATATCCTCCCGGCCATAGTAATACATTGTTTTAGAATAGATGACAAGTCAAATCATATGTAACTTACATGTAAAAGCCAGATTATGTAAGGTTATCGGTGTTATTTTTAACACTAAATATGTCCATAACTTGTATACTCTGATTTAAAGAAAAGCCATTTAGCTAACAATATTCTCACTGTTTATCTTTTTAACATGAGCTATGATAACATAATTTGGATTTGACTCACTGTGACTTTTAATTCGATTTTCTTCCTCTATCCTTTTATTTATAAATAAGATTTATATTTATAAAATAAAAGGATCTGACTCATTTACAGCATTGTAGGACTCCTGTTTTAATCATTGCTTTATATTTCAACACAGGAAAGCAGAGATCCCCGGAAACTTCATTGGCTTTTTGAGCTGCTGTTGGAATCACCATTGAGTGGTGAAGGTGGCTCCTTTGTAGATGCATGGTAAATAAAAAAAAAATTACACAGTTAAAAAAAGTTTGTGCTTGATGTATGAATGGGAATGAACTGCCTACACTTCATAACTAGAGTTAACCCTTGAACAACATTGGTTCAAACTGTGCTGGTCCACTTTTATGCAGATATTTTTCTCCCCCCAATAAATATACAGTCAGTCCTCTACATCCTCAGCTTTCTTTTTTTTAAAAAAAAATATATTTTATTGATTTTTTTAGAGAGCGGAAAAGAGAGGGATAGAGAGTTAGAAACATCGATGAGAGAGAAACATCGATCAGCTGCCTCTTGCACACCCACTACTGGGGATGTGCCCGCAACCAAGGTACATGCCCTTGACCGGAATCGAACCTGGGACCCTTGAGTCCGCAGGCCGATGCTCTATCCACTGAGCCAAACCGGTTTCGGCTACATCCCCAGCTTTCACATCCAAGGGTTCAACCAACCTTGGATGGAAAATACTGTTAGGAATTCTCGGATTTAGAGGGCCGGCTGTATGCATTGTTCTATGCCATTTTATATAGGGGGCTTGAACGTCCGTAGATTTTGGCATCCACAGGAGGGTCCTGCAGCCAATCCCCCTACAGATACTGAGGGACAACTAAAATTCGGGGGAAGTCTAAAGTTATATGGGGATTTTTGACTGCTCAGGAGTTGTATCCCTACTCCCTGTGTTGTTCAAGGGTCAACTGTAAATCTTCTATGAGATACGTGATCCATTTCCATACGACATGATACTAAGTACAGTTATTTCTCAGTAGGGACAAGAAAGAGGAATGGAAGCAACCTGAGCAATTTAAATAAAAGTTAGATTCAGCCTTCGTCACTGTCAAGTCTTTTTTATATCAGGACTACCTTTTGTGCTATGACAGTAGTAGCTTCTTTCTCATAGCTTCTCATTGTTCACTCTTTCCCATGAGGAAAGAAGAGAGTACCGGTAATCTTTTAAGGGAGAATATACTTGGTGGTGTATAAGGAGCTGAGAACAAATTAGTGGATAAGAGAGAGAAATATAGATAATCCTGTTAACAAGAAGAATAATTGATTATTTTTCTTAATCAGTGGGGAAAATTCTGATGCTTAGAGATTAACTCAAATAGTATTCTGGCACTAGCCGATTTGGCTCAGGGGATAAGAGTGTTGGCCTGTGGACTGAAGGGCCCCAGGTTCGAATCCAGTCAAGGGCATGTACCTTGGTTTCGGGCACATCCCCAGTAGGGAACGTGCCGGAGGCAGCTGATCGATGTTTCTTTCTCATCGATGTTTCTAACTCTCTATCCCTCTCCCTTCCTCTCTGTAAAAAAAATCAATAAAATATATTTAAACAAACAAAAGAAAAGATACTTTCAAAAAAAAATAGTATTCTGAAATCAGTATTTCTTTTGATTATGGTAGTAGGGATGACAAGAGAATACAAAGAAAATGGTACAGGAAATATAATAAAATCTTCATAAAGATGCTGTTTTGAATTTGGAGAAATGCCTATTCAAGTCTTTTGCCCATTTTTGAATTAGGTTTTGTGGTTGTTGCTGAGAAAATGAGACAGTTTTCAGTGAAACACAGGCATCATTAATCCATACCTTCAGTATGTAAAGACTAACACAACTCTCCTGTGTTTTCATTTTAGTCGACTCTATGTACTGCAAGGTGGCCTTGCCCAGCAAGAGTGGAGAGTGCCTGAGCTATTGCACAGACTGTTGAAGTACTTGGAACCCAAACTCACCCAGGTTTACAAAAATGTCAGGGAAAGAATAGGGAGGTAGGTATTATTTTCTCTGTGGTATGGTATACCGCTTGAGCTCTTCTTAGTGAACTTTAATATCTAGGAATGCATACTGGTTATATTACTATTGAGTTTCATAGTATGCTCTTGTTCAGATTTTGTTTTATATGGTGGTGTACACACTAGACAAGAGGCTCTGAATGTAAAATAGGGTGGCAGTGGGCTCACCCAGCCAGAGATGAACAGTCGGCATGCCCCGTGTTTATTACCTGAGTTGCAGGCACAGCACAAGAGACCTTCTCTAGGAATTGTCTTGGGTGGGTTATAGCTTTTGAACCCTAGTTTTATTGAGAATGTGGGATCTCTTCTTACGGTACCTGTTTCATTTTATAGTGTGCTGACCTACATATTCATGATAGATGTTTCTTTGCCAAACACCGCGCCAACAGCATCCCCTCGTGTTTCTGAGTTTACTGCTCGAATTTTAGAGAAATTGAAACCCCTCATGGATGTGGATGAAGAAATTCAGAACCATGTCATGGAAGAAAATGGAATTGGTGAAGAAGATGAACGAACTCAGGGCATTAAACTCTTAAAAACTAGTGAGTGGCTGAAATTAGTAGATACTCACTTAAAAACAGACATTTATATTTTCTTAGGGCTTTTTTCACCCTTTTTATTGTGGTAAAATGTACATAACATAAAATGTACAGTGGCATCAAATATATTCACATTGTTGTGCAACCATCACCATCATCTATCTTTAGTACTCTTTCCATCATGTAAAATTGAAACTGTACCCATTGAGCAATAACTCCTCATTCTCCCCTTGCCCAGCCCCTGGCACCCACCATTCTACTTTCTATAAGGTTGGCTAGTCCAGTGATCGGCAAACTCATTAGTCAACGGAGCCAAATATCAACAGTACAGTGATTGAAATTTCTTTTGAGAGCCAAAAACCGACTTCTGCGCATGGGCCACGAAGTTTTCAGTCACACTGTACGTGCGCGCCCGCACGTGGTATTTTGTGGAAGAGCCACACTCAAGGGGCAAGCCGTAGTTTGCCGACCACTGGGCTAGTCTAAGTGCCTCATATAAGTGGAATCATATATGTTTGCTTTTTTTATTTTGCCTAGTGTTTTTAATGTTTATTCATCTGTTGATGGACATTATGTTATTTATATTTTGTGCTATTGTGAATAATACTGCTATGAGTATGGATGTGGAAGTATCTGAACCTTTGTTTTCAATTCTTGTGGGCATTGAAAATGAATTGCTGGGCCATATGGAAATTCTGTGTTTAACCCTGGGGAGGCACCAAGCTGTTTTTCATGGTGGCTGCACCATTTTACATACCAGCAGTGCAGGAAGGTTCCATTTCTTTCACATCCAGAAAACACTTGTTTTCTGTCTTTATGACTATAGCTGTTCTAATTGGTGTAAAGAAGGTATCGAGTGGTTTTGATTTGCATTTCCCTAATGATTAGTTGTTGAACATCTTTTCTTTTGTTTAGTTGTTATTTTTTATCTTCTTTGGAGAAATGCCTATTCAAGTCTTTTGCCCGTTTTTTAATTAGGTTTTGTTGTTGTTGAGTTGTAGTTCTTTATCTTTATATGTTCTAGATATCAATCAAATAAATCATTGCCATATCTAATGTCATGAAGTTTTCCCTTAGGTTTTCTTCTAAGAGTTTTATAGTTTTGTCCCTTACATTTAAAGTATAAGATATGAGCTTCGTTCTTTTTGCTCATGGACAAGCAATTTGTCAGAGCCATTTGTTGAAAAGACTGTTATTTCTCCATTGAATAGTCTTGGTACTCTTGACAATGAATTGGCCAATTGTGTGAAGGTTTCTTTCTAGGCTCTCTGGTCTATTTCATTGGTTTATATGTCGGTCCTGATGTCAGCACCATACTATTTTGATTATTGTAGCTTTGTAGTAGGTTTTGAAATCTGGAAGTGTGAGTCCTCCAACTTAGTTCTTTTTAAAAAAATATATATTTTTATTGATTTCAGAGAGGAAGGGAAAGGGAGAGAGAGATAGAAACATCAATGATGAGAGAAAGTCATTGATCCGCTGTCTCCTACATGCCTTCCCACCCCCCACTGTTGATCAATCCTGCAACCCAGGAATGTGCCCTGACCGGGAATTGAACTGTGATCTCCTGATTGATAGGTTGACACTCAACCACTGAGCCACACTAGCTGGGCCTTCCCGCCGCCCCCCCCCCCCCCCCCCCGCTAATTATCTTTGTTATTAGTGGTGTCCTGTTGTCCTGATACCTTAAAATTTTTCAAGTATTGTGAATATAAACAACTAACTTAGTTGTTGTTTTTGCTACATTGGCGTTGCTATTTTTTGTTTGTTAATCTTCACCTGAGGATATTTTTTCTATTGATTCTTAGAGAGAGTGGAAGGGAGGGGGAGAGACATAGAGAGAAAAACCTCAATGTGAAAGAGACACATCGATTGGTTGCCTCCAGCACGCATCCCAACAGGCACCAGGGTTCAAGCCTGCAACAGAGGGACATGCCCTTGACCAGAACTGAATCCATGACCCTTCAGTCTGAGGGCCAACACTCTAACCACTGAGTAAAACCAGCTAGGGCTACATTGGAATTACTGAAGGCTAGTTTTAATTTGTATTTAGCATAGTTATTTGGTAGACTTGTTAATAATTTGCTGATTTATTCTTTGAGAGTGGCTTTAGTACTCCATAGATTAGTTGACCTCCCCTTTATTGTGAGTCCTATCATACTGCTGGTCAGTGTCTCATTTAAGAAGTAATATAAACAATCTGTTTAGTAACATTGGAGCACTGTCAAAGTGGCTGACACTAACACCACAATACTATTCTACTTCATGGTCTGATTGGAAGCGAAGACTGATTCTGGGTATTCATTTCCAAATAGTATTGAAATGGCTGATGGCGAGTGCAGGAAGATCCTTCTCTACAGCAGTCACAGAACAACTTCAGCTTTTACCTTTGTTTTTTAAGGTAAGTTAAGGGCTAAAATGAGGAATGCATCCCCTTTTGACCTTCAAAGGGAATTTATATTTATCATCTGATGGTTGATAGTTTTCAGACTATGTATGATTTGGTTGTATCTTCAAAAAATAGAGTAGTCACAGGAAAATCATTAGGTGATAGTGGTTTTATATTTGTTGAAATAATCTTTTAAATATTAGATAAGATGAAACAATGTTTCACTAATAGTCAGTTTCTAAGTAATAGTTTAGGAAAATACTGATAGCTAAAAAGAAAAGCCACAATGAAATTTTTGAATATAGCTCTTTCTGACATTTTAATACTTAATATGTAACAAATCTGAAGATCAAAATGTTCAGTATATTGTATTTATTTTACAGTGATAAGTGACATTATAATTGGTTTTAACAAATATCTATGGGAAGATATTTGTATGGTGACTTTGAAATTTTATTTGATGAAAAGTATGACCTGAGGTGGTTTTAATTACTCATCTGGTCAGAGGTTGAAGGTGATAAAACTAAGATCAAAAAGAGGGCTCAGAAGGAGCCTGTCTGAAGTTTGGGTAAGGACAGTGAAGAGTTGGTGAAGATTCCATTTGTTAGGGGCATGCAAAGAAATTTCATAATACTAAGCTTTGACTCTCTCACCTAAGTTGGTATAATCCTTAGTGTGTTAGAGAAAAATAATTTATTTTTAGAAATTAAAACTAACCCCCTGGCAATGGGCAAGGAGACACCTGATTGGTGGTGTTGCTCTTTTATCAATCAGGGGCAAAGCAGATGTACAGTCCTTAGCTCATCCTAGCTTGATGCCTGTGTTGGTGGCCAGAGCTGTTTCATGCCTGAGGCACACAAAATGAAAAAGAAAAATAAATAAAACTACTTTAAAAAGAAACAAGAAAATGCATTTAGAATATTTGAGAGGATACTTATTTAAGGGTTGGGGAAGACAAAGAAAAGAAGCTAGAGTGAATGTACCTTGTTTTATTCATTTGTCTTTAGGACCCTATAAGCACTTTTAAAATTAAATGGAAGGAAAGTACCTTAAAAAAAGGCGAAATGAAATAAATGAAGCTTACCTCACTGTGTATCTGGTTGGTAGGATAAAAACACAGAGCGGTGGATTTTAAGAACACAGAAATTCATACATGCCTTGTGGTTAATATCCTTATTCATAATATTAGAGTGAAGCCATTATGTATAAGGTATAATAAAGAGCAAATACAGTAATAATTGTCTGTAGGAACCAAGATTTTTAGCATGAGAGACAAGGGATATATAAAAATCCAAGCTGTTTAGTAAAATCCCTGTAATTCTAAATTTGGAACTATCATTTTAACCTCATGATCCATTTCTATTTAGAAAATATGCTTATACCCTAGCAATGTCCACCGAAAAGGCCCAGAACCACTAATCAACCTAATAGCAGTCAATACCCTGGTGTCCAAATTATACTTTCTAAGTGTCATTTTCCACTAAAAGAATCAGAGTTGCTTGGAGAAATGGCTGATTTCAGGTTTAGACCAAGAAATGTACAGGATAAACCCAGATCATCTTGTCATACCAGAAACCCAGGATGCTACAGTTGTGTTAAAAGATGCAGGAGCCAGTTTGAGCACCAGTAAGAAGGGCAACTACAGTGGATCAAAGCCATTAAATTTGTTGAGATTCAGTGGTTCATAATGATACTTAAAAAAATTATTGTTCCCTTTTAGAGGACAAGAGGGAAATCATTCTGAGGGAAAGAAAGTTGGTTGCCTGTGTACTAATTGGCTGTTATTTTCCAATTTTTGTCTTTGGTTTGTTTTATTCTCTAGATTGCCCCAGTGGAAAATGACAATAGCTACGATGAACTGAAAAGAGATGCAAAGTTATGTTTATCACTAATGTCTCAGGGGTTGCTTTACCCTCATCAAGTGCCTTTGGTACTTCAGGTGCTAAAACAAGTAAGAGTGAATACCAAATATATATATATTTATATAAAGATATATCTTTTTGTTGGGATTTTGGCTTATTCTAAGAATTTCACTAAGTCAGCTGCAGTGCACACAGTACCTGATACTTGTTTTCATTTTAATTTTTCTTTTAATATGAGTGAGTTCATGTACTGACCCAAGAACTAGACCTAGATTATGTACCTGGCTCTGTCACCAGCTTCTATGACCTTGGGCAGATCACTCAACCCCAGATATTCTGTGTACATAGAGAGCTAATTATTGAAGCACCTTGAATACAAGGTGCTTAATGAGGGAAGGGGATGGTCATTTCCTTTTACCATTTCCCCCTTAGGTTATTCACTTATATTTCCTAGCCTATGGTAGAAAGACCTAAGTGATTATATATTTTCTGGTAGCACTTTTTAGTATACTGTGTGCTCAGGTTTATCCAGGGCATGCATGTGCTGTATAATACAAAAATGGACATGTCCCCATGGTTTTCAGATTTTTAAGTTTAAATAACACCAAAAAATATTTTTAACAGCACAGTATTTTGGTATTCTTTTTGTAGTGGAATTTAGTAGTACTCAATCTTTTTTGCTTTCAATACCCTGCTACTATGAAAAGTAAAATAAAATAATATGCAACCCTTGGAGAAGTTAGTCATGAATTATAAATAATTCTCTCTTCCAAAATGGACTTTCATCTGTGTATTCCTTCCCTTTACTCTCCACTATTCATATATTCTGAATACCTTTACCGAAATAGCTCATACAACCTTTCATTTAGAAGGAGCTGTAAGATGAGGTTGCTCTAACTATCCGCATAAAATAGGTAGAATTATATTAGATTTTATTTGTGTGTCATTTCTATGTCTGTCACCTCATGTTCTTGTCAACACTATTTTCATTGTTTATACTTCTCTTTCACAGACAGCAAGAAGCAGTTCTTGGCATGCTAGATACACAGTGCTGACCTACCTCCAGACCATGGTGTTTTACAACCTCTTTATTTTTCTAAACAATGAAGATGCAGTTAAAGGCATCAGGTGGCTGGTCATAAGTCTTCTGGAGGATGAACAGCTGGAGGTGAAATTTAAGTTAAAGCAAATAGAAATTTAAGAAATTCAAAGAAAGCAACATCGATCCCCTTTAAGTAGTATTTACACATTGATAAGATGTGTTCTATTAAAGTATAAATCACTAAAAGTAACTAATTTTAGCGTAGCCCTCCTGGATTAATTTTGATATCCTATTCATGATTTCCTGGAATACAAATGGAAACAAACATTAGGCAGTTCTTATCCTGGTTTCTGTTTGCAGTTGGGCAGGTCACATTTGTGAACCAAAGTTTTCTTATCTATGAAATTGCTGGTGATAATACTCTGTGTATCTTACTGATTTTTAAATGACTAATAGAAATGTATATGAAGGTAGTTTCAAGAGAATAAAAAGTTACACATAAATGTATTATCCGGTAAATTTAGGGAAGGATTGTTGTTCCCTTTTATTTTCTTTGGTAGAGGAATCAAAGGCAACTTTTGTGGTGTAATATTAATATTTTGTACAATAAGATAACATTAATTTGAAACAGCCTAATATAAGAAAAGCATGTTGTGATAAATGTGTGGAGTAAGATGTAACTTCCTAAACTGGCTTTAGGTAAAGAAAATGTAATTGACGTTTTCACTTTATTTTATGACTTAATGGGTTTTCCATGTAGTGGAGCACTCCCATTAGTGATAGCTTTTATTTGAGAGCACTAAAAATAGGTTGTATCTGTAGGAAACCGGGAGTGGAAATTTTTCCGTTTCCCTGATGAGCCTGTTCATTTCCCAATCCAGCTTCCTGTGTTCTTTGAGCAGAATTGTCTAGTACCTAGGGCAGTGGTCGGCAAACTGTGGCTCGCCGAGCCACATGCGGCTCTTTGGACCCTGGAGTGTGGCTCTTCCACAAAATACCACATGCGGACACGCACGGACAGTGCGATTGAAACTTCGTGGCCCATGCACAGAAGTCAGTTTTCGGCTCTCAAAAGAAATTTCAATCGTTGTACTGTTGATATTTGGCTCTGTTGACTAATGAGTTTGCCGACCACTGCCCTGGGGTACTCCCACCATGGTGATAACAACTCCGACAGACTTCAGTGAAAGTATTTACAGCTACCTATAAAATTGTACAAACTTTTTCTTGCATTGTTTTTAACTAAAGAATGGAAATGGAAAGGTGGGAACTCTAAAGTCAGTGTTTACTAACTTTAAAGATTATAGCAATTGCATTAAAATTTACCATTTTCTGGACCTTGTTTTAGAACATTTTTATATATTTTCCTCCATGTAATAGGCTTAAACGTAAAAGTGATGTTGACTAATAATTAAATACAGATATAACGATAATGTTGACAACAATTTTGTAATAATCTAAATGAGAAATGTTTAAAGAAAACTTTGTAACATTTAAGGAGACTTAGCAGTAGGAAAATAATTTATAGAGAAATTTAATTTTGTATAAAATAGTTACGCATTTACCTGAATGTAATGGCTTTTTTCAATTTTGAGGCTACAGATCCTTTGACAATCTGATAAAATCTCTATTAAGAAGCTGCAAAAGAGCATTTACACAATTTGCATACAAATGCCAGGGAAAGACCCCACCCCAGTTCCCATACCACCCTCCAGCCTCTGATATTCCAGCAGGTTTGGGATCTTCGCTCTAATGCAAGTGATTATCTCTGCAGGTTCGAGAAATGGCTGCGACCACCTTAAGTGGTCTGTTACAGTGTAACTTCCTTACCATAGACAGTCCTATGCAGATTCATTTTGAACAACTTTGCAAAACAAAACTACCGAAGAAAAGAAAGCGAGACCCTGGTTTCGTAGGAGATACGATTCCTTCTGCAGGTAACAATACTGGTAGGAAACACACAGATTCTTTGGAGAATTAACCAGGCTTACTCAACAAATATTTATTGAATATTTGTATGTGCCCTGGGTCTGTGCTGGGTACTGGGAATAGTTTCTCTGCTCTTGAGCTTTGCATATAGAAGGCAAGACCTGGCATGTAAAAGCTGAGCCAAATCGCTACGGCTCCCTTTTTCTTAACTTCAAATCCCTATCCACCATGTTGCATGTGTACCATATAATATACTTACAAACACATACTACACACATACATCTTTATTAAAATACTAGAGGCCCGATGCACAAAATTTGTGCAAGAGTAGGCCTGCCTTCCCCCGGCTGCCGGCACCGGCTTCCCTCTGGCACCCAGGACCCGGGCTTCCTTTGCAGCCCCGGCTTCGTCCGGAAGGATGTCCGGTCTGATTAGCATATTATGCTTTTATTATTATAGATAATGGAAATCGGAAAGCACTTTAACTTCTATTGCTAAAGAAAGAATATAGAGTCTGTAGTAAACAGACACATTGCAGTTCTGTTTGTTTTGTTTTTAAAGAACAGTTTATTGCCCTTGCTGGTGGGGCTCAGCAGTTAGAGTGTCACCCCACACACCCAAGGGTCAGGGGTATGATTCCCCGTCAAGGGCATGTACTTGGGTTGCAGGTTCCATCCCCGCCCCAGTTGGTGTGCATGCAGGAGGCAACCAATTGATGTGTATCTCTCACATCAATGTTTCTCTCTGTCTTCCCTACCTCCCTCCCTCCTACTCTGTAAAAAATCAGTGGAAAAAAATATCCTCCGGTGAGGATTAATAACAACAGAAAGAATAGTTTATTAATTTTTAGAGAGAGAGAGAAATATTGATGTGAGAGCATAACATCGATCAGCTGCCTCCTGCATACCCCCTACCAGAGATTGAGCCCACAATCTGGGTTTATGCCCCGACTGGAATCCAGCCAGCAACCTCTCAGGGCATGGGACAATGCCCAACCAACTGAGCCACGCCAGCCAGGGCTTGCAGTTCTCTGCTGAGTGTGTTTACCTATGATCAGTGCATTCTGAAAAGTGTGGTCTCATTTTTATTGCAGTTTGTTTTAGCATCAGGGATTACACTTTTGTATATGATATAAATTGATTTTTTAAAATCCATTATTTTGTTAGTTTTAGTAAATGTAAGACACATTTGGATGTCTTTAGTTTGGCCTCAAACTCGTGTTTTTCATGTGTGAATAAAGATTCATTTTAAACACAGAAATTTACACATTGAAAATAACTAGCATAATCTAAAACTGATTTTATTTCACTGTAAAGAGGGCAATAGATCCCAATCAATATTTGCACATTACTTCTGTTGTCTTTGCAGAGTTGGTCAAACGCCATGCTGGGGTGCTAGGACTTGGTGCGTGTGTTCTTTCTAGTCCTTATGACGTTCCCACCTGGATGCCCCAGCTCCTTATGAATCTGAGTGCACATCTGAATGACCCTCAGCCTATTGAGGTAAAAGCTTCCCTGTTGGTTTCTTTGCACACACATTATCGAGATGCTTTGTAAAACACCATTTATACTGATAATTCCCTGCACACTCCGGACCTTCTGCTTTCATACAGCCACTACTACCACTGCAGGACCAAGCCTGCTTATCAGTAATCATTAAAATCTTGCAGAGACCTTGCTTCTGTGTAAATTTTTTATCCTTTGGTAGCAAGGAAATTACTGTAACTTCTGTCCTTCCCAGTCCAATGAAAGTAGTGTCAGTGTTGTTAGTATAAATGTTATACTTCTATTTTACTAGCATGTTCTATCCAGGAACTGTCCAGTTAGGAGCTAATATTAAACAGGAGAGCCTGGTGGTATTATTTAATGAGCACCTATGGTCCTAAATTAAACAACTCAGAAGATGAATGACTTTGTCCTTTTCAACTTAGTAAATAGATGTTACGTGTATATTGAAACTGGTTTACTGATGTGGTGCAAGTTCCAATAGCTTGTCCAAGTAATTCTAAAGCGAGCTTGGTGGCTTTGGGCTCATTGGTTCTGTAGCATTCGGTGAGCAGTGAGATCTGAAGTCTAGAGAGTTTGTAACTTAGCTGAAGGTATCCTAAATATAACGCTAGTGGTTCGGAGAGGTCAGACTAATATGTATGTGGGTTGTTCACTCGACAGATGACTGTAAAGAAGACCTTATCCAATTTCCGAAGGACGCACCATGACAACTGGCAGGAACACAAACAGCAGTTCACCGACGACCAGCTGCTTGTTCTCACCGATCTCCTGGTCTCACCATGCTACTATGCATAGGAGGGTAAGTCAGCAGGGCTCTGGGTTAAAGAAGTCTGACATCCTCAGGCAAGTGTCATTGGGTCACTGACTCAGAACTAGGTGCTCCTAAGTTTTTTCTTTTTTGCTGATATTCTTAGATGTCATTGTTTAGATAAAGTGTTTTTAAAATATCATTTACATAAGTTCCCAGGGAATTTTTCCTTGATTTTCTGCTTCAGTTATTAAGCAGACAAGTTATGTGACTGCTTTTAGGTTTTCATAAGTGGGGGCTTAGTAGTCTGGAAATGGTAGACAAAAATAATCTATTTTTTAAAATATATATTTTTTTATTGATTTCAGAGAGGAAGGGAGAGGGAGATAGAGATAGAAACATCAATAATGAGAATCATTGATTGGCTGCCTCTTGCACGCCCCACTCTGGGGATCAAGCCTGCAACCCATGCACGTGCCCCAACTGGGAATCGAACTGTGACCTCCTGGTTCATAGGTCAGCACTCAACCACTGAGCCATGCCAGCTGGGCCAAAAAAAAAAAAAAAAAAAAAAAATCTATTCTTTGTAGCCTCTAAGTGGGGCCCTGGGCATTTTGGGTTGCCCTGAGGGCTCCAGGTTCTATATTGTAGTGAGAACATTTCATCAGGATTCTTAAATATTTATTATCTATTCTTATTAAAGAGGGAGGACCCAGAAGCCTTTCTACTGGGATAGGAAGAATAAAGAAAAATTCACTTACTGGGCTTGACTGAAATTTTTTTCTTCCCTGATACAGGTGAGTAGTCCTCACTTCAAGCTCTTTTCATCAAAAATTCCAGATCCTCAGGTACCATCTGTGGTGGCTCGCTGCTGGTTTTAACTCTCTGCCTTTGTCGAGCTCTCATCATTTTGGTGGTTTCTGTTTAGTCTCATTAGTCTGCGTTCCACAGGTTCTCAGCTGCCATTTGATTTCCTAACTTGTCCGGAACTGTTTCCAGAATATTGATCACTTTTTCTTTGAGGCATCTGACAAAATCACAATGTCTCAGACTAGAAATAATTACCCAATATGATCATGGCATCCAAGACCAGACTGAGTCTAGGAACTCATTAAGAAACAGTTTACTTGGAATGTAGAATGCCCATCTGTAAAACAGGTCCTCTCATTTCATTCATCTCAAATTATTTTGAATTCTTTCCAAATGGCTGTTGGGTTTAGATGGTAGTAGGGCTGTGGGCCATAAATCTGAAGCTTGGAGAGCCAGGAAGATGGAAGGAAGAGAGGACAGGTCTGGAACCCAGCCAAGGACCTGATGGATTGCTTGACAAGTCACAAAAGTGAAGCTGGTGTCCACCACGCGCCTCCCACAGACTGGAGTTTTGGGTGCTGAAGAGAACTGTGGGAAAACTGGGGGTTTGGTGAATACATTTTTGATGGATTGTTGTGTGTGTATACAATGTATGATTTTGAAAATAAACATCAACAACAATAAATACCCTGACTGGTTGATTTACCTGTATTCTTTACAAATATTGTTTGACCCACTTTTAAAACTGTTATACTTCACCTAATAGAAGATTGCTGTGTTTGCAAAAAATCTGTAATTTCTTTGATTTTTTTTTTTTTTTTTTTGCCTGCAGAATCGTTGAGAGACTAAGAAGTCTTGATATTTAATTGACTTGTTTAATAAATGTTATATAGATGTAAAGGACTGTATAAATTGTAGAGATAGCTTTGGCAAGACTTTGTACAGATGCAACCTTTTACACAATACCATTGTTTAATTAATTTGTAAAATTCACATGTAGCTCTTTATTATAGTAATTTTGGCTTTTGTACCAAATTGAATGCCATTTTTTGCATTTTTAAATTATTTTCTTTTCATGTTACAAAAGCTGAGGTGTGGGGTTTTGTTTGAGTTCATTTAATGTTAGAATGTCTGAATTTTTATGTAACTTTTTTGTGTGCATCTCAATGCAAACGCCACGTTTGCCTTTGACAAGTTTATAGAATGCAAGGTATCTTCTAGACAAAAAAAAAAAGTAATTCACAAGTTTGTGAATGTCATCTTGCAACACACTCTGTACAGTCTTCCTTAAAGGAACACTACAGTATATTTTTTAGAATCTACTTGTTGAACGACTCAATGCAGACCTAAGCACAGCAGAGGTCCTGGTACAGATCAGCACACACAGGCATAGTCCCTGTATAGAGTAGTGCCAAACTGACAGTTTCATTGTGTAACTAGTTTAAAACCCAATAAATGCATTGTTTTTAACACCTGGCTTTTGTCTTCATTAAGTGGACAGAACAGTTCTGTAGGCAGTGACTCTATAAGATTCCTTTGGGTCCATAGATCTCGATCCATAAATTCATGCCCCCTGACCAAAATGAGTTATCTAGGTTGGATCTGTCCACTAGAGTAGCTAATAGCTACATGTGGCTATTTACTTTTAAATTAAATTAAAAATTCATTTCCTTGGTCTCACTAGACCCATTTCAAGTACTTATTAGCCACTTGTGGCTAGTGGTTACCCTATTGAATAGCACAGATCAGTGTTTTCATCAGAAAGTCCTATTGGGCAGCTGATCTAGATGATTGATAAGTCTAAGTACCCCAGAGATTTTGTTAAAATAGGAATTTTAATTCAGGCTCCTAGCTCATGATATTGATGCTTTGTCCTGAGACCACACCTTGAGTAGTGAGGCTTTATATTAACCACTTCAGCTTTTTTAAGCTATATGAAACGATGTCTTGGCAATGCTACTGAAGTGGAACTTTAAAAAAAATAGGATACTGAATTCACAGTGTTCCTCCATCAGAGTTTCTCTGGTTGGGACTCACCACCGAGACCTTTTTAAAGCTTCATAATGCTTCATTTGTGCAGCCAGGATTGAGAACCACTGGTGAAGTGTTAAGGTAGGTTTCCAGAAAGGAGGGGGTGGGGGGGTGAGAGGTGAGGAGAAAACCAGCATCTTTGAGGTAAGCAGTAACCTTTAATTTCTGAATTGGATCTTTTAAATACAGACTTTGAAAAGTGTGTTTCAAAATTTAGAAGGAAAATTTACCCACCTGTTCCCTTGATGTGAATCCCTCCCCCCCCCCCCCCAGAAAAAATTACAAATAGTTTGTGAAAGCTGTTTTCAAATATTTGAGAAGGCGTTGCCAAGCCCTAAGGTTGCAGGCCATTTTGAGCAATTAGTAGTGTGTCTAGAAGGAACCAGTGAGAAATTTTGTTTGAAAAAATTAACTTTTTCTACATGGTCTTCATAGTTATGTTTATGGACAATGGCAATTTATTTCTCTTGCTAATATAATTGTGAGTATTCCACTGTTGTTGAACATCAAGGTGGTTTTCTGTTTTCCCTACTACAAATTACACTGCAATGAACATTTTATCGTCATGCTTCAGACTTTTTCCTCAAGTATTTCCTTAGGATAAATTCCAAGAAGTAAGATTTTTAGGTCAAGAATCTAAAACATTAAGTGGCTCTGATAATGTTTTCCTTAATTTGCATTGACAGTGACAGTGTATTAGAATGCTGGTTTCCCTGAAAATCGATAGCCATTCATATTTTAACATGTCAGCCCTGCTTGTTTTTGTTTTTGTTGTTGTTGCAGATTTTCCTCTTTTTTTTTTTTTTTTTACTATTTTTTTACAAGTAAGGCTGTGTTCTTAACACATGGCTGACACATTTGATAGACAAAGTTATAGTAGCTTTGCTGATGGTACATAGTAATTCTGGAACTTTGGTAGTTTCTCATTTCCTCTTGTAGATCTCTGGAGTCCTTTACAAGCTGTAAATTTGTTTTTTTCCCCCCAGTAACATAATTTCTCCCACGGGTGTAACTGCTACTTGCCAGCCCAAACCTGTCATCTCCTGGCATGGCCAAATGTCTGGAGCTGAGCGGGCAATTCATACGGAGAGGGATATAACTTCGGAGTTTCCACTCAATACTAATGTCTTCTTTGCCTTTTGATTATTTCTAGGGCCAGGGTCACCGCTGCTGACAACCTAGATTTGAACTGCTGCATTGCATGTGTTTGGGAATGGAATATTACATGGGAATTGGTGGGAAATTTGCCTTTAGGAATAAATTGATTTCTAAACCAAATTCTGCGAGCATAGTCAACTCCTGGACTGAATGTCTTCTTCACAAATTATCCAGCCTTTTTATTTACGATGAAAGCACAGGGGAACTGGCGAAGATAAGTTATATGCATAAGTCAAGTTCTTTGGTACTTGGTACCAAACAGTTTAGCCACAATAGGATTTCAACAGCAATATTCACTTGAACTGAGTTTTCTGGCATCAGGGTGAAGAAAAGGGCATTCAAAGAGCATTCTCATTTCTAAATACTACCCCCCTCCCACCCACCCTCGCCAGGTTAGACAGTTACCCAGAATAGGATGTTACTTGAAGGCTCAGACTAAAATAAAACCCGAGCGTTCATTGTTTTGGGCATATGGACTCTATAGAGGAATGAGGATGGTGGTTTTTGGGTGTGTTCTTGCTCACTAAACTCTGCCTAGCTGCATGCCTACGACCATTGCTTTCTGTGATTTTTAACATTCATGTCCATGGTTTCTTGGCTTGGTTATTTGCAGGGGTAGTTTTGCTGTTTGTGTGTGTGTGTTTACTTTATATTTGTTTCCTAGTAATTGGTAAGTTCCTTTAGTAAATTCAATACTTTTTGAAAGAGCTGAAAGAAGAAAAGATGGAATTCTTTTTATAAACTTGGTTTGATTTCAATGTTATGACTTGATTTACAAGTTCTGAGTCTCAAAGCACGAAACTGAACGATGCCAATTTAGGAGAAAACGTCTTTAGCTGCAGTCCAGAGAGCCTGGCAGTCACCAAAGCCCCAAAGCCGGGAATGCAGGCGGAGGGCTGGCAAGAAGCCCACCGGCCCATGCCACGGTGCGTCCCTCTGAGACCGAGATCCCTTGGGTCGCCGTGTGCTGTTGGCGCCCCCACTCTTCAGGTTTCTACCCAGTCCGCCTGCCCCTCTTCCTGTCGGCCGGCCGCTGCCTACAGAAGGGAGCCCGGAGGACGGGGAGCCGCCGGCCCCAGCGCACAAGGAGGCCAGCGAGGTGGTGAGGGTGCGAGGGCAGGCGGGGTGCCAGGCCTGGGTGTCCGGTGGAGGGGGCGGCGCCCTCCGCAGCTCGGTGACTGCGCCTCTGCGCCCCCAGCTCCTGCGGCTCCGGGATGCGCGGAGGCGGCAGCGGCGATGGCGATGGTGCCTCCAGCCCTGCATCCTCCCGGGCGGTGGGTGGAGCTGGGGTCTGGGCTGCGAGATGGAGGAGAAGGGGCGGCGCCGCGGCCACCCTGCAGGTGAGAAGCTGCGGGCCCCGGAGGAGGCGACTCCACGGGAACAGGGAGGGTCGGGCACGGCGAGCCGGTGGGTTAGCAAAGAGCGTGCCGCGCTGGTCCCAGCCCGGCCCCTGCGCACCTGCTGTCCCGGCGCAGCCTGCGGAGCAGCCGTCTGGCCCCGGCCCGGGCCGCTCCCACGCTCCGAGGGGCCGTGGGACCCCTCCCCCACCGCCCGTGGCCTGGCCTGGCCTCCTCACCCCACCAACCCTCTCCCGACCGGTTCACTAGCTTCCCTGGCCAGGCCTAGGCCCTTCTTACCATAACCTTCTCCACCTCGGGACCTCCTACCCATTGCCAGCTCCTGGCCGGGGTCGGTCCTCACCCCCTTCCATACCCAGACTGGGGCGTTCCACAGCCTCCCAGTGCCCCTCCGCCGCTGACCCCGCCCCACCCACCCGCTGCTCCCGGCTCAAGAGGTAGTTCAACTGGGGACAGAGAGCTTGAAGGGCTCTGAAATCAGATAAATCTGGCTTGAATCTTAGTGACCGTGGGCAAGTCATCTTCCCTGAGGTATTCGGATCAATACAAATACAATGGGAATGACACACAGAACTCTGAAAATGCCCGCCCTCGAGGAATGCAAGGCCTTATGAAAAAAATGAGTGGGAAGAATCCAGGTCATGAGTGGACTTGGGGAAGCGCATATAAAATGTTTTAATGTACAGTAAAATATTAAGACGGCACACCAAATTATCAGAGACTCTTCACACATCTTAAGGAGAAATAATTGCCACTGTACAAGAAATTTTCCCTTACCATATTTTACTTACTACTTTAGGATCCTTCCTCCTAGTTGTAACAAGATGCATGTGATGTGAATTCATTCCATGTTTATTGTAGCTAATATGCCTGCTTAAGGCAGGTGTTCCAACTTAAAATTTTTCTGGTTTTATGACTTTAATCACATTGTCCTCCAAGACCTATTTATGGTCCCAGAGATACAGAGTAGCATGTATGCTTGCATTGAAAACCTTTATTTAATATTTAGGCATAGCAAATAGCTATTTCTTTACCTCCCTTCCTCAAATCACTGACTTTTATAATTCTGCCTTCATAACTTCGTTCCAAATTGTGATCTCAGCCTCCTCTTTCTTGTAGTCCCAGAGTTAACACTAATAGTAGTTACTTTCCTTCCATTTCCTTTATTTCTCCTCAAGTTTCTCTGCCAACACCTTTACTTCTATTCTGTCTTCTGCTTTACTCCCCAGCCTCTGATTCCTAACTTTTTTCCAAATTATCCCAATAGGAGTGATTTATAATGACATTAGGGGCCCAGTGCACGAATTCATGCACCTTGAAAGGAACTGTGGGCCACGAGGCTGCGGTGGGCACAGGGGCGGGTCTAGGCCCATCCTCCATGCCCCCTCCTGGCCCCTCCTGCCGTGGCCCCCAATCCCCTGTCTGTTGGCGTGGAGCGATTGGGGCTGGTGCCAGCAGTGGGTGTGAGCAGGGCTGGCACCGTCAGTGCGTACGAGCTGCGGCTGCTGCCCCGATCGCCCCGAAGACCTCAGGGGAGATCTGGACCGGCAGCCACCGCTTGCATCCACTGCCGGCGCCTGGCACCGGTCCCAATCACTCGGCGCCGTCAGTGGGTGCAAGTGGCGGCTCCAGCACCAGCTGCAGGTGCAAGTGGGGCCGGCGCCGGCAGCAGATGCGAGTGGCGGGTGGGACTGTGGCACACGGGAGCAAAGAATTTTCAGTAACCACCAGAGGCTCACCCCGATGACAGCAACCAGTACCCCACCGTGGTCTGGCGCCCCCGCTCATCTGCTCCACCATCCCGCTGCAGCCGACGCCCGCCATGTTCTACGCGCACCTTGGTGGTCAGCGACCGGTTGTTCAGTTGTTCTGCTGTTTGGTCTATTTGCATATTAGCCTTTTATTATATAGGATTACACCATAACTATCAACCTTAACAAAAAGGTACACAGAAGTGTGTGTGTGTGTGTGTGTGTGTGTGTGTGTGTGTGTGTGTGTTTTCAAGTGTTGGTTTCCAAGAACTTTGAGTTGGGAAGAGATTGCAATACCTACTTGATAGGATTATATTGAGAATGACATAAAGTTTGATGACTTATGTAAAGCTTCTAGTGTACGTGCCTGGCATATACTAGCCACCCAATAAATTATAGCTGCTGTAACAATCTTCTGATCTGGGGATCTTTCCCTTGATCTCGTTCTGTTCTGTTTAGCATGGTGGGGAAGAGTGTGGGCTTTAGAGAGTAACTGCTAACGTTCAAATTCATGCTCTACCACTTCAAGTTAGGTGCTCTCTGACTCAGTTCCCTCATCTGTAAAATGGGGATAAGTTATATTAACCACCTCAGGGTTACTGTGAAGATTCAATACGTTAAGAGGGTGGAGCACTGAGAACAGTGGGTGGCACATCACAAGCACTTAGTGCAGTTAACATACTGGTAATGATACTGATAGTTATATTCCTAACCTATAATTCAGCATTAAAAAATCTATTGAAAAGTGTATAATTTGTTGAAAAATTATAACTGTACAGAAAGTGAAATTTGCCCCTCATCTGCTCCAAATCTTTTTCCTCCTGCCTCTCACCCTTGACTAACGTTAGTGCCTCATCATCTCATTTTCCACTTGACAGCTCTTTCCAACTGTCTCCTCCTCTGGGGTCTTCATAACTTCCATCACCCCACTTCTTCAGTATTCCCCATTTACTCAATATTTCTGTTAGCACCCCAACTCCAGGTTCTTTATTCTTCTAATTTCCCCCAGCCAAACTCCTGCTTCCCTCTTCACCCCTGTTTATTTCCCTACCTCCAAAGAGGAAACCCTTCGGGTGGGGGTGGAGAGAGGAGTTTGCTATAAACATTAGTATCACCTCTCTGCTCTTCCTGCCTCCTCAAACTGGGGTTTCTCTTCTACTTCTCTTTTCATCAGTTCATCCCAATCCTCCAATTAACAATAAAGAATAGTAAAAGTGTATCTTTTTCACTACGTAGGCATTAAAAAGTGTTCAGAAACAATACAATCTTGAGTGAAAACAAAGAGCTACCCATTATTATTTTTTAAATATATTTTATTGATTTTTTTACAGAGAGGAAGAGAGAGGGAGAGAGAGTTAGAAACATCGATGAGAGAGAAACATCGATCAGCTGCCTCCTGCACACTCCCCACTGGGGATGTGCCCGCAACCAAGGTATATGCCCTTGACCGGACTCGAACCTGGGACCTTTCAGTCCGCAGGCTGACGCTCTATACTCTGAGCCAAACCGGTTTCGGCTATTTTTTAAATTCTAATATTAGGAAACAAAAGGTCAGGATTTATATCCTCTCTGAACTTTTATAAGGAAAGCACAGAAAAGTTGGTCTCCCTTCCCAGTGGAGAAGTTCATAATGTTGTCATGATCTGCACCCATGGACCACTGAGAACATGGAAGAGGTGTGCTTCCTTCACGGAGGTCATTGGTTGGCTGTATGGATCTCCCCAGGACTGAACTCGTGGGATGCTCACTGACACAGCCGTACCTGTGATTGAATGCTGAGAGGCTTCTGTACCGTGGGTGGTCCATAGCTGCTTCCTGGAGCCCCCAGTAACCCCTCCCTGACCTAGCCCCTTTTCTGCACCCCATGATCCAGCACCTAAGGGGGTAAGCTCTGGCACAGCTGGAGGTCTCAGGGACTCAGCTTGAGTTTGAGGTTAAATATTCTGAACTTTGCCCCTGGACCTCCCCAGTGCCATTATTTGTTCCTAAAAATGCTGGATTAAAGCAAATACCTTTTGGTTGTCAAGAGCATTGCATCCGTCTCCAAGGAACAACTTAAGCTGCCCCACTTAGAAGCATCTTGGGGAGCAGGGTGGGCACCAAGCCACTCAGGGCTTTGGGACTTGGGATAACAGAAGATTTGTGTGAGTGTACTTTAAATCTCATTGTGAAATGGGGGAAAGCTTAAGAAAAATAGAGAAGCAAGAAGAAAAACAAGTTCTTCTATTAAAGTAGAGGCTGTGTCTTACCTTTTTACCCACAGCGCCTCGCATAAAGCTGTATATAGTTTGCATATGATGAATGTAAACTGAGTGAATGAATGCATGAGTGGGTTAGGGGCATGCCCCCTGCTCTGTCCTGAAGATATGATTGTTGGAATAATGCTAACTCACATTTGCATAGCAGTTTAAAGTTTACAAAGTGGTGCCTTTGCACCTTGTAAATCTCAACTATAATTCTGATACCCTTCATTAATTTCATTTCCCCCCTCACATGTAGTCCTACACCAAGTTTTTTCCGAAGGACGGTATGGAGTTGGCCAAGAAATCACAAGCAGGGAGAAGAAATTGTAAATAATGGCAAATAAAGGATTCTTCTTAGGGAAAGAAATAGGATTTGTTAGCAGTCTGTGGGAGTGATATAAAGGGCTCCCGTCTACTTCAGCAATACCCTCTGCTTCTATTTTAAGCATGTGCTGGTTTTGCCCCAATCCTGCAAAGACTTACACCCTTCTTGTAGTCTGTCTGTCCCCTACTCCTTGCCTTCACCATTCACCCAGCGAGCTCCTCCTTGCCAGGACTCCCTTCAGCCTCTCAGCCTCCACCCTGGGCTGGATTAGGGTCCCCTTTCTTACTTCCACAGCACCTGCCACCATCTGATTTACAGCGTTGGGCTGTAATTACATAGTTAGGTTGATCTCCAGCTAGATTGTGATCCCTTTGGCCAAGAGGTTATATTCTTGTGTCTCCAATGTCTGGCACCGGAGTGTTTCTAAAAATAGCATCTGGACACCCTTCAATCAGAATCTCAATGGGCGAGGCCTAGAAATCTCCTTTTTCTTTTTTTAAAAACAAACATATTTTTATTGACTTCAGAGAGGAAGGGAGAGGGAGAGAGAGAGATAAACATCAATGATGAGAAAGAATCATTGATTGACTGCCTCCTACACGCCCCCTACTGGGGATCAAGGCTGCAATCCAGGCATGTGCCCTTGACTGGAATCGAACCCGGGACCATTCAGTCCGCAGGCCGACGCTCTATCCACTGAGCCAAACTGGCGAGGGCTCCAATTTTCCTTTTTTAACCTGCTCTCGAGGTGATGCTTGAGGCCAGTTTGGAAACCACTGTCATAAAACCTCAGGTTAGCTGGATGAGTGTATCTGGAGGTGTTTGTCTTTTCCGTGCTGGGCTTTCTGTGCACTGGTCACAGCTGACACATTCTAGTGCTTTGGACAAAGAGCATGAGAGCACGCTACTGGCTACATTAACTCCTTTCTGTTTCAGGGGATGCATTTTTTTGTGCAGGCCTTTCTGCCTCGGGTCTCTTTTGCCACGTACCGCTCATCTGTGAGCTGAGGCCCTGACTCCCCTCCCCACAGAAGGAAGAGACCTTTCTCTCTGAAGATGAACTCCACGGACCACTTCCCGGACGCTCCCAACACCACCTGGCCCCTGCCTGGCGCCCCGGTGGGGAACGGCACCGCCCTGCAGGGGGGTCTCCACCTTCTGGTCCACACGGCCACGTTGGTGACCTGTGCTTTCCTGCTCGTGATCATCTTCTGCCTGGGCTCCTACGGCAACTTCATCGTCTTCTTGTCCTTCTTTGATCCGGCCTTCAGGAAGTTCAGAACCAACTTCGATTTCATGATCCTGAACCTGTCCTTCTGTGACCTCTTCATCTGCGGAGTGACGGCCCCCATGTTCGCCTTCGTGCTGTTCTTCAGCGGCGTCCCGGATGCTTTCTGCTTCACCTTCCACCTCACCAGTTCCGGCTTCATCATCATGTCCCTCAAGACAGTGGCCGTGATCGCCCTGCACCGGCTCCGCATGGTGCTGGGGAAGCAGCCGAACCGCACGGCCTCCTTCCCCTGCACCCTGCTCCTCACGCTGCTTCTCTGGGCCGCCAGTTTCACCCTCGCCACCATGGCCACCCTGAAGACCCGCAAGTCCCACCTCTGCCTCCCCATGTCCAGTCTGATGGCTGGAGAAGGGAAAGCCGTCCTGTCTCTCTATGTGGTCGACTTCACCTTCTGTGTTGCTGTGGTCTCTGTTTCTTACATCATGATTGCTCAGACCCTGCGGAAAAATGCTCAAGTCAGAAAATGCCCCCCTGTGATCACAGTGGATGCTTCCCGGCCGCAGCCTTTCATGGGGGCGCCTGGGAAGGGAGGTGGAGACCCCATCCAGTGCACCATGCCCGCTCTGTACAGGAACCAGAATTACAACAAACTGCAGCACGTTCAGACCCATGGATACACTCAGAGTCCCAACCAGCTGCCCACCCCTGCAGCCAGCCGGCTCCAGCTGGTATCAGCTGTCAATCTCTCCACAGCGAAGGATTCCAAAGCGGTGGTCACCTGTGTGGTCATCGTGCTGTCGGTCCTGGTATGCTGTCTTCCACTGGGGATTTCCTTGGTGCAGGTGGTTCTGTCCAGAAGTGGGAGCTTCATCCTTTACCAGTTTGAGCTGTTTGGATTCACCCTTATATTTCTCAAGTCGGGATTAAACCCTTTTATATATTCCCGGAACAGTACAGGGCTGAGAAGGAAGGTGCTCTGGTGCCTCCAATACATTGGCCTGGGATTTTTCTGCTGCAAACAGAAGACTCGCCTTCGAGCCATGGGCAAAGGGAACCTCGAGGTCAACAGGAACAAATCCTCCCATCATGAAACAAACTCTGCCTACATGTTGTCTCCAAAGCCCCAGAAGAAATTCGTGGACCAGGCTTGTGGCCCAAGTCATTCGAAGGAAAGTGTGGTCAGTCCCAAGATCTCCGCTGGACATCAACACTATGGTCAGAGCAGCTCAACGCCCATCAACACTCGGATGGAACCGTACTATAGCATCTATAACAGCAGCCCATCCCAGGACGAGAACATCCCGTGTAACTTACAGCCGGTAAACGCATTTGGGTTTGCCAGTTCATATGTTGCCATGCATTACCACACCACTAACGACTTACTGCAAGAATGCGACAGTGCTTCAGCCAGGCCGGTTCCCGTCCCCTCTGTTTAGAGCGATGGAGGCTGGAGCATCTCGTTTCTGGCACTAAGGGATTTCTTATTTTCACTTTTGTGAGACTAGTTGTAGATCAAAGCTTAAAGACTCAACTGAACAGTTGGCAGTTATGATTTTCTTTTGTCGGATTTATTAGCATCTATTGGTTTGCCCTGTGGTCTCTTGACATTTTAAGGTTTAATGTAAAAGTTTATTATTTAGAATTTTACCCTGACCTGTGTTCCAATCTTTTGTACTGAACTTTTAAATAGATCATGCTACTATGTTAAAGTAGAGAATGGTCATTTGACTCAATGTTATGGGTCTTTGAAGTATATATGAGCTGGATATTTTAAAGAATGTGAAGGTGTATACTTTTTACTGAGGTGTTATTTTTATTAATTAAATTATAAATTTTGATTTTTTTGAAGTGTTGAAATGGGGAAGAATACACTTTTTTTTGGTAGCAGACTTATTTGAATAAATAATACATTGTTAAAGCAGAAAATCAGAAATACATTATCTATATAATTATCCTTACAAAAAATACACAGGTATTAGGTACTTTCCTAAGACAGTCAACCTAGAATATACTATTATTATTATTACCATTTATTATTATAGACATTGTTATATTGTGTCAATAGTAGCTATATAGAGCTGTGGTGTTTTTTTTTTTTTTTTTTTAAGAAATGTTATTGCCCTAGCTGGTTTGGCTCAGTGGATAGAGCGTTGGCCTATGGACTAAAGAGTTCTGGGTTCGATTCCAGTCAAGGGCACATTGCCCAGGTTGTGGGCTTGATCCCCAGGGGGGCATGCAGGAGGCAGTCAATCAATGATTCTCTCATCAATGGTGTTTCTATCTCTCCCTCTCCCTTCCTCTTTGAAATCAATAATATATATAAAGATGTTATCCCTTGGTAAAAGTGGATTATTCTGTTCTATTTACTAGAATCCTAATGAAGAGGACTGCGCTGCAGTGTGGTAGCGGTATGCTACTCCTGGGAGAGTCGATGCTAAATGTGTTCCTCTCAGTCAGGGTTTGTTATCTGGGAAGCAATATAGAGTGTTATGTGTTAGATTATGTTTATTATTGCTTAAGAAGGCATAAGGATGAGAGTGGGAATTAAAAAAAAATGTTTTCATTGACTTCAGAGAGGGGAAGGGAGAGAGAGAGAATCATTGATCAGCTGCCCACTGCACACCCCCTACTGAGGAGCGAGTCCACAACCCAGGCATGTGCTCTGACCCGGAATCGAACCGTGACCTCCTGGTTCTTGGGCCAACCCTCAACCACTGAGCTACACCAGCCAGGCTTGGAATTTTTAAAAATATATTTCTATTGATTTATTTTTAGAGAGATAGGGAGGGAGAGGGAGAGAGAGAGAGAAGTATCAATATGAGATGTAAGAAGGGAACATCAGTTGGCTGCCCCCCGCATGCCTGCTCTGGGGATTGAGCCCGCAACCGGGGCATGTGCCCTGACTGGAAATCAAACCAGCAACCCTTTGGTGCACTGGATGACACCCAATCCACGGAGACACACCGGCCAGGGCGGGAATGGGAATGTTTTGATTTATGCTTTCCTTCTGTGTGAGATGGTTTGTTAACAATCTGATGAAGAGTATCCAAGTAACTATTTAGAAAATTTCTTTTGTCTTTCTTTATATATTATTGTGGTAGAAAAATCCTTAAGATCTCTTTTTACTAGTAAACTAATTGTGTTATTCTCTTCCATTAATCTTAAACTGGAGATGGGCAGTAAGGAAAAATAGATTAAGTATTTCTATACCTAAAACTAATTTTATTATATACAGTACTCTGTGATTCCTAGCATAACAACTGTAAACTCATATTTTTATGTAAAAATGTTTTCATTTACAATTAGCATTTGAACTTGTTAAAGTTTTAGAACTGTAACTGCTAGACACAGGATGAGCATCAAGATACAAAATCTGTCTTTAAAAAAAAATCTATCTTTAGAAATTGTTATATTCAAGAACAGTTATTGCAAATTGGAAGGCACTTCACTCCTGTGGATGAAAGATATTGTTTGTAGCATTCTCTCCCAGGCTGGTTCCAAGTCCAGAGGTCAAGCGGGGCATGGAGAAGACACAGTGGGCACTCAGCTAGAACTCTGCTCAACCTCATCTAACGACGCTTCCCTTTCAGTATCAATCATTTATTTCTGTTTCTGAGACTAAAGTATGAGATATGGGTTTCAATTTCTTTTCTTTTTTTAAAATATGTTTTATTGATTTCAGAGGGGAAGGGAGAAGGAGAGAGTGATAGAAACATCAATGATGAGAGAGAATCATCAATCAGCTGCCTCCTGCACGCCCCCTAATGAGAATCATAGGCCAGGCATATGCCCTGACTGGGAATCAAACCGGTGACCTCCTGGTTCCTGAGTCAATGCTCAACCATTGAGCCACACCCAGCTGGGCTCAACTTTTTAAAAAATTCACCTTTCAATACCCTTCCCTTCCTTCTCTTCTTTTTTTCCTTTATTTTTGTTATGCAATTTTATAATAGCAGAGCAAATATCCACTCTTTTATTTTTGGAATGGAATGCTATTTTTGGAAGTCATTATGGCCTGTTTCAATTGTGCTTTTATATTTTAAATATAACACTGTTTTCATTTATTAATACTCTCATGAGATAGGTTAGTTTATTATCTCTTTTTAAACAAAGGGTTATGATATCTAACATCCTCTCCCAAGATCATTTGAAGTATTTTGGCAATCTAGGAATTGGACTTTTTGTCTAAAATCAGACAGCTTTGTAGCTAATAACATTAATGAAGAAGATATTTCACACTTTTAAAGGTATGTATCTCTTTTTTGGTCAGGGATTTCAAATGTGAGTCAATAAAATATTTTTTAAAAGTAATGTCTACTTGTAAAATTAAAGCTGACAGGTTTCCTGTGTGGCATTGGAAATGACTTGGCTCATTTGGGGAGGTACAAATTATAGTATAAAGAAAACTAAGCATGTGCATAGGTGGCATTCAGTCTCTTTATGCTCATCAATAAATTATTGATTTAATTTGCATGAAATACATAGTGGGCTAGATTCTTAGACCTCCTCCATATCTATATCCATTTGTAGATATAGATATAGATGGACATATATAACTTCTCTCTTCAGAAGGGCTAACATGAGAACTAGAAGTAATGAGAAGTCAGTTGAATATGATGAATTACCAGGTTATATTAATTAGTTCTCTTGATGCTTTACTGTGATGCATTTCAAGCACTTTATAATTGTTCTGAGGTTAATCACTAGGCCAGATTTGTATTTCTGATGCTTTTAATGTTCTTTTAAAATAATGTTTGGAAAATAAAAATATTGATAATTCTAACATTGCTGAATATCAGATTGCAATAGTATGACTTTTCTATCCAATCATTTAAAAACTATCAGAGACTAACAGTGATCATTATTGCATAACAGATAACAATGTATTGCCCTAGCCAGTTTGGCTCAGTGGATAGAGTGTTGGCCCATGGACTGGGCTCAATTCTGGTCAAGGGCACATATCTCAGTTGTAGGCTCCATTACCAGCCCTGGGTCGGGGCACGGGTGGGAGGCAACCAATCTATGTGTCTCTCTCTCTGCTCTCCCCCTCCCTTCCACTCTTTCTACAATCAAACAAAAAAACCAATGTATTGAAGCTCAGAGAGAGTTATTTTCCTTAAAAGATGAAGTAATTTGCTTGATCACATTTTGTAGCATGCATAAATGCTCAAGACTAACTAAGAAGAACTCCAAAGGTTAATTATTTATTCAACTAAGTTTCTCACCTGGCAGGAAAAGTCCTGACTAATCATTTCAAAAACTTCTTTAAAACAAGATTAAAATCTGGAAAAAGATACAGAGTTTTAGAATTTTTAGTTTATCAATCAGAGTTTGCTTTTAAGAATCAGAAAATGTTAATTTAAGCAGAAAAGGACTGAATATAAGAAATTCTGTGTGTACTAAATCATTAGAAGTTCGGGGCTCTGACAGAGTTCCAGGAAAGATTCCATGATCAACACTGACCAGCTGGGAGAGCTGCCACTTTTGCTGCAACTGGGAGGGGAGAAGTCAGGAGGCCTCCTTGGGCCTTCAGCGTCAAGGGCACCTGCTGAAGTTGTTATGCAGCGATTAGGAACCTGCTGCCACTGCGGCTACCTCCACAACTAAACCCCTCGACCCCCCCAAAGCAAGCGGCTGACCAAAACAAGGCTGCAGAGAAAGTGTGGCACCGTGCATTTAGTTGGTGGAACCCAACTTGCATTTACTAGTAAAACCCTAGCTGCCTGCAAACCTGGAAACTGTAGTTACACCGAAAAGGTAAACTAAAAGGAGGTTTGGAACAGATACTGAATTCCAATCTCCTCTGTCCACAATGGGCCACCAGTTTGGTTCTTAACCCTGGATCCACACCCTTAGGCATTCTTCTAAACAACAGCAACACCATTTCCCACTTGAAATAATGCAACTGCTCTCACTGAAACAAAACATGCCTCCTTACCTCCAGCCTGGCTGCTTTTATTATCGTCTGTATCTTTGGTGTTCTGCAGTTTATCTTGGGATTTGTTGGAGTCCTTGAATCTGTATCCTGGTGTCTTTCATCAGTTCTGGAAAATTCTTTTTTCAAATACTGTTTCTGTCCCATTTTCTCTACTCTCTCTTTTTTTTTACCTTGGCTTTTATTTTTTATTTTTCTATGTCTTTGTTCCTCTGTTGTATAGTCATACACCGCATAATGACATTTTGATCAAAGATGGACCACACATACAGCAACAGACCCATAAAATTGCTAATATAGTAGAGCTAAGCACTTCCTAGTTAGGTAGCCATTATAATGTCATGGCACAACGCATTACTCATGTGTTTGTGGTGATGCTGTGTAAACAAACCTACTACACTGTCAGTCCTATAAAAATATAGCCCATACAATTATGTACAGTATATAATGCTTGATAATGATAAATGATTATGTTACTAGTTTAGGTATTTACTATACTTTTTATCAGTATTTTTTTAAAAATATATTTTTACTGATTTCAGAGAGGGAGAGAGAGAAACATCAATGATGAAAGAGAATCATGGACCGGCAGCCTCTTGCATGCCCCCTACTGGGGATCAAGCCCGCAACCCTGGCATGTGCCCTGACCGGGAATTGAACTGTGACTTCCTTGTTCATAGGTTGATATTCAACCACTGAGCCACACCGGCCGGACTTTATTGGTATTTTAGAGTGTACTTTTTCTACTTATGAAAAAATTTGCTGCAAACCACTATGCTGTGTTATGCTGGCAGCAGTCTCATACATCTTGTGTTTACGGTGTCTCTTTTTTAAAATAAATACCTATTTTTATTGATTTCAGAGAGGAAGGGAGAGGGAGAGAGAGATAGAAACATCAATAATGAGGGAGAATCATTGATCAGCTGCCTCCTGCATACCACCCCACCCCCTTTGGGATCGAACCTGCAACTGGACATGTGCCCTGACTGGGAATCAAACCATGACCTCCTGGTTCATAGGTCGATGCTCAACCACTGAGCCATGCTGGCCAGGCTACCATGTCTCTTGACTGCATCATTATCTCTTATGCTTGATTTAATCTCATGTTATTTTGTTCATCATAGCCCCTAAGTGTGCAAAATCCACTGTTAATGTTGCCAGTGAGACGCCATATCCAGTGATTGACCTGGAAACAAAATTAAAAATGACTAAGGACTAGGAAGGTGGAAAATCAGCTCACCAATTAGGCCTGTCCCATTCCACCGGAGCTATGATTCCAAAGAACAAGAACAAAGTGGCAGATCTGTTAAAATATCTGCTTCAGCCCTAGCTGGTTTGGCTCAGTGGATAGAGCATGGGCCTGCGACTGAAAAGTCCCAGGTACAATTTCGGTCAAGGGCACATGCCTGGGTTGCGGGCTTGATCCCCAGCGGGGTGTGCAAGAGGCAGCCGATCAATGATTCTCTCTCATTGATGTTCCTATTTCTCTCTCCCTCTCTGAAATAAAAATATTATAAATAAAAGATAAATAAATTTAGTGTAGTCTAAGAGTAGTGTGTGTAAAGTCTACAATAGTGCAGTAATGTCCTAGGCCTTTACATTCACTCGCCACCACTCACTCACTCATGTGGAGCAACTTCCAGTCCTGCAAGCTCCATTAATGGTAGGCACCCTATGCAGGTGGACCATTTTATAAGTTTTATACCATTTTTTGTACTGTACCTTTTCTATGTTTAGATACACATCTTACTGTTGTGTTACAATTGCCTACAGTATTCAGTACAGTAACATGTGGTACAGGTTTGTAGCTTAAGACTATCAGGCTATACCATATAGCCTAGGTGTACCATCCAGGTTTGTGTAAGTTCACTCCATGCTGTTTGCGCAATGATGAAATCGCCTGATGACACATTTCTCAGAATGTGTGTATCCTGTCATTAGACAATGCATGACTGTATTCTGAATAATTTCTTTCAATTTATCTTCCAGTTCACAAATTCTCGCCTGTTAAAATAGATAATCAGCTCTTTGATTTCAACTATTATGACAATGTTTTTCATTTCTAGAAATTTTATTTGCTCATTAAAAAAACCTTACATTGCATTTTTAGTTTTTAGTTTCTACATATACTTAAAAGTGAATCATTTATTTCTTAAACAGAGTAAAAATAGTTCTCTGAAATAACTGATAATTTCAATATTTTATTTTATTATTTTTATTTATTTGCTTTATTTTTTAAAATATATTTTTATTGATTTCAGAGAGGAAGGAAGAGGGAGAGATAGAAACATCAATGATGAGAATCACTGATCAGCTGCTTCCTGCTGACTGGGGATTGAGCTTGAAACCAGGGCATGTGTCCTTGACTGGAATCGAACCTGGGACCCTTTAGTCCACAGACTGACACCCAATCCACTGAGCAAACCTGGGTAGGGCATCAATATTTTATTTTTTTAATAGGCCTCTTGTCTATTATTTTTGTTGGTACTTCCTCATAATGCCTTGTTTCCTTCATGCTTTATTTATTTATTTATTTAATCCTCACCTGAGGATGTTTTTCCATTGATTTTTAGAGAGAGTGGAAGAGAAAGGGAAAGAGAGAAAGAAACATCGATATGAGAGAAACACATCGACTGGTTGCCTCCTGCACGAGCCCTGACCAGGGCCCAGACCGGGGAGGAGCCTGCAACTGAGGTATGTGGAATAGAACCTGGGACCCTTTGGTCCCCAGGCAGACACTCTATCAACTGAGCCAAACCGGATAGGGTCATGCTTTATTTTTACTGTGAGCTGCTAATTTTCCTTGAAAATTTTTCTATGGAAATTCCTCTTTCCAGACATCTCAGTGTATTGCCAGTCCAAGACTACTTTAAACTGAATTTGAAGTGTTTTGGAACTACCTAGGTGATAGGAAGGATGCTTATCTACAAGGCAGTAAGCTTGTGGTTACAACCTATAATAAATGTTGTTTTTTATTTCCCTCTCCCCCATTTCAAGACAACTTTTCTTGAGGTCTTCTGGTCATGAAATAGATTGGAATAGGTAAGTTTTTTTTCTCTTTATCCCTATCCTGAGGATGTAGATCTTTGGGGGGTGGGGGGGTCCCAGTTTTATGGGGAATAGATCTCCCTTAAGAGGGGGTGGGGAGTCATAAAATTGAAGCTCAATTTTTGAGGTTTGGCAAATGCTTCAGGACAAAAGTATACACCATCCTTCACTTACCTCTTAGTGTTATTTTCGCCTTGTAATTCTTTATTTTATTTTATTTTTTTGGTGCTTTTAAGAACCCTTTGGAGGGGTTCTGAAGTTGAAATGTTTAATGTTAACTAAATCAAAGCATTATTACTATCACCCTCCCACCCAAACTGCTCCGTTTACTACTACTACTACTACTACTACTACTACTACTACTACTATCTACATTTATTTTTTACTGTTATTGATTTTTAAAAAATCTTCATCCGAGGATATGGAGAGAGAGAAACATTGTGTGAGAGAGATGCATCGATCAGTTGCCTCCCGTACTTGTCCTGACCAGGGATGGAACCCTCAACCTAGATATGTGCCCTGACTGGGAATCGAACCTGCAATCTTTTGGTGTACAGGATTACACTTCAACCAACTGATTCACCTGGCCAGGGCTCAAGTTTTTTGTTTTTGTTTTTTTAATTTGTTAATTAAAAAATTTTAAAATTGATTTCAGAGAAGAAAGGAGAGGGAGAGCAAAATAGAAACATCAATGATGAGAGAGAATCATTGATCGTCTACCTCCTACACACCCCACTGGGGATTAAGCCCACAACCAGGACATAGGCCCTGACTGGGAATTGAACGAACTGTGACCATGCCAGCTGGGCTCAAGTTGGATTTATTTTTTTTCCAGGGGAGAGCACAAACACAGTCCCCCACTACCACAAATCATTATGCAGTTGAGTTTCCCACATTTGGGGAAATCGCAGCGGTCAGCACATCCAGAGTGCAATGGATAAGCCTCGCCCTGGCAAACCACCTTCGTGATCATGGTATCTCCCCTGCCAGGTAAGTATCAAGTTGGATTTTAATATCTATTCAGAGACAGAAGTTGAAGCCTTCTCTATATTCCCAGGATGATAATCAGCAGGACTCTAATGAAAGGGGACATGGGTCTTGATTTGGGAGGAAACAACTCCTGTTTCTGTTTACTCAGTTAGGGCACCTTTTCCCAAGGGACCGCCTGGCTGCCCAGGAACTGCCAGCCAACCTGCATTCATTCTCACTGGAATTCCTTGGCTCATTATGCAGCCCAAGGACACTGAAGGCACACTCTTCAGCAGCCGCACAGGAATTAAAGAAGGGAAGGAGTAACTAGTTCTTGCAGGGCGAGAAGGGAGGATACCAATTACTTTAAAGTATATAGCAATTTGAATAAAAGTGCAGATTTAGTGACATTTGGTTTTCCATAAGAGATAGTTAATAGGCAATCTCTTCAAGTCCAATATCTTTGATATTAATTTTCTCAAAGTAAAGATATTACTTCATTACTTATGGAGATACTAGTGAACTTTCCTTCCTCTAGCCCAATAAACAGATAATTCTGCTTTTTAAAAACTACATGTAGCTGGTGCCAAGATAGGTTCAGTTTGTTTGCCTGTGTTCCGTGTTATGTGCATGTTTGCTCTTTTGACACTTTCCGGAACCTTCAGCTGCATGGAGCATGCTGATGAGTGGGAGACCTTTCAATGGACTCCCAATGTGGGAATCCTGCTTTCCATGCAAAGCCTGATGTTTTTGTTTTGCGAAGTGCCGCTTGTTCAGATGCCAGAGAGACCTTAAAAAGTGGAGCAGTTCACAAAGAGCGCTTTGTGCCTGCCTCCTGTGGCTGCAGCACGAGGAGTGGTTTCATAACCTGTGGAAGTGCTTCAGGCTCAGCACGTCACCTCTGATATTAGCAAGGGCTAATGAAAGCTTTTTGCTCATTTGTTTGGCTTCAGTAACCAAGTATGTCAATAAAATTATAAGATGCGATTTTATTAATCACATCTCCAAGGAAAGCTATGCCTGGGAATTGTGTTCTTCACAGAGACCATTATGTTAGACACTTTCTCAGAGGAGTCCAGAGTACCTCAGAACCAGAATGTTTTCAACCCAGGGAGTTGGAGACTAAAGATTCAATTCCTTTCTTGACCTTAGAAATCACAGACTTGACTTTCCAATCATTGTAAAACTGAGGAAAATAAATTTTTTTCCCTTTAAGCATCAAACACTGAAAAATAAGGACTGGGCCCTAGCCAGTTTGGCTCAGTGGATAGAGTAATAGTCTGCAGACTGAAGGGTCCCGGGTTCGATTCTGGTCAAGGCCACTTACCTCAGTTGCAGGTCTGATCCCCAGCAATGGCAAAATATCCTTGGAAGAAGATTAACAACAACAACAAAAGGACTGGTAGGAAACCCATGGGAATTGAGGTAGTTGGGGAAGATTTTATAAGGTGTGGGTGAGAAAGAAGCATCAAGGTTCATGCATTTATTCAGCAAATATTTGTTGAAGGTAAATTTTATGTGGGTATGTAGTGGTCTATGGTTTCTTTACCACCCCTGCCAAACAACTGAAAAAAATAAATTGAGAAATGGATTTTTTAAAAGCCAAATCACCATATATCATTCATATATATGAAAGACTTCTATTCTATGTTCAAATGGAAATGCAAGCACTGGTAAATAAAATTACCCAACACCAGGAAGAGTTTAAAAATAGATTCTAGTATAGCTGATGTTTTATTTTCATTTGAAATCTCGATCACAAATCCCACTCATTCAAAAGTTAAAGCTTTTTATTATTATTATTATTTTTATTTTCCTGTTTAGCTAAAGTCTTTTATGTCAATAACTTGGCCTGATTATGTGCTAGGAAGTTTAAGCATTGTCAGAAATCAGGTCAGACTGACTGAAAAAACGAGTGCACCAGGGACTGAACACAATGCTTGCTATTCAGTTTAGCTGAGATAATTTGTGGTCTTCTGTTGCCAAGTCTCTTTAATCAAGGACAGAAGGATATAAACTAGAGGTGGCCTACAAGCCCCATCTAGTGGCGTCTTGAAGAAAAGCAGGTAAAACAAAAAATAAAACAAAAAAGGCTCCATGTCAAACTAGATGAGCTACTAGTTTCCCCCCTGAAACTCTAATCAGGAGGATTAGTATGTATGTCCTTGTTAAAAGTTCCTAAGTCAGTGATTCTCAATCACTGCAGAATATATTTAAAATAAAGAGAATCAGCCCAGCTGGCATGGCTTGGTGTTTGAGCATCGATCTATGAACCAGGAGGCCACCGTTCGATTTCCGGTGAGGGCACATGCCCAGGTTGTGGGCTTGATCCCCAGTGTGGGGCATGCAGGAGACAGCCAATCGATGATTCTCTCTCATCATTGATGCTTCTATCTCTCTCTCCTTCTCCCTTCCTCTCTGAAATGAATAAAAATATATTTAAAAATAAAATAGAGAATCACTGAGGAAGCGCATTAAAAATGCAAATTCATAGGCTTTGTCCAAAAGAATCTGATTTAGTAGGTCTGAGATAGCACCCACCTTAATAGAGTCTCCACTTTGAAAAAGACTTCTCAAAATGCCTTAGGCATATAATAGCTGAACCTTTCCCCTGACTATTAGGAATTCAGCCTACTTATTATTTTAAAGCAGGATGGCTGCATAGTAGAGGTAGCAGTAAAACAATTTAGAGATCAAATGAGACTACACAGATTACAGATAAGGGACCCAAGACTTACAAGAAATATGGAGATAGCTGGTTTAGTTCTCCCCTCAAAGAAGTTGAAGCTGTTAGCCAAGACAGAAGGCTGACTTATTTTTTTAAAAAGTTTTATTTAAAAATAATTATGATATGTATTTTTAAAATCTTCTGAGCTAAACTATTCTAATACAGTTTTTTAGACATCCCCCCCCGACCCCCACTTACAAGAGAAAGTGTTTGGCCTAATTATTCTCAAAGTGTCTTCTAGCACTAACCTTTCACAATTCTAACTCCCTCCCCTCCTATACCATTGATCTAAATGTGAGAGTAATTCTATTTGTCTTAGTTCACTGATATAATAAATATGATTCTTTAATTTATTAAATAAATGAATGTTAATGGCTTTGGTCTCTTATCCTATAATGTTAACAGGAGACAAGGGCACTATTAGAAGATAAGCTAACACTTCCTGGGAACCTGGTGTCAAGTCCTGGGGCTTGGCTTTTGATATACAGTAAGATTAACCACTGACACAAGCACCTCCTTACAAAAGAGGAAGTGATGCCCAAAGAGGTTAACTGATCTGTCCAGGATTACACAGCTAGTAAGTTAAAGGCAGTATTGGGCCTAGGTTTGTATTTAAAGTGCATGTTCTTTCTGTATGTGCGATTTCCTACTAAAATCTCCAAACAGCCTTCCAGTAGCCAATTGTATTAACCTTTTCTCAAACGAAAATATCTCTGACCAGAACTACTGAAAAGGAGAAAAAGTAAAGTATTTTACGGCCACTTTTATGTCCTTAGATATGTATGTCTAAAATACAACAGGGTAAATTTGTGTGCCACAGGGTAGTGGAGAAAATAAAGAAGCTAAATGATCTGCCATTGACTATATGACAACATTGCTGTGGACATTTTATTCACTTTAAATATTGTGCTGTAAAACTGTCCAGAACAAGATCTGTGGTACACGGTAGGCAAATACAAAGGACAGCCAGCAGAGTATGTTTTCTTAGAGTGAGTCATTCTAAGTCAAGAGAGAGGAATCACTGACTGTGTACACCAGAAACATACTTTGAGGGAAACACACTCATATCAAGGAGAAAGAAATAGATAAATGTTCTGAGAGAGGGGCAACTTATTATAAATAAGTTTCTTGGGATTAACAGAGGTGAAACCTTATATGTGAGGCTCTACTATGTGCCCAGTTTTTAGTTCAATACTGGGTAGAGAGCAGCTGCAAAATAAAAATTTGTTGAAAAGGATTTCAGTCACTAGAACACAGTTTACAAAGTCTCCCATTTAAACAACCTAACAATTTCTTCATTATCTTTACTTCATTAACTAGTTATATATACTATAATTTACATAATAAATCTATTATTTAAAAACTTTCAATAGGTACAATTATGGCATTTCATTAGGCTGGAGTCTAAACTGCTTGGATGAGATTTACTTTGGAATCACATTATCCAAGCAAAGAAAAACACAACCAGTTCATAAGGCAGAACAAAAATTAAAAATGTGAGACAAATGTCTGCCTTAGAAGTTTATCAATAACCTCTTATAAACACACATATATTTACAAAGTGGTTGAGAGTCCTTTTATATGATCCTTTAGATGAGGTTCAGTGGCTGAGAACTCTATAATGAGACACATGGTCAGAAACCATTAAGACTTTCAATGATCTTTTCTTCCCCTGAACTTTATTACCCTTTAGTTGGGGAGAGAAAGAAGTCCATTTTCATCTGCGGTATCTAAGATTTTACAGATCACTGGAGATTCAACCTAAAGAACAACAACAATAAAATTATTAAAAAGTTGCTAAGATGAATACTTTCTTTTTTTCTATTTTTATTGATTTCAGAGAGGAAGGGAGAGAAATCGAGAGATAGAAACATCAATGATGAGAGAGAATCATTGATTGGCTGCCTCCTGCATGCCCCCTACTGGGGAGGATTGAGCCCGAAACCCAGGCATATGCCCCTGGCAGGAATCGAACCTGGGACCCTTTAGTCCACAGACTGACGCTCTATCCACTGAGCAAAACCGGCGAGGGCTATGAATACTTTCTTTATTCAGTATTATTCTGCTGAATGAATACATGTATATAAATTTGTTAAATGTATACAAGCCCTTGTTTTGGATAAACCATCGAGTTATTTCTACAAATTAAGCTTTTTGAAAAACAATTTTTAGTCACCCATATAAAATACCAAAAAGGTAGAGGAGAAATTTTTATCTCTAAGTAAAAGAGATGACAGAGAGCCCTGGTCAGTGTGGCTCAGCTGGCTGGAGCGTTGTTACATACACCAAAAGGTGGCAGGTTGGATTTCCAGTCAGGGCACATACCCAGGTTGCAGGTTTGATCCCCAGTCAGGGCACATGTGAAAGGCAGCCAATCGACGTTTCTCTCTCTTCTCTCTCTCTCTCTCTCTTTCTCTCTCTCTCTCTCTCTCTCTCCCTCCCTCCCTCCCTCCCTCCCTCTCTCTCTCTTTCCCTCCCTCCCTCCCTCTTCCTCTCTTAAAAAAAAATCAATAAAAAAAGAGATGAGACAAAAAAGGAGTAAAGGACAAGAATAAGAGAGGAATACGTAGTTAAACATAGCTAGGTTTTACACAACAAAAAAGAGAAGATTATGGTAAAACTAGAAGCCCGGTGCACGAAATTCGTGCACGGCAGGGGGTTGTCCCTCAGCCCAGCCTGTACCCTCTCCAATCTGGGACTCCTGGAGGGATGTCCGACTGCCCGTTTAGGCCTGATCCTGGTGGGATCGGGCCTAAACGGGCAGTCGGACATCCCTCTCACAATCCAGGACTGCTGGCTCCCAACTGCTTGCCTGCCTGCCTTCCTGATTGCCCCTAACTGCTTCTGCCTGCCAGCCTGATCACCCCCTAACCACTCTGCTGCCAGCCTGGTTGATGCTTAACTGCTCCCCTGCCAGCCTGTTTGCCCCCAACTTCCCTCCTCTGCCAGCCTGGTCACCCCTAACTGCCCTCTCCTGCAGGGTTGATCACCTCCAACTGCCCTCCCTTGCAAGCCTGGTCCCTCTCAACTGCCCTTCCTTGCAGGCCTGGTCCCTCACAACTGCCCTCCCTTGCAGGCCGGGTGCCTCCCAACTGCCCTCTCCTGCTGGCCATCTTGTGGTGGCCATCTTGTGTCCACATGGGGGCAGGATCTTTGACCACATGGGGGCAGCTATATTGTGTGTTGCAGTGATGATCAATCTGTATATTACTCTTTTATTAGATAGGATAGAGGCCTGGTGCACGGGTGGGGGCCAGCTGGTTTGCCCTGAAGGGTGTCACAGATAAGGGTGGGGGTTCCCTTGGGGCGTGGGGCGGCCTGAGCTAGAGGCCTGTGGTGGTTTGCAGGCCGGCCACGCCCCCTGGCAACCCAAGGGGAGGCCCTGGTATCTGGAATTTATTTTCCTTCTACAATTGAAACTTTGTAGCCTGGAGCGGAGCCAAGCCTGGGGCTCCGGCAGCCATTTCTGTGGCAGTTAATTCACCTTCTACAATTGAAAGTTTGTAGCCTTAAGCGGGTGAGCCCGGCCAGGGTGTGCGGAAAGCTTTGCTTCCCCTGTTGCCGCCGGCAACCCTGGCCTGCTCTCTCAAGCTCCATTCTGCTGCCATTTGTTTGAATTTGTTTACCTTCTATAATTGAAACTTTGTAGCTTGAGTGGAGGCTTAGGCCTGCAACGGCTATGGAAAGCTTGGCTTCCTGTTACCTAGGAAACCTTGCTCTCTGTGGCTGTAGCCATCTTGGATTGGGGTTAATTTGCATACTCGCCCTGATTGGCTGGTGGGCGTGGCTTGGCTGGTGGGTGTGGCTTATGTAGCGGAGTGATGGTTAATTTGCATATTACCATTTTATTAGAGAGGATAATCAGTGTAAATTTCATGAAGGCAAAGGAAAGTGTATCCAAAGAAGGGCCAGGTGTTGAAATTATCATATGTTAAGATAATTATAAATATGATGGAGGAAATAGTGGGAAAGGTAAACAGCATGTATGAATAGATGGGGAATTTTAGCAGAGAAAAGCAAGCCATAAAAGTTAAAGGAAAATGATAGAAATATAAAAAATATGTCAGAAATAAATTCGTTCAAAGAGCTGGATGGGAAACAGCAGAGGAAAGTATCAGATGACCACAAAAAGATGTAAAAAAATGTTCATGCCAGCCTTATTCATATAATAAAAAATAAGAAAGAACCCAAATATCTATCTATAGAAGAATGGATAGATAAGTATATGTGGGATACTTATACAAAAGAATATTATTTAGTAATAAAAAGACAATGAAGTGCTGATACATGCAACATGGCTGAGTCTGAAAGATGCTGAGTTAGAGGCCAGGCATAAAAAAATTGTATGCTATATAATTACATTCATATGAAATAAACAAAATAGAGGCAAAACTGATGAATAGTGTCCCAAATCACTAAGGGGTATCTTTAGGGATTCAGGAGTATTAACATGGAAGGGGTATAAGAAAATTTTCTGCAGTGAAAGACTGAAAGACACTTTGTTTTGAGTAAGAGTCATATCCTATATAACAAAAGCCTAATATGCTAAGTATCCAATTGACCATTCAGCTGTTCAACCAATCAAAGCGTAATATACTAATGATATGCTAAGGCCGCTCAACCGCTCGCTATGACATGCACTGACCACCTTGGGCAGACGCTCTCACCAGTAGGTTAGCTTGCTGCTGGGGTCCAGCCAAGCGAGACAGGCCGGACACGCCCTGGAGCCCTCTCGTGGTCCCTCCCCCTCTGGCCAATCTCCTGCGTCCCTCCTTGGCCCTGATTGTGCATCGGTGGGGTCCCTCGGCCTGGCCTGCGCCCTCTCGCAATCCGGGACCCCTTGGGGGATGTCAGAGAGCTGGTTTTGGCCTGATCCTGCAGGCCAGGCCGAGGGACCCCACTGGTGCATGAATTAGCGCACTGGGCCTCTAGTGTGTATATAAAATTGTCAAAACTCATCAAACTCAACCCTTAAGATCTTTGCATTTAATTTTATGCATATTATACCCCAATAAAAAGATAACAGTTTTTATAGAAGTAGTATTAAATGTTAGAGACTACTGAAGGTCTTTTTAGACTTAATGCTAAAAAGTAAAATGTGGCCCCAAACTGAGTTTCTGAGTATTATTATTTTTACTTACCCCAAGGATATACTGACAGGAATGAGGCTCTAGCATATATACAGTAACAGCATGAGGAGAATCTGATTCTTTACACCTAAAATAGAGAGTACTTTAAGGTACTGCTCAAACCATACAAAATTAATTTTAATTGTTTTCCTCTTAAGCTTTAAAAATTCCACATAAGTGGACCTGTATAATTCAATAAAGAATTGAATAACACTTTATTATTATTTATGACTTAATAATTGTTATAAAATACTTATGATTATGAATAAGTACAATTATTCATAATTATATTTTACATTTATAAAAACTTTTGCCCATAGGTAGTAGATTAAATAGAAAGGCATGAAGCATAATTTGATGGTCCAACTTACTTTAGTTTTACAGTCACCTGTCTTGGTTTGTCAGTAATATCACAAATATCTCCATTCCCGTAAAAATGTGACACCATCCTGAATCAGAAAAACACAGATGCTTTATTAAACTATAATTTCACTAATTTAGAGTAATTGTGATGGATAGGAGGAGGAGATAGAGGTTCAGTTTGCATTAGTGAAAAAAAATCTGACTAATAAAATATTCTTAAAAAATACCTATTTTTAGGGCTATGTCACAGAGAATCTTTCAGATTCTATAAAGAGAATATAAAGTTGAGATACTTTGTAGTGGTTTAATAAGAATGATCTGCAACTTGCATATTATTTATCTGTATACAAATCGTTAAGGTTTAATTGCTTTTAAAAACATTGTTCTTTTAAAATGAACCATTTCTCTAGTCCTGTATATTGTTTGCTTAGGGGAACAGTTTTCCCTTCTTCCCATCCTCCATCCTGCTCCACCCATTAAAATGCTGTAGGGCAGGTGTAAAAAGATAAAGCCTAGGTTAATATATAAATTCCAAACAAGCAGGATCCAAAGAAAGCTTTAATTCTGCTAGCTTCAAACTCCTGTGCTTCACTATTTGTTGCCATGAGCTATTTTCACATGAAACATACACAAACATAAGAAAAATCCTTCTGTTTAGTATAGTTTAATTTTTCTAATACTTAAATGCCTAGCTCTTAGTTTTGCTAACTTTGGTTTTGGTTAGCCCAAGAAGTCAGCACATTCTGAAAACAGTCTCTCTGTACTGTCTGTGCTAGGAAGAACAAAGTTAATACCCAAGAAGGGGAAAAAAACGGAATAATTTAAAATTCACTGGGCAATAGACTACTAGAAAGGCTAAAGCTTAGTTATTATTGGGAAACAAGAGGTTAATTTACTTCAGCTATAACAAGATATACCTATTAGCCCAAAAGACATGAGGTAGATTTTTAAAAAGCCACTGTTTAACTATTTTCAACCATATCTTCACAAAAGTTAAATAACAAAGGAAATGCTAGAGTATATTTACATAGACCTAAGTAACTTAAAGTGGTAAACATTACACATGAAAGATGCAAATGCTTTGTAACAACCTTAGACCTAATACTTGGTCTGAGCCATTGTCACTAACACCACCACCACTCTTATTACCATAGCATCCGGCATCGTTAAAGGCGGCAGCCAAAATTTATTGCATGCTGTTGCCTGAATTCCTTATTGCAATGTCACAATAATCCTTAAGGCAAATACTAATAGATAAGTATAGTGAGGCTTGCCCTAACCAGTTTGGCTCAGTGGATAAAGCGTCGGCCTGCGGACTTAAAGGTCCCAGGTTCGATTCCGGTCAAGGGCATGTACCTTGCTTGCGGGCACATCCCTAGTAGGGGGTGTGCAGGAGGCAGCTGATCGATGTTTCTCTCATTGATGTTTCTAAAACTCTCTATCCCTTTCCTTTCCTCTCTGTAAAAAATCAATAAAATATATTTTTTAAAAAAGTGAGGCTTAAGAAAATTATGAAATTTGCCCAAGGCAGTTAAGTGAAGAGCCAAAATTTGAATCCAGGGCAGTCGACCTCAGAGACTTGCCTTAACTATTACACTAAGTTGTTCCCCCCATCTCCCTCCCCGCACCCCCCCCCCCAAAAAAAAAACTACCCTAAGAGATGTCCCTGAAAAAAACTGATCAGAGATTTTACTTGTTATGTTTTTCAATATTCTGAGTTTTAAATATTCTACTAATCGATCCAAAGACAAAAACAGTTAATCTTTACCTGACTGTCTGGGTACCATCGTCTAGAAGGTGATAGGCTCTAGCAGTGTTCTTCTTAGCCCATTCTATATGCTCTTCTTGGTTCCATGTCCCGACAACCACAGAAGTTTTCCCACTCTCCTTGTCCTAATATGTGAAGAAATATGTATGACAGTGCATGCTTGCTATCATCAAGTGGACATTTATGCTGATGTCTATAAGCTGCAGTCCCTATGCTCGTATGCACACTGGATACCTATATTTACCAGTAGTGGTAATAAAGTTTTAGTCAAACTTGACTATTAGAAATTTGAGCTGGTTATCTTTTTTATTCCTTGTTTTCCTGGAAAAGGAAACTACTTTCTAATCAGACTAGCTTCAGACATAGTCATTTTTGACTCTTCAATTTCCTTCTTCTCCTACATCTATCATTCCTGTCAGTTTTTTTTCTGGGAGATGTTCTCAGCTTCAGACTCTTCCTTTACATTTCCACTACCAACATCTCCCCTCAACCAAGAGTTTAATCTCTCATACCTAGATATGACCAGACTACTGTGATTCTTAATTAAATCTCTGGCCACTATCTCTTACCCTGAACCATTGCAGCTCCACTCAGCCTGTTTCCATGTTCTACTCCTTCAAATGCAAACCTTCAAATGACACTGCTCTTCACACTGCTCATTTGACACCAAGCTCATTTTTGCATCAAGACTGTTCAGAAAACCCCTTTCCCATTCTGCTTTTATTATTATTTTATATATATTTTTATTGATTTCAGAGAGGAAGGAAGAGGGAGAGATAGAAACATTAATGAAGAGAAAATCACTGATTGGGGTCTTGGAGGAGAAAAGATGGCGACCGGCAGGAAGGTAGGGAGAGAGAGAGTGTGAGTGAGGAACCCATAGAGGAGAGTGTAGATGTGTGTGGTGTGTGTGTGTGTGTATGAGATAGGGTCAGTTAGATTCTGCAGGTCTTCCAAGGAGCTCCCGAACAGGGCAGCCCTAGAGGGCGGAGCCCCGCGCACAAAGCGGACACTTCTCGGCGGCTGGTGCGGACGCAGAGACCACGCCATCTTGGGAAACAGAGCTGCCTGAGACTGGGATCCTGGCTTCTAACACAAACCAGGACCCTGCAGCCACTGGGGACAGAGAACTGCTATCACAGCTTCAGACAAACAACAAGAATCCAGACTTCCCGGCAGATTTCCGTGAGTCAAAGAGCCTATCCCCCTCCTCGCAGGCGCTGATAGCACCAGAGTAACTGATAGACCCGCCCCTCCCCCAAGCTGCTCACGGGCGCGCGCACAGACAGCGCCATAGTAACTGATAGACTCGCCCCTGGCCCAAGCTGCCGAGCTTTGCGCAGGGACACGCTCCCTCTTAGGGAATTTGGCGCGCGCACGCGCACGGGACAGAAGCAGCTCCCCATCGGGGAAATCTGTCAGTGCGCACAGAGGGCTCCCCTTCGGGGAATTTGGCTCGCGGGTCACAGCTCCCCCTTCGGAGATTCTTAAGAGGGGCTTCCCTTTGGGGAATTTGGCGCGCAGGACGGACTCCGCCCCCCTGCTGGGACTTTGGGAGAGTGCACTGAGCCGGCTCACCTTCAGGTTCTTAAGAATGTGCGCTCTAGCCGGTTTGGCTCAGTAGAGAGAGCACACACAGGACGCAGCCCCACTTCAGGGAATTTGGCACGCCGGACACAGCTGCCTGGGATCCCTGACTCACAGCGCATTCACACTAAGAGCCAGCGACCCCAATTGTTGGTGCGTGCACACACAGGGACCCTGATTCTCAACGAGAAACCGCACAAGGCAACAGAGACTTTGACACTCGAGTCTTGGTGCAGACACAGGGAAACTCTGACTCCTGGCACATGCTAAGGATCTCATTCTCGGCACATACCAACAGTGTGGTGCAGACAGGGCCCCTGATTCTAAATGTGCACACGAGACCACACAGAACACTGGGGACACTGATCCTGGGCAAGTCTGGTTCCCACCAACCAAAGACAGCCACACGTCCTAGTGTCAGTGCACTTCAGTGAAACTAGGGTGGAGCGAAATCCCCACAGCACACGGCCCAGGTCCACGCAAACAGAAGCTTGAGCTTTCTGGTAATAGCCAGAATGGGGAAACGAAATAACTCACAGAGGAAAGAAAATGTGGAGTCACCAAGAAAGGAAATTAGTGAAAATGAAGCCTGCAACATGACCGAAAAGGAGTTCAGAGTAATGGTCATGGAATTTATACATCGGATGGATGAGAAAATCAACAACTTATGCAAGAATCAGGAAGAAATGAAAAGTGATATAGCTACAATCAAAAACACCATGGAAAGTTTCAACAGTAGATTACAAGAAGCAGAGGACCGAATTAGTGAGTTAGAAGATCAGGTACAGAAACAAGCTCAAGCTGAACAGCAATTGGAGAAAAAAATTAAAAAGCAGGAGGAAAGCCTAAGGGAACTTCGGGACAACATGAAACGAAGTAACATGCGTATAATAGGGCTGCCAGAAGGACAAGAAGAGCAGCAGGGATTAGAAAATCTATTTGAAGAAATAATGACAGAAAACTTCCCGGATATGGGAAAGATAAAAGTTACGCAAGTAAAGAGAGTCCCAAGCAGGATCAACCCCAAAAGACCCACACCAAGACATGTCATAATTTCAATGGCAAATATAAATGATAAAGAGAGAATCCTAAAGGCGGCAAGAGAGAGACAGAGAGTTACCTACAAAGGAACACCCATCAGATTGTCAAATGATTACTCATCAGAAACACAACAAGCTAGAAGTGAATGGAAGGAGGTATACAAAGTGTTGCAAAGCAAAGGACTGAATCCAAGAATACTATATCCAGCAAGACTATCAATCAAAATTGAAGGGGAAATCAGGAGCTTTGCAGACAAAAAAAGCCTCAGGGAGTTTATCACCACCAAACCAGCAATGCAAGAATTGCTAAAGGGAATACTGTAAAAAGAAGAAATAAACAGGTAAGAAGGAATACAGACACAAAAATAGATATGACTGCAAACAAATACCTTTCAGTAATAACTTTAAATGTAAACGGACTAAATGCTCCAATCAAAAGACATCGAGTAGCTGAATGGATAAAAAAACACGACCCATATATATGCTGTCTACAAGAGACCCACCTCAGAACAAGAGACTCACACAGATTGAAAGTGAAGGGATGGAAAAATATCTTTCAGGCAAATGGAAATGAAAAAAAAGCTGGGGTAGCAATACTTATATCTGACAAAATAGACCTCAAAGTAAATGCCATAACAAGAGATAAGGAAGGCCACTTCATAATACTAAAGGGAGAAATCCAACAAGAAGAAATAATTCTGGTAAACATATACGCTCCCAATATAGGAGCACCCAAATACATAAAAAAACTCCTGGAGGATATCAAGGGAGAGATTAATAGCAACACAATCATAGTAGGAGACTTTAATACCCCACTATCACCACTGGACAAATCCTCTAAACAAAAAATCAGCAAAGAAACAGCAATCCTAAATGACTCACTAGACCAGATGGAATTAATTGACATCTTCAGAACATTTCACCCCAAAGCCACAGAATATACATTCTTCTCAAGTGCACATGGGTCATTTTCAAAGATAGACCATATGCTGGGTCACAGGCAAAGTCTCTTCAAATTCAAGAAGATAGAAATTATATCAAGCATCTTCTCAGATCACAGTGGCATAAAACTGGAAATCAACTACAATAAAAACAATCCAAAGAAATCAAACACATGGAGACTAAACAGCATGCTATTAAACAAGGACTGGGTCACCAGAGAGATCAAGGAAGAAATAAAAAACATCATGGCAACAAATGACAATGAAAACACAACAATCCAAAATCTATGGGACACAGCGAAAGCAGTCTTGAGAGGGAAGTTCATAGCTCTACAGGCCTATTGCAAAAAACAAGAAACAATGGTAATAAATTACTTAACCCTACAACTCAAAGAGCTAGAAAAAGAGCAGCAAGAAAAGCCCAGTGTAACCAGAAGGAAGGAAATAACAAAGATCAGAGCGGAGATAAATGACATAGAGACCAAAGAAACAATACATAAGATCAACAAAACCAAGAGCTGGTTCTTTGAAAGGATAAACAAGATTGATGGACCTCTAGCCAGGCTCACCAAGAAGCAAAGAGAGAGGACCCAAATAAACAAAATCAGAAATGAAAGAGGTGAAATAACAACAGACCCTGCTGAGATACAAAGGATTGTTACAAAATACTACGAACAACTCTATTCCAACAAACTGGACAATCTGGAGGAAATGGACATATTCCTAGAAAAATATAACCTTCCAAAAATCAATCAAGAAGAATCTAAACAGCTCAATAGGCCAATAACTATGGACGAAATTGAAGCAGTCATCAAAAAGCTTCCAGCAAACAAAAGCCCGGGGCCTGATGGCTTCACAGGAGAGTTTTACCAAACATTCAAGGAAGAACTAAAACCTATCCTCCTCAGACTATTCCAAAAAATTCAAGTGGAAGGAACACTTCCAAGCTCCTTCTATGAAGCCAGCATCACCCTAATACCAAAACCAGATAAAGACAACACAATGAAAGAGAATTACAGACCAATATCCCTCATGAACATAGATGCCAAAATCCTCAACAAAATTCTAGCAAATCGGCTCCAGCAGTACATCAGAAAGATCATACACCATGACCAAGTAGGATTTATCCCAGGAATGCAAGGATGGTACAATATCCGCAAATCAATAAACGTGATACATCACATAAACAAATTGAAAGATAAAAATCACATAGTCATATCAATTGATGCAGAAAAAGCATTTGACAAAATCCAACACCCTTTCTTGATAAAAGCTCTCAACAAGGTGGGAATAGATGGCTCATACCTCAACATAATAAAAGCTATATATGATAAACCCACAGCAAACATCATACTCAATGGACAAAAACTAAAGACATTTCCCCTAAGAACAGGAACAAGACAGGGATGCCCACTCTCACCACTCCTGTTTGACATAGTACTGGAAGTATTAGCCATTGCAATTAGACAAGAAGAAGAAATAAAAGGCATCCAGATTGGAAAAGAACAAGTAAAGCTGTCTTTATTTGCAGACGACATGATATTGTACATAAAAAATCCGAAAGACTCCGTCAAAAAACTAATAGACTTAATAAATGAATTCGGCAATGTAGCAGGATACAAAATTAACGCCAAGAAATCTATGGCCTTTCTATACACCAATAGTGAACTTACAGACAGAGAGACTAAAAAGGCAATCCCATTTACCATCGCACCAAAAAAATTAAGATACCTAGGAATAAACTTAACTAAGGAGGTAAAAGACCTATACACGGAAAACTACAGGACACTGAAAAAAGAGATAGAGGAAGACGTAAACAGATGGAAGAACATACCATGTTCATGGATTGGTAGAATCAACATCATTAAAATGTCCATACTACCCAAAGCAATCTATAGATTCAATGCACTCCCCATTAAAATACCAACGGCATATTTCACAGACCTTGAAAGAACTCTCCAAAAATTCATCTGGAATAAAAAAAGACCCCGAATAGCCACAGCAATCCTGAGAAAGAAGAATAAAGTAGGAGGGATCTCAATACCAGATTTCAAGCTGTATTACAAAGCCACTGTTCTCAAAACAGCCTGGTACTGGCACAAGAACAGACATATAGATCAATGGAACAGAATAGAGAATCCAGATATTGACCCAAACCACTATGCTCAATTAATATTTGACAAAGGAGGCATGAACATACAATGGAATAAAGACAGTCTCTTCAATAAATGGTGTTGGGAAAATTGGACAGATACATGCAAAAAAATGAAGCTTGATCACCAACTTACGCCATACACAAAAATAAACTCAAAATGGATACAGGACTTAAACATAAGACGGGAAACAATAAAAATACTAGAGCAATCCACAGGCAGCAAAATGTCAGACATATGCCAAAAGAAATTCTTCACTGACACTGCCCCTAGGGCAATGGAAGCTAAAGAGAAAATTAACAAATGGGACTACATCAAAATAAAAAGCTTTTTCACAGCAAAAGAAACCATCAACAAAACAACAAGAAGGCCCACTGCATGGGAGAACATATTTGCAAATGGCATCACTGATAAAGGTTTAATCTCCAACATCTACAGGCAGCTTATACAACTTAATAAAATGAAGATAAATGATCCAATAAAAAAATGGGCAACAGACCTAAATAGAATCTTTTCAAAAGAAGACAGAAGGAAGGCCAAGAGACACATGAAAACTTGCTCAACGTCACTAATTATCCGAGAGATGCAAATCAAAACAACAATGCGGTACCATCTCACACCTGTCAGAATGGCTATCATCAACAAATCAACAAACGACAAGTGTTGGCGAGGATGTGGAGAAAAAGGAACCCTCGTGCACTGCTGGTGGGATTGCAGACTGGTGCAGCCACTGTGGAGAACAGTATGGAGTTTCCTCAAAAAACTGAAAATGGAACTCCCATTTGACCCAGTAATCCCACTCCTGGGAATATATCCGAAGAAACTAGAAACACCAATTAGAAAGGATATATGCACCCCTATGTTCATAGCAGCGCAATTCACCATAGCTAAGATTTGGAAACAGCCTAGGTGCCCGTCAGCAGATGACTGGATCAGAAAACTGTGGTACATCTACACAATGGAATACTATGCTGCCATAAAAAAGAAGGAATTCTCATCATTTGCAGCAACCTGGGAGGAATTGGAGAACATTATGTTAAGTGAAATAAGTCAGTCAATGAAAGAAAAATACCACATGATCTCACTCATTTATGGATAATAAAGAACATTATAAACTTGAACCAAAAGATAGATACAGAGACAGTAAAGCATCAAACAGACTGTCAAATTACAAGGGGAAGGTTAGGGAGAGGTGGGGGAGATAAGAGATCAATCAAAGGACTTGTATGCATGCATATAAGCATAACCAATGGATGCAAAACTCTGGGGGGTGGGGGCATATATGGGAGTGGGGTGTGGGGAGGGCAATGGTAAGATATGTACACATATAATACCTTAATAAAAAAATTGAAAAAAAAAAAAAAAAAAAAAAAAAAAAAAAAAAAAAGAAAATCACTGATTGGCTGCTTCCTGCACACCTCTTACTGGGGATGGAGCCTGCAATCCAGGCATGTGCCCTGACTGGGAATCAACTGTGACTGCCTGGTTCATGGGTTGATGCTCAATTATTGAGCCACCCTGGCCGGGTTTTTTTTTTTTTTTTTTTTTAAACACTAACTACATGTTGTCTTATATGCGGACTTCATTCTCTCTCCTCCCTTTTCCTTCCCCGAACCCCTTCCTTTCTGTATTCCTTTCCTTCTTCCTATTTTATACCAGGCACTGTGCTGGGCACTAATATACACCTGATTAGTAGAATTAAAAACCCTTACAGTGGCAAATGAAACAGGCCTGGGGCTTATTGCCTAGTGGCAGAGAGGGCCATTAAACATTATTTTAGCAACCAGACTGTAAATTCCTACAGACATGGATTAAGAGGTTAGAGATGAAGCATTCTGCCTGGGGTTGAATTCTAGTTTCACCACTTATTTCCTATGTGATTTTAACCAAGTTACTAAATCTTTGTTTTTGTTTCCTCATCTTGGGATAACAATACTCACCTCTTAAGGGTTATTATGACCATTAAATGAGATAATTATGTGTAAAGTACTTAGAACAGGGCTTGGCATACAGTATATAGTGAGCACTATATTTGTTAACTACTATTATTTTTATATTTTCCAAAGCTCCCAGCAGAGTCCCTCAGAATGTTCCAGGTTATATGATCTTGACCAAAATAAGGTTGATAAAAACCTAGTGTAGGCAAGTGAATGGGAAAACAGCCACTGTTAATGGGAATGTAAACTGGTCTAACCCTTTGGAAGGCAATTGTTCAGAATGAATATACTTTGCCCCAGCAAGTACATTGCTAGAAATGTGCCCTATGAATATACTTAAAAAAATTCACCAATAGAACTATTTAAAAATGCTCACTAATATGATATCACAGCAAAACTGAAAGTAACTTAAAGGTCCATCACTAGAGGTCTGGCTAAATACATGTGGGTGCAGGCATAATCCTCTGTACCTGCTGAAAAGATCAGGTGTTGCTGATAAGGAAAGATCTCCATGATACTACTTAGTAGATCTTTTCTGTATAAATAAAAAGGTTATACCAACATTTATGTATATGCTTTTTTTCTTTTTTTTTTTCTTGTGGAGGGTTAACTAAGAAAGAGTTAACAGCAGTTACTTTTGGGGAATGGAAAAACGATGGAAGAGAATTTTACTTTTCATTCTAAATTTCTGGCATATATTCCTTTAATTAAAAAAAGCCATGGGGGTATTATCTGGACTGTAGCTAGATTATACATATACTTTATCTTATTTCTGTATAAACAAATATTAGTAAAAATAAAACACCTACAAAGCAGAAAAAAGAAATGGAAAGAATAGTGAAATCAAACTTGTCAGGCTTAAGTGAATAAAAAAAGTCCAGTTTATAGATGCCTCATAAATTTGAAATGATTTAAATGTGCAAGGTGAGCTGATGATCTTTCCTGGTATGATCCATCTTGGAATTTAAAATTGGCTTAAAACATCTCAGGAAGTCAAATATAATATTTTCTAATTACTAGTTATTATTTCTTTTTGGAAATAAAAAGAGCCTTTTAAAACAGCCAGGTCAATATTTATTAGTGTTTGTTTTTAACATTTAGTACTTATCAAACAAAGTTGAACTTATCAAACAAAGTACACGTATGACAAATAAAATTACTGGGGCTAAACTTCAGAATTTAAGCAGCTTAGCTCAAGTATGGGAAAATATGCCAATTTATGAAATTATAAATAAAGGGAAGAATAAAAAGCCAACTTGTGTAATCTTAAAATTTTATTTTATTTTAAACTTGGATGATATGGTACCTTCTTTTGGCTGAGAAACTTGCTGTATCTACCCTATTTTACTAACTCTAGTGATGATGTACTATCTTACCATTCACTTTCTTAATTTAAAGATAAATTATAGCTGTATAATTTTTCAGCGATAAAAAAGAATGAAATCTTGTCATTTGTGACAATATGGATGGACCTAGAGGGTATTATGCTAAGTGAAATAAGTCAGACAGAGAAATAGCACATGAATTCACTGATATGTGGAATCTAAAAAACCAAAACGAATAAACAAAACACTGGGAATAAAAAATAAATTTTAAAACGTTACAAAACAAAACACTAATTTCTTCTTTATTTACAGAAGCTGGTGTTGGAGGAACCCCAGCTAAAGGACAGCAGGGGTTGTCCCAGTGATGTAAAGGGTGGAGACCAGAAGAGTGAGTTGTTAACTTGGCAGATCACCTTCATGAATTTTTGAATGTGGAAAGGCAGTTCTGGTACTTAGTTTAGGGTCCTAAGTGCAAAGGTTACCTGAGGTATAGAATAAATCAGTATGATTTTGAACGTTGGCAGCCAGCAGCTAGTGAGGAGAGGAAAGGCAACAGGGATGCCCAAAAGGGTAAGTTGGATTGAAAAGAAAAAAAGGATAAAGAAGAATTATAACAATGACTAATTTCTCAGTCAAAGCTGACAAGGTTAGCCTCCCTAACTTATTATTCTTCCAGGCTCATAGTAATACAAAAATCTGAGCAGTTAATAAGCAATGTTCCTTTATGATGATTGACTGAGTTAAACAGTGAGTTTTACATTTTCCAGAATTTAGACAGTTTAAGGAGTATTTTCATATTAAAATCATCTCATAATTAAAAGTAACACCAACCCCTGTTTGTTTCCCCATAAAAATGTTTAAAACTAATACAGCTAGTGGTAGATTGACATAAATGCTATTTTATACCTCATGGTATTGATGGACATGTTTGCCATAGCAGAATTCATATTTCCACCAACCAACACCCTACAGAAAAGAAAACAGATCAAGTTACATACAGAGAAGGGGGGCCTGTCTCAATATTGCCACACAATAGTAACAGAAATATATATATAATTTAAAACACCTGAAATAGCAATAATATGGTTGAAAATTAAAATTGAAAATTACTGACAAAATAATAGACAAATGCAGAGAACAAATGCTGTACTGCTTTGATAAAATAAAATGAAAATTCCCCTTGTAAGTGCATTTCTCACTGGAGCTATTGGTCAGGGTCAAAGTTTTACCTTTGTAGATGTTAACTCAAGTTTTAAATGTGATTGCTATTAATCATTGATGCCTATTCCAGTGGTCAACCAGAATCACATGTGTCTCAGTTATATATATTGTCTGTCAAATAAAGGTCAAGTTTTAGCTTGTGAGTAAAGAGAATGATAATGGCTCTGGATTAGAGTATAGTAAGATGCAGAGAGAAAATGTCCATTGAGAGGCTTCCAGAATGTTGCCATTTCTCTATATAGACCAAAAACTTTTTCAGTGTTGCTAATGCCCCTTGACTAAATAACATGCAAATAAAAGCTGTAAACTAAATATTTAAATGGAACATTCACTTCTCACCCCGTGAAAGCAGTAAGAACCACTAAGGAACTCTTTTATAAGTTGGTCATCTGTCAATTTGGATATGTGGGTTGTCCCAACAGTGAGCATAGGCTGAGAACCAACAGCAATGGGTTTGTGGACTGCTGGAAATCTCTCTTCTTTAGTTGATTGCAAATCTTCCTAAAATTAAACACATATATTTTTAAGGGCTTCTTCGCCACACTTAGTTTTTTCAGTTATGACTTACATTATTATTTTTATACTGTAGAAAACTTGGAAAATAGAAGTTGTCCATTCATTTTTTTTAATGTGTTTTTAAAAAAAAGAATTTTGCAATTCTTGAAAAATGTTAGTTCCATTTACTCATTAGGGGTATGGTGACCATTATTCCCATGCAGGGATAATTTCCATTTCATATATTTTGTATCATTATTATCTTTTAAAAATATTTGTATTGATTTCAGAGAGGAAGGGAGGGGGAGATGATGAGAGAGAATCTTCAATAGGCTGCATCCTGTATGTCCACTACTGGGGATCAAGCCTCAACATGGGCATGTGCCCTGACCGGGAATCAAACCATGACCTCCTGGTTCATAGGTTGATGTTCAACCACTGAGCAACACTGGCTGGGCTTGTCTCATTATTTTTATAAAGTATTTTGCTACTTGTTAGATTTTGTGTTTCTACATTTAGCTTTAAAAAATATGGTTACTTTAAACCAGGCGTCCTCAAACTATGGCCCGCGGGCCACATGCGGGTGTTTTTGCCGTTTTGTTTTTTTACTTCAAAATAAGATATGTGCAGTGTGCATAGGAATTTGTTCATAATTTTTTTTAAACTATCGTCCGGCCCTCCAACGGTCTGAGGGACAGTGAACTGGCCCCCCGTTTAAAAAGTTTGAGGACCTCTGCTTTAAACCATCTATTTTGTGTGTAGAGGTTGTTCAATTAAAGGAATAAATGTTAAACTAAAAAAAGAAAATTAAAAAATGTGGTTACTATGGGTAAAGAATAACAAGCAGGGTAAAAAGAAACTGAGTGGGAGCAAATATGTATATTAGTTATAATTATGCAATTATAGCAGGGCCTGGAGGAACCTACAAGTTAGTCAAGGAAGATACCAACTAATAAGGGTGCAGGTACCAGCAGATTCACAGAGGTAGGGGTAATTCAAATAGACTTTAACAACAAATTGGAACATGAAGACTTCACAAAGAGAAAACCCTTGGTTAAGGCTTCAAGCATAAATAATAATTTGTGACTTATGTAAATATCTGTGTGTGTTTTGTGTCTGTGTATGCATATACATGTGAACTTGAGGAAAAGGTAAAGCAAAGATGTGAGGAAGGTATGGTATGATATTTAAAGCTAGAGAGATAAGCAGGCACTATATGGTGAAAAACTATACAATCTCAAGATGTTTGGACATTCTGTTAATAGCTTTTGGGCAAAGATATGGAGCGATCAGGTTTTTAAGTAATCACTTACTTCAGCAGTGGCTGAAGAGGGAAGAGTAAGAACAAATCAGAAGGTAAGGAGCCAACTTAGGAGCTGCAAGAACCCAGGCCAGAGATGAAGAGAATTTAAAGTATAAGAGAGTGAAAGAGGAAGGGTGGAGAGAAGAGGATAGTTCTGAAAGAGGTGAATGAGTTAGAATCTGGGTATTGACAGTGAATGAAGAGGAAATGAATCTAGACCAGAATTGAAGAAGTGAGTGTACCAATTAAAACTGAATAAAATAATTTAAAAAATTAAATACAAAAAGGGTTCCTAGTAAATGTACAGTGTACATGATACCTCCTCTTTCACCTGCTGGAGGGGCCATTGACCAACTGTGGTTCTTTTTATTTCAGCTTGGAAGTCATTAGGCAGTTACTCTAGAAACTAATGACCTTATTCTGTCTCCCCTTCAATATTAAGGAAGAACAAAGATTGCCAAAATGGCTTCTTATCTTTTGAAAGGACCTTGAATTTTATGTATAACTCTTTCCACATTCAGAGCCTACTATGACCCTGGCACTAAATGCTGAGCATTAAGAATGAAACATAGTCCTAAGGAGCTAAGGTCTAATAGACTAAACTATTTATTTAGAATACATGAGGCCACAGTAAGGTTAGTGAAGAAAAACAATACTGCACAGTGAAATCAGCAGCTGCAGTAAGGACAAGTAGGAAGAATAAAAGCATGAACATTTATTATTGCTTCTTGTGGACAGAAAATCTACTGTCATGTTTAAGAAAAATTATTACAATAAAAGCAAGATGACAGTAGTTTGTGTAGCAGGGTTTATTTTATTTTATTATTATTATTTTTAAAAAATATATATTTTATTGATTTTTTACAGAGAGGAAGGGAGAGGGATAGAGAGTTAGAAACATCGATGACAGAGAAACATCGATCAGCTGCCTCCTGCACATCCCCTGCTGGGGATGTGCCCGCAACCAAGGTACATGCCCTTGACCAGAATCGAACCTGGGACCCTTCAGTCCGCAGGCAGACGCTCTATCCACTGAGCCAAACCGGTTAGGGCTATTTTATTATTTTAAAAAAATATATATTTTTTTTATTTCAGAGAGAAAGGGAGAGGGTGGGCAAGTAGTAGGGTTTAGAACTTCATAAAATAGACTCCTAATAGTTTAGTAATCTCTATATTAACGTAATATATCAACACAGGCAGAACATCAAACCAAAATTCTGATAAGACAGATTTGTATTTTTGTTTAAAAAGAAAAAAAATTATTTATATTTATAATAAAGCTTGATCCATTTTTAAAAGGCAAACCATAGGCCAAATATCAATTATTAAAAGAAAAGCTATGTGTAATACACTCAATTTATTGTATGTACTCTATAATCTGGAAAAGGAAGTACTGAGAAAATATTATTAGATAATTCTCATACCTCTTTATTTCTCCTGAAAGGCACCCTTAGAATTTCTTCCTGCTGTTCCAACTGTCTCAGGGTGAGGGGCTTAAATGGTGATCCTGGCAGTGATTGGCAAAATATGTCATTCACGGGAGATGCTCGGAATCTGTTAAGAATACAGCATTAAAATTAAGCATATGGCAACTTTAAAGCATGTGCATTTCATGCTTAAAATATTAAATCCACATCCTACCTATATTTAGGATGATTGCACAAGAGTGGTGTCAAAATGACAACTTCATATTCACAAGTTGTAACTTCGGCTACTGAAAGAATTTCATGCTTAGATTCAGGATGACATATGTACATCACAGTACTTGATCTGGGCCGGTTCTGTTTCAAACTACAAGGTGTACCATTTCCCATTCCCACAGGATAGTAGGGTGTCATCTGACCTTCGATATTTTTAGTGGGAATCTTAAAAAAAGAGTATAGAACAGACTTTTCATTAGAAATGGGAGTAGGCGTGAAGATGGGAGAAGCATTTAATCTGAAAGGAAGACAACTACATTTTATTTACAAACTAACATTTATAAAGGTAACTTTTATGTATTTCTATGAGTTCTCCCTCTACTAGTCTTTTGACTCACAAGTTATTTGAGGAAACACATTTTCAGAGCTAGTTTACTACAGCAAAAAAAAAAGAGAAATTTTTATTCAGTACTAAAAGGAAGATGTTAAGTAAATGCACATTTATATAAAAGGCTATAATATCATGTTTAATATGAATTATTTTTAATAGTTCTAAAGAAAGAGACTAAGATAAAAATGTAGGAATATACTATATAGAGCTGGTCAGAGCTTTCTTTACTAAACTCTCAGTGCATGGCTGTGTTAGAGCTTAGATTCTAGAGATTTGAAGTTTGATTTGTCAAAATGTGGAGTTACATAATAAAACACTATCTTCTAAAACGGGAATCTAAATACTGCACTGTTTATTAATCTGCTTACTCTTCTTCCCTGTTATTAATATTAATAGACAAGTTTTTCAGCACATAAACTCTTCAATAAATCTATTTAAAGCCAGCAAAAGATAAATGGAGAAATTTTCATGGAATGGGGGAACAAGGGGAAACACTTCAGAAGACAAGGATTATTAGAGAGTTAGCTCCCATATTATTATCTACATAAACACAAGAAAAACCTAATGTAAGGGCTTTGGAGGCAGGGAGCTCATCTTGTATCATTTTGGTATCCTGTCAGTGCATGTCCAAGCAGGCAATAAATAAATGTTTCCACAGAAAAATATTTTGAGATTTCTTATGTTATTTTCATGCGAGTGTCTAAAATTAGAGTCCTGGGTTCAAACCTAAGCTTTGAATTTACAAGTTTTATAACCTTGATCAAATTTCAGTTTTTGCCATTTGTAAAAGTAGGATAATAGTATGTAGGGTGGGACAAAAGTAGGTTTATAGTTGTTTGTATGGAAAATAATAATTAATAAATAGTAATATAAGATTAAACTGTTTCGTGTACTCACAACTATAAACCTACTTTTGCCCCACCCTGAATATACTCTAAGGTTGTGGGAGAATTAAGCATTACCTTTTGTTACATGCCTGGTACAGTTAACACATGGCTATATTCTGTCAATGATGTTATATAAATTCATGCCTAACAGATGTTAAAAGAGAAAAATCAACATTTGTCACTTGCCTCTCTTGATTTTTCCTTTTCTTCTGTTTCTTGTTCTGTGAAATAATACAAGAGTAAGGTAAATATAAAGAATGACAATGACTACATACAAGACATAAATGATTAAGTTTTCAATCAACTCTGTAATCTTAAACTTCTTTCTAAACATGCATGTACTTACTAGTCTTACCAAGTTGAAATGGTGTTTGAAAGGACAATCATATTTAATCTTTGCCTAGGAAATACTCTATTTGATGCAAAAAACCTGGTCACAATAGTATTCTTTTAAAGTATTTCTATCTCAGTAAAAAGTTTAATCATAAATTAGTGATCAATTTGAATATAGATTAATAAAATATTTCACAATTTAAGGGATACATCTACATGTCTATTTCAATATATAAAAACTTTGCTTAAACCAAGCAAGACTAGCACTATATAATATAACACTAACATGTATATCTTATGAGATTTAAAAAAACATATTAATAGGTAGAAAAAACATAATGTTTGTTAAAGCAGAAAATAATGAAAAGATCTTTTTGAAAAAGTTTTCTAAGGAATTGCTCAGAAATTTATTTTAGTGTTTTAAAATTCATAGTCTCCAACAAAATCTTTTAAATTCCAAACTGAACATTTACTTTATATCAAATTCCAGTGTTACTATCAAGTCAGTATAGACACAAACCTTTTTCAGGTAGAAGGGTCTTAGCCAACATATTCCCAAGGTAGTACTCGTGAATATTTACTTTCTATATTTAAAAATAAAATAAAAAATATGAGTATTTTGGAAATATACTTTTCAAAAATACAAACTTAAAATGTTAAATGTTAAAAAATAATGTTAAACTCATTATTAGAGTTCTCCTTTTATAATGTTCCATACTTAGTATTTTCTTTTTGAAATTTTTAAATTGACTTTTAAAGAGACAAAGGAAGGGGGAAGGGGAGGGAGAGAGAGAAACATGGATTTGGCTGCCTCCTGCACGCCCCCTACCTGGGATCGAGCCCACAACCAGGGCATGTGCCCTGACCCGGAATCTAGCTGGCAACCTTTAGGTGCATGGGATGATGCCTGACCAACTGAGCCACACCGGCCAGGGCATACTTGGTATTTTGAAGGAAAACATACCTGACCACTTTCTTTCTCTTCATGGTACTGCCGAATATGTTTTCCATGACATACTTCATAAGTCCAATAAGACTCAATCTAAGAAAGAAGGATGTATTTAAATACACAAAACCCGCATAACTCAATTGAGTTACTTTTTGATACTTAAGGTAGATAAGATTTCCCCCAAGATTTAGAGTAAGCTTTCATTAAATGAAACTTACTATTATGCCTCAGAAAAAAATGAAATTTCTGAAGTCTATTCATGGTTTTCACTAATTAGCTATATGTGAAAATTCTGTGAAGAAAATAGCTATAGAATAACCCGCAGGCTTAGGGATCATTTTTCCATATAGCTTACAAGATAATAATTAGCATTTTTAGTTAAAATTGTATATAAGGAAAATTTCTTTTGATCTGAAAAACATTCAAAACTGTTTGGTAAGTGATATTATTTGATATTGGTATTACTGGGTGTCTGCTACATACACTATACGGAATTTAAATGAACAAAATACTATTAAGCAATAGCTTAGATTTACATCTGAAAATTTGATACAACATAAAAGAAATGAAGAATTATATCCAAGGGCCTATTGGCTGATGAAAATTTATTTTCTAGTTATCAAGTAAACATAGAATACATACTCTGTAGGAACAACTGCTTTGTTTAAATAGTGGCTCCAGTAGCTCTCTTGGATTAGGACCTTTATAATCCTTTTCTTCTTCCTATGAAAGAACTAGAGTTTAATACTTGCAATTATTCTAGAACTTCACCCAACTCTACTGTTGGTTGTTAACTCATTGGTCAAATCACAAATGCTTGGAAATAAAAAGGAAAAAAAAGTCAAATTCTATACAATAAAAGTCTAATATGCTAAGTGTCTAGTCATCTGTTCAACTAATCAAAGCGTAATATGCTAATGATATGCTAAGGATGCTCAACTGTTCACTATGATGTGCACTGACCACCAGGGGGCAGACAGTTGACCGGTCGACCAGTTGCTATTCTGTGCACTGACCACCAGTGGGGCAGACGCTCTGACCAGTAGGTTAGCTTGCTGCTGGGGTCCGGCCAATCGGGACTGAGTGAGACGGGCCAGACATGCCCTGGAGCCCTCCCGTGGTCCCTCCCCGGCTGGCCAACCTCCTGAATCCCTCCCTAGCCCTGATTTTGTACCAGTGGGGTCCCTCGGCCTGGCCTGCGCCCTTTTGCAATCTGGGACCCCTTGGGGGATGTCGGAGAGCTGGTTTCAGCCTGATCCCGCAGGCCAGGCCGAGGGACCCCACTGGTGCACAAATTCTTGCACCAGGCCTCTAGTCCTTTAATAATAATCTATGGTATACCACTTCTTTCAAAAGAATTGAAGTATAAAATATGGAGCCATAGAATAATCTTCCATTCTTTCTTCTCTTAAGAAAAGCTTTTTGAGCATCAGTTTACTGAACAATTCTTAGAGACTATTTCAGAATTTTTAAATGATTTCGCCCAAATTCTAGCTAAAAAAGCCTCAGAATAGTTGAATCTTGTAGAATATATTGAAAATTTTAAGGTACTTCTTAGTTTTCTAGGTATTTTTACATTTCAGATTTGAATGCCAAATATATACATATGTGTATGATTGTGTGTGGGTGGTTTGTGTCTTAAGTAGGTTTAAAACAAAATTAAACAGCTGTCACCAATTTCAAATCTGAACAAAACTAAGAAGCACTCACTGAGTTTAATATTTCCATTTCACAGATCATGAAAATATTACATAATTAGCTCAATAAATTTATTGAGTGGAAGAACTGAGTTTCAAATTTTTTTCAAGGTTTCATAGCTAACTATAGCCTATACCTCAGCCTCCTGGCTCCTAGGCTGATGTCCTTTCCATTTTACCATGCTGCCTCTCCTGTTTCATCTTGAAAGAAGTCATTGCCTTAAAGGATGGATAAGAGGCAGTTAGTTAGGGCATTTTAGGAGGAAGAAATGGGCATGAGCTAAGGCAGTTAGAAAGCATAAGGTGCCTAGAGATTTATTAGCAATTCTTTATTAAAAATGTCACATATATATTTAAAAATTATATCTTGTTACAAAACCCTCATTTCTATAAAGGAAAGCAAGAATGGAGTTAGATTTTCATTCAAAACATAAATAATTGGTGGTTAATTTTTCCAAGTTGAACTGTAAAATCAAAGACTTCAGGATAATAGAAGTGACTACTATAACAAAACAGGATTATTAAAAACCTGTCATTCAATTTTAAAGTATGAAGTTGCAATGTTTTAAATAAGTATCTTTAGTGACAGGGATTATCAATATACTTATAAAAACATACCTCATCCCCACCTGTCACAAGAGGAAGAATGCATTTATATTTTTCTTTATGTGTAGTTGTCATGATGACATAATTATCTTCTTTATACAAAACTCCAGTTGTGGGCTAGACAGAGAACAAAAAATACACATTACTTTCTCTGGTTAAATTGCATTACACTGATAACTTACAGTCCTCAGTCAAACTTATTCATCACTTCAACAGAGGATTTTAAAACATATTTCCAAAGGAAAAAGGAAAAGATTATATGTATTTTTAAATGGCAAAATGAAGATGACAAACTTTATCCTGATGTTACAATATGACAGAAAACTATAAACAAAAAAGAAAGTTTGAAATATAAAGAAGTAGTAATGCTACAAATTGAAGTTAAAATATGGGTTAAAAATATTAAGAGGCAATGTTCATGGGTACACTATCACTGAATACTTATTACTTCTACCAACAATTACCACCTATATGTAAGAATCTATAGCACTTTATAAAAGTACTTGCAATTGTGTTGGATGGGACACTTGAACAAAATATAGTGCCGTATTTTTCACATTTGGATACTATACAGATAAATTACTTCTAAAAGAAAAAATCACCATGGGTCATTTGTGCCAACTTAAATTTTGTTTTAGTATATACCATGGGTCAGCAAATCTATATATATAAAAGCCCAGTGACCAAACGGCAGAATGACCAGAATGACCGGTTGACCAGTCGCTGTGATGCAGGAGCTGCCCCCTGGTTGTCAGTGCACTCCCACAGTGGGAGCGCCGCTTGGCTGACTAGGATGAGCGGCGTTCCCACAGCTGGCCAACCCCCGCAGGCCACGCCCCCACGAGCACAAATCCGTGCACCGGGCCTCTAGTCTTTTCTATAAAGGGCCAGATAGTAAATATTTTAGGCTTTGTGGGCTGTATGGTCTCTGTGTAACTACTCAACTATGCCATTGTAGTAAGAAAGTGCATAGGCAATATATAAGCAAATAGGAATGACTCTATGTTATAAAAAAAATTTATTTACAAAAACAGGTGGTGGGCAAGCCCAAAGATGTAATTTACCAACTCCTGATATATATCAACAAAACTATCCCTAAATCTTTCTATACTATGAAGCAAAACAAATTCACAAATCAATATGAACCAATGTAATTTAAATGAACATTTAATTTATAACTGATATTTTTTTAAAAAAAAATCCCTGTGATAGCAAATGTGTCACTAATTACTAAGGCAGAGATTTCACAGTCTATAATATGTGTTCTATGATAATTCAATTCTCTCTTATCTTTTCTATTCTTACAGTACTATGAAACCACTATACTATTTGGCTATACTATTAAGTACCTTTGTTCTCTTCTCAATTTAACAAAAACATTTAACCATAATAAAACCAATACTACTTGACACCAATGTCATCTTAAACACAAATGCAAATTAGGGCATTGTTTTCCCAAGACAACAAATTTACATGAAAAAATAGCAGTAAATATGAGCTGTATTAACTACATGAAAGTACAATTTTAAATCCTTTACAGTTATTAACTCCTTGCTCCTCAAAACAAGTGTTCTATCCATCTTACAGAAAAGGAAACTGAAGTCCAGAGTTTAAATAATTTGTCCAAGGTAACACAGCTAGTAAGTACAATTTCCATGTCCTGTGCTCTTAACTGTTTTAATATATTTGAATCAGCTTTTGTTAACTTTTTCTTAGATTACTATATAGATTCCTGGTTTATGGTCAAGGATCCTTTTTTTTTTAAAAATTAAATTTATTGGAGTGACATTGGTTTATAAGATCATATAGGTTTCAAGTGTATATTTCTATGACACATGATCTGTGTATTGCACTGTGTGCCCACCACCCAAAGTCAAATCATTTTCTGTCACCACATATTTGGCCCCTTTTACCTTTTACTACGACCCCCTCCCCCCAGGATCCTTTTAAAAAAGATTATTATAAGAGGGGGAATGAGAGTTAGAGTTGCAAAGTCAAATTTACACTAATGAAATCCTTAGAAACATTTATTTAGTCTGCTGTAGCACAATGCCTTTCAATGTTGTACAACATTCAGAATACATGATAGTGAGTTCTTCAAACATGACTCACATTTCTTAACAAAGGATGGTCTGAATTATTGTAAAATCATTGCTGTACTGTAATGAAGGCAGTTATTAGCAAGTATATGTATTCACCTTTATTTGTGAAGTATCTGCAGCTCTAATGTTCAGAGTTGAATTCTAGAGCAATATTGACTTATTTGCTGACATGTTCACCACAATGCTAACAATGGAAAAAGGAACTGTTTGCCGTGTGGTGTGGCTCAGTGGATTGAGTATTGCCCCATGCACCAAGAGGTCACCTGTTCCATTCCCAATGGGGCACCTGCCCAGGTCTCAGGCTCGATCCCCAGTAGAGGGCATATAGGAGGCAGCCAATTGATGTTTCTCTCTCATGGACTTTTCCATTTCTCTCTCCCTCTCCCTTCCTCTCTGAAATCAGTAATAAAACAAAACAAAACAAAACAAAACACAAACCTCATTTCTCTGCTTTTTGTTTTCAAGGTCTAGGGAAGGGGTAACAAGAAATAGAAGCCATCACTATTTTGTGTGAAGATGCAAAGATTTGTCTTTCATTAGTTCAGGAAAGGCTGCTTTCCTCATCAATAAAACAGATCAAGAAGAAATTCTTATATCTGAAAATTCTTTACTGAACAGAGAGTCACTTATTGGGATGATAAAGAAAAATTTGTAACAAACTCTACCCTTCTTTTTTTGTAATGGAAATTACTGGGAAAAGTAACATCTTAAAAACTTTTGTGATTTTCTAAGTTAAAATTTTTTTTTCGATCTACTATTAAAATGCTTCCTTCCGATTTTATAAAATAGGCTCTTAATTTAAGCAAATAAAATACAACAAATTCTGCATGTATAGAATTACAGATGGTATAAAAACTTGTTTTATGTAACTTAAACTTTAAAGTATTTTCATTGTAACAGGTAATATTAGTGACTTGAAAAAAATCAGATTTTAATATAATGACACTAAACAAAGGGGCTTGGTACTTTAAAGTTAAAGAACATTACAAATATCTAGACAGGGGAGAAATCCCTAATGTTTGACATGAATCTGGAGGAATTAAGATAGAGAATGAGAGACAGAACCAATCGAAAGAGGCTGTAAAATAAAGTCAGTGGCACAACTTGTCAACATATATAACATGCTACCATGGAGTAGGTCACCACTCTTCCAAAGTGCAGTGTTTGAGGAAAGTTTTTGAGTGGGAATACATTTCTATATTAACAACAGAAGTAGAGAAAATTAGACTTATTTTGTAGTTTTATTCTGAAATCCATGAACTCCGTGAAATAATGAATAATTAAACACTTTAATGACCTAGAAGTGATATTTCAGGAAAATATATACACAAAAACAAAATTTAATGCTAAAAACCAGTAAAGAATATAATAATTAATAAATGTAAACATTTAAAAATTTACAAATTTTTGGTGCTTAATACTTTTTCCAAAATTTGGAAGCAAAATTGTAATGATTATGTATTTCTTGATATATATGAATGGGACGATGATTTAAAGCACAAAATACTTTTAGACCTAAAAGAAATCCATATCTAATCCAGTCCCTTCCAATTTTAGATGGCAGAGATAAAGGCCCTCTCCCTACTTCTTGCAGCTGCTTAGTTTAACACAAATGTCCAACCAACTGGCCCATAAAAAAACAAATGACAGTGCCAGGTGAGGAGAGCTGCAGTTTCAATTACATAAGTAGGAAAGGGAAGCCTTAAGACTATAAAAATATTTTTTAAAAAATCAAAAAATCAATGATTTTTCTTGGGGCTTATTTTTGCCTGAGGGCTACAGACCTTTTGCCAACTCATAGAAAAATCTATCTAGATTTTTCTGAAAGTAACTCAAACTTAAAAAAAAGAAAAAGTCTCCCCAAATCTTCAACTGTCCCCATCTTAGATTATGCATTGCCAAAGAAAATTAAAAACAAAATTTCAAAATAAATTGATAGATATGTGAAAGGTTCGTATAGCATTTCCTCTAGCTAGTAAACAGCAGGGCCAGAAAGAGAATGGAATAATAATTTGGTAGTAACCTCTAAAAAGGCTAATTTAAATCATTCACTTATAGATTGGTAAGTTTGGTAGGGCCATATATCAGCATGAGTTTTTAAATTAAAGAAAAAAACAACAACACAGGTGCAAGAATAAAACACTTTAATGACCAAATTCTTTAAACATTTGTCATGTTCATTCCAAGTGTGCTGTCTGGAAACAATAACCCCACCCCTGCTAAAGTTATATCTGACTTACAACTGTTGTATATTATCAATACAGGGTGAGGCAAAATGAGGTTTATAGTTGTTCCAATGGAAAAGAATACAATAATTAATAATTATACAAGAATAAACTCTGTTTTGTGTACTCACAACTGTAAATCTAGTTTTGCCCCACCCTATATTTCATGGCATTAACCCAAAGATAAACCTGGCTTCCCAGACAAATATTTACTTAGATAAATTTGAACTGCCAGAATAAGAGAACTGAAAACTGGGGTGGGGGGTGGGGATGGGGTGGAGAAATAAAGCAGGTGTGAAATACTAGCAAAAACTAACATTTGCAAATAGAAACTGGATGCGGCAATGATGACATCCTTTATCCTGTTACATCTTGTTTCAATGAAATAGTAATAGGACAATATACTAAAATAGTTTCCCAAGTGGAATGACTATAGGTAATTGGAATAAAAAATTTTAAGAAGTTTTCCATTTCCAAGGACTTCAGTTTGAAACAAATGAATCAATCACTACAGGGTTAAGTATCAAATAAGCACAATTTTCATTGGCTTACAGGAGGATAGGAAGACTTTTCAGCAATCACTCCCCAAAGAGAAGGACTGCAGAATTTCATTACGGTGAGGTTATATATATGTTCATTATTGGAAAACTGGTCATAAAAATCTCACGTTCTGGGATCTTAACAGACGTCATGCATCAAAACTGTAAAGGATATTCTGCATGGAGCATCGTAAGCATCTCAGGCCAAATTGCCATCTCAAAACCAGCTTTGAAGGGAAACGAGCTGTGCACATACGGACGTGTGCGCATAAAAGAGAGAAGAACGAAGATGAATGAGAGGGGGAACTCCTCTCGGCAGTAGCCAGGGTGTGTGTGCAGGGCGGTGAGCAACAGCTGCAGTGACTTCCCAAAGAGAAGAGCAAGTGCACTCCTGGCGTGGTTCTAGGAAGACGTCCTCCCCGGAGAGGGAGTGTTGGTAAAGCAAGTCTAGGGAGACGGATTTAAAAAGTGACCAGCTGACCGCTGGATCCCCGATGCTCAGCAGGGAGGGCACATCCACATCCTGTGTTCGAGAAACACTTGCTGGACAAATGAATGAATGAATGGACGCGGGGCACACCGAGTTTTGGAGGGGAGAAGGAGGCACAGGTGGTTCTGGGAGAAACAAGCGGAGAAATACCGAGGGAAGGGGCCGAACCCTGAACGCCGGGAGGAAGCGAGATGGCTACGGACTCGCGAGGGCACTGACCAGAGAGAACTCGGTGCCGGGCCAGTTGACTCGGAAAGGGATGTCGTCGCTGAGTTGGGGGAGCGCTCGGGCGCCGCCGGACGCCTCTAGGAGGCCGCAGAGGACCAATAGCACCGGTCCGCCCGGGACCAGACTCCGCGCGCCGCCGCCTCCTTCCTCCATCCTCCACCGCCGACTTCTCCAGCCGCCAACACAGCCTCCTCTGCCACAGAGGAGAGGAGGGGAGGAGGAGGAGGAGGCGGCGGGACTACTTAAACGCCCAGGCAGCCCGGGGCCCAACCGCCGCCACGTCTCCTTCCGGAGAGCCGGGCTACGCCGCCCCTGCCCCCTTGGGCCACCCGCCACCGTTTCCGGGGCCGGCGGAGTATCAACATCCGGGGTCACCGGGCAGTCGCTACGGAAGCCGGGACAGCGGCTGGGCTTTGCTGGTTTCTCACAACCGCAGTTTCGCGCGGGGGGAATCGAACCCAGCGGCCTCCCGGGAGGGGAACGCCTGAAGACCGGGCCTCGGACCAGTCTTTTCGGCGGAGAAGTGACGGCACAGAGAACCGGTGAGTCCGGGAGGCGGTGGTCGCGCCCGCCCGCCTGCCTGCCCCTCCCACCCCCCGCGCGGCTCTCCAGCGCGGGCAGCAGTTTGACCCGCACTGGCGCGGGAACCGTGTGAGTGGGCCGGTTCTGGGCCTTAGACGAGAAAACTGGAAGTAGTGCCGCGGGAGGAGGGACGGTGTTCCTGACGGTTCTTTCCCCCGGTCTCCGCACCCGGCACCTGCACGCTTCCTCTTCCCGCGGGAAGCTTCCCTCCGCCTCTTCCGCGGTGGGCGGCGGTCCTCCGCGAACTGAGGCGGGCGGTTTGCTCAGCCTCTGCGGCCCCGGGTGAGGGATGCCCGCGCCGAGGAGACCTGTCACTGTATGAGAACACGGTAGTCCTCCGAGGTGGGCATGGACCAGCCTCTCCTCATGGGGAGGGCAGCTGGGTATCGCTGTCCCTACATTTTTTTTTTTTTTTTACCCCACGTGGGGCTCCTTCTTCATCCCATAGATGACATGTTGGATTGTTGTTTTATCAATGAAGCTAAGTTTCCTTATGTGAGGTTTCAGGGCCAAGTGAATGTGAGGTTATGAGTCACATGAGGTTAAGACACTTCTGCCTGAGAAATAAGACATAAAGTTTGGGTCTCCTACACCTCCTTTTAAAAAATGCCACCGTTTTGATTTCTCACATAATGGGTTACACAGTGTTAGCCAAAGGGCACCTATCATTGTCTTTCTGGTGGTGGGAAAAGCTAAATCTTTTTCTAGATCTGCTAAAGACTGTTTCTCCCCCCCAATCCCGAATTTTTTTATTTTTTTAAAATATACTTTATTGATTTTTTACAGAGAGGAAGGGAGAGGGACAGAGAGCTAGAAACATCAACGAGAGAGAAACATCGACCAGCTGCCTACTGCACCCCCCCCCCCCCCCCCCACTGGGGACGTGCTGCAACCAATGTACATGCCCCTGACCAGAATCGAACCTGGGACCTTTCAGTCCGCAGGCCAATGCTCTGTCCACTGAGCCAAACCGGTTTCGGCTCCAATCCTGAATTTGAACCAAATCACAAAGCAGGAAGAGTAGTTTGTTTATTTATTTACTTATTATTTTTAATTCTTTATTGTTTAAAGTATTACATGAGTCTCCTTTTTCCCCATTGACCTTTCCCGGGCCGCCCCCACCCCCCAGCATATGCCCTCACCCCCCTACTATCTGTGTCCATTGGTAATGCTCATATGCATGCATACAAGTCCTTTGGTTGATCTCTTACCCCTTCACCCCTCGCCTTCCCTCATAGGTTGGACAGTCTGATCCATGCTTCTATGTCTCTGGTTCTATTTTTGTTCATTAACAACAGTTTATGTTGTTTATTATATTCCACAAATGAGTGAGATCATGTAATATTTATCTTTCTCCCACTCTCCCTTAGCATAATGCTCTCCAGTTCCATCTTGCAAATGGTAAGAATTCCTTCTTTTTTAGAGGAGCATAGTATTCCATTGTGTAGATGTACCACCGTTTCCTAATCCACTCATCTGCTGATGGGCACTTAGGCTGTTTCCAAATCTTGATTCTTCCTGATTGAGTTTTGGAAGCTTGTATTTTTCTAGGAATATGTCCATTTTGTCAAGGTTGTCCAGTTTGTTGGAGTAGAGTTGTTTGTAGTATTTTTTTACAATCCTTTGTATGTATGGGGGGGTCGGTTGTTACTTCACCTCTTTCATTTCTGATTTTGTTTATTTGGGTCCTCTCTCTGTTTCTTGGTGAGCCTGGCTAGAGGTTCATCAATCTTGTTTATACTTTCAAAGAACCAGCTCTAGGTTTTATTGATCTTTGTATTTTTTCTTTTTTTGGGGACTCTATGTCATTTATTTCTGCTCTGATCTTTATTATTTCCTTCCTTCTGCTCATTCTGGGCTTTTCTTGTTGCTCTCTTTCTAATTCTTTAAGTTGCAGGGTTAGATAATTTATTACCATTTTTCTTGTTTTTTTGAGGTGGGCCTGTAGAGCTATGAACTTCCTTCTCAGGACTGCTATCATTGTGTCCCATAGATTTTGGATTGTTGTGTTTTCATTGTCAGTTGATTCCAGGATGCTTTTTATTTCTTCATTGATCTCCTTGGTAACCTAATCATTGTTTAATAGCATGCTTTTTAACCAATGGTCAAACTTTTAAAATCAGTCTTAAAGAAATGGATCACATTCATGCTTTAAAGTATTCAAAGTTGACAGTACAACAATCTTTGTTTCCCTAAATGATAAACTTTTAAAATATGTTTTTATTGGTATTGATTTTAGAGAGAAAGGGAGAAGGAGAGAGAGGTAGAAACATCAATTAAAGAGAAACATCGATCGCCTGTCTCTTGCATGCCCCCTACAGGGGATCAAGCCCACAACCTGGACATGTGCCCTGACCAAGAAGCAAACCAGTAACCTCTTGTGTATGTGCTGACACTCAATCACTGAGCCACACCAGCTGGGGTGATAAACTTTTTATGTGTGGAGGTGGTATTTATAAAATGGTACTTATTTATAGTTTTTGGTAGATTGAACAGTGAATGTGTTGTTTGGGAGTGGGAAAAGGAAATTTAAGATTGGCCTGGAGTAGGAGTAGAAACACCTATTTAAAAAAATCCACTCAATTAGAGATTTATATTACACGTGCCTTCTCTCAGTGGAGGGTTTATACTCATACTTGAATTCCTAATACATAACACCTAACTCTTTGTATTATGAGAAATGAGAGCCTGAGTTCTGTGTGTGAATAGATCACAATGAGAGAAAATATTTTGAAAGTGAGTTCCAAGGCCAGTAAAGAGTGACTTAGTTTGGCTAACAAAAGTAAGCTCTAGGTAATTGGTACCTTTGTTATGATTCTTGCTGATTTGTAGGCTCCAAACCCTAGCTTCTTTCTAATTCAGTACTGTTTAACTTCCCCATTTTAGTTGTTTCTCTCCATCTCAATGAAAATGAATATCCCTGTTCCTGGACCTTTTGGAACAGGGCCTCCCTATTAATGTTGATGGCATGCCACATGTATGTTCACATATTTTCTTGTCTAACTTCTTTAAAAAAAAATAGTTTTATTGATTTTTAGAGAGTGAGGAAGGATGAGGGAGAAACATCGATGTGAGAGTGGGACATCCATTGCCTGCTCCTGTACACGCCCTACTTGTTATTAGTTTGCAACCCAGCCACATGCCCTGACCGGGAATTGCACCAGCAACCTTGTGGTACACAGGACAATACCCAACCAAGCCACACTAGCCAGGGTTCGTCTAATTCCTAAATGAAAGCTAGAAAGGCATTTAAATGAGGATCACAAAGTAATTCATCCCCCTTGATATTCTATTATGTATTAAGTGATAGAAGAATCACTGGGGAGTCACAAACTTCTTTGGATCTAACCTTGTAAAAGGCTAGATCTTTGAATTCACTTATGTGATTGTGAACTACAGAATGTAAATCTTGGATAGGCCCATGATATTTGTTGGAATCTCTATATATATCTATCAAAATTAACTCTAGCATCTTTATGTCATAAGTTGTGTACTATTTCATTATACAAAACATTAATCTTGTTTACCTCCTGAAGAAAAAAATGCAGGGTAGTTAAGATGGTTAAGTTCAGATGGTTTTTAAAATATATTGTAGAAAGATCTTGTGCTTGAGTCAAAGAAACCTGAATTTCTGCTACTTATTAGATGTGTAACTGTATGCAAGTTACTTACTCTGGGAACAAGTTTAGAGGTGTTATCGAGAAAATGCTTTCATATATAAGTGCCTGGTATATCCTTATGCCATACTCATTAGTGAATGTCAGTACTTTTCTTGTATAGAAAAAATGAAATGCCTTCTGGAACACTAATATTGAAAGTGTTGGAAAATATTTAAAAAGCTATATAGCTGAGTCAATTACCAAGAAAAGTGTTAATAAATAGAAAAACATGAAAAGGACTACTGTTCCTACTATGTAGGACAGCTTTATTTATTTATTTTTGTTTTCATATTTATTTCTATGTCTCCTCCAGAAAGCTTATTTCTTTTCTTTTTTATTTTTTCCATCACCATTTATACCCTCTAAGCCCTCTTGCACCTCCACTCTCCTCCCCCACTTCGCACAATCACCACACAGGACAGTTTTATTTTTATTCTGTACTATTAGTCATTCCTGGGTTGAAATAATTTTTATTGCTTCATATTAGATTTAATGTGATACTGAAATTCTTTTCATATTGAAAGCTTTTTAGAGACTATATCCTTTTGAGAAATAATCTGATGAGTCTGAATCAAGGATAATTCTACATGAATTAATAATGTATATTATTATTATACATTTCCTACTTAGTGGCACCATCAACACTAATTCAGCAGAAGCCTTTGTTTAGGTGACAAGATAGAAGGGTAAAAAATCTGTATAGCAAATGATTGGCCTGGAGTAGAAGTAGAATCATCTATTTTAAAAAATCTCCTCAATGCCATTTTTTTAACTTAAAAAAGTTTACAATTCTGAAAGACCTTAAAAACATCAAACTTTTACTTAATATGTTCGTTAATTTATAATGTTAGAAAATCCATCTTTTAAAAATTTTACTATAAGATTAATACAAAGTGAATGACAGAATACATTGTTAGTGGATTTATATTATGTAATTAGTGCTTTTTTAGCTGAATGAGTTTTTTTCCATGTAGTAAAATGCATTTATTAAAAAAAGGAGATGTATAGGAAATTTTTATATTAAACATGCTAATTTTGGGGGGCTTAAATTGGAAGAGATATTATTTAATAACTGAACAAGGAAATTTCTAATCAAAGCTGAAATCTTATCTATGTCTATATAATAAAAACCAAAGTGACCATTACAGTGGAACGACCAGAACGACTGGTTGCTATGATGCGCACTGACCACCAGGAGGCAGATACTCAATGCAGGAGCTGTCCCCCTGGTGGTCAGTGTGCTCCCACAGGGGGAGTGCAGCTCAGCCAGAAGCCGGGCTCACGGCTGGTGAGCGCAGCGGCGGTGGTGGGAGCCTCTCCTGCCTCTGCAGCAGCGCTAAGGAGCAGCGAGCCGAGCAATAAGGAGCAGTGAGCGGGAGCAAAGGCTCCTGGACTGCGAGAGGGATGTCCAAACAGGCCTAAGCCTGTAGTCGGACATCCCCCAAGGGCTCCTCGACTGTGAGAGGGTGCAGACCAGGCTGAGGGGACCCCCTCCCTCCTAGTGCACGAATTTTGTGCACCGGGCCTCTAGTTACTATATATTTCTAATTACACTATTTTAAGCTTATATATTTTAAACCATGGTAACAGAATTATTGCATAGGAATATATTGAAGGTATACCTTATTATATTTATTAGACTTTTGATTTAATTCTCTACAACTTCAAAATAGTATTGTGATATGAAACAATAAAATTATTTTTACTCTGATTACAAAACAAGCTGTGAAATTTCTTGTATTTTTCTATAGAACTCACTTCTCATGATCAAGTGTTCAATATACAGTTAGGAGGTCATTATATTATTAAAAATTGAATTTTTTCTGTAACTATACCCTATACTTTGAATATATATGTGTTTCAGGACACTTGGAATTAACTATAAATTTTGATGATATCTTGACTACAACATTAAAAATAAATAAGATCTTCAAGTAAATATGTTTCCAAATCATATTGTCATTGTGCATTGCAACTATTCTTGAAGACTAAAAGTTCTGCTTCTCTGGAAAAGTCAATGATTAGGTCTTTATAAGCAGTCGAGGTTCTGTTTTCCTTCTAAACGTTCTTTTACTAATTTTTCCAAAGAGAAAAGATGCTCATCTGCATCTTCTGGCACAAGATTCCTAATAGAATTTGCAAGTTCAAAAAGATATTCTGTATTTCTTCCACTTGGACCAGCTGCATTAAAGATTTGTTCAGCAATATCTTCCAGAGGTGCAGGACCAAGGTAATTAGGATTATCATGTGTTCCAATATATAGCAACACATTGAATGGTTTTGTAGTGGGATCTTTTGGATAAAAAATGACTGTTGTGGTCCTGTAGCCTCCTTTCTCTCTGAAGTCAAGGTACGCTTTTACTTCTTCTTCCTTTCCTGCTGGCAGTCTGTAAGCAACACCCCATACACAACCCTATTGAAAAATGAAAAGAATATATTATTTAGTATTTACAAGGTAAAATAGGTGGAAGTACATTGTGATATAAGAAAATTTCTTGTTTATTCTTAGAAATCAATGCAGTTTACTTAGTACATCAAAGAGGTACATACTAAACAATAAAGGAAATCATTTTAAATTCTTCAGTCTGAAAACGTTTCCTTGCACACCAGGATAATTATCTTTGTTTAAATTTTTGAAAATGTGTTTTTTATCTAATGAGACCGAAATGAAAAAAGATCAGGTCTTCATTTGGTCATTAAAACTGAGGTTCTGAAGCTTTAAATCCATAAACATTTCACTGATGGTAGGGCTGTAGTTTTCAAACTGCTGCATGGAGTGTTAAAGCCACCCTGAAGCCTACCTCAGAGGCTATCTGGATATGAGTGTTGGGGTGCTGGGGTTGGGGTGCTAGGAGCTGAGCATCACTCATCTTTTTACATATTAGGTGTTCCTTTTTTTTCCCCCAAAAGGTTTTAAAAGCTCTGTAGTAATCAACTACTTAAGGGCTGAGCAGTTTATTTGTTCATCTCTTCACTGCCTAAACTTTCAAGTATCCTTTGTAAATTACTCCTTTGAGAATACTACATAACAACCTCTTTTGTCAAGAGAGCCCATGAACAAAGTGTCAGTAAAAATAATGTATTTTAGCTGCTAATATTTTTTTGCTATAAATAAAATATCTGTGATATGTTACATTTACATTTCGTAATACAGATTTTCTATCTTCTCGAGCACTTTTATTAAACTTTAGGTTGCTAAGCATCCTCTTGAATGAATTAACATTCTGTGGAAACAAAGTATCATTTATTAATTTTAATTAAGATTTATAGTTATTAGTTTAAAGCCTTTTTATAGATGCCATTCCTAATGTAAATTATGAAAGCATTTCATAATTTTACCATTAGTCATCTGCTGTTGCTAGGGGCTGATTTTTGTATGTCAAAGTCCTTTCCACAGGTAAATCTTTAATTTTACAGTGTTAAACTTAACCTATACCTCAATAAAATGACTGAAAAGGACTATTGAGTAAATAAAAGTTTTCTAGTGCTCCAAACCTGTTAAAAAACCTGTTGTGCTATTGCTAAATTTAGACAATAAAGAAAGCAATAATTCCTGCCTGGGGTTTTTGCTGAAAATATAGGATGTACCCCAAAAATGCATATACACATTTTGAATAATTATAAAGGCAGTGTTTATTAAAATATATTTCATTTTCAAAAGTGAGTTATCAGCTGTTACAGTATGTATACATTTTTGGGGGGGACTTCCTGTATTAGACTCCTAGCAAATGTGAGGAGAGCTTTAAGGGTTCCGTTTCATTCTTAATGGTAGTTGGGCCAGCTCCATTCATGTAAAAGAGGACCACAAAATTCTCAATCAACAAACTCATTAAGAAAAATAAATGAGACCACATGCCATTTGTTTTTCTTTTGTTGTGTACCTTGCATTCTGCATCCAACTTTTTTCAACAGATGAATAAAGAGGAATTCTAGATCCAGTGCAGTTCAAATTGTAACGATTGTCAGTACAATTTCATTTAAAATTGAGAAACATCTCAATAACTTATGTAACTAAAGACTATACAAAAAAAATTTATACTATACCCCAGGATCTTCAATAAGAGTCACAACTCTTCCAGGCTGTTTTTTAAAAAAAGTAAAACAAAACAAAACAAAACAAAAAAACAAATAAGTAAAACAAATATTTTTTCTCTTAATTAAAGTTCATCAACTAACCAAGCATTAGCAAATTATTGTTGACATGGGATATTTAAACTTCATTTGCTCATACTAGACACTTTTTTAAAAAGCTCTTATGTTTTATGATAACTTTTAAAGTGAATTAAGAGAATCTGCTTTATCCAGACTATCTTGGCCTTTATAAGCTATTCCCTTCAACTTGCATTTATTAGTTACATATTATGTTGACTTAAAATGGAGATATTAAAAAACACACCCATAACTAAGGCTGATGTAGAAAAGTTAGGGATTTAGTAAATATTCACAATTATCTTGTGCTAAAATGTTTCCTCTTTTTTGAAATTGAAATTTTCTCTGATGTGAAAAAATTTTCACATTTAAATAAATCTTTCATTTGGTTGAGAAATGGCCAGTTTTTTAATATATAAATGAGATGCTTGATTAAACTTAGTAAAAAAATTAAGTGAAGCCAAAAAGGAAGCACAATTTCATAACGTAAATAGCACTTTGCAGAATCTCCATATATAAAAGGCTAAGTGACCATCTGACTGTCCGGTACCTATGACACACTGACCCCTAGGGGGCAGGCGCTCAATGCAGGAGCTGCCGAGCTGCGGCAACTTGGCAGCGGTGGTTCTCGGGTGGAACCAGAGAGGAGGGAGCCTGATATTAAAATACTAGAGGCTCGGTGCACGAAATTCGTGCACAGGGGTGTGTGTCCCCCAGCCCAGCCTGCACCCTCTCCAATCTGGGACCCCTCGAGGGATGTCCGGCTGCCCGTTTAGGCCCGATCCCGGTAGGATCGGGCCTAAACGGGCAGCCGGACATCCCTCTCACAATCCAGGACTGCTGGCTCCCAACTGCTCGGCTGCCTGCCTTCCTGATTGCCCCTAACCGTTTCTGCCTTCCAGCCTGATCACCCCTAACCACTCCCCTGCCAGCCTGATTGATGCCTAACTGCTCCCCTGCCAGCTTGATTGCCCCTAACTGCCCTCCCCTGCAGGCCTGTTCACCCCTAACTGCCCTCCCCTGCAGGCCTGTTCCCCCCCAACTGCTCTCCCCCGCAGGCCTGGGTCCCCCCCAACTGCCCTCCCCTGCAGGCTTGGTCGCCCCCAACTGCCTTCCCTTGAAGGCCTGGTCCCTCTCAACTGCTCTCCCCTGCTGGCCATCTTGCGGCGGCCATCTTGTGTCCACACGGGGGCAGCCATCTTTGACCATATGGGGGCAGCCATCTTGTGTGTTGGAGTGATGGTCAATTTGCATATTACTCTTTTATTAGGTAGTATTTTTTCTAATTAATTTCCTTTCAGTGTGCATGAATCCATGCACTGGGCCACTAGTGTAGAAATAAGTCTAACATTTGTTTAAAAATATTACATTTCATATGGAATGATGACTGACTAGAAGCACATGTTGCTGTAAAAATCATAGTCCTATATAGCAATTATGTTATTTTGATTTGATGGGTACTTCTGTAGGGTTTTGTATCATTTGTCAGGTAGTTAATATTTATATAAGGTTGGTGATCCACTGTTATGAAAAATGTGAAGTGAATAACAATGTTTTTTTCCAGTTTTTTTTTTTTTTTAAAACAGAACAGCATACTTAGAAAATACTTAGTATTGCCCTAGATGGTACTGGTTCAGTGGATAGAGCATTGGCCTACGGACTGAAAGGTCCGGGGTTCGATTCCGGTCAAGCACATATGCCTGGGTTGTGGGTTCCATCCCCAGTAGGGGGTGTGGAGGAGGCAGCCGATCAATGATTCTCTCTCATCACTGATGTTTCTATCTCTCTCTCCCTCTCCCTTCCTTTCTGAAATCAATAAAAATATATTTAAAAAAATGCTTAGTACTTAGACTCTCCTTTAGTTTTCTATGATAGTTATTTAAATAGAAGTAGGTGTAAAACTATTACAGTTTTAAACACGATTGCAATTATTCCCTCCTGACTTTCCTGACTTATCTTTTAGTAAATTTAAGTAAAAAGAGAGATACTGGCTTTTATGGCTGTCTTCTTTTAAAGAACCATGTTGTATTAACTTGACAATTTCTTACCAGTCTATTCTCACAGTGTACATATCTCAATGTGTTATGTAACAAACATAAACATTTGGTTGAGACTATAGTAAAATATGCTATTAAACCTTAGGTGTAAATATTTATTTATTAAATATTTTTTTATTGATTTCAGAGAAGGGAGAGAGAAACATCAATTGGCTGCCTCCTGCACGCCCCCGACTGTGGATTGAGCCCTCAACTTGGGCATGTGCACTGACTGTGACCTCCTGATTCATAAGTCACGCTCAACTACTGAGCAAGGCCTGCTGAGCTTACTTGTAATTATTTAATATTTGGTCATTAAAATTAGAGCCTAGGCTAAGGCTTTTCTTTTCAGAATGGCAATTTTAAATGTTCATACCTGACTACTCAAAAGGTATTTTATTTAACTTAGTTCTTTAAAGTATTAAATATTGTTTTATAACATTCTTGGAGATACTTTGGCCATCAAGTTTCTGTTGGCCTATAAATATGCATTTGCTCTAAGTTACTCCCCTGTTTTCAAGTCATCTACCTTGAAGTCAAATTCTTAATTAACCAACTCTAGTTGAGGTAGAATGACTTCTAACTGAAGCTTTTTTTGTGATTTTAATCCTATGTCTCTTTACTGGTGCAAGCTACTATAGGCCCCACTCGGGCCCCTCTTTCTAGGACTGTAGGTATTTCTTTGGAATTAACCCCAATTTCTTTCTGCATCTAATTTCTAACATTTTAGATATCATGCTTTGGGGCCAATATTAATTTCTTAATCAAGCTCATACAACTTTCAGAGTATTTTATTACGTATTTATCAGATTATGTTATGTGAAATAAGCCAATCAGAGAAAGACAAATACCATAAGATCTCACTTAAATGTGGAATTTAATGAACAAAATAAACTGAGGGACAAAATAGAAACAGGCATGGATACATGGGATGGGCTGACAGTTGTCAGAGGGGAGAAGGGAGAGGGGAAGGAGAACAGGATACAAGAAGGTGAGGGGATTAGCCAAAGAACATATATGCATAACCCACAGACACAGACAAGAGTGAGATGATGGCAGCAAAGGGGAGGAAATGGGGACATCTGTAATAGTATCAACAATAAAAATAAAGAAAAAGAAGAAAAACAGTAATCAAACTATTACAACTTTCAGAGTATTTTAAAGAAAATATAAGCAATAAAAATTGTTGTGCTCTTCCAAAAGTTAGGAGGTTAATTAAAACCAAGTGTTCAATTTATCCACACTGTTAGTTACTCAAATTTCAGTGTTCCTTACGGATTAGTTGTTTTCAACCAGCACAAGGCTGATTTCCATAAGCAGTGAGCTGCTACTATTTTTCTGTACAAATATGAGATGAATGTCTGCATGACTGACTGAAAAATAGATCAAAGAACTTAAATTTCACATTTATAATTTAGAGAAGAACCATCCAAAAACATTAAAATAATGCTGACATATTAATGGATACTGTGTTACTCAAATAACAAACCGGGAACTCATTTAACGTGAAACCAAAGTGATCAAAGTAAGTTTCTTAATAACCCAAAGTAATTTTGGAAACGAGTTCTTCTGTGACCTTAGGTGTCATAAAATAAATCTTTGGAAAGATACAAAGAAACCCAGAAATACGTTTAAATTCAAACCAACGAAAGTCTGCCAAAATGCAGAAATGCCAACAAATTTAATGGCCAGAAAGCTGAATTTCCAAGTTGATTTTAGTATTTCAACTCCGTGGTGACTCAAAGATTGATCTTCCCGCCTTTTTTTTGGGCAGAGGTTGCCAAGATAGGGGCCCCCTGCCAGCACGTCTGCCTTGTGCGAGCCTGTGTGCTTGTGCCCATGTTTCTTGCCTGCTCTGGAAACTAACCACCAGCCTCTCGAGCAGCTTCGGAAGGGTATCCTAGGTTTGGGAGAGGCTGGAGGCAGGTGGCAGAGGAAGAAGCACAGATGGAACAGCATTATCCCTAACCCCCATGCTTGGCCCTGGGAAGCGTTGGGGTGTAGGTCCCGCGGCGATGGGCCAGCAGGCGGGGAGCAGCGCTCCGGGGACAGTAAGCTTGGGGGCCGGGCTAGGGGCTTACCTTGCCTGGGACTCCGCGGTGGTCTGTGCTGCCTTGCCAGAAACGCCGGCTGTAGCCTGTGATGCGTCCGACCAGCTTGTCCTGATAGGGGAAGTCCACCTTCCAGATCAGGGACCCGTAACCAAAAACCCACATTTTTCCGCTAGCACCTCGACCGCGACTGTGGAGGCAGAACGGGTCTGGATTGCGGCTTGCCTGACGCGTTACCGGCTACGCTTGGCGCAGGCGCTGATAGCCGCAATCCCTGGTTGGTGGCGCAAAGCATACTGGGACTTGAAGTTCGAGGTGCGTTTTCTGGCTCTATTTCGGTCAACGTTATTTTATTTCCTTGCTTAGGGTAGCAAGAAGCGTGAACCTTCTGTATGCTAAACAAAGATTCTCCTGCAGCCTCTGGTAATCAACTTGACCTTCCTCTGGTGCGCGTGTGCCGAGGACTGCAATACCCACAATCCTTTCTGGGATGTGTGCCTCTGATGTTGGAACTGTCTACTGTTTTCGAACGGGGCTGGGTAAGGAGAATGGAAAGGGCAGGAGTCCTGGCCGGTGTGGTTTAGATACCCAGAAGAGATAGATGTGTATGGCAGTTGGCATGTAGAAAGACATTTTGTTCTACTTTGCAAAAGGGATTTCTCCCCATTTAACAGCAGCCAGAAGAGTGCAAACTGGGAATGTAATCCATATTTGACTTTACACTTTTAAAAATTACCTGTCTTTTTACCTTTCAAATAGAAGCAGGAAATTTATCACAGAATTTTTATGTTTGTGAAAGAGCTATTATTAATGCAATGAAGTTTGCTTATGTATTTAAATTTTATGCGAAAACGACCTTATTTGTCTTTAGTATTCTCAGCAGCTCAGAAAGCGTAGGCAAAGGTTCTCAGCTCAGATACAGACTTTGGAAGCTATCTGGGGAACCTCCTGAAACTGTATACAAAATTTGGGGTCTACGGGTATTTTTATGAGGAGAAACTTTATATCTTTCATGAGTTTTTCCAACAGGTCAAGGATCCTAAAAAGTGTTACGATCTGCTGGTGAGAGCTACTGTTTGTAAATACTGTTTAGGAAGCTCACTTGGACTATCACAGCTGTGTTTTAGTATGTGAAAACAAAAGCCTTACCAAATGATTGTTCTTTGTTGAGGATTTCTATTTCATTGTCTTTAGCTTTATTAAAAATGCTAAACACCCAGGTTCAAAGAGTTATTTCTGCTCTTAAGAAATCAGCAAGAAACTGCTACAAAGAAAAGCTGAGTTTAAGAATAACCAAGTCTTTTTATATTTTCTCCAAGTAGTAGTTTCACATTGCCTGGGATGGTTAGTTCCCCTCCACCCTCCAATATTTTTGAAAAATTTCAAACATACAGAAAAGTTGGAAGGGAAAAAAAAAAGAGTACAATAACCATTCATATTTCCTCTGTGTGAATCCATTTTGCTACAGATGTTTTATTTCTTTTTTCCTGTATACACTTTTTAATCTGAAACATTTAGGGTAAGTTATACTAGTATGTGTTATGATTTTTCACTGCTAAATACTTATAAGAATAAAGACATTCTCCTAATAACAGCATCATCCATTATTACATCTAAGAACATTAACAATAATAATCATCAAATAATCAAATATCCATTCCATGTTCAAATTTCCTTAATTATCTCTAATTGCTTTTGTAGCTATTTTTTCCACCAAGCAGGATCCAGAGGTTTATACATCACATGTGATTTTTTTCTGTATTCTCTTTTAGCCTAGAACATAAGAAGGTTTGTATAAAAGGAGATCATAAAGAGTTTATTCATGTTAACTAATTGGTATAAGGGTTGAAGGGAATGATCCTGTATTATATAGTACATTACTTTTGACTGTCCTTCCCATTAGAATCTCAAAGATATTTTTTTCAAATTATTGCCTATAATCTGGATCCATTAATGTCCTAAATATGAGAAAAGTCAGTAAAATTTGGAAAAAGATGCATACCTTCTTTACTCAAATTCTGTTTTTATTGTCTTTGAAGCAGTGTTCTTTTTTTAAAAAAATTATCTTTACTATTGAAAGTATTATAGATGTCCCTCCCCCCTTTTTTCCCATTGACCCCCTCACCTCTTACCCACCCTTCCCAGGCCCTCACCACATCATTATTTGTATCCATGGGCTATGCATATAAGTTCCCTGGTTAATTTTTCCCCACCTCTCCCACCCCCACCTTTCCTCTGAGATTAAAAAAATATATATGTTTTTATTGATTTCAGAGAGAAGAAGGGAGGAGAGAGATAGAAACGTCAATGATGAAAGAGAATCATTGATCGGCTGCCTCCTACATGCCCCCTAATGGGGATGGAGCCTACAACCTGGGCATGTATGTGCCCTGACTGCAATGGAACTGTGACTTCCTGGTTCATGGGTTGACATTCAACCACTGAGCTACACTGGCTTGGCTGGAGTAGTGTTCTTGCTTGTGTTTGTATGTAGTTTTCCAAAATGGAAATTAAAAAAAATTATTTATTGTTGAAAATATTACATATGTCCCCTTTTCCCCCCATTGACTTCCTCCAGACTACCCTGCCCCCCACCCCAGGCCTGCACCACCCCCTCTCTGTGTTCATGGGTCGTACTATATGCATACAAGGTCTTGGTTGATTACTTCCCACCCTCCCCCACTTTCCCTCCATGATTCCCCACTCTGTTTCATGCTTCCATGTCTCTGGATCCACTTCGTTCATCAGTTTATTTTATTCATTAGATTCCACATATGAGTGAGATCATGTGATACTTGTCTTTCTCTGACTGGCTTATTTCGCTTAGCATGATACCTTTCAGGTCCCTCCATGCTGTCTCAAAGGGTAAAAGATTCTTCTTTTATACTGCTGCATAGTATTCCATGGTGTAAATGTATCACAACTTTTTTATTCACTCATCTACTGTTGGACGCTTGGTCTGTTTCCATATCTTAGCCATTCTAAATGGTGCTGCTATGAACATAGGGGTGCATACATTCTTTCTGATTGGCATTTCTGGTTTCCTAGAAGTGGGATCATTGGGTCAAATGGCAGTTTCATATTTAATTTTTTGAGGAAACTCCTTATTGTTTTCCATAATGGCTGCACCAGTCTGCATTCCCACCAGCAGTTTACTAGGGTTCCCTTTTTTCTACATTCTTGCCAGCACTTGTCATTTGTTGATTTGTTGATGGTAGCCATTCTGATAGGTGTGAGGTGATACCTCATTGTCATTTTAATTTGCATCTCTCTGATGATCAGTGACTTTGAGCATTTTTTCATATGTCTCTTGGCCATCTGTATGCCCACTTTGGAGAAGTGTCTATTTAGTTCCTTTGCCCATTTTTTTTTTTTTTTTGATCCTCACCCAAGGATATGTTTTCATTGAGTTTTAGAGAGAGTGGAAGGGAGGGAAGAGAGAGTGGGTGGAGAGAGAGAGAGAAAGAGAGAGAGATAGAGAGATTGACATTGATTGGTTGCCTCTCACACACACCCTGACCAGGACCAGGGATCGAGCCTGCAACCGAGGTACATACCCTTGACCAGAATTGAACCCGGGACCCTTCAGTCCGAGGACCAACACTCTTATCCACTGAGCCAAATGGGCTAGGACCTTTGCCCGTTTTTTATTGGATTGTTTGTCTTCCTTCTGTTAAGTTGTATGAGTTCCTTATATATTTTAGATATTAACTCTTTGTCAGATGTATCATCGCCAAATATGTACTCCCATACAGTGCGCTCTCTTTTTGTTTTGTTGATGGTTTCTTTTGCTGTGCAGAAACTTTTTATTTTGATGTAATCCTATTTGCCTCCTTAGTTTCCTTTGCCCTAGGACAGTGGTAGGCAAACTCATTAGTCAACAGAGCCAAACATCAACAGTACAACGATTGAAATTTCTTTTGAGAGCCAAATTTTTTAAACTTCTTCTAACGCCACTTCTTCAAAATAGACTTGCCCAGGCCATGGTATTTTGTGGAAGAGCCACACTCAAGGGGCCAAAGAGCCACATGTGGCTCGCGAGCCGCAGTTTGCCAACCACAGCCCTAGGAGATGAATCCATAAACATATTGCTATGAGAGACCTACATCAAAATGTTTTTTCTTCCATTAGATGAATATACTTATCAATTGCCCTAAAATGTGTGTGTGTGTGTGTAACTTGGATGTAATGACCTTGGCTAGAAATTAACATAGTTAAAAAAAGTATAGCTTAGTATTCAAAAGTCTCCACAGTTTGGCTTCAGTTACTTCTATAACTTCATTTTTCTACTGTTCCTTGTTTACCTAATCCTTCTTACAAAGTGCAATAATTGTTTCTCTTATTTACTGTCCTTTACTCAACCTCGATTGTTCATTTCTGTAAGTTTTGTTATGTCTTTGCTTCTGCCTGTTGTCAAATCCTCCCCATCTTTCTTTTAAGGCCCAGCTTATATCCCTCACCAAGTTGTAATAGTTCTCCCTTCTTTGACTACTATGCCTCTTTATCTGTACTTCTCTTGTGGCACTTTCTGCTTTTTATTTAGAATCACATGTATTTATCATTTCTATGTAACTGTACATAATTTGAGGTAGAATCTGTGTCTGTATCATCTTCATATCCTCCACATTGTTAATCATCTAGTTGGTGCTCAGTGAATAACTGTTAACTGAATAATTAAATATTCTGTAATAAATATCTTCACTTTCCTTGTAATGGGCCAGTTGACCTGATCAAATTCATCCATAGCTAACCTTAGCTATTTGGCTCATAGTAGAATCAACTTGTGCAGTTACAGCTTTATATTTAACCCTTTGCACTCGCTTGCTTTTTTCTCGAGCTGCTACCGATGCTAACCTCACACTCGACATCCGAGTGCAAAAGGTTAAACTAGAGGCCCGGTGCACAAAAATGCACAGGTAGGGTCCCTAGGCCTGGCTGGCAATCAGGGCCAATCTGTGGGGCAACTGGTGGGGCAATCAGGGGGCCCCTGCTGGCCTGTGCCTTGGACGGCCTGGCGCCGCCCGCTTGCTGGCCCCGCTCCCCGCCCCCACCACCGCCACCGGTCGCTTCCCTCTGCAGGGCGACCAGTGGGGTGATAGGGGGGCCTCCGCTGGCACCCGTCTTGGCTGGCCTGGGGCCTGTGGGCTGGGGGCAGCTCCTTTATTGAGCGTCTGCCCCCTGGTGGTCAGTGCACATCATAGTGACCGGTTGTTCAGCTGTTCGGTTGATTTGCATATTAGGCTTTTATTATATAGGATATGACCATGTATAACTTTAGATTTAATATCAGAAACACTGTGTGGTTTCTTTTAACCTCTTCCCTCAAAACTTTCTTTTCTGGATAAATTATTTATAATGTGGTTCTAGAAAGTTTTTCACCTGTATCAGACTAGAAATGTTGATGGTATTTCCTGAATTATCCCCCAATATCATTAGAAAAACTAAGAGGAAAGATGGGGTCAGAATGTTACTGAGAGGGAGTATCGCTTGGGAGATATTCCCTTGAGAATTCTGAATCTTAGCCCAACCCACCTCATAGGGTGACTAACAAGAAATTGTCTTTGTGAGTTATATATTGAGAACTATATTGGGCATTGACTTAAAATGAACTTTGAAAGGAGATGATGAGGAAAAGGGCAATAATGCTGTGATGAAATTTCTGGGCTGGTGTAGGAAAGGTGAACTCATCTTTTTTTGATGCTTTTAATGCGTCTTAATATATTCAGTTATAGTGGCACTGTTTTATTAAAGAAAGAGAACCTGAGTGTTTAGCCCCTTCTGCAAAGGACCACCTGTGGCAGGAAAAGTAGATTTACCTACTTATCCTTGTTCTTTTCAATGTCCTTTACTTCTTTTCTAACCTTTTTGGGTTTAGCTTTTAGCTGTAGAGGACTCTAAATTAACTAGAGGCCCGGTGCATGAAATCCATGCACAGGCAGTGTCCCTAGGCCTGGCCGGTTATCAGGTTCCCCGCCTCCAGGCCTCCCTGCCTCCTCCTTTTCTCACTCCCTCAACACCCTGGCTGCTGCCACCGCTGCAACTGCAGGTCACCTGCCATGTTCCGCTCCGCCCCCTGGTGGTCAGTGCATGTCATAGCAAGTGCTATGCATTTTGATCGAACTCCCGGTCTCCTGGTCAAACTCCCGAGGGGACAATTTGCATATTAACCTTTTATTATATAGGATTCCTGAGGCTGAGCATTGCTAGTCACTAAATTGCCATCTTCTGTATGCATTTGGGATTAACTGGAGGTATTTAGCTCTCTCTCATCAACAGAGTTCTAGTGAGTACTTTTTTTTTTTAATATATATATATATTTTATTGATTTTTTTACAGAGAGGAAGAGAGAGGGATAGAGAGTTAGAAACATCGACGAGAGAGAAACATCGATCATCTGCCTCCTGCACACCCCCCACTGGGGATGTGCCCGCAACCAAGGTACATGCCCTTGACTGGAATCGAACCCAGGACCCTTGAGTCCGCAGGCCGACGCTCTATCCACTGAGCCAAACCGGTTTCGGCTAGTGAGTACTTTTTAATGGGGGTATGAGTAGGTGCAGAAGCCTGCAGGAAGGAGCTGCTCAGGCAACATTTCCAGAGAAGGAATGATAGAACACTTACAATTCCCTTGCTATTTTTAATAAAAATATTCCAAGGAATCTCAATTCATCAGAGAGACTTCCTGGGTTAGACTAGCAGAGGCTCTGGCTTGACAGGTCTCTTTCTCCATCTCAGACTCTTCCTCAGCCCTCATGTGAGGGATGTTAGACCGGTCCACTTCGATCTGCTAATCTCAAGGAGTTCAGTGTTTTATTGACGCTAGTATTTTCTTCCTGCCTTGTTTTGTAGACTGGTCAAAAGAATGGATTTTTCAGAGGCTTACTCTGACACATGCTCTACGGTTGGACTTGCTGCCAGGGAAGGCAATGTTCAAGTCTTAAGAAAACTGCTCAAAAAAGGACGGAGCGTTGATGTTGCTGATAATAGGGGATGGATGCCAATTCATGAAGCAGCTTATCACAACTCTATAGAATGTTTACGGATGTTAATTAATGCAGGTAAGGTAAATTCAAGGTGAGGGAAGGTGGGCCTGCAAGCTGGATTAATAAACCAATGGTAATACATGGCTTATTTGTTTCCCTTTCTATAACCATAAAATAACTGCCTGTGCATTGTTAAGGATGATAAGATTGCCTGCCGTGGGTTGTAAATGTTGTCCTTTATTTGGTAGTGCCTGTGCCTGGCCCATTTTTTATTGTCTGAGCACAAATGCTATGTTGAAGCATTTGGTAGTTCTGGTCATAGTTTTTCTTCTTTTTCCAAACAAAAGGAGCAGTGTTACTGTTATTGATGGTGTTAGTATTTTGCTTGAATTAGTCTTTCTTTTTTATACTTTACAGTTTCCTTAATTTTGGGAATCTTTCCAATTACTTTGACTTTGTATTTGCTGAGGACACCGAGAACAGGATGGACAAGGTCCTTGCCTTTATGGTGCTTATATTCCTGTAAGGAAAACAGATAATAAAGACCTAAACAGTTAACCAAGATAATAGCAAAAGGTAAAAGTATTGTAAAACAGTCATAGGACAGAGAGCAATCCTGTGCTACTGCACATCTCTTCCAAGTCTGTATTAGTTGACTTCATGTTTGTAACTGAAAATCAGCTATGTGGGAGTTTTTACACCACAGAAATCAGCCTGTGCTACAAACAGTGCTATAACCAGTGCTTTTCCCCTCCCTGAGGCAGTTACACATTTGCTAGCACACTACTGAGTGAAGGGCTCAGTAAACGAGCCTTAGTGGAAAATTTTGACACTCAGGAGACAGGAAAATTCTGACACTCATGAAGGCATGAATTTGAATATTTTTCTCTTGTCAAAAAGCCCATTCCCTGATATATTGTCATCTCTCCCCACATCAGGCAGTGCTAAGGAGCAGCCAGAAGCCGGGCTGACGGCTGGTGAGTGCAGTGGTGGTGGTGGGAGCCTCTCCCGCCTCTGAGGCAGTCGGACATCCCCCGAGGGCTCCTGGACTGCGAGAGGGCACAGGCTGGGCTGAGGGATCCCCCGAGTACACGAATTTCGTGCACCGGGCCTCTACTATAGGATAATTCTCTTGTCCCCTGTAAAAAGTGTCTTATATAATTTCTACTTCCTTGAACTTTATCTAATATTAGTAAACTGGCAGAGATTCCTAAAATGTACCTTTTATTGGTTCACTATAGTATGAAGGTGTTCGGGCTTACACAAAAAGAATGGAAGAGTCTGAAATGATTAGAAAGGCTTTGCTTTACTGTCTTTAATTTAGATCCAGAAACTAGTCCAAGAATCTTGGTCTTCTCATTCAAGTTGGAGAAGAACATTCAAATGTGGTATGGATTACTTAGAAATTTAATATGCATATGTATGCATTTTTCACTTTGCTTTGTTTAAAGTGTTAGTACAAATAACAAATTTCCTTGTCTTTATTTTTCTTTGTTGGAAGTTCGGTGTCATAGGTAATGAGATTTCAAGAAGCTTATTATCTTGGAGGGCAGTAAAGCTCTTCAGCTGTAATTCATCATGCCATTCAGTATTAAACCATTTGCTGACTGAAGGTCACTTAAAGTTTTATAATTAGTTATAGCATATCACTAACAAATATTTTCATTTGGCAAATATATGATCTAACTAGGGGCCTGGTGCATGAAATTCGTGCACTGGGGGTGGGGCCCTCAGCCCAGCCTGCCCCCTCTCATACTGGGAGCCCTCAGGTGATGTCCTACTGATGTCCATGGGGAGCGGGCCTAAGCCGCAGTCTGGCCTCCCTTTGTGGGAGGCGACAAGGCTGATCAGGGGAAGGCACCAGCCCCATCACCCCGCTGCTGCAGCCACTGCCAGTCACCGCAGCCACCAAGGTGTTTTCATCAACACGTACTCCAGTCCCTTCACCATGAAAAAATGACAACTTTATTTAGGCATTGTCAAGATGTGTCTTTCATAGGATATGACATTTCTTTCTTTATATATTTTTTATCCTCACCTGAGGATATGTTTCCATTGATTTTTAGAGAATGTGGAAGAGAAAGACAGAGAGAAACATCCAAGTGAGAGGAACACTTTGATTGGTTGCCTCCTGCATGAGCCCTGACCTGGGCCCCAGCCAGGGAGGAGCCTGCAACCTAGGTACATGTCCTTGATCAGAATTGAACCCTGACCCTGCCGTTGGCAAACCTAGGCATTATCCACTGAGCCAAACCAGCTAGGGCAGGATATGACATTTCTTAGCCCTCCAGCACTGGACCTTTGTTTTTTTCTCCAGGAGTGTGGTAGAAAAACCCTAGATCACCTTTTTGGATTCTTACACCCAAGTTACTAACAATATTACCAGTGGCATTCAGGGAGCTTAGCCAATGAGTGGTCAGAAAAGGTGTTTTCTCTGTAGTTCACACTGATTGCCAATTGCCTCTGATCGCCGGCTCCGCCCCTGCCAAGGCCTAAAGCCTCGGGGCCTGGGCAGGGCCCCCCCAGCTTCATCCCTGCTCAGGACCAAGGCCTCTGGCCGAGGCTTGGGGCCTGGACAGGGGCCCCCCAGCTCCCTCCGATCGCAGACTCCACCCCTGCCCAGATCCCTCCAATCGCCGGCTCTGCCCCTGCCAAGGCCTAAAGCCTCGCGGCCTGGGCAGGGACCCCCCAGCTCCCTCTGATCGCCGGCTCCGCCCCCCAGCTCCCTCCCATCCCTGGCTCCGCACCTGACCAGGAACCCCCTGGCTCAGGCCCTTCCCAGGTTGCTCAGGACCCACGCAGGGCCTACCTCAGAGCAACCTGGGTGCCTAGAATGTTCCCGGAACCCAGGCTGCTGGGCGCCTATGTATGCAAATTAACTGCCATCTTTGTTGGGTTAATTTGCATACTCTGATTGGCTGTGGGCATAGCAGAGGTATGGTCAATTTACATGTTTGTCTATTATAAGGTATGAGTCTTAGTATATTTTATTAGTTAATGTTAAGAAAATATGCTTTCATATTGACCATGATAACAGATACTAACAATCCTTAGATAAACAAAGCAGCGTAGCATAGTGGTTAAGAGTTGTGTTCAGATGGACCTGGGTTTTCCTGACTCCTCCATTTTATTGGTGTGACCTTGGACAGGTTTTTAAATCTCTGAGTGGTTCAGATTCTTCACCTGTAAAATAGAAATACTCCATCATTTCAGCTCAGGCCAGAAACTAAGTCCTTCCTTTTTCTTATACCTCTCCCAGTCAGTCAACAAATCTGTGTGTGTGTGTGTGTGTGTTGTGTATGTATATATCTGAATGCATACAGACAGTCACACCATTTCTAACCACTGCCATAACCATTAATACCTTGATCACATCATTTCTTGCCTGGATTGCTGCACTGGCACCCTAACAAATCTGTTTCAGCCCGTGCTGCTTCCCCATCGTACCACAGTCTAATCTTAGCATTATCGCAGGGTTCCTTTTATAGTATGTCAGACCATATCTCTCTTCTCAAAGCTGTGCAATAGTTCCCCATTTCATTCTGAGTAAAAGCAGTGAAGTTTCATAGTGTAGATGTGTAATATTTAATCATTCTACTAATGGACATTTTGTTTGTTTTCTAAAAGTTTGCTATTGTAAGTGATGCTTCATGTATCTATCATCTGTATCTGTCTGTCTGTCTATCTATCTATCTATCTATCTATCTATCTATCTATCTATCTATCTACCATCTATCTTTGTGCACATGGGTGAGCATTTCTGTATGATGGAGTTTAGAAGTGAAATTACTAGTGCAAGAAGTGTTCAAAGTTAAAATGTTGATAAATATTACTAAATTACCTGCAATATTAATCAAAACCTAAGTTTAAACTAGTTTACACAAAAGAGGGGCATGCAGTAGAGTAGCTCATGTAAATGTTAAGTCTGAGTGGTAGGTCTGGGCAGGCATTGCTGGATGCTAGTACTCAAAATGATGTCTTTAGGACTCCGGGTCTCCCTTTCTCTCACCCCTGCTTTTCTCTGTGTTGATTGTATTTTCAAGCAGGCTTTCTCTTTGGAAGTTTAGGCATACCTCTTATTTAAAGAGATTTTTATATATTCTGGATATTCTTTGCTGTTATATGTGTTGCAGGTATTTTACTTTTCTCCTAGATTTTAATTGTTAAATTGTGTTTAATTTCTTTGTAATGCATTCAAATCTCTTCCTTTTTACTCACTTTTCCCCTTAATCTTGAATACGTGATGAAGTCTCTTAAACAGTGTCTGAGAATTTTGCACATGAAATTCCTTGTGGAAATTGTTTTATATCTAACATTTTCTAAATAAAACAATGAAATTAAGTACATTGTGCAAAGTGCTTGACTACAAATCTATCTGAAATTGACATTTATCATCCTTTGTGATTGGCACATATTAAATGTATTTGGCTTCATTAAATTGTGTTTCTTCTCAAAGCTGTGCAATAGTTCCCCATTTCATTCTGAGTAAAAGCAGTGAAGTTTCATAGTGTAGATGTGTAATATTTAATCATTCTACTAATGGACATTTTGTTTGTTTTCTAAAAGTTTGCTATTGTAAGTGATGCTTCATGTATCTATCATCTGTGTCTGTCTGTCTGTCTATCTATCTATCTATCTATCTATCTATCTATCTATCTATCTATCTATCTACCATCTATCTTTGTGCACATGGGTGAGCATTTCTGTATGATGGAGTTTAGAAGTGAAATTACTAGTGCAAGAAGTGTTCAAAGTTAAAATGTTGATAAATATTACTAAATTACCTGCAATATTAATCAAAACCTAAGTTTAAACTAGTTTACACAAAAGAGGGGCATGCAGTAGAGTAGCTCATGTAAATGTTAAGTCTGAGTGGTAGGTCTGGGCAGGCATTGCTGGATGCTAGTACTCAAAATGATGTCTTTAGGACTCCGGGTCTCCCTTTCTCTCACCCCTGCTTTTCTCTGTGTTGATTGTATTTTCAAGCAGGCTTTCTCTTTGGAAGTTTAGGCATACCTCTTATTTAAAGAGATTTTTATATATTCTGGATATTCTTTGCTGTTATATGTGTTGCAGGTATTTTACTTTTCTCCTAGATTTTAATTGTTAAATTGTGTTTAATTTCTTTGTAATGCATTCAAATCTCTTCCTTTTTACTCACTTTTCCCCTTAATCTTGAATACGTGATGAAGTCTCTTAAACAGTGTCTGAGAATTTTGCACATGAAATTCCTTGTGGAAATTGTTTTATATCTAACATTTTCTAAATAAAACAATGAAATTAAGTACATTGTGCAAAGTGCTTGACTACAAATCTATCTGAAATTGACATTTATCATCCTTTGTGATTGGCACATATTAAATGTATTTGGCTTCATTAAATTGTGTTTCACTTGTCGAGATAAGGTTCTGATCTTAATATTTTACCCCTGTTAATCTCTACCTAAATATTTAACCTCTACTTAAAACCATGTGGTTTTGCTTTCCCTCTTAAGGGTTTGCAGATAACAAAATGAAAATCTACCACCTACCATTTAAACAAGTAAGCAAGTTTGTTATTTATAAGTAAAAGGACACTTTGGGTCAGGAAACAGAGTTGTGAATACCTTGTCATTTTGGCACAGGTGTCAGTGGCTGGCATTGATCCCGCTGACATGGCCCCAGTCCTCAAAGTGCAGCCAAAAAAGAACTCACGTGTTGTCATAAAAGAACTTAAGTGCCCTTTGGGTTTGTCCTTTAGGAAATATTAATGCCCTTACCATTTAAAATTTCAGTAAGGAGAATAGAAGCAGAAACTGCTTTGCCTTTCAGTGAGAAGGAAATAGAGTTATGACTCATTTTTCCCAAGAATCCCTCTTGTAGGGAAAGGAAGAGAGTGAGAGGGTGGTGGTTGATGGTTCAGTACCAGATAGATAAGGTCTCTTTGGTCCCCACATATCAATTAAGGAGGGCAGTTGGTCATTGGAACCTTCAAAACCAGTTTATATTTGGTCCTGAAAATGTTCTTAAAATGGTATTTTGGAGACTTTTCCAAATTTGTAACAACTGGGATAGTACATAAATACTGAAATTCTATTGAAGTTCTTTCAGGGTTGGACAAGCTATTTTACCCTTGCTTGGTTCTTAAGGACCATGCTCAGAGAGTTCAAGTAATTTACCCAAAGGGAAATCCAAATTATAATGGGCAGCGTCAGAAATGCAGCCAGGTCTTCCAACTCCAAATCTATTGCCTTTGCTAAATCATGTTACTTTCCTGGTCCAGTGGTTTCAGAGTTAGCTAAATAGCTATATATATATATATATATATATATATATATATATATATATATATACACACACACACACACACACACACACACACACACACACACACTCTGGAGGCTTGATGCACGAAGATTCATGCAAGAATGGGCCTTCCTTCCCCTGGCTGCTGGCACCGCCTTCACTCTGGCCGGAGCTGCCTTTCCGTTCCAGCCCAGAGCCACCTTTCCGTCTTCCCACGCTGCCCAGAGGCCTGGAGCGGCCTGGGGTGGTGCGGAAGGCCTGCGTAGTCACCATGGCGACGACGCGAGCGTCCCGCCCCACCCCTGGCCGCTCAGCGCCCGTGTATGCAAATTAACCTGTCATCTTTGTTGGGTTAATTTGCATACTCACTCCTGATTGGCTGGCGGGCATTGTGAAGTTACGGTCAATTAGCATGTTACTCTTTTATTAGGTAGGGGTGTGTGTGTGTGTGTGTATGTATTTCTTTTTGTATAGGTAAAATATTTTAATATCTCAATTTAGTAGTGGTAAACTGCCTTTACTGTTTCTCATCCCAAGTGAGAAGTGCCTTATCTTTACTCCATAGATAACTATACAGGAGGTTTTGTTTCTCTTTCCTAAGATGTGTGTGTGTGCACATCACTAAAGTTGGTCCTCACTGAGGTGGGAATTAAATACCCTTCCTTTCGGGGGAGTATTTAAATAAATTATTTGGAAATTTTCTGATATTTGAATATATCTTCTCTTCCATTTATTCAGTCATTTACATATGCATGGACTCACAGATATTTATTTTATATATTGGGTGACAATTCAATATAATGTAATTGAATTTTTTTGCCCATATTGTTTTACCTTGATCATTGAGTGCTCTTTCATACTGGTTCCTGTGTTTGTTTGACAAACCCCATTTTTTGAGCACTTTAAAATTTTCTGGACCTACAAGACACTCCGGGCTCATTTAAAAAATTAAAACAAAAACGATTTTTATTGATTTCAGTGAGGAAAGGAGAGGAAGAGAGAGATAGAAACATCAATGATGAGAGATAATTATTGATTGGCTGCCTCCTGCACGCTCCCCACTGGGGATTGAGCCTGCAACCTGGGCATGTGCCCTGACTGGGAATTGAACTGTGACCTCCTGGTTCATAGGTTGACGCTTAACCACTGAGCCACGCCAGCCGGGTTGGAGTGCATTTTATTTTGGAAATGCAATCTTCATTAACTATTAGACTGTAGTCTTAGGTTAGAAAAGGAGTTTGTTTTTTTGTTTTGCATTCCATTCCCATGACTTACTTATTTTATAACTGAAAGTTTATTCCCCTTGGTCCCCTTCACCTATTTTGCCGATCCCAAATTCCTCTCCCTTCTGGCAACCAGTAATCTTTTCTTTGTATTCATAAGTTTTTTGTTTTGTTTGTTCATTTATTTTGTTTTTAAGATTTCACTTGTAAGTAAAATTGTATGGTGTCTCTGTTATTTCACTTAGCATAATACCCTGAAGGTCCATTCATGTTGTCACAAATGGCAACATTTCATTCTTTTTTATGGCTGCATAGTTTTACATTTTGTGTGTGTGTGTGTGTGTGTGTGTGTGTGTGTGTGTGTGTGTGCGCGCGCGCCCGCTGCAGTGAACATAGGATGCATATATCTTTTTGAATTAAAGGTTTTTTCCCCTCCTTCAGTTAAATGGCCAGAAGTGGAATGTTTTAAATCATCTCAATGTTACTATTTGAATAGCTAGGAAGTAATAGAGATGAGATCATTTCTCTCATGGAAATTTAGAAATAAAAAAATCAAATTTATTAATACTTCAGTAAATCTTGCTTAAACAAATCTTTGGTGTATCCTCTTCAGATTTTGCATTTGTGTTACCTTTCAACTCCTGCCACTCCCTTTTTCTTACCCATCAAAAATTAAAGATGAGAAAATGAGTGAGTGGGCTAAAGTTATGTGTAAAGAATACCAGAGACCTGTTCACACTATGGCCCCTGTAAAATATGTTTTGACTTTTTTAGAAGCGTTTTAAACTATGAGCCCTCCTGTCTATAATTGTTTTAATATTTCTTGGAGTCTTTTTGCTTTTTAATTCCAAGAAATAGAATTGATATCTTCTAGTTGATGGTTTTTTATTCTTTCATAGATTCATCTGAAGACTACATTAGGAGAAAGACTTTTGAGGGCTTCTCTGCATTACATTTTGCTGCACATCGAGGACATGGGAAGATCGTACAGATACTTTTAGAAGCTGGGGCAGATCCTAATGCAACTACTTTAGAGGAAACCACGCCACTGTTTTTAGGTGAGATATGCTATTTGTGGTACAGATGCAAGTTTTTATTTTACTTTTTTTTAATTTTTATTTTGCTAAAGAAACTAAGCTTAAGCCCACTGGCATGGCTTGAGTGTTGATCTATGAACCAGGAGGTTTGGGCACATGCCCAGGTTGCAGACTCAATCCTTAGTGTGGAATGTGCAGGAGGCAGCCAGTTGATTCTCTCTCATCATTGATGTTTTTATCTCTCTCTCATTCTCCTGTTCTCTCTGAAATCAATAAAAATATTTTTAAAAAAGAAACTAAGCTTAATTCCTCTTATTCACACAAACTGTATACTTAAAGTATGTTCTTTGGCAAATGTTATACTGCTATACTTTGATTCAGAAATCAAAAAGGTATTTTTAAAGGTTTCCCCCTCATTTTACATCCTTGGGCGATAGCCTCTGGGAATATCTTTAAATGTATATTTAAAGTTGTAAAATCTGTTCTGAATTGTCATCATCATTGTTCTTGATTTTGTTCTGAAGACCAGGCAGAATATTTTATGTTTGCTTTTTTGCTTTTTATTAGCATTAAGATATTAAGAAGATTTTATGGAAGAAATTTCCAGCTAATTTTTTCTTTTTTTAAAAAATATATTTTTATTGATTTCAGAGAGGAAGGGAGAGGGAGAGAGAGATAGAAATATCAATGGGAGACTCATTGATTGGCTGCCTCCTGCATGCTTCGTACTGGGGATGGAGCCGTAACTGGGCATATGCCCTTGACCGGAATTGAACCTGGGATCCTTCAGTATGCAGGCTGATGCTCTATCCACTGAGCCAAACCGGTTAGGGCTCTTTTCTTTTTTTAAAAAAAATATATTTTTATTGATTTTAGAGAGGAAGGGAGAGGGAGAGAGAGATAGAAACATCAATGATGAGAGAGAATCATTGATCGGCTGCCTCCTGCACAGGATTGAGCCCACAACCTGGGCATGTTCCCTGACCGGAATCAAACTGTGACATCCTGGTTCATAAGCCGATGCTCAACCACTGAGTCATGTCTGCTGGGCTCCAGCTAATCTTTTAATGCCAGTTAATTTGTTGCCTATGAATCACTATTCAAACTTCTTCAATTATGGACTATTTTTATTTTTTATTATGGACTATTTTTTAATTCCTTGAGAACAAAAGCCAAATTCTGAAGGGTACACTTTCTTTCTTTTAAAAAAAATATATTTTATCGATTTTTTACAGAGAGGCAGGGAGAGGGATAGAGAGTTAGAAACATCGATGAGCCTGCAACCAAGGTACATGCCTTGACAGGAATTGAACCTGGGACCCTTCAGTCTGCAGGCCAATGCTCTATCCACTGAGCCAAACCAGTCAGGGCTGAAGGGTACACTTTCAATATCTGTCTCTTTTCCCCCTTCCTCCCTTTGATCCTATTTGTGTTTAAGGACATTGTGGCCCATACAGTTTAGTGGAACATGAGAAAATTAAGAGAATAAAGCTTTTGTTTAGAATCAGTGTATTTGGACTAGTTTTAATCCTGGCCCGTGTAATTTGTATGTTTATTTGTTTACTGAATGCTTCAATTTCCTTACTTATGAAATGAGAGTAATAGTACATACCTACTCTTTATTGGGCTGATAATAAAATAAGATGTCTTTGAGAGTAATTTTTTCTTTGTGAACTTAAAAATATAATTCTTAAAAATTTATGTAAACTTTATTATTTTTAGTGTATAGTTCTATGGTTTTGATGTTTGCATAAAATTGTGTAATGGCAACAACAGTCAAGACCCCGAACAATTCCATCATCCCCCCAAATTCTATCATGCTGCCTATTTTTAATCAATCTTTCCTGCCCTCCCGTTACACTTGACAACCACTGATCAGTTTTCCCTGTGGTTTGTTTTTTTTACAGAATGTCATAAATATATATGAAATAGTACATGGAATCTTCTAGACTAATTTCTTTTTCTTAGCATAATGCTTTTGAGATTCACATTGTTGCATATATCACTAATTTATTCCTTTTTATTGCTAAGTAATGTTCAATGATATGAATATGCCACAGTTTACCCACTTACTACATGTTAGACATTTGAATTATTTTCAGTGTTTGATGATTATAAATAAATTGCTACAAACATTTAAATGCAGGTTCTGTCTGAATATAAGTTTTTATTTCTCTTGGATTGATGCTTAGGATTGTTGGGTCATGTGGTCAGTGAATGTTTAACTCTGGAAAAAATTTGGAAGTTTCTTACAAAGTGACTATCATTTTGCAATCACTTTGGTAACGTTTGAGAGTTTCAGTTGCCCCACATTTTCTTCAACACTTGGTATTGACACATTTTTGTTTTTCGTTTTTATATTTTAGCTATTTTAAGAGATTTAATTTAGTGGTATCTCATTATGGTTTTAATTTGCATTTTTCTTGATTGCTAATGATGTTGAGCATTTTTTAATGTGATTATTTGCCCCCCTCCCCATTAGTTTTGTTTAGAAGTTTTGTTTTGCAATGATTTCAAATTTACAGAAATCCTATATAATAAAAGGCTAATAATATGCAAATTGTCCCCTCGACTGGGAGTTTGACCAGGAGTTCGACTAGGGGGTGGGGCCAACTGGCCAACCTCCCATGTCCCCGCCCCCTGGCTGGCCCAGCCTGGTCGGCTCCGATCGGCCGGACCCCACCTGAGCACGAATTTGTGCACCAGACCTCTAGTGTTCAATAACAGTGCTAAGGATTCTTTCACCCAAATTTTGTTTTTGCCACATTCATTTTATCATTTTATTTTGCTCTATACTATTTACCTATATAACTGGAGGCCTGATGCACGAAATTCGTGCAAGGGGCTCAGCCCTCGTAGCCGTCGTGACTTGCCTCGGCCCTTGCAGCCCTGGCTTCGTCAGGAAGGTCGTTCGGCTGTCTGGTCTAATTAGCATATTATGCTTTTATTATTATAGATATTTAACCCTTTGAGATTAAACTGTAGATATAATTCTTCTCTACCCATAAATACTTCAGTGTACACTTCCTAAAAGAAATTCTCTTATGTAATTGCCATGATCAAAATCAGGAAGTTAACATTTTGATACAGTATTATTTAATCTATAGATTTTATTCATTTTTGCCAGTTATTCCACTAAGGTCCTTTATAGCAAAATAAAAATAATAATTATTATTTTTGTTCAGGATCCTATCCATGATCACTTGTTACATTTAGTTGTTTTGTATCTTTAGCCTACTATAAATTTGAACAGTTTTTCAGTCTTTATCTTATACTAGAGGCCCGGTGCACAAATTTGTGCACCAGTGTGATCCCTTGGCCTGGCCTGTGGCATCGGGCCAAAACCAGCTCTCCGACATCCCCTGAGAGGTCCCAGATTGTGAGAGGGAACAGGCCAGGCTGAGGGACCCTACCGGTGCACTATTGTGGCTGGGGAGGGACGCAGGAAGTTGGCCAGCTGGGGAGGGATCGCAGGAGGGCGCCAGGGCATGTCTGGCCTGTCTCGCTCAGTCCCGATCGGCCAGACCCCAGCAGCAAGCTAACCTATCGGTTGGAGCATCTGCCCCTTGGTGATCAGTGCATGTCATAGTGAGTGGTTGAGCTGCCTTAGCATATCATTAGCATATTATGCTTTGATTGGTTGAATGGCTGACCAGTCGACTGGACACTTATCATATTAGGCTTTTATTATATAGGATGATTTAAAATTTTTTCAAGAGTTTGGGCCATTTATTTTGTAGAATGTCTTTCAGTTTGGGTTTTCTGATGTTTTTTCTTGATAAAGTTCAGGTTATGCATTTCTGGCAGGAATACCACAGAAGTGAAATGGTATCTTAGTGCATCTTATCAGGAAAAATATGACCCATAACTGGTAATGTTAATTTAAAAAAGTATTTTGAATATGAAATGTATCATTATGAAGATGGTTTCATAGATGCCTTGATGTTATATGGTTGAATTCTCCACAGGAGAGATTGCTTTTTTATGTAAAGTTTCTTTCTTTTCCACATCCACATTTAGCCCGCTTTGGATATTATGTACAACTACATAATAAGCTTTCACTGAGGCCCAGCTATGTGCAATCTCTATATTAGTTGTCTTCAATGAATGCATACAGCGAAGTGAGCAAAATGAATTAAGTCTTGTAAAAAGAGATAAAATTAAAGTATTAAAAGAGGGAAGAATAAGTCACCCTGGATAACAGAGGAAGATATCATGTGCCTCTAGAGCAGGGATGGGGAACCTTTTTTCTTTCAAGGGCCATTTGGATGTTTATAACATTCACAGGCCATACAAAATTATCATCTTAAAAATTAGCCTGCTGTATTTGGTCAAACATTTAATTAACTCACCCCTAATGCCTTGGCAAGGTCAGACCAAATGATTTTGCAGGCTTTATATGGCTTGTGGGCTGGACATTCCCCTCCCCTGCTCTAGAGTGTTGTATTAACTGTAACAATAACATTTATTGAGCATAATGTATACCAATTTCTTTGTCAGGTGTTTTACATGAATTAGCTCATGTAACTTTTAAAAATGATTTTTATTGATTTTTAGAGAGAGGAAGGGAGAGGGAGAGAGAGAGAGAGACACTGATGTGAGTGTTAAACATCTATCGGCTGCGGATCACCCAGCTTGTGCCCTGACCAGGAATTGGCCAGGGCAGCTCATTTAATTTTCACCTTGATTCTATGAAATACGTATTGTTATTATTTCCATTTTTACAGATGGAGGAAATTGTAAAAACATTGTATTTAGGATCAGAAAAGCTGTAGTTGAGTCTTTATCCTGCTATTGTTTGTATATTAGTTAGAATAGCATTTCCTGAATTGATTCATTGAGCTGTAAATAGATGTTCATTGACAAAAGGGCTTTTTATGAACATGTGTTTGGAAAATGCTGTGTACTATATTCCCTAGTGTAGGAAAACAAAAAACATTAGCCATGTAGTTTAATGTGTACACCCAGTCTGAAGTATCCTCTGCACTTTATGTTAACCTTATTTTAGTATTTTCATATCTCTTATCACTGACTGCAGTTATTTTATTAGCTTTTTTGTTTATTGACTATCCCTTCCACTAGAAAGAATGTTCCATAAGAGCCGGCATTTTATTTATCTTATTTGTTGTCATACCCCTCAGAATCATATCAGTGCCTGGTATGTGGTAGGCATTCAATAAATTACTTGTTGAATGAAAGAATGAAGGTCTCTGAAGTGGCCTCTTATAAAACAACACTTGTTTTAACTTTAACCCAGCATTTTGAAATGTATTTGACCGTAATATTCTTTTTCTTTATGGAACATAAAGAACAGTGTTATTTTATAGGACTATTTGAGAAATACTAGTTTGGTCACATAGTTTCAAAATATAATAGTCCCATTTATGAAATTTAGTATTGTGCTTACTTATGTAGGTATTTGGAGAAAATTAGAAATGCAGAGGTTTTTAGTGATTTATATTTCATAATATAGTTAGCTTGCAATTTTTTTTTATGTTAAGGAAGAGTTGTTAAGATAATTCAAACCCACGAGTGACCTTTAATCACTTATTTTTAATAATAGGATTTATTTAGTTTTTTTGACAGCAAACTTACCATTTTAATTATTTTTTGTATTAGCTAATACAAAAAGTAATTTAACTCAAGCAGGGGGTTTAAACCCAAGGAGATTTTTGTCCTGTAGTACTTTTACATGCACAAGTGTTGCATCAATTATATTAGTTTGGAAGTAGATAATAGTATTTTAAACATATATATATATATGTATGTATATATACACACACACATATACTCATATATGTATACATATATATGTGTATATATACATATATATACATACACACACACACACACACACACACACACACATATATATATATATATATATATATATATATATATATATATATATAATTGATTTCAGAGAGGAAGGGAGAGGGAGAGAGAGATAGAAACATAAATGATGAGAGAGAATCATCGATTAGCTGCCTCCTGCACACCCTCCACTGTGGATGGCGCCTGCAACCTGGGCATATGCCCTGACCGTGAATTGAACTGTAAACTCCTGGTTCATGGGTCGATGCTCCACCATTGAGCCATGCCAGCCGGGCTATAAGAGTATTTATTTATTTTTTTAAAAGAAAAGCACAGTCTTAGCTTTTGCAAGAACATAATGTCAAAGAATGGACATATGACTCTTTAGTTAGGTGAACTGGGCTCTAGGGTCTGCTTTGCTGGTAAACAATTCGACAAACTTTAGCAATCTGCTTTGCTTACCTGTGTCTTTCTGCCTCTTTTAAATAAACTTAGTGATCCATCTTTTAATATATAACGGAAGAGAGTCTTTTATTAAAACAAAATTCAGACTATTTCATGGTTTGCAACATTGTACAGATGATGATCTCTAGGTGAGGAAGAGTGGCTGGACCAAGTGGACTTAAAATGAGAAAGGGAGACTGCCCATCTAGTATAGCTTCCTTCCCCATCTATAGTTATCTTTCAAGACTGTTCTTCACTGAAACTTCGGTGTTGGTTGTCCTTCTTCTCTAGAGGAAGTAATATTTCCGTGCATGTTATAGCACCTGTCCCGATGGCCCAGTTATTACTGAGACTGTTGCTAGGGGCTATAAATATAAAACCAGAGGATCAAGGGATAGAAAATGAGTATAAAACTATGGAAACTTGCCAGATGACTGGGAGAGTCCTTGACATCAGTCATGGGTCATTATAATTAAACCTACGGTTAAATGCAGAGAGTTAAAAGAGTAGCAGCTCCACAGTTTATAATGGGAACATTTTTCCTACACACAACTCATCAAGATTTTCATAAAAATGAGTTCAGAAGGCAACTCTTTAGTTTGACGGCAGTAAGAAATTAGAAAACCACAAGAAAGGGGAAATTCAGGAAACTGCTCCTTATCTTTCTACTTGAAAATTGTCCTTCTAGAACACCTTTTGCTTAGCATGTAATTTAAAGTTTATATTTTAATAAGGAGCCTGCCCCCTTATTTATTTTGCCCTTGTATCCTCCTTTTCCCACTCCCTTTCTCTTGCCTCATAAATGCATACATAGTAAATAGTCTGAGGATAGATTTATAAAACCGCTGTGGAAATACGAATATTCTTATTTATAAATAAAGCAGATTCTAAGTGAAAGTTTAGCTAATTATATATAGGAAATAGGTTTTCTTTTTATTTTGCTATGTATAAAATAACACTGATAAATTGGAGGCTCAAATCCAACCCAATGTGACTTCATAAAACAATTTCTGTGGGAACTGCACAGCATGCAGTTCTGGCTTTTGATGGATTATTTTTCATGTTTTTTGAGTCTCTGCTTATTCTGTATAACCTTCGATGTTAAACATAGCAGTACTTTTTAATAAGAACAAAGTGTTTTATAAACAGTGTTATGTGAGGCTGCCTATTTCAATATTTACCTGTAAAATGTGTCATACTTCAGCTTACGTGGCATATCCTGTAACTCTGACTCTGCTTATGTATTTCAAAAGTGAACAAACCACCATGTATTTCACTTTTCACTGCTATTTCTAGGATCAATAGTCATTTATAGGGTTGTTTTTTGAGGAGCTAGGACTTTTGAGGTTCAGCATTCATGTATTTAATATCCTATATAATAAAAGCCCAGCAACCATAACGGCAGAATGACCAGAACAACCGCTTGACCAGTCACTTTGAGGTGCACTGACACTTCTTGGTCTCTCCCTCCCCCGGCCAGCAGGCTCTGATCACTGGATGGCAAATAGCGAACTGGGGTGGGTGGTGGGGGATGCGGGCAGTGCCAGGCCAAGGCCCCCGCCCCACCGGTTGCCCCACACACAGAGGCCAACCCGTAGCAGAGGTGGGAACGGCCGGCCTCTCGGTCCCTCCCTCTGGCTGCCAGGTTCCCATCACCCGATGGTGAACAGGAACCGGGGTGGGTGGCGGCGGGGGGGGCGGGACTGGCGAGCGGCTGAACGGCTGACCTCTTGGTCCTTCCTCCCGGCCTGCAGGCTCTGATCGCAACATGGTGAGTGGAGAACCGGGGTGGGTGGCAGGGGATGCGGGAGGTGCCAGGCCAAGGCCCCTGCCCCACTGGTCGCCCCATACACAGAGGGCAACCTGTGGCAGGGGCGGGGCCACGAGCAGGTGGGACCTGCCGACCTCTCGGTCCCTCCCCCTGGCCATCAGGCTCCCATTGCCCGATGGCAAACTAGGAACTTGGGTGGGTGGCGGCGGGGGGAGTGGCCGGCTGCTGGCAGCCGGGGAAGATGACCTTGATCACAGGCTAGGCCTAGGGACCATACCTGTGCACGATTTCATGCGCTGGGCCTCTAGTATATTATATCAATTAAACTTTATCTTTGGAGTTACTTTTAGATTTTTCAGTAGATAGAGTAATCATATTCCTCAAGGAGTGTAGCATAAGCATTTTTACTTGAGGCCATATTATTTCTTAAAAATATGGGTTTGAATTTTTCCAGATCAAAGTATAGCATTCAGTAAAAATTTACATTTAAAAAATTTTACTTTCACATTTTGTTCACTTTTATCTATTTTTATATGATTTTATGTTTCTTGCTGTAACTTTTTATTATTTTATATTATACCTTCTTCATACAATTAAATATATTTATATAACCTGTCATTTTATAGGTCACTAGAGGCCTGGTGCACGAAATTTGTGCACTCCGGGGGGGGGGGGTTCCTCAGCCCAGCCTGTGCCCTCTCACAGTCTGGGAGCCCTCGGGGGATGTCCAACTGATGCAGAGGCGTACTGACCACCAGGGGGCAGCTCCTGCTGTGGGAGCACACTGATTACCAGGGGGCAGCTCCTGTGTTGAGCGGGATTGGCCCAAACTGGCTCTCGGATGTCCCCCGAGGGGTCATGGATTGTGAGAGGGTGCAAGCCAGGCTGAGGGACCCCACCGGTGCACGATCAGGGCTGGGGAGGGACATGGGATGTTGGCCAGCCAGGGAGGGACTGCGGGAGGGCTATAGGGTGTGTCAGGCCTGTCTTGCTCAGTCCCGATTGGCCTGATCCCAACAGCAAGCTAACCTACCGGTCAGAGCGTCTACTCCCCGGTGGTCAGTGCACATCATAGCGATTGGTAGACTGGTTGACTGTCTGCCCCCTGGTGGTCAGTGCATGTCATAGCAAGCAGTTGAGCAGCCTTAGCATATCATTAGCATATTATGCTTTGATTGGTTGGACGGATGACTGGACGACCAGACACTTAGCATATTATAGCATACTAGTGGCCTGGTGCACGAAATTCATGCTGGGGAGGAGGGATGTTCCTCAGCCCAGCCTGCACCCTCTCTAATCTGGGACCCCTTGGGGGATGTCCTGTGGGTTCGGGCCTAAACCGGCAGGGATCGGGCCTAAACTGGCAGTCAGACATCTCTCTCGCAATCCGGGACCGCTGGCTCCTAACCGCTCACCTGCCTGCCTGCCTGATAGCCCCTAACCACTCTGCCTGGCTGGCCTGCTCGCCCCCAACTGCCCCCCCTTGCCAGCCTTCTCGCCCCCAACTGCCCCCCCTTGCCAGCCTGCTTGCCCCCAACTGCCCTCCCTGCTGGCCTGCTCGCCCCAACTCCCCCCCCCCGCCATCCTGATCACCCCCAACTACCCCCCCACCCCGCTGGCCTGATCACCCCCAACTGCCCTCCCCTCCTGGCCTGATCGCTCCTAACTGCCTCTGCCTCGGCTCCGCCACCATAGCTTTGTCCGGAAGGACATCTGGAAGGTATCCTGGTCTAATTAGCATATTACCCTTTTATTAGTATAGATTAGGCTTTTATTACATAGGATGTTTAATTGATAGGTTTAAATTTCTAGCTTTTAAAGATGAGAAAATCAGTATTTTTATATTCTTATGTAATCCTTTTTCTTCCTTTCTTCTCTTTCTAACTTTTGTTAGTTATGTCATGTCATATTTGCATTCTCATTGGAGATAACATTTTGCATCCTGTTCTGGAATCTTACCAGGTGTACCAGTTAATAATGTGGATTTTTTTCAATAGATGGAGTTACACATATGTTGATACGTAATTCCTTCATTTCATTTTCTTCTTAGTTCTATGGTTAAATAGCTCAAAAGTTTACCACCAGTTATTTTGCCATGATTTTTCCAGCCTTGCTTGGTTAACTAAATTCTTCCTTTAATGGAATTCTCCGAAAGGACCTAAGGAAATCATGTTCCCTGAGTTCTTGTCTATTCATAATTGAATGATGATTTTATATTTGGACTAGAGGCGCAGCGCACGAATTTGTGTGTGGGTACGGTCCTTAGGCCTGGCCTGCGGTCAGGGCCATCTTCCCCGGCTGCCCGCAGCTGGCCCTGACCCCCACCTCCCCGCCACCACCCACCCCTGCTTCCCCAATTACCATCGGACAATCGGAGCCTGCCGGCTCAGGGGGAGGGACCGAGAGGTTGGCTGTTGCCGCCCGCTCGCCGGCCTCACCCCCGAAGTGGGTTGCCCTCTGTGTGGGGTGACTGGCAGGGCGGGGGCCTTGGCCTGGCGCCGCCCCTGTCCCCCGCCACCCACCCCCGCTTCCCTGTTTGCCATCAGGCAATGGGAGCCTGCCGGCCCGGGAAAGGGACTGAGAAGTGGTCAGTGCACCTCATAGTGACTGGTCGAGTGGTCATTCCGGTCATTCCGCTGTTAGGGTCAATTTGCATATTACCCTTTTATTATGTAGGATCGTTTGATTGGGTATATAATTTTTAATGTTCATTGATTTTTAGAGAGAGAGGGAGTGAGTGTGTGTGTGTGTGTGTGTGTGTGTGTGTGTGTGTGTAAGGTGAGAGCCCAAAACCCAGGCATGTGCCCTTGACTGGGAGTTGAACTGGCAACCTCCTAGTCCAGTAGTTGGCAAACCACGGCTCGCGAGCCACATGCGGCTCTTTGGCCCCTTGAGTGTGGCTCTTCCACAAAATACCACATACAGTGCAATTGAAACTTCGTGGCCCATGCGCAGAAGTTGGTTTTCGGTCTGGGTGAGTCTATTTTGAAGAAGTGGCGTTAGAACACTCAAGGGGCCAAAGAGCCGCATGTGGCTCGCGAGCTGCGGTTTGCCGACCACTGTCCTAGTCCATGGGACAATGCCCAACCAACTGAGCCACACTGGCCAGGGCTCTTCCTTTTGTTGTGACAATATTTTTCCATATCTGTTCTGTGTCAGTTTTTTTCTGAGACATGGTGCACCCTCTCAATATATAGATCCATATTTTCTTTATTTTACTAAATCTTTCTGGAATTATATCTTTAAATATTTGTTTGTTCTATTACTATGAAGATTTTCTTGGGTTCCAATTATTCATATGTTGAATACCCTATCTGTTTTTCATATCTGTTATTTCTTCTCTAATCTTCTTTCTCTTTATTTCCACTTTACTTTTCCTGTTTTTTGAAATCTTCTGTTTCTTTTCAGAAATGTCTATTCTCTCTAGTATTTCTTGTCTTTCTTCACTAACTTAACTTTTTTATTTTTAAAATGTATAGCAAAAGGTTTAACCACAATTTTCATCCCCTTTGTGACAGTATTTTATGATGAGAAGTTTTTTTGGGGGGTCTACTAATAGTTTGTTCTGTATCTTTCTGTCTCTTCTTTGTACCTTTGTGTGGATTCATGCTTGTTCCTTTGTGATAACTCATCTGGAAACAGCTGTTTTCAGGAGATTTTAAATGGTAGGGAGTTAAAGCCACATTCCTGATTAGCTAGTTTTCCTTTTGACTCAGGCTTTTTGGGTGTGAGTGTATTTAGCTATTATCTTTCACCAGTTAGTGGACAATACAGCTTCCCTTCTGTAGAAGCAGAGACCAACTACTCTTAAAATATAGCTTCTTTGGGTGATTCTTTGTTTAGACCCCACTCTTTCTGACTTGCAGACTTGACCTGGGCCCAGAGAAGTCCTGCTGTCAGCGCATGGATCTATCCTCTGCTGAGAACTTACATTTTGCATCTTAGAGGGAGCCTCTCACCTTTGAGAAGTTTACTTTGCCAGCTCTTTGTCAGACATCCATCTGAGACATGGTCTCTTCCCTTCCTCCCACAAATACCCAGGATTGACCTCCATTTTCTGGGGGGAGCACTTTTACCTACTTTTGATGGGCAGTTTTAGCTGGATCCTAGTTTTGCTAAGAATGGAGGGTGTGTTTTTATTTCTTCCTTGCTGATCTTGGACTAATTGCTTTTGGATGCTTTCTAAGAAGAGTAAGGGGGAATGCTTACTTTATGCTACATTAAAATTGAAAGTCCATATTAATTTTTAAAGTAAACAAAAAAGTTTTGATCTCAGTGTTTTGCAATAATTTAATATTCTACTGTATGGTAGAATAACCTAGATGAGCTCTTCCTCAGCCCCTCCCCACTTATACAGTGTGATCCTTGTTCTCTTTAGGTATCATAGAGCAGTGTTACTCAAAATGTCAATGTATTGATATAAGGGGCTTGAGCCAGAATATATATCAGTGTACTGCTTCCTTCATCAAAGAAATCTTGTTTCAAGAAAAATGTCTGCTGAACTAAACAGTGTGCTCAGGGACATCAATGATTGACATTCTGGTCTAAACTTCTTACCTCATTGAAGACTGGTAGCAGTTTGCAGATTGACAGCCAGTCTGTGAACGATATTGAGTATCACTGCTGTACAATACCTGTGTGTGACAATCAAATTGGATCATTGCATAGCTAATCCAATTGTCTCTTCATTCTTCATAATAATTATTGCTATTGGCCCATTAATTGTAGGTGATCATCACTGGTTAGAATGACTGAAATACAAGTGTTGCTCCTGTGTAAATAGGAGTCCTTGGGATGAAGACTAATTTGCCATGTACTTTTTCTCTGATAGGGATTCCTCAGTGTAATGATTTTTTTTTCTCTAAGTCATAATATGGAGATCAGACCTACAGAGGTGGCTCCTAGTAGGAGAATACTGCTATACGAATGCTTTAAAAACGGGAATTGAGTCATTATAGAAAGTGGTAGGATTCAGTGTTGTAGCTCTAGAAGAAGTAAGTTTAACACTGTGCTATCCTAAATCAAATATTTCTCTTGACTCTGTTGCTGGGGAGACATGGAAAAAAATCAATATATAATAAGATATTAATATGCTTTTTGTGTTTTAAGAACTTTCATGTGATTGATGGATATGTTTTTCTGGATATGGTTTCTGATGTCTATCTAATTGGCCATTAGACTTTTTTCTGTCAGAAACCACGAGTCATGCCATGTTGTCAGTGGTAGCATGTAGAATTGGATTGGGATATTCCTGACATCTTTTTTGTTACATTCCTATTATAATGAATTTTATGAGGTCATGGTTTTTCCCATCTGAAACATCTTTAAGATTAAGATTGTTAGTCCTTGGGCAGATATGAGCTACTTTATAAGAAAGAATGTAACTTTATCATACTATTAGACAAAACTTTTCTAAATATCAATAAAATATTATGTTTCAGTTTAAAGATTCATGGCTGAGATTCATTCTAGGAATCTATCTGAATATATAGAATGGTTTGAAATTATGTACATATTCTTAATGGAAAAGCCCTACTTTATAATCATTTTTATTACAAACTTTAATTATGAAATGAATAACTGTGGACAATCCTACATACCCAGTGACATTCTTTAAATAATTCTACATCCTTGCCAGTCACATTGCCAAAGTGAAGGGTTGCAAACTAATGTATTCTGTCAATGGAGTTAGTATAGAAGTTGAGTAGTTCTTCTGTCTTGGATATAGGTAAAGCCTTGGAAAAATATAAATCCTGGAGTCACATAGAAAAAATTAGCAACACTAGGGAAAAAAAAAATCTCTGTTCATTGCAGTCTAGTTTTTTTTCTAGTGCCACCAGATGTCAGTATAACCACAGGACCGGACAAGTATTGCAATAGATAAATGGCTTATGAACATTCTTTTTGCTTCATGAAAGAGGTAGGGAATAAAGTTTTATACGAATTAGGTATACAATGCAAAGATTATTTTATTGTTGAATTGTGTAGAAAAATGAAGAGCATAATGGAGAATAGAGCTCATATAGAACTTAAAAAAGAAGAGATACAGTAAACATCCTATATAATAAAAGGCTAATAGACCAAACGGCGGAACAACTGAACAACCAATTGCTATGACGTGTGCTGACCACCAGGGGGTGTGCATGAAACATGGCGGGCATTGGCAGCAGGCAGCAGAGCACAGAATATGGCGGGCATCGGCTGTGGCGGGATTGTGGAGCAGGTGAGGGGCACCAGACCAAGGCGGGGTGCCAGTTGCTGTCATCGGGGCAAGCATCTGGTGGTCACTGAAAATTCTTTGCTACTGTGTGCCGTTGTCCCGCCTAGTGCTCGCACCTGCTGCCAGCGCCAGAGCCGCTGCTTGCACCTGCTGTTGGCGCCTGGTGCTGATCCCAATTGCTTGGCGCCATCAGCAGGTGTGAGTGGCGGCTGCCGGCCCCGATTGCCCCTCAGGGCTTCTCCACCTCCACCTGCTCCTGAGGGGCGATCGGCTCTCTCGCACCTGCTGCCGACGATGGCCCTGCTCACACCCGCTGCCGGCACTGGAGCTGCAGCTTGCACCCACTGCCAGCACCGGACCCACTCACACCCGCAGCTGGCGCCGGAGCTGCTGCTCGCACCTGCTGCCGTTGCCCGGTGCCAGTCCCCATCGCTCGGTGCTGTCAGTGGGTGTGAGCGGCGGCTGCAGTCCCCAATCGCCCTTGAGGGCTTTTCCACCTCCCCCTGCTCTTGAGGGGCAATCGGGGCAGCAGCTGCTGCTTGCACCCACTGATGGCACTGGCCCACTCGCACCCGCTGCTGGCACTGGCCCCAATTGCTCCGCACCATCAGTGGGTGTGAGCGGGGCTGGTGCTGTCAGCGCGTGGGAATGGTGGTGGCAGGAGGGGGCGCTGACAGCAGACAAGGGCCTGGGGGCCGCAGTGGAAGGGGCTGGGGGAGCACGGAGGATGGGCCAAGACCTGCCCCTGTGCCCACCACAGCCTTGCGGCCCATAGTTCCTTTCAAGGTGCACGAATTTGTTCACTGGGCCCCTAGTTCATATATAAATTAAATGTACTAATGGAATATGTAGGTGATCTCTGATACTCACCAAAACCAGCATCTGAGCTGATGAGCAGTCTGTGGTTACATCTAGTTTATAGATGTAAAAGTCCGTTCACTGATTTGCATTCGGTACAAAACTTACCTGCAGTAGTTCCCTAGAACACAGTCACATTAGGCATTTTTTCAAAAGAGCATTCAGTAGGATAATTACATTTAAAAAATTTATTCTTTAGTGAATGCTCTATTAAATAATGATCATTGTTTACTATTCCTAGTTAGAGTTACCATTACATATAAGTGATAGGTCTGCCATTTTTTTCTCAGATGAGAATCCTACATTGAGTCCATGCCTAGTCTTCATGTGGCCTTGTGATTACTCAATGTGTTACATGCCTCAGCGCAACTGAGTGTTGACTCTGGTTAGATGTTTTGTGTGGGTCAAAGCCTGTTTCCAGTTTTTAAATTTCTTCTTTAAAAAAATATTTTTGTTATGGTATGTTTTCTTCTTTTTACCTCTAATTTAGGGAATGTAAACACTTGTTTCTTCAAAGATATAAAATGTCCCCTAGAAATTATTGCAGGAAATGATGTTCTCATGTCATTCTTGCTATCTTAGACTTTCGTTCTTACACAGGTTTCATCAGTGCTATAATGACCAGTTTTGAAAGGAGCAGTGTCCGTACCCTCAGAGCTGGTTTTTCTTTTCTCTTCTCAGTTGGAGTTTTATAGACAATACCTGTTTGGATTGAAGGAAGGAAAGCCTTTCTCCCACCTCTCTGTGTGCCTTCCAAAGTGGGGAATTTGATTTCATTTTTATTCTTTATCCTGGGTTTCTGGTCTCTATTTGATGCCAGAGTAATACCAGATCCTACGATTCTGCTTTCTTTTTCTCTTTGGTAATCCACAGTACCTTTCTAGGTTTGTTCTAGAATTACTCATTTCCTTTCTTTCCTTGAATACTTACCCAAAGCCATAGGAGCATAATTAATGGCCTGGCTCCCAGTCCCAGTAGCCAGACATGTATCTTGGAGGTAGATATGCTTAGGATTCTAGGATAAATTCCAATTAGTTAAAATTTAAACTCTAGACCAGTGCTATTCAATAGAACTTAGAAATATCCTGTATCTACACTGTTTAATATGACAGTCACTAGCCACATTGGCTCTTGAGTACTTCAAATGTGGCTGGTTTGATTGAGGTAATAAAATTTAAATTTAAATAGCCACATGTGGCTAGTGGCTTCTCTCTTGGCGAGTGCAGCTCTCCCTACATCCTTTATTGTGCAGTAGTCCTCTTCTATTTTTGAAGCATTTGTCTCCTCTGTCCTAGCATGCAATACCAGGTGGGTTTCATGAAGAGAGACAAGGGAGCAAAAAATCACCAGCTTAGTCAATCAACTTTGCTCATCAATGGGATGGTAGAAGTTGTAGCTGATTTTCCCTCACCTGCAATTGATTAAGTGATCAGCAGGGATCTGTACTTGATTCTTTCTTTTGAGGGCTTACCATCTAATTGGGGCTAGTATAATAACCAGAATTCAAGGAAAACTATAAGTGCCATAAGAGGCACAAAGTGTTATGAAGGTGAGCCTGTTCCTAATTATTGTTATCTTTCTGTGTTAAGATTCATCTACTTCCTTATCTCTTTTCCCTCTCCCTGTTTCTTTAGGTTTTAAAGCATTTTTTAATTAACATACAAATGTGACCTTAAAATAACATTTTAAGAAAGTAGGACAGTGTTCAGTTAGATTTTTATTCTGATATGTTTTTTAAAATTCACACTTATACATGTTAGGAATGTTTCAGATACTTGGTATGTGTTTTTGGAATTCCCATTTGAAATTCTCTTCAAAATTGGTGGCAACTTTTTTTTTTTAACTTCATGGACAATTTCAAAAGTATAGAGAAAAGTATAATAAATTGCCATGTACCTAACACCCAACTTCAATAGTTATCACTTTCATTTACATAGACTGTGAAGTTATAGCAAGTACAGTGTCTTCTTCTAAAGCACTATGGTTTGCTGATTTTCTGGGATCTGTAAGTCAATATGGCTTTTTAAAATCAAATTTTGGAAAGTCCCAGCCATTATTTCTTCAGATATATTTTTTTTCTGTCCCATTCTTACTCTTCCCCTTTTTGGATTACACGTATATTGCACTGTTTGATGTTATCCCATAGGTCTGAACGGTTGATTTCTTCCTTCAGACTTTTTTCCTGTCAGTTTTTTAGATTGGATGATTTACATCAATGTCTTTTACATTCGCTGACTTTTCTACCATTTCATTTTTTCAGTTCTAGAATTTTCATTTGCTTCTTTTTTTTTAAACTTCACTTCTCCATTGAGATTCTCTATGTTAACATATCTGTATACCATATTTATTAAAAATAAAATATTTGGCCCTGACTGGTTTGGCTCAGTGGATAGAGCGTCGGCCTGCGGACTGAAGGGCCCCGGGTTCGATTCCAGTCAAGGGCATGTACCTTGGTTGCGGGCACATCCCCAGTAGGGGGTATGCAGGAGGCAGCTGATCAATGTTTCTCTCTCATCGATGTTTCTAACTCTCTCTCTCTCCCTTCCTCTCTGTAAAAAATCAATAAAATATATTTAAAAAAAATAAAAAAATAAAAAAATAAAATAAAATAAAATATTTGGCCCTAACTGGTTTGGCTCAGTGGATAGAGCGTCGGCCTGGGGACTCAAGGGTTCCAGGTTCGATTCCGGTCAAGGGCATGTACCTTGGTTGCAGGCACATACCCAGTAGGGAGTGTGCAGGAGGCAGCTGATCGATGTTTCTCTCTCATCGATGTTTCTAACTCTCTATCCCTTTCCCTTCCTCTCTGTAAAAAAAATCAATAAAACACATTAAAAAATATTTGAACATATTTTCCTTAACATTTTAAAGCATTTTAAAGCTGTTATGCTGCTTTAGTTGATCTGTTCAGTCCAATATATGGGCCATCTTGGGGTCAGTTTCTATTGCCTACTTCTTGACTTGTATATTGGATATTGTGGATAGTATGTTATAGAGACTTGAATTCTGTTATCTCCCTCTGAGAAATGCTGATTTTTACTTTCTTAGTAGGCAGGTCATTTACTGGCTTATCACCTTGAACTTGTTTTTAGGTTTGGCTTTATACTTTGTTAGACTAGATCCGTGGAGAGCTTAAGATGTTTCCCAAGCCAATTTAACTTGGTGGGACTCAACTCTCAACCTCTGCCTCCTTCCTGATCTTGTCAGGGCTTCTTTTAGGTGTAATTAGAGCAGATCTCGAGTTGGCCTTATCTGAGATGTGATCCTAACTCTAACTCCTAGGGCTCTGCCTTTTGGGTGTCTCAGCTGGATTCCCAGGGTATTAATGAGATCCTGTGATTTCACAGAAGACCTGAATAGAACTTCTAAGAGTTCCATTGTCTCTCAGCACTGTTTGACCTCTAGTTACCTCTGCTTCATTTTGAACCCTTTAGTGCTTCTCTTGTAGGCTTTCATCTTGCCTTACAGATGTACAGCCCAGATCAGAGCCAAGGGTTTTTGGAGAACTTCCACACTGGGGGCCTCCTGTCTGCATGGTTCTCTTTTCTCTGGGGCCTTGTCCACAGATTTCAACTACTTAAACTCTAATTTCTGCCTCCTTAGCTCAGTGGACTGCTGCGCTCTGCGTGGACTGTTTCCTCTGCATGAAGTCCACCTTACCCTTGCTCTGCTTAGACTTTAGCTCACTACATACACCATTATCAAGAAACGTCCCCAGGCAGAGAACTGAGGCAATCACAGTGCTCGCCTCATGTGTTTTCCTTCTCTCAGGAATCGACCTTCTGCCTGTTGTTTAATGCCAGAAAAAGTTGTCTCTATATATTTTGTCCACTCTTAAGATAGTTTATGGTGGGATGGCTAGTTTAGTACCAATTATGTTGTTATATCCAGCAGTGTAATTCCAAAGCTTATTCAGTTTGGAGAGTGAATGTTTTTTTTGTTTGTTTTGTTTTTTTTTTAATAAAACTATCTTCTTTAATTTAGACATTTTTTCCTCCCATTCATCCAGTCAACGATTATTTATTGTCTATCTCCTGTCTATGATTGGCACTGGGCATATAAGGGGAATGAGATACAGTTTCTTTCCTCAAGGAGAATACTTCTTAGTGGATTAGGTGGCCAACAAATAGGAAGCTTGAGTCTGTTTTTTAAAGAAAACTTCTATTGATATATAAAATATGTTGTTATAGTATGGTTCCTCCTTCTCCTTCCAGTGTGGTAAATCTATATTATAAAAGGCCCATGGCTGTAATGCCGTAAGGACCACCAGGAGGTGCATTGAGCACCTCCCCTCTCGCTGCAGGTGGGGCGGGGCAGGGCGCAAGCTACTAGCGGTGGAGGCAGAGGGCTACGAGTGGTGGAGGGCGGAGCAGCGAGCTACGAGCAGTGATGGGCGGGGCGGCCAGCTGAGGCCAGAGGAAGCGAGCTACTCTCACACGATTTCTCATGCGCTGGGCCTCTAGTTACTGGTATATAAGGACTGGTATATTAATCCATCTTTTCCAAAGGAGAGGCTTTGGTAGTAGATGCAAGCTCTAAATAAACTTTTGTAAACCACCATTTCTTAATTATTAACCATTAAATTTGTATTAGTTTAAAATAATTAGTAAGAGCTATAAAAATGTTATTTACCTGCTCATGTGTTTGTTTTACTAGAGTTCCAGAAATCAGATATCTTAATGTATTTATGATATTAAAGTGAAAACAACTTTTGTCTCTGACTTCATAGTGTACTTAATAATCAAAACACATTTTTCCAACTTTCATTTTTATAAGGTCAGGTTAACTCATGAAAAACAAACTTATCTTCATCCTGCTTCATATATCACCACTGACAACCTGATAATCTTCAGCTCAGGGTCTGGCTATAGAATGATTTTTGCCAGCAATCACTGATAATGATATATGAATTGGATATGAAACAGATTTTCTTCCTTTTCTATTATGACCTCCATCCAAAATTAGATTGACTTTAGATTGATTATAGAAAAATAACAGCTTGAAAAACTGTTGTTTTTTCCCCCTAGTAAAATGCCCTTGAATGTTAACTTAGAAATAAGATTTATTGAACTTCTTCTACAGTGGTACTATCTCAGCCATGGTGGTTAAATTTCTGAAACCTCCCAGGATAAGAAAATTCTTCAGTAAAGAACTTTTGACAATTCTTATGAAGGAAATAAGTATAAATTCAATATGCAAAGTTAAGAGAATATCAATGGCATGTTATCTTCAATAATAATGAGTAAATTTATTATTTTATACTTTGAAGTATTTTATTTTTCTATTGTTACATCTGTATTAGCATTTTTCAAGTCTGGCCCTTAATCCGAATGTTTGGTGCCTCTCTAATATTTAACTGAGAATTGATGATTCCTGCCTCCTACTGCAGTAGAAGATTCAGAAAAACTATATACTTGAAATAAAATAAAATTCTTATTTGTTTTTTCTTTCCTGTTACCAAGAACATGAAGTCAAACTTTATACACATCTCTGCTCTCTCTTTTTATAGATGCTGATATTTATCCAAACTTATAATTCTAACAAGTCATTGTAATAGCCTCATTCAGACCTACATTTACAATATACCTAATTTACTCAATGGTGTATGGTTATGTGTGTAACATTTTATTAAGCATTGTATAGCTGTCTTCTGGCTTTTTTTTTTTTTTCTTTCATTAACTCCTCCAGAGTACTGCCACCTTCATAGCAGAAACTTTTGTGGTAGGTAGCATTCTGGAAAGTTTGGCCCCACGTGTTTGTTCTGTCAACTTAAATAGCATTACACCTATATTTACCCTCACTAGTTAGGATTTATAAACTGTTACATGTACATGATATTAGACTACACATATCTTATACTAATGTTAAATTAGATATATGTAAAATAAAGTAGAATAATTTCCTGCAACTAGTAAAAGGGCACATGATTTTTAGGTATTTAGAGGCATGCAAACTATTCCTTCAAAGGATCTACCTTACCAGCAACTTGGGAGCCATTATTATTTTTTAAATTAAGTGTATTGGGCTGACATTGATTAGTAACATTGCATAGTTTCAAATGTACAATTCAATAATAATACATCTGGATATCGCATTATGTGTTCACCACTCAAAGTCTAGTCTCCCTCCATCACCATAAATTTTGCCCCTTAAACTCTTTATCCTGCCCCCCTCTGGTAACTACCCATCTGTAGACTATCTGCGTTTGTTTGTTGCTTTCTATTTTATATCCTACATATGAGTGAAATCACATGGTTCTTGTCCTTTTCCATCTTATTTATTTTGCTTAGCATGATACTGCCTCAAGATCAATCCATGTTGTTACACATAGTAGTATTTCATTCTTTCTTATTGGCTGAGTAGTATTCTATTGTGTGTATGAACCACATCCTCTTTAATCATTCATCGGAAGATACTTAGTTTTTTTCTATGTCTTTGTTACTGTGCATAATGCTGCAATGAACATAGGAGTTTATATATCCTTACAAATAAACATTTTCAAAAATTTCAGGTAGATCCCAGGAAGAGGATTGCTGGGTCATATTGTAGCTCTATTCTTAATTTCTGGAGGAACCTCCAATACTGTTTTCCAAAGTGGGAGTCATTAGTTTCAGTTACTATAGTTAAGTAAAGTGCACTTCTTTAGCAACACTCTTCAGTTTCTCTAGAGTCCCCTTTTAATTCAAATAAGCAAAGTTTTTCTGTATTTTTAATTTTAACAATAATTGCTGTTTATGATGTCAAAAATATCTAAGATGCAGAACTTGCACTATTGCTCCTTCAACCATCAGTAACTTTTGTAATTTTATTTTTTTAAAATATATTTTTATTGATTTCAGAGAGGAAGGGAGAGGGAGAGAGAGATAAAAACATCAATGATGACAGAGAATCATTGATTGGCTGCCTCCTGCACGTGGGGATCAAGCCTGCAACCCGGGCATGTGCCCTGACCAGGAATTGAACCAATGACCTCTTGTTTCCAGGGCCGACGCTCAACCTCTGAGCCACACCCGGCTGGGCTGTCATTTTTGATCAAATGGTAATGATAGGAATCCTTTCAATCCTTGTGAGACTGTATCTCCTGACCTGTTCATCCCATTCTCCCCTCAATAGCATTTTAACAAAATGGAAGCATATTGTCTTCATTATTAGACAGAATAAATGTTTGCTTCTTGCTTCCATTTACTCTGTCTTTTAAAATATAATTGGAAATAATTTGTACTTGCACAGAAAGGATGTATATATTAATGGGTTTGGCCTAAGACAATTGTGATAAATGTTTTGGCATTGCATAGGGAGTATGTGTTTTGATTTGTTGATAGGAATGGTCACAGCATTGTGAGTTTCGAGGTGAATAAATGATGAGAATATCACCAAAGTGTCCAGCCCTACAAACATGACTTTCTACTGACAGTAATTTTTTTTGACTGCTATATTGCAGCTGTTGAAAATGGACGGATGGATGTGTTAAGGCTGTTGCTTCGATACGGAGCAAATGTTAATGGATCCCATTCTATGTGTGGATGGAATGCCCTGCACCAGGCTACTTTTCAGGTAACTTCTGAATTTATTATTTCATCTTCATGTAAATTGTATGTTTTACCCTTTTAAAATGACAGTTCTATACAGTTTTTACTTCCCACTTGTCTGTGATTTATGATGGTTAGTGCAGTACAGAAAAGGCAGTCTAAATGCTAATGATCACTCTGAATAAACCAACTGCTCTAGTAGTATCAGCAGCTTTAGGTGACAGGGATTATCTAAGGTTTCAAATGTTGATAGCATAGTTAAGAGACCATCAGAATACTTGGGATATAAATTGATAAGGAGCAATGACTTACTCTATGTATAGCAGTGTGTTTAGAAACTATAATAGCTCCTTAATGTTTGGGCTAGCAAACTATTTTTGTAGGATTTTATAAGGATTATAATTCCTAGAGATCAGTGTTTCATCTATTAATGTTTAATGGGTTTGTGAAGGTATAGAATAATCTGATAGTTTAAGACTTCCTTCCCAAAATCCAACTTTCTAAAAAGAGGTTTTCCTTTATAGAGGATAAAAACAAAATGAACAAAACACAACAATAGGAAAAGAGATACCTTCTGTTTTCTCTTATTTAAAATATGAATCTGTGCTTTAGGAAAATACTGAGATCATAAAATTGCTTCTTAAAAGAGGAGCAAGCAAGGAATGCCAGGATGACTTTGGAATCACACCTTTATTTGTGGCTGCTCAGTATGGCAAGCTAGAAAGTCTGAGCATACTTATTTCATCAGGTAAGATTAACCCATTAACCTTTGCACTTTAAAGATCATGAGTTTTAACTGTATGTCTTCCTAGGAGGAAGAATTCTTAATCAGATATAAATCAGTTTGTGAAATTTATGGTTTTATGTTAGTGGTAAATAAGAATACATACAAGTTTATTTATTTATATTTTTATTTTTGTTAATCCTCACCCAAGGATATTTCTTTCCTTTTTTTAAAAGAGAGAATGGAAGGGAGGGAGGGAGAGGGAGAAACATTGATGTATAGAGAGACACATCAATTGGTTGCCTCCCACATGTGCCCCCATGGAAGCTGGGATCGAACCTGGAACTGGGTACGTGCCCTTGACTGGGAATTGAACCCGAGACCCTTCAGTGCATGGCCAATGCTCCAACCACTGAGAAACACTGGCCAGGGCTACAAGTTGATTTATAAGCCTGGTTACTTAGTGTCTATTACTAACATAATGCAATGTACAGCTACTAATTTATCTGAGAAGAGCATAATGTTCTATCACTGAAGCAGGTTTATTGAAAGCTGAATCATGGGGCTGTCCTTTCTTATAGGGACCTGAGCAGTTAAAACTTTCTACAGTAGAAGACTATTAAGATTAATTAATTTATTATGTAGCTATTTTGTATATTAAGCCTTTGTGTTGTATGTTTCGATCAATTGTATGATTATTTAAATGTGTTTATTTCTAAGTATGTTTATATTTTATTGTGTTAATAGCAACATAAACCTGCTGAAGGCTTCTCCTTGGCAAACATTATATATTCAGCATTGTCAGAGAAGATGATGTTGGGGTGGCATTTTTACCCTGTGTGACACTTCTGTGACCAGAAACATTTGTTATGTAGGGTTTTTAAATTTCTCCAAACACCACTTATGCCCTCATGAGTGTTAACCTGACAAAGCACCATAGTTAGAGCAGAAGGGAAATACACCAGTTTTGCCATCAGGCAAATTAAAAAGTTATTTAAAAATTACATTAAATATAAATGTTAAAAATACATTGTGCTTTTCATATACCTCCTATAATACCTGGGCTTTTAATAAATTACCTCCAAATATACAAAACAAAGCTTATTTATTTTTATTCATTTTAATTTTTTTTCAGAGAGAAAGGGAGAGGGAGAGAAACATCAATGATGAGAGAGAATCATTGACCGGCTGCCTCCTGCACGCCCCCTACTGGGGATTGAGCCCGCAACCTGGGCATGTGCCCTCGACCAGAATTGAACCCAGGACCCATCAGTCCATAGGCAGATGCTCTATCCACTGAACCAAACCGACTTGGGCACAAAGCTTATTTAGACATGAGTTTTAACTGTGTGTTTTCTTATTTGTATTTTCTCTTTATAAGTCTTCTAATACTCAAGTTGAAGTAGGAAACAAAATAAATATTCATTTAGTGCCAAATTAAGATATTTGTTACAGATATGAGTCTATAAATCTTATAGTTGAGGGGAATCTCCAAAATCATTTATTTTTTTATTTTATTTTTTTCTATCACCATTTATTCCCTCTATGCCCTCTTCCACCTCCACTCACCCCACCCCACCCCACCTCTCCATCACCACACTGTTGTCCATGTCCATGAGTTCTCTCTACCCCCTGCCCCAATCATTTATGTAAACACTAGAGGCCTGGTGCATGAAATTTGTGCACGGGGGTCCCTCAGCCCGGCCTGTACCCTCTCCAATCCGAGACCCCTTGGGGGATGTCCAACTGCCAATTGGACATCCCTCTCGCAATCTGGGATCGCTGGCTCCTAACTGCTCACTTGCTTGCCTGCCTGATTGCCCCTAACCACTCTGCCTGCCGGCCTGATCACCCCCAACTGCCTCCCCATGCTGGCCTGCTTGCCCCCAACTGTCCCCCGCCCCCCTACTGGCTTGATCGCCCCTAACTGCCCCCCTGTTGTGTCCCAGGCTGGGGACACATGCAGGCAGTGTCAAGTAAGCGCTGGGCAGGGATGCACGCAGGAAGCGTCACGTCAGCGCTGGGCGGGGATGCATGCAGGCAGGGTTATGTTAGCGCTGGGTAGGTCTCCGCCAGGGGCCTCCCCCAGGCCGGGCCGTGCGGAGGCCCTCCTGGTGATGGATTGTGACAGCATGATGCAAGTCCCCGACGCTGCAAGTCCCCGCCTACCCACGCCTGCTGCTCACGTAGCCTGCTGATCTGTCGTTACGCGTGAGGGCGTCCTGACCAATTTACATATTACCCTATTATTAGTATAGCTGTGTTTTTAGATTAAGAATTCCAGGCCCTGAGTGTGTAAGTGTCTTGTCAAAGATCTAGAAAGCATTTCTTGTCAGAATTAGGACTTGGACCCAGGCCTTCTGACTCTCATTTTCCTTCTTCTTCTATATGTTCTTTCTGAGGACTGTCCTGTTCAGTTTATGGCTCCCAGTCCCATAAATTCCATTATTAGTGTATAACTAAGATTTAGAATAAAATAGGTTAAACTGCACCTTAATGACTTTTCTCATGCAAAGCCTGTTTCCTAGGATGCTAAGCACCTATTGTTTTGTTTTGTTCTTTTTTTCTTCTTCTCTTCTCTGAATAGTTATGAACAGCAAGTTGAAAGGGTATGTAGGTATATTTATAATGTAACTATTTATGTTCCTAACCCCTTAATATGACTTTTCTTTTAGTGAATTGTGTGTCATTTTTTCTAAGTTTTCTACCTATAATTTCACAGGGACTGGTTTCTTATTCTTTCTGACACTTTGAAATTGTCAATCAAAATGAAACATTGCTTAAAAAAAAGAGTTAAATAGGTTTCTTTCTTGACTTAGTCTTTTCTCATTAATGGTGTCCACTGTTTAGCATCACCTTGTATTAAGATTCTACTTGTCTACAGATGTTGAATGTTCAGTTGAAATTTCTGGAAGGTTTCATAAACTCATTTATGTTTTGCATAGTTTTTACCCATCTCATGGCCTTGGTTTATTAAAGGTCTATATATGGATAAAAAATAGTTCTTTTCCCCTTGGTAATGATGGTTTTCCCACTGAGATACATTTCAGAAATTTAAAAATTCTCACTATTATGTAATAACATCATAGGTAGGATATTTAACATGTTAATTGTCAATAATGAGAAAAGTTTGGGGAAGTGGCTATTTTTAAAAAATCTACAAATATTGAGGTTACTTTCAACTTCATATCTTTATATACTGATATCTAAATAATCTATTAGATATATGCTTTTAAAAAATCAGCTCAGAAAATCATTTAAAAAGATCTTTTTATTGTAGGCTCTGGCATGCACTGGTCATGAAGAAAGAGAATATAATAGTCAATATTAGTTTTAAGGCATAGCCCCCATGTATATTATATCTACTGGAATTTTTAAAGAAAAATATGTTTTTATTGATTTCAGAGAGAGGAAGGGAGAGGGAGAGAGAGATAGAAACATCAATGATTAGAGAAAATCATTGATGGGCTACCTCCTGCATGCCTCATACTGGGAATCAAGTCCAAAACCTGGGCATGTGCCCTGACCAGGAAACAAACTGTGAGCTCCTGGTTCATGGGTCAGTAATCAACCACTAAGCCACACTGGCTGGGAAATTTTATTTTATTTTATTTTTTATATAAAACTTAGCCTGAATTTATTACTGACATCTACAAAGGTTCATAATTTAGGTTTTTTTCTTATCTTTTTCACCAATTATAAAAAATATTATCCATTTTAATGGTTTCCCTTTTACCTTTTTAAATGATTTATTGGAACCACAGAGTGCTTGTTGGAGGAGGAATTGGGATGAAATGAAGCCTTTGCTAACTAAGAATTTTGTTTTAATGTAAAAATGAATTCTAAAATATTAATAACTTGTTTTCTTGCCAAAATAAAAGCAAAAACAATTTACATGATTACCAACAAGTTAGGTAAATCAATATGTTTATAAAACAGTATCCACTGAGGGGAGGAAATTAGTTGTACAGTTGACCCTTGAACAATGTGGGGATTAAGGGCTCTCACTTCTCTCCATGCACAGTTGAAAATCTGCATATAACTTTGACTCTCTCAAAACTTACTACTAATAGCCTACTATTGGCCAACAGCCTAACTGATAACATTAACAGTCGATTAATACATATTTTTCTTTTATGTATTATATATATTGTATCCTTACAATAAATTAAGCTAGAGAAAGAAAACACTATTAAAATCAAAAGAGAAAATACATTGCCCATACCGTATTGTAGTTATTGATATTGTGGCATTATATCATCCTATATAATAATAGAGGAATATTCAAATTGCCCGTTACACTGTAATGTCACAACGGATTGCAGGAGGCTGCCTGCGCATGCGCAGCGGGGCATTGCTCACGGAAGAAGGGAGGCGCCCGGAGGAAGCGGGACCATCCCATGGTCAGGAGGGCAGGGGTGAGAGCCCGTAGCGCCCCCCTCACCAGTCCTTCGCCACCCACTGCTCTTACTCAGAGCACCCCGCCGCGCACCTGCCAGGGGAAGGAGCAAAGTGCAACTGGTGGAAGGCTTCCATGCTCTCCTCCGGTGCCATGATAGGGCGGAGCCGCCTCATTGCTCTGGAGACAGGGCAGAAGCGGGACCAGCCCGAGGCGACTCAGACTGAGGGCGCGGCTTGAAGCGGCCAGAGAAGGCCAAAGGGGTCGGGCTGGGCCAGGCGCGCTGGAGCTCTGCGTGGAGAGGTTCAGGTGTCAAGGCAGGGCGGCGGGTGGGTGGGCAGGGCTGCGCGATTTCGCGCGCTGGGCTCCTAGTCTGTTTATAAGATGGAAAAAATCTGCATGTAATTGGACTCGAGCAGTTCAAACCTGTATTGTTCAAAGGTCAGCTGTACTATGAAACCCTTTTAGGGAAGCTGCTTTGAAATTTATGTTTATTATCATGGTTTTTTTTTGCCCCATAAATGAGGATCATCTGTTAAATGTTTTATTTTGTATTAGGTGCAAATGTCAATTGTCAAGCCTTGGATAAAGCTACTCCCTTGTTCATTGCTGCTCAAGAGGGCCACACAGAATGTGTGGAGCTTTTGCTGTCCAGTGGGGCAGATCCTAATCTCTACTGTAACGAGGACAGTTGGCAGTTACCTATTCATGCAGCCGCACAAATGGGCCATACAGAGTAAGTGTTAAAAATGGAAAATACAAATGATCTCATGACTCAAAGGTAATAAGGAATAAGTCTTCTGGGCCAGACCTATTACCTCCAGACAAAATCCTTGTTATTCTCTTCACTAAACTGCTAATTGACTATGTCCACCCCCACATCTGATTCCCATGCCATCCATAGTTCCTCTTAATCATGGACTTTCCGAGTGTAAGGCAGGCACAGTGGCTGGAAATGGGGTGACCCTAGCAGCTTTCTCAGGGTGTTAAGTCTTCCCCCTGATTTCGCAAGCTATGCCCATACTCTTCTGCTATTCTCTAGTTTTATCCAAGGCATCTTTAGTTAACTATATGATAGCTTTATTCAACGTACTTAGCTTATCTCCTTGATCTCAGAAAGTTTTTGAGTTTGTGACCTCTGTTGGAGTCTAGTAATTCTTTTGTGTATTCAGGACAGTTCTCCCATTTTGAACCCTTTGATTAGACTTCTGTTTATCTAGCCTCAGGTCCAAACCAGTATTTTTTCCTACTTATATTACTCTTCTTGGTAGCCAAAAGTTCTCATGAAATTTGGGGTATTTTCTGGAGAAAGACTAAAATATGGTTGGAACTCTCTGAAATTGGGGGTTCCAGGAATCTTGGAAACTAATAATCTGGTTATACAGCCAGCAGCTTATCTTAATACTAGAGGCCCGGTGCACAAAATTTGTGCACGGAGGTGTGGGGGGGAGGGGGGTCCCTCAGCCCTGTCTTGGCCTGCAAAGACGCCAGCATCCCTCACCCCGGCCTCTAGCCAGAGGTTCCTCCCCTCCTTCTGCACAGCCTCTGGGAAGATGCTTGTCCTGGGGCCTCCTCAAGGCCCTGGCCCACGACGCCCTGCAGTTCGGGTACTCGGGGGCTTGGGCTTTCAGGTCTGGCTTCCTCACCTGGCATGGTGAGCATCAGCTGCCATGGGAGCCTTGCCTTAGGAGTCACCCCCTTGGACCATTCTACTTGCGAGTGTGTGTGTGGAGGGCTGGCCTCGGTGGCAGTGATTTGATGTCTGTAGCATGCCCGCTGACACCCACCACCGCGGCGCCACACTGGTCCCGTCTGGACTGCTGGCAGGGGGCTTCCAGTCTGCGACTGGGGCTGATGGGCTGTGACTGGGGGCTGCAGGTGGGGGACCCCGGCACCCATAGGGCTGTCAGCATCAGGAACTGGAAAGATCCATTTTTCTGGTTCCTCCCCTGCCACGCGGATGCTGAGCTCTGGGCCCCACAGGCCCGTTCACTCCCGCCACACGGCCGGCGGGGCAGGGACGTGGGCTCGCTGCCCCAGAGGCCCCTTCTGTGCCGCAGCACAGCCATGACGCAGACGCTGAGCTCGCGCTGCCGCTGGCGACGCGAGCTCAGTGTCCCGCCGGCCCCATTCGGTCCCCGCTCAGCGGTGCAGCGGCTGATCGGGCCGGCGGGAGGCGCGGGCGGGGGTGGGGACTCGCGAGTCCCCGCCGTTGCCCGCGCCTCCCGCCGGCCCCATTCGGTCCCAGCTCAGCGAGTCCCCGCCCCCCGCTCCACTCACCGGCCCAATCGGCCACCCCGGTCACCCCAAGTCCCGCCCCCCATGCCTCCCGCCGGCCCAATTGTGGGCGTAGCAGAGTGATGGTTAATTTGCATATTACCCTTTTATTATGTAGGATAAATTGGCACTGAATGGATTTTTAAAATATATGCTTACAGTTTTTAGAGTCATAATTCTACAAGTAAAACTTCATAGCTATTGCTAGCATTATTTAATTTAAAAAACAATAGTGAAATTGTCAGTATGTTTGCATAGAACATATTGTGCAATTTGGTTATTATGCTAATAGGTGGCATGGTATTTTACCATTTCTTTAGAGATATTTGTAGGCATATTTGTGCCTCCTCTAAGAGTGTTTTTCCAACCCATTTAAAAAAAATTAAACACATTATTAAGTTTAAAACATTTAAACAAATTGTTTATTTTAATACAATATTTAGGTTTTAAAATTTGGTATTTTTCTTAATTCTTGATTGTTTATTTAAACATAAATCTTAGGTACAATTATATTCTGAGTTTTAAATTGATACCAAAACTCTCTTGGAAATTTGTCCTCATTTATTCTCAAATTTGAGAATTCTGTTTGTCTCCGATGATTTCCTCCATAGAATACCTCTAAGGTAAGTTCTATGAATATAAGTTCTTCAATACTATTGTTATCTTGGGCCTACCTTACATAAGGAAAAGTATCAGAGAGAAAGAATGTACTTTGGAGTAGCCCTGACTTTCTTTCCCCAGAAAAAGGGAGGATTTATTGGCTTTCATGATCTCTAGTTTTATTTTATTTTATCTTTTTTAAAATATATTTTATTGATTTTTTACAGAGAGGAAGAGAGAGGGATAGAGAGTTAGAAACATTGATGAGAGAGAAACATCGATAAGCTGCCTCTTGCACACCCCCTACTGGGGATGTGCCCGCAACCAAGGTACATGCCCTTGACCGGAATCGAACCTGGAACCCTTGAGTCCGCAGGCCGACGCTCTATCCACTGAGCCAAACCGGTTTCGGCTCTAGTTTTATTTTTAATTTTAGAAAAGTAGACTAGTCTTTTTTCTTTAGCTGGAGGTAAGTTTACAATAGAAAAAAACCTCTGTTTTAATTATTTCCTTTATTCTCTGCCTATCAACCATTTTCTTTATAAATCTGCCTCAGTGTTTAAAGAGCTCATATTCTTTTTCAGAGAATAGGATGTTTTAGCAGAAATACTAATTTCCTCCTGATGAAAATACTATTCATTTCCTGTTACTTGCCATTTAAAAAAAATTCTTATTAAATAGAAAAATAAAACTTTAGTTTGTACTTTAAGAAGGAAACAATTACTTCTTGATACAGGTTTATATTTGCTATAATGAAGTTTGAAATAATTAAAAGCCTAAGTGACCGAACAACCAGTCGACTGGTTGCTATAATGCACACTGACCACCAGGGGGAAGACACTCAACGCAGGAGCTTCCCCCTGGTGGTCAGTGCACTCCCACAGCGGGAGTGCCGCTCAGCTGACCGACCTGTCTCAGCGGCCCACCAGTCTGGCGGCAGCCACTCACTCCCTCAGTAGTCCTGCAGGTCAAATCTCCGAAGAATGGGCCACCAGCCTCCTGACAGACCACCAGCCTCCTGGAAGTAGGCCTTGGGCACCGTGGCCACTTCCCCTCCATAGACATTCTGCAAAACAGAAACGATATAAAAGCAGCCACCAGGTGGCTCCTGACAACTGGTGCGAATGTCAGCAGGACGAATCTGGGTCCCGGGCCTGCAAGGGTGTCCCACTGCCTGCCTGGAGGGCCGATTGCATCCCAGCCCCCTGATCCACCTCGGGATGCAGGGCTCACGGCTGGCGAGCACCACTGTGGTGTCGCGAGCCTCTTTTGATTGGGACTGAGTGGGCACGAGCCTGCGGCAGGCGCAATGGGGCTGGAATGAGCGGGAGCGGCAGGCAGGAGCAGTAGGTGGCATTGGACTGCCGGTTTCCGCCCAATCCCTGCAGGCCATGCCGAGGGACCCCACCTGTGCACTAATTCGTGCACCGGGCCTCTAGTCTAACATAAAATTTGAATTTTAGCAATTAGGGCCATGGTAGTAAGGTAAGAAATTACTGAAAAGTAAGAAAGGACAACCTGTTACCTACTTACTTATAGGAACACTAGAGGTCCAGTGCATGAAATTTGTGCACGGGTAGGGTCCCTAGATCTGGCCGGCGATCAGGGCCGATCAGGGGCCTTCTGGCTGCCGGCCGGGGCCTTCCTTCATTCCACACCACCCCCTGGTGGTCAGCTCATGTCATAGCGAGCGATTGAGCTCCCGGTCTCCCGGTCGAACTCCCAAGGGGACACTTTGCATATTAGCCTTTCATATATATAGATTATTTAATTCTGTTTCAGATCAATTTAAAGACCTTTGTATTAAGCAACAATAATAAGCATAACATTCTGGAGTATATAGTCTGTGATAACTTAGTATAGGTAGAAGCTATACTGAAGACAGACTTTTATTAAATAATTCAATGGGTGACTCTTAAATGTGTGCTGTAGAAATGTTACTTATATTTATGTGCATGTAAAAATATTAAATGCTTTTATATTCATGTATTTGCAGAATCTTGGCCTTGCTCATACCACTTACTAACCGGGTCTGTGACACTGGGCCAGACAAAGTGAGCCCTGTTTACTCGGCAGTATTTGGAGGGCATGAAGACTGCCTAGAAATGCTACTCCAGCATGGTTATAGCCCTGATGCCCAGATGTGCCTTGTCTTTGGATTTAGTTCTCCACTCTGTATGGCTTTCCAAAAGGAGTATGTATATTTGCTATTTTTTATTATTTTTTTCAATATGGAGATGCATTTCCAACTGATTTTCTTTTATGATGAAGTTTAATATCTCTTAGTGCTAAATTGTTAACTTAAAAACAAACAGAAAAATCCCTCTATGATGTACCTTGTTAAAAGTACAGTAAAAATGAGGTGATAATGTCAGATTTTTTTTTCCTTCCCTCTTTAGATCTGGATTATATTTTCAGTGTAGCAGTTTTAGAGAATACTTTCACTGTATTAAATATATGTAGGAATTCTCAGATACCCTTGATCTCCAAAACAATTCAAGTGAAGTGGCCCTATAGAACATAATTGAAATCTGGTTTGATGACTTTAAAAGAGCTTATCAGCTATTTTTTTATGTGTGGGAACTTATAATTGGACCAAATTAAAATTAGTAAGGAAGTTTTTTAGTAAGAAAAATCATTGAAAGATATTATTTGTAAGCCTGTAGGGAAAAAGTAAAAACATCAAAATATCTGTTTCCTTGTCTTTCTAATTGACTTTTCATTTGCCTGGGATCCATGGCAATAGACTTAATTTTAATACATCTTTGCCATTTTTACCTACTTTGTGGAGAATTTAATTGAAGAGAAACCTTTCTCAAGGGCTAAATGTAAAAGATGATAGTATCATAATCACATATGCTTGCATGTGTATATAAAAGAATTGACTTAAGTATAATTCATAGCACAATTTTTTCACAGTAGAAAAATATCAAAGTTAATTTTCCTCTCCCTACCATCCTTTCTTTATCTAGAAAGCAATATAAATTAAAATGTTAATCTCTAGACTACATTTATATTAGCTAATGTCTAGCTCTTAGTTTGCATGTCAGTCACTGTAAATGTAATGAGAAAAGCATTTGGTTATTTGGGGACTCTTACAAACTTTTCTGATCAAGGAAGAAAACTGACATTCTCCTAGTAGGTTTTGTTTTAGTATATCAAGAGTATAATATTATAGCTTGGTGCTTGGAGAAAAAAAAAATTGAAAAGTGTGTTAATTTCTTGTTACATTTTTTTCAATAAGTATGCATCTTAAAATTTGGATTCTGTACAGCAGCAATTTTCAACCTTTTTCATCTCATGGCACACATAAACTAAAATTTTGCAGCACACCAAAAGAATGTTACATTTTTGTTATTCTGACAAGAAAAAATGATTATTATTTTGATTGATTCACACCAGATGGTTATTGTTGTGCTGGCTGTGGTCATTTTTTTATTTGACAGTCTAAGGGAAGAGAGGTCAGTGCCCTGACTAAATAGTCAGGTATTGTATGTTATAAAAATTCTTGTGGCACACCAGTTGAAAATCGCTATTCTATAGTAACATACCTAAATTAATTAAATTAACTAGAATCCCCATTTTTAAAGCAAGGATAATTTAATATAATTTTCATTTGAAATAACTATTATGTTCTCTTGCTCCTTAATGAAATAGTGTATGAATTTCCTATATTCCAGTTAGCAATTATTAATGAGAATTTGAGTTTTGGTCACAAATTGGAAGAAAAATTGGAAGACTCTGTTTTCCAAAATTCAAATTTGGAGAGATTTGGTAGTAGATAATGAGACAAGTTTAGTGGTATAAGTTTTGAAATTTTTATAGCAACAGTGTGTTGTTAAAGTAATGTAAGATTGCTGTACAGAAAGATTTAATCAACATCGTTACTTATCTAAATATTTTTATTGACTTTTAGAGAGAGAGAGATATTGACGTGAGAGCTAAACATCAATCGGCTGCCTCCTGCAAGCTCCCTCCCAGGGATTGAGCTGCAACCCAGGCATATGTCCTGATCAGGAATCCAACTGGCAGTCTTTTGGTACACAGGACTATGCCTAACCAACTGAGCCACACCAGCTAGGGCAACATTTTTGATTCTTTAAAAAAATATATATTTTTAATTGATTTCAGAGAGGAAGAGAGAGAGGGGAGAGGGAGAGAGAGAAACATCAATATGAGAGAGACTCATTGATTGGCTGCCGCCTGCATGCCCCCTCCCCCCCCACTGGGGATCGAGCCCACAACCCGGGCATGTGCCCTTGACTGGAATCGAACCTGGGACCCTCCAGTCCGCAGGTCAACGTTCTATCAACTGAGCCAAACCAGCTAGGGCCAGGGCAACATTTAAAAAAATTTATTGACTTTAAGTGTTGATGAGTTTAAAACTTTTGTTTTCTTATTTGTGTGGGTTTTTTTTTGGCATTTCTCTGAGATCTAGATATTTAGTATTTGTGGCCTTTCTTGCACTGTTGGCCTGTTGTGTTCTAGTGAACTCTTCTGTATGCTTTTACAAATAGTACAGTTGATAAGGTAATAAAAATAATAGATGTAAATAATTGCTCTGGATTTTATGATTTTATTCAGCTGATTTAACTTTTTAGCTCAGGATTAGCATTCTGAAACATTTTTCCTGGGCATTCCTTTGAGAGGATGAGCTTCCATTTGAAACAGTGACCTTTAGCTTTTCTTGTGGAAAGAGGTCTCCTCCATCACTGCACAGAAGCAGTCTTTGTCCCTCGGGGCTAAAAAGTTAACAGCTACAGTAACATGAAAGCCATTCTTTCAAGGGCACAGTTGAGTAATTCAACTGAAATGAGAAAAAGACTCCTTTACCTAGAATGTGTAAAAGAAGAGAGAAGTTGAGAAAGTTCAGGACAATTTGAACAAATATTAACACCTTTTATATATGACTGTAGGAAGAGATCATGGCTTAACAAACCCGATTTTGTCTTTTGAATTGATACTGATCCTTGCTAGCATATTAGTTTTATAGAAATTGTGTGTCCTTTCTCTTCATCATAATCACACATAGGACCTAATGTTTTTATTTGTTTTCAGCAAATGGCTAAACATCATTCAATAAAACTTATATGGCCTTTGATCATTCAGCTAGTAAGTTGGTTAGATATTTTGTTGGCTAATTGAATATAAAATGCTCAAGCTGTTTGACCATTTTTGTTTAAAATAAATTTTGTTAATATGTTGAATTTCCTTTTACTGTGCTTTCTTTTCTGGGCACTGTTTCTGTGCAACTTTTTAAACTTCAAAGTGCAAAATAATGAAAAATGTTCAGGCCCCAAGATAAGGTGCAGACATTGCCTTTTTAGGTTTTAAACTTCAGTATTTGATGATTTTTCACTGTTTATATAATGTGCAGTCTCTTAATGTGTCACATTTAGTCCGTGATGTTTATATTAGCAGACATTTGGTCCTGTCCAAAATGTCCACTGAGACATTTGGTCCAAGCCAAAAGGACCTTGATTTGTTTTTTAAGTTTATTGACTTTTTTTTTTTTAAGAGAGAGAGAGAGAGAGAGAGAGAGAGTTAGAGAGAACGAGAACATAACATTGACTTGTTGTTAAAACTTATTTATGCATTCATTGGTTTGTATGTGCCCTAACCAGGGATTGAACCCGCAACTTTGGCATATTGGAGTGACGCTCTAACCAACTGAACTACGTGGCCAGAGCAAAAGTTCCTTAAAATTTGGTCCTGTCCAAAATGTCCATGATTAAAAAACATCTGTGGGTTCAGATAGCCCATATTTATTTATACTTGTGGTTTTATACATAAAAATACTACTATGTTTATTGATCCAGTAATTGGTTTTGACTGTATTATCAATGCTTGTATAATAATGCTCCTGCCTTGGGAGCCTCGCTGGTAAAGACACATGGATATGTTAAATAGGTGGGTGTGGATCAAATGTCTCTTTGGGTATTTTGATACAGGACCAAATACCAAGGACCATATGTCTCTGTGGTTGTTTTGGGCAGGACCAAATGCTCGGCAAGGGTTAAATAGGATGCACTGTTTTCTTTTTAATCTGTTTATACAATTTATTATTTAACCAAAGGTTATCTATGCCCTAGGGCAGGGGTCCTCAAACTTTTTAAACAGGGGGCCAGTTCACTGTCCCTCAGACCATTGGAGGGCCGGACTATAGTTTAAAAAAACCTATCAACAAATTCCTATGCACACTGCACATATCTTATTTTGAAGTAAAAAAACAAAACGGCAAAAACACCCGCATGTGGCCCACAGGCCGTAATTTGAGGACGCCTGCCCTAGGGTTTACTGTTGCTCAGTAACATGTAATAATGAAGGTCATATAGAGCACTGAAGTTGCTTGTGTTTCTGGAGCTTATATATATTAGAGGCCTGGTGCATGAAAATTCGTGCACTCGGGTGGTGGGGGGTGTCCCTCTGCCTGGCCTGCACCCTCTCACAATCCGGGACCCTTCAGGCAGGGTCCCTAGGCCTGGCCTGAGATCAGGGCCTATCAGGGCTTTCCTTCCCCGGGCTGTAGGCAGCTGGCCCCACTCCTGCTGCTGTCACTGCTTGCCATCTGTGCAGCGCTGCCCCCCCTCCCCTGCCACTGGTGGACTCCCTCTGCAGGCGACAGGCTGGGGTGCAATGGCTTGGCTGGCCTGGGCCTCCCTCTTTCTTTGCTGGGGGGCGGGGCCAGCCCTGCGAGGGGCTGTCTGCCTATCTGATCGCCCCTAACCGCTTGCCTACCTACCTGATCACCCCTAACTGCTGGTCTGTCTACCTGATCACCCCTAACCACTCTGCCTGCCTACCTGATTGCCCCTTACCACTTGCCTGGGGGCGGGGCCAGCACTGACTTCCAATTGGTCAGCCTCCGGGTGTTATTGGTCATTATGTCCCAGGGTTTTTATATATTAGGATTTGAGACCTTCAGTCTTCTCAGAAGCTCAGGGAATGCTGACACATTTTATGATTTTCCAGTTTATGTTTATTATTCACCATATTATAGGTAGTTTTGTTGGAAATGTGTTAATAAATGTAGCATTAGGCAGTTTTATAAGCCTTTTAGAATGTGGTTTGTCTCTTCTAACACAAGGCAATATGGTAATTGGAAGAAGTTTAGAGCTGGGTTTTCCAAAGTGCATTTTTGTACAATACTAATTCTATAGATCATTAATAAATATTACATGGGATAAAATAGTTAATTAAGTTTGGGAAACATAGGGTTAAGTAATGTTAAATAGGTTTCCTTCTTGAAGGGCTTTAAAAATGGTGGTGCTTTGTGAATTCCTGAGAGGGGAATGAAGCTACAAAAATTTGAAAAGTTTGATCTTTTTTTTTTTTTTCCCTGGTAGGGAGTTATGTGTTTTTTTTTAATTTAATAAATCTTTATTGTTCAGATTATTACAATTGTTCCTCTTTTTTCCCCTATAGCTCCCCTCCACCCGGTTCCCACTCCACCCTCTGCCCTTACCCCCCGCCCCACTGTCCTCATCCATAGGTATATGCTTTTTGTCCAGTCTCTTCCCGCACCCCCCACACCCCTTTCCCCCTGAGAATTTTCAGTCCACTCCCTTTCTATGCCCCTGATTCTATTATATTCACCAGTTTATTCTGTTCATCAGATTTTTTTATTCACTTGATTTTTAGATTCACTTGTTGATAGATATATATTTGTTGTTCATAATTTTTGTCTTTACCTTTTTCTTCTTCTTCCTCTTCTTAAAGAATACCTTTCAGCATTTCATATAACACTGGTTTGGTGGTGATGAACTCCTTTAGCTTTTTCTTACCTGTGAAGCTCTTGATCTGACCTTCAATTCTGAATGATAGCTTTGCTGGGTAGAGTAATCTTGGTTGTAGGTTCTTGCTATTCATCACTTTGAATATTTCTTGCCACTCCTCTCTGGCCTGCATAGTTTCTGTTGAGAAATCAGCTGACAGTTGTATGGGTGCTCCCTTGTAGGTAACTAACTGTTTTTCTCTTGCTGCTTTTAATATTCTCTCTTTGTCTTTTGTTCTTGGCATTTTAATTATGATGTGTCTTGGTGTGGTCCTCTTTGGGTTCCTTTTGTTTGGGGTTCTCTGCACTTCCTGGACTTGTAAGTCTATTTCTTTCACCAGGTGGGGCAAGTTTTCTGTCATTATTTCTTCAAATAGGTTTTCAGTATCTTGCTCTCTCTCTTCTTCTGGCACCCCCATAATTCTGATGTTGGTACGCTTGAAGTTGTCCCAGAGGTTCCTTACACTATCTTCATATTTTTGGATTCTTTTTTATTTTTGCTTTTCCGGTTGGGTGTTTTTTGCTTCTTTGTATTTCAAATCTTTGACTTGATTCTTGCGATCCTCTAGTCTGCTGTTGGATCTCTGTATATTATTTTTTATTTCAGTCAGTGTATGCTTAATTTCTAGTTGGTCCTTTTTCATATCCTCGAGGGTCTCGCTAAATTTATCGGCCTTTTCTAGAAAATTCTTGAAAAACCTTATAACCGTGATTTTAAACTCTATATCCAGTCGTTTGCTTTCCTCCATTTCTTTCAGTTGTGACCTGTTTCTTTGTCTCCACATTTTGGCTGCTTCCCTGAGTTGATAGAGTGGCTTTGTGTGCTAGGTGTCCTATAGGGCCCAGTGGCTCAGCCTCCCCAGTTACCTGAGGTGGACACTCTTTTTTTTTCTTTTTTAAAAATATATTTTATTGATTTTTTACAGAGGGGAAAGGAGAGGGATAAAGAGCTAGAAACATCGATGAGAGAGAAACATCAATCATCTGCCTTTTGCACACTCCCTACTGGGGATGTGCCTGCAACCAAGGTACATGCCCTTGACCGGAATCGAACCTGAGACCTCTCAGTCCGCAGGCCGACGCTCTATCCACTGAGCCAAACCGGTTAGGGCTGAGGTGGACACTCTTGGTGCACCTCTTTGTGGGCTGTGTGCACAGTCTTGTTGTAGTTAAGCCTTGATTGTTGTTGGTATCTCTGGGAGGAATTGACCTCCAGGCCAATTGGCTGTGAGGATCAGCTGTGTCTATGCTGGGAGAACTTCTGTGCTGGAGACACCCTTATGAGACAAGATTTGCAAAAGCCTCTGTGCTCAGCTTGGATGGGGCAGAGTCTCAGGGCAGAGCAGACAGCACCAGTTTCCCGTCAGCCCTACCCTAATAGGCTCCTGTATCTCAGTGTCCCGTGGTAATTGCTGCAAGCACCTCTGAGAGAAAGCCACCCTCGAGTTCCGCCTGCCGCCAGACAGTCCAGTTTCTCCCCGAATGAGTCTGGGTCCCCAGAGTCTCGCCTGGAACTGGAGTTCAGTGCAGTCGGGAGCTTTTGTTTCCCTCCCGTTTGAGAAAGCCAGCCGCTTACTTAGCCGCCCGCCCTTTCTGCACGCGCGCATCTCGTTACCTCTGCCTTCCGCAGTTCCTCTGAGTCTCAGTGTGCTTTTCTCTTTCCTGACAGTCCAGCCTCTCCCCGCATGAGTCTGGGTCCCCAGAGTATCGCCCAGAACTGGAGTTCAGCGCAGTCGGGAGCTTTTGTCTCCCTCCCGCTTGAGAAAGCCAGTCGCACCCTCAGCCTCCAGTCCTCTCCATGGCGTCTCAGTACCTCTGCCTCCTGCAGCTCCTCTGAGTCTCAGTGTGCTTTTCTCTTTCCTTCTAGTTGTAGAATTTCCACTCAGCCAGCCTTCCTGTAGTTCTGGATGATGTCTGTTTTGTCTTTTAGTTGTAGTTTTGAAATTGTTGTGCGAGGCAGCAGTTTAGGTGTTTACCTATGCCGCCATCTTGGTTTCTCTCCGAAAAGTTTGATCTTATGTTTACAATATTATACTACTCCTTTGTTTATAGATTTTGGGGTGTTTTTTACTTTTTATTGTGCTTATTTCAGGTTAATAATTGAATTCTTTGCTTTAATTTGAAGGTATTTCTTCTCAGGTATCTGGAGGTTTTAGCATATAATTTGAAAATGTAATTAGCATACTGTTTAAAAATACATTTACCCTGTATTTCTTTTTTTGGACTCACTCTGTACTATAGGGTTTCTCAAATATTTTCATTTTGGAGCCTTTTTTTACGGATCATTTTCAGGGACTGATGTTTCATGCAACAATTATTTATACAATGCTAATTCTGTGTGCCAGGAAGGTTAAGTGACTTACTCAGAGTCCCGTAGTTAGTATGTAGCTGAGCAGGCTGGCTTCAGTCTGTGCTCTTACAGCTTTGCTATGATACTTCTTTTGATACATCTTGCCAGTTAGCTGTCTCAAAAAGGATTTGCACTTATTTTCAATCAGTTTAACCAGAACTTACTAATATTGGATGATAAAATATTAAGAAAACAGCAACAGCTTAATAGATACAAAATGATGTACTTTTATTCTGTAAAAGTACATGATAAAGTAGATTAATTTAAAAAGAAAACTATAAGTTAAATGTTTGTTAATTAAAAACAGCTTTTCTAGATGATTATATTTTACCATTAGAAATGTGAAAGTAAAGGGGACATTGACTAAGGTTATTGCTAAAGGAAATGGTATTTTGGTGATTCCTAGAATGAGTCTTTAGAGACAGATCACATTGTTTAATAACTTGGTTTGGCAAATATTTTGTAGTAGAGATACTTAATTTTATAAAAGTATCACAGTTTTGAGAAGTTTTCTATTTTTCAATGATAATCTTTAAAATTATTTACTTAAGATGAATGTTTAGAATTCTAAGGACACTATGTGCTTATAGTTAAAAATTAAAAACCATGCAGGGGGGTGGAAATTAAAAAGTAAAACCCTCCCTTGTCCCTAGTTCCCTACTCTCAAATGTACTAGATATGTAAAAATCATCCACTATCCCATCTGCTGTTCTTATTTTCCAGCTGTAACTACTAGTAATTATTTGTAACATTTATTTTTTATGTAAAAGTCTAACTTTTTTCTCTCTTTCTCTCTTTTTTTTTTTTATGGAGCTGTGAATTTTTTGGAATTGTGAATATTCTTTTAAAATATGGAGTCCAGCTAAATGAACTTCATCTGGCATACTGCCTGAAGTATGAGAAATTTTCAGTATTTCGTTACTTTTTGAAGAAAGGTTGTCCATTGGCACCATGGAATCATATGTCTGAATTTATAAATCATGCAATTAAAGCACAGACAAAATATAAGGAATGGTTGCCATCTCTCCTGCTTGCTGGATTTGACCCACTGAATCTTCTATGCAGTTCTTGGTAAGAAATCCTAAAATAGTGGACCTTACCTTTTTGAGTGAATATACTATATTTAAGTTCCCTCGATTTCTTGAGATCTGGTGTTGGGATGAGGGTGTGTGTGTATGTGACTCTGATAGCTGGATTGGGGGGCTGCTAATAGCGAGATTGAATGTAGGAATAGATTCCTAGAAAAAGGTAGGCTGTGACTGGAAGGAAATAGAAAGGGATTATGCCTATGGAATATAGTGGAATATAGAAGCAAAAGCAAAGTTTAGATACATATTCTCATCTCCACTTAACTTTTTGTTTAGTTTACAGCAGGTTGAGTTCCTGATAGTATTCACTCCTTTCTCCAACAGCTGATTAATACATAGTTATCTGTCAAATGCTCATTTGTGCACTTCCCTCTATATCTTTTTGATACATTTTCACTGAAACATTGTATTTTTAAGATAATTGAATGAAAAAAAAAGATTATTGGCAGTTTATTTAGAAATCTTTGATTTTAAAAAGTTAGTTGTATATGTATACTGTACTTGTCTTATTAACAGATACACACTCACACACACGTAACTGAGATATTAACACTCGCTAATGAATGCTGTGTCTAGCTGTTAACAAAGCTATTTAAGTACCCATAGCATTTTACTTAGTGAATTTTATTGTGTTTGGGCACCTGACAGCTAGCCGCAGTTGCCCCTTACCATTCTAGGATTTACCCCCTGACTCCAGCCCCAAAAGGCGGGTGGCTGTGGACAGACAGCCTTGACAGTGTGTCCCCTTTACTGTCTTCCATCACTTGGTGCTTGTCCCCAAGGCACCACTTTCTTCTCAGCCACACTCTTTGTGTTCTCCTCCTGAAGCTACTAACTCAACTCCATATTACTTTACCGTTACTTTCAGTTCTCTGGTTTCTAGTATATGTATTTCTGGTTTCTAGTTTATTTCTTTAACCAACACTTAGAATACTACCTAACACGTGGTAGGCATTATTTTAAGTTCTTTATAGTAACTTATCCTATATAATAAAAGCCTAATATGATAAGTGTCCGGTCATCCGTTCAACCGATCAAAGTGTAATATGCTAATGATATGCTAAGGCCGCTCAACCGCTCGCTATGATGTGCACTGATCACCAGGGGGCAAACCGTCAACTGGTTGACCAGCCGCTATGACTGCACTGACCACCAGGTGGCAGACACTTTGACCAGTAGATTAGCTTGCTGCTGGGGTCTGGCCGATCGGGACTGAGTGTGACGGGCCGGACACTCCCTGGAGCCCTCCTGTGGTCCTTCCCTGGCTGGCCAACCTCCCGCATCCCTCCCCGGCCCTGATTGTGCACTGGTGGGGTCCCTTGGCCTGGTCTGCACCCTCTTGCAAACCATGACCCTTTGGGGGATGTCAGAGAGCTAGGTTTCAGCCTGATCCCGCAGGCCAGGCTGAGGGACCCCACTGGTGCACGAATTCGTGCACCAGGTCTCTAGTTTACTATAAAATACACTGGATACTATTATTTTTATTTTACAATTGAGGTACAGTAATTAACATACTTGCCAAGCTCACACAGCTAGTTAGTAGAACTTAGTTTTGAACCCAGGTTGTCCTGTTGTGTGGCTCAAGTCTGTCTTTCTAACCACTGTGCTATGCTGCCTTAGCCCTGTGTATCCATGGGGATGTGGTGGTTATATCATGTGATTTCAGGTATTTTAATCGTTTGCCTATCCTGGGGGGATCTGTGCCATCTTACCTTGCTCTGGTTTGCTCCTCAATTAGGAAGAACCTATGCAGGGGGAAAAATTAAATATTGCCCTTTTTCCTTTCCTTCTCAGCCAATTACATAGACTACTGGAAGGAGAGGGAATTATTTAGATTTATTCTCCTAGAAGGTTTTGTAAAATATACTCTCCCATTCAGTTCTGAGAGGCCTCCTTCCCCCCAATGTGAATAGCCCATTTGATAATTTTTGTGGTAATAAGCCATTAAATATAGTATAAGCTATATTTATTGGATGGGTTAGGATATAATGGAATTAAGAACCCATAAACTACAAATTTCTTTGAAGTAAATTGTAAAACTTGCAGCTATCTGGATTGAGAATGACAATTGCATATAGTTTACTCAGAAGGGGCAACTTTATATTCATTAGAAAATTTCACTTCAAAAAAAATGCTTAACATGGTCAAATTTTTGTTCTCTGATATTTTATTGAGTGGATAAAGCCAGTGTTTACACTGAATATGATAAATGTTTTGCTTCCTTTGATCAAATTTACATTCATAGATAGAGCTGTTATAAGAAAAATTCTTCCATAAAATTCCAATATACTGTTAAAGTGGATTTTGGTTATATCTTATTTATATCACATGTAAGTCAGTTACTTAATCTTTGTCATGTAAATTATAAATGTCTTTCCTAGGTATTTTTTGTCTTAAACGTTCTTTAAAAATGTATCTGGCTGAATAATTGCCTATAACAATATAATCTACAGAGTTGAAATATTTTTTTCAACTTTAAATGCAACACTAGGTGCCTCCAACTGAATGTAATCAGTAATAGAAAGTAAATGTCATCCGTGCATTTAGTTGATTAACTGTCATTCATTTATGATTATACAACTGCTTCGTACAATGTAATGGTCAGCGTAGTACAGTAACAATACATTTTTAGTGGCATTATCAGCATTGTTAAAATTAGTTATTTTATCTAAAGCTGTGTAAACAGATTTATTTCTTGTGTGTGTGTGTATGTGTGTGTGTGTGTGTGTTTAGATAACTGAATAAAAATGACAGTATTTGGTCTCAGTGTGACTTAAAGCACATTAATGCAGAAAAATAAAACCATTACAAAAGAAATAAGGAACCAGAACCAAGTAACCTTTGGTGTGGAGTTCCTAGAAAGTCAAGGAGATTTTTTTGCCCTTGAATGTACTTTATCATTTTATTTGTTCTAGTATTTCCTCAAAGTTGTGATTTCATTGAAAGGTTCTTGAGAAGTAAAATTTTTTCCCAAGGCATTTGTGCAACACCGAGTTCTTTGTTATATAGAAGTTTGTGTATTAGAGAATTAAGAATTTGGGAAATAATTTTCATACTCTGATCAGTCATTTCTGATTAGTCACTTTGACCCTGAATTACAAAAAGTAAATTGTTTTTGAGATGACAAGTTTAGAGCATTTTATTCAGTTTCTTTTTATTCCCCCCCCACCCCTTTCTTTAGTCCTTGCTCAATAACGAGTCCAAAAAATAAACCAAAAAACGACTTTGAAAAGTCTTTCTCTTTTTAAAGTAATTACTAGAGGCCCTAATCATTTTCTTTTTCTTCAGACAGTGTGATGGCAGGGGAGTACCTAATTGAGTAATTGTTAGAATGTATAGTTCTCATTAAACTTTGACTAAATTTCATGTTATCAGACCTAATGAAAATTTCAAACCAGTTCTAGTAATATCAAACATTTATATAACATTTTATAGTTTTAAAAGTATGTTTACTGTATTTTCTCATATTATTTTCACAATTAGTCCCCTGAAATAGGTTGAGTATTATTCTCATTTTAGAGGACCAGGATCAAGGGCTTGAAGAATTTCAGCAACATGTTTGTAAGTAGTGGAGGTAGTATTAGAAATCAGAAACTGTCCTAGACCAGTGCTCTTTCCATTAGATTCAAATGCTTATAAAATTTGGGGAAGTCTCTTTTGGGTAGGTAAGTAGGAAATCTGAAATTATTTTATAGAAATAGAGGGAGAACTGTTCTGAAGATTTGCTTTTGGTTCTTAGAGACAAAACTGATTCTGCTACATTCTTTAGAGCTGAATCTATAATGCAGAAGGTTCTTAGAGGAGAACAGTTGCACATCCCTGGGAGTTGGGCAGAAGCAAGCTGTCTCTCCCGTATATTTAGTTCAGGGATGAATTTGGGTATTCGGGCTTTATCCTTTCAGGACTTTTAAAGCAAGATGGTCCAGTTGGGAGGAGATAATGGCAAATCTGCTGAGGATACTGGTTGCTGTCTCTGTCTTTTCTTGACACTGCTGCTGGGGAGTGTGAAGGAAAGTTCCTACCCTCTCTGAGAGTAGAGTTTCCTCTTGTCATCTATTAAACAACTCACATAGAGTCAATTCAGTTTGCTTTAAGAACCTATAGATGATTATTCATATCCACTGAACTTGCCTCCAATTACATGGATATTTTCTATGCTGCAGTTTTCTGCCTTCCATAGTAAGGTGTTGTAAGAATAGGTATGTGGTGTTTATTTTCAGAATGAATCCTTGATGTATTTTGTGTCTAATGGTGCATTAACATCTTGCTAATACAGGATTGACTCAGTCAGTGATGACACCCTTATCTTTACTTTGGAGTTTACTAATTGGAGGAGACTTCCTCCAGCTGTTGAAAAGAAGCTCTCTGCTCGTGTCTCAAATTCCTCGTGGGCTCTACAGCAACATATTGGTAAGAAAGTATAATTTTTAGAGACACGTGACTATGTTTTCTTCTCTTCCTTCTCTAGCTATATTGTAATTTTAAGTAATGAGAGTTGTTGGAGAATATATTAAGTAGGGCATCATTTGCATTTTCTTTATGTGGAGAAAGGATGGGACTGGGAGGGGGGATCATAGTAATTTCCTTCAACAAAAATTATATTTGATTTTATAAGGTTAGCCTAAAGGGCATATAAAGAAAAGGAGGTATTTACTGATATTTTTCTTTAATGATATTTTTTTAATTTTAGTAAGGATTATGTAAACAAAACGAGTCCTAAAAATCTTGTTAGTGAATGTTTAGTTTGTTAGAAAAAATGCTAAACTTAATTTTCTTTTCCAGGATGTGTTTGTATTTGTGTTCTTTCTTAAATATTTTATCATTTCTAAAAGGAAGTATTACCATCCTTTATTTCTACCTGTCCTTACTGAATGCATGCTGATGTGTTGGTATAATATAAGTATGGAGGTGAGCTGGGTGAAAATTCTGTGAATCGATTGATATTTTATATGACTGTTCTAAGACTAATTCTCAATTTTCTCTCAAATTGATATGACTGTTTTAAAATAACTTCTCAACTTACTCTAGCTTATTAAAAAGTTTTTAAGCCCTGGCTAGTGTGGCTCAGTTGGGCACCATTCTGTGCACTGAGAGGTTACTGGTTTGATTCCCGATGAGGGCACATGGCCAGGTTATGGGCTCGATCCCCAGTAGGAGGCATGCAGAAGGCAGCTGATCCATGTTTCACGCTCACATTGATGGTTCTCTCTTCTCCATTCCTCTCTCTCTAAAAATCAATATAATATTATTTTTAAAAAAGTTTATAAGCTAATTAAAACAATTACAGAGCATGTAGTAGGAGATTTTATACAAGGAAACGAGTTTAAACTAAACATAATATATGCAAAATATTCCTACTTTGTTATTCAGATTTATTTTACTTTCACTTCATTTTGTTAACCAGATTATGTGTCTTAAGTTAAGATTATGTATCTTAAGAAAATTATTTCTTCACTGCTATTTTTACATGAAATGTAACTGCATAAAACATGTTGAATAGGCTTTTAACAAGTGAGCTTATGCATATGTAGAAATGTCTTATTCTCAGATAATTACATTTAAGTAAATTTTCTCAATCAAAAACAGACATTCAGGAAAATATGCTCTTGAACTGAGATGTATTCAAACTGTTGGGAGAGGTTTCTGTTGAAGAAAAAAGTAATCTGGATTCTCTGAGCCTTCTAGTACAGAGTTTTTAAAATGGTAATATTGGAAAACTCACTGGCATGCAATTCTTAATGTTGAGAATTGCATGTGCTTTTACTAATTATGTATCTTCAGCAGCAGAGAACAGTTATCCCATTCAGAACAGATAGACTATGGGGCAATGGACTTGGGAACAAAAAAATCAAAAGAGGGAGCATATGCCAAATGGGAAAATTATTGTAGCTTATCAGTAAAGATATGTGAGAGTTTACTTGGAAGACTAACGTACAGCAAGTTTGTCCAGATGAAGGTAAAAATTGTGTATGAGTGCATTACCCTGCAATAGACTGGATCCACCAAGGGCTTCTTGTTTAGGCACTAGGTAGAGCTTGTGTAAGGTAATAATCATCATCTTAGATCATTTGAATGTTGGCAGAGGGCAGGCCAGAGATGCATGGTTGTGGGAAGTATAGATAAGTGGGTATGTGTGATGTATTTGAGTTCTGGCTATTGTAAAGTTGGCATTAATAAGCATAATGCATTAAGAATTGGGTTTATTTTGATCATTGTTTTGATTTTAATAAAACTTCCTATAACAAGTATCCTATTTTGGATCATTCTTCTGTCAGTACATACAACCAAATGAACAAAATTGGAGAATTCCATATAAGAATAAAAAGTTAAAGGTTGCCTGTCTGCTAGTAGATCTATAGATAAATTTGATTTAACATACTAAATTGAAAATGATTGGGTCAGAAAAGTAACTTAAAATTACAGCATGATTTCAGACATAATTTTCTAACTATGATCAGTACCACACTCTAAGAAGAAAGAGATTTATTGAACAAATTGAAATCTGGTTTTAACAGGTTTTCATGAAAGTGTGTTTTACCTACAGCGTCTGGGCTTTTTCATACTCTAAATGCAGGGCATGGCTCCATCTTCTCAGCCTCGTGGCAACACATCTGGGAATGCTATGCATCACTGAAACTTTCACAGGAATTTTGTGTGATTTGAAATATCGCATAAATGATTATAAAATTCCTTTATTCACTGGCATAATAAACTAAGATGGCACTGATGGGTATTATTATCTGTGTTAATAATTTACAGATGAAAGACTGCTTCACTTCAAATGAATATGGTTTAGACCTCTAATTGTTCATCAGGCCAGTGATCTATTGTGCTCATGGCGGGGAGGAGGGATCAAAATGGTGCAATTAAAGTTAGGGCCAAAATCTGGAATAACTATGCTATTTCCTTTTTATTATTATTATTATTATTATTATTATTATTATTATTACTATTATTATTTGGAAAGATCTCCTAAAAGTTTCAGTGGCTTAGACGATGTTAGAGAATTATTTTGGGTTTAATCACAGTTTAAAGAACCTTAGACTTGAAGTCAAATCACTTGATTCTGGTATCAGATAGTTGTTGATTGACAGTGTCAACATGGGCCGGTCACTTAAGCTTTCCATAACAAATGTGTACTGGTCCAATTTGGCTTGATTGCAAATGATTAGCATAAACAAATATATATATATTAGCATAAACAAACAAATGGTTTATTTAGCTTTAAAGGGAGGGTTACCATGGTGCAGTCAGATGACCTGGAAAGGCTTGTCAGCGCTGCAGAGGCTGTGGGGCAGCAGAGGAGCTCCCCTCAGGCAGCCCAAGGAGTTTGTAAGTGAGCGTAGTCTGTCAAAATGGAGAAGCTGGAGAAGCACTAAGGATCCCTTATACCTGAGTGAGCAGCTCTCTGGGCTGCACAGCCACCCTTTATCTTTATTCTGGGTGTGCAATAGGGATCTACATTAATAAGAACATGCAGAATGAAGAGATGTCAATTTAATAGCCAACCTCACTTTTACCCATGCACTTGTCAGTTCCTCTGTCAGTCTCATCCATCTGTGCCCATGGCATGCTCAGTGTTTGCAGCTGATAGGCTACTCTCTAATATGCAACATACTTCTGTCCTTACCAGGGGCATTTATGACATTTGTGATTTAGTACCAATTATTGTTCTTGATCTCATTGGGTAAAGAGACTTCCTTTTTTGTCAGGGGTGGGGTACGTCAGGCCTGCGGGACATATAAGGCCTGTGAAATCATTTGGTCTGGCCCTGCCAAAGCATTAGGGTGAGTTAATTAAATGTTTGACCAAATATAGCAGGCTAATTTTCAAGTTGATAAATTTGTATGTCCCTCGAATGATGTTATGAAAATCCAAGTGGCTCTAGGCAGAAAAAAGGTTCCCCACCCCTGTAATAGGTAATAGTTGAACATTGTCAACCTACTTGTTGAAGTTGAACCTGCTTACTCCTTTGGAAAACTAGGAGGGGGTGGTAGTTGCAGTTTGGGTATGCTCTCCATATGTATTCTTGCTAATCCCTCTAGTGCTCCCTTCACCAGTGTTTTCTCATCTTAAGAGTGAGAGTGATGATTCTTCCTTTAAGTTTACAGAACAGGGTAAAGTTTAAATGGACATGAAAACACTGGAAATAAATGTGCTATATATTATAGATTACTAGTATGTAGTCTGATCTATAATGGGGAGTCTATGACTCATGGTTTAAGAAAATACTCACCGAAACCGGTTTGGCTCAGAGGATAGAGCGTCGGCCTGCGGACTCAAGGGTCCCAGGTTCGATTCCGGTCAAGGGCATGTACCTTGGTTGAGGGCACGTCCCCAATGGAGGGTGTGCAGGAGGCAGCTGATCGATGTTTCTCTCTCATCGATGTTTCTAACTCTCTATCCCTCTCTCTTCCTCTCTGTAAAAAATCAATAAAATATATTAAAAAAAAAGAAAATACTCATCTGTTTTTAGACTTAGGTTTAGGTTTATGTAAAATCAGATAATTGTTTTGCATTTCTTATTTGGCATTTTGAAACACTGTGGTTCAAGGAGTTTCCCAGACTTTAGTAAATTAAACTAAACTCAAACCAATAAGCTTAATTAAATTATAAGATGATGGATTAACTTTAGTGGTTTAGAAGATATTAAAGATGTTAGAGAATTAGTATGACCCAGGCCCTATAAGGATTTATAGTTTAACCTTTTGCACTCGGATGTCAACACGGTTAGCATTAGAATAAAGGAATCGAGAAAAAAGCAAGCGAGTGCAAGGGTTAAGGAACCCTCGACTTGGAGTCATACCAGCTGGTCTGGTATCAGCTGGACTCTTGATACTATTTGTCCTTGTTGCTCTGATCCTGGTCTGCTAATCATTGTTACTGTTCATGGGGATTTATACAAGACTTTTTGGATTAATAAAAGGCATTCCATTTGATTCACATAAAACCTCTAGCTATTTACAGTACTCTCCATGTCCGTGGACATTTACTTTAGTGAATACTTTTCATCATGGAAAATGAAACTGCTATTGTATGATTCTTAATTAAGTGTGTGTGGACTATCCTTTAATTAATAATTAGCTTTGGTGCAGTGGTTTTAGTATGTGCGTTCACACTCGTGCTTTGGGGTCAGACGCACTTGAATTTGAATCTTAGGTCTACCACGTGTTAGATGTATGACCTTTGGAAAGTTACTTAAACCCCTGTTTTCTTATTTCTGTAGCATAGGGTAATGAAGATTAAAAGAGAATGTGTGTGAAGTGTATGGGCATATGGCATGCACTTTTCTCTCTGTGTCAATTTTGAAATTTCATTCTATGTCATGGACAAGAAGAGAAAAACTTTTGTAAGCTACACATTTATTCACTTAACTAGAGGCCTGGTGCATGAAATTCATGCAAGGGGAGGGCGGTGGTCCCTGAAGCCCAGCCTGCATCCTCTCTAATCCGGGACCCCCAGGATCGGGCCTAAACCAGCAGTCGGACATCCCTCTCACAGTCCTGGACCGCTGGCTCCTAATCGCTTACCTTCCTGCCTGCTTGGACACCGCTTACTGCCCCTCTGCTGGCCTGGTCGCCCCTAACTGTCCCCTTCTGCAGGCCTGGTTGCCCCCAACTGCCCCCCCCCCCCGCCAGCCTAGTCACCCCTCACTGCCCCCACTGCCAGCCTAATTGCCCCTAACTGCCCCCCCCTGCCGTCATGGTTGCCCCTAACTGCACCCTCTCTCCCCCCCCCCCCCATTGGCCTGGTCACCTCTAACTGTCCCCCGCCCCCCGCCAGCCTGGTTGCCTTTTACTGTTGCCCCTGCTGGCCTGGTTGCCCCAACTGCCCCCCCTGCCAGCCTGGTCGCCCCACACAGCCTGCTTGTTCAGTCATTTGGTCGTCCCTCACTAACTCCACTGCTGGCCTGTTCGCCCCACGCAGCCTGCTTGTTCAGTCGTTTGGTCGTCCTTCACTAACCCCCTTGCCAGCCTGGTCGCCCCATGCAGCCTGCTTGTTTAGTCGTTTGGTTGTCTCTCACTAATCCCCCTGCTGGACTGGTTGTAGGCAGCCATCTGGTGAGGGCGTGAGGGTCAATTTGCATATTACATATTTATTATATAGGATGTTCTAAGTCTGGATGGAGACGATTTGCAAAGAAACAGAGTAAAAATGGGATGTTACGTTTGTTGCTGTGACCTATCATTTTTAAGGTTAGTTCATCCGTTTTTTTTTTTAAGTACCAGCTGGTATTGCCAGATTTTTAGAATTTGAACATTTAATTTTATATGGCCCTGGGTATTGGCTTTGCATGTGTGGCCAGCAACTGGAGAGAGAGGAACCAGGTGAAGACTGTAAAACAGGGTTTATTGCGGTCATCCTGGCCCAAGCAGTCTTTCAAAGACTGAGTAACATATCACTTCTCTTTTACTACATAGAGATGAGAGAAAAAAGGCATTTACCTTAATGTTTAAAATTTTTTAATATTCCTTGTTTTGTTTGTTTCTCCAGCTGCTGTTCCATCCCTGACCCACCTTTGTCGTATGGAAATTCGGTCCATTCTAAAACCAGAACACCTACGATCTGATAATTTTATCTGTCAGTTGCCACTTCCCAGAAGCCTACAAAATTACCTGCTCTATTCAGAGGTCCTGAGGATGAACGAAGTTCCCGAACTGGCAGTTATTCAAGATGGAGAAATCAGCGAAGCTACTTAACACTTACTCTGTCTTACTCTGAAAACCACCAAGACTTAAGAGGCATGGAATACAAAGTCTTCATGATTTTATAGGCACAAAAGATGATTTTTGTTTGGTTGGTTAGGTTTTTTATGGGTGGTATTAGTTCGATGCAACTAGGGCCTTCCTGGTAAAAAATACTATAAACCCAACTTACATTACTTTATTACAATTTCATCACCAATAAATTTAATTTGTGATATTTATTTATCTAACCAGATGGTGCTTCTAGTGCTAAACATGGCATATTTCCACCTATGATTCTGTGCTTATGTGTTTATGAGCTTATAATGGAATGAATTAAAACTTCACTGGAAATGTACACACAGTGCTAGAATTTATTATTATTATTTTATTTGAGGTTGAACATCTCATATTTATAAAATAATTATCTTATATTTCATTCTTATCTCTTCAGTCACTTTTGTGAAGAATTGATATTGGTATCACACAGGTGAACTCAGGAAAGAATTTTAAAAAAAGAATGTAGAAAATGAATCATTTTGCTCTTGTTGTTTTTTTTTTTCTTTTCTTTTGCAGTTCCTTGATAGTCTCTCTGCCTAAAAAGACTCTCTTTCTGCAAAGGCAAGAACAGACCTAACCTCAGTTAAAAAAATTAGGTTGTTATTGGGATAAATAGGCATTTTGCCACATTTAAAATACTCATCAGGAGACTGGGAGGGCAGAAAGGTATGTATTACTGTGTCACTTAATATCACATACAAACATTCAAGCACCATTCAGCCTCCAAATCAGAGGGCAGCTTTAATCCTATGAAGCAGTGATTGCCAATTCTATTAATATTATAGTACTTTTCTTTTTTATTATCTACATAGGTTGTCAAATAGTCTGTGAAATTTAGACCTTAGAGTCCTAGGTTAATGAGGCACCGCCTCATTGATTTTACAGTTGCTCATTCTGAATCTAGAGTCAGAGAGGACTGAACACTGGATCAAGTGAGCTATGATAAGAAGCTCTGGGGACCAACTTTGAGAGAAAGGTTATGAAAGCATTACCGTCATGATAGACAACTAGATGGGATCCAAAGGAAGTCAAGTCTGTGTCCTATTATGATCCTACGGCTTAAAATAGATGGGAATGGGTCAGCGGGTCCATCTCTGATGGTCCTTTGCTGTTTGATAAAAGCAGCGATGAAGACAGGCCAAGTGATGGAGGTATTGTTAATGTCCAGAGGACCAAATGATGGAGGCATTGTTAATATCCTGACTGAACTCGGCGCTGGTTAGAACTATAGTTGCTGCCTGTGGAGTGGAGATAGAGTTTGAATGTGTGTATACAGGCAGAAATAGGGTGGATATGGAAAACCAGGTGGAAATTCTGATACTTAATTTAATAAATTCCAAGAATATATTTGCTATGTAGTATTTTTAAAGTGTTGTCCTAATCTTTATTTTTCCAAACCCTGAGTCTCTGATTTTTAGTATAACCAGTTTTTTCTTAGGGCTAAATGTACATAAAATGTTTACATTGAGGGTGAGTCTTTTCATGTGTTTTTGTTCATTGTTCAAATATGTAATAAAATTTCAGCTCTTCATAACTTATCATTGAGCTCTTATTCTTAAAAATCTGAAAATTAATATTTCAGAGACATTTAAAGCCCTTGGTATTAAAACTAATGATTTTACTTACTGTGTATAATACCTTTCAGACAATTTTATAATAAAATATTTATGAGTTTTAGGACCTATGGCAAGGAGTCGGGGAGAAATCTGAAAGTATCTAATGGTGGGTTAGTTAGAGTTACAGTTTCTGATCAAAATGAGACATCTAGTTAGTGTGATGCTTAGGCTCTGCCCTGTAGGCACAGTGCTTCAATACTGTTTAACATGGTGAGCCTAATGAGGAACCCCATACAATAGTTCTTTAATGGTGGTACATATAACCAGAGTAGGACACAGATCAGCTGTAATGACAGTTGTCAAGAGTTCACACTTTCTTGATCCGATGTTATCCTTTAAGTATATTTCCTGCTTATCCTTCTGTTACAGGATATCATTTGATGGAAGTGGTAACCTGGACAATGTTTCTTTAAAATTTCCTCTCCCTTCTCCAAGTAACAAGTGTCGATATGCAGCTTTCTATTGGCCCAACTTCCCAGAGATCAGTTATACTCCTGTGTTCTATGATCACCTATGACTGATAGTCCTTGATAGGCAGTCTGTGTCATATTTATATTATACCAGAGGCCCGGTGCATGGATTCGTGCACTAGTGGGGTCCCTCAGCCTGGCCTGTGCCCTCTCGCAATACGGGACCAACTGCTGGTTTCGGCCTGATCCCTGCAGGCCAGACCAAGGGACCCCACTGGTGCACCAATCTGTGCACCAGTCCTCTAGTATGCATATAAGATCTATGGTTAATCTTTTTCTGCACCCCCCCTACCCTCTTCCCTCAGAGATTCATCAGTCTGTTCTGTTTTCATGCCTATGCATTGAGCATCTGCCCCCTTGTGGTTAGTGCTCATTATAACAGTCAAACAGTTGAACAGTCTCTTAGGCTTTTATATATATAATAGAGGCCTGGTGCACGAAATTCGTGCACTTGGGGGAGGGGGTCCCCTCAGCCCAACCTGGACCCTCTCCAATCCGGGACCCCTTGGGGGATGTCCGCTTGCTGGTTTAGGCCCAATCCCAGGGATTGGGCCGAAACCGTCAATCGGACATCCTTCTCACAATCCGGGACCACTGGCTCCTAACTGCTCACCTGCCTGCCTGCCTGATCACCCCTAACTTCACCCCCGCTTGCCTGGTCCCCCCCATATCCCCCCCCTGCTGGCCTGGTTGCCTCTAACTGCCTCCCCCCCACCCCCACCGGCCTGGTTGCCCCAAACTACCCACCCCCGCTGGCATGGTCTCCCCCAACTGCCCACCCCCGCTGGCCTGGTCACCCCCAACTGTTCCCCCCTGCCAGCCTGGTTGCCCCTCACTGCTCCCCCTGCCGGCCTGGTCCCCCCACACAGCCTGCTGGTCAGTTGTTTGGTCATTCCTCGCTAACCCCCCTGCCAGCCTGGTTGCCCCACGTAGCCTGCTGTTCGGTTGTTACTGTGAGGGCATCATGACCAATTTGCATATTACCCTTTTATTAGTATAGATCAGAGACCGGGTGCATGAATTCATGCACAGGTGGGGTCCCTTGACCTGGCTGGTGATTGGAGCAGATCAAGGCCTTTCTCACCCAGTCACGATTGGGCTGATTGGGGCTGAGAGGTTGGCTGGTCGGCCCCAGTTGGGGCTGATCAGGGCCTGCTGGCCAGGGGTAGGGACCATGGGAGGTTGACCGGCCAAGGGAGGTTGGCTGTCGGAATGCACTGACCACCAGGGAGCAGCTCCTGCATTGAGCGTCTGCCATCTGGTGGTCAGTGCACATCATAGTAACTAGTCGTTCAGTCAACTGGTCATAAAGGTTGCTTAGGCTTTTATGTATATAGATAGATAACCAGTTGGTATCTCTAAGTCTATTCTTTACACCTAAGTTTATCTGTAACCTGCGTGAAAATTGCAATGTTTAAGTATTGTGTCAGGTACAGTTTGAAGACATGAGTATTTTTTTGGTTAATCATCACCTGAGGATATTTCTCCCCATTGATTTTTAGAGAGAGTGAAAGGGGGAGTGGGGGAGGGAGAGAGAGAGAGAGAGAGAGAGAGAGAGAGAGAGAGAGAGACAGAGACACATTGGTGTGAGAGACACATTGATTGGTTGCCTCCTGCACATGCCCCGACCCAGACTGGGATCAGACTTGCAACCCTGGTACATGACCTTGACCGGGAATTGAACCCAGACCCTTTGTTCTGCAGGCCAACACTCTAACCACGGAGCAAAACCGGTCAGGGCAACATGAGTTTTGTTTGGTTTTGGTTTTTAGTTAATCCTCACCTGAGTATATATTTCCATTGATTTTTTTTTTCTTTTTTGAGAGAGTGGAAGCGGGAGAGAGGGACAGAGAGAGAGAGAAACATCGATGTGGAAGAGACACATGGATTGGTTGCCTTTGCATATGCCCCAACCAGGACTGGGGATCGAGCCGTCAACTAAGGTACATGCCCTTGAGCGGAATTGAACCTGGAATCGGCTAGACTGTATTTCTTTTTCTTTTTCTTTTTTTAAAAATTTCTTTATTGATTAAGGTATCACATATTTGTCCTCATCCCCCCATTCCCATCCCACACCCCTCCCCACGCATGCCCCCACCCCCCTGTTGTCCTTAACCACTGGTTAGGCTCATATGCATGCACACAAGTCCTTTGGTTGCTCTCTCCCCTATATCCCCACCCTCCCCTACCCTCCCTCTGAGGCCTGACAATCTGATCCATTCCTCCTTGTTTCTGGGTCTGTTCTTGTTCATCAGTCTATGTTGTTCATCATTTCCCCTAGATGAGTGAGATCATGTGCTACTAGAAATACACTTATAAGAACCAAAAATGAGACAAGCAATAATGGTTATGCTGAAAGGCAAATGAATCAGTCTGTAGTGAGTTTCTTTCTGGGCCAACAGTTCTTTTGAGACCCAATTTCAATGTCAAACAGTTCCTTATGTGCACATGTCAGCAATAATATTTCAGTTCTGGATGGTGGACAAATGGTGGTAATGCAGGTCTGACACTCTCTGGTTTGGTCCTGGGCAACCTGCAGTGACGCACAGGTGCTGACTGCTAGTATGGCAAGGCGATGTCTGCGTCTTTCATCTCTGGACTGCTGCTTTTCTGTCTTCATGGCTGGAGTAGTCCTGTCGATTCTTCTCTGTTGCCGGAATCCACATGGTCTCGGAGTTGTTTTCTGAAAATATACAAACATATTCTCGACCAAAAGTTAATAAAGGAATATTTCCTATAAATTTGACTTGGGATCCTTTTTCATTTTTTGCCCAAATGATTTTCCTCTGGCTTGTTTTGACACCATGTGTGTTTTTCATGGGTGTCTTGCTTTTAGCATTACACTTATTTTTCTAAAGTACAAATTTTCTAGATGTAATTTACTTACAGGATATTTTTCCTTAACATGATATTCTTCTACTATCCCCCCTTTTTTTGATTTAAATATTAGGAGGCTTTTGAAAAATTTTTAATGTAGTCTTGATAGCTTTTAAATTTTATTTTTTGCACTATAATATGACTGCTTTAGGTTCATTACCTGTTATGCAATTTTATCATGAGATGAACTACCAATAAAAATTTTAGTTAACATTTTAGGAACTGTTTTTTGTCCAGTACTATTAATTTTTCTAGAATATTCGCTTGCTTCAATTAGCCAATTTAAATTAGCCTGAAAACTTGACTACTATTTCACTGTCAAATTTATTACTCTAACAACAATCTTATTTTACCCTGTAAATATTAGTGGAAAGGATTATTTGCCTTCTTGAGTATAGACTGTATTTCTTAACCATAGAAATATATGTTTGTAGAGGAACTAACTCTTCGGTACAATTATTACCAGCAGGTGCCTACTCTATTTTGGAAAGACTTTAAATGGTGAAAATGGTTACAGGGCCAGTAAAGTTGCTAGTAATGTGGCTGTCATTGTTTTAGATCTAACAATTTGAAGGAATAACCAGTAATACTATGCACTGTCTTCTAATTTCACAAGTTTATCATCTATATAAAGCAAGTGGAAGCTGAGCCAAGTTGCTTCATTCATATATTCAATTTAACGAGAATCTCTAAGCCAAAAGGGATCTCTAAGCTTTTCCTGTGAACTGGGAATATCTTAATAGTACCTAAGGTACTATGAATTCCTCCAAAATTTCCTGTACTGGAGCACTTGCCTCTTCCCAGCTCTCTTATCCCTAGTAGCCAGTTACACATAACAGATATCAATACTAATGTATACGTGAGAGCCCAAACCAAGAGACCTCATTACTCATGATGCTATATGACCTGGGGTAGTTATCTGTAAGGTAGCTAAGAGCAGTGTACCTGCATCAGGAAAGGAGTGCTACATTCTATGAGCTAATGTTCTTTCTGAGTTTACACCCATACAATCTTGCTACAATAAGGCCGTGTTTCATTACTTAAGGTAGATATGGCATATATTTGAGGGCTTAAGAGTTTTGCAAGCATTATTTTAAAAACTAGAGGCCCGGTGCATGGATTCATGCACTAGTGGAGTCCCCTGGCCTGGGCTGAAACCGGCCTGGTGCATGGATTCGTCCAGGGAGTGTCTGGCCTGTCTCGCCCACTCCCGATGGCTGGACCCCAGCAGCATGTTAACCTACTGGTTGGAGCGTCTGCCCCCTGGTGGTCATTGTGCATCATAGCAACTGGTTGAACGGTCGGACACTTAGCATATTAGGCTTTTATATAGGACTAGAGGCCCAGTGCATGATTTAATCATGCACCTGGTGCACCAGCGGGCTGGCTGTCCTCCGGTGCCCCAGGCCTTCCGAAAGCCTCCGGCGCTGCGGAGGCTTTCGAAAGGCCTTGCGCCGGAGCAGACAGCCGGCCGGGTCCCCCGCTTTGGCCTTTGATCGCGGGGGAGCTGGCCGGCTGTCCGCCGGTGCCCCAGGCCTTCCGAAAGCCTCCGGCAGCCATGGTACAGACGCTGAGCTCGCGGCGCCACTGGCCCCGCGAGCTCAGCGTCCTGCTGGCCCAATCAGCTACCCCGGCCACCCTGAGTCCCGCCCCCTGCGCCTCCTGCTGGCCCAATCGTGGGCGTAGCGGAGTGATGGTAATTTACATATTACCATTTTATTATGTAGGATTATTATTTTTGACCTGGCTGGTGTGACTCAGAGGTTGAGTATCAACCTATGAACCAGGAGGTCATGGTTCGATTCTTGGTCAGGGCACCTGCCCAGGTTGCAGGCTTGATTCCTGTTGTGGAGTGTGTGGGAGGCAGCCAATCAATGATTCATTGTCATTACTGATGTTTCTATCTCTTCCTTTCCCTTCCTCTCTGAAATCAATAAAAATATATTTTAGAAATGATTAATTTTTAAAAATTATTTTAAAACTATTATGCTTTTGAAATCATGATAGTTTTACAAACATGCTTTCCTCCCTCTGTATCCTTTTTCATTTTTTTAACAAAACATTTAACGGGAATTGAATATTCCTGTGTGCAACTGTTGAGATTTCTTGTTGTACTCTCTTTCCTTGTTTCTCTGTTTGAGGTAAATTAGTCTGTTTATCCTCATCTGTATTTATTGTTGTTATTAAATGACAAGTAGTTATTAAAACACAATACCATGCCATAAGTAAACTTTTTGTTGTTGTTGTCGGAGTCAATCAAAACCTGTGGTTTTAATGAGACAGGGAATTGATTATGCTTAGTATTTTTGTCACATATTGGTAGAAATATATATGGCCGTATTTGCAACAACACTCCAATAATTTATGCTGAGGGGAGGCCAGTATGAATTATATTTTTAAATGGAAATACATACTTTGGGCACAGATGCTAAGTACATATCTTCTGCAGTTGCTTTAGTGAGTAAAACATTTAAATTTTAAGTAAAAGGTATTTATTAACCTGCCCCTATGCTAATGCAAATCTGTAAAATTTTTTCATATAACCGCAACAATAATAGCACATTTTTAAAAATATATTTTTTATTGATTTCAGAGAGGAAGGGAGAGGGAGAGAGAGAGATTGATAGAAACATCAATGATGAGAATCTTTGATCGGTTGCCTCCTGCATGTCCCCTAATGGGGATTGAGTCCACAACCAGTGCATGTGCCCTTGACTGGAATCAAACCTGGGACCCTTCAGTCCACAGGCCAATGCTCTATCCACTGAACCAAACCGGCTAGGGCCAATAATAGCTTTAAGCTTTTCATTTTAAAAGAAAAATATTTTAAAACTCAGAGGAAAATAAAGGAGGAAGGGAGTTGGAGTGATAATCATTATCCACCCAGTATTAATGTTAACCTATATGTTGGAATATTCTCTTAATACCTCAGTTTTTAAAAAATCTGTGTACAAGTTTGAGGAGTATTTTTTTTGTCTTAGCCAAACCACCTTTATAATTCTGTAATATGATGAATTCTTTTCTTAATCCTGTTAATGATACCTGTATCCAGGCCCAAGCCGTGAGATATCACAAATTCTGAATTGCTAAGAATGAGAAATAATGAGGCAGTTCTGGGTAGAATTTTTTCCCCTTAGGAATCTGCATAAAGCAAACAATCCCTCCCTCCTATTTGTAAAGAAAAGGTGATATCTTTGTGAACCTGAGCTAGTCATCTCATCTCAGCCCAGGATAATAATGCAATTGCATATCTTTTGCATAACTATTATATCTATGTATTGTACCTATTTTTAATGAAGGCATTAAAAATACCATTGTTGGCAGTAAAGATTAGTTTCAGCATGATTTTTCTTTCTTGGCTTCTCTTTCATGCACAGCACTAATAGTGAAGCGGAACAGGTGGTAATTGTCACTGGCACACTGAGACTTGTGAATAGCATCTGTTTGTCTCTTTTACCATCCATTGGTTAGCAAAACCTTCTCTTCACTGCTCTCCTGTGTGTAAGATAAAAGTCTATCATGAGTCATTAAAAGGTGCTAATTCACATTCTTTTTTTAACATGATGGAATAGGTAAAGAAGAAAGTCCATCTGGTGACTAAATATGACTATGATTTTAATCACACAATTAAAAATGTATAATACTTGTGAGGTTATATTACAGAATATTGGGTCAAATAATGTGTGTCAAAGATAACAACTCCAAGCCAGAGTAGTTCCATAAATAGATGCATTAGTTAGTAGTGGTACAGTCCAGATTTTGATTTTCATACTTAAAAAAGTTATTTACTTGGCTTTAAACAATAACACATTTAAATTCTTAAGGTTTTCACCTTCTTGTAATTATTTGGTTTTATTAAGCCCACTTTTAACCCTTTACACTCGCTTGCTTTTTTCTCGATTCCTTTATTCTACTGGGGATTTAATTTTTTAAATACCCCAGATTTTACAAAGCGCGGCAGTAGAATAAAAAAACTGGAGTTTCTTTTCATACAAACTTATTTATTTGGATATTTTTATATTTCAAATTATTGATACATTCAAAGAGTATAAAAAGAGCTGCTACCGATGCTAACCGTGTCGAGTCACACTCGACATCCGAGTGCAAAAGGTTAAATGTCATAGTGTGGTATTTGTTTATGTATATTGATATAAGTGCATACTTAATTACTCTTTTTATTATGGAAAAAAAATAGAGAATTGTATAATGAACTTTCATGTATCCGTCACCCAATTATTTCCTTCCCCCCATCAATTTTCTCTGTCCCATGGCCATTTTGAAGCAGATTCCAGACATATCATCAGTAAATATTTTAGTGTTTATCTCTAGAAGTCAAGGACTACTTTTTGTTGTTGTTGTTAATCCTCACCTGATGATTTTTTTTTTTCTTCATTGATTTTCAGAGAGAGTAAAAAGGAGGGAGAGGGAATAAGGGAGGAGGGGGGGGGGGAGAGAGAGAGAGAGACATTGATGTGAGAGACACATTGATTGGTTGCCTACCAAGCACTCCTGACCTGGGCCACGGCTGGGGAAATTGTACCCAAGATCCTTGGATACAAGGGCCGAGGCTCTGTCCACTGAGCCACACCAGTTAGGGTGTATTTCCTTTCTTATATGCTGAAAATTCTACTTCTCAGTGACATTAACAGGTGCCCATTGGTTTATTTATTTATTTTTTATTTCAGAGAGGAAGGGAAAGGGAGAGAGAGAGAGATAGAAACATCAATGATGAGAGAGAATCACTGATCAGCTGCCTCTTGCATTCCCCACACGGGATCGAGCCCACAACCCGGGCTTATGCCCTGACTGGGAATTGAACTGTGACCTCCTGGTTTATAGGTCAATATTCAACCACTGAGTCATGTCGTCCTGGCACAAGTGCTCATTTATTTTATACAAGATTCACACACAGTTTCTACACTACAGCCATAATACTAGTGAAAACAGATTGTACAGCCCCATTCTTTTTGTTATTTAGTATATCTCACTAGGGATGCATTATCAAATTGCTGTGTTTTAAAGTCACTTGAGTGTACAGGATTATTGTTTCATTTTGCCTTTTAGGAATTTTTAAAGTAGTTTTGCTTTATAATTATGATAAATATTTATATAGTTCAAAGTTAAATGTAGAGGGGAAAAAACATAATATTCACAGAAATCTGACTTCTATCTCCTGTTCATCCTATTTACCCCCTCTCCCACAGGAAACCTTTTTATAGTTTATTTTAAAATTTATTTTAAACATAAGCATGTATTTTCAAGCCTTCCTTAGATAAGCAGGAGAGTAGTATATGCAGTTTTCACCATCTTGCTTTTTTCACTTTATAAATATATAGTTCCATAATGTATAGAGACAGCCCTCATTTCACAGCATCTGGGCTGATACACCAGAGTTTATTCCATCTTTCCCGGATTGATGGACATTTATATTACTTCTATTTTTGTGCTATTGCAAATGGTGCTGCAATAAATAACTTTGTGCTGTTTGCATTTCCACCACATAGCATTGGAAGATTCCTAGAAGTGGGGTTGCTGAGTCAAAAGGTAAATTTGTATGCAAGTTTGCTAGATATTGCCCATTTCCCTTCCATAGGCAAATGATGTGTATCAGTAATGTATAAGAGTGCCAGTAGAAAACGTTGTCAAACTCAGGGCTATTTGCCAATCTCATAGGTGAGAAATATATGTCATTACAGTTTCACTTTGCATTTCTCTAATGTGCAAGATGAACATCTTTTCATGTTAGTGGGAGGAATGGATCCAATTTTAATGATTTCTATGTGATTATCCAGGTATCCTAACAACATTTGTTAGAAAATCCATCTTTTCCCTACTGTTTGAGAGACTATTATTAATTGATACTACATTTCTATATGCTCCTGTCTTTTCTGTTGGTCTGTCTTCTACTTACTCACCTCCACCAAACTTTTAATTATAAACGTAATTGACCAACTCTTCCTTATTGCATTTTTCTTGGACAGTTTTTTGGAGGCTGTATTCCCTGGTTTGTTCTTTCAGGTAAACTTTAAATAATTCTTCTACATCCAGTAAAATACAGTATTTTTATTGGGGCTGTTCTGTGTTGATTTATAGAGAATGGACATCTGTATGATGTATCTTTCTATGCAAGAACATGGTTTGTTTGTCTTTCCTGATGTTTAAATCTACTTCTGCGTATCTCAGAACTATTTTATGGTTTCCATGTATATCCTCTCACTGGTTTTGGTTTGTAAATATGAAAGCTGTTGATTTTATACAGTATTATAATCTACCACTTCACTAATGTCTTTCTGTTTTTAGTAACTTTCCCCCATTGAATTCCATTGATTTATTATCATTGTTTTCCCAAATATATAATCATGCCATCTATAAAGAGATGTTTTCCATCTTCCTGTCCATTCTTAAACCTCAGTGATTTCTCCTCTCTAACTGTATTGGTTAATATTTTCAACCTTTGAAGAGCTTCCAGATTGGTGAACACCTGAGGTGCTGGGAGAGTGGTGCACCTGAAGAAGGTATGAAGTTCTGTACCTTCCCATGTGTGTTGCCCTATGCAGCTCTTTCATTTGGTCCTCCTGAGTTATATTCATTACAATAAGTAAGTAATAGGGAGTAAAGTGCTTTCCTGAGTTCTGTGGGTTTTTCTAGCAAATTATTGAACCTGAGGAGGGGGGTCGTGGGAACCCTCGATTGATGACAGGCCTCCGTTGGGTCTGAAGTGGGGGCAGTCCTGTGGGACCTTCCGTGAACTCCAGGTGGATAGTATCAGAATTGAACTGAGTTGTAGGACACCTGCTACTGGCCAGAGAATTGGTTGATATGAGAAAAAGAAAAACACATTTGATGTTAGAAGTGAAGTATGCATAGTATCGAAAAGAAAAAACACAAGTTTAGTTAGTAGAGTAGAATGAAAAAATGTGGCTCTGGAAATTAAATTCTTCCCCCTCCTCCCAAGTTTTTGTTGCTGCTTTTTGTAATTGTTTGTTTAGTTACTTTTCTTAACTAATTTTTTAGTCTGTATTTTTTTGTTGTGTGTGGCCACTGAATTCTGCTTGGTTAGCTTAGTGGTCAGCTAATGTTTGAACAGAGATTTATTTTTTTAAACCACATATAACCAATAAGCCTCCTAGTCTTTTCTTATTGGCTCTGTGAGCATATTGGGGCATGCTTTCAACACTCATCCGTGCAATGACAACTCTGCATTAGCCTTCACTTTCTGTTGCATTGATATCAGCTGGAGATGGGAGATTAGAGCCTATTAATCATTTCCTGAGCATGCACACACTAAATATCAAATCAACATTCAACTTCCTCTCATTTTCTCATAACTTTTTAAGTGTATTTGTTTGAATCAGGATCAAATTAAATTCCGTATGTTGCAACGAGTTAATGTGCCTTTTAATCTCTTTTTAAAAATCAATAGGTCTTCTCAACATTTTAAAGGACCTACTTTGTACAAGGGTGATGGAGTTTGTAAAGGAAGATAGATAGCTTTAAATGATTTAGTAGGAGAAAGATATGTATACACAAAGACTATAAAACAAAGTCTGATGTGATAGGATTTGGATGAATAAATTGTTGGGAAATTTGAGGAAAGGAAAAGGATATTTTTATCATCTTTAGGTCATAATGAGAGAGGCCTATGCTGGGCAGAAAATAGACAAAAATAAAAAATGGCAACCTCCACCAGGTCCCAAAGGACTTCATTGATGTCAAAACTGGTGAGCCAAAGGAATAAAATACCTGTGTTTTTTTAAATGATTTTCCTTAGAACAACTCCATGGAAGATTATTTATTGATCATTGCAGCCAATTTGAACTGTCATTCTCATAGTCTTTAGTTCTTTTTCTGCAAAGACTCCTAATATAATTTGTATCACAAACTCAAAATTACTGAGGAGTCCTTTAGGATGGAGATTTTACTCTGGGGGAAATGGATGTGAGAGCAGCTTTACTATAAAAGAGTAACCATACATATTTTAAGGATGATTCAGACAGAGGGGGAAACCTCAGCAGGAGGACCTTTTGCCCATTCAATATTAGTGTTTGGCAGTGCAAGATCAGAACCAAGCTTTATTGTTTCTGTTTTCAAAGAATGCAAATAACACTGGTTTTGACAACCCTTTGACTATCCAGAGTATTTAGCAATCTAAAGGAGATGCTTTTAACTGGTTCAGAAGGCAGTTTATTCATTTTGTTCTATTTTAATCCTCTAATGGCCCACTGCAAGAAATAGGAGATATTTATGACCCGTGACTAATACCTTGTAATCGTGATGGACAATGACTTCTGTCATGTAAGAGCTACTTGAGGAAGGAGAAAGACCTTCAGTGATCAATAGGGCATTTAAAAAAGTCTAATAAGCTGCTATTACTGCTTTAGTAATAAAAATATAATGGCTTGTTAGACATAAAAATTGCATGAAATTTATTTAAAGACAATTTTGGGGTCAGAATGGGAAATTTACACCTGTGATTATCCTGTTGATCAAGGTGAAAATGAATAACTTGCTTTTAGTAAGAAATGTAAGAGGGCATACCTATATTATTTTTATATGTTATGAGCCTTGGGAAATTTTAGATACTGGTGGCAGCTGTAATTTCAGAGTAATTATTTATGGTGATAGCTTTTCTTTGCATATTGTACAAATAGGGTGGCTTTGAAAAGGTATCAACATAAATAACTACTCTGAAAATGCAGCCACCACCAATATCAACGGAAAGTAGTTTTTCCCCTCCTGGTCTCACTACCCTAAAAAATTAATTTATTCTTTGTTAGTGTAAGGTCCTCAGTTGAATGCTCTATCTAACAGAATCCAGCAGGGTCTCAGAGAAAAGATGTTTTCTCCCCTCTGACTTGGAGGAACTTTACGAGTCCAATTGCACCAGCACTCTATTTATTTTAAACAATAGTAATGGAGATAACTTTGGAACAACAGGCTGCTAATTCTCCTCTTCTGGACACTTGAAGCGTATCAGACTGCCCAAGAAGGGAGATACAGCTCCCTTCAGAATATTCCATTGGATAATAAAATTCTTGAGCAGCTTGTTTTGAGTTGATGATCTATGGCAGTGTGTATATTTTATTTTTATATGCCATGAAAAAATAGAGCAAAAATAACTCAGGGCATAAGGGGTTGTCAACTATTATTACTTTTAATGAAATGAAAGTCTCATTGGAAAAAGATGGGGAATTAATGACTTAAGCAATAAGCCAACATCACTATATCCTGTACAAAAGAAATGTCAGGTACATCTCCATTCTCAATAACTTTTCTCCCTCTGGCTTAGAAGAAATGATTTAGAAGCTGAAGAAATGCCCAAGTTTATTAGGGAGAATAATGTAGTTATACCAAGGGCTGGGAATCCTGAATCCCTGCTGTTGTATACGAAATAACTGTGAGCTCTATTGAAGGTGCCAGTGCAGTATAGTGTGCAAGGTTGCCAGTGGCAATGCTTGGCACCCGAAGAACCATTCTAAGCTCATAAACCTGAGGGTCCTTATTAGAAGGCTCTAATTTAAATAGTTGGTACAGCATTGCTGGTTGCTGACTCCTGTTCCCACCAGGCAGAGGATATTCCCTTAAAAGGAATTGCCCAAAGGGCCATATCACTTTCAATCATTTTCTTAGACTGGGTTCTACACAGGACGTCCATCAGGAGACTCATATGCAAATGATGTCTGAAATTTTCACTTTCTACTTAGCTCAGAAAAACCTGGCAAAGGAACTATGGTTGTGTTCATTTTTCACCAACCATACTATGCTAGTGTATGATTCATTCATTATTCTTTGTCACTAAATATATATAAGCAAAAAATGTATCTCAAGTTTTGCCCTCCCTCCTTTTTAAAATTTATTTTTAAATTATAGTTGACATACAATATTATATTGGTTCCAGGTGTACAACATAGTGATTAGACATCTATATACCTTATACAGTAATCACCATGATAAGGCTAGTCACTATACATAGTTATTAGGATAGTATTGACTACATTTCCTGTGCTGTACATTATATTCTTACTAGAGGCCCGGTGCATGAAAATTCATGCTCTCACAGTCTGGGAGCCCTCAGGGGTGGGAAGTGACCTGGCGATCAGGGGAAGGTGACACCCCCATCACACCTCTGCTGCTGCCACTGCTGGCAGCGCAAGCCTCGGCCGGCCCTGGTTACTTGAGCCTCGGGCGGCCGGGCGAGCAGCCACCATCCAAGGCTTGCCTGCACCTTGGGCCGGCCCTGGGCGGCTGGGGGGCTGAGGGGACTGGGGGACTCTGGAGGCAAGCACGCGGAGTGGCCGGACCTGCCTGGGGGAGGGCCCGGCCGTGCTGCGCCTGCCGCCCTGGCGGGGTGGAGGGGACTGGGTGCTGCCATCTTGTGGCTGTGGGCACCGCCATCTTTGGGGGCATAGCATTCAATTAGCATATTCTCTCCTTATTGGCTGTGGGTGCTGCCATCTTTGTGAGGGTGTGATGGTCAATTAGCATATTCCCTCTTTATTAGATAGGATGACTTATAACTGCCAGTTTGTACTTTTTATTAAATTTATTGGGGTGACATTGGTTAATAACACTATATAAGTTTCAGATGTACAATTCTATATATAATACAGCATCTGTATATTGTGTTTTATGTTCACCCATTCACCATATATTCTCCCCCAATGTCCCTTCTCCTCTGGTTACCACCATACTTTTGTCTGTGTCCATTGGTAAGTGATAGACCTCCCTTGCCCAGGCTCTCAGGTTCTCTCACCTGGCCCAAACCTCAGTCCCTTAGGCCTCCCCTTGATGTTAAAGGTAAAGAGGGCAGAGGTGGTTGAGAGGGATATCAGGAATTAGGAGGCAGTGGTTCCTTATCTCCAAAAGATACAGTCAGGAAGGGTAGATGAGAGGTGCACTTGAAAGATAGTTTATGATCCAGATAATATGACCCACAGGACCTTATAGGATAGCTGTAATGATCTTTCAGTAAATATTTACTGTGCATCTACTTGCATGATACTTTTTGTTTAACTGACTAGTACCATGCATTACTATTGGGTATAGTTGAGAGAGAAATATTCTGTTTATTCCAACATTGGGTTAGTATGTATTATATGAGATAAATTTATTTTAGTGAAATTGATCAGAATATACTCAATTCTAAAGTTATACTTAATTTTTTAATATTTAGTTTTATAATTTAATGTTTCAATATACACACATATACCCAATATACCTAATGGAAAAAGCTCAAATTAACCATTTGTGTTTTCTGTTTGTTTTATTAATTAGACAGTAAGTTATGCAATACTGAATTTGCTTTAATTTTGAATAATTCAGAAGGCACACTGTGACCTTGCATAGCCTCAAGGCAGATCAAATGATTCTGTAGACATATTGGCATCCTATATAATAAAAACCTAATATGCAAATTGACTGAATGGCAGAATGACTGGTGGAACAACCAGTTGCTATGACATGCACTGACCACCAGGGGGCAGAAGCTCAATGCAGGAGCTACCCCCAGCTCCCAGGCCCCAGGCCAGCCAAGGCGGGTGCCAGTGGGAGTGGGGGGTCACCCAGTCACCCTGCCGGTCACCCTGCAGAGGGAGGTGACTGGCGGTGGTGGTGGGGTGCAGTGCCGGCAAGCAGGCGGTGCCAGGCCAGCCAAGGCAGGTGCCAGCAGGGGCTCCCAACCGCCCCGCCGGTCACCCTACAGATAGGCCCTGGTTGCCAGCCAGGCCTAGGGACCCTACCCATGTACAAATATTGTGCACCGGGCCTCTGGTATAGATATATTACCCGGATGTAAGAGCATACATAGTAACTATGATATTGGATAGGATAGGAAGTGAAAGTACCTGGTAACAGGGAATTGCAGTTCACAGAATGTTGAATATATCCAAAGTTTAACTTATTTGGGAGTGGAGAGCATATGATCCAGCACAATTAAGGAAAAACACAACTTGTATTGAATACTTGTATGTACTGAACATAAGATATACATAAAGCACTTGGTCCTGCTGACAAGTTGCACAGTAGGCCTGGAGAGCAGCAACTTCACCAAGAATTTTCAATGTGCCAAAGAAATTAGACAAGGACCCAAGTAAGCAGGCTGTGAAGAGCTAAACCATGAGGGTGGCAGGAAGAAGTGCCTATATTAAGAATTGGATAGCGTGAAGGAAGAACAACTGCCAGAAGGAAGGAAAAAACTGCAAATTAATTTGCTGGCAAGGACATAATCTTATTCTGGTCTGCATGAAGCAGACATCTTTACTTGGTGGTGTACCATTTGTTTCTCAAGTTTGTAGTCATTTTGGAAAGCAGCAGAATACTTGAGTGTTCTGGAACTTTGGTCATTAAATGTTTTGTGTAGAGTGTGGTATGTTGAAAAGTTTGGGAACCTGAGGGGAGAGACCAAGATGGCAGAGCAGGTGAAAGCTACACTCACCTCCTTTCATGACCACATCAAAATTACAACTAAATTATTGAACAGTCAAACTGGATAACCAACTGAAGACTAGCTGAGTAGAAGTCTTATAATAAAGGATAAATGGAAAAAGCCACATCAAGATTGGTAGGAGAAGTGAAGATGCGAAACTGCTGGCCCCATCCACACCCATGTGTGGCGGTTGAGAATCCGGAGGGATATCTGAGCTCCAGAGTCCCCTGTGAGAAGCAAGTCGTCCCTTATTGGCCTCCCCAGCCCAGAGTGCCAGTGCCAGGAAGAGAAGGCTGTGAAAGTCAACAAGGATTTCATCTGCCTGGGTGAGATGAGAGGCTACTGGAAACCCAGGTGCCCTTAAAAAGATAGTACACAAAATCCCGCTTGCAGAGGCACTCACCTTGGGCTCTAGCAGAGGGACAGCACCTCGGAAGGTGCCGGAGTCATACAGGGAGAGACTGAGTTGTGTGTCTTCAGGGAGAGGGTTGAAGGAATAGCCACCAAAGTCCCTGTGTTGAATCTCCTGTACCACCCGTACATGTGGTGTTTCCTGGGTCAAGCACTTCCCTCTCCCCCCAGCATTATCCTGGGAGCTGCCTAGCTCCACCCAGATGACTCCTAGTGGCCCTGCCCTACTTAGGTAGTGCACAGGTTCTGCCCACGGCCAGCCTGTGCTTACATTGTAGTCTTTCTGGAAAAACTCTTGAGGAATTCTGGACAAGTTTGAGGGGTGGCAGATACACACACAGGGAGACTGAGTTGTGTGGCTTTAGGGCGAGGATTATCTTCCAGCTGTGTCCTCCCTCCACGGGGCCAGGTCTTAATCTGCATTGGCATGATGAATTCTACTAGCGCTACCCTGACAACTCCCTGAGACCCTGCCCCACGAAAAAGCCCTGCGGCCCCCAGGCAGATGGTGGCTGGCCTCAGTTACCTTGAGACATTTACTGAGTGGCCTCAGACAGTGCTAAGTTTGAATCTGTAATAGCCTGGTGAACACTGGTTGCCCTTACCTGGTGACTCCCTGCGAACCTTCTTCACACAATTTGTGTACTGCTGAGGGTCTTTCAGTGGCTGATCTAAATGGGCAGTTGGCTGGCAGTGGTGGGTCTTGGGGTGCACTGGGCCTTTTGTTGACCTGCCCCAGGCCTGATACTGGTGGTAACCAACTTCAGTACACAACTTGGCCTCTCCCATATGCACCCAGGGCCAGCACAGGCAGCTACCAACTATGGATTGTTTTGTAGCTCCTAACCAGTAATCCAAGACCAATCATGGGCAATTTCTGACATTGACTATCACCAGAGTCCCTCCTAAGAAACCCCAGAAACAACACACCCCGTAGCTGGCTTCAGACCACAACAGAGCATGACCCAATTAACGCCACAGTGGTACACCCAAGAGAGGTCTCAACAGGCACCAGGCCCTGCTGGGGCAAGTCTGCTTCATGGGGTTAGCTCCTGCATAGAAGCTTGTACATTGCGGTTGTGGCCAATCCTTACAGCCAGTCAGTCTGAGGGTCAGCCCCACCCATGGATGTGCCGATAGCAGTCAAGGCTCAACTATAGCAGAAGGGAAAAACATAACCTACACAAACCTGAAACACCTGGCTTAGGTGATCAGGGAGACTGTGCCACTGGGCCCTACTAGTCACCTTCTATATAAGGCCACCCAACCAAGACTGGGAAACATAGAAACAAACACAGAGAGGCAGCCAAAATGGAGAGACAAAGAAGCCCCAAATGAAAGAACAGGAGAAAGCTCCAGAAAAAGAATCAATGAAATGTAAGCAAGCAATTTACCAGATACAACAGAGTTCAAAAAAATGGTTATAAGGATGCTCAAGGAAATTAGTGAAAATTTCAACAGCTTAAAAAAGGACATAGAAACCATAAAAGAACTAGTCAGAAATGAACAATACAATACATGAAGAATACACTAGAAGGAATCAACAGTAAGTTAGGTAAAGCAAAGGATCGAATCTGCTATTTGGAAGACAAGGTAACAGGAAACACCCAATCACAGAAGCAAAAAGAAAAAAGAATTTCAAAAAATGAGGATAGTTTAAGGGTTGGCTGGGACATAACATCAATATCATAGGGGTACCAAATGAGAAAAGAGTGAGCAAGAGATTGAGAACCTATTTGAAAAAATAATTACTGAAAACTTCCCCAACTTGGTGAAGGAAAAAAGCACACAAGTTCTGGAGAATCCAGAACAAGATGAACCCAAAAACTGCATGTGCTTTTTAGTAGCATGACTTTCTTCTTTAGTAGTGTCTTTAAGCAGATAAACAAAAAATTGCTAACACATTGTAATTTGTAGTGCAATTAAAAAGTAGAAATTGAAGCCCTGAATGGGGCTAGTTCTATTTTGACAGATAATTGTAAACTAAATTCTGAACTTCCCTTAAGCTATTTGCTTATTTATTCAAGTGTTTCATGAATTTACAATTTCTTAAATATGTTATTTCACTTAATACTTTCACATTCAGTGAAGGCTAAACTAGACCACAATAGTAAACAAATTAATAATATGATTATTCTACAGAAAATAAGTGGGTTACTGAGCTGTCATGAGTTAGGTGAAGAGCATTTCAAAAGAAAGAAATAGCACAGAGCTCTGGAGGTAGAACAGCTTCAGGAATGGAAACCCCTGTGTGATAGTCCACATGAGGGAGGGCAACACTGGAAAGAGGCAAAGGTGAGCAGTGGGCCAGAGGCCAGATCAAGCAAGGCCTAGAAGGCCACAGAGCAGTTTGGGTTTTATTTTAAGGGTGATGGGAAGCCTTTGAAAAGTCTGAGGTAGAGCAGGGATATCATCTGATTACAAGGATCTCTCAGTCTGTTGTGGGGAAAATGGATTGGAAAATGGCCAGTCAAGAAGGGATTAAGTGAAAAACAAACAAACAAACAAATCATCTGTAGGCACAGACAACAGTATGGTGATTGCCAGAGGGAAAGGGGTGGGAGGAGGTGGAAGAGGGCAAAGCAGGGATAAATGAGGGCAGAAAGACCTGACTTTGAGTGATGCAAGCATGGTGCAGTATGTAGATGATGTGTTATTGAGTTGTACACCTGAAACATGTATGTTTTTATTAACCAATATTACCCCAATACATTCAATAAAAAATAAAACAAAGTGCATCAAAGTAGTCAATAGCATATTCATGTCCCAAGTAGCAAATTGTGACAAAGAATGTTGTTTTGAACTTTATTAGTTGAGCAGGTTTATTTAATTTGGAAGTCCATTTTGGTTTATAATTTTAGAAGGACTATAAATAAGCATAAAGAGTTTGTGTATAGATTCATGCTTGTACATATTTAAACACTATCATCCTATCTACTAAAAGAGTAATATGCAAATTGACCATCACACCAAGACACAAGATGGCCACCCCCATGTGGTCAAAGATGGCTGCCCCCATGAGGACACAAGATGGCCACCACAAGGTGGCCTGCAGGGAAGGGCAGTTGTGGGAAGTTAGGGGTGACCAGGCCAGCAGAGGAGGGCAGTTGGGGGTGACCATGTCAGCAAGGGAGGGCAGTTGGGGAGGACCGAGGCCTGCAGGGGAGGGCAGTTGTGGGAGACAAGGCCTGCAGGGGGGGCAGTTAGGGGGCACCAGGCCTGCAGTGGAGGGAAGTTGGGGGGGGGGGCAGGCCAGCAGGGGAGGGCAGTTGTGGGCGATCAGGAAAGCAGGGAGGGCAGTTAGGGGTGACTGGGCCGGCAGAGGAGGGCAGTTGGGGGAGACCAGGTCAGCAGGGGAGGGCAGTTGGGGAGGACCAGGACTGCAGGGGAGAGCAGTTGGGGGGGACCAGGCCTGCCGGGGAGGGCAGTTAGGCGGGAACCAGGCCTGCAGGGGAGGGCAGTGGGGGGGGGGGAGGACCAGGCCTGCAGTGGAGGACAATTGGGGGGGACCCAAGCCTGCAGGGGAGGGCAGTTGGGGGGGGGGACCAGCCTTCAGGAGAGGTCAGTATAGGGGACCAGGCCTGCAGGGGAGGGCAGTTGTGGGTGATTGAGCCAGAAGGGAGGACAGTTAGGGGTGACCGGGCCAGCAGAGGAGGGCAGTTGGGGGAGACCAGGCCAGCAGGGGAGGGCAGTTGTGGGGGACCAGGCCTGCACAGGAGGGCAGTTGGGAGCCAGAAGTCCTGGATTGTGAGAAGGATGTCCAACCGCCCGTTTAGGCCCGATCCCAGTGGGATCGGGCCTAAACGGGCGGTTGGACATCTCTCAAGGGGTTCCAGATTGGAGAGGGTGCAGGCTGGGCTGAGGGACCCCCCCCTCCACCACCGTGCATGAATTTCGTGCACTGGGCCTCTAGTAATAAAAATAATTTAAGTCCTCCTTCCCCTCCCCTCCCCCCCCCCCCCAAAAAAAAAAAGAAAAAAAGTTGGTACCTTGGTGGCTTGGGCCTGGCTGTTGGCATTGGAGATGGAAAGAAGTGTATGGTTTTGTGGTAAATTTGGAGATGGAACCTACAGAAGTTGATGAATGGGATGTGGATGATGAAGTAAGGGATGAATCAAGGATGAATGCCATGCATTTTCATCCATATGCATCCTTTCCCCCTAGGTTATTTTTGCTTTAACTCAAAACGTAGTCTTACAGCTCTTACTGAAAAAACACACACATTCAAGGCTTTAAAAAGTATTGTGAAGCTCTTATGTAGAATTCTGAACACGTGGCTTTTGGCCAAAGGCAATAAAAATTAAAACATGAACATTGGGTGCATAGCCAGCCAGATTGTGGGATCATTTAGAAAAGTATATTGAAAAATGCTTCTGTCTCTTGAACTACTTCTGATTGTAATATAAATTCTACCAGCCCAACTAATTTTATATGCACAGAATGTGGTACAACTCCACAGGAAATATAAATTTTTTACTGACTAGCAGCCTGTAACTGCTTTAAGTGTAATTACACATTTTTCATTTAAGATCAATTTCACAAAATCGTTTTTATGACCTAAGGCTGCCTTCCTAATAATTGGGTGCAGCTAATTTATGAGGTTTTGCATGTGTTGGTACTGGTGTCATTCTCGCCTGGGTTTAATAGAAACAGGCTTGATGTGGATATGGGAAAGATTCTCTGGTTTCATATTTATTTCCCTTACGTTGATCCAGTGAATCAGCTTTTGCTTCTCAGCATATGCTGTTCTGTGAAAAGCCCATGATAACCTGTTCGGAACACAGCTCAGTAGACAAATGAGGATATTTTCCATTTAATTCTAAAGAAAATGCCCCCTCAGATCATAATTAAATCTGATCTCATTCACTTGCGGTAGCATGAATAATTCATGGAGTTTAGGCATAATCAGGTTCTAGGCTTTGGGAAATTTTTAGTTGATGTGCAAAGGTTAATTTTTTTTTTTTTCATTAAAGGGAAAGATCCTGTAGAGTTGTCTTCTATGCCAAGATCCAAGTGCCGTGGAGATTCCAGTAAAGGAGTGTAAGGGTCGTGGGGAGCCGTGCCACTTCACACGGAGGGAAATGTACTTGGGTACACACTCAATTCAATATGCTTATTTTAACCTGAATTTCCTCTGTTACTTAATTATGAGCAAGAAGCCTGACTTCATTGAGTGGAAAGAATCTAGAATTAAGGGTGCATCCCCAAACTGGGGCTCTTTGCCACATGGGCCATCAGAGGAACTTGGCACTTGGGAGTTTGTCCTCTGGCTGAGCTGGACCAGCAATCCTAGAGAAGTAACCAGCAGGTTTGTCCAGCCAGCTCTGTGTGGACCCTGACCCCACTGTCTCTATTTTTCCTTTTATAAAAACTTTTTTTAAAAATTGATTTCAGAGAGGAAGGGAGAGATAGAAACATCAACGATGAGGGAGAATCATTGACCGGCTGCTTCCTGCATGCCCTCTGCTGGGGATCGAGCCCATAACCCTGGCATGTGCCCTTGACCGGAATCAAACCCGGGACTCTTCAGTCCACGGGTCAACACTCTATCCACTGAGCCAAACCAACTAGGCTCTGTTTTTCTTTAGCAGGGACAGCTTGGATGTTTCAGTCTTAGGTCTATGAGAGATCTAGGTCTTCCCCTCTTCTTAAGGATGCCAACAGGGCATCGTTATAGATGGGAAGTATGCAAATTATAAGGCTGCATGGTTCTTGCACTCAAAAGGAGCTTGCAATTTCATTTGGAGATAAGACAGATACATGAGAAGCTGACCAGCAGGCTAACAGTCTGTGATGAGTGGCACCGGCAGCGCTGATGCTCCCAGGAAGAGGTCACTTTATATTGGGAGTGTGTAGGGAAGGCCCCTTGGGAATGGTACTTTGGGTAGGGGGTGAACAGAGGGGCTATTTGAATCAGAAGAGCTAACAATCTTGGGGTTTAATTATCAGGTCTCTTAGCTTATAGAAGGTTACAGTAAGGAAAACGAGGCCTTTTTCTTATCCTAACACCCTGGGTAGGAGAAGCAGCCCCTGTCCTGTTGCTGGCAAACCTTGCAGTGACCTCATCTGAGACAGATCCTTGAAAGGTAATTCTCTTTTTCAAGATCTGCTCCTTCGACTCCTTGTTATTTTCAAGGTAAAAATAAAGTGAGGTCTCAGTACAGTCTAATGGAAAGAAATAGCTTAGATGCCAAAGGCATTGCAGGTCCTGGAGGAACTCATGTAGGAGGGTGTCTGATGGGGAGGCTGGATGGGGAGACTTATTTACTTACCTGTTACTCTGGGCTCAATGTTCTGCCAGTAACTTCTGGAATCGGCACAAAAAACCACAAGAACGTCCTCTGCTTTACTTCCGCTGCCTCCTCCCCATGTTGCTCATCATTCCACTGACGCCTGTAGGGTACCTTTTGCCTGATGGTCTCACATCCTAGGCGTTTGCCCAGAATGCAAAGGAACCACTGGCTGATATCTGTTCTGCCTTATTTTTCTGAGTCCATCAAAAGGAAGAACGGTGTGCTCTGCCCTGCATTTTCCAAGAGGTCCTCACCCCAGCCCCTGCGAGGATGCCTCCTGCCTCTGTGGACAGCCTTGGCCGGCAGCCTGGGGCGGCGCCGAGGACGTCACTCAGAGCCAGCAGAAGGTGGCACTTCACGGAGGCTCAGGGTTTCCAGCTGGGCTCTGGCATCGCAAAAGGTGGCAAGAATTCTGTTCCAAATCTGATCTCAGACTTGGAACCAGGTCCTAGAAATTCCTTCTGGCCACACCGCAGGGATGATGGGGGAAAAGATGAGGAACGTCACAGCAAAGCGGCGGCCCTCTCCTTGCTCTGGCCCAGTGCCTCAGAGGAAAGGTGTGCTCCCCACGCTAACCCGAGTCCCAGCCAATGTTGCTGTGAATAGTTATTACATTCCCTCCAGCCACCATCCTTCCAGCTCATTTCCCCAACAGTAAAGATTCTGTTTCGGCATTGTCTTTTTTTTTTTTTTTTTAAACCAGCCTCTGGGAATTTCCTATTACTTCTCTTCATTGTATTAGTTTCATGCTTCAGCTGTTTATGCTTCTATAACTGCATCTACATTTTTGTCCCCAGTCCCAGGCTGATCTCAAACAACATCAGCCGTGTTAGAGCATTAGAAGGGAAAAAGAAAAGCGCCTAAGTAGATTGAGTGGCAGAGAAAGAATGAGACAACATCTGGGCCATCAAAAGCCCCTACTGCTCAAACCTCCTGGTTCGAAAATGAATTTATAGTGAGCTTGTTCACATAGTTTCGTTTGCACGTGTCCTCCAGCCTCCTTCCGAGGTTTGAGGCAATGGTAAAATATATTTTCTCCAGTTTGGTTTTCTTCCTGATTAGAGTTCATCAACAGCCCTAAGTTTCTTTGGGCTTGTTGAAAAGGCGTGAACTTTGTTTCTTGAAACCGAGGAAGGAATGTGCTTAACTTCTCTTAGCAACTCGTCAGCTGCTTTTACTTTGAAGGTTCAGTCCTGAGCGTGGCTCTCAGAGTGAGAAAATTTCTCCTGAGAGGACATACAGGTGGGTCTGAAGTGCTGCAAAGGCATGTCAGTGTCTGAGAACTAACATGTCATTGTTTTCACCGCTATTTGATAGTAATCCTGTGAAAAAGAGAGGATCATGTAAGAGAAGGAGTAAAATGTAGAGGAGTGCTTGGGATGATAAGCACCAAATTCAGGTTGATGGTCACCGCTGGGAAGGGAGGAGTAAAATGAATAGAGGAGCCTACATGCATTTGTGATTTTATTCTTAAGTTGGTGAGTGGAGACAAGGGTGCTCACTCTGTTATCCTTGATTGCTCTCTTTTTTCCTTAATGAGCAAGTCATTCATTACTAAATGAAAAAAATTTTAAATAATGCCCAGGTTTTAGAATGCACCTGAATTCAAATACTTTTTCCTCTCTTTATTAGAATGAGCAAATATCTTTAAGCCTCAGAGTCTCAGTTTCCCTATCCATGAAATGAAGATAGTAGTTTCTTTTTCCACAGGGTTATTTTAGGATCACATGAGATAGCTCAGTGTCTGGCACATGCATTGAGCATCCAATTAAAATTATCTGTGATACTTCTAGAAGGCTCTTGAGACATGCTTGTTAAATTTTAAATGAAATAATGTCAGTTGGGAAGAGGATTAAATGGATGAAGAGAGTCAAAAGGTACAAACTTTCAGTTATAAGTTAAATAAGTTCTAGGAATCTAATGTACAGGATGGTTACTATAGGTAACAATACTCTATTGTACATTTGAAAGTTGCTAAGAGAGTAGGCCTTAAAAGTTCTCATCACAAGAAAAAAATAAATATAACTGTGAGGTGATGGATGTTAGCATATTGTGATAATCATTTCATAATATGTACATAGATCAAATCATTTTGTTGAACACCTTAAACTTATACAATGTTATATGTTAACTAGTGGCCCAGTGCACAAAGTTCGTGCACATTAAAAGGGAATTAATTAGCGGGAATATTTTAATATTGCTATTTGCCCTTTCTCTATAATAGAAGTGTCAGAGATGAAAGGAAATTAGTAAAATGTATATGAAAATAATATGTAAATTTATTAATAAATAATAACAAAATGATATAACAACAAAGACATGATATAAAAACAACAAAAACATGATATAAAAACAACAGTGATGCAAACAATGACTGATAAAGTGATTAAACTTATTCTAATATCTCCCTGTATATCACATTAAGAGTGAAAATACTTTCAGAGTGCTTGACTAATTTCCCTTGTGATGAAGTATTTACAACTTTAACTGTAATGTCGCATGCTCTTCGAACTCGAGAGAAAGCAACATATAACTAACCATGTCCGAAAATGGGTTCAGGTAGGAATATTTCTACTCTGTCTAGAGTTTGTCCTTGTGATTTATTAATAGTCATCGCAAATGCTGGCATCACAGGAAACTGTCGTCAAATTAATTTAAATGGGAGGCCAGTGTCAGATGGAGACAAATCAATTCTTTGAATCAGAACAACCTCTCTCTCTGCAGATCCTATTAATACTTCAGCTTTGATAATGTTAGGTTGTAATCTACACTAATAAAAGAGTAACATGCTAATTGACCCTACCTTTGCTATGCCCATCAGCCAATCAGGAGTGTGCAAATTAACCCAACAAAGATGGCGGGTTAATTTGCATACACAGGCACCGAGCGGCCGAGGGCGGGACATAGGCGTTGTCGCCATGGCGATGATGCAGGCGTTCTGCACCACCCCAGCCGCTCCGGGCCTCTGGGCAGCTTGGGAAGGCAGAAAGGCGGCTCTGGGCCGGAGCGAAAAGGTGGCTCCAGCCAGAGCAAAGGCGGTGCCGGCAGCCAGGGGAAGGAAGGCCCATTCTTGCATGAATCTTTGTGCATCGGGCCTCTAGTCTTTTGATAATAAATCTAGTACCATTATAAAGACCCCATTTACTATTAATATTTCTCAGTAGCATGATGATTGCACCTACGTTCAATTTTAATTTATGATACAGCATTCCCGAAGGATTAATACTATTAAGAAATTCGATGGGAAAATTTTCCTTTTCAGCATCATCTGTTGAATCAATGGAATCATCACTCAAATATATGTGAAAATCTCCATTGAGTATATCCAAAATTTCTTCATTTAATTTTTGAATGTGCTCTGTTTTTTGGACAAAGAATTGCATGTTTAGATATATTTTTAATATTATCTATAGATATACTATTTCCAAAGGTAGCTTCAATAATAGATCCATTACAAATCATTTCACAGGAGATTTCAATAATATCCATTCCTCAATGAAAACTACTATCAAGTTTGCCATCTCCAAGTTTTACTAACCATTCACTATAAGCAGAATCCTCTGATCTCATATTTGTTTTAAGAGACAACTTTTTGAAACAGCCTCCAACATCACAGTACTTTAAACTCGTTTGTACTATGGCTGATCGCATAGCATGCAGTACAATACTGAGACATTGTCGAAAATTCCCTCCGAGAAGAACTTTCCTACCAAATGCAACATTCAAATTCATAATTTCTCTTAGTAATCTGTCTATGGTGTTTATAGCATGACTGGATGCTATGGTGCATTCTTCATCAATAACGAGAAGTTTGGCCTTTTTAATGATTTTAGCAACTTCACTCTTTATATCGAATCTAGAAATTGAAGTTTCATTTAATGGAGTTGGTAATTTATATTGGGAATGAAAGGTTCTTCCACCGAGAAGTAAATTTGCAGCAATTCCTGTAGACGCTGTGGGTAAAACAGTACCACCACAACCTCTAATATAATGTATTAAAACTTTATAAAGATATGTTTTTCCACTACCACCTGGACCATCCAAGAAAAAGCATTTGGGGTGTACAGTTTGATCTTCGATGGCTGAAGTTATAGTCTGGAAGGCAACTTTACCTTAGTGCTGGGTGGGGACGCACGCAGGCAGCGCCACATCCCAGGTCAGGGACTCAGGCAGGCAGCTTCACCTCAGCGCTGGGCAGGCCTGCACACGCCTCCGCTGGGGGCGGAAGTCCCCACCCCGTCCCCGCCCACCAGCTCTGGTTGTGACTGGGACACCGTTAGGACCAATTAGCATATTACCTCTTTATATACATAGATTATATCTCAATAAAATTGGAAAAGAAATGAAAAAATGTCAGTTGTCAATAGCAAATATATCATCAGTTTTCTTCTTACCTACCAGACTGCCCTTTCTCCCCCAGTCTATTCTACACTTTGATGGCTGTTCCTGCTTTCAAGTTTCAGTGGCTTTTGGGTTGCTGCTAGCTAACTTCAAGCTGAGTCCTGCAAACAGTCCCTTCAGCCCACATCAAACCTATTGCGTACACTACCCTGCCTTTCCAGCCTTGCTCAGCTCCAGCCAAGCCCAGTGGTGTGTCTTCCCAGATCCACACTGTGCTGCTGCAGCACAGCCAGGTCAGGACAGCCTTGGAGTGTGCAGCCTCCTTGTCAGTTTGACCTCCCAGGGGAGAGATGAGGGATCAAGGAACCTAGGAAGGTCTCCTGTGCACACTGCAGAGAAGAATAATGGTAAGAGCAGTGTGGTAGCAAGAAGGCAGACATCAGAAAGCTGGAACAGAGTCAGGCAACATGCTGCCTTTTTGTAATAGGTTTCCTAGTAATTCCCTCCTACCATGAAATGGAATAATAGCTGTGAAATCAATTACGAACATCATGACTTATTTTTCTAATTAATGAAAACCACGTGGGAATTCAAAACTCTAGTAAATAAATCTTTCTGTGCTGCCAACCTTGCCCAAATATTCTAGAGCCAGGATCCCAAGGTTCAAAGCCCAACTCCACCTTAACACAGAGAACTTAAGTAACGTGTGACCTTCGGTAAATCACTTTACCTCTGTGCCTCTTTCAAATGGGGGGAATGAGAGTGTGTATTGCATAAGTTTGTTGTGAAGATTGTGAATGAAGATGTGTAAATCAAATAGTGTTTAATAATGGAAAGTGTGCAATGATGATTAGCTATTATTCTCTACCTAATTTGGACTAGAAAAGATTTTCAAATAAGTTGTTGGTATCTAAAAACACAAGCATGAACGCTGTGGAGGTAATCATTTTGCAATATGTAAGTGTGCCAAGTCAACACTGTACACCTAAACTTATGCAATGTTATATGTCAACTAGAGGCCCGGTGCACAAAATTTGTGCACAGGAGGGGGGCATGTCCCTCAGCCCGCCTGCACCCTCCCCAATCCGGGACCCTTTGGGGGATGTCTGACTGCTGGTTTAGGCCCAATCCCTGTGGTAGTCAGACATCCCTCTTGCAATCCAGGACCACTGGCTCCTAACCACTCACTTGCCTGCCTGCCTAATGCCCCCAACGGCCTTCCCCTGCTGGCCTGGTCACCCCCAATGGCTCTCCCCTGCCAGCCTGGTTGCCCCCAACGGCCCTCCCCTGCTGGCCTGGTCACCCCAAACTGACCTCCCCTGCCAGCCTGATCGCCCCTAACCCCCTGCTGGCCTGGTCACCCCTAACTGCCTCTGCCTCGGCCCCCACCACCATGGCTTTGTCCAGAAGGAAGTCAGATGTCTGGAAGATGGCCGGTTGACCCGATCTAATTAGCATATTATGCATTTATTAGTATAGATTTTATCCCAATAAAGCTGGGAAAAATTAAAAGCATCATTTGATTGTGTTTTAAGAGGATCACTGTTAAATAAACTGAAGGGGATCTAAAGAAAAAGCAGGAAGACCAGTTAGGAAGCTTTTGAAGGAATCAAGGTGAGGAATCACAGTGCCTGGGACAGGGTGGTAACAGCTGAGGTGGTGAGAAGTATATACGACAGCAGATAAATAATCTGCTTTGTGGTACCCACCTTCATCCCAAACCAAGTGCCTACGTGTGTGCATGCACACCAGTGTGTGTGCATGCATGTTTGTATGCCTGTCTCTGAGCTCTGTTCTATCCAATTTATCTATGTGTTTCTTCCTTTGTGAGCACCATGTTTTTATAATGCTTTGTGATATGTGCTAATACCTGGTAGAGTGAGTCCTCCCTTTTTGCTCTTCTTTGTCAAAGTTAACTTGGTTATCTATGGTCTTTTATTCTGCTGTGTACATTTTGGAATAAATTTATCAAGTTCCTCAAACCAGAACTTTGTTTGGAATTATGCTAAGTCTGGAAATTAATTTGGAGAAAATTGGCATTTTTGCTATGCTATCACATTCTTGAACATGGTTGAGTACCCCAGTTTATTCACATCCTTTCAAAAAAAATATATATCTAATGATATCAGAGAGGAAGGGAGAGGGAGAGAGAGATAGAAACGTCAATGATGAGAATCATTGATCGGCTGCCTCCTGCATGCCCCCTACTGGGGATCGAGCCTGCAACCTGGGCATGTGCCCTTGGCCAGAATCGAACCCAGGACCCTTCAGTTCACAGGTTGATGCTCTATCCACTGAGCCAAGCCAGCTAGGGCTATTCAGCATAATAATTCAGAAGCAGATATGGATATCTCAATCCCTTGCATGTTTAAATTTATTGCACTGCAGCTAAATGTTGTTTTTATTTTTTGTTCATAATACATACTTGTATTTACTGATAATATAAACATTAATGTTGTTTTCAATTTTGTTTGTATATTGCATACATCAAGGATTTAGAATTATATATCAATGCTAAAATTCACCAGGTATTTAAATATTTAAACACAAGACTGTAAAAGGAATCTGTTTTCAATTTTCTTTATTTACATCTTCTCTTAATGTAAAAGGATGCAGAAATCCATCAGTTTTCCAATAATTCAGAATTATAACTTTTCAGGTTTAAAAAAGATCATTCATTTATATGCATGCATTTATATGCATTTCAGAGAAGAATAATTGTGAATTTCTGTGGGCTACTCAAATAACAGTTTATGTAGTCACATTGCAGTTTAGTAAATATAAATATTCAAATTTTGTAGTAATTTAAAAAATTTCTAGCTGTAGTGACTATGTCTCTGCCTAATAAAGTACCAAGCCATACCATTTCTAGTTGGGGACAGTGCAGTGTAACACTGGCATAGCATTTATTTGTAAACCATACATAGGAACACACACAAGTTTATTCTCTGTGACATGATATTCTTCTGTTTGGGAATTTGATATGTTCCAAGGAAAGAATAAACTGCATGCCAAAGATGTCTACTGAAAAATTAGAAGCAGCATAATTGGTCAAAACTAAGGAAATTATGGCATACCCACTCCATGAAATGGTAGACAGCCATTGAAATTTGAAGACTATATAGCAGTTTGAAAAGTACCTATGCTGCTACGTAAAGAAGGAAGATCTATAAAAACAGAAAAAATATAAAGATCTTGACTATATGTTTAAAATATGTGTCTTTGACCAAGGAAAAAATGAAATTAATAGTTACTAGGGTGGTGAGATCATGAGAGAACCCTTCATTCTCCAAACTTTTTGCCACCAACGCCATTGATATAAAAGCTGTTACCTAGTGTTTCTATCAATTGCCTCTGGTCGATGTGGTTAAGAGTTGCAGATCTTTCTTCAGAGAAGATAGTTTCTGGATTAGGTATGGATCAATGCAGGCATTCATCTTTGGGCTGTGGAGAAGGCAAAGGGATTTTTTCCCCCCTCAGGGATATTTAAACATTACCTCTTCCTGGGAGATGATACTGACCAATATATATGAGACAGTTTCATTAATGCTCTTGTAATCTGTGTTTATTCAGAAGAAAGGCTTCACCCGTCAGTTTCCACTGGGGAACTTTTAGAGCTTGAATGTCAGAACCTTCCAATTTAGACGTTCTTTAATTTGTTATGCTTCCCTTTATGCCTGGAACTGCATTTTTAATATCTAGGCAGATGGTGTGTAAATACTCAGGAATTTTACGCCCACATTTTGCTTGGTGTGCTGGTAGGACATTTCTTCCAGAGTATAGATTTTCTTTGTTTTGATTATGACATAACTGCAAGATTTTCATCAACCAATTTAGAGGAATTTGGGTATATGCTTTCTACTTGTGTTTGCACCTTAAGCAGTAGTTTCCAGCTCTTATTCCTCCTAATTTGATACATATTTCTTTTTTCTTTCAACCAACTATTGCAATATTTTCTATAGGTATTTCAATAAGGGAGAACAGACATTCTGAATCTGTGAAAAATAAATATATGCCAAATTATGCTGAAAGTATTTTGATAATGTGTTCTGAATAATGAAAGAGGGTGTGTATGTGTTTTTTTTTTGTTTGTTTGTTTGTTTTTTTAAATAATAGAAAATAAGGCTGGGTGATTTTAGGCCCAGGTCTTTTGGATATGATGATTTGATTTGGGACCCAGGTCCAAACTGGTCAACCCAGTGATGAAACAGATTAGTATTTATAAGATTTCATTGTTTTTCACAAAATTGAATAGTTAACTTTCCACAACCCTAGCGCTCCTTTTCAGTCCTTTAAAGGACAAATATTTATTAGACACTCATTATTTACCCAGCATTGTATTTGCATCCATGAGATACAAGACATGTAAGACATGGTTTTGTCTTGAAGAAATTTAAAAAGCCAGATAAAGGGACTATGTACTCAAAAGAGAACAAATTTTTCCCATCTTTGGCTTTTTTTGAGGAGGAATTTTCCCAAGCGCACTCCAAGTTTCTCTCTTTAATTCACTCCACGTCCACTGGGGGACTAGGGCAGTGGTGACCCATGTGATTGGTGGCCATGTTCTAGCTGGTTCCATCCTTCCTCCTCTTTGAAGCCAGCTGGTTCACACAGAGCCTGGGCTCTCCTCAGTGCTTCTCTTCCAAGGTGTATGTTTGACCTGGGTAGGTATCCATCCCCTGCCCTCGCCCAGAGTTGCCTGAGATTGGGGGCAGATCTGACTAAATAAATCTAGGGGTTAGTCTTAGCAAAACCACTTGGTAATAGGGTTGATATTTGGTCTTAATATTTATTCTTTGTTTTAATCCTCAGTTTCTACAGAAACCAGGTTAGGAAGAGACCAGAACAATATATGATACTGGAAGCTAACATCCAAGGGAAATAATGTGAACTGTGAGTGGTTGGAGAAGTCATAAGAAGGATTCATTGGTTTTGGATCTTGAAGGGTGACTAGGACTTGGAAAATAGAAAGAAGGTAGTCATTTTTTTCAGCCTCATTTACAATCTCTTAAACTTTTAGACTGATGTAGAAGGGAGGAATAAGAATGATTTTTTTTTTTTAAATTGCAGGTGACCTCATGGAACCAGGAAAGGAATTTTCAAGGCCATCTCAAAGGAAAAGAAATTAAGAAGAGAATTACAGACTTTTGTAATTTCTAGGTTTGTAGATAGAAGCAAGATTTTGTTCATGACTGGTCTAACTGCATAGTGTTCTCTAAAGATGTGTCAGTGGTTTTCGGCAGGACTGCTGGCCCCTGCTGCCCCAAACCAGGGACCGGAGGCCAGGAGCTCGGCTGTGCACAACGACTTTATTTATAGGCCGTGTGCCTGGAGTTCTCTTGGAATTGCAGTCCTGGTGCAGGTAGAGGCAGTGACCAACCGGTCAGTGGGCCTTGTCTCTCTGCTCAGTTTTACCTCTTTCCAGACCTGATGAGAGGGCCAAAGGCCAGGAGGTAGTTGCCCTCAAGGAGAAAATATTCCCAACCACCATCATACCACTGTTCATTGGTAAATAGAAACAATTCCTGGGGAGGAGAAAAAAGAAATTTAAGAGAACTCAGAGTGCATGAATTCTAAGTTAGAGGATATAGCCCTTACCCAGTGAGATCAGGTCTGCCTCCTCCTCTAGCATATCCTTGCAGAAATTCCACTTAGTGCTGACCTGGTGCCCAGCATTGTTTTGTGATTATTCACAGCCACATCCTGCAGCATCTTGAGTTCCTGAAATAGAAATTCCTGCTTAATAACTGTCCAATACAGAGCCAGTAGTGGGTATTCCAGGTCCTCTCTTCTCTTTTTAAATCTCTACTACTCTTGGCATTACTTTTGGTCTCAGTAGATAATTTTGCCTCTCCCTTTAAAAGTGCATGAAACTGAGATCCAAGGTAATAAAGGCCATATAAGACAAACCAACAGTCAACATCATACTCAATGGGCAAAAACTATAAGTGTTTCCCTTAATATCACGAACCAGACAGGAATGTCTACTTTCACCACTCTTATTCAGCATAGTGCGGGAAGTCCTAGCCACAGCAATCAGACAAGAAGAAGAAATAAAAAGCATTCAAATTGGAAAAGAAGTGAAACTATCACTATTTGCAGATGACGTGACACTGTATATAGAGAACCCTAAAGATTCAATAAAAAAAAAAACTATTAGAGCTGATAAATGAAAATTTAGTAAAGTGTCAGATACAAAATAAATATCCAGAAATAGGTTATATTTTTATACACCAATAATGAACTATCAGAAAGGGACCTAAGAAAACAATCCCATTTCCAATTGCATAAAAATAAAAACAACTAATCTAGGAATAAATTTAACCAAGGATGTAAAAGACATGTGCTCAGAAAATTAAAAGACACTGAAGAAAGAAATTGAAGCAGATACAAATAAGTGGAAGCATATACCATGTTCCTGGATAGTAAGAATTAATACTATTAAAATGTCCCTATTACCCAAAGCAATCTATAGATTAAATACAATTCCTATCAAGATATCAATGGCATATTTCACAGAACTAGAAAAAATATTCCAAAAATTTATATGGAACCAGAAAAGACCCCGAATAGCCATAGTAATCTTGAGAAAGAACAAAAAAGTTGGAGGAGTCACGCTACCTGATATCAAATTATACTGTAGGGCTGTAGTAATCAAAACAGCATGGTACTGATATAAAAACAGACATATAGATCAGGAACAGAATAGAGAGCCCAAAAATAAACCCACATCTATATGGTCAATTAATATTTGACAAAGGAGGCAAGAAATACAGTGGGGTAAAGAGAGTCTATTAAAAAATTGGACAGATACATCCAAACAAATTAAATTAGACCACTTTCTTACCTTATACAAGAATAAACTCAAAGTGGATTATCAAAACTTAAATTTAAGACTTGAAATCATAAAACTCCTAGAAGAAAACATAGGCGGTAAAAACTTGGGCATTTCTTATAGCAGTATTTTTTCTGGTATGTCTCCTCAGGTAAGGAAAACAAAAAACAAACAAAAAAACAAATGGGACTACATCAAATGAAAACATTTTTGCATAGCAAAGGAAACCTCAACAAAATGAAAATACAACCCACTGGATGGAAGAACAAATTTGCCAATGATACATCTGATGAGGGGTTAATATCCAAAATTTATAAAGAATTTATAAAACTCAACACTAAACAAACAAACAATCCAATAAAAAAAAAAAAAAACGGGCAAAGGACCTGAATAGACATATCTCCAATAGACAGATGGCCAATAGACATATGAAAGGATGCTCAACATCAGTAATCATCTGAGAAATGCTAATTAAAATCCCAATGAGATATCACCTCATTGTGCTGTCAAGGATGTGGAGAAAAGGAAACCCTTGTACACTGTTGGTGGGTTTGCAGATTGGTGCAGGCACTGTGGAAAACAGTATGGAATTTCCTAAAAAAATTAAGGAACTGTCTTATGACCCAGTGATTTCACTTCTGGGGATATATCCAAAGAAACCTGAAACACTAATTCAAAAGAATATATGCATCCCTATATTCATTGCAGCATTATTTATAATAGCCAAGATTTGGAAGCAGACTCATAGGTACAGAAAAGGGTTAGGGAACTGGATAATAAAGGTGAAGGGATTAAATACCGCCCCCCCCCCAACAGAGAAAACACAGCTCATAGACAAAACAGTATAGTGATTGCCAGAGGAAAAGGGGGGTGGCAGTGGTAGAAAAGGGTAAAGAGGGATTTATGGTGATGGGAGGAGACTTGACTTTGGATGGGGACACAATACAATATACAGATGATGTATTATAGAATGATATACCTGAAACCTGTATAATTTTATTAACCAATGTCACCCCAATAAATTCAATAAAAATTAAAAATAAATAAATTAATTTAAAAAATAAGTGTCATTGGACCAAATCCACTAGTCAAACTTGCCAAAGTCCAAAGTCCGTGGAGAAACGGGTCAGTTGGCCAGAGGACACTAATGCCTTCCAGTGCTACCAGGTGAGAGCAGGAGGGGCAGGCTGCTGCCTCCTAGGGCCAGTCAGCATCTTCAGGGCTGCCCACTGCTCCAGGGTCTGTAGGCTAGACACTGTGACTCCGATGCCAAACCTGGAGCACAGCCTTCTGCGGGCATGTTGAAGGTGGCAAATCAAGTAAGCGGTATGGATCTTAGTCCTCCTGGTCAGACTTTCGGGTAAGTGCCTGCCCTTTTTTTTTTTTTTTAAATATTTTTATTGATATCAGAGAGGAAGGGAGAGGGAGATAGAAACATCAATGATGAGAGGGAATCATGGATCGGCTGCCTCCTGCATGCCCCCTGCTGGGGATTGAGCCCACAACCCGGGCATGTGCCCTTGACTCGAATCAAACCTGGAACCCTTCAGTCCGCAGGCCGATGCTCTATCCACTGAGCCAAACTGGCGAGGGCAGTGCCTGCTCTTAAAGGCCACTGCCAGCTTCCGGACAGAGCTTTTTGTTAGAAAATTGAAGTTACCCAAGTAGTTCCTAGAGCTCTCTAGGACTTGAAGATTTGAATACAAACAACTAGAAAATGTCTATTATCTCCAAATTAACCCTCCTGCTGTGTTTTCAAATGGATCTGAGATCCCCATTTACATGCTGCCACGGTAAAAAGTCTCTCTAAGCTTATTTGAAATCTGAGCTGATTGCAAAAGGATTGATTTCCTGCAAATGTGGCAAAATGACTAAGAGGGATCCAGGACAGCAGAGGACGTTGACTTGAATGAGAGCAAAGATTCCTTAGCATGTCCTGTGCATTTCTGTGCTTTCCTGCTGCTTCCGCGTCCTCTGGGCTCCAAATGTCCTCGCCTTCCCCACCCAAACAAATGGCCGAATGTTGGAAGAGGCCAGTTGGAGTCCTGCTGTATTTATTTTGCTGTATTTGTTTGGTATTTAGAGTTAAAACCTTCCAGTAGATGAACTGTATCTAGGGCTTTTCATGTCGTATCGTGAAATGTGTTGTTATGCACAGTTCATTCCATTAAAAAAATGAAACGTGTAAACCTAAATTAAAATGCATAGTGTGGGTCCCTCAGAGGGGGCTTCTGAAACACTCAGGCATAAAATGTTGCACTGATTTCTCGTTAACCAGAAAATTAATTTTAGCAGGCGACCCTTCCTGAGGCCTCAGGAAGGAGCTGGGGCGTTGGGAGCCTCCGAAACGGCGAGGTGGGTGCCTGATATTATGTACATTTATCTCGGTTGCCAGGAACTCTACGTTGCCACCTGTCACAGCGTTTGCCAGAAGCTACCTGTGGTTTAAAAGGCTGGAAAGGTCTGGGCAACAATGGAGCTTGGAGAAATAATGTGGAAGTAAAATATTTGCAATTTTTCATGAACTCTCCTCTTGACATGCTGTGTGAGGTGTTCGCCTCTCATTCTCAGGTTCCATGCTGTGAGGATGCTTTTGTGATGATTTTTTAAAAACGACAAAACCAACTTTCTGTGGCGGACGCAGTCATAACACGGTGTCTAGAAATGCAGTTATCAGCCCTTCTATTTGAGCTGGTGCTCTAGATAGAGAAGTGAATCGCTGGGTGAAGAGCTCTCCACAAGAGGAGGCGGAATTTGTCCAGTAATGCTTGGTTCCTCTATAGCCAAAGGGAGTAAGAGAATTGAAGTAGTCATCAGTACAGTTCAGAAAAATCCTCTTTTAGGCTCCATTTCCAGTAATTGTTTCAATGCAGTGGCACTAACACTGAAATCTGCCCCTTCAGTCTTCTGCAACTGCACTCTAAAGAAACAGCTTGGAGAGTCCGATTTTAAATTGTGGCTATTCAATGAACTGTGGACCACTAGGGCCTTAACTAGATCTGTGAAAGGGAAATGGAAATTGCCCAGGTGAATGAAAATATCACAGTAAATCTGTCGTGTTTTTATTTCAGCCTTAAAAATCAGAGTCTAACCCATGCCATATAATCCGGAAAAAAAAAAAAATGAGGCAATGAGTTTAAATGGTAATTGGCTGGCAGTTCTAAAAGATCAAGTTTGGGTCAGCTACTTCATTATTTGCTCTGTGACTTTGGTCAACTTAACTGTTGTTTCCTGATTTTAAGAAATGAGGAGTGATGAGGCTCCTATGACATGTAAGTCTCCAAGCCCAGTGCTTGGCCCATTGGGAGGTTTAATATTTCTACCTTCCTATGTCCACCCCTTTTCCTGTCCACGGTTCATGGTTTTAATATGCAGGGTTAAACAGTAGAAGTAGTAAAGTATCATCGGAAATCATACTTTGCTGTTTATGTAAAAACAAAAAAAATCACAATATTAAAAAAAAGTTCCTTGATATGCCAAGTAAATAAATTAATTATGGAGCCTCATCACTATAAAAATATTTTTTACTTGGTTGCATGATTTCAAGATGTGCTGGTCTGGCACATAGACGCTGGGCACTAGGAAATGGGGAGACTTAGGCTTGGGGCTCCCTCTACTTCTCACTGGCGTTCTTGAAGCCTCAAGTAAAACAAAATAGGATAAAAGCGTTTGCCAGGAGTGAGCTCTCTTCCTCCTTTTTGTACTCTCTCCTTCTGGATGGAGACAAATGAGCTGTGTCCTTGAAGGGCTCCCAGTGTTTAGGTTGGGGATAGCGGGAGAGTAGTATTTCATGAGTCCATGAAGGCAGGCTCCTAGGCTGGGGTCCCAGGGTCCACGGGGATGGGGAGGGAAAGGAGCGAAGGCGAGAGCCCACGCAGAGCAGAAAAGGTAGAGACTGGTGAGCTGGAGAGCGCAGCCCATGTAACCAGTGCTCTAAGTTCTACCACACGGATTTAAATGCAAACCTATCAGAGTGACATCTGCTGCTGGATTTGGCCTCAGGTTGCCAGGAGACAGGTTCTAGTGTGGACAGTGCGCTGGAAATGCAGGCAAACCTAAACAAGGTGCTGACCAGCCTCCTCTGGTTGTTGTTCTTTTGTGGAGGGGTGTCCCAGCCTGAGTTGTTTTTTTTTCTGTTTCTAAAGAATTGGACCTCATGAGGCCTCTCATCCTAGAAAATGGGCAGAATCAGAGTGGCCCGAGATTTCCCTGAGTCAGCATGTGATGCTGATGTGCTCAGTCACGCCTTGGGCTTGTTTTTAATTCAGAATTGGGTTTCCCTGCCACTGGCTTTGGTTAGAGTGCAATCAATTCAAATAAACATTTATGAGGATAAGTAATCATATTTTATGCAAACAAATGATTCTTCCTTAAAAGTCACTTAAAAAAAAAAGCATGCTATTTCTTTTCTCAGCACACCAAGCTAATAAAAGTTAGTGTGTCATCAAAATTCCCTTCCTGACTGCTTATTGTTCCCTTTATGTTAAATTTAGAAGATTGTTCTCCATTTTGTTTCTCCCCTCCCCTATTACAATTTTATACTCTTTACCACTAGAATAATGGTTAGTTTACGTATTGCATAGTTATGGCAAAAAACATCATTATGGCTACTTCCAAGAGAGAATAGTGTCCATTAAAAAATGTGCGTATGCTCCAAATCCAATGACACATGAATTACTAGCTCATTAAAACTGGAGTTTAATATTAAAACAGAGTTTTGTGACTCCAAGTGTCTTCCTGGTCAAAGGCTGTAACACTTTCCTGGCCCATTTTAGGTACCCATTTGGCTTCCTTTTCAAGGAGGCCTGGTTGCTGCTGAGGAATTTATGCAGAAAGTGACAGGAGAACATTCCCCAGCCCCCTTCTCTCCCTGTGAAGGAAGAACACAATGAAACTCAGACTTGTCACCTTGCCGCACTTCCTGAGCATGCGCATGTGAATGCAAGAAGGTGTCTGTAGGGAAGAGAATGGAGACGCTTTCAGTTCTAAGAGAGTCTAGAAGGGCGTTAGGAAGAGAAAGTTATGGGATGAAGGATTGGAGGGTGAGTCACCGTAGGGCACAACCCTTCTGAAGTGTTTTGCTAGGAGGGACCCTGAGCAGATCATCAGCATTTACTAAGCATCCTCAGTGAGCGGTCCATTCTACACCACATACAATAGTCGCTAAGGAGCGTGCAGTCCTCTGGGGGAAACATCTAAAGACAACTGAACCCACAGGCTGACCCAGGTCCCCCAGACACTGCAGTGGTGTGGAAGGCTCCCGCTGAGGCTGCGGTTTTCTGAAAGAACCCCTCTGAAAGCCGTGTGAGTTTAGCTTGCATCCTGTAGGCGGGAGTAGGCAGTCTGGTACTTCCTGGTGACAGGGCACAGCTCTCTAGAGTCTTTCCTTCGTCTTCTCTGACAGGTTCTAAAGATGATGGCATTTAGCATGCATCTAAGCATAACCAATGGATGCAAGAGGGCATGTATGGGAGTGGGGTGGGGGGGGCAACGGGGGGGATATGGACACATGTAATAAATATGGACACAATAAAAAAATTGGGGAAAAAAAGGATGATGGCATTTAACTGGGCCAAACCTTGGGCTCAGAATAAGCACCTGCATGCCATCCCTCTAAAACTTGAGAGAAGACGATGTGGGAACACAAAACACGTACATACTTCTGCCAGGTGATGCAGGTCTCAATCCGAGTTGGCCACTTACTGGCTGTGTGACCTTGGGCAGATTACTTAATCTTTCTGCTCTTTGGTCTCCTCATCTACAAAATAGGTTTAATAATGCCTTTTAAGGGTTATTGTGAGGAGAAGAGGATGCATATAAAAATACTTCATTCCAGGAGTTGGAATAAAATAGGTACTTAAAAAGTAGTAACTCTATTACTTTTATTATGGTGATTTCCCATCATAGTAATTCTAACATAACAGTTAAACTGATTTGCATGTGCTATTTAGATAAGCAGTTTGGTCTGGTTATTTAAATCCATTTTTATTCCATATTTAGTTTGAAGTATAGTTCATGTTGTGAATATTACTTTCAGTCTTTATGTGAGAAACACTCAGAAAATTATTGCCAGCAATGTCTAATAATTATAAGATTTTTGACTTTATGTTTTAAAAAATAACCAAACTTATAAATATCTAAGTGTAATATTTCCTTTTCTTCTGAAGGCAAAATATTTTTCATTTATTTCAGTTCAATGTCTGAAAATAAACACCACAGTGTAAACATACCAGCAAGGCTGTTTTGAGCTTAAAAAATCAGTGAAAATAAATTTAATTTCAGGGAAAGATGAATACACCCCTTAAACTTCTATTTGAGAAGATGCATGTACTAGGGGTAAAGATGTTGAAAAGTAGCCAGTCAGAATATCATACTGTCTCAAATTCTGGCTAAAAATGATGTTATCATCATCATCTTCATCATCATCATCATCATCATCATCATCATCATCATCATCATCAAACTTCCTGGGCTTAATGTACCATAATTTGTCTTTGGTTTCCATAGAAACAAGGTTTCATCCTGCAAAAATATCAGGGGTCTTAATTCACAAGTGGATTTGCTGGTTCCAGGGAGAGCTGCTGATTGGTTGAAAGGTGTGTTGACATCTGTAAGAAGCTGCATCCATCTCGCACAGGACCCACACTTCCTGGTTCTGGTAACAAGGTAAGCACTTCACTGGTGCAGTTTCCACCCCTTCCTCCCCAGCTGGTCTCTGCTCCGGGGCCATTCCTCCCTCTGTGAGCTCCATCACCCACCTTTCCTCCTCCATGTCGGCCCTGTCTCCCTAGCGCTGCCCTGTTTGTGGTTTGGTCTCATTATTCACTTTGTCTAACTGTATTCTCCCACCTTGCATTTTTATGTTTTTCTTGGGCCACTGGATTCTTGCTTCTGTCCCTGGAGGTCACTGCAGTCACACTCTGAACTGTTACAGAAGACCATAGAAATACCAAGCACGCTTCCTAGAGAAAGGGAGGGACCCCGTTTATTAATACTAGTGGACTCCGGGAATAATTTCCTAATCAGAGTGAAGAAACATGCAGAGAGCCTGTCTGTATACATCCCACTGGGGTCTTTGTCTTGCAGATATGCCCCCTGCCCCCTTCGTGGCCCTGCAGGAAGGCCCCCAGGTGTCAGGCCACATCCCCTGGTCTGTCCTGGCACCAGCATAACACCCTACCCCCCCAGGGCAGTGCATTGTTCACAGTTCCATGGCCTCTGCATTTAGATAACAAGTTCTGCAAGACCAGTTTCCTCCTCAGAACCACCTCTGGTTTGGCCCTTGACCTGCTTCACCTTTGGCTGAGCTTCAAGTCCCTTCCTCTGAAAGGAACTCCTTCACACGAACTGATCACCATGTGAACTGATGCTCTAGTTTGAGCCTCACCTTAGTCAAGGGGGTAAAAGATGGTGGTCCCAGAACTCCTAAGGTGGCGCTAAGTGTGCCCGTTAGGATCCAGTGGACAGCTGTGCAGCGAGAAGAAGACATTGGGAAAGGTAGGAAGGATAACTACTGGCATTGGGTGGCATCGATGCCCTGTAGCTGAAGACGGTCAGGAACACAGTTGAGCCTATTCATGTTTCAACTGTGGGGCATCTCGGGGAAAGGGTGTTCAGAAGGACTTGTAGGAGCTGGGGCTTGTGCTGGTGATTTGCCGGGAGGTTTTAAGGAAGCAGGGCTTGGTTCTGATTGGATACTGTCAGGAAGTGGGGAATAATTCGACGATGAGCTATCTTAACCTCCTTATCTATAGAGAGGGGGGACTAGAGCCAGGCTGAAGGTGTTATTGGGAAGGAAGCAATTACCCGTATTCTTCGGGTGGGGGGATGTTTTGGTATTTGTGAGTTGGACAGTGTTCATGTTTCATTTGTGTTCACATGTATGGTGTGGTCTTGTCTGATATTGATGCTCCGTAGATGTGTTTATATTCAACAGAACACTCAGGCCTACCTGTGTGTGCCCGGCCAGTACCTGGATGGCAGGGGTGGCTTTTGTTCTTTCTCGGTATTATCGTGGTTTGAACCTTTTAACTTGAATATTGAAAACGGTAAGATCGGGGACACAGGGTGACACACATGTTTGTATGCTTGTATGTGTGTTGTATTTTATATGTACATAACAGTCACCTAGGTAGTTATTCAATATGTGTTGGTATGTATGCTAAGTACGAAGTTCTCTCCTTGAAAGCAAGGGAAATTCACATTCTCCTCATTAATGGAAGGAAATTCTGCAGTCTCACTTGTGACCCCATGTGTTACCCTCAAACTTGCAAATGAGCAAATTAGGAAGCTGGGACCCTGACTTAAAATTTTCTAGTATAAGTTGGGTGACAAGGTCAGGCATCCTTGATGTTGTATAGAACCAATGACCTCCATAGACTGTGATGGGATCTTGCGGGTACAGAGTTGCAGCGTTCTTTGCTAAAAGGCAGAAGCCCTGTGGATGGTCTGAGTCAGGCAGCTCCCACCAGGCAGTCGCTGGGCTGGGGAACGGTGCTGGCAACATAACATGTTTGTGCAGCTAAATTTATTTAGCCCAGCGCCATTTGAAAGACAGCCGCCTGGGCCGCAAAGGAAAACTTAGACCTGCAATGAGTCATTGCACACCAGAGTGAGTTAATACCATAATATCACTGAGAAATCATTTCTAATGATGGCAAATTATGTAACGCAACAATATGCTGACTTTAATTCCAGGGCCATATGGCTTTAGGTTTACTTTTATGCCTTTGAGGGGGTGGGATGGGATGTTTTAAAGCTTTTTGCATAGAGGAGATTATAAAAGCACACTGTTATTTTATTAGGAGAATGGAAATCTCAGTAAAATATATTCCTAGGATAGAAAATGGAGATGAAGGAAGAGGATATAGCAAATGCAGGATGACTCTTATTAGTTTGTAGTCCATGAGAGCTGTGGGGTATTTATGGTTTCTCGTCACAGTTCCCGAGGCAGCAGGTGGCTTCAGATTGCTCGGCTCCCACTGCGGGGCTGCAGCAAACCTGTCTGTGGGTACTTGGCCTAGGAGTGGGTGAGGAACACGCCAACCTGAGTGAAGAACCTTGGCTGAATCGAGTGGTAATCATTCCAGCACCAGCTTATATTTTCTAGGTACTTACAATGTATTGGGCACTGGGCTAATGATTTTCTTACATAATCTGACCAATTCTCATAATAAAACTGTCAGGTAGATATCACTAATGCTCTCATTTACAGAATTTGTACACCGAGGCTTTGAGAAGTTAAATCATTTGTCCCAAGTCACATAGCTAATAAGGACAGGGCTTAAACTGATGTAGGTAGAAGAGGAAATAAAAATATGCAGTGTTTGGAATACCAAAAAGTGTTCTGGAAGGAGGAACATTTGTCATTGGATTATTGTGTCTAATTAAGGCAGCAAGCATTCTCTGAGCATTCACCCTGCAGGGTGCTGGGGCAGGCACGGGATCCCTGCTGTCCCATAAACAAGTCACCTACCTGAGGGAGAGTGTGAAGGAGCCGCAGGGAGGAGCAGGGGAGGCCCAGGACACGGAAGGACATGGGCACATATCAGTAGTGATCGTTATCAGGAGAGTGATGGGTAGACCACATTCCATTCCTTTAACATGTATCTCATGATTTAAAACACTGCCTACACACCCCTGCAAAGAAGGTTGTGATTTCCCATTTTTCAGGAAAAAAAGAAAAGAAAAAAAAAACAGAAAAAAAACCCCAACAGGACAACACTTTGACATTAAGAGGCATCGCCCAACTTGCTTAAAGTACACAGGATTAAAAGCTGTGCCTTCCAAGTGCCAAACTCATTTCAAATCCCAGCAGGTGCAGGTCAGCTGGCATTGCACTCAGATAAGTGACTTGACCAGTTGCCCTTCTCTGTACCTCTGTTCTCCAGTCTCGCAATATGCTCACCTCTGTGTCACCTGTGAAGTGTGGGTCAGCCAGGTGCTGAGATCAATGCCCCCAAAAGTCCTGCGACCAGCAGGACTGCCTGATCAGTTGTGCATCAGCTCGTGCCTGGCTGGTGACTCTGCCTAGATTCTTGGCCGGAGGTCATACTTTTTCTTGTCTGCCTTTCCGGTCAGAGCCATCCTCTGCCCAGGACACCTGTGCATCCATCAAATCCTGCCTCCTGTTCTGCATCCCAGGTAGACTTGCCCCAGGTCCCAGGCCCTGTGCTTCATTATCTTGTTTAGCTCTCCTGCTCTACATCACTGTTACCCTTAATCTGGGGGGTAGTTTATAATACAAAAAGCAAGGTGTTTTTTTTTCAAGTGTAAAGTTATATTAAAATGTTGAATATGCTTTTAATATGGTATATTGCCCAGCCGATGTGGCTCAGTAGTTGAGTGTCGACCTATGAACTAGGAGGTCATGGTTCAATTCCGGGCACATGTCCGGGTTGTGGGCTCGATCCCTAGTGTGGGGCGTGCAGCAAGCAGCCCATCAATGATTCTATCTCATCACTGAGGTATTGAAATGGAATTTGTGGACTGGAACCCGGATTCTTTGTCCGCCGGAATCAAAGAATGAATCCACGGACAGAGAGTAGTATAGCAAAGGTGGAGATTTATTGAACAAGTACAGACTCCCATGTGGGGAGGGGAAAAGGGTCCCACTGAGTTCCCTTTCCCTATGGCTTATAAAGGCTGCAGATCCTGGTGCCTTGATATCCCCTCTGATTGGTCACTATTCCCCTAGACCAGTGGTCGGCAAACTCATTAGTCAACAGAGCCAAATCTCAACAGTACAACTATTGAAATTTCTTTTGAGAGCCGTAAACCGACTTCTGCGCATGGGCCACGAAGTTTCAATCGCACTGTATGTGCGCGCCCACATGTGGTATTTTGTGGAAGAGCCACACTCAAGGGGCCAAAGAGCCGCATGTGGCTCGGGAGCTGCAGTTTGCCTACCACTGCCCTAGACTGGTTACTATAGTAACTCCTAGGCTCAAAGGTCAAACCCCACATGGGACACGTGAAGTTCTCCCCCACTCCTTCCTTATTGTTTTCCTATTCCCTTTGGGCTTTCTTCTTCTCCCTCTGGATGAAGGGCTTCCTTCTCTTTATTCTGTGAATATAGACCTTGTGCTGTTCCCAGCTCCCTCATTCTATGGAAATGTACCTGTGGCAGCTTTTCAGCTCCCCTATTCTATGGAAATATACCTTCTGCTGCTCTGCAGCCCTGTGCTTCCTCCCAGGTCCCCTTAATTTCCAAAATTTCTAAAATTTCCTAAACCTGTACTATTTTACCCCCAAAATTCCTGTTTTAGTATCACTCTCTCTCTTCCTTCCTCTCTGAAATCAATTAAAAAATATAAAAAAAATACATATCTTTCCCTGCAATTAGATTCTGAGAAACCACTGATGTGCCTCAGAAATACTTTTCTGAAACGTTACACTGGAGCCAGTACAATCTTGAGAGTTGCCAGGTTTAGCAAATAAAAATACAAGGTGCCAAGTCAAATTTGAATTTTAGATAAATGACAATAATTTCTTAGAGTAAGTATGTCTCATGAAATATTTGGAACATATTTTTACCAAAAATTACTTGTTTTTTTAATTTAATTGGGGTTCTTGCATTTATTTGGCAGCTGTATTTTTAGGGAGACTCCTCATACTTTGGAGAATTTTTTTTTCCCTTTTCCTGGTTTGATTGATACTCAAACAAATACTGTTCTTTGTTCTCATGTTCCATTGCAAAGCCACCTGGAATCAAGTTTGCGTGCTCAACCCCTCCCAGAAATTTTATAGGAGAAAGCCTTGTATATCGAAAGGAGCAAGTGTTTCAGCTGGCGATGGATTTCTCACTGCCCAGCTCCCTCGTACTTTCTCCTGCTGTGGTTGGTGGCTTATCCAGGCAACTTTATCATCATATCATTCATCATACTAGTTTCTTCTTTGAAATAAATGAGCCCCTAAGTCAATCTTCTTGGCTTGGAACAAGAGAGGATTTCAAGGCCTCTTTTGGAAGAACTATGGGAAGCCTGAGAACAAAACATTGTTGCTGGGGAGGGAGGAGGGTGTGGTGGGATGTGGAGAAAGCATTCTGCAATATTGGTTTTGTCAAATTGGAGCAAAGTGATTATGAACCAAGGTTTCATCAATAATGCATTGTTATTTTGAAGACATTAGAGGTAACTAAGTGTTACTAAGCTTTATGATAGTTCTGACATTTTAATGGGCCCTTAAACGAAGTGAATTATGAAGAAGCATACTTTGGATGAGGTCATGGACTCTTTACGTTTAGGAATCAATAGAGATAGCCTGTGCTTGCCAATATGGCTAAAGCGATGCCAGTAATTTGTGCTGTCAGGTTATTATGATGGAACAAGGAGAGCCCGCCTTTCTCTTACTGCCCACCCCCTCCAACAGACATCATGAAGACCAGATAGAGGGCAAGGATCCAAATACTGAAAGCCTCATCTTCTTCAGTTCTCATATGGATAATATTCTTACGTTGCTCTCTCATGAAATTATTATACTAAAAATAAGAAGATGGAGATGGTGTTTTCTGTGTCTCTTCCTGTCTTTCCCTTAATGATCTGATTGTTCATTTTACCTGCAAACATCTGGGTGGCTCCAAATATCAAGGGTGTTGACTAGTGTTTTAAAACATAAAAAAAAATTTTTTTAAATATGGAATATTCTGTACAAGACCAATATGTATGCAGTACAGATAAAAAGGGGAGCTTTTCATTTGAAGAGGAGGCCAGAACTGCTTGCTCAGTTTCTGCCACTCTTACTTGAGGTATCTTTGTAGAACCTCTGGGGTTCTGTGGAACTCAGTTTGAAAACCACTGGTATAGTCCAACTATCTGATTTATTTGAAGTTTTCATTTAGCCTCAGGTTGTTTGAATATTTGCAGTCATTAAGATGGTTGTCAGTAGGGCCAACCCTTGTTTCTTGGTGGCAGGATATGCAGGACAAGGCAGCTGGGGCTCTATCCATGAAAATCTTGTTTGCACAGTGCTCAGTGTTCATTGTACTGTTGCAGATAAAGAGGTGTGGAGAGATTTGCATTTAATGGGTGGAAAATGGAGCTTGTCATTCACTGCAACTCATCCTCTTGCATTGGAAGGGCTCTAAGTACTTGGGGTTTTGTACTTGTAACTGAGAAAGAAGGTAAAGAGCCTTGAGCACAAAGGCAGTTGGAAGATGGGAGAGAAGGTTTGCAAGCTCCTGGGCAGTACAGTTGAGGGTCCTGCAAATGGAGGCTTCATGGAATACCCTCTCCGAGATGTGTGCTAGCATTTGACCTCTTTCACAATTCACGAATCAGGTTTTTAAATCTGTACCATACTTAATACCTGGTATCAGAGAAATAAATGAACGAGCAAAGCAAAAAGTATCAAAGAGGTTTAGCTGGTGTGGCTCGGTTGGTTGGAGCTCGTCCATGCACTAAAATGTTGTGGGTTCTATCCCTAGAGTGTGTACAGGAGATAACCAATTGATGTTTCTCTCTTATATTAATGTTTCTCTCTCTCTCTCTCTCTCTCTCTCTCTCTCTCTCTCTCTCTCTCTCTCTCTCTCCCTCCCTCCCTCCCTCCCTCCCTCCCTCTTTTTTTCTCTATCAAAGCAATAAGAACATATCAGGGTAAGAATTTTTTTTTTTTAAAATAAGGTTTTAAAAAATTTAGGGTACATATCCTTCAGCTGAAAAACAACAGAAAAGACACCTAAAAGTGGCTTAAAATTAGGAATATATGTCCTCTCACAGAACACATTCTCAGGTAAGACAATTCTAGAGTTGATTCATTCCATGGTTCAGCATCACCTAGAGCCCAAGTCTTGCCTTTTGTCTGCTCCGCCATCTCTAGGATGTGTGCGACTTGTCCTCACATGGTTGCAAGGTCCCTGACATGTTCCAGGCATTACATGCAGGGGGCAACTTTCATGGAAGAAGAGGGATCTTTTGTCCTGTAGGTCTCTTTTGGTTCAGTGAGAAAAACGATTCCAACAGAACCCTTGCAGATTTCTCCTCATACATCATTGGCCAACACAATTAGGTAAGCTCAAGCCTAAAACAATCATAGGGAAAGAAACTATTTGACTTGGTCAATCATGATTCGCTACCAGGCCTGAAGAAAAAAGGGAAGACATTTCAACCAATGGAACCTATCAGAGGCCCCAGGTTTGTCACTCCTTGCTGTTTGTTTTCAGACACTTCGGTGATCTCCAGTAAGCCACAGAATTATTGCAAAAAATTTAAAGTCAGGTTATTGTGAACTATTCTTAATAAAAAATTAATAAGCTGAAGAACAATTTTGAGAAAAAATCTGCATTTTATAGTATATAACAAAACAAACTCCAGATGATTTGAGGCAAATATAAAAAACAAGCAAAACAAAACACCTCTTCATAAATTCTAGAGAAACTTGAAGAAAATAGTAGTTCATATCAGAGGAGGAACATAAATTTTCTTAGCTTTGCAGCAATAGGAAACAATAGAAGAAATAACACACAAGTATTGATATATTTGAATGCAAAAAATTGTGGATTTTTGTATAAAAATGAGAAAGCAAACTAATAAAAATGGACAACTGGCTACAAAAACATTTTAATAAAAGATTACAAAAGGTTAATATTTCTAATCTATAATTTTCTATTCAAATTTTAAGAAAAAGTGTAAATTAAAACTAGGATAAACATAAAATACCAGAGGAGATCATTCACAAGAGGGACAATAAATAGTAATGGATCAAACATATAAAAAAAAATACAACCTCATTAGGAAACAAAGAAATTCAATTGAAAGCAAACTTCAAATACAATTTTGTATCTTCTAGTAAGACCTTAAACAATTATAATACAATTATAGTTGTAATATAGCTGATACACTAAATTCATTGCTGATAAACTGGTATATTTTTATTTTTTGCCCTGCTCGGGTGGCTGAGTTGGTTGGAGCATTATGCCATACACCAAAAGAGTGTGGGTTTGATTCCCAGTCAGGGCACATACATAGGTTGCGCATTTGATCCCCAGTTGGGACGCTTATGGGAGGCAACTGATCAGTGTTTCTCTTTCACACTGATGTTTCTTTCCATCTCTATCCCCCGTCCTCTCTCTCTAAAATAAAAAAATACCCCAAAAAACATTAAAAATTTAAAAAACCTGATATATCTTATTCAAGTAAATATGCAATATATAATGAGAGTCACAAAGATGTTCATACTCTTTTTACCAGTAATTCAAATACAGAAAGCTTACTCTAACCAAATAAATCAAGAAAATCAAGAATCTATATGAGAAAGGTAATCAGTGCAGTAAAAGCTCTAGTGGAAAAAAACTAAAAACCACTGAAATGTACAACACACGGAAATGGTTTAATAAAAATGGTAAAATATTATTCAAACATCTAAAATGTTTACTATTAACATTTTACATAGGAGTTCTGATAAAGGTGGTACTTGGAAACTCACACAACCACATCAAAATTACAACTAAACTACAGAACAACCATCATTCAGAACCGCCTGAAATCTAACTGAACAGAAGTCCTAGAACTGAGCATATAAAGAAGAAGCCACATCAAGACTGGTAGGAGGGGTGGAGGCGAAGAACAGGCTGGTCCCATACCCATGTGTGGCAGTTAAAAATCAGAGGGACATCTTAACTGCGGAGGTGCCCCCTGAGGATCCAGGGGGCCCAGCCCCACACCAGAACCCCCAGCCTGGGCTTTCAGTGCCAGGAAAAGAAGTCCCCATAACTCTGACCATAAAAACCAGTGGCGTGCTGCAGGGACTCTGGGACAGTGGTCGTTCTCGTGATTAAGGAGAGACACTTGGCTGGGACAGACGTTTGCCCTTCCTCACCTCCTTGCTTGGAATGCTGACAGGATGCTTATAAGCACAGCTGCATCGTGTGACCATGAAGTTACCAGAATAGTGTGAAGAGGAAAAGCAGAAGGGGCCCAGGTCCTTGCTGGCATCATGGAGCCCTTGTAGCAGCCCTGCCTCTCCTACCTACAGACTTGTTAGGGAGGAATAAGTCCTGCTTAATTTAAACCACTTTATACTGCATTTCTAACCGATAGATAAATGAGATAATGTATGTAAAATGTTCAATAGTGTTGGTGTTGTATCTCAAATCAGCGAGCTGGACAAGACACCTTAATCAGCCAGTTAGTTAGGAGTCATCTTTATTGCGCGCACGTTCAGAGCAGATTACCTCTGTCAAATTCTGAACCCCCAAAGGAGGAAGCATTTTCTTTTTATATTCTTTTAGGTCCTTGTGTAAGTTATTTTTACAGACAATTTGTAACCTTGAGTATATATCATATCTAACCAACACCTGTCATATCTATACAGACAATTTTGTAACCTTGAGTACATACCTATATAGACACCTGTAACCTTGGATGAACAAACACTTGGCATGAGAATATGGGGATTATTATCAGTATCAGTGTATCAGCCCCTTTAGATGGCTAGCTTGCAAGGTCAGACAGTTAAGTTTATCTTTTCTATTATTCAAGCTAAAAACAAAGTTATTTTACAGCCTAAAAATAACAGAGTTGACCTACAGAATAAGAGACTAAGCATAACAGAGTAGTTCAAACAGCAGTTTCAAACAGCAGTTTTCCAAAGGTGGGATTACTATGCTTCATTGGCACTTAGTAGGCAACTTAATAACCTTTAGCTATTTGAATGATGATAACAGTGGTAAAAAGAAAAAAATTTCAATGATCTGTACAACTCTGTTTTCTGTGGCTCCTTTGTTCATTCATTCATTCACCCACCAAAAATATATTAAGCAATAATTGTGTCAGCGTCTATGTTAGGCCAGGGGAGAGAAATGATCCTTGCCCTCATAGACTATAACATTCTAGTGGGATGCGATAAAACAATCCAGCAAACTGTGAAATGATAATTTCAGGTTTGGTTGAATCGTTCTCTGGGTTGTGTAGTAACTTGGTGACAGAGACCTACTTCTTGAAAGTGGGGTTTTCATAGGCAGAGAGGGGAGTTTCTAATGCATTTAAAAATACCAAAGAATCTAAAAACACCAAGGAAGGCACATGTGGTAAAATGAATGTACTTTCTTCTCGTGATTAAGTATGGAGTGTAGAGTGGGGAGAGAAAGGATACCGAGGGAGAGTAGGGGCACCATGAGCAGCTCTCGTAGGCCCTTCGTGAGGTTTCTTCTTGATCCTGAACACAGACCACAGCCTGGCCACACTTCCTGGCCAGGGAGCCCAGCTATACATTAACCTACAGGAAGTAGCCTAGATGAGCCCAAACATTTTGTAGGAAATAGAGAGAATTTTGAGGGAGTGAAGACAAAGTTCTGGAATGTGTGAGTTCTGGAATGAGACAGTCTGGGCTCAAACTGAACCCCATTGCTTAAGAGCTGTGTGGTCTTAAGAAAGTTATTTAATGCTGCTAAGTCTCCATTTCCTAACTGTATAGTGAGGAACAATAATAGTAATTATCACCTAAGGACATTTTGAAGATTGAATGTACTAATCTATGCAAAGTGCCAATGCATAGTAAGAACTCCATATATATTAGCTAGTTTTGTTGCCTAGTGGTAGAATTTTTTAAAATATATATTTTATTGATTTTTTACAGAGAGGAAGGGAGAGGGATAGAGAGTTAGAAACATCGATCAGCTGCTTCCTGCACACCTCCTTCTGGGGATGAGCCCACAACCAAGGTACATGCCCTTGACTGCAATTGAACCTGGGACCTTTCAGTCCACAGCCCAACTGAGCCAAACCAGTTAGGGCGCCTAGTGGTAGAATTTATCCATCAAACACAATCATCAATTTTGGAGAATTCATGATTTCTCTCTCTTTTTAAAAGAATGTGAATTATTTTAAAAGAAGCTTTCTATTTTAATATGAATGTTTTTGTCCACTCAGATCTTATGAGGAGGCTCTAAAGATTACTGCCAGTGGTTTGGTGTTCTCAGAAGAAAGTTCTCTAGGTGAGCTGGGATGTACGTCATGCAGCCCAGGAGACTTGGATTCACATAGCAAATGCACCCCCCTTTAGCCCTTTCCTGGGGTGTTCATCGGACACCAGATCATCTCACCATGATCTGTGAGCTGCTATTTCCAGGTGCTCATATGTTTCTTCTTTAGGAGCTTAAAGATGGCTGGAGTCACTTTGCAGAAGCTAGGGGCTTTCCCTCCCTTCAAACTCATGCAATGTGCATTCACTGAACCAATATTTCCTGAGCACTTACTGCATGCTGGCAGCGTTTTGAGAGCACACAGTGCTCATCTCTCTGGCACCTCTCTCAGAGAGGTCATGAGTTTGTGTGGCCACTTGATAGCTGATAGTTGTCTATAGTTGATACAAAACTGGCTATAACCAAATGAATAGCTTGCTTGCCTGGGAGTGGTCATCGAGTTCTGGTGGTTGACCATCTTTCCTGGATTTCATCAATTGCTGAACGATATCAGCCTGTAAGTAAACTTTTCTTGCCTCTATGAGAAAATACTGTTGCACAAACTTTCCTGCTGTGACATCGAGATTTTAAGACCCACCTTCTCCTGATTGGCAGCTCTCTGAGTCTTTGTTTTTCCTGGGAGTCACTTTTTCCTTCTGTAGCTGAGCCTCCTGCCATCTTTTGCTGTTAACTGGCTGTGAAAACCATTTCTCTTGTGTGTGGCAAGGGCAGAGCCAGGAAGATGAACCAACCTGATCTTTTTTCTTAATTAATCATTTTGAGCTGTGAAGGTAAAAACACTTTTGTCATCTCTGTATGAGTTGGTCCTTCATTAAAATAGGTTCAAGTGGACCTGGTGTAAATATGAATGTTAAAACTGAACAAATAATGGATTAAAAGGAAATCTAAAATAAAGATAATTTAAGCATTAGAGTTCCTCAGGAGGATCGTCCTCATTCTGTAGTCTTCTATCAAAGCAAGAGAAGATGAGCAGGTATTTTAACTCAGGGATGATTTCTACTGTGAACAACAGAAGCCTGAGCTGCAGGCTTATTTTTCTCAGGCAACAAACTGGCATTATTAGCTCAGTGGTTCAATGATATTAGTGCCAAACATGCCTTTCTCTTTTACTAGGACAATAAAGCGTCCCCCAAAGGCCCCTCCCTGCCTGACTTCCCTTAATAGGACATTTCCAGGACTGGGCCACATGACTTCCCCCTTCAGGCAAGAATGTCTGGGAAAGTGGGCAGTGGGTGGCCATGACTGGTATACACCAATCAAAATTCATTCTCTGGGATGGGACATATTTTCACCCCAGTCAATAGGCAGCCAACCATGTGTGTCCCATAGTTCATTTTTCCTTGTCATTTCTGTTATCAGAAGCCACATGGAACAGGATGTTGGGAAGTACTTAAGAGGATCACTGTTTTCAATTTTATTCTCACCGTGACTCAGAGCACAGCAGGAACCAGGAACACCCACCTTGTATGGGATGGAACGCTCTCATGTTGGAGTTGGTGTCTTTAAAGGGGCACTACCTCCTGCAATTCACTCCCAACAGGCTTACCTCATTCCCCACCCTCCCTCTAAACTTGATTCTAAAACCTTTTGATGGCTGCAGAGCAAACAGCAGACTTTTCTGCTTGTCACAATCATGCACACCTTTTGGGGCTGATAATAGAGGGGAAAATAGGTTGTCAGAAATAGATGACTATTTCATCCAGCAGATGCTCTTTGTGTTTAAAATGAAAAGCAAAACAAATCTCCCAACCCTGAACATGAAGAGAACCAGAGATAATTCATGATGAAAGAGTTTAAAGTTAGTATCATAGTTCTACCCAGCAGAGGGGAGACACAGTGTTTATCATTGGTGGCAGGTAAGTAGAGTGTCTACTCATTGACATTTTATCTCAACTTTGTCTTATGTTAATACTAGAGGCCTGGTGCATGAAATTCATGCACGGGAAGGGGGTCTCCTCAGCTTGGCCTGCACTCTCTCCAATCTGGGACCCCTCAGGACCTCTGGCTCCTAACTGCTCACCTGCCTGCCGGCCTGATCCCCCTAACTGCTCTCCCCTGACAGCCTATTTGCCATAAATGCTCTCCCCTGCTGGCCTGATCCCCCTAACTGCTCTCCCCAGCCTGCCTGATCGCCTCTAACCTCCTCTGGCTTGGCTCCGCCAACATGGCTTTGTCCGGATGGACATTCAGAAGGATGTCCGGAAGGTCTTCCGGAAGATGTTCAGTCTAATTAGCATATTACCCTTTTATTAGTATAGGTGCCACCTTGTCCTAAAAATGCAGGTTGTTTTCAGGTTTTCCTATCATGGGAGGGGAGCACGCAGTAGCATCCTGGGTTCTGACCAGGGCTTATGCGCTTGTGCTTTATCTCAGCAGATGCGATTCCTAGAAGAAGACTCCTGGATGTACCTTGAACATTTCTATCGCGTTTGCCAAATCATCCTCCAAAAATGTTGAACCACTTTAAACTCCCACCAGCAATCATGTGTGTGCCCTCCGTCCCACTTTGATGCCAATATCATTGATTTCTCCCTACAAGCTTCCCTCCCGTCAGCCGGGACTGCTTGGTCTGGCCCCCAGCAGCTCCAGCAATTGCCTGGCTGCTAGGGGAGTCACCATTTTTGTTGGTTAATTTGCATACTCACTCTTGATTGGCTGGTAGCGTAGTGGAGTGATGGTCATTTGCATGTTTCTCTTTTATTAGTGTAGATTCTCTTGTCCTAGAATGTTTCCTCCCTGGGTAGCAATAAATTAGAATTAGGACCAGTAGGTTTATAGTCTTGTTTCAGGATTTGTAGACTGGAGCTAGTTGCAGGGAGGTTAGACAGGGGAGATTGAAGACACATTAGTCACCAGTGCTTCCAAGAGGAACCCTTCCCCAGGACCCTCCCTTGCATTGAGTATAGGCAAGAACTGACCCCTGCCATGTGCTGCCTATTGTTGGCTGTTTGACAGTTATAACAGCATTTGGTATGAAAATGCTGTTTCATACCAGGACCTAGGAAGGATTGTTAATCTTGACCCCTTCTTTGCTTAAGTAATTTCCCCTCCCCTGCTTTGGGGGCAGCCTTGATGGACTCAACCAAAGGAGTTCTATGTAACAACTTCTTTATTTTTTTTCTATCTAGAGGATAAAAAACTTTATTGGCCACTGAAGTTTGCAGTTATATTCCAAATGTCCAAATGGCCCCATTATTGATGTTGTCCTGAGAAGGGGTGGACAGTTTAATCCTGTGGCTCTTATAGAGTCAGTTGTGGGGCTGTTAAAGATGAGCCAGCAGCAGCATATGAAGGTGGGGCTGGACCCATCTCAAGCCGGAAGCATGTTCATCTAAATTGAAATCTAAGGTGAGCTGTCAACCTTACACCCAAAGACAAAGACTCAGACCCTACAGTTAAATTAGAAGTGAGTGAAGGGTTTGAGGGAATTCCCCAGGCAAGTGATCCATTCCCAGGTTTAAAAGCTTAGAGGGGAAAGGAGAGATAAATGGTGATGGAAGGAGACTTGACTTGGGATGGTGAACACACAAAACAATATACAGATGATGAATTACAGAATTGTTCACCTGAAACCTATATAATTTTATTTACCAATGTCACCCCAATAAATTCAATAAAGAAAATAATAATAAAAAATGCATAGAGGAAGTTTTCCTTCAGGGTTTATGCTCTAACCAACTCACAGGAGAGTGAAAATGTAAACTCAGGTTTTGTTTTTTTTAGTAAGGAAGGTTTGATTGTTATCATGTTTTTTATGCATTTAGTAGCAGTAAGAAACATGAACATGAGATTTACGCATTGCTTTTGGCTGAAGGTGATATTTTATTTTTTAAAATATATTTTTATTAATTTTTAGAGAGAGAGGAAGGGAGAGGGAAAGAGAGAGAGAGAAACATCAATGTAAGAGAGAAACATTGGCTGCCTCCCACACGCACCCTGACCAGGGATGGAATCCATAACCTGGGTATGTGCCCATAGAACTGGCGACCTTTGGGGTGCATGGGACGACACTCAATCAACTGAGCCACACCGCCAGGGCTTGAATGCAGGAAATTTTAAATAAAAAATAAAGTTGGTTATGTCACCTCCTTTCCTCCCTCCCTCCCTCCCTCCCTTCCTTCCTCCCTCCCTCCCTCCCTCCCTCCCTCCCTCCCTCCCTCCCTCCCTTCCTTCCTTCCTTCCTTCCTTCCTTCCTTCCTTCCTTCCTTCCTTCCTTCCTTCCTTCCTTCCTTCCTTCCTAATATGCTTATAGGTTTAAGAGCTTTTAATTTACTATGATAAAAATAATTGAAACAAGGTGACTGAAAGGCAAGAAACAAGAACAAAATCACAAACAAACACAATACTTACTATCTTCTTGACCCCCTCTCATTTGTCTCAAATCCTTCAGCTAAGTTTTCCCTTATCTGCCTTGCAGGTGAAAACCCTAGAAAGGCAGAAGGAAGAAATCCTCTTTCTGTAATTCCAGAATTTAGTGTTTCCATCCTTAATGGAACTGACTGAATTCCCCCAGGAGCGGGGTGGGGGGTGGAGGGGAACAGTGAGGGTGGTGGCAGGGTGTGTGTGTGTGTGTGTGTGTGTGTGTGTGTGTGTGTCCCTGACTCCTTCTCCCTTCGGTTCCCTGGGGGCCGGTTTGCCAGCCCTGACCTGCTGATGCGTTGACTCCGGAACGCAGGCCTGTCAGCTTTCACAGGAAAGTGTGCGCCAGGGGCTCTGCAGGAAAGGATGTTGTGGGTGGAAATTGTCAGTTTTAACCTTTCTAGACTAGATTATCTTATTTCTGTGGTGTTATTTCCTGAAACAAGCTTTTATAAGTGTGGTTTCCAGAATCACTTTAACTTGACCCTTTCATGGAAATCACTTTCCCAGGCGCCTTCCGTGGGGAAGTGCCTTCAGCTGTGGTTTGGCGTTAGGCGTCCCAGCTCCCAGATGAAGAAATCGAGGCGGTCCTCTGGGGGAGACTGATACGCACTGGGAGGGTGAGCGTGCAGCAAGTGTGAGCTGAGGCTTGCGATAGAGTCTCTGTGCTTTAGGTTATCTTGACCCCTGTCATGGCCATGAAAAATGCCATGTCCACAGGGATCTTTTCTAGTAAGCTGATTTAGGAGGAATTAAAAAAAATTTTTCATCTTGCTACTTTTGGAGAAATAAAATTAAAAACCAAATCTTCTCCCAATTCAGAAATCCTCTCCACAAAAGTAGTAGAGAAAGAAAACAGTGTGGGGTTTTTTTTATGTGTTTTTTTTTAAAGAATAGTTTATTGACTTTTAGAGAGAAGGAAAGGGATTGGGAGAGAGAGAAAGATAGAAACATCAATGATGAGAGAAAATTATTAATTGGCTGCCTCCCGCATACCTCCTACTGGGGATCAAGCCTGCAACCTGGGCATATGACCTGACTGGGAATTGAACTGGCAACCTTTTGGTGCATAGGATGACACCCAACCAACTGAGCCACACTGGCCAGGGCAGGAAACAGTTTTATTACTGAACAAGCATCAAACCAGAATGTATTGTACATCACAGGCAGTTTGCTAAGAGATTACAGACAGAAAGGAATCTCACTCCCTTATGTAGCCTAGCATACGACTCAACACATAGATTTTTCAAGATAAATGATAACTAGTCCTCAAGTAAGTGGTCTTGATGGTGCCATTTGTCACATAGTTTGTCCTAACTTTACCCAGTAAGTAGGTTGACTATCTGTGTCCTTGGTTTAGCCAGAGAAAAACAAAGCTCCTATCTGTATGACAGGAAGTACTTTGGAAATTGGAGCAAGGCACCTACCAAAGTTAGGCTCCTACCATTCCCCAGAAACTGGGGGAAAAGGGTGCTATTTCCCTAGATATTTACCTTTCAAAGAGATGGCCCCCAGGTCCTGAGAAAGACATTCCTGGACCATAAAGCTGACACAAGGATTTATATTTATTTCAAAGAGAGGAGAAAGTACTTAAAATGGTAAGTTTTCTAAAGTAAATGAAGAAGAAGGAGTTGGGAGAAGTCTCCTCTATTATTTCAACAGGGAGAATTAAGCCTCTTATTTTTAACTAGAGGCCCGGTGCACGAATTTGTGCACCAGTGGGGTCCCTCGGCCTGGCCTGTGGGATCTGGCTGAAACCTGCTCTCTGACATCCCCCAAGGGGTCCTGGATTGTGAGAGGGTGCAGGCCAGGCTGAGGGACCCCACTGGTGCACAATCAGGGCTGGGGAAGGACGTGGGAGGTTGGCCAGCAGGGGAGGGACCATGGGAGGACTCCAGGGCATGTCCGGCCCATCTCGCTCAGTTCCGATAGGCCGGACCCCAGCAGCAAACTAACCTACTGGTCAGAGTATCTGCCCCCAGGTGGTCAGTGCATGTCATAGCGAGTGGTTGAGTGGCCTTAGCATATCATTAGCATATTATGCTTTGATTGGTTGAACGGATGATCAGACGACCGGACACTTAGCATATTAGGCTTTTATTATATAGGATTATTTGTCCTTACACTACTCCTATTCACTATTACATTTTCCCAGTGAAAAGTGCCAGCAGGCACTAACCCCAGGTAAACTAACCACACTAACTGCAGGGGGGCCTCTAAGAACAGAGGCGGTGCCTTTCAAGCTTTAGCAGGAGTTCGAGAAGGTCATCCAGAACCTGTGACCACAGCATGACCTCAAGCTGGCCCCGGGAAGTCTGCAGCTCCTCCCCGCCTGCCCTGTCCATGGAATGTAGGTGCCCCACCCTTCCCACAGCTGGAGCCGGTTTCAAGGATTCAGCCTTGAGTGAGGAATGTGTGGTTGAGACCCTCTGGAGTAATCCGCGGCTGAACCTAGTGAAGGCCTCTATGTAGCTTAAAATTCTGGTGGGCAGGTGCAGAGAGCAACTCGTCCTGTGGTGGCCCAGGACAAGCTTCATAAGTTCCCTTATTAAACCTGCCACCCACCAGTCTGGAGTGGTCTGCCTCTTTCTCGGCCTCTCCTTGCCCTGCGTGTCTGGGGCCCAGTTTCGCATTTCACCTGGGAAGCTCCTGAGGTTTTTGAGCTAAGAGCATGGAGAAAAGTTCGCCGAGAAACTTATTTAAGCTGCAGAATCCTGAACTCTAACCTCTAGTCTCAGCTCCAAAGAGTCTAATTCAGACTGCTTGAGACTGAGTTCAGGCACATAATTTTGAGCAATTCTCGGTGTGAATTTAATGCAGGTGGTTCTGGGATCACAGGAAAACCCGAGCGTGGCCTGAGCTCTGGCATCAGGTGATCTAGCTTCACCTCATTACTTAGCTGCACGATCGCAGGGAGCCTGCACACTCTTGCTGGCAACCACGACGTGACCAGCACGAGGATGAGAGCCCGGAAGCTGAGGGTGGAGGGGGAAAGGAGCGGCCTTGCGGAGCCCCTGCGTCAGCCCTGGATGCCCACGCTGGACCTCCTGTCACGTGAGGCAAATACACCCCTTCCTGTTTGCGCCACCAGAACGTTGTCTTTTCTCCAGCTGATGGCTGAGCATTCTCCTTACTGGAATGGGCATGAGGATAGTTAGATCATGTAACCGTCATTCCCAAACGGCACTGGGATAGTTGCATTCGTTCCCCTCTGGCCGCAGAGGAGAAATTGTTTTGGGGAAATTGTGCCAGATTCTAACTTGATTTGCTTGTAGAGTTTGACCAGCGTCTCCCCTCCCTCAGGGGCCACGTGCTGTCTGCCTCTGTTAACTGAGTCTGTGTGTGTGTGTGTGTGTGTGTGTGTGTGTGTGTGTGTGTGTAGGAGAGGGGGTGGAGTGGGTGGGGTAGGAGCAGCCTGCCTCTCCAGTCATGGCTGAGGTAGCAGAGAACGTCTGCCAATGACAGTGTGCGTCCCTTGTCCTTAGACTGTGCCCTGAGAAGGGTCTCACTTCCCGATGGACTTCCCCGAGACCTCTGCCACGTCTGGTTCCAGTAGGAGTGAGGCTTCCCTAGGGAACCATTTTTGCTCCGCACGGTTCATGTTGTTTTATACTCTGCACGCACTCGTGAGCTGGGGTAACCCATACACAGTGTAGGAGGTGACCTGGGGAGATGGTACCAGTGTAAGTACCCCGCTGTTCTTTACATGATTTGTTAAACACAAATTATTTCCATCCTGCCTTGATGCAATGGGGTACCATTTCTTACATAGACAATTGTGTCTGCCCATTCATGGATGTTCTTGTCACCAATCTCCCTCTTCCAAGCCATCTTATTTATACTGTAACCATGGTTCCCTTTCTGAAGGCAAATTCCCAGACATGGATTGGCTCATTAATAGGTTGACTCCCCACCTCCCCCGTGAATATGCCTCCACTGTCTGCACATGGTTTAGGCTGAACCACCTTCCTCTTCCTCTGAAGCACTCTGGAGGGCTGGCGTTCTCACTTGGGCCCTGCCCAGTGGGAAGAGGTTTGGAGAGGCCTGCCTGTGTTCAGCCTCAACCATGTGCTTTAGCTCCATTTAACAAAACCTCTGCCATGGAAAGAGCGGCACAAGTCCATCCGGTACAATGGAATGGCTCATGTTTTCAATTTCCTCTTGTCCTTGGAAGTTTATCTCCTTCAAGAACATCACAGGGAAGAGAATCCAAGCAGGTATCCTAAGTCCTCAAGTCAAATAGCATTTAATAATACTCCAGAATTTTTCAAAGCTCTACAACTTATTAAAAAAAGATGTCTCACCTCATCATTACCTTGACTCTCTCTTCTAGAGCAGGGGTTACAGACCGAAGTTTGTTGCCTTGGGAAGCCAGGCAGGTAGCATAAATGAACCAAACAGGCTAGGAGTGATCATGTGTCTGCTCACTATCTCTTGTTTTTCCCACCTGTGATAGAGGCATGGCTACAGAGGAACATTCCTGTCTACTGCAAGGAAAACAAGGTTAAACTCCCTTATAAATGGCCGCTGATACCTGTCCTTAGTACTGGAGAGATTGGAGGGAATGGTGAGGACTGTGGCACACTGGAGAGCGCATGCCCTGGGTGAGAAGCCAGCTGTTACTCACAGGGTGCAGGTCTACTATATAGAAGTTCTCTGTTTCCCAAGAAAGCTAGATAGATTTTTTTGGGGGGTGGGGGTGGGGGATTCCTGAGTTTGAGACATCAGCTCAATGTTTAAAAACCAAAACCAAACCAAATACTGTGTGGATAAAAAACATGTCTGGGGACCATCAGATTATGGCCTTTGGTACAGAAGATGAAGCTCAAGCCACTCAGCTGGACACATAAACTTTGTGATTCTGTCTGCCCTGCCTCTTGCCTCATTTCCTACTTCCCTTCAGACTCTCCATAGCTACTCAACACTCCACTTCCTACTTTTAGTGGTTACACCTTCCCCTTTCCGGACCCCATACTTTTGCACATGCTGTTATTTGGAATGTCCTTCCCTGGTTGGTTAATTGTGTAAATAATTCATTCTTAAAAATCCATAACAAAATCATCTCTATTTCTAACTCTTTCTCAACCTTCCTGCCTCCTCAAACCAGGCAGAACTTCCTCCCTCCCTCCCTCCCTCCTTCCCTCCCTCCCTCCCTCCCTCCCTCCCTCCCTTAACTAACTTCCTTCCTTCCTTCCTTCCTTCCTTCCTTCCTTCCTTCCTTCCTTCCTTCCTTCCTTCTTTCCTTCCTTCCCTTCCTCTTCTTCTTCTACCCCTTTCTCCTCCTCCTCCTCCTCCTCCTCCTCCTCCTCCTCCTCCTCCTCCTCCTCCTCCTCCTTCTTCTTCTTCTTCTTCTTCTTCTTCTTCTTCTTCTTCTTCTTCTTCCCTTCCTTCCTTCCTTCCTTCCTTCCTTCCTTCCTTCCTTCCTTCCTTCCTTCCTTCCTTCCTTCCTTCCTTTCTTTCTTTCTTTCTTTCTTTCTTTCTTTCTTTCTTTCTTTCTTTCTTTCTTTCTTTCTTTCAACAAAGGACACAGTCTTCTTATAGAACTTACCAGAGTCTCTCCGTTACATGCCCACCTTCCCAGCTCATCACGGAGGCTGTGTCTGCGCGTTCCCAGTACTCAGCTGTGTTAGGCTCTCGTTCAGTGCTCAAACTATTGTTTGAATAGAAAATAAACAAATTCACTGTGCATAGTGAATTAAATCCTATGTTAGATTTAATTTTCTTGCAAGATGCCTTCATATTTGTTGCCATATTTGTGTGTGACACTATTATCACTTAGCATGGTGCACATTTTGAATGGTCTAAAACATAACTGATCTATCTCAGAAGGATTTCTATATTGCTGACCTCACAGGATGATACTACTCTTTTCCATAGGAGGACATCTGAAGTGGCATCCTTACTTCTGAGGCAGAAAATGAACAGTTAACGCAATAGTGTCATGCTTTGTTAAGGGCCCATCTGGTCAGACAGTGGTCAGAAGGGGAGGAGGGATGCTATGAGAACTTTTTTTTTACACCACTCTTTTCCCAAAGCTATGGCAGGATTAACAGAAGACTTAAAACAAGGATGAATACATATGCTGTATCCATTGACAAGGCGGCAAAAATCAGTTAGCTGTGAAATTCTATTTGCATTTAAGTTTACAAGTCTAAATACACTCTCAACCCCTCTCTCTGGCCACCCATGCCACTTCACATTATTTTTTTCATCTGACAGCTTGGAGATAGGAATTTTGTAAATGTCTCTCTCAGGGTTAGTTTGAAAAGAAAAGGAAAGGGTGCTAAGTGCAATGGCTAAATTATAAATTTAATCAAACCTGTAATTTAAATCAGCCCCAAATAATAATAGGTTGAAAGCTTGTCAGGCTGTGTTGGGTCTGGTTTGTGTTACATGGATTATGACAACGGAACCACAAAGCATAGCCCTTTAAGTGCTTTTGCCCATTAGCTTCATCAAGTAATTGCAGGCTCATAGGCATCAATAACAACAAGGGTTGACACCTTGGGAAGAAGTGAATCTTTCCCCTTACAGATCTGGCAGGAAAGAAAAGTGCTGTGATGAATGCTATGGGCAAGTGGATATTCAGAGCGCAGAGAAAGGAAATAAGATGAGTGGGCGATAGAGTATCTTTGACTTGCTGAAATGAACACCCCATTTCCTTTCTATGTGGTCCCCTTGACTCATTCAGCCTATAGTAGTATCTCAGTAGGCTCACTGCTGGTCATCTCAGCATGAATTGTCTTCAAAAATGCTATTTCTTGAAAATATAAATTAAAAAAAATAACTGGTGATGAGAGTGGAAAAGCAAATAGCAAGAAATAGCTTCCTAATTAGTTTAATAGGGAGAAAGACACTAAGCAATGAGAAAGTACAGGGGGACAAACTCACTTATCTGAAATCAAGAATCCCCCCCAAGTCATTTATTGTGAAACATTTTGTGTTCTTAGTTGATACTCATCTTGGAGAGGTCATAGTTCTCTTCGGTTAGAAATATTATTATAAGTATTTATTATATCTCTGGAATGAACAATATGGAAATCTTCCATTTAAGACAAGTTTCAAGTCAGTAAAAGCTGTAAATATATATCTAGATTAACCTTGCATTAAAAAAATGCTGACTTTAGAGATTGAATTGTCACATACTTTTTCTCTTGGGTGAAATAAATTTTTGGGAGTTCCCTCAGTGTTAAAATGTACATTTTTTTTTTACTGTCTGATCAAAATTTACTGAGGGGACCACGAGCATTTGAGTTGCCTCTTAAAGTTAATTTAATCTGGCTTGGAGGGGATACCTTTTGAAGACAGGAGGTCATCCTTAAAGGAGGTCATAAAAACGCACAGGGAAGATGGCCATCTGAAGACAGAGGCAGAGATTGGAGCTATGCCGAACAAAGATTGCCAGCCATCACCAGAAGCTAGAAGAGACGAGAAAGGATTATTTCTTAGAGCCTTCGGAGGGAACTTGACCTTGTTGACACTGATTGCAAACTTCTGGCCTTCTCCACAACTGGGAGAGGATACATTTGTGTTGTTTAAGCTGCTCCAATGGGTGGGAATTTGTTATGGCTGCCCTAGGAAACTAATGCACCTGTTGAACTCATAGGAAAGATATGAAAAGGAGATTCCTCTTTATAAGAGCTGTTAGCTCTTTAACAGGGGTTCCAGAAAGAGATTTGGGACTGTTGGTTGGGGATGTGGGACTTTTAGTCGCAGGAGGTCCAGGACAAATTGTTCACCCCGGACAGGATGGAGGCTCATCAAATCAGGTTGTCAGAGAGTCCTGGATGGCAGTAGCTACACTGAGGGGTTTCCCTAAATTTGGTCAGAACTTAATGAAAAGCACGTTAAAAACAACTAGTTCTGAACTACCCTTGGCTTTGACTTCTTATTTCCAGGACTGAACCTGCCTTTTAGGCTCAACTGCTTTATGGTAAAATCATTATCACAGGAGCCAAAGCACATTGGCTGAGTCAGTCTAAGATTCACTTGCCTCACACTGCTTTTGGTTATAGGATGAGTTGTGTTATACTTGTGTTTCCTAGCATCTGTCAGTCAGGACGATGCTGTAAGAGGTGCTAGGTTGCAACTCTGACTCTTGAAAGCAAACAAATATGACTGGGGGATCAGTGGAAGAAAAGATGCTGCTTTGAAATAACAGGCCCTTCATTCTATTTAATGGGAAGTACAACCTTTTCTTCAGTTAGAAAGTATTTTCTAATAGCCAGTGGCCCATGCATTGAAGAAAAAAAATTCTAATGAAATGTCTAGTAGAACTGGGTTATTGCTAAGAGGCAAAAGGTTTGCTTTCAAAAACACTCACATTTCAAGTGCTAGATTGGGGGAAATAGTGCTATTATGTTACAAATGCAGGAATTTTTAATGTTCCACATTCCATTTGTGTTCTTGTTCAAAATGAACACTCACCTGATATGATTTTGAAGAGCCATTACAGGGCATTTCACAGACTTTTTGTAGAGACTCATATTTTTGGTTAAAAGTACTAAATTTGGCCAGGAATGGGGGCAGACATTCCCGAGGACCAATATTTGCCTTTGTTCTTTGTGTGATTTTTTTCTATACCTGGTCATCTTCCCCTTCTCAACTAAAATAAGAATAAAAGGATAGACTCACCTCTGAGGAATATTCAGAAGATGGAGTAATAGCTATAAAGCACGTTTCAACTTAAAAACAAAAAGCATTATTCATGCAGAATACTTCTATTAACTGGCAGCATGTCACTTCAAGGCACTCAGCCATAATTACCCCATTAAATAAATGAGACCACTCTTGCCTTTAAACTGGGCTGGAAGCTGCACTGACATTCACAATTCTCTCTGTTCTCGAGTCTGGATTATGAGTCTCTTCCTCACATGACCAAGACATCTCTATCTTGGCTTTTTTTGGCCACAGTGGTGAATGGGGATGTTTTGACTGCCAGCCTCATTAGGCAGCATTCATTACTCCAGACACCTTCATCGATGTTCCACTGACCTCTGCTTCCAAGGAAGAATAATTGATGCTGTGTCAAAGGCTGCAGGATGTTCTTCAAAGCCTTTCCTTTTTCTGACCAAGGGGTGGCGGTAGAGACAGTATTTGTACCTCTGACTTCCTGATTTTATGTCATAGCCAAATCTGCCAGGGTTACTGAGTTTTAGATTCCATTTGAACTTGACTTTGTGCAATGCAAAAAAGCCCAAACTTCTATATTCAAAAAAACCACCGCCACGAAGTAATAGATAAGCCCGAGGCAGATAATCCTCCCCCAGCACACACTTAATAAATAAGCCAGGCAACTCTGCATACTCATCCTGATTTTTTCCTGAGAAATCCATTCTGTTCAGTCTTTTAATTTCCCCAGTGTTCACAGCCATGCTGGCATTTTCAAGAGATAAGCCCACACACATTTTCTCTAGGAGAGGAAAAAAAGAAGGTTTAGCTAAAGCAAAATGTGTTCTGTGGTAAATCATTATTTTCACGCAGTGACCTTTGTTTCCTTGTTTTTCACGTTATCAGAGGGGAGACTCTTAATCCTGTAGAGAGCATGGCTGCTGGACACGCCAAAACTGGAGCCGTCTTAACGTGACACCTGATTTCCCTCCCCTAAGGCTGGTGCCAGCCATTGACTGTCACCCGAGAGGATTTGGGGAACCCCAAGTCTCCAAAGTAGAAACAAAGGGGAAGACTTGTCCAAGATTATCTTAGTAACAAGCAGGTAATCATAATGTTAATTTGCATAATACCGTCCATGTTAGCAGTGCATTCACTCCTAAAGCCAAAAGGTATTATGAAAAAAAAAAAATGTTTCCAGTTGCCTCAGCTCAGAGGCTAAACTAGGAAGTGATGCCCTTCAACAATGAGCATAGCATCTCTTCCTTGGTCGAGCCTCTGAAGCCTGGTTTGGGCAGCCAAAGCTGCTTTTGAGCACTTTTTTTTTTATTACCTTTCCTAAGCAGGGTCATTCACACTCCTTCAGTGTTTTGGATGAGTTCTTAAAATTGTTCCTGCCAGCCCTAACCAGTTTGGCTTAGTGGATAGAGCGTCGGCCTGAGAACTGAAGGGTCCCAGGTTCGATTCCGGTCAAGGGCATGTACCTTGGTTGCGGGCACATCCTCAGTAGGGCGTGTGCAGGAGGCAGCTGATCGATGTTTCTCTCTCATTGATGTTTCTAACTCTCCATCCCTCTCCCTCTCTGTAAAAAATCAATAAAATATATATTTTAAAAAAATTGTTCCTGCCAACGACAACCAAAATAACCTTCCAGCACAGAAAGAAAAATAAAATATTCTTTTAAAAATATGTTTTTATTGATTTAAGGGAGAGAGAAACATTGATCAGTTGCCTCCCACACACACCCTGACTTGCGATGCAACCTGCAACCTGGGAATGTGCCCAGGCAGGGAATCGAACTGGTGACCTTTCGGTGCAAGCGACAGTGCTCATCCAACTGATCCACACCAGTGAGGGCAAAAATAAAATCTTAAATTTTAACATTATCTTCTTTAGAATGGGCCTGTGGTTGGGGGCTGACACATGGGCATCAGTGGAAGAAACTGGAGGAGGTGGAGGTGTTCATGTAAAAAAAAAGGTTCAGCAATTTCTCATCAAGTTAAACTTTGTGACTACCCTACCCTACAACCCACCAAGTCTACTCCTAGGTATTTACCTATGAGCAATGAAGCATATGTTCACCAGAGACTGGTAGAAGAATATACAGCATAGCTTGCTTATCATAACCTCAAACTGGAAACAACCCAAATGTCCATTACAAGGAGGTAGAAAATAAAGCTGATAGAGTTACATAATAAAATAATAAAATACAGCTACGAACAACATGGATGAGCCTTAAAAACATTATTTTTTTGTTAATTCTCACCTGAGGATATTTTTCCATTGATTTTTAGAGAGAGTAGAAGGAAGGGAGAGAGAAACATCAATGTGAGAGAAACACATTGGTTGCCTCTCACACGTATCCCGATCTGGGGCCCGGGATTGAGCCTACAATAGAGGTACATGTCTTTGACTGGACTCGAACCTGGGACCCTTCGGTACGCAGGCTGACGCTCTATCCACTGAGCCAAACCAGCAAGGGCTGAAAACATTATTTGAGGAAAGGAAATCAGATACAAAATGGCACATACTGTATGATGCCATTTACATGAAGCTCTAGAACAGGCTAATCTATGGTAATAGAACAGTGGTTGCCTCTTGGCGGCGGCAGTGGGATTGATGGAAAGGGCATGAGGGAAGTTTCTGTGGTGATAGAAATGTTTTATGTCTTGACCAGCATATGGTAACATGGATATACATGTGTCAAAACTCATCAACTACACACTTAAAGCCTATGCATTTTATTATATGTAAATTATCTCAATCTGAAAAGAGAAAAAGTAGTTCAGATTTTCTATTGTTCAAGTCCTTGATTAATGTGGCAGCAGTCAGCTCATTAGCGGATCATTGCAGTGTGGAAAAATTTTGTTCTCAACCTAATGGTTTGTTTAACTGTGCTCACCAGGAATGCTTAATTCATCAAAAGGGTTTTAAGACCCTAATAATTGGTTTTCATAGTACAGTAGGACACTCAGACACAACTGATCTTTTGCCAGGATTGACAGATGCTGTTTTTTCTTAAAAAAAAAAAAAAAAGACATATATTTTTATTGATTTTAGGAGAGGACGGGAGAGGGAGAGAGAGAATCAATGAGAAAGAATCATTGATTGGCCGCCTCCCACATACCCCCCACAGGGGACCGATCCCGCAACCCAGTCATGGTCCTGACCGGGAATCCAACGGTGACCTCCTGGCTCAACTACTGAGCCACACTAGCTGGGCAACAGATGCTGTTTTGATAAGAACAGGAAAGATCAGTTCAAATAACTAGACTTTAGACCACAGTAGGGTTTAGGGCAGTGGTCGGCAAACTCATTAGTCAACAGAGCCAAATATCAACAGTACAACGACTGAAATTTCTTTTGAGAGCCAAATTTTTTAAAATTAAAACTCTATAGGTAGGTACATTATTATTAACTTAATTAGGGTACTTGTAAGCTGGCCTTTGCTAAAACTCAAGGGGCCAAAGAGCTGCATGTGGCTCACGAGCCACAGTTTGCCGACCACTGGTTTAGGGGAATGCAATCTTCTAATTGGTTGAGAGTCGATAGGCTGATGGTTAGATGCATATTTTTTTCCCATCTCTTCATCTACACTACCTCTATTTCTAAAGTTATGGAAGAGTTAGATGTGTCTCCACTAGACTGTGCATTTTGCTTTTCAAAGTCACGTCTGCTACAAGTGTTTTGGCTGATAGAAACCACACAGGGCACTGGGTCCCACCTTGAGCAGGTGTGGTCATCTTTGAGTCAGGAGAATTAAGGAAACCCAGGAATAGAAAACTAGAGGTACAAACATGCTCCTGCTGTGTTTAAATTCCAGGTTTGTGAGTCTAGAAGTCTCAGGAACCTAAGAGGAGACCTGATGATATTATACATGTTCTGTGGACATGAGCTGTCACAAATAGGAGTGCTTTCTCTTTAATGCTTAAAAATGGTTCACTTCTTCAAAAAATTCCTTATTTAATGTTTGGCTACTCTTGTTACTAAAATAAAGTTATATATTTGGGGACGGTATTGGGTTCTAGAAGATTTGCTAGGTCATTTTCTTTCCTCTTTATTTCATAAAACCATTCATTAGTCTGTTCAGGAGTTTCATTTGGAGCTGCAGGTGTGCGTTGAAGGCCAGGCATAAACTAAATTACAGTGTATGCAGAACAGACCCCTTACAAATGGAAAATGCATGTGTTCAGCTGACCTGCTCCTCAGGTAACAATATGTGGGAGCAAAATATTTATTGTAAACTATAATATTTTGCTTCCACATATTTTTTAAAGTTCCAAAATAGAATAAAACAGCATTGCTGGGGTTGAGTAGCAGAGAAAGAGGATGGGGAAGGAAAATTTGTTCCAGAAAGCTGTATATTGAGAAACACATGGAAGGCTCTTGGGAGCTCAGATGAACAACGTTATCCTATATAATAAAAGGTTAATATGCAAATAGACAGAACAGCAGAACAACCGGTCGCTATGACACTGACTGACCACCAGGAGGCAGACGCTCAATGCAGGAGCTGCCTCCTGGTGGTCAGTGTGCTCCCACAGGGGGAGCGCTGCTCAGCCAGAAGCCAGGCTCATGGCTGGCGAGTGCAGCGGTGGTGGCGGGAGCCTCTCCCACCTCCGCGGCAGCACCAACGATGTCCGACATCCCTGAGGGCTCCCGGACTGCGAGAGGGCACAGGCTGGACCCCCTGAGTGCACGAATTTTGTGCACCAGGCCTCTAGTAATATTTTTAAAATGGAACCATTGCAGCATTTGGTTGCACAACCGACTTGCAATTTTAGGTCATTCAATATTTTAAAATAATAATAACGTTAGCAATAACTCCAGGAGACTAAAGGATATAATTAGAGAGTTAAAATTAGAGAACCAAGTTATTGAAACATTTGAATGAGTAACTCCTGAAACTTAAAAAGTATTTGAAAACATGACATCTGTACAATAATTCACAATAAAGGATGTGAGGGGGATTTGCTGCGACATCTGTCACCCCATTGATCTCCGGGGTTGGTGTGCTGATCTGGCTGGCTAGGTGGGTGTCCCCTCCTTCCTTACTGATCCATGAGTGTCCCTCCCAAAGCTGCATGCTCCGCTGCTCCTTCCCCCCAGAGGAGAGGACTGGTCTTCGGTCAAGGGTATATGAGTAGCTGCGCTCCCCTGCTTGAACCTCCAAACAAGCTCTCAAACACACTGGTGTATTATTCCATTTCTCCCTGTCCAGATGGTCCCATTCAAATCTGCAGTGTCATTCGTCCTAGAGATATACAGTAGTAGGAAGTGCTCATAAGTGATGCGGTCATTTTCTATCAATTGAATCAGTCGCCATAGCTTGAGGCCTGAACTAGGTAAAATTGTAAGGTGGTTGTGTCCACTGATTTTTGATTCAGCATCTATTTTTTCTCCTTGAAAAGGTAAGTCATGCCCACAAAAAGATCTGACACTTATTAACACTAAGCTGCAAACGACTGGACTTTAACCTATAGTCTTCATGGAGCATTTTGCATTTTAACATCTATTATACCAGGAGATCAGGAGTAAGAGGTTGGCTATCAGCCAATCCGAGAATCCTTAGGGCAGCAGGGGCTCTAGCACCTCCTATGCATAGCGGATGGAGCTGTGAGGCACGTCTGCTCAGTTAGGACTCCACAGGTCTTACAGGTGTCTGAAGTTTGAAGACTCTGAGGTGAAAACTCCATTAGTGCCCTTTGGGGAAAGAATCTATTTTGAGAGGCAGTTGTTTTCCTTGATGTTCATTGTTCATCCCTGGCAGATGACTGGCAGATGTACTATTTTTCCAGGCATGGAAGGAAACCCGGTCCTGACTCTCTAATAGACCCCAGTCCACATCAATGAGAAAGTGAGAATTGCCAGGCTTGAGTTTCAGTCTTTGCTCCTTAGTTGAAGAGCTGACAGATGTAATGAATGGTAAGAGGACAAGGTGCTGTCTTGCGGAGCCAATTCTGGTCTCATTTTGTGCTTCATTGCTCACCTTCATTCTGTGCTGCCAGAAGTGAGGTGCCTCGGGATCCATCCCTGCCACACGGGGATTACATTCTGTTTCCATTTCTACAGAATTCGTCCCTTCCAGGAGCTTTATGTCCCTCATTTCACATCTCAGGCCAATGCTAGAGAAAAGTCATTAATATCGCTAATTTGCAGGTGGGGAACCCAAGGCATTCTATTTTAGGGGGTCTGTGCTCCTGAAATTAGGGCCCACAATTGTTTATTATGATTGCTACTAGTGGTTGACATTGTATTGTACTTTAAACGTTCCAAATCACTTCTATATTGATTATCTGTTGATCCTTGAAGATGGGGAGATGAGGCAGAGCGATGTTACGTGTCCAGTTCGACATAGCATGTGTAACATGGCAGGGTCACACTCAAATGTGGGTCTCCTCTCTTGGCACCTGCCTCTGCCCTGTCGACCAGCATGTCTTCTCTGTTGTAATCCAGGCCCTGTGAAAGTTCTTTATGAAAGTTCGCTTAAGGATCAAAATGTCAGAGGGTGCTATCTGGGTGTTGAAGAAAATCAAACAAGGAAAAGAGAGAAAGAAGAGCTGGTGATTTCAAGAGGCAGCTGAGTGCGGTGAAATGAATACTGGGCTGGTGTTGATATCAACAGTAGGAGCGGTTAGGTAATGAGTGGTTTCTGTGCGCTAGGCACAGTGTGAAGTCCACGTAGACTTCCCCCATGAACTTAACAACAACTCTATGATGAAGATCCTGTTATTATCCCTGTTATATAGATGAACTAAGGCTCAGAGAAGTTGAAGAAGTCGCCCCAAGGTTATGCGATTAGTAAGTGCTGGGGCCAGGATGGAAAGCCCAAGTTCTTAACCGTTACACTCTCTACCCCTTTTCCTTATGTGAGTCTTGTAACAAAAGCGACTTGGTCTTGGTCCATGTTTACCAAGCAGAAACTAGGCTAGCTCGATTTTATGTATATAACTTCCTTGGACATTTACATGCTAACCTTTTTGAGTGCTTACTACATGCTTGGTCTGAGCACTTTGCATGTATTAACTCATTTAATCACCACGACAATCTTTGAGGATGGCATTATTAAAGTCTCAATATTATAAACAAGAAAATATAGCCCAGAAAGATTCAGTACTTGGCCCAAGGTTGCACAGCCTATAAATGGTAGAGTTGGAGTGTGAATCCAGGTAGTCTGGCCTCGGTGTCTAAGCTCATAACCATTCTCCTGTACTGGCTCCAAGTGAGTGTGGCTTAGGATCTTGGGTCATGTGAGTCCTTCCTCAGAAACAACCTACTCATGGCATGATTGCACACGTGGTGTCTGAGCGTGCAAGTCCAGGAGACAAACCCATTAAGCTAAAGAGTGTCTCCTGTGAGGCTTCTTAGGAGATAGCCTGCTGACTACCCTGGACATCACCCTGGGCCCCGGTTGGCCATATTTCAAAGCACGCCACACAGCTCTTTGGGATATAATGCCTGCAAATTATGTACTGCAGGGGTGATGCTACAAGGTCCAGAAGATCAGCGTCAGGAAGGCTAGTGACAGCTTCACTTAGGTGGAGGTGTTTGGAAAGGGAAGGGAATACCCATGAGAAGAGGATGAAGCAAAGTTGGGTGGGGAAGATGGGTGTGGAGCGAGAGGTCACCTCAAAGCAGAGGTCTCTGCTTGGGAGCAGTGAGAACTGCTGAGCAGTAAGGAGAGGCTGGGCCATGGAGAGAAGTGAGAGTTCACAATTCATGTTGGAGATCAGAAGGTGCTAATGCCAAGACGGAAGGGGTGTTCAAAGGAGATGCTTCTGGTAGGAGGGTCTAATGTGTGTTTTTGGATGGCAAGTCATTTGCTTGAAGGGATGTTCAGTTGAGTAAGTTTAGAAATTTAGGAGTAGAAATGCAGATGTTGGAACTGTCTTCATTTTATTTTATTTTCCTTTTGTCACAGGGTTATGAGTTTTATGAGGTTAAACCAGGGTAGAAGAGAAAAGTCCAAAATAGCAAGAGAGGTGCCCTGAATGCCCAGACAGGGAAGAGCCACCTACCCCACCTTCCTTTGGACAGATCTTGCTGCGTCTGTGAGCCCAGTTGGTGCATCAAACCTTGCATTTATTTGATAAATGAAAGCGTAGCTGTGCACTAATTTCGTTCTGATGGGTCACTAGCTCCTCACTTCTCCCAGGCAGCTGAGTGCGGTGAAATGAATACTGGGCTGGTGTTGATATCAACAGTAGGAGCGGTTAGGTAATGAGTGGTTTCTGTGCGCTAGGCACAGTGTGAAGTCCACGTAGACTTCCCCCATGAACTTAACAACAACTCTATGATGAGAGATGCTCATGGTCAATGGAACATTTTCTGCCTTGGGATCCCTGAAGGGAGACTCACGGGAAGGATCTGCTCAGTGACAGTTTGCACTTGTGCAGTGGAGAACGGGACATGTGCAAATAGAAACAGACCCACCAGCAGCTCACATAACAGAATTATTAGAGAGTGAAATAATTGCTTAATATGTTTATGAAAATAACCTGCTATATGGAGAATTTCACCAGAGAACTGAAATCTGTGAAAGAAAGCCCACAATTAAAAACCTTCCCAAAGAAAATTCCAGGCCCAGAGATCTTCATTGGTGAATTCTTCCAAAAATTTAAGGCACAAATAATGTTAATATTACACAAGTTCTTCTGCAGACTAGCAAAAGAGGGAACACTTCCCGATTCCTTTTGCATGGTCAGCATAACCTTGATACCAAAACCCAATAAGGATATTAAAAGAAAAAACATATGCTATTCTCCTTTATGAAGATAGATGTAAAAATTCTAAACAAATGGAATTCAGTGATCTATGAAAAGGGTAGTTCATCACAACCTAATTGAGTTTATTCCAAAATTTTTAGGTTGGCTTAATAGTTGAACATTAATTCAAATTATCTGTGACTTATCATATTCTGCTGCTTAGCTTGTTGTCCTGGATAACTTTGAACTTGACAGATGTCTCTAGGGGAAAGCTGTGCAGCTAGTGGGGTCTTTATTTTGTGGCTTCCTTTTCTTTGGCACCTTGGCTTCTCAAACCCTGGTTGCAAGCTTCAAGCTACCATTTTCTGCTCAAGGACCTGCCTACATTAAAAATTGTAACATGCCTTGAGGAAAAAGCAGTGGAGAATCTCCCAGGGATCTTGGTTTGATATAAGTGACCCTGGCATTGCTGGAAGTAACAGCATCTTTCTGAATCAGCACATACTAATTTTGTTTAAAACAATATCTGTATCTTCTTAGACTATGGACTTCTGGAAGGCAGGTGACTGCTCATTTCCATAAAAAACACACAAAACAGCTTTATTGAGGTAAAATTTACTCTCCAGCCCACCTGGTGTGTCTCAGAGGTTGAGTGGCAATCTATTGAACCAAGAAGTCACAGTTCCATTCAGTCGAGGGCATGTGCCAGGTTGCGGGCTTGATCCCAGAAGGGGGCGTGCAGGAGGCAGCCAATCAATAATTCTCTCTCATCATTGATGTTTCAATCTCTCTCCCTCTCCCTTCTCTGAAGTTAATAAAAATATATTACAAATAAAATTTGCTCCCCATAAAACACCTATTTAAATATACAGTCCTTAATTTTTTCTGAATTGGTAGACCTGCTAACCATCTCCACAATCAAGTTTTAGAGCATTTCTATCACCCCACAAAGTCCCCCCATACCTGTTTGCAGTTAATGCTGCTCCCATTCATTGAGCTGCCTTTTCTCTTCATAAAGTTACCTTTTCTAGGCATTTAACATAGATGGAATCAACTATATGTGGCCTTTGGCTCTGGCTTCTTTGCCTTAGTATAATGTTTTTGAAGTTCATTTATATAGTAACAGATATTAGTTTTTTAAAATTTTTATTGCTGAGTAGTATTCTATTACATAGATATACTACATTTTGTTTATCTAGTCACCAGTTAATTTGGAATTTTAAAAAGTTTTTGGCTATTATGAATAATATTGCTAGATTAAGAACATCTGTATATATGAACATAGTTTTCATATATTTTGGGTAAATTCCTATGAAGGAATTGCTGTTATATGACAGTTGATGCTTAATGTTATAAAAAAACCTGTCCAACTTTTCACAAAGTGGCAATACCATTTTACATTCCAACACCAATGTGTGAGGGTTTTTCCACATTCTCACCAGTATTTGTTATTGACAAGCTTTTTGATTATTGGCTTCCTAATGGGTGTAAAGTGATATCACATTGTGATTTTAATTTTAATTTCACTAATGACTAATGATGCTAATTTCTTTTTTATGTGTTAATTGGCCATTTGGGTATATATTATATTATTTGATAAAATGTTTTGTCAGTTGTGAGATTGGGTTATTTATCATTTTAATCAGTTATAAAGGTTTTTTTAAAATATATTCTGGATAGTCTTTATCAGATATCTATATATATAAAAAGCCAGCATCTGTAACGACCGGAACGACTGATGACCAGTCGCTATGATGCCCACTGTGGCCAGCGAACTGGCCTGATCAGGGGGTGGGACCAGCCAGCCAACCTCCTGTGGCCCCACCCCCTGGCTGTCCCCGCCCCCTATGTGCCCCCACCTCCCTGATTGGCCTGCAGCCCCTCCCCCAGTCATACCCCCCCACCCCAATAGGGGGCAGGGTCGGCTGGCCAATCTCCCATGGTCCCTCCTCCTGGCCGTCCCTGTCCCCCATGGGCCCCCCAACCCCAATTGGGGGCGGGGCCTGCCAGCCAATCTCCTGCAGCCCCTCCTCCCAGCCATCCCAGCACTGATTGGGCCCTGATTGGGGCAGGCCAGCTGGCCAACCTCCTGCCATCTCCTCCTCCCGACAGGCCCAGCCCTGATCTGCCCTGATTGGGGCCGGGCCGGCCGGACCCCACCCATGCACAAATTCGTGCACTGGGCCTCTAGTATAATTTATAAATATTTTCTTCCAGTATTTGACTTGTTTTTCTATTTTCTTAACCTTTTGCACTCGGATGTCGAGTGTGACTCGACACAGTTAGCATTAGAATAAAGGAATTGAGAAAAAAGCAAGCGAGTGCAAAGGGTTAATGGTGAAGACATTTTCTTCTAAGTGTAGACATTTTTAATATTGATAAAGTCCATTATATTGATTTTTTTTCTTTATGGATAGTACTTTGGTACTATATCTAACACTCTTTACCTAATTCAGTGTCATAAACATTGATTTTGTCTCTCTGTGTGTGTTTTCTTCTAAAAACTTCATAGGTTTAACTTATATATTTAGGTCTATAATCCATTTTTAGTTAATTTTTGTACATGTGTGAAGTGAGGGTCTAAGTTGTTTTTTTTTCATATACTATCCAGTGATCTCAGCACCATTTTTTTGAGAGCATCCTTTCCACACTTGGCTGTGTTGGCATCTTTGTCAAAGTACTCTGGAATTATCCTACATAATAAAATGGTAATATGTAAATTACCATCACTCCGCTACGCCCACGATTGGGCCAGCAGGAGGCGCAGGGGGCGGGACTCAGGGTGGCCGGGGTAGCTGATTGAGCTCAGCGTCTGTGTCATGGCTGCGCCGGAGGCTTTCGGAAGGCCTGGTGCACCGGCGGACAGCCGGCCAGCTTCCCCGCGATCAAAAGCCAAAGCGGGGGAGCTGGCCGGCTGTCTGCTCCGGCACAAGGCCTTTCGAAAGCCTCCGCCGCGCCGGAGGCTTTTGGAAGGCCTGGTGCACCGGTGGACAGCCAGCCCGCTGGTGCACCAGGTGCATGATTAAATCATGCACTGGGCCTCTAGTAGGCAATAAACAACAGGAATATATTTTATGGTATGTTAGAGGATGATAAATAACATGCAGAAAAATCACCCAGAGAAAAGGGGTTGGAGGTTTTCAATTTTAAGCAGGGTTTTTGGGGAAAACCTCAATGAGACAAACATATATTTGCAGGAAGACTTGAGGCAGTGAGGAACTGAGACATGTGACCGATGGGGGTAGGGGATGAGGGGAGATGGGAAGCATTCCAGATAGCATTGCAGTGACTATGAAGTCAGGAGTAGGCCTGGCATGTCTGTGACATGTACATGGGCATTTTGTTTAGTACTGATGCTAGCTTAGAACTTGGCTTCTTATAAGGAACTAGGATGCTTTATCCTTTGTGGTAACACAAACGTGTCTGTGTCATGGGAAAAGTTTACTTTTTCTTTCCTTTGGCTCTCAGGGCACTTTGGAGGCCACGTGACAGGCCCTTATGAACATCCATTTGCATTGTTTTCTTCACCTTATTTTGCCTTTCTATTTTAGTTAATATTTTTCTTGGTTTCATGCTTTGTCTTCTTATTTTATATTTTACATGACTGTGTGTGTGTGTGTGTGTGTGTGTGTGTGTGTGTGTGTGTGTTGTAGGAAACCCTCAGCTGCTTGGTAGAAGGAGGCAGTGCACACGTAGGGAAACAGGAGAGAGACCAGTGGCAGGATCTCCAATTTGTCACTGTTAAGTCACCTATTTATTCCAAACCTTTAGCAAATGTCCCCTGTGTGCTACTCACTGTGGAATGAAATAACTCCTACATAGCATTAAAAAAAATCTACTTTTAGATAATTGTAACTTAAAAATGTTCTTAATTGCTGGTTGGCTCACCCATCCATTTGTGTCTTTATATTGTAATAGTGTCGTGGGCCTGTTCAAGGTCATAACCCGACTGTAAACAACAATGTGAAAATACTCTCTAATGTCAGTTTTCATGGTGGCTGCATGTAAAGTTTCTAGGAGTCGCGTCCAGCTTTGGAGTTTGGAGCTGGCCATTCCCTCCAGATGACAATCAAATGAATACAATCCATGTTTTTCTTGCCAAAGGTGTTTAGAAATCCTTCTGGGAGTTACTGGGGACTCCTTATCACACGCTAACACACGAGAACTATTAAGTTGGCTGGTTTTTGTTCGGTGAGGAGAGCAGATGGGTTGCTAAGGAGTGAGGCACATTTGTGACAGTGGGCAGTTGATTTTCTACGTGGACAAGTCTGCATCTCTCTGAGATGCATTTGTTTCTTTTGTTGTTGTCCTCCACGCATTCCCTCCTCCTCCTCCTCCTCAGTGGTCCTGGCATATTTTTCTGTGGTCAAAAGGAGAAAAAATAATGGCAGTGTTGGGTTTGTGGAATCTGAGGTCATTCGTACCCAGAGAGATAAGAAAGTTTATTAAGTGTGTACCTGCTGAGGTACTAAAAAGCGGCAGAAGTGTTTGTCCTTCATCTTTATTCATGAAGCCCTTGAGGATGACGGGAAAGGAGACAGGCACTGCGGAGAGCGGGCGCGCTCCCACAGTCAGCGTGCAGACACATTGGGCGGGCGAGTCCCGCAGCCTCTGTGGATGTGCGTCCAGGGCCCTGCCAAGCCATCTACCTTGTGCTCTGCATTATGAATGCGTTCGTAAGGGCACTCACTCCAGTGCGGCGGGGGTGGCCAGGCTGGCACGATCTCATCTCCACGGAACCCTGCCTGTTCCCCGCCGTGACACCGGGGCTCCCAGAATGATGTAGACTCGAGCAAGCACAGCTGGAAGACGGCAGATTGTCTGAACAGGGGGAAAACACGCGCCCAGTCAACTTTAAATTAAGAGGCTTTGTTTACGTTTTCTCAGCTCCTCTTACAGGGTTAGTCAAATTTTAGATCCCCTCCAAAAATTAACCGAGTGTCAGGAACAGATGGTGGGGTTTATTTTACTTCATTCAACCTGTTCAAGGAGTGTGATCTCAGGGACTGATCAGCGCGACACAACTTTTCATGTTAAATTGTCAAAAGGAAGCTTGATGCGTGGTTTCCTCAAAGAGAACAATTTGTATGCATGTGAGGCAGTGACCTGAGGCTAGCAGCCTGGGCTCCTGTCTGGAGTTCTGTCCAGAGTGTCATCATCTTGTCCTGAAAACCAGGCTGCTGGGAAGGCTGCTAAAGAGGAAGGTAGAAAGACAGGGCTGGGCTTACACTTCTGGCTTATATTCCATCAGGTTTCTTTAAACACACACACACACACACACACACACACACACACACACACACACACACACATATATATATGTTTAAATATCTATTGTTGAAAGTATTACATTTATCCCCCTTCCCCTCCCCATTAACCCCCTCCAGCCCACCCTGCCACCTGTCCCAAGCCTTCACCACCCTATTATCTGTGTCCATGGGTTATGCATATATGCATACAAGGTCTTTGGTTGATTACCTCCCACCCATCCACCCTCCCCCGCCTTCCTAATATGGTTTTATTGATTTCAGAGAGGAAGGGAGAGGGAGAGAGATAGAAGCATCAATGATGGGAGAGAATCATTGATAGGCTGCCTCCTGCATACCCCACACTGAGGATTGAGCCCGCAACCTGGGCATGTGCCTTGACCGGAAATTGAACCATGACCTCCTGGTTCATCGGTTGAAGCTCAACCACTGAGCCATGCAGGCCAGGCCCATCAGGTTTCTAATGGGGAGAAAGATTTAGTGAATCTGGGTGGCATTGGCTAAGATAAAATGTTTTCATGGTATCAATGATCTCTTTATTAGTGATTCCAACTTCCACTTTGAAACCAATTTTGGGTTGTCTTGTTTAAACTATTGTGTGTCTTCTCTACCCACCGTGATCTCATTGGAGGGGGGCGGGGGAAGCTATTTCACATTTTAAACACATCCAAGGCTTTGGCAAGGCTGACATGGGGGGAAAACTTGAATCATTTAAACAAAGTTATTCTTGTGAATCCAGAGATGGAATTCCTCTCTTTTACAGTTGTGAATAATTATTTTTCAAAACATTTGAAAAACAATTAGACATAGTCACATTAAAATATTTTCTTTGCTTTTGAGATTCTTCTCACCTAAATAAGGCATTCCAGTTGGAAACTAATAGTGTTTAAAGGAGAGGCAGTAATTTTTTTAGTGGATAATTTCAGTCTCCATTCCCTACTTCCCACCTTTTTTTCCTTAATAGAATATTATGAGTTTTTAAATTAACCAGGTAAGTCCTTCAATATTCCACTTAATATTTCATTTCTGCAAACAGCATATGATATCAAGTTTTTAGGTAAATGTTGGCATACTCCAAATCTCTCCACTTGTTTTAATTTGGTACTAATGTAAAATAACTGCAGAAGTCAATTTCTAATTAAAAATAGAAAAGCAGCCAGATCAATAGACGCTCAGTTGGTTGGTGTTCAGCTTGGACTTTTCTCAAACTTTTCTATTTCTTATTGAATCGGAAATGACTTATGTTCTTAGTGACTCAGCAAGGCCTTAGTCATAATTTAATTTAATATATTTCCAGGTAATTGTTACATGAGGTAAGTGATTGTCCAGATAGCTCAAAACTTTTCTGAATCTTGTTGTTAGTGTTTATAAGCCTGTGACAGGCATAAAAAATGTGACAGCCAATGTTAAAGAAATATGTTCTTTAAGAATAATAAAAAGAAAATACCAGCTGATGTTTTAAAGCATATGACCATGGAAATGTTCTTATTGGTCACTGTGGAGAAATGCATGCCCGCTAAAGTAAAAAGATGTAAGACAAGTGGCTGGTGAGGGATATTGAAATTGTCTATAAAAAGACTCACCTGACAATATTAATGGAGTAATTTGTCAACAGAATGACTATGGTGGTGTATGTTCCTAGTTACAACTGGTTGTGTGTGGCCTGTTCTCTGCCTGATACTTATCAAGATGAAAAGAAAGTGCACTCTTCAATTCTTGCAAGAAAGAAACAAGAAAAAGGTTCAGAAGTGTCTCACTGGTTTGTGCCTAACTTTTTGGACAGCCCAACACACTATAAGTATTCCTAATAATTTGCTTGCCTAGTCATGAATCTGGAGTTCATCATCATCAAACATAGTTTGGTGTTCAATTCATAAAGGTAAATGTACTACACTGTATAATTCATAATTGGCATTTCATATCATTTGAGCATTTACCCTAAATAAGCAAGTTAGCAATAATAGCTACTATTAGCTGAGTGGCTTCTTCTGCACCAGCTACTGTCTTGAGTGTCTATTTGATCCTTGTGGGCGAGGAAATCAAGGCTCAGAGCAGTAATATTTGTTCAGGTCACACTGCTAGTCAGCATTTGAACTCAGATATGTGTGATTCCATTATGCTACCTTGATAAGCATCTAATCCTGGTTGAAAATTAGAGTTTTGCTTTTCTTATAGCCAGAAATATTTAAAATCATTTGTTTACCTTTACCTGTCCCCACTTAAAATTTCTAAAGATGTTGGCCTCTTGTCTAATCCACTAAAACACTCAGCATCTTGTCTTGGCTGGTGGAAAGGAGAAGCTAAAACTTCTAACTGGAGAATAAAAAACCCTTATAAGAAATGGCAAACCGAGTTATAAAATACACAACAATGTTAATTGAAATATGAGGTATTAACAAATAATATGTTAAAACCAAATGATTTTATACAATTATCAGTTTTAAAGCATGACCCATTCTCCTGGCAAATTAAAATCCAAGCACTTAGACATGGTTTTAAAAATGGTGATCTGTAAAAATGACCACATGTTTAAAGATCTCAACTTTCTTCTGTAGTTGGGCAGGCCTCATATGACAATTTACAACTAGGTTTAGATTTTTTTTCTGTAAGGATCTTCTATACTTGTAGCAAGTTTTTTAGAGAAAGAAGAGGACAGAAGTTTTTAGTCAAATAATTTTTCACATCGTTATTGCCTAGGGATCATTTTCTTTACGTTAAAATCAGAATGTTGGAAAGTAGGAGGTAAAGGATAAATAAAAAATTAAGCATGGATATTTAGAACTTTTGGAGTAAGTTCAGTTTTACTAGAAATAATCATTTGTTATTCTGTTAAAATTATGAGCAACAAGAGATATTTTTATTTTCTTATTGATGAGATTCAAGGCTGAGAGAGATGGGTTGCTTTCAGCATTTCAGGGGTAGCCATGAAGAAAGAAATGATAATTTAAGTAACAGAAAAATATATTAATTAATGAATACCAGGAAAATATGGGCAGTTCTTTCAACAAAGGTTAACATAAAGAAGTTATTATGTTCAATTGGCTCCAGATTGTGGAAGGCTCTGGAAGTCAGTCTGAATTCTATTTTGAGTCTTAAAGGCTATTTATGAACAAATGCTATGTGAATTGGTTTTATTTTAGGAGATATTGTGATAAAATAGTAAGGAAAGGATGCAAGTTGTGCACTCAAGGACATTCTAACCCAAAAAGATACATTATGTAAAATATTAAAAACTGCTATACATACACCCACACTTTCCCCAAATATATAAAAATGAAGGCAAGAAATACATGGAAGGCCACACATATAGTCAGAGAGAAAGAGGGAGAAACCAGATGCCCTGTCTAGACAGCAGGCTTCCGTGTGGGCTCTGTGCCCTCAGATCTCTTTGGCGATGGCATCAGCTAAAGAAAACTGCCTCACTCAGAGTCATGCCCCATCTAGAGGCAGCCCCCATCCAATGACTGATTGAGCCTCGAGTTTAAAGACCTGGCTCCCTTGTTCTAACTTAGGACCAGTCAGAAGGATCCTCCCAGCTCCAGAGCTCCTTGTGGGGTGGAGGCGTCCTTTGCTGGTCCTGCATTGCAGCTTAACTCCTTCCTCTATCCAATCCTGCCTCCTTCCCCATGCTTCTGCAGGTGTCGGTTCCAAGAGCCCCCACCCCTACCCCCACCCCCCTTTAAAACATCCTGTATGCCAGTCTCCATCTCACCTCTTCCTTCTGGGAAACCCAACCTGTGATAGCTTTCCCGGTTCTATTTATGGCACACTTCTCTTTCTGGCTACTCGGCTTCTTCTGACCTTCTTCCCATCTGCCATTCTCTGTTTACCTGTCCTTTTCTTATTTATTCACTTTTCTCTTTTGTGCATTCCCATTTCTTTCACCAAACTATAGAGCTAAAATAAGTTTATTTAATTATATTTAATGAGCAGTGTTAATTGAATTCTATTCAGGACAACATATATGTTTTCTACTTATATTTTTTTAACTTCCATTTTTTTTCATATTACACTCTTCTTTCATTCCTTCTCATTTCTCTTAAAAATATTTATAATCCAACATACTCCCCATAAAAAGAAACAAAAAAGTAGCCCAAACAACTGCATTTTATTTTGGAAATTACCTCTATGGCCCTTAACCAGGGTGACCACATAATTTAGTTTATGCTGCTGTTTCAGTATAATTATTAATAGTGTCCCTTTCACTTCTAAAAGTGTTCTGTTTTAGGTAAAAAATTATTATCAAATTATTCTTTTTTTAAAAAATATTTTTATTGATTTCAGAAAGGAAGGGAGAGGGAAAGAAGGATAGAAACATCAATGATGAGAGAGAATCATTGATAGGCTGTCTCCTGCACTGCCCCACACTGAAGATTGAGCCCGAAACCCGGGGATGTGCCCTGACTAGGAATCAAACCATGAGCTCCTGGTTCATAGGTCGAAGCTCAACCACTGAGTCACATGGGTCGGGATCAGTCACTTTATTCTTGTTAGAGTTTCATGGGTTTCCTTTGATTTGCAATTAAAAATGTTCCCCTCTTCTAGTTGAAGTGACCATTTTTCTAATAGATGTTTAATTTAAAAATGAAATCGAAGGTTTATGTGTCAGTAACATAATACAAAACAAAACAAAAATAGCTTTCAACTGATTTAGAAATAAACCCTTTGAGAATGAAATTAATTACTTTAAATGGTTGGGAAAGAATTTGATTTAAAACAGTAACTCAAGTGACTGCCAATAGTTTTTATAATAGTTTACTCTGTTCTCTGAAGATTTATACATGTTAACTCACAGGGGATTCATTGAAGAATCACTTCATACATTAAATCTGAAGACAAAATTTGTGCATTTAGCAAAAAAAAAAAAAAAAATGAGCGAGTCAGTGCACTATGGCCAGACCTGTTCTAGACACTTAGGGGGTATAGTGATCCCCTGCTTAAGCAAATAAATGCATGTGTTGCTTGCCCAAAGGGGTACCCTAGCCTGCTTTTTGATCATCAGTAAACCAACTTTGTAAGTACTGTATTCCTTCATTGCCCAAGGCTCCTAGGCTGTAGAGGTGAGAGAAGAGTGTTGCTTGTGGCTGGTGTGTGTTGTGTTTATTATTTTAGGTTTGTGTACAACTGCATTGTGAGATACAGCTTCTACCAACCCTAACAGAAAGTTCAGATTGTGCAGGTAAGACTGGCTTCAGATGGGTAGATTTTCTTCCATAAAATCATTATAGGGATCTTAGGGTTGTAAGGGGATCCAATGTTCTCATCTTTTAAATAAACAATCAGAGGCCAAAACTGTTCATTAACATGGCCCAGGTTTTGAGTCAGTGAAAAGTGTAGCCAAGACTGGAACCCAGATATCCTGCCTCTTGGTGATGGTTCTTGCCTTAACTGTCACACCAGAATGGAGGAAACAAATTTTCACTACTTTGGGGGCTATTTATATGAGTTCTTTTAGCAGCTGGCCAGTAATAGGTAAGAACAGAGCTTTCTTGTCTTTTCTCCATTGCTTAAGGATTCTTAACCTGCCACTTCTCTGAAATCTTGAAGTGTGGAAATTCTTTAAGATTTTGGTTTAAGTAGAAAATAATAATAATAATAATAATAATAATAATAATAATAATAATTTGGTTTAAGTAGAACCCCCTGTTAGTGAACATGTATGAATCTTCAGAGAACGGAGTAAACTATTATAAATACTATTGGCAGTCACTTAGGTTGCTATTTTAAATCAAATTCTTTCCCAACCATTTCTAGTAATTAATTTAATTCTCAAAGGGTTTATTTCTGAAATACTGCTGATCACTTATTGCGTCTTCTCCCTTTTATGTCCTTTCTTCTTTTCTTTAGCCTCACTTTTTTTTTGTATGTCTTGTTGGCAAACTGCTGAACCTCAATGCATTAAATATCTGCTTCCTAAAATGTGCCTTAGCTGCCCCTTGCATAGAAAGGAGCAGGAAATAATGTGTGATTTGCCTTCACAGTGACATATTTCCCTTGGCATTGCATTTAATGTATTTATTAGGTTAGAGTGAACATCATGCTGTGCGGTGCTGTGTTTTATTAAGGCCAACATGTGGTTCCATGATTAAACATGCTGTAGCTGTAAGTCCTGCAGTGCAGTGCAACATGGAATTTGTGGCAACACCTGTGTCTGCTGCAATATAGATGGTGAATGCTAACCCAAATGTCTATGCAAGGGAGATAAAGGCCAGAGGAGACGCTATTATCCAAGTAAAAACACTCTCAGCTCGAAGCATAAAAGCTAAGTGTATAATAGAAAATTTCAACCTTTATGGTAGTATCAGAAGAGAATATTTTATTGTGGTTATAGCTTTTGGTCTAGTGCAGGCATTGCTGCATGGCTGAGGTCACTGAAGGACTCGAATGTTCATCTGTTCACGTGTCCAGTGGTTAATAAATATTTACTGACCACCGCCTTTTACATAGTATTGAGGGGCTGCTGAGCACTGTTCCTTCCCTCATGAGCTTGCCTTGCTGATCCGCTTGTGAGCCTTATTTTCCTTATCACTGAAGTGGACCCTGGCTTCAATGATGCGGCTTTCGAGAATGACTCCAGTCCAACCAATGTTTGTTGGCCACTGACTGACCATGTGAAAAGGATTAGAGCAGGTTCTTTCTATGTTCGATTTAGAGCTTTGGCTGTTCTCTAAAATCAATATTTCCACCCCCCCCTCCATTTTACATTTTTTTCTTTTGCTAAATAGAGGAACTTTTTTTTTTTTTTTTTTTTTTTTGGCCATGATTCATGCTAAAGGATATGTGAACATTTTATATCTGAGGTTACCTTATCCATTGGCCCTGCTTTATCTCTTTCTTCCATGGCCCAATTGGGTAGTCATATGGAAATACGCCAAGAGATAACAAAATGTGGGAAGGAGCCACGTATTGGAAATGTATTATGTCCTTAGTCCAAGGACGTAATGCTGTTTGCTGGTAGCCATGGAGCATACTCTGAGTTTATGTAGCCTGTGTTTAGTCCTGGGTTGAGCCAGCCATTCACAAGCCAGATTTGTTTTGTCTGATGCCATTAAGAAGTCTGGATGAATGCTGATTATTTGTGTGTGTGTGTTTTCACTTCAGGGGCCAAGCCCGGCTAATCCAGACGACAGACTTTCCAGGAGATTTAAAAAAGCAGCACTGAAATGAGTATAATGAAGCCACTATTTCTAGCCTTCTTCTCTATTTGAAACCTTGAAACACCATGAAATGGGATTGTATTGCTAGCTAGCACCTGCCCTGCTGTATACTCTGAAAAGAGAAGCTTTCATGGGCTGAGGATTTCCCCAAATGAGACAGAACCCAGTTTTCTTAAAGGGCCATGGGCTTACTCTCCTAGAATGTGTCTGGGAAGGCAGTTGGTTAGCTCTTTTCAGTGGGAATTACAGAACCTGGATGGCTATCACAAGACTATTTAGTGATGACGTGCCATGGCGGGGTTGCCAGGAAGAGAGAATTTGACCTATGCAAGCAGTGAGCCCACCAAGGTTAACACTGGTAGCTAAACAGTAGCAATTCTGGTATTCATGAGGAGTTCAGCCCAGGAGATGGTCAATTGTTGTGAAGAGGATACCACCAGAAAGAGGAGTTACACTCAGAATATGATAAATAACACAGCTAGATTATACACGAGAAGAGGCTTAAGTCTTCTGAAAGCTAATGAGTAGATGACAATGATAGCTCAAACAATGCTGATAATGACAAGTTGCTGGATATGGAATATGGGACTAATTTGTGCACCTTTCAGCGTATGGCATTTTAAAAAAAAGTTGAGGAGTCAAGTCTGTGTAGCATTAAATATAAATGATTGGAATGAAGGTGGGCAAAGTGAAAGTCGAATCTCCGTGCCATTGCATATTAGCTGGCAGAACCTGAAGGAACTGTTTCAATCTCTTGGAGAATCAAAGGGTACCTGCCTCTTAAAGGAAATGTGTATGTATTTTTTTTTTAAATGTGAAAAAGAGTCAGTGTAAAAACTTTAAAAAATGGACAGCATACTCAGAAAGAATAGCTAATGCAACTTTTGATTCTGAACATTTGGAACAGTGTGAGCAGTATTGATATTTGGCTCTGAGAATGAAAGGCAAGAGCGAAGACCAAAGAGCAGCCCTAGTCGGCAGTGGATGCGTGTGGGTGGTAGATAATGTGGAGAAGAGTTCAGCCAGACACACAGGGCCTCAGATCTCTGGGAGGATAGCAGATGAGAAGGAGCGCAGTCAGGGCAGAGAATGAGGAATCATGACGTCTTTGATGAATCTTCCTCACATCAGTCTAGGTGTGCTCTAAAGCAGGCTGAGAAATAAAACGCATCGTCCATAGGCCTGTCTTTGAGTTCCACTAATGCTGATGTATCAAGACAAAGCACCTACATTCATCCATATGCAGACTTTTTGCAGATACCGGTGAGGGAGATGTCACTGAATCTTTTTGTATTTATTGAATCATATGGAACCGTGTTTTTTGTTAGAGGCAGAGATGTATGTCTGGCTAGTTAAAAAAATAAAGAAACTAATTTGTATCAATCCAGGGACAATTAATTGCCCACAACTAAATAATGTGGTTGGAATGGGTCTTCCTCTTTAGTCAAATAATATCATTGCCCATGTCTGAAAACCCTAGCGCCGCCCCCCACCCCCACTTCCCCAGACATCTAACTGCTGTCTGCTCCTGACAGATTTTGATGAATTTTGTCTTACAGAGGTGATCAGAGGAGACTCTCAGAAGACAATATATTTAAGTATAGGGAGATGTGACCCTTGTACATACATACGATGCAGTTACTGCTGCTGCTTAAAAATTTTAATTAAGCAATTGTTTCTGTTCCTTGTCTTATAATGAATTAAAAAATCAGTTTAGAGGAGTTTCACAATGGAAAAAGGATAATTAGAAGTAATGGCTATTTCTACATACAGGATCCCAAAGCATTCAGCTGAAATGCAACTGACTCAATCATTTGCCTCCTTTCTTTCTCTTTTGCCATTTCCTACCTTTTGAGAAAGGATCTCAGAATTCAGAATGCTGCCTTCTGTGCCCAATGATTCAGCCATCAGCATCTATCTCCCTTTTCTCCAAGGCAGACAGAGATCCAGAATGCCAGGTGGGAAGGTATAAGAATTCCTGGGTCAGGGAATGCTAATGCCTTTCACTACTCATTATGAACCTTAACCCCCTGGCCTCGCTAAACAAAACAAAACAAAACAAAACAAAACAAAACAAAACAAAACAAAACAAAACAAAACAAAACAAAACAGCAACTAAAGAAGCTATTTCTGTCAATTGTGCAGGCAGGCAGGGGAACCTTTTTCTTTGAAAGAGTGTGTTGGGTTCCGTTACTGATGCTTACTTCTCGTGTGCTCCTGGGAGAAACTGGAAAGTTAAATTCTTAGGAATGGCAAGACCGCAAAGGGTCATCTAGTTGCCCTAAGAAAACATATTAAAACCATATTTCAGAAACTTAAATTCATTCAATTATTGATTCGTTAAGGTCCTGGGGCTATCAAGTTGAGCAAAAACATGTGACCCATGCCCTCATAGAGCTTATTCTAGTTGGGATGTAACTAGCTGTATATATAAGTACTCATACACGTGAGGGTATATGATGACCATGATAATGTGGGTGCTCTGAAGCAAGGCACCTCGTTCTGTAAGCACACATAACAAAGAAGCTGAACCTAGACTTGCAGGTTAAGAAAGCCTTGGCTTGAGGGCTGAAGGATGAATAGAAGCTAATTAGATAAGGTAAGATGGGTAGAGTGTTGAAGTAGGAGGAATCTCATGAGCACTACCCCATGGAGGCAGCAATATTTTCTTCAAAATTCTTCAGACATAGTACTTAACAGACTAGGTTCTAGGGCTCCCTGCTCCATGAATTCTTGGTTCCATTATTTACTAAGTAAGTGAACACAGGTAGTAGTTACCTTCGCTGAGCCTCAATTCCTGCCGGGAAGGTAAAAATAGTAAGGGATAAAAGATAGTACCAAGATCATAGGGTTGTTTTTAATTAGATGAGCTAAGGATGTAAACCATTTAGAACAGTTCATAGCATGTTCTAAATAACTGTTAGTTATGTTTATTAGGTATCAGAATTTTAAATTCCTTTAATTTTGAGTGAATATTTTTTATTTTTATGTAGTTTTAAATTTTATTGAAGTAATACATATACATGTTTTAAAGAGTCAGAGTTCTTCTATAGACTGACCCCAGGTAGAATTCTAATGAAAAAGAGCTGACCCCAGCATCTACATACCCCAATGACTTTCTTCTATGCAAGACAAGGACTTAACTCTTTTATGCTCTGCTTGCAACCCTATCACATATCTGTTAGAAGTAATGACGCTTTCTACATACATGACATAGAACGCCCCTCCTCCCATTGTGTTTACAGTCTTATTCTGTTAATGTGAGTACCTGTAAGCCAGGTAGTATACTATAATTAGTTTTGCTTTCTTCCACAATATTTTGTTTTTCTTAAAGGTAATAATAAATTTTTTGTTTATATTTTTGCTTATTTTTAAGGTGTTGATCACTAATTCAATCCCAAACCCTCCTCAGTTATGTATATCTTATTTCAATACATGTACACACTTTAGACTATATACCAATTTTCTTTTTTTTTACATTTTAGAAATAACTTTATGTTTTGATTATATTGAACATCATTGACATAATTTTTTTCTTATATAAGAAGCTCCCTAATTCTTTTTTTTTTTTTACAAAAGTTTTATTTTTTTATTGTCTAAAGTTTTACATATGTTTTCTTTTTCCCCAATTGACCCCCCCCCCCCCCCCCCCCGCTGAGACATTCCCACCCCGGGCAAGCCCCCACTGCCCCGGTGCCTGTGTCCATTGGTTATGCTAATATGCATGCATACAAGTCCTTTGGCTGCTCTCTAACCCCCCCCCCCCCCTCCGCCCCACCTCCTCTGGATCTATTCTTGTTCATCAAATTATGTCGATCATTATATCCCACATATGAGTGAGATCATGTGATATTTATCTTTCTCCGACTGGCTTATTTCACTTAGCATAATGCTCTCCAGTTCTATCCATGCTGTTGCAAATGGTAAAAGTTCTTTTTTATAGCGGCATAGTATTCCATTGTGTAGATGTACCACAGTTTTCTAATCCACTCATCTGCTGATGGGCACTTAGGCTGTTTCCAAATCTTAGCTATTGTAAATCGTGCTGCTTTGAACATAGGGGTGCATATATCCTTTCTGATTGGTGTTTCTGGTTTCTTGGGATATAGTCCTAGAAGTGGGATTACTGGGTCAAATGGGAGTTCCATTTTTAACTTTTTGAGGAAACTTTATACTGTCTTACACAGTGGCTGCACCAGTCTTCATTCCCACCAGCAGTGCAGGAGGGTTCCTTTTTCTCCACATCCTCACCAGCACTTGTCGTTTGTTGATGATAGCCATTCTGACAGTTGTGAGATGGTATCTCATTGTTGTTTTGATTTGCATCTCTCGGATGATTAGTGACTTTGAGCATGTTTTCATATGTCTCTGGGCTTTCTGTATGTCCTCCTTCAAAAAGTGTCTATTTAGGTCCTTTGCCCATTTTTTAATTGGATCATTTATCTTCCTTTTGTTAAGTTGTATGAATTCTCTGTAAATTTTGGAGATTAAACCCTTATCGGAAATATCATTGGCAAATACATTCTCCCATGCAGTGGGCTTTCTTGTTGTTTTGTTGATGGTTTCTTTTGCTGTGCAGAAGCTTTTTATTTTGATGTAGTCCCATTTGTTTATTTTCTCCTTAGTGTCCATTGCCCTAGGGTCTATGTCTGTAAAGATATTGCTACGACATATGTCTGCTATTTTGCTTCCTATGGAGTCTTGTAGGATTTTTATATTTTAGGTTTCCCGTCTTACATCTAAGCCCTTTAGCCATTTTGAGTTTGTTTTTGTGTTGATTTCTGGGTTTTCTGTTCTGTTCCATTGGTCTATATGTCTGTTCTTGTACCAGTACCATGCAGTTTTGAGAACCGTGGCTTGGTAATGTAGCTTAATATCTAGTATTGTGATTCCTCCAACTTTGTTCTTCTTTCTCAGGATTGCTGTGGCTATTCGGGGTCTTTTTTTTATTCCAGATGAATTTTTGGAGAGTTTGTTCTAGATCTTTGAAATATACCATTGGTATTTTAATGGAAATTGCATTGAATCTGTAGATTGCTTTGGGTAATATGGACATTTTAGTGATGTTGATTCAACCAATCCATGAACAGGGTTTGTTCTTCCATTTGTTTATGTCTTCCTCTATCTCTTTTTCAATATCCTGTAGTTTTCCGAGTACAGGTCTTTTATGTCCTTAGTTAAGTTTATTCCTAGGTATCTTAATTTTTTTGGTTCAATGGTAAATGGGATTGTTTTTTTCGCTTCTCTTTCTGTGAGTTCATTATTGGTGTATAAAAAGGCCATAGATTTCTGGGTGTTAATTTTGTATCCTGCTACCTTGCCGAATTCATTTATTAAGTCTAGCAGTTTTTTGATGGAGTCTTTGAGGTTTTCTATGTATAGTATCATGTCATCTGCGAATAAGGACAATTTTACTTCTTCTTTTTCAATTTGGATGCCTTTTATTTCTTCATCTTGTCTGATCTCTATGGCTAGCACTTCTAGTACAATATTGAACAGGAGTGGTGAAAGTGGGCATCCCTGTCTTGTTCCTGTTCTTAGGGGAAATGAGTTTAGTTTTTTCCCACTGAGTATGGTGTTGGCTGTAGGTTTGTCATATACGGCTTTTATTATGTTGAGGTATGATCCCTCTATCCCCACTTTGCTGAGAGTTTTTATCAAGAAAGGGGTTGGATTTTGTCAAATGCTTTTTCTGCATTGATTGATATGGTTATGTGATTTTTTTTTCTCTCAGTTTGTTTATGTGATGTATCACATTTATTGATTTGTGGACATTGTACCATCTTTGCATCCCCAGAATAAATCCCACTTGGTCATGGTGTATGCTCTTTCTAATGTAATGCTGAATCCGATTTGCTAGAATTTTGTTGAGGATTTTAGCATCTATGTTCATCAAGAATATTGGCCTGTAGTTCTCTTTTTTTGTGGTGTCATTATCTGGTTTTGGGATTAGGATAATGCTGGCTTCATAGAAAGAACTTGGAAGTGTGCCTTCCTCTTGAATTTTTTGGAATATTCTGAGGAGGATAGGTTTTAGTTCTTCTTTGAATGCTTGGTAGAACTCCCCTGTAAAGCCATCTGGACTAGGGCTTTTGTTTGCTGGAAGATTTTTGATCACTGCTTCAGTTTCTTCGGTAGTTATCGGCCTATTCAGGTTTTTTGATTCTTCTTGATTGAGTTTTGGGAGCTTGTATTTTTCTAAGAATATGTCCATTTCATCTAGGTTGTCCATTTTGTTGGAATAGAGTTATTCATAGTATTTTTTCATAATCATTTGTATTTCTGTGGGATTGGTTGTTACTTCACCTCTTTCATTTCTGATTTTGTTTATTTGGGTCCTCTCTCTTTGCTTCTTGGTGAGCCTGGATGGAGGTTCATCAATCTTGTTTATCCTTTCAAAGAACCATTTCTTGGTTTTGTAGATATTTTGTATTGTTTTTTTTTTTTTTGTCTCTATGTAGTTTATCTCTACTCTGTTCTTTATTATTTCCTTCCTTCTGCTTACGCTGGGCTTTTCTTGTTCTCTTTCTAACTCTTTGAGTTGTATGGTTAGATAATTTATTACCATTGTTTCTTGTTTTTTGAGATAGGCCTGTAGAGCTATGAACTTCCCTCTCAAGACTGCTTTCACTGTGTCCCATAGACTTTGGATTGTTGTGTTTTCATTGTCATTTATTGCCATGATGCTTTTTATTTCTTCTTTGATCTCTTTGGTAACCCAATCATTGTTTAACAGCATGCTATTTAGCCTCCAGGTGTTTGATTTTTTTAAATTGTTTTTATTGTAGTTGATTTCTAGTTTTGTGCTATTGTGATCTGAAAAGATGCTTGATATGATTTCTATCTTCTTGAATTTGAAGAGACTTTGCCTGTGTCCCAATATGTAGTCTATGTTTGAAAATGACCCATGTGCACTTGAGAAGAATGTATATTCTGTGGCTTTGGGGTGAAATGTTCTGAAGATGTCAATTAAGTCCATTTGATCTAGTGAGTCATTTAGGATTGATGTTTCTTTGCTGATTTTTTTGTTTGTTTAAGGGATTTGTCCAGTGGTGTTAGTGGGGTATTAACATCCCCTACTATGACTGTATTGCTGTCAATCTCTCCCTTGATATCCTCTAGAAGTTTTTTTTATGTATTTGGGTGCTCCTGTATTGGGTGCATATCTTCTTGTTGAATTGCTCCCTTTAGTATTATGAAGTGGCCTTCCTTATCTCTTGTTATGGCCTTCACCTTGAGGTCTAATTTGTCAGATATAAGTATTGCTACCTCAGCTTTTTTTTCATTTCGATTCGCCTGAAAAAACTTTTTCCATCCCGTCACCATCAGTCTGTGTGAATCCTTTGTTCTGAGGTGGGTTTCCTGTAGACAGCAGATATATGGGTCATGTTTTCTTATCCACTCAGCTACCCTATGTCTTTTGATTGGGGCATTTATTCCATTTACATTTAAAGTTATTATTGATAGGTACCCCTTTGTCACCATTTTTATTCTTTATGTCTGTGTTCCTTCTTCCCTTCCTATTTCTTCTTTTCACAGCAGACCCTTTAGCATTTCTTGCATTTCTGGTTTGGTGGTAATAAACTCCCTTAGTCTATTTTTGTCTGTGAAGCTCCTGATTTCACCCTCAATTTTGATTGATAGCCTTGCTGGGTACAGTATTCTTGGATTCAGACCCTTCCTTTGCACGACTTTGTATATTTCATTCCATTCCCTTCTGGCCTGATGTGTTTTTGTTGAGAAATCAGTCAATAGTCTGATGGGAGATCTTTGTAGGTAACTTTCTGTCTCTCTCTGGCAGCCTTTAAGATTCTTACTTTGTCATTGGTGTTTGCCAATCCTATCTAATAATAGAGTAATATGCAAATTAGGCATCACTCCGCGACAAAATGGCGGCCCCCATACCCACAAGATGGCGGCGCCCAGTCCCCTCAGCCCCGCTGTTGGTCTCTGCGGCGATTGGGAAGCCACCAGGCCCCAAGCACACGGAGCCACACGGAGCCCGCGGAGGAGTGGGGCCTGGCTTCCCGTTGGTCTCCGCAACGGCGATCGGGAAGCGGCTGGGCCCCGCGCGCACGCAGCCGGCCGAGCAGCTTGGCCCGGCGGCCTCCCGGCGGTCTCCACGGCGGTGATCGGGAAGCAGCTGGGCCCCGCGCGCACGCAGCCAGCCGAGCAGCTGGGCCCGTCGGTCTCTGCGGCGGCGATCGGGAAGCGGCTGGGCCCCGCGCGCACGCAGCCGGCCGAGCAGCTGGGCCTGGCGGCCTCCCGTCGGTCTCCGCGGCGGCGATCGGGAAGCGGTTGGGCCCCGCACGCACGCAGCCGGCCGAGCAGCTGGGCCCGGCGCCTTCCCTTTGGTCGCAGAGGCTATCTGGAAGACTCCAGTGCCACCAGAGCAGGGCATGGTGGCTTCCTGATCTCGGCAGCCGGGAAGCCGCCAGGTCCTACAAAGCTGGGCATAGCGGCTTCCTTAGTGGGGCAGTGGCAGGGAAGTCCCCAGACATGGCAGACAGAGCCCAGACAGCAGGGCTTGGGGGCTTCCTTAGTGGGCAGTGGCGGTGGAAACACCCCCAGGCCTGGCAGACAGGGCCGGGACAACAGGGCATGGAGCTTCCTTAGTGTGTCCGTGTCTGGGAAGCCCCCAGGCCCGGCAGATAGAGCACACTGCAGGGCATTGGGGCTTCCTTCACATGGCACATGGTGGCAGCAGGCAGAGAGCGACAGCAGGGCATGGGGGCTTCATCTCCATGGCTGCAGGGAAACCTCCAGGCCCTGAAGAGAGCAGAGAACCATGGGGAATGGGCCTAAGCCATCAGTAGGATATCCTCTGAGAGCTCCTGGATTGTAGAGGGTGCAGGTTGGGCTGAGGGACCCCCGTGCACGAATTTCGTGCACCGGGCCTCTAGTTTAATTATAATGTGTCTTGCTGTCAATGTTTTGGGGTTCATCTTGTTTGGGACTCTGTGAGCTTCTTGGACTTGTGTGAGTTTTTTCTTCCCGATATCGGGGAAGTTTCCTGTCATTATTTCTTCAAACAGGTTTTCTATTTCTTGCTCAGTTTCCTCTCCTTCTGGCACCCCTATTATGTGGATGTTGTTTCATTTGGTGTTGTCCCAAAGTTCCCCTAGGCTCTCCTCCTGTTTTTTTGAGTTTTTTTTCTAGATGCTGCTCTGCTTGGGTATTTTTTCCTACCTTGTCTTCTAGCACACTGATGCGGTCCTCTGCTTCTTCTAGTCTACTGTTGATGCTTTCTATTAAGTTCTTTATTGCAGTGATGTAATTTTTCATTTCTTCTTGGTTCTTCTTCACTTCTTCTTGGTTCTTACACATAATGTTGAATTTGTCTTTCATACTTTTCAGTGACCTTATGACCATTGCTCTGAATTCTTTCTCTGTCATATTGCTTGCCTCCATTTCATTTACTTCCTTTTCTGGTGATTCCTCTTTTTCTTTCATATGTGGGCTGTTTCTTTATCTCCCAATGATCGCTCCTCTCTGGGTGTCTGGTCTAGGTGATATCTAATCTTTCTGTCCATGGATTGCCTCACCTGCTGTGCTTAATTCGCCAGTTCCGGGTGGGTGCTGTTTGATTCAACTGTTCCTTCTGTCTGCTCTCTGAGAAGGTGCAGGGCCCGTCAGTGTTTTCTGCACTGCTTTGTCTCCCCCTGAGCAGACCTCCCAGGTGCCTGTGGTCAGGGAGACTGAAGTTCCAGCATTCGTGGGTTCACAGCTGAGGTAGCTGGTCCATGAGCATTGTGGTTGTAAGGTCTTGGAAGGTATCTGAGGTCTCCCCGGTTGAAGGTAAGGTGGGGGTTCTGATCACAGTCGGTCTCCCCTTCAAGATGGCTCGGCCTCTGTGGCAGAGCTGGCTGCTCTGGGAGAGATTTCAGCCACAGTAGAGGCTGCCTGGTCAGGGGGAGCCGGTCTGCCAGTCCCCAACAGTCCCTTGGAATATAGCTGTCCCTCACTCACAAATACAGACACTCCCCGCACGTCCACACACTCTCCTTTTGTTCTCTCACACACTATCTTGCAGCCTGCCATCCCGTCGGCAGCCATATTGGATGTTCAATTTTATTTTCTTGAAAAGAAAATCTCTCTTGGAGATTTTGGATCCACACTGATCTGTACTGCTTGCTCTTTAGGCCTGAAACATATCTGTCATCTTGCATCTCCCTTCACTATTGTCCTGGTGCTCCCCTATACTTCTCTAATCTCTGGATTTCATTTTCCCTGGATTGAGTTAATTTGTTTTGCCCTCTAATTTTTGTGGGCACATATTCCAATAGTTTTCTGATAAAAGGTATGTGGAATTACAATTTTTTGAAATGTTGAGTATCTGAACATGTTTTTGTTCTACCTTTATAATTTGTCTGGGTATAGAATTTTAGGTTTGAAACTTTTCCCCTGCAGTATTGTAAAGGCATGGCTTAATTTTTTTTTTTTTTTTTTTTTAGATTCTAGGAGATGCTATTAGGAAGTCACTACCATGCTGATTTTTTTTTTTTTTATCCCATACACAAAAACTTCCTCCCTCCCTTGTTGGAAGCTCATAGTATATCTCTTTATTTTCCAGAATTTTCATAATGATATGCACATCTGGATATGTGCAATTATTTTTATCCCTTGTACTGGATACATTCAACCTGGAAAAACATGTCTTTTAGTCATGAGACATTTCCTTGGGTTATGTTTTTGATGTCCTCTCTTATTATCTCTCTTCTTTCTTTTTGAAATTCTTATTATTTGAAAGTTTAACATCCTGGACTAATGTGACAATTTTCATTAATTTTTACTTCCATTTTCCATCTATTTATCTCTTTCTATAACATTTCCTCAAAATTATTTAAATTTCTTCTGTTGAATTCTTCATTATTATACTTTTAATTTCTGAGCTCTTTTTTGTTTTTTAAAAAATCCTTTTAAAACTTAGAATAACTTTCTTGTTTAGTGGCATAATATGTTATTAATTATAATGAATAATTATAAGGTTTTTTTGAAGTTTTCTTCATAGCCTCTAAGTTGCTTTTTTGTTTATTTTATTGCAGTTTTGAACTTTTATACAGCTGCATTCCTCCTATGCCTGGTGATTCTTGACTGTGAATATTTGTGAGACACTAGAGCAGATTAAGAACTTTGTTTGAGCTTGTCTGCTAGGGAGATCTGGTTGGGCTATTTCCTTGGGAATCTTCTGATAGCAATTATCAGTGTTATTAAGTTTGTTTTCTTGGACTAGTTAGATTTCCAGAGAGGATCTTGTGTTCTGTGTGTGTGTATTTATGTTTGTATATGCACCTGGCTGTTGGCAATTTGGGAACCAAGTAGGGGAAGAAATCTGGGGTCTTAACATCAGTCTGTATATACTTACTTAATTTCCATTTCCCTCAACTGAACATGGTATCTTCCAGGTCAGGGGCCCTCAAAGAGAGAATAAAACTTTTGTCCTCTACTAGGGGTGGGGAAGGGGAGCCACCAATTGCATTGAATGAAGGAGAGAAATCCTAGCGTCATTTTATTTGCTCTTCAACACATTTTCAATCCTCTACCTCCTTTTATTCTCACCTTCACCCTTATATTCAAAGGCACTGCTACTTTCTGGGCCTTTTGGGGGTTTGTGGTATAAATTTGGTTTGTTCTTTGTTCTTTTCCTGCTTGCTTAAAATTCATCTTACTTGGGCCTGCTAAGCCAGATAACTTAAATTTACTTGTTTTGTGACTTCCAGTTTGTAAATGGTATTATCTTTTTTTCCATTGTTTTTTTGAATTTGTACCTTAAAATTATGATGTCTTGTGATTTTAAAGAACTTAAGGGAAAGATCAGAGTTAAATGCATATGTTCAAGTATCATTTTTAGCTGAAAGGGAAGAAATTCCTTGAACCTAAGTATTTTCTTATGAGGCGAGCACTTAACATATCTGAGGTTTTTTTTCCCCCTCCTTCCCCACATTACTTTATATATATTTTCATCTAAAAAAACAAAAACAGTTTTTAGTAATATTTCAGTATAACTTATTTTATTACCTTCAACACCTGCAGTATATTTTCTAACATATGAATTTTCAGAATTTATGGAAAGGAAAATTCAAATCACCTTCTATATTTCTTCTTCAATAGTGATTGTTAGTTTTAATAAACTATAATTATAATTAAAGGAATGATAGTTAATTTCCCATAATTCAGGGACCCATTGCCCAATTTGGGGATTATTTAGATTCTTTGATCTCTATTTCCTTTCATTAGTGCTGCTTTGCTTCTCAACCTTTCAGTTCTCATTAAGGGCTTCCTCCATTAAGTAAAAAAAAAAAAAAAAGGTAGAATAAAGTTGTCCAATTACCATCTTTGGCTTAAATAAACATTTCTCACAATGGTTATAGTATTGTGCTAGGCATTGGAGGTATAAAAATAGGGTGTGGTCTCCACTGAGCCTAGCTCTTTATTAATAGATATTGAGTTCATTAAAATGAAAATGGGACAAGAATTAGTTTTTGATTATTTGTGTATTTCAGTTGATCTACCTTTCCTACTCATTTAAAATTTTTTACCTGATTTCAGCTTAATCTTTTTAATCAATGTCAAAATATATGAAGTAAAGCTCAGTACTGCTTACCTCCAAGCACTTTACCCAATTTAGTTAACAAATGACTGAAATCCACCATTAATATTCATGCCTTTTATTTGAGGGTCTGAACACAATTAAAATGCAAAAAAATGCACTGTCCAATGCACACCTCAGTACTCTCAGATTCTTTTCTATCAGTAGGTGTCAAAGCTTGGAAATGGAGGGAACATAGGGCTCTTGCCTTGTATAGGGGATGGTAAGTGATATATTGGAGGGGATTAATGGAGAACAGTACACCTGAAAAGGAAGTCTAGTAGCACCAAAAACAGATCACCGATTTCTCAATATTCTTATTCACTTGGATTATTTAAAAAATGTAATTTATTTTGGTTTATTCGAATTCCTGGAAATTAACAATCCTTGAATGGTCTATGTAGCAGTTCTCAATTAACTAGCATATTTGAATGCCCAGAACACCTTTGTTGCCAACTGTTGTGGACTATTGAGCTTTAATGGTAGACAATTAATTCCTGGAGGGAGGAGACCACATGCGTTTTTAATTTCTCCTGTATCCCTTCTCAACACCAACACCTGTCCTCTCAGCAGGGGTGGTGGGGCCTCCGTTAAGGTTGTTGATTGACCTGAAGACGTTATGCCATTCACTTCATTCCACCTGGCACGTTTCCCCTTGGCCTGAATGTTTTCCAGGTTTTCTTTCCTTATTCGGCACTCGAGTTTGCCCTCTTTCCCATTCCAGCTTATTGGCCAGGCCCTTTTGCAGTTTTGGAAGTGATCCCTAGAAGCTGAATATATCTCCAGTTAATGATTCATGGATTGCTGGGTAGTCAGGCCCTGAAACCTGCCTTTACTAACATGGGGAGCCTGGATGTCTAGGGAATGGGGAGGCTTTTAAGTGTGTTCAGGAAGGTGAAGAGGTTACAGTGCCACACACCTTTGCAGAGAAGCAGAACCCCTGGGGAGAACTGCCAGGACTTGATCTTTTAGGGTAGGGCTGTTGAGGAGTGATAGAGGGGTTCAGACAAGGTGTCCTTTCAAGTAGCCCACTCTTCCCCTTTTCCCTCTAACCCATTAAAAGAGCCAGAGTGGTTAGTGCTAAGACTCCAGAGCCATTCTACTTGGATTCAAATTCAAGCTTTGATACTTGCTAACCAGGGTCTTTAGGAGAGTTACATTTCTGTATCTCAGTTTTTTTTTTTCCTCATTTGCAAAATAGGGATAATAATAATGTCTACCTTCTAAGATCATTGGGCAGGGATTAAATGAGTTAATATGGGTTAAGTGCTTAAAATCTGTTGTGTCAATATATGGTAGTCAACACCATTATTATTATCCAGATGAGCAGATCAAAGGTGTCTGTGAGAATCCAGGGCATCTGGAGAACCCCTGACTCCCACGTCCCTCTGAATTGCTTCTCACCAGGAAGAGAATAATGATCTGCTCTATGTAAACCCTCCTTGTCACTAGCTCACTAATTAGGCTTCCAACTAATCATAGCCCAGAGGGTGACAGACAAAATTGGAGTGTGGAAGAAAGGAGTTGTACTAAAAATAATGAGAAATTTGTTAAAATGTATTGTTGCTATGGAGGCAGCAATGTGCATAGAAGCAGCAATGGACATGTGATAGATGACCTCTGTCCCTGAGCAAACCATTTAGCCTGTAAAATGAGGATAATAATATCTGCCTCACAGAGCATTTTGAGGATTAATTAACCCACATGCGTGTATGTGCATGTATGAACATGAGTACACACACACACACACACACATGCACACATCTAGTCAATATTTATTGAGCAGCTAGAATAGTGCCTTGCATATAATCAGCATTTAATGAATGTTAACTGCTTTTCTTATGTTACATTATGAATAGGTATATGGCTTTCTCCCTGAGTCAGTTTGGCCTAATAATCCCTAATAATAAAGCTCAGTGTGCCGCTGGCCAATGTGGCTCAGTTGGGTGGATGTCATCCCATACACCAAAAGATCATCGGCTCTGTTTGATCCTTTGTCAGTGCCTATGTGCTGCATATGGGATGCAGACGATCAATGTTTCTCTCCTTCTCCTTTCCTCTTTCTAAAAATCAATCCTACATAATAAAAGGGTAACATGCAAATTGACCCTAATGGTGGAATGACTGGTTGCTATGACGTTCACTGACCACCAGCGGGCAGACGCTCAATGCAGGGGCTGCTCCCTGGTGGTCAGTGCGCGCCCACAGGGGGAGCTCCGCTCAGCCACGAGCTGGGCTGATGGCTGCTAGTGCAGCGGTGCCTCCCAGGCAGTCAGATATCCCCCGAGGGCTCCCAGACTGAGGGCGCAGGCCGGGCTGAAGGACCCTCCCTCCCCCCCCCCCCGCCCCCGCAGAGTGCACAAATTTTTGTGCACGGGGCCTCTAGTAAGAACATATTAAGAAATAGTTAGAAAAAAGAAGGCTCAGTGTGTTTCTGCTCCTGAAACCATAAGAATTCAAAGAACAAATAAGGCAAAACAATGAAGAATACAGCAGAATTGTGTGGCTAAGGTCTCTAAATATAAGCAGGCATGGATGGTCTCATTTGGAATATTTTTAAACCAGGTAGAAAAGGCCTCTTTGCCAAGGTGGAACCTATTTAAACATTGAGTTTAGGGCAATCCTAAGCACCAGGGAAGAGTATAATAAAATAAATAATCTCTGAAGTTTTGCTTTTCAGAGATGTATTTCCTATGCAGAGTTGAGTTATCTCCAAGGAATACTTTTCCTGGCCTTATTTTACCCTATCCGCCATTCCCTTAGTGTGAAAAACCTCCCCCTTGCCTTTCTTGACACCATTCTCTTCAGGATTTCTTCTGTTTCTGTGATGGCTTCTTTTTAGTCTCCTGTGTGGGCTGCTCGTCCTATGCTTATCTCTCAAATGTTAATGATCCTCAAAGATCGGCTGTCATCCCTCTTCCCTTCTCAACTTACACATCTGTGGCAGAGAGAGCTAACTGCTGACCTCCACATCCCAACCTCTCCTTCGGTCTTTGCAACATATCCTCCATTTTAGATGGACATATGCCCACCTGGGGTTAAGACAGTATTTCCCAGTCTCCCTTGCAGCTATGCAATGAAAAAAAGGTTATTTTTTTTCAAGGCAAAAAGCTCCCCCTTTCTGCCCATCATTTCCCTTTTGACCTGCAATGGGATGCAGTGGTAGATCTCTAGCAGCCCCTTTTGGAGCATGAGGTGACCTTGAGGATGAAGCTATGTTGTAGGGGGTGGGGCAGAAAGACAAGGCAATTTTGTGGTACTGCCAGCCCAGTCATTGATTGCTTACCTCCAGACTTCTTTTATATGAGAGAACAATATTCCTATCTGACTTAAGCTGTTGCTACTTTAGGTTTTCCTGTTATGTGTATGGCACACTTCAAAGAGCATGAAGGCTTGGGCAATGAGGTGACTGAACAAGAGGACGATGCACTGAAGAGTAGAGGTCCTATTTTGTTTCATGGGCATCATGGAAGGTTTTGAGATTCCAGTGCAACTTTTAGAATGTGATGTAGGATGCCCTGTTATTGACCTAGATGGAACTTTCTGACTGGGAGCTTAAAGTTAGATTCAAGTTGGCATGAAGATAAAAGATGTTTCTTGCTCATATAAGTTAGTAGGGTAGAATTCACCTTGATACATACATAGATGATCTTTTATATGAAACATTCTCTAACCTCCATTTTTTCTCTCCTTAATATATTGAGGACCCCTTTCCCTGTCAATAAATATACATGTATATCATTACCTTTAATGGGTACATCATCATAGTCTGCTGTGCTGCAATGCATTTAACCCATCTCCTTTCTTCTTTACCAGAAGACCTTGCCAGCTAGAATCTCAAATGGTGTATTGGACTCCGGTGCCTGCTGTCACTTGTGCATATATTGGTGACTTGTCCCTGAACTTGGCCCCTCTTGGTGGCTTTCAGTGTAATTTGGTGACTTTTCTATAATCCTTGACTAGCCTTTGGTAGGCATTCTTTTGACCCTCATTTAGTCTTTACTGGTCCCAGGCTGATTCATTCCCTCTTGAAGGATCCCATCCTCTTTGTGGTATGAGGTATAAACATCCAGGCATGTTCCCATCTTAAAACCCAACTCAAATACCACCAACTGCTCAAAGTTTCCGCTAAATGGAAGTCATCTCTCCTGCATCCTAACAGTTTAGAAACTTACCTGTGCTTCCTGTGTGTGACCCTGTCATTTCATAGCCTACCTTATTATCCCTACCTAGGCCTTGAGTTTCTTAATAAAAGAACTTATGTTCGACTCATTTCCTACCCCTGGAGATCACAGTATTTCTTCACAACCAGGGCTTAGGGATATTTGTGGAGTGACAGTCATTTCTGTTGATTTTCCTCATAATAATTTACTGTTCTTGGTATCCTTGAATCTCAGTATCATTTTGAGGCTTGTCATTGTAGTAAAATCTCAAGGCTCTAGAGGTAAAATTTGAAAACACACTTACCATACCAGAGAAGTAGGTAGCAGGAAATTAGAGTTTTATAAATGGCATAGACGGACTGTCCTGTATTGTTTTGACCCTTCAAGAAACATGATTAAAGCAGGAGGAGTGGCTTTCCCACTGTCTCAGCAGCTAGAGATTGTCTCAGGCTGCTCTTGGTCTGAACCATCCACCTGTGGAAATCTTTAGCTCTAAAATATTCAATACAAAATGTAATGTCTTAAAATGATCAGGCAGCCAGACTGACCCAGGCCAAATCATTTCAACTGGCTGCCACGTTGGGAATCTGGGGCACCTCATTTGGATGAGGTTCCTTTCGTTGCCATGTGGGGATTCAAAGAGTTAGAGGAGAAGTAGATTGCTTCTTTGCCGGGTGGGGATGTCTAGAAAGCTTAACAAGCCCAGCTCTGGGATTTGCAGTCTACTGATGGGAAGCCTGGTGTGACAGGCAGTTCATGTTTAAGGACAATGAGCTGTCTTGCTGCGTGATCGCGGCAAGATGGTCTTTTATGGTTTCATTGATGAGTCATCCTCTCTGAGCAATCAATTTTACCTTGCTATCCTTGCTCTGCTTTCCCTATGAATAGTTTATTTATAATCTTCAAATCCTCTATTCCTGCTTGGGTTCCCATTTTGAACTTTGTCTGGGCACGGCTGGGAAACTTCAGGCTGTTCAGGTTTGGGGTATGTATTTCAAAGTCAAATTGTCTAGACATCTGTTTCAGGAGTCGGTGCAGCTCTGCTTGGGAGATGAATTTCTTTATGGCTGGCCTGGCATCGATAATTTGAGTGAAAAGTTTTTGCGTTGTAGTTTTATATGCTAATAGTCTGGAAGTGCTCTGCATTTCTAATCCCGCAGGCCCGGGAGATGAAAGCCTCTGACAGAGTCGATGACAGGAAAACATCACCAGCTCCAATACCTGATTACTCATTGAAGTTTTCGGTGAATCTGCCAGTGAGCCATCTGCTCCACCTAGACATGTCCCCCACTGAATGTTAGGGTGGAAGGATGCCAGTCATGCTGAAGAGCATAGCAACAACAGTCACAATAATGATAAAGGTGATGGCCACCAGTTATCAAGCAGCAGGTGTCGGCCAGGCACTGGGCTCGGTGCTCTGTGTACATCAGTGGTTCCTGTCCCTCAGAGAACCAGCTGGGGAGTCAAAACAAAAATATGCCGGGGTCCCAGCCCGCAGCAATTAAATGAGATTTCTTTCCCAGTCTTATTCCCAGAGCTCCCTTTATAAATGCCTTTTAAAAAATTAACATGAATTTTCCATAATTATTAAAGCAATGTATAACCCCTGTAGTATATTTGGATAATAAAATAAAATTAAAATCATATATGATTCCACCACCCGGAAATCCTCTGTTAACATATTTAAACAACTTCATTGAGGTATAATTGAGAGGCAATAAACTGCATGTTTGAAGCATACAAATGGAAGCTTTGACACTCTTTTAACACTTGAAAAAACATTTCCTTCTGATCCCTCTCTCCTTCCCTCACTTTCCTCTCCTCACCAAACTCACATTGGGGTCACAGTACATTCTGGTCTGACAGGATTGAGAGTGAAGTTATATTGGGGGCAGGGGCTGGGTTGGGGACAACTGCTGGATGCACCTGTTCCCCTGTTCATATGGCTCAGCGGTCGGCAAACTGCAGCTCACGAGCCACATGTGGCTCTTTGGCCCCTTGAGTGTGGCTCTTCCACAAAATTCCACGTGCGGGAGCGCACGTACAGTGCGATGGAAACTTCATGGCCCATACGCAGAAGTCGATTTTCAGCTCTCAAAAGAAATTTCAATCATTGTACTGTTGATATTTGGCTCTGTTGACTAATGAGTTTGCCGACCACTGATATGGCTGACTCAGTGGTCATGGAAGTTAAAGAAGGTTTCCCACAGGTCCGTGTTATTGAAGGATGGGAGGCAGCCGTGAGCAGCAGGCAGCTCCCAACATTGGCATCTGCATTTGGGGGAGGGGGTGTAAGACCATCCTGGGATTGAAGATGGAGCCCCAAGTGGTGGATGTGACCTCTTCCAGCACTTCCATTTCTTTATCTCTGTGCCAGGATAATACATTTGACTGCTAATTAGTGTTCTCTCTTGACGCTTGTTCTTCCTTTTCAGCAGGTCGCTAGGCCCTTAGTGAGCCTTGGAATAGGGGATTCAGAAATGTTTGGCTGTGTGAAAAAGAGAAGCTGCTGGAAATCAACACTTTTCTTTTTTTGAAGGAGCTAAACTAAAAAAACAAGCACGTACCTGGTGTTCTCAACAGGAAAGGGAGAGAGGAGGAAGAGGTTTCCAGAAACGGGGATGTTTCACCTTCATCACAATATCACACTTGGCTTCACAGCAGCACCCTGGGAAGTTGGAGTAGTTCAGGGGGGACGGCCATGTAACAAGCCTGGAGGGGGAGGTGGGGGGCGGGGGGAGGGCACCTCTAGGCAGCAGGAGTCCCAGCCTCAGCCAGACTCTTGGGCCCCCTACTGGCATGGAAGCAGAAGACCACTGCATCTCATAGGACCACATGGGCTGGGCTAATTTTCCTTGTACCACATCTGACTGAATTTCCCTCTGGCCTGGCCAGGTGGAGATTTGGAGTTGGACTTACATGGATTATAACAAATTAAAGACATGTATATTTCTCACAAGCCCAAGTGTTCATATCCACTGAGATTTCATCCTCTCTACATCTCAGAATTGATGTTAACATGTCTCCTTGTTATGTGGAGGAGGTATAGTCAGAATGAAGGTGAACGTGGAAATTCGAAGGGCAGGGAGAGATCCACCGTCTACATCGTGTCTTCAATGAGGGTGTGCTGAATAAGTAAACCAAATACACATTGTTATTTTTGCTTGGCAGGTTCAGGAAGGGAGACCAGGAGATATGCTGGCTGCCTTACTCACACGAGGTGACATCACTCTATTTCTGTGGCTGCTCGAGTCCTGTTCGAGTTGTTTCTCTCAACTAACACACCTGACAAAGGCCAGCACAGAGGACAATACCGGAGGCCAGGGAATGTCCTCTGAGGTCCCCACAATAACAGGCCGCCTCAATGTTGCAGAGTCAGAGCCCAGAAAGGCAGACACATTCAATTACATTGCTCTAGGCTCACTGACTTGTCACTAGGCCAATTGCCCAATTTCCTGTAGGCTGCTCCAGATTCTTTCTAGACACATGACCTAGGAGCTATGCCTGCCTGGTAAATATCCCTATGTGGCAGAAAAGCTCACATCCTGTCCCTCGCCCCTCACAGTGACGCGGCTTGTCTGGGACTCAGCGCCCTGCGACTGGCACAGAGCAGCCTTCTGTTTCCCACTGACCCCTCCCATTCTCCAAACTGCGGGTGCATACAGCCTGCATCCCAGCCATTTTCCCCATTAGCGCTACCTGTGCGTGAATGCTTCACTGCATTCCAAATGTCAAACTCTAATGGAATAATAGGCTTTAACCCAGAGCAGACAGCGAGGCTGATCAAGTGTTAAAGAAGGATTATTAATGAAAATGAGAAAAAGGGTATATTTAAGAGGGAGTGTCAAATGAAGGGAACAGAGGGCTGGGATAATGGTCCCCTGCTGCTCAGGAAGCAGCTGCAGAGGCACGGCGCCTGCTCTCACGACAGACAAGGGGATGCTCTGTCTCAGGGAGTAATGGAGATTGCACCTTTCATCACAGGAGGGCAGCACATTTCCTGAACATTAGCTCCTCGCTTCTCACCGAATCCCTGCGACAGATGTCACAGAGGGTGGGGAGAGATTCTGGCAGGAGGCTGCGTTCTGGAACTACTAAGAGTGTGAGTTGGAAGGCAGAGTGGAAAGTCGTAGGGATGCAAGTTGCTTTGGGACCAGAACAGGCCCAGACAGACTGAGGACAATGAGTGCAGAGTTGAGCAGAAAAAGCCCCATTCATGCTGAAAGCAAGGACAAGTGAGTTGTGTTCATCTGCCACAACCTTCCAGGGACACTTCTTAACCTTTCTGGTTCTGTTATGATAGGGACAGCAGTATCTGTTCTCCCCCCCCCCCCCCCCCCCCACCACTCAGGTGGTGGTTGTGACAGTGCCCTCAGACTGCAAAGCAGATTTTATCTAATAAACATTTATGTAACAACTTATTCAGTACTTTTACATCCACAATGCGGGAGATACTGTTACATGCAAACGACATAAGACATGGCTTTTGAATCTAAATCCCCCAAGTGTAATTTAAATGAGGAGCTATGGAAAGCTGCCCGTGGAAATAGGTGGCATGAAAGCTAACACTAAAGCCTGGGAAGATCGGGTAGAGGTAGCATTCCAGGTTCAGGGAATAGAATGAGCAATACATGGAATGGAAAAGGCCTGGTGGTGCTCAAGGAGTGAAAAGTATCAGTTATCTGGAGTGAAGGGAATATATACAGGGGACGTAGCAGATGAAGCTAGAATACGAAGAAGAACCATGAGGGTCATGAAAGCCAGGCTGAGACGTGGGAAGTGTATTTTTAGCTAATGGGACATTTGTCAAAGTAGTCTTTCAAGTATAACAGTGTGGATTAGAGCAAAGAAAGGTGGGAAACCCCTGTTCCTAGGATAGCCCAGAGATGATACACTGGGCTGGACTAGGATAATGACAAGGGAAAGAAAAGAAAAGAAAAGAAAAGAAAAGAAAAGAAAAGAAAAAAGACAAGAAATGGGAAGAAGAAAAATCGTAAGGTACCTACCCTATATAATAAAAGCCTAATATGCAAATCGACCGAATGGCAGAACAGCTGGTCGGTGGTGGTGGTGGGGGGGGTGGGGCACCAGGCCAGCCAAGGTGGGTGCCAGCGGGCAGAGGGAGGGGACTGCAATTGGAGGGGGGAGGCGGTAGCAGAGGGGCAATGGGAGGGGAGTCGGAGCTGCCCCCTGGTGGTCAGTGTGCTCCCACAGGGGGAGTGCCACTCAACCACAAGCCAGGCTGACGGCTGGTGAGTGTAGCGGCTGTGGTGGGAGCCTCTCCTGCGGCAGCCCAAGCCATCAGTTGGACATCCCTGAGGGCTCCTAGACTGTGAGAGGGTGAGGCTGGGCTGAGGGACCCCCCTGCCCAAGTGCACGAATTTTCGTGTACCAGGCCTCTAGTTGGATATAAGTATCCAGGGAGAGAAGAAGGTTAAGAATAGGAAGGAGAATGGCTAGAAATGAACCTGAAGATAAGGTAGAGTGGGACTCAGAAGGGCCTTTCGGGCCATCCTATGGGTTAGACATCATTTGATAGGTACATGGAACCCATGAAATTTCAAGTGAGATGATGATGGGATCCAACTTGTGTTTTAGGAGGATCCCTGTCTAGACTGGAGTTGAGAAAAACTGGTGGCAGAGAGAACTGTTATAAAACTTTATTATCTATTGTCCAGATGCAAATATGATAGGATGGGATCATGGGAATTATTTTTGAGTTAGAACGTAGAGAAGAAGAGAGAAGAGTTGAAAATGACTCAGTTTTCTGCCTGTGGAAACAGGTAGTTGGTGACATCTATTACTGGAAACTAGGAACATAGGCAAGGAATGGCTTTGTGGAGAATGGTGATTAGTTCAGCTTTGGACATGCTCCGTGTGACTTTAGGGCATTCCGGTGAAAGTGTTCAGGAGGTAGCTCAAAATACAAACCAAGAGCTCACTGGAGACACAGGGGATGAAGATAGAAACATGAGTGAGCAGCACAGACATATAAATAGAAGCCGATTTATAGGATAAGAATAGGACCTAGGATGGGCTCCTGGGTAACTTTAACCTTTATGAGGCATTTTATAGTCTGTATAGGGGTTTAATCGCCATTATATCTTTTCATCATTAGAACCCTGTGGGTAGAGGTGAAGGTTTCATTATGGGCTGGGAATGTTGGCAAGACGAATGTATGAAGATGAGAAGAGCCAGTGGCCTGATATCATAGTGATATCCTCACCTATTGTTGGAGGAAATTTGTCCATTTTTCTTTATCATCTCTTTATTGCTTATGAGTCTTTGGAGGAAACATTTTCCTCTCTACTTTTTTAGCTGAACTCGTTCTGAACAGATTACCAGGAGAGAAATTTCTCATAGAAGACAAAGGGCCATGAAGTAGATAGGATATATATCAGTCAGAAATGCTTTTAGCTGCAGGTTACTAATGGAGGGTAAACAAATAGGGTTTTCTTTTTCTTCTATAATGAGAAGTCTGGAGATAGGGAACTAATGGTGTTGGTTCAGTAGTTCAATGATGTTTGGTTGACTGTTTCTAACTCTCTTGGGCTTTACCTGGTGGTTGTTAGACAACTTCCATGCTCCAAGCAGCATGTCTACCTTTTGCGCAGTAAAAAGGGATGCTCTCATCTACAATGATTTTTTTTTTAAATTAAGAAAGCAGAAACACCACTGAAAACTTCCTCTTCTTATTGGCCAGAACTATGTCATGTGTTCACTCCTTGTTATCTGAGCATTAGGAAAGTGAGTATTTAGATTTCCCACTCTCCATAGTGAAGTCCAGGCAAGGAAGAAAGAACGAGGAATAGATATTTAGTTGGCCAACCAGCAGGGTCTACTCATATCCATATCCTCTAATTATACTGCCTGGTCTCAGTCACAATAGTTATTGTTGTTAGAAACTACAGCCATAAAAATATTAGAGCAATGGAAGTAATCCCTGGTCATTGCACAGCATTGTGTTACATTTAAAAGGTTTTTCCACATTTACAAAAGTTTACATTATTTTCTTACTGCAATTCCAGGATGCTAGTGTTCTTTGCTAGGTGAGGAAATCAAGTCCGGAAGTGGCTCAGTGAGTTGCCTAGAGCCATCAAGTTGGTTGGCAACAGACCTGGAATGATCTGACTCTGGTAACCTGCCCATATGACAAAGGCATGAATGAGTCATGATGACTACCTCAAGTCTCCTGCCCCTCCAAATGTTCAAGTGTGAAAATGGTTATTTCTCCCAGTTCTGAGGCCTTTGCATCTTTACAGATGAGCTAACATTTGTGATCTGAGTGTTAAGCTGTGTTTCAGGGCTTCCCACCCTGTCCTTGATCACAGCTGAGTAGCCATATGCTGTTGGGAAACACTGCACCACTGCTAAGGGCCTTTTCCTCACTTCTTCCTCCTCCCTCCCATACAGCTGGATAGATGCTGTAACTGAGAGACAAAAACCTGATTGATTATACACATGTAATAGGGCATCCAGGAAACTTGATAAATAGGACACTTTCAGTTGTGGATATATAACAACGAGAGCACATATGTAACTATAGTCCAATTGCTGGCCCCTTGGGTGTCCTGAGACTCTCCAGGTGGCCAGACTCAGTCTGTTAATTAAATTTGTCTCCACACCCCAGACCATGAGTAGGGGAACACTCAGTGTCCCTTCTCCTATCTCTGGGAATTCCTTTGAGAGTGACATATATTTTTCCATTGACCTCATTCTATTTTTTTTTTCTTCTGTTGCTTAATTATTTCAGTTTATGATTCACTACATCAAACTGGATATGTATGTATAACAGTATGTAATCCTGTTATGAATCTTATCACTTTGTGCTGGTTACTGCTCTAATTCTTTCATTTTCTCAAAATATTGCCTACGCATGGCTATGTATGTTTCAGGCTTTATTTAAGCTTGGTCATTTTTAATTAGAAGCTTCAGTCATTTCTAATTAGCATATTCTAATTATAATGTACCTTAAAACCAATGCTTTGGTGCCCTGCAGGGAGTGACCGGGGCTGGGACTGGGGTGACGCCAGTGCTACATGACTCTGAGAGTGAGCGACTCCTGAAACTTTGCACCCAGGTGCCTCTCTGACATCACCCTAGTCTGGCCTGGAGAAGCATACAACTTAAGGGAGGGTGGGGGGGCGGTAAGAGATTAAGCAAAGGACTTGTATTCATGCATATTAGCATAACCAATGGACATGGACACTGGGGTGGTAGGGGCTTGTCCTGGGGGTGGGAGTGGCCAGGGAGGGGTTGATGGGGGGAAAAAGGAGACATATTTTAAACAATACAAAAAAGAACTAAAACTGAATAATAAACATTCCTGTTCTTTAAAATTTCAAGCCATTCTCATCCGGGAGTGATTATTGACCATCTCCTGTGCAGAGGCTGGGCCATGTCTCTCTTAGCTCATTTCTTTCTTTTTTCAATTACCATTTACATTCAATATTATTTTGTACTAGAAGCCCGACGCACGAAGATTTGTGCCAGAATGGGCTTTCCTTTCCCTGGCTGCCGGCACCACCTTTGGTTTGGCTGGAGCCGCCTTTCCGCTCCAGCCCGGAGCCACCTTTCAGCCTTCCCACGCTGCCCAGAGGCCCATCCCCCCCACCACTAGGTGCCTGTGTATGCAAATAAACCCGCCATCTTTGTTGGGTTAATTTGCATACTAACTCCTGATTGGCTAGTGGGTATCACAAAGGCACGGTCAATTAGCATGTTACTCTTTTATTAGGTAGATTAGTTTCAAGTGTTCAGTGTAGTGGTTAGGTGCATTTCTTATTATCCTTCAGGATGCTGTCCCTTCCCGTAATCCTCTCCTCTCATTTCCTTATAGCTCATCTAGGCCATGCCCCCGGGGATTTCACCATTCATTTGTGAGAGGCCATCAAGGTTTTTGGCTAAACAAAAACCTTGTCCTATCCAAGAAGAGCTCTGGTGCCTCCCAAAACTGCAGATTGTTCATCTATAGAGAAATGGCAGGTCAAAGTATCTAGGCCATACTTTGAAGGGGTCCTTTTCGCTGAGTAGTGTGGTGAGGTGGACAGAGTCTTAAGCTGGCTAGCCTGCGGTTGTGGAGGTGGGAACATGCCTGCCACTTATATGTTATGTGAATTTGGGCCAGTCTCTTAACTGTCTTGAGTCTCAGTTTGAGATTATATGAGCTATTATCTATGAAGTTGTTTTTAAAACTATACGGTGATGGGAAATGCTATTATCTCAACAACAACGAAAAACAAAGACAGGCTCAGGAACATTTGTTGAAGCAAATTTCTTATTGTGTAGGCACAGTGTGTGTGGTGTGACCTGCTCCGAAGTGAGGGTCCCTGAGCCGTGGCGGGAGGAAAGCCTTCCTTCAGAGGGAAGGAGGCCATGTTTCCTGCTGAAGGACTCACCGCAGAAGTGGTCCCTCCCAGAGCTCCTCTCTCAGGAGGGTCAATCAGGAAGGGGCTGAAGTGGCAAGTCCAATTAAAGACTAATTTCCCAAAGTGCTAGAAGAACTTCAACTAGACTCCTAATGATCACTTAAGTCTTATGAGACCATTTGGTGCACATGTGAGGCAGTGAAGCAGCCTGAGGAAAACACACGGAAACCTCTTCTGTCTTGGGGCTCACCATTCAAGGGCACTTGGAAAGTATCCCTCGGTTGGGAGTCTGTTAAGACTGTGGCTGCAGAAATAATGCTCACCCTCTGTTTGTGTCCCGTGTATGGATGTCATGCTCAGTGTCAGCGAGAGAACAGGGTGGAAGTCTATGCAGTATTCAGTACAAGGTTAGTCCTGGAAAAATGGCTGATACTTAGTTCTGTTATGTTCCTTTTATTTATATTGATATACTTTAAAACAAAGGCTTTGCCTTCTGTGTCATTTCTTCTTTATCGGCTGATTGAAAACATGGAAAATTCTAGTTAAAAAATTTCTCTCTCTAGTACTTCCAATAGAAGATCTATATTACAGGAAATTAATTCGAATGCATGAAGCAAATCCATTTGTTGGGAGTTACGGTGGGAACATGGCTTCTTAAGCAATAAGGTTATTGTTCAGAGCTGTACATTCTAGCGACAGCCATCCCCCTCTTCCTCTGAGGGGTGCAGGGAGTCTCCGTGAGCAATGGCTCGCTGAAACGAGGAAGAGACTTTTCCATTGTCCTACTTTTATTTCAGAAGCTTCTAATTAGAAATGACAAGGAATGAGGAAAAAGTCACACATCTCATTTAATTCATAACAAATGGGAAACAAGTGAAATGAACAAACATCCCACGTAAAGAAAGTGAGACAAAATATTTACCTTTTTGTTGTTTTAATTTTATGTTTCCTAGCAGTAATACTTAAATATTAGCTTATGTATTTTGTATTTTTAATGCAAAATAAGTCTTTTTCTCGGTTGTTTGGGAAAACCTATTGGCCTATTTGCAAAGAAGAGTACTGTTATTTGCTCTAAATATTCCCAAGTCCAGAGGCAGTAAGATTGCACATTTTTTATTTGAGCTTCAGGACTTAATAAGTGCGGCAAAATTCTTTTATCACCCATGGGGAATTGAAGTGTAAATTTTTTTTATATCAGAGTAGCAAAAAAGTCAAATGGATTTTTCATGGTCAGCCCTGCTTTATAATTAGGATGCTATACTTCAGTTACATTACATTTTCAATAAGTGGGACTAAATTTTAAAGAATTGGTACAATCTATCAGAAGGTGCTTGAAGCTGTGGTTCAGTAAAAGGCTTGCACATGGAGAAAGTGCAAATGCTGCTAGAACCGAGGCCTGGTGACTTGAGAATATTATGTCATGTTTTACTGTACATGTTGATGTCGGTGTGTTACAATTCACTGGGAGTAGCTCAGCACAGATGGGATGACCTTAAGAATGTGTGTGAGTTAGTTTAAGTCACATTTTAGGTCCAGCCAGTGACCTGATCCGGAGCCCAGTTCCAGGAGCATCCAGTTAGCAGTCATCAGAAAGGCCAGGCTCCAGATGAGGCTACTGGGGACTTCTGTTACAGTTACTTTTGATCAACCCCAGAGACTTTTCTGATTGACATAATAAACATTACGAATGAGGTTTAAGTGAAATTCGTGACTTAGCATAGTAGTTGTCTGGAAAGGGCTCACATTGGTGAAATCAGTGTTATTCAAGAAGGATAGGTCTGGGGATGTAAAGTACAGCATAGAAAATATAGTCAATAAGATCGTAATCACTAAGTATGGTGCCAATTGGGTACTTGAAATATTAGGGGAATTACTTTGTAAATTGTATGAATTTATAACCAGTATGCTGTACACCTGAAATGAATATAAAATAATACTTAAAAAATTTGGAACAGCAGTATGTATAAAGAAGATATAAAAATCTAGCAAGCCCCCTAGTCTGTACCTTTAGAGATGTCTCATTACCTGGTACTTTTGGAACAGGAATCAATATTCTTTTCCTATAATAATATTTAGTATTATGACCAGATAGTAATATTTTTTTTATCAGTCATATGGTCTCTGTTCCAATGACTCAACTCTGCCTTTGCCCCATGAAAGCAGCCATAGACTCTTGGTAAAATAATGGACATGGCTGTTTTCCAGTTGAATTTATTTTATTTTCCAGTTGAATTTTATTTACAAAACTGTGCAAGGCCAGATTTGGCCTAGGGACAGAAGTTTGCTGATCTGAGCCCTAGATGACTGTTTCATTGGCCCCAGGTGAATCTTTCAGGCTAAATTTGACCGCCCACAATGATGGAATCCTGGATGGAAGAGCCAATTGTATCCATGGTTTTGTGGCTACTTGCTAATAAATGTCAGTGTGTGTAGTCAAATTGAGTTACAGATTGCTCCCATAAATGCTTATAGTAGGGAATTAGATGACCTTCAGACATCTAAAAAATGTTGGTGGCTGCATTCACCTACCCACTTAATGGCTGTAGAGACTGAATTGGCCTAGGCCAGTGGTCGGCAAACGCATTAGTCAACAGAGTCAAATATCAACAGTACAACGATTGAAATTTCTTTTGAGAGCTGAAAACCGACTTCTGCGCACGGGCAACAAAGTTTCAATCGCACTGTACGTGTGCGCCCGCATGTGGTATTTTGTGGAAGAGCCACACTCAGGGGGCCAAAGAGCTTCATATGGCTCGTGAGCCGCATTTTTCCGACCACTGGCCTAGGCCATGTCCTCTGACTCCTGGGGAAAAATAGGATGCTCCTCTTAGTCGGGGCCCCACTACTGTGGATTTGTGATCATCTTGGCACATGGTGGGTGCTCAGTGCAGATTTGTTGGGTTAATGAATGGATTGTTTTTTGCTTGGCTATTTAGTTTGAGATGGGCTATTTCTTGGGGCACTGATATGCTTAGCATTTAACTACCAGTGTGAGCTTTGAAATTAGGTAGACATATGGATTAAATATTGTGCAAATTTACAGTGTCAACTGTAGAGATGTTAAGTCATAAATCTGGCACTGATGTCTGGTTAAAGTCTACTTCACATCAGGTTGCATGAAGTAGAAAAACGAAACACAAGATTATGAGCGTTGTACACAAATGATTTTTAGGCCCCACATTTCTTAATTTAGTCAGTGTGACTTAGAGGTGAAATTTTAATTTTTGTGGTGAGCTAGTCCTCATTGTAGATAATCCACTAAAGATAATTGAGATAATCAATTACTGACTGGAACTGGTTGAAGTGAGGGTGACTCTCTCTTTATTTCTTATTCAGCTCCCTGTCTTTCTTTATAGCACATCCCTTTGCAATGAGAGTTTTCTTGTTTTAATATCTGTCTTGTGATTTGCAAATTAAGCAAATATGTTTAAAACAACTCTTATGTGCATAGCATTGTGCTAGTTGCCCTGAAGGCACAGAGATGAAAAAGGCATAATCCCCATCTTAAGGTCAGAGGGAGGAAATCTTTTTTCCTGTGGGGAAAGTGATGGACATTTAAGGACAGGTAGGATTTTGATGGGTGGTAAGGTCTAGTAGCGAGACCTTGGTGGATTAACATTAAAGGTGGGGAAGTTCTACGTGTGTTTGCATAAAGGTAAATAGTCTAAGGCAGTGGTGGGCAAACTGCGCGGCTCGCGAGCCACATGCGGCTCTTTGTCCCCTTGAGTGTGGCTCTTCCACAAAATATCACGGCCTGGGCAAGTCTATTTTGAAGAAGTGGCATTAGAAGAAGTTTAAGTTTAAAAAATTTGGCTCTCAAAAGAAATTTCTATTGTTGTACTGTTGATATTTGGCTCTGTTGACTAATGAGTTTGCCGACCACTGATCTAAGGTCAGGTCTGGGGGGTCATTTTCTAGGGGCACCTGGGGGTTATAAAGGATAATGACAAAGAAGCTTAGGGGTGTGGGTCACCACTACAACTGGATGAGCTCTTTTGGGGGCAGAGAAGAATATCATTGCCCTAAATAAAATGCTTGACAGGGGATGCACTTGAGTTTTGACACCATCGGTTCTGTTCTGAGAGGACAAAAGCCGGGGTTATGCATGATGTTGGATGGTTACCTGGAATGAGGAGAAAGCTCTACCACAAAAAGTGGTCCCATGTATAGAACTGAGGGGCTAGTGTGAGAAAGCCTTGGAGAGAATGAGCTGGGCTGCTGGTAGATTGCTGAAAGTTGGCCTCTGTTCCCCTGCCTCCTTCCTGTCTCTTTCCAGAGAGGCTGATAGCCAGGCCTCTGCTCCCCAGCCTCCCTCCTGTCCCTTACCAGTGAGGCTGATAGCCAGTTTCCTTAACAGTGTTTCTTACTTGCATGAGAATCATCTAGGGTTCTTTTAAAAATGCATGTTTTTCAGGTCCACTGTAAATCTACTTAGGCAGGTGTGAGTGTGGGATGCAGGAATGTTCATTTAATGAGTTTGCCAGTTGATTCTATGGGCCCTAAAATATTAAAACCGCTGCTAGGTAGAAGATATAAGGTGAAGAGTTTGTTGATATTTCTGGTCAGTTTCACTAAATTCACTGATGATGCTCTGGCAGTATTCTGAGAGCCGAGAATATAAGAAGAGCAAGACTTAGCTCAGTTTTCAAGGAGCTTGTGGTTTCATGAAGAAAGTAGATGTGTACATATGTAATTGAAATAAGGTACTCAAGGAAATAGAAGGGTAGGAAAAACTGTAGAAGAAGATAATTTAAATCTGAGTGGGAGAGTCAGGAAGGTTTCCAGAAGTGATTAATTTTGAACTGGGTGGGTTTTGAAGGATGAATAGGAGTTTGTCAAGAGGATGAGGGAGAAGGACACAGAAACGAAAACTGCATGGTCCATCCAGAGAACTGATGGAACAGAAAGCACAAAAGGCAGAATGGAGTTGTTAACTGAATGGCTTTGTTAAATAGGAGGAAATTATTCTATGCTTGGAGAAAAAGCATAGAGATAATGCTGAACATGATACACTAATAGACATTAATGGCCACTAATACACTGTAATCACACATGTTATAGACACTCATTCAAATGTTTCCATTTGTAGTCTGTATGTATAACTTATGTTTGGGGAGATGAAGGAAGTTTTACAAGTGTCTTCTTACAGAATCACCATTCTTCCTTTACTTGCTTACTCCTCACCTTATCTCTTATCAAAGATGAATATAAACTGACCATGAACCTAACCTAAACAGGGATCACATGGTTTGGTTAGTTCTCATAACCTAGTCACAGTCAACTTTGGTCTCTTTGCTGCTTTTGGTGTCCAAATTCACCACGCAGATAAGTTTTCTTCTTCCTGTTTTATTATGGCCACAAAGATCTGGGATCACAAAGATCTGAAAACAGAGACTCGTATAACAGCAGTCGATGAGTTGAGAAGGGCAGTGGTGGGTGAATTAAGGTCTGCTGATATGCTGAGGAGTTGGAATTTTAATCTGTAGGTGAGAGGGAGCCAGGGAAGGGTCCTGCTTGCAAGGTGGTGGAGGGTCGGGTGCAACATTAGCTACGGAGTCAGACTGCTTGGCTTTGAGTCTTGACTTTGTCATTTACCTTTGCGTGACCTTAGGGGGTCATTTCACCTTTCTGTGCCTTGGTAAAATAGTGATAATAACTCCTCCTTTGGATTTGCTGTGAAGATTAAATAAGATCAGACATGAAATGAGCTAGAATCCAGCCTCGGTCATGAGCATTCAGTAAACATTATGGTCAGCATACTTTATATATACATGCACATTATTCAATGGTGCATATAGCCACATATGTACACAACTTAATCCTTGCAATGATATTGAGGCAGGGCCATGCTGCATAACCCCCAGGGGCTCAGAGTCAGTAAATGATCTGAGCAAGGGACAAAGCCAGGCCTAACACTAAGGCCATTTGGCTCCTGGTCCCTTGCTTTTTCTGATTCCACTGCTGCTTCAGCAACCACACAGTGCTCTCCTCAAAGCCAGCTCCAAGCATGCTCCAATGATGGCACGCTCTGGCCTTCTTTTGGATGAACACATTAATGGCCCCTAGTAATTATAGCAAAGCAAAGACATCTTTTCAGCACATGTAGATGGGTACCTGTTATTTGCAAGAGAGAGGAGAGAGTATATACAGGGTGGGGCAAAAGTAGGTTTACAGTTGTGAGTCCATGAAGCACACTATTTTCCATCGAACAACTGTAGACCTACTTTTGCCCTGCCCTCGATCTAGCAAATATTCCATGGCTCCTGTTAAAATTACCTGAGGTTTTGGAAGATTTTATTCACGTTTCAAAACTCCTTTTTCCTGAGGTGCTATTCTGGATGGTCAAGAGCTGGAGGTTTCAAAAAGAAAGAATGTTACATTTCAAGGTCTGCTGCTTAATGATGTTCAGAGGAAGCTATTGTAGGTGATTGGAGTGTGAAGCCACAGGCAGGGTGCATTTTAATTTCCATTTAGAGTGGGGAGCAAGCCCATGGGGAGGCCGCCTGACCTCATTTAGCTGGCAAAAGGTAGGGATGTGCATGGCTAATAATGAAAGTATCTCACATTTGTAAAGGGTTTTAGGCTTTGAAAAATTCTTTGACACACTTTATTACATTTTGATCCTCCCAATAGTTTCACGAGGAGGTCGGAAGTATTATTCCCTTTCGGGGTCTATGGAAATGAGACTCAGAAAAAAATGCAGCCACGTGTCCAATGTCACTTATAAGCCTACAATCACAGCTCTCCTGGTGCTGTTTCTGTAACAGTGCAGCTACCCTGAGGTATGGTGGAACCTTCCTTTTAAAGTTAAAATGAAATCATGTTTATACTAGCCATCACTTCTGACTGCACTGCATTCATGATCCAATCAGGCAAAGTATTTAATCTCTTTGGAGTTTAAAGTTCTTTCCCCAAGGACCTCAAAGGAGGCTACGTTTCCTCCATGTCTTAAAATTGTGTGATTCTCTTAGTTGCTTATTTTCTGGAGCATTTTGTTACATGGTTCCTTATTCAACTTCTGGGGAAGGACAAGGGCATTTTAATTGGCTTCCCAGAGGTGACTCGGCTATTTTGGATTTTGTAAGCATGTCTAAACCCCCGTAAGACTGTTTTCCTCTAGTCTAAGGATTGGGGAGGGGAGAGGGATGAACTCAGTGAATGAGGTTCATCTTTTTCTTTACCACTGTGAATAAGCTAAAGTATAACTGTGTTACTGTGCAAGTGAAAATGCTTTCAAATTATTTGGCAGAGATGCCTGTAGGTATAAAGAAGGGACGGAATAATGGAAAGATGGAAGAAAGAAAAAAAATAGATTGTTCTAGTAGAAGTTATAAAATGCACAATTTGTGTATTAGAAAAGAAAAAGGCCTCCACAAGGTGCAGAGGCAGAAAGCATTAGGATTGCAAGGCCTCTAAGACCCGTGGTTCTAGCCTCTCATTTTATAGGCCTGGGTGGTATGCTTAGAGAGGTTAAATAACTTAAAGTGACATGGCAGGCAATGGCAGTTCCAGAAGTGGGGGAAATCAATAGCCAAGTTTTGAATGTCTGTTATGTCAAGGGCTATAACATGTTATCTCCCAGTGTTACTGGTTAAGTTGTAATTGCACCTCCCCCAAGGCATATGTTGAAGTCCTATCCCCTAGTACCTCAGAATATGAGCTTATTTGGAGATAGGGTCCTTATGGAGGCAATTAAGTTAAGGGTGAGTCCTAATCCACCAGGATTGGTGTCCTTATGAAAAGGGAAATTTAGACACAGACATGCATACAGAGAGAGCACTGTGTGAACATGAAGATGGCTCTCTACAAGCCGAGGAGAGAGGCCTGGACACATACTTCCCTCCCAGCGCTCTGAAAGAACCTGGCCTGCCAGCACCTTCATCTCAGACTTCTAGCTTTGTGGTCCTTGGTTATGGCAGCCCTAACAAACAATGATGCTCAACAGTCCTATTAGGCAGGTATTGTAGGTGAGGAGACTGAACAGTTAAGTGGGAGAGGAGAGATTACAAACCAGGTGTGCCCGTTCCAAGGCCACACCTCTTCTGCTGTGCGACGTGCCTCTGCTGGAGGAAGAGCGTTGCGGGCAAACGGGCCTCCCCTCTGTCTCCTTTGCTCCATAGCATCTGGCATGAGACGGCGGACCCTTGGAGCCCTCAAAGCATGTAGTGACCACCCATCTTTCTTCACAACTGAATCATGCAGTTCTTCTTTCTTCCTTTTTAGAGAGAAGGATTTTCCCCCCTAAGTGTTTTCAACTGTGAGAATAGGTAGGCCCCAGATACAGAAAGATAAGCCCTTGGCTTAGAGGTTGAAGAATTTAAACACTTCAGTGTATGAAGTGGTTTCTTTCTCTTTGAACCCAAGTACCTACAGCGGCAACTGGAAATAGTATAGTCAGTCAAGTGTCAGGTCACGGCTGTGGAGAATTTAAGACAGCATTTCTTTTCAACACCAGGAAGCCCACGGTGAATGGGGCTGAAATGGGAGGTTAGCAGGTCCACTGCGGTGGTGCTAAGCATGTTAAAGCAGGTTTGGTGGAGAAGCTGTGTGTCTGGACCTACGCACTTCCACTTCTTTAAACAGAGTTCCAAAAATAGTTTCAATGGTGGTGCGTAAGCTCTGGTAGTCCGTTTTCCAAGTCAGGGGAACTATTCTGTAGAAAAACTATGTTTTGGGAAATCATGTTTTGTTGGGAAAAACATATTTAAGTACTCAAAAATATTTTAATTTGTGTTTAAAAACCTCTGAACTTCAGCTTCCTTACCGAAATGGTAAACTGTGTGGTGAAATCTGCTCTTCGGGGTTGTTGGGAGGATGAAATGAGCGTGTGCGAGGAGTTTTGGGAGAGCAGAAGGCCCTGCGCTAAAGTCAATAGACGTGCTTAACCAGACTCTCCGTTTACCCTGATCATCAATACAACAGCCCTACAAGTTGTGACCAAGGCTTCTTGGTCCTATTTTTGAGGCTGGAGTGAGTGTTTTTGTGTATGGCATACCTTGACCCTTTGGGGGAAAAAGTGCTAAGTGAATTCAAGGTCTTGATATTATTAACTGGTATGTCCCGCCTCTCACACTTGATAAATGACTTTTAGCTACAGCTAAAGGTTTTCACTCTATTTGTTTTTGTGTTTCTGGCTCTACTGAGTCAGACTTGACTTGCACTGGCCACAGTCCAAGGTTTGAGTTAAAAGAGTCAAGAAGACAGGTAGCTGTGTCATACCCAGAGTGCCAAAGCCACCACACACCACACCTCTCACTGTTCTCTCTTCTAGCCACTGGGATGGGTTTATGGGAGTCAGGGGCCGTATGAGATTTGAATGTCTATTATGTCAAGGACTATAAAATGAGATTTTAAATCTCAAAGCCGTATGAGATTTTGCGAGATTCATGGGAAGAGGTTGCAGAAGTTGTATGTGGAAATAGGGAATGTGCGATTGAAGTATAAGGTAGAGGTGGAGATTGTGGTTCTGGGGCAAACTTTCTGGGCTAGAACTCCAGTTCCCTTTCAATGCCTCAGTTTCCTCATCCATGAAATGGGAATGGGGAAGGTGTGATGCTGACACGAGTTACACATAAAGCCACTGAGGCCAGGGCTAGCTAGTACTCCATGCTGACCGTTCTTACTCTCTTCTTGTGACGCTCTGTTTGTGTCTCCTCTCCCCCGTTAGACTGGGAACATCTCCAGCATGTTTTACTCATCTTTCTTCTGACATGAATATTATGGAATGCGTCAGCCATAGGAGGTATAGGAGAATTGTTCACCTTCCCCTTCTTTCTCAGCCCCATCTGACTCGTTACCACTATTGAGAATAATGTGCAACTAAGTAGGAGGGTTTGTTTGGGTCCTCAAACTTTTTAAACAGGGGGCCAGTTCACTGTCCCTCAGACCGTTGGAGGGCCGGACTATAGTTTAAAAAAAAACTATGAACAAATTCCTATGCACACTGCACATATCTTATTTTGAAGTGAAAAAACAAAATGGCAAAAACACCCGCATGTGGTCTGTGGGCCGTAGTTTGACGACGCCTGGTTAGAACATGACAAGGGGTAGGGTGGATAATGGCTTAATGTTTGAAACTGCATATTTGATGTTAGCTGTAGACAAAACATACAAATATAATGGACCATGGAAAGCACCTCGTTGTCAACAGCAGCAGTTTGATAAGTTAAGAGTCAAAAGAAGCATTGGAGGTTTGTTGCTATTTAGAGGGTGTAGCAAGTGTCAGTCTATAACAAAGTGGCTGAATATAAAACTTCCCTTGAAGGAGCAACATCAAGGGTAAGGCCATTCCTTTACAGACACTGAGTGGCTCATTTGTTTTCCAGGTCCTGTGCTGTACGGCCTCGCGTGGCCTTGCCTTTGCCTCCCTCCCACCTTTCCTCTTCTTCATGTCCAGGTTGTTGGGGTCATGCCAGTCCCTGTCCTAAGGGAGGGGCCTTTTGTCCTTACACTTCCCAGCTTTCACTCTTTCCTCATCCCACATAGATCAAGACAAAGTAAGCACTTCATAAATGTTGATCGAATTCAGTTCCTGCCTCCCTTCCTTCTGCCCTCTCTTTCCCCCAAAGCCAACCAGCCCAAACCCAGAGACGCATCGCTTTGAGACTCATCCATGTCAATACATTGGCCAGGGTCACAAAGGAATTAAGAGATTAGCTTATGTGCTGCGAGGAATAGTACATAAGCATATAATTCAGTGGTTTTTAGACCCACAGTGGATGTACATTTTCCTAGCTCTCAGTAGTAAGGGCTCCTGGTAAACAGTATTCCTTAAAGAATGGTATAGAAATGAGCCCTATCCTGTGGGCCACATGTTCTACACACACACACACACACACACACACACACACACACACACACTGATTGGATTGGATTTATTTTTTTCACAAGCAAAGAATATACTGTTTATTAAAGCAAAATCCCATCTATTTAACATAGCTTTATTCAAGATATGAAATACAAATGTATTTTATTTTTTTAAAAAAATACACACACACACACACACACACACACACACACACATATATATATATATATATATATATATATATATATATATATATATATATTTTAGAGAGTAAGGGAGAGGGAGAGAGAGAGAAACATTGATGTAAGAGAGAAACATCAATTGATATGCACCTCAACTGGGGATAGAACCTGAAACCTGGGCATGTGCCCTGATCAGGAATTGAACCGGTGACCTTTTTGGTGCATAGGATGACACTCAACCAACTGAGCCACATCAGCCAGGGCTGTACTGTATTTAAGTACTCCGAGGGTAGGAGCATGTCTATCTTATGTCTATCTCATCTTTAACTAGAAAGTACTCAATAGTTGTTAAAGGAGTATGTTTAAAAAATACATTAAAAATGCTGAAAGTGCTTCGTTAAAATTTTTTTTGTGTTGGAGTGAAATAAAAGACTATGTTGTTAAAAAACAACTATCTAGCTTTATAGTTATCCCATAGAGAACTTGAAAAAGAAATAGAAATTCCCCAATTTTTCCCCCCAGAAGGCTGTGGCTGATTAGCTTTGGCCAATATTGAATGCCTTCAGAATTCCTGCTAAGGTTGAATTCATTGAATGTAACTTATCCTTTGTTTATCCTCTTGGGCCATGAGAATAAGAGTTTTTTCCAACTTATATTACCCCCACTTTATTGAACTACTCTGAAAAAACTGAAGCATGATTTACAGCCATGTTTCATTGCAACCTGTCTTAATAAAATGGATAAAGATGAGGCTCTAAATTTTGGAGAAAAGAAAAAGATAACTATGAATTACAATTTATAAAAGAGCTGGGTTAAATTCAGTTTCAGACACAAGGGCTCTCTGTTTGCTTATATTTTTCCCAGTTGTATAAAACAAGCATTAAATTCTTCATGTTGATTTAAAGGCCATTTTATTATTATGTGACCATTGATAGTTGCTTTGTTGAATGCCATCGAATTTCAGAAGAAGCATCTATATTATCTCCTTCTCAAAGGCATTAACTCTACTAATGTTGACAGCTGCTGCAATGTCACCTGGGACCTGCTAGGATGTAAATTCTGTGGTCCCACCAAGACCTACAGAATCAGAAACTCAGGGGCTGGGACCCAGCAGTCTGTGTTCCAACCAGTCCCGCTGGGTACTGATACGCATAGAAGTTTGGGAGCCACTGCCCTTAGGGTGGCAATATCTTGGTGTATGTGTGTATATGTAGGAGTGTATGTGTTGACGTTGCAATATTATACCCCCAAATCAACCTCAAAATAAACATTAAAAACGGTCTCAAAGGTAGAATCAAAACAAGAGTATTTTACCTGCTCTATAAATGTGTGCCCCGCTCACTTCTGGCTCCTTGTGATTGCAGTGACCTGAGCTCTCCCTAACACACTGGGCTGGACCATCCCTTGATTTGCCATTCAAGGATCCCAAGAACAGCATTATTGATGATCCAGTCTTTGCTACACTAACCAGGGGGCATGGAAATCATTTTTTTTAAGGTTCCATCTGAAGAACACTACCCACAAGTCAGGGACTGTGCTAACTACCTTATATTCCATATCCTTTTAAATCCTCCCAACAGGCCTATGAGTAAATATTTTAATCTTCACATCACAGATGAGGACACGGAAACTCAGAGAGGCTTGAAGACACACGTAAGGCCCCTCAGACGGTCAGGAGCAGACACACAGGACTTAAGCCCATGTGCTTAGCTATCTCCTGCCCATGGTGGATGGCCACCCTCAGCTGTTCCACTCAACGTATGCCTTGGAAGCCCAGGGCTCCAGGTTTCTTTCTCCATCTGTGGTTGGCTTGAAGCTTTGGGTTTGACAATCCCATGGACCGATGTACAGAAGCATTAGCAGGATACACACACAGTAAAGTTTAACATGAACACAAGGAACTTGTTATTAGAAACTGGAGGAAAAGGGATCCTTGTTAAAGTGGCTAAAGCTCAGCAGCACTGTATTCTGCAGGTCTGTGGGAAACACAGTTTGGAAGTGTTGCAATTGTGCATTTATCTGGGGAGCTTTCCAAGCAAATTGTTGAACCTTAGCCTGATTTCTTGTTGTTTATAGCATAAAATGTGAGAGAAAGAAGAAATTGAGGGGAGAACTTTTTTTTTTTTTTTTTTGCACATCAGTATTAGCCACGTTATAAAATACTAATTATGCATTTCATCCACAGATACAAAATAATTTAGCAAAACCAACATACTCAGAACCTTTTAAATAAAAAAGAACCAGGACTTAAACGATTTGGGAAATTCTTAGCCTATCTGAATTGCAAAAGATGCTGAAATTAAGAAATTAGTGGACAGAAAATTGTGTTTTAGAGAAAAAAGTGGAGACTGTGGCTGGACAAACTTTTGTTAAGATTTCAGAAAGATCAAAAGGTTGGAGTATTTGGTCACACAAGAGGCTCTTTGAAGAGATCACATCTTTTCAGAGAACAATTGGGATTGTCTTATTTTTTTGGGACCACCAATTATACTTGTAAACCAGGGGTGAGAAGCTTGGGTGGTTTTCTAATTTGTTGTTGTTGTTGTTGCTTTAGTTTAGGATCCTCCTATACTAATAATAGGGTAATATGCTAATTGAACCAGATAGACTGGCCATCCTCCGGATAGCCTTCCAGACAAAGCCACGGTGGTGGGGGCTGAGGCAGAGGTGGTTAGGGGCGATCAGGCTGTCAGGGGAGAGCACTTAGGGGCGATCAGGCCAGCAGGGGAGAGCAGTTAGGGGCGATCAGGCCAGCAGGGGAGCAGTTAGGGGCATCAGGCAGGCAGGCAGAGGTGGCTAGGGGCAATCAGGCAGGCAGAAGAGAGGTTAGGGGCAATCAGGCAGGCAAGGGAGCAGTTAGGGGCATCAGGCAGGCAGGCAGAGTGGTTAGGGGTGATCAGGCAGGCAGGCAGGTGAGTGGTTAGGAGCCAGTAGTCCCGGATTATGAGAGGGAAGTCGGACATCCCCTGAGGGGTCCCGGATTGGAGAGGGTGCAGGCCGGGCTGAGGGACCCCCCTCCGTGCACAAATTTCATGCACCAGGCCTCTAGTACTGAAATAAAATTCTTTAATCAATGCTGTCTTTTTGAGAGGTGGAATGGGCTGACATGTGTTGAGATTGTGGTTTTCTGTTGCTGCTTCAGGACCCTTAATCTCCTCATGGTATCACTACACGTTCCACCCCAGAGTGGAGCCTCCTGGTCCTTTCATTCTCAAGCCCTGTCCTTTTGATTTGCCAGATGCCAGTTTTACCCAACTGAGATCTGTTTTCTGTATGTTTCCATGTAGGGTGGGCTTTCTTCTTCTGGGGTTTATTTTGTCTAGTACCCACCACTCCTAGATCCTCTCTTTTTTTTCTTCCTCCCCTTACTTCCCTTCATTCACTCTCTCATATATTCTCTGCCCTGACTGCACTCTGGATTTGAATATAATTGATTGTTTTGATTGTTGCCTTTGTTAGCTTTGTTTCTCTAAGTCTCATCAGTTTATTTTGTTCTTTGTCTGATCAGCCTTGGGTAACAATTCATAGTTAAGAGTGGGGCCCCACAATACTGGTTGGAACCTGTTTGTGTGTGTGGAGGGCATATTTGGGGGTCTCCAATGTACGATAATTGCATAGCGATCCCATTTCATTGGGGATTCCTTATTATCAATATCTACTAGAGGCCCAATGCACGAAATTCGTGCAAGAGTAGGCCTTCCTTCCCCCAGCTGCTGGCACCGGCTTTCCTCTGGCAACTGGGGCCCGGGCTTCCCTCTGGCTGCTGGCAGGCACCTGGGACCGGGCTTCTCTCCAGCCACCAGCAGGCAACTGGGACCTGGGCTTCCCTTGCAGCCCCAGCTTCATCCGAAGGTCATCAGGAAGGATGTCTGGTCTAATTAGCATATTATGCTTTTATTATCATAGATTATTATAGATTGGTATTTTTTCTTGACCTGATTAGTTTCAGAGAGGAAGTTGTTAATTTTCTACTTGCCAGTAGCATTTTGGGTGAGCATCAAAGAAAGGGGCCTGGGGTGGAGGGTGGGATGGTGGGGGGCGGGTGTGGTCTCACGGTTCAGTATGTAGATTTTTCTTTTATGTCCCTGGTTTGTTAGTAAAGCACTTCCCAACCTATGCCAGGTTCCTCTGACACCAAATCCTTCATGGTTTAATCTCTTCAGGTAGTAAATATGCAGCCTTCTGCTGCAATATAGAAGGAGATCTGCATCTTAAAAGTTGTTCCTTTTAAAGACTTTGATCTCTTCTTTTCAGTCCTCTTACCCGTTTCTTAAAGACACCCGACACCTGCAGTTCTTGAGCATTGCATACTTCTATTTGACACCGCCTGTTTCCGAATGGCACTTAGCTTTCAACTTTCTGTGGTCTTCAAGGCCAATTGCCTCTTGCTTATCTGTTTTCCAGCTCTTAAACTTGTTTTTAATGGATGGGAGTTGAGGGAAGTGCACATACTTGGCAGCATTTCGTGCAAATGAATGAATACATTCAGTCCATTGTGTTCAACTGGAGCTCCAACATCTTTACCATAGAACATTGGTTCACCAAGTGTCCTTAGACCAGCAGCGTCAGCATCCCCTTGGAATTTGACCTCACAAATGCAAACCAAGCTGTATCCCAGACCTCATGACTCAGAAGATCTGGGGGTGGGGCTCAGCAGTTTACCACCAGCCTTCCAGCTAATTAGGGAACTGGGGCAAAGTCATGTGATAGTTTGCTAGGGCTGCCATAACAAAATATCACAGCCTTCCAGGTGATTCTGATGTACACTGAAGTTTGAGAATCACATCATAGAAGAAAATGAGAACTTTCTAAAAATCAAGACAACTGTCTAAATATCTATGACAAAATCTAATGTTATTTCCATCTTTTTCTTTTTTCCCATTTTTGGAGAACAAGTTCAACGTTCAGCTCCTCTGAGCTCATTTCTAGGATATCTAAGAACAAAAAGGGCATTTTCATTTGAAATATAATATTTAACTTTGCACATTTACTATTTGTGTAATGTCTGCTTATTTTTTAAACAAACATTTTAGTATTTCCTAAAAGGCTACTTATATTTTTAGAATCACTTATTTTTGTATTTTTCTGGTTTTGTTTTATACCCTACTTAACTACATTGCTCTCTATAGCCCCTTAAATTGAATTCAAATGCATTTCAATTATTTCTGTTTCAATGTTTTTTGAATACTTTTCATTTTATAGTTATTTCTTCAATACATTATAGAACTGTAATTAAAATTCCTTGTTTACTCTTATTTCCTCCCAACTCATTTTCCAATTGCTAATGTTCTCAGCTTCTCTTTCCTCATTTTAAACTACCTCACAAGAGTAAATATTGAGATGATTTTTTCCCCTCTTTCTAAAGTGGAATACTTATTATTTACAGAGTTACAGAAAATGGGACGGGATAGAGAACCTTTTCTCTTACTCATAATTATTGTGTAACTTTCTTTGTTCTCAACTCTCAGTGACTTGAGCCAAGGAGCACCAACAGATCAGTCTCAAGACTCCTGCATGTGGCAGCTGGCAACCTCTGACCCTTTAGTGAGGACAGTGGGTGTGTCAGGGCCTCCTGTTACCACAGCTAGCTCCCACCACGGGAGAGGGAGAGCACCATGGGAATACTTCTCAGAATCAACCATCTGAGGAACCACATTTGTAGAAACCTATTTGGAGTTTTTTCAACAACATTATAACTGACTTTAATTTTTATGTATGGTCAGTTGTGTCTCTGTCCGTTTTACAGGTAAGAAAACCTGCTAATTAGGGAACTGGGACAAAGTCATGTGATAGTTTGCTAGGGCTGCCATAACAAAATATCACAGGCTGGTGGCTTACACAGTTGGAATTCATTTTCTTACAATTCTGGAGGCTAGAAGTCCATGACCAAGGTTTGCATTTGCAATAGATTTCAAGGTGGTGCTGCTGCTGCTGGTCTAAGGACATTTGCTAAACCAATATCTTAGGATGAAAATGTTGGAGTTCCAGTTAACACAATGGACTGAATGTATTCATTTATTTGAACAAAATGTTGCTGAGCATTTGCATTTATCTCAATTCTCTCCCATGAACAACAATGTGTAAAGAGCTGGAAAACAGAGAGAGAAGAGGCAGTTGGCAGGTTTGGTTTCTGCTGAGGCCTTCCTTCTTGGCTTGCAGATGGCCACCTTCTTGCTTCCTCACTGGTCTTTTCTCTCTGTACCCGCATCCCTTGTGTCTCTCTGTGTCCATCTGTCAGATTGGCTTAGGGCCCACCCCAACAGTCTCATTTTATTTTATTTATTTATTTATTTTTTTATGTTGGTTTTTTTTTTATTTATTTTTATTTTATTTTTTTAAATTTCTTTATTGATTAAGGTGTCACATATTTGTCCTCATCCCCCCATTCCCATCCCACACCCCTCCCCATGGATGCCCCAACCCTCTGTTGAACTTAAGCATTGGTTAGGCTCATATGCATGCACACAAGACCTTTGGTTGATCTCTCCCCCCTCCCCCCACCCTCCCCTATCCTCCCTCTGAGGCCCGATAGTCCGATCGATGCCTCCTTGTTTCTGGTTCTGTTCTTGTTCATCAGTCTATGTTGTTCATCATTTCCCCTAGATGAGCGAAATCATGTGTCACTAGAGATATACTTATAAGAATTGAATGTGCGACGAGCAATAATAGTTATGCTGACAGGCAAATGAATCAGTCTGTAGTGAGTTTCTTTCTGGTCCAACAGTTCTTTTGAGACCCAATATCAATGTCCACCAGTTCCTTATGAGTACATGTCGGCACTGACCCCTCAGCTCTGGATGGTGGACAAATGGTGGTAATGCAGGTCCGACTCCCTCTGGTTTGGTCTCGGCCGGATCCAGGGGCACGGCTTCACCCGGATCCAGGGGCCCACGGCCTCCCCCGGACCCGGGATCCAGCCTCACCCGGATCTAGGGGCACACGGCCTCGCCCAGACCCAGGATTCAGCTTCATCCGGACCCATGGGCGCATGGCCTCACCTGGACCCAGGGGCGCGTGGCCTCTCCCAGACCCAGGGTCGCGTGGCCTCACCCGGATCCAGGGGCCCACGGCCTCACCCGGACCCGGGGCCAGGCTCACCCGGATCCAGGGGCCCACGGCTTCACCCGGACCCGGGACCCAGGCTCACCCGGATCCAGGGGCCCACGGCCTCACCCGGACCAGGGACCCAGGCTCACCCGGATCCAGGGGCCCACGGCCTCACCCGGACCCGGGGCCAGGCTCACCCGGATCCAGGGGCCCACGGCCTCACCCGGACCCGGGACCCAGGCTCACCCGGATCCAGGGGCCCACGGCCTCACCCGGACCCGGGACCCAGGCTCACCCGGATCCAGGGGCCCACGGCCTCACCCGGACCCGGGACCCAGGCTCACCCGGATCCAGGGGCCCACGGCCTCACCCGGACCCGGGGCCAGGCTCACCCGGATCCAGGGGCCCACGGCCTCACCCGGACCCGGGGCCAGGCTCACCCGGATCCAGGGGCCCACGGCCTCACCCGGACCCGGGGCCAGGCTCACCCGGATCCAGGGGCCCACGGCCTCACCCGGACCCGGGACCCAGGCTCACCCGGATCCAGGGGCCCACGGCCTCACCCGGACCCGGGGCCAGGCTCACCCGGATCCAGGGGCCCACGGCCTCACCCGGACCCGGGGCCAGGAACAGTCTCATTTTAACTTAATCACCTACCTGAGGCCTTAACTCCAAATATAGTCAGATTGTGAGGTTCTGGAGGTTAGAGTTTCAACATATAAATTTTGGAGGGCACATTCAGACCATAACCATGATAGCAATCAGCTGTTCTTCTGATCTCAAGTCCAGCTCTTTCTACATAACATGATGGAGAAGAAAGCACAAAATCAAGACAGAGGCAGAATGGAGACAAGGAAAATTAAAGAAAGAGGTCCATACTAGTGATGCCAGGTGGCACCCATGGAGGCCAAGGGAGGCTCAACCTAATCCAGGTCCTTGTCATGGAGCAAGAGGCATTCAAGAACATGACAGAATTAGCGAAGCACAGTAAAATCATTAAAGCAATAGTACCCACTTGAGAACTGAGAGTGGGTGAACTTGAAGAAGGAGACCTGATGGGGTCTGGGTGGAAGGTTTTTATTAAACATGGGCAAGAGGGAGATAGGGTGGTCCTCTGCTTCTGACACTGGTGAGGTCACTGCTGTTGCCACTCATCCTGTTCCTCCTCTCCAGATAGCGGTATTTTTTGGTCCTCTCAATTACAGAAAACTGGGGAGGGGAAATGGGGAACAGGTGGTCAGTGAAGGTCGAGTCTGTGATGTTCCAGCCAAGACAGAGAAGGGGAGGCCAGAGCTTGAGGCCTTTGTTCCCTATTCTAGTGTTCCTGCTTCACTAGCACAAATGCTTGTTAGGAAGGCTTCAGGCCAATCTCCAAAGAAACTTCTCCTGGACCCAGTCTTTCTGAGTTTCTAATTTTTATTCCTTTCTCTTTTCAAAAATCATGTTCTTACCTGGGAGGTGGTTGGGCTTCCCTTTTTAGTTCCATTGAAAAGCGAATACTCTGCTCTGGTTGCGCTTGAACTTGTGTAAGTAGCACCACACTACTCTTTCTCCAACTCAAGCTGATCCACATGTGTCTATTTTTAGGATGTCTGTTTCCTAAAAGCAACACAGTATTTGAGGAAACCTGTGATGATTATGGCTTTCAGGTGCCGGGAAGTCTTAAATTCCACAAAGAAGCACACTCTTGTCCCTGAAGTGCTGCCGTCCTTGTGCTGTGTTGCTGAAGGCTCCAGGGTTTGTGAATGAACACAGCATCAGATTCACTCTCACCATAAATTCCCAGCCAGTTTTCTTTATAACCACTTAGCATTTTAATAAAATAAGACCCTTCTTTCACTGGGGACAGGGAGAAATTGCCCTCCTTTTCCTTAAAGTACATAATAGAATTTCAGAAGGACTGAAATTCACTACGCTTTTGCACGGATAACACTTCTGAGTTAAATTTTGCAGAAGGGAACACTTTTAACTTTGTGTGTTCTACGTAAGAAGCACCAATGTGCCTAGAGAGTAGGATTTATTCTTTGGGAATATGAACATTTCTAGAAAGTTTTTAGATGTCTAGAAACTCCTTAGATGTCTTCCCCTTTCCTTAAACCCTGTACACGAGCCATTTGAGGATCAAAGTTAATGTGTAATACATTAGAGCCCAGGTTTTCAATCAGAATTTCTCAACGTATGGATCTGGCCACGTCAGAATCCATGGTGTTTGCAGGAAAGTTACTTGGGAGTGTTTGTTAAAAATGCACATATTTGAGGCCCGCCTTATAGCTTCTGCTCCAGACTCTGGGAAGCTGTTTAACAAATACCCAGTAATTCTTCCACACCCAAAGTGTTAAAATGAAATCTTTTCTAATTTTATGATTTCTGCTCATACAGGGAAGAGCTGAAGCCCTCCTTTCTTTCCGATTGCACATGCCTATAAATGGTCTCAGAACCATCTGTATTTTAGGGGTTCTATTAGAATCATGGTAAGGGAGCCCTTGGGGAAGACTTGGTTTAGGAGCTCAGTTTTAACTGATCATTCACTGGACTGATCATGGAAAGAATAGTGAAAGGAGAATCCAAGGTCTGAGCCGAGGTGATTGGGTCAGGCTATGGGTGGACCTCGAAGGGTGGGTGGGTTTTGTGGAGGAAACATCACAGGGAGAACCCAGCATGCTGTCAGGAGGGGGGACATGGCATCTGGTGAAATTAGGCCTTCAAAGATGGGAAAGGTTTGCAACATCTGCCGAAAAGAATGGAACTGGGAGTCAATACAGTCACTAAAAAACTATCAGCCCTCTTGTGGACTTGGCTGGTGTTAGATATCTTGGTTTTGGAGTGTAGTTGGCAGAACACTTGTAGACCTGTCTCTTCTGATGCCCCAAGGGTAGTACGATTCTCAAGATGTTGTCTCTTGGTTATTCCTTTAATTAAAACTATTGATTATAATCAGAGAGGTTCTATGTTTTTAATCTATAATTAATTCCAAAGTCTGTGGGAATAGCAATAAAGATGGGGATGAATAAGCCTTGGGTACATTTAATTGATTCTGAAAATTACTGTAAATCATTACTGTACATTTTTACAGTAAATAAGAACATGAGCTCAAATGAGATGGAACAGTACAAGAAAATCAAAGACAAAATGAAAACAAAAAGAGAAAGACTAAATCTTAGCATTTCCCAGCCTACTTAAAGAAACAAATAATTTAAGTTTGGGCCCTTCCCACAGTGAGAAAACAGCAAAGAATATGTAGGTTTTTTTCCTTTTATTTCCAAGACAAAAAGAAGATCAATTGACATTACCTAGAAATATCTGATTACTCTGAGTTAATACACAGGGTTTGATGCTATATTATCCAAATCAGGGCTGTCCATAAACTATAATGTGAGCCCATCTGCAACTTAGAGTTTTTTAGTATGTCCATTTAGGAAGTAAAAAGAAATAGGTAAAATTAATTTTATTTATTCAACCTAATATATCCCAAATTATTGAAGTAATTTGCATTTTTTTCCATACTAAGGCTTTGAAATCTGATATGTATTTTGCACCTATAGCACATTTCAATGTGGACTTTCCACGTTTGAAGTGCACAAGAGCCACATGTGGCTATTGTCTGTATGTTGGAACAGCACAGATCTAGAAGAACCTTGTGTTTCATGTTAACATGAAATATTACTATGTGTTTACAAGATCTCTTTCTATAGTTTGATAATATACTTTGGGATTTTCCCAGCCACTATCTCTTTGAAGCTTGCCTAATTAGAAACATCTAAGCTACAGAATTTTACCTTGAAGGTTTTTAGGGATCAAGTCTAAAACTATTTTCTTTCTTTTTTAAATTAAATTTATTGGGATGACATTGGTTAATAAGATCATATAGGTTTCAAGTGTACATTTCTATGATACATGGTCTGTATATGGCATTGTGTGCCCACCACCCAAAGTCAAAATTTTTTTTCTGATTAAAATGGTATTCTTTTGTGGAAGACAGAAAATCACAAGTGTTTGAACAAATGAGTTTGTTTTTCTTTCTGTTTGACTAGAGCAGTGGTCGGCAAACTGCGGCTCGCGAGCCACATGCGGCTCTTTGGCCCCTTGAGTGTGGCTCTTCCACAAAACACCACGGCCTGGGCGAGTCTATTTTGAAGAAGTGGCATTAGAAGAAGTTTAAGTTTAAAAAATTTGGCTCTCACAAGAAATTTCAGTCGCTGTACTGTTGATATTTGGCTCTGTTGACTAAGGATTTTGCCGACCACTGGACTAGAGAGTCAGTACATTTTGAATTTTAATGTAACATTTGCATGGTGTTTTTTTTCTTGTGAAACAGAAAGACGTTGGTATTTTTTGAAGACCTGGGGAATTGCAGCTAGAATAACAGCTCCATGTTGGATATGCTTATGTAATTGCAACACTTGCTTAGTCTATTGGGTGGGAATACAACTTCCCTGGGATTTTCGACTTAGAAGTAGTTAGATGTTTTCCTACCCTCAAGAATGAGTAGTAGCAGCGAAATCCACTGGACTGATGGTGCTTGAGGCCTATGATATTTTGTTATGGCAGCCCTAGCAAACTATCACATGACTTTGTCCCAGAAACCAGGAACATCTCATGCCTGGATGGCAGTCTATGAGTCACTGGCAGATAGGGGTTTCCGTAGACGCCTTCACAGGTAGATGGTATTGTTCATTATTTATGTAACAAATCCTTTCATAACACTCATCAGGCTGTCCAAGTGCTCAATAAATGTTAACTCACTTAATCCATGTGACAACCCTATGACACAGGTACTGTTACTATTCCCAGTTCACAAATGAGAAAACTGAGGCACAGAAGGGTTAAGTGACTCATTATGGTCTCATAGCTAGTAAGTGGCAGAGGTGGGATTCAAACCCAGGCTGTTTGACTCTATATGCACACCCTTAACCACTCTGTTTCTCTTAGCTGCTGCAACCAGTTGTCACCGGGGAGGCCCACGCAGTTGTGCCCACTGAGCTCAGTGTCCGTTCTTCTGAAATCGTAGGTCATCCTGGGAAAGAGGTCACCGAGATTATATTTTTTCCAGCCACTCAGAATGGGAGTTTGAAACAGGAATGCTAAGTTATCAAAAATAAAAATGCCACATTTTAACATATCTGAGTTTCCTATCTGCTACACAAATATAACTTATTAACACCAATCGTTGGCCTCTGGAGTCTGTTTTGTTTGCACACAGACAGTTCCGTTCTTGGGAACTCTGCGGAAAAATGTGTTACCGCGATGCTACGAGATCAACTAGAGGAGGCGCTTCTCTTATCCCCACAGATGTTGCCCTCACTTGGGGGCAGCTCTCCTTTGTTTTTTCTGTCAAAGGGACAAGAAACAAGTCAGACAGTGTCTGAAGGGGAAACGCCTTCGGTTGCATATATTTTTGGATGAGCTAACGTTGTAGTTCAGTGTGAGTACAGATGTTGGCTATGGGCTAGATCAAGAGGGCAAGGATAAAAGGTTTAGAAACGTCTGCAACAATGTCAAAACGTGCAGAGACAATGACAACATTTTTTTTATGTGACTTTACAACAGAAACTCATGCCGAATCCCCCAGTATTATTTTGAACCGTGGACACTGAGCTCAGGGGGCTCTACAGTTGCCGGAGAGCAAGATGATCCATTTAGTCCTTATTTTGTATAAGGATCTGTTTGTCCTCATGCTGAATTGTTTCACACAGAGATCCAACTGCACTGGGGTTTTCACATCTGTTGAGAAGGGCTGCTGGGCACCTTGACCAAGCTCCCCTAGAGTGGAGGATTTTTCTCTGAAATCTTTCTTAGAATACAGCCTTATTGGCCACTTTATACTTCTTACTATAGGGAAAGATGATAGCTTATTTTTAGGTAAATGAACAATAATTTATTTTTCTGGAGTGGACTGTGGGACCAAGCATGGCTAAGTTTGGGGTACATGAAGCAAGAAGTGTACTCAAAGAAGCAGACTACTGAGTAACTCTGCATGCTGGCACTATCCTAGTTTGTTTACGCTTTTAAAAAATATATATTTTTATTGATTTCAGAGAGGAAGGGAGAGAGAGAATCATTGATCGGCTGCCTCGTCCCCCACTGGTGATTGAGCCCGCAACCCTGGCATGTGCCCTGACCAGGAATTGAACCATGACCTCCTGGTTTATAGATCGATGCTCAACCATGAGCCATGCTGGTCAAGTTCTTTACACTTTTTATGTTAATTAAAGCTTCACATAAAACATCAGTTAGGTACTGTTACCATTCCTTTTAAAGAGCAGGAAATTGATGCTCATGGAAGTTAAGTAACTTGCTTAAAAATGAAGGTTACACAGAAAATAATGTCAGAGCTGGGATTTGAACCAGGTCTGTATGCTTTTAACCTTCACCGTCAGTACCTAGAATTAACCTCAAAGTAGGACATAAGAATAGCGTGTGTGTGTGTGTGTGTGTGTGTGTGTGTGTGTGTGTGTGTGTGTTGGGAGAGAGTGGTCTAGATAGGGTTTGGCAAGCTTTTTTAGTGAAGGATCAGATAGTGACTATTTTAGGCTTTGTGGGTCTCATTATGGTGACCTCCCCAAATGTTCCTCCCCACCCCAAACTCACAATTTCCCCAGGATGGAAGCAAGACCTTACCCTAAGATTTCCATTTAGGGTACTAGTTTTATTATCCAAAATGGGTACTGCAAATGAGGAATTGGTGCTCAAAGGTGAAAGGCACACTGGTCACTACTTTATCACCGTCTTATGAAAAACTAGATGGAACAACACAGATGTCATTTCAGCTTTTTCTTAACCTGAAAAGGTAAATCCGATTAGGCCATTTGAGTGTTTTGTCCTGGTCATTGACGTTAATGTCAATATGATGATTCATTGTGCTGCTGAAATGCCGGACGTGATCTGGTCTGTGTCACGCTGGTGGCAGCTGTCACCCAGGGGCAGGGGTGTCTGCCACCCAGCCCAGCATACCTGAGGGTCCGAGGACAGAGCCCCAGTCATTGGCTTTCAGTGTATTCAATTCTGGATAAGCAAGCTGACTGGTGGGGATAGAAGCTCACATAGGTTAGCTTAAATCAAAATATCAGAAGCAGAAAAGGGTTAAACTGCCCCAGTATTCTCTCTTCCTAACACCAGCCATCCCCTGATGCAGAGAAACCACTGAATTTTCTCCCTTAACAGTCCCAGTGCCTTGCATTTACCCTATAATTGGAGTGGGCAGTACAGGAGGGGTAGAGTCATCCTCTCAAAGTCATGTGACTCCCTTCCTTCCTCTCCTCCCCTCCCAACCACCACTGGTGTGTGTTTTTTTCAAGTCCCTCCCTTCTTCCCTCCCTTCCATCTTTTCTTCCTCCCATGTACCAAGTACTTGATAAGTACTTACTCTGTGCCACTGTGCGTGGTGCTGGGAGGCAGCAGCACACAGTTGAGGCACAGTGTCAGCCATGGAGCCTGCAGACCCCCCGGCGGCCCAGACATCCAGAGGCCGAAGCCTCCATTATAGCTTTTGTCCACTTGAAGTTCATTGAGGTTCTTGGATATGTAGATGTAAATGTTTTATCAAATTTCCTCTGGGAACTTAATTGCATATGGTATTTTGTGAATTTGTATAGAAGGCATTCAAAAGGCATAGATTGAACTTAGTTTACACTTAATGACTTACTTTTCACCTGCCTTAAACATTTTTTGAAAAGGAATATAGAACAGCAGTGTAGGGAACAGGGGGTGGGGGGCAGGGCCCTGCTGTGGTTAATGGATACTGACCGAACATCCGTGTACCACAGAGTGGCATCCGTCCCCCCCCCCCCCCCGTCCCCCACCCCCCATGGAGGTACAGACCGCCTTCCTATCAATTTCCTGTTAGCTCTGTGTGTATTTTTAGCTTACAAAAATGTAATGTTTTTGGTTTTTCTTTGTAAATGTGGTCAATAAAGAGGAGAACATTTATTTTGAATAGCAGGAAGGCTGCATATGAGGCCAGAGAGCCAGCAATGAGGTTTTTCTTATGTCACAGAGCAATTCACAAGAAGTTGTGGCGAAGAATGGGAAGGAATTAGGGCCCGTGGAGTTTGGGGTCATCTTAGGTCGTCCCTGGTAGTCACAGACCTGACAGTCAATCCCACATCTGTCATGGGAACATAATACAGGAGCTTTAGGGGGACTTTTCACCTAAAGGGGTGTGATTTCAGACGTTCACTTTGGCCTACTTGGTTATAAATCATAATAATTACACCTGAAATCATTGCTAGCGGACGTGTTCCCACCCCATCCTCTGAGAGTGGCTTCTCATGTTCTCGGCACTGCCTTCCACACCTTTGAAGAAATATTCACATCCCCATATCAGTGATGAGGCAGCTTGAGATTTTCGCTTCTTTCCCCTTTCCTCTGGCCCACCACTGGAATTGATTTACCTTAATTCACAACTTCTGATTTTGCCCCAAGGCATCAAGGACTCATAGCTGATCAAGCTCCCTTCAGTGGATTTTAACCTTTCTTTGATTAATATATTTATGATAAGGGTCAGAGACACTATATGCAAAAGCAGCAGGGGGCCTGATGGCTTCCAGGAGTGAACAATTACTTCTTGTGCTTTAATTTAAGAGAGTTTAAGACAAGTCAGCACTGGAATGGGGCTGGGGAGCAGAGCCAGCCGAGGTTTGGCAGTGTTACCTGATCAGCCAGCAGGTTGGAAATGATTTAATAGACTGTAGATGATGAGTAATAGGGCAAGAATCAGTGGATAGGTTATACCCATCAAGGTATGCAGTCCTCCTCCTGGAAGTGGGTACTTTGCTCTCCATCCTAATGGAGAGGACCAGACATCATCCAGCTGTCACACCAAACTATGCCTCCTGGTAATCACTGGAGAGTGGTGGGATATTTATGTGTTCTGCGTGAGAATATCTTACTCCTTTCTTCTCAGTGATTGGGAACGGAGGGTGTCATAAGCATTAAAGAAGATAAAGAGTCCGGCTGGTGTGTGGTTGAGTGTCAACCTATGAACCAGGAGGTCATCTTTTGATTCCTGGTCAAGGGCACATGCCCAGGTTGCAGGCTTGATCCCTCGTAGAGGGCTGTCAATCAATTATTCTCTCTCATCATTGATGTTTCTATCTCTCTCTCCCTTCCTCTCTGAAATCAATGAAAATATATTTTTTTAAAAAGAAGAAAGGTAAAGAAATGACAACTCCTCCCATCACATATATCCTTTGTGCAGACTCGCAAAATGGTGCAGCTATTTCACAAAGTGGAATTAAGTTCCATTAGCCCCAGAAATGAAAAGATGCATGTTGGTGGTATATGTCTGAATAGTTGCTAAAAAGCTAGTCAGTTGGTAGAAATTTCTCTTTAAACTATTGTGTATCCAGTGATATAATGTATCTATGTTTATTGTCTATGAAAATATTTTATGATGCATGTATTAAGAGGAAAATAATTACCAAATGGGTCGTATATTGTGATTCTACTTTGTAAAAAGCATACATTGCATTTTGGGAATATATGTATCAAAATAGTAATAGATATTAATAGTATTTATACATAAGTGGTAGGATTATGAGTTTTGTTTTGTTTTCTAATTTTTCTACAAAGGAGATGTCTTGTTTGTGTGATAGAATTATTAAATTAAAACTAAAATTCCTGGGAAGTTGAATCTTATAATTTATGTTTTATTAATCTGAAGTTCCTTTATGAATTCCTCTTAAAGCCAGAACCTCTTTGCACACAGCTTTCCTGAGGCTTTGTGATTCAGATTCACCGTTTTTTTTTTTTTAAATTTCCTTTATTGTTGAAAGTATTACAGATGTCTCCCTACTTCTCTCCCTTGACCTCCTCCTCCACCCCACCCCTGCCCACTCCCCCCAGGTCTTCACCACACTATTGTCTCTGTCTATGGGCTATGCATATATACATATAAATTCTTTGGTTAATCTCACCCTGCCCCCCCTTCCCTTCCCTCTGAGATTCATCACTCTGTTCCATGAGATTTGTCAGTCTGTTCCATGCTTCCATGTCTCTGGATCTATTTTGTTTGTCAGTTTATTTTGTTCATTAGATTCCACATGTAAGTTAGATCATGTGATATTATCTTTCTCTGACTGGCTTATTTCACTTAGCATTATACTCTCCAGGTCCCTCCATGCTGTCTCAAAGGGTAAGAGATCCTTCTTTTTTTATAGCTACATAGTATTCCATTGTGTAAATGTACCACATCTTTTCTATCCACTCATCTACTGATGGGCACTTGGGCTGTTTTTCCAGATCTTAGCTATTGTAAATAGCTCTACTATGAACATAGGGGTGTAGACTCACTGTTTTTTTTTTAAATATATTTTATTGATTTTTTACAGAGAGGAAGGGAGAGGGATAGAGAGTTAGAAACATCGATGAGAGAGAGACATCAATCAGCTGCCTCCTGCACACCCCTTACTGGGGATGTGCCCGCAACCAAGGTACATGCCCTTGACTGGAATCGAACCTGGGACCTTTCAGTCCGCAGGCCGACTCTCTATCCACTGAGCCAAACCGGTTTCGGCTAGACTCACTGTTTTTGATGCTGCTGCGTCCTGTAACAGCTTGAGGGCCATGGCCGCTGGTCAGGACTCTTACTCAGCTGCTTGTCATTCTTGCGATAAACTAACTCATAGTCAATAGGAAGAGACGTGAGCTTGGGAATTATTCCTGGGGAAGACCTGTCCACATGTGATTGAATGTCAGTTTCTCTACCTCCACGAGGCTTTTTCTCATGTCTCTAGAAAAGAGAAAAGTATAGCTATTTTGTCATATTGAGAAGGCTAAAAAGGGCTAATTCCAATGTAACCCTGATATTTCAGGCTAGTGATCTGAATCCATGCCAGCAAGCTCAGTGTACATTCTTGATAACCTATAATTAAGTCACTGCCTCCTTCCCAGATACTGGTCTTCCAGAACTGATTACAGAGGCCATGGGGCTGTGGACAGTGCACTGCCCCGGAGGGAGGGTTATTAACGCTGGCACCAGGCCAGACCATCAGATATGACCTGGAGACTCCCAACACTTGGGGGCCTTCTTGCAAGGTCCGCGAAAAGGACCGGAAGCATAATCCATATTTGCGGGACAAAGACCACAGGGAGATATAAAGGAAAGCCCCATGCATGTTCCTTCACTCAGATTTGGAAGGCTGTTCCCTGAGTCCACCGGTGTATTAAACAGTGTCCCTCCTCTTCTGTGAAGCGTCCTTGGTTTTCTTTGGTCTTCTGCAACAATATAGCTATTTTTATTAAAATATATGTACATTAGAGGCCCAGTGCACAAAATTTGTGCACCGGTAGGGTCCCTAGCGGCTACCGTCTGCTGGCCAGGTACTCCCTCCCTTCCCCCAGCCGGCTCCACCCCCTAGTCCAACTCCCGGATGAACTCCCAGTCGAGAGGACAATTTGCATACTATGCTTTTATTATATAGGATATGATGATGACCAGCTCAGAAATGAGGGTGTACTTGGCTGTTTAAAAGCATTCACATCTCTTTACATTTTCTAATCACTTGCTTAAGCAGCTGCCCTACAGAGCAGAGAGTCCATTACCTCCTACTTGGGAGATGCTTATCCTACCCCCCAACCTCCAAGGACTCTGGGGCTCATTCAGTCTTCTCTACCAAGAGCCACACAAAGGGAACTGAAGTTCTTCATGCCCATTGTCTCTTGGAGTCACAAGTGTCACCACTGAAGCTGGTTCCTGAGGATTGTGGTGCTTGGTCCCTGCCCAGGACACAGTGTGCCAAAGCTAGGACTCCAGGGCGACTCTTCTCTGAGTGCCCGCTCACCAGCATGGCCACTGTTCCCCAAAGCACAGGACATGACCGTGTGCTCTTCCTGACCAGACCACCCTGTCCCAAACCCTTAGTTTTTCTTGAGCCTGAGTCACCAGCGTGCACTGTCCAGGGAATTTTATTTCTTGGAGTTTTTTGTCTTTCCCTGCCACTGTCAGACACTCTTTGATTCACTCTAACCTAACCTTGACTTTCAGAAAGCAGAATTGCAGGTGGTACTTCCCATCTCCTTCCTCCCAGTGCTGTGATCCTCATGCGATAGAATCCAGCAGGAGGTGGATCAACATGATGAGGCCATCTGTATCTGTTAAATTTCGATGACCAAAGTTAGCCTCCTACCCTCTCACAGAAACTGGGAACCAGGAGCCCTTCCTTTCTTGCTGACTACACTTCAAAGGGGTGGCTCCCAGGTCCTAGAGAAAGACATTCCTTAGTTATAGAGGATTTACATCTCAAAGGGACAGAGAAAGAATTTACAATTCCAAGTTTCTAAAGTAAATGCTCTGAGAAGGGGGAGGTCAAAGGCCTATCTCTGAGGAAGCCTATTTAAAGCTTAAGTGGCCAAGGGGAATGTGAGGGCTCTCTTGGTGAGTAGAAGCCCAGCCTTGATGTTACCACAAAAGGTTCTAATTTAGTCCTCTCCTCACTGCCACCCTCCAATGGAGGACAGCTCTCCCAGTATCCACCAGCTCAGAGAGACTAGGAGAGTGCATTTTCTACAGCAGAAACAACACAGGCCTGTCCCATAGCAAATGTGGTCGTATAATCAAGCACGACATAGGTGCTATTCCAGACTTGACAGGAATCCTCTTAGTGGGGAGTGGGTACTTCATGCAATGCTTTGGGTACACAGGGAGTTGAGAAATTATACGTTTTTAAGGGGAAGTTAAACTGCAAGTTGGGGAACCTATATTTTTCTTTTCAGCGACTACTTGATAGGTTTTCTGCTGCAACTGCATAAACAAACTGGCACCAGTGTGCCTGCTGCACCTCCACATCAGCAACTCGGGAGAGAACTTACGTCCTTAGAAGTCACCACGATGCCATTTCCTATTGCGTAGTTCGAATGTATTGCAATGTGTCTTCATTTGTTCTTATTCAATGGTTAAAGGCACATATAAAGGAGTTGGTAAAATGTATTAGGTTGATAGATTTTTAGAGACTACTAAGTTCTATGTAACTATCTTAAGATCCATACGAAGAATTATTACCAGAATGATGGACTCTGTTGAGATCAAGATGGAACACAGGAATCTCTGTCCACTTTGGAACGTACTCTGTTGTCGCTCTGCCTGTCAAGTCAGGTTCTACAAACACGAATGTTTCCCAAGCACCTTCCCAAGGACATGCGTGTTGTTTGTTCTGTCATCACCAGTGAGAAGGAACTTGACATTTTCCTGACTAATAACTCCCTTGCGAAGTGTATTGACACTTCAGTCGTTTTTGAACCAAATCAGCAAATAATGAGCTCCCGTTCTGTGAAACCCACCCACGCGGTTCTTGCTTGCAAACGACTCAGGCTGTTGAGGAGCCAAAATATAGGCATGTGGATAGTGAAATAATGAACGACGAGTTAAATAAATGTCAACATATCAACAGAGACTTCATCTTGAGGTGTGTGAGCAATTACAAATGTAACTCCACAGACATTAATTACTACAGGAGAAGAGAGGACGGGAAGACCGTGTACAAAATGGACCTCGCGGTTCTCCCTGTGCCTGCTTCGTCTTGCCCTCAAACTCCTTTGCACAGGGCATACGTCCCCGAAACTTTCCCCTTGCATCTGCCTCTTCCCTCTTATGTGCCCACCCTTCACTGCAGATAAGCAGATCCATTCTTGATTTCCTAGATTCACCCTCACGGTAGCTCCTGCCCCCACACCAGTGCGCCCTCGGCTGGAACACCTGTGTTTCAACTCTTACCCTCTTTTGCTCCCTCTACTTTGCTAAGTTCTCTTAGTTATACTAAGTAACGAAGGTTCCCCCACCTTTTGCTCTATTCAGGCCCTCCGTGGGTCGGATGAAGCCCATCCACATTGGGAAGGGCCATCTGCTTTATTCAGTCCATCAGTTCAAATGCTGGTCTTTCCAGAAACACAGACACACCCTGAAGGAACGTTTAACCGGACAGCTGGGCATCCCACAGTCCAGTCAACTTCACACGTAAAACTGACCATCACAGGCAACATGGCCATCTTATGGACATTGTTAGAAATATAAATTTTTGGGTCCCACTCAGACCTCCTGAAGCCTCATCTCAGGAATTGGTGAGCTAAAGTGCTCTCCAAGTGGTGCTCATGCACAGAAATGTTTGAAAGTACTGCTTTAGAGGGCCACGCTCATTCTCTTTCTGTACTGCCTCCTTTAATGGGGTGCCCCCATCCTTGAACGCGCTTTGTAACCAGGCTCTAAAACTCTCTGCCCTGAGTCTCTTTCCAGAATCTGTGTGGGTCTCTTCCCCAGGTCCATCAAGCGACAGCTGTTTGCGGAGGCTGTGAAGGTGTGTGCATACATGTGGGCCCAGCCCCTCGCTGGGCAGCATGGAGCTGGGGGCAGAGAAAAGGGCAGTGGGCCACAGGCTGGGGGCTGTTTTTACTGTTCTGCTAGTTCCTTTCTGGGTCATTTTCAAGTTGTGTTTATTAAGATAGCATTAGAGAACATATTTTATTTAGCTGTTTATAGCTTGATTTATATGATGTGGACATTCAGATGTCTGATACCAGGGCCTCTATTTGCGTCCTGTGCCAGGCCTGCAAATGGTAGGATTGAATCTGTTCTGGAGTTTTAATGCTGACATCCTTTCTGTGAGCTCGACTGGGCTAGCACTCCTTGGGGCAAGGACTGGCGTTTGTTTAACCCTAACTTCACTGGCTTGGGCAGTGCCCGGCCCACATGTGTGCCGAGTGGTGCGTACATGAATGAATGCCTTTATGAAGGTTGGGGCTATGGACACCCTTGTGGGGGGTGGGATGGCTGGGCTCATGTGTCTGTTCCTTGCGCAGGATCAGTGAGGCCACTGCAGAGTGTCCTCATCCCATCGTGACCTAAGTTGTTGGAATTAGGGAAAACAAAGGGGGCAGAACATGGACACGATGTCACCTGGTGGAACTGATTCCTCAGACCAAACAGAGGGAGCTTTCAAACCCGAGCAAGGTGGGGAAGAGAACCAACCGCCATAGATTAATTACATGTAATGAAAACAGCTGTCAAACTAGCCCGAAACCTTGGCTTACGACAATTAAGTGTTCAATACAAACTAATTAAATTAGCAGTTCCCAGGTGTTGGCTTTACAAACAGTATAAATTATGCAGCGAGGCAGGAAGCTTTGTCTATACCAAGGCCTTACTGAGGTGGTTCGCCTCGTTTTATGGTCTTCTGCGTGGCGTTTGTTTCTGGTTTTATTGTAATGCCTCATGTCAGATATATCACGATGCAGCAGCATAATTGAACAATTGCACATAGATGCTGAATACTTAAATAGGTTCCTATAGTAATTTTTTCTCTCTCTTCGAAATTCTTCCTTTGCTGACAAAGACCGGATCCCACAGATATTCTCACATCTTGTTGGCTCAGTACATGGCAGGGGATGCTGAAAACAAAGGCTTTATAAATAGAAGATGCATTATTAATGCTTGCTGCTGTGAAACATTGATAATAAATAGGAAGTGATCGCACCCACGGCAACGTCTCAGTTCTGATGGCTGGGGAAGAGCCTGGGTTTCCAAGCAGAGTGAAAATGGCTTGTCTTGGTTTTTCTCATCAAGGCCCGATGAGACCCCATTCTTGTCTCTTGCTAGTGGTGGCACGGTGCATTTCTTTGGACCGCTGTTCAAATGTCACCTTCACAGGGACATCTGGCATTGGGACTGTTCTTGAGGGCTCACGAAGGTTTTTTTCCCCTCTAGACATTTTACCCAAATTTCTTAATAAAGTCGATAGTTGGTTAGATTCAGCCAACCAACACTCAGTCAGAGCCTACGTTGTGTGCCAGACTCTGGGCCAGGCAGGAAACCGTGACGCGGGCTGCAGCCTGTCCTGTCCACAGGGCCAGGATCCTCTGAGAAGTGAAGACACGTGCGAAATCACATGACAGGAGCCTGTGCCGAGTGCCAGTTATACCGTGCAACGTGGGCAGTCATTGCTTCCAGCCGAGGAGGGAAGGGCCGTTCATGAGGAGCTTCCAGCATCACCCCAACATCTGCTGGGAAGTGGTTCCAAACTGTCATGACCCTGAGTGATCATGAGAAAAGTACTTTCTCTCACAACCGTACACCTTGATGGGTGCGAGTCACTGAAACGGAAGGTTCACTAAACAGTACTTAACCCTTGCTACATGCTGCGCACTTTGGTTGATTTTATTCTATTTGTACCCTCTAGCCCACAAAAATGCTCTATTTTAGGAAAAGTAATGGCGGTTGCAGTCTCCACAAATTGTTCTATGCGGCATTAATTAGTTTCCATCCACACCCTGAAAAATTCTGCTTTAGAGGCCTGACTTAAAACCCTGCGTTAATTTCCACCGTGCCACCTCCCCACACTCCTCTCCACAGCCTCCTGTCGTCGGGAGGTCATGAAACCAGCGGTGTCTCTGCAGAGGCCTAGCTGGGAGCGCGTCCCGGTGCCTGGTCGCACAGGTGCTCCTTCTGCAGCGGTGTGAGGGCTTCAGCCACCCCCCCCCCCCCCCGCGCCTCCCCGCCCCTGCACCCCCCCCCCCCCCCCCCCCCGCAGGCCAGGTTGGAGTACACAGGTGAGGGGAACCACAGAGCCCCTTTGCCAGGCCGACTCCTATCCATTTAGTTGTTCCACGCCTTTTTGCTCAGGTCCCAGACTGTTATCCAGGGGAAGTCGTAGGAGATGTGAAGAAATAGGTTTGGGATGTGGGAGGAGGATTTTCATAATATTCTCATGCCCTTGAGACATTTGTTCTCATGGAAGATTAAGGTGATTATTCCTAGAGTCACTTGAAGATTCATCTATCTTCAGGAAACCTTTTCCTGGACACATTTATGCGACGGTAGTTGCTTTTAGGAGACCACCAGGCGTTCGGCTGGAATAATGTCTCATTAAATGTTATCACCTGTTCATCCACTTAAACATTCACAGTCTCTCATATCCCAGGCCCTCTGCTTTGTTCCAGGTCGTCAAGCGCTGGCACACGAAAGCTTCAGAGTGTGGGGAGAGAGACAGACATGTAAAACCATCCCCACAAAAGTGCTATGTAGAGGTTCACACTAAAGGGAAAATGCAATCCCCACCTTCCCGGGGAGGTCAGGGCAGTTTCTTGGAGCAGGTGACGTTATGAAGGAGGGGAAAGCAGAGTTTGCCAGGCAAAGAGGTTGTACTCCCCAGGGGCAGGGAACAGGATGTGAGAAGCATCAAAGACACGAAAGCCCAGAGCTGCAAGAAGCTTGGTGGGGGTGGGAGAGAGAGATGAGGCTGGAGAAACAGGCAGAGGCGAGATGATAGAGGAGCTTTTACCTGTGGAGAACCGGGGAGAGAGGCATTTGAAGATTATTAGTAGAGGAGTGATATCAATAGGATTTACCGTTTGGAAAAATATATTTCTAAGGAATGTAATTGTTGTGGTGGGCAACGGCCTCCTATACTGAGCACACACTCTCAGAGTGAAGAAAGAGGCTGTGGAGTGTAGACGGGCGTTTCTCACACTTGAGCGTGCATCGCCTGGAGGGCTTGATAAAACACAGGTGCTGAGGCCCGCGGCAGAGCCGGTCTGGGGCACGTTCTCAGAATTTGCATTTCTAACAAGTGCCCAGGTGGCGCTGGTACTGCTGGTCCAGGGACCACACTTTGCTCATTGGGTGCTGTGGCGGGAAGAATAATGGCCCCAATGGATGTCTGTGTCCTAAACCTCGGAAACTATGAATGTACTGTGCTAGATGGCAAAGGGGAATTAAAGTTTGGGATAGAATGAATTTATAATTGGTTATTAATTAATAAATCAGTAAATTAAGGTCTCTAAAGAGCTGACCTTAAGACCAGGAGGTTAGTCTGGATTATCCAGGTGGGCCCAGTGTAATCACAAGGTGCTTAAAAGCTGAGAGAGAGAGAGAGAGAGAGGCAGGAGAGGAGAGTCCGAGGGGGCTGTAACCACAGCAGGTCCTCAGATAACGTTTCTTTCCAAGTCGTTTCATTATAACGTTGATGATGCGGTGGTGAGTGAGGCTTACTGTTCTGAGCCACAGGCAGAGGGATGTCACATCGCTGGCTTTGAGAGTGGCAAAAGGGCACCGTGAGTCAAGAAATGTGAACAGCCTCTGGAGAAAAGGTAAGAAAACGGATTCTCCCCTAGAGTCTCCAGAAGGAGCCCTTTCAAAGCAGGAGCTGTGTCTTATTTTTAGTAGTTCCTCCAGTCCCGCGCAAGCGCTGGCAGTTAAGGGCATGCGATGCTAGTTTAATTAATATTGTTAGATTGTAGAGGCTCAGGAGTTTGTATTGTCTCTGTGCAATTTGCAGCTGAGGGTCTATATGAGCAAGATGCAGGACTAGGCTAGCTGACACCTTGATTACAGCCCAGTAAACCATGCGGGAGACTTCTAACCTTCAAAACTGCTAGAGAATGCAGTTGGACTGTACTAAGCCACCGTGTTTGTGGCAAGCTGCAAGGCAGCAAAGGGAAACGAATACAAATGCCTACTGGAGCCCAAAGCTGAACTTGGTCAGCAACCACCAGCTTCCCTATGTTTTGTGCCGGTTTCCAACGGAGGACCAACAGAGAAAGCCAAATGTGCTAAACCAAACACGTAAGATGCCCCGACTCCAGCTTCCCAGGCCAACATCCTCCAGACCAAGCACACGGAATCCTTCCCTTTAAACAACAACAACAATATATATATTTATTGATTTCAGAGAGGAAGGGAGAGGAGAGAGAGATAGAAGACTCAACAACGAGAGATAATCATTGATGGGCTGCCTCCTGCCCTCTCCCTACTGGGGATTGAGCATGCAACCCCAGCATGTACCGGGACCAGGAATCAAACCCTGACCTCCCGGTTTATAGGTTAACACTCATCCACCGAGCAACACCAGCTGGGCCCCTCCCCTCCCCCCCCCCCCCCACCTTTCAGCCACTACTGCCTACCTTTCAGCCACTGCCAGTCACAAGTGATGGTGGCTGACTCCCTTGCTATAGCAACCTGTGAATAAATAGCCTGTTTGTTCTTACTTGGGTGGTCTTCCTTGATTTCTACAAGAGATAGTGCTCTTTCTGCTTTTCCTACTCATTATTCTAATGCAGTGGTTCTCAGTGGAGGGGGGTTTTGCCTCTCATGCTCCCTCACTCCTCTCCCCCCACTTCTTCCTCCCCAAACCCAAAGACACATGGCACTGTCTGGAAACATTTTGGTTGCTACAACTGAGGGATGCTACTGGCATCTAGTGGGTAGAGACCATTGTAAGAATCTGCTAAAAATTCCACAATGCATAGAACGCCTCCAACACTAGTTACCTGGACCTAAATGCAAATAGTGCTGAGGTTGAACAACCCTGAGTTAATTATAGGAATATCGAGCCCTCCTGCAGTAGAAGGTGTGTGTGTGGAGGTGTCTTTTTTATGTGAGTGGGACAGTAACCCTAAAATAAGACGGAGGTGGCCAGCACTCTGTCTATATTCACTCTGGCTCGGCTTGGTTTTGTAGCCAAGGGAGTCCTTGCTTCTGCTTCCAAAAAGAATGACCTCCCTTCTGCCCTGAAGGAGAAGGAAAACCTAGCATTTCATTTTGTTCTTCTGCCTAGTAACGCCGAGAGATTTATAAGGTGTGTAAAAATATGCCAATATGTTTGCATCTCATCTCTACACATACACATGAGATGTCACCGTAAGCATGAAGTTTGCATGTATGAATTGTGGAAATGATCTCTTTACCTCATCGCTGTATTATACACACAGACACATGCATACATTTTTTTTTTGTTTCTAGCTCGTTCAATTTGCAAAACCACTTCACTAATTCTCTCCTCCCACTGATGTCCCAGTCAATGGGGCGTGTTTCGCTTGAGCTTTATGTATCCAAGCCACTCGCATCTCGGTATCTTCAGAGCGATTTGGAGTGCATGCTGTCGAAGCCGCCGCATTCCTCATGCATTTAAAACAGCTGTGGCTGGAGATTTCTTCCAGTGTTGCGATTGACAAGCTCAGGAAGAAAGAAGCGAGGGGGAAGGCATGGGCTGTGGAGAGGGGCACTCTCAATCCTTTGGCTCTGACATTTTGCAGGCTCACAGGCTAATTAATCAATTTCCTTTAAAAAAAGGAGAGTATGTTGCTATGGTATCCTGAGGCGTGTTTATACTGTCACATTAAGATTTCAAGGTATTTTTAATCTTTAATTACCTACTTCCATTCCTTTTTAATATTGGCAAAGGCCTTAAAAATTTTTTTTTAATGTGGTTTTCTGCCAGTGTTTTCTGAGATGGAGGTACTAATTGAAACAGAGCTGCTTCTCTTCTTTGAGAGAAATAGGATCACCTCTGAGCTCCGGTTCTGTGTAAGACTTGATTGAAAGCCCCACAGAGGTCACTGTACCAGCCTGCCTCCTGTGCGCGTGCTTAAGCACAAGGAGCCCCTCATTTATCATCAGAGACGTGACCCATGAGGAGTTTTATCCATAATACATGGAACATATGCTTGCAGGATTCAAAATATTTCCAGAAACATGTTAAATTCTAGCTTTTTCTTCCCCTGCAGCATCTCAGAAATGTTTAGTGTTAATGATAAAAACAGGTGACTTTTTTGCCCCAGATGATAGTGTCCTGGGAGTGTCAAGAGAACTAAAAATGCTCGGCTTCATTTAAAGAACCTGTTACCTGCTTGAAATAACAAGCAACACTGATTATTTAAAGAGCCCCTTCCTGGTGTGGTTTCTAATTCATAGCCTTCACGGGATGAGTGAAGGTGGGGAAGGAGAAGGTGCAATGTAGCCTCTGAATCAGAGCCACCCGAAGTCTTTCCTATGGAAGTGGGCCAGGAATAGCATCCTAAAAAGTCGGACAGAAACACTTTGCTGCATCTTATGACGGATGCAGAAATGTGTGCAGAAGTTTGTTTTCTTTTTATTTCTTTGCATCTATTATAAAGTGTCTCTGCTTAGGGGGGATTTGGAATCTTTTTAGAAGAAAAAATGAATCCGTGGAAAATATAACCGTCTGTGTTTTATAAGGGGCCGTCTAACTAGTGTGTCCTTCTTTGGGTCTCATTTATGCATCATTAATGTTGAATCTGGGGCTTAAATAGTAACGGTCGTTTATAGGAGGTGCCCGTTTATAAAATATCTATCACGGAAGTGGACACCTGTTAAGGGGTGCTCCTGGGAACCCACTTCTTCAGGGACAAAGGGAGTGTCCCAGCCATGCTGCCTGTAGAGAACGTCTCACAATCAGAGCGCCTCTCGGTACAGAGACCTTGCGCAACGCCGCCAGGGATTCTCATTTCTGTTTGCAGACTGACGCAGGAGCTGCTCTGTGACCGGGGCTGGTCACTCTCAAGCTGGAGATGTCCCTGACCTCGTAGGTTTCAGGTGAGAACAGCAATTAGAATTGCCTGAAAGCACGACCAGATGGCCAGGCTGGGTGACTGCAGGCCCAGCTCTGCAGGAGAATAAGTGCGCTGTTTCCAGCTCTGTCCTGCAATAGGAAACCTCACACACTGTAAAGAGGGCTGGAGAGCTGGCAACACCTTGCTTGCTGGGACATCTTAAGTATGATTGCTGTGCTAATAGTCTTTGAGGAAGGATGAGCGTATTGTTGTAAATGGGACTTCGGGGTGGGATGAGCGATGTAGGGAAAAGCTCCAGTGTCGAGGGTTGCATTTTGGTCCTATAGCATGTGACCTTCAGCTGCAACTGCACAAAGACAACACAGCCTCTGGACCCTCTGTAATCTAACAATGTTAATTAAACTAGTATCGAGTGTCCCTTAAATGCCGGTGCCTGTGCTAGGGGCTGGAGCTACTACTAAAAATAAGAGTTCCTGCTCTCCAAGAGCTCAGACTCCTCAACAGGATGGGTGGAAGGACACAGACCAGAGAAGACGTAACTAAGCTTCAGTGTTCATGTAGTTACCTTATTTTGACCTTTGGGTGGAGTCAGGGTTTACTGCAAATCTATTCCATTTGCAATGTGCAGTAGGAATTTCTCCTAGGAGTATTTAGTTCTTTCCCAGTTGTTGTAGGAACATGCTGGAGGGATAATCTAGCACAGCCTTGGGGAGCCCACTTTCTAGATAAATTGACGTTGCTCTGATATCCTGAAGCACAGGTTGGTGTTCACAATGGAGGGATTGGGGCTTGAGGGAGAAAGGGCTCAGGGGCAAAAGCTGAGGGGTCTGGGAGATCTGTGGCTGGCTCGCGGGGAGCTGGGCTCAGATTGAGCATTTGTCATCATGGGGAAGTGACATGGGGTCAAGAATCACGTGTTTATTGATTTGCACAGACAGAGACATTCCCTGGAGGGTCTCAAAAGCATGTGACGTGTGTGAATGCTGGATTTGGATCCATGAGCTGAGAGGTGCAGAGATCTCTGGGTGAGCCCCTATTGGTTGTGGACAGGAGGAGCCCTGAGCGCTGTGCATTCTAGAAGGTGGGAGTCATAGTGGGTGTTTGGCAAGGATGGCTGGCTCTACAGCAGATTTAGCTGCGGCTGATCGACCTTTTATGGAAGTCATGCACAGTTATTTCTTTTGTCTCTCAGCCTAAGATCTGAGTCTGTTAAACACAGTCACATAATCCCAGTTCCACCGCTCACTTTCAAAGCAATTAGAAGTCTTAAGCTGAAGTTGTATTAGGTGAACCAGAACACGCCGGAAGGTCAGCTTTCATCTTACTTTGGAGGAAGATGTATATGAGAATGCGTGATGAGGACTCGGGAAGCTGGGAAAACTGACAAAACAGTTGAACCTCATTTTCATAGATCATAGGAAGTCTGTTTTAAGGAGGCAGTGATTTTCTTCCCCTTGGCAATTACATGTTACTTTCTCATGAAGAAATATGATGCTGAGCTTCTGAGTGGTACTGTCTCTACCCTGGCGCTTTGTGTAGGCATTTACCCAGGCCCTGGGCAGTTGTGTGCTAGCTTCTGACATGGGGTCAGCATTTTCTGAGTATAGGGCCCTATAGAGGGAGTGGTGATGGGGACAGAGGACCTGGTGTTTCCTTGGAGGGAGCGCCCTTCTCCCTGGTAGAGATGCAGCACTGAAAGAGACAGCACTGGCTGGCTAGGAGCGGAACTGGGGTTTTCATTTCAGCCCAGGTGCAGTTGTTTGATGGCTTGTCATTAATCTCCATGCCTCAGGTCCCTTCTCTCTCTCTCTTTTTTTAAAAAAATAAATCTTGCCCTAACTGGTTTGGCTCAGTGGATAGAGCGTTGGCCTGCGGACTCAAGGGTCCCAGGTTCGATTCTGGTCAACATGTACTTTGGTTGCGGGCACATCCCCAGTGGGGAGTGTGCAGGAGGCAGCTGATCGATGTTTCTCTCTCATCAATGTTTCTAACTCTCTATCCTTCTCCCTTTCTCTCTGTAAAAAATCAATAAAATATATTAAAAATAAATAAATATTTATTGTTGAAAATATTACATATGTCCCCTTTCCTCCTATTGCCCTCTCCAGCCCTCTTCCCCCCAAGCCCTCACCACCCTACCGTCTGTGTCATGGGTTATGCACATACACACATGAATTCATTGGTTGACCTCCCCCACCCCCTTCCACCCACCCCTGTCTTCCCTCTGAGGTTGACAGTCTGATCGATGTCTTTATGTCTCTGGGTCTATTTTTGTTCATTAGTTTATGTTCTTCATTAGATTCCACATATGAGTGAGATCATGTGATATTTATCTTTCTCTAACTGGCTACTTCGCTTAGCATAATGCTCTCTAGTTCCATAAGTCCCTTCTCTTATTACATTGAGCCAGTAATATCTGTCCCACCCTCATTACAGAACTATAAGTTTCAATTGGATGGTGATTTAATCTATGGTAAGAGAAAAAGAAAGTACTAGTAAGTAGAATTAGTATACATAAACACACCTGAGTCATATTATATTGTGGTATGAAGCACTCAATTATTATTTTACAAATGACTGAGTGTTATAGCTTTAATTCAAGCATTTACCATCCTTTAATTAAAAAAAAAACTTTGAAAATGTATGACACTGTTTAAGGCCATTAAAACCCAGGTGACACTAAACATGATACTAGTCTAAATGAGGAGTTGGTATATTCTTCTGTGAAAAGCCTGATGGAAAATATTTTATGCTTTGCAGGACATGGTCTCTGTCATAACTCCTCAGCTCTGCCATTGGGGCATGAAAGTGGCCATGGCGGGGAGAGGGGCATTGTTCTCCCGTAGCTACCATGAACCAATACTTCTGTAAAATATAATGAAAATGAATTTCTACCAAAAAAAAACAAAAACAAAAAGTAGCCATAGGCACTTTGTTAACTAAGAAGTGTGGCTATGTTCCAATAAAACTTTTATTTACACAAATAAGCATTGAGTTGAGTGGTTCATATGGGCTGTAGCCATTTGCTAACTCTTGGCCTAACTTAATTTTAAGGGGTGGGGAAATGTAATCAAACCATTTTCTTAAGAGAAGGAGGATTAGATTATTTGTGAACAACATGTTTAGCTGTTTGAGTGCAAGCATAGGATAGGAAGTTGGTTGAGTTTAGCCAGGTTTGGAGATTTTGCAGGTGATTATAATGAATGGCATCCTATATAATGAAGAGGTAATATGCAAATTGACCCTCATGCCATCGCATAAGATGGCTGCCCCCATGTGGTCAATGATGGCTGCCACAAAATGGCCGGCAGGGGAGGGTAGTTGTGGGTGATCAGGCCAGCAGGGCAGGGCAGTTAGGTGCGATCAGGCTGGCAGGGGAGGGCAGTTAGGGGTGACCGGCTGGCAGGGGAGGGCAGTTGGGGGAGACCAAGCCTGCAGGGGAGGGCAGTTAGGGGTGACCAGGCCTGCAGGGGAGGGCAGTTAGGGGTGACCAGGCTGGCAGGGGAGGGCAGTTGGGGGCAACCAAGCCTACAGGGGAGGGAAGGCAGTTGAGGGCAACCAGGCCTGCAGGGGAAGGCAGTTGGGGAAGACCAGGCCTGCAGGGGAGGCAGTTGGGGGCAACTTGGCCGGCAGGGGAGGGCAGTTGGGGGCAACTGGGCCTGCAGGGGAGGGAAGTTGGGGGCAACTGGGCCTGCAGGGGAGGGCAGTTAGGGGTGACCAGGCCAGAAGGGGAGGGCAGTTGGGGGTGACCGGGCCAGAAGGGGAGGACAGTTGGGGGCAACTGGGTCGGCAGGGGAGGGCAGTTGGGGGCAATTGGGCTGGCAGGGGAGCAGTTGGGCATCAATCAGGCTGGCAGGGGAGTGGTTAGGGGGTGATCAGGCTGGCAGACAGGCGAGTGGCTGGGAGCCAGCAGTCCTGGATAGTGAGAGGGATCCCAGATTGGAGAGGGTGCATGCTGGGCTGAGGGACACCCTCCCCCCAGTGCACGAATTTCATGCACCGGGCCTCTAGTGTAATAATAAATGGGGGTAAGGGATTAATGGTGTTTTAAAAGGAGTTTTCTTTAGATCTTTCGCTGAGTTACCAAAGAGTGAGGAGGTAAAGGATGTGAGAGTGGGGTTAATGGATTGGTGATTTCAGTGAAGTCAGGAAATCTTGATAAGGGGATAATCATGTGAGTGCACCTGGAGGGTGCAAGATGATGGTCAGTAAGGAAGTGGTTCGGCTATTAATGTGATGGGGGGGATAGAGGAGAGGTAGAAAGAAAATCTTACTAGAGACAAGGAAGTCAATAAACAGAGGTAAAACGTTGAATGACTCATTTATGGAGATATTGAAGGCTTTAGGAATGATTATAGAGTAGAGAGCAAGACAGTAAATTAGGTGCCAAGTTCACTGGTAAATGAAGGGGAACTCCTGACAGGCCTGTGCGGGTAGTGAGAAAGTCTGAAGCTAAGGACTTCAAATGTGTTGGAGTGAAGGAAGGACGTCAAATGGTCTGGAGGGAAATCTGTGGCAAACATGGCTTAGATAAGCACCAAGCTTGTTAGGACTTTTTCCTGGGAGCACAGACTACCTCCTCCTGGAAGCACAGATTGCTTTTCTTAGCCTTTTCTGTAATAAAGTGTGGTCATATGATGTGTTTATAGTTAACAGAATGAGGAGGGAAGTGATGCTCCATGTTTCCAAGCTTGTCCCATAAAAACTTCCTATGTGCGATGTTCCACTCTTTCTCTTCTCTTGTCTACTTAATGGATGCAGAGGATCCCTGGAGGACTCACAGGGCCTTGGAGAGGGTGGGGTGGAGGAGATGATGAGTCACTAAATGGCAGCATCCTGGGTTCCTGACAGTCTGCTGCTCTTGATCACTAGGTTGGACTTTACTTGAGCATGGAAGAAACTTGTTGTGTTAAATCTCTAGCATTACTTACACTACTACATGGACCTTAACCCTAGGTTCCGAGGTACATGGAGTGTGAGAGAGAAAAATATTTGTTAAAGCAAATAACAACCCAAAACCTTTAGAGGGCTGCACTGGAAATTATACCATTTAGGGTAAACCAGATGTCTGATTATGGTACTATTGTTGGTACTAACACAATAGTAGCAATAACAATACCACCATCACCTACCTGGTCCCAAAGGCTGTAGGCTTTGAGACCCCTGTCCTAGGACAGAGACCATGTCCCACAAAGCATAAAATACCCCGGGGATTGCCGTTAGAGATCATTGTGACTTTGGGGGTGGTCAATCTGTTGTGTTCATTGCCTCTGAAAACCGAGGCATTTTCCTCATGGACTGCTATTTTTTCTGGTCTCTTTCATCTTCCCCTTGCTCAATTGGGATTTTCAGATCTCAAATGCATAACCATTTATTCTCCTACCTGCTCCATCAGTTTCCTTGGTGATTACCATGGGACTTGGCATTTTTTACCTGCTATTCTACTCATAATCTCCTTGAGCTTCAGTTTCCTCACTTGTAAAATAACTAGTACGAGGATCAAATAAGACGACTCCTGTGTATACTGGTAAGTCACTTCACACTTAGTATCTAGCACATATAAGCTCTCAATAAATGTTAACTATTATTGTTTTTGGTTGTTCAGTAATCTAATTTATTCAAACCAAGGAAAGGAAGTTATTTGGAACAGTCATTCTCAAAGTGTGGTCCCAGATCAGCAGCATCAGTACAGAAATTCTTGGGACTCACTCCAGTCCTACTGAATTAGAAACTCTGGAGGTGGGGCACAGCAATCTGTGTTTTAAAAAGCCCTCCAGGTAGTTTTGATGCATGCCAAAGTTTGAGAACCATTTCTTATTAATTTTAGCAATGTTTATTCTTTCCATTCTGAAAAAAATCTTCTAAGGAGAGTCAATTTAATTTCTTTAAAAGTTAAGAATAAAAGCAGAGAAAATTCCCCAAACCATTAAACATTACTGTCTTCAACTGCCATCTGGAGTGTCAGAGTGTGGCTCTGGCATCTGACCCAGGCACCCTGACCACACACCAACCCCCATAGCCTGTCTTGTTTTCACGGAGACTAAAGAATGTATTTAACAGGCCCGCGACCTTGCAGTCTAGATGTCAGCCATGCCACGCCACGAGCTGGCAGCTTTACAGCTGTAACCCTTCACTACAAAGGGAACAGTCAGATGGAACTATTTTGCTGTTTGGAATGGAAGTGCTGGTTTAAAATTTAAGAGCACACCATCTTAAATTTCTTGGTGGATGATTCAGAGTGGCTCAGATAGATGGCTTGTCTGTGGCTTTTTTGGATTGATGCCTCATTGGGGCTTTTTAATCTGGTTGTCCTCTGCCATTAGGCTCAATTAGGTCTTGAGATATGTGTGTGTGTGTGTATATATATATATATATATATATATATATATATATATATAATCACATACACATATATACACACATACACACACACTAGAGGCACAGCGCGTGAAATTTGTGCACGGGTATGGTCCCTAGGCCTGGCCTGTGATCAGGGCCTTCTTCCCAGGCTGCCCCCTGCCACCACCCAACCCTGGTTCCCCATTTGCCATTGGGTGATCGGAGCCGGCCTGCCAGGGGTAGGGACTGAGAGGTGGTCAGTGCACCTCATAGTGACCAGTTGAGTGGTTGTTCTGGTCATTCCACTGTTCAGTCAATTTGCATATTACTCTTTTATACATATAGATATTTATATATATTTAAAGTCCCAAATATTTAGTGGTCAGTCTGAAGCTTATTGGTCCTGTCATCCTGTTCACTAATCTAATTTATCCAATTAGATTCTCCTGTCTCTCTGTCTCTCCATATGCCTTGCTGAATATTGGAGCTGGGAAGGAAAAGAGGAGGGGCCTTCTAGCCTGACCGACTTGTACCACAGAAGGGGCACCTGATGCCCTGAGATGTGACATGACTCACTCAAGGTCACACTGTTGCTCTCATTCCTAAGGTTGCAAGGCTGTCCTCTCCTATCCCGTCCCTCCATCCTTTCTAAGTTGACTCTTTCTTCCCTCACTTTATTTTGGCATAGATACTCTTATTTGGGAGTGAGATTGTTTTGGTGAGTAATGATTATTCTTCTATAAGAGTCAAAATGGCAATTTTGGTTTTTGGTGGTGACAAGAATTTCTGTGTTTGCAGAACTGTGTGATTGCCCCCACACCATTACTGAGTTGTGGTTCCTATTTAGGCTGCATGAGAAACATTTTCTTTAGAGTTGGGTTACTTTCCTTCTCCAAAGTTCTAATCAGTCAAGGAGAGGTGACTTCCTTGCTGGGGAAGAACTAGGAGCTCCATGGATTTTCTGGCACCCAGAGATATTTATTGGGCCTTGGGGGGTGGGGGAGTGGGGAGCAGGGAGCAGGCCTGATCTCCTGGGCTCTCCAGCTGTAGAGCATTCTCAGTTAGCAGGTGTGAAGCCTGCACTAGCATTTTAGGAATGGCTGCTAGAGCCAGCTCTGGAACCAGGGCAGCAGGGATCTCTAACTACTTTTATCTGAGTCTCCTCTTCTCTTACCTGGGTTCTTTCCCCAGTTGTCTGTTCATGATGGTCTCACCCCAGTTTGGACTGAAACTGGGATGAGACCATCATGGGTGGACTGAAAATTCAGAATAGAATTGCTATAGAGTGAGTGTTTTTGTCCCCCCAGTATTCCTATATTGAAACCTAATCCCCAAAGTGATGGGATTTGGAGGTACGGTTTTTGGTCATGAGGGCTTAGCCCTGGTGAATGGGATTAGTGCCCTTATAAGAGACATGAGAGAGATCCAGACATGCGAGAATACAATGAAAAGACAACTGTCTCTGAACCAGAAAGTGGGCTCTCGCCAGATACTGAATCTGCCAGCACCTTGATCTTGAGCCTCCTAGCTTTTAGAACTGTGAGAAAGAAATGTCAGTTGTTGACAAGCCACACGTTTGTGGGTGATGGATATGGTCATTATCTTGATGGTGGTGATGGTTTTATGGTCTGTGCGTATATCACAGCTCATCAAATTGTGCATGTTACAGAATGTCAATTATAACGTAAAAGTTCTAAAAAAAATAGTATATGCTAAAAAGTATGTGCTATCTTAATTGTGTGCCTGCATCTAGTGAAGAACATTTGTTCAAATGACAGCCACATCCCTGCCTGCAGGCCAGTCCTTGATTCTCTAGACGCTACTGGACTGTGATAGAGACAGATGAAATGAGAGACAAAAGTCTAGTAGGTTTTGTGTTTTTGCTCCCCCATTCCTCTGCTTCTGTTTCCTTTTTGATCCCTTACCTTCCCTCCTCTTTCCTCTTCCCACCCCTTCCCCAAAGTCACCAGAATGTGAAAGGCTACATCTGTTCCTGCAAAAGCTATTTTGCAGTGCAATTAAGCATCCCTCACCTTAGCTCCACAGGAAGCTGGAGACCTGTGTGATCACAGGCATAATGGATGGTGCCCAAAGCCCTGGCCCAGGTGTGTGGAGGCTGAATACACATCCATGTGGATGGGAGGAAGCGGCTTCCTGGCTCACACAGTGAGGCTCCTGCTCCCACTTGAGCCTCTTCAGAGCTCAGAGCAGCTGCTACCCTCCAGGTGACCGACAGGCCCTGCCATCGCTCACCTGCTCAGGCCAGCTGACAAACGGAGTTGGCGCACTGCAGACTGAATAAATGGTTCTGTAGCCATGCCTGGCTCCAGGCTGAGGGAAGACATATACAAGCTCCGAGGCCTGTTGGGATTCGTTGAGTCCTGAGAGAAAAACTGTTTAGAATTCACAGCCACACGCTTTTCAGCTCCTTTCAGAAAGCTGGCATAGCCCCTGGATGTTTTCTCATATAAGGTATCCATTTCCCAGGGTGGATAAAACAACTAACTGGAGTCTCCAAATCCTTTGCAGATTACTGACTTATTAATAATAATGCATATGTGTTTATAATCTATAGAAATATTTAAGCATAATAGCTGAAATAAGTAGTAGTTAAAAAGCAGTGTATTAATGAATTCACTTTGATCATTCTGTAGCATTTTAGAATGAATTGCTAATAAATCAGGGACATTATTAAAATTTTGGACATTGAGTCCACGTTGAACATTTTGAAACTACTGTGTTCTCCTCTGACTGGTTTGTCCCAACATTATTCCACCTGAGACCTCAATTTGTTCTCTAATGAATACCTCTATAAGAAGGAAAATTATACAGACTTTCTTTGGATCCTCCCAGCTTAATTGTACAACTATATTGTTACAAATGGACTGAAACAGCCTATTTCAGTTTTTCTCTCTCCACAACCAGTTCTGAATAGATGAACAGAAATAGCTCTCTCCATGTTAGAAACTTTAATTAAACCATTCTGAAAATAAGCACGGGGAAGTACTGGCAGGACCTTAGTTTAATCACATTTCCTGCTTAACTGTTCCTGCTGCTGACTTGAAGGGTTGGAGCTTTGGCTCAGGGATGCCCCTGCTCTTGGAGGCATGGGCAGGAAAGTCTTGGGGAGTCAGAAGATTGTGACCTTCGATCTTTTGGGTTCCCTCACTAAATTAAAGCCAGGGCTCAGAGAAGGCATATGGCTTCTGAACGTTCTAAGTGGTATTCATGCAAATAGTCACATGACATTAATTGATCCCTATTTACATACACATCTCATAAATATTTTAATTTTTTTTCCATTTTATTATTTAGGAAAAATTTTACAGCGTAATATGTTTGCCAGAACCAGCAGTGAGCACTTAATCCTTAACAGCAACCTTATGGGGTAGATCCTCTCATTATTGCCATTTTACATGTTAGGAGACAAGTAACTTTCTCAAGATTGTTGTAACTGGGTTTGAACCCAGAAAGCCAGGCTTCAGGTTCTGGGTTGGTCTATACCAGTGGTCGGCAAACTCATTAGTCAACAGAGCCAAATATCAACAGTACAACGATTGAAATTTTTTTTTGAGAGCCAAATTTTTTAAACTTAAACTTCTTCTAACGCCACTTCTTCAAAATAGATTCGCCCAGGCTGTGGTATTTTGTGGAAGAGCCACACTCAAGGGGCCAAAGAGCTGCATGTGGCTCACGAGCCGCAGTTTGCTGACCACGGGTCTATACTATCTAATCAAAGTGTAGGCGTGCCTATTTGGAAGGAATCGGATTCTTCTTGTCTTTTCCTATGCATCCTTCACCCCAGCATCCAGCCTTCCATGCCCAACTTTGTCTACTGGCTGCTCAAGGGCTTACCTCCAAGTTGCGTGGGACATTCAGCTTTTCTGTGTTTCCTCCAGAATTTTCAGAAGATCCTAACTTCCTGGGCTGATTTTTAAATTTGTTTTCTGTGTCTTAGATATTAACGCTTGAGCTTCTTGCCTTTTTCCTCCCCACTCACCAGTTATCAATTCTTCTGGTATAATATCATTGTCCTTTCACAAGTCATTGAAGTGGGAGAATAAAAGTAGAACTGAAATAGGAAAGAGCATGTTAATACTATATGAGATTATTTTGTTTTTGATCCTCTTTTACCCTACACAACTCCCCCACCTCCAGCTTTCTAATGAGAGATACCCTATTTCCATCCACATATGCATTGGCTGTTATGCAACATATAGCTCTGAGATTTAAAATTTTTCAATTGGGAAAAGTAATGACACCTATGTGGTGGGATTGATGCTTCTATTAGAAAAACAATCAATATTAAAGAATTTGTAATGGATGTTAAACTCAAATGCATTGAAAAGCGAGGGAGAGAAAGTTTTCCAATGTAACTGAATTTACTTAGCTTACAAACTGCCCTATTGATGCACAAAACCTTGTTCATGAACGGTGATTCTAAAATAATTTTCATTGTCAGATATATATTTACAAAGATCAGAATGCTCACAGACCTTATTGAGTGACAGAGGTCCCTGTGTGACTGTGAAGTTAGTACAAATCAGAATGAGGGTTATGAGACCATCTAATCCACTTTTAAGATAGTTTGCTGGATTTTTCTGAAAAAAGCGCTCTTGGTAGTAGTGATTCATTTATCTGGCTCTGCAAGTCTGAGTGATTTGTCTTCTTTTACCTTAATTGTCTGTGGTTATTTCACCAGAGTTCAGTTGAGCCACTTCCTTAAGCATCTTTAAAACAAATGGTGTGATGGTTTGCTTGCAAGGAAATCTAAAATTCTGTAAGAGGTTTTGGCTATTAAAAGCCCTACCTTAAATAACTGTTGATCAATATGTCTTTAAAGAAATGGTTGGAGAAAGTTTGACAGCATTGAATTAATTTGCTCACTTACCTTTACTTAGAATTATGGGGGTGGGGGAAACCAAACCAGAAATGGCACCAGCCTGTATATTGTGGCTGAATTTCATTAGCACAACTTTGCATGAACCATTTGGCTAAAAGGGGTATATGGGTCAGCTAGGTGGCATCAAATATTTTCTCTGTGCTCCTCAGGACTCCAGGCCACCCCAGAACCCTCCCACCTTTCCAGTTGTTCTTAGCTTTACAAACGTCAAGGTCAGTCTCTTGCCTCCAGGGTTTTGCCTTGCTTTTTATGATGTCCACTGGCTGCCTTCTTCAATTAACAGGTGCCAATGTGATAGTAAGTTCTAATGCCTTGAGGAGTTTCTCTATCAGGTGATTTACATTTAAATAGAGACATCAAGACTCATAATTCTGCCCTTAGGACTGTCTTTTATTGTTGGGAATTTCCGGGAGCTTCTTACACGCTGGGCTCTTCCACTTTTCTCATTTTCCATCCATTAGGGTCCATATTTGGAAGGGGGAACTTGTATGGCCTTACTGGTTGTTAATACAGAGAAATCAATCCTTATTTTTTGGTAAATAGCCACTGCCTTGAGTTCCTGAGCAATGCCCATCACCCAGGGCTCATCCTGACCTTCCCACTGCCCACATCCCCAGAGCTAAACAGTGACAGGCCGAGCAGGGTGGTCTCCAGACCCAGCTTAGGTGCTGGGGTCAGTGTTCCCTATATTGGGTACTAACTATTGTGACTCTTAGCCTGCATCTAGGAAACTAACTGCAGGTGGGTTCAGCTTTGGGGGGGTCAATCAGTGATCAGTGCAGATAGAGATATTTGAAGACCAGACCACAGTGAAAGTTATTTGACTCAGAAATATTCTCAGAAGCATGGAGAGTAACATCCAACTTGATAGCAGTCTTCTGGGAAGAGGAATTAATCATGAGACGTTTGCTTTAAAGAGACCAAGCTGCCAAAACCAGACTGTTCTCAATTGTCAGGTCTGCTTTTATTCTTCCATACTCTATGAAAGTAGGGAAGGCTATGTCCTGAATATAGAATATGATGAATTGTTAGCAGTTTATGTCTTAAAGTGATTCCTACTTATGTGTGAAGATAGCTGGTGATTCAGAATAAGGCCTTGTCCTGGTCACACAAGGGCAGGTCAAATTTGTGGCAGGTTGGAAGTTTTCAAAGAGGATTTCTATACTTCAGGTATAGGCATTGCCTAAGAGGATGTTATATATACATCTGTGAAAGCATGAATGTAGTGTAAAGCACTCATATTTATAACTTTAATGTGTGGCAACACATTTTGATTTGGGCATAATTTTGAGGAAAATGTTTTTATTAGCTGGGCAGTTACAGGGGGAAAGGTTGAGGTTCAAGTCAATACTATCTATAGACTAGCTACCACTGCAGACATTTTCACATTCTCTCATTTGGTCTTTCCAATAGCATTGTGAAGCAGGTATTAACCAACTTAATTTTAGAGCTGAAGCTCAGAGAGGCCAAGGGATTAGACTTCCAAAAGTATTTTCCACAGCAAGCATCTTAGAGCATCTGCGTGTGCCTGCGCGTGTGCGTGCTTCTGTGTTTAAAGGCAATCAAGTCACATCCGCTGCTCTTAGGAAAATTTTGTCTTCACTCCTAATACACCTTTGAACTTACTTTGATGATAAATGGATGTCTCAGCCCCACAAAGAGCAGAGATGTTTGCTGAGAGGGTCTGTGGCGATGTCTATTGTATCTAGGTGTCCGAAAGATGGGGAGTGGATATCAGAGGCTGCCCCTCTTCCCGTCAAAAGAAATTCTTTGGTTTCTATCTGTTCTCCAAAGTTGAGGAGGAAGATTTAGATTTAAAAATCTTTATCAAGTGAATACTCATGATTGTTAGGTTTCTTTCCATGCGCTTTCCCATCCAACCCTCAAAACAGCCCTATGAGAAAAGTGTAAATCTTGTTCTCCTGATGAGGTATCTGAGGCTGTGTGATGTTATAGAAATGGCATGGCTAGAATTGGAGTAGATTTGGGTCCAGTTTCAAACTGCAGCCTACGGTAGCATTTCTATGGAGCAAAGCTTGTAGCTTTCACTTTTGTGAAAATGAAAAACCAAAGGGCCAGTTCTGACTGGAAACCTGTTCTTTCCAGTTTCTGATTTAGTTTAGTTTATACTGAGATATGAATATTGGATTTCTCAATATAAGCAGCTCATTTCATTTAAGTCAATAAGCAACTATGGTGCCACGGTGTTTATAGTCTCATATTTTAAAGATCTTTTATATTATGAAAACATTGCCAACATTTCTTAGGCTGGAGAGAAGTGCTTTAAGGTAAAGCAATTGAAAAATAATTTAAGTTTCCCTTAAGCACAGAGCCCTATGTCTATGAGACAGGATGTTGAGAACAAATACATTATAAATTAAAATCTTCATTTATGAGTAAATTAAAAATTTATAAGTTTAATAGACAATTTAAAAAATATATTTTTATTGATTTCAGAGAGGAAAGAAGAGGGAGAGAGGGATAGAAACGTGAGAGAATCATTGATTGGCTGCCTCCTGCACTGATCCACACTGGGGATCGAGCCCACAACCCAGGCATGTGCCCCGACCAGGAGTCGAACCATGACCTCCTGGTTCATAGGTCACTGCTCAACTACTGAGCCACGCCAGAGGATAATTTTTTTTTTAACACAAGGTGTGTGTGTGTGTGTGTGTGTGTGTGTGTGTGTTAACACACTCTAGTCCAAGCTGCTAGTAAACGTAGTTGATTGCATTGGCTACATATAAACAGCTGCTTTTTGCAAACCACTGACTCTGACAGGAACACCAGGCATTCTAATTCAGAGGTTAGCCACTGCAAGGCGATTTATTAGCTCCGTAATCATGGAAATACGGCCAAAGCCGCACTCCCTTGATACAGCTAATGGACATGGCAGACAAGTTCTGCACGCACCGCTGTCGCTGACCTTTGGAAGCAATCTACTATCCTTGCAGGGTGAGGCTCCTTGCTTCTTGTTCTCTGGACTGATGCTGACTTCTACCCCTCACCTAACAGCTCTGCTAAATACTGTTTTTCTTCTAGTTGCTTAGAGTTTAGTTGCAGACATGAGAAACAACCAGATGAATCTTGCATATTATTTAAATCAGATGTGAACACGGGACTCAGCCTGCGGGATTCACATGGGCTCTGCTCCCACTTCTACTGAGCTCTCACTGACAGGCATCTCTCTCATTGATTAGAGAAGTAGGACATTCACAGTTTCTCTTTTAAAAGAATTTCAGACCCTTTATGTGAAGGGCCCACGAGCCTACTGTATCCTACGGCGTGTGGCCATTGGGATACATTCATATTTGCACATGGCAACAAAGGTACATGTGGCCCCATTCCCTGTCTCACCTGTCAAAGGGAAATGCTTCTTTATTACCAAAAAGACTTGACATTCAGGAACTGTTAATACTTCTACAGAGTGTTCTCTCAGTGGTTTCTATACCAAATAGCATCAATCCATTGCATCTCCTTTTCTTTTCTCTCTGAATTTTCACGACAGTCCCTGCCTTTGTGGGATATAGAATTATTGATAAGAGTTGAAAAGAAGTTACCAGAATTTCAGGGTTAAGAGAAATAACACAGCTGTCCCTTCCCCAAATAAGAATGTCGGCTACATCAGCACCTGCTATATGATGGGTTAAGCATCAGGTCACGGGCAGAAAACAAGGTGATATGAGTATCGTTGAGGTGGCATTAGCCTTGATGGAGACATGCCCTAGAAGGTGACAGAAGAGCCTGAGCAAAGTCAAACAGGAGAGGCTACACATTTTCCACTTCTCTGAGGTCCGCTACTAGCATTTGCAGCGATCTATACTGAGGGTTCTATTTCTGGACGTGGAAGCATGGAACTTGTAATTTGAAGTCAGGGTCTATACAATAATAGTTATGCCTCCTTTACTATAAAAGTAAAAGGTGGAAATCAAAAGCATTCATTTCTGCATGGGGCAAGCCAGCAGTCCTGTTTTCATGCAGAAGCCTAGGGAGTAAACATAGAGACATATGTTTTCCTTAGGATTATCTTTGGTGGTTTAATGAGTCTTCATGAAATTTCAGGTGCATTCCCAATTCTCAGCTTTGCCCACAACTTCGTATTTTAATTACTCAGGAGCATAGAGGGGGATTTTGTTAATCCGTAGCTATAACATGCTTGAGTGATTTGAATGCTTCAGCCCCTAGGTCAGTAGCGTGCATATTCTATACTGAGGCCACATTAACTATGCAAGGGCCCAAATGAGGACCTGTGAGAATGGTTTTCAAAATGTGGTCTCAGCATAAGGGATGTATTGTTGCTAACTCCAAACAAGTTTACAAACTTTCAAGGAAGCCCAAAGCCTCCTCTGACCTCAGATAAAATATTCACGGAGAAGTCCCTCAGCATCGAGCCATCACAACTAATACGTTTGGGGTATATTAGTTATTAAGTTTACTTTATTAAAAATTTTTTAAAAGAGACAAATTGACTGTAGAGTAAAGGTGTCACTCACAGGGTTATTTTATCTTTGAAAGGTCAAAGTTTGCATCACGAATCCAATTAAAGACATTTCCTGGGATTCTAACCCTGGCATTATTTTTAAATACACACACACACACACACACACACACACACACACACACACACACACACACTAGAGGCCCAATGGATGAAATTTGTGCACTGGTAGAGTTCCTAGCGGTTGCCAATTGCTGGCCTCTGGCCAGGGCCTCCCTCCCTTCCCCCAGCCAGCCCCCCCCTGGGTGGAACTCCCAGAAGAACTCCGGTCCAGGGGCACAATTTGCATACTACGCTTTTATTATATAGGACTTTTACTTATTTTAGAGAGGAAGGGAGAGAGAGAGATAGAGATAGAAACATCAATGATGAGAAAGAATCACTGATCAGCTGCCTCCTGCATGCTCCCTATTGGGGATTGAGCCGGCAACCCAGGCATGTTCCCTGACTGGGAATCGAACCATGACCTCCTAGTTCCATGGTCGGCAAACTGTGGCTCGCGAGCCACATGCGGCTCTTTGGCCCCTTGAGTGTGGCTCTTCCACAAAATACCATGGCCTGGGTGAGTCTATTTTGAAGAAGTGGCGTTAGAAGAAGTTTAAGTTTAAAAAATTTGACTCTCAAAAGAAATTTCAATCATTGTACTGTTGATATTTGGCTCTGTTGACTAATGAGTTTGCTGACCACTGTCCTAGTTCATAGGTCCAATACTGAGCCACACTGGATGGGCATGTACTATGTGTTTATGATCCATTGTCCCCATCACATTATTGCTTGGGTTTGAAAGGCTATTCATATTAGTAGGGGTTGAGGGTGAGAATGATTACAAAGGGAGCTTAGACATTAATATGACGCTTGTTCTCAAAGCAACCATATGCATACTGTCCTCTACAGAATTGGCTTAGGAACCCACTCTCTAGTTTCAGGTATTCTGTGAGGGCTAGTACATTTCTGGGTCTCCCTTAGACATGGCTGTAAAGGTCAGTTTATAAACCATGCAAAGCTTCTTCACTTGTTTATTTATATTAGCTCCTTCTTGAAAATAAATTCTGTTACTTAACTAATTTTATTTCAAATGATGTTTGGCTATTTTAAAAAGACAAACTTGGAAGAGAAAGAGGATATTGAGGAAAAACTTAGGAAATCTAAATAAACTGTGGACTTTATTCAATAATAATGTACTGGTTCATTAATGGCATCATACTAATGTAAGCGGTTAATGATTGGGGAAACTGGGGGTGAGGCATATGGAAATTTTCTATAGTTACTATAATAATTCTGTAAATGTAAAACTATTCCAAAATAGATTTTTGAAAAGGACAAACAATGCCTGACATAGATTTCTTATAATACCACTCATCGACTGAGAGAAGCAGAAATAGGGAATGAAAGAATAAAAGAACCAACCTTTTCTGAGAATCTATTATGTTCCAGAATCTTATGTACAGACCCTCTGTAATGCTCACAGTAGTCCCATGGCAGTAGTTTTATTTCACTTGTTCAGAAAAAAAAGGATACTCAGAAAGGTTAAATAATTTGACCATGACAAATAGCTAATGTGTGGTAAATATTAGAATTCAAACCCATTTTTACTTGAGCCTTAAATTCTCTACACCAGGTAATCACATTTCTTCCTTAAAAATGTCAGAGGCTTTGAAATTAATTCCCAAAAAGCAATTTCTAAAACAATATCAAGTATGAATTTCCCAAAACTGACCACCTGTAACTGACCACCAGGGTCTGCATGTAAGATTCTGGAACATAATAGATTCTCAGAAAAGGTTGGTTCTTTTATTCTTTCATTCCCCATTTCTTCTTCTCTCAGTCAATGAGTGGTATTATAGGAAATCTATGTCAGGCAGGATGTTTGTCCTTTTTAAAAATCTATTTTGGAATAGTTTTACGTTTACAGAATTATTATAGTAAGTATAGATGTGGATATATAATTTCTGGTATATTTATCTTCAAAATTGGTCCCATTACTTTATCCTTTTAGTTGCTAGTTTTCTGACTTGTCAGAAAGGTGATAGATAAGGGTGACAGATCTTTCCCATTTGGGGGAACTGAGTTTTCACTTCAGTGGCTCTCTTGGACCAAGCCTGATTCTGAACTTGTCATCAGGCCAAAGCATCCATTTGGTGAAAAGGCCTAAAGTGTGAAAATGATATGGGCTCTAGGAAATGTACGGCTCAAATAAATGCTCCTGTGGTAATGGGGGACTCAGGACTTTTGCCAACATTATGGCTTATGCAGCTGCCAAGGTTACCATGGGGAAATAGAGGGACATGTTGATGAGGCCAAAGAGAATGACCTGTTGGCAGTGAGTTTTCACACCTGTGGGAGGCTGAGGGGCACTGTCCCCTCCCTCCTCCTTCATGGACCACTTAATCTCCCAGTTGCCTGGAGTGTTGGCTGCTGACAGCTCACGGAGGGTCTCTCCCCAGGAATTGCCCACCTCTGAGGGAGGGACCTGCCTCATCCAACTTTTGTCCCCTTCCTTGGGGTTGCCAGCATCTAATGAATGATAGATGTTGAGGTTCCAAAGGATTGGCCCCCTTGCCTCAGTATAAGGCATCTCTGAAGGACCTCCTCAACTTTAGAGCTGGGATCAGCTGAGGCCTCTCTTGCAACTGCTGGAGACTTCCAACCCCATCTTTAGCTCTACTGCTTCTCACACTCTCTTACAGGTGTTGACCCTAGAGTGTTGCTCAGTAAACCATCTCTGCACAAACCTCAGATCTGCTTTCCTGGGGCAAGCAATTTATGACAGTATCTCAATGTGTTCCTTTCCTCTCTCTGTATGGGAAGAATCCAGTACTTTTAAAATGCTCTTTACTTAGAAGTGTAGACATCACTCCAGAAAGCCTTCTCTGACTAGGTCAGTGCCCTCCCAGGAGCTCCTTCAGCCTTAGTTAGGTACAAGCCTCCCAGGATGGCATTTATGCCACCGCATTATAATTGAATTGTACTTAAATACACTACCTTAGTAAAGCCCCTTTAAAAGTCTTTTATTGATATGAGTTTTACTCCAAAGTTAATATCATATAACTAAAAACATTGATGAGGTTATCCTGGAGACTTGCTTTAAAAAGTTTTAATTGTTGAAAGTATTACAGATGTCCCATTTTATCCCCCATTGACTCCCTCCACCCCACACCTGCCCCTCTCCAGGCCTTCACCACACTATTGTCTGTGTTCATGGGTTATGCATATATGTATATTAGCTCTTTGATTATTATTTCTTGTTTTTCATGCCAGCTGATTAAAAAAAATGGACAAAGAATGGAAAAGGACGAAATCTCAAAGAACAAAATCCAGAAAGAAATTATGAAAACAGATTTGCCTATAAATAATTTTTCCTTGTATTATATTTGATTCTGAAACAGAAGTATACATACATACTACAGAATATTGACTCAGAAGTTATGATCTTTCCTTCCAACCAAGAGATGACTTCTCAGAACTGGAGGAAATCTTACTGTGCTCCAAGTAACATAACTATATTTCTACAGATCATGGAATTGTCACATGTCATTTAGCACCCTCAATAGACATGCATCTTCTCAGATTCCTCCAGCTCACAGTGCTTTCCTTTTTCTGTCTCTCTGTTGGCCTGTTTCATTTGTGCCACCTATTGTGAGTTAATCATGCACTGGCCTTGAGAACCTTAGCAGACAGGCCACTGGGGAGTCTCTGGCCACAATCACTTTGAACTTGTTCAAAGGACCAACTCAAGCTAGAACTGAGAGACTCCCCAACCTAACAAATACTTCTAGTTTCTCCTACAGGAACGAAACCTGAGTGAAGATGTGTATTTCATAGGCTCCCAGGGCCTTCATTTCTGGGCTTTCTAGTTGTTCCCTACCATGGTCACTGGGCTTGGAGTCAATCCCTTATATTAATATTGTTTTACTCTCCTGAGGTCTGTGATAGATGTTTTATCCCATTTTCTCTGTATGAAACCACTTCCTTATTCCACATTTAATGTCCCAATTTGGCTTTCTGATTTGTGTATTGGTCCATATTTTGTTGTGATTTTCTTCTTTTTTCTTTAAACTTATTGAATGTATTTGGGTGACATTGGTTAATAAGATTATTTAGCTTTCAGGTGTGTAATTCTATAATACATCACCTGTATATTGTATTGTGTGTTCACCACCCAAAGTCAAGTTTCCTTCTGTCACCATTTACCCCCCTTTACCATCTTTTACCTCCTCCCATTCCCCTTTTCCTCTGGTAATCACCATATTGTTATCTGTGTCTATGAGATTTTTTTGTTTTGTTTTTGCTGAATCTCTTCACCTTTATCACCCAGCCCCCAACCCCACTCCCCTCTGATAGTTCTTAGTCTGTTTTCTGTATCTATCAATTTGTTTCTATTTTGCTTATTTTGTTCATTAGATTCCACATATAAGTGAAGTCTTATATTTATATATTTTAGCAAATTTTTATTTATTTTATTTTTTCCCATCACCATTTATCCCCTCTATGTACTCTTCCACCTCCACCGACCCTCCTCTCCGCTGCAGTCACCACACTGTTGTCCATGTCCATGAGTTCTCTCTCCTTTTTTCTTCTTCTTTTTCGCTCAATCTCCCCACCGCTCCTCACTAACTCTTTTATTGATGTTTAACTCTTCACAAATGTCTCTTGTCTTCTTAGGTAGAATAAATGCTCACTGAGGGAAAGATTTCTGCCTTGTATATTTTAGAATTTTTCAATATGCTTAGAATACTGCTTTGCCTATCACATGCTGGGCTAAATATTCTTTAATGTATTCAGCATTCACTTCCACTGCCTTTCTATCCTCTAAGCAACTCATATAAAAGAAGCCGGGAGGCTAAAATGGACTTTTCTTAGATTCTTTTTTAGCTTGTGTGATAGATGTGGTTTACATTCAGCCAATGAGATGTACATGTGTAAGACGAAAGGAATATGTGATCTCTTTTTAAAGAGAGGTCAGCTGACCAGCAGATTCCTAAGGACAGAGGTATCATCAGCATCCAGGTACCACATTTTACTCTCTGGATGCTAGCTTGTAAATGTGGGGCGCACAGTGGCCAAAACAGTAGTTCAATAACCTCTGGGTCACAGCTGAGGGACTGTGACTTTAAAGCAAAAATGTCAGTGGCAGCTTCCTGACTTTCACTGCTCTAGCCCTTTTAATGATTTTGAAAATACCTAATTCCCTATTAAATCCCCTTCTTATTGAAATACTTAAGAGTCTTTTCTTTTCTTGAATTAAACCCTGACTGACACAATTGCTCAACACAATTTGGTGATGTAGTAAAAATCTCTCATTCCCATCTGGATTATTTTTAAAAAAGGTTTTACATTATAGTTCCATTTGCTTTTGTGTTTCTAATTTCTAATGGACCAGGAAGGCTTTAGACATGCCACATTTCTTTAGTCACTTTAAGGGTTGCAAACAGCCCACTAAAGTGAATAATTCATTTCATTGGTCACTAAGTTTCCTTAAGTCCACTAAATCTTACATGGATGCTTTTGATTATGTGGCTCTAATCTTCATTCTGAGGTCAAATATTGTGGACTATATCATTTTCTGAATGTAATTTTAGAGATATGATATCTTTTTCATAATAGCAGGCTTATCATAGGAAGAGGGCAAATTGTGTGGGGAAAATGACGTAATTGATCAGACATGAATCACAAATCATTTGACTCTCCCAAATTGTGCTTCTGGTTGTGAAGGTAGGAGAACATCCAGTTTTCTTGATTCCAGTCCATGCACAGTCCACTGTGCTGCCTTTCGCCCTTGGTCTTTTGGGTCTGTGATGAACGGAATTCTTTAATTTGAGCTTTCTGCCATTCTTTCTCATGCATGTCTTCCCTGTGGGTCTGTGAATGACAACCACATTCACTGGCTTGGCAACCTGGGCTCTTGTGAGCAGAATGATGACCACTAACCTTAACAAGGCACTCTCCTATTTACAAATGTCTTCATAAATTTTAATTGTCTGAGCCTCTCAAAACCGTGTGAAGTAAGTAAGGCATGTAGGTATGATAGTATCCTCATTTTATAGGCAAGGAGAGAAATATCTGAGACAGATACAAATATTTTTAAATGAAGGATGGAATCAATTTGGATTTCTTTTTTAAAAGTTATTTTTGTTTTGTTAGTTGTTTCCTTGAAAAATATTGGCTAGCAGCTTGAATTATTGTATTAAAAATTAAATATCAGTAGTATTAATATGGCTAAGCCTCAAACCAGTCTGTGGTAATGGGTGATATGGTAAATATATTCTATAGGAGGGCCTTTTATGAACTGATGTTTGCAAATTAGCATGGTTTATAAGCAGGAGACAAGGTAAGAAAGGCACTTTTCAGGAGAACGTGTGAGATTTTGCCAATTTAAGCAATCCCAATTTTGATCCAAAGACAAAGGGATTATTCTAGTCTCTCTAGTTTTCTGGACCATATGGTAAACTAGTTGTGAATAATTCAAAGGCAAATACCCTGTGCTTTATTCATTCATAAACCAAGTGCCTTGAAGAGTGCAGAGAACATAATCAAATGTCCACTAAGCTGTGATAGTGGTTCTTATCCCAAAGTTCCTCTGAATTAATTCATTATCTTTTGAGGTATTGTGTTGGATGCTTAACCTCAAATGCTAATTTGTATCTCCAGCCCTTCATTTGGTATTCCTTCCTGGTATAAAAGCAATCAATTTTTCCTGGCATGATAGCTCTTTATAAATGCTTGCTATTTATTGTGTCTGCTCCCATTATTCTCTCTCCTTACACATTGAATTCATTCGTATACTTTATTTTTCTTGTGTTAGATACTATTGGTAAATCACAGAGTACAGATAGAATAGTAGTGGAACACTTTCCCTGTCATTCTAAAAACACACTCTTAAAAAAACACACACACACAAAAGCACTCTTTAGCCAGGACATTTTAAATATCAAGTTGAGGGGGATAGATGGAACACTGAGCCATTGCCCAGGGCTTTGAGAAAACCTGAAGCTGGGGCAAGGACTTACCTATCCCCTCTACACCTGTCGTACCTGTGTTCACACTGGGGTATAGCAACAGAGGGAGGGGTCAGGGTGCTGACTGCATTGGCTCTTCCTATGAACTACAATGGTTGACAACTAGTTTACAATTCTGTGAGAATTTTCAAGGGACAGGCTCTGTCTCATTTCTGTTGACTATTCATTTTCATGCACCCTTTTCAAAGCAAAAAATACCTTGTGTTTTTGAGAGGTTCACCTAGAATGGAATTCCTTTTTGGTACCTAAGTTATGAGTATTAAAAAAAATTCCCACTACTGACATCCTCCCAAAGTCTAAAAGGAACTGACTTGGCAGTAAGTATAGCATCTATTTGCTTCTCCCTAAGAAATTCCCAGAGGACCCTTTCCTCAGAAATATAACCTTGAATCGTGCCTACTCCTCGTTAGTAAGGCTCGCTAAGAGAGATGGCAACACTAAAGCAAGCAGCTATTAGCAATGGATTCGGGCTTTGAGTGGTTTGCAGATGTTGAGAGCTCAATATTTCAAAATAGGACTGAGTGGAAAAGCCAAATTCAAATTGATAAAGGGGCTGTACATGTGCTTCATTTAACTTCAGACAGATTTTTGACTACTTGTGTCATATGCAAATATGTACAACAATGCTTGAAATTGGATTTCCATTTTACTTAATTAGATTAGTGCAAGACCTGCATAATAATCAGCAGTTAGTAGTCTTGTTACTCCTGGGGTTCAGAATTCAAAATGATTGCTTGTTTTTAAGTTTGGTCTGTCCTGTGGGAATGAGGTCAATTGGTTGATCTTGAGTATAACCATGGTTGGTTTTACTTGTATTTGTCTGTTCCAACTAAAAGACCTCAATTTTCTTTCACTCAGGTAGGGAGACATAAAAATAAAATGTTTTAAAAATTCTGAAGAAGGAATTAAGATTTTTTTCTTTTAATTAAAGACTGCCTGCCCTAACAAAAATAAGTTCAAGTACTATTTCCCCTCACAAGTTTTAATGAAAATAGGTAATGAAACCTCTGCATGTTTTCTCTCCAGCATGAAAAATAGGAATTTCAAATCCATTATAATTACAATTAGGGTGATTTCTCTCCAGGCTTTGGATATCTACAGTGTGTGGTCTGCAAAGAGAACAGCTTTACATAATTACAAAAGACAAGGAAGATTGGTTTCAGAAAAGCCAATGGTGGAACAGCCGATTACACATAAAATTGTGGTTAAGAAGACAATGACAATACTGAGAGAGAGCTCAAGAGAGCGATGCTAAGAACTCATTCAGAAATCAAGAAAACCCAAATTGCATTTATCCAAGCAGAGAGCAGCTCTGCAGTGTTCTATTAAGCAAAAGAAAGGCAGATGTTCCATCTTGTCCCTGTTGGGAAGGTTTTCATTTGTAGCTGGGTGATGTTTTTAAATAAGACTTTTTAAAGTCCTGCTTTGTAGAAGGAAATCGAATTTCATGAGAGGCCAGAGGAGTTTTAGGCCACTCTGGTAGCTCTCAGATGTGCAGTTCAGACTCTGACTTAAAAGAAACAAGTAGGAATGGAAAAAGTTGAAGACTTAAAGTTAAGGACCCTATGCGTGCTTTCGCCGTTCAGCAGGTTATCTACCTTTTCATGCCTCGGTTTCTTCATTTACTAAGCAGGATGATAATAACAGGCTGTGACTGTGTGAAAGTGGTTGGTATACCTCTCAACTTCCCTAGTTTTATCTGTAAAGTGAGATCATTTTATGACTTACGGGGACTTCATTTTTCTTGTATGCTAGTTCTCAATTACCCTCCTTTTTCTCACATTCATTGGCCCTGCTTTTGCCTTTCATGTTTCATGGAGTATTTTATAAAGATTAAATAAGACCATGTACAGGTAAAGTGTTTTAAAGGGCAACCTAAAAATCAAAATGGGACTCACTGAGCTCCAAAAATACTTGTTGAAAGAATAAATAGGCTTGTAGAGAACTAAGGGCACAGATCTCATGTGATCATTGGGAGAGTGAAAAAAGGACTAGACACTAAAACTTGATAGCAAGAAACTTGAGGCCACATTTTGCGACTAGAAAATGTTTAAAGAAGACAAATAGCAACACAATTTGTCTTCCAGAGAGGATAATTTAGAATATTAATGGGGCTGCTGATAAGTTACTCGACAAAATTAAGGATGTGCTTGCAGTGTTTGTGAAGGTGGAGATTGATGACAGGAGGTACATCAGCGTATCTGAAATCGAGGCAGGCTGTGACTTGGTTGAGCTGGGCATAATGATCTCTCTTGAATATTCAAGGTGGTTGTAAATGGTAGGTCAGGTTTGGTTTCTTAAAGTGCTTTGTTGAAATCTCTCTATAACTCAGAAAAATTAAGGATTAGAACTGAGAAATTGCCCACGTAGATGAAATGAAGAAAATATATATTGTAGATTCCCTAGAATTTGAAATTTAAGTAGTTTAAGAGAAAAAATATACTTTTCAGAATGACATAACTAAAATTAAAAACTACAATTTCAGGGTAGATTTAAATATATGAAAAACCCAGTTTAACTTAAACTTTTTAAAAAAAATATATATTTTATTGATTTTTTACAGAGAGGAAGGGAGAGGGATAGAGAGCTAGAAACATCGATGAGAGAGAAACATCGACCAGCTGCCTCCAGCACACCCCCTACTGGGGATGTGCCCGCAACCAAGGTACATGCCCTTGACCGGAATCGAACCTGGGACCCTTCAGTCCGCAGGCTGACGCTCTATCCACTGAGCCAAACCGGTTTCGGCCAGTTTAACTTAAACTTTTTATTGCAGTGTCTTAAAAAGATACAAGCCAGTTGTGGGAAGGCCTTACAAGTTTGCCTCAAAAGGTTCAGTTGGCTCATGGACTTCTTAGAAGGGCAGCTTCCCACCTGGGCTGCCACGACCCCATCTGAAGTGGCCACTCCATGGTCCCAGGAAGAGGCCTACAATGTGGTATGAAGTCCTAGAGACAATGCTTGACTTAATTCTATTCAAATGTTGAACTGACCAACATCATCTGTGTTTAAAAGCCTATTTTCTAAGACACTAATGACTAAATTCTGTTTCCATAAGTTTGACTTCTTTTTCTGGAAGGAGACTTTGGATAATTGTACCTTTTCAAGATGAATAATATTTATCTCATCTTTCCATGGGCTGCGCATTTTCAGTGATGCTTTTGTGTCTGGATCTAGGCACTAAACACCAACCTAGACAGTGACATGGACAGGGCTGGTCCTTTCTTAGTTAGAGAAGGTCTTCTGCTCTTCTCCCCTCTCTATTTTCTCCTCTAAATGCCTCACAGCTCTTTCATGTTTACTTCTGGTGCCACTCAGTCTTCAGTTGCAAGCAAAAGACACCAATTCTGACCAATTCACAACAACAACAAAAATTTCTTAGAAAGTGACAGTGAAATTATGGGATTGGAGGGAAGGTCCAATAATTAGTCTTGGAGCAGATAAGAACCACTGAGCTGCAGGTGTTCTTGGTGCCAGAATGTCTGCACAGTCTTGTGCAGGCTGAGCTCTGAAATTAATTTTCTCCAGCTATTTTCAGTGTTTGCACCACATGGCTCAGGATTTACATTTTAGGAAAGGAATGGCTGGTTTGTCTGGCTTGGTTAGGAGAGGATAGAACCTCTGATTCAGTAGGGGAGAGGTAATTCTCCCCAAGGAAACCAGAGAATGTGGAATAGATGGTGGGCAGTGAAAAAGCAGCCAATATCCAAACCCCCTGTGGATTAAGAGAGCACTAAAAGGGAAGCAAACTGTTGTGCCCCTGCATGGGGCTACAGTTTCTGTGTCTGACATTTTCTTTTTGACACCTTTAGCTCCTTGATGCTTCTTCCATAGTTTATTAGAGTGCCGGTGGAAAATTAGTTGACTCTTTTTTGATATATCATTTGATGAAATTATAGGTTCTATGAAGTTCCTATCTCCTTATCAGTATTCTGCAGATGAATGGAAGAATTTGTAGAAAAGCAATTTAGGCAGAAAGTTAATAAACAGTGGTCTAAGGTTTTAATGTTGTAGCTTTATTGGAATATTTTCATCATCATACTTTCCAGTGGGGGAGATTTGCATTTAGCTTGATCTATAGTCAGAAAGAGACTTTCTTACCAGAAGGGGTTGTTTTTCTGTCAGGTTTTACTGTAATCATGCCGTGTAACAAATAACTCCCCAAGTCTCAGTAGCTTGCAACATTTATAACTTACTCATTGGACCTTCAGGTACAGTGGCTCTGAAGCTGTGCTTGGTTGGGCTCAGCTGGAATTGGCCGAGCTTGGGTCCAGCCTGCAGGTTGGGTTGAGATCTGGTCTAAAAGTGTCCTTATTCTGGAATCAGTGTTGACGCAAGGTATGCTCCTTTTATGGTAGATGAAGGAATGCAAGGGGTGGATGAAACTTGCTGGGACTCAAGGTTGCAACTAGCAGGTGTTACTTATGCCCACGTTCCAATGGTCGACACAAGTCAGGTGACCAAGCTCAGTTGTCAGGGAAACAATGGCAAGTCTGGAGAGCAGCAGACACATCGTAAACAATTCTGTCTTCCTGGGGCTTAAATCTCCTGCTGCCTCCCCTGCAGCTGCATGTGGATTGCTGCAGAGTGCAGGCTGCTGAATGAAAGGCAGTGTAAGGCTGCAGCACCACATAGGCAGCGTTTGCTGAGGTGTGGGAAGGACAGAAAGCTTTACATGAGAATCAGTCCATTAAAACTTGGCATAAATACACTAAGCAGCGATCTAGTACAGTACTCAGAAATTCCAGAAGGGAAGCAGAAAGGAAACACAGTTTTTAGATGGCAAAGGACCTGAGTGGCATGAGGGGAGTGTAAGAGGGGTCACAATCATGCCCCAAAGAACAGAGTCTGTTCTCCTGGCCGTATGGTCAGAGTTTAGTCAGGTCCAGTGAGAAAGAATTGGAGATTAGTTTTAGGATTGATTGCATTTTATGGTTCATATATAAATCTGCAGAATAAAATATTTGATTTAGAGAAAACTGCAAAAATCTTTGGCACCAAATGGTGTCCACATGACAATATCTGCTCCACTATCTTGCAAATTCACTAGCTTTTTTGGGAGATGGCTCATCAGCCATAATGAAATTACCATTATGAAGCCCTCGGTTGTAGATACCACAGCTGGGTAGGCACCAGTTAATTATGATGGTCAAAGTGCTGATGCTCAAAATGTGGGGAAGCAAGCTTTTTTACACAATACCCTGTGTGTGTGTGTGTGTGTGTGTGTGTGTGTGTGTGTGTGTGTTTATGAGTAAGTAATATGTAGTCTTGTAGCCCCAAGAATTAAAGTGTAGACACTCTAAAATAAGTTTATTTTAAATATAAAGGTATTAGGCAAAACATGTTGACATGAAATTAAATTTCAAGCACAAAGGATATAAAAGCAATTCCTAAATAATGTCATAAATAACAAAAGCTTTTAATTAGCTCTGTGATGTCTCTTCATGACCTCTAACTTGTCCAGCCCTGTAAGCCTGTAGTTAGAATCTGAGATCAGAAGGTGCCTAGGGTAATTCATCTAAACATATTTTCTGAGCATATTCTATATACCATCTGCTGGCTACACTCACAATTTAATCTTTGTCTCGGCATACAGAATGCACCTTAAATTTATTTCTGTCTTAGGGGTGTGGGTATATGTTACCTCACCTCTCTGCCTTACCAGTTGTGTTTGTCTCAACCTATAAAATGGAAATAGCAACAATTCAAGCTCATAAAAGGGTAGTTTTCTAAAGATAAAAGATTTGCAACAGATAAGAACTTTGTAATGGTAACGTGTTACTATTTACTTCAAGAAACAATTTAGGCATCAGTTATAGGCTGAACAAAATTGGGGCAAACTGAGCATTTCAACAGCTGAATACACATAGGAATTCGGAATAATAGTTTATGATGTATTAGCTTCCTAGGGCTGCTGTAAAAAACTACCACAAATTTGGCAGCTCAAAATAAAGAAATTTATCCCTGCATGGTTCTGGAGGTAGTTGTCTGAAATGATACTCCTTCTGAAGGCTCCAGGGAAAAATCTTCCCTTGCTACATCCTAGTTTTTGTTGGCTCCTGTCAATCCTTGTCATTCTCTGGCTTGTAGCTCCAATCTCTACCTCCGTTGTCACACTGCCTTCCTCCCTGTTTGTCTTTGTATGTTTCCAAATCTCTCTCTTCTTTAAGTAAGGACATCAGTCATTAGACTTAGGTTCCACTCTAATCAAATATGACCTCATTTGAACTTGATTACATCTGTGAATAAGGTCTCATTCTCTAAATAAGGTCACATTCATAGGAGTTAGGACTTAAACATATAATTTTGGAAGACATATTTCAACCCACTACAGATGTATATCAGAGTGAAGTGGTAAAATGATATTCTCCTCACTTGACAAGATGTTATCAATAGATCAACAATAGATCAACAATAAAAGGAAGTTGATCACTGCTCACTCTTTTTGAATGGAGAGCTAGAAGGGTAAGTTCCTAAATATATATTTTTAAAAATATATTTTTATTGATTTTAGAGAAGAAGGGAGAGATATAGAGATAATAGAAACATTAATGATGAGAGAGAATCATTGATTGGCTGCCTCCTGCATGCCCCACACTGGGGATTGAGCTTGCAACCAGGGCATGTGCCCTGACCGGGAATCAAACCATGACCTTCTGATTTATAGGTTGACACTCAACCACTGAGCCATGCCGGATGGGCCTAAATATTTTTAAAACTATGAAAAATGCTGTAGACCAGGTGTAGAAGAATAAAGCAAATTGATCATGGAAAGTCATATTCCCTTCACTGTTCTCAGATAATAATTGAAAATTTTAATTTGGTAAAGATAAGTAAAAGCAGTAAGTCTAGGTTTTAATAAATCAGATGGAAGAAAAAAAATCAAATGATCACACAGCATACTAATCAGGAGTGAGGTTATCTATATATATAAAAGCCTAAGTGACTGAACGACTGAATGACTGGTCGACCGGTTCCTATGATGCACACTGACCACCAGGGGACAGATGCTCAATACAGGAGCTGCCCCCTGGTGGTCAGTGTGCTCCCACAGTCAACATTCCCCTGCTGGCCAACCTCCTGTGGTCCTTCCCCCTGGCCGGTCGCCCCCCCACCCCCACCCCATTGGCCCCGATCACTGGCCAGGCTGAGGGACCCCACCCATGCAGGAATTTGTGCACCAGGCCTCTAGTAGTATATAAAAACCATTGATATTATGAGGCTAAAATATTCCTCCTTTTAAAAGAAGAAATTATGACACATATATTCTAGCAAGAGAGAAGACTATAAGAAATAACGTTACCGTATAAGCTACTTGAACTGACAGGTTTGCAAAGTGTGTGACATTTAGACCTATAGGTATAAGGAAATAGATCCATTTCATTTGGTAGCTGCAGTAGGCTGAAATACTATAATGATTTGACTTAACAGTAAAAAAATGCAGAAAACTTTTATAAAGGTTTATACATTTCTTAGCTAGTTTAGCAGGCAATTTCATCCTAATTAACAATAAAATATTTTAAATAAACTGCAGGGGAGATTATTTCAGAGCTTCCTATTACTCTGTAGAACTATTACAGTTTTACCATGTGAAGATGGGTTTCAGAATGCCAATCTATGTATAATGGCAGGCATTTTTGTAAAGCATCATCTACCTGACTCCATAATCATAGAATTATAGATTCTGTTGATAAAGTTAATATTGCATTAGTTAGAGTTGTTAGAAGTTTAAGGATTTCATAGGTAGATGTCAGCTTAGAAGCTCCAACTTCTGTTGGTTGCTGTGATAGTTAACTTTTATGGGTCAACTTGACTAGTCTATGGTGCCTTAGTTGTACTGTCAATCACTAGTCGAGATGTTGTGAAAGTACAGTTGACCCTTGAACAATGTGTTGGTTAGGAGAACTGGCCCACTGAGCTGTCAAAAATGTGCATATAACTTATTGTTAGCCCTCCCCATGCAGATTCCCAACTGCAGAATGAAACTATAGTTGACCCTGGAACAACATGGGTTTGAACTGCCCACAGTTGACTTTAAGTAAAGCAGATTACCCTCCATAATGTGGGTGGGCCTCATCCAATCAGTTGAAAACTTTAAGAGCAAAAACTATGGTGCCCTGACCGGTTTGGCTCAGTGGATAGAGCGTCGGCCTGTGGACTGAAGGGTCCCAGGTTCGATTCCGGTCAAGGGCATGTACGTTGGTTGCGGGCACATCCCCAGTGGGAGGTGTGCAGGAGGCAGCTGATCGATGTTTCTCTCTCATAGATGTTTCTAGCTCTCTATTCCTCTCTCTTCCTCTCTGTGAAAAAATCAAAAACTATGGTTTTTCCAGAGGATCAGGAATTCTGCCCCAAGACTGTAACCAAAATCGGGCCTATAGTTCCAGCCTCCAGGCAGCCCTATAGATTTTAGACTTCCCAAACATAGCCTCTTGGCTGTACTTCTCTGGAGAATCCTGACTGACACAGTTACTTTAGACAGTATTTGAGCATCTTCAGTGTAGAGAGCACCTGGGAAGGCACATGAGCATTTCTTGAATTATTGTCAGCTGAATCCAGTGGCGTTGGCAGAACCATGTCCTGGAAACACACCTTGCCAGAGGCAGGAGTGTTGTCAGCCCGACCTTCAGCCCAGGCGCGAGGGGGTGGGTTTCATTATCTAAATCCAGCCAAGCACCAGGAATGAATATGACTCAGGCCCACCCAAGAATGCACATAATCTCCTTTGTCTTGACCTTTAGTAAAACTTCCTGGTTTTTGCTGTATAAAATAAACTCGCTGTATTGGCTCTGGGTCCCTGTCTCTCCATTAGAGGACAGTGGTCCCACCCAGTGCCAGATTTCCCTTCTGTATTTGTGTCTCTTTCATTTTCTCAATCCCCCTGTTGCCCCTACTCAGGAACTGGACCGCTCTCTAGCCGCGCTGGACGCGGAAAAGAGAGACTATACTTCAGCTTTGAGGTTCAAAAATATTAACATATGGAAATGCTGAAAATGTTGCAACAGCTACTCTGACCCCATGTCCACTATAGGATAGTATATGGAGTTCCAGTCCCAGGCAGGAAAAGTTCATTTGAACACTCTTTTGTAAGTAGTACCAGAGTTTTAAAGTCTGTTATCAGTTGTGCCTTCTTGGCTCAGCTGTCTTCTCTTCAGTGATATTTAAGGGGCTCTTTAATTTAGGGCTTTACAATGACAATAAAAGGATACATTGAGAATGACAATCCATACTCTAGAATGGGATTACATGTAAAAGAAACATATAAAATACATACATACATACATACATACAATTTACCTATAAAATAAACATGATCAGATGTATAATGTGCTATGCAATTATATTTTGTGGTTCTAATGTCTACCTCCCAACCTAGTAATGCAATGAATTGATGAGATCTCACCAGGCACGAGGTGTCTCATTTCTGGTCCTGGGTAGACTGTCACTTTCATTGTGTATAGCTTGGTTCTTATAACCATTGTCTGTATTGATAGGGTTGCCTTCTTATAAATTAAAGTTTTTATGCTAAATGTAGATACTTCACAAGACCTCTGTCTGTAGTTTCTTAAAGAAATAGAGCATTTACATCAGCTGTATTCTTTCTTTCTTTCTTGCTATCCCTGATTGGCATTTGTTTACTCAAACATATTTCTTGAATGTCTACCCTGAATACTGTGAAAGATGAACAAAAACAACTTCTGCTTAAGTAAAGACCCTACTGAAATGGAAGGCATTTTGGTCTTCTTCAATATACCACATGCTAAATCCCTGTGAATCACTTGAGAAATGATTTCTCTACATTGTATCTCTTCTCTGCTTTGTTGGCAGGTTGGGATGGGAAATAGTCCAGACTTCTTAAGATAGTTTCTGTGGTACATTAACAAGATTTACTTTGCTGGTTTAGGATAGGTGGTTGTTTACAGTGTAAATATTTCATGCTTACATATGTAGAATAGAATTCCCCTTTCTTCTGTGAACTAAAATAATATTAATAGGATTTTTTTAAAGAAACTTTATAACGTCTTATATTGAAAAGAAGATGGCTTTTTAAAGTACTGTGTCTTCGGTTGTCAATTATATTTTGGCCTTCTTTGTGCTGGAATCCACATTATCAGGTGGAGGAATTATAGAGTAGTTCATTGAAATTCTTTTTTTTAAGGGAAAATATAATTGCATGTGCAACCAGTAGAATATTAAAATTTGTTCTTATTAAAAAAGGAGTACTTGAATGAAAAGTCAACTTTATTTTTTTTTTTTTAAATCAAAATTACAAAAATTGAAGGTAAAATGGAAGGGTGCCTTTAAAAATGTTCTGGAAGTTTTTAGTTATAGTATCCCAAATTGATGGAGTGAATATTTTAAAATTATAATATCTTCATGGTTTATCATTCTCCAGGGATACTCTGAGCACTGGAGTTGTACTCCTTCTTGGTTAGATAGTGCTAGAAGTGAGAGATAGGCACTGAGAGTGAACATCCAAAAGTTGCTGAGTTTTCCCTGAGGTTTCCAACTTTGTGCCTAGCACAATGGTTTTAATAACTTATTCTCTTTTCTTCCCACCTTCCTGCCAATATCTACTCTGTGTTTGCAAAACTTTGTTTTCTCTTGAGAAAATCTGTTTCCAAGCAGCATCCCATATTTGTATCCCCCAACTTTTAAAGCTTTTCTTTTTCTTTTCCGTATGCATATTTCACTTTTTACACTGCCAAATGTCTTGGTTGAAATTTTTAAACACCTTTTCTGTTTTTCACTTCCACCAATTTATTGTCCTAAAAAACACGGATTTGATTCCTGGTGGTCTACAGAAAGTAAAATGAACTCCTCCATCGACTCAAACCAAGCATAGCCTTTTCTCTCAGTAGCATTACATTAGTTATCTATCACTGCATAACAAGTGATCACACATTTAATGGCTCAAAAGGACACACATTATCTCATCATTTCTGTGGACCAGGAATTTGGGCATGGCTTAGTGGGTTTCTAGCTTCAGGGTCTCTCACATGGCTGCAATGCAATTGTTGCCCAGGGCTGAGGTCTCACCTACACGTTTGGCTGGGGAAGAGATCACATGGTGATTGGCAAGATTCAGCCAAGGTCTCAGTCCTTTGCCTGGCTGCTGGTAAAAGGCCACTTCCCATTCCTTGTCGTGTGGGCCTCTCCATAGGACAGTGCACAGCGTGGCAGCTTTGCTTCCTCAGAGCCAGCAAGGGAGAGCGTCTGCTGGCAAATGAGAAGTTGCTATCTCTTCTAATGTAATTATGGAAATACTACTCCATCACCTTTGCTGTATTTTATTAATTAGAAGCTATTTGCCCGGACAGTTCACACTCAAGGAAAGAAGATCACACAAGGCACAAATACCAGGAGGCAGAGACCTCAGGGGGCCATCTTAGTGTTTGTGTCACAAGGATCTTTCCGGACTATCATTTATCAGCCAGTGATGTCATTATTTTCAAAGTTGTTCTGACCTAAAACCTGAGAGTTACTTTTGATTCTGGTCTCTTTCTCTCTTTGTTTTCCATTTTTCATCTGTTTCTGTACCTGTGTCATCGTGAAAATAATAGTCGGAAAACCAAGTTACATTCCTAACAGTTCGACCCACCTTTGGGAATCACTTAAATTGCCTGAGCTACAGTTTCCTCATCTGTACAGTGAGGTCTGGAACTAAGTGACCCTTATAATTCTTTTCAATTCTAACATTCTGTCGTTTTAAAAATGCTGAGTTTTTCTATGTGAATCTGTTATTTTCTCTTCTTTTCCCACTCCAATCCTTCCAGATCGTCACTTTCATTTTGCCATTTGCCGACTCAGGACCCTAGAGTAACTCCTAGTTGCCTATAGCATAAGAGCCAAATATCCCTTAGTATGCTATTAAAGGCTCTTACCAGTCTTACCTAAACTCTATCCTTAAGTTCATCTTGGATTCCACTATTGCAGGAACCTTCTAGCTCTGACTAGGCTAAGCTATCCACTCATCATACATTATATCCTTCTCCAGTTTATTCACACTAAACTCCCTGCCTGATTGTCTTTCATACTTTGCCTCTGATTATATAATTTATACCTATTCCTTGGAGCCCAGCTAAATTCTCATTTTTATAATCTAGATATTAGTATACTGGCTTTGAATTCAGAAGGCTAGGGTTCAAATCTTGTCATTCTGCATATATGCTTTGTTGCTTAGGCATGTTTAAACTCTTTGAGTCTCATTTTAAAAGTAAGGATATCTAGCCCTGACTGGTTTTGGTCAGCTGTTAGAGTAGAGCATCCATCCTTGGACTGAAGGGTCCTGGGTTCGATTATGGTCAAGGGCAGGCTCGATGATCCCTGGCCCCCTTCGGGGCACATGTGAGAGGCAACCAATCGATGTATCTCACATCAATGTTCTCTCTGTCTCTCCCCCTCCCTTCCACTCTCTCTCTAAAAAAAAAAAATCAATGGAAAAAATAACCTTGGGTGAGGATTAACAGACAAAAAGGATATCAATACTTTGCTCATGGGTTATTGTGAAAATTACATGAGATAATGTATATCAGGTGCTTAATTCAGTTCCTGGTATATAACAGGTGACACAAAAATTATTTTTGTTCCTGACTGCTAATCTGTGTCGATTTATCTTGATGTTATAATGCTGTGATCTTGTTGGTTCCACTCATTTAACAGACATTTTCTTTTGCACAAATCTTATTATGTCCTCGATAGTACATTTCCTAAGGTCAGTGACTGAGCTTTATACTCCTTTACATTTCCCTCATCACCTAGCCAAGTGCTCCGCAGCACACTGATTCCTTCCCCTTCCCTGAAGTTGTCTTCCATGTTTATGCTGCTGTGACACTGTGCTTTTTCCCTGAGCTCTTCTTTCATTCTTAACCTATCAATTTCTTTTTTATTCTTTTTGCTCAGCACTGAGCATCTCAATTATTCATGCCATAAATATTTATTAAGAGGCTACAAATATGCTAGGCATTGTGCTCTGCTCTGAGGATACGCTGATGAGCTAGAACCAGCGTATCTTCGGACTCACATTACTAACACTCTAATGAGGGAAAACCGACATTTCTCATATATTCACAGAAACACATACCTGTGGCTCCATGAGAAAAACGACATTATCAGATAATCACACCATGTTACATGGCCTAATAAGAAACTATAATAGGGAAGTTTGACCAGGGATATTTGATACCTAGAAAATGAATAAGAGGATGGGGAGATGAAGAGATGATGAAGATGGCGGTGTGGGAGGAAACATGGTTACTAAGATTAAGGGCAGAGCTCGGTTCTAAAATTAAAGAAGTGAACTTAGGGGAAAATAAATAAATAAAATTAAGAGAGGGAGCCTAGGAGATGGGCCAGACCAGGAGTTGGGGGAGGTAACATGTGAGAGCCACTTTTGACCACCTGCTTTACATGTATCAAGATCTTGCTTTCATTCTGCTTTCTCTCATCATAATCTTAATAATTGGCATGCCAAAATATTACCTCAGAACAGCTGAGAAGGTACCTATTTTGGAGAACGTACTCAGGGGAGCAATCATACCATCTGCTACCTCCAGCTACAGTTCGGAGCAACAGGAATGGAAAGACCAGTGGAGCTGGACCTTAGAGAGAGGGTGAGACCCTGGGAGCAAATGGGCTTTGAGGGATAGAAGGGGCCAAATGGGAATCATACACCAGGTTAAGGAGATTTGTTCAAGGGATAATCACAAGGGAGTTATGGGATCAGATTTGCATTTTGAAAGCACATTTTTTGACTAATATGTGGAGGCATAACACTGAATGTAGACTTCATTGAATCACATTTTGTTGCTTGATTTTGTGTGAACAGGATGTTATATAATTAATGTTTATTTTAATCTTCCTCTCATTATACTATTATCTCCCATTCAGCCAAATGCTACATTAATTAGGATTTGATTTGCTATTAGTAACAGAAGTATCCTACATAATAAAAAGGTAGTATGTAAATTACCATCACTCCGCTACGCCCACGATTGGGCCAGCGGGAGACACAGGGGGCGGGACTCGGGGTGGCTGGGGTGGTGATTGGGCCGGCAGGACGCTGAGCTCGTGTTGCAGCACAGACGGGCCTCTGGGGCAGCGAGCCAGGGCGTTTGGAGGTTTGGAGGCTGCGCGGGTGGGCGGGCGGCGCGGCTCCCGGGGGAGGAGTCTGGCGGCAGTTGGGCCGCAGGAGCACATGGTGGTGTCCCAGTGTCCGCAGAGGACACAGGTTCCCACGAAGGCAGAGGAGGCGGTGGCCCCAGCCTTCCTGGGCGGGAGGCGAAGGCAAGACCCCTGCCTGGGCTCCGGCCACAGGAGGATCACGCCCCCGCCCCGCCTCGCCCTAGGGGCCCAGGGACTTAGGAGCTGCCAGCCACACCAGGTCCTGACCAGCGGACAGACAGCCTACATGTGCATGATTAAATCATGCACTGGTCCTCTAGTAGCAAATAATGGCTTAACCAAGTAGAAGTTTGTTTTTCACGTACATAAAGGAACCTGCAGATAGGCATTTCAGGTTACTGTGAAATTTTAAGAGTTAACAAGCAGCAGTGACATTCTTTCTTGCTGCTCTGCCAGCTTAGTGTGCACTGCCTCAAGGCCCAACAAGGCCACATGAATTCCAATAAAATCTTCCATTCAGAAATGGGGAGAATATGGAACACCTACGAGTCACCGCTCCCTAGGAAATTCTAAATTCCTTATGTGCAGGAACAGTATGGGATAAGTTCCTTGATTAGCCACTAAGATCCCTAGTTTTGGGGAGGAACTCCCTTATTTGTTGTCTTCTCTGGTTCTGGCTTAGCTCTTAGGAAGATTTTTCATTTACATTTTCCTCCAAGGACACCTCTGAGGACAACAATGGGTAGTAAGCCCTTCATTAGGGCCTCACAACTTCTGCAGACCATTTATTACTTCTTCTGGGTTTTCTGGGGGGGGGGGGGGATAGAGTAGAAATTGTAATTTGAAGATTAGGCAGTTATAAACTTGTATTTTCTAAAAATAGCTGTAACAGTACCTTCCAACCCTACCAATTCTTCTTATAACCTTGCTATTTTCCAAGCAAGAAGTAGATGCTATATCCCCTCTCCTAGAAACTTGGAACTTTTTGATTGCCTCAAACAATAGAGTATGGCAGAATGGTATTATGTGACTCCCAAGACTAGGTCATAAAAAATGATCTGGCTTCTATCTGACCCTCTGGGGTACTTGATTCTTGGAAACCAGCCACCATGTTATAAGGAGCCCAAGCCACAAGGAGAGATCACATGTAGTGATCTGACTCATAGATTATAGCCAACAGCCAGCACCAACCACCAGACATGTGAGTGAGGGAGCTATTAAGATGACTCCAGCACCAGGCACTGTCTGATTGTAACTACATGAATGAGTCTAAGTGTGAGCCACTCAACTGAGCACAGTATTCTCCCAGAACTGTAAGGGATGATAATAGCAATAAAATATTATTATATTTTCACACCATTAAGTCTAACATAGAGGACTCAAGAGGTAGACAATCCAGGATTTGTTTGGTAGTTCAATGAATATCACGATTTGGTTCATTCTATCTTGATGCTCTGATTTTCTTTCTTCTTTTAAAAAATATTTTTTATTGATTTCAGAGAGGAAGGGAGAAAGAGAGAGATAGAAACATCAATGATGAGAGAGAATCATTGATTGGCTGTCTCCTGCACACACCACACTGGGGATCAAGCCTGGGACCCTTCAGTCCACAGGCCAATGCTCTAATCCACTGAGCCAAGCTGGCTAGGGCGTGATCCAACTTTCTTAATTGTTGTTTCATGATCTTAAATAGTTGTTTGAACTCTAGTCAGTACACCCACTTTCTATCCAGCGGTAAGAAAAAAACAGAGCAAAGAGGAGCTAGCCTTCTTTTTTTTTTTTTTAAGGGTACTTATTAGAAGTTGAACATACAACTTCTTTTTGTATCCCATTTACCAGCAATTAGTCACCTAGCCTCACTCAACTGGGAGGAAAGATCGGAGCTGTCTTTATTGGAGTGGTCATGTGCTCAGTAACCCTTATTTACATTTTCTTTAAAATCTCTTAGCTCTGTCTTATATATTCTTTACATAGTTTTCTCATTAATTTAAACTTCTAAATAAACTGTGCTAGGTGAGGAAAACATAAGGCATTTGGGATGATCAAGCTGAGAAAATTAAGTCTCACATGTATCCTTGGGATCAGGCCTCTTAGGGTTTCACTCACCCCTGGTAACTAAATCCCCCACACCAACCCTCATTAAACATTCTGACAGAAAGCACTGATCTGCCCAGAAGGATTTATTATTTGAGGTTTGGGGAAGCAATTAGAAGTTTATAGTAAGATTTAAAATGGATAAGAACTCCAGTGGCCTCTTTGGTATTTCAGCTTGATAACCTGATCAAGATTTCCCCCCCCCCGCCCCCCAAGTTGAACAAACTTTGTCAAATCTGACACCAGAGGCATAAACTCTGCTCAAATGAAAGCTTCTTTTTGTTTATCAACAAGTTGATAGGAAATAATGACTTTTCTCTCATTATAGTTAAGAGGAAGGTGATAAGCACTCATAAAAACTCATTCATTCAAAAATGTTACTGAGACTTTATTATACAAGAGACCCAGCACTAGCTGTTGGAAATATAGTAATGAACAGAAGCCACAGTCTTGGCTGTGACAGGCTGAACAATGGCGCAGGAGGACATCCAAATCCCAGTCCATGGAACCTGTGAATGTTCCCTGGCAAAAGAGACTTTGCAGATGTGATAAAGTTAAGGATCTTGAGCAGGGGAGATTACCTTGGATTATCTGGGTGGACTCTAAATACAATCACAAATGTCCTTTTAGAAAAGGGAGAGGCAGATTTGAGAGAAGAAGAAGGCAGTGTGACCATGAAGCAGGTATAAAAAAAAATGCTGTGATGCAGAGCCATGAGCCAAGGAAAGAGGCAGCCTTCAGAAGGAGAGGGGAGTGTGGGAGAAGGAATGAAAAAGATACTCCCCTCGGGCCCCCTGAGGGAGTTCATCCCTACTGACCTTTTGATTTCATCCATGTGAAACTGATTGCTGACTTCTGGTCTCCAGCACTGTGAGAGAATACATTTCTGTTGTTGTAAACCACCAAGTCTGTGGTAATTTGTGACAGCCACAGGAAACAATACATTGCCTTTCACAGAGTTCATAATCTAAAAGGCAATTAGAATCAAGTATGAAGTACTTCAGGTTTCTAAAGAGAAACCTGAAAGAGCAAAATGGGTAGGTCAGGTAAGGCAGTGGGGCAAGACAAAATCAGAGATAGCTGGAAGCCCTGGGGTTTTGAAAGTCATTCCATGTCTTTGAAGTGGAGAATGCTTCTATGGAGATGAGGGGGTGGTGGGAATGTGTGGCAAGAAATGAGGCCGAATGAACCATTGAGCAGGTGCTAGATAATGGAGGCACAAGTCATGCTTGAGCTTCATTCTTAGAATATTGTAAATTCAACACGTTTGAGCAGAGTTGTAGCATACTTAGGTCTGTGTTTTAGAAAAACTCAGGCTGCAGGGTGGACTGTTGGAAATCTAATTCTACATCACTCTTTTAAGGACCCATTCGTGGGCCTTTGGGAGTGCTGGAGTGGAGGAAACGTGGGGAAGTTTGCCATTTTAAATATAGTGGTCAGGAAAAGCTGTGCAGAGAAGGTCCCTGTACATTCAGACATTTTATATTTCTATTATTTCTAAAAATGAACTTTCAATTGCAAGATTCTTTTGGTTTCACACAGCTTTGCTTCTACAGATCTCCTTCCTGCCTCCTCTCCACCACTCCACAAACCTATTCTGCAGCTCAATAATTAACAGCTTCTTGCCCTAACTGGTTTGGCTCAGTGGATAGAGCATCTGCCTGCGGACTGAAGGGTCCCAGGTTCGATTCCGGTCAAGGGCATGTACCTTGGTTGCGGGCACATCCCCAGTAGGAGGTGTGTAGGAGGCAACTGATGGATGTTTCTCTCTCATCAATGTTCCTAACTCTCTATCCCTCTCCCTTCCTTTCTGTAAAAAATCAATAAAATATTTTAAAAAAAATAATTAACAGCTTCTTTAAAAAAAGACTTTATTTTTTAGGTAAGTTTTAGGCTTATAATAAAACTGAGAAGCACAGAGATTTCCCATATACTCCCTATTACCACACATGGATAGGTTGCCCACTTTTCAATCATTCACAATGAACTTACATTGACACATCATAATCACTTAAATTCTATAGTTTGCCTAAGAGTTCATTCTTGGTGTTGTACATTTAATGGGTTTGGATAAATGTGATATGGCATATGTCCTCATTATAATATCATGCAGAGAATTCTCACTATTCTCAAAATCCTCTGTCCTCTGCCTATTCATCTCTTGCCTCTTCCCTCTCTACCTCCCAGCAACCTCTGATCTTTTTATTTTCTTTGCAGTTTTGCCTTTTCTAGAATGTCACAGATTGGCATCTTTCACTTAGTAAACTGCATTTAAGTTTCCTGCATGTCTTTTCATGGATTGAAAGCTCATTTCCTTTTTAGTTCTGAATAGTATTCCATTATCTGGATGTACCACAACTTATCTATTTGCCTACTGAAGGGCTTCTTGGTTGTTTCTAAGTTTTGGTAATTATGAATGAAACTGCTATAAACATCTGTGTGCAGAATTTTATGTGAACACAAGTTTTCAACTTCTTTGGGTAAATACCAAGGAGTGCCATTGCTAGATCACATGGTAAGAATGTGTTTAGTTTATAAGAAACTACCCAACTGTCTTCCAAAGAGGCTGTACCATTTGGCATTCCTACCAGCAATGTATCAGAGTTCTTGTTGCTCTACACCCTCACCAGCATTTGGTGTTGTTAGTGTTCTGGATTTTAGCCATTCTAATAGGTATATAGTGGTATCTCATTGTCATTTTAATTTGAATTTCCTTAATGGAATATTATGTTTAGCTTCTTTAATATGTTTGTTTGCTATCTGTATATCTTCTTTATCTGTATATCTGTTAAGGTCTTTGGCCCATTTTTAATCAGGCTATTTTCTTATTGTTGAGTCCTTTATCAGATGTGCCTTTTGCAAATATTTCCCTAGTCTGTGGCTTAATATCATCTTTCACAGCTGAAGTTTTAAATTTTAATGAATTCCAGTTTGTAATTTATTTCATAGATTGTATCTTTGGTGTGATATATAAAATGCCATCACCATACTCAAATTCATCTAGATTTTTTTAGATATTATCTTCTAGGACTTTCATAGTTTTGTATTTTACATTGAGGTCTATCATCCATTTTGAGTTAATTTTTGTGAAGGGAGTAAGGTCTGTGTCTAGATTATTATTATTATTTTTTTGCATATGGAGACCAGTTGTTCCAGTACCATTTGTTGAAGAGACTAACTTTGTTCCATTATATTGCCTTTATTCCTTTGTCAAAGATTAGTTGACTATATTTATTGGGACTATTTCTATGCTCTCTATTCTGTCTCATTGATCTATTTGGCTATTCTTTCACTATAGCTATCTGACTTCAAGACTTATTATAAAGTGTCACTCCTCCAACTTTGTTCCTCTCCTTCAATAGGAAACTCATTTTCAATTGTTCAAGTCAAATACCTTGAAGTTGCCCTTGACTGCTATCTTTTTCTCAGACCCTGTACCCAATCCAATAGAAAATTTAGGATAGGAAACAAATCCAGAGTCTGATCACTTCTCTCCATCTACACACTGCTACTTCCATAGTCCAAGCCATTGTTATTTCTCAGCATATTATTGCAGAGCCTCTGAATTACATAGTCTGATGCTACCCTGCCTCCTTATAGTTTCTTCTCAACACAACAAGCAGAATAATCCTCTTAAAACTTAACTCATGTCTCTTCTTCCCTTTACACCTTTTAGTTAATCCCCATCTCATGTAGTGTAGAAGAAGCCATTGGCCTACTGGGCTCTACACAGTTTACGTCTCAGATCTTACACACAGATGTAGCTTTATCATTTATTGCTTCAGTTCAGTCACACTGGCCAACTTACTGTTTCTTGAAAATACTGGGCAGTCTCACATTCCAGGGACTTACTAGTTCCCTCTCTCTTCCATGATATTCAGGTTGCTGGCTTCATGCCCTTCAAATCTCTACTTAATCATGACCTCCTCAGTGTGGCCTTTTCTGACCACTATATATAAAATGGCAAACTCCCCCAAGTTTCCTCCACTCCAGCACTGTATATTTCTTTCTGTTTTATTTTTCTCCATGGCACACATTGTCCTTTAATTCGAAAACATTTCTTTATTATTCTTTTAAAGGTGTATTTCTCTCCCCCATGGAAAGTAAGTTCTAAGAGGGAAGAAATTTTGTCTGGTTTGCTCATTACTTTCTTCCCACTGCCTAAAACATTTCTTGGCACACAGGAGGTGCTTAATAAGTAGTACTTGAATGAGTGAGTGAATACTGTTACGACAGTTTTATTTTGAGATATTTGTGTTTCTCACTCAGGTTTAGAAGCTTATTTGACATTCACAACATGCAATTAACCATTTATTTAGGTCTCATGTACTGTTCCATTTTAGAAAGAAGAAAGGTGAGGTATTGAAAGGCTAGTGGATAAGCAATGAACATCAGTACATCAAAACATAGCTATAATAATAAAAGGGTAATATGCTAATTAGACTGGATGTCTTTCCAGACCCAGGTCTGGAGGGAAGCCCGGGTCCTGGGTGCCAGAGGGAAGCCGGTGCCAGCAGCAGGGGGAAGGAAGGCCTACTCTTGCACGAATTTTGTGCATCGGGCTTCTAGTACTGAAATAATAAACTTATGACATACTCATTTAAAAAGATGGTGTTTATTTTCTAGCCTAGAGCCTATTGGCTTTGCTGTGCATGCTTAAGATACTGGTCCCCTTATCCCTTAGGAAGGCTGGGGTGTTTGGAAACTCCTAGGCAGCTGACTCTGGAGGGAACAGTCTTATCTGGGGCTTCTGAGAGGGTGGCCAAGAGCAGAGGGTCTAGCAGTGCATTCCCGTGTGCACTGGGGATGGCAAAGGAATTTAGGTACTCATCTGGCCTGGGTGCTATACTGGGGCATCCCTACCTTTTCAACATCTCTTCCAGCATCCTGATGTAGAGCATTCTGCTGCCCATCATGCATAGGAAGTCTGTGCATTACTGGATGATCTCATGCTGTAGATGCACCCGCCAAGGGGGTAGATAATGCAATGCCAGTTGGGGGTGAGGATGGGAGTGGGAGGCTGAATTAGGGTTCCTTGTGACTGCCCCTCCAGACAGGAATCCAAAGACTCTTGTCAAATACCAGATATCCTGTACGTTCACCATGGATGGGTTCTGTTAGTTGTGTGCAATCTGGCTGCAGGGTTTTGTTCTACTAATATGTGTTCTACAGATCGGGTTTCATCATGATTTTGAAATACTTGATATGAAAAGTTCAATTGTATTTAAAATGTCTCTTCATGTTATTATAAGAAATTGCACAGCTACTTTTGTCAATGGAAGAGCTCTTAAATTCTTTAAATATAATTTCAACTGTTGTAAATTTTTGAATGAGTGCATAAAAGGTTTTACATTAAAAAAAATCATGTACTGGTAGGAATAAAATTTCACACTGATGGTGCTCATCAAAAATTTATAGAGATCATCATTAAAATGCCTTAAACAAGAATTGAATAAAAACGTTCAAACTATAGCCATGCATATAAATGGTTAATTAAAGTTTTTTTATGGTTAAAATGGCTTTATTAAAATTGCTGAAAAATTTTAATTGGAAGTTTTATAAAAATTCTATATTTAATACCTTTCCTCTTTGCATTTGATTTTATCTTAATTACAAGGAAAAGGTAATGACTTTTTAAGGCCCCATATAGAGGTCCCTTAGTTTCCTCTAGTGTGCTGTACAAATGTCATCACTTTCTTGATATTCTTTGACACGAACTAAGTAGGTTAGTACAGTAAGTCCTTATTTAGCATTGTCAATAGATTTTGTGACTTTAAGTGACATGATATATAACAAAACCAATTTTCCGTAGGCTAATTGATATAAACACGAGTTAAGTTTCAATGGCACCTTATCAACATTATAATAAAACCACGTTGAAATAAATGACATTCTTGAAGGACCTGTTGTACTACTCTATGCTACCTGTTCCTTCTATTCTTGACCAGGTAGACCTCGCTGATACCGCTCATAAGGAACAACTCAATTCAAACCATGAAAACTCCCAGGAGTTGGCTCTCATCTCCAGGTCTAAGATGCTGCCAGTCAGGACAGGAAAAGCTATTTTGACTCATTGTTTATTCAGACTATTTAGAGTCTGACTAACGGGAAGCAGGCACCATACCCTCAAATCCTTAAAAGTCACTGGTTCAATCCATCCTTCTTAAATTTCTAATCTACAATGCAAGTCTTTTCCTTCTGTAATATTGGTAATTGTCCTCTGTTTAACTTATCCCCAGTGCTTCTTTTCTACTTGTGATTACAAGGATGTCAAAGCTGAACACTTGCTTCCTTTTTATCATGTCTAATTTTTCTTAAGACATGTTCCTCTCGAGGGGTGAATTATGCTTATCTAATTCCATTGTTATAACACATTGTAATTTTATAAAAAACATGCAAACTATTCTCAAATATGCAGTGTTTTATAACTATACTTTTTTAAAAACCTCTAACGAATTACATTTTACATATTCATTTCCCTCCACTTGATCAGTACATTTTTTTTTTTTTTGATTAGTGCTGCCAATCAGACTCTATCTTAGGCCTGAGGAGAGAGAAATCTTGTTCCTGGTAGTATTCAGAAGTCTGATATATTATCCATCATTTTTATCTAAAATTGTGTTCTGAACTTGATAATTCCAATAAAAAAGAGAACCCATGGTAGAAGGTAGTCAAACAGCTTAGGCAATATGTAGCTACCAAATGTTTTTTTTTTCAAATCCAAAGATAATTTCAATTATTTTCTTTTGAGTGTTTTTTCTTCTTCTAACTGCTGCATTCCTCTATATAGACCTTGTTCCTCTCATTCCAACTGGCATTCAGTAGTCTGCCTCTGATTATACATAAATGCTTGACAAGATTAGAATACGTTCTCTCATGTCATTACCATGTCTGGAAGGGAAATTCACTTTGTGAAAGATGTAATTTTATTTTTCCTTTTGAAGAGCAAGTGAAGATTCATTGAAACGTGGGGAGTAGCAACATCATTTTCTATTATGTTACCTTGGGAGTCTTTGCAGCTAAATTATTTTCTGGATAAATTTTACTCACAAAGGGGACCATAACTTGCTTTGCACATTTTCATAACCTAGTAAGACACAGATGTTCCCCAAGGCATTGTTAAAGAAATGCCCACAAGATCCAATTCCTTTACCCAGAGCTGGTCCTCAGTAAAGGATGTCCTTTGTCATGTGCTGAGGACGTTGGAAAGCAGCTAACAGGTGACAGAGCAGTGCCTGGACACAACAATCCTGATTCCTGGAGATGTGACTTTCTTCCAAATAACAGGAGCAGAGCTGACCTCTAGAAAGCAATTTGATTGGAGGCATATTCCATAAAATCTGAGTGTGTCTTCCTGTCTCGCTGTTTCTCTCACTGCAGCCTATGGACTGTGCTGTCAGAATCACTGGGGAGTGTGTTAAACATGCAGGTTTCTGAATCGCACTCCAAACAGAATGAATGAGACCTTTTTGAGGTGACACTGGGAACTCTGAACTTTTCAAAGCACTTTAGAGGATTCCTTTTTAAAAAATTATTATTTTTTAAATCTTGAGCTAATTTTAGATTGACATGCAATTGTAAGAAATATTATTGAGAAGCTCTCTGTATCCTTTCCCAGTGTCTCCCAATGGAATCATCTTGCAAAACTTTAGAACGAAATTACAACCATAATATTGACACTGATGCAGTCAAGACACAGAACTTTTCCATCACCCCCAGGATCCCTCAAATTGCCCTTTTGTAGTCTCACACTCTTCTCTCCCACCTCCACCTCTATCTTAATCTCTGGGATCCATTAATCTGTTTTTCTTTCCTATAATTTTATCAATAATGTGTTTTTAAAAGAAACCACATATGGTGTATCCTTTTGGTATTGGCTATTTAACTCAGAATAATTCTCTGTAAATTAATCTAGCTTGTTGCATGTAACAATAGTTTGTTCCATTTTATTACTGAGAATTAGTCCATGGTATGGATGTACCACAGTTAGTTTAATCATTAACACATTGAAGGGCATCTGGATTGCTTCCAGTTTTTAGCTGTTATGAATAAAGCTGTTAAGCCTTTGTGTAAGGTTTTGTGTGAATATAAGTCTTGATTTTTCTGGAATGAATGCCCAGGCTTGCAACTGCTGTGTAATATAGTAGTTGAAAGTTTAGATTTTGTATAAGAAAATACCTGACTTTTCCAGATTGATTATACCCTTTTACATTCTCACCAGCAATGTATGGGTGATCCCAGTTTCTTTGCATTCTTGCCAGCAATAAGGCATTGTCACTATATTTTATTCTAGCTGTCCATGAGCTTAAGAACTCTGCCTAGTGTTAGATTTTGAACATTTTCCATCTTTGCTTCTTATTCTAAATATTTTCTAGCCATGCTTTTTATATCTGTGATCTATTTTGAGTTAAGGGATGAAACTTGACTCAATTTTTTTTTTTTTGCATGTGGATTATGCACCATTTGTTGAAAAGTTATCTTTCCTCCATTGCATTGTCCCTTTGTCAATATCAGTTGGAATATTTCTGGGTTTTCTGGTTTGTTTCTTTAGTCTATATCTATCCCTCTGACAGTACCACACAGTTTGGATTACTGTAGCTATAGAATGTCTTAAAATTGATTATATAGATTCCTTTCACTTAATTCTTTATTAAAATTGTTTTTAGTAATTCTAGTTCCTTTGCCTTTCCATATAAATAACCTTGTCTATATCTACAAAAAAATCTTGCTGGGATTTTGATCAGAATTTTCTTTAACCTGTATAATAATTTGGGGGGGGGGAATTGGAAACTTGACACCTTTACTATTTTGAACTTTCCAGTCTATAGACACATTTCATTTAGTAGTTTTTAGCATGCAAATCTGTACCTGTTAGTATTACACCTAAGTTTACTTTTTAGGGATTGTAAGTGGTGTTTTTAATTTTGTTGTCTACATGTTCGTTGCTAGTCTGTATAAAGGCTATTAATTTTTGTATGTTTATCTTATATCCTGTGATCTTACTGAACTCACTTAATTGTTTTAGAATTTTTCTGTAGATTCCTTAAAATTTTCTATGTAGATAATTATGTCATTTGTAAATAGAGACAGTTTTACTTCTTTCCCATCTGTATGCCTTTTATTTCCTTAACACAATGATTAGGACGTCTAATACTAATCTAAGCATATCATTTGTAAATTCGACTTTCAATACTGCTTTAACAGTGCCCCACAAACTTTGACATTATATTTTCATTTACATTCATCTTAGTGCATTTTTTCCCATTTCCTTACACTTCCTAGTTTCATAGGGATTATTCATAAATATGTTCATTAGTTTCCAAGTTTTAAAAAAATTCTCTGCCACCTTTCTGTTATTTATTTCTAATTTGATTTCATTGTGATCAGAAAGCACACTTTGTGTGATTTGAATTTTTAAAATTTGCTGAGGGTTGTTGTATGGCTGGCTCTATGGTCTGTCCTGGGCCATGGCCACTGGAAAATAATGTGTATTCTGCTTCGGTTGGGTGAAGTGTTCTGCAAATGTTGATTCGATACTGTTGGTTAATGGGGTTGCTGAGGTCTTCTATCTCCTTGCTAATTTTATATCTAGTTGTTCTTAAAGTTGTTGGGAGAGGGGTGTTGCTATCTCCTGCTATAATTGTGGATTTGTCTGTTTCTACTTTTAGTTTTATTAGTTTTTGCTTCATATATTTTATAGCTCTCTTGTTTGATGCACACTTAGGATTGCTATGTTGGTGGGTTGACACTTTTATCATTAAATAATATCCCTTTTATCTCTGGCAATTTTCTCTGTTCTGAAGTCTACTTTATTTGATGTTAATACAGCCACTTGTGCTTTCCTTCAATTAATTTTTTAAAATCCTCACCCGAGGATATTTTTCCATTAATTTTCAGAGAGAGTGAAGAGAGACGGAAAGACGGAGAGAAATATCGATGTGAGAGAAACACATTGATTGGTTGCCTCCTGCACATGCGCCCTGACCAGGGTCTGTGTGTGTGTGTGTGTGAGTGAGCCTGCAACTGAGGTATGTGTCCTTGACTGGAATTGAACCCGGGACCCTTCGGTCAACAGCCAACGCTCAATCCACTGAGCCAAGTTGGCTAGGGCTTGATTAATGTTTTCATGGTACATCTTTTTCCATTCTTTTACTTTCAACCAGTCTGTGTAATTATATTTGAAGTGAATTTCTGCAGAAGTTCACAGCCATTCAGAGAGATTCATAACATATGGTTGAGCCATATTTTTTGATCCATTCTGTCAATTGTTGTCTTTTAATGTTATATTTAGGCAATTTATATTTACTATAATTATTATGTTAAGGTTGAAGTCTGCTATTTTAATATTGGTATTCTGTTCTTTGTTCTCTTTTATTTTTCATGCTTTCATATGGTTACTTGAACATTTTTTTTTATTTTAGAATTCCATTTTGATTTCTCTATAGTGTTTTTGAGCATAACTCTTTTTATTTATTTATTTATTTATTTATTTATTTTTAATATATTTTATTGATTTTTTTTACAGAGAGGAAGGGAGAGAGACAGAGAGTCAGAAACATCAATGGGAGAGAAACATCGATCAGCCGCCTCCTGCACACCTCCCACTGGTGATGTGCCCGCAACCAAGGTACATGCCCCTGACCGGAATCGAACCTGGGACCCTTCAGTCCGCAGGTCGACACTCTATCCACTGAGCCAAACCGGTCAGGGCTATATATATATATTTTTAATTGATTTCAGAGAGGAAGGGAGAGGGAAAGAGAAATGGAAACATCAATGAAGAGAATCACTGATTGGCTGCCTCCTGCACGCCCCCTACTGGGAATCAAGTCCCCAACCCAGGCATGTGCCCTTGACCAGAATTGAACTCGGGACCCTTCAGTCAGCAGTCCGGGGCTCTATCCACTGGGCCAAACCAGCTAGGGTTTAGTCTTTGAAAAAGAATGGACAGAGGCCCTTGGTTGAGAGTTTTTCTGACACATGGTCTAGAATCTCAGGTGGCATTAACACTATTGTTATGTAGATGTTTACATGTAGCAAAACGTTTGCAACATATGAAAGATTTTTATAAAATGCGATTTACATACAGTATATCTCATTTTTATAACAATGTGTTTCTTTTTCTTTTTTAATTTTATTTTTCAATTACAGTTGACATTCAATAGTATTTTATATTAGTTTTAGGTGTTAGAATGGGATCCCTAATATGTAAATGGCCTTTGACTGCTAAGTCATGGCTACCATCATTTTGTAGGAATAGTCTTACTTTGTCCTGGAAGAAGCAGGGAATTTGTGAGTTCTAGCCAATTGAGCTACCCGGGTCAGGACTGACTCAGGAAAGAAAGAAAGAAAGAAAGAAAGAAAGAAAGAAAGAAAGAAAGAAAGAAAGAAAGAAAGAGAGAGACAGAGAGAGACAGAGAGAGACAGAGAGAGAGAGAGAGAGAGAGAGAGAGAGAGAGAGAAAGAAAGCTGAGCATAACTCTTTATATAACTCTTTTAGTTGTTGCTCTAGGAATAACTTGATGTATACAAAACTTATCAAAGTCTACTTGTATCATTATTGTACCACTTCAAGTGCTGTATAGAAACCTTCCCTTTACATTTTTATCCTTCCTGTTTATAATAAATTTTTTATAATACATACAAATGATTATATTATAGATTATCTTATAATATATGTATAATTACCCTAAATATTTTCTTTACATACATTTAGAACCACATCAGACAGTTACAATTTTTGTTCCAACCACTAAACATAATTTAGAATTTTAGAAGAGAAGTCTACTGTATTTACCCATATTTTTGCTTACCATGTTCTTTATTCCTGATTGTTTTAGTTTCCAAGTGCTGTTGTAATAAATCACCACAGATTTACTGCAATAAAATGACATGAATTTATTATCTTATCGTTCTAGAGGTCAGAAGCTTGAAATAAATCTCACTGGGTTAAAAGATGAGGTATCAGTAAGCCTGCATTTTTTTCCTGTAGGCTCATAGGGAAAATTTGTTGACTTTTCCAGCTTGTGGAGGCCACCTGCATTTCTTGGCTTGTTTTATCTTTCTAATCTGGCAAGATTCAACTCTAATATTTTGTTGTTTTCCTCAACCCAAGTTATGATCTGCTGGCCAGTAAATTCGTAGGTAGATATCTTTGAATCTTATTTTAGTTTCACCTTACTTGAAATTTAGTACCTTCAGTTATGATCAATGATATTTTCATCACTTTCTCCTGAGTCACAGTTTATCTCTGTGTCCTAGTTCCAAAGACAATATATATATTTTTAAAGTTCTGCTACTCGATTTTTTTTCTAGCCACAACACAGACGTAATATATGCAAATGCGTCTCCCTGATGATTCCTCTCTGTCTCCTGGACTCCTGATTACAGCTAGCCCTGGATGCCTTCCATATCTGTGCAGCACATCCACCTGCTGGACCCTAGCTTCCCCTAGAAACACTGAAGGCCTTAATGTATCTTGAACATGACTGAACTTTCTATGACCTTTGAACATTTCCTTACTCTTACTGCCCAGGCACCACTTGGCTCTCCTAGTTGTTTTATCCAACATAGAAATTTAAATTTCAGTGACAATGGAGAAAATCTTGCAAAGAAGCCTCACCTAAGAATGGCCAATGTAGCTCCATAAATTTTCTATATACTAAGCTTTCCCTTTCTAAATTTACAGTGGCCTAACCATGACACATTCCTGTGATACAGCAGCTCTGGTATTCTGTGCGACTCTGTGCCTACGCCCAGCTCATAAATTATTTCACACTTTGGTAGAGTTTTGGAGTTTAGCATTTCATATTTGAATCTAGAATTTCAGATTATAATTTTTATTGTCAGCAGTCACAGTGCCATTTACTCAGGAGGCCACAGAATGGGAGGCAATGAAGCTTCAACTCTGGAGTCAGACTTCCTGGGTTGAAACTCCCTTTCATCACTACTAACAGTGTAAAGTTGGGCTGGTGGTTTAATCTAACTTAAGCACATTTATTATTAAATTGAGAATAAAAGGAATTAAGGCATTTGTTTACTAGCTTTTTAATGGTGAGCAAATGAAATACTATATATTAAGGAAAATACTTAGCATAGTTTTTGTATAAACTCAACAGATGCTATGATATTTTATTATATATTTTTGGCAAAAATTGAAACTTAGAATTCTGTCTAAACTTAACATTATCAATTAATCTTACCAGCCATTATCTTACCAGTTTTGATTAGTAAATAACTAAACATATCTGTTTATTAACTGTTCACTACACACCTAAAAGATAGTCCTCTATAAACAGTGAGGCTCATGGAGTGTCACTTCCAAGGTCAAGCTTAGATATTCTCAGAGTGTATCACCAGGAAAGGTAATAGAAATGAAGGTTCTTGGGCTCCCCACCTTGACCTACTGAATCAGAAGCTCTGGTGGTGAGGTCCAGTAACCTGTGTTTTAACAAGCCCTGCAGGGGATTCTGATGGACACTCGAGCTTAAAAACCATGACTAGATTAAGGTTTGATGTTCTATGCAGTTCCTGTCTCATCACTCTTGCTGCAGCGTTTACTGGTCTTCCTGCTGTCATGTTCAACACATGCCATTAGCTGATTAGGAACCTGAAAGGCTCAACATAGAATTAAATATATTAGGTTTAGTGGGGAAAAACATTTTTGACCTAAAGGTGGGAAAAGCCAATGGCTGAACCAAGCAGTTATCTCCTGTGAATAATCACTGGAATTACCTTGATTGCTTCATTTGATTATTTGCTTTTCTGTTTAGTAGCAACAACTAAGGCCTCGAGATCTTTTATTTTCCTTCCCTGGAAATAATCCTTGAGAAACCAGGATTTGTTAGTATCTATGACTGCCTTGTGGATTGTTATTTCAAGGAGCCTCTTAATTTAATTTTAGTGTAATCCTTTTTTTTTTCTGGTTAGTGTTTCAATGCTTATTTCAATACATAAATAAACTTAGAGTGACTGCTTAAAACCATTTTGGGCTGATTAAAAGCACTTTGGGTATAGCCTGGGCAGTTGTAAATACAATTTTATTTCTGAACAGATAATTCCTGGATAAACAGGAATTCAGTTGCTAAAAGCTATTATTGTAATGTTTTCACATTTTTCTAAGCATGCAAAGTGAAATAGAAACATTATATAGAATTGGGAAAAGACATATTGGATCTTATATAAATTTAGTTTATGAATTCTCAAGAAATAACATGTTCTTTCTACTTTTTTATATGGGAATCCTAGTGTACCTGAAAACCTGAGGAGGGAATTAGATTTAGGGCAGATAGACCTGCATTAACATCCCTTCTGCCACCTCCTTGCTGTGGAGTTTGGGTTTTTATTATATCAAACCTGTGGTTCCCCATATTTAAAAAGAAGACTAGAAGGCCAGTTTCAGAGGTTGTTGAGGATTAAATGAGATAATGTAAGTAAGTATCTGGCATAGAGTAAGAGCTCAAGAAATTTTGTCAGTGTGTCTGAGGCATTTTGAACATTACGTAATTTTGATTTGCATTTGGTCATCTTTCTAGTTGATAAGGCAATTTAGATACACTTGCATTTCTGATTCCTTGTTCGGGTCTTTCTTTATTAGTGTCTTTTTTTTTTTTAAATAGAGAAGTGTTTTAATGACACTTCTTGCCAGCGTTGACTCTGTTTCATAAAGCTTTAGAATCAGATCTAGGAGTGATTGATTTTGGAGGCCAGCTAGTTTAAGCTCCCTTTTTTACCAATTCAAGAATCTGAGGCCTGAGAGTGGAAATGACATACCCAATGCCTCATGGGTGGTGGTTGGCATGGTATCACCTGTTCCCTATAAGTTGGTAAACTGTTAGATGGCATAGATAAATATATATTTTGAAATGTCCAAAGCTCCTTTGTGTGGTCTAAGAGTCTCTACCCAATAGGGGCTCTACTTACTGTCAGCCTTCTCTTAACCACTCTCTATCCTAACACCTCATGATTCTGCAGCATGCATAATACTGAGGGTTTTCTTTATTCCAGCTCTGCTGATGTCTTTCTGGCAAAAAGGATAACCCTCCCAACACCTTCCCATTTTTAACTCATTAATTCTAATTGTGAGCCACAGAGTAGAAGTCTTTGAAGCCCCCACCATCTCTCCCCCGACCTCTGCATCCCACAAGACTTCCCAGCCTATGCTTTGAAAGGGTGCTAGGAACAAATCTTCTTTACTTTTCTATTTTCAGTATCTAGTAGAGGGTCTGGCACGTTTTATATGTTCAGTCAATCTTTGTTGAATTGAGCCATTGTTTGGCTTCTGTGAATTGTGTTTTTGATTATTGTTACTTACATGCCATTGTGATCTTCTCCTATCTGATACTTTAAGACCCTAGTACCCATGACTCAGGTGTATTTACAAGTGGCTATAAAAAATGGGACCTGTGGTTTGGAGTCCTGAGTTTTCTAGCTTTGCTACTAAAAAGTTATGTGAATTTAGAAAATGTATTTCTCAGTGCCTCGGTTTCTTAAATGTTTCTGTTGTAGTAAAAATTAGCACAGATAGAGAAAAATGCATCATACGTGGATTTACCCTCACTGGATAGAATGCAAATACCCCTGACTCCACCACAAAGGCTGCAAATCAGAGCATTGCCAGTTCGCCAAAGCTACTCACTGTCCTTTATTGATCACAACCCCTCTCTCACGCCAAAGGTAGCCCAGGTTCTGATCCGATTGATCATCACCTCTGTACTTCTTAACATATTTTTACTATCTAAGGATATGTGCTTAAAGACTTTAGATCAGTTTTGCCTCTTTTTGTACTTTATTTAAATGAAGTATACACTGGACATTTTGTCTTTGGCTGATGTATAGAAACACAATTGATTTTTATATATTGTACTAAAAAATATAAAACTTACCATCTCAACCATTTCTCAGTGTATAGTTTAGTAGTGTTAAATATACTTCCACTTTGTAAAACAAATCTTCAGAAACTTTTCATTTTGCAAATATGAAATTTTATACCTACCAGCATTTCCCCTTTTCTTACTACCCCCAGTCCTGGTGACCACCATTCTGTATGTTATTAAAAGGAAATGTATGATATTATAATATCATGCATGAGTAAAAGACCCATTCAAAGCACAAGATAGATCAATAATGTAACAAATTATGAAAAGTTCATTGATATAATTTCAAATTTTACATTGCAACTAAACTTTAAGAAACTACCATTTGTTGAGTTTGGATATAGTATTAAAAAAGTAATATCCACAGTTATCTGAAAAGGCCATTAAAATATTCCTTTTCCAACTATATCTGTAGAAGGTTTTCTTTATATCTTTTAACCAAAAGAACACACTACAATAGATTGAATGAGAATCCATAGCCTTCTATTATGACTGTTATTAAAAGACATTTGCAAAAATGTAAAACAATACCATTTTTTCTCACTACTTTTATGTTTCAAAAATGAAGCTATTTTTACAAAATGTATTAGTGTTTCATGGGTTATTACTGCTATTTCAAACAAATGATTAAATACGAGAGGCCCGGTGCATGAAATTTGTGCACTGGGGGCAGGGGGAGGGGTTGTCCCTCAGCCCAGCCTGCACCCTCTCCAATCTGGGTCCCCTCGAGGGATGTTTGATTGCCCGTTTAAACTGGCAGTCGGACATCCCTCTCACAATCCAGGACTGCTGGCTCTCAACTGCTTGCCTGCCTGCCTGCCTGCCTGCCTGATTGCTCCTAACCACTTCTGCCTGCTAGCCTGATCACCCCCTAACCACTCCCCTGCCAGCCTGATCAATGCCTAAGTGATCCCCTGCCAACCTGATTGCCCACAACTGCCCTCCTCTGCTGGCTAGGTCACCCCTAACTGCCCTCCCCTGCAGGCCTGATCACCCACAACTGCCCTTCCCTGCCAGCCATTTTGTGGTGGCCATCTTGTGTGATGGTGTGACAGCCAATTTGCATATTACCTCTTTATTATATAGGATATTTAAAATTCTATTATGGTAAATATCGATAGATGTAACCCACAAAAACAAAGCTCTTTTTGACTGTTAATAATTGTTAAGAATTTGAGTTGTCCTGAGAACAATACTTGGAGAACTTCTGGTCTGGGGAAAACAATACATATCTTTTCCTTGTCTTTCCCAGACATTTCTGTGTAATCTCAGAAGTTTTGAGAACCATGTCTATCCTAGATCAAAAATTGTGTGGACAAATAATCTTGGGACATTTAGAATGTTAAATACCAAGCTTTTTTTTCTTTTTTTTCTGGTGAGTGCAATAAATATGCAAAGCAGATATTATGGACCACTGTAGAGCTTTTATCCACTGGAGCCCATTTGGAAATAATACCCTTTTCAATGGTAGAGGACATGGTGAAGGAGAACAGTCTCATTTGGATTTCCCAAATGATTTGATATATCAGAAGGGATTGTGCACATTTATACAAACATAAATGCTTTTTAGAGTGGAGGTTGTGGGGATATCTTTGTAGCCTGCTAAAGTGCCTCTCAATTTTTATCAACTAGGTAGCATCATCTCAAATACATAGTCAAGAAAATTCACCCACTTCATCTTTCCTCTTGGCTTTCAGATATCAGAGCACCTGGGCAGAGATTTGACATTTTACTCTATTTCCTCAGGAGTACTGATTTTGTGTTTAACCACCTTGCAAGCAAGGGATATTTTTATTTATGGCTTGAAACATTTTTTAGATGCATCCAAAGAATTCCTGGAATATTTTATGATCATTAGACCAATGGATTATGTGTTTATTTCTTGATGAGATAAAATGGGATAAAATTGAAAGTTCTACCCTAACTTGGAAGTATTGATAAGATAACTAGTACATAATGAATCTCACATCTACTTACAAACCTACGGTTTCTTAAAGGGTCTATATTTGAATCATTATTTAACATCTGAGTTAAGTTTAAGTTCTTCCTGTGGCCATTTTTGACAGGTTTCATGATATATCAATCTATATAGTATTTCTGTAGCTAACATTCATAATCTAATAGAAAGAAACTTGGAGAAATGAATGAAAAATAGAATTAGTGTATGAATAAAATATTTAGTATAAATACACACAGGATATGTCCATTGTCCACAGTTTTCTTTTCTGAAATGTAAAACAAAAGCCTCTAAGACGTCACATAGGAACCCAGGTAAATATTTTCCAGCTCTTATGTCTTTCAATTATTTAAAGGCCCCAAATAAGGCTGCAGAAAGCCTTTATGAAACGGCCCTGTCCATCCCTCTGACTTCATCTTTCCCTATCCCTCCAGGTGTATCCAATATTTCAGCTGTGTTGAGCTCTTTGAATTTTCTTAAACACACATTCTTATTTTTAGACATAACCTCCCCTTTACACATATTACTGCTTTTGTCCAAAATACCCCTCAAATAAAATAATACTAGCACTTTATACTTATGTGTGCTTAGGTACTGTTCTAAGCATTCGTAAATATTTTGATTCATTTAATCTTCATAACTACTCCACAAGATAAGCACTATTATTTTTCCCCATTTTAAAGAACAGGAAAGCGAGTCCTAACATTTCTCAGAATGTATCCCTGTCATTAAGTGAGCATTTCAAATGTTACATCTCTGTCCCTAGTTCATACTTTGGGTAAAGCACTTAATATTGCTGTCATAATTTGCTTTTACTCCTCTTTAACTTAGTGCAACTATGAGGAACAGAAAGTGTGTTTTATACAACCTGTATTGAGGATTGAAAGAATATGTGACCCCAAACATGCCACTTTGGCATGTGAAATATTTTAAGCTGAAGGAAATCAAGATCCAGCAGATTTAAGAAAAACTTTTACTTCTCCCTTACTAACTAAAATAATTTCGATAGGGGGGAGAGAGAGAGCGCGAGCGAGCGCAAGCACGCAGAGGAGCTATTACCAGAGGTAACTTTTATCTGAATGACCTATCTGTATGGCAGGGCAAATATGTAAATATCAAATCATCAAACATCTGCCATTCTTATTGTCCTGTGAATTACCCTCCTCCTTGTTGAAGCCTCAGTTCTTATCCCATTTCTTCGCTCAAATCTCATTTGCCCAACTTGTTTCTGGATCTCATATCTTTCCCCCCTGTGGCCACCCCTGTGTGTCACTCTCCCCCCACCTCCCATACATACAAAATTAAATTTGATTTTCTCCTTTGAATGTCTCATGTCAATTTAATTCTTAGATCAACTGGAAAAGAACCTAGAAGGGCAGAGAAGAAAATTTTTTCTCTCCAGCAGTATCCTCAATAGATTACAACGTTAAGTATCTTTCCTACTTTGAATTTTGCCAATAGAGCTCTAAATACTTTTTATATATTGTTGTTGTTTTTAAAGCAAAACTTCACTTATCTCATCTGTTAGTAGAACTGTAGCAGAACTTAAGACAACTGGACATCCATCACAATTTATGAATATTAGAATGATAGAGCCAGAAACAACCTTAGTGAGTAGAGTGTGTGCACCACTTTTTTTTTTTTTTTTTTGGAGCGGGGGTGGGGGGTGGGGGTGGGTGGGTAAGGAAACTGAGCTTGGCCAGTGAAGAGACTTAACTGTATGTCAGAGATTTTTAACAGAGTATGGCTCAGATGCTGGTCCTCCTGATCCCCAGAATAAGTTTTCCAGCAGAAAATGTCAATTTCCCCCCCTAAACTCTATAATCGTAAGTTAGATTAGTATTCTCATTTTCTGTGCTCAGGATGTTGGAGCTCTACAGTGAATGCAGTGTGTGCATTTTTAGAAAATAGTTCTAAAGAATTAGGTGTTTCTTTACAGGTCAAACCAGCTTTGTTAAAATTTCCCTTCTGTCAAACAAGTTCCAATTTTACAAATGAATTCCTTTTTGATTACACAGAACTGCTTCCATGCTATCTCATTAAAGATGAATATTTCTTCCTTGAAATTTTTAAATGTAACTGGAAGATGAGCTGCCAAAACCCCCAAATGCTGTTATGGAAGCAGATTTCTTTAAATTCAGGATAAAATGGAAAATGCTACCTTCAAAAGAAGGCTTTTATTCAAGTTACCATTTATCATTTTATTAAATTCTTCACTAACGGGGATACTTTTGGCAGCTAAAATATTTCAATAAAAATGTGTATCGAGGAGAAGGAACACTGGGGGTGGTAAAAGAAAAGCCCGTGAGAGCTTTCTGTCAATGCTAAAAGGAAAAGTATTGGAACAAGTTGTAAATTTAATAAGCACATAGATGAGAAGGTATTATTTGAAAAGCTACAGTTCTTTGCCGTCATTGAAGGGCATGGTCAATGTAGTGGCTAAGGAAACTTGATTAGAATTGGCAAAGGTATAATTTTAAAGAAGTAAAATATTAAAGTGCTGTTAAAATATAGATGAGAGTTGGCTCCTGGTACAAATTCTCTGTCCTACACCTTTATATGATCCAAAAGACTTAAATTAATCTTAAAAGTCTGATGGGGTTTTGATGCAATGGAAGGACCAATTCTCTAAGCCGAAGATATCTAAAGAATATTCAGGTTCCTTCCACGAATCTGTAAATATGAAATCAAAGAAGAGAATACAGTCAATTGCAATGTCAATACCAATTTTTTATAATACATGTATTTCAGTTTCAGTGAGGTGTGTGATCCTTCAGCTGTTCTCAACTAAATGTTTCAGCTCCCGAGTATGAGAGGTAGAAAAATACTTTCCTTTGTGTTCATTGAAATAACACTTGTGTTTAAAGACGCAACCCTTCTAAGAAGTGGAAATCTCCTCCTCTAATTGGGACTAGCAATAGATAGGATCTCTCTTTTACTTGAATTATTTAATTCTGTAAATTTTTAAAAGTCTCCTCTCCTCTCCTCTCCTCTCCTCTCCTCTCCTCTCCTCTCCTCTCCTCTCCTCTCCTCTCCTCTCCTCTCCTCTCCTCTCCTCTCCTCTCCTCTCCTCTCCTCCCCTCCCCCCTCCCCTCCCCTCCCCTCCCCTCCCCTCCCCTCCCCTCCCCTCCCCTCCCCTCCCCTCCCCTCCCCTCCCCTCCCCTCCTCTCCTCTCTTCTCTTCTCTTCTCTTCTCTTCTCTTCTCTTCTCTTCTCTTCTCTTCTCTTCTTTCTCTCTCTCTCTCTCTCTCTCTCTCTCTCTCTCTCTCTCTCTCTCTCTCTCCATTTCCCAAGGTGAATGCAGTAGGAGTCCATTTTGGGACATACTGGTCTATATTTCAGTGGAGAGTCTACTATGGAAAATCTTACCCCAAACTGTTTGAACAAGTCAAGAGTGTATTGTTTTCAGTGCAATCTCATTGCCTAAGGAAAAGAGATGATATTTTCAAAATGTTTTAAAAAAATATTGTTTAAAGAAAGGATCAGGATTTTCTTGGTGTGCTGTATTCTGTAAAAAGTCATCATTTATCTCTATTTCAGATGAATACCCTTACAATAGGCAGAAAAAAGGAATAGTTAGAGATATCCCTATAGAAACACACAATCTTGCTGATTGTATAAATTACTCAATGAAAACGCACTTGTATTGATTAAGTGCTTTCTAATGAGGCATTGAATCAGGCATTTTAACCCTAAATGGTCTGCACTGAGCCAGAGAAATGGGGAAACCAAAATGAAGATTGTGAAAAACAGAATTCTGTCAAGTATATATGAAGATCTAATTGGCTTTATTAAGCAATTTATGAATCGGGCAGTATCTCATCTGGCAACTAGAAGGGTGCTCTGAGGCATTGTACAAATGGGAGGCTTTCATAGGCAGAAGGAGGGTGGTGGTGGGGCAAGAAGAGACTAACAAATAAAAGAAAGACTTATTTTTAGGCCAGGACACAGCTTTTTGGGGGCAAGGGGCTGGCAAGGGTTTGAACACGCCTCCTCTTTGACTGGGGGATGGAGAGGCCTTGGTGACAGACAGAACATTCCCGCCTGGTTGAATAAGATTGCATTCTGTCTGGGTGGGGTTGAAACTGCAACTAGGTTAGGTATTAAATCTATTCAATCTGGGTTCATAACATGGGCGTTAGCATGAGTGACACCATTTTGGGCCTGTCGTTTTCTCTTTAATAATGGAAACCAAGAAAAAAAAAAAAAGGGAACCAAAATAGGAATAGATATATGAGAACAAGGAAAAAAAAAAAAAAAAAAGAAGGAGACTGGGGTTTAGTATCTGTTCTTTCACCATCCATGTGACCTTAAACCTCTCTGTGAAGTAAAGATACTTAATCTACTCATGTCATGAGGTTATAGTAAGAACAATAAATGATGGAATCCTCTCTAATAAAATGGTAATATGCAAATTAACCATCACTCTGCTACATAAGCCACGCCCACCAGCCAAGCCACGCCCACCAGCCAATCAGGGCGACTATGCAAATTAACCCCCATCCAAGATGGCTACAGCCACAGAGAGCAAGGTTTCCCAGGTAACAGAGCAAGCCAAGCTTTGCCATAGCCGTTGCAGGCCTAAGCCTCCACTCAAGCTACAAAGTTTCAATTATAGAAGGTAAACAAATTCAAACAAATGGCGGCAGAATGGAGCTTGAGAGAGCAGGCCAGGGTTGCTGGCGGCAACAGGGGAAGCAAAGCTTTCCGCACACCCTGGCGGGGCTCACCCGCTTAAGGCTACAAAGTTTCAATTGTAGAAGGTGAATTAACTGCCACAAAAATGGCTGCCGCCCCGGAGGGAGCAGCAGGCTTGGCTCCGCTCCAGGCTACAAAGTTTCAATTGTAGAAGGAAAATAAATCCCAGATACCAGGCCTCTGCTTGGGTTGCCAGGGGGCGTGGCCGGCCTGCAAACTACCACAGACCCCTCGCTCAGGCCGCCCCACGCCCCAAGGGAACCCCACCCTGATCCGGGACACCCTTCAGGGCAAACCAGCTGGCCCCCACCCATGCACCAGGCCTCTATCCTATCTAATAAAAGTAATATACAGATTGATCATCACTGCAACACACAATATAGCTGCCCCCATGTGGTCAAAGATCCTGCCCCCATGTGGACACAAGATGGCCACTACAAGATGGCCAGCAGGGGAGGGTAGTTGGGAGGCACCCGGCCTGCAAGGGAGGGCAGTTGAGAGGGACCAGGCTTGCAAGGGAGGGCAGTTGGAGGTGATCAACCCTGCAGGAGAGGGCAGTTAGGGGTGACCAGGCTGGCAGAGGAGGGAAGTTGGGGGCAATCGGGCTGGCAGGGGAGCAGTTAAGCATCAACCAGGCTGGCAGCGGAGTGGTTAGGGGGTGATCAGGCTGGCAGGCAGAAGCGGTTAGGGGCAATCAGGAAGGCAGGCAGGCAAGCAGTTGGGAGCCAGCAGTCCTGGATTGTGAGAGGGATGTCCGACTGCCCGTTTAGGCCCGATCCCACCAGGATCGGGCCTAAACGGGCAGTCGAACATCCCTGCAGGAGTCCCAGATTGGAGAGGGTGCAGGCTGGGCTGAGGGACAACCCCCCGCCGTGCACGAATTTCGTTCACCGGGCTTCTAGTATAAATATAATAGTCTTAATTATTATTTTTGGCTATACTTTTTCCTTTAACTTCCAGTGATTCAAAGAACAAGAAGTTAGGTTCCATTTCAATAACTCTTTGTATAAGGAAAGATTTTCAGTGTTGAGATAGTGATCACTACAACACAATTCCAGAGAAATCTTATTTTGACAGAATTTGAGCTGTAAAAGAAATTAGCACTCAAGAGCAGGCAAGTTGCACTAAAATCAATTCTGAAGTAGAGATGGACATCTCTCTGAAGGTTTATCTGTATTATGCTGATCTATTTCAGGACAATAAATGTGCTCAAGATGGCAGCAGCTTCAGCCTCTCCTGCCTTACGTTATTGTTTCTAGCTGCTCTTGTTGTTTAATCAAAGCTACAGATTAAAAGTCCTTTCTGTAACAGAGTCGGCCGAGTAGTAAAAGTCAAGATTATTATTCTTTAGGGCTTCTAGACTGTTACAAGAAAAGAGTAGTACAGGTAACCCAATGTGCTTTTTTATAGCCTAAAGCTAGACCATTTCTTGCCGATCTGGTATAAAATAGAATCTGTTTTCTGCTCTTAAATCTCTTTAGAGTTTTAAGCATTTAAATAATGTGGAATTTCCCAGAAGAGATTTTAAAATATATATGTAAGAACTTGAAAAAGAGAAACAGAGAAACACAAAACCTGCTGGAGAATTCTGTCTGTATCCTCTTATCGGCAAACCTGCCTTTCCGATGGGCCAACGTGTGAAAGTAGCTAGGCAAGCAGGTCATTTCCAAGAACCAAAGATGGAAAGCTATGAGGAAGAGGGGGAAGCGCATCACACTCCTAGACGAAAGGAGAGTTAATGTCAGTCCTTGCTTATAGATTTCTCTTAAGAGAAACACACACAAAAGAAAGATTCAGGATGAATTAACTTGAAGCCTCAGTCCAGGGATTTGGGAAGACTAGAAAGGAGGGCTGGAAAGGTAAAATTCTGACTGTCACAATGAATGCAAAGAGATTGTGCTGAATGTCTGTTCCTCACTAATTCTGTTAATCCTTGCATGAGCTAAAGTCCTGCAGGCAAAACATATTAGTACCATAGAATGAATTTGGAAAGAGAATATATAACACGATTGCCTGAAAGAATTGGTGCTCTGCTAGGAAGATCAGGTTTTGAATGTACTTCTATGTAAAATCTTCTTTAAGCTCAAGTTGCTTCATCTGTAAAATGGGAATGAAACATCTCACTTTTCCCCCCCTATTTTTGTTAATCCTCACCTGAGGATATTTTTTCCATTGCTTTTCAGAGAGAGTAGAAGGGGGGGGGGTGGAGAGAGAGAGAGAGAGAGAGAGAGAGAGAGAGAGAGAGAGAGAGAGAGAGAAGTGAAAAAGACATATTGACCGGTTGCCTCCATCACATGCCCCAATCAGGGACAGAGAACAAACTTGAAAATGAGGTACATGTCCTTGACCTGGAGTCAAACCTGCCACCCTTTGGTGCACAGCCCAATGCTCTAACCATTGGGAACACCAGTCAGGGCTCCTCACTTTTCTTAATGCAGGAGGCTGCTTCAGATGGTATCTTCAAGATAACAACATTCATCTCTGTGATGTATTCCATGTCTAAATCTGAGTAAAAGGCCATTTTCGTTATTCTAAAATTGTCATATATTACGAATCTCCCCTTACTCCCCTCTCCCCATAATAGTCTGAATAGAACTCAAGGTAATAGTCCTAACTAGAATGAAACTGTAGAAGATATACTGAGAGTTTACTGTCATCTGTCCTAAACATTTCAGGCATTTCTGGCTGAGGCAGAAATTGTCTTTAATTGTGCACTAATGGAACATGATTCTTCAAGTCATCAATTCCCAGGCATTTTGTGGTTTTGAGATAATTATAGTTTGACATTGTTTTAAAAACTCCCAATTACAGATTTGTTCATTTGTTGATAATTCTTTGATATACCTTAAGCTATTTGAAACTTCAGAAAACCACAAAGAAGAGTATTATTCTGAATAGGTTTGTGTCAGTCCTCGCCAACAACCCATAGTTAGCCTGTTCATTATTAAATGAATTATGCACAAAATATTCAAACATTTTGTTCAAGCTCAACAATTAACAAAGAAAATTGTCTATCTTTTTGCTTTCATCATTTGATAAAATTTACTATTTTGATTACTGTACTTTTAAAAAGTGTTGTTTTTTTGTAATCTAACTCTGCACTGGTAATAATTGATTTTCTTGAGTTGTGGTAGAATTCTTAGCTTTATTTCCTCATTAAATGATACATTCTGCTTCAATTTAGTAGTCTTTCCTTGGTTTCAGATTTTATTGCCAGCGAATCAGAATTTTAAAAAAAGAATGACAAATTGTAAAGAATGAACATTTCTTTTAATGACTTTAAATGGAATTCAGTTTTGAAAGACTTGACCCTCTACTTTTTAAACTTTCAATCTAGAGTGTAGGAAGCAGAGTGTGGCAACTCTTAACCCAGCTAAGGGATGCTGGCATACAGATGGAGAGGCAAGGCTCTGGTTCAAATTGGTTTATTTTCTGTTCCACCCATATTCTTGGTTTGTCTCATTTATGTTTTAGAATGGCTTTATTGTCAGTTTATACTTACATACAATAAATTCAGTTTGTATTTTACTTATGCAAAAAGTAATAAATACATTCTTGTTAATAGTTATAGTCCTTCATCATGCTTTTGTTATTATTATTTTTAATCCTCACCTGAGGATATTTTTTCCATTGATTTTTCTTTTAGAAAGAATGAGAGGGAGAAGGGGGAGAGAGAGGCAGAGGGAGAGAAACATCAACACAAGAGAGACACATCAATAGGTTGCCTCCTACTCTTGCCCTGATTGAGGCTGGGGATTGAACCTGCAACCAAGGTACAAGCCCTTGACCAGGAATCAAACCCAAGACCCTTCAGTCCTTGGGCCAATGCTCTAACCACTGAACAATCAGCCAGGGCCATTGTGCTTTTATTACTGACTTAGACTAACCCTGATTTGAGCTATGTAATTCCAGCTTTTATAAACACTCTCACACAAATACACACACACACACACAAATAAATGCATGTTTTAATGAATAGGGCTTTTAAACATTTCCATGTTAGAACTTAAAGATAAATGCTGGTTTAGTTTTAGAAAATATAAACCCCCCAGTCCTATGCATTGCACTGATACTTGTTTTTGTTCAGGTATCAGAAATATCTCTTCAGCTTAATGCATATAAAATGAATACCTCATTATTTAGGTAGCCATTCACCTGTTTAAGGTATAGTTGTTTCCAAATTTTACTGTTACGTAATGTACAATGACAATACCAGGTGGAGAATTACTTTAGTCTAGACTACTACATGTAAAAACAAAGGACTAGGGTGATGAGCACTTTGAATTGTGTTAGAGAATATCATATTGTTCCAGCAAGGCTTTGCACGTCCACCATAAAGCGTGAAGATGCTTGGTTTCCCACATCCTCACTAATACTGCTATCACTAACCATCTTGAACGTTATCAACTTGATAGGACAGAAATGAGATCTTATTATTATTGTTTTAATTTGCCTTTTCAATATTACCAGTGAATTGGAGGATCTTTCTCTTTTTTATTTCTTCTTCATATTGCCTTTTTATAATCTTTGTTAATCTTTTTATTATCAACCTCCTTTTTGACTTAGAGAAGTTCTTAATCTAGTTCATATCACTTTGCCACTGGCTTTTAATTTCACAAATGGTGTCTCTTTGAAATCTCAAATAGTTGACTTTTCTTTTCCTGGATTTGTTTTTGTATGGCATTAAAGGTATAGGTAAGGTATAGATATTATTTTCTGATATTATTATTAAGTTTGTCATGCTTTGTGCATAGGTTGATTCTAAAAATTATATCCAATAAACAGACTTTATAGTATTAGGAGTATATAAGTGCTTTTCACTGTAAAAGTAGTATACTAGTATATGGGATCTTAGAAAAAGAAATGGAAACCATTGACAATAACCTCATGCCTCTCAAAGGAACATGATATTAAGGACAAAGGATTCTCTCTCTTCTTTAATATTCCAAAAATATTTGGAATATCATTCAAAATTGGTACATTTTAGTTTGCTTAATATGCACACCATTAATTTTTATACATTTTTTTCTTTGTGTTTTTAATGGTCTCTCATGTGAAAACACTACTCTAGTTACCTGTAGGATAGAAAGGCAGGTCAGTAGTCAAAATTAAAAGAAACTTAACTTTGAGATATCTGACTTTAATTTTTACATGCCTATCAATAGGACTCAATTAGCAGACATATATGAAGTATTTCATTTATTAAGACGCTAAAGATTTTGGATCTGGAGGCACTATACATGGAACTCGCATGGTTCTTCATTCCTTGGCCTCATTTAAAGGGCATCTCACTACTTCTGAATCTTTATATGTGAGCACATTGTTAGTAAGTCTTCCTGAAATCTGGAGTTCACATACAAACTGAGCCTGACATTCCCATTGAAAGGTGAGTTCTAAATTGGGTGGGATTCTACAGAAAGTATTCGTTTCTTGGTGGGGCATGAGGGAAAGACACCGGGAGATGTATATTCTCCCCAGGTGGCTCAGAGAAATGAGGAAGAGGTTTTTGAAAAAGCCATTAACTCTGAAAAGGCTTATTATCAATACAGCAATGTGACTATTATGTGACACAGAATAATGTGCAGTAAGGCCTTTCAAGATCAGGCAACTGCCACAGTGAGAGTTATTTTAAGATACTAGAGACTTCCTTAGGTTTTCTCAATGCAGCAGTATTTTTAAAATGATAGATTAGAACGTTTAGAATAGGGACAGGTGGGGAGAGCAATGGGAAATGCCAGCTTTGGAGTGTGTAGTTGGTAGAAAAGTATCTCTGAAAATTCTGCCCTGAAGGATGAAATGCACTAACATGCGGGCTGGGCTCATTTGCTGCAATTTTCTCCTCTGGCTTCCCATTACTGAAGGGTCCACTAGCCCTCTTCACCGCCTGTAGATTAGAGAGCCTTGCCAATATTCCAACACAAGGATTGGCGTTCATCTCATTTACATCTCTTGCTTGCTTAAAACAAACAAGACAACAAACCCTGACATTAAAACCCATTTTCTTTTGGATGAGCTGGGAAGCTTATGTCATGTGTCCATGACAGCAACCCACACATCTAGGCCCTGACATTAATGTCTGCTAAGAATAACGCACGGGTTCCAAACTTAATATTGGTATAGTGTAACTCAGCATGATTGTGATCATCCTCTGTTAAGTAAATCTGCAAGCCATGCTGAGGTCTGAGTGCACTTAAATGGCAGACATAAAAATTGTATTTTACGAAGCTGGAGTGACTATCACGGTTGTCTAAGTTTATGTGCTTATTATGTCCAAGATAAACCACCAGTAACTATGTGGTTCTGTCTTTTGAGGTAACACCAAATTGGCAATCTAAGGGAGGAGTGGGTAGGGTTGATAATATACTTTAGTTAATAAATAGTTCATTTCAGCATGTCCTTTGAATTTAAATGGTGTGGGGTGGACTGTGATTGAAATCACATAGCAGCAGGAATGAAAATATTTTCTGTGAAAAATGAGTGGCCGAGACCATTCAACTAGTTTTTTATGAAAGAAAATGTGTTTTCTCCCACAGAGACCACTGTTGATCACTTTAACAACAACCCGAATAATGGAGTGGCTTGTCAAAGTTTCCAGTTGACATTCAGGAGTATTTTTGATTTAAGGGTGACAATTAAAAGGTGGTTTAATGCCAAGTTAGGGAAAATAGAGCCTCTAATCTTATACTATATACAGGATTGTGATTATGGAAAAGAAAATGACTTGAAATTACAGAACAAATTATGCTTGCTTTCAGACACTCTCTGGGGAAAATAAGGCAAGCACTGGAATTGTTGAGTTTGAAAACCTGAGAACCAATGTGTGAAAATTAAAGTGATCAATTAACACATATTTCTACCTACAATTTCCACACCTGATTTTTGCCCCTTGAAAAATACTTCAAGGTACCTGCAGGCTTAACATTTTATCAGAATTTATTTAGCCTCAGATAAGTAAATATTAGTGTAGCCGTTTACAATATTATTGTAGCTGTTTAGAAAAGATGGGCATCTCTACAGGGTGCCATGCTCATTATGGTCTATGTGACGGCCCCTCTCGGGCTGTGAGGTACAACCTATGCAGCCTGGTCTTCCCTCCCCGGTAGATACTTGTATAAAGTAACTCACCTTCTGGATTTTAGATGAGGAGCTTCGTTGGTTTGGTGCCTGGGGTGATGGCGGCCATTTTGTAGGCCCTCAATGATGTCACTCATTGTGCTGCTAGATTAATCAGCTCTGCACCAGTCTCTCTGCAGGTTCTTGTATGTGGCATAATCAATGATCTTAGTCTTTAAGACCCTTTTTGTTGCTTGTCACTAAAGACATTCTAACGAGCACAGTGGCCATTTTCTCCGTCTTTGGACTTATCCAGCTAGCTAGGCTGATATTTGTCCTGTGCGTAATTCTAATATGACATTGTTTATTAGCAGCCACTGGCATGTCTTGGACCTTTTCATTTGGAATTGGTTTCATGCATCTGAGGTGAGAGGGTAGGAGCACTGGCAGCCCTGGGAAATATTGCAATGTGAATTTCAAGCCTTGTGAAACTTGTTTTTACCAAAGGCCGCTTTGGTCCTACCTAATGCCAGTTTGCAAGACCCTCTTTTCCTTCCTGAGGTGCACGCCATAACATGAAAGCTGATGGCAAAGGTACATTCGGCATTCCGAAATCTTCCTTGCAACTCGCACATGAAGTCACTCCAGCTCTGTGAAATCAAGAGCTTCTTTCACCTGTTCTTCCGATTGGGAATGCGTCATTAAGCAGAGCAGCTCAGACCGTGCCTGAGGGAAGGTCAAAGCCAAAGTGATTTTCTTATTTATCTTCCGCCCACATTATTTTTCAAACAAAATGGCATCTAATCATTTTTAAGGAGTTGAGTATATTTTAATTTCGTCTTTGGCTTCTCAGAAATAAATAGGAACTCATACACTTACAGACTCTAAAGTTGACTATGGCTATACAGCATAACTAATACAATCAGTTGTCATTTCCTAATTGTTATGAAACTATTATTGCATAAACATAAGAAAGTTATCTCAGTTTCCTTTAGTTATCTCAAGTTTTTGTTATTAGTGGTTAAAATCTTAGTCAAGTTAAGATTCAGTTACTCATTTAAAAAACAATACTTATTCCTTATTGTGTTGAGTTGGTTTACACTAAATAGGCAAAAACCCTCTGGCCTTCAACAGAATCCCTTATTGAATGAGATCTTTCATCTATGAAGTCCATGTTCTTTTTACCAAGGAATGTTCTCCTGTATTAGGTCCAATTGGGAATGTCCTATTCATCTTTAGGAACTCAGCTTAAGGTATTACCTTTTAGATAAGAGCATAACAATTTTTTATTTTCCTACCGTGTAAGATAGTGATGTGATTAATAGTGGCAAAAATATATACTCAACAACAGCTAGTTTCTCGGCTCCAACTAGACTTTAATCCTTATTGAGGTGGAACTGTGGTCTTATTTACTGATATTTAGTAGATACTTTAAAAATACTTGCTGAGTGAGGTAGGAAAAGTGGCTCTTTCCAGATCCACTCTAAATTCCAGCAACATACTGTATTATACAGACATCGTGATGAATCAAAACAACTATTATGTGTCCAGTTGTACACACACTCAAGTCAGGCAATTATACATGAATGGGGATCAACTTCTGGATTGGTGGAGGGTGAACCAATTGGTGACCAGCTTGCAAGAGAGAATAGGAGTAGGAAAGCATTAGCTGCACAAGTTTCTTGAGGCTGAAGGGACCCAAAGCCACCAGACTGGTATAAAGATTACTATGAAGCTGAAGATAGTTGAGATACAGCTGATACACAAAGAAGCCCTTTCTGAGCCTCCCTTATCTGATTAAAGGCAGGCCTTTCGGAGAATGAAGCTGCCAGAAATCTCTTTTTTGAGGGAGCTTCCAGACAGAAAGGAGACTGGCCATTAGCAATGGAATAAGAAATTGCATAAACAAACATTATCAGAAGCCTCTCTATCTTTCATTTGTTCCCCTTAGAAGTCTGTGTGTTTCCCAAAGAAACCTATCTCCTCTCCCTCCCCTTTTGGTGATCCATTTCTCATTGAGTGAATTAATTTTTTCTCTTGTTAATCTGTCTGTTAGTCAATTAATGCACAGGCCCCCAAGCACCTAAATGGGTAGAGGAAAAGTTTTCCTCCCAAACAGACCTAGGTTCAGAATGACACAATGTTAGCTTTGCCGCATTCTATTGGTGAAAGCAAGTCACAGGGCCACCTTGGATTCAAGGGATGAAGAAATAGACTTGATCTCTTGACAAGAAGAGCTGAAAAATATTGTTGCTGTTTTCCCAGTCCACCACCATATTTCTAGTGTGAGGATAAAAATAAACAAAATTGCTTAAAAATAGAAAAAATATCTGTACTCTTAACACACAGAATTAATAATGATTAATGTCTTTTTTGTTCATTAAGGTCCTACCAGACTATTTCTACCTGTGTTTTTCTTATAAAATAAGGGACCTCATTGTCCTCCAGCCCAGAGACACTAAGGTTCAATTCCTCCAGAACATTGCACTAAAATGCCCACATTATTATTTTTTAAACTGCAGACACGCTTTTGGTGTGGGAATTCTAAAGAGCTATTGCATGCATAAGCTTTTCATGCAAAATATTGTGATCAGGAACATAAAGGAAGTATATTTTTAGGGGCACATGTCCAATGATCAGGGTCCAATTCTATGGTTTTATTTGGACATTGGCAAATTTTCTATATTTAGATGATGCAGGTTCCATCACCTTTGAACCTGGCTATATATAAATATAATATTATACAAGATATTGTATTTTACCTAAGGGCTTATTTACATGTAAGGTAGAAATCAAACAGAAGGGAAATTTCCACATCAGTTTTCTCCTTTAAAACAACAGCAATTATTCTATCAATATATTTATAACTGTAACTGCTATTATCAGATTCTGTGGGTAGAGCTCATTAGAAGAGTGAGTTCTACTTTGAACATATGAATAGGAGACTTATTTTGAAACAATACATTTAACTAATGCAGATGAGCGTGGACCAAGATGGGCAATCTGACTGGAGCACCGAGGAGAAGCCTTGAACTCCATTGGCTGGGCCATGGGTACAGACTCATCCATTTTTTAAGAGGGTAGTGTTCTGAGTCAGGCTGAGGAAGAAATTGCTGCATTTCCGTTCCCTTTCAGTTGTGAGCAGAATTAGAATGACCATGCCTGGAAGTTTCATGATTTAGTTCAGATTATTTATTTAACTTTATTTTGTTAGGTTCTAACACGTTTTGATTAAAATTAACACCAGGCCTTTCAGCAAAGACTTCAGCTTTTGGTAAAGTGGTTAAATGATTGTATCACCCTTAAAAGCAGAAAGAGTGTTTCTTAGAATAAATGGTGAATGATACTCAGATTTGGAAATTTTCACATTCTTTGGAAATATTTGTTTTTATTTAAAAATATATGCAATAGTGCATTATTATCTATTTTTTTTCCAAATGGGTGAAGAAAATCAAGTGTTAGGAAAGAATAAAATTATCTCAGATTGAGCCATTCATATCATAGTTCCGTCTTTTTAAGAAAGTCTGATAATATCTTATTCTCAATCTATTAAAAATCATAATATTTTAGAATTTTTAGATTCAAGCTGATAAATATTCTGAATATATTACTGAAGTATGCTACTTAATCAAATCACATAAAATAATAGAATTATTCTTTAGCTATCAGTGTTGTAAAGAAATACTATCTTTTCTCTGTTTTATAAAGCTTATATAAGTACCTTTTCACTCAACAGTCAGCATCACCCAGTGTTGATCAGCAGAGTCGTATACTCATGCTAATTTTTCCCAGAGTCCACTGAAATGTCATATGCTCGGTGGCTTCCATTTGATCATATTTATTTTAACATTGAATTAAGAACAGTTGACTAAAACCTGCTCTTTGAAAAGGCTGTGTATGGAATGACATTCAGGAGAAATATTTATTTCCTTAGTAACGTTCTTCCTTACTTTATACATAGCTGATGCTGATCAGCACCTGTCAATGTATTTTTCCTCAAGCTACATTCCAGCTCATGGATTTTTAGCATGGCTGATGGAAGGTAGTTTTTTAGACAAGTTAGGCAGGGAAAACCTCTATTATAAATGATATTTAGCAGAGACCTAAAGCAAGAGAAAGACTAGGGCATTGACATACCTGGAGGAAGAACAGAGGAATTAATCAGAACAGAGAGTCTAAATGAGTATATGATTGACTTGATCATGGGACAGCTATAATACCTGAGTAGATGGAGCAAGGGTGGGCAATCGGTCAGAGAGGTAATGGTGGCCAGGTTGTGTAGAGTTTTGTGGAACATGGTAAGGAGTTTATATTTTATTCTAAGTGTAAAGGGAAACTATTGAAGAGGTGATTGAAGAGAAATCACATAATTGACTTGCATTTTTGAAAGATCACCCTACCTGTTGTCTGGAGAATGGGTGAGGCATGGGTGGAAACAATGTGGTGCTTTAAAAGTCTATTGTATATAGTCTGGATTCAAGTTGATGGTGGGTAAATCTGAAATGATTTAGCCTCAAAATCACCTGGATGGCTTGTTAAAACATAGTTTTTGGACTCTATCCTTAGAGTTTTGACTTAGTGAGTCCGGTGGGACCAAAGAATTTAAATTTCTAACGAAACCCCAGATAATGCTGATAATACTGTCCTGGTGACCATACTTTGAGAACTATTGAATGGTTAGTGGAGAAAGTGTTGAGAAGTGGTTACATTCTAGATATATTTTAAAGGTAGAGCCAGAAATTTTGGGTGAGTGTTTGTATGTAGTGTTTAAGGTAAAAGAGTCAAAGATAATTGTAGGGTGGGTTTTTGTTTGTTTTTCCCTAAGAAACTGAGTAAAGAAGTTGGGAGAGAAGCAGATTTTATTTTGAAGGTTGAATCAAAGCTCTACCTCAGTGAATGCTGGTTTGATACAGGAAACAAGTCCAGTGATAGTCTCCATCATATCTTCCTCCCCTAGAAGGTACTCTAGGTTGATCTCTGTTAATCCTTTAATATTTTCCTCTGCCATGCCACAGCAAGAAAGGGAGTTATTAGTCCTTAAAGCCTTCCAGGAGTGGTTCCTCAAATTTATTTCCCTTTTCTAATGGGCCCATTCATTTTTGACAAAAAGTTCTAAGATTAATGAAGCTACTTCTTCAATAACATTATGAATCTTTAATCACGAGAGCCAATTTCTTGAAATCAATCAATCAACTTTTTTCTCTCTCTCTGTTCTGTTGGCTCCATTGCTCTGAAATAACCTACTCAGCATGGCCAACAAGCATAGGTTTCACTCTTTTTTATATGTAAACACAGTATTATAATTTTTGAGGAAAATAAATTATACTAGATATTAAAAATTCAAATAATACAGAGACGTAAAACCAAAGTGTAAAAACCACTCGCAAATATCACAACTCTGTGTAAAATATGCTACTATTTTGATGAACATCTCTTTGGAACTTTCTCTTCATACTCTTTATGACCCACTTTTTCCCCCAGTCAACAATATGTCATGAGCTCCTTTCTATGACAATACATATAGGTGATTTAAAATAAGGCATAGCATTTCATGGACATATAAGTTTGTTTCAATCTTTGATAGTGTATGCATGTGGGGCTACTATGAAATCTTATCTCCTAAAATTACATTTTATTCTTCTGTGGTTTTTCCTTATGCTGAAATCCCTTAAGTGGGATTTCTGGATAAGGTTATTTTTGAAATAAGTCAATTCAAGGTCAGAAAGATTTTTCAGATGTCACAAAGAGTATAAGCTTGGTCAGAATTCACAGCCAAGGTCTCTCAAGTTTTTCTCTAGACTACTAAGTAGTTTTTCTTAATACATGTCTCACTAGAAAAGTTCCATTCACTGTAGCAAATTTATATAGTCTACTGAGACCACAGCTATGACAGAGCCTCAGATTTTATTTAGTGTAATCACCTAATATAAGAGAGAGCTAAATCTGCTGGTGGAGTGGTTTCCTATAGCATTTTTATTTATATTTCAAAAGAGGATAGAAATCCAGGGGGTTGCATATCAGCCTCGTTTAGACTGAATACATGTGGGGCGACTGGGTGGCTGCCTTTTGATCATTTTGATCATCTTGCATACCAAAACATAGATCTGATCACCAGTGCCTGCTTCTGGGAAGTAGAATTTTGTGAAATAATAACATTCATATGGAGAAAGGCTATGGAGTCTCTAAAGAAAACAATAGCTATGTGTGGGGCTAATGAGCAAGTTTTCTGTTCAGGATTTTAATGGTGTGGAATAAAAAATCTTGCATTTCATTCAGGATAATCAACATGTTTTAGAATTTTAGTCTAAGTACTTTTACTCCTCTTAATAAAATGATCTGGGTACTCAGTCAACAACTTACGAAGTAGGAAGTAGGTGCTCAATAAATATCTATTAAAGGAAGAAAAAGCTTGATCTGGCAAGGTGAGTTATTTATATTGATTTATATTATTAGCACAAAGGTATTGGTCCTTCTTGTAATTGAGAATTTAGTAGCAAGCATGTTTATCTTTCCCCTAGGAGATAAAACTAGAGTTAGCTCATAGGCCAGCACTATTCAATATGGTAGCCACTAGCCACATGTGGCTATTGAAATTCAAGTTAATTAAAATTTAAAACTCACTTTCTCAATCACAACAGCTGCATTTCAAGGGCTCAGTAGCCCCACAGGGATGGTGGCTACCATATTAGCACAGATATCAGGCATTTCTATTATTGCAGAAGGTCTGTTGGGTAAAGCCATTTAGGTGATACTCAATGATTAAAAATTTCTTTATAGAGTAAATGAAAAAGGAATCTTAAAGCTATATTAACATAGTTACTCACTGACAATGAACTGTTGTGTTTTTTTTTTTAATTAACAAAATTTAAGTTGCTGTTGCTGAGGCTGTAGATGTTTACACATGTGATTAACCATTAGATTGGAACATTTTTGTTTAATTTCCCCAATCTATTGTTACAATTTTTGTCTTTTTATCTAGCTAGCCTCTTCCCTTAAGCATCTGTCTCCAGTAAATACCCTTCAAATTCTGCTGCCACCCACCCGCTCCAGAAGTCCAGTACAATCACAGAAGAGGCTGAGCTCTTTAAATATCACGGAAATCCAGAATCTGGTTCATGGGGCCCATTCATTCCTCTGTTAGGGTTCTTTTCATGTGGCCTTTTGGAATTACCCATTTTGAAATATGACTTATTTATGCAGATATAAAAAAATATGTTTTCTTCACCCTGAATTAGACATTTTAAATGCAAGATTTAGATTATAATTGGCATAGTCAGACAAGATCCAAAGCGTAAGTTTTCTTGGCAGAGACTTTCTTCCTACTTGTAGATGTAAATAAGCAGTGGGCTTCCGACCAAATCCCCAGGACTGTCATGGTATCCAGGAAGGCAGGTACTGCCTTCTTTGTCCAAGATTGCTTTACCTTTATTTTTCTTTCTCATATCAAGAAAAAGGTACAGTTATGGTAATAAAGCCAGTTCGTGATCAAATTCTCTGTCCATAACTGGAAAAAAAAATCCAAAGAGTCTTCTAAATTAATTTGGAGAAGAGTTCATGTTTTATAGCTATTATTTTTGTCCTTCCTCTTCCCAAATTTTCAGCACAATGAGGTCTTTCATACTAACTGTATGAAGAGAAACAATTTTAATTCATTTATATACTTTATATTTTATTTGGGCCCAAACAAAACACAAGTCATTTGTCAAGGGATAAAGTATAAAATTAGCTTGCACTGTAAACAAGTAGTAATTAAAAAAGTTCTTTACCTGAATTATTGGTACTTTTTAATGTTGACATCACCGTTCAGCTCTTCCCATTCTTTTGTGGAGTTTTTCGGAAAGCAACACTAAGAAAAGTGTTAATGAATTTAAGAAGGTCCTACTTTTATATTGGAAACCACTTTGCTGGGTTACCACATTTATTTCCTAGTTTCAATGAGAGACAACCAAAATGAATATTGATATGGTCCCCGATTTCGCCAAAGTCATTTGTCAGAATTACGTTCCTTTTGGGACTCGAGTTTACTGCACAAGGTCCTGAGTGTAATTAGGGAAAGAGTTCTATATTTTTTTCATTCTCTGTTTGTCTCATACAAACAGGAGCTGGGGATGCAGGCATGGATGCTGATTTCCCAGGACAGCCTCTGCCACGCTCCACCTGCCATGTGGGAAGAGTGTAGCTTTTGAAGTCAGAGACTGTTTTGCTTTTTACTGGCTGTGCAACCTCGCATACATTATTTCATTTCTCTAGCTTCATTTCTCCTGTCTCTCAAATAGGGATGGTCTGTTTACCTTGTAGGCCTGGTGAGGATTGTAGAATGTCATAAACAGAACACATCTGAACAGCATCTGGTCAATGGTCCGTGCTCAGTAAAGGAATGTTGCTGTTTTTAAAGAGATTAAGTTTATGCAGAGGCATTGCGGCTTTAGCCGTGCAAAAGGTTAATTTTTCCCCCAAAGGATTTTTTTCCCTTAAATTTGAAATGCTTTCATTATGGTGGCAGGAGAAATGGTTGGGGTATGCAGAAACATCATTTTTCCTTGTTCCTTTGCAACTATCTGAAGCTAATATTTTAAGCTGGGAAGAATGCTTAGTGACTGATGCTTCAGGAGGCTATCTACACACCTATCGTGGAAAATGTCAATTTGTTCATTTACATGAGATCCTGTGTAGTGATTACAATCATTCTTATGTGAAAATATTGACTGATTCCAGGTCCAGGCTGACAAGTGACATTGGGGCACACTAATCTAACGTGATGACAACTGAGGATTGAATAAAATATATAGGAGTGTTACTTAAAAAAAATGATTAAAGTTGATGAGCAAAGTGTACATATGATATTAGTTAATGTTTTTACTAGTCATAAAATTTTTTAGCTATTTGCTTTTAGCTATGTTATAGCTTTTTGAAAAATACATTTTAAATAAAGGTTAATTTTGAAACAATTATACATGTACAATAGGCCCAGTGCACGGATTTGTGCACCGGTGGGATCCCTCGGCCTGGCCTGCGGGGATCAGGCAGAAACCAGCTCTCTGACATCCCCCGAGGGGTCCCAGATTGCGAGAGGGCGCAGGCCAGGCTGAGAGACCCCACCAGTGTACCATCAGGGCCGGGGAGGGTCCATGGGAGGGCTCCAGGGCATGTCTGGACTGTCTCACCCAGTCCTGATGGGCCGGACCCCAGCAGCAAGCTAACCTACCAGTTGGAGCATCTTCCCCTGGTGGTCAGTGCACATCATAGCGACTGGTCGAATGGTCGAATGGTCAGATACTTAGCATATTAGGCTTTTATTATATAGGATAGTGGAATTGAACAAGTAAATAAGTGCTGGTGGGTGTTTTATCTCTGTTGGAGTGGGACAAGCAATGGGAAAAAGACTAGAATGACACTGGTGGTCATGGATTAGAGTTGGGTACATTAGCATAATCTCATGTTTTATCTCATATGAACAGCTATTTATAGATATGTGCGTATACATAGTTTAGTATATACCCATCTATTTCCTTAAAGGGACATTCTATAAAATAACCATTCAGTACTCCTCAAAACTGTCAAGGTAATAAAAAACAAAGGAAGTCTGAGCAATTATCCCAGTATAGACGAGCCTAAGGAGACCCGATGACTAAGTTCAATGTGGTTTCCTGGATGGGATCCTAGACCAGAGAAGGGATATTAGGCAAAAACTAAGGGAATCTGAATAAAGTATGGTCTTTATGTTAATGATAATATATGGATTTAATTAATAATAATTTATCAGAGCCAGGTCTCTACCACCCAATCATATCAGATAATGGGTGGCCTGATGGAGGGTATAGTTTTCATACTTGAACATGCTTGATAACTTTCAATTGATATTAGGCATTTTATAATTATTTCTTAAATTATCTTGTTAATATTTTCTTCAGAATTTTTCAAGTTTTAAAAAATTAATCTTTGTTCCCTTTGGCTCTAAATAAAATACATTATAATGATCTTCTTATTTGATAATATTTTCATAAATTTTTTATTTTTGCAAAATGGATGAAAACAAATCTCAAACACCAGTGAACATTTTAGTAGCTTGCTTACTCTATGTGTACTTGAGAGTTATGTAACATAATTTTGCAAGTTAAACACACACTAAATGTTTATATCTCTACAAAAGTCATAGGTTGAAACTTAATCCCCAGTGTGATAGTATTTGGAGTTGGAGCCTTTGGGAATTTATTAGATAACTAGAGGCCCGTTGCATGAATTCGTGCATGGATAGGGTCTTGAGGGGGGTGAGGGTGGGTGGGATGCAATTGGCCCTCCGTGTGGGCCGTGGGACACCCTTGCCAGCACGGGATCTATCTCGATCCATCCCACTGACATTTGCGCTAGTTGTCGGGAGCCACCTGTTGGCCGCTTTTGTATTGTTTCTTCCTTGTGGAGCGTCTAGGGAGGGGAAGCGGCCAAGGTGCCCAAGGCCGACTTCCAGAAGGCCAGCAGTGCTGTCAGGATCATGCCAGCAGCACTGTTCCATCAGTGCCTGGCCCGTACTCCGGAGATTGGACCTGTAGGACTACTGAGGGAGTGAGGGGTTGCTGCCAGGCTGGTGGGCTGCCGGAACAGGTTGGTCAGCTGAGCAGTGCTCCCACTATGGGAGCGCACTGACCACCAGGGGGAAGCTCCTGCATTGAGCGTCTGCCCTCTGGTGGTCAGAGCGCATCATAGCGACCAGTTGACCTGTCGTTCCCGTCATTCAGTCATAACAGTTGCTTAGGCTTTTATATCCTCCCTATATAATAAAAGCCTAATATGTTAAGTATTTGGTCGTCTGGTTGTCCGTTCAACCAATCAAAGTGTAATATGCTAATGATATGCTAAGGCCACTCAACCGCTCGCTATGATGTGCACTGACCACCAGGGGGCAGATGCTTTGACTAGTAGGTTAGCTTGCTGCTGGGGTATGGCTGATCGGGACTGAGCGAGATGGGCTGGACATGCCCTTGAGCCCTCCTGCGGTTCCTCCCTGGCTGGCCAACCTCCCACATCCCTCCCCAGCCCTGATCGTGCACCAGTGGGGTCCCTCGGCCTGGCCTGCACCCTAGCAATCTGGGACCCCTCAGGTGATGTCGGAGAGCCAGTTTCGGCCTTATCCCGCAGGCCAGGCAGAGGGACCTCACTGGTGCATGAATTCGTGCATCGGGCCTCTAGTATATAGATAAGGGTAAAGACCTCATGAATGGGATTCGTGCCCTTAGATTCCAGAGATCTCCCTTACTTCTTCCACCATGGAGGGGACAGGGAGATGGCAGTCAGCAGTCTATAAACCAGGCAGCAGGTTCTCACCAGACACCAAATATGCTGGTACCTTGATCCTGGACTCTTCCCCCACCCCAATACAGAACTGTGAGAAATAAATTTCTGTTGTTTATAAACCATGAAGTCTATGGTTATTCTATTATAAAAGCCCAAAGAGACTGATGTTCCATTTCAAAACATTTTCCAGCAAATACTCATTTTTTTTATGCTTTGCTCTGTTTTGGCATTATTGAAAATAATTCATTTATTTTAATTAGATAGTCTAAATTTGCCTTGAAGAACAAGAAGGAATTCAGTTGCACTATTGAAGTAATTAACCTGAATTTAACTCAAGAAATATTATCAAGCACATACAGTGCTAGGCATTTGACTCAGCACAGCAATGTAAGGTTTTTGTAATGAAGTCTTGGAAGAGACAAAGATGCTGAAAAAAACAACACACAAACCCACCAGAACAGAGACCCACGCCTCAGCCCTGTGATCCTGGAGCTGCCAGAAGAGAGGGTGCCAAGCTGTGTTCTGCGGGGGCCTCACTGAGAACAAGTGACAGGCAGGGCAATTATTTTAAATTCCTAAATAAAAAACACATTGAACTTTGAGTAGAGGAGGAGCAACAAGAAGGGGACGTTATATTCAATGAAGCTACATTGGAAATACGGAGTTAAAATGTGACAAAAGGAAACCCTGGTAATTTCTGGCAGTACAGAGAATGACCAAGGGAAGTTTATCATGCAGTCCCCTTCCTTCCTATTTTAAGATGTATACAAAGTTAAATTCACTTGGATGGCGATCTTGTTTTATTTCAGGAAAATAATCATGCTCATGAAGACTTCCATAGCTTTATTTGTAATCTGTTCCTCATCTCTATTCCCCCCAAACCATCTTTCATTTTTCAACTGCCAATTCCACCACAGATGTTCGCAAGACTCTTAACTCCTAGGTTTGGGAATAAGTAATTATATAGTTTATTAAAGTAGTCACAAAATGAAAAATGGACCATGTTGTAAAATTTCAGGTAACAGCCAGGTAGGTGTTTGGAATTAAGAAGCCTAGCTAAATAAGATAGCAAAACAAGCTCCTGGTCATACTTAAAAGGTACTCATTCCACATCCAATGAGAACATAGTACACATTTTTCAAAATTTGCAATCAGAAGGAAGAAGAAGAGAAGACAGGTTTAATTTCCTGATCCTGCCACAGGCCCGTGGGAAAATCTTAAAACAGAAGTTCAAATGTCCTCCCACCTTCCTTCTGCACACCCTTCATCTCCTAATACCGTTCTTCCCGGGTGCCTCATCTTAACAGATGTTGCCTTGCATTCCTCACGGGGGCATTCTACTGAGGGCTGCTTCCCTGCCTCCCAGAGAATCGTAAATAGTGGACCAGAATTGGGTTCCTCATGTTCTATTTCCCTTCCTCCTCCTTCCATAAGACATTTGCAGGACACTGTGAGAGGATCATAAAGGTTCAACTCTTTCAGAGGCGTTTGTATTTTAAAAAGAAGATATATGATAACTCAAATGTATATATTTATACAGGAATTTAGATCGGTAAATTGAGATATTATACATAAAGCATAGAGCCAGGAACTTCCTAAGAGGTGATTGCTCTTCCAATTGCTAGTGTAACAAAGTGAAAATTAAAAAATAAAATGGCAGTAGGGGAAGATATTACGATGCATGAGGAGGGCGTGTGGTCATATTTTAGACCTTGTGAGGATCATAGAATCAGGGTGGGAAAAGGGCTTTGTGGGGGAGAAGGTAGAGCTTTGGTAGTTTGGATAGAATAGTACTAGATTTTCTTCCTTTCTCTTTTTCCCAGTGATAGATTTTTTACAAGGTAGCGCTTACAATCTTTCTGTGTTTCTATGTCCTTTGAAGAAGTAGAGCCATGCTGTTTTCATGTTTCTGACAAAATGTTTATTTTTTTGTATTTGAAACATTATAGAAGAATGCTAGTTGGGGGTTCTAGAGCCATGATATTCCTCCACATTTTACTTATAACTTAAAGTTTACTGCAAGTTTCTTTTTAAAATATCTTTTATTGATTTCAGAGAGGCAGAGAGAGGGAGAGAGAGATAGAAACATCAATGATGAGGGAGAATCATTGATCGGCTGCCTCCTGCATGCCCCACACGGGGATTGAGCCTGCAACCGAGCATGTGCCCTTGACCAGAATCGAACCCAGGACCCTTCTGTCCACAGGTGGATGCTCTATCCACTGAGCCAAACCAGCTAGGGCTACTGCAAGTTTAAAACTTCTTCCCATCCTCCTTGGAACCCATAGAAATTAAAAATCCATTCTCTTAGGTGGTCCTTGATAGGTTTAAGTAGAGATGGAAGAAGTCATTTTTATGCGTTATACCTTGGTTTGAAATGTCATATATATATTTTTTCATGGTATTTTTTGTTTTCTTTTGCACATTTAAAAATCTCTGAGCACCAGGAAGAATATAACATATGAACATAGACCCAATTTACACAAAAAATATGTGAATTGAGGTGAAGCAGTGATGCACTATTTTTGCATTATGCACTATATATGAAAGGTTGTTTTTCTTTTTTTCTTCCTTTTGATTTTTTTTAAAGAGGATATTCCACTGTCTTTGGATAAGTTGCATTTTTTTCTCCTCAAGTTTCTTTTATGGATCTTAAGATGCTTTAAATCCTATATAATAAAGAGCTAATATGCTAATTAGACCGAACAGCAGAATGACTGTCCGGACAACCTTCCGGATGAAGCCGGGGCTGCCAGTGCTGAGCCCCTTGCACGAATTTCGTACACCAGGCCTCTAGTTTATTACTGATATGTAGCACAATTCAATATTTATGGGTCTTCCACATTATAAAAATCTGAGTGCATATTCTCTTGTATTTTCAGTTTTATAGGAAACAATTTTAATTTTTCCACTTCACTTAGCCTTTCTCATTTGTCCATTGAAAGTTTGGTCATTCTATTAAGCTTCATTCAATTTTCTGTTACAAATTTCACTTTTCTTCAAAACCCTTTCTTCAAAGTTCATCACTTCTCATGTTATTGCTCTTCATACAGACTCTCATCAATATTTGAAAGCAGCTATATTATGAATTTTGGCCATCTGAGCTCTCCAACTGAGATACCACATCTGGTCCATTTCTAGTTATAATTGCACGTGACCCTTCTGACTTTTCAAAAGGCTGGGTAAGGAGAAATCTTGTGTTAGTTTCACAAAAACTGCTTTACTTTCTTTCCTTCCTCATCAATAAAGAGATAACCTCCAAGCCACATAACAATTTCTTGTGGACTTTTTTTTTTTTTTACTTTTATAAGATTTTATTTGAGCCTAACTGATGATATACACTAGGAAGCAAGATTTCAAATGCTTTTTCCTTTCTTTTGTGGATTTCTTAACAGAGGATGCACAAGGAATGTAACTTTCCAAAATCATGGGCATATGTAAATATTTTTCCTTAAAATATTAAATCGTGAAGACCAGTCTTTTTTAAATTCAGAATTCTGTCCTGATCTGAATGTGTAGCATAGAATGCTCTCTCAATTTCTGGTTTTGTTTCTTTGTTAATCCTCACTCAAAGATATTTTCCTATTGATTTCTTAGAGAGAATGGAAGGGGAGAGACACACAGAGAGAAACATCGATGTGAGACAGACTGGTTGCTTCCCACACATGTCCAAACTTGCATCCCAGGTATGCGCCTTTGCCTGGGAATCGAACCAGAGACCCTTTGGTGCTTGGGCTGATGCTCCAAACACTGAGCAAAACTGGCCAGGGATTTCTGTCTCACTTTTTTTTTTTTAAATATGCTTACTAAAGTCTATTCAGTGTAAATAATCATATGTGTTCCTCTTATTAACTACTATTGGAGTTCCTTAGTTATGAAGAGCTCTATGTTCAAAAACAACATTCGTTGTGGCAGTCTAAATTGGTTTTCAGCATTTGCCTCGATTCTACTGATTAAGAAAATTGTGCAACTTCATAAAGATTCCATCTTTTCCCATTAAAGATGTATTATATGGAGAACAGAGGAAATGAACGTGATCAAGCATATTTCATGCCTGTAAATCCTTTTTCTATAATAATATAAATAACTGTATTTTTTTTGTTTTTTTCATGGTTGTCAAATCTAATGCTTATTATAGTTCTATCATCTGAGTAAATTCATAGTCATGTTACTTATTAATTCTTAAGTGCTATGTGAGAAAAATTCCCCTATTAGCAGATTTAGCCAGTTCTTTTAGTAAATAATAATGGGGATAATATGAGGCAAAATTCAGTTTTTCAAATTCCAGCTCCATGGTTTACATAGTTACAGTTAAATATCTTACAGTTAAGTATCTTATGACAATTTTACAGATATAACCCCAAAATAGTGACTGACTGAAATGAACTTAATTTCCACTTGCCATTTACCTTCTAATTACTTAATAGCATCAGTAATATTCTTCACAAATAGCAGGTTTCTAGAAGACAGTGAGTGGCTCAATGAAGATTAGCTACTGAAATGTTTTAGCAAAAACATTTCTGAAGTGTTTGGAAACAGAAATTATTGTAAAAGATTCAGCATCAAACTTGACAGTATCAATCAATAACAAAGGCAACAAATCAGTTGTGAAATTAAAAACCAATTTAGACAAAAGTGAATTTGCTGAAATACAAAATTAACCATTCCTTTTCCTGTTTTAATGTTTGAAAGTCAGGAAATATTGCCTGCTTTATTTTAATATCTGCAAGGAGAAATTGGACTTTGCCATTAATGTAGCTGTATTATTTTCAAGATTAAAGGTGTTTCCGTTTTCAAGAGCCTGCTAATTCTTGAGATAAGAACTTCAAATGGACATGGCTTTCCTGTCTGTTCTATAAGGTCATTGAATTTACAACAACTTCTGAGCTTCTGTCCTGAGTACTTTCTGGGTCCCTTGTACTTGTCAGATCAGGGCAGATTTCATATCCCCACACCTTGCTTTGAATGAAGTAGGTCTGGATCCTTCAGGTTAGACAACTAAAAGATGTCTGGAAGAAAAGAGGATTCCTCAAAGTCAAGTTTGGGCCAGGAAAATTTCTTACGTTTCCATAGGCTTTAAATTTGTAGACAAGATAGGCAAGACCTATATGAGAATATATCATTGATTAGAATATATCACTTACTGGGCACATTGTATGCCCATTTATTCTGCAAATAACATTGTGACGTAAATATTTTATAGATGAAGAGCTTCTCAGAGTGGTTATAGTTTCACGGGTAAGTAGCAGAATTGGGATCATATCCAGATTGAACTGAGTCCAAAGCCATTTGTATTTCCACGCTACTTCCATTTGTGAAGGGAGGAGGTAAGCCAATTAGAATAGTATATGCCTGGGAGGCAGGTAATGATGCATATTACACAATAAAATGGGCTTCCTCTTGGAGGCTAGATTGACTGTGAATGTGTATGCAGCATCAAAGATAATGTAAAAGCCTTGGTTTGTATTTATGTGTGAAGATTTTTAGAAACCAACACATCTGTCAGCCAGGCTTTGGTTCACGAGTCAGTGTCGATTCCATTTGAGCCAGGTAGATCCCATAATGTGATAGCTTGATACCCACCCAGATTGTTGTTTCATTCTAGAAATTGCGACCTAATTTGTCTAATTAGTGTAATACTTTCTAACTTATTTCTGTCAAGTGATGTTAGACTTGACAGATAATACAGACACCAGGGCTTTAAAAATGTCAATGTGAAAAACTCTTATCTTCAATTTTTTTCATCCACCGAAAGGTTTATTATTCTAACATGCAATCACCCAATAGGAAATTTCTACAGAGATGGATAGAACTGTTTAGACATAGACAAGCCATTTTTTAAAACACATGAGAGAGAAAGACCAAGACAGTTCCAAAAAAATGGAGTGGCTTCGCTGGTTCACCTTCCCATAATTGTATGGTCAGCATCTAGCTCTGCCACGCAGATTGAGAGCATAATTCATCTTGTTGATGCCAGTCCTGCCTTGAAGCTTGTGCTAGTGCCTGGAGATGAGCCTTATCGGTCAGATAGCAATTCGGTTAAATGAATTCAATTTGTTTCTCACTCTGTAGGTCTTATCTAATTTTATTCTCCACAGGGAAGGAATTCTGGGGGGGGGGGGGGGAAGGGGCACTTTTGTCGTTTCACCAAAGTGTGTGGCAGGAGAAATTTCCATTCCTAGACGGAGGGAGAAGGTCAAGAGGACAGTGATCAGTTATGTTCAGAAGAGATTAATGACAGTACACTTGCTTTTGTGGGAAAATATTCCATCACTGAGTGCATAACAACAAAAGTGGGCAAGCTGAGCCTCTGTGTTCCCTTGTGTACATCTGGAATAAGAATCCAGACATTATGCATCTTCTTTAGTAAGGAATGATTTGCAAGTAAGTCACTCACATGCTCCATAAGTATTGATTGACGTAGAACCCACCTGCCCAGAACGCTGATCGTTCTCATTATTTATTTATTTATTTTGTAAATAACAAAAGTTTGAAACCAAAAGGGTAAATTCCTTTTGCTAATGCAGCACAATGTTGAGGGGCACAGGCACTTTCATGAATACCATACATGACCAGTGTCTCCCACTAATAAAAAGTAATATGTTGGAAACTTTAGACTTTAATTTTCCTGTTTATTTGCTCTTTTCACCCTGGTTTGGGATCTTAATATATCAGATGTCAAAATGGATTTAGTTAAACTTGCACTCCAGGAGAAAGATTTCTTTAGAAAATAGACAGTGAATGTTGATTGTGTATTTTTCTATTTTCTAAGTATTTATTACATCTATGCCTCAGATACCAAACTGGGTGCTTAGGTGCCCAGTACACTGCAGTAAATCCACAGGGGTACCTCAGGGAATTTTAAATCTTTAGAGAAAAGACCAATCCTCAACATCTGTTGGATATTGCTTGAACTACTGGATCAAGATAGTTCACAGTTTCAACTTCAGATTATACTCCATTTTTAAAAATTATGCCATATGTTTGCAATTAGGAAGTTTCTGTGATAGGAAAAAAAAGTATTTCAGAAAAATCAATGTGGAGCAGTGTTGAAGGAGGTTATTGAGAGAACATGACCACCAGTTGACCCGTGAGCTGGACCCAGGCTATCGGGGGCTCCTCAGTCCCTTTTCTGTCCTTGGAACAGACGTGCTGCCTACCATTTCCACACTAGGAGGTGTTTAAAGGATGTAACCTTGAGAGGATAAGGTGGTGTGGACAATCTGGACGGTATATGTGACTGAACCCAGTAGTGGGTTCTCTATAAACTTTTAAGATTCTGCCTCTTTCTTTGGTTTCTCCTTGTTCTCCATGTCTGGAGGGGTGGGGAGAGCAATTTGCAAACCACCAAGCAGCAAAATGAGGGTGGCAGAGTCTGATCTATTGCAGTGTTTGAGAAGTTGGGTAGTGCCCATGTAGTGTATACTTCACATTGGTATATGGAAAAATGATAATTTTTTTCTTTGAAGTTATATGTATTATTTTTTTCAAATGTCTAGCAAGTTGTTAGAACATAAATATTTGTTAAATCATTTGAACCTAATCTCAATAAACAGACTGGTGAGACATTTCTTTTGGTCTGGGGGTGCCATGAAATTATTGAGATGAGAAGGGTGTTGTGAATCAAGATTCGAGGTCTTTTGATTTATACTGACAATGCAGTGGTAGGTGGGACCAAAATATCTGTGGAGGGAAAATAATTTTGAGGCTTGACTTATTAACCATTTTACCATAATTATTTCTCATAAAATTAGAAAATTCATTTTAATATTCTTGGGAAAGACCTAATTGGGAAATTATACTAGACTTGTTTTTAAATCCCATTTAGTTCATTATGAAGAGTGATCCAATGTCAGGCATGTAATAAGCATTCAAAGTATTTGTGGGGTGAATTAACAGTGTACAAATTATGTTTAATCACAAAATAATTGTTCCAAATTACCAAACTCTTTTCAATTGCCATTACATTAGCTTTTATAGTTGAATATCCCCAAGAATATAGGCCATTGTTTAACTAACTGAGTTTAAACAAACCAACAACCCTTTGTGTTGGTGGTGGAGAAACTGTGTCTTCTGTATATCTTTACCTATGCCAAGTGAGGTGATACCTTTTATCTATGGGAACATGCTAATTTCATCTGTTCCTTTCAGAGGGAGAACAGTGTAAAAATATTCAGTAAAAATAAAAAGTAATACAGAAGGGATCAAAATGCTAGTTCCTCAGAAAAAAATGAGAAATAAAAGGGACAATCATCCTCCCCTGCTGTCCTCTATCCAAAAGTATGGGCCATGATTCATTTCCTGATTTGCTAGATTCTGAGATGGCTTTCAGTGACCTCCACCTCCCGGTGTTCATGCCCTTGTGTACGCTTTCCCCCTGAGTGTGGGGCAGCATCTGTAACTTCTCTCTAAACAATAGAATATGGCAAAGGTGATGGGATGTCACTTTTGTGATCATGTCACTTAATATTATAACTTCTGCTTTGCTCACAGACTCTCGCCATGGATTCTCTCCCTTGCTGGCTTTGATGGAGTAAGTTGCCATATGGAGAGTCCCATGTAGAAGAAATTAAGGGCGTCCTCTTGCCAACAGCCAGCAAGGAACTGAGGCCCTCGTTCTCCTACAAGAATCTTGCCAGTAGCAGTGTGAACTTGAAAAATGGATCCTTTCCCAATTCAGCTTCAGGTGAGACCCCAACCCTGACTAACGAGCTGGGTGTGGCTTTGAAGAGACACTGAAGCAGAGGACTGGGCTAAGCCAAGCCAGGACTCCTGACCCACAGAAACTCCCTGACTAGGTCAAGTCCCTGTTTTACACTCTCACAGGATCATGTGCTTTTCCTTTATAATATTTAGTACTTAAAACAGTTGTAATATTACATGAATTTGTAGATTAAAAAGGAAAAAAAAATTTTTTTTCTTCATAATACCTATAGCAGTGATGGGCAACCTTTTGAGCTTGGTGTGTCAAACTTTGCCAAAAAACTGAGCATAACTTGGGTAGTGTGTCACTTTGAGGAAAAAACATTATTTTGCAAATGTTTCATCCTCAGCATGCAGCCACCTCAGTGGCTGCGTGTCATCAGAAATGGCTACGCGTGTCAGTGCTGACATGTGTGTCATAGGTTCGCCATCACTGACCTATAGTATTCTGGATAATTAGTCTCTCTCAACAGAGAAAACAGCTAATTCTGTGTATCTTACAAAACCTTTATCCTATATAATAAAAGCCTAATATGCAAATTGTCCCCTTGGGCAGTTGTTCGACCAGGAGTTCGACCACTCGCTATGGCATGCACTGACCACCAGGGGATGGTACGGAACATGGCAGGCGTTGGTGACATGGTGCTGGCTGCAGGCGGCAGTGGAGGTGCTGCCAGCCCTGATGGGCTCCTACAAGAGCAGGACTGTGGCAGGATGGTGGAGCAGGTGAGCGGGTGACCCCAGGCCAGGGTGGGTGCGAGTGGGGGCCCGATCACCCTACCTATTGCCCTGAAGATGGCGACCAGCAGTGATGGCGGGGGGCGGGGCAGCCGCCTGGCTCCCAGGCACTGAGGAAGCAAGGTAGGGGGCCTGGCCTTGATCGATCACTCCGCAGGTGGGATGGTGGAGCAGGTGAGGGGGCGGTGCCAGGCCAAAGCAGGGTGCCAGGCAGGGCTGTGAGGCTGGGGGCACAAGTTGGGGCCCGATCTCCACAGGCCACCCCGAGGGACCCCACCCATGCATGAATTTGTGCACCGGGCCTCTAGTGCTGCAGTCGCCAACCTTTTTGGTGACCACTGCTCTAGTCTCTTATATAAAAGGCCTATGGCCATCACGCTATAACACCGTCACGACCAAATGAGCAGTGGCTTTCTCAGCGGGCGGGGAGGGGCACGAGCTACTAGCGGCCAAGAGCCATGAGCTGAGGAGGGCTATGAGCAGCAGAGGGCGCGGCAGCAAGCTACAAGCAGTCATGGGTGGGACAGCCAGCTGAGGCAAGTGGAAGTGAGCTACTCACACATGATTTCGTGCGTGCTGGGCCTCTAGTGGATATATAAAACCCTAGGTAAAATGTATTCTGAATGAAATTGATTTATTCAACAAAACAATGATTTTTCTACAAGTCCTTTTTATTATCACCTGGGTTTTTAAATAATAGGAATAAAATCAGGTATATGAAGCCACGATTCTAGTTTTACCTTGGTAAAGAACGTGAACTTTTCCAAGAGGAAATATGGGCCATTCCCTAAATAGCCTCTTCTCAAATCCTTTAAAGAGGATCATTATTAAAACAGTTCCTGGATGGTTTCAGTGTCTGATATCCAGAAAACTGTACCTGTTGTCTGAGTGGAGAGTGCACACATCTGTGTGGGCCGATTCTTGCTCCTCCTTCCACTGTGGTCGAGGTGAGGAGAGGCTGGCTGTCTCCAGCAGGGGAGGAGAACAGCTGACCTTAATGTCTCTTCCTGTCTTCACTCTACAACTCACCTATGTACTCATAAGTCATAGAATGGGGGGATGTTTATATTAGAAACCATTTTTATTAATATAGTTATGCTGTAGAAGCAATCAAAATGCTCGGGGGGTTGACATGATAGAAATTTCTCTTTTGCCTTTATATTCTTGCAGGGCTGCTAGGGGCCTGAGCCCTGCATTATCACTTAGCAACCCAGGCTCATCACTACCTTCTGGCTGCCCCATCGGGAATATTCAGGCTGCTTCAGTACCCATGGCAGGTAAGAGAGAGGACTGCAGAATTTCATGTGGGTTTTCATGCCTTGGACCAGAAGTAGCACGTGTCAATGTCACTTCCACTTCACTGGTAAGAAACAGATGCTTGACCTCCCCTAGTTGCAAGAAGACTGGGAATCGTAGAGGACAACAGGGAGCAAATGGAATATTTGGTAAGTAGATCTGCCATAAAGTTTTCCTAAGCATATGCAACAGGAGAATATTTCTAAGGACATGAGGCAGATGACTCAAGAAGGGTAGCAAGTGGAACATTTGTGTTGTGTAAGTTTAAGGCTAAGATGGGCATTGTTATTGGAACATTTGGAGATGTTGTTACAGGTTTGTAGGGGATTGATTGTGAACTTTCAGGTTTAAGTCCCTAGAAATGGAGTTGTTATAAAATACATCTTTTATAATACGCATTTCCATGTTTTCCTACAGTGTGGGCCTGTAGCAATTTCAGATTTACTCATAATAGAAATGGGTCTTAAGATGTCATCATTGCTTATGTTTATTTACCTATTTAAATCACTCCACTTCAAATGCTGATGTATAATTTTATCTGCATAGGCATGTGTCATTACTGTTGTAATCTCATTAATTCCTCAGGTTATGGAATAATTAACACTGGCCATTTACCTTTCACAAGTTTCTGTTCACCATTATGCCATCGTTGAAAACTGAAGGCCAGAGTTATCAGGTTACTTGTCCAGTGTTTACTAATTTTCTACTTTGTAACAAGACACTCTTCTAACGGTGAATGGATTGGGATTTGTGGGTGTAGACATAGTAAGGAACGGTCTTGATACTTGAGAATTTCAGTTTATGACATTGGCTCCTAAACTTGTTTAATAATCCCTTAGCCTCCTGTTAGAAATGTGGTTTCTCAGATTACCTGTGGAGGTTTGGATTCCGTGGCTCTGCGGGAGGGATCTACATTTTGATAAGCCGTTCTATGTGACTGCTAGTATAATGCAGGTGATCTACCACCATTTGGCTAAGTGTTGGCTTACTGAATTATATAGACCAACTGTATCCTCTGTCTCCACCCCCCCCCCCCTCCTCGCCGTCCCTCCCTTGCCTGTCTGTTCTAATCTAATGAGGGTAAAATTTGGAGGGATTTAGCATATACAAATATTTATTTCTGTATTAGGGCTCTTTGTTGCAAATAATAAAGGCAAACTGTGGCTCTTTGAAGTAGAAGAAGAATTTATTAAAGGGAATTAGATAGCTCAGAGTACCTCTGGGAGGGATAAAGAACCAGGCATAGAGATAAGCAACCAGGAGCAATGCCTTGTAAAGTCTCCCTCAGAGCTGCTCCTGTGGATAAACCACTGTTGCTTGCCTGGGCAGTTTCCGTGGTTTATCCAGACAGTACCTCCAACTCTGACCACTAGATTCTATCACCAGAAGCACTACTCCCATCGCCCCAGGCATGTCCCCAAATTACATGTAGCTGTTGCCACTCTCACCAGGAAAGGTGCCATGTAGAGCTTGCTTTACGGGGTTGATTCAAAGACCAGCCCATCGAATCTGATTGGCAGATCTTGGTCACAGTCTGCAGCCAGCTCCCAGGCTGGCTGGGCAGGCTTCTGTAGTGGGAGGTGTTCTCTGCCTCCCGCCATGAGTCCCTGAGGCAGTCATGCTCAAAGGGACTATGTTGTCAAAAAGGAACAAAATAACTACATCACATTTGTCATATTTGAATGTGAGAACATAGGCAACTTTTCTATTTTGTGTTGCTGATTGCTGGTTTAGAGTGTTGAATTAATTAATGGTCCTGTGATTGAAAATCAACTTTTGTTGCAAGTAAATTTCAGCATATGTAACTTATCAAGAAGTGTTTTAAAAGAAATGTTTCATTTTACATTCTTCTACTTAGGAATATTTCAGTTAAAGACTAACTCTAATATCTCTATGGATTGAAAAATATTCTTCCACCTCAGGAGAATATTTAGTAAAGAAAGAATACATTTTCTGAGAATTGTTTTTGGGAAAATTAGTGCAAAACAGGAAACAAAAATCTCTCCTATTGAGTCACAAAAGGCGCTCTACTGTGAGTAAAAACCTTGGAGGACTCAGGGTGTGTATACTGTTCTTATTCTCCTTACCTAAGAAGAGCATGTGAGGGGCTTTTGATTCCTTTGGACAGAATATGTTCCACAGATAGGTTTTATTCTTTGCACGCGAGCTTCTTTATTGCTAGGCACTGCAATAGGAAGTATACTGGGGGAAGAAACTCTAAATTTGGTACTTTAAAGACAGAAAAAAATGAAGCAACCAGTGAAAAATGATTCATTTGTTCATTTGGCAAATATTTATTGAGTTCCCACACTTCAAAAATGTTTATCAGATGGCCACTACCCTTAAGAAGCTCACAAGCAAGTGGGAAGCCAACAATAATTGAATTATACAAATATACAAAAGAGGAAACATAGGGTACAGTAAGAGTAGAGATAAGGCGTATTTAACTTAACCCTTTGTACTCGCTTTTAACTCGATTCCTTTATTCTAATGCTAACCGTGTCGAGTCACACTCGACATCCGAGTGCAAAAGGTTAAGCTGGGAGGTGTGTCAAAGCTGGTTTTCTAAAATAAATAATTGATGTAAGCATCTTAAAGACTGAGAAGGAGTCAGACAGGCAAATGGTGGGTATGGGAGGTATGCACAGAGAATAGCAACATTTTTGGTATATAGGACGATGCTCCAACCAATTGAGCCACCTGGCCAGGAATGCCTTACTTTCTTTTTTAAAGAAATCCAATTTGGACCCTGGCCAGATAGCTCAGTTGGTTAGAATGTTGTCCCAATGTGCCAAGGTTGTGGGTTTAATCCCCAGTCAGGGCACATAAAAGAAGCAAACAATGAATGCATCAGTAAGTGGAACAACAAATCAATGTGTCTCTCTCTCTCTAAAATCAACTAAAAAATAAAATCCAATTTGGCTTTACATGTTTTAAATTGAAATATATTTGACATAAAACCTTGTTTAAGGTTAAGGTCTATAACATGTCGATTCAATACATTTATGCACTGCAATATGGTTACCATTGTGTGGTTACTAGCACCTCACATAATTATCATTTCTTCTTTGGTGGTGGGAATAATTATGACTTCTTAGCAAGTTTGATGTTTATAATATAACTAGTGGCCCGGTGCACGAAATTCGTGCATGGGAGGGTGGTGTTTCTCAGCCCAGCCTGCACCCTCTCCAATCTGGGACACCTTGAAGGATGTCCTACTGCTGGTTTACAGGGATCGGGCCTAAACCGGCAGTCAGACATCCCTCTCACAATCCAGGACTGCTGGCTCCAGCCACTCACCTGCCTGCCTGCCTGACTGATTGACCCTAATCACTCTGCCTGCTGGCCTACTTGCCCCCAACTGTCCCCTGCTGCCGGCCTGCTCGCCCCAAATGCCCCCCCCAGCCTGCTCACCTCCAACTGCCCCCCCCCCTGCTGGCCTGCTTGCCCCATCTTCCCTCTTCACTGGCCTGCTCACTCCAAACTGCCCCCCCCCCCCACCACTGTCCTGATCACCTCCAACTGACTCCCTCTTTTGGCCTGCTCATCCCCAACTGGCCCCCCCTGCTGGTCTGCTTACCCCCAATGGCGCCGCCCCCCACCAGCCTGATCATCCACAACTGCCGTCCCATCCTGGCCTAATCACACCCTGGCGACCCAAGATCCCAGCCCCTCCTTTTTTTCTTTTTTCTTTTTTTCAGCGCCTCCTTGAGCAGAGGCCAGGGCAGGCTGGAAGCAAGTATCTGGGATTTATTTATCTTCTATAATTGAAACTTTGTAGCCTTGAGCGGAGGCCAGGGCCTGCCAGGGCAGGCGGGAAGCTTGGCTTCCTTCATCGCTGGGGCAACCCAAGCCTCCTGCTCACTCCAGCTCTGTGGCCACCGCCATTTTTGTTGGGATTTATTTATCTTCTATAATTGAAACTTTGTAGCCTTGAGCAGAGCCCAGGGCCGGCTGGTAGCCTGGGTTGCCCCTGACAACCCAGGGTCCCAGTGCCTCCTTGAGCAGAGGCCAGGGCCGGCTAGAAGCAGGTATCTGGGATTTATTTATCTTCTATAATTGAAACTTTGTAGTCTTGAACAGAGGCCAGGGCCGGCCAGGGTGGCTGGGGCAACCCAAGCCTCCTGCTCGCTCCAGCTCTGTGGCCGCTGCCATCTTGGTTGGGTTAATTTGCATACCCGCTCCTGATTGGCTGGTGGGCATGGCTTGTGGGCATAGCGGAGGTCTAGTCAATTTGCATGTTTCTCTTTTATTAGTGTAGATATTGTTGCCTATAATCACTCTACTCTGTATTAGATCTTCAGAACTTATTTATCTACTGGCTTTATTACATTTTGAAGTAATTTGGGGGGAGTCTGGGTGGTAGAGTTCAGGTCACTCATACTGACAACCAAGTCAAACTAGGAATGTCAAGTTCCCATACTCTGTTGTCCCCAGTCTGTCCACCCAGATGTCAGGTAGAGGAGGCCAGTGGGGTGAGATGGCTTCCTGCTTCTTTCTTGTTTCCCATGACCAAATTCCTGGAATCATCATTTGGGTATCTGGCTTTTCTCCCAAAACTTAATATTTCCTATGTGTGATGTAAATTTCTCCTGCTGCCTTCCCATACCTGCTGAGAGACTTGATACCATAGCAGGTAACCCATCTTACCTAGTACTTGGACTTTGGCATCTTTTGCACTGGTGGTTTAGAGAGTGTGGTTACTAACTGGGATGTTGTTTGTATCCCAAGTTGTTCAAATTTCCGTGAGAACTTTAGTAGCCCATAGAGACAACAGAATGGAACATTTGATATAGATGTCATCCTGAGATGCCCAGGAGAAGGTGGCCCTATAGACAGCCACCCACTTTACCTCCTTGCAAGAATGACTGGAGATACTTTGCTTCACTGACTTGCGTTTCTGAAGTGCTTGTGGTATTTGAGCCACAGTTCTTCAACGGAGGGAGCTTGAATGTTTTTATTGTGTCTCTAAATTTCTGCAAAGGTTTTAAAGTTATTTTACCCACTGGTAAACGTTACAGTGATATTCAGATAGTGCACATTTAAGCTTTGCCTTTCCTCTCTACATAAAAGTGCATGCTAATGGTTGCAGGCTAATTAAAATTAAACCACATTCAATAGATAAACAAATTAAAGCAGAGCAAATTGTGTGCATGCCTCCCCAAAGAGCACACACATTATCAGAGAGGACAACTCTAATTATTCAAGGCTACACCAAGAGCTATTGAAGAAGTTATTGATTTTTTTCAAGATAAGAAAGTGTCTTCAGTATTAATGGGTAGTATTTGTTTACAAGCCAAATTCTTTGAATTAAGAGGAAACCGAATCAGAGCTACCCAAACCTTAAACACTAGTCAGGACTTAACCAACGTTACCAGTAGATCGTGATTTGCTAGTATGATTTTTAAATTTTATTTTTAATTACAAGGTAATGCCTGCATTTATTTGTGTGTGAAATGTTACGATATTTCAGACCATCCCCAAGTACTCATCTCTTCTTCAGAGGTAACACTTGCTGTTGGTTTGGTGTAGACATTTCCAAATGTGTTTTGATGCAGTTTAATTATATTTATACTTACTTGTACATGTTTTACAATAGTGTATTGTAGATTTTTGTCTATTTTTTGGTTTCTAAAATAAATGAGAACGTTCTGTATGCACCATTCTTTCAAATGCATTTATCATTGAATTATGTGCCTTAGAAATTTTTATAGTGATATATACAAATGCACTTCAACATTCCCCCTGACTTTACTTCCCCCTTAATATATTTATATCAAAGCAATAAATGCCCCTGGTTAAAAATAAAAAAGGGGCAAGAAAGGCTTATAAGATGCAACAATCTCCTGCTCCATGGCCACCAGTCCCAGTCCCACTTCCCACAGGCAACCTCTCTGAGCAGCTGCCTGGGGTTATTTTTCTCTAGATGTCTAAACAATCTATGGCCATATTATTAATAATGTCATCAGTATTAGACACTATACTGACTTTCTGCTTGATATGTAGATTACTCTTACTAATACTGTTGCTGCCTACCCTTCCCATCTTCCCAATTGTAGTCTGAACATTGCATTTAATTCTTTATTGACTGTCTTTATACTTAAAATAAAAATACTTAAAACTTTATTTCTTCTCTTATCAACAACATGCATTCGATCTGGACTCTTGACTTTGTATAATGATGATGCCATCTCTCCTTTCAGCTTTCCTTTCTTTGTCAGCCTTCCAATTTAGTTTACAATCAACATCCTTTACAATGTTAACTTGGATTACATGCTTTGTTTATAAGCTGAATCTAAACGTTGAAAATCAACAACTGGCATTTACATTATTGTAACTATGCAAATATGCCATGCCCAAAGAGAATACTATTTGATTTTTAAAATCAGATAGTATTAGTTTAGTTTTGGATGGTCTTTTGTTTTCTTGCATTATTTGTCTTTTGTATATCCTTAAAAAATTTTTTTTTTCAATAAAGTAATTATTGGCTTTTTCCTTCCCAGGGATCTTCATTCAGGGCCATCCATTCTATTGTTCCATAAAGACTATTGTTATCTAGGGCTGTTGTGCAGCTTTTAAGCTGTGACATCTCCTGATTGGGTCTTTAGAACGTTCCTCTCATTTCTTGTTCATATTTTTGCTCCAGGACATTTTTAAGTAACTTACAAAGAAATAGTCTGTAAGCAGTAAGTTTTCTGAGCATGTTTTAAATATTTTTTCTATCTTTAAATTTGATTGATAATTTCATTGGGTAAGAAATCTTTCCCTTGACAAGTTTCTTCCCGGTTTGCAGATGGCTGCCTTCTTCTTGTGACCTCACATGGCAGTGTGTGTGTGTGTGAGCACGCGTGCTTGCTCTCTGGCCTCTTCATATAAGGGCAATAATTTCATTATGAGGGCCCCACCCCCATTACCGCATCTAAACCTAATTACTTCACAAAGGCACAGTCTCCAATTATCACTTACAGTTAGTGTTTCACCATGTGAATTTGGGGAGACACAACATTCAGTCCATTAACGCCCTGTGATCCTGGAAGACTTGCTTCCCGTAGAACCCTGTTCCTTTTGCTTTTATATTATCCACGTCAATCTGAACCTTGGTGCTCTGTATTTCCTCAAAAGGGTTCAGGTGGTTTTATGTTTTTAAAAGAGTGCTGCATTTACAATAATTTGCTAAGTCTAAGTGAAAGCCCATCTGCCTCTTTAAATCACCAAATTCCCTTTCTCTGGCTTAAAAACGGCATCTTAAAATACATACTTGTGCACGTTCAGCAGAACACATGACATAATGAATGTATGTCTCCTTTTAACCCCTAAGGCTTCCAAGTTTACCTCCTGCCTTTTGAGCAGGCTTTTCCTTGTTACTGTTGTAAAAATTTTTGCTATGCCCTCATAGAGATTTTTAGTATTCTTCAGGCAAAATACCCTAAAATCAGAAGCGAGGGCTTTATTGGATACTGCTTGCCTATTATTTCTTTAGAAAGCTGTTTTTCAATGTGTTGTTGTGCATCAAAACACCATTCTAAACAGCTGAATTATTGACATGTTTGGGGGCAACTGAGGCTAGAAAAGGTCCCCTGTAGAGGCTGGCTTGGCATTGGGGGGAGCAGAGCCTTGGGCTACCCAGTGATACGAGTGAACTCCAAGTAAGAGATGCTTCTCTAGCTGTTGCTGGCAAATCCATAATGTCTGAGTGGTCAGTGATGGGTAAGCTCATGCCTCTAGATGATAAGGAAAGTGTCTGAAAATTTGATGTACTATTTGATAGGAAAGGCCATGTTGGAAGCAGATTTTTGAGCCGCCTTTCACCCTCAGAATTACATTGTTGCATTTATTTCAGCAGCAAACCTTTCCCACCTCAATTGAGACCGCTTTAGTTTATTTTATTGTGATAAACTCTTAAGACATTATCGTCATGCTTTACCCCTGCCTCTTGGCCAATACTGCAGACCCAGTGTTTAAATGCACCCTCGAGAACGATGTATGGCTCAGGGTGATGGTGTGGAAAGTCTGGGAGGAGAAATCTGGGTTTTGAGTCCAACTCTGCTAATAACGAGCTTAAGACCTGGCACAATTCATTTAGCCTGTTTGGGCCTCTGTCTTCCCTTCTAATGAAAAAGAACTCAGATTAGGTGATAGTAAAGGTTGTCTTCTTGATGTATAGTTTTATGACTTCTGTATATTGAGATATTGAAAAGAATTTTACATGAAAATAGAAAACTCATTATTATGCATTTTAGCAAAAAAACTGCATGAGCCTAACAAGTGATATTTGAGTTAAGAGAAAGGTTAAATTTGTTTTCCAAAAGATTAATTATAGCAGGAGAACTAACTCAGAGGCCCTCATGTGTTATATTGATTTTTCTTCTCAGGTGCCATAGATGGTTAATGACTGGATCACCTAAGAATGCATATAATGAAATTAGTGTGACCCATAAGTATCAATTTTATTTTTATCTTTACTGAGACAATGAGTGTGTGTGCGTGCGTGCGTGCGTGTGTGTGTGTGTATTGTGTGTGTGTGTGTTTTATTGTAAAGTTAAAATAGGGCAACTGAATGCCCCTAAAGTTAAAACTTAAGCTAACTAGCATATATACAATATTATACTGTCTATGCTAAGTCATATTAAAGTAAATTGTAGGGAGTGTTACATCAACCCAGTAAGGTATCATACAGTTGGATTATATTGGAAATTCCTTTCAAAAGACAATCATCGCGCCCTATCTGGTTTGGCTCAGTGGATAGAGCATCGGCCTGTAGATCGAAGGGTCCCACGTTTGATTCCGGTCAAGGGCGCATGCCTAGGTTGTGGGCTCGATCCTCAGTAGGGGGTGTGAAGGAAGCAACCGATCAATGATTCTCTCTCATCATTGATGTTTCTCTTTCTCTCTTCCTCTCCCTTCCTTTCTGAAATCAATAAAAATATATTTTAAAAAAAGGAAAAGAAGAAGAAGGTGGTTTACTTGTTAAAAAAAAAAACACGAAAAAAACCACAAAACTATCATGGCTTCATCTAGGATAATTTTTTTTGAGGTGGGGTGAACATCTATTGAGATTAGAGACTTGTTAGGCTCCTCAGCTATTCCAAGAGGATGCCAGCCCTACTTCAGTGGCGTGTGTTTTGAGGTCTTTGAATCCTTAGACAACTGGAAGTATCTAGCAGCTTTTCAGGGAGCACAATACCAATCTTATCACCATCCTATGAAATAAAGTATAATGTTGAGGGTTAGTAGCATGATTCCTGGTGCCATCCCTTACTGAGTGACTGTGCATAAGTCACTTGGCTTCTCTCTTGAAAAGTTTCCTCATCTGCAAATTAGAGATTAATGGTGAGGACTAAATAAATTAATATATTGTAAAAATTAAATGTATTAATATCTTGAAAGGGCTTAGAATAAACAATTCCTGGCACATAGCAAGTGATAGTCGAGTGTTAGCTATTAATATTACTGTTAATGTTGTTACCTCACCATCATTATCATCGATCTCCAAGATTTATTAACACCAAGTGGAGCAAAACAATATCGAGGGAGGACTGTGTAAAAGGTTTATCTATCCTTTTATATAATCTAAACTTGGCCCGCCGATCAAATCATGTCATAGTCTAATTCAGATTGGATGCCTCTCCTTAAAGATACTCCTGTGAGCTAAGAATGTAGGCTCCTTTCCATTGGTGCTGCTGTCTTCAACATGAGCCTTCAAGGTCACTGTGTAAGAAGAAAGGGAGGCCAAGTGATGCCCAGGCTACTGAGGGTGAATTGCTTTGTATTGTCTAGAACCTAGTTACATGACATGTTAGGCAATTTAGAGCTTTTGTGGCATAGGAAGAGGAAATGAGGTTGAGGCAGTCTCTGTTACATGTGGTCCTGCAGACCTATATTTACAGGGCTGTGATCAAGTCACTAAAAGAAACAGTTCACATCTGTCATACAATAAAAAAAAAAAAAGTCAAATACTGAAAAACAAATAGCATGCCAGAAGGAAGGAAATAATCCATGTACTAATTCACAAACTAAAACTAAACCACAGCATAAAAAAAGAAACAGTTCAATGCTACATTATCTTCTGTTTATTATATACATGCTGTGGAGTAGTATCCTATTCATCCTTTTCATGTGAATCTCCAGTAGAACACTGGACCTGATCTTAGTTTAAGAATAGCTGTACCGAGAGAATTAGAAAAAGATGGCGACCGGCAGGAAGGTAGGGAGAGAGAGAGTGTGAGTGAGGAACCCATAGAGGAGAGTGTAGATGTGTGTGGTGTGTGTGTGTGTATGAGATAGGGTCAGTTAGATTCTGCAGGTCTTCCAAGGGCTCCCGAACAGGGCAGCCCTAGACGGCGGAGCCCCGCGCACAAAGCGGACACTTCTCGGCGGCTGGTGCAGACGCAGAGACCACGCCATCTTGAGAAACAGAGCTGCCTGAGACTCAGATCCTGGCTTCTGACACAAACCAGGACCCTGCAGCCACCGGGGACAGAGAACTGCTATCACAGCTTCAGACAAACAAACAACAAGAATCCAGACTTCCCGGCAGATTTCCGTGAGTCAAAGAGCCTATCCCCCTCCTCGCAGGCGCTGATAGCGCCATAGTAACTGATAGACCTGCCCCTCCCCCAAGCTGCTGAGCGCCCACAGCGCGCGGAAAGCGCCATAGTAACTGATAGACGCGCCCTTCGCCCTAGCTGCTCACAGGAGCGCGCACAGACAGCGCCATAGTAACTGATAGACCCGCCCCCGGCCCAAGCTGCCGAGCTTTGCGCAGGGACGCGCTCCCTCTTAGGGAACTTGGCGCGCGCTCGCGCACGGGACAGAAGCAGCTCCCCGTCGGGGAAATCTGTCAGTGCGCACAGAGGGCTCCCCTTCGGGGAATTTGGGGGAATTTGGCTCGCGGGTCACAGCTCCCCCTTCGGAGATTCTTAAGAGCCTGCACAGAGGGGCTTCCCTTTGGGGAATTTGGCGCGCAGGACGGACTCCGCCCCCCTTCTGGGACTTTGGGAGAGTGCACTGAGCCGGCTCACCTTCAGGTTTTTAAGAAAGTGCACTCTAGCCGGTTTGGCTCAGCAGAGAGAGCACACACAGGACGCAGCTCCACTTCAGGGAATTTGGCACGCCGGACACAGCTGCCTGGGATCCCTGACTCACAGCGCATTCACACTAAGAGCCAGCGACCCCAATTGTTGGTGCGTGCACACACAGGGACCCTGATTCTCAACGAGAAACCGCACAAGGCAACAGAGACTTTGACACTCGAGTCTTGGTGCAGACACAGGGAAACTCTGACTCCTGGCATATGCTAAGGATCTCATTCTCGGCACATACCAACAGTGTGGTGCAGACAGGGCCCCTGATTCTAAATGTGCACACGAGACCACACAGAACACTGGGGACACTGATCCTGGGCAAGTCTGGTTCCCACCAACCAAAGACAGCCACACGTCCTAGTGTCAGAGCACTTCAGTGAAACTAGGGTGGAGCGAAGTCCCCACAGCACACGGCCCAGGTCCACGCAAACAGAAGCTTGAGCTTTCTGGTAATAGCCAGAATGGGGAAACGAAATAACTCACAGAGGAAAGAAAATGTGGAGTCACCAAGAAAGGAAATTAGTGAAAATGAAGCTTGCAACATGACCGAAAAGGAATTCAGAGTAATGGTCATGGAATTTATACATCGGATGGATGAGAAAATCAACAACTTATGCAAGAATCAGGAAGAAATGAAAAGTGATATAGCTACAATCAAAAACACCATGGAAAGTTTCAACAGTAGACTACAAGAAGCAGAGGACCGAATTAGTGAGTTAGAAGATCAGGTACAGAAACAAGCTCAAGCTGAACAGCAATTGGAGAAAAAAATTAAAAAGCAGGAGGAAAGCCTAAGGGAGCTTCGGGACAACATGAAACGAAGTAACATGCGTATAATAGGGCTGCCAGAAGGACAAGAAGAGCAGCAGGGATTAGAAAATCTATTTGAAGAAATAATGACAGAAAACTTCCCGGATATGGGAAAGATAAAAGTTACGCAAGTAAAGAGAGTCCCAAGCAGGATCAACCCCAAAAGACCCACACCAAGACATGTCATAATTTCAATGGCAAATATAAATGATAAAGAGAGAATCCTAAAGGCGGCAAGAGAGAGACAGAGAGTTACCTACAAAGGAACACCCATCAGATTGTCAAATGATTACTCATCAGAAACACAACAAGCTAGAAGTGAATGGAAGGAGGTATACAAAGTGTTGCAAAGCAAAGGACTGAATCCAAGAATACTATATCCAGCAAGACTATCAATCAAAATTGAAGGGGAAATCAGGAGCTTTGCAGACAAAAAAAGCCTCAGGGAGTTTATCACCACCAAACCAGCAATGCAAGAATTGCTAAAGGGAATACTGTAAAAAGAAGAAATAAACAGGTAAGAAGGAATACAGACACAAAAATAGATATGACTGCAAACAAATACCTTTCAGTAATAACTTTAAATGTAAACGGACTAAATGCTCCAATCAAAAGACATCGAGTAGCTGAATGGATAAAAAAACACGACCCATATATATGCTGTCTACAAGAGACCCACCTCAGAACAAGAGACTCACACAGATTGAAAGTGAAGGGATGGAAAAATATCTTTCAGGCAAATGGAAATGAAAAAAAAGCTGGGGTAGCAATACTTATATCTGACAAAATAGACCTCAAAGTAAATGCCATAACAAGAGATAAGGAAGGCCACTTCATAATACTAAAGGGAGAAATCCAACAAGAAGAAATAATTCTGGTAAACATATACGCTCCCAATATAGGAGCACCCAAATACATAAAAAAACTCCTGGAGGATATCAAGGGAGAGATTAATAGCAACACAATCATAGTAGGAGACTTTAATACCCCACTATCACCACTGGACAAATCCTCTAAACAAAAAATCAGCAAAGAAACAGCAATCCTAAATGACGCACTAGACCAGATGGAATTAATTGACATCTTCAGAACATTTCACCCCAAAGCCACAGAATATACATTCTTCTCAAGTGCACATGGGTCATTTTCAAAGATAGACCATATGCTGGGTCACAGGCAAAGTCTCTTCAAATTCAAGAAGATAGAAATTATATCAAGCATCTTCTCAGATCACAGTGGCATAAAACTGGAAATCAACTACAATAAATACAATCCAAAGAAATCAAACACATGGAGACTAAACAGCATGCTATTAAACAAGGACTGGGTCACCAGAGAGATCAAGGAAGAAATAAAAAACATCATGGCAACAAATGACAATGAAAACACAACAATCCAAAATCTATGGGACACAGCGAAAGCAGTCTTGAGAGGGAAGTTCATAGCTCTACAGGCCTATTGCAAAAAACAAGAAACAATGGTAATAAATTACTTAACCCTACAACTCAAAGAGCTAGAAAAAGAGCAGCAAGAAAAGCCCAGTGTAACCAGAAGGAAGGAAATAACAAAGATCAGAGCGGAGATAAATGACATAGAGACCAAAGAAACAATACATAAGATCAACAAAACCAAGAGCTGGTTCTTTGAAAGGATAAACAAGATTGATGGACCTCTAGCCAGGCTCACCAAGAAGCAAAGAGAGAGGACCCAAATAAACAAAATCAGAAATGAAAGAGGTGAAATAACAACAGACCCCGCTGAGATACAAAGGATTGTTACAAAATACTACGAACAACTCTATTCCAACAAACTGGACAACCTGGAGGAAATGGACATATTCCTAGAAAAATATAACCTTCCAAAAATCAATCAAGAAGAATCTAAACAGCTCAATAGGCCAATAACTATGGACGAAATTGAAGCAGTCATCAAAAAGCTTCCGGCAAACAAAAGCCCGGGGCCTGATGGCTTCACAGGAGAGTTTTACCAAACATTCAAGGAAGAACTAAAACCTATCCTCCTCAGACTATTCCAAAAAATTCAAGTGGAAGGAACACTTCCAAGCTCCTTCTATGAAGCCAGCATCACCCTAATACCAAAACCAGATAAAGACAACACAATGAAAGAGAATTACAGACCAATATCCCTCATGAACATAGATGCCAAAATCCTCAACAAAATTCTAGCAAATCGGCTCCAGCAGTACATCAGAAAGATCATACACCATGACCAAGTAGGATTTATCCCAGGAATGCAAGGATGGTACAATATCCGCAAATCAATAAATGTGATACATCACATAAACAAATTGAAAGATAAAAATCACATAGTCATATCCATTGATGCAGAAAAAGCATTTGACAAAATCCAACACCCTTTCTTGATAAAAACTCTCAACAAGGTGGGAATAGATGGCTCATACCTCAACATAATAAAAGCTATATATGATAAACCCACAGCAAACATCATACTCAATGGACAAAAACTAAAAACATTTCCCCTAAGAACAGGAACAAGACAGGGATGCCCACTCTCACCACTCCTGTTTGACATAGTACTGGAAGTATTAGCCATTGCAATTAGACAAGAAGAAGAAATAAAAGGCATCCAAATTGGAAAAGAACAAGTAAAGCTGTCTTTATTTGCAGACGACATGATATTGTACATAAAAAATCCGAAAGACTCCGTCAAAAAACTAATAGACATAATAAATGAATTCGGCAATGTAGCAGGATACAAAATTAACGCCAAGAAATCTATGGCCTTTCTATACACCAATAGTGAACTTACAGACAGAGAGACTAAAAAGGCAATCCCATTTACCATCGCACCAAAAAAATTAAGATACCTAGGAATAAACTTAACTAAGGAGGTAAAAGACCTATACACGGAAAACTACAGGACACTGAAAAAAGAGATAGAGGAAGACGTAAACAGATGGAAGAACATACCATGTTCATGGATTGGTAGAATCAACATCATTAAAATGTCCATATTACCCAAAGCAATCTATAGATTCAATGCACTCCCCATTAAAATACCAACGGCATATTTCACAGACCTTGAAAGAACTCTCCAAAAATTCATCTGGAATAAAAAAAGACCCCGAATAGCCACAGCAATCCTGAGAAAGAAGAATAAAGTAGGAGGGATCTCAATACCAGATTTCAAGCTGTATTACAAAGCCACTGTTCTCAAAACAGCCTGGTACTGGCACAAGAACAGACATATAGATCAATGGAACAGAATAGAGAATCCAGATATTGACCCAAACCACTATGCTCAATTAATATTTGACAAAGGAGGCATGAACATACAATGGAATAAAGACAGTCTCTTCAATAAATGGTGTTGGGAAAATTGGACAGATACATGCAAAAAAATGAAGCTTGATCACCAACTTACGCCATACACAAAAATAAACTCAAAATGGATACAGGACTTAAACATAAGACGGGAAACCATAAAAATACTAGAGCAATCCACAGGCAGCAAAATGTCAGACATATGCCAAAAGAAATTCTTCACTGACACTGCCCCTAGGGCAATGGAAGCTAAAGAGAAAATTAACAAATGGGACTACATCAAAATAAAAAGCTTTTTCACAGCAAAAGAAACCATCAACAAAACAACAAGAAGGCCCACTGCATGGGAGAACATATTTGCAAATGGCATCACTGATAAAGGTTTAATCTCCAACATCTACAGGCAGCTTATACAACTTAATAAAAGGAAGATAAATGATCCAATAAAAAAATGGGCAACAGACCTAAATAGAATCTTTTCAAAAGAAGACAGAAGGAAGGCCAAGAGACACATGAAAACATGCTCAACGTCACTAATTATCTGAGAGATGCAAATCAAAACAACAATGCGGTACCATCTCACACCTGTCAGAATGGCTATCATCAACAAATCAACAAACGACAAGTGTTGGCGAGGATGCGGAGAAAAAGGAACCCTCGTGCACTGCTGGTGGGATTGCAGACTGGTGCAGCCACTGTGGAGAACAGTATGGAGTTTCCTCAAAAAACTGAAAATGGAACTCCCATTTGACCCAGTAATCTCACTCCTGGGAATATATCCGAAGAAACTAGAAACACCAATTAGAAAGGATATATGCACCCCTATGTTCATAGCAGCACAATTCACCATAGCTAAGATTTGGAAACAGCCTAGGTGCCCGTCAGCAGATGACTGGATCAGAAAACTGTGGTACATCTACACAATGGAATACTATGCTGCCATAAAAAAGAAGGAATTCTCATCATTTGCAGCAACCTGGGAGGAATTGGAGAACATTATGTTAAGTGAAATAAGTCAGTCAATGAAAGAAAAATACCACATGATCTCACTCATTTATGGATAATAAAGAACATTATAATCTTGAACAAAAAGATAGATACAGAGACAGTAAAGCATCAAACAGACTGTCAAATTACAAGGGGAAGGTTAGGGAGAGGTGGGGGAGATAAGAGATCAATCAAAGGACTTGTATGCATGCATATAAGCATAACCAATGGATGCAAAACTCTGGGGGGTGGGGGCATATATGGGAGGGGGGTGTGGGGAGGGCAATGGTAAGATATGTACACATATAATACCTTAATAAAAAAATTGAAAAAAAAAAAAAAAAAAAAAGAAAGAATAGCTGTACCTCTCCTAGGAAAATTGTTAGTGTTTCTTTTATGGAAACTAAATTGAGACCAGACTTTCCTTTTCAAGTTGGCAGGCTACTGGAAAGTTTAGAGCCAATTTTGTTGCCCATCTGTGGCAACTATAGTCCTTACTCTAGTATATGCCCCATAGACTTAGTTTTCTTATATTATTTCTTTCACAACTAGTTCATCTTATTTTTGTTTTATAAATTTTATAAACCACAAGAAAATATTTTCTAAATGGGGCATAAGTTAAGAGGTAAGCAAACTTACATCTCATGGAAGTAGTCACTGAGTCCATTAATTGATGATGATGCTTTTCTTTAAATCTTTTGAGAGGTAAGTCACTCCCTTTAGTAATAGTGGCTCAATTTCACAGTGACTCTCAATTCAGGAGCTAGGGTAGACCCATTGGAGGGCTTATGAGAATGTTCAGGGAGGGAAGGAGGAAGGTGGGATTTTCCCCCCTTGTCCCCCCGCCACGCACCTCCAGTACCACTAGTACACAGATATTTAAATAGTAACATACTCCTTCACTGCAATATTATCATAACGCCACCATTTATTAATATTCTCATAGACTGTTCTATATCTCATATCTAAATCTTTAAGAGAGATAATCCTCTCTTATCAGAATATCAGGTTACCTTACTGTACTTCAGGTTCCAAATGTTGAACTGAAGAACGGTTCTTGGCTACTCAAATAGCATTTATACAATAAAAAGAAGATACTGTAGCATTGAGCTGTTTCTTGGCCAGAGAGAAGGCAGGTGCAAGCAAGCCTGCTATGGATAGTGTCTCTTTTCTTCTGGGAAAAACATTGATTGAATTATCTTTTCCCGTAACATCACTTCTAATTATCCTAAGAAGGTGTTATTTTCCTCTAGTTGCCTCTTTTCCCCAGGAAAACAGTTTCGTGCTGTCCAGAGAAAGGCCGAGTGCTAGCTAGAGAGGGAACAAATTTTGAAAGGCAAGCACTTTTAAAGAAATGGTGTCTTATCTCTCTCACCACACTGCTTCTTTGGTGAATTTGAATTGGGAATTAGAAAAGACTACCTGGCTTAGATAATGCTTTATGCAGACTTCACAAATAGAGGACACAGATTTATCTTAAAGATAAACTAGACAAGCCTGGGTGAAAAATGGTATACTTATGATTACTTAATTTACCTTTTGCTTAGATTCTACAAACTGAGCCTCTAGCCTTTTTTTTTTCTTTTCTTTCTTTCTTTCTTTCTTTCTTTCTTTCTTTCTTTCTTTCTTTCTTTCTTTCTTTCTTTCTTTCTTTCTTTCTTTCTTTCTTTCAGGCTCACGAAGACTGCTTTTTTGCAGACCTCTTGTTAGGCCTGGTGGCAGGCCTCTAAGACGGCTTCCAATGTTCCCCACCTCCTGGTAGTCACACCCTTGTATAGACCCCTCTCACCTTGTATCCGGGTTAGTTTATGTGAACAATAGCATAGGGCGGGTATGATGACAATTCACTTCTGAGATTAGATTATAAAAGATGGTAACTTCCATCTTGGGTGTTGACTCTTTCTCTTGGATCTCTCCCTTGCTCAGGAGGAAGAAGGCAGCCTTGTTGTGAGTAGACCTGTTCCAGAGGCCCACAGAGTAAGGAACTGAAGTCTCTGTCTATGGCTCACATAGGTGAGGTTGTGAGCAGTTTCTCTGGCCTCAGTTGAGTCTTCAGATGACTGTCGTTCTATCTGTCAGTTTGACGGAAACCTTAGTGAGAAAAGCAGAGCCAGACCTACCCAGCTAAGCTCTTCTGAGACCATGGCTGTCAGAACCTGTCAGAGATAACAAATGCCTGTTGTTTCAGTCTGCTAAATTTTGGAGTAATTTGTTTTATGGCCATAGGTAACTAATACAAATGAGATAGAATGGACATAAATCTTTTCCCCCAAATATCAGAATAAATCATTAGGTTTTCTTGAATATTGAAAGATACCCGACTTTTCCTCTACTTTAGTTTTTTTCCTCCTTTCCACCTTAATAAATACACATTATCTGGCATAGCAAAGGCAATTAGGTTCTCTGCTAATGTTGAAACCTGTTTGACAATATCTTGGGGAGTTGATTGAAGAGATGAGATTGCTCTCAATGCTTCTTGTGAAAAGAATTTCCTCCAACAAATTGTGTAGTAATGGTCATTACTAATTATCTAGGCAGCTCCCTCCTTTTTTCTCCCTTCCTTTGGATGCTCAGAGAGGTATCTCCTCTGCTGGGAATAAAATATTGATTAAGGCAGAATCTACTTCTGGTCTAAGTTAGCTTTTTCTCTTTACATGTTCTATTTTCTTTCTTTCACACCTAGGATAATGGACAAATAACATTCTTCAGGAGCCAGATATTCTGCCTTAAATTTTGCCATGAGATACTGCAAAGAATCATGGGTCAGGGTTGATTTCTCCTCCTCCTCCTCCTCCTTCTTCTGACTGAGTAGTCAAAAAAAGAGCCGAGTAGGAAACTTCCATGAGATAACTGGAGCCTAGTGTCCATTTTAATGTTCTATTTTAGTGAAAAGTATTTAATGTTTTAATTTATAATACAGCTTCTTTTGCAAATCATGGTAAACATAGTTTTACTTCCATTATCACAGACTCAGATGATATTACCCTAACTTAATAAAGTGAGAAAGTACTAAAAGGATCTTCGGTTTATCCAAAGTTCTCCAAATGGTTGGAAGCATTCATGACTAGAACTCCATTTTCCACCTTCATTCCAGGCCTCTCATCCAACCCCCCCTTTTTTTTTACACAAGAGTAGTCAGTCAATTAGTTGAATTCAAATCAATTTCCTATGTGTGCAAAGAGTGGCTTTCATACATTAAGGATGGCCTAAGATAGAGAGGTCCTGTGAGCATTCTTAGATAGGAGTCATTAATTCTCTGAGATAGTAAGTATAGGTTTTAAACAGCACAAAACAGTTTGGACAAGTCCACACAATATTATTATTATTTAATAAAATTCATTTTACTTAAAATAACACTACTGCTAAAACTGAATGGTACCTCTTTATCTTGGACAACAAGATATTATATAATATGGCAAAAATAATTAGAATGTGTTGGAGATTCAGCCATGCTATGTCAATGAAACAGACTCCTGAAAAATCACTTTTATTTGGATATGCCTGAATTTGCTCAAGTCTATCTTTGCAGCACTTCTGCTGAGTGTGTCTAGGGGGCATCCATTTATTCACAGAGCTGCAGTGTGTAAGCAGGGGCTACCTCCCATCCTGAGCATAGCTAAAAGTAGAGTTAATCTTCATCTGGAATGTGCCTTCCTTCTGTTCTATTTGTCCACGGAGGACATTAATCAGGGCTTGGAAACAGTGTTCTGGTATATGAGCTAAAATTATAATGAATCTAGAGAGGCAAATGAATAGGTCTAAAAATAGATTCCTATTCAGCAAAATCCACACCGCTCCATTGTAGACACAGTTCTCCTGGTTGACTATCTACAGCAGTCAAGGGCATGGAGTTTTGCAAGGACTTGCCTTGGCGCACATATGGGCACGCCCAAGACCCTGCAGGACCACTGGTTTCTTGTGCAGAGCAATTAAACTGACAGATTCCAGCTGTGCTGCTCCTTTCAGATTTTTCTAACATTAATTTCTACATGAGCCAAGGCAAAAGAGCAACTGGGAAACCTGATTATTCTTCTCAAGGCTTCCTCTGTGGACCCTCTCTTTTCTTCCCAGTGAAAGAAGTATTCTACAATTCTGCTGTGTGCATACTAGACATTCATTTATTATCTGAGAAGAAGAAAGTACTCCTAAGCAACATACACATAACTCCCAGTTAGATAATTTTAATTTTAATACAAATGTAATGAGCCATCTTTAATTTTTGTTGCTCCCTAAATTGGATGTCTTTCAAAAATATTTAAAGAAATATTATTCCAAAATACCCACAGCAGTGTAGAATAGATTTCCTCATGAATGCTGACCAGATAGGTATTAAATAACTTCAGGGATTCCATCATTCATGAATAAGCACAATTTGGAACTGTAATGTTTTAAATTGAAAATTTGCCAAAGTCAGTTCTGTCATCATTGATTCCGTCAGGATATGTTCTAACTGAGGGACTTTGACATCTGCTGCTGTACTGGAATTCACTGGAATCTATGCACCATAACTATCTAGACACATACACATTTTGTGGCCAGTAAGGATGTGGGCTTTCCAGTCCATCTGGTTGCTCATCCTGGCTAGATACCCTGGACCATGTGATGGCCACAAGACCCTTTCTTCCAGATGCAGTCAGGCCCTAGCATTCCGCTCTGTATGCACAGGTCCTCTCTGGACTCGAGAGGCCGCAGCAGGTGGAGGCCTAGAGTAGGAACTCACCAAATGTTTGTTAAATAAGGACTGAATCTTCCAGAGGAGAGGTCAAGAGATTGAGAAGTGAACATTTTCCCAAATAAAATTCTATCAATAACCACTTTCTGATTCTGCTAAATTAAAAGTTCTACCACTTAGCGAAGTGTGTGTGTTCCTGAGGCTTCCATTGTTCTTGTCTTTCAGAGTGGTTCCTCCATAGAAAAGAGCTGTAGAGGGACAAAGTATCGGTTTCTTCCCAGAACAAAAATATTTAAAGGTGTGGGGAACTATGAAACAGTTGGGACCCATGAGTGAACTTTGGGGCATTTGTAACTCCCCTGAGATGTCATGAAAATAGGTTTTATCAATTTTCAAAAAGGTGTGGGTTCTCAAACTGTCAAGAATCACTGCTATAGGGGTTGTTAGCAATAATTTCAGACAGACTTTGTAACTGATCTACTAATGCTATGTGGTGGGGTTTTTAAAAATGTAATTCTGAAAGTGATTAATTAGAACTAGTTTGCTATTAAATACACAAAATACTATTTGAGTAAAAAGTTATGTTACCCCAATAATCAAGACTTGGTCGAATGCCTCGTGGTTCCACCTTAAACTCAAAGCTGACTGTTTTCAGATATGCCAGTGCTTTACTTGTTCTGCTCTCTCCGACTCTATAACAGAAGTTCAGTGATAATGGAGAGTTTGCACATATGCTTCCAGTACAACAGCAATGGAGGTTTCATTTTCCATTCTTTGCATTCTAGTAGAACTCTGGTCTCTCATGCCTGAAATATATTTTATTTCGAAATCTATCTTTTCTACTGGCTAAGTATTCATGATAAAAAGGAACCTTCTAGAAGGCAGAATAAGTTGAGCACATTGTATTTCATCTTTATGCTGAAATGCAGAGTTCCCATTGGAAGGCAAATTCTTTTCAAAAAGTTGAAGAGAAAGGCATTTAAAAAAGAGTCTTACAGACCTAGCCGGTTTGGTTCAGTGGGTAGACCGAAGGGTCCTGGTTTGATTCGGTCAAAAGCATGTACCTCAGTTGCAGCCTTCTCCCTGGCCCTTCTACCTCGTCAGGGTGCATGCAGGAGGCAACCAGTTGTGTTTCTCTCACATTGATATTTCTCTGTCTTTTCTTCACTCTTCCACTCTCTCTAAAAATCAATGGGAAAATATCCTTGGGTGAGGTTAAAAATAAAGTCTCACAGACTAAATTTGGAGGAACAAGGATAACTGATAAAATGTATTTGATTGTGAATTGGGTAAATTTCCATTTATTTTTAATAAGCTCTGATGTGTATGTGTCATACACTCACACACATACACACACACACAATATAGTGGAAAAAGAACAGAGTGTTAGGCCACCTAGTGTTTGTATAGAACTTAATAATCATTATCTTCTTCTCACCAAGAAAATTTTAATCAATATGTGGTTTAGCAGATATTCATTCATTCATTTACTCATTCAGTGGATATTTGAGTGTCTACAAGGTGCTAGGGCCTTTGATAATTCCTGACATAAAATATGAATAAAAAGTGATCTTTCTTCAAAAGGTTGCCTTTCATCACAGCAGTCAGACTAAACACAACCCAATATGCCCAGGCTCACTGAAGTCAGCAGAAGCTGCATCTAATAGGGAGGGCTTGAATGTGAAGTCTCTTGGATAGAAATGTGGTGCCATCATATGTTAGCCTTGTGACCTTGACCATCACCACACCACTTTGGTCTCAGACTCTGTATTTTCAAGTTAAATAGAACTGCCTCACAGTGTTGTCACGGGTATGTAAAGCAAGCATGTCAAACTCAAACGCTAACACTGGTCAAATAAACAATGTATATGTGGGCTGCAAAAAAACAAAAGCTTCACTTTTTCCTAGAAATGTAGGTTTATTTCGATAGAGACATGCTGAATACAAAGGACTAAAATAAATGAGTAATCATTAACATAAAATAATAGAACATTTTAATAAAAATTAATGTTTTTTCTTGAACAGTAACTTACCAGACACTGAATAACTGCACAAATTAATAAGCATAACATAAATAAACCGATTTTTTTGTTCTTTGAAAGTGCACACCAAACTAGCCAGTACAAGACTAATGATGTGGCAATCGGCTGCTAAAATATTCACTGCTAGTATTAGTGGAGAGAAATGGTGTGCCTGCATGTTAAGCGAGTAAGGGAAATGAATGCAACACGATTATAGTAATCAGTTATTAGCGAACGTTGAGTTAGTTATTAATAACTAGAGTCTTGGTGCACAAAATTCGTGCACGGGAGGGGGGTCCCTCAGCCCGGCCCGCATCCTCTCCAATCTGGGACCCCTAGGCGGATGTCCAACTGCCTCTCACAATCCGGGAATGCTGGCTCCTAACTGCTCGCCTGCCTGCCTGATCGCCCCAAACCCCTCTGCCTGCCTGCTTCATTGCCCCTAACCACCTCTGCTTGCCTGATCACCCCTAACCACCTCTGCCTACCTGCCTGATCACCCCTAAAAGCTCCCCTACTGGCCTGATCACCCCTAACTGCTTCCCTACTAGCCTGATCACCCCTAACTGCTCCCCTACTAGCCTGATCACCCCTAACTGCTCCCCTGCTGGCCTGATTGCCCCTAACTGCCTCTGCCTCGCTCCACATCCGGGACCCAGGATTCCCTCCTCCGGCCGGTTGCAGGCACCCGGGATCCGGGCTTCCCTCCCTCTGGTTGGCTGCAGGCACCCAGGACCTGCGGGGCAGGCGGCTTGTCCCTCTCCGGGGCTGCAGCCCCAGCCGCTGGTGCCCTGGGACTGTGGGGTGTGCAGTTTGTCCCTCTCCCAGGCCACAGGCACAGGCACTAGTGCCCAGGACTGTGAGGCATATGGCTTGCCCCTCTCCCAGGCCGCAGCTGGCTGGTCCCCATTCCTCTCTTGCAAGCTCATTTGTGCCTGGCTGGTCCCCATTAATCTCTGGTGAGCTCATTTGTGCCTGGCTGGTCCCCATTCCTCTCTCCCCAGTGTGTGAGCTGATATGGCGTGACAGCATGAGGGCGTGATGACCATTTGCATATTAACTATTATATAAGATTATGTACAACAGGATATAGTAAAAATTAAGTTACAAAATTTTTATTAAAATGTTTCTTACATACCGTTATATTGGCTGGGCTGCAAAAATATTTGTTGTGGGCCACATGTGGCTGGTGGGCCGCGAGTTTGACATGCTTGATGTAAAGGATTTAGACTCAATAAATTCTGCATAAATGTTAATTGTTATAATTAATTTTATTATTAAAAATAAAGCATGAACATAATAGTTGGGTCCACAGGAAAGGAAACTATGAAAAATGACTAGAAAGGTTCTGGTCTATCTGAGCTAAGTGGGGTTGGGGTGAGAAGGATCTTCAAAGGAACATAGGTGGCATGAAAGTGCACAGGTGCTTAGGGAAGGAGAATTAAGGCAATGGAGAAAGGCTTTCTAGGATGCTTATCTTGTTTTTCTTCATGTGCGCAACTTAGCTTTTTAATTTCTCTTATAGAACTATTATTTGCCTTTTAAAGATTTTATCTTGATATCAAAACTAATTTAAGTCTAATAAGTAATTGTCACTTTTGAATCTCCAGCTTGTTAGTCTCTCAATATAGATTTATTAATTCTATTACTTAACTAATAAATATAGATTTTTCAATATTTCAATTTACTCTTTTTCTTATATTTATGTTTAAGGATAATGTTTTTTTTTTTTACTTTTTATCTTGCTTTATTTCACAGCATGCATTTCTAAAATATCTCTACATTTTAAAAAATTTAAACTACATTTTATTGAGCATTATTTATTTTATACACAGTGTTGTTTCATATATAATTTGGTACTAAATTCTATTTTTTATTTGTTATTTTGATTGACTAGTGCCTATCTCAGTCTACCACTCCACCCTAAAGCAACAAGCTTGTGGAATTTATATATGAGTGTGTGTGTGTGTGCATGTATATACATACATATATGTACCTTACCATTTTGCAAATATAAGACAGTTTTAAGTAAAAAACATTTTCTTAAACTTCCTGACTATTTTGTGAGCTATTGAGAAAAGCAAGGTACAGAAGTAATCAGTGTGGCAGTGACTGACTGCCGTGATTCACAAGAAAAAATGCTCAGTTTACTCAGTGCTATCATTGTTATTAAAGTATATTTGCCTATGACCTTCTTTTAAATTTAGCCTAAACTTTCCAAGGTGTTGAATCTATGATACTTGAAATTTGAATTTACTCAAGTAGTGTAGTGTATCCAAAATGGTAAATAACAGTTTTTTTTTTGTTGTTGTTGTTACATTGAGGGGCACATACATTTTAAATAGATTTAGGATTTAAAATGAAGTGGACTTAGAATCCTATATAATAAAGAGCTAATATGCAAATTGACCCTCACACCCTCACAAGATGGCTGCCTATGACCAGGCTGGCAGGGGGATTAGTGAGAGACAACCAAATGACTGAACAAGCAGGCTGCGTGGGGCAACCAGGCCGGCAGGGGGGTTAGTGAGGGATGACCAAACGACTGAACAGCAGGTTGCGTGGGGTGACCAGGCTGTCAGGGGGGCAGTTGTGGGTGACCAGGCCACGGGGGGGGGGCAGTTGGGGGTGACCAGGCCAGCAGGAGGGGCAGTTAGGGGCGATCAGCCCGGCATGCAGAAGCAGTTAGGGGCGATCAGCCCGGCATGCAGAGGCAGTTAGGGGCGATCAGGCCGGCAGGGGGGGAAGTTAGGGGTGACGAGGCAGGCAGGCAGGCAGGTGAGCAATTAGGAGCCAGTGGTCCAGGATTGTGAGAGGGATGTCCGACTGCCGGTTTAGGCCCGATTGGGCCTAAACCGGCAGTCGGACATCCCCCAAGGGGTCCCAGATTGGAGAGGGTGCAGGCTAGGCTGAGGGGACCCCCCATGCATGAATTTTGTGTACCAGGCCTCTAGTTTAAAATAAAATCCTTATCAGTTAATGTTCCCAAATCAATTCATATTGTCAGTGGATTTGAATGCTTTTGGAGAATATAATGTTCTCTCTGCATACACAGATACTCAGCAAGTGTTATCCTTAATTTCCAGATACATTAGGAATCAGTGTACTTGCAATACTATTACTTTAGCAATATCTATTCTCATTTAATAAAATTCTTATCTATGAAAACGTCCGCAAAGAATTGAATGCTATTCACCTAATTGAAACTATTTGATTACTTGGAGCTGAATGTTAAAATAACTAATATTTTTTTGGAGACAAATTTAATTTACTTTTAAGTACTATAGCAAATGACAGACATTCTTCTAGATCTCTGAATGGTATTGATGTTTATGTGTTCAGGTGTTGCGCAAATTAAGGAACTAAATCACTTTCATAGGTAGGAGTTAAATGTGGTAGAGGAGTCATTAAAGTAATTTACAGCTGATGATATGTCAAAGCAGTTTCCTGTGAAATCCTAGACATGGGAGGGAATATGAATCATTGAGAATTAAAGATTTTCATCTCTAATTACTTTAGCTCTCTTAGGAACCACACATACATTTTTAATGTAAAAATAAAGACAACAAACACCAGAGAGGGAATATTACATTTGAGGCTAGCTCACTCACACGTTTTCTCCAGATAAGAATTCTGGGATCAAGCTGAATTTGTATACTTGATTTTTAATGCCTCCTCTCTTCATCTGCACTGAAACAGCATCAGCGATAAATTGTTCATAAGGCCTGTGAGATTTCATTTGTCCTATTCGGTTGCCTAAAATGATGGGGAATGCCTAGAAAGCCTTCTTTCAATGTAGATTTTTCTTTTATTTTTAATGCAAGGTAAATAAAACCTTAGAATAAACAGTGATTTAAGGTACCCCGGAATTTGTATATGAAACCTAAGTAAGTTAATTGTCATTATTTAATCTGACTGAGGGTTGCAGTGGGCATTTATTGTTTTGGTCATGTAGCATCTACTCACCATTCTCGACATAAACTCGCCCCTCTTGCCCTCTGGGAAACTCTCTGTCACTTGTTCTTCTTTAGGGGTAGCGGGATGAGGATGTGGCTTAGATTAGCCACAGTGGCTGGCTCAGGAAGGGATGAAAGAATATATGAGCACAGCTATTTTGTTACTATGAGGATCTTGAGAATGAAGTTAACGTGGAGGAAAGTAGAATAAAAATCAGGGGCTAAGCTCAAGGCTCTGACTTTTTGAACCTCTGGGGAAAAAGATCTAGATTTTTTAGTTATTTCTTGTAGCAATTCCCCTTTTCAGTTATGCCAGTTTGAATGGAGTTTTCTGTCACTCACAACTGAAAGAATCCTAACCAAAATATGCACAGAATTTTTTGAGTTGGAAATCAATGCATTGTAAAAGTAGCCGGGTTAAAATGAAGTCCAGCTTTCTTCCTGTAGCCAATTTCAAAGGCATGGATTTTTCCCCCCCCCTCTTCACATGTATTTCTTTCGAAATAAGATTGCTAAAACTTATGCTTAGATGTAGGCATGTATAAAGAATCGATCTGGCAGTTTTGAAATAAAGATACTGATGAAGTAATCCCAGTTCTTTTATGTTTTCTGAGAGAAATGATCTTTTCCTATATTGAGTCTCTGAGATGAAGACAAATCTAGGTTTCAATTTTTCAGTAGTCCTAGGGGAATGTGACGATATCTGTGCCCAATGCCTAGATCTGCAAAGAATGGCTTGGACACAAATTGAATGGCACAGAATTAGACAGGCTGTGGCTGCTGTGGGCATGCCCTGAACTCAGCGCTGGGGTGCCCTGGCCAGAGAAGATGCCCAAGTTTGTGGTGATGTGGAGGTCTGCATGAAAGGGATAACCTCAGCTAAAGGAGGCACTGGCTCACCTGGCCTCATAGAATCAGCTTTCTGGAGATTTTTGCAGGGATTTCTCTCCCATGGACCACCCTCTGAGCATGTTTAGTGGATTATGCATTTAAATGTTTGCTTTATTTTTTTCCAGCATTTATTCATGCCCTTTGGTAAGATCAAGGTGTCTAATAGTTCAGTCTTCCAGGTTGATGTAACCTGCAGTTCGCAGTAAGGGTTAAATAATTAATTTCCCCTAGTGTTTTTCAGTGTACCAGGTCATTATAAGATTGTTAGGTGATTGTCAGACTGTGTGTCAAAAGGTTAGCTTAGAGCGTGGCCCAAAGATGTGGCTATGTGCGTGTTGGTGTGGGAAGAGGAAGGGATGGGTGTGTTTGCAGCCCAGCAAGTGTCTAGCTGGCTAAAAGTAAGAAATTTTCTTGGAAAGGATAAGGGTTTAGATTCAGAGCCTAGCAAATCTTCTTCATTTCCTGGAGGGAACTGTGGTAGCCTGTCCCTTGCTCTCACAAGGTTCTCATCACTGGGAAGCACTCCCAGAACACTTCATGGAACTAAGGGAAGATAATAGTTAACCTAGAATTTCAGACCTAGCCAAACATTCTTTCAAGAATGAGGGCAAAATGAAAAAAAAATTAGACAAAGACTAGGAGAGCTTATTATCCATAGTGCTTTATTTAAAAAAAAATAGATATAGTTCAGCAGAACGAAAAGTGAACCCGGAGTGAAGACATGAGTTAAAAATATAGTGAACAGAAATTTTTTAAAAGGATCATGAGATTTAACCACTAAATGGTACTGCCCCCTGCCCCCAGTACACATACAGTGAAACTAGATTTTAAGACAATGGCAAGATAGTTATAAAGTACAAGCGTGATTAAATCATACTTTCAGGAGGAGTATAAAAAGTTGAAGAATTTAGACTTTAGAAATATTCACAGATGTGACTACATCTTAATAATTTAAGATAGTATTAATAAAAATTGCAATCTTGACCTATCAAACAAAGACATAACAAGATAGAGATAAAAATATTTTATCAGCCTAATCAAAGTCAGGGCAAGGAGAACAAAAGAAGCAAAGGAATGAATGGTAAGTGGAAACTACAAAATACATAAGATGGTAAAAATAACTGCAAATGTATTGTCACATAACAAGTATTGTCAAGTTATGTCATGTTGGCTTCAGGTTACATCAATCTGCTAGACTGAGCTAATGGACACCTTGATCTTACCCCAAACACAAATAAGTAAATGTTGGAAAATTTATTTATCTATTTGTGACTAGATCAAGAGAACACTACCCTATTCACTGTTGTTTTGTAATATTGACATCATGTGAGCACATCTCTCTACTGGGGTCATCTTTAGTAATATTTTGTCTATTCCTGGTCTTCTATTCTTTTAAATAAATTTTAAAAGTAGCTTGTCAATTGTAATGAAAACATGTTGATATTTTGTTTGAATTACATTGATATGCTATTTCTCTAATAACTTAGGAAGGATTGATACCTTTGTGACATTGGGTCTTCCTACCCATAAAAATGGTTCTTTTATCAATCTTTATATTGTCTTCATGTCTTTAAATGATGCATAACTTTCTCTAAAAACCTATGGTATATCTTTTGGTATCCTAGAAACCTTATGTATTTATTTGTTGGTCACTTAGTCACTTCATTCCCCCCATCCCCCACCGCATTTACCACCTACCCAATGAAATATTGTTTTAGTTCTTTTTAAAATGAAAATAGCCCTCGTTTTTGGAGATGAAAGAAATTCTATCTCCTAACTTCTTCCTATTATTAATGAATCAGTGGGTAATGAGAGGACCATTAATATATGCCAGAATTTACCATGAATGCACATCAGAAATTAAGGGAAATTAATTGCAAAGAATACACTTCTATGGCAAATATGTCAAAAGCTTTGATGTACTAGCTGCATCTAGACTGTCTGATCCCGATAATAGTTGGCAGGGCAGCCTGGGTAATGACAGATGGGGCTCACTGATCATCATTTAAAGGCAGCATTAGTAACATTATTTCAGAGAATGTAAACGTAGTGAAGTGGAATGCAGTTCTTCCTCCCAAATCCACTTACATACAGGCCATTCTAATGTTATGATTCAGAATCAGCCAAGTTCTAGGAGTATTTTTGCAATACTGACTTAAAGTTGCTCTAAACAGCTATAAAAATGTCTATTCATAAAATACATCCCAAACACTACTGATTTATTACAAATACCAGTGTGGGCTTTGCCAGCATCTTTGGATCTGTCTATGGGCTCAGAATCAAGCATCTAAAAATAACAACAAATCTTGTGCCTCAAATAGAAGTTAAGGCCAGCTGTCTTCAGGACTTAGCATATTCTAGACACTTAAAACACAAGGAACAATAAGCAAATAGTAGCTAATAGGTAGTTTTAGCAGAGCTTTGAATTTCTGTCCACTGCCTGTTTATTCATGCGGGGAAGCCAATTTGGTACCCTGTGGGACATTCCAAAGAATATTTGCTTCTGCCTATTTGTATCCCTAGAGCCTTGGGGTGATTTCAGGGTTGAAACCCTAAATTAGCCTAGCTCATCTCTGTATTTCATATCATAGCAATGAGTTGGAGAGATCTCAACTTCTGGCTGTAAGTACTGAAGCAAAGCCTCGTGCTTAGCTGTTTAAAAATTCTCTTTTGTCTTTTTTTCCTTGGAGAAAATTGTAGTAACCAAGGGCAAACAAATCATAAGAGTAAAATATTCACCCACCTGGTATGAATTTATTCAACTATTATATTTATATATTGGCTTACACATTTCTCTGTGTCCCTTGAATACTTTTTATGGTGCATCTGTCTTGGGTTGCAATTTTCCATGGTGGTTTTATGACATATTATAAGCAAATAGTTGTATAGCTAGTGTTTGAAGATGATAGTGGTGGTGGTGACTCTATATACATTTGTCTTCAGCATTAACAATTGACCTGATTTGGAGGTGGAGGTGGTGGGTTTGAAAAGGCTTCATCTTTCCATAAAATCAAAGAAATAGTTTCCAGCTTGAATGCCAAGAGTTGCTGGATGACCCTCTGGCGGAGCTTGAGAGTGTCAGAGGATACACAGAAAGAACTACAGTCTGAGATGTGGGGTAGAGAATTGGTTGCAACAGAGGAGAAAGCAAAGCTAGTGACACGCACCTTGCAGAGCTTCCTGGAGAAAAGCCAAAGCTCCTTAGCCATAATTTTGATGAAGGCTCTTACCTTACCAGGAATTTTAAGCAAGAGCATAAAAACCAAGAATATTCTTGAACATAGTAGTACAATGAAAATTTTATCCTCGCACATCAAAATAAAGGATGGAAAACTAAGTTGCCGTAAACGAGAGTAGAAGTGGTGGGAAGATGGGGAAAGTTAATTCAAGGGAAAATAGCCTTGTGCCCAGGGAATAGTTTAGTGCCCAGGGAGGATGGAGTGGGTCTACCTGACCATTGGGACATAGGGATTCCTGAAACCTAGGGTGTATGGCATGGCAAGAGGTAAAAATGGAAATCGGTATCTGTGACAGTGTCAAGTGTCTGGCACAGGATAGGAACGTGCTCTGGTGAAAAGGTCCCTGAGGTGGCTTTGACTAGAAGGGAGCAGCAGAGGCAGGAATATGTTTATCCCCCTACCATGCAAGGTCTTAATAGTTCTATCCTGATCAAAGCCTTTGTGTGTGTGAAGTTATCCGAGGCACATGTGGTAGTCGGGACAGATAGGCTGACATCTGTTGACAAGATTCTCTGGACCTGCAGAGTTGGCCAGTTGTGGTTGGAAGTGACAGCCACGTAAGAAGTAGAACAGACATGAGAGACCTCAGAAATCTTTGTTCTACCACCTGAGTCAGAGAAGGGGGTTTGAAGGGTCAGACTCATCAGATTCCCCATCAGCACACCAGGAATCAAGGGAACTTCCTAAGAAATTGTGATGAATGCCTGCTCTTCACAGTCTTTCTGCCACACATCAGAAAATCACTTGGTTCCTCACTCAGTTTACCCACCTGGCTCCACATTTTATTCCACCCCCCCCTCCTTAGAATTTAGTCCCCTAGCTATGATATTTATTTCCATGGAGTCTCCATTGGATCTGGTTTCTATGCACAGAACAGTGTAATGAGGATCATTTTTGCAACTATTTAACTTATGAATTTAAAATTTCTTGCTTTAATCACCTATTCCCCAAGGATAGGTATTAGAGTAGAGTAGAACGGTGCAACTGGAGTAGTGATTTTCAAACATTTTTTGACTATGGTGACTTGTAGGAGGAAACTCATTATGTGTCATGCCCCATTACACAAATCTATACAATTATAAAAAGCTAAAAGGTTTAAGAAAATAATACTAATGCTAGCAGTGTGCTATATACTGTAATTTTCCTATCCTATCCTATTTCACTTTTGTAATTCACAACATTTGTAAAATCCAATGGAACTATCTACATTTTAGAAAACACTGGTCAGAACAAGGGTCGGCAAACTCTGACCAGGGCCAAGTCTGCTGACTTTTATAGAGTGCTATTGAAACACAGCCCATTCATTTACACATTAGCTATGGCTGCTTTTTGTGTGCTTGCCACAGAGACTTTAAACTTAGAAAGCCTAAAATAGGTACTATCTGTTCCTTTACAAAATAAGATCATTGACCCCAAATCTGGAACAAACAAAGGCAGTTTAGGTATATAAATGAGTATATGTGGAAAACTTACATTCATATTTATATTTTTATATACATTCATATCTGTGTATGGGTTTCTTTGTATTTATTCTCAAGTAAATTTTTAGTTGCAGTCAAAATATGCTATGGCCACTTAGAATGTTATGTCCCCTGAAGATAAGGGAGGATTTAGTGGCTGCTGCCATTGAAGTATGTGAATGACAAAGATTTTAGTGTTGTCTATTGCAGGGGGGTTTTGGTTTCTTATTCACAATGCTGGATAATGTAAACAAAATATGGTAATAAAGAATTCCTAAGTTTTTGTTCTAAAAGTCTTCTTACAGGGAGTTTCTGTACCAGATTAATAAAAAAATTAGTTTCACATTTTAGAGCTTTAGAACTAAGAAAACTAAGTTTGTGCTGATTGCTGACATATAACTTCAGTTGAGTTCATGACTTTAACATACTTATTAGAAAGTAAGAGCATTGGTTGTTGCAAATATTGTGGAAATTTGGAACAAGTACTTTTGAAGGCCACTTTGTACTGGATGCTGTGGGGAGAACTTTACAATCCAGGTAATATGACCACGGGGTGAGAAGCCATTGGTGGTGCATAGTGATTGCCAAACAATTGCAATAGACATTAAAGGCCAGGGAGGTCAGGGAAAGAGGTGGTCACAGCTGAGCTGGAGAAACTAGAGTTCTGTGGACTAGGAGTTAGGGGGATGTGGGCTTGGGAGCCAGTTCATACCTAACTCTTACACTTGAATAGTCACACATGCTTTCTGTAACTTGTAAGTCCTTATCAGCATGTTTGGTCACAAATAATTTTTATAATTACTGTATTGTTTTATATTCAAAAAAGAAGCAAGAATGAAGCCAAACCTTAAGGAATTTAGGACTTTTGTCATGAGGATGAAAGTGCAGGACATTTCAGGAGCTATGAATCATATGAGCCAAAGTGTGTGGAATAGAAGAGTGTGAAGGTCCTGTTTGGGTATGTAGAGTGGTTTGTCCTAAATATTACAAATAAAATATCAGAAGCCAGATATTTGTACTTTTAAGTAATCAATACTCCACGGTGAAGGAAGTGACAATATAATTGGATTTGGGCTCATGGTGAAAGGTGTAGATTTCGATCCATCCTTTCATAACTGTGGTTCACTGAAATCCTTCAAGTTTCTTATTCTGGCCTTTGGTCAATATTATTACTCAAACTCTACCAAAGAAAAAGGCACAGTAAAGAATTATTCTGTGTTTCTGTATTTTTACCACTAAAGGGAATGTAGTTATGTGGTTACTTTAAGGATGTTTATCCTAGAGACCTGTAGTCTGCAAATAAGGCATCACCACCCCTATTGTCCACCCCACAAGAAGTTGTGTTAATGAAGTGCACAGGTCTATATCGTGAATCTTTTGAGAACATACATCTAGAGAAATGTATTAATTATATAATATTTAGTGTCACACCAAAGTGACAGATAAACAAAATCTTGTAAATTTTCTCAGGGTCTTAGGAACATGGAGAATGACACTTGAGTTTTCTCAAATTATACAATTCAAATTAGCAGCAGCACTGTTTCAGGGGGTTCACAGCTTTCGAGCAGAAATAAGCTTAAGTAGATTGTTTTGGTTTTGATAAGTCATCCTCACAAAATTGTATTTTCTCTGCCTTTTTATTCCAAAGGCTATAAAATAGTATTAAAGAGATTATTTTGATTAAAATGCTAAATAGCTTCTTTCTATTTATAGTTTTAATCAGGTTTCAGTGACTCTTGTTTGGCATTAAATTCAACATAACAATGATGATTGGCTATTGCCATTTTGAAGCTACAGCATGGCTTTTCTTGCTATTTGCTCTCACAGAAATATTTCCAAGGATGATTGGAATTCTGTATAAATAATCATATTGTAAATATTTAAATATAACTTTCCCATTTCAAATCAAGGATCTTATCAATGGAAATGAGATTAACTTCCTAACAGCAGTGCTTGAATAAACACCTTTAGTAAAGAAAATATTATTTCTATTACACTTCTCAAGAGATGATAAATAAAGAGTATGCCTTAAGTAATTGGTTGTATCATAACGGAGTAAGAAACTAGCTTCATGTGCTTGCTTGATAATAGTGACAGGCTATTATAGAACAACTAGAGGCCCAGTGCATGAAATTCATGAACTGGGGGGGGGGGGGTGTCCCTCAGCCCAGCCTGTAGCCTCTTCAATCTGGGACCCCTCAGGGGATGTCCGACTGCCGGTTTAGGCCCAATCTCACAGGGATCGGGCCTAAACCGGCAGTTGGATATCTCTCTCACAATCCGTGACTGCTGGCTTCTAACTGCTCACCTGCCTGCCTGCCTGATTGCCCCTACTGCTTCTGCCTACCAGCCTGATCACCCCCTAACCGCTCCCCTGCTGGCCTGATTAACACCTAACTCAGTGATGGCAAACCTATGACACGCGTGTCAGCACTGACACACGTAGCCATTTCTGATGACACGCGGCTGCTGAGGCGGCCACATGCCGAGGATGAAACATTTGCTGCTCCTGAGGATGAAACATTTGTGAAATAATGTTTTTTCCTCAAAGTGACACACTACCTGAGTTATGCTCAGTTTTTTGGCGAAGTTTGACACACCAAGCTCAAAAGGTTGCCCATCACTGACCTAACTGCTCCCCCGACAGCCCGATCGCCCCCAACTGCCCTCCCCTGCTGGCCTGGTACCCCCAACTGCCCTCCCCTGCCAGCCTGGTTGCCCCCACTGCCCTTGCCTGCAAGCCTGGTCCCCTCCAACTGCCCTCCCCTGCTGGCTGATGGCCCCCAATGGCCCTCCCCTGCCGGCCTGATCTCGCCCCCAACTGCCCTTCTCTGCTGGCAAATTTGGTTCTGATTGGTCAGTTTCTATGCCAGTCAGCGTCAAAAGCTCTGCCTCCTAGGCAGCCATTGGCTCCTTGCAATTCACCCAGATTTGGTTCTGATTGGTCAGTTTCTATGCCAGTCAGCATCTCTGGGTCTATCTCCAGGCCTGATCATAGAGGCAGGTCTGATCAGCAGCCACCCCAGGCTGCTGGAGAGTGGCTGAACTGCTGACCTCTGAGAGAGAGAGAGAGAGCCTTGGCTGCTGGCGAGGGAGAGAGAAGCAGGGTCTGATCACCCTGCTTCTCTCTCCCAGCCTCGCCAGCAGCCGCTCCCACTGCTGATCAGCCCCGCTTCTCTCTCTCTCTCTGAGAGGTCAGCAGTTCAGCCCGCTCGCCTGCTGCGTGTGCAGCCTGGCGAATGGTTGAGTCTCCTGGTCATTGCGGATGTGACGGACCCAGGGTTTTTATATATTAGGATGCCTAAGGTTTTATTTTAACTCATTAACCACTATTGTTTATAATTGAATAATAGACTAGTTGCAGGAAGTTTTTAAAAAGGTCCATACAGTTTAGATAGATTACATTCATTTTTATCCTATACTAGTTAGACTTCTTTGAAGTCCTAATTAACATTATCAATGTTCCTTATTCCATGCATGTACCCACCTAGCACCCTAGCAATCTGGAATATAGTTCATATAAGTCATGGTAAATTCTTCTCAATGTTACACTTAATGGGTATTTAAACCAGCTTGAAGTTAATTATTCTTGTGGACAAGATGGAAAGAGAATAATACTCAAGTAGATTTTGAATCACAGCATTCCCTTTGCTGCCTCCCATACTTGGTGACGGTAGTTTACCATCATTGAGAAGTATGGTCGGGAATGATTTTTGATATTGTCTACCGATATGTTATGTGAATATGATCGAAGCACAGAGAGTCATGATGTGAACTGGGTTTCAAATGTACAACAAAATAGGGAAAGGCTGACAAAATGAACTATGGAGAAAAAGAGGACTATATTGTGGGTGATGCTTAAAAGAAAGCAGGAAATGAGTTTGTTTGTTGAGTCTGACATACTATAGAGGGAGCTAAAAGATAATATGTGACCTTGGCCAAGACATCTGAAGGTACTGTAGAAGTGAAGACATAAGAGGGAACAGCCTTGATCCCTAGTCATTGTTACTGGTGAGAAACTCATGAAGATGCTTTGAGTCTTGTATGAATGATTATTCATTCATTCACTCACTCACTTATCCCTTTTTACTTGAGTGCCTTCCATGTTTTAGGCCTAGGTCTAGTCACTAGATGTATTGAATTTACCAAAACAGACACAGTCTCCCACCATGAAATTTACATTCTAGTGAGGATATATAGATGATAAAGAAAGAAATGTATAGTTTCTTTCTCCATGGTGTAATAAGATAGATGAAATAGGAAGTGACAGGGAGAGAGGTTTTATTGCTATTTTTATAAAACTGTTGGGAAGGGAGACTGAGAAGCTTCCTTTAAAATGGGAGATATTGAGACTATTGGGTACATTGTAATGGGTACATTGTAATGGGTACACTGAGGATATTGCAGCATGTGAATATTTGATAGGAATGATCTAAAAAAAACCAGAAATGGGCGATTCATCAGAAAATAGAGGGAAACATCATGAGAGGAGTTTGTGATTAAGCATGGAGAAAATGACATCTTGTATGAAAGTGGAGGCTTGGGTTTAGATAGGAGCATGGATAAGTGGAATGATGCAAATTGAGATTAATAGAGAAGTTCAGTTATTGGTAATGCCATGATTTGGCCATGGGAGTAAGTGTGCAAATTAGGTCAAGGATAAGGTTTCTGGGACAGAGAAGTTTAAGGAATGAGGAACCAGGGTATTATTGGATAGTTATCTAGTGGATACTGATGACTAACCAAAAATTATGACAGGAGGGATGTTGGAAAGACGGTGAACCAAGTGCTAAATTTTTCAAGGAATAAGGAACATGATCCAGGGGGTCTGTAAATGATGCACCAATATCTAAATGAATAAATATAAATTCTTCACCACTTAGGAGATGAGTCCTCCGGTCTGATCCCGCTTCCCTGACTGAAAGGCTGGGGAATAGTCCCAGTTTGCATTGGTCCAGGGAGACTGTCCTTAATCTGGAATCTCAGGGACATTGAAAACCAGAGGGCATACAAAAACTAACAGTTGAATGGGATCAGCTGAATCGATCAACTGGAGAAATGAGTACAAGTGAGTCATTTAAAATGAGACAGTGCTGAGACAATCTGAGGCATCTAGCTAGGAGATCTGAGGACCAGGAAGAGGAGAGCGGAGGAGATTATAGAAATCAGGTAATAAGAAGGCCACTTGGAGATCAGAAGGGTCAAGCAGGCATGCAGGAAGTGGTGAATGCAGTTGGGCTTTTGAGAGGTCTTTAAAGTGAGTGTGACAGCTTGTCCAGCTTTACTGAGTTAAAAGACCGCAATCAGAGTAGACAGCATCCAAGTGTCAAAGAATATTGTTTCTCTTATATAGTGACTTATGGACAAGTATGACCACCCCAACCAGCCCAGAACTCCATCTCTCCATTCTGACCTAGCTAATAAAAGCTTGTGCATTTATCATTCCATCAGCCTCTTTTATTTGAGCATATTGTACATGGAAGCTGAAAAGCATTTTTCTTGGGTTAAGAATGTGAAATAAGTTTTATTGGAAGGACTGAAGCTTCTCATTTGAGATTGCCTTATTGGAGGGCCCTCAGAAAAGCAAGGCAGCATCTGCTTCCTACTTCAGGGTGGATCAACATTAATTAATATAAGTAGGGAAGGTCTTATTTATCCTACTGATGCTCTTGGGACCCTAGTGGCTGCTGTCATTTGCACTGACATTTAAAATCCTGAGGTCTGCTTTCCTCACTGAGCTCTCTTTATGTTCACAAGATTTTCTCCTGCCTGAAAAAGATGCTCTAAATGCAGAACCTTGCCTCCCATCTCCACTTTTTATTTCCAGCGGCTGTTCTTGAGAATAAGGGTTGTATATAGTTAATTCACAAAACATGAGAATAGGTAGAGCCTTTAGAGATTCTACATTATAAATTTACGATTGCAATCTCTTCATTTTCACAAATGCCAAAGATGAGGGTCTCTGCCTTCATTGCTTTCCTGTCAAAAAGACTAAATTTAGTTGGTTGATTTACTTTTTATCATCCAAACATTAATTTTGCAAGGCAAAGAAACTTTTCCAGATGGACTTTAAGAAGATAATATATCTGATTCCCAAAGCCCCAAATCAGAATACATTAGGGACTTTTTCTGGGAGTGAGTTTTTTTCTTTTTCTTTTCACATTCCCATTTATCATTGAAGATTTTCTCTCTATATGCAGAAATAAGGTCTGCATTCATCTGTATTTTCTATTAAAGTAAAACAGGTATATATGTTCTATCATACTGTGCAGATTATAAATGAACTCCTAGAACTTTGGCTCTTGGTCTTAACATAGAAGTATTCAATTATTTTTTCTTATATTTTGCTGCTTGATTTTAGGTAGATGAGTTGATTGGAAATGACCGTTGGATATGTGGTGGTAGTAAAATCATTCTGAGTGGGTGCATTACAAAGATCTTGGCATGGCCCTAATGCTATTGTTATTCATCTCCTAAATCCCTAGTGCATTTTCCAGTAACTGTTCCAAACCTTTCTCATACATATCCAACTTTCATCCTCCCTTCCTTCATCCCTTAGGTAACCTTGCTTTTTCCTTACTTGGGGAGACTTTGAAATTATCTTTGAAACCATTTGACTGTCTCAATTTCTTCCTGCATTAAACTCCTTTTGTCTTTTAAGGTAAACCACAGTGTTAGAACATGGTCATGGTTTTGAAATATTCCTAACAGACTGTTGTCCAAGCTGTTTACAGGGCTCTTCAACTGCAGGTGGCACTTTTGAGGTATCAGTATAAAAATAACCTCTATAATGAAACTTTTTAAAAAAATACATTTTTATTTATTTGAGAGAGAGAGAGAGAGAGAGAGAGAGAGAGAGAGAGAGAGAGACAGACATTGATCTGCTGCCCCCCACATGCCCCTCACCAGGGATGGAGCCCACACCCAGGCTTGTGTCCTGACTCGGAATTGAACCAACGACCTCTTGGTGCATAGGTTGAAGCTCAATCATTGAGCCACACTGGCCAGGCTCTATAATGAATTTTTTTGGTTTTGATTCTATATTTATAATCAACCAATGATTACTGTGAAACATTTTAACACATCTTTTTAATCTTTCTGCAGATTTAGCTTTCACATTTTTTTAGGTAGGTTTTAAAGGAGTCATGGGTGTTGCGTTTGCTGATTTCTAGTATGCTTAAGAATGTTTTGTGTTGTAAATTAGAAGAGTCCTGATGCTAATATTTAAAATCAGAGTTTTAAAAGTTCTCTTATAATCTGTGAAGCATGTAGAACACAGCACGTAGAACACTGAAGATGTATAATTGGAAAGATGATGGGGTGAAATCTTAGCAGTATTAACTGGAAATTTAATTCACAATTACCCTAGGAAGAAAATATAGATTTAATTGTTCATTAACTCAACAAATACTTAATAAACACTACTGTGTGCCAAGCATTATTTTAGGCACTGCGGACACAGCAGTGGAAAAATGAAAGGACAAAAATCCTTGCCCTCAATGAGCTCATTCTCTTGAATAATAAACCACATGAACAAATAACATGCAGGATTATAAGTGCTAAAGAGAAAGAAACAGAGGAAAGGAGATACAAGTGTTGGTCTAGAGATTGAAACTTTAGGCCGTCTAGAGATGTACTCATTAAGGAGGTGATTCTTAAGACCTGGTATATGCAGAAGGGAAATCATTTGCTTGTTAAAGTGAAGGCTAAGGAAGGAGCAACCCTCTGTGTGAATATGTACATAGAGCCTGGTGCTTTCTTTATTGTTTGCTGAGTTAGATGTGGAAGCTAAAGCAGCTAGAGGTCTTCATAGGAGGTCTTGAGCCAGTGGAGCAAGCTGTGTGCCCCAGGTCTGAGTGCTTCTTGCCCATGGATTTGTGTGCCTTTGATTTAGGTAACTGGTGACCTAGAAATTTATGCTAAAGTTGGAAGTGATCCTAGAAATAATCTGTTTCAACTTGCTCACTGTATAATGAGACAATGGAATGACTCCTAAAATGCTTGTTAAGTTGAAATGACCAAAATAATATTTGTGATGTCCCATACTAAACCCACATATCGTTTTTCTGATAGTGTTTATTCTGAAATAGCTCATGTCCAACCAGAATCACAGCTGCAATGATGGCCAGTAGAGAACTCTTTTAAACTCAGTTCCTGAGATATAACAAGGACATTTGGAGAATAACCCTCAAACAACCATTTTTCTTCTCTGTCATTTATGTTCTTTCAAAGTAAAGAACTGAGACATGGCATTGATTTCTGAAGACACTGATGATATTACAAAATGTAATTGCTTTGGATCTCCCATTTCCTTTCACAAGACTTTCTTTTAAGTGTTTATTTTTCTCTCTTGACATGGGCAGAGCAGCTGGTTCTCTCTCAACTATTGATTTGGATTTTGCTTTGTGCATCATTCAGTTCTAGTCTTCTCTGCTCAACGGACATGTATGGGTGAATGTAGGTAGCAGGAATTCTTCAGCAAGGGCCTGTTTCAAGCATAATGCACCCTAGAAGCTCTTTTACTTAATGCAAAATACTCCCTAATCTTTGTAATTGTGAATTGATTTTTAGTCTTTTGTACACTTCATTTCATGGTTCCATGGACACTGGGGTTGGGATATGTAACATTTTGGTTTGGTGATCAGGTTAATTGTGTATGAAGTAAGCCTTTATTAATGCAATGAACTGCATCCTCTCATATATGCACATTGGATTATAGAGGTGGTTTTTACAATGTACGACCATAGAGGACATCTTCAGAGACTGTTTTCTGCCAGGGCTGAAAAATTGCCAGAATGTTTGTGAGATCACAATCATAACAATTAAAAGAAAATAATTTTCTTTTAATTTCTGTGATTCGTGGAAAGCTGTTACCTTGTCTGAGTGAAGAGCTATGTTTTGTGTATGTGTGTATTTGTGTGCACATGTGAACAAGCATGTGCATGTGTCTAAACAGTATCTAATTACTTAGTTTTCCCCTTCTTTTCTAGAACTACCTAATCTTCCATTAACTATCCTAGGACTTTACTTCTTGGAGATAAAAAAGAATAATTAAAATATAAATTATCTTAAAGGAATCATGATTTTAGAGACTGACATTATTTTAACTATTTGACATATGTTTTAACATGACTAACCCTAGGAAAAGAATATTTCTAATATTTAATCATGTTAACTATGGAAATTGTGACTTCTCTAGTTACCTGGTGTGAAATCAAGTAGCAGATGTTTCTAGCAGTAGTCTTCTTCAGAAGGTTCAGCTAGCACAGTGATGTATACCTAGCAAATGCTCAATAAATAGATTAGTAGACTATAGATATAAATTTCTTTTAATTCATTAAAAAATTCAATTGTCTAAGCATGCATGCCTGCAAAATTTAACGAATATTTATTATGTGTCTGTTATGCATTAGATTCTGGTTTATACAATGGTGAACAAGAGATAGTCTTTGCCCTCAAGGAATTCAGTAATCATAGGATAATAAAGAAACTTCTAAGGCCATTTAGTAAAATTATAGATGCTATTAATCATCCTGAATGTATGGCCTTATGTGTTGAGCTAGAGATACAAAGAACATTAATGACACTCTTTTGCCCTCAGGGAAGGGAACTTACAAATCAGGAAGAGGACAAGATCCACATATAATGACTAGATAACTAGCAATGTAGGGCCGCATAGGGTGACAGATGAGTGCTGCTCATATTGTCCTTTCCTCTGCGTTTTAGACAAATGGGTACTTCCCTCATACACTCCATGGTTGGAGCTTCCTAATTCTTCCTGTGATTTATTTATTTTAAATATGTTTTTATTGATTTTTCAGAGAGAGAGGGTGAGGGAGACGGAAACATCAAGCGGCTGCCTCCTGCACACCCCCTACTGGGGATTGAGCCCACAATTCAGTGACCTCTTGGTGCACGAGGTCGACGCTCTACCACAGAGCCACACCAGCCGGGCTCTTCCAGTGATTGCCACACTCAGAATTCTTCCCTTTCACTTTCATCTTTCACTCTTTATTTTTAAACTTCTTTCTCACATTCTCTCATAGTTTTAAAGGCATAATATCTACTCCCTCCATTCTCACAGAATCCTTTCTGCTTGGAAGAATAATCATTAACACAGGGTCTAGATTTTTTCAGGTATTTTAACTCCATTGAACTATTTACTGGTAAGTCCTCTTTGCTCTCAGTTTTTTGATCATTTCAGATTGCATCTGCAGAATACCCCATTATGACCATAAACTCTTTAATCAACTCAGTGACCTTCATCACATTGTAGGCAAAGACCCATAGAGATAATTTGAGCAGAAGTGAATCCCTCATATTTGATTTGATGAAAGGATAAAAATTACTCTATTCAACCTAAGTGACCCTATTTGGGCTTTTTACTGAACAAAATCCTGGATTAGTTTAGATTGTCAGTGACCATCCTTGCATAAGATAAAATATAATAATAGGGCAATGCTAACCTCCTGATATTTGTTTTAGAGGTGAAAGAGATACAATTAGGGGGATAAGTGAGAGAGGGGATGAGGGAGAGTTTTAAAATAGACTTTAGTTTTAGTTTCTTTATGGCAGTCTCTAAATTCAGATTTCTAAATGTGAATACAGTACGTCAGAGTGCTTTGTCATGGTGCGGAGTGCATTATTTATTCTATAGATGACTGAAGAGGAATGCTGTTAGGTGTGACTGAATCAGAAATACACTTTCTTATGGGTGCTGAAAATTTCTTCTAGGGAAAAGGGGTATCATCTTGTAAGAGGATTAGCTGTTTTGGTTTGTGTTTAAATACAGAGATATATTTTATTCTTTCTTTCTGAACAATTGGAATTGCCCTTTAACTGGTTTCACTGCCTCCAGTTTCCCTCTATTTCAATCAATTTTTCATTCTGCTATTGGAATACTCTTTGGAAACTCTTATATAAATCTTCTTAAAACTTTAAGTGATCTCATGTTTCAATAACAAGGGTCAAACATTTTCCCTGATATTCAAAGATATTCAATATTATTTACATGTATTTTCTGTTTCAGTCAATTAAAACTATTATTTGTTACATCCAATACAAATTTTTCTATTTCTAAGCACTCTCCTTAAGTGGTCTATTTCCTTAAAATGCAACTTCTCTGATATCTGTACACCTAGAGCCTTTCTATACTTCAAGACTGAACGTCCCCTACTTATACAGGCTTCCCAGAATCTCTAGTACCTAAATCATTGCTATTTTGCTTAAACTCCCACTTTATTTGTGCATTTTGATGACATAGCACACACACACACACACACATATGCATATGTTTAATGTATGTAAATACTGCATATATACACATAGTTTATGTCTGTCTTACTTACTTTACTAGACTAAAACCACTAAAGAAAATAATAGTATAATTGTCATTGTTCCACTTTTTTGTATACTGTCTTTTGTACAGTTGGCATCTAATAACCATTCCCAATTTAGAATTTTGTATGAGGCTTGTATATATTAATCTATGGGCAAAGTTGTAGAATTATGGGAATGCAGCATATATAATTCTATTGTGGAGAATAACAAAAGTGACTCTATTTCATGATGAAACTACATAAGAGGGTATGTGGTAGTAATTGACCCATCCACCCAGTCACAGTTTCTGGCAGGGGAAGAGAAGGACTATGAAAATACCTTGGGGAGTCAACTGGCAATTCTACCAAACTTATTAAAATGTGATACAATTGAAATTACAGTTATAAGAGGAAAAGAGTAACAGCATGTGATAGATTACAATTTGTGGTCCTGGTACAAATCAAAGGCTACATACAGTTCAGGTAGCTAGAAATGACTTGATTCAGGGAGCTGGCTCTCATTGTTCATAGCCTTCAACTAAAGAGTTAACTGGATGTGTTCAATAGTCAAGATACAGGATACATATATTTGGTGACCCTGGAGAAGAAAAGCAAAAGTGGGACAGAATAAATGTTTGAAATCATATTCAAGAAATTTTATTGAAACAAGTGAAGATCTGAAACTACATATTACAAGGACCATCTCCTGAAAAAATAAAAAAAAGAATCTGTAATATATAGGAAAGAAGACAAAGTCATTTATAAAGAAAAGGAAGTAGGTTGACATCAAATTTCTTAACATATGTTCAAAACAAGTAAAGAAATAACATCTTCAAGATACTCAAGGAAGGAGGTGAAGGATATTATTTCATTCCAGTTGTTCTTCAAGTCTGGAAGGCTATAGGAAAACTATGGAACAGCAAAAACTCAGGAGATACTGTTCTTAGAAACTCTTCCCAAGGAAATGAACAAGATAAGCTTTATATATACAGGGGAGGTCTTTGACAAAGAGATTGCTGATGGAATATTTTATATATTTAGTTGTAGATTGAAAATCTTAACGTTGTGGCTAAAGAGGAGTTTGTTAGTGTTAAATGCAATACCAGGGTAAACATAACAATAAAAACACAGGGTACACATAATGGAAGCTTTAGTATAGTTAAGAGTACAAAGATTAAGCATTAAGCCATTAATGTTGATTAAAAGCTCATGGCAGCCCTAACCAGTTTGGCTCGGTGGATAGAGCATCGGCCTGCAGACTGAAAGGTCCCAGGTTTGATTCCAGTCAAGGGCATGTGCTTTGGTTGCAAGCACATCCCCAGTAGGAGGTGTGCAGGAGGCAGCTAATCAATGATTCTCTCTCATCGATGTTTCTAACTTTCTATCCCTCTCCTTTCCTCTCTGTAAAAAAAAAATCAATAAAATATATTTTAAAAAAAGCTCATGGCAGAGAAAGGGTGGAAAAGTTGGATTTTATTGTGATTCATCGTGGTGAAACAATATATATATCTGAAGAAAAAGGGGGCCAAAGGCATTACCAAAAATATTAATAAAAGTGTAGCCAACAGAACAAAATTTCAACTTCCTTGATATCAAAAGAGCAAAACTTAGTGGCATATAGTCAAAGGATAAAAATAACTTCAAGGAAATCTTAAACATCATTTAGTAATATTATTATCAGTAGTAATATTGCTATTGTTAACTTGTGGTTTTTATATATTGAAGAATAAGCTGATATAGACTGAGATTTTCAGTGTATGAAAAACCAGATATAAGTATTGAATCAAAAAAATTAATGGAAGATCCTGTGATATTAAATTTGCTTTAGAAATATAAATCTGATTCATGATAATATGATAAATTTACTATTTCTATCCAGTAGAAAGGCACAGGGACAATGACACTCTATCAGGATTCACAATTCAACTGCCCAAATTTTATTTTCTAAATGCCATTTTTTACAAAAAAGAATCAGGATTCCTTGGAGAAATTGTTGATTTAAAGCTTGAGGTAAGCAAAATACATCAAGGTGAACTTAGGATACTTTATGCTAGGAAGCAAAATAGACTAATGTGTTGGGTTAAAAGGTTATGGGGGAGTTCCATTTTTAGTTTTTGAGGAAACTCCATACTGTCTTCCACAGTGGCTGCACCAGTCTGCATTCCCACCAGCAGTGCACTAGGGTTCCTTTTTCTCCACATCCTCGCCAGCACTTGTCCTTTGCTGATTTGTTGATGATAGCCATTCTGACAGGTGTGAGATAGTACCCCATTGTTGTTTTGATTTGCATCTCTTGAATGATTAGTGACTTTGAGCATGTTTTCATGTCTCTTGGCCTTCTGTATGACCTCTTTCGAAAAGTATCTATTTAGGTCCATTTTTTGATTGGGTTGTTTATCTTCCTTTTGTTAAGTTGTATGAGTTCCCTATAAATGTTGGAGATTAAACCCTTATCGGTGATAACATTGGCAAATATGTTCTCCTAAGCAGTGGGCTGTCTTGTTGTTTTGTTGATGTTTTGTGGTTTTTGTGTTTTTTTGTTATTTTTTTTCTGTGTGGAAGCTTTTTATTTTGATCTAGTCCCATTTGTTTATTTTCTCTTTAGTTTCCATTGCCCTAGGAGCTGTACAGGTCAAGATATTGCTTCGGATATGTCTGAGATTTTTCTGCCTGGGGATTCCTCTAATATTTTTATGGTTTCCCCATCTTACATTTAAGTCCTTTATCCATTTTGAGTTTATTTTTGTGTATGGTATAAGTTGGTGGTCTAGTTTCATTTTTTTTTTTGCATGTATCTGTCCAATTTTCCCAACACCATTTATTAAAGAGACTGTCTTGATTCCATTGTATGCTCTTGCCTCCTTTGTCAAATATTAATTGAGCATAGTGTTTTGGGTTGATTTCTGGATTCTCTATCATATTCCATTGGTCTATATGTCTGTTCTTGTGCCAGTACCAGGCAGTTTTGCGATAGCAGCACAATTTACAATAGCTAATATTTGAAAACAGCCTAAGTGCCCATCAGCAGATGAGTGGATTAGAAAACTGTGGTACATCTACACAAGGGAATACTGTGCTGCTGTACAAAGGAAGGAACTTCTACCATTTGCAACAGCATGGATGGACCTGGAGAGCATTATGCTAAGTGAAATAAGTCAGTCAGAGAAAGATAAACATCACATGATCTCACTCATTTGTGGAATATAGTGAACAACATAAACTGATGAACAAAAACAGATCCAGAGACAGAGAAGCATGGATCAGACCATCAAACCTTAGAGGGAAGGCAGGGGAGGGTGGGAAGAAAGAGGAGAGATCAACTAAAGGACTTGTATACATGCATATAAGCATAACCAATGGACACAGACACCAGGGGGGTGAGGGTACGAGCGGGGGCGTGGGGGGTTCTGGGGGGATAAGGACACATATGTAATACCTTAATAAAGAAAAAAAAAGGTTATGGGGGACAAGCATTAAGAAATTCTCATTGGCCAAATTCCGGACATTTTGAGCATCCAAAAGAAGAATGACTATAACTGATTGGAACACATGGAGTAGTTAAGTATCTAAGAGTCCATAAAGACATAAAGGCGGAGAAAATTAAAACAATAAGATATTGGCCACCATCGGAGATGACTATTAAATCAATCCCTTCTGAAAACTGGCAATTAAAGAGACATTACTGTGCATTTTTTTCTAGGTCTTCAGTGGGAACTCTAATTCCGGTAAACCAAATATCCTAATTCATGAGTGAAAGTCTTCTCTAAGAAGAATGTTAGCTAATAAATATAGAGCAAATGATGTATAATTTTAAAAAACACACAATCATAAATAACATTATGTATTTAGATAGGTTTCATGTATTTATTTCTATGGAAACCTATTATTTTATATGCAAATTTCCTGTTGTAAAAAATACATTTTGCAGAGAAGCATTCATTCATTCACCAGGCACTTGAGGACCTAACGTGCCTCAATGTTTTACGTTTTTGTATCGTTTTCTCAAGCCATGTCATTTAAGTGAACAGTTATGAATGCCATTAAACTATACAATTTCAGAACTAGAAGGACCCAAAGAAGTTATTGGGCCACTTCCTGCTCCATGCCACTTCTCATTTCATAAACAAGACTCATGTTATCCACACTTACAACATGGATACTTTTGGGCCTATCAGTAAGTAACTGAGGAAAGAAAAAGAAATTTACAGCTAAGAAGCTAAAAAAACAAATCATTGCAGCAAATGAGGGTTCAGCTTATATTTTAACATGCTAAGCACTTCTTTCACTTACTTGTTTTTTTAACCTTCTGAAAATTAAGACACAGCGATGGCCAATCTGGGCCATTATGATTTCTTTATTTTTCTTTGACCGAACTGATATTTCCTCTAGGCTGATATCAGACTTGAGCTGTGTGGCTGAGGTAGTAGTTCAGAAACAAGTGCCCTCTCCACTCAATAACCAGCAAACTAATTTGATGTTCCTATTGACTCGAATCTGTCTGCTTTATATCTTGAACCTATGAGTGGGCGACCCCTTCTGCAGAGGTCTGCTGCTTCTGGGCATTTTGTAAAGTACTGAAATTGTCTGGAAAGCTCCTCTCTCTGTGCTTTGCAAAATAATGGAAAGAGAGAGTATTTCATATCTGCTTCCTGCAGCAATTTCCCAATAGTAAAATTGAAAATGTACTTTTAATTTTATTTCCATTTAGTTTTGAGAACCATCTTGAGATATTTAGGCTCCTAACTATTATTCCTTATCTGTCATCTTGTATGATTTATTGTTTCTTTCCGTTATAATTTCTTTTCGACTCTGCCTTATAAAAAACAGCTCCATATTTTCCCAAGTCATTCTGCTTTTTATTTACTTATTTTTGAAACAAAGTGGAAATACAAAAGGATAAAATTTGGCCCGAATCTCAATCTTGGCCATTTCTTAATGTGTTTAGCAACCAGGCAACTAAGAAACTGGTCTTGCCATCATGTCATAAAATCAGAGAGATTTTCCTCATGGTTAAAATGTATTTCTGCAAACAATTGAGAAGACATTTTGTAATTTATGCAGAAATGTTGTTTTCCCTAAGCTTTTGTGTATGTTAGTCATTTAAGAAAAAGAAAATTCATTTTCTCTTTTCTCCCCCCCCCCCCCCCCCACTTCTCTAATTGTTCTTTTGAATTCTTGCCGGGGCCAACAAGAGCTATTTTAGTGTTTAGGAAAATACACTTCTGTTTCATTTAAATAACAAACCATGCTTCTAAGATTATGGAGTAATCTACTAGTTTGTTCCCTGACTTTCCCATAAATACATTTATTTTCCCAGGTCCTGGGGTCTCTATAGGCAGCAAGCACTCTAAGATGGTTTAGCAAGGAAATAACTGTTGTCCTAGGATTTGCACTTATGTTGCTATCTGCTCCTCGCTAAGACTGTTTTTTTCTGATGCCTTGACTGAACTCTAAGACCTTGGGGCTTACCTATTTGGATCGACTTGCTCTTTCAGATGTCTCCTCAACCGAATTCCCTCCCCAGACCCCTTCTGCCACCCTGTCTTTGTGCATCCTATGAGTTTTTTTGCTAAGAGTGTGATGTTGTTGCAATCTGATGCTATTTCTTTTTCATGCTTGTATCCTCTAAAATAGAATCTTGCCAGAGTAAGGTCTCTATAAATGCTGGACGGTAGTGTTGATTGTAGCACACAGTGCGTTTGTTGGAGCTGAGCTGGAAATGCTTGTGTAAGGAATCCTTGTGTGAGAAAGCCAAGAAGGATGGCGTGGATACCTGGGTTATTTTCCTATACACTTCATCTCCTCTTTTTTTGTGTGTTTACTCCCATTGAGCTTAAGTGTTGGTCAGTGTAGGACTGGAAACAGACCATGCCTCTGAATCGTATTCTCATTGGTTACCCCACTTTTCCAGTTTCTGCCCTTCATTCCCCTTCCCAGAATGATAGGAGTCCCTCTACCAGAATAACAGTGGATTGGGTTATCACGACTCATTTTTAAAAGATATAGTGGAAGGTCTGCACGACCCTGGGATAGAGGGAGACATTTGCATCATGAGAAGTTCAGAGCTCAATGAAGCTGAATGAAACATTCAAACCTAAACTTTGAAGAGGCAAAGGCTTTAGGAGGGTCAGAGACAATAAGCATAAGTTGTGCCTTCAGTGAGCAGGAGTGCAGGGCCAGGAAAGCAAGGAGAGAAGGAAGAGAAAGGCACTGAGCATGGAGATGCCTCTACGCTGGGCTCCTGACTGCAGGCAGATGTTCAGCGGTGTGTCCACAGGAAAGCCTGGGGTGGGGTAGGGAGAAAGGGAGCCTTCTTTAAGACTTGAGTTACCGGTGGCCTTAGTAATGAGCTTCTGTGCCTGTCCTGTTATTGGCACAGGGCTCCCTAGAAAACCATGTATGACTACTCAGATGACAGACATCACTCTGTTCTTCTGTAACCATGCAGGATCCATTACTTCTGCAAGGCTCTGCCAGGAGCCAGGATATAGCTTTCTCTTTGTACTTCCAACTGAAATGCATTGTGTAGGTTCGTGTGGCTGCCTTAAGATAGGGACTACTTTTACTCATTTATTTATTCTTACATTTCTTTCCTGCACCTTACCTTGCGCTAGTCTGACACTGGGAAAATGAAAACCCCGAGGGCACTTGGGAGCTTCTGTGACCCAGACAGACAGCCGGGCCCGGAGAGCTCTCTCCTCTCGGTGTTTTTATGTGCTTTTGAAATGTCAGTTAGCACCTTTAAAATAAAGTCTGCCATCAAAGACACATTCTTCTCCTCCCTGTCTGGTGTGCCAAAGATAGACAATACTCTGTCTGCTTCAGTTCTCCGCTTCCTGTCATGTTTGGCAAAAATTCAATTACCTCTCCTTTCAGAACAACTTTTATTTGTCTTCCTAGCTTCAACATCTCCTCTAAAGGAGAATGTTTCAGGCAGGGTGATGCAGGCAGCTTTTGTTTCTGCCTCTTCATGATTGGCTTCCCAATGTCTTTTAATGAAATTTTATGCCCAGAAAGGATGCCACAGGCAGGAATCAGGCAATGTTGGCTTATTCACGGGTGGCAGTTCACCCAGGCAGCCAAGTTTACTCAGGTTGAACTCCAGGCTGTGTTTCTTCGCAGGCGGTAGCATTTCTTACTGCCTTCTATCTAGTGCACTTAGACACTGCACGTTGGATTCTTCTCTTTAGAGGCTCCTTGCCCTCCATCTGGGTGGTTTTTCACCAATTCTTCAAAATGTCACATAGACTGAATACTGCTTTCTTCTCGGTTGCCATAGCACCGTTCTCACATGTTGATGACATGCGATTGCACACACTGCATGGTAGAATACCTAAATGTCCTTGTACCTAACAGTTTAGCACTCTCACTCCTCCTACCTAAGGTTGTGAGTGTATAAGATTAAGGGATGTGTTTCTCACCTTATTTACTCTCAAACCCCCAATACCTAGCCCAAGGTCTGATATAGAGTAGTCACTAAAAGATATTTATTAAATGAGTGAATAAATGTGAATGTTACTCTTGTACATTTAATGACCTCACAGTTAATACTGTCCTCAAGTATTGTTGCAGACAGGAGCATGAACTTAAAGAGAGCTGATTATGCAAATATTTACAGGAGACCAAAGGATAAGAAGAAAAGTGTTGAGAATGAGTAAAGGGTGGTGACTAACCCCCTACTTTGGAGTTTTGTGAAAGAAGAGAGAATCTCTTGAGATTCACAAATAAAGGGAGTGATAAGACTTTACAACCCAGGAAATGAGAGAGAATGCATTCAGAAGGGTAATCTGATATACCAATGTGAACAAGAAGACATTCTGAGAGGGTATGGAGGGTTCAGGCCTTCCTGGTGAAGGGTTTTGAAGCAGAGATGAGGACATTGCCCCTGGTCTTTAATGGAAAGGCAGAATGGCTCTGCGTGGAGAGGATCATTTTGGGGAAAAATCCCCGGAGAGGCTGTAACTAGAACTGGGGACTCTGATGTCTCAGAGAGAAACTGTGTTGGAAATCCGGTTGAAGGATGAACCATGTTAACACTCTCCCAGACAAGTCAACAAGAAGAGCTTCTCCACCTTCGCAGCACTTTTGTGTCTCGTTCATCATTGCCAATGAGGCAGTGTGCAGTGGCAGAAGCTCTTCATGGGAAGGCAGGCAGGTGAGCTGTGATTGCTTTCCTCTCACGTATTAGCTGTGTGACCTGGGGGAAGTCACTACTCTCCTGGGTCTCAGTTGATTTATTTGTAATATGGTAATAATGGCATTTTATCTGCCTGAAGGGAAAGGATTGTGCTAAATGATTTATTGAGCTCCTCAGCTACTATGAAATATATTATATCTCCCTGGAAATTCTACATTTTGTCAATTAACGTGGGTTTTCTTAAGACTTTATTTAAATTATCTCATTATGGAGGTTCTTGATAGATGACACATATCGCAAACAAGTCACGTGACCCTGAGCATGACTGCTTTAGAAAGGACTTTGTTGTTTGTAGTATTGAAAGCCTATATTTAAGCCAGATGAGCTTTATATTTTAGTAGGAGGATGTTAAAAGTTGATATTTCCTCAAGATCTGAAATGTATAGGCCTGAAATGCTATTTGAATATTAAATAGTGGTAGAACTCTCAGATAAATATAATTTTCTTTTAACCTGAAAAGATCTTGACATTTTTGAGCTCATCAAAGATATGTCTGGCTTTCTGAAGAATTAGAGGTTCTAGAAGGTTAATAAGCTGATTTCTTAAAATCACTTTTGATTTTTAACCGAAGAAATTCCTTTTAATCAGATGAATAATCTCTTTTCATTTCTACCCCTTTCAAGTACTGTATAAACACAACCACATTGCTTAAAAATATTTCTAATGGCAAGATGATGTACATATTTATTCTAAGAAAAATAAAAATGAAGAAAAGCCTAAAGAAGAAAATTAAATTTATTCCCTAGAAATAACTATAGTGAACATTTATGGAGAGTAGCTACAGAGTTTGGATAGGTTCAAGCCTCGGACTAATGAGAAGGCATGGTCCTCTCATGGCAAAGCCATGTGCAGGTCCCAGCTTGGAGGGAAAAGCCCTCCCAGCACAATTATAGCCAAAGGCTATAGTTGTAAGCTTGACCTATGGTCTGAACCTGTGGTCCCAGGTGGCTAAGTGATGTAGGCTGCAGGAGGTGCAGCAAGTGCTGCCAAAACAAAGCTTGATAGAGTTCTCAGGTGCATGTAATTAAGTAGATTCCAAACTCAGGAGAACATTGTAAACATTTTGACCACACCCTTGCTTTGCCTTGTGGGATCTGACTATAAAATAAAGACTCGGCTTGTAGGCTGTGGCACTCTCTCTCCATCCAAGAACAGTGTCCCACCTGGCCTCAACTGTATTCACTCGTCTGTTTTCTTTAATCCTTCACCACCCCTCCTCAGGTTCACCACTGGCTGTGCTGAGCACAGTTCAAACATTAACATCTCTATCCTATATAATAAAAGTCTAATATGCAAATCGACCAAACAGCGGAATGACTGGTGGAATGACTGGTCGCTATGACACACACTGTCTATCAGGGGGCAGACACTCAATGCAGGAGTTTCCCCCAGACCGCAGGCCCCAGGCCAGCCAAGGTGGGTGCCAGTGGGGGCCTCTGATTACCCCACCAGTCACCCCGCAGAGGGAGGCAACCATTGGTGACAGGTGGCGGTGCCGGCCAGCGAGTGGGCCTGCGCTGGCCCCTGATCACCCCGCCAGTCACCCCACAGATCGGCCCTGATCACCAGCCAGGCCTAGGGACCCTACCCATGCACGAATTTTGTGCATTGGGCCTCTAGTTTTAATATATTTATACAGAATGGGGCAAAAGTAGGTTTACTATTGTGAGTACATGTATCACAGAGTTTATTCTTGTATTATTATTGATTAATTAATTGTATTATTTTTTCATACAAACAATTGTAGATCTACTTTTGCCCTCTGTATATCTATATCTATCTTCTCTCTGTCTTCCATGAATATGTGTGTGTGTATGAATCACACACATATACAGTATATCCATATACATATACACATACCTAAGTATGACTACCATTTTATAACTTGCTATATCACTTATTAATTTATATTTTTAGAGTCATTAAAATTATTTTGATTCTTAAGAAAAAATTTGAAATGATAAAGAAAATAGTCAAAGTATATAAAATTAAAAACTTCCTTTACCCTCCATTTCTCTCTACCTTCCATAGGCAACTGTTTTCAACTATTTAAGTTTTAGGTTTTTTAATTAATATACTTGAATATCTGTTTTTTAATTTTACTCCAATATCTTATGCCATGTTATACAGAAGATGAGAAATCTGTACTAAATTCCCATTTTTCTTTTTTTTCTATTTTCTTATTTTGAAAGTTACATTATTACTATCTTTTGTCTTTTCGTGGGTTCACTTACAACTGTAATTCATATACTGAATTACAACATGTTGTAATAAATAAACTTTGGGAAATATATAATAGTTCTAGGTCAGATGAGGAAAAAGCATATCTTATTTTCCTTTAATCATCTCCCCCCTTTCATTATTTTACATCATCAAGGTGTATAACGTTGATCTTATGACCTGTAACCATAACTATGTTTCTTGTTCTTGGTTTTTAAGTTGGCTAAAACAATTAAAAAATCAATGAAATAATGTATTTGGTAAAAGCACCTGGAACTATACCACCTTGCTTCAAAGTCCAGTTCTGCCACTTCCTGTCTTGGTTTTTGTCATTTTGGATCAGCTACTTAACTCCCCTGTGCCATATTTGCTCATATGTAAAATGGCCATAAAATAGTATCTACCTGATAGTGTTGTTGAGCATTAAATGAGCACTTGTAAAGTCCCTAGACCAGTGCACGGCACACAGTAAGTGCTCAGTAACATCATTTCTTGGAGAGCCTCGTAGTGAACCTGTATCACTAAATCTATGCTGCCCAAGGGAGAATGTTCTAACAGTCAGAGTCAAATGGTTTTTCTTTTCTTCTGTACATCCCATCAATTATTCAAATTCATGCAACATATTAGTTTACTTCACATTTGGACTATGACTTCCTTGTGCAACTCTTATTTTGTCTGGAATTTCTAATTGTTCTTCATCTTGTCTATTAAGGGAAGACAGACATGCCTTCATCAGATTATTAGTTTCTTCCAGGAACTTATTTATTAAATTGGTTTAAATAGAGATTGAAAATATAGCAGCAATTTAGAGAGGCTTTCTTCTGTAGATTATTGAATTTTATTTGCTGTCGATCTTGAGGACTTTTAAGAACGAGATTTGATTTTTGGCTGGCCTCAAAGACCAGCTCCACATGGCAACCACCGGTAGAAGTGGTTGACTTTTTTTCTATGGCACGTTTTCCATCTCATTATTCTGGTTTAATGTATCAGATTGGCTAGCTGTGACCCTGAGTTCTCAAGAGTTTTCTTCCTCAAGAAAAACTTTTCAGAGATATAAAGTGGGTGGCATTTTGCATGTTCACTTGGTGCTTTAGCTTCTATTCTTTATGCATTACCTCTCTTGTACTATATTCAAGGTCAAGACTCCTAGACTGAATTTTGAGAAATGTTCAAATAGCCTTAGTGACCTGCTTCCCTGAAAAGAGCTGTGCAGGAAAGCCTTGTTCAGAGGCATTCATTTTTAGGATAATTACTTATGTTTGGAGGACAGTAATCAGTTCGGCATATCTGCAGTTAAGGGACTGTCTGGATGAGTAATGGAAGATTAGGCTGGATAGGTAGATTGTGAAGGGTCATGAAGAATGCAGAACAATTTGCCAAGAAGTTTGAAATTCATTCTGTGCTATAGAAAATAATGGAAGAATTTTGGCAGAGGAATGCCATGATCAGATTTGTGTTTCAGAGACAAAATCTTCAGTGGAAGGTTTGAAGATGATTACAACAAGGAGAAGCTAGAGAGAGGGGGGGGAGGGGGGAGAGAAAAACTGATTGGAGGCTATTGCATTTACATTTTTGGCAGTGGAAGCTTAACATCGATGTAATTATAAATAGAATTATTGGGATGTGCTATTTAGTTATATATAACACATGTAAAAAAGAAGGAGTTGTAGACAAAGCTATGATGTGAACATAAGAGCAAGGTTTGGGGAAGAAGAGCAAGTCTCTGGTTTTGGATATTGGTATTTGTAAGCCTGTGGCATATGCAGCTAGAGATGCTTAGTAGGTACTTGGAAACCAAGAACTAGAGATCAACAGGGAGGAGACCTGGATACACATATACCTGAGAATTATCCAGTAGAGGCCAGTGAGCTCATAAGCTCCTTTTAGAGAGAGACTGTTGGATAAGAAGAGGTCTAAGGAGGAAAATCCTATGGGCCACACATATTTAAGAGATGATTGGAGGAAGAGAAATTTGTGGTTGGGAAGGCATATTGTTCATCTTTGTCTTCAGTGTCTTAACAGTCTCTTACACAAATGCTTATTTCTGGATTCCACGAGACCAAGAGAAGAATAGTGAAGTCAGTATTTGTGTCTGGAAACCAAAAGCAGAGAAAAAGACAAGCAAGAAGGATGCATTAAATAAGATAAGAAGGTCCATTGGATTTGACAATGAGGAGGTCATTTTCCACTTTACCAAGAGTTTGTGTTTTGGTGGGATAGGAGAGCCAGAGCCATATTGCATGAATTGAGGGCTTCATGCTAGACAAGGGGGAGACAGAAGCTGTATTAGTCTGCAGAAATTGGACTATGAAAGGAAGGTGATATTTATGAGGGAAAAGATAAAAATTGTCTCTACTAAGAAGTACTCATATTTGATGATTTTGTGGGAGACTGAAGGGGCCTGAGAAAGCAAAGACTGTAAAATGCAAGGTGGAGGGAAGGAAAAGCAACAGTGCCCTCTCACTTGGTACTGAACATTCATTACCTCATGATTGTTACGTGTGTGTGTGTGTGCGCGTGCGAGCGAGTGAGTGAGAGAGAGAGAGAGAGAGAGAGAGAGAGAGAGAGAGAGAGAATGTATGTCATTGGCCCCAATGAGACCATCCGTTGTTATGATGCGGAGATCTTATGCTATACTGCTATTCTTCCTCAGCCTGTTTATTACATGGCATGTAGTTGGTTATTATTGCTTGAGCACAGCCTGTTAATATCACCATGTGAGGAAATGCTTGGAGGACTTCTCTGGATAATCCCTTCAGTCTTTGTTTTTAAAGAAGATGTAATGTTGAAACAGTGCCACAGATCTCTCAGCAGTCAGCTTCAGGCCTCTTGCTCTGTAGGCTGACATGTAGTCTCACACTTGAATTGGCCCACTGAGTTCTGGTGAATTTGAACATTGTTACCTCTCTCTAAATAAAATTAGCTTGTTTTTTGTAAGATTAGGGAGTCAGTAACTCTACACTTTGATTGGGATTACATGTTCTTTCCTCAAAAGGAAAAAAAAAAGTGTGACATTATCCTTGTTTCTCTTCATTTCATCAGTTCTGAAACCTTTTCTCTTCTAGGGGGCCAGGATTTCCTGAAGCTCTGGGCTCACACACGCTCCTTGTATGATTGATTCTTTTTTCAGTCACTTGCATATCTTTGAACAACCCTTTCTCTGCTTATATTTAGGAAAAGGGCTGCTATGTTTTACTGTTATGCCTTGAACTTGATGATACCAGTAGATGTCACTCTGGACAGCAGGATAGAGGATCTCTATTCTTAGCTGTGGTTCAGAATGGGCTGTGGTATTCCTGCTCCCAACCGCTTTCAAACATCTCAGGACTGACACATCTGAATTATGACATTCTCTGCATTGCCAGTTTTACTTCTGTGTTGTGAAATAAGAGGGTTGGGAGAGCTGCCATTTCATCTCGTTCTCATTCAGCTAGAATGCCCAGTGCTTACACAGTTATACCAATCAACTAAGCAAGAAGGAAATGGTTCAGGGAAAAATGGAGGAAATACATGTTTTAAAGCAGCATATCAGAATCCAGTGTTGAGGTGCATTAAATTCTGCTGAGACCTAAGGCAGAGAAGCAGTACATGCTTTCCTGAGAATATGTATGTGTCTGGACTCAGACCAGTATAAGCTGACCTCTCCATATATAAATTTCTCTTTTCCCCCATTTCAAGATCTTGGTTGAGCATCTCTGATTTAGGGCAATATTATATATAATATATAATATTTTTATATGTATAAAGTTTACTTACTAGCTTTATTGTTTTCTAAGATTAGGGGCTAGGGTTAAGGGTTCTGGGGAGCTCATGAAAGGAACGATCATTTATAGCAGATGTGATGGAGCATATTTTGTTGAGGAGTTAGAATTGACACTCAGTTATTTGAAGGGTGAGAAGTCTGTGTTTTCCCAAAGAAGAATGGGGAGGGAAGTCCTCTAGGAAGAGAAGACATAAGGAAAAACACAGTGATGGGCAAGGTTCAAGAAGGGTCAGTGAGGTCAATTTGTCTAGAATACAGGACTTATGACTGAGATAAGGCTAATAGGACTTTCTACCCTCATTCTTCCTCCCTGCTGAATCTGAAGACCAAAGGAATCATCATAAATATTTCTCGGAATGCATGTGGCTCTCCTCCTCTATGTCAGCTGCAATCCCCCCATCTATCCCATCTTCCATATCCTCTTTGTATTAACACCTTGAATATGAAATAATATGAAGATACGTGTTTAATAATAACAACAAAAAATACAAAAATACTTGTCTTTTCTGTGTACCTTGTCACAGTTTTAGAGACTAAGACTGCTACTGATCTTACTGGTGGGTGTTAGCTCAAAATATGTTATGAAAAATAGGAATATAGATAACTCAAAAAAGAAAAGGCTCTTAGATAAAGATGTAATCCTCTTATGTAAAGGAGGAGAAAGGGACACTGATAATGCCACTTTAATTAAAGTTTTCTTGGTATCTTCATTGTAATTTCTTTCTTGAAGGGTTACATAGGTATTAAGTCTATGACATTGCATACCTTTTAATGCCAAGAATAATTTTCTCCCTAATAAGTATATTTTCAAAATGTTAATTTAATATCATTTTCTAGTGGTTAAGGACATGTTTCTGTTTTTCTCATGTTAGATGACCTTGTTAGCATTTTCCAAGATGAGAACAGATGTGCTTCCAGGCACTTTCTTTTTAAAGTCATATTATTTTATTCTCAGAAATTAATATATTTGCATACGTGGGAACTATCATACAGAATAATCTACAATTTAGATCTTCAAGGAAAGAAAAGGATAGCTTTCTAATATGTGGAAAGTTACAAACTAAGTATTCTATAACCCTCTCTGTTGACTATCCAGCTATATATAACAATGAGATATTGGATTTTGTTATAAGTTATAAAATCTTATTAATCAAAACATGTTGGGGCAAAGCAGAAGATTAATTATTTGCTTTGAAAATTAAGGAAAGGGTATAGAGAAGAGAAAAAGATATTAAATTGCATGATCTTTTATTCTGTTTGTAATTAATGAGCATCGTGATCACCTTATTTGAATTCCTGACCTTTACCATATGATCGCAGTTTATTTTGTGCAGAAAAATTTATGGAGATTTCAGATCCATTTGTTATAGCCATTGATGACTTGAGAAAATTATTGTGAACCTTCAGAAACTTTGTTATAAGGATTCTATGTCATTTAAGTTTTGGCACATGGGCGGTATCTTTTAGTACTGACTTGTACAGTATTTACTTGGTCATAACATGAAGTTGCTGAATAATTTAACTTCCAATTACAGAATATATGGTCACCCTTTGTACAGAGCTTGCCATTTGATAGAAATGGTCTCTTAAGACTCATAGCACTTTGCATTTTAAAAATATTTTTATTGATTTCAGAGAGGGAGGGAGAGGGAAAGAGAGATAGAAACATCAATGATGAGAATCATTGATTGGCTGTCTCCTGCATGCCCCCAACTGGGGATCTAGCCCGTAACCTGGGCATGTGCCCTTGACCTTTACTGGAATAAAACCTGGGACCCTTCAGTCTGCTTTCCAATGCTCTAGCCACTGAGCCGAACCAGGTAGGGCGCACTTGGCAGTTTTTATAGTCAGTGACATCTGCCACCTAATATGTGAGAAAAAAGACTATGATTTTTCCACTTTCCTATCATTGACAGAGTCAAAGTAAATTGAACTCAGGAATTGGTAAATAAATATTTATAAGATAAATGTCATGGTCCAGTCTACTGTCAAGTATTTAAAACCAGAAAGGCAAAGCATAAAATTACAATTTGTTTGAAAGAAACCAGAATCATGTTGCTATGGCATCCTTTGTAACTTAATCTTTTTGGCTCAAACTTTTATTATTAAAAATTGAGACTAGCTCGCGTAAGGATGTAGACAACTTTCATTTCCAATCCTTTACATGTCAGTACACCCCTTTCCTCCCCCTCCCTACCTCTCCTAGAAAAGTCGCACATGAATACAAACCTTACTACTATGCTTCTGATTCAAATCTGAAATAGTTTTTTAAGATCCCATAAATGCATATGGGAATTCCAATTTTATATTGTAGATGTAGAAGGAAAAAAATTACCTTAAATTATCTCAACTAGATCTAAATTAGATTCAATATTGTCAGTGATTTTCTTCCTACAAGTTTTAGATTGGGAAATTCATGTATGACTATCCCAGAGCAAAAATTCAGTCTTTCCAGACAAAGATCAACTTCTTAGGTAACTTTCTGTACAGGACTCAATAAGATAAGCTAGAGAGGCCTTGGCAGTTTCAATGTGTACCCTAATAATGCTGTTCAATGGAGGCCACATCTATGAAGGATTTAATATTTTCTCTGCTATTTTAGATGTACTTCTGATATCCTCCCAAGACAATAACACTATATTCATTAATATTTGAGTGCTACCTATGTGCAAGGCACTGTTCTAATCTGTTAAAAGGTTGTACATCATTTTAGCAAACCAATGAGTTAAGGAATTGTATTATCTCATTCTCTGGATGAGAAAACCAGGGCATACATCATCCAGTCTTAGTGCTTCATGTCCTCTTTGAAAAGCATGTGCAGCAACATATTATTCTGGCTAAGGCTAACCCAGGGCTCATGAATCAGGGTCTAACCTCATATCTCAATAGGATAGACATACTTCAGCATGAGAAAAAATAGGGACATTTTAGGAATTTTCCTGAGGATGCCAATCTAATGGTTTGGATTCTTAATACTATAAAATTAATTTTGCTCTGTAAAAAAAGTTTAGTGTTATTAAATACTCCAATCATTTAGTAATCTTTAACTGCATGTTATAAGCCAAAATGTTCTGTTCAGTACTTCAGTCTGATCTTTTATATTGCTTAATTTTTTAAAGAATTTGTAGTGCATGTATGTGCTTATTAAGCATAATTTTAAAAAATAATGCCAAATCTATCTGAAAAATGTAAACTTTGATTTTTTGAAAAAATTATCTTAGTTTGAGCTTTTCATGAATGTAAAGTAAATGCCAACCTACTTGAGAGAGATAATGTTGTAAGTTAATTTTATAAGACTTTTCACATTTCAAATGATGCTTCAGTTTTGCCTAACTGTTTGGCTGCTGGAATTAGTATAGAAACTTGAAGCTATTTGGTCTGTACAAATGAGATATTTCTCATTAAGAAAAATTAAAAAAAATTAGGATCCATCTGAATAAAAGGGAAACTGAAATAGGGGACAAATTTGAACTTAACATGGAGGAAATGACTAATTTCTGAATAGACAATCGAATGAAACCTCTTGATAATTCTTTGTGAAAAGTCATTCTACTATTAAAATTTCGGGAGTCCAGAGTCCTGAGAGTTCTATCTTTGTCCTTGCCAGGACTTTGGGCAAAATACACTTTCTGTGTTTCAGTTTCTTCAATCACAAAATGGAAGGAAAGAAGTATTGGATTATAGCATATTCAAGGCCCTTTTCAACAATAAGTGGTTGATTTCATTCTATTGTAAGCAGAAAAAGGCCCAGATAAGCTTAACCCTAGTCTGAAAGGGAAGTAAACAGTAATCTAAAGCAACAGTAATAAAAGAAGTAGCTAACAATCATTGAGCTTTCACCATGAGCCATGTACTTACTATTCTAAGGGCTTAGCATATATTCACTGATACATTCTTCATACAACACTGACTTATTGAAATCATCCCCATTTAAAAATGAGGAAGTTGAGGTACAGAGACATAGGGTCACTTGCTGAAGGTTTTACAGCTAGTAAGGTATGGAGCAGAGATCCTAATCTAGTGGGCAGGGCTCAAGGGCCCAGAGCCCAAGCCACAATGCTCATCTTCCTAGAGAAATCTGAGTACTTCCGCATAGAAGGTCCCTTCCCTGGTTTCTCATCTTCAGCAGGAATAATGGAAAAAATGGAGAAATACTTAATGGCTGGAAAATCAACTCTAAATCACTTTAGGGACTACTTTATCACCTCAAATGATTTTTGGAACATTCTCTTTTTCATGCTTAAGCAAGATTCTGATATAGTGTTCTGTTGGCAAAGGTTGTGAAGTGTCTGTCATGTTGGCATTACACAGTCCAGCTCAAAGCAATCATTATATAAAAGATCACAGAGGCTGGCTAGCAAAGTCTTTCTCATTCATGCCTTGCCAGGGGCACTTGAATATGCCATTTTTGAGTAACCAGGGGCCATGGAGACTATCTGGGGAAACAGGAGAAATTCTGTACAGATGTGCTCCTTTCTGAGGGAATTATAAGTACAAAAACACTATTCTTCAAAACATTTTGTAGGAGGCATGCCCATGCATTGTAAATGATATTTTAGTTTTAAATTATTTGCTACATAGTTTTCTTTACTATAGAGATGTCCTGGTATCTTTCCATCCTTGTTTATAGATTGTGAGCTATTTTTAGAGTCACATGGATTAAAAATTGAAAGAAATATATGGCCAGTGGGTTTGTCAAAATCACTCAAGTGAAAGTAAAGTACAGCCCCACCCAAATTTCATGTGATTTATCATTTCATTTGGAGAACCTCCTTTAATGTGTGAAGGGAGGTCTACCTCCATTGGTTCATGCCACCTGCCCTAACAGGCTGAAAATCTGATTATTTTCTGTTACACTTTCAAAATAATACTCTAACTAAGCCAGTGGTAAAAGTTTGTTTTATTAAATTGGACCATTTGAATGTCTGTGGTGAGCAGAACCAGCATTTATCACTCTTTTTAAATCTCTTCTTCACTCCATTAGTGAAAGAGGGATTCCCACCCTGTGGTTATGGTGATGGTTGAACACATGACACCTGGCACTGGACGGATGAGCTCGATAACAGTGTATTTATCCAGTGCACTCACCACCCAGGGAGAGAGGACACCCCATGGAGGTTGCACTAGGAAACCGAGGAACAACCAGGGGATTTTGGAAACAGGTTTTCTAGTATCAAGAGGAGGGAATGACCTCCTGGTTTCCAAGAGAAGATGTGATGGCTTGCTGAATAATTTCATGAGCTAGAAGGGATAGGTGGGAACTGTACCTGATCCCTTTGATAAGGAGGGTTGTATGAGCAGGAGACCTTATCTGTGGGAGTAGAGTGGGGGAGAACTTAGACTTAGGTCATTCAAGTCCTTTCTAGTTTCATCAGATGTCAAGACCCATAATATTGGCTCTGAATTTTAGACCTTACACCACACAGTGCTAAAGTTAACCACTGTGCTTAGTGGCTAGGCCTGCTTGGACAGCTATAACAAAATGCAACATACATACTGGGTGCTTTAGAAAACAGAAATTGATGTTTTAGTTCTGGAAGCTAGCTATCTGTGAAATAAGATGGCAGCAATTTCAATTTCTAGTGAGGGCTCTCTTCCTATCTTGTAGATAGCTGCCTTTCTTACTGTTTCTTTACATGAAATGTCCTCAGTGTGGAAGGAGATAGAAGAGAGAGGTGAGAGGAGAGGGAGAGCATGCCTTTCTGGTGTTTCTTCTTCTAAGGGCAGTAATCCTATTGGATCAGGGCCTAACTCTTATGAACTCATTTAACCTTAATTATTCCTTAGAGACCCCAAATACAGCTACATTGGGTTTAGGGCTGCAGTGTATGAATTTTGGGGAACATAAACATTCAACCCAAAATACCTCTTTCCATATTTTTAATACTCCTCACACTTTTAATAACTAATTAATATATGTCTTTTTCTAATAGATTAAATCTTGGAGTATTACTAGTACCTACCATGATGTTTTTAGCACAAAATAGATTCTCTAAAATGTGTTGAGTTGAATTGAGAGAGAGGAGTTTGGATTTGGGTTTTGTTTAAGATAACTTTCTTCGAGGATTTCAGATTGATTTGACCAGCTCATCATATTTTTCCTTTTCTTTTCTTGGTCTTTTAGAAGGAGTATGGAACATGGTGTTAGCTTTGATTCCTGGATCTTTAATGTGGAAGTACTGATATCTATCCCATCTCTCAGCCTGTACAGATAAAATCAGAACATGAATATGAAATTCTTTGTAAGTTACAAATCTCATAAATGCAAGGCAGAATCTTTGAACACACTTTATATACTATGGTAGCATTACTTCAACTGGATTTTTCAAAGCACCTAGGGTGCTGTTAAAATGTTACTTCAATGTCCTACATTAGACTTATTGAGTTACTAGAGGCCCAGTGCATGAATTCGTGCACCAATGGAGTCCCTCGGCCTGGCCTGCAGGATTGGGCCTAAACCGGCTCTCCAACAACCCCTGAGGGGTCTTGGATTGTGAACGGGCGCAGGCCAGGTTGAGGGACCCCACTGGTGCACGACTGGGGCTGGGGAGGGATGCAGGAGGTTGGCCAGCCAGCGAGGGACCGCAGAAGGGCTCCAGGGCATGTCTGGCCCATCTCTCTCAGTCCCGATATGCTGGACCCCAGCAGCAAGCTAACCTACTGGTCAGAGCATCTACTCCCTGGTAGTCAATGAATGTCATAGAGAGAGGTTGAGCAGCCTTAACATATCATTAGCATATTATGTTTTAACTAGAGGCCTGGTGCATGAAAATTCATGCACTGGGCGGGGAGGTCCCTCAGCCTGGCCTGCCCCCTCTCACAGTCTGGAAGTTCTCAGGGACGGGAGGCGATCTGGCAATCAGGGGAAGGCAACACCCCAACACACCTCTGCTGCTGCCACTGCTGGCTGCTGCCATCCGAGGCTTGCCTTCACCTTGGGCCGGCCCTGGGAGGCTGGGCAGCCACCATCCAAGGCTTGCCTGCACCTCAGGCTGGCCCTAGGTGGCTGGGGTCTGAGGGGACTAGGGGACTCCGGAGGCAGGTGCGCAGGGCGGGCCCAGCCTTGCCGCACGTCTGCCACCCCAGTGGGGCTGAGGGGACTGGGCGCTGCCATCTTGTGGCTGTGTGGGCGCTGCCATCTTTGAGGGCGGGGCAGAAATTAGCATATTCCCTCCTTATTGGCTGTGGGCGCCACCATCTTTGAGGGTGGGGCAGTCAATTAGCATATTCCCTCCTTATTGGCTGTGGGTGCCGCCATCTTTGCGATGGTATGAGGATCAATTAGCATATTCCCTCTTTATTAGATAGGATTGGTTGAACGGCCGACTGGTCGACTGGGCACTTGGCATATTAGGCTTTTATTATATAGGACAGTATCTGCTGCGGCCCAGGTTTCTGCATTTTAACAAAACCCCACGTGATTCTAATGCACATTAAACTCTGAAGCTAGTATACTCTGTTCAATTGAAATAAATTAAGTGAAAACATTTACCCGTGACTCTTAATCCTCAAGTTCACAAGGAGATACTAGTTTTTAATTTAAAACAAGCAAACAATGAAATGGAGCAACTTCCTACAAACAGCCAGAAGGTCATGGGGTGTACTTGGTTTATACTGTGTATACGCTTCCCATTCAGAACTATGAATTTAGTGGTTGGCAAACCTGAATGCTTTCAGAGTCACATGGAAACTTTAAATATATAGATTCCTAGGCTCCTCTTCTAAAGAATTTGATTGAGTGTGTCTATGGCAGGATCAGGAAATCTGTTTCTCAAATGCTCAAGTGATGGTTATAGAGATCAGGGGACAACCCATTAAATTACAGTGAAACTTAGTGGTTGTAAAGTCAACCAAATTTACAATATCTTTATATAAATTTCTGATGTATCAGCCTCAGTGTTGAATTATGTAATATGACATTCATTAGTCTTGATATACAAAATATAGGTGTGAAAAGTGACAAAACTGACTGCGGCCCTTGCATCTTTTTGTTCAACTTTGGATTGTGTATATATACTTGGAATGAAGCCACTTTTTGTTTTGATTTAGGTTGTGCAAATAAAACAGGAGACTGACGGAGCCTAGCAGTTCTGACTGAATGAGTTTTGGCTTTCAAAGTCTTATTGTTTTTTATTTACTGTCCTCTCTTTGATCCTAAGGCTTGAGAGGGAATCTGAACACAAAACCTATCACAAACCTATATGAATACAAAACCTAACAGTCTTTATTCAATTCCAGAGAAGTGAATTTTAAACACCTCTTTAAACTTTTACCTACCCAAGACATGACAGCAAGTTTATGCTCAATAAAAAATATTAAAAATATTAAATTATTTGTCAACACTGAATCCAAGGCATACACAAATCAACTTTATGTATTAGTGATATCACTGCTCAGTTCAACACTGAAACATGTGCATGGGGGGACATTTTGAAGTTGATTGAAACAACCCAAATATTAGCTGAAAAATCAAGAGTGTGATGAAATATTTTAAAGAGCAGTTACAAATTGTTGTATAACTTGGGAGTGCATCTTCAGAGGTCTTCAAACATTCTCTCTTTTTAAAAAAAAATATATTTTATTGATTTTTTACAGAGAGGAAGAGAGAGGGATAGAGAGTTAGAAACATCGATGAGAAAGACACATCGATCAGCTGCCTCTTGCACACCCCCCACTGGGGATGTGCCCGCAACCAAGGTACATGCCCCTGACCGGAATCGAACCTGGGACCTTTCAGTCCGCAGGCTGACGCTCTATCCACAGAGCCAAACCGGTTTCGGCCAAACATTCTCTTGATTTTTAGAATCAACCTAAATGCTGGGTAGGATTAGGTCACTCCCCTCTCTTGAGAGAGGAAGAAATGGAGACGGGGTGGCTACCCTAAAATGTGCCATGGACTTAATTAGTATTGTAAATTGTACTAATGCTCAAGTCTTCTGATCTTAGTTCACTGCTCACCGAATCAGGTGGGCTGAGCTATAAAATATATACCATCCATATATGAAAAGGATGCTGCTGTTACATGGCATAAAATGAATTTAAATGTGTTGGATCTTATGGGCATCAAGAGCCAAAATTTTCCATCTTCCCTAGTTGTACTTCTTGTATTCAGAAATTAATGGGAGCAAGAAAAGATTGTGTAGTGTGTGTGCTTTTCAAAATTGTAGTCCATATTTCTACCTCTTTGATTAATTTCTGGAAACATGATTGATAACTGTACAGGTTTCTGAGAATAGAAATAATTTAAAGGTTCTAAATTATGTTAGAGATTAATTTTAGATAGGGCCAGAAGTATTTAGACACATTAATGAAATTTACTTTATGGAATTAACTAGATACATATAATGTTTTCTTGATGTGTGTTCATTAAAAAACAATGTAGAACACTGAAGCATAGACAATTATTGTTTTGAGAGCTCTGGATAATTAAAGAGCAATCTCAGTTTATTTTCATACAAGTCTTTAAATTTATTTTGTCTTGGTTACTGATTATGCTATATTATAAAACTCTTCTTTCAAAAAAAGAGTATGGGCTCCTTAAGTCACAGGATACTTCAGGAGGCCTTTCAGGTGCAGAGGTAGTGAGAGAATAAGAGAAAGAAGCTAATTCAGTAACAAAATGTTTGTATTTTGACATTAATAATCACTCTCTGTCTAGGTATTCCCCAGCCTATAGTATTTGTTACAGCAGCTCAAGCAAACTAATGCAATGGCACATATATGGATATATCCTCTTAACTTCTTTTCACCTTGTCAGGATCTGGAGATCTCTTTAAACTGTATGAAAAATATTTGTTAAGAGAACTGCTGGCTACATAATTTCTGGCAACACTCACTGCCTATAACGTTGTGATGTGTAAGGAATTACTTAAAGGAAAGGAACTGTAGGTTATCCTGTCTTTTCTTCTGTGTCATCACCTTCAGTGTAAGTGATGGGCTACCCTAAAAATGTAACAGAAACGAGAAAGAATTCAATAGGCTTGCCCTGACTCGTGGTGATTCAGTTGGTTGGCATCGTCCCATGCATCAGGAGGTTGCAGATTAAATTTCCAGTCTAGGACATATGACCGGGTTGTGGGCTGGATCCCTGGTAGGGGAAATGCAGGAAGCATCCAATCATTGTTGCTCTCTCACATCCATGTTTCTCTGCCCCCCTTTCCCTTTCTCTCTCTTTAAAAATCAATAAACGATTCTTAAAAAAAAAAGAATTCAGTAGACTTCCTTAGTCATTTGTGTATCTTAGAACACCATTGTCTTCTTTCTGAATTTGATACAAGTTCTGGTTTGAAAGTGTGCCCTTTTGGGGATGTTGACGCCCTGAGTACTCAGTCCTAGATGTGCAGGTTTACCTTGCCTTTGCGGTGAGTCTTGCTGAACTCCCACATGTCTTGGTTCCCCTGGAATTCTGTGCTCATGAGGCATTGCGACTTCTGTATGCAGATGGAGTGGTGAGAACAGGAAACATGCATATTTCCCATTCTTTTCTCAAGTTCCATTATCCCATTGGACTTCTCATACAAAACACAAGTTCAAAGCTAAAATGATTCTGTGTTCAAGATGGCAACATCAGAATATTAAAACAAGCATGTGTGCCTTCTGAGCAAGTGACCCTGTGTGACTGACTGCACACGTCACATACTAGTACCTGTGAAGTCGGCATGTGTAAGTGTGTGTGTGTGTGTGTGTGTGTGTGTGTGTGTGTGTGTGTGCGCACACAGGAACATATTATATTTTTCTGGCAAGAAGATGCAGACCCTTTATCAGATTTTTAAAAGAATGTCCGATCTCACAAAAAGACAAGACGATACCATGCTAGAAGGATTGCTGCTTAGAAAGGACCTCATCACTTTGCAAGGAAGGTAGTAAATCTTATTTCCCTATTCAACAACCTAAGGAGCTGATTCAAAGCAAGTAGATGTGGTGCCACTCACAGTGTACTGCCAAAGCCATCGAGTTTGGAACTACCCCTCTGAAGGTTTTACTGAAAGGACATACGGGGGTTGCAGTATCACAAAATGTCTGAGCTGGAATATCTATCACTTCTATTTTTAAATATGCGGAAAAGAAACTCTAAAAAGACTCATTGTGTGAGAGCTTATACCTGGTGAAAAGCACGGCCTGACCATTGTCCTTCAGGGCTATAAACCTAGAGAAGAAAGGGGCTCTGGGACGGCCAAAGGAATGAAAGCTGAGATTCAACTTTTTAAAAATAATGCTTTTGGCAAAAGCACTCGCTGTTCGGTGATGAGTAACATCTTGGTTCACATGCGGCTGGCAAAATAAATTGTCTGCATCCTGCCTCTTCACCTCTGTTAGGCATTGATATCATGCAGTGTAAAAATGGGTGTTTTATGCAAGGAAAGGACACTAACGTTCGTGCGTACCATTCTGCAGTCTCTGCTGCTGGTGGATGCTGTGATAATTACACACAAATATTCATCCCGTCTGCCAACCATTTCTTTGTAATTGACAGTTTCTGACTCCTAGGCTCACTGGAGAATTGTACATTTGGTGCAGCCCAATAAAAGCCAGAAACGGGTTCCCATACATTGCTCTGTCAGGCAGACACAGTTCTGGGATGTTGGAGTCGTTCATTACAGTTTTTGCGCATCAACCCTCACAGCTCCAGCTAGGATTCAGTTGCATGAATGATTGTTTTCAAGGTTTAAAGTACGATGGTTGCACTCTGAGATAAAAAGTAGAAGACGTTACGAATTTAGGATTCTAGCAATGCTTTTCTTAACTATTTAACAACATGGAAATTTTTTAAAAAAAATTAGTAATTAATATTTATAGGTTGAAGCAAATTATTTATGTGTTTGATCTTGCCAAATGTAATTAAAACGAATTTGAGAAAGACAGTACAGGAATAGTAGGTGATAAAATACAGAGAATTTCCATCTCTGAAACAGGGAAGGAGAGGTTGGAAATGTTTAGAGGTTAGTTTTCCCCTCTTTCAGTTTCAAACTCAATACCATGTCAGAAACAGTCAACATAATGTGTCATTGCTATTCCACAAATGAAGCAGTCCCTGCCTACAATGAAAGCATATGGTAATTTAGAAACATCAAAACACTTGCTATAAACATTCTGGAACTGAAATATTTGTCTAAAGCCTTGACTGATCAGTTGCATGTTCTATGCTTTATCAAAAGTTTTTTTTCCCCATCATGTCACCAAATAAAGGCAAAAGATACAAATGAGTGCATGCGGCAGGAAAGAGAAAGATGACTGATGCATTGAAATGAGGAATTCCACACATGCATTGCTTCCTGCCTTTCTAAAATTGTGGGTCAATGAAAACTCCGAGATCCTTACAAATGTCCAATTTTCTGATAAGAGTTTACTATACAGAAAGTACAGGCCTGCAGGCTCCAGGGTGTGGCCCCTGATTTAGATCACGGCACTTCAGCTGCTTATGGCTCCATTGCACAGACTGCCCAGTACAACCAATTACTATGCAGTTTTTTTAAGGGTGAATAAATGGAGTCTGGCCAACAATGAGCTGGAAGAGTATTGCTTTGGTACCAAGTTCTGTTACTGTCATTGCTGATTTAACAACGATCCTGTTAACTGTAACCGTTTGTGACAGATGGCTAATTCCTAGATGCCTCGCCAGTTAACCTGTGTGAATATCTCCACAGGCCCAGGATAATTGTATTTGGACTAAATATTCCAGGTGGAGTCTTGACATGCCTTTAGTGACACTTCTGACTCCCTGGGGGGATTCCAGGCATGCCCCACATAGGTTAGAGCCAGAATTTTCCTTGAAGGACAATGCAGATGCCATATTTCTCATAAAGCTCTTATTATACCCAAGATTTCTTACTTTTCTGAGCCTATGACACCTGATTGGCATTTTCATGCCTTCTAATACTTTTCTGACTTCAATGGTAGCTATTCAAATCCTGTTTTTATCATTTGAGTTAGAGTTTATGCAGGAAGAATTTGTCCCTCACAAATTCCTTGGCACAATGTCTCTCACATGGTAGGTGTTCAATAGCATTGAATGGAATTAAAAACCTACCTGATACCCAATTAACAGATCCTCCTCCCCGCCCTCCCGCCCTCCCTGCCCCGAACCTTCTGTTGGCTTTTAAAGAGACAATGAATAATCCTACTAAATGATTTAGGGAGAGCCTTTTTCCTTCAAACAGAGCCTGAAGAGAAATGACTTGCTCACAATTTATTTTTCTGGGTGTCTTTTTTCCTTGGCTGTCTTGTCTATTTTGATTCATGTAACAATTTTTGAGTTAATGATGAATTCCCAAAGTCTGACACTTGAGTTTTCAGTAGTTATTTTTAATCAAACTGTGTAAAAAAAATTAACAGAGTTTTAATTTTTTCTTAAAATGTCTCCTTCTGATTTGTCACCCATTGAAGCTCTTCTGAAGGACTGTTGCTATGGCTCAAACTTTCCCTTGGAGCTTGAAAGGCCACAGTACTCCTCATACCTCCTGTACCCCTACTCAGCCTGTGGTTTGCTTCCATTTCTCCCCAGAGGGCCACACCTTCAGTCTGCCCTCAGCAACACACAGGCCTAGTTAGCAACAAAGGGCTGGGATTCAATGCCCATTAATGAGGCAGATAGAGCTAAGGTTTGATTTCAGTGACCCCATGATCAACGTCTTTCCTTCCTCGCCTGGACTATGTAACCCTAAGCTCTCAGGGGGGTCACCTGTCTGTAGGTGCAGTAGAGTGTCAATGTAACTTTAGGGGATTCCAAGAAAACGAATATCTACAAATGGCCTTGGCCAGTTAAACTTTTGAGAGTGGAACAGGAATATTGGAGAGTGAGGGAGAGGGATGTATAATCTGGAGGCTGTTGGTAGGGCCAATTATTTGTTCATTTAAAAGTATTTTTGGTTGAATAATGGGTATTCCTTTCAGTCAGCATGTATTAACTATTAATTTATATTTTCACACACACACACATATATATATATATCATACAATTGGGAATAGGGAAAGAACTTGAAAACTCTGAAAAAAAAAACAGAGAAGAAAATATCCACATAGAAATTATATATGGAGAGAGAAAGAGAGAGAGAGAGAGAGAGAGAGAGAGAGAGAGAGAGAGAGAGATTGAGATTGAATTTGAGACCTGAAATATCAACTCTTCCTTCAATTCCCCAATAAAAGCAAATTCCAATCTAAAACTCAGTTGCTGTCAGTGATTTTGTCCTTGGATTTGGTAATCTAAATGCTACGTTGACTAATTTTATTTAAAGTTACAAATAGTGATACTTAAAATTTGCCCCATAAAATTAGATTATTTTACTCCTGATGTTACCTTGATGTGATTGGGCTGACATATATATATATATATATATATATATATATATATATATATATATATATATATATATTCTAAAAAACATTTATAGATTGTGCTAAACATCAGGATACTAAATTGAAGATGGCATTGGTGCAATGTTAAGAATGTAGAGGGTTAACCAAGGGTTAAAGCAGTGAGCAATGCCTCTCCAGGAAAGGAAGTTTTTTTCTTTTATCTCAGATGGTCTTGAATATTCAGAATCGCCTACCAGATGGAATGGCCTACATACCCACAGGGAGACTCTGGGAGGACTGACCTCTCCACCTGCCTGAGGTTCTCAGCAGCAGAACATAAGATTTTCAGGCTCCGTGGCAGCAAAGCTCAGCGAGGCCAGGGCAGGCGGGTCTTTGTTTGCAGAAAACCCAGAGGGGTCTTGTCTCCTTTCACAGAAAATTTGTCTTATAAGAAGAGATGAATAGAGTAGAAAAGATTAAACTTTATACATTGATGAGGATATAGAAAGAGCAAAGGATTGGTTCTAGTGTATTAATTCCTTAATTAAATAACATGATGCTTTTTTTGAACCTCATTGTGATTCTAATAATTGACCTAATTTATACATTTTTACTTCTTTTGCACAAAATAACTTGGTATATAAGTGAATTTTTTTCTTAAGTCCCTTCTTACATAATGTCAATCCCAACTAGTTTGTTTCTATTAATGAATTAACTCATTAGTTTATTGATACTTTAAAAAATTATTGAGAATATTGTATGTCAGTCACTATGCTAGGTACTGTTCAAATAGGAACTCAGTTAATGTTTTCTATACTCAATTCTTGTACTTTTAAGACACAGCCAATATCATCTGATTGTAAGTTTTTATTTTGTTTGCAATTATACTGTACATACTGTTTGGCTTTCCTAGTAAATTTTAATTTCTGCTTAGTATTTAACATTTTTATTAAATTTCCTAGGGTACCTAAAATAGGGTAAAGAATATAGTATACTAGAGGCCCGGTGCACAAAATTCGTGCACAGAGGGGGGGGCTGTCTCTCAGCCCAGCCTGCATCCTCTGCAATCTGGGACCCCTTGAGGGATGTCTGACTGCCCGTTTAGGCCCGATCCTGGTGGGATCGGGTCTAAATGGCCAGTCGGACATCCCTCTCACAATCCAGGACTGCTGGCTCCCAACTGCTCTCCTGCCTGCCTTCCTGATTGCCTCTAACCGCTTCTGCCTGCCAGCCTGATCACCCCCTAACCACTCCGCTGCCAGCCTGATTGATGCCTTGCAGGCCTAGTCCCTCTCAACTGCTCTCCCTTGCAGGCCTGGTGCCTCCCAACTGCCCTCCCCTGCTGGCCATCCTGTGGTGGCCATCTTGTTTCCACATGGGGGCAGGATCTTTGACCACATGGGGGCAGCCATATTGTGTGTTGGAGTGATGGCCAATCTGTATATTACTCTTTTATTAGATAGGATAGAGGCCTGGTGCATGGGTGGGGGCCAGCTGGTTTGCCCTGACGGGTCTCCCGGATCAGGGTGGGGGTTCTCTTGGGGCATGGGGCGGCCTGAGGGGCCTGTGGTGGTTTGCAGGCCAGCCACGCCCCCTGGCAACCCAAGAAGAGGCCCTGGTATCTGGAATTTGTTTACCTTCTACAGTTGAAACTTTGTAGCCTGGAACAGAGCCAAGCCTCCTGCTTGCTCCGTGGCCGGCAGCCATTTCTTTTGGGATTTGTGTACCTTCTATAATTGAAACTTTGTAGCCTGGAGTGGAGGCTTAGGCTGGTAAGGGCAGGTGGAAAGCTTGGCTTCCCTGTTGCCGGGGAAACCCAAGCCTCCCTACCACTCTCTGTGGCTGTAGCCATCTTGGTTGGGTTTATTTGCATATTTGCTCCTGATTGGCTTGTGGGCGTGGCTTGTGGGCATAGCGGAGTTAGGGTCAATTTGCATATTACTCTTTTATTAGGTAGGATACTCAATTAATTCCTTTTTATTGATTGTCCCCTTTGGTCACCTTTGAGAGTGATCTCTATGTTGAGATATAATGACTACTTCTACATTTCCAGGCTATTTTTTCCTAAGTTGCCTCTTCCCTGTCAATCTGAGCTCTGATCACGGCTTCATATGGGAAAGATGTCAAATCAGATCTAATTGGAGAGTTGGGAATTTTGAAAAATTGCAGCACATAAGAGAAGAAGACCTGAGCAGATCTGAGCTTACATCAGGAGGGAACTAGCACAAATGGGGGTAGTACACGCAAGTGGACCATGTCATCTGCCACTTGTTCTCCCTCCACGTCTCATCTTGATAAATGGCAACCCTGGGATCATTCTTTGATTCTTTTCCATTCATGCTCACTCTATGGCCAGCACTTCAACAGTCATGTCAACACCTCTTTCATATATTCCCCAAACCAACCACTGCACACGGCCTCTCTAGTTCAAACCACTTTCCTCACTGGGACTTTGGCAATGGTCTTACTGCTCTCCTGGCTTCCATTCTTGCTTCCTCTTCAGGTTTTTTATCCACACAGCAGCCAGTGTACCTTTAAAATATAAAGCATTTTATGTCACTTTTGTCCTCAAAGAAGATCTTTTGGCTGAAGATTCCCAGCTAGGATTCCCACTCCTAAGGAGGAAACTTGGTGTATAAGGCCCCACATGAACTGGACCTTGTCTATCACAGCAACCTTGACTTCCAACCTGAGCCACACTATCTTCCTGCTGTTCCTTAAACATACCAATGTCATTCACACACCAGGGCTTTTGTCCTGACATTTCCTCTGCCCCAAATGCTTTCCTGCTAGATTTTCAAATGGCTTTTTCACTCACTTCATTTAGTTCTCTGTTCAAATTAAAACTCTTCTGATAGGCCTTTCTTGTTCACACAAATACAGGCCCAGTATTCTCTTTCTCTTTAACCTACTGCTGTTAAATTTTGTTTGTAACACTTACTATTACCTGAGATTATATTCATCCTTTATATGCTTACTTAGCATTTTTCTCTATTAGAATATAAACTAAATGAAGGCAGAGTTTCCCCCCCCCCCCCGACCCACACACACATCATAAATAATCCTGGCATGTAGTAGGTACTAAATAAACTTTGCTGAATGAATTAGTAAAGTAAGTACTGAATACTACAGCCATTTCTGGAGGGCAGGTGTTCATTGCTGGTATAAAGATCTTAATTTGGTCCACACCATTTATGTTTGCTGAACTTAACTGGCTGTTAATGGCTTTAAAAAAAAAAAATTGATTCTTTTTTTTCATGCCCCCCCTTTATTGATTAAGGTATTACAAATGTGTGATTATCCCCCCATTGTATCCCCCAATCCCCCCAAACCTGCCCTCACCCTCACCCCCTGTTGTCTGCATCCATTGGTTATGCTTATATGCATGCATACAAGTCTTTTGGTTGATCTCTTCCCCTTACCCTCACCCTTCCCTGCCTTCCCTCTGAGGTTTGAGCATCTGATTGATGCTTCTCTGTCTCTGGATCTGTTTTTGTTCATAGGTTTTTGTTGTTCATTATAATCCACAAATGAGCGAGATCATGTGATATTTATCTTTTTCTGAGTGACTTACTTCACTTAGCATAATGCTCTCCAGTTCCATCCATGCTGTTGCAAATGGTAGGAGGTCCTTCCTTTTTACAGAAGCATAGTATTCCATTGTGTAGATGTACCACAGTTTTTTAATCCACTCATCTGCTGATGGGCACTTAGGTTGGTTCCAAATCTTAACTATTGTAAATTGTGCTGCTATGAACATAGGGGTGCATATATCCTTTCTGATTGGTGTTTCTAGTTTCTTGGGATATATTCCTAGGAGTGGGATCACTGGGTCAAATGTGAGTTCCATTTTTAGTTTTTTGAGGAAACTCCATACTGTTCTCCACAGTGGCTGCACCAGTCTGCATTCCCACCAGCAGTGCACGAGGGTTCCTTCTTCTCCGCATCCTCATCAGCACTTGTCGTTTGTTAATTTGTTGATGATAGCCATTCTGACAGGTGTGAGATGGTACCTCATTGTTGTTTTTATTTGCATCTCTTGGATAATTAGTGACTTTGAGCATGTTTTCATATGTCTCTTGGCCTTCTGTCTTCTTTCAAAAAGTATCTATTGAGGTCTGTTGCCCATTTTTTAATTGGGTTATCTTCCTTTTGTTAAGTTGTATGAGCTCCCTGTAAGTGTTGGAGATTAAACCCTTATCGGTGATAACATTGGCAAATATGTTCTCCCATGTAGTGGGTTTTCTTGTTGTTTTGTTGATGATTTCTTTTGCTGTGCAGAAGCTTTTTATTTTGATGTAGTCCCATTTGTTTATTTTCTCCATTGCCCTAGGAGTTGTATTGGTGAAGAAACTGCTTCAGCATATGTCTAAGATTTTGTTGCCTTTGGATTCCTCTAATATTTTTATTGTTCCCTGTCTTGCATTTAAGTCCTTGATCCATTTTGAGTTTATTTTTGTGTATGGTGTAAGTTGGTGGTCTAGTTTCATTTTTTTGCATGTATCTGTCCAATTTTCCCAACACCATTTATTGAAGAGATTGTCTTGACTCCATTGTATGTTCATGCCTCCTTTGTCAAATATTAACTGAGGATAGTAGTTCAGGTCGATTTCTGGGTTCTCTATTCCATTGATCTTTATGTCTGTTCTTGTGCCAGTACCAGGCAGTTTTGAGAACAGTGGCTTTGCAATACAGCTTGATATCTGGTATTGAGATCCCTACTACTTTGTTCTTCTTTCTTAGTATTGCTGCAGCTATTTGGGGTCTTTTTCATTCCATAAAACTAGAAATCAACTACAATGAAAACACACACACACTTGGAGGCTAAATAGCATGCTATTAAACAATGATTGGGTTACCAAAGAGATCAAAGAAGAAATAAAAAGCATCCTGGAAACAAATGACAATGAAAACACAACAATCCAAAATCTATGGGACACAATGAAAGCAGTTCTGAGAGGGAAGTTCATAGCTCTACTGGCCTAACTCAACAAACAGGAAAAAATGGTAATAAATTATCAAAACTTGCAACTTAAAGAATTAGAAAGAAAGCAACAAGAAAAGCCCACAGTATCCAGAATGAAGGAGATAATAAAGATCAGAGCACAAATATATGACATAGAGACCAAAAAGCAAACAAACAAAAACACAAAAACCAACCAACCAACCAACAAACAAAAAAACACACAATACAAACGATCAATGAAAACAAGAGTTGGTTCTTTGAAAGGATAAACAAGATTGTTGAACCTCTAGCCAGGGTCACCAAGAAGCAAAGAGAGAGGACCCAAATAAACAAAATCAGAAATGAAAGAGGTGAAGTAACAACTGACCCCACTGATATACAAAGGATTGTAAAAAAATACTACGAACAACTCTACTCCAACAAACTGGACAACCTCGACAAAATGAACACATGCCTAGAAAAATACAAGCTTCCAAAACTCAATCAGTAGGAATAAAAAAACCTGAATAGGCTGATAACTACTGCTGAAATTGAAACAGTAATCAAAAAGCTTCCAGCAAACAAAAGCCCTGGACCAGATGGCTTCACAGGGGAGTTTTACCGAACATTCAAAGAAGAACTAAAACCAATCCTTCTCAGACTATTCCAAAAAATTCAAGAGGAAGGCACACTTCCAAGCTCTTTCTATGAAACCAGCATTACCATAATCCCAAAACCTGAGAAAGACAAAACAAAGAAAGAGAATTACAGGCCAATATCCCTGATGAATATAGATGCTAAAATCCTCACAAAATTCTAGCAAACCGGATCCAGCATTACATTAGAAAGATCATACACCATTACCAAGTAGGATTTATTTCAGGAATGCAAGTCTGGTACAATATCTGCAAATCAATAAACATGATACATCACATAAACAAATTGAGGGACAAAAATCACATAATCATATCAATTGATGCAGAAAACTCATTTGACAAAGTCCAACACCCTTTTCTGATAGAAACGCTCAGCAAAGTGGGAATAGAAGGATCATATCTCAACATAATAAAAGCCTCATGACAAACCTACAGCCAACATCCTACTCAATGGGCAAATACTAAAACCATTTCCCTTACGAACAGGAACAAGACAGGGATGACTGCTTTCACCACTCCTGTTCAACATAGTACTGGAAGTGCTAGCCATAGCCATCAGACAAGAAGAAGAAATAAAAGGCATCCAAATTGGAAAAGAAGAAGTAAAATTGTCATTATTCGCAGATGACATGATACTGTACATAGAAAACCCTAAAGACTCCATCAAAAAATTATTAGACTTAATAAATGAATTTGGCAATGTAGCAGGATACAAAATTAACTCCAAAAAATCTATGGCATTTTTATACACCAATAGTGAACTTATAGAAAGAGAGATAAAAAAAAAACACACCCATTTTCCATTGCACAAAAAAATTAAGATACCTAGAAATAAACTTAACTAAGGAGGTAAAATACCTCTACTCAGAAAACTACAGGATGTTGGAAAAAGAGATAGAGGAAGACATAAACAGATGGAAGAGCATAACGTGTTCAGGGATTGGTAGAATCAACATCATTAAAATGTCCATACTACCCAAAGCAATCTATAGATTCAATGCACTCCCATTAAAATACCAACGGCATTTTTCACAGACCTAGAACAAACTCTCCAAAAATTCATCTGGAATAAAAAAAGACCCGAATAGCTGTTAATGACTTTTTAAAGAGTCAGGCTCTTCTTTGGATCAACCCTACATTAGGCAGGGGGACAACAATCTAGTCAAAGCTGGACAGAAGTAAAGAAACTACTAAATCACAAAGTAGAATATTGTAGACTTATAGCCAAAACACCCTAATTTTCTCAATTACAAGTGACAAAATGAGGGTACATAAAAAATAATAGATGGAAATACTTGCATGTTCTGTTGTTTGTGAAGAATTTTTACATACATGAAATCATTTGCTTTTTATGGTAGATATTATTACGTTTAGAAAACATAATAAAACTTTCTGGATGAGGAATGAAGGCTCAGGCACAATTCCCCAATGCCTCTCAGCTATGAGTAGAGCATGAATTCAAAGCCAGGTCTCATCATGGCCACTTAAGTAATGTTTAATGTTTTAGCTCCTTAGGGGCAGAACATTTCAGTCCAAACCAGCTCTGCTAATTACTACCTGAATAAATCACATATTCTAAGAACCTTATTTTTTATTCCTATAGAATAGGTCCACTTCATAGCATTGAGAGAAGTAAGAAATCATGTAGTAAGTGCCTAGCACATGTAAATGATCAGTATAATATTAATACTTACCCAACCCTTCAATTCCATTTCTGAATACTATATTATCACAGTTACCTTATTCCTAGAAAAAAAAATTCCACAGACATCTAGGGATCTAAGGGACTTGTAGAATCATCTTACCCTGGTGAAATGTAGACATTATTTTTTTCTAGAACTGAATTTTGAATTTCTTTCTTACAAATTTCTGTGGTAGTTAATAGAAGATACATGTCACCAGCTTTGGCAAGGTCCACCCCTCCAACTAGAATCAATAGCCCACTGAATCATTCAACATACTTTATTTTCAATATAACCACTGAAGAGAAAATGGAAGCTTGAAAGGTTTCTTTAAAAACCATGCACATTGCTGAGTTTTCCATGGGCTTGCTGTGCATATATGACTTTTAACATAAAAATACCCTTTGTGTGAAGAGAATGATCAAGGTGACCGCAGCAGATTGCCACTGCAGTGGTTTGGGATGTCAGTCATTCTTAAGCTAAAAAGACTGCTTTCATGATTCAACAGGATACCTTTAATTTTACATTCATTGATGCCTTTCATTTACTTTCCTATTTTGGAAACATTTACCAACTGTGTTGATCAGACTGTGTTGATTCCTATGGAGAAATGGTCTAAGATTTGTGATCCAAGAGGAAGGTAGCAGGAATTAGTATTTTGATTTCAAAGTATTTGAAAATTTGATTGGTTATCTTCTGGGAGATTTGTATTTCATTATTGAAGGCAGCATACTAAAAAGACTACTTTGTGTGCTTTTTTTTTCTGAGTCTTGATCAATGAAGGAAACAAAGTACTTTTCTAAAGAAATAGTCACATATGATTAATGTGAAGAAATCTTTTGGGTTTATTTATTTGTCTCTCCTTATTACAAGAATATATTTGACCTTGGAAGTAAAAACAAAGATGTTTGTTGATGTTACTTCACATGACAGAATCTCAACTGTATTTGGGCTATAATTGGACATGTCTTTGGTACCTATTGTAACTATCACAGCCCTACACACAAGTTACAGTAGGACTTTTCAACCAGAGAACAATGGTATGAAATATATGATTCTCAGGTGCGTGGTCCTAGAATATTATCCTTTGTTTGATATCTGAATTTTATAAAGTTGAAAACACTCTAAGTAGACTATTGAATGTATTTAGGCATAATAAAATCCAGATGAAATGTTTTATCAGCTTGCCTGACATAATGAAAAGCCATCATTAATAGGTCCAATTGTTTGTATCATAAATCCTCAAGGTAAACAAAATCACCTTGGAAAGAAACCATTAAACCTGTCCATTTGCCAGAATCCCATGAGAATATAGCCCAAAGAAGGGAATATAGTTTCAAACTCTTGAGCAATAAGAAGTGTCAAAATCAAATACAAATAGGATATTCCAGAAAGGAGAATAAGTATAGTGATTTGATGCAAATAATAATTTTCAATGGGGTAAATAAAGGACTGAGTTTTTAAACTGGCATTTGTGGGTTGGTCTTGACAGCACTGTTATCTGATTCTTGGAGGTAGGTCACACTGGGAAAACTGAATCAAAAGCTCTCAAAACATAGAGCTCTTCATCACCCAATTTTGCTGGGCTGGACTGTAATTCTGATTCCTATGAAAATTTCTTAGCTTGGGAGAAGACATCTATGTCACAAAGGCAGCAAGTATACCATCAAATGAATCCAGGGCTCTCTTTAATCAATGTGTAGCACACTGAGGGTAAATTACAATCGCCAAGACATGGACATTAAATGAAGCCAATCTTCAAACAGATCTGATATGAAAACTCTTAAAATATATTATTTAGGACACCTTAAATTCCCTAAGAACTCATGCGCTAGGAAATCCCCAGGTATAGCACTCAGGGATTACACAAATAAATTCTTTCATGAAGCATGCTTATGTACAAATGCTTTGCTCAAGTGCTGTGCAGTTAAAGAATAGCAGGGCATAGAGTTGCTGTGTCAGATGCTAGTGTCATTCTCACTAGCTACTCTGTAGAGCCACTTTCCTTTCCTGTTGTTTTCCATGATAGTTTCTTGTTGGTGGCTGGTGATTTGCTGTGTGTTTAGCTTTGAGTAATTTATTCTTACAGCACTCTCCTCCCCTTCCTTGTTTACTTACCACAAAGATTGTAAGGCTCAGTGACATTTTGACTTCTCTTTTGCTGGCTGGATCACATAATACAGAAGCATGCATGTATCATTAAGTGAATCTCTGAGTGATGGTCATGACATCATATCAAATCATGTGGTCAGCCTCTCATTATGTCACATCACATCATGCTTGACATAGACAAAATGCTCAATCTGAGTATCTGGGAGTAATCAGGAAGTAAGTCTTCACAACAGTCTGAGCAGTGAGCAGTGCTTTCAGAAATAGGAAATAGATAAGATTGACCTTTCTTTTCTTTTTCTTTTTCTTTTTTTTAACCACTGCAGATACAATGACCCCTGTTGAAAGTTGTGCATATAAATTTATTCACCTCTCAATGAAAAAGAAAGCATCAGTACTTAAAAGGAGTTTACTTTCTGCATTTTCCTCATGATCATGAGGCAACGTCCCTCCTGTGTTTATTACTGTTGTTGGCAAGATCTAATCCCTGGAACCAAGTATTAATCTAAAGGATTCTATTGATGGAGTGAGCTACATGATAATTATTAGAGATTTACAATGTGACAATCAAACTAAGGCTATTTAAGGGGAGCTGAACTAGGCCATTGAGAGATTATTTCTCAAGGGGAGCTGCACTAGGCCATTATTGATTATTTCTGCAAAGTGTTTCCACTGTAAGATCAATCCAACCTAATACATTAGGCAGGTCCCCCTCCTTATAAACCTGGAGCATTATTCCTTAGCCTATAGTACTGAATACATACTTCTGAGTTTTAATATTGATTATGAACTCTTAGTTCCTGAATGTAAGTCCTTGGACTTCTGCTATCTTTACTCCTCTTTTTAAAGGCCCTTTACATCAGTATCTAGTAAAAACAAATCTGAATGAAATAAAAGTCTTGAAAATAAATGAAGATACTTCATATTATCTGAATAGTTTCTTATGTTGTGCCCCAATGATACCCAGAAACCTACAAGAGTGAGAGGTAGGCATATTTCTTCTCTCATCATTAGATTCTGAAGCTTTCACCAATGGAGAGGTATGTTGGCTTTCAAGAATGTGGCAATTATCACCTGCCTCCTGGGAAACTCAGGGAGTATTGGGTAGAGGTCTTCTAATGGTCATCAACAGAGTTAGTCCTGTGGATTCAGTGAAATTTTCCTTAGTGTTCTCAGCCTCCTGTTCAGTAGCCTTCTGTTCATTTTAGATATTTAGTGTTCTTTAGGCTTCTCTTTCATTCTCTACCAAAGGTTCCTCTCCGAACCATGCCTGACAACTTCATCTGCACTTATTCTCACATGATTTAATAGGAATCAAAACCTTAAGTTCAGAAGTGTAGTAATGGCCATTGGCTAAGTGAGGGTGTGTGTAAGGAAATAGTAGACTGAATTAGACTGGTTAACCCTGAAATTATACTATGGTCAAATCGACTTTTAATTTTTATGTAAATTTAGAACTGGTCTATAACATTCCCCTAAAGTATTTCCATTGCCATCATTTAATAGCATTTATCACACATTCACTGGCAGAATGCTGTGTGAAAAGGCTTCATTGATTATAGTTTCAGCATAGGCAAACTTAGGCTACACTCATAAAATATTGCATCTTGGTCAAGGGCAATAGTATTCTCTCTGTTCTCTGTGATGATCCTACTATATCTGGAATATTTAGTTCACTTCTAGTTACCATTTTTTTATTATTGTGTATTGGACCATTTCAGTTGGGGTACAAATAAAAGATGAAATTTATACATGATACACACATGTATAAAAAGACATTGTTTGCTTAAACTTTAAGGATGTTGTAGGGTTTACTAAAAGGAATAAAGATAATAATGCCAGCTAAGAGTGTAGTTGGAATAGGGTTGGATTGGGGTAAGGATAAAGTGACTATGAGTTTGAAGTGAGCATAGGTGTGTCTAGGGTCATGTTGGAGTGAGCATAAGGTGAGCTTTTAAGCTTTTTGGTGTTAGGTGGATGGGAAAAATTCAATTAGTCTAGAGAGGCCCAAGAAACACTCTCAAGCTTGCACAGTAGCTTGATGTGTCATAGTGGGTGTAGGGTACAGGTCATGCTAGTCCAAATATTAACACCTCAAGACATAGTCAACCTAACAACAGACACAATCAACATTAGCTGAATGCACCTGAACTTTTTCACTATATTATATTCAGTCATTTGAGCACTCCTATGCTTGAACCCTCACTAAATATCAAATATAGAAAGGGTGTTGAACAGGATGGTTACCCAAGGGATAATTGTATATACTGAAGGTTTGTCTAGAACAGTGGTCGTCAAACTCATTAGTCTACAGAGCCAAATATCAACAATACAACGATTGAAATTTCTTTTGAGAGCCAAATGTTTTAAACTTAAACTTCTTCTAATGCCACTTCTTCAAAATAGACTCGCCCAGGCCATGGTATTTTGTGGAAGAGCCACACCCAAGGGGCCAAAGAGCCGCATGTGGCTCGCGAGCCGCAGTTTGCCAACCACTGGTCTAGAAAAAAAGAAAAATTGGGAAGCCATAGTTCTTGTCACCTAACAGTTGAAACGAGGGGCATAATGTGGAAGAAACTTCAGCCTTGGTCTTTGTTTCATCAGATAGAGTTGGAATGGGTACATGGAAGTTACAGGGTGAGACCTGAGGAAAGATTTCTAACGTTGAGGGCTATGCAGTGACGATAATGCATACCCTTATAATCAGGGTGTTCCTATTTTTACAAGTGTGCAAGGAGAGGCTGGAGGAGTGCCATCAGAGGCCTGTCTACGGTCCTTTAAGAGACTGTGATATTAGCGACTTTGATTATTTTCAACTATTTTAGTTCCAAGGTTTCTCCTTTTGAAGAGATCACTAAGTTTTCTTCTTGAGGTAGAAACAGAAAGTAAAGAAGTTAATGTCTCAAAAGCATCTAGTACATACCCCTTTTTCCTTAATCACGGTCTTTTCTCTTGACTGTTAAACATACTGGAGAAAAATTGAGTAATTGAATAGGATTGCTGACTAATACAGGGGGAACCATTACTGTTGGGTCAGAAATATTCAACCAGGCAAAGGAAGACGTATAATACGAGTAACAAACACATTTTATTGAATAGTCTCATGTTATGCTCTCCAAATCATTGCTGACCACCGTTTCTTTGTACATCTATTTTTGCTCATTTTTAAAAAGCACTGTGAGGTTCCAGTTGCTAAGCCAGGAATGCTCTTTTTCACTGGCAGCATTTTTCCTTGTTGGCAGAATCCACAGGCAATTGCTGTGATTTAATTTTTTAGTTACATTTGGTGTCTGTCATAGTTTATGCAAAGATAAGCTGATTGGATTGTCTGGTTGGTCCCAGATGCTTTTGGCTTTAATGTTCCATCAATTCTCTTTGAAAATGAAGCCCTGGGCCAATCTGATTTCTCAAGGGACACTTGCAGATGACTTGTTCATGATCAAAAGGTAACATAATTTTCTGATGTCCATATGTTTTCTCTGGAAATTCTTTTGGTGTCCTCAAAACTGGTGTTTTTTTTCTGAGTGGACAACAGATTGTCATTTATAAATACTTCAGGAGTGTTTCCTTAACAGTTTCTGCAAGTGAGGGTCAAAGAAGTCTGAACTGGTTTTTAAGAACTCCAGGCAGTGAGTTCTAGATCATAGTGCTATAAAATCAGCCCCCACAAAGACCAAAAACTGGATTTATGGTTTACTATTCTATCATGATTAACTAGGTGGGGATTTGTAGAGTAGAAATTATCCTCATTTTTCAGTTTTTTAAAAGTAACATCTGTTTTACATATTTCCTCCCCACAAACTTACTTTCATTTTGTTGCAAAGAAATTCAAGGGACTAGGTAAATTAGTGATGTGATAATAAATTTGTTGGCATTAAGTCATTAAAAATTGCCAAGCATGAAAGGCAAATAAAGAACCTTTGTTTTCTGCATTCGTTTTCCAAGAAGGATGTGTCTAACTGGAGGAGAAAATATCAAGGCTGAGCAGCAGAAGAGCTCTGGGAGCCAAAGACTTTCCTGAAGAGGTCTCAGTGGAAACACTGTGCCCCTTAAATAATGGGTTTATTTCAGTGGAGCTTCTGAGTCTCATTTTCTTCTTCAATTTCAAACACTTTTTAAGCTTTTGGGGGAAGAGGTGTTTGGACTAGCTCTGTGTATAGTCCTGATTGAAATGGTTCCCACCCTGTATGTGAGGGAGGAGGGACGATAAAATCCCTAACTAGAAAGGCATTTAAGAGAAGCACATAAGCCTTTGCAATGATGATTTCATTGCCATAAGGGAGAAAGATGTTGGTGATTGTGCAAATTCATGCTTCTGGATGATATTGAGGAGCCAATTATCCTTCCATCTCTTTCTAGTTGAAACAAAGTAATTGAATTATATGCAAAACTAAAAAGAAGAAACAGAACAAGGAGCCACCTGTCAACTACCTTTTCACTAATCTAGTCACAGCTCAAACTTTGCCTTCCAGGGTTGTGAGCATTGTGGATACTTTTGGAAGAGATGTGTGTGTCCTGAATGCAGCCTTTATCAGGAAGCAAGTTACTGGACTGAAATAGTGAACTAATCACAACGATTACATTTAGATAGTATTTTTAGAAAAGGGAAGGTTCTATCCTAGTACTTTATGTAAATGCTTTAAAATATTTATTTCAACAAACCTAAATTTGACATTACCCTTATATTTGGGATAAAGTGAGTGAGGCTGGATAAATGCCTAAGCTTAGCTGGTAAATATCAGAGCTGAGACATGACTCCATTTGACCCTGAGCTGACGCTAAAATGTAGCTTTTTCTGGTGCCTCTGTTTTCCTTCTGGTGGACAAGATAAATTGCCTTCTAGACATAATCATTGTTCTCTCTCTTTCAGCAGGTCCCATTTATATTTGACTATTTGTTGTTTTAAGTGTGATCTTGAGAGAGCTTCTTAAGAGCCACCTATTTTGCTTCTCAGAGATATATACCATCACAGAAATGATTTAATGAGTCCAAATGCAGGAAACATAGGTGTTACTTCCATATCTCTAATTGTCTATGGGCATCTCTGGATATTCTACAGGAACTCAAATTCAAGAAGCCAGAAAATGAAGAAATTTTCCTCCGTACTTTGATATTTCTGTTTAATTTTTTGCTATTTCTGTGAATGTCATAAGACTCCTCCCAAACTGCTAAGCTCTAAACTCAGGTTTTATTCTAGATGTTGATTCCTTAACTTATATCTGTTTCTTCTTCATATTCCTGCATCTAGGGCTTTATTTCAAGGCTTTTACTTCTCTCCTGGATTATTCAGAGTTGTATTGCTGATCTCCCTATATGCAGCCTTATACCTCCTCAGTCCAAATTCTTCAGTGCCAGTGGAGAGAGCTTTTTAAAAATAAGTGATGATATTTTATTCCCCCATCCAAAACACATCGACTTTAAATCCCTCAAATGTGTCATTCTTCTTTATTTTAAAAATAATACAGCTAATTCTGGTATGCCCTCCCTATCTCCCCCATATGTTTACATAGTAGGAGAAACCTATTTGTCTTTCAAGATTCAGCTCATGAATAAGCTTCCTAAAGCCATTCTGAAGTGTGTGTGTGTACGTGTCTCCATTCAAGCATTCCTCCTTCTCCCTCCTCTCTGTATTCAGATGTCTATCATTTCAAGCATAACTTATTTCCTTGTTTACTTTTCTATGTTCCTGTTCCTAAACTCCTGGTGACAAGGTTTGTCTTATTCCTCTTGGCAGCACCAGGATCTAGTACAGTGCATGGCTCATAGTCGGTTCTCAGAGGCTTTGTTGAAACTAAGAGAGTGAAAGCGAAATCTCTAGTCTAGATCATAAAGGACATCAGATTGGCAATGATCTAGAGGGATAGATCAGTAACGAACTGAGTAGTCTGGACTTTGCATATTATTATAATAAAAATGTTGTTTGTAGAAGAATCTATAAATGTATTTATTCCAAAGAATATACTCTGAAGTTGCCTTTCCAAGTAGATCTATAGGAATTGTCATGTTTCTATAAATGAGCTTAAATATGTGTCAAAGAGAAAATTGGTTAGCCTAAAACAGTGGCAAAAAGAAACGGGATCATTCCTAATAAATTGGATGAGATATTGTCTTTACAAGAACTTGACTGTAACTAATGTAGTTGATAAAACATAATATTTTCTCATGTTCATGATGAAATTATATAACATGAACCAATGTAATGGCAAGCTACTTGGAAAATTAGAAATAATTCATTAAATAAATGAGATATAATTAAAGAAAACATTTTAGAAAAATTAAGCATCATCTAAAACCTGGTGAGCTGAATTGTCTGTATTTACACGTGTTCATAATTTATTTCCCCCAACTCTGTGTTTAGCTCATTTGAAAACCATCTATGAGTTGCAGCTGTTGCCTAAGTCATCAGTATTTCTCTATATTCTGCGATAATAAGAATCAATTTGGATTCCAGTCCCCCAAAACATAATCAACTTGTACATAAACTTCCTTGCTTAAGGGTAGTGTGATAATTTAGACTGTATGGTCATAAAACCTGGGTTTCTGAGAAATTATGCTGCTATTCTTTTTTGTTTTGTTTTATTCTTTCTTCTTATACAGCTCTGTTTTGAGTGTAACTTTTACAGTCTACTCATGGATATTCTATTTTTCCCCCCTTAGTTCGATGTTTATATGATTGGAATTAAGAGCATACAGACTCGCCGAAACCGGTTTGGCTCAATGGATAGAACGTCGGCCTGCGGACTGAAAGGTCCCAGGTTCGATTCCGGTCAAGGGCATGTACCTTGGTTGCGGGCACATCCCCAGTAGGGGGTGTGCAAGAGGCAGCTGGTCGATGTTTCTCTCTCATCGATGTTTCTAACTCTCTATCCCTCTCTCTTCCTCACTGTAATAAATCAATAAAATATATTTAAAAAAAAAAAAAAGAGCATACAGACTCACAAGTGACAGTTTTTAACTGTGAGAAAGTAGGTTACATAACACCAGGGCATAAAAAGATCATTTCCCCTTTGGATTTCCTATAACTGGGATTTAGGAATGGGATCTCAAAGACTGAAGTACTAGTACATGTGCATCCATGGTAATGGATGATGAGTCCTGGCACTCAGAGATGTGGCTGTCTTACCTCACATATGGCTTTATATGTGTGGATAAGTTACTTTAATTCGATAAATGGTTCTCAGGCATTTCTCTAGTTCAGTCTTTCAAACTGTATTTGACCCAACTTACTTTTGCTATCATTTACTGATGGTGGTGACACACTTCACAGTTTGTACTTCCTTAAATTGTCCACACGTGCATGAGTATACACAGCACACTTTCTTTTCTCCCCCCTCCCACCCCCACTATTTCTTTCTTTTCCTTTTCTTTGTCTTTTAGTTCTTTTTTCTTCCATTAACTCAGTCAATGAAGCCACATCTGAATACTGGCTAGGTATTAAGCTCCTCAGTTCTCTGACTGTGACCAGACCACCTATATCATTTCTTTAAGGACAAAAACTATGCCTTTGTTGAAACCCCACTTTTATTCATACTACTTCTCCATCCTCTCCCTGAGGTCATAGATATTATCAATTATTAAGCAGATATTATATTCCAGGCCTGGGACTAGTCATTGCATATGTATTATTACAACAATGCACACAACCACCCTGTGAAGTAGAATGAATTCCATGAGAAAAATAGAGTGCAGAATAACTTGCTTGAAAGTTTAGAGCTAGTAAGTAAATGAGCTGTGAACACAATCCAGTTCTGTCTGACTCAAAGTTCATTCCCTTTTATTGCTTCCTTTTTATATCTTTTCTTTTCCTTTTTGTTTCTTTACTTAATTTATAAATTCTAAAATTTTGGTAAATCAAGACAATGAAGTTGTTATGAGATTTTTTTTAAATATAGATTTAACATCTCCACTGTTGGTTTGGCTTTTAGAGAGATAACTTTTCAAAATAAACTTGTAGATGAGTGGAGAGTGCACATGTAAGAGTGATTATTTTCAGAATTCAATTGAGTGCTTATACTTTCATAATTAAAACAATAATAGGAACATAAAATATTTTTGACAGTGCTTAGTTTTTTTAGAGCAATAGATTCTTTAAAACGACCTATTTAATAGAGACCTTTACAAATTGAACAAATACAGAGCTTTCTCTCCCAGCCTAACTAGAATGTCAGCCATCTAAACTCAGAGTTTGAATGATGGGGCTGTCACTTAGGTTGGTGTTTGAGATCAAACTGTTGCTGCCAATTTCTAAATTACAAGGTGAGGAGTGAATGGTTGCTTTATCAGGAAGCTATGGAAATTATTTTTAAATTCTTCCTCCCAAATGTCCTAGTTCAGAGGTCATGAAGCATTTTCCCTGATTTTGAGCAATATCAGACCACTTCTTAATCGATGAAAAAATAAAAATAATTTTCCCTTTTTAGTTAGTGAATATCCACTCCTATTCCAGTGTGTATTTAACACTATGCTTGATATTATGGGGAATATACTTTGAGATATGGTACTTGACCTTAAGAACTGTACAGTCTAGTTGGACTTGCAGTTTATTGTTGAAATGAATGTATATCAGTTTCAACAGATTTTGAAGATTAAGAAGAGGAAAATCTCAAGTGTAAACTCACAAGTGAAGTTCCTTTTTAATCTGTGGAAAATTTTTATTGGGATCTTTTTAAAAATATATTTTTAATTGATTTCAGAGAGGAAGGAAGAGGGAGAGAGAGATAGAAACATCAATGATGAGAGAGAATTATTGATTGGCTGTCTCCTGCATGCCCCGTACTGGAGATCTAGCCTGCAACCCTGGCATGTGCCCTGACTGAGAATTGAACCATGACCCCTCCTAGTTCATAGCTGGGCTTATTGGGATACTTTTGTTTAATTAGAACATCATACTCATATCCTCAAAATAAATTAAAAGACTAATATAAAGAGGATGGTTCTCATTCCCAGTGTGTAACGGAAACTTATGAAGTAGTCTAGGTTGCAGTGATACAAGATACGTTGAGTCTAGGAGAAAACTGAAAGGTTCCTAGTGTAATAAACATGTACCTGAATAGGGGGATATACTTCAAGTATATTTTAAAATTCTTAGTATTATTGAAGGGATATATATATATATATAGGTGTGTTGGGGGGGGGTATTTGTAGAGCAAGAAAACAGATGAAACAGAGATTAGCCTAGGGGGAAATGTATACAAAATGTATCTCAACATTTTATCATTAAAGATAATAAATATCACCACCTGTAACCTTTCACCTTAAAACTATGTAAGGATTTATAATAAGAGCTAGATCTTAGATTTTTCACTTTCCCTATAGTTACTAGGAAATTGTTTGCTTGGTGGTCTTTCCTGTTGATGCTAGACGTCAGATAAAGTGTTAAGATAGTGTTGTTTTGTTGATGAGACGGAGAAGAAGGGAGTTTGCATCATTTTATTATTTTATTTTTCATACAGCATTTAATAATGTAGAGGGTGTTTGGTTCACAAAGCCTTCTGTGAAAGCCTCCTAATATTGGACTGATAACCACACTGCCCACTCCCATCATGCTGGCATGTATCATGAGGTTAATAAATGTCTCAAATATCATGTAAACCAGGATAGACTCTGTCCTTATTACACTGCCCTCATCACCTTAGGGGAGAGGAACTAAGATTTTTTTTTCTTATATTGATGAAATGTATATTGGCAATTGCAGTTTTTTTACCCAGTCAAGCTCTGTTGGGCATTTGAATGCAGCCTGGAGATGATTTTGCAAAAAAATTGAAATTCTTGGAGTTGATTCTCAATGAAACTGTATTTTATTTCATATGTGTTAGCTCTGTGATAGGAAATCGAAAGGATCTAATCTTTTTCATCCCTTTGTAAAAGAGGGAGCGTTATAAATGATATCTTGGTTTTTGCTGACTTGTTAAAACTTTCTAAAATCTGGTTAATGCTTTTCTGATTTGCCATGTTATGCACATTAAAGATAGTTTGCTAGGCATTTGTGAAATATACCAGTCTTATTTTTAACAACTAATAAATGATATAAATTTATGGGTGAACTAAGGAGTCTAAAACAAAAAGTAGTTTTTTTTTTTCCCTTTGGTTAACCTGGTTGCTATTTTTTTCTTAGGAAAATATATTGTGTGATGATTTCCAAGTTAAATGTAATGAAAAAAAATATATATTTTCCCCATTTCAGAAAGCCTAAGCTTTTAGCATTTTATATAAACAAAGGATAAAGACAATGAGTATCATATAAACAATTTTAGGAGAAAATTTCAAGTCAATTCATTTTCAAGACAGAAAAGGATAATAGTTAAGATGATCATAAATATAGGTAAATTAGATTTCTTAAGGTAACAATCTTTAAACTAATCTCATTTTACCTTATATTTTTCACTTTTAAAAATGGCATTAATTATTTTGGCCTACTTTTATCCATTTCTTTCTCTTATTATTCCCATTAACCAAGTCAGTCAGAAAGTCTGCTAATCTCTTTTGCAACATTTCTTGAATCTTTAGCGTATCTTTCGCTTTCCTTTGCTATCATTCAAACCTAGGCCTTTATTTTCCTCATGCTTAGATTATTGTTTTGTTCTTTAAAATAGTTTCTTTCCCACAAATTTTGTCCTCCTATGGGTCAGATTCTATATAGTCTCCAGATTAATTTTCCAAATGTACAGTTTTCATGAAGTCCTCCTTTGCAAAAGTAAACATTTCTTTACACTTAATTATAATAACAATTTGCACCTTTATGATAAAGACGACTTTCTTTTCCTAGTGTACATGGTGTTCTACTCTTTCCTCTTATTCTGCATTCTCAACCTTATGCTCACTTTAATCCTTTCCTGGATTCTATGCTAGTCAGAATGGTTTAACAGTCATAACATTACATCTTCTAATATGTTGTTTATCCACAGCCCTCCAGTTTGTATTGGATTCATGTAACTCTATAAAAATCTAAGGTCCAATATAAGTTTTATCATCCTGATAAACTTTGATGAGTCTATCTTGTAATGCTTTTGTCTACCTCTGAACTTTCACGGCACTTATGTCTATACAACTTTATGGTAGTTTGGAAAGTGCATGTTTGTGTATGTGTGTATATATGTTTGTGTAAATTTATATATGTATACATACATATGTATTCATACATATACATCTCTCTCACATAAATATACAGGGTGTCTCAAAAATGTAAACACACTTAAAATAATTATTAATTCCAATAGGTTAAATCTGAAAAGAAATAAGCATTAATTGAGTTATCAGCTGTTAAAGTGTGTATACATTTTCTTGCAACACCCTATATTTCTGGGTTTGGGGCCAGGCTTCCTGGATTTTCATTCTAGTTTTGCTGTTTATAAGCCATATGATCTTGGATGAATTACCTAACTGAATTTCAGTTTATATATAAAAAGGCAGTGACTGTGATGACTGAAATGACCATTTGACTGGTCACCATGCGGTGCTAGCATAGATGCATAGACACAGGTAAAGTCTATGAGTGAACTAAGAATGAACAAGACAAATACTTGCCTTCACGGAGCTCGCACTGTAAAAAGGTTAGGTCAGGGATGAGAACTCAAAATTGCCATCAGCACAGACCTGAGGTGCCACTTCTCAGAGTGGCCAGAGATACACCTGGTAGTGGACTTGGGGGTGTGACTGAAGGGCTGGTGCCAACGTGAAGGTGGGGCCATTCTGGATTTCCCAGAGGAGCCAATGGCTGCATAGGAGGCAGAGCTTTTGACTGTGACTGGCATAGAAACTGATCAATCAGAACCAAATCTGGGTGAACTTTGAGGAGCCAATGGCTGCCTAGGAGGTGGAGCTTTTGATGCTGACAGGCACAGAAACCAACCAATCAGAACCTAATCTGGGTGAACTGCAAAGGCAGAACTAAGGTGGAGGCTGAGGAGGGGTTTTATGGGCAACAGCTGTTTGGTGTAAGGTGTAAGAAAGTGGTTCAATTTTTTAATAACCAGTTTGGCAGTATAGTGCATATGGCTGGCTATCAGTCCAGATATAGGGATTATGTATTTTTGTCTGCCAAGAGCATTTCCTCCTGCTGAAAAACAATCCCTCCCCCCCCCCCCATTAAAGCAATCCTATCCTATATAATCTATCTATACTAATAAAAGGGTTATATACTAATTAGACCAGGTTGACTGGCCATCTTCTGGACGTCCGACATCCTTCTGGACAAAGCCATGTTGGTGGGAGCCGAGGCAGAGGCAGTTAGGGGCGAGATCAGGCTGGCAAAGGGGTGACCAGGCCAGCAGGGGATGGCAGTTGAAGGCAAGATCAGGCAGGCAGGGGAGGGCCCTTGGGGGCGACTAGGCCTGCAGGGGAGGGACATTGGGGGTGATCAGGCCACAGGGGAGGGCAGTTGGGGGCGACCAGGCTGGCAGGGGAGGGCAGTTGAGGGTGACCAGGTTGGCAGGGGAGGGCCGTTGGGGGTGACCAGGCTGACAGGGGCGGGCAGTTGAGGGCATTAGGCAGGCAGGTGAGTGGTTAGGAGCCAGTGGTCCCAGATTGGAGAGGGTGCAGGCCGGGCTGAGGGACCCCCCCCCCTCCGTGCACAAATATCATGCACCGGGCCTCTAGTTTATCTATAAAATGGACTAAGAGTACTTACCTTTATTAGTTTCCTAGGCCTGTCATGACAGATGTGACAAACTTGGTGACTTAAAACAACAGAAATTTATTCTTTCACAGTCCTGGAAGCTAGGAGTCTGAAATCAAGATGTTGACAGGGTCATGCTCTCTCTGAAGCCTCTAGTGGAAGATTTCTTCCTGTTTCTGGGAGCTTCTGATGATTGCTGACAATCCTTGGTGTCTCTTGGTGTCATGTTCATGTGGCATTCTCTCTGTGTATCTAAGTGTTACTGTTTCCTCTTCTTTTAAGGATACAAGTCAGAGGATTAGGGTCCATTCTAATTCAGTATGACCTTATTTTTACTAATTACATGTACACAGTCCCTATTTCCGATAAGGTCACATTCTGAGATTCAAGGTAGACATGAATTTTGGGGGGAACACTGTTCAACCCAGCAATTAACTCAGAGTTGTTTTAAGGATTTAATGAGATATGTCATGTAATATGCTTGATGAAGTGCATTGGTCCATGGTAAGTGCTCACAAATTTATATGTTGATATTATTATTACCATTACTATTTGACAAATTTCCTTGTATATGAAATTGATCATGCTTGTTCAAAATTTTTTTAAACTCCAAAGATCAAATATTTAATAAAGAGAAAACCATCCTTTATAATAAAGAGCTAATATGCTAATTAGACTGAACAGCAGAACAACTGTCTGAATGACTTTCCAGATGAATCCAGGGCTGTGAGGGCTGGCCGAGGCAGCCAGGGCTGCGAGGGCTGAGCCCCTTGCACAAATTTCATGCATTGGGCCTCTAGTTTTCTATAAAAGGCAATAGTTACCAACATTTTGGAAGTTTCCTTTTATAATGGTATTAGAGGCCTGGTACGTGGATTCATGCACATTGAAAGGATATTAATTAGAAGGTGGCTGGCAGGGCGGGACTGGGCCAGATGGGCTGGACACGCCTGGGAGCCAACCTCCCGTGGCCCCTCCCTGGCTGCTGCACCTGGGGCGGTGCCAAGGCTCAAAGGGCATCTGCGGAGTGAGTGGGGTCCCTCCTGCAGGTTGGGTCTCTCAGCCTGGCCTGTGGGGATCTGGCCGAAACCAGCAGTTCAACATCCCCTGAGGGGTCCCAAAGTGCGAGAGGGTACTCTGCAAAGTTGCTGTCGCTTGGCAGCTCCTGTGTTGAGCGTCTGTCCAATGGTGGTCCGTCATAGCTACGGTCAGACGGTTGCTTAGGCAGATAGATAGATAGATAGATAGATAGATAGATAGATAGATAGATAGATCTGTCAACAATTACTTGCAGAGAGTCTTTCAGAATTCTCATGCCTGTTTTTGATGAAAACTAATTTAACTATTAGAAGCTCTTGACTGAGTGCATACAGTATGTATAATAAATATAGGTATAAAGTACAGAAAAGGGGCACATTTACAGAAGGCTGCTTGGCATGTTTCTTTGTCTGGTTGAATTATTATCAGAAGTTTTTTTTTCAGACCTATGGTGATTGAGAGTTTAAATTTTGGCTAAACTACTTCAGGAGAAAAATGTTGTTAGCATAAAAGTTAATAATGTATAAAATATATACTGACTATAAAATAATGTTTTAAAAAGATAAATGTTGGACAAGCATTGGACAATAATTAAAGGAGGCAGGAGAATAGTTTTCAATGGGTAGTTAAACTGTGTTTGGATCTGTGACATATTTGGAATGAGATGGAAATTTAGATTAACTTTTGTTATAATAATTTATAGTTAAGTAAGAGTGTGAGAAATTTAAGAACAATCACCATTGGGATGGCTGCTTTAAAAAAATAAATGTTAGCAAGATTGTGGAGAAATTGGAACTCTTGTGTACTGTTGGTAGAAATGTGAAATGGTGCAGTCGCTATGGTAAAGAGCATGGACGATCCTCTAAAAATTAAAAATAGAATTACTGTATGACCCAACAATTTCACTTTATATATATACTAGTGACCCGGTGCATGAAATTTGTGCACATTAAAAGGGGATTAATTAGAGGAAATAATTTAATATTGCTATTTGCCCTTTCTCTATAATAGAAGTGTCAGTGGTGAAAGAAAAGTAGTAAAATGTATATGAAAACCTTCCTCCTGTCAGAGTCTGGGGCTCACCATGGGACCCAGAGTCAAGTCCCCGCCCACCCACCCACATGCACCTCAAAATCGCGTGAGACCCAGACCCAGCCAGCCACCCCCACCATTGGGCTAGATCCAGACCCGGCCAGTCCCACCCTTGTCAAGCCCTGCTGGGCAGGGGGCATAATCTGAGGTCCTCCAGCCCAGACCGGGCGGGGGCTGTGCCTTGAGGTCCTCCATCAAGCCCCACCAGGTGGGGAACACAGCCTGAGATCCCCTGTCAAGCCCCGCTGAGTGGGGGGCATGGCCTGAGGTCCCCTGTCAAGCCCCGCCAGGTGGGGGGGCGCAGCTTCAGGTTCCCCAGCCCAGCACCGGGAAGGGGGCGCAGCCTCAGGTCCCCCGTTCAAGCCCTGCTGGGCAGGGGGCGCAGCCTGAGTCCCTGCTGATTGCTCGTTAAGGCTTCTTAAGGGAACTTGGCCTCAGCTGTGGGTGTAGTCATCTTTGTGATGGAGTGATGGTTAATTAGCATATTCCCTCTTTATTAGATAGGATAAAAGAATTGAAAGCAGGGTCTCAAAGATATACTTGGACACCTGCATTAATAGCAGCATTATTCATATTAGCTAAAAGGTGGAAACAATCTAAGTGTCTATTGACAGATGAATGGATAAGAAAAGTGTGGGATATGCATACAATAGAATATTAAGTCTTAAAAAGAAGGGAATTCTGACAAGGATGATTCTTGAAGACATGCTAAGTGAAATAAGCAAGTCACAATTCTGGTTATGGATTGTGGTGATGATTGCAAAACAATATGAAATATGTTTAATACTACTGAACTGTATACCTAAAAAGGTTAAACTAGTAAATTTTATTATGTATTTTACCACAATAAAGAATTGGAAATAAAATGAAAGATAAATACTGAAAGAATCCTATATAATAAAAGGGTAATATGCAAATTGACCCTAATGGTGGAATGACCAGAACGCCTTCTCAACCAGTCACTATGAGGCACACTGACCACCTCTCAGTCCCTTTCCCCAGCCGGCAGGCTCTAACCGCCCAATGGTGAATGGGGAACCGAGGGTGGATGGCAGGGGACCCGGGTGGCACCAGGCCTAGGCCCCTGAACCACCAGTCGCTCCACACATGTAGGGCAACCAGCGGCAGGGGCGGGGCTGGTGAGCGGGTGGGAACGGTTGACCTCTTGGTCCCTTCTCTGGCTGTCAGGCTCAGATTGCCTGATGGCAAATGGGGAGCCGGGATGGGTAGCGGTGGGCAACAGGGAAAGATAGCCCTGATCGCAGGCCAGGCCTAGGGACCATACCCAAGCACAAATTTCGTGCGTTGGGCCTCTAGTAGATATGTAATCTATGACATCCTATTAACAAAGGGACAGTATAATACCATATTAATTCCAATAGAGGAAATAAAAATAAAAAATAAAACCAAGTCAAAAGTCAATAGAAGAAAATAGGATGATAGAAGTCAGTGAGCTAAATATCAATACATTATCAGATGTGATGTTAAAATATTCTGTCATATGATATTGATATGTCAATATTATTGAACAAAATAAAATTAAAGGCAAAAATCATGTATAGGAATAGATTTTATATGTTAATAAAAAGTAATCTACCATGAGTATAAAATAATTGTTTATTCAATGATTATTCATTAAGTGTCTGCTAGATGCTCAGTGTCATTCTGGGTACTAGGGAGGAAAAGTGAACAAAACATCACAAATCCTTGTTCTCATGGACAGAACACAGGCAAATTTGAAAAATCCACAATTAATAATGGGAGGTTTTATCACATATCTATGAAATGGAGAGGTCAAGCATTTGAAAAATTGGAAGGATTTAGAATGTTTGAACAAGAAAACTAGCAAGCTTGATCTAAAATATATTTAAAAATTTATGTTCTATTTTTATAGATATATATTCTTTTCAAGTGCCCATAGAACAAAAAGCTAAGTAAGTAGGCATAAATTCAACAAAACTACTTGAGATTTTTATGGAGAAAAATAATGAGATATTATTGAAGAAGGTTTTCAAAATCTGATTAAGTGCAAATATATAAAATTGTCACATATGGGGTCAATTAATGTGAAACACTGCACATTATTAACCTATAAATTTAAGGCTATTTATTTTTATTTTTATTTCTTAAGGCAATTCCTTTTTAAACCCCAACAGAAATTTAGCTAGAGAAACTGTTACTAAACTGTACATTGAAGAGCATGATGCCAAGTACAATTAAGGCAATTTGAAGGAGAGTGTGCTAGCATAGGTTCTACAGAGAAGTAGAACCTATAGGGTATATACTAGTACATAAGAGAATTATTATGAGAAATTGGCTCACGCAATTATGGAGGACAAAAAGCCCCATGATCTGCCATCAGCAAGCTGGAGACCCAGGAAAGCAGGTGGTATAATTCCAGACAGAGGCCAAAGGCCTGAGACTTAGGGGAGTCAAGGTATAAATCCTAGTCCAAGGGCATGAGAAGACCAGTGGGCCTGGCTCAAGAAGGCAGGGAGGAAGCAAAAAGGGCAAATTCCAACCCTCAACATATTAGATGATGACCATTCACATTGGGGAGGTGATCTATTTTCCTAAGTCCATTGATTTAGATGCTTACCTCTTTCAGAAATACTATCACAGACACACTCAGAAATAACGTTTAATCTGGGTACCCCTTGGCCCAGTCGAGTTGACACATAAAATTAACCCTTGCAGAGAAGAACATGGTGAGGGTTCTTCCCTACCAGACATTATGGATAATTATAAAACAAAGCAATAAAAATAGTATAGAAAAATGTGGCAGTATTCCAAGGATTAAATAGAATAGTGTAATAGAACAGAGTCCTAAAATGAACCATTCAAATATGAAAATATGACAAATGACAGAGGTGACATTATAAGTCCGTGTGGAAAGATTGGGGCACTTAATAAATGATACTGAGCAAAGCTTGTCTTTGTACATAAAAGTAACATCAGATTCTACCCCATATACACAGGGATATGTCCTAGAAAGATTAAAAAGATAAATATGAAAACCAGAATATAAAAACTAAGAAGAAAATATAGGTTCTTCTGTAACTATATGAGAGGAAAAAATTGTTTAGACACAGTAAGCACAAACCATTCTATATAATAAAAGCCTAATATGCTAAGTGTTTGGTCATCCGTTCAACCAATCAAAGTATAATATGCTAATGATATGTTAAGGCCACTCACCTGCTCACTATGATGTTCACTGACCACCAAGGGGCAGATGCTCTGACTGGTAGGTTAGCTTTCTTCTGGGGTGACCAACCGGGACTAAGCCAGACAGGCCGGACACGCCCTGGAGCCCTCTCATAGTCCCTCCCTGGCCCCGATTGTGCACTGGTGGGGTTCCTCAGCCTGACCTGTGCCCTCTCACAATCTGGAACCCCTTGGGGTATGTTGAAGAGGTGGTTTCGGCTTGATCCTGCAGGCTAGGCCGAGGGACCCCACTGGTGCACGAATTAGTGCACCGGGCCTCTAGTAAGGAATAATATTCATACATTTCACTACATTAGGGCTAAAAATATGTGTATAACTATAGATTAACCCTTTGCACTCGCTTGCTTTTTTCTCGATTCCTTTATTCTACTCGGGATTTAATTTTTTAAATACCCCAGATTTTACAAAGCACGACAATAGAATAAAAAACTGGAGTTTCTTTTCATACAAACTTATTTATTTGGATTTTTTTATATTTCAAATTATTGATACATTCAAAGAGTATAAAAAGCTGTTACTGATGCTAACCGTGTCGAGTCACACTCGACATCCGAGTGCAAAAGGTTAAGTTATAAGGCAAACATTAGAGAGTTTGAATGATTTATATCAGAATTTACAAGACAAAAAGTAAAACAGATCAGAATCTCAAGATGAAAAAAGATAAAGTATATAAACAGACAATTCATGGACAAAGAAAGCGGAATGGGCAAGCACTATAAGCAAAGATACTCAGCCTTGCTGGTAATGAGGAAAATGCAAATAGAACCACAATGACATATAACCACCATCAGACTGGCAAGAAGTAAAGTCTTACAATATCAAGTATTGTCAAGCTAGTGGAACAGTGTGGCTACTGATGTGTGTATAAATTGGTTCATTCCATTTATAGTGCTAATTGGTGATGCCTCCTTTCTACAGTCTAGGGTCTAGGTTTATACCCTAGAAAATCTTCAATGTGTACTCAAGGGTAAGATTTTTCTCTTCGCAGCAAAAAAAATTGTTGTTGTTATTCAGGGGTTAAAATGAATTGACTGGAGTTTTATATATATATCAAACTAAGATAAATCTCAGAAGTTAAGTTGATTAAAGCAAGTTTAAGAATGTGACATTTATGTGTGCAGGGTGTGGTAAAAGTAGATTTACAGTTGTGAGTATGCCAAACAGTTTATTCTTGTATTATTTATTAATTATTGTATTATGAGAGGCCCAGTGCATGGGACCCCAAGGGATGTAGTAGTGTGCAAAGCAGCAGGCGGCCAGGGAGGAGCCCAAGCCCAGACTGGGTGCTGTGCCGCTCCCGCTCATCCCGGCCCCTCTGCACCTGCCACTGCCACTGCTCAGTAAGCTCGCTGAGTGGCGCTCCTGCTGTGGGAGCGCACTGACCACCAGGGGGCAGCTCCTGCATTGAGCGTCTGCCCCCTGGTGGTCAGTGTGCATCATAGCAACTGGTTGACTGGTTGTTCGGTCCTTTGGTTGTTCGGTCACTTAGGCTTTTATATATATAGATTTTCCATATGAACAACTATAAACCTACTTTTGTCCTCCCCCCCCCCACATATATACAGAGAAAAGAATATTATATAGAATTTCAAAGCTATTAAATAGTACTGTATTATTTATAGATATATACATATTAGTAAAACTAAAATGCAGAGAAGTGATTCAAGGCAAATTCAATACGATGGTTAATTATGGGGAGAGAGCGGAGGAGATAGAATTTGGGAGGATACACAAGGTGATTCAACAGTTTTTGGTTATTGTTTGATTTACTTTACTCTGATTTTCCTTGCATTAATATTTAAAGCAACATGCCAAAACACGAAGATTGCTAAAGTTAGTTGGTACATGAGCATTTATTTTATTATTTTAGGCTTTTCTGCATGTTTAAAATATTTGATGATAAAAATTTATTTTAACACTGACCTAAAATAAAATGAGGAAGAAGGCAAACTTTTAAGCTAGGTTCCAAAAGGAGATCCAAGAGTCTGGCTGACTTAAGAATTCAAGTGAAAAATTCTCATGGCATTTAATTAACTGCAAATCTCTAGAGATCAAAACTAAAATAAATGCAGCCAACTCAGTAGAAGATAGATTAGGGGGGAAAAATATATAGTTGTCCAAATTGGATAGGCTAATGGCAAGAAGTGACCTCCTTCTGTCAGAAGTATTCAGACAGCTGATGACCACAGTGAGTTTGATGGGGGTCTTGGTGGTATTTTGGGTGCAAGAGAGAATGAGATGAGTACTAAGGTTTCTTCCAAACTACTGATAAAAGTGACCTTTCTTTTTTTTTTCTTTGTTGATTAAACAGAAACTCCTCACAGGGCTTTAAGGTGTCCTCTCTTTCCACATGAATAGTCATTACCCTACGACTATGCAAACTTTCTATAGTCTTATTTTAGATGGTCTCAAATTTGGATTGGGCTTTGTAGCACTCAAAATTTTGTCTTTCCATTCTCAACAGAATTTTGGTTTAGAGAAGCCTGGTAAAATCATTACTATTTATTCAATAAAATGTAATAAGCATTCACTGAGTGCCATACTCTGCATTACTATGCTGCTGCTCTCTAAGCTTGAAGTTATCTCCTTAGATTAGAAATAGCTTTTAAAAGTCAGGCATATTCCCCCTGGCTGGTGTGGCCCTGTTGGTTGTGTTGTCCCATGCACCGAGAGGTCCGGTTCAATTCCTGGTCAAGTTGCAGGCTTCATTCCCCAGTAGAGAGTGTGCAGGAGGCAGCCAATCAATACTTCTCTCCTTCATGTTTCTCTCTCTCTCACTCTCCCTTCCCTTCTCTGTGAAATCAATAAAACCATATTTAAAAAGTCATGCACACTCAAGTTTTATTCATTTATACTATTCTTCATTGTTGAAATCAAGATATTTAATGGTATTAAAAATCAGCAGTATCAATATTATTGTATTGTTTGAGAGATAGAAGTACAACACCTAACACTGTTTATAGCTTAACCTGCAATTTATTTTTCTATTTGTGTAGAAATAGTGAAATTGACCTTGGCCTGTCTCTAGAGGTTTCTTTGAAAGGAACGAAAGCATGGTCTGATAAGGTCACCCTAAAATCCCATTAAAAATGTATTAAAGACTTAGGTCAGTAGTAGGCAGATGGAAAATATAAGTATCCAAATAGAAAATAGAATATTGTGGTACAGCAGGAAACATAGGTGTATAGCCATGGAAAATCAATGGGAGTAACTTAAAAAGGTAATAAATCTCTCTTAAGGAATATTGTCATGTTGTCTGAGCCTGCAACTATAAACTTTTTATCTGATGAGCTAAAAGTTCCTTGCACTTTCATATCTGGTAATAAATTAAAGGTGTTTTTTTTTTCTTTTAGTGATTGAGTGGTGAGATGGAGAATTTTTTTCTAAAAAAATAATTTATTGAAGCCCTATGTAATTGTTCTGATACTCCCTTCGTTGCAACCCAAACAAGGAACTATGTAATCGGTTTCTAGCTTTTATGAGCAAGGTTATAGTGATGTGGCCCACTAGTCTTTCCCCTTTGTAAGTCCCACAGCCCATATATCCAGATCATAGATGCATAATTAGAGAGGTATTAGCTGCCTGTTTGAATCAGAAAGCACATAAAAAATGGTGGTAAGGTAAAGTCCTGGGTGGCCGGTGGCAGGCGGAGGGGGGGCGGGGGGGTAGATGTTATGTGTACTAAAAATGAACTCTAAATAAGAAAGAGAAATAATTTTTGAAATGCCTGCATATTTAGTCCTTTTACTCACAAGCACTGGTGGGTGTTTTTTATTCCAACCAAGAATTGAGAATTCAGTTTCTCCTGGAAACCATTTTAGAATTTGTATTTAAATGAGTAGCGAGGGTCTTCAGACGCGTGCTACCTAGACTGCATAGCATTTGTGTCTGTCAGTTTTTGGTATATGTATTTGCCATGATGACTTGCCTATTCACAGAGCTATTACAGTCAAGACTTTTTTTTTTTTTCGTTTGCTTGTGATTTTAAAATTTATTTTATAAAATGTGATATCGTAAGAGAACTCACTACTTCAGAACCATTCTTTGTGACGAAAAGTTCCAGGTGTCTCCAAGCTGTTCCTAATTGCTTCGGAACACATACACATGGTGGCTCTGAAGGTAATGGAATATACTTTGACAAAATTGGCAGTGCCTCGGAAAGGAGAGAGCCGAACAAAAATGTCCCTGTGGACAATGTGCTGCTCCGGCAGTTGCAATGTTGTGGGTTATGACAGGACAACGCATATCGTGTTTTCCTTGTGTATCGAGGCCGGAGAGAGCACATGTTTTGTGATCTTTTGTTATGAACCAAACTTGCACTACTACTGTAGTATATGTTGACTTCTCTAATTTAGTTACATGGACATAATAGATACATGACCCTTTTGGTTTCCTAGTCTGAAAAAAATAACGTAGACATGTTTACTTCAATATGATCAGAATTAGGTTGCTTGTGAGTTGGAGATATATTGGCTTTATGTGAAAATATTGCTTTGGCGAATATAGCTAATGATTCTTGAGATTTTGACACTGAAATGTAACAACCATATTTCTATTGTATCCAGAAGTTATTTTAGACAAGCTAATGTGTTAATTAAATAGGTGCTTTCTAGTCTATCCATTGACACCAGAAAAATGTATCAAAGTTTTTTTATTATTCTATATTGCATTTTGGCGTGTCATTTTCAAGAAGCCTCTTTCTAGTTGGTCTGAATATTAGTAAAGGTGAGAGATTTTCCAGTTATCTTATGATATTTAATACATCCGTCATGGCTTGCTTTTTGCAGAGCAAAAATGCCAGTTCTTTCTTACTTTCATGTTTAAGTGGAAAACAAAAATACATACTTTGTTTCAATTCTTCAATAGCCTAGGGAAGTAAAACAAATAATGGAGTGAACTGGAATTGAATTTCTAGCACTAAAATAAAATTTTGTAGAAATTTAATGTCTTCTACTTCAGAGGACAGATATATTTTATTCTAGTATATAAAGTGCTTCCTTTGTGTTGTTTAAAGAAAAAAAATGTTCTTTTGGCAGGAGAAGGAGGGAGGTGCAGGGGTCACAGCGAGGATAGATTTGATTTGACTTTGTCCCCAACAGGGCCAGAGTGTGCTTCTCTGCCTCAGTTAGGAAGTTATTTTAAGGAAGCCTGGGGGAGGGCTGATGGCCCCTGTCTCTAAAAGGAAGTAAGCATAAGAAGGGTTAGTGAGTTTTGTCCTACTTGGTCTTACATACTACTTTTGTTTGAATTCTATTTTTTAGTATATACAAATAGACTTTACTCTTGTCTTCGGTGGATGTGGAAAGAAGATAAACTCCATGAAAGTTTATTTTCCATGTTTCTTCTCTTTCTTTTAAAGAGAAAGTTACATACACACACACACACTTACCTATATACACTAAATGCTATAGCAGTGCTTACAATCGCCTACCTCCTGTCTCCCCACTTCTACTCACAGAGCTGCAGAGGCAATGGCTACTAATTATAATTTCTTTGGGTTATTTTACCTCTTTTCTAAATGTTTATGTACTTCTATATTTAGACATTAAACTTCCTACTATACTAAAGCTTTAGCTTAACTATACGCTTTATCACCTCTTCCTGGTAGAGCTATGAAAGTTTTAAGTTTCTTTGTTACTTTTATATCTTCAAATGGCATAATTAAACCCCCATGTTTTGTTTCACCAACTACAGAAAACATTTATCCTCTTAGGTGTGTTTATTTTTATAGTCATAGTTGACTTATTATCTAAGGTTCAAAACCAACTTATTTAGCAAGCATCCCTGGGACCGTCTGTGTCAATGTGAGCTTCCTCCTTGCGTTGAGTTTCACATGGTGCTCCATGGCTCACTGAGAGCATGTTCAGGGGTTTCACAAAATTAGCTTTTTCTTCTGCCATCCAGAAGATCATCTATCTTGTGTATTTTTTGTGCCAGACATTTGAATTTTTATTTAAAAACTAGAGGCCCGGTGCACGAAATTCGTGCACAGAGGGGGGTGTCCCTCAGCCCAGCCTGTACAATCTGGGACCCCTTGAGGGATGTCCGACTTCCCGTTTAGGCCCGATCCCGGTGGGAAGTCGGACATGCCTCTCACAATCCAGGACTGCTGGCTCCCAACTGCTCACCTGCCTGCCTTCCTGATTGCCCCTAAATTGCTTCTGCCTGCCAGCCTGATCACCCCCTAACCACTCTGCTGCCAGCCTGTTTGCCCCCAACTTCCCTCCTCTGCCAGCCTGGTCACCCCTAACTGCCATCCCCTGCAGGGTTGATTGCCTCCAACTGCCCTCCCTTGCAGGCCTGGTGCCTCCCAACTGCCCTCCCCTGCTGGCCATCTTGTGGTGGCCATCTTGTGTCCGCATGGGGGCAGCCATATTGTGTGTTGGATTGATGGTCAATCTGCATATTACTCTTTTATTAGATAGGAGGATAGAGGCCTGGTGCACGGGTGGGGGCCAGCTGGTTTGCCCTGAAGGGTGTCCTGGATCAGGGTGGGGTTCCCTTGGGGCATCGGCCTGGGCGAGGGGCCTGTGGTGGTTTGCAGGCCAGCCACACCCCTGGCGACCCAAGCAGAGGCCCAGGTATCTGGAATTTATTTACCTTCTACAATTGAAACTTTGTATCCTGGAGCGGAGCCAAGCCTCCTGCTGGATCCGTGGCTGCTGCTTGGATTTGTTTACCTTCTATAATTGAAACTTTGTATCCTTGAGTGGAGGCCTGGGCCCGCCAGAGTGTGTGGAAAGCTTGGCTTCTTCTGTTGCCGGGGAAACCCAATGGTAGCCATCTTGGCTGGGGTTAATTTGCATACTTGCCCTGATTGGCTGGTGGGCGTGGCTTGACTGGTGGGCGTGGTTTGTGTAGCGGAGTGATGGTTAATTTGCATATTACCCTTTTATTAGAGAGGATAAGATCAATTTCCAGGAGACCTGCATTTTAGCTCTTCTGATTCATGAAGTCATCTGTGATCTCTGGGCATCAATTTCAACAGCAGCACCAAGTGACAAAAAGATGGAGTTTGTAGTAGTTTGCTTGGGCTGCCATTGCAAAGAACCACAGTTTCATAGCTTAAACAACAGAAATTGATGTTACCGTAATTCTGGGCACTAGAAGTCCAACATCAAGGTGTCAGTGAGGTTGGTTTCTCTTCTCGGCTAGTAAATGACCTGCTTTTCACTGTGTCCTCACCTGGTCTTCCCCTCTGTACATGTCAGTATCTTAATCTCTTCTGATAAGGACACCAATCTATTGGATTAGGTCCTGTTCTAAAGACCTCATTTCAATTTAATTATTTCTTTAAAGGCCCTGAATCCAAATATAGTCACGCTCTTATGTACAGTGCCAAGTGGGTACTTAAAATATCACGGGGACCACTTTGTAAAGTTTGTGATTGTCTAACCACTATGCTGTACACTGAAACAAAAACAAAATAATATTGAATGTAAACACTAATTGGAAAACAGATAATCGATTAAACCACACACACATATACACAAAACCAAATACAGTCACGTTCTGAGGTTTTCAACATATGAATTTTTAACATATAATTTTGGGGGTGGTTCACAATTCAGGCCTCGGCATGATTGATAATTTCAAATTCTATTTGGCTCTAAAATGAAGTGAATACTGCTCACCAAGAAGTAGGAAGTTGTTCACATTTGTTTAGTTTTATTATTTAACTAGAGGCCCCATGCACAAAAATTCGTGCACTGGGTGGGGGGTGCCTCAGCCAGGCCTGTACCCTCTCATAGTCCGAGAGCCCTCAAGGGATGTCCTTCTGATGGTTTAGGCCAGTGGGCCTAAGCCCAGTCTGGCCTCCCTCTGTGGGAGGCGACCAGGCATCCAATCAGGGGACAGTGCCCGCCCACCCCTCCGCTGCTGCTAGTCGCTGCTGCCTCTCCCACCCCCATCGCCATCCCCTCCTCTGCCTGCTGGCATGCGCCTTGGCTGGCCTGGCGCCGCCTGCTCACCGGCCCCGCCCCCTGCTGACTAGTCATTTTGCCATTTGGTCGATTTGCATATTATGCTTTTATAAAGGATTTGTAGATGAAGACACTATGATGCAGAGAACAATCACTGTATCTTATTTATATAATAGGTATTCTGTCTCTAAATTTCCCCCCCCCTGGCTTGGGTACTCACTGTCAATCAAAAATTTTAATTGATGGAGCAGTACAAAATGCTGTATTTAATATTGGGTGGTAAAAATGCAAACATCCAAACATGAACCAAGGACAATTGATAATCCAGCCCAGGTTTTGTCCAATATAAAATAAATCATTGGAATGAACAGCTGAAGGGGCAATGGAGCACAATGTCTTACTGTAAACATAGACAAATGATTAAAGACTAATTTATCCTATTTAATTTATCAGACCTGGAGAATGGTCCCAAGTTTTATTCTGTCTTAGCCTAAAAGGCAACATCTTCTTCTCAAAGTTATAGAGATAGTTATCTTTTAGATACACCCAGATGATATAAGACCAGCTGCCTATTTAATAAAATTTGTGGGCATGGATCTTTTAGAACTGCATACCTAGTGTGAAGAAGAGGTAAGATATGCAAAAGATATCTTCTCCATTGTTTTATATTCAATCTTTTGCATATTTATGAAAGAAATCTTGTTTTTTAATTCAGTCTGATGATTTGAAGTGGGATATTTAAGTCCATTAACTATATATATATATATATATATATATATATATATATATATATATATATATGCTTTCTATTTGTCCCAATGATTCTTGATCTTTTGTTCCTCCTTTCTTTAGGGTTAACCAAATAACCTTGTGTATTTAATTTTATCTTTTGTCCTTTTAGTTACAACATTTTGTACTTTTTAAGAAGTCACTATATGGATAACAATATTACATGTAACTTGTCACAGTTTATTCTGAATAAATATACTGCTTTACATATCATATAGCAAATTTAAACAGTATAGTTTTAGTCATCTCCTCTCATCCTTTGTGCTATTGTTATATAATTCACTTGTAGATTTGTTTTCTACAAAGGGTATTATGTACAGGTTTTGGAGGTTAGGACTCAGACACATCTTTTGGTGGGCCTCCATTCAGCCCACCATACCACCATACAACCTCCAATTGCTTTTTATATAACAGAGTAAAACACAAATCTTTAATATAGACTGCAAGTTCTTATACAGTATGCCTCCTTCCTGTCTTTCTTCTTTGACCTCATATCTAATTTTCGATTTTCTTTCTGTACTCCAGGCACACTAGCATCCTTTGATTTTGGAACACAGAAGTCATGCTTCCCTCAGGGCAGTAAACTTAATGGAAGACTTTTGCTCCAAATTCCAAACTCACTCCTTCATTTTAAGGTTTTGATCAAAGGTTTCCTTCTTATTGAGGTTTTCCCTGACGTTCTATTTAAAATTGCAACTTCTTCAAACTCCCCTACTTGACACGGTCACTGTCTTTTCTATTTCTTTAAAAAGTTTTCCACAATATAGCACTTGTCACTAATATATGTTTTGTTTAACATTTTGCTTATTGTCAATCCCCAACCATTAAAATACAACTTTCTGTGAGGGCACACATTTTTGTTTATTTTACTGTTTAATCCAAAGCACATAGCAAATATTTATTTGCTATATTCATGAATGAATGAATAAGAGTCTTTTTAAAAAAATTAAATTTATTGGATGATGTTGGTTAATAACATTATATAAATTTCAGATGTACAATTCTACAGTACATCATCTGTACATTGCATTGAAAGCTCATTACTAAAGTTACTCTCCTTCTGTCACTATGTATTTGAATTCTTTTATCCTCTTCATCCTCCCCTCACCCCCACTTCCCCTCTGTTAACCACTATACAGTTGTCTGTGTCTATGAGTTTGGTTAGTTTGTTCACTTGTTGCTTTCTGTTTTACATCCCACATATGAGTGAAATCATATGGTTTTTGTTCTTTTCTGTCTGATTTATTTCAGTTAGTATGGTACTCTCAAGATCCAGCCATGTCCCAAATGGCAATAGTTCATCCTTTTTATAGCTGAGTAGTATTCCATTGTACATACAGAGTGGGCAAAACTAGGTCTATAATTGTATTACAAATAAATAATACAATAATTAGTAAATAATACATAAATAAACTCTGTATTTTGTGTACAACTTAAGTGTTCATTGTTGAATGATTGGATAAAAGATGTGAATACATGTCTTATGGCTTCCATTTTCACTGTTGAGAAATCTGTCAATTTGGTTGGTTTTATTTTGTGGCTAAAAATACTTTCTGACTACTTTAAAGATATTCTTGTAGTTTCTGGTTTCACTGCAATGTACATGCACATTTATTTTTGTGTTCTGATTAGTATAGGTTATACTTACTTCTGGATTCATTTATTTCTTTAGCTCCAGAAAATGTATAGCCATTGTTGTAAATGTAGCTTCTTTTCTGTTCTGTTTCCAGAGTTTCCATTCATCATTATCTTTCTCCATGACACCCATCATCATCTGATCTACTTTCTGTCTACTTCCTACTTATTTTGTATCTTTTTTCCTCTTCTTTTTCCTGAGACTAGAAAATGTCCAATACACAATTGATGTTTAATTAATACTTAAGGAATGGCTAAGTTAATAAATGCCAGCTCTTCTCTTTCTATCCTCTGTTTGTCTTCACCTTGTTTTCAGATTTTCTGCTTTTCAGCAATGTCTTTGTATTCATGACTTTTGTTTTGCCTTTTCTGATGCTTATCTATCAATAGTTCTATTTCAAGTATGTTTTTATTTCCTTTTTTAAAAAAGCTGTATTCAATAAAAATGGACATACATAAACTGCGCACATTTAATGTATATAATTTCATGAGTTTGGACATATGCATACACCCATGAAACCATCACCACAATCAAGGAAATAAACAAATACATCAGCTTCAAAAGTTTTCTTTTGTCTTCTTTTGTATGTGTAGTAAGAGCACTTAACATGTCTACTATCTTAAAATTTTTTAAGTGTGCAGTTGACTATATGTACAATGGTATACAGAAAATATCTGGAACATTCATTTTACCTAACTGAAACTTTTTACGAGTTAACTAATTTCCTCCTCCCCTAATAACCACCATTCTATTCTCTATGATTTTGACAATTTTAGGTACTTTACAAGTGGAATCATGCAGATTTGTCCTTCTGTAACTGATCTTTTTCACTTAACATAATGTTCTCTAGGTTCATTCATGTTGTTGCAAATGGCAGGATTTCCTTCTTTTTTTTTTTAAGGCTGAACAGTGTTCCATTGCAGCTTTATACTATATTTTCTTTGTACATTCATCTCTTGGTGGACATTTGAATTGTTTCCATAATTATTCCCCATTTTTAAAATTTCTATTTGTTTTTTTGTTCATGTTTGCCTGATTGTTTTTGGTAGTATCTGATAACTTGTTCATTTTAAAAATTCAATTATTTCTTTAAATACTAGTATCTCATTCATAGGTATATTATAATCTGTAGCTGACAATTGTAATACTTCAAGTTCTTGGATATCTAAAACTGATGCCTATACTTTTGTAGATTTACATTTATAATGGCTTGCGTTCTTGCACATTTGGTGATTTTAATTTGTGTGTCTAATGATTTATGATCTATAAATGCATCACTTTAATATATTTTCATATATATTATGAGATATATAAACATACATACACACATACATAAAACCTGTAAGCCTACAATGTAGGAGTTTTTCTTAGAGAGGATTTGCGTTTGACCTGGCAGCAGGAAATGTACAAATCTTTAGCCCTATTTCAGGGTCCCTGGCTTAATCCAGGAATCTGCTCTTCAGCTCTCTCTCTCTTTTTTAACAAAGGTTTGGTGTCTTTATTGCAATGCTAATATTGATATTTCAGAGCAGTTCTGGCATTCATATTTGCTTACACTTTCTGCTCTTGTTTTAGTTTTTTTTGTTTTTGTCTCCTTGATGTATCCCTTATCTCCTCCAAGCCCGACAATGCAATAAGCATTATGGATAAATATATTTATCTATTTATATATGTGTGTATCTTTTTGTTCTCTCATTTATTTAGAAAAATGACTTGATGTACTTTCTCGATTTTTCATTGAATTTCTTATGGAATCGATAAGGATTTCAGATAAAGGGATAGCAATACTCAGATAAATAAAATATTACTATAATAATAAATTCGGAAGCAGTACTCTGCGAGTCCGTCATTTATTTGCATCATTAAAAGTTAATTCCCATGTGCTTCATTATTTCAGGTCTACCACTATAAGAATATTATAGTTCCACTTGTATACCCACAGAATATTCTTCACATTTAAAGTAAATGAAAGTTTCTTTTTCTGTTAAACTCATTCTTAGTGAGATGTTTTAAATTATTTTCCTTTGGTAGGAAAAATTAAATTATCAGTATGCCCCCTTGAACAGCCCTCTGGATCTAATATCTGTTGTTGCTACTTGTTGGTATGGAAACATGATCCTGTCACTTTGTGATATTAGCTGAGCCTGAGTATTTCTATCTATTGTCTGAAAATGTATCCTAATATAGCAGCACTCAACCAGCTTGTGTAGATTTTAGAGTTGAGAAAAACTTTGGGATAAATCCCTATTATGCAATAGTAAGAGGTATTAAATCTGTAGAGGAAATAAGTGAATTTTATGGCGCAGAGTGCATGTTGCAAATAGAGGCCCTAGTAGTTGCCGCCGGTGTAGCAGTCATGAGTATTAGAGCAATTTCACATGAGGCATTTTGTATAGTTTTGGTAAGATCATGCTGATAGGTTTTCTGACCTAAAATTAATCTCTCTTCCATCATCTGAGAAGTTCACTGACATTTAATTTCATTTTTTATTAAATAAGAGCAGGCAATTATTTCGGATTACACAGGGCACATGTAATCTTTGAAAATCTTTTAAGTTTTACCCATAAAAATTTTGGACTTGAGAGTGCTTACTGCTCAAATTCAAATCTTTCAATTTTCTTTATGTTGTCCTTTCAGACCAAGATGATTATAAGTGTGCAGTTTATGGGTGGGAGAGGGACTGTAAAATATCAATTAAGGAAAGAAGAGGCTGTCTTCAGACACACCTGGCTAAAAAGTGAAAAACAAACAAATATCTGGGGTCTTCAAGCCTCTACATATTAAAAACATCCAGTTAAAATGGTGAAATAAGTGACAGAATATTTCTCTTTTTTAGACAGATGAACTACATGTTTACTAGTAAGAGAAGATCATTTTTATTTAAAAACTAGAAGCCCGGTGCACGAAATTCGTGCACGGCGGGGGGTTGTCCCTCAGCCCAGCCTGTACCCTCTCCAATCTGGGACTTCTGGAGGGATGTCCGACTGCCCGTTTAGGCCCGATCCTGGTGGGATCGGGCCTAAACGGGCAGTCGGACATCCCTCTCACAATCCAGGACTGCTGGCTCCCAACTGCTTGCCTGCCTGCCTTCCTGATTGCCCCTAACCGCTTCTGCCTGCCACCCTGATCACCCCCTAACCACTCCGCTGCCAGCCTGGTTGATGCTTAACTGCTCCCCTGCCAACCTGTTTGCCCCCAACTTCCCTCCTCTGCCAGCCTGGTCACCCCTAACTGCCCTCTCCTGCAGGGTTGATCACCTCCAACTGCCCTCCCTTGCAAGCCTGGTCCCTCTCAACTGCCCTCCCTTGCAGGCCTGGTCCCTCAAAACTGCCCTCCCTTGCAGGCCGGGTGCCTCCAACTGCCCTCTCCTGCTGGCCATCTTGTAGTGGCCATCTTGTGTCCACATGGGGGCAGGATCTTTGACCACGTGGGGGCAGCTATATTGTGTGTTGCAGTGATGATCAATCTGCATATTACTCTTTTATTAGATAGGATAGAGGCCTGGTACAGGGGTGGGGGCCAGCTGGTTTGCCCTGAAGGCGTCCCGGATCAGGGTGGGGTTCCCTTGGGGTTTGGGGCGGCCTGAGCGAGGGGCCTGTGGTGGTTTGCAGGCCGGCCACGCCCCCTGGCAACCCAAGCAGAGGCCCTGGTATCTGGAATTTATTTTCCTTCTACAATTGAAACTCTGTAGCCTGGGGCGGCAGCCATTTCTGTGGCAGTTAATTCACCTTCTACAATTGAAACTTTGTAGCCTTAAGCGGGTGAGCCCAGCCAGGGTGTGCAGAAAGCTTTGCTTCCCCTGTTGCCGCCGGCAACCCTGGCCTCCTCTCTCAAGTTCCATTCTGCGGCCATTTGTTTGAGTTTGTTTACCTTATATAATTGAAACTTTGTAGCTTGAGTGGAGGCTTAGGCCTGCAACGGCTATGGAAAGCTTGGCTTGCTCTGTTACCTGGGAAACCTTGCTCTCTGTGGCTGTAGCCATCTTGGATGGGGGTTAATTTGCATAATCGCCCTGATTGGCTGGTGGGCGTGGCTTGGCTGGTGGGCGTGGTTTATGTAGCAGAGTGATGGTTAATTTGCATATTACCATTTTAGTAGAGAGGACTGTTACCTTTCAAGTAATACATTTAAAAGTGTATATTGACTTGATGGCCATTTTGCTTTCTTGCTTAAGACTGTGATTCCCCAATGTGATACCTAGTTTCATCTCACAGTACAGAGCTCACAATACTAGATCTTGCCTTTGTTTATGGCTTCTATTGATGTGATCCAGGAGAAGTTTTGAATCTTATTTATTTTTCACATGTTGAGAGGAACTCAAGGAAGTTGATCAAAAGAATGGGAAAAGAAATGCAAGCTTATGATCCTTGAAAGAGTCAGTGATTAAAAATATTCAATTTCTACAATCCAAAAATTAATAGGACTTTGTGGTTATAAAAACTGGACAATAATTAGGGAGAAGATTGGGGCCTTTAGCCTACTATATGGAAACCCTGTTTTCTTTGGAATTCTGACAGCAGATTTTATTTGGAATATATGGGCATATCAGTTCTTATTTATTTATTCACTTTTTGCGTACAAGTACCTAAAATTCTCAATTTGTGGTTCCAATCTCTAATTGCAATCCATTTTTGAACTCTTGCAAACTTTGCCAAACGTTGATCTCCTTTTTTTCTTCCCTCTTCCTTTTCCTCCACCTACCTTCTTTCTTTCTTTCTTTCTCTCTTTTTCTCATTACAACCAGTGACTTGGAGGTTGTAGTCAAAGGCAGAGAAAAAACAAGCAATGCAATAGAGTCTTTCAGATTTTTCTCTCTTCCTAAGCTTAAATTTAAAATCAATTTTTGGGAGTCTCTTGTAAAAACAGGGTCAGTAATGCCTCAGAGACCATTATGGGATCTATTCTTTATTAGAATACATCGAAGGTGAGAATGGAAGGGAAAGTGAGCTCTCTAGAACTTGGAAGATGTGCCTGATAGTATCGCTCTTCCTCATTACCAGAGAACAGCACTACCAAAGAACTATGTCATGGGCCTCAACCTCTAAGGCATCCTCCCTATAGGAGCTGGTATTTCTATATTCTTTTAAGCATTAAGGCCATGTAAGAACTTGGCTATTCAAAGGTCATTGTCTTGGAGTCAGAACTGGGTAAAGTTAGTTTTCATCTTTACACCTTTGTTGCTCATCTGTAAAATCAGGATGTAAGTCCCCAACTTAATACTAGTAAGATTTTTGTGGCTGTTAAGTGGGAATAAGTACTTACAACACATAATGTAATGTAATAAACTAGTTTCATTCTTAATAAGAGCCTGATAAGGGATGAGGTATGCTAACACATAAGTAGAATGAATAAAATCACAGAATACAAATCCTTACAAAAAGCCACATATAGGGAGGGACATTTTTGTTTTGTTTTATCTATAAGAATGCATCACATTAGTGATATTGAATGGAAGTATGAATGCATTAGTCCTCTTTGGTGTCTCCTTAAGCTTAAATACACACTGTGTCTGTCTGAATACGGTGCCCAATATCTGGCCAAAAGGTGAAAAAGTTCAGTGAAAGAAAGTTAGACATTAAGATAATAAAGTAGCAGAACTTTTGCCTTTTTTGTTTTCATCCGGAAGTGTCCCCAGAGCTGACTGAAGTCTTGTCTGCACAAAGGAGGGGCAAAGCATTGGTGATCTGATTCAATTGTCTTAGTAAGTTTCTAAACCTTTGGGTTTCCTCAATTTCTTAAGTGGGGCACATTTTAATGTGTGTTTAATTGAAAAGAAAGAAGATCTGTAGGTTTTTCTATTTCCTTTTTGTTTTTGTGATACACTTGATAAGACATTTAACCTCTGAGTGTTCTTTTTAATGTCAAAATCTATGTGAATTGCCTTTTCATGTGATTTCAAAAGCTTGACTCATTGGTTGACAATATTAGTCTTTTTCTAAAAATTTCCTAGACTTGCTGAAAGTTCAAAATGACTGAAATTAACTTTACCCATTGAAAATTCCCTCTAGAGATACAATTTCACCCAGACACACTGTCAAATCTCATGCCAACAATAAAATTGAGGTGGAATGAACCACCACATTATTACATCTGTCCAAGTAGCAAGGGAGGTATGTACCTGACAGTACATTATTTTGGTATATAATTTATCTCATAAGAACTCTTATAAGAACTTTGCTTCTGAAAAATTGTCATGTGTCAGGAGGACTTTATTTTAAGAAATTAAAGCATTTATCTAAAGTGAAGAGTATGAATATATAAATTAGTCAATCTAAGTTGATACACACAGTGAAAGGGAAGGAGCACTGGGGCAGAGACAATGGGCTGAGAGAGGGAAGCTGGGTTAGATCCTGCAGCCCCTATTCCAGTTCTCCCCACTGCCACTTAGTATAGATGAAATATATAGGTGAAAGCACTCAATTAATGCAACTCCTGATCTTTACTTACTTGGTATTTCAATGAATTTGATCAAAATCTATTTTTTAAATTTTATATATTTATAGACACATATACATTTGGTTTAAGATATAGCAGGGAAATCTATTGGAAATGTTTAAAACATGTGCTTCTAAATAATTCATAGCAGTATTAAGATATTATTTCTATAAACTTTAATAATACCTCCACAATATGGTTATTTGCTGACTCCTGATTCTCTAGTGGTTTCTTGCTGACAGGTTTTTATTCTTTTTAATATCTTCCACAATACATCTGGTGTAGTACTGAAAAGATACCTTAAAAATTTTTTTACACGATATTTCTGTCACAGTACTGAAAACACACAGTACTTAGAGAGTTCTTGAATAAAAGCATTCTTAAGGAAGAAAAGACCCTAATGTAGAACTTTAGAACTGTCTGGAGGGCACCATGACCCATTAGTTCACTGAGCAGTCTCTTTCGTTAACCTATTTTTCATCGTTGAGCTATGAGCCTCCTCCCCAGTCTCCTCTTGTGCCAGAAAGAATTTCTGGTGGCTCTCCCATCACCACTTTCCCTCGCAGCTGAGTCAGCCTAGAACTGAAAGCACCTACTTATTCCTGGCCAGGACATTTGTAAGATTCCTGCCACTTCAGTTTCAGAGAATTTGGAATGCATGCCATTTTTAGGCTCAGGTATATCTGAGGGAGAGTCACTAATATGAATCTCTTCCCCTACCCTCTCACTCCTGTTAAGGGCAGTTTCCTTGTGCCTTCATGTGCCTTGCTCATTAGTCACCTGTCATTTTCTAGGGTTTTTTTTTTTTTTTTTTTTTTTTTTTTGTTTCCAGGCACTATATTAGGTTCTTGATGAGGCAATAGATAAACAAAATATGCCGACTGCCTTTAACAATCAAGCTTCCTGATTATTCCTTCCTCTAAGCTTCTGGATATGTTGTGTATCCACTTTTAAGTGACATAACTTTCTCCTATTAGATTTCTCACTTCTACTCTGCCTCTCACACTCTGAGATGTTATTGGCTGTGTATACCACATATAAACTGACTACTCCCAAATGTATATTTCTGGCCTATTTCCACTGAGCTCTAATTTCTGTATGCAACTTACTACTCCCTAATTGTTATCTCCATGCATTTCAAAACTAAATTATCCAAAAATAGACACTTAATAACATCTCCCAAACCTGCTCCTTCCATAGTTCTCCCATCTCAGGAAATGGCTTTTTCTTTTCTGTTGTTTAGGTAAAAAAATTGGAGTCCATCTTAACTTTCTCTTTGTATCAGTTATTAAACCTTATTGCCTAACCACAGTTACCACCATAATCTGGACCACTGTTGTATTAATTTTCTTTTGCTGCATAATAATTCAACACAAATTTGCAAATTAACACACATTTGTTATCTCTCTCACAGCTTCGTAGGTCAGAAGTGTAGGCATATTTTTACTGTGTTCTCCCCTTTAGAGTTTCATTTCTTCAGTCCAGGCAGTGGCCTGGGTAGCAGTATCATCAGAGGCTCAACTGGGGAAAATTTCCTTCCAAGTTTCCTCAGGTGGTTGGCAGAATTTCTTTCTTTTTGGCTGCAGAACTGGGGCTTCAGTGTCTTGCTTTCTGCCACGAGACGTGGCCACATACATTATGGCAACTCACTTCTTCAAGGCTAGTGAGGGGAACCTCTCCAGTGGTTCTGCTAGCAAGACAAAGTCTTATGTTGATGTAAGGTAATCATGGTAGTGGCGTCCCTTTGCCATATCACATGATCTAATCATGGGGTGACATTGCATCACCTTTGCCATGCTCTATTGGTTAGAAGAAAATAGGTTCTATACCCAAAGTAGGAGATTATACAATGGTGTAAATACCAGAGGCAAAGATCATTGAGAGTCACCATAGGGACTGCCTGCCACAACTGTCATCTCTTGCCTAGAATTTTGAAATAGCCTCCTGACTCCTTCCCACTTCTATCTTCTCCAAACCCTCATTCATTCATTAGAATGATCTTTTTCAAAATTAAGCCACATAACAACATTCCTGGGCTCAAAACATTAAATGGCCTTTATTTCAGTAATACTAAAAGACAAGTCATTATAAGATCATACATGATCTGAACACTTACCTCTCTGGTATCTTCAGAGGGAACTGGCTATTCTCTGTATGAAGTGTTGTTCCCCCCCACCCCCTGTTTATCTATATGTAGTACTCTCTTACCTCTTTCAAGTGTTTACTTAAATATTACCCTCTCAGAGAGGAGTTAGTAGAACCCCTACTCTGCCTCCTAGCCCCCACTCAGCCATTTCTTTTCTTTGCTCTGTTTTCCTCTTTAGCCCTTTTCACCATCTGATATCATATGTAAGTTTGCTTTTTAAATTGATATGGCTCACTGCTCCACTTGAATATAAAGTTTATAAAGCATGGCTCCATGAGCTCTGTTCTAGTCCCTGCTGCATCTCTACCATTTAATTAGTACCTTCCACAGAGTCACACACACAAATATATGTTGAATAAACAAATGAATCCCTATCAGGCCTCAATTTCTTGATATAGACTTTTTATGCAAACCTCTGGAAATATTCAGCTCATAGATATGGTGTTGGAGTCATTTTCTGTTCTAAGTTTTTTTGTTCATCTTATAAGTTTGAATATATGGTATCGTGTATATATAGTTTTATTTCTAACCATTTTTGGATTTCTGGAGGGTCAGAACAATGGCTCACAATTTAGGATGGGCTCTGCTGGTTTTCAGTAACTATTGATTCATTTTGAAGCTCTCACATTAAGGGCTGGTAGAGTGATATTTGAATATGCAAATGATTAGAAATAAGTATAAGTCCTATTTGATTATCACATAAAAAACTTCAATCTGTGCTTTTAGAATGGACTCTTGTTAGCCTTCCTGGATGATCAAGAGTTTTTGCTACTACATGGCAGCTAAAGAGATGTCAAATTAAGTTCTAGGTTTGATCTTGAAAATCTCAGAACAATACATGAAAAAGGTTTTATGTGGCTTTTGCAGAAAAATATTTCTTTGTATTTGTAACCGCATTATTGAGATACTAGAGGCCCAGTGCATGAAATTCATGCACTGGTTGCAGGGGAGGTGTCTCTCAGCCCGGCCTGCGCCCTCTTGCAGTCCGGAGACCCACTCCTTACTGCCCGCCTGCTTGCTGCTCCTTAGCACTGCTGCAGAATCGGGAGAGGCTCCCACCACCACTGCTGTGCTCGTCAACAGTGAGCCCAGCTTCTGGCTGAGTGGTGCTCCCCCTATGGGAGTGCACTGACCACCAGGGGGAAGCTCCTGCATTGAGCATCTTCCCCTGGTGGTCAGTGCACATCATAGTGACCAGTCGTTCTGCCGTAACAGTTGCTTAGGCTTTTATCATATAGATAATTGATATACAAGAAAATTAACATATTTAAAGTGAAAAATTTTCCCCATTTTTGTCCTAAGTATGCATCCATAAAATCTTTACCACAATTGAGATAGTAAACATATCCATAAACCCCAAAAGTTTCCTTATGCCCCTGGTAATCCCGCTCTCCAGCCCCTTCAGTGTCTCGTGCTCTCTGGTTCCCCAGCAACTATTGATCTTCTATTACTGTCTTTTGCACATTAAAAAAAAATTTATCATTGAATTTTGAGGGTTCTTCATGTTTTCTGGATACAATCCTTTATTAGATATATACTTTACAAATATTCTATTTCAGTTTTTGGGTTGTCTTTTCATTCTCTTAACAGTGCCTTTTAAAGAGTAGAATTTGGTGATTTTGCTGAGGTCCAATATATCAAAAATTTTTAGATCATATTTTTGGTGTTGTATAAGAATCATATTTGTAATCTTAAAGTGATATGATGAATTAAGAAACACTGATTTCTTTAAGATACATTTTTTAAACATAGAAATATTATACAAATCAAGAACTAAACTACAGCCAGTTGGTGTTATGTGTCTTTGACCTCTAAACAAATCTCATTAAATTTAATATATTGTGCACTTAACTTGAAGCTGCTTATCATTTATACACATGCATATCCCTGTAGGCCAGGGTTTCTTAACCTTTGTACTATTGATATATTAGGCCAGATAATTCTTTGTCCTGGGGGCTGTCCTGTGCTTTGTAGGATGCTTAGCAGCATCCCTGGAAGCTATCTACTGGATTCCACTGGAAGCTTTAGTTGTAACAATCAAAAAAGTCTCCAGACATTACCAAATGTTTCCTGGGGGCAAATCACCACTCCCTTCCTTTTGCAAACTGTTCTGGTGTATTGCACGGATCTGCCTGATTCTGGTTCTGGCTGCTCCAGGCAGTCTGATCTGTACTTAAAGCCAGATGATAAACCCACAAAAATGTCCTTCTGGCCACTGATGGTACCAAGAGAGACAGGTGCTCCTCTCTGAGCCTATGCCTATGTAAATGGACCCCCAAACTACACAGGAAGTTATTATCCAATGAGATCTTTTTCCCCATTCTCTCTTTGAATGAGATTGGATACAGGAAATACATGTGGGTTATTTTCTTGTGGTGGACACAAAGTATTCTAGGTGTACTATTAGTCGTAATTCTGGAGATGGTGACTTTCTAACTCATAAGTTACCTAATTCTCTTGGTTTCCATTAGCAGATACATTTCATCCTAATTTTGGATATGACTTTTCCTGACCCTTTACTTCAGATAGAGTATAGGTTGTCATTTAAACTGACTCCTAATTGATACCATTTGTGCAGTTTTAGCTCAAAGTATAAATACAGTTTTCTAAATTGTAAGGAAATAATACAGAAAATTTGGAGGGCAAGAGCGGAGGCAGAAAAATACCTTTAAAAAATCACCATCATTTAATGTTATTCTTTTCAGTTTATGATATCCATGGCAATAATTTTTTTAAAGATATACACTTCCTATTTCAGACCATTTATACTTAGTATTTTAAGAGGATTTTCAATTCTCCACTGCTGGGTTTCCCCTGGAGAAGATTGGGAATATCTTCTTCTTACATGACAAGGAGATGATATTTCTACCATTATACAGATTTCAGAAAAGAGCTGAACATCCTATGTTACATCATAAAAATATAGGATATAAATTTCATCCCCCCCCCCTTTGGGAATGCAGTTTACAAATGACAGGATAGAGGTTGTAAGCAAGACAAAGCCAATGATGGGAGGAAATTTCCTGGAACAGGATTCTGCATGAAATTAATGGCTAAGATGGAACATCCCCTTCGGGCCAACATGCCACATTAAAAGTTTGTTAGTGCCGTTAAAGGAGCTCAAAAGGAAGATGGTAAGACATGGTGGATAAAAAATGCACCTAGAATTTTGACGTTAATATTATGAGAAGTACTGTGTGCAGTAGTGATTCAAATAGTGGCTGTTAGGCCTTTCTGAAATAATAAATTTGGTGGCACGACCATTTATTTTCAGAGCAGGGAAGCAAGCGAATGGTGCTTTTAAGCCTTTAGGTCACCAACAGGCATCCCATTATTTTACTGGGTGAGCCCATTGTAATTCACCCAAATTGCAAGGCAAGTTGCTGGAAGTCACTTTATTGTAACATTAAGCAGAATGTGGGATGGCATTTTTCAATTCGGGCTGAGGAAGGTAGAGAAGAATGGTGATTAAATGCTGGGGGTCATTGAGAATGTGCTCCGATTCCATAAAATGACCGAATTCAGAAGGAAGGCTCCTGTCCTCACCCCTTTCTCTCTTTCCCCCCCTTCATTCCTTCCTACTTGTTTTCTTTTCCTAATCAGTGTATCAAGGAATGGAAATTTGGTTTTAAAACTGTTCTCTTTGTCCTCTCTTTGTTTCCTCCTTTTTGTCTCTTTACTACCCCTTTTCTCTTTCTCGGTTTCTGGTCTCCTCTTCTTCCCCTGTGATCCTCCTCGCATGGTTTCTTGTTGTGCCATATTTGCAGTTGGTGATTCAGCACTAGGAACTCGAGGTTCTGTTTCTGTCACAAGGAATCAGCCACCCATAGCCCAGAAGCAGTGTTGACGGTTTCTCTTCCTGGTTAGCGACTCTGCACTTTTCTCTCAAACTGTTTCCCTGATTATCAAAACTAGCCCTGCTTAGGCCCCAGGGGTCCAATGTCACAAATGTGAAATCATTAGTCACATGCTGCCATGGAAAGGCAGGGACAAATGCATGTTGCTTCTCAATTCTCATTTAGGGAACAGGGCATCACTTTACGTTGTGGGGTAAATAGGTCATCTGGTTCAGCATAGCGTGTTTTGTTCAAGTTACTTAGTAGGAGCGGGGATGCTCATCTATTTCAGGGGACTTGTGTATAGAAAAAAATGAAAAGGTGCCTGCTTGTCCTCGTAAGCGGAGGCCATGCAGTGTCTCTGCCAGAAGCATGGGCTTCTCCTACCTCTGGGACCCTGGACATAGGATCTAACTTCCACAGGGCTCTTTTCTCAGAGAGGATAAAAATTATAACTCCTTCCTTGCAAGTCGACAAGATTAAATGAGGTCATCTCTGTAAGAGAGACTACTCTATTAGCTCTGGAATCAGAACTGTGTTTTTTTTTTTCTGTCGCTTGTGATGTGGTACATTATTTAACCTTTCTTTGCCTCGATTATTCATCTATAAAATAGGGGTGGTTTTCAAGAGTGAATGAGACAATACATATTAAGTACTTTGAGAGCCTTCTGGTACATATGTGATTATAAATGCTACTGCATGATAATGTTATCCTTTTTAAAAAACCACTTTTAGTATAAAATATAACACACATAAAGATAATTTTGCAGTAGAAATGTTTTTTTTTCCTAATTAGCGTTCCTTTTGTGTAGGGCTTCTTTGCTCAACATTAGTTTGGAAGATTCATCCATGTTTGTACGTATAACTATTATCAATCTCTCTCATTGCTGTTACTGTGTTCTGTTGAATAAATGTAATACAATTAAGTTATCCAGTCAACTGTGAATGGACATTTAGGTTGAGTTCAGTTATGAATATATATCTCTTGGTGCATGTGAATGGATTTTGGTTGAGTCTCTACATAGGAAAGAAATTGCTGCATCATCGAGGGCAAGTCTTCCGCTTTGGTAGATAATACCAGACCTTATGAGAGACCCCTTTCTCCTCATCCCTATTAGCACATACATTGTCAATCTTATTCTGGTAGATGTTTAGTGATATATCATATTTTAATTTGCATGTCTCTGATGATTAGTGAAGAAGACCAGCTTTCCATGTGACTGTGGGCCATTTGAATATATCCCACTATGTGGTGCTCATATTCTGAATTTACACCTCCTTTATTGGTCTATGAATTGCAAACAGCATCTCCACTCTATGACTTTCAACTCTCTTGATACCTTTGCAGAAAAAGGTGTCAATCTTCCCTTTTATGGTCAATGGTTTTGGTTTTCTGTTTAAAACAAAAATATTTCCCCTTCTTGAGGATTGTATAACATTCTAAAAGCTTCATCGTTTTGGTTTAAAATTAATCTGGAATTGATGTTTTTGTATTGTAGAAAGGAGGAGTAAGTTTTATTTTATTCTCACGTGGATATACAGCAATCCCTGCATGATTTATTGAAGCTTAGACTCACTTGTGTCACCTCTCAGTGAAGGGTCCATGTCCTGGATCTGCGTATCTATTTCTGGGTCTTTGCTTTGTCCCATCGATATGTTTTCTCTTTTCTGTCAACACCATACTGTTTTAGAAACTGCTGCTTTATAATAAATAGACCAGGTCATTACTCCCTGGTCATTTTATTTAAAAATTGATTGGCCAATGCTTCCCAAAATGTGACCGAGGCCCAAGAGGTCCCTAAGATATTTTCAGGAGGCACATGATCCCTGCTTTTCTAGCTACATATCTGTGTGAGGCTGGGTTTTCTTGTATACTTCAACCAAACAGCATATGCAACAGGTCTAATTCTGAAGAAGATATTAGAAAGCAGTAGAGTTAGTATAAATATTCAAAACAAGGCCACTGTTTTGCTCATTATTTTTGTTTAAAAATGCAGTATTATATTAGAATGTTATTTACTTTAATATATGTATTATTATTTTAAAGTTGATCATAAATGTTATTAAAGTGTTCTCAGCTTTAATATCTAATATAATGAATATGAATATGTATTACCCATATAAAATACAACTTTGAGGTGTTCACAAATTTTTCAGATCACAAAACATTAAAAAATAGGTAGTTTTGCCTACTGTTAATCTTTTGCATTTTCATGTATACTATAGAAACAGCTTTTCAAGTTCCACAAAAAAGCAGTTATTGCAATTCTCATTATGTTTGCATTGAGCCTATAGTTCAATGGTAATAATCTGTGGCAAAATTCTGCTATCAAATTATGTCCTAGTGTTTAAATTATGAAAACAATAAGCTAACTCACTTAGGTGGAGAGTTGAGTTTTTACTATTAAGGCTTTTGGTCAATTGAAATGTTACATTTCAATTTATATAAGCTTTCTTACATTTCCCTCAACAATGTTGTGAGAGAACATACATATTATTAGTGTGATTTTTTTGTGCTACAATAAATAGTATGTTTTGTGTTTTCTGCTTTTTGTTGCTGGTATACAGTTGCATTTTTAGGTGACACTATTGAGCCATATAGTGTTGGCTCAATAGTGTCACCTAAAGAAAATGTTTATATGCCTATCAGCTGTTATACACAATTCATCTAAAAACTTAGCTCAGGGTTTCTAACTCTGTAACTGCACACTGGGATGGTTATATATTGTAGTGATAAGAATGTGGGCATTGGAATATCAAAGTGGCTTTAAGTCATGACTTACTAGCTGTGTGATATTGAACATATGAATTGATCTCTCTAAGCTTCAGTTTTCTAGGTTGCTAAATGGGGGTGGATAGTTTTTATCTCATGAAACTGATACAAAAATGAAATGAAATAAAGTGCTTAACACACAGCCTGGCACTCTCTTGGTAGACCTTACTGTTAGTTTTAATGTGAGGATGTTATATTATTGCAGTTCATTTAATAAGGAAGCTTGATTAAGAAGACCTTATTCTCTTTGGCTCTGATTCTTCTCTGTAAGCAGATATAGAGCAAGCTCTAGCTTGAGCTGCTTCTAACTGTAATTTTTATAAAAATTACATTCACGGCATACACCCCAGACTGCATATATGTACAGTTGCTCTTGAATCCAATACGAAATGTACATTGATGCATGTTCTATTTTATGTGTTTGGATTATTTTGATATTATGTCTACCTTTCATTCTTTTAGTAGTTAACATGATTGTCCACAAATAATAGTATTAATTCAGGTCATTGATGGAAATGCTATACTCAGTAGAACCAAGGTCATATTGCAATATATTGCAATAAATGGTGTAATAAAATCTTCCTGGAAAATCTTCATAGTTCAGAAAAAGAGGCAACTTTCATTTAGCAGGAGTACCACTCAGGTCTTTTTTAAGGGTGAAGACTTCCATGTTTAGTAACTTCTCCAGAATTTACCTGGACACCACCTCAGTGTGTTAGCTTGTAGTTTTCATAATTTAAAGACTAGGACATCATTTTCAAAAAAATGATAGCAGAATTTTGCCACAGATTGTTGCTATGAGCTCATTCTTACAAGTCTCACAATATGATCATTTATGGTTGAGAAAAATGCACTGAATTGAAGGTGTCATTTGCTTTTTCCTACATCATTAATCCAAAGCTTAGTCTTCATTTTTAAAAATAGCCAATACTTATGCTATATCTTTTAATTGTTAGGAACATTTCATAATTTTTGTGACCCATTTTTCATGATGCTATAAATACCTAATTATGTTTTTATTGCTTAAGGTGGCATTATCTCCCTCCCTCCCTTTGTGTGACAAATAAATTATGTTAATGGAAAGAAAGAATAGGTTTGGGGGTGTGTGGTTCTTGCAATAGATTGTAATATTCTACTTTAATAGAATGATTAAGCCATAACTGTTTTTATAAAAGCAAAGTAAAATTAAGTGCATTGAAAAACCATCAGAAAAGTGTTAAGATTACTATATGCTGTGTTTAAATATGCACATATATAAAGTGCTAAGTCAAACGATTGAGTAAGATGACTATTATCAAAATTTATTATTTCATTAAAATGTCATATGGTTACTTATAGAATAATACAATTTTATAAGCACAAGGGATATTAGCAAGCACTGAATTAAGGATTCTTATTTTTGTGCGGACAAAACAGACACCCAAAGAGGGGAAAGACCTTGCCCTAAGTCACAATGGTTTTGGTAGTGAGAGGGACTGGATCCATGTTTGTACGTGACAAGAACTATTTTCCTACAGATATCATAATAATTTTGTATGGTGACAGATAGTTACTAGATTTAACATGGTATCACTTCATAAGGTATATAAATGTCAAATCACTATGTACAACAGTAATATTGTATGTCAACTGAAACTAGTGTAATATTGTATGTCAACTATACTTTAATAAAGAAGAAGATAATAAGAGAAAACATAATTTCCTGGCATGGCAGAAGACTTAGTGTGTGTTTTCAGTATTATTGTGGAAGGAAAAAGGCAAAATGGAACTTGTGAAATAATAGCTACAGTTAAGAAAAAGAACCCATCAGTCAGTTTCTCCTTTCCTTTGATGTCTGAATTTGCAGAAGTGCTACCTTTGGGATCAAAGAAATAAAAGATATATTCTAGTATCGCCATGTGTGGAGGAGGCAGGATCAGCCTGGTGGCAATAATATGAAGTGCTAAGGCCTTAAAGGTTTCTTCATTAATTATCTCTGAAAAGTTCAGTTGTTTGTTCTCAACAAAATGAAACCAAGGGCTGCAGGAACAGAATCAAGTAACTCCAGGGAACTACTCAAGATATTCCTCATAACCTTTACACTGCGCACATAAAAATGTAACCGTTTACTGGGTAGCGTTCTCACTTCTTTATCCTATTTAAGCAGCTTTGTATTCTCTGTCTCTCTTACTGCTCAGTGCATCTTCAAAATCTATCTCTGACTTTTTATCTGCATTCCTGCAAACACCTTGCTTATGCTTAGTCTGTTCCCTTCTCCACAGACACAGTCTCAACGTTGATTCTCAAAATTCTCCTGACACACTTTCTCTGATGTGTCAGTGGTCTAGAAAAACAGGGAGAGGGTATTAGAGTGTGCAAAAGCTGTGCCACTGCTCTCAAACTGCATTCTCTCCTGGAGTGTTTGCCCTTTCAGTTTTCTAAATGGCAAACGCAGTTTTACTAAGTCAACTAGGATGTTCTATGATGAATATGTTATTTTAAAAAAATGCTATTGCTTAAAGCATTGTATAAAATGAATAATCTTTATATCCTCATTAGCTAGTAGGTGGTAAAATTTCAAGGTGATTGTATCTATATGCAAATATATCCAATTATATTTGGAATGCAGAGTGTATATACCCCCCCCCTTTTTTTTTCTATGTATATGTTATCCTTAAATAGCATTGGCGATTGCACTGAGGTTACAGGTAATAGTGAAGACGCAAGTATATATATTTTTTTCTTTTTGACATACTTTAAAAAAGAAATAACATTGGATGTATTGGAAATAGAAATATTTTAGTTTAATCATACATGTTGTTTCTCATATCTGTGCGGTCAAATAACTGATAATGCTTCTGTGGTTTATGCATTTTGTAGAAGTATGTCTTCCAATGATCACGTGAACCAAGGCCTTCCTGAATAGAAGGTCATAAAAGCAAAAGGTAGCACATAACCCAGTACATTTTAGGGTTCAGAGATTCTCACCAATTGCTTCTCATCATATCTTTTCATTCAATTTATATAAAAATATGAATCCCACTTGTGTTCATAAACATGTTCCTTTGCCCAGGTGGGAAATAAATTTACAGTAAAATGATAATGATGAAAAATCACTCCTAGACAGTATTTTCTACTTTGACAAGAGCCTTCACTATCTTGATCCCATGGAACAACTCAAATCTTGGTCCATTTTGGGATCAAAATGTTGTTTGTTGTTACCTGTTTGTTTTACAAGAGGACCTTGGTTGTACCTCAAATCACAGCAAATGCAGAGTCGTCTGTTTTGTCTGTAACAATGGTTACACTGATGGGCCTCCTCCAGGAGGACCAAGTCCAGCCTGTCATGCAATCACAGGCTCTCCAGCCACTTTCTGAACTGCTGGGTGAGCAGACATTCACTGCTTCCTGACGAGGCTCGTCTTTTTCTCAGCTATGATGAGATACACTGTGTAAGTTTAAGGTATACAGTGTGATAATTTGATACACACATATTTTGATACCATAATAAGATTAACTCACTTATCTCATATAATTACTTTTTTATGGTGAGAACATTTAAATTTTATTCTCTTAAAAATGTTCAAGCACATACTACTGTATCAACTATATTCACCATGATGTGCATTAGATTCCCCAGAATGTACTCATCTTACAACTGGAAGTTTGTACCCTTTGACCCACATCTCTCCATCCCTGCCCTTCAGCTCCTGGCAACCATTACTGCACTCTGTTTCTATGAATTTGACTTTTTTTAGATTCCACATACAAGTGAAATCATACAGTATTAGTCTTTCTCTTATTCTACTTAGCATAATGCCCTCAAGGTCCATCCCTGTGGTTATATATTGCAGAAGTTTCTTCTTTTTCCACTCTTCTATTCATGGCATTTAGGTTGTTTACATGGGGGTGCAGATCCCTCTTCAATATAGTGATTTCATTTACTTCAGATATATACTCAGAAGTGGGATTGTTAGATCATGTGGTCTTTCTATTTTTAATGGTTTGAGAAACCTCCATACTGATTTTCATAGTGGCTGCACCAATTTACATTCCCACCAACAGTGTACAGAGTTCCCTTTTTAAAGAGCTTCTTCTGACTTTCAGATTGTTTTACATGAAAAGTCATGATTATTAATTTTTAATCCAACTATGTTCTTCTCTTAACCTCTCCATTCAGTCATTCTTGTTGTCTGCTGAGCTGCACAGACCTGGTGTAACCTGTGTGACCGGTGAACTCGAAAACAGCTCTCTTTGCTCCTCAGCCTGGGTTCTCCTCCCCGAACCCAGCCGCCTCCATTCCCAGGGCTGCCACTCTGGGGCCCTCACTTCCAGCCTTCACCAGCTAGTCTTTGCTCTCCCCTAACTGCACGCAACAACGTGGAGTCTTCCTCTAAAGTGGCAGGAAAGAAGTGGTATAGGAAGACGGAGTGAAAGATGCATACAGAGAAACAAAGAAAGAGAGAGCAGAGGTGCCAGAAAGGAAGTGTGTGGCCAGAGGCTAGGTGGGCAGGTGCTTACATTCCCATTGACTTCTCAGTTTGGATATTTGACTTCTTTCAAGGAAGTCTCTGGTCACTGCCTTTTGGTATTGGCAATCTCATGACACTGTTGAGCTTTTAGCCAAAACACCCCTGCTCCTTTTTATAAAAAAATACAAATACAATAGTACTTTAATGTTCATTGAGATATGACTCTGTGGCCAAACATCCTTTAAACTCATGGATTCTACAACATTCATAATAAATCAGTACTCTTTTTACTATATCCATTTTACAGATGAAGAAATTGGAACACTAAGAGGTTAAGCAACTTGCTCCTGTGCATACAAAGAATCAATGGCACAGCAAAGTTTCCAGCCTGTGCTTGTGCAGTTTTTATAAAATTCAGACTACATTTTACTGTTTTCATTTTATTTTTGATAAACTTGGCCCATTATTTTATCCTAACTCACTCCTTGTGTTGGCTATTTCTCTGTGTTTTTTAATAAGTAAATAATATCACTTTTTTCTCCAACAAAGCATTCATGGACTCGATGGATGGAATACAATGGAGTGTGCTCTAAGCCTTTTATCCTAGTGGTACTAGTGGTATTTGACCCATGTGTATATACCCTTCAGATCAGGACATTTACCTATTTTAATGTAATGTAGAATTAATCAGTATACAGATATATTTTCCATCTTATGATCAAGGATATCAAGATAGACTATTTCTAATACTTGTCTGTAATTAATTTATAGCAAGTGTTTCTATTTAATGGTTTGCCAGTTGCCCTATCAAATTATTTGAATATCTCCCAAGAAGTTTCAATGGGATAATATTCAAAGGTAATTGACATTTCAATGATTTTGAATTATGTAAAATAGTTTTCTATAATTAGAGATTCTTCATCTGATCCTTATAATACACACATAAAAATATAAAGACATCTGTGGGTATATATGTGTGTATGCATAAAAACTTTAGATGTATACACTTAATCCAACTTCATAAAATTTTAATTTTGGAAATAAAAATTTGCTGTTTATAGTATCAATTATAGTTCCAATCCTGGCAAATTTTCAGAACTCAAGTAGTGAAAGTGGACAAGTAGTGAACAGAATCATCCAAGTTCTAATCTTATATCATAGTGAATACAAGGCCCTTTTGTGTTTGAGAGAAGCTTGGGTGAATTTCCAAATCAAAGTATAGGCTGTTTTAATATTCTTCCTTCACCTCTCAATTTATTTCCAAATGGACTATTAGAAAGTAGAATTGAAAATTACTTATGTTGCAAGCAATACTGAAACCTTGACTCTCTGTGGGTGTGTATGGACAACCTATTGTCAGTAAGATAGGTATTAAACTTCGCCTGGTGTTTGATTAAATGCTAGGCCACGGCAAGTACTAAGTGAGAAATGCTTGAACAGTGGTGCCAGTTTGATGGCCAATGGCAACTGCATAAATTGTCCAACTGCCTTATCTTTGTTTCTGCAGCTTCTTTCTGGGATCAGAGAGGGAAAAAGCCTATCCATTTTATAAGCAGAAGATGGTCAGAGGGTGAAACAAAATTAGCATGTATGTCTGTAATTGCTCAATCATCTCTCCCCCAAATCACTGCAAATGACTCTCTTTTTCTTTGCAGGAATAATTGCACACCTGCTTTTCAAAATACAAAAGCTGGTTTGCCTTTGTGCATAAAATGGGACTTAGGGATCATGCAACCGCATATTTACATAATCAAATGGCAAACTGCAATATATTTGAAGCTCATGGATTGTTTTTCCTTACCCAGCAATCATGTACATACACGATGCCAAAAGCACTGGTGCCTGACACGTGGTGGGTGAAGTTTAGTGTGTATAATGCAGAGTAATGGATACAAATGATTCCAGGACATGCTACCGAAAATACCTCCTATTTTTTGGTGCATGCCAAAGCCATTTTTAGATTTTGTTTCTGTCTACCCACCTTGTGCACATTACAACTTGTGTTCCCCGGAGAGAAAAAGAGGTATCAAGTTTCTTGTTGACGATCTAAGAAATGTGAATAAAGTTGTTGGCAGATGGTTCGCACATTTCATTCTGAAATATCTTATAGTGACAAATAACAAAGTGTATATAATTAGCTCTATGCAGATGGCATGCCAAGTGTTGCTATTCATCTCTGCAGACTTTGTACAAAGACACTATTTAAGAGTCAAGATGCAAAGACAGCCCCTGAATTAAGCAGGGTCTATCTACCATGGCTATCAAGAAAGCCTTTTCTAGACCAAGGGCCCCACCCTAGACCCGTTTTGGACTCCATGGGGAGGAAACCCCACACTGAGTTGTGCCTACACATAACTTATTTGATTGTTTTGACTGAAATGTCAGAGGCATGCACTATGGATGTAGGGGCCTGTGTTCACTGCATTTAAACCACAGCACTCTTCTTTTTTTCTTCCTCTATCCCGCCAAGCCTTTGCACCTGCAGTTCTCTTTACCAAGAATGTTTCTGGCTGGAGCCTCTTGTTAATCAGGTTTTAGTTAAAATGTCACCTCCTCAAAAATGCTTTCCCTGACCACCCAGACACTTCTGTTTCTTCCTGTTACTAGTTCCTCTCATATTATCCTGCCTTATTTTTCTTTTAATTTTTATTACTCTATTTGAGATAAGTCAGGACCTAGACTGTCTGGTTCACTGCATATGCCCGACCTCAGTTACAATGCATGGCATATGAGACTCCTTAAATGCTATTTACGTGAATGGTGTTTATAACTCACTCTACACTGGTCAAAGTAAATCAAAATATTTAAGCTATTCCCTTTTCTGTATTTACCCCGTATTAGTAAACATGGCCAAAGTCAACACATTGAGCTAATATTATCTCTGCCATAAAGATTTTATTACTTTTATTTTCAATATTTGCTTTCATTTAGCTTGATAGCTACATATGGTATACAGAGAATGTGGAAGTAGACCAGGACTGAATATAAATAGAAAGCAGAGTTTGAAATACTTGTTTATTTCCTTTTAAGTGTCTCAATGAATATTATGTCTGTTTAACTAATTTATAAAGTCTACTATGAGGACATGTGACTAATAGACACTCTGTGGTATTAATGGATATATTGGAAAGGAAAAGTGTTGTCATACTGAAGAGATTGGATGCCTAGCTTTTTATTTCAGTTCCTTCATAAATTTATTATAATTAAAAAATATTCTGTGTCTGAGCTCAGTCATCTATATATAAGAAAACATAATATGTAACTGGATTTGATGGCGCTAATGAAGAGAATGTAATCCAAAGAAACAGAAGTAGGCATTATTCTACTTTTATTTTGAATTATTTTAAAGAATAGCATATCCGAGTTTCCATGTTGGTGATGTGGTATTTTCTTGTAAATTGTCATATGTTCCATGGTGTGAATAACTACTTTAAATGATTTTTTTTTGCATCTCAATCCACTGAAATTTTGAAAATTCTGTTTCTTTAAAGTATTTTGAGAGTCTTGATTCAGAATCTTGTTCCAGCTCTCAGATATTTGCACCTCTAGCTTTAGGCTGAAAATTTTGACAACTCGGTGAAATATAAACAACAGGTTTATAGTATCAAAATGGAACATTACCTTCCTCCTTAGTGTCCTTTTAATGGTTAAATTTAAATGCTTTAGACAGTATCCATAAAACGCAATGATTGCCTCAGCTGGAATTCTGTTTTCCAGTTTATTCACATATTTTTTAAAATGTTTCAGGTTCTATATATTTTCCAAGCTTTTAGTACACAAGGGGATCCTTATAATAGCCTTGTTTTCAACTCTCATTGCAAAAAGGTGAGCACATTAAAGTCACCAAATCTCTAAACTCTTAAACTACATGGACTCCAGTGGGCCTCCAACTGCTGTGATTGGAATTCAGCTGATCCTAATTACTCCCTCATGGAAGGGCTTCTTGGAAAGCAGGTTTCTACATGCAGCACCTGGGAAGCCACTGGAAACCCAGCAAAGGGAAGTGCAAACAGTAGCATCCACATCTTAAATCTCATACACTAGAGAGACACACAAGCCAGTTTTCAGGTCATGGGCCACTTTGAGGTGCTGAATGGTGATAGAGGCTGTGTTTCCTAGTATGATAAATGTTGCACACATACACACTAGACTAGAATTTAAAAACAATACATGTTTTGCTTCAGTTAAAAAAAAAACTATGGAAGAAAACATGAGTAAGTGACTAATTTCTTCTCCTATCTTTATGGATACCCAATTTAAATAATGTTCTCCTGATTTCTGTAATAATTTCAGGTTCAACTCCATGGTCACTGTCTTCTCAGAATGCTATAAGCCAATCATGAACAGAATAAGATGACTTTAATAGTCTGTCTGCTTCTTCCATTGATGAGCATAGAGATTAGTGGAAGCTTTAGAGGGCCCAGTTGAATGATAAAATGGAGATTGTCACTTGTTTTTTTTTAATAATTAAGTATTGTTGGTATAAGAGATCGTATTAGTTTCAAATATAAAACATAGTGATTTGACTGCTATATGTCACCTTGTAAGCTTATCACAATATTATTGACTAAATTCCCCTTCACCTTTTTCACCCATCTCATCTGTCTTCTAGCAACCATCAGTGTGATTTGTTTTTATGAGTCTGTTTATTTTTTTTAGCTTCCGCATGTGTGAAATCATACGGTATTTTTCTTTCTCTGACTTCTCTTAGCATAATACACTCTAGTTCCATCCATGCTGTCCCAAATGGTAAAATTTCATTCTTTTTTATGGCAAAGATAGTTTATTTTTTGTTATTGAGTTGTATGAATTCCTTATATTTTGGATATCAACCCCTTAGTGGATATATCATTTGAGAATATATTCTCCCATTCAGTAAGTCATCTTTTGTTTATGGTTTAATTCCCTGTGCAGAAGTGTTTTAGTTTGATGAAATCCCATTTGTTTACTTTTGCTTTTATTTCCCTTTTTGAAAGGACATTACTCAGACTGATGTCAAAAGTTTACTACCTATGTTTTCTTTAGGAGTTTTATGCCTTACATGTAAGTCTTCAGTTTATTTTTGTACAAGGTATAAGAGAGCGTTCATTTTTTTTTTTTTTTGCATGTATCTGTCCAGTTTTTCTAACACCACTTGTTGAGACTGTCATTCCTTTATTGGTTCCTTATTACATTTTCTAAATCCTTTCTGAGTTTCTCCACTCTTCTCTCTAGTTTGTTGAGCATCGAATGATGGCTTCTCTGCCTTCTTTAGCATTATAGTTTTTCTCGGACTTTCATTCTTTCATTTGGAGCATACTCTTCTATTTTCCCATTTCGTTTGACTTTCTGAGTTTGTCCTATGAGCTAGATGAAATAGCCATTTCTCCCAAGTTTGAAAACGTAGGCTTTGTGTAAGGTTGTGTGCTGGACGTTTTGGGCAGCCTGGCTGTAGTTTGAGCAGGTGCAAGTTGTGCCTAATGGGCTGCCTAGCCTGTTGTGTGCATGAGGCACATTCTGTTATTTTGTTTGTTGCCTGAACTGGGTCTGGGTGGGGCTGAGCTGAGTGTTCATATCATAGTACCCTACTATTTCCGCACTGAATCCCAAAGGGGAACTCTGGCTTCTCCAGTATTGTGCCCGATCTTCCCTCCACAAACAGGCTCTGAGCTGTTCTTCTAAGCCCTTTTTAAACACTTAAAAAATTTATTTCAACCTGCAATTTCTTAAGTTAATATCTATGTATTTATTTACAATGCCTGGCATTTCAGAGGTGCTATGATTTTATATTATTTTTATACATTTATATTTTATACTTAAGATTTCTATTTCTTCAAATTTATGTATATATGCCCTTCCACTGTTTCCAAAACATTTAAGGTGACTTGCCTTTAAGGGAAGACAAAAGAAGCTGTTAAGAGGTAAATGAATGTTGTTTCTGCAATGTATCAAGCACTATACTGAACAAGTTCTTTTTAAAAAATATATATTTTATTGATTTTTTACAGAGAGGAAGGGAGAGGGATAGAGAGTTAGAAACATCATTCAGCTGCCTCCTGTACACCCCCTACTGGGGATGTGCCAGCAACCAGGGTACATGCCCTTGCCCGGAATCGAACCTGGGACCCTTCAGTCCCCAGGCCCACGCTCTACCCATGAGCCAAACCGGTCAGGTCCTGAACAAGTTCTTTATAAAATTTACTACTTATAACAATACTAAATATTACTATTGAGAAGAGAGACTCAGGGAGGTTATGAAATTTTCTCAAGGTCACAAAGCTAGTGAATGGCAGTGTCAAAAGTTGAACCCATTCTTGTCTGGTTCTAAGTCAATCTCTTTTTAGTACTACACTGCTTTCTACATACCTCCACATTAATGAAAGATCAATGTCCCCTTGATAAAGACAGAATGGAAAGAAAATGATATGTCCACATTGCAGAGCTGAGTGATTAAATGCAAAAAAGGAAGGATAACAGCATATCAGAGGAGATAAACTACTGGCTGGCATTAAATTCTAAAAAAATTCAAGCTCTGATGTAACATTCTAGGATTTAGGGAGCATGCTGGTTTTCAAATGATTCCTGACTCAATAAATTACCAGTGAACATTATTTTCAGTTCAGAATATGTGCTTATGGGACATGTGCCAAACTCTTTCATTACTAGAAAATAATGATCTAGAAATTGGTATGATTTTTAAGAGGAAACTATCAAATAATCACTGGGGAGCCAAACCTAAATATTATTTTTGAGAGTTTCAAGAAAGAACTATAATGAAGGTCAGAAATAGAGATCTAGCCATTATTTTGGGGGACCTCCCCAGTTCAGACATTCATGAATTCATCTGTCAATCATACATGTATTCACTCAACATTTATTAAACACTTACTATCTTCTGTTACTGTAGGTACTGAGGTTACATAAATGAGCAATATAAATATTTTTCTTTATTCTAATGGGTGAGACAAGAAGGGAGCAAAAGAAACTATCAAGAAAGGTAATGTCCTATTTCTGTTAAGTGTGCTATGAAGAATATATGCCCCACATATCAAGCTGGGAAGTCACTCTGAATAGGTGACAGTTGTAAGAATTGATAAACTAGATCAGCCTTCCAGCTAAGAGTGAAGGAATCAATTTCAGCAGGTGGGATAATGGGTGCAAAAGCCGTGAGAAAAGTAAGAGCTTGGTATTTTCTATGAATAGAAAGAAAGCCAATCAGGCAGGAACACAGGGGAAAAAGTAGGAACTAATGTCAGAAAATTAGTCATGATAGGCCTTGGTATATAGTTTGGATTTTGTTCTAAATATGCTGGACAGTCATTGGAGGATATTAAAATAGGATATTATATGGTATAGTGTATTTTTAATGTGATTTTTTGACTGCTGTTTTGGAAGTAGATTATGCAAAGGACAGCGTGGAATAGATGAGAGGATGTGGTAGGCTATGGTAATAATCTGGACAAGGGTTAGGGAATGAGCTGAAGCAGTGGCAACGAGGGACAGATGAACATTTTGGCAGTGAAGCAGTAAGGTAGAACAGACTAACTGAAGGATTTGAAGTCAATCAGAAAATCAAAGATGACCCCTTACATTTTTTGGCTTAAATCATTGGTGGATAATTGTGCCACTATAAAAGAAAACAATTTTAATATTACTGACAAATTTGTAAATATAGATACTAAAGATGGCCTTATTAACCCACGCCTCTGCTCCAATGGGCTATTTTAATGGCAAACATTTCCAAAAGCATTTAATAACTTTATTTTTTAGTATCTATATTTCCTCAAATCAGAATGCCAGAATATTCTATTACTAGATGAATAAAATTAGAAAAGCTTACATGTTTGAGGCTTAATTGACAAAAATTAAAGGTAGAAAGTTTTCAAATTCATGCTTACTAAGTACAATCATTCATCACTTACCTACCAATGGGGATACATTCTGAGAAATGCATTGTGAGGCAATTTTGTCATTGTATGAACATCATAGAGTGCCCTTACACAAACCTAGGTTTAGCCTACTATACATCGAGGCTATATAGTATAGCTTATTGTCTGAGGCTACAAGCCTGTACAGCATGTCATTGTACAAAGCAACATGAGATTAAATCAAGCATGAGAAAATGATGCAATGAAGAGACAGGGTAAATATGTGATATATGAAGTTAATCCCAATGTAACACGAGACATACTACTTTATAGCAAACTTTTTATACGTAGAAAGACTATGCTATAAACTAATGATAAAAAGCATACCATAGTTGTTTATTCTCATTATCAAATATGTTTTGTACAGAACTGTACGTGTGATACCATTATATGATTGGCATAGTAGTAAGCTGTTTACACCAGCATCACCACAAACACACAAGTGCTACAATGTTATGACGGCTATGCCATGTCTAGGCAATAGGAATATTTGAGCTTCATTATAATCATATGCATGAATTAAGCAATAAAATCCTTCCCAAGAAATGTCCTATGAAATCTGGGCAACCCCATGATATAGTTTTTGAATGACTATAGCAAAGTGACCAGAAAAGGGAAACTCCATTTCCTAGAAATGCTAAAGTGAAATGAAATATTTCATTCACCTAGTATAGCAGCAGATACAGGAATCGTTTCTTTTTTGAGCTTTGACAGCCACAGTTTTGTCAAAACTGCACCAGAATCTACAAGGTTCTACTGAGATTGCTTTGAGGATGTTGGCTTAGCAGGATTACAAAGGATGTTCAGAGCAAAAGGTGTTCTTATTGGGTCACGAGAGTCAGTCTCAACATCTATTTGAGTTCTGACTAGTTTCTTATTGCTGAATTTACCTTGTTATCCTAGGGATTTGTAACCAAACAGAGTTTTGCATAAGGTCATTAGACTAAGGTCCTTGTATAATTAAGTCCAGTGTTTGTATAAGATTATTTATACAAATATATTACATATAGGTAAATACTTAGACTTAGGTTTTTGTGTAAGGTCATTCGACCTTTAGGTTTGAAAGTATGCCATTTGGTAAATATTCTTTTCCATTAACCTGTTTATCCCCTGGTGCTTGCTTTGCTTTTGCTCTTATCTGGATATGTTATACAGTCTGGTTTTATGTATTTTTGCCGTTTCCTGGATTTTTTTTCTGTCGAATGTATATGAGGGACTTTCATAGGGAATAAATGGAGGCATATGCCTAATAAATCTCAATTCCAATGCAAGGCAGCTCTGAGGGCTGATGGCTTGTTAGACTGGTGACTAATTCATGAAAAGTTAATTGGCCAAACGTGGCCCGGGGTGCCCTATAAATCTTTCATGAGAATCCTCCTTGTTTTGTCAATTTGTTGTAGAAGTTTCCTTTGCTTGCAAGCACATATGTTGTTGACCAGTATTTATTTTGGGTTTGTCTATGTCATAGCCACAACCTCCCATTGAAAGAACTCCTTGCTTCCCCCTAACCACTATATAAAATCATCAGTCAGTTGTTCCTGATCAGCACATCTCCTTTGTTATAAAAACCAAGAAAAATTTTCCTTTTTGTTTCAGATGTTTGGGGATAGGTAGATTTTCAGAGGTCTAAATGGTTTGACATCATCTATATAAGTGTAGTAACTTGATTATTTGGCAGTTTGTCCAACTATGCTCACCACTATACCACCAACGCAACTTAAACAAAAATAGATCCAGAGTCATAGAAGCATCGAACAGACTGGCCAACCTCAGACAGAAGGCAGGGGGTAAGGGGGAGAGATCAACCAAAGGACTTGTATGCATGCATATAAGCATAACCTATGGACACAGACAGTAGGGGGGTGAGGGCATGTGCTAGGGGGTGGGAGCGGCTGAGGAGAGGTCAATGGGGGGAAAAGGAGACCTATGTAATACTTTCAACAATAAATAATTTAAATTAAAAAAACAAAACGGTTCTGGTGGCTATTGGTTAACATAGCTGCAGAACAGTGAATCATTTCGTAGAAGTGTGGGAACTTCTCTTTATTTTCAGTCCCCTTTTTCCTTTCTCTTTCAGGCAAAGCTGCTTTTATTCAGAGAAGGGTTTTGAAACTTCAGCATTATTGGTATTTTGGATCCGAGAATTCTTTGTTGTGTGTGCTCTGGTGGGGAGGTTATTCTGTGCATTGTAGGATTTTTAACAGTATTTCTGGCCTCTACCTAATAGATGACAATGTCACCATCTTCCCCCAGTCATGACAATAAAAAATGTCTCCAGACGTGTTTAGGAAGGCAACGTGAAATCACCCTGGTAAAAAACCAGTGATGTAGGGAGATGAGTGTCTCTTAAACCATAGCTTTAGGCAGGTGACTACTCAGTATAGGCTGAACCTGAAGGACCAATTCTTAAAATAAACAAGAAAAGTATGAAGATAAGAATAAAATAAAAAAGTATGCAATGGATTGTGACATACAGGAGAACTTGCCATCCTCAGCTTGTTGCCAGAATCTTGAGTAAGCAGTAAATTTCCACAGAATGGCTGCTTCTGAAACCTCTATTTATCTAAAGAGAGTAACCTTCTAGTTCTGCTACAGGATATTTCCATCCCCCCCTAGGGAATTGGATCTGATAAAGACTAATGTTTCTGAGGAAGGCAAGATCTAGCATAATTTAAAATTATAAGTAAGTGTTTCAGGTAAGTATATCACATTATTTTTTTAAAATTCTTTACTGTTTAAAGTATTACCTAAGTCTCCTTTTTCCCTCATTGGGTAAATATATTCTTTTGTCACTGGATAAAAATGTTGGAATGTTGTAAGTAGGGAACATAAATCTAATAGTTTTATTTGTTTTTACCTCTATGAAAATCGTGGGTTTTTATAGGGACATGATTCAACCAATCCAGAAAATAAACAATAGATATATAATTATAGAGGCAATTAAATAAAATTCGCTTGAATATAACCATTCTTTATGGCATGATTCTAATCCATGCTACACCCTTATCCTATCTAATAAAAGAGTAATATGCAAATTGACCATCACTCCAACACACAAAGATGGCTGCCCCCCATGGACACAAGATGGCCAGCAGGGGAGGGCAGTTGGGGGGGACCAGGCTGGCAGAGGAGGGAAGTTGGGAGCAACAGGGCCTGCAGGGGAGGGCAGTTAGGGGCAAACAGGCTGACAAAGGAACAGTTGGCATCAGTCAGGCTGGCAGGCAGGCGAGCAGTTGGGAGCCAGCATCCTGGATTGTGAGAGGGATGTCCGACTGCCTGTTTAGGTTTGATCCTACCGGGATTGGGCCTAAACAGGCAGTCGAACATCCCTTGAGGGGTCCCAGATTGGAGAGGGTGCAGGCTGGGCTGAGGGACCCCCCTGCCCCGTGCACGAATTTCGTGCACCGGGCCTCTAGTAAATATATAAAAGCTATAAAATGTTACCCGAGATTCTGCCATTCAGATAAAACCTCCTAACATCTGCTATGATTCTTTGTCTTTTCTCTATGTTCACACACATAAAATTATATATAAATGGAATCATGTCTTAGGCAACTTCTCATGTCAATAAATGTATGTGTGTATAATTACATATTTGTACCATAATTTAAGTGATTACTTATCTATTGATGGGCATGCAAGCTATTTACAATGTGTGTTGTTGTTTTTTAAACTCAAATCACACTTCAATAAATATCCATTATCTGTGAATTTTACAGCTATTACTGTAGGGCCAAAATGTCTATGTATTTAGATTTTGATTTAGAAAGTCAAAATGACCTTCAGATATCTGAAGAGTACTCCTAAAAAAGATGCAAGTTGATAAATTTATGCCATTGGTGGTTAAGGGAAGCTTGACTTACTCAGAGACATTTCCATTTCCAAGGAAGATACCTGGAGGATGGATTGAATTAGTTCCAAAGGATAGAAATATTAAGGATATGATTTGCAAGACTCCTTCTAAAGTCCCATAATAGAAACCACCATTCATGCCAGCTAGCAAAATGATAGAGTTATATGGGCCAAGAAACATAAGTTTAGTGTAAAACTGAGAATTAGCTCTTGATCTCTGTTTTAAAAGGTATAATTTCCTCAAGGAATTGGTTAGGACCTTTGACTGATAGCTCCTATTTTAATTACAGGGAAAATAAGTGGGTATAAATGATTCAGACACTTTGAATACATAAACCCCTTTTAAAACAATAATTTACATATTTAATCTTTTAATTTTACCTTGGTATAATGCTTATATATTGAGATAACCCCTGATTAGCTCCTGGGAGAAATCCAAAAATAAGTAAAATAAAACCATTATTATGAGGTGAATAAAAACAAGAGAGGATGAAAAAAGAGTGGTTTTCTATGGGGTTGGGGTTAAAAAGCCAGAAAGGAATTGGTTAAGGAAAAAAGAAAACTTGATGAATTTTACTGGAAGGAATAACACATTGATTACAGAAAAGAGAATGAAAAATTAAAATTTGACTCTCTGATCACTATAATTATCAGTAATGGTCAATTGTAATTATTATAATTTAGAAAAATGAAGGAATCTGGCTGGCACTCAGGCACTTAATTACCATGTTATGACCACACCATTTGGAAAGCTTTCATTTGCATTCATGGAGATGAATAATTTCTTTCTGATTTAATGAGAAGAAAACAAATTTCCTCTGCTTTACTTATATCTTACAATCTGGAGAAACTTATCATTTGGATTCCTCTTATGCAAATAATATGCATTATTATCACAGAGTTTTAGCAACTTTTTCTCTCCATTGTTGTAAATTCTCTTTTGACAGAAGAATTTACAGTCTTCACTTAGTGGTGAATGGACCAAAATTCTGCCACCTTGAAGCTGCCTTTATTGGGTTATTGATTTTAACCTGTTTATTGAGAAACAAAGACTCAGAAGGAATCTTTGACCTTACCTCCCTTTCCTGCCCTAGAGATTCAGACAGAGAAACCTGCTTCTGGAAGGAGAGTTTAGAATGTTGCTTTAGCCTAATTTGAATTAAATATCTATCTATATATATAAAAGCCTAAGCGACTGTCCGACTGGTCAACTATAGAACAGCAGCTATGATGCGCACTGACCACCAGGGGCAGATGCTCAACCCAGGAGCTGCTGAGTCTCCGGAGATGTACCTGGAACCAGAGAGGAGGGAGCCCGATTCCAGGGTATGTCACCCGAGAACTGCCCTCCTGCAATTTGGGACCCCTGGGGGATGTCAGAGAGCTGATTTCGGCCCGATCCCCACAGGCCAGGCCGACGGACCCCACCAGTGCATGAATCCACGCACAGGGCCTCTAGTAGTAAATAAGAGGGCTTCAGGCAGATGACTGTTAGCTAGATACCTCCTGTGTCCCATTGTTTCTTAGTTGCCTAGCAAGGATTTTCTTGTCTTGTATGTTCCTTTTCCCTTAACTACCTATAAATCACCCATTCTCACTTCTGAAATCTTAATACTCTGTTTCCCCCTCCCTCTTCTCTTTTGTCCACAAATGTCTTCTATACCCAATGTTGCCTTGCTGTCTTTGGAATTTTTATGCCTATGTTAATTCCCCATATGCATGTGTTGAAACTTTGATTTTCTCTTGTTAGTCTACGTCTGTTAATTTGATTATTAGCCCAGCCAAAGAACTTAGAAGGTGGGAGAAAAACTTTCAATATTTTTTTAGCCCCCACAGTGGCCTAAACCTCACCACTGAGTATCAAGTTCTAGCAGCAAAGTACTCACTAAAGTGGAACAACTCATTGGTTATGACACAGTAATATTTCTGTTTGTACGTACAAGTGACTTTATACTGTTCTGATAAGAGGTTTCATATGTCACAGCTTCACTGTGAGAGTTTATATATTTTTGTTTCCATTTTTTTCATTCTTGATCCAATATTCATTTCTATGATGTGATGCAAGGTTCTAAATTTATTTTCTTAGAAATTATTCTTTATACTAGTGACAAATTAAATAAACTATCTTTCCTTTTGAAGTTGAAATATCACTTTAACTCATATTAATTTCTCCTATGTATCTGGATCAATTTATGTATGTATTTGTACATTTATGTATGCATATATTCTTTATGGACTCTCTACTTATACTCTTTATTCAACACTATACTATTTTGATTGCAACAAATATACTGTCAGTTTAAAAATCACATAAAACAAACATTCTTCTAACATTGATATGAATAATGCAGAAGAACTTCTAAAGAATGCTATAAAAATTTTAAATATTTAATGAATTGTAGATATAAACTAATAACTCAGAATGAATTATCATAACTCCAGTAACAGTAAAATAACTGAATTAAAATTCGATGTAAGACTGATTTTTACACAATATGAAAAAATAGAAGAAAGCAAACATTACAAATAAAAAAGTAGGAATTTCTAGCGCTCATTCTCTTCCTGGAAACATTAATTTGAACAACTATCCAAGTACAAAAATACCTTCACAAGAACTAAGGAATCCAGATGAAGGATTATAACATCTGAGTGAAAGACAAAAATAAGAAAAGATGCATTGAGGTTCATAGGGAACATAGATTCATGTAAACCTATCATCCAAAGCCCATGCAGCCCAGTGCAAAGAAAGACCCCTTCCCTGTGGAAGAAGAAGAGTGAAGTCAACATCCAACTTCACCACAGACCCTGGAGCCAGCCCATCCTCATACCAGATCTGCTCCTGCAGCCCTAGGTGTCTCCCTGCAGACTCCAGGGAATATAGGCCCCTGCTCACCAAAGTACCTGCTGATTTAATAATCAAAATTCTCTCATAAAGAAAAGCCCAGGTCTAGATGGTTTCACACTGAATTCTACCATATATTTAAAAAGAATTAACACCATTTTTTTTCAAAGTCTTCTACAAACCTGAAGAGAAGAGAACATTCCCAAGCTAATTTTATGAGACCAGTCTTACTCTTATTCCAAAGCTACAAGAAAAGAAACCTATAGGCCAATACTCTTGATGAATATATTATGCAAACATTCTCAACAAGTTATTAACAAATGAATTTGACAGCATGTTTAAAAGGATCATACACCACGATCAAATGGGATTTATCCCTGGGATGAAATCGGTAAATGTGATATGCTACATTAATAAATCACATTAATAAATAAAAAAATAATTATGTAATCAACTCAATAGAAAAGTATTGCACAAAATTCAATATCCTTTCATATTAAAAACTCAACAAATTGTATATAGAAAGTATACACCTCAACATAACAAAAAGGCTGTGTCTCAATGCATTTGCTCTTTGCAAATGATAAGATTGGTACCTACGGGAGAATTTAGGATATGCTGTCTCTCATTTACATTTTCTTCTTGCCTGTGAAATGTCAGTATGATTAAATGACATATGATAACTGGCAACTTAGATTTGTCACCTTTCAATCTATCCATCATTCATTACTTCTTTAATTTGCTAAGCAGTCACATATTTACACATACAGTGTGGCAACATAATTCATGCCAACTTCTCTCCATAGGGCTGGTGTGACCTTAGTGCCTAATACAGCCTCCATCCGTTCCATTTCACCCACTGTTCTCTAGTTCAAAACCTCCTTCCTCAGCTACCACTGGCTGACCTCAGGTCCCCTTGCGCAGCCCATTTGCCATATGTAGTCTTTTAGCTACCCACAAAGTCAGAGTTTAAAATACATTTCTAATATCCTCCCTCCCCTACACTCTACCACAGCACCACCACCTGTCTGTCAGTCAGAGACCCTCTTCTGATCTCTGAAATGTGAATATCCTGGGGAGAGGGCAAACCATACCTCTTCATTCTAGGCAGCCCTCTGGGGCCCAGTTCCCAGTCATTAAAAACCTCAGCTTCATCTAGTGAATCTATTAGGCATAAGGCACTGTGCGAATCTTTAGAGAACATCTCACATTGACTCATTTGCTCCCCAGGCAGCCAAAGAACCAGAGCAAAGTTATATATTGTAATGGCATTTATTGAGCCTGATTCTGTCCTCAGTTTGCAGGAGAGTATCATTTATGGTTAAGAATACCCCAAAATTGCCATTTATCTTACCCTTTCTCTAAGAACTCTCATTGCTTCTGCTTGAGTTTTGCAGAATTGTTACACTCTTTAAAAATTATTTTCTAACCCCCACTTTTTTGCCCTGTGTCTACTGTCTATTATTCACCTATTGAAACTGTACCCGGCACAATCAGGGTGTCTAAGGCACACATTAGATATCAAATGCTTCATCATTCATCTATATGTGCAAACCTGAAAGTCTGATTTATTGTCCTCTTATTTCTCTAGTCTCCAAACATATTGGCTCCATATTTTAGTAACACTGACTATACCTGTTCAGGTGAAAGCTTATCTGGGTACAGTTTTGTTTTTTTATTTTTAAATAACAGATATAAAAAAAGCTGCATCCCTAGGACAATAAGAAGAGGATATATACTCTCATTAATTTAAAGGATTCAATATATCTCTAAAGGAGAACACAACACAGCCATTGTCATTTTCATCTGGCAAATCAAACTGCAATGTCTTTCTAGGGGCAGCATCGAATAACTTTGGGAATAGTACATGTTTGGCTCTCTTACAAGGGATAACTTCTTCACATCACTAATGACTATTAAAATTCTGTCAAGTGTACCAACTGGATTTGCTTCGGTTTTCTCTTGATTTATTGTCTTCTTATGAAGGATGTGGCACTAATTAGTATAGGCCAGTGGTCGGCAAACTCTTAGTCAACAGAGCCAAATATCAACAGTACAATGATTGAAATTTCTTTTGAGAGCCAAATTTTTTAAACTGTATAGGTAGGTACATTGTTATTAACTTAATTAGGGTACTCCTTCAATCGCACTGTATGTGCGCGCCCGCACGTGGTATTTTGTGGAAGAGCCACACTCAAGGGGCCAAAGAGTCGCATGTGGCTCGCGAGCCGCAGTTTGCCGACCACTGGTATAGGCCAATGCAGCCTCCTAGGCTTCCCTTTCTGGAATGGGATCTCCTGTTCCCTGCTGACAGCCATGGGCAAGTTGAATAGCTCCTCTAAGACTTAGTTTGCTCACACAATAAAAGGAAATAAGAAAATGATGGTACTTTTCTCAATTGTTGTTATGAAGATTAAATGAGCTTAATTAAATAAAGTGCCAAGTAGAAGCCCCAAATAGATGACGGCTCTTGTTAATAATGGAGAGAAGTGGCAAGTTTCTCATTCCCTTAAGAGCTCTATCTGGGTTAGATTATGCCCACTGAGGAAATAGAACATCCCAGCCTGCACTGTTCTGTTACATCCCTTATTAGACAAGACCAAGCAGGACCTGTGTCTGCACTTTGAAGCAAGTCACTGATCAGATTGGGTCTTGGCTGCTGTGGGATCTGCCAGTGGGTATACCCACTCCTACTTGCATCAGGGAAAAAGAATAACTTCTTCAGTAGGTGCCAATCTTATCAAACTATTCTAACAGATGCTTTCTATCATTGTCTTTCTTCCAAGAGCAGAATAGCAGGAAAAGGCACCATTTTTATCAACCCTAGGAGTCAGCATGCCAAACCTCCTGACCAACATCAAACACATATGGTTCTATGTCTTGAAAAGCTCAGTAGGTGGGATTCATGCACTGTTTTCACTGGAGGGCTGTAGGTACCCTTGACAGCCAGAGGCAATTAATAGCCCCTAAGAAGCCCTTCTGAACACAGTTCAAGAAGCAGGAGATATGGGTCACCAGAGGCTTCTTGAACTAAAATGAGAGACAGCAGGATAGAATGAAAAGCTCTGGGCCAGAGCTTAGCTTACCCACTAACAATCTGCCTGACCTTGACCTGTCACAAGGGCTCTGAGCTTCCTTACCTGTAACATGAGAAGACCTGGCGGCATGAGATCAGCATTTTTCAAAGTGTGTTTCATGGAACATCAGCCCAAAGAGATGAGCCATAAAAGCACGGTTTTGTCGTTAGGTGAGTTTGGAAAATGCTGCATATGTCAAGTTACTTTGGAAAAAGCCGTTTTTCTTTCTTTCTTTTCTTTTTCTAAAATCTACTGTCCTTTAAGCTGTTCAGACTTGTTGCAGTGTTTTTCTAACCCATTTGGCCACTGTTCCTTTCTGGTTTTCCTCCTATGTGCCGCTGTCAACATTCCTCATTCTGGTACCCACAGAGCAGTTCTTTGAGAAACATGGTCATCTTGTGAGTATCATCCAATCCTGACTCCAAGTCAGTCCCTGCTTTATAAGATTTCTAATTCTAATTTAAACTAATATACGAGCCAAGGATGTGCCACTGAGGCAGGCACAGTCAATGCTCTGTCACTCATGCCGAAGCCTGTGTTCTGTAACAATTCAGACTCTCTTCCTGAGGCTTTTCCCCTCTATGCGAGCAGACCCACAAACACAGGGCGAGCCAGAAGTGGCAGGATTGATGCCCCTGGAATCAGCTCATGACCAATGACAGAGGGCATCTGGTGAGACAACTCTGAGGCATGTTCTGCACTGGCCCCCAGAATTCCCCAGTGGGATTAAAACTCCAGTTGTCATCAGTAACTGTGGATAAGGAGTGAGGTTATCTTATGTTTTATCTCACTTACCCCCTCTCCTCTCATGGTGTTTCCTGGGATCACCTCCCAAATGAACTATTGTACTAGAACCCTTGTCACAATGTCTGATCCTGGGAAAACCTAACTAAGATGTCTTTCCATGCTGAATAATGTTCCCAAATTATAGCGCTCCACAGACAAAGGAATGCAAACTAAGGCTTCAATAGCCTAAAATTGTAAACTAAGGTAAAAAGTCAGGTTCCACAAGCAACCAATGCTAGCAAATAGAAGATAGTAACGAGAAAAAGTCCTTGGCAGATTTTTAAACATCCCTTTACTTGGCTGGGCCCCTAAGAGAGCATGCACAGGGCTCATGGGACTGTATTGTCACATACCTGATACTTTTGCTTCTCATAGTGTATACAGATATTGGAGGGAGGGTTACCAGAATGAATTACAAGGGAAGCTCTAGTTATGTAGAACATCCTGATCAGAACAGAAGTTAAAAAAGAATAGAAAGTGAACAAAATAGATCCGTAGACCTGCAACAGACTGATGAATTTCAAAGGGAAGGGGTGAGGGGGATCAGGAAGTGATTATCCAAATAATTTATATGCATAACCCAGGGAAGACAATATGTGGTGAAGGACTGGGGAGGAGGTGGAAGTGGGGTGGAAGGGATCAATGAGAGAAAAAAAGGGGGCATCAATAAATGCTTTGAAAAACCAACAATATCCTGACCACCCCCCCCCCCCAAAAAAAGACTAGAAAGCAATGAAATAAAGACCAGAATGATACTCCATTAAAAAAAATAATCTGATATCAAAAAGGATTATTCTTACACACAAGTAATTATACATCAGTCATTTTATATATGAGAGGAAGATAGAAGGAACACAACAGTTTCCCAGGTCATTTGGATTATTTGGCCTAAAGGCAACGATATTGGAAACATAATATCATAGAGTTAGAAGGTTCTGACCAAACCTTCCTAAAGATCTTTCCGAGAACATCTGTGGCAAAAAGAAGGTCATCATTTCACTAAGAGAGCACATCCCACTGCTGTGAGAGGCTTTCTGGTACCCACAGGACAGTTGGAGCTAGAATCTGCCTGTCTTTCTGAGACCCATTGGTTCTTATTTTATGGTCGAGTGGGAGATGCAATTAGTCTTCTCCCCTTTCACAGCTCTTACTTTACATAGAAAAAAAATTTTTTTTTCATATTTTATCTGCTGCAAATTATAATTAAAAATCTAGAAAGTTTAGATCTATTTTTAGAATGAAAACACTATTCCCTCCTTTCTCCTGAATGAGAGGTAATATTTAATTATGTTGTCTACTGTAATCCATGCCTACATTCTAAACTTATTAGTGACTTGCACCTAAATTTTAAAGAATTCTAAGCAAAGACAGAGATATCCTAAAACTTCATTTAGTCACAGAATCTATGGTACTGTGGTCTAACTTGTCTCTAATTACCTAATTTGATGCTTTGAAACTTGGGATTCCAAATAGGAATTGGGAATTACTTCTAAGAGCTTCATAGAAAATGGATCTGCAGAGTATTAACCAGGCATTTTAAACAGATGAGCTGACCTTCCACAAGTTCTACAGCTAATTATGAGCTTGATCCTCTAAACATTATCATATTTGAAATTTTAGAACCAAATGCTGGCTTGATAGTACAGTTCCTCCATGATAAATTATAGCCTGGGTTATTGCTAGCAGGGTAATGGAAAGACCACCAGAACTGGGAAATGTATAGGATTAATCAATGATTCTGATTGATAAATTTAGTCAATATTTTATAATGGAAATAGTATAGAATTTAAAGATAGTATGTTTGACTTTGAGTTATATATGACTCTTCTAAATATATGTGATCTTGGGAAAAAACTTGTGAGCATTCATTTCCAGATCTGAAAAATAAAAATGATTTTAAAAATGTGTCCTTCTTATCTCAAATAATTTTTAATGCTAAATCGAATGCTTCTATAAAAAACCTATTGTTATAAAGTACTATGCAAAAAACATTATTTTCAACCTAAAAACCTTTAATATTATGTATGTCCATATAATTGTCTTTCTTTAAGGAAAGAAAGCTCATATAATCCTAGACAATAACTCTTTATATATATGAAAATCATTACTTTCCATTTCATACTCTCAATATTTGGATACCTTTTATCATCCTTCCTGACAGATGGCATTTACCCATCTCTGTATTCACACTGGCACTCTAGCATGTTGTGGCTGATCAAGGAGGTCAGAATACATATGGCTTTGGAGATTGAGTTTTCTTTCCCCTGACCCAAAAAGGGGAAAAAAACCCAAGGTGAGTGAAAGACAGCCGAGTTCCTCTTTGGTTCTTAGCCTTCGAGAGCCATTAAAAAATAAAAATAAAATCGAAGAAGCATGTGCTTAGGGAGCCAGCAGATTACAGTCAACAAAAGTTGTTTTGAAAATATATTGTATTTACTAGTAATATTTTAATATAGGCATAAAAAAAGGCTGGGACCTTGACCATTTTTTTCTTAATATGTCTGGAATGTGGTCTGGGCATCTTTTATTTTTTTTAGATGATCCAAATGAACATAAAAGTTAAAGAATCACTGTTTTTGGTTAGCTACCATAGTTTGTTTTGTTTCATTATAAAGCCAAGTCTGCTCCCTGTGATTCAGATGTTTTGCAACAAACTCTTCATTGCTCTTCATTATAAGCTAGAACAAGTTTTTACAGAGTGGAGATAGGCCACATTTCTTTTCCCCTTTTAAACTCGACTAAATAAGAGTAGATGATAGCAAAGGGACACACATGTTATAACAATGGTGTTGAGAATAAGAAGGGAGCTATTAATGAAAGGGATTTCAACATAATTTTAGAAAATCAAAATGGAAAAAGGTAACTACTTGAAGTAGAGGAAAATTTAGCCCAGCCAATATCCAGAGGAAGATACACTCAGTGAGAGACACAGACTGCTAAGACCATGGAGATCATTGTAAGTATAAGGTAGTATGGAAAGCTGGAGTGAGAATTGATACTGAAGATAGAGCTGGTATTAATTCAACTATAGTTAGTTAAATTGTTCAACTCTCCAGACATAATTTTTCACAGCTGTCTTCTCCTAATGCAAAACAAAAGAGAACAAAACCCTCTAAGAAAATGAAATTGGTCTTAAAGAGAAGGGAAAGACCTTCCTATTCTAGCCTTGCAGGGTTCCACTACATCCTGAATAGTTTGCTGCCTCTACACTCGGAGGCAAATCCATCAATGTACAAGCCCTGCAAAGGCATACAGATCCCCTAGTCAGCTTCTTTTTTATTGTCTCCTTCTAAATATGAACAGATAAGCAAATATTTCCTGATACTTTATGAAAGCCTACACACTAAAAAAATATTTAAGATGAATACAAAAAAATGACCCATAACAGAGATACATTAGGAATATAGAGAACTTAAGCATTAAAATATTCAGTGCAGAGCAGAGTTATCCAAGAAGACATTCTATCCATATATTAAAATCACACTGCCATGTGAAATAAATGACAAGAAAAAAGGAAGCATTTTGGAGAGAAGTAAAAATAATAACCAGAATAACAAATTCATGACAACAGAAACTTAAGATCATTACCTAAAAAGTATTGGGAAGGGATTTAAATAAAGACATAGAGAAATACTCTAAGAGTTACAACTGTAGTAGGGATTCCAGAAAAGGATAACAGAGGAATGAAGAAGACAATCATATCATGAAACAATGAGAGAGCATTCTTTTCCAGATTCAAAGGTTATACCTAGTGACAGAATAATTAATAAATATACTTACATGCATGACTATAAAATTTCAAGACATCCAAGAAGAGATTCTCTTAACCTTGGAGGTAGAGAAGATTAAAGGGTGAGAGGTCATTTCATAAAAGAGAAAATAAAAATGAAGGCAGCAATACTGCATGCCAGAAAATAATGGGACTATTTCTGCAAAGTATTTAAAAATATTCATAACCTATAACTTAAAACCCAGTCAAATCATTACTCAGCTGTAATGTCATGAGATTCAAGAGTCAATGGATGTAATGTGGATGACCGGGGAGGGAGGCCCCAGGAAGAGAATTGTGCAGCAGAATTAGAGAGAAACAGACCCAGACTGAAACAGGAAGCTTCATGGTCTTGGGCAGAGGTCTCTAGAATAAAGAAAGAGGGGGAAGATGCAACAAAATACCTGATATAATAGCGAGTTTGAGGGAAACAACAAAATAAGATATAAGAAAAAAGAAAGCATATGGCAAAATCTCGGAAAAACAAAAACTTGTATCACAAAAGTAAGTTATGGCATACAACTTATTTCTAAAGTGAGCCAAAAACACATAGATGATATTCTAATACGTGTTCATTGATTTAATTAAATGGGGATGTAAGTTAACTGGAACATGGAGGAGGGGATCTAAGAGGTTATATAAAAAGCTAAAACTAACCTATCCATCGTGGGAAGAAGTCAAAAGATTTTGTCTAAAACCTTTAAAATAAGAAATGTCGTAGAAGAAATCGTATTTAGGGATAAGAAGGGACTACTGTTGAAAATGCTACAGATGTTAAGATAATTGCATTTGGAGAAGAAATCTGAGAGACAGAAGAAGCTTGGAGAAGAGGACTGTTACTTCTCATGAAAAATATTAGGATTGTTTTAACCATGTGCATTTTAATCACAGCTTGAAGAGTACATTTTGTTTTTAAAACATAAGTATACGTGACAAATCTGAAAGAGTGGAGGTGGAAAAATTACTGAGGGTGCTGGGGGAAGGAATAGCTTTATGGCATTAATGACAGATTTCAAACATCATTCAGATGATATCCACACCCACCAAAAAAATTTTAAGATATATTTACTTCAGTTATGAGATATATGATCTTCTTTGTTTTTCCATGAAATGTGTCGTATTCTTTCTCTTTTAATTTATTATTTGGAAATAATTTTAGAATTATAGAAAAGATACAAAAATAGTACAGAGTTTCCACATATACTTCACTTCTATTCTCTAATGTTAACATCTTATGTAACCATAGTACAGTCATCCAAACCAGGACATTAACACAGTTCACTAAATCTAATCCACAAATCTTATTTGAATACCAATTCTCCCACTAATTTCTCTTTTTCTTTTTTTTTTTATATTATGCAATCTTGATTCTTCTGAAGAGCCAGCCCCTCTGTAGAATGTTCCTCAAATTGGGTTTGTCTATTGTATTTCCATGATTAAAGTTATGCATTTTTGACAAGTGTACCACAAAAGCTGTGTGCCCTTCTTACTGCATCAGAATGGAAGGAATATGATGTTTGTGTGTCTCATTTTATGGCACTTAGAGTAGTGTCTGCCATATTTTTCCACAGTTATGATTATTCCCTGTGTAATTAACATTTTATGGGGATAGGTCTTTAGCCTTCTTAAATTTAACATTTTATTTATTAAGTGTGCATTGCATAAAAAGCTAGTTATTAACTATCATTATTTGAAGCCTTTTGAAATTATTTCTTAACATTCATTCATTTATTCATTCAATGAGTATCTTTTTAATTATTTAGGGCACTCCATAAATTCCTATCTTTAGGCTGGTGATCATTTATGCTGTGACTATGGCCTTCCCTAGGCCAATATGACTCTATCATGCCTATTATTTATAGATAATAATAGTTATCCTGAACAGGTCTTTTGGGGATCTAGTTGATTTTTCTCCCTTCTCAATAGTTATTGTTATGGGATAAGGTGGAGGTTTTCTGCCCTCGGAATGAGCTCTACAATATGAAATCCATGAACAATGGAGCAGATCAGAGATATGAAAACTCTCCTCAGACAGAATATTCAGATCATCCTTCCTTGACTATAAGTTAATTCAGTAATGGGCAACCTTTTGAGCTTGGTGTGTCAAACTTCGCCAAAAAACTGAGCATAACTCGGGTAGTGTGTCACTTTGAGGAAAAAAACATTATTTCGCAAATGTTTTATCCTCAGGAGCAGCAAATGTTTCATCCTTGGCATGCGGCCGCCTCAGCGGCCGCGTGTCATCAGAAATGGCTACGCATGTCAGTGCTGACACGCGTGTCATAGGTTCACCATCACTGAGTTAATTGAATGAATGAACATACTTAAAGAAAAAATGTGTCCATCAAAAAGGGATGATTCTGTCTATGGGAGCACATTGAGGAGTCACTTTGCAAATATTAGCAGCATCTATCTAAGTAGGCTCTAGAGGAGAGTTTTGGTATTCTTTATAGGGCTGCATCCAGGCTTGTTGCAATCAGAAGTCCAAGTACTAGGACTAGCTCCTCTTGTTTTGAGCCCAGAAGACAAATCATGTATTCAGGACACCAACAAAACAAGGTCACCAAAATCACTTTTGAAAAAATATTATATTGGGTATTTCACTGAAAGTATAAAAATAGTAGCCATGGAAAACATTAAAACTTTGTTGGACTTTTCACATTTTATAGTTTTTCTTTGTTTATATTGGGTAACATAAGGAAAGAGGGAGGCAAACTAAAATGCTTATGGCCTCAAAAGGTCTTAGTCATGCCCTGTTCTGATCCCATGCTCACCAAGCAATATTTGTGTTACAATTTAGCTTCCCATGCAGGAGTTATATGGTTTCCTGGAACAGGAATTTGACATTAGTATTCCAGTCCATGCAGCAGTTATTTTTTCTCATTGTAAATCAATAAATAGGTATTCTGGTTTGATGCATTGGTCTGTGAGCTTGTTTAATTTGAGTCTGCCCCTGAGATATGAGGTACTTTTAGTGAATGACAATATCAGGTCTCCAGGTCTGTCGATCTAAAACCCAGATTCTGGTCAATGCAGCAAACAAAAGAAGACCTAGCTTCTTCTGGAAATAACTTTTAATTAAATTGTTTTTCAAACATCCATCCATGTTTGAGAATTAACTCTTCTAAATAAACACTCTTTATCAAGGAAGTACCATATGTTAATGTTCAAGGAAATAGAAGAAATAATAATGCCCATCAAGACAAACCAGAGACAGAGAAGCATCGATCAGACCATCAAACCTCAGAGGGAAGGTAGGGGAGGGTGGGGGTAAAGGAGAGATCAACCAAAGGACTTGTATGCATGCATATAAGCCTAACCAACGGACACAGACAACAGGGGGATGAGGCCATGAATGGGGGGGTGGGGGTTGGGAGGTTAATGGGAGGGATAAGGACACATATGTAATACCTTAATCAATAAAGAAATTAAAAAAAACAACAACAATGTGGATCCCTGAGTCTGTATCTGCAGAGAAGGAAGAAGTTTTAACTAACCTTTTAGGAGCAAGCTTAATTAGAGAAATAGACTTAAAAATAAACAACATATTGACCAAAGTTAAGACCCAAAGAGAATCATTCCCTGAATACCAGTATGTAATGATTTACTGAACTTAATCATCTCTTGTTCCAAAGAGTTTACCAACAAGAAAACCATACTTTCAAAACTCACAGGACAGGGGTATTTTCATATCTCTGATGAAATACAGGCTAAGGGGAGCTGTTTTTATGTAAAAGACATCTTCTGAGAAGAACATAGATGTAAAGTAGAGTCAATGTGTTTAAATGAGGAGAGTTCAGTTAAGAGGGGTGACATGGGAGACTCAGAAAATTATACTAGGCAACTTAGAAGTGGTGAGATGGGGAAATGATCAAATGAAATTCACAAATGAAGCAAGGGATCAAAAACCTGACAGTAATCTACAGATGGATAATGAATGGTCTTAAAGTCATGTTTGTGATCTTGATGTTCCATTGCAGATGTAAGTTGGGGAGAGGGAAAATAATTTTCTAGATATTGAGTGCTTGATATAACATACCCTTTCTTTTCCCCCTAAAATACATTGGTTTCTGGCTAAATGTAAGAACAGAGAGGAGGAGGTTCTGAAAGTAGACAGGCTGACTGAAATTTGATTGGTTTCATTAATAAACCAAAATGTAAGTATTACTTTTTTTGAGTACCCAAAGCCCCTGACCCACTTTTAAGGAAAATATATTTCAGAAAGCAAGTGTCCTTGCTAATTAACCTGCAAACTCATATTGAGAACCTGTTATCTGGGTAATCAGTTGACATTGTATGAAGAGAAAGTAGAAATAATAAAATGGAAGTCAGCTGTTTACATCTTTATAATCTGGGGTTGGGGAGACAAGATTTACATGTACAAAATGTTAACTAGAAGTGTAAGACAAACTGTCAAAAACCCTCAGTAAATGATTTCATCTCTCTGGGCTTTATTTTTTTATCTGTAAACTTGTTTTCAAAAGTCCTAGGATTCTGAGTTATCAAAGGAGTATCTCAGACAATTAGGGGATGAGAGAAGAGAGGGAAGTGTGGGCTGGGATAGTCAGAGAAAGCTTTAGGGGTCCAGCGTCCTTAGGAATAGGTAGACTGAGGTTTGGGAAAGTCAGGATTACAGATTGATGTTCAAGAGAATGCATAAAAATAATCTCTTCCCTTCTAAAGGAAAAACACAATAGTATTTTTAACATCCTATTATCTACATTTTCTGTTGAACACCCTTTTAAAATTAAACATATGACTAGCATCTATTTTTTAAAACTAGAGAGGTCTTTATAGACACCCTCTTCAAGCTCTCTAACCTCCTGTCCTCCGATTCCCCTGACTCCCTCAGTTCCTGCCATACTTCTTATACTGCTCACTCTGCTTTGAACTCCAGATGTTCTCGCCTGCCTCGATTAGCTCTTGCTTTATGCCTCAAATGTCTTCCCCATTTACCTTGCCGTCTGGCACCACCTTTGAAATCATCCTTCGAAGGGCACCAGTAGAGGATGCCTCTTCCTATATGAAGTTGTGGGGGTTCAAAAAGTAACTTCGCCCACTGTCTAAGTTCTTATAGTTGGGCTAATAATCAAATTAACATGAGACAGAGTAACATGAGAAAATGCCCCAGATTTATTGCAGATGTATATTCGGGGGTGCCATAAGATAGTGATTCGGCTTATTTTTTGAGCAGGATGCAAGGGTGATTTCTTTTACGGGTCCTTTTCCAGATGGATTTGAAGAATGAAGCCATGGACAAAAGGTGGTAGGTGAAAAGGGTGGAATTTTATTGGAAGCAAATACAAACTCCTACCTAGGGAGTAACCCACAAAGCCTCTTTTTCTAAGATTTATAAATGCTGTAGTTCTTTGTCTCTTCATGCTCCCTTCTAATTGGACCCCTTCCCCATTTTATGACCCTGTACTTTTTTAATTGGTCAGTCTTTTGCAGAATATCATCTTCAAAGTTTAAAGCCCATGTGGCTTGTAACATTTCTCTATCTCCTGTGAAAATCTGTTTACCAATTTCTGCCATTTGTCAACATTTCTCTATCCTCTGTGAAAGTTTGTTTTGTCTCCGTACTCTGTGAATATATGTCTTCCTCTTTCCTTACCCTGTGGCACCTTATCTATTCTTGGGGAATGTATGCCTTCTGGCGGCTCCAAGCCCTCACTTTTGCATTCCTCCCCCATGGATCCTCTTTATCCCTAAACTCCTTTCAATATGAGATCAAAGATGCATTGGGTAGTTGAGGTTTATATACCATGTTGGACAAAGGACAAGGTGGGGGGGCGGGTAGGGAATCTGGGATTTTAAAGGAACAGTAGGCACTTTACAGGTTGATGAGAAAGAGCAGACATGTTATAAACAAATTTTTGCTGGGCCAGCTGGAAACAATGGGACACAGAGAAGGAAATCTAACTGATGGCTTTGCTAGATTTCTTCTTCTTTGCCACATTTACTTTATACTAGAGGCCCGGTGCACGAATTTGTGCACCAGTGGGGTCCCTCAGCCTGGCCTGTGGGATCAGGCCAAAACCAGCTCTTTGACATCCCCCGAGGGGTCCCAGATTGCGAGAAGGCACAGGCCAGGCCAAGGGACCCTACCGATGCATGATCGGAGCCAGGGAGGGACGTGGGAGGTTGACCAGCTGGGGAGGGACCACTGGAGGGCTCCAGGGTGTGTCCAGCCCATCTTGCTCAGTCCCAATCGGCTGGACCCCAGCAGCAAGCTAACCCACCAGTAGGAGCATTTGCCCCCTGGTGGTCAGTGCATGTCATGGTGAGCAGTTGAGTGGTATTAGCATATCATTAGCATATTACACTTTGATTGGTTGAACAGACGACCGGATGACCAGGCACTTAGCATATTAGGCTTTTATTATATAGGATTATGACACTAAGGAGTTACTCCCTTCCTTTAAAGCAGTTTTTCTATTTAAATTCCTTTAGGCAGGTAAGGGGGCAGGGTTAAAGTTTTATTTAAAATTTTTTTAATGAATCTTCTGTCCCTGAATAACCAACTTAAAATCAGTATCTCAAAAGGCATATTTTTTTTGGTGGTAACATTTCAGACCTTCTCAAAGTCTACCCTATCCTCTTTGACCTCTCTTTTCCCTTTGGATAGTTGATTATTTCTCCCTTTGGTGACATACTGCACACTGGATCATGCTGCTTCCCTATTCATCTGTCAGTTCTCTTAAACTAGGTGTTATATGGCTCATTTGTCATTTTTGCCTCAGTCCTAGCAAAATACATAGCATATAATAGACCCCCACAGAGGTAAATACATACTCACAAGTGAATAAAATGAGTGAATAAGTTAAGTGAATCCTTAGGGTGCCTTTTATTCATCCCTTTCTTTCTTGCCCATGACAAATGTAGAGAATAGATTAGAAAAGGTGTTCTTTTTATGCCTTATGGAGTGTTTTGATACTCTGTTTGCCTTCCAAAAAATGTTTCAATAATAGTTTGCTAACTAGGCATAAATGAAAGCAAAATGAGAGCTCTACAAAACCATGGCCTTTTTACAAGAAACAAATTTTATGAATCATTGCCATTTTAAATTTATACCCTAATATTTTGTCCTAGGGGCTCTCACTCACTAATGGCGTGGAAAATAAACACAAACCCTGCAAAAAGAAAGTTATTAGATCTATCAATTGTGCTTACCACTAAAGCTATTGTCATGTTCCTCCCCACAAATGTTAAATAAAGGCCAAGTCAGATTATAATTTAGCTAACATTTTCCTTTCAGAATAAGCAAAATAGATGCCAAGTAGAGCAGAAAGTATTGCTTTTCTCATTCTCAAATGGCCTGGTGACTGCCTGGGAGGGACTAACCAGCTTTCTGGAAGTGGCAACTTTCTCACTGCCCAGGACACAATCAGGCTTGATGCCATCCTTGCCATTTGGGGATAATGAACCATCATACACTGTCAGAAAAAAACCACTTAATGCATAGTACAGCCAGCAATCATAAGCAAGAAAAGTGCTCCAATAGCATTTCACACCATTGAAACACATCTAACACGATTTCTCTGTTGTCCTTTTGTTACATTCTCACCATTTCTCTAGGGTTCTTTCTTGATGCTTCTTATTCAGTAACAGTTTTTTTTTTGTTTTTTTTTTTTTGTGTGTGTGTTTTTTTACCACCTTCATCATGTTCTCCCTCATTCTCTGTTAATTTTTAAAAATTCAACTTTCCCTACCTGTATAAAGTCTCTAATTGCATGTACATGCAGGGTAGAGCATTGTAAACATTGGACTAAGGAACATTTTAGCATCTCCTCTCTGAGTTGTCTATATAATGATTTTTAAAACTATTTTGAAAATAGTATTTTCAATTGCTTTACACAGAAATTTCACCAAACTTAAAAAAGCAGTAATGCTTCAGGTATTTCTTGAAACCCTCCCCTATCTAATTCATAGGGGAGGAGACATATTTCATGTTTATATCCCTCATAAATATCATGTTAGTGTACAAATTGAAAAAACTTAGATATATCGTCTTTATAAAAAACAAAATAAAAATCTATGTACTATGAAATATGAATCAATATGCTGTTTAAATTGTTATAAAATAATACTCATGATAATACTGAATATTTATTTAGTAGTAGTTACTACATACCAGACACTATGATAAGTACTCTATTTATGTTGCCATTCATTTGTGTAATCATCACATAAACCTCTAAAGAAGGTATTGTTAGTAGTTAAAAGGCTACGTAAATGCAATTACTTAGTTGTAGACAAGGCTTTGAACCCAAGCATTCTGATTCTAGTTATTGTGTTAATATACTGACTTACTTTTCAGAGGCCATATGTTGCCTTTTAAAACAAACCAGATAAGTAAGTAAATCCATGTATGGTAGAATGATAATTACTTATCTGAGTCATTGTCACCTCTTGTTTCTGTTATTTTTTATTTTTCTGGCTAACTTTAAGATTATATTTTTTGCATTTAGTGTTCTGAAGCTCTACACTGTGATATACCTAAGTATGAATTTCTGTTTACTTATCTTGATTAGAATTCTTAGGATTTCTTGAATTCCATATTCACCTTAAATAATCCCTTGTCCTATACTTTGAGCAGCAAGGTTCTAGGAAATTTCTTCTGTCCTATCTCTATACACTAATTATTTCAGCACTGGGTAATTTGGCATATTTTGTTTGTTGTGTCCAGAACTTCTATTTGGTTATTTTGGAAACCTACTATTTTACTTTTTATAATTTCCTGCAGATATTTAAAAGTGTGTCTTTGATTTCTTTTAAGAGAATAAGTATAATCATTTGTTTCGCATATTTGTCTGATCATTACAGTGTATTTCTCTTTTTTGTCTGTTGCTTTTTTTGATTTTTGTTGTTTGCTTTTCTGTGTGCTCAGTAATCTTTATACAAAGATTGAAAGATTATTTATAGGAATAACTTGAGACTTCTCATAAAGCTCTATTCTTACTGAGAAGATGGCTGTTGTTTACTTCTGCATCTGTCTGGGGCCCCTTAACAGTCCAAGAAACATTTCCCACTTCATCCAGAGTATGGGCATCTTGGCTGCTAGTTTTCCAAGAGGAAGTTTATTTCCAGTGCAAGTTTCCCCTGACAGCATAGGCATGCAGAAGCTTAATATGTCAGATGGACTCTGCACCCAAGGCGACCCTGTGTTTGAAGCATCATCCTCTTAGTCCCATAAGATCTCTAAACAAAAGATCTTTTGTTTCTTTTTTTTTTTTTCAAATGGGAAAATGCCATCAGGAAAAGGTCACTTAACCCTACACCTCTCTGGTTTCTCATCTATTCCAAGATTTTGGCTTGTTCATTCCTCACTTTTAAAAAACACTCTCTGGTGTTTTTTAGTTTGTCCTGAATAGAATAGTTGCTCTAAATCCCCTAGCCTATTGCCTAGCCTGCTATAACTAGAAGCAGAAGTTTGAGCTACGTCCAATTTACTTCTGCTTATCAATTTTCATTTTCATCCTGAACTTTAAAGTAGTCTGTCTCTTGGACTGATATCAAATATCCTTTTAGTAAAGAGTTGTTAGTGATGCTAATATTCACCCCCAACAACGTATTAGATACGATGGTTAGAACCCAGCTTTTGGCTTTGTACTACAACGCAGCAAACACCTGTTCAACATTTCAGTGTCTTGGTCGTTTTCCAGCTACACTGCTCCCAGGGAACTCTAATAATCCACGTTAGATCATGTAAGAGGGGTAGCACTTTAAGGAGAAAGGGCCCAGAGCCCACATGATATTTAAAAGGCCTCAAGTATGTGTGACACTTTACACGAACAGATGGAACTGATAGAAGTCATCAGTGTGACAGCAGGCACCTAAACGGTAGGCCTATTTCTGGTTCTAGCAGCACTGACTCTGGATTAAGACCATCTGATTTCTGACTCAATTTTATTCTGTAATATTTTCCTTACTCCTCACCAACATGTTTTATTTTTGTATTTGAATGAAGGAAAGTTGCTATTAATGAGGAAAATCCTGATACCAAAGGGTCACTTTTATGTTCATCCTAGGAAGCATGCAGGTTTTGACTCTGCTCAGCTCTGGAACATAAGAGCACTAGTAGAATTATTTTTACTTGCTTATTTCACCAAAAAGTTCAGTCATTTTTACCAAGAGCCTATCTTATATTAGAAAACTTAATTCCCAATGGCATAGTTTTAAAAATTTATTATTCCATCTAACAACTGATCACTCTTTGATTAATCTGTTCCTTGCTAGGCACACTGCCAAATTAAAAAAAAAAAGGTAAGCAGTAAACATAAGATTTCTACCCTCACCTTTGTTAGAATGATGACATACCTTAATTAGATATCACTTAGCAAATCCTCATGCTTGTAGAAAATGACACATCACATCATACAATTAACACTGCTTTCATCATTTGTTCTGAACCCAAGATTTGTTGGATACCAAGAGGGGTACAGATTTGCTGAGTGTCAATACAAAAGGAAGAATTAAATCAGTGCTTGAGGAATTTTCAGAATAATAGAAAAGGACTCATTATTTAATTTGACCTATCAGCATACTTAATAACATTGAAGGAGGATTAGACCATAATGTTGTTCTCAGAATGGTGGGAATAAAGAAAAGTATGAAATAAGGTTTTTGCCTTTAAAAAAGTGACTCATGTCTTGTTGAAAGAATAAGATATACACACAGCTGAAGGGAGAGGTAACAGAGGTAAAGAGCTATAGTAGGGGCAAATACATGAGGTAAGTATGAGTGCATATACTAAAAGCCTCCACTGGAAAGTTGTGGGACAAGAGCCTGGATAAATAGATCTGACTTTACTAAGGAACAACGATTTTTAGCTATGGAATTTGTAATTGATCATCTACTGTGGAACCATTCTAAATTTTCTGGGCATGAAAAAGAATGATACATAAAGTTTATGATCATTAGAGATTTTCCCAGTATTTCTGATAGAAAGTTAAAAAAAAAGTTGATTTTGGGCAAACCTTGGAGAAGAAAAAAATGATTGGAGAATACTTTAATAATCACTTGTATTTGCTTAAATGGGTATGCCAAAATTGCATGAAGTTGTTTCGGATAAAGATCACCAGACTTTACCCTTGGATATCTGGTTTTGTAAGTCTGGTTTTGTAAGTATGGGAATCAGATAAACAAGTTTGGAAATCACGAGTTGTGAGAGAAAATAAATGCCAGTCTATGGTAATGATAATAGAAATGAAAAAAATTTATCAAAAAGAGTGGACTGACAATTCTCGGGGGGAAAGAGGTGTTGGGGGTGTGGGAAGAGACTGGACAAAAATTGTACAGCTATGGATGAGGATAGTGTGGGGGGAGGTACGGGCAAAAGGTGGGGTGGGAACCAGTGGAGGGGAGCTATGGGGGGGAAAAAGAGGAACAACTGTAATAATCTGAACAAAAATTTATAGGAAAAAAAAAGAGTTTCCCAAAAGAAGTCTTAGTAGTATTTGGAGTTTGGAACTGAAAAGTAAGAGAGAGAGATGTATCAAAGATGGTTATGAAACTGGTAGCTAGGAGGTACACAACAAATCTTGATTGACTGAATAGATGTCCTTAACATTTTAATTAGATTTCAGTAAATAGGAGAAAGAAGTGAAGGAACTTAAGCCATTAGTCCTTGAACATATATATTATGAGAATGGGAAAGAGCAAAATTATAGCAGAATAGCACTCTCCTAACCTTCCGTAGGATGACTGGTAGTTTAATTATCACTGGCAAACAACTCCATAGGAAAATATTCTATAACCAGGGAGGAACAGATCACATTTAATTTCCCTAGATACACAGTTTAAAAAAACAGAAATGCCCAGATATTATCAAATAGGAATTATACATTTTTTGATTTTTGAGAGAATTATTTTCTTTCTAGAGACATCTTCGGTTGAGTTAATCTTTAAAATGGGTCAATCTGGAAGCAGTGACGATAAAAAGGAAAAGCAGTTTGTAGTGCATGACCATGAGTCAGAACATTCTGGCCTTTTAATGAACTCCTAATGAGTGAACTACTTGGAGTGAGGGAGTAATGTACTAGTACAGTCGTCTCAGTGGGTTACCTCAAGCAAGTTCCTTTTCTTCCCCCCCCCCCATTTTTTTATTAAGGTATTACATGTGTACATATCTTCCCTTTGCCCCCCCCCCCGCACCCTACTCCCATACCTGCCCTCACCCCCCAGTGTCTTACATCCATTGGTGTGCTTATATGCATGCATACAAGTCCTTTGGTTGATCTATTTCCCCCCTTCCCAACACTCCCCAGCCTTCCCGCTGTAATTTGACAGTCTGTTCGGTGCTTTACTGCCTCTGTATCTATTTTTTATTCATCAGGTTATAATGTTCTTTATTTTCCATAAATGAGTGAGATCATGCCATTGATTTTTAGAGAGAGGGAAAGACAGAGAGAACATCTGTGTGAGAGAGATACATTGATTGGTTGCCTCCTGCACAAGCCCCAAACAGGGCCCAGGCCGGGGAGGAGCCTGCAACCAAGGTATGTGCCCTTGACCGTAATCAAACCCGGGACCCTTTGGTTCGCAGGCTAACGCTCTATCCACTGAGCCAAATTGGCTAGGGCTCAAGCAAGTTTCTTATTCTCCCTCAGTTTATTTCTTTACCTGAAACCAGAGGAGGACTAAATATGTCTTTAAATCTATTCTGGTTCTAACCCATTTTTGTATGATTGACATGCTTAAATTATCGAATGTATTGTTTATATTAGGATGAAAGAAATGTGAGCTCATAAAAAGCCGGAGAGAGAAAGTATAATAGATAATATATAATAAATTATTATCCAATTTTTTTTTCTTTTCATGAATTAATGTTTATAATTTGTTCTTAGAAGAACAGAGAAAAAGGATGTTATTGTCATTATTATCACCATCACCATTGTCAGTTATATCAATTTCATTAGCACAAACAAATCTTGACTTTCCTCTGGGACTTCCAAGCATAAATTAGAGTTTCCCTATAAGATATCTAGCTCATAATTGGCTACAGTCATTAAAATGAGTAAAAGATGATAAAATATAATTGTCATGGTATGCTAACTTAAAGCTATTAACTATAGTGAACTCCATAAGCTTATACAGATGTGATACATAACTATGTATATATCTTGCATTCACATATTTAGTGTTACCATATGACTATGCCTATAACAGTAACACTAAGCATGTCTATTGATAGAAAGGGACATAAACAGATATTCCATATGAAAAGCTAATTTTTTGAAGACTTTATAATGTGCCTAGTGCTTCTCCAAGTGTTTCATATGGCTTTTCTGATATCATACTCAAGGTTAGATGTTCACACTTCTATGTAGTTGGGGTTATTCACATTTTACAAATAAGGAATCTGAGATACAGAGAAGTGAAGTAATTTGCCCAAGATCACACAGCTGCTAAGGTTAGAGATGGGACATAAATGTGGACAGCCTAAATCATTGGGGTCATGCTTTTGTTCATAATACCATACTGCTTTGACAATCAACTGGTTGTTGTTTAAAATGAGAGAGTAAATGAGAATTCTTCTTCTAAGACTACCTCTTTTGTACCCACAGTATATGTGGTTATTTTAAACCAAAGTATATGTGGTTATTTTTTTCCAAGTTATTTTTCTCACTTCCTCGGATTATTATGTCTGCTTCTCCAATATACAATGACTACCACAGGCCCACTGCATAATGTACATGTCTCAGGCAGCCAGTTCATTGGTGGAGAAAGTATATATGCCATTATCTCATAGGAGAGAATTCAAGGTGTCTACATTTATAAAGATTCCCCCATTTGCCATTGTTATCCCAATACATCGAGCAGATATCTTTAACTCTCAAATAACTGTCTTAAAGCTTTCTACCGGAGTTCTCAGAGCCATGCAAAGTCATTGTTTCTGTTTGAAATAGTATTCTTTTCAAATAGCAGTTAATCTAGGAAGCAGTATGTTGGACACCTTGATTACATAACTCTCCTTAGTACACAGATCCCTTGGCACACTTGTTCTTGCCACTGTTGTTATCATTGCAAAGTACAGAGTGGAGCACAGGGCTCTACATGGCCTGAGAATTTACAGAACCCCCAAGACCCCTTGACACCATTTACCCAAAGCCTGAAGCCCTGGCAGCGAGGACACCTATCATCACCTCATGTCCCATCTGTCATACCTGTCTCTGCTGAGGCCAATTGCAGCCATATTTACTATTGGGTTGACAGTTTCCTCTGGACTCATGAAGATTAAAAAAGATAAACTTGTTGCACCATATTTAAGTCATTGGCAAAAGGCATTAAGGAATCCCTAAGTAGACTAGGTAAGGAAATAAAAAACCACTCTTCATCTGTTCTACTTTCACCTCCTCCATTTCTCCTGAGCTAGCACTAATGCCTGTATCATGCACGGATTTTTAATTAAGGTAAATTAGTGAATTAGATAGAGCTCTACTGCCACTTTTCCTTAAGAATCACCTCTTACTGGATGAGCATATCACCTATGTCTCTAATGAGAGAATATTGAGCTCCCTTTTTACGTATAAAGGGACAAATCACATTTTCAGTTTGCAATTCAGAGTTGGTTTTGCTGTTGTCTGCTACCATATTCTTGACTGGCATTGATGCATTATAAGGGGAAGTTGCAGGCACTTCTGCATATTTAGAATGTGAGCTGAATATATGAGTCAGGAAAAATCTCTCCAAAGTAAGGTAATGCAAAATTACGATTTAGTGTTGTTTCACTTACAATCAGGCTAGGCAACAATACTCCTATATTACATTAGCATTAATTCTTCCAAGTGTGTGTGTTTTAGGTAAAAGACTGTTTTTGTATTTTTCTATTGAAAGGAACAGCTCCCTGAAAGGGATCAAATAGGCAGAGCTTTGCATTCACCCAAAGGGGAAACTTTAAGTACAAAGGTTTACTATAATCAGTGGAATGCACAGGGATCAGAAAGCACAATTCTAACTTCAGAGGTTGCCCAGTAATGGGATAAGACTATCATTTCCTAAGGTTTTCAGATACTATTATTGCAAATTTGGAATAATCTATGATAGCACCAGATCCCGAAAGATGTAAACTTGTGAATTAATAACAAAGATATTGGAATGTTGCTTTTATTTTTAGTAAATGTTTCTATCTTAGAAGGGGAGATATAGTTCAGTACTACTCACAACAACACATCTCATTCATCTTACTAAATTCATTATATTTTATAGAATTTTGCTGGTGTTGTTTCCTCTCTGGTCTTTATTGTCCCTTTAAAAAAAAATCTCATGGGGCAATAAGAAATCTTTTTAATGAACGTGGCCTAGGAATTGTATTCATTGCCTGTGGTGCAAGACCATCTATATTGGACATGACATATGCTGTTCTAAGAACTTCACAAACATTAAATTTTCTCAAACCCACTAGACAGGTGCTATTGCCATCCCCATTTTATAGGTTAGGAATTTGAGGCATAGAAAAGTTATATTAGGTTTTCAGATAGACATAAAGCAGAGGAACATGGATTTGAATTCACACAGGCCAGTTTCAGCGACAGTGCTTTTAACTAAGGTAACTACATGTAATTTATCGTCCAAATTGAGGTAATTCTGAGAGTTAAAGAAGGCCCTACTAATAATTACACTGGCACAGTGGGTGCAAATTGAGATGATCCTAGGCAAACTAGTATACGTATATGGTCACACTACTCTTAATCTCCATTCTGTGCTGTTCACATTTATTACCACACTTACTATGTTGCCAAAAGGAGCAAACACGTAGAGTAATTATAATCTTGCAGTAAACATAGGCATTTTATTGCTGAAACAATGTACAGCAAGTTCTCATTTGATGTCATAGATAGGTTCTTGTAACTTTAAGTGAAACGATATATAATGAAACCAATTTTGCCATAGGCTGATTGAATACAGAAGATACATCATCTAACCTCTAAATAAAGACCCCAAACACTTCTAATATTGAACACTAAAATAAATGTGAGCTATACATACATTTAAGGAAGTTTAATAAAAACATTTAAGATCATTATTTTCTAACCTGCTTATTGCAGTTCAGAGTCACGGGTGGCCAGAACCTAACCTGTGGAGCAGGGTGCAAGGTGGAAACCCACCTTGGACAAGATGTCCTTCTGTCGCAGGGCACACTCACCTTCACGCAGACTGGGACCACTGTGTTTCAATTGGTGTGTTTCACACCAATTCACCTACTGTGCACCTCTTTGGGGTGTGGTCCTGCTGGGAATCTCTTTTTTTTCCTTCTTATCAATGTTATAACAAAGTGATATTATTTAAGGACCTGCTGTGTAGATAACCAGCAAACACTTTCACCAGCAATGAAGCTATTTCTCAGTTTCCACCATAATGTAGACCATGGGCTACTGCTATTAAGGGTGCCGCCTTAACTACATATTTTCTGGTGTTCTCCAACTTCATTGTTAGGAGAAATTAGCTACCTGCCACCTACTTAAAAGAGATTCACTGCTGTGGGAATGAAGTTCAACTTCATAAATCCTGTGGCATACTCTCCCATCACAAAATAAAGCTAATGATAACAAGTCAGAACAAATTAAACAGTGTCAGCTCTGTTAGCCTTCTGCCATCACAGCACTGTTTCCAAAAGAAGACCAGGCTAAATCAGCCATTTTCAACCTTTTTCATCCCATGGCACACATCAACTAATTACCAAAATCCTGGAACACATGAAAAATATGTTTTTTGCCAATCTGACAAAAAATGGTTATAATTTTGTTTCATTCACACCAGATGGCTATTGTGTTGGCTGTTGTCATTTTTTTTTTTAATTTGACAATCGAAGGGAGAAGAGGTCAGTGACCTTGATCAAATAGTCAGGTATCGTGTATTTTAAATTCTCTGGTGTCCCACCGGGGTGCCGTGACCCACCGGTTGACTGTTGCTGGGCTAAATGATTGTTACGATGACACCACACTACCTTCTTTTGATAAAAAATACATTTAAAGTTTATTACTAACTCACTGAATGTTATGCTGAATTTTATAGAGTTATATGCTGAGGGACTGATGGAGTCTTTCCTGAGGACAATTAGGATTTAACTGGAAAAATCTCATTTACAGAAATAACTAATCCTCAGCTGATGCTTGCAGAACGCATTCAGAGTGAGAGCATATTTCACACATGGGAAATTTTATTTAAAGGAAACATACGAGGCAGCCATAAGTCAAACGCAGGGTCATTATGTGCACAAATTAGCTCTTGTAGTAAACAGGATTAAAGACTTTGAGCTTTAGACGAGCTTGTTGCAAGAAATGGGCACACGAAGGAACTTTAATCAGAACTAACGTAGGTTCGCCGTTCCGTTTACAGACATGTCTCTGTAAAAGCCTGTGTACACCCAACCATCCTTTACTTTGATCTCGGCTGTCAAGATGTAGCATGAATCTTAGGTGAACTGTTAAGAAACAGCCATTCATCGGGGAAAGGGGAGAGAAATATCCTACTTGTCCAAGCAATTATACGGCACATCGTCATTTGGATCAGGTTAAAATACCGAATGTCAGAATATCAGCAGAAATGGTGGAGTGAAAACATGCTCTCCATAAAATCAATGAGAACACTAAAGACTGTCAAAATTATCTGGAGATTGAAATGTCTATAAGGTGCTTTACCTCTCTGATACTTGGGAATCTAGAAGCGCTTGCACGTGAGCATGGCTGTGCATGTGCCTTGGAAAGACCCAAGAAGGCCTTAACTCTCAACTCCAGCAACTCTGGTTAACCCTGAGGCTCTGTGCAAGCGAAAGCTAAGGCAGCACTGGAAACTGCCTACTGCGGTGTCGAAGGCATGCCCCCGAACCAGAGAGCTCCTGAGGGGCTGTGATGACGCCTCCCTTTCTGCTGTTATTGTGATGCGATGCGTGTACATAAACCGTGTGCCTGCCAACCGAGGTTTATAATTATTGATGTAGTTTTACATCAGACAGGAATAAAGAGGTTACAAAAATACAAGCATACTGTCTTTTTTTTCAGTCTAAACCACATTGGTACACACTAAGTATAACCATAATCCTCTGGGCAATTGCAAAATAAGTAATTTTAAAAATACAGCAAATGAAAAACAAGGAAATTAAAATGGTGAACTAAAAACCTCTTTGCCACAAATAACAGCACTTACAGAGAAATTCAGAAACAAAAATTCACAACAAATAGCAAAATGAAAGATGTAAGTCATACCTTTTCAATAATATTTTTAAGTGGAGATGTATTAAACACTCTAATCAAAAGGCAGAGATTAGAAGACTGGACAACACAGAGTTTGAGACAAAAATATTCTACTAGAGAAAAAGGAAAACATGTCCTAGTCATAAAAGTGTTAACCCATCAAGAAGACATAATAATTATAAACATATATAAACCTAGCAACAGAGCTTCAAAGTGCAGGTGGCAATATCTGACAAAATTGTATAAAGAAAGACAATTCAACAGTAGTAGCTGGTGATGTCAATATCTCATTTCAATAATGAATAGAACTAGACAGAGAATCAACAACTTGAACAACACTGTACACCAACTACACTTAATAGACAACTACATAACACTCCACACAACAGCAGAATTCACATTTTCAAGTGCACATGAAACACTCTCCAAGAGAGACCATATTTATCCCATGAAGCAAGTCTTAATATATTTAAAAGGATTGAAATTACACAAAGGATGTGATCTGAACAAAATTTAAAAGAATTAGAAATTAATAGCAAGGGGAAATTTGGACAAGTCACAAGTATGTGGGAATATAACAACATGCTCCTAAATAACAAATGAATCAAAGAGGGATCACTAAGAAAGTTAGAAAATATGTTGAGATGAATGAAAAATAATATACTATGCTTATGAAATGAAGTGAAATGATTTCTAGCCCCATGAAGCTTTGATTGCAGCAGGTAGAGACAAACACATAGAATAAGTAAACTGTCATATCAAGTACTTCCCTCAGAGGTTACTACTATTGTGCAAAATAGATCCTATCTGTGTCACCATGTGTCTTTCATGGCAGTTCAGGACATTTTCCACTCTGACACATGGTCTGGTTTGAGGAATAGACTTTTTTTTTTTTAGAAAAGGAAAGACTAATAAGATTTTGTTAGCAAAATAAGAGAAATACTGGTTCTGCATCCTCTCTCTTTCCCAGAGAGGCAGGCTGGGCCCAAGGTATACTGCTGGCCCTGAACAATGCACCTTTATTACCAGGAGAAGAATCCCCCTCTTTGCAATTCTTCCTTTTCATAGGCAAGCATGGAAACAGCACCATTTTAATAGCGGACTACTCAAAACACTTTGGGTCCAAGAAAGTCTGGATTTTTGTGCCACCACCTGTTTAGAATTACTGTCTGGTTCCCAGACAATGGGGATTTACAGTCTCCCACCTTCCATTCCTCCACGTCCTATCTGAGGGAGGAAGTCACCAAGCCATGGGAAGCTGACTGGGTACAAGGGTCAGGACCCTGCAGCTCATTGTTCAGGTAAAATGGCAGTGATTAGGTATCTCTATCCCAGTTTTTGGGTTTTGGCTATTACCTGAATTAATATCCTCAACTTCATATTACTTTTCGGCATATTTCAAAGATCCTGATTACCACCTTTTACAATCAGAAAAACATATAGTTGAGCGAACTGTGGGGCTAGGGAAACCTCTCTTCCGCCTTGAAATGACGGGATTGCTCATGATGAAGACCACACACCAACAGCCTAAAGAGATCCAAGCTTCAGATTCTCACTCTCTCTGGAAACACTACTTTCATGGTACATTTAGCAAATGCTTTACTATAATTGAACTTCTATGAAACTACATAGTATGCAAATAAATTAATTATCATTTGTAGCATTACAATGGCTGGTAAATCAATTTATAATTATATGACACTTAAAATAAATAGAATAACACTCCTTAAATTTCCCTGCTGAAGTGCTAATACATAATATGCTCAGTAGCAGAGCAATAAAACAGTAAAAGGCAATGCAACATTGTACCCTGAATCGTGGGTACTGAGCGTGAAATGAAGCCACAGTGATTGCAAGCGCTGCTCTCTGTCCCTCTCTATACACAGAAGCCTTTTGAACACTCCAAATACCCCGAAGAACTGCCTGTAAGTGTATCCAATACACGTTTATTTTCATAATTAGTCGCTGACATCTGAGGCCAGAACGGAGTATATTAGTTAAAATAACCTTTGTAACTTTTACTGCTTTCTAATCTGGAATATTGTTTCTAAGAAGCCTCCTGTATTGAGGAGATGGCTTTGCCAAACAAAAATAATTGTCAAGGTAAAACAATAAAATGAAATAAAGGAAAACCGCAATTGCAAAACACACAGTTTGGACACAATACTGCCGATGGTACTCTCTTAAGCATGTCAGTGGAGGAAGCTTCTCTAGAAATAAGGCCATAACCCAACTCTGCAGACAGACATCGGATGAATCTGAGGCCCTGGAGCAAGCATGTCACACTCGTGGCCGGCAGGCTGCATGCCTCACTTAAATAAATGAGGGGAGAGACAGTGAGACTAAAGCATTCCTTATTTTGTATTTCTTTATTTCCTTGTCAGTACTTGAGGATCCTGTACTGCAAAGAATGTCTCTAATCCAAATGTCCAGGGCAGCATTTGATGGATCCCAGAGGTCACGTAGATTTAAAGACCTTCAAGAGATAGAAGTAGGCTTATTTTATTGCTACCATGGAAACCGCACATGTACATATACACTAGGAGGCATGCTCTGAGGAGCAAATGGGCTGCATAATAAGATGTGGCTTCGACATGCTTGGTTGGCACTATTTTCTTCATTCCATAGTAAATCATAAGAATGGCAACAACATGCGGTCAAAATGTAAGATGAATAATAATTTCCCTAAGTCCCAGGCACTCGGAACCTCTAAATGAGGAGGAAACCAATTTAGAAGCAGTTTTATTTTGTGGAGCATGGTCACAAGAGGACAGCCCTAACAGCAGGGGGCCTGGGCTCTCCAAAAACTGCGCTGTGACCTTGGAAAATTCATTTAGGTCATCCTGTTCTAAACTGTGAAATGTGAAGATTTGAAACTTTACCAATGTGCCTCTGATAACATGCCATAAGCTTGAGATTAAGTCATATTAAAATAGCGATCATTACCAATTGCCAGATGTGATAAAATATTATGAGTAGAGATTTTGCCAATCAAATCCCATGTCCATGGATTCATTTCATAACTTGAGGAGCACCCAATGGACAATGGTTTTAATAGTTAATATTTGCCAAATACTGATTAGTAAAACTAATCCAAATATACCTAAAATATAGTAGAAAAGATCTATCTTCAGACTGGTAAAGGGAATAAAACTCCGCAGGGTGCCTGGAAGCAAGGGAAGGGCAATTAGTGAAGTCTGGGAAACCTGGGAGTAGGGAGCCTGCAGGGGTGAATCAAAATTCGGCTTGACTTTTAAAATTTGGGGGATAAAATATAGCTGATTGTGTGTGCACACCAGTGTGTGTGTGTGTGTGTGTGTGTGTGTGTGTGTGTGTTTGTGTGCGTGCGCGCACATTCTCATCTTCTGGGTGACCCTAGTTATTTGGGGCCACTATCACAGTCAGATGAAATTGGAGTCCCTTAACTCAGGCACTAGGGAAGCTCCATGCAAAATTGAAGCTCAAGGTGTGAGGCACTGTACCTCTAAATTCCACGAAGACTAAGGCTGACATTTTGCACTGAAGGACACTAATGAAATTCAGTAGTTCTCAACCCAATTCAGAAACCAAGACAGAGTTGAAGATACTCCTTGATCTTGCTAAATTTACTGAGCCAGCTGGTGCTCTCCCTTCAGAAAAAAAAATTCAGGCAGCACACACTAAGTGCCATAACATTTGTTTTATTGACTCTTCCTACTGTGTCAGGTTTTTGTGGAACTTTCTCAATCCTCTCTCTTTTTATCTAAAGTAAAAAGCTTGGAGTAATAAGCGTAAGAACTATTTTACTAAAATCTCCGTGATTGGGTCCAAATCAGTGTAACAATAAACTTGAGGAAGGTATTCTCAGAAAAGCCAGTGTGGTTTGACTTTGGGTAGTAGATACACCATGCAACATACAGATGAGGTATTATGGAATTGTACGCTTGAAACCTATGTAATTTTATTAACCAATGTCACCCCAATACATTCACTTAAAAATTATGAACAATGTTGAAACCGAGGATAATATTGCCATGCTTAAAATCCCTTGGAGGCGTACCATTGCTCTTAGAAAAACAGCCTAAGTCCTTGCCACAGCCCAGATGCATGGCCTTGCTGGTAATATTTCTTCCTACCTCATTTCCATTTCATACTCCAATCGCCCTGGCTCATTGCACATGAGGGGTGCCACTCCCTCCTCTTTCCCAGACATGCGAGGCACACTTAAACCTTTGAGACTCTGCTTACTCCCTCTGCTTGGAATCCTCTTTTTGAGCTTATTCACATCTTCTGAGCTCAGGTTAAACGGCTCTTCCTCAGAGAGGCCTTATTGACCTTATCTCAAGAGATTTACCCTCATTACTCTACTTGTAACACTATTAACTTCATAGCACTTGACAAAATAAATAATTCATTTGTATAACATGTGTTTACACGTTTATTATAGGATGTTCCCTCCATGAAATCGGGGATCTCATTCTTTTATTTACCACGGTGTCTGCAGTGCCTGGAATAAAGCATTGCACGTGGTACAGATTCAATATTTGTTAGATAAATAGAGATGCCCTAAACTCTGCAATGTTTTTAGTACTGAAATTAACTCATCCAGAAAGCTATGCACGTTCTATAATATTAGAGACAGATCACAATGGGGAACTAGACCACATAGAAGACTACCTTCCTTATTTTCCTAGAGACGAAATGAGACTTCTTGTAAGGACGAGCTTTGACTGAGGTTGCCTACCTAACAGTTATGTAGTTTCCCTGAGCCTAAAGTCCTCAGCCAACCATATTATGAAAGGAAAGCAGCCCCCATAGAATTCTACCGACTTAAGCATATATAAGCCTGGTCAATGTAAGTGTTTGGTGGCTTAATACTATGTATTTATGAAGGTCACGTCACGCCTGTTATCAACATTTACCACTGGGATGGGAAAATCAGCCTAGAGTCTGTATTCTTCCCTGAAATAGAATGAATTTTCTCCACTGACATCAGCAATTAGCTAAGGAGGTCACACTTCTTTTTTTGTCATCCCTGAAAGAATATTCAAGTAACCACCACAGATCACCATGGCAACTCTAAAACAATAGAAGACCTAGCTCTCTTTATAGGTTATGTGGATCTACTGTTTTCTATAAAATCGTCTATGTTTCTTCATGCAGAACAAGGGAGTAAGGGGTTGTATGTGTACAAAGCTATAATCCTAGGTGAAAGATTAGAAAGAGGATGAAATTGTCATCAATCAGATGTAATGATAGTTGCCATAAACATTCAAAGTTGGACATAAGATTCAGCTGTATTCCTTGTTTTTCTTAGGATTCTTACTGGGACAGACAGGATGAATGGGGTGTACTATGCTACTTATATGTATTTAATTGCACATTACTATAATATAGTCAAAATAATAGATGGCAAAAAAAACTACTCAAATATACCTATAACTTGCCAATAGTTCCTCTTCTCTTTTGTTTTTAGAACTTATCCTTTTTTTTCTTTTTCCATTTTTATTATGCTTTCATAATGTATTTCTCAGCTCACAAAACCAGGAGGAATTTTATTTATATTAACATCCAACAGGGAAAATGCTATTATACAATCTAATATTTGATTGAAATTAAATTTAATCATTTTCTTCATCAAAATAACTATTTACTGCATAATGAAATTCCACTAATGCCACATCAGCTGCATTATAAAGACAAGCATAAATCAGCAAAATGACATCAAATCTGTGTAAATGAAAATCTGAAATATTTAGAGCTATTAGAATACTAGCAAGTTTTCTCTTTAGAACCTTATTGTTTCAGCAGAATGAGATGTCTACAGGTCAACAAAGTTATCTCTGTGCCTCTAGACAGAATTCTTCAATTTGCAGTGTGTACCATAAAAATTCAAGGAACATTCTGGAAATCTGATGAGGAGACAAGGGAAGGACATTTTACTACCTCATTCAGTTACCCTCTGGCTTACTGACACCTCTCCTTTCTCACTGTAGAGCCTCTCCCTTAGGTCATGACCAGTTTGGCTGCTGGTTATATTCAGAATCTTCCAATTACAAACATCACATCAAACTTTAGACCAGAGGTAGGTAAAGACCTGGAACTTCCAACATTGAAGAATAGAAACTGAATTACATGAACATTTGAGAAATAAAACTACTAAAATAATTTGGTAAGGATGATACATTTCAGACAGTAAAGTGATGAATTCATTAATCTAAAAAGAACAAGCAAATAAAGTCCAGATGAGCTCTCTGCACTTGGCTGGCCCCCAGCAGCTGGTTGGTATTCTAGCCTACTGTTTCCTATTCTGTGAAACTGTCTCCACATGAATAAATATGCTCAGAGCCTATCTTTCATCTGGAGCAGGGCTTTTGAGAGGAATGGCCCATTAAGAGTATAAGTTAGCCATTGCTGCAAAGTAGCAAGTAGGTTTTCATATTAACTGCACAAAGTGACAAATAATGTTGCTTTTAATTGCTTTTATTTGACCCTGCGGAGCATCTTCCAACACTACACAGACACAAGGAGCAAGAAACAGGAACAGACTTACGTTCTGTTTCCAGAACCTGAACTTACGTTCTGTTTCCAGAACCTTGGAAAGAAAACTCCAAGTCATAGGAGACGGTTCTGTTACGGAATTACTCAGAACACCACATTTCAAACAAACCAGTCTTTTCATTATTGCTACACAAGTACAGATGTTCTGTGTTAAGAGACTCATGTCCATGACAGCATTGCATTCAGGCTCTGAAGAGATCCTGACACTGCCATCCTGCAAGGCCATCCTGCACCTCAAAGATGAAATGGCTAGGATCTAGTCCTCTTGTTCATCTTAAGAATAACACTCTGACCCTCACCTCCAATTAATCACAAAGTATTCTGTTTAGACTCATCTCTTCACTGTAACATCACACATTAGCCGGAGATCAATATCTGGTTCTCACAAGAAGCCTGGACTAAATTCATGCACGCTTAAATCTGTGCCATTTCCCAACCTCAAGAATAAGGATGGTGATAACTATCTACATTCTTCATGAAAAGATGCACAAAAAGCACCATATGGGCTTTCCACTTTAATGTGAAGTCTGTAGTGCAGGAAGTAGCCACTTTTCAGAGATAATATTTGAGAGGATCAGCTAATGCTAGCACCTCCCTCCTCAATTTGGCTATCCAACGGAGATGAAAAGAACTGTCTGACTTATGAGAGATCCTGAGAGCATGAATGATGTGGTTGTATCAAGTATATTTTCTGCTAAGCACACCATCACTCAGCCTCAATATATATATAAAAAAAAAAGTCAGTGGGAAAATGTGGCTCCAGCATTTGGCTGATGGACAGAATAGAAGAACAAAACCCATTTTATATTTTAGAGGAAAATAATACAGGGCTTAAAGTCAAGAGCATTTACTGGTGGAATGTCTCATGCCTAGAGCCTATCTCTTTGGAGTGATGGATCACAGGGCTCCAACACTGTGACAGGGCACAGGCCAGGCTGGGGGACCGCCCCCTCAAGTGCATGAATTTTGTGCACTGGGCCACTAGTAAAATCAGTTATTACTGATTAAGTGACCTATATATGTGTGGATTTTGTCTCCAGCTTTCTTTAATTCAATAAACATTAGTTGAATTTCTACTATGTTCTAACACACTGTCTATATGAAATAGTGGAATCTCAAAGGCAAAAATCTCAAATAAATAAAAATATAGTGGGAAAGACACATGCACAGAGCTACCTGTAATATAATGTGATCAGTTTATTAGATTAACTGTTTTATAGTTTGATCCCCAGGAGGGTGAAATACTAGCTGGGACTGATGCAATGACCATGGCAGGGCTGAGGGTGAGGGCAGAGTTTTCCCATCAACTGGCCACGGTGGAAGGAATCTTACGGATGATAAATTGATATACAAGTCTATGATCGAGAAGCACTGCTGGATAACCCAACAAATTCATAGTTTTGGTTATGATTATTCAAGCTCTTATTCTTAGTGAAACTGAACTGCTGAAAGCTGTAAAGAGAGAGAGAGAGAGAGAGAGAGAGAGAGAGAGAGAGAGAGAGAGAGAGAGAGAGAAGAAACCCAAAATTAAACTTCTCAAAATATTTTGGAGGTTCAGGTCACATTCTCAGAATTCAAAATTTTGAGTTTGTCTGGGTCTTGAGGGAGAGGACAAGTAGTTGGCATAAGTTAAATAAATTCTCCTTTTTGTCCTGCCTATGGGAATTCTAAGGGAATGTATTTTAAAAACAAAGGGGCAAAAATTAGAAGCAGCAATATTAGGTCTCTTTCTGAGTTTAACACTCAGGTTTGAGAAAAGTTCACATTTGTATGAGACATGTCAGTCATTGGCATCTTAATGCAGACTAAGTAAGTAATAGTATTCTCAACTTAAAAAAAAGGATAAAATATAATAAGATCTTTCTTTGATAAAGAAAGATCTTTTTTCATTTTATTCTCAACTCAGAGGCAGGAAAATAAGACACAAATGGCAGACTACTAAGTTAATAAAATCAAAACCATTGTTTGGTTGTTAATATAATAAGCAATAGTAGAAAAAATGGACAACTAAAATTATCTAAAGGAAATACATGTAATGAGAGCTTATAAAACAATGCTATTCTGATGAAGTATTGTTTAATTTTAGTGGTTAATTTGTAAAATTTTCAGAGTTGCTTGGGAGATCATATGAATCCCAGCTATTTAGAATCTAATGCCACTTGGATTTTATGACTCAGCTCCAAGTGACTGTGACAGAAGAGAATAATGGAAAGAAACTCTGGAGGGCCCTAAAAAAAAACGACAACCACAGGAATGGCCTGGAGGGTTTTAAAGCAAAGCCAAGCCTTCTTTAAGTAACTATTTGCATTCAAGAAATCACTCCTGACTTAGGGCTGAGGCAGCAGAGAGAAGGGTAGAGTTAAGAGTGCAATCCTGGCCCAGCCAGTGTGGCTCAGTAGTTGAGTGTCAACCCACAAACCAGGAGGTCACGGTTACATTCCCTGGCAGGGGTAGGCTCGATCACCAGTAGCGGGTGTGCAGGAGGCAGCCAATGAATGATTCTCCCTTATCATTGATGTTTCTATCTCTCTCCCTCTCCATTCCTCTCTGAAATAAAAAAACAAACAAACACTTTTTTTTTTTTTTAAAGAGTGCAATCCTGGGAGACAGATAGTCTGAATTTGGATCCTCCCTCTCTCCTTTATTTGCAGTGTGACCATGGACACCATACTTAAACTGAGCCACCTTTCCACTCTGAAAAATAGGAACAATGATGGGTCTTATTTCATAGTGTCAATGTGATGGATGATTAAAGCATTTAATGTCCATAAAGTGCTTATGAAAGTGTCTGACAAATAGTAAATATCCTACCCATGCTTCTTCCTATTATCACTACAGCTGAATCCTTGTAGAAAATCAATCTCTGCCCTTGGGATAACAAAGGATTGTGCTACTTGACATAAACTGGTTGCTATCTATTCACCGAAGGCTAAAGCCTGTACAACAGTACCCATCTTCAAACGGCTGTGTGGTGCATACACAATCATGTTCAATTAAGGCCCAAAGAAGCACCAGCAAGTGTTATGAACAGGTGGTTCATACTATTGGCCCACCTCTTCTTTGTTCATCACCACTTTTCCCTCCACTCTCTATGAGAAGTTCCCTAACACCAGTCAACTAGGAGGGCCTATTTGAACCTGGTTTAAAGATGGTTCCATATGGCATTCTGGCCCCATCTCAAAGGGAAGGCTGTAACACATCTGATTGTTTTCTTTGTCAAAGGTTGGTCAGATAGTTGTAGATAATGAGACTGAAGATTTGAGCTGCTGTGTCAGAAGATACAAAAGCAACTAATTGGACAGTCCTGTCTGATTTGTTTTTGTATTCCTAATATGAGACTAAAACTAGGAGAAACAGTGATAGGAATGGAATGTTACTTATAAATCAACAAGTGCTTCAAATCCATGAGCTGGTGGGGCATTTGATTTTTGACTTCAGAAGAAGAAAATCATTAAAACACTTACCAGTGCTATTTTGGGGCTCACAAAATCTGCCACTTTTAACAAGTTATGCTTGTATAGTCTATTCTGTGATGAAAGTATTGCATATTTCATGTTTCTATTCTCTCTCTTCTTTGCCTATAAAAGTCTTTCTTTCCAAGATGTCAGTGCTATTTTAAGAGTTAAATTATATACTCCCCAAATGTAGTTTTTTCTAACTAGATATGCATATAACCTTTGAATTGGAAGTCATGTCATTTAAAATAGGCCATACATTCCTAGGAATCGTTATTTCACACACAGATGTTGTTGCTGGGCCTGGACAATTCCCTGCGATTTTTTTGTGCCAATACTTTACTTGTTTTTGACCAACTTTTACAAATGTTCCTTTGTTAATGGTTAACCAATCATTAGGGATCATGCTTCGCCAAAATTGATCTATTTGTTTGCTCAATGCGTAGGGCATAGTAAAAAGAGAAAAAAGTACAGCTTCCTTTTGAAGTTTAGCTTTGACATTGTAGAGCACTATGCAATCCACTTTCTATTTAAGGCGTTGTAGTAGGTGAAGCCAAGAGTGAGCTGGGGGGAAGGAGGAAGGTGACTCATGTAGACAGGCTATATTCAACACTTCAAGCAACTAGGCCTTATCCTCTCTGGTTCATATGAACACATTTTTAGAAAATCTAATTTGTTAAATTAAGAACCTTAATTATACCAATAGTCCTAAAGTTTCACATGTTGAGTGTTCTGTTTCTTGTAAAGACTATGGCATAAAGAATAATATTCTGTTGGTCAAGGTCAGTGGAAACCGAAAGTACATGTATGTACACACACACTCAACGTTTTTCTTCATTCATGGTAAAATTTGTTAAACCCTGAACTATCTGAAAATGTCAAAGATCAGTAGAATTTCTTGATGAAAATATTCAGTAATCATATTCATAATATATACAATAATGCCTAGATAAGATGTCAGAGCATGTTAGTTTTTGATAAGGTTAATAATAACAGTAATTGCTGACATTTACTAAGTCCTTGCTTTCTGTCAGTCTCAATGCCAGGCATTTTTTTTGGTAAGTAATTATATTCATCCTCACCAAAAAATGTTGATATACACATAATGTTGTCTATATTACAACCAAAACTTGGAAAGACTATGTAGTGTATTCAAGGTAAAGGAAAACAAAATAAATTCACCAAACAGTGAAGCTAGAATGAAAACCTAACACAGGACAGTCCCTAACCACCAGTTCTTTAACCATTCTAGTCTTAGGCTGAAAGACTACGGTATTGGTGCCTCTCTTATGGCACTGGTCACAAATATGAATCATCAAACAATATTGCTTTGGGGAGGATATTTTCAATGTGCTTATCTAGATTTGAACAGAAATTAAATAATGTCTTAGTATAATGTTTTGAGCCAGAGGCCAGTGAAAATGCTGGTGTAAGAGAAGCAAAACACTTGATCTCTCATTCAGAGTCTCCTGCAACTTACTAGAAACAGCAATTTTCGTTCTTATAAAAGTCTCTTTTACTGAATTGGAAAATGTGACACCATCAAGTAGTGAGGCACCTGTGTATTTAGAGTCCATTACAGTGGGATCATGGGACTTCTCATTCCAAGGGGGCTGGCTTAGAGGCAGTTTTTATACATAACACATTAACGAGTAAAATGAGTTAACAAGAATATTGTTTGTTTTCCAAATCTTCTCCTCTCTTTTCTTTTCAATAATGAGTTATATTTATGTGTTTGTATGTGGGAGAGGATGATCATTTTTGTTTTTCTTATTCAGGAACAAAAAAAAATTTGCTTAGATGTAAATAGGAAAATATATGAGACCAGAGCAAAATCAGTGATATTAGAAACATCTACACCACAGTGAATTTGTCATCAAACAAGATATTTTAAAGTTATACAGTCCACATGGATTCTCCCTACACTGCCACTTACCATTTTTTTAAGGGGGCTTTGAATCTAAATAATGTGTTATTATTAGTAGCTCCTGGAGGAAACCGAAGAAGCTGTGAGTAAAGACTGAGCTGTTCTCCTCTCTCAATGACATTATTTGTCCCTGGGGGTTGACTGAACCTTTACTCACTCAGTGGTTCACAATTAAAACTAGAAAACACCACTAAAATATTAGATAACCAGTGTAACACAATATCTACTCTGGAGGGAAGAATGAGACTTTTTTAGATTGATTTTTAGCAAGAGAGGAAGGGAGAGAGAGAAACATCGATGTGAGAGAGGAACATCAATCAGTTGACTCCCTGTATGCACGTGGACTGGGGATCGAACCTGCCACCTTTTGGTGTATGGGACAACACTCCGACCAACTAAGCCACCTGGCCAGAAGAATTAGATTTTAAACAATTATGGAAAATCACTCTCACATTATTTCTTTCCCTAACACTGCTAAACAGTCCTTCTGTAAAAGGCAAGAATAAAAAGCAATTGAAAATTAGTTACATACATGTATAAATATGTACTGGTCATTTGATCTATGCAGATCACTCGCCAGGTACTTCGGGGGGAGAAAAGTAATGTAATGACCTTCACTGTCAAGAACTGGAAACTAAATCAAGGCATGAATGCACAAATATGCCTCTTGGAGTCGATTCTAAAACTGCATTTTCTCTGAAGCTCCATGTACATCAAATATTACTAACAACCAGCTAAGCTCTCACATTTTCTTCTTTTCTGAAATAGCTGGCTCATACCGACATCAAAATGTTCTAAGTCAGTGATACCATTCAATCATAATGGGATAAAGAGCATGGGGAAAACAAACAAAAATGCACTTACCTTAATGAAAAAGAAAATAAAGCCTTGTTATTTTCTTGGTGGTAATAGCAATAGAAATGACAATGATGATAAAAAAAAGTTATCATTTCTTAAGCACTTATTATCAACTAGGCAGGAGGTTTAATACTTTACAAGCTTTAATTCATTTAAGCATGCCAACAATTATGTAAGACAGAAAAATCCTCACTTTATTAACAAGGAAAGCAAAGATAATAAATATAAATATTGAGCAACTACTCCAATGTCATAGAGTTGAGAAATAGGGAAGCTTGGGCCCAAACCCACATTCTTAAATGATACACTACATATACATGCCTATGAATGCCACTCTGTATTTTTTTTAATCCAAATAATGACATACTTAAAAAGACTCCTGAACTGATTTATGTCAACTGAACCCTATAGTGAGAATCAGTCACTTTCATCACTAAAGTTGGATCATATTATGTGTTGCAACTGCATTTCCTAAAGGTGGCCAAACCAATATAGACCACGGCACAAGTTCTTTTTAATATGCAATTTGGACTCTCTCATCATGGAGAATGGTCTACATTTCCCTTCCAGGTCTGTAACTATGGCACAAGTGAGCAAATGTGACTTCCTAGGCTAACTGTTAAAAAAGGTTATTTAGCTCCCACCTGCTTCTTATGAGATGTTCACCCTTGGAATCCAGCTGCCATGCTGTGAAATTAAGAGCCACATGGAAAAGTAGTCTGGCCACTGCTTTAGCTGAAGTGACATTTACCTTTTAGCATCAATTACCAGAAAAAAATGAATGAGAAAACCTTTAGGTGACTTCATTTCCAAGCACTCGAGCTGCTCCCAATGATGTCTTGTGGACCTGAGACGATCTGTTCGAATGTCAAGTCTATGAACAAAATAAATGTTGTCATTATTTTATGCTACTAAGTTTTGGGTATTTTACACAGCTATATACACATATATATTTCCATAACATCTGTCTAACTTCACAGTATAGTATGTTCTAAAAAGACAATACATGCAAAAAGATACTTTAAAGAGCTAAAACAATTATATGACTATCATTGCCTTTGTTTTTATTATTATAACTAGAGGCACAGTGCACAAAATTTCGTGCACTTGGGGGCATCCCTCAGCCTGGCCTGAACCCTCTCACAGTCCAGGACCCCTCAGGGGATGTCCACCTGCCGACTAAGGTCCACTCCCTGGGGGATAGGGCCTAAGCTGGCAGTCTGACATCCCTCTGGCAGCCCGGGAGCCCTCAGGGGATGTCCGATCCATAGCTTAGGCCCGTTCCCAGGAGGGAGTGGGCCTAAGCCACAGTCGGACATGCTTAGCACTGCAGAGGTGATGGGAGAGGCTCCCACCACCGCTTCTGTGCTCGCAGCCATCAGCCTGGCTTGTGGCTGAGTAGAGCTCCCACTGTGGGAGCGCACTGACCACCAGGGGGCAGCTCCTGCATTGAGCGCCTGCCCCCTGGTGGTCAGTGCGCATCATAGTGACCAGTCATTCTTGGTTGTTCCACCATTAGGGTCAATTTGCATATTACCCTTTTATTATATAGAACTAGCAACCCGTTGCAGGAATATTCCTGCAAGACTTCCAGCGGGCTGCCCTCCCGCCACGGCCACCTGTCCCACCCCACTACCTCTCCCGCTGCGGCAGGCGGGGGGGCATTCCGCCCACCCAACCCAGCCCATGGCCACCGCGGCCTCTGAGGCCGTGTGCGCTGCTACCACCACAGGGTGACCCGCTGTGCCCGCCTCTCCCGCTGCCGCCGCTGCGCACCTCACCCCGCCCACCCGACCCGCTGCCTCCCACCGCCACCTCCGCGGCCGCCACTGTACAACTCATTCCACCCAGCACGCACTGCCAGTGCTTTCCCTCCAGCAGCCATAGCCGCCCTTCTTTACACTTTCCCTCTCTCTTCCTCCACGTATGCAAATTAACTGCCATCTTTGTTGGCTAATTTGCATACTTGCTCTGATTGGCTGGTGGGCGTGGCTTGTGTAGCAGAGTGATGGTTAATTTGCATATTACTCTTTTATTAGATAGAATTTCCCTGTACAGTCACTCCAAATGGTTAAACTTGTTCCAATATCCCCTATTGTTACTACTGAAAATATGGTCCATGGACCAGCAGCATTACTGTCACCTGGGAGATGGTTAGACATGCAAAATCTGAGGTCCCATCCTAGACCCACTAAATCAGAATCTGCATGTAACAAGATCTCTAGGTGATTCCTATGCATATTAAAGTTTGGAAAGCACTAGTAGAAACTACCTGAGGAGGTCCTATAGGGTATGTCCTCATCAATCATATGTGCTGGTTAGTCTAAGGGAGTCACTACTCCTGTGGACAGACACTAGCTCCTTGTCCTCTATAGATAGGTATGTTTAACCAGTAAAATAAACCCATGCATTTTCATGGGGAAATTTATGAGAAATAAAAAACTTTCAAAAGTTCTGTCTCTCTTTCAAGATGAGTGGAACGCTGACAGCAGCGACCCAGCATGATCTGACAGATGGTGTGTGTCAGATGGATGAGTGGAAAAGAAGAAAAAAAGTCTTTCAAAGTACCTGATTGTAGTTTTAGCTAAAAGCTACCTTTATGCCAATTTTCCAGAGTCTAGTAGCTTTCAAATGTTTAGAATCAAGGATTCAGTATCCCTGTATTTTACTGGTAATTGGCTAGCTAGATTGCCAATTACCTGCATAGGTAAAAGTGAGCATCCTTGTCTGTGCTTTTCTTTAATTAAAATTACTAGCTTGAGAAACAAATATAAGCCATTAATATGGTGCTGTGAGATCAGACACTCTTCAATTTTAATTTAACCTTGTGTTTAAACTCCAAAATTTCTCATCAGATCTTAATTTCTAACTGCATATGGCCTTACCCTTAATCGAAATATTAGTTCATATAGTTTTACTTGGATAAATATGAATGTACAAGGTTTGTTATCATTGCTCAGATACCTTAAAATTATTAGAAATGGCAGCAAAATAATTAGGGCTCCAAAAAACAGAAAATATTTTTTGAAAATAGGAGTAAAGAAAAGCCAAGACCATATGTTTTCTTAAAATTGATTTGAAAACATGACATCCTCTTCCATCATTATATCATGAGCAAACCTTTATGTTTGCAAATAATTGTAAGGTATATCTCAGCTTTCTTGTTGCCCTTTCAACAGCCCTATGCGATAAGGAAGCATCTATTTCCTTTGTTTTACAGATGAAGATGAAGGAAGATGAAGCAATAAGGTAACATAACCAGTTAGTTGTTTTATGGTTGAGGAAAAACTAATGTTCACATTTGCTAACTCCTTGTGGAATTTCCTCTATGGAAAACAAAAGAGGTACCTTAATTTTAGGTAAAAGTTATAGCTGAAAGCCACACATAGAATATAACCACAGTCTCTATCACAGTGCTGTCCTGTTTCAATAGGACTTCTGTGACAACAAGAATGCTCTTCATCTGCACTCCTCAATATGGGAACCACTGTCCACAGGTGGCTACTGAACACTTGACCTGTGTCTATTGTCACTAAGAAGCTGAATTTGGGGTTGATTAAATTTTAATTAATTTTTTTAAGTTAAATTTAACTTTACTCCAAAGAGTAGAAGCATGAAATGCCGAGAGCCAGGCTTTGGAAAACCCATCCTCCAATAATGATTTCTAGACAGTTCTCACAGAAAACCCTCTGTTACTCCCACCTACAGAAACCCCCAAAGGAATAAAAAAGAAAAAAAAAGTAGTAGAGCAGCTATAGGCCAATGAGATGGGAGTCTGAGATACCAGTTTAGAGTCCTAAACTCTGCTCTCTTGTTTTTTAAAAAAGAAAGAAAATTAGAATTGGTAAGTTTTAAGACATTTTCCAGGTATAAAATTATCTCTTCTGTCCCTTATTTTATCTATTTTTTAAACATCATCTTGATATTTCTTCTAATCTCAACAAATTCAAAAATATTTCCAATCTGCAACTTCATGTTCCCCTCTCATAAGCCAATGAAGAATGATTTTCTTGTGGTTATCATTTTTCACTTTAAAAGAGCCAGCGAGTATATTCAGCCAGCTTCTGAGATATGGCAAAAATGATTAATTCAAAGTATGACTTTGTTCTTCCTATTCTCTTGTCATGAATCAGGGTTATTTGAACTTGGTACTTATACTTTTTTTTTTTTTTGCCTTAGGATGTTCCAATCTTTTCTTTACAATGGTCTCTTCCACAGCTACATTAATAAATATACTCTATGCCCTAGGCAGCTCTTTCTGACTTCACATTAAATGCAAAAGGGAAATAGTGGTATAAAATCCCACATTTCCTGAGAACTTATTTTTAATTCTCTACTCTTTAATTTTACTAGGGCTACTTTTCTTCCATGTATGTTTCAAATACATTTTCAGTATTTTTCCTTAGTAAGAATGTGGTCCGAATAACATATTTCTTTTCCTGTCCCTAATTATTCATTTAACTTGTTTCTATTTGCTCTCAATCCATCTCTTTTCCTATCAACCTTATTAGATTAAAAATAAAGCAGTTATACATCAGTTTCAATCAGATCATTTTAATTTCCAATACTCTTCTGCTAATATTCAGATTGAACCCAATTTAAGAAAATTTGCTTCTCTACCAGTTGAAGAAAATATGCTTGGGATTTAAAGTAATTTTGAAGATGTTTTACTTTTGGAAAACAGATTTCCTACAAGGTATCAAACCCTATGAATCATATTTAGGGCATTAATTTTCTGAAAGTCAATATCAATTTATTTCCTACAATTCTTATTTTGTAGAATGTTGGCCCTTAAAAGCAGAAAATATATTTTTAAAAATCCAAGCTTCCACTCTTATGCTCCTGAGGATTAGGGGACAGGATAAGGAGCACCTAAATTTAATTCATGGCGTTTCAAAAGATTCAAATTGGCCTTAATACACCTCCAGTCTGGAGGACTAGAAGTAAAGTAAATTTCCTAGATTTCCAGATCAAACTAAGTCTAGAAAGCATCTTCAGGAAAAATTCAAACTGACTCAGATATCCAAGAATCTTGAACCCAGCTTACAGTTTACTGAGGAAAACACCATCTCAATGAACCCAACTGGTTCTGGAGAGAGTTGGACAGTGGAGATGGAGTGCCTGAGCCTTCAGCTCTCTCCTGTACCTTATTTTAGCTTCCCTTTCTCTTTATGAGTTCATTCCAAATTGCTGAGAAGCTCAGAATTCCTATGGCTACTGCTGTAGGTTAAGTATGTTTCTATGGTCACCTATTTCACTGCATAAGAATTCTAGCTCTATCAGGAACCATACTGACTTATCAAGTTCTCTCTTATACTTCCTGAATAATTAAGAAATAAATGTGACCTCATTTGCTCTCTTAGAGTTCCACAAGAAATCTTATTTTTTTAACTGTCTCTTATAGCATCGGAATATGAAAAACCTGCCACTACTGAGGTCAGCTACTTTCATTGTTTTCCCTCGGAACAGCTCTGCTTTGAACGCCAGACTATTTGTATCCTTTTCACTTACATTCTTCACTTTCAATATTCTATTTCTCGGATTGTGTCACCTGTATCTTCTCCATCCTCCAGGCACAGCCTGAGAGAACAGCTGGTCTTTCTCAATGCAGTTGGCTTAAGGAAAATGTCCACCCCCACCTCACTGAACAAAATGGAACAAAGGATTCTGGAACCACACTCTACATGTGACTATCCACTCCTCTTCGAATTCCATTGAACTGTTCCTCCCATGCCTCAAACTGTGTTTATCAATCATCACCCAGAGGCCACGCTTTCTCAGTCATCCATTATCCCTGAAGCTCTCCTGGTATCTTGCTTCTGAGGTTTCCCGATTGGAGCCAATATCCTATGCGACCCACTTGACTCCCCAACACTTTGATCTCAGGAACTCCTATTCTCTGGTTATTGGATTTTAGTATATTTTCAAGATTTCTCCTGAATTTATTTTTTGTCATCAACTCTCAACAGAAAACTTGTCTAACCTTAGAAAACATTTCCCATTTGACTAGGTGAATGCTGGTTTCCCTTCCAAGAGCTTGGCAAGGTTTTCTCCTTTCTCCCTATTTGATATTTATTATTCTTCCTATCTCTTGCCACATCTTCTGTGAGACATGATGCTTATAGACATGTGCCCAACTACTAGGGCTTGAGTCCCAACTGTACCCTTTACTAGTATTGTGCCCTGGAAACATTATTTTATTTCCCCAGCTTCCTCATTTTAAAAACAGGAGTCCATGCAGCCACACCTATCCATCATAAATCAGGTCTGTCAGAACCACCTACTCATCAGGCTAAGTCAGGGCCAGGAAAAATCCATCATAAGATGAAAAAGGTACACTTAGGAGTGAACATGAAGAAGACAAAGGCAATAAACAAGCTACATAAACAAGTAGCTCAGATTCCCATGTATCCACTCCTGTTGCAATAGCAAATTTTCCTCAGATTACAAAGAATGTGAATAGGAACTACTCTGGGCTCTATAGATTTAGAGGTTCTTGTTTCCAGAGGAGGAACACTCCCCCCACCCATAGCACATTGATAAGAGTTCCACAGAGTGAGATGAAATGATTGAAATTTTGTTATCTAACAAAAACTTGCATTCAGAACTTACAACTCAGTAAATAAAAAAACCACACAAACAGATAAAAGTCCAGGAGAGGATTCATCTAGTGTTTGCAAAAACTAGACTGGTAAGTTAAATGGAGAGATGATGAGCATCACCACACCTGCATCCTTTAGATCTTTAGGAGTGGCACTAATTTTTCCTGTCCCCCTATGATAACAATGTTTTTCTCTTCTTTGCTTAGCTTGGGAGAAAAAGGCAGGAGGGAAGAGGCTTCTACTTGAACTTTGCAACTACAATAACTGTGCTCCACAGACCAAGAACCTTGAGGACTTGTGCCAAATACTAAGTAGGTCTATTTCCACTATGTATTCAGAGAATGAAGAAATAACATCTGCCAGTGTTATAAATTGGTTAAATTAACAATTATTAAGTAGCACACAGGGTGTGGTGAAAGTAAACCACAGTTCAACAATAGACCAGAAGAGGAATTGAAATAGAAGAGTTTGTTATTCATAAGTCCTGGGTGAGGTATATGGCATTCCTCTCTGAATACAGACAGAGAACAGACAGGACCTGGGTCACATGCCTTCATTGAGTCCTTGGGTGGATGCTTTATGGTTCTTGGGCTAAGGCTGGATTAGTCAATTCAAACCAAGAAGAGTGGGGTTTTGGTAATTCCTATTATCTACAGGGCTCATAAGGGAAAAACATTGAGAGGCCAGGGAGACTGTTGACCACAAGGAATGTTGGAGAAATCATATCAGTGACTTTGCAAGCTGCTATCTAGGGCATGCATGTGCCTGAGGGGCTAGTGCCAATTTAAGGTCACTGCAGGCCACGTGGCCAAACAAAATGGATGCCAAGGCAACAAAACTAAGGAGTAGCTTAGCTAACCCCTCAGCAACCAGGATTCCATTTATTATTTGCCCCTGTATTCTCTTATTCTATCAAGGGGGTCATGATAACACTTTATGTGTCCAGGTAACAATATCAATATGAACCGTGTGTTCAGGTCTTTAAAATGCTCGGGTATTACACTTTCCTCAGTACACATTTACTCTAGTGACTATCCAGCTCTTTAGGGAGGAACTGAAAGAAACCATTACTGTGTATACTTGCTGTAATATGGCTGAGTATGTCTTCCTGGGGACCTGGACCCTTTTTAGTCTTTGTTCGATGTTCTAATACTGGCTCATGTCCATTGGAGAAGAGATTATGATTTTTTAGTGAGCAACTCTTCTCAACTTCTGAATCATCCATTCCTGATTTATTTTGATGGTACTAATTAAATGGTAACCTTGTTGGCTACTTTTCTATTTAGTTCCTACAGTTCTGTGTCCTACTAACCATCGCCACAACTCTGAGTCAGGCTTCTTGCATGGAATGCCATTGATCAGTATAATTATGTCCACCTAGCTTCTGAAGGTTAAGCACTTGTTTATGATCCTATTGTTTCCAGGTTCTGTCACTATCATCCCCATTGCTACACGTGAACTGAATTTTATAGCTAAGGATATAAAGGAAGGAAATGGCAGCTAAAGGCTGTCTGTGGTCAGTACTTCCAGCAGCTGGGCCAACAAGCCCTTCATTGAAAGGGTTTCTGGGTCGCTGCAGTGTCCACTCTGCTGAAAAAATTCTCCTAAAATCATCTACATCCTTCCTCCGGACCATGCCCTTCTATATAAACAGTTTACGATTTATTGTATAGAAATAGGTACTTCCATACAAGTTTTGTAAAAAAGAAGTGTTGTAATAGAATTTTTATAAACTAGGGAAATTACCAGGTGGAAGAATGGTGTGTTGGTTTGTCATCCTGGGTCTCTTGGAGCACTGAGTGGCCATGTAAAAAGCCTATCTCTCCATCCTCTGGACAGGTCTTATGGAGAGACCCTGAATATATAAATGAGGAGAATGGCCCAGCTGAGCTCAGCCTTTCAGCCATCTCTGCTGAAGTACCACACAAATTAGTAAAGTTATCTTGGTTCTTCCATACCAAGCCAACCATAAACTGAATACCATCAAGTGACCTTGGTAAATGACCTGTGGAGTAGATGAGTCAGCCACCTGAGCATTGCTCAAATTCCAGACTCACAAATTCATGAGATATAAGAAAATAATTATTGCTATAAGTCACTGTATTTTGAGGATAGCTTGATAGAAAACAATAGGTACCCAGGATGTGTTCCATTTGTGTGTCAGCCATATAACTTACTGAGGCGCTTTGCATTATAGATAACTAGTGCTCCGGTGCATGGATTCGTGTACATTGAAATGAAATTAATTAGAAGGTGGTCAGTGGGGCAGGATAGGACTGGGCGAGACAGGCTGGACACACTCTGGAGCCAATCTCCTGTGGTCCCTCCCCAGCTGGCTGCACCAGTGGCAGTGCCATGGCTCAAAGGTCATCTGCGGAGTGAGCGGGGTCCCTCCAGCAGGTGGGGCCCCTTGGCCTGGCTTGTGGGGATCAGGCCAAAACCAGCTCTCCAACATCCCCCTAGGGGTCCTGGATTGCGAGAGGGTGGTTCACGGGTGACGCACCCTGGAATCGGGTGACGCACTCCTCTCTGGTTCCAGGTGTGTCACTTGAGAACCGCAGTTGCCAAGTCACCGCAGCTCTGCAGCTTCTGTGTTGAGCATCTGCCCCCCAGTGATCAGTGCACATTATAGCTACCAGTCAGAGAGTCTGCCCCTGGTGGTCATTGTGCGTCATAGCTACCAGTTAGATGATCAAATGGTGGGAAGGTGGCTTAGGCTTTTATGTATATAGATTGCTAAATATTTGCTTATTATTTATTTCTGATAAAATTTATTGTGTCGATTATGTACCAGAGGTAGTACTTTTTCACATATTGTCTCATTCAGTCCTGACAACATGAGTTACAAAACAGTGGCAATCAATGATGAATTGTATCTCAACAATAAATACGTCTTCTTTGCTCTACTCTGTTCTGTGATCCTGGGACTCAGTCATATTTTCAGAATCATTTTCAAGTTAATTTATGGTTAGATTCTGCCATGAGGAGGAACTAGAGGAAGACTGCAAGTAGGGAGGAAGAAAGGATGTCCTTTCAGTTTTGCTACCCATGTCAATATCATTTCAGCAACAGCAGGTGTTTGCAGTCTCAAGTGTGTGAATTTTCGCACTCTCAGAATCAGCCTCAGTGTACTCTCTCAGAAGTACTACAGAAAGCAGTCATCCTGTGCCATCTCCTTAATGTTCTGATCACCAGCCCTGCAGGGACACCCCTTTGAGCTCCTGAGGTATGTTTTTCAGATTTGCTTCAGGCCACTCAATAAAAAAATAACTGATGCCCCACAGATAAAGTAGAAATATCCTTCCCTTCTCTTCCCAATATGATCTCCTTCTCTCCAAAGAAACTTCTTCCATAATCCTAGTAGATATCCTTTATTTGACAGCTGCTATTCTTCAAGTTTATTCTAAAAAATATTATAAAGCCCTGGCTGATGTTGCTTAGTTGGTTGGAGCATGTCCTGTATACCAAAAGGTGGTAGGTTCGATTCCCAGCCAGGGCAAATACTTAGGTTGTGGGTTTGATCCCCAGTTAGGGCACGTGGGGAAGACAACTGATTGATGTTTTTCCTTCTCTTTCCCTCTCTTTTTCTCTCTCCATTCCTCTCTCTAAAATCAATAAAAAAATTTTATCAAAAAATTATCTACTTATATATAATTCCATTAAAAATACATAGTATAGTATTTTGTGTTTTTAACATAATTAAATAACTCCCATATCCATAATTTTCCTCAACATCATTTTTTTTTCTGACAAATTTATTTATTTGTTTATTTACTTATTTATTTATTAGTAGAGGCCCGGTGCATGGATTTGTGCACCAGTGGGATCCCTTGGCCTGGCCTGTGGGATTGGGCTGAAACCAGCTCTCTGAAATCCCCTGAGGGGTACTAGATTGCAAGAGGGCACAGGTCAGACCGAGGGACCCCACCTGAGCCTGATCGTGGCTGAGGAGGGATGCGGGAGGTTGGCTAGCTGAGGTGAGACTGCAGGAGGGCTCCAGGGCGTGTCCAGCCTGTCATGCTCAGTCGATTGGCTGGACCCCAGCAGCAAGCTAACCTACCGGTTGGAGTGTCTGCCCCCTGGTGGTCAGTGCACGTCATAGCAAGTGGTTGAGTGGTCTTAGCATATCATTAGCATATTATGCTTTGATTGGTTGAACGGACGACCAGATGACTGGACACTTAGCATATTAGGCTTTTATTAAATAGGATTATTTAAAGTATTACATCTGTCTCCTTTTCCCCCGATTGACCACCCCCCCAGCCACTCCCACCCCCAGGGGCAAGCCCCCACTACCCCAGTGTCTGTGTCCATTGGTTATGCTAATATGCATGCATACAAGTCCTTTGGTTGATCTCTAACTCCCCCCGCCCCAGCCCCTTGTCCCAAGAAAACAGAAACACCAATCATAAAGGATATATGCACCCCTATGTTCATAGTAGCACAATTTACAATAGCTAAGATTTGGAAACAGCTTAAGTGCCCATCAGCAGATGAGTGGATTAGAAAACTGTGGTACATCAACATCATTTTTAAACAATCATTTCAAATATATGCATATCTAAATCACTTCTTTGATATACAGAATTCCATCACATGAAGATACTGCTATTGATTTATCCTGTTATTGCTATTTTTAGGTGGCTTTCATTTTTAAAATCCATTTAATATCTTCATTGAAGAAAAACAGTTCACTTGTTTGGGACCAATGTGGATTTTAATTGAAAAATATATATTGTTCATTTCTTTTGCCATTCAATCACATTTTAGAAATGTTAAGAAACTGTCATCCCCTAAAGCTTCTAAAATGCTAAATTTTCTTTAAAGCAAAACACATGTTCCCCCAAAGATGATCCATCTATATAATGATATGAAATCTTTGTGGCATCTCTAAACTCATGGGCTCAGTTATAGCAAAGGAAGTGTTCAACAAAAATGAAAAACTCCATTCCGGAAACAGACATGATCAACTGATTGTTTATATTATCTTTTCTAGGTTTTACTAACATTTTACCTAACTCCTAAAATACATCTATAGAATAAAACCTTACTTCTATCAACTGCAAGATCTCTTCTGATACCCAAGACTGCTTGCTTCTCTTTCTAGAGGGGCTAATTTCAAAATGGTTGCATTTGATTAAAAGCTAACAAACAGCTTTTAGCTTCACTTAATTCCTAGAAATTGGAGGTAGTAAATGAAAAAATCTAGGCATAACAAACATATTTCCTTATCCCAGTTTTCCCAGGACAATCCTGGTTTCCATGGACTTAGACTTTAGAAGTGTGACAAGAGAAAAATGAGCTAAATTGGGTTAAAGGATAATAATCATCGATTTACCACAAATTGTTTAGTTCCAGTATGGCTGCATATGTGCCTTCTGTTCTCTATGCCATGGTGAATAGCTGTCTAATAGCCATGGCATGCTCCCCATAGTGCTCAAACAAGGCTTTTTAGTTCTTTAATATAGCAAAGTGATCATAAAATTCAATCATTCAAACCAGGACATTTTGAGAGTGAATGAGAGTGCTACTAATAATCGTACCATAAAAGCACAAATGAAAACATACATATCAAATAAGTGTAGATAGCTTTAAAAGATTGAACATACCTCTCTATGACAGAAAGATTTTATGTTATGTGTTAATTATTTAACTCTGTTATCCTCACAAAACCAGTACCATGTACTATTAACATAATTTTCATTTGCCAGATGGAAACACAGAGGATTGGAGATGTCAAATTACTTTCCTAAAACAGTGGGTCTGTGGTTTAAATTCAATATTTCTCACATTCTGCAGCCTGTGTTTTAGCTACTACATTCTATTGTCACTCAAGATCAGCACCATATTTCATCACCCGTTACATTGCCAGTAACCTACAGGATAATTTCAGTGATTTTACATGGAAATTACTCAAAAGCCTTTTCCTTCCAGCTTCAAATTGTACCACTTACTATGCCGTTCAGCAAGCATTACTGAAACTTCTTGAGTGAAGCAAAAACAACAGTGACAAATGGAAAGAAGAGACAAATGTGTCATCTTCTCCAAAATGGCTCAATTTAAAAGTATATATTCGTTCACTTATAATCCTTATTATTCATGGATTCCATATTTTCAAATTCACCTATTTGCTAAAATGTACTTGACCCTCTAAAATCAATACTCGGGCACTTTCCATGCACAGAGTCATGAAGGTGTGCTGCCCAGTGCAGACGCTCTCAGCTGAGGTCTGATGCTCTGCTTTCTTGTCTCAGCTCTTGCAACGTAAACAAGTGTCCTTTTCATGGTCCATTCAGTGCCACATTTTTCACATTTTATATTTTTTGTTGGTGATTTTGCCATTTAAAATGGCCTCCAGACTAGTGCTGAATTCCTATCCAGTGTTCCTAAGCATCGGGCAGCTACGCTATGCCTTATGGAGAAAATACATGTGCTAGATAAGCTTTATTCAGGCATGAGTTCTATAGTGCTGTTGGCCATGAGTTCAATATTAATGAATAAATATATTAAATAAGGCATCTTTAAATGGAAACACAAAACAAGGTTGAATATTCTCAATCTATGTAAATGTTGTGGCAAGAAGCTCTGAGGAACTTAACTCTAGGTTTACCTTAGGAGAAATGGTTCAATATTCATTAATAACTATCATAAAAAATGAGGATCAGCTCTATTTATCCTAGTCATTCCTCTGCTAGTATTATAATGGACGAAAACCAGTTTTTTCCAGGTTTATATTATGTATTTGTTGTTTGACTGCTGATAGCTTTTAAGCCACACCCCAATATCTTCCCCCACATATCTGGCAAGCTAATTAGAGACTCAGGTTCTCTTTTTGGCATTGGTAGGAGATTCAAATCATGCAAGCCCCTGCCCATGCATGGGACTCTCTCACTGAGCCCTGTCCCATCTATCTATATAAAACTCTAATATGCAAATCGACCAAACTGTGGAACGACCAGTCACTATGATGTGCACTGACCACCAGGGGGCAGATGCTCAACGCAGGAGCTGCCCCCAGCCTGCAGGCCCCGACCAGCGGGGGGGTGGGGGGGCAGTGAGCGAGTGGCAGCAGGCCAGCCAAGGTGGGTGCAAGCGGGAGCCCCGATTACCCTGCCAGTCGCCCCACAGATAGGACCTGATTGCTGGCCAGGCCTAGGGACCCTAACTGTGCACGAATGTCATGCACCAGGCCTCTAGTAACCATGATACAAACCCAGGTCAGTCTCTTTTCTTTGCTCTGGCAAGCCATTTCAGACTTTTGCAAAGCCTGCCTTGCTCTCCCATCATTCCTCTCAAATATGTTAGTAATAAAACTTTTTATAACCTTATGGTAGGTATGTAGTGTCATTAGTCCGAACATTGATACCAATTTGGAGTGCAGGGTCCATCTGCCTCTGCAGGTAACCCTATGTATTAATACATATTCATTTTGTCTTTTTATTGATCTTATGTATTATATCACTTTACATAGCAGTGTGATCCTAATTGTGAGGGACAAAGTACATAAGAGATACATTTCAGAGAAATAATCAGAGTGGTATGTGGCAAGGCAAAGCTCTGAGTCAAAGGTAATACCATGGTAATTAGCAAATAGAGGTATATTTAGGTATATTTAACCAATGTGATAGCAAAACTCTTTCTCTATACACTGAATTAGGCATTAAAATAATGACTGGCATTTTACTTCAGTTTTTACTTACTGCTCTACATCTTTCAGTTACCTGTCACGAAGGTGGAATTCATAGCCATTTTACAAGTTCTCTAGAATAACAAGAATTTATCAAAATGGAAACTTGGCAAATAGCCAAAGAGCTTCCTTTAAACCATGCAACATCCAAGTCTGCAGGGGTTAGAAACTAAACTCTTGATCTAAACACATGTATGTCTTTGAAGTATTCTTCAACTAATACACTGCTCCCTAGCCCTAGGCATGGATTTTACCACGCCTGAAAACACAGGCATAAACAGAGCTATCAGCCATCCTGAAACACTTTCCATTCTAAAGGTCAATCCCTTTGGTCTCTCCAGACCATTAAGGCAAGTCTAACACTTAGAACTCACTCCAAGTTACAAAACCTATGCACCAGAGCAACAGAGCAGGTGCCAGGGTTCAAAATGTGTGTAAATTCTTCAATACCACCCAGAAGAATTTTTAAACAGTTTCTATTTTCATCAAAAAAAGCTGGCATAAACCTCGGCTGCCATTGGAGAGGACAATTAAGAGTTTGCTAAATGAGGGGGAAAAACGCTTCTACAGATGCCTGATTTAAAGCACTGGAATTAAGAGCGTCGTTTTGCAGTGTTTTAGAAAGAAGGATTGCTCATGCTGGATGATATTGCTCACAGAGGTGGCAGGAGGGGCTTCTTCACTCTTCTTCCCCAGCAGCATGACTTGCTTCCTGGTTAATAACGTTATATTACTTTGAGCATTTACTTTGCATATATTACTAAGCTGCTTTCTGAACCATGATGCAGATATAAATAAAAAACACTTATACACTGCATTTGAACTTAGGAAGCCGGGTGTGTGTTTCTCCTTTCCCTATCTCTCACATTTAGATGAATAATTTAAAGGCATGTTCCTCCCTGGGGGTGAAGGCAAATGTAGAGACTGGTTTTCTTATAAAGGCAATTTGAATAAGTGACAGGTCTCAGATTGGGGAAGAGCTATGGGATTACAGTGACATTTTTTCCTTTTGCTATCTCTCTCTATATAAAAAGCCAGCAAATGGAACGCCATCATGACCAGAACAACTGGTCACTATGACGCCCACTGCAGCCAGCAAACCGGCCCAATCTGGGGGTGGGGCCGTCCGTCCAACCTCCTGTGGCCCTTCTCCATGGCCACACCCCAATCAGCCCACAGCCCCTCCCTCTGGCCGGCCCCTCCCCTGATGGGCCCTCAACACCCTGATGGGCCCGCAGCCCCTACCCCAGCCAGCCCCACCCTTGATCGCCCCCCGCCACCCCAATAGGGGGCGGGGCAAGTCAGCCAACCACCTGTGGCCCCTACCCCTAGCCGGCCCCACCCCCAATGGGCCCCACCACCCCAATTGTCATGCGGCCCCTCCCCCCAGCCAGCTTTGCCCCTGATCGCCCCCACACACACCCATCAGGGGTGGGGCCCACCAGCCAATCGTCCACAGCTCCTTCCCCCAGCTGGCCTGGCCTTGATCAGGTCCCGATTGGGGCAGGCTGGCCCGCCAACCTCCTGCCATCTCCTCCTCCCTACAGGCCCAGTCTCAATCTACCCCAATTGGGGCCGGACCGGCCAGACCCCACTTGTGCATGAATTCATGCACTGGGCCTCTAGTAGATTATAAGAAGTAAAAATTATGGAAGGTTCCATATATTTTCACAACTGTAATCTCACCTATAGTAGCTACAATGCTTACATTTTTTTGTTGGTGAAATTATTATAGGTCAGAGGGATTGTGGCAATCTTCAAATGTCCCCTCCCAAAAGCCACCCCTTCCCTTATCTATGTTAATGGCACCCAGTGTTATTTAGGTATGGAGGGACTCTGTGCTCCAGGGGAGACTTAGCCCTCTTCAATAATCATCCTATATAATAAAGAGGTAATAATATTTCTTTTGTGAGTGATTGGTGCACAAGGAATGTAATTTAGCCATGAGACACTGGGTGAAGTCTCCTGGGGGGTTCTGGGAAGTTTTCTTTACTCCTAAAAAGGATCTGAGGACCCAGCAGTGTGGCTCACTGGTTGAGCTTTGAACCATAAACCAGGAGGTCATGGTTCAATTCCTGGGCAGGATACATGGTCCTGTTGTGGGCTCAATCCTCAGTAGGGGACATGTGGGAGCTGGCTGATCAATGATTCTCACTCATCATTAATGTTTCTATTCCTCTAGATGTATCTGTTTATGTGATTACTATATGGAATATATTTATCTTAATATTCATTATATATGATGTTACTAAAATTATAATCATTAATCATAAATGGTTTTAAGGGTTTTTATTTAGCTTTCAATTTCAAATTTTCGATCCTCAATGCTTTTTTATAACTGTCCCTAGTTCTCAATTACAAGTCATCTTAAATTTCTCTGCCTTAAGTACAAACTTATCAACATCAGCATCACCATCATCCTTATTTTCCTAAATCCTCGCTTCTCCTCCCTGCATAGGTAAGTCCAGTGAAGAATAAAAATTCTCTTGGGAAAATACATTTGGCATTTCACTTCCTCCACATGTCATCCAATTCATATCCAATAATATCTTCTCCTTCAAACTGTATCTCCAGTCTCTTCCTTTTTAAGACATTGTTAGCATATTATCTTGCCTCTAAGTGACTGTCCACGCCTGGTTGGTGAATAGTACTCTATCACAAATCACTTTCTCCACACACACTTTCCTGAGCAATCTAGGGGCAGGCACCATTCCTTGACATTCTTTGTATCAGTCCAAAGGATTTTCTGTATCTCCACTGTCTCTGTGAGCACATTTAGACAAATGCTATTCAATATACTTCTTGTTATCTCTCATACTTCTCTGATGTTTATGAAACCTGAGAATATGTGTATGCAAACAGGGATTCCATAAATCAAACAGAATTCAATATAAATGGTATACATATTTTTACTGGACACAATGTGCCAATAACTATTGTACTAAGAGCTTTAATTAAATATATTAATATTTAATCTTCACAATAAGCTATATAGGATAGATAATATTACTATTCCAATTTTTATAAGGGAAGAAACCAGGGTTAAGTTGCTTACTCCACATCATACAATCAAGTATTGGTGGATCTGAATTTGAATGCAGGCAATCGGACATCAGCACCCATGAAACTACTACGCTTACCGCTGCCTTCATGTGAACATTCATCAGCCTTCTGTATGACTCAAGCTGTATTCATCTGTGATGGTTCATAATGCTTGCCTCACATGGAATCTTGTTCACTTAGAAAGGAATATATTTCTAAAAGAACAGCTAATAATTACTGAGCATTGTAGAAGAGATGACTAGTTGCTGTCGAAATGTTTGTTCCCTCTTCTTAAATATATACTTGTTCCTGAGAGGTGCCTAGTTAGCAGGGATTACATTTCCCAGCTCCTCCTGTAATTCCGTGCAGCCATGTAGCTACTTCTTGTCCATGAATTAATTGTGAGTGAGCAAAATTGATCTGTATCACTTTTGGAGCAAAAATTTTTTAACAAATTAGTGATCTTCTTTGGCCTCTGTTTTCCCTTCCACCAGTTTGATGCAGAAGACTGAGGGCCCTATTAGATGGTAATGCTAAATGATAAAAGCATGGGCCTCCGAGGAGGAAAGTCATAAGCCACTGGAAATATTCACATCTGACTTTTAAGTAAGCACCAGATGTGTTTGAGCCTTTATTGAATTTTGAAGTCTGGTACTACTGCTAAGTTTTTGGTAATTAATCCAAACATGTAATAGATATCAGGAATGGAATGTACACTTGCTCACATGATTCATATTATATTCTGTGAGACAAGTACGTACTTTTGTTCCTGTAGAAACTAGGGTTTGTTGAGTTTGATTCGTTTGTCCAAGGTGATACAACTCAGGAGTGTCTGACTCTCAGAGCTATGCAATGTTACTACACTCTTGTGTCTGTAACATGCATCTTGTTTTTGCCCTTAAGCATTACACATCACAATACCTCTCTGCTGATTTATAGTCACACCACTCTGAATAAGAGAATTTCTTAAAGACTTCCATCCACTCACTTCTTGGCTAACAAAAACATGTCCAGGTGAAGGATCACACTTGGCTTAAGCAAATTAGGACATGCAGTTCTTCAATGCCTACACTGCCTTGCTGTCCCAGTAACAGAGTTCATCTGCAGAGGTTGTGAGAAAGCATTTCTTCCCTTGTGAATGGAACAGGAGCAAAGGGTCTCTCCCCTCTGTTCCGGCTTAAACGTGAATGGGATCAGGGGAGTGTCCCCACTCATTTTGTGTAACCATAATGGAAAAGCCAGCACCATTGCCGAAAGGTATGAATCAACTCCGCTAATATTTTACCTCTCAACACCTTTTTATATGAAAAAAAAAAAGGCTATATGAGTATGCCATAATGTTAGGATTTCTGTTAGTTCGAGCTGAAAACAGTCCTAACCAAGAAAACTATCATTCAGGAATTATTTATTCCCCAGTATAATCTTTATTAAAATACAGGCATGCCTCTGAGACACTGCATGTTCAGTTTCAGACCATCACACTGAAGAGAGTATAGCAATAAAGCAGGCCACATGAAATTTTGGTTTCCTAGTACATATGAAAATGTGTGCTTACACTATATTGTAGTTTCTTAAGTGTGCAATAGCATTGTGTAAAACAAACCATGTGCATACCTTAATTTAAAAACACTTTATTGCTCAAAAATGCAAATGCTAAAATGTTAACACTAAAAAATGTAGGATTGCCACAAACCTTTAATCTATAAACAATGCAATCAGTATCCAGAGGCACAGTTAAGTGATGTGCAGTAAAATGAGAAATGCCTATATACCAACATCCCATCCGGGTACTGTATAGTCTTTATGTCACTCTAAATGACTCCTTATCAGTACTTGAATATTTCTAAAAAATATATTTTATTGATTTTTTTACAGAGAGGAAGGGAGAGGGATAGAGAGTTAGAAACATCGATGAGAGAGAAACATCGATCAGCTGCCTCCTGCACACCCCCTACTGGGGATGTGCCAAAACCAAGGTACACGCCCTTGACCGGAATCAAACCTGGGACCCTTCAGTCTGTAGGCTGATGCTCTATCCACTGAGCCAAACTGGTTAGGGCAGTACTTGAACATTTTTATATTTACTGTATTTACCATAAAACTATTATTTTTTTCTATACTATATCTTCATAGAAGGAATTTGGTTTGTTAAATATAGTTTAACTTGTTAAATATGTATTCATCTTATATGTGTGTTTTGTGTGTGTAATGAGAGATTAGGGAAAAACAGAAGAGTAGATCCTATATAATAAAAGCCTAATATGCAAATTGACCCAACGGCAGAATGACAGGTTGCTATGACGCACACTGACCACCAGGGGCCAAACTCTCAATGCAGGAGCTGCCCCCAGCCCGCAGGCCCCAGACCAGCCAAGGCGGGTGCCAGTGGGGGCCCCCCAATTGTCCCGCTGGCTGCCTCACAGATCGGCCCTGATCTCCAGTCAGGCCTAGGGACTCTACCCGTGCACGAATTTCATGCATCAGGCCTCTAGTAAGTCTATAAGGTAGGAAACACCAAATACTTTAATATTTGATATTTGAAATATTGAACCAGACAAGATACAGAATTAAAAAACAAACAAACAGTAGAAAACCCTTTCCTATTTGTTGGCTTTGTAGAAGTTCGGCTTCCTTACCTATAGAGAATACTAATGATGGTATGTAATTCACTGACTGAGTTTTCAATCTATGCAGTGTCATGTGTATTGAAAGTCCTCATTAAATGAATTGTTGTTTTCATCATTGTTTTCATCATCTAATATGTTAATGTTTCTGAAATGTCAAAATACCTTTCATAAAGACACTGATGTGAAGCACTAAAGTGATTTAGGAAAATAGTTATGCTCTCTAATCTACTATGTGTGAAAGCTATATGGTAACTTTAGAATTAGGTATTGGATGCGTTAATTTCCTTGGCTGGCTTTTAACTTCAAAAAGCTAAGTCTTCAATAAAAAAAAGAAAAAACAATGTGCAACTTATGGCACAAAGCTAGTAATGTGAATGTTAAGCAACTCTTTTTCTACTCTCTCCCCAAATCTATTTTAAAGTACATAGCAACAATGCTTCAGGAAAGAAATTCCAGTGTAAGTAAGTTGAGAACTTTCGAAAGGAATTAGGGTCTATAGAGAATCTTTGTCCTCTCTGTAACTACTTTTAATTCCATGCTTCATCCTGCTAGGTTAAAGGTTATTCTAACCTCTATGGAGTACAAGAACACTTAGATGGCCCTATTCTCTTTTAAATTACTTTTCCCAGCTTTTAAAATAATAGAATAAAATTGATCCTTTAAATGGATAAAATGTCAGGTTGGAACTTGATAAAATACTTTGAACTATTGAAAATAGACTCTGGAAAGTCATTCAATCTTTGCCTCTTTTTGTTTTAATTTCAAGAAGTGCTTTAAAAGTCCTGCCTTCTAAATCGCATAATTTTGCAACTTCAAAATTTGTGCAGGCACCTTTCTATTGCTCAGATATTAGGCTGCTAGATGTAATCTAGGAATAAGTTTATATCTAACTCTGATTTAAAATTGTCTGCATAACTTAAGTGTGCCAGGAATTTAGAAATCCAATACCAGCTACTTCACTAACCTCACTCTGTGGCAACCCATATTCTTTCTCTTCATCATAATCTTCTAAAAAAAAAAAAAAAGAATAAAAACAAAGGATTGAACTAGAATTCTTTGATCAGCTTCTTCCAGCTATGAAACTATTTTTGCAATGCTTATTATGATTAGGGCTCTCTTCAGTAATAATACTGAATATAAGAAAAATTCTTACTGTTCTTGGAAAAAAATAAATGTTTACCATAGAAAAAATCACCAAAGGTTATGAATGCGAAGTTTATAGAAGAAACACATAAGAAAATACTCAGTCTCATTATTAGCCAGAGAAAACAAATAAGTAACAAGTTTGGTTTTAACCCACTACATTGTCAACAATTAAAAAAAACTTGATAACATTAAGTATTAGTGATGTTTTGGGGGTAGACATATCTCATACATTGCTGAGAAGACATATTGGCTTTGCTACTTTGATGGAAAATTTGGAAATAGTTTTCTAAATTAAACTGCACAAACTACACTACCTAGAAAAACTAATTTACTTTATGGTTCAGAGAATCACCTTCTTGATTCACAAGGAGACATGTTGCTAGAGCATTTATGAAAGCATTATATGAAATGAATACACATTTGTGGGGGAATCCCGACTCTTCATCAATAGAGAATTATGAAATAAACTGCAGCATACCTACACTATGAAATACTATGGAGAAAAGAATGAGGTAGATTCACTGTGCTAATTTGTATACATGTGCAAGATCTGTGTTTATCTAACATACAGAACAATGTAAACAGCATGATAGTGTTTGTGTGTGTTAGTAAATAAATTTCAAAGGATGGAGAATATTAAGGACAGTGTTTCTCTCTGGGGGGACTAGTATTCATAGTTAAATAGTGTTTTCTGTGATGCCTATAACTTTTGTAAGTATAATGTCACCATATATTATTTGCAAAATTAAACATTATAGAAAATATAGGACTTATTTGTTGTATGGCACCATGAATTTTGTCAAAAATTTGGCAAAATTAATTTTGTCATAAATAAATTAATGTTTATGGGTATATTTCTGGACTTTTGATTCTATTCCATTGAATTATACATCTCTTTGATTTATACCAGTAAAACACTGTCTTGATTACTGTATCTTTGTAATTCTGGTATACCTTATACATAGCATTTCAAATTTCAGTTTTATTTTTATATTATACTTACTTTTTTTTTCTAAACAGTTTCAGCTTTTCCCTTAATTTAAAAAAATAATGAAGGTAAATTTCTACTTTATAAAACTACCCTCTAAGAAGACAGAAGGAAGATGCTGATCTCTAGGACTCTTAATAGGTGCCATCTTGATGTCTCTCTGATTTCATGAAATGGTTAAGTGGAAATTCCAAAATTGTTCATTAATGTCAATTAACCTTGGTATCTCTTGTTCATTATTTGAATTTCCTCACTTTCTCTCCCTCCTTCTTATTCCTTCTCTTCTCAGTAGCTGGTCTCTTATGAATTTCTTTCTAAATTACTTATATAAAAATACTTCTACTTGCCACTTAGTAAGACATTCATTCATGACAAGGATGATAAGTCACAAACATAAAACACTAGCATTTACAAATTACTTTTAAATTTTACCCTATTCTTGTATTTTATTTAGACAGCTGTTATTACAACTATTTGACACATGACAAAATTGAGAATGACTGCATAAATAATTTGAATAACTTTAAACAATAAATGTGTGACAGAGAAGAAACTCAAAAATAAGCCTTTGATTCAAATTATAATTACTTTTTCATTGTGGACTTACTGATGTATATGAAATATACTTGAATATAGTTGGAAAACTGTAACCACCACAGAAATTTTAGGTCATTTTTACTGCTAACCTCATTATTGTTGTGCAGAAGAAAAGAAAATTAATCTATACTTCTGAACACATTGCTCTGTAGAAAACTGCATAGGCAGGAAATCCTTCCCGCAGCAGGGTCCAGGGCATATCCACAATGAGACTTTCATGAAGCAGGAGAAAGTGAGACAAAGGGAAGCGAGAGCTAAAAATCTTCACTTCTATGGGTTATATATGAATTACAATATAATAACTATATTAGAAGCAATGGTCAGGAGGGCAACTAGTAGCTTCAAACTATTTGGATGAGCCCATGTTTTAAACTATCTCACTTTTGAATACAAAACATATATAACCCACAAACTCTTGAGAGAACAAGGCACTTTATACAATGGCACAATAAACTACCAGCAAAACTGACATGTTTCCCAAAAGGCTTCCAAGTACCTCAATTTTCACTGTATGAAGTTTATGTAAAATCAGTCACAATACTTTCTGTCTGCCCAAACCCCTCTTTAAAGAGGCTCTTGCCCTTGGGTCTGCATGACCCAAAGGTAGTTATCTTACCAGCTGTTCAGTTATCTGCTGTGCTAGTTACCAATTTATTGCCTCTGTTTCTGAACCATTCTTCATAGCATGAAGAATGTGATAATATAGATTGGCCTTGTAAATAGTTCACTTTATACTTTTGATGCTAACTTTATTTTTCTCACTAGTAAAAAGGAAATAATAAGCAAATCTTATGTTTTTATGATTAAATGATGTTATCTATAGAAAGTGATGATCAGTATACTGAACACATTTTAAGTTCCCCACAATCGTTAGTTCACCTTCTTTTTCAATCTCCATCTGATCTAGATCAAATTCATCTTCCATATGAAAGTTTAAATGGAAAATATAATGCTCATGAAAGCCAAATACAGTCTATTGTTCAAGATTAAATTAAAGCACATAGACTGTCACAACCAGGATGTTCAAGCCATGTATTGGATTGATAAATGACATCTTCAATACTATTCCAGACTTCTGTGATTTACCCTTGTCTGTTATCCTATATAATAAAAGCCTAATATGCTAAGTGTCCGGTCGTCCAGTTGGCTGTTCAACCAATCAAAGTGTAATATGCTAATGATATGCTAAGGCCACTCAACTGCTTGCTATGACGTGCACTGACCACCAGGGGGCAGACAGTCAACTGGTTGACCAGTCACTGTGACGTGCACTGACCATGAGGGGGCAGATGGTCCAACCTGTAGGTTAGCTTGCTGCTGGGGCCCAGCTGATTGGGACTGAGCAAGATGGGCCAGATACACCCTGGAGCCTTCCTTGGCCCCTCCCAGCTGTCTGACCTCCTACATAACCCCCGGCCCTGATTGTGCACCTGTGTGGTCCCTTAGCCTGGCCTGCACCCTCTTGCAATCTGGGACCCTTTGGGGGATGTCTGAGAGCAGGTTTTGGCCTGATGGCAGAATGACCGGTCACTATGACACACACTGACCACCAGGGGTCAGACACTCAATGCAGGAGCTGCCAGAAGCCGGGCTTATGGCTGGCAAGCACAGCGGCGGTGGTGGGAGCCTCTCCCGCCTTCGTGACAGCACTAAGGATGTCTGACTGACGGCTTTGGGAAGTGGGCCTAAGCTGTCAGTCAGACATCCCCTGAGGGCTCCCAGACTGAAAGAGGGTGCAGGCTGGGCTGAGGGAACCTCCCCCCTGCCGAGTGCATGAATTCTGTGCACCGGGCCTCTAGTGATTTAATATTGTTTAGTGTATTAGTTATTCTTCTTTCTCTTGAAGTCAAGCAATATGACTTCATTTGCATCCTAATAATACCAGGAACAGTATGGAGAAAGGACACGTCCTCAAAAAAATACATAATGATTGAGTAAATATTTCACAAATCCTAAGTGTTGGATTTATTACAAAATTTAACTAAACCCATCTCTTTTCCAGACACATCTAGTACATGTGATGCCACTTTTTGCTCTGTAAAGGTTAATTGCAGTGCAATTTTCTTCCCTAAGTTATCTCGCTGTACCTCCTCCTCCTGAACTTCTGGCATTGGCTATCACTCCCTCTCAGAAGAGCTGTCTCTAAGCACGAACCAATCCTGAAGCTAAGGATAGTGTGAGATGAGTTGTTCAGAGTAAAGTGTCTTCCTGCTTCTGAAAGGATTACCTTTCCATGGGCTCACCCTTCAGGGGAAGCGCCCTTTCCCTATAAGAACAATGTCTGAAATGTCCAGCATTTCAATTTTCAGTCTGCTGACCATGTGGCTGTACAGAGCCACAGAGGAGAAAACTAGTTCTCTTGGAGTTTTGATTGGAGCAGTAAATAGCAAAGCATAATTCCAGATCTGAACTTCTCATAAGAAAGAGGAAAAATATCCAAGGATGCCACTCAGAGAAATAAAAATTAGCATAGAACTTGGGAAAATGGCAAGTAGAATATATAGAGTTACATTAGAGATGGTCTCAATGAAAGGCATTTTAAAGAATTGCCTATAAAAGCCTGAAATTGATAAATGGTGTGTTAAATAGGTTTTTTTAAAAAATTATTATTTAGCCAAGCAAGTGAAACACAAGGATAAAATGAGTTGTTACTTTTGAAGTGTGAATTGATGATAGCAAAGGAAGTAAGAAATGGCCAGGTGTCCTGGCTGAAATACACATGCCATAGCCTGTCTGCATTCTCTTCCCTTTAGGCATTATACTTTTTAAAATTTATTTTCTTTATTGATTAAGGTATTACATATGTGTCCTTATCCCCCCATTGCCCCGCCACCTGCTCATGCCCTCACCCTCCTGGTGTCTGTGTCCATTGGTTATGCTTATATGCATGCATACAAGTCCTTTGGTTGATCTCTCCCCCTAACCCCCACCCTCCCCTGCCTTACACTATTGATTCACATCCCTTATTAGGATGCTGATGCTAATCAGACACCATTGCCATTCCTTTTCAATTCAGTCTGCAAAACCAGCCACAGAGACCTACTGTATTAAATAAACAAATCATTAAGCCACTTAACTTTTGGACTGAGAATTTCATAATTCCCATTTTAGTGTTGGAAATTCCACAAAAATGGAGTACATCTAGCCCATGTGGGATCAATTAAATCATGTTGTCCAGCTTCTCAGGATAAGAGAGGCCAGGGATTCCTTGAATATTCCATTTGAGTAAAATGAAGGTATGGTGAACAGTTAGCCAGAAGCAGGGAGATTGATTACAGCCTTTAGTTGGTGAGAAGGAAATTAGATTAGTCTCCATCTGAGAACTTGGACCTCCAGCTGGGTAAGAGGTTGAGGGAAAATCATATAAGGCAGGATGATTAATTTGTTTGTACATCTTGGTAAGCTGTTTTACACTTTACCTCACACCCCTGTTTATTAAGGAGTTGCCCCTTGCTGTGGATTTTCTGTGTAAAGTATATATATTTTTGCTTAATTTGCAATGGACGAAGACAGAGCATTCAATTCCCTATTAAGAGATGAACTAGTGCAGAAAATTAAGACACTATCACACTTCCTCTGCACATGAACGATAATCAGTTTATTTCTACTCTAATACTTGTAAGGGCAATCTGAAGCATGAAACACCCTCACAGGACAGTGGAGAGGAATGAAATGGAGCCCTCCTGCAGAGAAAATAGGGATACCCTAGCTTCAGAAAAATCCAGAATCTGGATTAATACATAGTTTAAACATCAAGATAATTTAATATTGAGTTCTTTAAAAAGTTTGCTTTCAATTCCCAATAGTCTACCTGCTTTCCCAATGCCTAGTCATCTCCTCCAAGGTCTGGCACTGACATTCAGTTCTTCTGAGGACTTCATTTCCCTTGGCCCATCACTGCTGCTACCACCTGCCATTGCCATGCTATATCCCATTAGGTTAGTGTCCTGTCATTTATAGGTAATAAGTACAGACAACGACAGAGCTAAGAAAGAAAATGGGATGAGCATAAAGTGGAGTAGAGGAAGGGAGGGAAGGATATAGAAGTGCGACAAAGAAATAAGTGAATAAAGCAGAGAAGAGAGAAGAAATAGCAGAAAGTTAGTGTAACACAGAGAGAAAAAAATGCTAAAAATTTGGATAAGAATTTAGATTACATTAAACCACAAGCTTTCTGCTCTTACTTTTTAGGAAAGTTTAGAAAAAGTATTTAAACTCGTTTCCTCATATATTAGATGGAGACAATAATATCTGCATGACCTACTTCCTATGGTTGCCGTAAGAATCAAATGTGACAAAGTAGTACAAGTGATCTATGTCTTAAAAAGCAGCATAGACATACTTACTCTAAGTTTTAATCTTTATCATGTTCAAGTATATCTCTATCCTGAGGCTGGGACTGGGTTCCAGTTCCACAATCAACATGGGTTCAAAAAATGCTAATAAATAATACATAAATATACAAATGCATAAGTGAAGGTGTAAGTAAGGTGGAAGCAAGGTTTCCTGGGAGTCTACAGGGCCACAGGGGTAGCTGAGAGGAAGAAACAGCCCTAGAAGCTTAGGCATCATGAACTCCTCCCTGGAAGGGACTTACTCCAAGAAGCGAGTTACAGAAATTCTGCTTCCCTGGAGTTAGAGATACAAATTGAAAGCCAGTAGCAGATTTAAATATAGCAATGAATATTTCAAAAATATTTAGAATATGAATACCTTTAGGCAGGTGTGTGTCCATCCAGTTGGTACTATCTTACTATTTTCCAGCTTCACTAATTTAGTGCATATGCCTGAACTCTTAAAAACAATTGTTTTTTTGGCCTCTGGTTAGATGAATATTTCAAATCGCTGTATCATAGAATTGAGCCTGGTTCGTAGTAGTGTCATAGCTGTGTATCAGTTTGATTGAAAAATGGTGAGAAGGCCTCACAGCACATTCTGCCCAAACATCTGTGGTCCCCTTGCACTTCATGGCCAGTACCCCATCTCTCTTCAGGTTTAGGATGGCCATTGAGAAAACATCATTCCCTTCATTTGGTGCAGGAGGCTCCCAGAGAATATAAGAAGCTTAGAGAAGTCGCCCTAACCGGTTTGGCTCAGTGGATAGAGCGTCGGCCTGTAGACTAAAGGGTCCCAGGTTCGATTCCGGTCAAGGACATGTACCTTGGTTGCGGGCATATTCCCAGTGGGGGATGTGCAGGAGGCAGCTGATCGATGTTTCTCTCTCATCGATGTTTCTAGCTCTCTATCCCTCTCCCTTCCTCTCTTTAAAAATTCAATAAAATATATTTAAAAAAAAAGAAGCTTAGAGAAGAATGGTATCATAGAAGAAAGAACAGTTCACCAAGAACAAAATTTATTACATCATAATGTCTCTCTTCCCTATTTTATATCTTCTTCTTCAGAGGTGATGAACCTGAATAGGCACATGCTGGGTTATTCTTGAATTATGGGGGAGGCAGAAGAATGTCTATACATCCCCTCTTCTCAAGTTCTGCCTTGGACTTACTATCTTGGCATTTAAAGACTTTACAGAGCAAATTTGTGTTTGTGCTCTCTAAATTGGAGAATAACTTAAAATACAGTGAAATATTTAGCACTCCACTAATTTTGATTTAGGATAGCCATAACATAGATAGGGTTAGATGTGTCACAAGTATATATAGTTCTGAATTTTTCAAAGTCTAATGTTTTGGAAAACAGAATCATTTTACAATAAATAGCATTTTCAAAATCATTAAAATGATTTTCAAAATAAAGACATTAAAACTCCTTTTACATGCCTTTCTTTTCTTTATTCAACAATTAGTTCTCTAGTGGTTAACATGCTTTTTAATATGAATCCATTATTATGTAAAGGGGGTTTATTTCAAATTGCTGTTTTCCCATTAACTTATCTTACTTATTAGTATACTAGAGAACAAGATTTGTGCACTGGGCAGGGGGTCCCTCAGCCCAGCCTGCACCGTCTCACAGTCCGGGGAGGTACCTCCCCTGGGGAGGTACACCTGCCGGCTGGCAGTCAAACATCACTCTCGCATCAGGGGCTCTCGCAGTCTGGGACCCCTTGCTCCTTACTGCCCCCCTGCAGTGGAGGTGGGAGAGGCTCCCGCCACTGCTGCTCCACTTGCCAACCAAAAGCCGGACTCACTGCTCCTTACACTGCTTCTGGCTGAGCGGTGCTCCCCCTGTGGGAGTGCACTGACCACCGGGGACAGCTCCTGCGTTGAGCGTCTGCCCCCCGTTGGTCAGTGTGGGTCATAGCAACCAGTCGTTCTGCTGTTTGGTTGATTTGCATATTGCCTTTTATTATATAAGATGATTATAAATGTTTTAAGTGCTTGAAAATTAGAAAATTGCATTTGTATACAAATATTTTAATTTCTACCTTTCTTTTATTAATTTTTTAAAATTATAGTTTATATTCAATATTATTTTGTATTAGTTTCAGGTGTACAGCATAGCGATTAGACAATCATACACTTTAAAAAATGTTCCCCTGATATTCATAGTATCCAAGTGGCACCATACATAGTCATTACAATTTTATTGGCTACTAGAGTCTCGGTGCATGAAATTCGTGCACGGGTAGGGTCCCTAGGTGTGGCCAGCAATCAGGGCCAATCAGATTCCCTGCCTCCCTACCTCCTCCTTCCCTTGCTCCCTCAGTGCCCTACCACCGCCGCTGGTTGCCCACCATGTCCGCACCGCTCCCTGATGGTAAGCGTACATCATAGTGAGCGATCGAACTCCCATTCTCCTGGTCAAACTCCCGAGGGGACATGTTGAATATTAGCCTTTTATATATATGGATATTCCCTATGCTGTACTTGACATCCCCATGACTATTCTGTAACTACCAATCTGTACTTCTCAATCCCTAGAGGGTATTATGCTAATTGAAATGTCAGTCAGAGAAAGATGAAAACCATGTGATTTCACTCATATGTGGAATCTAAAGAACAATATAAATGAGCAAACAAAACAGAAGCAGACTCATAGATACAGAGACTAGACTGATGGCTGCCAGAGGGGAAGGGGGTTGTGGGACTGGGTGAATTTCTACCTTTTTGCTAGGTCATTTTGAACTTCCCAGGTAATAACACCTAAGTCTTCTAGCACATAATTTACTAGATATTAATTAATTAGCACTGCCTTTACCCATTTAAATCACTGGAAAATCCTTTTGGCCACTCCCTACGCCTTGCTCCCCCACTGTAGTATTGGGCACAATAGCTGAGCAATAAACTTCTCACTGTCCTGAACAAATTAAGAGTTTAACAGCTCCATGGCTTTACACAGCCAGATTCATGGGCCTGGTATGCTGTTTCCCAACTCCTGTCTCTTCCATAAAGTTTCTACTCAATTTCTTCCCTCTGATGCCAGCTCAATATCACCTTTTCCATGAAGGCTTTCCCAACTCTCTGAGAATAGGTTAGCTGTCCCCATGTTGGTCACACACTTCATCTCTCTATTATAGTACTCTGTGTGGTACCTTGCAATTATTTTTCTTATGTCTGCTTACCATATATACTGTTAGCTCATTAAGAATACATGGAATCCCATTCATATTTTAACCCATGAAAACCACCAGAACTAACCTCATGATGGCAGACTTTTGGGGATTATGATTCTGAGGTTTTCATAAAATCCCAAATTCTCTGTATAATTCATGACACTAAAGCAGTGATTGTCAACCTTGTTCATCTCATGGAGCACATAAACATTACTAAAATTCTGGGGCACACCAAAAATATATTTTTTTGCCAATCTGACAAAATATAGGTATGATTTTACAACAGATGGCTATTGTTGTGTTGACTGTTGCCATTTTTTAAATGTAACAATCTTCAGGGGAAATAGGTCAGTACTGCCGACTAGTCAGGTGTTGCATGTTTTAAAAATTATTGCAGCGCATCGTTTGAAAATTGCAGTTCTAGTCAAAAGAACAGGGAGAATTTCTCCTGATGCAGCCAAATGGCCTGAGAATAAGTGTTCTCATAATAAAACTCCAACACATGTTCATTAAATAGTTAAATTTTGTAATTTAGGAATTATTTCATTATACATTTATGGAGTTCAATACAATTGTTGTAGCCAGTTTTCCTAATGGATTTTATTTTTAAGCAGTTTTAGATTTACAGAAAAGTTGTGAAGACAGTACAGAGTTCCATATATCCCATAACCAGTTTCCCACTATTTAAAAAATTATTATTGTTGAAAGTATTATAGATGTCCTCTTTTTCCCTCCGTTACACCTGGCCCCATTCTCCTCCTCATACTATTAATGTCTTACATTACTAAAGTATATTTGTTTCAATTAATGAACCAATATTGATACATTATTATTAACTAAAATATATATTCATATTTCCTGACTTTTTGCCCAATGTTCTTTTTCTGTTTCAAGACCCTATCCATTACATTTAGTTGTTATGTACTCTTACACTTTTCTTGGTTGTGACAGTTTCTCAAATTTTCTCTTTATTAAAGACTGCAGTTTTGAGGAGTACTTGTCAGGTTTTGTAGAATACTATTCTATTGAAATTTGTGTGTTTCTCTCATGGTTAGATTGAAGTTATGGATTTTGGGGAGGAAGGCCAGGGAGGTAAAGTGCCATTTTCATCACATCATATGAAGGGTATGTAATATCAAAAGGACTTATCACTATTGATGTTGACCTTGATAACCTGGTTGAGGTAGTGTTTGCCAGGTTTCTCTGTTGTACAATTACTGTTCCCACCCCATACTTTCTCTACTGTAGTCTTTGAAAGGAAATCACTGTGTGCAGCCCACACTTAAGGGATGGGGGTTTACGTAACCCTCTTTGAGGGGGCAATATCTACATAAATTATTTGGAATTCTACTTGGAAATCTATCTTTTTAAAAAATATATATTTTACTTATTTTTTACAGAGAGGAAGGGATAGGGATAGAGAGTTAGAAACATCGATGAGAGAGAAACATGGATCAGCTGCCTCCTGCACACCTCCTACTGGGATGTGCCCGCAACCAAGGTACATGCCCTTGAGCAGAGTCAAACCTGGGACACTTCAGTCCATAGGCCATTGCTCTATCTACTGAGTCAAACCGGTTAGGGCATATCTTTCTTTCTTTCTATCCTTATTTTCTTTCTTTTATTCAATCATGTATTTCTATGAATATGGAATCTGGATATTTATTTTATACTTTGGGTTATAATCCAATATTTTTTATTTTGTTGCTCAAATTGTTCCAGCTTTGGGCATTAAGAGCTCTCTCAGTTTGCTCCTGTGTCCCACTGACATCTGGCCATCAGTTTTTTTTTTAGCACTTCCTTACTTTCTGTCACTGCAACATGCTAAGGCTCTTTATGCATATTTCCTGTCCCAGATTGCAGCTATTTATAAATGTATTTGAATTGTCCTTTTATATTCCTTAATTTTAGATTAATGTGTATTTTCTTAAAATAATTAGAAAATTTAAAGAATATTAGGGAAGTAGGGATTTTGTGATGCTGGTCTGTGATCAATATGAGAAAAGCAAACAAACCCCAGGGTTCTAATAATTAGATGGAAATTATCAGAGATTATAGCCCTTGAATCACCAAAACTTCATAGAAAAATCTAATACTTTCATTTGAAGCCATACTTTTAGTCAAGAATGACTCTGTTTGGTCAGGTTGAAAACCCCAAAACTCGCAGACTTTTTCATTACACTCACTTGCATCAAATTTAATGTGGTACTGAAGTTCCAAAATTCAGTTCCCCAAACCATAATAGAGATAAAAATTACAAACACAGCTGGGCTGTCAGATTCCTAGAGAGGACTCTTTTATGCTCTTCAATAAAATAATGCTTACTTGCCTCTCTCTTTTTTCCCTTACAACTCACTGCTGAAAAGTTTTGGCTAACTCTAGGGAGTTGTATAATTGGGAATCACTATTCATGCATTCAGTGGACAACATAATCAGTCCTTAGGACATGTTATTTAACCACAATAAGCATCACATTACATAGACTATTGGCTTGTAAGTTAGGACACCCATTTCTCCTGGGATTTGTGTATTTTAACATTGAAACCTATTTGGGAAGTATAAATCACTGACATGAGAAAACTGGAAAAAAAAAAGACAAAAAATTTGCCCCCCACCCCCAAAGGAAACACAAGCGCAAATTAAAACCAATTAAAAAAAGGGAAGGCAGGGGTGGGAGTGGTTAGGAGAGAGATTAACAGGAATTTATATGCATATATGCATAGCTCATGGACACAGAAAACAGTGTGGTGAAGGCTTGGGAGGGGCGGGTATGGAGTGGAGGCGGTTAATGGGGGGAAAAACAACAGACAACAAAGGGGGCATCTGTAATACTTTCAACAATAAAGATAAATTTTAAAATATTTAGATTTAAAATAAAAATTTTAAAACTAAAAATAAATAAATGAATATACCATTTCTTTAGGTGCTTAACAAAAAAAAAAAAAAAAAAAAAGAATGGCTTTATACCTATAATAACGAATATTCCCAGTGGCAAATCTAAAGGATTGTTGGTTAAGATTTAAGCACATAAAATATGAGATTTTAATTTTTGGACAGTCTTGTATAATAAACATTGAATTTGGAGCATACAATTAAATATCAGTGGGACTTTCAGAAAAAATCTATCGTTTTAAAAATAAGATCTATATTAGTAAAAGCAGAACAAATAAAATTTTCTTTCAGTATTTGCCCACAGTGAAGGCCAACCTACCTATGTTTAAAACAGCTGCACTTTTATTAATGTTTTCTAAAAACACTTGACATAAAGAATCCTGTTTCAAAGAATGGATGGTAAGCATAAAACAACAAGCAATAATGCCTTAAGTGTATAAAGCAATGGAATAATAAGGTGAGAGGAGGTTACATTCAAGAGGTTAATTTCTTCACTCAAAAACTTCATTTGGTTCAATTTGAAAAGTGCCTCAGTGACAATATACCTCCTTGATTGAATATCTTGAATGGCAGAAGAGGAATAGGAACAATTATTAAACAACAATTGTGTGCCAGTAATGGGGCCAAGACCCCTGCCTGTATCTCCAGATGCATCTTCTATTCTTCCATCTCATATGATACTAAGGACTTATTATGCTGGCTATGGTTCACTGAACAACCCATATTACTTCATGTCTCTATGACTTTTACACACTAGTTTCTCTGTCTACCTTTCCTATGTCTGACTGATTGGCATCGTTTTACTCTAACACAGGTCAATCTTCATCCTTTACATTAAACGTTCCCAGGGCTCTTGAGCATTTAATTACCCCTTCTGTTGAGGTACTTCTCACATTATTACACTGTGATGTCTTGTTTAATGCGCCTATCTCCCTTTGATTGTGATCTGGTTGGTAGCAGAGTCCAGGTCTTTGCTACTGCCTATCGCTAAATGTACTTAGTGATACCTGTCAAAACCATGACAAATAAGAGAGTGTCTGGGTTGGTTTTTATTTACACGTGTCATCTCAGAAAACCCAGGACCAAATCTCAATACTAGTGACTTAGGGACTCTCTCTACCTTTTGCTAAATGACTGATCTTTGAAAAACTATATGTATATGTATATATATATGTATATGTATATGTATATGTATATGTATATGTATATGTATATGTATGTATATATGTATATATTTACATGTATATATATTTAATACCAAGCAAATAAAGCATTCTAACTTTGGACTGATAATTTTTATTTCCTATGTTGTGGTGTCCTGTGGTATGAAAATACAAAAACTAAAATCAATGAGTCACACCTTCCTCTTTAGCAGATTGATTGTAGGAAAAATACTTTGTATGCTAGGCTTTTTCTAGGACCTTCAGATGCAAGACCTCATATTTTCTTTGTGTTCACTTATTCAACAAACATTACCAAGTTTTTATCTGATTCAGCCACTGTCCTTGGCATTGGGGCTAAAGGTACAAGATGTATGAAGTCCCTGCCATCACAATATTTACATTCATGTGGACCAGGCATATTTTAAGCAAGTAAACACATTTGAAAGTGCTATTAAGAAAACAAAGCAGAATTGGGAGATAGTTTCTTTTTTACTTAAGTCAGGAGAGTTTCTCCAAATGAGATGACATTGAAGACACCTAAATCATGAGAGGGGACTAGGTATAAAAACATACTGGTGCAAAGTTTGCCAGGCTGAGAGAAGAAGCCTAATTGTTCCAGAGAGGACACAACTCTTTCCATTTGAGACATAAAGAGAAGAGTAAGACAATGACAGGGGAGGAGCAGGTGGGAGCCAGATAATGGAGGACGTGGTAGGTAATTATGTTGTTTGATAAAGTATGAATTATATTTTTTAAAGCCTACTCATGCTACAGAGTGGAAAGTGGGCTTTATGGCATCAAGAGGAAGCATGAAAATGACAAAGCTATTGGACGACCAGACAAGAGGTGACGGAGGCTAGGGTGTAAATGAGAACAGTCAAGACGTTTTGAGTAAGTAGCACTGACCTGCCTCTGTGTTGGTTATGTTGGGTGAGGTGAAAAGTGTTAGGAAAAATTAAAGATGCCTCCTAGGGCTTTGGCCTGAGTGGTTGGGTAAATGGTGGTATTGTAAATTGAAATAAAAAGTAGACAAAGAAAAGGTTGGTGAGGAGAGCCAAAATCAGAGTAGCCAAGATATTGGATAAATGATCTTGTTAAATTAACAAGAATGAAAACAGAGATGGTGGAAGAGAAAAAGACAGCCAAGCAGTTGCTCCCTTTTAAAGAATAGCAGGCTAGGAGTAAGTTGTAAGTGACAACAGAAATAAGGGAGTCTAGTGGACAGCACAGTCCAATTTTGCAAAAGTACTTTGCTGACCTGACTCATTGTGATTGAAAGAAAAAAAAACAACCTACAAAACATCTAGATTAAATCTGTATGAAAGATCCTGATACCTAAGTAAACATATTTTTTAAGTGCTCTAACCATACAGTGTATAAGTCAAAGTACATCTTACAGAACCTACAATGTGTTGACCTCCTTAAAGTTATTTCTGAGAGTCAGTGTTGTTTTATAGAGGTAACTTCAGATAGTAAGTAAAGTGGAGTCCTCGAAACCAGATTAAGTTGATCAAGTGAAGAAAGATTGGCCTACGTGATTTCTGCCTGAGTTTCCACTTAATTCTCAACACAATATGAACCTAAAGGTATCTTTTGGGGCTAATTAAGTAGCATTAGCTATGCAAAAGATGGATGCTATTGTCACAAATTTTATGAAAATAATGTCAATTTCTTCCAGATAATATTGGCTTTAAAGCTCTGAGCTAACACCAATCATACCAATTCAACCCTTATCACACTGTGTATATGCAATTGCTGTGGGTATTTCAATGAAAACAAGGTATACTTGGAACAGTCCTAGTTTATGTCTGTTTGGTTTAATTTGTATTAACAATGCCCTCTTTGCTTTTAAAATTGTCCTGTTTTAGAATATAAAGCATATGGTCATGCTAATTAAAAATGATATGTGGATCACCTTGCCAATTAAGGAAAGAAGCAAACATTAAACCAGGAAACTAAGGCATCTCAAATGCCAAAACGTATGGCACCACAGAGAATTTAATATGATTCTTCTGAACATACACCTATTACCAAAACAGGAGAGAGAAGCTGGAGTAAGTAAGGTTGTTCCTTTCTCAAGGATGAAGTGAATTTCCATCTCCCCCATTTACTTATGTGTATGATTTGTGGCAGGCAGTGGATATTAGCGACCAAGGCATGGGCATGAACATGAGGAAGTTCTGGGTTAAATCCAAATTTTGACATTTCAGGGCTGTGTGACATTAAGTTAAGTTACTTGACCTCTCTAAGCCTTACTTTCTCCTCTGCAGGTTGAAAAGAATGGGATCTTCTTTATAAAGATGCCCATTGTTAGAATTCCATAACTGAGAGGTGATACCATAATAAAAGCATCATTACCACCATCATTATTGTCATCATCATGATTACCATCATTTTCTCCCCCAGACCCCTAAACAATGTTTTACCAGTTATCTCCTCTGTTTTCTAAGTCAACTGTTTCCCCTTCATATTTAGTTCTTCAATTACTTCTAATCTACACACAAAACAGAGTACTAGTAAAACAATATAACCCAACACAATGGAATTTTGTCATCTTCTACTACCAGCAAAACAACTTTACAAGATAATTGTTCTCCTTTTCCACAATTTTCCACCCAATGAAGTTTGGTTACTATCCCTTCTACTACATTGAAGCAATTCTTCAAAGAGTGACAAAAGACTTAAAAATTGTCAAAATGAATTGCTCACTTTCAGTTTAATCTTACTTGACAATATGCAATATTTGACACTACACAACTCAGTTACACCTGAAACTCCTAGACTACAGAATTTCCAAGATTTGTGTGTGCTTTTGATCTGGATCAATTCCATTGAAGATATAGGAATAGCCATCAGAGTGTGTGCCAGTGGGCCCGAAAATTTGGTCAATGGGTGAGTACTTATAGGAAGGGTTAAATACAGATTAAATACAAGATACAAAATTAAATTTGAATTTCAGATAAACAGATTATTATATGGGACATATTTGTGTTAAAATATATTTGTTGCATATCTGAAATTCATATTTAGCTGGGCATTGTGTATTTTTATTTGCTAAATCTGGCAACTCTACTAGGAAGGGATGTTAACAAAAATGGATTTATAGGACAAGGTGTCTATCATGGATGTCCAAGGCCCCTCACATTGTAGAACAGAGACAGGAATGGAAAAATAATTAGAGCTGGTTTTGGACCAGGGAAGAGGAGCTGAGCAGTCAGGGAACCTGGTACAGACTCTCCCTGAGTACCCACATTCTAACCTTGAATCCAGTCCTCCAGGTTGTTATGGAAATATCCCTGTCAAGACAAGAGACTGGAATATATTTTAATTCATTTGATTTATACATTTTAAGCACATAGAGTCTAGACATCTGGCATGTGGGCCCCCATTTGTACTTTTGCCTAAACACTAGAAATTTTGGAGGCAGGGATGTTGCCTCTGCCTTTAGGGCTTCATCCATATGTATTTGGATTAATGGGTAGTTAATCTGCACATTCAGCTCAGTTTCCCTTACTAAGTCATACAAAAATATCAAGAAGCTTCAGGGTGGAAACACATGTTTCTTTCCCTTCATCAGGATGCCTTTTATAGATTGAGATGTATCATATAGCTGCATATATAATCTATAGATTGAGATAGATTTTATAGACAGATCTATAATTTAATAAATGACAAGTTATTAAAAATTAAATGCGTTAATATATGTAAAGCAATGAGAAAGTTACTTGGAACATATTTAACAGAAGACAAATTTTAGCTATTTTTTGGTGTCTGGCTTCAGTGTAAGGAAAACTGCCTATAGTAGAACTGCCCAAACCTACCCACAGCTCCTAGTGTCAAAAATGTTGATAATTCTAATTTGTTCTTGCTCTTTTTCAGTCTCTTCCGGGGGAAACGTTGGAATTTCTAATCTGTGACTCTTAAAATGACTGCTCTGCATTCACCAACATCTTCAAAAACATTTTGTTGGTTTCCACTTCTAGAGAGGGAATTGCCTGAAAGCAAATCTCCCAGCAAGGGAAGGCAAGGAAGTTTGAAAAGTTTGCATCTCAGTAATGTAGCTGAGGAATGTGACAAGGGAGTCTGGAAATAAAAAATATGCTCGCTTTACAGAAAAATCACTTGCTACCCTAGGCTGTGTTCTTGCTTATAATAGCGGTACATGGATATCCTAATGGGCTTCTTTGTAGTTTGACTATAGAGGATTTCTAAATAGACAAAGCACTTACTGAAAAAGGGAAATGAAATTTCCTTTAACAGTCCCCCCACCAAACGCTGATAAAAATCACTGGGTGGCTGAGCTCTGTCAGGGTCTGAGCCACCCCACTTTGCTGATATCTGGAAAAACTCAAGCCTTGTTCAGTATCTAGTTTTCTGTCAGAAGGGAGGGACTTTTGACCTTGGCAACTGTCTGCAAAATTCTCCAAGGCAGCAAATATTTGATAGATTCCAGTTATTCTGAGACATCATCCATGGGGACTTTTCCTTTCCTAAAGGCAGCTGCCCTCCCTGTGCCCAGCCAGTACCATGTTATATGTCAAGCAATGGAAATGGGGGTTAAAAGAGTGTAAACAACTGTCTTTGCCCTCAAGGATCTTGTGGTCTAATTGAAAGCACAAAATAGTTATTTATACCTGGAAACAATTTCAACTAAAAGTATGAAGTTCAGTGTTATAAAATAGCATAGAAAATAATGATGATGATAAAATACACAACAAACTGTAACATTTAAGGATTTATGATACACCAGCAACTATTCCAAGCATTTGCATGCATTATTTATTGCAAAGGAGAATGTATTAGTTTTCTAGGGCTGCCATTAAAATGACTACAAACTGGGTGGCGTAAAACAAGTGATTTTTACTCTCTCACGGTTGTGGGAAGTAGATGTCTGAAATCAGGGAGCTGGCAGGACCCTGATGCTTCTGAAGAGCCCAGGGGAGAATCCTTCCTTCTCTCTTTCTAGTTTCAGCTTCTACACTCCTTGGCATTCCTGAATTTGTAGCTGCATCACTCCCATCTCTGCCTTTGTCATCGCATGACTTCTTCCCTGAGTCTATTTGTGGCCTCCCCTCTTCTTATAAGAACACCAGTCATTGAATTTAAGGATTACTCTAATCCAGTATGACCTCATCTTAACAATTTACAACTGTAAAGAGCCTATTTGCAAAAAAGAGTCAGATTCTTAGGTTTTGGGTAGATATGAATTATGTAGGAACACCATTCAACCCACTAAAGATTGTTAGACTGAGCCTAATTAAGAGGAAAATTAACATTTTATGGGCCCTGACAGATGAGTGGCTTTGGGCAGAGGAGAATTTGAATGTCGACTCAACAAGCATTTATTGAGCAAATAGTTTGTGCCAACATCTGTGCCAAGAGCCAGTGGAGATACATCAGTTAGTCTGTGTTAGTATCAATAACGCTTGGCTTCATAAAAATAAAAAATGGCAAATCTACAGAAGCTTAAATAAGACTGAAGCTTATTTTTTCTCTCTCTTCTAAGTAAAAGAAGTCTAAGGGTCAGCGGTCCGAGGAAGGTATGGTGACTCCACAGCTCCATTAAGGACCCGCATATTTGGGACTGCCATCCTCTGGACTGGCTTCTATTTTCCGTATCCTAAATCACCTCACAGTCCAGGATGGTTGAGGGAGCTCCAATAATCATCTCTATATTTCAGACCAGCAGCATAAAGGAGCAGGAGATAGACAAGAGTCACTTTTCCTAGCTGAGTCAATCTTTTTGGGAGTTTTTATTCATAGCATTTTCTTTTAATTAATCACTTGACCACACTTAACTGCAAAGAAACCTGGGCCTACTGCATTCCTGAACAAATACATGTGTGATTTTTTGTTTTTTTACCGAAAAGAAAAGGGAGAATAGATATTGGAAATTTGCTTGATCTCAAGGAGCTCAAAGTCCATTTGAGAAGATAATAATTTAATAGATGCATTAGTTTCCCTTTGCTGCTCCAACAAAACTGCCACAAACTTAGTGTCTTAAAACAACACAAATTTATTATCTTATAGTTCTAGAGAACAGAGGTTCAAAATGGGTCTCACTGGGATAGAGTCAAGGTGTCAGCAGGGCTGTGTTCTTTCTAGAGGTTCTAGGGGAGAATCCATTTCATTGCCTTTTGAACTTCTAGAAGTGCCTGCATTCACGGTCCCCTTCTTCCATCTTTGCAACCTGCAAGGTTGCATCTCACTGACCAGCTCTTCTGTAGCCACAAGTCTATCTGACTCTAAACTCAGCTGGGAAAGGTTTTCCTCTGTGAAGGACTCAAGTGATTAGACTGTGTGTACCTGGATGATCCAGGATAATCTGCCCATTTCAAGTTCTTTAACATAATCAGATCTGCAAAGCCCCTTTTGCCATGTAAGGTAACATAAACACAGGTTCCAGGAATTAGGACATGGGCATCTTAGATGAAGACCATTATTTAGCCCACCACAATAGAATTAAGATATCAAAACACAGGTGTAACAACAAAGTAAACACTGGTTGATAGAAACCAAAAAGAATCTAGCTTCATTAATGAGCATGATTTGTTAGGAGAGAAATGCTTCATCAACTAAATAGAGGATTCATATAAGGATTGAGAAGAAATTAATATTAGAAAATGAAAAATTATGTTCTTAAATATCAGGCCTGCCATTGAACATTAACATGTACACAGTGGGGAAGTATAGGTGATTCTCGATTGAAGGAATGATTTGATAAAAGTGGTGATTTAGAAAGCTAAGTCTGATAAAGTGAGTAGGAAAGAGAACAGTTAACAGATTAAGAGGCTACTAAAGGATTTATGAGAGGTTTTCATTTAGGCTAGAGGTGGAGAAAACAGGAAGGGTTTTTGAAAGAGATAAAAGATAAGAAAGGTGAAGAAAAGTCAAAATTGACTGAGGTTTTATTTATTTACTTATTTATTTATTTGTATTGATTTCAGAGAAGGGAGAGGGAGAGAGAGATAGAAACATCAATAATGAGAATCATTGATTGGCTGCCTCCTACTCACCCCCTACTGGGGATCGAGCCTGCAACCCGGCCATGTACCCTTAAACAGAATCAAACCTGGGACCCTTCAGTCAGCAAGACGACTCTCTATTCACTGAGCCAAACAAGCTAGGGCTTGACTGAGGTTTTTTTTCTTTTTTTCTATTTTTTTTCTTTATTGATTAAGGCATTACATATGTGTCCTTATCCTCCCATTGCTTCCCACCCCCCTACTCATGCCCTCACCCCCCTGGTGTCTGTGTCCATTGATTAGGCTTATATGTATGCATACAAGTCCTTTGGTTGATCTCTCCCCTTTACCACCACCCTCCCCTACCTTCCCTGAGGTTTGACGTTCTGATCGATGCTTCTCTGTCTCTGGATCTGTTTTTGTTCATCAGTTTACGTTATTCATTATATTCCATAAATGTGTGAGATCATGTGATATTTATCTTTCTCTGACTGGCTTATTTTGCTTAGCATAATGCTCTCCAGTTCCAAATGTAACAGACAGACTGGAAGAGAAAAATAGTTTACAAACTAGGGAAAGAAACTTGGTGTATCGAGTAAATGTTTTATTAAAATTATTCCTCATCTACTCAACTTAATATTAAAGTACTGTCAGATATACTTGTGTGGAGATAAGAACCAGGACACTGACATTGGGTTGGGCCTCCCTTGGCCTCCTGTGAGCCTCCAACATCATCTTCTGTTCTAAGTTAATATTTATGAGAAAATTAAGTATTTGAACACACACACACACACACACACACACACACACACACACACGTGCGCGCGCGCACACACACGCACACACATACACACACATGCGTGCGCGCGCAAACAATAAATGGAAATAAAATACTTTCAATTAAGTCTTTAAAGCATGCTACCTATAATCTTTTTAATGTGCCAGCCAAGCTCTTAGCCACCAAATACTAGTAAGCTGAGCTTCTTTGATATTTTAAAGTAAGGGCTCTAGGGTCAGATATTTTTTATTCAAATGCCATTTCCTCTATAAGAAGCATAAACTTGGGCAAGTTATTAAACTCCTCTAAGCCTGAGTATTGCAAGAATGTGTTCCTCACAAGGTTTTTGTGACAATTTAAAAAGATAATCCATGTAAAAGCAGTTAGTAGAGGCTTGAAAGATAGTACTAAACAAATGATAAAACTATGTTATGAAAACTTAAGACAAAACTTCCCAAAGAAAGACTAACACCACCACCACCTTGCTGAGGGGGGAGGGGAGAAAGAGAGAGAGAGAGAGAGAGAGAGAGAGAGAGAGAGAGAGAGAGAGAGAGAGAGAGAGAGAAGAGAGAGAGAGAGAGAGAGAGAGAGAGAGAGAGAGAGAGAGAGAGAGAGAGAATCTCTCTATTTTCATATTGTTATATTATTTTATTGAACTCAAATACACCCATCCCCAGTCAGTAGCCCCAAGCACTCTAACAATTCACCTCCGAACTGACAGCTGGGAGACTGCAGATCTAAAGCTTCATGAAAAATGTTTCTGCTGTCAGTATAAATGGATAGTTTCCAGCTGATGCCTGTTGCAGCCTTTTGGGGTGAATATTGGTTTTACCTTCTAAAACTAGAGGCTATAATTATAAATCAGAAGTCTACATACCTTAAATGAGTGGATTAATTATAAAGCCTCATTACAAGTCATGCTACCATTAGCTTAAATAGCTATCATATGAACTCCTGATTTATTGGAGTTGAGAAATTCTAACAGGACTTTTCTTCATTCTTTATTTTTTAAGTGACAGTGAAGTGACTACCAGCTGAGGACAGATTATCCATTTTGGCGTTAGACAATTTGCCACTGGTCAAGAAGAGGAGAATGAGCATTTTATTCTTATGATTGGTGTCACACTGGATTCAATATCCTCTCAGTGTTGGGAACCACATATTAGTAATCCCATTAGAATTAATCACTTTCACTTTTAATGAATCACTAGTAAACTAGGAACTTTATGATCAATGAGCTATTTCAAACAGTGAAGCCAAGGTTCTTTATATCTTTGGTCAAGTAAAGAAACAATTTTTGTTTCCAAGACCCTGTTGAGCATTTATTGAGCAAATAGTTTGTGCCAACATCTGTGCCAAGAGCCAGTGGAGATACATCAGTTAGTCTGTGTTAGTATCAACTCAAATACACCCATCCCCAGTCAGTAGCCATGCTATAAAGGAATTGGAGAGTCCCATGAACTGACAAATAGTAGGATTCACTACACAGAGGAATGGACTGAGAGCTGGCAAGAAACCCAAAGCATTATAGGATCTTGTTCCCTGTCTTCCAGGAGGAATTATCCTCAAAGATTTGCCCAATTTGGGGGAAAGTCTAGTGTGATCTTATATGATTTCTCATTCTTTGTGTTTTAGATGAGTGAATTGTGATAGATTATAGAAACAGATATTTTAGTTGGAAATAGAATGAAGAACTCCCATCTCCTTTCCTGGGAAGAATATTGGAGGTAGACCATTTAGATGCTTTTCTTGATTCAGAGAGAGTGAAATTATCAAAAAACAAAAACAAAAATGAAGACCTATGATCCTTTTTGCTCCTCCAACATTCAATCAGACCTTTTTCAAATTAATGCCTCCTCATCCTAATACCCAGTTTGGTTAGTTGACCATACATCCCTGTAATTCAGAGACCATCTTTGTTTATACCAGTTGTTCCTGCCTAAACATTAATAGTGCCGTTTTTATTCTTAAACGTATACCAGTTTGAATAATAAGTTATGTGATAATCCTACTTTTAGGGACATAACTGTTTATGGAATCAATGAAAGGGAAACTCCCAGTCCCAGTGCCCTCTTGCGTCTTGATGCCATCTACTATGGCTATATTGAAACAAAGGAAGGCATGAATTGCAAGCATAGTTGGTTAGACACGAACTCTCAGAACTTTGAATCTTGAGTGAGTGATACAAAGTTGGAAGATATAATTGACTGGATTAATCACAGTCGGAGTGGAGGGGCATAAGGTCATAGTGGGCCTGAGCTGTGGCCTTGACAATAATTCTGACAGCCTACTCTCTAGAGTTCACAGTTCTACAGCCTCTATTCACATCTGGTCATCCAGATGTCAGTCCTAGGGGACCCAAATTTCTTCTCAAATAATCCCCCCTTTTTTTTGGCTTAAAATAATTTCTGTTGTGTACAGAAGAGAGCCTATAGTTGCAGTCTGCTAGAGGAAGCCAAGAAAAAAGTAGCCTGAAAGCAGGTGGCCAAGGAAGCAGAGAAATCTGTACAATGCCTGTTCTCATAGAGCTGGTGGTCTATCGCATGGGAGCAGATAATTCACAAAATAAGCAATATGTATATCATATTAAAGGACATAAGAGCTTTGAAAAGACATAAAGAGAAAGAAGAGACTGAGGTGAGAGGGGAGAGATAGGCGGAGAGAGGAGCAAATGGGAGAGAGAGAGAGAGAGAGAGAGAGAGCAGGACAGATAGAGAGAAATAAAAAACAAGGGGAAAGAGATATTTAGGCAGTATATATCTAAGGTGATTATGTTATATTTTTCAGTTGTTTTCTTTCCTTTTTTTGTTTTTCTGGTTTTTTTTTTTTTTACATTTTTTTGGATTGAATATTTTTATGATTCTATCTAATCTCCTTTACTATCTTATTAACTTTATTTTCATTTACTTTTTCATTGGTTGCTATTTGGCTTAAAGTTTACATTTTTAATTTGTCATATCCATTTTTAAGTACTATTATATACCTTTATTTATACCTTAAAAGCCTAAAACAGTATACTGCTATTTGCCCTATTCTGGTCTGTAGGCTAGTGTTCTCATAATTTAACTTACACATACATTATAAAACTCTTAGTACATTATTTTACTTTAAAAGATAAGAAAAATTAAAAATAAGACAAGGTGTTTTATATACTTATCCCTATATATATTATCGCTGTTACTCTCTACTTTGTGTAGATACATATTTTCATCTAGTACCTATCATGCACTTCCTCTTATGATACTTATGGTTATGGTCTGCTGGTGATGCATTTCTACAGTCTTGTATATTTGAAAAATCTTTATGATCTACACATTTTGCTCTAGATATTTACTCAACTTATATGTCAATGTATGTCTATACAACAACATGACCATGAATGTTTATAGCAGCTCTATTTATAATCATCAAAAACTGAAAACAACCAAGATGTTCTTCGATAGTTGAATGGATAAACAAAGTATAGTAAATCCATAAAATTGAGTACTATTCAGCAATAAAAAAATGAGTAAGCTATCAGCCAAAAAGGGACATGAGCAAATCTTAAGTACATATTGCTAGTTAAAAGCAGCCAGTTTGAAAAGGCTACAGATTGTTATTTCAATTATATGACACTAGAGGCCCGGTGCACGAAATTCGTGCACGGAGGGGGTGTGTCCCTCAGCCTAGTCTGCACCCTCTCCAATCTGGGACCCCTCAAGGGATGTCTGACTGCCCGTTTAGGCCCGATCCCACTGGGACAGCCATATTGTGTATTGGAGTGATGGTCAATCTGCATATTATTCTTTTGTTAGATAGGATAGAGGCCTGGTGCACGGGTGGGGGCCAGCTGGTTTGCCCTGAAGGGTGTCCTGGATCAGGATGGGGGTTCCCTTGGGGTGTGGGGAGGCCTGAGCAAAGGGCCTGTGTTGGTTTGCAGGCCAGCCATGCCCCCTGGCGACCCAAGCGGAGGCCCTGGTATCTGGAATTTATTTACCTTCTACAATTGAAACTTTGTAGCCCGGAGCAGAGCCAAGCCTCCTGCTTGCTCTGTGGCCTGCAGCCATTTCTGTTGGGGTTAATTCACCTTCTATAATTGAAACTTTGTAGCCTGGAGTGGAGGCCTAGGCCGGCCAGGGCTGCAGAAGCTTTGCTTCCACTGTTGCCAGGGACAACCCTGGCCTGCTCTTTCCAGCTCCGTGGCTGCCACCATTTCTGTTTCAATTTGTTTACCTTCTATAATTGAAACTTTGTAGCTTGAGTGGAGGCTTAGGCCAGGCAAGGGCAGGTAGAAAGCTTCGCTTCCTCCGTTGCCTGGGAAACCTTGCTCTCTGTGGCTGTAGCCATCTTGGTTGGGTTTATTTGCATACTCGCTCTGATTGGCTGGTGGGTGTGGCTTGTGGGTGTAGCAAAGGTATGGTCAATTTGCATATTACTCTATTATTAGGTAGGATTTGGGAAAAGACAAAACTACTACAGAGATTGTAAATACACCAGTGGTTGTTAGGAGTTCAAAGGGAGGGGGTTGAATAGGTGAAGCACAGAGGATTTTTTAGAACAGTAAAACTATTCTAATTAATATTATAATCTTGGATACATGAATGGCACTATACATTTGTCAAAGCCCATAGAGACAAAGAGAAATCATAATGAATGCAGATTTTAAAAAATCATTTAGCAGATTAAGAAATCCTAAGGTAGAATGAATAATGCAGTAAATGAGTCTAATTGTATAACAGATATGTGAAATGATGTCTCTGAAGGGGGGTAGGAGAAAAAGGGGCCAGCTTAAGTAACTTTAAAAATGAGTGGATTCTATAAGATTAAAGGCAAAATGGACTGTAATAAGCACTATATTGAAGTTGATATAGGTGTTTCCCGTGTATACGAATTAAAAATCATGATATCACTATATACATATACTGCAATTGAATAATTAAGTAAATAGATGATTGATGGCTGGAGTCAAGTTTCTTGCTTTAGAAGGGGAGGTGATGAATATGAGAAGAAAGCTATAACAATCCATGTGGTAGTAGATTAAAGTTGGAGACATTGGAATAAACTCATCTTTAGCTTAAGATAGATACAGTTGGTTACATACAAAAATACTTATAGATATGTAAAAATATACAGTTTAATATACACACATATATTTCCTTGCTTTGTCAGATGAGGAGGCTAGGAATTCCAAGACCATGGCAATGGCAAATTCAGTGTCTGGTGAAAGCTCATTTCCTGGTTCATAAATGGCCATCTTTTTACAGTGTCTTCACATGGTGGAATGAGTGAAGGATCTCCCTGGGTTCTCTCTTATAAGGGCACTAATCCCATTCATGAAATTCTGCCCTCCAGACCTAAACATCTTCCAAAGCCCCCCACTTCATAAACCATCACATATGATTTCAATATATGAATTTTGGGAGGACACAAACATTCAGTCTATTGTGAGTAGTCTAATTATGAATAAAAAAAAATCAAACAAATCCCACTTGACAGACATTATATAGAATTCCTTATGAATACTCCTCAATATTGTCAAGGTCATCAAAAACAAAGGACATCTGAGAAACTAGTTAACAGCCAGAACAAACAAAGAATATTAGGTAAATACTAAGAAAATCTGAATATAATATACTAGATTTTTTTATTGCTGTTAATACTCACCAGAGGGTAGTTTTCTATTGATTTTTTAGAGAGAATACAAGGGAAGGGGAGGGAGAGAGAGAGGAGAGAAACGTCAATGTGAGAGAGATACATTAGTGATTATTTGCTTCCTGCATGCACCACAACCTGGGCCAGGAATCAAACCTGCAACACAGGTACTGCCCTTGAGCAGGAATCAAACCCACAACCTTCAGTATGTGTGCTTGTGCTCTAATCACTGAGAGCACTGGACAAGGCTAAAATATGGATTTTTTTAAAAATAGTATCATCAGATCATTAATGTGGTACAACTGTACCAAATTACTGTAAGATATTAATAAGAAAATTGAATGTGGAGTGTGGAAATTTTTTATACTATGGTTATAATTTTTATTTAAATCTAAACTTATAAAATTTTTAAATTCATTTAAAAATGATCTTTTGTCACCTTTATTTTTGAAATATATTTTGTTGGGTATAGAATTCTAAATTGACAACATTTTTCTATCAATGCTTTAAATATTTCACTCCAGTCTTTTCTGGCATGTGTTATATCTGAAAAGCCTGCTGTCATTCATATTTTTGTTTTATATATGTATTGCTTATTTTTCTCTAGTTGCTTACCACTGGTTTTAAGCATTTTGATTAATATGTGCCATGGTGTAGTCATGAGACCCTTTTTGAATGAAATGGCAGGAATTCATACTTGAATGTTAACACAGATTTCTTAAGACTATCAATTTAAGCCTATAAAGTAGAGCATGAAATGAATTAATATGAGGGCAAAAAGACCCAAATATATATTTCATGTTCACTAGGGCCAACACTTAAAATACTACCATAATCCAGTTAGAAGTTAAATTATATGTGATTTCCTTATCCTATATAATAAAACCCTAATATGCAAATTGACCAAACAGTGGAACAATAAGCAGAATGACCAGTTGCTATGATGCGCACTGACCACCAGGGGGCAGACGCTCAATGCAGGAGCTGCCCCCTGGTGGTCAGTGCACTCCCACAGGGGGAGCACTGCTCAGTCAGAAGCTGAGCTCATGGCTGGTGAGCACAGTGGCGGTGGCAGGATCACCTCCTGCCTCCGCAGCAGCGCTAAGAATCAGCGAGCCTAGTGGTAAGGAGCAGCGAGCAGGCAGGCGGTAAGGAGCGAGGGGTCCCAGACTGCGAGAGGGATGTCTGATTGTCAGCAGGCGGGCATCCCCCGAGGGGTCTTGGACTGCAAGAGGGTGCAGGCCGGGCTGAGGGACACCCCTCCCCTCTAGTGAATGAATTTCATGCACCAGGTCTCTAGTTTTACAAATAAAGAAACTTATGACCAAGAATGACTAAGTACTTTGTTTTAAACCTCACAGCAATTGAATGGAATGGAAATAGATTATTTTACTATTGGTTACTACTTAGTATTCTAGCACCTATAAACCAGGGAATCTACCTCTCTAGCCTGGTTGCTTAATGTGAGTAGCATGCACAATCAGGGTTTGTCTTACCTAATCTTTTTTTCTTCTTCTATACAATCAGTTTCACACCCACAAGAATATAGGAAATCAAGGACTTGGAGCCTTTTAGTCCTCTTGATGAAGATACATTGGCTCTCAGCCTCAGTTGGATTAATGCCTTATCTTTTGCCTCTGATCCATTCTGTGCTATCAGGCTGCAGTTTTGACTTTCACTTAACCAGTGTCTTCATTTCCATTTTCAAGCTTGACTCTGTATTAGACACAAATGGCCTTCATCACTTATGCCTCAGGTTCATTTCTCATAAGGAATGTGCAGTTCTTGCCATGAAACCTGACCTTTGTGGAAGACTGCTTGGAAGTTTCCCACAAAATACTTGAGCTTTCTGTGGGAAACAGCTGCTGAAAATTATTGCTACTGGGTGCCAGGGGACAAGCTGCAATATTCCTTTTTCCTGTAATCAAATTTTCATAGTATTGCCTCTTTACTTATAAAGAATAGCTATTTCCTGTAGAAAACAGGCCTTTGAGAAGTTTCAGTGATATTTATCCAAAGGAATTTATTTAATAAATATTTCTCTACACTCATTGCCATTGCAAAGTATCTTACATATACTAGGAGCACAATAAAAGTCAATAAAAAGCATAAAAATAAGCAGGTCAAGAAATGAGGAACCCAAATAAACCAAAGAATGCAGGTGTTCTTGGGTACTAAATGACATACATTAACTATTCTTCAGAGGGGAACACCTAAAGCAGAAATATCTGTGCCTTTCCCCTATTCAAAGAAATAACAGCATGATACAGATCTATTGATGGGGTTTGCATAGATGCAGATCATCTGAAGCTTTTAATAGACCTAATGCTAAGATCTGTATCCAGAGGTTAAATGATAGGGGTAGACACCATTAAGCCAAAGGTCTTTATAGAGAAAGAAAGTCAAAATCAGGTCTACATAAAATATTATCCAGGTTTATTCACAATCACACTCACACACACACACACACACACACACACATATATGTATATTTCCTATGCTGTGCTAGGAAATTGTTGTAATTAATCTTAAAGTAATCTTTTTGGAATTATGAATGCTTACACTGCATAAAGCAGAGGATTTTGTTTATGTAGGACAAAGGAGTGGTTAAAAATGGAGAGTAAAAAAGAAAAGTATAAGGCTAAGCCAGCGATTTTCAATCTTTTTCATCTAATGGCACACATAAACTAATTACTAAAATTCTGTGAAACACCAAAAAAATATATTTTTTTGCTGATCTGACAAAAATGGTATAATTTTGATTGATTAAAAAAAGATAGTATGAATAGTAAGTACCTACTCTTTTTGTTCCAAAGTGACTTTAAAAAAAATCAGGTACCTATACATACATATAAGCATGTCTGGTACCAAGAATGAGCCAACCAGACACACCTTTATTATGAGACATGACCAATAAAATGCTAGTCTATTATATGACCTATATATTTATGGTTTAAGATCGGGTATTGGCCACCAAATGGCTATTGTGCTGGATGATGTATTTTTTTTTTAATTTGACATTCTAAGGAAAAGAGGTCAGTGCCCCTGACTAAACAGTCAGGTATTGAATATTTTAGAAATTCTCGTGGCACACCAGTTGAAAATTGCTGAGCTGAGTGATTCAACAGCTAGATGTTAATGTCTGCTTCCTGGAAGCTGCCCATTACCAAGTTCCTGAGTACTGGATTCTGCACAATGGCAGGTTGTCTGGACAAATACCTATTTAACTACATCTACAAAACAAACTTCATAAAACCAGCCCAATGACTCTGCCCTGGAAAACCTGCAGAAATAAATGAATATATTACCATGGGATTTCTATCACAGAACTCTGAAACTGTGATAGGCATCATATGTAGCCATACACATATAGAGATATGTGGAGTAAAGATGTATCCATATATAGAGACAGGCTCATTTACAGCAGATAGAAACAGGCTACAAAGGTAAAGCTTGAAACAACCTTTGAATTTTTAGCAAAACATCTTCCCCTGTGCCAAAAAAAAAAATGGCATGACCAAATTGGAAGACATGCTGCCCAGTGACCAATTTTAAGGCATATTGTTAAATTGATTTATATATTTGAACACCAGGATCATATACATATGGGCAAAACCCTTCCAAATTCTGTACTTTTCAGTACCAACAAAATTGCTAGTAAGAAAATGAAATGAAATGTCCATTTATTGAATCTTTTTGGTCTGCAAGGTACCCCATTACATCTTTCTGTTGACCACCTAAATTTTTCAAAATTAAGCAAACAAAAACAACGTTTAACCTGTTCACTTAATCAGATGCCTAACCGTATGACACAGAAAGCCATATTTCTGCCCCAAGGGAAATAGCTGCTTTCACTTACATACCAATTAGAAGGTGAGTCTCCTCATTTACTGAATATCTACCCACAGCACAATTAACATCAGGCAATGGATACTAACATTTTACAAGAGTAGTACAGATTCACAGTTCCTCATCTGCAGTTATGAAATGCAAAATGTTCCAGAAAATGAACGTTTCACAACTCCTTTGGCAGCAGAACCTAACTAGAACCAATACTTTAGTCCTTCATAAAAATCCCACTTAATGTAACTATTGATCCATTTCATTGAAGAAATATTAATATTTGATTGTGGGATACAGCCACAGACCTACAGGATTTGTCATATTATGTGCAGTTTATGTCCATAATAGTTTTTCAAAATCTGAAAAATTCTGAATTTTGAAACACATTTCAGAGTGATATTGATAATGAAGAAGGCAATTTATGCATGGAAGCAGGGAGTTATGGGAAATCTTCATACCTTCCTCTCAATTTTCTTGTGAACCTTAAACTGTTCTAAAACATAAAATTAAAACACATACACAACATATTTGATTCAGTTTCTGACAAGGGATTCTGGATCTATACTACAGATGTTATGAAACCCTTGGGCTCTTCAATTATTTAGTGACAATAATTTTAAGAATAGGAGTATTCAGAGAAACATAGTCAATAAACTCTGTATTAGATTTTTGAAAATTCACATCATAAAATAAGTTGTAATCCAGAGATAATGTATCCTGTCTGCCAAATCCTTTATAATTATTTGTCAAGCTACCAAAAACATTATTGACAAACTCAGACAAGTCCTAGTCACATTCTTGATGTTAACTTTCAGTCTCTAAAATCAGATGGCTTGTTGTCAAATTGGTTTATTGGCAATAGCTGGGCTTTTTTTAAGTGGCAAATAATCATTTACTAAATTGCTATTTATTTCTTTAGGACATTGGCACAGAGGGATTGGAAGTTGCTATTTATTTCTTTAGACCAGGAATTGTACTTTCTACTTAACCACTTTGACAATGAGACTGTCTCTGATGCAGCGTTATAAGCCAGTGCTATGGACCTTGAAGAAAGCAAATGAATATCGACTTGTGGTGATGGAGATGACATGTCTCAGGAGGATCCCCAGTATTCACAGAAGACAGAAACTGAGAGTAATGACTTTGGCATTACTCTGTGAATGGAAAAGAGCTGTGGCTGTCAGCACAGGACAGGGATTGCTAACTGGGCGGTGCACCCTTCATACTGAAAAGAAAAGAAGAGACTTTTGATGGTGAGCTCTCCCTCTCAGAGACATCTGAGAAGCAAGCATCTGTCCTCCATCTCCAGAGATTACATGGCTGTGAAACCTCACTTGAAAAATACAGTTCTAAAGAAGGCCTATAAATGAGACAATAAATAATTTTCAACATTCTCCTCAAAACATAAGCTTGTATTAATTTTTGATCCTCAAATAGTCCTATTTTGCTGATTTTTAAAATATAGGATGGCTCATCTATATATATAAAAGCCTAAGTGACCAAACGACTGAACAACTGGTCGACCGATCGCTATGATGTACACTGACCACCAAGGGGCAGATGCTCAATGCAGGAACTGCCCCCTGGTGGTCAGTGTGCTCCCACAGCCAACCTTCCACAGTCCCTCCCCGCGACGGCCAACCTCCCACAGCCCTGATTGGCCCCAATCACCATCCAGGCCGAGGGACCCCACCTGAGTACGAATTCGTGCACTGGGCCTATAGTCTTGGAATAACAGCTTAGTAAAAAAGACAGTGCAGCCCTCTAGTTTTCTGAATATCCTTTCCTTGAAGTTTCAAAAGCAAGTGCTAGCTTACAAAGAAAATTGATTAAATGTGAGGACCATTGGAGTTGATACTTATATTCTCTGGCAGCAGCCCTGTGGATAATGGGTAAAAGGAATGAGAAAAACTCCAATTGTCTAGGAGCTCAGTTTGCATTGAACAAACACAAAAAGGACTGGCTGACTATCAGAACAGAATGTAAATGATCTCCACAATGTAAAGCAAACCCCTTATATTGTCAAATAGCCTGCTATGCATCCTTCCCTTAAAATCCTGTTTAGATATTCTGAGTAAATCGATTCTTCCATCAGAATCTACAAGGAAGCTAGAAACCCCCATGATGACTCCACTGTGAGCTCAGTATCAACATGAATGGTCCTTTGTAGTTCCTCATCACCTGGGAACTTGATAGAATTTCTCAGGCTCCATGTGAGCCCTACTGATTCCAGACTTCTGGAGGTAGAACTTAGTAACCTGTAGTTTAATAGGCTCTCCAGATGACTGAGATACTTAAGTTTGAGAACCATTGGTTTATATTATGAAACTTAATCAGGGACAGAGGTGCAGATCAAGAATCAAGGGACGTGGGGAATTATTGGCTGGTCTGGGGTTCTCTCTTCATAATAATCTGGAAGCTGTTAACACCTAAGCTGAAGCCAGAGACCCCTCATCCCATCATGCAGTGACCCTCACCAGATGAACAAAAAACAGGTGCTTCATAGAACTTCCTGCCCTCTTCCTCAAAATTAGCACTCACCATACCATAATAGACTATAAAACAATTTTTGTTCTTTTTTGATTTGATTTTTGCTGTTTTTAAATCCCCTGTGGGGTCATAAAAGTACCTGGAAATAGCAAAGAGTAGGAATACAATGTAACACTCACTTCCTTATAGCACACAAGACATATGGAATTGTTCGTGTCCATAGTTCTTCAGAAGATGTTCTTGCTGATCAGAGCTTGTGTCAGAACATAAAACACAGAGCTTTCTTTGTTGAGAATATTTTCCTACCACCCTCTATCCAAAAACATCTGGATGTGAGGGCGATCTGGCTGCGACATCTGTCACCCCATTGATCGCCAGGGTTGATTCGGCTGATCTGGCTGGCTAGGGGGTGTCCCCCTACTCCCTCACCTATCCATGTGCGTCCCTCCCGAAGCTGTGCGCTCAGTCGAAGAGGATGACCTTCCCCCCAGAGGAGAGGACCGGTCTTTAGTCAAGGGTATACGAGTAGCTGCGCTCCCCTGCTAGAACTTCCAAACAAGCTCTCAAAAACATCTACTGGAGTAATGCATGCACTAAGAGATCATTTATTTACATTATTATCTCACTGTGGTCTGGTAACAACAGTTTTCAGGCAGGCAATGGCCCATGGACCACATTTTATATAGTACTGTTCAAAAGCACCTGTGCATCCCCTATAAAAGAGCTCTGTAAGCATTCATCCAGAGCTTAATTTTATTTACTTAGATGTGATTTTAAATCTGAACTGGGCAGGAAAAAGGATAGAGCAGAGCTTCTCAATGGGTGTGATCTGGCGTAGACTTATGGGTATACCTAGATATACATCCCCTCAGTTATTGGAGTTGCTCAATGAGGCCTGAAAGGCCAATACATATTGCAGAATTATCTTTTTTATCTACGACATAAGAAGTGAAAATAGTTGAGAAGCACTTTGTTAGAGATATAAAGCTATTTTCAAAAGAAAGTCGCAGTGAGGGCAGCCAAGTGGTTGAATGCATGAATCTGCCTGAAGGCATGTGAATCCAATATGACATACTTGGACTTCCAACAGGATTCTAACTGGAAAGTAGTCAGGTGTGATCTTAAGAAAAGAAACATATAGTATATTAGGACCCCCACATATTGGTTCAGGTATAGTGAGCAGGAGCCAGTGTTCCTTTCTTCGGAAGAAAAGATTATATGAGGGAAGAGTCTCCTTGATATTATGTGTAATTGGGTTCATGAGAAAGCTATGGTTAAAATAATGTACAACATATTGTGACATCCTTGCATATAGTTTAGACAAGAGGTAGGGAGACTCCTGAAGAGGGAGATCATTCTTGATGTAATCAATAAAATGGTATGCCCTCTGGAATCTGAAACTGGATCTGAGATGCAGGATACAGCTTTAGGAATGGCACATTTCAGAAGAGCCAAAGTAGCTGGACAAGTGCTCCAGGGAAGCAGGAAGCAGAAGATCCATCTCCTGAAAGCCACGGAGTCTGTGGCTCTGGAGGACAAACTAATTAGTGGGAATTAAGTTCTCTAATTTGCTAACTAAATGATTCCAGGCCTTGTAAGATCTGTATTTACATCTGTTTAAGGGGCCATTAGTACTTGCAATATCATTTTGACAGTCCCAGCCTGTCTTCAATATTCCAAGGAGATTGAAGAACCACAGTATTAAAAAGGAACCTCCCCACCTGAGGCCAGTATGGTAGTCAGAGGAAAACAGTGTCACAGAATGTCAAAAAGTAAAAATTTAGGAAGGCAGGGGTCACAAAGTGAGTGACTCTAATTTAGTAGATTTTTCATCCTGTGCCAACCTTGTCTATTTTAAGTTTCCTCCTAGTTAGCCGAGCAACATTCTCTTATATCTGACAAGGTCCAAAAACCTACATATAGTGATGAAGGTCAAATCAGCTTTTCAGTTCCAATCAGAAAACTAGAATTCAGGGCCAAGGAACTCAGCAAGAAGTTGAAATGTGGTCTTATCCACAGGCAGAGAGCAGGTCAGGTTGCCATGGCTCACCTAAACTCATTCTACCCCCGGTCTATGACTACTTGATGAATGTCAGACCTCCTAGATACTGCCTGGTTAGAATTCACTCAGAAAAGAATATTGAAACTGAAGTAAAAGTGAGCACAGGAAAAAATAAGAGAGACATCAACTCAAAAAGAAAAGAAACCTTGTACCACTTAATTTTAGAACAAAAATAACTTGTACACTAAAATATATTTAGATATTATTGTATTACAGAGCAGCAAAATGACACTTGGACAATAATGACTTCCAAATAAAGATTATAAGATATAAAAATTGTAAAACTGAAGAGGGGGTATTGTAGATCAAATGTGGGTTTCAGATCAACTTATGCTCTAGAAAATTTAGGTTTAAAATATTTTTAAATAAAAGAATATGAACTTGGTTTTGGTATAGATTTTATGTTATATACAGAATGTAATATACTTAGAATTAAACATCAATGTAAAATCACGACCTAAAAAATACATGTTTTTTCCAATTCTATCAATGGCTGTGCCCAGCAGCACAATATCTTATCTAGCACCAGCATTCATACATAAGCTCATACACAAATTTGGTTTTTAATTCTCTTTTCTATTATTAAAAGGAACCAGGGATTCTTGGTAAGGAGAAAAATCAAGATGGTCTTGTAATATTGAATTATTGTCATAATGTAAGAAAAGTGTGATCTAAAAGATGTTTAGGGAAGTGCCAAAGGGGGGAAAATATCAAATAAATGAACAACCTATGGCCAACATCTAACAATTCAAACATGCATTTAATTAGAACAATTATCTTGGTTAAAAAAAAACACAACTAATAGTAAAACTGATTAATAATATGTATTCTATAGGAGAAAGAATAGGCTAAAATTTCAAAAATATATATATATATTTAATAAAGCAAAATGATCCAACTCAAATTATAAGTACTTATTGTTCACTTTTTGGTTAATACTAGGTCCATCTAAAATCTTTTAAATAAGCCTTAGAAAATAGGTCAGCATTATATATAAATGATAGGACCCTGAGCCATGTAACCCTGATGAAATAAAATCTAAAAATATATTATTTTAAGAAATGGAAACTAATGTGATTGACTGAGACTGGGAAAATCCAATAAAAATCATCCACTCTAAAGTTTCATTTTAAAATTATATTATTTTGCCCTACTTAGGGAGGTCAGGTATACAACCAATCTTGAAATCAACCTTGATTTAATATCAGCCCATCATTCTCTCCCCCCCCCCCCCCATACACAATCAATCAATCTGATGACAATAATTTTTTGTTTTAGATTTTGTGCATGCTTTGGATTTATTATGCATACTATGTATGTTTTCTGTTCAGATATTTGAAATACTTAAAATAATGTAGTTTACTAGGTTTAAAAGACTAAATCTAATAACTTTATAAAATGTATTCAAGTGTCCATAATTAATTTGATAGCTTTGTAATACTATTTTAAGAGTTTAAGAGAATTTGACAGACTTGTGATTTTCATTTGGTTGGGTTCAACTAGTCAATGATCGAAGTTTAAATACTGAAGAGAAATTGATTCACTAGCTACACAATTATCATGTTTTAATGATTAAACAATTGCTTACTGAATGTACAAGCCAGTTTACTGACTATAAATCAAGGAACAAAGTGTTTATGAAAGGTCCCCTGGAAGCACAAAAAGCCCTTGGGCAGAGGAGCTCTCAGCAGACCTGAATCATGAAGAGGAGTTGACATATCTTTAGAACTTCTGCTTTAAAGAAGACAGGAATATCGGCCATATTTTTTGAGAAATACTTCCATAAAAAGTGATAAAAACAGATTTTTTGGTACTGAAAGGGGTATGTGTCAATTAGGAAAATGACTGGATGTGAAACACTTCATTCCCTACCAATACGGGATAAATGAAGTGTTGCTGTGCACCTAAGTTGGTTTATTGAAGACATTCATCATATAATGATGCTTTCTTAATATATTTGCAAATCTGAAATGATAATTTGCTACTTCTATAGAAATTTCCAGATATAGGCTAAATTTCCAGACAATGGGAACCAATTCTCAAAAGCAAGAACTAAGCTTGCTATTGAGAAAGCAGATACATTCTCTTCAACTTATCGAATCATAAAGCTGGAAGAAACTTCAGAAACCATCTTATCCCAATAACCTCATTTTACAAATGAGGAAACTAGCTTAGGGAAGTGGAGAGTAATTTATTCATTTTTCATAGCTAGATAGTAAGACAAGAACAAATATATGTCTTATGACTCCCAATGTATGGTTTTTCTCTATCAGAAGTCCTTATTTTAGTTTATACACAGTTGTCAGTATGGTTCAGGAGTTTTTACTTAGCTCTATTGACAAGAGAAAAAAATCTTCTGCAAGAAAAATCTACTGTGAAAAAGACTGGGCATTTTCAGCAGTAATATGCATACCTTCTTTTCAGCTCTTCACCCCTAAACTGTATGTCCAAATTTCATTCAAAAAGTGATGTGATTATGATAATAATAATAGAATAGCTATTACTATTTATTTCTACTGACACTATGACATTATGCTTCCTCTACATGTCCCTGGCATCTGTCATTTGATTTTAGTCCCCAAATTTGCCATTAGATCATTAGGAGAAAGGCCTTATTATCTCAATATTATTTAAGAAACTGAGGCAGGAGAGACCCCTCTAAGGGGGTTTACAAACTCAAATGTTTTTGAAGCCGCAGAGTTAAAAATAAATGAGCAGTTATGCCCGTTGAAAGAACTGCATAACTAAAGAGTTTATGTTCACATAAAACTCTAACTCTCTCTCTCCCTCTCTAAATATATGTATTTACACAGATAGAAAGATAGATGCTGTTTAGGCCAAAGACTATGCTTCTATGGTTATCCTTTATACTTATAATCTTCATGTTATGCCATAGTGTTGTTTTCAAATAGCAGCTCTCAAACTTTTTGTTCTCGGGATCCCTTTATACTCTTAAAAATTAATGAGGATCCCAAAAAGCTTTTATTTATATCTATCAATATTTATCATAGTAAATTAAAACTAATGTATATATGTAATATATAATATATAATAAAAGGGTAATATACAAATTAACCGTCACTCTGTCACAAAGATGGCAGCGCCCATAGCCACAAGATGGTGGTGCCTAGTCCTCTCAGCCTCACCAGAGTCCCCCAGTCCCAGGGGAGGGGGTGGTGGCGGCTGAGAGCAGGCAACATGAGCTGCCTGGCAGAATGCTCGCTTTGTTGCTGTGCCCAGCTCAGGGCGGCCCCCCAGAGCTGGAGCGGACAGGGACGGGGGGGGGGGGGGGGGGGCTGGCCCGCATTCTCCAAGGCCAAGCACAGGCCCAGAGAGGAGATGGCGGGCCCATCGGCGCGGGTCCCTCCCGGCTTCCGTGGAAGCAGCTCGGCTCCAGGCAGCGTGCTGTAGTTCCTGCTGGCTCCCGTGGAAGCGGCGGGCGGCCCACTGCGCGCGATGGATATCGTGCGATGGGCTACTAGTATCTACATAATAGTGGCTGCAAACGGCATATTCTGAACTGGGAGATTTTTTCATATATTTCAAAATAAAATGCCCCTCTCATACATATTCTGAGTTGTGCATTGGTTGTTAATAACCCTTCTAAAGTAAAGATGGAACCACAGTGAAGAGCTGAAGAATGACAGCTTAAGTACATGTCAGCAGTAAAGGCAAATACAGACTTTGCTCATCAAAATCCAACATTCTCTTTAGGAGGGTGGAGTGAGTCTGTGAATACATGATAGAAAGATCTGGCTACAGTGTCAAAAGCCAGGCAGGCTCATAGACTTACTCTTTCCTTCAGGGCTTTATTATGACAACCACAATTACATGCTTCCTAGGTCTCAGTCAAGGCTGTAAGCCTTTCTGTAGAAGATGAGTTATGAAAAAAAAATCCCAGGCTGCTCAGAGATTAACAGATTGTTCCATTTCTCTCCCACCCCCAATAGATCATCCATGACAGAAAAGCAGAATATGATCCCCTCCCCCCACCTACAACCCTCACACTTAAAAAAAGAACACACCTTCTATCTTTTTGCTTGGCATAGCAATATCAATTCTTTAAAAATGTTTCTAAATACTACTCTTTAAATTTGGACAGCACTGGCTGGTATTTCAAAATAAAGTGCATTTGTCATGATGAAACTTGTTTACATGAATCAAACGACAATGTTACCCAGAAGAAGCATGCTCATCTTTTTCTTCCCTCCCTTTTCCTCTCCAGGTTTCAAAGAAAGGTCTAAAATATTGACAATTAATTCACATTAACTTAAAAAAAAAACTGCATTTTCCTAAAAGTAAGTGGAATTTAATGACATCCCCCCAATTCACAAACCCTCAGTTCTATGAAGGGTATCTGCACCTCTTTCAACAGGTGAGGGGAGGGTGAGTGTTGGGTGTTGGAGAGGACTATCTGTATTTTTTTAAAACTGATATGACTTTTCATATTACTAGTTGCCTTTATTTGTTTCTTTCAGTATATCTTCAGCAATGCAAACAACTCATGCATACAGGTTTTGCAAGCCACTGCTAAATGGTAGCTATTTGTTATGTCTTAAGGAAAATGTTTTTCAGCAGGTTTGGATGTTATATAAAACCTGTTCTGCCATGACCTAGTCTTCCTGTGACTTTTTATAATATCTATGATAATGTTACCAAAAAAAAAATTAAAATCAGATGTGCTGGTCCTTAAGTTTGAGGATTTGGCTTAGAGTCTATAGAATAATCTTTTTTTTTTTTTAAAACCACAATTTACTGTCTAAAATTGGTGTCAATGACAGAGACAAATGACAAATGTTTATGGGAAAGATACTCAGTGTGGCATCAATTAAAAAGAGTTCCAGTTCAGGCTGTCTTTTAAGCATGAAGTGATTTAAAATAAACGAAAAGTTCAGAATTCACCAAATAACTTATTCACCAAATGGTTTATTATTGCTGAGCTAAATGTCTGTCATCCCATGTAAGTTATCTAGGCTCTTTGAACCTCAATACAAAGGTAAGTAAAAGTTGCTATGCTAATAAATAAATGTTGGACCTCAGACAATAGAAAGCAATTGGAACATGTTTTGCAGTGTAAAAATACTTTGTCATTCATTATCTTTGCCTGTTCACATATTTTATCCAGCCTTTGCCAGATAAAGTACAAGAATGTCAAGTCAAATTCAAGTTTCATAAGAACAAAAATAATTTAGAAGAAGTATGTCCCAAGCATGAGGCATGCTGTATTTTCATTTGCTGAATCTGACAATTCCATAGTTAGAGAAACCAAGGCTGAAAGAGATAGGCAACCAAGCCAATGTCAACAGGTCTGGCCCCTGTTCTTCTGACTCCAAATCCTGATTTTGCTACACTTCCACTGGGTTTAGGCTTCCTGAGCCTCAGGTCTCTCTTGAAAAAAGAAAAGAAGAAGAAAACAAGCTGTAAAAGAAATACCATTTAAGTGCCTTACATTTACAAGAAGCTATGTTCACAGAGACCTGATGAGGGAGATAGGAAACAATGATGCACTAGTAGAGAGACATACTATTCACGGTTGTGGGTTGTAATCAGCAGAATACCTCTTTGCTTGTTTAAGCCTCCCTCCCACCGACCCCTGCAAAAATACTGGTAGCTTATGGGAAATCCTGGGGGCCAATGACTCAGGTTTAGAGACTGCACAGCCAGGAGCAGAGCCAAAATTCACCATTAGAACTGCCCAGTGCAGGCCATAGTGCCACTGCCACTAGGCACAAGTTCCACAGCTCATATGGCCAATGCCGAGCATGCAACACCCTAGTAGACACCGACTCTGCTGCCTCTGAAAGCTCCGTGTCTCTCCACCACCCTCCATCATCCTCACCAGGAAGGATGATGTGCATAGCCTCTGACTTCCTGTCATTTTTCTCAAAATTGAAATCTCAAATCATGTCTAAATTGGTGTTGCCCTGGTCACCTTCCTATGTGTTAACTGCAAGGGAAATTGGAAAAGCAAGTCTCTGGCTTTTACCCTACCAAGTGGGAAATTCCCTATACATAGAGATGGTGTTCAATAGGTACTGGACAACAGAAAATCTATGCCACATTGGACTTTAAAAACATGTTAAAATTTTAACTCGCTTTGCCAGAATAACTGTGTTCATTGTTAACAAATACACATCATGATCATATTCTCACCATTATATGTATGTACCAGTATCAGCTGTCTTAACGCAAGCTGTTTTAACAATTGACCTTTCCTCTCAAATCCTAACAAGAGGCATACATATTTTATTATATACTGAATTCTCATCCATAGAGCAACTTGACCCAAAGCCCCAACCGATAATGCAAATTACCATACTATCCAAATAGCACCAAAAGTTCCAGATAATTTCCCATGGGGTTTGCCAGATCCCCAGATTTCATTTCATTGTAGGGTAGGAACATACCCTTCCCAGAGAACTTCTAGTCACTTTGAATTCCAACATCTCATATGCATTTGCTTCTCTGTTAGAATCCTGAAACACTAAAGTATGGACAGTGCTAATCTTTTCCGTAAATGAAGTTTGTGCTTTGTATCCAAGATCCATAATATTCTCCATGTAAAGTTTTAAATAACCTATGATTGCAGTTTCTATAGGTTTATTATGCCTGTAGAATTGACATTGTACCACGCATGGGTCGTGAGAAGAAAAAAAGATACTACAGAACACACACTGGTTTTCTGGAGACCAGAGGAATCCTAAAAGGACTAGCAAAGGCTGAATGCCCCTATGCAAACTCTTCAGCTACCTCATTACTTACGTGGAACCCATTACGTTACAGTGGTCTAAAAGTACATTCCTCAGACACCCCTCTCAAAAAATTAAATTAAAAGCAAAACAACACACACACACACACACACACACACACACACACACACTGCCAAAACTTCAAAAATCAAATCTAAAAGATAAAAAAAATAAAAATAAAGAATCTTGGTTCAATGACATCCTTGTTTCTCTGAGTAGATTCACAGATTAATTAGGATAAATAAACTAATTTGTTTTTTATAAAACACATGCTTTTTGTTTTATCTACCTCAAATTAAGTTTTGATCTTAGAAATCATATCTGAAAAATTGTTGGGAAAAACTAGTTGGAGCTGAACAGAGTTTGCAACTACCTTTAAGAGGTCTCTATTTTCAGCTATAAATGTGTTGTCCTGCGCTCTAAAAAGAAACAAACTTGAATTCAATACTGTTTAAGAAAAATGTCAAGTTTTCTCTAGAGCTTTATTTCATCTATTTCAATTTGGGTGTAAAGATAGAGGAATAGCTTTGGGAGGAAATACTTTCCTGTATGAATAAAGAAAAGAAAACCATGCAGGCTTCCTCAGTTAATACATTATTTCTTTGGTAGCTCTAATTCAATGGGGAACATTTATCTCTTCCCATACAAATGCTTAGGATAAATGAATTTCTTTTAACAGCCCGAGTTCTCAAGTCATACACAATTGAGTCAATACTGCAATACTAGCTTCTGTCCCAATAAAACTAGCCTCTTTTTCAGGTAGAAAATAGAACATGTAAGAACTATTTATACTAAAATTTCCCATTAACTTAAATTAAGTGATCCCCCAGGATAAGTAAGTACAAGGAAATTCACATTGAGCATTTTTATTTCCCAATATAGTCTTGAATATAAAACTTTGTTTAAAAAATCTAAATAAATCCTGAAGGCAAGGAGGTTACTAGAAAGTAATCACTAGTCTACAATATATGAAGGAAAGTAGATGGGCATTGTGGTAGCTGGCAAAAATTTCTTGACAGGAATATGGTGAGAAGTGCATATATCAGCAGCCAATGCCTTCCTTCCTGGTGTCTTCTTGAGTCACTCCCCATCCTTGATGCAGTTGTCTGTATAGAATTTATAATTACCTGGCAGTTTCCAGGCTGTCTTCATATCCTTCACTTGGATATCTTAAAAACACCATCTCTCACAATAAAAAGCATCTATGTAAATTTGTCTTTCTGCTAGCAGGTGGCACTTGGTCTTCATTTGGAAGTCGTGTACTCTGAAGGAGTAAACTGTTTTCATCAGTGGCTCTATATGCGAAATCAAGTAGAACTTTTGAGAGTAGATGTTCTCAGGTAAGCTCTGTAACTATGTCACACAGGTGACTACCTACTCAGATGTATCTATAGTTAAAGCTCTCCTTAGCTTTGCTGTATCTTCACCAAAATGTCACAAGTTTCTCAGAGAGCAATTAAAAACACAAATTCATTACTGATACCTGTCAGTGCTCATTTCATTATCACATGTGCCAACCATATTTATGAAGATGAAATTATTTATCTCGGCAAACCTGTTTCTGTTCAAGGAGCAATCAAGAATAGGAATAAGGTAGCTGCACACTCTAATATGCAGTGACAGCTAACACATCTAAATACGCACTGCTTAGGCACTAGGGATGGAATTTAAATGTTGGTACAAGCATCCCATTTCTCAAGTTTGATATCTTGTTTGAACTTTTAAAGCTATACTACTAATGAATTTTCTAATGAATTTTCTACACAAATAATCATAACAGGATATTTTTGTTCTGGTTGCTAAACACTGAACTCAAAATATATTGGCACCAAATTGCTTTCTTTTTTTTAAATATGCTAAAAGAGATACTGATAGCTAATGGATCAACAGTGATAACTATTTGTTATGTTACTGAGGAGTATACAGAGGCATTCCTGGGTATGTGGAGGTATATAGCCTATCTTCTGTACCTAGCAAACCCATGAAGGATAGGCAAGGGCTGATTGATTTTTAACTGCAAAGCAATGATTTCCTGGGCCTCTCAGTCATTTGTCTAACTATGCTGGCTTGGTGTTTATCATCTCACTAGAAGCAGGGAATCTGATTGAATGAGCATTTCTGAAAGCTCCAGAGATTATTAAAGTCCAATTGTCAGCCCATAAATCATTCTAAGTTTTTATGTTACGTGACTCTGAGGCATCCATGCTACTAATTGCAGATTTCATTGTAAGACTTTTAGAATAGCCAAAGTGCAATTCTCAATCCCCTTGTGACTTATTCTGTCATTTATATAGACTGAGTAATGTCTCTACCTAGGCTGTAGACGAAATTTAAATTTTGTTGGAAGGCTAACCTAAATATGGTTGGCTGAAGCATATGCCCTCTGATCTCCCAGTAATTTAAAATATTAGTTATATAACTATAATAATTATATTTCCCCTTGATTTTTATTATTTCCAAATGAATTAGCTTTTGAACTTTCCCTAAAATGTTTGCCAATACATTTTCATCTTATTTAAGATAACTGAGATTCAATTCAAGAAATGCTTATTGTGGTACTACTATATTTCAGGAACTATTCTAAAATATCACCCTCTGAAAAAAAAAAAAAACACCCTCATCATCACCTAGAATACACAAAGGTACACTCACTATAGAAAATTCTGCAGTTATGAAAGTGCTGCAATAGATGGATAGAGTAACATAGAATCATGGAAGCTTCCCTAGAGGTATTTAATCCTAAGCTAGGTGATGAACATTCTTCTTAGGGTATAAGAAATATAAGAGCACTTCAGAGGGAACTTAATTCAAATATAGAAGACAGAAATATCTGTTTAGGTGAACAGTGGCCTATACAGAGAGTTTTTTAGGAATGAAAAAGCCAGTACAGAATCTTGAAAGGGAATCTGGGACTAGTTAAAACCAATTCAGACGCTTCTTGGTCCTGTTCTTTTGGAATCTTCCCAGCCCTATGCATTCCCATCCCAAAGCCACAGTGGGGCATTATTAATTCACAGGATGCCTATTTAAACTGGTTGTTCTGTCTCCATACTAGTCACTTACTTTCTTCCTTTTTTCCCTTAACCACATTCATTTTTTAAACCATGGGCAGAATGTTGTAACCAAGATGCAAATCCAATCATGGCATTTGGTGTCCCTGTAGCTCCCACCTGCTCTAGACTATGTGTCCCAGCAGGTCATGCACACTCCTCTATAATCTTGCCCTTGCTTGCTTTCTACTTTTATCTTGAGGGCATCTCCAGTTAGCAATCCTTCAATTTGGCATGCTCTCCTACCTCTGTGCTTTTGTGTGTCCTGCATATCTAACTTGAGGACATCTCCTCTCACCCTTGCATCTCCCTAAAAGCTGGTATACTTCTTTGAAGAAGGGGGCCCACTTGGGGAGTGCTTTCTCAAATATTAGAAACACACAGGTTAGCCTCTCTTTCCTCTCTGCTCCTACAGCATTCTGTATGTACTTCAATGAGAGAATTTATCACACTGATTATAATTATTGTTTGATCCCTCCCTTTATCTTTTAGTTATTTGAAGCCTAAATATTTCATCTAATTAATCATGATCTCACCAGGGACTAAAAACAGTTCCTGGTCCATAGCAAAAGGTTAATATATGAACAAATGAATGAATACTAATATTAAGTCAAAGAATATAGAATCTCAAAAAGAAGGGATTGAGTCATTAGTCATTTTATACAGAAAATTCAAGTAGAATTAGGGTAGAAGTTTTAAATTTTTTTTTCAGTATAATTTTTCAAAAAGATTATGGGGGGTTGAGAAGTTAACTAATAGGAAGGAAGTGGCAGCGGGAGGTCTGTACAATATTTGTAACTTGGCATACCCATAAGACCAAGGAGAAGTTAATAAAAAGGAAAAGAATGAAACTACAACATAGATAGGAGAATAGATGGGAAGAGATTTCAATGGAGAGAAGGAATAGGATCAAACCACATTTGGAGATATAATTTTTATAAACTAAAAAGATAAATGGAAAAAAGTGAAGAGGATAATGTGGGAGTGGAAAGACATGACTTAGCTTTGGAGGTCAGGAAAGTCATGCTGACAAGTTCAGATGCAAGTGGAGAACTGATGGATACCAAAGAGCCAGCCATGTGACAATATATTGAATGTATAACATTCAAGGCAGAAGTAATGGCAGAAATACTAATCCGAAGGCAGGAATGAGCTTGCAATGAGGCTGGAGCACAGGAGAGAGCTTATAAGAAAAGTAATGTGCTTGCATCACAGTCAGTGAGGGAGAAAGGAGAACTAGATAAGGGCAAATGGAAAGACATACAGACAATTTTCTTTTTTGAAAGACTGGGCAGGCTATGGTAAATGGTCCTAATATATTCCTACCTAAAATGGGAAGTCACTAGAGGGTTTCAGTAAAAGTTTGATGTGATTTAATTTGTATTTCAAACAGCACTTTCACTTTCACTTCAAGAAAAGTTTTAAAGAAGAAATAGGGAAGCTATTCTGAAGAAGCTATTACAGTGGTCTGAAAGAGGGAAGATAGCAGCATTGTCTAAGATTGTAAGGTTGGAAACGAAAATAAGTAGATGAACTCAGATGTTTCTGGAGACAGAGATGACAGGACTTTGTCATTGGTTGGATTTGAATATGAAAGAAAATAAGGAATCAAAATTCAGTTCTAGGTTTTTAGTTTGATTAGATAGGGGTGCAACTTATCAATATGGGAGAAGATGTCTCCCATTCCAGCAGGGTGGAAGTTGAGCCCCAAAGGAGAGATAGTGCCCAACCATTCTAAAGACACAAAGATCTATCTCAGACTCAGAGTATGCAAATTCTGATCGTGAACTGAAGCCTTTTCAAAGCTCTTCCTCCTGCGCTTATTTCTTTAGCATGACCTGACTCCCATTGGAGATGTTGTAGTCATCTGTGACTTCTCTGTATCTTTCACATACCAAATCCAGTCTGACATACTTAGTCATGTGGATTGTACTTCTAAAATTTCTCTTAAATATGCATCCTCTGCTATATTGCCATTGCCATTGTCCATATCTGCCCAGTTTTCAACGGACATTGCTTCAAACCCCCCAACTCTGCCTCCAGGTCTTCCCTTCTCTGCCCATTCCCATCAAGCTACAAGCTGCTGCTGCTACAGTTGTCTTTATAAATCAGAGGTTGTATGCACTTATGGATGGACTTATGGAGAACAGAAATCAGGTAAAAAAGTGATAATTCCCAACGTGTGAGTTAATGCTAAATCGCTTATCATGTGATGTAATGGATGTTTCCAAGGGCATGTGATTAAAACAATACCATTCTCTGATAAAATTTTAACTTGCCTGAAAGGAATAAAAAATATGACTTCTATATCTATATGTTATCTTTTTCAAGTTAGTGGTATACGTTCACTGATTATCCTTTCTTGTATGTATATTATGTATTTTGAAATTGTGTCCTTTAGATATGTTTAAAGATTTCTAGTCACTATTCAGAAGACACATCCTATTAATATATGTCATACCTAAGCATCTGGGATACCAGTAGGGGTGGGTCAGCTGAGACAATGCCAATAGTTTCTACTCTAGCCACAAGTGATACAAAGGAAAATGCCGCCAATTGGTAGAGGATTCTTCATACAAATAATGTACACAGTGCTAGAGATGATTCTTTGTGAGAAACAGAGACACTGTAGGACTCTAGACCACTGTGTGTTTGCTTTAGATATCTAATATAATCTGACATTCTGTTTAGCTAAAACTATCTTTTGCCAAAGACTGGTCAATTGACTTACCCTTTTAGGCAGTGCTTGGGTGTTCTGGTGAGAATTTGAGAAGAATGTGTCAGTTATCATAAAATAACTAGTATATTCTCAGTCACTAGTAACTAAGTAGAATCATCTTATTATACTCAATTGTATTCTTGCATTTTCTTGTTTGTTTTTTAATATGTGGAAGTCCTGACTCTCCAAATAATTTGTAAATTTGTTTGAAAGGTATGGATGTTGTCAAATATTCAGCTATTTTTCATAAACATTGGGAAAAAAATTGGGATTATTCTTGAACATTTGTTAAGTTTAAATCAATTGCTTCCAGGGTTAAATCACTTAAACTGGTATCTGTTAAAGTCTTGTTTGGAATTACCAGAGAGAAAATACCAAAGAGATAGAAGGAGTATCTCTGATTTGTAGAAAGGGTTCCACTAAGAAGGTGAAAAAACACATAAGAGATAAATTTGTCTTATTGTACAAAGTAGTAAGGGGTGAGTCTTGGGAAGAGATATGCTGCCTGGTCTTTCTGAGATGACAAGGCACCAGCAAGGTCTATCAATAATAAACCCATAAGAAATGATAGAAACACGCCAGATGAATTTAAAGCAAAAATGGTCTTCGAGTCCTTATGAATGTTTCCAAGTTAACCTCATAAAATTACCCTTAATTTAAAACTTCACAGCCACTCTTTCAGTGGGTGCACATTAGAAGTGCATCAGGTAATTACTGTTTTTAAGCACTGCATACAATTTAGACCAGATTCTGGCAATGCAATATAAATTATTTCCCCTGAATCTGACCTTAACCACAAAGTCTAATTATCTAAACAGGGCAGTAGGCAGGGCGGAGAGAATCCCTGATCTAACACTGGTTTGTGCCAAATACCAGTTCACTTATTTATTGGCTAAAAAGCAATCTGACTTGATTTGAGTATGAATTCATTTTCTAAAATCCTTCTTGGAATCCAGTAAATCCACTAGGAACTTAGTAAACGTTGAGGACATGAACACCAAACACATGTTTCCTAGACACAGCCTGACATGATCATGCAGAAAGCATTTCTTATGTTAACATTTTGAGTCCGGCAACCACTGCAGAGGTGTATTTGCATTCAGAGTGTGCAGTCACAGAAGCAACGTGATCTAAAAGCTTGTCATGTATTAAATGGCTCACAGTGTTTTGCAGACAACGGGAAGTTTCACTTGCACAAAGTACTAGAATTAATGCGTCAAGGTAGGTGACAAGCTCTTAAGCTGATACATACATCAAGGAACTGAGCTCCTCATAACCAACCTGTCATACTTGATTATGTTCTGGGAAAATGCCCCACATACAAATGTGACTTTGTTTATTAAATCTAACATATTAAATGCAGTCTGCTGCTAAAATCATTCCCATTTTATATAGGCGAATGTATTTTCATAAACTACATAATGGAGAATAATTTAAACAACATTAACTATAAAGAATTTGGAGAAAACATTGTTATAGTTTGCATTAAAATGTCATGAGATCAGAGAGGCTTAGAACAAGTGATTTGATGGTGTCTGATTTTCTTGCAAGTCCATTTTATTTGAAGTCGGGTAAACACTGTCTTAAAATATTCGCTTTCATAAACAGAGCAACTCAATCTTAAATGTTCCTAATGCAGATATCTGAAATGGTCCATTTGGGCTAATGACAAAGAATAAAGAAGGAGGGGGAGAATCATGTATTTCCAAGGCAAAAGAAACTGGTTTTAAAAACCAATATGACAGTGTGACCTAGCTAAGCTGTAGTGAATGGTGCATATTTGCACAAGGTCAACATCAAAATCTCTGTCATGGTGTGAGCCAGCATCAGCAGTAGGGCCAGTGTCCAGTGACACTTCCAAAGAAATGGAGACTGACTCATGAAAGCTAAGTGAACTATTAATAGTCAGGGTAAGGATTAAATATTGTGGCAGCATCTGGGTATAGAAGGTGCAGAGTAACAGGACTGTGAGTGTTCAAACCTTGAACTAGGCAAGTCCACGGGGGTAGGAGTCATGCAGTGGAGAAGGCAGAAGGGACCAGAGAACTATGATGACTAACTAGTAATGCTCCTGAGCCACTCAAGCAAAAAGACTTTATTCTAAGTATCATAAATGCAGGGAGTCAGTATAGTCTATGGCTATGAGAAGGCAGGCTTTAGCATCAGAATAACATTAAGCTCTCTCATGCATTACCTCTGTGACCAGGGCATGTTACTTAACTGTGCAAAGCCTCAATTTCTTCATCTGTAAATGGGATGATACTAGCAGTTGCAACTGCAATAAAGAAGCTCCTTAAGTACTAATAATATAAGTGGCACATAATGAGCGAGGCACAATAATATTAACTTCTACAGTATTGCCCTTGTGCTCATTTCATCACCACAAATCACAGTGACTCAAGACAAGCTTGATCTTAAGCCTGGGATGGGCTCTGGCTCTATGGTCTTAATAGTCCCCAACTATGTTTTGGACATGTTAAGTGGCCCAGAACACTGCTAGGTGTTTCTAAGTACAGTGGGTCTCCATATTAGCTGCATTTGGCAGGTACCTTGGGAACTTAATAAAAACTAATTCTGTAGTTCCAATCTCAGGGATTCCAATATGATTAATGTGGAGGGTGACCTGGGTATCAGAATTAAAAACAAACAAAAACCCTCCCCAATCTACTGATTTTAAAGTGCTAGGAAGACTGGTGTCACAATCTCGGAGAATAACCAAGTGAGTGGAAGGACCATCTGAGAGACTGATGATTTCTCTAAAAGAAAGAGACTGATCTATGCAAACAGCAACTATTTAAACCAGCCCTGATAGGGAGATGGACTCCTGACTGTAAATGTCAGAGAAAAAGAATAATCCAAGAGAGACTAGTATATTAACGTATTATTAATTGGAAAGTTTAAATTTCTTCAATATCCACTAAGATGACGACTTAAGAGGAAAGTAAAATCAGTTTTAAAACTTTAAACATGCATTCTATATGAACGTCTGATGAGTTGCATGTGAGAGAGAGAAAAAGAGAGAGAGAGAGAGAGAGAGAGAGAGAGAGAGAAAGAGAGAGAGAGAAAGTGAGAGAGGAGAGAGAGAAGGGTGAAGAGAGATGGGGATGCAGATACAGATCAAGGGACTGAGATACAGACCAAGATGGAGCCAGAGAAGGTCAGCACTTGAAGCCAGTCTTGTGAATATGTAATTCCTGGGCGCACCAAACATTTCAAGTAAAATCAACAGTGAAGTAGGAAGAAGACTGGAAGTATTTGATGCAGAAGGAAAAATACAACAAAAAGAGGGATATTTAGAAAAAAATAGGAGCATGAGCGAGAATGAAAGATCAGTTGGCTAAGTAATGAGAAAGCAACAAAATCCAGGGGTTGAAGGTAGAATGCAAAAAACATAAACTTATTATTTTAGAAGGAGGCAGGAAAAACAAAGGAAAATGTGTAAGTGGTATTTTAAGTATGAAATCATTCTCTTTTTTTGGAGGAGATTCTGATTAGTATGGGAAGCCTGCCCTCTCTCCTTGCTCAGAGGCCCATGGTACTAACACACAAGTGTCTTCTCCTTTGTTAGTAAGTGCCAGGGGACTCGGCAGCCCATTCCACATGTTCTTGTCTTTGCGTCTCTAACCAGATGCACTGATTGTGGAAAGACAATAAACAAGCAAGGGGTGATGGATGAATGCTCCCTTAAGAGGGAGTAAAAGGGCTGAATTTGAGTCTCAGTTTTCAAAGAAAGAAAGAAATATAATCACTTCTTAATCTCTGATTTTGGCAGCTGGGACTGTTCTCCCAATAGTTTCATCTAAAGATTTCTGAGCTATAAACCTCACATTGCTAACAACAGCCTTGCCTCTGCAGTCCATCTTACAGCTCCAAGGTCATCTGTGATTTGCATAATTAGCAGTTCCATTTTATTTTTTTCCTTAAAAAAATCAGAGTGGTGATAATAATAGAAGTATTATAATATTCTTGTTCTTCAAATGGTTTTCATTTTGGTTTGCAATTGTTTTTAGGTACTAGATGAATGTAATAATTAGTATCTATTATCAAGATGATTGGAACACTGAATCACTATAATGACCTCTGTCTATATAAATCATGGGGGCATGTTCCTATAAATGATAGTTTTATAGCCATTTCTGGAATCTAAATGCAAGGAAACAAAATAACGCCATTGTGCTGAGACAGACTGAACCTCCAAGATTATTGAGTGGAATTGTCTTTTCTAGAGAGAAGGTTACAAGTACTTTCCTTCCCCCAGGAGCAGCAAGTGGAGGGTGATCACATTTAAAGAGGGTCACCAGATGGCAGGGCCCACCCCTGCCAGATGCTCTGGTACCCCTGGCACCTATTAAGGAAGAAGAGGAGGAGCTTTGTACATGGTTTACCAACTTCTCCACTAAATCACCAACTTCTCAAAAAACCACAGCTCATTCTCTGTCTCTGGGGAGCGAGCAATGGAAAAAGCTTGTGTAAGAGATGATTTTCCTTTGTCCTTTTCTAATGTAGAGTCTGTGCAGAGTAAAAGGAGGGTTTCCACACGAGTATTTTGTGTGGCTTACTGGTTGCCCTGGTCACTTCTTTCAATGTTTTCACCACAGATCTTTCCTTTGTAACCCATGTAAAGGTGGCCTCACTTGAGTATATTTTTCTTTAATTTTATTGAGATACTAGAGGCCCAGTGCATGGGATTCGTGCACTGTTGGGGGCGTGGCCTGTGGGGATCGGCCCACTGTGGGAGCGCCACTCATCCCAGTCAGCCGAGTGGTGCTCCCACTGTGGGAGCACACTGACCACCAGGGGACAGCTCCTGCATTGAGCGTCTGCACCCTGGTGGTCAGTGCGTGCCATAGCTACTGGTTGACCAGTCGTTCTGGTCATTCCGCTGTTTGGATGCCAGGCTTTTATTATATAGGATAATTGATATATATCACAGTATAAGTTTGAGGTATGAAAACTAATAATTTGCTATATGAACGTATTGCAAAATGATTACCATAAGTTTCCTTAACAAATATCACCTTACATAGTTTAAAATTAGTTTTTCCTGTGATGAGAACTTTTAAGATCTACTCTCTTAGGAACTTGCAAATATACAATACAGTATTGTTAACTATAATCACCATGCTGTATATTACATTCCCAGGACTTACTTATTTTATAACTAAAAGGTTGTACACTTTGACCACCTTCATCCAATTCCCCCACGTTCCAACTCTCCTTTCTCCACTCTGGCAACCACAAGTCAGATCTGTGTTACTACTGTTGTTGTTTTAGATTCTACATGTTATTGAGATCATATGGTATTTGTTTTTCACGGACTTATTTCATTTAGCATAATGGAAGTCAAATCTATCACAAATGCAAATCAAAACCACAATGAGATATCCCCTTACAACTGTTAGAATGGCTATCATCAAAAAGCAAGGCTATGAAGAAAGATAACCTTGATGCACTGTTGGTGAGAATGTGAAATGGTCTAGTCACCATGGAAAACAATATAGATGTTCCTCAAAAAATTAAAAATAGAACCACCATATATTCCAACAATTCCACTTCTGGGTATGTATCTGAAAGAAATGAAATCATTAACCCAAAAAAGATATCCACACCTCTATGTTTGCTGCAGCATTATTTACAACAGCCAGGAAATGGAAACAACCCGGGTGTCCATTGGTAGATGAATAAAGATGTGACACACACACACACACACACACACACACACACACACACGTGTCATGCAGTTTAACAATGAGAATATTTTCTGAAATTTTGTTGTGTGGACATCAGACTATGCTTACATGATAGTATATACATGGTGGTATAGCTTATTACTCCTAGACTACAAACTTGCACAGCATGCCACTGTACGAATACTATGGGAGATTATAACACAATGTAAGTATGTGTGTATCCAAACATAAAAGGCACAATCAAAATACAGTATAAAATTTAAAAAATGGTTACCTGCATAGGGTACTTAGCAAGGATTGTACTTGCAGAACTGAAAGTTGCTCTGGGCGAGTCAGTCAGTGAGTGGTGAGCAAAGGTGAAGGCCTATGACATTACTGTGCACTACTGTAGAGTTTATAAACACTATACACTTAGGCTACACTAAATTTCTAAAACAATACACGATTAAATCCAGCACAAGAGAAATGATGTAATCATGAGATGAGATCAACACGAGATGCACGAGGCTGTTGCTGGCATGACACAGCATACAGTTTTACAGCAAACTTGTTTTTCATAAGTTGAAAAATTATACTCTGAATAGAGATAAACAGCATTTTGGTAAATATATAAGCCAGTTACATAGTTGTTCCATAGTGTAGAAGGTCCCTGGGCTTCTCTCCCAACCAGGTTGCCATGGTGAGGATCTACTGTACAGAAACCTTGGCCCTTCCATCTTCAACACTTACTCTAAGAGCTCTGTGAACTCTCCACAGTATCAGACCCCACACACTGCCTACTGGGAGATAGTCTCACTCCAGGACCCACCTCTCTTCTCTCAGACAGACTCAACAGACTAGTACCAATGTGTGCATTTCCCAAATCCGATTTATTTATTATGTTACAAAAGTACATTTCAGGATGGAGCAGAGAGCAGTGCTGTGGAGGCCCCTGCTGAACAATCCAGCCTGGATTTTGGCAGGTTAAATCCTGTCTCCTTTGAAAACCTTTTATCAGTATGAACTGACTTTGTTGTTTCTCTGACCACCCAGCACGTAATGGTTGGAATACATCTTCACATACACATGCACATGCACATGTGCACAAAACCATCCTAGACAAGCGCCAGTTCCCAATTCAAAAGGAGGGAGAACATGTGTATCTATTGCCCAACACTTGGCAAGGCCGCTGATGCCACATTGGAGATAGCATGCTATCTATTTTATGCTGAGTGATATCAGTTGCATTTACCTATCCTGCCTATTTTCACAATATGTCCTCTTTCGCCTGCAAAGATTAAGTAATAGACATAAATCATTATAGAAACTCTGAATAGCTTCTCAGTTAGATTCACAAAGATTCAGCCAATGGTTGAGATTACAATCTGGAAAGACCAGAAAAAAGTGCAGAGTGCCCTCTGAATCCCCAGCCATTGTGTAGAGGGAGAATGATTTCATTTCTCTTTTTATAACACTGCAAAAGGAAAAAATTGAAAAGAAATCTCACATTCATATCATTCTCTAATTTTCTTTTCTTTTTTTTTCATTTCTGCACTTTCTCTTCCATTTAAACTACTCCCGCCTTAAGCACATTTACATTACACAGATTGCTATGTGTGGTCAATAAGCAATGCCATGAAAAATAAGAGGAAAAAAGGCTTACAGCTACTTATTGCTTTCTGGTGCAAAAACAATGGAATCGAATATATGTCCAACCAGGTGGGTCAGCCCACATATTAACACAAAAACTTTTCATTCGTACCAAAAAGGCGAGTCAGCATGGGAAAGTGAACAAGACACAGTGATGTCAAGGAGATACGGGTTAAAATCCGAAGGCTTCTCCTTACTCCCTCTGTAACGTTCATTAAGTTACCTAAATTTTCCTGACATTCAATGATCTTAATTGAAAAGTAAATATAACATTCCCTATCTTGTAAAGTTCTTAGAAGAATTAAATAGGAATACAAATAAAAATGATCAAACACTATGTGTAGTGTACTTCCACTGCCAAATAAGTCACTGCCCAGGACCCAAGGGACAGTCTCACCTGGTTGCCTGACCACACCTCAAACTCAACATGGCAAAAATGAGCCTGTCATATTTCTTCCAACCAAGTTCTTCTTGAAAAAATACACCTTTTTACCTATATTTGTGGATCAGTGCTTATTTCTTCTCCCTTATCTTATATCCAATCAATCTGGGGTCCACTTCAAAAAAACTTTCACATTTTTATCTTTCATTTTTCCAGTGGCCACTGCCTTATTTCAGGTCTCCAGAATCTCTCTGCTGGATTATTGCAATTTTTGCTCATCTTCCTGCCTCCAGTCTCTACCCTTTTTAATCCACCCCTCTCAGTTCTCCTGGAGTGATTTCTCTGAATTACAAATAAGATCACATATTTTCCCTCCTTGAAATAATTCAGTGACTCCCCTTTGCCTATGGAATCATTTTCAGTTTCTTAGCCTGGTATATACAGAATCTTTATTGGCTTTGTTTGACCTTCATTTTTCTGCTCTTTCTCAATAAGTACTTCCTAGGCAGCCACTAGTTCTTCCCTGAATGTGTCACAGTTGCTCAAGCCTCTGGGCCTTTGTACATGCTATTTCTTTTCAAATGTTTTTTCTTTGGTATTAAATTATTGAACTTAACTCATTCTTTAAAGTTCAGTGGAAACACTTGACACCGGAGTTGACTGCTCAGTCTTATGATCCTAAGCTACCTGTAAATAAATTTTCTATAGCAGTATGTAAAGACTAGTTAAATGTCTTCTGCCTCACTAGCTAAAGAGTATGAATATTTGTCTTTGAATCTTCAGTATCTAGCACAACACCTGGCACCTGGCCAGGCTCACTGCCAGTAGTAAGTACACACGTGAGTGAATGAGCAAGTGGAAATGGAAACACTCATTTATTTAAACTGACATGTGTCACAGGCATCATCCTAAAAGAAGGCCGGTAGTTGTGAAGTGAAAACTCTGTGGACACACAAACCTGCAGACTGGAAAGAATAACTACCTACCATACCAGAGAAGAAAAGTCAAAATGAGATGGTAGTGTTTGTTTTAAATGGAGCCAACCTGTTTTGGCTCTGGGAGACTTTGCTACTGTGTTTACCAAAATGCACAGGGCTGCCATCACTTACTCTGAGGTGACCTTCTAGGAAGCGAGATGTTGGTGTGGAAAAGCTTACCAATTACCCGAAGAGTGATCATAATTCACTTAATCAACACATATTTACCCGAGAACCTAATATAGACCACATAACATCAGTGACTTCCTAGAAGACTCATATGACTCAGCATATGATCAGACTCAGAGCTAAGTTTATTACAGTAAAAATATACAAAGCAAAACTAGCCAAGTGTAAAGGCACATTGGAGAAAAGCTCAGAGGAAACCGGGCACAAGCTTCCAAGGGTCCTCTTTCAGGAGTCTCATACAGGATGCCCTTAACTCCGCACTGAACAGTCATGACAATGTGTGGGACTGGCCAAAGGAAAATAATGTGAAAAGAACACAAAAATCTCACACTGCAATGCAATTCAGATCCCGAAGCTTTGTACTTTGTGATTCTAATTCCCTTCAAGTCCCAACATTTCTAATTCTAAGAATCACCTCTATTTTGCTTTAATGTATCATTGGGAATAAACATGCATAGTTTCCCTCTTGATGCGTTAATAAGTTCTGTCTTCCTTTTAAAAATGACCATATTCAATGCAGTTATTTTTCACATGACTGGCTGGCTCATAGAGAACAGACACTATTTGAGACTTCTTAAGATAATTCTTAACTGCTATATAGTCCACTACAGCCCACAGGCATAATCCAGCCCAAAGCTTATGTTGTAAATAAAGTTTTATTGGAATACAGTGTGTGTCCACTCATTTATATTATCACTAGTGGCCTGGTGCACAAAATTTATGCACATTAAAAGGGAATTAATTTGAGGAAATTTTTAATATTGCTATTGCCCTTTCTCTATAATAGAAGTGTCAGAGATGAAAGAAAATTAGTAAAATGTATATGAAAATCTCCCTCCTGTCAGAGTCTGGGGCATGCCCATGCGACCTAGAGTCAAGTCCACTAACCGCATGCACTTCAAAAACGCAAGAGACCCAGACCTGGCTGGCCCCACCCCTGTCAAGCCCCTCCAGGAGTGGGTGCAGTCTCAGGTCCCCTGGCCTGGCACTGGGGTGGGGGGCGTGGCCTGAGGTCTCCATCAAGCCCTGCTGGGCAGGGGGCGCGGCATGAGGTCTCCCGGCCTGGTGCAGGGGCAGGGGGTGCAGCCTGAGGTCCCGTCAAGCCCTGTGGCACAGGGGGCACGGTCTGAGGTCCCTCACCCCGGCCAGGCGCCATGCAGCCTCAGGTCCCTGCTGTTTGGTCATGACGTTATGGCGTCCCAGCTAATTTGCATATTCCTCTATTACATAGATAGATAGATTTATGGCTGCTCTCTTCCTCAATGGTAGAGTTGAGTAGTTGTGCTAGATGGCTTGCAACACCTAAACCTACAAGATTTACTATTTGGCTCTTTACAAAGTTTGCCGACCATTCCACTACAGGTTCCAGGCTGTAAATTGAGCTTTCTTTCTAGAAACCCATTTCAGAACATAAAAGTACTAAAACAGATTACAGCAATATATGACCAAGATTGTAAATGTATTTTTATAAATTTTATTCAGCATGTCAAAATTAAATATGACGTAAACACTACAACATAAAAGCTCCCTTTCTTGGCAGCACATTTCTGAATGGGCAGAAAGGACCTACACTTTATTAAATATGTGAATCCCGAGAAAGAAGACACCTATTAAAACTTTTGCACTCGGATGTCGAGTGTGACGGTTATTGAATGTATCAATAGTTTGAAATATAAAAAAATCCAAATAAATAAGTTTGTATGAAAAGAAACTCCAGTTTTTTATTCTACTGCCGCGCTTTGTAAAATCTGGGGTATTTAAAAAATTAAATCCCGAGCAGAATAAAGGAATCGAGAAAAAAGCAAGCGAGTGCAAAGGGTTAAGAAGGGCTCCTGGTGGTTAAGTGGGCTCAAATTTTAAAACACAGAGCCTACTAGCCATTTCTACACAGGGGCCCCTCACACACACTGCACTTCATGGAGAGGCCTGCCCGGAACGACTGCCTGCACTGTGTTTCTGCCCCCTGAGCCAGCCCTTCTAAAGGAATTCCTGGAATCAGATTTTGAACAATAGGACTGAGGCTTTCCTCATCCAGTAGGAGCTGTGCAGCTCTGACCAACCAGGGAAGCTCTATTCTGACCCATCGGGGCAGTGCCTTTTGGACCAATCAAACGTTGAGGACTTGAATTCCGCATTGGCATGAGGACAGACCAATCAGGGACCACAAACGGGGGCTTCTGTCTATCTAAAACTTGTGGTTCTGGGAGAACACCTTCCTTTTCCACTAACGAGTAAAGACTATTTCCCTGGCAGAGCTGAAATCTGAAGCTGTCTGGCTGGAGCAGACCGAAGCACGGTGGAGCAGACCAGCGTAGTGCAAAGCAGACTGGCAAGGAGCAGAGCGGAGCTGTCCAGCCAGAGAGGGGACTGGCCTCGGGGCTGCCTTGCTGCCATGCTGTCTCAACATTGAGCCGTTTTGCACTGCATCGTTTCCTGCTTCACCACACCCCAAACTGAGGCTTCTTGTTGGTGTTGAATTGGTGCCAGTGGCCATCACTGACAAATAAAAACAAGGCTTTCTTTTCTATAGCTGTGTAGTAGCAGGCAGAGCCTTTCCACATTGCTCTGAGAATTTTTAAGCTGCATTAAAAATTAACATTTTATTAAAAAAAAAAAACCACAAAAAACACACCATTATTATAAGACTTGACGTCCATTAAGTAGCTCCTAAAGCTTTGAGGTGCTCAATTGCAGAGATAATGTCCTCAATTCTTGTCTAACGGTTCCTTGGTTGACATGTGGCAGCAGATGGGAGTGTCACAGATTCTGTGCTGGTGTCCTTTTCGGAACATTATTATGGTGCTGGCTGTTGTTTTTGGGGTCTCATCAATACTTATAATTGTCCTGGTGACACAGAGGAAAAGTCGAACCACAGGACCCAAGAAGGGGTCACACATTCAGAGTACCCACTGAGAATGGGCTTGCTGCTTGCTGTAACTTGCGCTTTTAAAGGGTCCCCACAACCTAAATTATTCTTGCTAGGGCCAGAGTTTCATTACTTCCTTGTATATGTTATTAACTTTCTACTGTAATAATTACACATCAGAAATGCTGTATCATGAAATAGATGAAACAGAAAATTCGATTTGTCCTGGAGGATAATTCAGACATTGCCCTAACACATTTTGCCATCGCCCACACTTTTCCGTCTGCCCTATATTTGGGTCTCAGGAGAGCGAGAGCTCTGCGGCGATGCTGCCCACACACTTCTGCACTGCTGCTCTGGCTTCTCGCTGACAGATCTGGGTTGGCATTTTCCTGTACTGGCTGTCCCAACCCTATGGTTCTGTTTGAATGAGGGGAGCGAACAACAGTTTCATTTTACACATTCAGCACCTCTGATCTTGAGCAGGAGCTGAAGTGTTGAGACCTGCTCTTGGGGATTTGTGGAGCCCTCAAATCTGTTATGGGGCATCTCTTTCCCAGGAGAAGGCTTACCCGGCCTCCACAGCATCCGAGAGAGCCAGCCCAGACATGAGGGAAATCACCTGGCAAGTTTTTTTAAAAAAACTAAATATATGAATGGTTTTTAAAAATTCATCGACTCGATAATAACTTTAACAACAACAACAATAATAATTCTAGGTATAATTTTAAAATCCTTATTCTGTGTCAATAAGTGTATCAACTTATATTGATCAGGGGACCAGAAACTATGGTCCACAGAATGGCCGCCCCTTTTTGTAGATACAGTTTTATTGGAACACAGCCAGACTCATTCACTTCTTGTCTATAGCTACTTTCCCTCTACAATGGCAGAGAGATAGTGGCTGCAACAGAAACCATATGGCCCACAAAAGCCTAAAATATTTACCATCTGGCCCTGTACCGAAAATGTTTGCTGACCTCTGGTATACATTATTTCAATTAAGCTTCCTGAGAATCCCTATGACATAGAAACCATTATTATTCTCATGTAAGTGAGGAAATTGACATTCAAAAGGTAGGGAACAATTGCCATTGTCACAAATTCAGTGGCAGAGCCTAGGATTTGGAACGTGCCTGTGCCACTAGCCTGTAAGGCCTCACAAAGTTTTATAGTGACTTTAGGCAAACCCCCCCTCCTCCCTAAGGACCACCTCCTCCAGCTCCCTTTGGGACAAAGGAAAGCTTTGGGTTAGGTGGCAGCCCGGATGGTTCCCATTTACACCTTAGTGCATGCCCCCCCCTGCTTTGTTATTTCACACAGCAAGTATAAAAGCCGGAGTTCGCTATGAAAGCATGATATCCATTTATGTCAAAGGAGATTTTCCTAATGCCAGTCAGAAAAGGGGTTTCGCAGAAATAACTAGAGCAAAATAAAATCATCACTGTTATGCCAAGAAATGATGCCAGAGGCCTGTTCCCTATCATTAAATCACATGAATCGTGTTCTCTACAGTACCATAAACACAATTACTAGTTCTAGGACAATGGTTCCTTTCAACACCTATAAAATACAAAAATTAGCTGGGAGTATCATGAGATACGGTATAAAGGAACTGTCTGATGGCCTTCTCAGCTAATACCCTTCTGATGTGAGCAGGTCTGGTTGCCCAAGTACTCTCTTTAATTTAATACATAGGTATTCAGGGTGCACCACGTGGGCTGCTCTGTGGCTCATTTGCTCTGAAATCCATTCTTGTTCTCCCCCTGCTCTGTTCCACATTATGGGGGTGCTGACCCTTTCTTTCAAGCTGTATTTCCTGGGCCCAGCATAGTTGCTGCTGGCTGGGTTCCCCCAAAGGAAGGCACTGAATGGAGGGCAGAAGGAAAAAGCCTGTGTACATGTGTGCTCTGCTCTATCCCCCCTTGCCCCCTCTGCCTCTCCACCCCCCCCCCCCCCCCCCCGACAAATCTCTGCCTTGGGCAGCATCTCTGTCAGTGAGCATGTCTTCTCCACAGCTCTGGCTCATTTCCCACCAGAAATACTGGTTCCAATTCCAGCTTCTTTTACCTGACATTAACCTCTGAGCTCTGGCTGTGGCTAAGTTCTGGTTGCTCCACTGCTTCTTTTTGGTTCTTTTTAGCTTCTTCGTGCTATGTCACCTGTTTAACTAGGTCCCTGTATTAAATTCTGTTTGTTTAAAAGACTTAAAGGGTCTTACGTTTTCCTAGATTTCCCCTAACAAAGGCATGACACTTTTAAATCATCCAGGATTGTGTCACAGATAGCAAACTCAACAGACAAGCTTCTAAATGTACATGTTTTTCCTGTCCAATATCAACCCAATCTTCAAATAAGCCAATTTCCATCAGTACCTGAAACTCCTCTATTTGTACTCTGTCTAAACCTTTGGATTTAATGAAAAGTTTTCCAAACAAGACCCATTAATTGTCATAACTGAAAACATACAAAAAATAATGCATATAATACTCACTGTCCAGGAATTTGTAAGCTTTCTCTGGGTAGATCTGATATATTCATATTAAAACAATTAAGTGATGTGGTAAGGTGTGTGATTAAGCATCTAGTTGCAAGAGACAGTAATGGCAATTATAGCATTCTGTAAAGAAAGAAATCCTTGTAGTTGGGAATAGTCAGGAAAGATTTTAGGTCCTGAGCTAGGTCAAAGCTGAATGCCTTGGATAGGCAATGGACAGAAGAAAGAACATTCCAGTTAGTAGGTTATCATACACAAAAGCACAGTTCAGTCTAAGTCCAAGCTAATAATTATCATTTACATGTTAACAGGGAATATGCTAGATTTGGACATAGTGAGTAGGCATTTAATGATTTAATGATGTTCAAAAGAGAAAGTGCCCCAACCTTACAAAACAGCATTGTGTGGGGGAAAGGAGCAAGGGCTTGGAAGTCAGAAAGACTGGGCTTTGCTGTTGGCCTAACCATGCATCCTTTTCTTAAGCTGTCAGTACCTCAGTTTCTTCAAATACAAAATGAAGATAAGAATTCCTTACTTGATATGAACAGAAAATTGAAAGGAATGTTAGAGACAAAATAGGCAGGTTTAGGGAGTCATAGAAATAAAGAGGGTCCATGGGAGAGAAATGCAGAGATGGGGGCTTGGAGATGCCAAAATGCTTATCTTACTTGTACAGAGGATAGAGAAATGCCAGAGGATAAGGCGGGAGGAAGACATACATTCAGAGAGGATAAAGAAAAGTCACAGGATAATGGGAAGAAGGAAACATATTTTCACAGAGGATAGAGCAATGTTGCAAGGTAAGGGGAGAGAAAGAGGGAGGCACTTGGTGCACTTTGGCCTTTGAAACTGATACTATGTAACAAAATAACCATTGAGGAAAGCATGAGGGTCCTAAATTAATGAAAGGTCCAATTAGAAAGGGTCAGGTTCTAACAAAGAACTGAAACATATATAGACTGGAGACAAAGGGACATGAGGGGGATTTTTTTTTTATTTTTCCCACTAGAGAGAGAGAGAACAGGTTTTTTTTATTTGGGGGCTCCTTCCCAGGGGTCCCCTTTGGGGATACCCCTGCCCAGATGGATTTTGTATATGCTTCCAATAAACTTCTAAATTTTTATTTTAAAAAATCTATTAGTCCACAAATTTATTCTTCATCTTAGTTGGACAAGGACCTAGGAGAAGAAGTCTGCACCCTGAACCCCATGTTTCAAAATAAAACAGTGTGCATAAAATACACAACAGGGTATTCCACAGACCATGGACACTCAATTAATGATGGTGGGGGTTGATATTAGTCAGTTTTTAGTTCAGTTAATAAATCCATCAGTCATTCTCCAAGGAGTACTACTAACAGATACCCAATTCTTCCAGAATTATTGTGAGGATTAAATGACAGTATGTATGTAAAAGCATTCAGTAAAAATGCCTGGTCCAGACAAAGTGTTCCACTTGTTAGTTATCAGATATTGTCACATATATATGATCTACAGGATATTATAATAAATATACATGGCCTCTGCTCTCAAGGAACATGTCATTTAACATAAGAACCTGAGATTAAAAAATAAATATAACTCTCTCTCTCTGTGTGTGTGTGTGTGTGTGTGTGTGTGTGTGTGTAAGTCCTGTGCTAAGACTGTATCCTCAGAGCAGGCTGAATTGGGCATTGTATCTATGGGAACTGAGAAGAAAGTCCAAGTGAAAGTCGGTTGGAAAATTCTTAAGACCAATACTGATCTCAAGTCTCTAGTGTGACTAAGAACTTAGAAGGACAGGCATGATTCATTATGTGGATGGCAGACTGGCTGGGATGGCATGTGTTATATCACTGGGTTTGAGTTTGTATGCAAAAGTGCCTGGTGCAGCCCAGCTAGCCTGGCTCATCGACTTATGAACCAGGAGGTCATGGTTTGATTCTTGCTCAGGGTCACGGGCTCAATCCCCAGTGTGGAGCATGCAGGAGGCAGCCACTCAGTGATTCTCTCATATCATTGACATTTCTCTCTCTCTCTCTCTCTCTCTCTCTCTCTCTCTCTCTCTCCCCTCTTCATCTCTGAAATCAATAAAAATATATTTTTTAAAAAGTAGGTGGTGCAAGGGATTGAGTTAAGTGCAGTGAACAATAAGTTTTGGGTTTTGGGGAGACAATTATTTAAAGATATAAAAATAGCCTTTACTTAGGGGGTTGTTGCTCCCAAGTTGACATTCACACAGAGACTTCCAAGGAGAAATGGCCTGGCTTGAGGCCTATAACTTTGAACATTCTGTGGTCAAACCTCCTTCCCAGGAGCAAAGACAGGGGCAAAGACATTATTTATGAACAAACTTGTGAACAATATCTTAAATAGGAGGAACTCCCCCAGAACCTTTAAGGCCAACCATTAGATGAAGACATAATGTCTGTCTCTGTTGTGTTAATCCCCTCTTAGGACTAAATGGACGGCAGCTCCACCATTGTTAATCTTGCTAAGAGAGGAAATTATTTATGATTATATCTTGCCCCTTTGTTATATAGCCATAGCTAAATGCTCCTTTAGTTAGCCTAATAAGAGGGGAAAACTAAGTCTAATTACTATGACTCCAGTGCTTTAGCTAAGAGCAAGATGACACTATTTCAATAAAGGCATATATTTTTAGAAATTAATAATAATTGAGCCAATCCCAACCCATAAACAGGGCTAGTGATACATGGAACATCAAGATAAGAACATTTTAGAATTTTGTTACAGAAAATATTTATTTACATCATGTTTTCATAATACTCTGATGTGTAACTAGAAAGCCTATTCTATTTTAGTTGTTAATGATCATTTTATTTTATCATTTATAACTGGATCAAATGAGTTTGATCAAACAAAAAGACCTAACGTAACCACAAAGGATGGTCTGCAATTAAAACTTTAAAGGCAAGAAGATAGAAATCATATTAAGCATCTTCTCAGATCACAATGGCATAAAACTAGAAATCAACTACAATAAAAACAATAAAAATATCAAACACCTGGAGGCTGACTAGCATGCTATTAAACAATGATTGGGTTACCAAAGAGATCAAAGAAGAAATAAAAAGCATCCTGGCAACAAGTGACAATGAAAACATAACAATCCAAAATCTATGGGATACAGTGAAAGCAGTCTTGAGAGGGAAGTTCATAGCTCTACAGGCCTATCTCAAAAACCAAGAAAAAATGGCAATAAATTATCTAACCATACAACTCAAAGAGTTAGAAAGAAACAAGAAAAGCCCAGCGTAAGCAGAAGAAAGGAAATAATAAAGATCAGAGCAGAGATAAACTACATAGAGACCAAAAAACAATACAAAAGATCAACAAAACCAAGAGCTGGTTCTTTGAAAGGATAAATAAGATTGATGAACCTCCAGCCAGGCTCACCAAGAAGCAAAGAGAGAGGACCCAAATAAACAAAATCAGAAATGAAAGAGGTGAAGTAACAACTGATCCCACAGAAATACAAACGATTATGAAAAAATACTATGAACAACTCTATTCCAACAAAATGGACAACCTAGAAGAAATGGACATATTCTTAGAAAAATAGAAGCTCCCAAAACTCAATCAGGAAGAATCAAAAAACCTGAATAGGCCAATAACTGCCAAAGAAATTGAAGCAGCAATCAAAAATCTTCCAGCAAACAAAAGCCCTGGTCTGGATGGCTTTACAGGGGAGTTCTACCAAGCATTCAAAGAAGAACTAAAACCTCTCCTCCTCAGATTATTCCAAAAATTTCAAGAGGAAGGCACACTTCCAAGCTCTTTCTATGAAGCCAGCATTACCCTAATCCCAAAACCAGATAAAGACACCACAAAAAAAGAGAACTACAGGCCAATATCCTTGATGAACATAGATGCTAAAGTCCTCAACAAAATTCTAGCAAATCAGATTCAGCATTACATTAGAAAGATCATACACCATGACCAAGTGGGATTTATTCTGGGGATGCAAGGATGGTAGAATATCTACAAATCAATAAATGTGATACATCACATAAACAAACTAAGAGACAAAAATCACATAATCATATCAATTGATGCAGAAAAAGCATTTGACAAAATCCAACCCCTTTCTTGATAAAAACTCTCAGCAAAGTGGGAATAGAAGGATCATACCTCAACATAATAAAAGCCTTATATGACAAACTTATAGCCAACATCATACTCAATGGGCAAAAACTAAACTCATTTCCCCTAAGAACAGGAATAAGACAGGGATGCCTACTTTCACCACTCCTGTTCAATATAGTACTAGAAGTGCTAGCCATAGCGATCAGACAAGATGAAGAAATAAAAGGCATCCAAATTGGAAAAGAAGAAATAAAACTGTCTTTATTTGCAGATGACATGATATTGTACATAGAAAACCCCAAAGACTCCATCAAAAAACTACTGGACCTAATAAATGAAGTTGGCAATGTAGCAGGAAAAAAAATTAACACCCAAAATCTATTGCCTTTTTATACACCAATAATGAACTCACAGAAAGAGAAACAAAAAAATAATCCCATTTACCATTGCACCAAAAAAATTAAGATACCTAGGAATAAATTTAACCAAGGGGGGAAGGAGGGAGGGAGGGGGAGTCAATTGGGGAAAAAGGAGACATATGTAAAACTTTAGACAATAAAAAAAATAAAATAATAATAATTTTAAAAAATAAAAGCAGTTATGATGGGTAGTCAAGTCCTAGGCCAGTATCTTCCCTGATAATGGTCAATCTTTACCTTAACTGAGACTTATTGTCTTTCTGCATCTCTGATAACATCTCATTGGAATGTCAAAGTAATTTGTCTTTTTTTTCTGGATCCCCTCAAAGCACTGGCATGGCTCTGCAGAGACCACAAATCCTCTCATTGTTATTGAGTTAATTATTGACTGTTAACTATCCTGTACCCACCCAACTAAAAAAAAAGTATGTATCTATCATTTTACTTTGTATCCAATCCCAAAGGTTTCCCCACTTTGCTTTCTCCCACCTCCCTAATCTATCTCCAAAGGAGTTCATGTAATTCACATCTCCTCTTTTGATTATCATGTATAAAACAAGGTGAAAAATTGCCATTCTCCGGAGCATTATCTTAATTTATTGAGATTCTGCTTCCCATCAATTGTCACCAGTTTGGCTCAAATAAATTCACAAAAATACTTTACAGGTTTGAATGTATCTTATGTTAACATCCCTAAACTAATCTCTCTGCTTCTGTATCTGCCATGCCTAGTTCCTCTCCCAGTTTCCACTTAGGAGTCAGCATGAACTTTCTAAAAATGTGTAAATTAGATCAATTTTCTTCACGTATAAACCATCCAATGGTTTTTCTCTACATTTAGAATAAAATCCAATCTCCTTCCACTGATTGTCTCTCTGAGCTTATCAATTATTATGCTTTAACCACAAAGGTCTTTCCATTCCTACACTTTCATGCTTATCCCTGGTTCTTTGCATTCCGTGTTCTCTCTGCTGGGAGTGCTATTAGAGTATTTTTCTCAGCTCAAATATCACTTCCTCCATAATGAAGCAGGAATTTTAGAGGGGTATAGGCAAGCTTAGGGATTTTTTAGAATTGGGGTCCATGGAAGCCTGGGGCTGCAGACTGGGAGAAGATACATTTCCATAACACAAGGAATCCAGGTGCAGTTACATTTCCATAAGACAAGGGAACTGGAAGTAGGCAGAAAAGGTCTATATTCACAAAATAAAGAGAAGGAAGCCCTTCATTCAGAAGGAGGAGAAGAAAGCCCAAAGGGAATAGGAAAACAATAAGGAAGGAGGGGGGGGGGCAACCTCACTTGTCATGTGAGGTTCAACCTTTGAGCCCAGGAGTTACTATAGTAACCAGTCTAGGGGAATAGTGACCAATCAGAGGGGATATCAAGGCACCAGGATCTGCAGCCTATATAAGCTGTGGGGAAACAGAACCCAGTGGGACCCTTTGCCCCTCCCCATGTGGGAGTCAGTTCTGTGCGACTCTTCCCCTCCCTACTTGGGAGTCTGTACTTGTTCTTCAATAAATCACCACCTTTGCTATACCACTTTCTGTCCGTGGATTCATTTTTTGAATCCGGCAGACAGAGAATCCAGGTTCCAGTCCAAAAATTTGGTATCAATAAGGCATTGCCAGACTACCTAACCTACAATCAACTCTAGATGCCTCAACTCAAGCAATTATCTAATACATTGTTTTACAGATTTTTCTTCATAGAATTTACTATAAAGTGATGTGAGCTTATTTACTCATTTGTTTGTTTATTGTCTTATTCAACCAGAATCTAAGTTCTTATGAACAAGGATCATGTCTATCTTATTTAGCTAGCACAATCTAGAACAGTGTCATAAACACAGTACATGTGAAACAAATATTTGTTAAATGAATACACTGACTGCCTAGAGTGAACAAAAGAGGGATGTGAAACTCATTACAACTATTGTAAAGATGTTGAGAACATTATTGTGTGATCTTGTTTTGAGAACTCTGCTATAAATTCTGAGAATAGTTTTATTCTATACTGGCAATTGTTTTTGTTTAAATCACATGCATTGACCGTAGTTCAATTGGCAAGACTTTTCTAGAACATTTAGAAGCATAATGGTTCTACATTTTGCACCTTCCTCTCATTTTCTTTTCAGTCCTGTTTTCCTTTGTACGAATCCATATTTTCATCCGTAGCCTCACTTTGAATGTATGCTAACTTATTATATCTTATGAGATTTTTGTAAGCTATCTTAAATTCTTCCTGGAATTTACAGAAAACAGAAGAACAACAAAAAGCTATTAAAGCCCCAATAGTTAATATTCAGTTTACATAAATTAAATCTGTATTTGAGTATAAAAATGTAGTAAGAATTTCTAAAATTTAATTAGAATATTTATCACAGTGCCTTGAACAAAGTAGGCACTCATAATGTTTATTTAAATTAATCAAGCCTGTATAATTAATAATTTAAATAGACATATATTCACTCTAAACCTATATGGTATGTTGCATGATACCTGCAAAATAATTTGCTAAATGTCAATAATAAATAATCACAAATTAGCTCTTTTTACCTCTTATTCTAATTTAAGCATAATAGCCGACAGAAAGATGAAACATAAAAGCAAATGCTTTTAATACTGAATACAGATTGCACTTGGCAATCCTAATCCCAGCATACTTGCCATTTGCAGGACTCTTTAAAAGATGCTTCTCTTTTTGAAAGCAAAGGAAACTATCAACAAAATGAAGGCAACCCACTGAGGGAGAACATATTCACCAGTGACACATCTGACAAAGGCTTAATATCCAAAATTTATAAAGAACATATAAAACTTAACACCAAGATAACAATCCAATTAAAAAATGGACAAAGGACCTGACTAGACACTTCTCCAAAGAAGACATACAGATGGCCAATAGAATGCAAAATTGGTAAATGTCACTAATCATCAGAAAGGTGCAAATTAAAGCCACAAGAAGATATCACCGCACACCTGTCAGAATGGCTATTATCAATAAACCAATAAGCACCAAGTGTCTAAACAATGTGGAGAAAAGGAAACTCTCCAGCACTGTTGGTGGGAATGCAGATTGATGCAGCCACTGTGGAAAGCAGTATGGAGTTTCCTCAAAAAATAAAACATGGAAGTGGCTTATGACCCAGTGATTCCACTTCTGGGAATATATCAGAAGCAACCTGAAGCACTAATTCAAAAGAATATCTGCAGCCCTATGTTCATTGCAGCATTATGCACAATAACAAGATTTGGAAGCAGCCCAAGTGCCCATTAGTAGATGAGTGGATAAAAAAATTAGTGGTACATATATACAATAGAATACTACTCAGCTGTGAAAGTAAGGAAATCTTACTCTGCAACTGCATGGATGGACCTGGAGAGTATTATGCTACGTGGAATAAGAGAGTCAGAGAAAGACAAGTACCATACGATATCACTTTTATGTGGAATCTAATGAACAAAGTAAACTAATAACCAAAATAGAAACAGACTCATATAGAGAACAGGCTGACAGCTGTGTGAGGGGAGGGGTGTTTGGGAGCTGGGTGAAAAAAGATGAAGAGATTAAGCAAAAACAAGAAACAAAGATGCATCTCAATCAGTAGGTGTGCTAGAACTAAAAGACACACATGGCCATGGCTGTTTGATCTAGGTTGGCTTTTGATCCAAAGGCAGTTTATCTAAACCACAGGTTGGCCCATTTTCTATAAAGTGGTCTGGTGGAAAAGCTCAGGCTAGTACTGATGACTAGTTTTGTCAGTCAGATCCGATGTCTGGATGATTTTGAATTTGAGACAAATAATATAAAGGAGAGGTGGCTTTAGCCAAAGAGCAGAGAGAGAACCTGAGTGGGAGATTAGCCACGGCCTCATAGTGAGAACACAGACGAAAGATTAGAAAGGTCTGGGACTGATATGTCATCCAGGTTCCTGAGCTATACGAACAGTTTTCACATAACAGTTTCTGAGCATTTCAGCTCCTTGAGATGAAGGAGCAACTTCTAGGTTTCTATGAGGGATTCCTAGATGGAAAGGATTTCTGTCTGTCTGACAAATTTCCATTTCTTGAGGTGACTCAGATGAGCCTCTGTTCTTTGCACCTGATTAGGTTAATTAAAATAAAGATATTCTATCCAACTGGCTTACACAGAATTAAATATATTACTTGGCTAAAATCTGGCAAAGGAATGTACATTAGAACTGCTCCTGTGGAGATATTCTCCCCACTCTCCTATTAAAATCGTATGAATATGTGTATGTGGAAAAGAATAGACACTAAGACTTTAGAAGTTACCAAATCTAGATAGGAATTTATAAGGCAGATGATTATTCTTTTTTTCTGTTTAAATACTAAGCTTTTGGGGACAGTATTACTTTACTCATTCAGTAGCCTCTTGCATTGTTGTGAAAACAAACAACAACAAAACACAACAGCTATGTGCTAGTGAGAAAGCTTTTGCCTATATTGATTTTTTAAATTTTATTATTTTTTCATTTTTAAATATATTTTTATTGTTGATAGTATTACAGGTATCTCCCATTTTCCCCTTTCACCTCTCCCTTCCCCACCCTGTCTCCCCCTTCCCCTCCGTTTTCATTGTTTTAAATCCTGTTTTTTTCATAGTTTATATCAATTAGTTCTTGCTGATAGGAAAAACAAATCTTCCTTCTCCTATATGACAATTTTTGAAGAGAACTGCAAAGTCCCCATAATTCCTTGTTCTCTAAGGTAAACAGCCCCATTTCCTCCATTAACCATTCCTCAAATAATATAGTTCCCTAATCCCTCATCATCCTGTTACACTCTAGTGGTTGCTTGCTGATTTATCTCTGAGTAAAGCCAAACAAAGTTGATATAATTGCATATTTTTCTATATCCATTTTAATAAGCTTTCAACCACAGTAATTTATTCTGTGAAAGGTAAAAATCCCAGTTTTTACATCTACATATTCCATCTATATATTCCATGGTGGGCATTATGCAAAAGTTGTTTGTAAAGAGGTTATATCAAGTTTAGAGGATAATAAACATTTCATTTTATAGTCATTACCTCTCCAGGATCTGTCTCTTTTACATCTTTATAATCTCTATGGGTTTTGCCACTTTACTCAAGAGAAAAATCAACAGTAGAGAGTAATCAATAAGAAAGCAACAAATTTGGTTCAAATAGACCAAGAAACACTCAGTTTTTGTAAAAGTATGGTTACAGGAGACTTCCATATTTCCCATAGAGGATTTGGGAGCATATTAAACATTTTTCCTTGATTTTAATTTAGGCCATATTCCCATTAGAAATTCTACTTAATGAGGACATTTGTTAAAAGTACATAATGTTTATTCATTAGAAAAATTCTAATAGTAGTTTATTAGATTTTTCATGTTAACATTCCACACTTTTTGGAAATGTTAAATAGATACTGTTACTAAAAGTTATGTTATAATTATCACAATTTAATTCTCTGTTTCAAACAGCAAAATTATTTTTATTATTCAATGAAGTGCTATAAATGTACAATTCATTTAGAAGTTATTTAGCATGCTGTGTGTACTTGGTTACTATGAAAATAATTTGTGCAAATTTTCTCAAAAGGAAATGAAAATATAGTTTGATTTTTAGCTTAGTAACTAAGAGGATATTTCTTTATCCACTTTAGTATTGTAGTATAAGATGTACAAGCTAATGGTGTATCATATAATCAAAATGTTGGGATATTTCTGAATATGCACATTTTGGGCACTTGAGAGAAATTATTTGAACACATGATACTATAGTCAACTTTTCATGTGAATATTTTGATGACATGGTAGGTAATAACATCCTGCCTTCCTACTATTAGTCCTTCCTTATACTCAGCTCTAATAAACTCTACTCACACAACTCATATGTTTAAGTTTATTTATAAATAATATACATTTACTACTTATCATACTACAATAAATAGAGCAAACAAGAATAGAAAATGTAAAGAATAATGCTATAAACATGAAATGTTTTAAAATATTTTTTTATTTTCATATACTAATTAGACAAGTTGTTTTGTCCTTGTACTTGGTGAGAACATTGTGATTGCACAATGTAACTATGTTATTTCTAATCAGATTAGCATTTAATTAATCCATCACTTGGCTTGAAAGAGCTCTTTTACTATTAGTAGAAGTGCCACCTCTGTCATTTTCCTTCTGTTTACTTATGCTTGCATTGTTATTTCATTTTCAATAAGAGTTTCTTTGCAGAAACTTATTTTGGGAGAGCTAATTTAATTAAAACCCTACAGTATTATCCGTAAATCTATTTCACCAGGCACAGAAAGTAAACAAGGGCACGATGGCTGTTATAGTTGGGCCCATGAATCTGTATCCTATATAATAAAAGCCTAATATGCAAATCGACCAAACAGTGGAACCACTGGCAGAATGACCAGTTGTTATGATGTGCAGTGACCACAGGGGGCTGATGCTCAAAGCAGAAGCTGCCCCTGGCCCCAGGCCGGCTAAGGTGGGTGCCAGCTGGGGTCCCACGATTGTCCCACTAGTTGCCCCACAGATCAGCCCTGATCGCCGGCCAGGCCTAGGGACCCTACCTATGCATGAATTTCGTGCACTGGGCCTCTGGTTTTTACAGAAACTCCCAGATGATTCTTGATTTTCAAACCATACTTTGAGTTACTACTTTAGACTCAGGGATCAATCAAGACTTGAGCCTAATTTAAAAAATCTCAAGTGAAGTGCTTGGGTACCTTAGCATCATGGAAAATTTGCTTATTGTCCTGGACTGCTTTTACTATTCAATGATAATAAATGGACCTCCTTCATTTCCAGATGGAGCTAACCAACAACCCAATATTGCAGTCTAATATGCAACTCTTCTTTAGGTTCTTTTACCTTTATTCTAGACTAGAGGCCCATTGCATGAAGAGATTCTTGCAATAGGCCTTCCTTCCCTTGGCTTCCAGCACTGGTTTTCCTCTGGCACCCAGGACCCAGGCCTTCGCTCTGGCCAGAGTCTGCCATCTTTGCTGCAGACTCAGGTGGGAGTCTGCCATCTTCGTCTTTGCTGCTTCGCTGCAGACTCCTGCTGGAGTATGCCGTCTTCATCTTTGCTACAGACTCCGGCTGGAGTCTGCCATCTTCCTGTTCGCTGCAGACTCCGGAGTCTGCAGTCTTCATCTTCACTGCGGCACTCTGCTCCTGTAAGATCCCTTCCCCGCACCCCCCACCCTTCCTTCTAATTTCCATATTCCCTCCTGATTGGCTGGTTGGTGGGGTGTAGCGAAGTGATGGTCAATTTGCATGTTTCTCTTTTATTAGTGTAGATCAGGGGTCCTCAAACTACGGCCCGCAGGCCACATGCAGCCTGCCGAGGACATTTATCCAGCCTGCCGGGTGTTTTTGCCGCCGCTGCCTGTCCTGCTTAGCAGCCGACTTAGCAGTGTGCATAGGAATTTGTTCATAGTTTTGTTTTAAACTATAGTCCGGCCCTCCAACGGTCTGAGGGACAGTGAACTGACCCCCTGTTTAAAAAGTTTGAGGACTCCTGGTGTAGATAGCTGCATCTACCTATTTCCTACTTATTGTATTCTGCAACACTCTCACTTGCTGGCTTTCATGCTTTCTGGACCCCCCTATTGAAGTAGAAAGATCTAACATGACTTCGTGTTCAATGTGTGTGATACATGTTTTTCATAACTTACATTCATTATTTTAAGTAACTCTCTTATAATAAGGCTAAGAGGTAAACTACCTAAGATGTATGTGTTTTTATCCCTATCTTACAAAGGAATAAATAGGTTTAGAGAGCTTAAAAAACTTGATTAAGTTCACTCAGGCAATAAGTAACAGAACCAATGTTCCTGCTCTTTGCTCTTTCTAACCTGTCTTCCCTTTAGTCTTTCCTAGTTGGACAGTCCCAATGCCTAATTCAACACTGTTCAAATATTGAGATACTGTACCTATTTTTATATAGCCTCTTTACTGATCCCTCAGAATAAATTAGAACAAATTATAACACTATCCTTCCTTCAAAACACTCCCGATTTTATGCTGTGTGTCTAAGATTTACTACAACCAAAATATGGGCTCCTAGACAACTCAGGAAAGAGAATCCTGTCTTTTTGGTTCTAATAAACAATGCAGAAGACCCTTTCTCATTACCAAAGGAACACAGAACAGTCAGCAGACACACTGATTGGAAGCATGCTCAGGAAAAGAGTCAAGGGCATGGGAGAAGATTAATAATTCTCATTAGGCCCCAGAGGAGAGTGCAAGACCATGGATGGGTGAGAATTATCAGGAGCCAGTAATGAGGAATGGGCCCAGAAGCAGAATGCAGCACATGATGAAAGGTTGCAAAATATAATATGTACATAGTGCAAAGAAACCAAGAGCTTATTATTAGTGGTATTGACTATGTGACATGGGGATAGGCACATCATTTGAATAAAATAAAACTAGTCCCTGCAAAAACATACACACACACACACACACACACACACACACACACACAGAGTTCACTACTGAAATAAAAGGACTCTGTAACACAATTCAAATAAGATAATCCAAATATTGGCTGCCTAGAGATCATAAAATATAATTTTTATCATTTTTTTGTTTTCATTTATATATGTTGTTATCCCCATACTTTATCATCTATATATATAAAAGATTAATATGCTACTAGTAACTGCACTTCTATTATGTAATCAATGCTTACTACAACTCTATGATACTTGTATTCCCTTTTCTGTTTTCCCACTTCTACTGATGGAGAAATAGACTAAAATAGATTTCTTGACTTGCACCAAGTCACACAAGCTGGCAAGTTCTGATGGATCCTAGAGCACATCCTCTCTCAAATCTTTTTTATTGCCTAATTACACTAGTGTATTATAAAGAAAACACCTATTTATAGTAATATATCTGAGAATTGGCCATCCAAATAAGCATACTTTTGAGAGTAAATATGCCCTATATACTAATTCCAAAACAACAGGAACAACCTAGGACTTGCAAACCAGGACATAAGATCATGACAGCAAATTATTCCAAAAAGTTACTACAACAATTCCTGTCCTTTTTGCAATGTGTCTTTATTACTACTCCCATCCATTTTTCTCTTCCCTTGAATCTAGACTGGATATTTTGACTTGTTTTGACCAAAAAAGGGGACAGAAATTATATGCTAGGACAGTGGTCAGCAAACTGCGGCTCGCGAGCCACATGTGGCTCTTTGGCCCCCTGAGTGTGGCTCTTCCACAAAATACCACGGCCTGGGCGAGTCTATTTTGAAGAAGTGGCATTAGAAGAAGTTTAAGTTTAAAAAATGTGGCTCTCAAAAGAAATTTCAATCGTTGTCCTGTTGATATTTGGCTCTGTTGACTAATGAGTGTGCCGACCCCTGTGCTAGGATTTTACTTTTCTCACCTTACCAGTATGCACATAGAAGACAGAAGATCCCTGGCATTTGTTTAGTTTCTTCTCAATGAAACGGACAGTATTTTTCAGTTCTCTTACCCTTTTCCTCATGCTTACAAGCATGGATACAGCCATCACAACTTTTTCAGTGAAGGAAGAAAGTATTTTTTATCAGACTATCTCAACCTTTCCCTTGGCTGACTTCATTATTTTGTAAGTGGATGTCCAGTTTTCCCAACACCAAGTTTTGGAAGAGACTGTCCTTTCCCTGGTGTCTCGTCTAGGAACCCCCGTTTAAGATCATTTGGCCATATCTGTGAGCCAGAAATGTGTCCATGTATTCTTTTCCCAGCCTGTATGGCAGAAGCAGACAATGAAGCTGGAAATCTGAATGTCTTATAAAACATCCCAGAGAGTATGCTATGATCTCTATTACAATGTTAATTTCAGTACACAAGAAATAATGAACACTGGATACATGCTTTTTTTTTTTTTTTCATTCAATGACAATGGAAAACTACTACTTTGTTTCCAAAGCAACACTATGAAGTAATCTGAGTAACGTCAATGACATGGACAGTTCCAGAAAATTATCTGTTTAATAATAAAAAAAAATGAAGACTAATGAAAACCAAAATTTATCATATATTTCCCCAATGAGCTCATGAGAGAAGCTGAGTAGAGAGAAAGTTTCATTAAATCAGAAAACTACATAAACCAATTATAAGAATAATGAAATAACAGTGCTAACGGCAGAACATTATTATATGGGTATTCATGAGCCAGGGGAAGCCAGGAAAAAATTAAACATCATGAATGAATTTAAACTTAATTTTAAAAATCCAATGTCACCAAAACACTGGAATAAAAAGGTAAATCAGAGAATAGTGTAAAAAAAGAGAAAACAAACAACTTTCTACATTGGTAAATATAAGAACTAGAGGAGAAAAGGGCAGAGTGAATTCAATATTTGGGGTGAGACCCAAAATTGTTTAACCTCATGCTCTAATGGATAAAGGCAACAAAGTTGGCTAATGGTCTCGATGCAATAAAATGTGAAGCCAAATAAAAAATACTACAAGTTTGAAGACATTTCATGTTTAGAAAGTGATATGAAGGATAGGGCAATCAACTCTTGGGAATTTCATCATTAGTGAAATGTCCAAAGATGCAAAACAGTGGGGAAAATAATGAATATCCACCCTTTGAGACAATGCAGAGAAATAAAAAGATATTTAATTTTGGATTTATTTTGGTATTGTTCACAGCCTAACTTGCTTTAAAACCAAGGTGATAAATTCAGGGCCAGACTTTAAGCCAAGATCAATACCGTGACTTCCAACATTTCAAATATTTAGAGGAGAAACCAACACCCACAGGGACTAAGAATTTTTTTAAAAAGGAAATAGTATCACATTGGATTAATGTAGGGTCATTTTTCCAGAAAGCTCTAAGCATTTGATGTTATACTAATGTGATTCAATATTCTTGAAACGCAGAACTCACAGATGACAGAACCGAGACAGATGACATTAAGTGACTAAATCACTGTCTTTAAGATCTCTAAAGGATAAACCAAATCACTTGAATGAGATAAATGGCTGGAAGGCTGAAAATATAATTGAGACGATGGTGTTTAATTTTCTAAGGTGTTCAATTTTCCTCCCTAGCTATTTTTCACTAAATACAATAAAATGGCATAGCAGGAAATTCCAAAAAGTGGTTGCCAGAATCATTTTGTTAAATTGTTAGGCCAAACCTGGACTCAGAGGTAATGGTGCCTCGGTGTATGTGTTTAGACAGCCTTGGGCAGAAGATCAGGTATTGGCAGTGCACACACCACATAGTGTCACCCATGGCCTGAATCAAATTTCAGTTTCTTTTCATAATTGCATTCCTTACTGTACCAGTCTTCATATTTATAAGCACCATATTTTTAGATAAAACAATATAGCTGTAATAATGAAATTAAAAATTAAGTAAAAATGATGTTGTTTTTTTTCAACGTGTCTTCCCATGTAGGGACCACCCTCTGGCCCTGCTGATATTTCCTGCAGATATTAAAGCTGTTTATTATGACTGTGTAGTCTTCTGAGTGAAAAACCACTTGAAAAACCAGACATCTAAACCCATTTTATTCAGGAATAAGAAACTGAATGACTGAAATTAGAAGTAACATTTTAAAGTTAATTTTTAAAGGTTCATTTGTTCTTGTTGTTATTGTTGTGTTTCAGTCTGGTCTTCCCAACACCATAAAAATAAGTCTTATTTGTTATTTTATTCAGCTTAATTTGTACCTTTCCAGCACAGTCCACTTATAAGAGTGTAGAAACCTATGACTATAAAAATTTTACTATCTCATTACTATGTTATTTTAAAGAATGTGAATGCTAGATAGTCAACACTCAGTTCAAAATAGATATTCTTTTTCCCCTTTAATGGCAAACATTTTTAATAAACATATTTCACATAGAAAAGAACTATCTCAACATAAGGGAATGTGAAATTTTATAAAACATGAGGATACAGAAAAACAGAATTGAGTTTCCTGTGTTCATACAATAGTTCTCTGTTCAAAAATCTCATATTGTCTTTGTTCATATCGAAGTTACACATAAAAATGTTTAACCAAATAACCATTAAAACGTATCTTGATTCCATTTTTTCCAAGAAACACTGACATCATTAAAGCAGTCTCTTCTTCATCTATAAAGATTACTACCCAGACTCCAAAATGACAACTGCCCTGCATCTAGAAGATAATTACTAATTTCGCTGCAATCACAAAAGAAAATCCAGTAGGTTTAAGCATCATCTCTTATTACTGCACAATCGAAAGATACCACCTCTAACAGCAGATTACAGGAAACGGGACATTTCTTTTCTCTTTTGTTGCTGAGTAGCTGAGTCAGGCCATGTGAGGTCAATGGTTGCTATGACAATGCATGAAATGAAGGAGATAATATGTCTCAATACTGAGAATTCATTACCTATGATGATCCACTTTTTCCCTCATAGGATGCACATACTTACTTCAGAGGGACAAATGTGCATACTTTAACTACCAGATATCCATTTAAATTATATTACTAAAATTGGGTGTCTATCATTTTTAGTTAAGAAGTAAAACATCAAACCATCTACTTGTATTATATGAGAAATTTTTCACCTACTTATGTTACTTTTTGATTAAAGGCAACATGGGTAAATAATATATCTATGTATTTTCTTTTTCCTGTCACAATGTGAAATAGGCATATATGTTAAGAAAGTAAATAAGTTTTCACTATGGCATATTGCAATAAACATTTTACTCTTCGATAGTTATAGGAAGCTGAAACATAGTGATATAAACTAGGGAATGTAAAAACCACACAAACTCAAACCCAAATTCCCAAGTGTTATAATTCAACCACACAATGTTGCCCTGGATTAAAATCAGTCACACACAGTATCTATGCACACAGAAATTTATTTTCAATCAATTTGTCAGAAACTATCTGTAGCAATTTTTTTTTTAACTTTCATTACTGCAAGTCATCAACTTTACCTGGAAGACAATTAATTCCAGTTCATTCATATGCTAGTTAAGTAGGTAGGATTGCAATAACATATGAACCAAGCACACTAGCACAATGCCTGATAGAAACTGGTTAAAACAAAAGAAGATAAGAAGAATGTTAAAGCCTGAAATGCTATTTTTATTTTATTTTTTCATCTCCTATTTCACAACATAAATTCCTCTTGTGGCCAACTGGAAAAAGGGATTCTGGGAAATTCAGTTCTCATGAACTAAGTTAACAATAGAATGATTCGGAACAAAAAGAAACTTCCCCTCATCAAGTTTCTCTCCCCCCCCCCCCCCATCGAGTTTATAGTTACATTTGAGATGTCTTTAATGCTAATTTTAAGGGATTTTTAATGTAATTTTAAAATTTTCCAGCTTTATTAAGATACTAGAGGCCCAATACACAAAATTTGTGCACTTGGGGAGGGGGTTCCCTCAGCCCTCGGGGATGTCCGACTGATGGTTTAGGCATGCTCCCCATGGGACATCCTTAGCGCTGCCACAGAGGAGAGAGGCTCCCGCCACCACCGCTGCGCTTGCCAACCATGAGCCTGGCTTGTGGGCTTTTGGCTGAGCAGCACTCCCCCTGTGGAAGCCCACTGACCACCAGGGGGCAGCTCCTGCATTTAGCATCTGCCCCTTAGTGGTCAGTGTGCATCATAGTGACCGATTGTTCCACTGTTCGGTCGGTTTGCATATTAGCCTTTTATTATATAGGATAATTGACATATAATATTGTGTAAGTTTAAGGTATATAACATGATGATTCTATACGTATATAGGGTTGGTTATCACCTCTATCACCTTATATAATTACCGTTTATTTTTTTGTGGTGAGAGCATTCAAAATTTTAAGTATTTGGAGTTGAAAACTAACATTTCATGGAAGTCTAGAAATACCTATACTCCATAGTGAAAATGGAAAGGCAAGTGAAAATAAGTGTTTACCTTCCATCTCTCTCCAAACACTTTAAAATAACAGAAGATATACAAAATAAAAGTGCATATGTAAACAAATAACAATGCACAGGTGGAAGAAAATATTGAATACTTTATAGATAACATAAAGCATATGAAATTATGTCAACAGTGGATCCCATGTGTGATGATATTGACCACAAAACAAAGACAGCATCACTTAAAAGCTGTTTTCCATTTGGCTAGGGTGGCTCAGTGGATGAACATTGGCCCATGAACCAGGAGATCATGGTTTGATTCCCGATCAGGGCACATGCCTGGGTTGCAGGCTCGATCCCCAGTAGGAAGCATGCAGGAGACAGCTGATCAATGATTCTCTCTCACCACTGATGTTTCTCTCTCCTTCCCTCTCCCTTCCTCTCTAAAACAAATAACAATATATTAGAAATATAAATAAATAAAAAGTTATGTTTTCCTAAAAGAAACCTGGAATTATCCCTATCAGATGCAGCAGAGGCTAGAAGCCAGGGCTGTTGGTCAGTGAGATAACTGATTAAAAGTCTACAGAATAGCTGCAATTGTCCCCTACTCTCAAGGCTGCTGGCTCTGATGTTTTCCTTCCAGTGAAAAACACAAAAATAATTTCTGAACAAAGTAGTAAATATGCTGGTTGGATATTCCAAAGGCTAATTTTGGAACCAAACTGAAGTGAAGGATGTCTAAAACTAAGAAGGCAAACTTACCTCATACCTCTCAAAAAAGACAGTGTGAGTACATATTCCCAACCTGTTTTTTCACAGAAGCTCAAAATTCTATCATAACCTAAATTTGTTGCTAGGAAAACAGGGAATTTTCATGGGTAATCTGAAAACACATTGAAGAAAAATATACCACTTTATCAAGAACCATATACAATGAACAAATGAATAAGATTTTCCATGAGACATTTATAGAAAAAGAGTAACATGAAAGGAAGACACCAGAGTGAAAAAATCACCAAGGATTACCTTTAAGGCAAGAGGAAATATATATAGGAAACAAACACATTTTTACATAATTAAAATTAGTATTCTCAGAAAGACAATGTAAAACATTGTCTGCTATGAAAGAGAAGCATATTTCTTAGAAGTTAAAAACATGATTTCAAATAAAGTACCCTAATATATAAAGAGCCAGGGTTCGTAACATCCAAAACAACCGAATGGATGACTGAACTCCAGGCTGCGTGCACAGCAGGCTCAGGTGGGCAGGGACTGGCTAGCGGGCTGAACTGCTGACCTCTGGGTCCCTCCTGGGTCGTAGGCGCTGCGGCGACCCAGCACTGATTGCCGCCACGAAGGTGGGTGCGATGAGATTGGTCAGGGGGCTCCGTCATCACCCCACGATCACCCCATAGAGGGAGGCCCAGGCTACCCGGCCGGTGGTGGTGGACAGGGCCTCCATCTGTGGGGCGATCAATTGCGGGGCTCCCGGACTGCAAGAGGGCGCAGGCCAGGCTGAAGGATCCCAACCCCCCCCCAACCCAAGTGCACAAATTTCGTGTACCGGGCCTCTAGTAATAAATAAAAGTATAAGTAGTAAAATAATTTAAGCTGAAGACAAAAGGACAACAAAAGCCTAAGAGATATTCCCAGAATTTCACACAAAACCATGAAGATATGAATGTTTTAAACATGAATAAGAAGCATGGAAGGTAGATTCAGAAAAAAAATCACTGTCAATAAAAAAAAGAAAACGTTTCAAAGGAAAAAGTCCTTGCCTCCATTAAGTCTATCCTACACCATTTCTTGCCACAAGATTATTGATAGAAGTATACATTTCTGTCAGAGAGAAATTGCCTCCTTCCTCACAAATACCTTCAAGATGTGGTCTGATCCCTCTCATCCAGAAAAGTCAATCACATTAAGTAATAGTACATTTTCCTAAATCTAGCATATTAGAGAATTTTAATCCATTCATATTTATTGTAATCACTACTATATTTGGTTTTATTTTGGCATAATATTAGTGAGCTAAATGCTAGTATATGAAATAGACACAAAAAACATATTAAATGACATAAATGTAATAGAAGTTTATTTTTCTAGGTAATAGTCTAGAATAATTCTAACATAGCAAGAAGCAGAGGGGGCTGCTCCATGTAATTATTGAAGGACTCACAGTAATAAAGGATTTGCCATCCTCAATCAAGTTCAAGTTTGTCACAGTCATTTCCATCCAGTTTGAGGAAACAAAAAGGTGTCAAGGATCCCACATGAAGGAATTTTTGGGACCAGTTCTGGAAGTGAGCCATACCACTTTTTCTTATGCTTTACTGTCTAGAAGTCAAGTGACTACACCAAACTGCACAGAAAGATGGAAAATGTGGTCCAGTGATGTGCCCAAAATGACAAGAAAGACTAGAGTTTTGGTGAGATTCTAGTACAGCCATATTGTTTTTCAATGTTTACATATCCCCCCCCCCTTAATTATTGCCTTTATTAATCATATATTGTTTTTTTGTCTGCTGCTACATTAGATATTTTAGTTTTTATTTATATTCTACTAATGTTTATATTCAAATTTATAGCTAACATTTGAAAACATAGTTTTGTATTAATGTAAAAAATGGCTATTTAGTCCCTTCTTCATTAGACACAAAACCACAAGCACACTTTTACTTATTTTCTCCTTCCACCAGCCCTCCATTCTTCTTAGTTTTCTTTTAACTTACTGATTTTTTAAAACTTGTATTATTGCCTATGAATTACTCTGTTCTTGAATTCTTGCCTAACAATTGAGCTTAATTTCATCGCCTCTCTATTTGCTATTGTTTCGATAGCAAATAGAGAGGCTATGAAAAAAAATTTTTTTCTCAATCTATCACTCGCAGTTTCTCTTGGTGGAGAACATTTATGAGTAATTAAATTTTCAGAGAAACTAGTGGATGATAAATTTCTATATACTTATATTTTCAAAAATGTCTTATGTTTTTCTCACATGTGGAGTAAAATATTTTGACTGTCTTTGATTGTTCCTAACGTCCAGATCCTTTCCATGAAAAGGGGTATCAGAGCAGTCACAGGAGCAAAACATCAGCAGAAACGACAGGGGGCTCCCCAGTCATTGGAGCTGCACCATGACAGTGGTATCTAAGGACTTTACATGGGACATACACGAGTTTAGCCAGAGATAAACAGTCAGGAATCACTGGAGGAACTTTGACAGGGGCTAATACCTCTTATATAACGCAGTAATAGGGTTCACGTCTTACTTTATTCCATTTAGAAAGGATTGTAATTTTATGTTTTAAATCACAAACTACTGAGAAGCATAAAACATATATTCAATAATAATACTAATAAGCAAAATAATGACTTTATAATTTTTTATTGAACACCTTTATATAGAATATTGACAGACATACTGAGATTATCTTGTTCAAAGTCACATAGCTAATAAATGGGATTCAACACTAGCTCTGCTCTGCCTAACCTGTAATTCCATGTTCTTTCCTATAAACCACTTGTCTTATTGTAAATCTAAGATTCTGTTTTGATTTTATCTCTTTCAAATCAGGTTCTGGCTGCTATATAAGTGCATTGTCCAATATGCTATTGACATATTCAGTACTAGATATGCAACTGTGATTGGGCTGTGCATATACAAAGGACAGTCCAAAAAAATAAAGTAAGATCTCATAATTGCATGATTACCTGTTAAAATGGTAATATTTCAGATATATTTGAATAAATAAAATATGTAATTATAATTAATTGTACTAATTTATTTTTTAATGTAGTTGCTATAAAATTTAAAATTACATATGTGGCTTACATTGCTTGTCAGTGTTGCTCTGTATAAAGAGCAACATTTTTTAAAATATGAATTAACCATAGGATAACTCAATTGACCAAGAAGCCAGATAACTTCATGATAATCCATTTATTCATTAATACTCTTAATATTTATCAAGTGCCCCTTTGTGGATAAGCCTGGGTTTAGGCATTGAAAGTAAATCAGGTGAGAAAAACAGAAAAATGTCCCTGACCTCAAAGAAGTTACATTCAGGCTGAGTTCTGCCAACTGGTTTTTGACATCTCTTTCTTGTGTGCTGTGTAATATGGTCCAGTGTCATCTCTTTTATGCCTCCTAACATTAAGCATTCTAAAGCTTAAAGTCACTAATCAACTTAGATTAGAAAATAGGTAAAATAGATACATGGGATGGGGCCAAGAATGTTTAAAGAACCCAATAATTTGTCTTAATTTGCAAAACTACAGTTGCTAAGAACCTGGTCCTTTTAATGGTGTAGTAAACCAGTTGCTTTATCAGGACTTTGCTATTTAGTAAAGATCATTATTTCTGACTAAATGATTAGTAAACAACATTTATATATGTCTCAGTGTTAAAACCCTTTGAGATACTTAATTATTGCTTACTAACTAGAGATTAGAGAAGTCATTGAACCAAAATGAAGGCATATAATCCTATAGACGAGTATTTGATAAATTATCTCAAACTATAATAATATGAGCAGGCTTCTAGCTTTTTCTTCTTTTTGTTTAAAGCAGTACATACTGGACACTGTACTAGTGTGCTTGTTTTCATGTTACTCAAACTATCCCACTTTGATGAGAAAACTGGCAGTCTCAAAATTAAATGTACTGCTCTAGTTTCACACAATCATAAGCACATATTTACAATTCAAAAATACATTTTTGTGATCAGCTTTTTTATATAATGACTTTTAAAACCACATTTATAATAGCAAGAAACTAGCAAATAACAACAACAAAAAAACAACACACAAAAAACTACATTACAGATCTATAGATGATCCCCCAATAAAGTCAACTGCTTTTGAGAGAGCCCTCACTTCACTTTCTAAAATAGATTCCAGCAAGCAGAAAAATGGCACCCATTTGAACTTCAATCATTTCTTTTCTATAGTTTTGGCTATATTCTTATGTGGGAAATGTCTAAAAGACTAGAAGGAAGAAGAGAAAGTTAAGCCCAATTATCTAGAGAGTAATTATTTATTGACTGTCTTTCTATTTCTGTATTTTCTCATTCAGTGCATCTAGCTCCTTTACCAAAATAACTATTAATTCCTCTTATATTGCATAAATTAATTTGTCTAAAATATTAAAAAACTGCTCCTTTTGTGATAGGAAAATTACTGGTTCTCATATTTTGAAAAATACTTGTTTGAATCCTCTCTTACTGGCCCTTCTTCCTCTGCACCCTCCCTCATCTCTATTTACATTTTGGCATTTGTGAACAGTTTTATTTCCACTGAGACAGCCAAGTTGGGGTTTTACATTTAGGTGGATAGTTGTCAACATTGTTTTGCAACAAAATAAATAAAAGCCTCCCATGTTTAGCCTAGGCCGTACCACTATACACATGCACAAATGACACAAAAGCTAAACAAAGCAAAAAGAAAAATAAACAACTGCTCAAAACTATCATGGGTTTTCCCAGTACCCCTTATTTTTGCACAGTTATTCTCAGACAGGAAATACAAAATCCAGAACCTGAGCCTTGCATGCAGAATTAGCAACCGATTATAATTCTAGGCTTCTAGGCTTCAGATCACTAGGCATCCTGTCACCAGCCACCTGCCTGGGTTGAGAAGGCCCTGGCAGGTTTTTTTCTTGCTGTGAATGAGTCGGGATTTATGTGACCTTCACAAAATCAGACAAGGAGCCTACACATCAGATAAAATGTCTAGTGAAATTAACCCGTTGTTCAATAGGCTTGGAAAAATGTCCACAGACTCTTAACCAACTGGAGGCATTCCCTTTATTTGCTCCTTCTCAGTTGCATCTTTCCCTCCTTTAAATGTCTAAAATGCCTTCCCTTGATCTTAGCCAGAAGGCTGAGAAGCGATCAAAATGTCTTTAAACCAGGTTCCAATATGTAACTCTCCCCCACAAAAGGCAAAACACAAATACACAGCATCTTCAGTTGTGGTCTCTATACAACTAGAGCACAGAAATGTCCTTCTCTAAGACATATATGGATTAGGATGATAGATTTTGTGACTATTAAAAAATTCAATCAGGCAGTAATATTTATATTCTGACTGTGTATAAGGTCTACATCAAGCATGTCAAACCCGCAGCCTGTGAGCCGCATGCCTCGTTTCTTTGGCCTGTGTTAGCCTTTGAGTTTGACATGCTTGGTCTACATAGTTAAATGGGATACATGTGTGTACAATGCAGGAAAACGCAGGACAGGAGATATGAAGGGACTATTTCCTGGAGGTAACTGTGACATCGTCAGGGTAGGTGTGACAACTGGGAGAATCACATGCTTCTGACTCTCTTCTGCTATCCATCCATGTGCATGTTCCCTCATCTACCTCAATAACTTGCTGTTTGTTTATTCAGCAAGGATTTCAGGAGATCCTCAGTATCATCAACTAACAGAAAAGCGTACTGGCATCCCTCAGAACTAGGAGGATGGTGAGAACTTTTACTATGCCCTTTAACCATAGAAGGTGGTTCATCAAGATCAAGGATCAGAAAGTAAAGGCGAGTCCTGGTTGGTGTGGCCGATTTGGTTGAGCGTCGGCCTGTGCAACAAAAGGTCTCTGGTTCGATTCCTGGTGAGGGCACGTACCCAAATTGTGGGTTCAGTTCCCCAGGAGGCAACGGATTGATGTTTCTCTCTCTCTCACCCCCCTTCTCTAAAATCAATAAAAAACATAATTTTTTTTTTAAATATAAAAAGTAGTGCTTAAAAAGAGTAAAGGTGAGCTGTGAGGCTGTCATTCGATGATAGAATGACTGCGGCTGGCCAGGGTGCTTTGGAAACTTCACATGGAAGGGAAAACACAGCCATTGTTCCAGCTGTCACACTTGAAGAGAAGCACAAACGGTATGTTTCTGCCTGCCTGTGTTTATGGATGCATCGCTCAGAGAAGCCTCAATCCTCTTTTAAATCTTAAATTAAAAAAAAAAAAAAGAAGCCTCCTGTCGCTTTGGATCAGGAAACAGTAAAGTGTAACATTTGCAAAAGTGGCCCCAAGGACACAGATAGTGCTGAAAATCCTTGAAAATAAGATGAACTACCAATTATCATTATTCATTTGGCTCCCACTGAAGACTAATAGCTAAGTAGTTTTCCATACATCACATTACCCAAGGTGCAAGGCATACAATATAACATGTTAGCAATGTAGTAACTAAAATGTTATTTCCACAACAACTTTTCTTCTAACTTTGAAAAATGAACATGCATTAAAAGTAAGAGAACAATATTTTTTCACTATATGTTGCTATAATTTAAGACAAATGTTGCCTGAATGCAGGAAAGGAAGAGATATATACTTCTTATAAAAAAGATAGATTGAGCTACATATACACATTCCTTTACAAAACAATACTTATAATCTTGGAGGTAAAATTAATGTCGTAATTCCAATTAGGTTAGGTGTAAAGCACATTTGAACAGTGAGAAATCAAATCTTCTATGTCAAATTCATTGATTAGGGAATAGTATCTGGGGTGGGGGTGTCTCTGAAGAGTAAGAAATAAATAAAACTGTTTTGTTAAACCAAAACTGGAGGATAGAGAACCTCTAGGTGCTACAGTGAGGCTGGCCAAATGGGTCATTCAAGTGTCTGTACTGAATTTTGTCATTAGCCTAATACAGTGGTCGGCACACTCATTAGTCAACAGAGCCAAATATCAACAGTACGATTGAAATTTTTTTTGAGAGCCAAGTTTTTTAAACTTAAACTACTTCTAACACTACTTCTTCAAAATAGACTCTCCCAGGCCGTGGTATTTTGTGGAAGAGCCATACTCAAGGAGCCAGAGAGCCGCATGTGGCTCGTGAGCCACAGTTTGCCGACCACGGGCCTAGTAGTCTGTCCATAGGGAGTGTACAAGAACTCAGAGGGAGACAAAACCTCAATCAGATACCCTTTCCAGCCAAATATGCTTCTGCTAGCACCAAACCTTAGTGAGACTGCTAACCCAGGAGCAGGGGCAATTGTTAGGCAATAAATTGTGAATTGCCTGTGATAGACGGTATCATTGCTGCCAACTGTGCTGCTCTCTCCCTGCGTTAGGATTATTCCTCCGGTTCTTTGTCTTGCAAATTGTAAAACTTTCACTAGACAGACCGAATGTTATTCCATGGCTATGAGATTGACCATTTGACCTGTCATTTATGTCCATTTCTGAGAGGCTTTTTAAAAATTGTGTGCTTTGACTTGGTCTCTTTGACCAAGATCCACCATGAGAAAAGTAAATACCAACATTAAGATCATTAGAAAGAAAGTATCTGTATTGTAAGTGAAAAAGATTGGGGGAGGCAGTGTCTCAGCCAGGTGGCTCTGTTGGTTGGAGCATTGTTCTGTACACCAAAAAGGTTGTGGGTTCAATTCCTGGTCAGGGCATGTAACTAGATTGCTGGTTCAATCCCTAATCTGGCAGCATATAGAAAACAACCCAACTATGTCTCTCTCTCTTTCTCTCTCTCTCTCTCTCTCTCTCTCTCTCTCTCTCACTCACCTTACCTCCCTCCCTCCTTCCCCCCCTCTCTCCCTAAAATCAATAAACATGTCCTTGGGTGAGGATTAAAAAAAAAGTTTGGGGGTATTTGTTAACAAAACAAAAGTTGACTAATACACAGTCTAATCATTTATTCATCTAGCTAACAATTCCTGTATACTTTATGATTTCCTGGATTACACATTGGGAATATGAAAGCATAGTAGTTAAGACAATCATATTTTACAAAGTGTGCCTCCCAATGTTTTCAGTACCCACCTGGCACCATATGTAGTTATTACAATATTATTGACTATATTCCCTATGCTGTACTTTACAACCCCATGACTGTTTTGTAACTACTAATCTGTATGTCTCAATCCCTTCACCTTCCATTCCTAAATTCATACAGCTTAAGTTCTCTTCTAACTCCCCTCCTTCCTCTTACGTATGACATACCTACCTTGAAAGGTTCAACCCTGAGGTGAACCACCACTGGGCTCACCAATCTGTGTATAGCTTCTCTGCCTTCCTATTGGTCAAATTATAAAAAATAAAACAAAATAAGGCAGACTTTTCTTCAAGAACACTCCCTCAGCCAGCGATGACTACGGTAAGTGTAATTCTAAGATGTCCCCTACTATGATCTCTGTCCCCTGGTGTTAATCCTGTAATTAAGTTACGTTACTTCATTTAATGGCGAAAGGAATTTTTCAGATGTAATTCAGGCTAAAGAGTTGACCTTGAAATAGGGCGATTATCTGGCCTAATCTGATCACATGATTCCTTTAAAATCAGACAGTTTTCTCAGGACTGACAGAGGAAGAGGAAGTCAGAGACTGGGGCACAGGGGAGATTTAAAACTGGCTTGCTATTTCAAGCTACTGTATTTGTGGTAATTTGTTACACAGCAATAGAAAACAAATACAATGACCCGATCTAGAGTTAATACTGTAGGCTGTCCTCGGTCAAGCCAATATTCAGTACCAACCATCAGAATAAGCAGAGTAGGTAGCCACCTATAAGTCAGCCACCGATTCAGTGTGATTTTGGAGACACTTGAATGGCTGGTCTGACCCCAAAGCTTTTTCGTTTGTGCACCAGTGCTTGAAATCCCTTGAATTCTGAGCAAAGCCTTTCATTATAAAGTAGAGCTTAAAATGGAAATCTCCTTCAGAAAGGCATTGAAATGACTTACATTTATTCGTACCAGACACTACAGGGAGCCCACACTGATAGCAGAGGCTCTGCTGAGAGCAAGCTTTGACCAGAGGACATGTAGGAAATCTGCTGGCACAGAGCACCTAGTAAAGTATGGAGAAGGGTGACAGAAGATGAAGGGAAGGGAAGGAAAACAGCAGAAAGACAACTGACTCTTTACAAGTCGTTGCACATGCACCCCCAACTCTGAACTACACTGAAATTAAACAAGTTCATAAAGTGAAACCTTTCTTAATTTTCAATGTATTTTCTTTTTATTTGGAGGCCAATTCTGATGTTTACACATTGATTGTGCATCCTCTCACTCTCTTACCCAACCCCAGGCAATAGATTGTGATTGAACTAAACAAATAATAACAAACCTATTTTCCCTCCCCCTTTATCTAGGGGTGGTCATGCGTTCTAGGTCTGAGTGAGCAATGAGCCTGCTGGTGAGAAGGGCTTCTAAGAGGAAGACCTGGATGGCATAGTCCCTTCTCTTCTCCTTGAATATGATGTTGGTTCAAGCTTCAGCAGCGTTATGGTCTGAACTGTGTTCCCCCCAAATATGCACGTTGAAGTCTTAGTCCCCATAACCTCAGCATGTGACTGTATTTGGAGACAGAGTCTTTAAAGAGGTAATAAGGGTAAAATGAGGCCACAGGGGACTGGCCCTAATACAATATGACTGGTGTCTTTATATAGAAAAGAAATTAGGAGACAGTCCCCTGTGAGAGATACTAGGCTTCTGCAACTTCAGGTCCCTCACAGTTAACCATCATTAGAGAGCTATCAGCTGGAGGATTGTTATATAAAACTAGAGGCCCAGTGCACAGATTTATGCACCGGTGGGGTTCCTCGGCCTGGCCTGCGGGGAGCGGGCCAAAACCGGCTCTCCGACATCCCCCAAGAGGTCCTGGATTGTGAAAGGGCAGTTCTCGGGTGACACACCCCAGAATCCAGCTCCCTCCTCTCTGGTGCTGGGTGCATCACCCGAGAACTGCACCTGCAAAGTCACGACAGCTAGGCAGCTCCTGCACTGAGCATCTTCCCCCTGGTGGTCATTGCATGTTACAGCTACCGGTCAGATGGTCACTTAGACTTTTATATATATAGATATGCTTGATAGTATGGCCATGGGTTTTACATTGACATTAAAAGCAGGGGGTTTGTAATTGATTATCCTTATTTGTTTTGTTCGATCTAACTCAATGTATCTGCCACCACAGACTATCCTATATAATAAAAGGGTAATATGCAAATTGATGAACAACAGAACAACCAGAATGCCTGGGGCCCCTCACCCCGGCCGGCCCACCTCTGATGGCCCCCATCAGGTGGACTGGCTGGACCCCACCAGTGCACGAATTTGTGCACCAGGCCTCTAGTTTTATATAGAAGACTGAGGAACTTTATCAGTACTGCCACATTACTCATGCCTACATTAACATACTTTGGCAGAGAGTTCATCTGCCATACAGAGTTCTGCAACGCAGCTGAGGTTTTCTCCTAGAAATCCATCTGGCAGGGAGCTGAAAGGCCACCTCTTGCTCTTTCCCCAGTTCTCCTGATTTATACAGCAACATAATTGATAGAACTATAACTCTCTCACCTGTGAGATTTCTTCCCATTGACTCGTTTATCACATGATCAAAACCTTCCTTGGCTGTCAAACTACCTCTTATTTCAGATACGCTTGTTGGAGGCTTCACCCGTGTCATTTACCAAAATAGCTCTACAAGAAGCTCAAATCTGCAACAATTCTCCCATTCAAGGCTGAGAGAATCACTCTAAATCCTATTTAGGGGATAAGAATAAGTGTCTGTATTGCAACTTCAGTGGAACCAAACCTGATGGTAATCACCCCACAGCTCTCTCAATGACCAGATAATAATTTCCATGGTATTATTTTTCATCGATAAACTAATTGTAAGCTTTTTCAGTGCCTTTGCTACCATAAACAATCACTGTGCACTGAAAGAATTATTAACAAACAATAGATTCATTGTGACATTTTTCAGGTCAGGATTAATTTTAAATTCTCTGTCAATGAACCTTTTCAGCCAGTGTCCAGTGGCCCCTGCACAAAGCACCAACATTTATCTTACTGTGGCTTGTCAGGGGAACATTTGCTTCTCCTTCTTAGCTTATGATCTTCTAATTAGGGAGCTTGATCTGAATTTGGAACTGCTATTACTGGAAAAAGAGAAGTGGCTAATTGCTTTTCATCAAAATGCCAGAGGGATGCAATAAGGTTAGAAAGGTCAGAGCATTTTATCAGTCCTCAATCACTGAAAGGATCAATAAACAGCTGTAGGTGACTACTCTTCTGACAGGATTTTTTTCCTGAAAAAAAGAAAATAAAAAAACAATAACCATTGCATATGAACATAAAGTCATAGATTTTATTTTTCTCCTTTGGAAGTGATAAGAACACTAGATTGAGTCTTTTGTTCCCACAGTCTAGACATTCTGATTGTATAACCTATTTTTAAAAAGGTTTCAGTGGGAGAGTAACTCTTAAATTTCTAGCTATGTCATTTTAAAACCATCACATCTATCATGTCCGAAGCTAAGGCAATTCAATATCCATGTCGTGGAACTGTAGGAGGCCCTGAACACTTGTTTTACCCTATCTCCCTTGGTCCTAGTTCCAACTACCATACTCTGTCATCTGGATTGTGGCTCTGCCCCTAATGAATCTCTCATATGTTACCCTGCAGTTTCTGCAAGGCTGAGTTCTCTGCTCAGGGTCTCACAAGACTGAAATCAAGGTGTTTGCTGGGCTCAGTTACCATTTGGAGTCCTCTTCCAAGGTCGCTCACATTGTCAGAATTCAGTGTTTTGAACTGTGAGACTGAGGTCCTCATTTTCTTGCCAGCTGTTCACTGGGGGTCACTCTCAGCTCTAATAGGCTTCTCTTAAGTCCTATCCACGTGTCCCTCTCACAACATAGCTACTTATGTCTTCAAAGCCAACAGAAGACGTTATGGAATCTTAGATAACGCATCATAAAATCATGGGATTGACTATTCCATTACTTTGCCATAAAATATAATCTAATCAAGTATGTTACTGTCCCTGGTATTCACAGGTCCCTCCCAAGTTCATACTTGAGCCGAGAGGATATAGAGGATACATGCACCAAGTGTAGGTTTCTTGAGGGCTGTCTTAGACATCTGCCTAGCACATACAAACATGCGTAATACATTATTACTAAGTAAAATTATGAGATAACGGAATTGAGTTTTGTCTATAGTATTATCTCAGATATTCTGTAAATTGCTTGGTCTCCATCTCAGTTTTCCCCAATGAGAAATAATAGTAATGAGACAAGTAAAAATCCCTGTATTACATACTCCCAATGAAATTTTGGAGACATTACATAAAAAATTAGCTACGGTGTATTGTCTACTATGTGATAAGCACCATAGTACCTCACGTTCTCTTCAATATGGCACTGAAGGGATACTAGTATTATCATTACATTATGGATGAAAAAATTGAGATTGAGAGATGTTAGGTGACTTTCACAAGGTCTTACAGCTAGAAGTGAAGGAGGCCAAGCATTTTACCTGGATTGGTCTAATTCCAAATCACATGCTTTTAACTAGTTGTCTATTGTATAAAAACATATGAAAACAATTCTGTTGTGTAAAGATGATTTATTAATAGTTGATTGCTTTGAAAAAATGCTTATGTTACCAGTTAAGGTATACTGTAGGGCAGCAGTAAGTAGACTATGCCCTTCAGGCCAAACCAGTCCCAAGGCCTACTTTAGTACAGCCTGTGAGCTAAAAATGCTGTTTACAGACGAATATTTGCAATTGATTTGATGACGAACAACACAAATTTTGAATCCCAATGTAGTGAAATCTTATTCCTCAAAGATGAATTCCATTCTTCTCAGTAGACTTGTATTACAAAACATTGTACTCTATTATGTTGTGAATGCATCAATAAAAACAATTGTGGATTCTTTTTCCCTTCATTTTACGTAACTGCCTCTATCATATCTTTGGCTTTGCTTCTTTGCCCCCAAAGCCTAAAACATTTAATATATGATCTTTAATAGATACATTTTCCTGACCTTTGCTTTTGGGCAATTCAACTAGTAGTACACACCGTTAGTCACATTGGTTTGTCTGACAAAGCCTTTCAAGACAGGAAAGCAGCACAGTGAAAATACCCATCAAAAAGAAAGACTGCATAACAATAATTTCTGGACTCCATGTTACAACTGGCTCAATGGCGTGGGACACACCATTCCTTTTGAGACAAAGCTACAAAGTCGTCATCAATTATTTCTGAGTAATTAGCACAACCCAAAGCTAAGGAATGGCCTTTTGCTTCCTTTACTCAAGCCTGTGAGCTGCCTTTCTATATTCAGGCTGCGCTGTTGCATAATCACTGAAACAAACATGAAAGGCAAGAGAGGGCAGCCCATTCATATTCACCAGTGAGAATTTCTTCCTCTCTGAGGATGTACAGATTTTCCCCTGTGACCTCGGCAGTTCCTGAAACATAACACCTTTATCATGATATTTGCTGCATCATGTTGATCCCTCAGGACATCAAAACACGACAAGAGGGTCAACTTCAGGGTGTCAGAGTAAACAGCTGCCTTTAGTGTAGCTTGAGCGGTAAAGTCCACCACTCTCACCCCTCTCCACCTCTAGTTGCCCAAACATTTCTGCTTGCTGCTGGCATCTACAGCGTCACGTGGAGCAGTCATTTCTTTGAGCTAATATGTTTCTTCCTAGGAAGAAACACATCCGTGGGGCAGTTGTCAGCATCTTAAGGTTTCTTGCCGAGAGCTTTGTTCACATCATTCCCTCAGCATGGGAAGTTTCAGGCATACCTCAGGACTCAGCTCAGCAAACTGTGTTATAAAACCCTCCTTAATTTTCTGAGAAAAGAAATAATTGTCCAGCCTTTTAAGAATCACAGCCCTTAGGCTGTACATTTTGGGTGGATAGCATCATATCATGTATATATTATAATTTGTGCTTATCAGATTGCATACCATTGAGAAACCCTTCCTGGCTTCCCATGGCAACAGAATTAAGATCCAAACTGTTGACCAGATCCCACAAGGCCCTCCATGAAATGGCCCTGCTCACCTATTTAACCACTGGCTGTATCATGGCCCTCTTGCCCACTAGCTCCAGCACAGTGGCCAACCTTGGTACTTTCTGAACACTCCATGCTTGCTCCTGCTTCTCAGTAGTTACATTTGCTCTTTGTCCCTGCAGGAATGCACTGGCCTCAGGCTGTTGCGTGGCTGGCACAAATATCACCTCTGCTGAGAGACCTTCTCTGGTCTCTGTTCTATTTTCTATGTAGTGCTTCTTAATACCTTAAACAATTCAGTTTATTTATTCAGGAATAAGTTGAGGAATGTGTTATCTGACTACCCCAAGAGAACGTAATCTCCATGAGAGGAGGCATTCTTTCATCCTATGTACCACTGTATTCCCAAGGCCTAGCCCTGTGCCCAGCTTATAGTTAGTTTTTTGAAAGAATCAACTAGTTAGTTATCTTATTTTCATTGTTTTTAATTGATTGATGTTAGCTCCTTAAAGGCACGACCTTGATATTCTTTCTCTCATTTTGCATTCTCCACAGGGCCCAGGAACATATATATAATTGTGTATTAAATGTTGAGTATTGGACTAATTAGTCATTTACACTTCAGAGTGAAATGCTTAACTAAAATCTAATTTTAGTGCATATTCTATAATTAACTAAAATCTTTCTAACTCAGGATTCAGGTAATGCAGAAGAGAGGAAGTCATTTACAATTGCTTTGTCCAAGACACAGCCCTGTAAAATCTTCTCCATTATTTTTCCGGCAGCATCTAAGACCTGCTCCCCAGAACTCATTGTGCTCATTTCACCTGATATTCACAGACATAAGCCAGTTTTTATTAAAAATATGCAGCTGAATACTATCAGAGTGATAGAAAATATCACACAGTTTTAGCAATAGTTTTTATCTAGGTCATGAGGCTTTATCCATCAACACAAAGCATTTTAAAGCAAAATCAAACGTATAATTTTAAAAAATGTTTTAAAAGTATCCCTTCTCCAAGATGTAGCAGAACGTCCATTACTGAACTTACCACCTAAGATTCTGCAATCCAGACTAGTCTATATTCTTCACTTTTGAAATATTTTCATACCCAAAAGAGATGTCATGCCAGTTATAATGGTTTCCTTATTCCTTTGAAGCCATCTTTGGTACGCACTGAAGCCTGATGTCTACACTAAACATGCTACTGGAAGTGGTAGAGAGATTGACTCTAACCATATCCATCTTTAAGAAATTCTAAGAATGACCTTGCTTAAAACTGTTGATGCTCTCTCCTCTTGACTAATAGAATTTTCCAACTGTTACATCCTGTGCATTTTTTCTTAGACGGGGGAGGGTCTCATACCAGTTTTATAAGCCTTAAGCATAGAGAACGAACACTATATGTCTTTGCAACCTCCTCAAGGCCCAGTGGGTAATGAAGAGGAAGGAGGCAGTGTGCTGGGAAGAGGAAGGTCCTGGGTGTCACCTTCTTTTGGATCCAAACCTCAAAGTGTCACCTGATAGCCAAGTGGCCTAAGGAAGTTAATCAATCACCCTTAATCTATATTTCCCCAATTATAAAAATCAAAGTTAATTGTACTAACATTTACTATAAAAAGTTAATGCAATAATCACAATGAAAAGGGAGCCTTCCTTATCCAAACCATACTGACCTATTCATGAGTTTCTCCTCCATGACAGCATTATATTGAGAAGAATTCTAATGGTACACTGCCATGTACTGAGTTTTTACTGAGGTCCCAGCACTGTTCTAAATCTGTCACGTACTTCTGATACTGTGTTTACTTTATTATACCGTATTTATTTATATATGTTTATTCTCTTTTAAACTCAGACTCCACAAGAATAAGAACCTTCACTTATTCAGCTCTGTATCTAGCAGAGTGAATGGAGTGGATCGATAGTTGCAATCATTTTCCTCTGGTTTCCTTAATGAATACATCTAGATTAATTAAAGCTCTTCATAGATCAGTGGATATATGCCAGACCCCTTCCTAGCACTATGATCCCATACTTTGATTTTCAGTGAGAAATGAGGTAAGGCACTTTTGAGATCTTCCTGTGTGAATCAACCTCGTGTGTTTCCAGACCACAGATAAAATTACTGGAGTGGAGAGAGAAGGTAAAAAAAAAGTCCCTCTTTTCTAATGAGTCACTGTAAGCAAATTAGTGACTCAGAATAAGTGGATGTTGACTATCATCTCTGAATTTGAGATTCACAGTTTGTTGATAGATGATACAAAAAATTGAAAGATGAGACAAGTATTAGTCATTTTGTCTGAACCAGACAAAATACCTTGAAATAATTATGGATTTAAAAATGCCCACTATACATATTTACTGAGGCTCCTAAGCATCTAAACCCTTAAGATGGGTAGTCTGACATCACACCAATCTGCAAAATGTTGGTTATCTGAGCTAAGCAGCACTAGAAAGATGAAGTTCTCTTTCAAGTAGATTTTTTCATGATAAATATGCTCTTGAAGAGGTAGATGACAACTGAATATATGCCTGATTGTGAGAAATTGCTTTTCAAAAGAAGGCAGAAATAATATGATATCTGGGAACTCATACAGTCAATGTGAGAAAATGAAAGAAAAAAAGAAGAACTTTGGAAGCAATTGCAAGAGAGGTGGTCAGGGTTCATCTACAGCTTCGGTATAGCTATATAGCAGTTAAACCTGCATTTCCAGGGTCCATCCTGCTTTTATAAAAGACCAAACTATTAGAGTTAATATAGGAGCAAACTGAACAGAGACATATTGTACAAACGTATTCAGTATCTTCCTAAACTTTCCCAATATTGCATTTAATTACTGTAGACAGCTGCTGCTCGAAAAGAGTGGGGTATTTCTCTTAAGAATTGAATTTATCTCAAGGATGTTGAAGAATACCAGAGACTTGAAAAGTAGCTACCTTGGTGCCACAGCCTCATAGCCTCACTTCCTTGTTTGTTTCTCTTGATTGACATATCCAATTTTTTACAGTGGCCATCTCGAGCCTAGGATGATAAGTTTTGGGAAAAAAAGCTTTACCTCTAATATTTTTTCAAGAATATATTGAAATGGCATGCACCCTACACTGTTTTCTGTTCCCTATTCTCAACATTTCTTCTACCTTACTACTTTTGTGTCTTCTCCAAATATTTTATTCTCTATTCTTTCTAAAATAGAATTAAAACTCTAGTCTGCTTTGGAATTACCCATTGATTAACTCTCCCTATAACCTTTACATTGCATTCCCTCAAGATTCAGGTATCCATTTAGTAGTATTCATCCTGTAACTTGCTGATTATTGGATACCAATTCTTCCTTCAAGGCCTAGCTGAAGTCTTTTCTTTCTTTGTGGAATTTCCCATTTATTGCAGCTCAGTGCTTTGCCCCTATTAAAATTCAGTTTTAAAATCTATATTAAATACTTAGCAATAAGATCATGTATTATATTATTTTATAATACATACTATATGAAATATAACTTTAATATATTTTGTTCATTTTATGTAAGTAATAAGATTGTATATTTCACAATATCATTTTATTTAGTCTTTCATTGACTTTTTAATATAGTTACCAATTCATGTTTTGTTTATTATTTTCCAGCAAAACTTATGGATTCAATTATTTGAACTTCCCATAGGTATAGTAAAAAACAGGTGCTAATTTAATGATTTCTAATTTAATAGTATGAAACCACATTGTATGTCTTCCTATATTATATCTACATTGTTAATAAAGACAGACACTATTATTTGTGATTCTCTCATGCAGAGCCTCTAGATATCCATAAACAGATTCTAAAATGGTTAGTGACTGAATGGTAACATAAATAGGTAATAACAGAAAATAAAGGTGAGAAAATTTAAATCAGGTAGTTTGAACCACTGTACAGATGGCCACTGAGAGAATGTTTTATTCTGTTTAGTGATGATTGTGTTCTTCTGATTTGGGAAAATCATTTTAATTCTATTATTTCATCTATTCCAGATAAAAACCAACCTATGAATGCTACTTCAAAGGCCCTGGCCAATGAAATTACATAGGTCAAGTTTATCTCTTAGACAACACTAGAGACCTTTGTCCTTTGGGAACTTGACTACTGGCTTAGTAGCTCTTCTAGAGTAAGGAAATGTTAGCCATTGACATTCTCTTAGACCTCAGGCTTTCTCATCAGCCTCAACAGCACATTCTAACACCTTTCTGAACATATGTTCTTCACTTAAATGGGTTTAAATATGTTAATTTTGAAAAATTTGGGTCTAAATATGGAACAGATGGGCACATTGATGGTATTATATGGGCAGGGACTTCTCGGCAGTTGCCTTCCTACTGACCCATGCTTTATCTTCTTCATCTGTTTACCTGCCAGCATGTTGAAAGTGGAAAGGTTGGTCATTTCAGAAAAAATACAAACATATTTACATTCTTCTTCTCTGGTTTTCGAGTTTCTCTGCCCTTATAGTGGCATGCTAACAGGCTAGCAGTGGTGTAGAGGAGCAAGCACTGCTGTTGGGGCCAGAAGGCCAGCATTCAGTCTTTGCTCCAACAAGTCTCAACACTGTGACCTTGAACAAGTAATTAAATCTTATTTCATTCAATAAATGAGTCTCTATTGTGTTAGACTCTGATCATATTTTCATTTTTCTTTTCTGTCTATTGGGGAACATAAGTAATAGGCAATTAAAATACCCAACTCTATTATTTCATTGGCTTTTTTAAAAAATGAAGTAACAAACATAAAAGTATCCCAATAAACTGTAATGGATTTCTACAAATGTTATTATTTTATTATAGTTTATTCCATAGGCATACATAAATTTCCATAGTCAGAAATCTTGGATACAAAGGCCTAAAATTTCAAAGAAAAGTTTCTGATTAACAAATGAATTTCTACATAACAGTAACAAGGTAAAGACCAAATAGAAGCACATATAAACCATCACATTCATAAACAATCCTCACTCCCATGTAAATTTAGTATGAAAAGATTCACTTTTAAGTTTTTCTGCCTTACTTACAAATGACTTAATATAAAAATCCGTGCAATAGATTTTATAATTATTCCAAATGTTATCTGCCTCTCCTTCTGGTTTGATTATACTTCCCTGTCCTATTCATACCAGGGCTGGTTGTTAACTTGCTTTGGCTAATAAAATGTGAGAAGTGATGTATGCCATTTCCAAGTAGTTAAGAGGCATTGTAAGCTCCGTCTTTTTTCTTGGTCAAAGACCTTATCAAATAGGTGAAGAAATAAATGCTCTAAGATAAAGTAACAAAATTAGTAAGTCGAGAAAAGTTGCTTAATAAACCACCAATATAAAATTTAGTTACATTTCTAGATATCAGTAAAACAACTATTTTTATGAAAATGCTTCCAAATTCAAAGGAATAACTTTTTAGAATTAAATATAATAGATTTTTTATGTTTTATAAATGCCCTTTCTACAAACTACAGATATAAACTTCTCTTCTACTCATAGTTTGAGGGTTTTTAAAATTTTGAAATGATATGGCATTTGTCAAATGTTTTTTGTACATATATAAAAGTGAATTATATGATTTTTCTCCTTCATTCTGTTAAGGTGATAAATTATATTGATTGATTTTGAACCAACCAGCTTAAGCATTTGGAAACTCATATGAAGAATATACTATTCTTATGCTTGTTTCATAGAGAAATACTGAGGCACCAGTAACTTGCCCAAGGTCCCACAGCTAGTGAATAGTGAAGCCAGGATGTGAATCTATTTATAAACCTGAAAAAAAAAACACCTAGTAGGAATACTATATAAATTGGAGAAATTGTGCAAGATATGGTGAAACTAATTATAGTCTTACTTCCCTAGATTCTTAGTTGATATATTAAGAAGTTAGTGAATCCTTTGGACTTGCAATGTCTGAATGGAAAATGCTCTAAATATAAATGAATATCAAAGACACGTTGGTATGCTAGCTGTCTACTGCTGAGTAAAAATTACTACAAAATTAGTGGCTTAAAAAAACAAATATTTATTGTCTAACAGTTTCTTGGGTGAAGAATTTGGGAGGGGCCTAGTCCAGGGGTTCTGGGGGTCAAAATCCATCATGAGAATCAAGTCATGAAGGCCTCCTTGGGACCATAGGATATACTCCTAAATTGGCTCATTCATATGATGGTTGATAGGAGGCCTCAGTTTCTGACTACATGGGCCTCTCTCATCGGGTTGAATGTTCTCATACTATGGTGGCTGGCTTTCCCCTGAAAAAGTGACCCAAGATAGAAAATAATCAAAATAGAAGCCACTGTGATGTTTTTCTGCTCAACTCTTCACATGTCACAACTTCTGCATTATTCTGTTTATTAGAAGCATCACTCACTCCAGCCTACACTTAAGGGAGCTCCATTTGAAAGGGGGAATATCCAAGGATTTGATACATTTTAAACCACCCCAGTTTAGTAAATGCTTCTTAATTCAAAAATAACCATTTGTTTTGCCCTCTCAACTCATTCCCAATATTACCATTGAGAAATCTTATCTGATCACTCACTGGTAAGTCAGCTGCTAAAAGCTTGACATCACTTCAGTTCTCATAATTTTTGTTTGGTATTCAGTATTTTTTAGAGAATTATGGAAGAAAGGAAACTTGGATATACTTGAGTTTAGAGATCGCAGTTCAGTGTTTAATTAAAGGATCAGGGTATGACTTTCTTATTTGTCCAATATTATATTTTTCTCAAAAAAATTACAAATTTATTTTAAAAAGAAAGAACTAGTCTTTATTAATTACTGAAAATGTAAAATTTTTCAAAATTCAATGCAGCTTGAGTTAACTTGCTTGTATCAATTGGCAAGTATTACTTTTACTGGAAAAAAATATCCAGTTTCCAAACCAAAAACTATTTTTTCCAAGGGATATTAGATTGGAAAAAGAGAAGAACAGCAATTTTCCACCTGTGAAAAATACCTGTCGTTGGTATTAAGAGATATGATGTTTGAGTAGAAAACATTTATTTCAACATTTTCCCCAGGTAGAAAAAATTTTCTTTATCCCATCCTTTAAATACTTAAGTCATATCAAGAACTTTAAGCAGCTAGAAAATAATCTCTAGTCTATCCTAGACTTTAAGATATGTAGATTCTTTCTAATTGTTGAAATTAACTTTTGCTTAAAAGTTAACTACGTTGATAGTGCCATTCCTCACTACAATATGGGCAGGTGAAATTCTCAAAGAAAGGTCAAAACAGCACATAGCCATGAATAGTGTAAAATAATCTTTCTTTAACAAATCCTAAAGTATAAAATACCAGAAATTTTGAGAATGGATGAGTAAATTAAATATTAGTATTAAATCAATCTATTTATAATAAAAAGTGAATGGTAGTACATCAAGGTGAAGAAAAGATGACAAGGATAAATACCCAGCTTTCAGTTTTCAGAGTTTTAACTTAAATTGGACATATTTGGTAGCCAATGTAGGACAGGAACAAAAGAGAATGCAAAATTCAAATAATGGAAGGGAAACCCCTCTCATTCTCTCCCATTGCATTGTGGCTTAAAGAAAAAGAACACCTGGAGCAAAAGCTATGTTTAGCTTCATTGTGCGCCAGCAAAGAGTCAACAAGAGATGCCTGTCATGAATTTTGGAAGTGTCACAAGAACATCTTAGTAAAACATTTTTATTCTCTTCTAGAGCATCTGTATGTGTCACTGTATCACAATTTTGAAAGTAATAGAATGAAATCAGCATTACATTTCTTTCCATGCTTCACCTTTTACCTCTGTGTAATTGATTTAAGAGATGCTACTTTAATTACAGAAAATTCCAGAGAAGATGCACATATTAGTGGACCTGAATTTCCAACTACCTAATTAGCCATTATATCATACTAGAGGCCTGTTGCATGAAATTCATACATGGGTAGGGTCCCTAGGCCTGGCCGGCGATCGGGGCCATCCAGGGTCTTCCTTCATTCCGTGCCATCCCCTGGTGGTCAGCGCACATCATAGCAAGCAGTCAAACTCCCAAGGGGACAATTTGCATATTAGCCTTTTATTATATAGGATGTTCAGGAGATAAAACCACAAGATTCACAGATATATGAGATTAGCCTCAAGTGAGATCTTTAGGCAATTAGGGTATTGCAGCAGGTCTCAACAATGGCCCTGCTGACCCCTAGAGGTCATTTGATGAATTCATTGGGGGAAGGTTTTAGTTATCACAAGGTTTTGGGAGAGAAGAAGGTGGGGATTCTATTAGCATTTAGTGGTCAAGTGCTAGAAATTCTTATCTTTCTGATATTCACCACAGAGTCTCACAAAGAGAGGCACTCTGTATGTATTTTGAATGCCCCGAATAGCCGCCTATGTGAAAAACCTAAAGGACACATATGTAATACCTTAATCAATAAAGAAAAAGAAAAAAAGAAAAACCTACTTACAATAATCAGACCCCAGAATCTAACTATTTACATAGACATAAAATATATTTTACAAAAATGTAATATACACTAGATATACACAGATTTTTAATACAGGATTGCAACTACGTTGTAAATCAAGGGAAAACTTCAGTTTTGTTCAGAAATGTATTAAGAATTTCACCATGGAAAAAACTGTGTCCTTGACTGCAATATATATATATATATATATATATATATATATATATATCCTATATAATACATCTGTATCAGTGTGCATGTGTATGTGTGGCAGTCATTCTAAATTTAATTATAGAAACAACTGACTACCCTAACACATCTTCTAGTGTGGCCATACCTGCATATTTAGACATCAAATAATATGCTGGTTACTATTTTTAGTTTAAATTACTTTCCCTTTATTTCTATTTTACGTCATTACAGTTAGAGATGTATTTTTACTTTGTTTGAAATATATTATATAATGAATAAATTTATTTTAAGGTGGCATAGGGAGGTTCAAAATATTTGCTATTAAAAATTAGGTTGAGTTAAGGAATAAAAACTACTGATGAAGAAGTTAATAATTTCAACTTTAATTTCATTTACTTCTGGATTTAAATCCTGATTGTACCATATATAAGTTTTATGTCCTAGGGAAATGTTCTTAACTTCACTGACCCTCGAATTTCCTCATTTGGAAAATACACATAATGTTGACTTCAGAAGGTTGTGGTTGAGATTAAATGAGATAGTGTATATCAAGTCCTGGCTTAAAAATCAACTATTTTAAAGTAAGAAGTGGTGACTTTGACTTAGATTGTTTGTATCCCATGAACAGACTTAACATTTGTCTATTTCCTTCATGGTTCAATTGAAGAAGTCAGAACAAGAGAATTTATTTTACTTAAGTCTACAATTGCATAGCCAATAACCCAGGTCTCCATTACAAGTTGATAATGCCTGACTTATTTCGTCTGGATTGTGTCCAGGCATAGGTATGTTCTAAAATTTTTTCCTATGTGATCTATCAGCCAGGTTTGAGAACCACTGCATTAGAACCACTCAACTGACTGAAGGAGCAGAAACAGGAAGCAATCTGCAGACAATAAAACATGATTACATGGTCAGAAATACAGGGTGGGGCAAAAGTAGGTTTGCAGTTGTTCATATGGAAAGTAATAGAATAATTAATAAATAACAATATAAGAATAAAGCCTGTTTTATGTATTTACATACAACTGTAAACATACCTTTGCAGCACCCCTGTATATTCAAGAACTTCAGATCTATTGCAATTGTATAAAGAATGACAAGGTTATTTTCCTTTCCAGCTTTTTCAAACATGTAAGTGACAAAAAAATTGTCTTTTAGAACCTACCAGATGTAGAGTTCACAACACAGGTTATAAGGATGCTCAATGAACTTACGTGAAGAACAAATGAATGTAACTCTTCAAGAAAGAGCTAGGAAACATAAAAAATGGAGATAGAAACCATTAAAAAGAACCAATCAAAAATGAAGACAATAATAACTGAAATAAAGAATACATTAATCAATAATAGATTAGATGAAGCAGAGGAGTGAATCATCAATCTGAAATACAAGGTAGAAGAAAACACCTAATTGGAAAAGAAACAAAAATAATTTTAATAAATGAAATAGTTTAAGGGACCTCTGTAATAATATCAAGCTTACCAACATTTATATCATAGGGGTACCAGAAGGAGAAGTGAGCAGGGATTGAAAACCCATTTGAAGAAATCATGACAAAAAATTTCCCTAACCTGGTAAAGAAAATAGAAATACAAGTCCAGGAAGTACAGAGAGTTGCAAACAAGATGAACCCAACAGAGGCCCATACCAAGACACATCTTAATTAAAATGCCAAAGGTTAAAGAGAGAATCTTAAAAGTAGCAAAAGAAAAGCAGTTAGTAATGAGCTCCCATAAATATCAGCTGATTTCTCAACAGAACTTTTGCAGCCCAGAAGTGATTTGAATGAAATATTAAAAGTGATGAAAAGCAAGGACCAATAACCATGATTGCTTTACACATCAAAGTTATCATTTAGAATCTAAGGAGAGCTAAAGGGTTCCCTTGACAAGAATGATCTAAAATAGTTTATCACTACTAAGCCAGTATTATAAGAAACGTTAAAGGGACTCCTTTATGTAGAAAAGAGAAGATGAAATATATAAATAAGACAATAAACAACAAGTGCTGGTGAGAATTTGGAGAAACAGGAACCTCATGTACTTTGGTGGGAATGCAAATTGGTGCAGCCACTATGGAAAACAGTATGGAGGTTTCTCAATAAATTAAAAATAGAACTACCTTGTGACCGAGCAATTCCACTTCTGATACTTACCTGAAGAAATACAAAACACTAATTTGAAAAGACATATGTACCCATATGTTTACTGCAGCATTATTTATAATAGCCAAGATATGGAAGCAACATAAGTGTCCATCAATTAGATGAAGAAGTGTTACATATATACAAAAGAATATTACTTGCCCATAAAAAAGAATGAAATATTAACATTTGTGACAATATGGATGAACCTAGAGGGTATTATACAAAGTGAAAGAAGTCAGACAGAGAAAGATAAATACCATATAATTTCACTTACATGTTAATCTAAAAAAAAAATAAATGAATGAATGAATACTAGTAAAAACAGAAAACAAACTCAGATACTGAGAACAAATTGATGGTTGCCAGGTGGGAGGGGGCTTGGGGCAAAAGGTGAATACGGGGAGGGATTAAGATGCAAAAATTGCCAGTTATAAAAAGTCTCAGGGATGTAGAGTACAGCATAAGGAATATAGACAATAATATTGTCATATCCATGTATCATATCAGATGGTTATTAGACTTAATGGGGTGATCACTTTGTAAGTTATATAAGTATCTAATCACTATGTTGTATGCCTGAAACTAATACACTATTATATGTTGATGGTAAGTAAAAAAATAAAGCAAATATATAGTTCCAAAAGTACTTTTGAGTTGATTTCTGAGCAGCAAAGACTAAAGGTCAAAATTTCATCCCAGAAACCTTCCAACTCAAGGTACTTTAAATAATAAACATAAAAACCTTCTTCAGTTTGTGGCCAGATTGCTACAAGAGCCCATCTCTCCCAGTCATCAGTTAAATAATAAACTGTCTGGTACTAAGGAAACCAACACTGAGAAGCTAAATTTGTGCTTCCTAGCAGATGTTTTCCACCGGGGAAGCACTGATGCACTTCATGCAATCTTTTTCAGAGCAAATCACAGACTTTCTCAAGCTCTGATCCATATTCACAGGCTCAGTGACTGAAATGTGAAGGCAAACAACGCCAGGAAGGAAGCCCATTCTGCAGGTGATGCTTCATGGCACCGGCTGTATCCAGCAAGGAAAACCCAATATCAGCCGCCTGTTTTCTATTCACCAGTGACTTGTTTTGATTTATTTTTAATCCAAGCAAATTCATTGGGATACATGGAAGAGTGAGTATGTACTATAGAGGAAGCGAACACATTCTATAGAGATGGTTTAGAATAGCATTGTCAACATTAAGCTCTGTAAGAATTCAGAGCAGAGTTAATAGCAAGAAGAGTAGAAAAAGACAACAGAGACCAGAAAATTCTATGTGTTTATTCTATCGAGGGGAGGGACAGTTGTCATGCTATCTGGTGACATCTAAGAGGTTCATAAAGTGATACATATCTCAGCAGCATAATTCCAGAAAAGCAATCATTTTTTTAATGATCTGTATTTCTCCATGGAGTTTGACTAAAATGTTCTATTAATACAATGCATGCAAGGAACAGTATTCCACTTCTTAAGCACTGGAGAAAATATTTACGTGGCAATATGGTCTGCATATTTAGCTGGTAAAATAAACCATGGAAAATATCTATAATAAACTGATTTTAAAAATCTCTGGAGTTTCAAAAGTACTTTCTACAATACTTCATCAATATTCAGAAAATCTTTAAAGACTTCTATGCCCATTTTATAGAGAAGTAAAATAAAACATACAGAAGCAGGAGTTAGACTGGCATGGGTACCTCAAAAATTGCTATAATTTTGATAGTTTTCAGTCATGGATCTTCATAGTCCTTGGGTTACCAAGCTTAAGGGACATAGGTCTCTGTAGAGTGACCATAATTTCTGGGGAAATATAATACTATATTCATATAAGCAACTCATGGAGACTTTAATTAAAGAGGTTTCTAATAAAGTCTCCGGAGATGTGATTTAGTGCTACCTTAGATAATATCACTGTCTTTACATTTCTCCTTTGAAAAACTCTTCACTTTTGTGTCTTATGGAGCTATTTTTGGCACCCATTTTATGTATCCTGGTAGAATTCGTTAGAAACACACACACACAGACACACACACACACACATATGTAAAAGAGAAACCAGTTGTCAACGTTAATATGTGCAGACTACCAGTGTGTTGTTATACCTTGTGCCCCTGTGTACAGGCAGGGGAAAGGACAAGAGAAGAACTCCACAAAGTGCTAGGGAGGTGGACTTTGAAAGCGCTTCTGGGCACAAGATCCGTTTTCCATGTTTATTACCTCATGGTCCTGGGCTATCTTATCCAGCCATTTCTTAGCCTTCCAAATGAGGTTTAATTTGAGCCATATTTTCATGAGTCACTTTCAAAATAGGTGGGGAAGTGAAAGCCTATTTGTAAATAGTGAAAGCAAGAAGATGATGAAAACACCCATGTGTCCAACAGTTCTCTTTCCTTGGTTCATTGTCTCCTAAGTGCAGGCAGAAGACTGAGCTTGGCTGGGCTTCGGCTTGCCTTCTTAGTTGTATCTGGTAAGACAATTTGTCAAATTTTGGTATCAGAACATTATTCTTGTTAGGTCTAGCTAGCTAGAATAAAGTTATCTGTACTTTATTACATATTTTATATAAAAACTAGAGGCCCAGTACACGCATTTGTGCATAGGTGGGGGCTGGCAGGGGGGAGGGGATGCGGAAGGTTGGCTGGCCGTCCCCGACCCCTGGCCAAACTCCTGGTCAAACTCCTGATCGAGGGGACAATTTGCATATTAGCCTTTTATTATATAGGATGTACCCCAAATAAATATATCAGTATTGCTTTTTTATTATTCCAAGGGAAATAATCATAACAATACTCTATGAAGACTTATCTGTCATAGACTGACCTTTGCTTTTCTCTCTCCTCATGGACTCTGTCCTCAATGAGGGGAAAAAGAAACACACCTTTAAGGAATTCAATAGGTAGCAAGTAATTTCTCAAAGCTTCAGTATCTTCAGCTGTGACATGGTGAGAATAATAATGCTGACTACAGAGGGCACTTGTGAGGATTAACTGAGCTGATAAGTAAATAGAAAGTGGTAAGCATAATGAACAGAGAGCTAATACTCAATACATCTTGGCTTTATCATCATTATTACCTTCATCCCCAGCATCTCCAGATCTATTTCCACCCTTCTATGGCCTGCCTCTTCCCCTGCAGGCTAAACTTGCCTCTGGCATCAGGTTTGAGTTCATCAAGAGCTCTAAAACAGTGGTTCTCAACCTTTCTAATGCTGCGACCCTTTAATACAGTTCCTCATGTTGTGGTGACTCCCATGTTGTGATCGCGACCCACAGGTTGAGAACCGCTGCTGTAGAGCCTAAGACCATAGGAAAACACAGATATTCACATTACAATTCATAACAGTAGCAAAATTACAGTTATGAAGTAGCAACGAAAATAATTTTATGGTTGGGGGTCACCACAATATGAAGAACTGTATTAAAGGGCCGCGGCATTAGAAAGGTTGAGAACCACTGCTTTAAAAGGAGATCAGAGGAAGGCTACTTTAGAGCCTTCCCACACCCTTAAAAGTAAACCTGATTTGAAGAATTTTAATTTGAGTATGCCACCTGTTTCCTAATGAGACTAACTTATAGATTAATCTTTATAGACATTGTCTTCATCTGAAAGTTTTAAGATTATGAAGGAAAGAACTGTATAATTAGCTGAATTTACAAGTTTTCATCCACATATATCGTTTATAAGAAAAGTCAAACAGAGTAAGATTTGCTTATTTGTATTCAGACTCAATTATCACATAAGTCTAAATGATGTTTTCAGCCAAGCAAGAAATAAAGGTGCTTTAGCTGATGTTCACAAAGGGTACAGTTTTCAAAAACATAGAAAATGAGATTGAATATAGGCCTTTAATCTGATACGCATTCTGCCTTAATGGATTCTTTCCAAATGCCTAATGTCTAGTCCCATTGTTCATTTTAGATGCTTAAAAACAGTGACAAATTTATTTTCTCTGTATCCCATTCAAAACACTGTTGTGACAAAACTTTTACATATCTGATTTTTTTTATTCTTTCACTTTAAAAAAATATTTTCATTTGTTATAACATTTGCCTAATAATATTTATCTATTGATACTATTGTCTTTATTTTATTTCACATGAAAAGAACAGTCCTGGACTAGGAATTGAGATGCATAATTTGTAGCTCTGACTCTTCTAGTTTGTTGCCCATTGTTATATAGATACTAGAGGCCCAGTGCACGAACATTCATGCACTCGAGGGGGGGAGGCAGGGTCCTTCAGCACAGCCTGTGCCCTCTCGCAGTCCAGGAGCCCTCAGGGGATGTCTGACTGACGGCTTAGGCCCGCTCCCCATGGGAAGCGGGCCTAAGCCACAGTCTGGCCTCCCTCTGCAGGAGGCGACTGGGCATGCTGATCAGGGGACAGAGCTGGCCAGCGAGTGGCCAGCCCAGCCCCCTGCCTCCGTAGCCACTGCTGCTACCACCAGTAGCCTCCCTCTGTGGGAGATGACCAGGCAGGCCAATCATGGAACAGTGCCAGTCGGTGAGTGGCTGGCCCTGCCCTCCCCCAGCTATCACCCCTCCGTCACTGCTGGTCGCCACCACCCTGATTGCTGTTTTCTCCCCCTGCCCATTGGCACTCACCTTGGCTGGCCTGGCACTGCCTGCTTGCCGGCCCCACCGCCCCAATAGATGTTCTACTGTTCGGTCAATTTGCATATTACGCTTTTATTATATAGTATGTTCCTTTGGTGGCTTTCTTACCACACCCCGCCTCAATGTTCCCATCTGTTAAAGAGAAATATTTTATGACATACCTACCTCCTTGGACTGTTTTAAAATTAATGGGAGCTAATATAAGAGAAAGTAAACCAAAAATACCAATGTCAGGACTTTAAAATATATAATCCTGTTCTACTTTATTTGTGTGAAAAAAACAAATGTATTCTACTTTATTTGTGTGAGAAAAACAAATGTATTGCTTTTTCTGTAAGTCCCCATTGGAGTAATTCCATGCATCTAAAATAACAGGAAGAAGAAATAATCCAAACACAAGTAACCTGACAAAACTTTAATGGGATCTGCTTGGTTCATCTCTAAAAAAAAAAAAAAATAAACACACAAGAAAACAAAAATGCTGGGAGTTATCCATTACAGCTAAAGCTCTATGGCAACCAAAGGACTTGTATGCATGCATATAAGAATAACCAATGAACACAGACACTGGGAGATGGGGGAGGGGATGTGTTGGGGGGGTGGGGGGGTTGGGAAGAGGTCAATGGGGGAAAAAGACATATGTAATATGTTAATAAATAAAGAATAAATAAAAATAAAACACTTGGAAAAAAAATAAAGCTCTAAGGTGAATTTTCTTAATTCCTGTTTCTGGTTTCTCGTTTTCCAGAGAAAACAAAAGAAGGTATAAAAGGTCATCCTGAAAGATCAAAGATTTTTTTTAAATGGTAGTTCAATGAAACAAAACTACGAATATTTTTCTCTTCAACCTGAATCTACAACTGAAGGTTTAGTATATCCAGTAAACAGAGTCAAAGAAAATAGCCAAATAAAAATATGCCTAATTTTTGCTTCAGTTGGGGCATATGAGTAAACTCATATACAAAATGAATATACACAATTTATTTACAAGTTCACAAATACAAGCATAAACTTAACATATGTTTGAGTTCAAATTATCACAAATACCTGCTATTCACTTGATTTCCACATTCATTCAAAATAAATGCATTCATTTCATACCTACTATGTGCCAGGCACTGCCCTGAAAGCTAGAAAGTCTGTGTTAAATCTTTATCTGATAAAGTCATTAGACAAGTGGAGATTGCATTCTAATGACAGACAACAGAAAATAAACTGATGAATAGAAAAGGCAATTTTAGATAGTGCTCAGGGCTGAGAAGGAAACCAACAAGGAGGATGTAATCAACAGTATCTGACTAGAGGAATTAATTAAGACTGGGTGGCCCTCAAGAAAGCCTCTCTAAGGAAATGACATTTGACTTGTGATGTGCATGAAAAGAAGGAGCCAACTAAGGGAAGATCTATAGGCAGAGATTCCAGGCAGAGACAATATCCCTTCTCATGCCCGTGCCCGTGCCCCCTGCCAAAGAGCAAAAATCTGCAGTGAAGACTAAGTTTAACATGGTTGGGGAAAGAAGGCTAGTGTGAATAAGGGGGAACAGTATACTACAGAAGGTAAGAAAGGTAGGCAGGGGAAAAACCCATGGAAGGCCTTGTTAACCCAGGTAAGGGCTTTGCATATTATTTTAAGGGCAAAGGTAAGCCATTAAAATGTTTTAGAGAGATGAATGCCATCCATTCGTTCATTCAATCAATATTTACTTAGCAACATCAACATGCCAGGCATTGATCTAGGCTGAGAATTTTGTAATTATAGACAAAAATCCCCATATCTGACCTCTGCAGTATCCCATTAGATGCTGTGAAGAGAATATAGGAACAATATTGAATGAAGCTGTTGGGAGCCTAGAGTAGTAATTCAGGCGAGAGATAAAAGGTAATGGTTTGACTAGGGTAGGGATTGGGACAGTATTTTTTATCTAAGCCATAGGTTTCCTGTGGCCATTCTATCACCTAACATTATGCTGCCATATAGCAAATGCTCAAAATTATAAATATTAGTATTACAGAGCAGCAGAAGGGATCATTCCAAAATTGCACTGATTGTAGGGGTAAAAAACTAGCACCATTCATTGGTTCTAGATCTGAGGAACAGATGCTGAAAATAACTGGCTTCTTACTCTTTAACAGTAATTGGCATAGCTAATATATGGGTAAGAAATGACCACAGGGAGTCTTCACACAGGAACAGTGATCTCTGAGCACCATTTATCTTCTCTGGATGTGGGACTATGATAGGGTGGAGGAATTTAAGAAAGTATAAAAAGATGGGAATGATGTGATTCATAAGGGCATTCCAAAAGTGTATTAATCCATTTATTGTGATACTGAACAACAACAACAAAAAATCACACAAACAATTTCAAGTTGTTCAGAAAAATGAAACAGCAGTTAGGAAAATTATTTTTGCTCTACTGCTCTACATCTCTTCAGTTGACAGATATAGAGATGTGTATGTGTGTGTGTGTGTGTGTGTGTGTGTGTGTGTATATATATATATATATATATATATATATATATATTGTGTGTGTGTGTGTGTATTTATTTTGCTGAACCATTTAAATTAAGTTGCAGATCCAATCTACCCATCTGTAAAATACAGCATAGATAGCCTGAGAACAGGGCCATATTCCTGCGTTACCGCAATAACACCATTCTCAAAACAAAACATTATTTTGACCTATTTTAAATTTTGACCCATTTTCCCAAAAGTGATTTTATAGCATTTCTTTGTAATCCAAAATTCAGTTAAATTTTCACATGACATCTGGTGGTTAAATTTCTTTTAGTTTATAGTTATGATTATCTTTGAATAAATTATTACATTGAAGGTTAGAAAATAACTTAATTATATAATTCTTTCTATACCTATGGGCTATTTTTAAAAAAAAAATAATGGTCTTTTTATTTATTTGAAGCTATAGAAATATAACAAAGTGCATTGTCTAAAGAAATGAATATAATTTCTCTATAAACTAGGAAGATTTGTACTGTTGTGCTTTTCTTCCCTTTGCATTTCAGGGAGCAGAACCTCAGTTTTCTTTTATGGAAGGCACACAATTCTGTTCACATGGTTTGGGAAGAAGGGGCATTTCTTCCCCTCAAGGAGAGAACCATAAGCCATGCCCAAGGAATTAGATAATTCTATGCCCTTGACCAAAGAACAGGGATACACACATGATCCAACTCAGGTGAGTCATTATCAATTCTAGAGTTTTGTTCAAACTAGTAGAAAGGAGATGTTCGCATTCCCTGGCACTGGTATATGTAGGATAATTAAGTTAGGGGAAATTCATAATTACAGCATAAGAACAGTTGGCCTGAAAAAGCAGAAGGGAGAAAAAAGCATTCACATTTTTTTTTGATGCTGGTCTACCTCCAGACTTTCAGCCTAATTAACCAGTAAATGAATTCCCTGTAAAGTAAAAAAACAAAAACAAAAAACAAACACATTGAATTGGGTTTCTGTATTTTGCAGCAGAATCATCCTGGTAATATACATTTTTTTAACCTTTATAAAGTTTAGGCTATCAACCATCTCAGTTCATAGATCAAGAAGCTGTGAGAGGTCCAGAGAAGTTCTGAAAATTGGGAGATTGCATAGTTAGTTAGTTACAGAGCTAAAACTAAAAGCCAGGTTTCTAGATTCTGGTTAGTGCTCTCTTCGACCTCTTGCAATTTGGCTTCAAGGTGAGTTCTGTATAAACCATAAAAGTTATGCATTCAGTAACTAGATTTTAGAAATCTATGTCTTAGTACATCAAAGAAACCAGATAACAAGAGATTTTTTTCCCAAAAATAATGGTGTTTTATTTGAGCTTAAAACCTCCTTTAATTATTGGAGTCTCCAATATCTTAGTAACAACCAAGTTCAATATTCTCCAACCGAAGCAAGCATAGAGTTCTACAATGTCATTCATGCCACTGTATTTCCTTGAAGATGAAATCTCCTTATAATAGGGTGACTATTCTGCCATGATTTTCTATGATTGCTGCTTGCAAATGCTGTATATTCTATTCTATAGGGAATTGTAACTTAATTAAATTTCATTTTATTAACTATGAACTATATTACTGAGCCAGGTATTTTCTGATTAAAGGAGAAGAAAAACAGTATATTTAAAAGTTTCATGTAATATTATTTTTAAAATCTGTGTTTATAAAAACACTAGAGGCCCAGTGCACGAATTTATGCACAGGTGGGGTCCCTCTGCCTGGCCAGTGATTGGGTGGGGCCATCTCGCCCAGTCCTGATCAGGCCGATGGGGGCCGGTCAGCTGGGGAGGGACCTGTGTGGGAGGGCTCCAAGGCATGTCCGGCACAACTTGCTCAGTCTCCATTGGCCAGACCCCAGCAGCAAGCTAACCTACCGGTCAGAGCATCTGCCCCCTGGTGGTCAGTGCATCATAGTGACTGGTCAAGCATATTAGGTTTTTATATATATAGACTAGAGGCCCGGTGCATGAAATTCATGCATGGGGGGTTGTGTCCCTCAGCCCAGCCTGCACCCTCTCCAATCTGGGACCCCTCGAGGGCAGTCAGTCATCCCTCTCACAATTCAGGACTGCTGGCTCCCAACTGCTCGCCTGCCTGATCACCCCCTAACCACTCCCCTGCCAGCCTGATTGATGCCTAACTGCTCCCCTGCCATCCTGTTTGCCCCTAACTGCCCTCCCCTGCAGGACTGGTCACCCCTAACTGCCCTCCCCTGCAGGCCTGGTCCTCCCCAACTGCCCTTCCCTGCAGGCCCGGTCACCCCCAACTTCCCTCCTCTGCCGGCCTGGTCACCCCTAACTACCCTCCCCTGCAGGCTTGATCACCCACAACTGCCCTCCCTTGCAGGCCTGGTCCCTCCCAACTGCCCTCCCCTGCTGGCCATCTTGTGGTGGCCATTTTGTGTCCACATGGGGGCAGCCATCTTGTGTGTTGGAGTGATGGTCAATTTGCATATTACTCTTTTATTAGATAGGCTCTTTAATATGTTTCAATTCCTCAAATATATTATCTCTCTTTCCCCTACCTCCTAAGGTCACTTATTTGAAACAGATTTTTGTGTGTTCTGAAGTTGTCTTCTTTTGTTAATTTCCCCAAGAACACTGCAAAAAAAAAAAAACAACAATAACCGCTGGAAATACACATATACAATCTAGCAACCTGGTTCTGAATCTAGTATTTATGTCAGCCTCAAGAAATAATACCATTCTCTTTTAGTTTCACTAGAGAGCAATATGGAAACTACCATTTATTTTGTTTTGTCATTTTCCTGAGCAGGCTATTCACAGGATACTTAAATAGTTGATTTTCTCTTTTGCCATCTATAAGTTAACAACAAAAATATATTCAGCTACTAAGGAACTAAATAGGTTACTTATGTTTCACTTGTCAAATCTGTATTTTCCAAATATCCCCTGAGCCAGACATGAGGAGGAGGTAAAGCTAGGGTGGGGGATATTTCATACATATTTAATTTGTAATACTAAAGAGGTGCTTTTTTCCCCGGTTGGTTCTGCTGGGCCTCTGCAATGTAAGCAGTAATAGCATCATTGTGCCTTCCCTCGCTTCTGTGGAATCCCACAGGGTCGGAGGGCCAGAGTGAATGACTTTAATTTCCTAGTAGGAGACTGTGGCACATTGTCTCATCCACATAACAAATAAATAAGGTCTCCACCTTTTGCCCACTGGTCCCTCATTGCTAAATCACACTACACATGCAATGTCTACATCATAGACGGCAGGTGCCTGGGATAAGACGTAACCAATTCTCCTTTTTCTTAGTTTTTCTTTTTTTTTCCTTTTCATCATTTCTTAAAGCTGACCATCAAGAATTTCTTTATCCAGCAGAAAAGTAATATTAGAATGTATGAAAGATAATAAACTCAAGGTTAATTGGGTGCTCTTTTGTTATATAAGGACTCAATGAGCAATAGCTCCATGCCAGAGTTTATTTCTTCCCCACTTTCAATATAAGCCAACTTCTCTACCTGTTATCATAGTGCTGTTTTCTCTCACTTGTTTCTAATCTCAGTTTTATATCATAATAGTCATCAACTACAACAAAGGAGAAGGAGGAGCAATAATACTCTTTCTGATGAACAACACTTTAATCATATGTCAATGCATTAAAGGAAATGGGAACTCTGACAATGCCAGCTCTACCAAACCAAAGCATTCCATCAACGAGCCACAATTAAAAAGGCATGAGGTGCCACTGATGGCAAGGTATTGGGCCAGGCACCCTGACAATGATTCCACTCAGAACTTAAAATGTCCTGAATACAATATTTTTTAAAAAAAATATTTTATTGATTTTTTACAGAAAGGAAGAGAGAGGGATAGAGAGTTAGAAACATCGATGAGAGAGAATCATTGATAAGCTGCCTCTTGCACACCCCCTACTGGGGATGTGCCCGCAACCAAGGTACATGCCCTTGACCGGAATCAAACCTGGGACCTTTCAGTCCACAGGCCGACGCTCTATCCACTGAGCAAAACCGGTTTTGGCCTGAATACAATATTTTTAAAGCATCTTTGAAGTGCATTTATTGGTCTATGAGGATAAAAAGACTCCAGAGACCAAAATCTTAGTGGACACAGAACCCAGTGAGGTAAACAACACTAAAGTTGGCTTTTCCTTTAGAGTCTTTGCCAATTCCGATTGACTTTTAGCTTTTATGTTCTATGGGTGAAGGTGGAGAGATGGAAGTAGAAAGAAACATAGCTTGGGAACTTCCTAAAATGGAGAATCTAACAGATGACCCCCAAGTTTATCTGGTCCCCCCAAATACCTGTCAGTGCAATGGTGACCAGAAATAAATCTATGTCTCTCCTCAAGGGGAAAAGATGCAAAACTGCCTGTCTCAAATCTTGGCACTAGGTTGGGGGAAATAAAAACCTTCCCTAAAAATGCATGACCACAGCTGCGTCTCATGATGGCAAGTAGAAAAGAACTTTAATCCCAGAATTTATTTCCAGATGAGCCCCGGAGGGGAAAACTCTAGAAAAATGCATTCTGATGCAACAACTATTGATTACGGTGTCTAAAGATCCCAACCAACAAGTTTACCAGGATTATAAACACAATCACAAAACGTGTAAGGAAATAAGACGGCATGAGCAAAACCCTGTAGAAACCACAGCCATTAGACTCAAAACTACAAAGAGCAATACATTTGAAAATCACCCACATCTAGGCATAATGTAATAAAATTTTAGACCAAAAAATAGGGTCAAAGGATTTTTTATCAGAAATACAAATATTAAAATGAAAAGGGGTTTATATAAAGGCCCTTGTTTCTTAAAATAGGAACACTGCAAGAAAAAAAAAACCTAACAAAATAACTAAAGAAATATAGAACATGAATGACCAATATTAAAATATATATGCATATATTTTATATATAATACCATGACAAAGAACCCAAGACAAAAAGTGGCTCTAAAAGATAAAGAAAGCCCATATCAGCAGACTCAGTTCAGCGTTTCTTCCACAAATATCCCACAATTTGAAGATGAGTGCAATGTGTTCTAGCCCAGCTTCATCTCTTTGTACCCAAGACTAGACTTGGACTGCGCTCCAATAAAGTTGACTACTTACAGTTTGTAAATTCCAAGCCATCCTTTGTCCCATCCTCTCGCCAGAGCTGTTGCTTTTGTCTAAACCCTCTTTTCCCCTTTATAAGGCTCCTCCTTCTACCTTCAGGGAATCTGCTCAGAGTTCGTGATGTAACTCAGCTGTTGCCTATTTCGGGAGGCCTCTGTAACTTCCCTCACCTGGCCCCCATCTTGAGTAAAGTTCTCTCCAGGTGTAATTAATGGAATGAGCTGAGTTTTTGCATCTCTGAGAGCTTTCATCACTTGAAAGATAGCTGTTTGTTGGCCGGCTCTCCTAGCAGCCTGAGAGCATCTGAGGACATAGACTCTGACTTTTGATCTTTTGATTCCATACTGTTCTTCAAGACAACGTTTAAATAGGATAGTTCATATCAAGGTGTGCAATAATTCTTTAATGCACGAATGCAATTTATTTTGATATTATTAGCCATTTAATCCATCCAACTTATTGCTCTTGGCAACAAGCAAATTTCTGCTTGATTTCTCTATAATTTTTTTTAATCTTCACCCCAGGATATTTTTCCATTGATATTTAGAGAGAATGGAAGAGAGAGGGAAACATAGAGAGATATATCGATGGGAGAGAAACATCATTTAGTTGCCTCCTGCACGAGCCCTGACCAGGGGCCGGATCAGGGAGGAGCCTACAACTGAGGTACATGCCCTTGACCAGAATCAAACCCGGGCCCCTTCAGTCTGCAGGCCGAGGCTCTATCCACTGAGCAAAACTGGCTAGGGTTCCCTGTAATTTTTTGATGAGCAAAGAATATGTTGACATCAGAAGTGAATGTCTAGTCTGATTAGTGGCCTATTCTAGACTTAAAATTTGGCATTTTTGGCTTTTAAAGTGATAGCTTATGGGTGATCCAATTCCTAAGAGTCAGACCTAGGACTGTAGTCAACCCACCAAGATGAATGCCACCTGCTGAGGGTTTAGGTAGCCAGCCAGATAACCCGTCTCTATAGAACTCTCTGCACCTGGAGTGCTCTTCCTTCCAGAAGGGCCTTCACGGCACTCTTCAAACTAAACGGGCAGGAGCATTAAACATAGGTTTCTCCTTTCTTCTACATTGAAAATATTTATATTCTGCTTGACTTGGGGCGGCCCACATTAGGGGATAATGGCAGGTTTCAGTGTCAGGTAGACTTGAGCTCATTGTGGCTCTGACACTTATTAACTGGGTGTCCTTTGGGGAAGTGTTTGAGTGTGTTTTCATTGCTAGATTGGGCAGTAATCTCTACTTCACTTGGTTTGGGAATGCCATGCAAATATTTGGTCCATTGCCTTGTACCTAATAGGCCCTAGTTTGGCTCACTATCCTTCCTTGCTGAAGTATATACATTCCACAGCCTCTTCCACTGAAGTGCATAAATTTCTTCCCTGCTAAATTATAAGCTTCTTGAGGGCAAATACTTCATATAATATTTTCACATAGTACAATACCTTGCAAGTAATGAAAGTTCAATATGTTTTGGTGAATTCCATACCTGCAATTTCTTTTCCAGGTAGGCCTATGCAGGAAATTGCTTTTTAACAACCTGGGCCTGGTTTCTGCCTTATTAGTGAACGTCAGAAGCAATTGATGGCCCAGAGCTGTGTCACAGAATCAAGTTCACCTCACAGACTCCACATGGCTGGTGTTGCTTCTCGGCCTCTGGCATGTACATCCCCATCCTCCATCCACCACGTCTGCCTATGCTCAGGTAGAGTAGAACTCCAGGCCTCTCTTGCCTTCCTGGATGTCTGCCAATCAGCCTCATCCTCTTCCCTCTTTCCCTAAACCCACCTTTACTTTATTTTCTCCCCATAAAGGAAATATTAACTGTTATGTAAATGGAATAATCTCTTCCACAGCATGTTTTGGGTATGCTGCTTCTTCAGTCTGAACTACTGTGTCTCCATTTCTTTGCCTGGAAAATCCCTATTTGCTCTTCAAGTCCCAGCTAAAATCTTTCCTTTCCCACGAAGCACTTTCTGACTCTCACCTTCTCAGCTTTCCTTCTGGGCCCCATGAAGCGCTCTAGATTTTTTTATTTGGATCCTATTTGAATGTAATTATCATAGTCTACATCTATATCCTTATATCCTTGCATAGCCATGACTTATAGCCATGACTTATTCTTTGCAGTAGCCTCTGTATCTAGCACAACCCTTGACACAGCACTTGCTCAGTAAATGTCGAAGGAGAAAATGGGTGACTGTTGAAGGCTAGCACCAGTCTAAAAGAGAAAGAACGCCACCTTTGCATCCACACTTCTCAGGTCCTGCCCAAATACAAAATTCTTATTCCTGCTCTTATCCCTCTGTGTCTGCAGAGCCTATGTCTCCTCTTTTGCTGTGATTATGGTACCTCCCCCAACTGCTGGTCTGCATTCCATCAGTACTTGTCTCTCATCCCAGCCCTCTATCCTATAGCCACTTAGGGTCTCATCATACCTCCAGGTATGCTATTTCATCATATTGAGCAGCAGAACTTAAAAAAAATAAATAAAAACCACCTAGACAATTTGTAAGCAGAGCAAAGTAAATCTCCAAAGTTCATTTCTCTGAGCATGCATAAGATCCTCTTCTGGGTGTTACATACCTCCCATACTGCTTTAATGTCTTAGGGCACAGTGATTCTCCCGATGTAAGTGTGCTATAGAGCCCCTGCTTATGCTCACCTAAAAATAAAGGCTCTGTTTGAGAAAGCTCTTTATGCTTTAGTCCCTTACTGAGCCTTTAATTTATGGAGGGCTGAGTGCAGCTTCACGCACAGAGGGGAGCTTTTCACACCAGGACAGATGCAAAAAATGGAGAACATTAAAACAAAAAGCAATTTAACCTACTTACAATTTCCTGTATCCTCCCCATGATTGCTAATTATCAGAAGATTTGTGTGTGTAGAGGAGTCATCTCTTTAGCGGCCTCACTCTCTCCTGGATCTCCATCCTGAAGTCAGGCATAGTGCGGCATTTCAGCTGTGGCACATATTCAGGTCAGAAATAATCCAATGGTCCCACATTCCATGACAGGGTTGTCTTGCCCACATAGATAGGAAGTTATGGCAGGAAAAAGCCACATTCAAATATAAATACTTCATCTCCTGATAGTGAATAGGAAATGAGCAAAAGAACAAGGAAACAAGGACTGAAAAGTGTTCCAAGCTGGAAGGCTATTGAAATATTTACATTCCCCTTACCTGGTTCTCCCCTCTTTCCTTCATGGTTTTCCAAATTAATTATTGCGAGGGAGCCACTTTCATTTTACCAAGGAGAAGGGCTTGGGATGTCTAGTTTTTCTCAGGAAAGGTTTGTTTTAGAGAAGGTGATATGATAGGAAACAGGTAAATTTTAGAGGTGCCAGATAGACCCATTCTCCAGATCTTCCAAGGAAAAATCTTCAAAAAGTAGAGGTGGGTGGGTCAGTGTAATTAGGCCATCTGTGTTTGCTGACCTTGCATCATTGCTGTTGGGCTGGACTCTCCCACAGAGAATGGGAGTAGCTTTCTTAACAATTACAGTTCAAAGGCCCCCAGATCCTTGAGAAAGACATTCTTGGGTTGCAGCAGATTTACATTTTAATGGGGCAGAATTTACAATTGCAAGTTTTCTAAAGTTAATATTCTAAGAAAAGGGAGGTCATGGGCCTAATGTCAGGAAGATCTTTTTTAATGTTTGGTTAACCTGAAGGGAAAAGTAAGGCCAGCCATCTTGGTCAACCTGTTTCCATTCTTGCCTCTGCCCTTTGCCTTCTATTCTGACAAGGATCCAACTCTGCCCACCAAAATGGGCCTATAGGTTCCTCTCCTATTTTAAGTCTCAAGCTTTAGAGTTGTAGTCTAAAGCTTCCACTGTGATTTCCCAGCTGCCATTAGTTCTCCTTAGCAGACAAAATCTCTAAAAGTGGAATTTGCCTACCCAAGGGTGACGACGAATAATCACTCTTAATGATGAGTGCTTTACAACAGATCTTTAACCTCCATACAGTTGAGTAAATTAAAATTGGAGAGTTTATAATGAAGAAAATATGAAAGCTAATGGATTATATGCTGCCTAACATTGATGATTCTGTGACTACAGCAGACAATAATTCTCTGTTGGTGCTATTCAGTGTCTACAGTAAGTTATAGACCTTGCTCTTCATATAGTCACCACAATGTCTAGAACAAATGGAGGATATTTTACCGTAGTGATGAAAGGTGTAACTTTTCTTGCAAAAAAAGGTAATACTTTTTGAGATTATTGAAAAATAATATTTAAATAGTTATGTAACAGTCTAAGTAGGATAGCAGTTGGAGGCAGCAGGTCCAAATGACTGACTGCTGAAGGAATAAGAAAATTATCAAATTATTATAAACCATCTAGGCAACCATGACTATCAAGAAGACCTCAATGAGTCAAGAGCAGTCCAATTTTTTCAAAATATCTTGGTGCTTTCTTGCTTTCACTGGAGTTTTCTTATAGAAAGGTAATAAAATGATTACAATTTGAGATTGAGATGAATGATCAATTCATCAGAGTGTATGTTTAATGTGATATACTTGCACTAATGGTATGTGCTTCCTAATTAGGGAGCTCTTCTCAAGGCATAAAAAATTCATTTTCTCAATAAAAATATTTTACACCCAAGATATGGTGCCTTAAAAACTTAATGAGCCCTGAGGATGACATTACTTCAATTAAAATATGAGTAAGGAAAAAAGTCTGTCTTGTTGAACAATCTGGATGATTAGAGATATTTCCCTTATAATGTGGAGCTTAAGTTACATTTTATATTATTATATGCTAGAATCTGCAATTTACCTCAAGGGGAAAGAAAGCTAATTTTCATAAAGTGACAATGCGGCTCTCCCGCTCTGGCTGACATACACATATTGTATTCACTTAGAAAGTGAACATTTCTTGCAGTGGGTTAATAGGGGTTTTGCAGAAATCTGGTAAACTACAAAGAGGCAATTCTACCATTTAGTGTACAAGCCTATTTAGTGATTAATAGGACACAATTGACCTTTTCCAAAATAGGGGCAATAGGATTCTTGAATTGGGAAGCTTTTCTCAGTGAATGATTTTACCTGAGTTTGACAGAAACTAGGGAAGCCCACTGACCTTTCCTTCTGTCAATCCAATAAACATCTATTAAATATTACTATGTAGATAGCACCTAATTACACATGAGTACATATAGGTGGGTGTCAGGCTAAATAATTTGGATTTATTCCCAAAATGAAGCTCTTGTTTATTCCCAACTCTCTAACTTGTTTCTCACTTAGTTGTCTGTGTCTCTCTGTAAATGTCATACTCATCCACCTGGTCACTCAACTCCAAAGCTGAAGAGTTGCCCTTCATTCACAACTGTTCTTAATTCCACCCCACCCTTCATACTTCTGTATGTAACCTATCAGCAAGACTTATTGACAGTGCCCTCAAGATGTATCCTGAATCTGTCCAGTTATCTCCAGCACCACTGTCACCAGCATAATCCAAACCAACATCATTTCTATTTCTGAATACAATAATAATTTCTTTACCGATCTCATTTCTATTCTTCTCTATTACCTTATAATCCATTTTCCATCCAAAAGTGATTGTTTTACAGGCATAAATCAGATCATGTCACTACCCTGCTTAATACCTTCTAAAGTTTCTCCTTTGCATTTAGAATAAAATCTTTTATTTTTCCTTACAGTCTTCATTTTCTCATATAATCTAACACCTGCCCACTTCCCCAATCTTATATTGGACCATTATTTTTCAATTCTCACTTTACCTGATTCATACTGACTTTCTTTCAATTTCTGAAACATGCTAAGTATATTCTTCCCTCAGAACTTCTGCTCGAATAATCTGATAGCCTAATCCATGACTTGCTGTCCTTTTCCCCTTCATTTAAGTCTTAGAGCCAATGTTTCCTTCATAGTTATTCCCTAATGACCTTGGCTTCCTTTTTTTTTTTAGTCACCCAAGGATAAGTTTTTACTGGTTTTCTAGAGAGAGAGAAAGAGAGAGAGAGAAACATCAATAGGTTGCTTCCTGTATGCACCACAAGCAGGGATCAAACCTGCAACCCAGGTATGTGCCCTGATCAGGAATAGAACAAACTGCTTTTAGGTGTATGGGGGGATGATGCTCCAAGTAACTGAGCCACCTTCCCAGGGCATGACCTATTCATAAATAACTGACCCCCACTATTATATATACACACACATCCAGATACATCCCATCACTTTTTTTTCTCTCTCTCTCTCTCCCTTATCAGACCATGATAATCTTGTTTATTTCCTTGCTTTCTTTCTTGCTTGACTTTTGTACTGGATCCATTAAAGTATAAGATCTATAAGATCAGGGTGTAATCTGTCTTGTTCATAAATAATCCAAGTGTCTAAAATACCACCTGGCACATGATAGGCATTCAGTATATATTTACAGAGTAAATTAATGAACTTCTCCTGATAAGAAATAGGAAGCCAAAAGGAATTACTCAGGAGAAAATTGTGATGTCAAGGTCAATCTGACACCTGTCTTCCAAAAAGATCTGATGATGGGAGGCAATAGAGAGGTTAAGAATCCTACATGTCTGAGCCAGAAAAGTCTAGGTTTAAGTTCTAGTTATGATACATGCTAGTTATTGGCCTTGTATAAAGTAGTTAAACCTTCCTAAGACTCAATTTCCTCATCGATAATATGGTGATGATAATACCATTTCATTGCATTACTTAGAATTAAATTACTTAGAACTTGTAGTATATAAAGTATTTAGCATGAATTTTCATTAAGAGCTTGGAGATTAGTATTCTTAATCCACTTTTCTAATGTTTCCAATATTCTTTCCTACCTTAACCATCATTAAGCAATGTTAACATGTTTGTTAAGAGTTCACTGTATAAAAAAAAGAGTTCACTGTATACTTATTATTGGAGTGATGGTGAAAAGGAGATGAATGACAGAAGACAGGTATAAGAGGAAGTCTTTGGTAAAGTCTAAACTAAAATTCTGCTTTAGAAATCACTGCTAGCTTTAAGGAGCCTTTCAAGTGCAGTGGATCTAATCTTTATTAAAGAAACTTCAGGCAAACCTCCTGAAAGAGATTGTGTGTCCCATTCAGTCTCTTCCCTACATTGAGAAAGTCATTGTGCCATCCATTCTCTCTTAACATGTTGACAGCTTATTTATGGAGCTGTATGGGGAGTAACCAAGGCAGGGATTGAGAGAAGTAAATGACAGGTCATTCTCTATGGTAAGACCAGAACTAATTGCTCCCCAATGCAAAATATATATATATATATATATATATATATATATATATATATATATATATATATATATATTTTAAAGAAGCAGAAAAAAGAAAATCAAAACCTTTGGGTTTTCTATTAATAGGAGGTGACCTAAGACTCATTAACATGAGTTGATTATATAAAAGACATTTAATGGTAAATTCTTCAATTGGTGATTTCCTACTACCAACTTGCCAACATTGCTCCTCCAGATAGGGGATCGGAAACATGACAGTGATAGAGGACAAGGGCACTCAAAGCTTAGCGCAGGCAGCACTGGTTGCCATGGCTACAACCTCAAGAACCCTTCATTTCACAACTAGGCAAAATCTGCAGCTTTGAATCAAAATCAGCTCATTTCATTTTCATTTAAGTAATATGTAACCAAATTCATACATGGCTTGTCTGAAACAATACTTTTTCTCTTCATATAATATCATTTTTTATTAACTAGAAACAAATCCTCCCCCCACCCCCCCCCCCCCCCCCCCCCACACACACACACATCCTGCTTCATCTGCTAAGAGTTTTTTATAGAACCAGGTCCAGAGACTGGGGAAATGCATCATCTTTTGACCTGTAAGGTCTGAATTGCTTAATATCACCAACAATTTTCAGACCAACCCAGATATAGGTTACTATATTAGAAGTACAATTTTTATACAGATTGCTCAAAAAATACAGAGCAATGCTTTCATATTTAAATTGAAAAATGACAACTAAACATTTTTCTCAGAAGTCATAATGATTTTTTTTGAAATCTAATCAAAGAAAGACTTTGTAATATAAATTATTTTGCCTCTATCTGGGCATGCAAGACACTAATCAAAATAGAAAAATAATCTTTAATTATATATAAAAATAGGCACATGACTTTTAGCATTGTTATCCCTCAACCTTCACCCAGTACCAATGCTACCTCAGTGACTCAAAGTGCCATAACTTTGTCAATCTCAAGGTAAAATAAAATGATAAGTCACTATGATAGTTTCAATCTATTACACAGGAATAGGGGATATGCTGAATGATTTAAAAGCCAAAATTTTATGCTTTTATTATGCATTCATATATTTGACACTTTTTTATTAGTCATTTACTATGTACCAGCCACTGAGCTGAGGCCTGGATATATAAAAGTATGGCTTTTTTTCCTAAAGAAGTATATTGTCAATTATAAAATTGACCAGTGCAAACCAAGAACTGCATACGATAATGGCTAAAATGAGGCATGAAGAAGGAAAATACAGCCTAACCTAAAAATACTTCCTACCCTGGCTTTGCGCGGGAGGTGTTTCCGTGATTCCTAAGTGAATAGTAGGAGTTTGGCCACTAGACAATTCATAAAGGGCTATTTTAGAGTGAGAAGCATGTGCACAGCCAAGAGGTATGAGGCAGCATGAGTTGTTCACTTCTAGGGGCACCTAATGATGTGAGTGGAAATACAACTGGAGAAGTGGACAAGACGCTGGATCCCAAAGGGCCTTGTGCACACACAGAAATGAATACTATGGCTAGGCAATAAAGGAGCATTGGGAAGTCTCAAGAGGTGGATTAACAGGATCTGTTTTGTGTTGCAGAATTATAATTCTTGGGTAGGGGTAAGACATCATGGTGGATAAGCTACAGAAGGAGATCTTTTGAGGTGTTATTACAATAGTCTATGTGAGAGGTGCTAAGGACCAATTCAGATGGAGATGGCGAGAAGGGGACAAGTGCAAGAAGTATTCAAGAAATGTGATGGAGAGACTTTAAAGACGAATAAGATACAGGGAGCAAAAGAAAAGAAAGCTTATGGGAGACACCGGTGACTGTTGAATTTTAGCATTTTGGTGAATAATGGTATCCATTAATTGTGCCTTAGAGGTACGGTTATGAACTATTTTAGGACAGCTTGAAATTGGGATGTCAGTGAAATAAAGATACAATCCTGGATCTTAGTAGAAAAGTATGTTCCAGAGACACAGATGTAGGTATTATCAAAAGTAACTGGTACTGAACTCCAGAGAGAATCACCGGAGAGATTATGCAGAGTACGATATGAGGGCAAAGGACAGAAACATGGGATCCACAGACATTATGAAAGTCGGAGGAGAAAAAGGATACAGCAAAGGTTAGAAAAGGCAGCTAAGAGGAAAAGTAAGGTTAATTAGTGAGGAAGAAAGCCATGGAATCAGCTGATACTCACATTCAGGCTGTCTCAAAGTTGTTATCCCACTATTGGTACATTTTTACTTGTATGCACCATCTTAGCTGTAGGTACTGTGTTTTATTTAGCAATGCAATTTTAGTCACACAATAATGCCTGCCAGACATATAGTGTATTAAATAAGCATACTGAATAAATAAAACATGGTAGCATTTAAAAGAACCAGAGAATACATGATCTTGGAAGTCAAAAGAGGGAGAAACCACTTCTGTTGCTGTGATCAGGGAATCAGGAAGCTTTCACATACATTTACACATTCCTTTGTACATACTGCCACATGATTCTTATTGCAATAAAATGCTTCACCTAGACTCCACAACATGTCATAGTCTTCTTCCCTGGTCTAAAGAGACTGAGGGATCTTATTAAACAAACCAGGCATATAACAGCTGAAAGAATAGAGCTCATTTTTTCTTTGATGATATTGCTGAGTGCAGAAATTATGCAAAGCAAGCAGGAAAAAAAAAATCCCATGTGTATTTCAAAGTAGTACACAGATGCTTAAAATAAACTTTTATTCTACATTTAGCTATCCTGAGAATAGACTCAAGTGTCAATAGCTTTTTATAGGTTATAGTTCCTCAAAATATTCCTTAACTAAGAGTGAAATAAAAGCTTGACAAAAAGAATCAGCAACTGCCTTGTCATGGCTTCTCCACTTGAACTTGAGGATTTCACAGTTGACAGTGATACCTCAATCATGTGCTCAGGGAATCTGAGCTCAAACGGCATTTTTTATAACCAATGGCGGAACTGGCAAATGATTAAATAGATCTTGCTTGCTATCCTGAGTATTTTTTTCAATGAGCTGAATACAACTCAAGTCACGGTGCCCAATGGTGCACACGTGTGCGTGCGTGTGTGCGTGCACGTGTGCATTTATTTTCCTCTCCCAGCAGGGCCAGAAAAAAAGCATAATCCTACAAGTCCCTAATTGTTCCCCTTTGCAGAGACTCTCATCTCGGCAAGGGGTGCAGACAGAGGTGGATAGGAAAAGAAACTTTCACAAAACCGTGTTTCTTAGAGGAACTTAATCTATATCTAAGGGTTGCCCAGAGTGTGTGCTTTCACACTGCTCAGAGTCTGGTGATAAATGCATTTTTGGGTCAAGGACCATATTGGAGTCTAAGGTCATGTTTGAAAGTACTACCTGGAGTGTTGGGGAGAAGGGAGTTGAGCAGCAGGCTAAATGCCAATGGCAGAGCTAGCATCAATCAACCTTTGGAGACTGATGTCACATCAGATTCTATAGCAACAGTGGTCAGCAGGCCTCAGAGAAAGATGTAGAATTGTAGGGAGTAGCTGGCTACTAACAGAGAAGTAGGACCATGCTCAACATGTCCTGAGATCTCCCCAAAATGGACTGAGCAATGGAGAATGCTACTTTATTATCTCCTAAATTAGGTAGACTGGAAATTAGATAAAATACAGTCACACTTTATGTAATTTTGAATTATCCAAGTTGTGACAACTAACAAGTTTTTAGACATTGCCAAGTGCCTTTGGGGGCCAAAATTTCCCTCAGTTGAGAATCTCTGCTCTAGAGACTATGAGGATCACTGTGTCTTGAGTATAATGAGTTAGGGGTAAAATGGTTTGACATAGGCAGGAGAGTTAAACAGGGCTAGATCAGGAAGGCACTGCAGGTCATGTAAAAAAAAATTAGGATTTCATTCTTAATGTAAAAGGAAGCCATAGAGTGTTTAATTGGGGAAGCAATGAGATCACAGTTTTATGTGAAAAATACATTATATGAGGGCAAGAAAGACAGCTGTGACAATCATTCAGATGCATCTGCCACTAAGAGAGGGTGGCAATTTGGACCATGGTACTGGCAGAAGAAACAGTCACAGATTCAGGATAGGTTGTGGATGTAAAAACAGCAAGATTACTGGGGAATCAGAGAAAGAAGGTGTCCAGGAATACTCGCAGATTTAAAGCTTGAGAGACTGACACGATGGTTTTCTGACTAAATTTGGCTGCAGATTCCCTGCTTGTCCTTTCATTGAGAGATGGACTAAACTCCTTCAAACCCCCATTTTGAATCTGGACTGACTTTGCTTGGCCAAGAAATTCAGCAGAAGTAACTTTCTGGGACAGTTGCTCTTAAGTTCCCTGAGTTTCAAAGGAATTTTGACTACCTTGAGGCAGTCATGCTGTGAGAAAGCCTCAGGTGGACGTGCCAGCAGGGGTGGGAGTAGCAATGGAACGGGGAGGGAGATTCCCTCCCCGCCCTTTTGCTCCAGTCCCCACCTCTACCCCCCCACTTTCGCTCTCCTAACTTCCAGTCAGTAGCATTATCTTAGCTGAGGTCTAAATGGGTGATAAGTGACCCCCCACTGTGCTCTGCTTAAATTCCTGACCCACAAAATCTTGGGATACAATAATAATAATTTATTGTTTCAAGCCACTAAGTTGTATGATACCTTGTAACACAGCAATAAGTAACTGAGCCAGTGCCATTTATCAAGATTAAAAAGTTTTAGCTGAAACTGGTTTGGCTCAGTGGATAGAGCATCGGCCTGCAGACTGAAAGGTCCCAGGTTCGATTCCGGTCAAGGGCATGTACCTTGGTTGCGGGCACATCCCCAGTAGGGGGTGTGCAAGAGGCAGCTGATCGATGTTTCTCTCTCATCGATGTTTCTAACTCTCTATCCCTCTCTCTGCCTCTCTGTAAAAAATCAATAAAATATATTTTTAAAAAAAAGATTAAAAAGTTTTAAAGAATTATATCAGGTAAGAAATCAAGAGTTCAGATGTGTTATTTGCCAGGTTATGAAATATCTGAGGGAAGATAAATAATAACCAGTTCTTACAAGAGCCTTAATCTTAGGGGAGACTATGGTTTGATGATGTAAATTTGGAAGTCATTAATATAAAGATAGTATTTAGACCCAAGGCAATAATTAAGACCACTTAGGGAGAGAATATAGGGAGAGAAGAGAAGGAGGCCTCCATTAAGCCCTATGAAAGCCCAATACTTAAAGGTTAATTGGACTAAACATTCCTTTTTTGTATTTGCTCATTTTATATCATGGTGGGTTTTTTTACCTGTCTTTTTATCAAACTGTTAACCCTCGTTCAACTACAAGCTCTCCTTGTAGTTTCAGAAGCAGAATTAATTGCTCTCATATATCTGTTTCCATTGGACTTTACAATGAATCTCTTTTCTCTTATGAGATTAAAATTATTACAGTACCTGTATTCCTCCTAGACAATGGTTCCCAAACCTGATTAGCAATTAGAATCAGCAAGCCTTACCAAAGAGCTTCTGATTCAGCGGATCTAGAAAGGGCTGAAGCATATCTATTTTTGTAAAAGTTCCTCAGCAAATTCTGATGCATCCAATCCATGACCTAGAATTTTAGAATTCTTTCCAGAGACTCTGAACTCTCCTAGGGCAGATACCAATGAGTAAGGGGAAAATATAACAGTAATTGAAAGTATGAATCCTAGTACCTAATTTAGAATTCTAGCTTACCCAAAGTCTAGCTCTGTGTTATCGGTAAAGTAATAAACCTCTCTGGGCCTCAGTTCCCTCATTTGTAAAGTGAAGTGCATTGTAGAACTCACCTCATAATTTTGTTGTGAGGCACATTACATCAAGATAAGGGAGCTCAATACATGTGCATTATTGTTATTATTATTACTTTTGTGTTCTAAACGTCCAGCACCATGCACATGGTTGATGCTAAAAGAGTGCTTTATATATTGCTTTGAAGGAAATTTAAGTAAATTGAACTTTACAGAGAATTCCCAGTGCTCAATAGAAATAGTTTATAATTAACTAGGCTCTCATTTAACATGTATTCTTAGAAACACGATATAAAGGATGTGAAACTTGAAAGGTTTGCAACGCAGGAAACAAGACACAGAGTCCAGGCAATGAAAAGGGGGGGGGGGGGAGGTTAATCTTGCACTCCCGGGTGAAACTCACTGGTCAGAGAGTGGGCCAGGGAAGTTCGCACCAAAACGGGGGCTTAGGTACTTCCTTTATACAGCTGTTTAGTGAGGGGAGGGTGGAGGGCATGAGAATGTGGAATTCCTGCCTTGGGCAAGGGTCTGGGAAGGCGCCAGTTATCTTTGTCACCATCTACCTTGCAGATGCTTGCATAGGCTCTGGACTTCCTCCCTGCCTCGACCTAACAAAACTGTCATTAGTGTAAGGTTTGAGGCGCAGGAGACTGGAGTCGGAGACCAAGGAGGAAGTATATTCCGCACTAAGGAGCGAGATTCATTATGGAGGAGGGTAGAAAGACCAGGATTAGAGGAGGAGGAGGAGGAGGAGGAGGAGAAGGAGGAGGAGGAGGAGGAGGAGGAGGAGGAGGAGGAGGAGGAGGAGGAGGAGGAGGAGGAGGAGAAGGACCCAGCTGGACTGCCTGGCAGACTGGGGAGACAGCAACACGTGCAGTGGTGAACACGCCTTTAGAGGGGAGGAACGGGAAGGGGTGGGCCCCAGGGCACTAAGCATGTGCTGATTGGTGGTTTAATGTCTCGGGAATGTCCCGCAGAAGCGGGTTATGTCATACTCCACCCACCAGTTGGGGGAAGGGAGGATCTATCAATTAGCATGGTGGTAGTAGTAATAGTCAGGATAAGCCATGTTATGCTGACTTAAGAAATGAAGCCTGAAAGTGGGTGCCGGCAGCAGGTGCAAGCGGGGGCTCCAGCGCTGGCTGCAGGTGCAAGCGCTGGGCGGGACCATGGCACATGGGGGCAAAGAAATTTTCAGTAACCACCAGAGGCTCACCCCTGATGACAGCAACCGGCGCCCTGCCTTGGTCTGGCACCCCTGCTCACCTGCTCCACCATCCTGCCACAGCCGACGCCCACCATGTTCCATGCTCTGCCTCCTGCTGCTGATGCCCGCCATGTTCCACCCGTGCCCCCTGGTGGTCAGTGCATGTCATAGCGACCAGATGTTCAGTTGTTCGGTTGTTCAGTTGTTCCGCCATTCAGTCTATTTGCATATTAAGGTTTTATATACTAGTATATAGATAGTTTCTAATGTCACTGTCACAAAAAACCTTGCATTATGGATATTATCTATTGACAAAGGAGGAAACTCAGGGACAGAGAAACTTGTTAATAACTAAGTTGTTTCAGGATGTCTCCACATCTCACTATTCCTTTACCATCATGGCTCACTGAGGAAGAGCTGTGGCTACTCTTTGTTTTTCAGAACTTTGTATTTGCCCATTTCTTTCTCCCTCATCCGCAGACTGTCCTTCAATACTGATCTTCCTCTATGACGCAACCACCTCAAGGCTTCTATAGCCATTAAAAACCATACAAAATCCCCACACCCCTACACTGTTCTGCAATTCCCTTTACTTTTAAACTTCTCAACACAATCAATACGTCTCCTTTCTACTTCTTTACCACTCACCTAACATCTTGTAATCTGCTGTCTGCTTTCACTATAGCTGACTGAATCAGGGATTAGTGGTTTGTCCCAAGATGAACCAGTCACAATCTCTGTCCTAATAACCAGAATTGGGACTCGGGATAGCTAATGACTCTGGCCTGATTACTTGAAATAAAAACATATAAACTTTAAAATAACAAGGAAGCCATTTTTAGCTATATGCTCAACGAGGCAGCAAAATCTTAATCTACAGAAAAATAAGGAGAGAACATGGTAGGTTTGCAGAGGTGTGCAGAGATGAGATTTGAAAGCAGTTGCTGACCTGCTGCAGCCTTCGCAGCGAGGTTCAGGATCTGAAGGAGGGGCCAACGCACAAATGAAAATGCTATACAAGAAATACGAATTTAGAAGGCATGGGGGGCCAGATGGAGATCTCTTTCTTGAAGAGGCACCACAGACTTCTGGACTGGCCAGCTATTTATTTACTTGAATACACATTTGCCCTTTAGCAATGCATACAGGCAGATCAAGGTAAAGTTTGGTAAACAGTGTAAGGATTATCAGGTTAGGAAATTGCCCTGAGCCACTGAGCCCAGAGCAGAGCAATATTATGCTGATTTTCAGCCCTGCTGAATATCAAAGTCCATTGGCATTCCAATGTTTTCTTTTTGCATTAATATGCTAACTGCTGTTGGCGCTAGCCTCCGGGCACTGACCAAGTTTCTAACAGTTTTCCAGTCTTTTGTGATGCTTTACTGCATACTCTGCCTTGGGCAAGAGTATTCTGATATCCTTTTAATCCCCTCCTTTATTTTAGCTTTGCAGTTTGAAGTGATTTTCTAATACTTTCAACAACAAAAAAATAAATCTAGGAATCACCCGTTTTTACACGTAATCACATATTACTTTGTACTATTACTTAGCTATGTCAGTATAGTTTGTTTCCCTAATTAGGTGGCAAACCTTCTCTAATGCGGGAATTTTGTCTGATTTCTTCCCCTTTGAATCCTACCCATAATACCCTTTACAGTAAGCACCATGGGAACTCATTAAACCCATTGAGGCAAACACTCTGTTAAGCTTAACTCTGTTTCTACTCTTCAGTATTCTGCAATGCTGTGAACATGTTTGATACTCTCATATTTGAGTTAAATGAATGGGTTTTTGAGATTCCCATGTCTATTCCTTTCAATCTTCTGCCTTCACTTCTTAAAACAAAGAAATAAGTAGGAAAAGAACAGTGAACCTGGGTTTCTGCAGAGAGAGAAAAAGCAAAACCTTAGAAGTAGGATGCTGATATTTACTCACAAAATCAAATCTTGTCTTATTCTAATATCCTCTTAATCTTCAAAAAGGTGGTGGGTGTGGAGAGTTATGCTCAAATAATCAAACACCAGGTTTTAACCCAAGGAACTCTTTATTTTTAATTCCTTGTCAAACTTAATGATTACATTCAAATCTCTTTTGATCTCCACTAAGTGGAAAGGGGTTAGTGTTAGGAAGCTGAACTGGAGTCTTATCCTTGCTCTGTTATTAATTAATTATATGACCTTGACAAGTTATTTAATATTGTTGCACTTCATTTTTCTCAGCTGCCAAATGACAATAATATCATACTATATATCTTCCAAGAAAATGCAAAGATACTAGTAGAAAGGGGTAATAAATTGTAAAAGTACTTAGAAAACTATATTAAATGTGTTCATAGGAAGACTAATAGTCAAATAATACTACTTTGCAATTTTAGCAGAATTTGGCTGAGTGTAAAAAGAAGCCTGCAGAGATTTAAAATATCCCTAAACTTATAATGAGATTCTCTATTCTCCAGGTCCCTTTCTTTAGCCTATGTTCAAACAACCTGCCATTTATCCTCCCCAATCTTTTTCTGGTTTCTCTGGAGGCCAGAGTGCCCGCTGTGTTAAATTGTGTGATAATTCTGTGCTATGAACTATTCTCCTGAGGAAGCAGTCAAATGCCAACTCTGTGACTGGTCCTGGAAAGAGAAAAGCTCCAACCTGCAAACTCATAATATGAGTCCCTTGAAGTTGCTTTTATTACTATACTCCTCATAAAGACCCTGAAGAAGGGAATAATAGCCCTGTGATGGAAGCCAGAGCATCTCACAACCTAAATATGGTGAATGATCAGTATGACCAGTTGGGGGCATCTAAGCTATGGCTCAGAGCTTAGTGTCAGACAGGTAGAAATGTTTGGTCTTCATCAACCACGATTGACCCTAACATGGGAGATATTGGCCAAGCCTTGGGGAATTGTTCTGACAAGCCCTTATATAGATAAGACACTGAGGGAAAGACAATGCTTATTTCCCCTATTTATTTATTTATTTTTTTTAAGAAAAGTCAGATGGAATAATAATTGTGTTAGTAATGGAAAATGTGCCTGGAGATTTATGGGAAAATGAATTGTCATAAAGATAATTCTCAAATCTGAGAAGTAAGCACCATGCATGCATAAACACGGTTGCTCTTTCTCCCATTTTTATTTATCTTAACTATGTTTTTCTAACTCACAAAACAAAAGCTTAAATCTCTCTTTTAATTTTTTTTTGAGTAAATGAAGAGATGTCTTATCTGTGAAAATGCTCCCTGACCAATTTCAATACCTTAGTGAATAATAGATAAATTTCATTTCCTCCTGATCCTCTTTCTACATGACAGCCAAAGTGATCTTTCCAAAATTCAAATCTAATCATTGTCACATCTTGATTAAAATCCTTCAACAGGTCCCCATTGTCCTCAGGCTAATGTTGAAATTATTATATATTTATATATCTTAAGACTTTTATGATCAGTTCCTGATTCTCTTTTGAACTTTGTTTCTCTGCACTGTGCCTTATAATGCACTCCTGTGTTGCATAGTCACCCCACCCCTCCAAGTACACACAATCAGGTACTCTGGGTTCTAGTCACACTGACTCTTTAAAAACCCCTAAAACCACCATGTTCTCACTCTCCATTTGAATAGGGTTAACTGAGCCCTAATCTTGAGGTGTTCCCCCTTCTATATGCCCTTTAAGCACCTGGTACTCATCCTATCTAATAAAAGATTAATATGCAAATTGACCATCACTCCAACACAAAATGGCTGCCCCCATGTGGTCAAAGATGACTGCCCCCATGTGGACACAAGATGGCCACCACAAGATGGCCAGCAGGGAAGGGCAGTTGGGAGGGACCAGGCCTGCAAGGGAGGGCAGTTGGGGGCCATCAAAGCCTGCAGGGGAGGGCAGTTAGGAGTGACCAGGCTGGCAGAGGAGGGAAGTTGGGGGCGATTGGGCATGCAGGGAAGGGCAGTTGGGGGGACACAGGCTTGCAGGGGAGAGCAGTTGGGGAGACCAGGCCTGCAGGGGAGGGCAGTTAGGGGCAAACAGGCTGGCAGGGGAGCAGTTAGGCATCAATCAGGCTGGCAGGGGAGTGGTTAGGGGGTGATCAGGCTGGCAGGCAGAAGCAGTTAGAGGCAGTCAGGAAGGCAAGCAGGCAAGCAGTTGTGAGCCAGCAGTACTGGATTGTGAGAGGGATGTCCGACTGCCCGTTTAGGCCCGATCCTAAACAGGCAGTCGGACATCCCTCAAGGGGTCCCAGATTGGAGAGGGTGCAGGCTGGGCTGAGGAACACCCCCACCCCCCGTGCATGAATTTGTGCACCAGGCCTCTAGTCTATGTATATAAAAAGCCAGCGACTGTAACGGCCATAACAACCATAATGACCTGTCACTATGATGCCCACTGTGGCCAGTGAACCAGCCCTATCAGGGGGTGTGGCCAGCAGGCCAACCTCATGGCCCCTTCCCCCTGCCAGCCTGCCCCTGATCGGACTCTCCCACCCCAATCAAGAACAAGAGTGGGTGGCCAGCCAAACACCTCCTTCCTTCCCCCCCAACCTCTGCCAACCCCACCCCGGATCAGCCAGCCCCACCATGATAGGCCTGCAGCCCCTCCCTTTGACCGGCCTGCCCCTGATTGCACCCTCCCACCCCAACAGGGGTCGGGGCTGGGCGGCCAACCTCCTGCAGCCCCTCCCCCTTGACCGGCCACACCCCTGATGGGCTCCCACCACCCTGATCACTCTGAAGCCCTCCCCCTGGCCAGCCCCGTCCCTGACCGCCACCCCACCTCAATAGGGGGCAGAGCCAGCCGGCCAACTTCCCACAGCCCCTCCCCCCAGCTGGCCCTGCCCCTGATCATCCCCCCCACCCCAATAGGGGGTGGGGCCAGCCAACCAATCTCCTACAGCCCCCCCTCTGCCCAGAACCACCCTAGATCAGCCCCCTACCCCAATCAGAGGCAGGGTGACTGGCCAACCACCCATGGCCCCTCCCCCAGGCTGCTGGCCCCCAATCGGCCCCCCAACCCCAATCGGGGTCGGGGCCCACCATCCAATCCCCCGCAGTCCCTTCCCTCAGCCAGCCTGGCCCTGATTGGGCCCTGATAGGGATGGGCCAGCCAGCCAACCTCCCAACATCTCCTCCTTCCAACAGGCCCAGCCCTGATCCACCCTGATTGAGGCCGGGCAGGCGAGACCCCACCTGTGCATGAATTCATGCACTGGGCCTCTAGTCCTCTCATAATTTTGTCATAGCTAGTAGTTACCTGCTAAAGGTCAGTGTCACCTTATATCCCCAGCACTTAGCCCAAAGTATAACAACAAGGCATTGCTCAATAAATACTAGAAAGGAGCCGAGACCGGTTTGGCTCAGTGGATGGAGCGTCGGCCTGCGGACTCAGGGGTCCCGGGTTCGGTTCCGGTCGGGGGCATGTGCCTTGGTTGCGGGCACATTCCCGGTGGGGAGTGTGCGGGAGGCGGCTGATTGATGTTTCTGGCTCTCTATCCCTCTCTCTTCCTCTCTGTAAAAAATCAATAAAATATATTTTAAAAAAATATTAGAAAGGAGTTCTATGAAGAATGGCTGGAAGATATGGGGAAAGGAAAGGAGGAAGGAAGAAAGACACCAGGTAGAAAAAGAGCCCTAGAGTAATCTGGTTTATTGCTGACTGGGCTCCTCTTTGCTTCCTTTAGTTCCTGCTGATTCCCACTTCTGGAAGAAGTAGCTGGCCTCTGGCTTCCTCCTGTGCTCTAGGGCTTCCTCATCTCTGCTCCTTCCTGGTCCTGAACTGTGTACTTCCAAATCAACATTTGCCCTTCACTGCCATATTCCCCCCTTTCTTCCAGCTAAAACAAGACCCCTTTGGTCTCAAGACACCTCTGCATTAAAAAGTATCCCTTTTCACTAAAGACTGGGGACCTCAATGATGTCTGCAGCATGATGATACATCACATAGTGAAGAAAGAACAGCCCAGTAAGATCCAGGAAAGGCTGCATAGTCAAAGATGAAACCAGAATTTAATTGTAGCCAAGTAGCACACAATCTGAGAGTGCTGATCTCCTTAATTCAATCGGTCCCTTATCGCTTTATATCCATTTAATTAGACATCTCCAATGTAAAAGAAATGGAAGTATTAAATATAGCAGGGTGCCCTATCAAGATTAGATTTGTTTTGTTATTGCATTTTACTTGGTTAATGACAGAAATTGCTACTCTCCTCGTATTATAGGCAGTGACCAGAGTTCATCATGAAAGGCAACCTTCTTTGCAAGAGTAGATGCTGAGAGAGGAGCCCCCGAAGGGAGAGAGAAATTATCCTCTAAGGAAAAGGAAAAAAAAAAAGGGGGGGGGGAGAGAAACTTTCTGGGAGTATACATGCAGCAACGGTCACCAGAATCATTCCTGCCCCAGTACATCTATTATTTCATACCTATCTAGAAAATTGACTAAATGTAGCCACCTAGATTTGCAAACTCTAAGACCAAATATGACCCTGAAGAAGTGCCCTGGCAAGTTTCTGATTATACTACTGTTTTTGAACCCCAAGCCCCTAGGATATAAACTCATAAATATAACAACACTAGTTCCATAATTTGCATACCTTAATGATTTTTTTTTTTGAATCTGCTGAATTATAGGTAAAAGGCATCCGTTATCTTATGCTGATTCTATTGATTCTATTTTTAATAGGTGCAAGCAGGTGCAAACAGCTATGGTGAGGAGACAGGATGCTTCACTTATTAAATCCAGGTTGAAAGGTAGTAAAATGTAAAGTAATTTGTTATTACAGTAATCATTAAACAAGTGTGCTATGGAATGCCAAGAAAATGATATGGACTTAGCCCTGGCTGGTGTGGCTCAATCAGTTGGAGCATTGTCCCTTACACCAAAAGGTCATGGGTTCAGTTCCTGGTCAGGGCACATACTCTGGTTGTGGGTTCCATCGATGTTTCTTATAGTGACATTTTTTTTTCTCTCTCTCTCCCTCCCCCTTCCTCTCTCTCTAAAATCAATAAAAACATATCCTCAGGTGAGGATTAAAAAGAAAGATACAAACCTAGATTTGCTAAAATAAGAAAATGAGCATAGATGCACTATAGAATAGCAATTAGAAATTTTTGGCTATTTGGATATCTGCTGGGAGTCTCAGTTTTATTAAAGCCTCTGACAAATTATTGAGAATAAAAGGTTAGTCATAGAGGTACAAAAAAAGCCATAGATACTGAAGAATAAAGGTGGTTGCTGATTATTGTAGTTGAAGCCCGTCAAGCAAAGCCAATTTCTCACTTGTGAGCTTGATCCAAAGTCCACTATCACAGCCTGGGTTAGTATAAATGTCCTACTTCCTATTCATGCATCCTTACTTCACCACTGTTTCCTTATTTCTGATCTTGCCATCTTGTTTCAAAATCAGTTCTCTAAAAAAAAAAAAATTTAGTTATGCATCTTGTGACTTAAATTTACTAAAGATCTGGAGATTACAGGAGAGGTATGAGGTCATGTTTCACATGGCATTCTGTCTTTGTACTTGTTCTCTCAGCCTTGCTACACAGAATCTTGGGATCCTTGAAATCACTAGACAGAAAGAAACCTAGCCAGACCAGTTTACTGGGACAAATAAAAAATACTTGCCCTCCCTCCTATGTGTAAACTACTCACTAGCCTAAGTAGGCTAAAAAATAAAAATAAAAAAATAAAATAAAAAATAAAAATCTTCTTTTATGCATTTCAGTCTTTGAATTAATTCATTTTATACTTAATTCATTTTATACTTGATTTGTGCTTTCACAATCTGTTATAAAATATTGAAACTACTAGCTGAGTAGAATATCTATCTGTAAAAATTATTAAAATTAACAGCATACACATATACTAGTATACACAATGGCAAATCTTCCTAAGTAGTTTGAGTCTGTTTATGAACATGTCCAAACTCAAAATAAATATGAATTATATATAACATTTTTAATGCATTTTCTTAATTATTTTATGGTTTTCCAGGAAGAAGTCTAAAAACAACAACAACAACAAATACCATTGATAATGAAATACCAGGGTGATTAAATATTAATACCATATTTGCTTTAAAGTTATGTCTGAAAATGAGAATAATTTAATAACAGCCTACATTTGTTTCATGTATACATGTGATCTGAATCATGTTTGTCAAATTTTTCTACAAAATGCATGTTCTTTTAGTTATAATGATCAAGATCATTCTTCTATATACCACCTCCTATTTTAAATTTATAACTCTTATGACCATTGTCTAACAAACACTCTAGCATCTCTATAAACATTTTAGTGAATGAAATTTTCTTTTAGAATATTGTTATTCAACCAAATAAAATAAAATGCAGCCAGCTGCCAAATACTATGGCAGTTTCACTGTTATAGTGCTTTTATGAAAGAGCTATAAATTGCCTACAGATTATGGCATTGTTTTCTTTAAAAGGAACAGATTCCAGAGATAAAATTTCCAACAGAATTTTCAGTTGATATTTTGTCCTAAATAAAACAAGAGCTTATAGCTTAACAGGAATAAACCCTTATGCAGGTCATCAATATTTAACATTTACTGTCCTTTGCACAGTACAGCTAATCAATAAATAGCACACAGCACACAGTACAATTGCACTTGTGGGGAACGGAAGAGGCATAAAGGAAGCCACCCACACATAACCCCAGTTACCAGAGGAATGATATAATTCTCTGGAAATGAGAAGCACCCTGCCTGGCAGAGTCTTCACATCAAGAAACAGAAATTGTTGGACAGAAAAGGAGACAGGTTTTGTAGAAAATTATGAAAAAGAAGCGGGGCATCTAAGACAGCTACCCAGGAATCTCTATTGCATTCTGATCTCTATAACCAGTTTTAATATTATCATCGAGACACTTCCTCCTCCTCTGCAGATCATCAATATTTCTTAGCTCCACAGTCCAGTAAATTGTCTTTTGACAGGACTGTATAAAATCTGATTCTCTCTAGAACATAAGCTCTTAGCACTAAGAAGGAATATGCTTCGGTTTTGCACACTGATGGACCATGGGCACCAATAACCATGCTTGTGGAGTAGTGTTGTTCAATGAATATTTGTTGAGTAATTCCCTACATCGACTGGTTATCTGATTGGGCATGAATTCAGAGAGTCTGCATTATGATATCTGTGTCTGAGATTCCTTTTTTTTTTTTAACTTCCAAGGTTCCCAGTTACTATTTATTCATCTTGGATTTCATTTTTTGAAAGGTTTGTTCTACCAATTGGCCTATATTAACTAACAGCTTTCCATATGTGTGTGTGTTTAAAACTATTAATAAAAAATGAGCATAATATTAAAGAATGTTAACACATTGAATGGATACATAATTCTAGTAAAAAACAAGAAATGTTGTTCAATGGCTCCCTGCTGCCTTGTCATGAGTAAATATTAATTAGGCTTTTTGAACTAATGATACTACTTCATGGACTTTGCTACTTAAATGTCTCTGTGAATTTGGGAATCACTGACCTATATCAATGGGGCAGAACCATTATAAATATGAAGATACATATAGATAGAGCAAAAGATAGATTTATGGCAAAGTTTCAGATATTTACAGTGAAATGTTAAGTCTGAAACTGAATATATGTATTCAACTATATTCTTCATAGTTAGAGGGAACAGGGAAGTTATGTGTTTTCCTTGCCTTCATGAAGAATGAGTTCATGAAACAGAACTAAAAATTAGTCATAAATTGGGTTTAGTATTAATGTCAACTCTTATACCAGTGACATAATGACAGTGGTAAAAATGTAAACTTTATTGACATCAATAGCTATTATCAAATCAGGTTTACTGATCTATAATAATAAAAGCATAATATGCTAATTAGACTGGAAAGCCAAATGACCTTCTGGACATCATTCCAGACAGCCTTCCAGATGAAGCCATCAGGGCGGGGGCCAAGGCAGAGGCGGTTAGTGGAAATCAGGCAGGCAGGTGAGCAGTTAGGGGTGATGAGGCAGGCAGGTGAGTGGTTAGGAGCCAGTGGTCCCTTATTGTGAGAGGTATCCCGGATTGCGAGAGGGTGAAGGGTCCCTGATTGTGAGAGGTATCCCGGATTGTGAGAGGGTGAAGGGTCCCTGATTGTGAGAGGTATCCCGGATTGCGAGAGGGTGAAGAGAGGTATCCCCCCAGCCCCGTGCAGAATTTCGTGCACCGGGCCTCTAGTGTTATAATAAAGAGGGATGAATTTCACAAAGCTTCCAGTAATTGCCAGTACCGTGTCAGGCAGCTTTTGGAATGGGTTGACAGCACACAAACATATATAATACTAGCAGGTCAAAATCCTGGCTCACAGAGATCTTACTCTGGTGTATTTGGTCAGCACAAATAAAAAATGTTTCCTGAGCAAAAACTATGAGCCCAGCTGTGGTGGGTCCACTGTTGTAATTCATTAGACTATCCTAGCATATATAAAAACCCAGGGTCTGTCTGTAACATCCACAACAACTGAAGGCTCAAACAAACACCAGGCTGTGCACGCAGCAGGCTTGGGTGGCTGAGACTTGTGGCAGCAGGGATGAGGGTGAAAAAGGCGGGGCCTGGCTCCCTGTGTGCTGAGGCCTGAGAGGACCCCACCCACAGAGGTAGCCCCTCCACTGCACTTCCCTAAGTCCCACCGGCCCTGAGGCACCCTCCCTGACCTGTTTCCTGTGAGGCCTCTGTGAAGATCCCGACAGAGGTAGCACCAGCCTGGCGATGAGGTGGCTGCAGTGGCGGCAGCCTCCTCTCTGCTGACCACCCTTGCTCTTGTCCTCGCCCTCGCTGTTGGCTAATCCCAGGTGCAGCCTCCTGGCCCAGAAGGTGCACGATAGCAGGGACAGCCACCATGGCGGGCCAGATTGATGTGGAGGGTAGTTGGGGGCGAGATCAGGCTGCAGGGGAGGGCAGTTAGGGGTGACCAGGCAGGCAGAGGCAGTTCGGGGTGATGAGGAAGGCAGGCAGGTGAGCAGTTAGGAGCCAGTGGTCCAAGATTGCTAGAGGGATGTGGGCTCAGGCCTAAACCAGCAGTCAAACATCCCCAAAGGGTTCCTGATTGGAGAAGGTGCAGGCTGGGCTGAGGGAACCTCCCCTGCAACCCCGTGCATGAATTTCGTGCACTAGGCCACTAGTATCATTATACAATCACTGTATTCTGTGGCCCAGTCACTGCTCCAAGCCTCTGCCAGCCACCCTGCTGCCTTCCAGACAGATGATGCTGTTTGGGCTGAATGAGAGATCCATTTCAGAAGTAAGTGCAAATAGCATAAGTGTGTTTACAATCAAAATCTTGGACCCACCACAACTGGAAGGAAATATCAGTGCTAATTTATTCCATAAGCTCTAAGAAACTGATCTAGTTTTCCATTTTGCGGACACCATGTTGGTTTCCTATGACCCAGGGCAGTGGTCAGCAAACTCATTAGTCAACAGAGCCCAATATCAACAGTACCACGATTGAAATTTCTTTTGAGAGCCAAATTTTTTAAGCTTAAACTTCTTCTAACGCCACTTCTTCAAAATAGACTCGTCCAGGCCGTGGTATTTTGTGGAAGAGCCACACTCAAGGGGCCAAAGAGCCACATGTGGCTCGCGAGCTGCAGTTTGCCAACCACGGACCCAGGGGAAAGATCACTTGGTAAATTATGTACATGTCTAACCACTATGCTGTATACCTGAAATTAATCCTACCTAATAAAATAGTAATATGCAAATTGACCGCACCTTTGCTATGCCAAGCCACGCCCACACGCCAAAACCACGCCCACCAGCCAATCAGGGCGAGTATGCAAATTACCCAACAAAGATGGTGGTTAATTTGCATACGTTGAGGGAGGGAGGAGTGAAGGCTGAAGACAACTTAGAAGGAAGAGGGAGGAAAAGCGGAAAGCCAGGAGGCTGCCAGAGGGAAAGCTCTGGCGGGGCAGAGCGGGGCAGAGCGGGGCGGAATGGGGCGGGCGGCAGTGGCGCGCGGGTGTAGGCAGAGGCCACAAAGGCAGCGGTAGCGGCAGCGCACGCGACCGCAACGGCCGCTTGCAGGATTCTTCCTGCAAATGGGCTACTAGTATAAAATAATGCTGAATGGCAACTGTAACTGACAAACAGAAATGCCCATGTTTACCTGGAACCGCCTCTAAAATGTCATTCCCAGTTGTTGAGCAAGTCTGGTTCTGCAGTCTGGCACGGGACCTCCGTACTGGATTGTCCATGACCCTGGGCATGCCTCCCTCTACCTGCGTGCTCCCTGTGCTCTGTGGAGAGGCTGCTCTCCCCTCTGCTGTTTCTTATTCCTGGGTCTTTGGTTCTGTTACTTTAAATGCATGGGAAAAACAGTTGACTTGCTATCTTTCCCTTTTTAAAGACACTTCAAAGTCATTACTTTGTGGAAACTACCACATAAATGTACTCTCCTGTTATTCTTCTGAATATCTTCTTTAACTTCTGTGTGTCCTTTCCGAATCTTCTATGCCACATTGAAAAGTATCCTCTATGATAATGTGCTATTGATGGATCTGTGCTGGTCTAGTCACAGCCCTTCATAAATCTTATTTGGAGCAATAAAAGTATCTGTAAGATACTTCCCTGAATATATTACATTTAATCTAAAATTTAACTCATTTCCCCATTTTCATCAATCTTTCCCCTCAAATTTAAAAACATTTCTATTTAACTGCCTCTGCAAAATGGCAACAAGAAGTATTTCATTATCTCCAGATGTAATAAGTTTCAATTCATTTTTTTTTATGTTAATAAGCTCTTCCAAGTTATTTTAAGCCTAAATAAAATTTATTTTAAATTCCTATTACTTTGGACCTTAACACTTCTATTACCCGCCTTTACTAATTTAATGCATTTTAATGCTGTGTTTATCATTCAATTTTCTCAAAGAAGAATGTCATATATATATATATATATATATATATATATATATATACACACACACACACACACACACACACACACACACACACTAGTATTCTTTATTTTTATTATTTAAAGTACAATGGTACAGAGCTTTCTTGTTAGCTTTATTTTATCTTTGTGTTTTCCAATTAGCTTGTACTTACAACTCTACATTTAAAAAATTAATAAAACATATTTATTTAAACTTTAATGATTTAAGAGATACTCAGAAGTAATTCATTTTAAATGGATAATAGCATTTAAATAATTCCTAGTACTTTAAAAGAAGCTAACAACCAAGTACATTCCTAGACATCCCATATTATTTCCTTTAACATCTTAAACAAAACCATTGATACTTTTTAGGCTTATCTCTGAAATGTAAAATTTTAAAGAAAAAAAATTCCATAAGCTCTACCATTTTCCATTCTCTATACATTAATTGTTGTCCAGAGTTGTGCAGAGTGGAAGAATGAACTTTGAAGCTAGATGTGCCTGAATCCCGTGCCGGCTCTCTCTCTTACTAGCTGTGAAACTATGAGTAAAAAATAACTTCCCCAGACTTCAGTTTCTTATGTATGAAATGAGAAGATGGTACTATCTAACTTATAAGGTTGCTGAGAGAATTATGTAAAATAATTTATGTGTTAAAATATTACATATACAATGCCCTAGCTGGTTTGGTTCAGTGGCTAGAGCATCAGCCTGTGGACTGAAGGGTCCCGGGTTCAATTCCAGTCAAGGGCACATGCCCGGGTTGCGGGCTTGATCCCCAGTAGGGGGCATGCAGGAGGCAGCCGATCAGTGATTCTCTGTCATCACTGATGTTCCTATCTCTCTCCCTTTCCCTTCCTCTCTGAAATAAATAAAAATATATTTTAAAAAATAATAAAATAAAGTATTACATATACAAAATAAATATTAATTAAATCATTTATATTCCTATGTGAATTTCAAAATATGTCTCCTAAAATGTTCTTAAATCTTTATTGTAAATTAGTAAGGGAGGGATCATTTTTAGAGGAACAGTTCTAGAAACATTAGTATTCTTTAAAATCCACATTAAGGATAACATAACCTTCATTTATGTATTATGTTCCCTTTGCCTAGTTCTAATGTCAAATATGCTATTCAGTTTTGCATTTCTCAGCAAATGTTACGGCAAACCACATAGCCAGGAACATACAATAAACCTTTCACATGATCAGTGGTTTAGCATAAATTAGACCTAGCTCTAACAAAATAATATTAGTTGAATTACTATGGCATCCTTTAGAATCTAAAGCTGAAGCCAGGTTAAAACACTTTATAGTTTTCAGTACAATTTATTTCATATTTTCAGACTTCAGAGTTATATAATTAAGATAATTTTAATGACTAATACTGCTAGATAGATTTTAAACTAGTTTATTCTCAATGTTTTTCCTCAATGCTATCAAAGAGAAATAAGTGCTGTTTTAGAGTCATCCATCCTCTGAATTTCAGGTATTGAAAAATGTTAATACATAATACTATATAAAGCTGATTATGTATGTGTGTGTATATATATATTTATATATATCCTATATAATAAAGGGCTAATATGCTAATTAGACCGGACAGTGGAACGACCTTCCAGAACAACCAGTGGGTAGGGCCATGGGGCCATGGGGCCGAGAGGCAGCTGGGCTGCGAGGGCCGAGCCCCCTGCACGAATTTCGTGCATCGGGCCTCTAGTATAACGATAATTTCAAAGGCTCTCTCTATTAATAAGTATTATCCTTAGAGGAATCTTTTGTTCCACATATTAATGATTTCATCTTGCTCATCCCATTTGCTTTATATTGTTACGAACTGATTATGGAATGAACTTGATGTATCAATGATGCTCTATTATCATAAAAGTTCCAGAAGTAGAACAATTCTGTCTTAGTTCGCTGCTATATATCTAATTTCTAAAACAATGCCTACCATATAGCAGGTATTCAGTATAAATGCATTAAGTAAAAATTCATCCTCTGGCTTATATGAATTGAAATACCATGTCCTTCTCCAAGTGGAATTTCATCACCATTGATATTTAGAAATATGTTTATTATATTTCAGTCCCTAAGGTTCAGGACTTTATAGTGATTTTGCTAGTTAAAATAATAGCAAATATATTTATTTCATTTGTTTGGCTACTAAAAAATAATAGCTGATAGATTTATTTTAGACACTCACTAGATATCTAGCACATTAAAAAAAGTATGGGTATGTTGAAATGACAAATTTAAGCTAAAATATATTTAAGACATCTTAAATAAAACTACATACAATGCTGTACTAGTAGAAGACTCAAAGTTGTTGAAAATGAAGTTTTCTTCAAATTGACTTACAGATTTCATATGAATGCACCTACCTCCCTCAGAATTCCTGCAGACACTTTGAAAAAATAATTACAAACTAATTCTAATGTTTTTAATGAATTGCAAAGAATTTGGAATAGCTCAAATATTTATAAAAAAGAAGAGAATTGGAGGACTTATAGTACTTGATTTCAAGACATACTATAAAGCCAAATAATCAACAGTGTGTTTTGGCATAAAGATATGTATAGAGAGCAATGAAATAGGAAAAACTTCAGAAATAAATTCACATATGTTACAATTGATTTTCAACAAAAGTACAAACTTATTAAATGAGGAAATGATAGTATTCTTTTTTTAAAATATATTTTATCGATTTTTTACAGAGAGGAAGGGAGAGGGATAAAGAGCCAGAAACATCGATGAGAGAGAAACATCGATCAGCTGCTTCCTGCACACCCCCTACTGGGGATGAAGCCTGCAACTAAGGTACATGCCCTTGACCGGAATCGAACCTGGGACCTTTGAGTCCGCAGGCCAACTTTCTATCCACTGAGCCAAACCGGCCAGGGCAAGGATAGTATTCTTAACATTTTGTGATGGAACAACTGTATATCCATTTTGAAAAAATGAACCTTGATCATCGCACCATACATAAAAATTAACTCCATGTTCATTATAGTCCTAAAACTATAGGCTAATAATATAAAATGTGTAGAAGAGCCGAAACCGGTTTGGCTCAGTGGATAGAGCATTGGCCTGCGGACTGGAAGGTCCCGGGTTTGATTCCGGTCAGGGGCATGTACCTTGGTTGCGGGCACATCCCCAGTGGGGGGTGTGCGGGAGGCAGCTGGTCGATGTTTCTCTCTCATCGACGTTTCTAGCTCTCTATCCCTCTCCCTTCCTCCCTGTGAAAATCAATAAAATATTTTTTAAAAATGTGTAGAAGAAAACATAGAGAAAATCTTTATAATGCTGGGATAGGCTACAATTTCCTAAGTTGGCTTGAAAAGTGATAGATCATAAAAGAAAAAAAATTGATAAATTTAGACTTCATCTAAAAAAACTGAAGATACCCATTAGGAAAATGAAAAGCTACAGACGATAAGAAAATAATCACATTGCATGTATATGATTTATATCCAGACTACATAAAGAGCTCTTTATAATTTAATAGGAATACAACTAATCCAATATAAGTGGGCAAAAATTGAATAAACACTTGTCAAAAGAAGATATACAGAAAGTTCCTCAACATCATTAGTTATCAAGAAATGGAAATTAAAACTACAATGAAATGCTACTACACACACACAATGGAATGACTAACTGATAATACTAAGGATTGATAAGGATGTAGAATGCAAAATGGCACCACCACTCTGGAAAATAGTCTGGCAGTTTCTTACATAATTAAATATACATTCCCCATATAAGACTCAGCAATCCCTTTCCTAGGCATTTATCAAATAAATGAAAACTTTATTCAAACAAAGATCTGCACTTAAATTTTCAAAGCAGCTTTATTTGTAATGGCCCCAAACTGGAAACATCCCAAATGCGCACCAACAGGTGAATGAGCATATTGTTTTATATCCATACAATAGAATGTTACTCAGAAATTTAAAAGAAGCAACTATTGAAAATAACACAACACAAGTAAACCCAAAATACTATGCTGGGTGAAAGAAACTGGACACAAAAGACCTCATATTATATAATTCCATTTATATAAATCCCTAGAGAAAACAAATATGACCAAAAGAAGTAAGGAAGGCATAGAAAGATTAAATCAGAAGGAGCATAAGATAACTCTTTGAGGTGATGAGTATGTTCTATATTTTGATTATGCTGATAATTTCCCTTTATATAAATTAATCAAAACTTATCTTAATGAACACTGCAAATAGGGATATTGTATTTCATATAATTTATATCTAAATAAATTTAGTTTTGAAAGAGGGTTAGGGTGAACATTACTGCCTTCATACTTTTAGTTATATCATTGATCTCACAACAGGAATAATAGTGGTTAGTGTTTGTATTTAGAGTAATATGTGAGTGGTAGACAATTTTTGGATTTGAAATATTAGTATCCTCTAGGAAATGGAGCTATTTCCAAGTAATAAAAAAACTGATTTCTGCACTATATAATGTTCTCCAGAAACACATGACAACAGTTCACTTTTTAATTCAAACTCCTCATACTAGAATTTCTAATTTATTGAGAATGAATGTTTTCCAATTACAATCAAATACCACTCACTTTGAGAAAATTCTATCTTGATTTTTTTATTACCATGTATTGTGGCATTGGGGAACTCATGTAAAAGGTGGTAAATGAACAAATAATTGAATTTTTATTTATGCCACCATATTTTCTTTTGGTGAAAATAAAGAGTGAGATAAGTTTGTTACAGAAAACCGGAGAAGAACCAAGCAACACTTAGAGAGATGGAGTTACATTTATTACGCGCGGGCCCAGAGGAAAATGTCTCTCAAATTCTGGACCCCAACATGGAGGAAATTTCCCTATTTATAAGTTTTTTTACCTTCTTTGTCTCCCAAATATGGGGTGTTTCCGGCCCCCTTTGCAAGTTCTTAAAGAGCCCCTATGTGCTGGGGCCATGAGACCTCAACCAAAGGCCTGGCCTGGTGCCAGCACTGATAACTTCGTCCACGGAAGGTTTAATGGCCTCTCTGAAGTGGGAGTAGTCTTATTTTCCTTATTATTTAAGCAAGCAAGCATTTACAGAAGCCAAATAGCAGGGTTAAAATTTCAAACAGCAGTTTTTATATAAGATGGATGCTTCAAGTTTGCAGTTAGAACTCCTGTGATTTCGTGGCTCTGGAATGTAAAGTGCTCCTCCAGTCTGATCGCCTTGATTATGGGTAACCTGTGAAGGGCTGACTCGAGATTTACCTATTTGAAGAAGTCTTACCTGATTCAGTTCTCACACAGTGTCCCTTCCAAATAATACAGGACTGTATTTCTCCATTTGTTGTTATGGTTTTAAATAGTCAATGTGCTGCTCTGCTTTTCTACCATAGGCTGACTTTTGAGAAAGATCACAGGTAATATTGTGTCTTAGTGGAAATTATGCCTGTGGGCATCTATTGCCAGCTGGGGTAGGATGGGAGAACTAATTTTAAAAGCCACAAAACTTCAATCGTTGTCTCAGAATAGGCAAGCGTAGTTGCATTAAGTGTAGCCTCCCAATGTCTGCAACAGCATCATTTAATATATCTGTATTCTCCGTCATGCTAGGAAATCTAAAGAACAGTCAACATGACCAGTGAGGACCAGGTATATATTGTTATGATACTCTTTCAGATACCATGTCATCATGAACAGAAGGAAACACTAAAATGAATAAATGTTGTTAAAAGCATGGCATTTGGAGCCAAACATACCTAATTTTTAAGATAATCCTGCCACTTTCTTATACTATGAATTTAGAAAACTTACATAATACCACATAAACACCAATTTCCTTCTCTAGCAAAAAAATTATATCTCTAGGAATCTAATCTAATAATAGACAAATATGCAAATTGACCGCACCTTCGCTACGCCCAAACCACGCCCACCAGCCAAGCCACGCCCACCAACCAATCAGGACGAGTATGCAAATTATCCAAACAAAGATGGTGGCTAATTTGCATATCGTGACATCGTAGAAAGAAGCCAAGAGCTGCAGAAGGGAGCAAAGCTGCAGAGAAGCAAGCAAGGGGGGGGGAGGAGAAGGGAGGAGCGGAGGCGGGGCTGGGGGAGAAGGAAGTTGAGCAGGCGGGGCCGGGGGAGAAGGGGCGGGGCTGGGGGAGAAGGGAGGAGCGGAGGCGGGGCCGGGGGAGAAGGAAGTTGAGCAGGCGGGGCCGGGGGAGAAGGGGCGGGGCCGGGGGAGAAGGGAGGAACAGAGGCGGGGCCGGGGGAGAAGGGAGGAGCGGAGGCGGGGCCGGGGGAGAAGGGAAGAGCGGAGGCGGGGCCGGGGGAGAAGGGAGGAGCGGAGGCGGGGCCGGGGGAGAAGGGAAGAGCGGAGGCGGGGCCAGGGGAGAAGGGAGGAGCGGAGGCGGGGCCGGGGGAGAAGGGAGGAGCGGAGGCGGGGCCAGGGGAGAAGGGAGGAGCGGAGGCAGGGCCGGGGGAGAAGGGAAAAACAGGCGGGCTGGCAGAGAAGGCGGGCCGGGGGAGAAGGGAGGAGCGGAGGCGGGGCCGGGGAAGAAGGAAGGAGAGTGGGCTGGCGGAGAAGTTACAAAAGCAGGGGGGCTGGCGGAGATCGCGGGGCGGGGGACAAGGGAGGAGAGCAGGCAGGGTGGGGTAGAGTGCAGCAGGAAACCCTATTGCAGGATTTTTCCTGCAACGGGAACGCTAGTAATAATATAATAACAATAGTAATAATTCCTTTCCTTGATTGTTGGGGTAATTCATTGAATGCAAAGTAACTCCCATTGTCATAGGCCAAGTCACTGAGCTGTGCTGGCTTGGAAGAAGAGCTGATGTGGATAAAGTGAAGTTGTTTTTTGTACCTATTTCAATGTGGCTTTTTTTTTTTCACTTGTCTGGAGTAATGCAACTTCTTAACTACATTCAGGACTTCTCATAAAAATATTTTGGCCTATATATATTGTTGTTAAATCAGTATTACTGTAGGGGCCGAAGGCTGGGACTTTCTAATTTTATTTCTTGCTGACATTACCCGTGAGTGAACAGTCCAAATCTATGGAATTACAAAGAAAAAAAAGCAGTAATCCTGAAAATCAGAGTATTTCTCTCCAATTACTCTAACAAATTACACAACTCTACATTTTTAAGTGGTATTTTTCTCAGAGGATGTCTTCAGAGTTGCTTATTTACCATGTACTTATAACACGCTCTGCTATTGCACATTTTTTAAAATTAGTTTTGCCTGACTGCTATTTTGTCCAATTAATATTTATAACCTATGATGTCCATTTCTTTCAGACCCAGAGTCCAGCATCTGCTTAATTATCTAATTAATGTCTTTGGTCATTTAGCTCTAAAAGGTTTGCTGGACTATACATGGGATTGAAACAGTGTCATCTGAGTATTGCAGTTTTAAGAAAAAGAGAACACAAGGTAATGCAGATAGAAGCAGAAAAAGAATGGGGCACCAGGCTATTTGCTAGAAGGCTACGAATAATCCTTCAGATCTAAGACATTATAGGTTTAATTCTTAAAGGTACTGCATATCAATTCACTGACTCCAGACAAAAGCATTAGTCAGTGTCCAAGTGTATGATTTATCACAAGAGAGAGAGGGAGGAAGAGAGAGAAACATGGATGTGAGAGAGAAACATCAATTGGTTGCCTCCAGCATGCACTCCAACTAGGAATCGAACCCACAACCTTTTGGTGTGAGGGATGACACTCCAACAAACAGATTCACCTGGCAGGGCAATCTGTTTTCAATAGATTTTTTAAAAAATGGATTTTTAGAGAGGGAGGGAGAGAGAAACTTCCATGTAAGAGTAAAACATCAATTAGGTGCTCCTGCATGCCCTCTATTGGGGATTCAGCCTGCAACCCAGGCATGTGCCCTGAATGGGAATCCAACTAGTAACCTTTCAATGCATGGGACAACACCCAACCAACTGAGCCACACCAGCCAGTGCACAAACATTTGTTTTTAATTGTTTTGTCCCTATCTGTATTAGGCAAGATTCCAGAGAACATAAAATCAGTAAGATATCTATTTAACTATCATATATATGCTTTTATATAAATGATCTATATAATAGGATCCGTCAAACTAAATATAAGTTTGTTTATTATATACAGTTTTAATTTGAGGAGTTGGCTCACATAATTATGCATACTGAGAAGTCCCACAATCTACCACTTGTAAGTTGGAGATCAGGAAAGCCAGTCGTGTAATTCAGTCTATATCCAAAGGCATGAAAACCAGGGGAGCTGTTGGTATGAATCCTAGTCTGAAGGCCAGAGAAGATGAGATGAAATAGTTCCATCCGTAAGGCAGCAATAACATAAACATTTCTTCTTCTCTCTGCTTTTTGTTCTGTTTAGGCTCTCAACAGACTGGATGATGCCCACCCACATTGGGGAGGGCAATTAATTTACTGAGTCCACAGATTCAAAGCTAACTGCATTCAGAAACAGCCTTACAAACACATGCAGAAATAATATTTAATTCAGGCACCTTTTGGTCAATCAAGCTGACACATAAGTTCACCATTACATCACCTTTACAATATTTCAACTTATCAACAAGGCAGATTTTATGACTGGACAATCACACATCCTTTGGGTAGCGAACTTAGGTTTAATAGGATATTCTATTGCGGGGGGTTGTGGGGGGCAGGGGAGTTGGAGTGTACTTTTCATCTTTTAATAAGCATTTTTCTTTTGAAAGTATAATGTACTATATGATTATCTTTAGTAAGTATTTTTCCCCCTAACCAGGCAACTACGCTACGGTCATTACTGTTTACAGAATACAAATGAATTGGAAAAGCTTCCTGAGTCCTCCTTCCCAAGACAAAGCCATCACTAGGCATCTCTTTACCAACGAATGCTGATCAATTGAAAATAGAGAGAGCTACAGAAGGGGTCAAGAACCACATGATTTCATTTGTAGATGGGATATAAAACTGAAAGCAACAAATGAACAAACAACTAAAACAAAGACACAAACAACAATAGGGTGGTTACTGGATGGAAGGGGGCTGGGTGTGGATAAAGGCTCGGATTTCAGGACTTACTGACTTAGTAAGACAATAACATCCTAGGGTACCTATTTCAAGTAAAGTCAATAAAGTTTTAAATGCTGAGACCAGGTCCTAAAGGACATGCCTGGGGATGTATACAACATGTAGGGTGACTGACCATCTATAATCCTGGTCTTGGTTCTTTCATCCTCACAGCCTTCTTAGAAAAGGTCTATAAATAAAATTCCCTCCCTCCCTCATTGTTCACACATCAGGAATTTTATTTTGCACAACACTCTTGGTTTACAAAACACTGTCACACTTCATCTCATTTTCTTCTCGTGGTCATCATATGAAATAAAGATAAGGAAGTCGAGGCAGAATGAAGAAGGGAATGTCAATCTTTTCAGTTAGTAAGTGTCAGATAGAGCCAGTCCTCAGACTCAGATTTTCTGAATGCAAATCACAGACTCATCAGCTCATCACTGTTCCCTCCAGCATTGCCGGAGTTAAAGGGATTGATTCTAACCACTAGTCCTACTGCTGTGCCTGCATTCTTTATTTTGTGCTAATTACCACGCTTGCTGTCAACACCGCCTGTTTCAGGGAAAGTGACAATTCAACTTCCTTCTTTCAGACATTTGAAAGCTTCCTCTCCAGGAAGACAGCAAGTCTGGAGCAAACTATGGGGAGGACTGCGGTAAGGATTTCTCCCACAGTTGGCAGCACATGCTCCCTAATTTTGAGTGAATTCCAAGATGGAAGAGGCAAGATGGGCTGGAGAAATGTACAGTGTATAAGACTTAAATGTTCCTCCACGTGGCCAACAAAGTTGACATCTTTGGAGTTTTGTTGGAATATGGCCCCACTAATAAGATATGGGAAGAAATGCCTCTAAATTAGGAGGATTCGTCAGGCAGTTAAAAATGTTATCAGAGAGACCAAAATTGAATAGGAAACATGAAGGCTTCAAAACTTCCTGCTGTTTAGCTGGGGGAGCTGCTCCATTAGCTCAGCTAATTGAACACTCTGTTATCTTGCTTGGATTGTCGCTGCAGAAGAAAAAGGGGTTGTATTTTTGCTCCCTGAAACAGAATCTGAAACTGGTGAAGGGAGGCAAGAGATAGGATATATGCTGATTACTTTATTTTGACATTAGATCTGTGAGTAGAATTAGCTGTGCTCAGATATAGCCTTTTAGACACATCCATCCACAAGCAATCTATATTATAATTGGAAAAACTGGCCAAGAAGAAATAAGAATAGAGAAAAAGGAAACTTTGCCAATACTTAGGAAGAAATAAAACCCGAGTAGTCACTTATTTAATGATGCAAGCATATAAAATAAGATGAGCAGCCATATTATACTCAAACATGAAAGATAGAAAGATAAAGTTAGAAAAAATTACTTTTTTTATACATGTAATTTTAGTTTTTTTGATTTTCTAAAATAAAAAAGACATTTCATGTTCTATCTATCTATCTATCTATCTATCTATCAACATAATACATAAAATATTAAGCAGTCATGAGAAAGAAGGAAATCCTGCCATTTGTGACAACATGGATGTACCTTGACACCATTATGCTAACTAAAATAAGTCATATAAAAATACTAATACTGTATGATATCATTTTCAGCCAATAGCTCTTTGAGGCTAGTATACTTTTTTTTACAAATAAATAAAAGGTGCCGATTCTATGCTTTATTCCTATTAGTCATATTTGGGATCAAAAGTAGAAAAACAATGCTTATAAAACATGGTTCATCTGTATCTTTGACAAACATTCCATTTTATTTTTTCCTTATCAGTTCGCTGAAGCAAAAAATCATGTCAAATTAAACCACAGAAAGAAAGACATTTGTATTCTTCTTCTTTGAGGAATAAAGGACAGAATAAATTAACTTATTAATCCTTTTACCTTTGCAAAAACCTACAATAAGTTTGTTTTGCATTCTGTCCATTAGCAGGCTAATAATCATCCTAATTAGAAACTTTTGGGCACATTCTCAAACATAATAAACATGATCATTGTTCTCTTTCATATGTTATATCAACATATGAAAACCAAAAGATACCATTACTAAAACATAATGAAGTCATCTGATTGTCAAAGCTATCACATAGTCTCTCATACAAGGATTATAAAATTCAGTCTACTGTAGATTTTTCTGATATTTCAAAAATATAAGTGATAATGTCAGGTCAGTACATTTATGTTCAATTTATAATGAAAAGCAAATAACTTTAGCAATATTGTTATCTCCATCCATTAAAGCCTTGGGAAAAAAATTCATAATTGGCTGTTGTGGTAGACAGAATAAAGGGCTTTCAAAGATGTCTACAGCCTAATCCCTGGAACCTGTGAATATGCTATTTTACATGTCTAAGTGACTTTGCAGCTATGATTACATTAAGAATCCTGAGGTGGAGAGATTACCCTGAATTACCTGGTTGGGCTCACTGTAATTATAAAGGTCCATACCAGTGAAAGAGGGAGGCTGGAGAATCAGAGTTCAAAATGTAGCAATAGAAGCAGAGGTTAGACAAGGAGAAATAAAGAAACAGAGACCTGACACTGCTATACTGCTGACTTGGAAGATGGAGGATGGGGCCATTAGCCAAGGGATACAGATGGCCTCAAGCAACTGGAAAGGGCAAGGGAAAGAGATTCTTTTCTAGAGCCTCCGGAAGAAATGCAGCACTCCTAAAGCCTTGATTTTAACCAGTGAAAGTCATTTCAGACTTCTGACTTTCAGAACTGTAAGAGAATACATTTGTATTGTTTTAGGCCACTAAGTTTGTGATATTTGTTACAGCAGCAATAGGAACTAAACTGGTGTGACATAGTAGTGTGTGTGACAAGTTGTCTACTTAGAGATGGAATAGGAGACGAGAAAAGAAGAGGCGAGGGGAGGGAAGAAGGAAGGAAAGAGAAGGGGGTTAAGAACATAAATGAACAATCCAATGAAGTTATTTGTATCCCTAGATCCATCTGAGCCAGAAGCCTAGTCCTTCTCTGGACTTCCCCAGTCATCAGAATAAATGCCCCTTTTTACTTAAATTAGGCTGACTTGGATTTCTATCACAACTAAGAGTTCTGCCTAAGAAGCTCCTTCATGTAGAAGACCTAGCCTGGCTATTTATAGAACTCCACACAGCAGGATAACTGCTTGTCCATTAACCTTCTTAAAATATTGATGTGGATTAAAGTGTATACTGGAAAGGTGAAGCTCACACAGGTTTGTTTTGTTTTTCTCGGGGAATGAATTACATGACAAAACTAGATCATCAAGGTATATAATTGGTGGAAGTAAAAACATAGAAGGAATTGAGAGGATGTTTAATTTTATTTCTTTTAATATCAGAGATTATAAGCAATGAGTGTCACATAACCAATTATTATTAGTATTTTAGTTCTTTTTTTAAAAACCATGTTATCATTCCTAGATTTACAATTCAAAATACCTAAGAGGTTTGTTGTTTTTTATTCTGCTAGAGCTACCCAGAGGAAACGAGTTTTAATTATTTTGACCTAATGAAACTATCAGAGTTCCTTGCATATGTAGCTTTTCTCCAGACGTTTTCAAAATTTATAAAAATAAATAAAATTGTCCTTGAACCCCAGTCCCTTATTAGTCACTTCCATTTTCTATATTTTTGCAATCTGTTGGAGTTACTTACAGAAACATATTATTAGTCTTGCAAATTTAAGGAAAATAATAACCCACTGGACTCAGTACTGTTAAAACAACCTCATTGCATTACAGTGAAAAATCATTAACAGGTTATATATAAACAGGTCAACTATAGAAGATTAAGAGGAAGAAAGAAATCACCTTGTAGCTTAGTCATTTTGAAGTTAGCCTGGATGTCAAATAAATGGCCAGCAAAGAATATATCAAGCACACAGGAAACTTGATCAAATCGATCATTCTAAAAGTTCCTTCTTTCATTCAACAACAAAGGCACCAAAATTTAAATGAGAATTTAATCAATTTATTACTAAAATTTATTCTATTTGTAATTCCTTTAAAAGGCTGGGTAACAAGATAATAACTTCATATATTTGAGAAAGATTTATCAATATTTCAAATGTACATGGTACACTTGGATAATAATAGGAAAAGAACTTTAAAATGCCAAAATGTATTTAATTTTTCAAAATGTTATAATAATGTTATTTTGGTTTCAAAATAACCAAATCTGGAAAAACATTTTTAAAGTAGGAACTGATATAAGATTATATATACATTTAATATGAGACCTATTAGGTTAAATTCAAGACAGAAGGCATAAAGGTATACATAAGAAATAAGTCTGTCTACCTTTAGGACCATCTGTTCACCTGTGGATTATCAGTTAAATGTCACTTTAGTAAGAAGAAGCATGCACACACACACACACACACACACACACACACACACATTAAACTAAATGTTTACAAATTGCAGATGATTTAAAAGTGATATTAAGCTGTGGCTGAGTTCTCAGTTGGTTAGAGTGTCATGCCATGCTGTCCTAAAGGGTATGAGATCCCTGTTTTTTACAGTTGCATAATATTCCATTGTGTAAATGTCCCACAGCTTTTTAACCCTTTGCACTCGCTTGCTTTTTTCTCGATTCCTTTATTCTAATGCTAACCGTGTGGAGTCACAATCAACATCCGAGTGCAAAAGGTTAATCTATTCATCTACTGATGGACACGGGCTGTTTCTAAATCTTAGCTATTGTCAATAATGCTGCTATGAACATAGGGGTGCATATATTCTTTCTGATTGGTGTTATGGATTTTTAGGATATATTCCCAGAATTTCTAATGGATCCTTTTGTATGTCATTGATGTTCTCACTAAGTTCCTTGAAGTTCTCAGTTCCTTGAGCATCCTTATAACTGTTGTTTTGAACTCTGTATCTGATAGTTTGCTTGCTTCCATTTCATTTAGCTCTTTTTCTGGAGATTTCTTCTGTCCTTTAAATTGCAATATGTTTCATTGTCTCTGCATTTTGGATGCTTTCCTGTGTTTGTTCCTATGCTTTAGGTACAGCTGCTATGTCTTTAGAAATTGGTAGAGTGGCCTTGTGTAGTAGGTGTCCTATAGGGTCCAGTGGCTCAGCCTCTCCAGTCACCTGAGCTGGGCATGCTAGGTGTGCCCCTGTGTGCACTGTCATGTTGTAGTTATCCTTGATTGCTGTTGGCATCACTGGGAGGGATTGACTCTCAGGCCAGTTGGTTGTGAGAATGAGATGAGACTAAAGCAGAAGAGCTGCTGTGCAGGAGACACCCCTGTGCAGCAGGACTTGCTTCAGTGGGGCTTTGGTGCTCAGCGAGTTTGTCTCTTTAGTATGTCACTCATGGATGTGGTAGTGTTGTAATCTAGTATGGTCTGAAGCTGACCACTGGGTGCACTGGCTCTGGGGCTTCCCAGGAGATGCAAAGTCTGCTACTGCCTGTGCCCTGTCTAGGGTCACCCGGTATGAGTTACAGAGTAATCTGCAGATGGCTGCTAGTTGTGTTGGGCTTGGAAGTACCCAGGAGAGGCCAGTCTTTGTACCAATGCAGGCTGCTACTAATGCTGAGCTTGGGGTCACATATCGAGAGGTATGGGGCACACTGAGGCCAGCTGCTTCTTGTTTGAAAGATTTTTAGGAAAGTGTGAAGCCTGAGGCCATTCATGTGGAAAAGCCATTGCAAACAGGTTGGGTAGGTCTGCAAGTTGGGTGGGGAGGGATCAGAGTGAACAGTGTAAGCCAGGTTGATGGAGATCCAGATATGGCAACTTCCTGTTGGCACTGTGGGAGGGAGGTCTCAGCAAAGGAACAATGACCTCTGCCAGCACTTTTGTTTGGGACAAAGCTGCCCCCCCAGCTCTTGTCCTGATGCCAGACAATTTAGTTCCTTCCCGTATGTTCCTTTCAAGCTTTTGGCTCGGTGCTGGAGCTCTGAGGGAGTGAGTCTGAGTAAGACAGTGCACGGGCCCTTTAAGAGCAACTGCAGCCTCTGTGTCACTCAGCCACAATCCCGGATGGTTGTTACAGCCCAAGCTTCTCTTCCAGGCTGAGGGGTCTGTGTGAGGCTGGGACCCCTTGCTCCTCACAGGGGAGCCTCCACAGCCAAGATATTCCTCTTGATTAAAAAAAAACACAACCTACCACATAGGGGTGTTGGACCAGCCCATTCCACATGTCTGCCCCCCTCCATGTGGCTTCTTTAATTCTCTAGTTGTAGGGCTTCATTCAGCCAGATTTCAGGCGGCTCTGAATGCTGGTTGTTCTGTGGTTTAGTTGTAATTTTGATGTGGTTATGGGAGGAGGTGAGTACCATGTTTACCTATGCTGCCATCTTCAACAATACCTCTCCCGAATTGTTTCTTTAATGTGGTGTGAGGTAAGGGTCAAGGAGTTCACTTATTTTTTATGTACCTCTAGGCCAATATATATTGGTTATATTTACAATTTAAAAAGTTGCATGAAGGTTTCTATTAGTGGTTGTTCTTAAGCAATGAGATCCTATTTGGATTTTCTCATGATTGTCCTCACTCCAGCAACAGAGGGCTGTGCTCGACAGATTTGATATATTAAGTGGCTAAGATGCAGCTTGGGTCTTCCTCGCTGGTCCATTTAATAGATACCAGCAAGGTGGGAAAATGAGAGAAAATCTATCTCTCCTTTTTCTAAAAAGAAAGCTATTTTCAGCTAGCAATCCTGTAGCACACTGACGGGATAACATTATGTGGGTAATGTAAAAGGACCATACTTCTCAAGTAAATGGACACTTATCTTATCTCATGCAGCTATGAAAAGGTAATTGGAGTCCAAAGTGTAAAGTATAATGGAAGGTTATTGAGGCATTTTCAAGTGGTTGGGCTGGATTTTACGCTTCATGTGTGATAACATTCTTTATATCCTGGAATCTTTTGTGTAAGTTTGCTTTTAGAATTTAATAAGCCTAGAGTTAGAAAATTTAGAAATTATTTGTACCCTCTCAGACATTCAAATATGGTATCTCTCTACTCCCACTGATATCAGTAAGAATGACTTTAGTATTAGTTTGATGATATTTAGTTACAGGGTAAAAAACAACAACAGTAAATAATATAGTCTCTGCCTTTGGTATTTTTCTCAAATGCTAAGATCTGGGCTTCTAAACCTGAGGGCTGGACAACTTTCATGAAAAAAAATCAGGGTTTCATCCATGTATCCAGGCCCTCCAACCCTTCATTTATGAACTGAGTTATACTTTCACAAGACCCAAATCATGAGCATTACGTTAATAGTTATGATTCTCTTCCACAACAGATCAGAGTGTATTAACTTGTTATTTATTTTAAGCCTAGCAGCATCCGAGAGAGAAATACCATAGCTAGTGAATTCCTTTGACTTTCCTTGGGTGCATTTCTAAAACTATCTAAAGTAGTATCCATCCCTATATTGTTTCCTTTTATCTCAGGGGAAGAGGGAAGAGGAACCATGTGACTATATGCCAAGCAGTGCACTGGGCTCTGAATATCTATTTCTATTTGATTCCAAGTTCAACATCAGCTGAGCATAACATGAACCGAACGGAACAATATTATTTTCTTTCTATTTTTATTCATTATTATTTTTTATATTTTTTTATTGATTTCAGAGAGGAAGGGAAAGGGAGAGATAGAAACATCTATGAAAGTGAATCATTGGTCAGTTGCTTCCTGCATGCCCCCTACTGAGGATTGAGCCCACAACCTGAGCATGTGCCCTTGATCAGAATCGAACCTGGGACCCTTCAGTCTACATATGACACTCTATCCACTGAGCCAAAACAGCTAGGGCTTCTTTCTATTTTTAATTGTGATATGTGATTTTTCAAAACAAACAAACAAACAAACAAAACCTTAAAGAATACAGGTATTACAGACAAGGAAAGTTTTCACTGAAACCCAGAACCCATTTGTGCTCTTGATCCAAATACTAACAATTCTTCCAGGACATGATAAATTATTCTCTTTTCTAGTGTCCATTCTTTTCTTCACATTTCTTTCCCTTCAGTCTACAGTTGTTCTCCAGTCTCCCCAATACCACTAGTTCCCCCCCCCGCCCAATTTTCAGCTTCTGATGTTAATTCTGAATTTCTCCTCTTTTCCCTTTACTACCGAACTTTTGGAGATTGCTGTGTACATTTGTCTTTATTTAACACTTTTGATTAATGTCTCAGTATGCAGTGGACGAACAATTATTTTCAAACTCTATGAAAACTATTCTTATAATGGCCTCCAAAGTCTATAGACCACCCACCTCTTTTTCACTCCCCTATTTTATTACTGTGTGACATAGAAGACCCTTGACCACTTCATACTAAGGAAAATTCCCTTTAGTTCCTTGACACCACTGTCTTCTAATTCTCCTTTTAATACTTTCACTCTGGGGTCTTACTCTCCAAAAGTGGGTTCTCTTCTAAGCAAGCATCCTATTCACTGGTATACCCCACTGTTCTCTCATTTCTCCTTTTTGTCTCCAGAATCTTTCCCTAATTGATACCATCTACTCTCATAGCTTTAATTACCAATATCATTCTCTCTCCAGAACTCTGAGAAATGTATTATTCACATTTAATAAATTATTCATAGGCATTATGTCCCAATTATATATAGACATATTATTTTAAGCTGCCTTTCCAAATACCAATCATTGACTCCTTTTTTGCCACCTCCTTGATTTGAAAAGAGGCACATTATCAAGAGCTACACGTGCTGTCTTATGATCTTGAGGCCAAAACAAACATAGGAAAGATGGTGAATTCAAAAGACAAAGAGAGCCTGTGCTCTGAAGGTGTTTTTGAGTAGCAGAATCAACTCTAACACCTACCAATACCTGACTTCATTTACAAAACAAAAACAAAAACAAAAACAAAAAAACCCATGAACCTACTTAAGTTGCTATTAGTGTGAAGTGTGTGATTTCGCATCAAATACATTCCTATGTGACACATTTTTCTTCCTCTCGCCATCATCTCCTTCCACTTCTATATACTCCTCATATTCCTTTCTCTGATTATAATGACTTTATCACCCAAACAATTTTCTGAACTTTTTATCCACTGTAATTCCATCTTTCTCCTTCAACCTGAACAATTTTGTCCCCAGATACATTTAGTCTTTCTCTGCACTGTTGTCACTTGGAAAATCTCAATTAGAGAAGTTTAATATTTCCTAGCTGGTATTCTACTTTCAGTGTCACACACAAACCATGTTCTTTCCAGTGGTTCTCAAACCTTCTGTCCAGATCCAACCACATCATGATCAGTTGAGAAATGAATCTTTTTGTTTGTTTTTGTTTTTTTGTTACAAACAATGCTGCAAAGTTTTTGAATGATTTACCTGCTTTATATAAGAAGGAAAATACTAAAATAATTCTTTAATATTGTTTTGCTTAAACAATATTTATTCTAATTTTCTTAAAGGCTGGGAAAAGATTTAAATTTAGCATCATGGTGGGAAATTGTTTTATTTCAGATAAACATCATCTACCACATGTGTCGACATGGCAAATAAAAAAGCATTGGGTGACCTTTTTCTTTCATATATTCTAATGTCCTCTACTCCATCGTACCCTTCCTCCAGTCTTTTGACATCTGGAACTACTCATCTGTCCACCAACACAAGGATCCTTTCATATTTCCATGCTTTGATTACCATGTTGTCTCTATCTGAAATGTCCTTTCCCCAACCTGTGAACTCAGTATATCACCTCTTCCAGGAAGTCTTCCTTTGATACTCCCCAGACAGGTAGAGTCTCCTTCATTTGAATATACTTCTATTATAGTACGTACACGTCGTAACTACAGCGATCCTTCCACAATGCCAAGTTCATTTAAGGGAAAGTTTATATGTATTTTTAAATAACATTTTTGTCAATTATGAGTTCCCTGGTTCCAATGGAAATTGTCTTGTGTTCTTTTATGTATTAGTAAGTTGGACATGGCCATAGGAGAAGATAGAGGAGAGGCTGAGGAAAAAAAGTTTATCATACTCACAGGTCCTAGAGACAGGAGGCTCAGCATGCCATCTTTGGTCACATAAGAAAGACACCAGGGTGATGAAGAGGCAGAAGGGGCAGAATTGAGGGGAGAACCTAGGCCACAGCCTTTATTGGGGTTTCTGCAGGAAAGGTGAGGCAGGGCAGTGTAAACAGTTCAGGATTGGCTAGTATGAATAATTTCAGCAGGCTCTAAACTGTAGGGGTCATTTTTGCTTGCCCGATACCTGGCCCTAAGATGACTTAGGCAGAGAGAAGAATATTACTTCCTGGGTAGACCAGCCAGTTAAAGGAGGTAGGGCTCTGTACTGATTGGTACACTTACCAAAGGCATGCTTTCAGCTGAGCCCTTTGCTGAAAATTGGCTAGCCCCAGAAGAGTAGTCTCTCCCTAGCTAGAAAAGTCAAAACTTCCAGAAAATAAAACATAAACAATATAGTAATAAATTACTTCATGTAAATAATTAAGAGAAGGTAGAAGTCTTACAATAAAGTTTAGGAGAGAAGTGTAAAGACAGCTCAGGAAAAATAAATATTAGCATAAAACTGTATATCTGTTAGTAAATCAATAGTTAAGAAGCTGAAGATTTGATACTACATCTCTAGAATCATAGTGGTAGTTTGTAAGGGTGGTTTGAATAAGTAATTCTGCATATTACACCCACCTGAAATTGAACACTTACTAGTAGAAAGGATACAAGACTGAGAAGTCTCCTGGAACTATTCTGTTTTTATTTTCCTTCCATGTATAACAATGGATAGCAGTTCCTGTTATGTAGAGAGTAACCATGGGGGGGTGGGGTGGGTGTTGAGATCAATCCTGTCATTGCTTGACTTAGTCTTCATTTTTGGAGCTCACCCAAGGGTCAAAAAAAGTGACCTCAGTGGAAGAGATAGATGAGCCACACAATATAAGAAGGCTTATGAATAAAAGGAGACACAAAATTGGTCTATTCAGGATTCACAGACTATTTTGCACTATGGCTACACAACTTGAATTTTAGGACCTATTTCAAGAAAACAAGCAACTTTATTTTATAGACTCTATATATACTTACAGGATAACCTCTCTTAACTCCACAGATCAAAGCCAGAGCTGTATTATGTGTGTCCAGAGAACTTTCAAGGAGCACAAGTATGGTACCAACAAATACTACATCGCTCTTTGTGGCTGCTGGAACATTTTAGGATTGGCCTATGGATGTATGCTTCAGGGTGAATGAGAAGAAAAGGGATAAGACTGACAGTGTAGGAGGTGGGGCTTGGGGTTCATTGACAGGGCTCTGGCCACTCTCAAAGTAGCACTTTAGAAATTAGAGTTGTTTTCATTCTGGAGAACCTAGAATACAGGTGAAGATGCCCATTCCCCAGATCCTAGAGTCTAGTAAGGGCTGGAACCAGGCATAGAACTGCCATTATCAAGACTGAAGATTTCTATGAACAGCGGAGATTTCTAGGCTATATCATAGCAGTGAGATACAATTTTGCTAATCAGCTGAGAGAAACAAATTTCTATCATGATTCCTTTAAAATAAAATATTGCTTTTTATAGATACGTTTCTAATAAAAAAGTTCACATGACATTGATTGATATGGTAAGTGGTAATGACTTCATGAAAGAAGTATAATTTGTATCTTTTTAAACAATTGAAAATTTAAACTTCAAAATTATAACTATATCTGCAATTATAAGAACTTAATCACAATGAATATTATTTTGGTATCTTTGGTAATGAAAGAAACCATCCTAGACAAATTAAAATTAACCATTGGTAATAGTCTCCCTAAAACTTTCCTGTAACCATGACTTTTCTTCCCAATTTTTATGTCCCCAAAAGCTAAAGTAACATAATACAAGTCCTAGGCTCTAGTGTTAGACTGCCCAGGGTTTAATCTTGGTTGGAATACTAAACTTGCTAGCTGCGTAACCCTAAGCAAGTTATATGTGTTCTCTGTGCCTCAGTTTCCTTATTTAAAAATGTGGCTAGTAATGTTATTCCCTATTAGAGTTATTGGAAAAATTAAATGATTTAATATATGTAAAATGCTTAGACCAGTACAGAAAAGGTGATAAGATACAAATCTTCATTTGAACCAAATCCTGGGGACAAGAGGATGTGGTGGAGAGGTAAATTTCCCCAAACAACAGTAGGAATGAAATGTCCCCCTCCCCACCAAATGGATGCTGGATAGATGAAAGACTAATTTTTTCGACATTTGAAATGTCAAAATTGATGTTTAACTTATTGCTACTATTTTAAGCATTAGCTTATGCTTTGTTATGTTTCCAAATTGTATGGTAATCTAGTCCATTCTTATTATATGTTCTATTTTTGAAATGGATACTTTATACAATATAGTTTTGTTCTTTTTTTTGGCTAGCTTTTTTGCTTCATACATGTAAAATCAATCTTCCTCAGAGCAGACAATTCATTCATTCTAGCCTTCCATGCTAGGCCTGTGCTGCTATAATTGGTATTCTGAAATAGCTCTGAGTAAGTGGACTTATAACACCACAGTCTAGTATATTAACCAGACATAAAAATGGCCTGTATTTCTAAGGAAGAAAAAATAAAAATATCCTAGCTAACCTTTAATATATGAATTTGTACTTTGTCACCTATATCTGGTATTACTATTATTTAGAAAATATTTTTGAATGTCAAACTGAAATAATAGATTGTGTGTGTGTGTGTGTGTGTGTGAGTATGTGTGTATGTGACGCATATATTTCTCAGAGCATGGCAAAAATTGTCTTCTATGCCAAGATATATCAATCTTTGATGTAGAAAACAACCAGGTCCATTAAATCAACATGGATACTCACTCAACTTTTTTATTCATTTGCTGTTATGGTCTGGATACTTGTTTACTCCATTAGGTTCTACCTTGCATTGAAATTGAAACAATCTAGCATAACATCAATTTCCTTAGTATTGTGTTTTTGACTTGCCCATAGAGGTAAATATTTCCTTATGAACTCATTTGAACTTCTTGAAAATTTCTGTAAAGTTATGATTGCTTTAATAAGAATTTCCTGAGCTCACAATATATCTTTATATTTGTATGCCAGAAATTTGAAAACAATATGGTTATTTTACATTTTCCTGAAAACCCTGAATACTAAGAAATATCACTTCAAGCTTTTTCAATGACTATTGGAATAGTAGACTTTAATGCTATTATATGCCTGCATTCCAAGAAAGAAAGTAGAAGGGCTCATATTTCTCAGAAGCATGTTCCTTTTGAGAGATTTTATTTTCTAAAGATGGTTATAATAATATCTCCCATCCACATGCTCTTCCACAAATATTACCTTGTCCCTCCCCCATCAAAAAGTGGGGTTTATCACTGTACCCCATTGAAGCTGGTAAGCCCTGTAACTGCTTTTTGACCTACAGACAATGGCAGAACTCAGGGCCAACTTATCAGATACATCTAGCACAAAGTCTAGGGCCCATGATCCTTTAGGGGTCTGTTAAAATAGTTTTATTTCTCTTAAAATCAGAATTTAAAAAAAGAACATTAAGGTTTAAAAATGTATGAATATGTTTTTTTATTCACCTTTCTATCAACACTGCCATAAAGTCTATTTAATACATATTTCAATGTTTAATGAAAGAAGGGGTCCATGAGAGCGAAAGCGCCTAGGGCTCCTGAGTGTCATAATTCAGGTCTGGAGAAAGTGATATAATGCTCTCTCTTCACTGGCCGGGCAGCTTCTGCTTCCTGACCTTTGGGATATTTACATTTGAGATGTCCCCTCTCAAAATCTAACCATGGGGCTGTGAGAAATCCAAGCTAAGTGGAAAGGTCTTTGGGGTTAACAGCCGCATCTGAGCTTTTAGCCTGCCATTATGATGTTATACCTGCATGAGAGGCATCAAGCAAGATCTGCCCAGTTTAGCCCTGTCAACCCAAAATACATAAGGCAATAATAAAGTGCTGTTTTAAGCCACTAAGTTTGAGAGTGGTTTATTAGATGACAATAGATAACTGAAAAAAAATCTGATTTATATATTCATTCACAACTTACTGAGCATTTTGTAATTTATTGTTTGGGATAGTATGCCATATATATAATAATGCAGTGGGGACTCTATGTGTGACTCTGTGCAGATCAAGTGCTTCTTTGAAATCTTGCAAGAGTTAAGGTGAAAGTTAACTCAATAAAAAAAGTAAGTTTAGTTGTCATTCAATAAATTAGCTCTGTGTACATAGATTTAGACTCATAAGCATGCTACTAGTGTCTAGAATAAGCTGGACTTGATTGAAGGCAAAAATGAACCTCTCCCTTTATTTTTATTTTTTATGTAATTTATTGATTTTTTTACAGAGAGGAAGGGAGAGGGATAGAGTTAGAAACATCGATGAGAGAGAAACATCGATCACCTACTGGGGATGTGCCCGCAACCGAGGTACATGCCCTTGAACGGAATCGAACCCGGGACCCTTCAGTCTGCAGGCTGACACTCTATCCACTGAGCCAAACCGGTCAGGGCTCTCCCTTTATTTTTAAGTATAAAAAAGATGTTACTGATGACAAGTGTTAAAATTCATTAAAAGAAAAATACCTTAATTATAAAGCTATATTTCTAAGATAAAAAAAATATTTTTAATACTATTATTCAAGCCCTGGCTCTGCTACCTTCTAGCTGCATAATCATGATCATGTATTTTAACTGTTCTGTGCCTCATTCATACCTAATCATTTGTTTTTTTAAAATGTATTTTTATTCATTTCAGAGAGGAAGGGAGAGGGAGAGAGAGATAGAAATACCAATGTGGAGAAAGAATCATTGATCAGCTGCCTCCTGCACTCCCCCTACTGGGGATAGAGCCCACAATCCAAGCATAGTCCCTTGACTGGAATTGAACCTGGTGCCCTTCATTCTGCAGGCTGACGCTTTACCCACTGAGCCAAACCAGCCAGGGTTAACTCATTTGATTTTGAGGATTAAATACACTAATATGTGCAAAACTCTTAGGACAATGTTTGATGTTTGTGTGTATGTCAGTCATTTGATAAATTAGATATGTGTACATAGATTTATACTCATAAGCATGTTATTAGTGTCTCGAACAAACTGGACTTGATGGAAGGCAAGCATGAACCTCTCCCTTATTTTCTGGCCATATGTTTTAATCATGACATGTTAAACCCCCCTTTCTTTCCTTTAGGATACCTTAGGTAGACATACTATCCTTAGACAATTTCAAGTAAAAAAAAAGTTTCTTTTTCAGGGATTAAAAAGTTAATTCCAGTCTAATATCAAAGTTTCAATCTCTCACCCAACTAAAAGCATCTTCCTATCTGACCTATGCTTTGAACCTCAAAATGGACAAGGGGTATGCGGTAGATTTATTTTCTGTTCCTTACACACCCCCTTCCTCATTCACTGGGTTCTGTATCTAGCCATACCTCTCATGAGCTTCTGGGAGAAAGGTTTTCGGAAAAAGGAAAATTGTTACCAAGAACGTGAATGGTGTGAGATTTTTTTAACCATAACTGAGATCTAACAGGTTAGATTGCCACAGTTTAATGGATGCCAGCAGAAGACAGGAGACTCACGGGCCAGAGACAAAGGACCTGATTGCTTACTGCACAGCAATCAGCATGAGCCTCATGTTTGCATTGCTGCCCCTCAGCTCCTAATTCCCAGGGGAGCGAGGTAGAGTGGGCCACAGCGGATGCTGCTCACAGACTGGGCTTGTATCACAGCTGAAGAATCCTGAGCTTTGGAAACTGAAATATAATGGATAACAAACAAGGGGTCTGACCTTTGTTCTGGAGGAAAAGACCACCTAAGATTTACTGAGTACCTCCTACAAGCCAGGCCCTGTGCAAGATACCACATTAGGCATTTCATATAGAGTAAATTGTTTAACCTTCCACAAAAACAAAACTATGAAACAATATTCAGAAAAAGATAATTAATTCCCCCAGATTCATAGAGCTATTGAGGACAAATCTGGAATTATGACCAATTTAGTCTCTCTCTCTCTCTTTTTTTTTTTTTTTTTTTTTTTTGGCCTGGCTTTGTTTAACTCTACATTGTTGTCTGGAGGAAAAAAACAATAACAAAGAAACCTCCCCAAAGCCACCACTTCAAATAGAGAAATCAAATTACGCCAGCCTTGCGTGGTTAAAGAAAGTTGGTAAGACATTTCCTATTTAGGTAGCTATGAGGTAGAGGGAGCTGGAGTGTTAGCTCTGGTGGTTGCTATCGTTGGGGTGAGAAGCCTCGGTGCTGGGATTCAGCAAGTGGATTTAGCTCCATCTCCCCCTCCCTGGCGTTGGTCTCTTGTTTTATTCTTTCACTCTGATCCTTACTTAGAAAACTCCCAGAGCGGTTAACTCGTCTAGATCTGTCTAGTGGACATTGCATCAGGCAGATCCTAGGTCATTCCATGTTTTACCCTCACCCTTTGTCCCTCAAGCTGATACAACAATACGAACTAACACTCACAGGCCTTATGCTGTGCCCAGGCATGATTCTATGCACTTTATAAATATTACCTCATTTAATCCTCACAAAAGCTTCCAAAGTAGGCACTGTTAACTATCCTCATGTTTCAGATGAGGAAACCGAGCTAAGACAGGTTAAGTAACTCACCCGAGGTCACAGAATTAGTAAGGGTGAGAATTAAACCCGGGCAGCCTGGCTCACAGTCTGTGCTCCTACGTAGTGCATGACCGCTACCAAGGAAGCACGTTCGGTGTTTCTTCCACGTTCGTTCTTGTGGGGCTCTGGGCAGGCGGTCAGAGCTGCTGCTCCAGCTTAACTCCCGACCCACAGAAACCTTATTTTTCTTTTATATGCTGACAGCCACTTTTCCCAGAGAAAGATTAAAGTCAGCTCAAGGTCTTAGGTGTCTCTTTCAGAATTTTTACTCAGTTTGTTGGTTGGTTGTCTTCGAGTTTACAAAGCAGTAATTCCAGAATCCCTCTTAAACGAAGCAGTCACCAATGCTGGGCTTAACGCTGCACACCCTGGAGAAGAAGTGGACATGAATCTATAAAACTTACCAAGCAATATTCAGTGTCATTGGTTTTATTGTCAACGTGCAGGCCCTACAAGTCTTAAGGTGACTGATAAGCCAGGCCCCTCAGCAGCAGTGGGAAATAATAAAGATTCTCAAGGTTATGTAAAAGAAAAATAGCAAAACAAGGTATCTTGTCATTCAAGTTGGTTGCATACCATTCTAGTTATAGAAAAGAAACTCTTGCAAACATATCTTCATTAATTTTATGGAAAGTTTTTTTAAAATATGTTTTTATTGATTTCAGAGAGAGAGAGAGATAGAGAGAGAGAGGGAAAGAGGGATAGAAACATCAAAGATGAGAGAGAATCATCCATCAGCTGCCTCCTACACGCCACCTACTTGAGGTCAAGCCTGCAACCTGAGCATGTGCCCTGACTGGGAATCAAACCTTGACCTCCTGGTTCATGGGTCAATGCTCAACCACTGAGCCACACCAGCCAGGCAGTTTTAAGGAAAGTTTTAACTGATCCTCACTGAAATATATAAAATGTTTGAGAACAATGTTCATATTCTCTTAAGTCCCACAAGGTTTTAAGAAAGGTGTATTACTTGAGTTCGGTCCCAGGAAATTCATTTTCTTTTGAAAGAACTAGCTAAAATTTTGAAGTGTTACGAATTTAAGTATTTTTCTGAATACACAAATGCTCACCAATCTGTTTCTTCTTTTTTTTCTGTTCTCTGCTGGATCTGGCAACTCTCTAGTTCAACTAGGAGCAATAATAGGTATTGCCCAAGTATCCATTGTTATTTTAGATATCTATTCGATGGGGGAAAATTGACTACCTCTTATCATATTCTAATAGTAAAAAGCACTCACAATATTGGTAGCAAATTCAGGATAAGAAGATAAAAATTTAGACAAGATAGAAGGTAATTTCGTGTTCATTTTTAACAGTTATGTTAGAAAATGGGCCAAAATGTGAATGACATAATTATAGATGTATTTACCTTAATTGAGGTCTTATCACAAAAAAGGGACCAGGCTATTCTCAAAATTGCTAGTAGTGTTGTGCAAATTGGTCAGTCTAATGAGCTTGCACTTTAAAGCCCAAGAAATATAGGGCAACATGGACAAAGCTTTGAATTTTCAACATCGAGTTCCTGGTAGTTTTAGAGTTCTGGAAATAATACATACCTCCTTTCCAAGGCGTGCATGCTCACGTGTACACACACACACACACACACACACACACACACACACACACACACACATTTATGATGAAGACTCATAATAGACAAAACTTAGAAGTCCTTCGGGGTACAGGTGAAATAGGGGACACTTGGTCAGGACAGAGTTGTGAGGAGATAGTTATGTAGAAATGAAACGATCATCTGATTTTACAGAAAAATAAAATCCTTTTCTTTTTCCACATTAAAATTGAAGGTAATGGAAAACATGACTTTTCCCTCTACTTCAGAATAATACCCACTCTATTGAAGAAAAAAGTTGAGCGATGAATTTTTCATTATATTTGAAAGTGGTTGTACAATTTTATGGCAGATGAATTCTGTTACAGTATCTCCGGTCTCCAGTATAACAAATCCCTCACACAATAAATCTTTTATGACTCAAGAAAACTGCATGTTTTTTCCTAAATAAACTTTTTCCTATGAGTTGTTCTTCAAAAAGTATAACAACTTTAGAAACCTTCAGCTGTGGGATCTATTTTACGTTTTTGGCACAGTGAGACCAATTCTTCAATTCACAAAGGTAACATGGGCGTTCACATTCCCAGGGAGAACTAGCTTTCTTTGCGGGGAAAAAAACCTGCTTCCTTCCATGTCTGCAAGCAGAACTGTGACCATGGTCTTTCCTTCACTATCCTTTCTGTTCAGTGTTCTCAAGGGCTGGAGGCATATTATTCTAGAATGTCTTTGTAGATCTTCATTGCTACTGCTGTAGCCAACCTTTAGCTATACACGAGCAGTCTTCTAATCTATCCTAAAACAAGCAGACAATGAACAGTAAGCAGAAAAACGTCCCAATCTTTGAATCAAACGTCCTATGAGAAAGTAACGGGCTAACAGCAAAGCAATTTAGTCCCCCCTTTTTTTATTAATAAAGAAGTAAAACTGTCTTTATTAACAGAAAACATGATTGTGTATATAAAATATCCAACAGAATCTGAAAAAATCAAGAACTAATATATGAGTACTTGTACTACTTGATTTCAAGACATTACAGTTACAATCATGTAAACTGTGTAGTCTCCCTTTTTTTTTTTTTTTTATAAAATGAATGGGGGGAAAATCAATGGGACCAGACACAAGTATCAGTAGCTGAATAAGTGCTAGTACAAGAAACCAGGCCTTTATAATTTCAATCAGTTATCATTTTCCTAAGTCTTTATTTCCGAGTATCTCAACCTTGGTGTTATTGACATGTGGGCTAGATAATTCTTTGTTGTGAGGACTGTTCTGTGCTCTGTATGTTTAGCAGCACTCCTCGCTTCTATGCACTGGATAGATGCCAGTAGAAATCCCTCACCCCTGCAGCTGTGACAACCAGAGTGTCTCCAGACATTGCTAAATGCCTCCTGAGGATAACATCTCCCCTGGTTGAAATTACTGCTTATTAAAATGCATACAGCCTGTTGTATAAATATTTATTTAATAAACAAATTAATACGTGAAAGTGATTAAATTCCCTTTCTCATTGCCTGGTATACTAGTATAGTTGAATACTTAGTAAATAATAATTCTCCCTCCGAAATCCCAAGTATGACATTTTGTAACTAAATTTTGCCAAGATTAGCTTGCCTTGGAAGGGTAGGTAATCTAAAATAGATGTTTGTGAATGAAAAATATATAACTAATTTCCAGTTGACATAGGCTATCAAAAATAAAATTTGCCTCTGCTCTCTATGAATACCCCAATGAAATGGTACAGAAATTTTTACAAAAAGCATAAATTCTCCCAAATGGGAAAGGAGATGGTAACAGTACAATTGTGGGGATTGGAAACCAAAAGAACATCTGGTAAATATTATGGCCCACCTAAAAGGAATTCTAGTTGGCAGTGGTGAAAGCTGTGAAGCATCATGATCTTCACACCCAGGCACACAAACACACCCCAAAGCCTATGGCACTGTGTTCCAATGGAAGTGAGAATAACACAGGTGTAACAACAAGAGGATTGGCCAATAATCTGTTTAAAAAGGCATTAAACCTCAGATATTCCTCTTTTTTTTTTGACAAAAAGTAGGACAGCTTTTCTTCTATGATCCCACAAAAGCCCGGAGGTTTATTCTCTAGAAGGGGAGACATAAAGTCTCTGAACTAGGTGGGTACAGGAGGAGGCATCAGGTAGTGTTGGAGGTAGTAATACTTTATGGAAAACAGAGATTAAATAGAGTATCTATCTATACACAGAATGCTGGTAGCCCAGCCCTTTTCACCCATGTAATGCATAGCTTATACTTTCCAATAGGTACTTAGGAAGTATTATCATTGCAGTGGACATGGGAGCCAGCTACATGTTTGTGTACCTCTAGTTAGCTGTGAAACATTGAACAAGTAACTTTAACTCCTTTTTATCTCAATGTCCTCATCTATAGCACTAGGATAAAAATAGAGTCTTTCTCGTAAAATTGTAGAAGATTAAAAAGCACTAGGTAAATGTTTATTATAATTTCATCTTGGTAAATCAGAAAAGCCCCAAAGCAAAAAAGCTAAAGAGATGTACAATGGTGTTTTTCCACCCTAAAATTTCAATCACTTCTCAAGACCCAGGGTTGACATACCTTATGGGACACTCCTGGTTGCCAGTCAAATTTTCAATTCCCATTTTTCAATATTAGTAGTCAGCCAAGGACCACAGGAAATTGAGAAAGGTCTTTAATATTAAATTCAGACACCAATGTAAACAAGCAGAATAATACACACCTTGAAGGAAATGCAGACAATCCTATATAATAAAAGGCTAATATTCAGACTGTCTCCGTGGGAGTTTGACTGCTTGCTATGCTTGTGCCGACCACCAGGGGGTGGCACAGAATAAAGGAAGGTCCTAGCTGGCAGCTGGCAGCCGGGGGAAGGAAAGCCCCGATTGGCCCTGATCGCTGGCCAGACCTAGGGACCCTACTCATGCACAAATTTCATGCACTGGGCCTCTAGTGAATTTATAAGAAACTTAGAAGAAATTATTAATATCCTCAGACAGATGAGAAAATGTGTCCATGAATCAATAATAAGTTGTTATGCTACTATTAAAGAGCAGTAATAGAATAAACAAGGGATGTGGGAAATTAAAAATGATGATAAATGGAAAGATTTCAACAGAAACTATAGAAAATAATTTTGGGGTCTCCCAGAAGTACCAGTTAAAGGCAAAAACATGAAAGAAAGAAAAGCAGCCCCAAATATCTAGAGAATCAGCCCCAAATATCTAAATCTAACCAACATTTTAGTGTCCTTAACACTTTAACATACATAGCCTATCATAACTGATAGAAATAATCAGCATAAGGTAGAATAAAGATATTTTATATATGAAAGATCTAAAACAATTACCTTCCATGAATCTTGTCTCAGGAAGCTATTGGACTAAAGTAGGATAATAACAGTGTCACAACAGAGCTCGAGAGTAACGACCCACATTGGACAGTGTGCTTGATGATTACAATGACTTAAGGAAGCTTCATTGCACCAAGATTGATTTGGTGGGATATTTTAGATTGTCTGGTATCTTTAGAATTCAAATGTTCATAGAGCAATCTCGTGTAACTTCATCATTCTCCCACAAAATAAATTAACTTTTTTATCCATTCATGTATTTGAAAGACAGTACAATTATCACAATAGAATTCATCTGCCAAAAAAATACATACTGCTGCTTTCAAAGGAGATTCATGCTTGGTGTCTATTTTTTAAAATGATGTTGCGATTTTTTTTTTCTAGAATGGTAGCTTTTATTTCCATTCCTAAGGTTTCTCATCACTAATTCACGGTAGTTATTTGTGATTCCTGGGCAGTGTCCTACATATCGACACAGTCATATTGCTGTGGAAAGAACATTTTATTCTCTTTTTAATAAGTCCTATTCTCTTTCTGCCTTTGGGAAGCAAGCACTGGTTGAGATTTGGGAAAAAGTTCTCAGGCTGGTAATTGACTGCCTTGGGCATGAGTCCATCACCCATCAGACACAAATGGTTAATCTAGTCAAGAAAGTACGGCACAATGGGTGTTATATAGGGAGTAGAGGGATGGGAATTTCTGAGAGTACAACCTTTTATCTCCCCTCCCCCAGAGTTCTTTCTCTCCAACATCTCCCACACACTACACTTTCCATAGTGTCTTTTCACTTGTCTTCCAAAAATCCAGGCACCATCAAATATACTATACTTCTACCAGCAATCTTTGAAACCCTCCCAAAGTTCACATATATGTGGCAGGCTTGAGTGAGGAGTGTGGCACCATGTAAAGGGGAATAGGCTATGAGCTGAAGCAGATGACTTTTAGTTCCACTTCCCCTGAGTTCTTCTAGGAAAATTGGGCAAACCATTTGATCTTCCCATGCTGTTCCATTTGAAAAATGGAGAGTGAAGGCAATCTAAATTGCCTCATTATGTAGTTGTGAGCAGCAATGAGGTAAAATTGTGTGTGCGCGCGCGCGCATATGCACACATAGTGTGCAGTGTGAGTATGTGTATAGCTGTTTAATATAATGAGCTTAAATGTAAGGTATATTACTCAAACTTGGTCCACATTTTAATCCTCTAAAAGGACTACTTCTGAATAATTGTCAATTTGATGGTGCAAGGTATTGGGTTTAAAATTTAGTTCTCTACTAAGGAGATTTCAATTTTTACGTCACCCCCTGTGCCTTTGGCAAACTCAGTGATTGCTGCCATTGCTAAGGTGTCCATCTTTTGTCTAAGTAATCATGAAGAACAATATGGTAAAGTTTGTTTTCAGAATGTGGTATGCCATTTAAGTTATTAAAAAAAACCCTTTCTTGTATAATATATGAACACAGAAGCTGTTTTTGTCATTATTGATATAGTCAGCCAGTAAACTCAAGCAAGAGGTATGTTCCAGCTATAAAATGAGAAATATGATTACTTGTTTGTTCCTTTTATTCATCAAAATGATAACAATACCATTTTAACCAATACTTATATTTTACATTTTATTTAAAAATTTTAAAATATAGTTTTATTGATATCAGAGAGGAAAGGAGAGAGAGAGAGATAGAGAAACATCAATGAAAAGAGAGAATCATTGATTGACTGCTTCCTGCATGCCTCAAACTGGGGATTGAGCCTGCAACTCCAGCCTATGACCTGACCAAAATTGAAATGGGACCTATTGGTTCATAGGTCTACCCTCAACCACTGAGCCATGCCAGATGGGCTGTATTTTAAATTTTAAAATGGTGTTTTGGAATTCATGCTATTTACTTCTGATGACAATTTTGGTATTATTTTTCTCAGTATTTAGATATAAGGTAATTGAGGCCCAAGGATATTCCATGGTTTTGTTTCGGATGTCATTCAACTTGAGAATGTAGGTTTAACTTTACACTTTTTCAATCATGCCAAAGTATCTTTTCAATAACAAAGTTATCCATGTGTCAAATAGAACCATTTTTTAAGGTAAGCCAATTGTACCATGTGAATTATAAGGAAGAACAGAAAATGGAATCAAAATTACTGCAGGTAAAGTAAACACATTTTCATCCCAAATTATTTCTTTTAAAATGTTTCTGTCACATAAACTTTCTTACGCAGTTCAAAGTATGTTGGTATAAACCAAAAATTGTGCATAAGGCTTTATTACAGGAAGAGATGATTAATTCTTTGGGACCTATTTTAATCATTCCCTATTTGAAGAGCAGTAGGTCTGTATAGGGCCTATTTCTTTCACAGAATTATAGTTTCAAATGGTTATGTTATTAATTCAACCACAGAATGTGGGGAAGCATGAGACTTGGTTGTAAAGTTTGTAAGGAGGACATTCCCAGAAAAGGCAAGTGTGCGAAAGGCCACCTGCCCTGTTAATCAGAATTCCTACTTAGGGGACTGTGGAAGGCGGCACCCCTCATTATTCCTTGACCTTTCCAAACAAGTCTGCACACGTGCAGACCCCCCAGGTGTTTACTGGGATCCTTATACTTAATCTTTGGGTGTCCTTGCTTAAAGGACATTACAAACACATGTGTCCTCCCAATATTACTTACCCTACTGATTGTATCTAAAAGATAAACTTTATCTCAAACTGCTGCTACATTAAAGCCTAGCGAGGCAGGCAGTGGAGGCTGTCTGGTTCCTTTAGCCAGGCAGTCCCTTAGCCCTCTCTTTCACAGCAAATGTTGGTTCAGAGTAATCCATTCATCTGTAGTTCAGGGACTGTTGGTCAGCCCCAGCAACAGAATACATGGGATTCATTTTTTGATCTCACATTGAGACCTCGCTACAAGCAAAATAATAATTTTTTTGACCCGTACAAGTTTGTTAGCTAAACTCTCATCCTATGGCTCATATAATTACCCTGTAGATTACTGTTCAGATACAAAAGTTAGGACAGAGTTTTCTCCTAATTGGCAGCTATTAGAAAGGATAGATGCAATCCAGTTATCAAAATTTTAACAAAAATAAGATTTTTTGTTTGTTTGTTTAGATTTATTCCCATGGGCCTCCAGACCTTGAATTGGAATTGCTCTTCAGTCATAGGTGAGAAGAATATCCCACTCACATGCCAGCCATAATCAGCATCCATTTCACATCTGGGTGTCTCTGCTGAAATGACTGAATCCTGTAGTAACTAAGATTACTGATGCTATCTGAGAGAAAAGAGGAAGTGTAGACAGTAATTGGTTATTGTGAGTAAGAGGATTGGTTCCAGGTCATCTCACAAAGTATCCTTAGAGGATCCTTCTTTTCCATTTCCTTTCAATCCTCTGCTGGTGATTTTACCTTTTAGACTAATATATGATTTCACTTTTTCCTAGCTCTGATTCCTTTGCACATGAAAGTCCTCTATGTAACTGTAGGCAACTTTTAATCCACTGGAGGCGAATGTTGAGAACTGGATCTAAGCCATGTAATGAATAGATTATAAAGCACATACTAGAAGCCGCTAAGCTCTTTATTGCACTCTGAACCAAAATGGCTTGGCTGATACACCATTACGAACACATTCGCTTTGAGTTGTTCTTGCTATATTGGCAATTGCTTTAAGTTGCTCCATCCACTTTACCTCCCATGTAGGATAATGCTTTGCCCAAACTATGCCATCTATTATGTTCATCTTCAAGATCAAAACCAGTGCCATTCTCTTGTCACGGCCCTTCTCTCACTCTCCCATTAGGCTACGTAACAACTTCACGGCTGCCTCCGGTCTTCGATAGCCTGCTTCCACAAAGTTGTCACATAAGCAATTGTTATAATACATTTTTTGTGAACTTTCTCAGGGACATCTTAATTTGAAGTATTATTTTTAACTGTGTCTCAAAAGATTTTCCTCTATTAAAGAAATCAAATTTTGAACTTAGTGAGCTGGGAGGTAAGGAGACAGAGATAGAGAGACAACATGAATATGAATAAGAACACAGGTCTCTACACTCTTAGGCTGTTAAGCTATTTTATATAACTTTATTCTACCATAGCCCCACTGGGACCCATAAAAGATACTCTTATCATTGCTGGTTGGGCTTAGGGGCTCAGCTCAGTGTATAACCATGTTATAGGGCAAAGAAAGATGTTCCATGTGGACATAGGTCCCAAATTCTGATTTTATTAGCACTTCATGCTGAGGTATATAAATACAAGGAAGAATAAAAACAAAGCAAGTCATAATAAAATCTGTTGTCCTAAAAAAAATGAAAACAGTATTTTCCAGGAGAAATACATCACAGAAGCTTACTGCTCAAGAACTTATCTCCCCTCTCCCATCTCTCTTTTGCTATTTCTCTCTCCCCCATTTTCTCCCCTTCCATTTTCCCTGTTGTCTTTACTGAGCATAATATTTTTATAAGCCTCCTTTGACTTTATGTATTTGTGGGAGATTGATGACAGTATGATAAATCCTGTAGTAAATATTCAGATTAATCAGAAAACCGTCACCCAGAGCAGCATTTTTCATTTTAAGCAACAACTAGAAGGGGACAGGTGGCCTTTTTAAATGCCTATAGTTGATTAATGAAATGTGAGATTGATTGTGAAATGCTCGGCGGGCCCACCAGACAGTACCCCCTCAACTTCTCAGAGGAGGGCAAGAAAGTGCTTTCCATATCTCACAAAAAAAGGTGATTAATTTTTAACCAGGGATGAACTCTTTCTCCCGTCAATCTCTATTTACACAGCACAGAAGAAAGGCTATTCCCCGGATGTAGTAGTGATAACACCTTGCATTTACATAGTGCTTTGTGTTCTATGAAGTATTTTAAGATGAACTGCCTCAGCTCCTCTTAACAACCACCCTCTAAAGCTAGTGGACAGAGGCTTCATTCTCTTTCATTCACAGGGAGGACAACATAAGGGAAATGAATTCACTATTATAGTGAACGAGCACTAGAATGAGATCTGCTATTTTATTCCAACATCTGCTATTTGCTTAGGTGGAGTTATCTAAAACGAGGAAAGGTTTTTTTCATTTGCTATAAATCAAAGTTGAACATCATCTAAAAAATCTGGACCTGCATTTTATTTTATTTTGTTTTTTCATTTTTAAATATATTTTAATTGTTGGTAGTATTACAGATATCTCCCATTTCTCCCCTTTTCCCCACTCCTCTCAGCCCCTACCCCCCTGAAAAATGTAATTTGTAATTACATTTTTTGTAAGTTACTAAAATAGAAACAATAGTGATCATTACTGAGAGATGAAACATGTGTTTTTAATAAAAATTTTACTATGTAAATAAGAAATCAAAAAAATATTATTTCAAATGAATCTGTATATCTTTGTCATTACTTACCAAGATTGCTCTAGTTTCTTGGTTTTAGTAAAACTTAATGGGTATTTTTATCATTTTCTCTATTTGCTAGAGAATTTATAGATTTGGTTATTAAGCTGCTTTATTTAAAGGAACCATTTCCTGTAGCAGTTAGCTATTATTGTGTGACATATTATTTCCACACCTAATGGTTTAAAATGACTATTTACATAATACATAATTATATAGGTTGGCAATTTGGTCTGGACTCAACTGTGCATTTCTTCTGGTCTCAGCTGAGTTCACTCAAATATCAGCAATCAGCAGTAAAGTGAGATGAGGAATGGATGGCTTATACTGGCCTTAGTATAGTCCTTATCTTTTAGCACTAGCCAGCCAGATATAGTTCACATCACTTGGTGGGGGTGAGGTATGGCAGGGGAGGTGGGGTTTGTGCAAGCAGCAAGGTTTGTGTTGTCCTACACCAGAGATTTTCAACCTTTTTCACTCATCTCATGGCACACATAAACTAATTACTAAAATTCTGCAGCACACCAAAATATATATTTTTTGCCAATCTGACAAAAAATAGGTATACTTTTTATTGATTTACAATAATAATAATAATAATAATAATAATAACCTACCCTTTTTGTCCAAAGTGACTTTTTTAAAAGTCAGGTGCCTATAGTTATATATAAAGATTTTTGGTACCAATAATTAACCAATCAGACGCAACCTTATTATGAAGTGTGAACAATAAGGTGCAACTCCATTATATGACCTATATATTTATGCTTTAGGAAGGGCTTCACAACAGACAGCTATTGCTGTGTTGGTTGTTGTCATTTTTTTTATTTGACAGTCTAAGGGAAAAGAGATCAGTGTCCCTGACTAAATAGTTAGGTATTGTGTGGTTTAAAAAGTCTTGTGGGACCCCAGCTTAAAATTGTTCTCTAAGACTCTTAGAACTGGCACACCTTCTTTCTATTGTGTGCTTATAGCCAAAGCAATTCCCAACAACAAACTAGATTCAAAGGGTGGAAAACAGACTCCATCTCTTGTTGTGAAGAGCATCATAGTCATAGTGCAAAGGGAAGGAGGAAAGATTGTGTCTATTTTTGTAATTTATCACATTTTGCTTTTCAGCAGATGACTGTTTGCTTTTGATAATGATATCATTGGTGTAGCTATTTCAAATCTTTTCAAGGAGTTAGCTTGTTAGCTATACAACAAATATATTTCAATTAAATGGAAGACTGTTGAGATTTTCTGATAGCTAAAATAATGAAATGTTACATTAGAACTATTTTAGAATTTTAGAATGTAACATAGAAAGAAGTTAATTTTAAATTAAAAAAGCATAAGCAGCACAATGGCAATCTCTATACATAGATAGGTTCATCATAATTACTCATGATTCCAATGATAAAAACAACAAACAAAAAACTACATAGTATGTGGAAGAGTTCATAGGATTCAGCCCTAATATAGGCAAGCCTTCTGAAAACTTAGAGTGATTTGAAGTAGAAAGTAAGTCAACAATCTTTTCCAACTCCTTTCTTCCAATTAATTACACTTCTAAAATTTTAATTCTGAAAATAAACACAGGTGCTCACAAAAATTAAACACAAGATTTATCTTACACCTAAAGATAAATGATAACAAAAATAAAACCACCTGAAAACAAAGCTCCTATAAGTTGGCTGATCTAATTAAATTGCATCCATATCAGGCATTGAGTTATGTTTTAGAATTTAGAAGAATATAAGGAAATTATCAAATATAAGGTAAGAAAACAAGTTATAAGACAATATTTATAGTGTGATTTATCAATATGATTTATAAATACATAGAGAGAGAAGAGGAAAGAGGGAGAGAGAGAGCAAGAGAGAGACCAAACTACAAGAATGTTATCAGTGGCAATTACAGATTGCAAATTTTTGTTTTATCAGATAGAAATGAATACAGAATACCATCTATTGTGGAAAATGACATATATCACCTAGCAATGCTTGTCAATTGCAGTTAACGATGGTTTAAAAAGAACAAATGTGACTTCAAGAAATGTTTGCTTTAAGAAAAAAAATGAACATTGCCAGTTGTTTCTGGCATTTATTTAGCTACTGAACAATGCTTTCGGCCCCCCTGATTATTTCTATTTTTCTGCTTTGCCATGCTTAGATTGTTCATTTTTATCTTGTGCTTGTCTCATCACAGTGGCAAAATGGCTACAAGACCTTCAGCCATTACATCTGCATTTAAGGCAGAAGAAAGAGACTGAGGAACAATGCCAGCTATGGCTGCTATTCTCAAAGTGAAAAGCAATAGCTTTCCCAGAATCATTTAATTAGAAGTGACTTCATATCTCATTAACCAGAAATGGATCATGTGGTCACCTCTAGATTCAAAGCTACGTGATAAAGAAAAGACCTTGAGTACCACAAATGACTTAGACCAATGGTTCTTAAACTTGACTGTGCACTTAGGTCAATGGTTGTCAACCAGCATTTTAAAATATGAAATATATGTGTCTGTCTTGTGGCTAGGTAAGAAATGGGAAACAGTTATTGACAAAATCGTAATTCTTTTAGTGGTTTCAGATGAAAACATGGTCTTCCTTTCTCACCTCATCCAAAGCCCTTTCATATCAGTTGTGAGCAAGACATTTAATTGCTTAAACAAACTATCCTACCTAATAAAAGGGTAATATGCAAATTGACCGCACCTTCGCTATGCCTAAGCCACGCCCACCAGCCATGCCCACCAGCCAATCAGGGAGAGTATGAAAATAAACCCAACCAAGATGGCTACAGCCACAGAGAGCAAGGTTTCCCAGGCAACGGAGAAAGCCAAGCTTTCCTCCTGCCCTTGCTAGACCTAAGCCTCCACTCAAGCTACAAAGTTTTAATTCTAGAAGGTAAACAAATCTTAATTGAAATGGTGGCAGCCACAGAGCTGGAGAGAGCAGGCCAGGGTTGCCCCCGGCAACGGAGAAAGCAAAGCTTTCCGCACACCCTGGCCAGGCCCAGGCCTAGGCCTCCGCTTAAGGCTACAAAGTTTTAATTATAGAAGGTGAATTAACCCCAACAGAAATGGCTGCTGGCCACTGAGCGAGCAGGAGGCTTGGCTCCACTCCAGGCTACAAAGTTTCAATTGTAGAAGGTAAATAAATTCCAGATACCAGGGCCTCCTCTTGGGTCGCCAGGGGGCGTGGCTGGCCTGCAAACCACCACAGGCCCCTTGCTCAGGCAGCCCCACGCCCCAAGGGAACCCCCATCCTGATCAGGGACACCCTTCAGGGCAAACCAGCTGGCCCCCACCCCTGCTCCAGGCCTCTATCCTATCTAATAAAAGAGTAATATGCAGATTGGCCATCACTCCAACACACAATATGGATGCCCCCATGTGGTCAAAGATCCTGCCCCCATGTGGACACAAGATGGCCACCACAAGATGGCCAGCAGGAGAGGGCAGTTGGGAGGCACCCGGCCTGCAAGGGAAGGCAGTTGAGAGGGACCCAGGCCTGCAAGGGAGGGCAGTTGGAGGTGATCAACCCTGCAGGGGAGGGCAGTTAGGGGTGACCAGGATGGCAGAGGAGGGAAGTTGGGGGCAAACAGGCTGGCAGGGGAGTGGTTAGGGGGTGATCAGGCTGGCAGGCAGAAGCGGTTAGGGGCAATCAGGAAGGCAGGCAGGCGAGCAGTTGGCAGCCAGCAGTCCTGGATTGTGAGAGGGATGTCCGACTGTCCGTTTAGGATCGGGCCTAAACGGGCAGTCGGACATCCCTCGAGGGGTCCCAGATTGGAGAGGGTACAGGCTGGGCTGAGGGACACCCCCCTCTCCATGCACAAATTTCGTGCAACGGGCCTCTAGTCCTATATAATAAAAGCTTAATATGCTAAGTGTCCAACTGTTCATTCGACTGTTCACCAGTTGCTATGACACACAATCTATATGACCACCAGGGGGCAGACACTCCGACTGGTAGGTTAGCTTTCTGCAGGGGTCTGGCGGATCAGAAAAGGAGCTTTAAGTGATTAACAGTAGGATGCCAAGTGCTCTGAAAATCCAGTGTTACCTATTTTTTTGGGGGGATGCATAGACAGTTTATTAACTTTCAAATTGCATCATATAGACTGCATTTTATTCTGTGCAACACACAATCTCTGGTCTGGGTACTTACTTTCCATCAGTACGCAGCTTAAAATATTCTTTGGTCTATACAAGATACTTTTAAATAATTTATTTTTACAACAGGAACATTTAACACGGGTCTAATGTGAATAAGTTTTGTACAAAATTAGCCAAACACAACAACTATTGATTCTTCTGATTTTAGTAATCAGCATGAAATTTAACTTACACCAACATACTTGAATATTTGTTGAAGTATACAATATCCTCTCCATAGGTATTAACCTATACTATGAATTTTTTCCCATTTGTAAAACAGGGAGTGATGGAATATATCAATTGTAAAAAAAGAAATGCCATTATAGAACAAGAGCCACAAAGAAAAGGCAGGTTTTCATCTAGAATGCTTATAATCTGTAGTCGAAGTTTGAGACCAGCTTAGCCAAGGGTCCATCTTGCCTTTATCTTTTTAATTTATTTTTTTAAATCCTTACCGGAGGATATTTTTTTATTGATTTGTACAGAGTGTGAAAGAGAGAGGGTAAAGCAAAGAGAAATATCCATGTGAGAGAAACACATTGATTGGTTGCCTCCTGTATGAGCCCCCAGCAGGGGCCAGGTGGGGGCGGAGCCTGCAACCAAGGTACCTGCCCCTGACCAAAATCTAACCCAGGACCCTTCAGTCCGCAGGCCCATGCTCTATCCACTGAGCCAAACCCGCTAGGGCCCATCTTGATTTTAGTGAAATCTGAGCCAGCCAGATCCATTGCATGCTGGGAGCATCGCTGTTGGAGATAGCTCTGTGGCAAATGAGTTGTTAGATTCACCCAAGTGGATCTAACAGCCATTTTCCTGAACAGTTGGAGTCATTTTGCTGGTTTGAATGAGGCTTTGCAAATAAAAACAAAAAACCTGATAACAGCTCTGCTTATTCACCTTGTCAAAGGGGCAACTATGTAACTGGCAAATCTATGTTTAATGAGATGAAGGGTAGATGGAATGTAGAACCATGTATGGCAACATCTCAAGAGAAAGATACAAATTCTCTCTGTACAGCCATTTCTACATAGTCTTCTTGGGATTCTAGAAATTGATGTAACTATCTTGGGAGCTTGGTGAGGGGAGGTCAGGACAAAATCAAGTGGGTGTAGCTCTATCTTCCAAGGAAACGTCCTCATTTCATCTAAATTTTAACAATCAGTGTTCTATAAAATATTTCTTCCTTCAAATTGTCCACTGCTAAAAATACTGTCTAAGAATATCCCTTTAAACCAATGACTTTCAACAGAGGCTATTTCTTCCCCCAGGAGACATTTGATAATGTCTACCAACTTGTTTTGTTGTCACAATTTGGCAGTGCTATAGGCATCTAGTTGGCAGAGGTTAAACATCCTACAGTACACAGGACAGAATGGCTCCCCACAACAACAAATTATCTGACCCAAAATGTCAATAGTGCCACGGTTGAGAAAGTCATGCTCTGAAACAGAGCTATGATTTCCATAACAGCTCTAAATCCTCCTCAGAAGAGCTGGAGAATATTGATTTTATATCATGGGTATTATTTTTCTTTGTTTTCTAGGAAAAAACCCAAGTTTTTTATTCTCTGAGAAATAGTTAAGTGAAGAGAAAAGATAGAAAATTCGATCTGGGTTAAAATTTTGATTCTTCCATTTATTATCTCTGTAGCCTTGGGATATTCCCTTTCTCAATTTCTTTCTTTGGAAAATGAAAATAACAATACCACTTTATTGAATGGCTGTCAGAAGTATATATGAAATGTATTTGTTTAGTTGTTTATATAAATAAGAAACAAGTATAAAATCTCACCCATTGGAAGTTACATATATATAGCAAAACTCTCTAATAACTTTCCCTGATGTAATGGAATAGAGGTAGTATTGATTGACTTTGGTTGTCAGGATTCATATTACTATTAGCTTAGACTTTAACTTTACACTCTCCTAAACTTTGAAACAACTATCACCTCCGTTTTCTTAGAGCATTTACATTTAAAAACTTGGAATTGCAAATTATTTTCTGCCCCATGTGAAATGAAAATAAATATCCAGCCTCTTGCCAGTTTTACAACCCAGAACTGTCCTTCTAAAGGACCTGGCAGCCATTCTTTGAAGTGTAATCATCAAGAAAGATAGAGCCGCTATCTTCTGGTTTCAATAGGAAAGTAGGAACCAAACTTCTGTGGCCTTCAGTGAGCAAACACAGATCGCCTAACCACAGAGGTAAGCATCCGCAAACTTAGAAATAACCCAATGTGTCAACTCATCCCATTGACCAACCTTCCCTCTAATGTCATCCAGTACTTTACAACTAGCTCACCACAGAACTTAAAAACCCTTCTGCCTTTTATTTCAGTGGAATTAAGTTCAACCTCTCTCCTCTACTGCAATAGTCTTGAATAAACTCTTCCTTACCTGTTTAATTTTGTCCAGTGCAATTTTTCTTTATTGTGTTCATTTACGTTTTTATAGCTCCACGCTTCTGCCCAGCTTCCCCTTTAAACCACAGTGAGATGAAAAGTATATTCTACAGGGGCTGGGAAGGGGCTTAGAATGGAAGACTTGACTTCTCTGGGCCTTATCTAGGGAAGCAGAAAAATGTGGGTTTGGCCCATTTCATCACTATTGTTAGATTTAATCGTTTCGAAGTAAGTGCCAGCTAAGAGGGAGATTCCTGAAATTATTAACCCTGTTCTGGAAATGTCAGGCATCTTAGGGCCCAATACTGCCCTATAGACAGAGCAGATCACAAACTACTTCATGGGCTTGGATCTCTCAGGTAAATCCAGATTGTTTCTAGAAGAAACAGCCTTAACCAAGTTAGCTCACTTCTCTTTAAGTAACAGGACCTTGTATGGTATGCAATATAATTTCTTAGCCCTCACAAATCATATTTCACTCAGCTACTTCTACAAAAATAATACGATATAAAAAGAAAAACTAAAAATTCAGGTATAGAGTGAACGTTTCATCTAGGAATCTGATTTTGGACACAGGACAAATCTGAAGGCCACCTGTTATGTAAAAGAATTAAGCTTTATTGGCATACAGCCAGATTCATTGGTAAGTGTTGTCTGTGGCTGCTTTCTCACCAAAGAGGCAGAGGTGACAAGCTGTATCAGAGACACTATAGCCGAAGATGTCTAAAATGTACTAAAGTGTACTCATTGGCTCTTTATAGAAAAACGTTTGTCAGCCATATGAAAAGGCTGAGGCCAGCAGAGTTTCTGTGATTGAAGTAGGATTACAGAGCAGGGCTCATTATAAAACTCTGGCGTGTAATGACCAGCTAACATGCTTATATGTTAGTTATAAGCTTGTCCCTATTATTATAAAAAAAGGTAAGAATTCAGATCTCTTAGGAGGCCAAATAAATGGCATTCCTTTAGTCTTCCAGGACTCTGAACAAGTTGAGAAACAAAACTAGGAGCGGTAGATAGAAGCTCTTTCAGTGTTGATAATGATCCCATGGAAGGGCGTGGTTTAGTGTTAGTATCCTTGGACCTGTTAATTGAACTCTGTGATTAAGTAGATTTACCCACTGGAGCAGGGTAGCACCCCTACCACCTGCAAGAGGGGCAGCAATACCTGGAGGTGAGAGTATCTGAGTTTTCCATGAAAATTTATTCTTCCTATACTAACCAGTCATTCTGCTCCAGAGAGAAAGTGAGGGGAGGCCTAGAGAGCAGACAAAAGTGTGTGCTGGTTTAATCACTTCTCTAGGAAACCAGAAGGAGAAAGAGTCCCCTCTAATACAGTTCAGGCAAAAGTCTTAATAATCCAAGTGGGAGATGGGATTAGAGATGGTGGACATTTTATATTGCTTATTTGTATTGTTAATGCTTTTTCAAAATGAAAAAAAATGACTTCAATAAAAATGTTTATATGTAAATCAATGATATATACTAAAGTTTTTCTAGAAGCTTTGCAAAGATGAAACATTAAGAACAAAAATGCTTAACAATATTCACATTTGTAAAATCTTGGGTAAGGACAAAATATAGGCAATTTCACAGCTCCTTTTTGTTCTTGTTACTGTGCTATTGTCTAGATTACTTTTTGTTCCCTTTTAATCCTCATAACTCACTCACCCTGAATACTTTAACATTTTAAGTAACAGATAAGAAGAAGATATACAACTAAGGATAGTATTAATACATATAAAATACCATAGCCTTATAAAATGTCAAAATATCTCAATAAACTTTTTTTTTTGGTCTTGGAAAGATGCAATCTTGTTCTTTGTTTTGCTTAGTAACTGCTGAAAATTTAACAGGTATGTAATTATATTCTGGGTATTCATGCTTCCATTAGCCTTTGTATTACAATATACTGATATATACTGATAAATTTCTCCAGAATTAAATGTGGTCTTCCTTATATGTAATCTCTAGTGAGCTGTGCCTCTGCTTGAGGTCTATATTTTTGCTCATACCCTTACTTAATAAGAACACATCTCAGTGTTTTGGGATATTAATAGGTTCTCAATACCCAATAGATCCAATATTTTAATAAAAATTGTTTCCTTCAGAGTTTTTCTTATGGAAAAATATATAAGATCCTGGAGGCTAATTCCAGCATGTCATAAATGCAAGAAGTTTCATCAAAACATTGATGGAAACTTGAGCTTTTATCAAGGGCTAAAAATACATATTGTTGCCTACTGGAATGGCCCTAAGCATTTCCCCAAAGCTGAATTTTACATAAATGATTGCTTGCTGCCAGACAGCTGAGGGCATTTTAATCTACATGTTATTGCCTCCTGCTGGTCAAACAGCTGAACAGTCTAAGGCAGTTCCCCCAAAACTGACAATGCCTACTATATACTAAACCTTACCTTTGATATGTATATCTGCTTTGCTTTAGGGCAATTTGTGTTAATAAAGAGCAAGGAGTCCAGAGATAAGTGAACTTGGTTACTGAAGCTAAGCCCTCCTCTGGCTCCCCCATGGATTATAAATTTATATTATATTTCTAGTCTCTTTATTAATTTAAACACAGTGCCTTCTCCAGATTCCTGAACCCTTCTAGATGCTGGAGAAAGACCCCGCCATTATAAGATGGCTGATTTTTCATTATTTACAGGAGAATAATGTTTGCTCTTACATAAGATATCTTATCCAAGATTATAAAACATACACACAAAAACAAAAAACAGAAAAAAAAAAAAAACCCACCAAAATGAATAGTAATGCTAGTTCAAGTTCATGTTGGATATATACCTCTCTGGCAAATTAACTAAGAATCTACACAGAATCATAAACTAATACCTTTGTACCAGTTTTGCAGTAAATACATTAACATAATTTGGATTCCTCCTAACTGAATATTTTACTTGAGTTAATGATGTGAGTTAGATGAAAGGGATTTTCAGTCAAGTTTTATCTTATTTATTTATTTATTTATTTATTTATTTATTTTTATTTTATTTTACTCACTGGCATATTGAACATAAGTCGAGCCCTTTGGCTATTGATACACAATATATGACAATATAAATGCTTTATTGTAATGTTCAATCTAGAAAATGTAAAATATAGTATTATTCTCAGAGTAATCACAAGTGAGAAACTGTTTTGTGAATATAAGTAATGTAAAAAACCAATTGAGCGACCCATCTTCATTCCAATAACTAATTACCAAACATTGAAATAAATACTATAATTTATTGTTAGCATTATTATATGTTAAACAAAAAGAGCTTTGCTGAAGGTACAAAGCAAGTTCATACCTGCAAGGCTTCAGGAAGTTAGTTACAGCTCAATTTCTGGTTCACCCTCTCTGGCTAAGTAATAAGAAAACAAATTATTCTTAAAGAAATCACTAATTCAACTCAGAATATGTTGTTACTAAAGACCCTCTACCATCATGTGCTTCTTTGGAACTTTGCATTTTAAAAGTTTCCTAGTCATGTATTGAGAAATTTCCCATCTCATTTGCAATGGCTGAACTTATTCTTAGTGTCTTGCCCTTGGATGGTGTGGCTGAGAGACTATTTTGGCAAATTGTCACCTCGGTTAGTCTGAAGAGGAGCCTTGAGTGGTAGCATAGCTGACATTCTGATCTGAACCCAGCAGGCCAAGATAGACAAGCTGTCACCCTCCCTATCAAACTGCTGCTCTGCAGAACAATCCTGTCTGTGGGAAAATGCTAGCTTTCCCTGGAGAGAGACTACTACGTGTGGGTTTATATTTATTGCAGGCTCACTTGATTTGGTAGACGGATTTGGATGGAAATTCTTATTTTTAGTCAGCCTGATGTTTCTTTAATGTTCCTCGGTGGTATTCCCCCATAGCTGTGTCTTGGCTCTGCAAACACAGAATCTCAGTTTAATGAGTGGTATCCTCCCTAGAGATTTTCATTCTCCTCCCCACTCTGCTCCTGGAATTCTCCACATCATTGTGGAGCACACCAAGTCAGCACTTAGCATATGTTTGTGCTCAAGAGTTTCATATAGTTTACAGTAATCTTGTCAAATGGAGGTGAAAGGATATTTGAATATTCAAAAAAATATGTGTATCTCAGTTGTTTGATTTCATAAATGGACTCATGTTGCTAGAAGCACTAAAGCATGTATCATTCTCAACAGCTAGCTAGTTATGTCTGCTTTGTGTCCTGCCAGTAGCCCAATTATCTTGTTAGATTTCTGGCTCACAATTTATGCTGTCTGGATTAGAGAGGACGCTTGCTAAAAAGTGCTCTAAGGAAGAAACCTCAAAATTCAATAGTTCCGACAAAACAAAAGTTTATTTCCCTCTTGCACCGTGATCCAGTATGGCCCACTGTGAGTGTTGCAAGTTATCTCTGCACAGTCATTTAGAAGCAAGGTTGATGTGCCATCAATGTTGACATGACTTAAGGTTCATGTGTTCATGGTCATTACCAATGTGCTATTAGAAGGGGATAAATGAAGGACTAGTCTCAGAAATTTCCTCTTAAGGAAGTGAGGCAGAAGTGTACATCACTTTGGCTTATAGTTTATTGATAAGATCTTAGTTACCTGGCTACCTACAAAGGGATTTGGGGAATTCAGCCATTCTCTGTCAGCCCTATCCCAGCCTCAATTCCATGCTATGGACTAAACGGGCATGATTGGCTGGACATCAATGTCTTCCACATTGTCTTCATCTCCCCATACTCTGTGCTCCTTCACATGGAGGCATGGCAACAACCAAGTTCCTTTTCTATGCCTTCCAAGGGCCATGGGGAATTCTTATCCCTGGGCCCATCATACTATAGTGCCTATTGGCCTTATGTAGAGGTCAACCCCCTCAAGCCTTCCATCTTTAGAAATCTCCATCTGAGTAATGAGTTCCACACTCTAGCTATATAGGTCGCCCTAAACTCCTGGGACCACCAGTCAAATTCTTCTAATAACGTTATCACTCTCTCCCTTCTTCCCTCCTGGCTCAACCAACAACTCCAAAGTGGGCCTCTCTAAATCTCTGCTTAGTGACTTTCCTACCAGGTGTGGAGAGTCTGCCTTCTCATTTTGCAGGTGCCTTCAATCTCTACAAATTAGTCTCCCAGAGATCACTCTCAGTTGGTTTGCTGGTGGGGTGGTGGTGGCAGGGGGGTGGGGAGGTGGTGGCTGTGGTGGGAAATTCTCTTAAGAAGAAGATCATATTTCCTACAACTACATCAATTCCACTCTGTCTGCTTTACAGCATTTTTGGAGAAAGGAGATAAATGTTGGCTGGGATGATGTTTGGGGTTGCAGAATCTGTTGGGCATCTTATTAATAAGCTCTGAGGGAAACAGCTGGACTCCAACAGAGATATGTTAAAATCCACAGTCCATGTGCTTATCTCTCTCTATAAAAGCCTAATATGCAAATTGTCTGCATGGGAGTTCAACCGGGAGACTGATCACTTGCTATGACATGTGCTGACCACCAGGGGGCAGCATGGAATGAAGGAAGGCCCCGGCCGGCAGCCAGAAGACCCTGATAGGCCCTGATCGCTGGCCAGGCCTAGGGACCCTACTCGTGCACCAATTTCGTGCACCGGGCCTCTAGTCTATAATGTAATTTTATTAAATGACCACATGAACTTGGTGAGTCATTGACTCTGTGAATGTTTTTCTTATTTATAAAACAAAGCTGATGAAACCTTCACTGCCTAATCCACAGGTTTATTTTGATGATTTTAGGCATATATAAAGTACCATGTATAGCCTAATATCTGATATAAACATAGTGTGACACTATTATTTAAAATCTATATCTTAGCTACAAGTGCAAAGCTTAAGAACTTTTGAACTGGAAATGAAATGTCTTCTATTTTAATATTTTCATTAGTACACTTACTATTCCTTTAATTGTGTGTGTACATTTTGCCATCAGAACTGATGAGAGGAGCCACATGTAAGAGCAAAATTATCCTCCCCCAATTTGAAGAGAAAGACAAATTCAGAGGCATTGGAAATACTTTAGATTTTTGAATGCCTGTCTGTTTATTGGCAATACCCATTTCAGGTTGTGTTTCCAACCAGTATTGAATGTTAATTAACTTTTCTTTGAGCCATATTCCTGTCTCTTCTAGAGCCAAACCATCAGAGCTGAAGGCATATTTGTGGTATTAACCCCACCCCACCCCCCACCACACACACACACACATCCACACAGCTGCATCAGCATGAGGATATGGCAAGGGGCATTAATTCAGAGGAGTGGAGTGTGGCTGGTAGCCAAATGAAAACTGGTACTAAGGGTCTAGTTTTTCCACTTGTTTTCAGGAGACAGGTGTTCACTGAAATGTATTCACTGGAGGAGAATTTGTTTTTTTCAGGAAAGCAGTCAGGTTAAGAAGGCATTGTTTTTATGGTTTTCAAGTGCGGAAATATTAGAAAATACACAAAAACGTTGAAGGTCAATGTTTTCTCTTAGTACCTTATGGGGCCATGGTTCAGCCTCATAAAAATAAAACAGTATCATTCTTTGGACCAAAGGGCTTATTAAATGATGGGGACAGTAGGTTAAATTATGCAAATATATGTATGTTTGTAGGCACAAATATAGGTATAGATACAGAAATAGAGGTAATAATATGGATAATGAAACAATCAGAACCACATCCTTATAGTAATACATGCTTACTAATACATTCTGTTGGTTTTCTTCCTACACTGGCTCTTCACACCGATATCCCTTTAACCAAAACTCTCACCTCTGTCTAAGCTCAATGATCAACCTAATCAACACGATGTAGAGAATCTTGTGCAGTCAAGTTTCAAGTTGACCTGACTGTATGCTCTACACATATTGCCTATGCTAGCCAAAACAGATGTTTCATTTTCCCTGAGAAAAATCACGTAAAATTTTACCTGTGTGTCTTTGCTTCCATAACTGTATCCTCTTTGTCTGGAATGACCTGTTTGCTCCTCTATGCTTGTGCAAGGCAAACTGAATTCAAGCTCCATAAAGCCTGCAATAAATGTTCCCTCTTTCAGTGATTTTTTTTTTCCTTCTTTGCGATTCTGTAGCACTCATTGCCTCAACCACTCTCTTGGCATTTTGCCCTGCATTTTTACTTATTATTTTATGTATGGATCCTGTCACCCCAAAGAGTTTATCAAGCCTTTAAGAGTGGAAACCGTGTCTCATAACTATTTATCTTCATTGCCTAATATAGAAAGCCCCGTGGGTAGTGTGCTCATGATTAATATTTGATGCTGATGATTTTAATAAAATTTAGGTATGCACAGATCATACGTTACACTTAAGTTCCTGGTCTGTCACAGTCATGGCATTAGGTGAAGGTTTTATTTGTTATGACTGCATGTTCACATAGGCAAAGCAACTATAGACATTATGGTCAAAAATAATTTTTTTATAATGAACTACCAAGTAAAAGCCAACAGGAAGAATTCTTAGCTAAATATTAAGAAGATATTTACAAAAACAGCAGAACTTGACTGAGTTCAAGCTAGAGGGCTGTTGTGTAAAGAAAGAAACTAGGACTGGAAATGCTATGGAAACAAATCTCTGATGGGTGGGATCCAGTTTTCTATTCTCACCCTGCGTGCTCTTTCTTCTAAGGACTTAAACACTAAAGGGTTTGTGCTATTATTTGCATAGATTGAGGTAGAACCCATGGGGAACCCACTGTTTCCTTCTCCCCTTGGGGCAGATTCTTTCCCTGTGGGAATGTGTCAAATATTCTCTTCAAAAATGACATAAAATAACATAAAATATTCTCTTCTAAGCACCAAAGCCCTAGCTACTCACTCCCATAATAAAATCCTCATTATGTTATCCATGACTGCCTAAGAATTCCTTAATAGACCATTCTAGGTATTCTGATATGCAGAATAATAGTTTCCCAAACAATTCTATATTTCAATCCCAAGAACCAAAAATATATTAGGTTGCATGGCAACAGGGAAGTAGTATTGGAGCTAGAATTAAGGCTGCGAATCAGCAGATCTTGAGATAGAGAGTTGTTCCTGGATTATCTGGGTGGGCTCAATGTAATCAGGAACATATTTACAAGTGGAAGAGAGAGGCGGAGGAGAGAGAACCAGAGAGACGGCAGCACGGGGCAGACTCAGCCCAATGATGCTGGCTTTGAAGATGGAGGCATAGCTGGGTGAGTCAAGGCAGGCAAGCAGCCTCTGGAAGTTGGAAAAGGTCAGGACATATGTTCTCCATCGTAGCCTCCAGAAGGAATGCAACCCTGCCAACGTGTTGACTTTAGCTCAGTGAAATCCTGTTCTGACTTCTCGCCACCAGAACTGTTAGAAAATAAATGTGTGTTGTTTTAAGCCACTAACTTAACTATCTTCTATAGCAGCAATAGGAAACTAATAACACAGGTGGTGATTTCATTGATAGTTTGAATAGTCTCCTTCTAATGGGAAGAGGAAAGAGACCTAATTCCAGTTTCACAGAAGGTTTTTACGGATTAACATTTTCCACTTAAATCCCAGCACTTTAAAGTTCTTTCACATCCATTATCTCACTAAAATCTCACATCATGATTGCCCAATTGCTATTACATGGATAATTATCTTCATTGAACTGATAAGGAAATTGAAGGTCTAGAGGTTCAATCACTCATGTTTATGCCACAGTAGAGGAGACAGTGCAGACTAAAACTGAGAGAAGAGAAATAAAATGAACATCTAGAGTCTAAAATAGTATTTGCTCTTTATTTCTAAGTCACTTTAGAATAAATATATAACCCTTTCTCATTTTTTGTACCACTGTATAGTTATTCCCAGCATTAATGTTATGAGTTAATTTAGAAGATGTGAGAGAAATCCGTTCTATAAACAAATCTTAAAAGCTAGAAAGGGAAATGAGTAAAATCTCATGATCTGTAGTAATATTAGAAGTCATAGAAGGGCCATCCCATCTACATCTTAAACCATATTTCTTCCTGTTCTTTCTTGTTCATTGTGTCATAGCCTCACCAACCTTCCTCCTGTGTCTTGTCACACTCAGTTCTTGCCCACCTCAGTGCTTATATACTTAATATTCCTTTTGTACAGAATGCTGTCACCCAGATTTTTCCATATCTGACTTTATCTTATCATTTAGCTTAGATTTCACCATCAGTCCTTTCCTGATCACTCAGCCTAGAGTAAACAGTACTTTATGGTACATGCTTAATTTTCTTCTTAGCACTTTCATTTTTAAAAAAATCTCTCCATTTTTATTAAACGAAAACTCTATGGAAGCACGATTCTTGTCTATGCTATTATTCTCAATACTTAGAATATTGCCAGGAAAATAGTAAGTCCTTGTTGGAGGAATGAACGGTTGCCACACATTCTTGATACCTCTGATACTATCATTAGATCTGACCAGCTAAGCTGATGAGCAAGGCTCTTAGGAATAAAACCAAAATTTGGCATTAGCTGTGATTTTCCCTACTGAAAGCCCATTTGGCTTAGTACATAAAATTGGAATTAATAATAAGTATGCAGTGAAACTGAGCTTGGACTTTAGAAACAGACACCCCATTTATTTCATTCTGTTTTTGTCATATACTGAACATTTCACTTGCTACCAGGTATAATGATATAAGGGAAAAAAATGGAATGTTTATGATATCCAGCACAAACATGATGGATGGTGCTCCAGATGACATTGAACTAAGGACTAAAGACACTATGCATTTGTCCATGCAATTTGCCACTCTGTACCATGTGAACTGCTGTCAGAGGTGAGTGCTGATATGATTTATAGATGATACTGACTTCATTTCAGAATGATTTAAAAATAATAACTTTCTCTAAGTTGCAAAAGCAAGACATTCTTTTGAAGAGAATTCATAAAATAAAATTATTTGGAGGAGAAAATACGCCAATCAGACATACCTTAGTGATAACTGTTACCATTTTGATATACATTTGACAATATTTTCTCTGTATGTACATGCATGCAGAAATACATTTATTTAAACATAATATGTAATAAGTACCTGATAGATTTTTCTTGAATAAATAAGTGAAGGAAGGAAAGAACAGCTGATTATTGGTGACTTCAACCTGAAATTGAGAATTTAGGTTGTTTCAAAGATTAGTCAGTTGTTTTATTTAAATTGTTGCTAATATTTTACTAAATTGCTCTTCTCATTCTAATATTCTTTGACTACTTCACCAAGTCTTAGGCTTTTAATTTATCAGTCCAGTTCCATTTAAATATAAGAGGTCCCAAGACTCAATTTAGAGAGAATGAAATCTTCTAAAATATGACATATAATAAAGCTGGATTTCTTCTCTTCACATCTATTCTAAAGAAAGTATTTATTTAACATTTTATTTATTTTTTCATAATTACTGTTATTTACTTATTTAATATATTTTTATTGTTGATGGTATTATAGATATCTCCCACCTTCCCCTTATTTAACATTTCAAAAAACTTATCTCAATAGAGGCAAAATAAGCATTTTGAAAAAAAATCAACATTCATGATACATGCTCAAGAAACTAGGACTGAAAGTGAATTTTCACAAAATAAAATAGGGTATTTAAAACTTGGAGCTAACATCAAAATTAATGATGAAACACTTAAAGTCTTTCTGTGGAATGGGCAGGTCCCTCATCCACAGTGTGGTGATTAAAAATTGGGAGGGATATCTTGTCTGCAGAGGACCCACTGAGGAGGTGAGGGGGGGGGGCGGCGGGGAAGGGGGAGGAGCCCTACACTGGGCTTCCCAGGCCGAGCACCAATGCTGGAAAGAGGAGTTCCCATAATATCTGGCTGTGAAAACCAGTGGGAACTGCATCCCAGAGAGAAAAGGGCAGTGGGAGATGGAGGCGCAATGCTCTTAAAGGGCCAGTGCACATACTTCCTCACAAACTCACTCACTCTAAGCTCCAGGCACAGGGGCAGCAACTCAGAAAGCACCAGGAACACAGGGGGAAGAACTAAATTGACTATCTCAGGGTGGAAATTTACAGGCAGATTTTCAACTTTATATGGAAATACAAAGGACTTATATAGCCAAAATAATCTTGAAAATAAAGATAAAAGTTGGAGGATCTATAGTTGCTTATTTCAAGAATTACACTAAATAAGACAGCATGTAATTGATATAATAAAATTAGACAAATAGATAAATGAAATAGAATGGAGAGGCCAAAAATAAACTCATATATATCTAGTCAATCAATTTTTGACAAAGGTGTGAAAACAATTCAATGAAGGAAAAGAAGGAAAAGTCTCTTCAACAAATAATATTGAAATAACTACATATCCATATGGTATCTACCTTGCACCATACAAAAAATTAATTTGAGATGGATCAGTGATAGAAATGGTAAGTTAAAAGCATTAATATTATGGAAGAGAACATAAGAGAATACTTACTTTCTTAAAATATTTTATTTATTGATTCCACAGAGAGAGAGGAGGGAGAGGGAGAAACATCTATTTTTTATTCCACCCATTTTTGGATTCATTGCTTGACCCTTACATGTGCCCTGACCAGGGATCAAATCCCACCCTCTGGGCATCGGGGCAATACTCCAAAACACTGAGCTACCTGGCCACGGTGAGAATATTTTCATGATATGTGTTTAAGGAAGGCTTAATAAATAAAACAGAGAAATAACTAGGAGAAGAAAAATTAATTTATGGAATGATAACGTAATCAAATTTGTAAAGTTCCTGTTCATCAAAACAAAGCACCATTAAGAAAGGAATAGACCAGTCAGAGACTAGGAGAAAATATTCTCAATACATACAACTAACAAAGAACTCAGTTGCAGAATATATAAGCAACTGCTACAAATCAACAATAATCTAAGTACAACGAGCAAAGGGCTTGAATCTTCACAAGGAAATATTTACAAGTAGCCAATAAGCATACAAAAACCTACTCAAATACGTATTTCTCCGATGACATGTTTTGTCATCGGAGAAATACATATTAAAATAACAAGGAAATGTCATTGCACACTGTCCAGAATAAATAATATTCAAGTGACTGATAAAAACCAAATGCTGGAAAAGATATGGAATAACCAGAACTCTCATACAGTGCTGAGAGTAAAATAACACAATCATGTTGGAAAATGTTTTGACATTTTCCTATAAAGTTAAACACACAAATGTTATGACCTAGCATTCCACTCTTAGCTATTTACCCAAGAGAAATGTAAACATATGTTCACAAAACACTGTTACACATTTGTTCATAGCCGCTCTAGTCATAGTAGCAAAGAAAAAACAAAAACAAAAACAACCCAAATGTTCATCCACAGGTAGATGTATAAACAAATTGTTCTATTTATACAAGGAAACACTTTTCACAAACACAGATATGTATGGCAATATGGATGAATATCGAAAACATTATTCTGCTTGTAGGAATCTAGACACAAAAGACTACACGCTGAATGATTCCTTTTACATGAAATATTAAAATAGGCAAATTAATCTATGGTGCTAGAAATGAGAACTGTGGTTGCCTCTGGGTGCAGGGAAGAGATTGAACAATGTGATACATGATGGATATTCCTAGGGGGGAGGAGGAAAATTCTTTATCTTGATAGGGATAAGAATCTATGGATGTCTGCATTTGTAAAAACTCATCAAACTGTACATTTAGCATCAGGGCATTTCACTATATTGAAATTATGCCTCAACTGATAAGGAATTCAAAATGGGCGGGGGGAGTATTTCAAATGAAGAGGCTCAAATTGTCTCTATTTGTTATGTTTCAAGACACAATTTGATTATGGATTTGTAAATCATTTAACAGTCTATGAATTATAAACTGAATAACAATATGGCTCAAGTGGTTGATTATAGTGCTTTCATCTGTATCAGGGATGTTTTGGGTCCAAGTAACAGAAAACTTATTAAGGAGTTTGTTAACAATCAAGTAGGTTTAATCATTACAGTTTTGATTCAACTTAAAATCTCAGACTCTGTCCTTTCCAAAACATGAATGATGCCCTTCCAGTCAACCGCAACAAAAAATATGGATTAGGGGCAAAAAAATTCTGATAGATTTTATTTTATCAAGGAAAGGAAGTTCTCAGGAAAAAAAAAAATCTATGGAAGAATCTGTCGCGACCCACAGGTTGAGAACCACTAGCAGGGTCGCCTAAGACCATCGGAACACAGATATTTACATTATGATTCATAACAGTAGCAAAATTACAGTTATGAAGTAGCAAAGAAAATAATTTTATGGTTGGGGGTCACCACAACATGAGGAACTGTATTAAAGGGTCGCGGCATTAGAAAGGTTGAGAACCACTGATCTAAAGTCTTAGTGCCAGGAATAGATAGGCATTGCCAGATGGCAATTCCAAATTCTATCATACAGTCAGAATCAAGGAGACACTGTTGGAGGATTTAATCTTATACTTAAGGCAGCTTTATAACATACACAAGAATGAATAATTCTCAAAAGAGTAATGTATGTATTGCTTTTACAAGATGACTGAATTATTATGGGTTGTATGCCTGTGACCTAAAATAATGTTGAACAGTATATAAAATTGAAAAGTGGAAGAAAGATAGTGTCCTAAGAGACACAAGACAGAAGTATTGCTCTATTTTAATCCCCTCGATCAGGGGTCATCAAACTATTCCAAATAGGCCAAATCAGGCTGCCTGATATTTTTCTTAATAAGGTATCATTGGGAGACAGCCGTTAGTCCAAGGTAACTTTCTTCCACGGTGGCAGAGCTGAGTAGTGTGACAGAGATTGTACGGCCCATTGGCTTGTTACAGAAAAAGTTTGCCAACCCCTCCTGGAAGAGGGCAATGATTCTCAACTTGAGCATACATGGGAATTACCTGGAGGACTGGTTAACATACCAGTTGTTAGGCTTCATCTACAAAGTTTCTGGTTCAGATGTTTCCACTGGGCCAATAATTTGCATTTCTAGCCAATTCCCAGTGATGCTGATGTTGGAGACCACACTTTGAAAACCCATTTCCTGAAGCACAAGCTTCAGAAGCAACAGCAGCAATTTCTATAATTTGCAAAGGTTGATTTGCAGTTAAACCAAATGTGAAGATGTGGTGAAGGCCTTAGGCCTAAGTATCTATCTCAAGAAGTGGGGACAATAACTGAATGGTAAAGAAAAGAACATAGCAGAAAACATTAGAAAATAATAATAGTCCTATATAATAAAAGCCTAATATGCAAATGGACTGAACAGTGGAACGACCGCTATGATGTGCACTGACCACCAGGGGGCTGATGCTCAATGCAGGAGCTGCCCCCAGCCCGCAGGCCCCAGGCTTGCCAAGGTGGGTGCCAGCAGCCCCCCCCATTCCCCCCGCCGATCGCTCTGCCGGTCGCCCCACAGATCGGCCCTGATTACCAGCCAGGCTAGGGACCCTACCTGTGCAATAATTTTGTGCACTGGGCCTCTAGTTAATAAATAAAACAGCATGTCATTAGAGTTCACTTTTTCTTTAAGTCATCATCTGAGGATATATAGGGAAAGAGAAAGGGAGGGGGTGAGGAAGGGAGGGAGAGGAGAGAGAGAGAGAAATATCAATCAGTGCCTCCAGTATGCTCCAAGGGTGGAACCCCTAATCCAGGCCTGTGCTCTAACCCAGAATGGAACTCACAACCTTGGATCCCACAGGATGGCACTCCAACCAACTGAGCAACACTAGCCAGGGCTAGAGTTCATTCTTATTAAAATATCAGAATTCAAAAATAATGTAGCTCCACTTAGCATAATGCTCTCCAGTTCCATCCATGCTGTTGCAAATGATAAGAACTCCTTTTTTTTACCGCAGCGTAGTATTCCATTGTGTAGATGTACCACAGTTTTTTAATCCACTCATCTGCTGATGGGCACTTAGGCTGTTTCCAATCTTAGCTATGGTGAACTGTGCTGCTATGAACATAGGGGTGCATATATCCTTTCTGATTCCCACCCATATCCTTGCCTCAAATATGATACATGCACTGAGGTAAAATGAATCTCATTCTGGGAGATTTTCCTCAATTCTTTTTTTTTTAGGGGAGGGGTACCAAATTATTCCATTTGAAGGAATGCACCAATGACAGAACACAGTAAGTAAATGTTCTTGTACAACTTCCAGGAAGGGTAAGCCCAATAGGCACGCACTGCATTGGTGACTACAGAGCGTCACCTGGTGGCCAGGGGGAAGCCAGCCTAGGTTTAGCTCACACCACTCTCTGCAGGGGGGCACCTGTCCCAGACGCTTGGCTGAGCAGGCTTCTGGGTGGAGCTGGGGCGGGGAGGGGGCTGGGCGGGGAGGGGCGGTTGCATCTCCTGCAAGCTGGTTACAAGGTCACCGGGTTACTCCATGGCTTTCACTCACCTGCTCCTTCGGGCACTGGGTGCCGTTCTGAGGGTGGGCAGAGCGCGCAGGGCCAGTAGGGACTGATTCACACCAGTTTCCAGGTGGGGCGCAGACCGGGCCGCCTTCAGCGGAGCCCTGGCTCTTCTACATCCTCCAGGAAGCTTGGCCGCCTCTCCAGCCTGCGTGGCCTCTCAGCCTTCTCCCTCTCGGCACGGCATTGCCGCAGACAATTACTGGGCAGAATCCTTCAGGGACACAGCCTCGCCGGCAGAGTGGGAGGACACGGACAGGCCCGGCCCCCGCTGAGGGCGGTTGGTGGTGGTTGATGGCGCTGTGGGCACGGGATTCCAGGGCCGAAAGCAGACGCGTCCCACCTGGTGAAGCAGGAAACACGGGCTGCTGTCTACAGGGAGCACCTGGCCTCTCCAATCTCCTTTACGTCCCCCAGCTGGGGATTCCAGACATTCTGGCATCGACTGGTGATTGGCATCTCTGCAAAACGCAAAGTGTCAAAACCTCCACCTCCCTGCCAGGTGGTCTTTTCAGCACGAATTGCTGATTCTGGGAACTTGGTTTTGCTGGACACACGGGCTCTAGCACCCGGGCGTGGCTCCTTTTTGCAAAGTGTGATTGCGCAGTCGCTGTTCGGCGGTCATGTATGCCCATTGCTCATGGAGATGTTTAGTATTGAAATATGCCAGGGAGCTGACACGGCGATTTGTGATCCCAAAGGAACTATGCTTTTTTTTCTGAGAATGTTAAAAAACAAACAAACAAACAAAAAAAAAACCCCACAATTCCACACGACCAAGGTTTTGCTGAAAAAGATGGGGTGTGCACTTAACTTTAAAAATGGGAGTTTTGGACTCTGTACTCAAAAGGGCAAAAAAATTTGAGTCCGAATATTAAGGCATTGAAACGTTAATATTTGGGGATTTTTCAATTGCAAGGGGATTGAACCATTCTCTTTTGGAATTTGATAATGGGGAGTATTTTTTATTCACATTGGGATGGCCCGGTGTTATGGGTATAATTTTTATGATTGGAAGGTGTTTAAGGTTGCAGAATTTCTGGAATGCTATGTGGCTAGTGGTTTGTTGTAATTTGCCATGGCAGACTGTATCTTCAATGAATTTTTACTCCTGGGTACATGCAAGAATATTTTATCTAAATTGCAACTAATTTAGATAAAACATTCTTCTCATCAAGTTTAGCAAAATCCAAAGTGACTGCGATTTTGGTCCCAGGATGATTCTCACAGAGCAGTGGTTAGTAAAGACGAGGCAGCCTAATGAAGGTAAGGGCAGTGTTTCCCTGTTAGACCACTGGTCTCCTCTCCCAAAGAGGGCAGCCACATTCCCGTTTGACCACAAAGAAGCTTACTGGGTTTTGAAGAAAAAAGAAAGGCATCCTCACTCTTCATGTGTTCTACCTATGAAAGAAACGCAGAATCTGTCTATCCATTTACTCACTGCAACTCAGGGGCAGTGGAGTGATGTACCTAGTTAATAAAAGTGGGGGGGGGGGAGTGAAAAAAGATTTATCAGAACTACTACTTCTTCCTTTTAGAATTGAAGTTGCCCATGAGGAATACAAGTAGTTGAGGAATACAAGTAGTTGTCTTACCAGAACTGGTTTCTGTTCCCTGTGACCTTGAGAGACACTGGGTAATAAGCCCGCCTATTTGGGGATTATAGGGTCAGGAGTCCATTTAGTCCTCACAACTAAGCCCTTTAACTTAGTGTTAGAGTGAACCAGTAGTATTTTGGCCTCCATATGCCACTCTGTTTTTCTTCAAAATATGTTTAGAAATTAACATCTAAAGAAGGACGCTAATTTGGAGGAGAAGAGATCCTCCCTTATTACATTAATTTATTTTTATATACAAGCAACAATCTACACTAATAAAAGGGTAATATGCAAATTGGTCAGGATGCCTTCACAGTAACAACTGAACAGCAGGCTAGGTGGGGCGACAAGGCTGGCAGGGGGATTAGTGAGGGACGACCAAACAACTGAACAGCAGGCTGCATGGGGTGACCAGGCCAGCAGGGGGGGCAGTGAGGGGCGACCAGGCCAGCAGGGAGGGCAGCTGAGGGTGACCAGGCAGCAGGGGGGGCAGTTAGGGGTGACCAGGCTGGCAGGCAGGTGAGCAGTTAGGAGCCAGCAGTCCTGGATTGTGAGAGGGATGTCCGACTGCCAGTTTAGGCCCGATCCCTGAGGGGTCCCTGATTGGAGAGGGTGCAGGCTTGGCTGAGGGGAACCCCGCCTCCCCCGTGCATGAATTTCATGCACTGGGTCTCTAGTTTTTCTATATAAGCCAGTGGATGAAGAGACTTTGTCAATTTAAACAACACAAATAAGTCTGTGGGCTAAGGTCTCTGGGGTGATTTATTTTATAAACTTTTTTTTTTCATAATAAGTGAAAGTGTCAGCATCAGTTTGAAAACAGGTGTGTACATTTACATTAAATACATTATTCATTTGCTAATATTGTGGAATTGTTCTGCAGCACATGAGAGTAAATAAAAGAAAGCCAAAGTAATCTTCATCCCTTGCATTATGCATTGTAGCGTTCATTAGAAAATAGTTTTCTCAGGAAATAGTTTTCTCAACAAACAAGCTCTCTTTTCAGTCCCTAAGGTACTATAGTAAGCAAGAGAATAAAATCCAATAAAAAATCATTGAATTTATTTTGGTTCTTTGTCATCACCTTTAGTTAATGGTACATAGATGTCAATTTCTAAGCACATAGAATATGGTTTGGCTGGATTTAATGTTATTATTTTGATTTCCTTTGCTAAGCTTAAAGTATGCTACCATTCTTTTTCATTCATTCTGGGCAATTTTGTTCACTCACTCATAACCATAGTTCTTCCTAGAGTTGAAAACACCCTTATAGAGCCTTTAGTCCTGTGCCCATGTACCCCTACCTCCATGGAGCCTCTCCTGCTCCTCCATTTTAAACCCACTGGTTTTTCCTTCCTAATCAGCATCATTGTATAGTTACTACTTGTACCACTCAATTTATATTATTTAATATTTTAATTGTTATTTTTATATCAAATGGGCGTATAGCATGAATCTAAAGTTATTTGCAGATGTCTTTTTTTTATAGTAGATATATTAACACTATGTAAGTCTCTTTACTCTTCCTCCTTGTAAGTTCTAGTTGTCATGAATTACATCCATGTACATTGGACATTCCCACACACTATGATACAATTTTTGTTTTCTGCTATTATGTATATTTTAGAGAATTTAAGAAGGGAGGGGTGAGGAGACTAATATATCTACCCATGTATCTAGCATTTTCATTGCTTTTCCTTTATTCCAAAAGTTTCAGATTGCCTTCTGATATAATTTACTTTTGCCTGGATAACTTGTTTCAGCATTCAGTTCCATTTAAGAAATTAATAATTGTTCAAATACTTTTTCTCCTATTTATGTTTTGCCTGTTTTAAAATGTTTCTTTGTCTTTGGTTTTAATTACAGTATATTTGGGTAAGTAGTCTTTGAATTTTTCCTGATTGGGGTTTGCTGAGCCTCTCAAATCTCTAAATGTATGCCTTTTACCAATTAGGAATTATTTCTGCCTTTATTTCTTCAATTTTTTTTATACTACACTCTTTCTCCTTGAACTTCTTGGACCTGTATGGCACTAAATTTAGATTTCATGATATTGTATCACAGGTACCTGAGGTGGTGTTTTTCTTTTTTAAAATCTCTCTTGTTCAGATTACATCATTTTAATTGATCTATCTTCAAGTGTACTGACTGATCAGTTTTACCATTGAGTTCATCACATGAATATTTTTACTTTGTCCTTAAAGTTTTTTTGTTTTTTTTTTAAAATATATTTTATTGATTTTTTACAGAGAGGAAGAGAGAGGGATAGAGAGTTAGAAACATCGATGATAGAGAAACATAGATCAGCTGCCTCTTGCACACCCCCTAACTGGGGATGTGCCCGCAACCAAGGTACATGCCCCTTGACCGTAATCGAACCTGGGACCTTTCAGTCCGCAGGCCGACGCTCTATCCACTGAGCCAAACCGGTTTCAGCTGTCCTTAAAGTTTTTTCAATCTAAAACTTCCAGTTCTAACGTGGTTATTTTAAAAATATTTCTTATTTCCCTGTAGAAACTTTTGCCTTTTCGCTTGTTTCCGGAGTGTTTGCCCTTAGTTCTTAGAGAATCACAAGGACAAATGCTTTAAAGTCTTTGTTTCTTAAGTCCAACATCTGGGTCAATTTGGGGCTGGCTCCTGCCAATTGTCTTTTCCCTTGAGAGTTTGTCAAACTCTCCTGGCTCTTTTTACATTGATTGCTTTTTAAAAAATTGTATCCTGAATATTTTAAATATTATGTTAACAAATGCAGATCTTGTATAAAGTCTTTAGAGAATATAGTTGTTATTTTTACAGTGAGTAGTTAGCCCAGTTAGGTTTTGGTTAGAAATTCCAAACTATATTCTGTGGACACTGATTTCAAGGTTGATTGTTTCAAACCTTCGCAAGGCTATTTGTGTTTGTCTGCAAATGTATGCACTCCGGGTCCGGTCTTAGACCAAAGTGGTGATTTGTCCCATGGTTCTTTCTCAGGGGCTTTGGTATGCCTTTTAAGGTCAGATCCATGCACAAGCAGCTCAGGGGTGAGCCCATGAGTTCACACACAATTCTACAGGCGCTCCTTCTCAGCTCCCTCTTCTCCGCTCTTTTCCTAACCTTCTCCAGCACTAAGTCCGCCTCCCCCTTCTTGGTTCTTTGGCTAGAATACTGGGAGATTGGGTGTTTCCATTCTGCTATGCACTTCCTGTGACAACAGCTGAACAGAAAAGGGGGGATATATATATATGATGTGCCTTTCTCTGTTCTCTGATCCCTCTTCCCATTCCTCAGATCAGAAAGAGAGGACATTGCCTTCTTGCCTGCACTCTGAGCAGGGTTCTGAAATATGCACTGCCTTTGAATGTAGGCTGGAAAATACAGAAGAAAAAGAAATATAAAAACTCACTGCCAGATCATTTGTACCTTGAGTTCTAAATTCCTTTCCCAATTTTCCTTCCTCATTTGAATTTCAGAAGCTTCTGATAGTTGTATACAGTGGGAGAGACAGGGTGGCATGTGCTTGCTCTATCTGCGCCAGAACTGGAACATTCATAGTTTTAAAATAAGATTTATGTCTTCTTTTAACCTGGTTACTATGGAATCTACCTTTTATGTCCAAATTGACTTATTTAAAAAGGAAACAGAAGAGAAGTTTCTTTTCTTGCTCACTGGCCATCAAGTCCCTTTCCTCTCTTTGAAGGGAAAATGTCTGTGTTTAAACATTATTTCATTGAACTCCTTCTAAAATAAGAATTCTATTTCAAAAGGGTAAACCTTTTTCTTCCTAGAAATCCTTTTTCTGGAAAAGAAATAAAAGAAGTGTTCACATATGGTACATTTGGTAGTTTGTTGCTGACCAAAACCTAACTGGGCTAACTACTCACTGTAGAAATAACAACTATATTCTCTCTCTCCCTCTCTCTTCTCTCTCTCTCTCTCTCTCTCTCTCTCTCTCTCTCTCTCTCTCTCTCTCTCTCTCTCTCTCCATATATATGTCAGAATAACCAAAGAAAGGAAAGGTAAGATAATTGCAAATAATGTTAGAGGAATGCAGCATGTGATTCCTGGAAATTAATTTCCAATCCTATCTTCTTTAGGATTAGTGCAAGTTAATATTTATCTCTGTTTTAAAAAAGGGAAACCAAGGCAACATAAATAAAGCATTTGAGAAAATACACTGGTGAACATTAAAAAAAAAATTAGCGGTTTGGCTCAGAGTAAATTCTGGCAGTAAAAATCTCTCAGTGCACAGACAAAGCTTGGATAACCACAAACTAGACACTTAACACAACCCACCCACTATCCCCTTCTTTTCAATGACTCAAATGCAAGTGAATTGAAGATGCTTCAACCTAATGCTCAAACTCTGGGCATTGGTTGTCTGAACGATATCTTTTTCAAAACCTTCAAGTGCATAATCCAACACCTGACACATTAGTTTTCTATCTCCTGCATTAGTTGTTGCTTTGTGAAAGCAAGTAAAATATATTTTTCTTCCTTCTGTCTTCCATATTTCCTGGACAGGTTTATTGAAAATCAAAATCCGTACAGAATTCCTATTTCCAAAGCTGATTTGCTTTCCATCGTGTTAAATTGATGAGATACTTGCAACTGTTGCCCTAACCATCTCTGCATGACTAAATCCTATTTTTCGCTTTGTAGTAAAGCTCTAAGTCCATTAAGCAGTTCCCTCTTCTTCTATATGAATGTAGGCTACAGAAGTAGATAGAAGCAAATAGTGCTGAGTGTTTCCCCTGACCAACTGTGCAATTTGGATAAGTCACTTGACATTGCTGAACCTCCATGTTCTCACCTGTAAAATGATTTCCTTAAATGATTACAGGGCTCAAGGACATTTAGATGTTATTTACATAATTTTTCAGATAAAACCTCTGAAGGTCAGGGGCCAGAGTGATTTTTCCAGTGCACACAGATTGTCTGGAATGTGTCTGGAATGACAAAAATTAGCCAAGCCTTAATGAAGTATCACTTTTACAGGGTGAACATCATAATATTCTAAGTCGATAATAAGAGAAGTTCAGCAACCCATATGGCAAGGAAGTCTTAGTAGCCAGGTTGATTTTCATTTATTTGCTTTCTTCCTGCCTGAAGACAGAGAGGGGAAGGGAAATTATACCTATATTGAACATAATGGCATCTGAACTGATGGCAAGCAAAATAACCAGGTGATTCTCCTTAATCCTTATCTAGTAGGATTTTCCCCAAGAAGTGAATTATTTTAATGTTAATAAAAGTCAGGCGCAAGACATATTAAATCCTCACTTTTCACCTGTGTCATTTTATGTGCTGATTTTCTTTAGCTTAGTGATCTATTTTTCAATTGTCAATGCATTGATGCTAATGCAGAAGCCTTTGGGAATATCGTGTGGTCACTGGGGTGAGAAAAAAAAAAAAGTTCAGCCCTAACTGGTTTGGCTCAGTGGATAGAGCATCAGCCTACGGACTGAAGGGTCCCAGGTTCGATCGGGTCAAGGGCATGTACCTTGGTTTTGGGCACATCCCCAGTATGTGCAGGAGGCAGCTGATCGATGTTTCTCTCTCATTGGTGTTTCTAACTCTCTATCCCTCTCCCTTCCTCTCTGTAAAAAATCAATAAAATATATTTTTTAAAAAGTTCACTTTTCATTCTGTGATGTGCAGACAGAAATGAGTGGGCTGTGGAGGGGATCTGCCATGCACTGCTGCGATTCTGCATTATTGACATGCGCTCCGCTTCTTGGCCTTTTTAGGTGTTCATTTTCAGAGGCAGGGTCCCCTTTACTTTTGTCCCCTGTTAATCAATAAAGTGCAAAGAACACTGCTGACATTCGATTTCTCCTCCGGACCACTTCTTTCTTTGGATGCCTCAGATTCAGAGGCAGTGAGTCTCCAGTAAGGACTATTTCGGTTTTTTTGTTTTAAAGAGCTGTCCTTCTCCTCCTGAAAAGAAAATAAGTTAACATTTCAAGGCAGTGCTATAACAAAACATCTACTGCAAGAACTTCTTTGTGATTGTTTTTTAAAGAATACATCAGGAAGGCCAGGACTGGGAGAAGATGAAGCCGCATCTATTCAAAATTACTGAGCCTATGAAGACAATCTATACCCTCCGTCTTCCTTTACTTTATACCTCTAAACTTCACTAGCCAAGTGCCTTACGAATTCCCCTTCAAAATCTCAGGAAAGGACCTAAGAAACTCTCTCACACTAAGGTTTAAAGGACTGGTTCTGATTTAAATGGAATGTTACCCCTAAATGATGTATCTGAACTTCATGAGGCAAAACCTCAAGCTAAATGAATGATGCTTCAGTAGTATGGTCAGAGCTATATTTTTCAATCTTCATTTTTCTTTGGCAGAATTAAAAGGTCCTTAAGATCACACACGTCTGTGTTTGGGTAAGACTACTCGATTTGGATCACTGCTTTCCCTTACAGCTCTTTCTAATGAAATCTTCCTCATTTGGGCTGAAACCATTGCATAATCCTACTCTACTCCCCGTAGTCACAGCCAGTTGGACCCTGAGAAGGAAATGCTCCCAGACTTTGTTTATTAACTTGGCAGTCACAGTGGGCTGTCTAGCCTGGCACACTAGAAAGAGTTAGGCCAAGCAGATTCGTCTCCGGGGAGGAACCTTCATTTATTCTCTCACTTGCTCCCACCAATACAGAGCTATGTTCTAGAGAGGTCAGACTCTAGGGCAAATCAAGTTTATTATCACTCTTCTCACACTTATTTTTAACTTATTGATTTCTTTGGCTGAGATTTGTTCCTATGGCAACAGCACAGGCCACTTGGGTTGAAAAGCTCAGGAAGAGCAATGGAACTTGGGAATCCATTTAGTTTTTGTCTCCACTTGGCATCATTTCCAGATGCTACTGCCTGCCTCGTAGGTCACACCATCTTTGAGTCCCAAGGATATCTTTGATGAATTTTAAGATCATTTTTATTTTCTTCCCCGTTCCAAAAGAGCACTTTGTTTTTCCTGACACGGTAAATACTTTTACTTACTTAGAAGCTTTTATTTCACATACTTGGCTTCATAATACTCAGTTATAAAACCCATAAGGATGAGCAAGGACAAGAATTGCCTTAAGTGAATCACTTCCTCCCTCCCTCCGTGGGGCCTTTGCATGGGCCATTTCCCCCTCTGTCCAGCCCTGCCCTTGCCTTTCTCCCTTTCTTTACATCATCTCATTCTGATTGTTTCTCTCCCAGTTCAGATGTTACTTCCTCAGAGAAGCAGAGCCTAGCCACTCAGACTGGACTAGGCCCCACTGCTTTTCCTGCCTGCTGGTCCTTTTAATTCTTTGTCAAAGCATGTATCATAGTTTGTAACTACATATCTTTGTGGTTATTTAAATAATGTCTTTTTCCCAACTTGGCTCTGAGCTTCCAAATAGAGGGTACCTTGCTCTTTGGTTTATCATTGAAATGCCAGCACCTCATGCAATGACTGACAACATATAGAATTGACACATATTTATTTATTTAATGGATAGGAAAAGATTTAATTCCTCCCTTCTTAAGACTAGAGTCAAGTTGGCAGTTTCTCTGGACATATTGGTCAGTGCAAGCTGACATAACAAAGTGCCATAAAAAAACAGAAATTTTGGAGGCTGGGAAATCCAAGATCAGGGTGTCAGCCAATTCAGTGAGAGCTCTCTTCCTGGTTTGCACATGGTCAGCCTCTCCTCTGTGTCTTCACATAATGGATGAGGGACGGAGGGGAAAGGGAGGGAGGAAGAGGAGGAGAGGAAAAAGAGAGATATCTTCTTCTTACAAGGCCACCTAGCCTTTTGGATTAGTACCCCAGGTTTAAGACCTCATTTAACCTTTATCACTTCCTCCCAGACCCTCCTATTCCAAATGCAGGCACACTGGTGGTTAAAGCTTTCAATTACAACTTTTGGCAGGGACACAATTCTGTCCACCCAACTGGGTTAAGCTTATTTAACCTGAAGTTGTCTCAGTCCTTCCAGTAGATGGTAACTTATTACTTTACTAGAGGCCCGGTGAACGAAATTTGTGCATGGGGTGTGTGTTCCTCAGCCCAGCCTGCACCCTTTCTAATCTGGGACCCCTTGAGGGATGTCCGACTGCCCGTTTAGGCCCGATCCCAGTAGGATCGGGCCTAAACGGGCAGTCGGACATCCCTCTCACAATCCAAGACTGTTGGCTCCCAACTGCTCACCTGCCTGCCTTCCTGATTGCCCCTAACCGCTTCTGCTTGCCAGCCTGATCACCACCTAACCACTCCCCTGCCAGCCTGATTGATGCCTAACTGCTCCCCTGACAGACTGATTGCCCCTAACTGCCCTCCCCTGCAGGCCTGGTCACTCCTAACTGCCCTCCCCTACAGGCCTGGTCACCCCTAACTGCCCTCCCCTGCAGGCCTGGACCCCCCAACTGCTCTCCCCTTCAGGCCTGGGTCCCCCACAACTGCCCTTCCCTGCAGGCCCGGTCACCCCCAACTTCCCTCCTCTGCTGCCCTGGTCACCCCTAACTGCCCTTCCCTGCAGGCTTGATTGCTCCCAACTGCCCTTCCTTACAGGCCTGGTTTCTCCCAACTGCCTCCCCTGCTGGCCTGATTGCCCACAACTGCCCCCCCCCCCTGCTGGCCATCTTGTGGCGGCCATCTTGTGTCCACATGGGGGCAGCCATCTTTGACCACATGGGGGCAGCCATCTTGTGTGTTGGAGTGATGGTCAATTTGCATATTACTCTTTCATTAATAGGATACTATTTTGCTTTGCTCTTTTGCAATCAAACTATTATGCTTTTGAAAGAAAGCATAGTCCTGCTAGACTGCATTTCTCTCCATCCCCCTGAAACCCTCTGTTTCTCTGTTACTGTTTGACTCTCTAGAAAATAAAAAAGATATTTCAAAAAGTTTATTATTTTTTCTGAATTGAAAGTTGTAGTGGAGGATGCCAACACAGAAGGGTGTGAATAGAAGCAAGACTCAGAAATCATTACTGATGCATTAATATAGTAAAAACATTGCCAGTTAAACCTGCAGTGTTTGCCACTGAGCATCACTGGGCTTTGATGCTCTTTATTCCCCTGTGGCTTTTCTTTTCCTCCAGCCCATGTCCTTGGCTGAAGGTGAGCCCTGCCTTCACAGAGAAGCCCCCTGTTTGCAAGGGCTAGATTTAATTTTTAAAATAATTTTTATTACTCTATACAATGGAGTAATCTGGAAGTGACATTTTTTAATAAACTGCCCTTAACAAATATTATGTTTTTCTTGTGAAGTAAAGCTCCCTTTTCCTGTTTTTCTTCTTCAAATAGCCGTTGGCGATTCTCTGATTGAGAATGCAGGGCTACTATTGGGGAAGCTCTTGCCAAGTGAGAAGAGTTTATTTTTTTTAAGTCCTCCTGCTGTTATGTAATCAAAAGTACACCACTGTATATTCTTCCCTTTCTTCTAATTTTGGTTTAAATTACTTTTTCTAATTGATTTTTCAGTTTTCATTGAATTTGCAAGTAAATGCAAAAATCTGTTCTAAGAAACTTTATGAGTTATTAATTCACTGCTGGGTTGGCCAGTCGTTTCTGAGGGACTAAGGATGTTGCATCAGGTGTGAACCAGGTGTGTGAACAGGCTACTTGAATACTGATTTTGAAGGTCTACAGTGAATAACATTCCACTTGAGCAAGCAGTTCCAGGCTAATTTAATGCATTGAGGCAGTCATATTTGACTAGACCTGTGAAACCAAAAATACGCCTCCTTCCCTGCCACTTTACCCTATTTGAATTTCATGCCCGTCCAGACCCTTTTAAATGTTCCTCTTCAATGGAGGGATTTTACCTCGTTCTGATTCATTCAGAGTGGAGCCAGGGGCATTTATGACAAAGGTGACCAGGTAAATGGCAATAACATAAAATCGTGTAAAATCACATCACCTGGCTGTGCTGATTTATTCCCTGCCCATGTGGATTCATTTATTATTTAGACAGCATAAAAGACTAATTTATCTATTGAAGTGTTAGCACTAAAATGTTATGTTGTTGGTTTTTCACCTAAATATATTGAATATCCATTTGCATTTTAGAAGATGATGAAATAATGAAGTTGAATTAATGTTTTGCTGCCTTCAAGGATATTACAGTCTACAAAAAATAGATAATAGATGATTGAGAGAGAGAGAGAGAGGGAGGGAGAGAATGACTAAGTGCATAGGAACTCGGAAGAGGGAGTGATGACTGCCATCTCATTGGTGGAAATGAAATAGACTTTCCAGCATACAGGCTTTTCTACTGTCATCTGAGGGACAGAGGGAAGTTGGACAGATGGCAAAGATAGAGGTGGGTATTCTGGATAGAAGGAAGAGCAAAAGCCCAGATAAATGAAATAACACAGTCATTTGCTCCCAAAATAGGTTAGAAAGGCAGGACTGGACGAGATCAGAAAGCATTCCATACAGTTAGATTTTAAACATTATTCTGAAGACCTTGGATCTAAAATAGGGTAGAGGCGGAGAAGCAGCGACAGCAGAAAGTTATATTGTATAGGTGAAATTGATTAGACTTGAAAACTTACTAAGGGGCAAGAAACTGGCAGTCAACTTTGAGTCTGTAGCTTTGATCCTGGATGACTGGGAGGATGATGTTCTCCTTAGAGAGAAAATCTATGAGGTTAGGAGCAAGGTGTTTAGAGAAGGAAATTTGATTTCTGAAGTGAAATGATATTCCTATAGAATCTTCCCAATCCCCAGGGGTTTAAAGGAATGTCTATGCTTCACCCAGGTTATAGACTTAATATTTCTGGATTTTAATCTAGATATAATTCCCAGAATTTTCATCTTCGAGAGAAATTTATAAAATCACCTCTGTGCCTTTTGATATCTTTTGTTGTTTTTTACTATTTTATTAAATGAGGTTACATGACAGCTTACTATTTGTATTTATTCTGTTTTCACCTAATGTGCAATCAAGAAAAAAAAGAGTTGTGTAAAGAAACCCCCCAAATATGCCATATACAAGGAAGCAGAAACTTAATTAAAAAAACAAACAAGCCAAAAACCATATTGAGGGAGCAAATTGGAACCTGGATGAAGATTGCAAGTGATGATAATAGAAAACATTGACAGTCAAACTTGATCCAGCTGATGGTTCTGGGCTGTGGGGATATGATATACAGATACCATTTCAATGCTGTCTCCATGTTAACAAGCCTAGAGGGTTATTCTAACTGGTGTTAGAGCTCTTAGTTTTCTGAGAATTTGCAATCCAGGGCCCCTCGGGGGATGTCAGAGGCCTGGTGCATGGATTCAACCCGATGCCAACAGGTTAGGCTGAGGGACCCCACTGGTTCAAGAATCCATGCACCAGGCCTCCAGTATGCATATAAGATCTTTGGTTAATCTCTTCCCTCCCTCCCTCATCCCCTTTGAGATTCATCAGTCTGTTACATGTTTCCATGCCTGTGCGTTGAGTATCTGCTCCCTGGTGGTCAGTGCACATCATAGCTACAGGTCAAATGGTCGAACGGTCAAACAGTCATTTGGTCACGTAGGCTTTTATATATACAGACTAGAGGCCCAGTGCACGAAATTTGTGCATGGGGGGGGGGTTGTCCCTCAGCCCAGCCTGCACCCTCTTCAATATGGAACCTCTTGAGGGATGTCCAACTGCCCGTTTAGGCCCAATCCCACTGGGATCGGGCCTAAACGGGGAGTCGGACATCCCTCTCACAATCCAGGACTACTGGCTCCCAACTGCTCGTCTGCCTGCCAGCCTGATCACCTCCTAACCACTCCCCTGCCAGCCTGATCGACACATAACTGCTCCCCTGCCGGCCTGATTGCCCCTAACTGCCCTCCGCTGCAGGCCCGGTCATCCCTAACTGCCCCCCTCCCCTGCTGGCCTGGTCTCCCCCAACTTCCCTCCCCTGCAGGCCTGGTCCCCCCCAACTGCTCTTCCCTGCTGGCCTGGTCCCCCCCAACTGCCCTCCCTTGCTGGCCTGGTCTCCCCCAACTGCCCTCCCCTGCAGGCCTGGTCCCCCCTAACTGCCCTCCCCTGCAGGCCTGGTCCCCCCCAACTGCCCTCCCCTCTAGGCCTGAGTCCCCCCAACTGCCCTCTCCTGCTGGCCTGATCGCCCCCAACTGCCCTCCTCTGCTGGCCATCTTGTGGTGGCCATCTTGTGTTGGAGTGATGGTCATTTTGCATATTACTCTTTTATTAGATAGGATAGTCATCATGTTGAACATTATATGTTTAGACTTGTTCATCCTACAGAACTCCAACTTTGAATCCTTTGACCAACATCTCCTCATCTCTCACCTTTTCACACTGGAACCATCTTTCTATTTTCTGTTTCTTTTGTGTGTTTTTTTGAATTCCACATTTAAGTGAGATCATGGAGGTTTTTCCCTATGCCTGCCTTATTTCACTCAGCATAATGTCTTCCAGGTTCATTCATATTGTTGAAAATGGCAAGATCTCCTTTTTTAAGACTGAAGCAAAAGCTAGGTTTATAGTTGTGATGACAAGAAACATAGTTTATTCTTGTACTATTATTTTTGTTATATTTTTCATATAAACATATACATGTCACAAGTTCTTCTTTCTCTCTTCATCTGTCAATGGATACTTTGGTTGTTTTCATATCCTGGCTATTGTGAATATCACTTCAATGATCATGGGAGCACAGATATTTCTTTAAGGTACTGACTTCATTTCCTTTGAGTTACCCAGATTAAGGATTGCTAGAGTATCTCTAGCCTCAGTTGTTTTACATTCTCACCATCAGTGCACAAGAGTTCTCTTTTTTCCACATCATTGGCAATGGTTATTTTTTAGTTTTTTTATAATAGCCATTCTAACAGGTGTGAGGTGATAGCTCATTGTGGTTTTGATTTACATTTCCTTATATTTAATAATGTTGAGCACCTTTTCATATACCTATTGGCCATTTGCATGTCTTCTTTGGAAAAATGCCTATTTAGGTAATTTGCCCATTTTTAAATCAGGTTATTTGATGTAACACTTTCTATGCATTGTTATATCCATTCAGGTACATTTTTATCTATGATAAAGTTATCAAAGGGTCATATCATGTAAAACACTGGTAACTCACACTGCAGCTGATTGACCAATTTGAATTCTAAGAATTATTCACATTTGGCAATTGCTGCTTTAGCATGATCTCTTTCAAACAATTCACTCACACATAAAACCACAGAAACAGAGCTTTTCATCTGCTCATTCTAAGTGACTAGGGAGACATACCCACTGGAAGATAAATGAGTCTGCTTCTCAGCAAATGTTTCAGCAAAAGGGATTTTTTTGCTCATCCTAGATCATTTAATTTTTGATTACTCAAACTGCCTGCTCATACTTGTGGATCGCTGACATTAGCTGATGTTGCAAATAGTGGTAGCAGCCAAACCCAGACCTTTCCTACTGCCTGTGGTACAACTAGTAGTTGACGTCACAACTCCATTACTTCATACCAGTAGGCAAAACAGTAGTCATGCTTGAACACTAAACATTTTGCCCAGGGAGGTGAAGGTAGGGGAATCCTTCTATTCTATAAAAGTTAAGACACTGACCTAAACAAATAAATTATGGAAATTGCCAGATGTGTACATTACTTCTTGGAATTAAAACTTTTTCTGACCCTCTCCCATGTTCAGGAGCCAGACCTTTGACCATTGGCTGAAATGGTATGGTTGAGAATGCCAGTTTTCTCCCTTATATTATCAGGACACCACTATAAATTGCTATGTACCTCCACTGTTTAATATAGCATTTCCTTTGTTATAGTACCACTTGAACTGAAAGTAATGAAGTTTTCTCTTATTTCAGTAGGAGTCTGAGGTAATTACATTTGATTTTGGTAGCTCAAAAGAGGTAGTATCTTGAGGGAAGGGAATTGGTTAATTACTATTACGGGAATAAAATTTCTTAACAATTGGCTCATGATATTTAGCCTCTTATTATATCACAGAAAGGTCTGCTATGTTGTGGTGTACTGTAAAGCCTGTTTAGGTAGAATAATTAGAGTTATAGTTAGGAACTAAACCTCTATCCATGGATGGGGATAAAGTCTCTTAGAACATCAACCTTAGGGTGAAGAGGAAGATGAATCCTTTCCCCAAATTGTATGATGGCACTCCTAAGAATGAGAATAAGTCACAAAGCCCCAAGAGACAAGAAATGTAAACTTTAGGTTTGTTCAGAAAATTCTAGGAGGGTAAAGTATATATTTTTCTATTTCACAAACACACACACAATAGGAAATTTTTTTCACTAAACAGGAGTGGGGTTTGCCTTTGAGGATAGCATTTTTATCTTCTCCTGGTGCTATTCAGAGTATTGGACTATTCCCACTAACTCAGTGGTATAAAGTTCTTTGACTCCATCCTTGACCTCTGCCTGCCTTGAGCCTGATCCTGTCATGAGCCTTCCTCCTATGGAAATTACCAACTCTCAGCTACACTGATGCTGCTTGCACAAACACTAGCTTTATTTATAACCAGGTCTTTCAGCTCCTTTCATTGCTCTGCTTTCTATCTATGGTTAGTATAGATGAGGAGACATTACTAGAAGTGCAGGACAGTATTAGAATTGAAGTTCTTAAACCTAATCTGACTTCCTAATAATTTATATGCTATGAATAAGTCCAATGATCTCAGGTGAAAGAAGTTTGGGCTGAATATACTACGTTCAAATTAGGAAAAATTCTGATTCTATTTTGGCTTTGGTTATGTAACTTCTCTATGTCTAAACTCCCTGCTTCATCTATGGAATATTAAGAATCACTGGAACTCTTGCTGAATCATTCAATTCACAACAGGCTTCAACATTTTTCTGCAACACTAGGGAAGAAGTTTCAATATAGAAGTCAAATTCACAAAAGAAAAATATTAGTTAGCCACTATCCATTTTATCAAAGATGACAGCCACATGGTAGCATCTTTTGTATTGATCTCTTAGGTGAAAGAATTGGGTGCTTCTACCTTAACAGTCTTAAAATGCTGAAGCTGTTTTTCACACCCAGCAATTATTCAGAATGCATTTTTCACACAAAGGCACAACGGGCAATCATATCCTTGCTGCATGAGCAAATCCATATGCCTAAATGTCTGGAGAGCCAGTGAAACCACCTATACCAAGGCAAGCCTGAGAGTTTATTTTCTAAGAAATGCACTTCTTTCTCTTGGAAGAACAATTCTTACAACTAGGAGACAATCCACAAAGGAGTTTGTGGATTGGTGAATGTTCATAATGCCACTAAGGCCATTGAGTCATCTGCCTCTCCTCTTCTATTAAAGCTGTAGTCATAGTCCTTGTTAGTGCTTTTTAGTTTTATGAACCTATCCCATTGTGGTTCAGACCAGAAATGCAAAAGGGTGAAAGCAATTTATTGAACTAGACGAGCAAGTGATTCCTCAGGGATTGACCTCTGATCTTTTCAAGGACAACATTTCCATAACTAAACCAGGACTTTGTGGGTTTTTTTTTTTAAATAAAGATAAGCAATCCAAACTTTAAAGACATTTGAATACTCGAATCACTTTTCTGTCCTTATGCTTAAAAAGGCATTTGAATAGCATCACTTTACTGTTCTTATGCTTTAATGACTTAGATTGAATGTCATTGTGCACTCAAGCTTACTAGGTAATTGAGCAAATAATGTGCTTTGTTCGATGATATGGTCATAGCTCTTTAAATGCCAATGACTGTGGCTTTGGAGTATAAAATAATAGTTGGCAAATATGTAGTCATTATGAATAAGAGACACAACACTATAGGAATACATTATTTTGAAATTTATGGGTTTGAACATTATGAACTTAGAATAAATTGTCTTTAAAAATTATAATTATACTAGTAGCCCATCGCGCGGTATCGTGCGCAGTAGGCCGCTCGCCACTTCCCCGGGAGCTCGCGGTAACCGCAGCGAGCCACCCAGAGCCGCGCTACTTCCACGGGAGCTGTGCGGCTTCCGCCGGAGCCGGGAGGGAGCTGTGCTGCTTCTGCAGGAGGTGGGCCCGCCGTCTCCTCTCCGGGCCTGTGATTGGCCGCAGAAGCTGCGGGCCGGCTCCCCATCCCCCAGAGGCCCTCGGTCGCTACAGCGACGAAGCAAGCATTCTGCCAGGCCGCTCATGCTGCCTGCTCTCAGTGGCAACCCCCCCAGGACTGGGGGACTCCGGTGAGGCTGAGGGAACTGGGCGCTGCCATCTTGTGGCTATGGGTGCCGCCATCTTTGTGATGGAGTGATGGTTAATTTGCATATTACCTTTTTATTAGATAGGATAATTATGAATCTTAGATTACCCTTGGAAAGCAAAGTACTTTATTAGAAGTATAGGCTTTTTAATTTTCTTTTTCTTTCTTTCCACACCCCTCCGCCCCCTTTGGTGAGAAGTGTAGCTTTTTATTTTTTTAATAGCTTTATTTCTTCAGTGAGGTTTTTCTGGTAGTCATGGCACATTATCTCATAGTCTCTTTATATTTCATTATTTTTCATATGTTCATCATTTGTATTATTAAGGAATGGATTGTCCTCAGGAAGATATATATTTTTTAGGTTTTTTTGTTTGTTTTGTGGGTGGGAATTAGCTAGTTAATTCTCAACCTGTCCTTCAGACTTCCCAGTGGATCCTCCTATTGTGCAATGACTACCCAGATAAGCAGTATACCTTTGATCATGAACCAATGAGGAGAAGCAAAGGGGATGTAAATTTGTTACTGATTAGGGTTATTGCCTAGGACCTTGGTTCTTCTTGTCGATGCAGAAAAGATTTTAAGGTCAACAAAAATGAAAGTAAAGCAAAGTGGAATTTATGAAGATACCTTCTGCCAGGAGCGGGCCAGTTGAGAGAGACAATGGCCCTGAACAGCAGGGTTATATGGTTTAAATGAAGGATTTTCTGGGTAGAGACTTTCTTTTACATTCAAGGATGATTGACAGAAAAGGGTTATATAATGACGTTCCTTCTGCACATGCCCTTTCCCATGCCCAGAAAAACCCATGAGGGAGGGGGTCAAAACCAAATTTTATTATAATTAGTCCAGGGCCCTAGCAAGGTCCCATTGAGGTCATGTCATTGTCCTCTGAGCTTGTGCCAAGAACCAACTGATTCTGAACCTGCCCTCTAGTGGTCTGTACTGACTGTTTTGGACTGTACTGATTGTTTTCACATGTGATGATTCATGTAATCCGCACAATACCTTATGATATTGGTTAAATTATTGTGTGTTATTTTACATATAAAAAATATCTGAGCTACAGAAAAAGTCAAGCAAATTTACCAAGGTGAAATAGTAAATTTCACACTGTGGTTGAAGATGTAAATTGGTACTGTGTTTCTGCAAGGCATTTTGGAAAACCTGTCAAAATTTTATATAGTCATGTTTTCTCACCTAGCAGCCCAACTTGAAATCTTTCCTGTTGAAATAATGATATATATGTATAACGATATTTAACGGTGTTATTTATAGTTGTAACCACTTAGAAACAATACATAAACCCTAAAAATAGAGGTTTGGTTAAATATATTATAGTACATGCATATAATATTTCAGTATGATGATTTGGTCAATCCATATTTATGATGAAAGAGGTTTATGACATAGTCTTAAATAGAGGAAGAAGTCACAAAATAGTGTATATTTATTCAGCTTTTAGGAATATATATAAGTATTAAAAACAGTAAAAACATTCATGAAAATGTTAAAACTTGTTAGCTCTGGTAGTGGCATAACATTTTATCTTAATTTTATTTTCCATACTTCTCTTATACAGATGACATAATACTGTATACAGAGAATCCTAAAGTTTCCACCAAAAAACTACCAAAAAGTATAAATTTAGCAAAGTAGCAGAATACAAAATAAATATCCAGAAATCAGTTGCATTTTTATGCATCAATAATGGATTATCAGAAAGGGAAACTAAGAAAACAATCCCATTTACCATTGCATCAAAAAATATAAAATACTTGTGAATAAATTTAACTAAGGATGCAAAAGACCTATACTCAAAAAATCATAAGACACCAAAGAAAGAAAGTGAATAAAACACAAGTAAGTGGAAGTATATACCGTGTTCATGGATAGGAAGAATTGACATCATTAACATGTCTACTACCCAAAGCAACCCGTAGATTCAAAACAATTCCTATCAACATACCAATAGCATATTTCACAGAACTAGAACAAATATTCCAAAAATGTATATGAAAACACGAAAGACCCTGAATAGCCACAGCAATCTTGAGAAAGAAGAACAAAGTTGGAGGAGTTATGCTACCTGATATCACACTATACTACAAGACCACAGTAATCAAAATAGCATGGTACTGGCATGAAAATAGACATATAGATCAATGGAACAGAAATAAACCCATGCCTTTAGGGTCAATTACTATTTGACAAAGGAGGCAAGACCATACAATGGGGTAAATATAGTCTATTCAATAAATGGTGTTGGGAAAACTGTTCCTCTTGCTTCACTCACTTGCTAGCCCTCCATGTGATCCTAGAAGCCACATCATCTATGGCCATATGGACCCCACACGCCATGGACTGCAGCTTGGACACTAGCTAAGCTAGCCAGATGCTGGACTAGACTGTGCTTTCATATGGAGAGAAGACTCTGAGCAGTGACTTTCATTCTAGCTCTGCTGAAAACAAGACAGGACTTTTTCCATGGCGGAACGGAGGGAGATGGGTCTCCCCTTAATGTTACATCATCAATAAAGCTTTCCAGGATACCTCATCCTCCCATGAGGACCTCAGAAAATTCTTGTTTTCATGGCACCCCAAAAACTCCACTTCCACCCATAACAGTTAGGGACGCAGAGGGCACCCCACCAATAACAATATGGCTTTATGTCATTTCAGGTCAGGTCAACTTTTGTCACAAAATGTGTTGTGAAATGTGTTTTCATTTTTAGAGCTTAATTTATTTATTACTTTTTTGGAATTTCAGATAAGGAATTGTTTTTCTGTATTAATTTTATAATCATAGACTACATTGCAAAATATATATAGATAAATAAGTGGCATCTGTCACCCTAAGTCAGAACCATTAAAGTGCCTCCTTTGCTAGTGTTGGCATGTCAGTTGATAAGCAAGTGGATACATGAAGAAACTTTTTTTCCCCCTGTATCTTCAGGATCCAACTAAAAACCTTTAGTTTCTAATGAAATATTACTTAGGGCAAGTTAAACCAGCTCTTGATCGCTGTCTTATATTGATTTAAAATGGAGGGAGAGAGAGTGTGTTAAGTATGGGCTATTAAAAAAAAGACAGTATCAGTGATTTCGGAAAACTGTCTAGTGCAACTGACATGTCAACAAATTGTCTCCTGGGAAGAAAGTAGTTTGGGAGGCTCTTCCCCAGTTTAACTGCATGCTTAGCTAGGTGGGGGGTTAATAAGCAACATCTGACAGTGGCAACTATTCTGCCACATATCCTACCATTCATTTCAAGATTGCTAAGCATCTGTTTTTTACTGGGATCACTTTGGGTCTATACAACAGAAACCTCTTTTTCACATTTCGGGATAGAGATTAGATAGAGCTTTGGCACAATTTTTATGTTGCCAGCTTCATGTTCCCGGATAAACCTGAAGTGGTGACTGGACTGAGACTGCCCCTCACTCTTATGAAAACAAAGATTGAGCACAATGTTTCTCTTTGTTTTGTTGCTTCACTAGTTTTAAGACATTTCTTTGTACACACTTAAACCTAGGGTTTCTTGGTGAATATTTGGACAATACAGAGAAAAATAGCATATCAAGATGATCCACAACGTTTCCACTGGGGATTTCCATATGTATCCATTTATCTTTTGATGTTGTTGTTGTTGTTGTTGTTGTTGTTGTTATTATTATTATTATTATTTTGGTGAGTGTGTCTAACAGCTAAATGTGATAATGAAGCATCCATATTATATAAAAACTGCTGTTTGAAATTTTAACCCTGCTATTTTGGCTTCTGTAAACACTTGCTTGCTTAAATAATAAGGAAAATAAGACTAATTCCATTCCAGAGAGACCATAAACCTTCCCCAGATGAAGTTATCAGTGCTGGCACCAGACCAAGCCTTTGGTTGAGGTCTCAAAGCCCCAGCACATAGGGCTGGCTCTTTAAGAACTTGCAAAGGGGACCGGAAAACCCCATATTTGGGAGACAAGGTAAAAGATATAAATAGGGAAACTTCCTCAATATTGGGGCCCAGAATTTGAAATACAGTTTTCTCTCAGCCTGTGCATAATAATAATAATAATAATAATAATAGTGTAACTCCATCTCTCTAAGTGTTGCTTGGTTCTTCTCCAGTCTTCTGTAACAATAATATATACTGCTCTAAACACATTTCATATATTAAACATATGCAATGTGTTTAGAGTTGATATTATGGCTGCATAATACTCCATACTATTGCTATACCATAATTTAATGATTCCACAATTATCCTATAGAACAGTTATGTTCAAATTTTTACTTCTATAAATGATGCAATTAATAATAATTATATGTTAATATGTCTGTAAGTGTCTGATTATTCCCTTCCAAAACATAGACTAAAGATAAAATACTTTGTTCAAGGTCATATAGGTAAAATTGGTATTCAAATCCTGTGGTTTTACTTTTGCATCTGTCAGTCTTTTTTTTTTTTAACATAAAATTTACTAGCTGTCAACAATTACATGTATTTCTTTTTTTTCAATCCAGTAGAAAAAATATTTTTATCTGTTGCTAATTTTAAATACAGGCTGAACAAGGGTACTTATAAATTTAAATTATTCAGAAAACAAGCTACAATATAATTGTTGTTTCAACCTATAACCATATATCATATATTTTCTGAAAGGATTTTGGAGGCCATTCATCCTGGAGATATCCTAATGAATTCTAATATTCCAGTTATTTAAAGTAAATTGGCAATAATCTCTACATATATCAATCACTTTTATGCTTGGATAGAAACTTAGCTTTTGCTCAAAGACAACACATATACTTTATGTTGCAAGTTTGTAGCCTTGGAGATAGTCTATAGGTTCTGAGAAAACAAATCAACCAGGCATCTAAAAAAATAATAACTCTATTATCATTCTTATTGCTTTTATTAAAAGAACTTTAGGAGGAAAAAAATATCCAAATCATTATCTGAGATATAAAGAATTTCAGATTCTGATGTTAGGCTGGAACCAAAATCCAATTAAAACCACCCTTCTCCTCCAAAGTCATGCCCCTACGGTAACAGAAATCCAGTCACTGGAATATACCAAACTATCATGCAATCTTTCAGTTTTCTTCTCCATTCTGATTTCATGATGCTAAATATATTAATTTATAGAACAATCTTTGTAGTTGATAAAATTATTTTGATTTTTAATCCCAGGTGTTTTGGTCTTAACTGGAGAAAATATAACTTTATCAATTTAAAGTCTCAGATTCCAGTAGAGTATTTAAATACTTCTGAGTTTGTTATTTTCCCAATAAGTTAAAACATGTAGAAGAAATGGGCATTTACTTTGATAACACCATAACCATTTACAATGTGCAATTCATATGTGGAATCTAATGAACAAAATGAAATACCAAGAAAATAGAGACAGTCATAGATATAGGCTGAGAGCTGTTTGGGAAGATGGGGGTGGGTGGAAGGATAGAACAAAAAGGGGGAAAAAAAGAGAGAAAAAACTCATGGACATGGACAAGTGTGGTAATCGCTGGGGGGTGTGGTAGGAGGAGGAGAGTAGGGGGGATGAATGGTGAGTTTTAGAGACTTGACTTGGAGTGGTGATCACACTACACAGTATACAGATGATGTGCTATAGAATTGTGCACCTGAAACATCTATAATTTTGTTAACCAGTGTCAACCCAATAAATTCAATCAAAAGGAAAATAAAATAAAATGTGCAATTCAATAGTTTTTCATATAGTCACACATTTGTGGAATCATCACTATAATCAATTTTAGGACAGCTGATAACTTCAAATGATACCCCCTCCACCTATTAGCAGTCACATACCATTTCCTCTTAAGCTCTCCAGGCCTAGGAAACCAATATTCTACCTTTTTGTCTCTACAAAATTGCTTATTCTGGACATATCATACAAATGGAATTATCTATCTATAATAATAAAAGTGTAATATGCTAATTAGACCAGATGTCCTTCCGGATGAAGCCGGGGCTGTGAGGGAAGCCTGGGTCCCTGGTGCCTGCTTCTGGCCAGAGGGAAGCCCGGGTCCCAGGTGCCAGAGGGAAGCTGGTACTGGCAACAGGAGGAAGGAAGGCCTATTCTTGCACGAATTTCGTGCATCAGGCCTCTTGTGTAATATGACTGGCTTCTTTCACTTAGCATAGTGTTTTAAAATTCATCCATGTTGTAGCATATATCAGATTTTTATCCCTTTTACGGCTGAATAATATTCCATTGTGTGGATGTATTGCATTAGTTGGATTGTTCTCACTTTTTTGGCTATTATGAATATTCCTTCTATAAACATTGTGTATAAGATTTTGTGTAGATATGTTTTTACTTCTCTTGAATATATGTCTAGAAATTGAATTGTTGAGACCTCTGATAACTTTGTTTTACATTTAGAGAAACTACCAAACTATTTTCCAAAGAAGTTGCACTGTCTTATGTTCCCAACAACAGCATATGCGAGTTCAATTTTCTCCACATTTTTGCCAACACTTGTTATTATCTGTTGTTTTGATCATAGTCATTCTATTGGGCACAATTACTAGTAACTTTTTAAACATTTTTTTAAAATTTCCAAATTTTAAAAAATAATAATTTTTAATATGAAAGAAATGTTATTAGAGAGAAGTGCTTTTTTCCCCATTTTGAGCCAATAGCTATTTAATAGATTATTTTCCTTATGAATTCAAAATGTTTAGATGGTTTTGGTGATGTGAAGAAATATGGAGAATTTATTGGGATTCAGAATCTATGGTTTATATTCTAGATACTAGTTCTTCTCGGGGACTAGTTTCTTCATCTCAGAGGATCTTTTCTCTCTGGGCTTATGGTGAATTTGAGATAAAGTTAGCAAAGTGTTTTATTTTCCCAGGAAAAAGTCATACTATAAGTACATAGAATAAGTCAGCCACAGAACTTTTACAGAACACACTTTTGTTTTCTTTATTTCCTAATCTAAATGCTTTAGAGAAATATATGCCTTTATCCTGAGATACGGGTATTCTTCAAATGACCTAAACTGATTGATTGATTCCTTTGTTGCATATTTCTTTCTCTTCTCAAATCTATAGTATGCTTATCCTTAATAGAGTTGTAAATTGACTTTAATTTTTACATATATTATAAATGTCATTAGTTTTAAACTAATCAGTGCCCATAAACATGCAGGAATTTCATGGCCTGGACTTGTAATATTATTGCCTTTGTAATTACATATGGATTTAACAATGGCAGGCTTTGGTAGTTTATAAGATGTTAAGGTAACAATTAGATGTGGAAGCAACAAAGCAAGCTTTAATCATTAGTTTTTTATTAGTTTCTGCAAACATTTTAAATTGTCTAATGAAGGCAGATTCTACCTTGAAAAGTGATTGGTTTCAGATATAATGAATCAATGATATAATTTTAAAGTTTGTTAGCTGTTTTGTTTTAAGGTCATACCTTCCTTTTCAAGGTCAGGCAGAAGTGGCTGTGAAATGTATCATTTTGTGTTATTGGTAATATTTCAGATAAAATTATGAAATTTGCCAGCTCTGATCTAAGAAGGAATTGTTTCTACTGAATCTTTAGAATCTTATGTTTTTGTCATGTAAATGCCATACACCCTGCAGAGGAAACCACTTCAGTGTCCTTGGCAAGGAAAAGCTGTCTGTGGCTACAGGCCACGCTCTGTTTTAGAATCACTTTTCCATGCAAGGTGAATGTAATGAAAGAGCGAAGCTTTATGGAAAAGGTCAGATTAGGGACCGAAAGCATCATCAGCATTCATCATCTGGAGACTCCCTGTGGTAATGCCTTGTAAACCAAATTCCCACAGCCTTAGAGTCACTCTAAGTCTTAGATGAGTCTTAGAGTCTAAGATGTTCCCACAGCCTTAGAGTCACTCTAAGATGTTTTTGAAGCCCAGTGTGAGAGGGGTCAATGGTGAAGGTCAAGGCTTCCCATCCCTGCTCAAATTAGTGTAGTTTTTGAATTTGTGGAATATGTTGGGCTTCTACATAAGTAAATATTACATAGATTAATATTATTGGAACAGTCTTACGTAATATTTCCATTAAAAATAACTATAGGTCAGCAAAATAAACTAGTCTTCTTCTTACACTCAATTTTGTCAAAATCAAGACAATCAATCCCAGCAATCAAGAAGAATTACAAAATACTGACACACTTTAAAACTACTTATATGAGGAAAATACTAGAGCAATATACTAAAAATGTTGTTTATATCTGATAGGCGTGATTATCACCAATTTATGTTTCATTTATTTATTGAAATATTTTAAAATCTCTAAATTTAAAAGAAATGTAACTTTTATAATATGAAATAAGTATTATTAGAATAAGAAGCCTTCCAGACTAGCCACAAAGATTAAGAAGGCCAAGTTATTAATGCTGGATCTTCAACTAACAATCTGCAATCTTGACCAATCACTAAATATTTATGATTTTATATAAAAAAGAGAAGAGCCCCAGCTGGTTTGGCTCAGTGGATAGAGTGTTGGCCTGTGGACCAAAGGATCCTGGGTTTGATTCCAGCCAGGGGCACCTACCTTGGTTGCAGGCTTCTCCCAGGCCAGGATCCTAGTCAGGGCCTGTGCAGGAGGCAACCAATCAATGTATTTCTCTCACAGCTATATTTCTCTGTCTTTCCCTCACTCTCCCTAAAAATCAATGAAAAATATCCTCTGGTGAGGATTAATAAAAGAGAAGATTGAGCTAATTAGGGTAAACAATTTGTAACATATCGACTAGGTCTAAAATTCTGAAAACTACCGTATTAGGAAAAGCATCTGGATATATGTAGATTCAGTTGAATCGAATATTGTGTTCTTCACATCTGCAGCACTTCAAATAAGGGAAACATCAACCCTCTGTAAAGCAGACAAGCTGTGATCACTTAGTTCTAGATTGTGAAACACACATCACATAATAGGCTTTTTATGGACTTAGCATAACCCCGTATATTTGGTGGTACAAATGAAATGTGAAATGAATTTCTCCACAAGGAATTAATAGTAAATTTGGATAGAAGTCAGATTGCCATATCAGTGAAGAACCATTCATGAAATAATGAAGTTTAAAATGGCATTCTGAGTTGTGATATAGAGGACAGAATAGGATAATTTATGAGGTTATTGCAATCAATAAGTGGAAAGGGAGATAAACATATATGGGTATGTCCAAGGGCAGATGCCTACTGAGCTTTAGAAGTAAATTGTGAAGAGAGAGGAAATATGTTTTATGTTGGTTATCCCTATTATAAGTCTTGGGGATTTGAGGGTGATAAAACAGAGCTTGGAAGGACCTACCAGAAATAACCTGCCTCTATTAAGAAGGCTGAGAGAGAGAATTCTGTTAGAAAAAGGAAAGCCTTATAGAATAGGGGGGAGAGGGGGGGAGGGAACCCTCAATGTTAACCTTTTCTTTAAATATGTCTCTTTTTTCAGTGGCTTCTTTTTTTATTATTAGTTTTTTCCTTATATGCTTTTCATAAACATGGCTTACAGTCTTTCATAACTTTGCAGAATGACTTGGCTTGCCGGCTGCATTTCCTTAAGTAAGAATGGTAATTCTTTTAGAAGCAGAAGTGCCAGCTTCTTGTTATTTATTGGGTTTTCCATGTTACCTATCTAGATAGATATAGATATAGATGATAGATATAGATATAGATATATAGATATGCTTTATTAAAAGAATGTACAAGATAAAATTAAGAATATGTCAAGGAAATTTCATGCAAGGTACATCTGTCAATGTTTCACTTGTTTATAATGGTGATGGGTAAAATTCAGAAAATGTCTGTTATGGCAATTTAGTAGTTTGTATTTGGGTAGAATAAAAACCTGGCTTATGCTTCATTACATGGCTGACTTCATTATAGCAAAACCATGCACACTGTGTCTGTCAGTTAAATCCTCATTTCCTTTCCCAGGCACTAATTAAGAAGTCCTTATCATTCAGGGAAGGATAAATAATAGAGGCAATTACTGTCAGATATAGACATATTTAATAAACTTGGACAACCTACCTGTCTAGTTTTGATGACACAACATATTACTTTCAGCTTCAGAGTCAGAGGCTCAAGTTTTCATGTGAGTGAAGGCTGACATCAAGAGTTAGGAGAGCTGCTGCTTTCTGTCAAACTCTTCCTTAGCTAAGCACCTTTCTTGGCCTTGTTCCTTTGTGTATGGGGAAAAGACTACATGGAGACTATTGGAAATGTCATAGGAGAAATGAAGTTCCTTACCTGCAGTGGTATAGAGTGCAAAAATCACATCGGATCTAGAGCAAATCATGTACAATTTATCAAGGTTTTCTTAGAAAAAGATGTTAAGCAACTATCAGGGACAGCTGGGTTGCTGGTGAGTATCTCTACTTTTTGAATTGCTTTGACCATATTGTCCCCCAATGGCCTCCTCCTGTGCCACAGGATCTTCTTCAGATTCAAGGTGACCTGTGTTTTCTTTCAAGGTAGTCTACATTTTCCCCCCCTGACTGTTGGATGACAAAATGGTTGGTTTCATCATTCAGCCTTCCACAATTTTTCTTGACTCTGTAGTGCAGTAGATTAACAGTGAGTAAACTGGGCCAATCCACTGTGAATTAGAACTGGACAGAGTAAGATAATTCATGCCTCTGCAGTAAGACTATTATTCATAAGGTTATGCCATTTCCCTTCATTACAGGCCATTTTTTTGGCATTAAAACATGCTACTAAACTGGAAATAATTATCCTCCAAAAAGTAAAGCTAGGTTGGAATATGTTATGATTACCAAGGAATCTAACCGAACTGGGTGCGGTCTGTCTACATAGATAATTCAATAAATAATTTCACCACAACTTACTTTAAATTACTTAACAGTTTTTTCATCAAAAATAGCAATTCCATACTTGAAATTTTCAAAGTATAAAGAATGCCTTTAAATATACCTAAGATTTTTCTCATATTGGTGGTAGAGGGAAAGAGTGAGGAGTTTTTATTTTAAGCATGGAAACTTTGTACAAACATCTGAATAATAGTTTAGATAAAACTTAGTGACAGCCTTGACATGAGCAATTCTTAAAGCTTGGTTGTGGATATTTGATTATATACAAATGCTAACAAAGGACAACATTGATTAAAGAGTATGCAAAGAAAATTGCTACAATGTGAAAGCGGACATTTATTCCTTTTATGGAAAAATAAGATAGATGAAGGTACCTTAGATTCCCCTACCTTTTTTGTTTTAATTCGCTAAAGATCTTGATAAATGTCCTTTCTAGGAATAAAATACAGAGGTTGGAAGCACTATAGAGCACAATAGTTAGCCAGATCTGGTTTTAAATCCTACCTTTACCATTTGCCAACTATGAGCATGTCGTGAGAAATTTATTTAACTTTTCTAAGTCAGTTTTGGAATAAAAAAAATTAAGATAAATTAAGTGCTTACTTTACAGGGTTGTGTTAAGGCATGCTAGTTTACATTTATCAGTCACGTATGATATGCTTGGCATTTTTCTAAGTCCATTGAATTGCCAAAATAAGCCTGTGAGGTAGGAGCTAGTATAATTCCTATTTTCAGATGAGAAAAGTGAGGAACACATATTTTATCTTCCAAATTACAGAACACTAGATCTATGAACCCAGGCTTTATGTTCTAGAATCTAAGCAGATTAGCCACTATGCAAGAGTACTGAGTATTCAGTATTGCATCCAGACAGAGAATAGCCCATAAATAATGTCTTCAGAGGCTGATAGTTAGTACTCTATTTCTTCCCTGAGTTCACAATTAATTAAAAGACGAGCATTAGGGTCAAATGAAGATCTGAATATTACCGATAAACTGATTGGAAAATGTGGCTGTAGAGTTACAGCTAAGTAAGCGTGATACTTGTTCCTGAATTAATTTAATTCCCCTCTTGGATCTCTGGTCAATAAATGGCCCCAAAGGGAGCAGTCTCCTTCCACACTGCTGGGAAGGAACCAGAATGTTTTCATCCTGTGAATAGGTCAGTTTAGAAAAAGAGAGCCCAGATGGCTCCCAGTTATACCTGCTTGGCTCCTACTTCCAAACTCTCCGTTCAGATAAGACTATTCTCCTGAGAAAGAATGTGTGGCAATTGGGGAGATAGGTCTCCAGTATCATCTAATGTACCTCCACTGGAAACCCACAACAATTGCTCTTTCTATTACTACCGCTGTAGTTGCTATTGTTACCATTATTTCCCAACAAAAGACAGAAATCGTGATATAAGGGTACCTGCTTGTCTCTCATCCTGGGCCAAGAGCTGCTAGGAAGGAAGTAACATTTGCCTTGTCTTAAGCACAGCCCACCCTAAGTTTGCTGCAATGCTGGGCCAGCTGAAGTGGTGCTCCACTTCTGGCTGCCTTTGGTTCCCTCAAGGGAGGCAGGAGCCCTCCCTTTCCAGGGCTGCAAATGTCAGGGGGACACCTTGCCCCACCTGGATGGAAAGCAGGGAGAACAGCAGTGATAATCTGCTTTCTAGATGTCACCAGTAGACCTCTGTCTTCTCGCTCAGGTAGGAGCATTCTCTTTGGATGTAGTTTTAGAAGGCATTCTCCTCATTAGCAGGGGAATTGCTCTGTTGGGGATGGTAGCACGGCTGTTCTTAGAAGTGCCATAAGCACTGAGTGAGATGTGTTCTCCTTGGAGTTATTCTTATCTAGTTCCTTGAAAGGCATATACACAAGAGTCTATTGATAAACGTATTCAGAAATGCTGCATTTTTCAAAGAAAGTGAATTTTTCATGGAAATTCTGCCAGTAACCAGAGAGAGATAAGCCCAGAATATTAGCCATGGTAATGCTAGATGATATCAGAATAATGAGGGTATGAACCAAGAGGTGATCTGATCTCTGTGTCTATAGAAGCTGAAATAATAAGCCACTTAGCAAGAGAGCATATCAATGGGAGACTTAAATGCTATATGCACTTTCAAAGCCTAACTCTGCTAGATTTACAAACCCCAAATTTAATGCTGCTCTATTTATTGAAGGTCTTGCCCTATAGTTGTCAAAACAATTGGTTATCCTTTAAAACAATTATTTGCAGATGCATTTAGTTAAAGGCATCTGAGATGGAACTAATAGTGCATTACACCCCATGGAAAAAAATCATCGCAATGCCACTAATGTGTTGCTTCAAACCCATGAAAGCAAAGCAATTTAGGCTGGTGAGTCCTCAAGGAAAAAACAACAACAACACTGTAGATTATGGACTCTGTTAAAAGCCAGAGGCTAAAAGTCTAGTCAATCCTCCCTACCCCTCATCCCCATCCTATGGGAAGTCTCAAAGCAGCAAACTTGCTTGACTTGATGCGACTGAGGTAAAATAGCCCCTGAAAGGATGCATTTACTTATTTGAACCAATGAACTTTATCGGGGTGCTGGGGGCTTGAATTTTCCATTTAGCTTGAGAGCACTAAATGGTTTCCTGAGAAGTAATAGCTTTAAGTTAAATGAAAGGAGAATAACAAAAGCACAGGGAGCTGCATTTTTATTTTTATGTTGTAACTGCACTGTACTTTTCATGGATCGAAGAACAATTGTCATCTTCCCTTGTTTGTTCTGACAGCACTTCCGGGAGGTCTTCTTGTCCTCTGGTAGAGGAGAAATTGAGAAAGGAAGACTTCCTAGACTCTCTTCATTCCTACTGAGATCACCCTGCAACCACATGACTATTTCTAATCCACAGATTCTTCTTTATGGTCAAATATAGAGGTATTCATTTACATTAGGTCTACTTCTTGAGGAAAAAAAGGAAAAATTATTTACATGTCTTACCAAGTAATTCTTGCTCACCCTCAACCAGAGGGCTTTTCCCTGTTCTCTTACTTATCATATATCAATGTGATACATTTCGTGTCTCTTCTTCTCAAATACCAATGTTCTCTTCACACATTCAAAGCCAAACCATATTTAGCAGTTTGCAAAGTCATTCACTTGCCCATCTTGAATTAACTTTCTTCTCTGTCCCCAATTTCTATAGTCCCCAGGTACCTGTATTATGAAAACTAGTATTATTCTGCCTTAATTTGGCTTTCATTTGCTTCTAGGCTTTATTCTTTTTGTTTTAATATCTTAATTTATATACGTCTCATTGTTACCAGATTTCTTGCCCATTTGGGTAACTGAGTTTTTAGTGCTCAAAACTTCATAAGTAACAACATGTCTTCTCTAAAACGTTTTCTTCCCCCCAAGCCCTCCTCTATTCCCATTACCTCATAGGATTTCTTACAAGCATTTTGAACAAATTGTTAGGTAATTCAATAGGTATTGCCATTTTAAACAAAGCTTTAATGTTCCCTTTTTTTCCATAAGTAAAATTATTAGCATATGAGGGGAACAGAGGTTGCCCCTTTGAAATATGCTTCTTTGGGATATTGATTATGTTAAGCTTGTTATTTTTAAGAAAGAGCAGACTCAGGAAAAACTTTTGACCTTTCCCTCAACTGCCTGAAAGAATTTAGATGATGGGACTGCTCCAGGAAGGGAGCTCTCATTACAGATATAACTATAAAAAGTTGTATGTCATAATTTTTCCTACTGTCACCTAGCTCCACATGACACTATAGAAATAGACTCCAATCTAATGAACAAAATAAGCTGAAGAAGAAAACAGAAACAGAGGTAAGGTTACAGGAACAGACTGACAGCTGTCCAGGGGGACAGAGGAGAAGAAGGTGAAGGGATTAGCCAAAGAACAAACATGCATGACAGAGACACAGGCAGCAGTGTGATGATGGGCAGAGGAAAGCTAGAGGTGAGCAAAGAGGGGGGGGGGGATGTGGACATCTGTAATAGTGTCAATAATAAAAATAAAGTTTAAAAAACATTCTATATCTAAAAAAAATAACTTGGCCAAGATTACATGCTATTCTGTGATAGATCTTGGGATTTAAACCCACAGGGTTGGGACCCACTATTCCAGGACCTTACCTTGACTTAGACCCGTCCAATTTTATGTCATATGTAAAACCTCTCTCAGTATATTAAATGCTAAGTAAATAACTATTAAATTTTTTAAAAAACTCATGAATTTGAGAAAGGTTAAAACCTAAGTTTGTAGAGGTTAATGGAATATGGGACTAAGGCTAGTAAAGCGAGAATGAGAAAGAACGGTATGTTTTTTTTTCCCCTACTGTCAAATCCATGCCAATATGGTAGAGCTCCTAAACCCAAAACAACATTGGTCTTTTCAATAATGTCTTATAAACTCTTGAATATTCACAAATAAACTCAACCTATCAATCTGCTAAAGGCAATGGTCCAGGAATCCTCTTCATAAAGTTCACCCGGAAATTTTTAGAAAAAGTCTCCAATGACACTCAACATTGGAAAAAAATATGTCTCTCTCCTGACTTAAGAAAACTAATGTGAAAGTGAAGATTACATAGAGATTTTGGAAAGTGATTGGTCCCAAATACATTTTATCAACAGGTTTATTTTTAATAATAAGTGTGTATCTTTTTCCTAATGATTTATGTAACAGAATGGGAACCAGTTTTCAATATATTAATTTTTAAAAAAGATTTGGGGGTGCAGTTTTAGGTTTATAACAAAACTGAAAGAAAGGTACAGATATTTCTTATATACCCCCTGCCCTTATATAGGGGTATATAAGACCCCTCCATTATCAACGTTGCTAACCAAAATGGTACTTTTTTTTTTTTTAACAAAGGATGGCCTTACGTTAACACATCATAATCACCCAAGGTCTATAGTTTACCTTATTTTTCACTCTTGGTGCTGTACATTCTATTGATTTGGACAATTGTATAGATCATCATTATAATATTGAATAGAATAATATCACTGCCCTAAAAATCCTCTGTGCTCTGCTTATTCATCTCTCTATCCCTCCTCCCCCACAACCACTAGTCATTTCATCATCTCAATTTGTTTGCCTTTTCCAGAATATCATCCTCTCTAATAATAGACAAATATGCAAATTGACCATACCTCCGACACACCCACAAGCCACGCCCACCATCCAATCAGAGCGAGTATGCAAATTAACCCAAACCAAGATGGCTACAGCCACAGAGAGCAAGGTTTCCTAGGTAACAGAGGAAGCCAAGCTTTCCGCCTTCCCTAGCCAGGCCTAAGCCTCCACTCAAGCTACAAAGTTTCAATTATAGAAGGTAAATAAATTCAAACAAATGGTGGCAGAATGGAGCTTGAGAGAGCAGGCCAGGGTTGCCGCCGGCAACAGGGGAAGCAAAGCTTTAGCACACCCTGGCCGGGCCCACCTGCTTAAGGCAACAAAGTTTCAATTATAACCCCAACACAAATGGCTGCCAGCTGGCCTCGGAGGGAGCCCCAGGCTTGGCTCCGCTCTAGGCTACAAAGTTTCAATTGTAGAAGGAAAATAAATTCCAGATACCAGGGCCTCCGCTTGGGTCGCCAGGGGGCGTGTCCGGCCTGCAAACCACCACAGGCCCCTCGCTCAGGCCGCCCCACGCCCCAAGGGAAACCCCACCTGATCTGGACGCCCTTCAGGGCAAACCAGCTGGCCCCCACCCCTGTACCAGGCCTCTATCCTATCTAATAAAAGAGTAATACGCAGATTGATCATCACTGCAACACACAATATAGCTGCCCCCATGTGGTCAAAGATCCTGCCCCCATGTGGACACAAGATGGCCACCACAAGATGGCCAGCAGGAGAGGGCAGTTGGGAGGCACCCGGCCTGCAAGGGAGGGCAGTTGAGAGGGACCAAGCCTGCAAGGTAGGGCAGTTGGAGGTGATCATCCCTGCAGGAGAGGGCAGTTAGGGGTGACCAGGCCGGCAGAGGAGGGAAGTTGGGGGCAAACAGGCTGGCAGCAGAGTGGTTTAGGGGGTGATCAGGCTGGCAGGCAGAAGCGGTTAGGGGCAATCAGGAAGGCAGGCAGGCAAGCAGTTGGGAGCCAGCAGTCCTGGATTGTGAGAGGGATGTCTGCCCACCGGGATCGGGCCTAAACGGGCAGTCGGACATCCCTCAAGGGGTCCCATATTGGAGAGGGTACAGGCTGGGCTGAGGGACAACCCCCCTCCGTGCATGAATTTCGTGCACTGGGCCTCTAGTGTTGTTATAATAATACAGTATTCAATTTTCATAACATTTTTATTTTGCCTGTGGGCTCTTTAACATGTCACCCCTCTCTGCATGGTATTTCCAGCCAAGTTCTCCTAGAATATTTCTGCTGACAATACCCCAGTCAAAGTCTACCCATCAATGGAAGTAGGTCTTCCCCATCTACCCTATTGTCCCTGTTTACAGGTCCTTCTGGTTTCCTGTGACACATTAGTGTTTCCTTGTTATACATCAGTATACCCCAATAACTTAATGACACCACTACTCACTCCCCAGCAAGATAAACAGCTATTCCAAGGCAGCAGTCAGCATCTCACAGTCTCTTTTACCTTCATAGCATTTATATTGTCACTAAGCACATGAACAATGTTTTAGAAAATATTTATTAGTTGATTGAGGCTCTTCCCTGAACCTCTTACAATATTCAATTGTAGAAGAGTTTACCAATGAAAACTTAAATTATGTATTTTACCTTAAAAATACTTTGCAGATTAAAGAAGATGAAAATACTCACACTTTAAGCAACAAGCTCTTGCCTTCTCTCTAATTATTATAAATCAAAGCCTGAACATTTATGCTATTTAAGATTTCAAAAATTTTCCCCTAACTTCCTCCAGCATGAAATCCAATCAAGTGTTTGTGTCCTGCTGTTTTCTACATTCGCCTCCAAGCACTCATTGTAACATATATACTAATTGTGATTCTGTTTAATGATTTTTTCAAGTTGTTTTTAATACAGAGTTGCTTTAGTACAAGTTGTTTTTAATACAGAGCTCTACAGTCGCATGGCATATCCCATTACTTATAATTGCATCAGTTATTTTGCCACCAGCTTCCAGAAATAATTAAACACATTCTTCTTGATAGGTAATCAGACAACATCTCTTGCAGTACAGAGAGTGGTCCTCTATCCTTGTATTGAATCCAGCTGGCCTCTTCCCTAACAATTAAAAAACACAAAACTCTTTGTGATGTTTTTATCTTTTGTCTCCCACTGAAATGTGAACTCCATGCTCCCCTTTCTCACAGATCTATTATCTTGGCATCAGCCAGTGAGAGCCTCCCTCCTTCTCCAGGTATCTGAATGTCACACCTAACTATAGGGTTAATTTGTTTTATCTCATGTGATATCTTACTTAATTCTGATGTAGTCTGGGCCATCTGTCTTTAAACCCTTTCCCAAACTAATAAATTTCCAGTTTCCCAAGCTTTAATTCAAAATACATGTTTGGAGGGTTTTAGCTTCAAGTCTAAGATGAACTTTAAATTCCCCTGATACATTTTCCCTCTAGCTACGAATTTCTTGTCTGAACAGCTTTCTGGAGGGTTGAAATCATCTGCCATTAACTCAGACGCTTTGCCTATGACCTCTATTTTTTCTCAGTTAACCTCTTATGCTGAACAATATCACTTGCTTCTAGCTATCCCTTATTTCCCAGGTTGATCTACTTTTTATTAAAACTCAGGATTCAAGAATTCTTTTTTGGATTGTAATTATTTCTACATGATTGTTTCTGTATTCCCAATATAGGTCACTTTTTACCTTGTACTGGATTTATCTGAATAAAATATATTTTACTATTTATGTCTGTGAATGGAAGATACCTTCCCTTATCAATTCTAAATGTAGCATTAGCATTAAAAAGTTCATTGATACTCAATAAGGAGATTAGATTTTTGGCAATTTTAAACTTCTGGACAGAGCTATGAACCAATATGTCAGGCAAAATACTGTACAGAATTTTCAAACACCTTAGTGGACCATCATTAGATGAAACACAATCTAACTAGTAATGTTGATAATCTATCATTCTTAGAACATGTACTTCCGATTATCCCAAGCCATCTCAAAAGTTCTGTTTCACCCAGCTAATTTGTTTTAAGAAGGCAATACGTTATTTAATACATTTAAATGTTTCTATTGTATATGATTATAAAATCTTTAAGTTTGTATTGCCATGTAAATAATAAAAGGTGCCCTTCGTTAGCCCCTACTATTGAACAGGTCCTTAATGTATAGTCTCATTAAATCTACCCAACAAGGTAGTTGTTCTTTTCCAGATTTTATAAGTTAGAAAATGATGGTTCTGAGAAGAACAAGTATTTGCCTAGCTTGCCTGCAGAGATAGTCAAAGTCTTCATATAGGTATCTAAGTTCCAAGGAAAAGGATTGCTCAGGTAACGTTTGAATGTATTTTGATAGTATTTCTCTTAAAATTCTCAGCTTATTAAATTTCTTTTCAGAATTCTTTAACAGTTAGGCCCTTTTGCATAATCCATACAAGATAGAACTTTGACCTCCAAAAGCAAAAGGCCCTGGATAGTTGGTTCTACCAGCTAGGTTCTAGGAGACTAATAGGCTGGTAAAGATATGGTATGGGAGGACCAGCTTTCTCTTAGCGTGGTTCCTCTTTTGAGAACCTCATAACCTCATTGTGGACCTTTGCATTTTATTTCTTGATATTGGATAAATGAGGAGTCAAGAGCTCAAGTTTTCTATAGTTAATCAAACACTGCTTATTGAAATCTAGAAATGTGTGTGTGTGTGTGAGAGAGAGAGAGAGAGAGAGAGAGAGAGAGAGAGAGAGAGATCACCTTCTTTTATAAGTATTTGCCTATTAAAATCAATACCTTGACATTTAGACTGTTTCTCCTATGGAATCTGATTTGCTAGAAAATATTTCTGACATATAGATGAACGAATTGGGAGAAATATATAGTTGCATTTGTCCTTAGTCATCCAGGTTCTTGAAATAGTGGCTTGACAGAGAAGAATTTTCTTTATAACTTTAAATGTCATGTACAGATTGTAATGTTTTGTCAACATAAACAATAGAACTTATTTTAAAGTATATCTGAATTTAACCTAAACTCAAGAAAAGAGGGTGAAATGAAGTGAAGGGTAGAGAAGCCAAAGATAAGGTCATTAAAAATCAGTATTTTGGAATGGAGGGGGAGAGGGGACAAACCTGAAGAGCTAGAAAATTGACCCACTGAATACACTGCTTACAGAAGGCTTAATTTTAAAAAGTCTGTTCTCGGCCTACCTGTCCAGGTGGTTTCTGTGGGACTTTACCTTTAAAGTTACATAAAAATAGAGAACTAGGCAGATCCCCCAAGATATTCAGATGTCTGTCATCCAATGTTTTAAAGGTTTTCCTTCTCTCATAGCAAAAAGCAAGGAGGGAACGGTTGTACTTTTACCCCCTCAGTTTCAAGTGACAAAGAAGAAAGAAAAAAAATGAGGAAGAAAAAGAAAATAAGAACGTAGGTTGATTGGTAAAACATATCCTTCTTTCCCTGCCATTTACTATTGGTTGGATTGCTATCAGCAGTAAAAATTATGAAATTTATTGAAAGAAGCCATATTTAGAAAATGTAGATATAAATAAGGTCTGGGGTTGGTTTAAAAAAACAAAGGTCAATTTCAAAACCAAATAATGTTCTACTAGTAAGAGGGCACATGGAAGATGAACCTCACAAACACACTGAGGCTCGGCATGTCTAGCTCACTCAGTCAGGCTGCCAAAAACACAAGCAATAGAAGCTGCTGAAGTCACACTGACCTTGTCACACTGGTTCTATTTTAAGTGCTTTACATGTATGTACTTGCCAAATCTTTACAATAATCCTATGGAGATAGGCAGTATTACTATTTCTGGTTTATAGATGACGGAAGTATGGTCAAGATTTCAGTAACTTGCCCACAGTTGGACACTTAGTAAATTGAGCCTTCAGAATTTAGATATAGGCAATCTGATTCTAGAGTTCCCTCCCCCCCCCCCCCCCAAATAACCTTATGTTCTACTGCCGAGGCTGGCAATGTTGGCACAGCAAGAATGTACATTGTTGTGTAATTGTCTGTGTCCCTATATTTGCTTGCAGACCAAATGGGCTGCATTTGATCAAATCCCACCCACGAAAGTGCAAAAATATAAAAAACTAAAATGAGGTAATTTAAGTAGTCTTATCAAAACTTCTGAGCAGTGAGTAGTTCATGGGGCCATTGATTTTGGTCCCATGAAACTCCTTCTTTGATCCTTGATTAGTACCTTTTTTTTTTCCCTCTCTCTCTCTCATTAAGTTTTGTTTTAATGGGTCTCAATATTCTGTAACAAATTTTTGGTCAAGTTGTTTGCATTAAACAGTACAGATTTTAAAAACGAATAAAACCAAATGATCCACAAAACATTCTCCTATCCTTTGGAATGTTTTAAGATGCATGGTAGTCATTGACCAGACCTTTACTGTTAAACTTAAACGGCCAATTGGGACAAAAGGTTCTGAAACCGTTCCTCCTTTAATGCCTCTTTCCCAGTTCTAGGCCCACTTGATTATCAGGGGCAATCATTCCTTCTAATAGCTGGGGAAAACCCCATCAAAGATGGGCCTACCCATGAAGTAGCTCTAGGGTTTCTGCATGCTGACGTTTTTATGATTATAAGTGTGGCCTACATAAATCCTCTTATCCAATGAATCTCCAACACACATACTGAATTACTATTCCTATTCTTTCATACAACTGAAAAAACAACACGATTTTACCTCTCTCTTGATGGACTTATTTAACTTTCTTCAACTCAAGTGTCTCTCTCTTCTCTGCAGGGTAGTCTGAATACTTCCTACTATATATTCTGCAGTTTTGGTACTTGTGTAATTGAATGCTGCTCTTTTTTTCAGAGACTCGTATAAGTACTTTCAAATTTCTGAAGGCTGCAATTCCTAAAAATAAATTACACATAAAAAAACCCCACAACAACAAGATAGTTGATTAAGAAACTTTCCTTTCCTGAATGTTTAAATCAGATCTGCTGTTTTTAATTCATTTTCCTCAAAGAAATGATTTTTATTTTCTACACACCTTAGAGGGTGGTAATTCCCTTGACTATTAAAGGAATTTTTGAAGTGTTTCTGCCTAATTCATAGTGAATGTAATGCTCAGAAACTGGTATTATTTGAGTATGTATATTAATTATTTATATGCAAATTAAGAATCATGGGATGCAGCACCACTGGAATATATAACTCTTGCTGCTTTTTCTAAGGTAGTACATTTCTTGTACCTTTGTGTTATTTCTTTATATAACATTTTCCAATTCACCCAAATGTCTAATCATATTAAGATCTTAACTTTTGCATTAGCTAAAGCAATTATGAATGTGAGAAGATGGAAATTGCTAATATAAAGCAATTACACGTTATGGTTCATCCTCAGAAGCAGAAATATATGCCTTTTGAGTATTTTCCTTTATGAACCATATATTTCAAACACCTCACCTCAAAGTCTATTTTTCTGATACTTGAAAATTTTCTATTTATACCCATTGATTTTCTCCTAAAGCAATATTTAGTAAAACATAATTCCAAACTAATGATGCAATAAGATTTCACTTGGTTATGACCTCCAACCTGACAATACTTATTTCCACAGTGAGGCTCCTTCACTGAGGGAGATAAAGAGAATTGAGATAAAGGCAGAGGGGTAATCATTAAAAGCAGCAGTCTCAGGATACATTATATTCCAAATGCATCAAAAGCATCCTCTGAAGTAGATTTAGAAGTGAAACTCTTTAGTTGAACTTTGAAATTGGCACAATGTCTCATTCTTAAGGTAACAAGTCATCCTGGACCACAAATCCCTGAAACCGGGGGTGATATCAGGAGGTGCTTTAATCCTGTAGCCCTTGGTAGGCTTATGTGACAATCTTTAAATGAAGTCAGTGGTGACAGGAAAGGAAATAAATGATATAAACATCAGCTTGTGAGTCTTCTGTTTCAAGATGTACTTAGAAAAGTGCTACCATTGTTCTGGATTAACATCTGGGTTCATAATTCACCTCGGACTGGACCTATATGGAATTTGAAATGGAAGAAAGTTGGCCTTTGGTAGCAATAGCGCTGCCATTACACTTGGCATGCTCATTTCCTTTCTTCTTAGGTTGTCTTTGCCCATGCCCCAGTCTTCCAGCGATTTTTCTTTCCTTTCTCTCATCACCATTCTCCAATCAAAATCTGTACTCCAAAAAGACCTACACTTAGACATTTAGAGTAAAAGTCAGATTGAAATGTGCTACTCCTCCCAGACCATTTTCACAGAAGCAGAAGGTAAAGCCTGAAGAGAAGGGAAATATCTGAGCTGCTAGAGTTTTAAGAAACAACATGCATGTGAGAGACACATGCTTTAAGAAGGTAAAGCCTGCATAGCTACTTTACATGGGATGGATAGCCACCCATTCATAAAACAAGGTCTTTTAAGGAAAAAAAATAACTATTGCTCTGGTTCACAAGGCATATGAAGATGAGGCATATCAAAAATGTGCTGAAATTTCACATAAAATCACACCATGTAATTTGAAAGTCAAATATATTCAGTAAAGAAAATGAAAGCAAGAAGCAATTTTTTTAAAATGAGTCTAAACCCACAAGATTATCCTACCTTGTCTCTTAACTAGTCCTTCCTTATCTAACACTGGCAGTGTCTTTGCACCTAACAAGGCATCTTATTTTTTATTTAGAATTGTTAGCTAGTCCAGACCTTCATCACTTGAGAATTAGATTCTTTCAACTGTCCTTAAACTGGACTCCTTGAGCCCATTGTTTACAGCATCAGAACATCTGCAAGCAACTGCAAAATATGGCCCCCTCACAGAAAAAATACTAGGTGGAATGAACCATTGAAAGTGTCTTGAACATTGTTCAGTATAATTTATCTCTCATTCCTGCTCTTGATTATCTCACTATTTTATATTCCTGGGATAAGATTCCACAATCTGTAATTCCTAGGCTGATTCTGGTTTCCAGTTCATCTGTTCCAACATAGCCATTCTTCAGGAGGCTTGACATAAATCTTCTAAAGCATCATAGTCCTCTGATTAGTGGTGCCTTATTTTCTTATTTATGAATAAGCCATTGATAGTGAAAATATTCTTAGCCAATTCACACTCTTCCAAAGCTTCCCCAAATTGACTCACTGTTGCTCCAGTGAGAACAATCTCCTTATGAAATCCCTCTAGGATTTCAAAAATTCTGCTTTCACTTTAAATTTTCCTTTTTTTCCCTTCCCTTTCTTTTGAATTCTTATCCATTTTTTCAAGAAGGATTATACCCAGGCAGTTTTTCTACATTTATCTGGACCCTCACAAAACCCACAATCTAGTCTTTTATTCTACACTGCCTTTAACTGTTTAATATGTTTGAGTCTTATTTTCCTAATTACAGTTAAAGTTAAATAAATCAATTTCAAAACCTTATACTAATGGTATGGCTTTCTTAACTCCAAAAAGAGTTCTGAGCACATGATAGGCATTTACATAACATTAGTTTAATTTCAGTTAATAGTAAGGGCTCAATCAAGAGTTATTATTTGATTTTATTGAAAACAGAAATGGAGATGAGGTTCTGCATGTTAATACTGGATAAAAGTGCTTACACTTTGGGATCCTAGGAGAAACTAAAAAGAAAAAGAGAAGTGAAGATGTAGAAGAAATACTGTATCTTATAAAGTTTCAGAGTTCAATTTTGTTTTAATTCAATAAATATGCATTTAAGTTATAAGTATAGACATTATATGAACAATACAGAGGTTACTGAGATAAACAATTTTTAATTTTCAAGAAGAATAAAATCTAGAGGGAAAAGAAAGTCTAAATCAAGGCAGGAAAATATTGGTTTCATAGTAGAAGTACAATTGGAGGCTACATAAAAACAGAAGAAAAAGAAATTAATTCAAGATGGGCTGATGAATTACTTCACAAAAAATGACAGACATGGTTTGGTTTTGAAGTGTGGACAAAATATTGATATATGGGAAGAAAGAGCATTCTAAAGTGTTAATTAAACAAGGAACCCATTAGACTGGGGTGATTCTAATGCTTTATCAGCCTATGTAAACAAACAAAAACCTAAGCTGTCAATGCCTCAGGATTAAGAAATCAAAACCTAAGTACAGCCAATCATAAACAGCCAACTAGGTTTTCCAGGCAACAGGTTAACCAATGGCCCATCAAACAATTTCCTCGCTTTATTTCAGCAGTCTTCTCCATAAAAGACTCTCCCCAAGCTCCTGTGCTCCTAACCACTTCTGGTTTGGTACTGCCTAATTAGAATCCATTTTTTGCTGAAATAAACTCTTAAAATTTTTAATATGCTTTCCCTTATCTTTTAACAAATCAGCAATATCTTCCAATTGAGGGTGGGAGAGAGAGGATGAGCAAAAATTAAGAAATGAAAATATTGCCTGGCTGGTATGGGTCAGTGGTTGAGCATCAACCTATGAACCAGGAGGTCCCAGTTTGATTTCTGGTCAGGACACATGCCTGGGTTGTGGGCTCTATCCCCAGTGTGGGGCATGCAAGAGGCCGCCAATCAATGATTCTGCATCATCATTGATGCTTTTGTCTTTCTTTCCCTCTCCCTTTTTCTCTGAAATTAACAAAAAAATAAAAAATAAATGAAAATATGGTTCAGGTTTAGTAAGTTTGGGAAAGTGACAAAAGAATAATACTCTAGGAAAGGAGCAGGAAGAATGGAAGGGCAATGTGGTGATTTCTAGTTGTGATAGTATAATTTATAATAAATACTAGAGGCCCGGTGCACATAATTCTGCACTTGTTGGGGTGGGGGGGAGGTCCCTCAGCCCAGACTGAGCCTCTTGCAGGAGCGGGCCTAAGCCAGTAGTCGGACATCCTTAGTGCTGCCGCGGAGGCGGGAGAGGATGCCACGGAGGCAGGAGGCACTCCTGCCACTGCTGCTACGCTTGCCAGCCATGTGAGCTGGCTTCTGGCTGAGCAGCGCTCCCCCTGTAGGAGTGCACTGACCACCAGGGGACAGCTCCTGCATTGAGCGTCTGCCCCCCAGTGGTCAGTGCGTGTCATAGCAACTGGTTGTTCCGCGGTTTAGTCGATTTGCATATTAGCCTTTTATTACATAGGATATCTACTTGGTCTTCATCCCTGTTTCTATAATAGAGCTCCCAAAACATTAGAAATTTCTGAAGTGTTAAGAGCAATAAAAGTCTCTAAATATTCATAACAAATCCCTTTAAACCACACCTGAGTTTATGTCAATAGGGTAACTTTTGGAAAGCACCTAACGGTGGGTTCCGCTTGCTAGGGGAAACAACCCTGAGATTAGAGGGTTGGAACTTTCAGTCTAATAACCCTGACCTTCAGAAATTGCCAATGGCTAGTAAATTATGCCTATGTCTGAAGCCTTCATAAAACATCTGAAAAGACGGGGTTTGCAGACTTCCATCTGGCTGTTTCTGAATTATCCTATCTAATAAAGAGGGAATATGCTAATTGACCCTCACACCACTACAAAGATGGCGGCACCCACAGCCAATAAGGAGGGAATATGCTAATTGACTGCCATGCCCTCAAAGATGGTGGCGCCCACAGCCAAAAGATGGCGGCGGCCAGTTCCCTCAGCCCCACCAGGATGGCAGGCGTGCAGCAAGGCCGGGCCCACCCCCAGTCCCCTCAGCCCCCTAGCACCCAGGGCCAGCCCAAGGCACAGGCAAGCCTCAGATGGCAGCTGCCCAGCTTCCCAGGGCCGGCTCGAGGTGCAGACAAGCCTCAGATGGTGGCTGCCCAGTCTCCCAGGGCCGTCCGAGGTTCAGGTAACCAGGGCCGGCTGAGGCTTGCGCTGTCAGCAATGGCAGCAGCAGAGGTGTGATGGGGCATCACCTTTCCCTGATCGCCAGGTCGTCTCCCTCCCCTGAGGGCTCCCGGACTGTGAAAGGTGGCAGGCCAGGCTGAGGGACCCCCCCCCTTCAGTGCATGAATTTTCATGCACCAGGCCTCTAGTACCTTTTATAATAAACTAGTAATCTAATGAGTAAACTGTTTTCCTGAGTTCTGTGAGCTGCACTAGCAAATGAATCAGTGAGTAGGAAATGCTGGGAACCTCTGATTTATAGCTGGTCCATCAGGAGCACAGGTGACAATCAGGACTAGGAAATGGTGACTGAATTAGGGGAGTAGTCTTGTGCAACTGAGCCCTTAACTTGTGGGAACCCATGCTATCTCCAAGGAGATAGTATCAGAATTCAGTTAATTGCTTGGTGATGTGGAGAAAAAAATACCCATTAGATTACTTAACTTGAAAATTGTACATGTCTTTATCTCTACTCCAAGCATGTCAAACTCAAAGGCTAACACAGGCCAAATAAACAAGGTTTAAGTTTATGTGGGCTGCAAAAAAGCAAAAGCTTCAATTTTCATAGAAATGTAGGTTTATTTTGATAGAAGGCATGAAAGGGAAATGAATGCAACACGATTATAGTAATCAGTCATTAGCGAACGTTGTAGTTCATTATTAATAATTATGTATAACAGGATATTGTAAAAATTAAGTTATGAAATTTTTATTAAAACGTTTCTTACATACCATTACATTGGCTGGGCCGCAAAAATATTTGTTGTGGGCCGTGAGTTTGACATGCTTGCTCTACTCTCTCTAAAACAGATATAAACTCACAAAGATAAAGAGAATGGGGGAAGAGAGAGCAATTGAGAACTTCTAGAAGATGAATAGATAAAATCTGGGATGGCAGAGTGGCTAAAACTAAAATCTGAGAACTTGCCTTCATAAAAACAAGAAACAAGCTGACACATGCTACAGAGAGAGTTGTGGGCACTAGGTACCTTGAGGGGAGGAATTGAACACTGGAGTGTGGGTTACATTCTGGGTAAGGGGTAGCAAAATGACCCAGATATTCTCCCAAAGATCGGGAGGAGCCAGGTGGTTTGCCCACTGGGACAACTGGAGCTGAGATACTTGATGCTCATGGATTGCAGACAGTAGATGATGGGAACAACCACTGTATCAAAAGCCAAACTGAACTGTGACCTTCTTCAACACCTCCCCCAGTTTAACTCCCAGATTGCTGCTATCCTCCCTCTTAGCACCTGAAAGAAAAAGGGATGATTTCTCTTCAAATTAATTTACAATCCCAAGTAAAATGTACAACAAATGACATTTAGAGATACACCAATGGAACAGTAAGTTACTGTGATCTTTAGTGAAGAGACAGAGAGCTTTCAATAGATTTCTCAATATCTCCATTCATTAAAAATGAATCAAAAGCCAATGAGACTCAGTGTCTATAAGCAATGTGGACTGAACAGTTGAACTACTAGCTACTGAATATTGTCCCTGAAGCTACTTTTCTCCCCCTTGCTTCTTAGTGTCAGGGTTATCAAAGCAATTACTTCTCTTTCTGTGTTAGATGTAGCCATATCTCAGCACCTGGGGCAGAAATATTGATTAAAATGATCTTAGTGAATTAGAATTTCATTGCTGGAAAAACACAGGGTCTGATCAAGCTCCAAAAATAAAGGCATTGATTTTATATTTGTAATATCTTAGCTGAAAGCTACACCCAGGGCAGCTTGCAATTTCTGATAGAACTTTTCAAGTTGTGTTTCTTGATATATTTTCAGTGGATGGGTAAAATGGTTGAAATTTGCATTTTAGTCACTGTAAATATGGGGTAGAATCTCCACCACCCAAAACGTGGCTTCGATGTCAGTATTAATTATGTCACACAAAACACACCAAGAAAGTATGAAAAGGTTTACTGCTCACATAGTAAGCTTTCTGGGAAGAACAGAGTGGCTCCCAAGTAGGTCCAAAATGGCTTGAAAGAACAGAGAAAGGCTATTGACTTGGGTTTTCATGCTGGTTCATGATGGTGGATTGGGATGGAGGGGGTGGTGCGAGTGCCAGCAGGGCTTGCACAGTTTGAACTTCTTTCCAGAGGAAGCATTAGGCTTTCTTATCCACTTCCTCAGATGTGGGGCAGAAGGGAAAGAAAGAGGGGGGCATAGCTTACAGGCTTCAGCAATGAAACATCAAAAATGGAATCAGACTGTTTATTATAATTTGCATATAGCATTTTTTTCCTATTGAATATTTGGTATCAACTTAACTGAACATAATTTGCAAGGTTCCTAGACTTAATTAGTTGTTGACTAGGACTGATTTCTAATTTGTATTCAACAGTGGTTTGAAAATCATTCCTTGATAAAGTTGTTGGATAAAATACTGAATAGCCAGTTATTCTAGAGTAACATTATTTTTAGTATAAGTATGTTCCATGCAATATTTGAAATGTACTTGTACTAAAAAAAAATTATTCATTGTGTATCTGAAATTCAAATTTAAATGTGAGTCCTGTATTTTTATCTGCTAAATCTGGCAACCCTTATCCTTGACATAGATATTGAGAAACTATTGAATAAGTTTTGTTTTATTAATAATGTTATCCCTCAATCTTTCTCATTGAGGTTAAGACCCTATCATTCTTTTCCATCTCCCTCTGTCAGGGCACATAGACACGAGTAAATGCTCAATGAATATTTGTTTTATGGGGTGTTAAAAAACAAAGTTCAACCAAGTAAAATTAAAGATCTAATTGGTTTCATTCAACAATTCATGAATTGGGCAGCATCCCATCTGGCAAATAGAAAGAAGCTTGGAGGAAGGCTTGGGTAGCCAGAAAGGAGTGTGACAAGGGGGTGCATTGTTTTAGGCAAGGTCACTTCCCCTTAAATGGGAAGGAAGGGGTCTAATTGGTCAGATTACCTCACTAAGGCTGACCAGGAAATCCCAGACTGACAGGTTAAAGGTTACATTCCTGGAAGAGGCTGAAACTGGCATTAGGCTAGGTATGAAGTCTTGGTTTGCTGATGTGGGATTTAGCACAAGTAACTCTGGGGCCTGTGCTCTCTTTTTAACAGAAGCCTTCCTCTGAAAATCTTATCATTGTTAGTTTTCAAATCAGTTTTGGAAAGTGTTCAATTGTGTTGGTTGATATGAGCCTCCAGAAAAAAAAAGAATCCTATCTAATAAAGAGGGAATATGCTCATTGACCCTCATGCCATTGCAAAGATGGCGGCACCCACAGCCAATAAGGAGGGAATATGCTAATTAACTGCCCTGCCCTCAAAGATGGTGACGCCCACAGCCATAACATGGAGACACACAGTTCCCTCAGCTCCGCCTGCCTCTCGAGTCCCCCAGTCCTCTCAGCCCCCCAGCCCCCCAAGGGCTGGCCTGAGGTGCAGGCAAGCCTCGGATAGCAGGTGCCCAGCCGCCTAGGGCTGCCCAAGGCTCAGGTAACCAGGGCCAGCCAAGGCTTGCACTGCTGGCAGTGGCAGCAGCAGAGGTGTGATGGGTCATCATCTTCCCCTGATTGCCAGGTTGCCTCCCGCCCCTGAGGGCTCCTGGACTGTGAGAGGGGGCAGGCCGGGCTGAGGGACCCCCTTCTTCCAGTGCATGAATTTTCATGCACTGGGCCTCTAGTAATAATAATAAAAAACATACTTTGACTGGAAGCTGTGATGTGCCACTAGATCATTTTATGCAGTGTCTTAATGCTATGTGGAGGAGACAGAGGTGTCACCCTTTATTTCAACAAAAGTACCTAGTTGGGGAGGGGTTATTTTTCCTTTCAAATGACGAAACATTCATATCTGTATGTCACACTTGGTTTGCACTATATTGCTACTAAGGATGCATTCAATACCTATTTTGAACAAACTTGCTGTTAAGATGTTCAGGTAGTGGCTGATGCTCCTCTCTATGAAGGTCAGACTCTGCTAGATGTGGTTTCCTCAGCGCCTCGTCAGGGGTTAAAAGCTGTGCTTCATTATCAGGCTGGTCCCGCCAGGGCCCTCACCTCTGCTCTCCCCACTGTAAAATGCATGCAGACTATCTGGTGGCTCTGATTCCTGACTGGCATTTATATGCTTGATTTAAGGAAGTCATGACAAGGAGAGTGATCTTTAGAATACATTACAGATAAAATGCAGGACAGTCAAGGAGACAGCCACCAGAATGCTCAACACCTGTTCTCAGAACCAGAGCCACTTTAAAATTGGAATCTCAGAGTTCAGGGTTTTAGCCCTGTGCAGTTTGAAACTCTTCAGTGATCCTAGAGTTACTTCTCTTGGGATTTCAGAGGAGAGTTGGAGAAATGGCCTGGGAATCAATATTCTTCCTAGAAACAATCCAAAATCACCTTCAAATTATAGCAGTGTAGAAACTTCATTATCTTTACTATGACTTTTTCTCCTTTTCTTTTGATACAGATTGGTCTCATACAGCACCCAGACTCACCTGCCTCCTTCTCCTTGAATAGCATTTCCTTAGTCATTAAGCCCTCAGGACAATGGGGCCCTGGTCGACTTTAAACAAATTTAGGAACAAAGTCTTGGGGGTCTATTGACCCAAGAGACTGAGTTTTGAAACTAAAGGTGACATCTAGGCCTCAGTTGTGTTTCAACTGCAGACCCAAGATAGTGGAACCAACCAGACCAGGGAAGCCATGGTTGACATGAGGACCAGATGTACTGATCAGCCATCTACCTGCCCCCAACACCAACCAATTAGTAGAGACCACAACCCTGTGTGACCCTAAATATTTTAGTGACCATGAGTAATGGCTTCCTCCTGCATAACCCATCATCTGGAAGCCATGGAGGAGCCAGGTCTTAGAGCATTAGCTCATCTGTGACTCTGGGCATGGTGCCATCTCCTCAATTAATAAACCCTAACTTCTTGGCTGCAGACTCCTGTTTCTGTCTTGTTGGGCCTTGATGTGTAGAGGCAAACAGACCCCTTTACTCCAGTAACACAATGATTGTGTGGGGATGTGAAGCTACCACTAACAATGAGAGAATGAAAGGGGTTTTTCTGAAGACAAAATTCCCACCATTGTGGAACTTAGAGAGATCACAAATTAAATAAGATTCCCTAATTATAAAAATGCTTCCCCCCACCATTGTCTGAGTAGAACATATGATCTTTAGTTTAATATGACCTTTAGTTTAACAATTGTGGAATAACATAAAATTTTAGCAGAAAAAAGCTAATAAATTTAGTTTATATTTATATATATATATATATATATATATATATATATAAAACAGAATGTGAACATCTAACATATATTGTGCTATTATGTAATTCAGGTAGTTTTTACAAATGTAATTAACACTTATACTTAAAATTCATTTCTATAAAAATATAGACATCATGATATGAATCTATATATATAAAATTCTAATGTGCAAATAGACTGAATGGTGGAATAACCGAACAACTGAACAACTGGCCGCTATGACGTGTGCTGACCACCAGGGAGCACATGTGGAACATGGCAGGCGTCGGCCACGGCAGGATGGTGGAGCAGGTGAGTGGAGGTGCCAGACCAAGATGGGGCGCCAGTCCCTGTCATCGGGGTGAGCCTCTAGTGGTTACTGAAAAATCTTTGCTCCCGCATGCCACAGTCCCACCCAGTGCTCACACCCGCTGCTGGCACTGGAGCCGCTGCTCGCACCCTCTGCCGGTGCCATCAGCGGGTGCAAGTGGCAGCTGCAAGCCCTGATTGCCCCTCAGGGATTCTCCACCCCCCCCCTGCTCCTGAGGGGTGGTTGGGGCCAGCAGCCACCTCTCACACCCACTGCTGGCAATGGCCCCGCTTGCACCCATGGCTGGCGCCCAATGCTAGTCCTGATTGCTCAGCGCCGTCCCCAACACTCCTGAGGGCTTCTCTACTTCCCCCTGCTCCTGAGGGGCGATTGGGGCAGCAGCCGCTACTCATACCCGCTGATGGCGCTGGCCCCAATTGCTCTGCAACATCAGCAGGTGTGAGTGGGGCCAGTGCTGCTGTCAGCGTGTGCGGTGGCTGCAGGAGTGAGGCTACTGGCAGACAGGGACTGGGGGCTGCGGTGGTAGGGCCAAGCGAGGGTGCAGAGCATGGGCCAAAATCTGCCCCTGTGCCCACCGCAGCCTCGCAGCCCACAGTTCCTTTTAAGGTGCATGAATTCGTGCACTGGGCACCTAGTTGTTACATAATAAGTTTTTTTTTTTTTAATTTCCCAAACTTATTTAATCAATCCCAGGTGATGGGGCATTAGGATCTTTCTCTCTCTTTTTCTTTATTCTTTTCTTTATTGTTTTATTTATTTTTAAATTTTATTTTTTTCCCATCACCATTTATTCCCCCTATACTCTCTTCCACCTCCACCCCTACCCCTAATGCTTCCCCCCTACCACCACACTATCTGTGTCCATGAGTTCTTTCTCTTTTTTTTTCCTTTTTTGCTCTATTCCTCCATGCCCTCTGCCTCCTCCTCCCCTTTGCCCCCCCCTTCCCCTCCCCCCGCGCCAGTTCTCAGCCTACTCTCTATGGGTATGTATTTTAAATTTTATAATTAACATTTCAATTGATACCCTTGTGCACATATCTTTGACTACATTTTATTTATTTTCTTAAAACAAATCCCTGGTATATGCACTCAAGGTTTTCATCCATATTTCCAAATTGCCTTGCTGAAAGCCTGCCCTGTGTAGTGCACCAGAGTGTACAAGAGTCTCTCTCCACAAAAGAAGAGTATAAGGCAGATAAGGAAGAGAATACAAGTCTGTGAGTTACATACAGAGAATATGGAAATTAATCCAGGGTTGAAGGATAAGCATCTTATGGAGAAAGAGATGAACCATAGGTAATGTTTTGATATTATTGTTACTATTCTTTTAAATCAGCCCTGAATGGAAAGAATTTCAGTGGGAAACTGGAAAGCAGCTTCCCCTTTACAGCTTCAGGGTCACTCCTCCTTCAGTCTCTCCTAGGGCATCATGGGACACCCATCTCTCTTTCAGGTTCAAACTCACACACACAGTTTCTGTGGGAAGGCAGGGTACTCCTCTCCACTCACATTGGCATTTCGATAATTTTAAGTTATCTGTTAACCAAATTGTAAGGACAGAAAAAAAACGTCTTTCTTTTTCTTTCCTGTAGCCTTCTACATTTTATGAGAAGCACCTGGTCATTAAACCCCAAGATTGTTAGCTCCTCTGATTCAAATAGCCCCTCTGGTCAAACTGCAAGACAAACTCTCAAGGCTACGTTCTTTTTCTTTCTTTCTTTCTTTCTTTCTTTCTTTCTTTCTTTCTTTCTTTCTTTCTTTCTTTCTTTCTTTCTTTCTTTCTTCTTTCTTTCTTTCCTTTCTTTCTTTCTTTCTTTCTTTCTTTCTTTCTTTCTTTCTTTCTTTCTTTCTTTCTTTCTTTCTCTTTCTTTCTCTCTCTCTCTCTCTCTCTCTCTCTCTCTCTCTCTCTCTCTCTCTCTTTCTTTCTTTCTTTCTTTCTTATAAAAAGTAAGAAGGAGAGAGAGATAGAAATATCAATGATGAGAGAGAATCATCAATTGGCTGCCTCCTGCACATCCCCTACTGGGGATCAAGCCTGCAACCCAGACATGTGCCTTGACAAGGGGAGGAATCAAACTGTGACGTCTTGGTTCATAGGTCCAAGTTCAACCACTGAGTGAGCCACATCAGTCAGGCTCAAGGCTACATTCTTGCATTCCCCTTCTCCCTGCTATTTTTATAACTCAGGGATAATTTGAACCGAGGAGTCTCCAGTTAGTAGAAAATTCCCTTCCCCATTCCCCTACAAACAAGCCTCTTTTGAACTCTTCATAACTTTTGCTCTAAGCATGTTTTACAGGCTTGGGAGAAAATACTGGTAAGACACCTCCCTAGGACATCTGCCGGACTGTCTCCTGAAAAGCAAACAAACTAACTTTTCAAGACAACCAGCTGATGTCTGCTCAACTTTAGCCCCAAATTCCCCTCCCGTCCTTGTTGCTTAGCAACAGCCTCTACTTAAAAGAGCAGGCCCCTATTTGTTTCTTGCCCTGTATTGATTAGCAATACTTGGCCCTTTCCTCTCTTGGAAAGTAAAATAAACTTCCTTTCTGAATCTCTTCTTTTATTTGTGAATTCTTTCACAGCCCAGGTCAAGGGCCAAACCCTAACACAAATCAATTTAAATAGCAAAAATACACACATTTTCCAGGTGAATGAAATAAAATAGTCAACTCAAATGCAGTTTCCCTGGTCACATACCTAGAATAGGACTTTGCCTTGCAGTCTCTCCTCTCCTTGCCTGCCAGCTACAGACTTCCGTAATTTCTCACAGAGGAAACATGGCCCCAGTAATATTCCTCCCAATTATAAATAGGTTTTGTCCCAATACAGGTTCTCTGCTATTTTGAACCAAAGAATTTGCCCCAAGTGGTGTTTCATTGGGAGAATAAACATGAATAATTTTAAGCCTAAATAAGTTTGTCTTTTCAGGTTTTTCTTTTATACCAAAAATGCTATTACTGGTGAGCTGGTAAACAGCCTTCTCTTTCTATTCACAGTATATTCAGAGTAAGTAGAACAACAGAAGCCTTTGCTGCTCTTTTGCAATGTAACAAATTGCCTTTTGTATGTGCTTAGGCAAATGCAAAACTTCCTTTTGCAGTGATCAAAACCTAACAACAAAGTCCTGTTGATTGACCACGTTTTTCAATTTCTAATTAGCAAATTTTGTTTTTACCTTTGTAGACACCATAAACAAACCTCTTTCACTTGGAAGCTAAAAGGCAAAAGATCCTTTGAATCTCTAAGTTGTCACACATGCTAAACAAAGCCAGACTAGATTTTGATGTTTCCTTTGGTTTAGCCTCCCACAGCAAACAAGAAGAAATAACACCTCAGCCATCAGTTTCTGAATCTTACAAAAGAAAATTAACCTCTCGGAAGAAGGACTGCCATCTTGGTCCAAGTGAAGGTTTTTCATTATAGAGAAATAGAAATGTTTTTCTTAAAGCATATTAACAAATAACAATAAACCAAAACAAAATAAAAGAGCTTCGATTTATTGAGGAACTACTATGTTCAAAGCATTATGGTATAGCAAACATACAGAGAAAAAAAATTTTTCCCATAAAGCTCTTACTGCAATTTAACAAGTTTATTAGCCCCCATTTCACACACACACAAAACAAACTGAACATAAAAAGACTGAAACTTGCTCATGGTCACACAGTAAGTGATAAAGCCAACATTTCACTGCAATACCTTTGTCCTTCCTACCATCCCACATTGTAATATTTTAAAATAGGCTATAAGACCGGAACTTAAAGCTTCAAAAAACGAAATGAATTCATTTTCCTTTGGGCAATTTTCAAGGGTAGAAAACAAATGTTAATAGAAATCGAGACAGTGTTTAAATTTCTCTCCATGGTGAAAAAAGAGCTTACTGAGTTTTACTGGGAATTGTTTTATCAATGCTTTAGAACAAGCATATCAAACTCAAAGGCTAACGTGGGCCAAATAAACACGGTTTAGGTTTATGTGGGCTGCAAAAAAACAAAAGCTTCAATTTTCATAGAAACATATGTTTATTTCGATATAGACATGCTGAATACAAAGGGCTGAAATAAATAAGTAATCATTAACATAAAATAATAGAACATTTTAATAAAAATTAATATTTTTCTTGAACATTAACTTACCAGACACTGAACTGCACAAATTAATAAGCGTAATGCAAATAAGCCCATTTTTCTTGTTCTCCAAAAGCGAAATATTTCCTGTTGCGCACACCAAACAAGTCAGTCCAAGACTAATGACGTGGCGTTCGGTTGCTAAAATATTCGCTGCTAGTATTAGTGAAGAGAAATGGTGTGCCTGCACATAAGGCGCATAAGGGAAATGAATGCAACACGATTATAGTAATCAGTCATTAGCAAACATTGTAGTTTGTCATTAATAATTATGTATAATAGGATATTGTAAAAATTAAGTTACAAAATTTTTATTAAAGCGTTTCTTACATACTGTTATATTGACTGGGCCACAAAAATATTCATTGTGGGCTGCATGTGGCCCACGGGCTGCAAGTTTGACATGCTTGCTTTAGAACAAGATTTATTCTTGAAATGAAGAGCATGGTAAAATTTGAATTTTAAAATTTTGACTCTTATTCTATGCAAGATGTAGTATTTCCAAAAAAGAAGCAAAGAGGTTCTGTATGTGTTCTTGGTAATGGGAAGCAACTGGAAAATCTAGAAGATATTTTCTAGGAAGGATATTGGGATTTAATGGTAGATTGATTCTTGGGAGTCAGGAGGATGACATAATTAAATATGAATTTTAGATCTTAAAAATCTAAAAGAATATGGGTATTACTAGTAGAAATCTGGAGTTGTTAGACACGAGATTGCACATTCCCATCCAGGGCAGTCCATAGCAGGGGCTGACTTAGTATTAGATTACTTAAGGTAGCAAGGAAATATTATTTAGCATCTAAGTACTTATTTATCTTAGGATGAAAAGTGACGATAACAGCGGTCTAATTCATAAAAATTATGGCTTAAAGAATTACATTGATAAGTCCTAGAAACATGTAAAAAATAAAGTTTGCCTAGAAGAAACACAATTATTTTCTCATCAAAAGTCCAAGTCTACCCACTCCACTGTAACTTCATGAGGTGAGGACTTTTAATCCAATCAGCAAAAGAACCCAACTTATGCCAGGGTCCTAACCTTTTCTTTTTAATGAGCAATTTTAGCTCGCCCTCATTTATCTAGACAGATATTCAGGTCAACTGCTTGTCTTGGGTTGGGTTCAGGAACCCACAAACTCACCTTACCTTGGTTTGCTCCTTTTTAATTCATATTGTTAGAAAGTTGGTTCTAAGATAGTAGATTCAATAGCATTTGAATCACATCAGATGAAATAAAGGAAAAAGAAATAAAACAATTTTGATGCTCAGGCCATCCCTAGATGCAATGACTCAGAATCTCTGTTGATGACAGTCAGGACATTTAGAATTTATAAAGTGCTCCCCAAGTAATAATGATTTATAGACAAAGTTGAAAACAATTGCTTTACGAAAATGCCATTCTGGAAAAACCTATACTCACTTCCTGATCTTTAACCTCATCCTCTAATCAATTAGATACTCTGAGTATATTAAGGATGGTTTAATAATGCAGAATTTATTTATATTCCTGATCATAGTGGGTAATATGCATTTTCTCTGTATACTCTTTCCTCAAATAAAATTTTTATACTTTTAAAAAAAATCACTTATGATTGTGTAAATTCATTTTTATTTACATGTAATTTATAAGTTTCTTTATAACATCCTAAATTTCTAAATTTCATGCACTTTTCACTGCCTTTACATTAGTCCAAGATACTATCCTCTCTTATTTGGATTACTAAAACAATTTCCAAAATACCACCATGTTTCATTTTGGAAAACATTTGCATGGAGTTTTATGTTTTGCAGAATTGAATCTGCAATGTGGATCCACCAGTAGGTTGCGCCCACCTCCCGGGGTTTGATTGGCAGGAACATGTTTTCCCTTGGAGTTTTGCCAATAGCATTTGTGTATGACAATCAAGGCCGAGTCTGGGGAAGGTTTTAGGCTGGATGACATGACTGACACCAGCAGAAGCTTTCATTATTTAGCACACCATATGAATTATTAATAAAACTGCATTGTGAAGGCCTAGAAAATTGAAATGATACTGTGGATCTTGCAAATGCTTAGGTTCAATATATTATTAATTATATCATTAAAGCATATAACATGCAAGTATTATATTGGAAATAGCCAAGACCAACAGTGGCAAATTTTACTTGACAATTTGCATGTTGTACACCAGATATGGAACGTAATAGAGCAGGAGAGGTTTGCCTTGTTAGGAGAGGATTCAGAAACACAAACCCTACGAAAACAATAGGAATTACTTCTAGAACTTGAAAATGATTTCACAGAGAAGATGTCATAGTAGGCTATTAAGCTGATATGGACTTTTATTTACTATACTAGAGGCCCGTTGCATGAAGATTCATGCAATAGGCCTTCCTTCCACGGGCTACAGGCACTGGTTTTCCTCGGGCACCTGGGACCCAGGCCTTCGCTCCGACTGCAGTGGAGAAGCCAAGCCTCTTCAGTCTTCAGTCGTTTTCAGTCTTCAGTCTTCAGTCTTCAGCCTTCAGTCTTCGCTCCGTGCCCACGTATGCAAATTAACCCGCCACCTTTGTTGGGTTAATTTGCATACTCACTCCTGATTGGCTGGTGGGCATCGTGGAGGTATGGTCAATTTGCATCTTTCTCTTTTATTAGTGTAGATTTCCTTTTAAATCAAAGAACAAAAGCTGTCTCATATCAAGGTTTCCATTCCTTCTATGATAATATTTCCATCTAGTCTTCACTATTTTCATCTAGTCTTCTGTTCCAATGTCACCCTGGGCCCGTGGTTGGCAAACTGCGGCTCGCGAGCCACATGCGGCTCTTTGGTCTCTCGAGTGTGGCTCTTCCACAAAATACCACAGTCTGGGCGAGTCTATTTTGAAGAAGTGGCGTTAGAAGAAGTTTAAGTTTAAAAAAATTGGCTCTCAAAAGAAATTTCAATCATTGTACTGTTGATATTTGGCTCTGTTGACTAATGAGTTTGCTGACCACTGCCCTGGGCCATTAAAAAAGCAATAAACTGAAAGTCTAAAGATCTAGGGTTTTGCCACTGACAAGTTGTCTAATATTTTAAGCCTCTATTTTCTCATGTGAATAAATAGATATAATACTTTTTTCCTTGCCTATTATACAATACTAGAGGCCCGATGCACAAAATTTGTGCAAGGGGCTCTGCTCTCATAGCCCCAGCTTTGTCCGCAAAGTCGTCCGGAAGGATGTCTGGAAGGTTGTTCAGCTGTCCAGTCTAATCAGCATATTACACTTTTATTATTATAGATAGCTATAAGTATAAAAGGAGTAAAAATGTGCAAACATGTCACTCTTAGAGTGTGTATGAGCTTAATCCATGGTTATATTTCCTATGGCCACTTTCAGACCACTGCTTTCCTATATACTCACCTGAAATTTCTTATTGACATTCATACATGTATACACATACCAACACATTTTCAGAAGCTACATTCTCCTATTACCTATTGCTTAACTCCTCACCCTATTTATAGTCAACTTTCTTAGAAGTTGACCATATGTATTTAATTCTCACCTCCTACTCCAGTCTGGCTTCTGCTTCCATAAGCTCTTACTTCTGTCCCTAATGATTTTTTAATATCATCATATCTAAGGAATGTTTTTTGGTGCTTATCTTAACTCTTAGGAGAGTTTAACATTATTGACCACACTTTGCTTCTTGATGTTTTCTCTTCTTTTGATGTACTTCTTGATTTTCTCCTGTCTGTTTGAAAGATTGTTTTTATTCACATTTGTAAGCTCATCCTCTTTTATGTGCTTGTTAGCTATTGGTATAGTGACAAATTTGGAATTCTTCTATTTTTTTAATTCTTTATTATTTAAAGTATTACATATAGTATTGCATATGTCTCCTTTTTTCCCCATTGACCTCTCCCCAGCAACCCCCGCCCCCCCCCCCTCCCCCCCCGCTCAGCACATCCCCTCATCCCCCTAGTGTCTGTGTCCATTGGTTATGCTTATATGCATGTATATAAGTCCTTTGGTTGATCTCTTACCCACCCACCCTCCCCTGCCTTCCCGCTGAGGTTTTAAGGTCTGCTTGGTGTTTCTCTGTCTCTGGATCTATTTTTGTTCATCAGTTTATGTTGTTCATTATATTCCACAAATGAGTGATACAATGTGATATTTATCTTTCTCTGACTGGCTTATTTCACTTAGCATAATGTTCTTTGTGTCAATCCATGCTGTTGCAAATGGTAAGAGTTCTTTCCTTTTTACAGCAGCATAGTATTGCATTGTGTAGATGTACCATTGCTTTTTAATCCACTCATCTGCTGATGGGCACTTAGGCTGTTTCCAAATCTTAGCTATTGTAAATTGTGCTGCTATAAACACATATGTGAATATGTCCTTTCTGATTGGTGTTTCTGATTTATTGGGATATATTCCTAGAAGTGGGATTACTGGGTCAAATGGGAGTTCCATTTTTAATTTTTTTGAGTAATTCTTCTATTTTATTCTCCATATTTTAGTATCTTCTCACTAGCTATTGCCAATATTCTCACCCTAATTCTTAGCCATAAGCTTAATTCATTGTATGCTTCTGACTTTCAGATATATTTCCCAGTTAAGACATTCCTCTCAGCTTCATACTCACATAAACAAACCAAAGTCATCCTCAAAATCATCATTCCCAATTTAAATTCATATTATTCCCCCTAAAATCATTTCATTGTCTCCTGTATCAACAAATGGAACACCATCTTTTCAGTTCTATTGAACAAAAATTATAGTCACCTCTACTATTCCTGTTTCCTTCTTACTCATATTTCATTAATTGTAAGTTTCTTTATAACTTCCTAAATCTCTAGATTTAATGCACTGTTCACTGCCTTTTCACACTATCCAAAATACTATCCTCTTTTATTTGGATTACTAAAACAATTTCCAAAATTTTCCTCCATGTCTGCTCTGCCATCTTGCTAGTGGTTCTCCATACTACAGCAATACCGATCTTATCAAGATGGGACTCTGTGCATTTTATTTTACTCTTTGTTTAAAATATCTTAATGGTTTCACATTGTGCTAAAGATAAAGACAAATATTCTTAATGTAACCTAAGAAGTCTGTATAACCTGATCAACGCCTGTCTCTCCAGAGTTGCCTGACAGTATCCTCACCTTCACTTACTGCCCTAACACCAGCTTCATTCAATTCATTTTAAGAGACTTTACTTTTCAGAGAAATGTTGGGTTCACAGAAAAATTAAACCGAAGTTACAGAGATTTCCTATACATTTTTGCCCACATACTAGGATAGATTCCCCCATTATTAAAATGTTCCTACCAGAATGATATATTTGTTACAACTGAAGAACCTACATTTACCCATCACAATCACCCAAAATTAATAGTTTACATTAGGGTTGACTCTTGGTGTTGTATATTCTATGGGTCTGGACAAATTAATAATGAAATATATCCAGAATTATAGTATCATACAGAAGAGTTTCACTGCCCAAAATATCCTTTGTGCTCTGCTTACTCATTTCTGCCCCCCTAACCCCTGGCAACCACTGACCTTACTGCCTCAGTAAGTTTGCCTTTTCTAGGATATCATATAGTTGGAAATATGCAATATATACCATCCATTTTGATTCTACTCACCCAAACTTGAAAGAAACTAGGTCACACACACAAAAAAAATTAAGGTAGTTTGCCAAAGTTGAAAAGGTAGTAGGTGCCAGAGTCTTGATTTAGATACCAGAGATTGGAGTCCAGAACCTGGGGCTGGGAACAACCTGCCATATTCCTTCAACTATGCAAACAAATGTAAAAATATTTTAACATACGTGCTCTCAATACTCATTTTCAGCTGACTGTTAAGTTATTTAGGATATCTTTGCATGTTGTCTTCTTCCCCCTTTCAAATTCCTCTTTCTTACTTCTCCATGCTTCTTAAAATACTAAGCTCCTCTAGGAGGCCATTTGTAGTTAACCTACACTCTCTTCACTATAAATGCTTCCACCTCTCTCCTGACACTACCATCATAAAATTATAATATCTTTGATCCTCAGAGATATTAAATGCCATACATTGTGAAGAACTTTGGAAATCATATCTGAGATGAAAAAGAAGGCCCCAGTTCAGTGTTTTGCTCACATAGGTATTTAAGAATAAAATCTGGACTAAAATAGATTTCTTATGATTCCCTTACCTGGACTATTTATCCACATCATATTATATCTAAATATCTAGTTGCTTTTTCTTCCTGGCTTACACAGTTTTGTTTTTACTATGCAAATGAATTGTAATTATAATTAGACCATCTTTTCTACTTCCTTTCTATTCTTGATCTTTGCACTTAAAGTCTCTCAAAAGCAAATATATGCTCAGAGTGCAAAATACAGGGTTCAGTGCAGTGTTGTAATGCCTTATGTACTGCTTAGAATAGTGCAAATAAAAATGAAGGGATGTTGACACAGGTTTTAGTTAGAAATTCACCATAGAATTCAAAGACTTGGACTTACGACATTTCTATTATTGGGCATTATAAATCATAAGGGCATGTAACTATTTCAAAATAAAAAACGGTTTTGTCTCAGATAAAAAATTCAGAAAGCTTTTCCTAAATTCTCACCCAACTCAAATTTTAAACTCTATGGGAACATTTCAATCATGTTACGCTAATGGATAGCATCTGAATATAAGTCCAAAACCATTTCAGGGAAATAAGTTATATCCCTAGGACAGCAGTATGCAACACAGACCTGTCACTGGTTGTTTCACTTATTTTATCTCATTGATTTTTGAAATTTCAAAGGAGACAAATGAAAGTCAATGCATCTAGTATATACTGGCTAATGCGATACCTACATCATACCAACATGCTTCCCTTATAGCAGTAATAGTTTTCTGAGTTCATAAATGATGCCTACTCCTCAAATAAACTCAGTTCAAATGACTTACCTAGGCCATTAGTGGCTAGAAGCAACAATTTGTGTATAGTTGGGTGTTCTTTTAAAAATTTAATTTAATAGAATTTATTTTTAGAGCAGTTTTGGTTCACAGCAAATTGTATATGTTTTTACTACTCAAAATACCAAATCAGAAATTATCAAAAATATATATACTTCAGTACATGCCCTTAGCTTATTCCTAAAATGACCATATTTGTTAATTGTAATATTTTAAACACCTAACATAGTATCTGAAACTTGCTAACAAATCTTTAGCTAAACAAATCATTGCTAAACAAATATCAGCTAAAATTTAATTTATAGAAACTCTAACTATCTATTTATTAATAGCACCAGCTTTTTTCACAGATGGGAATTATATAGCTTTGAATACCCTTAGCTTTAAAATCTTTGTGAACTTTCTTTTCTTCCAATGACCCTCTTTTAAATAATTATCCCTTTGGCCCCAGCCAGTTTGGCTCAATGGATAGAACATTGGCCTGGGGACTGAAGGGTCCTGGGTTTGATTCTGGTCAAGGGCTCATGCCCGGGTTGTGGGCTCGCAGCCTATCAATGATTCTCTCTCATAATTGATGTTTCTATTTCTCTTCCTTCCTCTCTGAAATCAATAAAAAATATAATAAAAAATAAAAATAAATTTAAATAATTATCCCTTTGTTGTTAGTCCTTCAAATATTTTCAGAAATAGAAAAGGCATTTTATGGTGAATGTATATTCTACAATAAAATCTATAGTTTTCTAGGCCTGCACTTCAGAGAAAAAAGAAAATCCCAGGACCTTCTCTATGATTTAAAATGTAGTCTTCTGGTGTACGTTTTGAAACAAAGGGCTAAATGAAAAGCAAAGCTAGAAAAAGCAGGATAATTCAACTTTCCCTTTAATTCCTGTCAAGTAGAACCATATTGTCAAGCACAACTAGATTCTCCACTGATTCTCTTATACTTATTTTTATTACATGACAGTATTTTATTTCATTATAAAATTCAAGAACATCCTTTTGAATCAATTACAATACATTCATTATATTTTCAAAAGTTCTCTAAAAAGTCAGGATCATTTTCATCTCTAGCTCTACTTTTTTCTATGTGTTGACCTCATTATTTCCAATAGGCATCTTAGTGTACCTGGAAGTAAAGCTACATACACCTCAATTCTTAGTTTTATCACCAAAGAGAAAATAATCCTTTACTTACAGCTCAAATGAGAAAATATTGTGGAGGGTCACTGACTAGCCAATACTGGCTCTTGTGCCTATAGTTATACCAGGGGAAGGGTGATATGACTTGCTAGTGTCTATTATTCATCTAGTCTGACAGTGACTACCAGGGAGGGAGGTGGGTTCATTCAAGATGGTCATGTTCATTTGGAACATATACTTAGGAAAAGAAAAGAGAGCTGTTTTTCCCAAAAAACAGTCACTTCAGAGAGAATCCGAGGAGCAGCACACCAATCCACTGAGTTTCTAAGAATGTAAAGCAAACATCCTTACCTTCCTGGATATTTATTTTATTATGTATAAGAACATGTTGCATATGGAAATGCCCATTGCTTTTACTTAAGTTTACATATAGGTTACAACACACAACAAATCTGTAGATTTTGACTAAATATATATAATAAATTAGGCTTCCCAGTTGTGTACTTTGGAACATCCAGATGATGGTCTCTCCCTACCTCTTTGTTTAGTTTCTTAAACTCCCCACCTCCAGCTTGTATCATGTGCATTTTCCGAATGCCCCATGGATATTCTTAACCAACTGCCATAATATTCTTCATACAGAGAGTGTAATTTAGCTTTCTTTCCTCCAGTGATGTGTTAATGGATTATTTTTACTTAAATCTACATAAAGCACAGTCTTTTCTGCACAGTGGAAGAAAAAAGTAAACAGGAAAACAAAATAAATGCTTGATTTTAATTGTATTCTTTGCACTATTCCCATAGAGATCTAAGTAGCCCTAGGGAGAAAATATTGAGCAAGAAAATGAATGAACAGCAAATGTTCAAAAAGAACTCTTAGATTTAGAGTGTGAGTCTATTTATTCGCCATTCTGGGTAGAAGCCTGCCAACCAAAACTCCTTTGGTCTTACACAAAGCAAATGCTCTCTTCTCTGGTCCTATATCCAACATGGTCTCCAGTGTTCTACCTTCCCCAGTGAGTATGGATGGATAGTTAAACAAATGGGATGTTTTATACTTTTAAAGAAAAATATGTATATTTGAAAGGAAATACAACAAACTAGATTTCATCGATCACTTAGATAAACCCTAGTTAAGTTTTCTAGTTAGTGTTCAGCAGCTTGTTTTGGGAGGGTAAGGGCCATCTCTTCAGCTATGAACTTGTGAATTTCAGCTGCAGATGCTTTACAGATTCAAGCTAAATGCTTTCATCCTGCTTCAGAACTGCTTCATAGGAAATGAAAACAGAAAGTGCAGCTCCATTGATATATTTTGATCATTTAGAAGGAAATGAAAAGTCCCTAAAATAAAGAAAAATGTGGTCATTTTGATCAAATCTACACATGCTCAGTAACATAAAGAACTGTTACAAATCTTTGGATCACTGAAGTAAAAAAAAAAAATGTTGTTTTCTTATAGCGATTAAAACTATGTTTTCAAAGATCGTTTAATGATATTGGAAATATTCACTGTATATTTTGAAATAAAAAAGCAATGTTAAAATTCTATTAGTGTGGTTAAGTAGAAAAATCTACCAACATGTTGCAATTGTTATATCTAGGTGGCAAATTTGAGGATGATTTTAATTTTATCCTAAAACTTATCTTAAGTTTATGGGAAATTAAGGCCATTTAATACTTGTTAAGATCCACTCTTCTAGAGGCTCAACTGAATGAAAAACTTCTATGCCTGTGTAAAGTAAACATGTAGCTGAGCCTTAGATTTACCCAGTGATATTTAGATGAGTCATTACTATTCACTCTAAAATAAATCTGATCAGAAGTTATATTTACAAGGAGCAAAATGTCCTATGAAGATGGTGTCAGGGTTCCCACTAGTTTTAGAAAGGAGAAAAACAAACCACTCATTACATTCCTAAAAGAATACGAGGTTGCCTGACAATCATTTAGGTGATGAATTCTAAATTTTCAAAACACAATGTCCTAAAGCATGAAATAGGAAAAGTTAAAGACAACCTGAGTTCTGGAGCTGTGAATAAGTCATACTGTTCTTATGCTCACATCTGAAGGTGGACGGGACAAGGCCTGAATAACTTAGTAATTGGGTGAAAATATTTGGGAAGAAAATATTGATTAATTCCTATTGGTAGACCATATGCCAAAGTATCACTTTTGCTATGTTTTGATTTCAATTCAAATAATTAGATAGGATTCTGGCAAAGAGCTTCTTTAAAGACCTTTTTTAAAATCTTAATTATTTTTGTGAAAGGTAAAATTATTTCTAAACATTGAATGTTTATTCATTGTGAGAATGTGGGAAGCAACTTGATATTTTTAATACCTTAATTAAATATTTTAAAGATAATATTATTGTGTGTTTTATATCCCTGTTATATACCACTTTATGATATTGACTAAAGACAAATATTTATCTGGTATTGGGTCAAATATCATGAATAAGTTAAAATGATTTGGTAATTCACTATCTGAATTAATTTCCTGTTATATTTCTGGTTCAATAGTTGCTATCTTTTTTTATGATCCAACAGGTAGCAAATTGATTAGATGTGTTGTTTTACTTTATCCTCTCATTATTGGGTTATATAGATGTTTGTGAGCAGTAAAACTGTACCTAAATAAGACACAGCTATTGTAATCAAAATAATCGACTCATTACTTTTTGCCTGTTAATATCCCTTATATGTTTTTGTTGAAAGCCTGATATGATGTACTAGGGAGAAGGAAACCTAGTAAATAGGCCCTGAGTGGTATGGTGCCAAGGTGTGGGGGACACATGATTAGGTCTCAGTCTTTAAGTGAGCCCGAATCCCAGGACTGGGAATGCCACATGCCTGCTTCGCTCTCCTTCACGCTCTCCTCATCCTTAAGTGGGACAGGATGGCTACAGTGGCTGGAGTTGGGTATTTCCCTGCGCTCAGGTTGGTTAGGCGTTAATAAAATCCTAATAGATTAGGCTCTGGTGAACTAGGTTCTCCTGAGGGCCGGCATCATTAAGAAGACAGATTACTCTGATTTAATTGAGAATAGTTACTTTTCCTCTCCTCCTGCTGGAAGCACAAGGGGAATTTTCTGTGATCTTCATTGAGGGAAACTAGTAGAGCTCCTAGAGGTAAACTCACAAAAGGGTCTCCCCCGCTTAAAAGTTTTTAACTCTCAGACATGTCCACACAGTACCTCGGTGACTTTTCAGTTACAGTTTAGGGTTTCCTCCTACGCTAATAATGGGGTCCAGTGTTTTGAGAGACCAGTGGCAGAAGATGTCTGAGAGGCTCACCATTTAGTATATTTACTTGAAAGCAAACCCCCTTCCCCCCATTTCCAGTCAAGTGCATTGCCTTTTCCACCATTGCCTTCACGGTATCTGATATCTTGGAGTTGTTCTTTCTGGTGAATTGTTTACCTAATATTTCCCCCATTTTGCTAATTTGAAATTATCCAAATAATTTGTTTTTATTTTTATTTTCCTTCCTCCATCCCTCCCTTGCTTCCTCTCCCCCCTCCCTCCCTCCCTTCCTTCTTTCCCTTCTTTATTATAGTATTTATTTCTAAATATATTTTTATTTATGTTCTGTCATCAAATGGCTAAAACTCTAAGATAAATTAAGACCATTAGTTAGCTTGAAAATATCATAAAGAGTTAAAGTAATGTATGCTGATCATGTTATTCAAAAGCAACAGTATCAATAAAAGATATAAGAATTCCTTTTGAAAAATAATAAAACCTCTATGAATACAGTAATTTTAATTTTAGATTTCTAATTAACTCTTAATTATAAAGGTGGTAAAGTGCATAAAACTTCAAAAAGTAAGGATGCTGTAATTGTATTTCTTTTGAAAACACATAATTAAACTTCAATTAATTAATGAATTTCTGTGGCAAAGCTACTCAATACCAAGAATATACTTAGAATCTTTTCTCCAACAAAAGAAAAAAAAACACTTTGTTGTAAATAAATCAATACCATATACTTTTTAAAATTTTTAGTTGTAACTTATTTCATAATATTGGAATATTATGGGTGATATAAGAGGTTAAGTTTATATTTCAGTTTCTTTAGAATTTGAAAAATTTGATAGATTTCTTTATAAAAGAAATCCCAAGTTTCATTCTTGCTGTTCTGGTGATGAAATCTTGAATATTAATAAATAAGCTATTTTTTTTTTTTAATTTGAGACACTTCTTCAATAAAATTGCATTGGTTCTCCAACTCAGTCTTATTAGGAACCAAGGTAATATTCATCACCCAGGAGGAAGTGCCAATAAAGCAGCAGATATTGGTTGTTATGTCCCAGGCAAAATTTCTGTAAATGAAACATTTTTGGCACTCACAGGCTCTAAGGATTGGTCACTTCTCCTTAAACCTTATTTCTTCATGTGCCAAATAGGCCTATGAGTATGCGGTACCTGAGCCCTGCGATCTGAGGTTGCCAGCTCCTCCTTAGAATCACCCTTTGTATGTGCCCCTTCCCATGGTTTCAGTTACCTACAGTCAACCAGGGTCCAAAATTATTAAGTGGAAAAGAAGTTGTAAATTTCGCACTGTTCTGAGTATTGTGATGAAATCTCAGTCCCACCCAGGATGCGAATCATCCCTTTTCCAGGGTATCTACTCTGCAATGCTTCCCGCCCAGTCACTGAGTAACTGCAATGTGATCGACTGTCTCCGTCTTGCAGTGCTTGTGTTCAAGTAACCCTTATTTTTACTTAATAATGGCCCCAAACTCAAGAGTGCTGATGTTGCAATTCTGACATGCCAAAGAGAAACCATAAAGTGCTCCCATTAAAGTACAAAGGTGAAAGTTCTCTACTTAATAAGAAAGGGAAAAAAATCATATGCTAAGGTTGCTAAGATCTATGATTAAAAAAAATCTATCTGTGACATTGTGAAGAGGAAAAAGACATTCATACTAGTTTTACTGCAGTATCTCAAACTGCAAAATTACATCCACAGGGGTGTGATAAGTGCTTAGTTAATATGAAAAGGCATTATATTTGTGGATGGAAGATATGAACATAAAACATTTTCCAATTGACAGCAATGTGTTGCACCAGAAAACACTGAGCCTAAACAAAGACTTCATCAAGGGGTCCCCTCAAATGAGTGATACAAAACCATTTACTGCAAGTAAGAGATAATTAAACAGATTCAGGTGTAGGTTTAGACTTAAAAATATTAAAAGTTACTGAAGAGAGAAAGAAAAAAAAAGTCACATACATTTTATTGCAGTATATTGTTGTATCTTTTATGTTATTATTATAGGTATATATGTGTAGGAATAAAACACAAACTATCCACTGTTTCAGGTATCCACTGGGGGTCCTGGAACATTTCCCTAGTGGATAAAGGGGGAACTACAACATTCTCTCTTCTCCAGCCCTGCCTTATATTCAGTGCCTTTTATGATTCTTCTCATTTTCCTGACTCTCTATCCCTCTCCTCTCCAAATCAATCTTGCATATCTTTGCCTTAGGATCTTCCAAAAGAATTCTTCTATTAAATCACTTTCTTAAAAACATAATAGTTTCTTATACTATTTCTAACTCAATATATAGGAAGTGTAAGATTTCCTGCATAATTTTTAATATTCTTCTTCCATTCTAGCCACACTGATTTCCCCATCACTCACCTTAATACATACAGTATATCATCACTACTAGTTTTTAATTGTTCTTTATGTTCCTTTAGAAAACCCTTCATATTTCCCTTGAATTTTCCAAGTCTTACATACACACAGGCACACATATATACATATATATATCCATAATTGATGTCCTCATTCTGAGTTATTATAAATAGATGGATTTCAAGTAAAAACTAATAAGCCATACCCTTTATTTATATTCTCTTCTCTTCCTTTCTTCCTTCCCTCCTTCATTTTTATCCTTCTTTCCTTTCCATTAACTTTTCTTCCTCTGTCCTTTTCATTCTGCCCACATTCATAACATGCAAAATTATAATTATTATATGTTGGCAATCTCAGACCAGGCCAATTGTCTCTCATTCTCTCCTTTTGCTTTTTAGTTATTGGACCCCCTGACTTCTCACTGAGCACATGACCACTTACATGTGGCCCATGAGATTTGTGGTTCACACCTTTGGAAAGTAACCTAATGCTATGGGGTAAGTAGGAAGTATTTCTAAACCATTGTCTGGTACTAAATTCCATATATGTAAATAAGAACAAAATTCCATTTCTTAATGACTTCCTTGAACAGATGTTTGCCTACTTTTCTGAATGAGCTATGAAGATTGAGACTACATGAGATGAATTATTGTTATGTAAGTCAGTTAAGAAGTCAGTAACATTTGCATATGGACACCAGTACATTTAGGTCCTTTTTTTTTATCCCACAAAGAGAGAGGATTACACTGATAGAAATAGATTTACTTAAAATGGTCCCAAATGCAGGGACAGCTGGTTTCTTATGCAGTAAAGAAATTTCAGTTGGCAGAATAGTCATCTTTCTTTAATACTTTCAAAGAAGTAGAGGTTGTGTACTGGGAGAAATACTACACCTATATGGCTGTTAATTTTTTTTTGTAGTTTCTAACATTAAACATATATTCATTTTCTTTAAATACATTATTTCCACAAGCATTTTGTGGTGAATCCCAATGAAGTTAGTGTTGTAAGAATGATATATCTTAAATATCAAAGAATGTCAGACAATTACTTTCAGCTAGAAAATTTTATATTTTTTAATAAATATGTCCTACTTGGTAACTTTTCATTAAGAACCAATTCAGAACATTTATAAAACTATATCTGTATACAATGCCCTTTATGTTAAAGTATAATTAAATTTTCAGTTGATAAATTGTTATTATAATGCTTTGAAAATTTCCTTAGGGTAGTTTGGTCTCAGAAGATTGGAATAGGGGGAGTGGTCAACTCTGTGTCTCAGTCTTCCAAGAAATTTTACTGAGGAAATTTTTTTTCTTGACTTTAACCAAAAGTGTTGTTGAGATGAGAGAGTTAGAAGAAGCAGGGGAAAGCAAAAATAAAAACATTTGACTAATGAGACAGAAAACCCAGGAGGAGAACATAAAACAATTGTGAATTATCATTCATCCAGTAATAGTATCTGTGAAAGCTGTCATAAAGAAAGCTAATTAAAAAGAATAACCTACCCATTCAGAAAGAGCACAGAAAGAATATACAAATATTTTGGAATAATGTCAGTACTATATGATCTGGCAGGTGAAAATGTTCTTTTAATATCTGGTGGCAACTGTTCACTATTCTTCATGAACAATACTCATTTTCACTTCATGCTTCATCTTTATTAAGCATTAGGGTTGGGCAAAGCTCAAGTTTTAACCTATTAATTATCATCCAGGAGATAAGTTATAGCAAAATAGAACTGGATAAAAAAAACACACATCTGGCATTCTACACAGATGTTGACCCTGGGTTCCAATTCCAATTGTCCTACTTTACCTGGAATATGTCCTTAAAGAAGTCACTTCTGCTCCCTCTGTACTAATCTCTTATCTATGAAATAAGTCAGTGGTTTCTATGAAATCCAGACTACTTTTCAGCTTCAACTGTTTAATACTGAATGCATTTTTTCCCCAGTGTCTCACCAGCAGCTATGTTGATTGACTCATGTTCTGAAACACTCTTTCATCATTTCAGCAAGTGACTACGTTACTTTTGGATCATTACACCATACTTCCTTAATGATGTGCTAACATTTATATTCGCTAGGGATTTATATCTATTGAGGCTCAGATAACAGGTTAAGTAATTTTAGAGAAATAATGTAATCCTGCCAACAAAAATATCTCTCCATCCCTCCAATATTGAAGGGAGAACACAACATTCTACTGCTAAGCATTCATTGATCTACATACCAGGTACACGTAAAGAAGCACAACAATTACTATGAAGTTAAGACAAAATCTCACACATTTTAATGGCAAAGAAGGAGAAAGAAATTCATTGTCTCCTTGACAGACTAAGAGCTGCATTGCCTATCTTTTCTTGTACATCTCATGAGAAGCCCATCAGCTAGTTCTAGAGGTACGTTTTGACTTATCTAGAGTTTATTTGGCCCAAAACTTTATAGCTATCTCTACATTGTACAAACTGAAATGTAGGCTTAATCCCTAGGAAGATTTATCTCTATTCCAAAGGTTATCATAAGGACTCAAACTTACTGTTTCCAAGGAAACACTGAAAAAACAGAAAAGGAAAGAGGAAATTGCTCTATTTGCCCTTTACAACAGAGAAAATTATTTTCGTCTACTCTTAAAGTATAAAGAAAGTCATATGAGTTTAATTCCTTGGGTCTAAAAAAAAAAGAATAACATAGATTTCTGCTTTAGTGGAAACAGTATGCATAGTCACAAATAGTAAAGTGCAAAGATGAGAATAACTTAACCCCAAATAAATCAACATTGGAATCAGTTTTAGGCATTGTATCGGAAGCCATTGAATACAATTGCCTTTGTTTCATCCTCCTAATTTTAATCATATATGCCCAAGAGCTCTCAGGTTTTATCATTATCCACAGCTTGGAAAAGAATAGCAATTTCTCCATTGTTCTAGCCCAGTGTTGTCTAATAAATATAAAATGTAAGCTACATGTAGAATCTTGAATTTTCTAAGAGCTATATTAAAAAAGTAAAAAGCATGTAAATTTAATTATAATAAAAATTTATATAATCCAATATATCTAAAATATGGCTGTGTCAATATGTATAATCAATGTAAAAATTATTGAGATATTTTACTTTCTTTAACCAAGTCTTTGTAATCTGGTACATTCGTAGCACTCCTCAATTCAGACCACTCACATTTCACAGTTCAGTAGCTACATGTGGCTAGCAGCTACCATATTGGGCAACACAATTCTACCCAACTTCATAAGAAAATGTGCTACCTGCTCTCTGTGATGGTGGTACACATATAATTGTATTCTGGAATTTTAAGTTATAGGCCAATGAGATTACTGTTATCCAATTTATATTACTGCTATTTGTGGGAAATAAAATAGAAATCTCTTTCTAGACATCTGAGTTCTAAATTGAGAACCAGACACAAGTTTTGTGTAGCTATAGGTCAAAATATTGGCTTCATTTTTTTTTTTTTAAAGCTGCATTGTGTAGTGTGGCTTAGATCCATGTCTACACTATACTTCCTACTCCTACTACCCAGGTCTAGCTTTGGTGCTGCCTGTCTCCACAGGGATGTGGAGAGCAGACTGGACCCTTACTCCAGGGTACCTTAGAGACAGAGCTGAGTGGACTGGGTTTTGCCTCCTTGCAAAGAAAGCCAGCACGTCTTTTTCCAGTTTCAACAATCAGATAAACAACTTATCCTCTTCTTTTAGGAAAGAGGGAGGACATTTGAAAAAAATAATCTTTCCAATACTATTTCACCACAGGAACAGAACGGACAGAGGAATAGTCAGTGGGTAAGCAACTCCTCAATTTCCAATAGGAATAAGATTTTAATTATACTAAGGAAAACTATGTAGCAATGTGTTAGAATGAGGTACACTAAAAGAGTGTTTAACTAGAATTACGAGTATTGCAAAAGTAAGGAAAACAGGCATATCTATGTTAGGAAGAGGTATGCTACAAAACTTTTAACAAAAATTATGGCTGAGCTTATTGGAAGATTTACCACATCACACCAATTGGAAAACAACAACAAGATGCAAATAGCCTATCTTTCTTAACCAACTTTCCAGGTCTCCCTTACCCAGGCACTTGGGGAATCTGTCAGAATCTGACTGATTAGACTGTGAGAATGAATGCCCTGGGCTAGATGTATGCAGTTGGAGTGACTTACCTATTGTTGATTACAGCTCAGTGAAAAATGGCTGACATTTCAGCCCCAAAGCATGGAAGTGGCCTGGTTTAAGCTTGATTATTTACATGTTTAATAACTTGTTTGTTTGTAATGATGAACAATCATTGACCAATAGTATGACTTAACAAAAATTGGTTTCTCCCTTATGGCTTTGTTTTTAAATATATATATATATATATATATATATATATATATATATATATATATATATATATATTTAAAGAGACCATCTAAATCTAAGTTTGTCTTTTCTTAATTTTCTCCCCAAATCATGCTAAATACTTTTCGGGTACCATCCTGGAAAATTTGAAGTGGGAAGGAAAAATGATGCATTTGTTTACTCTTTACTTGTTTTTGCTTAATTTCCAAGCATTCCTCTTGTTTTAAAAATTAAAGAGAAATGTTTTAGTAATTTATTTTCAGTAAGAGAGGACCCAATATTCAATCAACTCTGAGGTTGTCTGTTTTTAAGGATCATAAACACTTGGGGACTGAAAAACTGTAGTTTCAAAGAATCTAAAGCACGAGTTTTTAGGGCCCTGATATGCCTGAAGTTGAGCTCTGAGAGAGAAAGGTTGCCTGAGAGACCATGGAGGGTTACCGGAAGCAATTTTTATAGAAGATGACCTTGTCAAGATCATGTACTGCTTCTTCAATGACTTAATACCATTATGTAGCGCCCTTCCTTTATGTCTTTGTTCTACCTCTACCAAATAACACACAAAATCATTTGTTAACATTTTCCCTGAAATGAAAAGAAAAGTGCCAGTGGACATATACAGCTGTCTGAAACAAATGGCATTGAGCTATCTAAAACTGAGAAAACAGTGATCGTCAAAAGAGAGAGTACTAGGGTACCAGTCAAATTGCTGACTAGGGACCAGTATTCTCTCACTACTTAACGTTGATTTCATGAGTGAGCACTGCATTGCTTTCTTTCTTTCCTGATCATTCACCAGAGATAAAGATCAAAGTGAAACTCATGAAATGTCTGGATATAATTCTTAAGGATACTGAGTTACTAGTATAGTAACAGCAATTTTTGCATTTCTACTATGTGTCATACACTGCTGGAACACAAAGGATATTTCAGTTCTGAATCCAAGGATTTCAAATTGTATCAGTAGATTGTAATAAATATGTGGAAAAATGCCATGTTGACACAAATGTGGTGGGACATTCCTCTAACCTAAGGTGACCAGACGTCCCGCTTTTGGTGGGACAGTCCCGATTTTTAACAATTTGTCCCTCGTCCCGTGGCGTTTTAAAAAAGTCCCAATTTTTGGAAAGAATGCACGACAAGCTAGGGAACGGCGGGAGAACGGGAAGGGAATATACGGTTTTCGGCGGCCATGTGGCTATTTAGACAGGATATGAGTTTTATATTATTTTTGTTAATTTTATAATGTTAAACTTTAATAATAACAAATAATTGTTGAGAACTGATTATTGAGAACTGCTTATCCAAGTTCGCATTGTTGATCAGCTGTTAGAATTGGACCACCATTGTTTGGACTTAATGAACAATGGCATTTTTTGGGATTGGCAACGACGAAAACATTTTGTAACTGTCTCTCAGACGATACACATCGTACTGCGTGCTAGTAAGCTAGTTAAACAAGTGATGTCATTACAAATCAGCTATTCAGATAACTTAGGTAAGTAATTTATTTATTTATTTCATAAATACATAAATTTTCTTGAATTTAGCAGACAGTACTCATATTTATTTATATTTTATAGTGGCGGCAAAAAGTCTAGCACCGGCCTTGAAAGTGACACTTACGACTTACGTGACGGCAAATTCAGAGGAAAAATAATGCAAGTTAGTATTGTTATTATTTAGAAAGAAATATAGGATTAAAATAATTTTTAAAATATAGTTACTTTATAACAATCAAATTAATTTAATTTATAAACTAACAATAAAATATGTTCATGTAATTATGTACATACTTACTGTGTTTTTAAGCAATATGTATATAATAATTTATAATATAATTTTAAATTATTTTTTTTAGATTTTTAACATAATGAGTAAGAAAAGAGGATGCAAATTCAATGATGATCTAAAAAGTGAATTTCCTTTTATTAAAAAAACCAAAAGTGATTACAATATAGACCAAATTTTTAATCAAGAACCCCCCCCACCCCCCGGGCCGAAACCGGTTTGGCTCAGTGGATAGAGCGTCGGCCTGCGGACTCAAGGGTCCCAGGTTCAATTCCAGTCAAGAGCATGTACCTTGGTTGCTGGCACATCCCCAGTAGGGGCTGTGCAAGAGGCAGCTGATCGATGTTTCTCTCTCATCGATGTTTCTAACTCTCTATCCCTCTCTCTTCCTCTCTGTAAAAAATCAATATAATATATTAAAAAAAAAAAAAGAACACCCCCTCCCCCCACCCCGGTCAATGGTGTCCTGCTTTACCAATGTTAAAATCTGGTCACCTTACTCTAACCGAATATCTTCAGAAACTTCCTTTGGAAATTTGGAGGAATAAAAGAATTTTACTACCTTCAGTGAGGCACAGATAGACTAAAATTAAGTCCAGGGTAAATCTATGAAAGAAAAGGACCTATCAGAGCTTTTAGATAATCCCTCCTACAATCTGCCTAAATATCTGATTCATTTAATGAAAAAATCCATTCTCATCTTTGTCCTGATATAGACAAAGCTTAAATACCTGATAAACTCAGTGTCTATAAATTATCTGATGCCTGACAAATCATGGAAAAATATATTCCAATATTTGGATTCACATAGAAAGTGTACCCGATTAGATAAATGATTTCTAGATTTGTTGATTGGGCCAGGGGAGGGCTAATTATGGAAGAGAGTGAGGAGTTGAAGAGGGCAGGATGGTAAGAGAGAGGAGTGTTATAAAACAGCATTTGCATGACACTAGTTCAGACTAGTGGTACAGGGATTAATTAGTTAGTGTTTTAGTGGGAAAGTAGTGAGTCTTTTTACTATTTCTACTGCAGTAAGTTACCGAAGAATAACTCACACAAGAAATTCATTGCCAAGGAGCTAACATGAAAGATAAGCTAACTATGCTGAGTAATTTTCACACTTTCTCTCTGTTTATAATTCTTTTCATAGTATCCCTGGCTATATCACAGTGGAATGAAGCTCTTCAAGTAGAACTTAATGCAATATAAGTATACTGGATTAGACATTCAAAATTTATTTTTAGTCCGAATTAGTTGCAGACTGAATGTTAGGTCTTCACTTCCTTTTGGGTACAAATTACTATAAAGGCATTAACTCATTTTGGCAAGGATGATTATAATTTAATTCTTACCAAGAAATGGCCCCAGAAATAAAGAGTGCCACAGCCTATTTAATTTTTGCTTGCTTGCTCTTTCTTTACACAATAGTGCACCTTCATAAAAATGAGACCCTCCTAGCAATTTTAGACAGCTCACACTTAATAGACATGTAATCATGGAGAAGGGCACTTACTGCTCACCTACTACAGGCAAAGATACCTTAACTGCTGGATTGTGGGTACTTTTTTATCATATACAAATTACTAAATTTTTCTGAGTTTGAGGACATCAGACCACACATGAGTTTATTTCTATTCATCCTGATTTAAGAATCTGTGACCTTATATCAAAAGATATCAGAATTCCCGCTGCAGGAAAGTTCAGAGACTAGGGTGGCCTGGTTGTGGAGGTTTCAGGGGCCTGGAAAACTGTAAGAATCAAGACAAATTTATGACAATTCTATACTTCCAATAGTTGGGCCTCAAAATTTGGAGTCTTTATCTTCAGTATGCTTTCCCTCACACTTCATATTCAATCTATGTTGACATTTTCATGACTCTTACTATTATTAACTGACTTACTCAATCCACCTCAGTCTCTTTTATTCATAGCATGTATCACCTTCTAATCTATGTATATAAAAGCCTAAGCAACTGGTCAACCGAATGACCGGTAGCTATGATGAGCACTGACCACCAGTGGGTAGGTGCTCAACACAGGAGCTGCCCCCTGGTAATCAGTGTGCTCCCAAAGCCAACCTCCCCCAGCCAGCCAACCTCCCACGGTCCCTCCACCAGCTGGCCATCCCCGATGGGCCCCAATCGGGACTGGGCAAGACAGTTCCAATAGGCCCCAATTGCTGGCCAGGCCAAGGGACCCCACCCATGCATGAATTCGTGCACTGGGCCTCTAGTATTATATAATTGACTTTTAAAAATTTTATTTTTCAACCACTATTTTTTCCTCATTGCTAGAATATAAGCTTTATCAAGACAGGAACATTTGTCTGTTTATTCCCTGATTTATTTGAAGTTCCTAGAACAGTGCTTACCTCTTAGTAGTGCTCAAATATTTATTGATTGACTACATGGAAATGACATCTGAGTAAAAATGTAAATGTGGTAAGAGAGTAGATCTGCAGAGATCTTGTTCTAGAAGGAGAGAGCAGAAAGTACAAAAACCAAGATAGGAATCACATGCAGTAAGGATGCCAGTGTGGCTGGAAGGAGTGAGTGAGCTGAACAGTTTGCCTTAGAGCCTGTGCTCTTAACTCTGACACTGTGATCAATATCCAACTCTATCACTTACTAGTTCTATGATTTGGCGCCAGGTTCATGAATACTCTTAACCTCAATTTTCTCACTAGTGATACAGGAGTTGCGACCTTGTAGAAATATTGTGGGAATGAAGTGAAGTACTGTATTGCAAAATGCCTTACCTATGGATTAATAAATATTAGACCCCTTCTCAACCCACATCCATCCCTGACTTATTGGGTATGCTGTATTTGTTTTGGGTCAGAAAGGAACTCTAAAAAACAAAATAACAAACCCTTCAGTTCCCAAATGTAAACCTGAGAACCATTAGCAAATCTCACCCACCAAGCTGATATCAAATAATACTCTGAAGGATCATAAGTAAAGGATAAATTCTTAAGTAAACTCAAGTCAAAACCAGCTGGCACTTGATTAATCATCTAATCAGGGAATTACCCAGGGATAGGCGATAGATTTTGAGTAATGACTTAGCCTGCTGTCAGCCTGCAGGTAGCTGAGTTTCCCATTTAAGTAGAGTCTGTGGTAAAAGATAAGGACCCAGAGTAAAGATAATCCTAATTATAATCCCAAGCAGGGTACCTCCACTTTTGTACTGAGGGGGAGGGGGGGGAGGGGAGGGGTCACTGCCAGTTGTACTCCTTGGGTCTCTCTTCAACTCACATGGAAGAAATTAATAAACTCTTGTTTCCTGCCCTAGAGATTAACTTTAATTCTTAAAGGATTAGAGGCCTTTATAAGAAACTTTGACCTCCAATAACCCACAATATTTCCACATTATAATAATAATCCATAATTGTCATCAACATGAAAGATATTTAAAGTCTTACATTTAGGGAGAGGATCACATTTAACTATTACCTACAAATTAAGTGACTTTGAATGGTCTTGAATCAATTTCTGTGCATATGTCTTGAATTGTCTTGAAGTAATTTCTGTGCACTAGTCTTGCTCTCCAATTAGAAAGCAAACTCATTAAGTACAATCACTTTTCTGCCATAGCTGCTAGTCCCTCTCCAATCCCCAACGTAGCAATTTTCAACCTTTTTCATCTCATGTCACACATAAACTAATTACTAAAATTCTGCCGCGCACCAAAAATAAAGTTATATTTTTTGCTGATCTGACAAAAAAATATATAATTTTGATTCATTCACAGTGGACAGCTATTGTGTTGGCTGTTGTCATTTTTTTATTTGACAGTCTAAGAGGAAAGAGGTCAGTGTCCCTGAATAAATAGCCAGGTATTGAATATTTTAAAATTCTTATGGCACACCAACTGAAAATCAATACAATGGCACACAAATCACAGTTCTATATATGTTGAGAAAACGTACTACTCGATTGGCTCTTTGGAAAGGAAAAACGATCTGTTAATTAAGGGGGAAATCCAGAAGAGGAATTGCAGTCAGGCAATAATGATCAGCTAGGTGCTGTGCTAAGAGCCCATGATATTTTTAGGCGCCCATAAAAATGTTCTCATTATTTCACAAAGAAAACGGTGTTTAGGTGAAAGAAAATGTTTTAACATATGCTATTGATACTAGTATATTCTTTATATCAGTGGGATTATAAAATGTAATCTTAATGTCTGTTTATGGAGGAAGGAGTCCATGAAGGCAAACATGTCCAGGGCCGACAAAAGTCATACTGTGACTCTGAACACAATACATGTTTTAGGTTAGAATATAAATATTGTCAATGGTTATAATATAGCTCTACCATCCTTTTTTGGTGTTTGTTTGTAAGAGAATATTTATTAGGTAAAGTAATTCCTAGAAGAAATGAATTTAGGAAACAAGGTATAGAGGTAAAGGAAGGGTGCCTGGAACTTGGGAGTGAGGGAGCTAATGGTAACATTCCTGGGGAGGAGAGAGGGAAAGACAGGGAGGGAGAGAGAGCACACTGGGTCCTCCATCCTAAGGGTTTTAAGGGCAGATATTTTTAATGTACATCTAGTAAAACCTATCAAGAAAGTAGGCAGCTACGTAGGTAAGGATTCAAGCAGGAGGCCAGGTCAGATTGGCAGAAACTTCTGGCACAGGAAACCAGAGACCCTCTTATCCCAGCTGAGGCTCAGCCTTCTTAATGTTAGCATGTTCCGACCTATGTACCTGAACCATGGCTTGATTTCTTCCCCTCTGTTCCTAATCTGGGTTTGGTAATCTGACTCTCTTATGCTCAGGGGTGTGTGTGTGTGTGTGTGTGTGTGTGTGTGTGTGTGTGTGCGCGCGTTTTAAACTCACTTTAATTTCCTGACTTTGTTTCACTCCAAATTTGTACTTTTAAGTCAGAGATGTGATCTTCAGGTTGGAAAGCAAAGTCCAATTCTCAGAAATTCCTTTCCAGAGATTATGTGTGCTATATTTCTGGGTGAAACACCAAGCCCTATCAGTTTTGCAAGAATGGGTCATGCTTCAAGTCCTGCTACTGAGAGAAAATATTGACCTCCAAAAATGATGCAATTCCAACTATAAAACTCCTCTGCTATGATCTCAAAGCCCAGAGATTTCTATGAATCCTTTGCCAGGGGAGAGTTCAGGATGTGTTGTTATTTATAGTTGTTAATTATGATCATTATTTAATATTTATAGCCCTTGCTCTGCAGCAGGTGAGTAAAGAATGACTATATATTATTTGCTTAATATTTTTTCTTATAATGGACCTAAAAAACCAGGCTTGAAAAGGCTAATTCTAGCAGGTGTCCCCCTTTTCTTTCTTTCTTTCTTTCTTTCTTTCTTTCTTTCTTTCTTTCTTTCTTTCTTTCTTTCTTTCTTGACTCATTTAGTCAACTAGGTATTTAGAACAAAATATTTAATATATATCCTATTCCAAGTATAACACAATCCTTGTTCTGTTTATTTTTACTACTTTAGTATTATACTATAGTATTCAATTTTTAAAAAAATATATATTTTTATTGATTTCAGAGAGGAGGGGAGTGGGAGAGAGAGAGAGAGAAACATCAATGATGATAGAGTATCATTGATTGGCTGCCTCCTACATGCCCCACACTGGGGATCAAGCCTGCAAACCAGGTATATTCCCATACCAAGAACCTAACCTTAACCTCCTGATTCATAGGTTGATACTCAAGCACTGAGCCATACTGGCTAGGTGTATTAATTTCTTTTTAATGATTGATATATTATAACTATATTAAATATACTTGATAAGCAAGAAGATTAGTTTATATCAGTTTGAGGAGGGAGCTTCTGTGGATTTGATGGAGACTGTAAACAGGCTCTGTTGATTCTAATGTGACACTCTTCCTCTGGGATGGAGCTAGTTTACCTGTGAGAATCTATACTGAGTAATCAATAGTAATATTAGGGCAATGGATCAGGGCCCATAAGTGGGAATTCAGAGAGGAAAATTCAAGATAGTACAGATAAGTCAGACAAATGTAAGGCAAAAATTAGGTAAATTAGACCTTTTTCAATCCTTTGAGGACTTATGCAGTTTTAAGGCTTGTTAGGACAGGACAGTTTAAAAATAGGATTATTTATTGGGTTATCAAGGATATGACATGTTATACAACTTCTGTGTTGGCCACTGAAGAGGAAGATTGTATAGGGGATTTCCCAACCTTAGTCTGGAGTTGACACAATATTTCTATTCACATTTTACTGGCCAGAATTGATCACCTGCCCTGTTGGTTTCTGGGGCTGAAGACTGCTATATCCAGAGTAGGGTTGCCGATTTTGTATATATATATATATATATATATATATATATATATATATATATATATATATATATGAAGTTTAAATTTAACTGAGCATCCTGTGCTTTACCTGGCAACATTCCCAAGGAGGAAAGCAGCCTTAGTGAGCATTAGTAATGGTGACTTCAATTCTCTAATCAAATGCTCTCAGACATTTGTTTTTGTCCGGTAAACATTCCTCCCCGCCCCCAGGGGATCCTCCTGGCAACTTTCAAAGCATATCACCTTGGTCTTGTCTTGGGTGACTGAAGAAAGCTATTTACTAATTTTATTCCTTAACATTTGTTCTTTTCTAAAAATCCTTTTTTTTTTAATAATACCAGTTTACAAATGAGCATATAGCTACCTATAGGGTAGTGGAGAAATTTTAACTTGCTAAAGCATGTCCTGAGGTGTCTGCAGATAATACCCATTGACTTTTGTTGAAGGGCACAGTTTGACTCATAACAATAGCACAAGTTGCCCCTAAGGCTATATTCCATGAACAGAGCAAAGTTTAGAATGGATGAGCAGCTTTAAAGTTACACTGGAACAGAAACAATAGTCCAGGGAATCAAACTTTTAGAAACTAGCTTAAAATGTGGTCCAAAGAGATGAGCTTGCATGTGAATTTTAGGAGAAGTGATTTATGCACAGAGAAAGAAATGTGTGGAGAGGAGCTAAAAGGACAGGTCATGTCCTCAGGAAAGTACATAGCAAGACCATTTCTGTGGTTTGGAGGAAGGTTAATTCCTAAACTCCAATAATTAGATGAGAGACAAAATGAACAAAATGAATAGGACAAAGGTATCTAATATAACCATTAATTGAGATAGTGTATACGATCTGCTTAGTTTGGTTCCTGACTTAAAAGACTTATAAAGTCTTAATAATTATTAGCCATTTTTATTCACTTTCATAGATTACAAGATATATACTTTTTTCACAATTAATCCTTTCTTAAATTCAGGTGTACTTACAATCTATGGAGTCTTAAAAGTGTCTGGTGTCAGATGGTAGTTATGAGTTAGTAATATAAAAACCTTCCTTCGATATCTTTGGTTAGATCAAAAAATTGCCCCCACTGGCATCACGACAATAAAGCAAGCTGCCTTTTTATGGTGAGAAGAAAAAGTGTCTATGATTAGAAAAAAATATGGTGTTATTAAACTAAACATTGATAGATTGCTGGTAAGAAATGTAGTAGTGCACAGGGGCAAATAAATAAAATGCTTCCATGTTAATCCAAGCAAAGATTGCAAGCATATCCACATAGTAATTCAATCTTAGCCCTCTCTCAAAGTTTCCACTCCTTTGGGGAAAGTACAGATGAGCAGTAAAAGGGATAGAAAACAGATTATTGTAGTTTGGGGCCAAGAACTTCAAGAACCTGAAAGATCAGATCTTGAATAACTGAGAGTTGACTTTGTTTTTCCTAGTGCTTCCCTCACTACCTGCAATTTCAATTAAACAAAAGTGCATACTTTACTAATTTAGTAACAGTATTTTTATTAATCATCATAGTTTGAGGTGATTATAGAAAAGAGTTATTGTGCAATATAAATGAGGTAATCTATAAAGTCCTGCGAATGTGGTCTGCCACAGCATGGATCAATTTTATTTATTTATTGCATCACTACCATTTTAATATAATGGCTTCTCTAATTTAGTCTCATGGAACCAATCAAACATTTATTTTTTTCTCCCTCTATCTGTCAACCTGCACAAACTCTTCTAGAAAAATTCTTCCAATCATTATCTCCTGATGATCTGTTTTGTATACTTAACTTTTTTTTTTCTTTATTTCAGTCCATCCATCCTGGGAGTTCTCCAGAGATCTCTGTCTTCTCCATCTCATATTTTTGACACATATTGTCTAAACAGGTTTAAATTCTAGCTCCATGTATAGCTAACTGTAAGAATTACATTATCATCCTTAAAGTGGGGATAATAACTATACCTTTCTCAAAAGGTTGTATACTAGTAGATTAATTTATAATGAACTCAATGCATAAATAGAACTTAATAAATATTAATTCACACCATAACTCTTGGTGCCAGATATTGTTAACTCTTTGCCAATTTACATATGCTCCACCCAAATGCATTTTTAGTTCCTTGGCAACAGCCAACATATTCTTATATATACTAGAGGCCTGGTGCACGAATTAGTGCACCAGTGGGGTCCCTCGGCCTGGCCTGCAGGATCAGGCCGAAACTGGTTCTCCAATATCCCCCAAGGGGTCCTGGATTGCAAGAGGGCACAGGCCAGGCCAAGGGACCCTACTGGTGCATGATCAGGGCCAGAGTGGGACATGGGAGGTTGGCTACCCAGAGAGGGACTGCAGGAGGGCTCCAGGGCGTGTCCGGCCTGTCTCACTCAGTCCCAATTGGCCAGACCCAAGCAGCAATCTAACCTACTGGTCAGTGCATCTGCCCCTTGGTGGTCAGTGCACGTCAATAGGGAGCAGTTTAGCGGCCTTAGCATATCATTAGGATATTATGCTTTGATTGGTTAAACAGCTGACCACATGACCAGACACTTTGCATATTAGGCTTTTATTACTAGTATATAGGATGAGTCTATTTTGGTTCCTAGTGCTGTGCTTTTTATTTAATCTATTAAGCCAATACTTATAAAATCTATTGATCTGGGATTTAAATTAAAATGCATTGCATGGTCAGGGATCTTAATGGTGATGAAATTATTCTGCATCTTGACTGCATCAGTGTCAGTATCCTGGTTGTGATCTTGTACTATAACTTTGTATGATGTTAGCATGGGGGGAACCTGGTAAAAGATATGTGTTAGGGTTTCCGAAGGAGGAACACATGAGACCAAAAGTGGTTAGAGATTATAAATTGATTAGGTCATCTGGATAACCAGATGAGCTGAGCCTCAAAATGGTGCCAGTACCCAGGGATGAGGAGTCAAATTTTAAAAGACTCTAGGTGGGCTTTTTCTGGGCAGAGAATTCTCTGGGTGGGTCTGGATCCTAGGAAGGTCCAGAGGGGAAGGATAATAGTCTTAGCAAGTGGTGAGGAGGCAAAAAGGGCTAATTCCAATGTAGCCCTGATATTTGGGGCTAGTGATCTGAATCCAGGCCAGCAAGCTCAGTGTACATTCCTGATAACCTATAATTAAGTCACTACCTCTTTCCCAGACACTGGTCTTGCAGAACCGGTTACAGAGGCCATTGGACCGTGGACAGTACACTGCCCAGAGGGAGGGCTCCTAATGCTGATGCCAGGCCAGACCACCAGATATGGCCTGGAGACCCCCAACACCTGGGGGCCTTCTTGCAAGGCCTGAGAAAAGGACCAGAAGCATGATCCATGCTTGTGGGACAAAGATCACAGGGAGGGAGATATAAGGGAGGGCCCCATGCGTGTTCCTTCACTCAGATTTGGAAGGCTGTTCCCTGAGTCCGCTGGCGTATTAAACAGTGTCCCTCCAACTTCCTCAGAAGCGTCCTTGCTCTTCTTGGTCTTCTGCAACAGTGGAATGTGGTCACAGCGAAAGGGAATGTGGCCTAAGTGAAAGGGAATGTCCATTGTGAAGTAGACTAAAGGTCAATACCCCAGGGGAGGGGTATCGATTCAATTATTTGATCAGACCTAACAATATGCAGAATCTTTAGCTTATTTCTACAACTTTAATTGAATTTACAATTACCTCTAAATAACACAAGTTAACATGCTTTGCGTGTGGCCTGCAGTTGTTCCTTTTGTTTCGGCGGTGTCCTGTTTTTGTTTCATATAAGTTGAGGGGCTGCATATCAAGTTATCTTTAGTAAGACAAACTAAGAAGAATAAAGCAAAGCAATTTAAGTACTGATCCATGTAAGTACATTTACCTCTTTTTGTAAGCAATTAAACTCATTTAAAATCATCCAAAATTGTTGGGCACTTGGGAGTTGTATATTCTCGGTGGCTCCAGTGAGTTTGTGTTTTAATTTTCACTTCCTTTGCCAACTTAATGCCTTATTTGCCATAGCCAGCTCCTCTCCTTGGGAATCGTTTCACCTTCCCAAGCATTTTATCACCTCACACACAGCCCATCTGTGTGGTTGCAGGCCACTTGTAGCAGAAGAGAGCCTGCCAAGCCCTCTGTGGATTCAGGCACCTTCCTCTGCCCTTGAGCACCTGGGCCTTTTTGGAAATGACTTTATCTGTCATTTCTTTTTCTGAATACAATACGAAAGAACTTTAATCACACAGTGCTGAAAATCTGAACAAAAGAAGCCAAAGGAATCAGGGGACCTGGATCTCACCTGTCACTTCAGACAACCCGTGGAGAGGACCCTAACTGCAGCTCGAACCCGGGAGATGCTCCACTGGGACTGCCGTGTCCATGCGATGGGATCAGCTTTCATGATCTCAACTCAAACCCAGCAGCAGTCCTGGCGTTCTGTATTGTTACCTGAAGTGTGCGCACCCACAACATGCAGAGGAAACTAAATCACTAGTTAAAGCACTGTGTATCTGGATATGTACACAGGGACAACACATTTTTGATACAGGTACGGATATCTTTATTTTACGGAAGGGGCTTAAAAGAAGTGAAATAATTTTCCATAGATCACTGAATCAGATTGAGGGAAAGATTTGAAACTGAAGGCCCCAGCTCATAATTACAATTCTCATCCTTTGCTTTTTTTTTTTTTCTAGAATTTATTTATTTGTCTCACTTTGGGAGAATCTGTTTTTGTTTGTTTTGTTTTGTTTTTAAGACAAAAAATGTTGTAGATAAAATAGACACAGAGGTATGATAAGGCAAACTCTATTATTTACCAGTAGTATGTATATCTTGGAATTTTGCTGAGGATATTTGGGAAGCCAAAAAACCTAGAACTATTTAGATGATAGCACACTAATGGATATGTTCTGAATACTTACATGTTATTATTATTATTATTTTGGTCAAAGAAGAAAAGCAGGATTATCTATATCTGAAATATCTAAGTAGCAGTTTCAGGAAGTATCTATGCAAATTTATCCACCAGTGCCTCAAGATACAAATAACCAGTGCCTCAAGATATAGAAAATAACCCTTAAATGGCATAATATTAAATGTGTTCGAATCCATTTCTTCCATCTTTACTGCTGTACCTCCTAGTATAGCTGCTTTGAACTATGTTTTGGAATTGTTTTTAATTACATTTTGGTAGAATTATCCTGTAATGACAATAAGAGTCACTTCATTCACAATTAACCCAATTATTCAATATTTCTGAGTGCTTACCGTGCTGCTTTTCTTCTTTGACTTTCACTTTATTCAGTTTTATCAAACATACATCAGAAAAACAAACTTTCAAAATTGTCCTATCTGGTATTAATATTTTTCTATGCCTCCTACATGCTTTTACTTCATATTTTTCTCTTTGATATGTAACTGAAGCTCATCTGACCTTGCCTGACAGTGATTCCTGACCAAACACAGAGAATGAGTCCCAAGGATCTCATACCCGAGTTGAGAATATTCATACCTAAACATATTCATGACAGCATTGTATTAAATGGGTTTGCTTTGAGTTAGAAGTTCAATGATGGAGAGTATAGAGGAGGGGAGAGAGAATAACCCTGCCTGTGGTTGTCATGTTTGAGCCTGTGCTTATTGGGATTGAGATACTGGTATTCAAGAGTAGATTTGGAGAAAGAGGATGCCAGGAGAAGGAACCCAACCTGAGGGATGCAGTTAATAGGATTCCAATTCAGGGAAGCAAAAAGAGATTCTAGGAGGATGGGATCTCAGTAATAGTTACATTCAGATACAAATCAGGAAGTTAACCAGGGTAGCAAGCTGGATGTTATCCAGAAGGACAAGGCAGAAAAATACTCTTCAGAAGAGAGAGATGACCAGCAGGAGTCTCTGGTTGCTAGAGACCAAGGAGGATAGAGAAACCCTAGTTTGACTCTGCCACCCAGATACCTGGGGAGTTTGTGTGATGAGGGCTTTGCCACCTCCCAGGCATTGAGGACTGAGTTTAATGTTGCACCAGTCTACAAGTATTTCCAACTCTCACTTATTTTTTACATATATTTTTATTGATTTCAGAGAGGAAGGGAGAGGAAGAGAGAGAGAAACATCAATGATGAGAAAATCATTGATCTGCTGCACGCCCCCTACTGGGGATTGAGCCACAAACCCAGGCATGTACCCTGACCAAGATTTGAATCTTGACTTCCTGGTTCACAAGTTGACGCTCACCCACTGAACCACACCAGCTGGGCTCTAACTCTCACTTATTAATGACTGAGACCTAATCAATTAAGTGACCAATATTTTTTACAAATGTGCCCAACATTGTACTGAGATGTTAGAAAGGATTAAAAAGGAAGGGCAACGGCGCATTATATTTTCTGTGTTCAAATATATGTGCTAGCTGCAAATTTTGGTCCACTTGCCAAAATGCTTCTCAAAATACCAAGCAAGAAACATTATCAGACAAAATCTAAGCCTTGGAGGTCACAGTATGCTTGCCACACTACAGTAAGTTTACTTTACTACAGAAGATAACACATTTTGAAGAAAAATCAGAATGCAGCACAGCAATTTAAAATCACTTCCTTATTTATGTATTTCTGATAAATATAGTTATTGACTAAACATATCAACACAAGTAACATTTTTCAAATGGGGAAAATTGAATTCAAACTTTCTTCCAGTGTGGCATTGTGATTTTCATTGCGATGTTGAATGTTTTTAACCCAATCGCTTTAAATTAGTTATGCTTCATTTTCATCTACAGTTCTTGAAATATCTTTGAGTTAGGCGCTGGGAGAATTCCTTACAAAATGGCTCAAATGACAAATGGTCTAAAGTAAAATACTTTACACAACCACTTAGGAGAGTAAAATTAACTTTTTAAATACACCCTTTTTATTCTGAGCCTATAGTTTCTAAATGTTTCTGCATATCAAATTGAAATAAAGACATAATTATAATAACTCTTCTAGTACTCATAGTGACAAATTTATTCCTAGTTAATTCATTTGTTTTTATGTAGGAACTTCCATGGGATTGTGCTTTAATTTAGTATTAAGCAGGCTATTATTTGAAAATGTTTCCAACTTGGCAATAAATGGTGGTGATTTAGTTATAATTAAATAGAAATGAGTATATGAAAGCCTAATGAAGTTCAGAGAAGTATTCATTATGTTTCAATACATTTACATTATCTGCTCACCCAATAAATTGTTATACCTCTATTGTAATTAACTAGGAATTAACTCAGTTTTAAAAAAACAATTTCTAGTCTCAAAATTCTTACTTTGCTATATTTCCGGTGAAAACCTAATTGAGAGTGCAGAAAACATATCTTGTAATGAATCAAACAAAAAAAAAATTAGTGTAGCTATGCAAGTGAAATATAATTGACAGAAACTGTTTATGGAATCATGATGGATCTGTAGCATCCAACATTTTTCTGCATTGAATGTCTGTAAATATCTTTACACATTTTAGAGTTCAATGCTTTATCAAATACTGTACATTCTATTTCTCTCCTGTCTTTTATTATCTGATATTAAGGTGCTATCACATCAACTCTTGTCAGTGAGTCATTTTTAATTTCTAAAAAATGGGATTTTTTTACTTGTTTTACGTTGCTGTGCTTCAATGCATTTGCCTGGCTGGGCTTTGCTTCCCACCCTCCCACCCCTCCAAGTGTGGGAAATGTTAAGAACTGAGTGGCTGCACATTTTTCTTTTGTTGTCTCCTCCTCCTCCTCCTCTTTCTTCTTTTCCTCTTCCTCCTTCTCCTCCTCCTACTCTTCTTTGTTCTTGAGCAAGTTTATTGAGATTTAATTCACATACCCTATACCCATTTAAAGTACACAATTCACTGTCTTCTTTAGCATATTCTCAGACATATACAACTATCACAACAGTCAAATTTAGTTCATTTTCATCACCTCATAAAGCCCTATACACTTTAGATATCATTCCTCTTATTCCCATCCTGGACTTCACCTCATCCCTAAACAACCATTAATTTACTTTCTGTCTCAAAAGGTTTCTCAATCCTGGACATTTTATATGAATGTAATCATAAAATATATGGTCTTTTATAATTGGCTTCATTAACTTACCCTAATGTTCTCAATTTTTATTCATATTATAACATGAATTAGTATTTTATTCCCTTTTTATGGCCAAATATTATTCTGTTGTATGGATATAAGATTTTTTTAAATCTATTTGTTATTTGGTGAACATTTGGGTTATTTCTGTATTTTGACTTTTATGAATAATGCTGCTTATATAGATTTGTATTCACATTTTAATGTTTAATTTATCATGGTTATATGGATAGGAGTAGAATTGCTGGGTTATACAATAACTATGTATTTAACATTTTGAGGAAATGCCAGACTGTTTTCCAAAGTGACTCTATCATTTTATATCCCCATCAGCAGTTTATGAGGGTTCCATTTTTTCCACATTTCATCAGCACTTGTTTTTAATCTAACTTTTTTTATTAGAGCCATCTTGTGGGTGATAAGTGGTATCTCACTGTGTTTTTAATTTGCATTTCCTTCATGACTAATGATGCCAAATATTTTTAATGTACTTATCGGCCATTTGTAAATTTTCCTTGGAGAAATGTCTATTTAGTTCCTGTCCTCATTTTTAAACTGGGTTATTTGCCTTTTATTCTTGAGTTTTAAGAGCTTTATGTGTTTGAAATATGTCTGTTATCAGATATATGAGTTCTAAATAACTGAATGCAGATTTTTCTTACTCATCAATAACTAGCATATAGTGCCAAGATTAATTGTGATTAAATCACAACTTTCTAGTGACACTTCAGTTTTGAACCCAGTTACTGCATGAATTTAGTCTTCATTTGTCATTTATTTTGTGTCTCTAAAATGAATATCAGTAAGAGAATTTTAGAGTAAAACTGTGTACAACAGTTAGTTCTTCATAGCCATATAATTACACATCAATATAGAACCCTTTAAAATCCTAACTCTAATATTGAGCCCCTGGCAGTTTGCATAACCACAAAAACCCTTACAGAGACTGAAGTACTAGAAAATTATAGTCTCCAGAAATGAATTTTCCTCTTCTGTCTCATGAGAGGCCTCTCATTGAACTTATCACCAGGGCAAGGAAAGTAAAGATTGCAAGGAAAATAAATTTTCCACATCTCACAGCAAACTGACGTCAAAGTTATTTCTTACATTTAACTGAATTTTATGTGTATACTAGAGGCCTGGAGCATGAAATTCATGCACGGGGGAGGGGAGGTCCCTCAGCCCATCCTGTACCCTCTTGCAATCCGGGATCCATCGAGGGATGTCCAACTGCTAGTTTAGGTCCAATCCCACAGCAGGATCGGGCCTAAACCGGCAATTGGACATCCCTCTTGCAATCTGGGACCACTGGCTCCTAAAAGCTCGCCTGCCTGCCTGCCTGCCTGATCGCCCCTAAGCACTCTGCCTGCCTGCCTGATCACCCCTAACCACTCTACCTGCCTGTCTGATTGCCCCTAACTGCCTCTGCCTCAGCCCCCGCCGCTGTGGCTTTGTCCGGAAGGATGTCCGGAATGACATCCGAAAGGTCATTTGGCTGTCCAGTCTAATTAGCATATTATGCTTTTATTATTATAGATTTATTATTATAGATATGTTACTTCTATGCATTGATGACCAGTACATATTTTATTTAAAAATCTGTCCTCTGAAAAAGGGCTCATCAGTTAGGTGAGGAGATGATTTCTAAAGAGGCTGATGAGTATATCATTTCATTCACATATCTCTATTTTGTTTCCCATTTCTTTATGTGATCCAGTGGCTAGGAATGGAGCCGTTGGCTCTAGGATACACCATACAAATGGGGTGACATTGGTTTTTGTCCTATTGCCTCTCAGGCATTAACATAATTAAGTAGCCAAGGTGTTGCTTATTGTTATCTCTTGTTTTCATAGTGATCAATTTATTCACCCTAATCTCTGATCTTGGGCTAATGGTTATTTTGAAGGCATCACTCAACCATTATACTTGCTAAAATTCTAGTTAATTTTTGGTATGCTTTAGAAAGAAGGCTTTCTTTAGCCACCATTACATAGCTTGCATGAACATGTTTCAGTGGGTCACTATCCCTTTTACATCTGGCTATCAAATTAGGCCTCATACTAATCAGCAAATAACCCTCCCCAGTCCAGAGGGAATTCTCACCTGCTAGTCCCTACATTCCAATCTATTACCTTATTGGGTAGTTCCAATCATTCATCTTTCTACACTCATGAATGAATAAGTTTACGAAAACTAATTTCTTTACTTTTACACTTTCTCTACTGGCAGGAAATCTTTGATCTATTCCTTTTATTTTTCCTGGTTTTGCTTTTCTTAAAAATTATATCTCGCCCTAGCTGGTTTGACTCAGTGGACAGAGCATTGGCTTGTGGACTGAAGGGTCCCAGGTTCGATTCCGTCCAAGGGCACATGCTCAGGTTGCAGGCTCAATCCCCAGTGGGGAGTGTGCAGGAGGCAGCCAATCGATGATGATTCTCTCTCATCATTGATGTTTATATCTCTCTCTCTCCCTCTCCCTTCCTCTCTGAAATCAATAAAAATATATTTTCTAAAAATTATATCTCAAGTTCAGGTTTAAATTGGAAAGACTAGTATAAGATTCTAGTCAAGGTGACTCATGCAGCCTCTTTATCAAATGAAGTCCTACAGATGAGAACTTAGCATACTAACTCTAACATTAGGTGTCTATATGATTACATATAAGGAAATATTATTAAGAGTAAGACAAAGAAAGGCCCCCATTCTCATCTCTTAGGACGTTGTAATAACACTGTAGAAAATAAGCACTGATATTCAAAATATAGCACTAGCTGGTTTGGCTCAGTGGATAGAGCGTTGGCCTGTGGACTGAAGGGTTCCAGGTTCGATTCCAGCCAAGGGCATATGCCTGGGTTGTGGGCTCGATGCCCAGAGGGGGCGTGCAGGAGGCAGCTGATCAATGATTCTCTCTCATCATTGATGTTTCTATCTCTCTCTCCCTCTCCCTCTCCCTCTCCGTTCCTCTCTAAAATCAATAAAAATATATTTAAAAAAATATTGCCTGACATTTTTGTGAGCTTGATTACTTTCTAACTTGTCTCTGCTGCTACTACACCTTCTGAACAAAGAGTTTCCAAAGGTCCTCTGCTGACTGCCCTTCTTTCTGCCCTGTATTGTCTTTCCAGTGCTGCATTTTAGCTTCCTTCAGGCCATTTCCTCCAGGCTACCCTTGACTTCCTAAGGCAATAACCATTTTTAATCTTGCCAACCAAGCAAGAGATGGCTTGCTGACAAGAACCCAGCTGCCAAGCCCGAGCACTCCCTCAGTTCTTCAATTGCACTCAAAGAGTAATGTCACATATTAGCAGTGAATTTCCTGTTTTGTTTTCAGACTGACCAGATATTCTTATTTCAGGGAAAGAGAAATATGTTTCTATTTGGAAAGATGGAGCATGGAAACTTTGCCTTAGATAATTTAGGTTGCTTCCCCAGGGGTCAAGTATTCCAAACTACTCATTTCTCTACCACAAACTTTTTCTCCTTCAACCCTCACCACTGTGCTTCCTTGTGCTGGGTCTAATAATGAGGTTGGAAAGGTCCTACTTTAGACAGAAGGTTTGTGTGCCTCCAAAAGTCATATGTTGGAAACCGAATGCCCAAGATGATGGTATTAGGAGATGAGGTCTTAAAAAGTAAGTAGGTCATGAGGGCAGAGTCCTCGTGAAAGGAATTAGTGCCTTAATTAAGAGAAGCCCCAGAGAGATGGTCACCCCTTTACTATGTTATAAGTCAAGTCGGCAGTTTGCAGCCCAGAAGAGGGCCTCACCAGAACCCAACCCTGTTGTCACCCTGATCTCGGACTTCCAGCCCTCAGAACTGTGTGTTATAAGTACTCAGATTGTGATATTTTGTTATAGCAGCCAAAACAGACTATAAAACAGGTCCCTAGAATTATAATCACTTTCTTTTCAGTTGAGAAACTGGAAGTCACAGATTGAGAATTTGTTTTAAAGTGAAATAATCATGGAGAGAATCATGTTTCTAGATATAAAAGCATGAGTTTAAAAACCAGAACAAAATAACCATCTGTCACTGTACAAGGTTATTATGATAGGATTGGCTATATTCCCTATGCTGTCCATTACATCCCTGTGACTTATTGTACAACTGGAAGCCAGTACCTCTTATTTTCCTTCATGATTTTTGCCCTTTTCTTGCCCTGTCTCTTTTGGCAAACATCAGTTTATTGTCTATATCTATAGGACTGTTTCTGTTTAGTATTGTTTATTCTTTTTCGTTGTGGTATTTTAGATTCTTCATATAAGTGAAATCATACAGTATTTGTCCTTCTCTGTCTGACTTATTTCACTTAGCATAATACTCTTTCGGTTCATCCATATTGTTGCAAATGGCAAGATTTCAGTGTGATGATCATTTTGTTAGGTATATTAGTATTGAAGAACTACATGTTGTACACCTGAAGTTAATAAAATATTTCATATTAACTAAGGTGTACAACATATTGAAAAACTACTTGTTGTACACCTGAAGTTAATAAAATATTTCATATTTCATATATTAATAATAATACAAAATAAAGTAATTCTGAACAATCCTTTAATATGATGGAATTGATTGAGAAAAGAAATGTTTTGTTGGCTGGAAAAAATCAGAACAAAATATTATTCCATTAAATAAAAATATTTCATTTTTATAGATTCACAGGAAAATGTAAAAAATGTACCAGGTTGTCTCTTGCATATTTTTTCCCAGCCTTCCCCAGTTAACATCTTGTATAACTATAATGTCAAACCAGGTAACTGACCTTAGTAATATCCACAGTGCTTATTTAGATTTTACCACTTACAGATGCACTGATTTGTGAGTGTGTATTTATAGTTCTATGAAATTTTATCATGCTTAGCTTTCTGTAACTACATGTATTTTTTTTCATTTGCTTCAAGAGAATTAACTGCTTCTTAAAGCATTTTTATAACAACCACTTTGAAATCCTTGTCACATAATTCCAACATGTACATAATCTCAGTGTAACTGTCAAAGGATTATTTTTATCTTTCAAATTTTGTTTTACTCAGGTCTTGGTTTTATAAAATTTTATTCAAAGTATATCTTTGCCATTTTCATATTGTCATAGGAGATAGTTGATCCTGTTTAAAACTTCTGCTTTAGCAGATATCTACACTATTGGGCATAGCATGTAGGTCCTTGACTACTTTTGGAAGCTGTAATTCCAATGCCAGTTCAGTTTTCAGGACATGGCAATGATAGCCTAGTGTGTTTGGTTCTGTGCTGTCTGCAGATGCCAGCCAGTTGGGCTTTCCCGTGGGAATGAGCTGGGATGCAACCCCACCCAGACTCTCTGATGCTGCCACTTATGAGTGGATTGAACCACTTGCTGTCCAGGTGTTAGGGAACCTGCTGATGTTGACACCTTAGCAGATTAGGCCTTCCTTCCTAGGTATATATTACGTGAGGCAGGAATCCTACTGTAGGTACTGCTGAGGCAGATTGGGTTGCCATTGTTGAGCTGTGAGTCAGGAGACAGATCTCTGATTACAGTTTACTTTGCCATAGTGGGCAGGCTATCAGAAGGGGTGGTGTGGAAATGGGTTCACCCGCTTCGCTTTGCGGTTGTACTGTGGGCAGATCAGCTTTAACTGCTGGTGGATGTGCAGCAGAAGTGGGTTGGCCCAACTGTTCTTTGCTGATATCACACCAACAGGTAGATCAGTTGTACAATAAACTTTTCAACAGACATTGTCTGTAGTAAAATTAAATGAATATGCAGCAGAACTCTTTCACTGTTCATTTTTAAATCCTCTACATTAAGATTTCATGATAAACCTTGGCCAAATGTGATTTGGACATTTTGTCTTTTCTGTTCTCAACCAAAATTTTCTTTTTATGTTTTTCAAGATCTGATTCTCTTCAGCATATTACCTGATGTACTTCACAGCCTGCACTGAGAGAGCCAGGCCTTTGAATGGAACCTGTGTTAACATTTATTGTAATTTCTTACTGTCTACATGTTGAAGTTAATTTGAAATATGGTCTTTATCTACCACACTATTAAGGAAGCTATGCTTCTCTTAAATATGCTCTGCAAATGCCTGCTACTACTGAACTTCATCTTCACAAGTGTGTAGTGATAAACTTTATCTCTTGCTTCACTATCTGCCTTTGTTTATCTATTATTTAATAATGAAGAATCATTTGGTAGGAACAGTAACTTCTAGTTATAGTCCAAAATTGACTCTTCTGAGCAGAAATCTAGGTGACATTGTACTTTGTCTTTTACATTATGAAATATCTTATGGAACAGAAGCTCATGACATTTTACATTAGGACTATTTTATACCCAACAAGAAATTAGCTACATTAGCACCTATATGTCCAATTATGTGGCCAGGTAGACATGACTGTGTATGAATTGCCATTTTGAATTAATTTTTCTTCCTCAGCATTTTATAAATGTGACTATTCAAGATTCATTTCAATTTCACCAAGCAGTAATTAAGGTTATGTAAACTTTACATTCAATTCTAAGTATCAGTTAGTAGTATAATTCCATTTACATTAAATGCATCCCAGATCATTCTATATTTAATAATCGATGTGACTCATCAAGCCTATGTTTTTTATTAGTAACCCAAGGGAAATGCTATCCCAGGTCACTGCATGAAATGACAGAGATAATTAAACCATAAATCAACTCAATTTTTTCTCTAAAAATAAAAGAACATTTTGTAATTACTTTTACTTGTTTTATAACACTATTTCTCAAATTGCTTGATCAATCAGGAGTTACGGTAGGAGAACTTGAAGAGTCAATACTAATATGCAGTTTTATTTTCATTTTTTAGAAGATCTATAAGAACATATATCTTAGAGGAAAGATTGTATTGAATAAATTAAAAAGTGATTCCTATTTCAGTTTATAAATATTACTTCTGGAAAATGTTGAAACTCTATTTAAAAACAAACAAGTAGTTAAAAGGAAAAGACCAGAAATGAATTAAGGGCAAAGCAGACTCTGTTTGCCGTATGTGTTTAATTGTGCTATTGCCTTTTCTGGAGCTAACTGTATCATATATTATTAATTCTCCCACTTCTGTACCTGCTATTGCAACTGTGCTTACCTCTGAACTCAGCTAAAATGCCACACACAGACAAAGTCTTCTCTGTTCACCCAAGTCTCTTCCACTGAATCAATTGTTACCTGCTTCTCTTTTATGTAGCTCTTCATTGAAAGCCTATATAATTGTGGCTGCTTGTAAAATGAAAATGGCAATACCTAAATTTCATTGTCATCATCAATTTTAAATAGCATTTTATACACACATATGCACGTGTGTGCATGTGCACACACAAACGCACCACACAATCTGATAAAGACTCATGAAAAAGGCAAAAGGTTACAGTATTCAAATATTCTAAAATATTTACAGAACATTAAAAACAGTTATAGTTTAGACCAAATTAAAAGGATAATATAACATTTTGAAATGGGGAAAAAACAGCAAAATTCCAAAAATATGTTGTAGTTAATAGGTATATAATTTTACCTGCAGTGAAAACCAATTCCTGGGATTGCTTTTCAAGTCATGTTAGCATGTTCTCTCAAATGGAAAGATAATTGATTTGGGAATTTCAGACCATTGGAGGACTGCAAGTGGGAAGTTCTGATTTCATCAGTATGCCCATTGGATATTTTAAACAGGCTACCCCTCTAAAATAATTTGATCAGCTGATCCCCTGAGGTAGGTTTGGGAGAAACTAAGTTTGACAGAAGGGAATTATTAAGTCACTTTTTGTATTTCCATCTCTAGTTTATTATGCATTTTACATTTAGTTAGAAGAAGAATTTGAAAACTATAATAAGGCAACTCATTCAACAAACATATAAAATAAGTATTAAGTTTAAAAACTACTATATTTCCGAGGGACATATGGGTAGTCAAGAGACACTCTATTTGCTCTAATATAGCTTATATTTCAAATAATTTAAATAATAATTAAAAGAAATAATAATTGGAAAGTCTAAAATAAAATGTGAATAATGATAACATTGAAAAAAGATAAAGAAAACATGTGATGTAATTGACAGTAATTGGTCATGGTGGCAATTTACATTGGGACAGTCAGGGAAGTCCCACTGGGTGCTGAGGTCTGAATGATGAGAAGCAGCAGCTGATGAATCATCTGGTAGTGAAATACACTACAGAGGAAGCAGCCAATGTAAAAGTCCAACGGGAGGGCACAAGATTCCTATGAATGGCCAATGAAAACGTAAATTCATGGTAGATAAGTTTGGAGAGATAAAAGCCCAGGTCAGGCAAGGCATTTTCAGGCAATATAAAAGTTTGAATTTTATATTGTGTATAATGGAACACAAACAGGTGTATTCATTAAGTAATTCAATAAATATTGTTAAATGTCTATTCTGTGAAAGACACAATCTCTGGTGCTATGGGATATTTGGATATGAAATAAAAACGTAGGAGATGTCCTATAGAGATTCTACCGGGAAGACAACATATGAAGTAATTCTTCACATAAGAAAAAAAATGTGACCATCAGAATTTAGAAGAGAGTATCTTGACACCCTTTTATTAAAGAGGTGATATTTGAATTGAGTTCTTAAATATTAACACAACTTTATTGAGCTGACCAAATTAAATGTCAACTTAAAAAGATAGGATTATTTTTCTTTCAATTATGGAGGCAGAAACATTGGTGGTTTTGAGTAGGAAAGTCCATAATCCAAATGTGCCTGAGAGAGGAACAATGAGAACAGCAGTTTGAAAGGGGATGTCAAAGCAGATGAAGAAGAAAGGTGTGTGAAAGATAGCCAGGAGGTATTGAATCTAATTCTAAAATACTCACACTGGGTCATACTTTCCATTATATCATGCAATAGATACAACACAGATAATGTTGCTTCTTGCAACTTCATCTACTTTCCGCACCCACTGTTTACTGGGTTACTTACAGTTCCTAACATAGCACAATCTTCAGTTCCTCTTGGTCTTTATAATCTCTCAACAGCCTCTGATATTCTGTGCTGATTTCTTAACCTGTTGCTCATCTCCTAATGTTTCAGGAACAAACTTATTTTATTCTCTTCTGGTAATTCTAATACCTGTCAACAAAATTTATTTGCTCCTTGCTCTTGTTACTTTAACACTTTGCTCATAGAGCTACTATACACTAATCTATGCTGTGCTTCTTCTTCAAAAGAAGTTACTTCCAGCTCAGACTCTCCTCAGGAAATCAACAGGGTTTGTGATTGGGATAATGAAATAATTCTGGAAATAGATAGTGATGATGGTTTCAGGACATTGTGAATGTACTTAATGCCACTGACTTGTACACTGGTATGGGGTGGGGGAGTCAAAGGGAATGGAGGGACTGAGAAAAAAAGAAAAAAGAGAGAACTCATGGACATAGACAACAGTATGGTGCTTACTAGGAGTGAGGAGGAGGGTTGAGGTGAAAGATGAGATAAATGGTGATGGAAAAAAAAGTAAAAAATGGTCAAAATGATAAGTCCTATGATATGTATATTTTAACACAATAAAATATGTTAAAAATTTTGTATTGAAATACAGAAAGTAATAGTGAAACATTATTAGCTTTTTCATTAGAAATGTACTGTATTGGAGATCTTAGCAAAAGAAGCAAAACAATAAAAATGAATGAGGCATATGAATTAGAAATAAAAATTACCATTATTTTCCAGAAAAATGACTCTACATATTTAAAAATCCAAGATACTTTGATACCATTGCAATGAACAAATTATTAATAATAGGAAAGGAGCAAAAGGCAGGTCAGGCATTATAGGCATGTTCCCTGCAAAACACTGGGGGAAGGGGGCTGGACAAAGGGAAGAGAGACACACGCCCAGTAAAGTAGGGATGCCATAGGTAAGGTACTTGTCTGTCAGTCACACCTGGCGACAGAAATGGTTGGCCAGAATGGGTGTGGCCACTGCAAGCCTGTGAAGATTTGCGATACTCAACCCTGAAACAAAGAAGTTTGCACTAACCCAGCCTGCATGGCTCAGTGATTGAGAGTCCTATGAATCAGGAGATCATGGTTAAATTCTCGGTCAGCTCACATGCCCAGGTTGGGGGTAATCCCCAGTGGGGGGCGGAAAGGAGGCAGCTGATCATTGATTCTCTCTCATCATTGATGTTTCTATCTCTCTCACTCTCCCTTCCTCTCTGAACTCAATTTTTGAAGAAAGCAGTTCGCACTCTTGGTGTGTTGCCCTTGATTTCTGGCTTTCAGGGCTCTTTTGCTCTACTCCCCTGCATTGGCCCACAGCCACGGGGACTCCACACAGTGGACTAATGGACTGCAACTAGCCTAATGCTAACCAGACACAGCTCCACCATGGAACAGAAACTTGGGACACTGACTTTGTTTCTAACTCTAATCCCCAGCTACACAACTTTCCCGACCGGATTAAGGGAAATAGGACTTCTGAAGCCCAGGGACATAATTCTACAAAAAATAAAGCTTTTTAGCACATCTCATCCTCCCATTGGGCCTCTGGAAATGCTTATTCCAGTGGTACCCCAAGAACCCCACTCCCACTAACAATGAGGAAAGACCATTCAGGCATTTCTCTTATAACAACATGACCCATGAATAAATAGAGAGATAGATAGGTCATAGATTTAAAAAAAACCCCACACATTTCCCTTTTTAATTAATCAGCAGTACGACTCTGAAAACAAAGTGATTCTATTTCTGTAGTTCATCTCAGTAAGAAGATCACTGCACTAGGACCCTAAATTTGATATCTTAGATCTTTGAAAAGCTAAAGGAACAATAAAAGATGATGTATCTTTCTACAGCACTTGGAATTTTTTTTTTGTGTGTGTTTTTTTTACTTATTTATGCTTTGGATAAAGTGTAAATTGTTTTAACTTCCTTGGAAGAAAGAGCAAAAGAAAAAGTGGGTACTGATGGTATCTTTCCAATAGGTTCCTCAACAATCTCAAAGCAATCTAGATAGTGTCATAGGGTTTGCAATTTTCTTACAGAAATGAGAAAGGTTTGCCCACTTCCCACTCCTCCACCCCTCAACTATAGGACCTTTATTTAGTTAGCTCTTTTATTCTCTCAGCAACAGCAAGACGCTTTATCTCCATGTACTTACTGCTTTCTATCTTGCCTGTAGATTGGAACAGTAAAGCTGATATGAATCTGTGACACACTCAGGCCTCCATCACCTTAAATTCAGGACTTCTAAAGATCTAATCTTAATTCCCATCAGTTAGAAAACCAACAGTTTGTTAAGCAAGTCACACATTTCAGGTGATGCATATCCAACAACCTCTGTCTACAGCATCATCTGTTTTATTTTCTATCTCAATTTCATACATTTTTGGGCAAAACCACCAGGGAAATATATTTCAATGACAATATATGATAATTTTGCTCTCTGCACTCCATCTCATTACAGAAGCCTTGTCTTTCTAAAATGGAAAATGGATTTACGTTTCTTAGGATTATTTCTGCCACACACACCGATTCAGTGAAATAGCATTTGGGTGGCTTCAAAGAAATTTAATTTTCTTTGGCTGTTTCATGAAGCGTGAGTCACTCTCAAGCTAATGATAGCACTTTCAAAGTTTTTTCTTGGGGTTGTGAAGCAAGAGCACAATGACTAGGTGATTTGTTTTGTTTTGTTTGTTTTGTTTTCACTATGGAGCAGGTGTCATATGACATTTTCAAAAATTTTAAAATAATTTCACTCTGTCCTCCCATTCGAGGAGTTTAAACACTTCACGAGGTGTTCTAGTACTTTTCCGTGCCTTTAGTCAGGGCTGTATTTAAACCCATTTAGCAAAGAGGTATTTTTATTGTCAAAGAACAAATAGTAGTACACCAGATAAAGGTAAGCAGGCAAGAAAGACTTCCTTTACAACTACTAAAACAGGAGTCAAGACTATTGCAATAGGGGTGCGATACTGGACTGAGCATCTCTGAAACAAAAGGTGGAGAGTTTTTAAGCTCCAGGGTGAGCTAAAATAAGGGAGGAGTGTAGTTAGGAGGCGGGATTAGGTGCCTGTGTTTGCTAATTGGCTCTCAGGGAAGCCAAACTCCTACCCTCCCACAGAAACTGAGAACAGGCGTTCTATCTTTCTTGGTTATACTACGAAGGGATGGCTCCAGGTCTTTGAGAAAGACATTCTTCTCAACTCTAAAGTAAAACTGAACTTTGTTGGGGGAAAAATCTACATTTTAAAGCAGCAGAGAAAGAATTTAAGAGGGCACGTTTCAGGAGGGCATGTTTCTCCAAGTAAATGCTTTGAGAAATGTAGTCAGGGCCTGTAGTCAGGAAGAAATCTCTAAAGTTCAGTTGAAGGAAGGGGGTATTAAGACAGTCTTGGTCATGGTACGTTATTAAATACTCTATTATAATCCAGCAATTTTCAACCTTTCCCATCGAATGGCACACATAAACTAATTACTAAAATTCTGGGGCACACCAAACAATACATTATAGTTTTTGCTGCTCTGACACACACACAAAAAAAAGGTATTTTTTTGATTCTTCACACCGACGGCTATTGTTGTGTTGGCTGTTGTTGTTTTTTAAATTGACAATTTATGGGAAAAGTGGTCAGTGTCCCTGACTAAAATAGGTTTTGCATGTTTTAAAAATTCTTGCAGCACACTGGTTGAAAATCGCTGATATAAACCTTCGCATAATGACTTCACACACATTACTTCCAAGACCAGAATATCCCCCCCTCAGGTCTATATTGATATTTTCCACAAATTTTAAAAAGATGGAGTGAACATTTTGGGGTAAAATAAGTGCACCAGACAGTTAATAATATAAACAATTGAACAGATGTCATGTTTTTTTAGCCTCTCATGTTTTTGTGGAGCTCCTTTATATTCAAAATTTAATTTGTTTTTCTCCTGTTAATCAGTCTATGTCAATTTAATTATTAGGCCAGCCAAAGAATCTAGTAGCTAAGAAGAGAAAAGTCTTCCTCCCCTACACATTAATCCAAAAAGAATAAAAAATCAGAATGCAGTTTTCATAATTGGGAAAGAAAGACATAACTCATGTAAACTGATTCATACATTGTTTTGGCTGCTCTCTTTATATAGCAAATAGCATGAAAATACTAAATCTTTAAATGTCTAATATCTTTTATATAGGTTTGTTACAATTGGGGTTACCATCTGGGACCTCGGTTCTTCTCATGGGTGCAGAAAAGATTTTAAGGTCAATGAAAATGAAAGTAAAACAAAGTGGGATTTATTGAAGATACACTCCAAGTGAGGAGCAGGCCAGTCAGGAGAGACAATGGCCCCAAACTCCTGTGTTAAAAGATTTAGATGAGGGATTTTCTGGGTGGAGACTTTCATTTGCATTCAGGGATAATTGACAGAAAAGGGTTATATAACTATATTTCTTCTGGCCATGCCCTTACCCATAATACATACAGAAAAACCCATGGGTGCAGGGCGGGGGGGGTGTGTGGAGGGGATATGTCAAAACCAAGTACCAATTTTATTATAATTAGCCCAGTATCATAGTAAAGTCACACCTGAGCTTGTGCCAAGAACCAGCTGGTTCTGAACCTGCCCTCTGGTGGTCTGCTGGCTGCTGGGCCACCCACAGAGAGGGGGTCTGAAGGCGGTGTTGGTCCCACCTCTGTTCCAGGACCTCAGGGCAGGCCCACCCCAGCTGCTCATGTCTAACAGACATTGAGTTATGGCTCTTGAAAGTCAATATTGTTTATGGGGGCCGTTACTGCTGCCTCTACGTTATGCTGCTCTGCCTAATATGGGCCAAGTACTGTGCAATATTGGAGATACTGTATCTCCGTTCCTCTTAGAAAAACTCACATGGTAGGTGTAATTGCAGAAATGTAGCGTGGACCTGATTTACTCAAAGTCACGCACATAAATAGTGGCACCAGATTCTGAGTAAGTCCAGTAATTTCCACAAAAAGTATTATGTTGGGCTGGGAAGGGAGGATGCTGATGTCATAATGATGATTCATTTCTTTTTTTCTCCTTTAAGTACCAGGAATGAGATTGGGACCTTAGGATAATTATCTTACCCTTTTTTGACTTTAAATTGAAAACATTAACTTACACATAACTTTGAGATTGGAAAGTAAAAATAGCAGTAATTCTGTGCCAGAGAAGTACCACAGAGCTACTTAATTGGATCTCATAAGTGCTGATAATTACAGTTTATCCAATGTTAGGAAATATTGCTCTAATTGCCTAAAACATGCTTACTCTAGCAACCCAGCATAAAACTCCCTCTTGTCCTTTCTCTCTTGTCTCACCATAAGCAGACAGCAGTAAAACTCTTGTTTCAAAATTATAATGCCATTTAAACTTTCCCATATAACACAGAGTTCCTTCTGACCAGCTTCCAGATTTCTGTTCATTCACACTCACAGATCTAGCCTTCTAAGACATTTCCTTTCCTATTCAATCTGCCTTTTACTTCAAGCTGACAGGCTCCCTCCACCCCCATGCATATTAGCAGACTCTTAAGTAAGCAGCCACTATATCCACCACATCCCAGTAATGACAATAAACACTTACATGGTCAATAATATGTACAGAAACTCTTCCGCCAGTTAGAAAAATGAACCCATTTAACCCCAGATCAACTCAATGAGGTAGTTACTGCTATGAGTCCCATTTTATAGGGAAGGAAACTGAAACGCAGAGATGTTAATCAAGTCGTTCATCATGTCGTTAATGTATTTGAACCAGGACATTTGGCTGTAGAGTCTATATTCTCGATTGCTGTTCCAACCTGCATTAAGTCTTAAGCCTGATACAGTGATAACTCTGGTAATATCTGCATTCCTATTCATATATTTCCCCCTCCCCCCATAAAACATTTTCAATAGGTGCTCGCTAAATGCATGTCTCATGTTATAAATTATTAATTAGAGTTTCTTGAATTGAACCCAGGCAGAAGGCAAAGATTAACATGTTGAAAATCTTTGTGTGTGCTTTTCTGGGTGGCTTTTGAACCTCTAATTCTATTTAGAAATGTTCACTGGCCCTATTACTCACTGTAATAGAACATGCTGACTCCAACGATGTATAAGATTTTCGGAATTCTAAAGTGGTAAGAGCTATTGCTAGACATTTCTGTTTTGTTTTGTTTTGTTCTCAAGCATACATTGATATTAATTTTAAAACCTGTTGTCATTCCCTTTTATCCTATTCCTCTCTTTCCTTTCCTTTCCTTTCCTTTTTTTTTTTTTCTTTCTTTCTGTTTTCCTCACCTTTCTTCCTGAACAAATCTCTCCCAAAGCCAATAACAGGGTTGAGTGAAGTAGGCATCCATGTGGGACTGGGGGCCTCCATAACCTGGCACAAGGTTCAAGCCTAAGCAGGCTGCTTCAGTGAAGCCACGGTTGGACATGCAGTAGTCTAAGTGCCCTTGGGCACCAGTCACTGTACGGGGGACATAGGCGACAGTAAAAGGAGAATCAGGCTGCTGACTTCAAGCAGAAGGAAAGAGGAAAGTCTGCATAGCTGGTGGCAACCAGAGAGAAAAACCTCCAGGCCTCAGTGGCCTCTACAGCTGCAGAGACATTTTGAGACTGAATCAGGCCCTAAGTAATTATCTTGGCCTTCTGGGATAATTATTCAATAGTTTAATAAACAATCACCATTGACTATGTAATTAAAAACTAGTTGCATGATATTTCTGCCCATAATCTTGTAACTAAAATTAGTGTCTTGTGCAATTGTTTAAGTCATTATTGACATATTTTTTCAATATACTGTATATAACGTATCCTCACCTTTGAAAGAAAAATTATCTTTATAATATCTTTATTGATATTACACTATCATTAGAAAACCAGGAGACTTTTCCACCCTTCAGTACTGATCCCTGTTTTCCAAGTGTCCATCCCTGCTCTATTTTATCCTTGCAGACATAGTCTCCAGGGAAGAGTGACTTGCACAAAGTCATATGGGTAGTTAACCTTCGCTTTGGAAGCAGCTTTACAATCTGCAGTCTACATTCTCATTCAGGGGAAAGCTACACAGTCAGTGAACTAGTAGGCAATTGAACAATTCTACAGTAAATAATATTATTCTGCTTTCTGTAAAAGTGTGTTAAGCAACATGTAGAATGAATATGTAAATATGGGCAATGAATAATCTGATAGATATAGATAGTAATAATGTATCAGCATATATGCATGCCAAATTCTTTAGACTCCCTAATGATGATACACATTTTTTTCTAGTCAGACATAAGAATATTCTTACTATGCTTTAACCAATTTAAATCACATTTTTTTGAACCTTAGCTTTCTTACCTTCAGTGAAGATGCTGAGTGTGCTTCTGTTGTCTCAGAAATCCCTGTTCCAAAATATCATTTAATTTAAATAAATGCCTTAAATCATGACACTGGCACATTTCTAAATGAGGCTACGGAAAAAAAAAAAAAGCAGTGCTATTTACATGAAATGAAACTATCTAAGCAAATTCATTTGCCCTTTATCCCTAAGAAAACAAATCCTATGTACTGTGATCTAGCCAATTGGATAGAGCAAGATACAGAACATTAGTTGAGCACTCATCCTCACAGAGATTGTCTTTCCCTCACAATTGGTGACTATATAAAAACAAACTAATTACCATCGCGCGCGCGCGCGCACACACACACACACACACACACACACACACACACAAACTGCCAAATGCCAATAGGAATGGGGGAAAAAATCTAGATCTCTAAGATTTTTTTAAACATATTTTTATTAATTTCAGAAAAGAATGCAGAGGGTGTACAGATAGAAACATCAATGATGAGAGAGAATCATTGATCAGCTGCCTCCTGCACCCCCTACTGGGAATCGAGCCAGCAACCAAGGCATGTGCCCTTAGCAGGAATTGAACCTGGGACCCTTCAGTCTGCAGGCTTATGCTCTATCCACTGAGCCAAACCAGATAGGGCTCTAAGATTTTTCATTCTTATTAAAATAATAGAAGTATCTTACTTCTCTGAATGGCATTAGCTCACATTTTGGCTCTAATATAATTTATACTTTATTAAACCAATTATAATAACCAGCTTAACTCAGTAACTTTGTGAGTTCCTTCATATTTTGGTGACTTTGCCAGAGCTAAAATAAAATAAATGTGTTAGAATCTTGCTATACAAACCGTGGTCCATGGGCCCACATTATGGTCATCACCTGGGAGCTTGTTAGAAGATCTCAGGCTCCAATCCTATTCTAACTGTTGAAACATGCATTTTAACAAGATCCCCAGATGATCTGTATGTACCTCAAAGTTTTAGAACCAACACCCTAGAAGACATGGATAAATACATATTCTGCTCATTTCCATCAATTTTCTCTACTGCAAATCTCTGCTACGTCTCCATTTCCACTTCTACAGCTCTAGTTTATTACCTCAATTTCTTGTTTACAGAAATTCCTTGGGTCCATTTACTTGTTATAATTCTCCTCTCTGCCAGTTGACTATCTTGGTTCACTGACCAATTATCTTATCCATATTCTGAGTTCATAACCATTATCTACTTCGCTCATGCCCTGTTCTTTTCCCTTGATTTACCTACCCCAGGGTTTCCCACTCCTAGCACATACACGCATATTTAATTTGATTTGCTTTTTTTATCTACTCAATATAATAGTTTTTATTATGTTCAAACTAGAGGCCCGTTGCACGAAATTCGTGCACGGAGAGGGGGGGGTGTCCTTCAGCCCAGCCTGTACCCTCTCCAATCTGGGACCCCTCGAGGGATGTCCGACTGCCAGTTTAAGCCCGATCCCAGTGGGATCGGGCCAAAACGGGTAGTCGGACATCCCTCTCACAATCCAGGACTGCTGGCTCCCAACTGCTCTCCCGCCTGCCTTCCTGATTGCCCCTAACTGCTTCTGCCTGCCAGCCTGATCACCCCCTAACCACTCCCATGCCAGCCTGATTGATGCCTAACTGCTCCCCTGCCAGCCTGTTTGCCCCCAACTTCCCTCCTCTGCTGGCCTAGTCACCCCTAACTGCCCTCCCCTGCAGGCTTGATCGCCTCCAACTGCCCTCCCTTGCAGGCCTGCTGCCTCCCAACTGCCCTCCCCTGCTGGCCACCTTGTGGTGGCCATCTTGTGTACACATGGGGGCAGGATCTTTTACCACATGGGGGCATCCATATTGTGTGTTGGAGTGATGGTCAATCTGCATATTACTCTTTTATTAGATAGGAGAGGCCTGATGCAGGGTTGGGGGCCAGCTGGTTTTCCCTGAAGGGTGTCCCGGATCAGGATGGGGGTTCCCTTGGGGAGTGGGGTGGCCTGAGCAAGGAGCCTGTGGTGGTTTGCAGGCTGGCCACGCCCCCTGGCGACCCAACCAGAGTCCCTGGTATCTGCAATTTATTTATCTTCTACAATTAAAACTTTGTAGCCTGGAGCGGAGCCAAGCCTCCTGCTTTCCCCGTGGCTGGCAGCCATTTCTGTTGGGGTTAATTCACCTTCTATAATTGAAACTTTGTAGCCTTAAGCGGAGGCCTGGGCCTGGCCAGGGTGTACGGAAAGCTTTGCTTTCTCCATTGCTGGGGGCAACCCTGGCCTGCTCTCTACAGCTCCGTGGCTGCCGCCATTTCTGTTAAGATTTGTTTACCTTCTATAATTGAAACTTTGTAGCTTGAGTGGGGGCTTAGGCCTAGCAAGGGCAGGTGGAAAGCTTGGCTTCCTCTGTTGCCTGGGAAACCTTGCTCTCTGTGGCTGTAGCCATGTTGGTTGGGTTTATTTGCATACTCGCCCTGATTGGCTGGTGGGCATGGCTGGTGGGTGTGGCTTAGGCATAGTGAAGGTGCGGTCAATTTGCATATTACCCTTTTATTAGGTAGGATATATTAATGTATTTACTTCATAATTAGAAAAAGATAAAAACATGTGGGAGATTAAAAGGCACCATTTGTTTTCATGTGTACCTAATCATTTGAAAAACAACTGAGGATTCTATGCCATACCAAAAACTTTAAATTGCTAATTTAGAAGCACAAATCTATACTAATAATCTATACTAATAAAAAGGTAATATGCTAATTAGACTGGATAGACTGGGAGTCTTCTGGACATCCTTCCGGACAAAGCCACGGTGGCAGGGCCAAGGCAGAGGCAGTTAGGGGCAATCAGGAAGGCAGGCAGAGTGGTCAGGGGAGATCAGGCCAGGAGAGGAGAGCGGTTAGGCGTGATCAGGCTGGCAGGGGAGAGCAGTTAGGGGTGATCAGGCCTGCATGGAAGAGCAGTTAGGGGTGATCAGGTCGGCAGGAGAGCAGTTAGGGGTAACAGGCATGCAGGCAGAGTGGTTAGGGGCGATCAGACAGGCAGGCAGGTGAGTGGTTAGGAGTCAATGGTCCTGGATTGTGAGAAGATGCACTGGGCCTCTAGTACAAATATAATCTCTTTAAAGGTGAGATGCCAAAAACTGTTTAAAACAACAACAGTTTTTTAAACAAAACTGTTTAAAAAAGAACAATGGCAGAATTTAACAGTAATGTTATACTTCAATTCCAAAAGTCAGTGTTGATTGTTCAGGAGTGCTTTGTGCTTCCATCTCTGGCATTTTGAGAATGTGACAGACTGATACTATCTGAGGTGAAGCCAATGTACATATTGATTTAAAGCTATTTATTAATAGCTACTAATAATCTAGAAATCAAACCACGACTCATTCCATGAAAAAAAAACCCACAAAACTAATTTGTTTGATGGGGAGAAAAGGCTTTTTACTGATTTGTGAATTGTTTTTATTTAAATACATATATATAATATATATATATATTAATGAACCTATGGAGACACAATTTTACAGAATTTAGCAAACATTTTTATTTTAGATATGACAAAATACAATGGTAAAATGATGTGCCTATATATCAGTAGATTATGCAGCATATTTATCACTCTTATGAATCTGATACTGTTAGAGTTAGCTAGTTATTAATAATAGCAAAGAAGCAAAGGGAAGGCCAGACATTATAGGCATGTCATTTGGGCAGCTTCACCAGGAAACTGCAACTTTTCACACCTGAGGGAACCACAATCCTATTCCCTGCAAAACACTGGGGGAAGGAATCCAACAAAGAGAAGATAGATACATGCTTAATAACGTTGGGTTGACATAGGGAAGGCACTCTCAGTCACACCTGGGAACAGAAGTCACTGGTGTGGCTCAGTGGTTGAGTGTTGACCTGTGAACCAGGAGGTCATTAATGTTCCTATCTCCCTCTTCCTCTCCCTTCATCTCTTAGATATACATATATATATATATATATATATATATATATATATAAAAGAAATCTTTGGCCAGAATGGGCGTGACCAGTGCAAGCACACAAAAATTTGGGAATACAGAATCCCCTAAACAAATGTATTCTCTCTTGTTGCTCTTGGCAGCTTGGCTCATGACACTTGTGACTTGGTTCTCTTGCATTTGCCCCTATGGCCGACAGCCATGAAGGCCCACATGCAATGGACTAATGGACTGTATCAGGGAAACACAAGCTAAGCTAGCCTGATGCGGGACTGGATTCAGCTCCAACATGGAAAGGAAACTGTGGACAGTGGCCCTACTACACTTCTTTCATGGTGGAACAAAGGGAAGATGGGACTTTGGAAACTCGGGGATTTAATTCCCTGGAAATAAAGCTTTTTACTATAGTTCATCCTTTTATGTGAGTCTCAGAGAATTATTTTTCTCAGGACATCACAAGAAATCCAACTCCATTAACAACCAGGGGAGATGAGGCCCTCTCCCCTCCAATTACAAAGCTATGCTAGTTACTTATATTGAAGTCTTCATTTATTCCCGTTTATTTTACTTGTATAAATCCTGCTAATGAATTATATTTAAGACTAGCCTGGCTAATTTAGCTCAGTGGATAGAGCCTCAGCCTGTGGACTGAAGGATCCTGAGTTTGATTCCAGTCAAGGGCACACACCCAGGTTGCAGTCTTGATTTCCAGTAGGAGGTATTCAGGAGGCAGTCAATAAATGATTCCCTTTCATCACTGATGTTTTTATCTGTCTCTCCCTTTCCCTTTTCCTTCCTCTCTGAAATCAATAAAAATGTATTTTAAAAAATTAAAACCATAGGTAAAGGTCTTGTCTGTGTAGATGAAATGATGAACTGGCAGTCGGGAGTTAATTCTAGTGCAGATCTTGAGCACTGGCAATATGATATTATTTTTTGTAATTAATTTCCTGATTGCTATCTTTAAGGGTTCATATAGACATTCTATAAAAACATTTTTCTATAGAAAATTCTTGCTTTCCTACAATAGCTATGATATTCAATCCTCTTTTAATTTGGGCAAAATTATTTTCAAAGCACTTTTTATGCATGTTTAAAACTCTTCCTTTTTGGCAATATTTTTCTGCTGTATTTAGTTTATTGCTCTTGATTTCTGGGCATAGAGCCTACTTTGGTTTTATTTTTGTTTAAGTTCAACATCTCTATTTTTATTTTTGAAGGTGAAGCTTCATAAATATATTATTACACACTGTAAAATTGTATAGTAATACTAAAAACTTGGTTTTCTATATTTGCACATTCCTTAAAAACCTCGGGTGTTTACTGCAATTAGTCTAATTTTTCAAATTGGAGTTGTCACCTCTTCTCTTGCCTGAAGCAAAGCAGCAGGAAGTGCAAATCACACTCAACAGCAAGACACAAGGAGGGGAAACAAATACCTCTGCAATGAATTGATACATCTGATGGTGTGCCAACCACACAAGAATGGGAAAAGACAGCTTTTATTGTAGAGAATCCTGACACTCTTTCTAATAATTAGGACAGCCAAATGATCAGTACCTACTCTACCAATGGAAAGGGATTTCAGAGGCACACTCTGATTGGCTCCTTTTAAAGGCCACTACACACAGTACAGTGTCAGGACAGATTAAGAGCTCAATAATGGTTTGATGAGCAAATGAATCAATTTTGTTTTGAGTAACTGTATATTGTTAAAAATCAATAACAACTCCATATAAAGAGTTTGGAAGTCATCACCCCCATCCTTATGACAACAAAAAGCTGAATAAACTAAAGAACAATGCTTTTTTATTTAGTTATTTATTTTGCATTCATCAGAGGATTGAGATTGGAGGACAGTTAGCCATCTTGACATCTATTGAAACAGAAGAAACCAGGATCACAGCTGAGATCTATGCACCAGAAATATAGACCACTGGAGCCATAAAATGGGAGAAACACTTAAATGGTAATTTTGACCAACTGCTAGTGGCTGCGGTGTAGATTAGTGCAAGAATGAGAAACTACCGGGGCTACAGTCTTTGAGAAATCACACACTTTTGCCAGGAACCCCACCAGGGTCTCACTGTGAATAGTTGAGAAAGATCCTCTCATAGCTCTGGCAGAGGGTGGGAAGAATAATTTCTGTGAAATGTATCAGAGCTGTCTCTGTAGCAAAGGGCTACTCTCCAGGGAGAAGACTTACCAGAGTCTTGTCCCAGAGCCATGGGGGATGGACATTCTTTTCATACCAGTTTTCTCTTACCTTTCTGTTTTATCTATGGGCTAGATGCTAAGAAGTTATACAAGAAGGAACACTTAGGAAGGTCACAGCCCAGTTACAGAGTAGAAGCATAGGCCTACCAAAAGACAAGGATTAAATTGGGAGATTTGTCCTTCTTTTCTATACTTAACCAACACATTAGCAGGCCTCCAGTCTAATAGTAATGGCCACTATTGAGACAGTTGCATGGTACAGATTACCTGTTAAGAAAAGTACAGAGGGAAGTCCAGAATCAGGAGGAGAGACAAAAATAAGAACACTAGAAAAATTTGAAACTTCTGATACTAATAGCTACAGCAAATATTAAAGAGAGTTCAACTCCTAGCCAAATGAACATACAACCTCACAATTAGAGACCTATTCAACTCAGTTCCTATTACCTGATAAGACATGTCTGGCTTTTAATAAAAAATTACTAGGTACACTACAAGGTAAGAAAAAAAGAACACAATTGGAAGAGACAGCAAGTATCATAACTAGACTCAGATATGACACAGATGTAGAACTCTCAAATATGAATTTAAAAGGCTGTAAATAATATAAGTATTCTAATGGCAAAGTAGACAAAATTCAAGAAAAGTTGGGTAACATAAGCACGGAGATGGGAACTCTAAGCAATAATTTTTTTTCTTAATCTAGAAATAAACTAACAGAATGCTCTCTTTCATGGGCTCATTAGCAGACTGGATGCAGCTTGGAAGAGAATCAGTGAGAATGAAATTGGTCAATAAAAACTTCCTAAACTATAAAAATAAATGGGGAAAAAAAGATGAAAACAGAGCAGGATATCCAAGAATTGGATACCAGCTTTGAATATCTTGTCAGCTTGTATGAAATGAGACTAAGAAAAAGAAAGCTATGTAATTTTTATGTGAATGTATTAGGCCTTATACATTTGATTATACATAGGCCTTCAACTCTGATTTAAAACAAAAACACTACAAAAGTTAGTCTATAAACATTACCACATTACCCTGAGGGAATTTTAGTCATGTAATAAAAATGAAATAAAATTATCTGAAAAAATGGAAATTTATAAATTAGATAGTGTAAGAGAAAAATCTAAAAGCAATTAGTATTGTATGGTTTTTCAATACGGAGTTAATACAAATTAAAAATACATTTCTTATATGAAAAATGCATTGATAAAAAGTAGACAAGACACTGATTTGTTGAAGTAGAAGAGATACTGAACATAAGGGTTGGCTCTCAAATATAGTGCATGCTATTTCAAATAGAAAGACCTAAGGGATTTAACTAGAGAACCAATAAAATCCTGAATTTAGGACTTTGACAGGCAATCTGGGTAGAGGGTGGGGAGGTAGGACCCGGAGCCAAACAGTACAAATACGATGTTGCTGTCAGTAGGGAGATATAGTTATAAAGAGCTAATTTATGTGGAAATCCAAAAAAGAAAAAAAAGAAAATAGCCACCAGATTTAAGGTGGATCAGGGGTCATGAATAAGCAGTCTGGATAAAAGTTCTAGTGGTGGAGGACCACTTTTATCTACTTTGCTCACATGGGAAAGAAGAGAGCCACACAGGTCAAAAGATCTATATATCGGTGGTGTGACTGAGGTCTGCTCATCGTGGGCTGCCCACAGTGAGACCAGAATAGAGTCCATATGTCCTCAACAGGAAGCCTGGGGATATTGATGATACACAGCATTTCCCCAGATTGAAGAAATATTAAAACCTGTGTCCTCTTTTTAGAAAGCAACCTTAAAATGAGACACTGAAAAAAGAGTGTTCAGGCAAATGTGTTATAGTTCCTGAAACACTGTAAAACCCTCTTCCAGTCGTTGTTTCTTACTTTGGTTCTTCCCTTACCTTTTAGTCTCTCTCTCTCTCTCGCTCTCTCTCTCTCTCTCTCTCTCTCTCTCGCTCTCTCTCTCTCTCATTTGCAATCATCTCAAGAGTGCAAATGTAAAAATGCCATGAAACAGAAGTCATTCAGCTCTTTAGGGTTTGGACTTGTTAACATAAAAATACTAACACGCCCAGATGGCCAATAGACATATGAAAAAATGCTCAATGTCACTAGTCATCAAAGAGCTGCAAATTAAAACCATAATGAGATATCACCTAACACCTGCCAGAATGGCTACTGTCAATAAATCAACAGGATGTGGAGAAAAGGGAACCCTAATACACTGTTGGTGGGAATGCAGACTGGTGCAGCCACTGTGGAAAACAATAAAAAATTAAAAATGGAACTGCCATTTGGCCCAGTGATTCCACTTCTAGGAATATAGCCTAAGAACCCCAAAACAACAAAACAGAAACAAGGCATGGATACATGGAACAGACTGACAGCTGACAGAGAAGAAGAGGGGAGTGGGGTTGGGAGGTTGGATAAAGTAAGGTGAAGGGATTAGTCAAAGACTATGAATAAACTATAGATACAGATAACAGTGTAGTGATGGCCAGAGGAAAGGGCAACATGGGGGGATGAGTGGGAGTGGGCAAAGGGGGGAAAATGGGGACATCTGCAAATGTCAACAATAAAAATAAAGCTTAAAAAAAGTAGAAATGTTAGTGTTAATTTATTTAAGCAGATTTATTTTGAAAAAATGGTACTAGAATATGGTTTCAGTTTGCAAAATGCACAAATAATTGATAATACATATGTTTTTTTCTCTATTCTGTCATACACTGATTGTATCATGTTCAAATATAAAACAATGAGAGAAGGGGTAGGAGCAAGGTTCTAGTATATGGGCTATATCCATCATATTTCTATTAAGTAATATTCTTGCATGAAAAGAATTAAATAAAATGCAGGTTAACTACATAGAGTGTATTTCCCCCGCAACTCCCTTCTCAAATGCTAAGATACCATCACTCAATTTTCACTGTATTTCCTAAGACTTTGAACTTGAGTGATCCTGATTTCTACTCTGGACCTCAGTTTCATAAGTCAGTAGAAAGACAAACCAACCCTCCAGCAACACTTTCCAAAGGATATAATTACAAATATAGAATAGACTGCTTTCAAGACTTTTAACATTGTTGTTTTTAGAAAGTAATTGGTTTTTCTTTTTCTTTTTTTCCCCCCTCTCCCAATGCTCAATGCAATCTATACTGCCTGGAAGCCAGACTTTAAATGAAGCAGATGCTCCAAGTTTAAACTCTGTACTGGTAAAGTTGTTTCCTAGCAACACAAAGTTATGAAAACTTCAAGAGCATCACTTCACTCAATACGGTTTCTCCATTTAGTTTCATGTACTCAGTGTGTTATTATAAAGAACTGAATATCAAGTCAAACCCAACTTAATCCTACATTAATAAGAATAGAAAACCACTCCATTGATGTGGAACTAAGGACATTTCCAAAACTTGGGCAGGCAAAAATCAGGCTTCATACAATATTTTTAAAGGAAGATTTTTCAGAATGACATTTGGGAAGGCCTTTATAGAAAGGTAATAAACTTAGTCCATAATATACATATATTGTTTTTAAACATTTTTAAAAATATATTTTATTGACTTTTTACAGAGAGAAAAGGAGAGGGATAGAGAGTTAGAAATATCAATGAGAGAGAAACATCGATCAGCTGCCTCCTGCACACTCCCTTCTGGGTATGTGCCAGCAACCAAGGTACATGCCCTTGACTGGAATCGAACCTGGGACCCTTGAGTCCACAGGTCAACACTCTATCCACTAAGCCAAACTTGTTAGGGCTGTTTTTAAACATTTTGGACTTTTAAAAAAAGTAGATAACTCAACAAAGGTAGGTGAAATAGTGTTAATTGAAATGTTTCATAACAGTGGTTCTCACATTTTGATCTAGAACTCCTTTATATTCTTAAAAAGTCATTGGGCTTTTCAGTGTTGTTTATTGGGATATTTATTAACACTTCCCAATTAGAAGTTAAAATGTAGAGATTTTATGTCTCTATTTATTTATTTAAAAATAATATATGTGTTAAAATAAGTAACATATTCTATGAATATTTTCACAGAAAGTTTAGTGAGGTGAGTGACATAGTTTTATAGATTTACAAGTCTTAATGTCTGGCTTAATAGAAGATAGCTCAGTTCTGGTAACTTCTTTGGCATCTACTTTGTTGTGGTATCACACATCATGGAGTCCTTAGAAAGATCTACTGTGAACTCTTGAAAGAATAAAAGTGAAAAAGGCAAATGACCTTCTCCATGTCCACATCCCACTTACTCATTCCGCCTTGTCCTCCTTATTAGTAGTATTAGGATTAGGATTAGGATTAGTATTAGTATTAGTAATAGTATTACTTTGGAGCACATTTTGAGAACTGTTGCCAATAAGTAAGCTTCTGTAGTGTATTCAAAGATTTAGATGATTTCCTTTTTCTTAGCTATTGTAATTAGGCATATGGTAAAGTGATTACATTTCAGATGTGCAAAGTAAGTTTGAATTTGATGCACTCTTGCTCTATAACCCTGCTTAAGTCATTCTAAGTCCATTTGTAAATTGGGTCTAATAGTAACCTTATCCCCATAGTACTATAATAAACAAGTAAGAAGTAAATGGAAAACCCTTGGTATATTTCTGGTCCATAAAAGTAACCATCTCATAAATACTGCTTGTTATTATCTCTGATTTTAATATTATAAAATAGAAAACTAAAACAAATTTATTAATAAGACAAAACATTTAAACAACCATCACTTCCACCCCCACCCTATTTCTACAAAAGCAGAAATAACTCACCCCTGTGATTATCAGATGCTTATGTACTTTTTTGTAGAAAGTTTGCTTTATTTTTCAATATCAAGGGAACAGTACCTAAAAATGTGTGCTAATTCTTTCTTATTTGTTTTTTGTCCAACAGAATCTCTTTTAATATCATCTGGTAGAGAGATAGAGGGGTGAAGATGGGTGCCTTTGCTTAAAGAAATTGAAGTGAGTACTGATGCAATTTGAAAAAAAAAAGCACAGAAGTACTCACTTAAGTTTTGATTTCTGGTAATTGGTAGAGGTATCCTTGCTCTTACCTTTGTTCTGGTTCAGATAATGGCCCAAACTAAAAATGACCATGGATCGTATGCTGATTACTCTCACTAACTGCACAGTTTTAACCATACCACCCGTAGTTGTACACTCGTTTACAGCAGTTGCAGGACTGATAACATTTGCAACATAAATATCATCTTTCATTTTATAATTGCAAAGCACTCTTAGTTTTAGCTCAGTTCTCATAACAACTCTGTAGCTATATATGTAGTAAACATATTTTTTTCTTTTCACCTTGGGACATAGTTTAAGAGCGTAAATAGACTGAGACTGCACAAGGTCTTACAAAAAGCTGAAGGGGAAGTCTTGAACTCTATAATAAATGTTGGTTCCTCAAAGAAGAATAAATGGATGTTTTTGAAACTCAGATCTATAAAACAGGACCTTATATGTTTTTGAACATTGAACAATGGCAAACTATAAAATGATGTTTAAAAATGCAGTTTAACAATTTATCAACAATCATACTCCTTTCATATTAGGTATTTTATAAACATGCTACTGCCTGTTATTCCAAATCAGTTTTGCTAGCCTTTGTTAGGGAAGTTAGTGCTTAGTGGGATGTAAGCAAATGGGGGTATTTATCCTGTTTAGGAGTGATTTAAACAAGTCTTGGAATTTATGAACACAATGTTTGAATGAAAAAGAAAACACTAATTTTCTGCCATATTATGATGAATTTTTATGACAGCAAAGTGAAGAACCAATGAAAATAAGCTCATTGGGCATCTTCTTTCCTCCTTCTTTGAGAGAAATAAGCATTGAACTCAGGTGTCTTTCTTTGGTAGAATATGCTAGAGTCACTATGTTCATCATAATTTGGCTAGGGGCTGTGCTTATCAGAGTTCCTCCAGAGCTCCAGGCTGACATTTAACCCCATCTTGACACTCACTTCCATGATAAGCAGAGTAAGTGTGTAGTAAGAGAATGTGCTTATTCTTGCATAGGCCTAGAAGTGATGCAGGGTTCTTTTGCTCATATTTTGTTAGCCAACTAAGACACATGAACACTTGTCACTTCAAGTGTCTAGAAAGTGCCATTTTCCCATGGCCAGTAGAAGAACTGGCATATTTGTGTATAGCCTGAATGGCTATCATGTCCTGTCTCTGGAAAATTAACCTATTCTTCAAGAGGTAAGTGAAATAGAACGTTTTAACTATAAAACTGTGTGTAAAACAGCCTCCAAAACTCTTCCTTAAAGGCACAAGTGCTCATTCGAGGCCTATTTGTGCAACTTTTACATAAATTCTAATTTGAGGGCTGATTTTTTTTGAATCAAATTTAAAAAAAAATCAAAAGTGAGGAAAACCATCTAATGTAGACAATAAGCAGAAAACATGACCAGGGAAAAGAAGTTGATTAAAAAGAAAATCCTAAAATATTATCTGGTATGATAGAGCATGTACAGGAATTGAGTACACAATGTGGACCTGAATCATTAGTTATGATTAATTGATGCCCTTTAATTAATTAATTATTAATTGTTTAGGAATACAGTAATATATTTAACTTTTGAAATGAGGAAGAGCTCCTGAACTCATTGCTTATAAATGCAATTTTTAAAAAAATTAGTTTTTTCAGAAAACTGCTATTTGTTGGCTCCCTCATCCACACAATATAATTCTCCAATAACTCTTTAGTAATATTTTACTGCGGTTGGATAAGAAGTGATTTTTTTAATGGTGAAGCTGACAATAACATTGAACAATTCATTCAGAGCACATGTGTACACAGCTGGGATAGGTTTAGTCATTGTAAATAAGTCCCTCTTGGAGACATTTACGGCTACTTGTGGTCATAGACATATACATAGGTATATATTTAAATATGGTTGCAAATTTCTAGGATGATAATGGACATTAAATTAATATATCTGTAGGATTCACTGATATATTTCTCAGCATATATTCTACATAATAAAATAGACTAAAACATTTTTTCCTCCTGTTCAATACACTTTAAAGATTTTATAATACTTATGTTAGCCACATCACAAAAAGTTCTTAAAATAGGATCTTTTATTCAAATGTATTTTTACATGATCAAAGAAAGACAAAAGAAGGCAAAACTTTTGGTTTGGCATTTTAAGCATGTCACGGTGGATTCTGCCTCTGCAGAATGGAAAGAAAAAAGTCACAACTGTAGATATTTGCACACCATTGCTCCTGTTCTGACTTCCAGAGAGTCTATTCAGGCTTTAGCAACTGAAGAATCACTTTAACCCCAAATAAAGTCACAGAGGATCTCAAAATTGTAAGATATATTTAGCTTCATGAAAGGGCTATGTTGAGCTCCATGTAGTTTCAGAATTTGGAGGTAACAGAAAACACCAGGGTGTATATTTAGGAAAGATATCCTGAGGTTTGCACTAAGAGACTACAGCACACAAAATAGAGACAGATGGGAATCAGCCTCAGTGCCAAGTGATATAGGGATTCTGCAGATCATCACTTTCTCTCTCTTCACACACACACACACACACACACACACACACACACACACACACACACACACACAAAGTTTTCTCAGCACTAAGAGATACTTTATTAAAAGCTAGTAACTGTCTTGTTAAAAGTAAAACAACAACCATACTTACTTTGAACTTTCAGGCGCATATTAAAGCAGCAAGGGAATGGTCAAATCGATGTACTCTGTCATTATGTTTTTTGTACCTCCCACCATTAGAAGATACAAAACAACATGTACTAGTATAACTTTTGACTATCCCCCCCAAACTTTTGGTTTGGCATTTTAAGCATGTCACGGTGGATTCCCCCCACCCCCTGAAACTTAGTTATCCCTTGTGGACTGATTCCCCCTTAGAATAATGAAATTCACAGATGCTCACGTCCTCTATATAAGATGGCTTAGATCAATGCATACAGTCCACCCTCTGCATCCATGGACTCCCAACTGCAGATGGAAAACAGCACATGTATTTATTGAAAAAAAAATCTGCATGTAAGTGGACCTGCACATGTTTAAACCCATATTGTTTAAGAATCACCTGTATATTGTTTCTGATTTATATATATTGGGCAGAGAAAAACCTTGCACCATAAAAACTGAACTTTCAAAATAGACAAACAACAGCAAAGGATGTTTCTGTGCATGATCTGTGTAGTACCTTCTAGGGGGCAGAATATTTTCTAATTTAATAGAAATATCCTAGAAAATTCTACATAAAAGAAATTCATAATCTTTTCTGGAAAATAAGAGGGGAGAGGCACAATAAATATAGGTTTTAGGTCGTGAAAGATTTAGTTTGGTCTATGAAACACCTACCTCACCCAACAACATTAGGTGAAAGAATGTGGCTGGTAAAATTGTAACTCCAACTCATTAATACCTAAAGGAAAACTTCAAATGGATCTTGTTGAATAATTTATAAGACTGTTGTGTTCAGAGTAGCATCAAACAGACTGTCAAACTTCAGTGGGAAGAGGGAGGGGGTGGGTAAGAGATCAACCAAAGGACTTGTATGCATACATATAAGCATAACCAATAGACACAGACACTAGGGGGGTGAGGGCATGTGCTGGGGTATGGGAGTGGATGGGGGGAGGTCAATGGGAGGAAAAGGAGACATATGTAATACTATATGTAATATTTTAAAAAATATTTTTTAAAAGTAAAAAAAAAAAAAAGACTGCTGTGTTTCTTCCAAAATTCCCATGCTAATGATTGACATAAAAAAAAAAAGAATTTTGAAATGTCCAGAAAGTATTTAATGAACTCACCATGACTAGATAGTCCTCAGGCTACCCACCTAATAGAAATGGGAATCAAACAAGAACTATCATAGTTTCAATGTGACTCAGTGACTTTAGTTTTCTCAGTCTCCAGATTGTGGAGGGGGAAAACAGAGGATTTGGGGAATAAATAGACTATGATCTGTTCATGTAAAGCATATTGGGAATGTTACTTTTTTTCCTTTTTATAATCAGGAAAATTATGGCAATAATTGGTGACTTCCACAAAAAACCAGGAAAAAGTAATATATATGGATAAGATGAGCTTATTAAGGATCTTCAGATGGTTTGGATGTGGTTATAGGAATAGGGCGGGATATTAATGGTGATATGGAAAATATGAGAAATGTTTTAGTATTTTCTATGTACATTGATGCTGAACTCACAGGTTGAGGTCCTCAAACTTGGCTGTCACATTTGGCTGAACAACCAAGTCTCCATCATTTTTCTACCTGGAAAATCCTACTCCCAGGGGAAAATAATCAGTCACAAGATCAGGCATAAGGCATCAACATAAATATTTTATAACTAACTCCTTAGGCATCTGATGCTCAATGTGGTCCAGGTAGGATAAAAGCTTATACTAGGAAAAAAAAGATTTCTTTTCAATTTTTGAACCTGTCCTCTATTTTTCTGAGATAATCCTTAATAATGGCATGTGTGAGAACAGTCTGTGGAATACTGGCATTAGTTGCTGAATGCAATTATTAATACTTGTTCATTCCTACTCTTTCCAACCAACTTATTCTCTCTTTCTGACTGTAGATATTGTCACAATAATATATTCACATCAGATAAAATTTGAATCCTAACTGATATCTAGTAAAATTATTTCTCTCACATTAATAACATTTCATTAATATTTAAAAAGATAGCTTCATAATGAAATGCATATGGGAAGTTTTCAATGAACTGTAAATAAGCTATGGTTTGTTCCTTTCTTGGTATGGATGTTAATATTTTTAAAAAATTAAAAGGAAGTTAAAATGCATCTAAAATTTTTTTAGTGGTTCCTGAAACACAGATAAGAAAAGAGAGAGCATAGTGTCAACATAGACAGGGAATGATGGGGAGACATGAAGTGGTTCAGCCGAATGAAGGCACAGGAGTCACAACTTCCTACAGCAATTCATAAAACAGATGCATATGAGAGACCAAGCTATGATTCATGTAAACAAAATACGTGATTCATATTAAGTATCTTTTATATGTCATTTTGTTTAACAACTGAAGGAATAGAAGACTAGATATAAGGAGTTGACCTTATATCAACTTATTTCATCACCACACCAGTAAAATTTCTTAGAACTATTTATTTCCTAAATAGGATATTGAGATAAATTAAATAAAATATATTTTCCCCAGTGGGTGTAATATGAAAAGTTAGAACTTAGTACAATCTCTAAATAAAGAAAATTCATCAAGAAAAAGCGTGCGTTCTTTGAAATAATTTTGAAGACAGCCCTGGCCCTCCATCATTTAACTTTCTATTGCTTTGGTAGCATATGTTTCCTGGGTTTGCTTTTTAGTTTCTCTTCCTTTCCTTGACATTATCCAAAATTTACAGAGCTTTACATTTCAGTATCCAAGCTGGACTAATTATCACAGTCCAGCAGATGGTGTGGTCCAAATGGTAGGTAACTGAAGTTGCGTTAATATCTGTTTAGACCAGGCAGGCCAACAGAACAGAATTTCCTTCTATTTTTCTACTGTGAGACTTTATCGGGTCCTGGATAAGAAGCAGAGGGCCGGCAGCAGAGGGAAATCTTTGCTTGTGCTTTGGGACACAAACCAGGGAATCCATGGCTCCTGAAAAGTCAGCTGCCAGGGGGCCTTTGGATCAGCTTAGGAGTCTTCACCAGCTGTTTTGTTGCAGGAATAATTTGGAGAACCAGCGTGATTCACTAACACTGGTAGATCTAGCAGTGAACTGCCCATATGAACTAAACTGGTCCCAATATGTGGGTGTGGGATGAGAATGCCTTCTCTCTGTATATATCTAGGGAAAAAACTGAGAACAGAGAAGCCTGCCCCTGATGCCTTAGCAGAAGGTACAGGCATCCACTAAAAAGTGACTAAACAAACAAACAAATAATGAATAAAGTCAAAACAGTAACAAGCAAATAAAGCCACAGCAATATCCTTTATTTTATACCACAAGACACTGAATAGTCTGATCTACTGTATTTTCTGGAGTATAAGACGACTGGGCATATAGAAGATTTTCCTGGGATAAAAAGTCATCTTATACACCGGAAAATACGGTATACTAGTATGTGGGCTGAAGGGATACACATGGAGTAGTAGATCTATCTATCTATATATACTTAACTAGAGGCCTGTTGCAGGAAGATTCCTGTAAGAATAGGGCTTCCTGCGGCCTTCTCTGCCACCCCACCTGCTTCCCTCCCTTCTCTGCCCCCCCCCGCCTGCTTCCCTCCCTTCTCTGTGCCCCCGCCTGCTTCCCTCCCTTCTCCGCAGCCCCGCCTGCTTCCCCGCTGCCCCGCTTGCTTCTCCGTGGCTTCGCTCCCTTCTGCAGCATTTGGCTTCCTTCTATGCTGTCTTCAGTCTTTGCTCTGTGCCTGGATATGCAAATTAACCGCCATCTTGGTTGGGTTAATTTGCATACTCACTCCTGATTGGCTGATGGGCGTGGCTTGTGGGCATAGCAGAGGTATGGTCAATTTGCATGTTTCTCTTTTATTAGATAGGATGTATTATAATATAGTAGGGGCCTGGTGCACAAAGATTCATGCATTGGAGGAGGGGTCCCTCAGCCCGGCCTGCCCCCGCTCATAGTCTGGGAGCCCTCAGGGGCAGGAGGTGACCCAGAAATCAGGGGAAGGCAATGCCCCATCACACCTCTGCTGCTTCCACTGCCAGCAATGCAAGCCTCGGCCGGCCCTGGTTACCTGAGCCTCAGGCGGCCCTGGGTGGCTGGGCAGTTGCCATCCGAGGCTTGCCTGTGACTTGGGCTGGCCCTGGGTGGCTGGGGGGCTGGGGGGACTGGGAGACTCCAGAGGCAGGCATGCAGCAAGGCCAGGCCCTCCTGGGGGCCGGCCTGGCAGCATGCCTGCCACCCCAGCAGGGCTGAGGGAACTGGGCACCACCATCTTGTGGCTGTGGGCGCGGCCATCTTTGAGGGTGGGGAAGTCAATTAGTATATTCCCTCCTTATTGGTTGTGGGCGCCGCCATTTTTGCAATGGCGTGAGGGTCAATTACCATATTCCCTCTTTATTAGATAGGATTTATAATCTGGGTAGCTACTTACTTTTGTAGAGATTAACAAGTAATGCCTACAACATAGTTAGGACTCAGTATGTCCTTTGGGATAAACAAAATAATAAGTTCTGAAAAGCAGAATGCTAAAGTAAACATTACACCTAGACTCTCTAAATTCTCTTACCTTGTAATCTAATGGAGAACAGCCACAGATTCTACTGTCATTGCCTCTTCTACTATGTAAGTTGGTTGGTACAAAAACAAATCCTGGTTATTGACTTTTCAAAAAAATTGTTTTCTTTAAATATTTACTACCATGTCTTCTGTTACTCACCAAAGTGCTGGTAAATAGGTATAAGGTAAAGTCAAGGCTCAGAGGCAGAGACCTGAGGTCAAGTCTTAGAATACCTGTCCTTTATTAGCTTCATGAACTTGGAAAATTAATAACTTCTTAACAGTTTTTTAAATGAGACTAAGGCATTTTTTGCAATGACATTGTGATTAAGATTATGTATCAGGGAAGCTATAATTATGTTTGACACTTGGTAAGTGATTAAAAATGGGGGGTTATTTTTTCAGTAGTATTAATAGATATTTTTCAAGATGTGTTGAATGAGTTTTGTCTCAGTGGTATAGTTAAAGGGACCTTGAATTTGAAATAATGCTGACACTCCATCTAGACTTAGATTTGCCTGAGTCTGGAAGCAGTGAGGAAACATATATGCAATAGATATTTTATTTTACTTATTTTCTGAAATATATTTTTATTGTTTTCAGAGAGAAAGGGAGAGGGAGAGAGAAAGAGAAACATCAATGATGAGAAAGAATCATTGATTGGCTGACTCCTGCATGCCCGGCACTGGGGATTGAGCCTTCAACCTGGGCATATGCCCTGACTAGGAATTGAACCATGATTTCCTGCTTCATAAGTCAATGCTCGAATACTGAGCCATGTCAACCAGGCCAGTCTTGACTGTTTTATGTTCTTTGATTATAGCTGGATTTTGAGCAGAGTAGTGATATCATATGATGGAGTAATATAAGGGTCATTTGGTCTTCTCTGTTTACAGTAGATTAGAGAGAGTCCAGAGTAAAAAGTTAGAATGGTTAGAAGGCTAATGCATTGATCCAGGCAAGGAACCATGGTGGCTTCAGTTAGTAGCATCAAAAATGTCTAGGAATAAATGGATTCTGAATGAATTTTTAAGTTAGAATCAATAGGATTTTCTAAAAAATATAGCATGAGATATGAGAGGAAAAATCCTTTATTAAGGACAATTTAATGTTTTTGATCTAACCAAACCAGATTGGAAAAAGTGTAGACTTTTCTCACATAAGGATGGCTATGAGAGGCAGAAAATCAGGAGGTCAGTTTTGGGCTATTTTTTAATTACATATTGAAAAGGAGCTATTAAGGTGACATTGAATATATGAGCATGGAATTTGGGAGTGAGATCTTAACTGAAGATATAAATTTAAAAGCAACTGACATATAGAAGATGTTAAAGCCATAGGCTTGGGTGAGACCACCAAGAGAGTGAGTACAGGTTGAAAAGACCTAAGGACTGATCCCTAGGTTCCATACTTAAAAGCTAAGTTATCTCATCCTGTGCTTCAGAGACCATGCAAAGTCAAAAGAGAATATTTTGCTAAGTGTATAATATTTACCATTGTATATTTTGTATAAAATAAATTTCTTAATGCAGCTATAAGGTGGCTCTTTCCATGTAAACATGAAAAATATTTATATATATAAAAGGCTAAGCGACCATCCAACCTTCTGACTGGTCAGTAGGTATGACATGCACTGACCACCAGGGGGCAGACACTACCCATAACCAGAGAGGAGGAAGCCCGATTCTGGGGTGTATCACCTGAGAACTGCCCTCTCGCAATCCAGGACCCCTCGGGGATGTCGGAGAGCCAGTTTCGGCCCAATCCCTGCTGGCCAGGCCAAGGGACCCCACCTGCTGGAGGGACCCCACTCACTCTGCAGATGCCTTTCGAGCTGCAGCACTGTCCCAGGTGCGGCGGATGGGAGGGACCATGAGAGGTTGGCTCCAGGAGGTGTCCAGCCCGTCTCACCCAGTCCTATCCTGTGGCAACCTTCTAATAAATTTCCTTTCAATGTGCATTAATCTGTGCACCAGGGCACTGGTATACTATAAAAATGGCAAGGTTAAGTGAGCAGCTGATGCTGTATTTATATCAGAGGAATTCATCTTTAAGATAAAGAGATGTGAAGAAATACTTCATAAAAATAAAAGGTCAGTTCCTCAGAAGGAATAGCAAACAATCCTACCTAATAAAAGAGTAATATGCAAATTAACCATCACTCTGCTACACCGCAAGCCACGCCCACCAGCCACGCCCACCAGCCAATCAGAGCGAGTTTGCAAATAAACCCAACCAAGATGGCTACAGCCACAGAGAGCAGGAGGGAGGCTTGGGTTTCCCAGGCAATGGAGGAAGCCAAGCTTTCCGCCTGCCCTTGCCTGCCTAAGACTCCACTCAAGGCTACAAAGTTTCAATTATAGAAGGTAAGCAAATCCAAACAGAAATGGCGGCAGCCACGGAGCTGGAAAGAGCGGGAGGCTAGGGTTGCCCCTGGAAATGAAGGAAGCAAAGCTTTCTGCACACCCTGGCTGGCCCAGGCCTCCACTCCAGGCTACAAAGGTTCAATTATAGAAGATACATAAATTCCAACAGAAATGGCTGCTGGCCACGGAGCAAGCAGGAGGCTTGGCTCCGCTCCAGGCTACAAAGTTTCAATTGTAGAAGGTAAATAAATTCCAGATACCAGGGCCTCCGCTTGGGTCACCAGGGGGCGTGGCTGGCCTGCAAACCACCACAGGCCCCTTGCTCAGGCTGCCCCACACCCCAAGGGAACCCCCACCCTGATCCGGGACACCCTTCAGGGCAAACCAGCTGGCCCCCACCTGTGTACCAGGCCTCTATCCTATCTAATAAAAGAGTAATATGCAGATTGGCCATCACTCCAACACACAATATGGCTTCCCCCATGTGGTCAAAGATCCTGCCCCCATGTGGACACAAGATGGCCACCACAAGATGGCCAGCAGGGGAGGACAGTTGGGAGGGTCCAGGCCTGCAAGGGAGGGCAGTTGAGAGGGACCAGGCCTGCAAGGGAGGGCAGTTGGAGGCTATCAAGCCTGCAGGGGAGGGCAGTTAGGGGTGACCAGGACAGCAGAGGAGGGAAGTTGGGGGCAAACAGGCTGGCAGGGGAGCAGTTAGACATCAATCAAGCTGGCATGGGAGCGGTTAGGGGGTGATCAGGCTGGCAGGCAGAAGCTGTTAGGGGCAATCAGAAAGGCAGGCAGGTGAGCAGTTGGGAGCCAGCCGTCCTGGATTGTGAGAGGGATGTCCGACTGCCCGTTTAGGCCCGATCCTACCTGGGGAGTAGGATCATCCCTCAAGGGGTCCCAGATTGGAGAGGGTGCCGGCTGTGCTGAGGGACACACACCCCCGTGCATGAATTTCGTGCACCGGGCCTCTAGTCTACTTAATAAGAAACTGTAAATTACATGTTGGATAAGTTAACAGAATAAAGGGAAAAACAGATAAATTCACAATCCAAGTGTCAGATTATAACACACCTCTTGATTAAGTAGACAAAATCAGTACATATATACAAGATTTGAACTACGATATCAATGACTTCACCTAAACATAATTTTTAGAACTCTACAATCCAACAACTGCAGAATATACATTTGTTTCAAAGACACATGGAAAATTCACCAAGATGAATAAGCTGGAGCATAAAATAAGTATCAGTAAAATTCAGAAGGCTTGAAATCAGGCAGAGTGTGTTTTCTTATGGTCCCATAATAATTAGAAATTACTAACAATGTTATCTAGGAAACATCCAAATATTTGAAAATTAATAAACACAGTTCTATATTTGTAATGACCTAAGATAAATAACAAGGGAAATTAGATAATGTTTTATACTGAATAAAGATGAAAACATAAAAATTTATTGGATGAGTCACAGTAGAGATGTTGTTAAGCGTTGGTTACTAGTTTGAACTGCTTATCAACAACAAACATTTGTTTCTCACAGTTCTAGAGGCTGGGCAAGTTCAAAGCTCTCTGTCTTTCACTATGTCCTCACATGGCAGAAGGTAAAATAATCTTCCTAAGGTCTCTTTTATAAGGGCATTAATTCCATTCATGAGGGCTTTCCCAAAAGGGAAAGCACAAATAGCAGTATCAAGAATAAAAGAAAGGAGGCATTATCACATATTTCACAGACATCAGAAGAAAAATATATTAAGGACGATGTTAAGGCAATATATAGAATACCAAGAACAAATGGAAACATTCCTTGTTAAAGAAATTGGATTCTTAATAAAAAAAAAATTACTACTGTAAAACAAAACAAAACAAAAACCCTCTGATCTCAGGTGGCTTGTCTAGTCAATTAATTCAATCAAAGATTAAAGGGGGAAAATAAAATCAATCTTACACAAATTCTCTCAGAAAATGAATAAAGGAAAAGAAGCACTTTGATTCATTTTGTCACTATGATACCAATACCAAATAATGACATTATAAGAACAAAACAACAACAAACAGATGAATATGTCTCATGAGCATCAACATAAAAATTCTGCACAAAATCTTAATAAATTGAGTCCATTAACATAAAAAAGGATAAACAAGTATATTTTTCCCAGGGTGGAAACATTGGTTTAACATAAAAAAACAACAACAATCAATGAAATTATATTATAGTCTATGGCCATACCACCCTGAATGTGCCAAATTTTGTATGATCTCAGAAGCTAAGCAGGTTAGTAGTGGGATGGGAGACTGTCTGGGAATACCATGTGCTATAGGTATTAAAAAATAAATTACATTATAGAATAAAGGGGAAATCATACAATTAATCAATAAATGTTAAAAAAGGTATTTAATACATTTCAGCAATGATTCATGCCAATGGTCTTTAAGCAAACTAGGAATAGATAGTATCTTCTTCTATCTTATAATAGACTTCTCTGAAAAGAAATCTATAGATAACATCATACTTAATGCTGAAACATTGTATGCTTTCCTCCAAAGATCAGAAACAGGGCAAGAATAGAGTTCAGAAATGAAAATCTCATATATACAGTCAATTCATTTTTGACAAAGTGACCAATGTAATTCAAGGAGAAAAGGAGAGTCTTTTCCAGCACACACTGCTGGAACAATTAGATATCTGTATGGAATAAAATAAACTTTGCCTTCTATTTCACTTGATAGACAAAATCTAATTTGAGATAAATAATAGATAGATGAATCATAGATAAAGTCATAAATTTTCTATAAGAAAACAGTAGAGTATCTTCACAGCTGTGTTTTAAATAAAGATTTTCTATATAGAAGAAAAAAAGCACCATCTGTAATAGAAGAAACAAATGTTAAATTACAATCCACCAAAACTGAATATATCACTCCATAAAAAGATAAAAAAAATGAGTGGGTAACCCACAGACTGGGAGAAAAGATTCTATTCTTAGTATATATATCTAACAAAGGTCTTGCCTCCAGAATATATAAAACCTGTGTAAATTTTTAAAAAAGCAAATAACCTGATTACACTAGAAAAAATATTTAACAAGGGATTTCTCAAATAAATGTATAAAAATGACCAGTCAACACATGAAAATATATTCCACATCCTATTCATCCGACAGGTGTTATTTTATTAGGAGATAATGGTCCATGCCCAGGAAAGTGGTTAAAATAGAGAAGCCACACAGTAACAAGTATTGATGAAGGTGTGGAGCAAGTTTCATTCTTCGCAGGGAGCGCCAAATGCTGCAATTACTCTGGATAAACACCTGGCCTTTCCTTATACCATTAGGGATGCACCAACATTACAAGCCAGCCTTCTACTTCCAAATACATTTGCCAGTGTGCATTCTGTATTTTAAGAGATTACCAGCTAATAAACTCACAATCAAGTAGGTATCCTGAAAGAATTTTAAAGAATTGGAGATTTATATATTTCATAAATTGAAAATTTTATATACTAGTACTTACGTTGGTAAACTATAACACTTGCAAGAGATTTTGAAACAGTGTTAAGGAGGCTAGGCAGTGCAATGTAAATCTTGTTTATAGTATTTATTTTCCCCGGGAAAAAAGCTTCTATTATTCTAACATGGTAAAAACAAAACAAAACAAAACAAAAACTTGCCATAACCCTCCAAAGGAGCAAAGCTGTAAATGACTATAAATTTTACCTATGACAATATCATTCTAGAAGGACACTAACCCATAGACACAGAACTATACCAGTCAAGATTGACATGACTTCTAGATTTCAACACCTAGACTATATAACTCTAATGCCTCCATAAGTGTAAATATTTATTTCTGAACACATTTCTCTCTGGAATCATTCTGGTATACCCTCTGAATAATCAATTCAGATGTGTTATCCTGGTACATGGACGTGCACGGGCTACAGAAGACTCATTTCCTTTCAGCCACATTTTGTTTATTTTCACCTGTGAGTACAACTGTTCAACTCATCTTTATCTCAGACACAAAGCATTTCTTTCCCTTCCTTCCTTGTTAGTTCTCTCACATATCCCGAGTTTAGAAACTTTACTCTAACATGACTATTTTTGAGCCCTTGGGGAACAGGTTGTTTCTGAAAAGACTATACAAACCATAGAATAGCCAGGTTCCTTTCGATGAGGCTTTGATTCTAAAGCATGTCTATACTGCTATTCTTAAAAGCCAATCTAAAGATCTCGATACAAAGTTTTCTGTAAACATGAGCAACTCCTGAGGCCTTTTTGGTTGGTGCATTGCAAATCAATTGCAGTGCTTGCGGGTCAAGGAAATCCCTGAATGTAACTATTTTATAGACTTGAAAATTGTGAAAGAAGGATTTAGAATTTCTTTCTACTGCTCTGAAATCATGTTGTGGTCTAAATATGTTTTGAAGCATTTAAGTTTTGATATACGATAAAAACTTTGTGTAAATGTTTTCATCCTTTAATCAGATTCCTTAGTACTTTTAGAAGAGGTATATGTTTAGATTCACTTATCTTTATATTGCAAATTTTGCTTTTCAGGAATAATACTAATTTTGTTCTAGTTCAGTACAATTTTATAAAACTAATTTAGATACTGTCACTTAAGCTGCTGGGGTCATTCAGAAATGTACTTGTTTATTTACTTTTATCAAATGACCTCTGAAGAATTTACTCTCTCACCGTGGCTGGTGTGGCTCAGTTGGTTGAGCGTCCTCCCATGCCACCAAGAGGTCACCGCTTCAATTTCTGGTCAGAGCATGTGCCCAGGTTGTGGGCTTGATCCCCAATAGGGGGTGTGCAGGAGGTCCCTGATCAATATTTCTCTCATTGATGTTTTACTCTCTCTCCCTCTCCTTCCCTCTCTCTAAAAAAATCAATAAAAACATATTTTAAAGAAGAATTTACTCTCTCAAAGCTCAATACACTTCTAATGGGGATCCAACCAAATTATGTATCTACTCTTTTGGTGAATAAGTGAAGAATATAAAAGAAGAGAAGAGCTGAATGGACTTAGGGAGACTAAAGAAGATGGAAACAAATTCCCAAAGGATCTGTGGAGAGCAAAGAATATTTTCCTAAGAGTATTGTGAATACATGATCTGATTAACCATCCCATTTTTCATTCCTTTGACTTGTGGAACAGAACCATGAACAGCACTGTGCTTTCTGATGATCAGAATGAAAACTATAAATATAACAAAAAAGTATGTCCAAATCAGGCAGGAAAAAAAACAAAAACAAAAAAAGTCTTTTAAATGTTTGATTCTAAAAGGAAAGACAACCTAATATAAAACACAGAATAAAGGTAATAATAATGATGCCAATCATATAAATACAAACATTTCCCCCTATTTCACAGGCAATTTGTTCAAAGCAGTAATTTTGGACTCATTTTCATTGCATCTTTTCTAAATTTCTGGTTTTCTTGATTTATTCCTAATATAAGTTTACATGCTTACTTGGACTTATTTTCTTTTGTCCCCAAACATGCACACACACACACACACACACACACCTTCTCAGGATAGACCATTGTTTTCACTCTCTACAACATATATGTAGTCCTGAGCTCTGGTCCTCTCAGCTGTGAGACCTGTATTGCACGATCTAATTCTCCAAATACTATCGCTCCTAAAGACTCCATTAAAGTTCTCATATATTATAAAATTCTTTAACTCTCTAATTCTTTAAGAAGCTTTTATTAGTAGTCTTTTCTAAAGTTTGTTGTCAAATTGCTTAAGATCTAGTGTGATTCAGAAGGTGAAATTGAGCAAGTGGTCACAGGAACATTGGTGAAGCCAGGACTGGGAGTCAGAAAACCAAAATGCATTAAAGACAAACAAGTGTCTCAACCAGCAATATAAGTTTATGAAAAAATTCCACAAAGAAACCCCACTAGGTACAGCTGCAATTGCTTTTTGCTAGTCCTACTTGCTGTTGTTTTTAATTTTCATGTTCAGATGCTTTAGTTCCCTAGAGTGTATTAGAGGTACTGAAAAACTCATGATATACTTCTGTCTTTACTAATTTCTTTTTTTGCCTTAACATGATTAGAAATTATTGCATGGTTAGGCTAAAACATTGTAAATGCCCTAAATAATAATTTGGTGCTTAAAACATTGTATCCGTATAAGACCCTAGAAATCATATGATGCAGAACTTTTAACTTTTTAATTCCTTTGATCTTGTACCCTCTGGAAGTCCTGTAAATCCTATGGACTATTTTTCAAAATAATGTTTTTATATGCAGAAAAAAAGTAATACATTTATTTCAAAGAAACCAACAGTGTTTAAACACAATCAAAAATTTTAAAAACACCTGTGATATAGTAATATATGTCCTTATATGCTTACATATTATTATATAGAGAATGACATAATATTATCCCAATAATATATTTTGAGATATCTTCAGAAAATATTAATGACTGTGATTTCTCATGGTATTGAATTCAGAGATGCCATTAATACTTTTGTTATTATCTATGTATATCTATCTATTTATTTATCTTATATCTGTAATTATCTCTATATAACTTTTACATTCATAAAGGAAGGACATAATAAATTTGTTTTAGAAACTAGTAAACAAGATTTTTTTTTTACCTATTCAAATTTACAGGCCTTGTGAATTCCACCCACAAACCTCCCTGAGCATCGATGAACCTCAGATTTAGAACCCTAATCTAGTGAACCTTTCCTTTAGTGTCTGAGGGAATGATGGAGGAGTATAGCAGCTTGTCCAGTATCTCATAAATCTTAGTTGGAAGCACTGTAATTAACAGAAATCCCATCTTCTCCCACCAAGGCCAGGGATCTTAACAACAAACTCTGCTTTCATTTTAAGATGGTCATGAATGTTAGTGTGTAAATTAGAGGTATATCTTCATAAATCCTCAGAAAGCATCCTGTAAATGGAAGATTTATTACATTGTGCTCACCTCTGTCTTGTAAATTACTGCCTTACACCAGAATCATCTGTATTTCAATCTATCTCCCCCAATAGCCAGTAAACTCATGAAGAAAAGTCACTGAGAGATATATATCTCATTAACCCTGGATCCATGTATTGGGGTTGGTAGAATTTTTGGAGCTGAATCTAATTTGTTAATTTGTTATTTATTTATGAATCCACCATCTTTCATCATTTGCTTTTGTTTCCAGAGGTGTACTCTTATTTCCTCACTAGACTGAAAGGTTTTGATGACAGGCAATTCTTGCCACCAAACAGTGTTTAGCACAGTGCTGTGTACTTAAGAAAGATTTCTGCAAAGGGAATAAATTATTTTGAAAAGGGAAGATAATTTAATATTTAAGACAAATTAAACCTAACATATTTAAATGAGTTTCTCAAAATACTACAGAAAAACAAATTAATATTAACATTTCCTATTAATGATCAGTTTTGCATATTTTACATGTTTTATGCATAATCAAGACATAATATTTTTAAACTCTTGAACGAATATATTGGTTTGGAAAGGTCAATACTTTTTTTAAATTGATTTCAGAGAGGAAGGGAGATGGAGAGAGAGTTAGAAACATCAATGATGAGAGAGAATCATAGATTGGCTGCCTACTGCACAAGTGCCCTGAGTGGAATCAAACTGTGACCTCTTGGTTCATAAGTCAATGCTCAACCACTGAGACATGCCAGCCAGGCAATACTTTTTATTATGTATTAGAGGCCCAGTGCATGGAATTTGTGCACTGGGGGGGGGGGCAGCCCAGCCTGTGCCCTCTCACAGTCTGGGACCCCTCACTCCTTACCGCCCACCTGCTTGCTGCTCCTTGGCACTGTCATGGAGGTGGGAGAGGCTCCAGCCACTGCCACTGCATTCCTCAGCTGTGAGACTGGCTTCTGGCTGAGTGGCGCTCCTGCTGTGGGAGTGCACTGACCACCAGGGGGCAGCTCCTGTGTTGAGCGTCTGCCCCCAGTGGTCAATGCTCATCATAGCGACCAGTCGTTCTGCTAGTCATTCTGCCATTTAGTTGATTTGCGTATTAGGGTTTTATTATATAGGATAGGTTCTCTGCTAAGCAGAAACCAAGATGGAATTAATATTGAGAAACTTATGGGGAAAAAACACCTGTGAGATAAAATGGGATGGGAGCTGAGAGATGCTGAGAGATTCACCAGACCAGTGGTCGGCAAACTCGTTAGTCAACAGAGCCAAATATCAACAGTACAATGATTGAAATTTCTTTTGAGAGCCGAAAACTGACTTCTGCGCATGGGCCACGAAGTTTCAATCGCACTCTATGTGTGCGCCCGCACGTGGTATTTTGTGGAAGAGCCACACTCAAGGGGCCAAAGAGCCGCATGTGGCTCGCGAGCCGCGGTTTTCCTACCACTGCACCAGACCATCTTATAAGTATGACCAGAATGATAAAGAGAAGGGAAGAAGGAAGTTTGGATGGAAGCATATTAGGCTTCGATGCTGTTCTAAGGAAATGCTAGCAAGGCTACTGGTACTAGTAAATCCCATTAAGTTGCCCATTAAAGGAGACCAGCTCCTCTAGCATCTCTACCACACTCAGTCATTGGCCAAGAGCAGCCCTGGGCAGAAAATCTGACTGCCACAGAAACACTGCAATAGGCTTTAGAGGATGCAGCTGAAGTCCTTGGCCAATTACACCTTCTGCAGTCGGAGATCTGAGAGACACAGTCTCATGACCATCGCACACTTATATCTAAAGATATGTACTTACATGTCTGAGTTTGTGTTACTGACCTCAGGTTAAAATGTTGTCTCGAATAACTGTGGAGCCTGAAGATTCCCTGAATTCATCTATAGGAACTGGACCAGAGAACCTGGTATACCTTTTCATTTTTCCACTTAAACACATTTTATTTTTTAATATATTTTATTGATTTTCACAGAGAGGAAGGGAGAGGGATAGAGAGCTAGAAACATCAATGAGAGAGAGACATCGACCAGCTGCCTCCTGCACACCCCCCACCGGGGGATGTGCTCGCAACCAATGTACATGCCCTTGACCGGAATCGAACCTGGGACCTTCCAGTCCGCAGACCGACGCTCTATCCACTGAGCCAAACCGGTTTCGGCACTTAAACACATTTTAATGTCTAATTTTGCTATTTCTTCCTTATTTCTAGAGTCAAAACCATAGAAGAAATGGAATGTACTCTTGTTTCTATATAAAAGGAAAACAAGACACTTTTCCCCAAAAGATACCATTAAGAAAAGACGAAGAAGGTACCAGTCCCAAGGCTGTGTGAACTGAGCGCCTCTCATTCCTCAACCTCACTAGCTAATGGAATATGCTCCTCCAAGGAGTAAGATTTATTCACAAAACAACTGTAGAAAATTGCACAAGGGGTGAAGCATTTTGCTGCTAGGGTGATGGAATTCTTTATGATTTGCTTGTGAATGGGATTGGAGCTTACTCCCAGTTATCTTTATGTTTAGCTTCAGTTTAAGATTATTACGTGTCTGCCTCTCTATGGAAGAAATTTGAAGATTGTTAAAAGGTCTGAGGAATATTCATAAAGTTACATCCTTTTGCTCCTACCACAAACCTGGGCTGGTTTTGGAGACACAAAGATGAATATACATGATCTCAAGAATTAGGTTGCTCATAAACTCTTCAGGGACTTAGAGAATTTGTATTCTGGATGGCAGGTAAATGTAATAATGTTAGGAATCTTAGAATCTTCGCTGTAGTCTCAGTTCTGCTCTGTGTCTTGAAAAAACCATTTAGACAATGAATAAAAGGTTTCTTAAACTGGCAGACCAATGTGAATGATGCCTCCAGAAATTTTACAATATGGCAGCTCTACATTATAGCTACACTCACATCTTTCAAAATCTATTATCCTGATGGGTAATAGAGAAGATCTCAAATGGAATTTTTATGATAGTGTTCAGCTGAGTGTATGCACACTTTGTACATATATACATATGATAGTGAAATTATTTTAAGAATAAAGAAATAATCTCAGATTATATTTGATGAAATACAACAGGTCCTCAAATAATGCCATATCGTGCAACCTCATGGTGTTATGACATTGATGAGAAAAAAAAATCAATTTCTGGAGAGGCCACTGTCCTGTGGAGTTTATTTTTATTTTATTATTTTTTCACATTTATTATTTTATTGTTATTTTATTTTTATTGTTTACACTGTTACATATGTCTCCACCTTTCACTCCTTTGCCCACCTCCACCCAGGCCCCGCTCCCATTTCCCTCTGGCCATCACCATGCTGTTGTCTGTATCTATGGGTTATGCCTATATATATAGTATATATTATTTGGCTAATCCCTTCACCGTCTTTCATCCAGTTCCCGCCCCTCTTCCCTCTGACAGCTGTCAGTCAGTTATATATATCCATGCGCATTTACCCCATGTCTGTGTGGGCTTTCTCTGTGTACGCCAGTTTCCTCTCACATCCCAAAGATGTGCACTGAGGTGAGTTGTTGTATCTGAATTGTCTCAGTCTGAGTGAGTGTGGATGGGGTTAGTACACCCTGTGATAAAATGGCATCCTGTATGTATGTGTGTGTGTGTGTGGGGGGGGGGGCATGTCCTGCACCCCATGTTGTTGGGCTAGGCTCTGGACACTTGCAAACCTGAACTGGAATAAGTGCACTGGAAAAATTTATCTTCTTGTTTTTATTCATCTTTCTTAAATGTATGTATAGCTCATATTTATTTCAATGTTTAATGTTAAAAATACTTGAGGTGTTTATTTCGGAGTTTGGTGATGTTTTTGTGAGTAGAAATATTCTGTAGGAACTTAATTCCCATTTATGTTAATTAACCTATGGTAAAATTGGTTTTATTATACATTGTTTAATTTAAAGTCACAGTTTCGAAGAATCTACCAACAACATTAGTGAGGACCTACTGTAGTTTGGGCGAATGAAAATGAAGCAGGGGATTTTAGAGCCAGAAGGCATCTTAATCCAGACTTTCAAAAAAACATCTGTTTTTTGGACTCCCTGAACCATGATCAGCTGTGATGTTTTTTTAAAAATACAGATGCTTGGGCCTCACACACAGACCATCTAATACAAACTCCTTTCATATGGACCCAGGAATCTTAATTTCTAATAAAGTCTCTAGATGGTTATTTTACACATAAGTATTTGAGAATTGCTCACTAAATCCTGTATTTTATACATGAAGAAACTGGGGCTCAGAGGTGATAATGTACATTGTTGAGTGGAATTATTAAAATGATCTAAATAGAAAGTATATGAATTCCAATTGAAATATTACTATAATTTATTCATTCATTTAATCATTCCTTAACAAAATTTGTTGAATATATACTCTGGTATAATGGCAAGTGTTTATATAGATCAGTTTATTTAATACTTAAAATATTCTATATTATAAGAGCTAGAAGTTATAATTACTTCACAGGAGACTGAAGGTAAATATTTTAAATAGCTTGGCTATGTTCTGACCCCAATAATTTTAAAACTTAATTTTAAAACTTACACTCCTTAACCCAAACTTATGCTTCCTCCCAAGGCAGAAAGGCATTAAAATTTACTATGTGCCTAGGATGCAGCAAAACCAGTTATGAATTATATATAACTAGAGGCCCGGTGCACGAAATTCGTGCACGGGGGTGTGTGTCCCTCAGCCCAGCCTGCATCCTCTCCAATCTGGGACCCCTTGAGGAATGTCCGACTGCCCGTTTAGGCCTGATACAGGTAGGATTGAGCCTAAACGGGCAGTCAGACATCCCTCTCACAATCCAGGACGGCTGGCTCCCAACTGCTCGCCTGCCTGCCTTCCTGATTGCCCCTAACCGCTTCTGCCTGCCAGCCTGATCATGCCCTAAACACTCCCCTGCCAGCCTGATTGATGCCTAACTGCTCCCCTGCCATCCTGTTTGCCCCTAACTGCCCTCCCCTGCAGGCCTGGTCCCCCCCAACTGCTCTCCCCTGCTGGCCATCTTGTGGTGGCCATCTTGTGTCCACATGAGGGCAGTCATCTTTGACCACATCGGGGCAGCCATCTTGTGTGTTGGAGTGATGGTCAATTTGCATATTATTCTTTTATTAGATAGTATAGAGGCCTGGTGATGGGTGGGGGCTGGCTGGTTTGCCCTGAAGGGTGTCCCAGATCAGGGTGGGGATTCCCTTGGGGCATGGGGCGGCCTGGGTGAGAGGCCTGTGGTGGTTTGCAGGCTGGCCACTCCCCCCGGTGACCCAAGCGGAGGCCCTGATATCTGGAATTTATTTATCTTCTATAATTGAAACTTTGTAGCCATAAGTGGAGGCCAAGGCAGGCCAGGGCTGTGGAAACTTGGCTTCCTCCATCGCCGGGGCAACTCAAGCCTCCTGCTGTCTCCAGCTCCATGGCTGCTACCATTTTTGTTGGGATTTATTTATCTTCTATAATTGAAACTTTGTAGCCTTAAGCAGAGGCCAAGGCAAGCCTGGGCAGGCAGAAACCTTGGCTTCCTTCATTTCCGGGGAAACCCAAGCCTCCTGCTCTCTCTGTGGCCGCAGCCATCTTGGTTGGGTTAATTTGCATACTCGCTCCTGATTGGCTGGTGGGCGTGGCTTGTGGGTGTAGTGGAGGTACTGTCAATTTGCATATTACTCTTTTATTCGATAGGATACTAGAGGCCCAGTGCACGAAATTAGTGCACAGGTAGGATCCCTAGGCCTGGCCGGTGATCAGGGCCAATCTGCAGGGCAACTAGCGGAGCAAACAGAGGGCCCCCCTGGCACCCACCTTGGCTGGCCTAGTGCTGCCCACTTGCCAGCCCTGCCCCCCACCACCACTGGTGGTTGGGGCCTGCGGGCTGGGGGCAGCTCCTGCATTGAGCGTCTGCCCCCTGGTGGTTAGTGCACATCATAGTGACTGTTCGTTCTGCCAGTTGTTCCATCATTTGTTCGATTTGCATGTTAGGGTTTTATTATATAGGATATGTAATTGTTAGTTGATCTTTTTTTTTTTTAATATATTTTATTGATTTTTTTACAGAGAGGAAGGGAGAGAGATAGAGAGTTAGAAACATCGATGAGAGAGAAACATCAATCAGCTGCCTCCTGCACACCCCCTACTGGGGATGTGCCCACAACCAAGGTACATGCCCCTGACCGGAATCGAACCTAGGACCCTTCAGTCCGCAGGCTGACGCTCTATCCACTGAGCCAAACCGGTTTCGGCAATGTTAGTTGATCTTTTAAGAAAAATTAAATAAATAATTTATACAAAATTGGAAATTGAGACTCAGAACTTTAAATGAACAGACCAAGATCACAAAAACCCAGGCATTCCACTTCCAGGCTTTGACAGGAATTTATGGTTTTTAAATTTGTGAGACAGGTGCTGATGAAAAGGGAAAATGTTTATTCAAGTGCCAACCACCCGAGAAGATGGGGGAGTCTTGTACTGAAGTCCATCTTCACATGTCAATGCAGGCAGAGGTTTTTATTAGGAAGGAGGGGGAACACAGAACAAAGAGATCATGCAGAGGGGCTGATGATATGCAGGCAGCATCTTTGCTGGTTCCAATATCGATTATCATGGTCAGCATCCTTTAGTGGGCCATATGGTTGAATTCCTGACTCTGGGGTCTTGAGGTCAGGTTGCTCCTTAGGTTCACACAGAAACTGAAACTGCTGATTTTAGTAAAGTACACTTAGAAAAGAAACTTTTAATGTGTAAGCTTTGGTTTTAAGAGGAAAAATCGGGTTAGAGTAACAAGTCGGGTCTAACATTTACTAAGATTTATATGGTTGGTTTGTATAAATAATAGAGGCCTGGTGCACAGATACGTGCACCAGTGGGGTCCCTCAAACTGGCCTGTGGGGATCGGGCCAAAATCAGCTCTCTGACATTCCCTGAGGGGTCTCAGATTGCAAGAGGGTGCAGGCCAGGCCAAGGGACCCCACTGGTGCACGATCAGGGCCGCGGAGGGACGCAGGAGGTTGGCCAGTTGGGGAGGGACTGTGGGAGGGCTCCAGGGCGTGTCTGGCCCATCTTACCCATCCCGATTGGCCGGACACCAGCAGCAAGCTAACTTACTGGTCAGAGCATCTGCCCCCTGGTTGTCAGTGCGCATCATAGTGACCGGTCAAATGGTCAAACGAACGGTTGGACACTTAGCGTATTAGGCTTTTATTATGTAGGATAGCATATTCATTCCCCATTACACTATGACTTAACTACCTGAAACTTCTATTGGTTTGAATGTGAGGATCTGGACCTTCTGAAAGTGTCGATTCTGAAGACTCTCAGCTTCTGACTCCTGAATTGCATATGTTACTGACAATGACAAAGCCCAGTCTCATGGTGCTAGAAGGTGTTCCCTCTGCTTACAGACTGTCAGCAGAGTTTTCAATGGCTATGTGTTTCAATCAAGCAGTGAAGTGAAGAGAAAATGAAGGTAGTTATTTCTCCATATTTCAGTTTGCTGCCTAGGAATACTGTCAGCTGGGACCATACACTATGCTAATGTTATTGCCGCATTGTCTTCTGTGCATTCCAACGGGGACTGCTTTTGTTTTCTCAGAGTGTACCTCACTAAAATCTGGAAGTACCTGGTTTACATATTCACTGCCACTTCTGTCTTCCTCCGGGACCATTTCAAAGTACTAGAAGATAGTAAGCAAATTAGATATTTGATTTTGATCAACTGAGGTCAACATAACATCTGTTTGCTTCAACTTTGCTACCACCTTTATTTCTGCACTATTTGTTTGTGCCTGGGATTCATTCTATCATCTGTGAGTATTTTCCATGACCTGGGGCCTCTTGTCTTTTTTGTCAGTGTTCTTTCAAGTTGTTCTCTTGCCAGGGACTCACCCGCAAACTATAACTGACTGAGTAACCAATGAAAATTCCTCAACTTCTGCTTTTTTTTCAGACTGTGAAATGTCATTTCAGCTTAGTGAACTGAGCAGTGGTATTTGACAGAGTAGCTATAAACATTTTTGTTGTCAATCTGGAAAAGGGAGGACAAAGTCCTTGGTCACCCACTTCCAAATGAAGTAATGCATTCATTAGTCAAATATCACATAGAACAAAGAAGTTACTGAAAAAAAATGTTTTAGGTAACATTTTACTTATTTTTGAATTTTTGAAATCTATGCTTTTTTACAACTAGAAAACTTAGAAGAATCTTTCAAAGTATGCGGTCACTATTGCTTCTCCCTTCCCTCCACCCCCTGCCCCAAGCCATCAGCTATAGTTAGAATGCAAATTCCTGCTGGCCAATGGCTGTGCATATGGGTTCACTTGGAGTATAGAGAAAACTAGGTCTTTATTGCAATGCATTAAAAGCAGTCTCAATCCAAAAGGTAAGTACAACTGTAGTTCTGAAGGAGAACCAAAGTCACAATGAAAGGAGGGATATCAGGTGTTACGGTAGGTTCAAGAACTGATTTTAGGCAGAAAGAAGAAGCCAAAAGGTCAGAAGGGAGCAACAATGTAGGCCCAACGGTAAGTGGAGTGCATTTTTGCACAAATTCTTTGATCCTCTCTTTTCAACACCCCTGGTTTGCTCCATGGGCGACATCATGATTTTCTTCCAGTTCCACTCTGGGCTATGCCCAAATACCATTGTTTTTCTCCATATGAACTACAAAGCCTATCAATCCAAGTCATAAAAGACTATCACATGAGCCTTTACTTGTTTTGCAACCTCTGTTATTGAATAATCTCAAAATAAGGTCTCTATAGCACTTACAGTCATATATTTAGAAAGTAAACCAGATCATTTTGCTATACTGCTTAAAACTTTGCAATAGTTGTTAATTGCTCTTTTAATGCTTGTAAGGTCCAGCATCATTTCACTTCTGTCTTCCATCTTCATTTTATACTTTTCTGCCTCACTCTTCCACTGCATTATACTTGAGTCACCAGCCTTCTTTCCTTTCCTCACAAATGGCTTTCCCAAGAGTATATTTGCATTTACTCATTATTTTGCAGTTCTTTCACCAGCTCTTTAAATGACTGACATTAGCAACTTTCTCCAGCTCTCTGATCAAATGTGAACGTCTCAAAGAGCCCTCTCTGACCAGCCTTCATAGTAAACTCTTAACACTGACATTATTCTCTATTACATCACTTAAGATACTGCCTTATATCATTCCTCTCAACCTGCAATGTGATGGATTCTATGAATTTCTCCACTCGGCCTCCCTCTAGGTTGTCTTCCTATACCACAGAGACTGGTAAACTAACTTCTACACTTCCTAGACTCTTTTTTAATAGGATTCAAGATGAAACTAAATATTATGTGACATTTGGGAAGTAGAAGTAAGGGGCAAACTCTCTTCTTTCTGCTTTTGTAGACAAGCAAGGCAGTAGACATGAGGATGCCCAGACAGTATTGAAAAGAATGAACTTTGTGTTTCAGTATGCACTCTCTAGTTTCATCAATGTCAGAGGCAAGAGTGTTGCAAAACCAGTTTCTTGAGTGCAGGTGAGCGAAAGTGAAGTACTGTTGAACATAAGAACAGCAGTGGCAGGCCTCTGACTTTTCATTTCTTTAGCCTTTTGACCTATTTCATATTGCATTTCTCTATTAAATCTCTGTTTGTCCTGGCCAGTGTGGTGCAGTTGGTTGGAGTGTCATCCTGTACGCCAAAAGATCTTGGGGTTTGATTCCTGGTCAGAGCACATATCCAGGTTTTGAGTTTGATCCTCAGTCAGGGTGGGTGCAGAGGCAACTGATCAATGTTTCCATCCTGCGCGCTCTCTCTCTCTCTCTCTCTCTCTCTCTCTCTCTCTCTCTCTCTCCTTCTTCTCTATCTCAAATCAATACAATTAAAAAAAATTGGTTCCATACCCCTTTTGTTTAAAATACTTAAAGTATTATCCTAAACTGCACTGAATGAACACTGACCAATTAATGTGCTGATATTATTTATTTATTTGTTTGCTACTTAATTTTGTTTGCCCCCATTAGAATGTAAGCTCAAAGAAGTCAGGGGCATGCCTTATTCAGCACTGCACCATTGTTCAACACTAAAACAATTTTAAGCACAATGTAAGGGCTAATGAATATTGGTGGATCACATGAGTGAATAAGCTGATAAAATAAACCGTATTTAACTCAATCAAGAAATAAGTGAAAGGTTTCTAGACCATAATAATTTTGGTTCTGATCTTCTGTGTGTATTTATTTTGGACTTCTGTAACTTCAGGGAGAGAAACTACTTTTGATTATGATGCTCATGTTTTTGCTTTTCAGGATACATAAATGTTAACAGTTTCTACTGAATAGGTTTTCATTTAGGTGTCAACGAATCCCAGTGAACAAATATGAGAGCTGGATTAGAAGCTTTCATCCATAACAATGGCTTTCAATGAAGTTATTGCTTTTCTGACAATCTGCATATTCATCATGGTGAATAAATCCTATTTTCAGAACTTGTGTTTTGCATGAGGAATCTGGAAATAGCATACATATTGGCTGTGCTTCAAGCTTTTCAGTTACTCTGGCTCAGGCATATACCCTTCCGTTCCTTTTAAGTCTCCTCTCCTCTCCTTCTCTTCTCTCCTTCCTTTCTTTTTAGAATATAAATTAATATCACACAACAGGCTGACTAATGCAGCTTGCAATATCAGCATTCACAGAAATGAGTCAGCATCTTTCACTAAGCAACTTTCTTCCAGGAGAGATTTAGATATTTTAAAATATTTGACTTCTTCAGATGCAAAGGGTCCCCTTTAATCAAAAGGAGCTGCTATTTATGTTACTCTTCTCTCACACCTGCAATACTTAATTAGGATACAAAGCTCTCTTGCCTTCCTTTCTTGTTCTGCATATTTAAAACTGATGCAGTGCCCATCAGTAATGGATAGATTTTAAAGGCTTGGGAGCTGATGCTGTTAATGGATACACATATAAAGGCTCTGTTGTCTTTTCTATTTGTTTATTTCCTTTATTTTTTTAAGTAACATGTACCTGTCTAGTATCTATATAGATGTTACCATTTTTTTAAATATATTTTTATTGATTTTAGAGAGGAAGAGAGAGGGAGAGAGAGAGATAGAAACATCAATGATGAAAGAGAATCATTGATTGGCTGCCTCCTGCACGCCTCCTACTGGGGATCGAGCCCGCAACCCCAGGCATGTGCCCTTGGCCGAAATCAAACCTGGGACCCTTCACTCCGCAGGCTGACGCTCTATCCACTGAGCCAAACCGGCTAGGGCTAGATGTTACCATTCTTAATTGACTCCCCTCGAAAAAATTATAGGAAAGAAAAACCAGACATGTCCAGTTATTCTAAAAGCTGCATAAAAGGGAAAAACAATCAAACCACTTTTTCCCCTAAGGCAATTTTGCGTGCTCTGAAGCAAAGAGCAATTTTAGCCAATAAAAACTGATTCTCCCAAGTGCAGCAGGAAAATGTGGCTCATTGCAACAGAAGAGGGAGCTGGAAGCCAGAGGACTAATGATTGATGTTGCCTGCTTCCAAAGGCTTTCAGGAGCTCACCCAATACCTTGTGATGAGCAGCATTCAGTGTGCAAAGAGCTAAAGAGGCACACAAGGGTGCATGCTGATGAGCAAAACCACTCACCATTCACCAACTGCAGCCTGCTCCTACGATCTTCTTTTATGTTGGGAGAAGAGAGAGCACAAGAATATGTGTTTAGGAGTTCTCTTTCTCTTTATGTTGGGAAAAATAGAGAAGGGAAACTGCCTAGGGTTTTGAAACAAACCAGCAAGCCAAAGGAGAGCAAAGGAGAAAAGGGCAGAACCTAAGGAAGTACATTTCTCAAACGCTGATGGAATTTTCTCCGTATGTTCTTTGTTTAAAAGAAACAAAGCAAGAGGGCTGGTCTGGCATTGCAGGCATGGAAGGAAAAGTAGAAGGAACAAGAACAGGGTTCTTCTGGTACATCTACTGCTTAATGCATAGCAACACAAAGAGTGATTTTTATCAATCCTACTCACCTCCTCCCTCCCTCCCTTCCTCCCCTCAATCCCTTCCTTCCTTTGCCACATGCTGACCTGACAAGCTCAGGGAAGGCCTGCATGGCAGTCTTGCAAACTCAGAGACCTACAGTAACCACAAAGGATGGTCTGAAATTAAACTTTAATTAAAAGCAGTTATGGTGGGCAGTTACATCCTAGGCCAGTATCTTCACTGATAAGATCAACCTTTACCTTAACTGAGCCTATCTGTCTTTTTGCATCTATAACAACAGACCCTTGAAATGTCTGGGTAACTTGTAACTTCCCTTTTTCTGGACCCCTTGGGGCACAACCTAATGTGGTGGGCACCAGCACAGATACCACAAATTCCTTCATTATCATGTTGATTGTTCCTGCAATGTGTCTATCATTTTACTTTTTATCTAATCTCAGGGTTTTCCCTGCTTTGCTTTCTCCCGCCTCTCTAGTCTATCACCAATGGATTTTATGTAACCCACCTACGTCCCTTTCCTTTGAGTACAATGTATAAATACAGATGTAACCCGCCATGCTTTGGAACATTATCTCAATTCATTGAGGTCCTGCTTCCCGGCATATGTCAACAGTTTGGCTCAAATAAACACACAAAAATTCTTTACAGGTTTCAGTGTGTGTGTGTGTGTTTTTTTTTTAATATTAATACTCCGTATGTCCTTTGTTCAAAAGAAATAAAGCAAGAGGGCTGATCTGGCATTGCAGGCATGGAAGGAAAAGTAGAAGGAACAAGAACAAGGTTCTTCTGTTACATCTCTTGCTTAATGCATAGCAACACAAAGAGTGATTTTTATCAATCCTACTCACCTCCTCCCTCCCTCCCTCCCTCCCTTCCTCCTCTCAATCCCATCCTTCCTTTTTCTCTTTCTTTCAATTACTGGACTGCATCTAGTGATTATATGGCCCAGTCTCTTCCCCTGCATGTGAAGGATCTTCACAGGCCACGCCCCCCATTAGTGCATGAATCCCATGCACCAGGCCTCTAGTCCTATATAATAAAGAGGTAATATGCAAATTGACCATCACACCCTCACACAAGATGGCCACCCCCATGCGGTCATAAGATGGCCACCACAAGATAGCTGGCAAGGGAGGGCAGTTGTGGGTGATCAGGCCAGCAGGGGAGAGCAGTTAGGGGCAACCAGGCTGGCAGGGGAGGGCAGTTGGGGGTGACCGGGCCGGCAGGGGAGGGCAGTTGGGGGAGATCGGGCTGGCAGGGGAGCAGTTAGGTGTCAATCAGGCTGGCAGGGGACTTTTTAGGGGGTGATTAAGCTGTCAGGCAGAAGCAGTTAGGGGCAATCAGGCAGGCAGGCAGGCGAGCAGTTGGGAGTGAGCAGACCCGGATTGTGAGAGGGATGTCCAACTGCTGGTTTGGAGACGGTGCAGGCTGGGCTAAGGGACACCCCCCCAAGTGCATGCATTTTGTGCACCGGACCTCTAGCTTGAAATAAAATCCATTTTATGTCTGATACTTCTAAATTGCAAAAGGGAAGAAGAGCACTATTATAACCTTTTAAATATCCTGCTCAGAGGCCATGACTGAGTTCTAACAATTGAGATTTTTTTTTTTAATATATTTTATTGATTTTTTACAGAGAGGAAGGGAGAGGGATAGAGAGCCAGAAACATCGAAGAGAGAGAAACATCAACCAGCTGCCTCCTGCACACCTCCTACTGGGGATGTGCCCGCAACCAATGTACATGCCCTTGACTGGAATCAAACCTGGGACCTTTCAGTCCGCAGACCGACGCTCTATCCACTGAGCCAAACCGGTTTCGGCACAATTGAGGTTTTTGAAAGAACTGAAGGGTATAGTAGATTTCAGACAATAAGGAGTGATGATGTGGCAGTGAAAAGGAAGTGCCTTGTATTGTGCTACTGGGGATCTTTATGATTTGGGGACAATTTTGCTAGAAAATACAAGCTATTCTGAAAAATAAATTAGCTGATTCAGGTCATATTTAAAGAAATGATCTTGATACCTAAAATCAAATAACATTTTCACTTAAAATGTACAAATAATTTAAACAAAATATGTTTTGTTCCAGGAAGGAATCATCCCAATAATGTAAGTTAATATCCAATTCTTCAATCTACCATAATAACAACAACAACAAAACAACCCTCAACATTTAAAAAATTATAAAAATATATTAATGTATCAAAAGGAAATTCTGGAAGAATTTCTCAAAATCATATAGTCCAGACCCTGTGTGAACCCTAATCAAAGTACGCTAGATGTTCAAGGCCAATCTGCCTGTGGGGGCCCTGTCCAGAGTACACGGATGCTAAAGGCCAATTTGTCATATGCAGGTGCAAAAGCAAGGACACAGTGATTATATTGTATGCACTATGCGGCCATACTTTCCTGTAACCCAAATACTGATGTCACTATTTGGCAAGAAGCCTCTTTTGTCTAAGTTGGTATAAAGTGTGTTACTGACCAGCCAGTATGAGGCTGATTTGATGTAGGGCTAGGCTACTGTGTGTGCAATGGCTCATATGTTTGCTGAGGCTGCTTCATGTGGCTACTGCTTTGTAAGGCTACTTTGAAGAACTCTCTTGTCTGATCACTCCTTGTTAGCAATGGCTACTTAGTCTGTAATAAAGACTGTCCTATACGTCTATGATTGCTAATATCTTTTCCATTTAATACCCGGCACCCACAAAAGTCCAGTTCTTGGTAGAGAAGGTCCTGTGCACCCCACAGTTGGCATAGTAGAGCAGGATCATGGAGGAACCGGCTCCCCGACAATTGGCACAGTGAGCAGGGTGAGCAAGATTCAGGAGTACGTACTCTGACAGACCCTTAATTTGGTAATGAAGAAAATTAAACCTAGAGGGTAAAGTACATCACAAAGAGACTAATGGACTTAAGTTTTGAAAATTATTATTTTCAGAAGTCAAGTGAGAAAACAATTCAACTGTTTTCTCTAAACAGTAAGCAAAATAATTCTGGAGAGTCATATATTTATTGCAAGTGGTCTATTAATTCATTTACTAAAAGCCTTGAATAAATTTATACATAAATACATACTATATTTCACATCAAAATAGATATGTATATTAGTGTAATTAACAACAAAGCATTTGCAATTATTGATGATTTCATAGTAGTTTCCCTCATATTTTAAAAAAAATTAATTAACAATTAATACATTTCCCAATCTGAGCAACTACTATTATTTGAATGTCCCAATATTTTTGTTATATAAAGAGGCCTCATACTTGAAAATATTGAGCAATACTGTTCCACTCCATGAATGAATTATACTTCACAAGTCAGAATTTAATGTTAGAATTTATCACTTAATTTTTGGATGAAAATGTTGCCAGGAACCTAGGTTTTGGGCTGAATCTTATAGCCATCCGGAAATTTTCCTTATCAGCTTTGTTCCTACTCTCCAAGTGTTATCATGCCCAAATTAATGCTAAACTACATGCATTTATATAAAGTGGCCAATGTGACAATTAAGTTTAGCTTATATATCAACTTGTAACATTTTTTAAAGTCATCCTTTTTGTGAAGTGTATTTCTTTTTCTGGCCTGAATTCCCAAATATTTTAGACCATAAGCATGCTAGATTTGGCTATCAGTACTGCAAAATGACATTCAGAATACCTTGGGAGATAGTTTTGAAAGTTTTAGTTTTGCATAATATTTAACTGCATCCTTCTTTCCTTCCTTCCTTCCTTCCTTCCTTCCTTCCTTCCTTCCTTCCTTCCTTCCTTCCTTCCTTCCTTCCTTCCTTCCTTTTACAAATTAATTGTATTTTTAAAATTTTTGCAGATCACCATTTATCCCCCCATACCCCTTTCTACCTCTACCCCTGCTTTCACCACATTGTTTTAATGTCCATAAGTGTTCTCTCTCTCTCTCTCTCTCTCTCTCTCTCTCTCTCTCTCTCTCTCTCTCTCTCGTTATTTTTATACTCTGATTCCAGGAATCTCCTTGGGAAGAATCCAAATAGGATTTAGGCCCTGGTACTTGACAGTTTCAAAGCCTTCCAATGCAGGGACACAATCGTGGCACCCAAGTCCCTTCAAAATGACTAACTAAAATACAAATTTGCTAAGAGATAGATTTTCAAAGGACTTTGATCACCTCAATTAACCAAACCACATGAATTCAACAGAAAGCAATTAGCAGACTTAAATACAATAGGATGGTGGAATGCAGTTACTATTTTGGCTCCTATAATATACTAGAGGCCTGGTATAAAAAAATTTTGCACGGGTAGGGTCCCTAGGCCTGGCTGGTGATCAGGGCCGATTGGGGCCTTCCTTCCCCCGGCTGCCGGCTGCTGGTCTGGGCCTTCCTTCGTTCTGCGCCACCCCCTGGTGGTCAGCTCACATCATAATGAGCGGTCAAACTCCCGGTCAGTTGAACTCTTGAGGGGACAATTTGCATATTAGCCTTTTATTATATAGCATATTTGGGATTATATCTTGGTTTAGTTAGTTCCTAGCTGTGTGGTTTGAAACAAAGGGTTTTTGTTTGTTTGTTTGTTTGTTTATTTGTTTTTAAATTTGATGATCTGTCCATTTCTATCTGTGATACAGTATTACAACTGCTTTATAGGATTATGGAAAGTACAAAGTACAATATAAAAAATAGCATTGCTTGGACATTATTTTAGAAAGAGCTTTCTTGTTTTCTTTCTTCTTCTCCTCCTCCTCCCTCTCCTTTTCCCTCTCATACTTCTTGATATAACAGGGCAGAATACCTACCACAGTCTTCATATAAAGTGATTTAACAATTCACCAAAATCACCATTTGGCAACTATGATGATAATAATTGATTTAAAAAAAAAAAGAATCACACCAAAATTGGTTTGGCTCAGTGGATAGAGCGTCGGTCTGCGGACTGAAGGGTCCCAGGTTCGATTCCGGTCAAGGGCATGTCCATTGGTTGCGGGCACATCCCCAGTAGGGGGTGTGCAGGAGGCAGCTGGTCGATGTTTCTCTCTCATTGATGTTTCTAGCTCTCTATCCCTCTCCCTTCCTCTCTGTAAAAAAATCAATAAAATATATTAAAAAAATAAATAAATAAAATAAAATAAAAAAAAGAATCACGAATGAATGCCAAAACTAGTGGGTCAATATTAGAAGAGTAATGTGATATTTACATAGTCAAAAAGTATTTCCTCATTAGATATTTATTAGTTAGAAAAGGGATAATAGTACATTTAGATTGGAGAAACCTCACAGACACACTTTAATTAAATGATCTAAGTTATCACCAGTAGTAAATGTCAAGTGTCTCCTGATATAATGTTCTTAAATAAACACATCATTCCTATGGTCTTCCTGCCAAAAATTTCATAACCTGTGCCTAATCACAAGAAATTAGCCAATAAACCAAATTGAGAAACATTATGTAACACATCCTTTACTCTTAAAAACTATATAAATATCTATATCTATATCTATATCTATATCTATATCTATATCTGTTTCTATATCTATCTATATAAAAGAAAAAATAACACATATGAGATCTGGAAATGATATTTTAAAAGTCCCTACTTTTGAAGATAAAAACAAATTGAGGTCTAGAGTAATGTTAAAGAAAAACATCCTATATAATAAAAGCCTAATATGCAAATTGTCCCCTCGACCGGGAGTTCGACCAGGAGTTCGAACGCTCATTATGATGTGCACTGGCCACCAGGGGGCAGCAAGGAACATGGCGGGAATCAGCGATGTGGTGCTGGCAGCAGGTGACAGTGGAGGTGCTGCCAGCCCCGATGGGTCCCAATGAGAGTGGGACTGTGGCGGGATGGTGGAGCAGGTGAGTGGGTGGCACCAGGCCAAGGCAGGTGCGAGCAGAGCCCGATCACCCCGCCAATCATCCTGCAGACGGCGACTAGCGGTGGCGGCAGGAGGCAGGGTCACCGCCCAGCTCCCAGGCACTAAGGGAGCCAGGTAGGAGCCCAATGATTCAGGCGGAGGGGTGGGCGCAGGGGCCAGGGGGCCCAGGTGCTGCCCAGGGCCCAGAGGTCAGCTGAGCCCTGCCCTTCCACACCAGATGCTCAGGCTTTGATCCCCAGCCAGGCCTGGGGACCACACCTGTGCACAATTTTCATACACCGGGCCTCTAGTATAGTATATAGTATATAAATGATATCTCAGTAAAACTGTTAAAAATAAATAGAATTTCAAAACTCCTTCCATAAAGCAGGGTATGGACATTCCAATTTGGGGATGGCACAAGCAATGCAGAACAGAGTTGAGAAAGGTCAGGATCTTTGGGGAAATAGTGAATAGAATAGTTTAATGACTACCACTAATGTGGTAGGTAGAATTCTAAGATGGTCTCCAAGAGTCCCTGGCCCTAGTGTACAATATTAATCCTTATTTTAACAAACATGAATCAAGACATTGCTGCAGAGGGATTTTTTAAGATGTAATTTGAGCCCCTAATTAGTCGGCTTTAAGTTAATCAAAAGGAAGATTATCCTGGGTACACCTGACCTCGTCAGGTCAGTCCTTAAAAGAAGTCAGAGAGATTCTAAGCAGCAGTGATTTCTCACCCGCTGGCCTTGCAGATCTCTACAACGGTGCTGTGAACTGCCCGTGGCGGCAGTCCGTGTTACAGAGACCTGAGAGTGACCTCTATGGTATGACAGCAGTCCCTGACTGACAACCAGCAAGGAATCGGGGACTTCAGTCCTACATTTGCAAAGAACTCAGTTCCACCAGTGAGCTTAGAAGAGGACGGAACCACACATGGCATCAGGGCTTGGCTGCATCTTGATTTCAGCCTGGTGAGACGCTGCACAGAGAAACAAGCAGGTCTATACCCAGACTTGTGACCCATAGAAAAGATGAGGTAATAAATTCTTATTGTTGGAAGCCTTAAGTTTGTGATGATTTGTTATACAGCAACAGAAAACTAATACAAGTGCATAGTGAAAAATGGTAGACATGTCTAGAAAAATAAATTTAGATTCACTTATGCCAGAAGCCTTCAGATTGGTTATTTTGTAATTAATTCCTTTCCTTTCCAATTTGTTAGCATAAAAGTGATTAGGGTTTTATGTGTCTGCCTTTCAAACTGTATTTAGAATATATGTGCACATTTTTATTAATGCCACATTTTCTTTGATTCAAGCTGTGAGATTTTTTTTTACCATCTCTTTCCTTATATGTGATGATTTTTCTTCTTTACAATTAGATAAAAATATATTGAACATTTCTGATAATGTGCTAAAATATGTTGTCATATTTCTGCTTTGGATAACTTGAAAACATTACTTTTTACATATCAACCTTTGATTTTAAAAGTAATTAGCTTATTAATGTCCCTTGCATCACCATCTATGAGTAGTCTATGAAATCCAAGTTATAGTTGAAAAAAATAATTTTTATTACATTTTCTGAGCATTTTTACATGTATCACAGGCATACTGTAGAGATTTTGAAAAATTTAAAAACTAAAAGTTATTTGTGATTAGTAAATATAGTTTATCTGGAAATATGACTAATAACATAGCTGGTTATTATATATCTTTAAATTCTTCTATGTGTGTCTTTCCACATTTAAATATTGCGATCAATTCTAAATACTTTTGTTCCCACTTTTCTATCTAAATTCATGAATATTGTATATTATTTTAATTTTTCAACATAATACTACATAGAGAAATAGATGTTCTTTAAAGAAAAGTGAAAATAAATACAAATAAAACTAAAGAAAGCAGGATTTTAAAATTGCCCATATTTTCACCCTGACCTAGCCAGTTAGCTCAGTGGGTAGAGCTTCAGCCTATGGACTGAAGAAACCCAGGTTCGATCCTGGCTCAGGTTTCGAGCTCAATCCCCAGAAGGGGGCATGCAGGAGTGATCTGATCAATGATTCTCTATCATCATTGATGTTTCTGTCTCTCTCTCCTTCTCCCTTCCTCTCTGAAATCAATAAAAATATATTTTTAAAAAAATATTTTCACCCTGAAACATATGTGCTTTTATATATAAAAATGGAATTATACATCTTATACTTGATTTATTTGGTTCTCATTATCATTGTAACAAATTAAAACTAACTTGGTGGCTTGAAACGTGTCTTACAATTCTAGAGGCCCAAAGTCCAAAACGGATTCACTGGGCCCAGGGTGTTGTCAGGGCTACATTCTTTCTGGGGGTTTCCCTTGACTTTCCCAGCTTCTATAGGCTGCTGATGCTCCTTTCCTTATGGCCCCCTTCCATCTTCAAAGCCAGCAGTGCAGCATCTTCAAGTCTCTCTCTGACTCTGACAATGACCCTCCGGAGTGCCTCTTTCATTTATAAAAACCCTTGTGGCCGAAACCGGTTTGGCTCAGTGGATAGAGCGTCAGCCTGCGGACTCAAGGGTCCCAGGTTTGATTCCGGTCAAGGGCATGTACCTTGGTTGCGGGCACATCCCCAGTAGGGGGTGTGCAAGAGGCAGCTGATCAATGTTTCTAACTCTCTATCCCTCTCTCTTCCTCTCTGTAAAAAATCAATAAAATATATTAAAAACAAACAAACAAACAAAAAAACCCTTGTGGTTATATTGAGTTCACATGGCTAGTCCCCAACAATCCCCCCAAATCAAGGTCAGCTGATTAGCACTTTTAATCCTACCTGCAACCTTCCTAAATTTTAGTTTTAATTTTGTAATGTCAACACATTATGATTCTATAGGTGATTAGGCACTCACCTGGGAAGGGATGTAGCCGAATGCCCTGCCACTGAATATCCACAAATTAAAACAAAAATGAGTTTTGCCTCATTCACAACATGGAATGGTATAAATCAACTGTAAATGCCTCACTAAAGCCATGGGCAGGACAAGCCTGCTACCCCTCCCCTCTGAACCACATGACTGCCATCTACATTCTCAGATCCTCAAAGGACAGTGAGCATGTTGTGTAATTAGTCAAGGTTCCAAAGCACCTGGACCAAAGGCCAAAAACCATCATATATAGGTGTTGGCAAAAGTGGGTTCACAGTTGTGAGTATGCAAAACAGAGTTTATTATTGTGTTAATATTTATTAATTGTTGTATTATTTATTTGTATTACAACTATAAACCTACTTTTACTCACCCATGTATGAAAAGGACATAGGGATTCCTTGGACTCTTCTATAAGATACATTTTTGAATTAGAGTATTGGAGTTTGCTGTTGTGTTTGACAAGGTATTTGAGTGGTGATTTCTCTGAAATTCTCTGCATCTATACAGTTTTAAACAGGATTACCCAATAGTGCCCTCAAAGACACTTCAATCTTCTGGTTTCTTCCACAGTGCAGTAGAGGAGCTTGCCAATATTTAACAATTTTTAAAAATATATATTTTTATTGATTTCAGAGAGGAAGGGAGGAGAGAGAGAGACAGAAACATCAATGATGAGAGAGAATCATTGATTGGTTGCCTCCTCCACGCCCCACACTGGGGATGGAGCTTGAAACCCAGGCATGTGCTCTGACCGGGAATTGAACCTTGACCTTCTGGTTCAGAGGATGGCGATCAACCAGCCACACCAGCCAGGTGATATTTAACAAACTGTGACCTAAAGAATCCCCAGTTTTTTATAGATTAATTTATAACATGGCTTTGAGAACACATTAGGAGAAACAGGGATGTGCAATCTAGAGAATAAGTAAAACAAGGTAATTTTTAGATTTTCCCCCCAGAAGAAAATCTGGAGATACTGCCTCCAAAAAGCAATGATTTTTTTGTATGAAACATAATTTTCATCATGCTTATCCTGTGTGCTTGAAACAAGAGAAATCTGTAAGGGCCAAAGTAACTAAAATAAATAAAAATATGTTATCTGAAAACAGAATGAAAATGTATTAAAGGTCAGATTTATACTGAGGACATGTGATGATATCGGTGCAAATCAGAGTAAATGGATTTTAGAATAAACTAGTAATTTTGAAGGGTGTCAAAGTGGTCAAACCTCTAACTCCTGGAAGAATCAAATGAAATTATTTTTTTGAGGACAGAATATTTCAATTTAGAACCCCAGGCTTTTCATAGGTTAAGAAATATGATGAAGCAAAAATAATTCAAAATAAAATATTGCTGAAATATAAGAGGACAAACCACTGTGAGTGAGAATCACTAGTAAAAAAACAAAGGATCAAGATACCCAAGCATTTCAGAAATTAGGAAATGAGCTATAGAGGTAAAAATAGACTATATGTGCAGTAATAACCGCTTATATTTGGCACTCTTCTAAATATACTACAAACATTAACTCAGTCGATTTTACAGGGAATACTTATCAGTCTTGCACATTTTAAGAGAGTTCAAGTCACAGCTCTCCATTATTAATAAGCAATATAGCTGACACCTTTAGGTCTTTCCACACAATCACTATATAGTCCAACAATCTTTGATTTAAACTGCAGTTGCCAATTTCAATACACCCTGAAAATGCCCCTCTCTCAAGATCCAAACAGATGTCTCCTCTAATCTGTTGTAGGATTTTCTCTAAAGCAATGAGCATTTTTTGTTGTTGTTGTTCAACTCGACTGCAGGTGCAGCCCAGAAGTGGAATGGAGGCAATACCCCCAGGGACAACTCTCAAACAGTGGGGGATGTAAGTCAGTGCATAAATTCTTCAACTCCACATGTTGGGAGTATTCTGAGGTAGATTGTATAGTTTCTCAGGTCCCTGGTGTGACTGAGTTCCAGTTTACTCTGTGGACAGCAGATAATAAAGCATCCATATTGAATTTGAGATGTTTATTATTCATTCAAGTGGAAATGTCAAATAGACTGATGACTGTACAAATATAGAAAGATAGTCTGGCTGAGTCTTTCTATAAATTTGAGAATTTGCTGCAGTGTATTTCTTTATTTTGCTATTGAGGAATTAATATTGTTCTCCAACTCTTGCAACTTGTGATCCATGGACCAGCAGCATCAGCATTACCTGGGAAGTCATTAGGAAGGTATAATCTCTGCCCAGCCCTTATCTACTGAGTTGAAATCTGTATTTTTATAGTATCCTCAGGCATGTATTATGTGCATTTAAGTTTGGGAAGTGCTGCAGTTGACCTTCACTGGTCAATATGGTAGCCAATAATCATATGTGATTTTTAAGATATGCCATAATATGTAATATCCACTAGACTACCCAAAGACTTAGTGTGAAATATGTATACATAATAATAAATTTTATATTAATTTTATGACAATATTTTGTATACATTGGTTAACAAAGTATATTATTAAAATTAATAATATTAATTATTATTTAAAAATTAACATTAAGAGTCTTTTTTTTACTCAGTTAATGTGGTTACTATACAATTTTAAATAATATATATATATATATATATATATATATATATATATATATACCTCACATCATATGTATATTGGACAGTGTTTCTAGACCATCAAATGGCTTGGAGATAAACATTAAGGACTTATATTCTCTTTTCCACAGAGTTTGCAGGACATTTTAACATTTTGGTAGGAGGAAAATATAGTGCAAAAAGTCTTTGACTTTCATTTGTCAGAATTTTGTACAAATAATTTTATGGTATATCAAGTATTCATTATGCCATACTTTTATTCCAAATATCTGATAAGCATCTAATATAACCTAGGCACTGGATAACTATTAGAGAGATAATGCCAAAGGTAAACAAGGTCCCTTTCTTGAAATAATTTGTAGTCTATGTTTAAACAGCAACTAACAAGAAATCATAGTTAAGGGTTAATGAAGCATACAAAGCATAGCATGATATGGGAAAAGAAAGAAGAGCTTGGGTTTGGAAATAGCTGATAGCCACATTTGACAAAGTAATGTTATAATTGTAGGTATGCTCATAGCAGAAGAGACAGTTACTTAAAATGAACTTTCAGGTGACAAGAGTGAGAATGGGTGGAGATGAAAGTATTCTGTCTGTACCCACTGAAATTGTAATATAAAAGTATCTCCTGCTTTCTCTGCTAGCAGAAACACCAGCTCTGCCACAGGCTACAAAGCTCTTACATTGGTAGGGTTTTTGTCTTGTTTTGTTTTTGTATAAAGAAAATAGAGGACATACAATTTCTATAGTAGATCTGCTTTGGAAATCTAATGCCTTCAATGATTCGCCTACTGGTTTTCCACTCATTAGTGGCTCCAGTGTTCTGCACTGACTAAACTTACAGTATGAATTATTTTGGGGTGCATTAGGCACAAGCATTTATAGAGCTGTCTGAAGGTAGCCTGTTTCCCATGCATATTTTGATAATTTCTAGAGTATGATTTAAAAAATGTTTTAAAAGTAAGCCTCAATTTTGGATGAGGAACTGATTTGTTGCTTTTGTGATTATACTATACATGTTGAACTTTAGTGAGCATATCCACATGGCTTTTTATTTAGATCACTAGAGGCCCGTCGCATGAAAATTCATGCACTGGAGAGGGCGTCTCTCAGCCTGGCCTGCCCCCTCTCACAGTCCGGGAGCCCTCAGGGGTGGGAGGCGACCCAGCGATCAGGGGAAGATGATGCCCCATCACACACCTCTGCTGCTGCCACTGCCTGCAGCGCAAGCCTTGGCCAGCCCTAATTACTTGAGCCTTGGGCAGCCCTGGGCGGCTGGGCAGCTGCCATCCAAGGATTGCCTGTGCCTTGGGTTGGCCCTGAGGGGTCTGGGGTACTCTGGAGGTAGGTGTGCCATGCACCTGCTGCCCCGGCGGGGCTGAGGGGACTGGACACCACCATCTTGTGGCTGTGGACGCCACAGCCACCATCTTTGAGGGCAGGGCAGTAATTAGCATATTCCCTCCTTATTGGCTGTGGGTGCCACCATCTCTGCAATGGCATGAGGGTCAATTAGCATATTCCCTCTTTATTAGATAGGATATTTCCCAAAGAGACTTAAGAGAAAAATACAGAGCCTCTTTACCTTTAACCATCTAGTGGTGATATTATACCACTTCCTATGCTTAGGTGGGGGGACACCTTCATGGCCCAGTTGTAGCTTGAAAACAATTCATTTATGCAACATATGCATTTGTCATTTGCATAAAATCAATCCCTTAAACTGTGGTAGGTTATTGGAGAATCTTCCTAAATTTTATGTAATTTCCCCCTTACCGGACAATAACTTGATACGAGTTCATTAGCAAAACATAGGGGGAGAAACAAGAGATTCAGAAAAATATCTAGAAAATCTTAAAATAAATGCTTTCCATTCTGGAATAAATAATAATCACGCCTCACCTTAGTAACTAGCTGAAAACGAGTCTAGGATTATATTACTCAGAGCTTTTAGAATCTCCTGGAAGGAAAGAGCACTTCTGGTGGTTACCATAGGGGGCCAAGTACTAGGAAAATTCAGAGAATCTCTAGGAAAAATAAGTGGATGTAAGTAGGTCTATGAAAAGCAGCTGATTTTGCCATTTTTATTAGCTTGTAGGAAATACATAGTCAAATTCTGGGCTTAGGAATATTTATCAGCTCTTCTCAAAGCAGGAAGAATTTTATCTTTCTATTCCTAATTGTTTTAATACTAATTGTGCTATTTTTCAGATTTAAATTTTAAATTGCCTCAGTAAAAGAGTGGGATATTTGAATATGTCCTATTAATAAAAGCCTATGTGGTCATGACGCCCTCATGCCATAATGAGCGATCACCAGGAGGCTGCGTGCGCAGCAGGCATGCACAGTTGGGCAGGACTGCGTGCGCACACAGGTGGGCAGGGGCTTGACGCTGCATGCACGGCATGGAGGTGAGTCCCATGACTCCGTACAACAAAGCCAGGGGTCCTGCGGCTCTGCGTGGCGTGGATGCGGGTCCCGCGGCTCCGGCCTATCTCTTTGGGGCAATCCATCGAGGAGTCCCGGATGGGTGGGCGGGGCCTACCTCTTTGGGGCAATATATCACGGGGCTCCTGGGATTAAGAGAAAAAAACTATTTTTTCTGTTTATTTCTCTTACCCAAATTACCTGAGGGTATTACTATTCACCTGTTCATTGACTGACAAGATCCATGAAGAATAATCAGTGAGGAGTTTCCTCAAAAAATGGAACTCCCATTTGACCCAGTGATCTCACTAGTAGGAATATATCCCAAGAAATCAGAAACACCAATCAGAAAGGATATACGCACCCCTATGTTCATAGCAGCACAATTTATAATAGCTAAGATTTGGAAACAGCCTAAGTGCCCATCAGCAGATGAGTGGATTAAAAAACTGCAGTACATCTATACAATGGAATACTATGCTGTTGTTAAAAAGAAAGAACTCTTACCATTTGCAGCAGCATGGATGGATCTGGAGAGCATTATGCTAAGTGAAATAACCCAGTCGAATAAAGATAAATATCACTTGATCTCACTCATTTGTGGAATATAATGAACAATATAAACTGATGAACAAAAACAGATCCAGAGACAGAAAAGCATCGAACAGAATGTCGAGCCTCAGAGGGAAGGCAGGGGGAGGTTTGTATGGGAGTAAGAGATCAATCAAAGGGCTTGTATGCGTGCATATAAGCATAACCAAAGGACAAAGGCATTATGGGGGGTGGGGACATGTGCTGGGGGCAGGGGCGGGGGAGAAAGGGGCCTGGGAGAGGTCAATGGGGGAAAAAGGAGTCATATGTAATACTTGCAACAATAAAGAATTTTTTAAAAAAGAGAATATTCAGTGAAGGAAAGAGGAGGAGGACTGGGGGTTACAGACCTGGCTGTGCTGGAAGAAAAGTAAGAAGAGAAAGGGGTACAGAGATCAGCCTCAGATATTTCCATCCTTTCTGTCCATCCTCCCCACCACCCTTTGCTCTCAGTTCTCTAGGTTATCAGAATTCAGGGGGGAAAATCATGGGTGTGGTGAAGTATAGAAATCTTTTGGTTGAGTAAGTGTTGAAGGAGGATAATGAACTGAGTTGGTGAGTTCAGGTGATAAGAAAAGAGAATCTCTACCTGGAGGCACATTCCCCACATCACTTCCTAAATTCACCTTGCAAGAAATAACTCAGAGGCTGGATAATGTCAGTTTTGTGGAGCCAATGCATGCCCAGCCAACGCATCTGCTATTGCCAAAAGGCTATGAACTCACAAGATAAAAATAAATAACAATAAGGAAGAATGAAAAAGAAGTGGACAAAAATATTTAATTAAGTAGACCTCCCCTGCCACATAAAAAAAAGCATAAGTATAAATGATGGAAAAATTAAGCTGAAGTAAGCAGTCATAAGAAATAACCAAATAAAGATTATGTGAATATCTAAATTGACTATTAGCCAAAAGATCAAATCAGTGATAATGAAGTACTAAGTCTTGCTTACAAAATATAGCAATAAAATAATCTTAGGTTCAGATGTTTTTATAGATAAATCATCTTTCCAAAGTTTCTGAAAATAGATAATCCCTTCCTTACATGTTGATCCAGAAAAGAGATGCATTTATTTAGGGTTCTCTGGAGAAATAGAACTGATTATGTACACACACACACACACACAGTTTACCACTGAATAACATGGGTTTAAACAATACAGGTCCACTTATTTGCAGATTAAAAAATAAATAAATACATGTACTTTTTTTTTTTTAAATCCTCGCCTGAGGATATGGTGAGAGAAAGAGTGAGAAAGAGAGAAAGAGAGAGAGAGAGCAATCAACTGAGCCACCAAGCCAGGTCTACCTGTACTGTTTTCATCTGAAGTTGGGAGTCTGTGTATGCGAAGGGCTGACTGTACGCATTGATCTACACAGTTTTACATAGGGGACTTGAACATCTCCAGATTTTGTTATACACTAGGTGGGGGCGGGGGATCCTGGGATCAATCACCTATGAATACTGAGGGATAACCTACATTTTTGGTGAGTCAAAAGTTTATGTAGATTTTTGACAGTATAGGGGATTGGTGCCCTTCATCCTCACAGTGTTAAGGGGTCAACAGTATCTATAGCTATATCAATATAGATGAGTGGTCTTGCCAAAGTTTAGATCTAGCTATAGATACAGTTGAATACAGAATGCAAGCATGATTTAATGTCTTAAACTGTATATAATGGTGGCCCTCTATGGTTCTAATGGAGCTGAAAAATTCTTATTGCCTACTTATCTCTTAACATTGTAGCACATGTGTTTTTGGTGATGCTGGTGTAAACAAATCAACTGCATTACTAGTCATACACAAGTATATACAATTATGTACAGTAAATAACACTTGATAATTGTAATAAACAATTATGTTGCTGGTTTATGTATTGACTATACTAAAACGTTTGTTGTTATTTTAGAGTGTACTCTTTCTATCTAGAAAAAAAGTTCACTGTAAAACAATATGCCCTGCCATGCCGGTAGCAGCATCATACATCTCTTGATTGCACTCTTTTCTCTTGTGCTTGATTTAATCTCACATTGTTTTGTAGAGTAAAATGCTGCACAGGCTTATAACTTAGGAGTAATAGGCTATGCCATATAGCTTAGGTGTGTAGTAGGCTATAAAATCTTGATTTGAGTAAGTATACTCCATGAAGTTCACACAATGACAAAATTGACTAATGACACATTTCTCAGAATGTATCCCATTGTTAAGTGGTGCCTTACTCTAAGACCATATGTGTGTGTGTGTGTGTGTGTGTGAATATTTTTCTGAAAATTCCATTTTTCTCCTTGAGATGATTGGCTGAGGCCCACCCACATTATGGAGAGCTATCTGTTATACTTAAACTTCACCAATTTAAATGTTAATCTCATCTTAAAACACCCTCAAAGTTGACATACAAAATTAATCATCACAATGGAAAAGGGTCCAAAATACATTCGTCCAATTTACAAAGTATATTTAAAAATCTAGGTTCTAACCAGATGAGGATAGCATGGGAATAGAAAAGCATTGGCCCATTTCATTTATGATAATAGATGTAAAATTTCCAAGTAAAATATTAGATTTGTGTAGTAATAAGAATGTTTAATGTGTGTTTAAAGTAGAAAAATACCAGTCACTTTACTCTAAAATAAATAATTACTAAAAGAGACAAAAGTAGTTCACATGCTAATGATATATTTTGCACACTAACAAAGCATGTGCTCAAAACCTAAGTCATCTTTTCAAACATAAAGATTACATTGCTGCTTTTTGACATCTACACATTGAAAGTATTTTGACAAATTAAACAGAAGAAATATACACATGTAATAAGCAATTTTTGTTTTACCTTGATATAAAGCAATGAATCTCCCTTTGGGTGATTAATCAGCTACTCTAAGATTTTTTTTTCTTTTCAGTTTTTACTTTCTCTTTAATAAAATCTGGGTAAAGGAGACATGCATATTTCTTAATAATTTTCTTTTCACGATGATTAGACTCCACATTATTTGACCCCAAAGTATATTAAAATTTATCACATTTCTCTACATTTTATCCCTAAAATCCAAGCATGATTTAATATTTTATAATATCCTACATAATAAAAGGGAAGTATGCAAATTAACCATCACTCCGCTACGCCCACGATTGGGCCAGCAGGAGGCGCGGGGGCGGGACTTGGGGTGCCAATCGCACTGGCAGGAGGAGCTGGGAGCGGAGACACGCGAGTGATCCCTGGCAAGCCGCACCGGCTTGGGCTGGGGGGTCTCAGACCGCCAGGCCTCGCCCCCAAGCGCGATGGCTCTCAAGCCGCACCGGTTTGGGCTGGGGTCTCAGGCCGCCAGGCCACGCCCCCAAGTCATGCGAGTGATCCCTGGCAAGCCGCACAGGCTTGGGCTGGGGTCTCAGGCAGCCAGGCCTTGCCCCCAAGCCGCGCGATGGCTTGCAAGCCACACCGGCTTGGGCTGGGGGAACTCAGGCCGCCAGGACCTCGCCCCCAAGCCAAGCTGCTTGGGCCGGGGTCTCAGACCGCCAGGGTCTGGCACCCAAGCTTCATGATCCCTGGCCAAGGCGGCTGCCTGGGCTGGGGTCTCATTCCTGTAGGGCCGGGCACCCAACTGCATGATCACCCAGCCAGCAGCAACGGCAGGGTGGTGCACCCCCACCAAGCTATCTTCAGGCCAGTGAAGGCAGCCTGGTCTGGAGACGCACACCCCCACCGGGCTATCCACAGCCAGGCTGAGATGGCAGCCTGGGCAGGGGGTCTCAGCTTGGCTGGGCTGAGGCAGCAGCCTGGGCTGGGGTCTCAGCCTGGCCAGGGCCCCATCCCCTGCCAGCGGTGGCAGCCTGGGGTCCCAACCATTGAGTCACACCAGCCAGGCAGATATGGAGGAATCTTAAATGTTTCTTTTTTTTATAATATATATTTTATTGATTTTTTACAGAGAGGAAGGAAAAGGGGTAGAGAGCTAGAAACATCTATGAGAAAGAAACATTGATCAGCTGCCTCCTGCACACTCCCCACTGGGTATGTGCCCCCAACCAAGGTACATGCCCTTGACCAGAATCGAACCTGGGACCCTTGATTCTGCAGGCCAATGCTTCATCCATTCGCTGAGCCAAAACAGTTAGGACTGTCCAATATGCTAAAGAAAAAACCCTATCTAATAAAGAGGGAATATGCAAGGGAGGGCATTTGGGGGTGACCGGGGTATCAGGGGCTGGCAGGGAAGTGGTTAGGGGGTGATCAGGCTGTCAGGCATAGCGGTTAGGGGCAATCAGGAAGGCAGGCAGGCGAGTAGTTGGGAGCCAGCAGTCCTAGATTGTGAAAGGGATGTCCGACTGCCTGTTTAGGCCCTAAACAGGCAGTCGGACATCCCCCAAGGGGTCCCAGATTGGAGAGGGTGCAGGTTGGGCTGAGACACACACACACACACACACACACACACACACACACACACACACACACACACCCGTGCACGAATTTCGCCATACTTTGCCAAAAAAGTTTTGTGAAGAAAAAAATTACGTACACAATAATTTTCCCAACTGAAACAGAAAAAATATCAATAAATCTAAACACCAATTCATGATGAAAAAAATAGCACTCAAAACTAAGCAACTTGTGGGTTTAAATTAGAAAAATGTACTCTAAATTTGTTAAATTTATTTAACAAATGTGTGTGGTGTGTATGCATTATATGAACTACAAATCTGGCACTTAAGAGAAAAAAATTAACACAGGACATATTACCTTTAAGAAAAAACATATGTACATTATTATATACTACATTATATACTGGAAATTCTGGTTCAAGTTATAAGTCAGAGGAAGTAAGAAATAGAGGTATAGGACAAAATGATAGAGTCAACCCTGCCAGTCTTGCTCCATGGATAGAACTTCGGCCTGCAGACCGAAGGGTCTGGGGTGGATTCTGATCAAGGGCACATACCTCGGTTGCTGGCTCCTCACAGGCTGGGCCCTGGTCAGGGTGCATGCAGGAGGCAACCAATGGATGTGTTTCCCTCACACACATATTTCTCTCTGTATTTTCCTCTCTCTAAAAATAAATGGAAAAAATACCCATGGGTGAGGATTAAATTAAAAAAAATAAATTAAAAAAATTATTCTTACTAACAAAATATATAAATACAGTAGATCCTCATGTTACGTCGGAGATCCGTTCCTAAAGTGCAACGTAATGCGATTTTTGCTGTGAGTCAGAACCCACCTACATAAGCACCTACGTCACTCACATGGAGCACATACACAGCAGTAATGAAGTGAAATAGTAAAAAAAAAAAAAAAAATTAAATGAAAGATAATAATTTCTGACCTTTACTTGTGGTAAATAAATAATAAAAAAGATAAAGCACATATGTACATACGTTGAAATAACGGAACATATTTTTAAAATAAGTGGGAGATGGTGACATAACCATGAAATGATGCACGTTGAGTCCGACATAATCCAGGGACTGCCTATAACTGCATATGAAGCCCTATGCATTCAACAGTTACTCTATCTACTATCAAATTTCAAAAATCAACTGTGTTCTAAGAATTTTACTTCTCATATGGCCAATTACCTCCTAACAGACCAAGTTTGCCTGACAGCTAAAAACAAGACAGAACAATTTTAAAAAGCTAGTAGAAAGCACAGGAGAATGACCACTAGCAGGTAGATAACTGGCAAGGAGGAGGGAAGCTGACATTTTGAAGGAGATGGCACTGAGTAAATGCTCTGTGTTTGCAGCTTTTAGTTTAGGAACAGGCTGCCGAATTATATTAGAAAACTAGAGGCCTGATGCACAATTGGACATTCATATGTAAAAAAAATGAATCTAGACACATATCTTAAACTTTTTACAAAAATTAACTGAAAATGAATCATAAGCCTAAATGTAAAATTCAAGATTATAAAAGTTTTAGAAGTTGCTATTAAGAAAATTAAAAGACAAACCGTAGACTGAAAGAAAATGTTTCCAAAATAAAGGATCTGTATCCAAAATATGAAAAGGATTCTTAAAACTCAACAATAAATAAAAAAACACACAATTTTTTTAAATGAGCAAATGATCTGAACAGATACCTCTCCAAAGAATATATACAAATGGAAAAGAAGAATACAAAGAAATACTCAACGTTTATCATACCATATATTTGTCATCAGAATATCATTAGTGAATTACAAATTTAAACAAGCACTACATATCTATTAAAATGGTCACACTTAACTAAATTAATATTCTATTGTTTGATGGCATCCTGTAGAAACCAAGTATATTAGGGAGATAATAATAGCACATTTTTTTCTTTTTAATTTTAGTTGGTAGTTTGAAAGTTGCAGTTTCTGTTTTTGCAGTCCTTGATGGAATATATTGCTAATGGAAGTATGAAATTCTAGAAATATCACCAAGACATTCTATAGTCATTATATAGAATGACTTCTATAGAAACTGAAGGAAATTGAGTAATCAAGACAGAACAAGAGCATGAACACATATTAAATGATGCAGATCAATGTTCTGCATTTATGTTTTTCCAGTTCATAAATTGACCAGAGGAGGGGGTTTTTCAGCCTTAACAGAAACAGGGTAAAAACTAACTCTTTTTACTGCCCTTTGTGGATACTACATTTTAAGTTAAAACAGTAATTTAAATAGACTATAGGTGACAGATAGATATGGAATAGTTTTAAATATTAGGAAATAAAAGAAATAAGCCCCCCTACAAAACCATAAAATGAAACAGATATAATTGCTGAAGGAAAACAATGAAAGTTGCTGACAATTATTGAATCATTTTTAAAAATTATTCCAAAACATATTCCTCCACCACTGATACCTAAATTATAAAAAATAAATATCTTTGATAAAGAGATATATGGCAGGCATAAGATAGAAAATGTAGCAATACAAAATTAAAATGAGAAAGGACTCAAAGGAAGGAACGAATGGAAAGGCAGCAGAGGATTAAACACTATGGCATTATCTTAGTATGCTGTTTCAAACCAAGCACGATGTTTAACTAAACAAAATATATCAAATCCATCTTCTCCAGGGTAGGATGATAAAGCAGATCAAGAAATGTTTGTAAAGACAAGACTGGCCTTGGAAAGACTAGACACTGAGCAGCATACAAATTGTTAAACCAGATAAGAATGAAGGACGTTCACATCCAGAAAATGAATTGTCTCCATGCAGAAATTGTGTAAATGAGCAAAGGAGATGGCTTTAGGAGATGATCCAATAAAATCCTAAACAGCCTTCTTAGTGTGGAAAACAGATACACATTGTGCCCTTTTCATGCCCTGAATTATGATTCCCTGGAAATCTTAAATGTTCTCTCAGTCCAAATACATTGGAAAAGCAGTTTATAAGTGCTGATCGTCTTAGTTCAAGCATTTTATGCAAAATCCTCAGGATTTGAAACTCCCTTCATGTTTTAGGCTTAGTTATTTTTGATCGTCATTATTTGGGGAAGACTAGTAGCTTTTGAAAAATCATTAAGTCAGTTTCAGTTTTCTCAGACTCCATGTCAAATGCAGTAATGAGTAAAGCCAAATTAAAAAAAAATGGTTCTATTTTAAAATAAGATAAATTGTCCCCTAGACTTGTATAAACTTGAGTTAAATAAATACAGGTCATTTTAAAGTCTGGGCCAACTCTTACTCACTAGGCTCCCATTTTTATACCAGACATCAAAGATGTGCTCCAAAAGGCAAAACAAACCCCTACAATGAGAAGCTGGTTGTATTTCTCTCTTAATCATAAATACAAATAAGAATTTATTTGGGAGTGAAATGCCTTGATCAATATCTATATTTATTAAGCTTCCTTGCAGACCGATGTGGCCTTATGAAACAGGCCAATAAGAAATAGGCTTATGTTATTAGGAAGTGTATTCACTAATACCCTAATAACCTCAATGAGTTTCATTTTGTCCCTAATGTCCAAGGACAGACTTTGTGTCATAAATAGCAGGAAGGACTGATCAAGTGTTCACATTTACCCAATTCTTACCCTCTACTTTGTCTTGCCCAGTGTTTAGTCAGGTTTTTCTCATTCCTTTGCCCCTAAACTCTGTGTGCCCAAGCACAAATAAGCACTAAAAGAGTAAAATCTGCCACCTTATCAAATGCTTTTCCTGGCAGTTGACTGACCACAGTAAGACCATTTTCTTGTTAGATCCTACTGGTTATTGTTCCTTATGTGTCCAGCTTCTCTATAAAAGATTATCTTTATCTCTGCTTTCTCCTTGTTTACTCATAAAATGAAAAGTTGTTTTTATTTGTTTGTTTCATTGTGAGATGCATGCAAATTTTGGAGATTGGAGTCTTCTTCCTATGGCCATTGCTTTTCTTCTGAATAAAGTCTCTCCTTTCTAAGTCTGGATTAGTTTTTCTTTGACTGCCGTGTTTACTGCAATACATTTTGTAATACTACAAGTAAACAATAAGCAAGCAAAGATAAAGATGGAAAAATACTTAAGCATCTATGAAGAAGAAGAATAGAAAAATAAACTCATGGTTTATTAGTTCAGAAAATGGAATAATTCTCAATAGATGAAATGACTGAACTAGAGCTACATCAATTCTAAAGCAACACTGCTTGAATGTATATTGTTTAAGTAGAAAAAGAAAATAGGGTAAAATCATAGTATGATGTAATTTATGTAAAGCCTAAAAGTCTCCAAAACAGTCTATATTTTATATGTTTATACATAGATACATATGTAGTAAAAGTAATATATAAATTGGCACTGACTCTATCTGAAGATAAAGGGCAGAGAATATTTGGGAAGAGAGACACAGTGGTTATTAGTTATGTTGGTAAATCATTATTTCTGTGAGAATAAACTACAAATATAGTATGGTGTTAACATTTCTTAAATCTGGGTGACAGGCACTTGGGAATTTATTATGTTACTTTGCATGTTTTGTGTATTTCAAGTATTTCATAATAAATCAAGCAAACATAGAAGGGAACTAAAATACCAGAGACTACTGACAAGTGAAAAATTGTCTCTGAACCAATATTCCCTAGCGAATGCAAATGTAAGGACTTCACCAGTAATTCTTGCCCCTTACCTGTAGAAGGGATCCACAGAAGAATTCCTAATGCCTTGTAGTCAATTTTCTGTTAAAGCGTAGGCTAATTTTCTCATCACTTTGACTGATTCATTAAAGGCAGAAATTGTTACATGTATGGTTATTTCCAATAATAACCTTTTCATAAATTTTATTGAAACATAAAGCTCAAGTACTAATAATTTTCAAATAATGGTTTAAGAAAGGGATATTTGTATATGTTTTTTTTTATTTGTCCCTTATTTCAAATTCACATTTTCTAATATAAAATAGAAAATAGTCACCCACATTTAATTTCATCTGCTTGTATTGGGCAGGAAAAATCAATGGATGATAGTTAATGGCAGCTACCTTTAAAGTTTTTGATCATGTGTCCCTCAAAAGAATATTAGAAAATTATGTACCTTCTCATCTTAAAATCTGTGGTTGTGACATGAAAGCTCTGGAAGTCCCAGGCAGCTCCTCTTAAAGGGCCCACACATGGCCTTACCCGGACATACTCCCTCTGAGCTCTAGCATTGGAGCAGCAGCGTCCAAGGAACCTGGGACATTAAGGGAGGAACTAACTTGTCTGGAATCAGGGCAAGAGCTGGTGGAGAAGCTTTGTCCCTGAAAGAAGTGCTGTCAGAGGCCAGTGTTCCCTTCAATGAGCCCTCCCTGCTACAGAGCAGACAGACAGGGGCACCATATCTGAATCTCCATCACTTGACTCACACTTTTCATTCTGCCCTGTTGATTCCTTGAGACCCACCCCTTTCTACCCACAGGCACAACTAAGCCATTTCCAGTAGCTTTTCCATACAACTGGTCTCTCTTGCCTCATGCTTTGACTTTCCTAAAATCTCTCAAACAAGTAGCAGTTGGCATCAGTGTACCCCGTATCTCTCAATAAGTGGCCCTAGGCCTAGCACTAGTGGCACCCCTCCCTGGTTCACAGTTTGGCTTCTCCTAGGAACCTCCAAGCTCAACACAAGTAGTTTCCATTGGCAGATTGCTTTTCAGCTCATTCTGGGTGGCCCTGAGCAGGGCACAGGCAGAGGCTGACTTTGCACCTCCTAGGCAGCCCCAGACCCAGTGCACCTGGTGATCAACTTTGACCACACCGGATTATAAGCCTACATCTCCATAAATGACATACTCAAGGGGTAGACTCAGTGAGCACCAAAACCACTGAAGCAAGTTCTGCTTTATAGGGTTCGGCTCCTGTACAGCAGCTCTTCAGTGGTAGTTTCAGCCAATTGGCCTGAGAGTCAATCCTTCCCAGTGATGCCAACATAAATCATGGCTCAACTACAATAGGACAATGCAACTCACACAGGAGTGTACCTGGCGTGCCCAGTTCAGGTGACTGGGGAAGTTGAGCCTTTGGGTTCTACAGGACATCTACTATATAAGACACCTCTACCAAATCTGGGAGACATAGCCTATCTACCTAATATGTGGACGGCAAACTCATTAGTCAATAGAGCCAAATATCAACAGTACAATGATTGAAATTTCTTTTGAGAGCCAAATTTTTTAACTTAAACTTCTTCTAATGCCACTTCTTCAAAATACACTCGCCCAGGCTGTGGTATTTTGTGGAAGAGCCACACTCAAGGGGCCAAAGAGCCTCATGTGGCTTGCGAGCTGCAGTTTGCCGACCACGGACCTAATACATAAAAACATACACAGGGAAGCAACCAAAATGTGGAGACAAAGAAACATGTCACAAATGAAAGAACAGGAGAAATCTACAGAAAAGGAACTAAATGAAATATAAGCAAGAAAACTACTAGATACAGAGTTCAAAACAATGTTTATAAGGATGCTCAAGGAAATTAATGAGAACTTTAAGGAACTTTGTGAGAATTTCAAAGAAAACATCAAAAACATAAAAAAAGGATCATACAAAAATGAAGCATATACTAATTGAAATAAAGAATAATTTATAGGGGATCAACAGTAGAGGATGCTGAGAATCAAATAAATAATTTGGAATATAAGGAAGCAAAAAACACCCAATCAGAACAGCAAACAGAAAAAAAATAATCCAAGAATATGAAGACAGCCCTAGCTGGTTTGGCTCAGTGGATAGAATGTCAGCCCGCAGAGAGAGGGATCCTGGGCTCGATTCCAGTCAAGGGCACATTCCAGGGTTGCCAGTTTGATCCCCAGTGTGGGGTGTGCATGAGGCAGCCAATCAATGATTCTCTCTCATCATTGGTGTTTCTATCTCTCTATCTCCCTTCCTCTCTAAAACCAATAAAAATTAATTTTAACAATATATATGAAGAGAGTATAGGAGCCCTGGGGCAACTTCAAGCATACCAACATTCATATCATGGAGGTTCAGGAAGGAGAAGATAGGAACAAAGAAATCAAAAACCTATTTGAAAAAATAATGACAGAAAACTTCACTTACCTGGTGAAAGAAATAGATAATCAAATCCAGGAAGCACTAAATAAGAGGAACCCAAAGAGGCCCATGCCAAGACACATCCTAATTTAAATTCTAAAGACATTAGAGAGAATCTTAAAGATGGCAAGAGAAAAGCAGTTAGTTACCCACAAAGTAGTACCCATATGACTGTCAGCTGAGTTTTCAACAGAAACTTTGCAAGCCAGAATGGAATGACAAGGAATATTCAAAGTGATGAAAAGCAAGGACCTACAACCAAGATTACTCTACCCAGCAAAGCTATCATTTAGAATTGAATGTCAGATAGAGAGCTTCCCAGACAAGGAAAAGCTAAAGGAGTTCATCACCACCAAACCAGAATTACATGAAATGTTAAAGGGTCTTCTAGAAGAAGAAGAAGGAGAAGGAGAAGAAGAAGAGGAGGAGGAAGAAGAAGAAAGAGGAGGAACAGGAGGAGGAGGAGGAATAAAAGATTAAAAATATGAACAATAAAATGGTAATAAATGCATACATATCGATAATTGAATCTAAAAATCAAAATAAATGAACATGAAATCAAATAAACAAAATAAACTGATGAATAAAATAGAACCAGAGACATGGAAACATGGAACAGAATGATGAGTCTCAGAGGAAGGGCGGAGGGAGGTTGAGAAAAGATTAATCAAAGCATTTATATGCATTACCTATGGACACAGACAATGGAGTGGTGATGCATAGGGTGGGGCAGGACCTGGGTGGATGGAAGCAATGGGAGAAGAAAGGGGGGGGGGGTCTGTAATACTCTCAACAATAAAGGTTTAAAAAATTAAGAATTCAAAAATGGAGTTAAGAGAATGTGTAGAATTTCAGAATATGGTGGACAGAAGTTGAATAGATAGGGAGTTAGAGGATTTCAAAGATTAGAAAGCTGTTCTCCAGGACTTAGAGTGCCACTAAGTCAATTTAGTAGAATATCATCATAATTATATTATAAAGGGATTTTTGTTAGTGGTCTGTGTTTGCCTTTTAGCCTATGGAGTGACCAACAGCATAAAAACTTATACATATATTATTTGAATAAACACCAATCTTGCAAAATGCCTATCCCAGTAGCTTGAATGATGACTAATGATTTCATAATTGTCCTGGAAGAAATGAATATACTTTCGAGCATACAAAAGCTTTTGATGATGAGATTAGTGCTAGTATTTGCCTTTATACAACATAAAGTTAGGACACAGAACCCTGAAGGCACCATCACCACATATAACTCCATTCTAAATAAATATTTTTCCTGTTCCTTTTCTTGAAGATTTCATTTAAGAAACACTTTTAACATAGTAAAAAGTTCAATTCTTGGGTTATAGATCCTCCTTTGAATTTAAGTAAATGCTGATTCAGAGTCTATAAAAATACCATTTACTTGTGGTTTAAGCAAGAGATGCAGAAGTAATTGCCTATATATCCCAGGAGAGTTATTCTTCTTTGATTCAGTCACTGAAATTATTAATGTGAATAGAATATAACAAAATATGACTCAGAAGATATTGAAATTGTTTACAAATGACTTGAAATGTAATTTCAACTTTCTGATTGTTGTCTATTGAGGAAGAAATTGCCACTCAATATTTGAAATAAAACTGTTTTATTTCTTGCTCAGCAATGGAGAGTTGTACTTTAAGACTGTATTTCTGAACAAAGCACATTGCTGATTTTAGATATGGGTTTTGGGAAATGTGTATATCAGAAATTAGTGGGCTATTAGAAGCAGGAGTGTTTAAGTACTGGGTGGCCTTCGGCTTTAGTTACAGGATTTTGGCTGCCACAAATTGGTTGACTTTCAGAATGTGGTACAGTTGAAATCCTCATTGGTTAAATGGGAGGGTTCAAAATCAGTTTTGGAAGTTTATTTTCATTAATATAATAATAATTAATCAATATAATAATAAGTATTTCTGTGGGAGAATAGAAGCTTTTCATTTTCAATTATAACAGTAAAAAAACACACCTTGAAAATAATTGGGAATTCAGCTTCTCTGTCTCCACTGTCTGACATAATAAATGATAAAAGCAACAGAGCAGCTTAGTGGTATAGATAGGAAAATAGTAAACAAATCAGTGTGGGAGTGCAGGAAATAGTCAAGTTTCAAAGATCTGTATATAGTTTTCCCATGCTATGAGTTAACTGCAATAATTTCAAATTAATTACAAAAGCAAATTAAAGTAGCTGCCCTTTAATAGAGAAAAAAAGTTAAACATATTAATTTTAATCATATCTGCAGTAATGAACTGCTCATCATATTTTTCATCTTCCATTTGAATATGCCCTATTTGTTTATTAATACTTCTCAAATCCAACTGTATACAAGAAGCCCAAAAACACAATTTGGAATTTAGTTCACTTTGTAATGAACAAATGACTTATTTGAAGTTTGTGCAATATTCTATCAAGAGGCTGAACTTTTATTTTTCTTTAGAGATCTCCTATTTCAATCTAATTAATATGAATATAGAAAACTAGATATCTTCCATCGAATTATTTTTAAAACTTAGCTGCTGTGCTAAAGAGAACTGAAGGATGTTGTTGTGGTAGCAATGGAGACAGGGAATGGAACTAAATTTTATGGAACCCCTGCTATTTTGCCAGGTGCTGTTTACGTGATCAGCTTGTTTCTTCATGTTACCTATTTAATTTTTACAGTAACTGCCCTATTTCCTTTATGAAAAACATCACGCATAAATAAATATATAATTCCTATTGTTAGACACTTTATATATGAAAGGTTATGACTCAGAAAGATTCAATAAATTTCTCTAGTCAAAAAATGAATTGAGGGAGCTGGGGCTCAAATCCAGCCCCGCTTAACACCAAAGCCCCTGGGAGCTCACTGATGCAATAAAATACAACTCATCACCTCTATCCCGTGTTATTACAAATTAACAAAATAATTTGTAAGTTATTGTATGCTGTGAATATCAGTTTAACTATGAGTTTTTCAATTCCTGTTATCTATTCTATATATGATTTTTGTCAGAGAAACAATTTGCCAAGGGGGTTGTGCCAATAGTGACTCAGCAAATATTATTTATGGAGCTTTCCTTTGTCCTGAAAATTGAGCCATACACGACTACACTATGCACACTAACGTGCTTGCCCTGGAGGAACTCAAGTAGGGCAGCTCTAATAGTCTCTTTTGTTTTTTAAAGTGTCGGCACTCAGCTTACTGGAAGGTACATGATAGAACGATGCTTCCCCTTTCTAGTAAATGATGCCACATTTCTTGTTGTTTTCCAATTTTCTAACTCTCCGCAGTACTCCATGACTTTCCAGCTACAATTGCGACTGTGTTGGGAAGTTCATTAGTCAAGTCCCTCAACGCCTAGAGATCTATTTTATTTGGTCCTGCTGGTTTATGTATGTTCGCATTTTTTAAAAAGTCTTCCCCGATGAGTTTTAGTCAGTAGTTATTTTTTTTTATTTCTTTCCAATTCTGTAAACTTCATTTTCCTTGCCAGCATTGCTTTCTTAGGTTGTTATATTGTCTATCCAGTTTTTATTTTCTTCTTGTTTCCTGTGAATCATGGGCTTTAAAAAATTAGCTCATTTTCTCATATCTTAAAACAAAAACCTGCTCATTTCTCTACCCTTTTTTTTTTTCCTTTTTGCTATTGGAATCTATGTTTTCTGGTGTTAGTTTAAATTCTATTGTTTTAAGTGTTCCTGTACCCCTTTCTCAGGTTCTGCCTCACTTATTCCCCTTATCCATATATCTTACTACTTAAGCACATTGGCAGTTATCTTTCTGCTCATTAGCCTATGGATAATCCAGCTCACAACTTGTATACTTAAGTTCTCTATTGCTTTGCTTGATGGAAAAACATTCCTAGTAGAAAAAAGAGCAATGTGGTATGTGGTATGTGGTATGTGATATATATATGTATGCATGTGTGTGTGTGTGTGTGTGTGTGTGTGTGTGTATGTGTATATATATATATATATATATATATATATATATATATATATATAATTAACGTGGGGGAGATATAAATCATGAAAGAACTATATATTGCTCAACAAAAGTCCGAGATGCAGATGCCTATTTATAGTTCATGAATAATGGCCTCTACATTTCAGGTGTTGTGTTGTGTTAGGATCTTTGACATAGACCCTTTTGAGGAAATAGAAGAGCTACAGTAGTGAAAGCACAAACTGAACCGGAGGTATACATGGCTCCTATGGAGCTATGTTTCTGACCTCACAGATGGGCAATTTCTCTTCCATTTTAAACCTTATTTTGAGGAAACAGCCAAAGCAAATTAATGGGGTGTGATTGGGCATTCCTTTCAGGTTCCAGAGAAGTTTTAGCTGCCTTTTAATGTCAAATATCTTCCAACAGTCCCTACTTAGCTCCTAACTGTACTTTCTTTTTTCTTCACCTGAACTTGCTATAAAAATTATATTTGAAAGTATAGAATGATAATCTCCTTGGGCTTTTCTAAAGTATTTTTTCAGTATTAATAGGTCAAAGACTTTCCTAGGACACTCAATACATGGCAGAATGAGAGCTTACCAGGTGTACCGGTTAATAATGCGGATTTTTTTTTGAATAGATGGAGTTACACATATATTGGTATATATGTGATTTGATATGTATGCTATTTTGTTGTATTGACAACAAGCTTCAAAACTTCATATGTCAAATTTTCTGAAGGTGTTAACATCATAGATATTTTTATGCTTAAAAATGTTGAATTTTGTGCCAAAAGAGCATTTGTGGGAAGTTTTAATTCATTACTTTATTTTGAAGAAAAGTGCTGTTGAAAGTTATGGTATACTTCAGGAAGCTTATGGTGAACATGATCAATCTCAAGATACTTATGAATGCTGGTTTAAATGCTTTAAAAGTGATGATTTCAATGTGAAAGACAAAGAACATCCAGGTCAACTGAAAAAGTTTGAAGACCAACAATTGCAAGCATTATTGGATGAAGATGAGTGTCAAACTCAAAAACAACCTGCAGATATATTAAATGTTGCTCAGAAAACAATTTCTGATCATTTACAAGCAATGGGAAATATTTTAAAGGAAGGAAAATGGGTGTCACATCAACTGAACGAAAGACAAATGGAAAACCGAAAAGTCATCACTAAGATGTTGCTTCAATAGCACAAAAGAAAGTCTTTTTTTGCATCAAATTGTGACTGGTGATGAAAAGTGGATTTATTTTGAGAATCCCAAGTGCACAAAATCATGAGTTGATCCAGGTCAACCATCAACATTGACTACAAGGCCAAATTGCTTCGGAAAGAAGACAATGCTCTGTGTTTGGTGGGATCAGGAAGATGTGGTGTATTATGAGCTTCTAAAACCAGGTGAACCATTAATACTGATTGCTACTGACAACAAATAAGCAATTTGAACCATGCTTTGATTGTAAAATTATCCACAATGGGCCAGAGAGATGGCAAAGTAATTTTGCTTCATGATGATGCACCATCACACTTCAAAACCAGTTAAAGACACGCTAAAAGATCTTGCCTGGGAAGTATTAACCCACCTGCTGTATTCACCAGACCGTGCTCCTTCAGATTACCACTTGTTCCGATCAATGGCACACGCACTTTCTGAGCAGCACTTCAAAAAGAATAAAGAAGTGGAAAATTTGGTCTCTGAATGGTTTGCCTCAAAACAAGAAAAGTTCTATTGGGACGGTATCCACAAATTACCTGAAAGATGGGGGAAATGTGTAGCTAGAGATGGACATTACTTTGAATAAAGCACTTTTGATGTTTCTCTTGAAATTATTGTGTTTTCTTTGATTACAAAATCCACATTATTAACCGGTACACCTGGTACAATAGAATAAGCGACACACACATTAAGTTTACACTCAGGCAGAATATTGTGGTAAAGCCCTTGGCAGAGCACATTGCGATATGGGGTACTGAATCTCATAGATGAAGAGGTTACAGTATAGTCTATTGGACTAGCTATTACTAAGAATATGAGATTGTAATTGAAGCACAGGGAAATTATATATTGCTATTGTTCTTTAGTGGCATGTATGTTGCATATATTTAATTATACATAGTCACACTCTGTCTCTCATATAACTGTATATATATATACAGTTATATGAGAGACAGAGTGCATTTATCAAATGCATTTAAGTGCATTTATCAAATGTCATGAACATATAAATATATATATATATATTTATATGTTCATGACATTTGATAAATGCACTTAAATATTATTTTGAACTACTTCAGAGACAAAAAGGATTTTATGATAAATATGAAGGGTTTTAAAATATGGTATGTGTATCTTTGTTCTCAAATTCAACTAACATTTATTGGGTTCCTAACCTATACCATTTGAATCATGTATATTAACTCTTTCAATAATATGGTTACATCAATAGTAGGAATGTGGGGTCTCTGACTCTCATATAGGTGCTGTTCCCATAAATAAAAACTGAATTTGATTTTTTTTTGTTAATCTGTCTCATGTTGGTTTGATGATTAGATCAGGTGAAATAATCTTTGTAATAATAATAACTATTTGAATTAAAACATGAATACTCTTTGAACAAGCAATTCCACCAAGAAAAATTCATCATATAGGTATGTAATTTTGTATGAAAGAGCAAGGATATAGATATAAATATTCACTGCAGTTTTTCAGTAAAGACCTAAATATTTTTCAGTAGAAACTCATTAAGTGATTTTGATACATGCATGAATTGGGTTATTCCACTTTATTTTAATCACTCTGTACTGTTTTGGAGTTATTTCAAGATGTATTGTTATTACATGAAGTGAGAAAAATTGCAGAATGATATTATAGAATGTCTTATGTACATAAAATAAGTTTATTATGAATATATATATACATATATATGTATATATATATGTATATATTATAGCACTTACATGCAAAAGCATTTTTTGAAGAGGGAAATCGAGATCATTTTTAACTGTACTTCAGAAAATAGTACTGTGGTAATAGTAGTAAGATAGAGAAATTTTTTTGGGTGGGAGGAGAGGAGTCCTTTGTAGTATTCAAATTATTACCCTGGAAATGAATTATGCTTTCTATTAAGCAATAGTTAAAAACCATTTAAGAATAACCTATTGGTCTTTGTATCTTTGGGCTGTGAGACTCAACTCTTTGTATACAGTGGGTGCTCCATAATGGATGATTTTATGTATCCCAGATGAAACATGCCAGCAGAGAGTCACATGACACAAATGGAGTCTCCTACATTTAGGTTGAAGAATTCAGCAATGATTTCCTGTGTAAAACATCCTCTCATGGAGGTAGTAGTTAACCAACATTAAGTAACTTAAGATCTAATTGAAAGGATGGCCAAGGTCCTTGTTAGAGAACATGTGTCTTGGTATTTCATTAAAATTAGACTTAATGAGGCTATTACCTTCCCAGTCCACAATGTCATATTTTTGGTTGAAGGACACCAAGGCTCACTCCTGCTCAATTTGAATCAAGATTACTCTTCTAGGTAGAAATTTCACTAAGGTCAGAAACATAATGGGGAAGGACATAAAGATAGAAGAGTCATGTTTCTCTCTCTCCCCCCGCCCCCTCAACTTTCTTCCAGCCAAATACCTACCAATGGCCATTTCTCTCTTCATTTCTCACAAAATGAGACCAATCCATCACTCGTACCTATTAAAACCCTGGGTTACAATATAGCTTCTGAGCCCAATACCTTTACCTATTTCAGAGTCAAAAGTGAGATACCTGTCTGAATATACATGGCAGTAAGGTAGTGGCTAGGAAAGTAAGCTTTGTTCACCATGTGTTTTGGACAGAGATTAACTGTCCTATAATAAGTTTAGAAATAGGGAAATAATAAGATCGGAAAAAATACTGAAGATCCTAAAAGGACTCCTTAGGTGTGGTGTGCCATACCCTCTTTCATTTGCCAGGCCAGTACATGCATTACTGTGAAAATCCATAAATGCAGAAAATGTGCGTAAAACTGTCAAGCAACACAGAAATAAAATAAAAAAATTAATGGCCAGAACTTCTTGGGACACTGCCTTCAAAGTATCAACTATGTGATCTCACACCTTGGTTCCAAATAGAAGATTAAAACTTTATATTTGATTGTTGTGTTGTTTGATTAATACACTCAGTTCAACAAATGTTTACTGAGCACTTACTCTATGCCGAATCCTTAGTCGTAAAGAGATCATAGGTGATCCTTGCCTTCATGCAGCTTTCAGTCTACAGGGAGGAAGAGACAATGAACAGGTAAACGCATAAATAAATCTACAAAACTAATTCTAATACATAGTATAGGTTCAAAAAATCAGAGCTTAACAACAGAGAGAAATGACAGTTGTGGTGGAATGTATTGTAATTTATATAGAGAAAGTTTTATTTAAAGTTACTCTGCACCGAGATCAATTTATGTTCTCTCTATTCAATATGAATTAGAAATGTCTTAAATTCTCAAAATTCACCTAAGCTATGTAGTTTTGTAATCATTCATCTTCATAAAAAGAAATGAGCACTTTTCAATCCAGCTTTTCAAATTCTTATTTTTTTATAACCACTACATTAAAATTCAGTGCACCCAGAAGAATTCTCAGCCTTCTTTTCACTGTAAACGATTGAAGTTCCATCTGTCACTTTAGAGTATCATCTATTTCATTTTAAATCCTCACATAATGACTACATGCCAAAATCTTCTTTGAGCTGACTAATAACACTTAAAATTAAAAGAAAATGTTAGAAGTAATGATTTGAGACTACTAATTTATTTATGTTTTCCAAGGAATTTTTCTTTACTGGAAAGCAAGCAAGACAAACAATAACAAAGCTAGGGCATGGAAGTGATACTGACAAGTCTAATTGCTGATCGGAACCCCCTACCACTGTGGCGGATGGCAACCTGCAGTTGGTTTTATAGAATCCCTCTGCTGGTCCATTATTTGCTGGTAAATCAAGTTCTAAATCACTGATTTTCTTTGCCAAGTTCTTTATTATCACTAACGCATCCTTTTTCAAAGATTTATTTAAAAGGAACACAGATGTGAAGGCCAAATGAAAAGCAACAAGGCTATTGGATTATAACTTTGACCCCCTTCTGCAATCAATTAGCTCTTTCTGTGCTGGAAAGCTCAATGAAACATTTATGTACCAAATAATTACTGTTCCCAACTCCTCCTTCTTTCTCTTGTCATCTTTTGCTAATTTGAAAATTTTAAATCTCTTCTATTTTCTTGTTTTGAGCATTCACTTCTTTCTATACCAATAAGCTGAGGTAATATTAAGCAGGATGTGTTTCTTCATATTAATTATTCATCACCCCTCCCTCAATAAAGGCCACAGACATGATTGCTTTCTTGTCTGTTGCATAGTGGTTGTCTACACTTCATGGCTGGCCCTTCTGATTGAAAGGTGTCTGTCCAAGTCTAAATGAAAGACTTGGACAGACACCATGAAGAATATGTACATATTCTTCATGGTGTCTGTCCAAGTCTTTCATTTACATTCAATTGATAATTTAGGCCTTGTAGGAGTAAATTGTTTTGTTACAAGAAGAATCCTGAAGGCTTTTGAATTACTTCTTCTAAAGTAGTCAAATCCATTTTAGCATTCAATAGTTCTAACTTCCAAGGTTAAGCCTGCTTCTCTCACACACACACACACTTTGAATGCTACGGCAGAACACACTGGGCCTGAAAGGCAGCAAGTGACTGATGACGCTATTGATTTTAGCCTGGGTAGGTTTTCCAAGTATGGAGCTTTACAATACTCAGAAACCAAAATAAACTTCCCAGAGTAACAATAAAAATTAAACAGTACTTTGTTTTTAATAAACCATACAGTCACTAACACTTTCCATCTCTACTATGTTAATAATATACAAATGGGTTAAACTTCTTAGAACCTCAAATTAGCGATATGCAGAGAGGAACAGGTATTTTCATTTTATATTCCATACAGAAGTATTATTTTATATTTGTTATGACATATGTTATGTTTTACCATCCAACTGTACCCAAGAGACAGGTAGTATAGAAAGCACCGATATTTATTATTTTATAATTATAGTGAATATCTAAAATTCTTTTATCATAAAACATGAAAATAAATACATTTAAAAATTATGGATCTATTTTCCATTTTATATACTGTTTATTTAATTCAGTTGTCTATAGATTCTCTAAACATATTTATATGAAGTAGTATTTTTATTTAGGACATATTTTGTTATTTTAAATTAATTTTATATTTTGAATATATAATTCTTGTAAAAATCAAAGCAATATAAAAAGTATACAAGAAATCTTATTCTAATCTTTGTCTTGTTAAGAAAGATTAGAAGCCTGAGTCCGTGCCCCCCTCAACCTGCATTCTGACAAATATGCTAACCTATAATTAAGCCTAAGCCCCCTTCTGGCTTATGTCCTGGCCTTGCCAAACCTGTTTCCCTGAATGCTTACCTTAAGGCAGTGGTTGGCAAACACATTAGTCAACAGAGCCTCAAACCACAGCTCAGGAGCCGCAGTTTGCCGACCACTGTATTAAGGGGACCATAAACCATGCACAGCCCCCACAGGAGATTTACTGCTGGCACCAGTGGGGGCCTTGGTCATAATCTCACCTCTCCCTTACAACTGTCATAGGGGCTGCAAAAGCCTTTGTAAAAGCAGACAAGTAGGATATAAGGAAGGCCAAGAGATATGAAAACATGCTCAAAGTCACTAATTATCCAAGAGATGCAAATCAAAACAACAATGCGGTACCATCTCACACCTGTCAGAATGGCGATCATCAACAAATGACAAGTGCTGGCCAGGGAGGACGCGGAGAAAAAGGAACCCTGGTGCACTGCTGGTGGGAATGCAGACTGGTGCAGCCACTGTGGAGAACAGTATGGAGTTTCCTCAAAAACTAAAAATGGAACTCCCATTTGACCCAGTGATCCCACTTCTATGAATATATCCGAAGAAGCTAGAAACACCAATCAGAAAGGATATATGCACCCCTATATCCATAGCAGCAAATTTACCATAGCTAATATTTGGAAACAGCCTAAGTGCCCATCAGCAGATGAGTGGGTTAAAAACTGTGGTACTTCTACACAATGGAATACTATGCTGCAGTAAAAAAAGAAGTTCTTACCATTTGCAACAGCATGGATGGAAATGGAGAGCATTATGCTAAGCGAAATAAGCCAGTTAGAGAAAGATAAATATCACATGATCTCTCTCACTCATTCGTGGAATATAACAAACAACATAAACTGATGAACAAAAACAGATCCAGAGACAGAGAAGCATTGATCAGACCTTCAAACCTAAGAGGGAAGGTAGGGGAGGGTGGGGATAAAGGGGAGAGATCAACCAAAGGACTTGTATGCATGCATATAAGCCTAACCAATGAACACAGACACCAGGGGGGTGAGGGTATGAGTGTGGGGGGGGGGTGGAGGGGCAATGGGGGGATAAGGACACATATGTAATACCTTAATCAATAAAGGAAAAAGAAAAAGCAGACAAAGAACTTGGTACCCCTTATAAGAGAAACACTCGCTGCATTCAGCGCTCAGCATCGGGAACCAATTTCCCTGGGCCATTCAGCACCGGTGCTCCTGCAATAAAGTGCCTCTTCTGAATCTTCCAAGTGCCTAGCTGTGTTCCTCCTCGCCTGGTAATTTCTGTAAAGGTCTTGTTCTATCACGCCTACTCTCTATGTAACCATTGTTAGTTTCTTGTGTAGTTTCCCAGTGTTTCTTTGTGCAACTTCTAATTAGTCTATTATACATTTTCTTCCCCTTTGTAACATACTGTCCTAAAATCTTTTTCCTCACTTAAGAATATACAGGATGGGCAAAAGTAGGTTTACAGTTGTGAATATGCAGAACACAGTTTATTCCTGTATTATTTATAATTATTTTATTATTTTCTATATACCTACTTTTGTTTCACCTGTCTTGTAGAGATCATTTACTATCAGGATAGAGAGAATTTCCTCTTTTATAAAAATTCTGCATAATATTTTTGTATGTAGTAACACTCTAAATTTTAGTTTTCTTCACATTCTTGGCAGCAGTTATGAGAGTAAATTTTCGATTGCCCTCTCAATAGACTATGTGGTCCACCTTTTGGATTTTTGCATTTCTCGTATGAGGAGTGAATTTAAACATCTTTTTAATCTGTTGAAGTATCTATTTTTCTGTGAACTATGTACATACTTTATTCATTTATCTAATAAATTATTTGTCTTTTATTAATTTTTTGAGGATCTCTACCTATAGAGATAATCATTTTGTGACAAAATTTTATCAAAGTTTTTATTCTTATTTTTTTAAAATATGCACTTATGGTTTATTCTGTTAGTGTATAATTTTATGGTTTCTAAGCTTTGAGTCATAATTTAAAAATCCTGCCTACTGTAAGGTTATAAAATGATTCACTCAGTTTCCTCAAGCACATGTATGTTTTTATATTTTACACTGAAATGTTTATAAATTTGGAGTTTACATCTGTCTAGAGATATGGATCTAAATTCTCTAAACCTAAAGACCCCAAATCACTTATTCACAAGTCCATGTTAACTTCACACATTGGAGATACTGCCTTTCTTTTTATTTTTATTTATTTTTTAAAATATATTTTATTGATTTTTTACAGAGAGGAAGAGAGAGGGATAGAGAGTTAGAAACATCGATGAGAGAGAAACATCGATCAGCTGCCTCTTGCACACCCCCCACTGGGGATGTGCCCGCAACCAAGGTACATGCCCTTGACCGGAATAGAACCTGGGACCCTTAAGTCCGCAGGCTGACGCTCTATCCACTGAGCCAAACCGGTTTCGATATTGCCTTTCTTATGTACAAATTTCCCCTATGCATTTAGGTTATTCCCAGTCTTTCTTTTTTTGTTCCTTTGGCTTCTATATGTATTCATGCTTCTATGTAATAGTTTTAATTAGTGTGATATGTTTTTTGAGACTTCCTAAATATTCTTATTTATTTTTATAAGTACTTGTTTATTTTTATAAGTACTTCATAATTTGCATAATAATTTTAGAAGCCAACTTTCTGTTTAAATCTAATTGTTAACAATTGCTATTTATTTTGTGGATTTTCTTATTCTAAAATCGGGGTTTCATTTTTCTGGATGCTTTTCATTTCCAAATTGGGTGACTAAAGACATTAACATCTTATAGCTGTGTGCTGTTTCTACATGTGAAAGTACCTTTGCCTCTGTCCTTCAGATTATGTGACTTGGCCGCTAAAAACCTTTAATGACTCTCCATAGGATTTGACGTACAAACTACCTCACCTGTCATGTAAAAACCTCTCAAGCTCTCCAGCCTCTTCGCTCACTGAGCACCCCTTCTCTACCCATAGGCATCTATTTGCAGTTCTAAAACAGTATGATATGTCTCACAACTGGACATGGGCTAGAAACACTGCTTCCCATTACTCTTCAAGGGTCTGTCTCTAGCTCTTTTGGGAGCACGCAGTCAAGGCTTCAGCTCTTCTGGAAAGGTCTTCTTACCTTTCACTATCTGCTCCAGGTACCCCTCATCTGTCTGTGCTCCCAGCATCCAGAGTGCATCTCTCTTATAGCTCTCATCAAACTTTGATGAAAATGATATTTTAAAGCCTTCACCATGTTTCCAGTGTATGCTTTTTGTATGCGCATTCTTATGAGACTGGTATAGTAAATGCCAAAATAATCATTGAATGACTGTTGAATTAATTAATATAATATAATCCTTGCAATAGGTGAGGAGTGATTTGAATTGTTCTTTAATTAGAAGCTCAGATGCCAAAATCACACCCAAAATTTCGCTATGTTGATACTAGACTTGAGACAGAACCTAAGATCCTTGGCAAGGAACTTAGGGTTTTGTTTTGTTTTGTTTTCCATTTTTTAAAAAATACAATAGGCTCTTCATGCAAATCCTGCACCAAGATTGAGTGTGGATGTCTACATGAACATATGTGCCAAAACATGGTATGAAGAGCAATCCTCACTATTGGTATTGGTATGTACTTACAAAGTAGTGTTAGCTTTAAAGTCATTTTCCACTTGTATGATTATAACTTGCTCAATAATATAGATGTATTATAAAAAATTAGCCATATAAAATATAAGGCCATGTGGTTAATAATGCCTAAGCATATATAACCAAATATTAAATCTCTTCCTGGAAAGTATAAATTCCTTTTAACCGGTCAAACAAAAGTACTTCCAGCACTAAATTCAAGAAAGGCTAAAAGTGTTTTTGTAAGGCTAAGTATGGCACATAAAGTCATAAGGCATAAAGAAAAAGTATTAAAGGTTTGATTACATAAAATCAAACTTCTGTATGTCAAAGAGAGCATAATTTTGCCTTGTAATATAAAGGAAATATTTATAAAATATGACAAAAGGTAAATATACTTATATAATTCAAATATCAGTATGAAAATTTTATTTTAAAATACATTTTGATAGCATAATGAGCATTCCAAGATAATTTACAAATGACTAAGTTTCACCAGCAACCTAAGAAACATACAAAAAATTATGTGCATTACAGTAGGGTTAATTATATACATAATAGAAGCCTGGTGCACGAAATTCTTGCATGGGTGGGGGAATGTCCTTGAGCCCGGCCTGCACCCTCTCCAATCTGGGACCCCTCACAATCCGGGACTGCTGGCTCCTAACTGCTTGCCTGCCTGCCTGCCTGATTGCTCCCTAACCTCTCCCCTGCTGGCCTGATTGATGCCTAACTGCTCCCCTGCTAGCCTGATCACCCCCAACTGCCCTCCCTTGCCTGCCCGATCGCTCCCAACTCCCCTCCCCTGCTGGCCTGATCACCCACAACTGCCCTCCCCTGCCAGCCTGATCGCACCCAACTGTCCTCCTCTGCAGGCCTGGTTGCCCCTAACTGCCCTCCCCTGCCAGCCCAATGGTCCCCAACTGCCCACCCCTGCCGGCCATCTTGTGGTGCCCATCTTGTGACAGCTATCTTTTGACAGCCATCTTGTGGCAGCCATATTGAGATGACGTGAGGGTGGCCATCTTGTGATGATGTGATGGCAGCCATCTTGTGCGGTCAGCTTGTGATGACGTCACATGTGATGCCAACTAGGATTTTATTATATAGGAGAATACAAAGAAAAGGCCACTCCTTTTTTCTTTATAGCACATTTAATTTTGTTCTCAATCCTCCAATCCTCTGGCTGGTGGGAAATGGTAACTTTACAATGAATAATATTATCACTTTTTTCTAATGTAAACTGTTTTAAATTTTGGCAAAAGTGTGGGTGCTCCCTTCCCCTAGAACTCTTTGTTCTGTGGCCCTTTCTCACTTAAACGAATCCATCCTACTTCAGATATTTGCTTGTCATATCTTCAGGGAAACATACCTTATTCTTTAGGTAAATTCTCTCTGCTAAATGTTCTCATATAGACTGACTCTGTTTTCATAGCATGTATTAGAGTGTTTTTATTTCATTAATCACCCTCCTCTTCTATGACTCTGTTTCCTTCCACACTCTATCTATTTTCCTCACCCATTTGCCCTGGTGCTCAGCACTTGCCTGGCACCGAGTTGACATCCATTAAACATTATTAAATGAACAAAATAGACAAGAGTTCTAGAGTAGTTGAAACATAAATTGGTATGAAATTATTGAAATTAAAAGTGAGTATACCCTTTGACCTACCACTCAGTCATAGTAATTTATTCTGAGCTGTACAAAGTTTTACTATTCAACAAGCATTATCTATAATAGTGAAAATTAGAAAAAATCTAAATGTCCAACAATAGGAAATTGTTAAAATAAAATTTTGCATTTTAATAAAATACTCTATAAAATACTATCTAAAATGCTATAAAAGAATAGTTTAAGATGTGGGGAAATAATTACTATAAAGTCCTAAATAAGAAAAACTTTTTGTACATGATGCTTCTATGCTTTTTTAAAGAAAGACACACACACACACACACACATGCTTCTACCAACTGACCCACTGTCCAGGGTTGCATACAAATATTTTCAAAGTCATTATGTGTGACTTGTATACCTATAGATTTCCATATTTATATTTTATGTTTATATTATTTCTTTATTGTACATGCATTTATTTTTTAAAATATTTTTATATTGAAAGGCAAAAAATAACACTAGTTCTGATCACTGGGAATTATAGTATTTATTTATTTATCCTCACCTGAGGATATTTTTTCATTGATTTTTAGAGAGAGTGGAAGAGAGAGGGAAAGACAGAGAGAAATATCGATATGAGAGATACACATCAATTGATTGCCTCCTGCATGAGCTCTGACCAGGGCCCAGGCCTGGGAGAAGCCTGCAACCTAGGTATGTGTCCTTGACTGGAACTGAATCTGGGACCCTTTGGTCTGCAGGCTGACGCTCTATCCACTGAGCCAAACCGGCTAGGGCTATTGTATTTTTAAAATCGTACTACCTGTTAACACTTATATGTCAATTATGTATAATAAAAATATCCAAACAAAAATTGGCACCAGGATAAAAAAAAGTCATTGTATTTCAGGATCACTGCATTGGTATATCTAGCTAAAATTTCAAAAAAACCCAAAAACATATATATTGTTTTACCTAAGTCAATACATTTGTAGAAAATCTAATAGATTTAAAAGGTGAATGCATTTTCAATAGCTTCCTCTAACATAAAGGTTACATTGGTCAATGCTTCAGTCCTAGACAAATCATGAGTTGTGTCAAGGATGGATTGATCTGACTCAGCTGGCAAAGATCAGGAGGATGACTGAGCATCAGCTTCTTGGTCCTAATGAAGACACCTTATTTCTGACAGGGCTCAGTTGAGAACCCATCCTTGCCCAGCTCCTCCTGAGTTTGTCACTCCTCCTGCTGAGGGCCTCTTCTCTACTGCCCGCCGCAGTGGATGGCTGCTATTTTGATGTGCATGCCAGAACTTCGGCCCTGAGGTACCCTAGGGAAGGCATATGGTTGCCTGTCTGCAGGTGTCTGACTACCGGATGTCTTCCCAATTCATTGAAAGTCAAGGCACATATCCTAGTTGAGCAAATCAACTGTAAGTCACCTCAATCTATTTTTAGATGATCGATATTAAGAAATAAAAGCAAATTTTAAATTTGCTTTTCACTATATCTTGAAATATAATAGAAGATGGGATGAGGGCAAAGGGAAGAAAATCAGTTTTGAGAGATGTTGGAGAGGAAGTCAGAAACTGTGAACTAGAAGTTACTTTCTTGTATAAATTATCTACTTGTGGTTGTGTTAATTACATAAATGGCTTGGGTCTTAACTTCCTTTTAAGAAAATAACAGATTATGTAATCTAACTGCCTCTTTAATTTTCTGAATCTTACAACATATGGTTTAATTTGTGGATCTATTAATCAGCATTTTAATATGTATTCATGACTTCATTTTTCTACCATCCTTTCTCAATGACTCTAATTTTAAAAGAAAGACAGTAATCTCTCAAACTGGAATTTTAGCAAAAATTTATGGGCAATAACTATAATGAACAAGCACATTTTTTTTCATTTAATTTTTATCCTTTTGGAAAAGGCAGCATTGATCTTCAAATTGTTAGTTATGAAAAGAAAAAATTGTGGAATTGATTGTGATACTAGAGGTTGAATAAAAATAATTGCAAAAATAGTAGTTGCCAGGGGCTGGGGTAGGGTGGGAGGTGAGGGAAATAGGGAAATGTTGATCAAAAGGTACAGACTTTCTTTATAAAATGAATAAGTTCTGGTGATTTAAAGTACAGCATGGCGATTATAGCTAACAATATTGCACTGCATACTTGAAAGAGAGTAAATGATAAGTGTTCTCACCACACACAGACACACAAATCCACACACATACATAATAGTAATTATGTGAGTTTACTTATATGTTAATTAACTTGATTATGATAATTATTTCACAATATATACATACACATATTAAATCATTGCATTCTACACATTTTAAAAAATCATGTCGAACAACCTAAATTGATAATCTTTATTTGTCAATCATACCCTCAATGAAGTTAGGGAAAAATAAGAAACAATCCAAGATCTAAAGGCACCATTTTGATTGTAGGTTTATGATCTCATAGTTCAAATCATCAGAGTGAAATCTGTCCTTGAAATAATTGAAGCAAAATAAAATAATTCTTATTCCATTGCACTATTATGAAGAAGTGAGAAGGTAGAGCAAACAATAATATTTGTCATATATTCTGCAAGATCAAAGAAAACAACATGGTCTCTAAAACCAAGGGGAAAGACATAGAGGACCAATAATGAGTGCATCAGACCACTCAGATGCCATCAGACCATAGCCAGCAATCTCCTGTCAAACTAATTCTGTTATAATCTACTAATCCTCCTGAAGTCTGAAGGTAGAATGATAAGAAGTGATAACCTCTGCCTGAAGGGACTCTGGAGTGAAAAATAAAACTACTTCCTGATCTAAGTCTAGATTTTTCTTAAATTTCTGGCCCTGAGGCAGTATCAGATGGAGGCAAGGACATAAACTTCCCAGTTAGAAACTCCTAAATTTAAATAAGTGTTCTGGTGTTTGTCAGACAACTAATCTGAAACAACTTTCTTCATGAAATTGGGATTAATTTTCCTACATAAGATTGCTGAATAAATGCATAATACATTTTTGCAGGCAAAATGCCTGACATTTAATATTTCCTCAGTAATTTTAGTTCCTCTTTTTTCTTTATCAATCCTCTCATAAAGCTAAATGATAATGATGATGATAGATAGACAGACAGGTGATAGATAAGTATTCTTGCTCTGAAGTCAAACTGTTTCATGTGTCCATTTTTAAATCTTATTTGTTTTCCGTTTATACAACTATATTGTTAATAAAATAATTTTACACAGACCATGATTTTTTTTTCCTCCTTGGATCCCCACAAGTATCATCTAATGAAATAAAAGATGGAGTACAAGGGACTATAATGGATTAGAATACAAATGAAAAGACTAGGAATAAATAGGAAAGTTAAATTGATATTTAAATTAAGCCTGGCACTTACATGGCAGTCATAGAATAATAATAAAGGCCTCAGAGGTCTGGTAATCACATGGCTCCCCAAATGAGGGTGATTTCAATAGGACTGAGAGCTGGAGAGTAAGATAATCAGTTGCTGTTCAGTGATGTCCAGTACTGACAATCCTCATTCCCTTTCACAGTTGTGGAGTGAAACTATTTTGTAGGCGAGGCAGGTACCCATTGTTCCTGAGATATCAGACACGTTACACAAGATAATGTTGAGAGTAGCTCGCACAATGCAGTGCTAAAAAGGGCAGGGGCAGAATACTTTACCCGGGGAATTTGAAAAGCCAAGATTTACCATCTAGTATAGGCTCAGTTTCAAGAATTTTCTGGGGCTTTCGTCACCAGAGGCTATTTTACTCAATGTTTGCTATGCCAGCAGAAGTAGGAGGAGGCAGAGGGTCCTTCCACCCCTGGTTGAGAAGCTAGCGCTCTCAGGGATGAGTGCTCTATTTGGAAATGACGAGGGGAGAAGCTTCCTTTGTGACACGGTAGCCTTCCTGTCACTTCTGCTCAGCATCTCACTTGGCTTGACTGCCTTGAAGCTAAACAAGTGGAAAAAGCCACGATGTATTTATAGTGTGGACACATATGGTGTTTGACATTGTGGACACTCCAGATAACTTAAACTTCCCGCCTGACAATGGATTTCTGTGTAATTCATCACTTTCCTTTTGACGTATATTGCTGCTTATTAACAGGGAGTTTGGTTCCACGAACTTAGAAAGACTTCTGAGAGAGAATGATAAATCAGTATGGTTTTCTAACCAATGGACTTGCAAAACCTGGAGGGCAGTGCTGGAAAAAATTTGGTTCAAGGACTGCAGCAGCAGCAGAAAGGATGTCTCCCTTTTTTACATTGTCTGTTCTTTACTGGTATAAATTAGTGGCAGGTTGGAAGCCATTCTATCTACATGGGTGACATAGATTTCATTTCAGTGTAGTTGTGGTCTGAAGCTTGCCTTGGTGTTAGCAAACATGAGTCACCAACTAAAGATAAGTTAAACTCTTGGACTTGGGCTTCTTCAATATAAATTAATAATAATAATATCTGGCCTGGCTGGTGTAGCTCAGTGGTTGAGTGTCGACCTATGAACCAAGAGGTCATGGTTCGATTCCCAATCAGGGCATCTGCCCAGGTTGAGAGCTCCATCCCCAGTGGGGTGTGCAGGAGGCAGCTGATCAATGATTCTCTTTCATCACTGATGTTTCTATCTCTCTCCCCCTTCCAATCTCTGAAAAAAAAATCACACAAAAAAAAGACATATTTTTAAGTGAGGTTCAAATAAGATATAGAGAAAAAAATGCTTTTAAAATTATGATTCAAGTTGGGACCCAAAAAATATGTATGCTCCAGATAAGCCAACCCATTCTCAGACTGCCTGTCACTATTGTCCAGGGTGAAAACTGAGTGCCAGAACTCCGTGTCAACTTAGCAAAATCTTACACTCTATCCTAACCCTCAAATATTTGTAGGTTTGCCACCAGTATCTGCATCAAGACAGTCAGGATTTATCACTTCATGTCCATTATCCCAATTTAGATCATTCACCTTAAAAATCTCAATTATCTGAGATTAATCTTAATTCCTACATACTAGTTCCTATAAAGGTCAGTGGGACAGCATTTACTCCATACCTTTTTCTACTTTCTCTGCATCCCCCATTGTCTTTGCTGCTTTTTTTTTTCTCTCCAGAGCAAATATTCCCATATGGTTTACTATATAGTTTTTTATTTGTTTTTCAGTTTTACCCACTAAAATGTAAGCTCCATAAAAAAGGAAGGTTTTGGCTGCCTTATTTACTTGTTTCTCAAGCACATAAAATATAACTTGGCATAGAGTATATAATTAACAAATATTTTCAAATAGGATGTATGAGTGGAATTACTAAACCCATACATTATATCTATAATATATATTCCTGAGCACTCATACTATCAATAACATGGGAATATATTTTTAAATAATATGTATTTAAAGCCAATATCCCAAAATAACATACTAATATTTATCTTTCTGATAAATCATGAATCTCTGATACTGAGTAATTATAAATTCTGAGAATTACCAATTCTGAGAGCTTATGGTTTTCCAGGTCCTATGAAGTATAAAATAAGTTTCTGTATTCAAGTACTTCAAAGCACTGTTTAGCAAATGAGGCTCATACATAGATAACTAACATTTAAAGTGGAATATGTGATCAAAAGACATCTACAGATAAAATTACTTACCTCATAAGAGAAGACTATTAAGGTAATTATAATTTGGTGGTCGAAAATACTCCGGGATTAGGCAGCAAACCCTCCTTCTCTTAGTGTATTATAACCCGATAATTTAATATTTTAGTTTTACATTTTACGTCTCATGGTCTCAGATAGTTTCAAACTAATAGAATCCAGAAAATTATGCTTGGTGATGGCTTACATCAATGCCTCTCAAACGTTAATGTGCAATTTAATCAACTGAAGGTCCTCTTAAAATGCATATTCTCATTCAGTGGATCTGGGTGGGACCTGAAACTGCATTCCTGATCAACTCTCAGGTGATGCTGGTAAAGCTGCCAGACATGGAAAAGCTTTGAGCAGCAAGGACCTGAAAAGCACCTTAGTCATTAAACAATGACCATTCTAGCAAGTGGACTTTACTAGATGAGCCATAGAGAAAGTGTATTAAACTTCATTTATTAATTGAAAACTGACAAGTAGAACATGCTTGGATGCACTTTCACTAGTATTGCAATCAAGCCGCAGTTTCAGTGTGCTGCTCAGAAAGCTCTAACTGTGACTTAGAATGAATCCACGGTAGGATTCCAAATCTTGCCTGCCACAGTGCTTCTTTATATGTTCATTATCTTGAAATTATACTTATTAAATACCCACAGGGTTCTCTTCCAACTCCAGGTACTACACAAAAGAGAATTTAACAGGAACTACTTCTCTCTCTTCCAAGATCTAGCCAACCAGACTGCACCCTGAAATTCAGTTGTAAAACCTGATTTTTTTTTTATATGACCCTAAGGTCATTTTGAAAAACCTAAAGAGGCTTATTAAAGATTTAGAAAAAAAAAATCAAAGCTGAATTCTTTGTGAAGCCTCATTTTCAATTTGATCTTTTGCCAAATCCCTGCTCAGGAAGTCAATGGAAACTGAAAGCATTCAGAATTTGAACAAGAAGAAAAAATTCCTCTTCGTCCAGGAAGGTCATCTGGAAGGACGTCCAGAAGGTAGTTCAGCTATTTGGTCTAATTAACATATTACACTTTTATTATTATAGATGGGTTTTAAGTGTACAATTCTATGATACATCATCTGTCTATTGCATTGTGTGTCCACCACCTAAAGTCAAATTTTCTTCCATCACCATATGTTTGACCCACTTTATCCTTTATTAACCACCCAACCCTCTTCTCTTTGGTAACCACCATACTGCTGTGTTTATGAGTTTTCATTTGCTTGTTGTTGTTTTTTTTTTGTTGTTGTTGTTTGTTCATTTATTGCTTCCAGTTTTATATCCCACGTGTGAGTGAAATCATGGTTCTTGATTTTTTCTGTCTAACACAGTGGTTGGCAAACCGCGGCTCGTGAGCCACATGCGGCTCTTTGGCCCCTTGAGTGTGGCTCTTCCACAAAATACCACATGCAGGCACACACGTACAGTGTGACTGAAACTTCGTGGCCCATGCGCAGAAGTCGGTTTTTGTCCTGGGTGAGTCTATTTTCAAGAAGTGGAGTTAGAACACTCAAGGGGCCAAAGAGCTGCATGTGGCTTGCAAGCCGCGGTTTGCCGACCCCTGGTCTAACACATTATTAATTTTTAAATGTGTAAAGGAACATGAGATTTAAGTCTCAGCTGATACTTATTCACACTCCTGCTATTATCAGGGAAAGATTAAAAAGTCAATAGATCATTTTATATATATACTAGTGGCCCGGTGCATGAAATTCATGCACAGAGGGGTAGTTCCCTCAACCCAGCCTGCACCCTCTCCAATCAGGGACCCCTTAGGAGATGTCTGACTGCCGGTTTAGGCCTGATCCCACAGGGACTGCTAGCTCCTAACCACTCACCTGCCTGCCTGCCTGATCACCCCTAACTGCCTCTGCCTGCCTGCCTGATTGCCCCTAACCCCTCTGCCTGCCTGCCTGATCACCTCTAACTGCCCTCCCCTGTTGGCCTGATCTCATTCCCAACTGCCCTCCCTTGCTGGCCTGGTTGCCCCCAACTGCCCTCCCCTGCAGGCCAATTTGGTTCTGATTGCTTGGTTTCTATGCCAGTCAGCATCAAAAGCTCCACTTCCGAGGCAGACATTAGCTCCTCACAATTCACCCAGATTTGGTTCTGATTGGTCGGTTCCTATGCCAGTCAGCATCTCCAGGCCTATCTCCAGGCCTGATCAGAGAGGCGGGGCAGATCAGCAGCCCCCGCGGAGGCCCGGAGAGAAACAGAGGCATGGCTGCTGGCAAAACCTGGAGAGAAGGAGAGAGGCAATGGCTGATCAACAGTTGCCATGGAGGCTGTGGATCAGACCCTGTCTCTCTTTGGGCCTCTCTCCAGGCCTGATCTGCAGCCCCCTCAGCAGTCAGTGCTGGGTCAATGCGCCCACACCAGTGGCAGTCAGTGCTGGGTCGCCACGGCAACCCAGCACTGACTGCAGGACTGACTTCAGGTGTTTGGTTGAGCCTTCGATCAGTCGTTATGGACCCTGGATTTTTATATATTAAAAAGGGATAGAGGAAGAGAGGGAGAGAGAGGTTTCTCAAAGTGACTTCTTACCAAATAGTGTGGTTTCAAATTTGTTGTATAAATGTCTCTGTGTGAATCTGTAAGATTTTTTAGCTCATTGCTAGTTTATAAATGTAAAGCAACTTGGATTTGCCTCATTTTCTCATACAACAGAGATACTTTGATCCCATTTTCTAGTCCCATATGCAAAATAATGGCTCCTTTTGCTTGCCTCAGTAACTTCTGAATTTAAATTAATTCATGAAGGTAAGTGGGGAGGAAAAAAATGCTAACATTTTCAGTGTTTATTACCTGAATTTTCAAATTACTTGAAGAAAATCATAAACTCCTCTCAAATAAAGTGTAGGCACAGCCTCAAAATTGTATTTTACCCCTGCAAACCAGATATGTGATTATATTGGAAGTAGTTATTTTTCCAACTCCATTTTTGTGGTTCTTTTAAAGTTTGAAAGCTAAGAGATCTTTCAGAGAAAGCCAAGGTAAATTCTGTATCCTGACATCAGATAATCTTGAGTATTGTGTTTATTATAACCTGGCTAAGTCTAATAAAGTGTATTATCATAGCCAAATATTATCTACCTACCAAGTCTGAAGGGAATAGCATTATCTATAAACTAGATAATTTAACAACATAACCCCATAACTGCTAACTTTAGCATCCTAAACAGCAGGAAAGGGAGTCTTAATGTATTCATTGCATTGATAAGACACTTAGCATCTTACTTCCTAAATTATAATTTTCTTGGTATTTAGATCTCTCTTTTGTTCTCCATTATTTATTTATCAATGCATTTCATACTTCTTATGAATCTAAATAATTTTACATCATCTTAGACTTCACATCATTAAGAGACTTCCAAATCTTTAGCAAATACATGTACTGTTAGGGTTTCTTTTCTTTTATCTTTTTTCAGAAACATTAAACAATAGATATTGTATTGCACTTTTCCCCCTAAAAACAACTAAGACATAATGGAAAATCTCTTCTAAATTAACAAAACATAGTAAGGCATTTAGAACTGTGCTTACATTTTGGGGAAATATTTTACTGTTAAATAATGGATTCACTTATATCTGTAAAGAATATTTACAAGATAAGATCTGGTCACTGAATTGAGAAGAACTAAAATATACACGCCAGATGAAAACAAATGGGAAGAGTTCTGGACAGGGAATAAGAACTGTGTTCTCAGTTCTACTGCTAATTAGCAGCTTGCTACTCAAGTCACTTTATTATTTTCCACCTGAATATAATTTTTTTTTTTTTTTTACCAGTGAAAGGTCAGTGACACAAATTATATAAAAAATATATTCAGTGCTGTTAGAAGTACTCACTGAGATATTCTGGAAATAGGTTTTGTGTGCAAAATTGTGTTACTTATTTCAATCCCTGAGAAAATTCAATCTGTATTTTCTCTGCACACAAAGGATGAATTTAGTCATTGCATGGGCTTGTAGTATTTGCCTAGAGATTCTGGCTTTTCAATAACTTAAGCTGGGGGTTTATTAAAATGACTTGATTTCACAGAATCTCACAGTTTTCTTAACTACAAATTGGGGAGACTAATGCTTACCTACCTGCTGAAGTATTATATGGATTAGTTAACAGAGGAGGAGCACACATTTTGGAGTCCCATGGTTTCTATTCTTTCTTCTTGATATCTCATCATAAATTACTTCTATCTTGAAAGATTTTCATTTTTTTATCTGCCAAGACTGTTTATTTTACAATTCCCATTTATTACCTTAACTAGAGGCCTGGTGCATGGATTTGTGCACTGGTGGTGTCCCTTGGCCTGGCCGGTGCCCTCCTGCAATCTCGGACCCCTTGTGGGATGTCGGACTGCTGGTTTCAGCCTGATCCCCACAGGCCAGGGTGAGGGACCCCACCGGTGTACACCGGGCCTCTAGTATGCATATAAGATCTTTGGTTAATCTCTTCCCACCCTCCCTGCTTCCCTCTGAGATTCATCAGTCTGTTCCATGTTTCCATGCCTGTGCATTGAGCGTCTGCCCCCTGGTGGTCATTGTGCATCATAGCTACTGGCTGAACAGTCCAATGGTCGGATGGTCACTTAGGCTTTTATATATAGAGATCATATGGAAGTTCTAATTTATCCAGTGAAATTGATAGCTCCCTCTCTCTCTCTCTTTCTCTCTCTCTCCCCCCTATTATTTTATTACTTTAGAAATGGAAGTTCCTTAGCCTGCTTGAATATTCATTCTGAATACCTCTAATAGTTACCTCTTTTTAAGTTTTTCCTTTTGTTGGTGTAAATAGGACTTAAAAGAGATTACAAGAACAATTTGAATATTTCCTTAGCTTTGTTAAGAACACACGTGAAATGCCATGGTAAGCTAGTAATTGAAGTAAAATAATCAATTTGAAGAATCATGTATGTACCATAGAATTGTATACTTGAAACCTATATAATTTTATTAACTAAAATCACCCTAATAAATTTAATTTTAAAAGGCTTAAAAATAAAGTAAATTGAAAAAAAATGGATATTGGTGATAAAAATATATATTATAATTTGCCATGTTTTCTTTATTTTTGTAAAGCTTGAAATAAAGATCTTCTTTGCACTGTTATATATTTAAATATATTATTAAATCCTACCTAATAAAATAGTAATATGCAAATTGACCTGACTCCGCTACACCCACAAGCCACGCCCACCAGCCAATCAGGAGCAAATATGCAAATAAACCAACCAAGATGGCTACAGCCACAGAGAGCAGGAGGGAGGCTTGGGTTTCCCCGGTAACAAAGGAAGCCAAGCTTTCCACCTGCCATTGCAGGCCTAAGCCTCCACTCAAGGCTATAAAGTTTCAATTATAGAAGGTAAACAAATCCAAACAGAAATGGCAGCAGCCACTGAGCTGGAAAGGGCAGGAGGTAAGGGCTGCCCCCGGCAATGGAGGAAGGAAAGCTTCTGTAGCCCTGTCTGGCCTAGGCCTCTGCTCCTGGCTACAAAGTTTCAATTATAGAAGATACATCAATCCCAAGAGAAATGGCTGCCAGCCATGGAGTGAGCAGGAGGCTTGGCTCCGCTCCAGGATACAAAGTTTCAATTGTAGAAGGTAAATAAATCCCAGATACCAGGGCCTCTGCTTTGGTCACCAGGGGGCGTGGCCGGCCTGCAAACCACCACAGGCCCTTCACCCAGTCTGCCCCACACCCCAAGGGAACCCCACCCTTATCTGTGACACCCTTCAGGGCAAACCAGCTGGCCCCCACCCATGCACCAGGCTTCTATCTTATCTAATAAAAGAGTAATATGCAGATTGACCATCACTCCAACACACAATATGGTTGCCCCCATGTGGTCAAAGATCCTGCCCCCATGTGGACACAAGATGGCTGGCACAAGATGGCCAGCAGGGTAGGGCAGTTGGGGGGAACCAGGCCTGCAAGGGAGGGCAGTTGTGGGCGATCAAGCCTTCATGGGAGGGCAGTTAGGAGGGAAGTTGGGGGTGACTGGGCCTGCAGGGAAGGGCAGTTGGGTGGGACCCAGGCCTGCAGGGGAGAGCAGTTGGGGGGGGACCAGGCCTGCAGGGGAGGGCAGTCAGGGGTTATCAGGCCTAAAGGGGAGGGCAGTTAGGGGCAAACATGCTGGCAGGGGAGCAGTTAGGCATCAATTAGGCTGGCAGGGGAGTGGTTAGGGGGTGTTCAGGCTGGCAGGCAGAAGCAGTTAGGGGCAATCAGGAAGGCAGGCAGGCGAGCAGTTGGGAGACAGCAGTCCTGGATTGTGAGAGGGATGTCCAACTGCCCGTTTAGGCCCGATCCTACCTGGATCGGGCCTAAACGGGCAGTCGGACATCCCTCGAGGGGTCCCAGATTGGAGAGGGTGCAGGCTGGGCTGAGGGACACCCCCACCCCCACCCCCCGTGCACGAATTTCGTGCACCGGGCCTCTAGTATATATATATAATTAAATTAAAAGCATGGCCAATTTCATTTTAATAACATACATTTATTTGACATTTTATAATGTGTCTTGTATAATATGTAAAATAATAAGTTCCAAATGCTACCAAACTATTTTTTTTCCTTTCTACTGAATTTATTGGGGTGACACTGGTTAACAAAATTACACAGGTTTCAGGGTACAATTTCACCTGTACACTGCATAGTGTGTTCACCACTTCAAGTGAAGTCTCCATTCATCATCATTTATCCTCCTATTGCACCTAACATTTATTATTTGGTATATATAAGTTACCTCATACTTTTCTGTGCTGTGCTATGTTGCTGTCATAGCACACTGATCTACACTATTCTATTTAAAATTCAAAAAATCAAAAAGCCCCATAAACCAAAATTTTATACATAATTATGCAGCCAGTTCATTTGATGACAAACTTGAAATAAAAGTTGTGAGTTTCTTTGTTAGTCCTTCTTAGTGCAGCTCTTCATATGTTTTATTGCATCAATATTATGGGCTTTGATTATGGAATGTTATTGTAGATGCTATTGGGGATACTATATAATGCGCAGTATATGCATCATTTTACCTTTCAAAAATCTGAAGGATTTTTAATCCCTGTAACGTACCTTGCCCTAAGTATTTTGGATAAAGCATTTGGGACCTCCATCGAAAATCATACCATGATAACTAAACTGTGTAAGATTAAATTAGAGAAATAACAAGTGTCATCAAAATAAGAAGAATTTAAGGTGCTTTCTTTGTTTACTTTTAGTCCAATTTTTTATGCCTCCCCAAAGTCACATGTTTTGAACAATAGGGGAGTCAATTATATGTCTGTAAATTTATTAAAATACCAAAAGTTGTCTGTATTCACACTATTCCTTGATCACAACTAGTTTAAAGTTTCCTCTCCATAGTCAATAGCACCTAGAACTTCTGCAAGATGCTTGTTAAGCTTTCCATAAAACAAAATGGTCTCTCTTCTTTTCTAATATGTCAAGGTAAAGTCCAAAGGGTAACTGCGAACTCAAAAAAGTTGAAACTACATTCCATCTCTCCATGGTGATTTGTTTTGCTCTTGCTGTTTTGGTCACATGGGCACTCCATGTGCCAAAGGAAGTGGTAGATAAAACTATGAGTGATGTGTGCAGATATCATATTTGTCATAAGCATCAATCATCATCTTCTCAGGAATAAAATAATATATATTCATTCCATTATGAAGTTCTTCCTAAATAAATTGTGTTTGCCCTAAGGACTGTTGTTGTGGCAGTTATTTTTAAGCTCTCTGGCAGCAAACCTTCTCTGAACTTTATTATTGTAATATGAGTCACCACTGAGCTATATTTAATGTTAGGTGTTAATATTGCTCCAGAACTGGCATGAGACTCTATAGCTGCACATAGTGTAGGCAATTTTGGGAAGATTTCACTGGATGAATTGGAAACTGTTAATGAAAGTGACAATAGAATGTATCCAATGATAGGAAATTAGTTAAATAAACTATGGTAAATCCTTAGGATGCAGCAATGTACAATGAAAAACACTATACATTTAAAGATGGGAAGTTATAGGATTAATTTTAAAAATACTGTTTAAAAGCAATATGGAAGTATAATACTAAATTAACTACATATAGAAGCATACATAAATATATAAATAATACTTTTTTTATTTCATGGAAGAAAAGAAAATGGGATTATTTGGCTCTAAAACATTTGTGGTGAAGGTGCCAATGGAGCTGAGTTACCAGTGATTTCAACTTCTACTTATTTGTCTTTCTTCATGTTATGCATTTTTAAATACATACATATTACATTTGTGTGTATCCACCATCCCCCAAATCAGAAGCCCCATATATGAGACTCACAATTGCATTCTTCTCTTCTCTACCAGATATTACCATGTGAAGGTTCAGAGATGTTACCCTACTTGCAAACTAACAGCCTGACACAGTTTTATGAATCCTTGAAGACAAAAGAATCTTAGGACAGAGAAAAGAACTGTCATACTTAGAGCAGGCAACATTAGCTTCATGTTCCTATTACCTTGGCTTGGCTTGCTTCCCAAGTCCTACAGAGGTGATGTGGATGTAGAGAGAACTTGTAAGAACAGTGGGTTTGTCTTTCAATTGAATAACTTGGAGTTTAGGAAACTATAATATTTTGAGGGGATTGCTAAAAACCTTCCTAATCTTTGTCCCAGTGGGAGACTTATCTTTATTACTCTTGGTATCAAGCAAATTTGTCCTCTGCCTCAGAGGGAGATCCCATCTCTAAGTTTTAAGGCTGATTGCTCTACAAACATCCTTGAAAACATATTCCAGAACAAAGCTCTCAATGCTTCTACTCAGAAAATATGCACAAATAAGCGAGACCCAAAGAAATTGTCTTCCAACACCAACTTAAATTTTTCTTAATAATTGCCCTGTTTTATATAGCTCTTTAAATCCAATTGATATATCTCTAAACAATATATGGTTTCCTACTTTTTAAATTCAAATTATTGTAATATTCAGTATTTATTCTCAATATGATGTTTTAAATCCACATTAAATTTGGAATTCAACCATGTTAATATATGTAGATGTAGTTTATCCATTATCACTACTGCATAATATTCCATTATTTGAATGCATCAGAACTTAGCCAACCATTACATTTATGTATTTGGATTATTTTCAGTTTATGTGAAAATGTTTCCATAAACAGTCTTTTATTATAAGTTTTCTAGTGCTTTTATTCAAGATTTTCAATAGAGCATTTTATAGGAGAGGGGTATTAGAACAAAGTTTAGGAAAATAATGAGATTTACTAGATACTACAGTAAGTGTTTTCCATAAGGGTTTAATTTTGAACATTATTTTCTATTAATGTTCATTTTCTGGACACCTACAATGAGTGAATATTTCAGGTGCTTCGTATTCTTGCCAACATGTGATATTATTCCTATTTATTTCTTTTTCCCACTTTTATTGCTTTTTCTTATAGAAATATCAGAATACTTTGTTATTTTCTGGGTATAATTAGAATTAGTAATATACATTATAGCTATAATCCTCAATTCATGACTTGCCTTTTCATCCTCATTTTATTTTCCTTCATTTCATTTGGTATCTTTTATGATCCTAATGTCTTTATTTTAAAGCATATTAATCATTGTAGCAATGTTTTACTTTGTGCTTTGTAATCAATGTCTAATTAAAAAGTTTAATTATAGATTCTGATAATAAATATAAGTTCCCAAAATGACATTAATTTTATTAATTTAATAAAATATTGCAGACACATGTGTCTCCCCAAGATTACTTACCCTACTGATTGTATCGAAGAGATAAACTTTATCTGAAACTGCTGTTACAATAAAAGCCTGACAAGGCAGGCGATGAAGGCTGTCTGGTTCCTTTATCCAGGCAGTCCCTTAGCCCTTTCTTTCATAGCAAACCTGTGTCAGAGTAATCATGCATCTGTAGCTCAGGATCTGCTGGTTAACCCCCAGCAGGGGAGCAGATGCTAAGAGGAATTGCAGATATTGCTGTGGCTATACAAATTCTGCAGCAAAAATATATTCTTATAACCAGGAGGATATGGTATCAAACTGAGACTCATTTTAGACTATAACCATATTTTCTCTCTTTTTTTGTTGTTGTTTTCAATGCTAAAAGGTAGACGAGGGGGTGGCAAGTTACTGTATGCAAAATAAAAATGTATTCATTGCCCTCTAAATATTTAGCTTCCAAGTCAATGCACAAAAATCTGGGCTTATAGGATAAAGTTGAAAAATGAAATTTCATTAATCACTGTGCACACATTGCCTAAGCATTCTCTGTGGATAAGTCAATGACACAATTAGCTTAACAAGGGTGTGTAATAAAACACCTTTACATTGTATTTTCAGCTGTTGCCTTGTTGTTTCATATGAATAAAATATTAACAAAAGGACCCTAATTTTATTCTGCCCTATTAATTTTGATGCATAATTTTCTCATTCCAATCATGACATTATAAATAATCTTGCTGTCTGAGGCTTCTTAAGAAATATTCTTCTGATAAGCTATGTAGCATTTCCCATGTCTAGTCATTTCTTGGAACATTTACTAAATTGTTTTCCCATTGATTATTCCTCTGCCTTTATGACTAGAAACCAGACGTTTCCCTTGCTCTACACTCCTAGAGGTGGAAGATGCATCAGAAGGAAGTAATTCTTTAACTGCTTACGTGACAAAATGTAGAGGAGTTACCCACATACAAATAGACTTTCTGACCTACTTTCCAGGCACTTTGTCAGGGCAATGTTTTCTAAGTTCAATGTTAACCAATTTTATTAGCTGTGCAGAAAATGAAATTTATGATATTGCTGCTTACTGACTTTTACTTTAATGATAGAGGTTCAGACCAGCAGCATGTGTTTATTAGCATTGGTTAATTAAAGAAGAAAAAATAAAAATAGACTATACATGATATCACTTTTCCCTAAATGTTATATAAAAACCAATCAGTGGCAGATGCAAATAACCCTTGTGTAATTACTTTACCCCTGATTAAAATTTGTGACATATTTTTTGGATATATTCCCAGAAGTGGAATATTATATGTGGAATCTAATGAACAAAATAAGACTAACAAAGACAGTGGAGGGAGACTCATGGATACAGAAAACAAACTGACAGCTGTAGAGATGAGGGGCTTGGGGGTCAGGTGAGAAGGGTGAAGGAATTAAGCAAAGAAAAAAAAAAAAAGAAAGACTCATGGGCCTAGACAACAGTATGGTGATTGCCAGAGGGAATGAGGTTGGAGAGGTAGAAGAAGGTAAAGGGGAGGTAAACAGGTATGGAAGGAAACTTGACTTTGTGTGGTAAACACACAGTACATGATAAATTATAGACTTGTATACCTGAAACCTGTATAATTTTATTAAGCAATGTCAACCCAATAAATTCAATAAAACACACACAAAAACCTTATATCTTAACAACAGTAAATAAATGAAGAAAGAAAGAAAGAAAGAAAGAAAGAAAGAAAGAAAGAAAGAAAGAAAGAAAGAAAGAAAGAAAGTGTGACAAAATCATGATTTGTTATAATCACTATCATATATGTTTGATAAAACGTCCTTCATAGATATTACAGATTTTGGGGATCTCAGCCATGAACAACATATCAAATTGGGTGATGTTCGTCTTTCACCCATTTATCACTTATAACATGCCCTATGTCCTTTCCATGTCTAATCCCTAAATCTCCACTGCTGCCTTCCATCTGCATCCAGATCTCCTGATTCCCCACTTACCGTGGAAAACCCTGCTTATGTCCCTTAATCATACTTGTATATGGCTGATTGCTCTTGGCAATGTTTTTCTTGGAGGTGTTTGCATTTAAGGGAGGCCTATATTTTGTGCCCAATACTTCCCCTTTTTACCAAAATGTTGGCTCTGCAAAAGTCTATCTTTCGAGGCACATTGAGCTTTTATACTCCCTGGTCACCACTAAGGTGCTGGAGGGATAGAGCGCAGAAAAAAAGATAGCATCCTGTAAAAACATTTTAAGCTAAACTACAATGAGAAGAACATTTCTGAGCTATCTTTTTGAAAGGTTAGAAGAACGATGATGTGGGACCCTTACAATATTTCATTGTCATTTTCATTTGTAATGACACCTGGTATAATTTATTTGTCTCCTTTCTAGGAGCAACATCACTCTTAGGCAAAACTTCTTTCAAATTGCTAATCAGATATTTCTCCCTGAACACTATTCCCAAAGGTGGTGATACAGAGTACATAGTTGGATCTGTAGCGTTGATTAGAGAAAAAGGTGAGGCAAAGTGTTCATCGATTCTTTATTATTTTCCTTTGATATCCCCTCTCCTAAAAGGCCATGCTTAAGATTTTATCAAGCCCTCCAGTGACTCCAGCAATGGTCTAGAAAATAAAGCTGAAACTTCTGTGCAAATTGCGATTGTTGGATAGCTGCCAACAGTGCATCATAGGAAATCTTCTGAGACTGTATTTACACTCTGAAAGAGTACTATGATGAGCTGCTTATGTCTACCAGGGTGCAGGAGGGAGACAAGGCAGTTAATAGGTCAAATAACTACTGGCTCTGTGGCATTATATGGGATCATCAGGTGGGTTTATAGCTTGGTGATCTGCTTGGGGGAGATGGCCTTTGGTCTTTAAGGTTAGAAAATTATAAGAAATTCCAATGCTTCTTAAACATTATTTTGTCTATTTGCATTTTTATTTGAAATGTCTGCCTTGGCCAAAAACTGAATAAACTATTCACCTATATCTAATTGTGGAGGTGTTCTTGGGGATTAGGAAACAGAAAAATGCATGAGAATTAACCCTTTGCACTCGCTTGCTTTTTTCTTGATTCCTTTATTCTACTTGGGATTTAATTTTTTAAATACCCCAGATTTTACAAAGTGCGGCAGTAGAATAAAAAACTGGAGTTTCTTTTCATACAAACTTATTTATTTGGATATTTTTATATTTCAAATTATTGATACATTCAATAACCGTCACACTCGACATCCGAGTGCAAAAGGTTAACCTATTTTGTATTTGAGTAAGTTAATCTGGAAAACTCACAAAATTCTATATAATAAAACCCTAATATGCAAATTGACCTAATGGCAGAACGTCTGGTCAACCAGTCGCTATGACGCGCACTGACCACCAGGGGGCAGATGCTCTATGCAGGAGCTGCCCCCTGGTGGTCAGTGCACTCCCACAGGGGAATGCTGATCAGCCAGAAGCTGAGCTCACAGCTGGCGAGCGCAGTGGTGGTGGCAGGAACATCTCCTGCCTCCGCTGCAGGTGGGCAGTAAGAAGTGAGAGGTCCTGGACTGCGAGAGCCCCGGACTGCAAGAGGGAGAGAGGGCACAGGCCAGGCTGAGGGACTCCCCCCTCCCCCAGTGGCACAATTTTCATGCATGATTTTCGTGCAACAGGCCTCTAGTGGAATTATAAAATCAAATATTACTTAGTTTTAGCCCTTTATATCAGTGTAGCTGCTTCTACTTTCAAAACACTTAGCTACTAGATTTTTTATCTTTTTATTCCCCATAATGACCCCTGGAGATATAGATGGGCAGTAGTAGTATTCACAGTTTATGCAGTGTGAAACTGGATACACAGAAAATCAGTGCTTGAACCTGAACAAGAATTCAGGTATCTAACTTTAAAAATGTAATTATGTTTTTGTTACATTAACTTCCGTTATACCATGTAAAAAGAAGGAAGAATACTTAATGAGTGAGCAACTTACATGCCCAACACTGTATTAGTAGTTTTATGAAAGTTATCTCCTTTAATTCTCATCCTCACTCTCTGAGGCTGCTGCTAATTATTTTTACATTATGCGTTTTATGAATAAGGATATTAAAGTTTAGAGAGGCTAATTAACTTGACCAATGAAAACATCTAGTATATGGCAAAGTTAGCAGACAATATTAGGGATGGCTAATGTCAAAGAGTACTACTTTTCAGGGATACCATGTAACCTTCCAATTGATCCATGATCAGCAAACTTTACTCCTTTCCAAAGCTGCTACCTGTTTATGACAAATTTCCTAGATCTCTTTGCAGCTTCCCTCTGCCAGGTATTACCCATATGCTGGTGTTGACAACCTTGATAATAATTATTCTTTGCTAGTGGCTGAGGAGGTGCTTCACCCATGAGTCATGTCTTGTTCAAAACTTTGTGAGGTGCTAAATTTGTAAATACCTCATCTAAAATATAACACAAAAGAATAGTGGATTTTACATAATTAAGAACATTGTGGAATTTCAATTTCACTTACTAAACCTATAATTTAGAATTAAATAATATTATACATTAAAAGTGTCAGGCACACAGTATATGTGGCATATAGTAAGTCTTTTCCCAAGATGCCAGGCACATCGTAGGTTTTCCCCTTTTTCTTTATTCTCTGTCAGCCTTTTAGGAGGCCAAAGTAATGAGTTCTATCTATTGTTTGTTATTTGGGCTGTTTATTCTTCTTTTCTGTTCTCTAAACAAAAACAAAGCTTCACGTATTCTGTATGATGAGGTCACTGTAGAAATAAATTCCCTTAACAATAAACAATCTGATTAATTTGATCTTGAGATGCTTCCACTCCATTTTAGAAAATGTATAATGCTAATGTTGTTTTTACAAAAAAAAAAAAAGAAATTTAACGTATTTTGAAAATATTCAGTACAGCCTTTATGGAGACACTTCCTAAATATGAAAAAGATATATAATTTATTGGGGTGATACTGGTTAACAAAATTATACAGGTTTCAGGTGCACAATTCTACAACATATCACCTGTGCACCATATTGTGTGTTCAATACCCCAAGTCAAGTCTTTGTTCATCACCATTTAATTTACCCCCTGGTAACCTCTACCACCTCCCCACGCCCTTCTTCCTCAGAATTCCCATACTGTTGTCCCTGTCCATGAGTTTTTTTTTTCCATCTTTTTTTTCTTCTATATTTTATTTACATCTCTAATTCAATCATTGACACTCATTCCTTTGTGGTTCTGCAAATGTGTCTGGAATGTTAAACTTGAGTAGCAATCTCAGAAAACTGCTAAGACCAGTTTTTGCCACCTATTTAGTGAAAGTATTTCTCAGAATGCTTTTATTTTGGGAATATGGCTTTGTTTTAACATGTTCACAAATATCTCAGATTCCTCTGTTTTCCTGATGCCTTTCTATATCCATTTAGCCCAACTGATCACTCCTTTTAAATATATATTTAGTAATCTGTACCACACACTGTACCACTTAGTTCTTTCTATTTACTACATGAAAGTTCTCTTCTCTCTCTAACTAGATGCACATGTTTGAGTGTTCTGCAAACTCCAGAGCTTAGCCTAGTATTAGAACTATTACAAGGCACCTGGGAAGTATTTGTACTACATTAATTAAACTGGAGTCATTGGGGAAAATTATAGTGCAAAGGAGAAATTTCATCTCTAGTATATGCTATTTAGCTACAACTTGACCAAGAATAGCAAATTAATTCGATCTTTTGTACCAATTATTATTAACTGGTGGCTCAGTGCTATGCTGGAGAGTTTTAGAAACTATCAGGGTTCAAAAAGTAGTGCCATGATTAATTAGCAACCCCTTCTTTAAGCACAGAAAATGGGGGTGGGATAAAGAGTGGAATACATGGGCACCATTTCACTATTATTATTATCAATGCTAGTGGCCCAGTGCACAAAATTCATGCACTGGGGGGGGGGCAGTGTCCCTCAGCTGGGCCTGCAACCTCTCCAATCTGGGACCCCTTGGGTGATGTCTGACTGCCGGTTTGGGCCTGATCCCACAGGGATCCCACAGGGATCAGGCCCAAACCGGCAGTCAGACATCCCTCTCGCAATCTGGGACTGCTGGCTCCTAACTGCTTACCTGCCTGCCTGATCACCCCTAACCACTCTGCCTGCTGGCCTGCTCACCCTCAACTGCCCCCCCACACAAGACTGCTCGCCCCCAACTGCCCCCCCTTGCCAGCCTGATCACCCCCAACTGCCCCCACTTGCTGGCCTGATAACCCCTAACTGCACCCCACTGCCGGCCTGATCGCCCCAAACTGCCCCCCACTACCAGCCTGCTCCCCACAACTGCCCTGCTGCCAGCCTGCTTATCCCAAACTGGCCGCCCCTGCTGGCCTGCTTGCCCCCAACTGCCCTCCCCTCCTGGCCTGATCACCCCTAACCGCCTCTGCCTCAGCCCCACCACCATGGCTTTGTCCAGAAGGATGTCTGAAAGGTCTTCTGGAAGGTCTCCTGGTCTAATTAGCATATTACCCTTTTATTAGTATAGATTTTTTAAGACTCTGAGTTATTTTCATGTTTCTTATACCAGTTTTTATACATGGAAGTTCAAATTATTAACTAAATACATGAAATAATGAAAAAACAAACATAAGAATTTTTTTCCAAGCAAATCATTGTTAAATATGAGTAATTACTTTTAAAAATATATGCATTCCTATTAGTCAGAATCAAATGCCAAGAAAATTAGAAGCCATAGAGATATGATTTAAACATTGATATCAGTTCTTCCTTTCTATCCATGAGGATGATAATGCTATGCCTTTTGAGATGCCATAGAGAATGAAACCATTTTTTGGTGCCCATCTAGAGGTCTCTCCTCCCCGCCCCTCTCCTCCCCACCCCACCCCCCCACCCCCAGACTAATGAATTATTGAGACATTTCACACTTTTTTGTGTATTAAAATAAGCTGGGTTATCAATTCATAGCAACTTATACTATGTAACATGACATCATCTTACTATGGGAGGAGCATTTAGACATATATTCCTTTTTCTCTCTATTATCCATGAATTTACTTCCATTCAGAATCTTTTTTGTTTTACGCAAATGTGGCTTAAAACATCTCCAATAATCATCAAAATATCCTAGTAGCATAAGGGCTGTTCATATACACTGAAAACCATTGATTTAGTTATCTAACTCTCATTCCTGACAGGCTCTACTTTTCTTTATTTCGAGTTCCATTCCTCCCTCTGCACTATCTGTGACTTCAATGAGTTATTGTCATAGTAATTACTGGCCACACTCCAGACTTATTGTTATAGTAATTATTTCCAATTGAATTGGAAATTCTCCCTTACAAATGCAATTTTCCCCAAAATAGATGTGGTAAACAAGTAGATCTGGGAAACAGAAAAAAACTATGGATCAGAAGCTGGCATATTATTCTGGATTTAAGTTTATATCACTTCTTGCTAAAAGCTTTTCTTAAACTTAACCAAATTTTCCCGAGGTTGTGCTGTTTTCTATTCTTGCATGCTTTCAGAAGATTCTGTTTACACGAATCAGCATATTGAAATATATTTTATGTTTACTAACTTGGGAGTTAGCTCTGAGTGCGGGGGGTGGGGGTGGGGGAGGGAATATCATTTATTTTTGAATTCCCAGTATCTGTCATAGTACCTGGCATAGAGTAGGCTCTATCTTTGTAGTTAGGGAATAATGTTGTAACCATGGGAAAATGAGAGCTACCTGTGATAGTATAAGTAAACAAGTAATAAATTTAATACCGTTATAATAATTTTATTCCAAAATTCAGTTTTGTTTGAACATTAGGATATATACCAATACTCTATAAACCAGCACTTTCACTTTACAATGATAATAAAAATTTTACAACCACAGAACTACTTGGCATTACTGGAATACTTCATCTTTATAAAGCCCCAAGTGCTTTACTGCCAATGATATAGCACTCTAATTACAATGTTTTGAGGGACAAATAACTTACTAACAATTCCTTACAGCTCATTAGCATCTGGCACAGACTATTATAGTGAAGAAGATCTGCGAGACTGTAAACCACCCACCTCTTCTAACAGATGAGACTATGAAACTTCAGAGAAGTGGCATAACCTACCAAGATCTTACAGTTGGCTAATTATAGTGTCAAGGCCAAAACTTACATTTCAAATATAAAGGATGGACCATGACTCCACCTGCCTGCCATGCCTCTATCTCTGTTGAGGGGAATGATTACAGGAAGAGAGGTGCATAAAGTAGAATGGCCTATGACAAGGAGTCTACTACCCTGTCAATAAAATGTCCTAGGGAGGGCCCTATTAGCCAAAGGCAGAATTGCCTCTAAGAGGTACTTAGAAAGTATATGACACAGATATCTGATATCATCAAGGAGGTTAAGAAAGGTTTCCATGCATAATTAAAGTAAATTTGACTAGTGAACAGTTAGTATGAGGGAAGAACATAGCAGGAAGAAAGAATAACAAATTCCAAGACTCTTGGGTGGGAGAAAGAAAGGCTATTTCAAGTGATTGAAAGATGGACAGTACAGCTAGAATAGTGTGAGGGGTAGTGCAACTGCTTCTAGTCCCTGGAGAAGACAGAGCTACGAAATAATGTATGCATAATAATCCATGTATTCACACATCTATATTTATTTCTGCATCTATCTAACTGTATATATATATATATATATATATATATATATATATATACACACACACACATATATATATACATATATATATGTGTATATATATGTATATATACATATTATATATATTTATATTTATATACTAGAGGCCTGATGCACAAAATTTGTGCAAGGGGCTTGGCCCTCTCAGCCCTGGCCAGCCCTCGCAGCCTCGGCCACAAGGTTGTCCGGATGGCAAACACAACAAGGTACATCCTAGCTTCCTTCTTTCCTTATCTCTTAATTTCCTTCTCTAAGACTAAGAGACAATGCGTTCATTATGCAATTATTTCATTTATTTCATTATTTCAATGTGCAATATTGTTACTTATTTCTTCAACAATAGTATTCACTTCAAGCACTTTTAGAATTATTAATGTATATGGACAGAAAGTTAAAAAATGCTAATTAGAGTACAGTAATTGTGTATATTTCTTTTGTCTTTTGCCTTATGATATGCAGGCAAATACTGTTTTTCAAATTTACTTAGGTTAGTTCTTCTAACCATATTGAAGTACCCTATCCTTTCAATATGATTATATTAATCATTAGAAGTAGATTTCTTTGTTACAGTTGTATTTCATTTTTAATCATTTTCTCATCTTTGTTATTTACTTTTTTAAATTTACATACTATAAAATTCAATCTTTGTGGTATACAGTTCTGTTTATTTTAGGAAATTCAGAGTTCTGGGTCCACAGTTGGGAAACAGAAAATTTCCATCATGCCAAAGTTTCCTTGTGTTACTATTTATAGGCAATACCTCTCCCACCCTCAATAGGTGAGTGGTTGTAAGTCACTGGAACCTTGGGGCACAAGCTGAAGCTGCAACCACAAGCAGAATCTTTCTTCAGGGAAGCTTCATCTCTGGTCTTGATGCCTTTCAACTGGCTGAATCATGGCCACTCTGATTACCTAGGATAATCTCCCTTGAAGCCAACTGATTATGGATTTCAATCATATATACAAAATCCATTCACAACAACACCTATATGGCATTTAATTGAATAACTGGAGTTTAGCCTAGCCAAACTGAAACAAAGAACAAACCATCACAGGCATATTATTATTTTGGGGAATTTGAAGTAAATGAAAATGATAGTGCAGGAAATGTTTGCTGTGGATATATATTCTCTCCTTCCTTATTAATAAAAAACAATTGAAATATTATATTTTCTCATTATACACTATAGTTAGTGTGCCCAACTGGCAGGATTCAGATATATATATATATAACCCTAATATGCAAATAGACTGAATGACAGAACAACCAGTCACTATGATGTGTGCTGACCACCAGGGGGCATGCGTGGAACATGGCAGGCAACGGCCGTGGCAGGATGGTGGAGCAGGTGAGCGGGGGTGCCAGACTAAGGCGGGGTGCCAGTCGCTGTCATCGGAGTGAGCCTCTGGTAGTTACTGAAAATTCTTTGCTCCTGCGCTCCACGGTCCTGCCTGGCGTTCGCACCTGTTGCCGGAGCCCAGTGCCGTCCCTGATCCAGGGTGTCATTAGCTGGTGTGAGCAGCGGCTGTCGGCCCCGATCGCCCCTCAGGGCTTCTCCACCTCCCCTTGCTCCTGAGGGGTGATCGGGGCCGGCAGCCGCCTCTCGCAGCCATTGCTGGTGACGGCCCTGCTCGCACCTGCTGCCAGTGCCAGAGCCGCGCTCATACCCACTGCCAGTGCTGGCCCCACTCACAACCGCAGCCGGCGCCAGAGCTGCCACTTACACCCGCTGCTGGCGCCAAGCACTGGTCCTGATCGCTTGGCACCATTAGCAGGTGTGAGCAGCAGGTGCCAGCCCCAATCGCCCCTGAGGGTTTCTCCACCTCCCCCTGCGCCTGATGGGTGATCAGGGCAGCAGCTGTCGCTTGCACCCACTGCTGGTGCCGGCCCCAATCACTCCATGCTGTCAGCGGGTGTGAGTGGGGCCAGCACCATCAGCGTGTGGGAGTGGCGGTGGCAGGAGCGGGGCTGCTTGCAGACGGGACTGGAGGTCGCGGTGGGAGGAGCTGGGCGGGGGTGCAGAGGATGGGCCAAGACTTACCCCTGTGCCCACCGCAGCCTTGCAACCCACAGTTCCTTAAAAGATGCACGAATTCGTGCACTAGGCCCGTAATCTATAATAATAAAAGTGTAATATGCTAATTAGACCGGACAGCCGAGTTACCTTCTGGATGTCCTTCTGGACAAAGCCATGGTTAGGGGCGATCAGGCAGGCAGGCAAGCAGTTAAGGGCAATCAGGCAGGCAGGCAGACAGACAGGCAGAATGGTTAGGGGGGGTGATCAGGCAGGCAGGCAGAGTGGTTAGGGGCGATCGGGCAGGCAGGTGAGCAGTTAGGGGCGATCAGGCAGGCAGGTGAGCAGTTAGGAGCCAGCAGTCCCAGATTGTGAAAGAGATGTCTGACTGCCAGCAGTCAGACATCCCCCAAGGGGCCCCAGATTGTGAGAGGGTGCAGCCTGGGCTGAGAAACCACCCCCCCCCCGCAACACCCCCGTGTATGAATTTTGTGCACCGGGACTCTAGTAAAGATATAAAAGAAGACCATATGGATTACTTCCAGACAAGACAGACTTCTTTGGTACACATATCCACTTTGCTCTCAGTTCTATATCCTTCCTACAACCCAGATATGAATATAATTGCTGGGCTTTATAGCACCCATTCTGTATATATAAAGAAAAGTAGATAAGATTGATACCATTGTAATTAACCTAGTTGTTAAAAAAAGGAAAGGAACAAAGGGAAGGTCAAATATTATAGGTGTGCTATTTGGGCAGCTTCACCAGGAGGCTACAGCTTTATACTCCTCACAGGTACAACACTGGGGAGATAGACGCATGCCCAGTAAAGTTGGGATGACATAGGGAATGTACTAGCCCAGTGGTCGGCAAAATCATTAGTCAACATAGCCAAATATCAACAGTACAACGATTGAAATTTCTTTTGAGAGCCAAATTTTTTAAACTTAAACTTCTTCTAACGCCACTTCTTCAAAATAGACTCACCCAGGCCGTGATATTTTGTTGAAGAGCCACACTCAAGGGGCCAAAGAGCTGCATGTGGCTCGCGAGCCGCAGTTTGCCCACCACGGTACTAGCCTGTCAGTCACACATGGGAACAGGTCTTTGGACAGAATAGGCGTGGCCATGGTAAGGATACGAAATTTGGGATATTTAATCCCCTGAATAAAAGAACTTGCTCTCCCGTTGCTCTTGGTTGTTCCTTGCATGTTGTATTTAACTCCTAGCTTGCAGGGCTTTCTCAGACTTGCTTCCCTGCATTTGCCCACATAGTCCATGGCCATGTGGAGCCCACACACAATGGATTAATGACTGAAACTAGCCTGATGCTGAACTGGACCCTGCAGGAACATGGAATGGAAACTCTGGACACTGGCTTTGCTTTTTGCTTTACTAAAATCCCAGCTACACTTCTTCTATAACTGGACTAAGGGAAATGGGACTTTGGAAACCCAGAGATGTAATTCCATGCAAATAAAAATCACTCATCCTCTGGTGCGAGTGTCCAAAAGTTCTTTTTCTTGAGATATCGTAAGGACTCCACCCCCAGCACTCCATGGGGAAAGAGTTACCTCAATTTCCCTGATAACAAGATGGTACATTTAAAAAAAGCATGGGTTCTGTTATTTTGGTTTCAGTTACAAAGCTAAATGTGTGTATTTAAACCACATTTATTTGTCTTTAGGCTAAAATTAAAATCACATATACCCAGCTAGCCTTACTTTTCAAGTAGCATGATATAACTCTTGAAATAATTATGTAGTTTAAAACCCGTTGGAACTTTACTTTCACTCCTTAAATAAAATATACAATAAAGAATAAACTGACAGCATCATCCAAGAAAAATATTTATATTTCAATAGGATTCTGAAAAACCTAACTGAATATAGAATTCAATCAATATTGGATAGATTATTTTTGACATAATTAATGGAATCAGAAATTTGGGTCACTGAGGCATCACAGTGATCATTTAGACTGAACTTACTTTATAGGTGAGGAAACTGCATCTGGACAGATTCAATAATGTGTCCCATGTCACATGGGTCATAAACATCATACTTAGGTTTAGTAAACATTGTTTAGAGTTATTTAAGATAATTATTCCTATTGTCCCAGAACAATCATCTTAGAGTTGTGCTACTGGATTAAGTTTATAGCTGTGGTTTCAACAAAGTTTCATTAGACTATTTTCACATGTTTGGGAGTTAAGAAACCAGTTGGCTTTCCTACTCTCACTTACCTCTCAGTATTTTTGTTTCCTTAATGTTTATAAAATTCTGATTTGTTATTCTTCAGTTCTGAGTTTGGTTCTATCTTCATCCATTTTGTATTCAGATATTCTATTATCAGACGATTCAGTGTCCAAAGGCGTGAGTGAGACTTCAAAGAAAAGGCAGAAAGAAGCCACAAAGGAGTCCCAGGACAGTTGTGCTACACTTTGAGATTAGTTTTATCGGCAGATATAACATTCTCCACCTCCTGTGAATTTCCAGTTTCATTTCTGTGGCTTAGATACATAGGTAGGCTTAGAAACCTTCCACAAAAAGACTCATGATTGACTATAATCAATAGAAGAACACATTTTATGCGGGGTTTTTTTCTCATGTTTGTCTCAGTTTTCATGGTAGTTATATATTTCCTGGGGTTCAGAAATTACTTTAAACCCTGCTTTCTATGAAATAAGCACAATGTCTATTTTTATATGAAAAATCTTTAAAGAATCATTTTATTATGCTTAGTTTTATTTTTAATAACAAAAAATAATTGACTTGTTTGTGTTGCAAGGTTTTTGCAGAACAGATGCTAAATATTTTATACATAACAATACACTTTTTATTTGTTGCCTACTATAGGCCAGAAACGTGTACATTCTTCTAGATATTTATTCAATGTGCACAATAATTCAATAAGGTAGGTATTATTATTATACCTTCAGGAAAAATGGTCCTAAGTAGGTCTTATTTACATATTTATATATAGTACTTGAAAATACTGTCTTAATAGAAAATCCTTTATTTCAAAAAGTATGTATTTGAGTCCATTGGTAAATGGCTGGAAAAATGGATTGCCTTTAAATTCAATGAATCTGTCATATTTTTGAGGAATTTATAGTACTCTTGCTTTATTTCTTAGCTTAATTGATATTTATACTTCAAGATATAACTATTTTATCTGCATAATAATGGGCAAAGGTAGGATATATCTTACTGCTACCTGGTGGACAAGGAGTGTTTCTCTTATTTGAAATTCAGATATCTACATACACAACAACAAAAATAAAAGTGATTATAAATTACTTCATAGAAAAATACCTCTTAGATAAGCATCCATCACAACATGGGAAAACTGAGAAAAGACTTCTGAATAATTGATGGGTCAAAGATAAAACTATGATGGAATTTATAAAATATTTAGAAGTTAAAGACAAGAAAAAACATTTCATATAGATCTTTTCGATTTTACTAAGGAATAGTTAGATTATTTTCTGACTTAAATAGCATGTAATATAAAAATAATAAATTAACCTTAAAGAAATATATAATCAAATAAAAACAAATTAAGAAGGCAAATGCCATAGTAACTCTAAAAATTTACAGAAATAAAAGTTTAAAAATAGATATTGATATAATGAGAAAAAAAAAGAAATGTTGAGGATTAACCAAAACTTAAGTCATTAAAAAAGACTGTGATGAAGAAAAACATGACTTTTAGCCCTAGCTGGTGTGGCTAAGTTGGTTGGAGCCTATGCCATACACTGAAAGGTCAAGAGTTCGATTTCCAGTCAGAGCACTTACCCAGAGTGCAGATCCAATCTCCCTTCCTTTCTTTTTATAATCAACTAGAGGCTCAGTGCACAACATCTGTGCACTGGGGGCTGCGGGGGCTGGGGGGGGGGCGTCCCTCAGCACGGTCTATGCCCTCTCGCAGTCTGGGTCCCCCAAGGGGTTCTTAGTGCTGCTCTGGAGGTGGGAGAGGCTCCCACCACCACTGCTACGCTCACCAGCAAGCCAGGCTCACGGCTGGTGAGTCCAGTGGCAGTGATGGGAGCCTCTCCTGCCTCTGAGGCAGTGCTAAGGAGCAGCAAGCCCTGTAGGAGCACACTGACCACCAGGGGGCAGCTCCTGCATTGAGCGTCTGCCCCCTGATGGTCAGTGAATGTCATAGAGACTAGTTGTTCTTCTGTTTGGTTGATTTGCATATTAGGGTTTTATTATATAGTACTAGAGGCCCGGTGCACGAATTCATGCAAGGGTGGGGTCTCCCCGGCCCACCCTGATTAGGGCCAATTGGGGCCAGGCCAGCTGGGGGGAGGGGCCGCAGAAGGTCCACTAGCTGGCCCCACCCCCGATCGAGGTGGGGAGCTGCTTGGGGCCACAGTGTGCATCAAACAACTGGTCGTTCCAGTTCCACCTGCTTGGCTTTTATATATATATATATATATATATATATATATATATATATATATATATGACATATCCTCGGGTAGGAATTTTAAAAAAAGAAAAGAAAAACTTGACTTTTAAATAATACATTTTTAAAAAATAGAACATATGTCCATACACAATAGAGATTAGAATACCATAACAGGATATTCTAAATAAATATATGTAAGTATACTTTAAAACTTTGATGAAATAGACAATTTTACAAGAAGAGTCCAAGAGATTTATTAGATAGCCTATGGCCAGATGCAAAAGGATTAATGACAATAACAAGCATATTCTATCAATCAACTGCCACTTGGCACTATGACATTATCCTGCAAATATCCGAACATCTTTCCTAATGGGCTGCTGGAAGAAAGGAATTCCCTCAAATAAAGTCCAAACACAAAGGAAATCCAGAGAGCACTGGGGAGGCCCTAGCTGGTTTGACTCAGTGGATAGAGTATAGGCCTGTGGATCAAAGGGTCCCGGGTTTGATACCTGTCTAGGGCATACACCTTGGTTGCAGACTCCTCCCCAGCCCAGGGCCCTCGTCAGGGATCATGCAGGAGGCAACCAATCGATGTTTCTCTCTGACTTTCCCTCTCTCTTACACTCTCCCTAAAAATAAATGGAAAAAATATCCTCCAGTGAGGATTAACAACAACAACAACAAAAACCCAGCAGAGACCACTGGGGAGGAGTGTGGGAGGAGAGTGGGGTAGGAAACACTCTCATCAATGTGGGAGGGGTTGATGGGGAGGAAACTCTGCAGGACAATTGAATTTCCAAAGGCAGCAAGAGGGAAACCAAGGTGCAAGTCAAGGTCTCCTGGCCCTGGGCCTAGGATTAGGAGACAAAAGAGGCAAAGAAAAACAAACTTTGCTAAAGTTGTCTCAAGAAGAAATTAAAGCTGAGGTAAATGTGCATTAAGGACACCAAGTTAGAAAAATACTACACAAAATAAATTAACCAGGTTCTGAGAATCTTCAGTCAAATTTGACCCAATTCCAAGGAAACATCTATCTCTCATTTATACATTTTTTTTTCCAGACAATAAAAAACACCTACCCATCTTCCTAAAGCATTTTAAGAGGCTTTTAATAAATTTCATAGCAAAATTCAAAAGAATAGAAAGTGCAAAGGAGATCCAAGGCCAATCTAATACAAATGTTTGCAAAATTTACAAATCAAATAATAGCAAAATTAAGCAATGTTTAAAGTATATGTTAATCAAAAAAGATTATTATAGGCAGGCAAACATATTTAAATTAAATATATTTATTAATAAAACTCAATACCTTAAGAGAAAAGAGAAATCTATAATCATCTCTATAGGTACAGATAAAGCTTTGGATGCAATTCAGTATCCATCTGTGAAAACTTAGAAGAAATGAATAGTATTTCTTAAAATAACAAATGTTTGCTTTTCCAACCTGTGACATAGATAATATCAGTGAAATATTAGATATTTTGCTTTAAAAGTCAGAAAATAAGATGTCTACTCTTCCACTTCTATTTAACATTGCACAAAATTCTGAGCAGGACAATAAGAAAAGAATCTATATCAGATAGAAATTGTCAAGACGAGTATAAATTATAATTAAATGTCTATGTAGAATCTGAAGAGAATATAGCGACTAATGGTTACAATTAATAAAAGTATATATAAAAATAAGTTCCTATACATGTGAAAATAAAAACTATTAATAATAATTAGAAATCTATAATAAAGATTCCATTCACAATAGAAACAATTTTTAAAATGATGAGGCAGTGTTAGACTTGCTTGATACAGGGCTGCCACAAACCTTCACATCTGTTAAAAAGGCAGTATCTGCAAGCACAATAAAGTGAAGCGCAGTAAAACCAGGTATCCATGTATATTCACCTGTGTAATTCAAATCTCTATCAAGATACAAAACAACATCATCATTTCAGAAAGTTCCACAATGCCTTACTTAATTAGTTTTGACAGCCCGATACCAGAGTCCAAGATTTCTCTGATTTGTTTTTGCACAGAATAGTTTTGCCAGTTCAGGGATGTCAGGCTAATGAAATCACAGAGTATATAACCTTTTATGCAGAAATTATTTTATTGAACTCACTGTTTTTTACATTCGTCTGTGTTGTTTTATTAGAAGTAGCTTTTGCTTTTTTATTGACAAGTAGTTATTCCATTCTATGAATATACCAAGTTTCTTTACTCATTCGCCCACTGATGGATGATGGGGCTGTTTCCTTTTCTTTATTATTAGCAATAAAGCTGCTATAAACAATCTTAAAAAATCTTTATTGTTGAAAGTATTACAGATGTTGCCTTTGTTTTTTGTTGCTGTTGTTGTTTTTCTTCCATTGACCCCCCTACTCCCCGTACCTACCCTTCCTATGGGATTGTGTTGGATGTTTTCATACTCATCACTGCTTGTATTTACATTAAGTAGCCACTCGGCAAATTGGAGGAATTAAGTCACTAGATTAAATTCATGGTATGTCTTACTGCCTTTTGGTCAACATTGTTATTGTCTTCCCTTTTATGCCCCTGGCTGTGCATGGATTGTACTACTTAGCCACACTGACATCACATTTGGCCATACGTCTTAATTAGTCTAATGAAATGTGGGGGTCAATAACAATGTCATTTATGAACAAAATGTTTAAAAGCTTGCAGAAGGTTTCCCATATACACCTTCCATTTTTGCAAATTTTTTATAAAACAAATTCACACCTCACCCACAATAATTGGATAGTGGGTGACAGAAATAAACGTCTGTTGTTGCGAGCTACTATGATTTTTAGGTCATTTTTTCCGCATGATAACAGATTATTATGACTTACATTTAGTTACTACATGGTGGTACCAACACATAAATGTTTAGATTTTAACCCTTTGCACTCACTTGCTTTTTTCTCGATTCCTTTATTCTACTCTGGATTTAATTTTTTAAATACCCCAGATTTTACAAAGCGCAGCAGTAGAATAAAAAACTGGAGTTTCTTTTCATACAAACTTATTTATTTGGATTTCTTTATATTTCAAATTATTGATATATTCAATACAATTCGACATACGAGCTGCTACCGATGCTAACCGTGTCGAGTCACACTCGACATCTGAGTGCAAAAGGTTAAGCTGAGAAGTATAGATTAAATATTTTGTTCTCAAAAGGCATATAATATTATTAGGTATAAAGAGTCACAAACATAAAATATAAAGAAAAATATTAGGAAATTCAGAGAAAAATCCTAAATGAGGGAAACAGTCAACAGTTGTAAGAGGATATCAGAGGAGAGAATGATTCTTAATTTACACTGCCATGGCCTTCCCCTGGTATTATTTCTTCTTCTCCATACCTTGAACAAATCATATTTTATTTCATACCTTTATTTCAAGTATCTTTTTATTAACTATATGCAGGTCTCATGACATTAATATACATATTATAAAATGAAAAATATATATCATCCTATATAATTTTAAAAACCTAATATAATAAGTGTCCGGTTGTTTGGTGACTGGTTGACTGTTCAACCAATCAAAATGTAATATGCTAATGATATGCTAAGGCCTCTCAACCACTTGCTATGACGTGCCCTGACCACTGGGGCGGAAGGGGGGCAGACAGTCGACTGATCGACCAATCGTCATGACACGCACTGATCACTCAGGGGCAGAAAGTCGACCAGTCGACCAGTTGCTATGATGTGCACTGACCATCAGGGGGCAGACACTCCGATTAGTAGATTAGCTTGCTGCTGGCATCCGGCCGTTCGGGACTGAGAAAGATGGGCCAGACACGCCCTGGAGTCCTCCAGTGGTCCCTCCCCGGCTCCGATCATGCACCGGTGGGGTCCCTCAGCCTGGCCTGTGCCCTCTTGCAATCCAGGATCCCTCAGGGGATGTCGAAGAGCTGGTTTCAGCCAGATCCTGCAGGCCACTCCCCTCGGGATGCTGCCAGATGCAGAGCTCATGGCTGGTGAGCTCTGCTGCGGCAGCGCGAGCCTCTCCCGATTGGGCCTGATTGGGCACGAGTCTGCAGCAGGTGCAGTGGGGCCGAGATGAGTGGGAGCAGCAGGTAGGAGCTATAGACAGCATTGGACTGCGGGTTTCAGCCCAATTCCTGCAGGCCACCCCGAGGGACCCCACCGGTGCATGAATTCGTGCACCAGGCCTCTAGTATCTATAATAAAAGCATAATATGCTAATTAGACTGGACAGCCGAATGACCTTCTGGACTTCCTTCTGGACGATGCCAGGCCGAGGGCAGCTACTGCAGCTGTGAGGGCCAAGGGCAGCTACGGCGGCTGCAAGGGCCAAGCCCCTTGCACAAATTTCGTGCATCGAGCCTTTAGTATAATATAAAGCTACAAAGGTAAAATCAGTGCCCACACATCCTGTTGATTTATTTTGTTCCTACTTAAGACTTTTTGATGATTGTGCTTCTGTTATAACTTACAAATTCTGATTGTGTATTGAAAGATTATGAATTTGCTTTCACAAAGCAGAAAATAATTTCTGGATTAAGCACAAATATAAACTATTAGATAAATACTGGGGTCTTACAGAATTCAAGGAAAACCTAGTTTGGATAAGCAGCCAAACTGGCTCTAGAGAGCCAAGATTCTGGCTTTATAAAATAAATATACACTAATAGTGTGGCCAACATAGGAACTAACTTCTGCTATAGTGACAGAAAATAGAGACTTTTTCAAAATGACATATTAGGTTTGATTGAAAGACAGGGAGGAAAACAGTCAAGTTCTAACATTAGTCAATTAAGATTCTCTACATACCCAGATTTTGCAATTTATGCACATCCAGGTTTGCTTTGCTTAGTATATCTCAAAACTTGCATTCCAACCCATTGAATATCCCCCTAATAATTCTCACCCACCTAATTCACTTAAGGAGGTGGAGAAATAGTAACCAATGCATGCATTCACCATAGAGCTGATAGGAAATGATGAAATGATAGTTCAGATTTTGAAAAAATTAAACTATATCAACTAGTACTGTTCAATGTCCATTTAGATTTTTCCCACATCTGACAGCCTTAAACCTCTGAAGAATATTTACAAAAATAGTTTTATAATGTTTGTAACATACTTCTCTAAAAATTTTGGGGGAAAATCCTGCTTAGCCTGGGTATTGAGAAACCAAAGTTCCATGAATTAATTTGCTCACACTCTAAATTTATCATATTTGGACTGCAGAGAGGAAACTGACAGGGCTATTCTTCTTCAGTTACAATTCTTTCTCACTTTTCCCTAAAGATCAGCATCACTTTTTGTGTGTTATTGAAGACATTAATCTAAAAATATCTGAAATGACCCTAACAATTGACTTGCTAGTGTGAAGGTTTGCTCAGCTGACTGATCATGCTAATTAGATTGGTGAACTGCAGAAAGTGTCCTTAGTTTTAATGTGCACTCTGCATTTGACAGTTTGGGACCTCTAGACAATCAGTGTGCTGCGAGGGCCATTTGCAGAGTCACAGGAGCTAATGTAAAATGGAATCTATTACAGATTAAAATATTCTCACCCATGGAGCTCTTTAAGGAGCTAGGTACCATTCCTGGGAATTCTTTTAAATGAAGTACCGTATTTTCCGGCGTATAAGACTACTGGGCGTATAAGATTTTCCTGGGTTAAAAAGTCGTCTTATATGTGGTAGTCCAATATATCTAATCCATTATATCTAATCCCATCAATATAGTCCAATATAGCATATTTTCCAGCATATAAAACGACCTTTTAACCCAGGAAAATCTTATACGCCCAGTCGTCTTATACGCCGGAAAGTACGGTATAATATCACTGGAACTCTCAGTCTAAAAATTTCGGACATATCTTACTAGACTACTTTCTACTATGTGGTTTAGATTGGGAAAAAAAATAAGGACAATTATCACATAACTAAAAGATAAATGAGCTCCCGCCCCTTTTGATAATTATGAGACTGGACCTGTACATGCACTTTCAGTCTTACATGTTCATAGTGCATGTTGGTTACAGTTCATAGTGAAAGTTTAATAGAATCAGTGCCTGATGCCTTGAAGAGTGATTCAATTTGGAAACCAGAAACTTAATATAAATCAGAATGGCAATATTATACTATTGGTAACATCAGGTAAGTACCAAGGGCAAGTCATGTGCCAGCGTATGGAGGTGACTGTAATATTCACCAGGGATCAAAGAGAAGGAAGATCAACATTTTTTGAGGAGCCTTTCAATATATTTCCTAGTATTTTAAAAGGTTCAAGACTTCCAAATGTGGACTTTTTATATAACATTGGTATACTTTTTTTTTTTTTTTAAGACATCATCATCTCTGACCTAGATTGGAAAACTCTCCTAACAGGTCTCCTTATTTTCACTCTGGTTGACGATATTCACATTCTATAGTCAATATGTACATTCTATAGTAAAAAAAAAAAATCACAGACCCCTTTATATAGAGATCTCTTTATTTAATAAAATGGCAACATGATCATGCCATTCCTATGCTTGCCCTGTCACTTGGAGTAAATGCATGGTTTCACTCTAGCCTTGTCCCTCACCTACCTGGCACTTTATTTTCATGTTTTAGTTGCATCGTACTTCCAGGGATTCCTCAAATGCCTCCTCGTCTTTCTGCTGCATGAACTCTGCACAAACAGCTCATACCCCATTCCTCATCTGTTAGTGTGGCTAACTCCTATTCTTCAAATGCCAGCTTAATTGCACTTTCTCAGAGTAGCTCCCACCTGCTTAAGTAGCTGCCACCTGCTATCTGCCCTTGAGCACTGTGTTTTGGTCTTTCTAACATTTAAAAACAGTTTAAAACTCTGTGTTTGTACTCATTAGGATAGAAGCTAAGCTGCTGTTAAACAAGCAACATCAAAATCCTGACCCCAAGATTCAGTAGCTTGAATGAGGTATGATTTGAGTTCTCCCTCCCAAAACATCTTAATGGTTTTGATGAAAAGCCTGTTTGTGGAAGAAATTGTTTGAAATTGTTGGGTTCAGTATACTTCAATGAATTGTGTAAAGGACCTAATTAATGGAATAGCTGAAAGAGGTAAAGAAATAGTATTATACATGGGTATAGACAAGTTACTTGCAGTGTTTGATTAAAATTATTATTGGCTATGCACCGTATAATAAGTTTATGATAAATTAATTTATAATAGATAGTATTCAGGTCTAGAATTCCACTATCACATTGTGTGATTTAATAGAGGAACTTCCCATGTTAGTGAAATTGCATCTGCCTGACTTGTATCTTACTAGCTAAATCCAGTTTCCTTTCATCACCATTTATCTCCCCTATAGTCTTTTCTGCCTCCCTTAATCCCCTTTCCCCTCTGGTATTCACCATGCTGCTGTCTGTGTTATGAGGTTTTGTGCTTTTTTTTTTGTTTGTTTGTTTCTCTTGCTTAATTCAGGGGTGGGGAATGTCTGGCCTGGGGCCATGTAAGGCCCAAGAAAACAATTGGTCTGGTCCTGCCAAGGCATTTGGGGTGAGTTAATGAAATGTTTAACCAAATATAGTAGGCTAATTTTTAAGTTGATAATTTTGTATGGCATGCAAATGATGTTATAACTATCCAAATGGCCCTTGGCAGATAAAAGGTTCCCTGCCCATATTCCTTCACTTTTTTTCAGACAGCCCCTCTGACAGCTGTCTGTTCTTTATCTATGATTCTGTTTCTATTGTGTTTGTTAGTTAATTTTGTTCATTAGATCCCCACATATGAGTGAAATCAAATGGTACTTGTCTTTCTCTGATTGGCTGATTTTACTTGAACTTTTGAAGAAAGTTCACGTGAAAAGCCTATGATGAGTTCTTATAAGAACAAGAATTTTATTAGTTTTGGAAGCTTCTCTGACATCACAAATCCTTCCTTAAGCTCTTACTCTGCCGAAGCTGGGTTGTAATGATAAACAGTATGACAGTGGATTTGCATTAGAGATTAGCATAAAATATCATAAAGAGGAGGTGCGGTTAGTACTTAGAAAAATCCTGCTTCCCACTTAGTTGGTAAGGGACAGTTCCTTAGCCATTAGCTAAATATGGTATAACTTTATTCAGTAAAGTCTTACCAGCTGGCATTCTTAGTTGTACTAAAAAACTAAAATAGAGTACAACATTGAGATTTAGTTATACATGTCAGAACATTTTATGTTTCTCTAAAATCCAACATTTCTGCCTAGTATTTTTATTTTATTTTTTGCTCAATTAGCCAATTTTAGAACGAGCCTCTAAATGTATAATCAGAGCCATATTCAGTTCAGAAAACCTCTAAATATATAACTATATTATCATGTATCATACTTTATAAAATATTCAACATGGTACCCTCCAACCCTCAGACAGTGACTCCTCCAAGCTGTTTATAAGGGGGAAAAAATATTTGAGGCATCACAGCATTCCTTTCTCACCTGTAGTTTCTGATATATCATTTTGAGCTCCATAGCAATAACCACCACATAAAATTAAAAAATTACCTAAAGATTAAAAGCATAAAAAAAGTTTTGGAAAAAGTAACTTAGAAATGATCTTCACTGTCATTCTTGTTTTGCAAAAAATAAATGTGAGGTTCAGAGAATGGAAGTGATTTGCTCATGATCATATATCCTCTCTAATAAAAGGGTAGTATGCAAATTAACCATCACTCCGCTACATAAGCCACACCCACCAGCCAAGCCACGCCCACCAGCCAATCAGGGCGCGTATGCAAATTAACCCCAGCTAAGATGGCTACCATTGAGTTTCCCCGGCAACAGAAGAAGCTAAGCTTTCCACACACTCTAGCGGGCCCAGGCCTCCACTCAAGGATACAAAGTTTCAGTTATAGAAGGTAAATAACTCCAAGCGGCAGCCACGGATCCAGCAGGAGGCTTGCCTCTGCTCCAGGCTACAAAGTTTCAATTGTAGAAGGTAAATAAATTCCAGATACCAGGGCCTCTGCTTGGGTCACCAGCAACTTGGCTGGCCTGCAAACCACCACAGGCCCCTTGCTCAGGCCTCTCCACGCCCCAAGGGAACCCCACCCTGATCCAGGACACCCTACAGGGCCCCCACCCGCGCACCAGGCCTCTATCCTCCTATCTAATAAAAGGGTAATATGCAGATTGACCATCAATCCAACACACAATATGGCTGCCCCCATGTGGTCAAAGATCCTGCCCCCATGTGGACACAAGATGGCCACCACAAGATGGCCAGCAGGGGAGGGCAGTTGGGAGGCACCAGGCCTGGAAGGGAGGGCAGTTGGAGGCAATCAACCCTGCAGGGGATGGCAGTTAGGGGTGACCAGGCCAGCAGAGGAGGGAAGTTGGGGGCAAACAGGCTGGCAGGGGAGCAGTTAGACATCAATCAAGCTGGCATGGGAGTGGTTAGGGGGTGATCAGGCTGGAAGACAGAAGCGATTTAGGGGCAATCAGGAAGGCAGGCAGGCGAGCAATTGGGAGCCAGCAGTCCTGGATTGTGAGAGGGATGTCCGACTGCCCGTTTAGGCCCACTGGGATCGGGCCTAAACGGGCAGTTGGACATCTCTTGAGGGGTCCCAGATTGGAGAGGGTGTAGGCTGGGCTGAGGGACACCCTCCCCTCCGTGCACGAATTTCGTGCACCGGGCCTCTAGTCTAATAATAATAGTCAGCATACAATGAATGCTTAATAGATATTACAGTTAAGCCCCTTACGTGTATTGCTCCATTTAATCCTCTCAACAAAGTTGTGAGGTAGATATTACTGTTATCCTTATTTTACAGAAGAATCTTGTTGAGGAAAAGATAGTTTTTTAAAGTATGGAACAGTCTAAACACTAGATTTCAAGCCTGTTGCCTTCTGAAACATTATTCTTTATATCACATTTTAGTGCATGAATAAAAAATTGACTGCAAAGTTACTACCAGAGCTAAAATTAATTATAAGATTAGTAAAAGCCAATTTCTAAGGAAGAGTTCATTCTTAATTGGATGAGGTGGTGTGTGACTTGATGTCATTGGGTTATCTAATAAATCAGTTCAAAGTACACAGGAAAAGTTGAATTTTTATGAGAAGAAAGGTGTTGACTATATAGATCCAGGTTGTTTGGAGTTTCTGGTAAAATCCAGAAGCAGAATAAAAACACTGGTATTTGGAATATGGGACCCGGATGACTGATGAATCTGCTTACTGTTTCCATCATGATGCACAATTATCCCAGCTTCGCCTTTTACTAGCCATGAGAGCTTGGTTAAGTTATACTCCTCTTTAGATAGAAAAGAAAGTATTAGTGAGATAAAGTAGCTTGTTTAACTTTTCTCTAACTTGCTGCATCTCCTCTCTTGCAGTGACTGTGACAGCGAAGTGAATGAGAATGACTTCTCTCAGCATTGAGAGTCACCAAGGCCTATCAGCTGTTGATTTTACTGGCCAGACAGGCCTATTATAGCCAGAATTTGAAGGTATCAATACACCCACATGCATCACTTCTCTAATGAAAGACTCCAATATCCTTTCATCCTCCAGGGAGTCTGAGCTATTTGAATTTTATCACAGCTCTCCACTTCAGTAACTCTAGAGGTTCTCAATTAGCATGTTCAATTAAAACTTGGTTAAGTGCAGATTTTGCTGTACACTAGCTACCTGAGCAGTCGTGGTGGCTGGGTTTCCTATTTACTAAATATCTATACCACTGATGCATTCTAGTTTTAGAATAAATATTTTATCTCTCAAAGCAGAGATGTCACCAATATTTCTATTCTTACCACTCTTTTAAAACCTTGTTATTAATGCATCCTCTTGTTCTGCCAAAACTACTATGGAGTATGTGTTAGAGCATCTACTGCAATTTGAGCTCCAATATTTAGAAGTCAAACAAAGCACTGTTTCCTCAAGTGAATCCTTACACAGGCCCACTCTGATCCACTCCTATGAGTGAAATATCGTCCTGATCTATACTATTTTTATTCTTCAGGGTAATTATTTCTGTATATTTGCTTTTTGGTTAGTATTTCATCAAGGTATCATCTTCAGACCTCATATTTATTGAATTATGTGAAAGTCAAGAAGCCCAATTCATATGCACTGTCAGTAGCTGGCTGTGTTGTGAGCTTCTGCTGAATCTCTCTATCCCCTCACGTAGGATCTCTGCTTTGAGCATGTTCTAACTGCTCTCAAGCAATTTTTCTCTCAGCATTTTTCCACCAACTGCAGCCAAAAAAAAAAGGGGGGGGGGAGTTGTATATGGGAGTGCATGTAGTATACTGGACTGTTTCCTCTTGTTGGGAAGATTTTGTACATATTACATTGAAATGAAGACAAACATCTCATTCAATAGATGAATGTATAGTGAGATATGGATGCTATTGTACTTCCTGTGCACTCATTAGTCATGTCTAATAAAAATGACTACAGGTATCACTGTGGAATCACTTCATGGTGATCATCATGTAGTTTATATGTGTAAAAGTATGAATTCAGAGAAACAGTTTAAAAATGTGTTTATATTGCAAAAGAAAGATTGTAGTAAACTACCATTAAAATTTACAGAAATATCATTGCATATGCTAAAAGTAAAACTATGTCCACACTTCTGAAGAAAGAAAGAAAGAAAGAAAGAAAGAAAGAAAGAAAGAAAGAAAGAAAGAAAGAAAGAAAGAAAGGGGAGAAGGGAAAGAAAGAGACAGAAAATAAAAATAAGACCCTTTGCTCTCGCTTTTTCTATGAGGATACCTATCTTGGTCAATCTGTGGGCTTTTTGATGGCAGCTTTAAAGAATTAGTTCTTTATTACTAGGTTTTTATTTTGCCTCAGTGTGATCTATGCCTAATAGAAATTTTACTATTTAAAGACAATCTCACATGCATTCTCTAAGTGGTCTTCATCTTTTATCACATACATTTTTTTCTTTGCCTTTAAGATTAAAACAATGCAGGAAAGTAATTTTGATAAGAATTAAGAATTATAAACTTGCTAGTCAAAAATAATACCTACAAACAGATTTTAGTGAAACAATGCTGACATCCACTGACTACTTAAACTAATGCAAATTTTTTAAATACCATAGGACCTGAGAGAGGATGATCATTTATTTAAAGGTCTAGTTAAAGTGAAATGCTACTGTTGTCTGCGTGGATGATCAATGTATCTAGGTGAGATTCTAGGAAACACCTTGTTTGGATAGTTGATGTCTATAAAGTCTCTGAATTAATAACTGCTATTCAACAATACCTATAAAACAATTGGTGTTAATGTTCCTAACACATCTGATGGAGTTAAAACATATAAACAGAAATTCATTTTTAAAAAATGGACACTATTCCCCTCTGAGAACATTTTAATCATTGCTATTATAATATACTAGAGGTCCGGTGCATGAAATTCATGCACAGAAGGGAGGGGGTGTCCCTCAGCCTGGCCTACACCCTCTCATAATCCGGGACTGCTGGCTCCTAACCGCTTGCCTGCCTGCCTGCCTGATCACCTCTAACCACTTGCCTGCCTGCCTGATCGCCCTTAACCGCCTCTGCCTCAGCCCCCGCTGCCGCAGCTTCGTTAGGTAGGATGTCCAGAATGATGTCTGGCAGGTCGTTCAGCTGTTCAGTCTAATTAGCATACTACCCTTTTATTATTATAGATGTATATATAAAATGCCAATTAATATATTTTACCAGTAAAATCATATGTAGCTTACCAATAAATTGCTTTATGTATTGAACATAGATTTATTCCAGTTAAGTTAAATATAAAAGCTATACTAGCAAATATATTAACACATATATTAGATCAATAATGAATCTTAAAAACACTCAGTTCTGGTGTATTCACTTCTGATAACTCATCTAGAGCTAACAATTCTTTTAAATACTTTTATAAAGCAAACCATTGGTACTTATGCTGAATGCAAATTTTATCTACTTTTTATCACTTTTATTTTTTTACAGGTGGTTGTTGTTATGTGCTCTCCAGTTGGCTGGACTCCTGGAGACCCTATAAATGAGTGAACAGTTGCATCATAAGATTTTCAAGGTAAGGAATAAAAAAAATAAAGATTGAGAAAGAAAATTAAGCAGTGGTTTACCATTGCTTTCTGATATTTAATGTGTGGTTCCCAACCACATATGCTAGGGTCTGTGGTGTAACAAATTGCCAAATGCCTATGAAATGTGAGCACACCTGGGTTCTTCTCATTGGTTTGTTAAGTAAAATGCTCGCTAATTGCAATGGTCGCATTTCTAGTTAATGAATGCTTTTTGTACACCCATTAAATGCCATCTACTACATGTGCATTTACATTAGAGGTTAGTTCCACGCTTCCTTACATTTTCCCCATGCAATTAAAACACTTGGTTTCCTGTTTCTTTGCTCCTCTTTTTCCATGCTTATGAAAGAAATCCATGGTGACTGTTATTAGAATGTCAGAGATGGGATTATGATGTTAGGTAGAGATGGGGCTCTCTCAATACTTCATCCACAAGACCCATATCTTCTCCACCCCAGATTTTGAGTCTTCATTTCTTTCTCATTATTTTGTTTTTTTTCCTTCTACTACATGAGAAACGAAAAGAAAATGACGGATTTTGAAGTGACGGTTGCAATTCTCAGTTAACCGTGAAATAGTAGTTAATACTTGTAATTTTTCAAATTTTAAAGTTGTAAGATACCTTACCATCTATATATGAGACATTCTGTGGTATTTTCTTTTTTGACTGCCTTTTAGGATTAAAAAAAAAAAGAGAGAGAGAGATGCATAAACTACTGTCAGTCCTTTAATTATTTAAGTTAGCCTTTTAAAGGAATTTGTAAGAGTTTGTAAATGAAAATGAGGCATTTTTAACAGTCATTTTAGTTGTTTTATCTTTAAAAATTAATGTATTTAATATAAATAATCAACAATTGCAGTTTTGGAAAAGTTTTCAAATAGTACACTATTTACATAGCACATTATAAAAGACCAGCAGCTAGATCCCAGCCAGAACAGAGATTGCTTCCCATAAATCCCCTCAGCGCCTATCTGAGCAGACCCTTCTCTGTCCCCCAAGGCATGGTTCCTGGGAGAGGCCTTTACCCTGCCCTGGGCAAGCATGTAAGGTGGCCAGTCAAGCACCAGTACCCCTAGCCATCCTTCCCTGGTCTATATAATTCTTTAGAGCCTGCCACATGGTACTGAGGATATCCACTTTGTTTTGCCAAGTTGTGCCTCATAAGGTGTTCCCTTAATAAACTCTCTTAATTGCCAGATTGGTATAGTCAGCCTCTTTTCTCGGTCTTTCCCTGTGCTCTGCTTACAGAGGCAGATTTTCAGTCTCAAGGGTTTTCCCTGGGTCTGCATGTACCGTCAGAAGGACTTTTTATAGACGAACTGGAAATAACTCCTTAGTCAATAAAACAAAACACAGTCTTTCTTTTTTATTAGTTATACTAAGAAAATACATAAAGGCTCCTCTATGTCATTATCCACCTCTTCAGTAGAGTTGAAAAGAGTTCATAAAAATCAATGTTCACAAAAGTTGTCTTGGTAATTAAATAAGGAAGAACAGGAGACTAAGACATCAGCATAATTGCCTTATCCTCAATCCATTATTATTTCCAATGTTTGACTGTGATGTTGACTGGTTTTTAGCAGCCTACACTGCACATAGGGATACTAAACCTAAGGATCAAGATGTTCCATTTGTATTATGATGAATTTCTTCAAGTGCCCAGCCAAGTGCCTAAAAATGGCAAGTATTCAATAAGTATTAATGAAAAAATATATTATGTTCCATGGAACAATATTAAAAAAGGAATCTTCTATGTTATTGCTTTGAGAGTTTAGTGTGTTCTGGATTTTTTCTTAGTTGCATTGATGTGGATAGATGCCATGATTTCTAAACTGAAATGATGTTTTTCTAAAATGAGGCACAATGTTTTTCCTCAATGTCTTCTTCACAGCAAAAAACCCCACATAGTACTTATTCCACAATGATTTGAATTATCAAATAATTTTCCTGACAAAATAAGTAATTTTGAATTGCTCCTTTTCATAAATTATGGATATTCATAAAATTATGAGTATTATAAATAATATTAGACACATAATATTATGAATAAAATTTCATAATATATACTTTATTTGCAATTTATTATATAGCTCACCTATATAATAAATGGGCACTGTAGAAAATACCCATTTGACATAATAAGTTAGATGGATTGTTTTTGTGCTTAATATACTCTAATTTCCAATTAACTTTTCATTACACATTTAATTATTTCCAAGATCATTTTAATTACTTAGGAGTAGTAATGGATTACCTAATTTTCATGGTACTTCCCATAGAATTAAAAAATAGTTACTCTCTTTTCCTTTTCTGATAGAATGTGTCTCTAGTTATATATACAAAATGCTTTCTTAAACTAAATCAACCTCCTTTTTCAAATAATGCAAAAAACAGCACTTGTCTTGGCAATAAAACATGCCCAGGATGCTGAAGGTCATTAATGAAGTAATTTTGAAGACTAGTCTTGCTCTGCATTAATATTAAGCTTGCTAATATTATCAAGAGTGCATTCATGTATAATTTAAGGTAAGTTCTAGAGCCAAAAGTAACGGCTGAATGTAGATTTTGGCAAGGCATATGACTAGCAGAGGTCCTCATCTGCCTGACAAATAGATGAAGCTATGACTCTTGAGAGTAATTTTCATATTACCCACTATTTTGATGCTGAAAAGCTCTGGATCATCCCAGTTTAGAGGCATTCAGCAATTTCTATACACAAACCTGTGAAACAGGCAAATACCAATTTTTCCCTTAAAATGCAACTTAAGACACATATTTTTTTATGTTATATGCATTATATACTGTATTCTTACAATAAATTAAGCTAGAGTAAAGAAAGTGTTATAAAGAAAGTCATAAGAAAGATGGAATGCTCTTATAGTATTTATTTGAAAAAATCTGAGTATAAGTGGACCTGTGTAATTCAAACCTGTGTTGTTCAAGGGTCAACTGTACTTACAGTGGAGGTTGGCAAGCTTTTTCTGTGAAAAACTCTATAGAGTACATTGAGGCTTTGTGGATGATAAAGTCTCTGTCTTCATTACTCAACTCTAGCACTGAGCAGCCATAAACATTACGTCAACTGTGTTATAATAAAACTTTATTTATAAGAACAAACCACAAGATTAATTAGGCTCACAGGTGATAGTTTGCCAACTCCTGACTTAAATACTATCATTGGTTTAGATATGACATAGGCAGAGATACTATATTTAAGTCATATTGCAGCTTTATAACTGACATGTATTTGTGGATGCACATTATATTGAATCTTACCTATAATATCTCCATTATAGTATTTCCTTTAGATAGAGTGTGCTGCTTGGTTTACTTCCCAGCATGGTTTACTGATGGGATTCTGATTATATATTAACTCTCTCAACAACTCCAATGGCAAACGCATATTATATTTCTAAAGTCCCAGGTGAGCAAACAGGTTGACACCCAAATTAACAATTAGGTAAACAAAAGCTACTTTCACATATGCTTCCTGTGCAGCTATTTTAAATTGTACATGAGACAACTGGAAGATGGAGATTTTATGCACATTGCCAACTTTGGAAAATATGACTCTATGGAGAAGCAAGTTTCTGGGGAAGTCTATTATATTTATCCGGCAGCCTGACAGCTGAGCAGATGATCCTGATGCAGAAGGTGCTGCATAAATTTCTCATTAAAACAGACACATAGACTTTTTATGTGAAAGCAATTTAACTTTCTAGGCCTGTATCTGGAGTTTGTTTTCCAGTGAACATCACATTTGAAAGAGAAACCCTATATGTGTTTTTATTGCTAGAAAAGAAAAACTAAAATTATATGTTTGGGAAAATACACAGGGAACAAATATTACATGCTTTTACATGTTAGATGATTCTTAATGAAAACAACGGCTATTTTTTCCACCTTCAAGAAAAAGATGAAGATATTTAGAAGCTCAAATCTAACTGGTAGATACAGAATAGCCACAGGGATGTAAAGTACAGCATAGAGAATATAGTCAATAATATTGTAATAACTATGTATGCTGTCAAATGGGTATGCGATTTATCGGGATGATCACATAGTAAGTTATATAATGTCTAATCACTGGTGCGTACACCTGAAACTAATGTAATATTGTATGTCAACTTTAATTGAAAAATTAAAAGTATATTTAAAAACATAGATGTAATTTCACTTGGCAGTTAGGTTACAATACCCTCAGTGACTTCACTTTCCACTAAATTAATGGAAATTCCAATTTTTGGACTTTTTCAAGTCTTTGCTCTAATTTTACAAAGTTTTCACATAAACGAAGTCACTTTCCCACCCTTCTGAAAAAAAGATCTCAAAAATATATATACACATTCATTGTAAAAATGTGCATTTCCCCCAGCCTTGCTTTCTGCCTTTCCTGTGTTCCTTATGCAAACCTAATTCCCTTTTCATTTCCATGCACATACTTACTTAATAAAATCACTTGTAGATTCACTCATTCATTATTTTTTCAGTGTCTGTCAGGTTTCTGGATGTGAATTCTAACTATGTCATTTGCCAGCTTAAGGCCTGCTGCTGCCTTAATTCCTTCATATTTAAAAATACAGAAAATAGGTGTACCTGCCTCGTAAAGTCTTTGTGAGAATTAAGTTGTTACATGTGATAGTGACTGTGATGCTCTGCCTGGTGGATAATAATCATTATATAAATGAAGAAATTAATTGTACATATAAAAATATACATTAAATATATCTTTTTTATTTTGATTATTTTTGTTAATCCTCACCAGAAGATATTTTTCCCATTGAATTTTATAGAGGGTGAAAAAGAGGGGGAAGGAGGAGAGAGAAGAAAGAGAGAACATCGATCGATATGAGATACATAGATTGGTTGCCTACCGCATTCACCCCAACAGGGGCCAGAGATCAAACCTGTAACCCAAATATGTGCCCTCAAGTGGAAATAGCACCTGTGACACGCAGGTGGGCAGGGCAATACTCTAACCCCTGACAATGTTGGTCAGAGCTCCTCATTTTGATTTCTTTGAAAACAATGAAATCTTACTATGCCAGTTAAGTTAGATTAAGACTGCTAGAGCATTTCTTTCCTTCAGATTAAAATCTTTGCACAAAAACAGAAGAGAGATCTGAGGACTGAAAAATAAACAATAAGTAGGTATTTGTAAGGGGAAGTTTAAGCTTGGAGAGACAATGTTTACAGGGATAAGTTGTCCATTTATTTTTATTTCTCCAATATTTTATTGTAGCTTTGAGCCAAGGGCAGGCGCCCTGACAGAGCTCCAGGAAAAAATGATGAGATAAAACTCCAACTGAAACTCTATTTTTTGGAATATAGGAGAACTTATTAAACTTCAATAAAGCAGAAACAATGAAATAATAAAGATAACATATCAACAAAATTGAGTGAATAAAAACAATAAAGAAAATCTGTGAAATGAGAAGGTGGTTTTCTAAGTAGACAACTGAGAAAGATAAGGAAAAAGATATAAATTATCAATGGAAAGCATGGAGAGTCCTTAGATATTTTGAAAGTACTAGTATAATTAGGAAATAGGAAAAACAAATATATTCCTAGATTTCTTAATAATAAATAAATCTCATAATACAGTTTATATTATGAATGTGTGATAATTTCAGTAAAAAATTATGACATTTGTACACCCCTACCACAGCAAGGGGAAAATAGATCCAAACTTCATCAAATGTTTTTTTTTAATTTTTGTTTATTTGTTTGTTTTTAATTTCTAGAACAGCACTACCTAATAGAAATTTTTGTCATGATATAAATGTTAGCTAGAGTAGTTGTAACTACTTGGGACTGTGGAGCCCTTAAAACATGGTTAGCATATTTAAAAAAATGAATTCTAAATTTTAAATGATTTAATTGACTTAAATTATTCTGCATATGTAATTTTTGGAAAAGTCAAAGTATGGAAGTGAAAATGTTTCCTTATTTTTCCCTGTTTCCTTTCCTCAAAAAGGGTTCATACAGCTTTGTGGGGAAGCACTGGAATTGGTTGAAAAGTTTTTAAGGAGGAAAATTCTGAAAAAAGGAGTGGGCTGAAGGCGGCCCACCCTCTTTATTGGAAATCTGACTTAGGGGAGTTTGGCTGAAGGTGGCTGCCCCTAATTTTTCCTTGACCTTTCTAAACAAGTCTGTGCACATGCGGACCCTCGGGTGTTTACCAGAATCTTTATGCTTAATCGTTAGGTGTTTTAAAGGACACTGCAGACACATGTGTCCCCCAAAGGTTACTTATCCTACTGATGGTATCTAAAAGATAAATTTTATCTCAAACTGCTGTTACAATAAAAGCCTGAAGAGGTAGGCAATTGAGGTTGTCTGGTTCCTTTAGCCAGGCAGTCCCTTAGTCCTCTATTTCACAGCGAACCTGTGTCAGAGTAATCATTCATCCGTTGCTCAGGGTCTGCTGGTCAGCCCTGGCACAGCTTTTACTCAATCACCATAATTACTATGACACTAAAAATATCTCTGTTCATCTAGGCTGCATGAAACAATAAAAAGAATAAATTATATATTCACACGTACACCCACATACACCACACATGAAAGTGCATGACTGACTCTGAAGAAGTACTATGTGTTTGCTTCCTCTTATTTTTAATATCATTATTTTCATAACATTTTCTTGTTTTTAATTTTTATCAAACTTATTGTGGTGACATTGGTTAATAAAATTTTGTAGGTTTCAGGTGTAAAATTCTATAATACTTCATCTGTATATTGTATTGTGTTCACCACCGAAATTCACATTTCCTTCTGTCACCATTTATCCCCTTTTACCTCATTGACCTCCCCTCACCCACTTTCCCCTCTGGTAATCACCAGGGTGTTGTCTGTATATATATATATATATATATATATATATATATATATATATATTTGTTTTTTTGTTTATCCCTTCACCTTTTTCACCCTGCATATTTTGTTTCTTTGTTTATTCAAAATGTTTGTTTCACTTTAGACAAAATGTAAGAGAAACATTTCAATAGCACATGACTTTCACTGATTCCAATGAGTATTGATGTTCTTGCTGATCTTGTTAAAGAAAAAAAAAATTATAAACAGAGCTAGAGGCCCAGTGCATGAAATTCGTGCATGGGGGGGGGGGGGGTGTCCCTTAGCCCAGACTTCACCCTCTCCAATCTGGGAACCCTTGAGGGATGTCCGACTGCCCGTTTCGGCCCGATCCCAGTGGGCAGTCAGACATCCCTCTCACAATCCAGGACTGCTGGCTCCCAAATGCTCACCTGCCTGCCTGCCTGATTGCCCCTAACTGCTTCTGCCTGCCAGCCTGATCACCCCCTAACCACTCTCCTGCCAGCCTAATCGATGCCTAACTGCTCCCCTGCCGGCCCGATTGCCCCTAACTGCCCTCCCCTGCCAGCTTGGTCACCCCTAACTGTCCTCTCCTGCAGGCCTAGTCACCCCCTACTGCCCTCCCCTGCTATCCCAGTAACCCCTAACTGCCCTCCCTTGCCAGCCTGGTCACCCTTAATTGCCCTCCCCTGCTGGCCTGGTTACCCCCAACTGCCCTCCCCTGCATGCCTGGTTCCCCCAATGGCCCTACCCTGCAGGCCTGGTCACCCCCAACTGCCCTCCTCTGCCAGCCCGGTTACCCCCAACTGCCCTCCCTTGCAGGCCTGGTCCCTCCCAACTGCCCTCCCCACTGGCCATCTTGTGGTGGCCATCTTATGTCCATATGGGGCGGCCATCTTTGACCACATGGGGGCAGCCATCTTGTGGGTTGGAGTGACGGTCAATTTGCATATCACTGTTTTATTAGATAGGATGGCATTTTAAGAAAGTGTACTCTGCAAACCCCATATATCTGCAAACAAAATTCTCTAATTTTAGTGGAAGCTTACTTACATAAGTTAAAATAAAATCAAAGTTGTTTTAACCTGTTTAAAAAGTACATAAATAAAAGAGTACTATTTAATTTAGTTTTTCACATTTTATTAAAAACTTCTCTCCCATTACACAGAGCATATATGAAAAATCTATAAAATGTGTTTCCTTGATTATTGTATAAAGCATGCGAAGGCCTCAAAATATATGTTACACTGAGCAATCCCCAAACGCTTCCATCAATACATCCTATTTTGTACTAGGTTTCAAAAAGGTCATCTGTCCACAAGAAGAAGAGAAAGCCCTGCTGATTTTCCTGCCTTGGCATTAGCAATCTCACTGTCAAACGTGGCCTTTAGAGAGAGTTTGACCTACTAGAAAACAGGCCTTTCAGCTCGAGCCTCTGTGGAGGAAGGCACTTGATGGACAGGTCTAAAACAGAAAAATTCCTTTCCCTGCCTTCTTCTTTAAAAGATTCTTTACATGCCAATTTTTCACTTTCATTTAGGAAAAAAGAACAAAGAGTGAATATATTCATTCAGCAATCATAGTCATTATACAAACTCATAAACTGAAATTCTTTAGAGCTCACCTATTGATTTAGTCTACTCTATTGTTCATTAATTTCAGGGTGATAAAAAGGGAAGCATTGGAATAACAAAGGAAGACAATTGAACATCCAGGTTTGCATTCTGAGTGCTCCATACATATTAAAAATGAGATCATCACCATTTTGAAAATTTTGGCTTGGAAAAAACACACTATATTATATAAAATATATAAATGAAGAGTATTAGAAAAATTTCTGCATAAAGTTGATCCTTTGATAAACATTTTTCCCTTGGTTACTGTAGTTTGTTTGTTTTTTAAATAGAATATTTCTTCTTTTACTCTAAAAAATTTATAAACATATTTTATATGAACAATTATGCATTTTTTCCATTTTTGGTATTCCTATTATATTAACAAAAAAATATACTGATAGAAGTAGATGCAACAGAGGAAAAGATGCTAAGAGGAAAAGTAAAGAGTATTGATAACTCTTTAGAGGAATTGCTCTGTATAGTTGAGCAAATAAGACTAGAATTGTGATTATGGGAACATGTTGTCATTTTTTCATGTTGGGACTTTACGCTGTGTTTAATATTGAAGAGAATGGAATGGAATGGCAAGGAAATAGAGAAGAGATATGGGAGGATCAATGTCCTGGACAATGGCAGAGAGGATGAGATCCAGGGAAAAAGTGAAGGATTTGGTCCTAAATAGCAACACAAAACACCTTATCCACTTTAACAAAAAGAAGGTAAGGTATGTGGATTCATATGCAGTGAGCTGGCCGATTTGCTATTGGAGTTATGTAGAGAGGTTCTATCCTGACAAACACTAGAATGGAAAGAACAGAAAAGGTAGATAGATTTGCTGGAAGGGAGAGATGTCAAATAATCGAAAAGAGTGTGATATAGTGTTAATGAACATTATATGGAAGATTTCCAAGCATTTCATAGGCTCATCTGGAGTTTTCTTCATATAACTCAATGTAAATCTCTTGTCATAGACAACAATTATTTCTATGCAGGCCAATCAAATGTCATTTTTCACCATACAACATTTCATGTAGCTCTAAATCAAATCAGAGTCATTATGTCACCTTATGTATACATTAGAAGTCCGGTGCATGAAATTTGTGCATGGGGGGGTGTCCCTCAGCCCAGCCTGCACCCTCACCAATCTGGGACCCCTTGAGGGGTGTCCGACTTCCCATTTAGGCCCGATCCTATCAGGATCGGGCCTAAATGGGCAGTCGGACATCCCTCTCACAATCCAGGACTGCTGGCTCCCAACAGCTCACCTGCCTGCTTGCCTGATTGCCTCTAACTGCTACTGCCTGCCAGCCTGATCACCCCCAAACCACTCCCCTGCCAGGCTGATTGATGCCTAACTACTCCCCTGCCAGCCTGATTGCCCCTAATTGCCCTCTCCTGCCAGCCTGGTCACCCCTAACTGCCCTACCCTGAAGGCCTGCCCCCCCCAACTGCCCTCCCCTGCAGGCATGGTCACCCCTAACTGCCCTCCCCTGCTGGTCTTATTGCCCACAACTGCCCTCCCTTGCAGGTCTAGTCCCTCCCAACTGCCCTCCCCTGCTGACCTGATCACCCACAACTGCCCTCTCTTGCAGGCCTGGTCCCTCCCAACTGCCCTCTCCTGCTGGCCATCTTGTGGTGGCCATCTTGTGTCCATATGGGGACAGCCATCTTGTGTTGGAGTGATGGTCAATTTGCATATTATTCTTTTATTAGATAGGATAGAGGCCTGGTGCACGGGTGAGGGCCAGCTGGTTTTCCCTGAAGGGTGTCCTGGATCAGGGTGGGGTTTCCCTTGGGGCATGGGGCGGCGTGGGCGAGGGGCCTGTGGTGGTTTGCAGGCCAGCCACGCCCCCCGGCGACTCAAGCAGAGGCCCTGGTATCTGGGATTTATTTATCTTCTATAATTGAAACATTGTAGCCTTAAGCAGAGGCCAGGGCAGGCCAGGATGGGCGGAAAGCTTGGCTTCCTCCATCACTGGGGGCAACCCAAGCCTCCTACTCTCTCCAGCTCTGTGGCCACTGCCATATTTGTTGGGTTAATTTGCATACTCGCTCCTGATTGGCTGGCGGGTGTGGCTTGTGGGTGTAGCGGAGGTACGGTTAATTTGCATGTTTCTCTTTTATTAGATAGGATCATTTTATGTTAATTTACTCCATGTAGCACAGTCTTCTCCCCAGTATTTACATGGCCTGCTCCCTCTGGATGATCAGTTGCCTCCTCAAGTACCCGCTTTTTCAGAACTCTAACTTCCTGATATAATGTAGCACCCTCCCTCCAAACCTCCTTCTCTATCCCATTACTTACCATATGTTCCTTCCACCTTTAATCATTTATCACTTTCTGACATTTTATCTGACACTAGAGTCATGGTGCATGAAACTCATGCACTCGGGGTCAGGGGAATCCCTTAGCCCAGCCTGTGCCCTCTCACAGTCTGGGAGCCCTCGGGGGATGTCCGACTGACAGCTTTGGCGAGTGGGCCTAAGCTGTCAGTAGGTCATCCTTTGTGCTGCCGTGGACGTGGGAGAAGCTCCTGCCACCACTGCTGTGCTCGCCAGCCATGAGCCCAGCTTCTGGCTGAGCAGCGCTCCCCCTATGGGAGCACACTGACCACCAGAAGACAGCTCCTGCGTTGAGCGTCTGCCCCCTGGTGGTCAGTGCGCATCATAGCGACCAGTCGTTCAGTCGTTTTGCATATTAGCCTTTTGTTATATAGGATACTCTTTACTTATGTAGTTTATGCAGTTTATGAGGGAAGAAATTCTCTTTTTCATTCCTTTCTGTATTTTCCAAAGTGAAAAAAAGGTACTTTTTTTAAAAAATATATTTTATTGATTTTCTACAGAGAGGAAGGGGAGGGATAGAGAGTTAGAAACATCGATGAGAGAGAAACATCGATCAGCTGCCTCCTGCACACCCCCCACTGGGGATGTGCCCGCAACCAAGGTACATGCCCTTGACCGGAATCAAACCTGGAACATTTCAGTCCGCAGGCTGCGCTCTATCCACTGAGCCAAACCGGTCAGGGCAAAAGGTTCTTTATAAATAGTAGAGTCTCAAATATTCTTACAGAATGAATACATTTTATGACAGCATCCTTAGCATTTCTCTATTACAAGACCAAATCAATTATTTTATAAATAAAATAGCGACTTTTGTTTTTTATCTATAGTATATAGCTATATGTTATGCTTGTAGTATGTGATTTAGTACGTTTTAGAAGAAGATGCATTGCATAAATGGATTTAGTAGAAGCTTAAAAGCATCACTTGATGGATTATTAGTATACTTTACCACTATTCTAACTATAAAATGATTATTCTTTTTTCAGAGTCATTACTAGCAAATGTTTTAGTGAGTTACTTGGATGAATAATGTTATTGATATTTATTTATTTTTGGAGTTTTTGAATTCTTTGAAATTTTATTTGTATGTTAATTCATTTATGCATATCTGTATTTATGTTTATATTATGTGTTTATGAGTATATTTGGATATATCAGTATGTCTACAGTGGCTGATAGCTGATGATAATTTTTCATCATTGCACGTAGCATTAGATAGTAATTATTCTCCCTGAGAAAAGCTAATACAATACCACATATCAGCTAAAATAATCTAGTCACAGGATCCAATTGATGCCTGCTATTTTTCATGTACTGAAACAGGAAAGGGTTGAGTGAGTGGATCCATTAATAGATACTTGTTGAATAAATGGACAAAAATAAGAGGTCTCAGCTGGTAAAATATCATACAATTAATCCCCCATCCCCTACTGAAGTTGGCATGATTATTATATTACTAGAGACCCGTTGCACGAAAATTTGTGCAATAGACCTTCCTTTACCTGGCTGCCGGCACCAGTTTTCCTCCAGCACCGGGGACCCAGGCCTTGGGTCTGGCCACCCGCCGATCGGGCAGCGGGAGGCACAGGCGGTGGGACTCGCACGATGGGGGGCGGGGCAGCACGTGGGGGCCGCCATCTTGCTGGGTTAATTTGCATAGCACCCTGATTGGCTGTGGGCATAGCGAAGGTACAGTCAATTAGCATATTACTCTTTTATTAGGTAGGATAGCTTTCTTTGAATCTAAGTTTCCTAAATTCTATTTCTTGTTCTAATAGCTCTTTTGGTTGTTATTTTAATATTGTCTATACACTTCAATTAAAGGTGATTTATTCTGAATTTTAATGGTGTATATCCTTTAAAAATATATCACCTTTCTATCTTTTTTCCCTGTGATACCTGGTTAGAATGCTTCTATTGTCAAGTTTAAGCTGAGGACTATATTTCATTTGCAAGTTTGCCAAACATACCTGGCTTATTCTGCTCAAGAACTGTGAAAGGTATGAGACTTTATTCACAAGCTAATAAGTTAGGCTGCAATAGTTTCTGACTCAGGAGACTCCTAAGACAGAGCTGCAGACAGCCCATCACTCACAGCAATTGCATGAGCCAGAGTAGTAGCGATTTTGTGCAGTTACCTGAGCCCTGACTTCCATAGGCCAAAACAAAGAGGGCTAGCTGATACCTATGAAACAGGAATTTTGGGGGTGAAACAGACAGGTTTAGGACATCTTAGAAATTTTGGAAATTAAGGGGACCAGGGAGGAAGCACAGGGCTGCAGAGCAGCAGAAGGTATATTTCCATAGAATGGGGGAGCTGAAAAGCTGCCACAGGTACATTTCCATAGAATGAGGGAGTTGGGAACAGCACAAGGTCTATATTCACAGAATAAAGAGAAGGAAGCCCTTCATCCAGAGGGAGAAGAAGAAAGCCCAAAGGGAATAGGAAAACAATAAGGAAGGAGGTGGGGGGCGGGGGGGGGGGGGAAACCTCACATGTCCCATGTGAGGGTCAACCTTTGAGCCCAGGAGTTACTGTAGTAACCAGTCTAGGGGAATAGTGACCAATCAGAGGGGATATCAAGGCACCAGGATCTGCAGCCTTTATAAGCCATAGGGAAAGGGAACTCAGTGGGACCCTTTTCCCCTCCCTACTTGGGAATCCATTCTGAGTCCATTCTGTGGGACTCTTTCCCTCTCCCCAGGTGGGAGTCTGTACTTGTTCTTCAATAAATCTCCACCTTTGCTATACTGCTCTCTGTCCAGGGATTCATTCTTCGGCTCTAGTGGACAAAGAATCTGGATTCCAGTCCAAAAATTCTCTTTCACCTATACATGTAGCAGGCTGTGCTACAGGAGAGAAACCTTGAGATTAAGAGCCCAAAGCGTCCTAATGGCGAGGCATGCCTTCCCTTTGTTCAGGCCGAGGCACCATCTCTACTCTCCAAGATTAAAAGCAAACCTGCCCTTTGCTCTGGAGAGACACCTTTTTACCTTTCAAGATTGTTTCCTCTTCAAATATCTCTGAAAAGGTCACTTGGGACAAAGGGCAGTTAGTGCCTCTCTCCCAAGATGTAAATCAACACTGGAGATTCATGGAGAATTGCCTCCTGACACTTATTTTATCATGTTAGTCAATATCCGCCTGCGTAGTCTGCTTGGGCTGTGATTCTGCATGTGCTGACATCCGCCTCCTGAACCACTAAATTAAGGTGACCAGATTTTAACATTGGTAAAGCGGGACACCATTGACCGGTGGTGGTGGTGGTGGGGTTCTTGATTAAAAATTTGGTCTATATGGAGCAACAAAAATTTTCATAGAACGCAAAAATATTATTGTAATATATTTTTTTAAATTTCAACATAAGTACAATTTATAAATATAATAAATAAAAAATTATGTATAGTATTATTTTATCCTTTGGCATATTTCTCATTTGAGTGAATTTTTTTTTAGTAGATTGCTGTCGTTGTTTAAAAGGTCATGAATTTGCTGTAACGTAAGTCGTGTCACTTTCAAGGCCGGCGCTAGACTTTTTGCCGCCACTATAAAATATAAATAATACGAGTACTGTCTGCTAAATTCAAGAAAATTTATGTATTTATGAAATAAATAAATAAATTACTTACCTAAATTATCTGAATAGCTGATTTGTAATGACATCACTTGTTTAACTAGCTTACTAGCACGCAGTACGATGTCTGAGAGACAGTTACAAAATGTTTTCGTCATTGCCAATCCCAAAAAATGCCATTGTTCATTGAGTCCAAACAATAGTGGTCGAATTCTAACAACTGATCAACAATGCGAACTTTGATAAGCAGTTCTCGATAATCAGTTCTCAACCATTATTTGTTATTATTAAAGTTTAACATTATAAAATTAACAAAAATAATATAAAACTCATCTCCTGCTTAAATAGCCACATGGCCGCCGAAAACTCTATATTCCCTTCCCGTTCTCCCGCCGTTCCCTAGCTCGTCGTGCATTCTTTCCAAAAATCGGGACTTTTTTAAAACACCACGGGACGCAGGACAAATTGTTAGAAATCGGGACTGTCCCGCCAAAAGCGGGACGTCTGGTCACCTTACACTAAATGTCAGGGGTGCTATGGAATTGATAGTTTGGCCTACAAATTAAAATTCATCAGAAGTTTAATTATTAAGATATAGAATGGTTCATCCACTCTCAGCAATTGAATGAAAACTGCTGTGATTTGAGGCCAATAAGCAGTAAACGATGGTCTTTTCGTCCCTTGTTGGCAGATACATTTATTTGTCATTTCTCCTGACAACATTTAAATCTTTGAAAACAGAGCAATTGTTTCTTTAGAGTTTGACAATGAGGGTCAAAGCTTGATATTAGATTTAATGTGTCTGTAATAGCTACTCTGACATATTGAACTAAATTATCATTCTGATAATGATGGAAGTAAAAATAGGTAAAACCTCCTCAGCATCTATTTTGTAGTGAGTACAGTGTTCATTATTTTTTAATGTCTTACCTTCTTTTTATTTCAAACAGCAAAATTCTCAGTTAGATAGTGTATCAGGCTAACTTTTGAGAAAATATAGCATGTAGCATAGAGGAGTTAAGAAACCAAAGCAGAGGAATTCAAATGCATACCTGTTGTCAAACCACCAAAAAAGACCAAACCCACAGTCTGCCTCTAGAAGGCACTACTCAACCTCTGTGCTCTTTTTACACAGGAGCAACCATTCTTTAGTGGTGGCCTCCAGATAAGTAAAAAGTAAACTCGCCAACCTAACACATCCTTTCCTAGATAAACAGAGTGGCAAGCAAATAATGCCATGTTCGAGAGAGTGTAGTAGAGACAGGACTGCAGTTATAGGAAGGCTCATCTACTTCTCCCTGTAATCCTTCGGGCCGAGATTCCAAAAACTTTAAATTTAGAATTTAGTGGATTCTCCAAGACCATTCCATTGTGACATCCAGACTCTATCTCACAACTACCAGAATACTTTAGAAAAATTATTCTGTTTTTCACAGTGTTCTAGTTAAAACTGTGCCTGCCACTCCACATAGATTCAGAATTTGGCTAACATCTTGAAAGAAAAATTGACAGTATGCTTGAAGCCATTCAAGTCTCCAACGTTGTCTATTTAGGCCAGGGGTCAGCACATTGTAGCCTGTGGGCCAATCCAGCACACTGACATTTTCTACCACCTAGGAGCTGATAATAGTAGTTAGATTTTAAATGATTTGAAAAGATGAAAAGAACACTTTTAAATTACAAAAAAATTAAGCTTTCAAGGCTCACAGATTTAGTGTAAGAGCCACAAGGATACATTTATATATTGTCTAAGGGTACTTTTGCTACAATGACAGAACCAAGAAGTTGCCACAGAAAGTGTATAGTTGCAAAGCTGAAAATGTTTATCCTCTGGCCCTTAACAACAAAAATTACTATCCCTTGTGCTAGTCTATAAGACCACCAAAAGTTCTGGCAGTTTCTACGTCCCCTTGCAGTAGCCCTCTGTCCAGGCAAACCCCAGACTCTCATTGAATGCCTACAGAAAAAAAATATGGTTTCAGGTTGTAAATTCATCATTCACGATTCTCTCATTCAAAAGTCATTGCCCCTTACATCTGTTATGATTTCTATAAACATATATAAATATTTCTATTTTATCTATATTTTCTGTTTTACTTTTTTTTTCTTGACAGAAGCAATCATATGCCCCAAATTACTCTAGTCTTTTGCATGTGGAAGACAACTATTCATTTTAAGAGCTGTGCAATGGACATGTTTCATTTTGCTTATTTTAGGAGGTAGGAGGGAGTAGAGAAGGTAAAAGTTGAAAATAGCCCTGACTGGTTTGGCTCAGTGGATAGAGCATTGGCCTGCAGACTGAAGGGTCCCAGGTTCAATTCCGATCAAGGGCATGTACCTTGGTTGCAGGCACATCCCCAGTAGGGGGTGTGCAGAAGGCAGCTGATCGATGTTTCTAACTCTCTATCCCTCTCGCTTTCTCTATGTAAAAAATCACTAAAATATATTTTTTAAAAAAAGTTGAAAATATGTGGGTCATCAGAGAGCTTCTTGTGTAAAAAGAATAGCAAACATGTTCTAATTCAATCCCTTATTTTGCAGATTAATAAATCCTGGCTTAGAGAGAAGTGTGAGCAGTTTGTCAGGATCTATCTTTAAATTTTGTAGTTAAGACTGGAGTCCTAAACCTCTGGCTGTAGAAGACTTCCCTCTGTTGTCTTCTGCCCTCTGTGTGACCTTCACTGTACACGCACATATGGATATATACTTTTAGTTGGAGTCATAGGCTGTGTGTGTCTGTGTGTGTGCCTGTGTGTATACATCTTCTAAGACCTATGTATATTTGTGCTACTGACACAGAACATGCTCTGATATTTGAAATTATTGGAAGTCATCTTTCAAACTCTTTGACCTCTGTTTTTCCCAAGAGAGAACATTGTCTTCTTGCTTTTTCAGTGGAATGAAATCACCAAGGATGTTTTTAGGTCAGCATAACTTCACCCAAAGTGATTTAAATATTAATTTTAAATTAAAAATATAATCTATTATTTTAAAAATAGAGTTAATGAGAACAATGCTGATCATTTCATCGTGCTAGTGTCACTGTAATCTAGGTTTTTATTCGAGGCATCAATTAAGAACAAGTTTACCTATAGCTTACCAAAAATTTTTTTTAAAATTTTTATTCAGCTTTTATTATTTTAAGCATAGTTTATCTTTTAACATTAATTGCATATGCTTATACTGTGTTTGTCTCTATATTGTTAGCTAGATAGCTATAGACTGGCATATCCATATAGAATACAGTGGAAGCACTAAAATAAATACATTTATTATTGTAGAAGCTGACCAAAAGCTTAGACCAAGACTGAAGCACACCAAATGTATTTTATACCCAACCTTCTCATTAGTACTAAATGGTATCAACCAAAATTTTTAAGATGAATGTATTTTGGTATCCAAGAGAGGTTTATCATACTATCAATGATAACAGCATTAAAATAAATATATTTATATATTCATTCAAATTTTCAGTTTTTCTCATGAAATCTTATGCAATTAAATATTTCAGCTCTACATTTTCTATTATTAAAATGCATTGCAGTTGGGCAGAACTCAGGACTAGGCATAATTAGGAAATATTTATTTTGTTAGTGTTCTCATTCTTACTGACCTTAGTAATCACTAATAAATATTTAAATAAGGGTTTTCACACGTAGCCACATATTTGTTGGCTTTATGCTAATATTGATTTACTGCAGAGGTACACATACTATCAGCATGGTTAAGCTTAGTCAGAAAACTATCTCCATTATTTGCCACTTTCATGGTATTGACTTGTCATATACTGTTATTAAAACTGACCATTTCATTGGTATTTAAATTTCTTAAAAAATGTGTAACAAAAACTTCTGAATAGAGTAAAATAAATTATTAGTTTCTAATTCCTGTAAAAGTTTTTGTTGTCTTCATATGACAAGTATTTGGAAGAAAAAAATATGAAATTTCCTTTTGATTTTTGGTCTTCTTGGACTTGGAAAAGACAGAAGAAGTGAAGCTGGGGGCAAATCTGATCCAAGGAAGTCCCCAAATATAATATGAAATATACACATAAAATGTATATAAATTTGAAACAAACATGTACATTTTTAAATTTGTTTGAAATTTAGTTCATTATTTCCCAGAGTCATGAGCTTGGTTAAAATTATTTTCAATTAATATACCTTTTTTTTTTTTTTGGTGAATAGTTTAATACTGGGCTGAGAGTATGCAGTAAACATTCACTGCAGAATTAATTGAATAAAATAATTGATGCAAATTTTGAAGAGCAAGATAAACATAAAGTGCTAATGGGAAAAGGAAAGGAATAGGAAGTAACAAAGCAACACTTCCTGGTTTTGATTTTTGTGACACCCTTTTAAGAAAAATACATATTTTTATTGATTTCAGAGAGAAAGGGAGAGAGAAGATAGGAACATCAATGATGAGAATCATCCATTGGCTGACTCCAGCATGCCTTCTACTGGGGACGAGCCTGCCACCCAGGCATGTGTCCTGAGTGGAAATCAAACTGTGACCTCTTGGTTCATAGGTCATTGCTGGTCGGGCTGTGGCATCTTTTAAATTATTGTTATTATGGGTATAATTCAGAAGAGGCTAGATATGCTACTGTTAAGAATAATAATCAAAATTTAATGGCTAAAACAACAAAGCTTTATTTGTAGCTTATACTGTCTGTCTGACATGTACCTATTGGATGGATGAAGGGTTCATCCTATCATGTTTCCTTAGCTACCATGGAATGGCAATGACAAAAGTTGCAGGATGTAGCTAGCACCTGCCGTTAAAAGCTACAGTCCAAAGTCTGGTCCACATTTACATCCAGGAATAGTCACATAGTCTCATTTAACTTTAAGAAGCAGAAAGGCACAACTGCTTGTATGTAAAGAGGAAAGGGAACTGGATATCAGAGAGAATGGTTACGTCTGCCATAGTGGGACATTATAAAAATCAAGGGAGATATGGCACAACTAACAGCTAAGAGCTCTAGAATTTGTTGGGAACAGAGAAAAACAAACAAACACACAAACATAAAAACTTCTGGCCATTTAGTCAAACAAGAATCCTCTAGTCTGAGAATCCTCTATTATTAATTATTAGGTTAATGGATTTGGACTTAACACAATAAAAAAAAACAGAGAATAGATTCTTTAAAATAGTGAACAAAAGGATAAAAATATAAACCATTACTGCAAATGTATACTCAGTGCTTGATAACTCTGGCATTTTTGCTTTGGGTAACTGGAGAGGGAGAAGGGAGAGTGATAGTAAAAAGAGCCAATTGACTTGCTACAATAATCCTGGTAAGGAGCAAGGTTTGGATTTGGCATGTAATTTTGCTGAACAAATGCAAAAAGAAAAAAAAAACACAGGAGAAATTCTAGACCTCTCTGTAGAGGGAGATACCAGGAACTTGACACTATATTTAATTTCAAAGTAAAGGGAGAAATTTAGAAACACGATCCAAGCTATCCATTGTAGGGATTGAGAGAGTGTGTTTGTCTGTTTATACATAAGCACAAGAGAGACAAGACAAACAAAGCACTTTAAAAACACATCAGAGCATTTGAACTTCCCTATCAGTGAAAATCATATCAAAATAGAAATAAAGCAAGACACACAAGGCTTCTCTCTCTGTCTTGGAATAGCAATGCGAAATTAAGGGTGACAAAATTTCGTATTCATGGATGCTATTCTGCTTTGAAATTTACTCATACACTCCAATATGTTAGAAAGGTAATGCACTCTGTAATACGGTCTTTATAATGCACAGTGTGACTGGCATGGTTTAAACATAAAGTTTAGTTATAATATTACCCCAAATTATCCTAGCAGGGAGAGCCAAGGCAAACCACCAATTTTGACTCCACATGTATCCCAGGTACAGAAAAATGGATAAATTGGCTTCTTTTGTGCTCTCCTTGCTGCTTGTCTTGACGAGCAGTGAAATTGTGTGGATGGCGATTTCAGCTCATAAAGAGACTTCTGGTGGAAAGCTGCGGGAGTGAGCTCCCCACGGGACAACCTGGACTGCCGTGGAGCCCGGCAGTCATCACGCTGAAGAGGGTGGGTGTAGGTTACAAGGTAGCAGGTGGTTTTTTTTAAAGCACCAAGCTCCAAGGGTCTGAACATCAATGGGGAAAGGGAAAGACTCTGAATCGTCAGCATTCTAGGAAAGATTAATTTGGCTCTTCAAACAGCTGTTATCAATAGGTTTCAAAGAGTTAATTAGGAATGATTTTTGCAGGTCTCTACCACGGTCACTGCCTGATCCTCCATAAGTCACTTCACCGCTCTGTGCCTCAGATTCTTTCTCTGCCAAGTGGAGACAGTGTTAAAAGATCAGAGAGGAAGTCAGAAGATCACACAGGTCTCTCCTCACTTTAGGATGTATAGTCCCACGATTCACAAAGGCCTCTAGCTATGTAGTGCACACCGGACTATAACTATAATGAATCGCCTCTGTAAATCTTTAACCTTTAAAATTGTGGCCACTTCCATCCTACCTGTACGTTTAACACCATTCAAGATTCTCAGCCAGCTCTGCTCCGACTTGGAGATAATTTAAGAAGCCCTTGATCGGTCATGCCTAAGTATCAACCATCTCACTCTTTGGGTGGTTATGAGAATCGAATCTATTAGTACATTAGAGTTCTAAACCTACTGCTGGACATACAGTTAGTGTTCAATAGTTATTACTATTGGTGGGTGCCCTGACTGTCATCGCTGAGATGGTCATGGTGCTAATGATGTGTCGACCATCCTGCTAATCCACTACAACATGATACACGAATTCCTTGATGCCAGTAATCAGTGCTGTAGTTTCTTCTTCCCACTGCACAGTAAATGTCCTGTCATCCTGCTTCTCTTTTGTACCTGGGCTTTATTTCCTGCATTTGCTTCTAAGCTTGACTCCTCGGTCTTTCAAGGAACAAAAGATCTTGGCAAGAGCTCTGGGGTGTGGGGTGTGGTTGGACTCCTGATGCCTGCTGTGACCTTCCTGATGTGGGCGACCGCGGGGACCTCCGTTGGCTTAAGTCTATAACCTGGTGTCCAGCTCTTCCCTCTGTTGCCTCCAGTGCCACATCTCTCTCACTACACCTGGCCCGTTGTTGTGGTCTCCATTGAAGCTGCTAATAGATTTCCTAATTTCTGAAAAATGTAGGACATAAGAGGGCAGAATACCACCTTTCATATGGATGATATGGGATACAGTGGGTTTAGGTAGGAGACAAAGAAATTTCCTAACATGGAAACTCAGAATTAGGTAAGACCTGGTGGATATGGCTACTGCCGGAGGGAATGAAATGGAAGAGCACAGTGTGAGGCTGAGCCCAGGACACCCTGGTTTTTCCTTGAATTTGCCAATTAGACAACCGAATAAACATGTGGAAAAGATTAGACTTGTCCTTAAGGGAAAAAAGCCCCCCTCATTTGGGGAAATTAGAAATGAGCAATAGATATCCCCTTTATGTATGTGCCTGACATCCTTGTTCTCTCCTGTCTGCGCTTTCCCGTGCAAGGCCTGATTTGTTGGCCACCTTTGGACAAAAGCCTTTAATAGTTATGAAGATTTTCTATATTTTATTTGAGGGAGTAGTAACAGAGTAATAATATAAGCTCTCCATGAAACCTTTACTTTTTTATGGAGTTCTATATTACAAGATTGTGTTCATAATATAAATTTAGCTAACATAATATTTGGTGTTAATTAAAAACAGACTCTAGAGACAGAGATGCTGAAAGTGCAATGTTCACCCTTAAGACAAAATAAAAGCATTTATGAACAAAAGATAGGTCTATGTGAGTCTTTTTGAAAAGGAAAGAGATAGAAAAAATAATTTTCTGAGTATGGGCCTTCATTTGCTATTTGTCATCGTTCCCTATGTTATGATCATCTCCTTTAAAATATGTGACCCAGGGTCTCATTTCTGCTGCTTCTTTGTCTCAATGTCATGTCCTCCTACAACTTCTCTTTTTCATTGTATAAGATAGTGCTGCTGGCCACCATCAAGCACTTTCCGGATTTGGATTCATTAAAATATTTTAATGGGGCTGAAAAATATTTCATTTTGAAGTGTGTCCTAAGGGTTCCACAGAAACTAGTAACAAACAATAAATTAACAGAAAAGGAAATTAACATAATGTCAAGCAGTAAAACAATGCAGATAAATTACATGGGTTTCATCTTTAGCAATTATGAGTTAGAAAAATAGGACAGGAAGCCTGATGGGACCTGCTTTGCTTGCTTTCCTCTGTTAGAATCTCAGTGGCTGTGTGGCGGTGGCGGTGGCGTATGTGTCTCACTTGAAGAAGGAATAGGCCAGTTCTATTCCTACCATTGTGTTCTTTTTCAGCACAGTTATAACCATTACCAATGTTCCAAAGTTGCTTCAGAGGCACACAGAATTCTTGCCAACCTACACAAACTTAATAGGTAGCCTTCACTGAGAACTTACATTGAGCAAAGCATGAGCTAAGCAGTTTGTATGGGATATCTTACAACCTTTCAAAGATTCTGTAACCTAGGTTTTATAGTATTATCCCCACTTTATAAGACATTTTAAAGAACTTAAGCTTAAAGAGGTAATGTATTTTGTGTAAGAAATATACCACTAGAAATAGTCAAAGATAACATTTTAAATTCTTTTTTTGTCTGGCTCCTTAACCATTACCTACCAATAGATTTCAAATTTATTTACCAGGGCATGAACACAAAAGATACACTGGAGAGTAGAGAGAAAATACATTTAAATTTATCTCATCCATTTAAATTTTTACTTTTGTGTATGTTTTAGAACAGAAATGACATATTAGTAAAGTATTATATACAGATATTTTACTATATACTAGAGGCCCCATGCACGACATACGTGCAAGGGGCTCAGCCCTCACAGCCCAGCTGCCCTGGCCCTCGCAGCCCTGGCTTCATCCAGAAGGTCATCTGGAAGGTCATCCAGATGGTTGTCCGGGCGTCCCATCTAATTAGCATATTAGCTCTTTATAATATAGGACTAGAGGCCCGGTGCACAAATTTGTGCACTGGTGGGGTCCAGCCAGCCCGCCCCGAGGGGGCCATCAGAGGTGGGCTGACTGGGGCGGTAGGCTGATCGATGGCAGGGCTGGCCAGGGTGAGGGGCTGCAGACAGTTTGCCAGCCAGCCCCACCCCCAATCGAGGTGGGGGTGCCCACTGGGGAACGGGGATGGGCAGGGGAAGTGGCCATAGGCAGTTTGCTGGCCAGCTCCACCCCCAATTGGGATAGGGGGCCCGGCGGGGACCTAGGCCGGCTGGGCCAGGGGCCCCGGTGGTTTGCCGGCCAGCCCTACACTTGATCAGGGCCAGGCAGGGCAAGGGGCCACAGGCATTCTGGTCATTCTGCTGTTCAGTCTATTTGCATATTACCCTTTTATTTTATAGGATTATTTTAATTGTTATTTATATGGATATATAATAAACCCTAAGGCTGGATCTGATTCAGTTGTATTTGCAAAAGTAACAAAATAAGTTTTTTATATTTAACCCTACCTCTTTCTATTCTTTCACTTTCTGACATCCTCACTTTCTTATGCACCAGGTACCCCAGCTATTTGCTGTCTTATAATAGCCTCCTTTTAGGTACAGGTTTTTCATTTTTGCTGTATTTCCTCTATCTCAATCATTAGGTTTGCCCTTCACCCAAAGTTAAAGTCTGAATCTTGGTGTAAAGCAAATAAATGATCACACCAATTGCTTATGAGTAACAGCATAACATCTTCAGATTATGTATATTTAAAAGCGAAGTATTTCACATCAAATAAAGCTTTTGTAATGGAGAGTGGAGAATAAAAACTCATTCTTTTTCCTTATTTCTTTTTTCAAAGTTCTAGATTATCAATTACATGGAATATGTTCAGAACTTTAGGAATGCATGTTTTTGAGTGTTGTTTTTAGTTTGCAACATTGTTGAAATTTAATAAAACATACATTTTAAACACATGCCATTACATTTATTTTTTTCTTTAAACTACGGATTATCCAAATGCTGTCTTTAATATGCATTTTTTCTCCAATAAGTATTTTTTAGCATTTTGAATGTAAAATTTGCTAATTTCCATGTGACAAAATAATGGTGTCTTAGCATAAAAGCATTCACACTTTGGCAAAGATTCAAAGAAGGATATTCTTAACCATAGTTCGTGCATGACAGGAATTAACTTCCAACATCATAAGGGTCTTAGAAAAAGGCCTGCATTCACTTTGAAAAACCGATGCTATGTCTATTTATACTAGTTGTGAAAATGATCACCAGGCTAAAATAAAAACAACAGCTAGATATTTCATATATATTTTGTTCCTGTGAGCATCTCCCTACTTAAATCCATCTCTCTTGAGGGATATTGAATATATGCAGTGAAGACAGACTTTTTCTGCCTTGTCTATGGAGTAAGAAAACAGAAGAAAACTATGGAGACTCTGAAAAATGGAAGTAAAGAACACGTGTGAATTCAGTTAGGATCTGGTAGGATTGTTACATTATTTGCAAAGTTTGATTTGTATGCAATTCTATTCATTTTCTTTTTCAATGATGAACATTTTCACTGCCGTGCTTTCAGATGACATCAATGCTACACTGATCATCTCAGCAAGCGTTTGATCCTCGCACTCGAGAAAGCACAGAGAGAGGAGGCTCAGAGGACTGATGGAATATTCCCACATGAGGCTGTGCACACACCAGAGTCTATTCTACGATATGTCAGAAAATCAGAGTACAAAGACAAGCATAGAATATTAACACTCAGTATCAGGATGAAAGCAATATTCCTGTTTAGATGTAGAATATTATACATTAAGTACACACAATGAATATGTGGTGAATTACAATAGAAGCCTTTTGAATAGGCTTCAATTCCTCTTATCAGAGTTTGTCGGTATCAAAATATGAACTACATTAATCCTGTAGGTATATTCAGGCCACTTAATCTATTCTACTTCTGTATCTTCAGAAATATTAATTTATTCTCTCAACAGATTTAAAGCATCAAACATTTATTCTGACATAGTCATACTTTTATTAATGAGTAAGTCTTTTACTTTTATGTCTCAGGAAAAAATAGACAAATTTTAACTCACTTTAATTTCTTAAAAAATTATCCCCCCTTTTTTTTTGTGTTGGCACCATTTATCATTAAAAAATAGTGTATGTGGTTGTGTTACATATTTGTGTCTAGATATATTAGAATGAAAGAAAAATTATTCTGTAGCCAGTATCTCTAACAAAAATAGACTTTTCTGTATTTGTTTATTGAATGAGAGGTTAATTATCTTCAATTTTCAGACAACTGCAATTTAATTTATTAAATATACTGTGTTGACCACAAGTTTCTATCTGCGATATTTTATAATATCCTCCTTTTGTTGCAACGTTTTCCTGCCCTACATATATTATATACAAAAGAAGAATGATTCTCCACCTAATTACTGATGTGCTGGTATGGGACCCATCAATAAAAAATAAACTTTGAAAATACAAAGACAGATAGAAACAACAGAGAAGGACTTATTAGTAAATGGAAACTATCAGTATTTGTTGGGATAAACATTCATTATTTTGGAAGATATGATTTTATTTATTCAATGTTCATCTGAATTTGCTTTAAACATCAGAATTTATGTAAGGGAGTAAAGAGAGCACAAGCAACATTATAATTTCAAAACATAAATTATTCCATACTTCTTGGTTTTGAAATAAACTGAATAAACTCATTTCATACAGACTCAAAATTTTATGTTCTGAACACAAAGGTTTTACATTTTTTCCACTCAAGAAAATGATATCATTAAAATGCATGTTTCCAAAGAAAAAGACAGGGTCGGTTTATAGCAAATATTTTTAAAATGAGCTCTTTGTTTTGTTTTGTTTTGGCTTCTTGGGAAAAAATGGAATAGCCAGAATCTAAAGGTTAAGGTTCTTCAGTCCTTTATAAAAATTAATCTATAACTGTTAAAGGCAAAACTGTCATATGTCAATGGGAGGTACTAAAATACTAGTATTCACTTTTATAAACTAGTGTAGAGTTCACTGATCTTTTACAAATGTAAGTTTATTTTAAAATGTTACATATTTTACAATTAATGAATGAATATTGATATATAATTATTAAATAAATCCATACTTGATTCAGGTTTCCATTATTTCTACTTAATATCAATTTTTTTTCTGTCCAGGAGCTCATTCAGATCACATTAGATTTAGTTGTCTTTCCATTCTCTTAATAATGTCTTTTTCACAGAATTAAAAAAATATATATTTTTATTGATTTCAGAGAGGAAGGGAGAGGGAGAGAGAGAAAAAATCAATGATGAGAGAATCATTGATCAGCTGCCTCTTGCACACCCCACACTGGGGAATCATTGATTAAGCCTGCATTCCAAGCATATCAAACCATGACCTCCTGGTTCATAGGTTGACACTCAACCACTGAGGCAAGCTGGCCAGGTCTTCACAGAAGTTTTTTTTGTTGTATTGAAGCCCAAATTAACAGGATTTTTTCTCACAGATCATGATTTTGTCTTTTATCTAAAAACTTATTGTTGTACAATGAGATACCATTCCACATATGTACCAGCTGACTATAATAATGTTCAAAAAATTATAAGTATAAAATGGTTCAGCCACTGAGGGCTTTGTCCATTCCATGAAAAGTAGAATTTAAATAGAGAATTTCATATGACCTATGAATTTCATTTCTAAGTGTAAACCCAAAAGAATGGAACACAGGTACCAAAACAAATACTTGTATACTAATGTTCATAGTAACAATATTCACAATATCTGCCAGTAGACAAATGAACAAAGTGTTTCATATCCCTATAATGAAATGTTATTAATAATAAAGGTAAATGAGGTACTAATACATGCTATAACATATATGATTCTTGATAACATGCTAAGTGAAAAAAGTTGAACACAAAAGTCACATTTATATGAAAGATACAGAATAAGTATATCAATAGAAACAGGAAGCAAATTAGTATTTTCAGGTGAATGGGGAGTGACAGCTTGATATGTACAGGGTTCTCTTTGGGGTAATGAAAATATTTTGGAACTAGCTAGAAATGTACTAAGTGCTACTGAACTGTACACTTTAATAAATTTAATATTATGTAATGTGAATTTTTCTAAAAAAAATGAAAAAACCTTATTGCCAAATGTTAGGTCATCTAATTATTATCTTATGTTTAAGAAATTTTATAGCTTTGTCTATTTTAATGAGTTTTAAAACAAAATACATTTTTAAATAATAATGTTTTAACCTACATATATTTTATAGAGCAACTTTTCTTTATTATGTAATAATGTATTTGTGTACATAAAAATTAAAAACACTAATGCATTGAGAATTTAATAGGATATATTTTGTATATATTGATTTTATTTTTCTATCTTTATTTTTATATATCTATGTTTGTCTTTATAATAAATAATTTATGAAGTTTTCTTAAATAAAAGATGAGCTTAAAGTGTAATATAACAATAAAAACAAGAAACTAGTTACTACATGATGCCTGTTATAAATTAAAATATACAAAAGTGGAAGTTCTCTTGAGTAGTATAACAAAAGGTGGGTTCAACTAATATTTATTGAATTAAAAATTATACATCTTTTATACCTACCTAATTATTGCATCTGTATTACAAGCATACAAAATTCAAACTCTAATAAATTACAAAGACATTTGTTATAAAATTTTATAAAAGAAATTCAAACCAATGTGAAGTATCATTTTTCAGCTTGACTGTTTTCTTTGAAACAGAAAAGAACACATTATAAATATGCAATGCATGCTCAGAGAGAAAAAAAACAGTATATACATTTTACTTATATTGGGAACCAGGAAATTAATCTTAGGATGCCGGTGTCATTCCCAATGTGGTATATTAGCAAAAAATTGATAATTTGATTTTAATATTTATTATCTGTTAGCCACATTATTCATCTTTAATATCAATCTTTAAATCTAAAACTAAAATGTAGTTTATTGCTTGGCTGTACTCCTAACTTCATTAAAGTTAGAAAAGAAATAACCAGAATAGAAGGAACTCAAAACAAAGAGCATGAAGGCATTAGTAATATCATCAGAGCAACATTCTTTATTGCCTTTCAGCTAGCACTGGTGGTCCTTCACGGGAATGAATGAGCTAGGTCAGTGGGTGACATATCCTTCACCAAATATTTTTTTATAATATTGAGATATCTGGGGAATTAGTATATTTGATTCAAACTTTTGACACCTGTGAAATGTTCAGAAGTCACAGAGATGCTAATTTATTCATTAAAATATTACGTTAATGGTGATACATGTTCTAAAGAAGACTGTTTCATCATGTACAGAGAACAAAACATTTCCAGGAGAATAAGGATAACTGTAAGTACTGAGAGTGCAGATGAATGGCTACAGGAGCTTCAACAATAGGATAAATTGCAAAAACCTATGTCTGAAATCCTTAGAAATCAAGATCTCAGGATACCTTAGATTTTTCAGACTTATTTTCTTTGTAGAATTGCTTATTGTGAAGCACTTTCCGGCATGTTGAGCCTAATGAGAGCCTCATGTAGCTCTTTCATTCACTCGGCACCAGGCTGACCTTGGCACAAATCATGTGCCATGACCCATGAGAAACAACTTTGCTGCCTGACGCCCTGACCGACTTCACTGTTCTCTATGACACCTTCTCATTACAAATACTAGGTCATTCCAAATGGTAGACTGGTTTCATTTCTAAGGTCTGAACAGTGAATACACAATGTCTTTAGCAGTGATCCACTTTGATCTGAATAAAATAAGAAATGGCTTTCCGGTGTTACTCCCTTCCCTATGTTGTTCCCTGCCATATGCACCTCGTGTTGGAGGCTCATGATAGGAAAGGAAAATGTAATCAAACCCATAATACCTATTTTGAACAACACCCAGTTCTGTTTCTAATATCTATTCTTGCTCCAAACTCAACAACTGTGGCAGTTTGAGAAAGAGCCAATCAATATCATTCCTTCTTCCTGATTTTAGACTAACACAGTGATGAAATCACAGGTAGAGACCATTTTCCTTATAAAGAAATACTTTCCTTAACCATCACATTTTGTGAATACTAAAATTGGACTAATTTGGATCTAATGTGGTGGCTTTAATTCAGGCACTTGAGCATTTTCTCATCCTGAAACTCTGGGACCTTTTCTGAGACCATATGACCACAATTAAGCAGACTAACATCTCACAAGTCAACACAAGGCCAAAGGTTCAGAAGTAGCAATGAGTGATCCCGATACTGAAGGTAGAAGTGTCTACTAGTACCCTGTTTAGGATGATAACCCACCAGCAAGCTCAGCTTTGTTGAAGAAGTAGGAATGAAAGGTTGCACACCTCAATTATGTCTTCTTGTACTTTAAAAAGGGGTGGGGGGATCACTTAACTTTAAGTGGGCCACTTCTCTTATTGAATAACTTGAATAATTAACACAAACCTGACTCCGAATCTTCCACTTTGACATACTTAAGCAAGAATGAGCCAAGTGTTGCCTCTGTCCCCTGGAGGAAAGAAGCAGATATTTTTGCAAAGCAGGCATCTGGAGCAGGTGTGTCACTGGCACCTACTTCCTGTTTGGAATACAGCTGCCCATGTTTTTGGCAGGCAGCTTGAATGTGTGCCCCTCAACCTCAGTGATTTCGTCTTGCTTGGCTCTAGCTTCTGGCATGTCTGCGCATAAAGTGCCGACTTTATTATGGCTATAAAAGGCCCGAGTGTTAACATGGAGCATGCAGATGCGGTGCTTCCCTAGCCAAGCACACTTCCTGGGCTACCCAAATAGTGCAGCTGCACCCATTGTGGGCCATTAGTGGGGACATTCTATCAATCTTAATCTGTTAAACGGTGGCACTGTCATGAGGTGATCCAGGGTAAACATTTGCTATTTCAATTAGCTAGTTGGTGGATCTCTATAAATATGCCACTTTTTTTCCCCTTTAGAGATGAAGCTGTGTACTTAAAGTAAAAATATTATTTATAAAAACGGCTAATTTGTAATTGCATATTTAACAATAATTTGTGGAGTTTTCTTCTAGCTTGTGCCTTTTGATTCCTCAAAGTATTTTACTTTAGAAGCAGAAAATTATTTTAAGGTTAGGATTTCCAGTTCACCTGTTTCAAATGCAGATATTTGTTGATTCATTATCCTTGAAGGCAACATTTATAGATAATCTTTATATGTTGGGTTTTTCAAAATGACTCACATAATCATACTAATTTATTCCAAGTATTTACTTTAAAAAAATGGTGTTAAGATGACTGAAAAAAGAATATCATTGGCCTAAAGGAATAAATCTTTAAAAATTTAGGAATTATTAATAGTGATATTTGATATATTAATTGAATATTATAAAGATCTATTATTAATCTATTTTAGCAAGTACCTGGTAGTTATACATATCATAAAAATTAAACATTTCAGCCATTCCTGTGATAATACCATGAATATTTTCATCATCCTTAAACAGCTGTCCAACTAATGTAACTGAATTTGTAAGAAATTAAACCTCAGATTGTTGCAGGTGCTGTAGATGGAGCCATAAGAGACTATCAGACAGAATGAAACACGTGATTATTTGAAAATGATTTTATGTGTATGTGTGCATTTACTTAATGACACTCAATTCCTATATACTATGCTAATAATGCTTGTGCTGAATCTTTTATAAAACAGTAAACCAAACACTATTCATTTTTTAAAAATTTACTCTTGTGTTTTTCCTTTTTAAAGTATGCTCATTTATTTACTTTCTTTTCTTTGTTTTAAATATATTTTTATTGATTTCAGAAAGGAAAGGAGAGGGAGAGAAAGAAACACCAATGATGAGAGAATCAGTGATTGGCTGCCTCCCATAAGCCCCCCTATTTGGGGATTGAGCCTGCAACCCAGGCATATGCCCTGACCAGGAATTGTACCCTGACCTCCTGATTCATAGGTCGACGCTCAACCACTAAGCCACACTGGCCAGGTATCATTTATTGACTTTGCCTAGATAGGGGTCTTATATTTGATGCATATGGTTTTATGAAACTAAACATTAGAAAAGAGCAAGATGGTTGTTAGAAATGAGATTTTTTTCTATCCTCTCCAAAATTTAGTTAACCTTCTTTCCCACCGTATCAATGCAATTATCTGATACATATAAACGTTAAATTGGTATAAGAATAAATGTATATTTGCAGGTCTCCCTGAAACTTCTATCTGATTTGAACACTGTAAGTGCTTCTTTTAAAGGTAGATGTGCTTGTAGTTTTTTCCTGGGAAAATCTAATGTCATACATTTCTTTCAGGCAGAGAAAATTTTCTGAACAGAATACTGAAGAACTAAAGGCATGATGAAGTGTTCAGTTCTAAAAGTTACTGAACAATTTTAAAATGTCAGGACACACATTATTCTGTTTATATTAAACAAACTGTCAGCCCAACATTTGTGAAAAATAACAGTGGTTATTTGTTTGGTATTTCCAATGTCTCCAAATTTAACTCAAAATACCCACCCCTCTTTCCATCAGTCAGAGCCTGCAGTTAAATTTTTTCTTTAAAATCATTTAGTAATCTTGTGTCACGTAACAACCTTTATTAATGTTTAAATTAAGAAAGAACTAGTGATAAGGCTCTTGCTATAGACTTCATGGCTGTGTTCCCCCCAAAGACATATGCTGAAATCTAAACCCCAATGTAATGGTATTTGTAGGTGGAACCTGTGGGCGGTGATTAGGTCATGAAGACAGAGCCACATGAATGAGATTGGTGCCGTTATAAAAGAGGCCCGGACAGCTCCCTCATCCCTTAGTCACGTGAGGGCACAGCCAGAAGAACGCGGCTATGACCCAGGAAGTGTGCTCTCACCAGACACTGAATCTGTAGTCACCTTGATCTTGGACTTCCTAGCCCTCAAAATTATGACCAATATTTTGTTGTGGTTTATAAGCCACCCAGACTTGGTATCCTATCTAATAAAGAGGGGATATGATACCTGACCCTCACACCGTCACAAAGATGGCGGCACCCTCACCCAAGAAGGAGGGAATATGCTAATTGACTGCCCCACCCTCAAAGATGGTGGTGCCCACAGCCACAAGATGGCAGCGCCCAGCCCCCTCAGCCTCGCCGGGGTGGCAGGCACGTGGCAAGGCCAGGCGGGCCCAGGTGCTCCACACACCTGCCTCTGGAGTCCCCCAGTTCCCTCAGTCCCCCAGCAGCCCAGGACCGGCCCAAGACGCAGGCAAGCCTCAGATGTCGGCTGCCCAGCCGCCCAGGGCTGGCCCAAGAGGCAGGCAAGCCTTGGATGGCAGCTTCCCAGCCACCTAGGGCCACTCGAGGCTTAGGTAACCAGGGCCATCTAGGCTTGCACTGCTGGCAGTGGCAGCAGCAGAGGTGTGATGGGGCGTCGCCTTCCCCTCATCGCCAGGTCGCCTCTCATCCCTGAGGGCTCCCAGACTGTGAGAGCGGGCAGGCTGGGCTGAGGAACCCCGCCTCCCATGCATGAATTTTCATGCACGGGGCCTGTAGTTTTTTTAAATAAGTAGCCTGAATGGACTAAGACAGCCTAGTAATTCAAAGAGCAGTTAACAGAGTTTACTAGTAAAATATGAATAGAAAGTAGTATCATAAAGAAGGTTAATTTAAAAGAAAATGGTCCTCATATGACATGTAGGGTCTACCTATAGGTAGTGTGAATGTGCACATACTAAATTATAAATACCTAATCTAACTCACCTAATGACCTTTTATAATGTAAACTGTCCGTTTCAGGTGAACCCGTGTGTATAATTTTTCAAATCAATTAATTAAAGATGTCTTGAGAGTTGTCTCTCGTTGACACATCATATGAGGTAGATGCTATGGAGGACACAGAGAAGGGTACATTAAGACATGGTGCCTGCCTTGCCAAATGGAAATCACAGAGAACAGAAAGAAGCCAAATGTAAGCCAGGAGAGCTGGTCAGCATATGAGGATGGAAGGTGTTAAGAGCTACAATAGTAATTAAACTTATAAAGCTCTTATCATCTGCAAGTTACTATGTTCACATTTCAATTCACTTAATAAACCACAATATATGAAGCATGGTAAATAATCAAATTTAAATTTATATAAACAAAAATAGTAGAGAACCAACTGAGATTTACTTATAAAAATGTTGGTAAAATAAACAAACCACTGCTGACATTAATCAAGAAAAAAATAAAAGATACAAATACATAATATTAAGAAAAATATGGTGTGAAACAGCTAGTGCAGATATTAAAATAATTATACTTGTACTTTGAATAATGTTATGCCAATAAATTAGTAAAGTAATATAAAATAGATTTTTTAAGAGCTAAAAACTATCAAATATCTCAATAAGTTAACAGCCATTAAATATTACCTTGGTATTACTTAAAAATACAATCAAATTATTCTGTCAAACCCATATAACTGTACTAATGATATCAGCCAAACTTTTATGAAAAATAAAATTCCAGTCTTATCTAAATATTTTTTATTGAACAGAAAAAGACGTGGCACTCCTCAATTCATCTTATGAGGCCCATAATCCTTGATATTAAAACAAATTAGGACAGTATAAAGTTAATATTGTAAGCCAATATTACTTAGAAATCATTCCAAATGTAATATTTGAATAAAACACAAGGTGATGTTATCTTAAAGTATAATGATGGCTTAATTTTGCAAATTCTATTAATGTAATCCATGCAATATTATATTATAGAGAATAATCCATCAAATCATCTTAACAGAAAAAGAAATAGTCTTTGATAAACCTAAACTGACTTTCCTATTATAAGCACTTAGCAAACGAACAATAGGAAGAAACATTCTTAATATCAAAATCTGCAGCAAATATTAAAGTCAATGGTAAAATAACAGAAGCATTTTGCTAAATCAAAGAATGAGAAACATATGTCTATGTTCAAGACAAGTTTAAGCAATACAAAGTATAAAGATTTGAAATTATATGCATTTTTAATGTCCATGATACAGATTGCCCACATGACATTGTTTCATATGTTGTAAAACATTATATTGTGAAATTACATTATATTGGCTCCTTAAAATGCATTTTCTTAATAATATATCTTTTAAGTTAATTTGAATTGATGGATTACACTCTGTGACAATATGTTTTACTTATATGTAGTAAGTACTATGTGACATCCTCATAGAAAAAGACCCAACAGGTTCTTTAGACGCAATATTAGAAATAAAAAAAAAAGTTTAGTAATGTGGCTAGTGACTATAAGAGTAATAAAAATAAAAGGTACATACCTATATTACAGCAACATTATCAAATGATTTAAGATACTAGTATTTATACAAATAATACAAATATAAATTAATTAACAAAACTGGTAAACATATGGGTACATTATATAAAGAAAATTGTAAAAGATTTATGTTCTAAATAAACTATATAATTCACTTAGTAAACTATAAATAGGTCTACTTGTATTGTTGCAATAATGAAGCTCTGATAACAAAGTTGATAATATTAAAATAATGATATTTAAAGTGTTCTCCACTAAAGACATATTAAAAGTATAAGAAGATAAGCTGTTACTCTTTGGAAAAATATTTATAATACATATGATTGGCATGGATCAATATTGAGAATATATAAGTGAATCATACAAATGTATAAAAAAGTAATCTATCAAAAAATTTGGGCAAAATATATGATTAGGCATATCACAGAAGAGGAGCTCAATAATAATGAGGAAATATAAAGAGATTTTGAATCTCTTCTAGTTACCCTGGCAAGGAAAGAGAAAACACAATTATATAGAACTTTCACTAAATTGAAATAAATTTTAAATCTGGAAGACCTATAAAATGGCTACATGAATATTGGCACAGACATTTTGGAGAGCAATATGGCAATTACTGGCAACGCTGAAGATGTGCTGATCATAAAACCCAGCAATTTTACAAATCGATGTCATTATAATTGAAAAAGCCTGAAAACAACCTAAAAACTCACTAAGAGGAAATCAGACATTATATTGTTATATACATGCATAGTTACATATTATGTTTATAATATATATTACAGGCGAAAAATTATATACAAACTATATACTATATAGTATAACATATACGTATAAAACATATAGTGGTATATATAGTATATACCTTTATATATTATATATAAATTATAGTATATACACATAGAAAGATAGAATTCAAGATACAAGTAACAAAGAATAAAAGTACCACAATAATCCGCATTAAGCTAACAAACAGTTCATTGACTAAAAATAACATATTTCAAGAGGATACATTAGTTAATACTACTGTGACCATTTTGTGCACGTTATGCCAATAAATTAGAAAAATAATACGAAATAGAGTTTTTAAAACCTATCAAACTGACTCAAAAGAAAAAACAAAAATCTCCAATTAATAGCCATTAAAAAAATACCTTAGTATTACTTAGATACCTACTGCATGTCTCAGTCTCTTTGGGTACATTGATATGTAATTCTATTGGGTATATATGTGAGAGGGGATTTGCTGGATCATATAAATTGGGTATTTACATTTGTACAGAAGAATTTGACAGTTTTACAAAGTGATTGTTCGCATTTACAATCTCAGCATCAACATGTAAGAATTTCAATTGCTCCCCATCCTAGGAGCACTCTCGGTGTTCTCAGTTTTATAAAATGCAGCCAAACCCACCATCTGGAGGGTGGTCATGACCATGTATTTTCTGTTAGTGTGAATGTTGCTGTGACCATCTAGTCATCCCAAAGCGCATCACTTTCCCCCCCTATTATGAGTCTTTAGAAACTGAAACTCACACTATTTACTTTAAATTTGCCCATAAACAGTCTGAATGGAGAGCCTGATCTCTGGTTCCCTATGTACCCATAACATTATTCTTTTATTAGTTTAATTTATGAACACATTTAGGGCCTCACATATTCCTGATTCCAATTTATACTCCATAAAGGCTTTGTAAATTCAACATCATTTTGTGGCTTTCTGTGATTTTCACAGTACAGACCTGTTATCCTAATTCTCTTTGTCAGTAAAATTTCTCAGTCTACTGCAATCTCCCAACAAAGTAAAAAATCTATCTCATATATCTGATTTTGGCTTTAATTCTTCCTAATGCTTTATATGTATTACAGGAGCAGGTTTGTCATATTTGGGGACTGATATAGTAAGTTAATCTATAATCCTGTTTTGGAGTTCTAGGAAATGAACTGGCATTTAATGAGTAAATTCAGGTCCTGCCGCACTGAAACATCTGGCGCTCGCTTCCTGAGGCTCCCTTATTGTTGGAATTTTCCATTTTGGTTTTACCTTGTATCTCTTTTTAAAGATATATTTAGATCAATAATGAAGTGCTTTTCTCTCTAAACCTTGCCTAGGGCCTTGAATTTCTAAAAAAAAAAAAATGTTTTTTTGTTGTTGTTTACCTTTTGACTTTTGCTTTGGCTCTGATGGAAATAGTCTGGGTTTTAAGAATGATTTATTATCTTAAATGCTAAATAAAAAATACTAAGGACAAAATAATTATTTTACTTCCTGTACAGAGTTTTCCACAATTAATTTAGACATACAGCAAGTCTATTGAGAAATAACATAAAGGCTTTTATAGGTACAAAAAATAAAACTCCAACGTCTGACTGTACCTGAAGATTTACATAGAAGTTAGCTGCTGAATTTTGAGACCTCTATCTGCCAAGCAACTGCCATTGATTATCTTTATATTCTGCTAACTAATCCTACTGGAAAATTATTACAGTTCATATTTCCTAATGGGAACCTGTAACAGAGCAATGTTAAAATAGATAGGTCTCATGAACAGTAAGTAGCAGAATTTAGCAATTAATTTTTAAAATATGCATTCTTTAAATCAGGTTTTCTCATGTTGGGACTGTTAGGACTTCACAGGTAGAAAAAACATTTTTTTCTCACTATTGTATCCTGCGTGTGGAACATAATGCCTAAAACTTAGTAAATCCTATCTAATAATAGAGTAACATGTAAATTACCATCATTCCGCTACGCCCACGATTGGGCGGCGGGAGGCTGGGGGGCGGGACTCGGGGTGGCCTATCCGGCCATTGAGAGGCACGGATCCGCTGCCACTGAGGGGGGCTACCCTGCTGTTGAGAGGCCCGCCCCCTGTGCCTCTCAAAGGCCAGATCCAGCCACTGAGGGGGCCTGCCGCGGACACCCAGCTGTGCCTCTCAACGGCAGGGTAGCCAGGTGTCCGCGGCAGCCCCCCTCAGCGCCTCTCAACAGCAGGGTAGCCCCCCTCAACGGCCGCGGACCATCAAAAGTGGGGGAGCTGGGTGCCTGTCTGCTCCGGCACCAGGCCTTTCAGAAGCCTCTGCCGAGCCGGAGGCTTCTGAAAGGCCTGGTGCACCAGCGGACAGGCACCCAGCTCCACCGCGAAAAGCGAAAGCGTGTAGGGGACCCTACACGTGCATGATTCAATCATGCACTGGGCCTCTAGTATTAAATAAAAGAATGTTTAGGTAAAGAAATGAAATGAATAATGTAGTATGGCTTTAAATCTGACAGGAGCATACAAGATGAATGTGAATAGAGGGGCCAGAAGAATAATTAGATCTTTGTGGTGGTATTTTGAGTGTGGAATTGTTAAATATCTTAACTAAGGTCACTTTAGTGGGAATAGGAAAGAAAGGACATAATTACATAATGAAATTGGCATCCTTATAATATCTCCTTATGGCTCATAACTCACTGAGGAAAACAACAAACTGAGCTACTAGCTTTGAGATACAGTGATCACATAGCAATTACTTTGCTGTTCTTTATTTTATATTGTCCTAAAAGCAACTTATTTTATTCACCACATCTTTACTCTGAACTTCCCAAAGACTTTTTTTTTTTTTTGGCAAGCACTCAATCTGGGATATTTTTGTTGGTAGTGTGGTTACAAATTTTTCAAAGAATTTATTGTGGCTACAAAATCAGGTGCACATAAAATTGAGATACGGCTCTAGTTTAGGTCATGCTAGTGTCTCCCTGCCTAACATAAACCCAGACCTTCAAAGAGCACTTTAATTTATTTCACTTTATACTTGTAATTTCTGGGCATGGTGTGTTGTTTGCAAAGCACCTACATTTATTTAAGGGAAGTAATATTTTGGGCTCTTAAGGAGTATTTTTCAAAGACAGCCAGACTGATGTAAAACTTAAGTATCTAATATGAGTTAAAGGAAGCCATTTTCTTAATATCTGAGGGAGTTTGCATGGAAATTCATCATTATCATTATCTCTAGGCAGTGTGTTGAGCACCAGAAAAGCTGGATATTATTCACTTTGAAAGCTTTGAGGGCACGCCATACATCACCTCGTTGCTTTTCAGGAGACTTTAACATAGGAATCGGCTGTGTGGGGAACAAGAATGGAAATGGTTTTCCATAGAGTTAGAAATCTTAACAATGAATATCCTATATAAAATAGACATTTTACAGATATGAGGAAATAAATATACATAGATCCACTTTACACCATATTGTTTAGTGTGTTGTCAAGAACATTATAACTTTTATAGTTGAAAGATAGATTTGGTTATACTGTTTTGTTATGTAAATAAAATTCAAATTCAATATAATTTCCTCTCCAGTGTTCACTATTTAAGGTAGAGAAGTAATATTATTCAAATTTTCCAAATCTTAGTCACATTGAAAACTAATACGTTTTGACAATAAGTTATTTTCCAAATCTTAGTCACATTGAAAACTAATATGTTTTGACAATAAGTTAGTTTGGTAAAGAAAAACATGAGTTAAATAAGTTTTTTAAAATATATACTTATATTGATTTCAGAGAGGAAGGGAGAGGGAGAGAGAGATAGAAACATCAATGATGAGAGAGAATCATTGATCGGCTGCCTCCTGCACACCCCACATTAGGGGACTGAGCCCCCAGCATGTTCCCCTGACCAAAATTGAACCTGGGACCCTTCAGTCTGCAGGCCAACACTCTATTCACTGAGCCAAACCAGCTAGGGCTGCAATTTATTTTATTCCTAACCATATATTGGAGAAGAGTATTGGCAGTATAGACTTGATCTCTACCTCAATCCCTTTCTGTAGGTTGGTGATTCTCAAACTGTAATGCATATAAGAATCACCTAGGGAGCTTATTAAAGATCCCACAACTCAGGATAAACCTCCCGTGAATTAAATACATTTCTGGAGATATGACATAAGAATCAGTAGCTTTTAAAGTTCGCTAGGTGATTCCAGCATGCAGGTAAGATTGAAAACCAATACCCTAGATTCTTAATTTCCCCTTTCTCATGAGAATATTAAATGCTTGGTATAAAGCTAAAGGTCTCATTTTCATATTCAGTAAAGTGTCAAAAGCTCAGAACTTTTCATCCAAATGCTCTTGCTCTCACATTCCTCATTTGCTTCATCCTAAAGCAGATTTATTGCTATGAATTTTCACTCTTAAGGCATCTGAGATAAAGATACATGGTCCACCCTCCTTTAATAGAAAAGAATCTACTTGCTCCTTAGATTTTATTGCACTTTTCAGGAATTGATTTCAGCTAAATAAATGAATGAAATGATGGGCAACCAGAATCTAATTAAAAATGTATTGAATTTTAAATGTGTATCAATTATAAGAAATAGCAGATATTCACCACAGTTAAAATATATATATGTCAAACACCAAATTGCTGATAACTCTTCTTTCCATGAATATTAACTTTTGTGTTAAGATTTTGAATAAAAATATAAGCCACCACAGGGAAAAAATGTGCAGTAAATATCAAATATGTCAAATGCTATTTTTATAACCTTTAATTATATGGGCATATGTGCTCTAGTGGATTTAGTAATAGGAATAATACTATCTGTCTTGAATTAAGCATTTGCTAAGTACCTGGTAATGTGTCAGGAGGAAACTTAAGAAGTCCCTTGGAGAGATCCTAGAGCAACTGATGGACTAGTACCCAGCTCCTCACTATGAGCGTTGGCCATCTTGCAATCACAGCCTTCATTCCCAGTCAAGCCTTCTGATGACTGTAGGCCCAGCTGACATCTGGTCTGCAACTCACGGGAGAACCTGAGATATAACTGCCCAGTACAGTTTCTTCTTAATTATCAACCCACAGATACTAGGATTGTGCCTGGGACATAGTAACACTCAGTAGATCATTGCTGTTGATCTTAGGGGGGAAAAGCAATGTTGGATGCTAATGATTTCAAGAGCAAGGGCCAGATTCCGAGGGAGGTATGGTTCTCTATATGTGTGTTTTCCTAGACCATGGGAGTAAGTAGGAGTGAGGAGTGAGATGGCATGGATGGAGTGATGGGCGTGGAGTAGAAGAAGGTAGGCAGTGCTTTAAGATTCCTTACGTATAAATGGGACATGATGGCTGGGATGTTTACATAGAGCAAAAAAAAAACCTTTCTATTTAGATTTCTTACTAACAGAAACATACACATATATTTCTGTATTTGTTTTCCATGACATTTTAACTGACTAGTTGCATTTTGTTGATACATACACATATTTTATACATATGTGTATATGCATATTTAATATGCATAAGCCAAAAGTTGTAATCTAGCCTCAATGTCTCACTCTCACCTCCATCCAATAAATAACAAATCCCCAGTGCTTTACTGCTAAATCAGTAGAATAACCCATCTTCTCTGACCTCAGTTATTTCTTCCTTTAAGACTTTCTTCTCATTAATCTTTACACAAATCATGTGCAAAGTAATTTTTAAACTTAAATCTCATTTTATCAGTCTTATGATAATTTTATCCATGTTGTCAGGGTTGTAATTAGAATAATTCCAAAACCCTTAACATTTGTACAGGAACCTGCCTTTTCTTATAGTCTGTAATTCAGCAATATAGACTTGCTTCCAGGTCTATACTCCATATTTTAGCAAATATTTATTTATGCCTTTGTCTATGTATTTTTTTTAATTTATCTGACTCTTGTCTTTATCATATTGCTCTTATGATCACCTTTTTTGATCACACCTAATTCAATGACATATAAATAAATTATTTGGATATAGAATATATTTTTACACAGTATCTTAAATCATTTAGGGGTAAGTGGGATTAAAACAGTTATATATTATAATTAATCCTGTTCATCTAACAGAAAGTTCTTTCCTGTGGGGATCTGTGTGTGTGTGTGCACATGTGTGTGTGCGCGCGCACACACACACACACACACACACATACACACACACAAAGATTCAGGTCCTCTCCGTGTCTGACTGCTAGTTGAGACTTAGTTACATACTCTTAGCTGCTCCTTTTGATCTTTTGGTACCCCAGAGAGCTATTCAGCACAATGGAGCAATAACTAGTTAAGCTGAAAAAAGAAAGCAGTTAAAGGGAATGGTGGGCTCAATATATATTTCTTGAAGCGTTTTTCCTCAATAGTCAGCTATGGAAATATTTCAAGGGAAAAATAATCAGACCATAATAGGTAAGAATGTGATTATTGTTCTTAATATCCCTATGTTTAAGAAATGCAATGGCTGTCCATGAACATAAACATTATTACAGTTAGTGGTTTAAATTCTAAATAATACACACATACACATGCAGCCTCAGAGTGGAGGAAAGGAGAGACTGGGGGAGGGGGAGAGAAGCAAAATATTGTGTATCCATTCTTTTTAAATCTCATGTGTTCTGGAAATGTTTCCTGCAAGAAAGAAATTGTACCACTTATTTTTAAGAGCTTCTGATTTCTTTTGATAGGTGTCTCCATTTTAATTTTTAAATAAATATTTAGAGCTTATTCATTTTAAAGTTTTAAGTGACTTAAGTATGTAGCAGTAAATTCATAGCAAGAGATGAAACCTCTTGTTTTGACTTTTTCTGAGAAGGAAACAGTAGTAAATCGCAAAACTCCATGATATGACTCAAAAGTTCAAGGCTTGATAAACAAAAGGTTGTACCTTTAAATTCTGTGTGTCCAAAGTATAAGTTAAATGTTTTTCTATTGTAAAATCACAGCCTCAAGGAAATGGTACTTAGAAAACACTACTTGAAAACAGTTTGGCCTCTTGGAACAAGAACATAAGGAAATTGCTTTCTGGGCTCTCCTTGTCTAGCTTTGACCTTCCCTTTTGACCTTCCCTTTTGTTCTCTCCTAATTAGACCACTTGAGTCCATATTTCAAGGAGGCATTTCTAACAAGCCTTTGGTCTTTCCAAGAACTGAGAGTTCAACAAAACTGAAAGGGAATTACAGCAACAAAGCTGGTCTCCTGTTGCTCTCATTTCCCCTTTCTCTACCTTAATTAACCCATATTGGGTTAAAATTCTTTTCTAATTTATCTCAGATGCTTTCTGGTTGTTGTTATTATAAAGCATATTAAATAATCTTTTATAATTATTTGAAACAGAAGATACCTCTTAAATCATATCCAGTTTAGAATCGCCAGGAATTCTGTGCATACAACTTCACTGACCCTATTGGGTTTTTTTGCTTTGTCTTGTTTTTGTTTGGTTTAGTATTTTAACCTTTCAAATTTTTATAAATTTTCAAAATTTTATTTCTGATCTACTAATGTCATGAACTCTTTTCTTCTTGTTTTTTCATATCCAATTGATTAAATCAGCATAGGAATGGGGGAAAAACATCATTGATTAGAGAAGAATGTTTTTTATTTATTTTTAACTAGAGGCCCAGTGCACGGAATCATGCACAGTTGAGGTCCCTTGGATTGGCCTGCGGGGATCAGGCCGAAATTGGCTCTCCAACATTCATTGAGGGGTCCCGGATTGTGAGAGGGCAGCTCTTGGGTGACACACCTGGAATCATGCTCCCTCCTCTCTGGTTCTGGGTGCGTCACCCGAGAACCACAGCTAAGTCACCACAGCTCGGCAGCTCCTGCATTGAGCATCTGCCCCCTGGTGGTCATTGTGCATCATAGCTACCAAGCAAATGGTCAGATGGTCACTTAGGCTTTTATATATATAAACATATATTGTTGAAGTGTACAATTTAATGGCATATATATGTGTATGTATATATCCTATATAATAAAAGGGTAATATGCAAATATACCAAATGGCAGGACAACCGAACAAACAATCAAAGCGTAAAATGCTAATGATATGCTAAGGCTGCTCAACTGCTTGCTATGATGTGCTCTGACCACCAGGGGGCAGACAGTCAACTGGTTGACCAGTCGCTATGATGTGCACTGACCACCAGGGGGCAGATGCTCCAACTGGTAGATTAGCTTGCTGCTGGGGTCAAGCTAATCGGAACTGAGCAAGATGGGCCGGACATGCCCTGGAGCCCTCCCGCGGTCCCTCCCCAGCCCGATCATGCACCAATGGGGTCCCTCAGCCTGGCTTGCACCCTTTCACAATCCGGGATCCCTCAGAGGATGTCGGAGAGCCGGTTTCAGCCCTATTCCGCAGGCCACTCCCCTTTGGAGGGCTCCAGACACAGGGCTTATGGCTGGTGAGCGCTGCTGTGGCAGCATGAGCCTCTCCCGATCAGGACTGATTGGGCGCAAGCCTGTGAGAGGCACAGTGGGGCCGGAATGAGTGGGAGCGGCAGGTAGGAGCTGCAGGTAGCATTGGACTGCAGGTTTCAGCCAGATCTCTGCAGGCTACCCAGAGGGACCTCACCCATGCCCTAATTTGTGCACCAGGCCTCTAGTATACACACACACACCACATTTTGTTTATCCATTGATCTGTCAAAGAGCGAATGGGTACTTGGGTTACTTTCCTCATTGGCTATTGTGGATAATGCTGCTATGAACATGGGTTTACCAATATCTTTTTTAATTCATCCCTTAATCATGGGTATATTTCTGGAAGTGGAATTGCTAGACCATATGGTAATTTTACATTTGATTTTTTGAGGAATTACCATACTGTTTTCCATAGTAGCTGTATCATTTTAGATTCCCACAAGAGTTTCATTTTCTCCACATCCTTGTCAGCACTTGTTTCTCTCTCTCCTTTCTTTCTCTCTTTCTCTCTTTCTCTCTCTCATTGTTTATGGGGAAACAACACATGATAATTCTTAGTCCATTTTCTTGTTGACATTCAAAAATATACATATAGCCCTAGCTGGTTTGGCTCAGTGGATAGAGCATCGACCTACAGACTGAAGGGTCCCTGGTTCGATTCCAGTCAAGGGCACATGCCTCGGTTGTAGGCTTGATCTCCAGTGTTCAGGAGGCAATCGATCAATGATTCTCTCTCATCATTGATGTTTTTATCTCTCTCTCCCTCTTCCTCTCTGAAATCAATAAAAATATATTTAAAAAATATATATATATATACAAATATATTAATTCATAAAAATTAGTATTAGTACTGAATAACATTCTTTGAGTACCTTTTATTTCAAGGAAATATGATTTCATGTTTTAAGTTATAATCTTGCTCTAAGTTCTATAGGAAGTATTATAATCACATCCTGAGATAAATTGATGCAAGATGTTAGAAAATAAATCTCACTTTATGCATAGATTCATAATTAAACATTAGGAATTCTGTTCAAATTATCTATTACCCAAAAATAAGTGGCTTAGCATATTCATCTTTTGTTTATCTCACTAATCTGAATGTTTGCAATTTAGGCGGTGATCAGATGGTTAGTGTTTCTGGTCTTGGCTGTGCTCATTCACATATTGTGGTCTCGTACATTGTAGTCTCATTCACAACAGCTAAATGTTGGCTGATTTAGGTTGGTCTTGGCTGGAATGACTTTGGTGACTTGGCTGTGCTCCATGTGTCTTTCATCTTTCAGCAGATTAGTCTAGACATGCTGTCATGAAGATGGCAAAAGTTCAAGACAGCAAAACTCATTGCACCAGTTAATATATCATTGGAAAGAGCAAGTCATGTGGTTGAACCCAGTGTCAAGTGATGGGGCAGATCACTCTGATCTTAGTGGTGAAAGTATGAGGTTACAAAGGTACAAAAGGCAGAAAAGTTGGAACTCTCATTGCAATCATTCACACCTGAGAAGAAGAGCTTCTCTGTAATCTTAAGCTTCCTCAGAAATAACTGAATAACTTTTCAGTTGTGGAAGCACTGAAGCATTTCTGGTATAATTACTGTTTATATTGTGGTAATCGAATTAGCTTTAATATTCTTAATTTGAACTAATAAAGTTTAATTTTACGTCCTCTAGGTCCTTTAGCACATAAAAGCAGTCAGTAATAACTGGGAAGCAAAGGAGTCAGTACAATATTTTCAGTGTGCCTTTTACCCATGTAATTCTCAACTCAAGTTTTAGTTCATAAGTGTATTGTTGATTCTTTTTATTTGCTTCAGTAACTGGACATGAATACATGATTTTTCTCCATCTTACTTCTTGACTGGACATGAATACATGATTTGTAGTGACTGGACATGAATACATGATTTTTCCCCATCTTACTTCTTGACTCACTGTCTAACCTCAATACTTCCACCAATTATGTCCATTCACTGAATACTATACCATACAAACATGGTGCTCACAATCTCACCAAGACAGCTATGCACTAAGGAAAACCTGAGTAAGCCATGATATTTCCCAAAGATGTCATACGTTAAAGAAGAATAACGAATTTGAGATTACTAAAAGTAAAAAGCATGGAGGATATATAATAAAATTTATTGTGGATGACTGCTCATTTAAAAATAAATAGTTATTTATTCTATATCTTTACTCTGCCAACACGGTACTACGTATTGCAAGGAGAAACTTACATGAGAATTAAATTATAAAGCTAAAATGAATCTTGCATTTAATCTTGCATTATCACACCTTATTTTCTATATCACATATAATAATGGGAAGAAATCAAGCTGCAAAAGAGATTAAAGTGGAGAGACTATTGAGTCCCTAGTCAATTAGTTCCATTTTACTCACTTTTCCCTACCCCAGCACTCAGAGCAATCCCAGCAAAACACTTGTGTGTAGAATGCAGTTCAAAAAATGTTGAATCTGTTGTGTTGTACATAGGAAACTGAGCAGTAGAGATAAGATTAATTGACCTAAATTAAATTAGTATGGATATTTACTAATAGAGCTGGAAATTGAAGTTAAGGTACCTGACAACTGATTGTGATTAAAAAATACTAAGCAGTGTCTTCATGCTTTTGTTTGGATTTTGTCTTATTGGCTATAACTGTCATTCTTTTATAGCTTCTTCTCTGAGAGGTAATGGCTATAAGGTTGTTTGGAGTAATTGAAATTGTTAGGCTGTTTGAAAGGAAATAAAAGTAAAAGCAGTTCAGGTTTCTGAATTGTCCTGTAGCTTTAAGACCTTTAGTGGTCCAGAAATTGCCCACTATATGTCTGATTGCTGACACAGTGGGATTAATTTTTTAAAAAAGGTTGTCCTCCTTGTAGTGGTCATATCTAATTTGTAGTACAATAAATTTTGAATTCCATTTAGAATGTTTGTTTTTCTTTAATTCGATATTTGAGTTTCTGAAAATTGGTAGCTAGAGATAAACTAAGATTATTGAGATCAACTCTGTATTTTAGAACCTAAAAAAGAGCTCACATTGTTCTGTTTGGAGCAAATAAATAATCTTTTAAAAATATTTGGTTTTTGTTTTAATCAAAAGGCTTTCTACATAAGAGGAGAAAGTAAGACTGGTCATATTCAGCCCAACAACATTGAGGCTTAGATGAAAACGTTATAAGCAAAGTTGTGGGGAAATAAATTATGATCCAAGATTAGTAGACTGGCAAGATGTGAATCAAGTGTCTAAGAAGACGTTCTCATAAAGTGCTTTATATAAGACATTGTTGAAAAAAAATCAATGGTAAGTCTAGCCAACCAAGAAGTGAAACAAAATAAGAAATTCAGAAATGAGAAAGCTGTTGTAAAGGAATGATCTTGAGAGGTAAAACCACTCAGAGAGACAAAACAAAATAACAATCCCAAAGGTCAAAACTCCCATGGTGTTAAGTCCAATATGCATTTTTCATTTCTCATTTTATGTATCCTCCTACCACATTTAGTACACACACACACACACACACACACACACACACACACACACCCTCAGACTTTGAATTTGAATACTTGGGTTTTAATATTCTTCCTGAGACAAGAATTCAGAAAAATGTAAACTCTCTTATTTGTCACATTGTTTTTTTTTTAATGTGAGAATTAAGTAAAGGATCACTAAATTTCATTCATTCTATGTGCTATTTATATTCCAAATCTTCCAACATGTTCTTCAGTTTTACTCTCTGGAGTCTAGACTATAGAATATAGCCCAACCCACCAACATCTCTTATATTACGTATTTCAATTGCCTCTTCTTCTATTGCTGTATGGCTATTTCTAAGGAATTGATAGCATTTTGTTTAAAATGACTATATTTAAAATCCAAAGCTTATCACGTTACCACTCTGCTTTAAACTCTGTGTGTGATACATACTCTCTCCATTTCTCTCCACAAAGATAATGACAATTTACTATTGAGATCTCACTATTGCGAGCTTAATATTTTATCCATATGCCTACATATGTAATACTATGTATTGTAAATATATATAATACATATAAAACATTTTAAAATAAATAATTGCCAGCATAATTAATTATAAATAATTCCCTTATAGACTAGGCTTTCCCTGAGCAAAGGAAACAATGTTAATCCTCTTCATCCACTGGTTTTGTAACAACTACCAAAGTGTAGGTGATTAATAGACAGTTGTTAAATAAACAAATGACCTGCAGAATATATGGCAAACAATTCTGCATTTTATCCTTACTTCAGTAAGAAAAATAATCTGAATATCCCAGATCATATTAATGAGAAGAAGTGGGGAGAGTTAATGAATCAGAACATATATAAAAAGTCATGGAATCCAAATATTATCTGATTTGGGATTTTAGCAACCTCTTTGTAGAAACTTCTACTGGCTATATACTATATTTTATAATTATTTTGAGATAAAATCTAGTATAGTAAAACAAAAGGCCAATGTACACCAGGAAGAATGGACTAGATGTTCTGTTTATAAATTCTCTGCCATTTCTGGCCTACTTTATTATTCACTTTCTGACAGAAAGTTGTCATGTAGTTAAATAGTTACTATACTCATGGACACTGAATAGTTATTATCTTTTTTTGTCACATAGAAGCAGACAACTATACTCAGTGTTAAAACAACTGACATGGTTTTATTGTAAGAGGCAGAAATGTACACTTTTGAGGTAGAAAAGTGAAAATATAAAATACTTAAAATCTTTTTCTTTTTGAACAATTTATAAGTTTTATTTTATTTTATTTTTATTGATTTCAGAGAGGAAGAGAACAGGTGAGAGATAGAAACATCAATGATAAGAGAGAATCACTGATCGGCTGCCTCCTGCACGCCCCCTACTGGGGACCAAGCCCACAACCTAGGCATGAGCCCTTGACTGGAATTGAACCCAGGACCCTTCAGTCCCCAGGCTGATACTCTATCCACTGAGACAAACCAGTTAGAGTCAAAATCTTTTTTATTTCTACGTATTTTTGTCTGGTTTATCTTCTAAAATATTATTGTTTTTCTTATTTCCACATCAAGTTGTTTCTACTACAATGTAGCTAAAATGTACTAGATGTAGTTATTTAAAAGCAAATCACAGTCTTTGGTGTGTAATTTGGTCGCTGTCTTTTTAAGTTGATGGAGAATATGTATACAGTGTTGTGATTTTAAAATCAGTGTATCCACACAAAAATTGTCAGAGTAATCTTGGTATTTGTTATAAATTAAAAGTGTACTGTTACGGTTGGGAACATTTTAATTTTGTCCCAAAGCTTGCAAAATTGAGCTAGTTTAGTGATGTCTTTACTCACAACATTATCAAGAATCATCAGATCCCTTAATATAAAAGCCAGCATATCAATATACAGATGCTTATATACTGAAACAATAAGACCATAAAAATGGAGAGTGAAAATAACAATTGAATTCCCTCCACAATTTTACATATTTCTCATTAAACCAATGACATACTAGGGAAAGAAGTGAAGGGATTAGCCAAAGACCATATTGAATACCCCATGGACACAGACAACAGTGTGGTGATAACCAGACAGTAAAAGGGGTGGGGACTCAGTGGAGGCGGGGGAAGGGTAAAATGGGGACATCTGTAATAGTGTCAACAAATAAATAAGTAAAATAATAAAATACTAGGGAAGAAGTGAACTTACATGTGGAATGAGTTATATGCAGTTGATCAGTAGACAAAATTTGTCTGGTTTACTTTCCCAGGTGACTCGGGGAAACTTGTTTCTGACCCAAGTTCATTTCCCTATTATTTCTTCTGGACTTTTCTCCTCCATTATTGTCATAGATATTTGCATTTTAGGATGCAGTTATCTAATTCCTTTTCTCTTTGGACAGCAGCAACCTGATTTTTATTTAGAGCTCTAGCCCACCCTCGGGAAGTCTATCTACGTTTAGAGAAGCTGCCTTTGCCCCAGATGCTCCCACCATTCAGTACCATGTATCAAATATGAAAATGTGAATAATGACACAGACTAAAGAGCAGTTCAGGTAAGCATCTGGGACTTTATGTAAATTAGCTTTTAATTGTACAGCTGGCCTGCTAAGTATAAAATAAAATGTGTACCTATATTACACATGTTAAGTTGTTATATTAAGTATTTATGAGTAAAAACTAAACTGACATTCCTTGATTCCAAGACAAAATATGCAAAATTAAAATATTAACTTCAATTCTATAGGTTAATCTGAATTTATATACATTTATGATAATGATGGCTATTAACTGTACCAGAATTATTCTCATTAGAGGACAAAACAGGCTTGCTGATCACTATGCTGGCTCTAAGCCTTCACAACTTAATGAATGCTAAAATATTAAAATCTCATCCAGTTTACTATGGAGTCATAATTTATTAGAATAAGTGAATAATAATCCTTTAGACTTCAGAGGTAATTTAGGAGAAATATTCTCACAGAGGATGATGATAATTTACTCTCAATTAGCCCAGGTTGGTTTAAGTCATTGATTGCCCCATGTTTAATAATTTAGTAATAATGAAATTAATACTTTCTTCTATTTTGGGGCAAAATTATTAAAGATCAATGGCAAATTTTAACTGTAAACATGAAGGCTCATAAATATCTTCCTGCAAATTTTCCATTTGGGATTGGTATCACCTTCCAGGTATTGTTGACTTTATAGGAAACATTCCATAAAAATGTTGAGTCTCTAGGCATTAAACTATACCCTGCCTCTGCCTTCAAGGTACCTCTAGAGGTTCCAAGATCAAATTTTTAGATTCCTAATTCTTCCAAAATTACAATGACAATATTCACTTTCAGGGATTTAAAGAAGATATGGGTAGAATTAGTTATTTCTTATGATTTGGCATTTCAAAATAAAAAGCAACAGTTCAAAAATATTTTTTTCAAATTACAAAGTCTGTATTTAAAATGTATTATAATCATTATTAATTAGGCAGATGTTACCCTGATTCTGCTAAAATGGGGTATGGGATAATTTATATATATTCAATAATTTTAGAAAATGAAGAAAATTTATCAAAGGCAGCAACACCTAAAGAGATTGGACTCATTCCAACTACACTATGGATTTTATATATGATGTTTTCTTTTTCCCATGGGTTGAATTCCTATTTAGAAGACATAATATGTTATATCTGAGTAAGAATGAGGTTAATTTGCTTGATACCATATTTTCATTTGAGTTTGGATTGAAGAAAATGCTAGTAGAGCCTCATATCTCAATGAAAAAAAATTCGGATGATTCCTCAGGTTTGATCAGCAACATTATCTCTAAAATTAACTTTTGCCATAGAGCCATTGTGCTTGCCTGATAATTCTGACAGTCTCAGAACTTTAATGCTTCAGTTTTAAAAAAATGATAGTGCCTATGGAAAAATAAAGTAGCAACATAAGAAGAAAATAGGAAAAATCAGAGTGCTTTTGTTTTCCTTTACTTGAAAGCCAGCATCAGTAGATGGGAAAGAAACATCACTGCAAAATGTTACAGAACAGCTGACATTTCCTGTGACCTGGGAAAAGTTACCTTTAAGGGTGTCAGTTGCATGTATAAGAAGGATGGGAGGGAGGTGATCAAATATATCAGAATTTCATAACTTTTGACATGAAACCAAGTGCAGGTGTTGGACCTTCACAACAAAGAAAACAATGTCAACCTTCTTCATCCATTGGTTTTGTAACACATACCAAATAGTAGGTGATTAATAAACAATTGCTAAGTAAATCAATGAATGACTTGCAGAATAAATGGCAAACAATTATTCATTTTATCCTTGCTTCATATTAATGGGAATGAAGTGGGAGGAGTTAGTGAATCAGAACATATATAAAACATCATAGAATCCAAATATTACCTGATATTGGATTTTAGCAACCTTTTTGTGTCACATTAAAGCCTTAAAAGAGGTGATCAGTTAAAATGAGGGCCTTGGAGTGGACCATACTCTAATATGATTCATAAGAAGAAATTTGGCCACACACAATAATAAGATACCAAGGATGCAAGTATATGGAGGAAAGACTATATGAGAACACGGAAAAGGTGGTCATCTGCAACTCAGGGACAGAGGATTTAGGAGAAACTATATCTTCTGATACCTTGATCTTAGACTTTTAGTATCAAGAACTCTAAGAAAATAAATTCTGTCATTTAAGCCATACCATCAATGGTATTTGTTATGGCAGTACTAGCTTCTGAATAGAACTTGCAATACAGAGGATTCACAAAATGCCAATATGCCCTTCCTGTGGTAATTGAGTGTTTGTCTATAAGAAAGAAAGAAAGAAAAAAAAACTGCAAGAATCAAGTACTGAACTCCATAGTTCCATTGAATTTTAAGGACCTGGATTTTATAGTATCACAATATGCTAGAAACATGAATAATGTCCTAGTGGTATTTATTGTGCTCTCTCAGTTCTGAAATTCCAAAATCTATCATTGCAATGCCTATCATCAAACTCATTCTGTCAAGAATTCATCTACCATTTTCATACTCTTATTGAACACCTACTATGTGCCATAAACTACCATAAGATTTGAGCATGCAGTGCTGAAGCAAATGGAGATGGCCTCTGATTCTGTTAATAAAGTTCTATTAAGGAAGAGGTGGTGGTGCTGTGATCTATCAATGGGACGAATTAATTAAAGGTGACAAGTGAGGAGGAACTATTACCTTAGATTGAATATCAGTGAAAGACTCTCTGAGGAAGGCCATAATGTCAAAACTAAAATCTAAAGGAAAGGTAATATTAATCTAGAAAGAGCGTCAGTGAAGGCAGACAGCATATATAGAGTCTCGTGAGTACAACATAAGTTAAAGTCCTTTAGGAACTGAAATAACACATGATTTCTTGAACATAATGAACAAGCAGAAAATTTATAAGATTATGTTGAGAAGTGGGAAGGAGCTGGTCATACAGGGCATTTTTAGACTATATTTTCATAGTATGATAGACAGCCTTTGAAAGCATTTAAAATAGGTAGTGAGTGACATTTGAGTTATATTTTTAAAAGATAACTCTTGCATGGAAAATAAATTGAAGAGGGATAGAAAGGAAATTGGTTCTTAATTTAGAGAGAGAATTACAGAGGCAGTAGTAGGAGGTGATGGTATGTTCTATGTTATTGAAATAGAGGTGGAGAGAAGGGGCAAGCGACGTTTTGGGGGTAGACTTCAGAGATCTTGGTGACATACTGGATTGTGTTTTGGTAATGTTGAGTATGAAGGGGAAGCGACCCAACTTGCTGGCCTGAGTAACAGAGTGGGTGTAAATTCTGAAGACTGGAGAAGAAAAATTTGGCAGGTGAGGTTAAGCTTTTAGTTTGAGATGTGTTAAATTTGAAATTTATGTCAGCCATCCAAAGGGAGGTATAACAAAATCTGGTGGTTATATAAGGCTTGATCTGAGAAGATAATTTTGATCTAGAAACAGAAATTTTGGAACGTTAAAAAGAAAATAGCATTTAAAACTGTGGATATGTATTAAATACCTACTTTATAAAAACTTCATGTGTTCAAGCTATTCGTACAGCTATTAGAGGAAAAAGTGTGCTCACATAGAAAGTTAATACTGGCTTAATGGAACTAATTGTAGCGCATTATAGATTGCTGGTTGCTTGTTAGGACTACATATGGTTCAAAAAACAAACAAAAAAGTTCTGTTCCTCAAATATATAGGAGCTTCAATGCCCCATGCCACAAAAACTTAGGGATATGTGAGATAATAGAAAATACATATTAGTCTGGCCCCCCAGTTCCTGGCGCAGTTCTCCTGAAATCCTTCTAATATCCTAAGTGATAAGAGCACTAGAAGCATCTTTTATCCTAATAATTGGTCTCTGATCCTGGTTTCTGACACAGGGTTCCTGAAAGCTTTCTAATCCCCCGGGTGATAGGAATTCTTGTGGGGTGACTTTGGGTGGGATCCTACAAGGCTCCTGGGTGAGGGCTGGCCTCAGGAAAGCCAAAGCCATAATTTCAAGCCTGGAATTTCCAGTCCTGTCCCTGCCTTTGGCCCTCCTCCCGACTCTCTTTAGAAAGGAGAAGGGCTGAAAATTGAGTTAATAGTTGATCATGTCTATATGATGAAGCTGACATGAAATTCCCAAATAGAAAGGAGTTTGGAGAGATTCCAGGTTGTTGAACACATCCATGTGCTCGGAGGGTGACATACCCCAACTCTCTGGGGACAGATACTCCTGTGCTTGGGGACCTTCATGGGTTCTTCTGATTTGTAGCCAAGTTGGACAGAAGTTGTGGGTAAGCTGGGGACCTTCTCCTTGCAATTGGCATCCAAAGTAGTGGGCAATTTCATGGGATTTGAACCCTTACCCTGTGAAATCTGATGCCATCTCCTGGTAGTGTCAGAATTGAGTTAAAGTGTAGGACATCCACCTGGTGTCACAGAATTGCTTAGTGTGGGGAAAAATAAACCCCACACATCTGGTGTCTGAAGTGTTGAGAGTGTGGTAATAGTGTGAGAGTGAAGGAGAAACACAGGAGGAAAGACTGGGTTTTTGTAACACAGGGTAAGACAATTGAAGGCTAGTAATATAGCTCCATACACCATCAAGTTACATTACTTTTCATCCCGCCATACCTCTGAATGTGATCCTTTAACATAATGGTACTCATATCAAGGTTTATCAAAATGTTGCTAAAATTGTAGGTGTTTTGTATTTATTTCTATTCTCAATTACTTTGAAATACTAGCAATACAAGGCCATTCCTAGCTGTATGAGAGCCTACAATACTAAGTATGTTTATCTAAGACAAGGCTAAATGGAAATTCTATTTGTAAGGATAAAAGGAGGAAACTTCTATCTGGTAGTTAACTAGCAATCACTAACTTTGGTATAATCCACTGGGTAAAACTCTTCAAATTTGAGGATCATTTAAGTTATTTTAACAGTCATTTCCATAATATTATTTTTACTCATTTGAATTTTTCCCATGCTTTTTCTTTTCATTTTATAGTGAATCAGAATATCATCTCCTCCACCATCTGAAAACTGTGTGTTTCTATGAAACTCTTCATAAGTCAAAGGTGGTATAAAGAGAAAAGTATATTACACTTTTCAAAAGTTCACATTATGCCATTTTGCTTTTATTAAATACTTCATTAGTTTCTGTTTTTGCTACCTGAAGAAAATTCAAAGAGAGTTTTTGCTTTTATGACTTTTGTGACCATGCTAATGTAGGTCTTTTGAAAAGTAAAGTGGTGCAATGTGAACTTTTAGAAAGTTGGAGACATCTGTGTTATAAAACAGTATCTGTGAATATGCTATAGAATGCTCTTGTTTTTCTATAATATTCTAAACGATATACATTGGCAATTATTAATAGCAGTTAATAAACATGACTGCAGAAATCTTAAAAAAATAGAAAATATCTAAATTTCCACTAGTGATAAACTAATGTATAGTGGTACAGAGTATCCTACCTAATAATAGAGTAATATGCAAATTGACGGTACCTTCGCTATGCCCACGAATGGCCAGGAGGTGCGGGGGGGCGGGACTTGGGGTGGCTGGAATGGCCGATTGGGCCGTCTGTGCCATGGCTGTGCTGCAGCTGTGAAGGGGCCTCTGGGGTAGCGAGCCCACATCCCGCCACCGACCATCAAAAGCGGGGAGCTGGGTGTCCGCTCGGGCAATAGCGGACAGACACCCAGCTCCCCCGCGATCGAAAGCGAAAGCGGGGGAGCTGGGTGTCTGTCTGCTCTGGCACCAGGCCAAAAGCCTCCGCCGGAGGCTTTTGAAAGGCCTGGTGCACCAGGGGACAGACACCCAGCTCCCTCACGATCAAAAGCGAAAGCAGAGAAGCTGGGTATCTGTCCGCTCCGGTACCAGCCAAAAGCCTCCGCCGGAGGCTTTTGAAAGGCCTGGTGCACCAGCAGACACCTAGCTCCCCCTCGATCGAAAGCGGGGATCTGTGTGTCCGCTCCGGCACCAGCGGACCCCCTGCCATCAAAAGCGGGGAGCAGGCTGCCAACAGTGTCTGCAGAGCGTGCTAGGCTTTGCAGAGCAGTGGATATGGCCTGGATGGCAGGTTAGGCCTAGGGGACCCTACACATGCATGATTTAATCATGCACTGGGCCTCTAGTCCTATATAATAAAAGCCCTCGTGCGACGCCCTCGCACAACATCATCACAAGATGGCCACCACAAGATGGCCACACACACAGTGGAGGTGGGGCCCAGCAGCCGCTCCATGTGGTGAAGCCTGGGAGTCCCACAGCGCTGTGCAATGCGGAGGAGGCTGGTCCCAGCATCTCCGCTGCCTTCTGTGGAATAGGCGGGTCATGGCAGGGGAGGGCAGTTGTGGGCGACCAGGCTGGCAGGAGAGGGCAGTTGAGGGCAATCAGGTTGGCAGGGGAGGGCTGCTGGGGGTGATCAGGCTGGCAGGGGAGTAGTTAGGCATCAATCAAGCCAGAAGTTGAGCAGTTAGGGGGCAATCAGGCAGGCAGGCAGGCGAACGGTTAGGAGCCAATGGTCCTGGATTGTGAGAGGGATGTCTGGCAGTCAGACATCCCCTGAGGGGTCCCAGATTGGAGAGGGTGCAGGCCGAGTTGAGGGACATCCCCCTCTGTGCATGAATTTCGTGCACCAGGCCTCTGGTACTATATAATTTAAATGAATAGAACACATCTATGTATACTGATGTAGAGAGATTCTTAAAACATAGAATTAAGTGAAAAATAGATTCAGTGAAAAATAGGATTAAGTGAAACATATCCTTAAACATAGGATTAAGTGAAAAATAGGATTAAGTCAGCAACAGCCCTAGCCAGTTAGGCTCAATGGGTAGAGTGTGTCAGCTTGATTCCTGTAATGGGCACATACCTTGGTTGCAGGCTCAATCCTCTGCTCTGGTCAGGTCACATGTGGAAAGCAACCAATCAATGTGTGTCCCTCTCACATCAATGTTTCTCTCTTTCCCCCTCCCTCCCATTTTCTCTAAAGATTTATTGAAAAATATCATCAAGTGAGGATTAACAACAATAACAACAAAAATGTAAGCAACTGATAATTAAGGACATTTTTTCCATAAAGGGCCAGATAGCAAATGTTTTAAGCTTTATAGTCTTATAGTTGGTTGCAACTACTCAACCCTGACATTGTATCATAAATCATGCACGTGTAGTGTCCCCTAGGCCTAACCTGCCATTCTGGTGCCGGAGGGGACAGGCACCCAGCTTCCCCGCTTTCGCTTTCAATCACAGGGTAGCTGGGTGCCTGTCCGCTGGTGCACCAGGCCTTTCAGAAGCCTCCGGCACGGCGGAGACTTCTGAAAGGCCTGGTGCCGGAGCGGACAGGCACCCACCCAGCTCCCCCGCTTTTGATGGTCCGTGGCGGGACGTGGGCTCGCTGCCCCAGAGGCCCCTTCTGTGCCACAGCACAGCCATGGCTCAGCGTCCTGCCGGCCCAATCAGCCACCCCGGCCACCCCGAGTCCCGCCCCCCAGCGCCTCCTGGCCAATCGTGGGCACAGCGAAGGTACGGTCAATTTGCATATTTGTCTATTATTAGGTAGGATAGTTGGTTGCAACTACTCAACCCTGACATTGTATCATGAAAGCAACCATAGACAATATGTAAACAAAAAGAGGGAACTGTATTCAAACAAAATCATATTTATAAAACTGGATTTGGGCCATAGGTGCTGATTTGTTAACTTCTGATGTAGAGATTATACAAAAAGAGAGAGAGAAAAAAATTGCTTTCATTTGTAATGAAGAATTAATGCAAAGAGTTCAGCAAAAGAGGCTAGGGGAAAGAAAATTGAAATTTTCAAACTTTCATGTCTTACTTTATACAAAATTTAAATGGTGAGATGTAAATTTTTACTTGTGTATTCATCCTTTGCAAATACAAAGCTCCTTAAAAGTGAAAGTATGGTTTTTAAAACTATATTTATGACTTTACTTGAAATTAACTGACATCATAAAATCAGCTATTTATCCAATGCTTTGAACTATAAAATGAGATCTTTCAGGTTCCAAGAACTAATAACTAATAAAAATATTCTATGATATGATTTTTCAATTTTTCAACACATAGTTATTATGTCTGTAGTTGAAGAACAGAACTTGTATAAGAATATATTACCCATAACTTACAATTTAGGATTGGAGAGGCACAAAATGAATTCACAATAAATGAACAAAATATATTAGTAGACATTATAGGATTAAAATGGCAATGACCTATGAATTTCTTCTTAATACTATCAGGGACATCAGTCCCTTGTCAGTCCCATACTTTATTCACTTATCAATACCAGACCTCGGGTGCCCTCTATGGCCTTGTTGCTTAAAACATACCACCACTCTCATTTTGCCTCTAGTGCAGTGGTTCTCAACCTTCCTAATGCCGCGACCCTTTAATACAGTTCCTCATGTTGTGGTGACCCCAACCATAAAACTATTTTCGTTGCTACTTCATAACTGTAATTTTGCTATTGTTATGAATTGTTATGTAAATATCTGTGTTTTCCGATGGTCTTAGGCGACCCCTGACAGCGGTTCTCAACCTGTGTGTCGTGACCCCTTTCACAGGGGTCGCCTAAGACCATCGGAAAACACAGATATTTACATAACAATTCATAACAATAGCGAAATTACAGTTATGAAGTAGCAACGAAAATAGTTTTATGGTTGGGGTCACCACAACATGAGGAACTGTATTAAAGGGTCGCGGCATTAGGAAGGTTGAGGACCACTGCTCTAGTGCCTAATTCTTTTAATCTCAAATTGATTATTCGAATCCATTTTCATCTAGTATTTTAACTCCCATTTTGTATTATCCTTTAACTACATCCCTTTAATGCTCACAAATTCAAAAAAAATATTATTAGTGAGCATTATTTCGTCTATTATAATGGCCTTTGTTATTAGACATTTACTGTCAGACATTGTGCTAAATTATATATACATGCATTACTTCCTTGAATCCCCAAATAACCCTGTGCTACGGGCACTTTTATTCCACTACTACAGATGGGGAAAGTAGAGTTTAGATGTGTTTAGTATCCTGTCCAGGAACACTAGCTAGAAGGCAAGGGAAGAAATTTGATCTCAGGAGAGTATGATTCCAAAATGCATTCTTGGTCACCCATGATTTCCTGTCTCATATTGACACAATGGCTGGGAAAATCATTCAGTACTATAACATATGGTTACACAAATGCTTTTCTTTAACTTGACTCAACCCTAATGCCACCCAGAAGTATTGTATGATTCAGACAATTTTTCTCTTAATTCCTACAATGACTGTTGCTAGCATGTCTTGCCCTGTTTCCTCCACCTTTTCTACCTTCATGCTGAGAAATCGTTCCCTCTATTTCACAGAGAAAATAAGGGCTGCCAAGTGGAATTTGCTAATACTTTGTGCTTATCCCCATGTGCACATCTTATTGGAACCCGCATTCAATCCCATTCCTTTTCATTTTGTCTTGATTGAAGCTATGTCTGTATTCCTACAGCTCATTCTTCCATATCAACTTAGGATCCTAACTCCTAAATTCCAAAGAAAATTACTGTTTTCCTCTTCTACCCTCGTTGCTGTCACCTCTCATACTTGTGTCTGGTAATACAGTCTTGAATTAAAAGCCTTGCCTTGAAAAACAGGTTCTTAACCTCCCCAAGCCTAACATAAATAATAATAATAATAATAATGGGAAGAACATAGCAGGCTTCGCTGAAGAGACATACTATTTCTACTGAAAGTCATGTAACAAAATCAACATATTCCGAGCTTGTCAAGGTGATGTTTTGCTAAAGGTTTTATTTGCAGGGGGAGAGATGGAGCCAATAACTGTTTTGGAGAACTTTGAGATAAAATTTGTACTCATTATTTGTTCTTTATTGTTTTCCTCTTCTACTAATTTTTACCTGAGATTTATTTCATTATAAAGTTTCTTTTCCAATGTGTTTTTGCATAGAAGCCACCTTTCATTCTTTGCCTTCATAGTATTTCTTAAGTGGAATTAGATGACTAGAAAAAAATCCCCCAGTTTTAGAGAAAAAATATAATAAGTCTATTTCTCAGTATTTCCTAAGGAATAGCTGGCCATGGAATTTATTGATACAGTTGAAAACCAATTTTTTTATTTGTATCCTGAATAAATTTCTTCTCTAGAGATATGTCCTACTAATATCATTACGCTGTCAATAATTATAATATACTAGAGGCCCGGTGCATGAATTTGTGCAGGGGTGGGGTCCGGCCGGACAGGGGGAGGGGCCCCAGGTGGTTGGTGGGCCGCCTCCTCCCCACCCCCAGGGTCGAACTCTGGTCAAACTCCTGGTCGAGGGGACAATATGCATATTACCCTTTTATTATATAGGAAGTTATTAAACGTATCCAAATAAATTAATCATTTGACATTTATTTGATTTTCTCACACATTTTAATTAGACCTGGCATAAATAACATAAATCTGCATAAAATATCATTTCCAATGTCAAAGTAAAAATTAAACACATGATATGATGGTTGGTGAGTAAAATTTCTGTAACTCATTTGGATTATCTGATTATTGAATTACTAGGGCAAGAAAGAGATTTTCTAAACTTCTAATTCAGAAGGTTATAAACATTATTCTGTGCATCAATTAATTATTCAAGGCCCTCCTCCAATTGCATTTCTCCCATGATGATACCTTCATAGGCACTTCTAGCCAGAAATAATCTCTTCCTCCAGTGTCCCCACATTGCAATTAGTACTTCTCTCATGACAGACCTATTTAAAACCTGCTTATTCCCCATTTGTAAACTGGACAGTTGGCACTGTGTAAAATCAAGTCCTTATCTTACACAACATCTAGCACAGTGCCTTTTTTGTAGTAAATACTTTTAAAAAAATGATGGCCGATTAAAATATGTTAATTTAAAGTTTGTAAGTCTCAGATTTAGGTGTTCAGAAGAAATCATCCTAGTGTGCTCTTCGAGCCCCTTTCTGTTGATACATTTAATCTCAGAGGGAAAACCTCTGACTACCAATAGTAATTTTGACCATAGTATTAATACAATTAAATAGGGTTACCCCTGAGTTCTATTTTGTTTGAAACCTTAAAAGAGAGCTTTTATAGACATCTAAGTTTTCAACTGCCTCAATAATAAAGCTTTTTTGTATAATGAGATTAGGTATACAAGCTTTGCCAATAATTTACACTGTTAAGATAGACTGATAGAGCTCAGCAAGAGATGAAATGAAAATATTTAGAAATCTAATTATCAGCTAGCATTGGAGTGTGTCTGATCTGGAAACATTATTAAGAAAATCTATTAAGTAAAAGTACTAAGAAGAATCATGCTTGTATGGTTTCAAGAACCAGGATATAAGTACTTATTTTTACCTCAATTAACTTACGAATGTAAAATATTTATAAAATGACCACTTTTCTAAAGGTTAAAAGGTGTGAATGTCATGATGACACAAGACTGAATCTCTTGAATTGTGGCTAATAGATTTCACACTGCAATGTGGGCTGATAGGTGGTCCCTGGTGTCACAGAAAAATACTTTATAAATAATATTGTGGCTGAGATTGCTTTCCCCAAGGTCTAGTTTCCCCTTCTTCTATGTGACAGAGTTGAAGGGAATGGCTGTGCAGCTACACATTCTGTAGCAATCTCTCTATATATGTGACCACATGATTTACTTCTGGAGAGTAGGATGTCCATAGAAATGATGTGTTTCACTTCCAGTGCAAGTTATTTAAATTAATATGAACTTAAGCCTCTTTCTTTTATTCTTTCTTGCCACTCTTAAATGCAATCTTTATGTAAAGAGAGAAATAAATTAAGAACTTAAATATAAGATTGACATTTGTAATAGGCAAAAAGAGGAAACCTAGCTAAGTTTCAATTTTAGATACCCTTTAGTATAGGTATGTACCTAAGTACCAATGAACATTTTGAAAACAATCATACTACACTATTGTCAGAGAAGAACAAAGAAAAGGTAATTTTAAAGAAATAAAGAAAATGTACATAATCTATGTGATACCATCAGATAATCAATTTGCAAATTACTGGAATCCAGTAGGAAAAAAAAAAAAGAGAGAAGAAAGCAGAAAGCCTACTTAAAGAAATAATGAATGAGAACTTCCCAAATTTGAGGAGATATTTACATATCCAAGATCATGATGCTCATAGGAAAACAAACAAAATAAACTTAAAGAAATCCTCCCACGAAACACAATAATGAGTGCCAAAAATCAAAGACAAAGAGAGAATCTTCAAAACAACAAGGGAAAAAAAGCTAATAACTTACAAGAAAATCTACATTAAGTTTGGGGTTTTTTTTTGGTCATTCTGTTTAAAGTGGGAGAAGATCTTCTTAACATACATCACCTACAAAGTTTTCATGTCCTAATAGATAATAAATGCTTATAAATTAATAGAGAAAAGATAATAAAAATGGACAAAACACATAGCCATTTCACTAAGGAGAAAAAAATATGGCTAATAAACATAAGAATACTTAGCCTCAAACATAACCAAGGAAATACTAACACAAAGCAAAATAAGATACCATTTGATTCCTATCAATGGGCAAAAATAAAGATTTCCTAAAAATACTGAATGCTGGAGAAAAATGTAAATTGTTAGTTTGTGTTTTTTTTTTAATAACTTCTGGTTTCAACAATCTAATGGGAGAAAAATAATCTATCAGTGGTTTTAGTTTGTTAGCTTTTGAATATAATGCATAATTGTTACTGATTTTGAATATTTTTCATATATTTAAGGGCTAATTACTTTTAAAAACTGTTCATATATTTTTCCTACTTTCCATCTCTGGCTTCTAATATTGTGCTTCACTTTTGTTCATTTGAAGTTATATGTATAGCCACTACCCTCCAGTGTGACTCTTAGGTATAAAACCGAGTCTTTGCACAAATTATTTTTTATAAAAATGCCTTTTTCATTTCTTGTTACAGATCAAATTATTTTTATATCAATCAATCCCTAAAATATGTATTAAATATCACTGCACGGAGGTATTCTGAAGAACAAACAAACAAAACAAGAGCAACCAGCATTGATGTGCCCTTTTCCCTAGATCTCTAACTTGAATCAGCATCTTACCCTTTAATACTTAACTGCCTCGCATTGTTTCTTAAATGTTTCCTGTTTTCCCAAATAGATTTTATGTTTATAAAATGGTAGCTTCTGACCTTTAGATATCTGAGACACAAATTTGAATCATGGAATTTTGTGTGCCAAACTAAAGGGAATTACAATGCAAACAACTGCAAAACCAAGCTTGGAGAATAACATAAAGACCTTTCATAAGTTCTGAATTTTCAGCTGGTCATTTTTCAGTGCTATATTATCTTTGAATAAAATACAGCTGACTTCCCTGTGTTTCCTTATATATTCATGGGAGCGTTTCCTGGTTACTGGTTGATCTCATGACAAATTCTTATTTGTAGCAAGTTATACTGCATACTTCAATGTATCCTGGTGTTTATGACTTAATCAAAATGTATGCAGTGTTAAAAATTTGACTTCATACTTGTGAAGGCTTTACAAATAGAATGAGTTATAACTATCCTAGGAAACTAGATCTAACATATTATCTGGTTAGAATGACTTGCTCAGGAACATACTAGGGATGAGATAAAAAAACAAAGTAAAGAATAATACCTATTAAAAATGATTTCACGTTTCCACCATTTTTCAATTCAGCATTTCAATTTTTTTTTTTTTATATTTTATGTAATTACTGGGGCCCAGTGCACTAATTCATGCACCTTGAAAGGAACTGTGGACCACAAGGCTGCAGTGGGCACAGGGGAGGGTCTCAGCCCATCCTCCGCGCCCCTGCCCAGCCCCTCCCACCATGGCCCAGGTCCCCTGTCTGTTGCAGCCCTGTTCCTGCCACCGCCACTCCCACGTGCTGACAGCGCCAGCCCTGCTTGCACCCGCTGATGGCGATTGTGGCCGGCACCCTAATGGGTGCAAGCAGTGGCTGCTGCCCTGATTGCCCTTCAGGAGCAGGGAGGAGGTGGAGAAGCCCTCAGGGGTGATTGGAGCCAGCAGCCACTGCTCACACCCGCTGACGGCGCCAAGCAATTGGGACTGGCACCAGGTGCCAGCAGTGGGAGCAGGGCTGGCACCAGCAGCAGGTGTGAGTGGGGCCATAGCCGGCAGTGGGTGCGAGAGGTGGCTGCTGCCCCTGATTGCTCCTCAGGAACAGGGGGAGGTAGAGAAGCCCTGAGGGGTGATCAGGGCCAGCAGCCACTGCTCACAATCACTGAAGGTGCCAAGCACATGCGAGCGGCGGCTCCAGTGCTGGCAGCAGGTGCAAGCAGGGCCAGCAGCAGGTGTGAGCACTGGACAGGACCACGGTGCACAGGAGCAAAGAATTTTCAGTAACCACCAGAGGCTTGCCCTGATGACAGCGACTGGTGCCCCACCTTGGTCTGGCGCACCCGCTTACCTGCTCCACCATCCCGCCATGTTTTGCACACGCCCCCAGGTGGTCCACACACATCATAGTGACCAGTTGTTCGGTTGTTCTGCTGCCATTTGGCCTATTTGCATATTAGCCTTTTATTATATAGGATAATCAGTTCTCATTTATTTCCTTCTTTTTTTAATTTAAAATATATATTTTATTGATTTTTTTACAGAGAGCAAGGGAGAGGGATAAAGAGTTAGAAACATCGATGAGAGAGAAACATCGATCAGCTGCCTCCGGTGTGCCAGCAACCAAGGTACATGCCCTTGACTGGAATCGAACCTGGGACCCTTCAGTCTGCAGGCCAATGCTCTATCCACTGAGCCAAACTGGTTAGGGCTCTCATTTATTTTATTATCAAATTTTGACTACCATATCTCTAAAACAAAATGTTTTAAAATATATGTTTATTGATTTTAGAGAGGAAGGGAGAGGAAAAGAGGGGTAGAAACATCAATGATAAGAGAATCATTGATCAGTTGTCTCCTGCACGCCCCCTACTGGGGATCGAGCCTGCAACCTGGGCATGTGCCCTTGACCAGAGTCAAACCCGGGACCCTTCAGTCTGCAGGCTGACACTCTATCCACTGATAGAGTTTTGGCTAGGGCACAAAACATATTCTAATTAATTTCTTAGTTAAGAAATGGTATATTTTCTCTTTTAAGGAGAAAAAAGGAAGTGGGCATTTAAAGGATTTTTATCAGTGCTCGATACAGCTTCAATTGTCATTTTATAGAACTATGCAGAAATATTACAATTTTTGAATTGTGTATTCTTAGACACTGGAATATGCAAATCTGAATCTGTTAGATAGTTTATTCATTGCTATCATGTAAGTGACAACTCTTCATAACTAAGGCATACTAAAATAACATATGTGAAAAGATAATGAGAATCAATATAAAATCCTCAGAAAAGCTACTAAGTAATGATAAGTTACAGTCAGGTAACCATACATCCTGGTAATTTTCTTCAGATATCCCCATTAATAAAGAGGCCCCAGACTCTGATAAAGGACTGATGTCAACAGATCCCTGGGAAGAACCTGTTTGTTTCCTTGACAGCCCCGTGAGCTAGTCACAGTCTTATCATTTTACCCCTAAGAGATGTTTAACACAGATCTGGGAAATTAAGATAAATACAAATAGATTTCTCCCGCTTTCAACGTGGTAGCCCTGAGTTAGATCTTCATCTTAATACTAAATGAATTGTTAACCAACTAATCAAACTGAAACAACACCTATCCTAGGGATAACATTTCCTTGTCTTCCAATAAGTTTTGTAGAATCACAAGTTTTTGAGAATATAATTTTATGCAATCAAACACCTGATTTATAAATTGAACAAGCAAGATATGAGAATAGCAGTGATTATTTTTAGAGTGGTAGTATCAGTTTCTGAAATAATATATTCTAATTAGGATGCTACACATGAGTATTTAGCAAAGTTGTAGGAAGCATAATGAAAATATTTGTAAACATTTGCATCAAGTAAAAAAATTGAAAATGAATTATAGTAAACTGCGCAGTCCTTATTATTAGCATTGACAAACTGTTGAGAGAAAATTTTACCAAAATAGAATTCATAAACAAACAAACAAAATTTACTACAGAAAGTAATATAACAGATAAGCTAAAGAGCAAACATTCAAAGATTTAAAGTGAAATGTTGTATTATACACATGTAGTAACAGAAGCTGAGCTCTTACATGATTTCCCCACATCATAGAAAAAAGTAATTAATAGTTTTAATTCAAAATCACTTTCAAATTTATGTGTAAATTTGAAAAAAAATAACTAGGTTCTATCTTTCATCTTAATTTTTGAAATGAATGTAATAGTGCACATAAATTATAGCTATATCAAAATGCAATCAATAAAATATAAATTAAGCAATCACATGAAGATTGTAATTTCAACTTGTTACAATATTGAATTGATCCATAACACCTAGAATACTTTTTACTAAAAGTTTATTACCTTGTTTTAATTATTAGGTGTTATACTATTTGTATTCAGAAAAGAAATTTAAAATGAAAGTTTCTCATTATTATTTTGAATTCTGACTCTTTCACTTGTGTTAGTTGACTACTCTTAAATTTGATGAATATGCCTACATGAAATCATAAAAATATATGATTCTCTATTATCTCCTGGGCCCTTGAAGGGGATATCAGAAAATATAAAAGAGCTGCGTAGATAGAAAAAAAAAAAAAAAGAAATGAAAAATAGTTAATTTAGTCAGAAAAAGATTAGCCCCCCCCCTCTATTTATAGCAAGTAAAATGGCCACCAAGGTGGACAATTCCTAGCATTATTCAATGTGAAAACATGATTAATTCTGCCTAATGCCCTCGAAAGCAGAAATATCCTGCAAAAGCTTTTAGACCATTCCTTAAGAGAAGAGGACTGATATGCAACCTCTGTCCTTCCTTACTATGCTTTTCTCCATTCTAGTTCCTGGAACATATTTATCTACCTACTACTTGGTCCTTGTGAATGATTTGAGGATTCTCCTGAGGATGTCCAGTGTAGCTCAGCGGTTGAGCATCGACCCAGGAACCAAGAGGCTGCCATTTTGATTCCCAGTCAGGGCACATGCCTCGGTTGCTGGCTCAATCCCCTGTGGCAGGTGTGCAGGAGTCAGTCCGATCAATGATGTTTCTTTCTCATCAATGCTTCTATGTCTCTATCCCTCTCCCTTCCACTCTCTAAAAAATTAATAAAAACATATTTAAAAAATAAAATGACCTGGAAAGAATCAGGCGCCTGAGGACTTCATGGAGGGAGGCACATATTAGCCCTGGACTACTTGTAGCTTTTTATTTTCTTTATGCCATTTTTGATTCTTTATCACTCATAGCCAAACTTGACTAAATGATCTAGACAGTCATATGTACATAATAAAGATGAAAGAAGAACAAAAGGAACAATAAAATTAGAAAAAGGATGAAATCATTTAAAGTTGGTCTGGAGCTTATATTAAAATGACTCCCTTTATAATAAGCAATCAGAAATATTACCCCAAAAGCAAATGGCTATATCTTTCTGCAAGCCTGAGATAAGTCTGAGATTTCAGTAATAAAAAATAAGAACAAGTGAATAAAATACTGTTATAAAAAACAAAATTAAAAGATTTATTTAGCATATCACAACATGACAATTATATTAATGAACTAGTAATTCATACAAAAGTAGAAAATAGGTAAAGTACATGTAGTTATAAAGATAAATGTTGCCCTAACAGGTTTGGCTCAGTGGATAGAGCATCAGCCTGCGGACTGAAGGGTCCCAGTTTCGATTCTGGTCAAGGGCGTGTACCTTGGTTGCAGGCACATCCTCAGTAGGGGGTGTGCAGGAGGCAGCTGATTGATGTTTCTCTCTCATGGATGTTTCTAACTCTCTATTCCTCTCCCTTCCTCTCTATAAAAAATCAATAAAATATATTTAAAAATAAATGTTAATCAACATAATCAAATACTTAACCTCACTTATAGTTAAAAATGTAAACTACATTACAATGAAAATCTGTTTCATCTTTCAGGTTAACAATTATTTGGTTCATGTTAGTAGATGATTGTATTTCATGTTAGTTGGCACTTGTATACCATTAGTGAGAGTGGAAATTGGGATAGCATCTTTGAATAAAATTTTGCAGTGAGCATTAAAATTAAAATGCATATGCTTTTACCCCAAAACCCTACTTCTAGAATAGTATCCTTTAGATATACTTGCACAACAATACAAAGATATTATTCACAAAGTTGTTCAATCATAAATTCTTTATATTTCCAGATAAGCTAGAAATATCTGACTGTTCATCAAGAGATGACAGGTTTTATTCATTCATTCATTCGCTCAGTGAAAATGTTTATTCATTATATTATATATTCTTCCCTATGGCTGCGAACCCAATAGCAAAGAGGACTGAAAAAGTCTCTGCTTCTATGAAATTTACATTCTAAAGGCATACAGGGAGACAGAGAGAGAGTGAGATCGAGAGCGAGACAGAGAGACAGAGAGAATGAAATGCAAATGAAAATTAACAAAATCATCTTTTATATTAATAAATGTTGCAAATAAAATAAAAGAGTGATGTGAAAGCTACATATTGAGGGAATAGTTTTGAATGCACGTTTGAGGGAAACCATTCTGAGTAGATGATGATTCAGCTGAAAGCCAAAGGATACTTTGAAGGCTACTCTGCAAAGTTTAAGGGTAGTGCATTCATTCAAAATAGAAGACAGTTCAAAGACACCGTTAATGAAGATTCGTTTGGTATATGTTTTCTGTACTGGTAAAAGCAACACACTAAATCTTTTAAACAGAACCAAATTTTTAAGAGGAATTCAAGGATTTATCATTTTTGGAGGAGGCAGCTGGATTTTCAGGAATGGCTACCAGCATACTAGAGAACAGCCTATGAGGTCCTATGAGGTTTGAGACTACCACTGGATTTGTTGAGTGCCAGCACATGCTGCTAAAGTCTCCTGCAGTAAGTCACATTTTACAGTCACAAAGCTGGTACCAGACACTGGAAAGAGACATCTGGCTGCTGCCTCCACTACACCTGCTGCTCCACATCCAGGAAACTGGAGAATGAATATTGAACATTACTGTGAGAATCCTTGGGTTCACAAATTTACTTTGCAGAAGGAAAAAGGCCAACTGGACAGAAAGATGCCCAGTGTTTCATTTCAAATGCTTACACAAGAACATCTAATTAGCAATCCTGATATTCATCTAGAAACAAAGCTGCAACGAAAGGTAGTTTCTAACTCTCCCATCTATAGAGGAAGGGATGAATTCCCATCTACAGAGGAAGGGATGAATTACAGTTGATGCCAGTTCACAGTATTGGGAACGTTTCATGAGCTGGGGCTGATAAGGTAAGGGGTGACTCCAATAGGTCATGACAAGAGCTTGGATTTTTATCCAAGGTATAATGGAAAGACACTGGAATTGAGAAACTGGGGAAATCTTTAATCTTGTTTACATTTTGAAATATGTCTTTAGGAGCAACGTATAAATTGGTTGTGACTAGAGAGGAAGAAACAAGGAAACAAGTTTGTAGCTTTAGAATAGGTGAGAGGTGACTGGCTTGAATTGTAAAAAAAAAATTGAAAAATAAAGAGATTTGGAATATATTTTTGAGGAATAGCTAATGGCATGTGCAGATGAATTACATATGGAAAGTGAGGCAATGACAAGAATTAAATTTGGACCCTTAAGTTTGATTTGAGGAAAAGGACATAAGATGGTATGATATACTGCTACGAGGAAGCAGGGGAACATTATACTATGGGTTGGGGGTTGCAGAAGAAATAATTCTGTTTTGCCTGAAAAAAAATTGGAGATTTCTATTAAACATTAATGTATGGTTCCCTCTAGGATGTTGGCAGTCACTGGGATATAGACAATAACTAAAGGCATTGGATTCCTGGCCATCATCTAGGTAGAGGCTATAGATAAAACAGAGAGAAAGCAAGGTGCAAGTGGCAATATTAAGTAGCAGAGTTGCAGGCAGGAAGGTGGATTAAGAAGAGTCAGAATAGAGTGTTTCAAGAAGCAGGGTATAATCAACTGTGATAAATTAGTCATTGTATACCCATGTGGAATGTTGCTATGTCCATAAATAAATGGGCATATCTATATCTGCTAATATAGAAAGAATTTTACAACATCTTATTAAATGAGAAAAACTGTCTATTTATTAATCTCTTTATGTGGACAAAATATGTTTGCATTTTCATACATATAACTTTTATAATAAGTCACATTTAATAAAAATAATAATGATAAAGAATTATCAGTTTGGCGTGTACAAGCCTCTGTAGGACCTCTAAAAGACTAGTACTCTTAGATGGTAAGTGGACACATCTACTGTGTTGTAGACAAAAGCTATGGAGTTCTGGTTCTGGCTCTGGTGCTGTCTAGCAATGTGACTTCTCTAGGTAACTCAGACTTTCAGAATTGGATAAGCACATAGATGAAAGAGACTTATTCAACCGTGCTTTGCAACCCATTAAAAATACTGAGTCTCTACAACAGAAAAGAGTAATTGGATATATACTGAGGAAACAAAATTGAAGTACATGTAGACATTAAATTATATGAAAAATGATGTGATGTAAATTTTATAATATTACATGTGAAATGTGTTGCCTTATAATCTCTAGGTTAAGGGAAAATATTGGTTATAGTTATCTCATACTTTATCACCTCATGAACTATAATTTACTGGAGGAATTTGAGTCTTAAATCAAGACAATAATAAGCAATAAATTGTAAATAAATACTATTTTATATCCATTAGGCATACAGTTCAATTAACTACTATCAAACATTTTATATGTAGAGATTCCATCTTTCATGACTAAATAAGACTTATTCGTACTAACAACATCTATTTTCTATTTAAATGACTCAGGTGCTATAATCTCCAAAGGAAATTTTCTTAAGGAAATTAGAACACCACCTATTTACCCATTTTTATAATAGAATTACATATCATACTTATTCTGAGATGTTTAGAATACATTCCTCATTAATTTTTATCAAATATCACCTAATAAAATATAATTACATGATTTTCTAATATCATAACATCACAGTCATTTTTTAAACATAAATTCCTAAATTATAACCCAGATTACTGAATAAAAATAGAAACAGGCAGAAGTAGCACCATTTTATGTAGGCATATTAGTTATTTTTAACACTGGTAGTCTACAAAGCACATTTGTGCAAACATTGGGGTAGTTTTACCTTCTTCATCTATCTATCTATTATTACATAAAAAATAACTGGCTGACTAGGACTAGCTGGAATACTGAATAAAAACCCATTTACAGTAAATTAGGTATAAATCAATATTTAAGAATATTAAAACATCTTCAATAGGAAATTACAAGTGACATATACTTTAGAAAGATGTTTATTCCCAATGACATTTTATCCACTAAGGCAAACTGGGTAGGGCTCCCAATGACACTTTAATAATCAGAAATCAATTCCTTGAACAAAATAATTTTAGTGGGATCCAGTATTTTTGTTAATATTGAATAAATTAAGTATTATCAACTAAGCACTAGTTAATACATTAATAGAATTTTCAGTGAATTCTCAAATTATTAGTGAGGGAAATGTAATAGTGCTTCAACACAGTTACTATTAAGCCCTGCTAAATCTAATGTATTATGGCTAACATTTGCAAAAGGCCCATAACATTATTTTCTTAATAGTTATTTCAAAAAATGTTTTTATTCCAAGGCAAATAAGTGGCATTCTTGAAAAATCTGATTCTACAGTTGTCTCCAGACAGTGCAGGCAAGAACTCTTACATATATGCAAACAACAACAAAAACTATTTGGAAGTATTTTCTGATTTATTTACAGGAGAGAACAGAAGGCAAATGATGGAGAACTAAAGGGAATGCCCAAGAGAAAACCTGTGTTTCACAATCTGAGTTTGTCACTATTCCAAATGAATGTGATGCCTACAACCTTTAAGAGGAAGTCACATCAGCTGCAAAGAATATGTGATTATAGCTTCCATAATGTTGGCTTTGATTATATAGCACAGATATAAAAAAAAGTGCACTTTTATAAGATGGGTACTATTTTCAGGCATTTCACATGAACTTTAGAGAATTATATGCATTTGAATAACTTCTCCTGTCAAGCACCATGAAAGAAAATATTGGTACATAGCCAAGGAATTTCAACCCTGGCAACAAATAGCAGTTCTTTGTCTTTGCCTTTCCCCAAAATAGAATCATTCTCTTTAACAATTTATATTACTTTCAATTTTTCTTTTTGGGAAAATGTTGAGCAAGTTTACCTAAAACTAGAGCACCTTTATTTATTTATTTATTTATTTATTTATTTATTTATAAATACATTTCTATTCGTTTCAGAGAGGAAGGGAGAGAGATATCAATGATGATAGAGAATCATCTATAGGCTGCTTCTTGCACATCCCCTGCTGGTGATCAAGTCCACAACCCAGGAATGTGCCCTGACCTGGAATCAAACCACAACCTTCTGGTTCATAGGTTTTAGCTCAACAACTGAGACACACTGGTTGGGCAAGCACCTGTATTTAGATGAGCTATTTCTGTTTTCCTAGTTTTAAAAATGTTCACATTTTAACACTCCCTAATTAACTAGCATCCTTTCTTCAGGTCTCTCCTTCTGCCTTCTTGCCTCATGTCTTCCTCCTTCTTTTCTTTCCTGTCTCCTTCTTACCATCCCTCCCTTCCTTCTTAGTTACTTTCCCCCCATCTGAATTCACAAAGGAATTGGGAACTATTACATGAATCCTGCAGGCATTGGGGCAAAAATTTTAGAAAAAAAATTTAGAAAAATGATTTCTGATCATAATATCCACTATTGCTATTATATTTAGAAAAAAAACTTGTTTCTAATATTACTACATATTAACCATTAAGAATATTAATGCATATATACAATTATATATAATTTTATATATAATCTATATGTCAATATATGTAAAACTATATATATTATATAAATATATGAGTAAATATATATACATATATATATACACACACATATACAGTTATCTACAAGTAAATACATTTTTTCTTAACTTAAGCAAAACTCTCTTTTGCACAGATATTTATTGAGTAACTACTATGACAATGCCCTATGCTAGGTGATTACTATAAATTGGGAAATGATAAGTATATATGTTTATGAATACATATACATGTGACAGGATAGAGGTTTATCCAATGTCATGGAGTTAATCATTTTACAATAGTAAGTGGACTTTAAACTTAGAATAATGTAGTAGGTCAATTATCTTTCAGTAAAGCTGGGGGGAAAAACTTTGTGTGGACATTTCTTCTCACTTCTCATGGATAGGTAACTAAGGATGGTATTTATAAATAGTATGGAAAGTGTACATGAAACCTCATGAGACACTAACATACCATTTTCCATTCATATAAGTGAAATCATACAATATGCATTCTTTTGTGTTTAATTTCTAGCCATCTATCCAGATATAGAAATTTTCCTCATTGTAACAAAACTATGGTCTGTCTTATATTTCTGATAATCTTATTTGAATGTAGTCATAGCAATTGTGGTTTTCATTTGCATTTCATGAATATTGAATATTCTTTTGAGAAGTATTTGATCAAAAATTTGCTTACATAAAATTGTTTATGTTTGTTTGTTTTTTGTCTCATTATTAATTACTAAAAGGAATGAAGGGCTCTTTGGAGAAATAGCTGATTCCATGGTTGAAAAAAGGAAAATGAAAAAGGTGATCTGAAGCAAGAAAAGAAATGCTTCAAAAAATGAAAAAATGGACAAATTAATCAATTTGGAGGAATTCCCAATGGCTAACACTGGAAAATTTGAAAAACCCCCATAAATAACAGATCAACTGACTATAAAACAATGCATTAAATAAGTATATACAAGTTTATAATAATATACATGAATAATTAATTAAATAAATAAATTGGGGAGAAAAGACAATGATTCTTTTTAGAAAAATTCCAATTACTGTGTACAAATACTACCTCTCAGAAATTGAGAACTTAAAGGTTTATATCCAGATGAAGTTTTTATTGGTTTATTTAACAAACAAATATTGAATAAATTTCTCATATGATATGCCTAGAAAACAATTATTAATAAGAAATAGCACCTGACCGCATCAGGGAGATGTTTGCTTTTTCCTCCTCCTCCTCCTCCTCCTCCTCCTCCTCCTCCTCCTCCTCCTCCTCCTCCTCCTCCTCCTTCTTATTCTTCTTCAAGTTGGAACCAATTTATTACAAATCATTGCCAAGTGGTACAGGCCTTTAGATTTTGTTTCTTATTTTTCTTAATTACCGTTCATGTTAAATATTATTTTGTATTGATTTCAGATGTGTCCTTTCGCAGTCCAGGAGCCCTAAGGGGATGTGCGACTGCTGGCTTAGGCCCGCTCCCTGCCACTGTTGCTGTGCTCACCAGCTGTGAGCTCTCCAGCCGTGAGCCCGACTTCTGGCTGAGCAGTGCTCCCCCTGTGGGAGTGCACTGACCACCAGGGGTCAGCTCCTGCCTTGAGAGTCTTCCCCCTGGTGGTCAGTGTACATCATAGTGACCAGTCATTCAACTGTTTGGTCGATTTGCGTATCAGCCTTTTATTACATAGGATATTCCCTATGCTGTACTTTATATCCCCATGACTATTTTGTAACTACCAGTCTGTACTATTTAATCCCTTCTCCTTTTTCACTGAATCTCCTAACCCCACACCCTTCTGGCAACCATCAGTCTGTTCTCTGTTAGCCCATTCCATTCAGAGAAATAGTTTATCTCCAAAGCTAGCTTTCCCTTTATTTATTTTATTTTATTTGTTATCTTTATATATCCTATACATAAAGTAATTTGGACTGGGAATAAGTTTTAATTTTTTTTTAACTATAGTATTTTAGTGAAAAGCTGAGCATGCTCATTCAGCAAATATTTTATAATTTTTCACAAAAGAGAGGAATGAGCAACAAACAAGACAACTTATTCTGGTCTTATTTTCTAAAATATGATTTAAGAAGAAATATGAAAGCTGACACTGGCAGATATCCTACATATTCTGTATTGAGTAGAATTTCTGCTAAGCAATGAAAAACAAATATATTCCTACTTAACCTTCTATTAAGATTTATTTTAAGATATGGAAATTTATTAAGTATCAGCACTCTGTAATAATGATAACATTGCTAATGTTTATTTTATGTCCTTAAAAAGCCCTTCATTAATGTGAGGTCTTTATTGGCATTTTCTCAATCCATTTGCTCTTTATAATTTTCCCAAAAATAATAGTATTAGATCTAAGACTAGGTATATAATATCCTACTATCTTTAGTTTAAATATTCTGCATTTGACAGAATTCTTGAAGCTGAATTTTAACCTACAATTATTTTAACAACCAAGTTTTAAAGAATATTGAATCATGTCTTTCTTTGATTTCTTCTTTGGGTTTGGAAGATTTTATAACATTTTAAGAACTGATTGGCTACAATATTTTTCTCTTTGTAATTAATATAATGATGGATTATATTTATATTATTACATCTGAAATACCTCTATTAAAAATGAAATACCAGCCCAGGCAACATAGTTGAGTGTCAACCTATGAACCAGAAGGTCATGGTTAGATTCCTGGTCAGGGCACATGTCTGGGTTGTGGGCTCCATCCCCAGTGGGTCGTGTGCAGGAGGCAGCAAATCAATGATTCTCTCTCATCATTGATGTTACTATCTCTCTCTCCTTTACCCTTCCTTTGTAAAATCAATAAAAATATTTTTTTTTAAAAAAGAAAAGTTATTTTTTCTTGGAAGTGAATACATGATAGAACATTTTGTTTGAATGTGTATGTTGATTGTGTATGTTTTTATTTCATATTTTCAAATAATGTTTCTCATTGTGCCTCAGATATTTTAGAATCTTGAGTATGGAGTAGTAACTGCAGGCAGAAAGCAAAAACACTTTATTTATCCACTGTTAATCCATTTTTGAAATTATTCCTTTCACTAAATTAAAAAAAAAATCTTACCTCTTTTCTTAAAATAATTAAATATTGCACCCTTTAGAATGACATTTATTCCAGGATTGACTGAAAAGCCTTACACACGTTTGATTTTGTTGCCTTTAATTGAAAATAACCTGGTAGTAATTTTCCACTTACATTCTATCTAAGAATGTGAGCTATAATATTGTTTCTAGGATTTATGTTTTTGGAACCTTATGCTTATAAGACTTGGCAATAGCAGCTTTCTTTAGCATTTTCATCTATAACTAGTGACAAGTGCATGAAATTTGTGCACATTAAAAGGGAATTAATGAGAGGAAATATTTTAATATTGCTATTTTCCCTTCCTCTATAATAGAAGTGTCAGAGATGAAAGAAAATTAGTAAAATGTATATGAAAATCTTCCTCCTGTCAGAGTCTGGGGCACACCATGGGAACCAGAGTCAAGTCCCGGCCCACCCACATGCGCCTCAAAATTGCGTGATACCCAGACCCGGCCGGCCCTACCCCATTTGGCTAGATCCAGACCCGGCCGGCCACAGCCCCATCAAGCCCAACCAGGTGGGGGGCACAGCCATTTTGTTATGGCGTGATGGTCAATTTGCATATTCCCTCTTTATTAGATAGGATAATAAAAGGGTAATATGCTAATTAGACCAGACGTCTTCCTGATGTCATTCTGGACATCCTTCCTACCGAGCTGGGGCCAGAGGGAAGCCAGCCTGGGTCCTGGGTGTTGCGGGTGAAGGGAAGCCGGTGCCAACAGCCAGGGGAAGGAAGACCTACACTTGCACAAATTTTCGTGCATTGGGCCTCTAGTCTAATATAGTCAGCATCACCTTTCATAAAAAGGGCATGGATTTCATACATTCTACCAAATTCATTTTTATATGAAGCGTGTCGTTAGTGATTTAGACTAATTTTCTAAAAGCCTGAATTCACCTGTTGTCTAATTTACATTCCTCTTCAGTGATTAAAAAACATTTTATGATAAGTACATACATTTTATTTGTTGCTGGTTAGAATAAAATCAATAAATTTATCCTAATTACCCACTATTATAAATATGAATTTTAATTTTTTAAAATCTTTGAATGTTCGGTAGAACTCAATAGTGAAGCTATCTAGTCTGGGATTTTTTTTTAATTGGGGGGGTGAGGGTTGTTTCAATTTTCTCACTGTTTATTGGTCTATTTAGATTTTCTAATTCTTCATGATTTAGTCTATGAAGGTTGTATATTTCTAGGAATTTATACATTTATTTTAGGTTATTGAATGTGGTGGCATATAGTCCTTGACAGTATTCTAGTATGATCCTTTGTATTTCTGTGATATCTGTGGTAACTTCTCCTCTTCCAATTCTGATTATGTTTATATGAGTCTTTTCTCTTCTTTCCTTAGTTAGTTCAGCCAGGGGTTTGTCAATTTTACTAATCTTTTTAAAGAACCAGCTCTTCATTTTATTATTATTTTTTTGTATAGTCTTTTTGCCTCTACTTTATTCAATTCTTCTTTAATTTTCATCATTTCCTTTCTTCTGCTGATTTTGAGTACTATGAGATTTTTAAAAAAGAATTTGGGCTTTCTTATTTTGTTGATGGTTTCTTTTGCTGTACAAAAGCTTTTTATTTTGATGTAATCCCATTTGTTTATTTTCTCTTTAGTTTCTATTGCCCTAGGAGCTGCATTGCTTGAAGATATTGCTTCGGCATATGTCTGAGATTTTGCTGACTGTGGATTCCTCTAATATTTTTATGTTTTCCCGTCTTATGTTTAAGTCCTTTATCCATTTTGAGTTTATTTTTGTGTATGGTGTAAGTTGGTGGTTTTTTGCATGTATCTGTCCAATTTTCCCAACACCATTTATTGAAGAGACTGTCTTGACTCCATTGTATGTTCTTGCTTTCTTTGTCAAATATTAATTGAGCATAGTGGTTTGGGTTGATTTCTGGGTTCTCTATTCTATTCCATTGGTCTATATGTCTGTTCTTGGGCCAGTATCAGGCAGTTTTGAGGACAGTGGCTTTGTAATACAGTTTGATATCTGGTATTGAGATCCCACCTACTTTGTTCTTCTTTCTCAGGATTGCTGCAGCTATTTTGGGTCATTTTTTTTTTTTCAGATGAATTTTTGGAGAGTTCGTTCTAGGTCTGTGAAATACCAATCCATGAACACGGTATGTTCTTCCATGTGTTTATGTCTTCCTCTATCTCTTTTTTCAGTGTCCTGTAGTTTTCTGAGTACAGGTATTTTACCTCCTTAGTTAAGTTTATTCCTAGGTATCTTATTTTTTTTGGTTTGATGGTAAATGGGATTTTTTTTTATTAGTCTCTCTTTCTGTAAGTTCACTATTGGTGTATAAAAATGCCATAGATTTATGATCAACCAAAGGAAGTGTATGCATGAATATAAGCCTAACCAATGGACACAGATACCAGGGGGTTGAGGGCATGAGTGGGGGGCAATAGAGGAATAAGGACACATATGTAACACCTTAATCAATAAAGAAAAAAAGTGAAAAAAAAGAATTTGGCCATGTGACGAATAATACCTCTAGAAATAACAACACATCTAGAAAATATAAACAAATATGTACACAATTTTTGGATTGGGCATATTATCAACTAACTATAAACATTCATACTTAGGCTTTTGTGTGAACATAACATTTTATTCCTCTGGGATAAACGCTAATTAGTACAATTAATTTGTTGGTGGCTTAGTTTTTTTAGGAAACCAGAAAAGTTTTTTATGAGTGGTTGTAACATTTTATATTCCCACCAGCAACTTATGAGTGATCCAGTTTCTTCATGTCTTGGTCAGAAATTGGTGCTGTCACTACTGTTTTTATTTTAGTCTTTCTGATTGGTGTGTTGTAATTTCTTTGTGATTTTAATTTTAATGGTTAGTGATGTATAATGTCTTTTGATGTGTTATTTGCCCCCTAGATATCTACTCATACTCACTCTGTGAAATGTCTGTGCTCATCTCCTGCCCATTTTCTTTTTATATACCATTGCGTTTTAAGAATTATTTGTACATTCTAGAAACATGTCCTTTAGTAGATCTGTGGTTTGCAACTATATCTATCATCCCAGCTTATAGCATGTCTTTATATCCTCTTTATGGGTTTTTGCTTTTTGAGAGTAAACATTTTAAATTTTGATAAAATCCAATTTATTGATGTCTCTTTTTATGAATTATACTCTTTATATAAAGTCTAACTCTATTCCCAGTAAAAATCCTAAAGATTTTCTCCAATGTTTTTTCTAAAATAATCTTAAAATTTTCATACCTTTTACATTGAAATTGGTGATTCAGTTTGAGTTCACTTTTGTAGAAGGTATAACAGTTTAGTTGTCACTTTTCTGTCTGTGGATGCTCAATTGCTGTAGCACCACTTGTCGATGCTATCTTTCCTCCATTTAAATGTTTTTGCACTTTTGTCAAAAATCAAGGTTGGGCATATTTATGGAGGGTTATTTCTGAAATGTCTATTCTCTTTCATTGATCTGTGTGTCTCTCTCTTTATCAATACCACAGCCTTGATTTAAGGTATATAGTAAGTCTTTTAATAGATTAGAATTATTGCTCCCACTTTCATCTTCTTTTTCAAAATTATTTGAGATACTCTAGTTTCTTTGCCTTTCCATATAAATTTTAGAATAATATATACCTACAAAAAATCTGAGAATTTGATGGAAGTTATATTAAAGCTGTATATTCATTAGAGTACAATCAATATCTTTACTATATCTTTCTGATCTATAAACACAATATAATCTCCCCTTTTGAGCTTTATTTGTTGTCTATTTCATAATATGGAACTTTAGGAAATGTTTTTGCATTGTCTATAATATTTCAGGCATAGTATTTGTTCATTTCATTTGTTATCTCACATAACCCTAAAAAATATTTTTAAATTACTTATTACTTCTAATTTGCAAATGAAATGGTTAAGACCAAATGATGTACACTAACTTGCTCATGTTATGCAGCTGGTAAGTAGCAGAAGAAAAGATTCCAACAGCATTTGCTTTATTCAAATACTACAGTTATTCTGAGTTCCATATTGTTTTAGCATTCTTTTTCCCTCATATAGAACAAACCTAACTATACATTACTTTGCTTAGAAAGTTTCACCAATCACATTATTCTTTCCTTCTCCCTGGCCCTAACCAGACTATACTTTTCTGTAACCCAATTCTGTCTCTAATAACTATTGTATAATTTATAAATTATTGAACATCAAATAGTCTCACTTGTATATTTTTCCTCCAAATAGATGCCAAGGACATTGATGATAAGGAAACTTTAGTTTCCTTTTGTATCCAACCTGTTCCACCAGGCACTAGTGTTGAAATAATGAGGTCTCAGCATAGAGTAATTTTAGCCAATAGCCCCCATATTATTGCTGAATTATGCCCATCAGATGTGTGCCCATTGTGCTGTACATAGAATTTATACAGTCCTATATGCTAAATGTGTAAGAGCATTTTTCCTGATTCTCTAAGAAATTGACCACCATCTCACCCAAATACACACATCATTGTTTAAAATCCCTTTTATATTTATAAGTTGAATAGAATGCCTATCTTTGTTTTGAAAACATATTACATATATCTTAATTTTTTATCATTGTTATAGAAATATTAATTTTTCTCCAATTTAGTTGTAGGAGTAGTAAAAGTGCTTCTTGGTATATTCCCCACAAATCTAAAACATCTGCCTTACTACTCAGTTATTTTGTTAAATATTTGATACATCACACACATTTTTCATTTTGAACAGGTTAAGATAAAGACCAATGCACATATTTGTATAGAATTATCATACTAAAGTTATGGTGCCTTAGTGCCACGGGAATATGATTGTTAATGTGTATGACCTTGTTGGAAAGAAATGCAAGGAGTAGAAGGCTGCTAATTAACTATTTTCAAATTGATGTATCACCTCCAAGTGGCTTTCTATGAAAGTTTGCAATAAAGGTGAAAGTTAATGATAGTCTGACCGGGCATTAATACTGGTGTAGATCAAGAATGCCATTTAGCATTCATAAACCACAACAGTATCAAAGGATTCTTTGAAAAATAAAGACTTAGGTTTGGGGGCCTCAGAAAATCAATTTGACTATATGTTTTACTGACTCCCTAGGAATAGGATAAAAAAAACAGTAAAGAGACAGGAAATAACCATTTACTTTGTATGTGTTAAATCCCAGGCTCTAGAGAGAAGAGCAAATGCCCAACAAACATCACAAGAGTTCTTTAATCTAGAAATGAGAGTAAGAGTTATGAGAAAACTAGTAAAAAGATCAACTTCATCTTAAGTGAAAATTTAAACTTTAACTTTTGGGGAGGTTATAAATGACATAGGTTCATAGGCCCTTTTGAAATGACAAAGAGTCTAATAGAAATATAAGAAAGCATATGTAATGGGACATATACAGAACTGTATTCAAATTATAAAAGTAAGAACAAAAAACAAGTGCATTTTAAAAGTAATACTCAGTTTGTGTTATTCTTCAGTGTATTACTGGGTAGCAAAGAGTATAGAAGCAAGGGTAACAAGATAAAAATATAATGAGAATGAAATTTAAAAGTGGGAAATAAAATTTAAAAAGAAAATGAAAGCTAGGGAAGATGAGTTGCCTACATATGGAGGGAAATGAACAAAATGAGAACAGAAGGGATGGCTACAGAAGATAAATGATGTTTGACTTTTATGAACCATTACTAAACACTTTTGTTAATTCCCCTCCATTTCCTTGAATTACAGGTCACAGTGTATTAATACTTCTTAGCATTACCCTTTGAAAATCTACTTAACTCATCAACTACTTTTAGAAGCTCAGCAACTGTCCTTTATCTTTACACACATTTGCAGGGCTTATAATCATGCCATAACAACTCACCCCCACTCTCACTAGCTTTAGGTTTATAAAACTTATACATTTAATATTAAATAGTGGTGATCTCTCTTTTATTCATGAAAAATAACTTAAAAATGAAACTACATCATTTTAATAGATACTTTTTATTTTAATAAAAATTTATTATTGAGAGTAAAAATTTATTGATGAAAAGATATATGACAGCTAGTAAAAACTATATGGAGAAAGATCATCTCTGTCTCACTTAAATAAAATAACTATAACTCCCCTGGGCTATTCAGCTAGGATCATAATAAAGTATCTAACTATATTGAGTTCTTCTTTATGTACATGCATGGGTCTAAGTACTTTCCATATATTAGCACACTCAACCCACCAAAGTTTATGAGATAGTTATTATTTTTGTCTTCATTTTGTAGAGCAGTACACTAAGATACAAGGAAGGTTTAAAAGCATAACCAAAGGCACACAGATGATACAAAGCATCTCTAGACTGAACTATTAGTTTCCAGATCCCTTGTCCTTAATCATAGAAAATTATTATCTTAAAACTTATCATAATTAAACAATAAGCCTTCTGCTCCTGTTTCTGTCTGACATGAGTTTTAGTTATTCTACATGAAACTATTTTCTTCCTGTCAAATGAAGTAAATTCATTTATTTGTGAAAATGCCTAAATAGTTGAAACAGATTTGCATTGAGGATATTGGGATCAAGGTAACCACAAAACAAATAAAACACATCTAAAATATACACATTATTGTGTTTGATATTAATAGTTTGCTATAAACTTCAGAGAGATACGTTCATTTCAATGTATAAGAGAAAAGTACATACTCATCTATCTGAGATCTTTAATGCATAATTAGGTCTTCAGCTGTCCAGCATTGATAAGAGTAACTAGAGCTGTTTTATATAGGAAAGACACTGAACATAAAATCAGAAAGTCTGAACTTTCTTCCCCGTCTTTCAGCATGATCTTGCTGTTTCTGTTTGTTTATCTCTAATTTGGGGTCACCCCAGCACAGCAGTATCCATCCATACTACCCTCTGTGTCCTTACATATATCAACATAAAGAGTGGTCAATTTGGAAAACAGTGGTAGTGCCCTAGCTGGTTTGGCTCAGTGGATATAACATCTGCCTGTGGACCAAGGGGTCCCTGGTTTAATTCCAGTCAAGGGAACATACCTTGGTTGCAGGCTCCTCCCCATCCCAGGCCCTGGTGGGGGCTAGTGCAGTAAGCAACCAAACAATGTGTTTCTCTTACATTGATGTTTCTCTCTGTCTTCCCCTCTCTCGTCCACTTTCCCTAAAAATCAATGGAAAAATATCCTCAGGTGAGGATTAACAAAGGAGGAGGAGGAGGAGGAGAAGGAGGAGGAGGAGGAAGAGGAGGAGGAGGAGGAGGAGGAGGAGGAGGAGGACAACAACAACAACAGTTAGTCTCTTTAATTTAAACAAAACAAACAAACAAAATCCCTCAAATCCTAAACTAAATCTCAGGGTATACACAAACAGCAAGGGTCAATTTCAGAACCAGATTAACTTGCTCTTATTTCTATCCAAATGGTACATTTCAATGGTCTGTTTCAGTTTGGTTTAATTCATGTAAATATCCCTAATAACACTAATATTTTTAAAGAAGTAGCAACTTTATTATATGAGAAAGTTATCAATTCCTTTGCCTTCTCTTCACTGAAGGAGAAAGATATGTGGTCACAGAGATGGCTTGAATAACTAGCAGAAGTGGAGGGGTAGATTAACAGATATAAAATGAACATATATGATTTACTTGGCGATAACAGAAAACTTTTCCCACTGCTCAGTTCTGTATATTATTTGCCTGAGGACCTGCTCATAGTCATCTTTTTATTCATCACCTTAGTACCAAACCAGAATATGTGTTCAATGCATATCTACTGCCGTGAATGATGGATTGTTTCCATTAGTCAAACCCATGGTACTTTCATAGACTCTGTGCAATTTCTAATTTGTTTCACCTTAATTTACCAAGGTGCTACTCTGTGAGAGTTTGAGTTTTACTGCCTCCTCCTCTCTCAGTTTCCCTGGTTTCCCAAGCATACTTAGCATTGGGATGAACTAAAAGTCACTTTCTTGTAATTAAATAAATTCAACATGAAGTTCAAGAATAAAAACTCTTAATTTTTTGTCAACAAAAGCCCAATAAGGAGCCCAGCCAGCGTGATTCAGAGGTTGAGCATTGACCTATAAACTGAGAGGTCACGGTTCAATTCCAGGTCAGGGAATATACCCTGGTTGGGGCTCTGTCCCTAGTGGGGAGTTGTTCAGGAGGCAGCCAATCAATGATTCTCTCTCATCATTGATGTTTCTATCTCTCTCTCCCTCTCCCTTCCTTTCTGAAATCAATAAAAATAAAAATATTTTTAAAAGACCAATAATGAAATATGTAAGAAGGAATTCTCAAGTTTAAACTCTACAGGTCAAGTGAGTGGGCTTGAAATTTATTTTTAAAACCACTAAAGTGGGAGGCAAATTTGTTTACATATTATTAAAACACTATAGAGGCCCGATGCACAAAATTCATGCAAGAGTAGACTTTCCTTCCCCCGGCTGTCAGCACCGGCTTCCCTCAGGCCCTGGCTTTGTCCGGAAGGACATCCAGAATGACGTCTGGTCTAATTAGCATATTACCCTTTTATTATTATAGATAGGGAAAATACTTGTTAAAGTGAAATTATATGAAAATTCTGACTAATGGAAATAAGCCATCGTTCATTGGTAATAGATATGCATTGAGCACCTATTCTGGTTTGCTACTGAGATGGAGAATAAGGTGACTATGAGCAGGCCCTCCAGTAAATAATATACAGCACTGAGAGGTGGTAAAAGTTTTCTGTTATCACCAAGTCAACCATATATGTTCATTTTATATCTGTTAACCTATCCTTCCACTCTAGTCTCCTTTATTTCTTTCACTCATCTCCTTCTAATATCCACTGGTTTCCTCTACACAGTAGTGAATGTTTCTCTATTGTAACTCAAGTAATGGCAGGCTTGGCTGCCTTAGTCCTCTCAACTATTCTTTCCTCTTCCCCATACCATTCCCTCTTTTACCTGCTCTGGAACCTCGCTCAAAAAAACACCTTCCAATGAGGCCTGTCTTGACCACTCTATATAAACTACCTTTCCCAAACACTCCTTATCCCTCATCACTGCTTATTTTTTTCCCAAGGCAGTCATCATCTTATAATAAACTATACTTTATTTTGAGATTAGAGTTTAATATCTGTTATTTCAATTGAAAGCAAACACTACAGAAGCCAGGATATTAATCTGGTTTTTGTTCACTACTCCCCGCCCCTCCAATTTTCAAAAACACTGCCTAACAAGTAGTAGTTTTTTAAAAATGTATACATTTATATATGTATATAAACATATGTATGTGTATGTGTATATATGTGTATATATATATATGTGTATACATATACACATATATAATATAAATAAACTTAAAATACCTATTCTCTAAAAGAACAACAATAAAAATATTATTTGACTTAGGACCACGGTATGTCATTGGTCTTCATATTTTTTATATATTTAAAATTTTTGTATTGCCTTAATGTTCCTTAGTAGATTTTTACCCTTATGCACAAGTAAATAGGCATTCTTAAGAGAGAATTCTAGTAATCGTAGGTTCATATCTATCACTTGTTCCCAAAGGGAAACTGAAGAATTCAACTCTTTTGTACTCTTTTATTTCCTTAATTGTTTATCAAATACCTTTGGAAAAAGCAAGTTGTTTAACATTTAGATTTTTTCTCAGGTCATTTTTTCTTTTATTTTGTTTTAAGATTTTCCACCTTCTGTGGAGCTGGCAATTAATCATCTCAGATTTGCTGGCAGGAGACTGACTCTTTGGCTCCTTTCTAGAATATGCCTTATGTTTCTCCTTTATTCTTCTTCACTGCTTTGGGATTTCTCTCTCTTTTTATATTTTCCTTCCATGTGAATGTGAATATATGCTCCTTTAAAGCGAGAAAAGGTTATTTAAATTCACTGAAGTGAGCCCAAGTGGGCAGAATGAGCTTCTGGTCCCTTCTTCTAGCCAGAGATTAGGCTAGGCTTGTTAAAATGTTCAGTTAGGAAAAACAAAATCCATCCTTCTATTTATTTCTACTATCCAGTATATATGTGTATGTGTGTGCGTGTGTGTGTGTGTGTGTGTGTGTGTGTAGCGGTGGGGGGTGTTTAACTGGAGAAGAATTATTTTCAGCACAAATCTTTTCCCAGAACAAACATTATTGGTAAACTGTTTCTCCTTAAGTCAGCAAAGAATTTCTAAAGTAGTTTCCAGAACTAATCGACTTGATGAGATCTGATTATTTTTCAAGATGTGCCAGATTTTTAGTCCTTACCATCTGCTTAGCCAATTGGTAGCAAGTAAAAATATAGCTGTGAAGATGAATACTAATACTGCTAATTAACCTCTAGGCAAGTGCCTTGAAGCCTTATGACTTCTTCCTTTTCTTAGATCTAAAGCCATAGCCCCTTTGTACATAGTTATCATCAAAATTGAAAGTATTCACTCTTTCCTGGCCCACCAAGGTCCTAAAAGAGTTGCAGTGGAAAGGCTAATTTAAGCTTAATATTCCTACCAGATTTACTGGAAAAACCTAGACAATAATGACATTTTGCATAGTTTTATTATTAGAATGATGGGGAAATCCTTTTTATTACACACACACACACACACACACACACACACACACACACACACAAAACCACCTGGCATTTCTTTCATCCTTTTCTTCATCAGATGTAAAATTATGTAACAGAAATAACTGAGATGTGACACTGCTGAATGTACTAGTATTTATGTATGTATGTATGCATGTGTGTATTTTACTTACTATCTGCAAATTAGAAAACAAATCACCATCTACATACAATGGTGACCAAATATCTGTGTTGATAAAGAACAGAGATATTTCATTTGCTCCTATTTTGTAAAATAGGTCATCACATTGTGGTGGCTTATGTAAAATTATGTCACAGCATGGAAGAATGTTCCAGCACATGTTCATTGCTCCTTTATTGATGTAAGAATAAAACACTATGAACAATCAAATCACTGATGTCAAAAGTAAAGGATTTTAGAATTACTTCTTTAAGCAGAGCCCATATTAAGATAACTGTTATTTTATTAATCTTAATTTTGATAATGTTGTATTAATGCTTTGAAGTTGTTGTGTCCAAATTTTGAAGTGTTATGTACAAACAAATTCTTATGCCATGAAGACCACTGCAAGCACAATAGCACAAATGAACCAGCTTGAAGAGCACTAGAAGGTTTAATCAGCCTATTTGCCATTCAACTACATTGTAAGCCGGTGATGGCGAACCTATGACACGTGTGTCAGCACTGACACGCGTAGCCATTTCTGATGACACGCGGCCTCTGAGGCGGCCGCATGCCGAGGATGAAACATTTGCTGCTCCTGAGGATGAAACATTTGCGAAATAATGTTTTTTCTTCAAAGTGACACACTACCCGAGTTATGCTCAGTTTTTTGGCGAAGTTTGACACACCAAGCTCAAAAGGTTGCCCATCACTGTTGTAAGAGAATCTCTTAAAGTCAACTTAAACTAAATCATATGGAAGAAATCAAAACCCCCAAATTATCCAGGCCAAGTTTAAAATCACCAACTAAATTGTATTCTAATCTGGATAAGTTCAGTCAGCACATAAATTAAAGATAATATATTAATTAGAAGCATGATATTTATGAGTTTCCATCAGTTTGTATTCTTTCAGAGGAACAGCCAGTTTTTAAAATTCTTCATATAAAATAACACTTGACTCTTGTTATTTATGGCATGGTCAAAGGCATACAATTTAGAGTAGTTCCAGTGAGGGTACATAAAAGATACAATACATTGTTCACTTTCTTTGGAAGAGCTTCAAGTATTCATAATATAGTGTTTTAAAAATACAGAAATCATGTGGAATTAAAATAAATGGGATTAAACACACATGCTGCCATGGATGAGCCATGCAAACTTAGACATTTATTTTATATGTGTATATATATATATATATATATATATATATATATATATATAGAGAGAGAGAGAGAGAGAGAGAGAGAGAGAGAGAGAGAGAGAGAGAGAGAGAGAAATTGTATAAGATCTATATACCCAGGAGATTTGCTATGATAGTAAAATAAAATATGTGGTTTGGGAAACAGAGTAATATTGGCTATTAGTATTATCACCTCTTCACCTAATATTCTTGGCATTAGTGTAATATTAGTGTAATATAAGTTCTCTTAGAAATATCTAGTTCTTAAGTATAACCTGAGTGTATCACAGTTAAATGAGGACTCCTTTACAATGGTATAAGAATCTTATTCTCTCTGGTTTCCCTCAAGATCAAGATCTGACTCTTCCCTATGGGGTCTCCCATAAGTTGTGTCTCATATGTTCAGGAACATGTTCTACTATGTTAACTGCTTTTCATGGTGTCTCATCATTGTCTCTACTGCAAAAACCCTCTGTTGTAAATGCCAATGAGGTAATTCATTCCTCATGCTTTAGAGCTGACAATTCTTGAGATAGCCAAACATTACTGAGCTTTCCACAACGATTCAGAGAATGCCCCTATGTCTAGTTCTGCTCCCAGAGTGTGTCTCCTTGGTCTCAAATTACTATGAACATTATTCAGAATCTCAAAACGTAGTTGATAAAATAGTACCTTCTTCCAGAAGCAGAACAACTTTGGGATTCCAAATCAGTCAAAGAAGGTAGATAGGGGCAGGTGCCGTGCCATGCCATGGTCCTCTCCTTTTGCTTGCATTTCCAGTTACCTCTGCCCTAAAATAAACACATACATAGATACATGTCAGAAGCAAATCCCAAGATGAAGATTTATATGCAAATAGATTTCTGAAGTAAGTGTTCCAAAGAGAAAATTGTAAGACTATGAGGGAATCGAGAGAAGAAAGGCAAAGAAGCCAAGCAAAGGTCTGATTTCAGTTAAAGTCTCTTAATATTCCCCAGAGGAGCTCTAGGGCATACACTGCGCCTCAGTTTTGTCCTGGTCAAGGGAGGAGGGTTTTCATGCTCCGATAGCAGTCAATCATTAGCTAAGAGCTGCTTCGGGTGATGGAAACTCAAGGAACTTCTGAGTGTGTGGCCAACATGGTTCCAGGAGCAGCAGGGTAATGCTCCCCAAGTGTACAAAGTTAAAAGTAAAAACACACAGAAGCTAGGAAAGGGGCACTTATAGGATTTATTGTATCCTTTCGTCAGCTAAGGAAATTTATTCTCATGTTTACAACTCATTTATACATGTCTTGGGAAAAAGGCGTGCTTCTTAACCCCACTTGCATTGAAACCATAGCTTTGCCTCCACCAGACACCCTAAAAATAAGATGCAAGCCATGTAACCATGCTTTGATTCATGGAAAATTCTATTGACATTACACTACTGAATTTTTGATTTGTTGCTGTTGACTAATAAAACCTTCCTGGAATAGACTGGTACCCAAGTTACTATAGGAAATATAGTGGTGACACAGGAATCGATCTAATTTTCTCATCTAATTCTCCTTCCATATTTGCTTACTCTATGAGATAAATGTTCCTAGTTGTATACTAAAAAATAGATTTCTACTTATCATACTCACAGAGTGATTATTACGTGGTTACATTTGATGCTTCACCATTTATTTTCAAAGAAAATAAATGATAGTATCTCAGAACATTTAATGCTAAATAGTATGGCATTCTTTAATTCCTTGGGACTATTGAGGCATTAATAAAGAAAACTATTGACTAAACAATGTGTTGATCTTGAATAATCAATTTTCAATCACTTAAGTGCTACAGATGCTGATATTAGATAATAATAAATGTTTATAGCTAACTTTAATAGAATGAGAAATTATTTTAGTATAAGCTATATAGTGCTACTCGATTTATTAAAATCAGTCCTTTACATATTACTAGTGAATACTGATAGTGCTTCAGATTTGTGATTTAGATGATCTCTTTACTCATGATCTTTAAGTCTACATTTCTAAAATAAAATGTGTGTGGGTTTTTTGTTTCATTTTAAACCTTTTTAGTGCAAAATGTAGATAATCCTTCTTTTAGTGATTTCTTGACTATTCCCTACATATGCAACACAAGATTCAATATCAACATTTTATTGTGTTAAATGATATTCTCAGATACAAAATAAAGAGTTTGATCCTGGAACCCAGGAATAGATCAAAACTAAAAAAAATATTTTTACTAGATAAATATGCCTTAGTGCTAAGAAATGGTGGTTAATAGTCTGGAATGGAGGAAAATACATGACTTCAAAGGAAAGAATTGAAGTATCAAAAGTTACCTTTATTCCCTCTAGTAATATCTGAGAGTGGCTTGGAGCTGCCAGCAGAATGGAAAATCACTAAAAAAGCTGACACAATGGAGCTCTATAAACATAACAATAAAGGAGACCACAGGCATTATCATCATGGAGTATAATTCAAAGCAGTGTATTCAGTCCCTCATTATGGTGGTTTGTGAGAACAGTCATTTCTTTTTAAATATAGTTGTAGGGATAATAGGAGTAGGTAAGGTGATATATATATATATATATATATATATATATATATATATATATTTTTTTTTTTTTTTTTTCCTGAAGCTTAGCATTTTCTTCTGTATGTGTTTAGGCTCATAAACTAGCTCCTTTGGGTTTTTACTCTCCTAAAACCTGATAATGACATTTCTGAGAATTAAAAATCAACTCTTTGATTCTTTCATAAGGAAAACTAATATTATTTCAGGTAAAATATTTTATGTGTATGTAACAAGAATACAATTATACAAAATGAAACATACATTTTATGAATTTCTTTCTATGCCGTTTACTCCTTTCCCATTGGAGGCCAATTTTACAAGGTTAAGAAAGGCTGACTTATAGCATCTCCACAGACTATGCATTATTTCTTTCTAGGTTTATTGTTATCTCTAGATTATCTGCCCTGTGGTCCTTAATAAAATTTCTATATCTCATAAACCATATCAAAGATTAAGTGTATGTCATTTTACTGTCTTCTACTTTGACCTTATCTAATTTAAATGTAACAAAATTTATGTAACAACACTTTAAAGATATATAGCAAACTTTGCCAAAGGACTGCAGGGAAAGGGGTTAATGTGTGTATGTGTGTAATGATTTTTTTCAGGTTAAAAATAGTGAAACATCATCCTTTTAATATTGTGATTAACTGATTATTAATAACAGGAAAGGAGCAAAGGGAAGGCCAGATATTATAGGCGTGCCATGTGGGCAGCTTTTCCAGGAAGCTGCAGCTTTACACTTCCCAAGGAGCCACTGGCCCATTCCCCACAGGTCTCTGTGGAAGGGACTGGACAAAGGGACGATCGAAGCATGCCCATTATGGCGTGGGGACTAGTAAAGGTGCTTACTGTCAGTCACACCTGAGAACAGAGGTCATTGGCCAGAATTGGTGTAGCCACTGCAAGCACAGGAATTCACTCCTCGGCTTTTGCACTTGACTCCTGGCTTGCAGGGCTCTCTCCCTCCCGCTTTCTGTATTTGTCCACGTGGTCCATGGCCATGTAGACCCCACACTCACCGGACAAATGGACTGCAACTAAGCCTGATAATGAACTGGACCCAACTGGAACATGGAATGGAAACTCTGGACACTGGCTTTGCTTTTAGCTCTACTGAATCCTCAGCTACACCTCTTCCAGGACTGGATTAAAGGCAATTGGACTTTGGAAGTGTAGGGATGTAATTACACACAAATAAAAATCACTCATGTGAGTCTCAGAAAATTAGTTTTCTCAAGATACTGTAAGGACACTACCCCCAGCCTCAATGGGGAAAGGGATACCCCAAATCTCCCAGTAACACTGTCACCTAAATATCTGAATTTAATATAGCTTATTAAGTACATATTATCTAAGAGTACCATTTGTTTGATCAAATATTTTCAGACAACAGCTTGGAGACTCAGGATACAGTGTTTTTGTTTGTTTGTTTCTGTTGTGGTAGCCACCCCAGCTGCCCTTATAAATTCATCTCTATTCCCTAAAATGTTTATCTGAGTATATGAACATGAAAGTCATATATTTAAGAGAGGATAGATTTTAATTAATCAGCAAAAATCTGGAGAAGGAGAGTAAATCTTGTTACTATATGTCATTCCTGTGGGCCAGAAAGAGTCATTCTTCCTATGGCTGACAAAGATCTGGTCTGGACTCTTCTGTTTCACAGATTTTATCTTTTATCTCCTTGCTAACTTCTTCACCAACACTGGTTTTCTTTCTGGTCCTTGATCTCAGCAAGGTGGCCCCCCACTTCACAGGACTTGCAAATACTCTTCCCTGTTCCTCAAGAGAGCTTCATAACTCACTCACTCATGTCACAGATCTCTAGTAATACATCACCTTGGTCTCCTGATATATATAAACCATTCCCCATTTTGCTCTCTATCTTTCTTTAAGTGAGGTTTCTTATTTTTTTAAAATATATTTTCAATGATTTTTTACAGAGAGAAAGGGAGAGGAATAGAGAATTAGAAACATTGATGAGAGAGAAACATTGATCAGCTGCCTCCTGCACACCCCCTACTGGGGATGTGCCAGCAACCAAGGTACATGCTCTTGACCGGAATTGAACCTGGGATACTTCAGTACACAGGCCGATGCTCTATCCACTGAGCCAAACCAGTTAGGGCGAGGTTTCTTAATAGAACAGCCCCTGCTAGTCAGTGGTTAGAGAAAAATAAAACCATTTTTTATTTGGAGGTTTGTTTTTTTTCCCCAAATAAAAAATGGTTTGATTTTTCTCTAACCACTGACGAGCAGGGGCTGTTCTATTGATCTTTTAAAATACCAGCTTTTGGCTCCGTTGGTTGGAGCATTGCCCTGTGTACCAAAGGGTTGCAGGTTCTATTTCTGATCATGGCACATACACAGGTTGTAGGTCCCATCCCCAGTCGGAGCATGTACAGCAGTCAACCGATCAACATTTCTCTCTCATGTGGATTATTTCTTCCTCTCCCTTCCTCTCTCTAAAATCAACAAAAAACATCATATGCTTGTGTGAGGATTAACAAAAAAGAAAGATGCATCATTTGTTTTAGGACTATGGATTCTTATTTAATGTACTTATAATAATTGCATAGACTCCACATCTTTTTTTAAAAATCGACTTAACTGTTTATGGTTTTAAATAGGTAAAATAAAATATGTTGTCATTATTCAGATTTTTGTGTATACGTGTACATAAATGTATGTTTGTATAGAACATTATTTTTATATTATGCTTAGCTCTAATTCTTTATAGTTATAAAGTGTTAATAGCAGATATTTAATCTACTAATAATATCTTTATACCTCAATTTTATGAAATGAGACCAGCTTCCTTTCATTTCCCCAATGTTTTTCCTTTTTCCTCTTGATTTTTATTAATACTCAAATATCTACATTATTAAGATTTTTAACATTTATGTTTTTCTTTATTACCAATTTCCACAGTTACTAGCTTTATTTACGTAACTAAAAGGACGCAATGCCTTTTATAGCTTCTATGGTAATATTTTGATTTATAGAATTTTGAAATTCAATAACTTTAAAAATAATTCAGAAGTACATTTTCCATTAAATTCATGTATTTTTAACTTTGTTTTTAAAACTTTAACACCTTGATTAGCTATACAGTTTTTAGTTAGGTTTATTAGATCATTTCACACCTAAAGACTTCATAAACCCTACCCATCATTTATAAACTATTATATGCTTCTATGAGAAATGTTAGACCTGTTTGAATTTTCCCCTTATCTGTAATTGATTGTGTTTTGTACTTTTTCCAAATGACCTTCACATCTTCTCAAAATAAGTTTTACTTTTACAAAGAAACCAATGTCTCCAGTAGTTTTGCAACTATTTTCCTAAAAATAAATTATTTCATGAAACTATGGCTTTATAGGACATAACTAGTTGTCTGGACTTACTAGTAAGCTTACAAAAATATTTAAAGTAAAATAAAAATAAAGCACTGTAGCTATTACATTCATTTTATAGATCTTATAATTTTTATTTATTTAATACAGCTGTTAAATGGAATCCTCATGGAATACTAGCAGAATTAATATGTGCCACATATCAAATTAATGCTATCAAAAACATCCAGGAGAATATATTAGTTTTTATATAATCAGAAAGATTGACATTGCCCTATCACTCTGTCTTTTTAGATACTGTGGTCATGGAAAATGCTTATTAAACATTGAATATTAAGACAGATTAGATTATCCTCTGTAGCACGTTAGTTTTGTGCCATTATTTGCAATTTCCTACATGAATTTTTGATTTGTGCTTGATGACTGAGCTATCTCTCACTCATCTTTAAGATCTAAATTTAAGTACCAATTCTGGTGGGGACCCTTACTGATGAATCTTACCCAACTTCTCAGCATTTATATAGTAGTATGTGACATCCCCCCATATTTAGCTCCTCATCCACTCTACATTATACTGCTCCTAATTATTCCATGCATGTTTGTAGTATTTTTAGAATTTAATCAAGAGCATGGGTCATGTTTTTCCCATAATGCTTAGCATAAATATGGATATTCCATAAGCACAAAGAAAATGCTAGTTGATATACTTGTAAATATAATGGAACAGTGTTTGCCAATATCTATACACATTCATAAATCTTGAAGATCATTGATAAAACATTCATCAGTGCTTGGCACATATGAGATGCACAGTAAATGTTAGTTAAATGATTGAATGACTGCTTGTATATTTTAAGAGTCCAAAAGGAATAAACACAAGTAATTATGAAATGCAAAAGAATTAGTCCTGATATAACTGCATCAGAGATAGAGGTAGGGAATCCTCTGCAGTCCCTGAATTAGGTGAGCACCTCAGGATATGGATATGCTAGATCTTGCTCCTATTCTGGGTCTCTCCTTCATGAGATTGCCAACTCAGCCCAAGGTAACTGTAATTAATTAAAGGAGAAACTGTGCTCCATTGTTCATTATAATCAATAAAGTCATTAGAACCTTGCAATTAAAACAAAGGTCAAACTCCTTAAACAAGAATTGAAGGCCATTTTCCTTTGGTCCAAACCCATCCTTCTACTAGTACTTACCATTTTTTTCCATACATGAGTTCTTTTCTGCTGCTGGATGTCTACTCCTACCAAAATAATCTAGGATTTTTATTGTTCTTATGCGTTTGTTTATTCAATTTTCTTCTCACCTGAACTGCCATCATCACTCTCTGTACAATAAAATATTGCCAGTTTTATAGGCCCACCTAATTCTTAACTCTTCCATAAAGTCCCCACTAACTTGTTAATAGTGTATTGAAACAGAGCTCTAGTGAAAACCATGGGCACAAAAACTTGTAAAATAGTCAACAACTTTAGTGAGCTTCTCTGTTTACTATTTTCCACATAATAACAAGGTATAACAATTCCTTGTTTAAATAGATGTTATGACATTCAATTTAGAAAATATATGTGCTTTAGGCAGAATTAGTAAATGACCCCCAAAATTCCTAGTTCTGGTATAGACATACCTTTTCCCAGTTATTCAAACACTAATCTTGGTGGTGTTGTGATGAAATTTTGTAGATTTAAATAAGGTTACTATTTAGTTGACCTTAAAGTAGATAGATTATCTGGGTGAGCTTAACTGGATCACATGAGTTTTTCTTTACAGCAGAGATTTCCTCCAATTGGTGGCAGAAGAGGAAGTCAGAGATTTGAAACTGAAGAAGGATTTTATGTAGCATTGCTGCCTTGAAGATGGATGGAACCTCGTGACAATAAAAGCAGGGTCTTGTAGCAGCTGAGAGGGGATCTGACAGCCAGCAAGGAAATGGGGCCTTCTGTCCTACAATTGCAAGGAATTGATTTTGGCCAACAACATGAATAAACTTGGGAGTAAATATTTTCTCGGGGCCTCTCGATGAAAATTCAGCCCAGCCAACATCATAATTTCAGCCTTGTGATATCTTGAACAGAGAACCAAGTCACATATAAGGACTTCTGACCTACAGAAATTCAAACTAATAAATAGCGTATTGTAAGTAGTTAATATTGTGATAATTTGTTATACAATAATAAAAATTAAATACATCATGAGAGGAGAAGGTGATGTGAAGATTGGTGTGGAGATTGGAGTGATGTGGCTACAAGTCAAAGAAGCTGGCAACCCCCAGAAGCTATAAGAGACGTGGAATCAAATTATTCCAAGAGGTCACTCGGAGGAAGTCTGGCCCTGCTGACACCTTGATTTATTATCTATGTGACTTTGGATAATGTATTGGATCTCCCTGTCAGTGTTTTTATCTGTGGTATATAAAGGGCTACTGTGAAGATTCAATGAGTTAACATGTATATTTTACTTTATAAATAAATGATAGAAAAAAAGGTGCAGAGTGCTTGATATTAGTATTTTAGTATTTTAATATGTATTAAACTCCAGAACTTTGAGACAATAAATGTATGTTGGTTTAAGCCCCCAAAGAAAGAAAATGGAAGATATATATTATGGGTAAAATTTTGCCCATGGTGCCTGACTCACAGTAAGTTCACAATATGAGATGCTCCATTTTATTCTTCTGGAAACTCATATAAATACACATCCATGTCATGTGATTGGTGCTTAACAGATTCTGATCTTATTCATGGTTAATCATTTTATGTATTTCTTTAGACTTTTAAACAGGTTGATTGTAATATCAAGCACTCTGCACCTTTTTTTCTATCATTTATTTATAAAGTAAAATATACATGTTAACTCATTGAATCTTCACAGTAGCCCTTTATATACCACAGATAAAAACACTGACAGGGAGATCCAATACATTATCCAAAGTCACATAGATAATAAATGGTGGCTCAGGTAACTGAACTCAGATTCAGGGGTGGGAACCTTTTATCTGAAAAGGACCATTTGGATATTTATAACATTATTTTGGGGCCATACAAAATTATCAACTTAAAAATTAGCCTGTTATATTTGGTCAAACATTTAATTAACTCATCCCTAATGCCTTGGCAGGGCCAGATCAAATGATTTTGCAGGCCTTATACGGCCCTTGAGGCCGAAGTTTCCTAACCCAACCATCACATTCAAAGAGCAGCTAGCAAATGCTGCACCTCTTTGAAGTTTCAGTCTTATTCCAGTTTTGGCCATGTGCATTGCCAAAATATATTTGGAACACTTACAGATAACACTAGTTATTTTATTATTCTTCATTTTATCAATAAAGAAAATTTGCTTAATATCTAACAGCTTGGGAGAATCGTTAGTCAGCTCTCCTTTATGGTGTTCAGGACTTCCTAATGTTCACCATAAAATAAATATTATTAAAAATATATATTCATGGAAATTAAACAGTTTTTTCTTAATAGTCATTCTACAGTCATTCTCCTCTTTCATGAGGAGAAATGATGCCTATTGTGTAAAGAGAAGATAAAAAATTCTTTTCCAAATTGGTGTGTAAAACTAAATTTCTCCAACAATTGTTCTCACCTCACCTGTAATGATCCCATGAGAGAATATAGAGTCAACTAATTATTGGTAATTAAATGAGGTAAAAAAAGTTGTGAATTGAATGCCATTCTTGCATATTCTTTGTGGGCTGTAGAAGAACTACTAGTATAAGAGAATGTCCCAATGCGATAGTCATCAAAAAGGTCAATGCCCCTGTCCTTTGAAGCATTTACTGAATATTCGTTGAGGACTTGGCTGTAGACTCTTAGCCCCTATCTCTTTGGGAAGGTGAGTACAATGTCTTGGGGTACTAGATTGCACACATTTTAAAGAATGCTAGGTTGCCGAAACAGTGCTGTGGAAGACCCAAAAGTTAGGTAGAATAAATCCTTTAATTGGTCTTCTCTTAGTTCTTGAAAGTTACACATCTTTGTAGTTAAATAATGCAAAGTACAGTTCCAAAGAGAGGTGTCAGCCCCACCACTTGGCAACATTCTTAAACATTAACAAAATATTTTCCTTCACATAATTTCATAAAACATTTGATGGAAAAAACTGACCTTGCATGAGCATGAATATTTTTGAAATAGTAAATATAATAACAATACACATATTAAAAGTCCAATAATGCTTATTTATTGGAACTAATGTGAGCTATACTTACTTTATATTGCTAATGGGATAATCAATATTTTGAAGGTTAGCCCCATGAAAATTATTTTACATGAGCAGTTAGATATAATTCTTTTAAATTTTGTTCCCTTAATTACATAATTCTTTCTTTCTTGCTTGAACAATATTTGATTAGTCATTGATGTTCTCTTTTAATTCAAAATTCTGAGAGTACTGGGAAATTTTGGGTGGGTTAACTACAGACAGATGGAAATTAAGAGCAATTCCACTCTAGTTAACTATTTGACCCACTAAGTGAAAGAAAGAGGGAAAGAATCAATTGTGCATTTCAGCATTGGACTGAAAAAAAAAGAGCATATTAAAATACTAAAATACATTAACTTTTAATTATGACATGAATAAATCTAATTGACAGATAATTAACTTAATATTAAAGGAATAATTGAAGATGCTATTCATTTTTGGTAACATTAAATTTAGGATAGAAATTATGTGAAATGTATTCAATTTCTAAAAATAACTGAGGTAAATTTAAGTGTATTTCAATTAATAGCTTAAGTGTTAATTGATGTAAATTTAATATTCATCTGTAGTTAGTTTTAAAATAGATCAGCAGCTGAATTTTTTTCCATAAGAAATAGGTTAGATCAATTTAGGAGAAGAGTGTTTTAAATCTATAATAATAAAAGCGTAATATGGAAATTGACTGAATGGCTGAACAATGGAACAACCATCCAGAGGACCTTCCAGATGACCTTCTGGACGAAGCCAGGCCTGTGAGGGCCAAGGCAGCCAGGGCTGCGAAGGCCTACTCTTGCACGAATTTAGTGCATTGGGCCTCTAGTATATAAATAATTGAAATCAATTATTTAATCCAAAATGAAAACATACTTTTTCTTAATTTGTTTCCAGATGCAGACACAAAATAAAATATCAATAAAGTGAAGATTAACAGCATGCCATTACCTAAAATTAATATTGTTATATATTTATATATTTTATGTTATATATACATGCCTATATTTTAGAAATATTGAAGAGAAAAATTTTTTACCTGACCATTTTTTACCTGACCATTTTTACTAAGTTATATATTAAATTGTTTTTAATACAACTATTTTTCCATATCTAAAAAGATGTTTATAGATAAAATATTGGACTTCCTTTACATGTAGGTATATATCATCTAAAATTTTGCATCTATTTGATATTATAAAAATAACGTACGCTTGAAGATAGGAAAATTAAACAATTCTAAAGAATAATGAATAAAGAGTAAATTACCTTATTTGCCCACTACCAATCACATTTACAGAAATAAGTTTGTGAGATAATAGAAATTATGTATATATTGGTCTCTGCCCTAAGTTTCTGACACTGCTCTCCTGAAACTCTTGTAAACTGCAAAGTATTGAGAGCACTAGATCCATTTTTTGTTCTAACATTTGCTCTCTGACCCTAATTTCTGACACAGGACTCCTAAATTCCTTAGAATTTCCAGAGTGATAGAAGTATCTTTTGTTCCAATGAGGAGACTGTGAGTGGACTCTTAGATGGCTTCCTCTGGGAGCTGGTCATCAGAAAGGCCAGGCTATTAATAGAAGCTTAGAATTTTCAGCCCTGCCCCGACTTCTCCGGATAGGGGACAAGGGCTAAAAATAAAGTTAATAACTGACCGTGGGTATGTGAGGAAGCCCACATAAAATCCCAATGGTGTAGTATGCCAAGATCTTCCAGGTTGGTGAACACGCCCACATACCCTAATTCCACGGGAAGCTCTTATGCTAGGGACTCTCTCAGACCTTGCCCTATTATGTTTCTTCATCTGGATGTGCATCTATATCCTTTATCATATTCTTTGTAAGATTGGTAAACATAAGTGTTTCCCTGAACTCTGTGAGTTGCTCTAAAAATTAATCAAACCCTAGGAGGAACTTATTGGAACACCTAATTTGTAGCCAAGTTAGACAATAGTTATGGGTAACCTGGGTTTAGCATTTGAAAGGGGGGCAGTCTCATAGGACTGAGCCCTTAATCTGTGAAATCTGATGCTATTCCCAGGTAGATAGTGTCACAATTGAGTTAAATTACAGGGCACCCAGTTGATGTCAGAGAATTACTCGGTGGTAGAAAACTCTTACACATATGGTGTCTGAAGTGTTGTGTGTGATAATGTGAGAATAAAGGAAAAACACAGGAGAAAAGACTGAGGTTTTTTCCCAACCATCATTTTTAACAGCTTTATTTGTAAGCTTCCAGACATGTTCTATAAATATAAAGATTATACATATTTAAAATATGCATTTTTATTTATGGTATTATGCAGGATATACTTCTCAGTAATATTTTTCACTCAAAATGAATGAAAATAAGTAAATGGTACCTATCTACATCAGAATATATTTATCTATATTATTTTTAATGACTGCAAACTTTTTAAAAGCTTAAATACATCATATTTTATTTCCACAATATATACTTAATAGGAATTTAGGTTATTTCTGATTTTTTCTTATTATAGGCAATAATGCAATGGATAACCTTATGTCTATGTTTTTGCATACTTATTTAATTAGGCTTCATTTCCAGAAGCAGAATGAGTAATTTAAAGGCTACATGTTTTTAATTTATTAATATTTTCAGATTGCTCTTTGAAATGGTCATGTATAAAATAATGTCCTGCTGATTATAAGACTCATCATAGATTCTTAGAAAATATATTTGCATGAATTAAGTGGAAAATAAGAACAAGAAAATGTGTACATGGCATCCAAGAATTCTACAGGATAACTTCTCATTTTCTTAGCTGGGTTTTGTCACTGACTGCTACATTTTCTGATATGGAGATTCTTATGTCCAGAGCACAATGTGCTAAATAGCTTGATATACTTAAACTCTTGCTTGTTTATGGGGAAAAATTAAAAAATAAAATAGACTATGTTCATTGTATTAGTTTTCTGTTGCTGGGTAACATTACAAACTTAGGAATTTAAAAAAGTAAGACAAAATGAATTTATTATCTCAGTTTCCATGAGTCAGGAGTATAGACGCAGCTTAGCTGGGTTCTCCCATCATCGCATAAGACTGCAGTGAAGGTGTCAGCGGGGGCCACCGTTTTTATCTGAGGCCCATGGTCTTCTTCAAGCTCATTTAAGCTGTTAGCCAAATTCAGTTCCTTATTGTTGTATGAGTGAGATCTGTTTTCTTGCTAACTGTTCTCTGGGGACTTCTCTCAGCTCTTAAAGACTGCCTCTCTATATAGGTAGTTTGCAATACACCTATTTGCTTTTTCCCTCTGAGACCAGATGGAAAAATAAAGCAAAGACAGCAATAAAAAACCTTCTTTTAAAAGTGTCCTCAGATTGGGTCAGGCCCACCTAGGATAATATTCCTATCCCCTTTTTATTACCTCAAAGTCAATTGATTTGTTTACATCTGAAAAATCCCCTTGGCATATAATCATGGTAGTAATTATCAGCTTATTTTCAACTTCTGCCTACATTCAAGAGGTAAGTTTATAAAAGGATAAAGGTCATTGTGGATCATCTTTGTATTCTGTGTACCATACTATTTTTATATTCCATATTGAATCACATACTTTTATGATAATTATTTGTTTTCTATCTATAACGTTTGCTCTGCCAACTAATGTTTGTATTCTCATTCAAATGCTGAGGCTGAGACAAAATTAAAGCTTGCCTATTGAAATAAAACCAAAGTTGAAAATAAAGGCCAAAATCTTTTTTTAACAAAACAAAATCATCCTTTTTTCTTATATCTCATATTTCTAGTCACTGAATTTGCTTATTTTGCCTTTTCTCATTTCTTCTAAAAAATCAACTGAATAAATTCAAGCAAAATTTGTCACCAACCTGAAAAATTATTTCCTAATTCTTGTGTTATACACTCACTCTTTTTAAACAATTGATTGAATAAAAAATAGTAGGAATTGGCATGAGAGAAAAGTCAGGACAAGTTTTAAATGCATATGCATGTTTCTTTCAAAATTTCAATTGAGATACATAAATGTATTCTTGCCTAATGAACTTGGAAAATAAAAGTTTATTTTGTAATTAAGAAATAGTAAAACAATTTGAGAAATATCCTTTTGGGCCCTCTTACCAAAGCATTGGTAGAGCTTTAAGCTGACATTTTCTCCAAACTATGCCACAATTCTTCCAGAACTCTACTTTTTTTATTTTGCAGTTTATCAAGTACTATTGTTAAGTAACTGATAAAACCATGTCACTTTTAAAATGAGCAGAAAATGTTTTTAGCTCTTTTGAGTTGCTCACTTACTTGTTCTTGTAATCATTAAATATTAATCAAATGCATAGTTCATGGCAGACTCTGTGTAGCACTAGACATACAACTGAAAAAATGGAAAAGATATAATTTCTGCCCTCATAGAGTTTACAATTTGATGAGTGAGCTGGGTGTCAAACATTAAACAGTCCGGCCTGGGTAGCTCAGTGGTTGAGCATCTACCTATGAACCAGGAGGTCACGGTTTGATTCCCGGTCAGGGCACATGCCCAGGTTGCGGGCTCAATCCCCAGTGTGGAGAGTGCAGGAAGCAGCCAATCAACAATTTCTCTCATTATTAATGTTTCTCTCTCTTCCTTTCTGAAATCAATAAAAATGTATTTTAAAAAAGCATTAAACAGAGAAGTACTTGCATCACAGATTATTTATTTAGAATTGAGTGGAGATTTGTGAAGAATATGTAAAGGTGATCTATAATACTAAAAGTGTAATATGCTAATTAGACCAGACAGCCGAACAACCTTCCAGACATCATTCCAGATGTCCTTTCGGATGAAGCCACGGCAGCGGGAGACGAGGCAGAGGTGGTTAGGGGCGATCAGGCAGGCAGGCAAGTGGTTAGGGGAGATCAGGCAGGCAGGCAAGTGACCGGTTAGGAGCCAGCAGTCCTGGATTGCAAGAGGGATGTCCCAGATTGCAAGAGGGTGCAGTCCAGGCTGAGGGAAGCCCCACTCCCATGTGTGAATTTCGTGCACTGGGCCTCTATTCCTATAAAATAAAAGGCTAATATGCAAATCGACTGAACAGTGGAATGGTTGCTATGACACGCACTGACCACCAGGAGGCAGATGCTCGATGCAAGAACTGCCCCCTGGTGGTCAGTGCGCTCCCACTGGGGGAGTGACGCTTAACCAGAAGTTGGGCTCACAGCTGGCAAGTGCAGCGGTGGTGGCAGGAACCTCTCCCGCCTTCACGGCAGTGCTTAGGATGTACAACTGACAGTTTAGGCCTGTCTGCCTTGGGGAGTGGGCCTAAGCTGTCAGTCGTACATCCCCCAAGGGCTCCCAGACTGCGAGAGGGTGCAGGCTGGGCTGAGGGACCCCCTCCTGAGTGCATGAATTTTGTGCACTGGGCCTCTAGTATATTGATAATAGCTTATCAAAGAAAACTAGCTAGACTTGGTGGAAAGATGGAAACCTTGAATAAGTGACACTTCATCTGAGACCTGAAAGATCAATATAAATTATAGATGTGCAGGGAAGCAGTACATTAAAAGGGAGAAACCTATGAAGCCTCTGAATTTTGAAGAATCTTAATATAGTGAAAGAAGTGAAAGAAAATCTTTATATGCAGAGCTTCAATAGCAAGAAGAGTGGCTCAAGGTGAGGAGGTGGTGCTAAACCTCATATGACCACCAAAGTCATGAGAAAGAACCCAGTGTGCTTTCTCATTAAAACAATGAATAATGAAATACTGTATTTCCAGGAGCAGTGCAGCATGCCCTAAATTTCCTAGAGCCTGTAAAAAGCGTATCCATCAATGCTTCACTGGGGTTTCAAATCAAAAGAAGCAAAAGGGAGAGTACAGTAAGGAAACAAAATAGAGGAAGCTAATACACAGTGTCTGTAAGTGAGCTGGGCCCAGCTTCATAAGGAAACACTACTAGTTTCCTGGTCACACAAGTCCTTTCCCAAGAGGCTTTATGGAGTCACTGAGTCTAGGAGTACTCTCTCTGGGAAGAGTCAGGATCAATTTATCTGAGTTCATGTGGTTTTCTAAAGCTCAACAAGAGCCACAATGGAGACTATACAGGACACTTGTCTCCACCCCAGGGGAGGCTGAGACAAGCAGTGGTGGTAAGAGATGAGCAATGATGGCCTCAGGAACCTGGGAAAGCTGTGGCTACTCCCGCAGGGAAGCATGGCAGGTGATTCAGGCTAAGGGGCAGATGGGACTGAAAACTGAATTGGAGGGTTTACAATCTAGGTCTCATTTAGAGTCTGATAGAATGAAGTTTGCATTTGCAAGGTCACTTTCTGGATGCTGAGTGGGAGAGAGGATCCATAGGGGCTGAGAGAAGATGAGGAGAAGGCTTTTGCAGCAGTCCAGGTGAGAAAGTAAGATAGCTTGGTAGTGAAGACAGTGGGGAAGAGTGGACATATGCAGACTGTTGGAAAGCAATATGAATATGTTCATGTTTCTGCATGGTCAGAGTTTTCTAAGCACAGAGAACTAGAATCTGAGTTAAAAGAAAATCCTTAGAGGTAAAAGGTTACTGGATAGCAAAAATTAAATAGTGAGAGACTGCTAGAGATATTTAGAAATGTATCTCTGTGGAGCCATATGTTTACTTTCAAAAGGCAATAAAACTCAGAGCAGCAATTTTCACTTGAAAGGATGGCAAAGCATTAGAAAGCAAAGTATATATCTCTCTCTCTGGGGAAGAGGAGTGGAAACTGTCTAATATCTATAATAATAGAAGTGTAATATGCTAATTAGACCAGACAGCTGAATGACCTTCCGGACGTCATTCCAGACGTCCTTCCAGACGAAGCCACTGCAGCAGAGGCCAAGGCAGAGGTGATTAGGGGCGATCAGGCAGGCAGGCAGGTGAGCAGTTAGGGGTGATCAGGCATGCAGGCAGAGGGGTTAGGGGCAATCAGGCAGGGAGGCAGGCAAGCAGTTAGAAGCCAGCGGTCCTAGATTGCGAGAGGGTGCAGGCCGGGCTGAGTGATTCCCCCCACCCCCGTGCACGAATTTTGTGCACTGGGCCTCTGGTATATATATATATAAATGGGATGAGGAAAACATTGGTTATTGCAACAAGTAAGAGTAACTCTGCCTCTGATCTGAAAACATAGTGTTTGCTTTCAGGAAAAGATAAATAGATGTATTTATCATAGACTAGCAATTACTTAACGGATAAGATAAACAAGGTTGGGTGATGATTTAGAGATGGGAGATGATTCTCTTGAAGATATTTATTGCATACAACTATTGCAAAATACTGTCATAGGCTCTAGAGATGCTGCTATAAACATAACTGACAATGTCTCTGACCTGATAGAGCTTATAGTGCAATAATTGGGTAAGATCAGCACCAAAAATTTATGTTCCTCACTGATGTAGAAGTCATGTAGTAGGTTACATGGATGGTAAGATGAGACTGATTGATGCTTAGACTTCAGTTATCAGAGTATCAGGTGCCACTACTAGCTATTTTTCCTATAAGAACGGAGGCTTTCTTACATAGCCATTCACCAAAGTAATGATCCCTCCCACACTTCCAAGATATGTATTTCAAACAATGCCAGAAATTTCAGTTGAGAAAATAGGGGCAGGTTGACTACAGGTCCAGAGGATCTGCCTTGTATCTTCTCTAAGACATTCTGGATGTCTCAAATCTATTGCAACCAAAGTAGAGGCCCTGAGTGAACAACACAGTGTATCTCACCATCCTTATAAATACATTGCATCATAGTAGTAAATAAACAAAAACAAAATTTGTGGTCATAAAGGACAGAATAACCCTTTCTGCAATCTTAATGAAAATCCTCCATAAATACTTCTTAAAGCACTGCAACCTCACAGAAATTTTATTTCTTTAACATGACCTTTTCTCCTTTTCTTTTTATTAAAACTGGCCTCATCCAGCACTCTGACTCACCTGCCTCCTTCTCTCTTGCATGCCCATCCCCTTAATTATGCCAGAATTAAACAACTTTAGGAATAAAGCCTTGGGTCTACTGATTACAGAGACAGAGTTTCAATTAAACTAAAGATAACAATCTAAGCCTCAGTTATATTTCAGCTCCAGATCCAGATGAAGGGACATCAGGACCAGAGTCACTAATAAACTACCCACTACTCTAGCACAGACCAATCAGTAGGGACCATGATTAATGACATCCCCTCTATATAACCCATTCTCTGAAAGCCATGGGGGAGCCAGGTTTTTTAGTAATAGCTCATCTATGACTCCAGGTGCTGTGTCGCTTCCTCAATTAACAAAACTCTTACTTTCTTTGCTGCAAGTTTCTGTTTGCATCCTAATGGGCTTTGATGTGCACAGGCAAATGGAATCATTTAGTGTGGTAACAGCACCTTGAGGAGAATTCAATTGCACCCACCTATCTTCAGGAACTGTAACTGAAAGTTTTTCTAATGTCATTGACAAGATGTTAAGGATGACTCCTGGGTTTGGTGTAGGGGTTAGAAATATTAAAATGGGGAATATTGAAGAAGATCCAGTTTGGTGAAAAGGAATGCCCGAACTTGAATTTTGATAAGTAGGAAGTCCTTATTTGTTGGTTTACTTGCTTTGCTACCAGAATTTAAGGTGGCATTCAATCTCACACTTTTTTACAAAGGTATACACTTAGGGGGCACTTAATAAATACTAATGCACATAAGTTCCATCACTCTTCACCATGCAAACAACATGGTTATGATGCAATCACCCCAAGTCTATTATTCGGCAGAGGTTTCTCTAGAGCATTTTCCATGAGAACCCATTGTTGGGTCCACTGTTCTGTCCTCATTTATCAGTCTTTACTGGCCTCTGTTTGGCATTGTTGTCCTTCCTAATGCAGCTTTAATGTAAGGATACTGACCAAGGCCCCATGGTGGTCCAGTGAAGGCCACTCTTCCCTGAACTGACCAGACTTTGTTTCCCAGGATACCTCTAACTCAAGGGCAGTCTCTGATGAAGCATAAAACTGGAGGCTAAAAGTGGTATCCTTGAGCTGAAAAAAAAAAAAAAAAAAAGCAAGACTCCTCACAAAGCTTGCTTATTTGGCATTCCCCAAATTTTATCCTTATTCCATCATCTGAAAGGCTGTCGGATTATTTATATTCAGAAGATAGACTCATTTCTAAATCCCTCTTAACAGAAATTTTCCTAGTACTTCTGGAAACTTACCATCTTGGCACAGAAATTAGATTTCTTTCCCTTGGTGCCCTACTTGGAATTAGACAAGAAATATGAGTGGCTTGAGCAGGACTGCCACAGAAATGCTCTATCACTTCAATTTTTGCAAGATCGTTTGTGTAGCCTTTGACACTGCACCTCCAGGTACTATTGGGATGTTCATGCCAGCATGAGGAATAAACATGCCACCTTGTATTCCCCTTGCACTTGCAGTATTCTGGTAAGCAATGATTGAGCAACCTGTACACATTCACTCACACCCCTCTTGCCTGCAAATGAAACTCAAATTACATTGTAAATCCACATATAAAATATACTTATTCACTTAATACAATATACTATTCATAGGTCCTTCTGCCCATGTGACAGTGTTACCAACATTATTATGCAAGCAAGCTTATATATGGAGATAAGAGACCTCCTAAAACTGTTACCCATCTAAACTCAGCATGCACACACAGTTTCTCTACCTGGAGTGGAGGTAATCCTCTCTAATAAAATGGTAATATGCAAATTAACCATCACTCTGCTACATAAGCCACGCCCACCAGCCAATCAGGGCGAGTATGCAAATTAACCCCAATCCAAGATGGCTACAGCCACAGAGAGCAAGGTTTCCCAGATAAGAGAGCAAGCCAAGCTTTCCATAGCCGTTGCAGGCCTAAGCCTCCACTCAAGCTACAAAGTTTCAATTATAGAAGGTAAACAAATTCAAACAAATGGCGGCAGAATGGAGCTTGAGAGAGCAGGCCAGGGTTGCCGCCGGCAACAGGGGAAGCAAAGCTTTCCACACACCCTGGCCGGGCTCACCCGCTTAAGGCTACAAAGTTTCAATTGTAGAAGGTGAATTAACTGCCACAGAAATGGCTGCCGGAGCCCCAGGCTTGGCTCCGCTCCAGGCTACAAAGTTTCAATTGTAGAAGGAAAATAAATTCCAGATACCAGGGCCTCCCCTTGGGTTACCAGGGGGCGTGGCCGGCCTGCAAACCACCACAGGCCCCTCACTCAGGCCGCCCCACACCCCAAGGGAACCCCCACCCTTATCTGTGACACCCTTCAGGGCAAACCAGCTGGCCCCCAACCATGCACCAGGCCTCTATCCTATCTAATAAAAGAATAATATACAGATTGATCATCACTGCAACACACAATATAGCTTCCCCCATGTGGTCAAAGATCCTGCCCCCATGTGGACACAAGATGGCCACCACAAATGGCCAGCAGGAGAGGGCAGTTGGGAGGCACCCGGCCTGCAAGGGAGGGCAGTTGTGAGGGACCAGGCCTGCAAGGGAGGGCAGTTGAGAGGGACCAGGCTTGCAAGGGAGGGCAGTTGGAGGTAATCAACCCTGCAGGAGAGGGCAGTTAGGGGTGACCAGGCTGGCAGAGGAGGGAAGTTGGGGGCAAACAGGCTGGCAGGGGAGCAGTTAAGCATCAACCAGGCTGGCAGCAGAGTGGTTAGGGGGTGATCAGGCTGGCAGGCAGAAGCGGTTAGGGGCAATCAGGAAGGCAGGCAGGCAAGCAGTTGGGAGCCAGCAGTCCTGGATTGTGAGAGGGATGTCCGACTGCCCGTTTAGGCCCGATCCCACCAGGATCGGGCCTAAACGGGCAGTCGGACATCCCTCCAGGAGTCCCAGATTGGAGAGGGTACAGGCTGGGCTGAGGGACAACCCCCCGCCGTGCATGAATTTCATGCACCGGGCTTCTAGTTTATTGTATAAATATCTATAATTCCCCTTTCTGGAGAATGCCCCCACAACCACAACTCCCACTCAGAGTTGGGATGGGGGGTCAGTTTGTTCTTTGAACTTCCAAATTCTCTGACGTGTATTACAAAGCCTTGGTTGAGTTAGAATAGACCCCTCTTAAGTTTTTGTTTTTGTCTTGTTACGGTTAGGTCAGATATAGTCATTGTAATCACAATCCAAGGCTGAAAAATATTTAGAAGAGGGAAAATTTGCCACTGAAAATATGTATCTGTATGTTCTTATTAAGCAGTGATTTAAATGCATATTACTCCTTCTAGGTTGGTAACAGTAGGGTCTAGTAACAATTACATTTGAATAAAAGTCTAGACAACTAGATTTAGTTCAGATCTTCTACTAATCAACTCTGTAGCACCAGATGCGTACTTTTTTGCTCTAAATTTTATTTCTCTCTTTGCTTTACTGGCTTCTTGGGAATTCTTGTGAAGAAAATATAGCCAGTGGGGTAGTGCTTTGAAAGGCATTATGAAAATTCAAAATAGAATCACCATTTGCTATTTATATCCTCCCAGAACACATATAAGCCTGTTTCCTCTAACACATATTTTCTTACAGTCGGCATCTCTCCCCACACTTCTCTTTCATAGATAATATTATCTAGAAAAACATCAAATGCGAAATTTTTTCACATTTCCTAATGATTCTGAGTCAGTAAATACACTTATTCATTCTTTTTTTCTCCCAATATCAACAATCATTAAGTGGCAGTTAACACAAGTAGGCTTAATATTTAAATCCAATTGTTTTATTGCTGACAGTATTACAGATGTCCCCCATTTTCTTCCCTTTGCCCTCCTCCACAGGATTGCCTGTGTCCATGGGTTATGCATACATGCATATGTTCTTTGGTTAATCTCATCCCCTCCAATCCCCTCTCCTCTAGATCTGTCATTTTGTTCCATGCATCCAAGCCTCTGGACCTATTTTGTTAGTCAGTTTGTTTTGTTCATTAAATTCCACATATAAGTGAGATCATTTTACCCATCATGGCCATTAAGTGTATGCCCATAGATGTAGATATACATGACACCAAAAGGAGTAAGTAAATTGTTCTTGCTCCTATCTCCACTTAATCAATACTAAAAAGTATTTTAAATATTTCTAAAACCCTTGTCACCATCATCTCTCATGTACACTATTGCAATAACCTCCTAAATGGTCTTTCTGCTTTCTAATTTGCTTTTTATAGTCCACAGTCTATTCCCAATATCACAGCCAGAGTGAGCCTTTAAAAGTCAGATAATGTGACTCCTCTGCTCAAATCTGTGCAGTGGTTCTCCATTCCTGCAGAGTGATGGCCAGACTCCTTACAATGGCCTATTGGACTCCACATTACCTACACCTTCAAAAATTCTCTGGAATTTTTCCTTAGTTTTTCATTCCAGACGTTCTCCTTGTTAATGCTTAAGTAAGTTGTCTTTCCCCTGGCTCTCCTCCACCCGCTCCTAGTGACATAGATATGCGCATTGCTAATTCTCGCAACTACACCAATCTTTCTTCAAAGATCATTTGTCAGTGAAGCTTACTTTCACTATTTTATCTAAAATTATACACCCTGTCATCCTTACCCAACATAATTTATGTATTTATTTGTTTTATAGTTGCTTGTTCTTCTTCCTGACGAAATTGTACACTTTAGGAGGACAAGTACTACATTTTCAACAAATATTTGCAAATACTCATTGTTAAGGAAATTATTGAGAAGCAAAATAGATATGAATGGGTAGGGTGAGAATTATAAGCATAATATTTTGTTGGAGGATACATATATACGATTCTCTGATACTTAGAAAAAGTCACTGACTTTTATAAGACTAAGTTTCCCCTGTAAAATGTGAGATTTTAATTTGCTGATCTTTCAATGCCCCTTTAGCTATAGGAATGAAAGGGTACTTCTATTATTTCATTAAATCCATAATAATAGAGGGGACCTCCTGGAATTAAAAGTAGTAGTTTTGTAACTGTACAGACTAACCACTTATTTTGCACAGTAGGTAGTAAACATATGGAATTTATATTCACAGGACCTGGTCTGACTGAAAATTCCACTGAATTGAAAAGACTTTAAAAACCATTCTTGGATCATACAATTGCTGTTGCTGCTAATTTTCTGAAATCAGCATCCTAAATGTCAACTTTCCCACCCAACACCCTGTTAAAGACATTAGAAAAGTTGGATTTTATTTTAAACCAGTGAGATTACTTCTCTTTTACAAAATTTGAATTTTAAAAAACTTTAAAAAGATGTAAAAAATGCACTATTACATGTTGGTGTCCTGGGAAGAAAAATGTCCACATATAAGCATTTCTTATATCTTTAGGAAAGCAAAAGCAGGCAGGATTATTCTAATGCTCTAACTCAAAAGCTCTTCTTACAATTGTTGTAGTTTTTTTAGTCTATTTACAGAATTGAGTTTACAGTTGGCTTCAGTTTAGGAATTAGTTGTCATTTTTGATTGTGCAAATGATGTTATAAAATGAATGTTATCAGCCTTAAGTCAATATATGAACAGTGACATAATCCCAGAAAAAAAAAAAAAAGATTGTAAAATAGCAAAAGGTGAGTTTCGGGTAAAATTCTAGACATGATATTTATTTACATTCTTGGCAATCCCAAATTACTCTCTAAAATGCTAAATTTTACCTTGATTATGCACATCAAAAATAATGAGAGTTGTATTGCCAAAACAGATATTATCATCTTGGAAAACTGAATTTATCCTGCCCTAACTTCTTACTGCATATTGCTATTTGACCTTAACCATATAGCCTACTCTCTGTAACCTTGATTATATGCTAACATAGAGGAACTTTACCAACACAGCGAAACTGTAAGGTGTGTTGAAGGAGTGCATGAATATATGCAACATACTAATATCCTTGAAAGAAAAATGACACAGTGAATATTATCATAAACATCCATTAGTAGAAACCAAACAAATTTGATTTCTAGATTACCTTTAATTTAGAAGTGAGTGCATTGGTTTGATTTGTCAATAAATACTAATAATGTATCTAATTACATAGGAAATATGTAAGCTAAAAATTATAAAATCAATCTTGAATAATTATTCAAACATTTTTATGATAAGATGACAAAAACAAAGTTTAGCAACTAATTATTGTATTTTTATGTGAAATCTTTTGTGAATTCAAAGATTTCTAACACATTTATCTCCTATATGATTTCCTTATGTAGACTAGCTGTGAATCCTTTGCTGTGTTGCATGCTGAGATATCCCAGACCAGTTAGTTTTAGAAAGAATGTACTAGAGATGGATGGTGTTTGGTTGAGTGATGAGTGAAGTCAATAGTGATGATCTCTGGTGATGAATCAATAGTCTCATTACCAAAGCCCAGCATATCTTAAATCTAGAGTAAGGATGATCCAACACTTTCTTAAAGGGTCTAATAAGTGTTTTAGGCTTTGTGAACCATATGGTGTCTGTTGCAACCACTTAACTATTCTTGTTGTGCTAAAGCAGACATAGATAAAACTTTACTTACAATACAGGTGGCTGGGCTGTGGGGGTATAGCTCTGAATCTAGAGAATAGAAATCTGATTTGAACCACAAAAGAAGTTTTGGCCCCTTCACAAAGTCTAAGAATGAGTCAATTCACAGATCTCCTGACCCTTGAATGAGGTTGAGCCGCTTTGAGGAAACAACAGCTACACTGCCAAAAACGAATACTGTTAATCTTCCTCTGAGTATCTATGCATTGGGAAGAAAAAAATATATTTTTGCAGGACCTAAACAATAGCTTTGAATTCATACATTAACTGGAGACCCAAAACTTCACTGTGGTCCACCAGTTTGAGTTGGAGGTTTGGAGGTCAGATGATCAACGGAGTTTCAGCTCAGTGGAGATGATCAATGAGCACAATGATTCAGCAAATTCATTCTGTGGTTAATACCCCAGTTCTAGAAGCACAACTTAAATATACACACTGAACAACTGGCAGAATCCTTACATTTGTTGTCTGACCTACTGAGGACTTTGTGGTAGGAGAATGAGGACTGTTATGGCAGGAGAAACCAAGAGGAAATCAGTGGAACTGCCTCTGCTTGTGAAAACAAAAGCAATGCCTTAGAGAACTGCAGAGGTGATTGCCACCTTCAATCATCCAGCGGTGATGATTCTACCATATTCCCTTTAACTCATATTTTGGCCTCAGCAAAAGATAAATGGATCTAGGAGAATGACAATGTATTATTATGAACTTAAACCAGATTGAGACTCCAATTGCAACTGGTGTTTTAATTATGATCTGTTGGTGGAGAAAAATCAGCAAATCCCCTCTCACGTGATATGTAGCTATTGATCTGGCAAATGGTTTTTGTTTTTATATACCTGACAGTAAAGGCAATCAGGAGCAATTTGCTTTCAAATGACAAAACCTGCAATATACCGTCACAGTGTTATCTTGAGAGAACACCCCTTTCTAGCCCTGTCATATATAAGTAGTAAGGACTTTGCCTTTCTCCTCAACAGGTTATAATGCAGATTGGATCTATTGAGTAGGAAACTGAAATTCCTCAACGCACATTGGGAAAGCAATTATGGGCCAGAGGGTGTGAATAACCCCTCCGCCAAATTTGAGATCTCCAGCTATTTGAGATCTAGTAATTTGGGGATGCTTTTTTCCTTTTTCCCCCCCACTTATAATTTTCCATTATTTCATATGCACAACATTTAATGCAACAAGAACAATAAAATGTCAAGAAGGATGTAATCTGTGAGTAAACAAAGACAAAACAAAAAAGCCAAGAAGAAAATCTATTTAGTCCAGCTATGAAAAAAGATACCATCATGACTATTATTAATATGTTACATATATTGTATTTTACTGGCATACTTAAATGTAGACATACTTTAAAATAAGACAAGTAAAATTTAACTTTGCAGAAGCAAAAACAAAAGAAAAAATCTGATACTTTCAGAGGTTCTTCTAAAATATCTGGATGGCATTACCTAATAAATTAGTGATTAAATTTTGAAATAAATGAAAATGTCTCCAATGTGAATACAGTGTTGTATTTTAAATGAACCATACAATGAGAATGGCACTCAGTGGAGCAAAATATTGATTCCATTAACAAATGTACATATTCTTTATAATCAGTGCATGTAAAAACACATGACCATCCCATAGCCTTAGCTCTTAGATAGCTGATGAAATGAAATACAAGGAAAAGAATAAAAAGTGGTTTGAATGAAAAATTGTTACCTTGTATCTTTCCTTGATCAAAATGGCTTCTCTTTAAGCTTTTGTAAAAGCTACCATCAAGATACTAAATTGCATAAGTTGTATATGCAAAGCAATCTGAGTTATAGAGAAGACTGACAGAATTATAATAATTGTTTCCTTTTTGAATAAAATTGATCTATACAAATATGACTCTAAATTTAACAATTGTCAAAAATCACCACTACCAAATTTGCGATTCTAAATCTTGCAGAAGACTAAATTATCTTGGAAAAAAAATGTTAAAAGCACTTTTCTGGGATGTCAAGTGATCTAATTAATTCAGTGTGGTCTTTAGTTTTCCATTCCTGTTTTCATTTTAAATTCTTCTTAACTAAAAAAAAATAATTTAAAGATTTTTTTTCTCAACAAGAAGGTAAAAATAAAAGGAATCCAATTGAATCTTATTCTGTGTCTTCACATTGGACAATATACAAAATTCTTCAAGATGGCTTTAGAAAATGTATTTATTATTTAAACTACTGTATTGGACTTTGTATTTTTGAAATAGATGAGCAAGTAAGTAGAGACATTTGCCTCACTTCTCATTCACTAGATATATTAGTGTTAACAACATTTTAGGGTTTTAATGTTCAAAACACTTCTGTAGCATATACATATCTTTTTGTTTTCAAATTAAGGTTTGTATCACCAATGTAATTTCAAACGTTTTTCTCAGTTCATCATATGTTGTATAAAGTTTTCTATGCACACCTAATTCTCTCTCTCTTCAATTTAGTTGACATTTTGCATATTATTACATTACTAGAGGCCCGGTGCACGAAATTCATGCATGGGGGGGAGGTTTGTCCCTCAGCCCGGTCTGCACCCTCTCCAATCTGGGACCCCTCGAGGGATGTCCGACTGCCCGTTTAGGCCCGATCCTACAGGGATCGGGCCTAAACGGGCAGTCGGACATCCCTCTCACAATTCAGGACTGCTGGCCCCCAACTGCTCACCTGTCTGCCTTCTTGATTGCCCCTAACTGCTTCTGCCTGCCAGCCTGATCATCCCCAAACCACTCCCCTGCCAGCCTGATTGATGCCTAACTGCTCCACTGCCAGCCTGATTGCCCCTAACTGCTCTCCCCTGCAGGCCTAGTCCCTCCCAACTGCCCTCCCTTGCAGGCCTAGTCCATCCCAACTGCCCTCTCCTGCTAGCCTGATCGCTGCCAACTGCCCTCCCTTGCAGACCTGGTCCCTCCCAAATGCCCTCCCCTGCTGGCCATCTTGTGGTGGCCATCTTGTGCCCACATGGGGGCAGCCATCTTGTATGTTAGAGTGACAGTCAATTTGCATATTACTCTTTTATTAGATAGGATAGAGGCCTGGTGCATGGGTGGGGGCTGGCAGGTTTGCCCTGAAGGGTGTGCTGGATCAGGGTGGGTGTTCCCTTGGGGCGTGGGGTGGCCTGGGTGAGTGGCCTGTGGTGGTTTGCAGGCTGGCCACGCCCCCCCGGAGGCTCTGATAGCGGGGATTTTTTTATCTTCTATAATTGAAACTTTGTAGCCTTCAGCGAAGACCAGGGCTGGCCAGGAAGCTTGGCTTCCTCCATTGCTGGGGGCAACCCAAGCCTCCTGCTCTCTTCAGCTCCGTGGCTGCTGCCATTTTTGTTGGGATTTATTTATCTCCTATAATTGAAACTTTGTAGCCTTGAGTGGAGTCCAGGGCCAGCCAGAGTGGGCGGGAAGCTTGGTTTCCTCCATTGCCGGGGAAACCCAAGCCTCCTGATTGCTCTGTGGCCTCAGCCATCTTGGTTGGGTTAATTTGCATACTCGCTCCTGATTGATTGGTGGGTGTGGCTTGTGGGCGTAGCAGAGGTACAGTCAATTTGCATGTTTCTCTTTTATTAGTGTAGACAATCCTAATTAGAGGCCCGATGCATGCAATTCATGCAAGAGTAGGCCTTTGCAGCCATGGTGGCTGCCTTGATCCCTCTCTCGCAGCTGTGGTGGCTGCCTCAAGCCTGCAGCTGCAGCCCCACTTTGTCTGGAAGGTCATCCGGAGGACATTTGGTCTAATTAGCATATTACGCTTTTATTATTATAGATAACTAATGTTAATTTGTCCTACTCCCCATACTCTATTTGAAGAACTTTAAGGGAAAATATGGTAGATATGGTGTATTAGTAGTTAGCAAACACTTGGATAACTTTCTAGTGCATAGTGCCTGGAAAGCAAAATATCCTTTTTACAGAATCACCTTTCCAGTCAGAGTCACTCTGTGAAATTTGAAAGGCAGAAGTAAGACTGGTGGCCACACTTTAGTTTTGAGTCAGAAAAATACTCCCCATTACCAGGGTTTTGGAATATTCATTTGAATGTCAAGTGATATAATCTTAATGATCAGACAAATACTAATTAACCACAGGATTAATGAGATGTCCATGAGGTCCTGGTAGGAAAAATTAATAATTTTTGGCATTTACTGACATTCTAATGCTGATCAGATGGCAGTAGCAATGACCAAGCGGGAAAGTTGAACAGACAGTTATCTTGTGGCACTGTAGATGTAGTTCCAGTCAGAAACCTATCATTGTGCTTAATCATGAAATTGATTTAGGATGAGATTCAATATAAAATAGAGTTTTAATGAAAACTGACCTTCTTCCAGTTGGATATGCATTTCTGCCAATCAGACAACATATTTTAAATATGCAAAATCATATATAAATAAGCCATAAGTAGGTTTCTCATTGGTAAAATCATAAGCAGATGATAAAACTTCACCTGCATTTTACCTAAAATATCAAGCTATATTTAAAATTTAGAACACCAAGTTGAATATTTAATTTTATTGATTTTTTGAAAAGTATATTTTAAAGCATGCAAAACACTACATTGGGAGCCATAAGGGAGAAAATGATCTCTAAGTCCTGACCCAGAACTCAAAAGGTTTATAATCTAGTTATGGTTATAAAACACATTAGGACTTATAAATATAAAAATAAAATATAAAACAAAGCTATATATCACAAATGATTAAACTGTCAATGAGTATTAGCATCCACAATTAACTTAGGTAGAAAAATAAAGCAAATTTAACAATATGAAATTTATTATGGGCCATTTTAAAGTCTAAAGTTATCCAATTGTATCCTGAAGTTGCAAAAATACTGTCTTTATATGATCTTAATCACATTAAAGTAAAACTGTGGAAAAGTGATAATCTTATTTTGCTACTAACTTTTCAGACATTTGAGGTGTTGTGTTCAGTTTGGAGCCACACATGTCAAGAGAACAATGCTTGCAGTGTTAGTGCAGTCATGGCCATGATTCAATGATAAGGGTTCTCCAAGGCATTTTCCCACAAAACTGAAAACACTTCAAAATAAAGAGTGTTCATTTAGGAATAAATAACATTTAAAAACCCTGTCATTTGGAAGACAAATGAATATGCTGTTTTCATCAGTCTTCCTAAGAGAATATATCAATAAGGAGAATGTGCACGAGGCACATTAATATAGAGAAGAATATTTTATTATTTTGAATGTGGCTGCAATTTCCATCCTAATAAGTAATGAGTTCACTATTGTAGGGTGGGGAAAAAAAAACTGAATCAACATACTTGTATGAAGCTGTAGAGGGAATTTAAGTTTTTAGTATGGAACTGACAAAAAGAAGATGCCTCCATAGTTTCTCTGTTCAGTACTTTTAGGTAACCAGTCAGAAGCACATTCAAGTTGCCTCAGGTGATGGAAATTTATTTTAAGTGAACACCCAAAGGCTGCCTCAGCAGATACATATTAGGGGTTTTTAGCAACAGAGCATCACATCACTTGCTGAGATGCATTGGCAGCTCTCAAATCAATCTCTTAATGTCCATTAAAAAGTGAGCTCCCATGTCTCTCTTTTCCAGTGATCAGGGCCAATCTTCTCTTTGTTTCTATCTGACTTTATGTAGGCTTGGTTCTTTCCTTTTATTTTTTTCTGGTATGATTTCTACCATATCTGTATGTATACTCTCTTAGCCTTCATTATACTTAAACTGTTTTATTTTCTATTTTTCCATGAGTCACAATCTACTCCAGTCACTGTTTAACATGAAATATTACTGAGCAAATTCTTGAAACAAAACACCTCATACCCTGCCTAACTCCTTTACATCAGGTCTATGAACAGTTTGGGGCAAATTGAAGATTTGAGTTTAATGAGTTGTGAACAGCACAATATAGTGAGAGTGTATGGAGCACAGTGTTGTAGCCAGAGGAAAATCATGTAGCCTCTTTCCATAGAAGAAGCCCATTCCAAGACAAGAACTGAGCATCTCAAGTGTGCCTCAGCTAGTAACATGTAGCTGATGTGAAGAGAGAGATCGTCATTGTCCCCAATTCATAAGTGGAAGTCAGGGAAGAAGAAGAAATCATCTTTATTTCTTTATTCATATAATTCTGACTCTTTTGAGTATCTTAGAAAGAAATGCTCAAGTTTTCAGTCTAAATTATCTATAGAAACTTGAAAATTTTGCTTACCTACTGTGACTCCTGCAATGATAGAATGGCCTCAGGCTTTAATGAATTATTAATTTTTATAAGTATATATTTTCTAATTATAGCACTTAATATATGTGAGAATATATGTGACATACATAAACATTATGAATGCTAATAATAAAATGTGAACCTGCACATCAAAAAGTAACAGATAACAAAAGATGTGGGGAACAGGTGGAACCCTTGTGCACTGATAGTTGGGAATGTAAATTTTTCCAGTCACTATGGGAAATATTATGAAGTTTCCTCAAAAATAATTAAAAACAGAACTATCATATCATACAGTAACCCCTCTTCTTTGTATATATATATGATGAAAATAAAGTCACTATATTGAGGATTATCTTCACCACCCCTATTTATCATAGCATTACTCACAATAGCTAAGACATGGAAACATGTCTATCAATGGATAAATGGACAAATAAAATAAAATGTGATTCTATCTATCATCTATCTATCTATCTATCTATCTATCTATCTATCTATCTATCATCTATTTATCTATAAAGGAAGAAATCCTGACAATTGTGACAACATGGATGGAGTTTGTGACAACACAGATGGCCTTGAGGGCATTATGTCAACTAAAATAAGTCAGACATAGAGTCAAATATGATTTCACTTATATGTAGAATCTTCAGAAATTAAACTCATAGAGAGTGGAATAGTGGTTGCCAGGAACTAGGGGTGGGAGGTGGAGGGAGGGTAAATTGGGAGATGTTGGCCAATGTGTACAAACTTGTTATTTTATAAGGAATGTAAGTACAGTTATAAGATGAAAAAGTTTGAAGAATCTAATATACAGCATGGTGAAAATACTGTATATACACCTGAATATAAGATAATAGATCTTAAATGTTCTCACCACAATAAAAAGGTAATTATGTGAAATATTGGTGGTTTCAGCTAACCTTATTGTGGTAATCATTTTGCAATACAGGTATGTATGTCAAATCAACATCTTACATACCTCAAGCTTTATATGTCAATTACATCTCAATAAAGCTGGAAAAATAAAAATGTATACTTTTACTATATGAAAATTAAACTAAGTTAAAGGATAAGAACAGACTGGAAAACACTTGCAATTAAAAAATAAAGTAATATGCATGCACAATTTTTCAATTACTGAAAACAGATAAGTACAAGGCACATGACACAAGAAAATTACACCAATATTACAAGACATTTTACTAGAGAGAAAATAACATAGCCAATAAACATAAAACTGTTATCCTAAGTAGTAAGTAAGGAAATGAAAATTAAAACAGAAATTAGTTCTAGCCATTGAGAGAATGGGGAGCATGTGAACATAATGAAATCATGGGAGTATGAGAAGATTTGCTATACTTGCATCCAACTAAAGACTTTGTCTTAAAACTATAAATAAATAAAAAACATTTGACAAAATTATAATGAAATAACTTAAATGGGCTAAACTGATCCAAATGGTCCCTAAGCATATATAAAGGTAGTCATCTTTACTTGTGATTAAGGAAAAACATATCAAAACTATTATTTGTCACTACACACCCACAATAATGCCTCAGAGATTTAAAAAATACCAAGTGTTGTCAAAGAGGTAAAGATATTGCTTGTATGGGTGATAAATTTGTAAAACCACTTTGGGAAAGTGTTTGACAGTCTGTACTAACTACAACTAAGTATATCCACACCTTACAACAGAACAATTTTATACTTACGTATATTTTCAACACAAAGATATACATATATTCACCAAAAAATGTGTACTGGAATGGTCATTATAACACTACTGGAGGCCCGGTGCATGAAATTCATGCACTGGTGGGGTTCCTAGGCCTGGCCGGCAATCAGGGCCCATTGGGGATATCTTGTCCAGTCCTGATCGACAGCCAGACTGGTCTGGGGGCCTGCCAGCTGCTGGATGGGGCCTGCCAACTGCCTGATGGGGTGGAGGAACCGGGGGAGGAACTGTGGGAGGTTTGCCAGCCTGGGGGAAGTACCAGAGAAGGTTGGCTGGCTGTGGGAGGTTGGCTGTGGGAGCTCATTGACCACCAGGGGGGAGCTCCTGCATTGAGTGTCTGCCCCTTAGTGGTCAGTGCACATCATAGCAACCGGTCCTTACACAGTTCGGGCAATTTGCTTATTAGCCTTTTATTATATAGGATTAACAGCAGTCTTAAACTGGAAAGTATTAACAACCAATCAGCAGTAGAACAAGTAAACATATTGAGGTTTAGAAAGACAGTAGCGTACTACATAGCAATGAAAGTGAATACATTACAACTATGTGTGAATTATTTAAATAACAAAGTTGAGCAAAAGAAGCAAAAGCAGGAGTTAATGTTATGTAATTCCATTTGTATAAAGTTAATATTATATAATTCCATTTATATTAAATACAAAAATAGGCAATACTAATTTATGCTTTTAGAAATTAGGATACTGCTTACTTTTATCAGTAATGGCTAATGACTTGGGAGCATGATAAATAATAAAATGAGCCAAAAAGTCTTTTTAATTTGAAACCAATTTACAATCATGTTCGTTGGTTTCTAATTAAACATATTAGAATAAAAACATCTTTTAAATAATGTTATCGAGCTAGCTAGAATATGAAGATAAGGGTATTTACTGATGGAGATATAAAAGGGCAAAAGCACATGTAAAGTCCATATAGCAGCTTTATAAAAACTAAAATGTGTGCACCCTGTAACCCATTAGTTCTACTCTATATTCAAGAATAGTTGCACATATGCAGGAGGACTATACAAGAATATCCATTTCAGATTATTTTCAAAATTGTATTTTAAAACCCTTTCTACCTACTAATAGGTCTTGACTAAATTAAATACACTATATACATCCCATGCATAAAATATACTTGGAAGCTATTCAAATAATTAGTTAGACATACTGACATGAAAAATACTGTGATATTATGATTTTTAAAGTAAAAGTAACTATTTAAAAAAATAAAAAATATTAAAATTATAATTGTATGTCCTAATTATAATTTAACTAGAGGTACAGTGCATGAAATTCCGGTAGGATCAGGCCTAAACAGGCAGTCGGACATCCCTCTCACAATCCAGGACTGCTGGCTCCCAACTGCTTGCCTGCCTGCTTTCCTGATTGCCCCTAATCACTTCTGCCTGCCAGCCTGATCACCCCTTAACCACTCCCATGCCAGCCTGATTGATGTCTAACTGCTCCCCTGCCAGGCTGTTTGCTCCCAACTTCACTCCTCTTCTGGCCTGGTCACCCCTAACTGCCCTCCCCTGCAGGGTTTATCGCACCCAACTGCCCTCTCTTGCAGGCCTGGTGCCTCTCAACTGCCCTCCCTTGCAGGCCTGGTGCCCTCCCCTGCTTGCCTGATCGCCCACAACTGCCCTCCCTTGCAGGCCATCTTGTGGTGGCCATCTTGTGTCCACATGGGGGCAGGATCTTTGACCACATAGGGACAGCCATCTTGTGTGTTGGAGTGATGGTCAATCTGCATATTATTCTCTTATTAGATAGAATAGAGGCCTGGTGCATGGGTGGGGGCCAGCTGGTTTGCCCAGAAGGGTGTCCCGGATCAGGGTGGGGGTTCCCTTGGGGCGTGGGGCGGCCTGCGTGAGTGGCTTGTGGTGGTTTGCAGGTCAGCCACGCCCCCCTGCGACCCAAGCGGTTGCCCTGGTATCTGGAATTTATTTATCTTCTACAATTGAAATTTTGAAGCCTATAGTGAAGGCATGAGCCGGCCAGGGCTGCAGAAGCTTGGCTTCCTCCATCATCGGGGGCAACGTTAGCCTCCTGCTCTTCCAGCTCAGTGGCTACCACCATTTCTGTTGGAATTTATTTACCTTCTATAATTGAAACTTTGTACCCTTGATTGGAAGCCTCAGCTGGCCAGGGTGTGCAGAAAGCTTGGCTTCCTCCATTGCCAGGGAAACCCAAGCCTCCCTCCTGCTCTCTGTGGCTGCTGCCATCTTGGTTGTGGTTAATTTGCATACTTGCTCTGATTGGCTGATGGGCATGGCTGGTGGGCATGGCTTGTGGTGTAGAGGAGTGATGGTTAATTTGCATATTACTCTTTTATTAGATAGGATTAGATTGACATATAATGTAAATAAGTAAAACATCATATTCATTAACTTACCCATGTGATTACAACACATTTATATCATAAAATGTTCATATTTATAATTTAAAAATTTAAACAGGCCAATACTCTCTAAGCAATAATAAAAAAAAAACATACATGCTCATATATATAAGTAGCTAGCTAGCTAGATAAATAGCTAGACAGATAGACAGACAGATAGATATAGATTATAGCTAGTTAACACACAATGTTTAGCTCAAATATAGGGACTGTGACAATACATTCCTTAATAGCAACCGGTCCTTACACAGTTCGGGTATAATAGGTAGTGGCAGGGTAAATAACATTTAAAATCCTACCTAATAATAGACAAATATGCAAATTGACCGCACCTTCGCTGCGCCCAAGCCACGCCCACCAGCCAATCAGGACCAGTATGCAAATTATCCCAACAAAGATGGTGGCTAATTTGCATATCAAGACAGCGTAGAAAGAAGCCAAGAGATGCTGAAGGGAGCAAAGCTGTGGAGAAGCAAGCAAGCCAGGGGGAGGAGAAGGGAGGAGCGGAGGCGGGGCCGGGGGAGAAGGAAGGAGAGCGGGGCAGGCTGGCGGAGAAGGCGGGCCGGGGGACAAGGGAGGAGTGGAGGCAGGGCGGGGTAGAGTGCAGCAGGAAACCCTATTGCAGGATTTTTCCTGCAACAGGAACGCTAGTCATTACATAACTCTTTTTCTCCAGGGTGGCATTCTCCAAGGGTAACAGAAGGCCAAATAATGGATTTGAACCTTGAAATAAGAGATTTTGTATTTAATTAATTACCTGGTAGTATAGCCCTAAATAGTAAGGATAAAATCAAAGTGTGGATTTTAGAACAGTTTTGTTTGAGCTGTCCTCTAACATGTTTAATACAGAAAACTTTTTCCCAAAGATTAATAAAACTCACCTAAAATATTCTGGGCTAGGATCTCCTTTGCAGGATTGCAGCCCTGATAGGGCTAAAACAGTATTTTACAGCAGGTGCTTTTCAAACATAAAACAGTGTAAGGGGAAGGGTAAACTGGTCAAATTAGTTTGAGAAATTTACCATCAACCAAATTTAAAAAGTGCAATATTACTGGAATTTTTAAAATATTTAATGTCCTTCATCAAAATGTACATGTAGAATATAAAGTGCCATATTTTATCAATTTGCCTTAGAAATATATTTTTCTTTGAATGAGTATCACTTGGGATTAGTGTTCCACACAACACATTTTGGAACCTGCTGTCTAGACTTGTTTACACATGTAGAGAAACCAGGTTTCATATATTTTGGTAACCACCATCATTTTATAATGTGCTGGATGTGATTTGCTGGAATTTAACATTAACATGTACAAAAAAAATGTTAAAAAAGATGAAACATTTTAAAAAATGTAATTTAATTCTTCCCCCCTTTCTCTCACATTCTTTATATTCCAAATATTCCTCCTTCCTCCCTCCTTCTCTCCCTCTCTTCCTCTACTCTTCCTCCTTCCCTCCTGCTCTCCCTCTCTTCCTTCCCCGCTTCCTTCCATTTTGTATAAAGCTCTTTTCCTGGTTCTGGCTATTGAAGCAGGAGGAGATAAGCTGGAGGAGAGTGTGACAGGGGCTCCCATATCCTCTGGTGTCTCCCAGGGAACCAGCAGTGCTCCGTCATGAACTCGCAGCTTATCAGCTCAGGAAATGATTACAAAACTGGGTTTGCGTTTATTAACGATTTAAGTTGCAAATTGCCTCTTTGCTCCCTTTAATTCTGCTCAGGCTATTAAAAGTAGAGTTGGACAATTCCTTCTCATTACTCTCCTTAAGTTCTGACATTTCATTTTATGCATCTTTGACTTTTTTTTTATCCACAAAGAAAACTGAGAAAGAAAATGTCACCGAAATGTGTGATTTTATAAATTTTTTTATTTCACACTCTTTGTTCAAATTCTTAAGAGGATCATTTCACCAGTTTTTTAATAAATTCATTTGGAGGCCAAGTGTTGATGAGGATAAAAATAGCTTGGCATTATGAAAGCAGGCATCCATATATCTGACAACGTATAGCAAAGAAAGCAAAGGTTGCTACATAAGAAGCATAAAAGGGTAGGAACATATAGTAGAGCAGGGCCTCGTGTTGGAAGTGGTATTTGAACTGGGGCCTTGAAGCTGATGAAGCCAATGCAAGGAGCTGGAGAGCAAGGCCTGGGACACCTCTCCCAGCAGGGAGACAGTAAAAGCATGAGGAGGCGTGGTCAGGGGAGCTGGGTCAGAGCCGGAGCAATAGGAGTTGAGAATCCAGCTCCAATTTTCCTGAGCTCTGTGACAAAGTTCCTGTCCTGTGAACTTAACAACAAATGCAACAGTGGTATCTGACTTAAAGGCGTGTTATGGAAAATTACATGAGATAATGGATTTTCAAATGCTTAGCCTCGCTTCTGGAGCACTTACTAGAATAAATCTCTTATTCTTGCTACAATTATGAAAACAGTGAGGACTTTGGTATAGAGTAGCTGGGAATTTGGTTTGTTTAGAAAGTTAGGATGGAGCCAAAGTGTGGAGGCCTTGATTATTTCATTTATTGGTATAATTATGAACACAGCAGTGGCATGGTCAGGTTATACGTTTTAAAGGTAGTCATTGGGAATATCTAACAGGTTTAGAAGAGGGATAAGTGTAGTGACAAAAATCAATTGCGAGTGTATAAAAAGCCTGGAACATGTAGGACAAAAAATAGAACAAATAGAAAAGTCAGTAAGTGTGAGCCAGTGAATAGGTTGTGGTGAGAAAAGTCTTGGTATTTAGGATGATGAGGATGGTAACGTTTTAACATTCATTAAAAAATATTTCTTAAGCCCTTGCTATGCTCTAAAACACTGGTGATGTGAAAGAGGTCCAAATCCTCATGCAGTCACATTCAAATAGGAGACAACATACATTAGACGTAGTACATATAATGAAGATTATAACAGAAACATTTCAAAGGGATATGTAGTGACCAAGATAAGACAGGCTACTTTAGATAACCTGGACAAGTAAGAATATATATATATATATATGTATATATGTATATATGTATATATGTATATATGTATATATGTATATATGTATATATGTATATGTATTTATATTATACTTGTAATTGACAGCAACTTCTGTGAAGATAATTATCCTCTTGAGAATTTAAACACAGAATGTGAAATAAAAATTTGCTTTCCTTTTCCTAGTTTCATAAGCTCTCCGCATCCTCTAGTAAAGGCCACCACACATCTTCAAAAGTCTGCGATTAAAGCATTGGGAACTTTGTAAGGTATATGATAATATAACCACTATGCTGTACCCCTGAAGTTAATACAAAATAATACTGAATGCAAACTTTAATTGGAAAAAAATTAAAAATATAAACCATTGGGAACTGAGTAGAGAAAATACGCCTACTCCAACTGTGGTACGATATTGCTTTATTAGCTCCAAATAGTTTTATGGACAAATAAACAATAAATTGTTTGGCCTTAAATTTACAAGGTTCTGCAATTTAAGATAGTCTTCTTTTCTCCACTAATGCTCATGATGATGTTTTCTGAACATTCACTGAGGATGTAAATGTGAAAGAATACAGGTCCTACGTTATTATATAACTAGATACATTTAATCAAACTTATTTTTGCAGAAGCCTGCTTTAGGCTTCTGATTTATTTAACACTTGCAAGTCAATCTTTCTCTTCGACTCCTTCCCCTGACTCTCTCTCTCTCTCTCGCTCTCTCTCTCTCTCTGACTTAGTTGTTTGCTTGCTTTTCTTTTATTATAATGAGTTTCTGATCTCTAAGAAACCTCATATTTTGAATAGGTCTGTGTGTGTTTTCAATTTCAATTTATGAGTACTATATATCTATTTGTAAATTTATACAATATTTTAATCTTGTAGAGAAAAGTGATATATAATTTTTAATTATAAAACATATAATTCATTCTTAACTGATTGCTATTTTAAAATGCCATCTACCTGATAAACTATCATAAAAACATATTTTTGAGACTACTTTTCTAAAAAAATGAACTTAATTCAGGGTTAATTAATAGACAATAAAACACAGCATTTTAAGTATATACTGTTAGGATGTAACTATTACCACCGCCATCAACAAAATGAAAAGGTAACCCACTGAATGGGAGAAAATAATTTGCCAATGATACACCTGATAATGGGTTAATTTCCAAAAAAATATAAAAAACATATACAACTCAACACTAAGAAGACAAACAACACATTTAAAAATGGGCAAAAGGCCTGAATAGTCACTTCTCCAAAGAGGCAATAGAGATGGCCAAAAGACATATGAAAAAATACTCAGTGTCACTGATCATCAGAGAGATGCAAATTAAAACCACAAAGAGACATTACCTCATTAGAATGCCTGTTAGAATGGCCATCACCAATAAATCAGCAGACAATAAGTGTTGGCAAGGAAGTGAAGAAAAGGGAACTCCCGTGCACTGCTGGTGGGAATGAAGACTGGTGCAGCTATTGTGGAAAACAGTATGGAGTTTCATGGAAAATTATGGAAGGAACTGCTTTTTGACCCAGCCACCCCATTTCTGGGAATATATCTGAAGAAACCCGAAACACTAACTCAAAAGAATATATACTAGTTTTCCTCTATGTTCATTGCCGTATTAATTACAATAGCCAAGATTTGGAAGCAGTCCACGTGCCCATCAGTAGATGAGTAGATAAAAAAGCTGTGGTATATTTTCACAACAGAATACTACTTGACCACGAGAAAGAAGGAAATCTTACCTTTTGCAACAGCATGGATGGACCTGAAGGTTATTATGCTAAGTGAAATAAGACAGTCAGAAAAAGACACATACCATGTGATCTCACTTATAAGTGGAATCTAATAAACAAAAATAAACTGATGAACAAAATAGGAACAGAGGCATGGATGCATGGAACAGACTGACAGCTGTCAGAGGGGATGGGTTGGGGAACTGGATGAAAGAAGGTGAAGGGATTATAAAGTACAATATATATGTGTAACACATAGACACAGACGATGGTGTGGTGCTGGCCAGAGGGAAAGGGGTATGTGGGTGGGTGGAGTGGGGGAGAGGATGGGGAGGCGGGGCAGAGGCTTTGTTTTGGGTGGTGGGTGCACAATGCATTGTGCAGATGACGTTTTGTTGAGTTGTACACTTGAAACCTGATAGGTTTTATGGACCAAAGTCACCCCCATAAATTCAATAAAAAATAATAACAATAGCATCCAGATTCAATAACAAGAGGAAAGGAATATAGAGAGATTTTTATGTACAGATGGTGCCTTGCTATTTATCAGTGAGCCATCAACAATTATCCTGGAAATATTGAGATTAATAGGCCCATTTAGTAAAAGAGCTAATTGTGAGAGGCATTGGAATAAATCTCAGCTGTTTTCCATATGAAAAGTTTTCTCTAGGGCAATTGCATTTCCTACAGAGTTATAACCAACTCACCAATGCCAGAATTATTTTTTCTACAATTTTGGGATGTTCCATTTATGGGAATCGTTTTTCTGGAATTGTGTGGTTATATGCAGAAATCCCTTAACCCTTTGCACTCGCTTGCTTTTTTTCTCGATTCCTTTATTCTACTCGGGATTTAATTTTTTAAATACCCCAGATTTTACAAAGTGCGGTAGTAGAATAAAAAACTGGAGTTTCTTTTCATACAAACTTATTTATTTGGATTTTTTATATTTCAAATTATTGATACATTCAATAACCGTCACACTCGACATCCAAGTGCAAAAGGTTAAAGGTGGCACAAAGGGATGCCAATTACTTGAAACTTTTTCAGAAGTTCAGTTTCCCACAATCATCTGAATCCTCTCTCCTCTGTATACTTCAGAGCCTAATACAACCCAGCATGTTTTGGTAGTGGTTTCAAACTAATGAATATCCAGCAACAATGACCATTTGAAAGAGTTTAGATTTTACTAAGCTGATAATTGCAGGATTTGATACAGCTTCTTTAAGTCAATATGCAGTAAACAAAGCCAGGTAAAGAAGTTTTATGGCAAGGGGGTAGGCTATGAGGCTACAGAGTAAAGCTGGATAACAGAGAAACAGAAGAGTGAGTTCAGAAAACACAGACTCGAATTCCAGGTCCTCTATAGTTGGGCGATTCTGCACAAGTCAATCATTGTCTTTGCCTCTTTTCTGCGGAATGGGATTTAAGATCCTGTAATCAAATGGAGTCATATATGGAATATTGTAGAAATAATAAAATATAAAAAGTAATATAAATATTAGCTTTGCGGGTTATTCCTACAAATTGGGCAAGTATGCTCATCTCACTCAGAATCAAGTACTAAGCTCTTTCAAACATCGTGGCCAGTTGCAAGTTGTATTTATTTGACTACGTGTCAAAAAGTTTTATTCTTTTTGAAAAGCCCATAGAGGATAAAGCAAAGCAAGCACTTATTTTGAATGCTATAATTTTACTTCTCACATAAAGTACAATGTAGCAATATTACAGATGAAGCAATTTAGCAGAAGCATGGAAGAAAATTAAGCTAAATGTAATCTTCTGTAACTTAGGCTACTTATTTAAGTAACAACCATATTTAACTCTTTTGGTTAGCTATAGCTAGACAGGGAAGATATTCACTAGCAACTAATAGCATACAAATAACAACAACACCCAAAACACTCAGAATCCTACTAATAAGAATAAGCATATTTCCTCATGGCCATATATTAATCTATTCAGCAAAATTCCTCTGGCTCTACTGGGATTTGTACTTGAAAAAAAAAAGAAACTAAAATGGGAATTAATTTGGTAAAATAATCAAGAAAAAAATTAAAGGAATATTTACTTCACTGGAAGTCTAGGTCTACTAGTATAGCCATGAAATGAACTCATAGTACTTCCTTCATTGTGTGAAGAACAGGTATTTTATTTCTCTTTATTTCATTTTGATACTTCTATAAAGTGCAATAAATTTAGTACCACTAAAATACAATATATGAAAGAAGTACAAAAAATAAGTCCTTTTTCTTATTGGATTCAAAGACGTGCTATTAGGTAATCTGTCAAACCGCAATACCAGTTTCTGAAATGTTTACTGAGCTTCTGTTCTTATATCCTCACTGATAGTAACAAACACCTTGGGGACATTTACCATACTGCAGACTAGACTTGAATAGCTAACTCTTTTTCTGTGAAGGGCTAGATAGTAGATATTTTAGACTTTGTGTGCCATATGGTCTCTGTTATGATTACTAAACTTGGCTGTGGTAACTTGGAAGTTGTAACAGACAAGACAGCAATAAATGGTCATGACTATATGTTTCAATGAAACATTGTTTGTAAAAACAAGTAGTGGTCTGGTTTTGGCCCATGGGTTGTAGTTAGCAGATATCTGCTCTAAGTTATTACAATGTGGTGTCTGTCGATCTAATCTGAGAAAAAAATCCTGATGTGTTGACATAATGGAAAAGAATAGAAAATCCTGAGATACTGACATACAGATTCCAAAGGTAGGTAGAGACTTCTATCAGGATTAGTGGAATGGGGTGTCATGGGTGAGAAAAATGAATAGATGACAGAAGGAATCAAGGCCTGATTTAGGGCAAAGAAAATAAAAAATTGGAAGAATAAAGAAGTGTGTGTGTGGGGGGGGGTCACATACAGAGAAGAAAGGAGTCTCCATAACTGGATGCACAGGGATCTGTGTGTGCCATATGGTGGTTGAGTACTAAGGCATTGAAGCCAGGCATTTCTATGTGCAAATTCTATATTCACTATTTGATTAACCCGTTAAAAAGAGGAGCAATGACTTCAGGAATGTTTCTCTTCCTCCTCCAAATCTTTATTCTCATAGTAAGATGAAAAATACAATACTTAAAATGTTTTTGATATAATGAAATGAAATACATGCATTGCACATAGCAGGCATTCAAAAAATATTGGCCATTATAACTTTTAGGGGAAAGCTTGTCTAACCTAATAATAGACAAACATGCAAATTGACCGCACCTTCGCTATGCCCACAGCCAATCAGAGCGAACAAGATGGCGGTTAATTTGCATATGCGGGCACTGAGCAGCCTGGGTCCTGTAAATATCCTCCCGACCCAGGACGCTCAGAGCCTGTAGGCCCGCGCTTAGGTCCTGAGCGGCAGGGGCCCAGAACACCCCCTGGCCACTGGGAGCCATAGCGACGCGGGAATGTTCCCGCCTCTCAAACACTTGCAATAGTCTGGGGTCTGGGAAACATCCTTCAGACCCAAGCCTCTCAGATCCTGTAGGCCTGCGCTTAGGTCCTGAGCGGCCTGGGTCCCATAAACATCCTCCGGACCCAGGCGGATCGCTTAGGTCCTGAGCGGTGGGGGCCCCTGAACACCCCCTGGCCACTGGGAGCCTTGGCGGGCAGGAACATTCCCACATCACCATAGCGACGAGGGAATGTTTCCGCCCCCAAACACTTGCAGAGGTCTGGGGTCTGGGACCTAAGCTGCTCAGAGCCTGTAGCGACGCGGGAATGTTCCCGCCCCCAAACACTTGCAGAGGTCTGGGGTCTGGGAAACATCCTCCAGACCCAAGCCGCTCAGATCCTGTAGGCCTGCGCTTAGGTCCTGAGCGGCCTGGGTCCCATAAACATCCTCTGGACCCAGGCCAATCAGAGCCTGTAGGCCCGCACTTAGGTCCTGAGCGGCACGGTCCCAGAACACCCCCTGGCCACTTGGAGCCTAAGGGTGCAGGCGCCAAGGGGCTGGGTCCCGCAAACATCCTCAGGACCCAGGCCAGTCCGAGCCTGTAGGCCCCTTGCTTAGGTCCTGAGTGGCAGGGGTCCCAGAACGCCCCCTGGCCACTTTGAGCCTATAGGTGCAGGCGCCAAGGGGCTGGGGGCGGGGCGGAAACATCCCCTGTCACCATAGTGCCCCCAGCCGCTTGGGAATGCTCCAGCATCAAGAGGCAGTTTGGGTCCACGCCCCCAGCCTGGCACACATGATGGGGGGCTGGCTGCTGGCCTCTGGGGTGTGTGGAGACCCTTGGCAGCCACCGCTGTGTGCGGCCCAGGGGTCCCTGCATGCCCCCCAGCCTGGCGCCCATGGTCAGGGCTCATACAGGAAGCAACCAATCAAAGTGTCCCTCTCACATTGATGTTTCTCTCCGTCTCTCCCTCTCTCTTCCACACTCTAAAAATCAATGGGAACATACCCTCAAGTGAGGATTAAAAAAAAAAAAAGCATATCCTATGAAAGACACATCTTGAAAATGCCTAAAGAAAGTTGTCATTTTTTCTTGGTGAAGGGACTGGAGTCCCTATTGATGAAAACACCTTGGTGGCTGTGGTGACTGGTAGTGGCTGCAGCAGCGGGGTGATGGGGCTGCTGACTTCCCCTGATCAGCCCGGTTGCCTCCCACAAAGGAGCGTGGGGAGCGGGCCTAAGCCATCAGTAGGACATCCCCTGAGGGCACCCAGTATGTGAGAGGGGGCAGGTTGGGCTGAGGGACCCCCAACCCCAGTGCACGAATATCGTGCACCGGGCCCCTAGTTTATGATATTAAATTGAAATTTTTTTAGGGGACACTTTGTTGTGCTGTAGTTAAGATGATATTTTAAAGTCTCAAGCTGTGAGGAACAAAGAAATGTTTACAGAAGGAGCATCCTGCTGTGAGTCATGAGACCTAATTATATTTTAAGTTAGTTGCCATGATCAATTTTCCCTCAGTCTGTTCATTTTTAACATAAGGTGAGACAATCAACCAAATATCTTCTTTTGTCACAATATAAATATTGTTTACTGATTTTAGAGAGAGGAAGGAAGGGAAGGAGGGAGGAAGTAAGGGCAGAGAGAGAGAAGAGAGAGATCAATCAGTTGCCTCCCATATGCATTCTAACCAGGAATAGAACCAGCAACTTGGGTATGTGCCCTGAGCAGGAATTGAACCCGCCACCTTTTGGTGCACAGGACTATGCTCCAACCAACTGAGCCACACAGGCCCAGGGTGCAATGTAACATTTTGCATGGTGAAAGGAGCACTATGTTAAGATGTAAGCTTTAGGTTACAGTACTTTCTTTGCCACTGACCAGCTAAGCAGTCAAAGATAAGTTGCTTAAATATTAGGAAATTGATCATTTCCTAATCAATTAAAAGAAAGCTTTGAACTGCTGATCTATAACTAGTAAGACTCCATAGAAAGAAATGACCTCATATCAGATTTACCTTTGTTGGTAATTTTCTGTATAAGTATGTAAATTGTTGATCCTGAAGCCTTGACCTCCTCTCTGTCAAGTGTCACCAGGGTTTATAATGTCCTATTTTGCTTTCATCTGATGAGATCATATTTATAAAAATTTAAATGATCATAAACCCCAGAGAGTTTATTTTTACCTAATCTGAGATCCTAGTCTGAGAAGTAGTGACTAAACTACTTAAGACATGCTGTAGAATAACAGGTAAAGCAAGTGTTAATGTCCAGAAAATCAGTATAAAAGCTAATATTCCATCACAGAATTTTCTCAGTCAGAAGAAGTTATAGGATTTGTGACCATGGAAGAAAAAACAGAAAAACTTTGATCCTCTTTTAACACTCTCTATTGATAAGGCTTTTAAACTATCTAATTTTGATGAAACACATGGATGCATAGATTCAAGAAGCATAACAAATATTAATTAATATAAATTCAAATAATCCACTTTTGGGAACATTATAGTCAAACTTCTAAGATCACTGAATTAAAAGTCAATATGCAAAAATCTCTTTTATTTCTACATATTAGTAAAAAATGAAAGTCATGTTTAACACACATCTTTTATAATAGCAAATGAAATACACAAAAATAAAACATATTAAAATAACAATAAGATATTGTGCAACTTGAACACTAAAATGAACATTGCTAACCAAATTTTGAAAATGAATTCAATAAATATAGATATATTTATTGTTCATTTTATTGAGATGTTAAATATCCAAATGATCTATACTTTATTTTTTTCTAATAATTTTTTAAAAATTGATTTCAGAGAGGAAGGGAGAGGGAGAGAGAGAGAGAACCATCAATGATGAGAGAGAATCATTGATCGGCTGCCTCCTGCACGTCACCTACTGGGGATTGAGCCTGCAACCCAGGCATGTGACCTTGACAAGAATCAAATGGAGGACCCTTTAGTCTATCCACTAAACTAAACTGGCTAGGGCCAAATGATCTATACTTTAAATGCAATCTTACTAAGTACTTAGCTAAATATCTCAGAAAAAAAAATTTTTGAAATTAACAATCTGATTCCAAAATTTATATATAAGTAAAGAAAACCTATGAGACTACCCTAAAGGAGTACAAAGTTAGAGGACCTCCACTTATACCTTTCAAAATGTAATTAAGAGAGTGGCTATTTGGCACATTTATTAACCAAAACACAAATTAGATAAATTGTAATTTTAAAATAAACTTACACATATACATTCACTTGATTTATAAAATAGTGGTCATTGTAGTTGAACAGAAAAGATAAAGTCTTTCAATACCTAGTGCTAGGGCAATTGGTTAACACTGCAGAAAACCAAAATAGTTTTGACCCATTCCTCACACAATATAAAATTAATTTGAAATGTGTCATAGATTTACAGCTCTATGACAGGTAAAAACCATAAATCTTCAAGAAGAATATACATGAAAATAATTCCATGAATATGGGTAAGGAAGCATTCGTTAAACAGGGCAGAAATGCAGTAACCATAAAATAAAAATATTAACAAACTGAGTTTCTTGAAATCAAGACATTCTTAATTGAAATTGGTAAGCCACAAAACTGGAAATAAGATATCTAAAATAAATGCATCTAACAAAGAATATAAGTGAATTCTATAAATTAATAAGACCAATAACTCACTTTCAAACTTGGGAAAACTGAACATGCAGAAAGTAGATATCCAAATGGCCAAATAAATATATAAATATGCGCTAAACATCTCCATGCTCCAGTAAAATGCGTATTAAAACTTTAATGTTATATCACCACACTTCACCAGAATGACTAAAATTGAAAAGACTCACGATGCCAAGTGTTTGTGAGGAAGTGAAGGGCCTCTCATACCGTGTTTGTAGGGAAGTAAACTGGTTCAACTACTTTAGATAACTTTGGGCAATATCTATTAAAACTAAGCAAACTTCTACTTTGTGACCCAATAATCCCACTCCTAAGTAAATACCACAAAACCCATTTACTTAAGTCCAACAGCATGTATAAAAACATTCCTAGCAACCTTATTCATAATAGCCTAAAACTGGAAGTAACCCAAACATCTAATGGATGATATTTAAGAATGGATAAATCATAGGTTATTTATTATATCAATAAAAAGAAATGTAGCACTAAAAAAAACACATAAAAACATGGATGAATATTATAGACAATATATTGAATGAAAGAAACCAGATACATAAATTTATGTATCATATATTCCATTCATATGACATTTTGAAATCAGCCAACATTGATCTATAGTTTTAGAAAGCAAAATAGTTACCTCTGTGGAAAAACATGAAAGGACCTTATGGAGTGATGTATATGTTACATACTGAGTGAAGATTACACTGGTACATATGTAAAACTGTATTAAGCTGAACACTTAAGGCTTCTGTTCTTTAGTTATACCAATATGTATTTTTTAAAATATTTTTCAGAGAGGAAGAGAGAGATAGAAACATCAATAATGAGAGAGAATCATTGATCTGCTGCCTTCTATATGCCCTCTATTGGGATTGAGCCTGCAACTCGGGCAGGTGCTTCTTTGCATGCCTGGCAAATTTTTATTGTATGTGGTACATTTTGTATAGCACATTGTTGGTTTCTGGATTGAGTGGTATACCTTTAAATAGTATTGCCCTCTTTGTTCTGTTATGCAATTGAGTTATTTAGAATTACTTAGATCCTTTCAGACTTGCTTTCCTACTTGGATAGTTGGTTCCCCACCCATGCATGCATTCATTCATGCACTGGGCCTCTAGTCTTATATAAACTCAAGAAATTATTTGACCTATTCACTTCTTTCAGTCTTGGTTTATCACTTTGCAATCATGCATAATCAATAGTCAGTTTAAGACTTAAAGAGACAGCTCTTCAGATTTCAAATGCATTCTCCATTTCTTTCATTTTTCTCCCTCCCTCGCTCTTGTGTGTGTGTGTGTGTGTGTGTGCATGTGTGTCCCTTTTCTCTAAGTCTCACAAGTTATGGTCACCTAAGTCTCTCCAAACTGTCATCTTTTTTCCACTTATTGGGTCTTCTGAGGTTCTTTGGCTTCCCACTTTCTCTTTTGTTTCTAGTTAACTACCTCTAGAAAGTAAGCAGTTGCAATTATAGTGTTTACTTCATTTGTTTTCCTTCTCTCATGGATCAGTCCTGCACTACTTGTTATTCATAACTGAAAATCATTGTTTAACATAATTTTCTGTTTCCTCCCAGTTAAAGTATATATACATTTACTTTTATAATTTCATAAAGATATTATTAAATATCAGATGCTACTAAACTTGTTTCTAAGTGATACAGTTATGGTTTTGTTTTCTTGGTTTTTGTTTTGTTTCATTCTGTTTTCACCTACCAACATGAGCCAATAAATATACCTATTATAGAATGATGACATCAATATTTATTTAGTGAACTGAAGTAGGAATTTTGCTAATTTACTTTCCTTTACATTTCTTTTTGTTTTTTATCATTGGGATGCTAGAGAATCATCACTGTTTGCTAAAATGACTATGGGCTTGTTTAATAGAACCCTGTTAGTTATGAATCCTAACTATGCCACTTACTAGCTCAGGAATCTTAGGGTATCTGCATAACTCCTCTAAGACTGAATTTCTTCAGCTATAAAATGGGGAGGAAATATAAATACTCATTTTGAAATATTCACTTTTTGATGTAATGAACAAATTACACGAAATGTAGTGTCTAGCATATAGATGATACAGAAAACATAGGAGAAGGGGGGCTGAGTGAAGGTGGGCAAAGGTGGGAGGGGATATCTGTAATAGTGTCAACAATAAAAAATAAAGTTTAAAAAGACAAAAAATAAATAAAAAGACTCTTTGCTATAGAAAAGGATAGGGGGAAAAATAGGAACAGTGTAAAATAAAGAAATAATACAGAATTTATGCGAAGGAGGGCACTGGTCATAAGTCCATTCTTGGAAAATATACTTGACCTTTAATAAAACTCACTTTTCTCAATTTTATGGTGGAATGGCTTAGGCTGGTAATTTTGAAAGTCATTTGTAACAGTTTAATTATATTATATAGGCCAGCTTAACACCACATCTTAACAACTGAACTAACCACTCACATATAAAGCTCAATTTTTGCTGATTACTTGTTTTTATATTAAGTACTGACCAGGAATACATTTTTGTCATGACTTGTTTTCATAAAAAGGTTACTGTATTATTCTATCTTATATTTTAGAGCAAATAACTTCTTTTCGTTTTGAGTGTTGACATGTGAAAGACTGTAATAGCTTCCGTTTATTCCATAAATCACCTGTGAAACATTTCTTTGTGCTTATTATTTATTCTCTGTAACTTTCTTTGAGTGGGGTGTCTCTCCTGGGAGAGTGTTCAATAAACTTCCCCTAACATTTTCATCATGGAAGCAAAGGGATCCTGGACATTGGTTCTCCAACAGTTGGAAATGGAAATTAGTGAAGTTGTAGAAACTTAAGTTAAATTCTTGTTTTTTTGCAGCACTTACACAGAGGAAATTGTAAAGCCCCATTGGGGGCAGGAAAGAAGCTATTTAGAAAAAAAAAGAAAACTTATATTTTTGTTAAATATGAACACTATCTATGCAATGCATATTATTTTCTGATAATGTCTGTGTCCTACAGAGATCTTAAAAGCTGATAATGAAAATGACCATATATATAAAAACAACAACAACAAAAGTTAAAATATAAAACACCTTTGCATTTCAAGACTATCCACTATTCTAAAATTATATTATTGCTCAGGAGACTGTGCCCTTTCTTCACTCAGTGCTTCCATCTAACACATGCTTGCCTTGTGTTCCATTTTTCTCTCCACCAGCCTGGCCAAGCAGGAGGGGGTCAGGATACTGGTTTTGGTACCTAGACAGGCAGGAGGATGGGCCTACTTTAGCCTGTAGAGGCTGAAGCAATCTGACAGTCAATGGGAAACTGAAACCAAAGGCACCAGGGCAGGTATGCATCCTTTCAAAACCGCTAGACAGGCACAGGCTGTAGGTCCCAGATAACATGTGAACAACTAGAAATGACAGAAGAGAGTTGGGGTAAAGGTGAAGAAAACAAATCCTGAGTCCCAGGACAGTATCTCCGACCCTATTTATCTAGGATTTTTAATTTTTTTTTTAAGTTTGTATTTTAATAAAATATTATAATTTCTTCCAATTCATCTGATATAATTAGAGTACAAAATGTTATATCACTATTAAGATAGGGAAAACATATAATTCTTTGCAATTTCATTTCACTCTTTTCAGAACTTAGGTAGAACAAAATGAAATGGAGATGTAAGAGGATCTATTATTTTCATGTCATCTGCATTATCCAGAATATAAGTTCATAGAATTAACTCATATATGAACACTTACATATCAATATTATAAGAGAAAAAATAATTCCATTTAGAAATATACAAAGCATCTGAATGGATATTTATTGGTAGAAGATTTACAAGTGGCCATTAAGCATATGAAAACAATATTATTAGTCTTTAAGGAAATGCAAATCAAAACCCAATAAGATACCATATCTCATGCACTAGGATTGCAATAATAATAATAAAAGACAAACAATATAACAATTGGAGAGGATATAGAGACATTTGTATCACTTATACACTGTTGGTGGGAATGTAAAATGTACAGCTGCCTAAGAAAACAGTCTGACCCTCAAAAAGTTATACCTAGAGTTATCATATGACTCAACAATCCCACTCCTATGTTTATGACGTAGACAACCTTAATTTTTCCCTCAGCTTGACTAAACTTTAACTTAGACAGGTTTCTTTCTAATTATGGACCACTGATGTCCCTTTTCTTAGAGCATTTACTAATGAAAACTTAAAATTACAAATTCCTTTCTGTGTCCTTTTGAGATGTAGACATTTAACTAACCTCTTGCCAGTTTTAGAACCCAGGGATGTCTTTCTCAAAAACCTGGGAGCCATTCATTTGAAATGTACTCATCTAAGGAGATAGTGCCCCATTTCAAGAACATATACTCCTACAGAATTACTGACGTGCTAAGTATATATGCAGAATAATCAAATTAGCATCATAAAGATAAAATTGTAGATATTGTTACCAAGTGATATTAAGAGATATGTATTAGTTTTTTTTTTTTTTTGCGTGGGGGTATTTTAAGGGAGCAAATATATGTTACAGGCTAGACATATAAACAGGGTAATAAGAGCAAAAAATATAACAGAAGTAGTTGTTTTTCTATGATTTCTTTAAAACCAAGAGAGGCCCTGAGCATTCCTGGTACTAGGTTGGATTTAGGCATCAAAAACCCACTTTACCACACCATGGGTACAAGAAATCTCAAACAAGTCTAGTTGCAGTGAGAGGGAAGCAGCTGTCAGCCAAGTCTCTGTTACCAGGGTCCCAATTTGGCAGAATGAAACTCACTACAGACCGATTCATTTGCCTCCAGAATAACCATTATTGCTTGCCTCATGTTCGGTTCTTATAAGTGTAATTCTTGTATCACATGATCTCACTCATCTAGGGGAAATAGTGAACAACATGAACTGATGAACAAAAACAGACCCGGAGACAGGGAAGCATCGGTAAGACTGTCAAACCTCAGAGGGAAGGTGGGGGAAGGTGGGGGAAAGGGGAAGAGATCAACCAAAGGACTTGTATGCATGCATATAAGCCTAACCAGTGCTCCTGGACAACAGGGGGGTGGGGGCATGCGTGGGGAGGGGTTTGGGATAGGAATAGGGGGATGAGGACAAATATGTGATACCTTAATCAATAAAGAAATTAAAAAAAAAAATAAGACAGGATGAGAACTAGTACTTAAATAAACTAAGGCAGTGCTACCTTAGGCAAAATCCCCAGACTGAAGTTTCCCATACCATGTTCTTGTTTATACTTCTGCAAAAATGGATTAGTGTTTCTTAGAAGAGTTACTCTGTCTCAGTATCTCCTGGTGTAAAAGGTGATAACCCCCACATGTATAATTCAAATATTAAGTGATACAATATAGAAAATTATTTGAGCTGTTAAAGGTATTCTGCAAACTTCTAATTATGTATAAATCATTTAAAATGGTTTATGCTGATACTTACTAGTAATACACTACACACTTAAAAACATAAATGCAAAACAATGTCATTTATTCATGTTGTGAGTTGAATTATATGACTTCAACACTTAGTCATCAGGATTAATAAAGAACTTAATTTAAAAATAATTAAATATATTATCAATTTGTATATTACCTATGGCACATGCTGAATGATAATTTAAGTACATCTGTATTTGTCTGCCTTAGTTTTCAGAGACTTATGGCAAATAGTTACCGGGGCTGAGGCACTCACCAAATATTGTTTATATCAAAAAAAAGATAAAATGGGAAAATAAACTGAACAACATGGTTTTAATAAGATATTGTGAGACACACATTGTGAACTTCCCTGTAAATTTTCACCTAGTGAGAACCTAATGGACCATCCAGTGCAATGGCTCCTCCCTGTCAACAAAGCAAACACTTTAGGGCGTCTCTTTGACATATCTAAATGGCCAGCATCACTCCTCTCGCCCTTTGGGGCCATTAGTAAGTAAAATGAGCCATACTTAAACACAAGCAGTGTGGTTGATTCTGCCACCATCACTGTGACAACTGACATAGCTACTCAAGTTAAACATGATTAGTAGACATGTAGCATATACATGTGAATATACTGGACAAAGAAATTATTCAGTTCCCAGGCAAGACTGAGAAGGATGGCCTGAGATTTCATCACGCTAGTCCAGAACAGCACTCCATTTAAAACTTAGGAATTATTTACTTCTGGAACTTTCCACTTAATACTTTCAGACCCATTGGCCATGAGTAACTGAAACCAGAGAAAGTGAAACCGCAAATAAGGAAGGACTACTGTGCTTTCTAAAAATGAATAATTCTTCACCATTTCTCTTCATTTGACCCATGATTAGGAGGAACAGAGTTTGTTCATTGTAGATACAGGTGAAAGGGCTCATGCAAATGTAGTAATTTCCGTAGATGCAGGACTCTTCGCTACTCTGGAGGTTACAGAGGATACCTTTCTTCAGTTTTAGTTTGACCTGATGTCTGAGGCCACATCTAAGCTGCCCTTTCCCTTCCGGTTAGAGGACATAGTGGATTTCTTGATGTCGTTCTCCATGTTTTGTTTAGTCAAGGATATTTTACAGCTGGTCTCTTCTAGTGATGCCGGGTTGGGATTCATATTCTTTGACCTACATCATTACAGAGAAGGACCTTTTTCCTCTTCCAATGACACAAATGTCCCAGTAACTCTCCTTTATGAAATCTTTCTCTCTGTACCGAGATATGATTGCCCTCCTATAGCGCCATGGATCAAGAAGCTATGACACTGTCTTTTTTTGCCTACTGGATATTCAGATAAACAGAGAGAACTAGAGATGGCTTGTGCAAATACTGCTGTTTCCCATATCCCATTTATTTACCACCTCTGAGGTCTCCTATGGCCTATATCTGTTTTCCCCAGCAACATATCAAACTCACACTGTTTAATTGGTGACCTGTGACAGATTCAGTCTCTTGGGAAATACAACAGCCTCTGCCATTGAATACTGCAAGTCATACAGGATCTCAGTGAATATCATTACTGGGCTAGGAAATCTACAATTTATTTCACAGAGCCAAATATTATTGGTCCAATATTTCTTTAATTCTTCTATTCAAAATAAGGATTTAATTCCCTGTGGTTTGCCTCATTGCATATGCATCTTATTTTAGTAGGAAAAATATATTTCATCTACATTGATGTTTTCTTTACAAAGCAAGTTTCTTTTGTGAAATTGATATATCAACATCTATAGATCTATAGATGTGTATATCTATATTTGCCTATATACACATATATATGTAGATTGATAAATATATGTATATTAATGTTCTATGGCCATATAAATATTTTATATCCTTATTGTGAGCATCACCCTAATAAGGATATAAAATATTTCAAAGACAATATATGACCATAGAACACTAACGTATGCCTCACTATAATTTATTACCACCTTCCATAAGCAATTAATATCTTAATTTTATCACTTACAAATTAGCATGTGTATATATATATATAGTATGCATATATATATACAATATATATACATTTAGTTCCTTAACTCAACATTTTTTATATTTATCCATGTTGTGTATATCAGTACATTATTCTTCTTTGCTGAGTAGAATTGCATTTTGAATACACCACAATCTGTTTTTCCATTCTTCTGTTGATAAGCATATTGGTTACTCCAAATTGATTTTTTTCACATCTTAATTATTTACCACTGGTAAATTGCTACATTCACCTCTTAGTTCTAGTTTTGTAGATTTCTTAAGGATTTTCTATGTAAAAATCCATGTTGTCTGCAAATAAAGAGGTTTTATTTCTTCCTTCCTACCTTTTGTCTTTTTATTGCTCTTGATAGCCTTATTACATTGATTAGGACTTCAGGTACAATGTTAAATACAAGTGATGTGAATAGACCTGTTTAACTTATTTCTGATCTCGGGGGAAATTTGAGGAACATACTTCATTAGCATGATATTAGTGGTAGATTTATTTTTATGCCCTTTATCAGGTTGAGAATGTGCCCTGTATTCCTAGGGATGATAACTTTTCTCGCATGATTTTTCTGTATCTATTGAGATGATAATATGGTTTTTATCCTTTTTTCTGTTAAGAAAAATTGCATTGAACAGTTTTCTAATGTGAATCCAAACGTACATTCCTGGAGTAAATCCAACATGCTCACAAAGTGCTTCTATATTGATGATTATATTAGCTGATGTTATGGAGACTTACAGCTATTTTCATGAAGGATACTTGTCTGTGAATTGCTTCTTATAACATCAAGTTTTGGTATCAGGGTTTTCTACCTTTACAAAAATGATTAAGTCTCTACTAATGCTCACAGTGAAGTGGCTCTTCAAATTTTAGTGAATTACTGATGCAAAACTTTATCTGCCCCTTTGTCTCAAAACAACATCCAAACTCTCTTCTCTTGGTTGCCAAAAACATTGGGGAATCAGTCTACACATTTCTGCCACCATTTGCCAATTTCTTATTCACAAAAATGTCCAGTTTAATTTTTTAAACTGGAGTTCCAGCCCATATTTCTATTTTTGCCTCCTCCTATTAAAATATCTATGACCACCTCATGCTTAATACTCTTAAAGTTGAACATACACATTACCTCCAAGTTCATTCCTCCTCTGAGCTCTCAATATCTTCTGGTGACAGCAGTATCATGCCCATTACCTAAACTAAAAACTATATATTTGACTCTTGGTTTCTTGTACTCTTTTAGGCAATCAATTGATGGAGCCTGTCAATTCTAGCCCTGTGATTCTTGTCATATTAAGATCTTTCTTTAAGTCTCCCTGTTCATATCTTTCTTGCTGCTTGCCCAGATTGCATTGGTCTTCTAACTTACCTTATTTCTTCCATGCCTCTCCCCACTCCTCTAATCCATTTTGAACATTACCATGAGCAGTCTTCCGAATGCATGTGTAGGATTTTACCATTTTTCTCCTTTGAAAACATAAATTATCTTATCAAATTAGAAAGGAATCCCACAGATTAAAACTTGAAACTCCATATCCTAACCCTCCTTTATAGTTTCTACACATTTTCTTTATGCTACTGTATAGTATCAAAAATGAATAACTTATTTTCCTTTGTATGCCATATATATTTCTGAATCTATTTCTGTGCTAATTTTAATTCCTTAATCTGGATCTCTCCCCCTTCTTACTATAAACACTATAAGGTAGTTATTAATATTCAAACTATGAAGTGATCTCAGACATTAGAACACAATTACCTTATTCTGATTATCTCTTTGGTTTCCTGTTGAACTGTACAACTTTAAGGGATAGAGTCTGAGTCTTTATTGTTATTCCAATATATACAGCATGTTATTTTGCTCATTGTAAAATTATAATATTTGCTGAATGAATGACTTAGTATCCATTGACTTACTTTCTTTTAAAAAAAAAGAAGTTATTTGTAGTCACTTTAAAATGACAATTTATCTTAGTTTCCTTAGGCGTGATCACAACCACTATATGTCCTTGACTGAAGTATAAAGAGAAATAGTTTGGAAACACTGATGTGATTCATTATGGGGAAATAACATACTTTTAAATTCTTTACTAACCGAGGGAACTTTATATCTTTGTCTTGAATCTCATAGTTTTAAGTTAATGGCCTTCATCCTATACTTTGTCATCTACGTCATCTTATTGAAATTATGAGATTTTACCATTTCTCTGGAGACCCTCAGTTAAAAGTGAAAATCTTCAGACAGTTAATAGATCTTCAGTTTGGTTAAAATAAATAATAAAGTTCATTAATTTTAATTTATTGTTTCTCATTAAAATAGATAGCCAAATGTGTTTAGAGTAGAAAAGTATCTTTTTTTTATGTGCAAAATAGCAAGATTTAACAGAACACACAGTAGTTTTGGTAACTTAAAGGCTCCAGTGTTGTAGCTGGACATTAACCAAGAGCAGCAATTTGGCAATGACAAGTCAGAGTGGCAGTGGGGGTTGTTGTGGAAACATGTGAGACTTCCCTTTGAGCTCCCCAAAACTACTGAGGGTCTGTAATTGGGGTACACATGTCAGAAATACGTGTGTTATTGTTAATATAATCTCACTAATACCTACCAATTATTAAGGACAGAGAAAATGATTTCTCCAAAGAATCCTGTCTTTATGTCATTTGGAATTTGTACTAACACTTAATCATTTTTTTCCTAATATTTATTAGAATGAAGAGGCATAAAACAATGTTTACTCAAGAATCAATTTTGTAAAACAGCCTGGGTCATAAGTAGTGAATCAATGTGTGTCTTTTCTTCTCTGATCATACACATTGCAGAACCCTTTCTCCAAAATAAGGAATTTTATTGCATCTTTGAAAATATTAACTGATTAAAAAAATAAGACCTAGTATTTTCAGTCTTTCAGATCAGTATTTCTCACCTACCAATTCCTTGGGAATGCAGCCTAATATTGTAGATATCTAGGTGACAAACTTTTAATGCACTGATCCACAGAATGACGATTTTTTGAATATTGGCGGGTTATTGTTTACTGAGTATATGCCAGAAATGTTATATCTATATTAATTGCTGGCAATTCATACACACACACACACACACACACACACACACACACACACTTCCCTAGTCTGTATGTGTGCTTATGTAATAAAACCTGAAATTTCTGGAGATTTCCATGTCTTCAAAATACTCAGTTTATGACAATTTAAATTCTTTGAGGATAAATTTACAATGGTCAGAATCTGAATAGAATGGCATTATAATGATCTGAAAATATACCTAGCAACTTCAAAGAGAAAGAAAAACAGATATCTTACAATTTTGACATAAATTAAGTTTACAAATAGATTGACTAATTTGGATGTTATTTGTCTGCCTGCCTCCTTGCTCTAAAAGTCCTTTCATGTTCCAATGTATGGGTTCTTGTCTAGAATCAGGTAAACCTACCCTGCAAGGTGAAAATACATAGGATATTAACAACATTTCTAAATTCTTTCTTAAGCCTAAAAAACAAAATCAACTTGACAACACACATGAAACCATAATGATGGGTTTCTGATTTTTATTTTTCACACATGTTTTGAAAGCTTTCTGATTTAGATTTTATGTGAATCACTCTACATTTGTAAATCACTTGTTTTTGGTTTCAGTGACTATCAAATGGTTCCAGGTCTTCACTGAAGACATCTGTGAATACAAGGAATATCATTTTGCTATCAGTGCCTTTTATAGCACAATAACAAGCCTGAGCTTCTCTTTTGTGGAATGACCCTGAAATGGGTACAAGTGGGAGAGATGAAGATCTATCAAGATGAATGAATACCTTTTTATTAGGTGAAGCAAACCATTTGCTTTGTCAACCTACTTTTTTGCTTCAGCGATAATGGGGCCTTTAAGAAACTCAAATGGTCCCTCACATTCCATGCCTGATAAATATCCATTTGTTACATCTACACAGAGGCATGCTGGGTTCTCTCTTGCTGGTGTTATTTCCACATAATTTTCTGAAATTCAGTTTCTTCATGTTATACCTAGACTCTCTCCCTTGTTGAGGCTGCCAATATATTTCTAGATTTTAATTCAACATAAAAATAATTGTCATTTACAAATATAGATAAAACAGTATAATAGCCTCTTCACTCTTTTAAGTTTGTCTTAGGGTATGGCTGCACCCACTGTTTCTTGAACCTAATCTTAGTTTTAACTCTACTGATATCAATTTCCAGGCACCAAATGCCCTCCTTTTCTATCAACAATATCATTTGTAATTTTGCTGAATAGGAGGTTTTTTACATATTATTTAATCCTAGCATATAATTGCTTTTTTCTCTTCAAAGTTATGGTTATCCTTTGTATAATTTATTCTATACTAGCGTTCCCATTGCAGGAAAAATCCTGCAATAGGGTTTTCTGCTGCACTCTACCCAGTCCCGCCTGCTCTCCTCCCTTGTCCCCCGGCCCGCCTTCTCCACCAGCCTGCCCCGCTCTCCTCCCTTCTCCCCCGGCCCCGCCTCCGCTCCTCCCTTCTCTCCCCCCCCCCCCCGGCTTGCTTGCTTCTCTGCAGCTTTGCTCCCTTCTGGAGCTCTTGGCTTCTTTCTACGCTGTCTTGATATGCAAATTAGCCGCCATATTTGTTGAGGTAATTTGCATACTCATCCTGATTGGTTGGTGGGTGTGGCTTGGCTGGTGGGTGTGGCTTGGGCGTAGTGAAGGTGCGGTCAATTTGCATATTTGTCTATTATTAGGTAGGATTACTGTATGTTGTCTTATGTTCAACATGAAAAATATTACATATACAAACCCCATTTTATATCAAAGGAGGCTGAGTAAAGTAAAACATGTGTCATTATGGTCTGGAGATGTAACTTCCTCTAAGGCTGAAAACCACTGTCATAATCTGATCCTTACTATAACAATCATGTTGAAGCTCCAGAGTCTGACACTTTTGCCAAAAATTCCCATTTCCTCTTGGCCCAGACAGGAGGGCTTCTCTGACTGGGCACACAGAGTTGATCATGAATTGAATATCTCCCTGTCCTCTCTGTTACAATTTGTCTATGTACATGCCTTCCTTTGGGTTCTCAAAGGTAATGGCTATTTAGACTTCCATCACCAAATATTGATTTTGCCTTCTTTTTTGAGGGTGAGTACCTAGAATATGATTTCTCTTTGTGTCCTCAGAGCTGAGCTCAGTGCCTAGTGCACATTAAATAGTGACTAATAATTGAAAAAGAAATTAATGATTTAATAAATGAAAGAAATTGAGCCCAGATCCTTTGAAGGCTTACATACAATCAAATAGCAAACAAATGTTAAACACAACAAGGATACCAGCTCATGTATGTATTCCATTTATTAGTATTTTGTTAGACTCATTTACTTATACGTCTATTAATAAACCATAGCCATACATCATTGTCACCTTTAAAATTTCTAAATACATCTGCATGGTTCTGGAGGAGAACAGCTGCCTGTAACAAGCTTCCCCCATTTGCTGGTGAATTCTTTGCTGCTGCCTTTTAACATGGACTAGATGTGGGAAGCCATGCTATAAGTGTATAGCTTTCAAATGTGGTAAATATAGTTTGTGTGCCAATTTTAAGGACCAGTTTTCATATTTTCATTAAACAAAAAAATACCAACACAATGGATTTGGAATAAAAAAAAATATTGTCTCTGAAATGAGATATATCTTTATTATAATTGAGATTTTTTTCAACATACTGTGTGAACTAAGAAAATAGTTTATCTTACATGTAACTAAGGTATACTATGGCTTGAACACTCATATGTACATAATAATAAAAGAAGCACTTGTTTTAGAAAAAAGAGGAATATTAATTTATAATTTTTAAAAAAATAGCACTGTTTAATCTAAGGTAATTTTATTTTACCTTATCCTACATAATGAATATTGCATATGTTTCTAAAATCAATTCTTGTTGTTATCCCATACAACTAAGTACACGGTAGTTTAGTTGTACATTCATTCAACAAATATTTGTCAGGATGAAAAGTACTAGTTGTTTCATGGTTAAATTTATATAGAGTCTCTTTTCATACAATTTACAAACTAATAATTATTGGCACAATGGAAAAATTTAATAAATATGTACATAGTTTTTCCTTCACTTAGTTATCATACATTTTATTTTTAAGTATATTTTTATTGATTTCAAAGAGGAAGAGATAGAAACATCAATGATGAAAGAATCATTGATCAGCTGCCTCCTACAAGCCCCACACCAGGGAAGGAGCCTGCAACTCAGGCATATGCTCTGACCAGGAATCGAATCGTTACCTCCTGATTCATAGGTCAGTGCTCAACCACTGAACCATGCCAGCTGGGCAGCATTTTATTTTAATAAGTAAGTAAGGTACGGCTCTCATGATTAGATCAGGTGGTATTCTTCCAGTTTTACTGGGCTTTGGTTTCTCACATTTTTAAAATTTTGTTTTCCAAACATGGTAATTTTAGTAAGGTTAATATAACATTATGAAATGACATCTCATATCATAATTTAAAGGCTCTTTGTCAGCATGTTTATGCTACTATTGGGGCTATTTTGGACTTAGGAAATATGCCATATCAACCAGAGGAAGTAACCGTACCTTGAGAAATCTAAAGAAAGAAGTTTTGTGTCACTGATTCCAGATCTGCTGTCTTTGATAAACACACTTTCTACAAGGTTTTATAACTGAGATTCCTTAGAATTTCAGAACAACTAATTAGGCACTTTCCAAAAGCATCTAATTGTTGTTTTAATCTGTAAATCAAAGGAGATCAGAGATAATATCTTCACCAACTTCACAGTCCTTGTAAATCAGCCTCCTCATTAAAAGTTTCAGACTCAAAGGCCACATGCTAACTTTGTTAATTTAATGTTGGTTATGAAACATTATTTCCTCTTCACTAATAAGGGAAATTGATAGTTTTGTTAGTTCTACTCTGCCTCATCTGTATCGTTTGGGAAGTGTATTAAAAAGAGCTTATAGAACTTGAGAGTCAAGGAAACATATGTGCATGAAGACATGAGTTTATTATATTTATTGCATATTGCTAATAGTTTCAAATCTTCATTGGCCTGCTTTATTCAATAAATCCAAAAAATATGACATACACCTATATCAGATACTTGCTTAGTTCCTTTCCTCTAAGTGAAATACTAGTAAAGACCTTGAAAATTTTACCAGGCAGTACCAATCTATATATATAAAGAGGTAATATGCAAATTAGCCAGGACACTGTAACAGTCACGATCAGCTCAGGAGGAGGCTGCATGTGCAGATGGGCGGGAGGGGACTGCATGCACGGTGAGGCAAGCCACGGATGGAGCAGGCCCAGAGCAGACATACACAGGGAGGCCTGCCCAAGCCACCGCAGCGGGCCAGCAGTTCTGCCTCTGCACGTGAGCTGCAGAGGAAACACCTTTTCTGACCACTCATTGGCTAAGCTGCCTGTATGCCACTCGCAGTGTTCTTGGTAACTTGGGTAATAAGAATCCAAGAAGGTGATCTAGGGTTTTTCCACCTCACTCCTGGAGGAAAAAACGAAGGTCCGCTGCGGGCGGTACTAAGAAATGTCATAACCTGCCCTAGCCAGTTTGGCTTAGTAGATAGAGCCTTGGCCTGCCAACTGCAGGGTCCGGGTTTGATTCTGGTCAAGGGCATGCACCTAGGTTCCAGGCTCCTCCCTGGCCGGGGCCCAGGTCAGGGCTCATGAAGGAGGCAACCAATCGAAGTGTCCCTCTCACATTGATGTTTCTCTCTGTCTTTCCCTTTCTCTTCCACACTCTCTAAAAATCAATGGAAAAATATCCCCAGGTGAGGATAAAAAAAAAAGAAAGAAATGTCCTATCATGTGAAAAAGACATATTGAAAATGCCTAAAGAAACTTGTCATTTTTTTGTGGTGAAGGGACTGGAGTCCGTGTTGATGAAAACACCTTGGCGGCTGTGGCGGCCTGCAGTGGCAGCAGCAGTGGGGTGATGGGGGTGGTGCCTTCCCCTGATCAGCCCAGTTGCCTCCTGCAGAGGGAGGCCAGACTGCTGCTTAGGCCTGCTCCCCACGAGGAGCGGGACTAAGCTGTCAGTAGGACATCCCCTGAGGGCTCCCGAACTGTGAGAGGGGGCAGGCTGGGCTGAGGGACCCCCCCCATCCAGGTCACAAATTTTGTGCACTGGGCCTCTAGTTTAATAATTAGATTCTCCATGAAACCATCCATGATTATGCATGGTAGAAACAAATGCTCCCTAACAAGACCTCACTTGCACTAAAATATAACTTTGTTATTGTGTTGATTAATTTATTTTTTTGGTCAGTCCATTTACCTTAAACATTCATTTAGTCACTCTATTACTCATCCTTAACCAAAAATTTTTGTAGAACACTTATATAAAACATTAGGGATACTAAAATGAATAAATAAAACTTTCACTCCTATCAAGCATGCTGTTTTGAGGAGGAGACAAACATGCATACAAATAAATTTAAGGTACAATATGTTCCCTAATGTTGGGAGCTGAATGAAGGCTTCAGTAAGGGAAATGATTTTTGAACTGCTTTATGAGGGCAAGTGTGATTTCAACGAGTACCCAAGGGAAGATGCTCTCTTATAGGGATGGATAGTATGCAATGTTGCTTTAGGCTGGAGTGTGATGCAGAAGAAGGAGGAACTAATGCTGGAGAGGTGGGCAGTGGCAGATCAGAGTGCCTTATGGACATTACTAAAGTTTTAGCCCTTTGTGAAGCTGAATCAACACACACCCTCACCCCTTCTATATTTCTTACCGTGGCTAATGGAATAGCCATCTAACCTCATTTAGAACAGAAATCTGATGGAGATCAGGATCACTGTCTTTCTCATATTCTGACATTCAGGTGGATATATCGCTAATCCATACCCACTCTATCTCCAACTTCACTTATCTCAACTATACTCTCATCATCTCTTTCCTGGATTACTGCAATAGACCTATATTATTTTATCTGACTAGAATTCATCCCACTTCCCCATACATTCACCATGATGTTTCAAAAGCAAAATTTAAAAAAATAAGTTTAGATAATATCATTGGCCTATTGAATGGAACTTACTATTTTGCTTGCACATGGAATTTTTTTTTCCTTCTCTAATGCATCCTTACTTCCTGGGAAGTAAATGTGATTAATCATTCTTGAGTAGCCTGGAGCAGTTAGAGTGTGACACTTGCTAATGGTGAGGTTTAATACATACCTGTTAAATTAATAAGTAAACTTTCTTATATCTTATCAACACCAGCAAATGGTCTCTCTCAAACAGACAAACAAACAAAAAATGTTTTAAAGTTTTATTTACTTTCTTCTTCTACCTAAGCCCATATATGGGTGGGTGTAAATTTATAGGCAAAAATATACAGCTGTCAGAGCATCAGGTTGGTGACTAGTATTCTTGCTGTTGGATAGAATTACATGTTATAATTAATGACTTTTATGGTAGTTTTAGCCTGAAACTATTAATTCCTCAAATAAAAACAACAGTATACATCTAATGAGATACTTAAGGATGCAGATATCTAACTTATGATTAGCAAGTTCACAAAATCACCTTCACAATAAAAAAGCAAAATGATTGTTTGTGTTTTTCTGTCTTCTTAACTTTGACAACCCACATTACTATGGAAGTCTGATACCATCCCATCTAATTACTACTTCCCCACCCCTTAATCCCCAGCAAAGGAAATGTCAGAATGTCTCTCTAAGCTTGAACATCAAGCAAAGAACCAGAGGATTGTAAATTCAGTTGACTTTAGATTAATGCCAGTAAGCCTGAAAAAAACCTAAATTTTGGATTGTTTTTAGCAGTACATACAATACATTCCATTCTGCAGGGGATGTAATATGTGAGTTCATGGGCATATTTTAATAAATAAACACTTCAAAATCAATCAACTGACTTGTGGAAATTTAGGTGCTAATATCTGAGCAACTATGATACCTGTCACAATTCTTCTGAGTCAGGATGAGAGAAAGAAGGGAAATAGGACACTAATATACTTCAAACACACCCCCCATTTATTATGGTCTTCATCTAACAGGGGTCTGCCTGGGAAAGTAGTGAAGTCTGATGCATAAAGACATGATGCACATGAGTATCTTAATTATTTTGAATATGTTTTCCTGAATCTCTATAAAGTAAAGGGCATTATACAAAATTCTGGGGCCAGAGAGATAAAGAAAAATTTCTCTGCATTATTTTCTTTTAAATGGAATAACTTCATTATTTTTGAAAACCATACATTTGCATTACAAAAGAAACTCAAAATAAAACTTAAGTAATACTGTAAAGCACAGATATAAAAAGGAAAATATAAAATCACCACAAATTTTAATATCATTTTTAACTTTAGATAAATCTCATTCTAGATATGCTTTTCTCTATTTACCTCTTTTTGAATAAATTTAATGAGACAATATTTTTATAGAAGTCGCATCCTAAATATCTTACTTTTAATGAAATAGAATTTCAACACGATGAATCATTGTAAGTAAGCTTTTTCATATAAAAAATCTATAACATTAATAAAGAGTAAGGGATCACTTTTTCATCTTTAATAGATGGAGTCCATTTTTCAGCTTCATGCTTCAATTTTAGAGAATATTTGAATCCTGCTTGCAATGATTAGATACATAGTGCTCTTCCTTTTCTCTCTGTCCTCCCCCACATGCCAATTTTTGTAATTTACATTATTTACACATCTTCAAAGTTTATAAAATTCATATTGTTTTATAACCTCCATTTCCAGAGATGTTTGATATTAATTTTATTTTTAAATTTTAAATGATCCAGTGTTTTCACCCGGTCTTTTTAGGACAGGATTTCCATTTAGATTTTATTTTGTTTTTCTTCACCACTTAGTTGGCTGGAGTTGTTTATCAAATGTGCTTCTCCACCTCTCCCTCCCTTCAAAATGGTCCATAAGCACTCCCTGAGTTTCTGCATGCCTGAAAATATCTGTCATTCTATATTGTTTTGTCCTGTCTTATTGCATTTGAAGGACAATTTGGATATAGGTAAAATCTGGGCTCAAGTTTTTATTTTCCCTCAGAACTGTGTATCTATTGCACTATTATATTTTGGCATTTAATGTTGCTGTGGAGAAATATAAGACCAGGCTAACTTTTTATTTTTCCACAATAGATGACTTTTTCTTATGTGCCCATTATCTGATGTATGTTTTGTTTGTGTTTTAAGTTCAATAATTTAGCCAACTGTTTCAGACCTACTTTTTTTTCAAGTATTTCCTAGAGTGTTTTTTATTTTATCTTTATTTCATACATATGAATGCTAGATTTTGTTCAACTTTTGGGTTTCTACTTCAAAAACAAAAAATGTGTTGAGTCATCACTATTTGATATGTCATATTATCACCTCTGTTTTTGTTGCTTTGACCATTTCATTTTATCTTGGCTTCAACATGATTTTATCAAACCTTTATGTTTATAATTTATTTAATCCACCTTTTGCTGTTTCTCTCTGTTTCTAAATTACTCATTAGTTCCAAAAATAGATTTTATTTTATTTTCCTAACTCTGTAAAATCCCTTTTTTATAATATGTTAATATTATCTCATTTTTGAATTTTGTTTTTAATGATACATACTTTTTATTAAGTTTTCACAAGTCAGGAAATATATTATTCTGTTTCCAGGCCTGTATTTTGATCTGTATTTCTTTTTAAAAACAGATATCTATTTTTTCTTGTAATATGCATGTAGGCTTGTCATGACCTCTTTTTAATTATTTCCCTTACTTTTAAAAATAAATTATGATTTATATCTGGATGTCAACATACATAAATAATTTTGATTAAATGGCACAATTATAGATGCAGATTTTTGATGACTGAAATAGATCAAAATTATCTGGATTGACAATAAGCCCATAATATACATTACTGTAATAGGGTTTTTGCAGTGAGGTGGGTAGGGGGGAGGGGTTGAAATCAGGCTCAATTCTGAATATAACAAGAACAAGTATAGATTAGCAGCCAAGGAGCAGGGTGGGAAGAGGAAATATCAAAGCTACAGCAATCCTTGGTAGACCACCTCCACCAGATTTTTGGTAAATGCAGACAGGGTGATATGATATGGAGAGTGGAGGATGAGAAATTTAAACAACTAAGAACAGAGTTCAACTTTGGGCCTAAACAAAAACAGGACTCAGAGAAGCCTTAATAAAGTTTGGTCAAGAATGGAGTCTGTCAGAAGCAGAATTTTTCATAAGGCTACAGCTCATTTTAAACCTCCCTGCCTCACCTTATAATTATGCAGCTGAAAATGATAAGGTGTACATATTAGTAAAATATAGATATAAATTAAATATATTAATAGAATTTACAATGTGATTACTCTAGCATATGAAAGCCATGAAAACGTCCATTACTATTATTCTATAATCTACTTTTAGAAAATTGCTAAATTCTGTGGCCCTTCAAGTGAAGTAGGGATTTTTTTATATACATGCACAGGGTGGGGCAAAAGTAGGTTTAAGGTTGTGATTACACAAAACACAGAGTTTGTTCTTAGATTATTATTTATTGTATTATTTTCCACACGAACAACTGTAGACCTACTTTTGCCCCATCTGTATATAGAGAAAGAAGTCAGAGAGAGTGAAAGCAAGAGCAAGAGTGAGAAAGGAGTGAGGGAATCAGTACGTTCCATCATTTATTCAGAAATAGCCATCTGGCAGCCAATGTTTCTGGTGACCTGGACTCTCTAAAAGTATGGTATACTAACCTGGTTTCCATTATATCACACTCAACAGATTAGTCCATGTGTCATGGGTTCCCATGTGCAATTGTCAGAACTGGCAATGCAATTCTATGTCTTTCTCTGTCCTCAATAAATCATTATCAATAAGACACATTGAAGACATTAGAGGAATAACGAATCCTCACTAATTCTAATTGCATATCTACGCAATTTTTGCTTCATCTGTGTTATATTTTAAAATTTAGTGAATAGTTTTGTATCTTTTCCTTTGAATAGTCTTCCATATGTGAATAATTCTTTGCCATTGTCATACCTGACTCTTAAGAAGTAGGTTTGCTGGGAACGTTATTTTCTTTCCTTCTTTCTTTTGTAACATGCATTATTAAAGACAAGTTCAAAGCTTCAGACTTAAACATAAATACTGTATTGTATGGCTACATAATGTAGTGGTTGACCAGAGTTTTTTTGATTAGACAGATGTGACTTTGAAATTGCTATGCTGCTATCGCAGCAGCAAGAGTAGAAACAGCCAAAGGAGAGCAAAAGACTCTCTGGACATGGATGCACTCTTCCAGCTACCAGCTGTGTGACTTTGAGAAATCCACTGAAAGTTTTAGGCCTCTCCCTATCTTCCAAGGGATAATAATAGTAATTTCCCCAATGTGTTTTTTTTTCCAAAGGCTAAAAATGTAATCCATGTACATTTCTTGGCACAGTTTATGGAAGATATTAAATGTCCTATAATGTTTTTTTGGCAGCCAAGGTAATTGAAAGAGTAGCAGTGGTAACTGGCACTATAGTTTAAATTGTATTCATACTAGTCGTACTGTAATAATTTGCTGCTACACCTCATAGTTGTGCCAAATAATCTTGGTTGAGAGTCAATCGATTCCTTAAAATAAGGGAGACATTTTGCTAAAAAAAAATATAGATCTCTGAGAACCTGAAACACCTGCACTGGTTTGGTACTAATCTCTTTGTTACTAATCACTATTTTGTTTTCTAATTACTCCTATTATTATCATTGTTATTATTATTAGCTAGAAATTGCTGTGCTTTGAACATAAATGTCAGGAGTGGCCAGACTGAGGGAACAGATGGAGATTAAAAGGCTGACTGTGAGACACACTATGCATGGGGGACATGCACATACTAGGCCTTGCAGTTCTTATGTAACAATGCACAATAATATTGAAAGTCCATGGAGACATGTGTCCTCGAGGCTCCTCGATGCTAATAGCAAGGGTTACTTTTCAGAGGCAGCCTTCATTCTTTGATTCTACCTGAGTAAACCTAGATAAAGGAGCATGAGTGATAAACGTGCCGTCAGAATCCTAGAAAACTGTCATCCAGTAAGTGATGCTAGGATATGGAGGACTTACATTAAGCTTCAGGGATGTGGAAGTATCCACCAAAAAAAAAGAGACTTAGAAGTCATTCTGCAGATTTATTTATTTGGCAAAATAAAAAAAACTCTGCCTATAAAAATTGCCTAAGGCAATTGTCTGTATCTACCTAAGAAGTTAATTAAAACACGTAGTATTTGAAAGTTATCTCCGTATTTGGTAAGTAACATAAATTCCTTGAACTATGGTGTGATGCTCCATAAAACAGGGATCAAAATAATTAAGCACAGGCTATTTTAGGCCTCAAATGAATAGTGTGTAAAAAACATCTGAAACTAAGCACTTCTTTTTCCTTTCTACATGGTGATAGAGCCAAGGACTCTTTCATTGGTAAATTTGAAAAAATAAATTATATAATTTTGTCTTCAAGGTGTTATCACTCATATTTCTAGTCCTTAGTCCTCTCTCAAAAGGGGCTGGAAATAGCCCTGTGCATCGTTTGTAAATATGGCACTACCAGCTCAGCTCAGCTCTGCACAATAAGTTCAGGTGGTTAAACTGTGGTGTTCGTAACTCTAGAAGTCCAGTTTTAATTTCAATAAGAATCAGTTGGATTAAAATAAAAAAGAGAAAAATCAAAATTTTGTTTTATTGACAGGACTACACATCTAACCATTTTAAGTCATCTCATTATACAGTGCTACTTGTTTTTTTAAAAAAAAAAGGCACTCTGACAATGGAGAGAAAGGAGTTGGACAGTCCATTATTGCTGCAAGTAAAAGTAAGCTCAAGTTCAGTGAATAGCATCATCATTATGTGTCTAAAATGACATTGTCTTTCTCTAGTGTGGACAAATCCAAACAGAAATTTTAAGCTCTATTTGGAGTACGAACAATAGAGACAAGCGAGTGGCAGTGAAAAGCTGAGAGAAAGAAGTTCTTTTCAGTCTTATTTGAGCATCTCTAACTTGTCAAGAAGAATTTGGGACTGAAAAAGGTTTAACAAGGAATAATAATAATAAGGAATTTTGATTGAAATATTACTTAGGAATTTTTAAGAGATCTCTGCATAATCTAACTGAATTTAGTTTTCCTAGCCCAGACAAGATATACCCCAGAATACTGAGAAAACTTGCAGATCAGCATGCTCAATTTCAATCATCTTTGATGAACCAGGTTGCTGTAATCTGGAGATAAGTAAATGTGATTCTTCTATTTTTAAATGAAGTTTTAAAAACTATCATAGAAATTATAGTATTTAAGCTATGGAGTTATCATTGTTAATACCAATATTTTAGAAAAACTATATCAAACTTTAGAAAAAAATACATGAGGCATTTAGAAAGGTAAGAATGAATTTACTAAGAGCAAGTGTGGCCAGGCAAATTATAAATATACTAGGGGCCCAGTGCACAAATTCGTGCACCTTGAATGGAACTGTGGGCCACGAGGCTGCAGTGGGCACAGGGGTGGGGGTCTCGTCCCATCCTCTGCACCCACTCCCCGGCCTCTCCCGCCATGCCCCTGGTCCCCTGTCTGTCAGCAGCCCTGCTCCTGCCACTTCTGTCAACACTCATATCACTGCTCCCATGTGCAGATGACACCTTTCCCACTTGTACTCACTGACGGCGCGGAGCTGGTGCCAGCAGCGGGTGCGAGCGATGGGCAGGAGTGCGGTTTATGGGAGCAAATCATTTTCAGTAACCACCAGAGGCTCGCCCCGATGACAGCCACAAGTGCACTGCCTTGGTCTGGTGTCCCCACTCACCTGCTCCACCATCCCGCTGGGGCCAACGCTTACCATGTTCCGCGTGCGCCCCCGGTGGTCAGCACATGTCATAGCGACTGGTTGTTCAGTTGTTCCACCATTTGGTCTATTTGCATATTAAGTTTTTATATATATACTAGAGGCCCGGTGCATCAAAATTCAAGCACTCAGGGGGGGTCTCTCAGCCCGGCCTGCGTCCTCTCACAATCCAGGACCTCTTGGGTAGGGTCCCTAGGCCTGGCCTGAAATCAGGGCCTTCTTATTGGGGCTTTCCTTCCCTGGGCTGCAGGCAGCTGGCCCCACCCCCGCTTAACACTTGACTGCCTACCTTCTCACCCCTAACCACTGGTCTGCCTACCTGATCACCCCTAACCACTGGTCTGCCTACCTGATCACCCCTAACCCCTCTGCCTGCCTGCCTGATTGCCCCTTACTGCTTGCTTGGGGGCAGGGCCAGCACTGACTTTTAGTTGGTCAGCCTCCAGTCCTTACTGGTCATTACAACCCAGGGTTTTTATATATTAGGATATAGATGTGTATGTATCTGTGTATGCAGCTATGTGTGTGTGTGTGTATTTCTTGATTTTCAAAACTTCTGTGTATATACAATCTCATGCATGGGTGACTTTATTTCCTGCTTCTAGTGACTTAATCAAATATACATTCATAACTAGAACAAAGGGTTTCCTCATGATGCTTCATCATTACTTATACAGCACGGAGTGGAGTCACAATTAGCAGTTGCCAGAATTTCCTATTCCAGTACATACACCTTTGTAAAGCATGTCATAATAAAATATAGGAGAAAAATCTACTGGACTTCCCTATATTCTTCCCTAAGGCTTACATGAAAAGATGAGCCCAATACAATTCTGTACATCATACTGCTGAGCTGCCATAAGAATTCAAACCTGGCTAAGCACAGGGAGCTATTAGCATGTTGCTAAGCTCAGAGCTTAACATTCCGGACGAGACTGCTGCCATGGGTTCCTTTGGAGTGTGATTTTTCTTGACTCTTTTCCATTTGGATGTGTGAAAGTCTGAGGGAGGCGGAAGCAGTTGGGCAGGGAGGGAGAGCATGTCTAGAGTGATGACACATTTAAAAATACCATCCCGAAAAGCCCGGAGCTCTCTAGCTATGGATTCTAAATATAGTTATGCCAACAGGAGAGAGTGTGCCAGTTGGGCTTTTAGAACGCCGCGCCAGCACCAGGTAAAGATGACTCACCCAGGGGCCGTCGGGCTGTGATGTGCCATTTCAGCCTTTATTTACTGGAGCTTTCAAAAACGGTGCTTTCCCAAAAGGCCAAACTCTCCTCAGAGAACAGAGGAGTGATAGCGCATCAATACTGAATTCCCAGCATCAGATCATCGTTAATCCCCTCACAAAACCTATTTTTGTGGTTACAAAAAGGCTTTCTAGGTAATGAATCTGATTGACAAAGGAAATATGTTTTAAAATGCAGTGAGAATTATTTTCATCTCGCACATATGTTGGCTTCAATGCTCCCCATTAGGCTGATTTTTGGTGACAGACTCTAAAATCAATGCTGCATTAAATATACAGGGTGTCCCGAAACATGTATACATGTTATAATAGCTGATAGCTCAATTTTGAAAACGAGATGCATTTTAATAAACACTTGTCTTTATAATTATTCCAAGTGTGTGTATACATTTTTGGGGACACCCTATATATCTGACTTGCAAACAGTAAGTTAAGCAGGATCATAAGAAGGAAAAGCCATTATTTATTACAACATTTCTGCTTTTATTTTCCATAAGAACACACACATAGAACACACAATTCCCTAAAACCTCTTAAACTACCAAATCTATTTGATCCTATTGTTATGAGTGTGAAGCATCTATTATAGTTCTTTCTCACTGCATATTTAGTGTGCTGACTAATTTATTGCATTTTAATGGGTACATGTTCATAAGTTGATTCTTAAGCAGGGCTATTTAAAAACCTCCTGTCATGAGCAAACTATAACAAACTTGCCATCTGTGTCGTTTAGGAAGTAAAAGTTTTAAATTTAGTTAACTCTTGTTGGCAGTCTATTTTTCTGTCCAACCTCTTCTGTAAATTCCTGTCTCTAGATCCTTACTTCTGGAGGTGTGAGGGTGGGGGATAGACAGGACGGATTCATCCCAAGAGTTGGAAATGAGAAATTGCTTAACTCTGACTCTATTTCCTGGTGGCTATTTAATACTAGAGGCCCGATGCACAAATCCATGCATGGGTGGGGTCCCTCTGGGTGGCCTGCAGAGATCAGACCGAAACCCGCAGTTCAACACTGCCTGCAGCTCCTACCTGCCGCTCCTGCTCATCCTGGCCCCACTGTGCCTGTCACAGGCTCGCGCCCAATCAGTCCCAATTGGGAGAGGCTTGCAGCACTCGCCAGCCATGAGCCCTGCATCTGGCGCCCTCTCAAGGGGAGTGGCCTGAGGGATTGGGCTGAAACCGGCTCTCTGACATCCCCCGGAGGGGTCCCGGGTTGCGAGAGGGTGCAGGCCAGGCTGAGGGACCCCACTGGTGTATGATTGGGATGGGAAGGGACTGTGGGAGGGCTCCAGGGCATGCCTGGCCCATCTCACTCAGTCCCGATCGGCCGGACCCCAGCAGCATGCTAACCTACTGGTCGGAGCATCTGCCCTCTGGTGGTCAGTGCACATCATAGCGACTGGTCAACCGGTCGACTGTCTGCCCCCTGGTGGTCAGTGCACGTCATAGCAAACAGTTGAGCAGCCTTAGCATATCATTAGCATATTACACTTTGATCGGTTGTTTGGTTGTTCTGCTGTTCGGTTTATTTGCATATTACCCTTTTATTATATAGGATTCTAACCCCAGCCCCTTCTTGGCTTTTCCTCACTCCCCTGTAAAATAAGTCGAGATGCTACCAACACTTCCATCATTACTATGTGGTGAAGCCGATGGGACAGAGGTGTTGAAGGGAGCATCAAGCACACTGGAAATAAGAAGCAGAAAGTGAAGCCATCCTCCATCTCCCACAGAGAGCTTCACTCAGCAGCTTCTAACGCCTGCACTTTGTCATTAGGCCGGAAGGGTAGGCCTTGGGAGCCTCTTTCTTTCCTTGCCTTAGAGTCTTAAGCTCTTCGACTTATCTTGATGTAAGTAATGGACAATGTCTCCTATTCTTTATTTCTGCTTCCAATGCTATTAATTAACTTATTTGTTTGTTTGTTCATTTATTTCTTTATAAAATGTAAAAACAGCTCTTTATTTCTGTTTCAAACCTTATAATCCAAAGCCTTCATGGTCTGTATGGTTAGTTTCCTTCATCTCCTAATTTGTCCCCACTTCAATTCATGGGCACAGGACTCCTTGTTCAACCTTAGGGTCCAGGACAGAGTGACTACAGTGGGGACAGGGTAGTTTCCCTGGATATTCACTTAAATTTGTGTCTATCCTTTTGTTTCTCTTCTTGCCACTTTTTTACTTTTTTTCATTCTGTCCCCACCCTATCCCTGAAAAATGTAGAAAATAAGAAAATATACATTATTTCTCTTTTAATTTTGGGCAAAATTCACCATTTTTATTTTGGTGTTTTTCATATTAGTATCAACATCTAACCTTATAGCACTATTGGTTTTTATTCATTTTCTCTACATCTCCATATATCCAGAGACACTTAACATGATTTGACAGAAACAGATGGGTAATAAACTTCAGTGAATTTTAGGATTCCTCATCTGTCAGCAATTAAACCAAACAATAACCCTATAAATGTCAGTTGACTTCTATGGAGACTCTTAAATTATTTTAGAAATGCATATCATGTTTTGTTTGTTTTTTCTCAAAATTAAATCTTGCTTTACAAATTCCAGACTCAAAACAGTATTTAAATACCAGAAAAGCTTCTATTCCAAATGAGAAATTTTTAATTACAATTAAAAATATGGGGAATGTGAGTTAAAAGAAAATAATGATTTATATCAGTGCTTAGAACTATGTCCTTTCCAAGATATCCAAGATAAAAATATTAAAATACTACCGGCAGTTGGACATCCCTCTCACAATCCGGGACCGCTGGCTCCTAACTGCTCAACTGCCTGCCTGCTTGATTGCCCCTAACCACTCTGCCTGCCAGCCTGCTTGCCCCCAACTCCCCCCCCACCCGGCCTGATCGCTCTCAACTGCCCCCCTGCTGGCCTGATCGCCCCCAACTGCCCCCCCTTGCCGGCCTGCTCACCCCCAACTGCCCTCCCTGCCAGCCTGATCACCCCCAACTGCCCCCCCTGCCAGCCTGATCACCCCCAACTGCCCCCACTGCTAGCCTGCTCGCCCCCAACTGCCCTCCCCTCCTGGCCTGATTGCCCCTAACTGCCTCTGCCTCTGCCCCGCCACCATGTCTTTGTCTGGAAGGTCTCCTGGTCTAATTTGCACATTACCCTTTTATTAGTATAGATATGATATGACATACCGCCATAACTATAACATATCTACCAGTATTACTCTATGAGAATATGTAGTTCATGCGATAGGAAGCCATCTAATACATTACATTGTATATGTTGTATGTAGTAGGAAATACTGTATTTGCAGCAATAGTATACACCCTGTGACTTCCCTTCCTGATTTGGGAATGGTTCCCCAGTTCTTTGAACATTTCGTGGCCCCTGATGTATTTGGAAAAAAAATAGCTCTGAGTCTGGAGAAATTAAATTACAATCATGACTCTAATTCAACTGCGTCCTGTACTTCCAGCCAGATAACAGGAAAAACATCCTGGGGCCAGCACCTCCTATGGCTGAGCTGCGGAATGAGGGCCCGCGGTCCAGTGCTAGGCGGGTGATGGCCACTGGAGGCACCTCTGGTCCATCTTGCTGTCAGCCCGGTGACTGGGGCCCTCTGCTCCCAGCCCCTCCCGAGCCCCAGTGCCTCCTAAAGGGGTCCCGAGGCTGCACCCCTGATCCCGCTGCCCTCTCCTCGCTGGGGACCGGGGCACAGCAGCGCAGGACGCAGGCGTCCCATTTTCATTAATATGTTCAACCCACGCCCGCATCACCAGTGTCCGCAGGCGGCCCGGGGGCAGACAGTGATCCCGGAGGCACTCGCTGCCCCCGCCAGAGCTCAGCCACAATGGTCTATGGTGAGACAGCCCGGCCAGGCCCCATGGCTGCGACTTGGACCCGCTTCCTTAACCAGGGACCTGGCGATGGGTGGGGGGCAGCAGCACTTCCTCCCCAGCCTGCGCTGGAGCGGGTCCCTGCGGTTTCAGAACCGATCCGAGGGCCTCCCCGGGTGGCAGCGGCCCTGATCCTGCCAGCTCTCCCTCAATCCCGCCAAGGCTTCCTTCTCACACTTGCTTCTCTCACTTGCTGAAAACCTTCTCAGTCCACTTGCCATAGTAATGAGTTCGGGCTGAAAGGACTGGGAGACTTCGGCCACCCCCCAACCCCACGGCGGGGCTGAAAGGACTGGGGGACCCCGGCGGGGCTGAGGGGACTGGGGGCCGCCATCTTGTGGCTATGGGCACCACCATCTTTGTGACAGTGTGACGGTCAATTTGCATATTCTGTCTTTATTAGATAGGATGTGTGTTTAAAAATGAACTGTGAATACAGATTAACTTTTGCCTGTTATCCATATATAATATGGACTAGAAGCAAAAAAGCAAAAATGAATAGACTATGACTCCTTGCATTTGTTTAAATGCATTCTGAACTCACAGTCACTGAATTTTGCCATAGAGTTCTTTTGACATGGACATAGACACACATATGCACAAATCTCATAATCTAATTATTTTGATTTAAAGGTAAAATGGTCTTTCACATACATAATACCTTGACTTTCTGAATATTTTGGGTTCTTTCATCAATCTTCACATTTCATTAAATTCTGAAACACAGAAGCTGGCCATTGGGAAGTAGCTAGACTGTGGCAAGCAGTTTGAAAGGAATATGGGAAGCCAAAAATACCCAACTGAAGAATGTGGTGGGAGGAGAAAGGAATAATATATTTAAAACATCCACAGTGTAAATTAGAGATTTTTTTTTCTTTTTTTGGAAAGTTAATTATGCTTCTCATTATAAAAATCATGACTAACATCTATTGAATATCAATTGTGTGACATGCTTCTTTCTAAGAGGTTTTCACATGATCATTCATTTCATCCTGGCAAAAACCCAGTTAATTAATATTATAGTCACCTTCACTTAAAAGATGAGTAAGAGGGAGCTAATAAATGAGCCTCAAATTATATGTCAGGGATTTGAACCCTAGTTTTTAAGCTAATCTAATTTTGTACCATGTACTCTTAAATATCACCCTGATGAAAGAAAGAGAGAGAGAGAGTGAAAGGAAGAAAGGAAGACTTATTTCATTTTTTAAAAATTCTATGAATTTTGCCATTACTAATACAGGCATATTATTGAGAAGTCTTCTGATATCCAAATAATTTATGGTAATAATTATATTTTATAGCAACTTTTAAATCCATATATATTTACAATGTCATATATGGGTATGTTTAAGATAAATTAATCATTTGCATTGCTATAATGTCAATTAAATACTTTGTTATTAGAATAGCTATGCCTTATATGCTATGATGTTTTTGGGTTCTGTGAGATAGGATGAATGCTATTTTGAACCTTAATTTTCCTTTTCACTCCACAAATAAAGGGCTAGAGTGGTTCCTTTCATGGTGATAACATTGAAAATTCAGAATCCTTAAAAAATGTATATGCCAGGCATATTTATTCGTTCAATAAATATCCGCTGAGTGCCTACTATGCTCTTTGTCCTGGGAGCACAGGAATGAATAAAACTACCAAAGCCCCTTCCTAAAAGAAACTATAATTGATAGAGGAGGGGCACACAACAGAAATAGAATACCGTTGTTTAATAGCGACTCACTATAAAGAAGGTAATTTCTTACGGACCCTGGGAAACTAGAGGATGTGTTGAAGAAGAACATGCCCTGAAGATAAGGCAGCCCCAGAGCCCAGACAAGCCTGTCACTCAAAAGAAAATACATTTTAAGGGCAGATCAAGAGCAGGGCCTATCTGAAGGGAGACGGCATTCAGGGCTAATCCTTACGGGGCTAATTTTTGCTAGCACAATGATAGAAGGCAGACCCTGGGAACTCACTAACTTTAGATTTTTTTTCTCACCCACTAACCCTATATAACAGCTCGTTTGAAATGAAATGTCAGAGCGGTCTTTTCAGAGCGTTATACCTGCTGTTCTCTCAGCTTGCCGGCTATCTGATTAATAAATGCACTGCAAAGATTCAACCTAGTCTCTACTTATTGGACTGTGGTAGTGGCCGGCAGCTTGGGCCCCTTCCTGTCTGGTGTCATAACCTCTACTGTAACCTTAAGATTTACAGTAACCCTGATATAACTTCAACTTTCCCCGATAAAGCTGGACATTTTTCTCAGTAAGGAAGGAGAAAATCAAGAAAAGTGAGCATTTATGAATAAGAAATCTCTAGTGGATTCTTAACATATATATTTCTAATGTATTTATTTATTTCATTTTTTAAATTTCTTTATTGATTAAGGTATCACATATTTGTCCTCATCCCCCCATTCCCAGCCCACACCCCTCCCCACACATGCCCCCACCCCCCTGTTGTCCTTAACCGCTGGTTAGGCTCATATGCTTGCACACAAGTCCTTTGGTTGATCTCTCCCCTTTACCCTCACCCTCCCCTCCCCTCCCCTCCCCTCCCTCTGAGGCCCGACAGTCTGATCCATGCCTCCTTGTTTCTGGGTCTGTTCTTGTTTATCAGTCTATGTTGTTCATTATTTCCCCTAGATGAGTGAGATCATGTGCTATTAGAAATACACTTATAAGAACCAAAAATGAGACAAGCAATAATTTCTAATGTATTTTAAAAATCAGTATCAGCTTGCAAGTAAAGACTCACAAAAGAAGGAAGAGGAATAAGGTGGCTTGTCCAAGGTCACACGTTGGTATTATTTTAGCATTCATTCATCACACTATCCATTCACATATTATTTGTTATATTTACTTGAGAATTACCTTACTTTGGTGATTTAGAACTTAGCATTTAAACAAATGCATATGTATCTAGGCAATTACAAAAAAAGAAGTGAGTTGATAACAAAATAATTATTACTCAAGTAAATTATTTATAAAGACAAGGATAAAAGCCATTATACTCCATAAATTCTAGAACTATGATATTATTTTAAATAGTTGACTTGATACAATTAACAATAATGTACAGCTTCTGCTCATAAATCTATTCTACTGGAATATTACTGCTTTAGACTTGCATTGACAAGAGGTCTTTTAAAATCATAATTCTATAACTTTGTGGCCAAATATTTGGACTCTTTGCCTCTGACTCTGCTTGTGTATTCAACAGCTTTGCAATTTGGACACTTACCCTGCCTACAGGAAAAAACTATACTCCTCATACTGTTCGTTTAAATCACTACTTAACAACTTTGTTTTATAAGCTAAAGGGAAACAGAAGCAATGGTCCATGACTTACAACCCCTTGTCCAGGTCTCAGAACTCCAGTCATTGGTTATATCTTGTGACTGTACCTGCTGACCATGATTCCGCCAAAACTGGACAGCCCCATTACTCTAACCCAGTGGTCGGCAAACTCATTAGTCAACAGAGCCACATATCAACAGTACAACGCTGAAATTTCTTTTGAGAGCCAAGTTTTTTAAACTTAAACTTCTTCTAACGCCACTTCTTCAAAATAGACTCGACCAGACCGTGGTATTTTGTGGAAGAGCCACACTCAAGGGGCCAAAGAGCATCATGTGGCTCGCGAACCACAGTTTGCCGTCCATGGCCCTAACCAATCAGAAACTATATAGTGAGTACTTATGGCCTCGTTTCCCTTAGCAGTCTCCCTAAAGATCAGCTTCTTGCAGTTTTTCCTGACAAACCCTAACCTACCTCTCCCTATTCAGAGCATACTTTCAGTTTCAGCCAAAGGCTATGTTTCTCTGGTTTGCAAACCATCTATAGTAATAAAAGCATAATATGCTAATTAGACCGGACATTGTTCCAGACATCCTTCTGGACGATGCCATGACAGCGGGGCCCGAGGCAGAGGTGGCAGAGGCTCCCGGCCTCCATTGCGGGCAGGGGCTGAGGCAGCCACCATGGCTGCAGGGGCCAAGCTCCTTGCACCGATTTCGTGCATTGGGCCTCTAGTACATGAATAAAATTCTCTTTTTGTCTCACAGAAGTGTCTTCTGAAATTTTTGTTGACAGACACATTTCAAAGAAGCTGTTAACCTCAAGTACTAGTATCATCTTATTTATAAGGTTAATATAGACCTCCTCATTTTCTCTGACCCTTATCAATATTTTGTTATATTTGTCATGGTATATAAATAATGATTTATACATGATAATGTGTATAAATTCAAATTTTTGAAAATATATTTTATTGATTTTTTACAGAGAGGAAGGGAGAGGGATAGAGAGTTAGAAACATTGATGAGAGAGAAACATTGATCAGCTGCCTCTTGCACACCCCTTTCTGGTGATGTGCCCGCAACCAAGGTACATGCCCTTGACTGGAATCGAACCTGGGACCCTTCAGTCCACAGGCCGACGCTCTATCCACTGAGCCAAACCGGTCAGGGCTATAAATTCAAATTCTTAATGCCTATCACAGACCAACAGATACTAAAGGAATATTTATAATATAAGGAAATAATGTGTTTACTTTAAAAATATTGACATTTTATTCAAGCAATAAAATTATCCTACCTAATAAAATGGTAATATGCAAATTGACCACACGTTTGCTACACCCAAGCCACACCCACCAGCAAAAGCCACGCCCACCAGCCAATCAGGGCGAGTATGCAAATTACCCAACAAAGATGGTGGTTAATTTGCTTATGCTGAGGGAGGGAGGAGTGAAGACTGAAGACAACTTAGAAGGAAGAGGGAGGAAAAGCGGAAAGCAAGATGGCTGCCAGAGGGAAAGCCCGGGCAGGGCAGAGTGGAACGGGGCAGGCGGCAGGGGCGTGTGGGTGCAGGTGTGGCGGCCGCAACAGCGGAGCAAGTGGCAGCGCACGTTGCAGGATTCTTCCTGCAAATGGGCTACTAGTGTGAATATAATAGTAAAGAAATAAAAACAAGTTTTGACAGGTTGAAAAGCTGTCAATACCAAATTGATGCATTATTATATTGAAATAAATTTTTTTACTGTTACATAATTGACTTCATTACTTGTGCATAATTGAACATGACTGAGGCTATTTAGGCCTGAAGTAAACAACAGTAAAGATTGACATTTATTATCATTCAAAATTAATAATCAGAAGGGATTATATAAGTCAGTTTTACTTAAGAAGCTTGATAATCCTATCAGCATAACAGGCAAATATTACTGAGAATTTAAAATGATATGTTACCCTTTTATTCATTGTGAGAATTTTTCAGGATTGATTTTAAAGGTATTTTCACTTTATTGTGTTTCATTGGTGACTTAATTTTTGAAATTGCTATTTTAAATTTGCCAACTTAATGTTGTAAATATCATGATTATTCTTTCCCAATGCATTATCATATTCTGTTTTGAGAATCATGTACTCTGTTGCACTTGGCTTCATGTAGTAAAAAAAATATATTTTTGATACATATATCTGATATATGACTAAAGAATGATGAAAATGTGCTGACAGTACTGCACAGTAACCATGGTTCTTGTCATTAAGAGCATCTCCTTTTTGATATGCAGTTCTTTGATCATTCTTGAATATAGGTGCTCAACATAGGTTTCTTCCTATCAGAATGGGAAAAAACATCACTCTCATATTTGTGTATGTAACACCCTTTGAAGCCAGGTCTATACTCTCTCTCTTTCTATTATTCCGTAATGATGGGAGAAGAAACATAATTTTTGGGCTTTGGAGAAGAAGTTTCTATTATTTTTAAAATTTATACTGTTCTAAATTTTTTTTCTTAAAAAAAATAGCAAAGAGGTGTTCTAGCACCTGTGGCAACTGCACGCAAATGGACCATTTATCTTGGCAAACCTGTCCCACGAGGGCAGCAGCCTGTGAGCCATTAGGTGGTAAAATTCTGCTTCAATGTTTGCTAAAACTTCAGAGACAGTAGTTATTTGAAATGAGCTTTGAAAGATGAATTGACTCTTCCAGGTTAAGGTGCGGGACACAGAATAATGTATTACAACCATGATGATAATACCCTGTCATCAAATTTGGTAACTTTTAAGACAAATTTTATGTTTTACCCATCACTTCTATGCTAGAATAGAAGAGAATTTCATCTTGGGCAGATTTTCTTTTCTTTTTTTAAATTTTGTATGCTAATCTGCAGCTGCAGTTATATTAGAAAATAGGTATCCTTTGCCCTTTAAAAATGCCTTTTTAAAGATTTAACTCCTTATTATACACAGCTAGGAACAAGGAAAGACTAGTAGATTTACATCATATTGTAGGAACTTTCTGAAAAGAAATGGATTAAAGCTCAAACCTTTCAAAGTGACTCAAACCTCACTGATGCATTGAGATGTTCCAGTTGTTTTGTACAAGCAGAAAAGGACAGTAAGGATCCCAAATGGAAACTCATTTTAAGGGAAGGGGACTGGGCTAGTGAATGGCACAACGCCAAATTTGAACATTAGAACAATGTTAGCTGTGGCGCAGTCTGTACCAGGCTAGAAGCTCACTCTAACTGTAGAAATGCTGACCTAGTGGTCTTATTTTAAGCATAGTAGCTGGAAAGGAAATTTAAATGGAAAGAATTCTATACAATGAAATACTACTCAACCATAAGAAATGATGAAATACTGCCATTTTTGACAATGAGAATGGATCTTGAGAATATCATGCTAAGCAAAATAAGTCAGACAGAAAAAAGTCAAGAACTGTATGACTTCACTCATACGTGGGATATAAAACTGAAAGCAAACGAAAAAACAAGAAGAACAAACACACAAAAACTCATAGACATCAGTATGTGGTTACCAGAGGGAGGAGGAAAGGGGCCCAAATATATGACGATGGAAGAAGATTTGACATTGAGTGGTAAACACAAAATGCACTATACAGATGACGTATCATAGAATCGTACAATTGAAATATATTTGAAATCATGTCATTTCATTAACCAATGTCATCTAATTAATAAAAACAAAGAAAGAATTCTAAACTTGGGAACCTAAACAAGATGCATCAACGGGACCTGTGCAGGCATGTGAACAACACAGAGCTAATCAAGAACATATCCTGCTGGGTGTTGATAGCAGGAAAAGGAGTAACAAGAAATCAAGGGTCTATTAGTATGAAAAACTCCCTAATTCATTCATTCATTCACTCATTCATTCATTCTTTCATTCATATTAATTCTCTCTCTCTCTCTGACATTTGTAACTCTGACTGGCTCCTGAGGGCTGAGTAAGGAAGCTTTGAGGATTCATGTAGTATGCAAAGATGAAAGGAAGCAAGATTTGAGGCACAAAGGAAAAGACCATGAATGACCTTTTAATAAATTCATGAAGCATTTGCATTATTAAGTTCTAAAATAAGAAATAAAGTAGTATGTGTATTGGATACTGATAAAGAGTACTCTGTACTCAGGGTCTTTTTTAAAGCCAAAAAAAAGGTACATTTGGAAAAATATTAACACCCAACAAAATTATGTATAAATTAAAATTACTTAAGAGATTAAGTTGCAATTATTTAAGAAACTGGTTTGTTTTGTTTATTATATACATTTTCCCCATAATGCCAGGTAAACACAGTTTTACAATATTCCACCAAAATAAAAATTCTGGAGAACTACCAGACTTGAACTCTTTCTGGATAGCAAGATTCCAGGAGGGACATCAATGCAGCTTCCTGATACAGCACTAATACTTAGTCAAGGTTCATACCATCATCTCTCCACCTTACACATTTATCCTCATAGTGCTCTTAATAGTATGGTCTATCTATTAAAGCCCCATTGAAACCAGATGCTACAGGATAAATGAATAGAATTATTAGAAAGAGTTAAAAGTATGGACAGTGTTCTAGGATGTAAATAAAATAAACCACATGTTTTTAAAAAGAATTATCTTTTAGAAGGGATGGCAAATATGGGGCTCCATGCTCTCACATGATCTAAAACGAATGACAGTCACTTTTAATGACCATGTCACCTTTCCTGATGAGCCTCAGATTTATTTTGAAGTTGGTACTCCAGGCAGCCATTATCTATCAATTAGAGTTGGAATTAAAGATACCTATTCCTTGATTGGGAGCTGATAGAGGTTGCACATAGGTTATTCAGGAAAGTTCTTCTAAGTCTCAACATATAACATGTTTGTTGCAGCAGGATTAAAAAATACATCAAAATTTTTATTTAAAATAACAGGTAACTGAAATATCCAATTCAAGAAGTACTAATAGTTCAGTATTAACTTAACATTCACATTTAAAAGATTGTTTTCTTTATGTGTATAAAATCTGAATGTGCTGAATAAAATTAAGGCAATTCATTCAGACCCATCTGCATCTCCCTTTTTGCAGGTTAACACTAAAAGCAGTTTTCTAAACACTTCTCACCAAATATTCCTCAAAATCAACTTTGATGGTGACATACTATTCCATTGCATGGATAGATATAATTGGATTTCACCACTCTCTTTCTACTGGACATTCATGAAATGCTCACATTTTTCCTTAATAAACATATCAAACTCATTATAAATAAGTGTCTGTTTTATTGTAGAAAGATTTGGTAGTGAATGGTGAGACAGAATATTATTATACTTTTATAAATTTGCTCTGGCAAAGTTCTGACAGATGCTTCAGGATATAGAGAGGTAATGATGCAGACCTAGGGAGATGAACAGAAGAGTAGGACAAATCCAGGCTGGCAGACAGCACCATTTGAACAGATTACATGCATGACAACTAGGATTGGAAACCTCAGACCTAGCTTTACTTCCTCAGGAAAGCCCGTGTGCAAACAGGCTCCTATATCACTTCAAACTGAGATTTTTCATTGTGGAGTCCCAGGTACAGCACATAAAATATATGTCAGAACATAAATCTGTGATATGTGTATCTTCAAAATAGTTATTTCTTTTCATTATGAAAAAAGAGTACATTTTCTGTACTATTTATAAATTCCCTGTTTTAAAAAAATGTTCCTCCTTCTCCCTTTCTGTTTCATTCTCTATAATCATTTATATACAAGAAAAAAGAAAGAAGAGTGGAAGAAAATATTGATTTGCTTTGGGCTAGAGACTAGGGAAGATACAATGTGATTTTAAAAATAGATTATAAAGATCAAAACAGAACACAGTAAAAGTGAGTTTCTGAGTATGAGAATTGTTTTAGAAATTATTTTATTTATGAGAACTGAGCATAGCAAAATGCAACATTCATTTATGGAATAAATATATCAAATAGATTAATCATGAAAACACTAAATATTTGGGATACTAAATTTACTTTCACATTTTGATAATTTGGTATGTCAGAGGCTCTTTCCCATGAATTGTCTGCTGTCCTTCCAAATGCACAAAATTACAAGGTGTATGAGTCTGTGACTGAATGGCTTTGGGGATACACATTTCCTCAGTAAAGGATTTTGTGTTTTCAACTTCCTTTCATCAGGACAATGTCTCCTGATTTGGAAGTAGATGCTAATAAATACCTTATGGTGTTATGGGAACTAAGTTTGACCAGGAGTGAAAATCTATTATCAGTAGACGAACCTTAACAAAATGATGCTCTTCTGCATCATGCCACATCTCATGACTGCTTGTTTATAATGTTTTAATTAGAAGTGATTGAGGCCTATTCATCAACATATAGTAAATTCTGAGTACCTCAATTAAAAATGTGGTTGTGCAATAAGCGCAGACAGCTGCCTTCTTGCTCTGTCCTTACATGGCAAGGAGAGAGACAGAAAGGGAGGGAGAAAGGGAGGGAGAGAGAGGGCTCTCTGGTGTCTCTTCTTATAAGGACACTATTTCTATCATAGCTGAGTTCTTATCCATATGACCTCACTTAAACTTAATTACTTCAAATGCAGTCACAGTGAGGGTTAGGGCTTCAATATACACATTATGAAGAAACAAAAATATTCAGTCCATAAAACTATCCCTTTTGTATTATACTTTATTCTGAAAAATATATATGCACATAAACATATACAGACATAAATATACCTAAATGTAAGTGTGTATGTATGTATGTATGTATGTGTGGTATGTCCTATTGGAAAAAGGAAACTAACTGAGTCTAAGCAAAGCAGTCAAGTGTGAAGACTGCTGATTTAGGCCATATTTTAATTTTAGTTTAGACACTATGTCTCAAGACAACATAGTCCATTCTTAGATAACCCTTTTGGAAGCTTTCTAATATTAAAATACTCCACCCAACAATGCTCATTCATTGGTTTCTCTTCTACTACTCTGCATCAACTAAAACAAAGCTATCCCTATTTACATGTCAAAGCCAGTTAATTGTATGCACTTACTAAAGTTAATTCAATGCATTTAAATATCTTCTTTTGAGTCTCTCTTATGCCAATGAATACTGGAAATATAATCTCCACCCCTAGGGAGTTTATTGTGTACTAGAGGCCTGGTGCACGAAATTCATGCACTGGAAAGAGGGGGGAAGTCCCTCAGCCCAGCCTGCACTCTCTCGCAGTCCGGGACCCCTCGGGGGATGTCCACCTGCCAGCTTAGGCCCTGGGGTGATTTGGCCTAAGCTGGCAGTCGGACATCCCTCTCACAATCCAGGATCCCCTGCTCCTTATTGCCCGCCTGCTTGCTCCTTACCAGTTGGCTCGCTGCTCCTTAGCGCTGCCACAGAGGTGGAAGAGGCTCCCACCTTCGCCGCTGCACTCACCAGCTATGAGCCTGGCTTCTGGCTGAGTGGCCACTCCCCCTGTGGGAGCGCACTGACCACCAGGGGGCAGCTCTTATGTTGAGCATCTGCTCCTGGTGGTCAGTGCGCATCATAGTGACCAGTCGTTCCACTCATTCTGCGTTCCACTCAGTCACTTAAGCTTTTATTATATAGATTTGTGGAGAAATTCAATTACAAGGATTATTTTATTGAAAGACGGAAAGATCAAGGAGAAGGACATAATCATGTGAGGTGATGGATGGATGTTAACATAACTTATCATGGTATCATTTTGGAACATAAGTTGTGCACATTAAACTAATATATGTCAATTATATTTTAATAAAAACTGGGGGAGGGAGTTCAAAAAGGAGGACAGACAGAATAGTGGCTACATTAAGGGAAAACACTTAATGTATACAGTGTGGTGGTCAACAAAAGCATTCTTAAAAATAATTGATTTTGCAAAATAAGTCCTCCACTGGGCCAGGGCAGAAAGGAGAGCCTTCCGGGGAAAGCAAAGCTGAGGTCCTGAATGTCCAAAAGTGAAAGAAAATAAGTCATGTTTTGGGATGTGTTTGCTATTCAATAATCTCAAGCAGAATAGGTAGTTAATGTTGAAATCAAAGTTGGAGCTCGATTAAGAAAGTCTCTGTCAGTAATGGCAAAAGTTGAGATTTTTATTTACAGGACAATAATTAACAGTTAAAGGACTTTATGTCAGAAAATGATATATTAAGTATTTTAAGAAGATATCTCTAGTTGCATTGTGAGAAAAAAATGACTGGATGATAACAGGCCCAAAGGTCAGAATCTATGACAAAGTCTACCTGGGTTAGAAATGATGTGAAAGTGGCACGGCATTGCAAGAACTGCCAAACCTATTTCAGACCTTATTCTTGTAGAATATGGGCACATTTATTCACTGTGATACCTTCATTGTTTTCAGGAATTTTTAAGAAGAAAAAGTGAAAAGTTCAGTGATAAGACTGAGGATATGAAAATGTTTACTTCGGGGTACTCCCACAGACACAGTGTAATGCCTTGGAGAAATTGAGAGCAAGAAGTCTAAGAGAGTATGAAGGTAAAGTATGAATGAATACACGGAGGAAACCAATTACTAGACCGACTGATGTTTTGCAGGTAACCAATTGATAGAGGGGCTTAAGCCATGTTGTAAAATTTGACCTCAAAATCTCCATCCCCTGGTGAGAGCAGCAGTGCAGCACTTTTTGGAAGAAGTCAGTGGTGGCCTACAGTGCTGGTTCTACGAGACTCTCCTGTACTAGTGGACAGCTGTATGTTGTAAACAGCAGCAGGGTCAAGCACTGTCCTTCCAAAAGTAGTGCCCTGTGTACTAGGCCAAAAAGCTTCAATTCTTAGCTGTTTCTGAAGTAATTGATTTTATATCCCTTCATAAACTTGATTAGTCTTCACAAAAGAGATTCCAGTTTACCTAGGACCACAGAGAGGTTTATAAAATTTAATTTTTAATTTGTACCATCTTTGTCGTTTCCCCCACCCAAAGTATTTAAAGTGCCTAAAATTGGTGTTATTAAAATATGTTGGTAGGAAAAATGAGACAATAGGAGAAAGACGTATGTCAACAGTAAGGTTAGGAATATAAAATGCATGTCATAAGGCAGGGGTCGGCAAACTGCGGCTCGCGAGCCACATGCGGCTCTTTGGCCCCTGGAGTGTGGCTCTTCCACAAAATACCACGGCCTGGGTGAGCCTATTTTGAAGAAGTGGCATTAGAAGAAGTTTAAGTTTAAAAAATTTGGCTCTCAAAAGAAATTTCAATCTTTGTACTGTTATTTGGCTCTGTTGACTAATGAGTTTGCCGACCACTGCCATAAGGTATTGTATAATGCCCAAAACCAGGCTACACATTTAGCTACAGTATTTTCTGCACTATATTGTGTGTTCAAGTGTACATGTGCATAAAGATGTGCATGTGCATATGGTCCTGAGTTAGAAAGAGAACAGTCAGGGCGCTACAAGGCTCCAGTTTTTAGTGACTCTGCCAGAGAGTAATGTTGCAAGGCTTTAATGCCGTGGCCTTTTGTGATGAATCTATCACCCGTGATTTCTGTTCACAGACAGTTTGCTGAAAGGCAGCCCAAGTGAGTGATATATTGAGGTTGTCAAATATCACAGCAATCACTCCAAAATCCATTTCCGAGCACCTAAACCTGCGAAGTTTATGGAGATTCAAGGGCCCCCTAGCTCTTGGATGTTCTTCACTGCAACTAATCATATGAAGCTATATTTTTTAAAAGACACTACTGACCCTTCACCCTGGCCAAGTCAATTACTCTAGATTAAAACAGTTCTGACATTGCCCATGGAATGCTAATCTCACTGGTGCTCTGATCTGCTGTCAGCATTCCTGGCTGACTTCAATCATGGATCCTGAACTGCTAACGATAGAACCCATCTTGGACAGCTCAGCTCTTTGGACAAACCCGAATTAGAGCCATGATGAGCTAAGGTAAGCAAATAATAAAAGTTGGTTTAAAAAAATACATGAAGTGGGAGGCAAAAGACCAATGTTGTTATTATTATTTCTCCTTACAACTTATACCTTGATGGTAAAGAAAAACAAAAGAAATAAATATACAATTTTAAATAATACCTAAAAGAAAATAAATTTATTATTGAGTCTATACCTAAAGATTTATAGCATAGCATTCCTCAATGACTATATGCTTTATCCTATATACTAGAAGGTTATATAAACCACTGAAGCTGACTCACCAGGACACACAGGAGACATTTAATAGATGCTTCTCCACTTCCCCTGATATCTATTTCCTAAGGAATGTATGTCCTACAGGAATGTATTTGGTATGTTCTTCTTGAGGGAACCTCCAGTGTATAAGATAAAGGCAACAAACAATACTGCTTCTGATAATGTTCACGGAAAGTAAATTTGAAAAAGAAGCATTCCGCCTTGAGATTTGGGGAATGACATCAATGTTAACTGTTGGAAAAACCATGAAGTTATTCATAAATTTTTTTAAAAAATTAGAAACCTCTACCTCTCTTTCTTTAGACTCTTCCTATCCTAATTCTCTGGTTTCCCCATCAGCATGAGCCCTTTATGCTTCTTTCCTTAGTGATACAAGAGAACCATATTTAGTCATTAATACCTAGCTATAAAAATGGTTATATGAAAAATAGTTATTATTATCAGGTAATTTCACGTGATAATTTATATTATATACCTGATAGAGATATTTTACAACTGACAGATATTATGAAAGAACAGAATATATAAAATTTGACTACCTGTAGTAAGATTGAGTCACTCTAATAGCTACTAAATATTTTCCATATAATAGCTCATTTGAAATTTACAGAAACTTTATGAAGTCCTATTATTTATTTCATACTACATATATATGAGAAAATTATAGTACACAGAGATTAAATAACTTTTCCCATTTAGGTTTTAAATAATTTTCTCCAATGTAAGCCCAAGTTCTTCCATCTAGTATTTGAGCTCAGTGTAGCTTAAAAAATGACACTTTTACAAATACGTGCTAAACTTTCTATGTAATGAGCATAAAAGAAAAAAATATAAACAGCATAATGTTGGAAAGTAATTATTTTAATATTATAAATATTTATTAACTAATTTAAATAATCTCTGTAACAAGCTAATCCTTAGGCAAATTTATATGTAGAAATAAATATGCATGTATAAAAAGTAAATGTACATAAAGAAACATGTTCATTGTAGATGATTTAGAAAATGTATACCTTTTTAAAAAAACTAAAAATTATAAGCAATTTCAACAACCATAAAAAGCATATAATTTGAAATATTTTTAAAACTGTAAAAAAACTATTTTGAAAAACTGTAATTATCTGATAAAGGATAGGCACATTTATTTGGACACCATAATTTAAATTCATTAACTAATTTTAAAACTAATCTTTCTAGGGGTTACATATTATATGAAAAAGTATACAATTAGAGAATTTTATTTTATATTTTGACTTAGATCATTTTAGTAGAAATTTGGTGAATTTCTTTTCAATCATTTATACATGTTCATAAAGGTATTTATTTTCTTTTACTTATTATAACACTTCTGGTATTCTGACAATATTCATTTTATTTTCCCATTCATAGTTTACCATTAAATATTGGCCCAAACTTTCCAAAAGCCTTTTTCTCTATATGATCTCTTCAAGTAAATAAAAATGTTTTCGCCCAGCTGGTGTGGCTCAGTGGTTGAGTGTCAACCCAGGAATCAAGAGGTCACCAGTTGGATTCCTGGTCAGGGCAAATGCCTGGTTTTGGGGCTCAATCCCCAGTAGGAGTCAGCTGATCAATGAAGTTTCTCTCTCATTAAAGTTTCTATCTCTCTATCCTTCTACCATCCTCTTTCTCTAAAAACCAATAAAAAACATATTTATAAAAAAGAATGGTTTCTCCTCAGAGTGTTATAACTGACAGTGACCCACAGATAATCTACTGCCATTGCCACTGCCCGAACGACAAAACACTTACTGAGCCCTCTCCCTCACAAACAGCCATGTTTTAGAAATAGATATTATCTTACCCATCTCTGAATCCCATTTAGCACCAAAGCACAATGTCTTCTTGTAGGCCCTCAGCCAGTATAGGTTGAATTAAACTCAACGAGCACAAGGATGACGTCAAATCTTAAGTCCTTAAATCTTTAACATTTGACCAAATTGCGACCATAATAGTTTGAAATAACTATACTGGCAAAACGCATTTAGAATCAAGTAGGAGATTACTATTTCTGTACAGTGCTAGACTTAGGGGAGTCCTGTTGAGAATACTAACATCACCTGCTGGTCTAGTGCATTTGTTATTATGTGAGTCTGTTGATATTTACAGAATATTCTTGGGTGACCTCCTTATACTTTGAGAATAAAAGCCATTTTTATTGTTTTTATCCTCACTGAAGTCTATTTGAATTATTTATAAGTATTCAATATCATAATGGGTTTATGAGATAGTGGATCAGGTCTTTATCTGTTTTGTATGTCCCTAGATTCTAAAATGGTCTTCCCCTATCATCATCTGGAATTTGCAGAGCAGTCAGTTGATTTAATTTTGGGACATTTTAAAGCAAGAGGGCCAAGCCTTCTACTGCATGTTACCTGAGGGAGCATTTTAAGCTATTATTTCTCCATATATCTATTAAAAACAAATTCTTCAAGCAGTGTATATTATTAGTGGCGGCTGGGCATGCCTGGGACTTGGTGACTAGGAGCATAAGATCATAACCTAATCAAGTCCATCACTGGGCTGTCACTCACCTCTGCCTGCAAAAAAAATCAGTCTGAGGAAAGCAGGAGGGAGGTTTATGCATTTGTATGTTTGTTTCCAGGTAGTTTATCTCACAGATTACTTTTAAAGTGTTAAGAAAAAAAAATGTAGCATAACTTTTCAAAATAGAACCTGAGAACACATTTATGCTTTTATAAAGTAATTCTTAGAAAACTACTCTCAAAGTACATTTATGTTAAACACTAAAATTATAAGAAGTATAATACAATTTTAAATCATTTACTGTATTATTGCTTACCATGAGTTTCAAAAGTTTAATTTTTTAAAAAAATGCTTAATAATTAATGTAAACTTTAACTTAATAATTTAATATAGAGAGTATTTTCTAGTTCTGTTACTTTCTGAAATAAGTATGACAGTATATGTTGGCATAAAACTCTTCTATATGTGATCAAGTATAATTTGAAATATTTTTAAAACTGTAAAAAAACTATTTTGAAAAACTGTAATTATCTGATAAAAGATAGGCACATTTATTTGGACACCATAATTTAAATTCATTAACTAATTTTAAAACTAATCTTTCTAGGGGTTACATAGTATATGAAAAAGTATACAATTAGAGAATTTTATTTTATATTTTGACTTTGAGAAAATATTTGGCTTTTTTATAATATGGGAATAAAAATAAATGAATAAAAAGTGGGCTAGATTTTGTGATCTCTTTAATTCCTTACTTGCCTAAAAACTATGATTATAAATTGTTGAATTAAGAGAAATACTGTCAAAATTTCAATACACTTTTTTAGTATTCTGTAAATTTCTATAGAGTAAACTTTAAGTGATTCTTAGTCACTTTAAAAGATATTATTAAATGGTTTTTCTCTCATTAGCATGGCTCATGTAAAGCAATGAAATACTACCCAATATACAACTTGCATTTATAAATCACACATCTGCCCATCTAATGAAAAGGTTCCCATGATGTCCTCAGCTACAGGGTTCCTGAGTAGCTGCATGTAATTTATGAAGAAAAAGACCAAAAGCCTTTTAAATTTTACTTCATGATCTAGAGCTGGTGATGAGAGAGAAATATAGAGGCTCCACAACTCTTAAGAAACTATAAACCATTGTGCTTGCTTTAGCATTTATCAATTTTTAAAAACTGCCACAAGGCTTTTAGCAATCAATTATTACCTAGCTCAATGAAGAACTAGAAGCTATACCAGATAAACCAGCTATAAATTTTACTGCTTTCTGGCTGGTTTATCAATATGTTTCTTGTCACTACATTTAAAATAAACAAGGTTACAATTTTACTGATTCTGAGACAATTAGTAGTACAGCACACAAAAAAGCAACACATTTTAAATGGAAGGAAAGAATACTTTGAAAAAGACAAGTATCACATGATCTCACTCATATGTGGGATCTAATGAACAAAATAAACTGATGAACAAAATAGATCCAGAGACAAAGAAGCATGTAACAGACTGTTGGATCTCAGAGGGAAGGCAGGGGTGGGTGGGTAGGAAGAGATCAATCAAAGAATTTGTATGCATATATGCATAACCCATGGACACAGACAACAGGATGTTGAAGGCCGGGGGTGTGGGGTAAGGGCAGGCTAGAAGGGATCAAAGGGTCAATGGGGGTTGGGGGGTAAAGGGAGACATATGTAATACCTTCAACAATAAAGAGCTTAAAAAAAGAAAATACATTATTACAGTATTTACCAAAAAAAAAAAAAAGAGAGAGAGAATACTTTTAGATTCATACAGCCTTCTTCCATTTGCCTTTATTTAAATATACAGACAAAGATTTTTTTTTCTTTTCCGATTTGCATGAAACTGGTTTGTTGGATTTCGGTAAGACAATGCCCAGAGGAATACCGTATTTTCCGGAGTATAAGACGACTTTTCAACCCAGGAAAATCTTCTATACGCCCAGTCGTCTTATACACCGGAAAATACAGTACTTTGTATGGGGTACTGGTTAGCATCTTCCCCTCTACCACAGCCACTAGGACCCTGTGATCACAAATCACTTCTAATTCTCCATGCTTTTATATTTTCCACTCCATTTTCATTTTTTCTTACTTTCTATTTATAGGTCTATGGTCTCCAATTGATGATGTTTCCACACATTTCAATCACCAGAATACTACATTACATTTCAGAAAACCTTCAGGCTGGTAACAGGAGTATTGGATATAGGTTAGGGCAGTAGTTGGCAAACTCATTAGTCAACAGAGCTAAATATCAACAGTACAACGACTGAAATTTCTTTGAAAACCAAATTTTTTAAACTTAAAACTTCTTATAACGCCACTTCTTCAAAATAGAATTGCCCAGGCTGTGGTATTTTGTGGAAGAGCCACACTCAAGGGGCCAAAGAGCCGCATGTGGCTCGCGAGCCGCAGTTTGCCAACAACGGGGTTAGGGTAATGGGCTACACATGATGTTGAAATATTATTTAAAAATAAAAAAAATAAAAGCATTGATTTTATTTTTAATGATTAATTCTGAAAAAATCGCCTTAGCCATGTTGAACATATAGCTATTATGGATGTGGGCTTTATATTAACTAAAGCAAGAGTTTAAATTGTGAGTCCTATAAATATCCTATCTAATAAAAGGGTAATATGCAAATTAACCATCACTCTGCGACAAAACTGGCGGCGCCCATAGCCACAAGATGGTGGCGCCCAGTCCTCTTAGCCCCGAGCCCCAGCGGAGTCCCTAAGTCTGCCCAGCAGTGGCAGTCCAGGGTGTCTAGCTGGGAGGCGCCCACCCACACACAGCAATTCTTGCCCAGTGGTGGCAGTCCGGGGTGTCCGGCTGGTTGCCTCCAAGCCACGCGCAATAGTGGGTAAAGGGGGCCTCGGGGCTTTTGGCCGGGGGGTCAGGCTGGCAGTGACCCACCCCCCAAGCCGCGCGCGATCCGGGGCGAAGCGGGCCGTGGGGCTTGGGGCTGGGGTTTCAGGCCAGCAGCACAGTGCACCCCCAATGTGCGATCTTCAGGCCAGGGAAGGCACCCACCGGCTATCCGCAGCCAGGCTGAGATGGGGTGTCATCTGGGTGGGCTGAGGCGGCAGCCTTGGGCTGGGGTCTCAGCCTGGCCAGGGCCAGAACCCCTCCAGCGGTGGCAGCCTGGGGTCTCAACCATTGAGTCACACCAGCCAGGCAGATATGGAGAAATCTTAAATGTTTCTTTTTTTATAATATATATATTTTATTGATTTTTTACAGAGAGGAAGGGAAAGGGATAGAGAGCTAGAAACATCTATGAGAAAGAAACATCGATCAACTGCCTCCTGCAAACTCCCGACTGGGTATGTGCCCCCAACCAAGGTACATGCCCTTGACCAGAATCGAACCTATGACTCTTGAATCTGCAGGCCAGTGCTCCATCCACTGAGCCAAACCAGTTAGGACTGCCCAATATGCTAAAGAAAAAACACTATCTAATAAAGAGGGAATATGCAAGGGAGGTCATTTGGGGGTGACCAGGGTGTCAGGGGAGGGCAGTTAGGTATCGATCGGGCTGGCAGGGGAGTGGTTAGGGGGTGATCTGGCTGGCAGGCAGAGCAGTTAGGAGCAATCAGGAAGGCAAGCAGGTGAATAGTTGGGAACCAGCAGTCCTAGATTGTGAAAGGGATGTCTGACTGCCTGTTTAGGCCCATGGATCGGGCCTAAACAGGCAGTCAGACATCCCCCAAGGGGTCCCATATTGGAGAGGGTGCAGGTTGGGCTGAAAGACATCCGTCCCCCCGCCCTGTGCACGAGTTTCGTGCACCGGGCCTCTAGTCTATATATATATATATATATATATATATATATATATATATATATATACACACACACACACACACACACACACACACACATATATAAAACCCTAATATGAAAATAGACCAAATGGCGGAACAACCGAACAACCGAACAACTGGTTGCTATGAAGTGCGCCTGCCACCAGGGGGCATGCACGGAACATGGCGGGCATCAGCAGCAGTCGGAGAGCAAGGAACATGGTGGGTGTTGGCCATGGCAGGATGGTGGACCAGTTGGGCGGGGTTCCAGACCAAGGCAGGGAGCTGGTTGCTGTCATTGGGGTGAGCCTCTAGCAGTTACTAAAAATTATTTGCTCCTGCACACCATGGTCCCACCAGGTGCTCGCATCTGCTGCCAGCACTGGCCCCGTTTGCACCTGCTGCCAGTGTTGGAGCCGCTGCTCACACCCGCTGCCGGTACCTGGTGCCAGGCCTGATTGCTTGGCGACTGCTGGCCCCAATTACCCCTCAGGGCTTTTCCACCTCCCCCTGCTCCTGAGAGGCGATCAGGGCCAGCAGGTGCCTCTTGTACCCGCTGCCAGTGACAGCCCCGCTCACACCCGCTGCCGGCTCCCTGCACCAGTCTTGATCACTTGGCGCCATCAGTGGGTACGAGCAGTGGCTGCCGGCCCAGATCACTCCTGAGGGCTTCTCCACCTCCCCCTGCTCCTAAGGGGCAATCAGAGCAGTAGCTGCCACTCGCACCCACTGCTGATACAGACCCCAATTGCTCAGCACTGTCAGCGGGTGCGAGCATGGTCTGCCATCAGTGCTTGGGAGCCGCACAGGTGAGAGCAAGGCTGCTGACAGAGAGGGGACTGGACATTGTGGTGGGAGGGGCCAGATGGGGTGCAGAGGATAGGCCAAGACCCGCCCCTGTGCCCACCTCAGCCTCGCGGTCCATAGTTCTTTTCAAGGTGCACAGATTCATGCACTTGGCCCCTAGTAATATTTATATAAGGGTAATTAATTTGCTTTTCAAAAGAATGCTTCTTTTAAAAAGTTGTTAGTGAAATCTTAAAATTGTTTAAAAATCAGTTATTTTTATTTATTTATTTTATTCTCACTTGAGGATATGCTTCTTAATTTGAGAGAGAGAGAGAGAGAGAGAGATTGATATGACCGAGAAACATGAATGTGTGAGAGAAACACTGATCAGTTGTTTTCCTTACACATCCAGACTGGAAATTGAACCCTCAAACCTAGGTATGTGCCCTGACCTTGCATGGAACCTGAAACCTTCTGGTGTATGCGACAACACTTCAACCTGGCAAGGGCTAAACCATCACTTAGTTACTAGGAGGATTCTAGGAAAAAATAAAGACCTTGAAAAGAGAATCAATGGGAGTAGGTGGAAAAGGTGTTAACCTAACCAACTTTGTAAATGAGTGAAAATAATCAGAGTTAAGTCAAAACATTCTCCACATAAGCTCTGTACTCCAGTTAATAAAGTTGTTTCCCACTTGGGTAAAGGTTAATAATTTTGATACCACTATTGATCTATATAGGAATTTAACAATTAAGAAAATGGATGTAGATGTTGGAAGTCAGGTCTCTCACTACTGGAACTGGAGGTGACACATAAGCCAGACAGAAAGCTGGAATGATGTTGTTGTGGTAATCACCACAAGAAACTTGGGAGCTATCAGTATAATTAATGTTTACCCTACTACAGACAGAAATGGTTGTACACAGAAACATATATATATATATATATATATATATATATATATATATATACAGAAATATATATATATATATATATATATATATATATATATATATATATATGCATGGATAGGTGTTGTTTTGCACATGTATACATATATCTATGCTCTGTAATTGAGAGGGCCTCCAGAAACAACATTCCTGTAGATATGAGCACACATAGCCCCCATTTCTTGGTTTCTAATATCATTTTCCAATACAAGGAGCTAAAGCTCCATAGATAAACGTTTGCTTCTAGGATTAGGACAGGAAATATGCCAGATAAACATGGAGTATTTTGTAATATCAGAAAGTAAGAACGTATTCAAAATAAACTAACATTGATGGGGTATATCAATGGAACACAGAATTCAATGAGAAAGCTCCCAATGGAAAAAAAAAACAAAACTGAGCAATAAAATAAATAGAACAGTATTCATTGACACATTATTTACAATAGCCAACATTTGGAAATAGTCCAAGCGTCCATCAGTAGATGAGTGCGTAAAACAGTTATGGTACATTTACACAATGGAATACTACTCTTCAGTAAAAATGAAAAAAAAATTTACCCTTCGTGACAGCATGGATGGACCTGGAGAACATTACCCTAAATGAAATAAGCCTGTCAGAGAAAGACAATTACATATCATTTCACTCACATGTAGAATTTAATGAACAAACTGTAGTAACAAGCAAAATAGTGACAGACTTATAGAGAGCAGGCAGACAGCTCTGGTGTTGTGTTGGGGGATGGAGGGATTGAGTAAAAAGGAAAGGAATGTTTGATACATAAGTTAATAAAAAGGTGAATTATAATTATATATTATAATATTATGTCATTGTTATATGACAGAGTGACTCTACTATGGATTTGATGGGCTCATTAGTTAGTGTCATAACTTGATGTACAGAATCTTATTTTAATTTCTAATAATTAAGATTGATATAATTACTGATGCTCATTTTGCAATAATTTTGGCACTATATTGGAATAAATCAAAACTTTTTCTGGGCCAGAAATGATTTCTCTATGATAATGTTCATAAACAGATGCTATGTTTACAAATACAATAAATTATAAGAAACAGAATACAGATAGGCATTATACACATAAAAAGGAAGCAATTTTGACATCAATGTCATTGCTCAATGACATTATTTAATACAATATTTACTTAATACTTATTAATCAATGTAACATACTAGAGATATTATGAATTAAGTAAAAATTTAGTGGACAGATTTTAGTAATACTATAGAAAACATTTTAAATCTTGAAAGAAAATAGGAGAAAATGTTATATGATCATGAAAAATGTATTAAAAGCAGCACTAGTAATCTAAAGTCAAATCAAAAGCCTTTAATATCCAATTATTTCTTTGCTTTATTACATAACTTTCCTAAATTAATATTTTAAGTGATGCAATTATAAATATAATCCAAACATTAAAGAATTGTAATAATAAAAATAGATCCAGTTTTCACATCAGTATTTTTTCATTAAAATATATATGACAGTTTGACAAAATGGTATCAAAAATGGTCAACTGGCAATGGGCAATAGCTGCAAATGGTAATGGGATATGTGTAAAGGGAATATTTACTTAGAGCACTTTAATCTTCACAAATCTCACTTGTTATTGAAAGACATCCATTAGCCATGATTATATTGTCACTTCAGTTGTTACCAATGAGAAATCTTTAGACACTCTGGAATACATATATATTTATGAACCAAGAGAGAAAGACCTTGGAAAATTAAAATAAATTCTGCAGTCACTTTTATCCTAGAGTTATTTACTGATTCTGGACAGAAACAATCATCTGAGAATGCTTACTTAACTCCAGTTAGATCCATAGTTAGAGAACAGAGAAACGAAAGGAGCATTTGTCATAGGCTCGGAGAGTGTCAAGAATTTAGCTGGAATTTCTTTTAGGAAAAAAGTCAAATTCTGAGTTAGTGCAGAATGGGAGATGAAAAACATGTAAGAAACTTCTGAGATCTGGAGTGATATTTTGAACAATGTCCTAAAAAAATATTACAGGTAGAATCTGCCAAGAAGATACCATAAAAATAGTAGGCTCTTAGTTGAAAATCCTGGGGGAGGGAGGGTGAAATACAGACAGTTCCATTCAAGATGGCAATCAATTTGACACTTGCATCATCCTTGATGAAAGTAGTGTCACCAGACACTGTTTTATTTGGCAAATACAGGAAATGAAGAACTTGAGAAGGAATATGATATCATTATAAGTTCCTAAAATTTATATGCCCAGTATCCACTATGCCATAAATATTTTGAAATGTCCTACAAAAAATTATGCTATATTCACAAAAATAATAATTTTTCAAAAAGAGACAAACTAGTCTAGAGGCAATTTAGATTTTGGAGTTAGTTGACAAATGTAAAATAATTTTCATTAATATACAAGAAAACATAAAAATAGTTGGACAAAATGGTTAGAATAATAAAAAATTAAAAATAAATGTAGTCTGTAAAAGTTACTAATAAATATATGTGAAATTAAAAACTCTTTAGAAATGGACAGAAATCAGATTATAAACATGAGAAGATATCATTTGTAAGGCCAGCAGTACACTGATATCAAAACCCAGGCAAATAAATGATAAGGAAAGAGTTAGGTCAGAAAATGTCCTTTATAAATATTAAATCCAATATGACATAACAGTATATATCATACACTGTATATACACATATATACATATACACACATTATATATAATTTAACTATATATGTGTATATGTACATACATGTACATATACATATATATATGACTATATATCAAGAAGAGGAAAATATCTTAAGAATAAAGATTGAGATAATATTCAGAAAATCAATGTAATTTGAAATATTAATAAAATAAATCCTATGATCCTATAAAAATGCACAAAAATGTGACAACAAATCTCATATCCATTTCTATTAAAACTCTAAGCATATTGGAAATAGAGGGTACTTCCTAAAATCATAATAGGAAAAACCTATCACTTAATGTTGAATGACTAAATACTTTCTCTTAAGGAAAGGAAGATAGATCAACATCTGCTCTCACCACTTCCACTCAAAATTGTATCTAGCTAGTGTAATATGGCAAGAAAAATAAATAAAGAGCTGTGAAACTGGAAATAAAACTATCTTTATTCACAATTGCAATGATGTCTATATAGAAAATCCTATACAATATACTAAAAATGATTAGAATTTTAAATGGATATAGCTAGGTGACAGGATATAACATTAATATAAAAATTCAACTCTATTTTCATAATCTAACAACAGATAGTAGCATCCTTAAATATGAATGATCTAAGGATAAAGATATAAAAACATGGACATGGAAAAGAATAAAACATTGCAATGAAAAATTAAAAACATCTGTTCATAGATCAGAAAATAGTATTGTTAAGATGATAAGACTTCTCAAACTAATCAACACAACAAACCTAAATTTAAAGTAAAAGACTATATAAAAGAATAAACTAAAAGCAAAAAACTCACCAACATAGCTGGGGGAAAAGGAAAATATAATTGTTGGTGAAACTGTACATCAGTAAAAACTCTCAAATTCTGTTGAAAACACTATGTAAAATATTTTGTAGGGTCCATGAAAGCATCCTATCTAATAAAAGAGTAATATGCAAATTGACCGTCACTCCAACACACAAGATGGCTGCCCCCATGTGGACACAAGATGGCCACCACAAGATGGCCAGCAGAGGAGGGCAGTTGGGAGGGACCAGGCCTGCAGGGGAAGGCAGTTAGGGGTGACCAGACCAGCAGAGGAGGGCAGTTGGGGGTGACAAGACCTGCAGAGGAGGACACTTGGGGGGGGGGACCCAGGCCTGCAGGGGAGGACAGTTGGGGGGGGGGCAGACCTGCAGGGAAAGGCAGTGAGGGGCAACCAGGCCTGCAAGGGAGGGCACTGGGGGTGACCAGGCCAGCAGGGGAGGGCAGTTGGGGGGACCAGGCCTGTAGGGGAGGGCAGTTAGGGGCAATCGGGCCAGCAGGGGAGCAGTTAGGCATCGATCAGGCTGACAGGGGAATGGTTAGGTGGTGATCAGGCTGGCATGCAGAAGCGATTGGGGGCAATCAGGCAGGCAGGCAGGCTAGTGGTTGGGAGCCAGCAGTCCTGGATTGTGAAAGGGATGTCTGACTGCCTGTTTAGGCCCGATCCCACCAGGATTGAGCCTAAACAGGCAGTTGAACATCCTTCAAAGGGTCCCAGATTGGAGAGGGTGCAGACTGGGCTGAGGCCCCCTCCCTCCCGCCCCAGTGCATGAATTTTGTGCACCAAGCCTCTAGTAAGATACTATAATGTATGATTCATCATTTTCATTCATATATATTTACCCAACAAAACTCATATGTGTCTCTTTAAAAAAGGCATTAATTAAAATTATCATAACACTATTTATATTACCCCAAAGAAAATATTTACTTGTCAATCAATAATATAATGAATAATTTGTTTTAAGTTTATATAATAGAATACAGCAATAAAAATGAATAAACTGCTGCATGAACCATTATGAATCACAAATGTAATGTTGAGCAATCGAAGTCAGAGATAAGATTACATTTTATACAATTGCACTTACGTAAAATATAAAACTGAAAGCAAATCAATGATGTTCAGAGTGAAAAAAACAGTTACCCTGGTGGGAGAATATTGATTAGCAGAAAATATGAGGGTGTTTCTGTGGTTAGTAATGCTATTTTTTTTTTTGTGTGTGTGTGGTTCTGGTTGTATACGTATGTTTCCTTCATCAAATTTATATTCTGTGCACTTTTGTGTATGTATGATTTTTTCCCAATTATACTTTATTGTCGAAAATATTACAGATATTCCTGTTTTTTCCCCCATTGACCCCCTCCAGTCCACACCAGCCCCCTCCCCATCTTTACCACACTATTGTCTGTATCCATGGGTTATGCATACATGCATATAAATTCTTTGGTTAATCTCTCCCACCCAGCCACCTACCCCCACCTTCCTCTGAGAATATTTTTTAAATGGACATCAAATCTACCTTGAAGAAGTTGCTAATTTGTGATAATTTACACATTAAAATATTCATGAAGGTAATGGATTATAACTCATTGCTAATAATAAGAATAAATCAAAGAGTTTGAGTAAGAATAGAGGGTGTTCTTCATTACCAGGTTATGCCAGTAAATAAGTACAGAAATCAGAAAGAATTAGAAAATAACCACTTCACAATTGCCATGTAATTACGTATTTAGACAAAGATCACCGCTGAATGTTTAAACAAGGTGGTAAATTTTGCTGTGGAATAGGATATTCAAATACTACCGAATTATCTTTCACAGACTGCTTATTAATTATAAAGCAGAAAATGTAATTTTGTAGAGGAGCATTATGGCAGATGCCATCTCAACTGAGGCATCAACAATAGAAAAAAATCCTAACATTATGTGCTTCTTGATTGGATGCATTTAAAATTATCACTACTCTGGGCCAAAATCGTTTCACATAAATCCAATAATGAGAAAGCAATCAGATTAATCTATGCTTTTTGACATTCCACAAAATAGCTGGATTTGACTCTTCAAATATATCATGGCCTTGAAAGTAAAAACAAAAACCAAAAAAGAAAAGAAAAGCAGGGAAACTTTTACAGATTAAAAAACAAACAAACAACAAAAAAAACAAAAACTAAGGAGATGTGCCAACAAAATACAAATGCATGAATTTAGATTAAATCTTTGATGCCCCTGCATTCCTTTCAAAAATGTTATAAAGTTACTATTGGCATAATTGGGGATATTTAATTCAGACTATGTATTATATGAAGTGATTGTATCAGTGTTTCAGTGTTAAATTTCCTGAATACGATGATACAGTTATACAGGAGAATGTCTTCGTTCTTAGGAGACACTGAAGGAAATAAAGGAATGAAGTGTCATACATTTTGCAATTTATTTTCATATGGTTCCAAAACTAATATATTTTTTTTTGTGTGTGTGTATGCAAGTGCACTTCACTGTGTGTGTGTGTGTGTGTGTGTGTGTGTGTGTGTGTGTGTGCGCGCGCGCGCGCGCACTGGAGCCAGAGAGAAGGTACTCAATACAATGGTAATAGTAGAATTTTTTTCTCCTGATCAATATACAATCAAGCAATAAAAAAGGATTGCTAAATACTAGTAGTAATACAAAATAATCATTTTCCTTCTCTACACCCTGTGTCTTATGCCCTCAGGATCCCTGTCATCTGGTCTATTTTACTTAAAAATAATGTAGGAGCAAGAAGTCTAAGTTAAAGATAACACCCATAGCAATATAGGGAAAGAACATGCAGAGAAACTGAAACATTTTTACATAAATTAAGAGAACCAGCCATTGCCTTATTTATATTAAAAATGGAAATTTAAGGTAAAGAAAAAAATTTGCAGTTTTTACTTAAGATTCATAATTTAATTGAGTAAATTTTTGTAATTTATAATTACCTTTCCAGTTGGATATGACAAACAAAAAAATATTTTCAGATATTCCCCCTTCCATTTGAATGATCTTGTTGCAATTGAAAAATAAGACCCCTATTCTAGTCTATTCCTAGAAAATAAGACAGTAATAAATATTTCCCATTTACTTGAGAGCCATACTTTTTAAATAAACACTTGATTCTTAAAGATCTGCTGTAACAAGAGCTTTGAACAAACATTTTGTTAGAGTTGTAAATGCTGAAATTTTTTTCATCTATTTTTCACATATGAGGAGGTAATGGATGGTCTGATGTTTCCTTGTGCATTGAAATTATAGTGTGAAGTGAATTGCGTCCTTTTCTAGTTAGCATTTATATTGGGCCTATCTCAGCCTGACCATTTGTATGCAATCATTTGCATGTTTCTTTAGCTCTTTCTTCCATCTCTGAAAGGTCAGCAAGTATTACTGTCCTGCCTTGACAGTGGAGGTCACTAACATGCACTGAGAATAAGGAAGGCTTGCAAATGATCAGCAAAAGCCATTAAGTTCAGCAATTCCAACACAGGGAGCATAATTTGCATGCTCCCCAACTACATCTTATGATACAGTTTTTAACCCTTTAGCCATCTTCGTTGCTTTTTATTGCTCCCAATACTCAATTCAATTCAACTCTGCAAGACTTTATTGAATATTCACTTAGTGCCAGCAAAACACAAATTAATCTGAGAATAGGAATTGCTCAAAACATGGCACAAGGCTCTCAATTACTACATGAATGAATGAATAAATGAATGAATCCACATGTACATAATTGGATACATAATCCATTTTCAAAGGGATATGAAATCAAGGATAGCAGGAAAAGAATAAATATCAAAAACAACAAATGCAAACTCTAAAGCAACATATCTTAGACTACAATCCTCAAGGAAGTGGAGAATGTGCATATTTTACTTGCAGTTTTATCTCTAGTGCCCCCAACAATATCTGATGCATTTTAAGTCTCCAATAAGTATTTTTTGAAAGAACAGTTTCTATAAGCACATCTATCAAGCTAAGTACTGCTCTAGGTAAGTACTGCTTAGATTGAAAACATAAAGGTCACCATTAGACTTCCAGTTAGGAACCACAGAACTGGACTCTAAAGTTGGATAATATTCCTATTTTGTATTCTTACATAAATATATATGTAATATTGTATTATTATATACTAGAGGCCCAGTGCACGAAATTCATGCATGGGGGGTCCCTCAGCCTGGCCTGCACCCTCTCCAATCTGGGACCCCTCAGGGGATGTCCAACTGTCTGATCGGTTCTAAACTAGCAGTTGGACATCCCTCTCACAATTTTGGACCGCTGGCTCCTAACCACTCACCTGCCTGCCTGCCTGATCGCCCCTAACTTCCCTCCCCTGCCAGCCTGATTGCCCCTAACTGCTCTCCCTTGCTCGCCTGATCACCCCTAGTCACCTCTGCCTCAGCCCCTGCCACCATGGCTTTGTCTGAAAGGACATCTGGAAGATGTCCGGTCTAAATAGCACATTACTCTTTTATTAGTATAGATTAATATCTACATAATATGTATGTCACATAACTGGTCTCCCTGCATATGTCCTAGCCCTGAGACTACTGTGGACACAGAAGCCAGAGTGGTTCTTTAACCCTTTGCACTCGCTTTTTTTTTTCTCGATTCCTTTATTCTAATGCTAACCGTATTGAGTCACACTCGACATCCGAGTGCAAAAGGTTAAAAATGTATGTCAGATTATGCCACTCTGTTCAAAATCTTTCTCTGGCTTCCCATTATACATAGATCATTAACTTGTATTTCTTACAGTGGTTTTTAACCTTTTGCACTCGGATGTTGAGTGTGACTCGACACGGTTAGCATTAGAATAAAGGAATCGAGAAAAAAGCAAGCGAGTGCAAAGAGTTAAATCCTTCATTTTCTACTTCCAACTTCTTTTTCCACTTACTTTGCTCCAGTTATTCTTGCTTCATTGCAGTTTTTTTAAGATGCCAAGAAAATTTGTGCCTCAGGGCCTTGGACTTGACATCCATATAATCCCCTCTCCCATTTCCTCTTAATTAAGCTCTAATGCCATTGTATCAGCAAGGTCATCCTTAATCACCTTATTTAAAATTTACAAATTCCTCTTACTGGGCCACTCCCAATTCTTCTTACTTTATTTTTTTTCCATAGTAATGATGCCAACTTATAAATATTTTAAGCCATTTACTTATTCATTCCCTCTCTTCCCTGCTAAAATGGAAGCCTCATGAGGGGGGATATTTGTCATTATGTTTTAGTGTTATATATTTAGTATCTCAAATATTCCTGTTACACATTATGTACTCAACAAATATTAAACTGAAAAAGCAGAAGTATGTTAGAAAATAAAGTAAAAACCAAACCAGTAATGAGAGACATAGATAAAGAGCACCATAATTGAAGTAGGTACATCATACAAAAAATATTAAATACAGAATGAAGAAAAAAATAAGTATAGTACACTACCAAATGAGATAATACTATTTATAAATAAGCATAGTATTAAAATAATCTCCTATGTTTATGACATATGTTGGGGTGAAGATAATACATCACAAAGCACAAAGCCTATCTTAAATACCCACCTCATGTCAAGGCATACATTAATTTTTTAAAAATATTTTTCTTGATTTCAGAGAGGAAAGGAGAGGGAGAGAGAGATAGAAACATCAATGATGAGAGTCATTGATTGGCTGCCTCCTGCACACCCCTGACTGGGGATTGAGCCCGCAACCCAAGTACATGCTCTTGACCGGAATTGAACATGGGACGCTTCAATCAGCAGGCTGAGGCTCTATCCACTGAGCCAAACCAGCTAGGGCTAATTTTTTAATACTTAAACAATGGAATACTACCTAGCTATAAAAATGAAGACACTCTTACCCTTTGTGACAACCTGGATGGAACTGGAGATTATTAGGCTAAGTGAAATAAGACAGAGAAAGACAAATACCATGTGATCTCACTTATATGTGGAATCTAATGAGCAAAATAAAGTGATGAACAAAATAGAACCAGAGGCATGGATACATGAAACAGACTGAAAAATTTCAGAAGGGAGGGGCATGGGGGACTGGATAAAAGAAGGTGAAATAATCAGCCAAAGAATATATATGTATAGCCCTTAGAAACAGGCAACAGAATGGTGAAGGCCAGGAAGGGAGGGAGGAAGTGGACGAAAGGGGTGGAAAATGGAAGATATCTGTAATAGTGTCAACAATATATATATTTTTAAGTACATTAGAGCCCTAGCTGGCTTGGCTTAGTGGATAGAGCGTCAGCTTGCGGACTGAAAGGTCCCAGGTTCAATTCTGGTCAAGGACACATGACAGGGTTGCGGGCTTGGTCCACAGAGGGGGGTATGCAGGAGGCAGCAGATCAATGATTCTCTCTCATCATTGATGTTTCTATTTCTCTCTCACTCTTCCTTCCTCTCTGAAACCAATAAAAACATATTTTTAAATAAAGTACATTAGGGATTAGATATTTCTTTAAGTAATAAAGAATAGAGAATGAACCAAGAAGAAAAACAATTATGCAAGAAGCCATAGAACAGGTATGTGAGAGAGATCTGTGAGGGTAATATCAAGCAAATAAAACAAAAGCAATTATACCAAATTAAAAGTTTCCATATTCAATATTTACAAATTATAGTATTATCATTTCACCACAATTTCAAAATATATAAACAGGAGTGCAACAATATGTAATATTTTTAAAACAACCTTTCTAAATTAAATTCACGAAATATCTTATTTTTCATTTCTCTCAAGTGATTTATAACACTTTTTAAATTTTTTTCAAAAGAAATTTTAAAAATTCCACTGTTATATATTTGCAATTGCTTTCATTGAATTTATGTTCTATAATATTACTGGCATGTATTTGTAATGGCTTTAGTCTTCCTGGTCATTTGGAAAAAAACAAGACACACAGGACAATTAGTTGTAAGGATTGCTCCAGCATTCAGACATCTGGCACCCTTGGCCCCACTCGCTAATTTGATAAGCAAAAAGATCCACAAGGTTGTATAAAATGCTCCATAACTGAAAATCACTGGATTCACAGAAGGCATGAGACTGAAGGTAGTTATAAATCTACTAGAGGCCCGGTGCATGAAAATTCATGCACTGGAGGGGGGGGGGTCCCTCAGCCCAGCCTGCCACCTCTCACAGTCCAGGAGCCCTCAAGGGTGGGAGGTGACCCGGCGATCAGGGGAAGGCGATGTCCCCATCACCACTCTGCTGCTGCCACGGCCGGCAACACAAGCCTCTGCCGGCCCTGGTTACCTGAGTCTCGGTGGCCCTGGGCAGCTGGGCAGCTGCCATCCGAGGCTTGCCTGCACCTCAGGCCAGCCCTGGGTGGCTCGGGGCTGAGGGGACTGGGCGCCGCCATCTTGTGGCTGTGGGCACCACCATCTTTGAGGGTGTGGTAGCAATTAGCATATTCCCTCCTTATTGGCTGTGGGTGCTGCCATCTTTGTGAGGGCATGATGGTCAATTAGCATATTCTCTCTTCATTAGATAGGATTGCAATAAGGCAAGCAATAGATATGGAGTCTATATTTGAACAGTGGGTATGAGAAGAGGAATAAGGCATGCAAGTAGTTAAAGCCTCTTCATAATTATTATCTATGTTTTTGCAATGCAAATTTCTGGACTACCATCCCATTAAAGTGTGAAATTTTTTTAAGACAAGCATTTTTGTCTTATAGGTCCTTATCCTTCCGTGTTACCTCTCTAACACATGGCTCTTTACATCATGGACTAAGCACTTTCCTGCTTTCTTTTCTTATCCTATTTTTTTCCAGCTGAAGTTCACTCTTCCTTGCCTCTTTTAAATAATCACAATAGATTCTCTCATCATGCCCAACAGTCTGTCTTCTTCTCTTACCATTCTACTCAATCTTCTCTCTCCCTCAATTCAGCACTGATCAAAATGATTAAATTCTCCAATCCGGAACTATTTCTCTGTCCTCATCTTCCCTAATCTGCTTTCAACATTTGACACTTTCACATTTTTAATTTCCTTATTTTTTAAACATTTTCTCCTCTCATATTTACTGGAACACTTTAACTTGATGCTATTCAGACTATCAGGAGGCTCTATGAAACCCCACCTTCTTTATTGCTTGACTCACTCTCTCTCTCTCTCTCTCTTTCTCTCTCTCTCTCTCTCTCTCTCTCTCTCTCTCTCTCTCTCTCTCTCTTTTTTAATCTACCACACTCTTATGTCCCAGATTCTGATCATACTCCAAAATAAAGTCAGAGTCCTTTTTTCCCCCACTGATACCCACATGCAAATGCCATTTAAGATTTCTATATTCTACTTCCTCCATGTATACTTCTTTTCTAACTTGAATTTATTACCTCATGGTTGCCGTATTATAATAAATTCTCAACTAATTTGACTTTTCCAGAGATTCTTAATTCAAAATGATTTTACTTCTAACCAGTGAAACAGATTATGAAACATCGCTACATTCTCATTTTCTATTTCCACATTCCCCACCTTTAATGGCCAATACTAAGGCCTTTTGGGTGACAAATAAAATCCAGATTCTTACTGTTATATTTAAAGCATTTTTTTGCATGCAATCACTGTACTACTGCAGTTCAATTTATGTGAAATGTTGTTACATTTCCCACATAACCCATCAGGCAGTGTTTTGAGGGCAGAAAACATATTTTTTTTATGTGATAACCCATTGAAATACATGGTCCATTCAGTCTTCTGGAACCTGGTCAGTCTATTAAGCAAGCTATTGCTTCCAGAGAAGTTCTCCCCCAGGGATAAAGCCCACATTCCTGGTTAAAAATAGGTTTAGCTCTTTAGCCTGTAATTCATCAGAGAGAGAACTAAATGCATGGGAAATTGATAAGGGAGAAAATAACAGCAACAAAAAATATTCCCCTACCTCCATCTCTCTACCTTATCTTAATTGGCAAATAACTATAGCAAAATAGCAAATAGCAGTGGTACCCTGTTACTATTGCAACACTTCTTACCTGGGAAGATGTTAAAATTCAGACTCTGATTCAGTAGCTCTGGGGTGGGGCCTGCATTCCACATTTCTAAAAAGTTCACAGGTGACACTATGCTAGTGTCACTAGTTTATAGGACACACTTTGTGTAACAAAGAACTATGAGAAGGCCATGAGGTGAGGATGGAGGTAAGGTGTGCTGATGAAGTGAAAGCAGAAAAGAATAAAACTGCAAAAAAACCAAAAACAAAACAAAAAACTGGCTTCAACTTTGCTAGGATGCCAGTTAATCTATTCCAGCTGGTTCATATGTGAATATAAAATCAATTAAGAGAAAGATTTCATCAAAACATGAATAATACTGTTCTATTTCCACATACTTTGCAGACAATCCACATATACATATTGTTTCCTTTACTGGAGAAATTCATTTGCGATCTTGTAGTCTTTTTATAATTTGCAGACCATAATCTCTATATGGTCCCTGAGACTATCCTTTTCTCCTTCACATGTATGCTGCATATTTTTGAATTTTCATAATTGATTTTTCTACTTTGACCTCTGTATTTATGGCATCTCAAATTGAAGGGGAGTACTGTCTACAAGGAAAAATGAGCAAACAATGACATATGCAAATATCAAGGTACGATTCACTATTATCTGAGCTAATGCCCTGAATATAAATGCATTTCTCTCTGGTTTAACAAGTGTCACTAAATGAGTAAGCAGTATCTCCAACAATTCCTACCCTCAAACTCAAAACACCAGCTGCCCTCAAGTTTCAAGTCAGAAGAACTCCTGGTTTTTAACTTGTGTGAGAAAAGAGGAAACAGAGCCAAACCCTGAGAAGGGTCACTACTCTCCTCACTATGGAAGACAATTCTAAAGAAAGTATCCTAGTTCTGAACCAGAATGCTAGCCAATGTCGCCGAGTCAGGTCCTGGAATCAGGAACTTCTCACAGAGGTTAGGGACCATGTAAGAAAATGAAAGACTTCAGGAGTTAACTACCTCCTTCCCAAATGCTGGGTAACTTTAAAGAAAATAGAAAAGAAACCAACTAAAAGGCACTGAGAGAATTCAGCACATTAACTTAGGCCCATGAAATAAAAATAGATTTTATCAAGCTCTTGGAATATTTGTTTTTATTGTTACACTAGAGGCCCGATGCAAGAAATCTGTGCAAGAGTAGACCTTCCTTCCCCCTGCTGCAGGCACCGGCTTCCCTCCAGCACCCGGGACCCAGGCTTCCCTCCCAGAGGGAGGCCCTGCCCACCCACCACAGCCTGCAGGTCGGTGGCCTGGGCCTCCTTCTGCAGGGCGATCATGGGGTGATGTCTGGTCCCCCGACCAATTGCATCGCACCCACCTTAGCTGGCCTGGCCCCAGTGGGTGTCATAGTGGTCCGGGATGGTTGTTCCACTGTTCAGTCATTCAGTTGATCTGCATATTATGCTTTTATTATATAGGATTGCACCGCATTTTAGAAGTTATGCATATATTTTGTGGTTTGTCAAAAAATAACATAATGATGCATAATTTCTCCTGTATTTATAAAGTCTTTAATGTTTTATTTAATAATGTAACATCACAACTCTGAAGAAGTGATAAGCATAGTAAATGGGCATAGCACAACACCTGCTCTCATCATAGCCATTGTTATGTTGTCATTGTGCTAGCAATATCCCATGGACATGCTCCTTATTGGATTGTACAGCATTGTTGTATAAATCCAGCAGAGGCACAGTGGCCACATACAGCATCTGTTTTGTGTTTGTAGAGATGCAAGTTTCATTGTAAGAAAAGAGACCCTGGATAAGAAATGAAACAAAATAAAATTCAGTGTATAGAAGGGAATAGCCATATAATTTAGAACTAAATTGATCAAAAACTAGTAGTTTATAGAAGTAATTTTTTTGAAGTGTGTTTAGTTCTTGCACAATGGTACCAAGTGGGTAGTTAGTTTTAAAGGTAGCAATAGAAATGAACAACTAGAATAGGCTACATAAAAATGTATACTTGTGAACCAACAGGTCTACCTGTCATTTAACAAGTCCCTGTACCTAGCATTACAGAAAACAAGATTTTATTTTATAGGTGATTCTAAGAATCTCAGGCATCTAGCATATTTTAAAAGTTATAATATGGCCCACAAATTTAAAACATAAAGTCATTTGATATGCACAAAATATGTATCTGTCTAAATTAGGATTCCTAGTAATTAAAATAAAAATCTCATGAATTTTATTAGGATGATCATTCAATAGTTATATAATAAAATAGTTTTTAAGCTGAAACTGACTTTAAGTGTAAATTAGTTCTATACTGTCATTTTATAGATTAAAAAATTGAAGCCTAGAGAGGTAAAATAATTTGACTGGAAGTCATGTATTTTTAAGTTAAAATATTATGGACTCAATTTCAAATCATCTCTTTATTCAATTATTACTCCAATCTCTTATTCAGCAAACAAAAAACAAACCATAAGTTGTGTAAGTGCACTAGTCTCTCATGAGTCACTGTTTCTGTGGGAGTTTTTCCATTCCCATAAATAGTCTGACCATTAAGATGGTGGTTTGGAAATGAATTACTACTGACATTCAGGCTCTTTGGATTCTGTAAGATTTGTACACACATAAAGTCATAAACACAGAATCCACTTATGGACCCAATAAAGAATAACCTGGGTGGAAAACTGTGTTCCGGAATATATTCCTCTCTGAAGCACTCTTCTTATTACTCTCCAGTGAGCACTAAACAAAACTAATATTAACTTGTACTTTGACCCCACTCCCAAATGGCTAGTCTATTTGAAGAGCCAATGCCTTCCATTCTCTTTCCTCTAATGAATCCCCACCTCCAGCTCAGAAAATAATGTTACCTCTGACCATGTATGTTAGATGGTTGAACAAAGGAGAGCTACTAGATTAATCAGAACAAAATAATATATGTAAATTGATGGCTCAATATTTAGAAAACTCATTTGTGGGTAGTAGGAAAGTATTTTGGGCAAGTTTTGTAGTAGAAAGGAATCTTGGGATAATTTTGTATTCTTTCCATAGATGGTCCTTGTTGATAATCACTGATGACTTTTTTTTTTTAATGTGCAGTAAAGACAAAGTATACAGTAAGAAGCTTAACTCCCTTTAAACTAGGGACTGTGCACGTATTTTTGAATACCAAACACAGAGCATATTCTAAGCTTCCTATTTGATATTCTATTATATAAAAGGTTTGATCACAAAAATGTAGTCACACTCTCACAAACACATACAAACACACACATGCGCACATGGAACCACAGGCACACACACTATGCTGCACATGTACACAGACACTGCTCAAGAGCAGAAACCATGAGGAGTTTTAGATTACTCAAATAACCAGACTGGGTGCCTTCTTGACTTATAGCTTGAAGAATAGATTCTTTATGTTCTACTAGCTTTGACTGTGAAAACAACATAGAGATGCTGCTCATAAAATTTAAATGTGGATCCTACATAGTAATTGTATTAAATCTTTTGGGTTCAGTAAGTCATCTTTCTCTTCTAAATTCTCTAACTCTTTCCTGATTTATCTCCTCTCCACCTTTCCCAATCATTGCTTTTGCAGCTGAAGGGCCATACTGGGTAACTAGGAGATATAGCCTGAGGAGCTTGTCCTGCCTGTCTGAAGAGAGCCAATATGTTGATGTTATTTTGTGTTGAACAGATTTTGGGGCCCGTCTTTAGCTTTTCAGGTACATAAATTTGATTTTAATTGGTATTGTCCAGACATTTCCAGACTTACTCCAACCATTTATGCAAATGAACAATGCAGGAATGAATTCCGAATAATAACTGATCATGAGAATGGTTGTTTCTGCAAGATGGTTATCACTGTCTACACATATATAGGGTGGGAACAAGTAGGCTTATAGTTGTATGCGAAACGAAGAGTTTATTCTTGTATTGTTATTTCTTTATTATTGTATTATTTTCTATATGAACAACTCATAGAATCAGAGAGTAAAAAAATATGATTGTCAGCAGCTGGGGTTTGGGGGAAAAGGGAAAGTTTAGAAAAAGGGTGCACTTTTCAAGCTATAAGATGAATAAGATCTGAGTATGTAAAACATGGTGACTATAATTGATAACACTTTATAGCTTAATTGAAATTTGTTGAGATAGTGAACTTAATGTTCCTACACACAAAAAGATAATTATATGTAGTGATGGATGTGTTATTAATTAGATGAGGGGAATCCTTTCACAATGTATATGTATATCAAATCACCTTGACCTACACTTTAAATATCTTATAATTTTACATGCCAAATATACCTCAATAAACCTGACATATAAAAACAAATAGTAAAAGCCTTAAAAATATACTGGATTTCATATAATATTATGAAAAAATCAACACATCTCTATGGGTGTTATATAACTAATTGAAAAGCGCAACTACACATACGTGGGGTGATGATGTGAGATGCAGGACACGAAATTTCAGCCCAATCAGAAGAGAAGTCTGCCTTCTTGTCTTAAGAACACTTGTTGCTCAAGAACCATGGCTTTAATTAATGAGCCAAATCCAATTCCTTCTTTAGGCAAGCCCTAGTAAGCAGCTTTCTGAGTCTTTCTCATACAGTTTTTGTGCCCGTCTTCAAAAAATCCCTGATGAAAATTATAACCTCAGGGAGACAGCCACTAGAAATAATTGCTTAAGGTGGCTGGAGAGCTTAGTACTGGTTTTCCTACTGACAGAGATGGCATTAACCCAGGTCACCCTGGATTTGAAACAAACACAGTACACAGGTGTGTAGAAAATCATATACTGATTGCACAAAATAGGGAAGTTTCTTTTCCTCGTGCACTCTGGGGGAAAAAAAAAAAAGGTCAAAGTGGTCACTTGAGACCAGAGCTTTTGTGATTTTTCTGTCTGATTAAACGTAAAGTGGGATGTCACTGGGCCAAGGAGCTTAAGGGCAAATGAGAAATTTGGTGTGCACTGTTACAGAACGGAGCTAAATCCCAGCCACGGGAAGTGGCTTGGGAACTTGTTAAGAGCAGAAACTTGGTCAGCTGCAAATATCTCATAAAATACAGAATAAATGCTCTTTACATTGACACAGACTAGTCAGATTTCAGTTACTTTTCTACATATAAATCACATTTAGGTGCAAGAGCAAGAGAACAGAAAAATAAAAGAAAATGAGAAGCAATTGCATTAATAAGGATCGTAGGGGGCTCCACTACCCAATAACGATAAAGATCAGAGCTGACTCTGATTTCAAGCTATCATTTCGTATGAATGCTTGTTAATCTTCAGAAAATTATTGAAAGAAAAAGAAGAGAGAAGAATGGAGGAGGAAGGAAGGATATTTTTTCTCCTTCAATATTATCTCTTTCCATTCCCCTGTTGGAACTCTGAATCCCAGGTAAATTAAATCATTTAAAGTTGGACTAATATATAATGCCTTTTCTTTCCCTTGTGACTTTGCCACAGACACTCCCTTTGATTATGATACTCTTGTCCTCACCCTTCCTTTTGAGTATCTTCTATTTTATTTCAAAACCTGGCTCAGTTAGCTCAGCTTCTGGAGAAATCCTCCCTGATGCACCATAAGATGTATTTATAGATCATAAAACGCAGTGACCAATAATAAATCCTTAGCATAGCACTCATTTCAACATATTTTACCTATGTACTAGAGGCCTGGTGCACGATATTCATGCACGGGTGGGGTTCCTAGGCCTGGCCAGCGATCAGGGCTGATCAGGGCCGGGCCGATTGAGTCTGCTGGCCAGGGGGAGGGAAGGGAGCAGGGGCCATGGGCCGATTGGGACCTGCTGGCCGGGGGGAGGGATAGGTCACAGGAGGTCCTGAGGAAGGAGCCGGCCCTTGGACCCCCTGGGAAGGGGCCACGTCTGCTGCCACCCCCAGCTCCCCATTCCAACCTGGGGCCTGGCCCCGATCGGGTGATGGGGGCCTGACAACCAGGGGGAGGGACCGCGGGAGGTTGACTGGCAGGGACCATGGGAAGTTGGCAGGCCAGGTGAGGTTGGCTGTGGGAGCGCACTGACCACCAGAGGGCAACTCCTGCATTGAACACCTGCCCCTGGTGGTCAGTGCACGTCATAGTGACTGATCGTTCCGGTTGTTCTGGTTGTTTTGGTCACTTAGGCTGTTATATGTATAGATTTGCTTTTATGTCTTATTAAGTTGGCTGGGTAAGGATATTATTATATATGTATAGATTTGCTTTTACGTCTTATTAAGTTGGCTGGGTAAGGATATTATTATATATGTTATTTGTACTTAGTACATTGTGTGGTACATATTAGGAGATCAGAAATTATTTTAATGATAAACCTCATCATCATAATCACTCTCCTCATGATCATAACCATCAGAATCTAAGAAGAGAAATGGCAAAGAACGAATGCCTGTATCAGAACAAACCTTTGGGAATAACAGTAAAGCAATTTATGCATTTATACCTGATGACAGAATCCTGAAATCATGTACTTTAAGAATAAAGAAATATAACTGAAGCTATGACCATGTTATTTTTCAGTAGTGATCACACGTACTTGCTGACAAAATGTAGAAGGCATTGCATCCTTTCTAATCGAGGCAAACTTTGAACTGAATCAATGATTCCCATCCCTTTTTCTCAGATCTAGATCTTCCTATGAATACAATCCTTTCCCAACTTCAGAAGTCTCCTGTCTTACTCCCAAACCAATCTCATACTCTGTTCCTTAACTTTTAGTCTTCCTGACCATTCCTCCAAACAACCTGCCAAGATATTATTGCCTCATACTACACATACTGGATATAAAATTATTTTTTAAAAGAACATCAAAATTACTAGAGTTTCTCAAAGTATCATATGCCTTCTGAAATCTAAAAAGCTGCACTCTTAAAAAGTGGCATTCTTGCAGACAGCATGCTTCTGCTTAAGAAGTACATACAGGGGCACATCCTATATAATATCCTATATAATAAAGAGGTAATATGCAAATTGACTGTCACACCCTCACAAGATGTCTGCCTACAACCAGGCCAACAGGGGGGATTAGTGAGGGATGACCAAACGACTGAACAAGCAAGCTGTGTGGGGCAATCAGGCTGGCAGGGGGGTTAGTGAGGGACAACCAAATGACTGAACAAGCAGGCTGCATGGGGCAACCAGGCCAGCAGGGGGAGGGGGGGTCATGAGGGTACCAGGCCAGAAGGGGGGCAGTTGGGGGTGATCAGGCCAGCAGGGGGGGCAGTTGGGGGCGACCAGGCCAGCAGAGGGTGGGGCAGTTGGGGGTGACCAGACCTGCAGGGAAGGGGTAGTTGGGGGGTGACCAGGCCGGCAAGGGGGGCAGTTAGGGGTGATCAGGCTGGCACGCAGAGGCAGTGAGGGGTGATCAGGCTGGCAGGGCGGGGCAGTTAGGGGTGATTAGGCAGGAAGGCAGGCAGGTGAGCGATTAGGAGCCAGCAGTCCAGGATTGTGAGAGGGGTGTCCGATTGCTGGTTTAACCCCAATCCCTGGGCCTAAATGAATTTTGTGCACCAGGCCTCTAGTGTATAATATAAGCAAGGTGGAGAAGCCAACATGCATTTTGTATCTACTGCATGCTAGGCATTAAATTGTAGAATCTCAGGACCTGGGTTTTAAAAAGGGTACTATAAGTCTCCTTTAGAGGTTAAAATTTAGACAGGTTTCTGAAATAAGGTGCTAGTGTTTACACAGAAATTAGTAGCATAGCATACATTATTCCCTTAGCCACGAGTTAAAAGGTTAGATAGAGCTTCAACTCTGGTAATTCCATTCTGAAGGGGGGAAAAAGCCTCACAATAATACTAGCTTTTTTTCCCTTAGTAGATAAGCATATTTTAAATAGTGGATATGTAAGAAAGAAGTTCTGCAATAAGGTGAAAAACAAACATGTCATGAGAGTTCCAAATAAAATCTCTGCTTTGAAACACGGTCATGTTATGTTGAACAAATAAACACAGCAGTGTGTTTCTGTACTTTGAAATAAATGTGGATGTTGTTTCTCTTTGTGGATGTAAAAATAATATAGTGGAGTGTTTAGGAGTCATCTTTTTTATTTAAATTTGAAAGTCTGAAATAATTCAAAAATACAGTTCATTGGCATGTTTCATCATGTGGAACTAATCTAATACTTGAAAATCTAATTTCTGACATTAGATATTATATCCCAGTTTTTAAAATAGGATTTCAGTGAGATAAATACATGAGAATTTAATTTAAATTTTAGCACATAATGTTACATAAGTTCTTCCTTAATTTTACCAAACAATGTTCACATCATCTATAAATTAATCTGCAAGTGAAATCACTGCTTTGTGCCTACTTAAGAATCAGAAGAGTAGGCTGTCTAAAAATGGCCTTGGAGTTGTATCTGGTTTTTGATTTGTGAACCTCATTGCTAGATAGGGCTGTATTAGCATCTGTCCATTTCAGCAACTATAGAGAGTCTCTTACATATCAAAGCAAATTTGTTCACATGAATTCTGAAATTGCATTTCTACAAAAACTTTAACCTTCAATTGATAAGTTTGACATTTTTTTTGCTACACCAATTATCTATATCTATATATTTTACCTACCCTGTATTCCTAAATCACTTTCACTTCATTGAAATACCTCTATCTTTTATATTCTTCTCCCTATATTGACTATTATCATTGCAGAAATTAAGAGCTGCTACTTCTTGCTGATTTTTTACAGTTGTCATGGTTAAATTCCTCAGTTAAATTTATACTCATTTGTTTTTTCTACTTCTGAACGGGCCATTTAGAATCAAATGCTGCGTAAATCCCTGAACTTGGGAGTATACTTTTGGAGGACCTAAATTAGAGAAATCTGACATTCTGCTCAGTTAATCACTGCAGCATGTCTGTGTCTCTGTGGAAATGAATTGAGCAGGGTGTCCACTTGGTCACATACTACTGCATCTCATTTGGCTTCAGCACTATCAATATGTCTTTATCTGAGGTATGTACTGTTCACAGATGGGATCTTTTCATCCTCATCCAATCCAGCTTTCATCACTCTCCTTTCCCACACTCCCTTCAGTGCCTGACATATTTTCCTCATAGAGTTCAGTTGTTATGAGATGGTGTCACATCAGTGTATGCTCAAATGACTTTTACTTGCAGATTATTTAACACTTCCACCTGCAGTTTTTTCTTTGCCTGAATTGGGTATATCAACAGAAACTTTCCGAACTTTAAAATCTAATGCCTACCCATTATTTAAGGCCAAGCTCAACATTCTTTCATTCTCTTACAACATAACCCACAGCTATTTCACTTTTTTTTTCTGAAATTGCAAATAGTATTTGTATTTTCCTTGCATTGAAAGTTGTTGTTTTTCCTGTATGTGTATGATGCATTTTCTAATTATAGTGCAATCTATAACACACATTTGGGTAATGATCTCTCTAGCTATTTTGCTAATGAGCATAATAATAATGAAAACAATGTAAATTTTCATATTTTTCTTCAACACATCTCTAACATTTAATTGTGAATTCCTGGAAAATTTTTCCCTTTCCCAGAAGAAGATACAGAGTAGTGATTTCTAGTTACTAAAATTAGTATATGTATTATTCCCTCTCTCTCTCTCTCTCTCTCTCTCTCTCTCTCTCTCTCCCTCCGTCTCGTCAACCATTAATTGAATAGCAGTGAGATATTTGCCACATTAAGTGGTTTCTCTGATTTTCAGTTCAAAAGGTAGAAGTTGAACTAAAATAGAAAAATAACTTTTTTTTGGTGGGGTGGGGAGCAGAGGAACAAAATCTTTTGCTAGCAAATCTGAACTTCAATCAATGAAAGTTGCAAACCCATGTGTGTGTGAGAGGAACACAAATGTTGAACTGTGGCCTAACTCAGTGTTTCAGTGCAATTACAACAATGCTGAATATGTCTACCATATTAATTGATCTGCTATAGACATTTTGAGTATATAGAATTTGAAAGTGTAATATTATAGCTTTCAGCCCATCTCTACTATACTCTGGTAGAATTATAATTAAATGACTCTTAATCTCAGGGTTGTTGTTGTTTTGTTATCCTATAGGAAAGATTTTAATTCCAACTAGATAAAAGTTTTGGGGAACAGAGTATTATTTATACTAAGCTGCAGAGAATGAGCAAAATATTGACCAGATACAAATGGGGTAAAGGTCTTCTAAGGCAGATGGAAATGCTTGAGCAAAGACATAGCTACTCTATTTCCAGAAAATTAGTGGTAAACCACTTCTATTTTCAGTGATCATTGTTGCCAAATAGTTCTAAAAGCTTCCTAGCCTTTGTCAAATATACCACTCATCACCAACATCAATGACACAGAAACTGACTCCTGCTCTGTAGGAATAACAAGACCAGTCTGCAGAGTCTTTCTTGGAAGATTAAAAAATGAAATCAAAAGTAAACAAACAAACAAACAAACAAAAAACTGATAATGAATTAGCTGTATTACGAGATAGATTTCAGAGATGAAGTGAGAGGAAGAGATAGAAACATCAATGATGAGAATCATTGATGGGCTGCCTCCAGCATGCCCCCCACAGAGGGTAGAGCCCACAACCCAGGCATATGCCCTGACTGGGAATTCAACCATGACCTCCTGGTTCGTAGGTTGACATTCAACTTGCTGGGCAAAAGTTATAGATCTTAATTATGAACCTACAGAGGATGACTCCTGCTCTGTGGATCTCGAACCACAGCACAGAACATAAGGACATATGTACAGCTGTACTTGTTAAACATCCTGTATGGAAGGGAGTGATATTTAGTTCTAAATACTTCAAATTTTAGTTCCAGAAGTCCACTCATTGTTTGTGTTAGAAAATTGAAATATCAAACTGTAGCAATATCCTGGCACAGGAATCTGAAAGCCAGCCAAGTAGTCATTGAAAATGTTTTTTATTTTACACATGAGTCAAGTCCTGAATATTTTTCTTATATATAGCACTTTGTTTTGACTGAAACATCTAACTAGGATTCAACAGAAAGTACACATATTCAGATTCTTCTAATAGTATCTTAATAGCATTAATAGTGGTAATTATTTCATGAGCTATAAAAATATTTTAAATTATAAGAAACAAATTTAAATGGCAATTATATAGCTTTTAATCTATTTGATTAGTTGACTTCTTCCCACTTTTTAAAATGCAAACACTAATAATAAAAATAAGCAAATATAAATAAAAAATAGAAAGTAATTATCTCTTTCCAAATAAAAATTGTGTATTAGAACAATCCATTTTTATATTTCATTGAGATTATATTACATGAGAAAGATACACTTTCAAATATAATCAAATTAAAGTCATATAAATTTTTTAAAAACATTTGAATGAATGATATCTAAATAATTCTGAGTTAAGTTGAACAGGATTCCAAGAAGTAATGGTCCATATTTCGCTTTGAGAGTATGCCAGAATAAATAAGAGAGTTTTTATAACATGACAAAGCCACACCACCACCAAAAATTATTAATCATTCTCTCTTTGACAGGTACTGTTTTAATACACACCTATAGAACAAGTTCTATAATTATTCCCACTTTAGGAAGAGGAAACTGAGGTACACTTCTCTTGAGTAAATTCTCCAGCGCCATACAAAGGTAATATCAGAGCCAAGATTTGTCCATAAATAATCTGGATCCAGAGACCAAACTTAACAACTGAATAAAGTTCAGTCTTCCAAAATGCACACACACAACTATATAGCCCCTCACTTTTCAAGCACTGTGATATTATAAGATTCATAAAGTGACTATTTTTCAGTCCTAACTTTATTTTTGTAAGTAATTCACTAACCAGTGATGTCATCTATTACAGCATCTAACACTTATATTTTTCTTTTCTTTTTTTAAATTTCTGTATCTTACTATTTTCCCATGGTGCAGACTCAATTATTTCTCAACCTGAACTAAGTTGTGTTGTTTAACAATTATTCTTTGGAACACAGTAAGTCAAAACTCAAGGGGAAATTATGCATAGTGTGTTAAATTGATGTTTTTGTTAATTGTATAGTAAAATGATGACTTAGACTAATACAGGGACTTTGTGTAGCAAAGTTAACATGTAGAACTTAATGTTTAAAAAACACACTAGTGTGCTATTATTACTTCAGTCAAAAATAAAAAAAATAGTGACTATTTAAGTCTCAATGTGGCTATTGAATTGGCTTTTGAAAGAAACCTCTGCATGCAATTTGCTATCTTTTATTCATATCTAGAATAATGCAAGGTGAAATGCCTTATCAACAGTGCCTAAAATCGAAATCCCATGTAATATACTTAAAATGATACTTTCTGTACATTATCCAAAATTACTGTGTTTAATTTTAAATAGCACTATTCTTACTAGCATGGAACATGAACAAATGTATGTGAAACTCTTTCTTTAAAATGGTCACTTTGTGAGTTGGTCTAATCAGCCAAGTTTCTAGTCAATAGGAAAGACACTCTTGAAAACAGCTCAGTCAATAAAGTCCATAGAAAATAAATAGGGCAATTCATATTCATCCATAGTTTGCCTTGCTCCTTGCCTAGGGACATTCCAGCATAGGGGTATAAATCCTCTACCTTCCAAATATCAGGGCATTCAGTTCAGTCTTGGACAGATGAGCTGCCTGCTCAGGTCCTATGTAAGTGTGTCTCTTGCCTACAAATAAATCCTTGCCTGATTTTGCCATTATTTGTAGCTTTTTGTTTGAATTTACTCCTACAAGTAACACAAGAACTGAGGGTGTTTTGTTACTATTTCTGGCCAGAGGTTATCTGTGGCCAGAGACCCCCTTGATCACCACGTACAATAAGGCAAAGTTCTAGGCAGGTACCCATGGGATGATCCATGTTTTGTAGAGTGTGAAATGGATACAATTTGGGGGATGCTCATTAAATAAAAATAAAATAATGAATACAAAATTAGGAATAAATGGCCATATTTATTTTGAATAATGAAAAATAGCAAGAGAATTATAAATTTTAAAAACTAAATACCACAATCATCACAAAATACATTAGATCCATTGTCAAGTGTCCATGTTCAGTGTTGAACAACCCTGTGTAAGTGAGAGGCCCCAAAGTTAATGTTCATTAGTTCATAGAAAATCTGTCTTTAGGAAGGATAGTCTACTTCTTGAGTAGAGAGTTATTTCATCTGCACTGTAGGGAAAATACTAAGGCTACACTCCTGATGACACAATTTGGATTTACATCTAGTCAAAATTGAAAGATTTCCGCTGGTTTGAAAATAAATTGCATCATAGTGAAAACGAGAAGAGAGATTTGAAAATTTATGAAATAGGTCAAGATAACCTCTTAATAATTTAAATAGATATAAATGCCAAATTTCAAGAATTGCACTACTCTTCATTTTTCATGAAAGACTAAAATGTTTCACATTACTTCTTTTCAAAATAATGATTTATATGGGTTTTTTGGTGGGTGTATTTCTCCATTTTCTTCAAACTTCTGCATAATATAGAAATATCAAACAGTTGTACTTGATGCATATTTATGGTGAATTTTTTTCATTCTCTGATCTCAGGAAATCACAAAAGGAGGGATGTGGGTCTTTAAAATGCATTGGTCTAATTATGAGAACTGCTAGAACAAGACTGAGTAGTCTGTGTTTTCTTTTTTTAAAATTTTTATTGGAAAATGAGTAGTATTTTATTTTATTTATTGTCTAAAGTTTTACATATGTCTTCTTTTTTCCCAATTGACCCCCCCCCAGCTATTCCCACCCCAGGCAAGCCCCCACTGCCCCAGTATCTGTGCCCATTGGTTATGCTAATACACATGCATACAAGCCCTTTGGTTGCTCTCTAACCCTCAACCCCCCACACCTCCCATGCTGTTTGTCTCTTGATCTATTTTTGTTCACCAAATTATGTTGATCATTATATCCCACATATGAGTGAGATCATGTGATATTTATCTTTCTCCGACTGGCTTATTTTGCTTAGCATAATGCTCTCCAGTTCCATCCATGCCGTTGCAAATTTATAGTTTCACTAGTTAATAATTTTTAAGTCAACATTCCTTCAAAAGCTCCAAATAAAAACATGATTTAACAAAGTTACAAGCAAAAGTAGATAATACCTGCTAAGAGGTTTTTAGACTATTACACTATTCAGAAATGAATCAGAAAGTCATTCTCTATGAACTATCAGAAGTAAAAGAATTGTTGATAAAAGACATAATGGAAAATCGTGTGTGTGAGGACAGTTGGAATTACAGAAAGCTAGCTGAAAACAAATTACAAACATGTTAACTAAGAAAAAAATGTTATAATACCACTTGGGTGAAAAAGTTCTCAAAGAACAGATTTTGTAGACAAAAAAAATGTTTTAAGAAGATAAATACTATGTTCCTACTAAATCCAAATCATAAATTTCTGTGTCTGGTATTCTAAATAATAATATCAAAATTTAAGCTAAACTTTCTTTACCAGCTCATTTTACACAATATCCTAAGTTACTCCTGGTTATTTCAATTTTCCTTTTACTAGGTCTAGACCCACATCATAAAGCATTTAAAAATATTTTTTAAAAATACTGTGCGAAAAATTTTATAGAAAGTACAGTTCTGTTGTTAATCCCCAGTATTCATGGTAAAAACTATTATGGAAATAAACTAGACAGGTTTCAATCGAAATTTACTTAGATTTTACATGTATTTATTTAATAGTTTAATTAATGAATTTAGATTTTAATGAACATTTTAGACTTCCAAAAAATATTAGGAAAGGATTCATTATTTTTTGCACGTACAAAGAGAGTATTTTTTGCCATGATTGCTTGTTAAAAGTCAACTGTATAACATCTGAGGCTTTTAAGAAGGATATTGTTGAATACTTCATTTTTCTTAATGATTATTTTTAGTTTATGTCCCTTTGTGTCAAATTTATATACTTTTGTTTTTATTGTCTATATATAAGTATTAAAAATTGCTAAGTATAATATTAGCTTACTTTTAATATATTCTGCATTAAGTATTTACCCCTTTTTAATTACTTTAGTGAACAAGTCTGTAGTTTCTTTTTTCTCTTTACCAGCTTTTCTGCATAGTTTCATTCTTGAATAACTTGTTTTATATTATTGGTGATTTCTGTGTTTTTATATTATTTTTTGTATCCTTATTCAATATTTCTTTCTCATCTACACTGTGAAGATTATATTTTTATATTTTATAAAATATATTATCTATATATAAAAAACTCTAATATGCAAATAGACCGAATGGTGGAACAACCGAACAACCGGTCGCTATGATGTGTGCTGACCACCAAGGGGTGCGTGCGGAACATGACAGGCATTGGCCACGGTGGGATGGTGGAGCAGGTGAGAGGGGTTGCCAGACCAAAGCAGGGCACCAGTTGCTGTCATTGGGATGAGTATCTGGAGGTTACTGAAAATTCTTTGCTCCTGCGTGCCACGGTCCCACCCAGCGCTCACACCTGCTGCCGGCGCCGGCCCTGCTCACACCCACAGCTGGTGCCAGAGCCGCTGCTTGCACCCACTGCTGGTGCCAGCCCCAATTGCTACATCCCATTAGCAGGTGTGAGCGGGGCTGGCACCCTCAGCGTGTGGGAGCAGTGGGAGCAGAGTTGCTGGCAGACAGGGGACCAGGGGACCATGGCAGGAGGGACCGGGTGGGAGCGTGGAGGATAGGTCAAGACCCGCCCCTGTGCCCACCACAGCCTCACAGTCCACCGTTACTTTCAAGGTGCATGAATTCGTGCACTGGGCCCATAGTAGCATATATTTTAATTTATATTTTTATTGATTTCAGAGAGAGAGAAGAAGAAAGAGATAGAAACACCAATGATAAGAGAGAATCATCGATTGGCCGCCACTGGAGATCAAGCCTGCAACCTAGGCTTGTGCCCTGACCAGGAATAAACCATGACCTTCTGGTTCACAGGTCAACGCTCAACCACTGAACATTATATTTTGGAATCTCATTCATGATTTCTGATTTGTCATATTACTTATAGTTCAGTCAGATTTTATTTCACAAATCTTGATGTTATTTTATTATGTATAAGCTCATGCTTATATATTTATGATACATTTTCTTATCATTAAGCTATGTCAATCTTTGCTTTCTTGTTTGAATTTTACATTCTAATGTTTTTATATTAAATTACATTAATAAAATTAATTTTGATTAATTTTATGCATTTTAACCTTTGCATTACTATATTTTATGAATGCAAGAAGCAAATTGATCAATATTTTTAATAATATCTATCTGTTAATGACAGAATTGAATAAATTCTTATTGGCTTTTCTGACCTGCTTAGAGTTATGTAACCTTACTAGTACTTTGTATCCACTAATTATTGTGTCTTTCCTTTTTCCTAATACTAAAAGGACCTTAGAATTCTCCTGAAAAGCTCCCTCATATACTCACATGATTTTGTAATTATGTCATAATCCTATTTGCAACATATTATTGTATATTAATTATTTTGTTTAACATTTAATGCCTAATATCTATTTGAATTCTTCCATATGTTTTAAAAATCTTCCTTACCATTAACTGCCTTCACATTAGTCCTACCTGCTGGCCTTCTTCCCTTGTTGCTAGTTAAACCTTTTAGCAATTCTTCCAGCATTGTTTATTGAAATTTAAATTGATTCCTATGTATTTCAAAACATATTTGTTGAATTGAATGAGTTAGTACATGCAAAGTAATGTGTGTGTGTGTGTGAGTTCTAAAATTAGATATTCTGTTTTGTATTCTTCTCTGTGTGTTCTACATATTTCCTGAGTTGTAGAGGTTTCTCTATAGGGCAGGTTTGGCATTCCTTGTCCAGGTTCCCATAGAATTCACTGATTCTATTAATTTCCAGCTCATCCTGCCTCATTACAGCTATTTGGTCCAGCAGTAATTCACAACTTTGGCCATGGATTGTGATTTCCAAAAGCTGAGTATGTTCCACTCACATATCAGGATAACCTGATTCTTTTAGTACTAAATGATCAAGAGCTGTGTGTGTGTTATTCACAGATCTAAATTTTAGACAAGAATAACAGTAACAGATATAACAAGAGAGCTAAAGCATTGGCACCTGTTAGAACACCAGCCTTTAAGGCATATATCCTTTCTCCTGTGAGCACTCCCACTTCCTCATTGCTTCTAGCACCTGATAGTTTCCCTGACAAGGGATTGTGTTTGTTCCAAGGCTGTGTTCATTTTGTGGTTGTCTCCCTCTCCCAGCCCCCATCTAGCATTTTAATATTTTTGACATATAAATGCGTATTTTTCATAAGAAATTAAATGTCATTATAGTTTATTTAATGTCTCGAGTATTTCTCAAATTAAAAAAAAATGAGTTGAACAAATTTTTTTAAAATTTACTTCTAGTATTAGTAACCTGAAATTACATTTTTTCTACTATCACTGATTCTCTAGTGCCCTAATAAATGACGTTTTAATTACTTTCAATGAGCATTTATTCCAACTTCTTTCCAATTTTATATGTAGAAAAAAATGACATCAAAACTAGGATATTTCTCCCCAATAAATTTAATACATTAATAAAACAAGGTTATCATCCTATATAATAAAAGGCTAATATGCAAATTGTCTGAACAGCAGAACGACTGGTCGCTATGATGTGCACTGACCACCAGGGGGCAGATGCTCAATGCAGGAGCTGCCTCCTGGTGGTCAGCACGCTCCCACAGGGGAGCGCTGCTCAGCCAGAAGCCGGGCTTATGGCTGGCGAGTGCAGCAGCGCTAAGAATGTCTGATTGCCAGCTTAGGCCCGCTCCCCTAAGCCAGCAGTCAGACATCCCCTGAGGGCTCCCGGACTGTGAGAGGGTGCAGGCCAGGCTGAAGGACCGCCCCCTGAGTGCACAAATTTTGTGCACCAGGCCTCTAGTCTATAATAAAAGGCTAATATGTAAATCGACTGAATGGCAGAACGACTGGTTGCTATGATGCACACATCACCAGGGGGCAGAAGCTCAATGTAGGAGCTGCCCCCTGGTGGTCAGTGCACTCCCACAGGGGGAGTGTTGCTCAGCCAGTAGCCAGGCTCACAGCTGACAAGCACAGCGCTAAGGATGTCTGACTGACAGACCAGATTCCCATGGGCCTAAGCCATCAGTCGGACATCCCCCAAGGGCTCCCTGACTGCGAGAGGGGGCAGGCCGGGCTGAGGGACCACCCACAGTGCACCAATTTCTTACACTGGGCCTCTAGTTTCTGAATAAAGTTTCAATTAGAGACAATTTACAAACTCTAGGTGAGAATTTAGGAATTATTCTTGGAAGAGTAGATACACAAGACAGAGGACATATATAGCACATTCATTGCTTCACTGTTATTCCAAGATTCAAGTACATTGTTAAATTTTTCATTTGTTCCCACCTGAGGATATTTTTTTTCCATTGATTTTTAGAGAAAGTGGAAGGAAGGGAGGGAGAGAGGGAAGGAGAAAGAGAGAAAGAGAGAGAGAGAGAGAGAGAGAGAGAGAGAGAGAGAGAGGGAGAGAGGGAGGGAGAGAGAGAGAGAGAGAGAGAGAGAGACAGAGACAGAGACAGAGACATCGATATGAGAGAGACACATAGATTGGTTGCCTTCTGCCTCTGCCCTCACTGGGGTAGAGGATCGAACTGACAACTGTCTGGTGCTTGGGCAATGCTCTAACCACTGAGAACACCGGACAGGGACGGCTCCATTTCTTTTTGGTTTAAGATAATTCTGGTAGTGACTTATTTGGTCCTTTGTCAGTTTCTTTTTTTACTTCTTAGTGTGTATCTATCTCTGAGGGCCTGGAAAGAGTAAAGATTAGGCCATCAAAGCTAGCCTGAGCCACCAAGATGACCCCGCTTTCTTTCTTCAACTTAGTTTGAGCTAAGAGAACTGGATTCCATTCTCCCTTAGTGATCTGACTTTAACAAGATATTCTTTGGCTTAAGGATATGGTTCTTGCTTTTGTGCTTGCCCTGAATTTTTAGTTTCTGTACTCCGAGCTAAAAAGTGAAAAATATCCTTTTGCATAGGATTCTGCCTACTACATTTTCTTCCCAACTTCAGCAAAAATGCTTACATTAGAAAGATGGAATATGGATAAATAAAAACGTATCTGTTTCATTAGAAGACACTTGTTACACATATAACTATGTTTGTGATTGTAGGTAAGACGTGAAAAAACTGAGTGGAAAGCGGGGTGGTTGGGTGGGAAGAGATCAACCAAAGAACTTGTATGCATATATGTATAACCCATGGACACAGACAATAGGGTGGTGAAGGCCTGGGGGTGGGCTAGAAAGGGTCAATGGGGGAAAGGGGAACATATGTAATACTTTCAACAATAAATATATTTTTTTAGATCATTCCTATGTAAAACAATAAAACACGAAACTGAGTGTAACCATGATAGTTGATGTTCTTTTAGTGCCAAAGCTTTAATTATGGATTAAATAATTCTGATTAATTAATTCCATATTTATTATTAAGGTTTTCATTTTATACAGCTTTTCTCTAATTCCTTTATCAGATCTGGTGATAACATAAGCAATTGACTCAGAATTCCAACTCATAGGACATAAGAACTAAAAACTTGTTATTAGCAATTTTCTTTCACGTGTACCAATTCTATAAGAAGCCTTTTTTCCAGACAGAAATACAAACATAAACTCTAAAAAATAACCTCATGGAAGAGGTGGAGGTGGGAATGAAGCTGCCAAAAATCACTGTCAGAATTCCACATTACCACAAAAGTGCAGTAGTGTTAGTTCCTCTGCTGGAGGCAGTCTGAAATAGGTAGACAAAAATTTTAGTTTGCAATGAATAGTTTGTCCTAGTGAGAATTGAAAAGCCATGTTGTTTTAGGCAAAAGGAAGTTGCTCTGAAATGTTGAAAGACTCACTTACCAGATTCTCAATTTCTAGCAAACAGCATGCTGCAGGTCTACAGAAAACACTTAGAATTCAATGTTTCGTCTTCAGACATATGTGCTGCAGTTAAAACTTATTGCTCCTCTCTAGTGTAGAATATTGGTGGTGGGGGGAGTACCATTCCTCAGGCATGAGAAAGGAAATACAGTTGGAGAGAAAAGTTTTATAGGCAGAAAGTTCTAAGAAACAGTAAGTGTCAGATGACACAACAATCATGGTTTTTATTTGGAGCAAATCCCTGTGGCATTCATCAAGTTGTCTCAACGTATATTATCAAGAGTAATTTAATTATCATACTCTAGGATATATAGATTTCAATGGGGTTATCTGATAATATACATAGACCAGTCACAGTAGGGCATGGCCCAAATACAGAATTGTATGCTAACTGAAGCCCATTCACATGCAAGCTTGTTCTTTTTTTTTTTTTTTTCCTAGCAATGTTTTCATGTCCTCCTGACAGAATTCATCATTTCCTTCACTGTATTACCATAACAATCTTCACTGATGTCTATTAGAGTTTTATATTGTTTTATTTAGGTTGTCTTCTGTTTTCTAAATTGAGTGTTTCTTCTGAGTACTTTATTTATCTCTTTGTTTTATTTGCTGTTATTCATGTTAGGAAACATGTTCAAATAAATAGGAAAAAAAAATCTCCGCAAGCATCATAGTATTGGTTACCTTGTTATCTAGCATACTTTTTTTTTTTTTTTTGTAGTGTAAGGTGGATGGATCATGATGATTTTCCTTTGAGCTGGTCAATTTTTGTAGCATCTTTAAAGCTAAATGATGAAAATAAATCTTTGTTGCCAAAAGACCTATAAAAATATTTATAAAATACTCCTTCAAGTATGCTTATGTTCCTTAACTGCTCTTTTATTCAATCTTCCCAGGGTATAAATTTCTAGTCTTCTCCATGGGGTCATGAAATATAACTTCTGCAAACTTTCAAATGATTCTCTAATTTTCATATTCTCAGACTAATGTTCATTCTTCATACATAATTCAGGCTTCCGGTGTCTGAGCCGTGATGCACGTGGTCTTGCTTATTATGCACTCCCCCCACTGTTGCTTAAAGAGGGAAAATTTGGTGTCATCAAGGAAGATAAATGGAATCAGGAATCCTAAATACAGGTCCCAACTCGGGACCAACCCTATGTGTGGCTTTGGCAATTGACTTCTCTATGGGTCTCAGTTGCCTTGACCACTAAAGAAGAGGGTCAGACTAGGTGTGTGAGATGTTTTCTGACCTAAGATTCCATGAGTCCAAAATAGACTTGCATGTATATTTCCATCTCAAAACCAATTTGAAAATCCATGTATCCCTTAGGGTATTTACTCCAGCTGAAAATCCTGTGATTTCTATTCTCCTTGAGTAATGATGTGCTCATCTATATGTAATTAATTAATTTAACCCTTTGCACTCGCTTGCTTTTTTCTCGATTCCTTTATTCTACTCGGGATTTAATTTTTTAAATACCCCAGATTTTACAAAGCGTGGCAGTAGAATAAAAAACTGGAGTTTCTTTTCATACAAACTTATTTATTTGGATTTTTTTATATTTCAAATTATTGATACATTCAAAGAGTAATTTTAATCTCTATAATTTTTCATGGTGTGATATTTTTTGAAACATTCACCCACATGAAGACCTGGTTTACATTCACATGTTTCTCAAATATAAATTGTCTCTCTTCTTCCTCCTTTGATTTTTCTGTTATAACAAACAACAAATCTTTGTGTTTTTTGTTAGGGTGAGGTGTGATTATATGGAGCTTTCCATCTAAACGTTGCTCTAAGTTAGTGGATAATAATCTACCCCTGGAAGTTAGTGTACCATCTCTGAATTCTCCAACAAGATCATGTACTAGTTTTCTAATAAATTTCACGTGCGTTATCAGTTTTTCATTTTTTCTTTTTTGGCATCAGTTGAGACAGCATTTACATTTTACTTGTCCTTTTATGCTAATGAAAACAAGAAAAGATACTGGAAAAATAGACAAAAATCCTCCTTCCCCCCGCGGTGAAACTAAGTGTCGAGTGTGGCTCGACATACGAGCTGCTACCGATGCTAAGCGTGTCGAGTCACACTCAACATCCGAGTGCAAAAGGTTAAAAAAACCTGCTAGAAAGCAAGTCCATTCAAGAACATAATGGGAAAAATAGGGTTTCATGTAAATTTTTGCTCATGGGGCCCTTAAAAGAATTTTAAGCAGTAATGTATATCTCCTGCCTTTTTAAGGTGATTTCTAACTTTTTGAATTAAGTTTAACTGGAAGGTGGGTCATTGGGTCATATATAAAACAGCACTTTATATATGTGTATTAAGTGCTGCTTTTTTGTTATCACTATTGATATTATTATTATAACTATCTGCCTATAAATTTAGCTTATTCGATTTATGAGAAACAATCACCATCAAATCTACACACACACACACACACACACACACACACACACACACACAAACTGTGGTAAAACAAGCTCCATGGTATCTTACCTCTTAATTCAACTTCAAAGATAGGATGGATAGATGATAGATAGATAGATGATAGATAGATAGATAGATAGATAGATAGATAGAGTCAGGCAGACATGTAGGTATGACACAGGGAGTTCTGTAATGAGTTTTCTACTGATTCTTCAGTTTCATATTTTTCTTTTTGTGTTTTGTTTTGTAAGGTTATGTTGCATTGCTGCCGATACCCTCCCTCGGGAGATACGCATTTTTTAATTATGCTTCTTACTGGTGCCCAAGAATATGGATGGGACTAGAAGGATTCTGGAAGGTTGGCCAAGTTGCCTTTCCTTAGTGACCTGGAAGAATAGCCATTGTGCAAAGGGTGAAGGTGGGAATGAAGCTTCAGAATCTTCCGTAGATCTGAACTTCAGAACTCTCCATCAGAGCATTTTGAGAGAGAAGTACATCAGAAGAATGAAGATCTTGCACACAATTCTTTTCAGCAATCTGTGCCATATAATCTCTGGAAAGTCTTTGTATCCCTCAGGAATAAGCACACCTAGGATTGAAGACACCCATTATAAAGCATGATTTATTCTTCATCCTGACAAAATTACTTTTCCCGTTGACAAGGTCAGGAATTACAAAATGAAAATAAATAAAGAGTTTATTCAAGAAGATTTTAATGCGTCAATACAGTCCCTTTAGTCTACCACGCCAGGGAAAGGAGACCCAGCATGTGTCGATGGTGATGTTATTCAGCTGAATTTGATTAACTACTTGAATGGAATTGTAAGCATCTCGGTGAAACTAATCTGAAATACTCAATTTCCCTTAAATGTGTTTAATTGGGTTGGGGCCTCAGGGCATATTTTTATCAGTCTTCTAGTGCTTCATGGCTAATGCCCTGTCCTGATGTTTCAAAAATCTGTCTTCTCTTACTATTTGCTCTCAAAGCAGCAGCTTGGAAGTCATGAGCACACATTAACACTAGCAGCCATAAATCATACCAACATTTCATTAATTGAAATCTATACTGATTTAAAATTATTATGGAAAGATTTATATTCAGAGTCGTGTGTGTGTTTGTGTGTGTGTGTGTGTGTGTGTGTGTGTGTGTGTGTGTGTGTGTGTGTCCAGGGAGAGGGAAAGAGGCAAAAGAATGGGTTACAAAAAAAACACACAAGCTCCATTATATCTTAACCTCTGAATTCAACTTCAGAGAGAGATTGAAAAACTGTTCTTAAATAAAAGTACAAGTCATCTTATTGGTTCATGACTTCACAGTTATTTCAGTGAATTTTTGATCCCTGATCTGTTTACCCTGGTGAGTATTCCCTTACTTCCCATTTCTTTCCTTTACACAGATTGATAAAGTCATAAAAGCATTATTATATACCTATAAAATACATGCAAACAGCTTTTCAGAAATATTAATGCATACTTGAAGTCATAAAAGATTTAAAGAGTATATTTGGTTATTTAAACTGGAGATGTACAGAAGAAAGCAACTATTCTCAGAATCCATTATACAATCACATTAATTGTATTAAAACATAAAAGTCACATTTATTACAATAAAATGTATCTAATAGTCAATATAAGTGAAGATTTATATGCCATGAAAATTGAAAAAGTGCAAAGATGTACAGAATATGAATTAAAAACTGAATTACTAACATACCATTTTCAAGGTTCTATGAAAATTGGTGGGGGCAGAAGCTGCCTACACCTGAATGTAAGGAAGTAATGTAGAAAAAAAAGATTATACAAATCACATGCAAATGTTGAGTGTGCCTAGGACCTCAGTCTTAAGAGCACATTGATAATGATGGTGTATATTTTGAATTTATATTTATTTATAGTGCTTATCCAATATTATTAGAATTTCCTTTAATCCTCACTTGAGGATAGTTTCCCATTGATCTTTAGAGAGAGTGGAAGAGAGAGGAAAATACAGAGAGAAATATTGATGTGAGAGAAACACATAGATTGGTTGCCTTCTGCACGTGCCCTGACCAGGGCCCAGGCCAGGGAGGAGCCTGCAGCCAAGGTACATGCCCTGGACCTGAACCAAACCTGGGACTCTTCGGTCTGCAGGCTGATGCTCTATCTGAGCCAAACTGGCTGGGCAGCATTTTTTTTTACAGACATATATTTTTGGTTTCTAGAATTTGCAACAGATTCTCTCCTGAAATAAAATATATAATAATTAATCCAAGGTATTAATTACTGTCTCTTTTTACTTACTCATTTTCACTGTCAATAGTTCTTCCACTGAAGAAATTTATTTAATGACATTTTAGTAAAAAATGTATTGTTGTTACATTGTTTTGAAATGAACTCTTTTAATGTTCTGCACATTTCCTTCATTTTATTGAGAGAAAAAAAACCCATGTATGTAAATTATTCAGAAGACTTAGTGTTGTTACACGATAAAGGACTTCAGAGGGTTAGAGGCATGAAGGACAGCCTAACCCAGTGGTCGGCAAACTGCGGCTCGCAAGCCACATGAGGCTCGCGAGCTGCGGTTTGCCGCTCCGTTGACTAATGAGTTTGCCGACCACTGTCCTAGGGTATTCCTTTTTCCTACTTATTTCCTTTCCAGGAACTAAATATTCCTGAGAAGAAATAATATACACTTAAAATATCCACACACCTCGCATTATCTGTATAGAACTTCACTACAGGTAGAAGTTAGGTTCGTAGATTATACACCAGGTTACTTTTCTGGCCTATTTCCAACTGAGTCTATGGGGCAGTGATGTCCCCGGATACATGGACACTGAGGAAAAGAGCTACACAACGACCCTTCTCTTATTCAGTATGACTCTCTGGGGATCAGGATACTTCTCCAGGTCTCCTTGTCTCCTTGATATCAGGTCACACATTGTGTTTCTGGCGTAAGCTTCTAAAATGAATAGACAATCTTAATGTATCACAATATCAACACACACACACGTATATATACACATATATTTGCATTCTTCAGTTACATTTGAGAAAATATATTAACCCCTATTTTCCAAGGTGAATGAAGATTGGAAAGTAGATGTTCTTTGCCACTTTATGTCTGGTAAAAGTTTTTCTCAGGCTAAAAAAATGCAATTAATTGTAAGATTAATTCCTCATAGTACATGATACTGTGTCATGTAAACTCCTTCTAGAATTTAATATCCTAACCAGTACAATATATTCTAGATCGATAGATTGATAGGTATGTAGGTAGGTAGGTAGATAGATGATAAATACATATATACATATGTGTGTGTGTGTGAAAATATATATATATATTCATATATATATGAAAATACATTGAGTAGATAATAGCAAGTATAGTGAAACTTTCTTATTTTTAATTTCTAAAATGTAATCTAATTAGCACTATAGAAAACATTAAGAAGGTTAATTCCAGAGAGTTTCCTTGTGATTATACCAAAATATCAATTCAGTGCATTTATTTATTGGAGTAATTGAAGTAAACAAAAAAAAGTAAATTAAAAAGAGAGACTTAGTTGGAAGATAAAAAATAGGGATGGTGTGGAACCCAGCCTTAATTATTTTAAAATAATGCATGGGTAATAAATCTGATTACTCTCAGAACAGAAACCAGTACTGACTAAGAAGAACTATATAAGCAAAATAAGGTGCCAGTTGCAAGATTTTCCTTTATTTTATATCACTAAGCAAGTTAATGCTTAAGTCCACATGTGTTAATGGATGACTTTAAAATCATTTGCATGTTGTATAATAAAATATCAAAGCCAGATATAGAGTGCTTTGGATTTTATTTTTCCTCAAAAGAGGCCATTAGCCTAACTCATAAATCAAGCATTTCCATGAAAACCCTTTGCAGAAAATATAACATGATGATTGGATTACCATTTATTTTCAGCACAGCCCAGAAATTGAACAGATGGCAGACTTGCCACCACTGTGAATCTGATAGCTATATTGACTTTCAGTAATTTAAGACGAAGGATGGCACAGTTTAAAGGAGCTTTTATCACACTGAGAAGTTTTTGTACAACACAAGTATGGTGTGTATATTTGTCATGAAATCAAGAAGATATGACCACAAAAGTTAAAGTCCTATCACTTGGAAACTCTTACAATATGCACAAAATGTTTGAAATACCAATGACATGTTTGACTCATCAAATGGCAGATTAGGCTTTGGCTCCTTCTACTTCTGTTTATTGGCAACAAAGTCTGCTCTTTGAGAAAGTAGATATTGCTTTGGATTTTTCAACAAGATCCTTTAGGTCAACAACTTGAAGTATTAAGAAGTTATCTCCAAATACATATACCCTGGTGTCTCCAACCTATATTGAACAGGCCCCATACATGCAATATCTCTACCATGGCAAGGCTAGCAGATGGTATAGTAATCTGTTTTATCGACAAAGGGACACTGCTTTGGGAGTATCAACATTCTCATTGTCACATCAGGACTCTGACTCTCCTGAAATGTAGCCATTTTATATAGGGGGTGCCTGTAGACAGGATATTTAGTAATTAATATTTTCATTGATTTTTGAGGGGTAGAAATTGCTAAGCATTTTAACTTCTGATTATAGCATAGCTTTTCTTTAGATATGTTTAAGGCTAAAGTAAAGGTCTTAAATCCTCTGTGTATGGAAAAACTCTTAATTTGGAGTAAGTTATTTTATAGGTAGTTTTGAACATATTGAAGTAGATTTTTGTATAGTGATACCCATTACAGGGTCTGCTAATAAGCTTCTTTTAATGCATCACATAAACATGGAGAACTCCTGTTAACACATCTACAATTTAAGTGTATGTAGGTGTCCATGCTCTGGATCATTAGCCTTTTGCACTCGGATGTCGAGTGTGACTCGACACGGTTAGCATTAGAATAAGGAATCTAGAAAAAAGCAAGTGAGTGCAAAGGATTAGTAGGGTGTTCATATAAGGTCAGTGATTATTCACGTGTTAGTCTTATTTTGCTGATTAATTGTATAACCTATAAGAATAAGAATCCCTAGGAAACTGTATTGTTTGTGGATGAAAATAAATTATAAAAAGAAGTTTTTTAGAATAAAACATAGAAAGTACAAGATATTATAATCATCTCACTAATATATTTGTATTTGTTTCTTCCCCTCTGTGTCATTCTGACGTTATTTACTCTAGGGTCTTTTTCTGGCCAGGAAATATATTTTATTTCCTTATATTTATCTTTTCCTTCCTTTCATGGCCTATTACAATGCACAATTCAATACAGACTCCCACTCTTTATTCTCACACTAAAATTTTAGTGCATGTTATGCAGTCTAATTGAATTCAAGAAACTGGGCTTTTGTATAAAACTACATTTGTATAAACCTACATTTGTTGAACTGCTTAGCTCTACTTCTTAGTACCAACTGGTTCTCAAGCAATTTTTTTAAGCTTCTTTGCCTCAGTTTCCTCAACTTTAAAATGGGGAGGAGGCTGTTATAATTAGTGAATGAGATAATATGCATAAGGTGCTTAGTATAGGGCTTGCCACATAGTAAGCACTCAGTATGATCAGTTATTTCAATACACTTTCAATATAAAGATAATTTCTACCTCAAAGAACTATGACTACATGAGATGATATTTAGCACTCAAATATTAGCAATGATAACACTTTATTGTTTGTAAAAAATTACAGTTTCACATATTGCATATTAAACTATTTTTGCAATTTAGTAAGATAGCTCTTAATTTGTATAATGAGGGCCTGGAAGAAAAAAAATGGTTTTACCTCTTTTTCTTTTTTTACTATTTATACAAGTTTCTGAGACTTTAGAATAATGCTAAGAAACATTGGACCACACATCTTAGTGAAATTGTAAACATAGACTCAGTGGACTTGGCAATGCAGTCTCAGTATCTCCCTTGGTTAACACTATGTGTCAAGATATCTCTAACCTAACCAGAATCTATCTTTAAGAATGTTTCAGCCCTAACCGGTTTGGCTCAGCGGATAGAGCGTCACTCTTTGGACGGAAGGGTCCCAGGTTCGATTCTGGTCAAGGGCATGTACCTTGGTTGCAGGCACAACCCCAGTGGGGAGTGTGCAGGAGGCAGCTGATCGATGTTTCTCTCTCATCAATGTTTCTAACTCTCTATCTCTCTCCCTTCCTTTCTGTAAAAAATCAATAAAATATATTTTTAAAAAAAGAATGTTTCAAAGATAGAGACTCTTTCTCCCATATTCTTTATCACTTTTATAAAGAACTAGGGGCCCAGTGCATGAAATTTGTGCACTGGGGGGGGGGTCCTCAGCCCAGCCTGCACCCTCTCCAATCTGGGATCCCTGCAGGATCAGGCCTAAACTGGCAGTCGGACATCCCTCTTACAGTCCGGGACTGTTGGCTCCTAACCATTCGCCTGCCTAGCTGCCTGATTGCCCCTAACCACTTCTGCCTGCAAGCCTGATCACCCCCTAACTGCTCCCCTGCCGGTCTGATTGACACCTAACTGCTCCCCTGCCAGTCCGATCACGCCCAACTGCCCTCCTCTGCTGGCCATCTTGTGACAATGTGGGGGCGGCCATCTTGTGAGGACATGGGGGCAGCTATCTTCTGATGATGTGAGGGTGTGAGGGTCAATGTGCATATTACCTCTTTATTATATAGGATAGCCATTTGAAATCAAGCCCAATATTAACAATATTATTTAAAAACATCTAAATGAGTCTAGTCTCCTCAATTTTCTGTTAAGAAAATTGAAACTTACAGAGATAAAGCAACTTGACCAAAAGAAGAGTTCAACTATTTGGAAACAATAATTATAATTAATTTAATGTTGGTACTGCCAGGATTCCTCTTTTCCATTCCTTGAATATGTAATAAAATGGGCTTATTGTGCTTTCAATTTATGTTTGCCTTTTCTCAGTCCTGAATATCTTTTAAAAGATACCATTCTTCACTTATAGCAGATGTTTCATCCTTAGCATTATTGATATTTTGGGTAGTAAAATTATGTGCTGTATTTAGAAGGAAGGGGGACTGTCTTATGCATTGAAGAATATTGAGAAGCGTTCCTGGATTCTCCACCCACTAGATGCCAGCCACATCACCCAAAACCAGTTGTACTGACTGAAATGTCTCTAGATATTTGATTCCCTGGGGACCAAAGACAATCCCAACAGAGAGCCACTGATTTATGAATTATTTTAAATGAGTTCACACATTACCTGGATTGAATTATTCCATTTCCCACCTCATTTTAAGATGGTATTCTCTGATTTTTAACCAACATATCATTGGTTGTGTTGGTCGTATTACTAATAGTGTTTGAGGGAATGGAGTTAGTGAGAGATATTCCTCATAGTTATCTGTCAATGACAATTGAACTTGGCAGTGACCAAAACTTAATGATTCCACGGATACTGGGCAAACCCTCTGACAAGAAGGAAAGATGTATTGGTCATACTCATATAGGATAATAGGTACCATCCTAAAGATTTTAAGAAGAATGGTATTTAATATAGGAAATTTAATATAGAAGGACTTTGATAGAATTTTTCAACATTTGATTTAAAAAAAACAAAACACTGCTTCTGGGTAATCAATTATTTGGTTAGACTACTATATCCCATGTGAATAAGTCCCTGACTACTGTTCTTTTGTTCTAAAGTACATTATTTTCCCAGAAGAAAAAAAAATGATATGTTGATTTTATTTCAAGAAATTTCATAAGTCCTTGGATATAAGAGATGGCAGAAGTATTTATTGCAGAAAAGGCAAATCCAGACCAAGAATTAGTATATACACCAGTTAAGAACACACTGCTACCCACTTCACGATCCAAGGAGTCTGATATGTTAAGCCTCCTTCGAGTGCTTGACTGTGACATGTTAGGGGTTAATGACAGTTGTCCACAGTTGGTAGGGTGGACACTACACAGTGGCAAGAGACAAATTAGCCTCAATGAGGGGAAGCCTATGTTGATTAGCCCAAGCATAATCTCTTTACCCTCACTGCCATGAAGACTCTGTAGATGAGCTTATTGCATAAGAACCCAGGTGTCAAAGAACGAGGCTAACTGATACAGAGTAGGGCATTTATCCACTGCATTTTGAGATCCTCCTCAGTTAACAGTGCCACCTGGAGATGTGTCACATGGGACAGAGATATCCTATACTAGCCATTGCTAAAGATTCATCCATGTGCTTCTTCAAACTTCTTTGGATCTTCTAAACTTATAGTTTACATGTTTTTGACCAATTAGCCAAACCAGGAGTCGCTATCCAAAATTTAATATAGACCTATACCTCTGACTATCTTTCCAGCAAAGCAAAGTGGACAATACACATAGGTTAAATACCTGCCCACTTGAAGGATTTTCTTTCACCAGATTTCAGTGCCAAAATTGCTGTGGTAGTGAGAAAATAATGTTCCATTTTGTGTCAAAATATCATGCAAAACCATGTACAAACCATGTTCAAGTATTTTTTCATTAGTGCTAGATTTATGGGCAACTCAGTGTAAAACCATAGATGTGGGTTGAAAAAAAATAAATCAATGCATTAGAAATAGGTGCCTTAGAACTCTGAGCTTCCAGTTCATGAAATTCAGTGTCTTCATTACTTGTATATATACAAGTAAATAAATACTAAGTCCATTTGTTTAGAGATTGTGACAGTGCGCATCTGATGTTGATGGCTTGGAAGATCAGGTAACATCAGGTTCATAGTGTGATCCCTGGAATTGATGTTTTATAGTAAAGCATTTGATCTCCAGGATGGTCCAGGAGCAAGTTCTCTAAGCATAAATAGCACCAGGGGACATGGCTTTCCTAATATGCCTTAGAAGTTGGGACTGTGATTCTATATTGAGGCTTGCTAAGGGCTCCTTAAATCATCGCTGTCTGCTACAAACACTTCAGTGCCATTGGATTTATGGTATCACAAGACCCAGCAAATAGAGAATCCTATGCATAGCCTGTATCTCTTTGCATAACATTGGTTTGCTTTGAGTCTCATTTAAACTGGCATTCCAACAAATGGCTTAAAGCAGAACACTCAAATGGGTAAACATCGCCTTCAATGTGTGTGTAGGATATGCAGTAGTAAAATATGTATTGACTTTTCTCTCTCTTTTAAGGGAATGTTCTGACAAGCCCTAGATCACTGGAATATAAAAAAAAATGTACAGACAGTAAGTTAGAAATTTACAAGATTCTTCTTTAAGGGGACATAGCTTTCCTTTGTTTAGTGACTCTGGAAGTGGAAACTAGCTCTGTCTGGGAAACAACTTAAGTCAGATTTCTGTTTAACACATCCAGAGTCTTATGGGCCATGTAATATTTTTCCCCAGGACCAACTATTGCTTAACTATGACCAATTAGCTACTATCAACAGTTTTCATATATTAAAACACTTATTTACTATTCCAACATCACGCTCATTATTTACTCTAATCAGATACTTACTCTAGTGAGATGCATCTCTAAGATCTCACTATGCCATTTAAAACTGGGAAGCTGATTTTAATGGCCACATCTCCTACCATTGACATATACATCAATGAATGTATGGCTATGTCCTAATAAAACGTTATTTACAAAATAGATGGGCCTACATAATTCAATTTTCTGACTCCTAGTCTAGAATGGTAAAAATTCACTTCCTAATATATTTACCATCTTTCTACTGCAATAAAGTAGAATTTGGAAAAAAAAAAAAAAGAGAGAGAGAGAGTATCAATTATTTCTTCCTGGTTTAGCATCTCATTTGTCTCTCCAGACCAAGCATAATGGATATAACCCTAATTTTGAGCCTGGGACAATGAGAAAGAGTAAGGAAGAGTCATTATGCAAATGTGTGTCCCTTTGAAAGGTAAATCTATACCTGGTGTCATTACAAGGTCTTCAATCAAAAAAAGGTCAGTTTCCTTAGGGGAAAACGTGTTCTCTATCTAGCTGTGGAGTCTCAAGGGGATTGGGGTGCTCAAGTTTTGGAGATTTATCTGAGTCTTCACATATACCCTCATTACAATGCTCAGGATCTCACTTTTTTTCCCCAACTGATTTTTAAATTTTCAATAAGAGCAATGAGTTTATTAATCAATTTATATTTTATTTCTCCCTCATGCCAAAATCAATGTTCGGGTTTGAATTTCAGCTCTAGTAGTCTTATAAAGAGAATAAGATGTACTTGTAGCATAATCATAGAATGTTGTGGTCCTGAGTCTGTGACTTGTGCTAAAATTTTAAAGACCTGCGCTTGTTCTTTTATCCCCTAAACTTAATCGGGAATTGCTAGCAAGCCTGAGTCTTTGTAATCATCTTTCTCACCAGAAAAGTAAATTGCAGCAACCAACTGGTGTATCAAAGCTTTGTCTGCAATTGGAACCCCATCCCAAGCAAAAATAAATAGCGAATTAAATAACTGTTCTTTTACTGCATACATTTAAATCACCCTATTTTCTACTGGCAATGAGTATATTATCATGTTCAAGACTATCAAGTCAGAAAGCTCACCCCAATTGCCATCTTTAAAGATCAATTTCCTGGTATTATTTCCTATAGCAAGTACAGCCTCAATCAGATTTCTAGATTCCAAACAGAGAAAGATTTAGTGCAGGGAACTGAATACAAAAATGCACAATTAATTGCAAGAATAAAAGAAAAGAGAGGGTGAGTACTTAGAGAAGAAATAAAACTTCATGAGGAGGAGGTCATTTTAATCCCTGGACTTGAACCAACAAGTCTAAACCAACTGTAGTGTAACTGGCATAACTTCATGGTCAGTGAGGAAATGAATGGAGAGGGGCTGAGCAGCCAGGGTTTGAATCCTGAAGTGGGACACTATTTCAGAAACAAAAGTGGACTCAAACATTAGAAGAGGCCAGCTGGCAATGAATTGGGGAATGTAGCCTGCAGGCTTCTAGTGTCTGCAATACCAAGCAAAGAACAAATAACTGAAAAAGGACTTAGTCAAAGAAAAAGAATCTGACAAACAGGTAAAATAGCTAAGTGCCTGGAATCATCTAGATGTAAATATTGCATATATGTCTTAGTGGGATAATAGTTAAGTTTCCCGGAAGGCAAATTGGCCATCATTCAGAAGTTCTGCCTTAGGCGATTGTTTGTGATGGAAGGGATCTTACATCATAAGCAATGTCCAATAACTTTGTTGTTTCCAAAAGTCAATTATCCAGAAGGGCTGAATTTAAAGAGGACAGCATTTTGGCTTAAACAAAGACCTGGGGATGTAAAGGAGAATCTCCATGGAGAACTAATCATGAATACATTTCTTCTTTTTTTAATCCATAATAAATAAATCCTCTTCATCATAATTTATAAGTATATTATCTTGTGAATAAAGGTAAGCTGGCAAAAACTCAACAGTCAGTTTAGAACTTTGTTTCTATTAAGTGCCAAGATGTGTGTGTGTGTGTGTGTGTGTATGGAGAGGAAGAGATCTTATAATGTCTTAATTAGATTGCATCTGTTTGAATTAAGTCCTTCCTGGTACATGCCACTTGTAGGTGAGCACAGCTGTTTCTCCCCATGAAGGAACATTTGTGATGATATTGCTATTGACTACACCATCAAATTCCCATAAAGAGGGAAAAGTATGGATCAAGAACATTGCAACACAATAAAAAGGTGATGAGAAAGTTTTGCAAATACAGCAGTAATACTAAATTCCAATCTGTTCTTTGGATAGGAATTGCTTATGGAACATCATCACCTGAGTTTATCTGACAAAATACTGTATCTGAAAATTAATTCTAACATATTAAGCTCCGTAACAGAAAGTAAAGATCCAGGAGATTAAATGATGGATAAAGTTATCTACTAGCCATTTACTCTTTGACATCTGGAATCACTTCCTTCATTTAATTTCACTCTAGTTGCATCTTCTAGCAAGGTATTCTCATGGGTAGGAAGCTATTTACATGATATAAAAGTAAGGCAAGGTTCCCTATACACCAATATAGAGTCCACAACAGAACTTTGCCTCTACTGAATTCTGAGATATGTGGCAAGAAAATAAACTTTTCAGGATTCATCATTATCTGGATTATATTTTCATATATGGAGATGGTTTTTGCAGTCATCTTTAAAATTATTGGAATTCTAGAATAAAATAGCACATTACAAGTCTTTAAAACATATATTTACCATATTACTGGTACAGTGTATACTTAGGTAGGCCAAGATACCAGGAAGTAGGATCAAAAGGTTGCAACTTGAGTAATTTGAACACTACACATAATTTGTGCTCCTTTCATAGTTTGGAATATATCTTGCCTGAAGTTTAAAATGAATGTTTTATTTAAAGTTTATTAGAAGTTGGTTAATGGGGGATAAAGGAGAGATATTTACATCTAGAGGTCATGCTATTAGCTAATGTTTTCACTTATACTTCAACATTCTCGGTGTTATTTTTGGTAAACCTGTGCTTTACTGAATGGCCCATTTCAAATATGGTGTTAAAAAAGTAATTAAAATAATTAGTATCTTAGTACAATGATTCAAGCCCTTCAGGAAATAAACTTCATGAAATAAAAACTATACAAGTTTAAACAATATTTAATTTTTTTTCTGTGGGCCTCAGAATTATGCAAAGGAGCATTATTTGTTTTCCAACACCCCTTTAACACAGCTTGTAAAAATAACAACATAAAAGACATGATACCATCTCCCCCTGCCCCTCCCCGCCCCGGAAGATTATAATCAGCCAGGACTGCAACAAAACATCATAGAAATAGAAAAGAGCTAGTAGTCAAGATAACTGATTTCTGCCATTAAACTTAAATGATTCATTTAATCTTTCTGGGTTTCCATTTCCTCATATCTACTAAAAGGGGATACTACTTTCATCTGCCTCAGTAGGTGTATTGAAAATAAAATGAGTAGCATAAAGGCTATAATAGTTCTCGAGAAAGTTGAAAGAGTAATGATAAAAGTTAGCATGATATTGCACAGGCAGGACATAGCAGAGCTGTCACCAGAGACCAAGTTTTCTGGTCCCCTTCACTGCAGAGCGCATCACAGAAGTGATGAGTCATCTCTAGGCACACACAATAGGAACACTAGAGAGAAGGCCCTTTAAAAATGACCCATCTTCCAAGAATAATGACATGTTTTGTATTAGTGATGAAACCTGACAAATAAAACTGGAAGCAATTAATCAGTGTATGTTCCTTACTTCAAACATAGAGCAGAATGAACAATAATAGCACTGTGTGGAGTAATTACTAAGAATATTAAAGAGGTGAGAATGGCTTGGCTCACAGCCTAACAAAAATTCAGTCAAGGTATTTGAAAGAAAATATTCCCCACAGCCCATTTATAACCACCTGACTAAAAGCATGGAGATAAATATATTATTATAATTTGGGAGATAGGGAAAAGTCACAAAATAACCTTCATTCTAGAGTAAATAAAATTTCAATTACAACATAGCATTTATTTACTGGTCTTTTTATAAAGGAGCCATAATTTAGCCTCAAGGTATTCAAATGTTTATAAATATTTTCATGAAATCATAGTCAGCTGATCTATAAATATAGGTTCTCTGCTGAACAAAATAAAAAGAGCTATTGCTATATTTTCCAGTTTATATTGTATAGTCTATCATTGGGGAATTTCTTTTGGCATTTCTACATGGAAATATATTTATTTAATAATGTCCTAAAATAACTGCTAATTGCCTCTTTTTCATAATAGGATAGTGATAGTCATAGGTATTTGAAATTATCTGTACATACATGAAACATGATATATTTAATGGATGAAATTTCAATAAGCATTTTATATTAATGCTTTAATTTCAATTTAACAGATATTTGCTTGGTGCCAAATTTATGCAAAAGAATTAGAAACGTATTTATCCATTGATAGATAAGAAGAAAAAAAGGCCACAGTTTCTGCACCTAGCAAACTTTCAGGGAACTGAAATGTGTATATACTTAAAAACAATAAAAGAATGCCAAGGATAAAGTCTTATTAGCATAATAATCAGGGTACATGTAAAAAGTCCTTGTGTAGGAGAAAAAGCTCCTTTAATAAGTGGTATTTGTAATTGGATGAAGGACAGAAATAATTAGAATTTGTTGGTAAAGAGGGCACTTGAGGCAGACACAGAAGCATGAACAATATTTGAGAAACAGTAAATGATTTTATGTTGCTGCCTTAAAGACTTTGGGTAATATGACTATAGAATAAAAAGAGAGAAATTTACTTTTGGACACTCATGTAAAGAAGGGCCTGGAGGAATAACTTTTAGCTAGGAATATACCACAATGGGTTTATTCAGAGGAGGTGAGAATATGAAATAGGATAATGGTGTTTAAAAATGGGATCCCTAATATTCACTGACAATATCTGAACAAAAAGATATGAAGGAAGATAATGCAAGACTAATGTTGATGTTTTCATGCTGGTGTCAATAACAGAAATGGGACACAGAAACAGGCTTAAGGTGGAGAAATGTAAAAAGCATACCCAAGTATAGATTCTAGCAAGATGCCCATGATTTAATATTTTCAAATATGTACTGGAGTAGATGGTGTATTCAGACACATCTTTGAAACCATTTGAATATTGATGCCAAGCATAGTTATTTAAACTTGGATTATTCAATTTCAATTTATTTATATAAAAATAGATTCAAATGAGAATTTCCACTACTTTCTTCATATTTTTAATTTATTTTTCTGTTAAATGTTTTGGGGTTACATAATTTAGTAAGATTATATTTGTGTACAGTGCACCATTCTACATGTGGGATATAAAACTGAAAGCAACAAATGAACAAATAGGAAAAACATACAAAAATTCATAGACACAGACAGCAGTAACGTGGTTGCCAGAGGAAAGGGGAGGATGATGGAGAGGTATATGAGTTATATGATATGTCTGCAACTTCCTCTTTTCAACTTATTCCAAGTATTGACATTCTGACCCCCACGTTGTACAAACATACATGCTCACAAACATCACTTGATAATACCTGTTTCTCTATATCCTTATTGTTGTTCTGTTGGTTTCTCCAAACCTGATGCAATTTTTTAATAGTTCCTATAAAGTAGGAGAAAACAATATGCATAATCAGCCTCCTGGTATATTTCCATTTACAGTTCCAAGCCTTCCTTGTGTAGCTTCATAGCTGGTAATTAAATTGGATAGAATGCTTTATCAGCATTTTACTTTCATAGATGAGAAAAATCAAAGGTCAGAGAGTTCAGTGCTAGAAGTGAGACTAAGATTTTCCAATATCATTTTCAAGATCTATAGTGCCAAGTATGGTCCTAATTTGACTTTTTAATTTTTTGATCCCTATTATTTTGGATTTTATCTCCAAAAAAGAATTGTAAAGATGGAGATGAATCATGCAATTCCCCCCATCTCTGATTATCTACATAACAACCCATGCAACAGACTGGTCAGAGTCTGTTCCTTAGTCCCATTACTATTTTAAGAGCACTGCGCTGTCAAAATGAATTTAAAAAATACTTATTTTTCTAGTAGGACTCAGTAGAAAACCTTTTCAAATGTAACAAAAAAAAATTTGGAATGTAAAAGCTCTCAGTGAATATAGGCAAAAGCCTCAATAAAGGGAGTCCGGTTACTAGGGGAAGCTAAGTGCTATGGATGATCAGCAAACTCACCCGAGAAGAGAGTTGTGCCACCTGGTCTGTTGTGGAAAACTGGATTGTGGACACTGGGGAGAGTCACTCTGAACACTGATACAGGTTGATGACCCATGAGCATCCTTTTCAGTGGGGAAATGCAAGACTAGACTCAGGCAAGCGTACAGCCTAGACTCGGCTGAACATGGCACACACAGGAAAGTGACTCTGGAAAACCGGTATGGATTCAAACTTTCAGCAAGCACTCAGGAGCATGCTGGGATTGATCTAGGAGCCCACGTTCATTGGCAAATGAGTTAGGTTCCTCAGAAAAATTAGGAGAGGAGGAAGAAACTGAAAATCTACAGTGAGAATGGCAAAGGCTGTTCCTTGAAAACTTTGATGATTCTTGTTCAGCCAAGCAGCTTTATAGGCAGGGGCAACATCAAATGAGGAGGCTTGAAGGTTAAAAAAAAAACTTGCCCCTTCATGGAAAGTGCTGTTTCATACTTTCCTATATGTAGTTCTATGTTAGAAAGTTGAAATTTTTAAGGACATTACTCTACCTAGATGTTACTCTTTAACAGTGTGTACTACACTTTTCCAGTCAACCATATTCTCTTTCTTTTGTGATGAGCATAGAGAAGACTTTCATAAGAAGGTCCTGCCATGCCCCCAGCCTACCACTTAGAATAATCATTTGTTCCTTGACCATCATTCCCAAACCTCTGCTCTGGGACAGAGTTAAGTGGACCAAAAATCAGAGCCAAGACAAAGCAAAAATTCCCCAGCACAATGTATTTATCAAAATGGGTGGTTAATGATCAAATTATCTTGTATTTCTTATGAGGTCTGAAAATGAAATTAATAGACCATTAATGCAAACACATTCTGTTATGTCAGAGAACTATCCTAAGTTCTACAGAGAGGAATTCTCCACACAGAGAAACAGGTTGCCTATGAGAAGTCAACGAGATAACCACTTATCTTGTTACTGTTACAGTCAATAACCACTGAATGGGAGAGGGAAATGGTGATGAAGTTAGAAGGAACACAACCAGTAGCAAGAGACAATAGGCAATAGCTGAAGTAAACAAGGAGAACAGAGATATCAGAAGTGTAAGCCTAAAGATGGGTGATGGATAGAACAGGGAAGCCACAGAAGCAGCAGATACCCCTGAGGCCTCCAGATACCAAGGCAGATGGTGTAGCAACTGAGGAACTCCATAGCTGCTTGCATTTGTTGTTTTTATTTTTTTAAATTATTTACTGATGAGAGAGAGAGAGAGAGAGAGAGAGAGAGAGAGAGAGAGAGAGAGAGAGAGATCAATCTGTTGTTCCACTTATTTATGCTTTCATTGGTTGATATATATGTACCCTGAACGGGGATCAAACCTACAACCTTGGTGTGTTGGGGACAATGCTCTAATCAACTGAGCTACCTGGCCAGTGCTTGGACTAGTTATTAAAGAAAACATAGGAGCCAAGCAGAAGCCAAGATTAAAGGAAGATGAATGAAGGCCTTGTGGTCTCTAAAGCTCTATAGCCTTAAAGATTATTAGGCTTTCCCCCTCAGCCTTGGTCATTCCTTCTGGCTTATATGGCCTTAGGAAATATACTATAAATATTAGAAGGAGACAGGCACTTTGGGCTTACAATAAAGTAACTATAAATATATCTATCCCCCCAATCAAAACGACGTTACATATAGCTATATATAGTGAATACAAAAGTTATTTTAATAGATATTTCAAATAAAAAATAGTACCAAAATATTTGTACCACAATAATCTATATCATTGAATCACACATTCATTTTCAAACAGAATCTAGAGACTATATGCTCATTAATGACACCTAACAGCTATCCTTTATTTGAGTGTGGTCTATGACCTTGGACTGTAATAAGAACTCTGCATATATTTTTTATTTAATCTCAGTGGAAACCAACCATGTGGGGATGCTATTATCCCCTTTCTCACAGTTAAGCAAACTGACTTTTACTATGTAACTAAGGCCATTATTTATACCAGCAGAGTTACTGGCACATATTCTATTACAGAAGCTTGGCAATATCTGTCTTTATATATAAAACCCTAATATTCAAATAGACCAAACAGTGAACAGCCGAACAACCAAACAACCGGTCACTATGATGTGTGCTGACCATCAGCGGGTGCACACATAACATGGCAGGTATCGGCAGCAGGTGGCAGAGCACAAACACTACGGGCATCTGCCATGGCAGGATGGTGGAGCAGGTGAGTGGGGGCACCAGACTAAAGCAGGGTGCCAGTTGCTGTCATAGGGGCAAGCCTCTGGGGGTTACTGAAAATTATTTGCTCCCACACACCGTGGTCCCGCCCAGTGCTCGCAGCTGCAGCTGGCGCCGGCCTGGCTCACACCCACTGCCGGCACCAGAGCCACCGCTCTCACTCACTGCTGGGGCCCAGTATCAGCCCCAATCTCTTGGCAGCATCAGTGGGTGTGAGCAGCAGCTGCCAGCCCCAATTGCCCCTCAGGGCTTCTCCACCTCCCCCTGCTCCTGAGGGGCGATTGGGGCAGCAGCCGCCGCTTGCACCTGCAGATGGAGTGGAGCATTTGGGACCAGCAGCGGGTGTGAACAGGGCCGGCGCCATCAGCGCATGGGAGCAGCGGTGGTGGCAGCGGGGCTGCGGGCAGACAGGGGACCAGGGGACGCGGCGGGCGGGATCTGGTGGGGACGCGGAGGATAGGCCAAGACAGCCTTGCAGCCCACAGTTCCTTTCAAGTTGCACTAATTCAAGTACTGGGCCCCTAGTGTGTGTGTGTGTGTGTGTGTGTGTGTGTATGTGTGTGTATGTATATATGTATATATATGTGTATATATATGTATATACACATACATATATATACACACACATATATATATATGTATATATATGTGTGTGTGTGTGTGTGTGTGTATATGTGTGTGTGTGTATATGTGTGTGTGTGTGTATATATATATATATGGCTAAGTGACTGACCGACCATCCTTCCAACCATCCGGTACATATGACGCACACTGCCAATTTAAAAATAAACGTTGACTCACGCATGCGCGATACATATAAAGCTCTCGCTGGTGCCAATTGCACATGATGCCAGAATGTATCTGAAGACCAACTATTGGCACAACATACCTCTGAAGGTGAAAGAAAGTGATGTCGTCAACAGCATGTGTCTGAAGACCAACTATCTTACTTCTAATGAATTTCCCTTCAGTGTGCACGAATTCGTGCACAGGGCCACTAGTTTTTCTTACGTGAAATGTACATAATGTGAGATTGCCTTTCACTATTACTGATTACTAGAGAACACACTTTGACTTGTGACCAAGATAGTCTTAATGTTCCCCTCACCTTGACTAAAATACGTGAAAGAGATTTCTTCCTCACTATGGGTCCCTGACTTTCCTTTTCTTACAGCATTTACCTTAGAAAACTTTCAACTGTAAAACTGTTCTCTATTCTCTGCCCTGTTAAGACATGAATATTCTCTCAGCCTCTGCCAGGTTTACAACCCAGGAATGTCATTCTCAAGGATCTGAGAGACATCCCTTTGAAATGTAATCATCAAGGAAGATAGCAACCACATTTCCTAGATACACACATGTCTGTGTATATGGGCATGGGTGTGAGTTCGGAGAAGGGAGCCCAAGTTCAATAAGTTACACATAGCAAACCCAGATGGCCTAACTGACCAACCTCTTCCCCAACATCCTTCAGTATCTTTGCACTAGCTCACCTCAATGCTTAAAAATACTTCAGGGTTTTGATTTTGGAGGAGTTGGGTTTAATCTCTCTTCCCTATTGCAATAGCCTTGCATGAACTCACCCAAGCCTGTGTACTTTGTCTGATGCAGGTTTTCTTAGACACATCATACAAAGAACTGAAAACTCAACGAAACATTAAGAGAGCTGTTAACGTAATAAACTCAAGGGTAAAACTGATCTCTATTTTCTAATTATTCATTTGTTTTTCCACTAGTGTTTACATTTTGAATATGTAATTTAATTCTGTGTGATGGTTTGAGGCAAACTTTAAAAAGAAAAATGGATGGTGTTTTCCAGAACTTTGACACACCTTTTGTAACGTGAGAAACGATGCACCTTCTCAGGATTACTGATCTACTTTAAGAGAAGTTACAAAGAAGCCACTCAAGGGTTAAGGGAGCATACTGAGTGCTTGAGGAGAATTTAGCCCGTGTTTGGTTAGGGTGGGTCAAGATGTATGCTACTCATTCCCTCCTTTTCAGCCATTTTTTTCCTATATTGCAGCTGTATTTGCAAATATGAAGCAGCTGAACAAGATAGACCCATCCTTATCCGTAGATTTTTCTAAATGTCCAACTGCCGCATGCTTCATAGTTATCTTGATTTTAAACTTAATCTCTCACCTATAATCCAGTTATTTTTTTAATGTCTGACCATCTTATTGGGAAAAAGAAAATGATAGTTTGATTTTTTTTTTATATTGTACTAGAGGGGATAACTATCACACCACCAAATATAAAGGTGTTCATCTCCAACTTATAAAATAGGAGAAACATAGTAAAATAGGAGAAACCTAGTTCTGTTTTCCAAATTGTCATATGCCATGGCTTTGGCTGCTAGCACAGTCACTTATTTCAAGCTGAATGTTTTGTCCATACTATGACAAAATATTCACACTGGCAATGCTGTGTAACTGCATTCCTGGGGACTTCTTCTTGAAATGATATGTTTTTCTCTTGAGACTCTTTTAGTGAAAAGGTCTTAAAATAAAACATAAACTCAATAAAAATGATCATGTTAAATTATGAGAGAAACATGCATCTGGAATCTGTTTTGGGTTGCTTAAACTCTGGCTTAGCTTAGTTTATGTCTATAAACCTCTTCTAAATTTTAGATTGTCTAGCTGTCCATATTACTACACCAAAAATAAGTTTGCTAACTTATCAACCATTTTGACATAACAGTTTAGTGCCAACGTGTTGTTTTTTTATATTTATTTTACGTCTTTTTTTTAATCAGAGAAATGTAGCATCCTCTATCATGGAACTAATATTGCCTCATCATGTGGTTTGCATTGAAATTGTAATGATACACCAAGATCTCTCCTGGGCACTATTAATTCATGTTCCCACAGATGTTCCTACTGCGCGTGAAAGCAGGCTGGATGTGGTAAACTGGCAAGAGCCGCAGTAAAATGATGACGGCTTCAAAATGGCAGTGGAAAGTTTGAAAATGGGAACTTAATGCTTTTACATACAGAAACTTTGTAATTGCATCGTGTTATTTTCCAGGTGGATGTTGTTGCATTTGGGTTTCCAGGGAATCTGTGTCTAATGATTATTACTATTTCTTGAAAATAGCAACTCATTAAGATGACTAACTCTGGCAGCCTTACCTTATAAGGAATTACTTCATGTCATGGGGAAGATTGAAAAAGGAAGTAATTTTTATGGTTTGATTTATGCATGTAAAATGTTAATAAAGTGAGAGTCACACTGAAATATCTGGTTTACAAAAAGACGCTGGAGATGGAATACAACTAACACATATTAAAAGCATGAGGAAGAATAAAACTTACAAAAATGTAGCATCATTCCAGTATACAAGCAAGTACTAATAGACATGCAAATTAATATAAAGTATCAAATTATAAATAAAAATTAAGATGTAGGTATATTCACGTTTGTGGAAGAAATTGTCATTAAAGACATATTTTCTATTTGAATTTCTGTTATGGCATGACTAAACAGTAGATAAGATCCACTTTAACATTTGTTATAGCTTTGTGACTTATATTGGTTTATCTACACTTATAATAATAAAGGGAAAATAATAAAAATGAGTGTGTTTCTAAAGCATAGAATACTAGTATTTTTCACATTGGCAATGAGGTCATCTACAACATAGAAGGGCACAGGTTCAGTTGTTTGGTACAGTAAATTTCTGGGTACTTTTATTTGAAAACAATGTCAGGTTTTTGTAAACTTAAAATATAGTAGCATATTTATTATAAACACACACACACACTTTTAAGACTAGCAGGTAATAGTGTCTATCCACAATTGGGGGAAACTCATATCTAATTTATATTCTAATTTCAAAATAACACAACTGGCCCTGGCCCTGGCTCAGTTCTCATTTGGTTGGAGCGTCATCCCATACACCAAAAGGTTGTGAGTTTGATTTCCGGTCAGGGCTCATATCTAGTCTGGCTGTCCATGGGAGACAACCATCTATGTTCCCTCTCACATAAGTGTTTCTCTCCCCCGGCCCCGCTTCCATACCCTGAGCGTGCTCGCGCTCTCTCTCTCTCTCTCTCTCTCTCTCTCTCTCTCAAAACAATTAAGAAAAATATAGATTTGGGTGAGAATTAAAAATAATAATAAAATAATAACATAACTTGGTTTAAAATTTTCATACTAATTTTTCTTTTCAAAATATTATTGAATCCTATTGTTTCCTTCATGATCTAAAAAAAAACCCTCTGAGCATCAAAATCTATTGACCATATATATCACTTAATTTAAATTAATTTCAAAATAGTTGTCAATTTAAGATTTTAATGACAGTAGAAATCATGCTAGTTTATTTTTTTAAAGGCAAAGATAATTAATGAAACCAAAACCATTATAAATATCTTGTCAAATTTTAGAGCTTTAATTTCCATTCATGTTCAAATAACCTAAAGAAAAAACTCCTACAAAACATGCCCTCCATTCTTCTCTGCAAAAAAAAATCTCTCAGGGAGTCATCTATTGCCACAACCTCCACTTCCGCATGTTCCCTTCATTCCTCAATTTTTCCACCTTTATTCCTTCCACTCAACTAAGCCTATTGCTATAAAGATTACTGTAACCTCCGTGAGGATTGGGTTATCGTCTTCCTCACCCACCATATACCCCACCACAATACATGTCCCATGAGAGAGAGGATTTTTAAATATAGTTTTCAATTATTTACTGAATGCCCAAAACTGTCTGTAATGCAGTAAGCAATCAATAAATATTTGGTTAGTGAATAAATGTTGAAAATTGAAGAGTGATTTAATATAAATGTATTTTACTCAAGACAAAGAACTCCTTTATACAGGTCATATTCCTAATTAAGATACATATATATATATATATATATATATATATATATATATGTATATATACACACACACACACACACATACATACTCTCTTAGGGTGCTCCCCATTAGCTCTCAAGGCTTCCTGACATTCTTGGTGGTTCTCAAGCAGCCACCACTTTCTGCAATGATTTTGGATGCTTAAAGTTGCAGGAATCCCAGACTGTGACCAAGGGTCCACTAGGCCCTGGATATGCCTTCCTTAACCCCTGGAACTCTTCCATGAGTAAACTATAAGACAATTGTTTTTGTCAGTATATTTTTGAACTTGATCATGTGCAAGTAATTTACTTAACTCAAAGATACCTATTATGTACATACCCATTACCAACTTAAAAAAAATAAAAACCCTTCTAGGCATTATGCTATGTGAAATAAGTCAGGCAGAGAAAGATGAAAATTTCATCTCACAAATATGGGGAATCTAAAAAAAACAAAATCATAGAAGCAGAGAGTAGAACTGTGGTTGCCAGTGGCTGGGGAATGGGGAAAAAACTGGAGATGTTGGTCAAAGAGTACAAACTTTCAGTTATAAAATGAATAAGTTCTGAGGATCTAATGTATAGCTTGGTGACTATAATTAACAGTTCAGTATTATTTATTTTAAAAGTATAAGAGAGTAGATCTTAAATAGTCTTACCATATACACATACAAAAATGGTAATTATATGAGATGATGGATGTGATAACTCACCTTATTGTGGTCATTATTTCATATTATATGTGTATTAAATTGTTACACTGTACACCTTAAATTTACACAATATTGTTTGTCAATTATATCTCAATAAAGCTAAAAAAAAGTCCGTCTTTTTTTTCTAGTTTACCCTTTCTTCAAATGCTTCCAATGATTTCCCATTATTTACAGTACTAAAATCCAGTGTCCATTGCTTAGCACTTAAAATATTCAGCACATTTTCTCAAAGTTATATTTGATTTCTCTCATAGATAGTAATATAGAAACAGCATGTCCTTTGTATGAATCCTAAACAAAAAAATGCTATTTCCATCGTTTAAAAAATTACTAGATTGGGAATGGAAATGATATTGACTGACCTCAGGCATTGTAAATAATTAAATAAAAAACAAGTGATCAATGAATTCAATCATTATAAGCAATACAATGATCTGTGGCTTCTTTAGTATGATTAGTGTCTGGAGTAGATCAATGTCTTGGCAAGCCAATGTCTTGATTCTACCCTTTATTTCCATATTACATGCTGCTCTTCCCACCAAAGGAAAGATCAAATCAAAAACATTATGGTTAGTTCAAAATGCACAAGAAGAATTGTTCACTTAGTATTTGATTCTAAGTCCTAAATACTGCATTTCAAATTATTACTTTTTTTAAAAATCAATATAGACACATGAGCAATCTCAGCCAGATTCAGCTCTAACTAAAGAAATTAATGGCCAGATAGTGACCGAGTAGAAATATTTTTAACAATGAGCAAGTCTTGTTCTACCAAACCTGTGATATATATGATTTCTCAAGAGCTAATTGGAATATCATGAAGAATAAGCAATGCAGGAACCATGACCATCTTCACTATCAAAATGCCTCCCCCTTAAAACATCTTAACCTAACTGGAAGCTCTGAAATGTCCTCAGGGACTGGACTTCTGCTCCACAAGTGCAGACATGCAGAAGGATTTAGATTTAAGCCAACAGCTCAAACTGCCCAAGTGGATTCCAACCAAAAAGAAAATGCATGGATGGAACTGTCCATCTATGGTCCATGGTGCTGCTGCAAGTGTTTTAGGGGAACTCTAATAACTAAAGAGGGGGGAGGTAATTGAAGATGATCAAATTTAGCAAGCTTCACTGAACTCCCTTACACCTACCTCACTGGGTTGTATGAAGTATTTGGATTCTAGAATGGATATTTTTAAGCCATGGCAAGAATTCCATGCTTTATGAAGAAAAGGTTTGGTTGACATGCAATAAAACATTTGCAAGCCAAAAAAATGTTATATGACTGTGTTATATAAAAATAATTAATCTGAGTATTTATCTAAAATATCAGAAAATATCATTTTAAAGTTTTTCAATACACCTCTATTCATGGCAGTTCCATTACAAGTATCTTTACATTGTTACAGATGCCAGAATAAAAATGGGTTATATAACTGAAATTCACCTAATAATTTAATGTCATCTGATTGCCTGGTAAGTTAAAAAAGACAGATTCCAATGGATTTTAGAAGTTGTTGAGTTTTTTTCTTCAATCATATCTGTTTTATAGAACATGACACAGTGCAAGCAATGATAATTTAAAAACACAACATTTTTATTTATAAATAAACGATCAAAAGGAGGCATGACATCCTCCCTTTAAAGCTGAAAAAGGCAGTTTTATAAGATGCTTGAAACAGATTACATTGAGCCCAACGTAAAGTGTGTACACCCTGTTTAAAGTGTTTTCTCACATTTCCAGTGTTTCAACAATATTTATTGTCAACACTTCACAACATTCCTGAGAGGTTATTCTCATTTTATAAATGAGGCAACCAGAAGTGATATGAATTATTCAGGGTTTACAACTATTTGACAATGGAGCTGGGGTTGCAAACATTGCTCTACTTTGTAATTATAGGGAAAAGCCTCTTCACTAGAAAGTTGGAAATGTAAATTTTTTAAAAATATGTTTTTATTTATTTCAGAGAGAGGAAGGGTGAGGGACAGAAACATCAATTATGCGAGAGAATCACTGATTGGCTGCCTCCTGCATGCCCCCATTGGGGACCAAGCCTGCAACCAGGGCATGTGCCCTGACTGAAACCAAGCCTCAAACTCCTGGTTCATAAGTCGACACTCAACCACTGAGTCACAGGAGCAGCCAGGTGATAAGAGTAAATTTTAACATCAAGACTTATCACTCCAACCAAAGAAGTAGTCATCAGATAAAAATGAATGAGTCTTGCATCAGCAAACCCTAACAATAACTTCATTAGATATGATTGTATATTCTTTCTGGAAAAGTAAATATAATAAAGGATTTAGAAGTCCCTGATTATTCCATTAATATCAATAAGGTGTAAATGTTTTAAATCATAGTTAACACAGAACTATATTCATATTTATGACTTAATTAGTGCCTAACCATTGTCACTTAAATGGTTATGATTTAAACTTTAATTGGGGTCTTACAAAAAACGGTTTTATTGTTATGAAGAAATATGACAAACTATCCTTTGTCCAACATTTAGGTTCTTTCTGTGTCATCCACAAGATTTTTTATTTGATGTGGCTCAGCTTGAATCATCTAGTTTGCATGTAATGACTATGCTCATTCATTCATGTAATGAGGAATTACTGTCTCTGAATGACAGCAAACAATGTCTAAGCTTTGGAATCAAATAGAAAAAAAGAAACACAACACTTATATTCAAGAAACCCACATTTTCAAATAAGATAAATATATGTAAACAAAAAAATACAATTCATGTTCTAACAGACACGGACCATTGTTTGCAAAGGGTAGAGAAAATGAATAAGTATAGGAGTTCAGAAACTACTAGTATTTCCTAGAAGAGAGGATCCTAGTCTTTGACTTCGAAAATAATAATAAGAATTCTGCTAGGCAGCTAAACTTGCAGAAAGACAGTGTGAGCAGAAACAGCACACATAGATATAAAAAATGTAGTGCTTTTAAGAAAATAAAAATAGTTCAGTGTGACTTGTGCATAGGATGCAAGCAGAAAGTGGGGACCCCTAGAGGAATAGGCAGGAGTAATAGCTTTGAAAATAAATGTATTTCCTATTCTAAGTTTAAATATTTCCTTATGGGCATAGAAAGTTTTTTTTTAATATATTTTATTGATTTTTCATAGAGAGGAAGAGAGAGGGATAGAGAGTTAGAAACATCAATGATAGAGAAACATCGATCAGCTGCCTCTTGCACACCCCCTACTGGGGATGTGCCTGCAACCAAGGTACATGCCCTTGACCAGAATCGAACCTGGGACCTTTCAGTCCGCAGGCCGACGCTCTATCCACTGAGCCAAACCGGTTTCGGCGGCATAGAAAGTTATTTAAAAATTTTAATCTTAATTTTTAATTAGGGAATTTACATAATCAGATATGAATTCTGTAAAAATTTTGTTTATAATTAAGGAAACAGAGATCCCAGATACTTAAGTAATCCTCCTGTCACGTTGGATTCAATCTTAAATCTAAATAGTGTTATAATGCAATGCTTCACAATTTCAGATATTACATACAATTTGTATGTTGAGAGAATGAAATAAGGATGGTAGAGATATTAAGGGAGAATTATTGAGACTTTTGCTTTGGATAAGTTAAATATGTGAAAGATGCAGAGAGAAAGTTTAATGTAAAACTGAGCCAATGAATAAATTGAAGGTCTTTAACCAAGATAAATTATGTAAGAAAATGATGTATAGGGAAGATTTTATTTAAATACATTTTGATGATGCCGAAACCGGTTTGGCTCAGTGGATAGAGCATCGGCCTTCGGTTTGAAGGGTCCCAGGTTCGATTCCGGTCAAGGGCATGTACCTTGGTTGCGGGTACATCCTCAGTAGGGGGTGTGCAGGAGGCAGCTGATCGATGTTTCTCTCTCATTGATGTTTCTAACTCTCTATCCCTCTCCCTTCTTCTCTGTAAAAAATCAATAAAAAAATAAATAAATACATTTTGATGGTATATATATGTAGAGATGCTTAATAAACATTTTTTATAAACATAGTTTGACATAGTACAAAAAATCAGGTGTCATAAAGCTTGGGAGCAAATAAGTTCTTCCTAAAAATATTGGATAAACAGAGAAAAGAAGGGTTGGGGATAGACCTCTGGAAGATTTGTTTGCTAAAGCTGATATAACAAAGTATTGTAAACTGGGTTGCTTAAACCTCAGAAATGTATTTCCTCACAGTCTGGGAGACTTGAAGTCCAAAATCAAGGTGTCAGCAGGGTTGGTTGTTCCTGAGATCTGGTCTAGGTCTCCCCTTGGCTTAGATAGCCATCATCTCACTATGTTTCTTCACATGACCTTCTGTACCTCAGTGTCCATAGTTTCCCTTTTTATAAGGACCACCTGCCACATTGAATTAGTGCCCATGGTAATGATCTCATTTTAACTCAGCTACCTCTGTAAAGTTCCTATCTCCAATAAAGTCACTTTCTGAGGTATTAGGGGTTAGAACCTCAACATATAAATTTTGGAGGAGAACAACTTATCCCATAACACTCCACCCTCTGCCTTCCCAAATTTATGTCTTTCTCATATGCAGAATATACTTACTCCTTTCCGACATCCCCCAAATCTTAATTCCAGCATCAACTCTAAATCCAAAATACCATCTAAAATCAGCTATGGGTGAGAGTTGATATATGAATCATCCTCAGGCAAAATTCCTTTATGAACCTGTGAAACCAAAATCTTAGTTATCTGCTTTCAAAATACTATAGAGAACAAGCATAAATTAGGTATTTCCATTTCAAAATGGAAGAAAAAGGATATGGGTACCAAGCAAGTCAGACATCTAACAGGGTAAGTTTCATTAAGTTTTAAGGCTTGAGAACAATCCTTATGGGATGGATGGTCTGGCTTTGCCTTTTGTGGCTGCAGCCTCTGGAAGTAGGCTCTCTGGAACTGAGAAGGTGGTCTCAGCCTCTGGAACTGACAAGAAAATGGTCCTGCCATTTTTGGTCTTGCCATATTTCAAGTTTCTACCAACTAGTGGTTGTGTTTTATTTTGTTTTTTAAATCATGTTCCTCAAAACTGCCAGCCTCTATCCACTACCTAATTCCAAAACCAATTCACATATTTCGATACTTGCTACAGCAGCACCTTACACACACACACACACACACACACACACACACACACACACACACACGAAATAATCCTATATAATAAAAGGGTAATATGCAAATCAACCAAAAGGCAGAATGACCAGTCGCTATGCCATGCACTGACCACCAGGGGGCAGACGCTCAATGCAGGAGCTGCCCCCTGGTGGTCAGTGCACTCTCACAGGGGGAGCACTGCTCAGCCAGAAGTTGGGTGAGCCCAGCAGCAGTGGCAAGAACCTCTCCAGCCTCCGAGGCAGCACTAAGGAGCAGTGGTCAGGCAGGTGGTAAGGAGGGAGCAAGGGTTCCGGAACTGTGAGAGGGACTTTTTGTGCACCGGGACTCTAGTATAATATATATATATATTTCTAGCAAGTTTGAAAGTTGTAGAGTTGACCTTCAGGCTGGAAACGCTGCCATGACTATGCTGAAGTCCTAAATCTGCAGGCAGTCTGGAGGCAGAATTCCTTCCTCTTCCAGAGATCTGTTTTTCTTTAAGGCCAGCAACTGACTGGATGAGGCTAAACCACATATAAAGGGCAATATACTTTATTCAAAATCTATTTATTTAAATGTTAATCACATCTAAAATATACCTTCACTGCAACATCTAGATTGATGTTTGACCTAGGAATTGGGCATCATAGGCTAGCCAAGTGGACACATGGGAATAACAAAAATGAGATAAGAAAAGATAATTCAGTAAAAAAGCTGAGACATGTGAGTCAGAATTATGGAAGGAAATGAGAGTTCTGAGGTGGACGTTAAAGGATTTGAAATTTAAGAAGGGTATTTTGGTCAGTTGTATCAGAGTAGACAGAGAAAGCAAATGGGTCCTAAATTAGAGAATTCTACAGAAACCATTGTTGCTATTGGGAGTTTCATAAAGATAGGCATAAGATTTAGACAGGAACACATAAAGGAGAAAATTCTGTTTGCTGAAGCATGACTAAAGAGATAACTTGAATAAGCTTCCTGCCAAAAACAACTAATAACACTGGCTGAAATATATTAAAACAAACAATTCTATAAGCTTTGTTGAGCTGAGGAGAAATTTAAAAATAAATATTCAGAGGCTTCAAAACATAGTAAAAGTGGAAAGTAAAAGAGAAAAGCTCACAGAGGTCAGATTTTGCTGTGGGGTTTCTTTCAAATTCTAAAGACAATAAACTTCTCATTGATCACAATACAAGAGACAGTGACAGAGGTGAGTGTACTAAAAAGAGATTCTATGTAAAGTTGGGATCCCTAAATGTAAACTAAAAATCAACATATATAAAACAGAATTACTCATTTTAACATTTATTTTGGGTATAACATAAATTTAAAAATTAAAACAAAAACAAACAAGAAAACTCCCATGAAATTTGAATGCATAATTGGAATCCTGAGAAATCACTGAATCTGGTGTATTATATGATCTGAAAATTCTTAAGGTGAAAAAGAGATCTGAAAATTGTATTGTCTTTAAGTATGTGGCAAATTAAAATTTCTAAGGAATTTGAGACCTCAGTAAAAAAAATCATGAAATATGTAGAAATATAAAACAGAATGAACAAAAACTAGTAGTAACAGCAGGAAACAGAAAAATATAACAAAGATTTTAGATATTAGAGTATCACAAAATAGACAATTATATTTAATATGTCCTTTAAATGTATAAAAATTAAGTTAATTAAAAAAATATCCTGCCGAAACCAGTTTGGCTCAGTGGATAGAGCGTCGGCCTGCGGACTCAAGGGTCCCAGGTTCGATTCCGGTCAAGGGCATGTACCTTGGTTGCGGGCACAACCCCAGTAGGGAGTGTGCAAGAGGCAGCTGATCGGTGTTTCTCTCTCATCGATGTTTCTAACTCTCTATCCCTCTCTCTTCCTCTCTGTAAAAAATCAACAAAATATATTTAAAAAAAAATCCTAAAAGCAGCCAGAGGTAAAAGGATTATCTTCAAACAAATGTCAATTAGACTGATATGTGACTATTTTTAAAATATATTTTATTGATTTTTTACAGAGAGGAAGAGAGAGGGATAGAGAGTTAGAAACATCAATGAAAGAGAAACATCGATCAGCTGCCTCTTGAACACCCCTGTCTGTGGATGTGCCCGCAACCAAGGTACATGCCCTTGACCGGAATTGAACCTGGGACCTTTCAGTCTGCAGGCTGATGCTCTATCCACTGAGCCAAACCCGTTTCGGCGATATGTGACTTTTTAATGATGACAAAGGAATCCAAAAGATAGTTGAATAACATCTTCAATGAGCTGAAAAAAGTAACTTTCAATCTTAAATTGTATGTCCATTCTAAATATCTTTTAAAACAAGGCCAAAATGAAGACATTTTCAGAGCTATAATAACCAACAGGTTTTGACATCAAGAGAACTTTACTACAGTTTGCTAATGGTTGTACTTTAGGAACAACAAAAATTCCACCATTAATATGCAAGATGAGATGACTAGTACAGAATATGGGAAAATTTAAACTAATGATGACTGTTTAAAACCGTAAGTATAATGTCAAGTTTGTGAGACTGAAAAAAAAGGTAAAAACATTAAATCTAAAATATTGAACCAGAATATATAAATTGGATACAAGGAGGTATAAATTAAAATATGCTAGAGTATTTATATTGTTTGGAAGTATGATTAAAAAAATGATTAACTTTTGACTTCACTAAGTATGCATGCTAAAATTTTTAGCAAAGCAATAAAATGACACAGTGTGTATGTGTAGTAAATATACAACAGGGGGGCTTCAATAAATCTACAGGAGTTTGTGGTATGTAAGAAAACAAAAAAGCTCGTTTCAAGAAATGCCATTTGGAAGAGATAGATATAAAGTTGTAAGAGGATGTATTTTTTAATGATGAGAGGCAATATATTTAGAAATTTATCAGATGAAGTGATTCTACTCCCATGACTCATTCAACAATCTATAATAATAAAAGCGTAATATGCGGATTAGACCAAACATACGAATGACTTTACGGATGTCCTTCCAGATGACCTTCCAGATGAAGCCAGGGCTGTGAGGGCCGAGGCAAGCACCACGGCTGTGAGGGCCGAGCCCCTTGCACGAATTTCATGCATCGGGCCTCTAGTCATTCTATAATGTTCTGCATCTTAAGCATATGTTTAGGATTACTAGATACCTTACTAGACAGTAGAGATACAACAAGTGGTTGGATGGAAGTCCTTGTACTCAAGGTTTTCACAAAGGCACCATCTCATTAGGGCCATGGCTGCCTTTGCAAAGAGTTTGGATATTATCCTAGCAGTACACATGTATGAGAGTTTTAAACAAGAAAACGATATAATCAAAGTTGTATTTTAGAAATGCATTCTGAATTCAGGATTAAGAATGTGTAATCTCTTCTCAGGATTTAGGAAATTTTGCACCTATCCAATAGAGATTTGGACTGTCTGAACAAGGTAGTAGCAGTGGTATCGGAGAGAAATGGACAGATTTGAATTTGAATGGGTGAATACTTCGGATTTTTATTCTCAATAAGGAAACTGCAATTCTCTCCCATGCTCCTGCAGCATTATTTACAACTAGAGGCCAGGTGAGTGAAATTCGTGCATGGGGGGTGTGTGTCCCTCAACCCAGCCTGCACCCTCTCCAATCTAGGACCCTTCCAGGGATGTCATTTTGTTTATATATGGAGTCTAAAAAGCAAAACAAATGAGCAACAAAATAAAACAGAAACAAACTCATAAGCACAGAGAATAAATTGATGGTTGCCAGAGGAGAGTGGGGTAAAGGGATCAGAGAAATAGATGAAGAGGATTAAGTGGTACAGAGTATAATTATAAATTAAATAAGGCAAAAGGATGCAATGCAGAGCATAGGCACTATAGTCAATAATATTGAAATAACTTTAGTGACAGATGGTTACACCACAACTGAATGTGATCATTTCATATGGTACTTAAATGTTTAATCACTGTGTTGACAACTGAAAATAATATAAAAGTGCATGTCAACTATACTTAAAAAAAAAACACAAAAAAAAACCTGTAATTCTCCATTGAGTGGCCATAGATATTGCATAAGCATGTGCCTACATTTAAGGTGGAATTCTGAATTATGAAGTAAAATGTACTAATAAGCTTTAACACGTGGTAAGTTCCAACAGGATCACCATGACAAAACTAGTAAATTCCCCAACGACTTTTTAAATGGCATCTTTCCAATGAAAGATGCAACTTCTAAAATAACTAGAGGCCCAGTGCATGAATTCGTGCATGGGTGGGGTCCGGCTGGCCTGGCCCCAATCGGGGTGGATCGGGGCCAGGCGGGAGGTTGCCTGGCCAGCCCGCTCTGATCTTAGCCCGATCTCGGCTGTGCCAGCTGGGGGGAGGGGCTGAGGGCAATTGTCTGGTGAGCCCCACCCCCAATTAGGGTGCGGGTGATTGTGGGCATGGCCACCCATGGGGAGGGGCTGTGGACGGTGGGCTGGCTGGCCCCATCCCCAAATGGGGTGGGGGAGGCCAATCAGGGGTCAGTGACTGGGGGTGGGGCCGAGGGAAGTTGGCCGGCTCCCTCCCCTGCCTTGATAGGGCCTGTTTGCTGGCCGCAGTGGGTGTCATAGTGACAGGTAGTTCAGGTCATTAAGGCGTTCTGGTCGCTGGCTTTATATATATATATATATAGATATAGATAATTAAGGAGAGGCTTGTGGAAAATCATGTTCTATGAATAGACAAACATTTTTTTTTTTTAAAGTCTGAGTTCACTTTTGATTTTGAACTCTATAGTATTGATGGGAAATTTAAAAGTTTCAAGTTTTCAGAGTGTTATAAGTTTTCTGCTTTAGAACTTTTTTTGAAGTGCTTTATCTGAAGCTGCAGTTAATGATGTCCTCAGCTCTGCAAATTAAGCTGATGCTTTTACATCAGTGAAAAGAAGTATTGAAAGAGAGATACTGAGCATGTGAATACTGAATTTCAAGAACTATAAACCTTTTTATGCTTAAATGTTTCATCTCCAGAGTTTCAGATTTTGAAGGGTCTGCCCAAAATTTAAAAATCTATATGAAGGAGAAACTGCCTGTGTGACTAAAGTGTGGTAACCAAGCTGGAAGGCAATCTCTCTTGTTTTAAAGTTAGCCTGGCCAAAGAGCTACAGTGAAAATGCACAAAGACAACTAATATGCATAATTAAATTACTAATTATGTGTGTATAATTAAAGAAAAATAATCAAGTAAAATAATCAAGGAATCTAGCAAATATTTTATATTTGTGCAAATTAATGATAGTTTGTAAAGCTAAAAGTTATTTGCATTCATTTTTGTCATCCCTGAAAAAAGCTTGAAAACCAGAGTTGTGAGTTTTAGAAAACTGAATTCCTCTGTGTTCATTTAAATAACCCCCCAAATTCTTTGCTTTTTTTTTTCCTTAAAATGATCATTTGCGAAAGGGAAAATAATATGTCTCGCACCAGTTTATCTGCTAATTTGCTGTTGGAGCTCATAAACCTTATATTTTTTCTCACTGGCCAGATAAAAGTAAACACTTCCAGCTCTCTTTACAGGGTTTCATGGATAGGCTTTTACAAGTCATCAATGAACAAGATGCAAAAAGTGATGGCATCTGATTAATTGTGAAATCTTCCTCATATTGAAATTGGATAAGCAGTGATGCATTATTCTACTTTGGAAGAAAGAGGATTATAATAAATACTAGAGATTTGGTTGAAAAAAAAAAAGAAACTTCCAAGTATGACTTTTATTTGTAAAGAATCAGTCCAATTTCTACATTAACCATCTGTATATTTGGCTCTATTTATTAAAGCTTTAAATTTATAATACTATCACTTATAAAAGTTAAGACTTTTTATAGATAATATCATAACCCATCTTCTTCCTTTACTGCCCTTGCTAATGATAAATAGGGGAAGATAGGTCTCTTGTTTTACTTTGCTTATCAAGAAATTTCATTTTATCAAATCTCAAAATACCAAAATCAATCATTTGCTGAACAGGTGTTTTAAAATCTGGGATTATTTTAAGTGTTTCTTGTTTTTCATTTTAACACACCTGAGAATAGTTTTTATAAAGGCTTCGTTGGTGCTTTATGCCCTTATTTTATTATACCATATAATATTGGGCATTTAGAATGTGCAAAGATTCTACAGGGCACTGTGAAAAACCAAAAGGGGAAGCATAAATGGGCAGTGCCGATGAGAAGTTCAAAGAAATTCAAATGAGGGTGAATGACTGGCCTGGGGTTATGAACATTTATTTTTCATATTTACTACAGCTATTGACCACTTTGTGACCCAAGTATGAGGGAACATACCTTGGAAGAAAAAGCTGCATTCTTGACTAATATGGTAGGTTTTTCACATATCTCTGATTTATAAAATCTGTATAAAAAAGTGAATTCAGCCATATATATATATATATAATTTCTTAAAAATCAATCTTATCACCATATTGAGCAGCCTAAAATAATGAAGCATTAGAGGAAAGAAGTTTCAGGTGAAAAGAACAATGGATTAATGAAATATTCATTTGTGGACTGCATACTACATACTTACAAAAGTAAGTATTTCAGCTTATGAAAAGTACAAAGAAATAAAAGTACTATGCTGTACAACAATCGGGGAACCTATTTCAGTATATCAAGTTAGAATGAGAAGCATATACCTGAGGTCATAAAGGTGATTAGAGTTTCCAAGATGAAAAGATAGAGATTAGTTTCTTGTCCTGCTATTGCCAAATGTCAGCAAGATCACCCTATCCTTAGAAGGAAAGGAGTGATGATTTTTGCTCACACACTCACATGGCAGTTAGTTGTTAAGGTTCAATAGAAAAAATATGAAAAACATGTTATCTGTGTTCATTCTATCTCTACTTTATCATATAAGAAAAGTTGCTTGTCCAGATGATATAAAATCAATGTAATCTTTATAATATGTTTATGAACTTGAAAAAGACTTATGCTTATATGGTGGCTTAAAAGGGTTCATCATTTGTTACTACTCTTTTATTTAAAGGATGGGTTGATTTTTTAAGTCAACTGTGATAAGCTTGAATGGAGGAAATAATAGTACTTGATTTTTTCCAAATAAAAGAGAAATTCTAAGTTTCAGAAAACTACTAAAATATTCACCCTGGGAAATTAGCCAAAAACTTTAAAATTTTCAAGGTGCCTTAGAATCCTACATGTAGAAACATACCTACTTTCTGAGAACAAACAACTACCTTATTAGTTTTCAGAATATCATAAAAATTTAAGTTCAGTCAATACTTGTTATATAGAGATTATTATTAAATTACACTATGCTCTTGCTCATCAATGCCATTATCTATTTTCTTTGGAATATAATTTTCATAACCATAAAATGAGGTATTGAAATGAATGATCTCAAACATTTCTTGTAGTTACATGGTTCCATGCATCTATAAAATACTTTTAAAATAACACGTCTTAAATCACATTGGCCTCTACTATAAAAGTTGCTTTTACAAACTAATGGTTGACACAATTATGAAAATGATCCTGTTGTATAACATAGAAACAGAAGAACAGGACAACAGGTCCTATTTAGAAATCATTTCAAAGAGTATTTAATGCTTAGGGAAGGCTAGATTATGCTATAACAATTCTGACATCTCAGTAAGTTATGATAGCAAAAATTCATTTCTCACCCACATGACAGGGTCAACATTACTTGGTAGGTAAACTTTGTTCTATTTTGTCATGAAGGGACCTAGGCCCGTGGTCGGCAAACTGCGGCTCGTGAACCACATGCGGCTCTTTGGCCCCTTGAGTGTGGCTCTTCCACAAAATACCACAGCCTGGGCGAGTCTATTTTGAAGAAGTGGCGTTAGAAGAAGTTTAAAAAGTTTGGCTCTCAAAAGAAATTTCAATCATTGTACTGTTGATATTTGGCTCTGTTGACTAATGAGTTTGCCAACCACTGACCTAGGCCAATAAAGTGTCCACCATCTGAAACCACATCATATAAATGTTGTAACTACCACATTCACTTTGTTCTTGCCCTGCTCTTCTATGATTCTGCCTGGAAGTGAACCATGTCACCTCTACTCAGAGCCCACTGTCAAGAATAAGTATAGCGGCCTTGTCCGACAATAAAGGGCTGGGAAGATAAAAAGAGGCGTATAAGGTGAGCATTAGCTATGCCTCCCACACAGAACCATGTAGTCTTAGAATGGAGATGATGCATTATTTTAGGTCCAAAATCTCTTTAAGGGAGCAGACTGACCCCAGAGGGATGAATTGACTTTATCAGCCATGTAGTCAGATAGAGGCAAAGCTGAAACAGATAGCTCTTACTGATGTAGCTTGATTTTATTTCAAAATGTTAAATGTTCCATTTTAATGACTAAGAAAATGTTTTATACAACCAATAGTAAAAAATGGAAAATCGCAGATATTGTGTGTCTATCCAATTCCATGCTTCTGAACATGAAACTTTCAGCCTGGAAACTTCTCAGGTACATTTTAATTCTAACCCTCTGTGGGTATAGCATTTAATTTCTGGGTCATTGCCCAAAGCTCAGCAAATAGCTGAGGCCAGCACAATCTGGGAAAGATGGGCAAGGATTTAATTTCATTACGTCCTTTGATATATTACACAGATAGCAGAGTTATCTTTTTAACACAGGCCCATTACTCATTTTCAGTGGTGACTGAGCTCACTACAGATAGTTAAGTGCTAGCCACGTGGCAGTGCCTCCAGTTTCTCCTGAATGTCATCATAGTAAAAGGGCTAATGCACCTTCTAACACGGACAACCCAGCACTGTGCTGTCCAGAGGGTTATCTATAGATACTTAGAGCTATAGAGGGCAGTCTCCTCCTGATGCTCCCTTGTTATCCTTTTTGTATGTGTCTTTTTCTGAACAAATGAGACAAAGAAAGAAGGACTAAACTTGAGGTCCTGTCTTTTTCTCTGTGTAAATCCTGTCATAACATATCTTTCCTACTGTAACTAATTTTTTTTTAAGTCCACATGCATGGCCATTCGTTGATATGTCCAAAAATTTTAGGCAGGAATGTTCAAAAGGTTTGATCTTTAAGGTTCATCTAGCTTTATCAGATTTTTCATCTGTTTGTTAATAATTTTAGAAATATGAATATACTAGAGGCCCGATGCATGAAATTCATCCAAGAGTAGGCTTCCTTCCCCCAGCTGCCGGCACCAGCTTCTCTCTGGCACCCAGGACCTGGGCTTCCCTCTGGCCACTGGCAGGCACCTGGGACCCGCGCTTCCCTCACAGGCCTGGCTTCATCCGGAAGGTCGTCTGGAAGGACATCTGGTCTGATTAGCATATTATGCTTTTATTATTATATTTCCCCCAATCGGGGTGTGTGTGTGTGTGTGTGTGTGTGTGTGTGTGTGTGTGTGTATTGTGCTTTGTTTCTGTTCTATCAAATGTTCTTCTTTTTAATTTGGCCTAATAAGTTATATCATATGCAACTATGAAGTATGCAGCGTTTATAAAATTTTAAGACCAAACTGCTATAGAAAGCCTTGTATCAGATCTTTCTTAAAACGTAAAATTTAAAATTTTCTTGTATAGATAGATGTGAAGGACAATAAATTTTTTTAAAAATATATTTTATTGATTTTTCACAGAGAGGAAGGGAGAGGGATAGAGAGCTAGAAACATCGATGAGAGAGAAACATCGACCAGCTGCCTCCTGCACACCCCCTACCGGGGATGTGCCCGCAACCAATGTACATGCCCTTGACCGGAATCAAACCTGGGACCCTTCAGTCCGCAGACCGACGCTCTAGCCACTGAGCCAAACCGGTTTTGGCAAAGGACAATAAATTTTTAAAAAGATGTCCATAAATCTCTGTGAGCAAGCATAAATAGGGCAGGGGAAAATTGAAGACTAAATAAGAACCGAAATTTTGATTTCAGGTGTATGACATCAGATGTTACTCTTCCACAAACCTCATAACACCCACTTATCTATCTTGTGTTTTTCCTCTATTTTACTATAATTCTCTATCCACACTGGCCTTTACTTTTCTGCTTTGCACTCTGTTGTTTTTCTTTCAAAAACATTCTTCTCAATATAGTTGTTACTATTCACCTCTTCTCACCTTTCAGGTGCCAATTCATATATCATGTCCTCAGAAACCTACTTTAACTATCGTATTCTAACTAGCTTCCCACTCCCTTTTATTTTTTATCACAGCAAACATCCTTTTGTTGCCAGCATAGCAGTTCTGGCCATTTGTTATTTTCTCTCTGTTTTTCCTTAATAACAGTTTATACCTAGCTTCAACGAGGATATGAATTTTAGGAGGCAGAGACACTGTCTGACTTGTTAACTTTTCTTTCTGGAACCTTGTACCTAAAGGGAATTCCACAGATGTTTGCTGAATGAATTTGAGTTACATTCTAATATGAAACTGATCAGTGATAACATCTCAGATATCAAAAAGCAGTTTCTATAGTGTAAAGTTCCCACACAAGTAAAGTCGTGGTTATAGGCATCTCTGCTCCACAGAAATTACATATGAACTAAATTCCTTGATTTTTTTTAATATTCACAAATGCATTGTTTATTCTACTTCTGAATAAAAATATATATGTTTTCTCTGGGTACTTTTTAGGTTAATTGCTCTGCTTTGTAAAAAATACTGTATTGTAATAACATTTAACATATAATCTACCCCCTTAAAAATTTTAAGTGTACAATATATTCTTGTTGACTATAGGTAAACTGCTGTACATATAGCAGATCCCTAAAGCTTAGTCATCTTGTTTGACTGAAACTTTATGCCTATTGATTAGTAATTCTCCATTTCCCCCTCTTGCCAACCCCTGGGCAATTAACATCCCACTCTTTGATTTTATGAATTTGACTATATTAGATAATTCACAAAAGTGGAATCATGTAGTGTTTGTTTTTCTATGACTATCTTATATCACTTAACATAAGGACCTCAGGGTTCATCCATGTTATATAATGTGTCAGAATTTCCTTTATTGTTAAGGCTCAATAATATTCCATTGTATGAATAAATCACATTTTCTTTCTTTTTTTATATCTCACCAGAGGATATTTTTTCCATTGATTTCTAGTAAGAATGGAAGGGAGGGATGAGGAGAAGAGAGTGAAAGAGAATCATTGACGTGAGAGAGACACACTGATTGGTTGCCTCCCACATGCATCTCTTGGGGGACCTGTAACCAAGGTGTGTGTCCTTGACCTGGAATTGAACCCATGACCATTCAGTCCTTGGGTGGATACGCTAATCACTGAGCAAAACTGGCAAGGGCTCACATTTTCTTTATCCATTTATCTGCTGGTGGATATTATATTATTTCCATACAATGGGTATTGTGACTAGTGTTGCAATGAACATAAGAGTGCTAATATCTCTTCAATATCGTGATTTTATTTCTTTCGGTATTCAGAAGCAAGATCATATGATAGCTCTATTTTCAATTTTGTAAGGAACCTCCATACTTTTTCCATAGAGGCTGCATCATTTTGTATTCCACCAACAGTGTACAAGGGTTCCAATTTCTCCACATTTTTGCCAACACCTGATTTTTGTTTTTGTTGATATAATAAGCCATAGTGACAGATGTGAGGTAATATCTTATTGTGGCTTTGAGTTGCATTTTTCTCAGAATTAATGACAATGACCACTGTTTTCATAAACCTATGTAAGAGTTATATGTCTCTTAAAAAAAAAAAGAGTTATATGTCTCTTGGGGAAAATGTCTATGCAAGTCTCTAACGCTTGATGTTTTCTTTGGAGGATGTTGGCCATAGAGAATTACAGATTCTGTCTTAGCAGTCCATTGAACTCACTGTTTCTGGATCAGAGAAATCCAAGAACCTTCAAAACTCCATTTTTAAGAAGTGTCATATTTCAAACATTCAGGGATAGAAAGAGAAGGAACAAGAGGCCTCTCTATGTTTATTTGCAACATTGCAACCCCATACTTAGGCTGGTATGTTAGGCTTCTAATTGTATTTTGTGCTTATTTTGATCCCCTCACATGGGTTAAGGAAGAAATTAGCAATGACAGAGTACTAACAGCTCTGTTTCCATCTGCAATGTAAGCCAGACCTGGACCCATCACACCAGAAATTGGCTGCAAGGTCTTTGATGGGTGAGATTAGCTGACTGATTAGTCACTGAATGAGTTGCTTCCTGGTTTCCAGGCCATGGTCCAGAAAAGCAGGAATTAAGCTAGTGGGATTGAATTTTAGCAATTATCTTTTTCCTTCATTTTTCCTTTAGGTGACTTCAATTTTTTGACCTCACATATAGAATATATTTTATTCATTAATTTCGTTATAATAAAATATAGTTCCTGAAATCTGATGATCTGTTATCTTTTATAGCACTTCAAAAAGAAGTGTTTTTGAGTATCCTCGTTTATATTGAGAAATTAAAAATTTTGTGATTGGTTTTCATCACCCTGACCCACTGCAGAAATTGATCCGTAAGTGATTATCTCAGGACAGAAAGATATATAGGTGAACCAAGCAATATTTAATGCTGCTGGCTATAGTGGTTGGCAACAAGGGCAAGCAAAAATAAGAGTGCCATATACTAATTAAATTCTACTATCCTGGGGTCAAGTTACAGTGGTTTTGACTTCTAAGAATATATGGGTACTCCTATTCCTCTCCCAAATGCATACCATTTTCCAAAGCCTTTGTAATTCTAGTGCTGCATTCTATTAATTCCAATGCTTTATAGATTAAAAAAAATTGACAGTGAGAAACAAAAATAGCAGCATATTCATCAATTTTATTTATCCTCTTTAGTCATTCTTGCCAAACTCATAGCATTTGTCTCCAAAGATGGAATTTCTTATCTATGTGTTTTTGGTCAATGTCTGTGAGTGAAATAAGGCCTGATTTTGACAGCCTCCCTAAGAAATGTTGATATGATATATCCTTCATCACCTCTTTCATTTTTAAATTTTTTACTCTGTGTTTTTATTCAAATTAGGTAATGTTAGAGTCTTTATTTGGTAGCTCCAATTTAGATAGGCTTCTGAAAATGAGACAAGCTTACACTGTACTACTAATCCTTATTTTAATGTAGTAAATATTCAAAATGGCAGAATAAGTGAATCTTAGTCTCACCTCCTTCCAGGACCAATGGAATTACAACTAAAAAAATATCAAGCAACCTGAATAACCAACTGAAGACTAGCTAAATAGATGTTAAATGGGGGTATAAATGATGATGGAAGGAGACTACACTAGGGTGGTGAACACACAATACAATCTACAGATAATGTATTATAGAATTGTACACCTGAAATCTATATAATTTTATTAACCCATGTTGCCTCAATATTTTTCAATATTAAAAAATTAATTGAAATTTAAAGCTAATATTTACGTTTGTTGTTGTTGTTATTCAATGAAAATCTTTGAATATATCTTTTAATCCAACTCCTTTCCAAAGGACATAAACCTGCCTCTTTCCTTTTATAAAGAAACTAGTGGCCCGATGCAGGAATTTGTGCACCAGTGGGGTCCCTTAGCCTGGCCTGCGGAATCGGGCTAAAACTGGCTCTCTGACATCCCCCGATGGGTCCCAGATTGCGAGAGGGTGCAGGCCAGGCCAAGGGACATCACTACTGCACAATCAGTGCCGGGGAGAGACGCGGGAGGTTGGCCAGCCAGGGAGGGACCACAGGAGGGCTCCAGGGCATGTCCAGCCCATCTCACTCAGTCCGAATCAGCCAGACACCACAGCAAGCTAACCTATCGGTCGGACCATCTGGCCCCTGGTGGTCATTGCACATCATAGCAACTGGTCAACCGGTCGACTGTCTGCCCCCTGGTGGTCAGTGTACATCATAGTGTGCGGTTGAGCGGCCTTAACATATCATTAGCATATTGCACTTCGATTGGTTGAACGGCTGACTGGTCGACCAGGCACTTAGCATATTAGGCTTTTATTCTACAGGATTCTTACTCTAATTGTTCATTAGCTTCCTCCATATAGTGATTCCCCCAAAATGTGAGTCTGACAGACAATTTACTTATAAACAATGATAGATGGCAATCACTTGTATATTATGTCAATACATATAGCATATTTTAGCCTAATGAATAGTGATTATCTTGTAATTTGATACATCGTAACCTGCATTCTAGGATAAATTTCTATAAGCTGGAAACTATTCCACATTTTGATGAGGTAACTTCCAGTTGTCTCTTTTGCTCAGTACAAATGATTGACTTATTTTAGCTTACATGTTTTAAATTAATTTTTCTACATTTTCCCCATGTCAACTTGATTTTGAAATCTCTCCTATGCTCTTGCAAAAATGATTCTCATTTTTATTTGCTCTTATCTTCAAATATGTTTTGTTTAATCCTGGAGTCAAGAGCTTCTATAGTCATCCTGTTGCCAACTTCTACTTTTAAGGAAACATTTAATACCCACATTTATTTTGTTAAGCTAAGGCTCCCTCTTTTGTTTTCCCTTCACACACACACAAACACACACACAAAAGTACAAAGAAGGAGCAAAGACATCCAACTAGGTTATTTTGTTCTTTCTGACTGTCCACCCATAGACCAGTTACTATGGGTGGGGTTAATATACCACTAATCACAATATATAGGCAGTATGAGGGAAATACAACGAAAGTATGCAAACAACTGGATGTATACTGCCTAAGAAATGTACATGGCTCATTTGTTTCACCTTCTCACACAAAACATAACTGGACTTACAAAAAAATGTTACTATTAGTTCTAAAATATTCCTATCTGAATTGGTGAACTTTAAATTATTATGAGCCTCTAGTGCCAAAAATAATGATTTACCATTAGAATCTCTTTATTCTATTAGCTATAACTCATTTAAGTTTCTTTTTTCCCCCTTTTAAATAAACTAGCTATTAAGCAAGGTAAATGAAGGGGATCATTTGTAGTTTGAAAAATCTCAGTGGACAAATGCAACATATGTTCTCTTTTAGATTGAGAACGATAGGCCCAAAACTTTCTGGTACCAAAAATCCTGGTCACTTTTCATTTTTCTTCTTCTTCCTCATTTTTAGTTGGGTCTTCTCTAAATTTATTCTAAGGTTAATGTGAAGTAGCAAAGGGGAAAATAAGTCCTAAGTTTTTAAGTGAAGTATATGAAGTTTTCTGCATATTGTTGCAATTATGTAAAAATAAGTAAATAAAAAAGCAGCGGTCTGAAGACAGCTGAGAGGATGCAGTGAGGGAATACCACCAAGTACAAATCCTTACATCTGCTGCCCCATTTCCACTTTTTGCCTTTTGTGTTTCTCCCTACATGATTCTGATACATATGCATTTTGTTTGTTAGTGCGTATAAGAAAATTTCAAGAAATTATAGGCAGCTTAGGGGAAAAAGAAAGGGAGGAGTTTGCAAGTTCTGCCCCCAATTTTTTTTAAAGTCATCAACTTCTTTATATTATAGCTAGCTATTTTTCCCATTAGCGTTGGAGATTTGCTAGTTCAAACATACTGGCTACAGAAGGGCAGATGAAAACGCACCAGGCTGGATGCTAATAGCCTCCTTTTTGCTTTCCCAAGGCCAGTGCTAATGTCAGGAGCATGAACCAGAGCCAGCCACAGGGTTAGGGGTGTGTAAGTAAGGCTGCGAGACACTCAAGATGCCCATGGGCCAGTGGGGAGGCATCACAGGCAAAGCATCCCAGGTTTCTTCATGAAGTCTGTAATGTGGTTAGCAGGATCTGTATCTCTTTAATGACCTCTGAGAGTCCTATCTTCTGCTCTCTCAGCCTTTTGCCACCTCCACTTTTACAGATAATGACTTAGTAATTTCAGCGGGGCAAGAGAGAAATGAACTTCTTTAACTGTTTTCCACACAAATGGGGAAGCCCAAGTTCTCAGTTTCCCCAGCAGGAGAAATAATGGGACTAGAAGGGTCTCTTGGCACTGGCTATGCTGTCTTGGGAAAGGGGTAATGTGGATGAAGTCACACTGTTCCTCTTACCCTCTCCACTTTATCCAAACTGGTTTTGGGGTTTTATACTCCAGTGATGTATAAATCTTCTCCTCTGGACTCTGGGATTTCTCTACAAAGGCTCTTTCATGTGAGTGATTAGCTTAACACAATATTCTCCAGGGGCGTCTGGACCATGGCTAAGAGAAACTGGAGCCAGTTTTCAGGCCACAGCAAGATCCACAGCTGAAAGCAATGTCCACATGCCTATTACCCAATGCATGGTTAGCTATGCCTTCTCTCAGTCTTGAAACACACCAGGTGGGATGGTTGGATGAAATTCCTCCTGGGTCCCTTGGCATATGGTGCTGGATCCCACAGGTCCCACAAGGAAACTTTTGTTTGTGGAAGGATACCTAAGTTGTTGAGGGGTGGGGCACAATGAGGGATCTCTTATTTGGCCACCATTCAAAAGCAGTTACAAATCATCCCAAATACTGATGATATGTGGTAACCCAGAATTGCTTACTGATTTATAGCCACATGCCTGAAGCAAACTTGTATCTTAACTAGAGTAAAATTATATCATTCTGTTATTTAAATTATCTCTATTTTTTTATTTTTTAAACATATTTTTATTGATTTTAGAGAGAGGAAGGGAGAGGGATAGAGAGATAGAAACATAAAAGAGAAACACCAATGAGCTGCCTCCTGCATTCCCCCTACTGGAGATCGAGCATGCAACACTACCAAGTGCCCTGACCAGGAATTGAACCATGACCTCCTGGTTCATGGGCCGACACTCAACCACTGAGCCATGCTGGCTGAGCTTATGTCTATTTTTTTTAAATAATTAATTCATCAATCTATAATAGTCTGACTTATAAGATGACCAACTATTTGATTTAAAAATCAAGAGAATGACGGAACATAAACACAGAATCACAGGGTAGCCAAATAAGACACAGGGCTTTAAAACAACTATGCCTAATAAATTTACCTCATAAGCTAAACACTTATTAATGTGGATTTTGTAATCAAAGAAAACACGATAATTTCAAGAGAAACATCAAAAGTGCTTTATTCAAAGTAATGTCCATTGCTAGCTACACATTCCCCCCATCTTTCAGGTAATTTGTGGATACTGTCCCAATAGAACTTTTCTTGTTTTGAGGCAGACCATTCAGAGACCAAATTTTCCACTTCGGAACAAGTGGTAATCTGAAGGAGCAAGGTCTGGTGAATACAGCAGGTGGGTTAATACTTCCCAGGCAAGATCTTTTAACATGTCTTTAACTGGTTTTGAAGTGTGTGACGGTCCACCACCATGAGGCAAAATTACTTTGCCGTGTCTTCTGGCCCATTTTGGTTGTTTCACGGTCAAAGCATGGCTCAAATTGATTGTTGTTGGTAGTGATCAGTATTAACTGTTTCACCTGGTTTTAGAAGCTCATAATACACCACACCTTCCTGATCCCACCAAACGCAGACCACTGTCTTCTTTCCGAAGTGACTTGGCCTTGCAGTCAATGTTGATGGTTGACCTGGATCAACCCATGATTTTGTGTGTTTGGGATTCTCAAAATATATTTACTTTACATCGCCAGTCACAATTCGATGCAAAAAAGACTTTCTTTCGTGCCATTGAAGCAACATTTTACTGATGACTTTTTGGCTTTCCATTTGTTTCTCGTTCAGTTGATGTGGCACCCATTTTCCTTCCTTTAAAATCTTTCCCATTGATTGTAAATTATTGTAAATTGTTTGCTGAGCAACGTTTAATCTTTCTGAAAGTTGATTTTGAATTTGACACACATCTTCATCCAATAATGCTCGTAATTGTTGGTCTTCAAACTTTTTCAGTTGACCTGGATGTTCTTTGTCTTTCACATCGAAATCATCACTTTTAAAGCGTTTAAACCAGCGTTCACAAGTATCTTGAGATGGAGCATATTCACCATAAGCTTCCCGAAGTATACCATAACTATCAGCAGCACTTTTCTTCAAAATAAAGTAATGGATTAAAATTTCCCACAAATGCTCTTTTATTGGCACGAAATTCGACATTTTTAAGCATAAAAATATCTATGATGTTAACACCTTCAGAAAATTTGACATATGAAGTTTTGAAGATTGTTGTCAATACAACAAAACAGCATACATATCAAATTGCATATATATCAACATATGTGTAACTCAATCTATTGAAAAAAATATGCATCATTAAACGGTATATAATTAGAGGTCTGTAAAAAAAAATAGCAATAACCACAATGACAATATCACAAAGAAAACTATAGGACAGGACTATATGTAGCCCATAAGTAGTCCTTTACAGAAAAATGATTGCCAACTCTGTTCTAGGGGGAAAATGCATTCTTATTTCATCTGAAAAATGGAAACTTTTCAAACCAAAGGGAAATTTTGAACTTAAAGCAATACCTAATTTTATGTAATTCCTGGATGGGTTTAACTGGAGATAACACGGAGATAATGAGAGACTTATTAAACGGGAGGGAGGAGCAGAAGATGAAACTAAAATAGAAAAAGAAATAGATGAAGGAAAGATAATTTATCTTTGCAATAATAAGGGTAATTATGTTAATTGCATTGCATTCTCTTTAAATCTAGCCTCTCAAATCTACATTTGCTACTTCATTTAAAGAGAATGCAACACAATTAACAGAAGAAACATTGGAGGAAATCATAGCTGGTAATTTTCCAAAACTGATGAAAGGTATCCATTCACATTTTCAAGAATTGCACATAGAAAATCACAATAGGCACAAAAGTATAAAAGTACTGAAAAACAGACACAAAAAGAGAATCTTCAAAATAGTATTTTAAAACAAAAGGAGTAGAGTATTACCTTTAGTAACTCAGTAAGACTTACTTCTCAATGTTAAAATGAAACAACTTCTCAATGAACTATTGCCTCTATCTTGGAAGACAATGAAAGAGCCTCAATTTTTATAGGTAGGATGAGTGACTTTGTACCTAAAAATATTTACCCTATCAAAAAAACATTTTAGAAGAGATATTTTAGACAAAAAAATTAGGGAAATTTGTCATAATCACATCTGCATTTAAGGAAATACTAAAGATTTACATCAGGTATAAGAAAAATAATCCCAAATGCTACCTATAAGAGAAAAAGTAGAATGGAAAAGTAATTAAATTGATATATATTGCAGAAAACAATAATATATTGTATATCTTAAAATATGTGTGTAATTAAAATACACTTGGCAAATATGCACAGGGCTGCTCCTGAAAGCTATGAAAAATGCAATTTGTACTGGATGGTCACTGTCCTCGTGGATAAGGAAGGAGAGAGACAACAATACATAAATTATGCTAGATGTTGAATCAGAGTATTTCTGAATTTGAAAGCACTTGTCTAGAAATGTGGAAGTTAAAAGTCCCAACCAGGTGTATATAGTTAAAATTTTTTCATTCCTGGATGAAATAACAGCCAAAGAGTTTCCCAAAAGTCTCACAGACCCTGGGGAATTTAGCACTCCCCAAGTCACTCTTAAATGCTCAGAACCCTGATCTTTGCTGGTAAAATGACAACAGTTTCCTCTGAAGGGACGTCTCCTTTGTACCAAGATCATAAGACTAATGTGTTAAGTTCACAAAGCCAAATTATTACATTTTTTCCTTACCTCATATATACTCAAAATATTCACACCCACATGACAATCCAGTTTTCTCCACACCGTTGTATTATATTTATGTAATAATGATCATCAAAAAAGGAAAAATGTCTTTGAATAGTCAGACTAGTCTCTCTCTAGACAAACCTATTTAGAATACGACTTCCTTTTTAGAATCAGGCTTGTCTACAACATGGAGTCTTTGCCAAATGGCCATATCACCGCCTGTCTATTAGCTGAGGCCACGACTAATAGCTCTTTGGATATACCTTTTTGACCCATCCATGGATAATAAATAACCACTGGTCACGTCCTTCCTCGACTTATTTCTGCTTGTGATTAAGTTAATATATTCAAACTGACATTTTAACTACTATGTTTCTTGAGGCACTTTTGCATATTTCTACCCTAATTTATTATAGGTTGATTTTACACCTTAAATAACAGAGTCCTCAGATATCTTTTAAATTCTAACACTTTTGATAACTTCACCTATGTACTAACAAAAGAAAAATTATTCATCTTCTTAAGTAAAATAACTAAAAAAGCATCAAATGTGCATGTATGTGTGTTATCCCAATCTTTCTCTGTTGGTTACTGTTGCTCTAAAAAAAAATCTAATGAAAATTTTAACAGCTGCTTTTTCAACTTACCTAGTGAACAATGCCATCTTTCACAGCATTTGCAGCTTCATAAGGATTGACTAACAGGCAGTGGAGAATGTGTAAATGGCTCTCTCTGACACATTATGAAAACTGACAATCAGTTAAAGCTTGTAGAGTGGAGCAGTTATATACAAAGCTAGAGATATGTGTAAAACATACTAAAAAATATGAACGCCATTGAAACTTTCTGGACCAAAAAATTAAGGAGCATCTAGACAATTCAAAATTAATAAGAAAATGGGACAGCACCCATCTCTGGACTAGAAGATTGACTTACTGTAATTGAATGGAGAGAAGGCCCTTGTATATATCATAGTCCTAAAGCACTAAATGAATTGTTAACAACCAATAATACATATGGTAAGTAGGTATGACTAAATAGGTGGGAAGATGTGAATGGATGACATTGGACCTGGGAAATAAGACTTTCCATGCTAGGGACCTTGGGAGAAAGTGCTGTTTGTAATTGTGACTGAGGCACGGGCCAATGCAGAGTTGTAACTGTACACTGATCTCTCTGCTTGAGCAAGGTCTTCCAAGGGAATGCCTTATTAGAGAGCATGGGGCTTCCCTAGACAAGGAGGATGAAAATCCAATCGCTTTACACATGAGGAAATTAAGATCAAAGAATCTAACTTTCTAAGACTACACAAGAATTGAGATTTATGTAAGCATTTACACTTAGATAAATAAACTAGTTCAACATAAACAAGATACAGCTTTAAAAGAAAAAGGTATAAGAAAAACAGTATCAAAAGGAAAGTTTCATTGAAAATAGCATTATGAAGTGATCATTAAAAAATTAAATGAAACATATAATATAGAGGAATTATACATCTACAGTGTAGTTTATCAGACTTCTTCTGAACTCAGCATGACCAAATTCATTGTGCTGTACTTATCCAATTTCTAGCATGATATCTCAAGCAAGGCTCTCATAAACTAGAATCCCTCTCCGTAAGGCCTACGTGGCTTAAGAGACAAACAGGTACTAGTGATAAAGGGTAATTGAGAGTCAATTACAATTTTAAGATGTCTTAGAAAACGGCAGAAACCAGCAGCTACTTATTAAAATAAAAGGGAAAATCAAGTAAAATTGCAAAAATTGGCAAAAAAATATAGACATGAATCAGTCATCTACTTCCCTGTGTATGTTAACAGTTCTTAGATTAGAATCTGCTTGGATCTAATTTTATTACATTGAATCATTTATTTACTTTCAGTATGGTTTGTTGGCCTCACTCTTCAATACCACATTAGAATGATTTGTTGTTAATTTCTATATTTCACAGAACAGTCTCTAATTAAAATTGGATAAAAACTAACTGGACAACCTAAGTTGATCCAATTTAAAATAAGATTGAGTAGATCACAAATTCCATTGACTAGAGAAATGCTGTATAAAGAAAAATGTCATAGAAAATGGACTTAAGCAATAAAGTTTTGTAAAAAGAATAGTACATGACTAGGAACATTGTGTCTTAACTTAGTTATTCCCTAACTTAGTGGTCCATCAGAATCATATTTCCATGTTCCATCAGCAGAAATTCCAATTGAGTAATCTTGGGGTGAGTCAGTAAATTGTTAACCATCCATTCTCCAACATTCATACACAGGCACACTCATCATGGAAGGTTCTTCTAATAATCATCTAGGTTGAGGGTTCATTTAGTTCAATAATCCCAGGCACTTTACTATTAACCTCATAATAAACTTAGAAAAAGGTTTAGATGAGATAATTTCTAAAATGACTGTTGATTAAAAATTATATATTTTAATTTTTAATATATATTATTGATTTCAGAGAAGAAGGGAGAGGGAGGGAGGGACAGAAACATCAATGATAAGAAAGAATCATGGACTAGCTGCCTCCTGCAAACCCCCTACTGGGGATGGAGACTACAACCTAGGCATGTGTCCTTGACTGGAATGGAACGCGGGACCCTTCAGTCTGCAGGAGACACTCTATCCACTGAGCCAAACCAGCTAGGGCTATTGTAATTTTTTTTTTAAAGTTAACATGTGCAGCCCTAGCTGGTTTGGCTCAGTGGATAGAGTGTCAGACTGAAGGGTCCTGGGTTCAATTCTGGTCAAGGGCACATGCCTGGGTTGTGGGCTCCATCTCCAGTGGGGTGTGTGCAGGAGGCAGCTGATCAATGATTCTCTCTCATCATTGATGTTTCTATCTCTCTCTCTCTCTCCCTTCCTCTCTGAAATAAAAATATATTTAAAAAAAATAAAATAAGTCCTGCTTGAAGGACTTCCTTTAGAAAGAAAAAAAGTGAACATGTGCAGCCTGGCCATAGTGGCTCAGTGGTTGAGCATTACCTATGAACCAGGAGTTCAAGGTTCAATTCTCAATCAGGGCACATGCCTGGGCTGCTGGCTCCATCCCCAGTGTGGTACATGCAGGAGGCAGCCAATGAATGATTCTCTCTCATGATGGATGTTTCTGTCTCTCCCTCTTCCTTACTCTCTGAAATCAATAAAAATATATTTTTAAAAAAATGTTAACATGTGCATATAATAAGAAAGTGAAAAAAATACAAGAAGCAAATGACAAAGTAATCTATAATCACAAGCAGTTTACTAGTGGACATGTCCTTCTAGGTCCACCATGTGTATCTATACAACCAAGCTTCCATCTTTATGTAATTAAGATTGTACAGTTATATACATGCTCTTTCATACATAAATATTTACCATTTCAAAGTTCCAAAGCTATATGAGAATTCTGATAACCAAGATCTGACATAGCCTCTTGCTTATCACAGGAGTTCCTTCTAGAGAGTGCTTGACAGATGATCCATCAGCATATTTCAGAGAAAGCTTTAACTCTCATAAGCTGTTCCTTACATTGTTATAAAGCTCCTTAAGCTTAGCCAAAAAATGGTCCCAGTTCTACCCTTTGAAAAATATTCCCCTGCCCATTTGATAGCACTTCAAATGCTTAAAGACCGATCTTGCCTCTTTCCTACATAATATCTTCTCCAAGTTAAAGAAAGATGTAAAGATTATCGCCTTAAAAGAATAAATTTTCTTCTCGATAAGCCACTGAAAATGGAACAAGTTCTCAGAATCAATAAGATGATGTTTCACTAAAAAAAAAAAAAAAAATCAGTGAAGTAATTTGGAGTTTTATATCAGTACTTGCATTTAGAGGAAATCTTGCCAAGGAGAGGACTGAGAAAAACTGTAGGCGTGTTAGAGCCTAGCAACAGATGGGGTGGGGCAAATGACAAATTTAGGAATGGGATATTGAGAAAAAATAATAAAAGTTACACACATTTGAATACTTTTTAAATTAATCTGTAGGATGTAGCATGTTCTTTTAAAATTATGATAGTATTTTGGATGTCCTGTTCATATTCAGGAAAAATTAAATCAATGTCCTGATTATTTTTATATATACATTCAAATATAAGTACATATAAAATAATAAGTGATTCGATTACATAAAGAAAAATGAAATGCAATCTAAAACAAGTTAAAGGAGGTGTGCTAGAATACTATTTATACATAAAAACATGGTCATAGTAAAAATAAATTATACACCAAATCCAAGAATTATATTAATAATAGTAGTAGGTTCCCTCTAACATACAAGAGAGGATAATTCAGCATAAATAAAAGTAAATACTATTTACAATTCAGGGAAGGGATTATCGAAATTATTTCAAGTAATGCAATTATTAGTTGCCTCTAAATGTATATGTCATCAAAGCTCCAAAACCTACAGTCTAACCACTCTTTATTTTACATTCAAATTTCAATTCTTTATTTAGGTTTTCATTTATTTCCTATAAACTTACTGTTATCCTTTCTGCTCTTCAAAATTGTTATCATACATTTTACAAAATTATTAGGTCAAAGGTCCTTTTCCCCCAAATAAGTTATGGATATTTTTGTCTCTTGACATTATTGATCAGGTTTCCTCTTAAAATTCTCTTTCAGTTCAAAGACTTTAAAATGTCCTGATTTTCACTGTACTGTCTTTCTTTCTGGGGATTTTCTTCTTTCATTTGTCTTTCTACAAGAAGCAAACCTATTCTTGTTTGTTTTTTTTTTCTTTCTTTAATACAAAATCAATGATAATAAATCTTTACTAAAATCTCCACTTCTGAACTCTCAGTCAAGTTCTAATCCCTTATCTCCCAACTCTCTCCTCAACATTTGTACTTAGATGTCAGGCTATTATATTATGGAATGGAAGGGTATTAGAGTTCCAACTGACTTAGAGATCACTAATCAAACCACAAGTTCCAGATAAGGATATAACTTTAAAGAATAATCATAGAAAGTCATTCAGATCATAGTGGTAGGTCAAAGAAATTCTATACTCCAAATATTTAGTATTATAACACAATTACCTCTTGTGCTATCTTGCACATAGATGGCTATATATATATATATATATATTTATTTATATTTAAAATTTATATATATATATATTTAAAATTTTCAACCAGTATATATATATATGTGTGTGTGTGTGTATATATATATATATATATATATATATATATATATATACTGGTTGAAAATTTTAAATTCATAAATTATAGACCATAATTTCATTATGGTAAATTAGTATTTGAAGCAGAACACGATTATCATCAACAACTTTAGGCCAAATATATATTTGGCAATGTCCAAGACCAACTGACAAAAACTGTGTCTTTTGAACTGAGATTTTAAGAACTTTAAAAAGATTTGCTTTGAGTTGACTGGCTCAGTTTTGTTGGTTGATACATTTTATGTCTCAACTATCCCTCAAAATTTGTAATCTGCTCTCCAATCCTTTTATATAATTTAGTTATTTGGGATGGCAGGTTGAGGAACTCTGCAGAGCCAGACCAAGGAAACTCTCGTAATAACTGGTGAAAAGTATTAAAAAGAGAATAATTTAAAGTCTCTGAAAATTGTCCCAGGAACCTACAGAACATTTAGAACGTTTATTTTAGAAAATCTACTAAATTTTGGTTTAAAAATAAAATGTGAACCTGTGGCACTTGGCCATGACCTGCACTCTCTTCCCCTTTTCCCACCCCTGGCAGTAAGCATAGCCTACACCCGTGGTCGGCAAACTGCGGCTCGCGAGCCACATGCGGCTCTTTGGCCCCTTGAGTGTGGCTCTTCCTCAAAATACTACGGCCTGGGCGAGTCTATTTTGAAGAAGTGGCGTTAGAAGAAGTTTAAGTTTAAAAAATTTGGCTCTCAAGAGAAATTTCAATCGTGGTACTGTTGATATTTGGCTCTGTTGACGAATGAGTTTGCCGACCTCTGGCCTACACTATCCCTGGTCCCTCTGGCCCAAACTTCCCTCCCCAACAACCTTTCTAGGTTCATTCCCAGCCCTGCAGCTGGCCCTCCTTCTTCATTTCCATGTCCTGACCTTTGATATACTCGATTAGCTCTACTAAAGTAATAGCACTTGGTTGTGAATTTAAACAATGTGATGACAGAAGCTCCAGTCTAGACAGAAAACAGGGCTCCTTCTCCCCGCCCCTGCCAGTCAAGAGAGATGGTATTTCAACAAGAGGGACAGGCTATCAGAATTTCCTCCAAACCCCGGTGCCAAGTTGCAGAGCCCAACTTCTTGGTGAGTGTGGCCAATAATGTGGGGGCTCCTTTCTCAACCCTCCGCCAACAGAGCAGAGCTTTACCCTAGGCTGAGCGTTTTGAGGTCCTTGTTGCCTTTGCCCCAAATCATTCATGAAAGGGTTAACTGGAGAACACAAGGCTTGAGCCTTACAAAATCTAACACATGTCAAAGGGAAAGCTCGTTCTGTTAGCCTGAGCCTTACACAAACAGGCTCTCCTTGAGTGGTTATTTGACAGAAATCCCTGACGACCATAACCCCTGCACAGCCCCCCGAAAAAAGGACATCTGGCGCCAGCAGAAAGACAAAGGGCAAGGCCGTAAAACTATGGACCTGACACGTGTGTCAAGCCAAAACCCCGTCTGCAGCTCTCCCTGAATGCATAAAAAGTCTGCTCCCTCCCCAATTCATTGCTGGCTCTTCCTGGAGTCAGACCACCTGCACCCAGGTGTCTCGAATAAACATCATTTTGATTACACCAAGCCTTGAGTCCCTTCTGTGTGACCCCAGCCCAACCCCGAACCTTTCAATTCATAGGGCAAAAATGTGATATTTGGAGAGGCTAGGTAAGTCTAGTGGTTAGCACACCCATCCCATACCCTCATAATGGAAAGGTGCAGGGGGACACTGTCCCTGTTTCAGCTTAGGAGCGGGGACTCGGAGATTTTGTTCAATGCACGATTGGTCAATAAAAATAAAGAGCTCCAAAATTCTCCTGAAAGAAACTGAGAACTGAGTGTGATTTCATTGTGGTAGGGCTGGATCTCCCATTTCTGAATGGTCTCTATTAGGGGTTCTGGACACAATTGTGTTCATGTCTCTATCAAATACTAGAGGTCTTTGAGTCCAGCTCTGGACCCTGCTAGACAGTTCCGGAAACAAACAAAAAAGTCTCACCCAACATTCTGTTACAGGGATATTCTAGAAATAAGGGTAAACATGTGGTTAAAGCACTCAGGGCTCATTTTATTTTAGCTATATCTAATCCTGATCCTGATTAAAACCTGGTCTCAATCCTAACTCATTAAAAATTGTAAGGCCTTTTCCAATCCAAAATAGATTTTATAATATTGAATCCAGTGAAATCAAAGTGTGAAATTTTGGTTTCCTTTTTAATCTACAAGGACACATTGAATACCTGATCTATTTAGATTATACAATAAACAAAATAATAAATGTGGGAGCATATATAATACAGCTAGCCATTGCCTCATTTTAACCTTTGTTCTTTTTATCAATTCAAAGTACTTTTTCACGAACCCTTTCCCTCCCAATGAGAAATCCTAACCACTCCTTTGTTATGTATTTCCTCTTAATTTTATACCCCTCTGCAATATCACTAAATTCTTGCTTATCTGAAAAAGTCTTAACTTTTAAAATACTTCTCTTCCAAAAATATTCTAAAAGAACTTTTGACCTACATATTTCCACGGAAACATACAGGAACATTTTAAATTGCAACACCAGTATCTAAGCATCATCCAAGACATGTACTCCATTCTTTCTGGTTGTAGTTTGCGAAATAGGAATTCGAATTTGCAGATTAAAACAAAACAAAACAACAAAAACAACTCACACATTTTACTTCTGCTTTTTCACATAGGACATACTGATCAGAAGATTAAATGCTTCAGCAAGACTTACGCATTTCATTCACTTGTGGGAAACATGTAGGCAAACACCTCAGAATTAAAAACAGGCAACGTAACTTCATGGTTACTAATGCTTTTTGCCACTTTGGACGTATGATGGATTGGTAACTCTCACCAGGCAATCTTGAACAACTTTTATATATTTATAAACTGACCTGCAGGATGTGTCTCGGAAAGGAATGGTGACGCCGGAGGCCCCAGCGTTCTGCTCCAGAAACCGCCCTCACCCCCGGAGGCGGCTTTGCCGAGTTCTGGAAGCGATAGCATCACAGGGCGCATGCGCACCCAGTCCCTGCCTCGCCTGGGGCGGCTGCACGTGCGCGGCCCCTGGGCCAGAGTCCATTACCCGCACCGGCCCGGCACCTGCGGCCAGGCGCCGCTTCCATCCATCGGACCCAGGGCTGCTTGGTGGGTAGCAAAAGGCTGGTTTCGGCAAAAACAAGACTGGTTTCTGCTGGGACCATGGCCTTCGGGCATCTGCATCACTCAGGTAATCAGTAACCTTTGTAACTTTTTGATTCTGAAAAGTGAGGCAATACATGGCCAAACGGCAATGCTTATTAGGCCAGAGTACAACTGTATGTTTTTTTTCAAGAAATGTTAAGACAACTGTTGTGTCGGCTTTGTTTCGTGCGCTGAGTGGGCGCTGACTCCTGTAGACTCGGGCTTCTTATATGGAGTCAGTCCATGTCTTATTTGGTCTTCCTTTTTTCCTGCTGCCTTAGTTTTCCCCCAGCATGGTTGTCTTTTCCAAAACAAAACAAAACAAACAAAAAAACTCTGCCTTCTCATGATATGCCTGAAGTAGGAAAATCTGTTTTGTCATTTTTGCCTCTCCCGATGTTTAGGGTTTAATTTTCCCTGAGGCCTATTTTTTTTTTTATTTTTTTTTTTGTCTTTCTGGTGATCCAGGGTATCCATTCATGGAACTTTCCTCCAAAACCATATTTCAAATGAACCCGTGTTTTTGTTTCCTATCAGCCTTCTTCGCTGCCCAACTTTTACTTTATCAAATAGGCTACATATTATAAGCATTTTATCATACAAACTACAATTAGAGGTTGATACAAATAATAAAGTGTGGGCTGAAAAACTAGTTACATGGGATGTCCATTTTTTTCAGGAAGTACTGTACTGTTTCCATAGATTATTGTTCCTGGGAAGCAAATTCTTATCCAGAGTATCAGGAGAGGAAATGGACAACCCTGAGCAATTCTGCGTGTTTTTTAGTGGCTGTGCCTAGAATGTGAGGCCCTGACCACATTTTTAGTCATTCCTCAGTGTTGTGTGTTATGTAGAAAGAGTAGGCTTGTTCACTGCTTGTTATAAAACGTCAGATTCCCCAAGCTCGGCGTTTCTCTTCTGTGAGGGAATACATTGTGTGTGTAGGCATCCATCAGGCCCTTCATTGTGTCATTGTTGGACTTGGGGCTCATGGGAAAATTGATTCAAATTTTATTCTCAAAATGCTTCTTTTGCCTCTGAACCAGGAGTCTTGTTTCTTCTTTCAGCATCCGTGAGAGGATAACAGGCTTACTTTTTAGTTTTTAAGGAGGTTACAGACAAATTTCAGATTCTAACACAGAGGTTTATATGGAGAAAGCTAATTGGGGAGTACTCTCTGTGAGAACATGAAAGAAACAAAATTAGGCAGAGGGAGAACATGCTCTGTGATATAGTCACACCAAAGGCTTCAACCAATGTTACAAAGAATTTGGTATCTGGGGTAACTTAGCAAAGATTCCCCAAATTGAAGCATGTATGTCCCCATATCATGCAATTTTGCAGATGGTTTGCCCCCACTAATACCATGATCTTGGGCACCATGGCTCTCTTTGCCTGAAGGCAAGGAAAATAGGGGAAACCTGACAGTGAACCAAAATATCTGCTACAGCTGCAAATCAGAAATATCAAATGAATACTTCTGCCAAAACAAAGACTTTTCTTTGGAAATATATGGTATTCCTCTATTGTCAAGCAATTTCATCTGTAAGTTTAAAAAATGTGTTTCTGAGATAAAACACTGTGGTCTTTTAAAATTCTGGGTTGCATGTTGAATAAACTAAACTAAAATAGTTTGGTAAGTTTCATTACTTCTACTTTGAAAAACTCAACTTTAAGTGGAAAAAAGAAGTCTGCCAGTGTGGCTTTTGTGGTTATGGGCCAAATATTACCAGCTATCAACTAAGCTACCATTAAAAATTTTGTCACAGTTACATTTTACTGCCCTTACTTGTTCACTTGAACACTTTAGTAACTTCTTATATACTACCAGAGGCCCGATGCACGAATATCCGTGCATGAGTAGGCCTTCCTTCCCCTGGCTGCCAGCACCGGCTTCCCTCTGGCATCTGGGACCCGGGCTTCCCTCCGGCTTCATCCGGAAGGACGTCCGAAAGGATGTCTGGTCTCATTAGCATATTACACTTTTATTATTATAGATTAGACATCTGAAATGTGGTATCCAAGCATATGAATTACTGATCCAGGCAACCTGAGCTAATTTTTTCACTTAAACTCTTATTTTGTTGCTTTACTTTTTGGCACATTGCTTGGACCTGAGTCAATTAAGAGGTTCTAATAAGAGAGCCATAGCCACCCTAATGGTGAATAAATTCCACTTGTGGACAGAAGCTACAGCTGATGCCTGAAAGTTTGCCTGCCCTACTGAATTAATATTTGTCTAGCCACCCCACAACTGTGTAAGCCAATTAATATATCTTATATCTCTAGCTAAACCCTGACCAATATAAGTATTATTATCATACCTATTTTATAGATATTAAAAAAAACACAATTTCTTATCTATTTTTTGTGCACCATAGCTTATCAGTGAATAAAGTCTAAATGCTGGAAGAGCAGCACTTGTTTTACAGTCTTCTTAAAATAAAGTCAGGTGGTTGTGATTTCACTGAGCTACCAACCTCTATTAACACATTGAAACTAGCTTAGTAGAAATCAACTTTTATTATTGTTTAAACATTACTGCTTCCCCATCAGTTTAACAAGGAAAGAGATGACTATGCCAATAGAAAGTTACTCCTTAAAAAAGTGATAGGATAAATATTTGTAATGAGACTAGCAAGTACCAACACCTTCCTCCTTAAAAGTATGTCTGAATGCTTTTATGTGTGAGTAGTAAAGGTTGTGAGTTGTAAATGTGACCAGCAAACTCTTTACCTAACTCTCAACCATCAAATAGCAATGAAGAGGATGTCATATTAGATAGAACCTGGGCATATTTTCTAGTGTGCTGAAAAGAGAAAACAGTTTACTAATCATAGTCTCAATAATGAACATAGGTTAAGCTAGTCCTGACTTTTGAAATTAGACCCAGGCTCTCCTAAGAAATGGTGTATATAGATATCTCAGTGGGAAACCTATAGCAGTCAAGATTTCTTGCAAAGGCTATAATAGAAAAGTCCTTTTTAGGACCTCTTTTATTCCTCTTCCAACCTCTTGATTTAGAATTTTGTCTTTGATTTGAATATAATGTATTCTTTGCTTTCATAAATATTTTTTCTACTTAACTTCACAATCTACAAGATAATCAGGTTGTATATTTTCTCAGCTTTTAGCCATGAGTGCAAGACAGAGATTTGACTAAAGACACACAGCCTACAAGTGGCTAAATAGGTTATTAAAAGCTGTTTATCCAACTCTCTTCTTACTTTTATGCTCGCTCCACATTTGATCACCCTTCAAGCAGAACCCCACCTTCCTTGATGGCCCAATCTTTGAGGTGAAGAACAAGGAACCACTGAGGAGAAATGTTTTATTCATTCATCAAACAGTGGAAATAACAGAATCAATAAATCACTTCTCACTGCTTCATAACAAGTTGTCACAAACTTAGCTGTTTAAAACAATATTCATTTCTGATCTCAGTTTCTATAGTTCAAAAGTCCAGGCATGGTTGGTTCCATAACTCAGGGTCTCCTAAGGCTGAAATCAAGATGGCGGACAAAGTTGCAGTTCTCTTCTGGGGCTTGGGGTCTTCCTCAAAAGCCACAAGTTGTTAGCAGAATTCAGTTCTTCCTCATGCTTTCCACATGGCCCTCTCTATTTTCAAGTCTCAGTGGGTCAGGTCTCTCTCAGACTTTAAATCTCCCTGATTTCCCTTTGTCCTTCTTCTTCAGCTTTTAAGGGCTATTTTTGGTGGAAATAGCATTAGACCTGCGTTCTCACCCTGCCTCTGCAACCACTAGCTGTATAACCTTTGGGGTCACCTAAACTTTCAAGGCTTATTTCCTTACGGGTAGAATGAGGACACTAAAGTCCACTTTTTCTCTCAACAGATTTCCTGACACATAGGAATCACTGTAGGGTCTCTTTCAGTTCTAATTTGGAATCACTTGAGCAAGCAGTTCAGTAATAAAGATGTACTTTTTGGCCAAATACATAGCAAGATTCCCTGATTATGCTCAATAAAAGTTAATTAAATGAAGATATTAGTAAAAGTACTAATATGAGCAGCACTTCAAGTAATCTATATTTCACAAAGGGGAGAAATTATGCAAGAATAGTAAGAATCCTGACATCTCTGCAAGATTTATGAATTTTATTAACTGTTGATTCAGATGAAACCCAGTATCTGATAGTTATGAGTCATGAACAGCAATTAATTAGACTGCTGCCACTCAAAAAGAACTAGAACCTAATGCATAACAATGATCAGGCAAGTCTAGAGAAATCTCTCACATAGATTTAATATTGAACTATCAATATACATAATGTTTTCAAAGGAAAAAATATAATTATGCCTCCATTGTGCATGGCTCTATACATTATAATCAACTATGAAGTTAATTTTTAAGAGTGGTTTTTTTTTCCTACAATGTCTTAGGGCAAGATAATATGTGTCAATAGACTTCTTTGTCATAAGTTGATATTTCTGTACACATGTTAAATTGCAACCTCACCTACCAAAAACACTGTTTTGAATATATAGTCAAATACTTAAAAAAATAAATAAAAGCCTTGCCCTGATCAGTTTTCAGAGTGGTTGGAGCATTGGCCTGTGCACTGAAGGGTCGAGAATTCGATTCCCGATCAAGAGCATGTGCCTGGGTTGCAGGTTTGATCCCTGGCCCAGTCAGGGCACATGCTGGAGGCAACCAATGGTTGTGACTCTCTCAAATCTGTTTATCCTTCTCCCTCTCCCTCTCTCCCTTCCTTCCACTGCCTCTAAAAAAATAAAAAATAAAATAAAAAAATACAGCCTTGTTTAGCAAACTCGGTGTGCATTAAAAGCTTTGTGCTCATTGAAAATGTAGGTGTTAAAGTGTGCAATCAAGGAAAAATTGCATTATAGAAAACTAATGAGTTAAGAGTTTCTAAACGTTCTGGAATTTGAGACATGTGGAATTTTATGTAGCTGTCAGTGAATAGGTGGAGACTCATGATGCTGGGTGCTTTCTCAGAAATAAATATTGGATTTGTCAAATACTTTAAAAGAATCTACTGAGATGATACAATGGGTATTTTTTTCTTTATTCATTAATATTTACTCTATGATGGCAGAAGTTGTGGCTGGTGATATTGTTATTGATATACCAACTTAGTGAAGAAGTTTCAGAGGATTTCATCTAGCTTTCCCTAGTATGATGGCTCTTATCCTACATATCAAAGAACCAATCTGAGTGTTCTGCTAACTGCCAAGTTTAGCCAAAACGATTATACATTTGGAAATGGAGGGAATGACCATTATGTGGGTTCATGAGCCCAGAAGTTTAAGTATGAGTTGGATTTTGGTCAGTTATTACCTGGCCACAGTCTGCCCTCATTTTGAAGATGACAAAGCTATTTGGTGTTTGGTCCTTGGATATCAATGCCAATTCAGCCTCAGTATTCAACCATCTATTCCCTAAACCCAGTAATCTTCAAATACGTGGGAACTTCCTTTATCCATTATATTGTTAACTAAGTAAAAGGTTCCTAATATTTTGTGGGTGTAGGAACAGTTTTAGATTTACAGAAAAATTATGAAGTTAGTATAAAGATATTCAATATACCCATTGCTTATGTATAGCTTCTTTTGCCTTTAGTCATACCAGCTGCACTCATTTACAAAGTTAAGATAAGCACTTTGCTCTTTTACAACCTTTATTGAGTATTTTTTTTACATTTATAAATAAATTAAGTTTTTAAAACATATTACAATTCATCCTTGGATTCCCCTGAGTTCCTAAATTATTTTTTTATGAATACATATCATTAAGGTTGATTTTTGGTGCTGACACGTTTTAGGGTCTTTGAAGAATAAATAGTGTTATGTTGCCACAATTATAGTGTAATACAAAATAGTTTTGCTGCCCTGAAGAGTCCTCTGTTTTGAAACCACTGATCTTTGTTACCATGTCTGTAGTTTGTCTTTTCCAGATGTCATATAATTGGAATCAGAGAGTATGTGACCTTTTCAGACTAGCTTCTTTCACTTAGCACTATACATATGAGATTCATCCATGTCTTCTCCTGGCTTGATAAATCATTTAGTTTTATTGATGAATAATATTTTGAGTGGAAATGGAATACTTTATTAACTCATCTATTGAAAGATATCATGGTTGCTTCCAGTTTGGGATGATTATGAACACAGCTGCTATAAACATTCATGTGCAGGTTTTTTGTAGACATACATTTTCAAATCAGTTGGGTAAATATAGGGAAGTGCAATTTCTAGATCACATGGTAAGATTATGTTTAGCTTTGAAAAAAGCTGCCAAACTGTCTCTAAAAGTGGTTATACCATTTTGTATTCCCACCAGCAATGAGTAAGTGTTCCTGTCATTCAACATTGTCATCAGGAACTGATATTTACAGGTAATTGATGAGTAGTGGTTCTTCAAGCCATTTTTTTTTTTTCATAAGAAGTTTGCGGAAGATTTACAGGATTAGGTGAAGAAAATTGCAAATGTTAGAGTAAAACCATGCTTTCTATGCTTTCCAATGATGATCTATATTCTTTTGATTAATTATAGTTACAATTGAATTTTGCTTAGGCTTTTTCCTGTGCTTGGAGATACATTAACCTAGAATGTTACCATTTTTTTCTTTAATTTCACATTAAAATCAATAAACAAACCAAATAAGCTGTGCAGTGATGAACATAGGCCTATCTCATATGGTTAAAAGTAAAGTTGTTTAACAACATAGTCATAACATTTTGGTTTCTTTCCAATTACATAATTTTTAGACTTCCAAATACTTGGTTTAATTTTTGTTTATTTTTTCAAGTGCAGTTGAAACTACTAATTATGTTAAATATGTGTTTAACTTGCTCCCATACTTACATTAGGGGAAAAATACATTTCAAATAAAATGGACTTCTTATGTGTTATAATCTACACTTTTATTTCCAAATTAGATGATTATTAGGCATATATTTAATAGCTACTATTAGGTTAAAAATGCTAAATGTGACCTTAACTTTGGGACTGAAACATGTAATTTTCACTATTTATACATCTGAATTTTGCTATTTAATATGTAATTTTAAAAGTAAAGTAGGTACTTATATATTATTAAGTGTACTATACATATATTTGAGTTATAGTCTCATTGGATTTGAAAGAATATAATTACATCAATTTTGATCTTACCCTGGCCAGGTGGCCCAGTTGGTTGGAACATCATCCCATACACCAAAATGTTCCTGGTTTGATTCCAGGTCAGGACACTTACAGGAAGGCAACCAATCAATAAGCATGTCCTCAGATGAGGATTAAAACATTTTTTTCACAGTTTCTTATAGCTGTTAAAAACATAGCCAGTAGATTTTAATACAAGTGTCCTTGTAAGATAAAAAGAGGGTATTTTATAATATAAAAAATTAACCCACCAAAATCGTAATTCTAAATATATGTGTAACTAATAAAATTGTCTCAAATTTATATAAATCAAAGTTTAAAAATCAATAGGGAAAGTAGATAAATGCATGAGTATTATGGCAGATTTTATTATCTTCTCTTTGAAATAACATGTTTATTTTCAGGTTCACGATATACTGTATGTCAGATATATTGCTGAAATAATAATATTGTGACTATAGAATTTGGAAAAAGAAACAAATTACAAAAATTAAGAATTTGATGAAAGGAGGTAGAGTGACTTAAGAAAGCTAAGATACCATTCAAAGCAAACATCTTTTATATCTATTCCTTTAATAGGAATTCAAAGCTTCAGGCTAGGAGAAACCTTCAGATTAGTTGTTTGCATAACTTGTTTTAGGAGTAAAATGCCAGTGATACCATTAAGATGGTTAGTATGGAAAATTTGTATTTATTAGATTTTTATGCCAATATTTTTATCAGTCCATTTCAAAAGCTAAGTAAGTATTTAATTAGATTACTAATCCCATTAGGCAGTAATAATACTAACACAAAACAGAAATGTATAGCTTTTACCTTTTATAAATGTATATTTTATTGCAATAGGCTATACTTTAATGCCTATAATTTACTTTAAGACATATTAGTATGTAATATTAAGTATTAGTTTTCAGTTTATTCTACATTCATTGTTATACCTCCAAATACATGCTCCATGCATAAAGATATCAGATATGCCACAATCTAAAGCAAGCTAAAATAATCATTTTTTGATATCTCAACATTTCAGATTTTGTTCACTAATATTTTTCTTATTTTTGAATTAAAAGCATAATACTTAGTATAACTAGAAATAAACTTTCATTGGTGAAATTAAGAACATTAAAGAAATGTGGATTAGCTAAAATAGTTTACAGACACTTCCGATCTTTGCATAAGTTAAATTGAAGAATCTAGTCCTAGCCAGCTTCACTCAGTGGATAGAGCATTGGCCTGGAGGGGTTTCAGGCTAGATCCCAGGGGGGAGCATGCACGAGGCAGCAGATCAATGATTCTCTCTTAATATTGATCTCTCTCTCTCTCTTCCTCTGTGAAATAAAAAAAATAAAATAAAATAATGTAAGAATCTAGGGAAACCTCATCCGTGTTTCCTTCCAAAAAACCTTCTTCTAGAAGCTACTTGAATATGTCTGGCATGAACATCCTACACAATAAAAGCTAATATGCAAATCAACCGAACGGTGGAACGACTGGTCTGTGGGGGGCAGGGCCAGTGAGCAGGCGGCATGAGTCCATCCAAGGCAGGTGCCAGTGGGCAGAGGGAGGGTTCGGTGATCAGGCAGCAGTGGAGGGGTGATCGGGGTGGAAGAGGTCAGCACTGATCGCTCGCAACTCCCACAGAGGGAGGCCAGACTGTGGCTTAGGCCCCCTCCCTACGGCCATCCAGTTGGACATCCCCTGAGGGCTCTCAGACTGCAAGAGGGCACAGGCCGGACTGAAGGACCCCCTGAGTGCATGAATTTTCATGCACCGTGCCTCTAGTTTCATATAAATTGGTATTGCTAACACCTAAAGTTTACCTGTAATTTACTAAATATCTGTAATAATAAAAGTGTAATATGCAAATCAACCGAACAGCCGAATAGTGGAACAACCTTCCAGATGACCTTCTGGACAAAGCCAGGGCTGCGAGGGACGAGCCCCTTGCACGAATTTTGTGCATTGGGCCTCTAGTGTTGTATGAAAGGTTTGTGGCCACATACTAATAAACATTTGTCTAGTAATTACCTGTAATTTTGCCAGAATTTATTCTGAGAATTACTTATTCAAAACATTGAAATGAAATTGCAGGGAATAGCTAAAATTAACCACATATTTTGAAAATTTAAAATAACCTAATAGTTTTTGATGACCATATTTGCTTAGGTCAGTTTATCATAGAATGGTTAGACCAAAAAAAAAAAAAAATCAAGGCAGAGAGAAACTAATAGAAAGGTAATATTAAATGCGATGAAGTTTCAACAGTATGTGAGTTCACATCCTGTGTTACTCAAGAAAGGCATACTAAATAAAAGATCAGGTAATATCAAGAGAGTAGGGCATTAGAGGTTGGAAGCATCATGAGAGGAAAATCACATGGAAATATTTGGGAAATAGTGAGCAGATAAAATTTTCACATAGTAGGTGCTCAATGAATATTTATTAAATGAATAAGTGAGTGAATGAACAAATGAAGTTGAATTGTTTGAGGCTTGGGATTAAAGATCATTTATCTAAGAATAGTTTCTTGGGAAGGAAAGTAATTTATGGTTTCTTATAAATTATGTAATTAAATCATTTGACTCTTTCATGTTGTAAAATGACTACAATTTTAGGAGGATTATCTGGATGCAGAATTAAGGTTTAATTGAAAGGTAGTAGTTAAGTAGGGGATAGAGTGAGCAAAATAATAGAGGAAACAACTACAACACATAGAATGAGAAATAATTGAGTCGGATTTAAATACAAAAAGTGCAGCTTTAATATTAAGAACATTTTTGAGGGTTTACACAATGTGCCAGCACTGTTTTAAGTGCTTTACCTATTGTATCTCAATTACACCGTGCAACCGTCCTCTAAACAAATATTAATTGCTTCCATTTTTCAGATATTGCACTTGTACATAGAAAATTCAAAGAGCTAGTAAGTGATGGAGCTGGAATTCATACATTTGAAGTCAAATCTAGGCAAACTCTAGAAATCAAGTTCTTAAAACTATGCAATGGAAATCAATATGACAGACTATAAATATTGAGGAAGGGGAAAATGACCTCACAAGAATAAATAGATTTAAGTGTAGGTAACTAGGATAATTCTGGTGTAATTAAGAATGATAACTTAACCCTGGCTGGTGTGGCTCAGTTGGTTGGGCATAGTCCTGTGGCCAAGGAGGTTGCCAGTTTGATTCCCAGTCAGGTCATATGCCTAGGTTGCAGGATCAATCTCTGGTAGAGGGTGTACAGGAGGCATCCAACCGATGTTGTCCACTTACATAGATGTTTCTCTCCCTCTCCCTTCCTCTGACTGTAAAAATCAATAAACTATAAAATTTTTTGAAAGAATGGTAAGTTAAATTTGTTTAGTTATTGAAATTGTGCATTGTCATAGATAAGAAGAATTATAGCATATAGAAAGAAGTACTGGACAAATATTGATAGGGAGAAAATGACTTTGAATTAGAAACATATTTCTTTGAATAAGCATATAACTCATTGAGTGTTCAGTATGTATCAGGAGTGCATATGCGAATAAATTTAGTGTTGGTTGGAAACAAGAGTCTGAAAATATATGAAGGCTATTGCCATTTTTTATTTAGATACAATAAAAATTATGAGATACTATAAAATTAAGTCATTGAGATAGTTCTGTAAAGAAATAATCAAAACCATTTAAGTTTGGTTATGTATCTATTATCTCTAATTTTCTATACATTGATAATGTTTAATAAGATATGGTGACTTTAACATGATTTGTTACAACTTATTTTGTCTTTGGTAATATCCTGAACTTGTTTTCCTTACTTTTTTCTTCTATGCTTTTACTTCTATGCATAAATGTATTTGAAAAATGTAAATCAAACATATATAGTTTGTCATCCAAACACATCTATTAATGATGTCCCATAGTTTTTATTTAAAGCAGGCAGAGGTGATATTTACCCACAAATTTTATAGTAAGTTACATTTTATATATAAGCACCATTCAACAATATAGTCTGTAAAATATTTTACAGGCTCTTTAATGTAAAATCCTCATTTGTAAGTAGTTTGCAATCCTAATATATAAAAACCCAGGGTCCATAACGTCTAAAACGACCGAAGGCTCGACAAAACGCCAGGCTGCGCACACAGCAGGCTCCGGTGGTCAGGGACTGGTGAGTGGGCTGAACTGCTGACCTCTTGGGGAGAGAGAGAGGTGAGGCTGATCAGTGGCTACCGCGGCTGCTGGCAAGGCCCAGAGAGAGAGAGAAGCAGGATCAGACCCAGCAGCCGCACCTCTCTCTCTCTGAGAGATCAGCAGTTCAGCCCACTTGCCAGTAGCCTGGGGTGGCTGTTGATCATCTCCACCTCTCTGATCAAGCCCAGAGATAAGCCCAGAGACGCTGAATGGCATAGAAACTGACCAATCAGAACCTAATCTGAGTGAACTGGAAAGGCAGAACCTAAGGTGGGGCTGAGGAGGGTTTTTCAGGCCAACAGCTCTTTGGTGTAAGTAAGAAAGTGGTTAAATTTTTTAATGACTGGTTTGGCAGCATAGTGCATATGGCTGGCTATCAGTCCAGATATAGGGATTATGTATTTTTGTCTGCCAAGAGCATCTCCTTCTGCTGAAAAAGGCTTTCCCCCCCATTTAACCAATCCTATTCTATATAATCTATCTATACTAATAAAAGGGTAAGTGCTAATTAGACCGATTCCACCGGCCATCTTCCAGATGTCTGACTTCCTTCCGGACAAAGCCATGGTGGTGGGGTCTGAGGCCAAGGCAGTTAAGGGCAATCAGGCCAGCAGGGGAGGGCAGATGGGGGTGAGATCAGGCTTGCAGGGGGTTAGGGGCAATCAGGCCGGCAGGGGAGAGCAGTTAGGGGCGATCAGGCAGGCAGGCATAGAGGTTAGGAGCGATCAGGCAGACAGGCAGAGGAAGTTAGGGGCGATCAAGCAGGCCGGCAGGTGAGTGGTTAGGAGCCAGTGGTCCCAGATGACGAGAGGGATGTCTGACTACTGGTTGGGATCGGGCCTAAACCAGCAGTTGAACATCTCCCAAGGGGTCCCTGATTGGAGAGGGTGCAGGCTGGGCTGAGGGAACACCCCCCCCCCCCCCCCGCCGCATGAATTTCATGCACCAGGCCACTAGTTTATATTATAATTATCTAACTTTTAGGATGATTGATTGAAGTAAATTAAAAGAACAAAAGAGTATCTCCTGACATTCAGAAGCTGGCCTGACACTCACAGATGGGTCATGTCATTCTCTTATTAGACATAATCTCACAGAATACTAACCTCGAAAAGGTTGCTTGAGTTCATGATAAAATGAGAGAAAGAAACACCATTACATATTTTTTTCTTCTCTAAGCAGAGATAAAATATTTCCTCAACCACCCACTAAAACACCAAATGTCCATCATTCAGCCAAAATGCGTGACTGCTAGTTCTTTCCAATTACTTTATTCTTATTCTATTCTCTCCTTCCTATGGGTGATTTATTTAACTCTGAGTTATAGAATCTCCCCCACTTTCTGACAGCATCCAATCTAGAGTAAGCCTCCACTTCTCTAAATCCTCCTCAAATCACCCAACCAAAGCCCAAATCCTATAGCAAATTATTTCTAACACTCTTTTACAGAGACAACCCATGTCACCATCATGTGTATTCTCCCTCACCTCAACATGTAAGGAATCCACCTTGAATTGTTACAAGTATGTTGCTGTTTGCCTTTGTCTTGGATCATTGACATAAAATAATTATTAACTTATTTTAGACATTCTCTCAGCACAATTGAGTACTTACTAAATAATAGGCACTGTGTTAAATATTGGGGAAATGAAGATGTTAAAATTCATGGTCTTGCTCCATCTAACAAGCTAATAAACAATGCCTTACTGAAGGGAAAACTGTCCAATGTAATTAGTTTTAAAAAAGCATGAATATTTTTTTTATTGTGATGGTTGCGGTTATCTTGACAGTGGAGATGGCCTTAAATGATGGTGTTGAAAGACAGCATTCTGTCATAAAGAGAAAGTAATATGATAGTCACTGTTATAACAAAGTCAGCCTTCGATTTAATTTTACTAGAACCCACTTGTGATTTATAGTGAGAATTATGCTATCCTACCCATTGATGTTGTTTGATAATATTATATGCCTTATAGGACTTTGGAAAAATAGATGTAAATTAATTGGTAACATTTTTTTTTTTTTTGGCAAGGGAGGGAATTCAGCATAATAGTATATCTACACTAAAATTTTTAATTATAAAATTTTATCGGGAAAGTTGGAAACTAAATTATGGTCTTTGGGTGATTATTATTTATTAAAGTAGGTTAAGTCTTGGTAAAATAAAATAAAATAAAAATCTGTACCATTCTGCTGAGTGGACGTTGATAATATGCATATAGGAAAGCACACTGTACCTCATTCTCAATTTTGTTGTAAACCTAAAACTTCTTTAAAAAGTAATTTGTCTTTAAAAATAAAAGTGTTTCTTTTAAAATCTAGTGAAAGAAAATATCAGAGATGATTCATAGTAAATTAATAAGTTACATCATTTTCTCATAAAATCTACATTAGCTTAATAAATTTATTTTTTTTCACATAATACTTTTAAAGCAATTCTGATTCTAACAATAGTAAAATTAACCTTTCATACCTTGCGGGGATTTGAAATATTTCTTATCTTGAAATAAATATTTGAAACATGCAAATTCATATTTATTTCTGCTTAATATTTTAAGAATTGGACAGGTAAGGCCTTTCAATAATCAAATTTATAAGCAAATTTTTTTTCATCTGTGATTATCATTACTAGTCTATTTGCTGTTGTCTTCTTTGAAAATGACTATTATTGAAAGGTTATATTTATTGATTCGATCATTTCATGTCTGTTATATAATCACTAGCGACCCGGTGCACGGATTCATGCACTGGTGGGGTCCCTTGTCCTGGCTTGTGAGGATCAGGTCTAAACCGGCTCTCTGACATCCCCAGAGGGGTCCCAGATTGTGAGAGGGTGCAGGCCAGGCCAAGGGACCCCACCAATGCACAATAGGGGCCAGGGAGGGAGTGCGGGAGGGCTCCCAGAGGACTCCAGTCCTAATTGGCCATACCCCAGCAGCAAGCTAACCTCCCGGTGGAGCATCTGCCCCCTGGTGTTCAGTGCACGTCACAGCTTCCAATGGAACGCTCAGATGGTCCATTGGTCGCTTAGGCTTTTATATATAGAGAGAGATACTTTGTTATATCATTATAACTGAAGTTCCCTCATTTATCACCTGTAATTCCATTATCTACCAAGTTAATTCTGCATTTCACTTCCTTAAGTGACAGTAGAACTTGGTCAGTTATAGTTTTTTATTTCACCTGAGATTTTCTTCTTTGGTTAATATTTATTTTTCCTTCAGCAATTTTACAGGTACTTTCAAAAGATTGTTTTAATTGATTAAATAACCACTTCAAAAGAAGTATTTGCACATTCCCCTCCCACCTTATATATGCCCCTCTTTTGCAGTCTGCAGATTTTTTTTTCATGTCTCCCACACTGTTTTTTTCATATTTATTGAATACTGAGTTTGATTTAATAGTTATTTCAGAGATGTGTGTAAGGTCAATGTCAAAGCCCATACCAGTTGACCTTCTGCAACATAGAGATATACAATGGGCTGGAACCAGTGGACGGATTATGGAGGGGCTAACTTTAACCTCCAGGTGTTTGATTGCTGGCAATTTTTATTTGTGAAATCATGAAGTAGACCAAGTGAAGTTGTTGGTTCACTATTCCTTCTAACACTAAAGGGGAAAAGTGAAAATTGGAGTTACAGGAAACTATAGCAGAAACTATCTCCATAGATTTGTTCAAAATGAAAAAAAAAATAGGAGGTCATATTTTGTTGGTTGTTTTTGCTGAAAATTATCTTTGATTTAGATAATTTTATTATTAGAATATAGGCTTTAGGATATTTGTTTTTATCCTATCATCTCTCAAAAATCTGAGTTTAATGACCTTGTCTTTTGAATCAATTGAAGAATGAGAGTCTGGATCAGAACTGTATCTTTGCCACATGTCCAGCAGGTTTATTTACTTTTCCTTAGAGATCCACTACTTTAATTACATTAGATTCTAAGGATTTTCCCATCTGTTTTGTTTTTTGTTGCTGATTTTGAGGTTGTTTGGGAAGAGTGGAAGAGGAAATTAATTACATTTTCTTGGTTTGCATTTCATCTAATCTTCAGTTAATATTTCTATAATGCATTAGTGAGTACTGAAGCATTTCCTGATTTGAATAGATAGTCTGTTACTGTGTCTTACATTCTCCAGCTCCTTTTCCTAGTATGTGGAACAGTCTTTGTAACATCATTTGGCATTCTAGAAAAACTTGATAAAAATTAAAAGGGGAAGAATCTCCCTAGATCTTTTCCATTGGCACATATGAGCAGGCTGGGCAGGTTGTAGATAACTTCTGAATGAAAAACACCTCATATGTCAAAATAACACTTAGGAACACATTGGGAGAAGTGTGGTTTACAGATGTGGAACATTTCTAGAGCTTCTAAAGTTAAAAAAAATATTCTAAAATTACATTCTTCTCAGAAATTTGTAAGACGATAGATAATAAATAGTGCTCTAAAATGCTGATTTAAGGTGCAGCCCAACATCAGATATATCTAAACCACTAAAAGTGTGCTACAAAAATATGACTTACACAGCATGAGTTGAAGCAACATACAAAGGTGTATTGGATGGCTACTGCCTGGAAAACTCATCACATTATAGGGATCGTCATCAGTAAACGATCAGAGATATGTGAGAATGAAAATGATATAGAGGTGAATTTTAATGGAGAGAGGCAAGCATACAGGAAGTAGTGCAAAACAAAATTAGGAAAAAGAAAACTCTCCAAAGGGTGTTAGCAAGGTTTTATGATAAGTATAGAAATAAACATAAAGGGAGCAACAGAAGAAAACGACCTTGACTCAATGTGATAGTCCCATAGTCATGGTGGTATCTCTAAAGTCTTATGCTAAATAAGTTTGACAGAAGGATGCTGTTTAGACTATGCAAGAACGCCAGCACTTCTTTCTGAAATAGAGAAAAGTAAGTTTTAAAAAGCAGCAGGAAAGAGGCAGCATCTGTCACTTCTCACTTGATGTTTCTATGTAGGCCCAGAAAACAGACTGAAGTGAAGGCACCTGTGTTCCTCAGAATGCTATAAACTGTCTAGTTTTTGTGTGTTTTCTTTTATCCAAAGCCCATTGCTTTGTGTTTCCAACCCATCATCAGATCAGGATTTATCCTTATTAGTGTCATCATGGTTACAATTATGTATCATTAGACTGTCCATCCCCAACAACAGAATATGATGGCTTCGTTTTTTTCCCCCTAAGACTTCAACTATTTCAAAAATGTAAATGTTCATTATTTCTTAAGAAGGAGACAGCACTGAGCTTCATTCAGGAACTTTTCCAGGCTTCAAACAGCTCTGTTTGCATTCCCTGCTGGCTTCTTTAAAGCTAAAACAGATGAACAATGTGGCTTTAAATGGAAGAAAATTCCCTTTCTAAGTTTACATTTGAATGATTGAAACAGGCCATATGCAAAATATCTCCAAAGAATGTAAAATCTTGATGGAAATAACACTAAAATGCAGTACTGTTTAAGTCCCTTATTTCAGGTGGTAGAGACTCCATGGTATAGTAGAAATAACCCTGGGTTCAGGGTTGAGGATTCAGTCATAGCTTTGTTTCTGTTTTGCTTTTGCTTTTTCATTAACTTTATTGGGCTGATAATGGTTAAGAAGATTATATAAGTTTCAAGTGTACAATTCTATGATACATAATCTGTATATTGCATTGTATTATGTGAACTTGGGTGAGGCACTAATTTTTCTGAGGCATTTGCAAAAGTTTAAGGCTCTTAATGGTGAGCTCTGATGTTATTTGTCCTGACATTTTGGGACCAAAGACAATGCTTATTTTAAAGAATAAAGGTAGAAAAATTATATGTTGGTAAGGGTTTGAACAAGGTTGGTATTCTAATCTTCTCTAAAACATTTAAGAAGAAACTTTGTCTTATCTAAAAAGGAGAAGATCTGAATTCAAGTAATTAAATTGTGAATTATGAGTTGATGGTTCCCTAAAAAGCTTTAAAGAATAAATGCTAATAAAGGAATAACACAGATAATTCTAGTTACTTTCTCCTGAGACTGTGAGAGCAAGATTTTAATTGGCCATCAGTTAAAAAAAACACACAAAATTCCCAACTTCTAAATCTTAATCTTTGGACAGTTTGCAACCCTTAGCTGGCCATTTTATAGCCTATGATTTTTCCTGGTTTTGTACAGTTCAATGATTATATGAATATGCACTTAAGATTTTTCCCATGATCACACTCTATCATGAAACTATTTCAACGATTTCAAAGAAGTTATGGAGATTTTCTTCATGTAATAAAAACAAAGAACATGTTTAAACTATATGCACTGAAACTATATATTGACCAGCGACATGTGTTTGTTTAAAAAAAAAATTAGTTGCAACAGCTGTTTTATATTTTGGTTTTTAATCTTGTGCATTCTAATTTTGTTTCTCCAGATTAAGTCATTAATAACTGCTTTTGATTGTTTAGCCACTTGAACACTTATTTTATAATGAGTGATCTCTGTAACATGACAAATTCTCTAGAGTGTAGAAACAGAATCTTTTTCAGGAATAAGATGATTTCACTTTCCTCAGTATGTCCAGAATTTTTATCAGCTTTCCTTAGATATATGATTATAGTGAGAATGGAGCTTTAATAAGTATATGAATTCTGGAATTAATTTCAACAAATGTGTATATTCCACTTGAGGTACCTTGATAATGTTGCACAATATTAAAAAAAAACTGGACTGGAAATCAAGGAGAACTATGTGCTGGTTTTGGACCTCACCATTTTTTTTTAACATTATGATAACTCCTAGTTTTTCTGAACCTCACTTTCTTTTTATACCTAAAGTGAGATTATGAAGGAAAAAAAATCTTTAAGGTTTCTTTCAGGTAAAACCATTATGATTTATCTCATTAATCAACCACAATTGGCCATTTTTATGCCCTGGCAAAGTTTAATATTAAAGGACAATTTTTATTCAGTTAAGTGATGCTCGTGATCTAGCTGTGGACAATTCCCCATGAGCAATGAATCATGCAAATAAAATCCACTCTCATGGTATTGAAAGGGACAGTTATTCCCAACATACTTTAATTTATTGTCAGTTGTAAGCACATCTACACCTGCAGCATTATAAATAGTTCCAAGTCTGTATCTCTTTGGGATTGACTAGCTGCAGTCCACATATCAACATTAGAAGAATAATCGTGATACCTGTTGGACAGCCAATTAAATATCATTAGTCAAGCTGCTTAAACTAAAATGTAAGATAAGACCACCAGCAGTGGGAATGCAAGGACAAACAGATGAAATAATATATTCTATGTAAAATCTATAATTTATATAAATAATTTATATAAAGTTATGACATCATTAGAGACCAAGTAGACATGTGGAAACACTTATTTACATAAGAAAATATAATCACCAAGGAAATAAAAGGACAGTTGCTAACCTTTATTAAAGACAGGTATTGTTTCCTTTTCATATATATATATATATATATATATATATATATATATACATATATATATATGTGTGTGTGTGTGTGTGTGTGTGTGTATGTGTGTTTGTTTATTTTATGTGTTTATGGATAATCATATAAAAATAGAAATATATGTACTTAGAGAGCAGTGACTATACATAATTTTGGAGAAAAGTGGGAATTTGAATTGTCAAAGACGTATAAGTGTACTATTCACAATAATAACCAGGTAGAAAGAGAGTCCAAAAGTTTCAGGATGATACACAAGCAGAAAGAAGAAAGTGACTTACATTTTTTCTTTTATTTTTGTCATCACCATTTATCCTCCCAAACTCTCTTCCCCCTCCACACCCCTTCTCCTGCAATCACCACACTATTGTGTCCATGAGTTTTTTCTCTTTTATTCTTCTTTTTTTTTTTGCTCAATAGCTTCACCACACCCCTAACACCCACTGACACCAGAGCTGTCTGCCTGTCTCTATCTATGAGTCTGTTTCTATTTTGCTTGTTAGTTCAATTTGTTCATTAAATTCCACTTATGAGTGAAATCATATGGTACTTGTCTTTTTCTGACTGGCTTATTTCACTCAACATAATGTTCTCCAGGTTCACCATGCTGTCGACTTAAGATTTGACCTTTTAGGAGAAGCCTCTGCATTCCATTATTGAATATAACAAGGCACTAATTAAGCATATGAGTAAAGAGTTAACTTATGTAGGCCAATTAGAATAGATATGAGAGAAGAAATGAGAGGTTCCAGGAGGGGAACGAAAAGACAAGAGGAGGTGGCAGGAGGAGACAATATCTTGTGTAGCAAATAAATAGATTCTCAATATGTCATTGAGCCTTGGTCAAGGAGAACAATAAAATATCAAATGGTAGTAGATTCTTTGAGATCTTGTCCTGTTTGTTACTGGCAATGATCATCCGTAGCATCTGGGATAGCTAGGAGATGTTCCTTATGACTAAGTTTGATTATAATTCAGTGGTCTGAATCTTGTATTGACATATTGCTTGGCTTGAGTTTAATGACCTCAGTTCAAATTTGAATTTTAAAATTTTATGTAGGTAGTATAGAAAACTCAGGGAGATTCTCACCATCAAAGCCTGATTATCTATGCACAGGGAGTTTACTGAGGGCATCTTGTGTCATGATCATAGATTTTGAATGCTCTGGCTCCTAAAGTCAAATGCTGAAAGGGAGGAAATTCTTTTAATAAAGTGAGAGGGTAAGCAGGAGAAACTTCAGTGGCTGGAAATACTCCTTTCTCCATCAAGATATACTTATTAAGTTAAGTTATTAAAAACCATTTTTAAAATATTTCAAGTAGAGCTCATCCGGTGTGACTCAGTGATTGAGTGTCCACCCAGGAACCAAGAGGTCTCCTGTTTGATTTCTTATCAAGGCACATGCCCAGGTTGTGAGCTCGATCCCTGAAACCTGGGGCCATGAGGAGGCAGCCAATCGATGAAGTTCCTCTCTCATCGATGTTTCTATCTCTCTATCCTCTCCCTTTTTTTCTCTCTAAAAATCAATAAAGAACATATTTACAAAATATTTCAAGTGGAAACAATTATTTTTAGAGAAAGTCAGTTTTAGTAGGTTGAAATGGATGGCTATGCTAATCTGAATTGTTAAAGGGAAGCCGGTATCCTCTATAATAGAGAAATTGCTCCTAAAAAATTATTGAGGTATAGTTGACATAAAGTATACTACACACATTTAAAGTTTATAGTTTGATATTTTGACACACACAGTTATTCACCTATGCACACATCATACACACTAGTGAAACCAACATCAAAATTAAGTTAATAAACATACCTATCACTCTCAAAGTTTCTTCATACAACATTGTAATTTATTCCTCCAACCGTACCCTAACCACAAGTAATCATTGATCTCTTTCTTGTCATTATAGATTAGTATACATTTTCTAGATTGTAATATACACTCTTTTCATGCAGCTTCTTTCACTTCTTTTACTTGGTATAATGTTACTTCAGCACCTCACTTTTGCCACCTAAAAACTTTGAACCATATCACTTTGGGCAAACTTTGTCCTCACCCTTTACTAAAATAGCTATTTTTCTTCTACTTCCTCTCCAGACAACATATTCACAATCCCTACTATGTCCACACATGACTGTTCCAGAAACCAGTTATTGTTGGTCTGTGACTGTATTTGCAAATGAGAATTGTAGGAATGTAGATTAATCAGATGGATTTTAATTTATTTTATTTTTTTATGTTTTCATTGATTTCAGAGAGGAAGGGAGAGTGAGAGAGATAGAAACATCAGTGATAGAGAATCATTGATTGGCTGCCTTCTTCATGCTCCACACTGGGGATCGAGCCTGCAACCCAGGCATGTGTCCTGACCGGGAATCCAACTGTGACCTCCTGTTTCATAGTTAATTCAATGCTCAACCACTGAACCATTCCAGCTGGGCTATATTTTTATTTTTAAAAAACATGAAGCAACTAAATATAATATCCTTGTCCCATATTAGCCCATAAAATCTAAGGGATAAATTAATGTTTAGTAAAATTCCTACAGGGACAGTCACATACTACATTACTGGAAAATAATATTTGGGTACGAAACAATATTAAGAGGTGTCCGAAGGGAAGATAAACATTTTTTTTGTCCTTCCCACTGCCAAGATTTCTTACAGTGAGGTTTTACCTACTTCTGGTTGTCTATAGGAATGAAAATAAAAATATAGAGGGCAGTATAGGGCTATTTTTGAGTTAGTTCTGAATTGATTATAAGTTGCAAGCAGTGGAATTATGACTCTTTGCTCTATTCAAGATAGCAAAAACAGCAATGACTAAAACAATAATAATAACAGTATACTTTGTACTTACATATTGTCTTTTACCCCAGTTTTAGAAACAGTAATTGCAATTTATAATAGTTTTGAGTGTTTATGTTAAGATAGCCAGTAAGTCCTATTTAGGGACAAGCAAATAGAGATGTAGGCCTGGCCAGTGTTGCTCAGTAGTTGAGTATCCACCTATGAACCAGGAGGTCATTTTTCAATTCGCAGTCAGGGCACATGCCCAGGTTGCGAGCTCCATCCCCAGTGGGAGGCATGCAGGAGGAAGCTGATCAATGATTCTCTCTCATCATTGATTTTTCTATTTCCCTCCTTCTTCCTCTCTGTAGTGACCTGCTGCAACCTTTTGCAGCAAGGATTCAGAATCTGGAGAAGGGGTCACACACAAATGGATATACTAGATAAGAAATATAAATTTAGAATGCATGGGGGAGCCAGGCGGAGGCCCTTCTCTAGTGGAATGGCACTCTGAATGTCCGGACCCATGGCTTTTTATTTACTAGAATATACATTTGCCCTTTAGCAAAGCAAACAGACATATCAAAGGTAAGGTTTGGTAAACAGTAAAAGATTATCAGGTTAGGAGATTGCCTTCAGCCACAATTGTCTTGACAGAACAATCGGTGCATAGCTTTTAGCCCTTGCTAAAGCCCAAGGTCCATCAGCCTTCTGATGGACTTCTTGCATTTATTATGCTAACTACTTGTTGGTCTTTGCCTCCAGCAGTGACCTATGTCCTTCATTCTCTTTGTTTGATGAGCTCAACTATTGAATAAAAACAAAGAGTTGATGATCATTGTAAAATTGTGGAATACCTATTAGATTTTTCTAATAGGGTTACATAGGAAAGTTGATAAAATTATAAAAAGTAAAGGTTATTTCTGTAACTAGACATTTGGACAGGATAATATTATCTTTCCCTTTAAATTATTCCTAGAAACTCAATTCACAATCTTAGCCCAGGAAAACCAACAAAAAATAAATTATTTCTACCCTGATTTCTTTTATATTTAAACATTTTTTGTCTTGTACATATTTTATAATATTCTAAATACAGTTTTGGGGGAACAAGGCATTAAATGCACTATTATATAAATTGTACACATTTTTTTTTTAAAAAGATTGTACTATATAAATTAGATGCTTCTTTGATTAGCAATTCACCAAATATTTAGTATCTGCTAAGGTACTTTACCATAAGTGATTCTAAGAAACTATGCTAGATAAATTACTTTGGGCAGTCTTTGATTAGTACACTCCATTTATCTAGCAATTTTAATGAATGACGGAAGTCTGTGAATGTATGTTTTTGATATTTGAAAATTTCCCTTTTGAGAGCAGATCTTTTATTTAAAAGAAACTATATTTGATAGATAATAAAACCAGCTATGTCTTCCAGAATAGCAAGGGAATTGAGAATGTTCAGAGATGTAAAAATGTCTTTTTTAGAAAGCAAACGTTTTTTAAAAAAAGAAACCATAATAGATAGGACCATCAGCTGTATAAACCAGGCTGTGTTTTTTAGTGAATTAGAAATCTAGGTGTGTCTGCTGATTTAACAAGAGAAACAAAACTTTCCAATATCTAGTTATGTGAATGAGGCTAGAGGTGGTTGGTTGTCACCAGGGAGAGCAATAAGAAGTAGAAGGTGAACAGTACAGCTAAGCATGTCTTTTTTGACCTTGGCATTTTGAACAGTACTAGTTAGTTATTTTATAAGAACTTTTATGCTTTCTGATACACAATTATATGAGATTTGACCAATGCATAGTTATATTTCCACCACCAAAGTTATATACACAACATTTTATCATTCAGAAAATGTCTTCATTATTCTCCTTTGTGGGTAACCCTCTTCTTCTGTCTCTTCTGCTAACTAGTAATTTTTTTTTTCAGAGAGAGAATGGAAGGAAGGGAGAGAGAGAGAGAAACATCAATATGAGAGGGAAACTTGGATTGGCTGCCTCCCACACATACCCCGATAGGGGATCTAGCCCACAACCTGGGCATGTGCCTTGATGGGGAAATAACCAGCGACCCTTTGATGCATGGCAGCACAGTCAGCCCACTGAGCCACAGTGACCAGGGCCTAAGTAGTAACTTGCTTTCTATTCCTAGTTCTTTACAGAATGCCCTATAAATGAAATTGTAAAATATGTAGCATTTTGAGCCTGATTTTCTTTATTAAGATAATACATTTACAATTCAGTCAGATTGTAGTATTATCAAGTTGTATTCCTGTATATGGATGTACCACAGTGTTGTTATTCACCATTTGAAAGATGTCTCAGATGTTTGAAGACTTGGTGATTATGAAGATGCTAGCTACAAACTTTTGTTGTATGTTGTGAAAATATAAGTTTGCATTTCTTACAAAACCAGTGGGTCATTGACTTTATAAAACAGTGCCTGCATAATTCTAATTCCCACCAATAATGCATGAGAATCTCTATTACTTTGCCTTCTTGTAAGGATTTGGTATTGTCAGTTATCTTAATTTTAGCCATTTACTATGTGGAGATTTTCCTCATGGAGTTTTACTTTGCATTTGTATAATGACTAATGGTGTTGAGCTTCTTTTCATGGGCTTTTTTGCCATCTGTTTTTCTTTGGAGTAATATCTGTTTTGATAGTTTGGCCCATTTATGTGCTCTAACCTACTTGCATAAGTATGCATTTTTTCCAGGTGTTGGCTATTATTTTGGCTGGCTGAAGAATGAAACTTTGAAAGTTATTTTCTCTCAGTTCTTTGAAGATAATGCCCCATTTTTTTGCATTAATTTTGTTAGTAAATTTTTTTCTGATGCCAGTCTACTTATTTTTGAAGATTTTTTTTTGTCTCTGAAATAGTTAAGGATTCTCCTTTTATTGCTGAATGTCCCTGCTAAATGTTGAGTGGTGTGTGTGTGTGTGTGTGTGTGTGTGTGTGTGTGTGTGTGTGTGTGAGAGAGAGAGAGAGAGAGAGAGAGAGAGATCATGTGATCCTCATGACCATACTAAGCCCTTTCCATTTGGGAAATGTTCTTAGAGTGTTCTCCTTTTTTTCTTTAAAGTTTTTCCGTTTGTTTGTAATTTCTCACTTTTTAAACTATGTGTATGTAGAACTTCTCGAATTGGTCTCCATCCCTTGAGTATTACCTAATACTTACCATTTTACTAAACAGTTTTAATATTCTGAGATCTTTTTAATTTTATCTTCTATTGTATTTCTATTTCATTCCTATTTTCTTCTCAGGTAGATATCTTATTCCTCATGATACATATTAATTATTTTCTTGAAAACATTTTTTCCAAGCCGAGTACCTACTTTCTCTGATCATATTTTCAAGTATCTACTTTTAGTTCAAAATGTGTGTCTGTGTGTGTGTGTGTGTGTGTGTGTTTTCACTGGTAATTTTACCACATATATCTATCTATAGCTTAGTTTCTGGGTATCAACACTTGAGTTCTTCCTACTTCAAAATTTCAAACTGGCTTTTATATCTGATAGAAAAATTGACAGAATAGTATTCTTATTTTCTATATTTTACCTTAGAAAATTGTGGACTTTTTATCCATGGAATTTAGAATTCTAGCTATATTATGTTCTTTTTAAACTGAATTTGAACAAGAAAATGTCCCCTCAAATTGACCTCAGTTTCAAAAGACAGAAGTATCCAAGTAAATTCTATGGCTCTGTATTTTCATTATTGTAAATCAATTCTCTCTATCCTTAAAAACTGTGTAGGCCTACCCTTAATGAGACTAGATTCTTTTTTTTAAAATATATTTTATTGATTTTTTACAGAGAGGAAGAGAGAGGGACAGAGAGTTAGAAACATCGATGAGAGAGAAACATCGAACAGCTGCCTCCTGCACACCCCCCACTGGGGATGTGCCGGCAACCAAGGCACATGCCCTTGATCGGAATTGAACCTGGGACCCTTGAGTCCGCAGGCCAACGCTCTATCCACTGAGCCAAACCAGTTTCGGCGAGACTAGATTCTTAAACAGAGGGAGAGGTTTTCCTGCATCTTCATAAATTATCTGAAGAAGAGAATGAAACAGGGACAGGGAAATTACAATCCCAAGTGGATGAGAGAGAGTTAAACAAGATGATTTTGTTGAGTCAAGTTTCTAAAAATAGGGAAGATGCCAGCAAGATCTCTTTGGTGTTGAGAGAGAACCAGGGGTTATTAAGATAAATGTGAAAATGAGACTCAATTAGAAAACTGGGAAAAAACTGTACAGAATTATATCTGAAATCCCAGGGCAGGCTGCCCTGGAATAAGGAGAAGCATGATAGAAAAGATAATTTCAACAAAACTGCTTAGCTAACAGACAGCTTTAAATGTGATGGATGTCTTTTAAAAAGGAGAGTGATGCCGAAACCGGTTTGGCTCAGTGGATAGAGCGTCGGTCTGCGGACTGAAGGGTCCCGGGTTCGATTCCGGTCAAGGGCATGTACATTGGTTGCGGGCGCATCCCCAGTGGGGGGTGTGCAGGAGGCGGCTGATCGATGTTTCTCTCTCATCGATATTTCTAGCTCTCTATCCCTCTCCCTTCCTCTCTGTAAAAAAATCAATAAAATATATTTAAAAAAAAAAAAAGGAGAGTGATGAGATACATGAGAGGAAGTATACTGTAGTGGTTCGTTTGGGCATTGCTACTAGGAATGATGCTACCAGGGTGAATCTCAGTTCCATAAATTACTAGCTTCTCTGTGCCTCAGGTCCCTTGTTGTATAAATGGTGTTAATATTCACCACCTCCTTTTAGGATTTCTGTGAAGATTTAATGTGCTAATGCATTTGAAAGACTTAATGTCATAATAACCTTTAAAAATCAAACATTTTAATACAGTAAACATTTAGAAAATCATAGTAACATTTAATCGTATTTAGGTGGCAGTACACTATGTTGATCATGGTCGTTGACTAATTCCTTTCTATGCTTTAGGCATGTTCCTAATCGAATTTAATTTAAAACAACCCTGTGAATTAAGTACTATTACTCTTTTGTTTGGTTAAGGAATTTGAGATTTGGGGTAGATTAGTGATTTTCCCAAGTTCATGAAGCTGGTAAGTCAAGAACTGGTGTTTGTCTGGATCCAAACCTCCAGCGCTTGCCACTATGTGAGGTATCTTAATTATGAAATGCGAGTCTTTTGCATAGAATCTCAGAACAGGTGGATGGTTACTAATAAGACATTAACTGAGGGCTGTGTCTTTTAACCTTTAATTTATAAAATAATATACTTTCCTAGTAGACGATGAAGTTTTAAGAGTTCACTACTGAGAGATACTCAAAGAGAAAATGATTTTTGCTCTTGGATAGGCATAGTGTGGGTAAGTGAGGGAGAAGAGGAGATACCATTCTGCAAGAAGAGCTTACAATCACATATAAACAGTTCCCAGAAAGATTCCAACACTCAGCTTTCTAACCCCTTTCTATCTAGAGTTTATTACTATAAATAAGGTTCATAAAGGAAGATAATATTTGATATTCCCATAACTGAGGGGTTTGAAATGTGCCCATGAGGCAGAATATGTAATCAGTCCCTGAAAATAAATGAGGCATTTGCAATAAAGAATGGAAGATCTGTCCCCACATTCTCAATATGTTCTTTAAATGAAAGACTTTCATCCCTTACATTTGTATGCAGCAAGGCTGACTATATTTACAAGGCAAAGTTTATTAATTTGCAGCATTAGAGGTAACAGGAACAAAAAGACAGCAATAGTAGCCAGAACATGTACTGCAAATTCAGCTCAATGGAAAGTTATCATGTATGCTTCTCTGTGCTATTTATATTTTGATATATATATATTATGAAGGCAAATTGTAATAAACACACATACAGCCACTCACAAAATGTTTTCTGTCACCCACACGGAGTTCACTTTCCTTCATTTATCACATATCCATGTATGATGATGCCTGAAATTCTACCATTATGCTGCCTTTTAGACTCTTTCTCTTTTAAATGTGGATTGAATCTTCTTTTCCAATATACATATGTGTGCAATATGTATGTGTATATATATGTATATATGTATATATGTAGCATGTTTATTGTAAGTTAAATAATGCAAAAGACAAAAAGTGTAATAATAATTTCCTCCTCCAATTTCAGTGTCTTTAACTCTTCAATCTTATCAGTATCCTTCTTTTTCTATACTAAGTCCAATTTATTACACACACAAACACATGCAATGTTTTCAAGTGAAATCCTAAGGTAACAAAGATGCACATTTCCATATATCTAACAAAATGGCTTTGATAACATAATATTCACAATACGGATGTATCATAATTTGGTCATTCCCATTATTATGTACTCATTTTAATTTACTCATTCCTATTATATTGCTGCATTAAAAACACTGGTACATGTATTGATAGGCTCTCATGTGTGTAGTACAATGCAGCCATCATTTCTTAAAATATACATTGATTTTATTGATTTTTTAATGTTCAAGTGTACACTAGATTTATTAGGTCAGATTTCTTGTGTGACAATGTAGCATTAGCACTGATTTTCTTCTGTGGAATGATGAACAAGACTGCAGTTGGCTGTGTTCAGAATACAGGCAAGAGGCAGTCACAAAGGCCACATCCATGAATTAACATAAAATAATCCCCAGTCTGGTTTGTGCATTTGTGTATGTATCTAGGTAAAAGTATACATTATATATGTAATATATATGCATGTATATTCATAGATTCAGAATTTAAATGTAGATTGATAGTTGTTAAAATGGCATATTAGAATTTGACTCTTAATAGTATAAATTTATGTAAGGTTGAATTATATATAATAAATTTATTATTTATTTTAAAATTTTATAAATTTAGAATCTAGGCAAATCATACTTGTTTTAATAGAGACACAAGATTCTCCAAAACAGTGACTTAAAACATATCAGTTGTATTAATTCTGAACACTATGAAAACTAGAAGTAGGAATTCCAGGATGATGCAGCAATTCAGAGACCCAGTGCAGGAACCTAAGTTCCTTCCAACTTCCTGCTCTGCTTGTTTTGATGTGCCATGTCTATCTCCATGGGCAAACATGGCTACTGTGCTCCAAAGTACTGGTCCCTTTTCCTAGGAAGAGAAAAGGAGACTGCAAGGAATGACATGTGGATGCCAGTAAATCTATTCTTTAAAAAAAATGCTTTCTTAGAACTAAACCATTACTTCTCTTTATATTTCATTAGAAAGAATTGTCATACAGCTCCTATTTGGAAGTGATTCTGGGGAGGCATTTTGTATGGACACATTGCCATTAGTAGTTGAATTAGAAAGAATGGAATGAGAAAGGCCTGAAAGCTGTTTGCCTAAGGGGTGTGTATGTGTAGTGTGTGGTGTGGTGTGGTGTGGCGTGTATGTGTCGGTGTGTGTGTGTGTGTGTGTGTGTGTGTGTGAGTGTGTGTGTGTGTGTGCGTGTTGTTTGAATATATTTGGTTTAACTGTGAGAGCCAAACTTGGGTGTGATAGAACTTTATAGTCATAACAGTGCCTTTCACAGCATAGGTGTTCAATAAAGATGGATTAATTTATTATGTCTAATAGAGCTTTATTTTGGGGGGAGGGTTAAAATATATTGGCTTTTAACAATATGTCAAAGGTTATGTCAGTATTTCTACGTAACCAAATGCTAAAATGATTAGTTAACTACTCCCTCCATTATGAAGAATATATACAGAATTGAAGTGCCATGAAATGTATCCATTGCAGGGCATAGGTTGTAATGAAAAATTGTCCAAGCCTGGCCTAGCCTTAAGATTTTAATCTTGTGATCCTCTTCATATATCATACTCTAGTATGTGGACTATATCCAGCATGTTTGATTTAAAACTCCAGAAAAATAAATTGTCTTGTTAGTAAGCTTGCTAACTAGCTTTCTTCAGCAGACACATTTTTCTCTTCACAGATGTCATTATTCGGTCTGAACACTGTGGAAGACAATGATTATAATTTACAGAATTTCTAAGGTAATTCTTCACTGTATGCTCAGAAAAAATAGTGAACATTTGGGAAATCATCTGGATAATTTGAAAAAGTAAAATAGCTTTACTTAATGGTCAAGGATAATACGTTGTTTTGGCTCCAGTTATCTGAGAATGATAAATGATTGAATATGAGAACACATTATTTGAGAACACTGTATATATATATATGTGTGTGTGTGTGTGTGTATGTATGTGTGTATGTGTATATACATATATATATTAGTTTGCCCCTAAAACTGTAGGGACATAGTTTGAAAAACAGGCTTAAGATTTTAGTTTTATAGATGATTTATACAATTCTAAAAGTGGCTAATTTTTGTAATTGTCTTTTAAACAACTTTTTTTTTTGTATTATGGAAAATTCTAAATTTAAAAGAAATGGGGAAAATATACTCATCACCTATACTGACAAGTCCTGAATCATCTATGCCCTATATACTCTCCTTCCTATATATTTCATAAACATTTTATCTGTGTTTCATTTTGTACTTCTAAACAGTAACCACTGATTTTTCAAGTGCACATTCATATTATGATCATCACATCTAAAAAAAATCCTGTAATCCCATAATACCCAGAAATATCGAGTCAGTATTTTTAAATTTGAAGATAAAATCAATCTTCCTATAACCTTTACCTATTTTCACAATGAATTGTCACAGTAAAAATGGACAGTACTTCTACCCTCAGTCATTAAATCAAACTTCTAAGCATTAGTTCTTTAATATCTTAAGGCCTCTAGTACACTCTCTGCCTACAGTAGCATTTCATTCTTTCAAACTTCCCACATGGAAAGGTGTTTTTTGTTGTTGTTTTATAGTACTTAAAATATTCTTCCTTGACACTTGTATCTCAATCAATTGGCTTTTAAATTTATTACTAGAACACAGTGCAATTTCTAATTATATTGATATTTTGTTTACTACTTAATAACATCTCACTAATACATATGCTCGTCTTTTTGCTTTACCATTGAATCCCCAGTGCCAAGAATAGAATCTTATAAAAAAGAGTGAGTTCAATTCACAAAGTTAAGGGAGTAAATACATTAATGAATGACTTATATTCTTGATTCCAGCCTATCTAGGTTGTGTGATTGGTTAGGTTTTTTTCTCTGAAATTTTGAAGAACTCACACATCAAGAGTGATCATTAATGAGAAACGGACAATATGTTTAAGGAATAATTTAACCAATGTAAGATTCAGTGTACTGTTCACTCCTTTGATACATATAGTCAATTATCTAGGCACAAAGAGGATTTTCAACAATTTTTAGTTCTTTCTTCTAATAGCTATACAAAATTTCAACTTGTTTTTGTGTCTCATCATTCCAATTGTCTGGCTCTTTTTAATGTATTGATTCTTTCGTTCAGTATGCTCACTATCATTCAAATGCACCTACGTTTTAAAAATTGAGTAGGTAGTTCTCCATTCTTATTCAATTTCTTGATTAAAACATATTTAATAACATGGCATGACATATTAAAAAGAGATGAGCCTTGCCATTTGGAGATCTTTTCAGATTGGAGACAATATAATTTTTGGTATCATTATTCAACTACTTAAAATAGTATCCACACAGAGTACTGCCACTCACCCCGTCATTTTCTTACTCTCTATTTTCAGGAGTAACATGACTTTGTTAAATGTCTTGTTGAGATCACAGTCAACCTTTTACATCATCTTACTTTGTCCTACCAATATTACAGTTTTTAAAAGTGGCATTGTGCAGCAATAGGCATTATATGTTCTCATTTAATCCATGTGCAAAATCTGAACTTAAGTGTTTAGTGTTTTGTTATTCACAAGAACCAAACTGATAATAGCAGTGGTCTTCTACTGCTAATAATAACAATACTGCTAATAATAATAGCAAATTAAAGATAATATTTTCTATAAGTAATCAAAGAGGAACACATTTTGGAATAACTAGGGGATAATGAGTATGGTTATATTTTTGAAAGAAAAAAAGGACATAAATATGAATTTCATTAATACCAGTTGGCTGGAGAGTACTTTCTCCTAACTGTCTTTTCTATAGCATAATTGTTCTAGAAGCTCTTATACAGGAGTTTATGGGATAATTAAATATTAACTACTATCCCAATCTCTATGTGTTTTTTTCCCCCATAAAGCTGAGGTTGAAATCCGTAGTTTCTTAGTTACTACTTTATTACGGAGCATAAGCCCAATGAACAAGAATGAAGAACCCGGGGGATGACTAGGGGAAGAAGGGAAGGCAAATACACAGAGACATTTTCAAGCTGGCTTCCACCCAGGACAATTTATTGCTCAGTCTCACGGAACTGACCCCTAAAAAGCCTTGTAAATGTCCATGGTGGTCAGGAAGGTGAGTTGGAGGAGAAGGAAATCATTTATCCACCAGCTCCCAACTGTCAGTTTCACAGCATAGGTCTTCACTTCAGGTGAGCAAGCAGTGTCCGTCTTTGTGTTCAGGAGGAAACGCAAGGGCAAGAGGCTCTGCCTGGGCATGATTCAGGGTGCTAAGTGAAACTTACTTGAAAGAGCCTTAAACCAATGGGAAGCTGGCTGCTGAAGCAGGAGCTAGAACACGAGATAGGCAAGGCTAAGAGGATCTGAAATACCTGATATAGATACCAAAGAATAAAATTTCAAAGTCTTCATTCTACGTAAAATTCACATTAACAAACATTTTCACATGCTCGTGATGTGTGACATATAAATAAGGACAAGGGTGTGTATGTAAAAGTAACTAAATACCGACTTACAAAGATCCACAGTGCAGTGGGGGAAGGAGTGGGACAACTAATGGTACACAGTGTCTCTGAAAAAAATGCCAAGAAAATTAGAGATGAATACAATTAATTTTGGATTCAAGGAAGGAAATTTGGGATGTTTTAAAGAAATAAAGGTGATGTGTGCCAACTGAAGTATACGATGTGATATGATATGAAATGATATGTTATGATTCACAGAGTTGCAGTTCTGGCCAATGTTAACAGTGTGAATAAAGGCTCTGATGTTTCAGACTATGATAGGTTCAGGGATTGATGTGTGTAATCAGATGTGGATGAATGAGTGAGGAGCAGAAGAGAGACCTGAAGGATACTGAAATCTGAGACTGAACCTCCATACCAGTAGCGTACCAGAAATAAAGAGTATTTGGTAGATTTCTTTTTGAATGAAGAAGCTCTACAGAATGTCGTCAGTTGTTACATCCACACACAAAAATGGGTTTGCGGTTGTGCTTTGGAGATGGAGTTTAAAAAAATTGAAGCAGGATTCCTTGTTGGAGTATTCAGAGATTTTGATGCAAATTATGACTGACACCTAATAGGTAACGTTTATTAAGATTATGTTAATATAAAATTGATGTTTTTCATATTAAACTGTACCAAATATCTTGTGGGATTCTTGCTCTATCTATAATAATAAAAGTGTAATATGCTAATTAAACCAGAAGGCCAAACAGCAGAACAGGAACAACTGTCTGGATGACCTTACGGACGAAGCTGGGGCTATGAGGACCAAGGCAGCTGCCACGGCTACAAAGGCTGAGCCCCTTGCATGAATTTCGTGCATCGGGCCTCTAGTGTAGTATATTAAAATGATAGAATACTAGAATACAGTTCTTGTGTAGAGAGGGAAAGAGAATAGGAGTGAATGTAACCTTAATTGATTATCTATTGATATATCAAATGATACACTTACAACAGCATCTCTTTTTGAGGAAAAAATTAAGAAATCCATTGAATGACAGCTCAAATAATTTACTTTTTATACATTCTATCTTAGAAGCAAACAAAGATTTAGAAACATTATAAGATAAGGCTTTGTTTTACAGAGATATAAGTAATCTGGTGGTGGCTGGAGAGTAGTATAGATTCTGCAGAGGTATTTCCCAATGAGTTATATAACAAAACCACACTTAAAATCAAGTGTAATTTGCCAGGAAAAAAAAACAAAAACAAAAACACACAGGCTAATTTGGTACAGTTACTTCTGGATAATATCTGCTCTTATCTCTAATGCTAAAAAGAAAAAATTGATTATAAAATGAATATATATCCAGTAAGTGGCTTAATTGCCCTCCATAATTTCCATTCTCTTCTTCTAAGACACAAACGCATGCTGAAAATTCATCATTATTAAAATTCTAACTACATTAAATATATTTCTTTATATATTCAATAAAACTTGTGACATTGGCTTCATCATTTTATCAGAAATATTAGTGTTTTTCTTTCAAGTTTTCTGAGCCCATGTAACCTATTAAAACATAAGTGATTTATCTTGTTACTGATTTATGGAAAGGCAGCTCAGATTTTCCATCTGCAATACAACTTATTGCCTTTGTTCCATATACAATAAGATGTAAGTAATGTATACATGAAACATTTCAAAGAAATGAATAGCTAGTATCCCACTAAGCTTCGTCTTGTCATAATTTGTTTTGAGAAGGGTTACAAATGTTAGCAATAAGAATGCTAACTGTTTCTGTGTCCTCAGTAAAATAGTCTAGTTTATCATACACTATATAAGCAAAGTATCAACAGAATGGAGGATGAATGATCAAAATAAAATTCTTCTTACTTTTAGAGCTAACATTTATCACTATGATAAAATATTAATTCACTATTCTTTAACAAAAACCAGTATTCACAAGAAGTCTACATTCAGATTTTCAAGTTACAAGTGTAGACAATGACTTTTTAAATTCCCTATTCCCCCAATATTTCTAGTAAAGTAGGTAAAAAATGTTAAATAGTTAATAACAATAATCTCATGGATGTAAAATCAATCATACACTAATTTGGAAACACACACACACTTTCTCACAATATATTTAACATGGGATCAGAATATATGATGCCAACGAGTCCCATACAAAAATATGATGAGTTTCGTATGTATAATGGGACCACTTATACTTCTAAACTGAGGGAAGGTTTGGTTAGTAAAAACAGCTTTGTTGAGAGTAGACATATCTGTACCACGACTCAAATGCTGAAACATAAAAGTGAATGTAAGCGTTTCCATTGATTCATCATGAGATGTTTCAAGTACTTTAATAACCTTATTGTGCATGTTGACCCATTGATTTTATTTAACTAAAATCAATAGAGATACAATATTATGACATAAAAGTCAGCTTCCTAGTGCAACCTGACCTGCTAAAAGTCTCTGGTAACCTACAAAAGTATAGAAAATGCCAAAATATGAGATATTCTAAGAACTGTCATTGCATTCATGAAATAAGGAGATTACTTGAGTTACAGTACTATTTCAAGCTCATTTGAAAGCAGTGGCATTTGAACCATTTTTATTTCAACTACAAACACCTCTTTGCTTGATGCATAAAATATTTAGGAAATATAGATAAATTATATTATACTAAAAAGTATACAAAAAGTTATCTCTTATACCTGAAGGTAGCCACTATTGGTATTTTGATATATGTCTTATAGTTATTTTTATACCTTTTGTCAATTATTGGTAAATGATAAACTTGTTAAAATAGTGTTTTCATAAATAACTCCTTGCATTTATCCTGTCAGATAAATAACCCAGTGACAATTTATAAACTAATGCTTGCAAATTCTTTTCTTAAGAGTGAGTTCCACAGTGTCTGGTGCCTTCTCTCCTTGCATGAGTAGACAGTCAACGTGGAACTTGAGTGCCCTCCAGTTCATGGGGGTTCTGTAACTGCACCCCCTCTTTTGAGGAAAGGCTCCTGCAGCCACATTTGTATTCATAGAATCTCACCAATGGTGACCCGGGTCAGAATTAGAGAATTCTTCAAAGTTTTATAAGAATCTCTTTCTTAATGATTTTAACATAAAATCAAGAGTGGGGCCAAAGAGAGGGGGGGAGCTTATACAAGTGTTTTATTAGAGTTCTTTTTAATACTAGTTGTTGCACATGTTATCTTTTGGCTTTTAAATATTATTATCACTCTTAAGCATCAGTTCCTCATTCATACACTTCAGAATTCTTGTGAGGATTCAAAGGATATTTAAAGTGTGGGTCACATAGTAAAATTTATTAATCTGTTGCAATTATTCTCATCAATTTCATATATTACTATATCAATCTTGAAATTTAAAAACTTTGAGTCAGATTCATCATCTTCTAGCATAGTTTTCTTGATTTATACTCTTTCTTTTCCACTTAAAAGGTGGAAGGAAAGAAGTTCTTCCCATACACCATTCTTTTGAATCATTTCAGTATCCATCATATCTGTATTACTACAATAGAGGCTACGTGGTGAAGCTCCCTCCTCAGATGTTGGAGAATCTCACAAGACTGTACAACCTTGAAAGATGCTGTAAACAGACTGGGCACCTTAAAAAGCTTTAAGACATGTTATACTTTACCCTTTTAATCTCTTGTCACTTTTTTGAAAGTGTGAAGGTTATGGATTAAGCAACTACAAGAGATCCAACAGTTTAAGACTGCCATATTTTACTTTAAAGTAGTATTAGGAATTCAATTATTTAAATAGATTAATCAAGTTCACAACATTGATTAGATGTTGCCCGTGTATACTGTACAATTAAAAACGTATAAGCTTGTAGTAATGGAGTATTCTTCCATTGAGTTGATTACCGAAACTAGTTCGTTTATACTACATGTACAAAGTGTCTTAATGATTAGATTGTGATGCGACTACTATCCAAAACCATCTGGAGAGTCAATGAAATCTTTATCAAGATTCCAGTGGTAGTTCACTGGAATAGAAAGAGCAATGCTAAAATTCATCTAGAACCATAAAATACCCTGTATAGCCAAAGGAATTCTGAGGGGGAAAAAAACAAATCTGAAGACATCACATTGTCTAAATTTAAACTTGACTACAAAGGTATAGTAATCAAAACAGTATAGTATTGGCATAAAAACAGATACATGGACCAATGGAACAGAAGCAAGAGCCCAGAAATAAACTTCCACATATCTGGTCAATTAATATTTGACAAAGAAGCCAAGAGTACTCAATGCAGAAAAAGATAATCTATTCAATATCAGTTTTGGGGAAAACCGGGTTAGCATGCAGAAGAAGTTAATTATACCATTCATGCAATTAACTCTAAAGGGATTAAGTACTTAAGTATAAGACCTAAAAGCCTAATAATCCTCTAAAAGAAAATACAGGAAAAATGTTCCTTGAAGTAGGTCTTGACAACAATTTTTTTGGATATAACACCAAAGCACAGTGACAATAGCAAAAATAAATGAGACTACATGAAACAAAAGCTTCTTCAAGGCAAAAGTTATAATCAACAAAATGAAAAAGTGACCTATGGAATGGGAGAAAATATTGAAAACCATGTATCTAATGGTTTAATATATAAAATATGTAACTATCACATACATCTGAATACCAAACAAACAAACAATCAAATTTTAAAATGGGCAGGGAACCTGAGCAGACTTTTTCCAAAGAAGACATACAAATGGCCGACAGGTAACTGAAAGATGTTTAACACCACTGATTGTCAGGGAAATGCAATCAGAACCACAGTGAGATATCACCTCACACCTGTTAGAATGGCTGGTAATAAGAAGACAAGAGATAATAAGTGTTGGTGAAGATGTGGGAAAAAGTGGGCCCTTGTGCACTCTTGATGGAAATGTAAATTGGTTTAGCCACTCTGGAGTTTCCTAATTTTATTTTTTTTTAATATTTGACCCATCCCAGCTGGCATGGCTCAGTGGTTGAGTGTTGTCCTATGAACCTGGATGAGTCTGCTTCTCAATCAGGGCAGATGCCTGGGTTTCAGGCTCAATTCCCAGGCGGGGGAGGGCGGGCATGTAGAAGGCAGCTGATCTATGATTCTCTCTCATTATTGATGCTTCTATCTCTCTCTACCTCTCCCTTCCTCTCTGAAATCAGTAAGAATACCTATCTATATATAAAAGCCTAAGTGACCATTATGACCAAACAACTGGAACGAATGGATGACCAGCCAGTAGCTATGATGCTCACTGACCCAGACCTTGCTGCTAGGGCCCTGATAGCCCCGAATCTGGTTCACCTGCACCCTGGAACCAGACAGGAGAGAGGAGGAAGCTTGATTCCTTGTGTAATCGGCCATTGGTTAGCTTGCTGCTGGGGCCATCCTCCTGTGGTCCCTCCCCCTGGCCGGCCAGCCCTCTGAATCGGCCCTGATCACCGGCCAGGCTGAGGGACCCCACCCATGCATGAATTTGTGCACTGGGCCTCTAGTATTTAAATAATTATATATGTGATCCAGTGACCCCATTTCTGGGCATATATCCAAGGGAAATAAAATGAGGATCTCAGAGTGATATTTGTACCTCTATGTTTATTACAGCATTATTAAAAAATAACCAAGATAAAGAAACAACCTAAACATTTACCTCTCAGGGAAAACTGGACTTAGGTTCCTTAAAAACCAATTCGATTTCTGATGTACCCTCATACCCAGGGTACAATACTTTGAAGTTCTAGATAAAAGCCCAGAGGATTTACCTGCTCCCTTTCTTAGCTTGGTAGGCTCTGAAATTGTTTGTTGCCCAGCCTAGGAATTTCTCAGAACTGTCAGCATCTGAGTATCTCAAGTACTGGAACATGTCTCTAGAGGAATCATAACTCCCAAAATTACACGGACAGTGCTATTTATTTATTTATTTATTTATTTATTTATATTTTTTGTTAATCCTCACTTGAGGTTATTTTTCCATTGCTTTTTAAGGAAAGTGGAAGAGAGAGAGGAAGACAGAAACATCCATGTGAGAGAAACCCATCAATTGTTTGCCTCCTCCACACACCCTGACCAGGGCCCAGGCCAGGGAGGAACCTGCAACCAACGTATGTGCCCTTGACCAGAATCGAACCTAGAACCATTTGGTTTGCAGGCTAATGCTCTATCCACTGAGCCAAACCAGCTAGGGCATACCAACTGTGCTTTTAAAAACACTGTTGGGAACATCTGTAAAATTGAAATAATTATACATCTCTAAAGATCCTTGGCCTTCCAAAGGTAATATTAGTACCCTGCCCATCACTCCCCATGTTCTTGTCTCAGGATTACATGGGAATTTAAGAAATTTATAAAATGGCAAGATATCCTAAGTATTTACATAGATGTAATGCAACTTCCTGAGAAGAGGGAATTTGCATATCTTGTGAAATAGGACTGAAGCAAAAAATGTATCTAATGGAAGAATTGTTTGTTTTACCAAATTCCCTTAGCTCCAAGATCTAAAAACACACTCAAATACATTCACATAAAAACGAGTCGTGTATTGTAAAATTTTGGATATCTCATGGAAATGCACTAGGAGTGCTACTGGACATCTGGGCCTCAAGAAAATCAGACCCAGAAAGGTTGGAGCCAGAGTTATCTCTGTAACTCTGAGAAGTGCATGGTCTCATCTCTCCTTCCCACTGTAAGCCTTCTGTTTTCTGCTCATCTCTTTCCCAGTAATCCCCCTCTATTTACTTGTACTTCTTGTTTTCTCTTATCTTTAGCTTCCTTGTGAATTTGGAGTGCCTTTACAACTCAAGTCCAAACTCTTCATTTCCATTCTGCTTGAATGCTTAACAAAGGCCAACTGCAGCCTCTGCATTCAGTTCAAATTTTCAAGGGAAAGAAACCAGTTGGTTCCCAACTAGGGAAATGATCCTGATCCTAAGTGAAGTGTTGGCAATGGCCTACCATTCTTGCTAGAGTGATGGTAAACATTTGGGAAATTAGGAAAATATCACTATGGCTAAATGCTACAGGTTAATGGGCACCTTTCTCTGTACCAGATAAGGATAACTTTTAGGATGAAAGAGAAAGGGATATAATATCAGCTTATTGATTCTGGATTCTAGGCCAAGATAATGAGTCTGGCTTTGTCCTCAGCAAGTAGGTCAAGTTCACAAACTGTTGAGGCCCCCAAGTTTAATATGTCAGGGAATGCTTTATGCTTGAACAGCTGGCGTGTTTGGCTCTGTTTTTAATGTAATACCTGCCCCTGTGGATGCAGTTCTCCTTAAGCTCTACAAGCCCACAAGCAGGTTGATGTTATTGACCTGGCTCTAAGAGGAATTGAAATTCACAAGCCAGGGTTAGAGAATTTCAGTAAAAGTCTATAATATGTATGACATTTACCAAGGTTATTGTTATAAAGCTGTTGAAATCCTTGCCCTCAGAAAACATCCTTGTAACTAGGCAGGAAGGATTCTTTCACTTAATATGAACCTTATGATGGACAGTTTTAATATACTATCTCATTTATTAATCACAGACACTCTGTATGATATTTATTATTATCTGCATTTAGGGACTAGGGATAGCAATTCTGGGCTTGAGTCCAGGTTCTCTTGCTCACCTTCCATGTTTCCTTGGAAAGATATTTAAACTCCATTAGTCTCAATTTCCTCCTCTGGTAAAATGGTGGTGATGGTACCTCTAATATAGGTTTAATGGCAAGATTAAATGATAAAAGTAGTTAAAATTACTTACATGCAATAGACACTTAATTAAGCATTCCCTTGCCTTGTGCTCAATGATTTTAGACAATACAAATTTAGTTATTTAATGAGTCATTTATCATCATCTCTACTCTTGAGCTGTGTGGTTACTACTTTAATTGGGAAAATATTTCTGTAATTTTTAATGTATCTATATACTTGGGACCAGTGATATAAATTTGAGCACTAATTGTATTAACCTGCTTGCTATATTAAAGGAGCTACTTAGTCAAAGGAGGAGTAGCAAAGTCACATAAAATCATGTGGGTAAAGGGGTTGTGGTTCTATAGCGTCATTTTTTTTCCAGCATTTTACATTTATAAAGGTCAGCACTGTTTTCTCTACATTTATCATTAGCTCTAAAGGGATTTGATTTGTCATACCCTAACTGAATTACTGCAGTGTTGTAGATCCAGGATAATTCATGTGCATTTAGATTATTTAAAACTTCTTTGTTAAGCCATTCTGTTGGAACAGAAATAGATCAACTCATTCTCATATCATGACACGTGGACATATGATTACTAAAAGGCATGTGTCCCAGTTGATGGTTTATTTTCTTTATTGTGCTTCATCTTCTCTGGTATCTTCATTTTGATTCAGCTTTGCACAGGAAACAGACTCTTGCTTCAAGTTTTCCTATTGCCTTCAGATCTTATTTCCAACTAATGACCTTTTATACAGAATTTATTCACTCATGTATTTGGCATAAACATATGGGACGGCTTATTCCTTTGGGGAAATAAAATATTTTATTTTAGTCTGGAGGTTTAAGTGCTTGGGGAGTGTTAGAAGAAAAAACTTCTGAGGTATCCAGGGACAAATGACCCAGGCATGGCCCTAAAACATCTACATTTTAATCTGAAGGTGAGGGGAGAGCAATGGTGGAGTTTGAGTAAGTTAGTGAGCTGACTTTTTGAACAATCTTTATTTCCTAAGTGCCTCACATATATATTTTGAACAGCTTTCCTGACCACAATGTAAATGATAGAGTAGGGCAAGATTTGGAGCTATTGCTGTACTTTTGTGGGCCTTAACTAAGGTTTAAAATAAGACCTTGACAAAGGGAATACCAAGAAAGGAAAAGATGTAAAGATAGAGAAAGAAAAATAAGGGGAGAGACTCAAAGTCAGAATCTCACCATAAAATCAATAGGAAAAAGAAAAACAGGAGCAGGCTTGTCAGAGGGTGATTTCAGGTTTATGAAATAGTGTTTTTAACATTTTCTTCTTTTCCTCTGGTCTTTGGCCCAATTCCTTTACCTTTTATTCATATTTTATAAAACAACTTTAATTGTGTGGTTAAATTTGTGATATTAGACTTATTTAAAATATAAATATTAAACATTTAAAATATAAATTAAATATCAAATATATTTAAAATATAAATGTCTGACAAGGGAAATATTCTGATGTGAATGAGTCTCAATAAAAATATAGATTTTTTACACCGCAGATTTCCCAGAGTGTACGTTGGCATAATGGAGAGGTGGAGATTGGAAAGCTCAGATAGTGAGAAGACCGGATGCCTGTCCCAAATGGGAAGTAAGGAGAAAAGAAAGCAGGAAGGGGAGGGTCAATTTTCCTGGTCATCCACTTCTATTAGTTTTAGGTAAGGGAAGATATTTGTTCATCCTCTGGCAATATTGATCTTGATTTAGGGATTCTGAGGAAAGGTCCTTGTTAAAATTTTTCTTCCAAGTTTACTATCATTGTTTTAAATTCCTATTCAATATATAATCTATTGGATAAAAGTATTGTTTTTCAGGACTCTAGGTTGCCTATAATGGTAGTGCAGTCATAGAAATATATATATATATATATATATATATATATATATACACACACACACACACACATGTGTATAGATATAGCTATAGATTTTTATAATTTTGCCTTTTCTAGTATGATATATATATGCAAAACATATATATTTCCCCAAAAATATGATGATTCTTTTGACTAGGATGGTGTAGAATACATGGAGAAGATTGGAGGAGTTCAATAATATTTTGGAGTTAGAGTCCACAGAACTTTCAAATAATGCAAATGTATGGATTTTGGGAAAAGGGGAAGTTAAAAATAGCTTACATTGTCACTGGTGGTTTTTAAAAGGATGATTTCATGAAGGTGGTAGAAATGAGTACGTTGTGGGGATAACTGGGCATTGGGGAAATAGTGGCAGTGAGTACAGGAAACACTGTGAGGAGTTTTACTGCAAGGGAGCTGAGAGATTAGATAGTTACTGGAAAAAAATAAAGGATCTTGGAAGGTTTTGTTTTGAATATTCATAGAAACAATCCAATAGAGAGGAAGTTGATTGAGGAATGTTGAGCAAAGATGAAAAAAGTTGAAGCTACATAAGAAGGAATTATTGGGGAAAAAATGTGTGCTTGAATGTTTTTTGCCCTTTATCTTTTAATTGAATTTCTTGGGGATATTGCTTAATAAAATTATATAGATTTCAAGTATAATTCTATGATGCATCATGTCTATATTGACTGTGCACCCACAGTCACATCTTCTCTCTCCATATATTTGACCCCCTTTACCCTTTACTATCCTCCACTTCCCTTCCTTCTGGTAACCACCATGTTATTGTCTGTGTGTATGAGTTTAGTGTGTTTTTCGTACTTGTTTATTTGTTGCTTTCAGTTTTATAGCCCTCATATGAGGGCAAGGAACTTACATGATTATTGATTTTTTTCTGTCTGACTTATTTTGCTTAGTATGATATTCTCAAGATTCGTATATGTTATTGCAAGTGGCAGTATTTCAATTTTTGTTATGGTTGAGTAGTATTCCATTGTATATACAGAATGAGGCACAATAGGTTTACAGTTGTGAGTATGCGAAGCACAGAGTTTATTCTTTTACTATTATTATTTATTAATTATTGTATTGTTTTCCATACGAGTAATTATAAACCTACTTTAGACTCACCCTGAATGTACCACATCTTCTTTCTCCAGTCATCTATTAAAGGACATTTTGGCTATAGTTGAATTTTTAAAATTTTTTGACAAATTTTATAACGTTTCAAAGAAAAATTATCATGGTATATAACAATTCTACTGTGATGAAGTCATTTGTGCTTTTTAAACCCACTAGGAGATCAAGCTGGAAAGTCATTTGTGAATCAGATCCTTCTATTCTCTCCTGTCTACTCCAATATTTTTAATTATTTCTATCTCTATCATTCTCTACCTAATGTTTTCAATATTACTAAGTTTTTAGTTTCTATGTATAACTATAAAATTATTGGTTCATCTTTTTATAGTATTTGTGAAAAAGTTAAGGAAAATGATGCATTGATATAAACCAAAGTTTTATAAATTTGTTTTTATTTTTTATTTTTTATTCTTAGGGTTTGGGAAAGAGAATCGAACAGTAGCTCTTCAGGGAACAGTCCTAACTCATACTTAACCACAGTTGAAAAAAATCATAGTATTTGCACTTAATAACTTGGTGTTCTTTATAGTAGATAATCACAGTGTTCGAGTGGGTTTGAACTGAATTCATTGCTGATGCTTTAGACAGTAATACAGAATTGCCTGAGGGGTTATTTGCAGCTGGTTTCAAGTGCAGTGTGAACTACAGAAATACTCTCTATTACCATAAACAGAACTTGGAGGTCTCAGTATTGAGATATAGTTATTATGTTGTATTCTAAATGATAAATCAGTTGGATTACACATCTTTCAGCATTAGCTGGTGTGGATTTCTCTTGGGTGTTGTTTATGGTATAATTCCTTGATGTGTGCATTTGTGGTATATTAGGTTCATAGTCATCTGTGGCTGTTGGATAGAACTGTGTGCAAGCACTGTACATTTTAAATGTGATTGCCTTAAATTTGTAATTCTATATGCTTTGTGGCTCTAAGGCAGTTTTAGTTTTTAAATTCAAAGTCTAGATCTATATATTTAACCTGTGTGTTTAATTAGAACTTTTATTTGACTCAATTTCATTGTGTTTGATGCTATATGGATATAACACAAGGTTTAACAAAAGCACTCTTTTATTTGAATTAAGGCATGTATTCATAGCATTGGACTTTAGAAGCCAGCTAAAGACTTAGTTTCTTTCTCTTTTGACTATAAACCAAAATTTTAAAAAAATGTCATTCCTTTTTTGAATAGAACTACAAATAATGTACAATGTAATTTATAACAACAAAATAAACACAAAATTTTCAAGACCCTTTTTAAATGTCAAACCTACCAGATATTTTAGCTTTATTAGAATGATCTTAGAAATAATTCTGAGGTAGTTAAAACAATTTAAATCTCATCCCCTTCTGCAATATGTGATTAAATCTCTAGAAATTTTTTCCAATGCCTAATTCCATTGATGCAAATATTTGCATGTATAAAGCAATCATTAGCCACTAGCCATGTATAATAATAATCAGATCCAGTGTAAATTTAGTTGATCGCAGCCTGTTGAGAGTTAAGTTTTTGGCAGACCTATATTCTATTATTTTTATTACTTAGGGGCTGTCAGAAGATGACCTTTGGGGAATATATAAAAAGATGGTTAAAATCTTTATAAATAACTTGAGAATATAGATCTAGCCTCCAGTCAAAAAGCCACTGTCTTATATAGAGCTGTCCATGGCAAAACATTATAGGAACAATAAAATGGCTGGGACTTATTCATCTATTTATTCATTCAGCATAAATACTATCAATTCAGTGACTAATATTTTCACATACACATCTAGGCAAGGGGAATACCGTAGTAAATAGTATAGACTTCTTTGCCATCTAGGAGCTTACATCCTACCAGGAAGATAGTCAATAAACAAATAAATGTATACTATGTGAAGCAGCTGCAGGTAACCAAAACCACAGTGGAAAACATAGGTATTGTGGGGAAAAGGGTACTGCTATTTTATAAGATTAATTAAGAAACACTTAATTGATAAGGGAAGGAAAAATTCATGCAGATATTTGGGAGCAAAATGAAATGCAGATGCTCTGAATTTGCAGTTTTGACATACTTTGACTTATTTGAGAAGTGAAGCAAGGCCAGTATGACTGGACTGGAGTAGAAAATAAAATGATTGCTTTGTCAAGAGTAATTGTGTAAGGGGCAAACAATGGACACAAATAAAGTGTTTAAGAGGTTAATTATAACTCATACAATTAAGAGTTATAATTCATACAAGAGATGACGTTAGCTGTTTTTATATCTGTTGAAGATAAAACTAACAGATTTAAAGGTGGTCGTACATGAGGTATGAAAGAAAGAGAGGAGAAAAATGATGATAGATTTTAAACTACCTAAGTAGAAAACTAGAGTTGCCATTTTTAGGGAGGCAAAATAGGAGAAGTAGGCTATACAGGAAAAGCAGGTGTTCATTTCTGGATATGTTGAGTTTGAGATATTTATTAGACATTTAAATGAAGAAGTTGAGTAGACAACTGGAGGTATAGCATTATGACATTCATGGGAGGGTTCCAGATTACAGATGTAAATTTGGGAAGTATCAGCATTTAGAAAATATATTATAGGTGGTGTTTAATGGTTAAAGACTGGAAGATACTATGAGACTCAGTTTTATATAGTAGTTGAAGATTGAACCCAGGGGCACTTCTAGAATTTGAGATGTATTAAAGAAAAAAAAAACAACAACTAGCAAAGAGAAATGTAAAATGTGGCTAATATGGTGAAACAAGTATTTGAAGAATACTCAATCAATCATGTCAAACTCAGCTTATAGATCAATTAAAATGAATATTGACTATTGATCATTGAAGTTGGTTAAACAAAATTTATTAGGAACCTTGACTGGAAGATAGTAGAGGGGAAAGAAGAATTCAGAGTCTGAATCCTTTACTTTTTTTCTATGGAAACTGGTAATTACAAATAAACTATTGTGTTAATTTATATATGTGTATATATATATATATATATATATATATATATAGAGAGAGAGAGAGAGAGAGAGAGAGAGAGAGAGAGAGATTTTATTCAATTACTGTACCTATAACCAATTTATGATAAATCTGACAATAATAAAACAATACATTATGTTTATGGAATATCATACAGAATTTAATATTTTAATCTTACCAAGGTAATTTTAGATAAGTTATATTTAATCTTTTCCCTAATCCTCCCTACTCCATTCATTTTCTAGCTAAGATGTTACCATTATTTAAGTAAATTGACATGTTGTTTTGTGAAGATTAAAAAAAGTAATGCACTATCTCACTACCCATTCCTTTTTTGCTTTTTTTAAAAAATATTTTATTGATTTTTTACAGAGAGGAAGGGAGAGGGATAGAGAGTTAGAAACATCAATGAGAGAGAAACATTGATCAGCTACCTCCTGCACACCCCCTACTGGGGATGTGCCCGCAACCAAGGTACATGCCCTTGACCGGAATCGAACCTGGGACCTTTCAGTCCACAGGCTGACGCTCTATCCACTGAGCCGAACCGGTTTCGGCCCACTACCCAATCTTATAGTGTTCCCTAAGGTTGAATCTTGATCTATAGAAAATGTCCCCTCTCTTATGTTCCCCACCTTCAAGCTGGCACATGTTTAATAAAAATAACTATAACACAGCCCTCATCAAAAACCAAAGGTATCACTAGAAATATTAGAAGCCTATGATGCACTGGGAATAACAACAGTGATCTTTAGATCCAACTGCAGACTGCAATAATACAAGCCCCCACACTAAAACCATTCCATAAATAAAGGTGTGCTCATCTGCAGGCATAGCTGTAATTGACCTCATGATCTATGGCCCAATACAGCATGTCCAGCTTTCCAAATAACAGCATATGGAAAATTAAAAAGTAGTCATTTTATAATCAAGAAAACTATCAAACACTACTTTAACCAAGTGATCGAGGTTAACACCATGAGTGATTGTGGGGCGCAGCTACAGTGTTTGGACAGGTTCAAGCCTTGGACTGATGAGAGGACACAGTCCTCTCATGGCCACATGCAAGTCCCAGCCTGGAGGGCAGAGCCCTCCCAGCACAATTATAGCCAACAGCTGTAGTTGTAAGCTTGAACCTATGGTCCGAACACTGGCCACACGTGCCTAAGTGATATAGGCTGCAAGGAAACAAAGCTTGATCAGGTGCATGTAATTGAGTAGGATTGAAACTCACGAGAATGTTGTAAACATCTTGACCACGCCCTTCCTTTGCCTCGTGGCATCTGCTATAAAATAAAGTCACCGCTTGTGGGCGTTGGCGCTGTCCATCCGGAAGCAGCGTCCCACCGAGACCCAGCTTTCCTTCTCTTGTCTGTCTTTTCTAAGTCTTTCAGCCGCCCCCAGTCAGGTTCACCTTTGGCCTTGCCGGCACGGCACAATTTATATGTCATGTTTACATCACATATTCCCCAGTATAATGGAATGAGATGGACACTTTATTTCTGCAGTTTTCTTTCCTGAAAGCCATCATGCCAATCTAATAAAAAGGAAAACATCAGACAAACCCAAATAAACAGGCATTCTACAAAAAATTCACAGGACTCATCAAGACTGGGAAAGAGAAAAGACTCAGAACTCAGAAACTGTCATGGACCACAAGAGACTAAGGAGACATGGTAACCAGATAAATGTGATATTCTGGATTCAATCCTGGGCCAAAGAAATAATAATACTGAAAAAGTAATGAATGTTGATGTCTACGTTTTAAAAAGTGAACCATCTATAATAATTAAAGCATAATATGCTAATTAGACCAGTCAGCCAAACAGCCTTCTGGATGTCATTCCAGACGTCCTTCCAGAGGAAGCTGCTGTGGTGGGGGCCGAGGCAGACGTGGTTAGGGGTGATCAGGCAGGCAGGCAGGCAGAGGGGTTAGGGGCAATCAGGTAGGAAGGCGAGCAGTTAGGGGTGATCAGGCAGGCAGGCAGGCAAGTGGTTAGGGTCAGGGAGGCAGGTGAGTGGTTAGTGGTGATCAGACAGGCAGGAAAGTGAGCAGTTAGGAGCCAGCAATCCCAGATTGCAAGAGGGATGTCCAATTGCCAGTTTAGGGATCCCTGCAGGATCAGGCCTAAACCAGTAGTCGGACATCCCCCGAGGGGTCCCGGATTGTGAGAGGGTGCAGGCCAAGCTGAATGACATCCCCTCCCCCCCGTGCACAAATTTTGTGCACCAGGCCTCTAGTGGTAATATAGTGCGTTAGCATCAGTGGAACTGGAAGAGAGAGATGTTGGAACTATTTATATTACCTTTGCAACTCTATGTAAACATCAAGTCATTCCAAAAGAAATATTTATTTTAAAAGCAGTAGAAGAATGAGAAAAGATATGCCATGTAGTAACTAATAATAAAAATAGAATAGCTATATCAATGTCAGACAAAGTGGATTTCAGAAGAAGGAAGATTATCAGAGATAAAGAGGGATATTACATAATGATAAAGAGGACAACTATCCAAGAAGATATAAAAATCTTAAATGTGCAAACTCCTAACAAAAGAGCTTAAAATTACATATGACAAAAACTGATTGATATGAAAGGAAAAATAGACAAACCCATAATTATATTAGGAGAAATCACCACCTTTCTTTCAATAATTGACAGAACAAGTAGGCAGAAAAATAGAATATACCTGAAAAAAAATCTATCAACTTTACCTAATTTATAATTATAGAATTCTAATCATCAATGTGTATTTTTCTGAAGTACACATTATAGGAGATAAAACAAATCTTAACGAATTGATATAAGAATAAAAATTAAAGTGTGTTCTTAAACTGTAATGGAAACAACTGAAAAATCCATAAAAGAAAGATATCTGGAAATCCCCAGGTACTTAGAATTTTAATAGTGATTTCTAAATAACAAAGAGGAAGAAAATGTCTGAATGGAAATTTTAAAATATTTTGAACAGAATAAAACTGGAAAATATAAAATAGCAAATTGATGGGATGATGTTAAAGTAATGCTTACAGTGAAATTAATATCATTAAATGCTTCTATTAGCACAACCAAAAAGATCTAAAGCCACTAATGAAAACTTTTACTTTAGAAACTGAATGAAAAAGGAACCATACTAAAAGAAGTAGAAAGTACATAATAAAGACTACAGCAGAAGGGGACACCAAAAACTGGAGACATTAAAAGAATAATAAGAAAATACTATAAAAACCCAACATCTATAAATTCAAACACTTAAATGAAATTAATTCCTTAAAAGACATGAATTATCAAAAGCTCACTAAAGATGAACTAGAATATCTGAATAATAAGAAACAGGGAGAGAGGGAGAGACAGAGAGAAGGAGAGAAAAAAAAAGGGAGAGGAAGAGAGAGAGAACTATCACATAACCTGTGAGAATACACAAACACACACATAGCTATTCAGAGAGTATATATATATATATATATTATATGTATAATATCTATATGTAACGTATTTACACATACACATATAGATAAAGATATGTAAGTAATTGAATGTGTAGTTAACCCCACCAATATAGAAAATTCTAAGTTCAGACTAGCAAATTCTACCAAACATGTAAGGAAGAAATGATACCAATGCTACAAAATCTCTCACAGTAAATAAAAAAAAGGATACTTCCTAGTTGATTTTAATAAGCCAGTGTCACTTTATACATGCAGCACTACATTCATACATACGTTTATCTAAAATACAGTCATTTTGGATAAAAGTATGGATGTATTTTTAAAGTCAAATACATTGAAAGTACGTCCCACGTATTCCACTCTTAGAAAATAACAAAAGAAAATGTATGTTCACAATAAGAATTCATTATTTATAATCATCCTATGTTGAAAACAAAGACATACGCATGAACTGGTAAATGAATACATTTAAAATTACTATATATATATGTATCTTTTTACATATATTTATATACTCATACTTATATATAATTTACATATCTAATTATTTATATTATTCATCAAATTTATATATGCAGCCAATTTATTATATGTTCATATACATATAAATTCCTATATATCCTATCTAATAAAAGAGTAATATACAGATTGATCATCACTGCAACACACAATATAGCTGCCCCCATGTGGTCAAAGATCCTGCCCCCATGTGGACAAAAGATGGCCACTACAAGATGGCCAGCAGGGGAGGGCAATTGGGAGGCACCTGGCCTGCAAGGGAGGGCAGTTGTGAGGGACCAGGCCTGCAAGGGAGGGCAGTTGAGAGGGACCAGGCCTGCAAGGGAGGGCAGTTGTGAGGGACCAGGCCTGCAAGGGAGGGCAGTTGAGAGGGACCAGGCTTGCAAGGGAGGGCAGTTGGAGGTGATTAACCCTGCAGGAGAGGGTAGTTAGGGGTGACCAGGCTGGCAGAGGAGGAAAGTTGGAGGCAAACAGGCTGGCAGGGGAGCAGTTAAGCATCAACCAGGCTGGCAGCGGAGTGGTTAGGGGGTGATCAGGCTGGCAGGCAGAAGCGGTTAGGGGCAATCAGGAAGGCAGGCAGGCAAGCAGTTGGGAGCCAGCAGTCCTGGATTGTGAGAGGGATGTCCGACTGCCCGTTTAGGCCCGATCCCACCAGGATCGGGCCTAAACGGCAGTCGGACATCCCTCCAGGAGTCCCAGATTGGAGAGGGTACAGGCTGTGCTGAGGGACAACCCCCCGCCGTGCACGAATTTCGTGCACCGGGCTTGTAGTGTGTGTATATATTAGGTATGTCCATGGGAGGAGGCAAATTTAGAGTCTTCTTAATCACCATCTTGGACTTGCCAAATAGCTTTTGAAAAGTGCAAAGGAAGATATATTGACAGGACAGGGTTTCCTCTCTGATATTCACTTCCCTTCTCTATGACTCCTAATTATTCTTTTGCTATATGTTATTCATGTAGTCTATACCTCCCCCCAATCCTTCTGTAAGTACCCCACCTGGTTAAACCTAGAGCAAACACTGTAAACAGAATTTTCAAAAACAGACAAACTAGCATTTACTCACTCCCCACAGCAAAAATCTCTGCCAAGTCAGGCCCAGTTTTGAGAAACAACAAATGATTATTTGCCCCAACTGAAGCTGCATTCATAAAATCCTATTTAATGAAAGGAAAATAAAGAGTGTTTGTAGAAGTCTTCAATCCATCCTTTAACAGAGCTAAGAGGCCTCTTTCATTTCTATATATTTAAATTTCTGGCAAGTTAGATAAGTATGTTTGAAAATAAATTGTGTCATATAATTTGATGTTGGTGTTTATTCTGTAAAGAAACAGGGAAGGGAAGAAATTTATGCAGGTTCAAAATTGAATATCAAATGTTGTATCTCTAAAGTATTTTTTTTAATTTTATTGAAGCCTTTATATTAAAGTGTAGTTAACAATAATATTTAGGAAAATATGTCTACATACTACGAGACCTGATCTTCTTGTGGTGATGCTAATATAATATTTAGGATATATTGAAGTACGAAAGGTGAATCCATTCATCTCCAAAAGCTTTTGTATAAATCATGTGTCTTTAATTGAACATCACTTTTGAGTACATTTTATGACAGTTTCTTCTTTAATTTAAAATTGCATTTTGTGTCTTCACTCTGAAAATATTTATTGGACACTGTCATATGTCAGTCACTGCTGACATAACAGAGAATAAAAGAGACAGAGTGCCCCACTTATGAGATTTTCGTGGAGGTGACAAGTTCTTAGAAATAAAAACAAAACAAATATATAGCTGCAACATGGAATAAGTTCTATGTAGTAAAAGTATGCTAGAAAAAAAGTGCAGCTTACAAACATGTAACTTTTGGAAATGAGCAGAAGACCTTGCTGCAATATTGTCATTGAGTTCAGTGTCATGTATGGATGTTAGCAAATAAAAGAGAATGACATTTGTGGAGATCATGAAGCAACATGACCTTACCAATTCATAGAAACTCAAAGAACTCCCTGGGGCTTAAACATAGGAACAAAAAGGATGAGTTTGGAAAGATGAATGATGACGTGTCCGGTAGGGCTTAACAAGGCGGCAAAAAGAAGAGAGACCTAAAAGAAGTGGGTAACACATCACACACATTTGACCACATAGGCAAATCTTTATTCAACTTTTCTCAGTTATCACAAACTGTCCTTTAAAATTCGTTTGCTTAAATTAGGAAGTATCTTGTGCTCCTTTGACATGACTCTCATTAGCCTCAATAGCTCACTTGCTTTCTGGAGTAATAAGGTGCTGAACAAGAAGTCTGCCATTCCTCCCAGTAGCACTGGTTTTCAAGGCTACCATTTGTATCCTAAGTGGGTTCATTGCTATTGTATTGATATATATGTTTATATCTATACATTTCAAATTTAGCATTATAGAAATTTTATTTAATTTTTGTGGTTTCTATATTTGTATATTTATATTTAATACTGAAACTACAGCTAATTAATAATGCACTGAAGTTCTTTACCAAAAAAAAAAAAACACACACACAAAACAAACAACAAAAAAACTACTAAATGTCCTGATAGACAAATGTTTATCATCCTGGGATGATACTGCCCCTCCCCCAGGCTGCATTTGGAAAAACAGGAGGCCATCTCCTGGTGAGATATGATTGGAAGGGGTGCTTCTGGATTTCATTTCAAAAAGGGTCAAGGATAATAAGAGCCCTGAAAAAAGTAGCACTCAGTTTCACACAAGGAAGAACTGCTCAGCCTAAAATGCTAATAGCACACCTCTAGGAAAATCCACAGAGAAGCGAGGAGGATTCACCAGAAAGATAAGGGAGCTTAAACTTCAGGGTTCCTCACTTGCATGGATTCCTTCATTGGCCCTAGGAAGGCCCTTAGAATCCCAGAAATGTATTCACTTGGTCACATTTCCCTTTTAAAATGAATTGTGGTAAACTATTTTAACTATAATTAAGGAAGACCTCCTCTCTTCCCACTCTGACTTTGACTTTCCACTCATATTTTCCTTTATCTTTGGAAGTGCTGAAGTGGCTAAAGGCATTTTGGGGAATCTGGTGTAGGTTCAGCTTCCTTCATAGTCCCTGTGCCTCCACATCTACATCTTGAACAAAAGGTACAAGGTCATAGGTTATTTTGTGATACGGATGTGCCCTATGGTACACACTTTTACACTTACATAGGCAAAAGAGATCATTCAAAGCTTGCCTTTTTTAAGCTAGTTAATAGAAAAATCTTCCAATCATAATATGATATGCTTAAAATTAGAAGCAGAGTATTTGGTTTTTTATAGAGTCTGAGTAAAAAAACAAACAAACAAACAAACAAAAAAACACCCAACAACATTGTGTGTGTGTATGTGTGTGTGTGGTGTGGTCGTTTTATCAAACCCAATGGAGAAATAAAAATTTTGTCTTTAATTTCAGGGAAAATTCTCCTTTTTTCAACATACATAAATAAATAAATCATTGGAAATACTATATAAAAATGTTCAATTCCTTTATATTTTGTTTCCTTGACTTAATATATTTTATTTTCTATACCCAGTCAGTTACAACTGCTAGAGATGAACCAAGTTTTTGATATTTCCCTTTAAATTTTTCCTCTTTGACTTGGTCACTGAGAGTCCCCTGAAATTGTGGTTTATACAACTGATGATGCCTTTATATGTTATTATCACTGTTATTTATATTTCTCTCATCAAACACTCTCTGTTCTCCCTCTCTGCACCAGCCTCTTTCAAATATGTGTTCAATTTCCTTTTCTAAGCACTGGCCCTAGAACCATATCATTTAAAGATATAATCGAGTGGGGACTCAAAAGCAGGGCCATTTCAGGTCAGCATTTGAGTTGGAGCCCTATAGTGATAATTCATGTGGAGTAAGAAATGGTTCTTGGGTTTCAATAGGTTGTTCACCACCCTCCAAACCTCTGGCAAGTGCAGGAGCAGAGAATAAGACAGTGGTGTGCCTCACTTTGCCCTGATGGGAATGTCTGTAAATGCTGCCCTTTTTTTTAGCACAATAACAGTTTACAGAAGAGAAAAATAGATTGTAATTCATTTTGTAAAGTGGGCAATTCTTGTATAAAACACCTAATCACCCACCCATATTTCTTACCTCTATATTTTAAAGCTTGGCAGCCTATCTCCTTCTGCCACTCCAGAAACCTTATTTCCAGACTTATCACTACACTTTCCAGCAACTGTAATTTCTTTTTGTCTCTTTTCTTTCCCTCAAAGGTGGCACATTTACTTTATTTTTACTGCTACTGTCTTCTGCCAAATTGTCACATTCCCTTGACTGGATTACTGTAATTCTATTGTAGCTGCTCTTTCTGCAATCACCTTTTCTCCTTCTTATTCCCTGCACTCATATCCCACAAACTATTGCCAGAATGACTGATATAAATTCAGACTGATTCCTTTAAACATGACTTTTCATTATAGTAAAGCTGAAATCCCAACTCTTACCACATCATCTCAGACTACTCTTCCTCTTGTTCTTTGTACTCTATTTACACCAGCAAGTTTTAGTTCTGTTAATGAGCTCTCCCCTTAATATATTTTGACAAGGAGCCTGCAACTGAGATACATGCCCTTGACCAGAATCGAACCTGGGACCCTTCGGTCTGCAGGCCAATGCTCTATCCACTGAGCAAAATAGGCTAGGGCTCAAGCTTAGCTTGATTGTTCCATATCAAAGAAGTCTTAAGTGAGAAACCATATTGGATTAGATAGCCCTCCATTTTTTCATAACACTGCATTCATTTCGTAACAACTTCAATTTCTACATTGTATCATACGTTACTATTGTAGGTAAAATGGTAAAATCAGTTGTAAGTCTACTGCCTTGGCTAAAATGAAATCTCCAAGAGAGCAGGCTCTCTATTTGTCTTGCCTAACACGAAGTCCCCAATACTTCACAATTCCTTGCACACAGTAAAATGTTAATAATTCTGTTGAATCAATAGTGATGGAAGGAGACATGACTTGGTGTGGTGAACACACAATACAATATGCAGACGATGTATTATAGAATTGTACACCTGAAACCTATATAACTTTATTAATCAGTGTCACCCCAATAAATTCAACAAGAAATAAAATAAAGATAGGTTGGTCAAACCAAAATAAAATAAAATGAAATAAATGGATTATCCCATTCCAGAATTGAAGGCTTTTGATATCTTTTCGAAAATTATCTTGTACCTTGACTTCTGGTGTGCTCCCATTTCGTAAATTTGCTTCTATACGTTTATTTCTCTTCATCTCTTTAATGTATTTCTTTTCCACATTTATACTTTTAAACAGATAATGTTGTTTGTTATTTATTTTCTCTTTTTTTCTTGAGAAAAGGACTGGGCCCCCTTTGTCTCATCCAGTTTATATCTTACTGGAGAACTCATCATTTTTCAGTGTCTCAGTCCCCATGAAATTTATTGTTAAAAGGAATCATCTTTACAGATAAACAAGTTGTCCTTAAAGATATCTTTAAGATTGGGAGGTCCCAGGGGGAGATCTTAATAGAATATTCAGCAGTTTTGCAGATGGGTCCTTTCAGGGTCCAGGTCCCCGCAGATTGAATGGCCAGCACCAGGGCAGGGGGTCAACACATTCAATGCAGTTCGTCCTGAGGGCAGCCGGGGCTGGCTTTGTTGCTTATCTGAGCCTGGAGCTTGCCTTCCACTGGGCAATTCTCTAACATTTTCCAAATTTTCTCACTTTAGAAGTAAAACTTTACCTGGTTTTTATTTTTCCCAAGCATTTCCTCGGGAAGTTTATATACATGTTACATTTTTAAGGAAGATAAATGATAAGATTTTAAAATAATAACTGATATTATTGCTTCTCTTGGGTAGTAGTATGGTAATATATGGTATGTTATTTTATATTAATGAGATTATTGCTAAAATTATTATGCGAAGTATATCCATTGTTTATTAACATGGTAGATATCAGGGGATATAAAAGAAGTTTCCACCATATATATTGAACGCTGTTGTTTTAAGCCTTTGAAAGAATTGCCCATATAATTAGGGTATTTTTTGCTTTAAACTTTGACATGTGAGGTTTTTATGTTCAAACTGTGACAATATTTAAAGTGAAAATGGACACTATTAATAATTATGCTAGAAGAATACCTATATACATGATCTATTCCATACCAAATGGGATAGTTGGTCATTAAGTATCTTTGGGTAAAAATAATAAGACCATTCCAGATGGCTGCAATATTTTAGGCTGTTATCAAACAGGATAAAATACATCATTCTTAAGAAGCAAATCTCAAGCTCACAGGTGACATTAAGAAATATCTTGGCCAACTCTCCATGAAGATGTGCGTATATACTCCATAACATTTTTTAAAGTCCAAATTTGAATGTTACCAGTGACAAGAAACTCACTGTGTCTTTGTGCATTGCATTATTGGACAGCTCTCATTGCTTACAAAGGCATTATTCTTTTTACCTCAAGTCTGCCTTATTTTAACACTTACCAATTTGTTCTAGATTTTCATTCAGAGGTCAGATAAAACAAGATAAATTACTTTTGCACAAAACAACCTTTCAAATATATAAAGACAGCTACCAAGTCCCTAGTGAGTCTTCTGTTTTCCAGGAAAACAACGCTCAGGTCTCTATTCTTCCCATTAGCTCTTTACCCTGACTGGTCTCCTCCAGATGTGCTCCAGTGTGTCAATAATGTTTTAAAGTGGCAATATTTCTATTAAAATATTACCAGCACAAATATATCTAATTATCTCTGATTTTTGGTTAAGAACATAAAGGATAGTCTTTCTTTGCTCTTTGGTGGACCTAACACATTGGGAATACTGTCAAGTTAAAGAGTGGGGTGACTTGGCATATTTAAAGAAAACTATTAATTTGATCCACTATTATACTAGGAGAATATGAGTAGTGTGTTTGTGTGTATATTTATATGTGCCTTTTCTGTAACATATATTTCTTTACTCCATATCTTACCTAATAATAGACAAACATGTAAATTGACCATACCTCCGCTACACCCACAGCCAATCAGGAGTAAGTATGCAAATTAACCAGACAAAGATGATGGGTTAATTTGCATATGCAGGCATGGAGCAGCCGGGAGGGGTGGGGCGCCTGCTATGAGGTGGGGAGGCGGCAGAGGGAGCTACAGGAATGGTGCTCTGGATGGGAGCAAAGACTTGCAGGCTCTCGGGTGGCCCAGGATTGAGGACTTGCAGGCTCCCGGGTGGCCGGGAGTGAAGCCAGGGAAAGGAAGGCCTATTCTTGCACACATGTCGTGCAATGGGCCTCTAGTATTTGAAGAACATCTGTTAGTGTATTGAATGTTCACAATTTGAAAACATAATTTTTATGTTTAACTCAATATTTACAATGTAAATATAAAAAGAGTAGCCCATATTTAAAAAAAAAAAAAACTGACTTAAGACAGAAGTTCCCTGAAACATAATATTATAACAAAATTAGCCTGGAAAAGAGAATTAATAACCTTTGTGATTACATGTTTAACTTAAAGAAATTAACATTTACACTTGTCATAGGATAATATTTAAATTATATATTTACCTTTTTGTGGATTGCACGAAAACATGTAAAAGAGTTCTGTCCTCTCTCCTTTTTTAAAAGTTATGTTTAGATTATTCAAGTGACTTAAATTTGCGTGCCAACACCCACAGAACTGAGATTTCAATTGAGCCTGATGGTGCAGCAAATTCAGTTTGGATGAAACAATGTATCCAGATGCAAATGCATTACTACAGCAGCTGTGGTTTCAGTGCCGACATATTGCTGATCTGCTTTAAAATAATCAAGCCCCAAGCCTGGTGCTCATAAATTAATTATGTTTGCAACTCTTATAGAGACAAAGAAAGACCCTAAATCAAAATGAACAAAACAAAACTGAGTTGTTTTATAGGGTGATCTCTTCTTAACTGGAAAATTATAGGTAAGCCTAGCCAGTGTGGTTGAGCATTGACCTATGAACCAGGATATCATTGTTGGATTCCAAATCAGGGCACAAACCAGGGAAGGAAGGCACTGGCCAACAGTTGGCAGCCAGAAGGCTCTGATCGGCTCTGATCACCGGCCAGGCCTAGGGACCTTACCTGTGCACAAATTTTGTGCACTGGGCCTCTAGTATCTATACTAATAATAGAGGAATATGCAAATTGTCTGGGACGCTGTCACAGTAACAGTAATGACCAAACAGCAGGCTGAGTGGGGCAACCAGGCCAGCATGGGGGTTAGTGAGGGACAACCAAATGACTGAACAGCAGGGTGCGTGGGGCAAACAGGCCGGGGGTGGGGGGCAGTTGGGGGTGACCAAGACAGCAAGGGGGGGGCAGTAAGGGGCGACCAGGCCAGCTGGGGGGCAGTTAGGGGCGATCAGACAGGCAGACAGGTGACAGGTGAGCAGTTAGGAGCCAGCAGTCCTGGATTATGAGAGGGATGTCCGACTGCTGGTTTAGGCCCAATCCCTCAAGGATCCCAGATTGGAGAGGGTGCAGGCTGGGCTGAGGGGACCAACGCCCATGCTTGAATTTCATGCACAGGCCTCTAGTATATCCTACATAATAAAATGGTAATATGTAAATTACCATCACTCCGCTACGCCCACGATTGGGCCAGCAGGAGGCGCAGGGGGCGGGATTCAGGGTGGCCAGGGTAGCTGATTGGGCCAGCAGGACGCTGAGCTCGCGGAGCCAGTGGCGCCGCGAGCTCAGCGTCTGTGCCATGGCCGCGCCGGAGGCTTTCGGAAGGCCTGGGGCACCAGCGGACAGCCAGCCAGCCGGCTCCCCCACGATCAAAAGCCAAAGCGGGGGAGCTGTCTGTCTGTCTGTTCCGGAGCAAGGCCTTTCGAAAGCCTCCGCCGCGCCGGAGGCTTTCGGAAGGCCTGGGGCACCAGTGGACAGACAGACAGCCGGCTCCCCCGCGATCAAAAGCCAAAGCGGGGGAGCTGTCTGTCTGTCTGCTCCGGCGCAAGGCCTTTTGAAAGCCTCCGCCACGCCAGAGGCTTTCGGAAGGCCTGGGGCACCAGCGGACAGACAGCCAGCTGGTGCACCAGGTGCATGATTAAATCATGCACTGGGCCTCTAGTATATATATAAAAGGCTAAGTTGACTCACACATGTGTGATACATATAAAGCTCTCACTGGTGCCAATTGCACACATGTGTTTTGATCTGTCATTGTTGATCGTGAATTTGGTTGACACTTCTATTATAGAGAAAGGGCAAATAGTGATATTAAAATATTTCTTCTAATTAATTTCCTTTTAATGTGCACGAATCTGTGCACCGGGCCACTAGTATTTTCAAAAAATGAAACTTATAGGTAAAATACTAATTCAGAGAATGCAGACGATGTTTATATCATATGTTGATTATAAAGAAATTAATAATGTTCCAATAAAGCCCACTGGACAAAACACATTTGCGTCAGTTTAGGTATTCAACTTTTTTTCATACACTTTGAAAAACAGAGATCATTAAAAGATAACATTCTATGTAAGAGGAACAAATGGATGTCAGTAAACATTCCCATGATACATAAGTGTGTGCCAGTATAGTGCTGAATACTGAAGTGAAAGCTAGGTGAATTCAGAAAGGGGACATTAGTTAGAAAGACTTTTGAGCTGGTGGGATATATTTATAAAGGTCCAAATCAGAGAGGATTGGGGTCAACAATAATGAGGAAGGAGAGTCATTAATGGTATGCCACATAATGACAGTCCTCATACATAATGATAATTAAATTGTAAAACTTCTGGCCAAGGTGGATTCACCTGAGAGCCTAAGTTCCCTCATTTCCTATTTAAGGAAACAAATGGGCTACAAGGGATACACAGAGTTCAGATGTTGCTAGGGAAGGGGCAGTCTTGTCTTTCATATTCTTCCTTGCATGAGGATGAGGATGTCTAGCAACCTTATGAATTTGAATCAGTATACAGTCTTCCTTGAAATGTTTTTATTAGCTCTATGTAAACACATTGAAATGGTTTATTATATTATGTCTTTGATCAGGCTATATTTTTAAATATATCTATGAGAAAGTCTTGAACTTTTCCCCCCATTAATTCTTATATCTCATACTAAAGACCCAGTGCACAGGTTCATACACATTGAAAGGAAATTAATTAGAAGAAATATTTTAATATTGCTACTTGTCCTTTATCTATAATAGAAGTGTCAGAGATGAAAGAAAATTAGTAAAATGTATATGAAAATAATATATAAATTGATTAATAAATAAACAATAACATGATATAACAACAACAAAAACATGATATAAAAACAACAAAAACATGATATTAAAACAACATTGATAAAAACAATGACTGATAAATTGTTTAAACTTATTCTGATATCTCCCTGTATGCCACATTAAGAGTAAAAACACTTCAAGAATGCTTGACTAATTTTCCTTGTCACGAAGTATTTACAACTTTAACTTTAACATCACACACTCTTTGAACTCTAGAGAAAGCAACATATAACTGACCATGTCTGAAAATGGGTTCAGGTAGGAATATCCCTAGTCTGTCTAGAGTTTGTCCTTGTGATTTACTAATAGTCATCACAAATGCTGGCATCATGCAAAACTGTCTTCCAATTAATTTAAATGGGAGGCCAGTGTTAGGGACAAATCTATTCTTGGAATCGGAACAACCTCTCCCTCTGCAGATCCTCTTAATACTTCAGCTTCGATTGTGTTAGGTAGCAATCTTTTGATAATGAATCTAGTACCATTACAAAGACCCCATTTACTATAAAGACTTCTCAGTAGCATGATCATTGCACCTACTTTCAATTTTAATTTATGACATGGCATTCCTGAAGGAGTAATACTATTAAGAAATTCGATGGGAAATTTTTCCTTTTCGCCATCATCTGTTGAATTGATGGAATCATCACTCAAATAGGTGTGAAAATCTCCATTGAGTATATCTGAAATTTCTTCGTTTAATTGATGAATGTGCTCATTTTTTTGGACAAGGAATCGCATGTTTAGGTATATTCAAAACACACATGTGCGATTGGCACCAGCTAGAGCTTTATATGTAATCATGCATGCATGAGTCAACGTTTATTTTTATATTGCCAGTGCATGTCATATGTACCAGTGGGTCAGTTGGTTGAACGGACAGACAGATGAACAGTTGGTCACTTAGACTTTTATATATAAAGATAATGGATATTTTATTTAAAACTAATCTGTTGACTAAATGTTTGCCTTATTTATATTATTAAGTTACAAAGTATTTGATAGTAAATTAGTTCTTTTACATTATAATAAATTAATAATAATAATGACAACAAAAGCAACACTAGCAGCAAATCCCATTTATTTTGTTTAATTTTTACAATCACAGAATGCATTCTGAGAGATGTCCATACTGTTGTCAAGCAAATTGCTGAAATTGGAAGTGCTAATAATCCACAGGGCTGATATATGAAATGTAGGCTCATTCAGAGGTCCAAGCTGCTATACTGCATGATCTCTCATTTGATGATGAATTATCCTTTTACACATATATATATATTTAACCCTGTGTCTCATTTATAAAATATTTAGTTTCACTATTTATATTTTGGACACAACTATGCAAATTTAAAATTAGTATTTATCAGCAATAATTAAATAAGCTTTCTTGGCCTAGCAAGTGACAAAAAATTAAATCTGGTGAGACAAATATAAGCTCTTTCTGTTTCCTTCTCATTGTACCACTTATATGGGGAGAGGGGGGCAATCTAAATTTTTATATCCAGTCAAGGAAAATAGCATTTTGGGGATAAAAAAGGATCAATCTATTTGTATTTTCTACTAAAATCATGATTTCTTATATATTTCCATTTCTAAGTCTATGTTCCATGGGAAAAAAGAGGCTACTGACCAGCTCAGAGTTCAAAGTAGTCTCTAAATATATTTAACAAATGTTTTGAAAGTCACTTTTTACTTGTTTGATTTTTTTTTAGGAAAAAATTGTTTCAAAATATTATAATTACACTACAATTTTAAGGGACCAGTCTGGTGGACTAAATGATTGAGTTTTACATTAGACCAGTATGAAGAAGGTTAGATAAAATGCTAATGTTCTTGAAACCAGCTCTAACCCCTTCCACCATCAGTCTTTACTGATACTGCACTTTGGCAGAGGGGTGCTTAGAATTATTTACATGAAAAAGGGTGAGTCAAAGTTAATTGGAGATAGTGGCTGGCTTTTCAGACATAATGTGGAGAACCTGCGTGTCCTTGGATACTTCCAGCTTTTGGATAAGGATCATGACAACAATGCCTCTGAAGCTATGGAGTTGACATTTTTGAGAAAGGAGGCTTAATGAAGGGGCTTGAGGGAGGATATCTGGCTCATTATGCCATGAGACTAACGGGTTCCTCACGTGTCCCCATGAATCCAGTGAGAGAATGTTGAGTTGTGGAGAGGAACAGTAGACTAGTAGATGTCAGACTGAAAGCAAACGGACCACTGAGTGTGAGTGATATTTTCCCAGAGCCCTCTAGTCAGGTACTCAGACGTGTTTAGATGTGAGAAGCATCAAAACACTTACAAATACGGGTGCACCTCAGTGGCCACCAACTCAACCTTCTCTCTTCCCCACATGGCCAGGTAAGGATTAGCCCTACACTGTGATGTCACCTTGTAGAGGAACAGAGGAAAGGAGAGGAAATATAAAAGGTTTAATCATTCAAGAAACAAAATTTTATTTTTTAAAATTTATCTTTATTATTGAAAGTTTTATAGGTGTCCTTTTTATCAACTTAGTCTCAATTTTCTGTTGTTTTTCTCCACTACTGAATGGGCTGCATAACCTGAATCAAATCACTTTAATTTCACAACCACTATTCTTAAATTCCTTCAGCACGGATTGTATATCTATTACAATCTCTTGGTCAGTTCACACTCCCAATTTCCCAAATGACTACTTCATTCATTTCCTTTCTCCTTATACTTTCAACAACCCAGGAGTAACCCCAAGTTTTGCTTTAACTTTATTAAAAATATAGAAATGAGAAGAAAGTCCATACGCAGTCCTCGGGTTACATTTTCGTGGTTACGTCGCCATCTCCCATTTATTTATTAAAAAAAAAAAAAAGTTCTGTCATTTCAATGTATGTACATATGTGCTTTATGGTTTTTATTATTTATTTACCACAAGTAAAGGTCAGGAATTGTTATCTTTCTTTTAAATTCTTTTTTACCGTTTCACTTCATTGCTGCTGTGTCTGTGCTCCACGTGAGTGACGTAGGTGCTTCTGTAGGTGGGTTCCGACTTACGGCGAAAATCGCGTTACGTTGCGCCGTAGGAATGGATCTCCGACGTAACCCGAGGACCTACTGTACTTTATTTGCCCTCTAAGTGGTATTGTATTCATGCCAGCCTCCTCACCTCAAAGTGTATTCTTAAAAAGCAACCAGAATGATGTTTTGAATATATAACTCAGCTCATACCACACCCCTAAGGGCCTTTCCACTGCGTTTAGGATACAGTCTCACTTCCAAAGCATAAGATGTTATAGAAGATCTTGCTCAAGAAAACCAATTCTTCTGTCCTTCTACTCTCCCTCACTATATCCTTGGCATTCTGTCCCTTAAGTCCCCCAAATATATGAGCTTGTTCCCAGGCCTGGTACTTTAAATGTACTGTTTCTTCAACCTTGCATGTTTTCTACAAAAGATCATAATATTCAGGTGAACTCTTCAGAGATTTCCCTGAAATAACCTTATCCACATTACTCTATTTCCCATTCCTTATTGCATTGTCTTGCAATTTCTCTGTTGTTACCATATACAACAGTTTCTGGCACACAGGAAATGTATTAATAAATATTTTTGAGTGAACACATAAATCAATTAGTCTCTTACAAAAGGATTAACACCATGTGACAGTTATCTTATTACAAGTAAGTAAAGAAATTAAGGAGATGATATAAATACCATCATTGAAGTAAAGATCTTAGATAAATATAACTTGTCATATTTAGTGGTTATTTGTAATTGACCATTTTAGTTGCACAGAATGACCCAGATGAGAAAAAATAAAAACAAACTATGGCTTTGATCCTCATGTGGTTCAATTTGTTTTTCCTTATTTTGCAGTTACAGCATTTATCATGCCTCAATCAGCCATTTTATAATTATTTTCTCTTGTTCACATTTAGCTGGAACAATACTAATCTGTTCCTAGTAATAGAAAACTATTCCCAGTTGGCTGGTCAGTAATATCATCATCATAATTTTTTATCTGCAAAGGAAGAGTTTGCAGGAATATGAGGAATTTGCAAGGCTTCATTTACCAATGACCTAGCCCAGTGGTCGGCAAACTCATTAGTCAACAGAGCCAAATATCAACAGTACAACGATTGAAATTTCTTTTGAGAGCCAAATTTTTTAAACTTCTAACACCACTTCTTCAAAATAGACTCGCCCAGGTCGTGGTATTTTGTGGAAGAGCCACATTCAAGGGGCCAAAGAGCCGCATGTGGTTCGCGAGCTGCAGTTTGCTGACCACGGACCTAGCCAGTCACATTTTTTAAATATAATTTTATTGATTTCAGAAAGGAAGGGAGAGGGAGAAAGAGGCAAAACATAAATGATGAGAGAGAATCACTGATCAGCTGCCTCCTGCACAATCCCTACCAGGTATTGAGTCCACTACCTGGCAAGTACCCTGACCAGGAATAGAACCATGACCTCCTGGTTCATGGGTCGATGTTCAACCACTAAGCAACACCAGCTGGACTACAATGGCTCATTTTAGAAAACAATTTCAACAAAAAAGAAAGCTTTTTTTTTTTTTCCAACAAGATCAGAAAAACAAAACAAAACAAACAAAGCACACACCACTTGGGTCTCTATTGATTTCAGATCAATCTATTACAATCAGGTCTTTTTTCTACTGAATTTTGGCATAGCAGCTTCCTACAGAACAAGTTAGGATTTATGAAGTAATATGGAGAAAATGAGAGAAAAGAAATCATATAATGTTCAAAGCTGTAAAGAGGTCTTCAACAAGGTTACTGAAAGTCAGGTGAAATTCCAGTTGGGTCTTTTGTTCTGTTTACCACAATGTTGGAAATTGAGCTTGGCAGTTAGGAGCCTTTTGCCCTCTGAACAACTGTGGCTTGAATCCATTCTTCATACACACACAAAAAAAGCAGTAGAAAATATCTTCAATGCACATAATTCAAGTCTGGAAATCGTTTTGATGCCAAGCAATTGTTTTTGAAAAGACCCATGTTCCAAATAACTGCAGTTTAACTGTGCATTCAGTGCTCAGCAATGTAAAAAAAAATGTGGTTCTTTCTGTTTTACTTTAAATGTTATTATTCAGCCAAATTTTATTCACATTCACTGCAGCTTTACCAGTCTACACGATTCCTGTTCATGGATTAATGAGCACTTTTTCTTTTTTCCCAGGAGAATGGTATGTTGACTTTCTAAAGATGTTTTTAAAAGCAAAAGAAGATGATAACATACTAAAATGCATATATGAATCACATCATTCATAATTGTAAATTCAAAACTGAATATCAGATATTATCTAATTTCAGCTTAGCATGTATACAGTTAATGCTGGCCAGTGATCTTTTTAGAACACTTGAGGGGTGGCATTAATTATGTATATTGCTTACACCTGTGGAAAATCAGCCTGCCCTTCTGAAGCTAATAAGAAAATTAAATGTTAAATTCAGACTGCATTAGAGGGCTCTTTCAGCTATGCCTGCCATATTTTGCCTAGGAGTATTCATATTCAGTCCTGCTCATTCTCATGCAGATTACTGTGTACTTTATGAGTCAGATTTAAAAAAGAATGCTTTTTTGAAACCCTGCAGCTGCTGGTCTATAGTACATCGTCAGGAGAAAGGAGGAGGAAACTGCTGTCCTGTTAACTATGTAAATATACTCTAAAATCCATTGCAACTCTGCTCATAAAAAGGGTGGTATTGCCCTGCCACACAAGAATGGTGGATTTCTGAAGAAGAGTAAAGATTCTCACTATTTCTCAATGTTTCATACATGGTTTGTTTGTTTTTTCATTTTTCTTGTTGTTATTCACTTTGGGGAATACTTTCTTTGAGAAGCAGTAGGTTAGAAGTTAAGAGTTTAGTATTTTGTGTTCACATCTCTTATGATGTTTTCCAGCTATGTAAGCTTGGGGAATTCACTCAATTTATCTAGATATCAGTTGGCTCAACTATCAGATGAGGTTAACAAAAATATTAAATTTATAAGTACCTAGAAGGCAAGGAATAGGCTGTAATAAATGCTAGTCATTATTTTTATATTTTTAAAAAATATTTTTTATTAATTTTTTAGAGAGAGAGGAAAGGAGAGAGAGAGAGAGAGAGAGAGAAAGAGAAACATCAATGTGAGAGTGAAACATCAATGGCTGCCTCCTGCACACCCTCTACCTGGTATGGAGCCTGAAACCCGGGCCTGGCCCCTGACTGGGAATCGAACCTGAAACCTTGAAGTGCAAGGAAGAACACCCAACAAACTGAGCCACACCAGCCAGGACTTTATACATGTTTTGCTGAGTGATTGACTCAAGTTAATTTGCACTAAAGTCAGTCATCATTTGTGGTCTCTCATAATCCCCTAATATACATTTTTATTCCTAAGAATTTATCTAGTATCCCTAGAGGGCAAAAAGCAATTCCTATATAACCTTTGCTCCTATGGGGGGAAAAATAATATCAGATAGATCAGGCCCAAACCTTTTCTAGATAGCTCATATGCTTAAGTTAAAAACTGCAGTCCTGGAAATAGTAATTAAAAAAGAACAAAATATCAAAGCAAGCATTTTTTTTCCCAAGGAGCAAATGAGATATGTTGGTCAAAAGACCTCAAAAATAGAAGTACAGTAAGTTCTCACTAACGTCTTTAATAGGTTCTGTGACTTTAAGTAAAATGATGAGTAAAGAAACCAGTTTTACCATATGTTAATTGTATAAACAACATTTAAGATCTCACAGCATCTCATCAACATTATAAGAAAACTATGTTGAACAAAACCAGGATCTGTTATGTTTATAAATTCATAGAAGAGAATGTAGGAAGTTTATACATCAAACTAATATCGGGGATCATGTCTGGAAACAATATGGAGATTTGGGGTGGTAGTCAAACAAAACTTTATTCTTATCAGTATGATTTATATTTTTAACATACATACACCTTGGTTTTTACTTTGCCTTTCTCAAAAGGAATTTGAAGTAGCTTATCAAATAATGACTGTTAAAACTTAAAGAAAAAAGAAATACAGAAAGTTATAGTTAAGAGTTTCTCAACAAAAAAAATGAAACAATTTTGGTTTCATGAGTTCTATTTGTTGCATAAAAGAATGCTTACAAGTTCACTAAATATTGTCCTTACATAAATTATAGGGAGAATTTATCATGTAGGTTTTATGTTTCCTCATATATTACATTTTTCAACATAATCTCACAAAATCACAGATATTTTACAACCAGGAATATTGTGTTTAGTGATTCTCTATAAAGCTGACAAATAGAATTAAAGATAGTATGAATAAAATTGCAGTCATTTATAGATACTACTAGAGGTCTGGTGCATGAATTTGTGAACAGGAGTGGTCTGGCCGGCCCGCCTGCCCCCTAATCAGGGCCAGTCGGGGCCAGGCTGGCCAGAGGGAGGGGACTCGGGAGGTTGGCTGCCAGTCCCGCCCCCGATTGGGCTGGTTGGCTGGTCACAGTGTGCATCACAGCAATTGGTCATTCCGGTCGACAAGTATCTAGGCTAGTGGTCAGCAAACTCATTAGTCAACAGAGCCAAATATCAACAGTACAACGATTGAAATTTCTTTTAAGAGCCAATTTTTTTAAACTTAAACTTCTTCTAACCCCACTTCTTCAAAATAGACCTTCCTTCACCTGCGCTTCCCACAACAGTACAACGATTGAAATTTCTTTTGAGAGCCCAGGCCATGGTATTTTGTGGAAGAGCCACACTCAAGGGGCAAAGAGCCGCATGTAGCTCACAAGCCGCAGTTTGTCGACCACGGATCTAGGCTATTTATTCAGATCTTGCTTTATCAAGGAAGTAAATTGATATCACTTGTGTTTAGAAAAGACTCAAATGCAAACTGGTGAATGAGAAGACTTTATACTGACTTCTTTTTTTAATTAAAGGCTTTAAGGATGCTCTTAGTAGAGATTGCTACTATGAGGAAGTTGGAGTTAGGCTAACTAGAAGCAAGACATTTTATGTGATTGGTTTAGGGAACATATTTGGCTTTCTCTGTTGGTTGCTATTTGGAAGTGGGGCCATAAAGAAGGAAGCTAACAGCCATTGAAGTAATCCTGATTAGTTCAGAAGTTGTGCTCTGGCTTCCTGAACTGGTAACTGCAGAAGTTATGGTTATGATTTCTGAGCTGTTTGCTGCAGAACCTGTGAATCAGAGTTTTATTTTTATACTAGAGGCCAGTTACACGAAGATTTGTGCAATAGACCTTCCTTCACCTGGCTGCCGGCACCAGTTTTCCGCCGGCACCAGTTTTCCTCTGGCACCAGGGATGCAGGCTTTGGCTCTGGCCGCCCACCGATCGGAGTGGCAGCCGATCGGGTGGTGGGAGGCGCAGGTGGCAGGACTCGTGCGATGGGGGGCAGGATAGCATGTGGGGGCCACCATCTTTGCTGGGTTAATTTGCATAGCGCCCTGATTGGCTGTGGGCATAGCAAGGGTATGGTCAATTAGCATATTACTCTTTTATTGGGTAGGACTAGAGGCCCGGTGCATGAAATTCGTGCACGGAGGGGGGTTGTCCCTCAGCCCAGCCTGTACCCTCTCCAATATGGGACCCCTTGAGAGATGTCCAACTGCCCGTTTAGGCCCGATCCCGGTCTAAACGGGCAGTCGGACATCCCTCTCACAATCCAGGACTGCTGGCTCCCAACTGCTTGCCTGCCTGCCTTCCTGATTGCCCCTAACCGCTTCTGCCTGCCAGCCTGATCACCCCCTAACCACTCTGCTGCCAGCCTGTTTGCCCCCAACTTCCCTCCTCTGCTGGCCTGGTCACCCTAACTGCCCTCTCCTGCAGGGTTGATCACTTCCAACTGCCCTCCCTTGCAGGCCTGGTCCTTCTCAACTGCCCTCCCTTGCAGGCCGGGTGCCTCCCAATTGCCCTCTCCTGCTGGCCATCTTGTGGTGGCCATCTTGTGTCCACATGGGGGCAGGATCTTTGACCACATGGGGGCAGCTATATTGTGTGTTGCAGTGATGATCAATCTGCATATCACTCTTTTATTAGATAGGATAGAGGCCTGGTACAGGGGTGGGGGCCAGCTGGTTTGCCCTGAAGGGTGTCCTGGATCAGGATGGGGGTTCCCTTGGAGCATGGGGCGGCCTGAGTGAGGGTCCTGTGGTGGTTTGCAGGCTGGCCACGCCCCCTGGCAACGCTAGCAGAGGCCCTGGTATCTGGAATTTATTTTCCTTCTACAATTGAAACTTTGTAGCCTGGAGTGGAGCCAAGCCTGGGGCTCCCTCCACAGCCGGCAGCCATTTGTGTTGGGGTTATAATTGAAATTTTGTTGCCTTAAGGGGGTGGGCCCAGCCAGGGTGTGCGGAAAGCTTTGCTTCCCCTGTTGCCGGCGGCAACCCTGGCCTGCACTCTCAAGCTCCATTCTGCCGCTATTTGTTTGAATTTGTTTACCTTCTATAATTGAAAGTTTGTAGCTTGAGTGGAGGCTTAGGCCTGGCAAGGGCAGGCGGAAAGCTTGGCTTCCTCTGTTACCTAAGAAACCTTGCTCTCTGTGGCTGTAGCCATCTTGGATTGGGGTTAATTTGCATGCTCACTCTGATTGAATGGTGGGCATGGCCTGTGGCCGTGGCTTGTGGTGTGTCGGAGGTATGGTCAATTTGCATATTTGTCTATTATTAGGTAGGATATGGTCAAGCAATTGTCCATTTGTATGTTCCATTTCTCTGAGCCAAAACTAAAACCCATGTTTAGTATTAAACTCCCACTCTTATATAAAATCAGTTGTAAATTTTGTTCTAATGAGTAAAATGAACACAGCTATTCCTTGCTTATTGGTGATGTATGTTAGTGCTCCTTAAAGAGAAGTCTGGAAGCTATAGCAACATTCGCTGACAACTTGTTAGAAATGTAAATTATCGGCCCCTATCCCAGATCTACTGAATCAGAAAGTGATCTAGATAGCCATAATTTTAAAATCACAGATATATATCAAATTGAATTTAAAGTAAACACAGGATGATTGGGCTTTATACAAATTATTTTATGACTTAAAACATTACTTGTAGATTTCTACAAAAAGCATAAAGGAATAAAAATGACATACCCTCACTCTTTTAACTAACATAATCTTTCACTCCTTTAAAAATTGTTCAATAATAGTAATGGGTGATGGAAATAGGAGTTGAAATTTTCTTCAATTGTATCATCCATTAAAAGAAGGGGAAGGAAAAGAAGAATGAGATTGGGGAGGAAAAAGAAGAGGAAGAGGGAAAAAAAAGTAGTTAGGTTGTATAGCTAAAAATCATGCCACACAAATAAATCACAAAGGATTAAACCAATGAGTATTTTTATGCCTAGAGAAACCTAAGTAAAATTGATCAAAGTGGAAATTTTATATTGGCTCCATTATGCCATGGATTTTACCTGATCCAAATGATTTCAATAAGAATATTAGCTTGATAATCACCATCATTGCTCCTTGCAGAGAAACATATTTGCCCTTTAATGCCTCCCTTTAGTCTGGATGCAAATGATGAAATTAATTTGAAAACTTCTATTAACCCATTTTCTCTCTAACACATCCCTCACTATTTAATGTTGGTGCTCTTGGACCATTTATTTATAATCCTTCACAACTATTTCACTGTTTGTCAAAAATGTTTAATGGTTGATTTAAACGCAAATATATATGCCTAAGCGACCATTACAACTGAACAACCAGAACAACTGGTTAACCAGTTGGTATGATGTGCACTGACCACCAGAGGGCAGACTGTCAACGCAGGAGCTGCCTCCTGGTGGTCAGTGCGCTCCCACACAGGGAGTGCTGCTCAGCCAGAAGCCAGGCTCATGGCTGGCAAGCACAGCTGTAATGGTGGGAGCCTCTCCCAACTCCACCGCAGTGCTACCAAGTGGCGGCATGGTGGCCAGTCCAGCTCGGGCTCCTCCCTGGCCGCCTGCTGCTTGGCACACTGCTACATCCCCCGAGGGGTCCTAGATTGCAAGAAGGCACAGGCCAGGTTGAGGTACAGCCCCCAGCCCCCCTCACGAATCCGTGCACCGGGCCTCTAGTGTATATATTTTGAAGTGGAATAAAATCTGGCAATTTGAGAATTCTGAACAACTCACACAAACTATCATTGTATCAGACACTTCAAATTGAACTAATAACACTTGGAGCCACTGTGACATGAAATTGTCATAGATCTGAAATCCTTTTCCTATAAAAATAAATAGGGTTTTAAATCTAAGTCTCTAACTTTTGCCTAGAAATAAAAGAAAAACACACAGATATTTGTAATGTGCTCTGAATAAAATGACATATATTAAAACTCTTAGTTAATATCAAAATACCAAATAGAAAAGTTAAACCGTTTTGCTCTCAAGTGGGTGAAATGACTGGATACATGTGGAGAATGTCTACTCAGCATCTTATGAGCTATAGATATGCTGAGAGTTTCATTTCATGAATTCAAGGAAAAAAGATGACCATTGAAACATTTAATATTTTCCTTAAAGCAGTCAATTTTAGTAAATGAATGCTAAGTGTCCACTGTTGAGTTTATATTTAATTAGCTGTTAGTAAATTTGAATCATAGAATTGTATAGTTAAGTTATGTAAGTTGTGCAATTGTAAATAATGATTACAAATCTGCATTTTTTTTAAAAAATCAAACTTTGTGCCAATATCCATACAAGTGCATGCATGATTTTGTGATGAATTTGGCCAAGGTATATAATTTATATCTTCTACAATTCCATTTTTTTTATGGTTAAGTTTGGAAAAAGAAATTGTCTTTTAATAAATTTCAAATGACTTAACAAGGTAATTTTCCTTTTAGGTTTCTTCTCCCAATTTTTACCAGAATTTGAAAGAAGTTATAGAGCATTTATTAAAAACAAAGTAAAACCAAATTATAAAATGGTCAGTAGATTAGTTTCAATTTGTCTGTAATCTTTTTATTTATCTGGACTAAACTATTTCCCTTGCAATGAATTTTACATGTAATAAATAGAATAAGACTATTTCCATCAAAGCTTAATTCCTCTGATATTACTACATTATGTGCATTGTTTCTGAAATTAACTTAAATATCAGGAAAAAATTAATTACTTTCAACCGAGTGTAGGATATCCATATAAAATAAATGGCTCTTACTGGCTGTCAATATATAAGTATCACTTGAAAACATTCTAAGTATAATGATGTTTTCTGGCCTTCATTCCAAGATACTGATTTTATTGTTTGAGGTAGTGTTCTGGTATTAGAACTTTAAAAAGTCTCCTATGTAATTCTAATATGTAGTAAGGGTTGAGAACCACTGTTCTACTTCAGTGGGTCTCAGATTTGAGCATCCATCAGAATAACCTAGAGGTGAAAACATAGGTTGCTGAGCTCCATTCCCAGAGTTCCTGTGTCAATACCTCTGGAAAATTTGCATTTCTAATAAGATGGCCAGTTGTTGGTCCAAGAATCACACTTTAAGAACAATAGAGTAGGTATGTAGATAGAGATATTAGCATAAACCCAGGCTTCTCAAATAATTTAAAGTATGATAAATTTTCTAAATAAGGATTTAGCAAGCTACAGTTCAACACTGGCAACCTGTTTTTAGGAGAAATGGACTAGGTCTGTGGGAAGGAGGATCATAGGTTTAGCATGGGACATGTTGAGATTTAGCTGTCTTTGAGATATCCATTGAGACATAGTCAAAAGGCAGTTGGCTATGAAAGTCTGAAATTCAGACATACGGTGTTATCTTAATGATTACTGTTTTTTATTTTCTTATTTTTTTTACTACTGCTGTTTTACTGTATAGGCTATTTGGTTTATATTATCTACTTTCTCTCACCAAAAGTCTTTGCACATGCTATTTCTTCTGCTTAAAATATTCCTCCTTATCCCTTTCATCTAACTAAGTCCTACCTATTCTTAAAATATCAACTCAAATCTCACTTCCTTAGGGAAACTTTCTCTGATCTTAGTGATTATTACACCTCCACTGTTGAGTCACATAGTTATCTAGCTATAACCCTTGCCATAACTAAACTTTTAGATTTGTTCAAATAGTTACTTATATATTTGCTCCCCTCTAAAACTTCATTTTAATGAGAGCAGGACCTATTACATTATTTTCTTTTATATTATATTGTTTCCCAGCGTTGTAGATCTAGTACCTTGTAGGTGCCTGACACATAGTATATGTTCATAAGACATTTTTTTAATAAAATGAGTTAATAGATAAACAATGCTAAAAATTATCGGTGCTACATATGTACAAGTTGATCTCCCAACTAAAAATCATAGAATCAAACTGGGTACAAAATTAATAGGCAGAAATGCCAAACTCATATACTATAAAAGTATGTATGCATTCACTTACAATTATAATCCTACGACACTTTTTTTTAAGAAAACATATTCACCTCCCTAAGACTTTTTGAACATAAGACAACACTTGTTAGGTTAAATGAATAAAACAGAAAGCAAAATCTTTATTTGAAACATGCAAAGTGTATATAAATATGACTCGAAGGAAGTCAAACCGAATGCTAGCAGAAATTGTGTTTGGTCTGTTACATTTAGTCCTCTACAATATGGAAGAATGTTGTGACTGCTAAGTGAAATAAGCCAGTCACAAAATGAGAAATATTGTATGATTCCATTTATATGAAATAACCAAGAAGAGTCAAATTTATAGAGACAGGCTGTGGGTGGGGAGAATAAGGAGTTGAGTAATGGTTATAGAGCTTCAGTTCTGAAAAAACTGGAGGGGGTTGCACAACAATGCGAATGCAGTTAACACTACTGAATGGCACACTTAAAAGTGGTTAAGATGCTGAATTTTATTATGTGTATTTTATTACATTTAATTGCATTTTAACAATGGAATTCATTTTTAAAAATAAAATCAGTTCATTTTCTGTTTAGTTTAACAAAAAAATATTTCCTATTAAAGTTTTTTGAAAAGAGGCAAAAGCAGGGGGAATGTCAGAACAAAGAGGCAAAAGCAAGGGGAATGTCAGAGATATACTGGTATATGTATTCTTAATTACTTGAAAGAGCTTTAATAGTTGAAGGAGTACAATAGATATTTGATGAATAAAAATAATTGTAGGTAGGTAATAAAGGTCTAATTATTAAGTCTTTGGAAGTACAAGTGAAATTCCCTCCAGATTTATTACTAGACTATCATTTAAGAGTATATAATGGTAAGAATTAATTACTCTGATCAGGTATTTCCCTGATTTTGATAGTTATCCCTAGAGAAATCTCTATAGGTACATAATCTTCTCTATTGATATTTTTTCAAGATGGAGCTTTGAAAAAAATATTGCCAGTCTTCATTTTCAAATTTCCAAATATCACTGTGTCAAGTAAAGAATATATGTCAAGTAAAGAATATATGTTTCAAATATAAAGCTCACAATGAAGTCAAGTTGATCCAAGATCACTGAGGGGTGAGAAACACAAATCATGGAGACTATAGATACTATTTCTTGCATTTGTCAGGCTACCAGACCACAGCCCCTAGAATGTTACTAAATGTATCATTTTTGTGGTTTAGAAATTGATCACTTGAAGAAACCCAGCTGAAAAACAATATTTAAATTCACCTGTACCAAAATTTCTTTGCTAAAAGGCTATCGTCCTTGTAGTGCACAAGTACACACAAACAACATAGAGGTAGTTTTTGAAAAGGCAGAGATGTCTTTCAACAGGACATTTTTTTAAGCCTGAAAGAAGACAAAAGTTGTGTATGTTGGGGGGAGGGAAGTGGAGCAGCACTTAAGTCATAAAATGAATTCCCAGTTCATTCAGAAAGGTGTTTCTTTTTTAAAAAAATTTTCATTGAAATTATTGGGGTGACATTAGTCAATAAAATTATATAGGTTTCAAGTGTACAATTCTATAATTCATCACCTGTATATTGTTTTGTGTGTTCCTCATCCAAAAGCCAAGCCTCCTTCCATCATTTATCCCCTCTTTCCCATACCTCTCCCTGACCTCTTTACCCCTCTATTTTGAAATTTAAATATAATATCCCTTAAATATATCCAAGTACATTACACAATATGAAGGCTTTGCAGTTCAATTCATGGAAATGGATGCTTACAGCATTACCTTTCCTTGCATGTGAAAATAGATGTTAACTTGAGGCAAAAGTCCCCAAATTTACTTTTCCAACTGCAAGGGTAAGGTAATCATCATTCATTCCTAGAACAACTGAGCAGTTAAGTAAACTGAAGTATCAACACATGAGCTGGATAAATTTGAAGGAGACAATAATCAGTGGTGTGCTTTTTTATTAATGAGAGCTAGATAGGTATGAAATGTAAGAAATTATTTTCACTCTGTATTATTCAGGGCAAATTTGGAGTAAGGGAGAGGATTTGCATGGCCAAAAATATTTAAACTTGATAATCTCTGTGAAGACTGCCTAACTTTAGAAGCTTTATAAATAGAGAATAACTGATGAAAACAGGCATAATGACATAAACAGGTTTTTCAGGGGTTATTTTATTTTGATATTTTAAAATATATATTTATTTCAGAGAGGAAGGGAAAGGAAGAGAGAGATAGAAGCATCAATGATGAAAGAGAATCATTGATTGGCTGCCTCCAGCATGTAACCTACTGGGGATCAAGCCCACAACCTGGGCATGTGCCCTTGAACGGAATTGAACCCAGGACCCTTCAGTCAGCAGACAGATGCGATATCCACTGAGCCAAACCAGCTAGGGCTCAGGAGTTATTTTAAAGCCTCCATTGGGAACTTAAGAATAGAAATATTTCTTTTCCCCTGGATGATATATCTTTTAAGGTAGTTGTCAGATATGTTTTAACCTCCCTCATTTGCTAAGAGAACTAGAGAATGACCTTTGTCTTAGGCAATATTTTCATTAATTGAGTTTTTATACTATACTAAGCTCTAGGGCCATTAAGATGATCTCCAGGGAGATTACTGGCTAGAGCAGAAGGCAGACATAATAAATAACTAATTGCAATATTGATATTTATGAACACACACACACACACAATAAAAGGAGTTGGAAAAGACAAAACATCAGGAGGCCATTTTTGAATAAGCCCTTCTTTGTTAGATGATAAATTCATTTCTTTTGGTTTTGTTCTCAGATTTATTCCAAAGGCAGATTCATTTAAAGAGAGATAGTGATTTAAATATTTACATTTCTATGGTTTCCCGTCTTATGTTTAAGTCCTTTATCCATTTTGAGTTTATTTTTGTGTATTGTGTAAGTTGGTGGTCTAGTTTCATTTTTTTGCATGTATCTGTCCAATTTTTCCAACACCATTTATTGAAGAGACTGTCTTTTTTTTTAAAATATATTTTATTGATTTTTTACAGAGAGGAAGGGAGAGGGATAGAAAGCCAGAAACATCGATGAGAGAGAAACATCGACCAGCTGCCTCCTGCACATCCCCAACTGGGGACGCGCCCGCAACCAATGTACATGCCCTTGACCGGAATCGAACCTGGGGCCTTTCAGTAAGCAGACCGATGCTCTATCCACTGAGCCAAACCGGTTTCGGCTGAAGAGACTGTCTTAATTCCATTTTATGTTCTTGCTTCCTTTGTCAAATATTAATTGAGCATAGTGGTTTGGGTCGATTACTGGATTCCCTATTTTATTCCATTGATCTATACAGGTATATCTGTTCTTGTGCCAGTACCAGGCAGTTTTGAGAACAGTGGCTTTGTAATACAGCTTGATATCTGGTATTGAGATCCCTCCTACTTTGTTCTTCTTTCTCAGGATTGCTGCAGCTATTCGGGGTCTTTTTTTTTTTAATTCCAGATGAATTTTTGGAGAGTTCATTCTAGGTCTGTGAAATATGCCACTGGTATTTTAATGGGGAAAACATCAACAAAACAACAAGAAAGCCCACTGCATGGGGGAACATATTTGCCAATGTTTTCACTGATAAGGGTTTAATCTCCAACATTTACAGGGAACTCATACAACTTAACAAAAGGAAGATAAACAATCCAATCAGAAAATGGGCAATGGACCTAAATAGATACTTTTCAAAAGAAGACATAAGAAAGGCCAAGAGACATATGAAAACATGCTCAAAGTCACTAATCATCCGAGAGATGCAAATCAAAACAACAGTGCAGTACCATCTCACTCCTGTCAGAATGGCTATCATCAATAAATCAACAAGTGCTGGCGAGGATGCGGAGAAAAAGGAACCCTCGTGCACTGCTGGTGGGAATGCAGACTGGTGCAGCCACTGTGGAGAACATTATGGAGTTTCCTCAAAAAAACTAAAAATGGAACTCCCATTTGACCCAGTGATCCCACTTCTAGGAATATATCCTAAGAAACTAGAAACACCAATCAGAAAGGATATATGCACCCCTATGTTCATAGCGGCACAATTTACCATAGCTAAGATTTGGAAACAGCCTAAGTGCCCATCAGCAGATGAGTGGATTAAAAAACTGTGGTATATCTACACAATGGAATTCTATACTGCTGTAAAAAAAAAAAAGAAGGAATTCTTACCATTTGCAACAGCATGGATGGAGCTGGAGGGTATTATGCTAAGTGAAATAAGCCAGTCAGAGAAAGATAAATATCACATGATCTCACTCATTTATGGAATATAATGAACAACATAAACTGATGAACAAAAATAGATCCAGAGACAGAGAAACATCAATCAGACCATCAAACCTCAGAGGGAAGTTAGGGGAGGGTGGGGATAAGAGGGAGAGATCAACCAAAGGACTTTAAGCCTAACCAATGGACACAGACACCAGGGGGGTGAGAGCATGAGTGGGAAGGGGGTGGGGGGGCCAATGGGGCAATAAGGACACATATGTGATACCTTAATCAATAAAGAAAGAAAAAAAATAATAATAAAAAAAGAAAATAAATATATACATTTCCTTCTCTCAAAAATGTCCTGTTTGAAGGCTTTGTAACTCACTGTCTGTCAGTACTAACATGTTCTCCCTGGAATCATATCCTAAACAGATACGTTGTTTCCTTCCCACTCTTTCATCTAAATATTCAGTAACTGCCCTGGCTGGGTGGCTTAGTTGGTTGAAGTGTCATCCCATACACCAAAATGGTTGCTGGTTCAAATCCTCACTCAGGGCACATAGTTAGGTTGTGGGTTCAATCCCTGGTCTGGGCAGGAGGCAAGAGGCGACCAATCAATGGATCGATGTGTCTCTCTCACCTGTCTCTTCTCTTCTCTTCTCTTCTCTTCTCTTCTCTTCTCTTCTCTTCTCTTCTCTTCTCTTCTCTTCTCTTCTCTTCTCTTCTCTTCCTCTCTCTCTCTCTCTCTCTCTCTCTCTCTCTCTCTCTCTCTCTCTCTCTCTCTCTCTCTTTCTCTGTCACTCTCTCATTCTCTCTCCCTTCCTCTCTCTCTAAAAAGCATTAAACATATCCTCAGGTCAGGATTACAAAATTAAATATTCAGTAACCAAGCCATTTATGGTTTTTATACACAATTTTTCTTCAATACCTGCTGTTATCTCAAGTGAACTATTCTAGCATACATGTAACTAAACCCTCCCTTCTCTAATTTTTTTTTATATTTACCTCAGATTAACCTTCCTTAAGCACCACTTAATTTTTTTTTATAAGTTTCTACTTCTCCTGTCTTCTCCTATTTTAGGGTCTTTCAGAAACTGGCCCAACTCAGGTTTCTAATGAACTATGTCTGAGTTAGGCATCATTGCCTACCTTCCACAGACAACCACTGTCTTGACTTGCACAATTATAGATCAAGTGTGTCTACTCCTGAACTGTATATAAACAGAATCATAACAGTTGTCTGACTTGTTCCAAAGTGTATTTATGAGACTTATCTATGTTGGTATATAACTATGCTTTGTTAATTTCTATTTTGTATTGTATTTCACTGCACAACACAATTTACCCATATTTCTATTAATTGGTCTTTATTGTGTTATCCTTTTTTTTTGAAAATTTGAATGAATTAAGATGTATATTTTAGGGCAATTAATACAACCATAACATACTTGAGCATATCCATAATTTTAAATTGATTGTAACATTATACTAGGAAAAGTCACTAAGTTAGGCAGATAAGAACAATTAGAAAAAATGTAATATCAACACTTTGCATGGACAAGGCATTAGCATTTTAATAGAGAATATCAATCTTGGTGTGTTTTTTTATTAGTGGAAGTCCAGTCACTCTTAATTTATACAAAATCATTGGGTTCTACTTATCTCAATTTGTAGCTTCCTATTACTGTTCTTTGCTTGAAGTACTCCTGTTACACACATAATGATTACATGAACAGAAATTAAGTTAATAGGATTTTTCTGGTGAAGAATACAGTCCTTTTCTCAGCTTAAGGTCAATGAGGGTTTAACATTATATGAAAAATAAAGACAGTTTTGAAAACACTTCAACTGAGCAGATATTTAATAGCCTTGAAAACTCCTAAAACTCTTATGCTTATAACATTTAATTAAAGTGATTTAAAATTGATATAAAAATTCTTGAGTTGTTAAATTGTTGCATTTTACAAATTTGGGGTCCTGCTTGGATAGTCTTTCAGAGAACTGAGTGTAGATATAAAGTAATTTAATTTCAGTTCAGGTTTCAATATGCCAAGTTTATGTCCAAAAAAAAGGATTGCAATGTTAAGTGAAACTACTTAATCAATCTTTCTTATGTAGACTATTCATTGAAAGTATATATAGTTTGCTTAGTGCTCCTGGTATTACAAGTGGAACATAAATACTCAATACACGCTTGTTGAGTTTAGGTAGAAGATGGTGCAATTGAAGTGGAGGGAGGTTTTCTTAGGGAAATGAGCGGTAAATATGGTTTATAGGTAAATGAAACATTCTGAGACAGAATATTTTGTTAAGAAACAATGAGGTTGATCTAAATCTAGTGTCTTCTAACTAAAGAAGTTAGTAAAATAATAACGTTATGCTGCCGGTAATGCGAATAGTGCTAAGGAAATTGTTGCTAGTTCTGTCTAAGGAGACGTCCAACCCCTTCTTCCATAGGAGCCCTCTGGCAGGGACTTTTAAATACGTAATTAGATTTCCCTTCCCATGAACTTGGCTTCCAAATGTCTAATTATTCTGTGTGACCATAATAATGTACCATGTAAGTTCATTGTGTGTGGTGCTAAGAATCATAATGAAACCTGTGTTTATTGGGATGGAACGTGGAGGGAGTTCGCTTGTCTTTGAAAAGTGGAGTTTACATGGAAATCACAGCACAGTGATGCTGGTGACATGTCCACGTTTTTTATGTTCTCTGTAATGTCAGACCGAAGAGAGAAAAAGAGAGCTTAGTTCCCTCCTTTATCCGAAATACTCCTTTTCCATACTATGAAAATCTGGTGTCACACACATTTTAGCGCTAAGGCAGCACTATGAAAGAGGAATGATGGGGAGCTCTTTATCATTTCTTTGAAATAGGAACTAGCAGATGGCATTTTCTCTTTTCTACATTTCATAATTCATCAAAAAAACAATTCAGATTAAATGAGTCTTAACAGATAGTTGGCATGCTCATTTCTGAGATAGTTATTTTTATAAGAATCAGAGCGTATTATAACATGTTTAAAAAATCTTTTTTTGTCTGTTTTTTAATCCTCACCCAAGAACATACTTAAAGGAAGAGAGAAAGAGAGAGAGAGAAAGAGAGAGAGAGAGAAAAAAACATGGACTCCGTTGCCTTCGTAGGTGACCCAGTTGGGGATGGAACCCACAACCCACGAATATACCCTGACCGAGAATCAAGCCACCAACCTTTTGGTGTACCGGACAACACTCAACCAACTGAACCACTCTGCCACTCTGGCCGGACTTCAGAAAACCTATTAATATTCACTTGCCATTGAAGTTAAGTCTAGTATTTTCATTTTCACAAAATTATGAAAATCGCCTCATAGTGATCTTCAATTGGTTTAAAACTTAATCAGTGTACAAAATATTACATTTTAGTTTAATACATACAGATTAAATATATGGTTTATAAAATGTCTTTGACCAGTTGCTATGCAATGAAGTTAATGAGACTTAAGCTTTAGGGTACCTCTTTTTATTGCCCTCATTCTCAGTTCTAGCAGGGAGTTTAATAATCTGTTCACCTAGTGACATATCTGGTAGCAGGAGGCACTAGATTCTCATTGCATAGGCCTCTCCACAGGGCTACTTGACTATCCCTCTGGCTCAGCAGCTGGTTTAGCCCAGAAGGAGAAAGTAAGTCACAGTGCCTTTTATACCTCATTTCCCAGTCTCATTCTGCTAACTTCACTTTATTCTAAGCATTAGACCTGAATCTCTGAATGTAGCCCACACTCAAGGGAAAGGAAGTACTAGGCTCCATGTATTGAATGGAAAGAATATCAAGGAATTTGTAGACTTTTTAAACTACCATGCTTTGTATTAAAGCTCTCCTTTTTAATGGTTATTATATTAGTTTCCTTGGGGTACCATAAACAAATTACCACAAACTGAGTAGCTTAAAACTACAGAATTTATTTTCTCACAGTTTTGGAGGCTAAACATTCAAAAGCAGGATTTCGGTAGTGTCATGCTCCTACTAAGCATTCCACAAAATAATTGTTTCTTGCCTCTTCCTAACTTCACTTGGCTCCTAACATTCCTTGACTCATAGTTGCATTACTCCAATTTCTGCCTCTGACTTCACATGGCATCTTCCCTCTGAGCCTGTCTGTTATATGTCTCCCTCTCCTTGTCTCATAAAGAAAAGAAACTAGGCATAGAATTTAGGACCCAACCCAACCCAGCATGGCATCATTTAACTTGACTACATCTTCAAGAAGTGATGTAAATAATATCATATTTACAGGCACTGGGGGTTAGGACTTGAACACATTCTTTTGGAGAAGGTAATTCAATCTGTGTGGTTTTTTTCCTCCCCCTCCTCCTCCTCTTCCCCTTCCTCTTTCTCTTCTTCCTCTTTCTCCTTCTTCTCCTTCTCCTTTTCCTCATTATTAAAGAAGGCCCTTTAATATTTCTTGTAATACTGATTTGGTAATAACAAACTCCTTTAGCTTTGTGTTGTCCGAGAAGCTCTTTATTTCTCCTTCAATTTTAAACCATAGCCTTGTTAGGTAAAGTAGTCTTGGTTGTAGGTTCTTGCTTTTTATCACTTTGAATATTTGATGCCAATCCCTTCTAGCCTGAAAATAATTTTTATGCTGGAAAAATTTGCATTTAGAAAAGAAAAAATATTTTGATCTTGAAAAAAATATTGAAAAAATGGGAAAATTGCATGGTGCATAATGAGATGGTACATTAATAGAGTGATTTCTAAGTGTAAGACACTATTATAATGCTACTTATTATGTACGAATTCAATTACATTTCAGGATAAACCTTAAATAATATTATAATCATTCTGTTTTAAATATGGTGGTTCAGAGGTAAGCAGATTTAATTATGTTTCCCCAAGCATGTGGTCAATAGATGGGAGGCAGCATTATATCTAAACATTGTCTCCAGGAAAACTAAATAACAATTTCCTAGGATTATGGCCCAAGAAACAATGTATTAGCTTTATAAATATGAGTATGCTATTTAAACTTTCTAGTTCTGAATATTCTCACTTGTATAATAGTGATAATAATTAATGTAAGCAATAGTGTGGTAAAGGCCTGCCTGGCAGGGACAGGTGCAGGGTGGAGGGGCTCACTGGGGGGAAAAGGGGACATCTGTAATACTTTCAACAATAAAGATAAGTTTAAAAAATAAAATTACAAAAAAATTTAGATTGCCAGAAAATCTAAAAAAGAAAAAAAGAATTTATAACGTACCAAGTCATTATATGCATTATTTTATTTAATACTAGAGGCCCGGTGCACAAAAATCATGCACTGGGGGGGGGGGGGTGTCCCTCAGCCCAGTCTGTGCCCTCTCGCAGTCTGGGACACCTCTGGGGATGTCCGCTTGCCAATCCCAGGGGGTTTCAGGCCTAAGCCGGCAGTCAGACATTTCTCTCGCCTGCAGCAGAGATGGGAGAGGCTCCCGCCACCGCCGCTGTGCTCGCCAGCCATGATCCCGGCTTCTGGCTGAGCGGTACTCCCCCTGTGGGAGTGCACTGACCACCAGGGAGCAGCTCCTGCGTTGAGCGTCTGCCCCCTGGTGGTCAGTGTGTATCATATCGACTGGTTGTTTTGCTGTTTTTTTCTATTTGCATATTAGGGTTTTATTATATAGGATTAATGTCCTTTTATATGACGATCAAAACAAGTTGCAAGTTCACCCAGCTGGAAAATTGTGAAGTGCGGAGTCAAACCAAAACCTTCTTGCTCTTGAAACTAAGTCAGGATGTTGCTCTCCTGCCATCACTATGAACATTTGATCGGATGAAATAAGACATGCAAAATTTTATGTAGTACGTGAAATGCTATATATAGCTGTATTAGTTATGTTGAAACACAAAAATGTGGGTTGTTGAGTCTGAGTTCTTGTCTACAGGAAATCGAAGAATGAAGCCTGGGACAAAAACAATTAGCAGGCGTAAAGTTTATTGAGAGCATCCATGCGAATTAATAGGTAGAATCCCACATGGCCATAAGCCACGAGGGCACAGGGGATGTGCTTCCTCCCAACAGGAATGTAAGCTACTCATTGTGTGCTGAGCCAGGGGAGAGAAGGAAGCATGCGTGCGCTCTTTTGTTAGTTCCTGATTGGTTAGCTGCAAGCTGCCTGTCTTAGCATTATCTATACATTCTAAAGTGCATGCCTCTGGCGTGCACCCTTCCTTCTCCGCCCAGCTGGGGTGCCTGAGTAACTCTGCCTAGTTGGGCTACTTCTTTTCCCATGGCCCCGCCCCTATCCACCTAGCTTCTTTCTGTCTCCTCAGTATCATCATAATCATCATTATCATCATCATCAACTTGAACTAACATTGATGTTCTGGAAGCCTATGTTTTTCTGAACACCTCTTCTTTGTATTAACAAATATAGTCATCATGATATACATAGTGCCTGTGTAAGGAAAAAAGCCAACTTTTTTTTTTTTTATTTCAAGAGAAACTATTTTATTCTCTCCCCCTACATTTCTCTTCTCTGCCAATTCAACTTATAAGAAAGGACTCTAAGTTAATTGGCTTATTTCATTCTTTATGTTGAAAATCATTTGGTGTTTGAGAAAGCTATATGAGTGGATTATATAGAAAGGCTGTATTACAAGCACCTGTCCCAAAAAAATTCACAACCCTTCTAAATATATATTCTCCCTTCATGAAAAACAGTAATATAATGAACTCTATACTAAATAAATGCTATACGCACTTCTTAGAATATAGGATTTCCTGAGAACATTAACAAAGGCACAGACAAAGCTTAAAGATACATGGTAGAATAGCTCAAGTTTAGGAAAGGTAGAGGGGAAAACTTGAAGTAGATAGAGAATATTCATAGCTGAAATCCTTGCCTGGGAAACCTTATCTGTGGTCAGGTACCTGGAGTGGAATTGACCATAGAAGTCACAAAACCAATTGGAATTTGAGTGCAGCGAAGCCTGTGACATGGAAGAGGCTGATGCTAATGCATCCCAAAATAGTCTGGTTACAACAGTTAAAGAATAATTTTTTTTCCTATAGTACATTATTGACAGTTGAGGTGTGGGGCACAGCTATGCAGTCAGTAATTGCCTCTGAAATGAAAAGTGAATGTTTCAGCAAGATAAAGTATTTGCATTTAAATAAGAAAAAATCAAGTCAGCACTGTCTTAGGATTAGGCTTTCTGAACATTGCTTATATTCTATTTTTTTTCTTTAAGTTTTATTTTTTCATCTAGCTGCAGAGATTAGCATCAGAAAAACAAACTCAATGATGTAATCCTGTATCATCCTCATATTTTAGAATAGTGAGTTTGGGGAATAGTGAAAGATAGTTGCAGGAAGGAAATAAGATAGTAATTTTAAGACTGACTGACAAAGGAATATTCTAGAATGATTATTATGCTCAAAAAATACAGTTATGGCGATCAATATGCCAAATAGTTTCTATACTTGTTCTCCCTTTCAAAAATCTAATGTGTCTTTCACGATTTCTATATGCATGAGTTCTTTCCATAAATGCAAATTCTGATTTCATTTGCATACTTGATAAAGGGAATACATTTACATTAAGTGACTAAAACCAAATGTGCAAACTAGTGAAGACCATGAGCATTCATGACATATACATATATATATATATAAATTAAAATTACAAAATGCATTAAGTCATCAAGCAAATATTGGATCACCATATGGTTATATTAAATATGTACTATATCAGGTTGGTAATAGATTTGTAAATTTATAACATTCAGAATATATAACTAGCCATGGCTCAGTTGGTTGAGTATTGTCCCATGTACTGAAAAGTTGCCAGTTCATTTCCCCATCAGGGCACATGCCCAGGTTGTGGGTTTAGTCCCCAGTTTCTCACATCGATATTTCTATCTCCCCCTCCCCTACTCTCTCTCTAAAATCAATACAAACATATATATTTTAAAAAGAATATATAACCATTCTTATTTATGTAAAATATATCAGTCCTAAGACAATATATACTTGTTATCAATGTAAATTTAAAGTGAAATATGCAAGTCTTTACATCTTAATGCCATAACATAGAGTATCAAAAATGTCTAAAAATCCAAAATTATCAGATTATGTCAAAAAGTTTGTTTATATTGGTGCTTCATTTTTAAAGAGGAAATTAGTTTTAAAATAATTGTTTAATTGATTTAAAGATGATGTATGAAACATGAATTTCTATCCCTTAGAACGGTTGTCAGCAAACTCATTAGTCAACAGAGCCAAATATCTATAGTACAATGATTGAAATTTCTTTTGAGAGCCAAATTTTTTAAACTTAAACTTCTTCTAACGCCACTTCTTCAAAATAGACTCGCCCAGGCTGTGGTATTTTGTGGAAGAGCCACACTCAAGGAGCCAAAGAGCCGCATGTGGCTTGCGAGCCGCAGTTTGCCGACCACTGTCTTAGAAGACTGGAAAAAATGTTGCTATTATTTTTGCATTTTTCAAAGAAAAATATTCCATAATATACTGGGTAACAAGAAAGGGTATTATGAGCAGAAGTTACTGAAGAAAATTGTTTCCCCCTCTAATTCTTACTCTCACAAAGAGGCGAATCAGCAAGAGCTACTAGTTGTCCCTCCTGGCATTAACTCTCTATACAAACTGTAACAGAAAGAAGGACCCAGGGTAGGATGATATGTGTGTTTCAGTGCAATTTTTAAAATGTAGCAGGTTTTTTTTTTTTAATTATATGATTCTAATTCAATGGAGACTAGTTAGAACTCTTTAAATTATAGATAACTGGTAGCTAACTCTTATCTCTGGACAGGCAAATTCTGTTCTATCCAATTGGCTTTATTTGCTCTATTTGCATACTAGTATTTACTTGAATATTCCTGATATTTAAATGTCTTTCATCAGATTGGTGTTGTTTTTTTAAGTTTATTATTATTATTATTGATTTCAGAGATGGGAAGGGAGAGGGAGAGAGAGATAGAAACATCAATGATGAGTTAGAATCATGGATAGGCTGTCTCATGTATACACCCTACTGGGGATCAAGCCCAAAACCCAGGCATGTGCCTTGACTGGGAATGAAACTGTGACCTCCTGGTTCATGGGTCAAAGTTCAACCACTGAGTCACACTGGCTGGGCTCTTGTTTTTATTGTTTGTTTGTTTGTTTGTTTGTTTACTACTGAACTTTATTTTGTTAGAGTTGTTTTAGGTTCAAAGAAATACTGAGCAGAAAGTCTCATATACTTTCTGTCCCTACATATATATAAACTCCCCTACTATGGACATCTCTACCCCACGGTAGTTTGTTATTATGAATGAGCAAACCATTATTACTTAGGGTCCAGTTTTCAATAGAGTTCACTCTTGCTATTATACATTCTATGGCCTTTGAAAATTTAGTGCTTTCTTAGTAGTATGGTAAAATCTCTCACCGTACCACTCCATCCCATCTGAGATTTGAACCATCCCTTTGTCCAGTTATCTATGCTGTATACACCTATTAGTCACTTAGTAGCTGTCTTAATTATCACATCAACGGTAGTGATACCACAGTGCTTGTGCTCAAGTAATCCTTTTCATATATAATAAAAGACTAATATGCAAATCAACCAAACAGCAGAACAGCCGGTCGCTATAATGTGCACTGACCACCAGGGGGCAGACGCTCAACACAGAAGTGCACTCCCACAGGCGGAGCACCACTCAGCCAGAAGCTTGGCTCATGGCTGGCAAGCACAGCAGCGGTGGTGGGAACCTCTCTCACCTCCGAGGCAGTGCTAAGTATGTTCCATTGCTGACTTAGGCCCGAGGGTTCCCAGACTACAAGAGGGTGCAGGCCAGGCTGAGGGACGCCCCCCCCAGCCCCGAGTGCACGAATTTCATGCACCAGGGCTCTAGTTTTAATTAATAATGACTCAAAGTGCAAGAGTATATAGTGATGCTTGTAATTTGGATATGCCAAAGGAAAATTGTATTTTATTTAAATGAAAATTCTTGACTTAAGAAGGTATTTTGTCATTTTACATCATAACAAGAAGGGTAAGTAAAGTACAATAAGATATTTTGAGAGCAAGAGAGAGACCCCATTCATATAACTTTTATTATAGTATATTGGTATAATTGTTTTATTTTATTAATTTTCCATCTCTTGCTATGCCTAATTTATAAATTAAACTATCTTATAGGTTTGTATGTATAGGGAAAAAAACAGAGTACATATAAGGTTTGGTACAACCATGGTTTCAGGCATCTGGTGGGGGTCTTGGACTGTACTCCTTATGAATAGGAGAAGTACTGAATTCATAATTTGGGGTGCTAATATAAATGGCAATGTGCTTTTTATTTTAAACTCTACTTTTTTATTGCTGGTATATAGGGAAGCTATTGACTTTTTATTAATAATTTAATAAAAATTCTTAATGTTATATCCTCCAACATTGCTATAATAATTTATTTGTTTGAGGAGTTTTTGTTGAGTGTTTTAGATTGTCTCCATAGATGGCCATATCTTTCACAAATAAAGATAATTTTATTTCTTCCTTCCCAACATGTATACCTTTTATTTTATTTGTATTTTATTTTCTGGTTTCATTGTATTAGCCAAGACTTCTACTATGATGTTTTAAAATAGTAGTAATACAGATGGCCTTGATCATGATCTTAGCAAGACTCATCAAATTTCTCGTCATTAAGCATGACGTTTGCTGTACGAATTTTGTAGTTATTATTTATAAATTTGAGAATGTCCTCACTTATCCTCTGTTTTCTGAGAGTTTCACTGTTGGGTATTTAGACTTTGTAATTTTTTTATTCTGCATATATTGATATAATCATGTTCTTTGTCTTCATTAGCCTATTAATGTGGTGGGTTACATATATTGATTTTTCAATTGCTGAATCAGCATTGCACACCTGGGATAAATCATATTTAGTTGTGATCCACAATCCTATTTACACAATGTTGAATTTGATGTTCTAATATTTTATTGAAGATTTTTGAATTTATGAGAAAATTATATCTGTAGTTTCCCTTTTATATAGTGTCTTCATCTCAGTTAAATTTAGGGTAATGCTGGAATCATAAAATGAATGAAGAAATCCCATCCTTCTTGACTCTATAATATATTGTAGAACATTGGTATGATGTCTTCCTTAATTGTTTGGTAGAATTCAATAGTAACTACATCTGGGCCTGGTATTTTTTGTTTCGAGATGTTTTCATTAATAATTAAGTTTTTTATAAAAGATTTAAGCCCATGCAATTGTCTATTTTTTCTGCAAGAGTTTTGATGGATTTTATCTTTCAAAGAATTGGTCCATTTCATTTATTTTAGAAAATATGTGCACATAGGTTACTTATAATCTTCTCTTATTATCATTTTAATATCTATTAGGCCTATAATGATTTTCCTCCTTCCGATATTAATCATTTGTGCCTTCTCTTTTTCTCATACCCTGGCTAGAGATTTATTGATTTTATTGAACTTTTCAAAAACAAATCAGCATTTGGTTTTGTTCAATTTATCTCATAATTTCCTGTTTTCAATTTTATTAATGTCTGCTCTATTATTTTTAAATGCTATTAATTTTTAGATACTACATATTTTTTGATAAACCTCAGTGGCTACATCAACATATATTTCCACTAACAATGCATAGGGTCCCTTTTGTCTTACATCCTGTCCAATACTTGTTATTTCTTATATTTTTATAGTAGCAATATACAGATTTTGTAACATAGAAACCCACACCTGAAACCTATGTGATCAGATTAACTGATGTCACCCCAATAAATTTAATTAAAAAAGAAAAAAATAACCATTCTAGTAGATATGATCTGATATGACCTTGTAGTTTTCACTGACAATTCCCTGATGATTAGTGATATTGAGTACCTTTTTATGTATCTGTTATACATCTATATGTCTTCTTTGAAAACATGTCTATTCACATCCTCTGCCCATTTTTAATTAACTTGTATGGGTTTTTAAATATATTTTGAATATTAACCATTTATCAGACATTTGACTTTTCAAATATTTCCTCCCATTCAGCAGGTTGCCTTTTCATTTTGTGATGGTTTCCTTTTGCACAGCAGAAGCTTTTTAGTTTGATGTAGCCCCCCTTATTTATCTTTGCTTTTGGTATCAAATCCAAAAAACTATAATTCAGACCAATGTCAATGAGCTTATTGCCCATAATTTATTTTAGCTTTATAATTGAAGGTTTAGGATTTAGGGCTTTAATCTCTTTTTGAGTTAATTTTTTTTGTAAGGTTCCAAATAGGATTTTTATTCTATGGAATATTGTGCAGCCATTAAAAAGAAGCAGATGTAAAGGTAGTGATATGAATAGAGTTCCATATCCTATATAATAAAGAGCTAATCTGCTAATTAGACCAGATGGCAGAATGACCTTCTGGAATGAACTTCCAGAATACCAGTGGATGGGGGGCGGGGCTGCAGGGTCGCGAGGCAGCCAGGACCATGAGGCAGCCGGGCCATGAGGCAGCCGGGGTTGCAAGGGCCAAGGGCAACCGGGGCTGCGAGGGCCGATCCCCTGGCACGAATTTCATGCATCAGGCCTCTAGTTTCTTATAATTAAGTGAAAACAAAAAGCTGAAAAGCATATATGCAGCATAACCTCATAACAGGAAAACATAAATGCATGTGTAAATGCACATGTATTTATACTAAGAGGATAGATAGATAGATAGATAGATAGATAGATAGATAGATGTGTGTAATTAAATATATACCAAACTATTCATAGTGGCCATATCTACAAGGTACATGGAATTGATCAGAGTTCACTGAGGAACTTTTACTTTTTATTATTTTAATTTTTTCAAACAGTTCTCCATTATGCATCTATTTTTATGCAAAAATAAAATAATTGACTGACAAGATATCTATTATTTTTTTCCAAAGCATGCTCAATCAGGATAATTTATTTAAAACTGTAATTATATATGTTTGAGAAGTTACATTTTAAAATTTTATATTACCTATGATAGAATTTTTCAACATTTATAACTTGAAGAAATTTCAATTCATTAAAAAACTTATTTCTTGATTTACAAATAATTTTTCTCATTTTATAATTCATTGTATTATCTAAAGTTAAAAATGCAGAATAAATATGATAGTATAAGATTATATGCAAATATTCCCATGAATGAGAATTATACTTGAGTACATTAGCTCCCACATATTGGAAATCCAGGATGAGAAGTGAGCTGAGGTGATTCAGGATATATTCAACCCATTTTAATATTAGCAAAGTTTTAACGATACCTCTATCTTATCCATTCATATTCCAACACTCATGTGTCATAATGCTTTGACAGGTCTCATCTTTTCCTGCAAAAATAACTTCAGAGTCCCTTGACATTTATCGTCTAGATTTACATACACAGTCACTTTTCACAAAAGGAATAGAAAAGCGAAGCAGAGTTTATTTAAGAGTTCTTAAATTTTTTTCTTGATTTGGTGTACAAGGTGTGGGTGAGATTAGCTGTCTGAATTTATAATATCTGCAGAAACTAGAAGAAGGCTAATGATCTCAATTAGTTTAATGACTTTTAGGAAATATGTAGAAAATTAACAATAGATCCTTATCTGAGGGGAAGATGTATATGTATGTGTATGTGTATGTGTATGTGTATGTGTATATGTAGATGTAGATATAGATGTATATGTATATGTATATGTATATGTATATGTATATGTATATGTATATGTATATGTATATACATACTTATATATAATTTGTACTGAAGCAAAAAATCTGCATCTGCATTTATTGATTTTTTTAAACAGAAATCTAGAATTAAACTTTAAAACCATATTCTCCATATCATCAAAAGTCAATAAAATAAAATCTGCATTTCAATTATATTTTTCCATAAGTATCTCAGAATGGATATATGTCATGTCTAAAGAATACATTACTACACTTCCCCACTGGCCATTTGGATTTTTTTCTGCAAATACTATTTTGGTCAAATCTGTTATGTTGATTTAAAAGCTGTCCTTTATAAACATCTCTTTACCTTTAAGAAAATAAATTGCATCAGTAATAGAAATACTGTGACTACTTTGTGTATGTATGTGGAATTGAAAGCTTGGATTCCATTATTGTCCCATAAATTATCTACCATGGCATTGTGGGATTAATTAGAACTATTACATGAATCCCAAGAGCGATTTTTTTTCCTTTGGTACTGAGTAAATGTAACTACATTAGACACACAAATCATCATACTCTATAAAGCTAATCAGTTCTTCTAAGACAGTATAATAAAACCATCATGTACCCTAAGGATTTGTAATCCCATTCATGTTGTAGAAATATAAGACCAGTAGGAGCTGTTTTATATTTCTCCTACATTTTCATTAATATAATAAACCCATGAGATCAAGACAAAAGTTAAACCAAATGCCAATGAGTAATTTTGATAAATGTGTATTTGGTTAACTGTGATTGGGTGGCTTCATATTCCTTCTTTCTAAAATTCATTAAAAGTCCTTTCATTTATTCTTTCTAATTTTGGATAAACTACCTTTACAGAGTTTGAACTTCAGGTTAGCATGGCATTTATAGAAGTACTAGAGGCCTGGTACACACATTCATGCACTGGTGGGGTCCCTCGTCCTGTTCTTCAGGGATCAGTGGACCTCCGCGCTACCAAGAGAGTGCAGGCCGGGCTGAGGGACCCCAACGAGAGCATGAAATTCATGCACTGGGCCTCTAGTTCAAAATAAGGAAAGATATATTGCAACAAAGCATCTAAAAATGGGAACACAAGATAGAAAAAATTAATGTGGACTTGACTTATCTATATAGATAAAGAGGAAGGGTCATAACATCCACAATGACCGGAGGCTTGACTGAACGCTATGCTGTGCGTGCAGCAGGCGAGTGGGCTGAACTGCTGACCTCTCAGAGAAAGAGAGAGGCGGGGTGATCAGCAGTGGCAGCGGCAGCTGGCAAGGCCTCTCTCTCTCTCCCAGAGGTCAGCAGTGCAGCCTACTCGCCAGCAGCCTGGGGCAGCTACTGACCAGCCCCGCCTCTATGATCAGGCCCAAAGATCGGCCCGAAGATGCTGACTGGCATAGAAACCCACCAGTCAGAACCAAATCTGGGTGAACTGCGAGGAGCCAATGGCTGCCTAGGAGGTGGGGCTTTTGATGTTGACTGGCATAGAAACTGACCAATCAGAACCAAATCTGGGTGAATTGTGAGGAACCAATGGCTGCCTAGGAGGCGGAGCTTTTGACGCTCACTGGCATAGAAACTGACCAAATCAGAACCAAATCTGGGTGAACTGTAAAGGCAAAACCTAAGGTGGGGGCTGAGGAAGAGTTTTAAAGGCAACAGCTATTTGGTGTAAGGTGTAAGAAAGTGATTCAATTTTTTAATGACGGTTTTGGCAGTATAGTGCATATGACTGGCTATCAGTCCAGATATAGGGATTTTGTGTTTTTGTCTGCCAAGAGCATCTCCTCCTGGTGAAAAAGGCTCCCCCACCCATTTAAGCAATCCTATCCTATATAATCTATCTATACTAATAAAAGGGTAATATGCTAATTAGACCGGGTCCACCGGCCATCTTCTGGATGTCTGACTTCCTTTTGGACAAAGCCATGGTGGTAGGGGCTGAGGCAAAGGCAGTTAGGGGCAATCAAGCCGGCAGGGGAGTGCAGTTGAGGGAGAGATCAGGCTGGCAGGGGAGGGCAGTTGGGGGCGACATCAGGCTGGCAGGGGAGGGCAGTTGGAGGTGACCAGGCCAGCAGGGGAGGGCAGTTGAGGACGAGATCAGGCCAGCAGAGGAGGGCAGTTGGAGGTGAGATCAGGCTGGTAGGGGAGGGGAGTTAGTGACAATCAGGCAGGCAGGCAGAAAGGTTAGGAGTGATCAGGCAGGCAGGGGGGCAAGATAGGGGTGATAAGACCAGCAGGGTGGCAAGGTAGGGGCAATCAGGCCAGCAGGGGGGCAAGGTAGGGTCGATTAGGCAGGCAGGGGGGCAAGGTAGGGGCAATCAGGTCAGCAGGCAGCAGGGTTAGGAGTGATCAGGCAGGCAGGCAGAGGGGCTAGGGGTGATCAGACAGGCAGGCAGGCAAGTGGTTAGGAGCCAGTCATCCCAGATTGCAAGAGGGATATCTGACTGCCGGTTTAGGCCCGATCCCCTAATCCGGCAGTCAGACATTCCCCCAAGGGGTCCCAGATTGGAGAGGGTGCAGGCTGGACTGAAGAACCTCCTTCCATGCATGAATTTCATGCACCAGGCCTCTAGTATATAGTAATAATAGCCAGAAGAACTAACAAGTCTACTTACATAGTAGTCTTTTTTTCAGGAACTGTGTTAGTTACATATATGTATGTACATAATATAACACATTATGAGATAGCCCTTAAAGGGCCTAGTGCATTCCAGTCAAATAATTATATGAAGAAAAAACAATTTTTAAGGCTCAGTAAATTAAATCCACGTTTGTAGTTAAGTTTCTTCTGGTTCACTTTATAGAGATGAAAGAAAAACTGGGTCAGCCCAGCCAGCATGGCTCAATGGTTGAGTGTAGACCTATGCACCAGGAAGTCATGGTTCGATTCCAGGTCAGGGCACATGCTGGCTCGATCCCCAGTGGGGAGAGTGCAGGAGGCAGCTGATCAATGTTTCTCTCATCATAGATGTTTTATCTCTCTCTCCCTCTCCCTTCCTCTCTGAAATCAATAAAAATATATTTTAAAAAATAAGAAAAACTGGATCCAACATCACTAAATAAAATTTCAAGAGGCAGAAGAAAGTCAAGGCACACCTCCTGCAGCCTTAAATCTGAGAAGTAACATTTAAAAACAAAAACACTCCTCGAGGTTGCTAGGTAAAATTTCAACAGTTATAGAGAGGTTGAGAAAAGTTTAATCTTCCAGATTTCAGCAAATCTTTCATTGGGTACAGAGAATAGAAAAATCTGCTTTTAGGTACACTATTTTACAGGACTTTGTGATTTCTTTGATAATTCATTTCAGTTGGTAAAAGTTAATTTTCATATTTGATACTTGTTTTTAATTTTAACCTATTTGCACTTCTGCTTTTTTAGTTTTAATACCTTCTTATTAAAGAAAGTTAAAAGTTTTTTTGGAGAGAATACCAACTCTTTGATTTGTTCCTAAAAATATATGTATTTAAATTTTGAATGCTAACTGATATAATTTTGTATCTGATTTAATAGACCTTAATTTGTGTAATAAACAAAATACTTTTATACCCAAATTTAAATTTATGAAAATTGTAAGACATTTTATTTTAACTTCCTGACATTTCACTAAATGTAATTAAACAAAACTATTCATATCCTTATTGAGGTGCATTTAAGATCACTTCTGTAGAAACTATGATGGTGGTTTCAATAACTCAACTGTATGATATTAACAGAAACATCTGTTCAATCCATAAAATGTTCTATATTAGAATGCAGGTTCTGTAATGCAGAATATATTAAACTAAAACAGTAGAGCATAAAAGATAGATTTTTATATCTCATAAATATAACAGATTCTGAGATGACAATTTATTTTAGGCATGCAGACAATATCTTCTTGATTTACAGAAAACTAGGGAGTCTGGGCTTCTCTTTATTGCTCTGTTTTAGATACATTTGCTAAATACTTATTTTCAGATAGGAAAAATGTAAAATTACTTTTTTATTCAATATTCTTCTTTGTCTAGAAGATATTTTATTCCATCAAATTACAAATTGTTTATCCTTGCTTACATTAAAAATAATACTGGCCAATGTAGGTCAATACAAAAGTTCTCAGTAATATTTTGCCCCAGAGATGCTTATCCAACCTTGTTATGTCAGCAGACAGTGGGATTGTATTAGAGTAAGAAGGTAAATGGTTGATGTCTGAATCTCCATCTTTTAAATTTAGCACTTGCTGTACTTCAGAAAATGGTAATGATTATAAGTCTGACAAGAGAACACTCCTTAATTGTTCCCAAAATGTCCTGGTTAGCAAATCATATTTGAATAGTACCAACAACAGATGTTTTGAACCTTCCAGAATATCATTTTTCTGTTTATTCCCATGGTCACCACTTTTTAGCTTTATAAGTCCTCTGTTTTCCGGATGACTTGGTTCTGTTGTTCCTCACATTGACTATCTGCTGCTGTCAAAACATCTAGACACAATCACCAATATTTAATGGTAGTTTAAAAAATAACATTTCCAAACATTGAAGTTGCACATTGGCTAAGTTTTTTAGCACAATTCAGAAGCATTTGATTTATTTACAGTGTTATCAAATTATTTTCTAAGATAACATCAAACACCACATAATTTTATCTTTTGATTGCATTAGTGAACATCTTACTTTTAGGAGGACCTCAGCAAAGAATTATGTATTAACTACCAGTTTTATAAAATGCTTAGTTTACCATCACAGGCATAAAAACATTTAAGGCAGTAATCCCAATGGCAATATAAGACTAAAACTATCTAAAAACAACTCACAGATTACTCTCTTAAAATGTATATAATATAAAGAAAAATACAAAAATTTCAAATAGATCCTGAGTATAATCTGTGACTCATTCCTTCTCTTAGCATAGGGAGTTTTAATTTAACTCATTCTAATTTTGAGAGGAATTATTTGATACTGTCTTGGAGCAATGAAGATTAATACCCAAATCCTGTTTTTTAAACTTACCAGTTTTTTTGTTTGTATATTTGCTTGTTTATTTAATACAAGTTAACTGTCTTTCTTAACATTGGAGTTCCTACATTTCTTTTAGATATATAGTTAGTGTGTGTGTGTGTGTGTGTGTGTGTGTGTGTGTGTGTGTGTGTGTGTGTTTGTGTATGTGAGTATTATTCCCATATTATGTGGACAGTGGCAGAAAGGGTAGACAATGAGAGTAATCAACACCTAGGTGAAACCATTTAATTCATTTGTTATTGGTAGCAAATCCAAAAGGAAGGACAATTGTTCATCTAAATTACCATCACTAGGGAAATGGGTTAACTAAACTATAATGTATTGATATTATGGAAAACTATATGCACCCCTTAAAATTATTTAATTTTATGTCTGCTTCCATGGAAAAATCTTTCAAGAATATTCCTGCATAAAAATGTTACATAGAATGTTACATCTATATTAAATACACATAAGAAATGTAATGACAGCCTCGACTGGTGTGGCTTGGTTATTGGTCGTTGTCCACCCATGCACCAAAAGGTTTCCAGTTGGATTCCCAGGGGAGTTGCCCCGGCAGCAGATTGATGTTTTGCTCTCATGTGGGTGTTTCTTTCTCTCCTTCCCCGTCCCTTCCTTTCTCTCTCTCTCTCTCTCAAAAAATCAATAAAACATATATTTTAATGTAATGAGAAATACACATAATTGTGTATATTTTTATATTTTTTCAGGTAAGTAAGGAAATGTAACATATTATCTGGAAAGATAGCTATCAGGTTCAAAATAGCAGTTATCTCTGTCAGAACACTCGTTTTGGACTATGTCTGGTGATTTTTAAATAATAATGTATTCATCATGCATAACAACAACAACAACAAAGTAAGTGTTTTCATATTGTGAAACACCTCTTATAAAAAAATACCAGGTGACTTCCATGTAATAAAACCATCAAACATCACTTGTAATTGGCACATATTTTGAAGACAAACTACTTGAAAACAGTTTTGTTTTCTTGGGGAAATATTATTTCTACAATTCTGTTTGTTGTTTTCAATTGAGAAGATTACTTACACCATGTCAAATATTAACTTTTGCTCTCCCCTAATTATAAATGAGAGCTTGCTGAATTATTTTTACATAAAACCCAGTTAAACTGAACTAACACTAAATTCCAAGCAAATAAACCATATTGATGATTTTAGTTATCCTATTAATCAGTGAGTTTTAGATTATAAGTGACAAAAGATATAACTCAAAATAACATCAAAGAGAAATAGGAAGATATATTAAAATGTCTGAGAATTACTGGGGAAGAACTCTGTCAATTGTGGGTCACATGTCCTTTCCTACCTCACCAGTGAACAAATTAACCAGGGGACTATGATTTTCAGGACCTGAGGATTGAAAATGTAGAAGTTCCACTAAAAACATTGCCATTGGAATTTATAATGAGCAATTTTTCCCCCCAAACAAGTAGGAGTGAGGGGCAGTGCATAGAAGTCTAGTACATATCACTACAATGAGACTGTCAGGAGGTATACAATGCAACATGTGTTAACTGCTGTTGCTTGCCAGCAGATTTTTTCCAGGTACATTGTTATGCTTCCATCTGGCATTCTGAGTTTGCTCTTTAATATTGCTTGATGATTTTATATTTTCTTCATTTGACATCTTTTCTTTCTCTGAAGCATGTTTTTTCACTATTTTATCACATTCTCTAATTCTATTTTTGCATTCCCATTCAGAAGACTACCTTGACTTTTCCAGAATTACTCTTAGTAACTTCATTATCCCTTTAATGCTATAGATCAGATTAGGAAATTGTACTAGGGAATATGCAATGCTAAATTTATTTAAAATGTATATATATATATATATATATATATATATATATATATATGTATGTCTGTATGAAAATTTTAAATGGAATATTTATAAAGGCTTAACACTATTGTTACATAAGCTTGTAAATAGTTTGCACCTTAAGATAATAGAAACCTCAAAAGCAATTATTGAATTTTAGAGCACATAGCTTGATCTACATATACTGGATGACAATTATTGACCTGCCTAATCTTAGTAATAAATATCAAGAGAAGATTGATCCTTGAGTTTAAAACCTGTCTGTCATGTATTTCCCCCTGGCATATAACAATAAAAACAAAACTGTTTGTGAACCAGAGCTGACTCACTGGACTCCTACTGGAGCCCTGAACTAGGACATTTCAGAACATACTCTCCTGCTGGTTTCGTGATCTCACTTAGTGAACTAGCAGTTGTGGGAGCTTGATTTCCCAGTCTTCATTGCCATCAGTGAGGAATTGATGAAACCTATTCTGAGGGAATAAAATAGGGTTCAATATATTTCTCCTCCCACAAACCATCTTATTCTTACCCTTCTTCACATATGACCTTTATATTTTTACTCTCAATTCTTGGCTTCTTTTCTCCTCTGAGAAGTTACCCAATTACTCTTCCCATTTCTTTCTCCTGCTTTTATCTATTGCCAGTACAAAGGGTCAATAAAAACGTTCAATTCTTCTATATCCTTAAAAAAAAAGTTTCTTGACCTCATTTCTCCTTGATGTATCATACTTTTATCTTTAACTAAAAAAATTCTCAAAAATTAAAGGTAGCTTTTCTTATTCCAAGTTTTCATTTTCCACAAATTCCTCAAAGTACTATAATATTATTCTGTGTCCATAAATTGATTTTAAATAAGAAATTAAAAACTTTTACGTTTCCAGAATCGACAACAATCTATTCTTAGGCCTCATTCCTAAAAGACTTTGTTATTTGGCAACATCTTCTTGAGACTCAATTGATCTTTAATTTTATGACAATACTATATTATGCTTCTATTCTTCTCTTTCTTGATATCTCCTCCCCAATATTCAAACATTCATTTTATGATATTTAATTAAGCCTTTCCATGTTGGGGGCTAGTATGTTTATTGCCTTTTTTGTTTGTTTGTTTTTTACCTGACCTTAATTAAAGGCATTTATTATACTTTTTTAGTTAAACTATCCATATTTATTTTTCCCAGCTTTATAAGATATAATATGCATATAAATTGTGCACATTTATGGTATACAATGTGATGATTTAATATACATGCATACTATGAAATGATTATCACAAAATAGTTAATACCTCCATCACCTCACATATTTTAGTCATTGGATTCACTTACCTCTGCTTTCTTTGCAATGCCATCTATTCTCAGCGCTTTGACTTTTATTTAACTACAACAGCCAAGCCACTATTGCTACTTCTAGCATCTCCTCTGAAGTCTAAGACATTATTTCCACATTCCTGTTGTACATGTTTATGAAGATCTCTCTCATTGGCACTGCAAACCTATGAGGTTTATACATGGAATAATAGTATTATCTCCCTGGCCTGCTCATCTTTTTCATTTCCTATCTCAGGATATAACTACCAATGTTAATCAAGTTATTGATTTTGACCATTGTCTATCCCTTTGTCCCCACATGAAATCTTTTTCAATTCAAAGTTTCTATCTCCAGCGTGTCTTCAGAATTTTTTTATTCCATTTCAAGAAAACTTTCATAAATCACATTGCTTTTAATGCACTACTATTTTCTAATGTTTTTCTAAGTGTTCTCTGATACCCAATCATTTCTTATTTTCTAACCATTTATTCTGTGAGACTACTTCTAAAATTTTCATTACAAAAAAATGTTGTTTCACTCTATTGTTCAAATTTCTGCCTTACTTTAGATAATTTTTTCTATTATAAATCATTTAGAGTCTTCTCATTCATATGTGATACTATCTCTTTCTAAAATGTTTATCCCTTTTTAATAGACTCTTTCCCAACCTGTAAGATTTAGGTCAAATGACAAGCTTTTTCTATGACTCTCATAGAAAAGTGTTTATCCAATTGAGTCTGTCACTCAATTAAAATTCTTACTAAATCAAAACATATGGAATATAGTCAACAACATTTCAATAACTATGGTTCCAGTTTGGGATACTGGAAATATTGAGGGGGACACTATGTAAGTATATGATGTCTAACCACTAAGCTGTACACCTGAAACCAATACAAAATAAAATTGAAAGAAAAATAAAGTAATATATTATAGAGTAAAACTTCTTAAAGGCACAATCACAAGCACCAGTGAAGCTCTTAAAACACTTCCCTAAAAATTTGTTAAATTAGATGTTATTAAATCATCTCTGTATTGATTGTATGGCTAATTAATTAACCATACAATTGACACCATTGGCCTACAAAGAGTTGGTTATAAGACCAATCCTGAGACTCAAATGATATTTAGAAAGTTATTTTCATTCCTTTCCTCTCAAAGTTTGGAGGATTCTATGCAAAAACCTCAGGGTGGCTTCATTGAATGGACTTGATTCTCAGAAGCCAACCCTTTCCTACTCTTCTTATGACTTAGGTACAGGTTGTGTAATTGTCTTGTGTACTACCTTTAGTCAACAGATGGAGACAATTCTACTCATCTTTGACTTGCCTTGTGAGGGAATTATCTGTCTTTCCTTGCTCCCAGCTAGATATATACCCCTTTTTTTCTGTTTATGGTGTGAGACAATGTCCCATGGGCATACTCCTAGCTTTCTGTATCTTACAGAAAGCTCCCATGGGAGGGGGGGGGGGGGGGGCAGGGGGAGCGGGAGTGGGAGAGGATCTACATTTTTTCACTGCGACACAAATTGGCCTGGAACTTGCAGTTCCATTGTCTGTGTGGGCTATGGAGTGGACCCAGGGTTAGGCCATGGAGGTCTAACGCATTACAAAGGGACAGATCTTGTGCATCTCCCTCTTCCCTTGCCGTGAGCAAAGTCTGTGCAACTTCAAACTGCTGTGCACATTGTTTGCACTTGGTGACCTTGAATCGTGCACTGGTCTCTTCCCTGGGCGGCACTTATCTGTCTTTTTACCTTGGCTTCATAGTCTGGCCATAGAGAATGGAGTACATTCCTAATGGTTTTTGTAACACAACACATAGAAGACACTTAATACATATTCATTTAATTAATACTGCAAGAATAAAGAAAATCTTAACCCCTGTCTAAACATATTAATTGATTCTATAATTAGGAGGAAATGGGGGATGATATGAACTTCAATCTGTAATATTTTTGTGATTAACCCTCATGAAAAGTTATCTCAGTAGCAAACTTTATATAATTGATTTCATAATGTGCTTTTAATCATATTTAATTAACAATTTTTCATACAATTCTGGGAAGAAGAAGCCCTCTAGTCATTTTTATAAATTACTAACCACACCTAAAATACCTCACATTTTTAGACTAGGAATATTGGTTAAAGAATAATTATTTTAGTAATGTTTCTTTAGCCAGGTTTATTTCTGTATGAACATTTTATAAGCATATCTTCTTCCTGCTTGCCTGGTCACTGCCATTAATTAGGACTTTAAAAAAATAATTAAGATAAATGATAGATCATAAAAACAAAAGATAAAAAATAAAAATTATTACATTATTGATTTCATGCTATGCCCAGAAAAGATGAAGACTTCATCTTTATAAAAGCCTAAAAAGACACACAAACCAAAATAAAACAAAACAACAACAGCAAAACACACACACACACAAAAAAACACCACACACACACACAAACACCTAGAATATGTTTTTGAGTTAGAAGTGAGTAGTCAAAGGAATATAAAATAAAATCAGGGAAATAAGAATTTCAAATACATTCTAAAAAAGATGAAAGCAGCACCAAATGTCAAGGAAAAAAATGGACTTTTCTGTTAGGTGTTGAGTTGGCAGCCAATACTTTTGTCGTGTTCTTACCTCCTCACCCCTGTCCCCTGTGGACTCTGCAGTAAATACTGTTTAGCTCAGTATTCTATCATTTTCCCTCTTCAAGTCTCCATCTAGAAAGGTAAGGTTTTGCCCCTGGCTTGCTGGACTATTGCCCTACATAAAGTTAATTAGATTTCATAGAACAGAAGCTAATTTGTGGGTTTAATATAGTGCTGCTTTTAAATAGTAATAAAATCCTTTTCTAAAACACTAAGTGCACATCAGCATTAACATAAATCAAACAGTTTCCAGCCTTACATTGGAAGGGTGTTTTTCATTATTTAACTCCCTAGAGATTGTACTAGTATCTATGGCTACCTAATAGGTCTCTTGTAGTTTGAGATAATACTATTTTACACTTGAGTTGGAATCCAGAGGCTTTTCAGGGATTAGAAAATGTGGACTAACTTGATTGATTTGGTCTGAGCTTTTTACTTTAAAGCCTTAAGAGATGGAAGACTACTGAATCATTGTATTGCCAATAAAATTTTCCATATTAACCATAAACTTTATTTATGTGAAATAAGGTCATGATTTTTCTAAGCAATCCTACCTAATAAAAGAGTAATATGCAAACTGACCGTACCTTCGCTACACCCACAAGCCACGCCCACCAGGGATCCATGCCTGGGTCCTCTCCTGCGATCCGTCGCAGGGAGGCTGGGGTCCGGCTGAGCCCAAGGCCGGGAAAGCCTCCGGCGGAGGGAGCCTGCGATGGATCGCAGTGGGGAGCCTGTGATGGATCGCAGGCAACTGGGGGTCCGCTCCTGCGAGGGGGTCTGCTCCTGTGGTGGATTGCAGGGAGCTGGGGTCCCCTGCCCAATGGGTGGTGTCTGCAATCACAGGGAGCTGGAGGTCCCCTTCCCAGGCCTAAAGCTTTGACCAGAGACTTTAGGCCTGGGCAGGGCACAGCCGGTGATTGGTGTGAACTATAGAGGAAACACCTTTTCTGACTGTCCATTGGCTAAGCTTCCTGTATGCCACTGGTAATATTCTTAGTAACTTGGGTAATAAGAATCCAAAGAGGTGATCTAGGGTTTTTCCACCACACTTCTGGAGAAAAAAACAAAGGTCCGCTGCTGGAGGGCTAAGAAATGTCATATCCTGCCCTAGCCGGTTTGACTCAGTGGATAGAGCCTCGGCCTGCAGACAGCAGGGTCTGGGTTCAATTCTGATCAAGGGCATGTACCTAGGTTGCAGGCTCCTCCCTGGCTGGGGCCCAGATCAGGGCTCATGCAGGAGGCAACCAATCAAAGTGTTCCTCTCACTTTGATGTTTCTCTCTGTCTTTCCCTTTCTCTTCCACATTCTCTAAAAGTCAATGGAAATATATCCTTAGGTGAGGATTAAAAAAAAGAAAGAAAGAAAGAAAGAAATGCATATCCTATGAAAGACACATCTTGAAAATGCCTAAAGAAAGTTGTCATTTTTTCTTGGTGAAGGGACTGGAGTCGTGTTGATGAAAACACCTTGGTGACTGTGGTGACTGGCAGTGGCTGTGGTGACTGGCAGGGTGGCAGTGGTGACTGGCAGGGTGATGGGGCTGGTGCCTTCCCCTGACCAGCCGGGTTGCCTCCCACAAAGGGAGGCCAGACTGCAGCTTAGGCCCGCTTCCCGTGGGGATCGGGCCTAAGCCATCAGTAGGACATCCCCTGAGGTCTCCCAGTATGTGAGAGGGGGCAGGTTGGGCTAAGGGACCCCCCACCCCCAGTGCACAAATTTTGTGCCCTGGGCCCCTAGTTAAAAATATTATATCTATACTATGTATTCATTTTTATCCAGTGTGTGGAAATCATCTTTCCCTAGGTACATTTTAATGATCTAGAAGAAAAAAAAAGCGTGAAGTCCCTAATCTATATTAATAAAAGGGTAATATGCTAATTAGACTGGAAGACCTTCTAGATGCCCTTCCAGACAAAGCCATGGTGATGGGGCCAAGGCAGAGGAGGTTAGGGGTGATCAGGCCAGGAGGGGAGGGCAGTTGGGGGTGATCAGACCAGTGGGGGGGGGCAGTTGGGGACAAGCAGGCAGGCAGGCGAGTGGTTAGGGCAATGAGGCAGGCAGGCAGAGTGGTTAGGGGGAATCAGGCAGGTAGGCAGGCAACTGGTTAGGAGCCAGCGGTCCTGGATTACAAGAGAGATGTCTGACTGCTGGTTTAGGCCCAGTCCTGTGGGATCAGGCCTAACCTGGCAGTTGAACATCCTCCAAGGGGTCCTGGATTGCGAGAGGGTGCAAGCTGGGCTGAGAGACACCCCTGGTCCTCCCACCCCCAAATTTTATGCACTGGGCCTCTAGTAATATATAAAAATGATAGGTAACATCTCATAAAACAATCACTCCATACTTGTGGCTTCATGATGCCAAATGGCCAGACCATTCTTGGAAGTAGAAATAACCTGTATTCTGTCATGTAAAGAGCAGACATGAATAGTTGCCTGATGAGGGCTTTTATTTTCTTTAAGTTCATTATATTTTATTATTATACTCCATAAATATATTTGGGTTGATCACATATTTTGGAATCAGAATCAGGACCCATTTACATTCTTCCTGAAATGGCACATCATTTAATAACTCATTCACAGGAAAATTCAGATTTCAGGTGGAGAGAACATATGAAAATGATAAACCCATTATAGGGCTGTAATCAGAGAAAATTGTTGCTGGAAGTGTAATAGCATCAATATAGTCATACTGTGCATTATATTGTCACCTGACGCATTTACTTTAAAATGCTGCATCATTCCATCTTAAATGTTCTTAATCATCAAGGACCTGTTTTTGTTTGTTTGTTTTATCAGCATTGTATAACTGAATGCAATGAACTGAACATATTTAATGCTTTCTATTGGAAAACCTTTGAAAAACTATAATTGCAATCAAGAACATGGACATGTTCATCACTCTCACTTTTCCTTGTGCCATACTTGGTGATCCTTGCCTCTCTCCTTCCCCCTTCCCAGTCTTTAGGCAGTACTGATTTCCATTCTTTCTCTAATTATTACTTTACATTTTCTAGAATTGCATATAAATTGAATCATGAAGTCTTGCAACTTTCATAGGTCATGATCATTGTGTGAATATCAATAGTTTATCCTTCCTCTTGATGGGTAGTAATCCACTACTATATGAATAAATCAGTCTCCTTATCAATTCACCTGTTAATGAAGTTTTGTTTTCCAGGTTTTGGCTATTACAAAGACACTATGAATATTTGTGTACAAGTCTATGTATGTACAATGATTTCATTTCTCTCTTGGGAAAATATACGACTGTGGAATGACTAGATTACATGATAATGTTTAACTTTTTAAGAAACTGCCAGGATGATTTTTCAAGTTAATTATACTCTCTAATAAAATGGCAATATGCAAATTAACCATCACTCCGCTACATAAGCCACGCCCACCAGCCAGGCCACGCCCACCAGCCAATCAGGGCGAGTATGCAAATTAACCCCAATCCAAGATGGCTACAGCCACAGAGAGCAAGGTTTCCCAGGTAACAGAGCAAGCCAAGCTTTCCATAGCCGTTGCAGGCCTAAGCCTCCACTCAAGTTACAAAGTTTCAATTATAGAAGGTAAACAAATTCAAACAAATGGCGGCAGAATGGAGCTTGAGAGAGCAGGCCAGGGTTGCCGGCGGCAACAGGGGAAGCAAAGCTTTCCGCACACTCTGGCCGGGCTCACCCGCTTAAGGCTACAAAGTTTCAATTGTAGAAGGTGAATTAACTGCCACAGAAATGGCTGCCGGAGCCCCAGGCTTGGCTCCACTCCAGGCTACAAAGTTTCAATTGTAGAAGGAAAATAAATTCCAGATACCAGGGCCTCCCCTTGGGTTGCCAGGGGGTGTGGCCGGCCTGCAAACCACCACAGGCCCCTCGCTCAGGCCGCCCCATGCTCCAAGGGAACCCCCATCCTTATCTGTGACACCCTTCAGGGCAAACCAGCTGGCCCCCACCCGTGCACCAGGCCTCTATCCTATCTAATAAAAGAGTAATATGCAGATTGATCATCACTGCAACACACAATATAGCTGCCCCCATGTGGTCAAAGATCCTGCCCCCATGTGGACACAAGATGGCCACTACAAGATGGCCAGCAGGGGAGGGCAGTTGGGAGGCACCCGGCCTGCAAGGGAGGGCAGTTGTGAGGGACCAGGCCTGCAAGGGAGGGCAGTTGAGAGGGACCAGGCTTGCAAGGGAGGGCAGTTGGAGGTGATCAACCCTGCAGGACAGGGCAGTTAGGGGTGACCAGGCTGGCAGAAGAGGGAAGTTGGGGGCAAACAGGCTGGCAGGGGAGCAGTTAAGCATCAACCAGGCTGGCAGCAGAGTGGTTAGGGGGTGATCAGGCTGGCAGGCAGAAGCGGTTAGGGGCAATCAGGAAGGCAGGCAGGCAAACAGTTGGGAGCCAGCAGTCCTGGATTTTGAGAGGGATGTCCGACTGCCCGTTTAGGCCCGATCCCACCAGGATCGGGCCTAAACGGGCAGTCGGACATCCCTCCAGGAGTCCCAGATTGGAGAGGGTACAGGCTGGGCTGAGGGACAACCCCCTGCCGTGCACGAATTTCGTGCACCGGGCTTCTAGTACCATTATAAATTCCCACTGGAAGTGTCTGATCCAGTTCTTTATCCTCATTGATACTTGGTCTGTTTGAAAATTTTACCATTTTATAGTGTTGTAATTACATCTCATTTTGTTTTTATTTGTGTTTTCCTAATGACTAATGAACTTGAGTATTTTCTCATTAGCATATTTGATATCTAAATATTTTCTTTGTTGAAGTTCTTATTAAATATTTTTAAATAATTTATTGTTATGTTTTGAGAATGTTTTATGCAGTTTATACACAAATATGTTATCAGATATATCATTTGATAATATTTTATTCTGGTCTATTTCTTTTCTCTTCATTTTCTTGTCTTTTATAGAATGGAAGCATTTAATTTTAATGAAGTCCAGTTTGTTTGTTTTTTTCTTTTATGAGTATGCTTATGGTGTTTTATTTAAGAAATTTTTGCCTAATCCAAGGTGACAAAGGTTGTCTCCTATGTTTGCTTACTTTTCCAGGAGTTTTACATTTTAAGATCTCATGTGCATTAAAATTTATTTTTTAGATGATACTAGAGATGGATGGAAGTTCTTTTTTCTTAAATTTAAATGTTCAAGAGTCCTAGTACTATTGTTCAAAAGACTAATTTCTCCAATGAATTATCTTTTCATCTTTGCCAAAACTGTTGTCCATAAATCTGTGAATCTGTTTCTGGAATCTATTCTGTTCCATTCATCTATTTGTCTCCCTTGGCCAAATTTCCACTCTTTTGATTATTGAAGGTTTATAATAAGTTTTTATATCAAGTAGTGTTAATGCTCAAACTTCATTGTTTTTCAAAAATCTTTTGGACATTCTGAATCTTTTGCATTTTAGAATCATTTGGTTAGTTTCTATACAGACATCTGGGATTTTGATTGGTATTTTGTCAACTATAAATCAATTAAAGGGGAATTGACATCTTAATACTGAGTCATCTAATGTGATTCATCCCTTCCATTTTTTTTATACTTTAGTTTATATCAATAAAGCTATGTGATTTTTCAGTGCATAGGTCTTTCATTAGATTTTCCCTATGTATCTATATTTTGATGCTATCATAACTAGAATTTCTAAAATTTCTAATTCTACATGTTTCTGTTTATAGAAATAAAATGGACTTTTGTATATTGATCTTGCATCTAACAGCCATGCTAAACTTACTTTTTCATTCTTGTAGTTTTTTGTAGATTCCATCGGATATCTAAAATACCATTCATGTTATCTGAGAATAGACAATTTGGCCTCTTTTTTCTAATCAGAATGTCTTTTTTTCTTTTCTTGCTGAATTACACATGTTAGAAACTGCAGTACAATTTTGGATGAAAGGGAGGAAAGCAGAAGCCCTTGTTTTATTCTCTATATTTGGGGAAAAGTATTGTCTTTCAACATTAAATATTATAGGAGCTGTGGGTTTTCATTAAATGCTCTTTATCAGAATGAGAAAATTTTTTCTATTTGAAGTTTTCTGTGATGGCATTTTTAAAATAAAAAATACTAATGTTATATATTATAAGTTAGTCATGCAATAAAATAGTACTCATCTATTGAAACTGGTGACAAAAAGATTTATTTTATTGACAATTAAAATTTTTTGAACATTTAATTTAAAGCAATTTAGATGACAACATTGATGTAGATTAAAAGTAAACAATATGTCAGTTTGATTTGAGTCTCATCTGAGATAAATAGTTGAAAAATTTTATAACAATTTTGAAATGTTATATCTGTGTATATAACTATATACAAAGAAGTGCCTGGAATATATGTGGTATGCATCAACTTTTATTTTACTCGAATGTCTTGTTTGTTGTTTGAGTTTTTTGTTGTAATTCATGTGTTTATATGAATGTGTATATATGTTTGGCGAGGTATGTTTACATTAGCACATATAAATTATATCATGAGGAAAAAAACAAACATTGAAGCTAGCTCCATTGTGTAATTTAAAATGAAAACATTGGATGTAATGGAAACATGTTTTAGATCAACACATTCAAGCTTAAAATTTAATGCATAACATTATTATTTCATCAAGCATTAGCAATAATGACACAAATAAATTTTAAAGCCTACAAGAAATTTTGTCTCTGTGTTAAACTATCCTTATTTTATCTCTTCCATTCAGCCAATTTTACCTTCCATATTATAAACCTAAGAGTTCAGATGTTACAGGTTAATTTTCAATAGCACAGCTGAATATTTTGGGGCGCATCCAAGCTGAGCCTTTAGAGACTCATTGAGCTTTGGTGTGTGTTGACCCTGTGGCTCAATTTTCTTTCTTCTTCTCAGCAGCATTCAAAGCCAGACCCATGCAGGCAGAATACCAAATAAGAGGATCCAGCCAAGTTCTTATGTTTTTACATTCCCTTTTGTGTGCTTACTTTGTTTTTAACTAATATTATATTTTATTTAAAAAGTCACATAAATGCAAGGAATGAGTTTAGAAAATACATTTAGAAAATGCAGAAAATTATAAAGAAAATAAAAAATACTCATATATTTAACTTCAGATATAACTGTTGTAAATATCTATTTCTCTTCCTTAGAAAAATTTAAACTAATTTTATTTATGCTTTTAATCTGGTTTGTTTATTTAGTATCTTATGATATATTTAGATATTCAACAAAAATGCAGTTTTTAAAGACTGCTAGTATACCATTTAATAAATAAATTTCTCTTGTTAGAAAATTAAGTTGTCAGTATTTTATTATTACAAATAACATTCTGAAGATTAATTTGCAATTTTTAAGATATTATTATTATTTATTTTTAAGATTAAATATTTAGGACTAGGATTTCTGGATCAAATTTTATTAATATTTTCAATGCTATTACAAAATTACAATAACAATTTACATGTTCAGGAAAGTACTTTTTCTGCTTCCTGCTGGCTAATACATATTTTTACAAAAAAACTTTGATGTGATTGTGTATGTTTGTGAAGAAATTATGAGTTTTCCCATCTTTTTTTTAAGTATAATTGATATACAATATTTTCTTTGTTATATTAGTTTCAGGTGTACAATAAAGTAATTTGACATTTTTATACCTTACAAAGTGATCACCCTACTAATTCTAATAATTATCTGTCACTGTGTAAATTTATCACGGTATTATCAACTATATTCTCTTTCCCCTTTCTACACATTCCCTTACCCCTTCTCTTCTAGAATTCAACCCTTTGTCTTTGTTTCTACGATGATTTTTTTTAAAAGTATATATATATATATTTGTTGTTTGTTTGTTTGTTAATCCTCACCAGAGGATATTTTTCCCCATTGTTTTTTAGAGAGAGTGGAAGTGAGGGTGGGAGAGGGAGAAAGAGAGAAACACTGATGTGAGAGAGACACAACATCTGGTTGCCTCCTGAACACACCCTGACCAGGGGCAAGGAGTAAACCTATAACCTAGGTATGCCCTTGATCTGGAATTGAACTCAGGGCCCTTCAGTGTGTGGGTCATGCACTAACCACTGAGCAAAACTGACCAGGGCTATATACTATGTTTTTAAAGGTTAATTCAAACTAAACAGTTGAAGATTTTCCTATGGACCTCCCTGCAATTTTCTGAATGTAATGTGAATTCTTATGTAAAAGATAATATCAGATCCTCTTCGGCTCTAACAAGGCTCTTTTCTCCCCTTAATATGTGTAAGGAAAAGTCATGAGCATGAAAAATCCTCTGATTTGCCTGTTTTTTCCATCTACTATTTATGGAGAGGGAACACTGATATCTCCACAGAATATTCTGCAAAACATAAAAATAGTTCTAATGTCAACAACTCTAATTTCTTTTCTGTTTCATTACAAATATTGATGAAAATGTCTCATTTCTGGAAGTATTTTTTTGCCTGAGCAAAATGTTGAATTCAATAGCATTCTGATTGTGACTTACAACAGTTAATAGGAATTAATTCTATTTAGATGTTTAAGAGGCTTTTCTCATTTCCTTCATCAGGTTCAATCATAAATGGCTTAATCATTCAGAAGACATTACTTAATTAGATTGCATTAACTGCATAATAACAGAAAAGAAAGGGAAACATGGAAACAAACCAAAACGCTATTAGGAAGGAACTAAGTTCATTCCCTTTGATTCCTTTGTTGATTTGTTGAGATTGTTTGATGTGACCTCAATCAGCATTGTAATTCTCTTTTGTTCATCAGTTTCTCTTTACTTTAGGAAACATACATTTATATTTTTGAGAAATATCAAGGTTATACATATGTTGAAATATGTATTTCAGACAACTGTCAGTTTAGAATTTAAGCCAGGTTCAAATTTTAATGAAAGGGACCAAAAAAACAAGTATGAGGTTACATAGTAGATGGGAATTCTCTTCTTTGTCTTAACACCAGTCATGAATAGGAACATGTTATTCTACAGAAAAAGGGAGGAGTAATCAGTTAATAAACATTAATGACATAAAAAAGTAACAGTCTTTAAGAATGGTTAAGATTATTCCAAAGACCCATACTATTTATTTGAAATATTAGTTTTTGCAAAGTAGACAAATATTAGACTGATTCATTTATGTTCAGAATTTTAAAACAGAAAAATGAACCTGAAAACCACCTGCTCAATTGCCCATTCTTTATCAATATGCCTGCAGTCCTGAGGCAAAAATCACTGAGTTTGTTTCTAGTAGAGTCAAACCCATAGGGGCTTTTGAATTTTGATGGACTCAGCATTCTTTGTAGATTTCTCTGCTGCTTCTAAAATGAATGCCTTACACTTGAATCAATCTTTATCTTATCTGAAGTTACTTTAACATCTATAATTTGATGTTCACAGGTAACACCATGGCCCTCATTTCCTTCGGCTTATTTCTCCAACATTATCTTGTATTACTCTTCTTCACTCCATTCTTCACCCCATCTACATTCCTTTTGGTTCTTATATTCACCATATTCTTTCTCATCTCTCTTGTCTTCAGAAAAGGTCTTTATAAATGCTTCTGCTTTTGAGGCACTACTTTTCATTCCTTTGTCCCATTAACCTCTTAGATTTGTACTATTCCTTTCGGTATCTTAAAATTATGGGAGTAGGGCATGTCATAGTTCCAAATGCTTCATATTCTAGGGTTATGAAAATATGGAGTGTACATCTTTACTTGAGAGATTTGGTAGCTTTTCTCATAGACCTAATCTTTCTCTTTACCTTTTTAAAATACTGTTCATGGGAAATCCCTCTAAAAATTAATATAAGTATAAAGAATAGAAACAAATAAGATTATGACAATTGTGATAGGGGCCATGCATGTAATTATCAAGGTGGCAAGTTAGAAGATAATGGGAAGCCACATTATAGAATAATCAAGGCATTGATAAGGATGTAATATTTGAGTTGAGACCTAAGACCTAAATTTTGAAGAAAAAGCATTCCAGCAAAGAAGTCTCTATATACGAATATATAAACAACTAATATGCTAAGTGTCCGACCATCTGATTGATTACTATGACGTGCACTGACCACCAGGGGGAAGACGCTCAACGCAGGAGCTGCTGAGCTGCAGTGACTTGGCAGAGGTGGTTCTCGGGTGACGCACCCCAAAACCAGAGAGGTGGGAGCCCGATTCCTCGCGAGGCCATGCAGTTCCACCTTTAGCCGTGGGTTATGTTATTGCTGGGGCACTGTCGGCTCCGAATCTGGTTTACTGAACACTTGATTTGCATTCCATACCCTGTACAACAGCAACTTTACAGAGTGCCCTTTCTCACTCAGTGACCCCTCAGGGGATGTCAGAGAGCTGGTTTCAGCCCAATCCCCCCAGGCCAGGCCAAGCGACCCCACCTGCTGGAGGGACCCTGCTCACTCCTCAGACACCTGGGAGGAACCATGGGAGGGAGTTTGGCTCCAGGGCATGACCGACCCCGTCTCACCCAGTCCCACCCTGCCTGCCACCTTCTAATTAATTTCCTTTCAATGTGCACAAATCTGTGCACCAGGTCACTAGTTAATGCATAAGCCCCAGGGAACTAAAGAAATGGATACATTTAAAACACAGGAAGAAGCCCAGTAGTAAGGCAATAGGACAGTGTATGGGAGAGGATTAGGAGATGGGTTTGGCAGATACCCAATCATTATAGGCAGGATGAAGAGTTATCACTTTCTTGTAAGTCCCAAAGAATGTCAGGGATATGTTTTAAACTGTTGAGGAACTAGCTGGCTTATATTCTTTCCATATATATATATATATATATATATATATATATATATATATATATATATATATATATACTAGTAGCCCATTTGCAGGAAGAATCCTGCAAGCGGCTGCTGCGGCCATGTGCGCTGCCGCTGCCACTGCTGTTGCGGCCGCCGTGCCTGCACCTGTGGGCCATTGCCACCCGCCCCGCTCCGCCCCGCCCGGGCTTTCCCTCTGGCAGCCACCTTGCTTTCCGCTTTTCCTCCCTCTTCCTTCGAAGTTGTCTTCAGTCTTCACTCCTCCCTCCCTCAGCGTATGCAAATTAACAGCCATCTTTGTTGGGTAATTTGCATACTTGCCCTGATTGGCTGGTGGGCGTGGCTTGGGCTGGTGGGCGTGGCTTGGGCGTAGCGAAGGTGCGGTCAATTTGCATATTACTGTTTTATTAGGTAGGATACACACACACACACACACACACACACACACACACACACACACACACATATATGAAGAGCCAAGGTCCGTAACATCCAAATGACTGAACGGACGACCGAACACCAGGCTGCTAGTGCGACAGGCTCTGGTGGGTGGGGACTGGTGAGAGGTCTGAACTGCTCTCCTGGGTTCTGGCCACCCATGGTGGAAGTCAGTCCTGGGTCCTGGAGTAGTGGTGGGGCAAGGGCAATTTTGTGGAGCATGATGGGGTGGGTGGAACCTCTCAGAACAGTGGCAAGGTGGGGCGAATTTCATGGAGCATGGCAGGGCAGGGGGAGCCTCGCAGAGCAGTCAAGGGGCCATGAGCATCACAGAGCGTCCCGGCGTGGGGAGCTTCACGTAGTGTTGCAGGGTGGCAGAGGCTATGTGACGGAGGCCAGGCTAGGCCTATGGACCCTAAGCATGCACGATTTTGTGTGCACTGGGCCTCTAGTATTAAATATTTAGATTAGGAATGTACAAATAATGGGGTTGAATAAAGCCCAAGGAGAAGAGTAAAATACGTAGTACATATTGTGAACCGACCAAGGTTACTCTGTCTAACAAATGTATAAAAGATAACAACTAGCCCAGCTGGCATGGCTCAGTGGTTGAGCATCAGCCTATGGACCAGGAGGTCACAGTTTGATTCCTGGTCAGGGCATATGCCCAGGTAGCAGGCTTGTACCCCAGTGTGGGGCATGCCGATGTTTCTATCTCTCTCTCTCCTGCTCCCTTCCTCTCTGAAATCAATAAAAATATATTTTTAAAAAAGATAACTACTAAGTCATAAAACTTTGATATGGGAGAGGTTAGAAAGGGAGGGGTCAACTTCATATATAATGTCATTTTTACTTTATGATAAAATTGTTTAAATTTATCTACATAAAAGTATGTATTCATACAGATGTACATACTATATGTAATAACTGCATGTCATATAACTTTTTCTATATGGATAAAGAAAAAATATGTCTGTCTTTCCTAAATGTTTTCTTATTAGAGTGAAAAACGATATCAGGCAATTTCCAGTTCCAAATTCACACCGCCTATATTCTTTCAATCTGTTGATCTAAAATATGACAGGTCACAAGTAATAGGTGAGAGTAATCATTTTGTATGACAGAGGGTGTCATTTTAGTATAGAAATTGGAAGTGGATAAAGCATCTATTTACATCAGCTACATAAGCATATAGATGGAAGTGTTTAGGAAACTCTGGGAAACATTATAATATTGCCAGTATTAACTTTACCTTGCCTTGCCAGAAACCAGTTTTTTATTCATAACGTTGGTCCCTGAACTTAAATGTGTGTGGTTTTTTGTTTTTTTCTCTTCTCACTAGCTAATCAGAGTGTGGCACATAATATTCTTTTTTTAATTTTATTTTATTGTTTAAAGTATTATAAATAACAGTACATATGTCTCCTTTTTTCCCCATTGACCCCCCCCCCCCCGGCCTCCTCTGGCACAGGGGCACATAATATTCTTGTGATAATGTCATTCATGGCAGGTAATAGTCATTGAAATGTCCATAAGGCCTTATGTTGTAAAGAAGACAGTCCTACCTAATTGTCTTCTATTTTGGTTTTTCTCTTTGTATTACTTATTCATAGTTTGGGAGAAGAGCTTCCTCAATAAAAGACTGTGAAAGAAGTATTCAGTTTTTGCTTAAAGAGATATCAGGGTCGGGGGAGTTATTAAGCCAACATGTCACAAGCCACACGTTTTGTTTTGGTTTTTACTTTAGTTATTTAGGAAGTAAAGGACCCATTATTTTACATTTATAAAAATATATAGGTAAAATATAATTTTGTATATGCATTGATATAACAGTCAAAATGTTAAATAAAAGGCAACTTTCCATTGCATCATTTTGCCTCAACACATTTTGCAACATTTGCCTCAAGATATATCTTCTCCAGAAATCTTTTGCTAATTTAAACCACTAATGATCATTTCAAATCAAATCAATAGCAATTAGTTTAGCACTTTGTCCTGCTTTGTGAATCAATGTATATAAAACTTAGGCTATCTACTAATATATAACAAAGGTTATCTCATAATTGTCTCTTTAACTATTTAATTCTATGAGAATGTTATAAGGTTGCAAGTATGCTCAAATACCTCAGTACATTGCATTACACAAAATAGGCTCTTTACTTTCTCCTTTTATTCACTCATTCCTCTTCCCCTCCATTCTTCCATCCTTCCCTTTCATCTTAAATGTAAGTTGCTTGAGATAAAGGACTGTACCGTACTCTATAGCTCATAATATCTAGCATCGTGCAAAATGTGGGAATTCAATAACTGCGTGTCTATGGCTTTGGTAAAATATATACATTTCTCTATACAACATAAAGTCTTACCTTGTAATTCCCCCACAAAGAAGCACAAAAGTGACATTTTCTGATTCTCTTTCTATATCTATTTAACATGCTTCAGTCGATATACTCCAGGATCACTTCAATCCTTGTTATTCTATGCTATGTCTGTACTATACACATTTAACTACTGCTCCATTAAGCTTTTTCTCCTCATTCTCTCTTTCTCCTCTCTCTTTCTCTCCCTCCCGCCCACTTTTCTTCCTCCCTCTACTATTAGCTCACAAGTTCCAAAAGTTTTTTAAAGTTTATAAAAATGCAAGAAAAACACTCTCCATTCTAGATATTTTTATTTGAACATTCAATTTTCATAACAATATGACAAACTTTTAAAAAATAGGAAATATTTGCCCTGGTTGGTTGAGTGTCCTCCCATGCACTGAGAGGTCTCCTGTTGATTCCTGGTCAGGGCACATGCCTGGGTTTTGGTCAATACCCAGTAGAGGGTGTACAGGAGGCAGCCTATCTATGGTTCTCTCTCATCTGTGTTTCTCTCTCTCTCTCCCTCTCTCTTCCTCTCTCTCTCTCTCTAAAATCAATAAAAACACACTTTTAAAAATAGTAGCTATTTCTTCATTGACAGTAGGATTATTTTCTATTTACGCACACATACTTGAAAGATCTCATAAAAATTAACTTGTATGCAAAACTTTTTTAAAGTTACACATACACAAAAACAAGAGAAATTTTAAATACTAAAGTCTAAATTGTAATTAAAAACTTTGAAATGCATATTTTTTCTAATTTTAACAACTAAAATCAACATGTTTTTGTTCAGACATTTCTTATGTCCAGCACTATTTCACATACCAACTGGATTCAGAAGGAACATCACAAAAAAATGGCTTGACTAAGACCATAGACACAATTACTTAATTCCCTCAGATAAAAGATAAAAACTTGATATTCAAAGAAGTTGTGTGACTTTCATCATTTTAAGACATAGTGTCATTCTATAATATTCTCAATAAGGGGGGGCAATAAAATACACACACACATACACAATGTTCAGATGCCTTTAATACATAATGAAAGCTATATGACATGTTACTTTTATAAATTGTGGTAAGAACTCTTAACGTGAGATGTACCCTCTTAACTTTAACACATTTTTAAATTAAGCAATTCAGTATTTTTAACTCTAGGCAAAATGCTGTACAGATTTCTAGAACTTAATCATCTTACATAACTGAAGACTTATACCCCTTAAATAGCAAATCCCCATTCCCTGCCCCTCACTAGTCTCTAAAGAAATTTTGGATAAAAGGGGATTGCTGGATCATACGCTATTTCAATTTTTAATATTGTGAGGAAACTCTATATTGTTGTCCATAATGCTACTGACTTGCATTCTCTTTCTTCCACCCCTTGCAACTACCATTCTCCTCTTTGCTTCCATGTGTTTAACTATTTTAGATGACTCATATAAGTAGAATCATGTGATATTTGTCCTGCAACTGGACATCACTTAACATAATGTCCTCAGAGTTTATCCATGTGGTCAAATCAGGCAGAATTTTCTCATTTTTAAAGATGAATAATATTCTGTTGTAACATATACCACATTTCCTTTATCCTTTCATCTGTCATTGGACATTTAAGTTGTTTTCACCTCTTGTATGAATGATGAATGCTACAATAAACATAAGATTGCTAATGCCTCTTCAAAATCCTGAATTCAATAATTTTGGATAAAAGGAGATTGCTGGATCATACGCTATTTCAATTTTTAATATTGTAAGGAAACTCTGTATTGTCCATAATGCTACTGACTTGCATTCTCTTTCTTCCACATCTTCATCAACACTTGTTTTCTGTTGTCTTTTTCATAAAAGCTGCCATAACAGGTGAGAGGAGAAAGCTCAGGGTTTTGATTTGAATTCCCATAATGATGATTATCTAATCTAATTAGGGATTAGTTGACTATCCTTTTATATATCTGCTGATTTTATTCTTTTTGATGCTATTGTAAATGGAAATGTTTTTTACTTTCCTTTTTGGATAATTCATTGTTGGTATATAGAAATACAATTGCTTTTTGTATGTTGATTTTTGTATTCTGCAACTTTATTTAATTTGTTTATTAGATTTTTGTTTGTTATTTTGTTTTGTTTTGTATGTGTTTTTGTTAATCCTCACTTGTGGGTATTTTTTCCATTGCTTTTCAGAGAGAGTGGAAGGGAGGGAGTGAGAGGGAAACATCCATGTGAGAGATATACATCCTCTAGTTGTCTCCTGCACGTGCCCAGACCTAGGGCAAGAAGCAAATCTGCAACCCAGGTATGCACCCTTGATCAGGAATCAAACCAGATACCCTTTGATGCTTGGGTCAACACTCTAACCATTGAACAACACTGTCCAGGGCTGTTTACTCTTATTATTTTTAATAAGGTTTTTTCCTTCAGTGTTAGGATTTTCTTCACATGTGATTAAGTCATCTCTGAAAACAGAGATAATTTTACTTCTTTCTATCTGACTTGGATGCCTTCTATTTCTTTTTTCTTGCCCAATTCTCTGGTTAGGATTCCCAGTACTCTGCTGAGTAGAACTGGTGAGAATGAGTTGACAAGTTGTTAATACATGTCATCTGTTGTGCATGTCAACTTACCTCATTTTAATATTGAAATAATCCTCCAAAGTAAAAATAGTTTTCCTTGGAATATTAGGCAACAAAAGTTTGAAGAATATGAGACACTTGTGGAAAGTCTCTAAAGAAAGAAGTAATAAAGCTACCTTCAAATCTAGCAAATAATGTCACTGGCTGAATCTCTCTAAAGTGCACCCTTTTTCTATTATTTCAAACTATCTTTCTAAAGAGATTATTTTTTAATGTTCAGGATTATAAAATGATCTATTTTAGAAAAAGGTGTTAACTGTGTGGTACGGAAATAAATTCATGACAGAATTAAAGAGGGCTTGATGAATAAGTCTTGGATCATTAGGAAGACTTTTCCAAGAAATGTAATTTTGGATCTGTGTCTTAACTAGCTTTTTATTTCTTGATTTTTATTGTGATGGACATAGTTGTAAAGTAGAACTTCATTTCTCATATCTGGTGAACATCAGTTTTGGAACATCTGAAAATGTCTCCAAAAAACTCACTTTTTAAAAATACCTCAAATATCTATATTTACTTGATAAGTTTCATACTTTCTCACCTAGGTGGCACCAGTGAGTAATTCCTTTGGCATCCAAAACCTTTCCAGGGTTTGCCACTCATTGTGAGTCAAGGCTTTATATCTGCTACACTTGGTTATGGTTCATTGTGATTCAGTATTTGAACCAAAGTTTATGTCATTGTAGTGAGACAAGATCTTCCAAACAGTTCATACTTGTCATGATTCAATTCAACTTATAAGTTAATTACAATGTGCCCTCAAGCTAAATTTGATATAAACGGCTTTCTGATATTCTTCAGCAATATGCATTCAAGATAAAATGTTTAATTTCTTCAGGCTGATGAACCTTTATCTGTATACTTGAAAATCTTTGATTTTCTACTATTTTTTCTTTATTCTCCAGTGATTCAGCTCACCCCTTTTAGTTTATACTCTCAGTAGATCTTACTTATACATTTGAAGTCATTTCCTAAATTATCTCTCTGCCTTCAATCCCCAACTTGTCTAATTTGCTCTTTCCTCAATAGCCAATGATAATTTTTCTAAAACACAGGAGTTGTCTGCTCAGAAAACATACAGGAGTTTCCATGGCCAATAACATAAAATTAAAAATGCAATTCCCAGGCATCTACCAATATTTTGAACTAGGTACACAGGTAGACTCTCTTTTTGTGAAAACAACTAAAAAATCCAGGGGGAAATTATTTGAAATATCATTTTAACTGTGTAATTGAACTTAGAAGGTAACACATGCTCAGGCAAAAATTAAGTAAATGAACTCTGATAGGGCATGAAAGCCATAGGTACTATTGAAAACATTTGCTGAATTAGGTTAAGTGATTTTAAAGGACCCAGAGTGTAAGAGACAAAATTCAGAGTGTGGCCAAAATACAGTCTAATAGGAGACTACCACCCTGAAGGCTAGTGCTTTAAAGGTGAACTATAAATAACCAGTCTAGTCTTCTAACTCCTTCTTGTCCATTTAAGATCCTGACACTGAGGAGAGATTGGAGAAGATGATCTCCATATGATTTTTTTGAGATCACAGCACCAGTGCCCAAAGCTCAAACAAGTAGTTTTTTTTTCTCTAGCCTCTTAAATTGCATCATGTTAGCTGATGTATTTTAATTTTTTTATTTTTTAGTCAGAAACAACAACATATTTTAACATTTAAGTTTAATAACTAGTCACATAAATTAAGTAGTAGACATCTGTTGATTAGCTTGATCATCATTCAGTTTAATATTCTGGCCATGCCACTCCAGTTTTCCTTAGGAAAATCACTTCTCTCCTGTGCTTAGCTTTTCTGTTTAGAGTGAGACTTCTTTCTTATACCCTTCCAACCCACTGCCGTCCCTACTGCAGTGCCAGATCTGGGCAATCAGAAAATTTCCACTTTCGAGAATGTTGCTTTATCGATGCACATTCCATCCAGTTCTGGGACATAAGCTGTGATAATTTGTCTTTGGGTGACTTTGTCTCTTCCATGAAGTTTACTCAAGCTCTTACAACGTGTGCCTTCAAATTCAAAGGCTACCAAATGAAGAAAAACTGCCCAAATAGGAAAAACAAGACTGAATGGTAAAGACAGAAATAATATACTAATGACATCCATTGAGGCTTTTTCAATCCAGCAACATCTAACGATAGTTTCACCTCTTGAACATTCTAGTTGCATGCACCAATACATTCCCATTTTTGTTCAAACTATTTTGAGTTTAGTAACTTGTAATAAAAGTAGGCAATTGGATCTTGTTTTGCTATATTTCCAACATGCAATACTGTGTGTAGCACATAAATGTGTGTTAAATGAACAACTAAATGAGTGTCTGAAGGCATCAGCCTGTCCAGAGTGCACTAATCATTTCTTAACAGGTGACAGCCACAACAGGAGGTCGTCTTTACCAGTTCCACTTTAACTGAAGCTATACTCTAGAATACTGAGTCACTATTTCCAGCCCACTGATTGACATTTTCTCTAAGTTACAGAAACCTTTTAGGACCCATGGTGAACTCTGGCAATAAAAATGATAGTTCATTAACCACCTTCAGAACAATGCCATTATGTGGTAGGCAAAAGTAGGTTTATGCTTGTGTATTGAAACCCAGAGTTTATCCTTATATTATCATTTATTAATTATTGTAAACCTACTTTTGTCCACCCTGTATTTCTGAACTTACTCATTTGTGTTTTGATTGGCTACTACATATAGGCAGTATACTATATTTTCCTTTAGGCCACCTTTGATATCTTCCTTAACTGTTGTAGTGCTTAGGGAAAAAATACTTAAAATTTTAAAAATAAGCCAGTATATTAGTAAATAAATAATAGATATAATATAAACAATACTAAAATGATTTATTCCTGCCCAAAAGAACTGGGCTAGCACAGCTTGTTTAGTGAGTGTTAATTACATATTCTTTTAAAGAATAATTTCATGAATAAAGAAACACTAAAATCACCTTGACAGTAAGAATTGGGGCAGAGGGTTCATGAATTTATGCAGCTTCTAAAGAATCAAATAAGCCTAAACCAGTTGAAGTTTTAACTGCTTCTGGGTTTGGTGGGGGTTTAATTTGTAATATTTTCATTTCAGAGTCTATCAAAATCAGCTGTAGATAGTTCTGTTCTGCAGCATAGAAATCACTTGCTTAAAAGTCAAGTTCATCTATTTTCTCTCTCTCTCTGAGTTTCACTGCTGGGAATGATTCCTCTTTTGATTAGCATCCAAGTCATCCAAGTTGTGATTGAGACTTCCAATGGGATTGGTAGTGAAGGCAGGCAGACAATTGCGGCAGATTGCCATTTTAAATAACAATAGAACCCCTGGCTCCCAGATGTTCTGTGTACTTGTGGTAAAAGAGGAATCCCAGTGGGAAAATAGGAGCATAAGTTTGGATTCTGAGAAAATAATCAGTGACTTTCTTATTTGGGCTAACCATAGACATCAATCAGCCTGATTTATTCATGGTTTACTGGCAAACAGTTCATATGCCAAATATGTGGTCCCTCTGTCTTAGAAAGAATGAAAAATATACTTTAAAGTAGTAAAATAAAAGAAATCTTATGAGAAAGAAATATAGGAAAATGCTTTCTCAGGGCAAAAGTCTTCTTTATTGTGATACTTCTGGTTACAATTTGATTCAGAAAAGGGATATTGTGAAATATTTATCAAAATGCTGATACTAATAATATGATAATTGCCATTTTTGACTATTTTCTACATACCAAACAGTGTGCCAAATTCTTTATATTCATTAGCTCAGTAAACCTAGGGATCAGAAAAACCTGAATTCCAAGCTGAACTCTTCCATCTTATAAAATGGAGGTAGACCAACTCTGTAGACTTCACAGTGTTTCAGTGAGGTTCAAGTATATACATGTAAAAAAAATACACAGTAAATATAAAAGTGTTATCGGAAAATTTCGTGGACTAACAAAAGCATGTTACAATAAAAAGAATCATCATTGCCATTATTATATTCTAATTATGTTTCAAGCAGTTTGAGGTTAAAGTAAAAAAATATATATATCCACATTAAAAATACTGCTCTCCTTATAAATTTTGGATGTTAACCCCTTATCAGATGCATCTTTGGGGAATATGTTCTCCCATTTGGTGGGATGTCTTTTCATTGTGTTGTTAGTTTCCTTTGCTGTGCCAAACCTTTTTAGTTTGATGTAGTCCCATTTATTTATTTTTCCTTTTGTTTCCCTTGCCCAAGGTGATATGTCAGAGAAAAATATTGCTACTAGAGTATCTGAGATTTTACTGCCTATGATTTCTTAGAGGATTTTTATAGTTTTGAGTCTAACATGTAAGTCTTCAATCCATTTTGAGTTTGTTCTTGTGTATGGTTTAAGAAGGTACTCTAGTTTCATTTTTTTGCATGTGTCTGTCCAATTTCCCCAACACTATTTATTGAATGGACTATCTTTACCCCATTGTATGCTTTTGCCTCCTTTGTCAAATATTATGTGACCATAAAAGAACTCTCAAAAAAACAAAATTCATGGACAGAATGCTTCACAGGTGAATTTTAACAAACATTCAAAGAACAAACACATACCTGCTCAAACTATTACAAAAAAATCAAAAGGAGAAAAGACTCCCAAGCTTATTTCTGAGGCCAGCATTATCAAGAAGGAAAGGAAAGTTTTTATCATTTTATCTTCCACTATGAAAACTGAAGGGGGGCGTATTTGCTATCTTCTAGGACGTTGGCACAGAAATTGTGGGCCTTTGACCTCATCTTACCCCAGGCAACCCCAAACTGGGACTTGTACTCAACATGATTTGTGCAAATAAGGGGGCGTCGGTCTGGAAACCATTCCGGAAACAGTGGCAGTGGTGTCAAAGTCTGCATCCTACCTGGAGGCAGCAGTGCCACTAGGGTAAGGTGACCAGATTTTAGCATTGGTAAAGCGGGACACCATTGACCGGGGGTGGGGGGGGGTGGGGGGTGTCTTTTTTTTGTTTTTAAGATATTTTATTGATTTTTTTACAGAGAGGAAGAGAGAGGGATAGAGAGTTAGAAACATCGATGAGAGAGAAACATCCATCAGCTGCCTCTTGCACACCCACTACTGGGGATGTGCCCGCAACCAAGGTACATGCCCTTGACCGGAATCGAACCTGGGACCCTTGAGTCCGAAGGCCGACGCTCTATCCACTGAGCCAAACCGGTTTCGGCCTGGGCGGGGGAGGGGGGCGAGGGGTTCTTGATTAAAAATTTGGTCTATATTGTAATCGCTTTTGGTTTTTTTAATAAAAGGAAATTCACTTCTTAGATCATCGTTGAATTTGCATCCTCTTTTCTTATTATGTTAAAAATCTAAAAAAAGTAATTTAAAATTATATTATAAATTATTATATACATATTGCTTAAAAATACAGTAAGTAGGTACATAATTACATGCACATATTTTATTGTTAGTTTATAAATTAAATTAATTTGATTGTTATAAAGTAACTATATTTTAAAAATTATTTTAATCCTATATTTCTTTCTAAATAATAACAATACTAAGTTGTATTATTTTTCCTCTGAATTTTCCATAACGTAAGTCGTGTCACTTTCAAGGCTGGCGCTAGACTTTTTGCCGCCACTATAAAATATAAATAATACGAGTACTGTCTGCTAAATTCAAGAAAATGTATGTATTTATGAAATAAATAAATAAATTACTTACCTAAATTATCTGAATAGCTGATTTGTAATGACATCACTTGTTTAACTAGCTTACTAGCACACAGTACGATGTGTATCGTCTGAGAGACAGTTACAAAATGTTTTCGTCGTTGCCAATCCCAAAAAATGCCATTGTTCATTAAGTCCAAACAATGGTGGTCGAATTCTAACAACTGATCAACAATGCGAAGTTTGATAAGCAGTTCTCGATAATCAGTTCTCAACAATTATTTGTTATTATTAAAGTTTAACATTATAAAATTAACAAAAATAATATAAAACTCATATCCTGGCTAAATAGCCACATGGCCGCCGAAAACCGTATATTCCCTTCCCGTTCTCCCGCCGTTCTCTAGCTTGTCGTGCATTCTTTCCAAAAATCGGGACTTTTTTAAAACGCCACGGGATGTGGGAAAAATTGTTAAAAATCGGGACTGTCCCGCCAAAAGCGGGACATCTGGTCACCTTACACTAGGGACCCTTTGGCCATAGCTGTTTCCAAAGTTTACTGTGGTCATGAAGGTTGACAGGCCAGCAGCAATTGTTCTAGGTGCCCCATCTCTCTCAGCCCATGCTAATTTTTTGGATCTGATTTCTTCAACATTCCACTAATTGTATGCAATTTGGGGTATGTGCAAATGTCCAATTCTCTTCAAATGATCTAAAGTCAGTTTATTTTGTTTGTAGTCATAGCATAACTAAAAGAGATGACCAAGCAGTAAGACCACAGTGGTTATGTGCCATGCAGCAGGTCTATCACTGGAGTTGTGATTGAGAAACTCTGATTCTCCTTCCTGTTATGCTGTCTGTAATTGTATGTGAGGTGGTTTGTTAGGTGAACCCCTTTATCTCCTTAGCCGTCTGGTTATTCATCTGGAAAATAATAGCAAAGGACAGGATTCATTGATCCCCGATGTTCTGAGAAGGTAAATCCGTGGTATTATCATAGGAGGAGTGTTACAGAAAGTGGGAGAAATTACTATGAACTTAAATGGCCAAGAAAAAATTCCAAGTTCAAGCTTTTCTAGCATATCCTATATAATAAAAGGCTAATATGCAAATTGACCAAACGGCCGAACAACCGGTCACTATGACACGCACTGACCACCAGTGGGCAGATGCTTAATGCAGGAGCTACCCCCTGGTGGTCAGTGCGTTCCCACAGTGGGAGCACTGCTCATGGCTGGTGAGCGCAGCGGCAGTGGCTGGAGCCTCTCCCTCCTCCGTGGCAGCATAAGGATGCCCAACTGACAGCTTAGGCCTGCTGGGACATCCCCCATGGGCTCCCGGACTGCAAGAGGGCACAGGCTAGGCTGAGGAATCCCCTCTCCCCCAAGTGCTCGAGTCTCGTGCACCGGGCTTCTAGTACTTAAATATTTTATTAGATGTTCATTCAAGTGTCTTTTCTGGATACATACAGAAATTTTTAAATAACAAAAATACAAAAGAACATTATTTGTTAAAGAAGTAAAAGGAGAGAATGGAATTTAGAGCAGTTGCCCTGGCAATGGCAGTACAGGCTGCATTCTTGGTTCCAATGATTAATCAATCAACTTGTTATAAAGTGCCTGTCACCAGGAAGACATTATGTAATGGGTGAGACAGGCGATATACAATGCCCTTCCACCCCTAAGAGATAAATACATAATTATTAATGCTGCAAGTCCAATGTCTCTCTCTATAACTATGTATATATTTACCACATATTCTTTGGGGCCCCAAACAGAGGAAGCCTGATTCTCTTCCTGCCTTCCCATATGCAGTGATACAAAGATATAAGCTAAACACATGGCTTTGTGATTTCTGGCATGCAGACAAGAATTCAATTCTTGACCTCACTAATTCATTAATTTTTGATTTTCATTAAGTCATTTACCTTCATGAAGCTTCAGTTTCCTCACCTACCAAAAAGAAATGATAATCATATCTAGGATTCTTGTGAAAAGCAAATAAATAATGCATATAAAGGATAAAGTACTTAGTATTCAGTGAGTGGATTAATATTTTAATTTTACATTATACATAAAATGTTAAGTCATTTTTATGACTCATTAGGTGGCATAAGCAGGGAGTGTCATAAAGCTAGAAATAAGCTCCTAAGGCCCTGTGGGAAAACTGGGAGACAGCAAATCCTGCTTGAAAATTTATTAATATAGATCCTGTGAGGAGGCAGGTGGTAAGAGGTAGTGGAGGATAAGAAGGAAATTTCTCATGCTGGAATTCACATATATTTTAGAACTTCCCCCCTTCCCCACCCCACCACTCAGTATGAGCTGCAGGAAAGAGAAAATTTACAACTAAGTCTACATACACTGTTACCTAGGAAACCAAGTTATACAGCATATGTGACATATATTAGTTAAATGAAAAGTCTGGAGTGTGTGTTCCAAACCTGGAAGAAAAATTATACCATTTAGACACACGGCTTATCTCATGTACTTCAAGGTAAAACAAAAATATGAGGACTTATCTTTGCTTTATGAAAAAAAATACAAATTTCTACGAAGTTGTGAAACTCATTGATGTGACATTAATAAAAGAAATCCCAAATGTTGTTAATTGTCATTTACTGGAAGGTAAGTGAAGCCAAGAACTGGAAACAGTAAGAAGACTAGCCAACTCTCTAGCCCTCCCCACCCCTTTCTTTTCTCTCTCTCTCTCTCTCTCTCTCTCTCTCTCTCTCTCTCTCTCTCGATCTCTTGCTTTCCTGCTTTCACTGCACATCTATTCATTTTTCATTGACTGGCTTTCTCCACATTTTTCATATACACGGAGTGGTCAGATTATTATGATCTCTGAACGCATAATAATCTGGACACTCAGTGTATATCCTATATAATAAAAGGCTAATATGCAAATTGTCCCCTCGACCAGGAGTTGGACCAGCAGGAAGGCCGGCCAACCGCCCATGTCCCTCTCCCTGGCCAGGCTGGCTGGACCCCACCCATGCACGAATTCATGCACCGGGCCTCTAAAATATATATACTGAGTGGCCAGATTATTATGCATTCAGAGATCATAATAATCTGGCCACTCAGTATATAAAGCAGCTGTTCCCCACCTCCACCTATCAAGTTTACATAGCTTAAGTTTAAGCAAACACCTGTCTGAATTGGAATATTTCTCATTTCCAAGAGACTCTGACGAGTCTGGCTGAGGGTAGTTTCTGTTCCTGATTAGCTATGGCCAGAAAGCAGGGCTCTATAGGACAACCATGCTCGTGCGGTTTCATTTTTCTGAGACATAGGAATAGTGGGAGTTTGGGTGGGTATATTCTCAGGAGAAGGGTATTATTAGGACCGACCTGGCAGGCATTGCAAATGATGCTTACTTATTGCAACTTGAGAAGAATAATCACATTGTTAATCACGTCAGGATATCAGGCAGGAATTCAACAAATGGCCAAATGCCAACAATTTTTGGGATGCAAGAATTCTAAATTTATGTGTGAAGATTAAGGACAGAATATGGGAGTAAATCAGGGGTTTTCACAGTCAAAACAGCAATAAGCATTTAAGAGAAAAAATATATACTTAAATTTATCAGGAGATACATGCATAGCCTTCACTGTCTCTTGCCTCCTTTACCCTTAGAAGCAGTGTGGTGAGTGTGAGCCTTCTGCTAATCCAACACCATCTTCAAGTAGAAAATGAGGGGTGTATGTAAATCCTGTGCCTATTTTACAGCTTCTAGCCAGTGAAAATTGAATGATGAGGACTCAATAAAAAATTTAGTTAGTAGGTCTCCCTTGAGAATATAAGCAAAGATCCTCAAATCCAAGAGGATCACTTAAAAGTGAAAGGAAACTTGGGTTAAGTTTCATGGTGTGTTTATTTTCATTAGACCACAAAATCACAGGAGAAAGTAAAAACTCAATTTTGCAACAATATATTTCCTTTTTAAAAAATATATGTTGATTTAATCCAGAAAGGCTTTTTCAGTTATAAATGCTAGTGTTATACATGTTAAACACAGCCCCTATAAAGTTTGGCAAGCATTTGCGTTATATGTGCTATATTTTGTTAGGAGAGCCATTAAAGTAGAAATCAAGCAAACTGGATAGTATCCCTCTGTGATTACATACAAGTGGATTTATTCCCCATTTTGAGAAGAGGTTTAGAGAAGACATTTATATAAAAAATTAGAAAAGCATTGAAGATCATTTCAAAGAACATTTATGTTTTCTTGAAATGATTTCTTAATAGGATTTCCAGAACTCGGATGCTGAAGATGATCTAAGGCCTAAGCTAGTAATGTAATCACTGAGCTACATGCACAGGCATTCGGTTACAAAGCGGGAGGCAGGATGTCTGCTCAGCGCTATCACTAGTAGGAAGATAATACGATTTCTGTGAAAGGCCCCTTCCAATTACAGCTACTGTGTGTGGTTTCCTTTCATCACTTACTGATTGGTATTGTAAGACCCTAATTTCTTTATAGTATGTAAAGGAATACATGAGAGCAAGAATTGTACTTAGCATTGTTTCCACTTACACTTACCAACTGGATTCAATGGACATTAAAATGGAACACACTGTGACATATTTCTTCATTGTTTCATTAATCATTAATAATACTTGACTGAACTTCATACATGTTTTAATGCCGAGCTTAAATTTTTGATGATGTGAACATTAACATGAAGATCCATTAGTATGTTAAATAACAATTAACTAAGCATGGGAGAGCAGTATTTACAAAAGGAAATACTAAATGCTAGGCTATGTTGGCTTTGCACCATGTTTTCAATCTTCTTGATCTTTGTTAACTACACAATTCTAATTTAAAATAAATGAGTAGATAGCTCATTTTGGCAAGAAGGCAATAGCGGGAGCTATAATACAGCTTTAGAAATTCCCAGGCAATAATTATTTTACTATGCTCTTATCTGTAGAAGAGATTTGTCCTAAGCTCTAATTGGAACTTGAACCTCCAATTCTCTCAGCTTTGTGGTATGTGGTGGTGTCATACTGAGGAATTAATCAGCATAAATCAGTAATTTCATATCAATGAATATCTCCACATAGTGCATATTCAGAATTATAAGAGCACAGCAGAGGTGACAGGACAACAAGACAATTGCCACTAATGAGTGAAAATAGTTAAAACATATCTTGTTTAAAAATATATTTAAGGTGAGCCATGGCCAGTGTGGCTCAGTTGGTTAAGCATTGTGCAGGGCACCAAAATGTTCTAGTTCGATTCTCTGTCAGGGCACATACCCAGGCTGTGGATTCAACCTCTGGTTGGCGTGAATGTGGCAGCCATGGATGTTTCTCTCTCATATCAGTGTTTCTCTTTTCTCTCTCCCTACCTCTCTCTCTCTAAAAGCCCATAAAAACATTAAAAAATAAAATATATATTCAAGATGATATAGATATGGATAATGAACTAAAAAATGTCACTGGTAATATTCCAACTTTGTGAATTAAGTAGTTTCAGCATGCCACTGATGACCAAGTTTGGGCTACACTCATGCAACATGTTGGTATTCTCTTGGTGAGTTTCAAAGCAACACGTGTTTTTTACACTGAGGAATGACATGGCTTAGCATTTTCTGAAATAAAATGAAGCCCCCTTTCACATAAAATACAAGTATGCTTAATAGAGACAATAAGATTAAATATTCAAAATAAAATGTATATTTAGTTTATGTCAATGTACTTACGGTAGCACACAATGAATGTATTTATGTGAGAGTTCATAACCTCAAGAAGAGGTTAGCCAAGCACTGTGGAATTTGACTAAAATGGTGATTAGAATCCAAATGAGAATTCTGTAAGGGTTCTTAAACTGGAGTCCATGAAATCACAAGAGTACTTCTGATAGAGAGATAAGGAGTTTATTAACTTGAGGAAGAAAATGTTTGCATCATTGTTTCCTGTATATGTTCATTTACTTAAAAATGTTTTGCACCCAGCCTATAATAGAATAAAGCCATGATGATTTGGGGTTTTATCTCATGGGGTTTGGGGATACTTATATAAGTATTTAAAGTTTATCACAATGGTTATCACATAGTGAGAAGGAACCTACGGTATGTTTATTATTTATAAGAATGGTAAAACTATTTAGAAATCATTTTTGCAAATGTCATATTCAAAACATGTTTAGAGGTCTCCAATAGGCATTGGTTACCCATCATGGATTAAGGGATGAATACTATTCAGTGCATTAGGAAGAAAAACTATCATTGTTAACTGTTTACCTCATAACACAGGGGAATGGGCCATAATTTCCTCTTAGAAATAATTACCATCACCACAGAAATAATTCATTTACAGTTATATCATGGCTTATTCTACTTGCAAAGGCAGTCATATGAATGAGTGAATGAGTATGAAACCATTCCCAGAACAAATAAAGGTTAAAGTTGTATCAAGATTAATCCATGGTGGTATGGACACATAGAGTTTAAATTGATCTATGGCCACCGTTATAGGAAATTTTATAGACCACTTTTTATCCTTATATTAGAAAAGTGGTTAGTGCCAACAAATCACCAGGATTAGTTTGAAATAAACTCTTAACTGAAATAGTATCAGAGACATTTCCACATATATTTGAAAAAATGGGGAGAATTTCCAATATTAATTAGTCTTTGACTTCCTTGATCTACAACCCTCTTTTCCACTACCAGGGAAAAAGTATCAGGACTTATGGTGTCTTGGAGCACTTGCAAGAAAGCTAAGAACATAATTTTCAAGTAAATATGCCTTTTATTTTTGATATTTAATAAATGGAAATTAGAGTTTAAAAGTATTCCCTTTAGCATCAAAATGAAGCTATCTGTCTATCATCTATCTATCTATCTATCTATCTATCTATCTATCTACCTACCTACCTATCATCTATCTATCTGAAAGACTATTCAACTTTACACACATTTAAAAGGCTTTGATATTGAATATCAGTGAAGTCCTTTCATGTAAACAGAGTGCATCTTAACATTTTATTAGAAACTAGGGGCCCAGTGCACAAATTCATGCACCTTGAAAGGAACTGTGGGCTGTGAGGCTGCGATGGGCACAGGGGTGGGTCTCGGCCCATCCTCCGCATCCCGCCTGGCCCCTCCCACCATGGCCCCTGGTCCCCTGTCTGCTGGCAACCTCGTTGTTGCTCCCACGTGCTGATGGCACCAGCCCTGCTCACACCCACTGACAGCGTGGAACAATTGGGGCCAGCGCCAGCAGCAGGTGCAAGTGGCAGCTGCTGTCCCTGATTGACCCTCAGGAGCAGGGAGAGGAAGAGAAGCCCTCAGGGAGATTGGGGCTGGCAGCCACTGCTCACACCTGCTGATGGCATGAGCAATCGGGACTGGCTCTTGGCACCGGCAACGAGTGCAAGCTGCAGCTCTGGCACTGGCAGTGGATGTGAGCCGGGATGGCATCGGCAGCAGGTGCGAGTGCTGGACGGGACCACGGCGTGCGGGAGCAAAGAATTTTCAGTAACTACCAAGGCTCACCCTGATGACAGCAACTAGCACCCCACCTTGGTCTGGTGGCCCCACTCACCTGCTCTACCATCCCGCCGTGGCCAACGCCTGCCATGTTCCACCCTCTGCCACCTGCTGCCGACACTTGCCATGTTCTGCTCGCACCTCCTGGTGGTCATAGTGCCCGGTTGTTCAACTGTTCAGTTGTTCCACTGTTTGGGTCTATTTGCATATTAGGGTTTTAAATATATAGATGATGAAAATTCTCCATGGCATTATTTTATGTATATAGCAATAATTTGAGGGAACATGAATGGAGACACAATTTTGTGGAAACATATCTATAATAATAAAAGTATAATATGCTAATTAGATCAGACAGCCGAATGACCTTCTAGACATCATTCCAGACATCCCTCCGGATGAAGCTTCAGCAGTGGGGGTCGAGGTAGAGGTGGTTAGGAGTGATCAGGCAGGCAGGCAAGAGGTTAGGGGGGATCAGGTAGGCAGATGATCAGTTAAGGGTGATCAGGCAGGCAGGCAAGTGGTTAGGGGTGATCAGGCAAGCAGAATGGTTAGGGGCAATCAGGCAGGTAGACAAGAGGTTAGGGGTGATCAGGCAGGCAGGTGAGCAGTTAGGGGTGATCAGGCAAGTGGTTAAGGGTGATCAGGGAGGCAGGTAGAGGTGTTAGGGGCAATCAGGCAGGCAGACAGAGTGGTTGGGGTGAGTAGGCAGGCAGATGAGTAGTTAGGGCAATGAGGCAGGCAGGCAGAGTGGTTAGGGGCAATCAAGCAGGCAGGTAGGAGAGCTGTTAGAGCCAGTGGTCCCAGATTGTGAAAGGGATGTCTGACTGCTGGGTTAGACCCGATCCCTCAGGGATCCCTGTGGGATTGGGCCTAAACCGGCAGTCAGACATCCCCCAAGGGTTCCCAGATTGCAAGAGAATGCAGGCCGGGTTGAGGGCCTTCTCCCGCCCCTCATACATGAATTTCGTGCACTGGACCTCTAGTGCCAATATAAGTCTTTGGCTACCTTTCTTCCCTTTTTTATGATTTGAATTGGTTGTTAAATTTATTTCTCGTGTCTCCATGATAAACACCATACTCACAATTGATCATAAATCATGCATATAAAGTAGCCATCCTCAGATAACCTCAATATGAATTTAGTTTTTAAAATTTCCATACAAATTGTTCCACAAAAATGGCTGCTACTAGATAAGCCATGGACAGAATGTTAATGCTGTTTTAGGTTTTCTAATAAAGTGATTTATCACCCTGGAGTTCTTTAGAGAAACTTATATGTTAACATGATTACTTGAACACTCTTTCTTTGAAAGGAAAGCATGTATTAAACAATTAATTTCTACTCTTATCATCCCAAACCCATTTGAAAAGTAGGCAATCAATAAATTTAAGGATGCCAATACATAATTAAATTTTAATTCTGTATTCTATTGTAACATTTATATTTCCCTTTTTTATGTTTATATACATCATACACACACACACACACACACACACATACACATACTAGTATATGTACTCTGGATCAATAAAACTGTATATTATTATAAAACTAGAAGCCCGATGCACAAAGATTCATGCTAGAATGGGCTTTCCTTTCCCTGGCTGCCAGCACTACCTTTCCACTCCAGCCAGCCCTTTCCACTCAGGCCCCAGAGTCGCCTTTTCCCGCTCTGGGAGCCACCTCTATCCGCTCCGGGAGCCACCTCTTTCCGTTCCGCCCCGCCTTCCCATGCTGCCCAGAGGCCCTGAGAGACCGGGGGTGAGGCAGAATGCAAGCATCCTGCCCTCATCACTCGGTGCCTGTGTATGCAAATTAACAACCATCTTTGTTGGGTTAATTTGCATATCACTCCTGATTGGCTGGTGGCGTAGCAGAGGTACGGTCAATTTACATGTTTGTCTATTATTAGGTAAGATGAATTTATTCCACATTTAATGTGTAAATAAATTTCATTATCCTCTAAGATTAAATGCATAGTTGCTAAAGATCTTAATAGTAGCTATGATTTATTGAATAATTTTATGTTGAGTAGTGTAATGATTAAGCCCAAAGATTTAGGTCCCTTACTTACTGGATGTTAATCCTTTCTGTTACTACTCTCTCTATGACCTCAAGAATATTACTTAAGGCCTCAGGTTTCTACATCTCTAGACTAGGAACAGTATTATTACCTACCTCAGGCAAGTTTTTAAAAATTAAGTATGTTAATATTTGTGAAGCACTTAGAACAGTATTGGTTATCAGTAAGTGTAATATAAGTATCTGGTAAGCAAATAAATACAGTAACTCTCAATTCAAAGAACCATGATCTACAAATCAAAGCTATGCATTGAAGGAAGAGGTAATTCTCTTATTATATAAAAAAATAGTTGAAATGAATAGCAAATTGCTCTAATCAACAAAATGCCCATGATGTCATCCCTTTGTTCTTGGAAGTAGGTAGAGACCTCAAGCAAATTTAGCATAAAAGATAATCTCCGAATTTTTTAAATTATTTTTCCAGTAAATTAATGTTAGTTTTAGGGAGGACTTACAGTTTATCCACTCTAATCCATCTACACATTCCACATTAAATGCACTCTAAAATCTACTGAATAGTCACCCAGTCTATGAGTAAAAGCTCTAGCTTTGGGATAGTCATTGAAACTCCAGGCTGTCTTTCCATTTTACCATAGCTCAGGGTTTCTCCCTGTTTAGTCAAACTGATTCCTCAGAGCAATGCCTTTGCACTTGATACCCTTTAATATATGAAAATATATATGAAAACTGTTAATAATCACTTTCTACTCCAAGCCTGTTTTTTTCTAGACACCCTCAATATTTTCAGTTGTTTTTCAAATCATTGTTCATAGTTAATATGTTTTATTACTAGACACAATGTGGAGGTGGAACATAAATGTCCCAAAACAGGGGAATTACATAAAATAATTAGCATTTAAAAGTAATAATAGAGGAATTCTGGTAAAGATGGCACCATGAATTTCCACTTAATCATCTTCTCACCCCATGTCCTACTCCAAATGCATACTAATGAAAAATATTTAATATTTGAAAATGGAAAAAAATACAAAATTGAGTTCAAAAAACAAGGTAAATATTGATTTGAAGCAAGACTACACAAATCACAGATAGAGTTTAGATATAATGTTGTGGACATGTTGGGCTTTGTGTCTGAAATCAGACAGTGTTGACCAGGAGATAATTCCCAATGGGGTAATGGCCATTTCTAATCAGGGAACCAAATATAGACTCACTACTTAAAGCAATGTGGTAAGATAGGAATTTTGCAGAAAAAGCAAAGATATATTTTTCAAATTGAAGCATACAAACCAAAAAATTCTATTGGTTGACCTGTTTCATTATACTAGTATCATATAGAAAGTTGTAGATAGAGAGAGAGAGGTAGAAGGGGAAAGGCCCTACTTTTTTTTTTCTTCTTCTTTTTTTTTTTTTTTTTTTTACCAAAAAGTGAACCAAACAACTCACTGACCCAATGAATAGCCCAGACCATCATTATTGAACAAAATCCAGAAACACCATTAAAGATCTAGTTTGGGTTTGGGAGTTCCTAGACAGTTAGAAGCTACCCAAAGCTGCTTGGTAGGTTTGGGCAAATGCAGAAATAGGGACTGGAATTCACACTCCTCCCTATTCCAATCCAAGAACAATGAGAGTTAAAACAATACAAGATGCATAAACAAATCTTTCCTTTAAAAAAAGAAGTCATGTAACAGAAAAAAGCAGGAAACAACAAAAAATGAAAAATGATGTAATTGAAATTACTGAAAATAGGATAGACTTTAAACAGGACTAGACTGAAGAGATCATTATAAAAATACTCGAGGCCTGGTGCACAAAATTCATGCATGGGTAGGGTCCCTAGGCCTGGCCAGTGATCAGGGCCAATCTGTGGGGCGACCAGTGGGGCAAACTGAGGGCCCCCCCCCGACACCCACCTTGGCCAGCCTGGCGCCACCTGCTCTCCGTCCCCTACTTCTGGTCACCTCCTTCTGCTGGGCAACCAACGAGGCCCCTACTGGCACCCGCCTTGGCTGGCCTGGGGCCTGCGGGCTGGGGCAGCTCCTGCATTGAGTGTATGACCCCTCATGGTCAGTGCGCGTCATAGTGACCAGTCGTTCCACTGGTTGTTCTGCCATGCGGTCGATTTGCACATTAGGCTTTTATTATATAGCATACACAGAAATAGGAAAGATAAAGAAGTAATTTAAAAAAGCATGGTTTTAGCCCTGGCTGGTTTGGTTTAGTGGATAGAGCATCAGCCTGTGGACTGAAGGGTCCTGGGTTCGATTCCAGTCAAGGGCACATGCTTGGGTTGTGGGCTCAGTCCCCAGTAGGGGGCATGCAAGGAGCAGCCAATCAATGATTCTCATTGTTGATGTTTCTATCTCTCCCCTCCCTTCCTCTCTGAAATCAATAAAAATAAGAATATATATATATATATATATATATTTTAAAGCATGGTTTTAGAAAAAGTTGGACAGAAAATAAACTTAGTTAATATTATTCCAAAGCTTTTTCAGGAAAAGAAAGAATAGGATAAAAGCAATATTTGAAGAGAAAATAGCCTTAATTTTCCAAAGAAGACAATATGCCTCAAATCAAAGTATATTCTGTATCAAAAAAAGGGATTAAAGACTCAAATCTCCAATTAGACACCTTGCAGTGCAGAATAGAAAAGGTTGCAGAAGTTCTAAAAGCCAACAGCCGCAAAAGAGATTACCTACAAATGAGCAACAATTAGATTGACACAGACTTGTGGAAAACAACAGAAGCCAAGGAGAATGGAATGATACCTGCACAGGATTGAGGTAAATTAACTGACAATCTGGAGCTTTTGCTGAGGTGAATTCTCATCCAATAGTGATTGCAAAGTAAAGACATCTTCAGACTTATAAAGACTTTGAGGGTTTGCCAACATTTTGTATACATTTTCGCAAAAAGCAAAATGAACTAAAAAAAAAAAAAGGCTAAAGACACACAATATAAAAATAAGACAGGAACTGGCAAAACCTGAGAAAATAGTCTTTGAAAAGATCAAATTAAATCTAGTTAATAATAATATTGGTTGTTTGAAAGTTAAATTTGCTAAAACCTGTCATATTTAGAAAGAGATCAATTTTGAATCATTTTGTTTTGAGTACTTAAGAATATAGGGAGTTAATCAACACTTACCAAGTCATGGCTATTCATAGCCTTATGTCTGGACCATGGCCCTTCTTATTTATATTGTTGTTATTTTCCTCCTTCATTCCAAAGCCCAACTTCTCTCTCACCCACCCAACCATGGCTACTTAAATAAGTTTTGTATATATTCTTGTGTATATATTATGAAATTTAATAATTAATTGCTTGGGTTAACAAAATTTAAAAGTACAAAAGAAATATAATTAATTTCATTTAACCCAGCACAAATATAAAAGGCAGGGAAGGGAATTAAATATACACAGGGCATGAGTCTAAATAGAAAACAAAAAAGAATATTGAAGAAATAATCTCTATAAATTTCAATACATATAAAAATGTAAATGAATTAAATTCACATATAAAATGGCAGATATCAGACTACATTTATAAAAGGAAAAATGTCTAGTTCTGTGCTACTTTTAAATAATACCACACAGGAAAAGATGACTTTGATGAAACATGGTATGTCAGGCCATGCTACCTAAAAATACAGTGTCAAAATTAATATCAGAGAAATCTAATTCCAGGAAAAAATGTTAGTAGGATAAACATATAGCAATTATGAATTTGCATCCAGTCCACAAATTAGCCATATAATATTAATCAAGATTGATGAGCTAAAGTTCTCTTTTGAGGTAATCTATTAACCAGTAATATACCCACCTGATTTTTCTTCTATGAAATTTAAAATTCTCTTTCTTAAACAGAATATATAAGATACTGATGGAAATTTTATTATATTGTAATCTATATTAACCTTATTTCTGATCTAGTAATCATACCAAGCTGGAAAACTGATGGGAATTTAACCCACACTGACTCTCAGAAATTGTCCTCGGTTCACAGCACATCTATTTTTAATTAATCTTTTATAGGATTTTGTGTTATGATAAGAGATTGTTGTTAGTATTAATCTTGATTTATAAAACATACTGTGTTTGCTTTGCAAACTAATATATGGTCAAGTGGTATTCCTTATGGCCTGGTGCCAATTTTAACATATTATCAGGATATGTACATTTTCACTTTTGTTAGTTTTCCTACTTTCTCACTAATTTTCCCTACTCCTGTTTTATATTGAGGATGGTGTGTGAATGGCTGCCGGGGCAGACCCTGCACCGTGGATGCACGGATTGCTCTAACACGCGCTTCTGTGGAAAAGCGGGCTAAAGCACTACTTGGCCATCGCCGCCAAGTAGCCCTGTTCGCCTGCCTCCTTTGACTTTTATTGTTCTCACAGCTTGACCTAAAATTAACCTCTAGCTACAGTCAGCAGGGTCAGTATCCTTGAGAAAGTATATGCTTCTACAAGGTCGGGTCTTTAAAGACTAAACATTGAGATTCTAGCAAAACACCCGGGGGATTAGACTTGTTTGGAAAAGTCAAGGTAGGGGCTGCGGCCTTCGGCAAGGTCCCCTCAGAGGCCCCCCACCTGTTGGAGAATCCTCCTTACAGACGTTCCAACCAAGTCCCATGCTTCCCCACAAACGACTATTAAACTATGTACTTCCATTTATTTATCCTTTCATCTCCTATGGTTTATACTTTTGGAAGGAAGCTTCTGTGGGATTTTATGCATAAATGCCTCATTCAGTAAGTTAGCCAGATAGATTTATTATGTTCTTGTTTTGTGTAGGCAAGAATTTCATCATAAATCACAATCACAATAGTCATTTTATTCTTTTCTTTTTGTCCATGTATAGTGTTTTTGTCTTACTGGTATTGCCACAAGTAAGGACCAGAGTGATATTACTTCTTTGTATTATTTATAGAATCTGTTTTAGGGTTTTCTAATTAAAAGCTAACGCGCGCGCGCGCGTGTGTGTGTGTGTGTGTGTGTGTGTGTGTGTGTGTGTGTGTATTATTCAGTTTGTGGTCTGATTATCCCCAAAACAATTTTCACAGAAGAGCATATGCTATCTGATAATGTCTACACTTAAAACAAGCTCCTTATATTACAACTGGTCTAACCATCCAGATAAATCCAAGCAATGAGTTTATTACATCAAAATGCATTGCAAATGTATGTACTTAGGACTCAAAAGCCACCGAAACACTGCCAAATTCAGTCAGTGCAGAGATTAAAATGAATTTCTGATCTCACTCTTTGAAATATGAGCATTCTACTCTAATTATCATCAAAATCATGGTAATAGTCAGATTGACACTTCAAAAGAAATACCTCTAGCTTCTAAAACACTAGGCAACAAGTATTTTAAACATAGTGTTTAAATAGAAATCTTGATAGAATATATTCTCTGACTCTTATTTTTTAAAATTAGTTTTGAAAAACTCACTTTTTGGAAGAAACAGCCATCTGGCTTTTTTAGTGAAAGATACAGAGGCAAAAACAGATTCACCTCACTCTCAGAGATAAAACAAAAAACAAAAAAACAGTAAAAACAACCTCAACAGATGTTCCCTTAAACATAGTATCAGGAGGGGAAAAAATCCAACATCTCAAATACAAAAGACTATATGTTGACCTAGTATATTTGTTTTTATACAACTAAGTTATTTGTGTTAAAGTATCAGCACTTACATAACATATTTCACTGGAATAACAATATGTTTACTAAATTCTGCTGGTGTGTTTATGAGAAACATCCTTAATTATTTGAGTTCATTCATTCATTCATTCATTCGTATCATTTATATTAGCAATCAGAATGTCAGAGTGAGCTCATTAAATCTACCACTTACATAATGATTTGTATTTCTCTAAGTGTCTATGATAGAGTGCTGTCAAACAATTTTGAAGACCCATTTACAATATTTACTTGAAAGTAATCATATTTTTTCTCACTAAATATCTTTTAAAAATGAATTTTCCCCAGCCACTGTGGCTCAGTGGTTGAGCATCAGTCTATGAACTGGTTCAATTTCCGGTCAGGTCATATATGCCCAGGTTAGGGACTTGATCTCCATTAGGAGGCATGCAGGAGGCAGCTGATCCATAATGTTTCTCTCCCATTGATGTTTCTATCTCCCTATCCCTCTCCCTTCCTCTTTCTCTAAAATAAATAAATAAATAAATAAAATAATTTTAATGAATTTTTCTTTCTCATATATAATTTTTAATAATTTATGTTGTTATTTTTATTTGATTTATTGCCTTTTTTAATCCAAAATTTTTTAAACAGGTTAAGTCTAACACCAATGAATTTGTCCTAAATTGTAAGAATGTAAAACCCATACTAAATGTATTAAAGGCTGATGGTTCATCAGGTTATTGTTATAACAATGGCATTTCAAATAATTTGGAATATAGACTTTGAGCAATATATTAGAGTCATAAGGTAGCAAAAAAGGGTGGAGAATAATAAGTTAAAGAATATTGAAGAATAAAGATAATAGTAAAAGTGAAAACATTTCATAAATTTAAAAAATGGGTAGATAAAAATCTTCAATTAATCATTCACTAAGGTCAAATAAGTACTATGCCATAGAAGAATAAAGATTTCTTTATTTTTTTCATTCAAGATATGTTATCATTATTATTTTTTAAAACTCCTATATGCTTAGATCTACTCAAGGCATAGGCACTGATGATACAATGATAAGTCTACCCAGTACAAATCTTGCATTTACAGAGCTTATAGTCTGGTTGAGAAGATAGACATTAATAAAACAGTCACACAAGTAGATGTAAAAATGACAACAATGTTAAGAGAGAGGAAATCCCAGTGTGTATAGTAGAGAAGGGTCTGGATTAGTTTGAGTGCAGTCAGGATCAGAAAAGACTTCCCCAAAGAAAATTTCAGTAGAGCTGAAATCTTCCTTTTGGCAAGGCTGAGTGTTCCAGGAGAAAGGAAGGGCATGTGCAAAGTTCCTCTGGTTAGAGAGAGCACAGAACACATTTGAGAAACTAAACAAAGTTGCCGAAACCGGTTTGGCTCAGTGGATAGAGCGTCAGCATGTGGACTGAAAGGTCCCAGGTTCGATTCCAGTCAAGGGCATGTACCTTGGTTGCGGGCACATCCCCAGTAGGGGGTGTGCAGGAGGCGGCTGATTGATGTTTCTCTCCCATCGATGTTTCTAACTCTCTATCCCTCTCCCTTCCTCTCTGTAAAAAAGTCAATAAGATATATTTAAAAAAAAAAAGAAACTAAATGAAGTTGTTAATAGACAGTCTAGATTAACAGCAAGGTCAAAGGGGACAGACGAAGCAGAGGCTTAAAATTCAAGTTAAGGAATGTTCCTCTATCCATTGGTGGGCTAGAGTCAACTCACACTGGCTCTCTGTAGTGGATTGTGCACATTCTTTTCCATCTCTACACTCAGTGATGCCACATTGCAAGCTTGAAATTGTACACCATAAGAATAGACTATGGAAATTTGGCAAATGCCACAAATAAGGGTTTTTTATCCCCACAAATCTAAGCCAACTGATTGTAAAACTTTTTTAAATATATTTTATTGATTTTTTTTTTTACAGAGAGGAAGGGAGAGGGATAGAGAGTTAGAAACATCGATGAGAGAGAAACATCCATCAGCCACCTCCTGCACACCCCCGACCGGGGATGTGCCCACAACCAAGGCACATGCCCTTGACCAGAATCGAACCCAGGACCCCCCAGTCTGCGGGCCGATGCTCTATCCACTGAGCAAAACTGGTTAGGGCTGGTTGTAAAACATTTACCATCATAACACTGACTTCATCTTTCTCACAATGAAAATCTTGAAATCTTTTCAAATTAAGGTGAGGCTAAGGATGTGGGACATGATCAAATTTACATTTTGAAGAAAAGTGCTCTGGACACAGGATGGAGAGTGGATTGAAATGAAGAAGTGGAGTCAGAGGAAAACAATATAGAGCTATTAGCATTCCAGAACAAAGAAATAATGATAGTTGAACAGGATGATGGAGTTAAAATTAAAAGAGATTTTCAACCTTGTCTTATTTTCAGATTAAATCAAGAACAGTTTCAAATGGTTGGTGATGGGTACAAGGAGTGATGATTTCATGCTTTGAAGAGGTGAATTAGAATCATTTGAAATGAGTAGGCTAAGCATGGTGATAGATGAGTCTTCAATTCAAGAGCTGATGTTAAATACCAAACTGACAGATGTTTGGATGGAGCTAAAGTAGGTTAAATAGGCTCTGAAGTTTACAATACAAATGGAAAAGAATTCTGAAGGATTATAGATTCAATAAAGATAGAGAGTTGGCTAAATAAATGTGATATACTTCAATATGGGAGAAATGGTTAAATAATGCTAAATAAGTAGATGCATGGGGGAAAAAACTGCTGGTTTTCTCTTGACCCATAATTTGGGAGGTGTGACCCTGAAACAGATGGGGAAAAAAATGTGCCCTTAAGAAGAAAATTAAAACGGGGAAAAAAACGTTCCATTCAGACAAATGCTTATTGCAAGAAAAAAAAAAAAAATCCAGGGTATCTCCATGGTAGCTAAGTCCCGGCCAAATTCTCCATTTTACTTTAGAGCAAAGCCTTTCAGAATTTGTCCAGTGCTTGGCACAGTAAGGGCTGGGAAAAGGGACAGTCATTATTGAAAATTGGCTGGGATGATATGCAGGTGGAGAGAAGAGAGACGACGAATGAGCAGCTGAAAAACGCTAATGAAGTGTTTGTAATGAGGTAGTAGCTAAGGCTTAAGAATACTGTCTTACATTTCTCCAGATGGTGACTCTGAGAATGAAAAGTGATTACTTTTGCTTCCGTTACTATATGAGGCATTTCTTGCTGGACATTCCTGCTACAAACATATTTAGCCTACGATGATGCTCTGTCAGTGGGAATTTTGATAGAAACGTACCTTCACATTTGACTTGGCAGAGTAAGATATGACACTTGTCATCAGCTAGTGGAGCATGCAGTGTCCTTGGTTATCATTTACTCGGTTAGAATCACCAAGTTCCATGTCTGGCATTTCCCTGGAACTTGGCACACAAATCCCTCATATCTTGATAAATGAAAACATTGTTTCCCTCATCTTATTATTCCGTGCTAATGTTTAGTAAAGAAATGTCTCAGGCATTTTAAGATCAAATCATAGTACAAAGTTAATTTTGATTTAAAAATTTGTATTTCTTAAGTATGGTTACCAACAGTCACAAGATATATAGTTAATATAGATATATAATGCTATGTTTGCCTCACAACATTTTCCAGAAATGCAATTTTCTATGAATAGACTTTAGACTTTCTTCCTTTATAAATATCATGTAAATATATACATATACAGATATCGATATGTATAAAAGGCTAAGCGACCATAGCATCCAAAACAACCAAATGGACGACCTAACAGGCTGTGTGGGGTGGGTGACCAGACTGGCAGGGGGGTTAGTGAGGGGCGACCAAATGACTGAGCAGCAGGCTGCATGGAGCGACCAGGCCGGCAGAGGTGTTAGTGAGGGGCAGCCAAACAACTGAGCAGCAGGCTGCATGGGGCTACCAGGCCTGCATGGGGGGCAGTGAGAGGCGACCAAGTTAGCAGGGGTGGCATTTAGGGATGACCACGCCTGCAGGGGGTGCAGTAAGGGGCAACCAGGCCAGCGGGGGGGGCAGTTCGGGGTGACCAGGCCAGCAGGGGGGGGCAGTTAGGTGTGATCAGGCAGGCAGGCAGGTGAGCAGTTAGGAGCCAGTGGTCCCGGATTGTGAGAGGGATGTCCTGGATTGGAGAGGGTGCAGGCTAAACTGAGGGGAACCCCCCCCCATGCACAAATTTCATGCACCAGGCCTCTAGTCATATATATATATATATATATATATATATATATATATATATATATATATTTTTTTTTTTTTTTTTTTTTTTTAAAATAAAAGCCTAAGCGACCATCCAACAGTTCGACCATCCGACTATTAGCTATGACACGCACTGACCATCAGGGGGCAGATGCTCCAACTGGTAGCTGTGACGTGCACTGGCCACCAGGGAGCAGATGCTCAATGGAGGAGCTGCTGAGCTGTGGTGACTTGGCAGCTGCAGTTCTCGGGTGACGCACCCGGAACCAGACAGGAGGGAGCCCGATTCCAGGGTGCATCACCCGAGAACCACTCTCGCAATTTGGGACCTCTCAGGGGATGTTGGAGAGCTGGTTTCAGCCCCATTCCCACAGGCCAGACCAAGGGACCTCACCTGTGCATATATCTGTTCACCGGGCCTCTAGTATACTAGTATGTATAAATGTGAATGTGTATATGTATGAAAATGAGACCCTTAGTTTTTCACATTAGATTTTTTCATAATTGCCTTAAAAGAGGAGGAAACAACTGCAATAGATATTTTAGGTATGGGTTATTTCAAAACATCAAGAAGAATATTTATTAACAAGGCTTGTAGAATAATCTTTCTCAATTTGCAATAATTTGTGGAAAATTAAAGGTCTTTCATAACTTTTTTGTGTTTTGATTTCATATTTTAATTCTCCTTTTTTCTCTATTAATTATGCTATTCAATTAATAAAGGGACATTATGCAAGTTGGCTAAACTTGATTCATATAAACATTTCTACCTTCTAGGGAAGGCAGGAGTTTGGACAAACCTTTATATCTCTTCACAGACTTGGCCAACACAATACAAAATGTCCAATCTTAATATAAAATTTCTAAAACTGCTTTTTTTGTGGAAGAGGTATTTTTGGATACCAACAAACAGTTGATTTGGAAGAGGGGATCCTCTTGAATGTTGATTTATAGTGTTTAATACACTGAACATTATTTTTAACAGATTTTTCTATATATATTTTTTTTACAGAAAGATCTTGCTAAACACAGATTATATCCACACATAATGGAGACTTTTCAGGAACATGTTCTTGAAGTGTTAAAATGTTATTATACAGTAAAATTGGTGGTGTTTTATTTTTTTACAGGATGATCACATGGTTAATTATTTTCTTCTTTTTGCTTAATAATTTTTCAATTTTACTGTAATTAGCATCTTCTACTTGTTTTGTGGACTCTATCATATCATAAAATAATTTAATAAATCAATTAATATGCCTCTTTAAATTCTGCATGTTGTTTTATAGAACCACACATAATCCTAATATATAAAGAGCCAGGGTCCATAATGTCCAAAACAACCGAACAGATGACTGAACGCCAGGCTGTGCGCACAGCAGGCTTGGGTGGGCAGGGACTGGTGAGCAGGCAGAACTGCTGACCTCTCAATCCCTCCTGGGTCATGGGCGCCATGGTGACCCAGCACTAACTGCTGCTGCCAAGGCGGGTGTGATGCAATTGGTCAGGGGGCCCTGCCATTGCCCCACAATCACCCCACAGAGGGAGGCCCAGGCTACCTGGCTGGTGGTGGTGGGCGGGGCCTCCCTCTGCAGGGTGATCAGTTGCTGGGCTCCTGGACTGAGAGAGGATTCAGGCCAGGCTGAATGACCCCCCTCCCCAATGCATGAATTTCGTGCACCGGACCTCTAGTAAGTCTATAACTTCTTTCTCACAACTTTAAGTAAATAAAATCAGCAATTATATTGTTTCTATGTTTTAGTATCATTTCTAGCATAAATATCCTCAGACTTTTTACTCCCAACATGTGCTGATATTTTTCAGCCATTCTTAGTTAATGTATTAAAATATAAATTCTTGGAGCTCTACCATATATCAGGAATTAGAATATCCAGGAGAAGGCCTGGCCATCCTTTAAAAATACATTCTTATAATCTTTACTAGAGGCCCAGTGCATGAAATTCATGCACTGGGGGGTGTTCCTCAGCCCAGCCTGGACCCTCTCCAATCTGGAACTTCTGGCTCCTAACTGCTCGCCTGCCTGCCAACCTGATCACCCCCTAACCGCTCTCCTGCTGGCCTGATTGACACCTAACTGCCCTCCCCTGCAGGCCCGGTCGCCCCCAACTGCCCTCCCCTGCAGGCCCAGTTGCCCCCAAATGTCCTCCCCTGCCAGCCTGATCTCCCCCAACTGCCCTCCCCTGCCAGCCATCTTGTGGTGGCCATCTTGTGGTGACCATCTTGTGATGATGTGGGGCGGCCATCTTGTGACAACATGGGGGTGGTCATCTTGTGATGATGTGAGGATGAGATGTCACCTAAGCTTTTATTAGTATAGATCAGTGATGGGCAACCTTTTGAGCTTGGTGTGTCAAACTTCGCCAAAAATCTGAGCATAACTCGGGTAGTGTGCCACTTTGAGGAAAAACATTATTTCACAAATGTTTCATCCTCAGGAGCAGCAAATGTTTCATCCTCGGCTGCCTCAGCGGCCGCGTGTCATCAGAAATGGCTATGTGTGTCAGTGCTGACACATGTGTCATGGGTTCGCCATCACTGGTATAGATAATCAAACTAATTTGAAAATACAACCTTAACCTTTTGCACTTGGATGTCGAGTGTGACTCGACACGGTTAGCACTGGTAGCAGCTCTTTTTATACTCTTTGAATGTATCAATAATTTGAAATATAAAAAAAATCCAAATAAATAAGTTTGTATGAAAAGAAACTCCAGTTTTTTATTCTACTGCCGCGCTTTGTAAAATCTGGGGTATTTAAAAAATTAAATCCCGAGTAGAATAAAGGAATCGAGAAAAAAGCAAGCGAGTGCAAAGGGTTAAAAGATGCTCCAGCCCCCAAACCAATATAATTGTTACTTGCTACCACCTGCAGTCATATTCTCTTAGCATCTCAGACCATTTTGTTCTCATATTTCTTGGCTCCTTGGGAATTCAGAAACTCATACTGCCACTTTCTTATGAAGAAAGGAGTTGTGGGAGAAAAGGGAAGTACCATAAAGACAGCTGGTTTCTAACCCTGCCGCAGCAGGGGTGGAGGGGTTGGAGTACACATGGCCCGGTGAAGGGAAAGATTCTTACCAGGCCTCCAACTTTTCATTATCTAGGTTGCCTTACCTACTGATATGTCTTTTTTCCCCCCTCTAGACTTTAGTCAGATATAATAAACCTTTCTTCTATAACTCTCCTTTATGTTTTGTCCTCTGATATTTTATCTCAATTCCTTTCTCTTCTTGATTGTTTGGGTTTGGAACACTAGGTCCTCAGAATCTCCCTTGTAAAATGAATACCCCATAGAATTTCTGCTGAAAGATTTAAGTTATCTATTCTGGACAGAGATACAGTAACAACAGTGAATTGAGTAAGGCATGGAAACATCCTAATTGATCTAGATGTTTTTGTTGATCCGATCCATTGAATTATTGCACAGATACACAGCATCAGGCTATAATTAAGTACATTTAAACTAATTGTCACACATTAGGTAGACATAGCTCATTTTTAATTGTGTTAATTTATGGAAAATGAGACAGAGAATAATTTCTATTAATCAACTACCTAAACTACATACCCTAATTCCCATTAGGAGCTAGAAGTTATAGCACTGATAAATAAATTCTCCTTTAGTAGAATGTGTTTCAAGGGTAATACCCTGGCATGTTTACAGTGTAGGTACTGAATTTTCTAAAGATACATATGTCTTTCTCTTGCTTTTTTTCTTTTCTTTTAGGCATATTGTCTTTACAGGTTGAACATCCTGAAAATATAAATAAAGGCATTTTAGTGTTACAAAAATATTTCCTGTTTTTAAGTAACTTTTAAATAAAAAAATAAAAATAAAAATGTGACCTGATATAGGCCATTTAGATAATTTTCTGGACTTGCATCCTATGTCAAATTTATATATATATATATGAAGATATGTATATATCTTCATAATTATCTAATAAACTGTATTCTTAGAGAATGCAAGCATTTCTCTTTTTAGTATTCTTGTAAATTCATCATGTATGTAAAAGCCAAGCACAAGGAAATATAATCCAAATTAGCAGGAATCTAAATGTTATCTCTTTTTACATAGGAAGTCTTTCCTTTTTCCACCCTCTCAGAGAAATGGGCAGGTTGTGGTGAAAGGATCTAAAATGTTTTTCACTACAGTGAGATCACAGAGAAGATGACTATTCTGCTGTCTCCTGTCTCCAGCCCACTTCCCTCACTACCTCACGTACATACTCACAGTACTGATTTGAGGCTGCAAAGCTCTGCCCTCAACTGACCTGCACCCTTCCTCCGTCACACAGTACTGTGCTGAGTTCAGACTCATAATAAAGAAGACACATATGTGGTCTGGAAGCCTTGCCCATGGTTTGTCCTGAGAGTTGTCTGTCTCCTGGTACACAAAGAAAGTCCTGTAGCTTCTGCAGGTGCACCTGGTTCTGCTTCTGCCTCACCTCCTTAGGGCTGTAGCGGTTGAGAATTATTTTTTATATCAGCCAGTACAGCTCTCACATCAGATGGTTCAGAGGGAGGAGTAAAGGTCTTCTTTCCAGTACTCTGTCTCAGCTTGTGCTTATGTTGGTCTGAGGATTTAAGATATTAAATGGGCATGTTTACATTAAACACACAACCTCAGTTTTTTATGTTATCAACCACGTTTTATTGAGTGGATCTGAGCACAAGAAGATGTTCTATATTCTTTATGCAGGACTGTGTATATCTCTGAATATAACTTGATGTATTAATTTTTTTTGGATCATGTGATTTCAGTAATGAAACTGAAAACCTGTAGCCTCCTAGCCTCATTATGGAGACTGAGAATGAAGGCCCTGTTTGTTCAAGGAAATGTTTATCCAAGAAGATAAAGCTGTAAATCAGTAAATACTTTATTGTTAGCCTCAGAAATTCCCCAAATACCATGAATCCAAATAATAGATTGTTAAACTACTTTACTTCTCAAGAGAATAACTTGCACATCTAGCTAGAGACCTTCTTGGGACAAAAGATGACTCTACTAAGGTAACCTGCTTGCCTATCAAACAACTCTCTAACTCATCAAAACTATACTGGTGTATTCACTGTGTGCATCAATCTAAAACTACTTATTGCAATACAATGTTTAGTTAATGCCAATCAAATTCTGCATGCAAAGAACCAACTTCAACTATTCCAACCAGAAACTGTAAATGCTAGGATTACCCAGCCTTAACCTCCCCTCTGAGCAGTTACTAACTCTATCAAGGTGAAGGGAGTGTTCCCTTACAGCCATAATAAGCTGGACTGGGCTTGATGAACAGATTAGACTGGTGGTTTTGTGGGAGAAAATACATTTCTCTTCTGGATCATGTAAATTTGCTAGCATAAACAACTGTTCTGAAGCTAATGATAAATAATGACATCCAGCTGATTTTTGACATTTTAAAAATTAAATCTAAATTTTTAAGAGTAGAGGGGGAAAAAACAGAGAGAACTCTATACAGAAGACCCTACTGCAGGTCAAATCTCTCATGACTTGATCTTATTTTTCAAGAGGATATAAGAAAATTTATGGAAATTAAGGCAAGATTTTATAAAAATAGTTTCTAAATATTATAATATATGGAAATTACCTGGAACAGAATAAATTCAGGCAGAGTGTAAAACCAAAGCTTCTTTTTTGCATTACAGGAAATTTTGCCAAGAGAAGAAAAATGAACCTTGGGAATTCTTTCCTGACCTAGGTTTTTGTATTTTGGTTTTTGTTTTTCCATATGCAGATCATGAACACTGACCAGTCAGTGAATTAATTGAATTAGCAGCTCTGACCAATGTGCTAAGTTTATCTCCATTACACCTAGAGGATAGTTTGACAGTCTGGAAGTTTATTATTTATTTGTATATCTGTGTCAGCCTGAGGTTCTTGACATAGTCTCTGATATTAGAAAGCAAATGTCACAGCAATACCAATTTCTCCCTTAATATCTCAGCTCATCGAGTGTTTCATTTCTTATACTCTCCTGGAGGCTTATTGTTTATTGTTTCCCTGGATAATAAAGATGCATTTTTACTCTGTGTGTGTGTGCGCGCTCACACACACACACACGCACATGTGTTTGCATGCTCCAACAGTATAAAATCCTATGCTTTCCAAATGTGAAAGATCTGTTTTAAGGGTACCCTTGTGAATGGTAAGAAGCACCTTACTTATTTGTTTGATTGATCTTGTTTAAATTTTCACTTTTGTTAAGTAAGCTATATGTACCTCGTTGTTCTGTTCTGACCTTAAAATATATGTGTGTATATATATTTTTGTTTTTACTTTGTCTTTTCTTGAGTTTTCTTTGTCAGAGATAATTAAATTATTTTATTTCTCTTTTCTCTGGAAACTGAAATTATCTGAGGATGGAGACTCAAGCAAAACGTATTATTCACTTTTTCTAGATCACCATTGATTTAATTCTTTAATAAATTGCTAGATATATTTGGGCTTCTTAATGAATTATATATTGATCAGTTTACATGAGTGATGTGTTTTGTTGTTTTGCTAGAATAATATTGTGGTCTCAAAGTCTGTTGCTAGGAATTCACAGTCTCTACCATCTGCTCCTGTCTTGTGCGTATAAAAACAAAATCAAGTCTGGTCGTGTGTGTGTGTGTGTGTGTGTACACATTACTGTATTTCTGTGTATGTGTGTCTGCATGTGTTTAGTTCTAGAGGGAAGAGGGGAAGGTAAAGTTAAAAACATCTATTCTAAATCTTTATAAATCAATACCAAACCTAGGAAATGAAGAAAAAAAAAACCCTAACATTTTATTGAACACATTCAGGAATAATATTCAAAAGAAGAATAAACATTGAAATATCAGTTATTTTACCACTTATTAATTAAAAATTGCAATTTTATTCCCTATATACAGCAGTATATTTATTCTAGGATCACCCTTTTAAAAATCCAAATAAGTAAACCCAAATATTTATAGGGATGTCTAAAGTGGTTTGTTATGTTCCCCCCATTTCTACCTCTTATGTTGTTCTCCACCTTTTTTCTTAGTTCAATTTGAGACTGTGTCCTGGTATTTCGCCCAGCTCTGACAGACTATCTTTAGATAACAAAAGTGTTTCCCTTCTATGCTCTCTCCTGTATCTCGGGGCTAGAAGCCTAGTAATTCTTTACCCAAGAATCTCTGAGAGCCAAGTTCTCAGTTCAGTCTTACCAGAGACAGACAGTCCTGAAAGTTCTAGCAAGTAGAAGAGTGGCAGAAGCCACGAGGCAAAAAGCAGCAGCAGCAAAGCAGGTGGTACAAGGACTTTGCAGACCACAGGCATGGGGTATTACCAGCATAGTCTGTTTCCCTGGATCAGCTTTTTCTGGTCTTTACTCCCACAGCCATTCCAATTCCCCCATACTCACATTCTCCTCCATGCATTACTTAGAACTCTGAATAGTTTTAGTGTTTCTGAGGGACCCCAGATGCTACCAATGTTCCTGCAGAGGCCAATTTTGCCACCTGTAATGCTTTCACTATATAAACAATTGGCAGACCTTTGCCTTGATTTCTGCTGAGTACCCAAAGGCAAGTGGCAAGGTTAAGATATCAAACATTTTGCTGAATTAGGCAATTAAATTTTTTTAACCAATAGATACCTAAGTAAACTTCTGCAGTATATATTTGTTAAACGTAGAACTTTACCTATACATTTAAGTATTAATACTTACGTTATATTGAAACAAAATCTGGAAAAAAGTTAACTCACTATGGATAGCGGAATATGTAGGTTAGTCAATAAATAGATTCTTTCTGTTGCATTTATATGACAAATTAATCTTTGCATGTTGCTTTTATCGAAACAAAACAGTATTACTATAGTAATTTATATGCCTAAAACTTGCATAATGTTCATATTAAGCATTATTTTGTTCAATTATTTTACTTTCTAAAGAAGTTGAAAATTTAAGGACTAATTATCATTTATTATTGTCACTAATAATTGTCATAGGTACTGTGCTTCACATATCTTAAATTGTTTAATCTAGACAAGTGACTTATATGGTAGTCATTATGATTTTACCAATAAAAAGACAGATTATAGGCGATAAGTGATTTTCCCCATCTCAGAAAGCAAATTGGAATTTAGCCAAAACTTGAGCCAAGTCCTGTCTATCCTGTGATTCACCTTCTTCCATGTTGTAGTTTTCTATGATTCTCTGTGATATTTTGCTGTAGAGTTTAGGAAGAATGATTAGCAAGTTAATATGTCTGTTGACTATTTCTGGATATTTAAATGAAAAAGAACATTTAAACAGACAGAAATTTTGATGTATTATAATTATTTGTTGTTAAATTCCGACAAGGTTCAGACTTTAGTGAATAAATCCTGACCTGCCCCATTACAGGATATTTAGTCTTTGAGTTATATGGTTGAGAAGATGAGAAAAGATGCTTTTGTAGTCTGGGCCCTGGGATTCATGATAGCATAGCGATTGCCACGGAGCTGACACCCTGAGGGCTGAGTGGCACTGGCCACCTTGATTTTAAAAAGTGCAGTAGATAAGACACTTCTGCTGGGAAGTTCATAGTCATCTTAGTCCTTCATCTGGGAGTCAGTGTACATTAGGACTCACTCTACACTGAGACTAAAGAGGTGATATAAAGAAGAATAGGTTTCTGGCCTCTGTGGCTCAGATGGTTGGAGCATTGTCCTGTGCACCAGAAGGTCATGGGTTCAATTCCAAGTCAGGGCACATACTTAGGTTGCACGTTCACAACCAATGATGATGATGTATCTCTCTCTCATTGCTATTTCTCTCTACCTGCTCCCTGAGCTTCCTCCCTCTTTAAAAAATAGGTTTGAGAGGCAGAGCCTTTAACCAGGGAGAAGTTCTGGAAGAATTTGTGGGATTGGGGTAAATTGGGGCTGCAGGATGACAAGAATGTTTTGTATCACATTCCTTTGATGAGGAAAAAAAATCCTAAATTGAGTTGACTGACTTAAAAAACATAAGCTCCGAGTGTTTTAACCAGGCAATTTGTTCAAAATACCTCAGGTCTACTTGAGTTACCTCCTTATTATTTCAAGAGAGAGTCTTAAAAGCCAATGATGCAAAGATCATTTTCAGCTGGCAGCTGGTACTCAGCAATTGCACTGGAGAACCTGTCCCTTGCTCTGACTGGAACAAGTGCATAAGGCTTGTTGGCATTGCTGAGGATTTCCAGTTGGCCTTGATTATAACCTAGTGTTTTAGAGTCTAGTTTCAGATGGCTAACCCTGTAGCATCTACTCTGAAAATGAATAAAAATTATACTGTTTGGCTAATTTCTCAATTGTTTTCACAATGAGTTAGGGGAATTGAGGAATTCCTAAGAAAGAGAGGCCTGCTAAAGTCTCACCTTTATGAATGATGAATTTATAGTTCACCACTGGGTTTCAGAGCCAAGCTAGGATCAAAAAGATTCTGTAGCAAGTTACATATATAATTAAACTAGGTATTCATTAACGAATTTGGAACAATGGCAATCATAACATACTCTTGGCCTGCCTTTTCAACCACTTTTCTTCTTAGTCATGTAGACCTATTTAGGATGGGTGGATAATATCAGAGGATTTCTCTGGGACTCTTGGCAAATCACTTTACCTCCTTTGGACTTGGTTCCTTTTTCTATGGGCTGAGAGAATTGGAATCTGTGATGTCTGAGTTTCTTCCAGTTATAAAAGTTCTGTGGCTTTAGCATTATATACACAGAGACATAGAAACACGGAACAGACTGTTGAATGTGAGAGGGAAGGAGGGAATGGGTGGGAAGAGTTCAACTAAAGCACTTATATGCATACTAGAAGCCCAGTGCATGATTTAATCATGCACGTGTAAGCTGTCTGTCCGCTGGTCAGCAGCTCCGAAGTCCCTGGGCCCCTAGGGCGAGGCGAGGCGGGGGCGTGGTCCTCCTGCGGCCGGAGCCCAGGCCAGGGTCTTGCCTTTGCCTCCCGCCCAGGAAGGCTGGGGCTGCCGCCACGTGCTCCTGCGGCCCAACTGCTGCCAGACTCCTCCCCAGGGAGCCGCGCCACCTGCCCACCCCCCCCACCCCCACCCCCCCCCCCCCCCCCCCCGCCTCCAAACCTCCAAAACGCCAGCTCGCTGCCCCAGAGGCCTGTCTGTGCTGTAGCACAGCCATGGCGCAGACGCTGAGCTCACGTCGCTTCTGGCAACGCAAGCTCAGCGTCCTGCAGGCCCAATCACCACCCCAGCCACCCTGAGTCCCACCCCCTGTGTCTCCCACTGGCCCAATCGTGGGCGTAGCGGAGTGATGGTAATTTAAATATTACCTTTTTATTATGTAAGATATGCATAACCCATGGACACAGACACTAGTGTGGTGAAGATCTGGGGCAGGTGTGGGCTAGAAGGGATCAATAGAGGGGAAAAGGAGACATCTGTCATACTTTTAACAATAAAGTTAAATTCAAAGTATTATATAATACTAGAGGCCTGGTCCACAAAATTTGTGCACTGGGCGGGGGGTCCCTCAGTTCAGCCTGCACTAATCCGGGACCCCTTGGGGGATGTCTGACTGCCTGGGATCGGGCCTAAACTGGCAGTCGGACATCCCTCTCACAATCCGGGACCACTGGCTCCTAACTGCTCACCTGCCTGCCTGCCTGATCACCCCTAACTGCCCCCCCCCCCCACTGGCCTGGTCGCCCCACGCAGCCTGCTGTTCAGTCGATTGGTCGTCCCTCACTAACCCCCCCTGCCGGCCTTGTTGCCTCATGCAGCCTGCTTTTCAGTCATCTGTCCAGTTGTTTCAGCCATGACAGCCCCTGGCTTTTTATATATTAGGAGGTATATATATATATATATCCTTATACATCTTTGAGTTTGAAATAAATATAAAGGTGTGAAAAAATTAGGACTGTTTCTTTATTTGTTTGTTTTCCTGGGCCATAATGCTTTACATATAGTAGGAAGACGATACCTATATTTTGGGAATGTAATTTAATTTAATTTTCTTGGAAAATAGCTTTAATTTGAACCCATTGCATTAATTGAAGCCTGGCTGAGAACCTGAGAACTGGCAAGCACCTTCCTATTACCCTTTTGTGTGTCTCTTTTTCCTCTCCTCCCCTCCCCTCCCCTCTTCTCTTCCTCTCTCTCTCTCTCTCTCTCTCTCTCTCTCTCTCTCTCTCTCTCTCTCTCTCCCTCTCTCTCTCTCTCTCAAACACACACACAAACCACCAAGAATCCTCTATGGTTTCTGTATCTCCACATATTGTTCAAATGCCATGATTAAGTCACAGTGACCAGACTTGCCAATCTCCCAAAATACTTTTTATTCTAAATGTTCTTGCTCCATTCTCTCCTATCAGTCAAAACTCCCAAATAAACCAGAGGGAAATAAAATCACATTCAATTTTTCAATTGCATGCAATGACTGATAACCTTTTAATCTCCTAAACATATTTAATTTTAGAAAAATAAAGCTTGTTTGTGAATCAGAGAATGTGAATCTGCGATTAAGGACAGGCCTGCAGTATAACAAGATACACTGGCAAGTTCATTGCAATAGAATAAACATTGGCGGGCAGACTGGGTGTCCAGGTTCAGAACTGGCTTCACTAATATGATCCTATCTCGCCCTCACCTCCAGCGCCTTTTCTTTCTTCAATTATAAATACCCAGAATGGAAGAAAAAAAAACTTTTATACTGTTTTTCAAACTCAGCGTAAGAGGTATTGTTTTAGGATGACATCATCTGTGTGGGAAGGATGTTTTTAAGTAATTATTTTTATCAGTCATTTGTTTATAAATGTGAAGAGCTGCTGTTTTAGGAGAATCTCTATATAATGTAACTATTATCACAAAGGATAGACATTTTTGAATGTTTTATCATATTCTAAAGCAGTGAATTTATTAATTCATTCATGTATCCATACAATAGATAGATAAATAGATAGATAGATAAAAACTGATTATACAAAAATACAAATATTACCAGTCAGTGAAATAAAACCAAATAAGTTTGAAGTTTAAAATTATTTAAACTATAAGCAAAATCTACTTAGAAATATGGCAACATAAATAAAACTAAAGTGTTAGATATCTGCAATCTAAATTATTAAAAATATCATATATAATAGAATGAGATTTAAATATACTAAGAATGACATGTGGAGCATTTGAAGTGGTGGATATTGTATTTTACTGGCTACAAAGCAAAATGCAGTATTATCAACTAATCTATTTCAAGTGTCTAAGTATACCAGGAATGAGTCAAAGTTTTAAAAAGCCATGGTTATCTGACTTCAAGAAGAAACTGTGATTGCAGGTGAATGTCCAAAATTTAAAAAATATTTTTTAGAGAGAGTGTTTCAATATTGGCCAGATTCACATAAAAAAATGTAGGCAGTGATGCCCTAACCCAGTGGTCCGCAAACCACAGCTCGCGAGCCACATGCGGCTCTTTGGCCCCTTGAGTTTTTAGCAAAGGCCAGCTTAGGAGTACCCTAATTAAGTTAATAACAATGTACCTACCTATAGAGTTTAAGTTTAAAAAATTTGGCTCTCAAAAGAAATTTCAATTGTTGTACTGTTGATATTTGCCTCTGTTGACTAATGAGTTTGCTGACTACTGCCCTAACCGGTTTTGCTCAGTGGATAGAGCGTCGGCCTGTGGCTGAAGGGTCCCAGGTTTGATTCCGGTCAAGGGCATGTACCTTGGTTTGCGGGCACATCCCCAGTAGGAGGTGTGAAGGAGGCAGCTGAATCAATGTTTCTCATTCATTGATGTTTCTAACTCTCTATCCCTCTCCTTTCCTCTTTGTAAAAAATCAATAAAATATATTTTTTAAAAATGTAGGCAGTGAAATGGATTGTAGAGATTACCGGAGTTTAAATCTTGAGCACTGTTTGCTAATCATCATCTTCCCACTAAAGACCAGGATGACTTTGAATTTAGTCACAAACCATGTAGGCCTCAATTTTCTTATCTGTAAAATAAGAAAATTGGTCTAGATGACTTATAAAATCTCTGCTGGAACAAAATGTTATTGATGACTCAGGAGGAGAATGTATTATTTAACAGTAGACCTGGACACTAAACTATTGCAACACCTCCCACAGCAGAAAGGATGATTCAGAGCTTAAATCTTGAGGTTTAATCTATTTTTCTAACTCTCCTTGTAATGCTTTCAGTAGTCAAACTTTATGAAAAATAAATTGAAATGAATTAGAAATATTTTCAACAATCCCAACTTTATATACCAGTGGAGTTTAGAATAACCCGGTATGTTTGTTACAAATGCAGGTTGATTCTTGAAGCCCATTCCTAGAGATTCTGATTTGGAAGTATTTCGAGAGGCCAACATATTTGCCTTTTAACAATTATCCTCAGATATTCTGATCCAGATAGTACAATGGGACACCACTTTGACAAACATTCTTCTAACCATTGTTAGAGTGGTGTCTATATAAATTCTTAATAAGAAGACACTGAATGAGCATGGAACCATCACTAATAAGAAAGCTCTCATTTAATGTCTGGCTGAGTGCCAGTCTTTGTTTCACTTAAATCTGAACACTCTGATGCCTCACAATGAATCCAGGGAAAGTAGTTGTTAGCCATCATAGCTGGCCTCATCTCTCTGCCTCTGCCTAATATTTAGAGTCTAAGATGCATCCTTCTGATCTATGAATGCTTAATTCTATTCCACCCAGTTCCTGACTCTGCCTATGAATTAGACAAACTGATTTTTTTTAATGTTGTATGAGAAAAAAGAATCACGATTTTGGGAAAGAATCCCAGTTTCAGGCTAAGGAATATAAAAATATGTCTATAGAATATGTGTTGGAACTTGTCTGGATAAGATTGTCACACCTTTTTGGATTTGGAAAATGGCATTCATCAATGACAAATGCAGGATAAATGCAAGGGGCTTTCCTTACAGAAGAGTGTTAGATAGACATGGTGAACAGCTTAAGCCACTGGATCAAGAAGAACATTCCAAAAGCTACTTGATTGAATATTCTAGCAATGGGAAACACTGAATGACCCTTCTGGAAGGCAGAATTCTACTCTACGTTGATTCCTTAAGATTTTCTCCCTTTAATACATCATTGCTGAATTATTCAATCAAACACTCATCCAGGTGCTTCTAGGAAGAGATGTTGAAGATATAATTAATTTCCCAAACTAACTGATTTAAAATAGGGAAATTTTTGTGGATGAGTCTGAGCTACTCAGGCTAGCCCTTTAAAAGGGAAGTGTGGGAGAGACTCAGCCTTGACAATGGAAGCAGCCACATAGCAAGGAATGCAGGTGAGCTCCAGGAGCTAAGAGCATCCCCTGGCTGAGAGTCCACAGGAAATGGAGATTTTACTCATATAACTGAATAATGCCAACCACCTGACTGTGCCTTACTAAAATATTATTTCTTAGTAAGGCCTTCAGATGAGAAGCCAGTCACACCAAATCAAGATTTCTAACCCACAGAACTTTGAACCAATAAATTTGCATTGTCTTAGGCTTCTAAATGTGTGTAATTTTGTTACAGAAGCAATAACAACTTAATACAAGACCTTATCAATGTTCAATCACATTATCCCTCAAGAATTGAAAATTTGTGATATTCTCCCAAGTCACAAGTTTGATATTTCAGTATACTTTTAGTGATTGTCTTTTACCAACCTCTAACTTTCTGAAAATGTATGTAACTTCTCCAAAAATCTATATTAAATGCCTATTAAAATAATAAATAAAATGACCTATAATTTGACTATTGCTATTAATCCTGTCATTTGATACATAAGTTCTTATTGAACATAGCTCTATGAAAAAAGTATGATCCCTATATATTTTGATTCTAATTTTAAGACTGTCTGTACTTTTCCACATCTGTGATACACCCCAGCTATGTTAGACTTGGAATAGCAAATATATTTTATAAACTTGTTTGAGAAAAAATGAAGAGCAATGTGTAAGGCTCTTTTCTATGTGCTTTGGAAATTTATGTAAAGAAGAAATTCTAAACTCAATTTGTATTCATTGATAACCTTAGGGTCAGAGCAGAAGTTCTGCTAGCAAAACAAATTGTGAGGTTATTCTTTTGTACCTTATCACCTCATTCTGATCTGGTTTGCTGGGACACTCACTTATTGGAATGAATATTTTAAAATGATCTGCTGACTCCATTTTTTTTTCCGGAAATCTAGAGATCTTCAACATCTCAGAACTCAGTTTTATCAGAGTAAATCTTTCATACTCCTGTTTTTTTTCTGTGTTATGGGTATCTTATATTTAGCTCTCCCAGTTGCTTCAAGGCTTTGCAAATGCTGGTAAAACCAGGAGTAGAGAAAATTTGAGGATAATTAGGTAGGTAACTCAATTTTATGGTGTCAATGAAATGAGATCTTTTCTTAATGTAAGATGGATAGAACAACAAATTACTGAAGGTGAAAGAAAGCATATACATACATGTGTGAAATCAGAGGCATATTCCAAATTTCTTCCAAATCCTAAGTCATGTGGCTTTATTGCTTCTATGGGGAGCTAAGTCACATTAAGGTCTCAGAGTATTTCCATGACTAAAAGTTGCCCAACAAATTATTCTTTTTTGTTTGTTTTGACTAGTACTCCTGGATTCTGACATTTAATGAAAACAAAGGAGGTTCATTTTAGAACTAGAAACAAGGGTTACCTGCTCTCAATAAGCATACTAAATGAGAAAAATTGGAGGTACATTATGGTAACATGTTTTACCGAGGCCCGTAACAGAGTCAGTTGTGAATTCACATTTAGAGAACAATCCTGCGAACTATTCATATGAAAGAGACATTTGCTGTTATTGAATTGAACTTTGTAAAAGACCAGTAATTCTCATACATATATGGCACTGTTTATTAAGAGAACCTTCATATGATTCTACTATCTGCCCCCATAGATTTTACCAAATAATTTACAAAAAAAAAAATCAGTATAAACATAATTCTCTGAAGAAAAAAAGGGGTTATATTGCATATAAGAAATATGAGTTCATATTATATACCTGAGGAAGATGAGAGATTTAAAATTTTCTAATGGAGTGTTTTGGAATTAGAATTATGCCATGGCTAGGTGGCTCAATTGGTTGGAGTGTCATCCCTTATACAAAAACAGATTGTGGGTTTGATCCCGGGTCAGGGCACATAGCACCTAGTTTGTGGGTTGGATCCCTGGTCAGGGCACAGATGAGAGGCAACCAATCCATGTTTCTCTCTCATACATCAATGTTGTTTTTTTTCTCTTTCTCTCCTCCTCCTCTCTCTCTCTTCCCCCCTTTCTTTTTCTCTAAAAAATTAATAAGAACGTATCCTCAGGTGAAGATTTAAACAAGAGAGAGAGAATTGCTATGGAATGCATTTTGTTCAAAGAATCCTGCTAGCTCTCCTCTGCACACAAATTGCCTCTGAAATACGAAGCTGTGATATTACACCAGCTGACTTTTAATTAATTGTTTTTCTGGTATGAGTTGCCAGATCCCTGTTTACCAAACATCACAATCTGCTCACACTTTTTTTCTGTTATGTTTCATGATATTAATCCTTCTGATTTTATAGAACACAGCAAATATTAAGTAGAAAAATAATTATCCTCTATAATATACCTTACAGGAAAAGAAGATAGATCTAAGCATTTTTTTGGTCATCTAGAAAATTATCAGTATCCAATCTAATATTTGCTGAATTCTAAACTTTCAAGTTTCCTGATTTCTAAAAGGTGTATTTATACATGCAATTCATCTGATTAACTTTATTTTAGAATACATCATTGTCAACCTTTTCTGGGTTTGAATTCCGTAGGTCATCTTGACTCAGCGTTTCTTTCTGTCCTGAATCTTTTTCAGTGGGAGGAAAAAAAGTTTGGTAACAAAAGAAAAGAACAAAAAAAAAAAAAATAAGTCTTTTGATAGTGGAAGTTTTAAATTGGATTAAAAGGTTTTTACTGGAATCTCTATTCATTAGGTGCATTAGGGGAGGACACCAAAAAAAATCGATGTTTGACTTTTACTTTAACCTTAAAATGTCATTAAATCCCACACATGAAAAGGTTGATGCAAACACCCTTCTTACTTAATTGACAACGCGTCCATTCTCTGTAGCATTTTGTAAAAGAAAAGGAGCCTATGTGAAAGGTGTAGGAAGGTCAAAATGCAACTTGAAATATTTGGTGTTTGGACGGGAGGCCTTAATGAGTGCAGATGGATTTAACAATAATTGTTCCCAGCTTTTCCATGTAACTCATCATTGTTTCTTTCAGGCCATTACATAAATATTTTTATAGACTAAACTGCACAATTTGTATTTGGGTATCAAGACACTGTCCTGCCATCCATAGTCACCCAGTAATCTTTCACCTGTTCTCACTATGCTGCCAACCAGAAAGGAGTGATGGTTTTAGTGGTTATGCTTTCTCATTACAGTTGTTAATATTGCAGCAGAAAGCTAGTTTATGGACAGAGCATTGACTAAATTAGTCACATTTCCATACTTAGAAAATGATGCCAGTAAACTCTTGTAGCTGCGAAAAATAAATCCTACTTTTGGAGGTGTCTACTAAAAAATAATTCAGTCCTCGATTTCCCATTGATGATGTGTGACTGCTGATAAGCAAATGGCCATTAAGTTCAAGTTTTATCTTTATATCATTAGTCCCTAAGGTAATTTTTACATTTCCAGAGGGCATTTTAAAAATCTAACTCAAATAGATTTTATTGGCAACATATTGTAAGGACACGTTTATATGATAAAAATATACTTTACTCTTTTTGTTTGAATGTCAGAAGATAGACCATGATACTGAGTTCCCTTTTAGAGGTGCTAAAAAGCTAAATTTTGCCATTTACCAAATCTAGAAATATCCTGTGAAATTGTTTGGCATTTGTAACCGCAGTTTTCTGCTTGCCAAATTCGTGAACACGTCAGACATTTTATACCATATAAGAATGCACGAATAAAATCAGACAAATTTCTCCCAAGTCTGTGATATTTTCTGAGATTTGGGAAGACATGAGATAGAAATTTGGTGGCAGTATCAAAGACAATCAGGCAGTTCTGGTTTCAAAACGCAGCTCTATTGTATCCTATTTTTTTTTAAATCTGCAGTTATTTAGTGTCTCTGAACCTTAGTTTTCTCTCCCATATAACTATAAATGTCATCCTTAGAGACTCTGAGGCTTACAAAAAAAGATTTGGTAAATGTTACAAAATGTAATATAGACAACAAAACTTCAACTGGTAAATAGCAGATGCTTCACAAATGGTGGATTTTCATACATCCATTAATTATCACACAAATATGAAAAGGTGTATTATATTAGAATGATAAACTATTAGGCATGTGTATAGAAATTTTTTATTTCAGTTATATATAAAATTTTACTGAGATTTATTTGACATAGAACATACAAGTTTCAGGTACACAGCATAATGATTCCACATTTGTATATATTTCAAAGTGATCCCCACAATAAGTCTAGTTAATATGCATCACCATATGCAGTACAATATAAATAACTATAGTCACCATGCTGTACATTACTTCCCTGTGACTAATGTATTTTATAACTGGAATTTTGTACCTTTTGACAGGACAGAAACTTCTTGATGGCAGGGAAGAAAGAGGATTACCAGGACCCTAGACAGCTCTGGGCTGGACAGCTTGAAGACGTCAAATATGTGTCACGTCTCTGAAAAAAGTGAAGAATACCTTAAAGGTATGAAATGTAGTCTGACCATTTTTTATTTTGCCTATTGTAAGAGCAACAACGTCTACAAGCAAAAAAAAAAGTATAAGACAAGGACTTATTTTTTTTGTTGAGTCATAGTAAAAGATAGAATCCCTATATTTTTATGGAAAAATATATTATAGAAGGTTGGAGAAAGATAGCTGTGGTATCTAGGAGAGAATTTATTAGTGCTCAAAATTTAGGTGCTCACCTCGTGCAGAGAATGATAAGGTGAAGCTTTGCAGCAATGGAAACTATTAGCAGAGATTGAGTGTCTACTTGTTTGTTTGTTTGTTTTCTAATGCAACTGGATGGGACTTGCAAATGTGCGCTCACCTCATAAATTGATGCTAAACTTCTCTTTCCTCTGACAATGTGCATTGGGAAAATATAGTGGAAATGGGTTATAAATCAGTGTACTTCATTCTTTCAGGTGCTTCTCTAACCCAACATGCTCATTAGAAAATGGAGTTATTGTGAGAAATTCAATATCTGGCTATGTCAGAGGCATGTGCAGCACCACCTCCTGACCCAAGTTAATTGGGGTAAATTCCTGAAACACACTAGAGACTTAGAAAGCTAATTGTGATAGGAAACAGAAACAGAGGAAGGAGGAAAAACCTTATTGAAATGCAGGGGTTGCCAACACATACTATGGGAGATGAACACAGGAGGAGAAAGTGAAATAGCCTAGCTATTACGTTATATGACTTGGAACATAGAAATCAATTAAATATTTAAAATTCAGTAATCATCATATTCCTTTCACTCTGTAATGTCAAATATTTTACTTTTCTACCCTGATTGTTCCATTTTAGTTAAATTGAAAGGTTTAGTCAAGTTGAAATTTGTCTTTATTTTATATATTGTATTCATTTCAAAATATAAAATCAATTCATTTATTTTGTAAATTACATAAATGCAAAAACAAGCAAATGAATACAGAAGCAATTTACTACATCTCACTGCTAAGAGAATGATAAGAAATGTCAATATAGATTAAAAGATATTTTATAGACACATCAACCAATTTTTATTAATATTTTTTAAAAGAAGAGGAAAGGAAGGATTTTGTAGAGGAGATTTATATGATATAAGAAAATATGGACACTTATTATTTGTATGAGGCTACTAAAGAATTTATTTTTATTTCTGGTATTGAATTTATATTTTAAAAATAGGATTCATGTCTTAGAAAAAATGTATTACATTTTATAGATGAGCATATAATGTTTAGAATTTGCTTAAAAATAATCCCATGACAGCCCTGGCATGGTGGCTCAGTTGGCTGGAGCATTGTCCCATACACCAAAAGGTTGTGGGTTCAATTCCCAGTCAGGGCACATACTCTGATTGGCGGCTTACACCCTGTTTGGCACATACCAGAGGCGATTGATCAATATTTCTCTCCTATGTGGATGTTTCTCTCTCTCCCTCTCTCTAAAAAAAAAAAAAAAAAAAAAAAAAATCAGTAAAACATATCATTGGGTGAGGATTAAAAAAATGATAATAAATAATACCATGGCAGAAAAAAATGGATAGATATAGAAGAATAAAATTAGTAATAAATTAATAATTGTGAAATTTGGGTAGTATTTCTGAATATCAGATTGCTTTACAGAAAAATTCTACTACGTTTACACCACTATCAGCTCTATTCATTTCGGAAAGCTTTTCTTTACCAAAGAGTATATTCACATTTTTTATATCTTCTTGAAACTTGTTGCATTTGACTTACCACTTTGCAGCTCATCCACCATAGTTACTAAACAAACTAAGTGCAAATTTGGAACTTTAAACTCTGGGTTGGGGAGGTAAGAGATGGGTGACAAAAGGAATAAAGTTGCCAAGTCTATATGATTTAGATGGGCTGGGTATTGTTTCATATTTTTCAGGTTTGAGTCCAGTATTTAAAAATGTTATGTACAAGGTTTTCAACATGTATTTATAAAAATTGACAATTGCATGACCCTGTTATATTTCAATCTGGTATTTTGCAATTAATGATTTATGAGGTGAGTAAGGGCAAAGTGATAACTGCATCTTTTATTTTCCAGGACATCCTCTTTCTCTATTCAACAACTTATAATCAAATTCCTCACCACCTTCATATACCATTTGGTCTTGTCTGATGTTGGCAAGCTAGTAAATTGCATGATATGCTTAAAAATAATTACATTTCTTTGACAATAAGCGCTCCCATTTTATTAAATTTCTTGTAATGGAAAAAGTATTGAAGAGAAAACTTCTATTCATATATATGAGGCATTTTATCAACATCTGCAGAAGTATCTCTAAGTTCGAAAAGTAATTTAGATTTCTTTCCACGTTTAGGGAATCTGTATGTGAGAATGTGTGGTCTCATGAATATTTGTTATATCTTAAAGAAACTAATTAACATATAGGTGAAGTGACTTGAAGTAAAATATTTTATTTTATGTCAAGAAAATACTTTTTAAGGTGATGTTACCTTTTATTCTGTGGCACATACCACTCTGATTGTAGTTACAAAACGGCAGATGTTCTCTATTCCACTCTCTAATGTAATGTCCCTCAAGAGATGGGGATGATCTGAATTAGATCAGTGGTAAAGCTGACAAAGAGAAGTGGACAGATTGGAGGCAGGCTAGACAATATGTTTCGAAGGATTGAATGTGAGAGGTTTGAGAAAGAAATCTAGGATTATTCTTGGGAGCAAGCTTGAGCAACTGCATTGGTGGGAAGAGAAAGTCTGGCACAAAACTTAGGGATTTTGTCCAGCCATATGTTGGAAATACAGTTAGATACCCAAGTGAAAAAGAGAAATAGGTAATTGGTTATTGATGTTTGAAGGTGAAAAGTATCTATGTTGTAACTATGGACATGGAAGTGAATTAGTGAAACTATGCAAGGAGAGTATGAACATAAGTAGAAAACCAGATGGGTGGATTTTTGCTAAATCCAAAATAATACAGTTTTCCTAAGGAAAAAAAAAGTGAACAACTGAATTAAGTATTGCTAAGGGGGCAGCTAAGCTAACAATAGCAAAATAATCATTAGATTTAGGAGGCAAGAAATTAAAGATGTCTTTGGTCATAAATTAATAGAGTAGTGAGGATATGAGCCTGAAAGAATAGGTTTAAGTGAAAATTCAGTGAGTTTAAGTTGACAGTAACAAGAGATACCCTTTTCAAGAAATTTAGCTGTGAAGGTATATTCATTTTTATGTTGTGATGCATGAAGATCCGTGCAAAAATGGGCCTTCCTTACCTTGGCTGCCAGCACCGCCTTTGCTCCAGCCATAGTCACCTTTTCGCTCTGGCCTGGAGCTGCCTTTCTGCCTTCCCATGCTACCCAGAAGCCCGGAGCAGCTGGGGCAGCCACTCGGCACCTGCGTATGCAAATTAACCCACCATCTTTGTTGGGTTAATTTGCATACTCACTCCTGATTGGCTGGTGGGTGTCGCGAAGGTATGGTCAATTTGCATCTTACTCTTTTATTAGTGTAGATTACTATAATTTGAGCAGCATAGGTGACACAAATTTATTGCATTATAGTTCTGCAGGTCAGAAATGCAGCCCAGGTGTCATGGGCTAAAATTAGGATGTAAGCAGTGCTGTGTTCCTTTGTGGAGGCTCTAGAGGAGACTTGGTTTCCTTGTCTTTTTCCAGCTTCTAGACTCTACCACATGCTTTGGTTCAATACCACATGAGCAAGCAACATTGAGCCTCTTCAAAACCAGCGGCACTGACTCTCTCCCTGACTCTTTTTCATCATCACATATTTCTCTCTAACCCAGCCAGAAAAAGTTCTCAGGTGGTAAGGGCTCCTATAATCAGACTGGGCCCACCTGAATGATCCAGGATACTCTCCCCAGCTCAAGGTCCATACACTTAATCACTTCTGCAAAGTCTTTGTTACAAGTGCCTTTTTTGCCGTGTAAAATAACATATTTATAGTTTCCAGAAATTAGAAGATGTGCCTATTTGAAGGCCATTATTATCCCTACCACAGAAGGAAAGCAAGGAGAATAAGGTAGTTGGAGGAGGATATAGGGCCAAGGAAGTTTATTTAACTTTACATTGGAAAATTAGAGTCAAGTAGAGGGTCTCTAGTATTCAGCAGATTACAGTGCAAAATTGTTTGAACAAATAGTGTATATTGTTCAAAACCTCTCCTTTGCTTTCTCTTTGACAACAATTTTTCTTTCATTTTAATAAGTTAAATATTTATCAAAGTGCATTCTTGTAAAATGCATTCTTCTTATCTAATGAAACAATTTAAAGACCAAAAAACATAGTTTCCCTCCCTCACACCTCATCATCCTACTATAACATTAGTAAGAAGAAAACTAGTAAAGGAAGAGGAAACTAATCCCAGAACACCATGTGATTTAGTAATAAATAATGTTTTTATATTCATTATAATTTAGAAAATAAATGTTGATTTAATTTTAAAAAGTGGTTTATATTTTGAGAGAATAGCTAAAGCCAATAATGTCTAAAATATGCTTTGCAACATAATTTGTACTGGTGGAAATTTTTAAATGATGTAAATATCAAAAACAGAATGAATAAATACAATGTACGTCATACAGCTTAGAAAGCAGTAAAATAAAAATGAATATATCCCCTACTGCATCAATATGAATAAAAGTAAAACCGTAATCTTAGAAGGGAAAATGTGGCAGAAGGTGTAATAACATCTTTTACGTTTTAAAATATATAAAATCATATACAATAGCTTTATGTGTAGAAGTGATAACTTTATAATATTTACATTGTGGATGAGAAGGATAGGAATTAGGAGTAGGATCATGTAAAGGTACACAGACTTCAACTAAATTTGATTTTATTTAAGCTAATTGGTAGGTACACAGGTTTTCATTATATGCTTTTACATGCCTGTAATATTTTATAATAATGATTTTCAAATAAAATCAAGCTACAATTAAACAAGCAAACAAATTCTAAGACAAAACCATTATGATAATACTTATATTGGAGGAAGGGCCATGAGGGACAACAATAATATACCATATGAAAAAGACTTGCATAATGCCTAGCACCTATTAGACATGTAATAAATATTTTCTTTTTATGGAAAATTTTAAAGGCTTAAATGCAAAGAACAGCAAGGGAGGGATATACAGATAAAGCTACTAAAAGAGGTAAATTTGACTTCATAAAAGAAGGGAGCTAAAAAAAGGTACTCTCTAACATGGCTATCTACTTGAACCTCATGTAATTATGACTTAAGTAATCCTTGATTTGCCTTGCCAACAGTCTTAAAACTCTAATAGTTTAAAATCCAGCCCCATTTTCCTTTCTCAAGAAAAGGTGGGAGGCCCTAACTGGTTTGGCTCAGTGGAAAAAGCATCAGCCTGCGGACTGAGGGATCCCGGGTTCGATTCCAGTCAAGGGCACATGCCTGAGTTGCAGGCTTGATCCCCAGTGGGAGGGGGTGGGGTGTTCAGGAGGCAGCCTATTGATGATTCTCTCTCATCATTGATGTTTCTATCTCTCTCTCCCTCTCCCTTCCACTCTGAAATCAATAAAAATATTTTTTCTTTTTAAAAAAGAAAAGGTGGGAGAATTTTTCCAATTAGTATTTGAAAGCATGTGGATTTGCAGCCCAAAAGCAGCTGCAACATTTAAGGTAATTAGTTTTTGCTTTATTTTAATGCACTTTATCTAACAATATAAATCTCTGGAAAGAAAAGAGGAATGGCACTTAAAGAGGGTTAAAGTCACAAAATTTAGTTTTTCAGAAATTATGTTTTATCGCATAACCGTATCTTAGAATTTAGGACATTATTTGTTTTGTTTTTAGACTATTTTATCTCTTTGAGACAGTCTGAAATATTTATTTGTGCTACTGAATATGATTTGTCTAACTTATTGAAAAATATTTACTTTCTCACAGTGGCAACTATCATACATTTTGTTGGATCTATTCTCACACAGCAAAATATTGAGTTAGTCATTTTTCAAATATCACCACAGTGGTGAATATTTTAATACATATGTTAGGCTATTTTTCACCATTTATATGAAATAATTTAATATCTTTATTCTAATCTTTCAAGTTTTTTATTGCTATGTACTATGTTACTGCTGACATTTTGTGGTAAATGATTGTGGCAGTTTGTATTTTCCAAAGTCCTGTGAAACACCATCTCCTATCACTCAAAGACGTCTTACTATGTGACATTACCAGTTCTCCATCTAGAAAAGCAGCTGATGTTCTTTTCTCTTGAATCATGGTGGAATGCTGTTATTATGGTTAGAGTAGAAGGGCTAGGTGATGGATGAGGCTAGGTCATAAAGGGCTGTAAGGCTTACTTTGCTTGCTTCTTTCTATGGAAGCTGCTTTTGAAATCTAGTCATTACAATGCAAGAATGCCTAGACCAATGGTTGGCAAACTCATTAGTCAACAGAGCCAAATATCAATAGTACGACGATTGAAATTTCTTTTGAGAGCCAAATTTTTTAAACTTAAACTATATAGGTAGGTACATTGTTATTAACTTAATTAGGGTACTCCTAAGCTGGCCTTTGCTAAAAACTCAAGGGGCCAAAGAGCCGCAGTTTGCCAACACTGGCCTAGACCATGTTGGGAGAGAAGGCTGAGATTTCTGGCAAGAGTATCATCAGCCGTCAGATAGGTAAGAAAGCCATAGAGACAACTCCAGACCCTGCCGTTGTCTGGGTCCAACCTCCTGGGAGACCTGTAAAGAGGACCACCTAGCTAAGCGGAGTCAGTTCCCGAAGCCATGAAAAATAATAATCAATGAGTATTCTAGTTATACCTCACTAACTTAGGGTTGGTTTGTTATGCATCTGCTATACCCAGAACAGGGGGATGCTCTGTAGTAAAACCTAAAACATGTGGCTTTGCCTTTGGGAATGGATAGTGGGCAGAATCTGAAAAACTATGAGACCATCAGCAGAAGCCCAAAAAAAACCTAAGGAAAATGTCTGTGAAGGCTCAAAGGAAAGTGAGTATAATGCAAATGAATGATGGGAGATAAACACTCTTATATAATGGCAAAAAATTGAGCAACACCATTACCTGTGAAACTATAGAAAATAAACAAAATCAATTCTATGATTTACTTAAGATTTCCAGGTATAATGTTGCACAACATGCTTAGCTTCTACAGCTACTGATAATAAAATGGGGGGGGGGGGGCAGGGGCGGGAAGCTTGCAAGGATTGCTGTCACCAAAATGGAGAGTTGGAGGCTCTGAAGTTCCCTCCTTTCACTTATGCACCAAATATATACCTCTGGGAGAAATCCAGAATTCAGTTGAGTGACTTCCCAAATATAAGGTATCGGAGAAAATACAGATTCAATGCAATCCTATCAAAATGCCAATGGTATTTCTCACAGAAAGAAAAAAAAAAAGACAATCCTGAAATTTCATATGGAACCACAAAAGACACCAAATAAGCATTCTTAAGAAAGAACAAAGCTAAATGTATCACACTACCTGATTTCAAACAATATTACAAAGCCTCAGTAATCAACATGCATTGTTTTAGCATAAAAACAAACATAGATTAATGGAACAAAAACAAGAGCCCAGAAATAAACTCATGCTTTTATAGTGAATTGATTTTTGACAAAGTTGCCAAGAATATACAATGGGAAAGGATACTGTCTTCAATAAATGATGTTGGGAAAACTGGATATTCATGTGCATAAGGATGAAAATGGATCTCTCTGTTACATCACATACAAAAATAAACTCAAAATGGATTAAAGACTTGAATGAAGACCTGAGACTATAAAATTTCCAGAAGAAAACAGGGAGAAATATCTTCAAAATTATCAGTGAAATGCAAATTAAAACCACAATGATACATTACCCCATACCAGTTAAGATGTCAAAAAAAAAAAAATGCACAAGAGATAAATGCTGGTGAGAATGTGAAGAAAAAGGAACTCCTGTACAGTGTTGGTGGGAATGTAAAATGGTACATTCATTATAAAAAACAATATGAAGGTTTCTCAATAAATTAAAAATAGAAATACCATATGATCCAACAATTCCACTTCTGGGTATACTGGTATACCCAATATATGCATTATATTGAAGAAATACCTGCACTTCCTTGATTATTGGAGCATTATTCACAATAGCCATGGTATGGAAGCAAACTACATGTCCATTGATTGATGAATGAATGAAGAAGATGTGACTATAGCCTGGCTGTGGTGGCTCAGTGGTTGAATGTTGATATATGAACCAGGAGATCATGGTTAGATTCCCAGTTGGAGCATATGCCCAAGTTGCAAGCTTGATCCCCTATCCTGCCGGAGGCAGCCTATCAGTGATTCTCTCTCATCATTGATGTTTATATATCTCTCTCCCTCTCACTTTCTCTCTAAAATAAATTAAAAAAATATTTTTAAAAAGATGTGACATATATACATACGCACACTCAAACATATATGCAATTGAATATTATTCAGTATTATAAAAATGGAATTCCTATGAGGGAATTATTTTAAGTGAAAATAGCTAGACCAGCAAAGAGAAATACTACATGGTATCACTAATATGTAAAATATATATTTTTTAAAAGTGGAACTCACATAAATAGAATAGAATGGTAGTTATCCAGGGCTTTGGAATGGAGGAAATGGGAGAAAAGAGTACACATGAAAGGGGAAAGTGAATCTTATTGGAAGCCTGAAAATCTACAACTGCGGCACCCACCGAACAGCTGCGAGCCCCAGAATACCGGTCCCCAATTGGTGCAAACACGCAGATTCAGAGGAGCTCTGCACTCCACCATGGAAAGGTCAGATTTTGCCTGGGATAAGGAGAGAGAAAGAACTACATAAACAGACATCCAGAGAAGAGAGACCATGGGGAGACAAAGAAACAGCCCGCATATGGAAGTAAAGCAGGCAGCACCAGAAAAGGAAATAAACGAAATAGAGGCAAGCAACCTGTCAGAGAAAGAACTCAGAGAAATGGTCATAAGGTGGCTGAAAAGAATGGAAGACAAATTTGACAATATGAGTAAGAACCAAGAGGAAATGAAGAAGAATCAAGAAGAAATGAAAAATGACATCGCTGCTGTAAAGAACTCAATAGAAAGCATCAAGAGTAGACTAGAAGAAGCAGAGGACCGCATCAGTGAGCTAGAAGACAAGGTGGGAAAAAATACCCAAGTAGAGCAGCTTCTAGAAAAAAAAAAATTAAAAAGCAGGAGGAGAGCCTAAGGGAACTTTGGGACAACACGAAACAAAACAACATCTGCAAAATAAGGGTTCCAGAAGGAGAGGAAACTGAGCAAGGAATAGAAAACCTGATTGAAGAAATAATGACTGAAAACTTCCCTAATATAGGGAAGAAAAAATGCTCACAAATCCAAGAAGCTCACAGAGTCCCAAGCAAAATGAACCCCAAAAGACGGACGCCAAGGCACATTATAATTAAATTGGCAAATACCAACGACAAAGTAAGAATCTTAAAAGCAGCCAGAGAGAGACAGAAAGTTACATACAAAGGAACCCCCATCAGACTAGCAACTGATTTCTCAACAGAAACTCATCAGGCCAGAAGGGAATGGAATGAAATATACAAAGTCATGCAAAGGAAGGGTCTGAATCCAAGAATACTGTACCCAGCAAGGCTATCAATCAAAATTGAAGGTGAAATCAGGAGCTTCACAGACAAAAAAGGACTAAGGGAATTTATCACCACCAAACCAGCAATGCAAGAAATGCTAAAGGGTCTGCTGTAAAAAAAAAAAAAAAAAAAAAAAAAAAAAATGGGAAGCGAAGAAGGAACACAGGGTTAAAGAAGAAAAATGGTGACAAATAAGTACCTATCAACAATAACTTTAAATTTAAATGGATTAAATGCCCCAATCAAAAGACATAGGGTAACGGATTGGATAAGAAAACAAGACCCATATATCTGCTGTCTACAAGAAACCCACCTCAGAAAAAAAGACGCACACAGACTGAGGGTGAAGGGATGGAAAAAGGTTTTTCAAGCAAATGGAAATTTAAAAAAAGCTAGGGTAGCAATACTTATATCTGACAAATTAGATCTCAAAGTGAAGGACATAACAAGAGATAAGGAAGGCCACTTCATAATACTAAAGGGAGCAATCCAACAAGAAGAAATAACTCTGGTAAACATATATGCACCCAATACAGGAGCACCCAAATACATAAAAAACTCCTGGAGGATATCAAGGGAGAGATTTACAGCAATACAATCATAGTAGGAGACTTTAATACCTCACTATCACCATTGGACAAAGCCTCTAAACAAAAAATCAGCAAAGAAACATCAATCCTAAATGACTCACTAGACCAGATGGAATTAATTGACATCTTCAGAACATTTCACCCCAAAGCCACAGAATATACATTCTTCTCAAGTTCACATGGGCCATTTTCAAAGATAGACCATATTTTGGGACATAGGCAAAGTCTCCTCAAATTCAAGAAGATAGAAATCATATCAAGCATCTTCTCAGATCACAGTGGCATAAAACTGGAAATCAACTACAATAAAAACGATTAAAAAAAAATCAAATGACAATGAAAACACAACAATCCAAAATCTATGGGACACAGTGAAAGCAGTCTTGAGAGGGAAGTTCATAGCTCTACAAGCCTACTGCACAAAACAAGAAACAATGGTAATAAATTACCTAACCCTACAACTCAAAGAGTTAGAAAGAGAGCAACAAGAAAAGCCAGTGTAAGCAGAAGGAAGGAAATAATAAAGATCAGAGCAGAGATAAACGACATAGAGACCAAAGAAACAATACAAAATATCTACAAAACCAAGAGCTGGTTCTTTGAAAGGATAAACAAGATTGATGAACTTCTAGCCAGGCTCACCAAGAAGCAAAGAGAGAGGACTCAAATAAACAAAATCAGAAATGAAAGAGGTGAAATAACAACAGACCCCACCGAAATACAAAGGATTGTTAAAAAATGCTAGGAACAACTCTATTCCAACAAACTGGACAGCCTGGAGGAAATGGACATATTCCTAGAAAAATATAACCTTCCAAAACTCAATCAGGAAGAATCTAAACATCTCAATAGGCCAATAACTATGGAAGAAATTGAAGCAGTCATCAAAAAGCTTCCGGCAAACAAAAGCCCGGGGCCACACGGCTTCACAGGGGAGTTTTACCAAACAGTCAAGGAAGAACTAAAACCTATCCTCCTCGGACTATTCCAAAAAATTCAAGAGGAAGGAACACTTCCAAGCTCCTTCTATGAAGCCAGCATCACCCTAATACCAAAACCAGATAAAGACAACACAATGAAAGACCAATATCCCTCATGTACATAGATGCCAAAATCCTCAACAAAATCCTAGCAAATCGGATCCAGCAGTACATCAGAAAGATCATACACCATGACCAAGTAGGATTTATCCCAGGAATGCAAGGATGGTACAATATCCACAAATCAATAAACGTGATACATCACATAAACAAATAGAGAGATTAAAAACCACATAGTCATATCAATTGATGCAGAAAAAGCATTTGACAAAATACAACACCCTTTCTTGATAAAAACTCTCAACAAGGTGGGAATAGAAGGATCATACCTCAACATAATAAAAGCTATATATGATAAACCCACAGCAAACATCATACTCAATGGACAAAAACTAAAACCATTTCCCCTAAGAACAGGAACAAGACAGGGATACCCACTCTCACCACTCCTGTTTGACATAATACTGGAAGTATTAGCCATTGCAATTAGACAAGAAGAAGAAATAAAAGGCATCCAAATTGGAAAAGAAGAAGTAAAGCTGTTCTTATTTGCAGATGACATGATATTGTACATAAAAAAACCCAAAAGACTCCATCAAAAAACTAATAGACTTAATAAATGAATTTGGCAATGTAGCAGGATACAAAATTAATGCCAAAAAATCTATGGCCTTTCTATATGCCAATAGTAAACTTACAGAAAGAGAGACTAAAAAAGCAATCCCATTTACCATCGCATCAAAAAAATTAAGATACCTAGGAATAAACTTAACTAAGGAGGTATAGACCTATACGTGGAAAACTACAGGACACTGAAAAAAAGAGATAGAGGAAGACGTAAACAGATGGAAGAACATACCATGTTCATGGATTGGTAGAATCAACATCATTAAAATGTCCATACTACCCAAAGCAATCTATAGATTCAATGCACTCCCCATTAAAATACCAAGGGCATATTTCACAGACCTAGAAAGAACTCTCCAAAAATCCATCTGGAATAAAAAAAGACCCCGAATAGCCACAGCAATCCTGAGAAAGAAGAATAAAGTAGGAGGGATCTCAATAGCAGATTTCAAGCTGTATTACAAAGCCACTGTTCTCAAAACAGCCTGGTACTGGCACAAGAACAGACATATAGATCAATGGAACAGAATAGAGAATCCAGAGATCGACCCAAACAACTATGCTCAATTAGTATTTGACAAAGGAGGCATGAACATACAATGGAGTCAAGACAGTCTCTTCAATAAATGGTGTTGGGAAAATTGGACAGATACATGCAAAAAAAATGAAACTAGACCACCAACTTACACCGTACACAAAAATAAACTCAAAATGGGTACAGGACTTAAACATAAGACGGGAAACCATAAAAATACTAGAGGAATCCACAGGCAGCAAAATCTCAGATATATGCCAAAAGAACTTCTTCACCGATACTGCCCCTAGGGCAATGGAAGCTAAAGAGAAAATAAACAAATGGGACTACATCAAAATAAAAAGCTTTTTCATAGCAAAAGACAGCACCAACAAAACAACAAGAAAGCCCACTGTATGGGAGAACATATTTGCAAATGTTATCACTGATAAAGGTTTAATCTCCAACATCTACAGGCAACTTATACAACTTAATAAAAGGAAGATAAATGATCCAATAAAAAAATGGGCAATGGACCTAAATAGAATCTTTTCAAAAGAAGACAGAAGGAAGGCCAAGCGACACATGAAAACATGCTCAAAGTCACTTATTATCCGAGAGATGCAAATCAAAATGACAATGCGGTACCATCTCACAACTGTCAGAATGGCTATCATCAACAAATCAACAAACTACAAGTGCTGGCGAGGGTTCGGAAGAAAAGGAACCCTCGTGCACTGCTGGTGGGAATGCAGACTGGTGCAGCCACTGTGGAGAACAGTATGGAGTTTCCTCAAAAAACTAAAAATGGAACTCCCATTTGACCCAGTGATCCCGCTTCTAGGAATATATCCCAAGAAACCAAAAACACCAATCAGAAAGGATATATGCACCCCCATGTTCATAGCAGCACAATTTACAATAGCTAAGATTTAGAAACAGCCTAGGTGCCCATCAGCAGATGACTGGATCAGAAAACTATGGTACATCTACACAATAGAATACTATGCTGCCATAAAAAAGAAGGAATTCTTACCATTTGCAGCAACCTGGATGGAACTGGAGAAATTATGCTAAGCGAAATAAGCCAGTCAATGAAAGAAAAATACCACATGATCTCACTCATTTGTGGATAATAAAGAACATTATAAACTGATGAACAAAAAGATAGATACAGAGGCAGTAAAGCATCAAACAGTCTGTCAAATTACAGAGGGAAGGTTAGGGAGAGGTGGGGGAGATAAGAGATCAACTGAAAGACTTGTATGCATGCATATAAGCATAACCAATGGACGCAAAACACTGTGGGGTGAGCGCATGTATGGGAGTGGGTGGGGGGGCAATGGTAAGATATATACACATATAATACCTTATAAAAAATGGAAAAAAATAAAAATAAAATTAAAAAAGGGTACACACTTTCAGTTATAGGATAAGTAAGGTCTGAGAATCTAATGTATAATAGTTATTATAGTTGATGATATACTTGGTATTTGCTAAGAGAATACACAATAAAGGTAAATATGTGAGGTGATAATAAATCAAATGTGTTAACTCAATTGTGGGATTCTTTTAACAATGTTATGTATGTCAAATCGTCACTTTGTACACTTTAAATATATTATGATTGTATTTGTTAATTATACTGAACTAAAGCTAAAGAAAAAGAAAAAAATCTAAAAACAAAAGAGTAGTGATATACTGTATATAAGAAGCAAGGACCTGGTGGATTGGAAATAAAATTCTTCCTCCTGTTTAATCTCTCTAGAGGCCAAAAGATACTAATTTAATAAGTCACTTCTGAGTAGATATTAAATCTAGGATGCTCTCAGAAAAAAGTAATGGTTCAAAAAATGAAGCCAAGAATAAGACTATAAAAAATCTTGTCAAGACCTCAGGAAAATAGACGGCAGGGCACTTTTTCAAATAGACAAAAGGTTCTTTTAGAATCTCAAAGATATCCCTCTCAAATTGGGTTTCAAAGACTTTTAAAGGTATTGTCTCACAGCCATTTCACAAGATGCTCCAAGTAGAGAAGGGCTTATATCAAAGAAAGGAGGGGTGTGCTTTTGTATAATGGGCTAAGCTTCAGTAAGACTCAGGGATCCCACACATTTTTAAGAAGATGAGAAAACACTGTCACTATACACTGAAAAAGTATAGGCAGTACAAAATTTTAAAAAGGTCTTTGGACCCTTGAACTCCTACTTTCTATAAGAAAGAAGCCATTTGTGAACACTACTTAGCTACAAACATCAGCCATTTCTTAGAGAAAAGAAATGATTTCTTAGAGGGCAGGCATGAGTCCAGCAGATGAAACCAAGAGCTGTACAGAGTAATTCCTAGAAAGTAGGACTGAGAACTAATCAAGAAATGAACTGCATGCTGCCAGTCTATATTTCTGAATCACTGTGAATCTGTGGTTGCCTTGTGCCTCTCATTTCTTGTCCATTATAAACATGAGTATCTACAGCAGTTATTCTGCACCTGTCTCACTGTTGTTTGTTGGCTGTGATGTTTAAGATAATTGGTCTATTTGACTTACTAGTGCTCAGACCTAAAGGAACACAGTATCCCAAAAGCTGTATCCTTGGAGCCTTTTTTTTTTTTACTGGAACCTGCTTTGGATGAGATCATGAACTTTAATTTGATGCAATAATGGAATGACACTTGGATATGCCCAGGAAGGGTAAGTGCATTTTTCACGATGGAGGAATGTGAACTCTTGTGGTCAGAAGAAGGATTGTGGCAGGTTTTATTGTCCAAAGAGGTGGTAACAATATCTCCCAGCCCACATGCACTACTTAAAATGTGACCTTGCCATTAGAACAGTAGTGCATTACCTGACTTAACCTTCAATTTAAATATAGTGCAAACTACGATTTCCTAATATAAAGGAAACTTGAGTAACCATCTGCAGACGTTAGTTCTTCTTGCTCTCTGATCTTTAACAAATATTTTTACCACTCCAGACATAAATGTCTTCAAATGTGAAATTAAGGACTTAACTTTGGTCAGGGAAATTTAAGCTAAGGCTTCTTGACTTGCAGTGAATTCCATGGCCGTCACCCCAGGACAGCAGACCCGTTTCAATCAGAGCATCTCTCATTCTATCTGTTTTACATTTTGAACTTGTGCATAAATTTTTATTTGAAGAAAGAATCACATAGCTTAGAAAAATGAAGCTTAAAGGCTGCTGTCTTTGATGATCCATATTGTAACTTTCAGTGGTAAAATTTAGTATTTTTGTTTCGCCAAGTAGATGATCTAATCCAAATACTTTTCAAAATTATGCTTTTTTTTTCTCCTAACCTATTAAGGGAGTTTCAAGAAGTCAATCAATCTGTTGCCTGAAAAGGAGTAATTGAAAGAGTAAGTGGGACCTGGCTGGTGTTACTCAGTGGTTGAGCATTGATCTATGGACCAGGAGGTCAAGGTTGGATTCCCAGTCAGGGTACTTCCCCAAGTTGTGGGTTCGGTCCCCAGTGCGGGGTGTGCAGGAGGCAGCCAATCAATGATTGTCTCTCATCATTGATGTTTCTATCTCTGTATCATTCTCCCTTCCTCTCTGAAACCAATAAAAAATATATTTTAAAAAAAGAAAGAGTAAGTGGGTTATCCAAAGTTACTCTGATTTCACTGAACTCAGATTTGGAAAAAGCCATTTAAAAAAATCTTCAAGTAATTTTTAAGCAACAGGGTTTTACTGTAATATTTTACTTTATGTTAAACTTTATTGTTAATGTTTACACGATTACAGATGTCCTTATTTCCCTTCCTTTGCCCACCTCCACCCAGACCTTGCCACTCCTTCCCTCTGGCCAACACCATGCTGTTGTCTGTGTCTATGGGTGATGCATATATATTCTTTGGCTAATCCCTTCACCTTCTTTCATCCAGTCCCCTTCCACCCCTTCCCCTCAGACAGCTGTCACTCTGTTTCATGTATTCATGCCTCTGTTTTTATTTTTTTTCATCAGTTTATTTTGTCCATTAGATTACACATCTTTAAGTAAGTTCTTAGCAATAGGATTATACTGTAATATTATAAAAGGTGTTATTCCTTTCTATCAAATATTAGTCACATTTTAATTAACTTATTTATCTAAATTGTTCTTGGACTGTATAAATATCAAAGGCCTCTTCACTGTTCAGTAGAATGGATAGACTCCCAGGAGATAGACTATTAAAACAATGCCCAATGATATGTGTGTCAGGGTTTTAAGGAGATTTGTTGTCAGGATGAAAAAGTAAAGGATGTCAGTAACCCAGTGAGAACAAATGAAAAATGACCTAAAAGCAGTCAGCAACAATGTTCACTTTCGTGTAGACCCAGTCTACCGCAAACTCTCTTCCTCAGTTGTTTTAGCTGTTTTGTCCTATGTATTGATCACACCTGTATTAAAGACAATACAATAAATATTCCAGTGCAAAAGCATTTTGATGGCCTCCTCTACCATTTGTGTTCTTTAATCATTTTGACAATGGGGAGAAGCCTTCTTCTTTTGCTTTAAGTAATAATGGCCAATGATAATAGCTAATTCTTATAATTCAAGATGTAAGCTTTATATAGATACTAGACGCCTGGTGCACGAATTTTTGCATGGGTGGGGGTCCCTTGGCCTGGCTGGCAATCAAGCCTATTGGGGGGCTGGCCAGGGGAAGGGACCCCAGGAGGTTGGCCATCTGGTCCGGGGGCTTGCCAGCTAGGGGTGGGACTGCGGGAGGTTGGCTGGCTAGCCCCCTGATCAGGGCCATCAGGGATTAGGGGGGCCAGCCAGCTGGGGGGAGGGGCTGCAGAAGGTTGGCTGGCCAGGGGGAGAGGCTGTGGGAGGTTGGCCGGACAGGGTGAGGGGCGGTGGGAGGTTGGCTGTGGGAGTGCACTGACCACCAAGGGGCAGCTCCTGCATTGAGCATCTGCCCCCCGGTGGTCAGTGCATGTCATAGCAACTGGTTGACCGGTTGTTCAGTCCTAATGGTTGCTTAGGCTTTTATATATATACTAGAGGCCTGGTGCATGAAATTCATGCACGGGGGGGGGGGGGGGCGTCTCTCAGCCTGACCTGTACCCTCTCCAATCCGAGAGCCCTCAGGGCATGTCCTGCTGACAGCTTAGGCCTGCTCCCTGTGGTTCTCTGCTCTCTGCGGGGCTTGCCTGCTCCACACCATAGCGATGGGCAAGCAAGCCCTGCTGGGTGCTGCCTGCAGCTGTGCTTGTCTGCTCCCGGGTCGCCGCGGCAACAGCTAAGCAGGCCCTGCTGGGTGCTGCCTGCAGGCCCACTTGCCTGTTGTGGGTCGCCAGCAGCTACTGCCAAGCAGGCCCTGCTGTCTGCTGTCAAGCTGCGCCACTAGACCCACCCCCAGGCCCACCCTGAGGTTGCCTGTACAGCCCTGCCTGGCTCCCCGGGCCCTGCAGCAGCTGCGGCCTCTGGGGTCTGGCCCTGCCTCCCTCTTTGGCCCTTGAAGCAGCTTCGGCGGCTGCTGACCAGACCCTCCCACAGTGCAAGTGCATGGAGGCGGGTCCGGGAGCAGGCGCTGCCCCGACCCGCGAACACTGATGGGGCGGGTCTGGGCGACACTGCCACTGCGCGAATGCTGATGGGGGAGGGTCTGGACGCCACCGCCGCGCGAACGCTGATGGGGGCGGGTCCGGGCCGATCCGGCCATTGAGAGGCCACCCCGAGTCCCGCCCCCCAGCCTCCCACTGGCCCAATTGTGGGCGTAGCGGAGTGATGCTTATTTGCATGTTGCTCTATTATTAGATAGGATACTACAGGCCCGGTGCATGAAATTCGTGCATGGGGGTGGGGGTTGTTTCTCAGCCCACCCTGCACCCTCTCCAATCTGGAACCCCTTGAGGGATGTCTGACTGCCCGCTTAGGCCTGATCCTACCATGGGGACAGGATCTTTGACCACATGGGGGCAGCCATCTTGTGTGTTGGAGTGATGGTCAATCTGCATATTGCTCTTTTATTAGATAGGATAGAGGCCTGGTGCACAGGTGGAGGCTGGCTGGTTTGCCCTGAAGGGTGTCCTGGATCAGGGTGGGGGTTCCCTTGGGGTGTGGGGTGACCTGGGCGAGGGGCCTGTGGTGGTTTGCCGGCTGGCCACGCCCCCCGGCAACCCAAGCAGAGGCCCTGGTATCTGGGATTTATTTATCTTCTACAATTGAAACTTTGTAGCCTGGAGTGGAGGCCTGGGCCGGCCAGGGCAGGTAGTTTGGCTTCCTCCATTGCCGGGGAAACCCAAGCCTCCCTCCTGCTCTCTGTGGCCACAACCATCTTGGTTGGGTTTATTTGCATATTCGCTCCTGATTGGCTGGTGGGTGTAGCAGAGGTACGGCCAATTTGCATATTACTCTTTTATTAGATAGAATAGATAGTCTTTTTGTTGTTGTTATTTTGTTTTTTTGCTTTTATATCTTTGGTGCCAGGATACTACCTGACATTCAATAGGTGCTTATTGAGTATTTATTGAGTAAATAATAATAAACAATAGCAATACTTATTTAGCCCTAACTGTGAATCAGGTGATATCCTAATTCTCTCTCTCTCTCTCTCTCTCTCTCTCTCTCTCTCTCTCTCACACACACACACACACACACACACAATTTAATCTTACCAATAACCATGTTGGGTAGGCATCCTCATTTAATTTTTTTCACGTTTGGATGAAGATGCAGAGAAATTAAATAATTTACCAGCATCACACAGCCTAGAAAACAGAAGAGCCACTTTTTTATCCAAGGCAATCTGTTCTTGATTGCTATAACACTGCATTTGCTTATCTCTATGAGTGGAATAAAACTTTTTTGTGATAAAACATATTCAGTTAAGGAACTGAGGAATACCAAATATAAAATACATAAGCATTGGGTTATGGGATGGAGGAAAATATTGACAACCAGACCACCAAATTTTCAATATATACAGAGCTCAATACCATTGAGGTATTTGCCAAAGAAATAAACACTCTGAAGAAAGTTAATATTATAAGTTGGACATACACAATCATATAGATAGAGTAACTCCTAAGGGAAACTGAAGAGCAGGTGAGATTTGCCTGTTCTCCTCCAGTGTCCCCTAGTCCTCAATTACCTTTGAAAGCTTTTTCACCTGAGACAGACACCTAATAATCCCATCTATTCAGCCCCCAAGATAACCACAAAATGTACCTTCAATGGTTACATGAATAATTAGATTATTTCATATGCCTAAGAATATTTTAATTTAAAAAATAAGGACAAACAATCTAAGGTTAGAAAGTTAAAAAAGCTGTTGCATGCCGAAGTTTTTTCATCATTGTTGCACTATCCTTGGGACATAGTTTTAGAGATTAGGGTCTTTGGAATACCCCTCACATCAGATGTCACTGGAACTTATGAATTGTCCTTTTTTATTACAGAAGGCCTTCCTCTATGGTTCACAAGAAATCAATGATCAGTCATATTAATTTTTTTGTAATACCAACATATTGCATGCAATTTAGTCTATTTTATTTGAACTTTCTGTTTATAGACAGTAACAAGGATTTATTAATGGTCTTTAAATACCATGTTTTATCTGAGTCATGACTAAAATCTATTTTCTCTAAAATAAGATTAGACCAGACATGTACTTTTCAAATGCCACTTCAGATAATGGCCATTTATGTAAAAACTGAGATTCTTTATTGTATTGTCAGCAGATCCCTAGAAAGGAAAAATTAACAGCAATTTCTGATCTCTGCATACATATTGTTGCATAACATTCAGAGGCCCCAAGTAAAACAAAAGTAATTCATAGACTAACAAAACCTCAATAATAAGTGAAGTTGAGAAAATAAAACACTATTTTTAAGCCCAGTCTAAAATATAGTATGTTATCAAAGAAATGTCATAAACAGTAGACAAGAAGGTAACATTTTTCTCTCTTTGCAATAAATTGGCTATAGTGAGTTAAATTCCTTTATTTCTCATAGAATTGGCCATTTGGCTTCATCTGAATAGAATATATAATTTCCACTTTTATCCTCAATTCTTAGTTATTTACCTCACAAGGAGTGTTATTTTATACAAAGCTTGATTTCTGCAAGTCCTTCTGAAAGCAGAATGAGGCAGGATAATAGTAAATAATTAAATTACAACATACTACTCTGCAATGGAAGTTTTCATTAAACAATCTCAAATCTTCCACTTACAGTAACTGAGTAGAAGTATCAAATGCACTCTGAGATGCCTTGGTGGGTATTTCTGACTGCTGCACTTTAGTGGGAGGAAATCAAGCAGCCACCTGAGGCCATCCTGTGATGCAGTTGGGAAGGGGTATTAAGAACCCAGCTAGTCTAGATCCCAAAACAATGGAGCAGAAGAAAAGCCTCAGGGAAAATGTCTAAAACCTATAGAAAAACATGTGAAAATTAGTAATTGAGGCACATGCTGTTGCTCTTTATAGATGGAGCCAAGGTGCCATTTTTCATGCTGAGAAATTAAAGTAAGAGTTTATGTGTTTGTCTATTGGGTAATCCTTTTCACTTTCACTTAGGCATAGTTTTATGCGACTCAGAGGGAGAATGACATACAGGCATATGGCTGGGGATATTCAGAAGGAGAATTTATTTTGCATGTATGCATTTATGCAGTGGCTATGAATTGTAGCTCACAATCTCAAGTGTGCAAGAAATGTTAGACTTATTTTCTTTAAATCAAATTAAATCCAAATATAAGCCTCTTTACTGCTAGAACAGAAGAAAATTAATGCTCAGGAATTCTCTAGAGAATTTGTTTCTTTCTTAACATTTCCCCCAAAACTAATGAGACCAAAGTAGTACTTGACAAAAAAAGAAGGGACACTAGTTTTCTGTCATCACAGTTACCATGGATCACCTCATTGTCTGAGCCAAGTCCGGTAGCAGATATCCAATAGGGGGCGCTGCTCCTATTTCATGCTGATAATCAGACATCTTTGCTAAGCTTGAGAACCTGGGTCTGCCTAGGGTTAAGCCATTTTCCTCTGAGCTACTGCCACCTCCCTGGGCTCCTATATAGAAAAATGGGACCCAATGCCTTGGTCTCCTTCCCAAACTCACTGAGTTCCAATTCACCCTCTTTAAATTCAAGGGCTCACATCTGCCCCATCACTTATAAAACTGGCAAAATATCTCTAAATATCTTCTATTTTTTACCCCTGTCTCATAGCTTTCTTCTGCATCAGGGAAGTCCAAATATATGGCTACCTATGTTGACTTGAACAGAGGGAGGCTGAAAACAATACTATAGGCAGAAAAACAGAAGACAAATTAATATTCCAATAATTGAATCTTTTAAATAGGCATGCATAATGCTTGTAACTTCTAAACGTATGTAGTACTTGCATAACCATGTAGATTTTATATTGGAGGGAGCATTATGCAAATGAATTACTAGTATATTCCACAAGATTGCCCACTTCACTCAGATATGGGAAGAGTGTCAAATTATTCACATCAGCAGTGTGATACTATTGAATCACTAACAAAGGCTCATTAATAAGTCATTCAAAACTATGGACAGTAGTGCATCTGATACCCTCTCCATTTTCAATGTCATGAACTAACGCATTTAGTTGCTATGAAGTTTTGATGGTTTCACTTATAGAGCAAGAATAAAATACTTTTTAAACAGATGAACTCAAAGACATCCTGATTTAATCACAGCCTCCCAATACAACATTAAAGTAAAGGGATTAAAGGATGTTGGCAAGCCCTCAATGGTGGCACTGTGATCATGACATTCCTCCAAAGTTTTTTCAAGTTTAGCTTCAGAAGTCTTGAATTGATGTTTGGAAACAAAGAGGTTTCAACAGACTTACAGCTGTGAAATCTTTTCTGCTTCTGTTTCCGTATCAGTAAAATGGAGATAAAATAAGATGTATGTAGATCAGGGGATTATTGTAAGGAAAGAATGTATTATTACATAAAAAGTATTTGAAGTAGGCCTGGGGCAAAATGGTATTCAATAAATCTGTGTTGTTCATTAACAGTATTGTTATAGTTTCATTAGTATTATGGTAAATATGTTTAACATAGTGAGATTATTTTATATGTTGGGCATGCTACTTCAGGAGATGTGCAGTGTCTTATATTAGATACTCAAGCCTGAGTAACCTAAGGAAGCATGTTCTCTCATGAAGATAATAAGTAGCAAAGAAGTATAATGGTTAAGAACAGGGACTCGATTTATTTCTACATAGAAGAACATCCATACAGAGTTCAAAATATCCATGCACAATACCCAAATATAATTCAGTATATAATTTTTAGTTGAACTAATAATTCTGGGTCTTAGATGAATAAACATTGAACATTAACCAATACAAAAATTAAGACTACTCTTTTAAGAGCAGAATCAGATTAAGCATGAAAGATGAACCTGCGGATTACATCAAAATTTTAAGATACTTAAGCAGAGATGCTGAGAAATTGTTTTGCTCCATTTCACCTACTTGGTGGAATAAGGAATAGAACTTGATTGCTGTGTTACACTTCATCCCTGTCCCCATGGTACCTGTATTCTACACTCTACCTTCTAGCCCAGTGGTTGACACACTTCTTCATCAAAGGATCAGATAGTAAATATTTTCAGCTTTGCCAGTCAAAACATCTTTGTACTCAATTCTGCCAACATAGCACAAAAGCAGCTATAGATGATATATATAAATAATTACATGTGGCTGTGGTACCATTAAACTACATTTATGGACACTGACATTTGAATTTCTTATAATCATCACATGTCATAAATTTTATTTTTCTTTTGATTTACTGTAACCATTTAAAATGGTATAAACTGCCTGGGCATTGTGGCTTAGTTGCTTGAGTGTACTCCCATGAACCAGGAGGTCATGGTTCCATTCCCAGTCAGGGCACATGCCTGGGTTGCAGGCTTGATCCCCAGTAGGGGGTGTGCAGGAGGCAGCCATTCCATGTTTCTCTCTCATCAATGTTTCCATCTCTCCCACTCCCTTCCTCTCTCTGAATCAATAAAAACATAGTTTATAAATAATAAATTAATAAATAAACAAATAAATAAATAAATGGCAGAAACCATTTTAGCTCACAGATTGTGCAAAAACAGGTGAACAGGTGGCAGGCTGGATTTGACTATTGGGCTGTAGTTTGCCAATCTCTACTCTGGACCATGGACTATATGACAAGAAACTTGGTTATAATTTGTAAGCAATCGAAGTCTATTATGTGGGGGAACCTATGAAAGTAAAGACTTCTTATCTATGGCAGATGGCTAAGTACTCCCAAAGAAAACAGAACTTTTCATTTCAGACACAGAAGTATGTATATGAGAATTTACCAATATGTAGGTTCTTATAGCTGGGAATATTTCCAGTGAAATGAACCTGATAAATCTTGTGCTGACATTTTTTAGTCTACCCATTCAATTAAGGTTACCCATTTCTTATTCTCCACTTCCCACTAATCATACCAATTCATTTTATCCAACACGTACTAAATATCAAAAATGTACAAAGTAAGTTCTCAGCGAAGTAGTTGTATTTGAGGTTTCCTCTTAAAGCAGCCTGCTCTCTTTAATTAGTGGGAAATCAGCATAAAGAAGCTCAATTGTTTAGCAGACTAAATTTATGGAGACACAAACATGTGTATCAAAAAAGTCAACTGCCTAATCAAGCGATTTTTCCACCTTGCTCTCATTAACTGGCCTTCTAAATTGCAGGGTTTCCTACTCTGAGTGTTCATTTAACATCTGAAAATTGATTGCTCATTATTATGATTAACGCATTATTATAAGTAAATGATGCATCAGTGTGTTGGCAGTCTGAACAGTTTCTGAGCAGATGGAAGATAAATACAGGCAATGTATCTTTTATTTGCCTCAGTTTAAGCTTCTGACCTTACCAAATATATTTAAATTGACTGCCTTCCACATGGCAATTTACCTTGGGTAGAGCCAATGTAAAATATTAACATTATAATACTTTACATTGAATTGAAGAGGAATTCTAAAATAAAAGATAAAGGAAATACATCCATTCAGATCAAGGATAATTTCTACAGCTCTTCTTTAGGAAGGCTTTTTCCCTGGCAGGCACATCCATAAGTACTGTAATATGCAACGTGGGCACTAATGTTATGTCATTATATAAAAGGCCAAAAACATAGACTATTCCCATGTGAAATGGTTAACATCTCAGTTCCTAAGAATACATGATTTTAGTAATTATTCTTGCAATGAGACCTATTATGGGAAAAACAAACAAACCAACCAACAAACAAAACACCTAAGAACAGAGGAAGTTGTACATAGGACTCACTATACCTAAATACCATGATTTGATGAAGAATTTAAATTTTATGCTACAGTGTAGTGGCTGCACATATTTAATACATGAATGTGGATATTTCAATCATTGAACTTAATTCTATGTATGAATAAATTCATTCTTTACCTTAAAAGTTCACTTATCCAAGAATTTCATTGATCCTCTTTCCAAAATATCAATCCCTAATAAAGAATAAAGTTGTCAACTATGTGTCTTGTCACCTCAGTTGTTATTAAGAAGAGTCAAGGTTTTATTTGGTTTCCTTTGTGCTCATGTAATTCTGTGCCTGTCAGATTATTTTCTGGTACTGCATTTGAGAAGGAAAGCAATGAGAATGTTTCCTATTTGACAGATATGGAACCAACATTCTGTATTTTATTTTATTAAATCCTCACAACAATCATACAGGATAAGTACTCTTCGCCCTACTTTATATGTCAGAAAAAAACACACCCTATGGCCCAGGAGCTTCAGTATCTTGCTAAAATTTACCCCAAATAGAGGCAGGGCTGGAATTCAATTTCAGGGCTCTTTACCCTCTGATACTGTAAGTTCTATTAGGGCAGGGACCATGTCTCTCTATGTCTTGCTCTATGCTCAAGGAAAATCACAGTAAATATTTGTTAAATGATGAATAAATACAGGGTGGGGCAATATGTTTATACTACTGTGAGTATGAGAAACAGAGAGTTTATCCTTGTATTGCTATTTATTAATTAATGTGTTATTTTCCATACAAATAACTGTTGACCTACTTTTGCCCAAACCAGTATATATTTCTTTCTTCATACTACAAAGACCCCAAAGACTTAAAACATTTTTCTCTTCAAAAAGAATGATTTTAAAATGGGTCTTTTTTATCTATTATATTGAGCCTCTTAATTAAGTGTGACTTGGTAGGATTGAGAGAAATTCAGGTATCTATAGAGGGGGAAAAACAAAAACAACAATCTGATATTCCTTCGCTTGGAACATGAGATTTGTAATTAAATCATATGTAATTTTGTTTCCAACCTAACATTGACAGTTTGACTATACTAATATATGTCACCTCTTTTGAATATTTACCATATACTGAAACTTTGTAGCTATTCATTGATATGAATCTTATTTAAGTTGTTTAAATTTTTGCTGTCATATAATTTATTATGTTATAAAATTATTTTCTTTTCCATTTTTATGAAGACTATACAACTGGGTCCTTCAGAAATTATGAATCCCTCTTGCTCTTCTGGTTGTGCTTTCTTAGTGACCCTGTGTCACAGAAAAGAGACTCTTAAGACGTGTGTTGATTTCTTTCACTGTATTGTTCTCTTCGTGTACCAGACCATGGAGCTGTTAAGTTAGTCTAGTTAGCACTGACTTCAGTGACATTTCATTTGACATCTACACCTGCTTTTTGATACACTGCCATTTATCATTATTTTTTATAGCACTCCCACCTGTTTATCATCCATGTGGTAGGACTCATAACAGAGCCAACTGAATTAATTTGGCAAATAAAATAATGATCTCTGGCATTGTATGAAACGTGCTAACATTCCGACATATCAGCTCACTTCTGCTCCCCATAAATCAATTAGAAAGTAGGTAAGAAATCTCATCTATTTGCTTAATCTTTGCAGGATATATATGCTCCCTAATATTGGTAGATAAGGTGAACTCTGGATATATGTACAGCTTCTTGGCTCCCACCATAAGGAAATAGTGCATAAGCATGTTATCACTGTACAAAGAAAACAGAATTATCTATAGCATAGGTTTTAAGAATCTTTATAAAATCAACAAGGAAACTAAAGCAATAGAAAGATGGGAGGGAATAATACACGAGACCAGGAGAAATGGCAGGTAATATTGCACTTCTGTTTCTTTCTTATCGGCATTTTACAATCCTCACTCAGCAGCCACTCTTCTTTTGAATTGTCCTTCCTCGCTGAAATAGCTCCACATGCTCTCCAATTCTTTGTTTTGATGTTAGCTCCTGTTCTGTTACTGACATGCTCTAACTTTTACTAAAATGAATATTTGAGATCCTACTGTACTTCAGAGATTTGAGACTATTTCTTCTCTTGTTTGCATCATTAATCATTTACTTTTTACTGTACCCTATCTTTTCCTCTATTAGGTTTATTGCTAACCATCCTAAAGAAGCACTTTCCACAAAACATCAAATATATATATATATATATATATATATATATATATATATATATACCCCTCATTAGCCACCCTGTCTTTAGGCTCTTAAGTCCAATCCTTTATGATGGGATTTACCTTACCAATCACTGTGGCTAATTATGGTTAATTTATGAAGTTACATGGCCTTATTAATTATTATAGTCACACTCAACTGAATCCATAGGAATGTAGTTTAATATAAAAATGCAATTTGGTTAAGAAATTGAATTGAAATGAATCCCAGCTGCATGGTGAATTAATTTTAGTTGCAAACTATATAGAACAACTTGATTAAAACAACAGCAACAACGAAAAGCCCACAATTTTAAAACTGAATTGATTTAACTGATTAAAACATAAAGCATAGCCTTACCAGAACTGATAAGCTTCCACCATGAAAGTTAAGGATGTAGAACACTGTCTATATATTTCTGTTTAGAGGTGGCATTTCAAGCATTCTTACATATCATATTAAAATGGCAGATAAGCACTTAAACATCATTGCCCTCCAAGTGGTATAAAGAATTCACCAGGTTCAGGGACCAGTAGAAACATACCAGCATTTTCCCTTTCCTGATATTTAAATGTGTGCTAGATCCTAATTATAGCACTTCTATGACTATCAATTATTACCAACTCTGCTATTACTTTCCACCTATATACTATGAAGAAAAATAAAAGTTAGGGTTTTTCTTTAATAATTATTTTACTATGTTCTCAAAATGAGTGAGGAAAAAATGTTATTTTTGGTCAACTGTCATCTCTAGCAGATACATGAAGTCATGTAATCTTAAATCATCATTTCATGTTGAATGAGATGTTCATTATCCCATATAGTGAAAAGAAAATATCACCATATAGTAGAGATAACTGACCTTTCACTAAATATTACTGACCAACTATGAGAAGCTGGGGTGGTCTCCAAGTTCATGGTTGTTTAATGTCTTTCAACAAGTGCTCACCACAAGACATGTACTAGGCAAACTAAACTCTCTGGACTACCCCCATCTCAATATTTTTATGAAGATTAAATCAAGTTAAAAGAAATGACATATATTATTTTGAAGGATGTCTACCTACCTACCTATCTAACAAAAATAGCATAGACTGAGTGTCTTAACAGAAGTTTGTTTCTCACAGTACTGGTGGCTGGGAAGTCCAACATTAGGCTGCCAGCATGGTCAGGTTTTTGTGAGGACCCTTCTCCTGGTTTGCAGATGGCTGCCTTCTTGCTGTGTCCTCACAAGGCAGAGGAAGAACAAGCTCTAGTCACTTTCTCTTCTGATAAAGACACTAACCCCATCATGGAGGTTCCACCCAGAGGACCTCATTTAAATGTAATGACCTTCCAAAGGCCCCTCCTCCTAGTATCATCCCATGTGGTTGGGGTTTCAACATGAATATGAGGTAGAGGTGACAGGAACATGCAGTACAAAACAAAGAAAAGGCATTCCTTAAGAGGAAGACTTAGGGGTCTGTAAAAGAGGACAAGTCCAATGATCTGATTGTAAGCATTCTCCTAGAGGACACAGACCTGTGTGTCTTATGAATCTGTGTCAAACTATTACAGAAAGCATAAATAAATAAGTGAATTAACAGGCCAATGAAGGATATGATGTGATTGCTTGTTTATAAGTTTTCCTTCATTTTACCACCAGTCAATGGACTGAACTCATCTTCTAGTACAGTGATGGCGAACCTATGACACGCGTGTCAGCACTGACACGCGTAGCCATTTCTGATGACACGCGGCCGCTGAGGCAGCCGCATGCCGAGGATGAAACATTTGCTGCTCCTGAGGATGAAACATTTGCAAAATAATGTTTTTTCCTCAAAGTGACACACTACCCGAGTTATGCTCAGTTTTTTGGCGAAGTTTGACACACCAAGCTCAAAAGGTTGCCCATCACTGTTCTAGTAGTAAATCAACCCCACCTACCCACTTACCTGCATATCTACTGTATTGCACATTCAGTTCTTCTTAAATAGAGATGGGTGGGGTTCTGGGTACAGAAATAGAAATGTGGGGTTCAGGGTACAGACTTTTCTTCCCGTGGGTTATTGTCCTCATGAAGTTTGAAGAATAAACTCACAAACAGCAAGGCTTCTTTAATAAAAAATGCAGAAGTTTATTGGAAGCAGATACAAACTCCATCTGTGCAAGGGTGTCCTCAAAGGGGACCCTATGGGGAGGGGTTCTCTAATAGGAAAAGCCTGCTCTCTCTATCTGTCTAATGAAAAAAAAAATATTTTTAAATCCCTCCTCATGTCCCTTTGTCTCCAGTTTATATATACTGCAATTCTTTGTCTGAACCTGACCCTTTCTTTATTGGTCCCTTTCCTTAATTTAGGACCCCCATGTTTTCCTCATTGGTCATTCTGCTACATGGAATTAGTTTTCAAAGTTCAAAGCCCACATGGTGTCCCCCTCTTTCTCTCTCCCTTATCTTGCTGCTTGGAGTTGCCTTTGATCTCCTGGCTGCTCAGGCCAGAGATATATCTGTTCTTGGTTTATGGCTGTTTTAATTGCTCAGGCCAGAAATGTTTTCATCTGCCTGGACCCCCTCTTCCTACGGCACTTATCTATCCTCTGTATAAGTAATATAAGCATTTTGGCGTCTTTAAGTCTCCATCTATGTATTCCTCTCCCATGGATCCTCCTCATTCCCTAAACTTCCCTAATTAAGCTAGCTAGCTAACCCTTCCAGGACCATCACTCCAGTAACTAGGAACATGAGCTTAAAAGATCCCCATAATAAACATGCTTCTTGGAGTTTTTGTGCCAGACTTCAAGTAATCCATGTGTTCATTGAATATAAGTAGAATTTCTTCTATTTCTGTCTGGGAGCATGATAGGTTAAAAAGTTATCTCTAGTGACTGCTAACTATTCGTAAATAAGACTAAAAACCCCTACTATGAAGAATAGTATATAAAAAGAAAGTATAAACTGCTTTTTATTGAGTACATAATGTATACCATGAATATACAGGTGTCCTCATCTATCTATCTATCATCTACCTACCTACCTATCTACCTATCTGTAGTGCCTATCATGTGCTAAGAACTGGTATTATAGCAATGAAAAAACATACAAATACCTCTGCTTTATTTTCACATTAAGCATGTAAAATTTTATTATGTTCTCCCTATGTTACAGATGAGACAGTGTTTAATGACTTAACTATGTCTCAAAGCTAGCACAGCCAGGATTTGATTCTGTTTAAATCTTTTCATGGTAGTCTTATTACTATCTTTCTGCTAACTCCTCTAATGCTTTATTTTGAATGTCTAACTACTACTTTTTTCTATTTAAAATGTTTTGGAGCTGAATTCTTATATTAAATTAAGCACCACATTATCTTTAATTGCCAAATCATGTTTGCTACAAGATAATGTTCTACTCAGAATTATTATGAGAAAAATTTGATTTTGTAAAGAGAGTGGGACATTTGATTGCAAATAAATTAGGCAGTGTTCTTTGTAGAATGTAGAGGTTCAATAACAATTTTTGCACTGATACATACAACAAAACTAGATTTTAGAAGTTGAAAAATATGGAGGAATGAAAAATAAAAATGTGGCAGTGAGATGAAAATAGTTACATTAGTACACAAAATACTAAGGCATAAGGACACTTACATATACTAGTGGTAGGTACCAAGTTTGATTAAGAACTTCTTAGCAAAGCAAAAAGGGAAAGCCTATTATGACTAAATTCACAATGCCTAAAGAATTTATTAAATTACTTGTTTGGTGAAAGTTTTGCTCAATATCAGAGATTAGCAAACATTTTTTTTTTCCCCTATAAAGGGCCAGATAATAAATAATATAGGTTTTGCAAGCTATATAATCTCTGTAGCAGCTCCCCAGATCTGCCATTGTAGGGTGAAAACAGCCATAGATAATACATAAATAAATGGGTAAGGCAGTGTTACAATGACATTTTATTTGCAAAAACAAGCAATGGGCTGGGTTTTACCCTTGGGTTTTAGTTTGCTGATCCTTGCTCTGAATCATTACAAATAGGCCATGACATAGTATAAGAGGTTGCTTCCTCATAAATTTTCCTACAGGAAAAATAATATTTTCACACTTTTTTGTCTTATAATTCTCTTCAATCTAGCCCAATGTTATAATTAATATAAACAATTCTGTGTTCAGAGGATTCCCCTCCAGGTGTATCCTTATTTAATGGCTTGACTTGATGCACAAAATAGCTAGAATAAAAGGTGGATCTTAAATTTTTTTAAGACTTTTAGAACTGTGTTTAAAATTAAAGCAAATTTTTTAATAATTAGATTGCTGAGGTCAAGATTATATTTTTCATCAAATAGAACTGCTCTGTATATTCTACATTGTGGATCCTATGCTATGAAAAAAGGATATGTAAATTTAATGGATTGTGATGCAAAAGGAAGGATGAGAGGCTGGAAATAGAGTGCTACTTAGAGAGGTAGGGAAATCTTGCAATGCTAACTTAGTACTTTAGGCCTATTATTTACATATCAAAAGAATTTTGATCTGCGTATATGCAGTCAACATTGGCCAGCACCTACAGGTAAATATTCTGCATTACTCTCATATTTATAATCTGATTGATATGCTAGTTCTGAACAAAACTAAGCAATAACATTTTTTATAACCCTATATTTTATAAGAATGTTTTATTCGTATCTGTGATATTTTTGCATTTGCAAATTTAAATACTTAATATTTTTCATACCTACTTAACCTAATGCTTGTACATGTTTGCTTAATGATTAGCTAAAGATGTAAGGGCTTTTTGAGGTGTTAGACAAAAGCATGTGTAAATGGTTCATTCAAGAACTGAATTCATGACTACTAACCACATTATAAGCAACATTCGCCATCTATATGAGCTAACAAACAAACTTCCATAATAAATTGTATAGAATAAATACTAATGCAATCTTGGAAGTAATTTCTGGACCAATATTTTAGTTTAGTAAATAATTAAATTAGATAAAGGACAGAAAAAGGGACTGAGAGAATTTTTAGTAATCTCCTCATCCTATTCCCTCCAGGGTACACTGCTTAAAGAGACACTTAAGTTGTTTGTTTTTTGTTAATAAGATTAATAAAAGACAGATTAATAAAGATTATGGTAGCTTTACCTTGAAAAGTACTATTATTTTGATGAATGTATTTTTTATAAAATGCATATCACCCTATCATATGCCCCAAATTTAGTAGGACATGTTTGTTTGTTTTATAATATTGTTTTTTATTTTTAATACCTTTTTATTGATTTTAGAGAGAGATAGAAACATCAATGATGAGAGAGAATCATTACTTGGCTGCCTCTTGCACACCCACTACTGGGGATGGAGCCCCTAACTCAGGCATGTGCCCTGACCATGAATAGAACCATGATCTCCTGGTTCATGGGTCAATGCTCAACCATTGAGCCAAATTGGCCAGGCTAGTAGGGTGTTTTAAATAAAAGACAGCATTAAGAGTACCATGCAAGAGCAAAATTGAATAGAAAATAAAGAAATGGAAAAAAATAGTACATCAAAGTATGAGTGATTAAATATTAAATTACACCATACTTCCTAAAAAACAGGGGAAATTGAAAATTTGGATAGTTATAGAATTCTAATTAATTTCATCTGATCAAAAATAATTTTGACAGTTTTTATATAAAATATAATGGGAGTTTATTTTGAAGATCTTTAGTAACACCAATTGAAAAAATAATGCATAATATTTTCAGTGGTAATATTATTGAAGGAATTACTATGATAAAACTATTTATTTCATCCTTATTAAAGGTTAATATCATAATATTAATATTAAATTATAGGCTAACAAGCCCTGGCCAGGTAGCTCAGTTGGTTAGACCATCATCCTGATATGGCAAGGTTTTGGGTTTGATCCCCAATCAGTGCACATATAACAACCAATTAATACATAAATAAGTAGAACAGCAAATCGATGTTTTTCTCTTTCTCTCTCACTCTTCCTCTCTCTTTCTAAAGTCAATAAATAAAAAATTAATAAGCTAACAAAGACATTTCAGAAGAAATCAAAGCCAACAGGTTTAGGTTTGTAATGCTCTGATGGTATAATTTGATATGAAGAATGACACCCAGTAGATGGAATCAGATCATGACTCTATCTTACATAACTTCAGTTAGCTCTTTGATGAACTTAGAAAATACTGGTTGAATTCTCAAGAAAGGTCCTGGTGTGTAGCTAATGTGTATTACTAATAATTAAGGAAAATTAAAATGGTGTGGATATCATTTATGATAGCAGAATAGTTGGTGTTCTCATTTGAGTGAAGGATCAACTCATATAATAGTATAAACTGATATAAGCTCAAGGAATTTCTCTCAGAACCATCATTTTCTTCATTGTGGGTCTGCTACAGTAAATTTATCTGATCCTCAGGTGCTTTTCTTGAATTAAGTAGAGCTGACCCCAAAATGGGAAAACAAAATTAATGGTGAAGTTAAAGCTTTGTTGGATAGATGTGAGATGTACTTTCTTCATGAAGAGATGCTCTTGCAAGGTTTTCTCTGACAGTCCAGCCATAGAGGCACAACTGCCATTTGGAACTTGTCTCCCTGTTATCAAGTCTAAGGGCTTATAAAAAGTAAGTCAACTAATAAGACCTTTTATAACCCATCATTTCAAAAAATAATTATAATACTCTTCCTTAAAAAATCTACAGAAAATACATGTTCTACTGTGGCTTCCTAAATTAACTCAATCCCAATAGTCTGGTTCTACAAAAATAATAAAATTAGACTCCTTATCCATTGTATCCCAGGTGGCTAATAGGGTCTGATGAAATAATTTGACAGCAAATTGCTTCATTACTCAATAAATGAAAATTGTACTCATTGAAGGTCAGTGTCTACTTCTTGATGCATATTAGCTGAGGAAATGTAGAAGTCATCATCCTTAGCTTTTCCAGAGATAGCTACCTTTCCTGCTGATAATTGAACCTACGTCATCCCTAAGGAAATTATAATGCATGTTAACTCCCAGCTCTATCTGTTTCTGCATGAATAAGAGTTTCATGCTTTGCAAATAATCTAGATTCTAAACTTCCAGAGCAAAGGGGAAGACTCAGTTCACCATCTGCAAGTAAAAACTGTCCAAATGAGAATCCCTATTACTTATTCAGCAGTGTCTCTGGGCAAATACTCCAGATGGATTGAATCCCTAGCCACAAACCTCTACCTTCTGGTTTTATAGTTCAGCAATGCATTATTGCCTGTCCTAAGTTGTCTGAATTAAACAATTCCCATTTCAAAAATGTTACATATTCATTGAGACTCAGAGCTTATTCTCTTAAATAGGTCTATATATTCCGGTTTAGTGACCTTTCAAAAAAAGGTTATGTTACACCTTCTAACGGTCCTGACTGTTTCTCCAAATAATATCTCCCCAAATAGCTAAGCATTCCTCTTTTTCAAAGTGTAAAACCATGTCCTGAAAAGGGTGAACACTTTACATTTATATATACTTAGAGTGAATTGATTTAATCACTAGCTTTCTTTCACAAGAACCTAGAGCAGCAGGAAGGCAATTTTACATAAAGTCGACCCCTGCTGATGTGTCTAATCACATACATATTTGTGGATATTTAGTTATCAAGACAGCAAAGTAAAAGGATCTTCTGATATGGGAGAAAGAGCTGGGGCAAGATAATTTATTGGTACATTAATTTGTGTTTGTTATTTTTCTATTCCCTCAACTCTAAAATGCAAATAGATCCTAAATAGGTAGCTAGACAATTAGAGATTTCTTCCCTGGGGGATTTGTATAAGGAGGAAAACACAAGTGTTAGGATGTACTATGCAATATAATTATTAACAGCCATTTTGTAAGCTTCCCTGCCACAGGAGAACAAAGACCAGGAAGACTTGTGGGACAGGAAATGCTGGACACTGAGAATCAAACCATATATGGAACTAAAACTGCCCAGAAGCATCTGATCACATATCTGCATTCTACTAGTAAACCCACCAACCAAGCCCCCAAAACCCACTGATGACAAAAGCTTCCCGCCAGGGGCCAAAAGCTTCCCATCAGGGGACAAGACTCCAGCTCCTAGGGGCTGCCATCATTGACCCAATACCCCCTGGCTCAGTGCTGAGTAGCCAATCCCTTTGGATATCCCCACCCTCCATTCACTTTTCTTTAAATAAATTCAATTTTTCTTTACTCACCGTCTGAGACGGCTGTTTGGCCTTCCCGTGCACCACCAACTTTAACCTTTCAAGCTTTATATATTTGGTAAAGTTTAAATTTTTCTATTCCCATGTTCCAGGAGTTGGAATGGGGTCAGAGAAAAATGAAAAAGCAGGGAAAGGAATGTGGTTGAAAGAGGGAGGAAAATAATTTTTTTTCTCTCGCATCATGAAGATAACAGAAATATGTAGGCCAAAAGTATAATTGAATTGTGATCTTGAGTTTCATTTCTATGCTTTGGATACCAGCTCCTACTAACGCACAATTGACATTAAGACTATGAATATTGTCACATATATGAAAAATATGATTTTTTAATATTTTAGATTTAAAAGCTCCTTCACATGTATTCCTCTTCTTTTTTAAAAAAAATGTTTTATTAATTTATTGGAATGACATTGGTCAATAGAGTATATAGTTTCAAGTGTACATTTCTATGATACAAGATCTGTATATTGCAGTATGTTCACTACCCAAAGTCAAACCACCTTCTGTTACCATATCATAGGCCCCTTCAACTCCAACCGCTCCACCCCCTTCCTCTGGTAACCACCACACTGCTCTGTACAAGAGTTTCAGGTTTATATCCCACATATGATGGAATCATATGGTTCTTAACTTTTTCTGACTGGCTTATTTCACTTAGCTTAATATTCTCAAGGTCCATCAATGTTGTTGCAAATGGCAGTATTTCATCTATTCTTATGGCTGAGTAGTAGTCCATTGTATACATACACCACAGCTTCATTTAATCCTCTAATATTCTATTAAAGGACATTCATTATTTAAAATTAAGTTGGTTGGTACTCTTAAGTAATGCATAAAAGTCTGATTTCAGAACTGGAGCAGATAAAGTAAAAAGGTTCTGTGTGAACATCTCATTTCACCAGAAAGAAAGAAAGTACTCAAAGAATGATGGGGATATATCAAAAGAATAATTTGAATATCAGTTTATAAGATGATAGTAATGAATTACAACTTATTCAATAAAATAAGAATTTAGGAGTCTATACTAAAATAAATTAAATAGATAAACATTCTTAAATTCTTATATTTCTTGGAGTAGAAACAATAAAAAATGAATAACCAATAAATAACCAATAGGGTAAAAAATGTTATCAAACTTAACATCACTGACAAACCAACACCATGTGCCTCCAAATAGTGTGATGGACACTATATCACTTTGTGAAATTGCTGCCAAAAATAATATTTAATCTATTTTTTACCACAAGGAACCATCAGACAAATGCAAATTAGGTGACTTCAAATAGCTTATACTTCTAAAAAATGCTTTAGACACACACAAAAAAATCTGAAAATCTCTTCTAGATTAAAAAGACTAATGAAACATGACAACAAAATAAAATGTATAATTTTGTATTGAGTTTAGAGTTAGAACACAGTAAAATATTTTATTGGGACTAATGTTGAAGTTGGAATATGGACTATGGATTAAATAACAGTTGTATAACTTCTTCACATTAATAATAATATTATGCTTATATAGATAATGCCCTTTTTAAAGAGTTGTAAATAAGTTAACATATATAGAGTTGTGGTATCTTCAACTATCTCTCAACTCATTCTTATCAATGAAAAAGCAAATGAGATAAAAGGTAATTGGGTAAGGAATATGTAAGAGTTAGTATACAATCCTTGCAAATTTTCTCTACTTTGAAAGTATACCAAAATTAAATGTTATAAAAAACTAGAAACACCAATCAGAAAGGATATATGCTCCCCTATGTTCATAGCATCACAATTTACCATAGCTAAAATTTGGAAACAGCTTAAGTGCCCATCAGCAGATGAGTGGATTAAAAAAACTGTGGTACATCTACACAATGGAATACTACACTGCACTAAAAAGGAAGGAATTCCTACCATTTGCAACAACATGGATGGAACTGGAGAGCATTATGCTAAGCAAAATAAGCCAGTCAGAGAAAGATAAATATCACATGATCTCACTCATTTGTGGAATATAATGAACAACATAAACTGGTGAACAAAAACAGATTCAGAGACAGAGAAGCAATGATCACACTTGATCTTAGCCAAAAGGCCGAGAAGCGATAGAGAAGCAATGATCAGATCGTCAAACCTCAGAGGGAAGGTAGGGGAGGGTGGGGGTAAGGGGGAGAGATCAACCAAAGGACTTGTATGCATGCATATAAGCCTAACCAATGGACACAGATACCATGGGGGTGAGGGCATGAGTTAGGGGTTAGGGGGGTAGTGGGGGGATAAGGACACATATGTAATACCTTTATCAATAAAGAAAAAAATAATTAGAAAGTACTGCAAATCTATTAATAAGTAACATAGAAACCCTGCACTTAGAGAATTCTAAATTCAGTCACATACAAAAGTTTAACATTTATACGTCAACTGAAGTGGCAATTGAATATCTAGAATGCAACTTGTTTGTAACCCATTAACTCACATTTAAACCCACTCATTATAGAAATTAAGACTGTCATAAATTTTTCAGCTAAAGGCAAAAGCATTTTAAAATTTTCAGAGTCTGCATTTTAATATTATAAGAAAGAAGGTTTCATATGTTCGAAAGAAAGGACACTAATTAGTATTTATTGAGAATGTACTACGTTCTAGAAATTGTGTTCAGCAGTATACATCAATGATTTCACCCATACACCAATTCTATGAAGTAGATAATATTAATTCCTTTTTATAGACCTAGAAACTAAGTCTCGGTACATTTCAGAGGCTTATTTAGGTTCATTCACATTTGGATGCAGATGTATTTTGAACCCAGGACTGTTCAGCTTTAGCTCATGCTACTATTATCCACGCTAATGATTTTTTTGCCAGTCATTTCCTTACCTCTTTGGTGTTATGGGAGAAAAAGATGACATATAGAAGAAGAAGTCAAAGGAAAAATTACCTGTTCTGTTGGTCTTATAGGTTTTATATGATTGGTTTTAATTATTCGGAATTCATTTACCTTTTGAATTTATTTCCTGAAGAAAGCACAATTGCTTCATAGATGTATGTTTGTCAAAGAATATTCGATGACTGATTATCACGATCAAAATAAATCAGATAATATAGTGGTGGTTTTGGAATAAAAAAAAACCAGAAACCTAGAGGTGTCAAGAAAATCCATAAAAGCAGTAATTCTTACATTTGTTAACTTGCCAAATGTAAACAATTTGCAAAGTGAGGTTTTCTATAGATTTCAAATTATGAAATCTATGTATTTTTCCTATAAGATGAGTACATTTTTACAGTGTTATTTCCTCACAACTTCTGGAGGAGTATTTTAAAATAGTGAATATCTTAACTCCTTGATTTATGAAGAATTCGCTATTTAAACTTAAAAGCAATGAGTGAGAATTAATAACCAAAACCAGAGGAAAGAAGGGGTTCTATCTTTTGGAGGGGTAATCAAAATGAGCAAATGGTAAATTTCTCACTTCCCCCTGATCAGATGAACTTTCCATCACTGCAGGGAGTGAAAAGGCAGTAGATGCAAAGGAACTGCATGTAGAATCACCTGATCTCCCTGTCCTTGATGCGGCCAAAGAAAGTCTGGGTGTGAAGTAGACAGATAGTGTTCAATTTCTAAAATAAATTTAAAATGTAATTAAGATGTGTTTTAATTTATTTGAGGTAGATGTAGTTGTAGAGAAAGTATTTTGAAACTTAAATTATAATCATAAAAATGTATAGATATGTATCTATCTTTTCATAAGTTTCTATTTGATACAAAATGAAGACTAATAGTGGAAACAGTAATGGTAAGTGGACAGAAAATGTGAAATCTGATTTTTGGTATTTAAAAAATAAATTAGTGATTTTGGGCAAGTCACTTGAAACTAGCTCACCCATACCATTAGAGAAAATGAATAAATTAGAGAAAATGAATATATAATTTCTATGATTCCTTCAGTATTCAAAATTATTTGACTTTATTTAACCAAATTAATCCTTCTGCCTATTAGTGTGCTTATCCTTAGACATAATGAAAAGATGTACAGAGCTTTTTATGAATCAGGTGAGAGAAAAACCAAGATAAAGCTAAGAATAATTTGGCACTGAAGTGGTATTTTCAAGGCGAATACCAACAGTAAAAATTACCATTATTAAACCTTTTATATGCTTCAGGCATTGATCCATGAAGCTTGCATACATTTCCCATGTAATTTTTATAAAAACATATAAGTATATAATTTTATCTCAATTTCTTATTAAAAAATTGAAGGTTTGTGGAGGTAAAGTTCTTATGTCACCCCAAAAATAAGTGATAGAAGCATGACTCAAATATTATTTTTAACAATAATTTTGAAATCTAGAAGGCTTTTTTAGAAAAATAAACTTGGTAAGACTTTAAAGGATTGAAGTGAAAAGGAAGACAGGGAAGAAGGGAGAGAGGAATTAGACTAATTTATATATTTTTATGTTTGCTTTAGTCCAAGCTATCATAAGAGCCTACATAACACACAGACACATAACCACACACACACAGAGTGGGGTAGCTTTACAGTTGTGAGTATGTGAAACACAGTTTATTCTTGTATTATTATTTATTAATTATTATATTATTTTCCATATGTGGTATATTTACTAACAAATACTATACTGAGCTTGTGTTTCATTTTTAACAGAAGTGTGCCCACTAACGTTCCTTGAGTGCTCAGATATGTTACCTTGGGTGTTTGACTTTGCTTTGGAGTGTTTGCTGCCAATTATCAATTTGCCCAGGTAAATTTAGAACTACTCTTCCTATTCATTTTATAAATGTGATATCATGACATGAGCAAATATATGATTATGGCATTAAATGATTCTCAGATGAAGATAGAGTTATTTTGCAATTATATGTTAAGCTTTGAAATATTTTTGATAAAAATTTAAAAAACTTAAATTATACCTAGTATTTTCTGGGAAACAGAACAATGCATGTTTTGACCAAATTCATAAAGGTTCATACGTATGTATTCATATAAAAATATTTACATTTGGAGATGAACATGTATGGATTCTATTGAGACTATTGGGAGCATTAGATTACTTCCAACTGAGTTGTTGTACAGCAATTTCACAAATTTTAGTGATATAAATTATTTCATTCGATAGCTACAAAAAGGCAATGTATATTATTTCAGATGAATTATGTGTTAGTGAGAAAGGATCACACACATATGTGCGTGCACACACACACACACAGTAAGATTAGTGTACATCCTATATAATAAAAGGCTAATATGCAAATAGACCAAATGGCAGAACAACCAAACAACTGGTCGCAATGACGTGCACTGACCATGAGGGGGCGTGCGAGGAACATGGTGGGCATGGGCCGCGGCGGGATGGTGGAGCTGGTGAGCGGGGGCGCAAGACCAAGGTGGGGTTCCAGTTGCTATCATTGGGGCAAGCCTTTGGTGGTTACTGAAAATTCTTTGCTTTTACGCGCCATGGTCCTACCGGTGCTCGCACCCACTGCTGGTGCCAGAGCCGCCACTAGCACCTGCTGCTGGCACCTGGCGCTGGTTCCAATCACTCAGCGCCATCAGCGGTGTGAGCGGCGGCTGCCGGCCCTGATCACCCCTCAGGGCTTCTCCACCTCCCCCTGCTCCTTAGGAGCGATCAGGGCTGGCAGCCACTGCTTACACCCACTGACCGTGCTGGCCCTGCTCACACCCACTGCTGGCACCAGGCCCAATAGCTTTGCACCATTAGTGGGTGCAAACGGGGCCAGTCCCATTAGCATGGGGAGTGGTGGTGGTGGCAGGAGTGGGGCTGCCAGCAGACAGGGGACCGGGGGCCATGACGGGAGGGGCCAGGCGAGGGTGCAGAGGATGGGCGAGACCCACCCCTGTACCCACCACAGCCTCGAGGCCCACAGTTCCTTTCAAGGTGCACGAATTCATGCACTGGGCCCCTAGTTCTTAATATAATTACTTAATGACCTAAAGATACATAGGGCATACAGAGCAGCACATCTTGGTACATTATTCTTTGATCCCCAGAGTCCTTAATGGGTGGGAAATGGCTGCCAATTACACTGTTAGAACAAGATAGGGTCTTGCCAGATCTGAAGTGAAATTCATTTACAACACAGAGCTTACATAATTATTAAAGAAGAATGGGAAATGTTTATTATCTGAGACCTGCCTTGTTCTTGAGCCAAATTCAGCATTAACAGGGTTACATTATATCTGGGAAAGAAATCGGTATCCATGCCCAGAAGTTCATGGACAAAGTCTCTACCTAGAGCTTTTCAGCAAACCAAAAAGCCTGTAATCCCTGACTCTAATTTAATAACCTTTGATCTGGATATTTGTGGTAATGAATTGGTCCAAGACTATAACCATATTATCTATATTGCTGAAAATATCTACTGACTTAACTGTCTCTTGGTATTTATTAATGTATTTATATTTTAATTGGAAATTTAAAAATATATAATAATATTAAAGTCAAGATTTATCAAGAGCTCAAATGTGCTCGAAAGTGTTACATAGCTTCAATTAGTATAAGAATATTGTGTTGTTTATGAGGTAGCTTCTATCATTTTATTGATGAGAAAAGTGAGACTTACAGTTCTAGATGACATACTAGTAAGTGCTAAAGCAGAAAATAAAAAAAAAGTTATAATAATACAAAGTTTCCACTCTTAAATATTGCCGTATACTGCCTCTCAGAAGCAGCATAAAAATCCGATTTTATCTAATCCCCTGGATCTTAATTTATTTGCTTCTGAATGTTAAGCTTTTTGCTTGCTCCAATCCTCATATTCAATGTCCTTTTCTTAGTTATGGTTTGCATAATACATGCTTATTCAAAAAAATCAAAAGTTAGCATAAGAATTTTACCATCCTTAATGTAGAATGCTCAAGTGTTTCAGGTAAGCTGGCCCTAATGGAAAAATCACTGAACTATACTAAATTACATAAGCTGTTAAAAAAGGCATTTTGACCAGCACACCAAGATAAGGTATACAGTATGTGAAATTTCAAAGTGAGATCCCATATGCATGAATTACCAAGGACAACTATTGATAGTCAGTTTCTCAACTATTATGCCCCTCAACCCATTTAAGGACAGAAAGGGCTCTAAGAAACTTATAAGGGGTTGCCGTGAGTCTTAATCCCTTTCCCAATAAGAGGGTGGTGACGGGAGCTTCAAATGCACCACTACAGAAGCTTCCAAAGCGCTTCTTAGAAAAATGGAAATCATATACTGGTGCTTCACTCATACCTTGAGAAACAAAAGCAGCTTGTGGCAGCACAGGATCTATGTGTATACCAGGAGAGGCCAGAGCTCCCAGAATAATTTGGAGAATGGAATATGCAAATGTTTCCTTTGTACTAGGTGTGGGTCCCCAGAGAGGGGGGTAGCCGGGAGCTAACAGAAGTCCTACCCAAAAGGACCTCTGCCAGAAAGCAAGAGCGTTTCAGGAGGGCAGACTGTCAGATAAACAAAAGTGGAAGGAGAGCAAAACTACCCTGCTGGGTAAAAATGTACATTTGTCATAATACAAGGAGACTAGATGAACAATCTTTGAACTTCTGCCAGCTCCAGAAAGCACAACGTACAATTGAACTGATTCAAGAAAGACATTTCTTTTTTTCTTTCTTAATTTTTCTGTTTCCTTCCACCCCCCCCCCCACCATCTCATTCTTCAGGGATTTGATACTGACTCTGATACGAGAGAAGAAAGTTTCTTTTAGTGTTAGAGAAACCAACAAAGCTATGCCTTTTTGTACCCTGAAGCAGGATTGAGGTGGAATGGGGGTAGCGGTTGGGGGGAAGGGAGAATATTTAACATAAATCCAATGCAAATGTTTTACGATCTTGGATTAAACATTCTAATATTTTACTTAAGTTCATGTTTAAAACAATGATAGGACTGTTTATTATATAAAAGTTATGGGCCCTACAGAATATTTCATCTATGCATTAACTCCACTTTTATAATTCATTGAGTTTCATAAAGCATAAATAATAAAACCATGGGCCCTACCTGGTTTGGCTCAGTGAATAGACCGTTGGCCTGCGGACTGATGGGTCCTGGGTTCGATTCCAGCCAAGGGCACATTCCCAGGTTGCAGGCTCCATCCCCTGTAGGGGGTGTGCAGGAGGCAGCCAATCAATGATTCTCTCCAGTCATTGATGTTTCTATCCCTCTCCCTCTCCCTTCCTCTCTGAAATATAAAAATATATTTTAAAATAATAATCCTATGTAATAAAAGGCTAATATGCAAATCAACTGAACGGTGGAACAACCAGTCGTTATGATGTGCACTGACCATCAGGGCCTGCCCCTTAATGCAGGACCTGCCCGTGGTGGTCAGTGCACTCCCACAGGGGAAGTGCAGTTCAGCCAGAAGCCGGGCTCATGGCTGGCAAGCGCAGCAGCATTGGGGGAGTGGGCCTAAGCCAGCACTGGGACATCCCCCAAGGGCTCCTGGACTGTGAGAGGGTGCAGGCTGGGCTGAGGGACACTCCCCCAAGTGCACAAAGTTTATGCACTGGGCCCCTAGTAATAATAATAATAAAGCCATGGATTGTTTGAAAGTCTCAACATTTGTAACTTCATGGTCACATTAAGGAGACTGACCATTGAAGTACTTCATGGATATTTTAAGGGTGCTCATTTAATTCAGTATAATAAATATAAATAAATTAGGATCACTGTTGGGAATAAATATATTATTTTCATTCAGTACCCAAAATGCTGACCTTCTATCATTATTTAAAAATATTTTAGCATCTTCTCAAAATTTTAATAGTCATAAAACCACTTTAATCATCAGTACCTTATCAATGACATGTAATTATTGTGAACTAAAATGCCACCAGGCTAATGAAAATATTTCAAGTTCTGATTTTCTCACAACATATAAACATGGTTGGAATCTAGCCAATAAGATCATATTTTGCTTGGCTGGATTAATCAGATAATGGATGTTTTTATTAGGGCTCTAATAATTGAAACAATAATTTACTTTCTCATTAAAATAATTAATTTGCATAATAATATAAACAAACTCCCTGAGATGTTTGTCTTCTTCAGAAGAAATTTTATTTCACAACATAAAAAGAAGATTCCCCCTCAGAAATAGCCAGTATTAACGCAGTTTAGTTCTTGCTGTTGCTGTTTGTTGTTTAGTGGTGGTTGGTAGGGAAAGAAAGACTTAAAAATCTAGGATGGTGATGATTACAATTTACCTTCAATTTTAAGGAAATATTTAAATCAATGTAATTATTTCATTTTCCTGTTTAATCACATGTGTAAATTATAGAAAATGTATTAAGCATTTTCTGCTTCTGATAGATACTTTGCTTATGTTGTTCTATTCTTTACAACCCTGTGTAATTGATATTGTTATTCTTAATTTATAAGTAAAGCTACTAAAATTCAGAGCTGAAGAGCTGAAATATTAACAATATTAATATTTTATGCAAAGTCAAACAGCTTAGTACATAGCAGATGCAAGATTGGAATCAGTGTGTGTCCTAAATCCCACAAACAAAATATCCAGAGTTTATACTGCATAGCACTGTCCACCAAAATATATATTTTACAGACATGTTTAAATGAATCACACCCTAAGACCATTTTGCTGTAAAATTGTACTTTTAAGGACTATGCTGTTATCAGAGATTACCAATGTTGCAAATTAACTCATATTTTCTTTTTTAGTAATTTTGAATTTCAAACATTTCTAACTATGACAGAAGGTGTTTTTTCCCATCACCGGCATGATAGCATATTCTACCCTGTTTTATATATAGGAAAACTAAGAAACAGTGAAATATTAGTAACCTTGCCCACGGTGACAAAACAAGTGTGCCCTAGAGGCACGATTGAAACATATTCCCATTTTCCCAAAGATAGAACTAGGTCCTTTCCCCTGAAGATACAAAAATATAGCAGTGGTGCTTTTGCTATGTCAGCTCTAATTTGGGAGGTCTTGATCTTTGCCCATTTACAATCTTGGTTACATTCATTATTGCCTTGGATGTTTTAAGTTCCCCTTAATGTCTCAGAAGAGAACAACTCATAAAAAATAAAACAGCTTACTAACTCGTTCAAATAAATGCTTATTTATTTGTTTGTAGCATACTATTTAAACAAACTTGCTGTTTTGTTTATTTGGATGTGATATTGTTGAAATACACAGCTGCATTTGCTTTAATGTGGGATGCTTTAGATACACTGCCTGTCCAGGAAGAGTTATATTCTTGTAGATTTGAAGCCTCACACCTCATGGCAGATTTAACAGCCTATAGAAACAGCATCCCACTCATGTGAGGTGTCAGATATTAGCTCTTCCAGACAGTACAGTCTACGATTATTTATTTCATATAACTTATTCATAATCTATTTAGCTCTGCCTTGTTAAAGAGGTCTCAGTCCTCTTGGAAACCAGTTTGCCATGAAAACAGGGCATCTTCATGTTTTCAGAATCTCTCAAATGGCATGGATACAGTTTGAGTGCATGCTCCTTAAAAACATAAATTATTTTCTTTCCTGACCAAATATTTTTAAAGAAAAATCTCCCTCTCGAAAGGAACATTTCAATTGAATTATTGTTCCCACCCACCCCTAAGGGGCGGGAAGAAGAAGAGGAAGGGTTTAAGGTGAAAGTGGGATTTCTAGAGCGTACAAATCGGGGCTGTCAATGGGAAAGATTTCTCATCAAGAGCTATGGTCCCACTAGCATAACAACATAATTAGATTTGGAGTTTTAGTAATTACCAACCAGATTCCCAAGGAAAACAATCGGGAAATTGCTGCTGTGCAATCACAAAGAAACTTGTAAAGTTTTCTGTTTAAATTTACTTCAGCTCATAAACAGAAATATTTGCCAAAGAGCTTATGATAAAGGACTAAGCTTGAAAAAAAAAAATCTCCGATTTCAGAAATCTTTCAGAGGTTTCGCTGTAGAGCTTCAAGTCAACAATCCTGCATCCCAGTCGCCTCTCACCATTCGCAGCCACATATGGAACACTGGGGTCATTAAGTTAAACAAACTCACTCCACTCAAACTCATTCCTTCCCATGACTCATTTTGACATGTGCCTCTGGTCTGGGAGTCAATTTCCTGCTCCTTTATCCTTGTTTTTCATAATTGCTACCTTAGGCTCAAACTTCAAGATATTTTATCCTGTACTCAGGAGTGGAGTAGAAAAAAAAATGCATATACACAGAGAGTTTTAACTTACTTAGTAGCTCTTACTTATTTTGTGACTGACCATGGTTAAATAACTTAACCTATTTTGACCTGAGTTTGCTTTTCAAATTTGAAGGTTCTATTCCCTGTTTTATAAAATGTATTCAATAAACCATGCTATATTGTTCATAATATTGATCAGTTCTAACTGTAATAAATTTACCCATGCTGTTTTCTTTCATAATACATATCTCTGACAAACTTATGCTTCTTCTAGTGAAAAGGAAATCCATCATATCCCCAGGCATGTTTCTCTTACCTTCTTCCTTGAACAGATCCTAGAACTCCTTGATAACACTATTTACTTCAAGTGGTTGCCTAAGAGCTCAAGGTCATAATTTGTACTGTGTTTCCAATTAACAGGATAAGGAGGAAAGCTTAGCACAGTCTTGTTCCTTTCTGAGATGGAAATGACCATTCTTAAACATCTTCATCAGAAAACAATGAACTCTCTTCTTATCATTCTCTTTAGTTTCTTTTTATTATCATCAAAAAAATGTAGTGCACAATATTTTAGTCCACTTACATTAATCTTCATGCCTAAGGCACTCACTTATCCAACTGCCCAGAATGTTAACTGCTGGTGACTCATGGCTGAGTTCCTTTCCAAGAGTGGCTCACGTTTGAAAAAAGCTACCTCAGTCAAGGTCACACTCCTTCGAAAAACCCCATGTGCAGTAAGTCGTTGTGATGTGAGTACTAAGGCCTGGTCACTTAACTTTATTCAGGAAGACTCTAAAGGGGCATCCCAGCTTCATTATTCTACAGAGGAGCAGATGAGGCCACTTTTGCAACTACATCTCAGTTTACTACTCCTTCTACCCAGTCCTTTACTTTGCATCTTTGACAGATGTTATTACTTAGATTTTGCCCCTAAACTGCCTCCCTCCCACACAAATACCAGAGTCTCTGAGTTTGTTTTCCAAGGAACCAGATTCATGATATTTGGTACCAGAAGTGGTCCTAGGAAGTAAACTCTGAATGGGATCAGATCATTAGCTGGCTGGTTGGTAATGAGGATGTCATCTCTGGTATTAGTTGGAGCACTAATTGCCCTTAGTATACATCTGTGATGCAATGTTAGCAAGTTCACTAGTAAGTGAACTATGATGGGATACTAGAGGATGGAAATGCACTGATATGTACTGGTATATCAGAGTTGATAGAGAACTTTGAGGAAAAGAATAGATATGCATACAATGGAATCATTGATGCATTGGGAGGAAAAAGCACTGAAAGGCTTGATGTAATTGCTCACCAATACAAGGGTAGGTATAAAATGTCAGAGGGCTCCTTTCAGCTTTTAAAAAGATTCTCCCTCTTGCAGCTGGGGTTGGGGTCCGGGGTGCTGAAGATCAGTTTCCAGGACATAAAGAATAGCAGAACTCCAGAATTCTGAGTACTGGCATGTTTGTTATGCTAAGGTTAGGTCCTAGATTGGGAAAAAGTGAATCTTGAGACTTTGAATGTGGATGTCTGAGATAATGCAGCTGCAAACCATGAATCATTAGATTCTCTTGGACTTCTGCGGAAGTGTGTTTCATCCTCCTTGTGAAAGGCTAGAGCTTTCTCCACTTTCTTAAAAATAATTCAGAGGCCCCTGAATTGTAAGAATGCATGCCTCTTTCTCCCTCTTAAGGTCTACTGTCACTTCCCCTTCTGGCAATCAGACTAACAAAGAGGGTCAAGTCACAATCATCAGGCCAGGGAAATATTGAGTCTTCTAAAGGAGAAGGTTGCTGTATGCTGAGGGATCTGTAGAACCCAGCCAACATGTACTAGCAGAAACCAGTAGATAAACATGCAACTGGATCCTCCGGATGCTGGATAAAGATAATAGAACAGAAATTTAAATATGGAATATTAACTCAATCTAGGAACACTCCTGAGATATAAAATTTAACATCCTGGAAAGGACTGTTACGTATCATCCTGGATGATACTAATGAATACACTGCTTTGTTGCTTCTTGCATATTCCAAAAAGACAATGGACTTGCATTTAATGAGATAAAAATGCCAGAAATGATGTTACAACAATGAATAGTTAATCAAAATTCTCAAAGAACTGGGCATGATAGAATAAATATGCAAATTAATGGTCAGAATCTCACTAGGTAACTGTTTTGCCATAGCACCATGAAGTTGCTACATTTATCAAAGCCATAAGGAACGCTCTGATAATAAGAAGCACTGGAATTTTTTAAAATGATGATTGTCTCTGTAAGGAAAAATTGAAGCACATGATGTGGTTATAGACATAGCTTCCTAATAACAATGGAATGGTAGAATTTTAAAATACAAAAAGCCACTTGGTCATGCTTAACGATTGGAAGCAAGATAGGTGCAATTATTGTTTTGAACAGTAGGTCAGAGAAGAAGTCAGAAGGGCCTCACTTGCAGAGAGCTCTGGATATATTTAATAGAATATTGCATTTCTGAAGGCAAGATAGATGAGCGCTCAACAAGGTTTATTGATCCATCTATAGAACCTGAATAAATAAATGATTGATAATCAGGAGGCTGAAGGCAGCTGCTCCAATAAAGTCATGATCACTTGCCCAGTATCCAGACATGAACCAGCTCTCAGAATCCATTGATTGATGGGAAGGAAGGACCTGCATAAATATGGCAAGTGTATATAAAATAATTTTACCCTTTTTCTTTGTATTACATGGACTTTTACTCAGATACCTTACACTAGAGAAAGGGGCACCAAGACATTCTGAGGATTATTAGAACCAGGGTCTGAGCTGAGATTCATACTTGAAAATATAAGATATTATCATAGCAACTTTGACAGAATGGAGGAATATGGAAGCCTAGGAATAAATGGAGTCTAGGCTGAAGTCCAACTCTCATTAGGTTCATTAGGTCCAGGGGTCATTTTCAAGGTACCTGAGTATCCTATCTGATAAAGAGGGAATATGCTAATTGACCCTCACTCCATCACAAAGATGGAGGCGCCCACAGCCAATAAGGCGGGAATATGCTAATTGACTGTCACACCCTCAAAGATGGCAGCGCCCACAGCCAATAAGGAGGGAATATGCTAATTGACTGCCATGCCCTCAAAGATGGCGGCACCCATAACCACAAGATGGAGGCACCCAGTTCCCTCAGCCCCGCCGGAGTCCCCCAGTCCCCTCAGCCCCCCAGCCGCCCAGGGCCGGTCCAAGGCACAAGCAAGCCTCGGATGGCAGCTGCCCAGCTGCCCAGGGCTGGCCTGAGGTGCAGGCAAGCCTCAGATGGCAGCTGCCCAGCTGCCCAGGGCCGCCCGAGGCTTGTGCTGCCAGCAGTGGCAGCAGCAGAGGTGTGATGGGGGCGTCGCCTTCCCCTGATCACCGGGTCACCTCCTGCCCTGAGGGCTCTCAGACTGTGAGAGGGGGCAGGATAGGCTGAGGGACCCACCTTCAGTGTATGAATTATCAAGTACCGGGCCTCTGGATGTGAGGGCGATCTGGCTGCGACATCTGTCACCCCATTGATCGCCAGGGTTGATTCGGCTGATCTGGCTGGCTAGGCGGGTGTCCCCCTCCTCCCTCACCGATCCATGTGCGTCCCTCCCGAAGCTGCGCGCTCGGTCGAAGAGGACGACCTTCCCCCCAGAGGAGAGGACCGGTCTTCGGTCAAGGGTATACGAGTAGCTGCGCTCCCCTGCTAGAACCTCCAAACAAGCTCTCAAGTACCGGGCCTCTAGTATATTTATAATGAACCAATTTGGGGGTTGGTTGAACCTTCATATTGGTTCTTTGGCCTATGGAACAAAAACTATTATGGTGGGCAAGATGAATTAGAATCCCTTAAAACTGTTTTCCACTCCTGAACAAGATTTAATTTTTTTTTTTAAATGTCACTTCCCAGGAGAAGGATACAGAAGTAGTATTTATGTCCATTTAATTCACCAATCAGGCTTCTACAAAAATAAACTGGATCATGAAAAATGATATTAGTCTATTCAACCCCAAACAAATAATAGACCCAATTGCAGCTGTTATGATGCCAGACATATTTACTAAATCATATTAAGACAACCTTAGGTGCCTGGTATATTGCTATTGATCTGATAAATATACTCTTTTCCATATCTATCAAAATAGGGACCATAAGTAGTTCACATTTATATTGGAAAGGCAAGAAATATAGATTTTTGTTCTGGCTCCTAGGCCCTTACACTCTTAAAATGTAGTTCAAAAGGACTAAAATTATCTAGCTATTTTACAGAATGACATATTGGTCCACTATATTGAAGACATTATATTAGCCAATCCATATAATCAAAAAGGGGCAAGTACATTGGAGGTTTTTGATAAGAAACATGAGTTCCAGAAAGTGGTCTGCCATATCTGTGAAATTTTTAGAGGTCCAGTAATCTAGGATCTCCCAGGATATCCAGTCCAAAGTAAAAGACAAATTATTACATCTCCCAATTCCCACTAATAAAGAGAAAGCACATCAACTGTGAGACCTTTCAGGGTATATAGAGGCAACATATTCTACCCTTGAGAATATTGTTCCAACACATTTACTGAAAGCCAAAGAAAGCCACCAATTTGGGGGGCCGAAAGAGGAAATAATCTGGCAGTAGATTCATGCTATGAGACAAGCAGCCCTGTCACTTGGGTGTACATTGTGATAGTTCTGTGATAGTGTTTTACAGGTATCTGTGTAATGTGGACTTAATTACAAGGACCCAAAATAGAATTATAACTTAGAACTCTAGAATTCTGTAGCAAAATATTTTATCTACCCTGCCTCAGGCAGGAATAGAACTCCTGGTCATGGAGCATCAAATGGTTATCCAACCAGAGCTACTCATTTTCGGCCAAGTCATAAAAACAATGCCCAGAAGCAGTTCATTGTAAGATGGAAGTGGGGCATCAAGGATGAGACATGAGCAGAATTAGAAGTGTGCTGCACAAAAACGTAGCCCAAATCCCCATGTCACCCATCGATGTTGCTTGAGTGCCTCTCTATTGGCTCATACTTTGCAGTCCCAAGCTAACAGAGAAGGGAAAATACCAAGCTTGATTCATGGAAGAGTCAGCCTGATAGGTGTGTGTAAGCCTAACATCTACTGCTGCTACACTCAGCTCCCACTCAGGGGTGGCCCTGAAAGGCAGTGGTGAGGGGCAAGCCTCCCAATTGGCAGAATGTACTTGGTACACTAGCTCTTTAATTTGGATGGAAATAAAAGTGGTCATTTGGGCAGTGTCAAATGACACGGCAGGTTAGTCTGAGGCGTAGAAGATGGAAGATTGAAGATGAGAAAATCTACTTCAATGACTCCCTCAGAAGCAGTGTCAATTCAGGAAGCAATGGAGAAAATCTGAAATATCTAAAATCTACAGATAATTAGGTCAACAATAAGACCAACTTGAGAACTCCCTATTAAAGACCAAAAAAGAAAATGGTAAAAATATTTAAATATTTTAGATGAGGTTAATGTAATCCTTCATGCACTCCTAGGGGAATTTTTCAATGACAAGGATCTTAGTTGGGGAAGCCATAAGGGCTATGACATAATAATATATCTATGAATAAATAGTTTAGGACCCTAAATAAAGATAAAAAGAAGAGGAAATAAACTAATGGGAGTGGGGAGGAAGAAGGCAGAGTCCTAATAAATCAAGTATAAACCTGGATTAAATATTGAATTGATGGTTGCCTATTTTTGTCATAGGTATTTCTTGTCAGAAAAGTGAGAAGTGACAGTCTTAAATAATTGATGCTTTGAGCACTTTATGTCTCTTATTACAGGGGTATATTGAGAAAGAATTTAAATAACTATATTAGGGAAACCAAAACCCTAGAGCAAAGGATCTTAAATCTACATTTGGTAGAAGACAAACTGAAGTATCCTAGAATTGAATAATTTTCAAGCCTTAGTTTGGAGTGCTTGAAGAATATTTGGCAGATAGATACTGGCAAATACCATGTTTGCATATGTGACAAGAGTTTCTATTTAGTTTAAGATTTTTAAAAATTTGCACTTAATGGAAAAAGTATATCCATCTGTTATAGGCTGAAATAGTGTACCCCCAAAAATCATATGTTGAGGTCCCAAACCCCAAGTCCTTCAGAATGTGACTGTATTTGGAGATATGGCTTTTAAAGAGGTAATTAAGGTTAAATGAAGTCAGTGGTTGGACCCTAATCCAATCTGACTGGCATCTACATAAGAAGAAGAAACATGGGCAAACAAAGATATCAGGAATTCACACCCACAGGGAAAAGACTATTGTGATGACACAGCAAGAGTGAAGCCACCTATACTCCAAGAATAGAGGGGTCATAAGATAAAGCATGCCAACACATTGGGCTTGGATTTCTAGCCTTGAGAACTATGAGAAAATAAATTTCTGTTGTTTAAGGCACCAGTCTAATTTTCTATGACAACCCTAGAAAATTAAAACAGATACTACTCTATAGCTGCTGAAGGTGATTATACCAGTAATCTGAGTGAGTTCCTTCTGACTGAGCTGAAATCAATAAGAAATTGAGGGTGAACTAATCGACACGTGCAACTCAATGTCTCAGGACTTCAGCATTTGTGAGGAAAGAAACTGTGGAGCATTCTTACTTATATTAGACTAGAGGCCTGGTGCACGAAATTTGTGCACGGGGGCAGGGGGGTGTCCTTCAGGCCAGCCTGCACCCTCTCCAATCTGGGACCCCTTAAGGGATGTCCGACTGCCCGTTTAGGCCTGATCCCACTGGGATCAGGCCTAAACGGGCAGTCGGACATCCCTCTCACAATCCAGGACTGCTGGCTCCCAACTACTCGCCTGCCTGCCAGCCTGATCACCCCCCTAACCACTCCCATGCCAGCCTGATTGATGTCTAACTGCTCCCCTGCCAGCCTGTTGGCCCCCAACTTCCCTCCTCTGCCGGCCTGGTCACCCCTAACTGCCCTCCCCTGCAGGGTTGATCGCCTCCAACTGCCCTCCCTTGCAGGCCTGGTGCCTCCCAACTGCCCTCCCCTGCTGGCTGTCTTGTGGTAGCCATCTTGTGTCCACATGGGGGCAGGATCTTTGACCACATGGGGGCAGCCATCTTGTGTTTGGAGTGATGGTCAATCTGCATATTACTCTTTTATTAGATAGGATAGAGGCCTGGTGCACGGGTGGGGGCCAGCTTGTTTGCCCTGGTATCCTGGATCAGGGTGGGGGTTCCCTTGGGCATGGGGCGGCCTGAGCGAGGGGCCTGTGATGGTTTGCAGGCCAGCCATGCCCCCTGGCGACCCAAGCGGAGGCCCTGTTATCTGGAATTTATTTACCTTCTACAATTGAAACTTTGTATCCTGGAGCGGAGCCAAGCCTCCTGCTTGCTCCGTGGCCAGCAGCCATTTCTGTTTGGATTTGTTTACCTTCTATAATTGAAACTTTGTAGCCTTGAGTGGAGGCTTAGGCCAGCCAGGGCATGGGAAAGTTTGGCTTCTTCTATCACCTTGGAAACCCAAGCCTCCCTCCTACTTTCTCCATGGCTGTAGCCATCTTGGTTGGGTTAATTTGCATACTCGCTCTGATCGGCTGGTGGGCGTGGCTTGTGGGTGTGGCTTGAGGGTGTAGCGGAGTTAGGGTCAATTTGCATATTACTCTTTTATTAGGTAGGATATGGAGATATGTGGTTCTCATTTGATTACATCTAGTGAGCTGTTGAGTAACATGTGTAAGTTTAATTTGAGATAGGGACTAGAATGGTATTTTCTCAAACTTCTCCAATGCAATTAAATAACATGATTAAGGCCTATTTCAAAGACTTCTGCTAAGACCTGGACTACCCATATATCTGGGCACAGGAGGACACACGAAAACCAATTACTATTATGAGAATAGCCTTCAGGTATGGAAGGACTCTCATGATGTGCTCTCATGTCTTTCCCAAAGGAAGGCATCCCAATCCTGAATAATTATAGACTTGGTGCCTTAGGACATTGGGTTAAGAATTTTAAGATAGGGGGATATTTGGAAGATAACAACTTAACTATAATAGGAATCATTTATTTTTGTAAACCTGCTTTTCAACATCATCCCTCGGAGGTGGGGGGGGGTGGAATTATATACTTGTCATATTCCAGGTTCTCCATTAGACCATGTTCACTTAGAATGGGCTCATTCCATACACTTAGCCTTTATCATAGACCTTCTGCTTCCTGATATTTGTAGAAAATATTGTAGGAAAGGTTAATGCCTAAGAGGTTACCTGTCTCTCCATCTCTTTGTCTCTTCTCTCAAGCTCTTACCTCTTCTCTCTCTTTCTCTCTCTCACTCTCTATTTTTGCGCTTGCTCTCTCTCTATCTCACATGGCTTGCTCTTTGTCTCACTATATCTAGCTACCTAAGTATCCATCTTTTTCAGTGATGATAAAAGAAGATGCAAAAAGATATATCTTCTTGCATTAGACTAGTGATTCTGGATATGATAACCAGAAATGGCCATAGTCATCTTAAAGAAATTAGGGAAATAAAAGAAGTGAGTTGATCTACTGATTATGACAATATAACAATGACAGAAACTGGAAGTATTGATAATATTCTGAGATGAAAATCCTTTTATTGTTTATCCTGAGTTAACATTTTCTTGCAACTAAAAGATCTCAACTGATATGCCTAATATACCATTGAATCAACTCCTCTTTTCCTCTATAATTTGGCTAATTTGAAAATATACCATTTTCTAGAAGAACCACTTCCTTTGCAATTGTTTCTCTTTCATAATTAATCCCTCAAATAAGAATTTATTTTTGAAAAAGAATTTATTTTCACAAAATAGCTGAACATGTAGAGACAGTTATCCATGAAGGTGTTCATTTCAGAATTATTTATAACTAGAGGCCTGGTGCACGAAATTCGTGCACTCCGGGGGTCTCTCAGCCCAACCTGTGCCCTCGCGCAGTCCAGGAGCCCTCGGGGGATGTCCGACTGCTGCAGAGGCGGGGGAGGCTCCTGCCACCGCAGCTGCTCTCCTCAGCTGTGACCCTGGCTTCTAGCTGAGCGGTGCTCCACTTGTGGGAGTCACACTGACCACCAGGGGGCAGTTCCTGCATTGAGTGTCTGCCCCCTGGTGGTCAGTGCATGTCATAGTGACCGGTCATTCTGCCCTTGGGTTGATTTGCAAATTAGCTTTTTATTATATAGGATAATTTATAATTAGAAATGACTTAAATGTCTAGCAATACAGAAGGCATTAAAAAATCTGCTACATCCACACACTAAATAGTAAGAAGCCATTAAAAAGATAGTTATGGCCTGGCCGGTGTGGCTCAGTGGTTGAGAGTTGACCTATGAACCAGAAGATTCATATCACAGTCAGGGAGCATGCCTTGGTTGCAGGCTTGATCCTCAGTGGGGGGCATGCAGGAAGCAGCCAATCAATGATTCTCTCTCATCATTGATGCTTCTATCTCTCTTTCCCTCTCCATTTCTCTCTGAAATCAATACAAATATGTTTTAAAAAAAGGATAGTTAAGAAAATCCATTGATGTAGAAAAATATCCATAGCTTATTTGTTTTGTGTAAAGGGAGGGGGAGAAGGAGAATTCAGCAAATTTCTGAGCATCAGCAAAATAATTTTGCATTTATAAAAATTTCATGGATATATTTAATATATATGCATGTGAATAATAATAATACCAAGAATAATGGCTACTTATATTTATTAAATATTTACCTAGAGCTAGGTGCTCTGCAGAGTGCTTTACATATATACTATAGCAATTAATCCACACCCAAAATAAGGTACATATTATTATTTTCTTTTATAGATGAGTAATGTTAAATTCAGGGAGTAAATAATTTTACTACCTAGCCTTTAAGATATAAGATCACTGTTCAAATCCAGGTCTATATAACAGCACATTCTGTTATAATACATTATATTTTAACATTTATATCATAACATATGTATTATTTTATACCATTTGTATTACTTTATACATAATGCAATATAATTAATATAATATAATATAATCCTATATAATAAAGAGGTAATATGCAAATAGTCGTTATGCTGTGAAGCATAATGACCGATCAGCAGGAGGGCAGGGCAGCAAGCTATGAGCAGTGGAGAGCTACAGGAGGGCGGGGCAACGAGCTAGGTGCAGTGGAGAGCTATGAGCAGCAGTGGGCCGGGTGGCCAGCTGAGGCAAGCGTAAGCAAGCTACTCAAGCACAGGTTCGTGCGCAGGGCCACTAATATTATATATGATATGATATGATATGATATGATATGATATGATATAGATCTGAAAAAATTATCTCCAAAAGGATAATAATAATTACCTTTGGGTAGGGGAATTAGTTTTCTTAATCACACACCCCTGTATTATTAAATTTTTTACAGCCAACATATATTGTCTTAAATAAAAAAGAAAATGAATTAAATGCATAAAGCATGCATGCATAAATTATAATAAACATTTACCATAAAGTGACTTTTCTGTCCCTTTTGCACAGGGTGTCAAAGGGATTCCTTCTAGTTCCAGATCTACCACTTAACTCTATAACTTTAACAAGTCATTGAACCTCTTAATTTGCTCATATGCAAAGTAGATATAATCTTACTTAGCTTTCTTCCTTCAAAGAGTTGTCATAAAGATTTAATAAGGTATAATAAGGTAGTGGAGATCAAAGAGCTTGGGAAGTTTTCAAGCATGCTAAACTCTGCCAAAGTATTATTTTTTATTTTCTTCATATTAAAACACATTTTAAATGCATAATGTAGTTTAAAATTTTGAGTGTGTTGAACATCAGAATATAACTATGTCATTGTTTCCTAATCTAGATAATGAGATAATATTGACCTTATAAAGCATTGTGTCAATATGTTGATATAGCTCATATAAAGCATCTTCACCCTACATTCTGACACAAAGTAGGGCCCATATAGGGTGTGTGTGTGTGTGTATGTGTTTTAAACTAAAAAGTCCTAGTGGAAAAGTAAGCTTCCCTCTGGAATTCTCTTCTAATATAAACTCACATTGTTGCTCAAAGGAACAATAACCGGAACAATAAATGTGCAATCTGGTTCCCTAAGGAAAAGGAAATCCACATTTAAGAGCTTTCATCACAGGCTCTAATACACTATCTAGTTTGTCAGAGGGAATATATTTATTAGCATAATAAAAGAGTACCAGGAAGTTGCATAATAGTAACTGATTGTCTGCCCTTCCTTCTTTCTTGGAAATAAAAGTGTCACTCAAGTTCATGAACACACATGAGACCCTTTCCTCCTGTTGTTTATAATTTTTTTCACTGTTCTTCTACTGGCAATCTATAAAGAAATTGTTTTGGAGGAGGAGGAAGCTCACTGTGGTTGAATGGGCTAATTTTTTAGTGTTCCTTTGATACTGGGGTGACCATGTAACCTGCTGAGTATTCTCCTCCATCCCTTGTTTATATCTTTAAATTTTTAATCAATAGTCTTCAACTGGGAAAATAGATTATGAAATCCGATGGAAAAAACCCTAATAGTTATTTCCTGTAGAAATAATAAATATTTCTTGATTACAATCATCCTCATCCAAGAGCATTTATTATGCATTTACATGCTGAACTTGCGTGATAGAAAATGCTTCCTTATTTTTTCTTTTTCTTGGACTTCCTGTGCCTTAACTAGTAACTAACTGAACTGCTGAGTGAGCACAGGACTAGGGAAAGCTATGAACAAGAGGGTTCCAAACAATATCATTCTCTGAACATTTCTGATGCCCTTTCATGTTATTCATATCTCACTTTCCTGTGTCCTAGGGATCAGCTCTCTATGTCCTGAGAGATAATCTGATAAACTAAACTCTAATAGTGAACTAATGGCTGTCAATGGGTAATGTTACTCTTTCCAGGGAATTTATGTTCCATTTAACTAGGTCATTTGAAAACAAAATTTTAGTCTAAAGGAGTAATTATGATGCTAATTGCAAGTTCCCACAGCAGATCTGTAATGGGTTATGATTGAGGAATTGATGAATAAAAGACTTAATAGAAGGTAGGGTTCTTCTTTCCTCTCTACATATAACTATGACATTCTCGAGGATATGAACCAAACATTTATCTACAAGAGTCTGTGACCTAAGGCAGTTACCAAGGAAAGGCAGTCTGGAAAACTGGAGGCACTAATAACTGCTTAGCAACAGATCAAACCTATCAAACAGTATAGCACATCAAAATGGCTAGTGACCAAATCAGGAAATATTGAGTCAACCATGATATCCACAGGGCATGGATAAGGGCAAAGTTTCCAGGTCTCCTCATCTAGAAAAGTAGAGAACTCAGATGCATGGATGAAAAGAGGTATTTAAGTCACATGGGTAGTGGTCTGGGCAGAAGCCCAGAGAAGATGAGGCAGAGATGATTTTAAGATGTGGGTATGGGTTAAATTGACAGGAAATAAAGAGAGAGCTGAGAAAGAGCATTTGGAATAACAGCGTTAATATAAACATTGAATAAGAGACTTGCATACATTTATTTGGGGGCCTTAGCTTGGTATTCAGTGACTTGAATAGCAACCATTTTTACTGCCTACAAACTCCTCAAGTGAAAAAGTCAATTTTGTTGGCCTCAGTCTTTCTTCTTGTTGCCTATATTTCCTGCTTTTCTTCTTCCCTCAACTGGTGGTATCTGGAATTCACCATGAGGTAAAATTTTTCATCAAAGATAAGTGGGTTACTCTTCCAAAATAAATTTGCGTATTATCAGTGATGAGGCCTTAATCTCATGTTCTTATTATTAATTTCCAGGCATATGTGTTTATATAAGAGAGAGCATGCCCAAATTGAGGTTGTCCTGAGTACCCTGCCATGCATCTGAGTGCCTTTGGGGACAGACTTGAGCTCCCTCAAGAAACAGGTTAATTTCTATGATGCTAAGAACTTCACATATTACACATGAAGCCTTATTGGAATTCCCATGTTGTGTACTGGAAAAGGACTTGTCAAAAGAGAAAATTAGATCCTGGCTAGGTAGGTCAGTTGGTTAGAGCGTCATCCCCATGTGCCAAAATTTCGGGTTCGATCCCCTGTCGGGATACATATAAGAACCAATGAATGCATAAATAAATGGAACAACAAATCAATATTTCTCTTTCTCCTTCTCTTCCCTTCCTCTCTCTCTCTCTTAAGACTCAATAAATAAAAAAAGAGAGCTAATTTTAAAATAAGTGATATTCCTTGGGAGTTATTTTTCCTTCTTAGCTGCGAATAGATTATGTTAAAGGTGCTAAAGGTGCTATCTGCATAGACTAACAGACTGATATTATTTTTAAAAAATATATGTTTTTATTGATTTTCAGAGAGAGGAAGGGAGAGAGAGAGATAGAAATATCCATGATGAGAGAGAATCATCGATCAATCGGTTGCTTCCTGCACGCCCCCATGGGAATCAAGCCTGAAACCTGGGCATGTGCCCTGACCAGGAATCATACTGTGACCTCCTCATGTCAACACTCAATCACTGAGCCACACTGCCCAGGTGTGACTGATATTCTTAACTAGTCAAGAGATTGAAAGGCAAGTCCTCAGAAATATTCTGAGGTTTAGAGACCTGTGCAGATTTTTCAGAATTTATATATTTACATATTTACATTCTAATTTCTATTCTAACTTTTACCCAATGGGACAAGTCATAAATCTTCTTTTCCCTGATTGGTACCTTGGCAAGTATATATCTCTATACAGTCCCTGGAAGTTATAGAACTTGATTGATTTGATTTTTAAAAAGCACCCAGATGCATCATTATAGCATGGATCCCCTTTTTTAGCATAAGGCATTGAAGCCCAAATTGCTTTCTTTAACTTTCCCTACTGTGGATTAAAAAACAAAAATAAATTTTGTTATTTCTCTTTGATACCTTTCATAACACCCGATTCTGAGTTTCAACAAGTTAGTTCTAGCAAAAATAGTAAGGTTTTGTTCTGGGTCCCACCAACCATGGAACATAAAAACAACTGTGGGAGGAATATGTCATATGAATATGTTATGTTCCCAAAAGAAAAGGGGAATATTTGGTTTATGGAAAAGAACAGATCATTCCTTGTATTCTTATGAAGCATGTCAAGTGGATAAGGTAATAGCAATCAATGGAAGAAACCATTAGGAGATAAATTTTAGCTCAATATAAAGACTAACTGTCTAAAATGATTGTCCCAGTTGTTCTAGATGGCATAAACTTCCTCAGAGAGTAGAAAGCTTTCTGCCACTGGAATATTTGAAAGATTGCAAACTAGCTTCAATCACCACATGGGGTTAGTAAAAGATGTGCAACCTACAAATTTTGTCATTAATGGTTTTTCCAATTTCTCTTCTCCATGAATTTTTTGTCTTCTCCATTTAGTGTTTCTTTTTTCTCCCAAACCTTTTGATGTCTATGTCATCATCATGTGCTCTAGGAATGTACACTCAAAATAAGGAACCAGTGACTTAATATGTTACCTGTCTCAGAAGTTTTTGCAATTCTAAAGAATATAGCAGGAAAAGGATAATGCTTAACTAAATGAAATGAATTGCTAACAGTGAAAATTAGAAAGTAATGTAGACAAAATAAGAAGGATTTTTTTTTTGCAAAAGATCCTTTCCCATGTCCCTTCACAGAAAATATAATTGTGATTATTTCTTTGTATAAACATGAAACAAAACTAAAAATACATCTAACAAAATTTTACTCTTTGTGAAGCATTTTAAAGTATTAATTTAAAATCAAATAAGTCAATTCTAGTTTAACAATATTAAAATAGATAAACTGAGATTATCAGAAAAATGGTTAGCAAGTTTGAGTGAAGTATGCTAAGCTAGAGAAAAATTTGAACCAGAAGCTGAAACAATCTAGGCCCTCATTCTGACTTTCACATTAATGTTCACATTATACAAATCACTTAACTTCTCTGGAACACTGTTATCCAACCTTTATACTGAGAGAGTTGACATACATAATCACTAAGACCCCTTTCAGCCCCAAATCACATGTTCTAAGAATGCCAAAGCCAGCAGTTAAGAATGCATCTCCTCTTCTGAACCGTTAGCCAGTTGTGGCCACTAACAGAGTTATCTGCATTGTGGGAAATAGACCCACCCATAACCAGGTCACATACTTGAATATTTATATAAGCGAAATCTGTTTCTACGACATGATCACAAAAGGGTGGACAGAAATTATGTCCACTTGAAAGGTCTCAGCCCCTATATAATTATCTGTTCCTTGAAACTACCCCAAAGCTAATGGCCCAGCAAGCCAGTGGTCCCCGCCTCTGCAGTCAGGGGTATGTTACAGTCTGCTAAGAGCCCTGCATCTGCTCACACAGAGGCATGTCATTAGCATTTTGATTCCTGCTTTGACAGACTTTTATTTGCCTTCATTTAAATCTTTTAAAACAAGACCTGCAACCCACTGACTGTGCTAACATGCCCTACGTATTTGTATATGTTTTAATCCCAAACTTATTAATGAATCACATGCTTCATGAAACAAAACAAATTATAAGCAACAACTGGAGGAGTATTACTGAACCAGTATGCTAAGCACAATGACTTGAAATGATTATAGATTCCCTCCTCTCTTCCCCATGGATTTATCATGCAATGGTAAAGTAATGAGAAAAATTCCATGATGCACAACTTCTTATTTAAGTCAGAATATAACATCCATATACAATATATGGGTGTGGCTGTCTTCCAATAAAACTTTATTTACAAAAACAAGCAGTGGGCCATATTTAATGCTTAGGCTGTAGTTTACTCACTCTTGTAGTAGAGTGTACTTCATTAGGTATATGTTATATTTTGGTAAAGTTAGAGCAGAAGAGTATTTGAGTGACAAAACCAGATATATAAAAATGATTGATTTTTCAAAGCCAGATTCCATAACACTGTAATTAGCAAGTCCATTGCTTGCAAGCCACTCCTGTCTCCAGAAATTAAGTGATGCCTAAAGCAAATTTATCAAGTCATGGAATCCAAAGAAAATGTCTGTGAGTTAAAAGAAAAGAAAGGAAACATATTATCAGCATAATCAAAAGATCTGTAGAATTTTGTGTTTGACATTTCAATTTATATAATGGAAGTGGGAAGCAACATTTATGTAATTATCCAAAACTGTATTCAAGAGTTTTGTCTATTATAATGTAAGGTAACCTTAGCCTCCATTTCTCCAATGCACAGTATACAATGTTTAAACATGTACATATATGTTTGGTGCCCAAGAAAGCAAGGGCACGTTCTAATAATACATATTCCAGTGCATAGGGAACTCATGTGAACTGCCAGTCTATAAGAATGCAATGGTGGTGCTGTAAACAAATGATTGACTGCTTCCGTGATGAAAGAGTCGGACCAGTAGGATGGCAGGAGAGAGAGGAGGCCAAATTGAATAGTAAGAAGAGTACAAAAGAAGAGGGCAGAGATTAGAGTTCTATTGCAAGGTAACATATATTAAAGATATGATGTTAAGATATCTTTTTTTATTTTTAAGCAGATAAATGTGCTCCAGGTGACATATTTCTGGTGTCAAAGAATCAGATATTTTTGGCTTCTTAGGATCTCTGCATTGTTTCTCCTTCTAGGGAAAGTATTTTCTCAAGGTCTACCTCACAGAGACCTTGGGCGCAAGGTTGTTAGTTTTCAAATAACAGTGAAATTTTCCAATATTAGAATACTTCGTATTGATAAGACTGTACCAAGAAATTACCTAACCAGCAGTATTTCCTACTTAGTATGGTCTTGAAGGCTATCTTTGGGATTAAAATTTCGACTGCTGAATGTTTTTGCAACTCTTTTCTCTCCTCTGTGGTGTTTACTAATAGAAGAGTGGTTCCCTGATGCTGGCTGCCTGCCAGGGTAATTAATGTGCCACTCCAGTTTCTCCAAAGGCCTTGCTGATTCTGCCTCATCCCTCAAAGCCTCACTTACTGAAGTGCTATCAACATCAACTCAAGGGAAGAGATATAGGGTAGATTGTTTGGTTACAGTTGCATAAAAACATGTTTAAATAAGCATACTGAAATTCTATTCCTTTCTATGGATGCTGAGTGGAGAAACATTTGAGCAAATCACTTAAACCTTTTGCATATTAGATTTTTTCCCCTGTAAAATAAAAATTGCTTTGCCCACTATGGCTTCAAAAATCATAGATATAGCTTTTAAATCCTTTGAAAAAGTACACCCTCCACACACACAACACACACACACACACACACACACACTCACATATATGTGCATATATATAATGAGTTTTGGTCAAAAAAATAAAATATTATGCCCTGACTGAATAGCTCGGTTGGTTAGAGCATCATCCTGATGTGCTAAGGTTGGGGGTTCGATCCCTAGTCAGGACACATACAAGAATAAACCTCTCTAAATGAAATATCTTTATTAAATCCTCTCTTCTGTTCTGCCTGACGTGCATGGGCTCCATTTTCTTACTAAACTCTGGCTGATATAGTACTCCCTTGCCTCAGTAACACACTTATAGTTAATATCACATTCTCCTCAGTAATGATGGCTAATTTAGCTGGTGAATTTCAGGTGAGTTTTAGTTTAAAATTGCAGGCGGCTATATGCTCCTAGATATTACAGCAGATTGTGTGTGTTGGTGGATGGGGTGGAGATGTATATTTTTGAAGACATGCTGATAACCTCTAATTGGCACATGCCTTATTCTAACGAGCAACATTCTTTGAATTTGATGGTAGTTTAGGTCTTAAGATATTTTATTTGGAATTTCCCAGAGAAGCCGTGCCACCTTGAAGGGGAGAGCTGCTGTGACTGGGAGCCCAGCCTCACCTCCATCAGGGGTGCCCTCGGACACCACCCAGGACCCTACAGCCACACTGGCCAGGGACCTGCTGCCTTAGCTGCGAACCCACGAACACTGAGACTCCAGCCTCCCTGGCCGCGGGCTCCTGAAAAGTTTGTCTGGGGGAAAACAAAATAGCAGCCGAATAGGCGGACATGTCCTGTGCCTTCTCACGGAGCAGATTGAACAAGCATGTCAAACTCGTGGATGTGGCCCCCCTGGCCACGACTTTGACATGCTTGAGATAGAAGAAACAACTAAATAGAATAACACATATTTGGAATTGGTGAATTAAACACAGCTGGTGAGACAATCCATGGCCAAAAAGGACAGAGGATGCCTGGAGAATGGTAGGATCGAGGATCTGGGCTGGAGAGAGAGACACCCGACTACCAGGATGAGAGGGTCAGAAGGAAACTGTGCTGCACCAAATCCGAGTCCTTTGGGGACACACATAACACTCGACTGTGGAAGGGGGTCCAAAGTGCTGCTGGTAGCCGGGGAATCTAGATCAGAGTCCACAGCCATGGGAGGCTGCACCCAGAAAGGCATCCTGAAGATCTGCACTGGCTGCACAGTGGCATGGTTGCTCTGCCTTTATATTTTCCTTGCTTTTACTCGCTAAACCCAGTACATAGGATCTTTCAATTACAAACACTCACTGAGGCTGCAGTGCAGGTGGAGGTGCAGTTTTGTGGAAGCTGGGGAGCAAGACAGGGAAAGGTGACCAGGATCTCAGCTCTGGGACATTCCGGTCCCTCCAACCTTAAACAGCCATTTTTCTCCTGAAGAGCCAGCCCCTTATAGCAGCACCCACAGGGGAACTAGCCCAGCCACACCCAGCCTCAAGCTCAATTAATATTTGATGAAGGAGACAAGAGCATACAAAGGTGTCAAGACAGTCCCTTCAATAAATGGTGCTGGGACAATTGGTCATATACATGCAAAAAAAAAAAAAAATGAAACTAGACTACCAACTTACAACATACACAAAAATAAACTCAAAATGGTTAAAGGACTTAAACATAAGATGGGGAACCATAAAAATATTAGAAGACTCCATAGGCAGCAAAATATCAGACATATGCCATAGCAATATCTTTATTGATACAGCTCTTAGGGCAATGGAAACTAAGGCGAAAATAAACAAATGGGACTATATCAAAATAAAAAGCTTCTGCACAGCAAAAGAAAACATAATTTGATGAACAAGAATAGATCCAGAGAAAAATGGCGGGGGCGGGGGGGCGGTGATTAGAGAGCAACCAAAGGACTTATATGCATGCACATTAGCATAACCAATGGACACAGACACTGGGGTGGTGGGGGCTTTCCTGGTGTGGGAATGGCTTTGGGGGGGGGGTGTCAAGCAGGGAAAAAGGAGACATATGTAAAACTTTAGACAATAAATAAATAATTAAATGCAAAAAAAAAAAAAAAGAAGAAGAAAAGAAAAGAAAGAAACCATCAACAAAACAACAAGAAAGCCCCTGCATGGGAGAACATATTTGCCAATGCTATCTCAGATAAGCGTTTAATCTCCAAAATTTATAGGAAACTCATACAACTGAACAAAAGGAAGATAAACAATCCAATCAAAAATGGGCTAGTATTAATTTAACAAAGCCTTGCAGACAATTTTGGAAAGAGGACATACAGAAGGCTGAAAGACATTTGAAAACATGCTCAAAGTTACTAATCATCTGAGAGATGCAAATCAAAACAACAGTGAGGTACCATGTCACACCTGTGAGAATGGCTGTCATCAACAAATCAACAAGTGCTGGCGAGGATGTGGAGAAAAAGGAACCCTCAGGCACTGCTGGTGGGAATGCAGACTGGTGCAGCCTCAGTGGAGAACAGTATGGGTTTTCCTCAAAAAATTAAAAATGGAACTCCAATTCGACCCAGTAATTCCACTTATGGTAATATATCTCAAGAAACCAGAAACACCAATCAGAAAGGACATATGCACTCCTATATCCATAGCAGCACAATTTACCATAGCTAAGATTTGGAAACAGCCTAAGTGCCCATCAGCAGATGAGTGGATTAAAAAACTGTGGTATATCTACACAATGGAATACTACACTGCTATAAAAAGGAAGGAGCTTTTACCATTTGCAAAGCATGGGTGGTCCTGGAGAGCATTATGCTAAGGGAAATAAGCCAGTCAGAGAAAGATAAATATCACATGATCTCACTCATATGTGGGATATAATGAACAACATATACTGATGAACAAAAATAGATCCAGAGACAAAGAAACACTGATAGACTATCCAACCTCAGAGAGAAGGCAAGGGATGGGGCGGAGGTAAGAGTTCAACCAAAAGATTTGTATGCATACGTATTAGCATGACCAATGGACACAAACACTGGGGCGGTGGGGGCTTGTCCTGGGGAGTGGGAGTGCCCTGAGGGGGTGTCAGTCAGGGAAAAAGGATACATATGTTATACTTCAAACAATTAAAAAAAAAAGAAAGAAAAAAGAAATATCAAGAGCAAAAAATAAATAAATAAATAAATAAATGATTTATGCTAATATTTTTATACTTGCTGAGTATAAATAGCTTAGACCAAGTAATACATTTAAACTCTACATTTAATAACTGAGAAAATTAAAGCACAGAGAATTTAAATAATTAAGAGTTAGGAGCAAAGTACTACTGTGCTAATGAAAAGTGAATTACAGAATCATCAGTAAATCCTTCATCTAGTTTTTTACATCTTAGTATGTATCTCAGCTCAGATATTTTTATGTACATATAGGTTTTTATTTTAAATAACATAACACTATTCATTAAAAAAAAAAGAATTCCCCAGCCAGTGTGGCTCAGTGATTTAACCTGATCAACTTGATGTAATTGAATTCGCTAAATTTAATCCAATCAACTAATTTTTAATCTGATGGTTTGTTTTAATTGGAACAACTAAATTTAATCTGATCCACTTGATTTAATTGGGTTGACTAAATTGAATGTGATCAACTTGATTTAATTGGATCTGAAGGTCACACTTTGATTCCCAGTTAGGGCACATGCCCAGGTTGCGGGCTTGACCTCCCAGTAGAGGGCATGCAGGAGGCAGCCAATCAATGATTCTCTCCCTCTCCCTATCTCTCTTTAATAAATTAAGTATCCTATCTAATAAAGAGGGAATGTGCTAATTGACCCTCACACCATCACAAAAGATGGCGGCGCCCCACAGCCAATAACAAGGGAATATGCTAATTGACTGCCACACCCTCAAAGATGGCAGCGCCCACAGCCACAAGATGGTGGTGCCCAGTCCCCTCAGCTCTGCGCGCCTGCCTCTGGAGTCCCCCAGTCCCCTCCACCCCCCCAGCTGCCCAGGGCCACCTGAGGCTCAGGTAACCAGGGCCGGCTGAGGCTTGCACTGCCAGCAGTGGCAGCAGCAGAGGTGTGATGGGACATCCCCTTCCCCTGATCACTGGGTCGCCTCCCGCCCCTGAAAGCTCCCAGACTGTGAGAGGGGGCAGACTGGGCTGAGGGACCCTCCCCCTCCAGTGCATGCATTTTCATGCACCGGGCCTCTAGTATATATATAAGAATGTGTGCATATGAAAGATCAGACAACCTCTTGACTGGATATTCAAGTCACATCATCCATGAGGGTCAGATAGATATCAGATACCTCCAAGTGTGATACCTTGAGAGGAACACAGTATCGCTTATATAGTATTCAAGCTGGGATGAAAATTTAACCATGAACAAACATCAGAAAGCCCCCAAAATGAGGAACTTTCTATTAAACACAAAAACAGGATTGTACCTTCAACAGTGTCATAAATGACAAAGAAAGGCTGCAAAATATTCCAGATGAAAGGAGACTAAAGAGATGTGACAACTAAATGAAATACTATAACCACATGTGTTCCTATAGTAGAGGAAGAAAAATAAATGCTATAAAGAACATTATCAAGTCAATTGACAAAATTGGAATATGCATGGTAGATTAGATAAAATATTGTATTGATGATAAATTACTGAAGTTGACATGTAAGAGAATATCCCTATTCTTAGCATTGAACTGTTTAAGAATAAAGGGGCATGATGTATGCAAAAAAAAAAAAAAAGGTATTTTATTCTACACTCGTAATGCCTCCTGCCTGTATGAGCATTCTCTAATTTTGACAAGCAATTATGTTTCCAATTTTTCCCTGAGAAGAAAAAAAAAAGCATAAGCAAGAAACACACACAGAGGAATGCTAAGGTTTGAATTATCTATTACTATTTTCAGATGCTTGCCACTGAGGTGAGAAAATTCACCTGCTGACCGAGTGAAGAATCAATATAGTCCTGACATAGGCTGAAAGGAGATAAGCAGCATGTAAAACTCTGCCTGTGAAATTCAGTGCTGAAAAAAAGCCTAGGGTTTGGCTCCGGGGTAGGCAGTGTGGGTAAAATATGACTTGAGCTAGCATTTCATCTATAGTTCAAAGAAGAGACCATTCCCAGAGTGAAACAAAGTTTCCATAACCCCAAAACATCTGGGCGGAGGAAGTGGCAGAAATCACATGATGTTTGGGAATTAGGCACACTAATAAAGCCCTGCAGAAAGATAATGGGCAAGATGGAAATTACTTTTTTTTTTTTTTCCCTTACCAAATAGAAGTTAGAAGCGAGCAAAGACGATAAGGTTTTGGAGACTTCCTGTCTGTATTTGATTCTAAATTGTACCATTTCCTGGGCCTCAGTTTTCACATCTGTAATAATAATAATAATAATAATAATAATAATAATGGTTTCCACTTAATGTATTGAGATAATTCAATGAAATAGTCTATATGAATTAGCACATAGTGTGTGCTCAATGAGAGTTAATTGGGGGTATTATTTTTAGCATTAAGAAATTTTTTATAATCTCCCTGAATACAACAGAGGGGACATTTGGTGGCATTAGAAGGAATGCATTGCTTTGTTGTACTAGATTTTTTGCCTTCTTGATTAGGATGGCACCCTTGTGTAAGCAAGTCTCTCGTTCTGAAAATGATTTCAGGGCCACTCTTCCAGGATCTGCTGGGTGATAAAGTGGCTAAACTTTCAAAGGAATGCAACCTTGTTTTTTGTTGTGAACATTTGTTTATTCTCCAGCTTCCATTTCCCCTTCTTCAGGCAATTGTCCCAAATTTAGAAACAAGAGGGAAATTCACTTCTTCCACATTTTCAGGTCATGGGGTGTGAGTGGGTTTCCTTCAATTTCAGGAGCTTGTGAGACACACACTTAAGTCAATCAAAGCATCATATTCCCCTGAGCACAGTTGTTAAGATAGTATAACTTTCCTTATCCATTCTCCTGCTGGTGGACATTTAGGTTGTTTCCAAATTTTCATAATGGATCCTAGCATCCCTTCTCCCTTAAGCTAGTTGTATGAAATTAGATAAGCTAAGTCTCCAGTCTTAGCCTTCATTTTTCACCTATAATGTGAGAAGTTTGGGTTTAAATGATCTCCTCGTTTCTATTCTATGCTCAAGCTCTATGTCCCATATTCTCTGAATACTAACCTATCTCATTAAGTAGGCAGTCCCTGTCGGTGTGTATCTGGTGGGCTGCCTCATCTTCTTGGCCTCTGTGAGTAACCTGTGGTCGGGGTGCTCAGAGAGGTGCTATGCAGAGCTTCGCTTGACCCCCCAGACTCCAATACGCTCATAGTGTGGTCCATTTCCTCCAGCCCCGTGTCTTCCCATTGCCCTGATGCACCGCGAGAGCAACATCTGTGCTGCCTGCTGCAGACTTCACCTTAGGGAAATCTCCACCACGACAGAAAGACAGGCGTTCCCTAGCAGAGCAATTTGCCCGTTTGGGAAATGAGCATGTTCTTCCAAATAGGTTAGCAGAGCATTTTAGAATTGATTGCATGTTGGCTGTTTCTCCAGGAAATTTTGTAAAGAAGCTGCAAGAGAACAGGTTCAAAAATATCTGACTCCCTTAACCTACCTATATAATACTATACTAAACTGTACTGTACTATACTGTATGATTGTTCCAAAGGCGTATGTTCTTCCTCTTCCACAAGCCATGCAAGTCAGCAAGGCCTTCCAACCTGATATCAAAACCTGTTTGAGAAAGAAGACAACTCACAAAGAACAATACTATGTAACAGGCAGAACAAAAAGTTTTGAAAAGTAATTTACACTAAGGAACAGTAATATTAAATGATGATCTGAGACTCAGATCCAAGGAATATTTCTTGAACATGTATGTGTGCCAAATATTTTCCTAATCGTTTTTGCATGTGCTACAGCATCCTGACAGCAACCCTGTGGGGTAGATTTAAAGAGGTTTTGTAGCTTCATTGTGTCATGACCCTGAAAGTCTCAGTCTGCTCTTAATCTTGAACTTCTGGTTATGCTCACTATTTTGTCAATAATGAGGAGAGACGGATATTCATATAGGATATTTATATTGCCTAATGTAGACAATATTAGAACTGCACCTTCTCGGAAGATGTGCAGATCAATTAAGTACCATATAATAGTAATGAATATATTGTGAAGAAACAGAACTCTGAGTTTTTTAAATACAATATTGTTAAAGTATGTGAGTGATTGTCAATGTGTTAAGTCCTTTGCCTTCAGAGATTTGTAAATCCCTTTTTCTTGGGCATTAGCGGGCCTTCACCAGACAAATGAGTCAGATGGGCTCTCCAAACGAAAGTGAGCTGCCTTTTTTTTCCGGAAGTACTCACTGACTGCCTGATTACTAAATGTTACTTCAATGCACTAAAAGATACTTTGTTGGATTGAAATAGTTAATGATTCTGCTAATTGCCTAATTTACTCCTGGGGAACACTCTTTACTGGAGGAGCTGGCTGAATACAAAATAGCACATGCCAGATGCTTTGCCTCTCTTCACTGGAAACAGCCAGGGAGCTGCAGAGGCGGGATTCCCCCGGTCCTCACTTACCCGGAGGGAATTAAAAGACACAGCAACACTCAGTCAGAGTCCCTGGATTTGAATCCACACAATACTGTTATTGTTTCTTTATCTGACTTTTGAAGGGAGGAAAAGAGCTACAGAAGAATAAATACACTTAAAAACAATGGAATGTTAAAAGCAGAGCTTATTTTAATAGAATTTAATTGATGAAAATATTTAAAAAAATGAATTGCAGATATTTTTGACTCATTAAAAATACAGCAGGAAACTTTTTATCTTTATTAGACACTTTAGGCTTATCATTTTTTTTAAAATATATTTTATTGATTTTTTACAGAGAGGAAGAGAGAGGGATAGAGAGTTAGAAACATCGATGAGAGAGAAACATCGATCAGCTGCCTCTTGCACACCCCCTACTGGGGATGTGCCCGCAACCAAGGTACATGCCCTTGACCGGAATCGAACCTGGGACCCTTGAGTCCGCAGGCCGATGCTCTATCCACTGAGCCAAACCGGTTTCGGCTAGGCTTATCATTTTAACACAAGACAAATATTGATGTATAAAATTATCTCATCGGATGCATTCAGCATATAGGACCATTTCTTCAAATGTCTAATTGCTCAAGAATGAAAATAACTTTCTTGGTTCTGTCCATTCTCATCCCACCAACATGCCCTTGGTCAATTATAATGTGCTGTATGCTCTATTCTTTTAAAGAAAATATATTTAGGAAAGAAAAATAAGAAATCAAGCATTAAAATAAGCTTCTCATAAGTTTTATTTTGTTATGCAGGGTATGTGGGGACAAATAGACATCTGTGAAATGTCAAGTTAAAAATTCTGACCCGAGTGTTGGATTAGATGATTACCAAAGCAACTAAAAGAGCATGGGACTTTATCACTGGGGCTACAGGGTCCCTATAAAATTGAAAGTCCTTTCTACACCAAAATAAAAACTTTGGGGCAACAATAGAAAATTATATATATATAGATAGTATAGAGCACACTGGGCATATTGGTGAAGGAATGTGCAACCCGGTCATATTAAGAAAATTGAAGAAACTCATGGGCCAGCAGTTCAAGTGAGATTTGGACCAAGAACAAATAAATAAATAATATTTTGAGAAATACCTTTCTTTATAAGGTTGGAGAAAGACATATCAAAGTTTTATTGGTAGGGTAGGAAGAAAATCTGAAAAAAATATATTATTAAGGAAACTTAAGAAAGGAGAAATAAGCAACAGACAGTCCACAGTTGCAAGAACAGCAGGGATGAAAATGGATGAGAATACAGCAAGATCTTTGGTTTGATAATTGATAAATTAGTAGTGGGTTTTTAGAAAAATGATAGACATAGAGCTAAATAGAAAATAATTATCTCCATTTATGGGGATAAGTGGTGATAGAAAAAAAATAAAATTAAAATAAAGAAAATAATTAGTACTAGGTAATGAGGAAATAAATTAGAGAATATATGACTTCTTTTAAGAATCGGACTCAGCTTGAAACGTTCATCTATTTTTTTAAAAAAATCATTATTAATTTGCCAAATAAGCAAAAGGCACATGTCATAGTGTTTGATTTGAAAGGTATAAATGCTGCATTACAACCTAAAAGTACTTTGTTTCCATTGTTATTCCACCATGAATGGGAAAACTTTTCAGAACAATAGGCCCTTTGAAATCTGAGATACACCAGGTGGGTATGCACCCAGCATTTGTTTGGAAATATCTATCACTGTGCTTGCCCAGGGAATTATGCTGGATAGGCCAAAAATCTTCAAGAGCAACCATAACACACACCACCCAATCTCAGTGAGTAGGCAAATGCGTTAACGAACAAATGTCATATTTGATACCTATTGCCTCCCACATGTGCTAGACCATAATGGATCAATGAGAACCAGCTTTTCATGCCGTTGTTGCATTCAGAGGACACAGAATGATTTAGTTATAGAAACTAAAATGGATGAAATGTTTGAAAGTATTTAATCCAATTCCTTATTGTACAATTAGAAAGTTAGGCTTCACAATGTTGTGTGAATTGTCTGAGGTCACTTAGTGGTTTGTAGCAGAACTAGGAGCATAACCCACATTTTATACTTTACATTTCAAGACCAACTGAAAGCTGATCGTTTTGGCTGTGTTTTCTCTTTTGGCTCCTACAATCAAATCAATGTTGAAAAATCACAAGGCAGCTCAGCGGAAAGGTTCAGTGGTTGAGTGTCGACCTATGAACCAGGAGGTCACGTTTCAATTCCTGGTCAGGGCACATGCCCGGGTGGTGGGAGGCAGCCGATCAATGATTCTCTGTCATCATTGATGTTTCTATCTCTCTCTCTACTTCTCCCTTACTCTCTGAAATCAATAAAAATACATATTTTTAAAATCACAAGTTAATAAATAACATGATATACACGTAGGGGTGAGAGTGGTGGGAATATGTTTAAAATGAAGGGGACTATAAAGTAGTTAAAGCACCGGGGAAATGTCACAATTATAAATCTGGCAACAGAAACAGGATTCATAAAGACCTAAAATTTTCAGCCCCTGCTTGGTGTGGCTCAGTTGGTTGGGTGTTGTCCCTTACACAAAAGGTCACCTATTGATTCCTGGTCAGGGCACATGCCCCAGTTGCAGCTGGATCCCCAGTAGGGGGCATGCAGGAGGCAGCTGATCAGTTTCTCTCTTATTGATGTTTCTATCTCTCCCTCTCCCTTCTTCTCTCTCTAAAATCAATAAAAACATACATATTTTTAAAAAGACCTAAATTTTGCAAAACCATACAAGTAAAAAAAATGGAAATTGAGAAATAATAAAATACTTAGAGGGAAAATAACAATGTGCATCTGTGTGCTTCTGTTGTGCACTCAGCATTTTTGTAGACATGTTGGAAGTTTCATGAGAAACATATGCCATGGCTTCTTCCTTCAATGAGTAATTTTATCTACTAGAATGATTATAAAGAGGACTTGCATAGTATTTATCTAAGAAATAGACTCTTATCTACTTTTTAGTGTTGGGAAGATAAATTTGGGTAGTGCAACAATGCCTGGCATATCATAGAAATTCAATAAATATTAGCTTTGAATATTTGGAAGGAATCCTAGGATCTGTGTGTAGTCCTTTTGTTCTGACCAATTGTTTAATTATGAGAAAGTCAGTTTTTTCAGTTTTCTTTTTCTTTTTGACAGAGAATACAAAAGTTTACTTTTAGTAAGTTCTAAAATATTTTATTGTAATACTAGAGGCCCAGTGCACGAAATTTGTGCATGGGGGGGTGTCCCTCAGCCCAACCTGCACCGTCTCCAATCTGGGAGCCCTCAGGGGATGTCCTACTGTTGGCTTAAGCCGCAGTCTGGACTCCTTCTGCAGGAGGTGACCAGGCTGATCAAGGGAAGGCACCACCCCATCACCTTGCTGCTGCTGCCACTGCCAGCCGCTGCAGCCACCAAGGTGTTTTCATCAACACCGACTCCAGTCCCTTCACCACAAAAAAATGACAACTTTCTTTAGGCATTTTTAAGATGTCTATTTCATAGGATATAACAATTCTTTCTTTCTTTTTTTTTTTTTTTTTAATCCTCACCTGAGGATATTTTTCCATTGATTTTTAGAGAGCATAGCAGAGAGAGGGAAAGACAGAGAGAAACATCAATGTGAGAGGGACACTTCAATTGGTTGCCTCCTGCATGAGCCCTGACCTGGGCCCCAGCCAGGGAGGATCCTGTAACCTAGGTACATGCCCTTAACCAGAACCGAATCCGGACCCTGTGGTTGGCAGGCCGAGGCTCTATCCACTGAGCCAAACCGGCTAGGGCAGGATATGACATTTCTTAGCCCCTCCAGCAGCGGACCTTCGTTTTTTCCTCCAGGAGTGAGGTGTAAAAACCCTAGATCACCTTCTTGGATTCTTATTACCCAAGTTACCAAGAACACTGTGAGTGGCGTACGGGGAGCTTAGCCAATGAGCGGTCAGAAAAGGTGTTTCCTCTGCAGCTCACTCACAGAGGTGGGACTGCCAGCGCGCCGCAGCTGGCAGGCCCTGTTTTCTGCAGGCCTGCACCATCTGTGGCTTGCCTCACTGCGCACGCACTTCCCTCCCACCCACCTGCGTGCGCGCGCAGCTTCCTCCTGAGTGGTCATGACATTACGGTGTCCCGGACAATTTGCATATTACCTCTTTATATATATATATATATATATATATATATATATATATATATATATGTGTGTGTGTGTGTGTGTGTGTGTGTGTATAGATATAGATGATATAGATATAGATATAGATATAGATATAGATATAGATATAGATATAGATATAGATATAGATATAGATAGTTCCTATCTGTCTTTTCTCTTTTATCCTCTGTAGTACACACATCTATCCTCGTCCCTTTGCTCTTCCATAATGTAAGCTTACACCTAATTTATTAACTTGACGTATGTTTTCAGTTGTCAGTGTTACTTATGTCAATATAATGAATACAGATTCTACAACACACCTGACATGTAATACACCGTTAATAATTTTTTATTGAATTGAATTTTTTTCTAAGAGTGATGTTTAAAGGGATCAGAGACTGTGTTGTTTAAATTTGTTTGGGCACTGGGCTGTAATACACAAATATTAACACATCACAATAATAATATATTTAAAGTTTAAACTTAATTTCACAGAAAGAACAACTGTGAATCAAAGCATATCAGGAACTCTGAATACAATGTATTGCTTTATGTTTCATTGCCCACTTTGTTATCAGCTTTATTGCCAGAGGTAAAAACCACACAGATGATATAACAATATATTTCAAGTTTTGAAAAAAAAAAGCCTTCATTTTACTTAGCTGATCCTTTCCTTTACATCACCCTCTGTTGTCCTGAAATGAAGAGAATGTAATTCCACACGTTTGGCCTGAATAGGGAAGCCTCAGATGGAAGTGCTATTCTGGCCACACCCTGGGAAGTGTCTATCCTGTCCCTCCTGTGTGCCCTTCAGGATTATAGCCCTCTCATTACTGAGCTAGATCTCCTGCTGCCAGCATTCTCCTCTTTATTCTCCCCAACAGTGATTCACCAGGAATATGAGGATTTTTTGATATCTTTCTGATGCAAAATAGCATTATAAAAGAAATTTTTTTTTCTTATAAGGTTTGCCAGTCCATATGTCATTCTCTATGCCAAGAACTATATTAGTTAATACAATGCAAAAATAATGCATTCAAAGAATTTATCCTTTAAAACCATGTGGTAAACCTTTTATAAAGTAAAACTCTTAATGATGATCTTCATGTAGACATTTTGTTGTTCCCACATCCAGTTTGCATAAAGCAGAACCAACAGGCACTGACTTTTGAACATTTTATTTCCTTAGTGACCTTAGTAGGATGGTAGTCAGGGCACGTGTGAGACTTTTGTGTTGTAAAAATATAGGTGCTTCTACCAGCTCCTCTTCATTAGAAGACTTATTTTTCTGTTGAATTTACTGATTCAGTGACTTCAAAACAAGATCTTCCTAATTCAAGTCTGAAGAATTATGCTTATACTCAGATAATATATGCATATTTATCGACCAGAACCATATTGAAAGTGCTACAGTATAATAGAGGATTTGGCTTAGAGAAAGGTGGTATTTTTAGAATGTCTCACTTCTACTGGGCTGTTACTCATCTGACTTAGTTCGTTTCCCTGATTAACACTAAAAATTGTTCTGGGTCATGTTTGGTGTGGAAAAATAAGAAGTAGTCAGGTATTAAAAGATGGATAAACAAATTAGCCATATTAATTAGCATTGATACTACTTTTGTGTCATAAATAATAGTCAAATCTCTTGAGGGGAAATGAACATTGTCTTAGAAATAGGATAGCCGTGCTAATTTACTGCCATTTTAAAAAATCTTCAGCCACTAATCAGGTTTTGTTAGTGCTGTACACAAGGTAATTAAAATACTTAACTAGAAAAATATTCTCAATGTGAGTGATTAGCTCACTTTAGTTAAAAAGTCAAGTTCATAGGGATAGGTACCTTAATAGAAAACGAAGCAATGTGCTATTCTAGTTACTGATGAAACAAAATGTACCTTGAATGGTAACTATGTCTGTGCTGATAATCATGCCTTTTGGGTGTGTATTTTTTTCTCTATAGATTAAGGCAATGAATTTGAGCTAGAAAGTAAGAACATATAAGCTGATCTTCCACATGACTTCAACAAGTAAAATGGATGCTGGCATGGGTGGCTAAGGTGGTTACTATAAGTCTACACCTGGAATGCATGACCTGAAAGAAATATAGATTGTAGATGTTGATTCCCAAAGAGATCACTCATGTTAGTTAGAAGAAACTAGGATTTAAATATACAGTCAAATGAGATCCCCATCCTAAAGGATGTATAAGCTCCACTCTCCAGATACTAGCCTGGACCCACAAAGCTAAAATGAAAGACAGTACATGAAATCCCAGAGTCCTATTCTATAAGAATTGATAGTGAAAAATGTATCATTCATTCATTTACCAAAAATTTTTGAGTGTCTCTTATGACTCAAACACTGTGGTAGAAGCTGGAGCTACCGAGAGTCTAGTATATATATCTTGTATATCTTGTCCCCAAACAGATCATAGACTAAGAGACAATTAAAATAGATTATTATAAGACAATGAGGTAAGAAATACTATCTTTATAGAATACTGTGTTAGCTCAATAATAATTAAGACTTACTGAGCACTTACTATGCACTGGTATAAGGGCCTTGCATAAATTAACTTACTTAATCTTATAAGAATCCTATAAAGTAGATACTGTCATTATCATTCTAATTAAGAGATGAAGAAACTGATGTATACCCAGGTTTACATAGCAAATAATTGATACAGTTTGGCCTTGAATGACTAAGGATAGTTCTGAGGCCTACTTGGATCACATCACTCAACCATCTTATACAAAAGGGTTTACCTAAATCAGAATGTAAGAACAAGAAGTTGAGTCAGGGTTGTCTTCTTTCTGGAGAAAATGTCTTCCTGATCCAAGCATTAAAAACACATTCAGTATTTACCAGTAAGGTGTTAAAGGTGAGGGGAGTGCACAGGGTGAGCATGCCAGAGAGGGGAGAAAGCATCAGCAAAGTCCAAAGAGAAGCATGGTGTATCCTGGAAACCAAATGCATCCCAGTGTCATTGAGCACAAAGACAGGGACTAGGAAATAAGAAACAAGGCTGGTTTACTGCTGAAGAAGATTGGGCAGAAAAATGATATAAGTGGTTCTATCAACATATCACTACTTACCAGTGGTGCTGGCATACCGTCTAAAGAGCCTGAGTAACAAAATAAGTCAAGCGATTATGTAGAGGTGTTTTGTTGTTGTTGTTGTGTGTTTTTTTTGTTTAGTTTGGGTTTTAGCTTTTGTATTGAGTTGTAGTTCTTAATATATTTGGGATAATAACACTTCATTAAGTATATCATTTGCAAATATTTTCTCCTCTCTTTAGTTTGCTTTTTAACATTATTTCGTGTTTCCTTTGCTGAAGCTTTTTAGTTTAATGTAATCCCATTTGCCTATTTTTGTTTTTGTTGCCTACGCTTTTGTTGTTATTTCTAAAAACAGTATTGCCAAGGCCAGTGTCAAGCAATAAGATATTTTCTTCTGGGAGTTTTACAGTTTCAGGTATTAAGTTTAAGTCTTTCATCTGTTTAGGGTTTATTTTTATGTATGGTGTAATAGGGTTTATTTTTATGTATGGTGTAATATATGGGTCCAATTTCAATCTTTTTTTCTATGAGTATGTAGTTTCCCAACACCATTTATTGAAGAGACTGTCCTTTCCAATCTTTTTCCTATGAGTATCCAGTTTCCCAACATACATATATTGCATGTTCTTGGCATCCTTATTGAAAATCATTTGAATGTACGTGAATGGTTTTATTTCTGAACTTTCTAGTATGTTCCATTGGTCTATATGTCTGTCTTTATACCAGAACAATACTGTTTTGATTATGTAGCTTTATAATATGTTGAAATCAGAATGTGTGATGCTTCCAGCTTTGTCTTTCTTGCTCAAAGAACCTCAATAAAGATGTTTCCAAGGAAGACATACAGATGCCCACCAGTCACGTGAAAAGGTGCTCAACTTAAGTAATTATCAGGGAAATGCAAAGAAAACCAAAATGAGATGTCACCTCGCAACTGTTAAGATGGCTAATATAAAAGAAAAGTACTAGTGAGGATGTGGGGGTCAAAAGAACTCGTATGCACTCTTGGTGAAATGTAAATTGGTACAGCCTCTATGGGAAATACTACAAAGGTTTATTTTATTTTTAAAATTAAAAATATAACTTCCATATGGCCCATCAATCCCACTTCTGGGTTCAGATCCCCCCAAAATTGAAATCTGGATCTCAAAGACATATCTGCACAGCCATTCATTGCAGCTCTTTACATTAGCCAAGATGAAAACAAACTGAATGTCTGTCAATGCATGAATGGTTAAAGAAGATGTCATGCTTACATACAATTGAAATTATTTATCTTTAAAAAAGAAAAAAATTCCTATCATTTGCAAAGCATCGATGAACCAGAGGACACTATATTAAGTGAAATAAGCCAGACACAGAAGAACAGATGCTACATTATTGTAATTGTATGAAAAATTTAAAATAGTCTAATTCATAGAAACAGAGTAGAATGGTAATTACCAGGGACTAAGGGGTGGGGATAGCAGAGCAGCAGTGGTCAACGGGTACAAAGATTCAGTTATGCAAAATGAATAAGCCCTAGAGAGCTACTGTATAACACAACGCTTATAGCTAACAATAATACCATATTGCATACTTAAAAATTTGCTAAGTGGTAACTTTATAGTGGGTATTTTTATCATAAAAAATAAAAAAATAAAGAGGGGGGAAGGAAACTTTTAGAGGAAATGGATATATTTATGGCAGAGATTAGAGGGATGGTTTCATGGGAGTGTTTACTTCCCTCCAAAGTCATTAAGTTGAATACATTAAATATGTACAGCTCTTTGTATGTCAGTCATATATCAAAGTGGTTTTTAACAAAAGTAAAGGGGGAATATAAACATCAGTGTCCAAGAACAGCCTGAACCAACCTGTGATCATCCCTCTGCAGGCCCAGCCTATGAGACAGCACCTGAGCTACAAACCATGTAGTTAGGATAGGCATTCCTACCATGAGTGCTACATCTTGTGTGATTTCTTAGCCATTATTCTTGTGGAATTAAATCTGCTTCTTAGATTTCAGCTAGGTTAATTTTGGTAAATTATTCTGCCTTTTTTATACTCATCTTGATCTATATATTTCAGAGAAGAAGGGAGAGGAGGGAGAGATAGAAACATCAATGATGAGAGAGAATCATCGATTGGCTGCCTCCTGCATGCCCCCCGCCCCCCCCTTACCAGGGATCAAGCCTGCCATGGGCATGTGCTCTGACTGGGAATCGAACTGTGACCTTCTGGTTCACAGGTCCATGCTCAACCACCGAGCCATGCCAGCTGGGCTCTTGCTTTCATTTTTAACCAGACGGCAAACCTTTTGTAAATAATCTCTGAAGAATATGATACAAACCTCCATTGTATGTTAAGGATAGTTTTCACTTTATTTTCCCCTTTTAATGTACAACTTCATTTTAGGTTATAAATGAATTAAATTTTAGCCATTAAATGGGAATGGAGGCTGTGCATGCATCTCTTCTCTGATGCTTTTTGAGCTTTGGGACATATTTCCTTCTGAAGAAAAAAATACCCTTTTAGAAAAGACAATTCAATTGCTATAATAAAAAATGCATACCTTGAATAGTCTCTTTGTCCTGTTCAGACTTGAATTTGGCTTCAAAATTTCTCTGAGACCTGGATAACCTTCACTTGGTCACAGTTATATCTGAAACATAATTAAATGGGGCAATTTGAGCAAAAAGTAATATCAGTTTAGATAAGTCATTGAAAGGTGATAGCCAAAATTCTACCCAACTCTATTCAAATATAACTCATCCTTTGAGGAATAATGGCTGGCATGAATTGAGCAAAAGCACTGAGCCAGGCACTGTGCTAGGCACTTTATTTTAGTCCTCAAAAGAAAAGTGCAAAATAATTGTTATGAATTAATTTCTTTGCAGATCAGAAAATAAAAGCTATGAGAAATTAAATAGTTACTAAGTGATAGGTCTGTAAAACCCAAATCCAGAGTTATCTGAGTACAAATCACTTGTTTTCTTTCCTGATACTTGGATCAAATCCTAACATCTTAATGTCTTCCTTGATTATATTGACCCATACCAATCTCTTTTGTCTGAAATCCTGCGTGCTTATAGATCATGCAGTTCAATTCACTTGAGTTATATGGAGCATGTATTCTTCGCTCATGGCCTAAATATCTTACTTCATTCACATTTATGTACTTTGATTGATTGTTATTCAGGAAGGCCACAGACGGGTGCAGTGTTTCTGATTCCGTTCTGCAGATCACTTGCATCAGACTTAAACAACAATATACATTTTGAGCAATATATTTTGTTGCATCTAAATCTAAGGGTTCACTGGCCTAGTTAGTTAGGCCCAAGTCCTCAACCCAGATATAAACTCTTTATAAGGTAGAAGTTATGTCACTATTTTTGTGTTGGCTTTATGCCAAAGGCAATCCTAGGCATAAAATAGATACTTTGTACTGATTGAGAGCAAAGTGCCAGGCATTGTAGTATCACTGCAGCTACTTTTGTACTGTATTCTTCCATATCCATAGCAAGGTGATTTGTGCTCAATTCAGTTTTTATATAAAAAAAAAATCACATGTGTCCATCTTTACCCTTGTTTTGGGAAGATTACAGAAGGCTTCTTAGAAGAGACACCCAAGTTGACTCTTAAAGAATGCATGAAAAAATCTCAGCATGGAAAATTTAAAGGATGTTCCAGGTAGGAGGATTGACATGATCAAACTACAGAGATGTGAAACAACACACTCAGTGAAGAGCTAGAAGAAATCCATCATTATCAGATTACTAGAGTCCCGGTGCATGAAATTCTTGCATGGGGGGGAGGGTGTCCCTCAGCCCAGCCTGCACCCTCTCCAATCTGGGACCCCGCCAGGGATGCCCTGTGGGATCGGGCCTAAACCGGCAGTCGGACATCCCTCTCACAATCCGGGACTGCTGACTCTTAACCACTCGTATGCCTGCCTGCCTGATTGCCCCTAACCACTCTGCCTGCCAGTCTGATAGCCCCCTAACTGCTCCCCTGCCAGCCTGATTGATGCCTAACTGCTCCCTGGCTGGCATGATCATCCCCAACTGCCCTCCCCTGCCAGTATGATCGCCCCCAACTGCCTTCCCCTGCAGGGCTGAGGGGACTGAGGGACTCCGGCTAGATGAAGCAGGGCTGAGGAGACTGGGTGCCACCATCTTGTGGCTGTGGGTGCCGCCATCTTGTGAGGGCATGGCAGTCAATTACCATATTCCCTCTTTATTGGCTGTGGGTGCCACCATTTTTGTGGGGTGTGACAGTCAATTAGCATATTCCCTCTTTATTAGATAGGATGACTATAAGACACCTTGGGAGGGAGGTGGGGCTAGCAAATAAGGCTGATGAGGTTCAAGGACCCTCACCTTCACTTAGGAACCCAGACTTACACAGACAGTTTTCCATGAAAACAGCATAATTGTGTTAGTTTCCAAGCGTGGTTTTATTTGGAAAACCTACAGATCCAAAATCTCAACCACACCATTTACAAGACTACAGCTTCCCTTTCTTTGTCTTCCCCCCCCCACCCCCCCCCCCCCCCACCCAAGAGGAGATTTTTCTTTTCTGCCTTCATTTGTCAGGTTAGGCCACCAGGACAAATGATCCCAACATATTAATGCTTTAACATGTGAAAAGTTTGCTTCTTGTTCATGTTACAGTTCTTCCTATGTGAGTTGGTGTGGAGGCAGGAAAGATAGATGAATTTTGTTCCACAAAGCCATCGAGGTAACCTGGATGGCTCACTCTGCACCATTCTACTCCTCAGGGTCTTTTCCATTTAGCTTACAGATGGGAACTGAGAGTAAGGATTGGTGAAAAATACTTTTTTTTATAGACCAGGTCACTTCAGCAAACATTCCATTGGGCCATAACTTCATCACATGCCTAAATCTACCATAAAAGAGGATGGAAATGTAATATGAGTACCAAGAAAGAAGAGAAGAACTTAGATGTTGGTAAGCTTGATATTACCAAATATCAAATCCTTGTTCATCCAACTCCAAGTTGGATGAACAAGGATTTGTTCATTTATGCAAAGATAACGACACCCTGAAAAATGCCTTGCAAAATTCTGGTTCCAAGTCTGACATGTAAAAATGCTTGGAAGTTGACATTCTCATCCTCACAACTAGGAAAAAAAGCTGAGTAAAATGAAAATCACCAGCTCTTCTTAATTCACCGGAGAATTTTGGTCACAGGGCCAGCTGCCTTCCAGGAAATTGAGTAGACAGACAAATACAGAGAATTGCAATTTATGAGGAGCAGAAGCCCACTGCTAGAGTCAGTACTTAAACTATGATTGACTAAATAATGGAGTTTCATTCTGGATGAGCTTGAGAGTTACAGTCTCTGGGGTTCCATTCTTAGCAAGGCCCCAAGTTTCACCTTCGGGAGCCCCACAAGGCTCTCAGGTGAAGGCTGGAGAAAAGAAACCCTCTTGTTTCCAACAGCAGGAAGGAGACATTCGCTATTTTGAAATACAACCTGAGTATTCTGTCCTCCTAGGAAACTATTTTGCTAGAGCCTAAGCAACTTTTATTTTACCAGACCCAACCCGACCAAGTAGATGGCACATACCCAACTCCAGGCCCATTCAGTTTCCTCTCTCACCTAAGTATAAAAGTTAGTGAAGCCCTTGTGAGGGCCACAGCCCAGAGGCACAGGCTCAGGAAAGCCTGAGATCTGATCATAGAACTAGAGAATGCTTCCCCTCTCCCCAAATCTTACTACCACAGGGGATTACCGCTGGAAGAACTTTAAGCCTTATTCTCTATTTAAAAAAGAAGTGTCTAGGAAAAGGGAAAAACAAGAGTGGGGACAAAAACAAGGTCACCAAAGGAAATTTTAGCCCCTGACATCTAAAGCTACAGCAAATATTGAACATAGTGTAACTCCTACTCAGGTAAACATAAAACCTTACTTGCCTCAGTTCCTTTTACCTGAAATATTATGTCTGGCCATCAACAAAAATATATAAATCATGCTAAAGGATAAAAACAATCTAAAGAGAGAAGTTAGCTCCAGAACTAGACTCAGATATGGTAATATCAGACCAGGAATTGGAAACAACTGTGATTCACAGTCTAAGGTCTCTAATGGAAAAAGTGGACAACATGCAGAAACAGGTGAATAACATAAGCAGAGCGACCCACAGGTTGAGAACCACTGCTGTAGAGCCTAAGACCATCAGAAAACACAGATATTTACATTACAATTCATTAACAGTAGCAAAATTAGAGTTATGAAGTAACAAGGAAAATAATTTTATGGTTGGGGGTCACCACAACATGAGGAACTGTATTAAAGGGTCGCGGCATTAGGAAGGTTGAGAACCACTGGAACCATATCTATTCTGTTTGCCCCTGAAAAGCCAAGGTAACTCCATACCAATCATCCCTTCGGGTTAATCCACCATCCACTCAAAAGTGCTTTTATTTTCACACAATACAATCAGAAAATTTCACTTCTAGACTCCTCCTGACTCAAAAGAACAAACGGACTGTCTCTCATTTCCTGATTCAATGAAATGGAGCTCCTGCTCTGTGCCAAGCACCATCCAGGCGTACCAGTATTCGAGGTAAAATTATTTGTCCCTGCATTCATTGAGATCACAGGCTAGAAAAACCTTGTGAATATTTGATGAGGAATAGTGAAGAAATTTTACTGTGAGCACTAGTTAGTTGATACTGAGAAACTAGATCAAGTATGAGAGAACCAATAACCTATTAGCTACTATCTCCTCGGTGACAAGTGAGGTACGAGTAGGGAACAATTACTAAAGAACATAGACACATGGGAGAAAGCGTAAGACTCATAAACTGACTGCCTTAGCAGTCTAACTACCCAGAGTATCTTATGATGTTTCTTCCTTTACACACAATCTTTAACCCTCAGTTGATAAATCTTAACATTTTGGAGAGCCCCCAACTGACAAAAATTCCTCTTGAATATAATTAAGGACTTCCAAGAGTTTTGCCATGTGTGAGTTTCCAGGGCCCGTGTCACACTCTGGAACAATAATATTGTCTATGCTCTCAAAATAGTTTTGTGTTTTTTTGTTTTTGTTTGTTTGTTTGTTTTTGCACTATGTCAGCCATATGTGATTAACCATACAAAACAAATTGCTGTTAGATTTGCTCAATGCCATTTTGTTTTTATAGCATTCAGCCATAATTTCACATCTGATTGGTAATGATAACATTTATTGAGTGAAAGCAATGTGCCTGGCACACTTCTGAACATTTTACATAAATTTATCTTATACAATCTCTATGATAAATCCATGAAGTAGGATTTTATTTTAGGTAAGGGGAAATGCAATACAAAGAAGTTAAATAACTTGTACCACATCTTTCAATAGTCATATGGCTGAACTTCTAAGACTTTGCTCTTAATATTTATACCATTATTAGATATTAAACATTTCTGTTAAAGTCACATAAATTGCAACTGATGAGTTATAGGTACTCTTATTGAAAACTGTAAAGACTGACTTTTACACTACTTGCAAGCTAACAAAAGAGTCTGACACACTCTTACAGATGCTGTTTGGACGACACAAAACTTTTGGATCAGAGACAAAGAACAGTTTATTACTCATACAATAGCAGGAGCCCGAGTATCACCATTTTTACACTGGTTCCTTCCTCATTAGTTGGTTGATAATGAGAAACTAGATCAAGGACCGATGGTGCCTGTATGTGCAATGGGTTGCATTTTAGGCCATAAACCCTGAGCGCAGGAAACTTGACTCTTTTAAAATGGGCAGGCTGAGAGCATGCCTGCCTGTCTATGCTGTCAAGCAAGACACTGTATCGCCCAAGGCTGTCCACTAGACACACATCTTTGAAAAGATAGTCTGGACAAAGGGAAGTCAGGGCCTCACTCACAAGTCCAGCAAAGATGCAAAACACCTATGAAGAATTTCCTCCCAACAGCTCCTATTCCTAAAACATGAACCTATTTCTTTTCTGTGATAACTCTATGTTCCCTGAAGGGAAATTCTGTGTGGAAGATAGTGCAATTTATCTCCTACTCCCCATTATTCCATTCTCTGTCCTAGGAACAAATGCCCTAGCTTTCAGAGGCTTCATGGATTTCCAAAACAAATACATTTTCAACTCCCTTGCAAGTAGATTTGACCATGTGATAAATATCTAGCTCATTACATTTCAATAGACATATAATTCAAACTGTGTATAGAATTTAAATTTTTCTCATAGCTGTATTTTTAAAAAGAGAAGAAATGTGAGTATATTTAACCCAGTATATCCAAAATTTTATCAGTACAACATGCAATCAATATGAAAATAATGACATATTCAATATTTTTTTTTCATTCTAAGTACTCAAAGTCCATTGTATTTTAAACCTACAACACATCTCAGCTTGATATTGAGCTATAGTTCATGTCCTCAATAGCCACATGTGGCTGGGTGCTATTGTATTGGACAGCACACATCTGGCCAATAAGATTTGAGAGAAATGATGTGTGCAATTCCTGTGTTGTATTCTTAAAGGGAAGCAATGGCCTTTTCCTTGTCTCATTTATTCTGCTGCCTTGATGCGGTAATGTGAAAAAACCATTAGAAGCAACATAGGAAATGGCTGGATTTCAGAAAAGTGTAAGCATATAAGCCATGATTTGCTTATTCTATCTACAGTTTTCAGAGAGAAGAATAAACTATATTGCTTAAGCAATTATTATGTTTTTATCTCTTATAGCAATTAAAACTATATATATACCTATATATATATAGATAGATATATAGATATATCTATATATAGATATATCTATATATCTTAATGTATATATTTATTGATTTCTGAGAGGGAGATAAATAGATAGAAGAATCAATAATAAGAGAAAATCAGTGATTGGCTACCTTCTGCACTACCCCCACTGGGGATTAATCCTGCAAAAATTAATGTGCCCTGACCAGGAATCGAACCATGACCTCCTGGTTCATAGATAGACACCCAACCACTGAACCACACCAGCTGGTCAAAACTGCATTTTAACTAGTGTATGAATTAGAAGCTTAGTCATTTATGTATTCTCATGACCAAATGGAATGTAACCCTGCAAATGTTTACTGAGGGAATATGTGAGGGCACATCCATGATCCAAATCACAAGGTCATCTTACAAATGAATATATAGTGGCTGAGATTCACACTCAGAAGTGGATCCTGGGCAGGATCCATTTCTCATTAACATTATAGAAATGGACAGTTCAGCAATTGCTGTATAAATTTAAATGTATTTTTAAAGACAACAATGTTATTAACCCTTTCCCAGATGCACAATTAACCCAGGATAGTGCTTTATCTCGTACTAGTCTATAAACATAAGCATTAATTATTTATATTAGTAAAATAAAATAATTGGGGCTGATATGGTTTAGAAAGATTTCTAGATGCACCAGGAATTCAGTTATATCCTGGATGACTGGTAAGATTTAATTGAGTACATACATTCCCTGCTATATTTATTCTTATTTAGAGTGTGATTATTTTCTCTTAGCCCTATATTTTTTATTGTACGTCAAAATATAGCTTGTTCTCTGTCTTGAAATAGCCCTAACCATTCTAACCATTGGTTTCTACCACTAGGTCCTTGTTTTACTTTATTATTACTCATGATAAAAGAAATGATGCATGAGCTATTATATATATATATATATATATATATCCATTGTAGGGAACTCAGGACACATAAAATTTTATTTTAAAAAAAACATGAAAAAATCACCTGTAGTATCACCACTCTAAAAAAGAAAATCACTATTGATGTTTTATCTATTGTCCCACTTGTAAAATTTAAAATTATATACATTTACATTATTTTTTATTTCTTATTTTCATAATTTATTTTTTATATTTATGCAAACAATATTTGTCTAAATCTCTGACTCTCCTTGGGTTTTATTTCTAGAAAATTTACTCAATCAAATGTTCTCAAGGGTTTTGACACATATTGCTAAATATGTTGCCAGAAACACACATAAGTGAGAGAGAGCAAGAGAGAGACACTCAAATTTCTCTGCTTGTTCACCAATTGGGTATCATTCCCTTTTAAATTATTTGTCAGTTAATTTTTATATTACACAAGTAATATAGATGTGTGAAAAAGTACAATGAGAGATAAGATAAAATATCTATTATCTCTACCTCCAGAAATAATACAGTTTAACAATACTACTACAATGCATACTACTACTTTCTATCTTGAAAGGTTATTGAATATAATGGACATATTTCCATGTGAAAACTCATTTGATTTTATTATTTAAGTACATAATATTTTATTACATAGATGTCATAATTTATTTAATATATTTTGGAACATTTAATTCAAAATTTGTGCTATTGTATAAGTGTGCACACTAGACATGCTTGTATGAGTGTTTTGTGCACACATTTAGACTAAATTTGAATAGTAGAATTATTAGATTGACAATTATAAGCCTCTTGAAATCTTTTGATAAATATTGCTAAAGTGTCTTTCAGAAAGGTAATATCAATTTGTGCTTCCAACAGCAATGAATGGGATCTTCTTTTTGCCCACACATATTTGATAGGCAAAATAGCATTGCATTGATTATTCAAGTTTATTGCTTTTATTAGTTACAATGTTGAATAAATTTATCTTATGTATTGAGTCTACATTACATGATATATAGAAGCTGAGTCTCAAGAATCTGAATGATTTAAAAGTTTCTTAGACATTTCCTATGTACACAGAAGTTTAAAATATCTTCCCCAGAGAGTTTCAGGGCTCAGATCCATGCATTTTTACTTTATTTTCTATATTGAGTGCATCATCATCTCAACAAATCAATGACTTCTGATATAATCCCTTACATTAAACGTCACATTGAACTTTTGAATTATCGTTTAAATTTAGAACATACAATAAAACGTGCTGGTTTTTGTGGTTTATCATCAACTTCAGTTTTGTTTTCCTGGTGCACTCCTGTGACAAGAAGACATTCTACAAGAAAAAGTATATAAGTGCTTGAAATTAAGCACACCACTTACCATTTGTCTGTGAATTAGTAAAAGGCACTTTGAAGTGTGCTCTCTTTTAAATAGTACTTTTATATAATGTCCTCATTGTACCTAGAGAGACACTGGAGACTCAGACAGACTTATACCATAGAGAAGTATGACATATAACGGGAATCTGGGATTCTACGGAAGTTGGGGTAATTGCTTTTCTGATGGTTTCTTGCTACTTAGAAGTAAATTTTAAAGTACTATTTCCGAATTGCTATGAAGTCAGGATCAGAGGCCAGCACATGAAAAGCAATGAACATTAGCAAAAGTGCAGTTTCATGCTGCTAAGTCAGGTGCAGGTGTGGTCCACTACGGAGCCTGTAGCTCCAGAGGGAAATTTAATTATGTCCTGTCAGTGATTCTTCTTTTAACCTAATAGCTTTTATTCTCTCATACCATTTGTTACCATAAATGTCACATGCCAGCAAATTTGCACTGTAGAAATATCCCAAGAGATGTTGAAATACGGGGGCTAAAACTTCAAGGTTGTTGTTTTTAAAGACAGAACAAAGTGTTTGGACACTGTAACATGTGAAAGATATATAGAGAGTTTACATTTGGCCCAAGTCCATGGGGAGTGAAAGGCATTAGAATCAAAGAGCTCTTGTTGCTGTTTGTGAAAAGAGTTAGTCATTTCAAGCCAATTCCTCATGAACAGATGTCTAGACAACTGTTGCTGTGGTTACTGTTAACAAACAGGTTTTTGGGAAGTGAATCAAATCTATATGCAATATATAATCACTACATTATAAATACTTGCACAGAATCATGAGAATAAACTTAGTAATGCTGTATAGCATTTTGAGATTATAAAGGTGATTCTCAGTGTATTTGGAACAATGGAAACAGCTATGGTATTAAAAAATTTTTAGCAAGTCAAAGAAAGCTTTGAATCTATTTTCAGGACCAATGCATTTTAGATCTCTGAGAAAGAGTGTATCTTATTTAAAAAAAAAACACACATACAATATATTTGGCAACTTTCTTTGACAATGTGTTCCACAATATTAAAAATTGGGTTAAGAAAATATTTTAAGTTGAATACGGATTCTTTCTCTATAGTGTAGGTTGTTTGTTTTTTCTTTTCTTCTCATTATAGGGGGAATTATTAGTTATAAATACAGTGTGTCCCAATAAAATATATATACTATTTAACAACTGATAGCTCAATTTTGAAAATGAAATGTATTTTAATGAACACAGCCTTTATAATGATTCAAAGTGTGTGTATACATTTTGGGGACACCCTATATGTGTAGGCACTTTTAAGTAACCATTTTTCCCTAAAAATTCTATGTTTAGATGATTTTCTAGTTTTTTATTAAATTTATTGGGGTGACACTGGTTTATAGGATCATATAGGAGTCAAGTGCAACCTAAGTGCTCTTTCCCATTAACTAGGGGTAGAAGAGGATGATTGAAAACAAAACAGAACAAACTCAGGACTATGTAGTAGTCTTGTGGAATGTCAGGGCTTGGAAAGGGTACAGAAATTTCTCATTCAAAATAGATCTGACAATCAAAACCAAGACAGTGGGTAGAGCAAAAAACCAATAAGAAACCAAAATCAAAAAACTGAACTACAACCTCACAAGGTTTGCCAGTGGATGAAGCTAATACAACCTAGGTGTAACCCAAGGTGCCAAGTGGTATTACCCTTGTCTAAGTTATATTCATTCATGGAGATACAGTTCAATGGCTAGAAGTAATTGAAAGGCATCCCACTTTTTATAGTTAAAGGAGATCCAATGGAGAATTAACTTAATACTTTTCAATATTACCTCTGCTCTCACCCCAAATTGTCTTTTGTCCCTGTAATGGTACAAAGATTTTCTATAAACTATACCCCCTGCCTTTTCTACAGCCAAAAAGCTATCTTTTTTTTTTCTTACTGCCTGTTTTATGATTATTTTATTATGTAACTTACACACTTTCCTACTTCTGTTCCTCTCATTTCTACCACCCATAGCTGTGCCAACAGAGCCAGCAATCTGATTGTTATATTTTGTTATCAATCTCTTTCCCACTATCTCTCCTCTGCCTCTACCAATGCGTTTTATTCTGTGTTGTGAAAACGCCAAACTGAGTTCCCATAGGAAATCCTTTCTTAGAGTAGTGTGCAAGGTAAGAAGCTGAGTGAGCAGACCAAATTATTTTAGAGAAATGGGGTAGAGAAGAGGAAAAGAGAATCAGTTATCCTGCCATTCTAGTATTGTGACAAGTTAACAGAGTCCAACATTCCCAACTAGGGCAACAAACATTTGTAAGCACATAGGGAAGGATTTGCCCAGAATGCAAATATTTCTGACAGTTTCTTTTATGAACCAATTTGTGTCTGGGGAGGTAAAGCACAAGGTTGACTGACTCTAAAAAGTGAAAGTAGGTAAAATGTACCACCTGAACAACACTGCAGAGCAACATATCCTGAATATATCCCCCAAACCATCAATACAATGAAACAGTATTGGGAGAAAGGAGGTTCGGTGGTCAGTTTTGAGAAACATATTTGTCTCTTGATTACCCAGAATTGCATATTAAATGCTCTCAGAATTTCGCTGACATAAGAAAACCTACTTAATTTTGTTTGAGTGTCTCTCAAGCTAATGCATCACGATTGTATCTTCTTGCAGGGTGCTTTTCTGTCAAACACACCAAATTAGGTTGCTTTTCTAAAGGCAAGTGAGTGCATATGCAAATGGATACCTGACTTATTTGAAAACATATGCTGACATCTGAGCTTTTTTATGACCTATTGCAGCTTCAAAAAAAAAAGTTCATTCATTGTTCCAGTTCATCCCCCCTTGCTATCAAGTGATTTAATTATTGCAAATGAAATTGTAATTATTTTTAATGTAGAGATGTTTCTAGTCAGACCTTTAATGACTCTCCAACCAATAATGTTTGGCAAAGAGAAATGTTGTCAGTCAAGCAGAACCATAAACATCTGTGTTTGTTTAGAATAAAGTTCCCTAATTAATTAAATATATACAGTGTGTTCCCCCAAATGTCTACACACTTTAATAGCAGATAGTTCACCTTTTATTTATTTATTTATTATTTTAAAAAATATATATTTTCTATTGATTTCTTACAGAGAGGAAGGGAGAGAGATAGTTAGAAACATCAATGAGAGAGAAACATTGATCACCTGCCTCCTGCACACCCCCACTGGGGATGTGCCCGCAATCAAGGTATGTGCCCTTGACCGGAATCGAACCCAGGACCCCTCACTCCGCAGGCTGACGCTCTATCCACCGAGCCAAACCAGCTCTGGCGATAGTTCACTTTTTAAAATGAAATGCATTTTAATTATACTAATTATAATTATTCAAAGCATGTCTATACATTTCTGGGGACACCCTGGAGACGTCCCAGGAAAACTCCATGTTGCCGGACAGTCCTCTGTCTGGAAGAATGCCGAATCTTTAAGAAACCTTGTGGACCAGCTGAAAAAGTCAGTCTCTCACTGTTAGAGGTTGCTTTGTTGTTGTTGTTTCGGAAATGCATGTTGTAACTTCTCACCTTCAGATTTTAGAATAATTAACGCGATGTTTTCTATTGTCAAGGGAGAAAGAAAATATATTTTAAATGTGTGGGAGCAAGGGTTGTGAAAGGAAGGCTTCCTAAGGCGCAGAGTGTCAAAATTTCTATGTTGTGCCAAACTCTGTCATCTTGAGTTTGTCTTGAAAAATACTTTTTTTGGCCTCATTTTATAACAAGAACCTGATAAAACAATGGCAATATAGTCTCTGTTGTTCACTAGTCTAAAAATAGTACACCAGCATGAATATTAGCCATGATTAGACACTGCAGCATAATTATTTTGTCCTAGTCCCTTCCATGTAGATAATACATGGTAGTATCCATGTGTCTTCTCTTGAAATTATTCCAAAACTTTTTTATTATATCTAAAAATTTAAAAACTGAAATATTGAAATATAAAAAACTATACAAATATTTATATGATTATGTATACAAATAGTTCTCTGAAAAAATAACTGGGACTTTTCTAAATAATCTGTTACTTTATAAGACAGTTACCCTTACATCATATTAATCTTTATAAGACAACAATCAATTCCAAAGAAAGGAGAAATGACTATGGTGTAGAAATATTGACTACAGGCTTCATAACTCTCATTTGAATAATATTATCAAATAGTTAAAATATTATACAGTTGTAATGATTTAAACAGTTTTAATGGCCATCAAATGAGTAGGTTCTTTTAGATTGGAAAAATAGATCCTTAAAGTTAGGATATGTGTGTCTTGACAATTCAATCTTATTTCACGGAGAGTAACTATGAAAGATAATTCATAAGCAAAATCAGTATCCTCCTGATTGTACATATGCATTTATCGATTTGTATTATATTCCTAACCAATAGGAAAACCTTACAGAATATCAAATAGATTTCTACTGTTACTTTCATTTTTTCCTTCAAAATATGGCACTATGTTATAAAAATAAACTATATTGGAAAGAAACATCTGACATAGGATAATGATTTGTAGTATAATTTTTCCCCTGTTTTCATTGAGAAAATATGCAGATGGCAGCTCTTAGTTATGAATTAACTCTCATTTGATTTTATTAATTAATCCCTCTAAAATGGGATGGAAAGTTGTGGCTCCACAGTGTAGGCAAATCTCCATAGTGACTAGTTTTAATGAGGATGTTTCTCTTTTATTCCTGGGGCATGTCACTGTCATGGACTTTTGACTGGCCTTACTAAATTTCTACCTGTGAAATTTGATTCAAAAATAATCATTAAACACAAGGTCACAGGAGGTAGAATATATTTTTTTATATATCTCACTGTCCCTGTTCTCAGAGTTCATACTCACCCTTATGAAATATTTCAGAGAAGAACAGCTCAGAATGACCCAATTGTAGCATCAGAGGCCACTTCTATAGCAATTAAGCACTTCTTTCTGCCAAAGATGGGTAATAAGCTGTAATCATAGTTGAACAAATTAGCCCTCTACTATGCTTATTCTGCTGCACTCAAATGACTGCATGTTTCTTGTGTCTGGCAGCCCCAGCTGAGGCTACAGTCATAATCTTACTTGTTATTTGGGCTCAGAGTTTCTCATCTTCACCTCATCCAGCAGCATTGCCACTCCTCATGTAAGTGCACCTGAGGTAACCTTACTTCTCTAGGTAGTTTTTATTAGACCCTGACAAGTTTCAAATCCTCTTCTCAGCTGGGACAGTTCTCAACCTACACCTGTGGTTTAGGCCAATTCCCATTGCCAGAACCAATAATAAATTCAAGGGAAATTGAGTAATTTAAGGCACGCTGCATAAACACTCTCTACTTGCCCTATTGGTACCTCACTAAAAAATGGGCTTCTCCTTTATTTCTATCAGTGTCATTGCACATATCATAGCCTACTTTTGGAAGCTAGATTTGAGACTTGTTCCCCTGTCAGTCTCATTCTTGGTGTCATACTTATTGCTTTGACCCTACTTGGTATAAATCTCTGTCTTGCTTTTCTCACTCACCCCAAGCCCACACACTAAAGTGTTATTTTCATGGTTAAGGCCCTGTTATACTCTGACAAACTGACCTGATGCTTGCTGAGTTACCTGCCTGGATTTCAGTTCAGCTTGTTAGCTTTTTTCTTTTAATCCTTACCCTTCATTGATTTTTAGATAGAGGGGAAGAAGGAGGGAGGGAGGGGGATGGAGAGAGAGAGAGAGAGAGAGAGAGAGAGAGAGAGAGAGAGAGAGAGAGAGAGAGGAACATGGATGTGAGAAACATCAAATGGCTGCCTCTGGCACATGCATCAACTAGGGATCAAATCCACAACCTAGGTATTTACCCTGATGGGGAATTAGACCCAAAACCTTTTGGTGTACGGTACAACTCTCCTACCTACTGAGCCATGTGGGCCAGGGCTCAGCTTGTTAGCTTTTTATATCCTCTTTGCTCTTGTGTTTTACATATGTGTTAGAATAGACTTTCTCTCTTGATCTTGGATTCCTCTTCCAAGATCTTATAATGACTATACCTGCTAGACACTGTCTACTACTTGCTATATTTTGCTTCTGCCAAAATATGATTCTTTATGCATATTCTCAGATCCTTCCTCACCCAGTCCATGCATAGAGTTCCAGACTTTGTTGATGTTGGCATTGAATGACCGAAGTCAGAACAAGAGCTCTATAACCTAACTCAAAGTGAAGCATATAAAATTTAGAACGGGTTAAATTAAAATCATCCAACCAGAATGCTTTCCTTCACATTTTACTACAAACAGCACAATTGGTGATTGAAGTTTCATTACACAACTACAAATACCAGCTGCTTTCCTGTCAGAAACCAACCAAATATGCCAAGACAAATTGCAATTTGGGCTTTCCCATGACCACAGAATTATGTGATTGGAAAGGACCAAGTCCATTTGGCTATTTACCTGCACACTTGGATATTGATTAAGTAATTACTACAACCAATCTGCTTTTACTGTTTCCAAGAACAGAAGTTCTACAAAGTTGGTAGCATGTTTGAAAGAAAGTAATTACTCTTAAAGTTAAAAATTCACCCTCATATAGCAATGGTCCCCTCATTTCTGAAATGTTTGCTGACTTAGTGTTATATCACCTTTTGTAGGCATAACATATCTTCCTGATCCTCAGTCTTGAATACTTAGTGTCATTACTCTGATTTCTTCTCTTCTGGAGGTTGTAAGTTTGACATTTCTACTTTGAACCCTCCCTCCTCCCCTTATTTTTATTATAAATATCATTTCCCTATAAAATCCAACTTTGATGTGAAGGAGTAAATACACTTGAGGGAATTGGGTACTCTGCTTCCCCATCCCATTCTGTGCAATAGCAAGGATCATGTCAAAATAGAGTAGGTCTTATTTTCCTCCTATTATCTTCCAAGAAAAGTAAGACAGTGAGAGAGTAAATGTGAACATATGCTTATTACAGAGCTGATGCTATGATTTTAAAACTTAAAGAAATAAAAAAAATGTTCAGGCTAGTTTAAGGGATGAATGCACAATAAATTCAGATTAAAAAATAAATTGGAGATAAAGCAGTGATGTTTACCAAACTCAGCTTATAAACAAGTGGCATTACACAGAAATTGAAATCTACATTCTCAAAGCTATTGAAAACTTAACACCCAATAGGAAGCCTATGAAGGCATTTGGCTTTAACATGTAATCCTGAAGAAACCGTTTTTGCTGTGTCAATTGTGGGGTGGGGGAACTGTCTGGGGACATGTCAGAGGTCTTATTCTTTGAACTGCTATTTGGAGACAGCCCTTGGAAACTAAAATAAATCATCACCACAATAAACTAATTTTCTTGATTGAGTATCCAACCAGACTTCTGAGGCAAAAGTCAGTCACTTGTATTATTGCTGTTGCCATCTGTTTCACTATTTCTCAAAGCTGGAATGATTGTTGATTAATGTGCACTATGCAAATTTATCCACTTTACAAGTAGTGACCTACAATTACTCATGCAAAAGTATCTGATGAAGCAATGAGGCAGTAGATCAATGCCAATAAAGCACCATTAACGATATTGGCCAGCCTGGTGTTATAGAATAGGTAATGTTTTTTCAGCTACTGGGTTATATTAATCAAGTAGAGCTACTCAATTATAAATAGTTGAATGATGCTTCTTTAAAAATATTTTTCTGATTTTTCATATAAAATTTCTGATGCAAGAACGATGTATGACCTCTTTAGAAATTTATGCAAGTGATTTGCAATTACTAGGTAAAATTTCTATTTTCTGTTTCTGTTAACTCCCTAAATTTTCCCTTAAAGAATTTATAATTGTCCATGTATTTACTAGTTAAAATACAGACATTGGAACTAAATTTTAAATTTTGCTTCTATGACGTACTGGCTCTGTAACCTTAGGCAAGTTATTTATCCTCTATACCTTGGTTATTGCATTTGCAAAATGAGAATGATAACTGTGTTCCCTACATTATAGGTTTGTTGTAAAAGTTAACTCACCCATAAGCAGCCCAGAAAAATATTGTGTGTGTGCATGTGTGTGTGGTTGTGCATATTTGTATAGAAAAAAAAAAAGAAAGTGAAAGAGCAAATAGGCAAATCTGTGTACAAGGCATGAGTCTTCTTTGTACTGCATTTTTTTGGAAATTGCCTTACATTTGAAATAACTTTCATATAAAATCAGAAAAAATATTTAGTAAAATTTACTTTGTTTTTTAAATCAAATTATTTAAATAATAATTTCAATGTTGCTATGAAATATTTATTTTCTTCCTTTTTACTTAAATAATTATGAATATTTTCAAAGAAAAATGATTTCTCGAAAAGTATTTTTTAAGATTTTAAAATTTAAGTTAATGTTTTTACTTTTTAAAATTATATTCAGCCCTAGCCAGTTTGGCTCAGTGGATAGAGTATCAGCCTGCAGATGGAAGTGTCCTGGGTTTAATTCGAGTCAAAGGCATGTACCTGGGTTGCAGACTTGATCCCTGGCCCTGGTCAGAATGCATGCGAGAGGAAACCAATCAATGTGTCTCTCTCACATCCATTTCCCTCTCTCTGTCTCGCCCTCTCCCTTCCATTCTCTCTAAAAATCAATGAAAAAATATCCTTGGGTGAAGATTAAAAAATAATAATAAATAATTATATTCACATTGTACACAATTCAAATGTACTCACAAATATTTAATCTTTCATATTATACAGTCAGGAGAACAAAAATCAATGAGAATCCTATATATTACTATATAAGTAGTGATTTGCTAAAATCAAAGCAAAAAGAAAGATAAATTTTACAGGATAACTTTGTAATGATTTCTGAATTATGTATGTCTTTATTACATATCCAAATATCAGTAGCTATTCAGTAGAAACCCATATTTATGACATATAGAATCATAAAATAAATTTGATCATCTTTGAAATCTTCTGACTTTCAATCACATTAAACCTATGGAATATTTTAAAGCAATCAGTTATCTAAACATACTTTTAAAGATACAGGGAGGAGATAAAAGAATGACCACAGATAAGTGTGAAGAGATGAATAGAAAAATGAAGGTCTTTTATTTTACTTATGTCTACAGTGTTCCCACATTATTATTGGGGTATACTTTCTAAGACCCCCAGTGAATGCCTGTAACCACGTACAGTACTGAACCCTACATATACTGATTTTTCCTATGCATACATACCTATTATAAAGTTTAATTTATAATTTGGCACATTAAGAGATTAAACACAGTAGCTAATAATAAAATAGAACAATTATAACAATACTAGAGGCCTGGTGCATGAATTCGTGCATGGGTGGGGTCCCTCAGCCTGGCGGGCTATTGAGGCCTACGGGGGGCGGGGGGGCATTGGGGACGGCTTGCTGGGGGGAGGAACTGTGGGAGGTTGGCTGTGGGAGCACACTGACCACCAGGGGGCAGCTCCTGCATTGAGCGTCTGCCCCCTGGTGGTCTGTGTATGTCATAGCAACTGGTCGAGCGATCTTTCCAGTCATTCCAGTTGTTCAGTTGTAACTGTCACTTAGGCATATATATATACATACACACATATATATACTGTAATTAAAGTTATGTATATGTGCTCTCTCTCAATATTTGATCACACTATATCCAACCTTTCACTTAGAGGAAGCACTTTATGGTTTACCTTGGGCATATCTGAATTGCTAGCATTACTACTCTTGCTCTTTGAGTCCATTATTAAGTAAAATAAGGGTTAATTGGTCACAAGCACAACTATATGACTGCTATGGTCGATCTGATAACCAGAAAAGCTACTGGGTGACTAATGGATGGGTATCAAATACAGCCTGGATACACTCACTGGATAAAGGGATGATTCACTTCCTGGGCCAGGATGGAGCAGAACCATGAGAGATTTCATTATGCTACTCAGAAATAATGTGCCAGCATCAATAGAATTTGTGGGTTTTATGATGAATGTAAAAGAAGATATACCATTAAACTATGCAAAACTTTCACAGACTGCTTTAACTGTGTACCAATAGCAGCCATGGTGGGTGAGAAAATATTATGCTGTCATGAAGGTTATCACCAGATCTTCAACCTATGGAGCAGATTCAGTGAATTATGTGGCCAACTGTTGTACCAGATCAAGCTCTTCTTTGGTCTAACCCCATAAACATGTCTTTGGCTGGGGTGAAAATAACAGGAGCGTCCTTCACAGTTGGTGCAGAAGTGGTGGCAGAATTTCTCCATAATCATGATTTGGATCTTATGACTTGTTTTTTAAAACATATGAATTACTTATTTCTGGGATTTTCCATCTAATCCTTTGGGACCGCAGTTTACCATGGGTAACTGAATTTGTGGAAAGCAAAACCATGAATAAAGGGGGACTAATGTATTAGACTAAAGGCATATGCAAATTAATAACTTGGCCACCAACTCTTAGATGACTTTCTAAGTAAGTATTCCATTTATCCAGCTAATTGAGTTCTTGCCTATCTGCTTTGGGTTGACTTTGAAATAGGGGGGGAAACTGTCTATCTCGTATGAGCAATAGCTCTATTTTAATCTCTTCTTTTTCACACTTTCTGTTTGAGTGTCATTTATTTTAAATGGTAATTAAAGAACGATTAGACATGCCGTTACCCCCACCACCACTCCTTTCTTGGAGTATTGTCTTGGAAGCAGTGTAGGGCAGAAATCGGAGATTTCCACATGAAAGCACCGATGAAGCTGACGTTAATAGCAAATGTGTGACTAATGTTTTGACAGTGGATTCTAAATTAATTAATAATGATAGACCACTTCAGAACATTTCTTGGTATGAGAGAAGACTTTTGTCTTTTCCTTTTTGAAAATACCTGTAGATCTTTAGAATCAATTTCTTTAGAAGATTTAATTCAAATTTCTTTAGCTCTTGTTTGAGCTTTCTTTAAAAATAAGAACTTTTCTCTTAAACTTAACAAAAAATCCTTAATATAAATATATACTGTAATTTGTGATTATATTGTTTCTGCACTTCTTTGTCTTTAATACGTATTCTTCTCATATGCTATGTAAATTTCCCAAAAGATTTGCTTGAGCTGTAAAACATCTATTAGATTTCCGTAATCACCAATAAAATGCCAAAAGATATTATAGCTCTATTAGAGATTATTTCATTAGTCAGTTCCTATACGGTCATATCTCAATATTTTAAACTTGTTGGACATTTATTCAATAGGATTAAATCTAAAATGAGAAAATAAAGATATGCAAAGGCCATTCTTAGTTGTCTAAAAACCTGGGTGTGACTTGTTTCGCCTTTAAGGTAAATGACTTCCCAAGATCACAAATCTGATGCTTTGATGAAAGAGTTGCAAATCCCAAATTAGATTCTGTATCTCACATGGGAACATGCTTGTGCAGAATATTTATATGCATCTTCCATGATTCAATAAAGCAATCTTCCTATCTTTTTTTCCCTTGGGATATTCTTCAACACATCTTATAATGACTTCCATGAAATCATTTTCATTCATGGTGACATCATTCAGAGTTTGCTTTATTGAATTGAAGATAAAGAGATGATATTTTTTCTCTCTGCCTCCTGAGAAAAGAGAATAAAATCATAAGTGAGTGATGACACTTTTCTAATCTCCTATCTATCTTATTGCATTATCTTGCTCCTTCTGTGTGCTCTTATGTACTTTGACAATTGCTCATGAAATCAAGGAACAGGCTTGTGTGGTTTGTGGGTAATTTTTTGTTCTCACCACTCCTTGTCCAACATTGCTTTTCAGAGGATAGATCATCCAAGTTTAAAAATCTAATTACATAACCTATGGGGATATCCTGTGAATTTATGTATCCTATATAGAAAGATGTTTTTAACATTTTCTTGATCCAAAGCAAAAGAATGCTTATATTGACAGCTAATGGCCCACTAATAATTACTAAAGATTACAAAACCCTCAGAAAATTAAAAAACATATAAATATTATGAACCTCAAAATATTAACTTACTAGTTATCACAGGAAAGTTATAAATATCTAAAGGTGTACACTTACTTCCGTAATATGTAAATTAAAAATACAGGCCTTTATGGTTCCTGCTTCCCTCTTAAATTGCTTCCACTAATTACTTTCCATTTAATGTCTATAGTGAATAAATCAGTTCATTTTATGGATTTGTCTTTATCCGTCAGTTTAACAGTTCATGGTTAGATAATTTTAGAACTACAGGAACAAAAATCCTAACTAGTAGAGATTATCAGCCATGAATTGTTAGATTTTTTTATTAAACACAATCACTACCACCACTTCAATAAACCACTTTTTAACATTATGATGATCTTAAGATACTTGCACTGACCAAGCATTTATTCACTCATTGAGTAAATATTTATTCCCCACCTACTATGGGCCAGGAATTTAACTAGGCATGGGGCCACTGCAGTAAATAGAAAAAGATAATGTCTCTGCCCTCATAGATTTTAATTTGTATTTTACTGGGGAAGATAAATATTAAACAAACAAATACATATTAAATATGGCATCAATAGTAATGTGTTATGAGGATAACTAAAATAATAAGGGGATTGAAAATGACAAGGATACTAATGTGTAGTTAGGAAGGATTCTCCTCAAATTTAACATTTGAACAGAATCATGAAAGAAGAGGTTGAGTCAGGTGCTTATATAGCTGGGAAAAAGGGAAGAATGAATGCAAAAGCCTATGAGCTAGGAGCATGCTGAGCATGTTCCAAGAACATCAAGGTGTAGCTGGAGCCCAGTGAATGGGAGGGAGAGTTGGAGGCAGTGAACTAGAATAGGGACCCTGGGTTTATATCAGATAGGTTTTCACAGGTTTAAGCTTTATGCTGCACTGCCTTTGTAATGCTAAATAAGAAAAGAAGCCAATGTATTAGGGCCTATTTATTTATGTGTCCAGTTGTAATAGTTAAAATTCTTAAAATATAAGCCAAAAAGTATTTTTATTAATCTAAATTTATGTCGACTCACAAAGAAATAATTCTATATAGACATTTATGAGATTAGTATAAAATATATCACTTCACAAAAGTAGTCTAGTAGATTTAGTATTTGCAAAGGTGAGAAAATAATCCACATTATCCTCTTTGAGATTATATATGTATACTATGAGCTGTCACTTTCATTTAGTACTAAGGAGTGACTATGTTGATTAAGAAAATAAAGCCACATGACTGGTGTGGCTCAGTGGTTGAGCATTGACCCGTGAACCAGGAGGTCACAGTTCCGATTCCCCCAGTCAGAGCACATACCCAAGTTGCAGATTCGATCCCCAGTAGGGGGCATGCAGGAGGCAGCCCATCAGTGATTCTCTCTCATCATTGATGTTTCTATCTCTCTTATCTTTTTTTGCGTAATATATTTATCTTTATAATATTCATTGCAAATTGATTTTTTTTTCTTTATTGATTAAGGTATTACATATGTGTCTTTATCACCCCATATCCCCCACACCCCCCCCCCACTCATGCTCTCACCCCCCTGGTGTCTATGTCGTAGGCTTATATGCATGCATACAAGTCCTTTGGTTGATCTCTCCCACTTACCTCCACCCTCCCCTACCTTCCCTCTGAGGTTTGACGATCTGATGGATGCTTCTCTGTCTCTGGATCTGTTTTTGTTCATCAGCTTATGTTGTTCATTATATTACACAAATGAGTGAGATCATGTGATATTTATCTTTCTCTGACTGGCTTATTTCACTTAGCATAATGCTCTCCAGTTCCATCCATGATGTTGAAAATGGTAAGAACTCCTTTTTTACCACAGCATAGTATTCCATTGTGTAGATGTACCACAGTTTTTTAATCCACTCATCTGCTAATGGGCATTTAGGCTGTTTCCAAATCTTAGCTATGGTAAATTGTGCTGCTATGAACATAGGAGTGCATATGTCCTTTCTGATTGGTGTTTCTAGTTTCTTGGGATATATTCCTAGAAGTGGGATCACTGGGTCAAATGGGAGTTCTATTTTTAGTTTTTTGAGGAAACTCCATACTGTTCTCCACAGTGGCTGCACCAGTCTGCATTCCCACCAGCAGTGCACGAGGGTTCCTTTTTCTCTGCATCCTGGCCAGCAGTTGTCATTTATTGATTTGTTGATGATAGCCATTCTGACAGGTGTGAGATGGTACTGCATTGTTGTTTTTTGCTCTCCCTTTCTTTCTGAAATCAATAAAAACATTTTAAAAAAGAAAATAAAGCCATTTTAACAATATTCTTGCTACCTGACTACTTCAAATGTATTTGTTCCCCTATTTTACTCCCTCTCCTTTTCTTTCTTTTATCATGAATTCTTTCTGGTTCATAGTGCCATCTCTCAGAATGGTGGGTACTCAACTTCTAAATTCATTTCAGGGCCACTGTCTAGGATGGATAAGGCTTCTTTTAGACCACCCTTCAGAGACAGAGCTGTAAGGATATAGGAGTTTCCCATTTATATACTTTGAAAATAGTTCTAAAATCATCCTTATGCCTCTAGCTTGAGAAAAGTTGGTATTATCTATGAAATCTGTAGGTGCATTAAACAGAAAGTTCCTGACTGTGGGAACATGACATTGTCCCCCTCTGTATAGAAGAGAATGGGGCTAATTCTGGCTGGCAGAGTTACAGAATTTATGCAAGAATTCCAATATTAGGGGACCTAGGGAACTTTTTATATTATTTTTCTAATATTTTATTATGAAAATACATCAACTGTAGAAAAATTGAAAGAATTGTGCAGTGAACACATCCATCCTTTCATACATCTCTCATTACCACTCGTCAATCCATTTTATTCCTTCACGCAGTTCAAAGTAAGTTGCAAACATGCACTTCACTGTTAAGCATTTAGTAAGTGTATCACTAACTAGAGTTCAATATTTTCTTACTTTTTTATGTGAAACTAGAGGCCCAGTGCATGAAATTTGTGCACTTGGGGGGTTCCCTCAGCCCGGCCTGCACCCTCTCGCAGTCTGGGAGCCCTCAGGGGTTGTCTGACTGACAGCTTAGGCCTGCTCCCTGGCATTTGGACATACTTGGTGCTGCTGTGGAGGCGGGAGAGGCTCCCGCCACCGCCACTGAGTTCGCCAGCTGTGAGCCTGGCTTCTGGCTGAGCAGCGCTCCCCCTATGGGAGTGCACTGACCACCAGGGTGGGAAGCTCCTGAATTAAGCATATGCCCCCTGGTGGTCAGTGCGTGTCATAGCAACCGTTTGTTCCAATATTAGGTCAATTTGCATATTAGCCTTTTATTATATAGGATTACCGATGGTGAATTGTACAAATTCAAAGTGTACCACTTGATGAATTTCAACAAGTACATATACTAGTATAGCAAAAATATGTACCGCATACAGGTCATTACCCACACCCTAGAAAATTTCCTGAGGTTCTTTTTCTTTTTAAGTTCACCATTCTGGTGTGTGTCAGTGGTATTTCACTGTGACTTTAATTTGCATTTCCATAATGACTAATGATGTTGAGTACCTTTTATTGCTGAGTGCTCATTTTCCTTTGCAGAATAACTACTATCACTTTAAACCCGAAGGTAAACTGTGTTGGAGAGACACCATGAAGTGGAGACTTAGCCCAACATGGTCATGGCCAAGAATGCTGCCTCCATGTGCCCTACGCAAAGACCACAGAGTCTATTTATTTCATACTATCTTAAAGTAATACCTATTCAATAAAACTTAGGACCTGAAGAAATATCCAAGTCATCTGAGAGCAATAATTATTTTATAGTACTTTTGCAAATAAGTGTTTCACAAAAGCTTGTAGTATAAAAATTAACAGAATTGTTTTTCTTATTGAAAGATGAGCAAGTGATTACTTATTTATGCATTTGAATGATTTTCTCAAAAGCTGAGTTACTTTATCTCTCCTAGTAGGTTAAAGGTAGCTGGAAAATTCATGTGCATCAGAGTTACCCTTGGGTACCAGGATTCCAGTTCTATCTTAAAGAATTAACATGTGGGAACAAGCAAGTCACTTGTTCTGTGAACCTCAAATTGTTTTTCCTTTTGAAAAATGGGGGAAATGATACCTATTATCTCAGAGTACATTTCAGGATTAAAGTTAATACTTTTTAAAAATCTTAACACAGTGGCTAAGCTATTGCATTCACCCAATGCATGTGGATTATTGTCACATGAGCAAATGTTACCTAAAAGTATTGAAATACTGGCCACTAAAATTTTCACCAAAATCCCAATCATCCTGCACAGTTGTCTGTAACAGTTGAGCAATTGAAGCTATCCACTCTGAGTGCAGGCAATTTTTTAGAACTAAGTCTAACAAAAGATGTTTTGGAGAAAGTACTTCATCACTGACATTGTTTAAAATTGCAGGTGCATGGTAATAATAAGAGCAAATTGACTTTTAGTAAGTTTTATTTTTTTATTTTTCATTGTCTGCATCTGGTTGGACTATTTCCACCACTCTGCCCTTGGAACACTGTGACATAAATCTTAGATTCATTGGAAGTAGCTCAGGTATGTACCTCATTACCACTGTAGTGTGATAAAACTGAGGCACCGAGGAGTTAAGTATATTACTTAGATTTCATTAAAAAGTGCTTGGATTGGAACAAGGGTGACTTACAGTATATGTAGAGCCTGTGAGATCATGCTATACTATCTCACCCTTACAGAGGTACCATATGGGTTTAAAGCAACAGCCACATATAAATTATCTGATATTTTATAATCGCAGTCTCCATATATTTTGGCATCATGGCCCCTTTATATTCTTAAAAATCATTGAAAACCTCATTGAGCTTTTGTTTTCATGGGTGAATATCTATCAATATTCAGTGTATTTAAACTAAAAAAATTACAAATAGTTATTTATCAATTATTGAGAAAATAACATTAATAAAATAATTCCATGTCTTACAAAAATAAGTATGTTTTCAAAGCAAACATATCTAGTGAAAAAATGGGATTGTTTTACATTATTGAAAAAATCTCTTAATAGCTGTCTTTATAGAAAAATGAATTCTCATTTCTATTTTCTTTGTTTGTTTGTTTTGTTGATCCTCAACTGAGGATATTTTTCCATTGATTTTCAGAGAGAGTGGAAGGGAGGGGGAGAGAAAAATAGAGGGAAACATCTTTGTGAGAGAGACACATCAATTGATTGCCTCCCACACACGCCCTGACTAGGGCCCGGATCAGCATGCAATGTGGGTATGTGCCTTTGTCCATAATAGAGCCTGTGACTCTTCAGTCTGCAGGTCAACATTCTAACCTGCAGAGTTAAACTGACTGGGGCCTATTTCTATTTCTGTGCTCAGTCTGTTGTTTTGTTTGAAGTAAATGAAGAAATGCACATATACTTATATCTGTACATGTATATGCATATATACAGGGTGTCCCTAAAAAATGTATACACACTTTGAATAATTATTCATTCCAATTAATTAAATCTGAAAAGAAAGAAACATCAATTGAGTTACCAGTTGTTAAGTGTGTATACATATTTTTGGGAACACTTTATATATACACATACTATATATAATATTTATATACTCACACACACATAAACATCTTTAAAACAATTATTTTCTCAAAATATTCATCTGTATAGTCTATGATAAACTATTACTATTACCAAATGAGTTTGTGAAATTTCTGCTTGTTTTATTGTTCAAAATATCAAATAGTAAAGTGAAAAGATCCCTGGATTAACATTCAAAAGACTTGTTCTTTGCAGCTTCACCATATATTTGCCTGTCTGTCCTTAGATAAGTAATTTAATTTTAATTCTCTTTCTGTTATCTCATCTAAAAAATTGTGATATTAACTCATCTTAATAAACTCATAGTTATCATGAGAATTAATAGAAACATGAGTATAAAAAAGATTTATAAATTATTATGCAAATAAAGATATTCCTATTATGACTATCTTGTAATCATTATAGTTTTATTAGAAAACTAGCATTCCCGTTGCAGGAAAAATCCTGCAATAGGGTTTCCTGCTGCACTCTACCCTGCCCTGCCTGCTCTCCTCCCTTGTCCCCTGCCCTGCCTTCTCCACCAGCCCGCCTGCTTTTCTAACTTCTCCGCCAGCCCACTCTCCTTCCTTCTCCCCTGGCCCCGCCTCCGCTCCTCCCTTCTCCCCCGGCCCCGCCTTCTCCTCCAGCCCGCCTGCTTTTCCCTTCTCCCCCAGCCCCACCTCCACTCCTCCCTTCTCCCCCGGCCCCGCCTCTGCTCCTCCCTTCTCCCCTGGCCCTGCCCCTTCTCCCCCGGCCCTGCCTGCTCAACTTCCTTCTCCCCCAGCCCTGCCTCCACTCCTCCCTTCTCCTCCCCCCAGCTTGCTTGCTTCTCTGCAGCTTTGCTCCCTTCTGCAGCTCTTGCCTTCTTTCTATGCTGTCTTGATATGCAAATTAGCCGCCATCTTTGTTGGGGTAATTTGCATATTCATCCTGATTGGTTGGTGGGTGTGGCTTGTTTGGTGGGTGTGGCTTGTGCATAGTGAAGGTGTGGTCAATTTGCATATTTGTCTATTATTAGATTGGATGCACCTTCTAAAACTACAAGCACCATTAATAATATTGTCCTATTTGGAATTCCTGAAAACAAGCAATGCAGAGCAAGTTTCTCTACTGAGCACTTATCTAAACACTAGTGGCCCAGTGCACAAGAAAGGAAATTAATTAGAATAAATATTTTAATATTGCTATTCACCCTTTCTCTATAATAGAAGTGTCAATCAAATTCATGATCAACAATGACAGATCGAAACACATGTATGCAATTGGCGGCAGCAATAGCTTTATATGTATCGTGCATACACGAGTCAACTTAGCCTTTTATACATATAGAATAAACTTGCTTAATTAGACCTGCTTTCTGATGTAGCTAAACTTTTTCCAGCCCAGTGAAGCACCCCAACTTCTCTTTCAGGTAATTGTCAGCACCACAGCAGTAAATATCAACATGAAGCAGATTATTATTGTAGATCACGCAGGGAGAACAAAGGGTAAAATATTTAAATGCGGCAGTGTTTGACTATATTTGCGCAGTGAGAAAACCTGAAGTCATTTTCAAGATCCACCATTTCTTACTTTTTTTCAGTCGGATCAAGTTTCTAAACTTTCTAAATCTCCATTTTCTGGGTAATGAAAAGAAAATAGGATTCTATCGAGTCTCCTATCTACCTACTCCAGGACTTCTTTGAGTATCAAATGAGATGAGGCACAGGAAAATGCTTCACAGACATTTGGTTAAAGTATAAAATGTTTCTACCTGGCTATAAAGCAAGTCGTGTTCCTGGGCTGAAGAATCTCCAAGGAGGCTAGTTGCTAGGGAGAGGAAGCTGGGCATTGCTATGTGAGGTCATTACCCAGCACCCACAGCAAACATTTGGGGGCTGTGCTGGGCTGTGGGCTGCATTTTGCGCCATGGCAGCATTGGCTGCGATTTGGTGGGCTGTCACTCTGGGGTGGTGGTGGGGCCTGTGTCTCACTTGGGGGAAGCTGAGTGTTGCTTTGTGGTCGCCAGGTCCATGGTGCCGTTTCTCTGTAAATGGCCAGTGCGCGTCATGGCAGCTCCTGCAATGAGCGTCTGCCCACTGGTGGTCAGAGCGTGTCATAGCAACAGGTTGGATAGGTAGAGGGACACTTAGCATATTAGCCTTTTATATATATAGATACTCCAGGCACCACAAATACCACATGGCTAAAACTGAACTTACTTTTTTCTCTTCCACATATTTTTCTTCTTTTTTATTCTTTAGGATAATTAAGTCTTATCTCCTCATTTTCCCAGTAACTCAGGCTATATCCCATCTTCAAATTCATCCTTCCCCTCTTATCACCCATCTGTTTGCCAAAGTTTTAGGATCTGCAGTCTTACTGTTTAACATGTTCACCTCTTGTTTGTTATTTTGACTATAGGACCTCAATCAACTTCTCAACAACTCTCCCTATTTTTTAATTACATCTTCAATAACTCTTGCATAGACCATTTCAGTTGTCTTCTGGATGATCAGTCTCCACGCACTTGTTTCATTCTCTCCAACCAATTTTCACCTTGCCCACGGATATGTTTCTTCAGGTGAGTGGGGTAAGATAGAGATTCAAATTCATTGTTTAAAAATGAACCCAAGCCGGATCACATCACTTTTCTAATTTAAAAAAAAAAATTTGATTGTCTTCCCCACTTCCTAGAGAATACTATCTAAACTCTTTGCAGGAGAGTCATAATCCTATATGAATTTGCCTTAGCCTATCATTAAATCTGTATCTCTTGGTACATCTTGATCCCTAGCCCCAGGGACTATTTGCCATTCTTAAAATAAGCCATTCATTTTTTAATACCTTCATCATTTTTCTTATGTCTAAAATGCTCTTAACCCAGTTTTTCACCACTCCTCCTCAAAGTTCTCTAATGATCAATGTCATGCTCATTCAAACTCCCTTTCAATGTCCTGATCATCCAGGCTGCCCAAAGTAATTTGTTTCTACCTTTATTATTTGATGTATAAATACATGACAATCTACAAAATACAAGACAAATATTAGATGATATGTAGCAGCATTTTTAATGATTATACATGAAAATTATGCTCAAATATATCACCAAAGAACATCTTTTTGCTTTATCTTGGATGTTCAATTTAGATTATAAATAATGTGATAGCATAGATTGAGACTGTTTTTTATTTCCTCTACAGTATCTAGCATAATGTCTTGTACAGATATCAGTGAATCCAAACAAATGATAATTTTGTTTGAATTTTGAAAGACTCAAGCAGAGGTTGAGGAATTGCACAAAGCCACTATACTTTTGGTATTTCGTTTGCTAATAAGAAACTTGTCATAAAGATCTATATATTTTCTGACAAGGCTTCTTAGCATCCCATTACTATTTCTTTTGCATTCTCTGAAAGAAGACCCAGTATTCAATATGTTTTTCTGTACTGTTCTTCTATATCAAAAGGAAAAAAAAAACTCCTGAAATGTGATAATATTATTATAAAAAACAGGATGCTTTTGTTTGACTTCTATTTTTTCATGCTTTCATTACATTGTCAACTAAAATTTATAACCTAAGAAATAGGCATACATCTATATATTCAACTACCTATGAAAATGGTAAGATTTTATATATGAGGGCATGATTTTGACCATTAGATATACTTTTTGAAGAATCAATTTCATATGACTTTATCTGGAAAAAAAAGTGGTAAATCTGTTAAAAATGATATTATGTTGTGGCTTAAATGAATGAAGTGTCTTATTTTTCAACAAATTAAAAGTTCATAGAATATAATCAGGAATAGGAATGGTGGCTTCATGATGGCATCAGGCACCAGGCATTTTCTGCTCTGCCTCTTAAACGTGAGATGGCTATTCTACCTCTAGGCACCATGCCTGTGTTCCAATCAGGAAACAGGGAAGGGCACCAACTTCAAAGCCATGTGACAGCTGAGTTGGTCCCTCTTGAAGTACATGCAACTCTGCAACTTATATATCTCATTAGCTCCATCTGTGTGTCTTAGCCATCTTTATCTCAAAGAGAAGCATGGAAAATGATATTTGTTGGCCACAAAAAATCTTTATGGTAGAGGAAACAAACTAAAAGATTGTTAACATCGGTTTTGTGAGCCAAAACAAAGTATTACCAAAGTGGTTGGAGTAATAATCTTTCAAAAACTGTTCTTGTTATATTTCTCAATGTAAATGACATCATCAAAAGTCAGTTAACTGATAGGGTTAGTTCTTTTTTTAGTCATAAAACCCTGTAGGTCTCCTTAAATAGGAGTATATGTATATATAGTCATGAGTACATAAAACATGGTTTATTTTTGTATTATTATTGTTAATTCTTGTATTATTTGTATTATAACTATAAACCTACTTTTGCCCACCCCTGTGTGGTATGTACATAAATATGATTTAATTATATTTATAATTATATATTACATATTATATAATACCATCCTATATAATAAAAGGTTAATATGCAAATTGTTCCCTCCGGTGGGAGTTCGACTGACCGGGAGTTCGACCAGGAGCAGGCCCAGCCAACCAACCTCCCACGTCCCCTCCCCCCAGCCAGCCCAGCACAATCGGCCCCGATTGGGGCGGGCCAGCTGAACCCCACTGTGCATGAATTCGTGCACTGGGCTTCTAGTATATTATAATTTAAAAAATTGATCATACACCTCAATATTCTTGATAAAATCTTAAACACAGTCATTGCATTTCAAATTTATAGCTATATTTGTTTGTGTTTTTCTTAAATATATTCAGTTTAGAAAATTTTTTTACTTGATTTGGAAGATGTGCAACTGAAAGCCACATGTTTTCAACATCAGTGACTATGACTAGATGCTTTGATTTATATACCAATTCTAAAGTCATTAGCAATCTGCTAAAAACATTGCCATGAATAAACATACAGGTGCATATAGTTTTTCAAGTTAGTGTTTTGGATTTCCTCAGCTGGTAATCATCTTTGCTCTGAAATTTACTCTGTCTGATATTAGTATAGCCACTCCAACCTTCTTTTTATTAATGTTAGCATTGTACTTCCCACTTTTTGCTTTTAATCTATTTGTCTGTTTATATTAAAATGTATTTGTTGTTGGTAGCATATAGTTGGGTCTTGCTATTTTACCCTGCCTGCTAATCTCTGCCTTTTACATGGAGTGTGTGACCATTTATATCTAACTAGTGGCCCGGTGCATGAAATTCGTGCACATTAAAAGGGAATTAATTAGAGGAAATATTTTAATATTGCTATTTGCCCTCTCTCTATAATAAAAGTGTGAGAGATAAAAGGAAATGAGTACAGTGTATATGAAAATAATACATAATTTTATTAATAAATAATAACAAAATGATATAATAACAAACTCAAAATATAAAAACAACATTGATGCAAATAACGACTGATAAAGTGATTAAACTTATTCTAATATCTCCCTGTGTACCACATTAAGAGTGAAAACACTTTCAGAGTGCTTGACTAATTTCCCTTGAAATAAAGTATTTCCAACTTTAACGTCACATGCTCTTCGAACTCGAGAGAAAGCAACATATAACTGACCATGTGCGAAAACGGGTTCAGGTAAGAATATTCCTACTCTGTCTAGAGTTTGTCCTTGTGATTTATTAATAGTCATCGCAAATGCTGGCATCACAGGAAACTGTTGTCGAATCAATTTAAATGGGAGGCCAGTGTCAGATGGGGACAAATCAATTCTTGGAATCAGAACAACCTCTCCCTCTGCAGATCCTGTTAATACTTCAGCTTCAATAATGTTAGGTCATAATCTTTTGATAATAAATCTGGTACCATTACAAAGACCCCATTTACTATTAAGATTTCTCAATAGCATGATGATTGCACCCACTTTCAATTTTAATTTATGGCACGGCATTTCTGAAGGAGTAATACTATTTAGAAATTCAATGGGAAATTTTCCTTTTCAGCATCATCTGTTGAGTCAATGGAATCATCACTCAAATATGTGTGAAAATCTCCATCAAGTATATCCAAAATTTCTTCATTTAATTTTTGAACGTGCTCATTTTTTGGACAAAGAATCGCACGTTTAGATATATTTTTAATATTATCTATAGATATACTATTTCCAAAGGTGGCTTCAATAATAGATCCATTACAAATCATTTCATGGGGAATTTCAATAATATCCATTCCTAAATGAAAACTGCTATCAAGTTTGCCATCTCCAAGTTTTACTAACCATTCACTATAAGCAGAATCCTCTGATCTCATATTTGTTGTAAGAGACAACTTTCTGAAACATCCCCAAACATCACAGTACTTTAAACTTGTTTGTACTATGGCCGATGGCATAGCATGCGGCACAATACTGAGACATTGTCGAAAATCTCCCCCAAGAAGGAAAACTTTCCCACCAAATGCAACATTCAAATTCATAATTTCTCTTAGTAATCTGTCTATGGCGTTTATAGCATGACTGGATGCCATGGTACATTCATCAATAATAAGAAGTTGGGCCTTTTTAATGGTTTTAGCAACTTCGCTCTTTATATCGAGTCTAGAAATTGAAGTTTCATTTAATGGAATTGGTAATTTATATTGGGAATGAAAGGTTCTTCCACCATTAAGTAAATTTGCAGCAATTCCTGTAGATGCTGTGGGTAAAACAGTACCACCACGACCTCTAATATAATGTATTAAAACTTTATACAGATATGTTTTTCCACTACCACCTGGACCATCCAAGAAAAAGCATTTGGGGTGTACAGTTTGATCTTCGATGGCTGAAGTTATAGCCTTAAGGGCTGCCAACTGTTCATCATTCAGAGAATTTATCAAAACTTCTGCCTGTTGTTGTTCGTACGATTCATCACATGTATTTGCATTCATTAATAAAGGATAGTCCGGAAGTTTGAAATGTGAACATTTCATTCCATGCAATGTGAATACCTCTTGAATTTCTTTAAGGGCATGCATTTCACAGTTCACACAGGTACCTTCTCTTTGGTGCAATTTCCAACAGAAATCTTCAATAAAATGAGATTTATTCTCATCCCATAATTTGTCTGCAGCAGAAGGACATCCAAACACACATATGTATGCAAAAAGTTGCCGTAGTTGTTTGGGCATATTACGGACGATTGCATCATCAATCGTATCTTTCCAGATAGTGTCGTCAAGTAATAATCCTCGGTGTTTAGCAACTTCATGAAATGTATCATAAGTTACACCTCCTACAGTTTGCAGATCCTCAAAACTTATCGCACCTTTTACATGCAGAAGCAAAAGTCTAAGGTAATATCGTTCTGATTCTCTAAAGCTCACAATGAACAGTCTACCTAATACTTTATTCCCACCCTTTCGGCATTTTGTCCACAAAGAATTATTAGACACATAATGCTGTGGAATCTCCCAATAATAATAATTACGTGCATCAGAGTCTTCTCTATTCAATAAGAACCAAGCCATCAAAGTTGAGTTATGCCTTTTAGCCCTATCTAAAACTTCAGCAAAATCATCAGTATGAAAATACAAATTCTGATCATTTGGCAATGAATAGCTAATCTTGTGATTGCATGAGATTGGTCATGCATTCGCATTGCAAAAAGTCTCCAAACAGCCTCAGGAGCGCTCACATACCTGGAGTCAATGAAGTCCTGTACTTCGTCATGATTGATAATATTTTTTTCAGAAATTTGAATATTTGCACAATCGTGCCCTTTATAGATGTATTTAAATAGATATTTGACACTTTTAATCGATGCACAGACTTCAACATTTATATGACAGTTATATTTAAGGCACAACTATGGATTATAAGGGACAATCCAAGTGTTATCGACAACTTTATTTCCAATAGACATGGTGCTACCAGATCTTCGTTTGTATTTGGGATATCCATCAATATTTCCAATGGTCGCATCTTGAAATTCTTTTGGATATCCCTTTGAACATTTTCCATTTTCCATACATGGACTATTTGGATTTTGTACTCCACATGGTCCATGTACCATATTTGATTTTACAATTTGAAAAAGTCAAAGACACTGGTCCTCATCTGGAATTTCTGCCTTAACTATACAGTCAATGTCATCTTCTGAACGTAATTTGGACTCACTATCTAATATCAATAATATGTGAGCGTGAGGCAGTCCTCGTTTCTGAAATTCAATGACATGAATCTTAGCTATTACTTTGCCAAATAATGGAATTTGCATACATCATTTAAAAGAGCGTTCAGCTTAATATTAAAAACTCTGGCTACCAAGTCAGGTCTGTTTTCAACTTTTTGCCAGCGTTGTAGATTGTTTGTAATATCTGCCCATTTAGGGTTGCATGTCATGGTTATAAATAAATCGGGCTTGCCATACTTCGTTACAATTGCCATAGCATCCTGATATCGCTGCTGCATATTTCTGGGACTACCCTCAAAAGATGATGGGAGTATTATCATTTTACCAATCGGTAATTGTCATTTTCAGATCTAGATTTGAGATAATCCATCAAACCACTATATTTTTCAACTCTCAACTTAGATTGGTTTGCTTTAATGAAATTTATCCGATTTGCTTCCATTTTTTAATATGAATCTACAATAAACTGTTGAGTTAATTTTCCTGCATTTAAAATAGGATTGAACGTGTCCCTCACAGAGAGACGAAATCCATAATACTGCATTTGTGTGACTCGTGTCCTTACATTTTGTCTAGTATTATTGTTGCGTACACTGTTGTCTTTGAGTCTTAATGCAATATCTGTTCCCCATCCTTTTTCACCATGTGGAAAAAGAATAGGATATGTCATTGCATCTAATGTAGGAAACAGGATACTGATTTGTTTCATTTTAGTGGCACTTGGATTATTGGGATCTGGTTTACAATGAATGAGCAAGTCCCTTTCAAAAGGAGGTTCTCCATCTTCGTTTCTGAATATGACAGCAACGTCGGTTACACGGGGAGAATTATATCTACCTGGGTCACTGTTACGATCATATTTAATTGCCATAGTTACTTCTGTGGGAGCTATACCTTTTGCTTCTGCTTCAGATTGGGCTTCCTTTTCTACCTCATGTAGCATTTTGTACGATCTTGTTAATTCATTTATTTCATGCACGAGGTTACTGATGTTGATCATGAGTCTTTCTGAGCAGCCCTGGTTCTCTGGCATTGCTAATCGTTTACTTGTAGCTTCAGCTGTATCCAAAATATAGAATTGAGCAAACTTCCGAGAAACACCATCCGAAGGATGTAAAGTTCCAGTACGGTGATAAACTTGTCCGTGTATTCTAAAACAGTATGGCCCATACCCTGATGGCGATGCAATATTTGCACCCATGAAAGCAAAAGCAAAAGAACTATTTACGGATCGAATATTTTCCATGAAATTTTTACTGTCAGAATCTTTGTTTGTCATTAATCTTTTTAAATATGCTGGGTATTCTGGAAAATGTATATCATTTGGACAGACTTTCCCTTTGCTACAACATCGAGTAAATTTCCCATCGGATGGTTTTTCATCAGAGAAATTTAGTGATAGGCAAAGTTCACATCTAACAGTCATTCCACCACAACTATGTTCGAGAATTGCATCCTCATATACTCCATTATTGCTGAGAAGGCAGTTCCTACCAATGTTGCTAGTACTTGTTGATGACTGTTCTCTAGACCTCTGTCTTCGCCACCGCCTTCTTTCAACTTCATAGGCACGTTTGTCTTTAGACATTTTCTGTCGAAGATGCCGGTGTTTTTCGGCTTCAGAGCGACGTGTTTCCAATAGCTGCTCTTCAGATACATTCTGTCGCAGGCGTCGCCTTCTTTCAAGATCAGACGCCCTTTGCTCTTCAGACATTTTCTGTCGATAACGTCGGCATCTTTCTGCTGCAGAGCTACGTTGTATCAACAGTTTTTCTTTGGACATAGTCCCACCTCTCTACTGCCACGGTCTGAGGTACAGGTGAATGAGTCTTAACTGTCAGGCCGTTGAGCTGTGTGACCAACGGCTGATTCTGGCCGTTTCTGTGGGGGTGGGACTTCCTCCTACCATTTGTCAATTTTCACAGCTGAGATGCGGAAGCTGGGGCTCCAGAGGGAGCAATGCCTTCTAAGCTGCCAGCTTTCTCCCTCTGCTCGAGCCCACAGGCGGGCCTTGGCAGAAGTTGCCCAGGTCCTCTCGGCTTGGACTCCACCAGCAGTGTGCGGTACTGCCACACGCCGCCAGCCTGGGTCCGCGATCCAGGCAAGCACCGGCCTAGGGCTTTGCCCCCTGCTGCTTGCCCGGGCCCCCATTGTAGCTTGGAACAGGCAGGCAGTGTGATGGTGGCTTGGATCCGGGCAGTGGCTAGGGCGCTGACCCATGCTGCCTGCCGGGGTCCCCGATCTGTGCTTGGCTTGGGTTCCGCCTGAGGTGGTGGGCGCTGCAGGGCTTGGCTGGAGCCAGCGCCTGCTAGTCCCAGCTCCCGCCTCCGATGGCAGGGCGTCCGCTCATGCACCAGGCCAAAAGCCCCCTGGAGCCCAGCGGACACCCAGCTCCCTGCAATCCATGGCAGGGGGTCAGCTCAGGGCGCCTATGTATGCAAATTACCCACCATCTTAGTCTGGTTTATTTGCATACTCGCTCTGATTGGCTGGTGGGCGTGGCTGGTGGACGTGGCTTAGGCGTAGCGCAGGTGCGGTCAATTTGCATATTACTGCTTTATTAGGTAGGATGTGACTGTTAATATGGTTTGGTTTAAATATACCACCTATTATTTTCCCTTATTTTCTGACTTTTCCCCTCAATTTATATTTTTTATTATTTACCTCAGCTTTATCCTACATAATAAAATGGTAATATGTAAATTACCATCACTCCGCTATGCCCACGATTGGGCCAGCAGGAGGCGCAGGGGGCGGGACTCAGGGTGGCCGGGGTAGCTGATTGGGCCAGCAGGACGCTGAGCTCGCGGCGCCGTGGCGCCGTGAGCTCAGCGTCTGTGCCATGGCTGCCCCGGAGGCTTTCGGAAGGCCTGGGGCACCGGCGGACAGCCGGCCAGGTCCCCCGCGATCAAAGGCCAAAGCGGGGGACCTGGCCGGCTGTCTGCTCTGGCGCAAGGCCTTTCGAAAGCCTCCGCAGCAGCCGGAGGCTTTCGGAAGGCCTGGGGCACCGGCGACAGCCAGCCCGCTGGTGCACCAGGTGCATGATTAAATCATGCACTGGGCCTCTAGTTGAGGTATAATTGACAAATTGTATATACTTATAAATTTAATATGCCTTATAAAATGCTTCTCCTCATCTTGTTAATTAACACATCCCTCACCTTTATCTTTTGTGTATAGAACATGTAAGTGCTAATCTCAGCAAATTTAAATTAAATAGTATAGTATCATCAACTATAGTCACCATGTTTTATATTAGATCTTTGGACCTTATTAAGCTTATAGCTGAAAGTTTGTACCCTATTTTTATCTCCTTTATTGAATTATTTCTATATTTATTTGTTTTGTTTTATTGTGGTTGTTTTGGAGTTTATAGTATAGATCTTCAACTTATATCAGTTTACCTTCAAGTATTATTATACCCCTACACATATAAGAACTATAAAACACTATACTTCCTTTTCTTTCCTTCAGACTTGGCACTATTATCCTGCCTTTTTATTTCTACATATGTTATAAACAACACACTACAATGTTAACATTTTGCTTGAACAATCAAATATCCTTAAAGTATATTAAATAATAAGAAAAGAGGCTATATATTTACTGCTATAGTTACCATTTTCAGCATTTTTTATACCTTTGTGTAGATTCATATTTCCATCTGACAACATGTTTCTTCTACCTGAAGAACTTCTTTTAAAATGTTGTGTAGTGTGAGTCTGCTGGTGATGAATTTATTCAGCTTTAGATATTTGAAAGAAAAGTCTGAATTTTACTTGATTTGGAAGATGTGCAACTGAAAGCCACATGTTTTCAACATCAGTGATTAAGATATTTTGCTGAATATTTATTCTAGAGCGATAGTCATTTTTCTTTTAACTTTGAAGTTGTTGTTCTCAATTGTATTTTTTTTCCAACAAGAAAGCTCCTGTTACCCTTATTTTGTGTTCTCTCATAACCTGTCTTTTCTTAGCTGCTTTTAAGTTTTCCTCTTTAGCGGCAGTTTTGAGAAATTTGATTACAGCGTGTCTTCATGTAATTCTTGCCAAATGTCTTGGGATTCATTGAGTATTTTAGATCTGTGGGTTTATTTTGTTCATCACATTTGGGTAAATTTGGGCCAATATTCCTTCAATATCTTTTCTTCTCCTTGTCTTCCCTACTTTGTGGGACATGACTTACATACTAGTATACATTCGGCCACTTGAATCCATCACACTGCATATAAAAGTGAGAGGCACAGAAGGGTACTTATATTCATTCTGGTAGAATAAAAAATATAGGACTTTGTGATTTTGAAGCTGCAGGAAATTTGAGTAGTGGCCAAAGATACACAGAAGTGGGCATCTTAATCATTACAGATGAAGTACTGCTTGTGGGCTCCCAAAGATGTTAAGAGAGAAGGGATGCTGGAAAGGAGGCTGAGAGCCCACAATTATAAGTTGGAAAGAACTATTGAGGTACTGAAATTTACATCTACATATTAAAATGAGTTAGTTTGTATTCAAAGAATGGCAATGCCTGTGATATAATATGCATTTAAAGTGGAGCAGATCTCTTACTATATGAGAATACCAACTATCATTTCTAATATTTTATAGTGTCTTAAATTCAGTCAGTAGCATTCCTCCTTCACTTACCAATGTTTATAACATTGTTTAATATTATACAATATTATAAGTTTCTGACTAGTTTAAATCCCCCTGTCTTCAATTTCTTTTCCAAATGGATTTGTGTGTGTGTGTGTGTGTGTGTGTGTGTGTGTGCGCGCGCGCGCGCCCATATGGAAAACTACACCCAGTGAGTAGTTGCCTAATTAGTGCTTTTGGCTGCTTAACTAAATATAAATATAGAAAACAGATTTTATCCAGAGTTATACTATTAAAACATTACTCTGGAATAAGGTAGAATTCAAAATTATATAAACAGTTTGAGCTCAATTATGAAATATATATACATCACATTTAGTTTAATGGAAGGATTTAGAGAAGGCAATATTATTTTCCTCTTTACCAAGTGTCTCTTAGCCCACTGATTGTTCCTGCAATTAGTCAGTTATAGGCCTGATTTTGAATCATATATACAACATTAATTAGATAAGATAATCTTTAAAATTTAAGCTTTTAAAAAATTCAAAATATTGCATAGGCTGGTAGCTCTTCTGAAGAGAGACTTGAGTATGATTTTTTTTTAAATCAAACTTCCAATCTGAAAGCATGCAATTAGTACCAATCATGTTTATGATGAAACTGTTACTTTTTACCAAACTGGAATTCTAAGAATAGTATGTCACTAGCATATATTTTTTTAATCAGAACTTCTGGGAAGGTTTTTCCCAATGTTGTTACTGATTTTTGAAGTTTGACTACCTCTTTATACTTACTTCATTGTAAAGAAATAAAGGAAATACTTCTATAAATATGCCACATATGTAACATAGCATTCATATTTCTTAGGGTTAAACAGCTCTGTGCTTTAAGACAGTATAAACATTAATAAGATAAGCAAAATGTTTAATTGGCAGTAAGTAGATTATAAAAGAAAAAATATATATATTTCCCAAATCTTAAAGCAAAAAGTAGGTCCACAAAATGTTTTTAAAAGGAAAAAAGTATTTCAGAGAAATGAAATCATATTCCAAACCCTTAATTTTCCAACCTAACCTAATAACTCGGAGAGTTGTGCATTTAACAAAAATGTCCCTGTAAACAAAAAAATTATGTTGAACTGATCTGATTTTTTTGTGATGATCTAGGTATGAAGGCAAAATGCAGCAATGCCATATATCCTAATTTACGTAAGACTTCTGTCTCTTCCTCACATGACATGATTGTTTATGACCAAAGTAGGATATACATTATTTTGACAGGAGTGAACAGCTGACAGATTAAGTTCCAAAAATAATCATCAGAGATTGGGTATAAGTTTAGTTGGGCAGAGGTAGAACTGGGCTCTGTATGGAGAGAATTGATGTGACACAACTTCAGGTCCTCTCAGCCCCTTTTATGCTCATAAAGCCACCAGTTTCATACAGACTTGAACAGCTGTGTGCAGCTGTTACCTCACCATACATCACCCTGACCTGTCTCCACCGGCTTCTCTCCTGATTCCCTGTGACTTCCCTGACAATTCACCGTGCCCTTTTTATGTTAGTGACCATCCGGTTGGAACTGTCTCATGAGCAACCTGAAGTGCAGAGGAGTTAGGCCTATGGACCCAATCTTGACCAATGGGTACATGTTGCTTTTTCCTAGGCTTTAAGCAACATCACATAACACTTTCCAAATAATCTTGGGATGTGAACTCTGTTTATTATAGCAATGACCAATATGATTATGCGTTGTTGTACTGGCTTTTTCACCTTTCCTGTTCATCCCTCCTCACCCCCAGACCTGTTCCTTGGCTCATTATCACACACAGACTAATGGTATACAAGACTTTGTTCTTTTAAATATCTGATTTCAGGGAAATCTAGGCTACGAGTGTGGGAACGACAGTCAGAAATTCACAAAAATATAATTCAAAGCAATCCGTGTTCCTTTATACATATAGAAATGCTGAAAAGAAATCAGAAGAGATTGCATAAAATATGTATGGTGTTTTCTTAAGAAATCCAAGTGTCAACAGTCAAGCAAATGGACAAGATCTTTACTGTCACAGAGTTTTCATTGATATGTGGGGGGTGCAAGTAAGCAAAATCAATAAGAAACATCAGGAAATTTATAAGTGCTATGAAGAAATAAAAACATCTAGATATGTAGAAAGTAGCAGAGATCACTTTAAATTTGTCCTAAGGGAAGGTCTGTTTTAAGATGTAACATTTAAGCTGATACATGAATGGCATGAAAGACCTGGACTTTATGGAAAAGCCAAGAAAAGTAATAACAACAATCATAACAATGGTTTCAGTTACCATTTATCAAAACTTTAACATTTGCTCTTTTCTGTTTTACACATAATAATCCATTCTAAATCACTTGCCAAGTTGTGTCAAAAAGTGGGCTACAGAACCAGGATATGAACAGAACCTTCTGACCCCAGAACCCATGCTCTTATCTACTACATTGTTTTGCCTCTAAAGGTCAAAAAGAAGAGAATACCAGTGCAGAGTCCCAAAGGCAAGTTTGTGCTTAGTGCACTGAGAAAAGAAAGGCTAGATTAACTGAATTATCATGAACACTTTGGCTCTATGGTAATGGGTGGGGGCCAGGGAAGTAAGAATGATCTATATGTCATGTAGGGCCTAGTCAGCCAGGATAAGGTATATGGCAATCTTTGTAAGTGAGATCAAAGACATGAGGTAAGGCGGGTTGAACAGAACATAAAATCTGCTTCAGAATTTATATTTATGGGCATTTTGGTGAAAATGTATTGAAAACATGTGGGATGACTTAATGACTTTTAGTGATAAGAAGAAATTGGCTGCCTATTGTCATAAATCCTGGAAATAGAAGAGAGAAACAGACCTTCAGTAGAATATTTTGGAATAAACGATATACTGTATATTCCATTACTGAGCCTGACCTGTGTGGCTCAGTGGTTGAGTGTGGACCCATGAACCAATAGGTCACTGGTTTGATTCCAAGTCAGGGCACAGGCCTGGGTTGTGGGCTCAATCCCCAGTAGGGGCTTGCAGGAGGAAACCAATAGATATTTCAATATCTATCTCTCTCCCTTCCTCTCTCTATAAAATCAATTAAAAAATAAATTCCATTAATGACTTAATTATTATGACAAAATATATGCTTGCCACATTAGTTCCCCAAACTATTTTAGAATCGTAATTCTATTTCACGAATGTCTTTCATGGTTGACTTTAGGGAATGTTGTGAAACTAAAGAAGTACCTTGCCCTCTGCTCACATATCTCTGCTTTCCTTCTCTTACACATCATGAACTTCAGAGTGGTTAGGAGTCCCTAATGTGGTGCACTGAGCCTTCCTCTAATATTTCCACTCTTCTTGACTTCCTTTTCTTTTGTAACTATTCACATTTTTTCTGAACTTCAACAACACCTGAAGTTACTTTATCTAAGATTTCTCTTAGCAAATAGTGTGCTAATTTATATGTGCATGCAAATTAGTTAATGATGTCCATGTATTTTTGACTTGCATTTTAAAGTATACTTTATTGTTATAATGTTTTATACTAAATAGGAAGCATAATAAGAATTCTCAGGCTCCAGGTACAAAATTTGTAAGATAAACAAATGGCCCTCAAACTGTGTCATAACTTATTATTCCAAAACAAAATGTTCTTTTTATTTTTTATTTTTGAAATACCATTGGGGTGTTTTAACTAGTTATTTTTAGCTTTACTTTTATGTTTATTGATTTTTAATTAAGTAATTGACAATTTATTATGCCTCTTTTGATAAGATATTATAAAACACACACATATAATCCCTAAATCTCACAACAATAACAGTTAATTTGGGCCAGGAAAAGTTCCAGAAGAAATCACAACTGTTTTGCAGCTTTTGAGACCTAACAGGGAATCTCATTCATAGTATTTCCTAACAAATCATTGAAATACAATAATACATTTGTGCAAATCCTGGAAAGAAAGGTAGAATAATCTAGGGGTTTTTCTCTGATATTCTGTAATATGGGGGCCACTTGCAAAGGTACAGCTTCAGCCTCTTAGCTAAGTCTTGCTAAGGAAAATGCATGATTTAGAAGGAATACTACCTAAAAAAAAGAGTAATATGCAAATTAACCATCACTCTGCTATACCCACAAGCCATGCCCACCATCCAATCAGAGCGAGTATGCAAATAAACCCAACCAAGATGGCTACAGCCACAGAGAGCAGGAGGGAGGCTTGGGTTTCCCAAGCAATGGAGGAAGCCAAGCTTTCCGCCTGCCCTTGCCAGCCTAAGCCTCCACTCAAAGCTACAAAGTTTCAATTACGGAAGGTAAGCAAATCCAAACAGAAATGGCGGCAGCCACTGAGCTGGAAAGAGCGGGATGCTAGGGTTGCCCCAGGTGACGGAGGAAGCCAAGCTTTCCGCACACCCTGGCCGGCCCAGGCCTCCACTTAAGGCTACAAAGTTTCAATTAGAGAAGATACACAAACCTCAACAGAAATGGCTGCTGGCCACGGAGATAGCAGGAGTCTTGGCTCCGCTCCAGGCTACAAAGTTTCAATTGTAGAAGGTAAATAAATTCCAGATACCAGGGCCTCTGCTTGGGTCGCCAGGAGGCGTGACTGGCCTGCAAACCACCACAGGGCCCTCGCTCAGGCCGCCCCACACCCCAAGGGAACCCCCACCCTGATCCAGGACACCCTTCAGGGCAAACCAGCTGGCCCCCACCCATGCACCAGGCCTCTATCCTATCTAATAAAAGAGTAACATGCAGATTGACCACCACTCCAACACACAAGATGGTTGCCCCCATGTGGTCAAAGATCCTGGCCCCGTGTGGACACAAGATGGCCACCATAAGATGGCCACCATAAGATGGCCAGCAGGGGAGGGCAGTTGGGAGGCACCAGGCCTGCAAGGGAGGGCAGTTGGAGGTGATCAACCCTGCAGGGGAGGGCAGTTAGGGGTGACCAGGCTGGCAGAGGAGGGAAGTTGGGGGCAAACAGGCTGGCAGGGGAGCAGTTAGACATCAATCAGGCTGGCATGGGAGAGGTTAGGGGGTGATCAGGCTGGCAGGCAGAAGCGGTTAGGGGCAATCAGGAAGGCAGGCATGCGAGCAGTTGGGAGCCAGCAGTCCTGGAGAGGGTGCAGTCTGGGCTAAGGGACACCATTCCCCGCCCCCGTGCACAAATTTCTTGCACCGGGCCTCTAGTACTAGATAAGAATCTGGCCTGTGGGAATCTAATTACAGGACTTTGGACAAAAAGTTATTCTCTCTGTATATCTACTTTTACTTATCTATAAAATAAAGAGTGCAACATGCAGCTGTTCAACAAAGATTAGTTTAATTGAAGTACTTGAGATAATCTCAAAGGTTCCTTTTAGATCAAACATTCTGTTCAAAAACCAGCAGTAATATCCTGGCATGACCTAAACCTGAGTTACTTAACCTCTTGGATCATCCTGCTTGGCCAAGAAAGGGTTGAAATGAGTTTGATCTGTTTTGGGCCTCAGAAAATCCCATTGCACTTATAATACTTTCAAAGTCATACTGTAAACCCCCTTGGACACTTTAGAACTGCAGTTAATTGGAGAGAAATTAATAGTGCCAGAAATTTCTTGAACTCCCTGCTGACCTTTAAGGCTTGATGGGCATTAGGGGGGAAACGTCCAGTTTTCTTTGTATTAACGTATGATCTGCTCACTGAAGTTTTCTGACAAAAGGATAATTGTACATGTAGCTGAGTGATTTTAGATGCAATTGCTTCTGCGTGTTCAGCCAGTTAAAGCTGAAGGTTGCTGATGCAAACAATCACAGGTGTGGGAATTAATAAAAATCATAGTAAAACCAGCATGGGAGGAGCCAGTTATGAAATTTGGTGACGGCAGACTTGTGCTTAGCTATTAAAACCAGAACCAAAAGGAATGATTAATCAAGACTTACAATTTCATTAATGCTAACTGTTTATTTTTTCCCAGGGCCAGTGCAGATGTGCTAATGGATAATTGCTTTCTAGATTGCATTATGAAAGGGTCTATAAAATGTTGGATAATTCTGTGCAATTCCCACACTTGAATTCCTCCCACCCAGTGAGATGACAACAACTTCTACTGTCACAAGATAGATAGTCAGGAGTCATTCCAAATGACACTTCTGTAAAATTGATGCCTCCTGGGTCCCAGGAAAGAGCAGTCTAAAATACTTAGCAAACATTACAATGAGGAGTTTATACTTCAGTTATACTACCTGGATTACTTGTATAGATTATATAGGTTAAAAGTATATCTTGGAATCATATAAATTGATACCCAAAAGCACTACCAAAGCTTTTTTTCTTTCCTTTGAAGTTAAGTCTAACATATTATAAGTTAATATATTACAACCATTTTTAACAATTTTTAAAAATAACTCACGATAGTGTGATTTACTAAGTGCTCATGGTACAATATATCAGCACAGAAAAGGTTATTGTTCACTATGCATTTCTGAGCTTGCAAATGATCATATTAATGGGAACATTGTGAGGCTGTATCAAATGATAAGCTTCATCTCATAAGATTAACTAGAAAATTCAGATGCCACTGTCACATTCTGCTCAATTTATTAAAACTGAGATGGATCCTTCAATGCAGTGATGCTCAGTTGTTGATACTTATAATTCTTTTGAAATAATTATTTCTCCAAACTTTTACAAATACTCAAACTGGCGTTTAGTTTTATTAAGCTAAAACTGGTTTCATTTTACTAACTTCTCCTTCAATTCATTTAGCAGGTAGCAATCAGAGAACTGAAAACAAAAACATCAGGAGAAAAACAATAAAAAAATGGTGAACATCTAGCACCCAAACCTAATTTATTTCATGTTGACCATAGCAAGAAGCAGAAATTTAGTATTTCCCCATAAAATGGGGTAGTTGAGCTATTGAAAAATAAAGAGAACTAGGGAGGAGAATCAGCTACCGCTTATCTGAGGCAATTTAAATTGAGTCAGACTGGAAGAAAAGGATAGTAATTGCCTGGCCCCATGTCTCACACACCCATGCAGTCAAACAGGTTTGCTCCAGGTCCTCAGCACTGATCGAGACTGGGGAACTGTGAAGTTGAAAATCTTGAGCGTTGAAGCAGATAACTAAATGGACTTGAACTCTAAGTTCTATACGGATGAGTTCACTCTTAAGGTTTTCCCAAACCAAAATTATATGATTCTAAGTAGAATCTATTGTGAATAACATGTACCACAGACAATTAATTGAAAAATTATGGGGTCATCTGCCATTTTTCAAAATGAATTGTTCAGTTGGTCTAGATTCATGTAATCAACATAGTGTTATCTGCTGTGAGTGCAGTGCCATTTTAAGATAACGTATTTTGAGATTCTTTGTTTTTTACCTTTGCCATTTTAAGTATGATGTGTCTTGCTGTGGACCTCTTTGGGTTCTTGTTTGGGTCTCTCTTTACTTCCTGGACTTGTGTGTCTTAAGATTGCATATTTTGGAGAAAAAGAGTGTTTAGCTAGATATGAATTTTGCAGGTCAGCTATTCAGATGAGTTAACTAATGCAATTAGTTATAAATTATAAAAGAGAGAGCTTTTAGAAGATACTATGTAATAAATAGAAGTACAAATAACTGATTTAGAGATAACTAAGTAGAAGTTGTGTAGATATCAGAGTTATTTAAGGTATTTAACTATTTTTGTAGTTTTATTAAGGAATGGTTAACTTCCTAATTTCCTGATTTATAGATATTTTCACTTGTGATTAATTTTAATCTATTTATATTTATTAAATATTTAGTGGATGTTTATTATAGGACCTATAGTAGGAACTAGAGTACAGACTTATCATTGACTTACAATGGGGTTACATTGCGATAAACCCATCATAAGTTAAAAATATTGTATGTTGAAAATGCATTTAATATACCTATCCTACCAAATATCATACCTTAGCCTAGCCTACCCTAAACATGCTCAGAACACTTAACGTTAGCCAACAGTTGGTTAAGTATCTTGTTCCATCTCAAGAATTGCCTTCCTCTTATCATCAAAAGCAGGAGACCCAGATGGGTGTTTTGTAGACATCATGGGATGCAAAACACAAAATACAATATCTGAAAATGCTGGCATGCTGTAGAATATCAGTTGTTTGCCCTTAGATTGTGTGGCTGGCTGGGAGCTTTGGCTCGTTGCCGCTGCCCAGCATCACAATACAATATGGTACTGCCTCTTACCAGCCAGGGAAATGAGCAGAATTTAAAATCCAAAGTACAGTTTCTACTGAATGCATATCACTTTCGCGTCATTGTAAAGTCAAAAATCACTATTCAGATCACTGTAAGGCACAGACCGTATGTAGTTAAAAATAAAATGTTCAATTAGAGTAGAAAGAGCCATGTTAGCGTTAAACACAAAATGCCAGGAGATTATATAGAGGAGCAGCTCCTAAACCAACCTGGTGAGATCAAAGATAACTTCCGGGAAATGATAGTGTGTGGTGAGTTTGGAAGAGACTATGAGAGTTAAGTAAAAGAAGAGGAGAGAGGGAAGAAGATGTTGTAAGCCAGGAACAGTATTCTGGAAGCCCTGAGACTAAAAGAGGCTTGAGGTATTTGAGAATCTGAAAGTAATTAGATATGGTGGGAAAAGGATCAGTGAAGGGGCTGGTAGGATGGAACTGGAGAAGCAGACAGGGGCCAGAGGATTAAGGGCTTGTAGATCATGCAGGAGTCTGTGCAACTTCAACTACAAGCAATGCAGAGGGCACGACCTACAAATTCCAAAGTGATGTGGTACCCAGCACAAGGGAATAAATATTTAATTAACACTTTTTAATGTTAATGAGTGTTCTGAATTAGCAATACTGAGCAATATTCACAAGGACTTAAAAGGAAGCAAGCTACCTCCACTTAAGCAGCAGGTTTTGCTCCATTTTTTTTCTGTTTGTTTCCTTTCTTTTTACCCTAACCAAACCTAAGCTTCCTTGATTCTTCTATCCCTTAAGTGACTTACAAATTCATTTCATAAATAATTGAAGAGAATGGACTGGAACAATTCTAGCAACTATTGTTTAGTGACATGTTCATTTACTTTATTAAAAGAAATGTTTAATAAAGAAGATTACAGTACTAAATATAGACATTGAACCTAGAAATATGCAGTTGGGAATATGGATAACAGTGATAATTTAAGGGGTTCCTTAATTTAACACGCAGCTAGTCTTGAGGCTGGGCTAGTCATTCATTTTCCACAGATGGAAACAGGCTGAGCCAGAATGAGCAAGATTTTCTGTACCTTAAAATGATGCATATCGCTACACTTTCTAATGAAATAGCACTGCTATAATTCCTTTAAAATTTTCTTTTCTGCAAGTTATTGGTAAATTCTTTTAAAAATGACTGTAGCCTTTATGTGAAGCCATGTTTTTATGAGCAATGATGGCTTTTGCTAGGCCATAAAATATAATAAGTGGTCTTGGGTTTATGATTTTGTCTTAAAATTTTACATAATGCTGCTGGTTAATGTTTATATTTCTTTCTAAATATATTTATTCCCATTAAATTATCACTAATGTCTGTTCCCTATGGTGCATGACTATGGTCATGGGCCCTTAAAATTTAAAGAGAGAAATCTATATGCATTGAAAATAATGTAAGTATTTTAAGCAGGAATGCCATCTACTTTATTGCCCCTTTACTCTCTCATACTTCTTTCAAACTTTAAAAAAAGAACATTTTCTTTTTCTGGATTTTTTGATATATCAATTTCTTCAGGAATGCCCTAGATATTAATCAAATATTTGTATTTGCAAACTAAATTTAGGTAAGGTAATCACCTGTTTTTCTAACTGGTAGAGTCTCCTACCTTAATAAAATTTTGTGGGATGCAGATTTTTTTTGCAGTTCTGATGGCTGTTTGTACAGAACCACAGTCCATTCTTCACTATTCCTTTTCACTCACATTTTATTTCATCTATTTTTATTTAATAGTCATGGGGTCACATAGAGTCCCCAAAAGTTCAAAAGGAGAATGGGTATTACTAGTGACTGCAATGGTATATTTCTGGTCATTGTAGAGTTTATGATAATTATATCATACTAGAGGCCCAGTGCACGAAATTCGTGCACGGGGGGGCGGGGCAGGGCGGGTGTCCCTCACCCCAGCCTCCACCTTCTCCAATCTGGGACCCCTCAAAGGATGTCCTACTGCTGGTTTACAGGGATTGGGCCTAAACCAGCAGTTGGACATCCCTCTCGCAATCCGGGACTGCTGGCCCCTAACCACTCACCTGCCTGCCTGATTGCCCCTAACCACTCTGCCTCCCAGCCTGCTTGCCCCCAACTGCCCCCACCGCTGGCCTGCTTGCCCCCAAATGCCATCCCGTGCCAGCCTGCTCACCCCCAACTAGCCCCCCGCTGGTCTGCTCACCCCCAACTGCCCCCCTCCTCGCTGGCCTGATAACCCTCAATGGCTCCCCCACTGGCTTGATCACCCACAACTGCCATTCCATCCTGGTCTAATCACCCACACTGCCCTCCCCTCTTGGCCTTTAACCACCTCTACCTTGGCCCCGCCACCATGGCTTTGTCCAGAAGAACGTCCAGAAGGTCTCCTGGAAGGTCTCCCAGTCTAATTAGTATATTACCCTTTTATTAGTATAGATAGAGGCCTGGTGCATGGGTGGGGGCCGGCTGGTTTGTCCTGAAGGGTGTCCTGGATAAGGGTGGGGGTTCCCTTGGGGCATGGGGTGGCCTGGGTGAGGGGCCTGTGGTGGTTTGCAGGCTGGCCATGCCCCCATGGGGTGAGGGTCCCTGCTGGGGTGCCTGACCAGCCTGGGTGAGGGGCCTAGGGCCATTTTCAGGCTGGCCACTCCCCCTTTAGGGTGAGGGTCCCCGCTGGGGTGCCTGGCCAGCCTGGGTGAGGGGCTGATGGCTGTTTGCAGGCTGGCCACACCCCCCAGCGGGGACTCTTACTCCACGTGGGTGTGGCCAGTCTGGGTGAGGGGCTGAGGGCTGTTTGCAGGCTGGCCAAGCCCCCCAGCAGGAACCCTCAGCCCATGGGGGTGTGGCCAGCCTGGGTAAGGGGCATTTTTCTTTATTCTTTTTTTTTTCAGCGCCTCCTTGAGCGGAGGCCAGGGCCAGCTAGAAGCAGGTATCTGGGATTTATTTATCTTCTATAATTGAAACTTTGTAGCCTTGAGCAGAGGCCAGGGCCAGCCAGGGCAGGTGGGAAGCTTGGCTTCCTCCATTGCCAGGGGCAACCCAAGCCTCCTGCTCACTCCAGCTCCATGGCCGCCGCCATCTTTGCTGGGTAAATTTGCATACTTGCTCCTGATTGGCTGGTGGGTGTAGCAGAGTGATGGTTAATTTGCATGTTTCTCTTTTATTAGTGTAGATTATTGCATCTGGTAAAAATTGCCCTCAAATTAAGTTTGTTATATACAGGGTGGGGTGAAAGCAGGTTTACAGTTGTGAGTACACTGAATACAGAGTTCTTGTATTATTGCTTATTAATTATTATATTATTTTTCATATGAAGAACTGTAAGCCTACTTTTGCCCCACTCTGTAGATGTGAAGAAGTGTGTAATGTTTATAAGCCTGGTCAAGAAAATACATGACTAACAAGACTCTTTCTGTGTTTCTTTTTTTAATCCTCTCCCAAGGTCATGCTTAGAGAGAGAAAGAGAGAAAATATTGTTGTGAGAGAGAAACATTGATCAGTTGCCTTCCATATGTGTCCCCACCTGGGACTGAACCACAACGCAGGTATATGCCCTGACCAGGAATCAAACCAGCATCCTTCTGGTTTGCAGAAAGATGCTCAACCAACTGAGCCACTCAGGCCAGACTCTCTGTGCTTTGGTCTTTGCCCCTTTGGGTCTGTAAATTAGTGTCTCATAGACTTTGGCCTTCACTCAGGAACTCAAACACCAGGCCTTCCACTTGCTGTTTCCTTCTCCCACCTTTTCTACTTAACATAGGTTTGTCCTTCACATTTCAGCTTGAATGCCTTCCTCAGGGTAATTTCCCTACCCCACTCCATGAAGTGACTCTCTCTATATTATGCTCTTCCAGCTCATACATTTTCTTAAAAGCATGTACCACTCCTAATCATCATGAATTTATATTTATTTTATCCTTAGTAATAATATTTTTCATTGCAAGTGACAGAAATGGAACTCAAGTGGGATTACACAGTGTGAACACTACACAATATCTGGGCCTCTTTGAGATTCTAAAGAGGCAATACAGAAATCATGTCACCTCTGGGGCTTTGGGTTCTGGAAATAAGGATAAAATTTGTAGGATTTAATTCCTCTCTATCCCATTTATATCTTTTATGCCTGTCTGTGTTTGGTTTTATCCTATCTTTATTCACATGAACCTTATTCATCTGTTGGATATCACAGTGGCAAGAAGTTTCTGGACACTTTCCTATTGTTTCTAGGTAGAAAAATTTAGTATGGTCCTCTGGGCTAGTTTGGGTCATGTGCCCAACCCTGGACCAATCATAGTGGCTAGAGAAATATGGAGTATTATGATTGGACCAATCAGAGAGACATAGGTCCCTCCTCTAGAGGATGGGGCCTTTTACCATACATAAAGTATATATGTGTGACAAGAACTCACTCTAGAAGTATGCTGAACAGAAAAAACAAATAAAACAAACAAACAAACAAAACAAAAATGGTTACCTCTGTGGCATTATTTATTTAATATCCATATTTCATTACAGGTAGGGAATGTTTCTATTTTTCTCACCATTATTTTTTTCTGCTATCTATCATGGGACCTGAAGCACAAAAAAATATTTGATATTTGTTTACTTCCTTGAATAAAAATATATATGCAGAGAAAATAGTTTTCATTAAGAGGAAAGAGGTTAAATGATAAGGTAACAGATCTTGTCAAATAATGAAAATATATTAGTACTAATGGCCTGGTGCATGAAATTCATGCATGGGGGAGGGAGGATGTTCCCTCAGCCCAGCCTGCACCCTCTCCAATCAGGGACGCCTTGGGGGATGTCCGATTGGGTTTAGGCCCGATCCCTGTGTCAGTTAGGCCTGATTCCACAGCACATTCCTCTCACAATCTGGGACCACTGGCTCCTAACTGCTTACCTGCCTGCCTGCCTGATTGCCCCTAACCCCTCTGCCTGCCTGCCTGATCGCCCCTAACCTCTCTGCCTGCCTGCCTGCCTGATCACCCCTAAATGCCTCTGCCTGCTTGCCCAATTGCCCCTAACTGCCCTCCCCTGCCAGCCTGATCTCACCCCCAACTGCTCTCCCCTGCCAGCCTGATCTTGCCCCCAACTGCCTCTTCCTGCCTGATCACCCCTAACTGCCCTCCCTTGCTGGCCTGATCTTGCCTCCAATGGCCCTCCCCCGCCCACCTGATCTCACCCCCAACTGCCCTCCCCTGCTGGCCTGATTTCACCCCCGACTGCCCTGCCCTACTGGCCTGATCACCCCTAACAGCCTCTGCCTTGGCCCCCACCACCATGGCTTTGTCTGAAAGGAAGTCAGACATCCAGAAGATGGCCATTCAGCCTGGTCTAATTAGCATATCACCCTTTTAGTAGTATAGATAGATTATATAGGATAGGATTGCTTAAAAGAGGCGGGGAAGCCTTTTTCATCAGGAGGAGATGCTCTTGGCAGACAAAAATACATAATCCCTATATTTGGACTGATAGCCAGACATATGCACTATACTGCCAAACCAGTTATTAAGAACTTGAACCACTTTCTTACACCTCACACCAAACAGCTGTTGCCCTTAAAACCCCTCCTCAGCTCCCACCTTAGGTTCTGCCTTCACACTTCACCAAGATTAGGTTCTGATTGGTTTCTATGCCAGTCAGTGTCAAAAGCTCTGCCTCCTAGGCAGCCATTGGCTCCTCACACTTCACCCAGATTTGGTTCTAATTGGTCAGTTTCTATGCCAGTCAGCGTTTCCAGGCCTATCAATGGGCCTGATCAGAGAGGCAGGGCTGATCAGCAGCCCCAGCAGAGGCCCGAGAGAAAGAAAGGTTCAGCTGCTGGCCAGGCCCTAAGAGAAAGAGAGAGGCAAGGGCTGATCAACAGCTGCCACGGAGGCTACAGATCAGACCCTGCTTCTCTCTCCAGGCCTCTCTTCGGGCCTGATCCACAGCCCCCCTCGGCAGTCAGTGCTGGGTCACCATGGTAACCCAGCACTTACTTCGAGTTGGTCGAGCCTTCAGTTGTTTTGGATGTTATGGACCCTGGGTTTTTATATATTAGGATAGTGAACGGTATGGAAGTAATTCCTGCATTCTATTTGTGTGTATGCCTATTTGAGAGTGTACTTGCTTGAGAGTTTTAAGCTTTATTTCAAGCAATCAGGCAATGAGACTTGCATGGTGAGAAGAGCATTAGGTGAACAGATGTTATATTTTCAATGAGCTGTCCTGCTGAGATCTAATGAGTTATACAGTTCTGTAAACCTAGCTGAGGAGATGTTAGATAATTCTAAACCTAAATATCCCCCAGGTCTTTGGGATGACAACTTTACATCTCCCACTTAGAATAACCACATTCACTGCCCGCAGGCAGAAAATGACCCTATATCTATGTTTGCACCTAAATGTGGATGACATTGACACAGCCAGCATAAGCATGGGAAACAAAGTCCTTCTGAGGATCTTTGACTGCCTGCCAGCAAGTCATTCCTGCTGGATTGGTTTTAATGCAGTCCTGAGAGCCTTCTGTTCATGAGAGTTTTAATTCCTATAATCCCATGTGAGGCTATTCTTGAGTCTTAATCACTTTCTCAAATTCAACCCTCAGGTCATCATTGAATCTAACAATAATGTTCAAGATGCAACTGGGTCAAAAAATGCAAAAAAGGCAGCCAAGAGAAAAATAGATGTCCTACAGAATTAAAAGCAATGACTTGAAAAATTCAAAGAACTAACACCATCCTTCTCAAACTCTCCCAAAAAATTCAAGAAGAGAGAACACATCCAAGATAATTTTACAAGGCCAGCATAATCTTAATTCCAAAACCAAACGAAGACAATACAAACAGACAAAATTATAGGCCAGTATCCCTGATGAACATAGATGCTAAAATCCTAAAAAGAATATTAGCTAACAGGATCCAGCAATACATTAAAAGATCATACTCTATTTAGTCTGAGGATGCAAAGGTTAGTACAATATCAGTAAACCAATAAACATGATACACCACATAAAAAATTAAGGATAAAACCATATGATCATATAAATAAATGCAGAGAAAGCACTTGATAAAATCCAGCACCCATTTATGAAAAAAAACTCTTAGCAAAGTGGGAATAGAGGAACCATATCTCAACATAATAAATGCCAAATATGACAAACCCACAGACAACATTATACTCAATGGGCAAAAATAGAAGAATTTTTCTTAAGATCCAGTACAAGACAAAGATGCCTGCTTTTATCACTCTTATTCAATATAATACTGGAAGTCCTAACCACAGATATCAGACAAGAAGAAGAAATAAAAGGCATCCACATTGGAAAGGAAGAAGTAAAACTGTCATTATTTGAAGACAACATCATACATATATAGACAACCCTAAAGATTCCACACACAAAAACCACCAGATCTAATAAATAAATTCAGTAAAGTAGCAGGATACAAATAAATATCAAGAAATCAGTTGCATTTTTATAAACCAATAATGAACTATCAGAAAGGGCAACTAATAAAATAATCCCACTTATAATTGCATCATAAAAATAAATTTAACCAAGGATATAAAAGATGGCTAATAGACATATGAAAAAATGCTCAACATCACTAATCATCAGAGAAATGAAAATTAAAACCATAACGAGGCATCACCTCATGACTCTCAGGATGGTTATCATCAATAAATCAACAAACAAGTGTCAGCAAGGATGTGGAGAAAAGGGAATCCTTGTGCATTGCTGGTGGGAAAGTAGACTGGTGCAGCCACTGTGGAAAGCATTGTGGGGTTACCTCAAAAAATTAAAAATGGAACTGTCTTATGACCCAGTGATTATACTTCTTGGAATATATCTGAAGAAACCTGAAACACTAATTCAAAAAAATATAGTACTCCTATGGTTCATTGCAGCATCTATCTAATAATAGAGGAATATGCAAATTGTCCGGGACACTGTCACAGTAACAACCAGCAGGCTGCCTGGGGCGACAAGGCTGGCAGGGGGGCTAGTGAGGGACGACCAAATGACTGGACAGCAGATTGCATGGGGCTACCAGGCCAGCAGGCGGGTTAGTGAGGGATGACCAAACGACTGAACAACAGGCTGTGTGGGGCAACCAGGCTGGCAGGGAGAGCAGTTAGGGGCAACCAGGCCAGCGGGGGGGGGGGGGGATAGTTGGGGGCAACCAGGCTGGCAGGGGGGGCAGTTAGGGGCAATCAGGCTAGCAGGCAGAGGTGGTTAGGAGTGATCAGGCTGGCGGGCGGTGGGGGGGGGGGCAGTTAGGATCCAGCAGTCCTGGATTGTGAGAGGGATGTCTGACTGCCAATTTAGGCCTCAGGGATCAGGCCTAAACAGGCAGTCAGACATCCCCCAAGGGGTCCTGGATTAGAGAGGGTGCAGGGTGGGCTGAGGGGACCACCCCCTCCTGTGCACAAATTTCATGCACCAGACCTCTAATTATTTATAATAGCCAATATTTGGAAGAAACCCAAGTGTACATCAGTAGATGAGTGGATAAAAAAGCAGTGGTACATATACACAATGGAATACTACTCAGCCATAAAAAAGGAAATATTACCCTTAGCAACAGCATGAATGGACCTGAAGAATATTATGCTGAATGAAATAAGCCAGTCAGAGAAAGACAAATATCATATGATTTCACTCATATGTGGAATCTAATGAACAGAATAAACTAACAAACAAAATAGAAAAAAAACACATAAAATAAAAACAACGACTTGACACTGCATCTACAGAGAAAAGAAAGAGATGGAGGTGCAGGGAAAAGAAAAGAGGAGGGATTGAGAGATTAACTGCTACTAAGCACTTACGCATGTGCCAGTGTCATGCTCTACTAGATAGTTTATATTTGAGGACTTTTCTAATCATCTCTTCAAACCAGCTCTTACTCAGTGTGGTAGATAAGAAAATGGAATCTGAGAGAGATAAGTTTCCCTAGTTCACACTAGGTCCCGAGTTCCAGCTATGGCTACTTTATAGGGAATAAAATAAAGAAAAATAGTAAAGATAAAGGGATAAAAGAACCTGAAAAATTAGTTCTAAAGACACTAAAGAGAGCTATATAGACAGTTATATTTTCAAATTAAACTTTTTTTCATTTGAATTCTGTAGTTGCATCCTGAAGTACCCCAAAATACATAATTATTTTGTGGGAATAATTTAACTTAAAATAGGAAATGTATTAGAAAGATCTAGTTATTTATAAAAGTTATTACATATGAAAGAGCTTTAATTTGCTAGAGACATTTTTCTCTGTGGGGAAATCTGAATTATTTTTTTAAATCTTTATTGTTGAAAGTATTACCATTTGACCTCTTCTAGCCTGCCTCCACCCCCAACACCATGCCTTCACCACCCTATTGACTGTGTCCATGGTTTATGCATATATGCATACAAGTTCATTGGTTGATCTCTTTCCATCCACCCTCCTCTGCCTTCCCTCTGAGGTTCGATAATCTGTTCCTGCCTCTGTGTCTCTGGATCTATTGAGTCATGCAAACAATCTTGAAGGCCCTAACTTTATCCCCTTTGGGTGTCTAAGCGGTATTTAGATCTCATGTGAAAGAGAATATTCATGCACCTCTTACAGAGACTGCTAATTCCAAGTATGGCACAAAAAACTCTTTCATGAAATAGGCCCATTCTACAAAATATAGTGATATCCCTGTTGTTATATTAGATGTTGTTTTTCAATGAATCTAGTCTCTGCAGGTTCCCTTGTAACCAAGTAGTCTAATATTGTGCGTAATAATTATTGGGCCAACATTTGAATGCATGCTACTTATCTAGATAGTTCTTTTACTCTTTTGAAAATTAAGTGTTAATATTTGTTTTATTCTAACTACTGATTCTTCAGGCCTTTTTATTGTATGATTCCTTTTAAGCATCTCATTCATCAAGCATCTCTTCCTTTTGTCCTCTTTCCTTTCACCTCTGTCAGTTCTAGTACTTAAAAAAAAAAAAAATCAATGTCTTGAAGTTTCATTCTGGTTAAATGACAAACTCATACTTAGATTTAACTAGGTTAGGAAATACTGTATATCCAGAACATAGTTGGCTGAGATTCAGAGTTCAAGCCTTGTCTCCTGACAGAAAGTGGGAGCTACAATCCTAGATCTAGATGTAACGCTAGGTGTGCCAGACACTGCACTTTGCCTACCCAACAACTACTATTACCTTCTCCCTTTACTAAGGCACTCCAATTTTGTTCAAGAAGAGAAATTGCCCAGCTCAAATTCTTCTTATCCCAGCCTATCTCATAAGTAGAGATAGTAAAGCAGGAATGCAGAGCCTCAACCTATGAAGATTTTGTCAACAAGACGCACTAGCCCTAAACTACAGGTATGGTGTCATATAATAAACCATTCTAAACTATTCTTTTATTTGGTAAAGTTGGAGTTTGGGCAAATGGGGTCTGACAAAATGTTAATTTATTAATCCCTCATCCTAATGGTCTTAGCCACTGGGACCTAGGAACCATTCTTTCTGGGATAAATCAAGCAAGTTGATATTTAAAAGCCCACTTGGGCAAGTAGCTGCAAATATATGTGGAAGATGTGTACTGAAATCATAACATACACAACTCATACTACTGAATTTAGGAGTCTGTAGCCAGGACAACCGTTCTTTGATGTTTTGAATATGCAGCTTCAACTTGACCTCAGGCCTGGGATCCCTAACTTTTTTCTAATGCTTTTAATGGGTGATAGCCACCGATCAGCCATCTGGATTGCTATCTGATGGTCCTGTTCTTATTCCTATTCCATAACCGTGAACTATGTAGAAAAAAAAGTATTTTTTTTAATCTTCTACATAGGATGTAAGAAAGCTATGTAAATTAGGGAATGGTATGCGTTTTTGTTGTTTTTATAGTCTCTGAAACTATTCATTTCTGTGACATTAAACCTTACTCTTCTCTAACCTTAGTCAAGTTGGTAGCACCATTATGCTTGCTCAACTCAGTCCCTTATCATGTTCTCTCGGAAGATATGTTATTGTTTATTTGCACCCAAATGGGAATGTAACTCAGTCAATCAAATTTTAATTGAGGCCATAATAATTATTGTACCCTGGGGAAATAAACAGTGAGCAAAAGAGACATGGTTCCTGCCTTCACAGAACTTATATTTTGTAGAGGAAGGAAGACATTAGGAAATACTTTAGGTTGACTTTTAAGTAATTAAATAGCTGGTGGCTGTAGAAAGGTGACAAAAAATGCTTTCATTTTTTTTCTTTATTGATTAAGGTATTACATATGTGTCCTTATCCCTCCATTGCCCCCCCCCAACCCCCCAACTCATGCCCTTACCCCCTGGTCTCTGTGTCCATTGGTTAGGTTTATATGCATGCATATAAGTCCTTTGGTTGATCTCTTCCCCTTACCCCCACACTCCCCTACCTTCCCTCTGAGGTTTAATGATCTGATTGAGGCTTTTCTATCTCTGGATCTATTTTTATTCATCAGTTTATGTTGCTCATTATATCTCACAAATGAGTGAGATCATGTGATATTTATCTTTCTCCGACTGGCTTATTTCGCTTAGCATAATACTCTCAATTCCATCCATGCTGTTGCAAATGGTAAGAATTCCTTCTTTTTCACCACAGCATAGTATTTCATTGTGTAGATGTACCACAGTTTTCTAATCCACTCATCTGCTGATGGGCACTTAGGCTGTTTCCAAATCTTAGCTATGGTTAAATTGTGCTGCTCTGAACATAGGGGTGCATATGTCCTTTCTGATTGGTGTTTCTAGTTTCTTGGGATATATTCCTAGAAGTGGGATCACTGGGTCAAATGGGAGTTCCATTTTTAGTTTTTGAGGAAACTCCATACTGTTCTCCACAGTGGCTGCACCAGTCTGCATTCCCACCAGCAGTGCACAAGGGTTCCTTTTTCACCACATCCTCACCAGCACTTGTCATTTGTTGATTTGTTGATGATAGCCATTCTGACAGGTGTGAGATGGTACCACATTGTTATTTTGATTTGCATCTCTCGGATGATTAGTGACTTTGAGCATATTTTCATATGTCTCTTGGCCTTCCTTATGTCCTCTTTTGAAAAGTATCTATTTAGGTCCATTGCCCATTTTTTGATTGGGTTGTTTGTCTTCCTTTTCTTAAGTTGTATGAGTTCCCTGTAAATGTTGGAGATTAAACCCTTATTGGAGATAACATTGGCAAATATGCTCTCCCATGCAGTGGGCTTTCTTGTTGTTTTGTTGATGGTTTCTTTTGCTGTGCAGAATCTTTTTATTTTGATGTAGTTCCATTTGTTTATTTTCTCTTTAGTTTCCATTGCCATAGGACCGTGGTCGGCAAACTGCGGCTCGCGAGCCACATGCGGCTCTTTGGCCCCTTGAGTGTGGCTCTTCCACAAAATACCACGGCCTGGATGAGTCTATTTTAAAGAAGTGGCGTTAGAAAAAGTTTAAGTTTAAAAAATTTGGCTCTCAAAAGAAATTTCAATCGTTGTACTGTTGATATTTGGCACTGTTGACATTTAATGAGTTTGCCGACCACTGCCCTAGGAGCTGTTTCGGTGAAGCTATTGCTTCAGCATATGTCTGAGATTTTGCTGCCTGTGGATTCCTCTAATATTTTTATGGTTTCCCATCTTATGTTTAAGTCCTTTATCCATTTTGAGTTTATTTTTTTGTGTATGGTGTAAGTTGGTGGTCTGGTTTAATTTTTTTGCTTGTATCTGTCCAATTTTCCCAACACAATTTACTGAAGAGACTGTCTTGACTCCATTGTATATTCTTTCCTTCTTTGTCAAATAACACTTTCTTAAGGAAATGATATGTAAGCTGAAAAATAAAGCATTGATTGAAGTTTCATGGGAATGATTTTTTTTGAAGTGAACAAAATTGCATCTGGAAGACCTGAGAATAAGAAAGTTTGAAGAACAGAGAGCCTTCCAGCTTAGATGGATGGAGAGGATAAAAGAGAAAAGGCTCAATATGAAGCAGAGATGTAAGCAGGGATAGGACTATACAATTCCATTTACCAAGATCAAGTTGATTTTAAGCTGTGCTTCAAATTGTCAAATAATGGGGCTTTCCTAGAGTAAACATCTTTCCAGCATACAAAGAGCATTTTTGGAAATTGAGAATATCTTTTGTCAGGCTGACCCTCTCAGGAAAAAAAAAGCCCATGTTTTCCAAGTCACATTAGAAACAACTGAAGTGGAGTTGCCTTTAGGGATGATTTAGGTAACTGATTCTCTGGTACTTATTTTTGTTGAGGGGAACATATGATTCTACCACTAAAGAATAAAATAGTGAAAACCATGTAAGTTTACTGAGGTTCAATTTCCTTATTGTGCATATTGGGGCTAATACTACCTGCTCTCAGGGTTGAAGAGTGATTATGTGTCAATCAATTTAGTAGAAAACTTTGAAAATACAAACTATGCAGAAAATGCCAGGAGTTACATGAATGCTACATTTCTATATAACCTTTGTGTGAGATTTGCTAACAGCCCAAAGAACCTGGATAATTATAACCATAATAGCTTACATTTGCTAAGTCCTTATATGTATCCAGTCCCTTCTAGTACTCTATTACTATTCCATTTTGGAGATGCAATGAGGCTTAGAGAATGGAATAAATTGCTCAAGATTTCATAGCAAATAAATAGTGAAGCTGGCTTTAAATCAAGTAGTTGTTTCAAAAGTTGTATTTGACATGAGCCACTGTTCAGAAGTATAAAGTTTGTCCATAAGGACCTCTACACCGTCTCCATATATTATTTTCTTGTTCCATTCATCAAAACTATATACCCGTAAATAATATAAAATACAATCACATTAAAGGTTATGTTTTTTTGTGATTGAATCTTTCCCTTGTGGAGTCTAAGCATTCCTATAGGAATGATTATCAGTGGAATTACAGGGGTTATCACGAGAGGCATGATGGCATCAATGTATCCTTTTTGGGTTTTCAAATAACCTTATACATGTGGTCCCTAGTTACTTGCAAATGAAACCTCATACATAGACTATTGGATGTTTCAGGATTTCTCTTTAACTGAGTCTAGGAAAAATTGTTCTCCCGATATTAAGCGAAGTTTATTCTAGGAAACAAAAGCATGGAGTGGAGGATTTACTGCAGTTTATTTTTTATCTGAAAAGCAAAAGGCTCTTCTTAGACAATTTTAAGGTTCCATTTGTTTCCTTCTTGAATCTATATGAATTATCGATCTGCCTTTCCTTTTACCTTTTAAAGCAGAATATAGGAGAGTGTTCATTTTCAGTTAAAATGGTGAAAATTATGGTAAAGATGTACTGTTTCCTAGGCGAAATTAAAGGATACTCTAGACCAGTGATGGGCAACCTTTTGAGCTTGGTGTTTCAAACTTCGCCAAAAAACTGAGCATAACTCGGGTAGTGTGTCCCTTTGAGGAAAAAACATCATTTCGCAATATTTATAGTTTAAATAACATAAATGTTTCATTCTCGGCATGCGGCCGCCTCAGCAGCCGCGTGTCATCAGAAATGGCACTGAAAGGCGTGTCAGAGGTTCGCCATCACTGCTCTAGACCAAGGATTGGCAAACTAAGGTCTGTGGATCAATCCTGCCCACAGGCTGATTCTACAGAGTTTTATCGGAACACAGCCACACGCATTTGTTTTCATATTGTCTATGGCTGCTTCTGCACCTCGCTAGAGCTGAGTGTCTGCAAAGAGACTTTATGGCCCACAAAGCCTACAACTTTTACTCTCCACCCACCACCACTCTATATAAAATGAGAAGTAACTAGATAGTACATGTATTACAGAAAGGCAGTTTGAGGGTCACTTTGAGAGTCAGGCTTTCCAAAAAGGCCAACAACCCTAGGTGGGGGGAAAACAAGAAGGCAGTGGGATGTTGCTGACTCAGTCAGAGAGCTGAGTGGGATAAAGAAACAGAGTGCACTGACTGAGCAGAGCACAGAGAGGGAGCAGGGCGGGTCACGGAGTAGGAGTAGTCAGGGACAAAGAAGTATAATGAGGCAGAGTGTGACCAAACAGTGGAATGTAGTCAGACAGCAGGAGATGTTTGTAGTCAGTCAAGAGGTTGGATGCGGTCATGAAGAAGGGTGTGAGTGTAGTCAGAGACTGTGGGTAGTCAAGGAGCATGGTATACTACCTGCTCCCAGGGTTGAAGAGTGATTATTTATCAATCAATTCAGTAGAAAACTTTGAAAATACAAACTATGCAGAAAATGCCAGGAGTTATATGAATGCTACATTTCTATAAAAACCTTTGTGTGATATTTGCTAACAGCCCAAAGAACCTGGATAGTTATAACCATAATAGCTTACATTTGCTAAGTCCTTATATGTATTCAGTCCCATCTAGTACTCTATTACTATTCCATTTTAGAGATTCAATGTTATTAAGTCACAGTGCAGGGAGGAGTTTTGAATACAGTCACAGAGCAGAGGATCATCACGCAGTGACCTGTACTCCAGGAGCAGAGTGTAGCCAGGTGGCAGATTGTAGTCACAGCACAGAAGAGTGCAATCAGACAACAGGTGTGGTCAGGGAGAAAAGTATAGCAGAGAGCTAAAGGTAGTCAGGGAGCAGAGTGCAATCAGGGAGAAGGGTACAGGCAGGGGGCAGAGTGTGGTTAGGAGCAGGACGGAGGAAGACAGCACAATATGATAGGGAGTTGAATACAATCATAGAACATTGTAGGTACAGAGCTCAGTGTTGCCGGGAGCAGAGTACAGCCAGGGAGCACAGTGTCATCAGGAAGCAGGGTGTAGTCAGGAAGGCAGGTGCAGTCAGAAAGGCAGGGATATAGCCGGGTGAGAGGGTGCTATTAGGGAGTAGTGTACAGTTCAGTTCCCATCTGTATGGTCAGCAATGTGTGGCCAGCAAGCTGGGTGCAGTCCTGGGAAAGTGGATAGGCAGAAAGCAGGGAGTAAGGTAGGATGTAGAGTGTGATAAGGGAGCAGAGTGTGGTTAGGAAGCAGAATGTAGGCAGAGAGCAAGAACAGTCCAGAAGCAGGATATAGTTTGGGGGCAGGTGTGGTAAGGAAGTGGATGTGGTCAGAGAGCTGTTGTAGCCAGGCAGTCACGAAGCCAAGTGCTGAGACTCAGAGAGGCAGCAGGCAGGCCTTGGTAATACTGAGACACCAACTTTGCACTTTAATTCTAGGTCACGGTCTGTTTACCCTCTGGGCTCCCCACCTTAGCCCTACATAGAGAGGCATCAAGTGCCTATTTTGAGCCAGGCACTGTGCTGAGTGTTCTTCCACCTGCTGGCTGCACAATTGCCTAGAGCAAGGACAGGTGTTATTATTGCCTAAAGGAAATCTGAGCTGCGAGGATGGAAACGGATTGGTGAGTGATGCCAAGGCACTGGCTCTAAGGGGCCATGCTTTGTGTTTATGCAAATAATAATAAGAATAATTATGCAACTCAATCCACATGTACCTGCCAGCCATAGTCATTGTGCTCAATGTTAGTTGGAACTCATTGTGTATCAATAAAAGAATAGCATTTTATGTCATGAAAAATGCTTTATTCAAAATGGTTTGTCAGCTTTGAAGACTAAAATAATGTTGTACAATAAATGAAACCTTGAGTAGTTGGAGGGTTTTTCCCCATACTGCCAGCTGTTAATATAATTTGACAATATACCTAATCAAAATCACACAGCTTAATTGCCTTTGATGCATTCATAATTATATTTACCGGGACTTTAATACACAGTGCACAACACACACATGCACTTTGATACACAGCACACAGAATCCTCCTGCACATGAGGAATTATAAAATAATTTAAATAGGTGGTTATTAGAAGGCAAATGCTACAGTGAGTGTGTTTTTTTTTTTAATATTTTCATGTTATGTCTTGGGATAAATGTCTTTATTTTTCCTATATATTGTACCTTAGCAATAAGCAGTTCATCTAAATATCTAAATGTGCTGAGTAAATCCAGCTAGCAGGAAGCATTTATTGCCTCATAAAATGAAATTGAATGAAGCTGTCAATCGGAAGAACAATTAAACCATTTGACTAAGTTGTTAGAAACAACAGAATTTTCTTGGAAACCGTAGACTTTCAGGAGAACGCAATTTTGGGGTAAGCATCCATGAATGCACAAATATCCTGCATGCTGTCAGTCAGCACAGATGTCTGAGAAAAGACAGAGAGGAGAAGAATGTGGTCCGTCTTCCCTGCTCTGGGAAGGGCCTCCAACCCTGCTTTTGGAGCAGCTTTTGTTTGTATCCAGAATCTGTAACACTAAAGCCCTCTCAGCAAGCAAAGGAAGCAGTGGAGTCAAAACCATAATCAGCACAAACTTGTACAACTAGTGTTTAGTAATGAGGGATTCATCCAGAAAGCACCTCATTGACTTTCCTAATCTGTTACTAAGTCAACAATAGATTAATATGCTGGTTTCCTTCAGGAGAGACCACCTCTCTATATAGGTTTGTTTGGCAAGTTAATTTCTACAGCTTTCAAATGGCATTTATTTTATTTTTTAATAGTGCAGTTATTCATTCACTCACTCTATGAATACCATTCAATTTATTTACTGTCATGCACAGCTTAACAATGAGGATATGTTCTGCAAAAGGTGTTGTTAGGTGATTTTGTTGTTGTATGAACATCACAGAATACACTTACACAAATCTACATGGGATAGCCCACTACACATCTAGGCCATATGGTTTACCACCTTTGTATATGCGGTTCATTGTTGACTGAAATGTAGTTATGCCGTATTTACTTTCATTTGGTCTTCGGTTTTGTTTTCCATGAAAAGTTGAGTTGGTATTTTATGAGAACCAGGCAAACTATACATGAGGCAATCTTTTGAATGTTTTTCTGGGTTGTTATTCAAGGGACCACGCTACATACTCGAAACTGCTCTCATCTCCTTCATCCTCATGGTTATCAAGTTCGTGCTGACTTGAGTAGAAAGAGAAAAAGAATATGCCATTTAGGTGTGCTGTTATTTATTTGTCTATGCCATAATGACTTTTAAATCTTTGAATGCCTTGCTCTCCTTTACAAATCTACTACAATTCTACTCAAGCTGGTGTAGTCATTGACCCACATGCACTTGCATAATCTTACCTCTTTGCAGGTTTTTTTTTGCTAAATAAATTTCCCTTTTCACTCATTAAAATCATACTCATTATGAGGACCCAGCTAAATATTGACCTGTTTTGTAAAACTTTTCTGAATACCCAAGCCTCTGACTATTTGTGTCACTTCTTCTATGTGCCTTTGATGCAGCTGGTACCTCTAAGTTAGCCACATTCACGTGGCCTGTTTAAATCCTACATGACACAGGCATGTTTAGTAACATATTTGGTCACTCATTCTACATGGTTAAAGGCTGTGGTCACAAAAGTTGCATCTTTGTGAACAGAGAATGGTATTAAGCAAACATGGTCTGCAGATATTTTCCCACTTGAGATATACATGGCTGGATTCCATACCTGGGGTAGAGGTTAGTCAGAAAAATAGCACTAGCTATCAAGAGGTCAAGGGTCAAGTTCATTGCAGCAGCCACAGCCTACATTTCTTTCTCACTGACTCACCTGAAGTTGTTACAGCAGAGCTGGGATTTTTTTTTCTTTCATTGTCTTCTTCTCTCATCTATAATAAAAGCATAATATGCTAATTAGACTGGACATCCTTCCAGACAAAGCTGGGGCTGTGAGGGAAGCCCAGGTCCTAGATGGATGCTGGAGAGAAGCCAGTGCTGGCAGCCAGGGGAAGGAAGACCTACTCTTTCATGAATTTCATGCATTGGGCCTCTAGTTAGACTATAAGAAAGATTAATTCATATTGGTTCCATTTCTTTTTCTTATTCAGGGAAACAGAACTTGATAAACTTGAGAATCAAACTTTCTTCTCTCCCTGTAGGACTTAACAGACCAAAATTATCTTTGAATTTCTTATATTTTTAACAAAATCCCATTATCAAACCCTGTTACCTAACCCTTATATAGTCTGTATGGCTACTCTTTTTAAGGGGCTAATAGAATATATACAGTAGAATATGTATATTTGGTGGTAAATACTAACATGTCACTCACCCTTTTTCCTGTTTTCACAGGGTTAAAGGCCAAAAACAGAACTTCACAGAAAAATGTTCTGTGAAGTCATTCATTTGCCAATTAACTTTTACTTATTTGTATTGAAAGTTTGCACCTGCAGAGACTATCTTAGTGTGAACTATTATAACAACATACCATGATATAAACAACAAAGATATAATTCTCACAGTTCTGGAGGTTGGGAAACCCAAGATCAAGGTGCCAACAGATTGGATGTTTGGATAGGGCCCTCTGTCTGGCTTTCAGACTGCTGCCTTATTACTGTATGCTCACATGGGTTGGTGGGAGAGTGATCTTTGTTAAAGGGGCACTAATTCCACTATGGGAGCCTCACCCTAATGACTTCATCTAAACCTAACTACATCCCAAAGACCACATCTGCAAATACCATTATCCTGGGGATTAGGGCTTCAAGATATTGATTTTGGGGGATATAAGCAATCACTCCATAACAGAAACCTTATAATTTTTGGAGCTAAGGATCCAATCATTATCTTTGCCTTTATCTCTGATTTCCCTCTGACCAACCCACTGATTTGCTCATGTGCTTCTTCATTTAGCCAATAATGTTTAAGGGCTTTTTTATATCTGGAACTGTGCAAAGTGTTGGAGACACAGAGATGAATAATATCAGGCATTAGCTCTGAGGGCCCTCATTTTCAATCTAGGGAGAAAGAAATCTATATAGATGGGGGAAATGCTAGAATAGATGTTCGTGGTGCTGTGGGAATACTACTAGTAAGAGTGACTAACTTTGGTATTCAAAGGTGTGTCATTCAATAGGGCAAAAACCAAATGAGAATAAATGAATGAGAAACCAGATCCTTAAAAGCTTACATCTCATACTAAGATGTTTATCTTTTTTAATGAATAATGGAGATCTAGGGATGAAATTTTAGATTGGTATTAGAAAGTTAAAGACATGTTTTCTGGT